>NC_141186.1:31007500-36007500 GCF_055505025.1 Bos grunniens
GGAGAGAATCATGTGTTTGGGAATCCACTGGGCCATGTAGAACATATTTTATGATTACAGAAAATTAACTTGTGCAGATTTTCCTGTGGATCACATTTGGTTGGGGTGCATTTTAAACGTGAGTTCTACTTCCTGATGTAACTTGTTGATGAAGCACCATGTTTTAGCAGTCGTTCCCTCCTTGGTATAATTAATAGAAAATTAGTTTCTAAAAGTAAAAATTGGGTCAGAAATGGATATTATTAAAATGTACAATTGCACAAGGCTGACCCTACAAACCCCATTTATGCAGCTGAGTTCCAAAATGCTTTTGAGTGCTTGATGACTCACTGTGGCTTCTTCCTCTGGCTGGTTTAGTGTAGGCAAGAGGTTAGCCGACTCGGGGAAATTAAAACAATGTTGTACATTATATTGTTACCAGCCATTGAAAAGCCTATTTTGTATGCAAGACAGCAATGCCGAGATATATGTGAAGAGCCCTGGGCTAAGTACAGTAGATAATTACATCTGGAATTTTACTGAGTTAAGTCATTTATAGCTTCAAATAGTTGCAGAGAAAAATCAGCCAAAACACACTTAAAACTTTTTGTTGTGACTTTCCAGGATAGAAAGAATTTTTTTTTAATTAGTTATGATGGATCACTTATTATTAATTTTTTTTTTAGTTAGTATGTGTTGAAAGTTATTTTAAGTATTTTTGCATTCAGACTATAGATATGAACTTACTAGGACAGTGGGGTATTTATCCAGGCAAAGGGCACATTGTAAACCTCCCCTCCCCCCCCCCAAATTCTTAGATAAGTCTTTGGAAACATATTTAAATTCAACATGCTTACTGAGAAGGAAAGAAGGAGTGTATTTATCTCACTCCCAGAGCTCACTTGTGATTAAAGCATGGGAAGCCCCTGAAGGGCTGGATTGAATAGGACCAGCACTATGGCTGTTGCTTCCTGAACTTACATGTTCAGTGGTGGTGGTGTTTTTATAAAGTGGTCCAGATTCTTGCATTTATGTATTTAATTGATGAAATTCTTAATGATCAGCCAGAATAAATTATTGAACAGAGCTGTCATGGTTCGCCTAAGTTGGCATTCCAGACTGCAGATTCTGAGTGCAAGGCCACGATTAACTAACCTTTTACCCATTATCCCTCATTATCCAAAAGCAGCAGTTGGGAGAAGGAAAGGAGTTAGATGATCAGTAAGTCAGATGGTTATCTCCTGGTAGCATTAATGTTTTGTTTTGGTGAATGTGGCCTGGCAATGGTACAGACCTATATGATGGTTCTTAGATTCTTTGCGGATTTCGTTTATTCATAGATGTCCCTTCATCCTCCAGTCCCACCTCAAACCCAAGGCAGGTTTTTCAGCTTTTAATAAGAATCAGAGATGCTCATCTTTCTGCAAGTTACTGTTGGTAGTTACCTGTGATATTCCTTATGATATTTTTTGAACACCTTTGCTTTAATGGAAGTTGGCAGGGCTGGTTCTGAAGAGTTCCATTTCTTCCAAGCTTGTGAGGATTGCTAGAAGGATGACAGAGAACTGCAGCCCCTGGGCCACATCTGATGAGCTAAGACAGGTTTTTGCATTTTGAATAGTTGGGGCGAGGGAGGTAAGATTCACAAGAAGAATGAACTACATGAAATTCAGATCTCAGCGTCCGTGTGTAAGGTTGTATTGGAACATGGCCATGCCCTTTGATTATGCATTATGTGTGGCTGCTTTTGCTGTACAACAGAAAAGTTGAGTAATCGCAACAGAATCCCTATGGCCTAAAAGCTGAAAATCCCTAAACCTGAAAATGTTTACTCTCTGGCTGGTCCTTGCAGAAAAAGTTTCCTAAGCAATCCTTAGTCTAGAGAATCAAAAAAACAACTGGCATCACATTCTTAGCAACTTGTCCTCATAGGTTCCTGGCTTCCTAAGGGCCAGCTCACCCCTTTTACTTCATTCTTCTTCCCCTTGGTGTGTAAAACCAGTGTCACCATATTGGTCAGGTTCCCCGGAGGGCAGCTTTACATGCCAGTCCTTGCTGCTGTTGGTGGTCCTGGAGAGCTAGCTGAGGGGTATTCATCCATCCATCCATTTATCTACTTATGCATTTAGCAGACATCACCCCAAGCCTATACTGTGGAAGAACCTTGTTGGAGCCACCAAGGAGTGAAAGAATGAGGCAGATAGATGGGGCTGTCCTCCTGGTTCTTAAATTCTAGGGAAAAAAAAAATAGATTGTAAGTAAGTCTCCAGTGGCACTGTTGATTCACTGGGTAGTGCTTGCTCTCAGTAATGCATTTTTGAAAACTCCAGAAACATGCTCAGAAGACTTCAGTGAAAGATTAGGGCCATACCCAAACAGTGATTATTTAATCTAATGAAATACACAAGAAAATGTTAGCAGTTTTTAGTACTGAAGGAACCCACGCCCGACGCCCTTATCAACGATTAGGCGGACAATATTTGGATTGCACAGAGTTTGGTGTAGAAAACAGTTAGACTCACAGCCACTCATTTGAGGTTTCCTGTTTCTCTGATATTTGTATTTCCGTGTTTGTGCTACCCCATTTGCCACTTGATGCACCATGTCTGGATTTGTAATTGGCTAATGTTGTGCCCGTAGAGTCTGAGGTATTGGGGAAGCGACGTCTGTGCAGCAGCAGGAGTGTGTGAAGAGGTGCTCTGTGTCTCAGCAACCTTTCTGTCTCGTTTCCCATTGACATTGGCCCCCGCTACACACACCCCCTCTGCTCAGCATGATGTATCTGCTCTGTAGAGGGGTGCTCTGCACATACTGACCTAAAAGGGCTATTTCTGTTTCCCTTAAAGCATTTCCTGGTCCAGGAAATACCTGAATTTCCAAGTTATCTCAAAGTCTATTACACAATTACCGCGTATTAACTTGAATTTGAAAACTGTTTGCACCTCTGAGCACAACAGGAAAGAGCAATCCAGACCTGAGCATATTCCCAAAGGGCAATCACTCAGAAGAGGAGGAGACAGCCCGCCCGGATTCTCTCAGCAGAGCAGTACTGAGGCCTCTGGCGTTTACTCTGGGGGCAAGGTCACACGTGTGCCCCCATTGGAAAAACAAACCCAATAAGCTCAAATTGGATCTTAGAGTAGAGATCACCAGAGGTTCATTATGTCTACCCTGGAGAATCACTGTGAAAGGATTGCACTGAAGAATTTGCGAGGGCAGCATCAGTCCCAGATGTGACCAAAACCAGGGAAAGCCCTGGAGTGCTGTCCCGTGTAGCTTGCCAGACCCCAAATCTAAACCCCAGAAACCTCAACTCTGACCCCAAACAGGAGGTCTTGGTGTTTCTTACCTGCAGTCAAACCTCCATAAAAGAATTCGATTCAGTTTTTTAAAAAGATCACCTCGCTTGCCTCAGGGGATAGAGGCGGGGCTGCTTTCCCTTCCTGGTGTTATCTGCATTTGAGCCAAATGGAGAAGCCTTTAAGATTCTCACGGCAGAGTTCAAGCCACCAAGCAGAAATTGGGATGTTGGATTATGGAGTCGAATTTAGACCTATCTGTGCAGCACTGTGGGTGAGAGGCATCTGTCCTGTGTGTGTTTTTATTGGAAGATATCAAAATATATACTGCACGTTCTCTTAGTGGGCTTTTTACGTAGAACTTGTTGACGGTGAAATGATGGTTAATTCAGTTCTTATGTTACACCCTGTTACTGGTTTCACTGAGGGAAGAGGGTGTCAAAAAGACATCTTAGTGGGTATTCAAATCCTTTTTGAATATTTCTGAGTTCATTTCATTATTACAAAGGCAGTTGTAATTTTTTGACATTTATCAATGGACTGGATGGGGATTAACCTCAGCTGTTACCAGGAAGCCGAGAAATTACATGAGGTCCTACCCTGGACACTTGGGCGCCTAGCATGAAGACAGATGGACACCATAGAAATCATTTGGATCGAGGACAGGGAATGTCCTTTTTGAGGTCAGGGAATGTATTTTAAGATTGCATCTGTTAGATGTTCTCTGTTGACAGATTTTTCTGGACAATAGGCAGTCATGGAAATGAGTTAGGACTGGAGGAGGAAAAATCCCCACAATCCGTATGTGTGGTCTTATGTGGGTCATGAAATGTCCAGCTCCCTGCCCCACAGGGCAAGGACGCCAGAGGTGGGAACATGATGAGTGTCTGGTTGCCCACCCCCAGCGCCACGGCCAGGGCTGTACAGAAGCACCCAAAGGTTCCTTCTGAGAGTTGAGCACCTACTGTCCCCTGGATTTAAATCCGTACTCATCCCATTATCTGGGTTCATTCGCCTGGGAGGGAGACGCTTGTGAGCTTTCTCAATCGTTCAGTTGGCGATAAGATCACACAAAAGATATCTCAGTGGCCGGGTCAGAATTCCATTTTGGGAAAAGGGAATGGCATCTGATTTAACAGACAATGGGAAAAAAAGAAGTCTGCGGATGGACTTAATCTGTCTTAAAAAGCTGAGACGTTCATGGTATCAATACATATTTATTTTTTATATTTATTTAATTTATTTATTTATTCAATTTAATTCTGCTTTGTGACCATGTAACCTTGCTCAGTCATTAGCTCATCCTCTTTGGTGTATAAAGACGGGCTTGGAAAGAAAGAAAAAAGAAGCCTTGAAGGTTTGGCCTGTTCATCGTGTCCAGGGCTCCGCATGTGTCAGGCGCAGGACCCAGGACAAGTTTCCTACAGCCCCTCAGCCCCAAGACCCTTTAAAGTGAATATTGAAAGCAACCAAGGAGCATAGGAGCCACCCAGCTGCTGGGGAAGATCTGCTTGGCCCTGGCAGGGGTGGGGGTGGAGGGATGTGGACCTGTTATCCACGACTCATTTGATTCCATGCAGTCACTGTTTATCAGGCACCTGGTGTATTCCAAGCCCTGGATATAGATAAGTATAGCGGCTTCCTCCTTCCTATAATGCAGAGCGGGTAAGACTGCTAGGTCTGTAACTGCCCTCCAGGCAGAGTTTGAGGTGGGGGAGTCACCGTGGAGGGGTCAGTGAAGAGTCTGGCAAGGACGTTCCAGGTCGCAGGAGCCACTTGAGGGATGTGCCTAGGTTGTGGGGTGAGGGAGACTGAGAGTGGAGGGATGTTGGGTTCTTTGTAAAATTAATCTCTCTGTTAACAGGATGTGATGGTGACCAGTCGCTGCAGTTTGCTTTCCTGGGACTTGGGGGTTCCTGGGACTTGGGGGTTCCTGAGACTTGGGGTCTTCTGTTTCAGAACGGGGAGAGTCCTGAGCAAACTGGGATGAGTTGGTTACCCTCATGATCTGTTTGAATCCATTGGCTGTAGAAAATATCTAGTATGCCCATGTTCTGCTTGTTGCATTAAGGAGCTCGAAAACCATTTCAAAGAATGTTTATCAAGCCCCTACTCTATAGCCAAGACGCTGTCCTAGTGAATTTACCCTCAGGTTCGTTGAATCCCCACAGCCCCCAATTCAAAACCGTGTTTCTTTCACCCCAAGGGTCATGTTTTAAAGGGAGACTCTAGTCAGTATGTGTCTCACACTTAATGAGCATGTTCAGTGTAATATTTCTTCTTGCTGTTTGAGAAGGTGTTTCTAAGTGGATGGTGATCGTCCTCTGAGAGTCAGCATAATGCCCCCCGGCCCCCCAAAGATGAAGAAACTGAGGTGTAGAAGATCTAACTTGTTCAAAGGTGATGGGCATCTGTCTTCCTTTCTTGCTCAGTGCTGTTGGATGGCTTTGTACCCGGGGTCATCAGGGCTCTGTTAGGGAGGAGAACACTTTCCTCTACCCTTTTAAGTTCTTCTGCCTGGTCTAAGAATTCAGTTGATAGGAGAGAAAGAAAGAGGAGAAAATCAAGCAAAAGTTTAGCAAGATGGTATACATGGGAGAGACCCAGGAAAACTGAGTCACCTATCAGAATGGTCCAAACCCTCGCGGTGAATACCATCTTCAGCTAAAGACAAAAGAGGGTGTTGGGAATAGGGCTTTGGAAATTCAAAGGGGAGAAGGGCAGTTCACAGGGGAATGGAAAAGTCAGTAAATAAATGTTGTGTGACCACAGAGAGACAGTGGGGCGCAGAGTGGACTCTGACCTCAGGGCCCTGCAGAGTTGCCCACCCCCCACCTCCTGGCCTGTACTCTGTGCAGATCCGCTAGTGCTAGCTCTGTTCTGACAGGCCCTTGCAATTCTTTTAGGCAAAGGAAGGTCAGAGTTTCCGAGTCTTTGGGGCCATGATTCTTTTAAGCTCAAAATAATAATCTGCATGCCAGAGAGACATTTTGAAGTAGTAGGTTTTAACTTCGCTCCACCCCGCCAGGTTCTCTGCATACACCCAGGCCTTGCAGATCAAGGGTTTGGAAACACGGCCAGTGGGGCCGCGCTCTCCTCTGCCTCAAGGAGCTTTCTCCCCGAGAAGTTCGTGGTAGGCGGAGCCTGGGCTGGAGCTCGGTGATGCTGGGCCCACGTGGAAGGTGTCCAAATCCATCCACCCCAGGAACTGTGCGCTCCAAGAAAATGTCAGCAGGGAAGGGAGTGCGCAGGCTGCAACAGCGGAGGGAGACAATCAGCCTCACACAGACGCGCCACCGTGGGGACTCGTGTGATCCCTCCGCCGTCAGCAGGGCTGTTTGTGATCACACCAACTTCCGGGACGTTGGCCCGTGTGTTACCTGTCTCTGATGCCCTTTGGGCCTTTCTAACCCCCTTTGAAGCGGTACTCAGGACAGCGCCTCACAACTGGGACTCCCCAGCATCCTGACTCTCTGAACAAGCTCGAAGGGTGGTGGGAACAGAGAGATGCTAACAGCATCAGAGCTTCGTGGCACCACTGCTCTGACAGGGGCCGAGGAAAAGGAGGGAGGGTCTCTGCGTGTCTCCCTTCCTCGTCTCCCCTTGGAAAACCAAGACGATTCTTTTTCATAATTTAAAATCCTGCTTTACTCGGGGAGCATTAGAATTCCTAGACTATGACAGAGTATCCGAGTGCGTCTGCTTGAAATGTCAAGAGAGTCTTTAATAATAACACGTGAGGAATGTTAAGATGGTGACAGAATACAATAAAAGTTGGGAAATTCTTCAATTGGGGTGAAATGAGCCGTAGGTTGCCTACCCGCTGAGAGCCCGAGTTGGCCTTCAAGGCCAAGTTGTGAAGGTCTGTGAATGACCACCGCTGGATAGAGTGGCTGGAAGATAGCTATTTGGTAAATACTCAGTTTGGTAGAAAAATTTAATTTCTCCTCCTTCCCGTTGCTGCCCTCCCCCCCCCCCTTTTTTTTTAACTTATTTTCCTCTTTTTGATAATATGCTCTTAAGAGACCAGGTAGCAAGATCCATTCTGCCTCCATCAGTTTTGTTGGGACTGTCAGTGTGTACCAGTGGCTAAGGGTATGGAGCACGCTCCTGCTAAGGCACACTCAGTTCATAGAAGAGAGTGGTGTTTCCCCAACGCACCTCATTAAACGTGGCCCCTTGGTGTCTTTATTAGAAGCGTTTACTCCTGCATCCCTCCCCTGGAGAACTGGACAAGATTAGGTCAGATCCCAGTCCCTGAAACTGGGGACCTCAGTCGACTAATCGAGGCTTGCTTCTTTGTAACCTGTGTGTGGCTAACATTGTGCACCCTTGTGTGCGCACGCATACACACACCCCAGGTTCTGCCTGCGTAGGTCAGGGTAGGAGACGGGAGGGAGGCAAAGATCTGGGTTCTCAGTTGGTGTGCCAGGTGATGCCAGGGACCACCCATTTGGGAACGTCAGACCAAGCATCATGTCACCTGGGTTCTAGTCTTACTGTTGTTCCTTCCTAGCTCCACGGCCTCAGGTTAAGTTCTCCCCATGAACCTCAGTTTCCCCCCAACTCTGAAACACGGCATGAGAACCAGAGGCCTTGGAGTAGCCTCAACAGCCTGTGAAACAGAATGAGTGGCCTGGCCCCTTCCTCGCTCCATCCTCTGTAATTCTAGTGTTTTTTCTGTCTCCCAAATCCTTCACTTTTTTTGGAAGAATTCTTTTCTCATGAGTGAGAACCGCCAAATTGGTCTTAAAATGATTAGTCCTCCTGAGAGTGTAGAATATGATTGTGTTCAATGAACTTCAGCCCACGTTGCCTTTTCTCTGCTAAAAGAATGAGTGTAATCTTCTTAGCTTTTACCTTTGAAGATGGTGCATGGGGCCCCCTGGCCTTCAGCAGTTATGGAGTGATACCCCTGTTATACTCTTGGCCAGCGTTGGCGATCTGAAGGCTGACTTGAGGCCATGGGGAATAGAAGAGGGGGTGACCCGTATTAGTCAAGGGGAGAAAAAACATTTCTTTAGGACAAGGGACAGATAAAAGTGAGAACCAAGGGAATAAATCCATGAGAAATGAGCGTCATCTTTCCTAGCTTCCTGTTCCCTTCTTTAAAATGTCAAAATTCTCTTCCCAGTTCGCCCAGCTGCAAACTCCATCGAACCTCTGTTATGTTGATCCAATTTCCAAACGTCTACTTAGTCAGTAGAAGTCTAGATAGACTAGACTGATTTAACTTTACTTTAAAAAAAAAAAATTTTTTTTTTTTGAGCATTCATGAAGTGCTAGGCTCTGTGCTAAGCTTGTTATGTGCAAGAATTTATTTAATCCTCAAAACAACCCTTCAAAGTTCAGAGATTATTATTCCATATTTAGAAGGAGAAGTGAAAAGCTTGAAAAGGTTACATAATGTGCTCAGCGTCTCAGAGCCAGGATTCGAATCCTTCGAAGTCTGTTAGCCCACGTCCTTTTTAACCCATTTTTGACTCTGTAGTTATTCTGCAGGATTGGTGCACCAGGTTACTAATTTAAACAGACATTGCACATGCAGCTCTCCTTACTGTTGGCCTGTTGTCATTCCTTTTAAGCTAAATACTCCTCCTGTACCCACCAGGAAAGCTCCGAGAGAGTAATTCTTTTTTCATACTACAACATAAAAGGTTGTATAAGTCTGTCAGCCAGATTTTTAGGTGACCTTTGGACTGAATTTTCCATCCTTTTCTTTGCCTGTCATGGGAGTCAGTTGATAAGGGAATGCTAGACTATATTTGCTAATATTAAATGTTTGTATTCCCATATTTTAACAAAGAAGGGATGCTGTGAAAATTGATGAGGGTGTTGAGCTCATGGAATGATGGCATAAGCAAGCTGTTTGAAGGACCAGTGAGTATTGTAAATGCAAGACAGCTACTGTAGAGAGAGGAGCTGATTTCACTAGGTGTAATTTGTAGCCATTTTTGCATAAAAATAAAAAGTGAATTTGGTGAGATTTTTTTCTTTCAGTTGTCAAAAGTTTGTATTAGAACTGTTATCAATGATAAAAATCCAAAGCCCTTCCCAAGACTATATATGACATGCTAGTTTGCGCTAACAAACACAAACACAAATGTGTTTTGCCTCTTTCTGTAACCTTGCCTGTCTTCTATAGGGAAGCAGAGTTAGGGTAGTAGACTTGAGGTTGAGGCAAAATAAGGAACCTGGGTAATTCTCAAAATGAAAGATAAATCTAAGTGATATTCTTATGAAGAAAAAAGATTCCCTCCAGCAGCAAAGCACCAGGGTTGTGGAGGTGTCTGGGTGCACAGATTCTCCGTGTATGTTTGCCATGTGGTGGTACCACTTTTGACCAATAAAAGGTCAGCCTGGTAGACATTTGGACGGAACATAGAGGTAATGGTTTCTTTTGATGCTGGGAATTTGGACTTCCTTCTACTTGGTCTTTGTAATTGTTCCATCAACAATGTTTACCCCTAAATTAAGTCACGATTAATATTCATCAGACTCTTCAGTAAATATTGCCTCCCACCCTTAAATTTGTAGCATTTAGCACCACAGACGACTACTTGTTTTTAAAAAGAATAACAGAGATGCCTCCATTCCTCTGTCCCACGATAATTTTAAAACAAACCATTTTTCTTAATCTAAAAGTGTTTTAGTTGTAACATTGAAGAACTTAGAACACTTACATAAAAAACAAATAACTGTAGAAAAATGCCATTGCTAACATTTTAATTGTTCTAACCGAGCCACTTTGGAAAACTGAATTCCTTTAGCATTATGTGTTCTGAGCATCTTTTAGTTTGGCTGTTCAATAACTGACTGAGGAACATAAAGTGGCTCCTAATATGGTATCATTTTCATTTCCTGTTTGTTGAAAGATAAATGCTAACACTGTAAGGCTTCCCCACCCCTACCCCCACTTCTTAATTTATTCCTCCCCGAACCACACCACAAGGGAATGAAAAGGAAAAAAAAAAAAAATCAAATGTGATATGGCTTGAGACTGAGTCATCGAGTTAGGATAAGTTGAAAGCTTTTTCCTTCTTGTTTTTCTACTTTTTCCCTTTTCTCTGCCTTCCCCCAATTCTTGAAACATCCTCCTCCCTTAAAATGCACTTTGATTTTAAAAAGTGAGTCTTACTTGATTTGAGGGTGGGGGGAAATAATTTTAGACTTACAAAAAATTGATATTTTAAAGATTTAATGTTAATTATGTGACATGGAAGGACAGAGTCCCTTCCCAATTCTAAGGCACTATTTTGGACAAATCGTCTGTACACGTCCTGAACTGAGATTTTTTTCCATCCATTCCTCCCCTCCTTCTTCCTCCCCTCCTCCCTCCCTCTCCCGTCTCATATTAATCTCTTCTGTGGAATTTCCCCCAAATTCCGCAGCTTTTCTCTTAACTAAACCGGTATCTTTGGGGGGATACATTTCCTATCTCTTCTACAGTCATCATTATGTCCCCTATGCTCAAGTGTCTTGAACTGTTGAAGACACCCTTGTGTAGGAGACAGTCCAGGGCCAGCATAAGAAAGCAGCCTGTTAACAAATAGCATCTGAGTCCCTACTATGTACATGCAGTTAGGAACTCATGTACCTTCAGAAGAGAATGTTTTCTAGAAGGAGGAGACTTGAATTTTTGTCACAATGTGACTGGCACATAGTAGGTACTCAGATACTGAGTCCGTGAATGAGTAAACACTCTGTACATTTATTTGGAAAAGGGGACTTGTCCCCCCTTGTAGCTATCTGCCTGCCCTGTTAAAATTGCTTGCCTGGACTGTCTGCCTCTCTGTCTACTTGTAAAGAAAGATGGAGTTAATTTTGCATAAGTGTATCTGTGTGTCTAGGAGTTTCTCCACAACCACAACAGATGAATTTACGAGTTTTCAGTTCCCTAGCTCATTTTCCTTTGGCTTCCTCATGAATCAGGTTGGTTAATAGGCGTGATTCACGGTTTTGTCTTGTAGCTGTCTGTGTTACATGGGACTCCTTGGTGCCAGTAGGTCTAGGACTTCCCAGTTAAAGGCTCATGCATCTTGTGTTGAGAAATCACACACCGACACCTCCAGTACCTCGGAGTTTGGCAGTGGTCGTATAAATTTCAAACCGATTAAGCAGTGATGCAGGGGGTATGCCAGGGGGTATGTATCATTTTGGGGTATTTAAAGAGTAATTGCATCTGTATTCAAAGAAATAACAGAGCATTTTTTCTCCCTACCAGCTTGCAAAAGACAAAGAGCGCCTGCAAGCCATGATGACCCACCTGCACGTGAAGTCTACAGAACCCAAAACTGCCCCTCAGCCCGTAAGTACTGCGTGACATCCAGGGGGTACCTGACACTATTTCTTCTCTGCTTCCCTTCCGCAAGGAAGGAGGATCCCTAGTCTGGCAGCTTTGAATATTGAAAGACTTAAGTTCCATCTGGTTCTGGTTACCTTTCATGAACAGCGCAGTGTGCTGGGCATTTAGGGAGATAATACGGGATGATTCAGGCACAGTCCTCAGCCACGAGACCCCACAATCAGCTCTTCTTTGGGACAGATGAGTGATGCTACCCCAATATACTAAAACATTCTATGACAGCTCTTTGGAAGGAAAAAAGAAAAACAGAACAAAAAGCAATCTTTCTGATTTCTCATTGGTGGAAACACAGAGAGAGGACTGGCAGACCAGGAAGGCAGAAGAAAAAAATGTATGTTGGCATGGTCTAGCCAAGAGACAGTGGGTATGAGAAAAGGGCTGAGGGGTGGTCCAGTCCAGTCTGAGAGGAAAGGAGGAGGAAATGTTAAAAGAGTTAGAGGCTGTAAGTACCGGAGAACATCTAATGGTTACTAGAGATGGAAGTGAAAATGACTTCTTCAAAGTGAGATCAAACGTGAAATTACATCTCACTTCCAGGAATCTCTTACTACTTGCCTTATTTCCTTTTCTTTGACCTTGAAAAGTGTCATTCAAGCACAGACAGTATCCAAGTGGAAGGATGCTGTTGGACCCCAGATCCTGTCTTGGGCCTCACTCCCTGTTGTACCTTGATGGTTTTCAGTTATGTTTCTCATATACTTATACAGTTCTCAATATCTAGTTGCTTCAACTAATTTTTCACAATGGAGAGAGTGCTTTGCTTCTTGATTTTTAAGATTTGTAAAATTTAAGGGTACACTGCTTTTATTTGATTTTGCTTGGAGTCACTGTGTGAAAATTAATTGAGCGTTGACAATCTATAGTTAGTACCAGCAATTTTAATCAATATGCAATGATGCAGTGTAATGGCAAAGTATTGGTTTATCTGTTTTGACTGGTTTTTTTCTATAGATAAAGCAAACATACACCATATATGTATGATTTATGGTGATAGAAATAAAACAGAGTCAGACTATTAACCCAGCAAATATGGTAGCCTGCCAAGATGCAGTTGGCAGACAAAATTAATGTCTGAAACAGAACACATTACTGAGATATAGGACATAAAATAATTAAACACTTTGCACATCCATTTTTACTAGGAAAGAGCCCTTGGTTTCCATGTATTTTGCAGTAAATGGCTGTAGGACCAAACGTGTAGGCCACCCGAAAGAAAGAGTAAGGCCTTTTAGTACTGTGGAGTCATTAGTCAACCCTGCTCTAGGTGCTATTCCTATCAACCCCTTCTTTTAATGAAGCTCCTAGAATAATGTGAACCCCGCTAAAACAAATTGGTAAGATCCTTGCATGATCCCACTGAGTTCTTCAGTGGTTTGAGCTGGTGGCAAGGGGAGCTGATCATCTTGGAACTCTCTGGACATCCTTCAGATGGTTTCCATTCATTAGGGAAATGGTTTTCTCCAGGATAAAGGGTTTGTGTCTCTAAACCCAGCGACAAGGGAGAGAATGAGATGACTTACTCCATGAATTAAAAACAGTAATATGAGGTTAGATATTAAATATGAGGATTAGAATAATGTGTGGACTCAGCACTCTAGGAATGGACTCGTTTAGGATCATGAGGCTTCTTGGTGAGAGGAGGGGGGATGAAAGCAGAAAAGGAATCGAGACGCCCTACGGGGCACTCCACGAGCCGTCATGGGGCTGGGTGCAGGCCTGGAGCGCCATATACATAAGCTTCCAGAGGCCACAGAAGGGACCCTTGGGATTCTCCATGAGGACCCATGTTAAGCAGCCAGTGAACAGGGAAGAGCTGTCCTGGCGGAAACATACAGGGCAGGAAGGTTTGTCTTCATTAGTATTTAAAAAAGTGTTTTACATGCTAGAAAATTATAACTTGGAAGGGGACCTCCTACTAAATTTATTTTTAACTGCTCTATTGAAAATTCTTTACGACTAGTCAACATTATCTCTTAGTAGCTCAGCACAGTATTTCTTTATTAAAAGAAATAGGCACGAATATTTTTGACTGAAAAATTAATAGCTTTTGAATTCATACACAGCAGGTTTTCTTTTGCAAAGAAGTCCAATATCGCTGCACAGCACTTCTATAACCATTTATTTGGAGTCCAAGTCAAACCTTTGACAGCTAGAGCAGTGCTACAAGCCAATATAAAGAACTCCAAGATGTAAACCAACAATAGGCCGCCTGTGTGAGGTTTGCCATTGTCAAATACATAGATTGTTTGGATTAGTTTATGTAAATGTACTGTTGTATTACCCTTTGGAAGAAAAAAAAAGATCACATTTGTGTGTGAAAAGTGGTTCCTTTCACAGGCAGCATTATAAATCCCTTATCCTTTAACTTACATGTAAGAAGTAAAAATTGGTGCCTGACAAGCAGATATTGTGTGACACTCTGTTGCCAGAGAGAACCTGCCTTCTTTTCATTTATTTGAAAATAGAAAATTTTATTATAGATACCATCTTATAAATCAGGAATTATTAAAATATGTATAGGTGAGGCATTGGGAAATTAATTATAAAAGGTAGACATGTAGTGTTTTGCACACATTTTTACTTCCTTGCTGTAAAAAGGGGAGGGGGCACAGGCATAGAGCAAACCCTCAATTCTTTCAACTTTAGGGATATAGAGTTATCTGATCAGTTCTAAGGTGTAAAAGACACCCCTTTGCCTGTAATTAATTTATTCCTCCCAAAATAATAGAATGCACAGTGTATGTTCAGACGCACATCCTCCTAGACTCTGATTTGAAAGAAGCAGTTCCTGGGATTCAGATCTAACCCTTGCTGGGGACGCTCATGTTAGAGTCTTGCCAGGAAGTTTGTGAAGTTTTTTTCTTTTTTCCATTTCTGTTTAAAAGGAACTTGGTGTTTATTTTAAAATCCTTAGTCACTAAGTGATAGAATGCTTTGCTGTAAACGTTGCTTTTCACTAAATGCCATTTGGGTGGTAAGTGTCGTTTGCTGTGTCCAGTCATCCAGCCAGTTCCCATTTCACTGCATCACAGAAACTGCCAAAACCTTCTTGGATTGTTCTGACATCAGCCCCTAGACGTGTTTGCTGGATCCTGTTGTGGAACTCATGTTCCCATTTGGCTTGTCAGAGGATATTCTCATCTGGGGAGAGTCCCAAGTTTTCAGACGTGGGTCTGACCTCGACCCCTCACCCTGGGAAGCATCTAGGTGAGCTGAACAGGGGTTCACGGGCGTCCTGTTCCACAGGTGCCTCCTGTAGCGTCTCTCCCTGCTTGCTTGAAAGTCTTCTAAAAGGAGAAAAACCTCTCCTTTTGTAATCATACCCAGGACTCAAATTGCAGTGCGCGGTGTTTTTGTAAAGAGAATTTCTGAATTTAAAATCAAAGTAATTGCATCAGTGAATATTTGTGGAACGTGCGACTGGGAAACACAGGGTAGGAGAATAGGACGGACCGTGCCGCCCTCGAGTGTGTCTTGTGGGAGAGCTGCGCTCCACGTGACTGTGTGACCACCGTCCCTGGCAGTGGGAGAGAGGAAGACTCGTGGCACCAGTGCCATCTGAGATGCAACGTAAAAGAGGAATGGGAAGGAGAAGGAAATCCGCGTTCATGCTTCCTGCCGAGGGTTAAGATAGGTGCAGGTGTTTGAGAAAGGGAACTGGGAGAGGAAAGTCTGTGATGAAGATCAGAGTGGAGGAAGGCAAAGAGTAGCCGATGTCAGCCAAAAGAAGCTTTTGATTTGTAATGTTATTTGTAAGCTTTTAATGTTACTAAGGCTGGGCCACGTTTACCAGAGCAGCTGCAGATTCTAGCACGGGAGTTACACAGTGGTTAAAGCTGGACCTGTCACGTGGTCAGAATGGCCACGAGTGTTGTAGGCTGCGTTTCCAAAGATTCATCTCTTTTCCAAGTTCAGAGGAGCACAAGTGAAAAATCAAGGCATCGTAAACTGTCCTAATGAGAGTGATATTCTTTTGTTCCCAACGCAGTACCAGTAATGTTCTCGAGGTAAACAGCACCATGGGTTGCTTGAGGGCGAATTCTCCATGGAGAATTTCCTGAGATGTTTCTTTGGAGGGAGGCCACACTCAGAGGATAAAACAATAACCACCACTACCCCTGAGAAGCATGTCTGTATTAATACTTGATTAAGTTGTTAAGGAGTTTTGAAAAAGATTTTTTCACTATCGTAATGTCGGGAAGATACTGTAAATCATATTTTATAATCTTGAGAACATGAGAGGTAGGTTTAGCTTTAGGGTATTCCTACCCTCCAGAGAACAGCTCCCAACCCTGGTGAAACCACATTCCTTCAGGTTTGGTGGGCAAGTAACTACAGTGTAGGTAGAATCTCCTTTCTGAAAATGTTATAAAACACAGGAACTTGGCTATTTGAAGCGAAAGGCAGTATTAGATTTTCCTTTGTACACAGTCTCTTTTCCTCCAACCATAGCAATTAGGATTGTTTGGAAGTAGTTCTTAGCTACTATAAAAACTGTGTGTGTCCCCCACCAGCCCCCCAAAAGTGGAGGGGGGGTCCTTTAACTCTTAATGAAATGGATGATCCTGTGGGCTATTGGCTGCAGCCTGGCTGTTGAGTTGGAGAAGTAATTTGAGGCTGTCATAAAAAGAGATTTGCAAAAACAAGCAATGTTTACATATGGTTTCTCGTGAAGCCCCCGTGCTGAGGTTCGGTGTCAGTGGCGATCGCCTTCTCAGTCACTGTCCTAGACGGGCCCAAATCTCAGGCGGTGGTGGGACTAGGCGGATGGAGTTGTGCTCAAGGTCACCCCCTGCCCAGCAACACCCACCTACCCCGCCCCGCGGTCTGGGAACATCCCTCTGGTTCCTCCATCTTCAGAAAGGCCATCTCTGACCGCAAGGGATTCGTGTCTAGAATTCACCTGCTCAGGTCAGTCAAACCAGCAACAAAAAAACGAGTGGGCACAAGAGTCCCTACTGAGCAGCGGGTCCCTCAGAGTCTGGGTTTCAGGTTTGCCTTTTGTTCTCAGAATCTGTTCTGAAACAAGGCAGGAACACAAACAAAAACACACAGGAATTCTGATGGGAATCCTTACGACAAGTCTGTTTCTGTCCTGGGTTTACTTCAGCAGTGCGTTGATTTTTTAAAAAATGGGAGTGACTCACCGTCTTCTAAAGACAGAGCAGAGGTTACTGTTTAAAAACGAAAAGATAAATCTTTCTTTCACAGAGGGGCTCAGCAGAATATTGAGTATTGGGCAGCTGATGCGGTTCCAGTTGTTTGGATGGGTAAGATTTCTAGGAGAGTCCCCCTGGAACTGTCCTGGGAGAAAAACCGAGAGTTGAGAGTGGACAGAAATTAAAAAATAAAATAAGAAACCCTATGGCAATCTGAAGTGACATAAGAATTCAGCTTTTGGCTGGCGTTTCAGAGATTATCTTTGCCGAAATCATCACATGATGGAAACTCGCCATGTAGAAAATATCAGAGTTACTAACTTTTCTAAACATAGCAACTTCTTTTTAAATAGAAAATGAACACAATCTGAAAAATAGGAAAAGAAACCCTCCCAGTCCCATCCCTTCCTGCTCTAGGCCCCAAGAAAAAATTCTGTCTTCCAACCTGAGCTACAGTCGGAATGAAGCACTTGTGCGTTCATTTTTAATTGATGAATGTTTTAAGCTTTAGTAGTTTACAATTCAGATGAATCTTTCAAGACTACAGCACATCCCTCACTGTTCTCAGTTTGCTCTTCTAAGTCTGTAATTAATTTGGGGGGGGGTTTGGTGGAGGGGTCCCCTTTTTTTCAGAGAGACCTTAATTAAAAGAGCAGGTTTGGTTTGAACACAGAACCTGTCTTGAAACGTTCCCCCAGCTCCATCTTCTCACCCCCTAGTGACCTTCCTCCCCAGAGATGGTTTCTCCTCGAGACCAGCATGTGATCATGCAGCCGGAGTTTAAAAGTTAAGAAACTTCGATCACACTTGACAAGGTTGACATTTCATTAACTTGTTGGTTCAGCCTTCAAATGATTTCACGAGGCGAAGCCCCCTCTATTTGGAGTTTACAGCTTTTTGTTCTTCCTTCCCTCACAGGCTACAGTCGTGTTTAATTTGGAATCAGGGCTCCTTTGGCAAATTAGCAATTAGAACAATTTTGTGGGAATATGTATATGTGTCATTAGTTTCCCTGCAAATTAATAGCAAGGGCAGAGGTCAGGCAGAAATTTTCCACTTGACTGCAGTTCCTCTATGGAGACTTGGCACTTGGTTCTGGAACAGCCACAGCTGCTCTCAGCCACCCTCTTCCTCTCCGAACTGTCTTTTAATTAGTTTACCTCATAGCCATCATTACAAATATTACTGCCTCCCCTCCTCGAAATAAAATCACTGTTTCTACAAAATATTCCCGTGACATCTTGCACTAGTGTGCATTGATGGTGGGTCAGTCGATTGCAGCATTTAATCATTAGATCACCTCCATCCACGTCTCCTAATGAGGGTCCTTACAATATATTTTTATCTGGTAATTAGCCGAGATTGGCTGCTTCCTCTGTGGCTTATTAGAGACAGCCCAGCGGTGGGTGTGAATCACGGTGTCATTTGTCAAGCCTGGTAAAAATCCCCTCTCTGCTCTCTCCTGGCTTGGTGTTGATTTCCCCTGGTTACCTGTGTTTCACAGTCTCCAGAAAATTCAGCTGCCTCTCTGTTGTCAGGGATTGTGCTAACCGGGAGGGATTTTCTGTTTTACTGTTGCTTTTGGGGTAGAAACGGTCCAAGTCTTAAGACCTTTGCCAGAGCTGCAAGAATGACATTCTTTTCACGTTTTATGACTTCGTACCCATATTGTGGGGCTTGTCTGTTCTTGTAGGTGAGCTCCCAAAAGATGGGCCTGCACTTGCTGAATGTTTCTGTGAGTTTGGGCTTTTGGCAGTGAGCTAGAACCCAGTGGACTTGATGATCTTCCTCACAGAACTGGAAAGGACCATGCATATTTCTTGAGGACATTGTATTTATATTATCATTTTCATTACCTTTTAAAGAGCACTGTGGTGTTTAGGGAAATGTTCTTCAGCCAAGAAGCCAGAAAGCAGAGTGGGTTCTCGGAATTGTTTTATGATTGTGATGCCTGTTTTCCCTTCATCAGTGTCTGCGTTTGATGGTAAGCCCTCCAAGGGCAGCAGTCGCCTGCTCTCTTCCTGTTTTGGTCATTGCAGTTTCCATTGCCGTCGTCTGCTCAGAAATATTTATTGAATGCCATTCATAAGCAGGATAAAAGCTAATCCCCAGGTCCTTTCCAAAAATGAGCATGTTGAAAAAGGAACCTGATTCGTGTTTATTTTTCCCATTATCTGGGCAGAAGGAGAATATTATACAGAGGGCCTAGAATCACAAGTGTGTATTCGATTTTGAGTCCGGATTGTGAATATGGGCAAGTTATTTAATCTCTGATGAGACCCTGTCTGCTTCTCTGTAAAATATTAATGCAGCATCTCAAGTATCCGTGATGGCGTGAGAACTTCAGTGAAGCCAGGCAGTGGCAAGGGGCTTACCACATTGTGTTTGCAGATGGCGCCCATGACTTTCCTGGGCATTCAGGTACTCTTAGGCCTGACAGCATCTGCTTTTTACAAGTTGTGTATTCATGAGCATTAGACCAGCTGCTTGGGCTGTTGGATGTTTAGATATACTGTTTCTCTGCTTGGTCAGTGAGTGGGGCCCAAGGTGAAGAGGTGGTTGCCCCTGCCTTCCCCCGTGACCCCCAGATGAGTTCCATCCTGTAAGTGCTCTGCAAGACTTTAGCACTTGCTCTGCAAATGTGTGTCCTGAAGTTGCCAGCATTGGTGAAAAAGAGCTCCCAGCATCTGCCCAGCTTACCGGGGGATTCCTAAGGATGGTGCCATCTCCATAGCTTGCTCTTATCAGGTAGCAGGGAGCCTGGGGTAGGAATTGGGTGGAGCTGGGAGGAGTGTGTCTGATGTTGGCTGAGTCAGCATTTCAAGGGAGGAATAAAAAGGAAAACCCAACCCAAAGCCTCACCCAGTATTCAGTTTCCAGCACCATGTTTATCTTTTTCTGTCAGTATTTCCTCAACAGTATTTGACATTTCTCACTACTAGGACATGAGAAAGGTTGAGTCTTCCTAACAAATTGGACCTCTGTTTTTATCTGTTTTTTGATTAGATCTCAGAGGAATCTAATTTTTAATAGTTTCTACAAATAATGCTTTGGATTTAGGACTCTTGCAGTGGTGAAACAGACTTAATTTGTTAAGTGATTCAAAATTTGGTTTCAGGCAGATTTTCATACTGTTAGTGAACCCAGCTCTAGCTGCTCACCACTCAAAAGCCGGTAAATTGGCCAAGTGGGTGGAAAGGAAAGCTTGCTTTATTTTGGATGTCAGCAACGGGGAGTGGGGGGAGGCGCCTGTCCAAAGGCCAACTCCCTCCGCTGATAATCAGGGGGCAAGAGTTTTTATAGACAGACAGAGGGGGCTACATGCAGAAACAGCGCAGTCAGCTCTGACAGTCATCTTGAAGTTGGTCATCGGTGGTCTGCCCAGCATCATCTTGATTGTTTTCAGTAGTTAATCTTCATTTCCAGGGTCGGTCAGTTCCCATTTCCTTGAGGCCATTTCCTGGGACTGTGGCAGCTTCTGTCATGGCTACATTCTGGCCATCATGTAGTTAACTTCTCTTGCCTGGTGGGGATTTCAGTATCTGCAAAACAGCTTGCAGGACATGGCTCAGAATATTATCCATAGCCCCTGAGGAGGGACTAAAGGTCTGTGACTGTGCCTCGTGGCTGCAGTATTACTATCGGGTCTCCTCTGTTTTCCTGTGTTTCTTCTGCGTGTTCTCACTTCTCTGATCAAGCTTATTCCTTGGCTAAGGCTTCTCCACAGGCAGGCAAGGACATGGTGGGTGGGAATGAGGACCACAGGCTCCTGCTCCACTTTGATACCAAGTAATCCTGCTCTGCTAAGCTCTTTTGGATTGGAGGTAGCTGCAGGTTTCTGCCTGGAAAATCCCATGGATGGAGGAGCCTGGTAGGCTGCAGTCCATGGGGTCCCTAAGAGTCAGACACAACTGAGCGACTTCACTTTCTCTTTTCACCTTCATGCATTGGAGAAGGAAATGGCAACCCACTCCAGTGTTCTTGCCTGGAGAATCCCAGGGATGGGGGAGCCTGGTGGGCAGCCGTCTATGGGGTCACGCAGAGTCGGACACGACTGAAGTGACTTAGCAGCAGAAGCAGCAGGTTTCTGAGAGAGCAGTTCTGGGTAAACTGCAAGAACTGTGTCAAAAACAACCAAGTTCTTCAGTGGAGCCAGATACAGTGTTTCAGTAGCAAGCAGATTTTTGAAGGGTGGGGGGAGGATAGGCTTATATTTCCAGTGTTATTAAGAGAAACACTTCAAGGCAAAGGCAAAACAGGTAATAGGAAGGAAGCCCCAAAACAGGACTCGTTGGTCTTCCCCCATGCTACTGCAAATAACTAGTAGGTATTTCTTTACTTGAAGCACTAGATTACTCCATTTTGTTACTACACATTTGAAATTAGAAGGAAAAAAATGAGATTTTATTTTTTATAGTTCCAGATCTCTCCTATGCCATGTTTGTTTTAAATGAACAGATTCCAATCCTGTATTGGATAGAGTTTAACGAAGATGACACATAAAGCTTTCAAAGAGGAGTCTCTGCCAGCTGATGGAGCTAAATGAATGTTTAGTGGATTGGTTCCACTCTTTTTAATAGGTCATGGGCCAGGCCTTTCTGCAGTAGTTCTCAACCCTGAAGTTTCATCATGGAGTTGAGTGAGCCTGTCCCAGTGTGGTGCAGCCACTGGCAACATGTGGCTGTTTAAATAAAATTTTGACTTTTATTGAGAGTAAGTAAAAATAGTGTCTCTGTTGTACTAGCCCAATTCAGAAAGGTTTGTCACAGAGCTCAGGTCAATACCATTGTATCATCATTGTATCATCTCAACTGGTGTTTCCTGAACCATCAGTGTTCTTTGGGGCTACACGGACTCTCTCTCCCTCTTCCAGCTTTACCAGGCATAGTAGGCTATAAAAGAGGGGTGTGAAGTTGTGATTAAAGAAACATCATGACCCAGAATTTCTCACACTCATCAGGCTAGGTAACCCCTTTTGTGTCTGTAAATACTTAGTTAACTGTCTTTGAAAAAAAAAAAAAAACTGTCTCAGCAATAGGAAAGGAGAACATTGCAAGAGATATTTAATAACCTATATGTGGAAAGAATCTGAAAAAGGATATGTGTGTGGATCTGAATCACTTAGCTGTGTACCTGTAAGTCAACTACAATAAAAAGAATCATAGGAAAGGATGCTAGAAATTTTAATAAACAGCTTTTACATGGGAAGTCCCTCCTGTTTCAGCTGGTGATAAACGTCTACGTAGAGGCCTAGCGCTGGCCAGGCCTCCCCGTGTCATTCCCGCTGGGCCTCGGTGCGCTCTCGGTGGCTCTTCTAAGCATTCTCCCTTTCCTCACAGCTGAATCTGGTGTCCAGCGTCACCCTCTCCAAGTCTGCGTCAGAGGCTTCTCCACAGAGCTTACCTCACACTCCTACGACCCCCACCGCCCCCATCACTCCCGCCACCCAAGGCCCCTCCGTCATCACCACCACCAGCATGCACACGGTGGGCCCCATCCGCAGGCGGTACTCAGACAAATACAACGTGCCCATCTCTTCAGGTAGATCCTCTATTTTTGCCTCACATAGAGTTGTAATCAGCAGTGCTTGTCAACCAGCCTGTTTGTAAAAAGTGATAATTAATAGGACAATGATTCTTATTTAGCAGATATTGCGCAGAACCAAGAATTTTATAAGAACGCAGAAGTTAGACCACCATTTACATATGCATCTTTAATTAGGCAGGTAAGTAAACAATGCAGTTTGTGAAATTGCATCAGAAGGTATGTGTGTACAGGGATATATTGATGAAGTAGATTTAAAACCGTTTAGTATGCAAGCATGCTAAAACCTTTTCTATAAGGTTTTTTAAAACTGCAATATATAACATAATTGCTTTTGATTAAGTATTACAATACGATGTGATTATTAGGAAATTCATTTCACACAACAGTGAAAATGAGCCTGTTTAAAGATGGCAAGTCAATTATCACAAGCTACAGTAATCTCTGATCCCTAGAATTAATCTGGGCTCTAAATAATTACTGAGCTTTAATCAGCTAGTGAAATGTTTTGCATTTCTCTTTGATTCAGCTTTATGAATGACTAATAAATTAATATTTCTGTACGGAAACAGAAATAAAAACTCAAAACAATTAGATAATTCCATTTTGAATTTTGCTATTGAACTGGTAAATAGAACCATTCATCTTAGATCATTTCGTGAAACCTTTCTCAGGCTTTAGCTCAGCATCACAATTAGTTTCTATTTTCCAAAAATTGTATAATGACAGTTGTGCTGATTTGGTCATAAATTATCTTTTTCTGTTACTTTCACTTCACAGGCCATTCTCGAATCTCCAGAAAAGCAGCTAACACTAAACGAAATCTATAACTGGTTCACACGAATGTTTGCTTACTTCCGACGTAATGCCGCCACGTGGAAGGTAAGCTTTGTTGCAGGTGTGTTTAGTCTTGGATCTTGCCGTTTACAGGGGAGAGTTTGTTGTTGGTAACGTCTTGTAAGTTACAATAATATTGTTTTGATACATTCAGAGAGTCTTAATTTGTAGGAATATTGGATTGAGAAAATAATTACTGTGGCGTTAAAAATGCTGGGATGGAAGACTCCCTTACTTTGGCATCACATGGACCAAAGTTGTCTGCCTCTCTCTGGTTGGAATGGGAAGGAGGTTGTCTTGTGTACACAAACCTCACGCCTTGAGGTCTTTAGCCACCATCAGTATTTATTTCTGCAGAGACTGCATAGATAACTTTTTTCTTTAGCCATTAGTAATGTGGAAGAATGATGAGGTAAATGTGAGATAAGTGGAGAAGGCTGTACACCCCAAACACTAGCACAGTATATGGAAGTTACTACAGGAGAACCCTATATGTATATGTATGTATATGTATGTATGTATAAAAGTTGTGTGTTTTTTTTTAAGTGAAGAGACTGTCAGATATTCATTTAACTGTGGGGAAGAAAAGTAATTATGAAATAAATGACTTGACTGATACCATTTGCTCTAGACAAGTCATCCATAGCTCCAAGTGGGATGCCCCCAGCAAGGCTTGTGATCATACAACAGTCCTCAATCCAAGTTCCACAGTTAGTGTATAGATTATGTTAGTATTGATTGCATTGTATTAGATTAACCTTTCAGCAATTTTTGGATTTCCTCACTATAATTTCTGTTTTAATAATATTTTTGCTGTAGAAAAAGGGGCAGGTACTATTGGAGATTAATTATTTTTGCATATTTAATATCTAGAATTCTTATAACCCCCCAATTCTAAGACATTTAGAAATATTTAAAATGCAAATATTTTACATGGTTTTATTATAAAGATGATAGGGGTTTGTTATAGGGTGTAAATAAAACATGCTTTCCTTGAACTAGAAGTTTTCCTTGCTGCTTATTCACTTTATATGGGAGGAAATCAAACATGGAAAATACATTTCCTGTACTACATTTGTCATAAATTAGCATTTTTAAAACAAAAGGAATATAACTGTAGAATTAATTCTTCACACTTACAGAGTTATGAATAATGACCCAATGTACCTTTTTTCTATTAAGACACATGGGCACTGAAGGAACTTGGTTCAAAATATTCCTTTCTCTTCCTCAGCCTGCCCCGAGGAAGAGAAAATATAAAATAATCTTCAGCTATGAATGCTTTTCAGAATTTAGGAAGTATAAACATGAAGCAGACATTTTCTTCTAATTCCCTTTTACAAATAGCAAATGATCAGATTTTAAAATAATTACCAGTGTTGAATGTGATATTTAGGCTCAAATCTTGAGATTTAACTTTTTCATTTCTGTAAAGTGCCGGCAAAAATGCCATTCATATAAACAGTCCTAGGTGAAGTATTTAATGATTCATAAATACATACACTTTTCTCTCCATGTCCTATTTGTGCTGCGATCTTACACAAAAGTTAAAATTCCAGGTAAAAGTGATGACTGAGAAGAGCTCACTCACCTTTTCTGGGAAATTCTCTATTTCCAGTTGCTTGTGCTTGGATGTACAGTCTTCAAAAACAGAAACTTAAGTTTTGACCTTACATCTTAATTTATATGGCTGTACAATTTAGACAGTTCTAGAGCAGTCCTGTTTTTCAGACATGGCTTTTTCAGTTTTGTACATCTGATACTTACTGTAAAACAGTAGATATGATAGGATGAGGAGAAATGCTGCTTTCTGTTCCCAGTTTGGTGTCCTCTGGATACATGTACTCTGGATTTTTTTTTTTTTTTTTTTTTGGTAAGAAACTTGGGTTTATTTCAAGCACTTCAGTATTGTTCTAGGAGATAAAGAATGCTAAGGGTCTACTGTTATCTCTGCCTTTGTGCAATATAAAAAAGAAAATGCTTTTTAAAGACTCATATATATGTGGAGAAATATGTCCTACCAAGTATAATGCCAAATATTTTCCAGAGATTGTTGTTTGATAGAAACCTATCAAACCTGTTTGAATCAGGGGTATCCTTTTGTAGTCACTTGAAAGTCTTGAACCCACCCCAAGTATGCTGACATTGCTCAAAAATTCCTTGAGTATTTATCCTATGGCTTCTTTCTGTGAGCAGTTCCATCATGCCATGTGATAAAATTTATCTCATTACCTTCTAAATGAGACCAGAAAAATCACCCTTCTTTAGCATGACTCCTCACAGAGTCACCAGTGGTGATTATCCAAAAATGGAAACACCTCTCAAAGAACAGATCAAGATCTGCCCCTGGAAAGGATCAGGGAGAGAGGAAGCGGTGAAGGGAAGGAATACAGAATGTTTGAGCGATAGCAGTGTTGCTGAAATAAAGTGAAGGACTTAGGAGGGATGTGAGGTGTGGTATTAGTATCGTCTTCTTATGCCCCCATTGTCCCCTTATTCCCTGTAAGAAGAAAGTTGGGAGTAAATGACATGGGTTTCTTTGAAACATCCTCCTGTCCAGTTTTGAGTGTCAATAAGTTCAACCAGGAGAACTGAAGAGGTGAAGCTGTGCTTGGTACTTTACCTGGTAAGGGTTGTGGAATTTCCTAAAACTCAGGAAAGGTGAGATGTTAAAAACTCTTCACCCTTCAGTTGAGCTCCTCCTTTGGTAGGTTACATATGTCAAGGGTTTCAGTTCAGGAGTGACCAGAATTTACTTTTTACCCTAAGAAAGTTATATGTAAATAGAAGCCATCAAATTGCCATTGAGAGTTCTACTCATGGTTCCCTTTGGCATTTTCTCTGTTAATTAAAGCACTTACCCCTAGTAAGGGCCAGCTTTTATATATTTGGGAAGGTAAGGCATAGCTTGATAATGGATGCTCATCCAGTGAGGGTCATGTCATCCTCTGATCCTGTCAGATGCAGGAGGCGGTGCTCTCAGTGGTAAACAGCCAGTGTCCATTTCTTCTGAAGAAATCTGAGAAAATGGGTCAAAGGTGTTAAAGCCAAAACTTCAAAGAATAAAAAAGCAGCAGCAAAATGACTTAAACCATTTTTGTATGAGAGATAGTGAGTTTAAAGGTGACAGTTTTAAGCTTATTTCCTGATTTTAAAGTCATATTAACATTACTTTTCTATTTTGGCTGTGAAACATATTTGGGAGCTAATATTTTAGTATGAGAGACGAGTGGGTTTAAAAGGGACTGTTTTATGCTTGTTTCCTGATTTTGAAGTCATATTAACATTACTTTTATATTTTGGCTGTGAATCCTGTTTGGGGGCTAATACACATATTAAAAAATACTTCTGGTTAACTATTACCAGAGATTAGGCGAAAATGCCAAAGTACAGTTAACTCATCACTTTGGATTTTGATTTTTCTTTTTGGAAGAGGCACCCTTCAGCACAGGAGGGTCCTCCTAGGGGTGGGAGCTGCAGCTCTTGGGGATGGGTTTACAACTGTGGGCTGTTAGGCTGAATTTACTGCTGTTTTTGGAGTCTTTTTCTTATAGAAAATGTTCTCTCTTTTATACTTGCTGCAGAATGCAGTGCGTCATAATCTTAGTCTTCACAAGTGTTTTGTGCGAGTAGAAAACGTTAAAGGGGCAGTATGGACAGTGGATGAAGTAGAATTCCAAAAACGAAGGCCACAAAAGATCAGTGGGTACGTCCGCCATGTTTGAACTTCTTAGCCTAGCTTGGATCGCGCTAACCAGTGTCACGTAGAGGCTTTGGCTGCTAGACGGTGTTAGACCAAACACCTGGTTTCACGTTGTCTCAGTGAAGGGAAGCAAAAAAGCATTTCATCCCTCCTGTTTTGTATGCCCGCCAGTCCCCTGCCCTGCTTGCTGGTCTCTGTTGCATCACATGCTAGTAGCTTTTAGGTGGCGATGCATATTAACCCTCACAAACCATTGGCTTATGCTTATTGCATTTTATTTTCTTTTTCCTGTTCCCTGTATTGGATGTCTGTTCTGCCCCCAACCCTGCCTCTCTCCTTTTGTTGCCACTTCATCTCCTTTGCTGCTGCTCCTATCCCAGGGTGCCATTCGCACCAACCTCTCACTGCATAAGTGCTTTATCAGAGTAGAGGATGAGTTTGGGTCCTTTTGGACAGTTGATGATGAAGAGTTTAAACGTGGCCGCCATATTCAACGAGGCCGTCCTCGCAAATACTGCCCCGATGAAAACTTTGACGAGCTTGTCGCACAGTAAGAGCCTTTACTTGCTTTTGTTTTTTGTTTCTGCTGTTGCTTTGGCTTTGCATGGTTGACTCATCCCATAATAGTTTTGCATTTCACCACGTAGCAGTGCCACGGCTTTCTGCAACGGAACTAAATCGTGTGATTTGTACATGTATTGCTCTTGTTTCCCTTTGGAACACCAGTGCCCTGAATAATGCTTTTTTGACGTCTTTAATGCAAATACGGGTTGTCTTTTGATTCAGCAGCTTTACGGGGACCCCTATAACTCAGTGCTTTTGCGTGACCCCTAATTCCTCCAAGTGAAAAGGAAACTCTTCTTTAGAGTTAAAATGTGTATTTACTGGGGTAAATTTCTTTTATTGGCTCACACAGTATAACAGTATAAATGTAGTAAAATGAATGATAAAAGTGCTCCAAGCATAGGAAGGAAACTGGTTAACAATCCATCTACTTCCTTTAAGGATCATTGATCAATGTAGGTAATTTCCTCCCCAAAACCACCCCCACTTTCTGACCATATCCTCATGTGTGATTTTTTTTTTTTTTTAAGTATTTTTATCCTTCCTATCTAGAGATGTTCTTAAAACAGTATCTTGTCATCATTTGGTCAGTAAATGGACATATTCTTGTATGCTCACAAACTTGGCTGTGCCAGAGAGACGAACCAGCCTTGGCTGACCAACCCTCCCTGGAGTACCCCCCTCTTTCCTTTTGGCAGTAAATGAGCTTTGAAGACTTCTTCTTCAGAGCTACCCTGCCATTCCTCTAGCATTTGTTCTAGAACTCAAATCCTGAAGACGCTTAAGAGCCAGGATTCTTCCCGCCCACTCCCAGGAGACCTTGCTCACTGACATCCCAGAGCATCAGCCTTCCTGCTGGAGTCAGGGCAGCTGCTCCAAGTTGACAAAGGCTCATCCACGGAGGAAGTGCCCAAGCTAATTATTACATAGTCCGCAGTTTTACCCCCAGTTTGCTTGAAGAGCAAGGTCTGTCCAACTCGGAGGTGTTCACACAGACCAGCCCCTGGTGAAAGGGAGAAACCCGACTTTCCTTTGGGTTGGGGACTGGGAGACATTTCTGATTTGGAAGGATACCAGAAAGCTTAAGACTTAGCAAAGAACTCGGGGGGTGATTGTGTTTAACTTTGAGTTTTTATCTTTCTCTCACACAGTAACCCTTCCCTTATTAAAAACATGCAGACCAGCCACGCCTACTGTACACCTCTCAATGCAGCTTTACAGGTAAGACGAGCGGCCGCCCCGACTCTGTGGCGGAGGGACATGTCTCCCCCACTCATTTCAAAATATATTAGCCTCGCTCTAATTAGATATTAAATTTTAATTCCGTTAAACTTTTTTCTTAAGTGCACAAAGCATCGTACTCCCTGGAGGCAAACACATCGGGCTGCTTCAGCATTAGCAGGATGCTTAGCATTTTGAATATTGTGGCAAAAAAATTAAAAGTTCACTTATTAATATTTATCAGCAGTATCATAATTTCCATCCTCTTATTTCAGAATTTCACTTGAGGCAAAAATACCACAAGTGTAATTACTCTAGCACAGCTATTAATGTGCTGGATGATAGGCTACTGTATCACATGACCTTCTATTGTTCACGGGTTTAAAGAGAAAGCAGAGCTTTTTTATTTCTTCTCCTTCTTTTAAAGTCTATTTTAGCATCTTTTCATTGCGGAGGGAGGAGGCTGGGTCTGGTTCGCTTGGTAAAAGTAAACTGTTTTTGTTCAAGCGATAGAGTTAGACTCTAGGTTTCCAGCAGATTGCTCAAGGTTACATAATAAGCTTGCAGGATGTTTGTCTCCTACTGACAAACCAAGCCGTCCTTACGTAACCGGTGTTACCAGTGGTAGGGGGTGAAGACACGGGGTTTGAGCAGGAGGGAGGTAACCTTCCTGATGTGAGTACCAGGGCAGCCCTGGCATCTGTCAAGCCTTCTAATTATTGCACATCTCAGTTACCAAACAATCAAGTCACGGCCAAATCGAGAGAGGACTGGAGTACACTGTACTGAACATACCTGGGCAGGGCCGTCCTCCCAAGTTCATAGGTGGACAGGGTCCTGGGGACCTTCGAAGCCTGTGTTCTTGACACAGATGTGACGAAGTCTTGTGCCCATTCAATGGGCCAAAATTAAAATTTCCCGAGGGAAGGGCACAGAGAAGCAGATGTCTTAAAAAGGCTCCTTAAGGGGATGATAGTGATGAAAACACAATGGACACACTCGGCATTAAGAGGAACAAAGTTGGCTGAAGAGGCTTTAGAACAATCTTCCTGTTCTCACTGAGCACCTGCCCGGCGTTCTAGAGAACCGTTTTCCCAGTTTACGCAGCGAAGGCTTCGGGCTTCTGAGGATGGAGCATCCACAGCCGTAACACACTTTGAGTTCAGAGGCAAATTCACTCAGCTTAGCTTTTCAGTAATTATATTTATATATATATATTTATATATATATATATACACATACACACAGCCCAAACCAAATTTAATAGGAGGAACTACTTTCTGTGTTTCTTTTAATTACTTGTAGTTTACACAGTAACTTTAGAAAAGCAAATGAAGGCACGCTTAGATGCCGCCACTGTAAATACCATTCATTAGTAGCTTATTTTCCCTGGAGTCTTATGAAGTGTGAATTTAAAGGCTGCTCTATCTGGAATGGTATTCAGATTACAAGCACATTTGACATTCATGAGGCTGCCAGGCAAAAAAAAAAAACAACACAGCCCACCAGCAGCAGTGATCCTCCAGCCTCTGGATCCTCTTAACTTTGTGACTAATTTCCACTAGGGTGCTTTCTCTTTACAGAACTGCTCACGCTTTACTTCTACAACATTTACCTTTGGCCCTGCACCCTTTCTTTCTTTCAGTGATAGCCCCAAACTCGCCCACCATTTTCCCAAGAATCCTTTGTATCTATCCTGAGGTGAGCTGAATACCTGGGTCTCAAGTCATGATTTGAGGAATGGATCTTCTCCCTCTCCTCCCGGAGTTTGGGTCCTTGGTCAGTAGACAGTCCCCTCAGACAACTTGCCACCGTGCACCTTAAATAAAGAGTCTACCAGCAGGCCTTCCCTTCCTGCCCACTTCCATTTTTTCAAGGCAAGTAAAAATAATAGTGGAACAACATCTTCAAAAGATTACTAGAGCAACATAACGCGTGATATACAATATATAAAATAGGACAGCAGAATCCACTACAGAAATAAAACATTGGACTCGGGACAGATTGCATTATGCTCTGAAAAAGTGAAGTAACTAAGGGTAACCGTAAAGCTTCATATTTATAGACTGCCTCTCCCCGCTGGGATCTCAGAGCAGTTAAGGCTCCAGGAGGGACAGGACTTAAGCATCTTCGGTTTGGGGGGGTAGAGGGGCCAGTGTGATGTGAAACCTCGTGCTCTGCATTGGACCAGTCCTTTATAAAATCTGTAACCCCTTGCTCCACAAGGGACATCAAGTACAAAAAGAGCCACTAGGTTAGACCTGAGCCGTTGGTGGAAAGTTTTCTAAGCTCGGGTAGGTGGCTCTGGTCACTCACGCAGAGAATGTCCAAGAAGCTGTCTTGTGTAGGAGCGACCGGGTTTCTCACTGCAGCCCACGTTGTCATTTTTTTAAAAGAGGCGCACACTGGTTTTCTTCATTTATGTCTTTTTTTGTCTGAGAATCAAGGGATCGGTGTAAGTAAGTGCTTACCTTTGGATGCCTTTCACCAGTGTCAGCCCGTGTTTTATGATCCAGTTCCCATCGGAAATGGCCTTGACCCAGAACACACTGAGAGCCACAGAGAATGAATCATCCTGAAAAGGTTGCCCTGTCCGTAGGATGGCCAGCTCATCCCAAAGCATACGTTCTTTGGAGCACTTCAGTGTTGTATGAACTTCTCCATCTTTGACTGGAGAAGCTGCAAGAAAAAAACAGCAAGCTAGAGCTTGGCCCCACTCTTGCCACCTTCTGACTGTAAAAGTGAAAGAGACTCACTAATGGTCCCAGCAGAACTTCCGTGTCAGGGAGAAACAGGGCCACTGTGTCGTCTGAAGTAAAGGCAGCCAGTATGTGTGTCCGGCTGCAGTTTGGTGCGGGGCGGATCAGGCAACGGGTCTGACTTTTCACTCTGCCAAAAAAAGACAAAATGTTTTATTGCAATTACAAGAGATCTGTTGAAAAAAGTACTTGATGCAAATTATTTGACAAACTGTAGGAGAGTGAGGAATGTTCAGATGTGCTGTTCGTCAAGATGAGTTCACCACATTTGGAAATGAAAATGGGATTTTTTTTCCCCCACTTTTTAGAAGAAGGCAGTTACATAAATTCAGAAGTGGAGGGAAGGAAAAGCCGTGGGCTTGCAGTGGGCCTGGCTTCGAAGTCATCCCTAGCCAATGCTGTGTTAGGTGTGGGCAGGTCATCCGTCCCTGGATCTCGAAGGCGTTTCTGGCTTTGGACCTTGTACAGCAAGTGAGACTGTGATTGTCTAACATGCAGATTCCCTGCAGCCCAGCTCCTCACCTGTTCTCTCTCCACTTTCGGGTTTTACTTGGTCTCTAGAGCCAGGGTTTCTAGAATCGTTTGGACTCTTGTATCACTGGCCAGTTGGAGTCACTGCACCAGATTGTCCTGTGATTGTACTTTTACCTCATTAGGATGGAAAACCAGGCCGAGTGTAGTCTGCAAGGGAACGAGTTTGATAAATCTTGGTCTAATTACAGCTGCCAGGTTTTGAAAGTCTGTCCTCTTTAAGAAAATGCAAAGTTACTAGGTCAGAATCATGACCCAAATGAAGCAGTATGGACACTTTAGCCCAGTGAGAGGTCTGACTGGTGTCTGCCTCTCAGACTGGGTGGTCGTTTTATTCCAGTGCAGTAAGACAGGAAATGAACAGTACATCCAACCATAGGGTTTAGGATATCTTTCTTTTTCTCTCCATTTCCACACTTTTTTAGCTGACACTCAACTTAGAGTGACTTTGTAACCTTCAATATGGATGTACTTACGTACCCCCAAAGAAATACAATTTACAGCTTCCTTTTGCCAGAGATTTCTTTTTTCTTTGGTCTTCAAATTCCAGATGATTGGTTGGAACCTGAAAGATTGCATAGAGTTACCTTCAACCAGTTATCTCAGACTACACTAAAAAGATTCAAAAATCATTAAAACAGAAATGATGGGGAGGGGAGATAAAAATTGATTCCAATTCTATAATCTCTTCCTTTTCTATAGGATCTGAGACATACATGTTTATGGAAGTTCTCATAAGTTTGGGCTCTGCAGCCAGAATAATCTGATCAAATCTTTAATATCCAATAGTGGAGTCATCGAAGTGGATAAAGAAGTGAAAATTCCGTTACATTTCCCTGTGATCTGGAAATATTCAGTTCCTCTTGAAAAAAGGCTTCAGACAGAAAACTCGTTATGAGATAGCCTTGTCTAAAGCTTGTGCCTCCACTCCACAGGCGCCTCGGTCCCTCCAGCTATAGCTCTTTGGAACCCAGCTTGGGACATGTGTCATCATCAGCTTGACTCTTAAATCACAGCCCTTCTAGACCTGTTAGAAACTTGTCTTTGCCAACTATACCAGAATGACTGTAAACTGAAGACCATCGAATCCACCTGTAATTGATAGCCTCCCTGTCTGTACACCCTGTGTCTTCATGCATTTTCTTTGGGTTGATGGCAGGCTTCGATGGCTGAGAACAGTATACCTCTATACACTACCGCTTCCATGGGGAACCCCACTCTGGGCAACCTGGCCAGCGCGATCCGGGAAGAGCTGAACGGGGCGATGGAGCACACCAACAGCAACGAGAGCGACAGCAGTCCGGGCAGATCCCCTCTGCAAGCTGTGTGAGTACTGCCCACCTGCAGCACCTCTGCCATCAGATCCCCCTGGTTTTCTGTCACACGAGCCTTGCTCTGACTGCTGTCAACACCTTTTCTGTCATTTCCGACTTCCTAGAACCCAGGGAGAAGTGGGTGCTTCCAGAATTGTTCAACTCGGTTCGCAGCTAAAAGGACCACTTACTTATTATATCCGACCCATAAAAGCAGTAGGCTTCCTGCAGCCCCACAAATGCCCAGAGCCACAAAGGGGAGTGCTTTTTGCCCTTGCTCCGTCAGCTCAGGCCATTATTTCAGCCACCTTACCTTTTCCTCCTAGAAGCGGTATGCATCCTGTGACACAGTTCACTGTCTGTCCGACGTGCCGGCGTGCTGAACCCAGCAGGGCGGGAAAGGATGCTTGTTTACTTGGTTGTGGGATAATGGTGAGCCGCGCACGCCACGCTGAAGCGCTATTACCAAGCATTAATGATGGCACGAAGGAAAGACGGCATGATTTATAGATTGCTCTTAAAATATCAAAAGGAAAATTAATAGGGGCATTATAGCAGCAGACGGCAGTATAATGAGCACGCCCAGGACCGTGCAGAGTGCTGGCTGAGGGCTGTCTGTCCTGCGTGTGTGTGATGCCCCTGGGGGTGGGCGATGGGAGGCAGGCAGGGTGACACCACTCCCTCTCTCGCAAGAAGAGTTTCAAAAAGAAACCCCATTTTCCCACGTAGGATTCACCAGGGATGCTCTAGAATGACAGCTTCTCCCTTTTAGCGAGTGTCTGTAAAACCAACGCCCGCTTTAAAGGAGTAAACCAATGCAGTGTTTACCATGCTGTCAGTTCCTAGAAATAGAGCCCTTGTCTGCACAATGCTTCTGAATTACTGACCAACATCTTAGTTTAAGAGCATTTGAGTGATCAGAATGGAAAATATGACCTGTGGCAATTAGCAACAGAATGAATTGGCATCTAACAACAAAGGCAAAATGCTGCCTGCCAGTATGGGTAATTGGTGGCTTTGGAGGAATCTGAAATTTGATTATTTAGCATTTGAATTTCATGCCCAAAGTGCTTTGAAAAGGATCTTTAAAGATGAAAATAGTCTTTGTAAATTCATAACAACAGTCCCTTAGCATTTACTCCACAACATTTTAAGAACGTGTTTATCTCTCTCACGCTGCCACTGCCGTATATCATGCTTCCTCCAGCAACCTGGTGTTTCTGACTTTATTATCACACCCGCATTCATCTTTAAATCATTGTCATGACAGGAGTATTTACTAAGATATTAAGGAAGTTCAGAGCAAATATAAATTGTTATGTATGCTACTTCAGGAAGTACTTACTGTGGAGCAAAAGCGTCTGAAGCTGCTGAGTGGAAGAGAGTTTTTCCTAGTATCCACAGAACTCCAAGGTTTCGTTCCTGTGTTTACAGTAAAAGAAAAAAAATGACTAAAAAAAATAAAGGAAAGATATTTGGATAAAAACTCACACAGCAGTTTTGAGTGATGCTAATTTTGCTGTATAAGATAGTTAATATAAAGTTAATTTATGGAAACTTTGAGTTAACCCCAGTATAACAGAAGTCTTGTTTTATAGCTGTCAGTTTAATTTTTAACAAAGATTTTACTGATGGTTTTTTTTTTTTTTTAAACCTGTATAAAGATGTCAAAAAGCATACTGTTTGTTGCTCAGATCTCACAGGTATACAGTACAATAAATTATTTTGCTAAAAAGAATTATATGTCATCAGCCCATTTCCTATGCCTACTCTTGGTGCTGGAGATGGTTACCCTTTTTCATCTCACAATTCCATTAAGCAAATTCTATAATGATGGAGTTTGAATTCTTATCTAACATGCATTACCTGCTATGACGCAGATTGTCTCCTAAGCTTTCTATTCTATTGGAATAACTCAGATTGTAAACTTCACAGCAAGGCTTAAAGGACCCTGTTGGTAACGGCCCACCTGCTATCTAGTGTTGACATAGAATTCCTTCTTACCTTCCCCGTGACACTCAAATACCACTGCATTTTTTTCTCTCTCGGAACACTACCAAGTAACCCAGAAGTATGGCTTTGGAGTATTATCCGTTCATCCTGCGAGGAGCTAAAGGAGCTGTCGTACAAAGCACGTACTCCATGCTGTCTCCACACCCTCTGAACATAGTGCCTTTAGACAGCAGTCAGCTCGCTTTCAAAACTCTGCTGTTCCCACAGTGGCTAAAGAAAGCAGTTAGATCTAAGAAGGAAAATGTGGGGTTTGCACAGTTATTCCCTGGAAGCCCTTTCGGAAGCAGAAGTCAGAGAGAAGGGAGGAGGTGACCAGTGAGCGTGGAAGGCGCCACGCGCGGCTCTGTTTCCCAGGATGCAGGGGGGTGACTATGAAGCACAGGGTCTGAAGGAGGCTGCAGCTTACCTGAAATGGATCTTGCATGGAAAGCCATCCTTTCCCATTCTCTAAAGCCCTGCTTGCCCATGTTCCTGCAGTGGCCCCACTCAGCGGGGGGGGTCTGCTGGTTTCACGGAATGTCGTGAGTTGGATCTCATTTCCCTGGAGTTCCAAGAAGCCTTATTACCATCTCACCTGGTTGTATTGGCAGCTTGTCACACCATAGATCTGATCAGTTCACCTTTGCTGGGGCTCCACTCGATAGTAGGTGCTGGGTTTGAATCAGGGTGCACAGGGTCGTCACCTGTGTCTTTGGGATGGAAAATAATCTCACTGAAGTTTGCCTGCAGATTGCAGGGGGAACCAAATACTCTCCCATGCGAACCTACTTTGTTGGGGTTGGGGGAAGTGATACATACCTGATTTTTTCTTTTGCCTAGCCTAACATTTGTCAAAGTCTCAAATTATAAAGCAAGAACTTCATTAAGACTCTCCAGTTGTTCTAGGGTCTCCCCCCTCTCCCACCCATAGCCTTGTATCATTTCTGTCATCAGATTCAGCTTTATAAACCTAAAAAGATGAATATATCTGGTAGTGTGAAGAAAAATGAAAATGGGAAACACAGCTGACTCACAGTTCAGGCAACACACAACCCTAAAACACTCTTGTCCAAACTGTTACTAGAACCATGCTACCAGAGGACAGGAGGGGGTGAAGTAACAGTTCAACAGTGCTAATATGAAGCCCAAACATAAAGTGACGTTCACCATTGTCAGTCACCCGAGAAACACAGCTGAAGGTAACTGGAACTTTCCTTGTACCTGCTCAGCAACACACCGTATTTGAAAAGCAACACTTGGGGCTGATGAGGTTGAGTTTAAATTGATAGAGCTTCTCTGGAAATTAACATTGCAATAAATCACAAGAACCATAAGATGTTTTAGCCTCTGCTCCAACAATTTCATTCTCAGACATTTATCCTAAGCCGGTAAATCAAGTATGGATAGAAGTGGTCACTGTATTACAACAAAGAGCACAGCAGGGTTGAAAGGTACAGAGGCGAGAAAAAGACAGTCCCAAATGCCCAGTGTTAAGGGGTAACATGTCAGTCAGCACAGTGCTCATACAGTCAAAAAAATTAAAACTAAAGGTAGCAAAATAACATTCCTGCTATGTTTGCAATATGTGAAAACATGACCCCAAATGGGAGAGGATAGACAAAACAAAACATCCTCCCTTAACTAGGGTTTATAGGTGATTTTTTTTAAAAAAGGAATAAAAATCCACACACCCAATTCTTCCCGAAAGAATACAGGGGAGGGGCCTACGGGGGCTGACTTCCCAGGCATGCGATGAACACAGTCTCACAAAGATCCCATGCTTGAAAGTTTTAACGCTCAGCTGTTTCCATCTGGAAAGTCTCAATGAATTTTTCAAATGCATTTTCATTTCACACTGGACTCTGCAAATTATGCATCTGGTCCGGATCTTGACGCTAAAAACAAATAAATAGGACCATTAACAAACTAAGAATAGTCGGAGCCAAACTAGTGAAACATACTCTAATACAACCTGGGCATATTTCATTTTGCACATAGTTTGTAAGAACACAGGCTCTGTTTTTTAAAAGCTATTTATCCCGACATCCACCTCCAAACACTACTCTCCAGGCTTCGCTAATTAAGAGTCCAGGAGGTCCCCGTGGCAAGGGCAGTCCGGAGCACTCCTCTGTTGGTTTTTCAAGGTTCAGGTGGCCTTCAGGGTTTGCATACAACATCAATTATTTAGGGAGGCAGCAGTCCCCAGCTCCACCTCTTATTACTAATACTTGATAAAGTCGAATGAAAAAATCCACCCTTGGTAGCCGGTCCCTGCAGTGGGATCTTTTTTTTTTTTCTTTTAAAACTTGAATGGGGATCGGGTTTTATAACTTGAATGGCTCTTTTACATATCAAAAGCCCCACAACCGAAAGTAATTTGTATTTGCAAAAGGATCAGTTGTAAATATGATTTATGCATATGCAACATTTCTCAGTTGTTATCGGAGAGGTTTCGTGTGGTCCCTCGCCGGCCCCTTCGGGTGAACTGTGCGCTGGGCTGTAATGAGCGCGTTGGCAGATCTCATCAGAGCCCAGCGCGTCCCGGTGGCCGCTACCAGCCGGGGCCTCTTGTTTAGTCTTGTTTACAGCTGACAGCGTTATTATTCTGACCGGGGCTCCGCTTTCTTATCATATTGTTGTGTTGAGCGCACCTTTTCCTCTCCGTTTGTGTTTCCTGGCAGGGCTTTTCTTGCCTTATTGACAGTTTGTAAAAATATGCATTAATTTGGAGTTTCCAGCATGTATCATGGTGTCTCTCTGCTGTGTTTGCTTGAAGTTGATTAATGATAGACCCTCGCTTGGGGTCGGTCTCCGGAGAGCTCTTTCACAGGTTCTGCATGTTAACTAGCAAAGCAGAACACACAGAGAGCTGCGATTAGCCCAGCCTCCAGTTTTTGGTCCCCACGAACTACCCTTGCATTACCGGTTCTTGGTTCATGGGATTGTTTCAAGGTTTGTTTTCCTCCATGCAGGAGGCCACTCCGGGGCCTGTTAGCTGACCCAAAGTGTGTCCTTGGCCTAGCAGCATCAGTGCAGAGCTGGTCAGAGATGGAAAGTCTCAGGCTGCATTTTAACCAGAGCCCATGTTAATGCGCGTGCACATCACACTGTAAGAAACCCCATGGGAGGACACACCCACGGGTGCTTCCATCCAGAGACCCTTCCGGGATGGTGGGAACCTCCCTCCGTGCAATCCAGTATGGTTGTCAGTAGCCTACGCGGTGGCCCTGGAGCACATAAAATGTAGCCAGTGCAACTGAGAAGCACAGTTTTAAACTGTCTCAATTTTGGTAGTCACACGTGGTTAGTGGCTGCTGTATAGAACGTCACAGCCCTAGACTGTGGCTTCTGTGCTACCCAGAACACCCAACTTACCTTGAGTTGGGAAGTCCCCTCAGTGAACCTTCTCTTGCTTTTCCAGGCATCCTGTACACGTCAAAGAAGAGCCTCTGGACCCCGAGGAAGCTGAAGGGCCACTCTCCTTAGTGACAACAGCCAACCACAGTCCAGATTTTGACCACGACAGAGATTACGAAGATGAACCTGTCAATGAGGACATGGAGTGAACATCTGGGCAGGCCAACCCCAAGAGTGTGAAGATTGGGGGGAAAAAAACACACACACAAAACAAAACATGTCAAAAGTTGGCAGTGAAATCGTTCTCCATTGGTTGTACAGTCTGGAGGATTTTTCACTACATTTTGACAACTTTGCAATGTGTTAACTCTTAGTGCCATCAAGAATCCCATTTGGGAGTATTTTTGATTTTTCTACTTTTTGTTGAAAAAAGGAATTTGTACTCTGTGCATTGGATGGACTTGTTTGGTACTGGGGATTTTCCTCTCTTAACAGTCAACATCAGTGTTGTAAATTCGCTAAACTGATTCACTTTTAGCAGCAGACTTTGAACTGCAGTCCTGCCGACATTGCACAACGAGGACACCCAACTGAGCATGTGCGCCTGAGCTGCAGACCAAGCCTCTGCCCAGAATCCAAGGATTCCAATGGACGACCTATTTGCACAGTACTGCATGTTGATTATCACTGCCTTTACTCCTTTTTTTTTTTTTTTTTTGCTTCCAGTTGGGATGGGGAAGGCCTTTGTGTGTGTATTGGGGGGAGGGTTTAAAAATAATTATCCCAAACTTTTTAATGTATTGCCTTTTTTTTTTTTTTTTGGCTTCTCCTATACCATTTTAAGTTCTGACCTCAGGCCTCCATTTGGGCCCGCGGCCTCTTGGAGGCTTCAAGTTTTCTGTACCTTGTGATGAATGTTAATAGGTGTTTTTATTATACAAAGCTGAATGTCATTTCTCGTTCGTAGTTTTCTGTCACTCATTCCATTTCCCTTCAGACATCACCACTGTTTTCTCAAAAGTCAGAAAACATTCCGTTTTGGTCTTTTGCAAAAAGGTCCCAAATGCTGCACTCTACATGTGAAGGTCCTCTCACCCAGATGTGAAGTTCCTGCCAGAAAGAGAATGAATGACAGAAAAAAAAAAAAAATAGAGACACCCTAGGAACCATGCAGATTCATTTCACAAAGCAGTATTGGAATGTGGGAAGCGGGTTGTTTCAGATTTTCCTCTTTTTTTTATTTTAAATATCGTATCTACCGTCATTCTTAATAAATGCCACAGCATTTACCAGCACAAGGAGACATAGGCAGCAGCCCCTCTTCCCCCAAAACCAAAAAAAAAAAAAAAGCACTGACCGCGTGGCTGTAGAAGGCTTCCCTGGGATGACCTGGTTGAGATGGGCCTCAAGCTCTCGCAGTTGTTAAAACCAGCATGAGTTGCTTTGTTTGCAAAATGGCCCCAAAGCTGGCTTCCCTGAACAACTCTGCTGCAAGTGCCGGTGGCCCCCAATGGAAACATGCATTCAGACCTGCTTGGTGGCATTCATCTGTTTGAATGCAAATCAGATTTCAATTTGAACTTGTTCTGTGAGTTAATGAGGACTGGGCTCAGCAGAAGCTGAGGAGTTAATTTCCACTGTGCGGACCTGGTGCAGCAATGCCGTCTGTGAGCCGGCATCACCCCACCAGTCCTGTCTTGGAAGCCAGCAGCGCGAGGCGTCAGGTAGATGGGAGCTCAGCCCAGCCTTGGGCTCTTGGGGAGACAAACAGGACGTGCAGGACGTGACGCTCATAGGTCAGTTCAGCCTCAGTCCTTGGACCCCTGAACGCTTACTTGCACCCCCTTTCCTGACATTTATTTATCTAGGACTGTAGCTCTTGTTTTAGTTCGAGAGCCGTTTGGAGAGCTTAATTTATATGCTTTGTACCTTTTTTCCCCTAAAATTACCAAAGATATTCCACAAAGTTAAATTATGTTCTCTGTTTTTATGCTTTATCTGATGAAGCCAAATATCCTCTTCTTGTTGATCAAAGGAGGCAAAATAATTTAGAGGCAATTGATGAGATATAGGCTATTGCTAACTTGAGACAACTGCTCCTTCATCATAGAGGACATTTAGGAGACCAAGTAGGTAATGGAACCAAAGTAGTTACTTTTTTTTTTTTTTTTAATCATTTTTTGTTGTTTGTTTTTTTCCTACAGAGACCAAAACTCATTCCTGTAAAGAGAAATTACGGGGCTACTGAAGGGAGAAATAGGATACAGTATTAAGGGTGTACCATCTCCAAGGAAAAACAAAAACAGTGTATGGCATATGAAACTTAGGGGGTGTCCAGTCCAGGAGACAGTTATGGTAAAATGAAGGTAAAATTCAGAGAGAACAAAAAAGCTTCCACAATTGAACTAGACCATGTAATAGTATTTCTAGAAGACATTTCTTTTCAAAGAAAGATTGTATGCCACTTTTGTTTAAAGACTGTGCTATGATCACTGCGTTCATTTTAGTTTCTCTTGTCATATATATCCTCCAGGTTTTTGTTTTATTTTTTAAAAGGTTTTCTTTTTGTCCTTCCTTTCTTTCAGATTAGGCTTGCCTCAGCATTTTTCATTAAAAAAAAAAAAAAAGTAACATTCCTGTCCACTCACAAGCTTGGTAGAAAAACTTCTTTGGCAGTTACTTTTGAAGCTTCACACTGCTTTCTCTATAAAGGGCAGTCTGTGGTCACTCGAGACTTACATTTTTTTTTTTTCCCCAACTTTTCCAGGCAGCGTCATGATGTGCAGGCAGTAGCCAGACAGGGTCATGGGAAGGGGGCCCTGAGCTTCTGAACGGAGTGGTTGCTGGTTAGTTTGGTATTCAAAAGAGGATAAAAATCTGGTAGATTAGTTCATTCTCAGCATGTGTAGCTAGACATGAGTAAAGTTAACAGCATGAGAAACTGTTAGTACGCATACCTCAGTTCAAACCTTTAGGGAATGATTAAAATTAAAAAAAAAAAATACATTTCACTCAGTTGCACTTAGTCGTATGTCTTGCATGCTTAGTCTAAAGACTGTAGCAAAAGAAAAAAAAAATTAGATTTTACATATCTTTGCAGGTATCACAGCCTTGCAGAAGAACCAACTGAAAAAAAAAAAAAAAAAAAGAATCTCAGGCTTTACAGCAAGCAAACTTCACTCTGATTTTTCCAATTCTGATTCTGTATCCCTTGGGGGTAATCCCAGTTGCTTCTTTAGGATGGGGTTTATTATGTTGTACATATATCCCGATGTGTCTGTGTGACTCTTTGTCTTTTTTGGGGGAGGGCGGAGGGTGGTTCTTTTTTTAGATATTGTTCCTAAAAAGGAATAAATGCATACACCTGTTTGTCAAAACACCTTTGCTTTTTGTGCAACTGCTTTATATTAACAATACTTAAGGAAAAAAAAAAAGCTTTGGAAAAAAACTACTGTATGTAATGGAATTGCAGAATATGCTGCACATGTATTTTATTTAGTTATTCTTGCTTTAAGAATATCGGATGACATTTCCTGACATGTGGGAGGGAAAAACTCCCAAACTTTTTTTTTTTTTGGCTTTTAAATTGTAACATAGTTGACAGATTTTTTTTTTTTTTTCCCTGTTCTCATTGATCAGAGCATCTTGTACAGGTTTTTTTGGTGTGTGTGCGAACGGGTGTGTGTTAATCTGTTTTTTGATACATTCCTATCCCTTGTGTTTATCCTACCATTGCCCTCCTGGCTATCGTAAATGAGTTCATACATTTGAAAAGAGAAAAAAAAAAATGTTGTTTTAAAAAGTGTTTTCTCCTGCTGCAGTAAATACTTTGCATGATGAAATTCCAGGGTCACACTTTCAAAGTTTATCAGTGAAGTAGTGATTAATCATGAGAGTGTCAAAGCTATTGAACTTTTTGTATAAAAAAAAAAAAAAAGAGAAAACTTTACAAGGTGCCAAGATGTACAGACAATTTTGTTACTTTTTTTTTTCCCAAAGAAAAGCGTACCTTTAGGGAGAACAGTCCCTCGCATCAGACAGATGCACCGTCAGGAATGAGGATCCACCCTATTGTCCCTAGTCTGTCCTTGTGAGACAAGTTAGCGCTGCCTGCAGTGTACCAGCAGTGAAAGGAAATACCAAGGCTTATGGATGGGAAGAGTGACCGCCAGCCCCGCCACCTTTGGATGGCTCCGACCTGATTCCCAGCGTTCCATCAGACCTGGTAAAGACACCTTGGATTCTTCACCCAAAATGCGATGTCCGTCATTAGCAATTTTATCATGGGGGAAAAAAAAGTTAAAGATTTCCTCTCCTTTCCACATTCCAGCTTGATCTCCGTTTCCAAGGGTACAAAGAAGAACATGTTTGTCAGGATTCTGAATCTTTGGGGGACCTTTTGCTTAGTGGTAGACCCTCTGGATATTCCAGATGTTTCTGAGAGTCAGTTTGGCTTTTCTCTCCCGAGAATGAGACTTAACAATTCCAAAGGCATCTAAGTGGGCCCCGTGTAGTTCTCACGACGTGCGCTACACAGAAGCCTGCGTGGAGATGGTACAGCCCGGACTGTGAGCATGGTGCTCCGTGGAGATGTGCTGCCAGTAACAAGAATTTTTTTTCTTTTTGTTCTGTTTTGATAAGGCATAAAAGGAACTCATTCCTTGACATCAACTGTAATTCCATCATTCCGTGTCTGTGGATACAGACAATAAAAAAAAATGTTGTGTAGTCAGTACTAATTACTGACATGATCGCATTTTCAAATGCAATAAAAATACTGGTTGTTCACACTGGTAGTAAAAGTCGCCACCGCCTAAGTTTCTTTCCCCTTCTGACCTCCTGAGAGTGTATGTTCGGCATATGCGTTCGGTTTAGCACCAGCTGCTTCCAACTCAGAATTAAAATCAATCTTAACTAAAAGCTTTCATCATCACAGAGGGCTGAAGCTCTCATCCCTCAGGATTTCAAAGTGAAAGTCTCCACTTAGAGAATTAGGGGGAAAAACACAGAAAAGGGGAGGTTACCTTTTCTCTCCAGGAAGCACACTGATTTTTTTTCCATCATATTTTATATAGAAAAAACAAAATATTGAATAACTAGCATTAAGAGCAAACTAAAATTTCAGAGGAAAGCAATTTCATGAATAATTCATTTAAATTTCACATCTGCAAGATTAGTCATCCAAATAAAATGCTAATGTCAAAAACATGCACCGTCTATAATATTCTCATCAAGAAATCTCTTTGCATATAAAGATAAATGCTGAGATTAGAACAAATGATTTTATAAAAATATTCTATCCAAAAGTATGGTCTGGTCCATAGCTGCCTTCCCGGAACCAAATAGTAAAAGCTCCCGTAACTGAATATTTCCAGAAAAACCATCTTGATTTCTGAGGTCTTTTAAGAATTTCAGACCTCTAGGAAAATTCACTATTTCTCTCTAATACTATTCTGTCATATATAAGGATGAATTAATTTGGGCATTCTCTTTGAGTAAAAAAATTAAATTGGTATATCAAAAGCACCACTTCTAAGTGGCCAAACTACAATGACATACAACCGTTAGGTATACAGTTCAGAGCACATAACGCAAGCCAATGGACGTCTTGAAAATTAACCTTGCAGTTACTTGGCAAAGACCAGCTGACCCTGAAGAAAATATACATGTTCTTCCTCAGCATTGTTTTGAAAAGACCTTATTAGGAAAACATTTTTTTCATACATATTTTGCAGAGTAGTAGCCCCTTTTCAGTAACAGTTATGCCACTGTCTAAAAGCCCTCTAGTCTGATAATTAGTGAAACATTTGAACCCTTAATTCTTATTCTAGCTACTACAAATAAATTAGGGTTAATTGAAATTCCTTTAAATACCAGGCTTAAACATAAACACTGCTTAGAGCATGTGCAGTTGGTAAAATTAAATAATGTCCACATATTTTGAGTCAACCGAAAGACCCTAACCAAGTATGTATGACACTGCATTGGTGAAGATTTTGCTAGTTGATGCATACGACGTTTTTATTTGTATTTCAGGAATTGTTCTAATGCAGGAACATTCTCTGACATCTTTATTTCAGGCTTGCCATTCAGATAAACTAGGCAGCAAACCCAAACTGTTGGTGCTTCTTTTAAATGGGAACCTTTATATCAACAGCCTAAATAAACTCTGAGGAAGACCAATTTCACACCAACACTAACCAGCTGCCTGATCGTTTTTACTCTCCCTTCCCCCCAAAGAAGATTAAATCTGATACTACATATTTATGTGTAGGCTGCTGCTGCTAAGTCGCTTCAGTCGTGTCCGACTCTGTGTGACCCCATAGACGGCAGCCCACCCGGCTCCGCCGTCCCTGGGATTCTCCAGGCAAGAACACTGGAGTGGGTTGCCATTTCCTTCTCCAGTGCATGAAAGTGAAAACTGGAAGTGAAGTCGCGCAGTCGTGTATGACTCTTCGTGACCCCATGGACTGCAGCCTACCAGGCTCCTCCGTCCATGGGATCTTCCAAGCAAGAGTACTGGAGTGGGGTGCCATTGCCTTCTCCGATATGTAGGCTAGTAATCACAATTTATCTTTCATCCTGATTGTAGTTGAGTCAAAAGTAGTCTTTATTTAAATAAAGTGAAGTTGGGTCTCAGACCTTCATTTAAGGAACTGACTGATGGATGAAAGATTTAAGACAGAATTCACATTGGAGGGAAATTAAATTACATACAAAAACACTGGTTTAACTGTGGGACAATATTTGGCTTAGAAAACTGTCATTCTAGACTTCTATTTATTTTTAAACAGCATTTTATTTTTTAAAAAAACAAAACCCCCTATCATCTTGTTTCTGCTCTGATTGTAAAATGACATTCCATGCTTAGTAACCCCCCAAAATACACATATATATCCATTTGAAAGGATCCACCGGCCTTTTCTTTGGCTTATACCAAGAATACAGGGAGGAGGAAAAAGGGGGGGAAAAGACAAGCTTCAAGTTATAATGTTAATTTGAAGGTAACCGGCCTTTCAAGAATTAATTTCAGCCAAAGCAATAATCATTATTTACCGGCATGTGACATTTTTATCACTCATCATATTAGCAAATTTCCATTGAAAATGCTAAAATGGTTCGTCATAAGGCAGATAACTGCTCTAGCTGTAAAAATGACCAACACAAGTACTGTACTCAAACATTAAATTATACTGTAATTAATAAAGACAGTTAAACTGTCTACTAGCAACAGCAATTTAGGTAACCACATTTGATCAGCTATAAATTGTAACTACATTAAAATTCCAGAAATATTAGCAATATGGATTACTTGATGGAAGTCACTGCTGATCACCAATTCTCTCTCTCTCTTTTTTTTTTTTTTCCTTAAACAACGGAAGCACAGGTCAGGTTGACCACAAATCCGTGAGCGAAGATCAGGCCTTAGCACTTTTAATCTTGTGAAACAAGCAATTACAAATAGTTGCATCGATTTGTTAAAAAGCTTTAGGTGACATAAATTGTTTCCTGTTTAGCTTATTGCTCTGATACATAAATGTCACCCAGTCCAGCATTTGTGAGGCCACAAAAGAACACAGGGTGACACAGAGATGTGTTTGTCAGTCCTTCTGTGAGCTTTCTGGAGAGCCGCTCTCCCTGGCTCGTGTCTCATTAATATGAAGGAGAACTATTTTGCTATGTGAATCTTTAATACCAGTTTAATTTTCGATTCTCAACTGGGATTTTGTGCTTGCTTTCTTGCCACTCAACATAAAGCAGCACATTTGAAAAACATCTTCTAAATAGAATAATATTTACAAGGCACTTCAGCCTCTGAAAAGCTAATACTCCTCCCTTCTCAATACAAGGGACTATATTTTGGATTGATATTTCTACACTTAAAATACAATTTTAAATGGCTTGTGCATGTTATTGACTTAACATAAATCAAATGTATCACATACTTTCTTTAGGTTGGCATGCCACTTAGAAAAATACATTAGTTTCTGGGGTGGGGAAAAGTCTGGAGAAAATTTATTAAAAAGAAGTTTTTACTGTAACAGAATATTAATGTAAGCCAATGCTCATTTGCCATTAAGCTGATCTTTTTTTTTTTTTTCCTTTAACATACACATGCTTTTTATTATTTTGCACTCAAGCAAAAATTCCACATTCAAAGACTTTCCATCTAGTCGGGAATGTCTCTGGCAAGAAATACGTTAAGAAATCCTGACCTCGAAAGACAGCAGACCTTCCACATTGAGCTTCAGCCCCACCAGGCAACACATGCAAACTTAAGGTAATGCTAGTCAACAGTGGGGAATCCAGAGAAACAATTACTCTTTAAATCCTGCCTCACCGCTACTCCACCAGCGCGCAGATGAAAATGTTTGATTTGCAACATAAAAGATTCATTAATTACCACTTGAATATTTAAAGCTATTTTGCAGTCTAACAGAGATAGATAAAGCAGTGAATTAAAACCTCTAATAAAATTGTAAAAATATTTCGGTAAGTTTACCCATGTTATGATTTAGGGAGAGATTCAAGCATTCTCACGGAATAGATTCTTAGCAGTTTTCAAGTGTGTATTTGAAGGAAGGAGCCAAGTGTTGTGGGAATAATTTGTTTCTCACTTTCAAATGTTTACTAATAATTTATTTGCAAATCAAGTTTGCTACTTTAGAATTCCACCAGTGTGAGGAGTGGGGGGTGCAGTGGGAATTTGCCAGGCAGGTTGGAACATGGTGTGTCTGATCCAGAAATTAAAATACTTTAAAAAGTATTCAATTAGGCTGGAAGACTTAGAAGCCCTCACATGAAAGGGGTGAGTTCCTGCCCACAAAATGCAACAAATCTAGAAACAGCCAACCCCCAAAACAGCCCTACCACTTCTGCCCAGCATTAGCTGCATTGTACTTTATTATCCTTTATAGCATGTCGGTGTTAGGAACCTGGGATGCTAGAAGCAAGCAGTCCCCAGCATGTCCTTCAAATCAAATGCAGGAAAACCCAAGTGCCAGGTGACCAGACCCAGCCCTGACCATACACACTGGGTGACCTGGTGAGTCACTGGGAGACTTTCATCTCTTTGGTCTTCCCCTTCCTCTTCCTGTGAACGGAGGACATTGAACTACATGACCAGAAGGGATCCTGCCAATTTTAAGTAAGGTTCTAAGCATTGAACAGATTCCCCCTTGGGGACTTTAATTGATAAAATTTATGATCTCACCATGAATGACTTTGCACGGTACTCTTGTCTTTAACCACTATTATAATACTGTCCAATTAAACCCTGCCCTGTTAACATGCCCTGTTAGGAGCAAATTTCACTAGCATGCATGCTTCCAACCATCCATCCATCCATGAATAAGCATCGAACGCATTCGATGACCTGCTCAAACTCAACATTGGAGATAAACTGGGGACAAGACAGAGTGTTGGCCCCATCGTACCCCCTGGCTCCCTGGGAAGAGAGTTCTCCAACATTAGCTTGTGCCGGAAAGCACTGAATGCTAATAAGAAGGGAAGTCCACCCCTCCCCTGGGGACAGTCAAGAAGGCTTCTGGGAACACACCATGCTTAAGGGAAACCCAAGGGTGTCTCTAAGAGTCTGCTGGCTTGGAAGAAGGAGGGAGAAGGTGCTCGAAGCAGAGGCAGAGGGCTGGAGTCTGAGGCAGGGCAAGGTCAACAAGAAACTTAGAAAACCACTAAAGTCATCATGGCAGGCCCATAGATCAGGCAGATGGAAAAGTCATAATTCTTGTCACCACAGCCCAGTGTTTTTACACAGTCCAGTTCAGCAGTTCCTGAGGAGGTGATGCCACATGAGCTTCACATTCCAGGGAGGAAACTGCCCCCTCCACCCTCTCCTGGGGCCACGTGGGCCGCCTTGTTCTTCCTGGGCTCGGAGCACACTTGGGCTCAGGGTTTCTCTTCCCTCTGCAGTGGATGTGCGTTTCCTGGCCCTCTGTGTGGCTCACAGGCTCCCTCCTTCCAAACATCACAGCCCAGTGGCCTTTCCTGCCCTCACGGGGTGCAGAGCACGCTGGCTGCCCGCTCTGCCCTCCACACTCCACATCCCCTTCCCCACTTTGGCGTTTCCATTGCGCTCAGCCCCTCACAGCATTCTGCATTCCTCTGTGTCTTTCTTATGGTCCATCTCCCTCCAACCACGAGGGCCTGCCTGTATGCTCAGCTGCTGGGGCCCCAGCACGGGGAGCAGAGACCGACACTCACAGTTGCGGAGTGAATCAGCAAGCGTCACCCTGCCTTGTGGGGAGAGGTAGACTTTCAGCTTCTACGGAGTCCAGAGCCTGCCCGCCTAAACCATTCCACTATTTTACAGCCAAGCAGACCAGGTATCAGATCTAAGAGTCTCACCACAAACCCTCCAGGTGGGAATGATGAGCAGCACCTTACAGATGAGGACCAGGGGATGCCTGGGGAACACGCTCAAGGCCGTGTGGGGGAGAAGCTGGGGGGCTGGCATTCGCCTCCATGGCTGATTCCACTAGCCCTGTCTTGGCACTGGTCCCGGCACTTAAGTCTAAACAACCTCTCACCTAAGGTACCAAATGGGCTCGTGTGATATGTAACTTTCAAGTGGAATCGCTGATGGCCATTTTTAAGATATTACAAAGTTATTAAATAATGTGGAGAAAGCCATTTAAATCTGAGCTTTATATATACAGTCTGTTGTACCCAGTATTTTTTAAATTTTAAATTTAAATCTAATTGATTTGCAATGTTGTATTAGTTTCAGGTATAGAGAAAAGTAATTCAGATATATATATATATATATATATATATATCTGCATTTAAGATTCTTTTCATATCCAGGTTTTTACGGAATATTGAGTGTACTTCCCTGTGCTACATAGTAGATCATTACTGATTATCTATTTTATATACAGTAGCACGTATATGTTAATCCCAAAGTCCTAATTTGTGCCCACTATTAAATGCAATGTCAGGACAACAATTCCCAAGTGTGGTCAACACTCTGAGTTTATTCATCATAAGATTTTCATGACTTGACTCCTGTCAGAGGACTATTTCTGCTCCTGTCTGAAATGGTGAGCAGCCAGACACCTTTCTTGAGTCCTTCTATAAAGTCCATAAAATGTCTTCCTAACAGGTACATTAAAACATTTATATCCAGAATCTCCACCTTAGCTGAGATCCAGTGTCCCTGGCAAAATGCCCAGAGAAGCTGTGAGCTCCTTGAGGACAGACTCACTCTGTCATAGTCCCTGCAGGACCACCCTGAACGGGCCTCGGGCGTGATGAGAGTGGCTAAGAGCAGAAGCAGGCAAGCCTGGAACTGAAGCCAGAAAAACAGAATTTCTCTTGCCCTGGCCATCTTGATAACTGTGCGACTTTGGACAAATGTCTCTAAGCTTCAGTAAGCATTCTCACATGGCAAGAGATAGGTATAAAGACTAAACAAGAGTGTGTGTGTGTGCGCGTGTGGGTGTGGGTGTGGGTGTGGGTGTCTGTGTTCCTATACTTTACACTCTAGCTGGGAGCCAGGCTGCTCAGTGTCATGCTGAAGCATAAAAGTCCAAGTGTTACAAGCACATGTAATAAAGAGAAATGTGCTCTTGAGAGGCGGGGTCAGGAAACAGGTCTGCAAAGACAGGAGACTGAGTTATGGCCTGGAAAAGGGAGCGAGGACCATCTCTCATCTAGGTGGGCTGCTGATGACTTTGATCCCAGCAGGCATTTCTCTTCTGCAAGCACAGCACCCTTATTCATTACAGAGCCCCCTCCCTCCTACCCTGTAAATGTGACTTCAGGAGTACTTTAACCTTTACTTTAACCTTCTTCCTCAGAGGTCGTCCCAAGTCTTTATTAAAACTATTGAGAGAAAGACTCTTCTTGAAGGAACTGTTGATTGGCCAGGACAAGCGCTGAGAGTCCTAACTGACCATTTGTGCTATAATGCGGAAAGGAGCCACCTACATAACAGGAAATAAAGGAAACAGAGACAAAAGAGAAAGAGACAAAGGTAGAAGCCCAGAAACGTCTGAGAGCTGAGACCAAGACCAAGGCAGAAAGCCAGGAGAGGAGACTGAAATTGACACTGGGAACAAGAAATAACAGATATACTGATCACATCATTTGAGCTCCTGGAGGCAGCCATGCCTGAAGCTACAGGTACACTTCTGGCTTTCAGTCATGTGAGCCGATAACTTCTCTTGCATCTGCCAGTCTGTAATCAAATACCCCTAACGAGTGTACTGTGGAGTGGTGGGCAATTCACAGAGGAAACAACAAGCATCAAAGCCCTACTATAGAAAAGAGCATTCCAAGTTCAAGGACCTGAAAGGAGGAGCCGCTCCCAGGTTCAAGTACATCAAAGGAGGCCCACATGTCCGAAGCCCCAAAAGTCAGGGACGGCACAGGTTAGATGATGTTTGAGACAGAAGCCCAGACTGAACCACTCGTAATCATGGCCTCATAAGAAAGAGTCGTGTGGCATGCCAAATCCATGTTCTGAACGATCCTCCTCCTATCACTGTATAAATAAGATTATAAGCTTAAAACACACTGTACTGGGGAGAAGAGCAGCACCTCTTTGCAGCTGGAAGAGAAGCAAAATGTGCTCTCCCCAAGTCCAACATAATCTGAGATGCTAAAAAAGAATAGTTGATCCAGGTCACTGGAGAATAACTTGGATGCATTTTATATTATTTCTCTCATTTCTTGATCAGAGGGAATTTGTCTTCAGGCTTGACTGAATATAGGCTCAAATACAGAATCACAGTTAAACAGAGAGAGGGGTCACTAATGCTTGAGCATAGCTCTCCAAAAGTAATGGTTTTTCAAAAAATGTCTTCACAGTCTCAGATAGGTATTAATTAGGAATATAAACGATGGGAAAGAAGAGAGCAAAGTGAGACAGACAGACAGTGGACCCCAAGAGTGCACATACTCTGTGTTTCCTTCCCCATCTCCTCAATATATCTTCTTCTGTCCCTTCCCCATCCCACCCCAAACCCTGCGTCTCTAGGGGTATGAAGCCCACACTCCCCAGCTACAGGTGGGTTTCTGCTGCTGACACTCAGCCGGCCCACAGCCACACGACACTCACTGTTTCCACCCTCTGATTCTGAATGATGCTGCCCGTGTCATGCCAGCTGCTGACTGTTTTGAATAATGCCCCTGGCTTCCTCTGGGTGGTAAAGAAGGTGACCACAGGCAGTGTCAAATCTGTGAGTCAGGGTCCCTGTTTTCACTGTCAGACATATCTAGGGGAGGATTCCGATCGCTCTCACTTGGGTCATCCGTTCCTCTCCCAGCCAGCCACAATAACCAACAGCAGGAGGGATGTCCTCTAATGGCCTCGCCCGTGGAGAGTGTTTGCCAGACTAAGCAGGATCGGGATGGACAGGATAAAACTGTTCCCTCTAAGAATACCAATGATGCTAGGAACGCTCAACCCACTGCGCACTGCCCGCCACCAGTGCTGAGAACTGTGCTGAGTTCTCAGCATTTAAGACATGGCCCCTAGCCCTCAGGTGGCTGCTTCTCCAGTTTCACCTTAGAAGTGGCCTGTTCATCTACCAAACAGCTATGCTTCGTGCCTACTCTGTGTCAGACAACTTTTTAGTTTCTGGGGGTTCAGTAGTGAACAAAGGAGAAAATAATCCCTGCTTTCCCTTACCTCCCCTCTAGAGAGGGAACGCAGATCATAGCAGGTTAGACGGTGACAGGCAGTCCGCAGAAAAATAAAGCAGTGGAGCAGGAGAGAAAATGCCTAGAAGAGGGCCAGTGGGGTGGTTGCCACGGCGAAGACCTCAATGCTAGGGTGACATTTCAATAAAGATCTGGAGGGAGCAAGGTGGTTGCCAACTGGGAGGAGAGTGTCCTATGCAAAGGGAATGGAGGAGGCAAGAACTTCCTAAGTCTAGAAGAGTGAGGAAGAAGCTGCAGGAAGCAAGGACAGAAAGGGAATGGAGCAGATGTCATCCGCTGGTGAGCTCATGCTGAAGATCTCTGCTTTGCTTCTTGGAGAGATGGAAGCCACTGGAGGTTACGAGCACAAGCATAATATCCCCTGACGGGTTTTAGCGGATTCCTCTGACTGCTATCCTGTGAATGTAAGGATGCAAGTATGGGAGCAGAGACATCAGGTGGAAGAGAGACTACGGGGTCTGGAACTAAGGGGCAGCAGGAGTTATATTTTGAAACCAGAGCCAACAGAATTTGTCGCTGACTACGGGCCATCACACCAGATGACATCACTCTAATAACAGAAAGTGAAGAGGAACTAAAGAGCTTCTTGATGAGGATGAAAGAGGAGAGTGGAAAAGCTGGCTTAAAACTTAACATTCAAAAAAACTAAGATCATGGCATCCAGTCCCATCACTTTATGGAAAATAGAAGGGGAAGAAGTAGAAGCAGTGATGGATGCTCTTTTCTTGGGCTCCAAAATCACCACGGTTAGTGACCGCAGCCATGAAATTAGAAGACGCTTGCTTCCTGGAAGGAAAGCTATGACAAACCTAGACGGCATAAAGCAGAGACATCACTTTGTCAACAAAGGTCCATATAGTCTAAGCTATGTTTTTTCCAGAAGTTATGTACGGGTGTGAGAGTTGAATCATAAAGAAGGGTGAGTGCCAGAATTGATGCTTTTGAACTGTGGTGCTCAGCACCACAGTTCTTGAGCATCCCCTGGACTGAAAGGAGATCCAACCAGTCAATTCTAAAGGAAATCAACCCTGAATACTCACTGGAAGGACTGATGCTAAAGCTGAAGCTCCAATACTTTGGCCACCTGACATGAAGAGCCAACTCACTGGATAAAACTCTGATGCTGAGAAAGATTGAAGGCAAAAGGAGAAGAGGGCAGCAGAGGATGAGATGGTTACATAGCATCATTGACTCAATGGACATGAACTTGAGTGAACTCCAGGAGATAGTGGAGGACAGGGAGCCCTGGCGTATTGCAGTCTGTGGGGTCACAGAGTTGGATGCGACTTAGCGACTGAACAACAACGTGGTCCATCATTAAAAGTGCTGGTACAGACTTCCAAGCTGTTTTGCATGATAAACTGAAAGAACAGACTTGCCACTGAGCCAACCGGGAAGACCTCAAGAAGACTGATCTACGTTTTAAATTCAAGAGGTATGCGTGTCTCTGTAAACAGCACAAGTTTGTTCCTTTTTATGGTTGAATAACATTTCATACTACTATGCATAAAATGAATATAATGACAACTGACTGCACAGTACAGCAAACTCAGTGCTCTGTTGTGACCTAGATGGGAAGGGGATTCAAGGAAGAGGGGATGTATGTCACTTATGCATGATTTTGTGCAGCAGAAACTAACACAACACTGTAAAGCAAATATACACCAAAAAAAAGAAAAAACTTAAGAGGTTTGCTGACCACTGAACTTGAGATGCTGAGTAGGCAGTCAATGAAAGAAACCTAGAGTTGTGAAGAGTTTAGGGCTGGATATATGCTGGGGGCAGGTGTGATGGGGGCAGGAAAGAGTAAGTATTTTGGTTTCAGTAACACAAGGAAGGTAGAAAATCTTTATCCCATGAAAACAGAATCTACTTGGGAGCAATCATACAGTTTGAATTCAGTGAAATCAAGAATTTGGACATACAGCAAAATCATCTTTGGCCCAGAATCAGGTGACTTACTTAATGAACTTAAAATTGATGTCCCTAGCAGAGAAAGTCTCTTATGCTAGCCTTAAAGCAAAAGAGCTGTGGTAATTACTTAGTGCTAAATTAAGTTCATAATTTTTTTTTTTTTTAATTTGTAGCATGAGAACTGGAAAACTGGGTGTGGTGGCGGGTGGAGAGAGAAAAAGCACATTGTGTATATATAAACAACTTCTAACCTAAAGTATTTCCTGGGTTGCACATTTTCATAGAGTTACTAATTTAAAAATAAACATTTTCAGAAAGATCAGTCCACCCTACATCCATTCTCTTTCAGAAGTCCTTCTTTAATTATGAAATCTGCATAACCCATTTCCTTTGGTGTGCAAAAACGTGTGTAATTAAACCATCAGCATAATACCTATCTCCATGTAAAACCCGCACTTATGAACTTTAACTGCTGAATAAAAACTCCTATTACATGACCATTAAGTATTATGAATAAAGTAAGTCATGGTAGGACTTGATTAATTTTTATGCACTATGGATTGTGTCTAGAAGAAATTTGATTTTGGTGTGTCTCCTTCTGGGCAACACCACTGCCTTTGATGGCTTCACCTTAGGCAAGGGGTGTACTGAGTTGGCTTAGGGAAAAGCCATCTGACCTCACTGTGGACCTCAGCTGCTCTTGTTCAGGGAGAAATCTAACACTGCCCTAATAAACAGTCAACATAATGAGCACTGGAGAGAAAGAAAAGGCTGGTGATGGCTTTGCAATATTCAAAAAAGAGAATTAACTCCCCTGGGTATAGCTTCCAAAGCTGACATATTTTTTGATTAATACATATTTTAGAATTTTAGGTTAATATAAGGATCTCAGTTTGAGATGAATATTTTATCTGAAATAAAATGATCAATTTGTGCCTCAAGAGCTTAGACTTAAAGATCCACAGTTTAGATTTTGTTAGGGAAAAGGAAGAGTTGTCAATGGCAACTCAAAACCCTCAGTGGAATTTATTCTATGAACTTCTGAGTAGGGAGGCAGGATTTAAGAACAGTGTCTCCAACCAGAAAAAACTGAAGTTGACAAGTAAAGAAAAATTTGGAGTGGCGAAAACCAAATTAAGATGCTTAAGTCTGAGAAGTGATCAACAGAGTGCCCCTGCCAAGAAGCTGTCAGAGATCCCAAACAAGTATATAGGGATTCCAAAGGTGAAAAGACCTAAGCTAGGTTTCCCAGGGTTGATTCAGAGACAAAAAAACTCCATATCCAAAAAGGACTGATGACATAAACATGGGGGAAGTTTTTTGAGGTGGGAGGCAAATAGCCTGCGAAAAACCTTTGAAATTCCTGGTATTTAGAGTGGTAGCAAAAACATACAAGGTGGTTCCAGGACCTCCCTTCCAGAGGAACTCAGGCGTGGATATGAGCCTAGAAACTGAGGGCTGAGGCTAATAAGGGAATGGTGCTGGAAGCTCCAGGTAACACAGGCAGAGGCAGAGGCAGCCTCCCCTGAACACTCCCTCCTCCTCCCTTCCTCCATACCCTGACGTATAAGAACCCCAGCAAAAGGGGTCTGCTCTCAGAAGACAGCACTGCACGAAGGGCAAGCAGAAGCAAATTCCGTGAGCCTCAGCTTTAGCTTGTACAGAAAAGTCAGTCACATCATAGATACTTAGTACTCAAGACAGAGAGCTTGAGTCATTTACCTATGAGCTCAAAGGTAGACTTTCAGCATATACCTTTTAGACAATGCTCCTGGAGGGAATACTCTAGGGAAAAGGAAAACTCTTAGAGGTTATTATGTGTAGTAGTGATAGCATGGGCTTCCCTGGTGGCTCAGTGGTAAATAACCCCACCTGCTAATGCAAGAGATGTGGGTTCAATCCCTGGGTCAGGAAGATCCCCTGGAGAAGGAAACGACAACTCACTCCAGTATTCTTGCCTGGGAAATCTCATGGACAGAGGAGCCTGGTGGGCTACAGTCCTTGGAGTTGCAAAGAGTTGGACACAACTTAGCGATTGAACACTCAGAGCGGTGCAATGATAGCATAGCAACGCTTACTTTACTTTGGATAAAAGCAAGGACAAAAACAATACACATTGTAAACAATCCAAAACTAAATTCTAGCTAATATCAACAAAGCAGTGTTGAGGTGTGGGCTCAGATCGGAGAATATAACTAACGGAAGGGGAGAGCAAGCTAGAGGAGCTGTCTTTTTCCAATGGGAATAAATTGTTTCAGCAAGTGCAGGAAATGTGTAGGGAAGCATGGGTATCCTGATGTGGTTGTCTCTATTTTAATAAGAACTAGCTGTAGAGGGCAAGGGAAAGACAGAATGTAGAGTACATTGAAAACAGAAAAACATGACAGCAAAAATAATTTTTAATACAGCAGTTCTACAGTAACTATAAACATGTTACATTCAAAAATCAAAAGATAAAGACTACAATGATGAATTAAAAAATATAAGCACTAGTAATTCTTTTTTCCCTTTAAGAAGTACATGTAAACATAAAGATACAGAGTTTCAAAGTAAAAGCAGTAAATAAGGCAGACCAGGAAAATATGAACCAAAGAAAATATTGGCAACTATTTCATTAGAACAGTGAAAAAAAAAGCTCTTTTGGGGGGAAAAACAAATCACACTGGACAAAGAGGCAAATTATAAGTCTTACAAAGAAGTAAGAAAAAAAAAAAGACACGGTGATAAAAAACACCTTACAGGTGCCTAATATATGCTCTAAATATACTGAGCACTAACAGAGTTATAGAAAGAAGTAAGTAAGCAAAACACTGTAGATGAAAGGTTTAACAAATTCCTCTCAGAATGTGCTGGATCAATCAGAAGATGAATAGCACAAATACGGAACATCTGAATAAACTGATCTGTATGCTCAAACTAGTAGGGATAAGTGAATATGAAGAAAACTATGTATCAAATAAAAACTGTACCATGGAACAACAGACTGGTTTCAAATAGGGAAAGGGGTACGTCAAGGCTGGGTGTTGTCACCCTGCTTATTTAACATATGCAGAGTACATCATGAGAAACGCTGGGCTGGAAGAAGCACAAGCTGGAATCAAGATTGCCAGGAGAAATATCAATAACCTCAGATATGCAGATAACACCACCCTTATGGCAGAAAGTGAAGAGGAACTAAAAAGCCTCTTGATGAAAGTGAAAGAGGAGAGGGAAAAAGCTGGCTTAAAACTCAACATTCAGAAAACTAAGATCATGGTATCTGGTCCCATCATTCAGAAAACTAAGATCATGGTATCTGGTCCCATCACTTCATGGCAAACAGATGGGGAAACAATGGAAACAGTGACAGACTTTATTTTCTTGGGCTCCAAAATCACTACGGATGGTGACTGCAGTCATGAAATTAAAAGACGTTTGCTCCTTGGAAGAAAAGCCATGGCCAACCTAGACAGCATATTAAAAAGCAGAGACATTACTTTGCCAACAAAGGCCCATCTAGTCAAAGCTATGGTTTTTCCAGTAGTCATTTATGGATGTGAGAGTTGGACTGTAAAGAAAGCTGAGTGCCAAAGAATCGATGCTTTTGAACTGTGGTGTTGCGGAAGACTCTTTAGAGTCCCTCAGACAGCAAGGAGATCCAACCAGTCAGTCTAAAGGAAATCAGTCGTGAATGTTCATTGGAAGGACTGATGTTGAAGCTGAAACTCCAATACTTTGGCCACCTGATGCAAAGAATTGACTCACTGGAAAAACCCCTGATGCTGGGAAAGATTGAAGGCGGGAGGAGAAGGGGATGACAGAGGATGAGATGGTTGACGGCATCACCAACTCAATGGACATGAGTTTGAGTGAGCTCTGGGAGTTGGTGATGGACGAGGAGGCCTGGCGTGCTGCAGTCCAAGGGGTCACAAAGAGTCGGACACAACTGAGCGACTTACCTGAACTGATGTATCAAATAAAAACTATACATTATTTCTATAAAATGATATTTTGTTTTAGTAATACACATCACATTCCCCAAAGTCATCATGAACTAATTCTCAAGAAAGCTTTACAATACAAAAGAATCAATATCAGAAAAATAATTTTCTTACATAATAGCCTAAACATTCCTTATGTCTAAAAATGAAGTAACCCTGACGTAAGTCAAAATCAAAATAAAATTATAATAAAAATAAATCACTGTAAAAATGCTAAAGTAGTTCTTAGATGAAAATGTACAGCTTTAAAACATTTGATTGTAAGTAAAGGAGAATAAAAATTATTTCAAGAAGGTGAACACTTCTTCGACTTCAGCCAAAATAAATGACAAATAATTTATTTATCTTCCTAGGCAAAAAACAAACACTCCTTCCCTCCCCTAAAAGACCCACAAACAAACAAACAAACAAATCAGCTTTTGAGACACAGGATAACAGAACAAAGAAGAGTGACCCTTAAGAAATGGTAAACAAATAAGATGAGGCCCACGATAACTCCAGATTGCAGAGTTTGCAGCCTGAAATAGAGGGAGGGAAAACACAGGCAGAGGTTGGTGGATTAGAAAGAACAGTAGCCTAACTCTCCACAGTGCTGGCAACAGGGCCTATTCCTATCAGCCAGAATGGAAAAGCCTCCAGATTCACAAGGCCCTGGGTTACGTGCTTAGAAGGGTCTTGCCTTGATGGTGAGGATTAATTACCCTAGAGTAAATATCTCTCAGGCACTGTCTAACAAATCATAAAATCCAGACACTAGAGGAGTAAAGTATTTCCAAGTAACTTAACTGTATCCCAGGACTAACATCAGGAACATTGGTAGGAATAAAAAAGTATCTGGCTTCCAACAGGAAACATTTACAACAACTAGTATCTAGTCAAAAATAACCAGACATGAAAAGAAACAGAAAAATATGACCTATGTGAGAAGGAAAAAAATGTATCAATGAATTGGAACTGTACCAGAACTAGCAAAGATATTTGAATTAGCAGAAAACATTAAAACAGTTGTTTTAACTGTATCCTATATCTTCAAAAGTTAAATAGAAGCATAGAAGATACTAAAAAAAAAAAAAACAGAATTAAACTGAACTTTTAAAAATGAAAATGACAATGCCTGAGATGAAAACAGAGTGGATGGAATTAATGGTGGTTTAGTGGCTCAGTAGTAAAGAATCTGCCTGCAATGCAAGAGCCTCAGGAGATGTGGGTTTGATCCCGAGATCAGGAAGATCCTCTGGAGAAGGAAATGACAACCCACTCCAGTATTCTTGCCTGGAAAATCCTATGGACAGAGGATCCTAGTGGGCTACAGTCCGTGGGGTTGCAAGAGTCAGACACAACTGATCAACTGAAAAACAACAGGCATAGAAGAAAACTGAACTTGAGGTAATAGCAATAAAAACTATCCAAAGTGAAAAAGAGGAGAGAGAATGAATAAAAGGAAAAAAAAGTTAAAAGAAGGGGGAAAAGTATAAAGGAAAGGATAAAAGGAAGGAAGAAAAGAAGGAGGAAGGACAAAGGAAAGGGAGAGAAGAAGAAGAAAAAAAAGAGCATATGGGAGCTAAGGGACAATTTCAAGCAAGATAATATACATCTATTTGGAATCCCCAAAGCAGGGAGTGATACATAAAAATATTTGAAAAAAAAATGACTGGTTTCCCCCCTAAGTTTGCTAAAAGTTGTAAACCCACAGTTCAAGAAGCTCAATGAGCCTCAAGTACTAGAACAACGAAGAAAACTATTATAAATCTAAAGCACATTCTATTCAATATTGTACTGCTCAAAACCAGTAATAAAGAAAATATTAAAAGCAGCCAGAGCCAAACCTACACATTTTACAAAGGAACAAACAATGACTGCAGATTTATTGTCATAAACAACACATTAGAAGAGAGTGGAGCAACGTCTTTAATACACTGAAATGAACTGTCAATCCAGTAATCAAAATCTAACAGAAAAAATACAAGGAAGGAATATTAAATAAAGATGTTTCCACCTAGACAAAAGCTGAAAGAATTCATTACCCACAAACATACACTCCAAGAAATGTAAAGAAAGCCCTTCAAGTAGAAATAAAATGACAGAAGGTGGACATATAGGGTGGTGCCATAAGGGTGGTGTCATCTGCATGTCTGAGGTTATTGATATTTCTCCCAGCAATCTTGATTCCAGTTTGTGCTTCCTCCAGCCCAGCATTTCTCATGATGTACTCTGCATAGAAGTTAAACAAGCAGGGTGACAATATACAGCCTTGACATACTCCTTTCCCAATTTGGAACCAGTCTGTTGTTCCATGTCCAGTTCTAATTGTTGCTTCCTGACCTGCATACAGGTTTCTCAAGAGGCGGGTCAGGTGGTCTGGTATTCCTAGCTCTTTTAGAATTTTCCACAGTTTGTTGTGATTCACACAGTCAAAGGCTTTGGCATAGTCAATAAAGCAGAAGTAGGTATTTTTCTGGAACTCTTTTGCCTTTTCTATGATCCAATGGATGTTGGCAATTTGCCTTACCAAAAAGGTTCCTCTGCCTTTTCTAAATCCAGCTTGAACATTTGGAAGTTCATGGTTCATGTACTGTTGAAGCCTGACTTGGAGAATTTTGAGCGTTACTTTGCTAGCATGTGAGATGAGTGCAATTGTGCGGTAGTTTGAGCATTCTTTGGCATTGCCATTCTTTGGGACTGGAATGAAAACAGACCTTTTCCAGTCCTGTGGCCACTGCTGAGTTTTCCAAATTTGCTGGCATATTGAGTGCAGCACTTTCACAGCATCATTTTTAGGATTTGAAATAGCTCACCTGGAATTCCATCACCTCCACTAGCTTTGTTTGTAGTGATGCTTCCTAAGGGCCACTTGACTTTGCATTTCAGGATGTCTGGCTCTAGGTAAGTGATCACATCATCATGGTTATCTTTTTTGTATAGATCTTCTGTGTATTCTTGCCATCTCTTCTTAAAATCTTCTGCTTGTTAGGTCCATACCATTTCTGTCCTTTATTGTGACCATTTTTGCATGAAATGTTCCCTTGGTAACTCTCATTTTCTTGAAGAGACCTCTAGTCTTTCCCATTCTACTGTTTTCCTATATTTCTTTGCATTGATCCCTAAGGAAGGCTTTCTTCTCTCTCCTTGCTATTCTTTGGAATTCTGCATTCAAATGGGTATATCTTTCCTTTTATCCTTTGCATTTCACTTCTCTTCTTTTCACAGCTATTTGTAAGGCCTCCTCAGACAACCATTTTGCCTTTTTGCATTTCTTTTTCTTGGGGATGGTCTTGATCACTGCCTCCTGTACAATGTCACGAACCTCTGTCCATAGCTCTGCAGGCACTCTATCAGATCTAATCCCTTGAATCTATTTGTCACTTTGACTGTATAATCATAAGGGATTTGATTTAGGCCATACCTGAATGGTGTAGTGGTTTTCCCTACTTTCTTCAATTTAAGTCTGAATTTGGCAATAAGCAGTTCATGATCTGAACCACAGTCAGCTCCTGGTCTTGTTTTTTGCTGACTGTATAGAGCTTCTCCATCTTTGGCTGCAAAGAATATAACCAATCTGATTTTGGTGTTGATCATCTGGTGATGTCCATGTGTAGAGCCTTCTCTTGTGTTGTTAGAAGAGTGTTTGCTATGACCAGTGTGTTCTCTTGGCAAAACTCTATTAGCCTTTGCCCTGCTTTATTCTGTACTCCCAAGGTCAAATTTGCCTGTTACTTCCAAATATTTCTTGACTTCCTACTTTTGCATTCCAGGCCCCTTTAATGAAAAGGACATCTTTTTTGGGTTTTAGTTCTAGAAAGTCTTGTAGGTCTTTATAGAACCATTCAACTTCAGCTTCTTCAGCATTACTGGTCAGGGTATAGACTTGGATTGCTGTGATATTGAATGGTTTGCCTTGGAAACAAACAGAGATCATTTTGTTGTTTCTGAAATTGCATCCAAGTACTGCATTTTGGACTCTTTTGTTGACTATGATGGCTACTCTACTTCTTCTAAGGGATTCTTGCCCACACTAGTAGATATAATGGTCATCTGAGTTAAATTCACCCATTCCAGTCCATTGTAGTTCACTGATTCCTAGAATGTTGACGTTCACTCTTGCCATCTCCTATTTGACCACTTCCAATTGGCCTTGATTCATGAACCTAACATTCCAGGTTCCTATGCAGTATTGCTCTTTACAGCATCGGACTTTACTTCCACCACCACTCACATCGACAACTGTGTGTTGCTTTGGCTCTGTCTCTTCATTCTTTCTGGAGTTATTTCTCCACTGATCTCCAGTAGCATATTGGGCACTTACTGACCTGGGGAGTTCATCTTTTAGTGTCCTATCTTTCTGCCTTTTCATACTGTTCATGGGGTTCTCAAGGCAAGAATTCTGAAGTGGTTTGCCATTCCCTTCTCCAGTGGACCACGTTTTGTCAGAACTCTCTACCATGACCCATCTGTCTTGGGTGGCCCTATACAGCATGGCTCATAGTTTCATTGAGTTAGGCAAGGCTGTGGTCCATGTGATCAGATTGGTTAGTTTTCTGTGATTGTGATTTTCAGTCTGTCTGCCCTCTGATGGAGAAGGTTAAGAGGCTTATGGAAGCTTCCTGATGGGAGAAACTGACTGAGGGGGAAACTGGCTCTTGTTCTGATGGGCGGGGCCATGCTCAGCAGCAGCTAAGTTACTTCAGTCATGTGACCCCATAGATGGCAGCCCACCAGGCTCCCCTGTCCCTGGGATTCTCCAGGCAAGAACACTGGAGTGGGTTGCCATTTCCTTCTCCAATGCATGAAAGTGAAAAGTGAAAGTGAACTCGCTTAGTTGTGTCCAACTCCTAGTGACCCCATGGACTGCAGACCACCAGGCTCCTCCATCCATGGGATTTTCCAGGCAAGAGTACTGGAGTGGGGTGCCATTGCCTTCTCCTGGGGCTGTGCTCAGTAAATCTTTAATCCAATCTTCTGTTGATGGGTGGGGCTGTGTTCCCTCCCTACTATTTGACCTGAGGCCTAACTATGGTGGAGGTAATGAAGATAATGGCTTTTGACCTCCTTCAAAGGTCCCAGGCTGCACTCAGTGCCCCCAACCCAGCAGCAGGCCACCAACCAACCCACACCTCAGCCCAAGACTCCTGGACACTCACGGGCAAGTTAATCATTACCAACCACGCAATCTAGTCATTCCAGGCCTAGATATTTACCCAAGAGAAAAGAGAGTATGTATTAATCCAATAAAATATACAGGAAACATCATAGCAGTTTTATTTGTAATAGTAAAAACTCAGAAACAACTAATGTCCATCATTATATCAATGGATGTATGATATATCCATATAATGAAATATTACCCAGCAATAAAGCAAACAAAATCTGCTATAAGATCTATGCCAATACAACAACAAAAAAATGAACTTTAAAGCCACAGCAAAACAAAAAGTACATACATTGTTATTCCATTTAAATATGTCATAAGAAATGCGAAAGCAGATCGATGGTTATCTATGGACCAGGGTGCTGGGATGGATGGGAGGAAAGGATCAGTCAAAAAGTGGCATGAGGAAACTCTGCAGTGACCTGAATATATCATGTGTTTTCACTGAGGTGGTTGTCTCATGGTACTACACGGCAATCTAATCTAACTGTACACTTTATGCTATCAGTTGCACTATAATAAAACTTTTTTAAAAATGAGAAAGGAAATAGAGCAAATGGATAAAAATAAAGAAAGAAGGATACACAACAGATGAAAACAAATGTCTATGTAACAGAGAGGGAAAATAGAGATTACCAAACTAAAAGCTAGTACTTTGAAAAAAATAAAAAGATAAACAAACCTCTGGCAACACTGACCACACATACAAAGAAGATTAAAACTGTATATATGCCTTTTGGCCATCTGTATGCCTTCTTTGGAGAAATGCCTATTTACATTTTCTGCCTATTTTTTGATTGGGTAATTTTTTTTTTTTTTATATTGAGCTGCACGAGCTGTTTGTATATTTCAGAGATTAATCGCTTGTCAGTTGCTTCATTTGCAAATATTTTCTCCCATTCTGTGGGTTGTCTTTTCACTTTGTTTATGGTTCCCTCTGCTGTGCAAAAGCTTTTAACTTTAATTAGATCCCATTTGTTTATTTTCATTTTTAGCTTCATTACTCTAGGAGGTGGGTCCAAAAAGATCTTGCTTCAATTTATATCAAAGAGTATCCTGCCTATGTTTCCCTCTAGGAGTTTTATAGTATTCAGTCTAACATTTAGGTCTTATCCATTTTGAGTTTACTTTTGTGTATGGTGTTAGAGAATATTCTAATTGCATTCTTTTACAATGTAGCTGTCCAATTTTTCCAGTACCACTTATTGAAGAGACTGTCATTTCTCCATTGCATATTCTTGCCTCCTTTGTCATAGAGTAACTGAGCATAAGTGAATGGGATTTATTTCTGGGCTCCCTACTGTGTTCCACTGACTGACGTGTTTATTTTTGTACCAATGTCACATTGCTTTGATTATTATAGCTTTGTAGTATGGTCTGAAATCAGGAAGCATGAGACCTACAACTCTGTTCTTCTATCTCAAGATTGTTTGACTTATTCTGGATCTTTCATGGTACCATACAAATTTCGAAATTATTTGTTCTAGTTCTGTGAAAAATGCTATTAGTATTTCGAATAGGGAAGGCACTGACTCTGTGCATTCCCTTGGGCACTAGGGTCATTTTAAAAATATCGATTCTTCCTATTCTTGAACACAGTGTATCTTTCTGTCTTGTGAAGTTTTCAGTTTCTTTCATCAGTCTCTTATAGTTTTCTGAATACAAATCTTTCAGTTCATTAGGTAAGTTTATTCCTAGGTATTTTATTCTTTTTGTTGTGATTTTAAATGGGATTAATTTCTCTTTTTGATCGTTCATTGTTAGTGTATAGAAATGCAACAGATTTCTGTGTATTAACTTTGTGTCCTGCAACTGTATTCATTGATAAGCTCCAGCAGCTTTTTTGGTAGTATCTTTAAATAGTTTCTATGTACAGTATCATGTTATCTATAACAGTGGGAGTTTTACTTCTTCCTTTCTGATCCGTTTTCTTCATTTTATTTTTCTTGTCTGATTGCTGTGTCTAGGGCTTCCAATATCACGTTTAATAGAAGTGGCAAAATAGTGGACATCGTGTCTTGTTCCTGATCTTAAGGGGAACGCTTTTAGCTGTTTACCATTGAGTGGTGGCTCAGACGGTAGACTCCGCCTGCAATGTGGAAGACCTGGATTTGTTCCCTGGGTTGGGAATATCCCCTGGAGGAGGGCGGAGCAACCCATTCCAGTATTCTTGCATGGAGAATTCCCATGGACAGAGGTGCTTGCTGGGCTACAGTCTATGGCGTCGCAGAGAGTCGGACACGACTGAGCAACTCAGCACAGCACAGCACACGACATTAGCTGTGGGCTTATCATATAAGCACACTATTATGTTTAGGGATGTATGTTCCCTCTATGCCTGTTTTCTGGAGAGTTTTTTAAATCATAAATGGATGCTAAATCTAATTTTAGAACAGTCAGAAGACTTGAATAGTCATTTTAAAAAAAGATTTACAGATTGCCAACAGGCACATGAAAAGATGGTCAACATCATTAACCACTTGAGAAACACAAATTAAAACCACAATGAGATATCACCTTACACCTATCAGATGGCATCATCAAAAGACCACAAATAATAAGGTTAGAAAGATGCAGAGAAAAATAGAACTTGTCCACTGTTGGTATGAATGTAATTGGTACAGTTACTGAAGAAAACAGTAGCGAGGTTCCTTAAAAAAATAAAAGTATAACTACCACAAGACCCAGCAGGTCTACTTCTATGTATATATTCAAAGAAAATGAATACACTAATTTTAAAAGATTCATTAACCCCAATGTTCATGGTGGCATTATTTATAATAGCTAAGGAACAACCCAAGTGTCCAGTAACAGATAAATGGATAAAGAACACACATACACACACACATAAATACACAATGGATTACTACTTAGTCATAAAGAAAGAATGAAATTTTGTTTTTCCATCTGTAACAACATGGATGGACCTGGAGGGTATTGCTGCTGCTGCTGCTAAGTCGCTTCAGTCGTGTCCGACTCTGTGCGACCCCACAGAGGGCGGCCCACCAGGCTCCCCCGTCCCTGGGATTCTCCAGGCAAGAACACTGGAGTGGGTTGCCATTTCCTTCTCCAATGTATGAAAGTGAAAAGTGAAAGTGAAGTCGCTCAGTCGTGTCCAACTCCAGCGACCCCACGGACTGCAGCCTACCGGGCTCCTCCATCCATGGGATTTTCCAGGCAAGAGTACTGGAGTGGGGTGCCATTGCCTTCTCTGGGAGGGTATTATGCTTAGTGAAATAAATCAGAGAAAGACAAATACAATGTGTTATCATTTACATGTGGAATTTTAAAACTAAAACAAACTAGTAAATATAAAAACAAAAAAGCAGATTCATAATATAGAGAACAAAATAATGGTTATCATTGGGGAGATGGGTGGTGGGAGGGGCAAGATAGAGGCAGATGATTAAGAGATACAAACTACTATGTATAAAATAAATATATTACAAAGATGTATCATATAGCACAGGGAATATAGTAAATGTTTTATAATTATAGATATAGTCTATAAAAAATTTGAATTACTATGTTGTGTACACCTGAAAATAATATTGTCAATCAATTAAATATATATATATATCTCAATTAAAGAACAAAAATTAATTTAAGAAAAGGATACCAACAGACATTTCACAGGAAAAGGAATTAAAAATGCTCCCCAAATATGAAAGGATGTATAACCACATCTGTTGTCAGAAAGATGCAAATTAAAATTTCAGTGAGAAACTATTTCACACTCAGTTGTTGGGCAAACATCAAGAACCCAACAATATCAAGTATTGTGCAGGGTGTAGAACAAGAGGAGCTTTCCCACATGGCACATGGGGAGTGAAAAGGACACACCCACTTTAGAAAACACTGCAGCAGCAACTAGCAAAGGTCAACAAGCGCATTCCCTACAATCTAGAAAATCTGCTCAAGAAATTCACTCCAGAAAAAATCATGCATGAAAGTATGTTTTCAACAGCTGCACTGTCTGTGATGGCAAAATGCTGGAAGCAACCATGCACCCATCAAAAATAGGACAGAAAATTAATTGTTGGGTATAAATCGGTAACTTATAAAAGCAATGACAGTGAATGAATCATATAAACTGGAATTCTCAGGGCAGTACTGTGCAGGAAACAAGCAAGTAATTCAAGAATGACTGTATGAGTTCCCAAGCAGCAAAACTAACAATACTTGGTTTCGGAACTATGGCAAATCAATAAAAAGACACTACAGGTTCATGGTTTCCCCTGGGGCAGCAGGTGGTGGGGGTGGGATGGTGAGGGGAGAATATGAGAAACACGACTGGGGATGGGCCTGCAAAGAGGTTCAATGGTTCTGGTCATATCCTGTCCTTTTCACTTTATGGCATGTTTATAATTGTTCATTTTGCTTTCGCCACTACTAAATGATGTTTCTGTTCTAGTAATGTTACCTGCCTGGTAGTTATTTGAGGTTTTAATCCTTGCCATAAATCCTGTCTTGTAGCTCACCTTCCCAAGGATGAGTCCCTCCAATGAGAGGGGCAATAAATAGTTGAGCCTTTGGAGCTTTCTGTAAGTGGAGACATTAGTGTGAAAGCTGATGAGTAGATGTACAAGAATGTATTAGAATTACAAAAACCCAGCCCTTACTGCTGCTCTACCTTGTCAAACTCATAGCAGATATCAGTCATCTTTTTTTTTCCTGTGGGTCCCAAAGTGGCCTCAGATTGCTCAGCATCAGACTCCAAACACCCACCCACAATCCATCAGTGTTGACAGGGGACGTATGACCTATTTGCAAGGCCCATTCTTGACTTTACTGTCCTTGGTCACATCCAGGCCAATGGGCTCAGGACTGCCAATCAGTCCATTCATAAAAGACTGGAAAAGGCACTTTTCAGGTCAGGCGACCAACACTGAGAGGGAGGCCTGTGGCTTTTACCTAAGTCCCCCAACCTATCCAAACTTGAATTTATGTAATGGAAACAAAACTGCCCTTGTGCTAACTAAGCAACTGACTTCCACGCATAATATTTGTTTTGGACCTGAGCATTTTGTGTTTAAAAGAGAAAAATCAAATGAGATTCCTAGATTATTTTTCTGGTTCAGGTGATTCAGAGGGGCTCTTTTTAGTTGCTGACGTTCTTTACATGTGACGTAATCCTCTTGGGGAGAAAAGAATGCTTGTGTTGTCTATGATTCACACTTCAGGGGAAGGACATGGGAATGGTGAGGGGCTGCTTTCCTCCTAGCCTGTTATTAGTACAGGTCCATGAAATGGGAACATAAACTCACTCCGAAATACTGAGAAAAAAATTCCTATCTTTACTCCATCCCTCACTCGCTTATCCTCATAACAGGAAAGGTGGTTTCTCTGAGCGGCTGCCCCACCCAATGGTGATATCCATCATCCATTGTCTGCAATCCTCTCCGGTACAAGGTTCATGTATGAAACTCTGCTGCACACATGTGACCTGGCTTTTGGGCATCCTGGTCTCAAGTGAGAGTAAGGGAGCGCCACTTTCCCTGACCTTCAGTGGAGATGCCAGCCCTGCTCAGGTCCCAAGTCCAGGCCCAGGGGAAGGAACAGACAGATCCATATTGCAGGATAAGAGCTACAGTCACTGGTGGGAAAGCTTGTGTTCTTACTCATTCTGGTTCTGTGAACTCAGAGGATGAGAGAATACATACTAACATTCCTCTATGATATAAGATGAGATAAAGGTTAGCCTAGGCTTTGGTTGGAGAAGGCAATGGCACCCCACTCCAGTACTCTTGCCTGGAAAATCCCATGGATGGAGGAACCTGGTAGGCTGCAGTCCATGGGGTCGTGAAGAATTGGACACCACTGAGCGACTTCACTTTCACTGCTCACTTTCCTGCATTGGAGAAGGAAATGGCAACCCACTCCAGTGTTCTTGCCTGGAGAATCCCAGGGACGGGGGAGCCTGGTGGGCTGTCGTCTATGGGGTCACACAGAGTTGGACACGACTGAAGCGACTTAGCAGCAGTAGCAGCAGGCTTTGGTTAACAGATTAAAATGGAGAATTGGTGTAAACCAATAGATGCTGTCCCAGGAAACAGATGAAACAACCAAAACCAACATGCAGACTCTACTTTAGTAAAACACACTAGAGATAAAAATATCTACTCTTTATTGAGCACCTACTGTGTGCCAGATCCTGTTCTCTTGCCAAATCCTCTTCTAAGAGTCTTGTATGGATTGGCTCCTTTAAATAGCTCACACCCTAGCTCTACCTAGCTCTAGGTAGAGCTCGGGTGTGAGCTCTACCCCAACTTTACAGATAAAGGAATTAGGCACAAAGAAGTTAAGGAGGCAGACTGCAATCAGAGCCTGAGCTCATCATTTCTTGTTCTAACAGATTACTAGCTAAGACCTGATAGTCCAGAGGCCACTAGGACATTTAATAAGCTCATAATATCTATGGGGTCATGGAGCATTCATTCTATGAGAAATAATCCAGGGCTACCAGGTGCCAAGGATGCTCAGAGATATTGAAATGTGTGTGTGTGCGTGGCGGGGGGGACAATGTGGTGTCTTCAAGAAGCTAATATTTTACACAATTTAATAAGAGGGCTTCTTAGAGAAAAAGCTGGTGCTAGAACTCGAATAGGGAAAATCCCTGTAGCATTTTGTGTTACTACAAACGAAGGAAGTGCTCAAAAAACAAAAGAGTAGGCAGCATGTCAAAAGGACACAGTAGTCAGTCTGAAAGTGTTCCTGATCCTCAGAGCCAGAACAGTCTGAGTAAGATCTAAAACCATAAAATTAGAAGGAAAAAGGGGTAGGTCCTTGGTGCTGGTCTTGGCAATAATTTGTTTTTGTGGATTTGATACCAAAAACAAAGGAAACAACCTGTCAATTAATCTATGATAGAAGAGGCAAGAATATACAATGGAGAAAAAACAGACTTTTCAATAAGTGGTATCAGGAAAATTGGGCAGTTACATATAAAAAAATGAAATTAGAACATTCACTAACACCAAAAATGAACTCAAAATGGATTAAAGTCCAAAATGTAAGGCTGGATACTTTAAAAGTCTGAGAAGCAAACATAGACAGAACACTCTTTGACATAAATCACAGCAAGATTTTTTGGATACACCTCTCAGAGCAATAAAAATAAAAACAAAAATAAACAAATGGGACCTAATTAAACTTAAAAGCTTTTGTACAGCAAAGGAAACCATAAACAAAGTGAAAAGACAACCCACAGAATGGGAGAGGATATTCGCAAACAAAGTCACCGACAAGGGATTAATCTCCAAAATATACAAGATGCTCATGCAGCTCTATTAAAAAAAAAATTAGAAAAATGGGCAGAAGACCTAAATAGATATTTCTCCAAAGAAGATATACAGATGGCCAAAAAGCACACGAAAAGATGTTCATCATTGCCAATTAATAGAGAAATGCAAATAAAAACTACAATGAGGCGCCACCAGTCTGACATGTGACCATCATCAGAAAATCTACAAACAATAAATGCTGGAGAAAAGAGAACCCTTCTCCCACCCTATTGCTGGGAATGTAAGTTGTAATAGCCATGATGAAGAACAGTATGGAGGTTCCTTAAAAAAATGAAAATAGAACCACCATATTATTTGGCAAAAGGAGGAGAGGGCAGCAGAGGATGAGATGGTTGGACAGCATCACCGATTCAATGGACATGAACTTGAGTGAACTCTGGGAGGTGGTGAGGGACAGGGAGGTCTGGGTGCTGCCGTCCATGGGGTCACAAAGAGTTGGACATAACTTAGCAACCGAACAACAACAATAATATAATCCGGCAATCCCAGATGGACATACATCCAAAGAAAACCATGCTTTGAAGAGACACAAACACTGCAGTGTTCATTGCCACAGCATTTAAAATAGTCAAAACATGGAAGCAACCAAAATGTCCATCAACAGAGGAATGGCTAAAGAAGGTGTGGCACATATATGTACTGGAATACTACTCAGTCTTAAAAAAGAATGAAATGACACCATTTGCAGCAACATGGACGGACCTAGAGATTTTTATACTAAGTGAAGTAAGTCAGATAGAAAAAGATGTATAAATATCACTTACATGTGAGATCTAAAAAATAATGATATAAATGAACTTATTTACAAAATAGAAGCAGACTCACAGATTTAGAGAATGAACCTGCGATTACCTGGGGAAGGGTGGAGGGGAGAGACAGACTGGGAGTTAGGAACTGACACATATACACTGCTGTATTGAAAATAGATAAACAAAAAGGACACAGTAGGCTTTGGGCAACTCTTCAATATTCTGTAATAATCCAAATGGGAAAAGAATTTGAAAAATAATAGATACAAATGTATGTGTGAGTGAATCAGTTTTTTTTTGTGTACCTGAAACATAACAGTTTTAATCAACTACACTCCAATATAAAAGCAAACAAATTACTTAAATTTTAAAATTTAATAGAAAAAAAAAAAAACAAACCACTCACAAAGCATTTGATTACAAATGGCAGACGACCTGAATAGACATTTTTCCAAAGAAGTTATACAGATGGCCAACAGATTCATGAAAAAGTATCTGGCAACACTAATCACCAAGGAAATGCAAATAAAACCCACAAGGAGATATCACTTCACACCTAATATTTGGCTATTATCAAAACGACAAGAAATAACTAGTTTGGGCAAGGATGTGGAAAAATGTGAACCCTTGTATGTTGTTAGTAGAAATGAAAATTGGCACAGCTACTACAAAACAAGTATGGCAGTTTTTTCAAGGAATTACCAATAAAGCCACCATGCATGCGTGTGTGCATGCTCAGTCACTTCAGTCATGTCCGATTCTTTGCGACCCCCACAGACTGTAGCCCGCCAGGTTCCTCTGTCCGTAGGGATTCTCCTGGCAACAATACTGGAGTGGGTTGCCACCCCGTTCTCCCGGGATCTTTCTGTCCTAGGGATGGAAACTGTGTCTCCTGGACTGGAGGAGAACTCTCGATCACTGAACCACCAGAGAAGTCCTAAAGCTACCATGTGGTCCCGCAATTTCACTTCTGGATATGCAGCCAAAGCAAATGGGATCATTACCTTAAAGGGATACAGTGCTCTCAGGCTCATAGCAGCAGTGTTCACAATAGCCAAAGTACAAAACAATCTAAAAGTCTGTTGGCAAATGAATGGATAAAGAAGACGTGATGTGTGCGTGTGCACGGACATGCACACACAAAACAAGGTATTATTCAACCTTGAAAAAGAAAGAAATCTTGCCATTTTCAGTAACATGGATGGAACTTGAGGGCGGCATGATAAATAAAAGAAGTCAGACAGAATGATCTAACTTACATGTGAAATAGAAATAAAGAAAGGACTATGCCTATAGACACACAGAACAAATTGGTGGTCGCCAGAGTTGTGGGGTGCTAGTGGGTGAGATGGATAAAAGTGGTCAAAAGGTAAAACCTTCCTCCCAGCTGCAAAATGAAGAACTCATGAGGATGTAATGTACACTATGGTAACTATCGTTAATACTATTACATTGCATATTTGAAACTTGCTAAGAGAGGAAATCTTGATAGTTCTCATCATAAGTAAAAGAAACTAGGTAAAAAAAAAAAAGGCATTCTGTCATTTGTGACAACACGGATGAACCAGAAGGGAATTGTGCTAAGAGAAATGAGGAAGACAAATACTGCGTGGTATCATTAATATGCAGAATCTTAAAAAAAAAAAAGGTACAACTCATTGAAACGAAGTTGAAAAGTGGTTGCCAGAAGATGAGGGTGGGGTACACAGGGAGAAGTTGGTCAAAGGGTTCAAAGTTTCAGTTAGAAGATTAGTAAATTAGTAATTAGTTTCAGTTAGTAAATTCTGAGGATCTACTGTATAACATGGTAATTATAGTTGACGATACTTTACTACATAATTGCGATTTTTTTAAGAGAGTAAAACTTAAATATTCTCACATGCACTCAAGAAAACGGTCAACATAGGTAATGGATATAATAATGAACTAGATGGTGTAATCCTTTCACAGTAAATGTGTGTCAAATCATCACATTATACACTTTAAGTATTTTACAAATTTTTCAATTAAACCTTAATAAGGGGAACAATCTGAGCTAAAATAAATAATGTAGTACTATTACTCAAAAAGTAAAATTAATGTACATGGGGCCATACTGATGTAAATAAAGTACTGAATAAACAAACAGGAGAGGGAGAGAGAGGCCAGTATTTCCTACAGGAAAATTCCAAGGGTAATCACCATCCTGATTTTTAACAGCATAGACCAGGTTTGCCCACCTTTGTACTTTACATGAACTGAAGCAAATCTACCATCTCTGAGTGTTTTCCTGTTGTTGTCATGGTTGTTTTGGCCACATTGTGTGACTTACCCCGTATCTTAGTTCCCCAACCAGGGATGGAACCCACGTGCTTGGCAGTGATAGCACCAAGTCCTACCCACTGGGAATTCCCCTGAGTGGTTATAAACACATCTAGTACCTGTTTGGTAATACCAGGGGGCTTCCCTGGTAGCTCAGTAGGTACAGAATCTGCCTACAATGCAATGCAGGAGATCTGGGTTCAATCTCTGGGTTGGAAAGATCCTCTGAGAAGGGAAAGGCAACTCACTCCAGTATTCTTGGGGAAAATCCTATGGACAGAGGACCCTGGCAGGCTATAGTCCGTGGGGTCACAAAGAGTCGGACATGACTTAGCGACTGAATCACCACATTACCGGTTTGGTGCAAACCAAGACTCAAGTGAAATATGAGAAATGAAAGTAAAAGGGCTCAGATAGTTCATCATCTCTGGTAGATTTTATGTGTTTTTTTTTTTTTCCTCTTAAAATGCACATAAACTTCTGACTTTCAAATTTAACTAGTACCCAACACAACATTTCGGATTTTCCTCCTGTTTAGAATGTGGTATTTCCAACCTATCAGATTTATAACATTGCAAGCTGAAAATGGATTAGTTGTTTATGAGTTAACAATTTTCATGTGCTTGGACAAAGGCTCCCCATGATTCAAGTTTTGTAAGTGACCAGGTTTGCACAAAAACAAGTTGTCTTTATAACAGATAAGAACAGCTTAACAGAATTGTCTCCACTCAGCCATCTCTTTTTCTATCTAGCACTAACTGCTACTTCTAAGTCTTCATGCTCTCATGGATACCTTTAAATATCCAACAGAACAATTTAAAATTGTTAAAAAGTGAAAATGTCCATCTTGGAAAAGGAGTAGAATTTCATGAAATTGATGAAAGTGATGTTGGAAAGCTGTGTTTTGTAGAGTAAGGAGGGATCCACCATAAGAACTGTTTTTGAACCACAAGTAAAACCACTGATAAAAGAGAATCTGGCAGATTTAGGTCAGTTAACAGGGAAACTTTACTTTGCCAAGAAAGGTCTGTCTAGTCAACGCTATGGTTTTTTCAGTAGTCATGTATGGATGTGAGAGTTGGACTATAAAGAAAGCTGAGCGCCGAAGAATTGATGCTTTTGAACTATGGTGTTGGAGAAGACTCTTGAGAGTCCCTTGGACTGCAAGGAGATCAAACCAGTCAGTCTAAAGGAAATCAGTCCTGAATATTCATTGGAAGGACTGATGCCTAAGCTGAAACTGCAATACTTTGACCACCTGATGCAAAGAACTGACTCACTGGAAACGACCCTGATGCTGGGGAAGATTGAAAGCAGGAGGAGGAGGGGATGACAGAGGATAAGATGGTTGGATGGCATCACCGACTCAACAGACATGAGTTTGAGTAGGCTCCGGGAGTTGGAGATGGACAGGGAGGCCTGGCGTGCTACAGTCCATGGGGTATCAAAGAGACGGACACGACTGAGCTACTGAACTCAACAGGGGAAGAAGAGAAAATCAACATGGATGAACATTTCAGAGTAAAAAGATGTGACTATTATGGAATCATGAGAGGACCTTGGGGTAGTCTGATGAAACTCTGGAATATTTTTGCAAAATATTTATGACCCGGATATGAAAATGAGCTGTGGAGTTAAGAGTACTGCTCACGCTATTGTAGAATAATATCTCCCCAAAGTACACACTGTTACAATTATAACTGAAATTTATTAATACATATGAAAGGGAAAGTCGTTCAGTCATGTCCGACTCTTTGTGACCCCATGGACTATACAGTCCGTGGAATTCTCCAGGCCAGAATACTGGAGTATTTCTTTCTTCTCCAGGGGATCATCCCAACCCAGGGATTGAACCCAGGTCTTCCGCATTGCAGGCGGATTCTTTACCAGCTGAGCCACAAGGGAAGCCATGTATGTGGCATCTAAGAAAATGGTAGAGATGAACTTATTTGCAGGGCAGGAACACAGATGCAGATGTAGAGAATGGGCATGTGGACATGGGGGTCAGGGGAGAGTGGGACAAACAGGGAGCATTGCACTGACACGCATGTACTACCACGTGTAAAACAGACAGCAAGTGGGGAGCTGCCCTATAGCACAGGCAGCTCAGCTCGGTGCTCTGCGACGACCCGGGGGCGGCGGGAGGCGGGGAGGGAGACTCAAGAGGAAGGCAATATATGCATACATATAGCTGATTCACATTGTTGTAAGACAGAAACCAAGACAACACGGCAAAGCGATTATACTCCAACAACAACAACAAAAACCAGAAAGCGTTGCCAAGGCGAGGGGGAACCTAAACTTGAACTAATAATTTCTTTTTTCAAGGTAAGGACCCCAATTAACTCCTCCCTTTCCCTATTATTTACTGCAACGCTTCAACTTTTTTACGTTATGTGTCATACTGAAATTATGAGAAACTCTTCTTTAGAAATAATGGCTCTGCTTTGGAAGCTTCCACTGGAGAAGGAAGGTCACCTTCGATCACAGAGAAATTCTGATTTAGCTGCCAGGAAAGGAGAGTTTCCAGGTTTGGGGAAAGTACTAGGGTAACTGCAAAGCAAGAATGAAGAGCTGGATGAGTGAATGAAAAGGGAGGGACTGGGCCCTGTGGACCATTTCCAGGAAGAGAGGATTCTTGCTTCAGAATGGCTGCCGGCACCGCCTCCACTGTGAACTAAGCATTGAACTTGGCTGAAGAAGGAAAAACCTATCTTGGAAATCATATCTGAAAAAGAATATGGGGGAAATGGTGGGACGAAGGGGCTTATTTTACAAGATTACAGTTTTCTATTTATTGCACTTTATTAACGAAGGAAAAGCCCTGCATTTCTAAGAATTGTAGGCTTTTTCTTTTGACAATTCATTTGCCAAAGTGATGTTAAATGTTACACAAGAATCAGACACCCGTGGGGAATAGTGCCAATATTTTATAATAATTAAAAAATGGAGTAAATCTGTACAATGATTCACAGGTAAATCATTATATTGTACAACATGATATTGTACACCAAGCGTACTTCAATACAAAAACTTTAAAACATAATTAATTCGTTTGTTAGAATAGTCCAAATCCAAAACAGTATCACCACCAGTTCCTGGCGAAGATGTGGGACGACAGGAATTCTTATTTGTTGCAGATGGAAGTGCAAAACTGCCCAGTGCTTCTGGAAGACAGTTTGACAGGTTCTTAGAAAACAAAACACACTTTTACCCTCTGATCCGGCAATCATGCTCCTTGGTATTTACTCAGAGGAGTTCAAAACATAAAAAGAGTCAGACGCAAAAGGACCTTGAACCCTGTTCAAAATCTTTCTGGGGAGTCCCTCTGACTTCTGCCACCAATGTCTGTGGCAGTTTTTCTGAAAATCCGTTCTTTGAAATACTGGTTCATCAAGATATCCCATGAAAATAGGATTCTCTGGTCAAATACAGTTTGAGATTCACAACGCATGTTAGTAGGATGACAGCTTTAGACCCATGTCCCAAAATAAATGAAAATAACTGATAATTGTTCAGCACATCTGAAAAGCTGTCTCCTCCACAATCTTGTTAGATAGGATAACCATTGACATCCTATTACATGGGTACCGTGGGACCACACTTTGAGAAATGGAGCCAAAATTTAAGATTGGGTTCCCTAAATCTAAGCTCTTGCAGCCTACGCGACCCATTTCATCATGGCAGGCAGCATGGAAATGCTCAGATACTCTGGTGTGGTTCTGCTGCCCTAAAGAAACGGCCAGTGACATTCTGGGTGGCACTGCTAGGCTAGGCTTGTCCTGTGTAAGTAGCAGCAGCAGAAATGAATGGGCTCACAAGACAGCTCTTTCCTGGCTATTATCCCCTTAGGATAAAAAATACCTGTGGTTGAATGGAATGTCAGTGAACCTCTAATTTCTTCTAGCCTGCTGGCTCTGCGTAGTTCTTATATGTGTAGAATGATGACAACAATGATAGCTGTCCTACAGAAGATACCATATCGAGTGAGAGTGGTGTGTTTATATTATTTCATAGGTCCTTCCGAGAAGTTGGCACTGTAATCCTAATTTTACAGATCATAATGGTGGCTGTAATTATTCCATTCTACTAATATAATGAGTTATATATGTATTAATATATAAATAGCTAATACGTGGTACGTACAGTGATCATGTAATAAGGAATTATGTACACAGCCCAAGGTTACATGACTAGCTGTACCTTGAGGCCCAGAGTCAAACAAACGTGGGCTCAAATCCCAGTTCTGCCGCTAACAAGCTGTCACTGTACCTTAAATTCTCCCAGCCTCATTTCTTCATCTTTAAAATGAGGTTAGTGATGATGCTACTTCATAAGGGTAGCAGTGAGAGGCAAATAAGAACACACATGTTAAGTGGAGCCATGTCACAAGCCTGGAGAGGTTGCTGGCATTGAGTTCTGTGCACCTGGCAAAAAGAGAGAGAGTTGGAGAGAGAATTTAATAGTGTGGCCTGAGAGGGCCCGACCCAGGGCAAAAGTGGGAGAAAAGGCATCTCCATTCGATTCTGTGCCCGGGCATCTCTCATGCATATGCCTGCTGCCAAAGCAAGTGTGATTTCGAATGTTAAAAGTTTCATATCCTCCGTACAGCAGGTACCTAAAACATTCAATGACTTCATCATGTGCTCAAGCAAAAAAAAAAAAGTAGTGCTCTGTTCTAACAGTGTGAGAAAAACTGTTGATCCTGGGCACATGAGAGAGACAAAGGCAGTATCTGTCCACCGTCTGATCTTCCTAAGGTTTAGCAAGACCCAGGATGACCCTACTCAACTTTTGCCTTAGGAGCCATCTTCAGTACTCAATGGTCATATGAGAGGTCATGCCACTAAAGTTTCAATGGCAGAGCTGGGGTGCCAGCTGGGTGATGTGCTGAGATCCAATCAAATATTTACAGATTTCAAATGAAGAAACTCAAGCTGGGTGTGAGGGCAGAGGAAAAACATACCAGCACTAACACAGTCTGCTTCTTGCACAGACTTAGTCCTCAAAATTGTTGAGGATACAGGTTTACTAAACCCTCATAATAGGTTCTCACCTCCACAGCCAGTCATCCATGATCATGGGTAGCATGGTCTCAAGCTACCCTGCGGTTTCCCCTCTGCTGTCTTCCGTATTTAAATCCTCCACGTCAGCAAGGATAATTGGCCCAACACCTCCCTCCGTACAGTTCTTCCCTCCTCACTTTTTTGCATTTGCTTTGATTTTCCCTACCACTAAAATGGAATTTCTTGCCCCCTTCCCAAACTTCATTCTTTAAGTGTTGTAAGCCCAGATCAGATTGAGCCTCATATGTGAATGTCTCCTACAGCCATAGGCATGTCTCTCTGTTGAACCCACTGAGCACTGAATACCTTCCAACCTGGGGCAGCCTCCCTGGCTTTTCCCATCAATGCTTCCTCAACAACCACATTACTGGGAGACTGACGGGTAAACAAATTTAGCTCTCTCTCCACCCATCCATGTATCCTATGAATCTATATATGTGTGTATGTCTCTATCTTGCCCTGCTAATAAAAGGCTCTGGGCTGGAGACCACATCTCATCGTTTGTCTACTCCTGATCTTGCTACTTCCAGGCAGATATAAAAAGTCCCCAGGATGTTTGGTGATCCAGTGGCTGGTTTTAAACATTATCTCCCCACCCACCCCCACTTTTATGGATGCAAATCAACTGGCCATGAGGTATACAGTGGGGACTGCTATAGACTAGTAGAGTAGGCTGGTCTCTAGCTAGCTTCAAGGACTGAAAGCTTATTTTGAAAATTTACAACTTTTAAGTGTCCCTCTTCCCAGGGAAATTACTGACATCTGGTGGGGGTGGCCTTCCGGTCTGGGATGCCTTCCTAGAATCCTTTTGTCTGGCTTGGCCACTGAAGGACGGATTAGGGCAATTTGAGAGCCCACCTATCTGACCATTAGATGACGAAGCATCTTTAGTTCTGGAGCAAGACTATTGTAATGAACTTAAAATTTATGAAACACTTATTCTATACCCAACACTCAAATAATTTATGTAAGTTTTAAAGTTTATGCCATAAGAACTCTTCAAGGTAGGTGGCATCATCTCCATTTTATAGGTGAGGAAACTAATACTCAGGAAGCTTTAGTCCCCAGCGAGTTCACACAACTCACGGTGGCCAGGGAGAAAATTCCATGCCTCTCTCACCACTTTGGTCCCTAAATATGGCCAGCATTAGCACACAGCTCTTTGGGAAAGACTGTCTTAATGTACTGAGGTGCGTATCAGGCCCTTGTAATAAATTGTTTCCTTTCTATTGACTTGAAAGAAAATGCAACTGTGAATACTGTACATTAATAGGTTTTATGTGTAACTAATGGTTTGATGGGCTGCTACGATGTGTAGCATTACAGCAAGTGATCATTAGATTGTAAGAAGAGGAAAATGTGCTTTATTGTTAGAAAATGGAATCCTTTCTAAAAGGTAAAGGTAGGCCTAGAAGATTGATCTGAAAGGTCACGGTTAACAAGCTCATTAATGGCTAGGTTAAAATCCAGCCCAATCCTTCCCTTTTTTCAGATGAATAAATCATTTAGCTAAGTGATGCCCTTCACTGGTAGCCTGGGGCTTTTCTTCTAGCCACGGCAGGAATCCGATACAGTCCTGAGATAGAGAGAGAAAGGGAGCTAAGAGCATGAGCTACGGAGCCAGAGGATACAGCCTAGCTCTGCTCTTCACTGTCTGGGTAACCCTGACTACATTATAGAACATCTTTGTACCACACTTTCCCTAACTGGAAAAAAAAAAAAAAAATGATAAAACCTACTCTTCAGGACTCTGGGAGGACACGAGACAATTCACGTACCCCAAGTGGTCTAAGGCCATGTAAGCTCTTAAAATATTGGCTATGATTATCTTCTAAATGATAGGTCAGCAAACTTCTTTTGGATAGGATCAGCTTGCAAATACTTTAGTCCTTGCAGGTTAATAGTCTCTGTTGTACTCTTTCAATCTGCTTTGATGGCCTGAAAGCAGCAATAGACGATATATAAACAAATGCATGTGCAGTGTTCCAATAAAGCTTTATTTATACACATAGGCTGCTAGCTAGATTTGACCTGGGAGTCATAGTTTGTTGACCCCTGTTCTAATATGTACTGTGTAGGAATACATATTCCAACTTGAATCTGGGTCTTCCCAGGATGGAAGACAACTGCAGTGAGGGATGACACAAGGCAGGACTAATCTCTATTCTCAGTTTTGAGAACCAAAGAATGAAGCTGTAGAGAGTTAAGTGGTCTCAAATCAGGACCCCAGTGGGCATTTTAAACAGATCAGTTCTAAGATTCCAGGCAGAATGTGATCCAGGAGTCTGGACTGGATGGGCAATTGTGATGTGCGCCCTGAATCTTTAAGCACTGAGTGATGCAGCCACTTGGGAAAGAACAATGAATGGGAACCATCTACCATACTTTTCAAGCTTAACTATCTCTTGGGAGTGAACCTGCCTTGAGTAACATCCAGAGCCCTGAGGTAACCACTCAAAGTGTTGTCAGAGCTTTCCTTTTAATAGACAAACACAGACTCATCCGAGCAGTAACCTAAGCTCTCACTTATCTGAGATCATGAGATTCCAGAGGCAATCTCCATGTGGGCAAGATGCATGTCAGTTGTGACTGTGGAACACCAACATTGCAAACTCCTCATTAAAAACCTAACAAAATGAATTTTAACCACATGTCCATGGTCTTCTAGAAAGAGTATGACAAGATTTTTGACAACGTGCCAAAAGCAAAGTTGTCTTGGAACTTTTCCTCTGCCTGTAATTTTTTTTTCTTTTCTTTTTTTTTAAACCATCAGCCCTATATGGGGCTTTCTTGCTTGACTGTTGGTGCAAACCACGTTTTAAAGTACCTTTAAGACATCTGTGTTTGGCATATGCTCTTCCCTTTATCTGGGATGATAAAGTAAATAAGTCCCTTTCATCCAGTTTTCTGCTTTTTATACATTGGATCTTAAATTAATGTTTATTCAATGTCTACATTGATTAGTTAGCATGTCACTTTGCTACTGTGGATGGTTGGAGTCAAGGTTTAATTGCCACCCCAAATGAGAAGGGTGTGTCCAGCTTCTCACCCTTGACTTTTAACTGGGGCAACATTTCCATCATCTTGGATTAGTTGGGATCAGGCAAAGCAAGAGGATTTTCCAATCTGTCTTTGTAGTTCACATAGATTAGAGGATTATTTGGGCCTCCACTCTGTTGCTGTGGAATGGTAGAATAATCCATGACTGAGCAGAAATGAGATTTTTTTTTTTCAATTTATAGAAATTAAATTTTTTAAATGTATTTTTAAATCTCTTAGATCAAAACAATTCTTTGTTGCTCAAGGGAGCTTTTTGAGCAAGGACAAAAGTAACATTAACCTAGCTACCAATTGATTAGCTTTATGATTTTAATGGAGCAAAGAAAACGGATTTATTAATAAAGTGTATTGTTGAAAGAGAATCTTTGTGGAATTTCAGACTGCAACGCATCCATTTTTATTGGCTTCACTTTGTTATGCTTTCAGAGCTATTTATAATGTTATTTCACTGAAAATTCCTTTCCATATTGTCATTTGTCTTCCATCTCCAAAAAGCTTCCCATCCAAATTAAAAAAAAAGAAAAGAAAAGTCTTTCTTCTTTCTTCTACATCTCCTTAAAATGGATTGAATCTCCTGGGAATAGGTCCATCTCCTACCCATGTCTGAAGTTTCTCCTGCTCCCAGCAAAGGAAGAAAATGGAACTTCCTTTTCAAAGATTTGCTCCTCAAAAGAAATACACCTCAGGCAAATGCTCCCGCTCCCTGGTTGCTCAGAAGGGATTTAACATTCTCTTCTTTGAGTAAAAGTAATGAGAGACTCAGAGCCATCTTCCTGGGTGTGGGGCCTGGGCAGGCATGAGAGGCCCCATGCTGAGGAGGCCCCACACTGGGTTTAATGCCTTATTGGTTCTAGTAATCTTCAGACAGAGGTCCTCATTTTCCCATCTTGCACCAGGCCCTGAAAATCATGTGGCCAGTACTGGTGACAATCAACATGTTAGAGCACTGAAAACTTTTCTCCAAAAAGCCTCTTTCCTTATGGAAAGAAAGGCAGAAATAAGAAAATATCATAATTGTTTTCAGTTCTTACTGTGAGCCAGATTCTATGCAAAGCATCACGTGCAAACATACTTCATGCCTAAACAGCTCTGTAGGTACTGTTAAGGCCTCCAGTTGCCCCCAGATGTGGAAATTATGATTTAAAGACAAGTAACACACTGGACATTACTCAGAGCTTCCGAGAAAAGCGAAGCTGGTGTTTTCACTTAATTCTGCTTCCAAAGACACTGCACTATTGAACAGTTCATAGTGGTTCTTGCTTTGAAACCAATGGTTTAAACATTCAACTTAATACTTCAAGTTCAATGGTTTCAACTTCTATCTAAATTCAAGTCCAAATGCTTTCTCCAGGCAGATCATCTGGAATGGATGTGGACATTCATTCTAGGAGACAAAGTTGATATTCTTCAACACTGATCCCCCATTTCCACCTCATTTCTGGGGTAGGGGGCACCTTCAGGCTGGAAGACCACTGCTTCCTCCACTTTTACAAAAGCCTTTCTTTTCTTTTTAAAATTCTGTATTTACAATGTCATGGAAAAGCCACTAAGAACTGCATAACTGATACCTTTTGTTTCTCACTGCCCAGTGTGCATTTCCCACATGGTCCTTCCCACTCTTGCCTTTGATATTCTAGTGGGATTTTCCTACCCCAACCCCAAATAATCACAATCTTTTATGAATATCACCATCCCAAACTGTTTTATGATTGATGCAGGGATGGGCTGCCTTATGGGAATAGAGAAGGAACTTTTTTTTTTTTTTTCCTGCTTTGCTGGGAACTGTGTTGGAACTCTTTGGAGTTTTTGAATTCAATTAGAACCAAGAGCTGGAGGAACTGATATTCCTGAAGCACTTGAACTCTTTCATCCATTCACGTTCACTCTCTGGACAATTTGATTTCATGACCCAAGAAAATCTGGGTTTGCCTATGTCAGTTTGAACTGAGTTTCTTTCACTTGCAACTAAATGAGTTTTGGTTAACATGAATGGTCAAGAGTGACTAATTGTCAAAGATCAGTGGTGTTTTCCCAACGTTCTAGCTCAGCTAACGCCCACCCACACTATCTCAACCTGTTTCTTCTTTAATAGACAGGAATGAGGATGAGCTCTGAGGCTGGGAGGCAGACATACGAAGAGATGAAAAAAAAATCTCAAAGATCATGTGTCATACAATCTCAACAGTTTTTCTTCCCTGATGTTTCTTATTATAGTTCAACAACTAGTTTTTCTTTTTTTCTCTAATTGTAGTACAGAATTTGGCAACATTTTAGGAAAGGTATCTACCTGTTCCTTAAGGGTAGGGTCTAAATTATCTTATGCCATTTTGTTTTCCAGGGGCCTGGCTTGGTCCCCACTATATTGAAGGTGATCACACACACACCACACACACCACACACCCACACCACCCCCGCACACCCCCACCCTAATCAATGAAGGGCCTGTCGAGATTCCCTTTCTACAGCCCAAAAGATAATCATTGTCATCAATGGGCTGAGTCAGTTTCTCAGTTCAGTATCAATCTGCATTTGGTCCATGGAACTGGCAGCCCTTCTAAACTGTCTGTCTCAAGTGAATGAGTCAATGCTCAGAAACTCAAATGGCTAATGGCACTTGGGGGAACTTCAAACAAAATTCCAAGCGTTTTTCTTCATTTCTTACCTATCAGAAGAGACTTTGCCTTGGGTACTTCGTTTTTCAGACAGTATCAAACACAAAGCTCCTACTCTCAAAATAAATATGGAAAAATCTATAAAGTACATTAGGCTTCAGCAGAGCTGCAGTGACCAAACTTTTGTGTGACTGTCATTTTGGTGACTGTGCACATATTTTCATACAGGTCACATGGCTAACTTCGTCAGCCCCAGGAATCCAAGAGGGGGCACCCCCCTCACTTGCTAAGTGCAGTGCTGGCAGTCGGCCAGTGAATGCAGGGTGTGCAGACCATCAACCGGGATTATTTTTTGCTTTGGGATATCTGGACATTTGTTGTCTATATGTTTAAACCTGCAGAAGGACAGCCCATACTTCACTTAAGTGCATGGCCCAGAGTCATTTAAAGAGAAATGCCACTTGCCCAGATATTCCCAGCAAACACTGGGCCACCTTTGTATGCCTCATGAATTCTTCCCAGCAGAAGAGTCTTCAAAAGACAGTCTACAGTGACAGGTGATGGCCGAGAGTGCAGGCCCGAGTTGGGAACTTCAGCGCTATGCCCGCCTGTCTATCGTGTCCCTGGCTGGGAACTTCAGGACTTGGATTCGCAATTTTCCTTTCTGTGAAGTGCAGGTAACAACACTGATCCAGGTGAGTCACTGCACAGATTAGAGAAAATGGAACACACAGGTCCCATACCTGGGATACCCAGGAGGCGCTCACTATTTTTTCCTGATGCCATTTCCCTTGTATATCCACCAACTACCTGGCCCTCACTCCTATTTCTGGGTTCTGCCTACTTCTCCAGAGCAAGTAGAAGAATATGGAATTTGGAGGTTAGAAAACATGGACTTGAATCACAGCGACACTCATCATGGACAGGGTTGCCAGATTTAGCAAATAAAAGCCCAGGATGCCTCATTGAACTGGGATATCAGAAAACTATCAATAATATTCTGGTATAAGTATGTCCCATGTGATAGTCAGGATACACTTATACTAAAAACCCATTTGTCATTTATTTGAAATTCGATTTGAATGGACATCCCATATTTTGTCTGGCAAAACCACCCACGGGCTATGTGACCTTTAGCAAGTCACGCAAGACCTTGAATTCAGGCATATGGGAGGATCACAGTAACATCCACTGTGAAGAATTGTTATACACTACCTGGTTTTCCAATCACTTTCTCCTCATTGAAAATCGGTGGGCTAATTTTGTTATTTCTCTTTTGTAGATGTTAAAATGGAGGCTCAGAGAGGTTAAGAAACCCATGTCCACACAACTAAGAAGTTAATCCAGGTTTTTAATCAAGCTGACTCAAGATGCTCCACTGTGTCCTACAGCTATTATAAAATACAGTAATACAGCCACCAAATACTGACTCCATGTGAGAATCGCAGATCATACACATTGGTTTAAGACTAATCAACCCAAGGTTCCCACACAGTGCAGTCTCAGATAATCAAATTTTAAGGGGAAAGTTTCAGCTGCCAAAAAGAATTCTTAAAAATATCATTAAAGAGGGATCAAATATTTTAACAACACTTATCAAAATTCTCTCCCTTTTCCTGCAGCTTTCCTCATACTCGGCAACACCTCACTGACTTCTCAGCACCTCCTGGAGAAAACCTATCCAGCCCTCGCCCACGACTTATTTTTCCTCTTCTCCCATCTTCTCTTTCTCAGCCCTTTATTATGTAGAGGCACTTGGCACCTCTCGTAGAAGAAAGAGTCCATATTCTTCAGAAGAAAGGAGGAGGAAATTTGGACTGGCGATTTGAAAATTATCTTTGGCAGGCTGGGGAGCTGCTCAAGTTCACGTACGAGTCCATGTTAGTAATTCTTGTTCTTTTACACTGGGTCCTCATTAAATGTTAATTTCCTTCTTCCTTCCCTTGTACTTATCCATATTTTGCTTCCTAGCATGGGAGATTCTCTCCATGACTTCATCTCTGCACGGGGCTTGACAGGTACCCCGGGACTTGTGGAAATGGATGGGGATTGAGGTCCCTGGCTATTACTAAGATTACTAGCTTAGACAGAAGAGTGAAGGAAAAAAAAAAAAAAAAGCACATTGGAGAATAAAGGCACATTTCAAGAGAATGTGTTCCTAGGGAACCAAGGGTTGATACAAAGTGAGAATGGAGTCCAAGAAAATACCCTTCTTAAGTAGGAAGCCTTTGCAAGCCTAGGGTGGTCTGTCCCTATCAGTCCTTCCATATGCTGATGGGTTGTTCTGTGTTAGAAAAGGATGTCCATCCAAGGACTCTGTCTGTGAATGACTGGTTAAATACTACCTTTCCTCCAGGAGTTCCCTAACAAGGCCAGCACTGAACCTGGACACCTGGGTTATTTCTATGCGCTCTAGTGACAATGCAGTCTATAGGATCTGGTGGAATTAACTGTTAGTGCACCTTGGCCGCTAATTCCAACAAGAGGGAGTTTCACTTCAGCGTTTGATAATTATAAGCATTTTTTCAAAAAACAAGTACACACTTATTTGTCAAGGGGAACATTGAGATGACCTCTTACATCACTTCTTTCATATCTTTTACCAGCTTGTGGGTAAATCCTTGTGTATTTTCATTATTTTGTTACTGGGAGTTTTGTCTACATCTTATGTGTTCAGTTCAGTTCAGTTCAGTCTCTCAGTCGTGTCTGACTCTTTGTGACCCCATGAATCGCAGCATGCCAGGCCTCCCTGTCCATCACCAACTCCCGGAGTTTACTCAGACTCACATCCATCGAATCAGTGATGCCATCCAGCCATCTCATCCTCTGTCGTCCCCTTCTCCTCCTGCCCCCAATCCCTCCCAGCATCAGAGTCTTTTCCAATGAGTCAACTCTTCCCATGAGGTGGCCAAAGGACTGGAGTTTCAGCTTTAGCATCATTCCTTCCAAAGAAATCCCAGGGCTGATCTCCTTCAGAATGGACTGGTTGGATCTCCTTGCAGCCCAAGGGACTCTCAAGAGTCTTCTCCAACACCACAGCTCAAAAACACCAATTCTTCGGCACTCAGCTTTCTTCACAGTCCAACTCTCACATCCATACATGACCACTGGAATGATGTAGAGACTGCAATAAAAATAATCTCCCTAGCACATGGGAAATAACAATAACAGATTTCAGATAATTTATATAGTATATTTCTTAATTTAGTCTTGAAAATCCACTCCCAGATTGTTCTGCTCTTCTATTCAGCAAGTTGAGGAAATGGTGAAAATCTTGCCTGAGGTCTCACAGCTAAGATGCTATGGGTGTGCTAAGTTGCTTCAGTTGTGTCCAATTCTTTGCAACGCCGTGGACTGTAGCCTGCCAGGCTCCTCTGTCCACGAAAATTTGAAAACAACAAAGGAACAAGTACTGGTGAAGATGTGCAGAAACTGGACTCCTGGCACATTGCTGGTGGGAATGTAAAACGGTGTAGCCACTGTAGAAAATGATGCAACAATTCCTCAAAAACAGAAACTCTATAGAATTACCATTTGACTTAGCAATTCCACACCTCAAAGAAGTGAAAGCAGGGACTCAAGCAGGTATTTGTACGCCCACGTTCATAGTGGCATTATCTCCACAGCCAAAAGGTGGAAGCAAGCTAGATGTGTCAACATTTCCGAATCAGAAGTTGGAGCCTCTGGGATTTGTTCTCAGACTATGTGAGTTCACAGTCTGCTCTTGTGAGCAAGGCTGTGAAAAGCCTAACCATACACATTGAAAAACTACCTTGGGTATCGTCTGGTGCCCAGAACACACGATTCGAGTTTCTGGAAGATGGGAAGAGGAGTTTGCTAAGTGCCACTGAAGATGAGTGGTTCTCAACTAGGGGTGATTCCTACCCCCTCACCGCAGCCACCGGAACTGGACATTTGGCACAGGCTGGAGACATTTTTGCTTATCAACACTGGGCCTGCCACATGCACTTATCTCTCATGGGTGGATACCAGGGATGCTACTGAGCATCTTACAATGTGCAAGACGGCCCCCAGCGACCCACCAAAGAATTACCTGTCAATAGTACTGAGGCTGAGGAACTTCAGTGTAGAACATGAACTTAGACCTTCCTTAATGCAATTTCTTTACAATCTCTTTTGGTAGCTGAACTGTGCATCTTCAAATTTCACTCCACAAAACTCAGTTGGGTGAGAACCTAGATGATTTAAATGTGACTCTTATGGAATGTTTATGTTAGCTTCAGAGGACCCTTGATTTTGCCAGTGAAGTAGTGTCTGTCCACAGTATGCCTCTGTAATATTTAATTTTTCTTAATCCTGTTATTTTATGATCTTCATCCAGATATCACACATAACTTGAACAAAACATCATACATCAATTTTCCTCAAGTCAATACATAAAATCTTGGGGTTCAGTAATCTGAATATATGATGCTGCTGCTGCTGCTGCTAAGTTGCTTCAGTCGTGTCCAATTCTGTACGACCCCATAGACAGCAGCCCACCAGTCTCCCCCATCCCTGGGATTCTCCAGGCAAGAACACTGGAGTGGCTTGCCATTTCCTTCTCCAATGCATGAAAGTGAAAAGGGAAAGTGAAGTTGCTCAGTCATGTCCAACTCTTAGCAACTCCATGGACTGTAGCTCGCCAGGCTCCTCCATCCATGGGATTTTCCAAGCAAGAGTACTGGAGTGGGATGCCATTGCTTTCTCCGGAATATATCATGAGGTCCTCTCAAAATATTCTTTCATTTGACTGTGCGTCAATGAAATCAGATTTCAATTTGATTTTCAAGGTTAATTCCAGCGTAATGATGACTTTGTAGCACTTGTGAGACAAGACAGCTTGAATCCTCATAGTCTCACTTTCCTCTCCCAAGCCCTTTGGGTATACATCAGAATACAAATTTTCATTATTGAGGCTGAGCTTATTCATTGAAATGATTCTGATAGAAACACATTTCTATGATTTTTACATGAAGTAAGGAGTTGTACTGGCTATTGATTAACAGCCCTAATCTGAGCTCCCCCTGGAGACATAATCAAAACTCTTCCAATGAAGTTGAACCCAGATTGGGGAGGAATAAATTTCACAACTCAAACCCTATTAATCTCACTCAGCTCTATCCCAAATCAATCTTGACATCACAAAAAAGCCAAACAACCAGAAATTATGTGCATCCTGATACAATGCAAGAGGAAACACACAGTCTCACCCCAAAGGATTCCTGCCAAAAGCAAAATTTAACCAGAATGTAATCAAGTCTCCAGATCCAACGGCATACTTACAGGAAATTAGGGAGACAGAAGAACAAATAAAATGACACAATCAGAAAACAATCAGCTAGACTCAGAATGTGGGAAATCTACCAACGGCAATGGGCCTCGTGTGGACTCTGATTCACACAAACTATGTCCAAAAAGACATTCGAGACAAGAAGGAAAATTTGAACATGGGCTGGGTATTAGATGATGTTAAGGAATCACTGTTAATTTTGTGAGAGGTGATAACAACCTTGCGGTTCTGTTAAAAACAAGTTAGGCATGCTGATTGCTAGGGACAATGTTTTTCCAGACATGAGATTCCATTGTCTTACATCAGATGTTCAGGATGAACTGTTTATAACCTGGCACAACACAGGTCCTCTCACACGCCCTGACAGTAATATTTAACAATGGATTGTCTTGCAGCCATGAACTGCAGAGTGGGCGATGATGTTCTAACATGAAGGTGACAGGCAGATTTAAACCCTCCTAGCACAAATTACCTTGGTAAAGGCAAAAGCATTCTTTCAACACATTAACTGAATTAGCAATAAGCAGAAGTAACATTCAGATGGGGCATGATGAAGAGAGAGGGAGAGCCAAAGTGTTGCTGCGGGCACACGATGAAGCAGCAGCAGCCGAGTCATGCTAATGGGCACGGCGAGTCCCTGAGCTGGGCTTGAGAGGGTTCTGCTGACCCGTGTTTCAATCAAGACATTTGAACTGGGAAAATGGCACATTTTGCTTATGGATCTTTTGGACAGTAAACCATGACAACAGGCATGCAACCAACTAGTAAATCAGTCGATATTTCATGATTTTCAGTTTAATAACTCTCCATTTAGTTCTATTAATATAAAGTTAGTGCTAATGCTATTTATTAAAAAGGTAGTCTGCTTTTGTTGGATTTGTGCCTGGAGAGAGTGAAGTCGCTCAGTCATGTCCGACTTTTTGTGATCTCATGGACTGTAGCCCACCAGGCTCCTCCGTCCATGGAATTTTCTAGGCAAGAGTACTGGAGTGGGTTGCCATTTCCTTCTCCAGGGGATCTTCCTGACCCAGGAATTGAACCCAGGTCTCCTACACTGCAGGCAGATGCTTTACTCTCTAAGCCACCAGGGAAGCCCCTATAGCTTTATAGGATTTGTGCCTATATAGCTTTAAAAGCATGACTATTATTATCTTCATTCTCAATAGGCTTAAAACTACAAGCAGAATACACTTGAGTCAATGCTTTGACTTGGCCTCAAACATGTGATTTCAGTTCGAGCCACTAGTATAAGAGCATCAAGAGATGAATAGAAATTTAGGCAGAGGGTGAACTTGATCATCTTGGACTTTGAGGCTATAACCTCAGTATATCAACAGATGTATTCAGAAAGCAAGATGTGAAGAATCACACGGATTGTCTAGCTTTTATCATTCAGTACAATATAACATCCTGTTTTACTAATCAACTGAAACCTTTTTGGAATGATTTAACTTACAGTTTCATGTCAAAGAGACAAAATGATAACAGGCCTATTCTTTTGTCTGTCTTTGATCCTTCTTTCATTTTTTTTTTTTTAAAGGTTTTTTGATGTGGACTGTCTTTTTAAAAGTCTTCATTAAATTTGTTACAACATGCTTCCATTTCACGTGTTGGCCTTTTGGCCCCTGAGGCATGTGGGATCCTAACTCCCCAGCCAGGGATGAAACCCGCAGACCCTGTAATGGAAGGCAAAACCCTAACCCCTGGGCCGCCGGGGAAGTCCCTGTCTTCGATCCTTCTTGCCTCCTAACTGAGTTGAGTTCTATCCACTACCTCTCCCAAGCATGGAATGGAAGACAAGAGGAGCGAATGGCTGAAGAGGAGGACTCAATTCTAATTCTGACTTGGCAAAGCACTCATTTCAATTCTCTTGACTGCACTTTTTAAGACATGGTGAAGAATTACAGTGAGAACGAAGACATAGTTTCAGAGTGGATTTCGATATCATTTTCTGTCCTGGCTCGGGCACTACATATGGCAACTCCTCATTTGCGACGGAAGCACTCACTCCCAGGGCGGAATGGGGGAGGGGCTCATACCCTGGGGTAAGAAGTGCTGTGTACAAGTACTTGCCAGCCCACCCAGGGGAAGATCACCCCTTTCTCTCCACGTGGCAGTTAGGCTGGGTCACATGACCTTCTGTGACCAGTGACAAGTGACTGGAGATGAGGAGACACTTCTGTTTAGAAGCCTAAGAGCCCAAGTGGAGTTGGCCATGTTTTCCTTTTTTCTCTCATGAGATGAGTGATGTTTTGGATAGAGACCCATCCCTCAGCTTGGGTCCCGGAGTGAAGATGCTGCGGAGCAGAACTGCAGCCAATGCGTGATGGACAGGTAATCTGAATGGACAGGATACCTGTGTTGATGCAAGCCAGGACTGCAGCGTGGTTGGTATTATTTTGTTTTACTACAGCACAGCTTATCCTATCCTATCCTATCTTGGTATACACTCCCAGGGCACAGATCAGATCTGAGGTGGGGTGGTGAATGTACTAGGCCTCGCCTACTTGGATGCTCTTGGATGATTCTCAAGTGCCCTACAGTGTGCATCACGGTAAAGACCATTTCAAGGAGATGCTCTTCCCCACAGACTGTCAGCATGAACATCATGGTCTCAAACTTATACCATGATTTGACACTTGATTTAGCTGCTTATTTGCCTTCTATGCTAGAATGCTACCTTCCAGTATATGGAGGATGTAATTATTTATGATACATTAACCTGGTCCTCGTGATTTTGTTTCAGTGTATTTCCTTTTACTTTTTCTCATCTTCAATTGCAGTTTAACTGCCTTTTGAAGCTTAAGATCACTATTGGGCTTTATGATCTTATAACCAGGCTGAACTGCTTAGGATGGAAGTAGAACACAGCATAGGCCAGGAGCAGAGGCTGAGTTCCTATTCAGTTACAACAGACCCTTAGAGCCTTGAATTTGACACTGCTGTTGGTAGTGGTTGTGTTGCTAAGTTGTGTCTGATTCTTGCGACCCCATGGACAGTAGCCTGCCAGGCTCCTCTGTTCGTGGGAATTCTCAAGCAAGAATACTGGCATGGGTTGCCATCTCCTTCTCCAGGGGATCTTTCCCACCCAGGGATCAAACCCATATCTCCTGAATTGGCATGCAAATTCCTTACCACTGAGCCACTAGGGAAGCACATTTGATGCTGTAACATATGACAACTTCTCTCACTTGACAAAAGAGGACATTTGAGACTTAGTACTTGTTAAGTACTTTGCCTAAAGTCCACCACCTGAAAAGTGGAAGGGACACAGCAATAGGCCAGTCCCATTATCCTTTACCCCCAAATACCCTCCACCAAGTAACTTAGCTCCTTCTGCTGTCCTTTCCAATTTACTTAATCCAAAGGATTCCTTTGTAGCCATGGGTTTCTCCTTCTTTCCTTTATATTCTTTATTTTCAGTGTGTTTCAAATTTGGCTCAGGATCTGGCAGAATATGCTAGTTTATGTTGTAATAACCGAAACTCCTCTGGAGATCGGTGGCTTCACAGAGCATGACTTTAAATGTCCATCATGCTACATAACCAACAGAAGCCACAGGCTCTTGGCCACTTCTAGTCACCCTGAGCATGAGGTTGATACATCTTGCCCCTTGATTATATGATGGCCTATTGCGGAAAATACAAATACATTGCATCAGGCATAAGCTTTTAAAGCCTCCCACTAGAAACGACACGCATCGTTTTCATGTTTATCTGCCATGCTGCTGCTGCTAAGTCGCTTCAGTCGTGTCCGACTCTGTGCAACCCCATAGATGGCAGCCCACCAGGCTCCCCCGTCCCTGGGATTCTCCAGGCAAGAACACTGGAGTGGGTTGCCATTTCCTTCTCCAATGCATGAAAGTGAAAAGTGAAACTGACGTCACTCAGTGGTGTCCGACTCAGCGATCCCATGGACTGCAGCCTACCAGGCTCCTCCGTCCATGGGATTTTCCAGGCAAGAGTACTGGAGTGGGGTGCCATTGCCTTCTCCGTGCTTACCTTCAAATCGCAGTGGGAAAACAGTCTTGTCATGGACTTTGGTGAAGGGGAGAATTGGAATATTCATTAAAACTTAAAAAATTTTGAGGCATAATCTGTGCCCCATGGCATTTTGTCATGATACAAATAAAGCATCTTTTACTAAAACATACACCGCAGCACGTGTGGGCATAAAGACATACCTGATGCTCCTGGGCTGGAATCTGTCAGACAATGGGCACTGTCCAACTTACACTGGGGTTTCTTTTTCATCACAGCTTAGATTTTTCAGGTCTTTTTACTTTCAGAGTCTCAAACCAGGACTTCATTCCTACGCAAGCTGAAAGGTAGCATTTGATGGCCAGGGAGTGAAATTTCTGTCTTGGACTGATTGACGGGTCCTTACTTTAAGAACTTGTTCTATGATATGGTCTAAACATCCTATTTGTTTGTAAATAGGCTCATAGTTTGGCTAATGCAGGTAAATGAAGGAAAGAGGCACACATTATAAATTGTCTCATTAAAAATTAAAGCCAGATAAAATTGTATACATTTCACTAAATTACCTTTCTAGGCTTTGCAAATATTCTGAGGGCAGCTAATCTCTCCATTTTAATTAGATTGCACATCTTTTTCAAAGGCTACTGTCCTGATGTTTTAATATAAAAAGACCGTTCCTATTTAAGGCAGAAATCTGGAGAGCTGAGAATTAACACTTACTGTTAACCTTTTCCTAAGGGGAAAGATTTAACTTCAAGTAAGGAAGACCCTTCGTATGTGAACCACATTTCTCATTTTTAAAATAGAGTAGCAGCAAATGAAACTCCACGTGTCTAAAATGACAATTCCTGGGACTTCCCTGGTGGTCGAATGGTTGGGACTCTGCTTCCACTGCAGAGGGCACAGGTTTGACCCCTGGTTGGGAAACAAAGATCCTGCAAGCTGCCTGAGGCAGTCAAAATAAATTAAACATAAAATAAAATGAACAACAACAAAAAAAACTGCCCCCCTCTTCCTGTGCTCCTTCCTTAGTTCATTTTCCCCTTTATCCTTTATCATTACTCAGTATATTTTATATTTTGCTTGTTTTTCATTGTTTCCCTCCTTCATTAATTCAAGGACTTCCATGCGGCTCATGAGCTTTATCTTCTCTGAAAAGTAATGTGCCTCATCCAGAGTAGTTGAATAGATGAATGAATGACAGAAATTTCACACTGTCACACTTAAGAAGCACCTGCCACTTGCACCTAGAACACTGCTGGGGTTCAAGCAAGTTCTCTACAAATATCAGTGAACCAAAGCACCCTTGGGATCTAAGGAAAGAGATGCTGTGTGGGTTCATTTGGATGGCAGGTACCTAAATGACATCTTGAGGGACAGTAACTTTGCTCAGGTGACCCCAATATTCCCCACGCTTTGTGTTTTAGAGAGAATATAAATTCAGTGAGTATTGTCAGGCTTTTTTTTTTTTTTTGCCACACCATGTGGCATGTGAGACCTTAGTTCCCCAAGCAGGGACTGAACCCATGACCCTTGCATTAGGAGTGCAGTCTTGACCACTGGACAGCCAGGGAAGTCTTTCAGTAAGTACTGTTGAACTTACAACTTACAATGAATTGGATTAGAATTAATGAGTGTGAGGATTTTTTTCTTTTTCCAGAAGTTTTGTCCAGCCTTTACAAATACTGTTAGCTGGCAGATGGGTTCTCTGAGAAAGAATCCACATCTTGTCAAGAGTAGTAAAGGCCATGGGAAAACAACATGGCAGGGAGACTGAATACGAATCTTAATCAGATGTTAAGAGAGGAAGCATAGTTGAGCCTGTGTTCAGTATGTAAGAGTCTTCCACATCACTTAGAAGTGGCTAAATGACAGCACGACCCAGAAACTATTTCAAAGTAAAGCACTTCTCAGAAAAGCAGAAGGTTGAGACGCTTCCTTAGGAAGTATGTAGACAGCCTACCGTGGTGTTCAAACGCATGGGCTTCTGCAGAGAGATGGCTGGTTTTAATTTTAGCTGTACTGTTTCCTAGCTGGGTGGTCAAAGACACTCTTGCTTTTACAAGTCCAAGTTTCTTCACCTTTAAAATAACAATCAAAATGGTTCCTAATGGGTGGGAATAAATAAGACTACCTACATGCCTAACTCAGTGACTAGCATACAGTGGGCACTAAATGTGAACTGCTATCATTATTTTTCTTGCTATTGTTGTTCAGGGCACTTCTGTTGTCCAACCAGCCACACTTCTGCTTTATGTTCAATATGGAGGAGCAGAAGGCTTTCTTTGGGACTAAAAAAATGTTGTAATTTAGACTTCAACCCCAAGGCAAACTCAGACCACCTGAATAGCTCCCTTGCTGGGTCTGGACATATGACCATTTGTGTGTGTGGGTGGGTGAATGGAGGTCAAGGTCAACCCAACCCAGTGCCTGGCCCGGGGTTGACGGTGCTGTAACTAACTACTCAAAGCATGAGGCAATGTCAAGATCAAGTTAAGAAGGAAAAATGGAGCCTTCTCCTTAATGGTCAGATTCAGAGAGACTACAACATGAAATGATAGCCAGAAATCTAAATATCCAAGCTTTTGCATACCCTCCATAAGCAATATAACATGGAGGAGAGTCATTTTTATCAATCTGTGCCTGAATATGCAAATATAAGTAGATGCTTGATGTCTTTCTGGTTTGACCATGTAAAATTTGAATCTTACAAGCGGCAAACTGAGAGGGAGGACGGAGATGTTTTAAAAATTCTTGGGGCACATGACCCTCAGGGAGAGTTTTAAACTGGATGCCCATTAAATCTCCTTTCAGATATGAAATTGTCAGAATGACTGCAGAGATCACGTCTCATCAGCTACTTGCAGAAGAATGAAAGGGCACTTCTTAATGCCATATGCAAAAATAAACTCAAAACAGACTGAAGACCTAAATGTAAGGCTGGACACTATAAAACTCGGCAGAAAACATAAGCAGAACACTCTTTGATATAAATCACAACGAGATCATTTCTCCTAGAGTAATGAAAATAAAAACAAAAATAAACACATGGGACCTAATTAAATTTAAAAGCTTTTGCGCAGCAAAGGAAACCATAAACAAGACGAAAAGCTAACGCTTAGAATGGGAGAAAATATTTGCAAATGAAGCAACTGACAAGGGATTAATCTCCAAAATCTACAAACAGCTCATGCAGCTAAATAGCAAAGTAACAAACAACCCAATCCCAAAATGGGCAGAAGACCTAAACAGACAGTTCTCCAAAGAAGATATATAGATGGCCAACAACACATGAAAAGGGGCTCAAAGTCACTAATTATTAGAGAAATGCAAATCAAAACTACAATGAGGTATCACCTCATGCAGGTCAAAATGACCACTATCAAAATGTACAAACAATAAATGCTGGACAGGGTGTGGAGAAAAGGGAATACCCCTACATTGTTGAAAGTGAAAGTCACCCAATCGTGTCCGACTCTTTGCAACCCCATGGACTATACAGTCCATGCCAGAATTTTCCAGGCCAGAAGACTGGAGTGGGTAGCCATTCCCTTCTTCAGGGGATCTTCGCAACTCAGGGATGGAACCCAGGTCTTCTACATTGCAGATGGATTCTTTACCAGCTGAGCCACCAGGGAAGCCAGTGCACTGTTGGGGGGAATGTAAATTAATATAGCCACTATCAAAAACATATGGAGGTGCCTTAAAAAACTAAAAATAGAACTCCCATATGACTTAACAATCCCACAGTTGGGCATATATCCAGAGAAAACCATAATTAAAAAAGATACATGCACTCCAATATTCATTGCAGCACTATTTACAACAGAAGGACATGGAAGCAACCTAAATGTCCATCAATAGAGGAGTGGATAAAGATGCGGTACATATATACAATGGAATATTACTCAGCCACAAAAAAGAATGAAACTGGTTCATTCATAGAGATGTAGATGGACCTAGAGACTGTCATTCAGAGTGAAGTAAGTCAGAAAGAGAACAACAAATATTGTATATTAACATGTGGACTCTAATAAATGGCATATTGTTGTTGTTGAGTTGCTAAGTGGTGTCTGACTCTTGTGACCCTATGGACTGTGGCCCACCAAGCTCCTCTGTCCATGGGATTTTCCAGGCAAGAATACTGGAGAGGAGTGGGTTTACATTTCCCTCTCCAGGGGATCTTCCCTACCCATGGATTGAATCCAGGCCTTTTGTATCTCTTGTGTTGATGAGCAGATTTTTTTTACCACTGTGCCACTGGGAAGACCTAACAAATGGTATAGATGATCTAATTTGCAAAACAGAAACAAAGCTGTGGAGAACAAACATGCAGATACTGAGGAGGAAAGAGGGATGGGATGAATTGAGAGACTGAGATTGAGGTATATACTGATACTATGTATAAAATAGATAACAGATACTGAGAACCTACTGTATAGCTCGGGAACTCTTAGCCAATGCTCTGTGGTGACCTAAATGGGAAGGAAACTCCCAAACAAGGACATATATGTACACACACAGCTGACTCACTTTGTTGTACATAGAAACTAACACAACATTGTAAAGCAACTATACTCCAATAAAAATTAAAGAAGCAATCATGTCTTATATTAGCTCTACCTTTAGGAAAGATCTTCTAGGTTATTTTTACTTTTTCAATTCATAAATTGTTTATGTGGGGCCTTGTTAACTCCTACTTTCAAATTGTCTTTTTTTTTAATTGAAATTTGTTTTGAGATAATTATAGATTCACTGTGGTCATAAGAAATATTATAGAGATATCCTCTGTACACTTAGCTTTGTCTTCCCAATGGGAAAATTTTGCAACATGATAGTATATAGTTATTCCTCCCATCCTGATGCCCCATTCCAGACAAACTGTCCTCTACTTCTAAAAATTTGTCATTTCAAAAATGCTATGTGAGGGTAATCCCCAAGTACGAAACCTTGGGGACTGACTTTTACATTCAGCATAATTCCCTGGAGATCCATCCATGTTGCCACATGAATCAACAATTTGTGTATCCTTTAAATGGTTGATCATTAGTTCGTTGTATGTAGGTACCTCAGAGAAGGCAATGGCACCCCACTCCAGTACTCTTGCCTGGAAAATCCCAGGGACAGAGGAGCCTGGTAGGCTGCAGTCCATGGGGTCGCTGGGAGTCGGGCATGACTGAGCGACTTCACTTTCACTTTTCACTTTCATGCATTGGAAAAGGAAATGGCAACCCACTCCAGTGTTCTTGCCTGGAGAATCCCAGGGACGGGGGAGCCTGGTGGGCTACCGTCTATGGGGTCACACAGAGTCAGACATGACTGAAGTGACTTAACAGCAGCAGCAACAGGTACCTCAGAGCTGGTTTATACATTCACCTGTTAAAGGAGATCTGAGTTGATCCCAGTTAGGGCCGTTAGAATAGGACTGCTATGAACATTTCTGTACAGGCTTCTGTGTAAATATAAATTTCATTTTGGAGGGACTGTGATGGTTGCGTGTGTAGTGTGTTTAGAAACTGAGCAGTTGTTTTCCAGAGTTGCTATATTATTTTCCACTTTCATCAACAATGCAGTGTTTAAGTGATCCAGTTCAGCGTTTGGTGTCACTTTTTTCTTGTAGCCATTCTGTGATGTTTGATACCTCTATACTTTGATATTTTGTAGTGGTTCTTACTTGCATTTCCTTAGTCACATCGAACATCTTTTCATTGGCTTCTTTGCCTTTGTGTGTCTTCTTCAGTAAAATATCTGTTTATATCTTTCCTCCATTTTCAAATTTTAATGCTTGCATTGTATATGGTATTGTGGTTTCAATTTCAGTTTTGGCATGTTTGTTATTATGTAGAAATCTGACTTGTGTGTGTGTGTTGATCTTGTATGCTGTAAACCTGAATTCATTCAGTAAATGAAATCTTTTTCAGACTATGCCTCTGATCACCATATAGCTGAAATACACAATGCTCAGGCAAAAGCTTGAGGTCCTTGGGGTTACTTATTTTGAAGTGGACCCAAGGCCACTGTCTGCTTATTAAATCTTTTCAATTTTCAGCAAACAACTGGGAGATGCTACCACAGAAGAGACTCTTTATCAGTTTTTTAAAAAATTTGTGATCTGTTTTAACTGGCCTACTTTGCATGTAGAATAGATTAAGCCTAATGACAGAGAAATGATCTGAGATCAGAATTTCATGATCTTAAATCTGGAATGACTTGTGTCAAGAAATCCCTGGTTTAAGGGATTTAAGGGATTAATTTCCACAATATACAAACATCCCATGCAGCTCAATATAAAAAAAAAAAAATAGACAATCCAATAAAAAATGAGTGGAAGACTCAAATAGTTCTCCAAAGAAGACATGCTGTTGAGTAAGAGGCACATGAAAAGATGTTCAATGTCATTAATTGTTAGGGAAATGCAAGTCAAAACTACCATGAGGTACCACCTCATACCAGTTACAACATGTACCATCAAAAAGATCCACCAACAATAAATGCTGGAGAGGGGGTGGAGAAAAGGGAACCCTCTTACACTGTTGGGAATGAGAATTGGTGAAGCCACTATGGAGAACAGTACAAAGGTTCCTCAAAAAGCTAAAACTAGAACTACCATATGACCAACCCAGCATTTCGCACAATTCAGCATATATCCTTAGAAAACCATAATGCAAAATGATACATGCACCCTAATGTTCATTGCAGAACTATTTACAATAGCCAGGAAAAGGGAACAACGTAAATGTCCATGGACAGATGAATGGATAAAGAAGATGTGGTGCAAATATACAATGGAATGCTGCTCAGCCATTAAAAGGAATGAAACTGGGTCATTTGTAGAGATGTGGATGGACCAAAGTCTGTCATACAGAGGGAAGTAAGTCAGAAAAACAACAACAACAAAAATATATCATATATTAACACATATGTGGAATCTAGAAAATGGTACAGATGAACCTATTTGCAGGGCAGGAATAGAGAAGCAGATGTAGAGAATGGACACCTGGACATGGTGGGGAGAGCGGTGGGATGAATTGGGAGACTGAGATTGGCATAAATACACTGCATGCGTAAGACAGACAGCTAGTGGGAACCTGCAGTAGGGCACAGGGAGCTCAGCGTGGTGCTCGCTGGTGACCTAGAGGGATAGGATGGGAGGTGGGTGGGTGGGAGGGAGGTCCAAGGGGGAGGGATATATGCATACACAGAGCTGATTCACATCATTGTACAGCAGAAACTAACACCACTGGAAAGCAACTATACTCCCCCTCCCCCCCCAAAAAAAGATCTTGGTTGACTAGCTCACGGTAAAGTTTAGGAGTTTAGAACCCAAATTTAAGTCGTACATGATCTCAGAAATAATAGAACGTGCAGAATCCACTTTCAAGAGAATGTGGGGCCAAAATGACACTTTTCAGCAACCAGCCCCAAACAGCACAAGACAAAAGCTAGCGCCGTGTATCTTTTCCTTGCGCTCTTCTCCCTCTGAAGAGTTTCCTTTAAAAATTAAATAGGACCAAATCTTCAACTTCATTTTTTCCCCAGGTCTGTAATTTTGATTCAGGACCACATCTTTGTTTAAGGGTTTATGTAGATAAACCTCAATTTTGTCAATCTCAATTTTGTCTAAGAAGTAGGATCAACTTCTAATTTTCAGTGTTAAATCCCACACTCTGCTTTCTCCTGCAGTATTCTCAAGATGATGGCATCAGGTTAGGTCCCACACTGGGCCAGACGTTCTCAGTAAACCAAGTAACTGTCCCTGTGCGTGCTTCATGTTACGGAATCAGATGCTAGAGAGAACAGAGGGGGATCCCAGAATGTCATTGTCTCTGCCCTTTTTTACCCAGTTCTGTGAGGTATTTGGAGTCCTTCTGGGGTAGCCAGGGGTTCCTGGGGGCAGCCTTTGACTCGAGCCAAGTTAACCCACGTGGTCACATTTCCATAACCATTTGAAGAGATCTGAAGGCTTCTCTATGTGCAAGATCTAACACCACAAGCACAGATGAGACTCGCACCCCTGTCACTAACTGGTAAAGAATATGCTGAAGCCAGAGGAGGAAACTCATGTGTCGTGGGAGGGACAGACAGGAAATGCCCTTCAACAAGACAGGCCTGCATGGTTCAGGAGAGCAGAGTGGGGACTGAGAGGAGCTTACCATGTGACTTCCCCTCAAGTCAACCAATATAAAAACAAATTTTAGGGTGCTGCCTAAGGCTCTGGGCTCCCCAGGTGGTGCTAGTGGTAAATAACCTACCTGTCAATGCAGGAGACATATGAGACACCAGTTCGATCGCTGGGTCAGGAAGATCCCCTGGAGAAGGGCATGGCAACCCACTCCAGTATTCTTGCCTGGAGAATCCCATCGACTGAGGAGACTGGAAGGGCCTGGAGGGCTACAGTTCATAGGGTCACAAAGAGTCGGACATGACTGAAGTGAGTTGGCATGCATAAGTCTAGGAAAAAAAAAGACCACTTGCTATCTAAATTTATTTGCAAGACCACAAGCATAAAGCCTCTAGGTGGTGGTTCAGACTACAAAGGGGAAAAAGATACTTAGGATCTCAGAGAATGTTTGTCTGTAGGTCTGCACAGATAACCACATATCAGACCAGTGACCTGAGACTAGCTACCAGACAGCCTCAGGAAAGATGGCTTACTGGTTCTTCTTACTTTCGCTAGTACCCACGCTTCTGATTCTGTATTAGATGTTGAATTCTAAAGATTGCCTTTTAATTCAAGCAAACAGACATTTATTAAAATTACTTTTCTGAGAAACATATTTATGTGCGTTATAAACAAGAACACTTTTTAACATTAAAAAATTTGAACTTTAAAAAATATGTAAAATGTTCAAGAAATGTAAACAGGAATTTTCATCTCAATTTCCATATGGTTATGTAAGCACCTTAAATATCAACACAGATCACAGACAGGCCCATTTACATGCATAGGAATGCTCTAAATAAGAAAAAAATTCAAAATTGTTTCCAAAATTAAAATGTTATTTTTTGGCAGCTGAAATAATACTTGTAATCAGAAAGACTGAAGGATAATATGTACTAAAGTAAGTAAAATGCCCACATAATGGAAACTTTTTTTTCCCTTTAAGAAGCAACTTTAAAATGTTCATAATCTAACATTTCCATATATACTTTTCTACAGGTTTTGACTTTTTCTATTTGAAGATAGGGGGCATGAAATTAGATTTTCTTGATGACTCATGCTCACATTAGAAACAGACATAATTGTTCAGCATTTCTTGTAAATTTTTCTTTTCTTTGTCCTCAATGACACTTGTTTATATAAATTTATGCATTTATTTCGGAGAAGGCAATGGCACCCCACTCCAGTACTCTTGCCTAGAAAAATCCCATGGTCAGAGGAGCCTGGAAGGCTGTAGTCCATGGGGTCGCTGAGGATCGGACATGACTGAGCGACTTCACTTTCACTTTTCACTTTCATGCATTGGAGAAGGAAATGGCAACCCACTCCAGTGTTCTTGCCTGGAGAATCCCAGGGACGGGGGAGACCGGTGGTCTGCCGTCTGTGGGGTCGCACAGAGTCGGACACAACTGAAGTGACTTAGCAGTATGCATTTATTTTATCTTCCCTGAATATCTCCACCAATTCAAATCTTGCCTATCAATTGCAAGAGGCCAATAATCTAGACTGTTAGAACTATTTCTTAAATGAAAGTCATTACTGAAATTTTGAGCAATGAGGGGGAGCTGTGACAATTATGTGATGATTATTTTAGGCAGAGTTCCTTTATATTTTTGTTTTATGTTTATATTTTGCTTTGTCTGTCAGTTTCTTGGTTAAGGGATTAGGTCCTGGGTTGCTGAAAAAGTAACTTTTAGAACAACAGCTTTTTAAAAGGAAAATGGTGTCACTTGGTTTTTGTTTAAAGAAACCAACTTTTGTATGTTAAGATTGAATGAAATGTCAACTTTTGTTTTTAGTGTCAAATATATATATATATATATGACATATATTGAAATATATACTGAAATAAAGTAAAAGATTTTAGTTCTTTTCTAACCAAAACAAAAATTCAAACTCATTTGAGTGAAAATACTCAGTACAGAGCTGAAAAACATACATATTAGCACCAGTTGCTAGGACTGGTGTAACAAATTACCAGAAACTAGGTGGCTGAAATCAACAACATTTGTTCTCTCCCAGTTCAGGAGGCTGGAATTTCAAGATCAAGATGTCATCAGGGTTAATTTCTTCCAGAGACTCAAGAGAATCTGCTTCATTCCCGTCTTCTGGCCTTAGGTGGTTGTCAAAAATCCCTGGCTTGCATCCCTCTAGTCATTTCCTCCATCTTCACATAGTGTGTGCGTGTGTGTGTGTGTGTGTGTGTGTGTGTCCTCTCTCCTCTTCCTATAAGGACAGCAATCACTGGGTCCTAAAGCGGTCTGATGTTACCTTAGTTTGATTATACCTGCAAAGACTATTTCCACATGAGGTCACATTCCCAGGTACCATGGATGATGATGTGAACCTTTCTGGGGACACAATTTAACCCACTCTGTGTGTGTACATATAGCTACTTAATAGGTATGGCAGAATATACACTGTATAATAAGTACGTAAATTACAAACTCTCTCTTGATAGATGATTTTACAGATCTGGAGAAGACAATCAACTGCAGATCGATTTTTAAATGGCACAACTTAAAAGACTTTAATGTCCTTCTTGGAAAAAGCATGTAACCTTCCAAGTTAAAGAATGAAGTTCCAACACTAGGAAGCTCTCTATCCTGGTCACTCTATCTTGATTCTCAGTGAACATTCTAATTAGAACCAACCCTCATAATTACTTTTATATTAATAGCATTATAAGGTAAATGTCCTTCTCTCTGGGTTTTATCTCCCTGCTATAAATTGCATTGTTACTTTATATCATGCCCCTTCCATTATCAATTATTGGAGTCACTTTTTAGACAGGATTGGGGCCATGACTAATTGTAGAAGCATCTGATAGATGGCGGGGGACGTTTTCCTTTCCAATGCAAGTTTGCTTCTCTATAATTTGGCTCTGAGTACATGGATAGAAGACAACCCTTATTCGTTCTGGGCATTCCTGGAACCAGTGTAAAAAGCTATCAGACAGGTAAAGGGATTCTTAATACATAACTCTATGGTTTATTTTTATTTTTATCCATGTGTGCTTACAAACATGAGGAGTTTCTATGTCTAGGTGACACCCCCTATGGTTCAGTAAGCCACCAGCAAATTAGGACAAAAAATATAGCTACATTTTCGGGTAACAAATTTCCCTTTCTACACTTTTAAGTTCATCACTGATGGATGACCTTGAGGAAGAAGACATTTCAGACCCTCAGCATTCCCAGATGCACCCAGAAATCCAACTTGATTCATTTTCACTCTTTCTAGCGCTCTGATTTATGCCTGAAGATCAGTTTTCATGGGCATCAGGTCGCCTTCCTCACAAGCCCTTCTAATTGGCACCATTATCCAGTGATAATGGTGTAAGGGGCCCATGTCTTCTGAAAAGCACCCAAGTATGCTTGGCCACAAAACACTCCTAAGTTTCACTGGTTGAGGAGAAGCTCTGCTGGATGCTGTGAATGGGATGGTAGCTGACAAAAAATGTCAAAAGCGTAAGTTATTGTTCCAGTCCACTTGTAACCTTAGAATATGTTCCCCTAGTCACCCTATTAATGGAGATATATTATCTCTCTGAGAATTTCCTGTCAAATTCTGTTAAGTAAATAAAGGATAGGTGAAATATCAGAAACAGAGCTAACAAATGGAGCGGAGGCCTCCCCTGGAAAGAAGAGAGCCAGCTGTTTACTGTGCTAATTCGAAACAAAATGAAAATGTATGTTTTTCATCTTGGTGGAATATAATTTTCAAACACGGACTGAAAATTGGCTTTAGAAAAGACTTTTTTTTTTTTTTTGAAAGGATATTCTGTGGTCTGGTTTTTGTGTGACAAATGTGACGAGGCCCTGACATGAGACAAATGCTTGGTTGAGCCTCGCATATTGCCTCTAAATTGAACCCAAACCACAAAGTAATGTTGGAATCATTTAGCTGGGTTAGTCTCAATGTGTCAAGATCAGAAGAGACTAGAATTTTTTTTCCCCCAGTCTGGGACCCATAATCGTAACCACGGATGACCAGGCAGGGAGGGCCCCAGGAAGTGAGGGGTAAACGAGCAAAGCCCCCCAGCTCTCTGGGTCTGCTGACGCTGTGCAGGTCTCAAGCCACACGGTGTACACTGAGAACGTCATCTTGTAGGTCAGTAGTTCAACTGGGGGTCATTTTGTCCTCCTAGGGACTTTGGGCAAGGTCTGGAGATGTTTCTGGTTCTTACAACTGGGCAGTGGGGAAGGCTTCTGGCATGGGTTGAGGCCAGGAATGCTGCTCAACACCCTGCAATGCACAGGACAGCCCTCCTGACCAAGAAGCCTCAGGCCCAGCATGTTCACGGGCTTCCCAGGTGGCGCTAGTGGTAAAGAACCTGCCTACCAATGCAGGAGATGGTTCAATCCCTAGGTCGGGAAGATCACCTAGAGGAGGGACACGGCGATTCACTCCACTATTCAAGCCTAGAGAATCCCAGGGACAGAGGAGCCTGGTGGGCTACAGTCCATGGGGTTGCAAAGAACCAGACACAACTGAAGTGCCTTGGCACACACACACACAGCATGTTCACAGGGTCGAAGTTGAGAAACCCTCCTGGCGAGCTGCGGTCCTACAGACAGGATGTGGATGAGAACCACCTGGTAGCTAGTCAGGAAGACGGGAGGCCAGGGATCACTGAAGTACTCGAGGGCCTGGGCCTTTGCATTTCTATCAGGTTTCCAGGGGACTCCCAGGCAAGTGAGAATCACTGCTACGGGGGTATTAATTAGGCTTGCAAGTCAGACATGAACCATTCTTGCAAACTGTTTCTGGGAGTACACCATCTTCAATTGTTCTATATCTCTTGCATAGGCAGGAAACCAATCCTGTGACAACTGATTAATCATTATTTCTCTAGACCAGTATCTCCCTGTCTGTGGGTTGTGAAGTTATAAAGGCTGTGAGAATCCATGTGTGCAAGCATTGCTAAGATAAGTGAAAAAATATTCTCTGATATATATAAATATATGACTATTTTCCAAATTGCATAGATGATCTGATTAATATAGGCATTCATTTAGAGGCATTACTCATCAAGTTTTTTTTTTTTTTTTTTTTAAGTAGATGAACACTAATACATGTGGGTTCATGAAATCTTTTGATATCTTGCAAGGGGGCCTCTGAATTGACAATCACCTGCAGACTACATTTTCAAGATTTTTTCCAAAATCTTTTTTTTTTTTTTTGCCCAAGTATCAATGATCTCAGTTTCTTCTGAGATGCCAAGTTTTGTACATCTAAGACTTTAACAGAACAATATTTCTCCAAGCTTCATTTGGCAGATAAATCATTTAGAAATCTTGTTATCCTACAGAGTCTAACTGGGTTGACTTGGGCTTCTGATTCTGCATTTGTGAAAGTCTCCCAAGGAAATGCTGTTGCCCCTGGTACTCAGGCCACAATTTGACCAGTGGGGATTCAGACATAGCCACTTCTTGGTATTTATGTACTCTATACACTACATTTCTTAAAATAATTACAGAGGATCTCAGTAAAATAGGAAAAGAGAAAATATACATACCCCACATTTAGCTTGTATAACCCTTATAGGAAGTCCTTCTTCACGACCTGGCTAATATTTCAAACACAAGGTTGCTATGCTATGCTATGCTAAGTCGCTTCAGTCGTGTCCAACTCTGTGTGAGCCCATAGACGGCAGCCCACCAGGCTCCCCCGTCCCTGGGATTCTCCAGGCAAGAACACTGGAGTGGGTTGCCATTTCCTTCTCCAATGCATGAAAGTGGAAAGTCAAAGTGAAGTCGCTCAGTCGTGTCCGACTCTTAGCGACCCCATGGGCTGTAGCCTACCAGGCTCCTCCGTCCATGGGATTTTCCAGGCAAGAGTACTGGAGTGGGTGCCATTGCCTTCTCACAAGGTTACTAGACAACAAACACAGGAAAAGATGCTCAGCATGGTTAATTATTACAGAAATGCAAATTAAAACTACAATAAGGTATCGCGTCACACCAGTCAGAATGGCCATTATTAAAAAATCTACAAACAGTAAATGTTGGAGAGGGTGTGGAGAAAAGGCAACCCTCCTTCACTGTTGGTGGGATATAAATTGATACAGCCACTATGACGAACAGGATGAGGCTCCTTAAGAAGCTAAATACCTTAAGACCCAGAATTCTACTTTGTGCTCTGTGCTGACCTAAATGGGAAGCAAATAAAAAAAGATGAAATGTATGTATATGTATAGCTGATTCACTTTGCTGTACGTACAGTAGAAGCTAACACAAACCCTATAACTGGGCATATACCCAGAGAAAACCATTATTCAAACAGACACAGGTGCCCCAGTGTTCACTGCAGCACTGTTTACAATAGCCAGGACATAGAAGCAACCTAGATGCCCATCAACAGAGGAATGGATGAAGATGTGGGACATACATACAGTGTACTCAGCCACAGAAAGGGATGACACTGGGTCATTGGAGAGATGTGGATGCACCTAGAGACTGTCATAGAGAGCGAAGTAAGTCGGAAAGGGAAAAACAAATACCGTGTATTAACGCATATGCATGGAGTCTAGAAAAATGGTATAAATGATCTTATGTGCAAAGCAGAAATAGAAACACTGACGTAGAGAACAGATGTATAGACACCAAGTGGGGAAAGCGGGGTGTGGGATGAATTGGTAGACTGGGATTGACATATACACACTATTGATACTAGGTATAAAATAGGTAACCAGTGAGAACCTACTGTATAGCTCAGGGAATTCTACCTTGTGCTTTGTGCTGACCTAAATGGGAAGGAAATATAAAAAAGATGAAATGTATGTATATGTAAGGCTGATTCACCTTGCTATACGTACAGTAGAAGCTAATACAAACTGTAAAGCAACTATATGCCAATAAAAATTAATTTAAAAAAAAACTATAATACACTTGTTTGTTACACACATACACACACACGCACCACAACATTAAAAAAAAAAAAGAAAAAGAAAAAGACATGGGAAAACAGGAGAGGAGAAATCCCCATGAGGAGACTTTGACCATAAGAGGCCCCATACAGGGAGGCTCCAGATCTCCCTGGATGTGAAGTACATTTTACTCCTGGTCAACTATGGCATCCCCACCTTTACCAGTGCAGCCTTAGAGAAAAGTCCAGCTTCAGGGCAAGAAGGCGGGACTCCCCGGGTTGCTGGAGAGTCTGTCCTGTCTCTTGGTAAGCACTCCTAAACATTCCTCCTTGATTTGCCACAGCTATTATTTTCTTTTCATACATAAACTTCAACACACTAGTAACTGTGACATCGCTTGGATTCAGGCTAATACATTTTAAACAGATTTTAAAAAATATAATCAGGTGGATTTTCATAACAATCAATCAGCTTGCTTTTCTGTGGTCGAAATGGGGACATTCCTGGAAGAAAAACAGGCCTGTAGTAGGTAAACTGGCTCATAAAAGAAGTTCAAACCTATATGAACGTAAAAAGTAGTGAATTAAAATACAGATGTTAACCACGTATTGACAGGTCAATCTGGAAATGCTGGGTTTGGGGGTTTATATTTTGTCTTCTCTCCAAGAGCCAGACAGAAGAGAAGCCATTTAATCAGGGTCAGTATCAACTTACTCCATCTAATGTGTGTGACACATGAGTGTGTTTCTAGAATCAGTTTTTGAAAGTGGAAATCTGGATGTGTGTGTGAAATCTTTTCATTTTTGAGTGCGGAAAAATATCTTCAAAAATGTAAAACCGCTACAAGGAAAGAATGAAAACGAGACTGTAGGTTGCTTTGGGGTTTTCAGAGCCCCAGTTTACAACCTTTGCCTCTCAAAGCATGGTGTGCAGATGGGCAGCATCTAGATTATGCAGGACATTGTTAGAAATTTTTGGGCCCCCTGTAGAAACTATGGGGGTGCGGCTGGGCAATCTATGTTTTCATAAACCCTCTACAAGCTCAAGATACAAGGTCATTTGACCACTGCTGATCTAGAAACTTTTCTAATGTGCCTGCTCAGCTCCTTCTTACTGTGAACCAGAGCTTCTGCCTCGGTTTACTAGTTAGGGCTACAACCCCAGAGCCTGCCATTCAAGATGTCACCCCTGAGGGGCTGGCCCCATCTTCACCGTCCAGTCGCTGGCTTGCATCCTGCTTTTGCCTGCTTCCAACCTGCTCACAGCTCTAGGTATAAACCCTCTGGCCCTTTTGCTATTAGGCAGAAACATATGAATGTCTCTTCTGTGGGTGAAAAATTGTTTCTGAAGAACCTACCTGATAACAGGTTTATGATGTGCCTCTTTCTCTCATGCACATACACTGCCTCCAAGAGCTGTCAACAGTAAATAGACCAACGTACATAAAACAGCCAGGCCAAGCAAGGCACCAAGGAAGCTCTCAGCAAATGCCAGCTGTCACTAATATCCTGCCTAAAATGGTAACCATCCAGCAGGACAATTATCTCCCTGTGTAGGTGATATGGAGATGCAAGGAGCTATGTTGTCAGAAACTTAGTCATGCAGCACACTCAGTCAGTTGCTCAGTTGTGTCCAACTCTTTGTGATCCCATGGACTGCAGCACGCCAGGCCTCCCTGTCCATCACCAACTCCCAGAGCTTGCTTAAACTCATGTCCATCGAGTTGGTGATGCCATTCAACCATCTCATCCACTGTCATCCTCTTCTCCTCCTGCCTTCGATCTTTCCCAGCATCAGGATCTTTTCTTCAGCTTCAGCATCAGTCCTTCTGATGAATATTCAGGACTGATTACCTTTAGGCTTGACTGGTTGGATCTCCTTGCAGTCCAAGGGACTCTCAAGAGTCTTCCCCAACACTACAGTTAAAGCATCAATTCTTCCGTGCTCAGCTTTATGGTCCAACTCTCATATCCATACATGACTACTGGAAAAACCATAGCCTTGACTAGATGGACCTTTGTTGGCAAAGCAATGTCTCTGCTTCTCAATATGCCGTCTAGGTTGGTCATAGCTTTTCTTTCAAGGAGCAAGTGTCTTTTAATTTCATGGCTGCAGTCACCATCTGCAGTGATTCTGGAGACCCAAAATATTAAGTCTCTCACTGTTTCCATTGTTTTCACATCTATTTGCCATGAAGTGATGGGACCTAATGCCATGATCTTTGTTTTTTGAATGCTGAGTTTTAAGACAGCTTTTTTCACTCTCCTCTTTCACTTTTCTCAAGAGGGTCTTCAATTCCTCTTTGCTTTCTGTCATAAGATGGTGTCCTCTGCATTTCTGAGATTATTGATATTTCTCCTGGCAGTCTTGATTCCAGCTTGGGCTTCATCCAGCCTGGCATTTTGCATGACGTATTCTGTATATAAGTTAAATAAGCAGGGTGACAATATACAGCCTTGGTGTACTCCTTTCCCGATTTGGAGCCAGTCTGTTGTTCCATGTCCAGTTCTAACTGTTGCCTCTTGACCTGCATACAGATTTCTCAGGAGGCAGGTCAGGTGGTCTGGTATTCCCATCTCTTTCAGAATTTTCCAGTTTGTTGTGATTCATACAGTCAAAGGCTTTGGCATAGTCAATAAAGCAAAAGTAGATGTTTTTCTGGAACTCTCTTAGTTTTTCTATGATCCAACAGATGTTGGCATTTTGATCTCTGGTTCCTCTGCCTTTTCTAAATCCAGCTTAAACATCTGGAAGTTCTTGGTTCATGTGCTGTTGAAGGCTCGCTTGGAGAATTTTGAGCATAAATTTGCTAGCATGTGAAATGAGTGCAACTGTGTGGTAGTTTGAACATTTTTTGGCATTGCTTTTCTTTGGTATTGGAATGAAAACTGACCTTTTCCAGACCTGTGGCCACTGCTGAGTTTTCCAAATTTGCTGGCATACTGAGTGCAGCACTTTGGAGCACAAAGTGGAGATGCAAGGAGCTATACTGTCAGAAACTTAGTCATGCAGCTAATAAGAAGCAAATGAAGGACTTATACTTGTGCATTTCTGCTCCCAAATTCTGTGCTTCATTTATGATGTCAGATGGTCCCTCACTGTCTTGGTGAGTAGTGCCACTGGCTTTGCTGATTTCTGGATCCTGCACTTGACCTGTCAGATGCTCTTGTCTGGTCCTTGCCCTCTGTCAGTCCAGGATGTAGGTAACAGCTTCTGCTTCAAAGCAGTGGGAAGGCGGAGGTGATGCCAGCTTCCAGGGCTACCTGTCTAGGACAGAGTGATCCTAGTGATCACTCTGATCACCTGATCAAGACAGGTCAAGGAGGAGATAAATCTGGGGAGAGAGAGATCCAGATCTGACATTTTCTGATTAGATGCATGGGGAGGCTAAAATAAATTTCATTTCTGGCCACCAGCAGAGCATCTGGGTTTCCCTAGCCAATAACCAGAAATCTGGCAAGAGTGGTCATGCCCTGATTGTATGCTAAGAGCCTCGGTAGAAAGCCCCAGGTCAGAGGAGCTGGCTCGCAGAGGGTAGTATGGGGAACTGTGCTTTATCAGGGAAGGCACGGCCTAAAGAGAATAGGGATGATGCCGCCACCACAAAGGCTTACATCTGCCAGTGGTGCTCGTCCGCACCCAGTAGGCAACAGGAGCTGGTTTCTCATGTTCTGCACACAAAGCCAAGTTTCTGTGGGGCCACCTGACCTAGTGAGGGTAGTTCTTTCTACTTCTCTCAAAGGCAGAGAATGGGTCTTAAGAAAAGATAAAGAGGCATACGATAGGGAATAGGCTGAGATTTGGATGATTTCCAATGTAACAGAGAATGAGTCCCTCAAGACCTTTGAAATGAGGTGGTGTTGAGGAGTGATGAAATACTGTAACTTGCTTATTGAAGAACATGGAGCATCTATGTATTCATTCTTTAGTCCTTTTAAGAAATTCATAGACTTTTTCACAGAACTAGAATAATTCTTCACCGTCTGAGCCACTAAGCACAACACAGCACAATTCTAGAATTTATATAGAACCATAAAAAACCTAGAATTGCCAAAGCAACCCTGAAGAGAAAGAACAAAGCATGAGGCATAAGTCTCCCAGATTTGAGACAATGTGACAAAGCGTCACTAATCAAAACAGTGTAGTATTCAAACAAAAGCTGATGTGGATCAATGTAACAGAATAGAGAGCCCAGAAATAAACCCACACACCTACAGTCAACTAATCTTTGGCAAAGGAGGCAAGGATATACAATGGGAAAAGGTCTCTTCATCACGTGGTACTGGGAAAGTTGCAGGATGCAGTACAGATGCAGGAGATGCAGAAGACATGAGTTTGGCCCCTAGGCTGGGAAGATCCCCTGGAGGAGGAAATGGCAATATGTTCCAGCATTCTTGCCTGGGAAATTCCATGGACAGAGGAGCCTGTCAGGCTACAGTCCATGGGTTGTAGAGAGCTGGACATGACTGAGGACTGAGCACACATATCATGACATGTGTTCACCATATAGCATCACACAGAACAGTTTCACCGCCCTAAAAATTCTCTGTGCTCCACCTCTTTATGCCTTCCTCTAATCACCAATTGCTACTCATTTCTTTTGAATACTGTGTAATATTCCACTGTATGGATGTCACTTACAGTTTTTGATTTTCAGAATAATGTGCTAACTAAGCACCTGGAAAGACACACACCACACCTAAAATTTTAACAACCCAACCTTATGCCCAGAATCTGGCACATCTAAATGCCTTATGTCTAATTCACATGGAGTCCCTGTGAGGTGTGCACTAATATCCCTATTTCACATGTGGAAACTGAGGCTCAGCTAAGTTAGCTAACTTGTTCAAAGACAGCACACGGTGGAGAGTGCCCTTGGACCTGGGACTTTTACCCCACTTTATCTCACTCCTTTTAATACAAATATACATATATAAGTATATGTGCATTTTTCTTGGGGAGACTATAGTTAGCAGGAAACAAGAAATCTACACTGATGCTTCAGATTCCCCTTTACCATCTACTTACAAAATTCTCTTCCCCTGCCTACTGTTTCTTGCTCCATCGTAGAGATCCTCTAAAAACCATGCCCAGTACGCCAAGCAATTCAGACCTTGCCCTCAGCTTGCAATCCCTGCCAGAAAACAAAAGGCTAGTAGCTCAGTAAACAGGGACCTTCTACCACAGGAAATTCTATCTGGCTCTCAAGCCCATGGTGGGCTCACTGTATCACAGTTAACCGCTCCAAGAGAAGACACAGGCACAGCTGGTAAATCAGGTTTCATCTTCCTTCATTTGCCATTCTTAGCATTTCCTCTTTCATCGTGGCCACATGCTTGCTCTTCATATGCTTGGGCCAGGAAGAAGTGGTGGCAAGGCTTCTGACCTACATACAGTTCAAGGTGAAAAGAGTTGAACAATCTATCCCCTCTTTTCCTAAAGGCAACATGAGCACATGTTACAAGGGCTTCACTTCATGTTGGTTACCCAGCCCCAGGCCCTGATCCCTTCTCTAATTCATTTGCCTGAGGCAACAATGTACCAATATTCTCCTAACCACTGCTTCAAATTCTTTACTCCTCTGCTCAGTTTCCCAATGAAAGGAAATCGTGCAACAATTTCTGTGGAGAGAAACCTGGCAGACACTGTCTTGATTCAGTAATCAGAATAAATATCTCTAGGAAATGGACAACGGAAATTACAAGCCATGGGATAGGATGTCATGAGAAGAACACAGGATCTCTTCTATGACATACTTGCCAAAGCTGAATTACCTGAATCTAACGATGAATGGTCACTGGATAAATCCAAATTGAGGAATATTTTACAAAAGGAACTGGCCTGTAATCCTTAAAAGAAGCTAAATTGTGAAAATCAGGAAACAGCTGTAGACTGAAGAAAGCAAAAGAGACAAGACAACGTATGCACTGTAGAATTTGAGAACTGTTCCATTTTTTCATAAAATATGTTAATGCCAATTGGCAAAACCAGAATGGGGCTGAAGATGAAAGAACAGTGTTAAGGCAACAATGGTAATTTTCTGATTCTGGCATCAGTATCAAATACAAATATTTGATGGTTATGTGGAAGAATGTTCTTCTTTGTAGGAAATGTTTTTTAAAGTACTATGAGCGTCTGGCCAATCCCATCACCAACTTTACCTTCTAAATGCGTTCTAAGTCTCAGGTTGTCTTAGGAAAAATCTTAGAAGACAGCTTCTATGGATGTGCCTTTGTCCATCATGCGTTTGGCAGATATTCTGGGACCTCTGATACGGGACTCTGCCCTCCCTTTATTCCCCAAGGCTCCCCAGGCTGCTGGCCATCTCTTCACTGTTCTAGGGGAGGTCTCTTCTGTTCTCGTCCCAGGCTTCACTCTGCAATCAAAACTGCTCATCTTTCGCCACTGCCCATCACCTTAGTTCAAATCCAAGGTCAGTCTCATCTTGTTAGGCAGTCCTCCTGGCACAGCTCTGTCCACTTCCGTTTTTCTGATCAACTGTATTGTTAGCTTCAAGCACTGAATTTAGCATCTAGATGTGCAAAGATGTCTGCTACCTGCCAACTCAGAAGTACCATCCTGGGAAGCAGTGTTCACTCAAGTTCCTTCCAGGAATACTTTCTTCCTAGTATGTGCTCAGCAAACACCTGCTCTCTGGCCAAATGCTGACTGACTGGATGTTCACTGTTATGAAATAATGGTGTATTTATAACTCATTTCTCTGAAAAACTCATCACTTTACTAACACAAAGGATTTCTACTCTTCCTGGGCTTGACAGAAAATTTAAAACATGTGGCAATGACAGCTAAAGAGCCAACTTTCTCCAGCCTAAGAAAACCTCAGTTGTGGCCTCTCTGAAATATTCTCCAACCAACAACTTGAGCTCTAAGTCCACCTGAGACTTCTCACATCTATCTACTTCTCTTTCTGGTTAACATCTGGTTACCTTCTCATTAACATTTGCATGCTTAAGTGTGTTCAGCAAATACAGAAGCTGAGAAGAGAACTAAAGACTTCAGCCCATGGGCTGGGTTCCTCCATGAATATTAGATCCAAATGTCTGCCACATAACAGACAAAACATGCACATGCCTGCTTACTTAAAAAGATTCTGGTCTCTTGAAGACACCTTGTCTTTAAGCTAAAAAATCATCAAAAGAGAAAAAAAGTGTCAAGAGAATAGAGGTGGGGTGGTACTTGAGGGGTAGGGCAGTCTTTTCCCACAGTCTAAAACATCTGCATAGACGTCTTCTGGGTGTACCAGTAGCGTAACTGCACGGCCAGTTGTATTTCTGCACACATGACTTTCTATTTTGGTTCTTCAAACTCTGCTTTGATATGAAGACAGAGAAAGTCTCGGGTACTCAGTGAATGCCTCTCTTTTTGTGGATGTACTTGCTCAACCCGATTTTGGAAATATGGCCTTCGGCGGCTCATTTTGGTATGATTGGTACATAATGATACTCATCAGTAGCTTATTGCTATGTAATCAAAACTACTCAAGATTTCAATGCTGCACTAATATTAACTCCAACCATTTACTATTTTAATGAAGTGAGTGTTGATATAAACATTTGCATACTTATTTGTCAATACAAACAGATTTGATGTCGAGTAACAAGGTCATTAAAAATAATCACATATTTACATTTTTAATCCCCATTTCCCTCCACCCCTTGCTCCAGTTCTTCTCCTCTTCACCACTGTTCTAAATAAACTAAATTGAGGTAGCATTGGAATTGCAGTACAGGACCACCACAGGCTTTTAAATTCTGGAACTTGTTACCATCATTCGAGAAACTGCTAGCAGGGACCAAGTGCCCAGAGGAAGGTCACTTTCTCTTGCCAGATCCCTGCAAGAGGCTTAGAGGCCACTGAACTTTGTTTCACAAATTTGATGTATTGGGTTAAGTCCAGATGAGGAAAAAAAAAACCAAACAAATATCCTTCACCCTGGTTAAGCTATATTTCAAGCTGCATTTATGTATCTTGCACCAAATTCCTGCTCAAACTGGTTGCTTGTTTTCTCCTTCTCGCTGTCAAGAGAGCCCAGACCTAAGCGCTGGAGGTGTGGCTTCAGGAGATGAAATAAACTGGGGTAAGGAAACAGGAGGAAGCAGGGATCTAGGGCCTCTCTCTGGAAGCCAAGGTGTGGAGTGTATTAGAGACAGAAGAGATCTCTGAGATCCTTTGCCTGAAACGCTGATTTTACACATCAACAGCGAGAGGCACAAAGCCGACATGTGACTTGCCTGAGGTCATACAACCGTTCTGGACTGGTCCTCCAAAGTGCCCTTTAAAATGCTCTTTGGTCCAATTAACACAAGGGACTCAGCCATTAGTCAGACACAGGATCCACTGTCCAAAGTCATTCTGTACGCGTGCGTATACAAACGTATTCTGACTAGCATTCATTCCCACCTCACTCGCTAGCCTTGGCCACCGTCAGGTAACAGGTATTAGGAGCCATTCCTTTTGCACTGGCCATAGTCTTGGTAGGACCGTCAGCCAAACTGCTTTGTCCGTTCCCTAGGAAGAAAGTGCTTATCACGCTGCGTCAATCTTCCTCTCTTTTTCCATGGGACTTCTTGAGTGTTCACAGATTTCCAGAGGTTGGGGCTGACTCATCCCAGGGTAATTAACTGCCTGGGTAGAGGGTCTCTGGCTCTCTGGAATTCAGGAGCTACTCTGTCCCTCTCTTTGCCGTTCCTCCTGGGAGCGGTCTGATGTTGTGGGTAGTCCAATTCAGTGGTTCTCAGTTCGGGGTGGGGTAGGGGCAGTGGATTTTGCCTTCTAGGATATATTTGGTAATATCCGGAAACATTTTTGGTTGTTATACCTGGGGGTCAGGTGCTACTGACCAGAGGCCAAGGATACTCCTAATACACAGGAGAACCCCACAACAACGAATCACCTAGCCCCGAATGTCCATATTGGTGAGGCTGAGAAATCTGGGGCTAATCTCACTATCTATTTCTAATACCTTCTCTCTTGCCTGCTTCCCTTTAGAGGGTGAAAAATACTCACTTTTGCAAACTCTCTTATAGCTAAAGATTAAATATCCAAGTGATTGGAGTTTCGTCCAATAAGCTTCAAGCAGAATCTACTTTCCTAATTAAAGTGAAATTTAATTAGTATTCTCCTATCCCGTCCCCCTACTTAACAGGTAGATAAAGCTTGGTGCACCAGCAGCCATTTTTTGAACATGAGGGAAGAGTCAAGAAAAATCACAGGTACCAGACCTTATACCAGCACCAGTTCCAATGGCTATCTCATTTCCAGACTTCTTGCTGCTGAAGGAAAACTAAAACTTCATTTGTTTAAAACTATTAACCATCAAATATTCCCTTATTTTCAATTGAAAGCATTTCAGGGGTCATTTCTCCCAAGAAATTGTTTCTCTGCTTCTGTTAGCTGGAGTCCATTTTTGTATTTTTTGCAAGAAAAGAACTGTACTTGGTAGAGCACGCTAAATGGGAGCCTTTGTGGATTATGTACTGCAGCCAGAGTAGGGCTTTATCCTTTCTTATTATTCTTGGTGCTGGCTGAAAATTTTGGCTCCACATAGCAAGTCAACATAGGCAACTCTCGGCTAGCATTCAGCAGTATTTTTGGATCTCTGCTTTGTGATAAGATTGTGATAAAAATTACTTTCTGCTTTTTAACTATAGGTCACAAAAGTTTTCTGCCTTTTAAACTATAGGTCAGGAAAAAAAAAATCCTTCAAGCTGCAGGGTCAACTAGACATGTGTTCAGGAAGGCCTTTCTGACTGGAGATGGTGAGTAGAGCTGGGGAAATGTTTTCTGTGCTCTTGTATGAAGTGATCAGAAGGCCTTACCAGCAGGCACTGCTGTAGGAAGGGAGGCCTGTGCATTTGGGTGCAGCAGAGTGGGGAAGGGCAGACATGCCCGCCCCACCACTGCCTACCTCCTTCTCTCCCAGCACTGCTTCAGAGGGTGCTTCCAGGAGAGGGGGGTGAAGGCTCTGCTGGTCATCCATCTCTGACCAAGGCTTTGATTGCTGCTCAATCAGAATTTTTACTGTTGGTTTGAAGGAGGAAGACAGAGAGAAGCAGAAGCAAATGGGAAGGTCCCCTCTGATGAGGACAGGAACTGCAGCCGTCTCCACCACACAAAGGAGGCTCAGTCCCCTTACAGGGCAGGGCCTCCTCCCCATCCCCACTCCCCATTCTAGACCTGCCCATCAGAGCAGGGCCCACTCGGGCCTGCCTCTCTCTCAGCATCCCAGTACAAGATTCCTTCAGAAGCAGGGTCTCTGGCTTCTTTGCCCTAAGGATTCACTACGGGCACTTGGGCTACTCACTGCTATAGGCTCCCCAACTTTCTCTTGACTGAGATGACAAAATTTAATCCTTTCCCCAAACCGAAACATTTTTTGGAGGTGGTCTATGTATAGATGTGAGGAGCACAGGTTCTGGAATTTGCCCAAGTGTATGGGGCTTTGCTTCTTAATTATAAAGGTAACAACAGTAGCGGTAATATTATTAATGAGCAATGACCATAGGCAACATTAAGAGCTTTACAGGTATTATTACACCTAGAAGCTGTCTGATGTTCATGAAGTCACTTAACATCTTTGAGCTCAGGTGACTCAAGCATGATGAGGATAATCAGAGGCCCCATTTAGATGGTTATAAAAACTCAAAGCAGTGACACAGCAGAGCACCTAGCGATCAGTCTTTTAATGTCAGCTTCTAACATTTAAGGTGACAGATCATGAGCAGATGAAAGGTACCTGAAATTCACATTTAAAGGATACACTGTAAAGCAAACTGTACAGTGTGGTTTATTCTGATTTTTCAAGAAGAGAGGATTACAGGCTGAGGTCCAGAGCATCTCTTCTGCCTCTTGATCACCATCTAGCCTAGTGTGGCTGCAGAACTAGGACCTGGATTCTGGGGCCCAGGCAAACCTTCTAGTTTGCTTATTTACCTCTGGAACTCTGTAAGGCTTGTCTTTGAGATGGGCAGGTTGGAATTTATAAGACTGAATGGAGTGTTTGAAGGCTTATCATTCACTGTTCTCTTACTTTGCTTGCTAGAACAAGCTCATAATGAATACTTCAAAAACTATTTGGCAAAAACACCCATTCCAGTGATATGCTATAGTTTAACTAGGAAGTAAAGTGGGCTTTTAAAAGGAGATAACGTGACATAAGTGATGAAGATGATAACATGGAATCTAGAAAGACGGTACTGATGAACCTATGTGCAGGGTAGCAATAGAGATAGAGACATAGAGAACAGACGTACGGACACGGGGTGGGCCGGGGAGAGGAGAGGCTGGGATGGACAGAGAGAGTAGCGTGGAAACACATACTCTACCAGACGTGCACTGGACGGCCAGTGGGAATTTGCGGTATGACTCAGAGAACTCAAACCAGGGCTCTGTGACAACCTAGAGGGGCGGAATGGGGTGGGAGGTGGAGGGCTGTTCAAGAGGCAGGGAACATTTGTCTACCTATGGCTGATTCACGTTGATATATGGAAGAAACCGACACAATATTGTACAGCAATTACCCTTCAATTAAAAACTAATACATTTTAAAAACACAATAAATGATGATGATACACTATAAGAGAAGATGTGGACACTGGGTTATTAGCATGTGCCATGCCCTCCATCTCAAGTCCACATCTCTGAGAGAAAAGTCATGACCCTATTATACACAGGAACCTCAGTCATCTCCAAGTCTCGCTCTCTTAACCACCTTGCTATGAAGCAAGGCAGAGTGTTTGCAGCTTCTCTGTGCAATAGCCCACTCAGGGGAGAAAATGCCCTGGTGGTCCAGAATGGATGAATCTTCTGGAATGTTCACTCTGGTTGGGACAGAATGGGAGCCCAAGTCTAACTTCCTTTGGACAAACTCTGAGAAGGCTTAACCAGGGATTCTTAGAGGCAGAAGAGAGGAACATTCACTTCGTAAATCCAAGGGATTCAAATCAAGCTCTCATCTGCTATTAGATTAGACTGACCTGGGGGAAACCCCATCCTATTTGCCTACCGCTGTGGCTAATACACTTTTTGGGAAGACCCTAAGGTCCCTCCCATACTGGTGATCTCTGAGCATCTCTCCATGAAACACGTTCTTGGTATAAGAAGGGTCACAGTGACCTCATGCAATGTGCTGATATTTACCTGAACTCAGAAAAACAATGGTTTGTAAGGGACAGGTTCCAGCTGTTTGGCCGCTCCAGAGTACGCCGTGCAAAACCTGTGCGATTTCATAAACAACCTGTCAGCGAGGTTCCGGCCAACCTCACCGGACACGGACGCACTCAGAGCTGAATCTGCAAACCTCTCACTTCATTAGCCATACCTTTCTGGCCGCTGTTTATTATTCCGTGAGATAAATGAAAGTTTTCTATTTCTGGCCAAGGCTCTCACAGGGAAACCTGGCTTTTTTTTTTTTTTTTAAATTCTCTTTCTACAGGCTCAAGTATAAAATTAGTTGGAACCCTCATAAAAAAATGTCAAATCAAGTCCAATTTACTAAAAGTGCCTTAGACTGTTAATTAAGTGAATTAAGTGAAAGATTTTTTATGAAGAGCTTACTAAAGGACATTCAAATAGGAAAAGATGTGCTTTTAGCCAGCAGTGCTAAGACGAATCTGTAGGAGAGGACTGCTGGCCTCTGGACAACACAGTAGAGCCTTAGAGATCATTGAGAATTCACCCAGGTCTAGGGGCTAACCCACAGATCCCACTCTCTTTCCCCCTTCTCCCTACCCTGCTCTCTAGGAAGCAGCCATATTTTTCAAGTCGGCAGCTGTGTGCAGTTGTATAGGTTGTGGTTGTCTACTGCACAATCTTACCACCTCAACAAGGCTGATGAGAGTAAAGCCCCCAAACCACATTCTGAGTGTACCAGGAGACATAATTCATATGATGTCTACATTTTAAGGGGTGAGACAGCTTTTGAGACTTGGATGACAATGGTTCCTCTCTTTGTAAAAAGGCACAACCCTTAATAATTTGAATATAACTTAAAGGGGTTCATGGGTTCTCCAAACCCATCCACAGGCTTGGGGTAAGAAAGTCACTTCCTGATAGAGGAAGTTGAGAAGCCAGATCTGAATGAGAGGCTTGCTTGGTGAACAAATGTTCCAATATTTAACAGTATCAGACTAAGAAAACACAGTGCTTCTAACTCCATGCTGGGAAGAGCTTTACTTTGGCACAAGAAGAGCCTCAGTCATTCTACTCCATAGGCACAGCTAGGATGGGCAGTGTTGACCAGGGATGTTGGTCCAGATGCTCATTTCTTTCTTGGCTTCAGATCCACGTTTATCCAAACCTTCTGCTCCCTGATTGACACCACTTTCTTCCTTGAAATATATTGATCCGTTGAAGCTCCACTGGCTAATGCCACTGGAGTCTTCAGAGACCTGCTTTGACTCTGCCCTCTTCTCCTCTGCATTTATCTTTCCTTTTAACCTCATAGAGCCATGTCTAATTTCCATATCCAAATTCTCCAAATAACATTCTCACTCTAGTTTAATGCTAGACACTACTACGCCAGATCCTAGACATAATGAGAAGAGAAGCAACTCACCCTCCTGTTCCTTCTATGAAGTCCTCTGGCTATGATCTGACTTCATCTCATACCCACATTTTGCCTTAGGGGCCAAATACAACCATCAGTCCCAGTCCACAGATGAGGAAATAGGCTGAGAGCAACTAAGTTAGTTGTTTTAAGTCACAACGTGAACAGCAACTTTGGAAGTCCAACACAATCACCTGCCTCAACCACAGGTTGGTAACCTTCTTTCTCTAAATGACCAGGGAATATACCTCACGGGCCACGCAGTCAGCTTCAACGACTCTGCCGCTGCGGTGGGAGAGCCATCACACTGAGTACTAACAGCAGGCACGGTTTCGTCCTGTGGCCCCCGTTTGTCATCCCTGCTCAGCACCCTACTTCAAGCTCCCTGCCTCAAGAGGCGGGCGTCTCAGAGAACAAAACAATCACAACTTGAACATAAACAACTGATAGTCTTTTAAAACAAATCTGAGTTCTTACAGTTTAAAAAAAAAGAGGACAGTCAACTACTGATAAAGTCATACTTGGGAAGTTCTGTGAATCTTACTTATTGTCATAGGAAAATTTTGCTTTAAATTGTGTGTTTCAAATCATGTCAGGCTTCTGAAAGTTCCCTAGTTTTTATTTGCTGGAGATGTGGGTTTTATCGGTCAGGCAGGAAAGAAACTTCTTTATTAAATATTCCTTAGCATGCAAGGGCTGGGGAAACAACATTTTTGTTTATAATACATACTATTCATGCAAGGACTGATTCAACGAGACATGGATGCTAACAAGAAAAGTGAATGCTGATGTTTTCAAATCATAGTTTCTCTGGTTTTAGGTGTTTGCCTGTTCACTCTTCAGAAGCTCTGCCATGCTATGCTTGCCTCGAGAAACTTGTCTGAAGGCTTAAAGACAGCATCGTGATAGATCAAAGATGTGGTTTGCAGGCCTCCTCGTACTGCCTCTGTGAGCAGAGGGTAGTGAAGGCAAAGCAAGTGGAGCAGAGGTGATTGTGGCTAGAATGTTTAGGCACAGAACTTTCCTACCGCTGGAAGGCCAGTGATAGATGGGGTAGCCTTGGAACTAACAGCAGAGCAGACTGTCCTAAAGCACCATTACTCCCAACTCAGTGAGGAAGAGAAGATGAGAAGGACGAGCTGGGGGATTCACCATAGACAACCTCTTTCCCAATATTTGTGCTCACTTTTTTTAAAGTCTTGAAAACTTTGTTTAGGTTAAATGATATTTATGAATCCCTTTTCTTCCCAGTGTTTAAAAACAGCTCCCATAGACAGAGTGGTGGTTACTCTACCTTCCTGAAACCATCAAACAGGCTCTAATAAAACAGCAACAACCTGACCATACTATGACAATAGCAATGGTCAACTCTTACAAAGTGTTTCCTACAACATACCAAGTATCACTCTTAAAACTCTATGAGGTACTACTGATACTTCCATTTTACAGAGGAAGAAACTGAGGTTAGAGTTTACATTTTCCAAAGTTTCACAGCTAGGAAGCTCATAGAGGATTAGATTCCACTGGGTTAGAGAATTGTCAGTGTCTCAAACTATTTTCCCAGTGGTACCCATAAATGCACAGGACTGATGTAAGGTTTTGAGGTGAAAGCCAGAGATGAAAAGGTAAAGTGATGTACTGATATAGTCTCCTAGCGTCTTTCCTTTCCCCCCCTCCTTTTGTATTTCAGATTGTGTTTAATACTGTAGCTGTTTTGGTTTTAGTACAAACAGAAGGTTGGCAACTGACAGTACATGAGGCTGTTTCTACCGTGGCTTTGTGCACTCCCTTTATGAGTTTGGGAAATGCACGGCCAGTCATCACTTCCCAGCAAGGGAAGAAATCGTCAGACCCCAAGGCCAACAGGGTCTGAAAGCAATAAGCAGACCGTCCAGCCACACCAGCTCAAGAACTCCAATTATTTATTTAACAGTAATTTCACAAGTGAATGGAAGGAACATTTTTTTTAGGGGTGGAAGATTATCATATGTAGCTGCCTCCAAAAGGACACATCGTCTGAAGACGTAGATGACACAGACATTCACTCATTCATTTACTCATTGAATCCACTCATTTATGGAGCTCCAACACTGGCACTGGGGCAGGAGGAGAAGGGGACGATAGAGGATGAGATGGCTGGATGGCACCACTGACTCGATGGACGTGAGCCTGGGTGAACTCCGGGAGTTGGTGATGGACAGGGAGGCCTGGCGTGCTGCGATTCATGGGGTCGCAAAGAGTTGGACACAACTGAGTGACTGAACTGAACTGAACACTGGCAAAAGGTGCTGAGGCTCTAATGGTTTGACTGCTGAGGAGCTGGGGTGTTAACTGCTTTATAGATATCAGACTAGAGTAATACCCTAGAAATGTAACCCTGTCTTGCCACCAAGCCACCCCCTTCTCCTTACCAACTTTTCCCCATCTTCTGACAGACAGTCTTGAAAGGCTGACAATGTCTACCCATCTTAGCTAAGTGTCTGATTAAAAAAAAAATCTGGTTTCTAAGAAACCCCCCTATGAATGCAGCCTAAATTCTTTATTTTGTTTTGAGAAACAAATGCTTCCTAATGGCCAAAATATTTAGGTTTGAAAGCCACATAATGAGAATACACAATAGTCGATTCCCTCAACATTTTTTTTTTATTCTAGCAATAATTTCCTTGTCACTTGAATGTGACTCCCGGTTGTCACAATGACTCTGAGACAATGATTCGGTGCTGCCTGATGGCACAAAGTGAAGCTTGAAGCTGATGCCAAAACCATGTCAGCTTAACTCAGGAAAACGACAAAAAGCTCTGAGCAATTTCTTGCTCACTGAGAAAGTGGGCTGGGCCACTGAATCGGCACACAGGTTCATTCAAGTCCATTTTCAGTCTCTTCATCTGCTGTCCCTCCCATCTTCTGACTTGGAGGGTCCCTTTATTTGACATATACGCTACCTGAGATTCCTAAATCCAGAACTATGGATAGTGAGCAAGCCTGAAGCAGTCTCCAAGGGAATTTCACCCTCCACCCCCATCTCAAGAAAAAAATCTCACCCAAGTGTTTTCAATGAGAGACTAAGATAATTCAGATTGTTCAAGCTATTAAAGTCAAATCAAAAGGCTGCTGCTGCTAAGTCACTTCAGTCGTGGCCAACTCTGTGTGACCCCATAGACGGCAGCCCACCAGGCTCCCCCGTCCCTGGGATTCTCCAGGCAAGAACACTGGAGTGGGTTGCCATTTCCTGCTCCAATGCATGAAAGTGAAAAGGGAAAGTGAAGTCGCTCAGTCATGTCCGACCCTCAGCAACTCCATGGACTGCAGCCTACCAGGCTCCTCCGTCCATGGGATTTTCCAGGCAAGAGTACTGGAGTGGGGTGCCATTGCCTTCTCTGAATCAAAAGGCTAGAGAAAGACAAATATCATATCTTTATATATATATATATATGTATGGAATCTAAGAAAATGGTACAGATCAACCTGTTTGCAGGGCAGGAATAGAGACACAGATGTAGAGAATGGATATTTGGACACACAGGGGAGAGGAGAAGGTGGGATGAATTGAAAGAGTAACACTGACATATGTATACCACCATGTGTAAAACAGATAGCTGGTGGGAAGCTTCTGTATAACACAGGGAGCTCAGCTTGGTTCTCTGTGGTGACCTAGAGGGGTGGGATGGGGGCGGGGGTAGGAGGGAGGCTCAAGAGGGAAGGGATGTATGTATACATACAGCTGATTCACTTCATTGTACAGCAGAAACCAAGACAACATTGTAATGCAATTACAGTCCAATTAAAAAAAAAAGGCTACCCAGTGTTCTGTTTTTTTTTCACAGATAGTAAATCTATGGCCCAGTGGCTGTCATTCTCCACCAATGAGGCCCTTGTGTTCTTGCCCAACAAGCCTGGATGTGACCCCAGAATCTTACTCAACACAGTACCAGCCCCATAGGATTCAATATGGCAAGAGACAAAAACGACTCTGCCGACGTCTACAGTCCGAATTTCAGCCCCTTGGGGTTTTCTGCAAATAGCATGTATTGTGCAAGTCAGAACATTTGTTAAGCCCCTGTTCTGGGTCTCATAATGCTGAGGTCAAGAGCAGACTGACTGATGCCCTTATGGAAATGAAAGTCTAGTGAGGAAGCTGCATGCTGAACAAACACACTCAACGATGCTAGATTTTACAATGTGTAAGGAACTCATCTTTGAAATGCAATCTGGATAAAGAAGTGTCCATGGGACCAAGGACTACCAGGGATAAAGGGTAGGGAGTGGAGGAGGAGTTCAGGAAGTGCAAAGGCTGAGGCATCGACGGAAACACACAGAAAGTGAGTGGAGCCACAAAGCCTGCGGCAGGAATTGTGCAGATGAAGAGGCTTTAGGGTCAGAGAAAAGGGAAAAAGCAACACCTTTACCACTGTCAGCTTCTTTTGAGAACCTATTCATCCCACAATGCCCAGCCTGAGTATCCCTTCCTGTTCCTTCCTTCCTTTCCTCTGCTCCTGGGCTGCTGTATCAAGAACAACATTGCTGTACTATTTACAAACAACCTAAATGGCCATTAACAGATGAATGGATGAAGAAGATGCGGTATACACACACAGGGATGCTATTCAGTCATCAAAAATAACAAAATAATGCCATTTGCAGCAGAATGGATGGATCTAGTGATCATCATTCTAAGCAAGTCAGAGAAGACAAATAACCATGTGGTATCACTTATATGTGGAATCTAAAACACAATACTAGTCAACATATCTATGAAACAAAAACAGACTCACAGATATAGAGAGGAGATTAGTAGTTGCCAAGGGGGAGGGTGAATAGGGGAGGGAAGGAATTGGAATTTGGGATTAGCAGAGGCAAATTGGGCTTCCAGATGTGGTTCTCTGGTGGCTCAGGTGGTAAAGCGTCTGTCTACAATGCGGGAGACCTGGGTTCAATCCCTGGGTCGGGAAGATCCCCTGGAGAAGGAAATGGCAATCCACTCCAGTACTATTGCCTGGAAAATCCCATGGACAGAGGAGCCTGGTAGGCTACAGTCCATGGGGTCGCAAAGAGTCAGACACAACTGAGCAATTTCACGACTCAGATGGTAAAGAAGCCACCTGTAATGTGGGAGGACCCAGGTTCTATCCCTATGTCGGGAAGGTCCCCTGGAGAAGGGAATGGCAATCCACTCCAGTATTCTTGCCTGAAGAATTCCATGGATGGAGGAGACTGGTGGGTCACAGTCTATGGGGTTGCAAAGAGCCAGACATGACTTAGAGACTAACACTTTCACTTTCAGAGGTAAACTCTTATATAGGATGGATAAACAACAAGGTCTGACTATATAGCACAGACAACTATATTCTATATCCTGTGACAAAGCATAATGCAAAAGAATATGGAAAAGAACGCATATACATGTATAACTGAGTCACTTTCCTATACAGCAGAAATTGCCATAACATTATGAATTAACTATATTTCAGCAAATTTTTTTAAAAAAGGAGCAATACTGCAGTAAAACTATAGACTTCACCACATTCAAATAGAGTTCACTTATAAAGTCAGTACTTAAGGAGAAAATTATACATAGTAAAAAAAAAAAAAAAGTGTCCGTAAACATGAATTTAAATCATCAGGATCTGGCCCTTTGCAAAATCCAAAGCAAAGTATCAACTTTCTCAAGTTTCTCTTGCTTTTAGCTTTTTGTTTTCACTAAGGCACCGGAGTATGAAGTAGCAAAGGGTGCAAGGCGACTTTTTGTTCTCTTTCCTTTCTTGCCAAGCCCCTGAATCCTATTGCTTTTGGTTTGCTGAGTAATGTGCGCCCCCTGAGGCCACAGAGCACCCCCTGAGGAAAGTCTCTCTGGAGGAAGGAGACTGCGGCACAGAGGGGCTACAGTGTGTGTGTAATCACGTTTTTAAAAGATGGTTCAACACACAGTCCTCTCTTTTCCCTTATTAAGAAAGCTGTACAAAAACTAAATTCATAAGCACCATTTTAGACACTGGATTCTGCATTGTGTGTGCTTCGGATGCATTAGCACAGCGTATGTGCATAAGGCAGGTGTACACAGCAAAAGCAGAGGTTGCTGGAGTGGCACCAGTCCATCTGGGTAACATTTGTTCTCCGAGAGACTGTGTCAATGGAGGAATTTAGGGGACACTGGAGCCTCACCCATCCCCCCAAGTGTACAAAATTCACTGCAAAGTCTAAAAGCTGAACAAACTACTAACCAACTGGGGTTATGAACAGCAATTCACGTAAAGAAATATTCGTCCAAACTTCAGCAAAAATGGAAGGCCTATGCAGAGATACACATTTCTACCAGTGAGAGTAACACCTCTTTCACGGAAAATTTAACTTGATCCCTTTGGCTAGATTACATCTTTTCTTCTGCAACACACGCTCCCCTGTCTTTCAGGATTCCTCTCTTATGACCTCAGCCTATTGATAATGACTTGCTCACCATATGAATCAACAAGACTCTGAAATTAGCATTTCTGGGTCCTATCTACTCACAAATCCTTATCTGCCACTCATTTATCTCTTTCCTCATTCCGTAAATATCTCATGAGCACCTATGTACTAGTTTCTATTAAGAAACTACTACAAACCAAATGACTTAAAAGAACACAAATTCATAAACTTACAATTTTGGAGGCCAGAAGTTCAAACTCCGTCTCACTGGGATTAAACCAGAGTGATGGTGTCAGAGCAGCCCTCTAGGGAAGAGTCCATTTCTTGCCTTGCCCAGCTTTTAGGGGCTACCTGCTTTCCTAAACTCATAGCGCTCCAACATGTCAGCTTCCATCTCTGTCATCACATCTTGACCTCTGCCACTGACCCTCCCCCTCCCCTTTTATAGGACGCTGTGATTACATTGGGCTCACCTGGATAATCCATAATGCTACATGCTCCAATTTAAGAGCCTAATATTCATCACACCTGCAGTCTTTGTGCTAAAAGTAACCTACTCACAGTTTCAAGGATTAGGATGAGGGTGGGGAAGAAGGCAAGTATTACCCATTTTCTACAACCTACTGTGTGTAAGGCAGTACATTAATGTTATGAAGCACTGAAACAGATGTAGTGTCTGTCTGCATAACACTGTGTCCTAGAGTAGATACTTCCTGGCAGGCCAAACGCCAAGAACAGAGCCTCTGAAGCAGTACTCAGCAGAGAACTCTGTGAATTTAGGGGAACAAGTCGGTTTGTAACAGAGTGGGATGGATCATTTGTGGCATGAAGTGACAGGAGGAATCAGTCAGCAGGATTTTAGGTTTACAATGATCAGAGCCAGAGATGCCAATGCAGCTTTTTAAACAGGTGTGTATGCGTGTGATATCTATGAATACAACTCACTGCCTGGCTTAAGGGTGGAGACAAGATCGGATGGACACAAAGCAGTTAGTTAGGAACTCATTGCAGTAATCCAGACAAGTGGCGGTGGGAGCATGAATCAGGATGAAAAACAAAGATGGAGAGGAGTGAGGAACGCTCTTGGTCGGGGAAGGGCGAACATGGGCCGGAGGGCTATGTCTGGTTCACAGCTGTCTTTGTAAAGAAAGTTTCATTGGAACATGGCCATATTTCCTTGCTTACTGATGGCTTTGGCTGCTTTCACCTACAAAGGCAGGGTTGATTATTTGTGACCAACACCAAGAAGACAGCGGAGCCTAAAATATTGATTATCTGGCCTTTTACAAAAACAGTTTGCTAACCTCTAGGACATAAAGTTAAACTAATGGGACTTCTGTCTCACTGGGTAGGGCAGGAGAAAGAGAGGGAGGTGCCTTCATTGTGGATGGTACCCACTTGGATAGGCCCTGGTTTGAACGGTGGTAAGGAGTGGTGGTGTTGAGCAAAGACCAAGAATTAATTGCTGTCTCAGTTAGGGCTGAGTTGACTTTGAGACTTCTAAGGCTCAAGGATCAATAGACATTATGGGTCTAGAGCTCTGAGGAAATATTCACAAACCGTAGTAACTTGCCTACTTGGTGCTCAGACACATACATAGTGAAATGTTGGACTAAATCCCATGAAATATTGCAGCTACAATTGGCATGTATGAAAACGTGCCACTTCTCCATTACTTAAACTCATCATAACAGGCTGAATAATATGCCTCCCCAACCCAAATAAGTCCATATACTGATCCCCAAACCTGTGACTGTGTGTACCTTTCATGGAAAAAGGGAGTTTGCAGGTATAATTAAGAATCTAGAGGCTACCCTGGACTATTCGAGTAGGCTCAGTGCAATCACAAAGGTCCTTATGAGATGGAGGCAGAAGGGGCAGAGAGCTCAGAGGGGGTGAGGCGACACAGTGATAGCACCGGAGCGGTCTGGGGCCGAGGAATGGCAGCAGCCTCTAGAAACTGGAATATCCAGAAGGAAGAGGCTCTGCAGACACCTAGATTTTACCTCTGTAAATCTCATTTCAGAATTCTGAACTCTAGAACTGTAAGAAAATTAATTTGTGGGGGTTTTTAATTTATTATTATTATTTTTTTAAAGTTTGGGCCAAGCCACATGGCATGTGGGATCTTAGTTCTCTGATCAGGGATTGAACTCACGCCCCCTGCAGTGAAAGCACAGAGTCCCTACCACTGGACTGTCTGGGTAAGTCCCTCATGTTGTTTTAAGTCACTGACGTTGTAGTAATTTGTCACATTAGGAAACTAACAGAGTTCTAACAGCTCATTATTATATTTTGAATAAAACCCAAACTCCAAACTCATGACCACTGCTGACAAGACTTACATTGCTGGGTCCTTGTTACCCCACCTATATCAACTCTCCCTAATTCCCTGTCTTCTCAATTCTATACTATCCAAAATGGTAGCCATAGGCCAACTGTAGCTGCTCAGGACTTAAAATACAGCTAGAGCAACTGAGGAGGTGAATTTTTAAATCAAGTTACATTTTAATTCATTTACATTTTAATTTAAAAACTGAGGCAGTGTAAAAATCTTTTCTCCTTTACACACCACTTTATTGTTGGGTAGGATTACATTTTACTTCATCTATCAAAAAATTAGCATCCAAATTGAGATGTGTTTTAAATATAAAATGCACTCTGGCGTGTGAAGACAGTATAAAAAAGGTAAAAGATCTCATTAATAATTTTTATATTGATTATATGTTAAAATGAAAAGACAACATATTGAATATGTGAGGCTAAATGAAATACATGAAAATTAAATTCATCTGTTGCTTGGCTTTTCTGAATGTGGCAACTAGAAAATTTCAAAATTAGACATGTGGCTCGTGTTATATGTCTACTGGATAGCAGGCTCTGGTCTCCCGACCTTTGGCTTGTTCCTTCTGCTTGAAAAGCCATTCCCCCAGATATTGCCGGCCTCACAGTCCCAGCCTCTTTCAGTTCATTTAGGGTTCAATGCCAGTGTCATCTGTTCAAGAACATTCTCCCCAATGCAAGAAGTCCCCATTCTCTCTCTGCCAAATTTCATCTTATTTTGTATAATACATACTTGTTTATCGTATTTGTAGCAACCAACAGCACTGGCGTCCTTATTTACTTGTGTGTGTGTTCACTGCGTGTCTCCCCCAACTGGAATGCAAGCCCATGGGAGCAGGGTCTCTGATGGTTTCATTTACCCTGGTGTGTACATGTGTTCTCAGTTGTGCTGACTTTGTGTGACCCCATGGACTGTCCATGGGAATCCTGGAGTGGGTTGCCATTTCCTACTCCAGGGGATCTTCCCAACTCAAGGATCAAACCAGCGTCTCCTGCATCAGCAGGTAGATTCTTTACCACTGCACTATCTGGGGAAACCCCATTCACCCTTGGTCTCCAGCATGTTGAATGATGCCTAGATGATTTCATGTACATCATTTCTTGACAAGACCTAACTGTACCTCCAACTGTTGAATTTCCAGTAATTTTCCTGGAAGCTTTTAAATAAAAGTCTCTTATTTTACTAGAGCAATTTTCAAAAGGTTTCTATTGCCAGCAACCAAAGGTACTTTAACCAAGGACACGGGTTGCATTAAAGTGAGTGAAGAGGTTACTTCCCTCTGATTTTGAACTTGGAGCAGTTTTGTAGCCCTCTTCAAAAATAAATGTGTAAATCAGGAAAATGATTAGGGAAAAGAGACTAGGAATGGGTCCTGTTTTCCTTTCTGTCTCCTCGCAAAAGGACAGTTAAGGAATATTTTCCCTATATTTTTGTTTTTTCTTTAATGTGTGAGTTTGCTTTGAAAGGTTCTTCTCCAGGTTTTTTGATTCACTAACGCTGCACTAAAACCAAATTTGGGAAGGAGACAAAGGGCAGCCGACCCTCTAAATCAACTTGCAGCAACTTGAATTCCTTCTCTGGTTCTTACTGAGATCGCTAGTTTCCTTTTATTAGTTAACACTGCTGCTGTTATTTACACAGCTGTTAATAGTGCATTTTTTCCCCCATGTTATTTTTGTTTTTTCCAATTCTGTTTGTCTGGGCGAACTTGGATGCTGACAGTTTATGTACAGCCTGGGATTTAAATGTGGAGTTGTCAGTTATTATAAAGCTCCAGAAATAACAGTTCATCCTCTCAAGATAGAGTGTTCTGGAGGCAATTTTTTGAAAACAGGACTTGAATGACACAAGCAACAGAAGCAACTTGGGTTTTATATTATTAGTCAAAAGGTAGTTCCAGGCTTTTTGTACTTTTAATTTGAAGATAAAGTAGATTGCAAAGATACAGTCTTCTTTATGATGGTATCTTCAATTATGGAGAGAAATTCTTTGGTTTTCCAATTTACATATTTTACTCAAATTTTATATTTTTCTCCACTTTTCTTTTATCTTCCTATCTTTTCTTACTCCCAGTGCTCATAAAATAGAAAGGGGGGAAAAATCTATTTGACATGGGAACACCAGGAACTGACCTATACAACAGATTTAGATTGACGTATTTTTAATAATAAGCAGCAGAAAGTGAACAACTTTTTTTTTTCCTTCTTAAGCTTGACAAGTGATTTCAATTCAGCTGCAGAAAATAAACAGCCATGCAGTCAGAAATTTTCAGGTTCCATTTTACTCTGGGCATGAATAAATGGGTTTTGCAGGAAGAGAGAAAATTAAGCAGGACCACAGTTTTTGGGGCGGTGTCTACGGCGCCCCAGCTGAGATATCTGACAATTACTCCACTTCTACTGGATTATTGGGAGGACTACAGTCTGCCTGAACAACCACTGAGAAAAACGGCAGAACGGTGAATATCCATCTTACTCTGAATTTCTTCCCTCACCCCCTTTGAATAGACTGCATACTTACTATAGGATGTGCATGGTCATGTATGTGTTTTTGACAATAGTTTTTACTGTGAAAGACAAAATGCAGAGGAGACTCAATGAAATTATTTTATTCAGCCTATTGCAATAGGGATAATGTCAGCAATGAGGAACATCTCAAAGAAAAGAAAGGGGGGCTTGGATCTCATAAAAGGAAGCAAACTAGGGAGTCATCCCCAGTCTTACGGGAATCATGAGGAATGATGGAGAGGAGTCATACCTGAGTCACTGAAAAGGGATGAAGTTAAGTCTTAGCTCAGAACAGGTGAAGGCAGTGTGTCCTTGGAAGGCAGCACTCTTGCAGAACCCAAAAGGGTAAGGAGGTTTCACTTTTATGTTTTAATACATTTAATTATGAACAAAGTGACATGACTGCCATTGCTCTTTAGTCACTAGGTTGGGACCGGCTCTGCAACCCCATGAACTACAGCCCACCAGGCTACCCTGTCAATGGGATTTCCCAGGTAAGAATACTGGAGTGAGTTGCCATTTCCTTCTCCAGGGGATCTTCCTGACCCAGGATCAAACCCAGGTCTCCTGCAATGCACTTGGATTCTTTTACTGCTGAGCCACCAGAGGAGCCCAGGAGGTTTTTTCTCCTATTGTTGGTTTTTTGCAGCACAGGGCTTAGGCGAAGTTCAACACTGTCAGACTCTACTTTTGTTCAAGATGAATGAATATAATTTGTTGCTGAATATCTCAGAGCTGATCAAAAACAGGGTCTAGGAAATCATGTCTCGAGGATTCTTGTTTGCATTTCTCCAAACTCAGCTGGACCATCTGTTGAGAGGTGGTAGCAAAGGTCAGTTTTCTATGCATTTTGGAAATCAGGCATCTTCAAAGAGGAAAGCCTAAACTAAAAAAGAAAAATATTCATGTAAAATGTTTTCTTCCAATAAAGAGCCAGGAATTGGACTCAGGATAACCAGTTCTGTGGATTCTGAGGACTTTGTGGAGGAAGATCTCCTGGGCATGTAGTCATGAATTTCTTGACGCCCTAGAGCGAGAATACTGATGCTCTGGGTGATTGCAGTCCATGGCATTGACCAACTCCAGTACAAATGCATACATGACCAGACTACCTCAACAGTCCACACTGTGACTTGTCCAGGGAGAATTCAGGTCCATGCATAATTGGCTGTAAAGATGAGTTATCCGAGGTTAATATCAAGTCTCTGAACTTTGGCGTCTAGGACTTCTTTAGATTTTGGAGTCTGATAGGGATCTGGGTAGTGAACTTTAGTTATTGGTGATGTCAAACCAGAGATAAATAAATCTGAAAACACTAGTTCGGAGAACTGTAGGCAGATATCAAAGGAAATCTAAGAACTGCAAATTTGGTGAGGGTTGACAGTGTGAGCAAGGCAAAAGGTTCCAGTGCAATCTGCAGGCAGGTACCAAGAGAGACAAGATTTCGAGAAAACAGTGCATGCTCAGACCATGAAATCAAAGGAGGTCAGTACCGGAAATCAAGACAATAAAAATCACATCTTTGCCTGGCTACCAAGGGACCAAAGTCTGGAGCACAAGATCAGGAATTGGACCCACTGCTGGGTCCCCAGTTCTCTAGCCAGGGAAGAACTGCCCTAGTTACTTAGCTGGATTAAGCAGGAATCTGAAGATGAGGTCTAATCCTACCCTAGCTGTACTCCCAAGCTGTGAAACACAGAATACAGGACAAATCAAGAAATGATCCTACACAGGCTACCACAATAGGGAGAACGTATTAACGAGAACAATCTCAAAGAAAAGGCAGTGAATTTAGGGTTTGATAGAGGCAGGTAAGCAAGACAGTCATTAGGGAGGCTTTTGGGAGTCAGGAGGAACAATGGAGAGGGATCTTATCTGAGAAGAAAGGTTGAAGCGGGTGTTGTCTTAGAGTCCAGTGGAGCAGAGCAATCCTCTGTGGTGAGCTATTTCTCAGAATATGAAAGAATCAGGAGCACAGGGGATTTCTCAGCCATCATCTCTGCTTTTGGGGGCTCAGATTTAGAACAAGTTCAACATTGTCTCCATTTTCCCAAGAGTTGCTTCAATATTTACAACAGGAACCTACACATGGCTACTCGAGGAACAAGCAACTGGTGTGTGGTTGACTAGGAGCAGCAGTAGGTCTCATCTCGAGCCCAATACTTGACCTTCTCTAAGTGTTGTTCAGATTTTTCTTAGACTCTTATTGACAAGGAAAGCCAAGGACCTGAGAGGCAATGAATTTTTTTAAAATTTATTTTTAATTGGGGGATAATTGCTTTACAATATTACATTTGTTTCTGCCTTACAACAATGTGAATCAGCTGTAAGTATACATATAGCTCCTTCCTCTTGAACCTCCCTCCCACCTCCCACCTCCCACCCTGTCCCATTCCTCTAGGTTGTCACAGCACTTCAAGTTGAGCTCCCGGTGCTGTAGAGCAACCCCTTCCTAGCTATCTATTTTACATATGGTAATGTATATGTTTCAATGCTACTCTCTCAATTCATCCAATCTCTCCTTCTCCCCCTATTCTCTATGTCTGTGTCTCTATTCCTTTCCTGCAAATAGGTTTTCATCAGTACTGTTTTTTTAGGTTCCATAAATATTCACTAATATATGATATTTGTTTTTCTCTTTCTTACTTCACTCTGTACAATAGGCTCTAGATTCATCCACCTTACTATAACGAACTCAAATTTGTTCCTTTTCATAGCTGAGTAATATTTCATTGTATATATGTACCACAACTTCTTTATCCATTCATCTGTTGTTGCTTCCACGTCCTGGCTATTGTAAATAGTGTAAGGCAACTGATTCTAATGTGACTCACTTCTGTTACAAAATGAGGCATATGAGATCTAGCTCTCTGATCAGGGATCAAATCTCTACCCTCTGCTTTGGAAAGCAAAGACTTAACCATTGGACCACTTTAAAAATGGAGAGGGGGAACTTTGGAGCTTTAAAATAACTTTTACCTCCGTATCAATTCTAACCACTGGGAAATACACATTAGACTCTAGAAACATCACCAATCTAATGGTGGAAAATACAAAATTTGGTTGGAAAACGATTGAATCCTATTTTTTAAAAACTCACTTGGTCTTTGTAGAAGGCAGTTAGGAGCTGAACTGAAATTGCTGGCAAAATGTTAGCAATTTGGATGAATTAGCAAAAAGGTAATTTACAATTAATGAAAATTGTGAACTAGCGAATACAGTATTTAAAAGAAACTCAGGTTTATTACTTTCCACCACATTCTATAACTCAAATTCACTAAGGGAACTTGCCTAGAAGATCATCTTAGGAGACCTATTTTAATAAGAATTACTTATAATTAGCATAACAATTTCGTATGCAAATGGTACTTCTAAAGTACTTTAAATTTACTCAAGTATTTTATACATTCCCATTTGCCATCTTATTTACACCCTTAATTTGAAGCTTTCAATGAAGAATGACTTTCCTAATGAAGAGTCAACTTGAAGCCAGCTCCACAAACTCTGAATTAGCAAACCCAAATCAATGAGATTTTACTTCACATATGTTAAACAGCACTATATATAACACAAATACTGATTCCTAGTGATATACTATTATACTAAAACTCTACTCATATTTAAATTCTGTAGCGTTTATACATACAGGATTTATTGTAGGTTGGGAAAGAAACTAAGTTATTGCAAGTAATTGGATGTGAAAGGCTTTAAAATTCATACTGTAACTGCCTGTACTATATACCATATATCTTCATCTGGTACTTTTAAAGAAATAGCACTTTTGAAGACTATTTTCAGAAAATAGTTCTGCAATGCCCACAATCTTAGTTCATATGTACAATCAATAGGAAAAAACTGTAACCCACAGCACATTAATAGGTCTTTAAAAACAAATATAAACTAAAATGAAGAAAAATATATGCTTCCCCAAATTTACATCTGAAGGATGAAAGAATATGCAAACCAGTTTCTAATTTTAGCTACCTGGGACACTCTATCTTTAATTTAACTCTGAGAGAAAATGCTTTTGACTGCTTTGAGTTTTTAGGGAAAAAAATTTTTTTTCATTTGGCAAGCATCATGGGCCACAATTTTAAAATCGAATTCTTTCTCAATCTACCTTTTGCAGTTTCCAACTCTCCCATTTATCTCTGGAGACATACAGGCTGTGCTTACGTTGTGCCAGAGAGCTGCAGCAAAAGTGGAATTCCAATTCATCACCCAGATGTTTCCAAACTCCATGGAGCCATATTTGGAATTGTATATATAAAATATCCCTATCATTTATTAATTTTTTTCCCCACCTGGATGTTTTGGCATCAAATCACTTTATGTCTGGCAACTCCTGGGGATTTCATATGAAGGCCTGGGAGAGGGGCTCTGTGCTAATCAGTCTGATTTAATCTTGAAGTCCAGCCAGGCTGGTGGGGATGGGAGGTGGCAGACATTCCCCCAATGCCCAATATTTATAACTCAGCTTCCCCGCTCCCCACCATCCCCCCTCTCCCCCAGTGAGTGGTGATCCAAAAACCAGGATCAGTGAAAGGGTACTTTCTGCCCCTGAGTAGCGATCAATGAGAGAGAAAGCTAATTTGCTTTTCATTCAGTTCAGTCTCTCAGTTGTGTCCGATTCTTTGCAACCCATGGACTGCAGCACTCCAGGCTTCCCTGACCATCACCAACTCCCAGAGCCTACCCAAACCCATGTCCATTGAGTCACTGATGCCATCCAACCATCTCATCCTCTGTCATCCCCTTCTCCTCCTGCCCTCAATCTTTCCCAGCATCAGGGTCTTTTCCAATGAGTCAGCTCTTTGCATCAGGTGGCCAAAATATTGGAGCTTCAGCTTCAATATCAGTCCTTCCAGTGAACACCCAGGACTGATTTCCCTTAGGATGGACTGGTTGGATCTCCTTGCAGTCCAAGGGACTCTCAAGAGTCTTCTCCAACACCACCGTTCAAAAGCATCAATGCTTCGGCGCTCAGCTTTCTTTGCAGTCCAACTCTCACATCCATACATGACCACTGGAAAAACCATAGCCTTGACTAGACGGACCTTTGCTGGCAAAGTAATATCTCTGCTTTTTAATATGCTGTCTAGATTGGTCATAACTTTTCTTCCAAGGAGTAAGTGTCTTTTAATTTCATGGCTGCAGTCACCAACTGCAGTGATTTTGGAGCCCCACAAAATAAAGTCTGACACTGTTTCCACTCCCATAAAATGTTTGTGTGTGTGTGTGTGTGTGTGTGTGTGTGTGTGTGTGTACATATACATATGGTGTCACTTTTGTCATAAGAATAAAAATACTGTTTTTTCCTCTTGAAAGAAGATAATATTCATTCCTCTGCTGATGGACATTTAGGTTCCTTCTGCATCCTGGCTATCGTAAATAGTGCTGCAATGAACACTGGAGTGCCTGTGTTTTCTGAAATCATGGTTTCTTCTGGGTATATGCCCAGGAGTTGGATTGCTGGGTCATATGGTAGTTCTAACTGTCCACTGACAACTGAAAGCTGAGATAAAGAAGTTGACTTCACAATGCTGGGAGTGACAGAGGATAAAGTGTGACTTTTTTTTTAGCTGTACAAAATTAATGGTCAAAAGTTTTGAGGTGTTTAGAGACCTCCCTCCTTGATCCCACAAAAGAAAACAAATTGCATCAGACAATCTAATCTAACCAACTCACCAAAACTCCTTAGTTCTGGAGTAGAAATATAGTCAATACCATTAACAAGGCACTGGCACCGCACCGATATATCTAATCACTGAACCGGAAGATTGTTTTGCACTCTCTTTTAGCTGTGTCTTCTTGAGCAGCGGACCTTTTGATTGCCTTTTATGAGAAAGTTTTTTAAAAACTCCCTTCTAGGTGAAGTGATTAAATGTCTACTCAGGGCTGAAGAAACTTCTTGTTAAAAGGTCTCATCTCTCCGATGAGCTTACGTAGTAGACACTGACATTTAGGAGGGATACATCTTGAGGCCATTGCACATATAATTTGGGTAAAAAAAGTTCAGTCAGGTGCCACTGAGAAAATTTAGGAATTCCTTTGCGTCCTTAGTAAAACTTTCAGCACGTGTGTAAAACAAAGCATAGAGACAACACAGTGCTATCAAGATGCTCATTTATTGATCAGGTGATGAGCTCTTGTACTCTACACTCGCTAGACATGAAATTAAAAGTCATAATTACATGAGTTACACTGCTGTGTAACAAATCACCACAAACTTAAGAGATTTAACAACACACCTTTATCATCTCAGACTTGTCGTCTGCAATTAAGGCCTTATCCAGGGTTGAATTTTCAACAAGAGGCCCGACCAGGGATGGTTTGCTTTCCTGCTTGTGAGATTGTGGGCAGATTCAATTCCTTGTGGTTGTAGGACTGACAGTTTCATCATTATCATCATCTCTCTCTTGCTGTCTCTCTATTTATTTATTTATTTATTTTTTGCTGGCTATCAGCTGGAAGCCACCCTCAACTGGAGGCGGCCTATAGTTCCTTGTCACATGGCCTTCCGTAACAAGCCACCTACTTTATGGCAATGTGTTTCTTAGACAAATCCAGCGAGTGAGAAAGAGATTCTAGCAAAGACAGGCACTGCAGTCTTCTACAACTGTGTGCATGTAATCATATTTAGCCCATCACCTTTGCTATATCCCATTGGTTACAAGCAAGTTACATTCCTGTCCATGTTCAAGGATAAGGGATTGTTCAGAAGTGTGAATAAGCAAGCTGTGGGGATGATAGGGGCCACCTTAAGAGTCTGCCCACCACAGTATGTCTGCACAATTGTAACTATTAAAATAATGGTATTTGAGCTGTTTCCCCAGTAGTCAAAATTGCCAATATTAATTCTGTACATACCAAAGGCCTCCTGTCCTTGTCCAGTTCTAAGAGTTCCTACCCTGTAGAGTCAATCAGTGAATTTACCTTGAGCATCTCCTATATGGCAGGGCAGCCCTCATGGAACTGTAAACTAATGTTGTATTTGTAGGCACACATAATCACCCTTTTCTTTAAGATACTGTCATGAAAGAGAATGCTCTGCTTGCTTCCTTCACTGGCCTTCATATCCTTGCCACTCCCTCCCCGTATGTGCCAGGGGAAAAAGGGCCCAAACACTGGGGTTTTCTCAGCTTAAGAGCACAATGAAATATCATTGTGTAAAGTTAAACATTGGTGTAAGAAAGTATAAACTTTGATACTCGGTTTCCTTGCGGTCTAGTTGAGTCCCTGGGAACGCAGAGGGATGAAGAATGCTAATGGTGAATCATCATGGATGGAGGGAGATGAAGGAGAGGAGGATAACTTAGAGATATTCACGGGAGATGGATGCAGGCTAATCTGATACAGAGCTTCATGAGGGAAGTGATCACCTGCCTTGTACCTTCTTCAGGACGTGCTAATAGTAGATGAGTTTATCCTAGGAGTCTCTTAGGTATGTGGGCTTGAGTAACATTTACAGTTCTAATTTCCCATAAGTGTATGTGCATGGTGACTTTCTCTCATAAAAGAATTAAAAAAAAAAAAAAGATCGGAACATGACATAGTTATAGTTTCACCCTAGATGATTCTGGAACATTCTATAGGATGTGAGAAAAATCAGCCTGGGTATTAAATCTTTTAATGTCCTTTCAGGATAGAAAAGATTTCTTGGGAGAACCTCTCCCAGCAGAGGAAAGGTAAACTGTTTACACTGTCTTCTTGCCCTACTCCCTTTGAGCACAGAAAGTGCTATCTTGTTAGCAAAAACAAAGGAACCGTGTATCTTCTCTTCTTGGCACGTGGGGATTGAGGCAGGCAACCCGTATTAGTGTTAATGGGTGTTAGACGCGTAAAACCCAGCCCTTCAACATGATAATACATAATACACCCCTTAATTTTTAATTCACTTGGGTCTCAATTTTAAAGCATTTTCTTGTAGTTTGTCCTAATTATAATCATTTTTAATGACAGCTTAAAAATTTCATCCAACTGTCTTATCACATACGGTACTTAATTTCTCAAGTGAACAGTTTTACTGTACACCATTCTGGGAATTTTAAGAACTAAAACATAAAAGGAGAGAAAGTCCTTTGTATGGTGAAACTAGATGTTAATTGTTCTAATATACATAAAGAGACCAAAGCAGTTTCTTGAAGCGAAGGGCCAGCCTTCCTGCAGAGGCTGCTCCAAACCCTTCAAGGGAGATTCACAAAACCCCAGGGGAAAAGGAGAAGAAAAGAATTTTTTTTCCCCTATTTTGCTGGGTTCTGCCAAAAATCAGAACTGGGGTTGAATATTCATTGTTGAATAGACTGTCCTCGTTTGCTTAGATCAAAGTGGAAACCATCCAGTTGGAAAGAAGAAACCTACCAGTCTCGGGCAGGGTATTTGTTAGGTTCTTTGGTGCACAAAGAATTTTCTAACATCTACTCACTGCAGTTTGGGCAACTGGACTCCCTGGTATTTTATCCAGCTTACTAGTACCGAGAAAAGCACAATGGATCACAGAGTTGTTACCCTGCTTAGTCGTTACTAATCACGAGCCACGTGTAGGAGGTAGGAGTGTTAGAAACAGACACAACACACACACATTTTTAAAGTGGCAAGAGACACTTGGGGCTGCATTTTCTCCCCCATCTTCAGTAGTGTTTATACCCTAGAACAAGGCTTCATCCGTTGCATCCTGGGGTTCTTTATTTCACCACACTGATCAGGCTGTCAATGTCACCCTATGTTTCTGCCTCAGGACCTTAGATTCTGCTGTTCCCTCCATCTTTTGCTCTCTTCCCCCAAATATGAGGTCTCTGTTCAAAGAGAGGCTTTCCCTGACTATGACTGGGACCTGTCACCTCCAGTCACTCTGTACACCTTATCCTGCTTTTTATCTTTCTACAAACCCCTTGCCCCCTCCTGAGAAATGTTGTAAAAGGAAATGCCTCTTTAGCAGCATGAACCTAAAAGGCACAGATGAAACTCAATGATGTGAAATTTAAGTGGCTCCATTCACCAGCCCCAGTGAGTCCTGGTCCAAGACTTTTCTGATCACCAAAAACAGGGCTTATTTGAACTACTTCCCCACTGACCTATGGACTCCTGGGACTAGAGTGCCAGTTTTAATCCTTAATCTACATAACCACCACAAACTGCCTTTTCTAGTACATAAAAACCCCTCACTTCCCTGACTATGAATAACTTAGGGAATTTCTCCACCAGTCTGTTTGCCCTTGTCTAGTCTAGCAAGTCGATGCAATTAATTTAAAAAAAAATTTATTTTACCTTACTTATTCATCAACTCTGATGGTGTTTCTATTATCATTTGCCAATATCTCCCCCAAATTTACTTATTTACTGCATTTCTTTCACAGAATGTAAGCTCCACAAAAGCCAGCATCTATCTATTCTACCTACTACTTGGCAGACGATAAATGCTCTGTGATTCTGATGCATTATTTTGCCTGTTGAATGGCAGATTGTCCTTAGGTTTGGACTCAGATGATACGCACCAACTGGCCAGAGTAATTAAACACAACTTACGGCTATTTCTAGAGTACAAAGGCAAGTGAGAACTGAGGAGAGGACTTATGAAAGGTTACATTCAATTTCAACGTTATATAAATAACAGAATTATTTGAATTTTCCATCTTTAATGTGATTGGGTGGGGGGAGGGTAAGTATAACATATATACAGAAAAGCACCAAATTGTCAGTTTATCACCGGATGAATTTTTACAAACTAAACACATCTTTCAGATCAGCCCCTAGATCAAGACACAGAACATTACTGGGATCCCAGAATTCCTGTGCTCATTCTAGCCTTGTCGGCCCTGAGTCACCCACAGTAACTGGAACATTTTCCCCAGTGTAGATCAGTCACCTGGACCTTGGTCCTATCAGGACACATGACCATTTAATATGTGAAACTGAGGGTTGAGTTTGAAGGAGAACTTGAGCCTTCTGATTATTCTTATTATTTTTTTTTAATATTCTGGAACTCCCGAGTTTTGTCATGACTCAGTCACTTATTTTTAGAGAAGCTGGGAGTCTCCCATGAATGCCGACTGAACCAGCAGACGTTTTATCCTTTGCTTTGTCTGGATGAGGCTGCAATCAGGTTTCTTCCTTTCCAGTCTACGTGGGTCATTCCACAGATGAGCACTGGCCAGACCAGGAATGCTCACCTTTATGTGCTGTGATTAACACTGAGGACGATTCAAAAGAACAAAGGAGAAACCTCGACATTTACATTAAACTGTGCTACAGAAAAAGACACATTATACAATCTCCACACCATCTGTAAGGCAGGAGCTCATGACCTCCAGAGTGTACCAGAATCATGTGGGCACTCTGAGATGGGTGGGGGAGGGCATACTGATTAAAAATGCACATTCCTATGAGTCATTTCTAAAGACCCGGATCCAGTTGCTCCCTGGAAGGGTTATTCTTATTAAGAACTTTTTGTGATTCTAAAGTGAGATGTAGTCAAGAGTTATCTGGTGACTTGTAACCTGGTTTCTTTGGAAGGACTTGGGCTGTGATCACTATTTAAAAAAAAAAAAAAAAGCCAAAATAAAATTAAAATGATAAATAAAACTCAACAATAAAGAAAATTTCCCCAGTAAATCCTTCTGACTCTCTATGGGCAGGCAATTTCCTTTTCCTGTAGGAGAAACAACCCTAATAATAGAGGCTCTACACACTTACACACAAATGATTTTTATACACCCACAAACGTTTTCAAGCCTTCACAGAAACCACTTCGCCAATGGGTATTAACATGAGTTCTCATCAGGAGCTTGATATTGAAAGTGACATCTGAAGGAAAATCTGGCTGTGGTTTGACCCTCTATAGTTTGGGTACATCCAGATCTAAGATAACTATCGGGAAAAAGCAGCATTTCCCCCCGTCAGTTTACTCCTGCCGGGCTTCTGTTCCAGATGGCAGGAAGGCATACACACTATTTCCGTGCGTGCGCGGTCTGTCTTCACTTCCTTTTGGGAAATGCCCAAGTTTTTCTCGGTGGTGTGTACAGAGTTCACGTTTGGCCGTGTGCACACCCTCTGCACGGTCGCAACGGCGGCAGGGACTCGCTCGTGAAATGGCTCTGGGCTCTGCCGCGTAGTGATCGGAGTCCAACGTTCGCCCAGAGAAGTTTGCTCCAATCACGTGCCAGATGGAGCGAAGAAGGCAGGCACAAACATTTCTCTCCCTCTCTTCTTTGGATGCATTTCTCCCATCTATGTGTATGTGCAGTGTGTTTTGACTTCTTTTTAAGAAAAAAAAAATGGGTTTTTCCATGTGTTTTATGGGTCAATACTCAGACCAACAGTGGTCCTGTCCCAGCGGGATTCGCTGGTCTGATGCTAGGACCCAGCTGCCCCTACTGGCCCGTGGTACTGCTCTAGGGGTGAAGGTGGGTGGCAGAGTGTGGGGTCATGTCTTCCTTGGCCCAGCGTGCCCCGGGAGTGAAACTGACAGCCAGCAGCCACCCTGGCAGGTGAGCTCAGTCCACTGAGGCAGTGGATGAAAAAGCTACTCTGCCTTCTCTGGTGTGGCTGGGACAAGGGATTCCACGTCCCTTTGAGTGGAAGGGGGGAGTTGCATCCAGTGTAAATGCCTGAGGGGAAAAATCACCACCAAATTAGTAGCTTCCAAATATCATTTTCAATAAAAACTTCACGATAAAAAGCATGTTAATACCCAATGGTTAGTGGTTTTTATGATGGCGTTAAACCATTTGTACTGAGGCCCTGCTGCTGAGGCCGTTTCCCTCACCGAAGAAAGAAATTGGCTGTTCGTGCAACGTTTGTGCGCTTTCCCTGTTGCTATAAAATCAGCCCCCAGGAGAATTTTAAGTCTTCTTGAATTGCTTTTTAGCACAGACTAAGGAAGTAAAAGTTCTAAAACTGCCTGGTTACAGACAAATCACTTAAAAAGCCAGCTTCGTACTGGCAAAGTCGGCTACAGGAAATGTTTCAAAAGGCAGAATATAACAATATGAAAGCGAAGTATTGTTATTTATTTAACAAACGAAGCCGGCTGTCATCGAAAACGAAGAGCCTCCGGGAGGGAACGCTTTAAGGTCATGCGAAATGCCAAATCCTTGTTGTAACAGACGTCCTGCTATAATGTGTGATGATGTTTACACACGTATGTCTTGGCTGATGGACTTGTTGATAAACACACATACAGGCACATATTCTCTATTCGATTAAAGTTCATTAATCCACTGCAAGTGGATTCCAAATAGTACCTTTCATGAAGTCTTTTTCCAGATGGCCAGAATCATTGCATCTTCCAAAGAAAAATATAGAATCATTGAGAGTAAGTTCAATTCAAATCTAATAGACTTAGAGTTAAACTAACTGGATTTAGTCGTAGGTTAAATATACCCTGTGTGCACAGTGCTTTTACAAAACAGTGAAGCCAGAGCAAAAGAGCCACTATGTAAAGTCGATGGCCTTCCAGACCTGATATGACGTGACTTGATTGAATTGGTGAGCGTCTTCCATCTCTCTCACTGCCTGGAGAGCCCCTTCAGGACCAAATTCATCTTTCCAGTCCTTGTTCCTTGGCTCCCATGGTGGTATTCTGCACCTAAATGTGTTCAATAAGCATTTCATGCCAGAAAATGGATGTGGTTGTGTATTTTCCAGTTCCATGGAAGGATACGATTTCATTTCACTCAGTGGCCAAGAATACAACGATCATCATTTTAAACAGTGATTCTATCAAACAAAATGAAACATTTGGGCTGGTTTTAATTGATCAGCGGTGAGACCCTCAGTCCAGGAATCCGTTTAAAAGCAGTCCGAGGTAAGCCGCTGGGCACCTTGCCACATCCTGGAATGCTCCCTGGCTTACAGGCTGCGACCTTTGGGTTGGCCATCCACACATATTCCAAACAACCTCTCCTCCCCAAACGTAACAAAGAACTAGGATGTTAAAATCCAGGGAAGACATTTGAGAAATGATAAACAACCCTGAGGATTTGAGTATTTATTCTAGGCTGCTTATGATGACATATTTTTATAACACTTGTCTGGGTGCCAGGTAATGGCAGGATGGAAAATTCACATTCCCCAAATAAGTAAAGGGCGTGTCACCCTAAACTGCTTCCATCTCCAACAGACTCTATTGATAGCTGAGAAAGAGAGTTTAAAGGTGCAAGAGAGATTTAATTCCTCTCAAAATGTCTTTTAAGAACCTTATGTTCAGAGAAAGCTTCTTTTTCTTTCTTTTTTTTTTTTGACAGCCCGCTTTCGGTGTCTGCTGTATTTGTGATCTTTAGAAATGTCTAATGTGCTTTTGGGCCTTCTGTGTACCTTTAGTGAGAAAGGTTTCTCTGCTTAATTAATTTGCATTCTTTTTGTTTGTTTGTTTTTTTTGCCAGACAGGGTATTCTGTTCCCCACCCCGCCCCCACTAGGAAGCAAAGAAGGAACTGGATTTTGCATCTCAGTTTTGGAGCATTTTATTTGGGTTATTTGGGGAGCAAGCTGATGAGCAGAGACATACAAATCAGATTCCTCTCATTTTCTAAGACCATGTTGCAGAGTATTCTCTAGAAGATTAACTTAGTTTTTTCTTGTTGTTGTTTAAGTAGAACTTGAAATTAGGATTCCAACAGAAACTCTGTATACCCTCTCAGTACATTGCTGCTTCTTGTGAAATAATCCAGTATAAAGTTTCAAACACTTTATATATAAAGTTAGAGATGGTCATTACGATAGTCACCCAAGATGCCTGGATATTTTCCCCTCAAGTAATTGAATTTACATATGCAAGCTGAAAGCTGCCACAAAAAGAGAAACACAATTTGTGTAAAAAGCTGGGTTGGGAAGTTGACCCCCCTCACTGAAAATTAGAATTCTCATAGCATGTAGAACTATAACACTTCATGCTGGTCAAGTACGAGACCATTATTAGTGACAAGTAAAACCAGGAGATTTGCAATTATGACTTTGTTCAGCTAGGGGTTGAAAAGTGCAGACAATTTATGCTGAACACATCTGATTTCTTGCATTTTGGGGCATTATTAGTGAACTTGGCTTTCACATTTGCTAAAATTTGCATGAAGTCTGCCCTAACTCTATGGAAAAGTGTACAAACTGTGTTTCAATGACCAAATCTAAGCTCATAACCTCCAAAGAACATGGAGAATGGATTCTTTGGGGGCTAAGGAAAATGGTTTGCATGCTTCGTAGAGATGTCAGGGATGTAACACAGCAGAAGGCCATTTTCATCCTTTTTGAAGGTCTAATGTTGAACATTTGAAGAAGATATTTAAGTATTTTAGGACAGACACAAGTAGACTATGGCAGTTTGATTAGGAATGTGGTTTGTGTAAACACACAGAGCCCTAAATTCAGAAGGGTCTGTACTTGCTCCGATGCTCTGCTGTTTCCATCTTGAAATTTTAAATAATTTTATTTTTGAACTTGCATTTTGAAGTGAAGTCCTACAGGATGACAGATTATCGATCATCTATGTGAACAGAGGAGATACATGTGATATGTGTGTTCACCCTTCCTTGCTACCCTGTTTGCACATAACCTTTAAGAAGTCCCTGGCATGCAGGATTTTGGATGATCCATGGTGCATGGGAACTCAAGGAGACCGAAGTCAGTGAGAAAGGAGCCTTCTAGGAAAGTCCTGAATTCTAGAGAGTGTTGGTAGAATGTGGGCGAGTCAAGAAGTACAATAAAAATAGTAGAGGTAGTTTCTTCACTATCTTAATTCATTAAAACTTTCTACTTGAGGGTTTCCTGATGTATATATGCATGCATGTGTGTGTGTGTGTGTGTGTGTGTGTGTATGCACGTTCAGGTGTACTTATGAATTCCTGAGTTTTGAGTGACACAACTGAAGAGGTTAAAGGATTCATTTGGGTGTTCTGAGCAACCCACATGTCCATCAGCTAAATATATTAACAAAGGGGGGTATATCAAGTAATGGAATATTATTTGGTCATAAAAAGGAAAGATGTACTGATAGGTACTAGAACATGGTGAACCTTGAAAACAAGATGTTAACTGAAAGAAACCAGTCACAGAAAACCACATATTATGTGGCTCCATTTATATGAAATGTCCACAATTGACAAATCTGTGGAAAAAGAAATGAGACTTGTGGTCGCTGAGGGCTAGGGTGGTAGTGGTAGGATAGGGGAATAAGAACTAAATATGGGAGCTGCTCTTCGGGTGATGAAAATGTTCTAAATTGTAATGCTGGGTGCACATACCTGTGAATATTCTAGAAACCAGTGAACTGCACATGGGTTATTATTGAGAATTACAATTTAATGCATTTATTAAAATCAAGTGTTTCCTGGTTCAAGATGGTAGGTGAAGCATACCCATTTATATTTCCACCTTATCTATAGACCAGGACCAAATCTGGCCCATTGCTTATTAGCCCATTTTTTAAAAAGTAAAATGATATTGAAATGGTGCCTGCTCATTTGTTTACATATTGTCTATGGTGGCTTCCTCACTACAGTATCAGAGCTAAATAGTTGTGACAGAGGCTTCATTGCCTACAGACCCTAAACTATTTACTATCTAGCCCTTTAACAGAAAATGCCAACCCCTGTTTTAGAAGAAAAAGATAAGCAGACAAATAATAGCCAGTCCATCCTAAAGGAGATCAGTCCTGAGTGTTCATTGGAAGGACTGATATTGAAGCTGAAACTCCAATACTTTGGCCACCTAATGTGAAGACCTGACTCATTTGAAAAGACCCTGATGCTGGGAAAGATTGAGGGCAGGAGGAGAAGGGGACGACAGGATGAGATGGTTGGATGGCATCACCAACTCGATGGACATGGGTTTGGGTGAACTCTGGCAGTTGGTGATGGACAGGGAGGCCTGGCGTGCTGCGGTTCATGGGGTCACAAAGAGTCAGACACGATGAGCGACTGAACTGAACTGAACTGAATAGCAAGTATTATTGAAAGAGCAGATTCTTGTCATGCTAAGTGCTAGGTAGCAAATTAAAACAGAGAATGTTGGAAATAGCCACCTGGAAACTTTCCAAAGAAAAGCCAACTTGTTACAAACGCTTCTTTGTTTTGTCATCATACTGTTGCCTAAATCACTCTATTTCATCGACTCCAAGATTCTACCAATTATAGGAAGCAGCATTATTGTATGCACTAAAGAAAAGAAATGCTTTAATTAAAATATAGCACAAGGCTTTCTCACCACTTACAACTTCTATTCTTTACTTGTGGGAAGAGCTCTTTCAGATTCACTTAGAAAGATTTTTTATTATATATCAGCCTTGTAGACACAGAGAAAGGTGGTCCTTAGCTGCAGCAACAGGCAGAGAGAAACTTCGCTAGGAGTAATTCTGGTAGGCAGTCCCTCTGCTGGGCACTCTTCTCCATCTCTTCTCTTTTTCTCTCCTCTGTTTCCCCTCCTCTCTTCCCACTTATTTCATCTTCCATTCTCCTGTGTCCAGATGAGCCATATCTTCCCTTCCTCTGGTCATCCTCTCAATGCATATTCCTACATCTTTGTGCATTTCTCTGCTTCTTCTCACATATCATCCTCTGCCCCCCATAACCTTTCTCATACCAGAGTGGTAAGTACGAAAGACCTGCACAGAGTGAATATTGGCTGAGTACTGATTTCATAGAGAGTACAGTCTGGGAAACAGTGTGACTTGGCATCATGAAGAATCACACTGGAGGTCTGCAGACTATAGGATGTAAATATAATGACCTATAGTGGTTACAGGGCAACAGTACTAGTGTAGCTGACGCTGGGTCATAATCTTGGTAGATCTCTGTATTTGTGTGACCATAATGTTCATAATGCCTGGAGACATTTCTTGTGTTTAGCCCCTAAAAAGAAGGACACCTCCAGCCCTCTTTGGGGGCAGACTCTTGTAGCTAGGGCCTTCAGGAACTAATTTATGCTGGAGCTCTAATGGCAGGAGCCTTGTTTCTGAATTGCGGTTCCTGTTCTGACTGATAGGAGGCTCTGTGGCAATTTGCAGTTGGGCCATACCTTCTTTCCTCCACTTTAGAAGAGCTTTCTGTCCCTAGTTCTCCAAGCACAGGTCCCAGACTAGCAGCATCAGACCCACCTGTGAACTTGTTAAAAAGGAAAATTCTCGGGCCCCTTCCCAAATCTATCAGATCAGAAACTCTGTGAGTGGTGTCCATTACTGTTTTCCAGGTACAGTAGTTTGGGGAGCACTTCTTTATAATCTTGTTGGAAAGGGGGTCTCTATCACCTTTAGAAGTTCTGTGCTTGTAGGCCTTCATCTTCTGCCCCTTTAGAAATAAGGATGGCAGAAGGTGCCAATAAACCTAAATTAAAAAAAAAAAAAAAACCTATACCAGGTAAGACTGTTCTCTGTGGAAGAGCCTACTCAGGTAGAGGAAAGGGTCCCCTTCTTTTCACATTGTTGGTAGTAAGAAACTCATTTTTCCTTGGTGATCCGATAGTGCAGGACTGATTAGCAACTACAGTCAAAGAAGCCTACTGAAGAGGTGACAGTGAAATGGAGGATGAAGGCTAAAAAGGCCTCAGCTTTTCCTAGATCAAGAGTAACATCTATCTATCTCCCCTACCTTCTTCCCCATTTCAAAATATCCTTCATATGGTTGACAAGTTAATATACTCTAAGTACCCATTCATTCACGTCACCTAACTGTTCCAGAAATGAATCAATTGTATCACTTCCAGATTTAGTCCATCGTTCTCCATGATCACATGCTGCCCATCCTTCTATCCAAGTAGCATTTTTATTTCTATTCAGGCTTTGTTCAAGAGTTCACTCTGCCTGCATGTCCTTTCCTCAGTTCAGTTCAGTTCAGTCGTTCAGTCATGTCCGACTCTTTGTGACCCCATGGACTGCAGCACGCCAGGCTTCCCTGTCCATCACCAACTCCCAGAGATTACCCATACTCATGTCCATTCAGTCAGTGATGCCATCCAACCATCTCATCCTTTGTCATCCCCTTCTTCTCCCGCCTTCAATCTTTCTCAGCATCAGGGTCTTTTCAAATGAGTCAGTTCTTCACATCAGGTGGCCAACGTATTGGAGTTTAAGCATCAGTCCTTCCAATGAATATTCAAGACTGATCTCCTTTAGGATGGACTGGTTGGATCTCTTTGCAGTCTAAGGGACACTCAAGAGTCTTCTCCAACACCACAGTTCTAAAGCATCAATTCTTCTGTGCTCAGCTTTCTTGATAGTCCAACTCTTACATCCATACATGACTACTGGAAAAACCATAGCCTTAACTAGATGGACCTTTGTTGGCAAAGTAATGTCTCTGCTTTTTAAAATGCTACCTAGGTTGGTCATAGCTTTTCCTCCAAGGAGCAAGCACCTTTTAATTTCACGGCTGCAGTCACCATCTGCAGTGATGTCCTTTCCTCCTTTATCACCAGTTTGAAGGCTACCTACCTACCACTGTGACCATACTGAATAGTCACACGAATCATGCTTCTTTTTATCAACAAAAGGCTTTCTACATTACTGCAATTTTTTCTTAACCTAAAATCTATTCAAATATCTATACATTGTCCATATTACATGATTTATACATTATTTTATAATGGGTGCCTTCAGTTGAAAGAAATGCCGACTCATATATGTGAGCATATGTATATATCCATTTGTCCCCCAGAAATTTTTAAGATTTAGATCAGGTTCAAGTTTTCACTGCTCCCCACCCTTAGGATGTACATAGTAGGTACCGAATGAATATCTGTTAAATTCAAATAGGAAAATAGCCTCTGAGTATCCTAAAGAAATTCTGGATGGCAGAATTGGCACCCAATTCATTTTTCCTTAAGGGAAATTTCTGTTTGACGTATCTAAACAAACAACAGAGATAGGGGTCAGAGGAGTCTCAGAAAGAACAAGAAGATACCTGCTTGAGATGAAAGGGTTTCAATGCCAAAAGATGTTCAAACTACCACACAATTGTCCTTATTTCACATGCTACCAAGGTAAGGCTCAAAATGCTTCAAGCTAGGCTTTAGTAGTACATGAACTTTCAGATGTACAGGCTGGATTTAGAAAAGGCAGAGGAACTGGAGATCAAATGGCCAACATCTATTGGATCATAGAAAAAGCAAGGGAATTCCAGAAAAAAACATCTATTACTGCTTCATTGACTACACTAAAGCCTTTAACGGTGTGGATCACAACAAACTGTGGAAAATTCTTAAAGAGATGGGAATACCAGATCACCTTACCTGTCTCCTGAGAAAGCTGTATGCAGGTCAAGAAGCCATAGTTAGAACTGGACATGGAACAATGCTCTGGTTCAAAATTGGGAAAGGAGCACATCAAGGCTGTATACTGTCACCCTGCTTATTTAACTTACAAGCACAGTACATCATGCAAAATGCCATTTTGGATGAATTACAAGCTGGAATCAACATTGCTGGGAGAAATATTAACAACCTCAGATATGCAGATGACACCACCCTAATGGCAGAAAGTGAGGAGGAACTAAGGAGCTTCTTGATGAGGGTGAAAGAGGAGAGTGAAAAAGCTGGCTTAAAACTCAACATTCAAAAAACTGAGATCATGGCATCTGGTCCCATCACTTCCTGGCAAATACATGGGCAAAAAATGGAAAGAGAGACAGATTTTATTTTCTTGGGCTCCCAAATCACAGTGGATGGTGACTGAAGTCATGACATTAAAAGAAGCTTGTTCCTAGGAAGAAAAGCTCTGATGAACCTAGACAGTGTATTAAAAAGTAGAGACATCAATTTTCCAGCAAATGGTCCAAATAGTCAAAGCTATGATTTTTCTAGAAGTCATGTATGAAAATGAGAGTTGGAGTATAAAGAAGGCGGAGAGCCAAAGAATTGATACTTTTGAACTGTGGTGCTGTAGAAGACTCTTGAGAGTCCCTTGGACTGCGAGGAGATCAAACCAGTCAATCCTAAAGGAAATCTATCCTGAATATTCACTGGAAGGACTGATGCTGAAGCTCCAATACTTTGGCCACCTGATGCGAAGAGCTGACACACTGGAAAAGAACTTGATGCTGGGAAAGATTGAGGGCAAGAGGAGAAAGGTGAGACAGAGGATGAGATGGTTGGATGGCATCATCAACACAACAGACGTAAGTTTGAGCAAACTCCATGAGACAGTGAAGGACAGGGAAGTCTGCAATACTGCAGTCCATGGGGTTGCAAAGAGTCGGACATGACTGAATGACTGAACAACAAAAAGAGATCCATAAAGTTGAATTTGAAGTATTAGTGATTGTGTACAAGGGAATAAAGAAGGAAAATAAGCAAAAAAATAAAAATAAAAAAGGATGGAAAAAATGGATGCAAATAAACTGAAATGGAAAGAAATAGAACTATAAATTAAGGAATTCAATATTTTCAAAAATGAGCACCATAGCCACAGTTTTCTTTTTTTTAAGTGACGTATTTCTAATCTCCTAGTTGAAAACACTCACTAGAACTTAATTCCCCGAGAAGGAGGAGGATTTCCAAATCACAACATACATGACAAAAATCAGGGTTTGGGCTCATCTTAGACACCAGGGAGCAAACATGTGGTCTTCAGCAGCTTCCCCAGGGTCCTCAGGCCTATTATAAAGCAGTGTAAATGAAAGCATCAGCTGTCCTGAGTGCCGGGGAAAGTGAAACAAAAGACAAGAAGGCTGGCCACCGCACAGGCCCGCGGTTAAGAGTTTAGGGTCAGAAATCAGATGGCTGTTGAGTCAGATAGCTGGTGTCAAATATCTGACCCCTCACCAGCTTTTGGCGTCAGGCAGCTTTGTGAAGGCTCCTGGGTGTGGGTTTCATAGTATCTCTTAGATGGTTGGGACAATTAAAGAAGATGCAGTATGGGAAGCTCTTAGCATAGAGTTTGCCAAGTAATAAACACTTAATAAATTCTGTCATACAAAGAAGTCTTTTTGTCTCACCACCAGATGACACTTCCTTCCTTTGGGGTTTGGAGATTCCCCTATCAAGTGGTTATAATGCTAATTGCTATCTTGCAGCAGAGACCTGCTTTCATGGTAGAGTTTTATGAGTTTCCTGGCTATCTGAGAGCTAGGAAATCCTTTATTTGACCAATGTGCCAAACTCATTTCCCAGTGAACAAACAGAATGATGACAGTGTCCTACTCAAAAAACAAAACAAACCAGAGCCTGAGAACTAAGGCATTTCCACAGCAAAGAATAATGAGCACAGCAAGAATGTAATTTCTGCCACAGTCCAGGTGGTCTTGGCGGCAGGTGACGGCAGGGGCCGGGATGGTATTAACTTCATAAGAGTAGATAAGTCAGCGGGAGCTACTCAATCACTTGACAGAAGTCAATTCAGAAGGCATCTAAAACGTCTGGCTTTAAAGATAATCATGTTAGGAATCAAAAAGGGGTCTAATGTTTGAGTCATGCCTTTCAAATGCAACAAATCATTATACCTGTCAAGATTTATGGACAGATGTATTTATGTTGACACTGGACCACTAATACTTTGACAAATGAGGGGCCTTGACATATACAACAGATATGTCCAAATGAATTTCCCAATTCAATAAAAATAGGATGAAGCAGTAAATCACCACAAGCTGGCGAAGTGGGCTGGCATGGCTGTGGGGGGCTTCGGCTGCTTTGGCTCCGCCACTGCCCATGGCAACCGGGCCAAACAGCACTAAGCACACGGGACCCCCTCACCAGTGAGTAAGACTGGAAATGGCTGGTATGAAAGTTTAATAAAGGATGTACCTCTATGGAGGTGACCCACACAGAGAAATGAGTCTGATTCCTTATGCCTCAGAGGATTTGTGGCCCTCTGTGAAGGAAGTGAGAAGAATTTGATTAGCAGCTGAGAATCTGAGTGTGGTAATGCTGCAGTGGCCTCAGCCTGTGATTAAGTTTATTACAGAGGTTAATTTCTATCAATGAATTAAATTCAGGACTTGATTCATACCCAATCACCTGGAAGAATTTTGCTATGGAAAAAAAAAAGTCTGTAAAGTCATCTCTCCTCGGAAATTTGATGAACTCCAATGGTCTAAAGGGACCTTCGATGAGATTCATTAATGGAATAGAATCCAAGGCATAAGAGGGACCTGTGCAGGTAGAATTTTATTTCCACCTGCTTGCTTTTTTCCATCCTCTGAATTTTTTTTTTAAACCAATTCATACCTTGTGTGTTAGGAAAATCCAATTTATAATAACGTCCTCCCTGGATTAGAAGAAGGGATTTCTTTATTATAGGACAACTCAGCATGCACCCAAGCTTTGTCAGAAGGACAGAAGAACCTGGCATGACTACAGAGCTTCTCAAGGATCAGAGATTGGATACTGGTCTTACTGCAGAGAGGGAGAACATGGCATTCCTGAAGAAGAGGTCCCCATAAGGCACAGCAGATAGCTTGGGTGGAAAACAAGTGTTCAACCAGTTTATCTCCATGAGAAAGTATGCTCAAATGCAGACATACCTTCCAAATTTAGCTGTGATTATGGGAAAGAGAAGAAGGGGAGGAGTTCTGCAAGGCACAGAAAACAATGATCCTTAACATTCATTCATTCAAAAAACATTTATGGATACTTCCTGGCCTTCAGACACCACAATAAGCCCTGGAGACACACCAGTAGAATATGGCCAACAGCATGCCTCGTCTCAGGAGATTATGGTCAAGTTGTGGGTGGGGTGAGGGGAAGAAGCATCAACAATGAACACAGAGGAGGATAAAATGATAAATGCAGTATGAGATAGATGTGGTAAAGAAAAGAAATACTTGTGGGGTAGAGAGTAACAAGGAGGAGGGAGCTACTCTGAGTAGGAATCAAGAAAGTCTTGATGAGAAGATGATTAGGATAAGATCTGAAGGAAGAGAACAGAACAGCCACGCTAAAACCCGATGTGCTAGAGAGTGGAGCCAGGGAGTTGAGAAGTCCTGAGATAGTCAAACTCTTGGCTTGTTGCAGGAAAAGAAAGGAAGTCGAATATGAGAGGATAGATATAGTAAAAGCAAAGGATGAAGAACCACTGAAGTGATTTAAGCTTAGGGTGATATCTGATTTCAGTGAAAAATGAAACATTCTGATTGTCAGGGATTGATTATGGAGAGGTAAGACTGAGAGCAGGGAAATTTATCAAGACTAGTAATTCAGGCGAGTTGATGGCAGCTTGGACCATATGGATGCCATGCACATGGAGAGAAGTAGATGAGTTAGGGGTTTCTTTTGGAGTCAAAACAGCCTGTAATTCCATAGTCAGTTTCTTCTAAGGTTAAAAAACATTTTTTTCCCTACCATGCACCTAAGATTTATATGCAGATTAATGAAATGGTACCTACACAGTGCTTTGAATTCCTTGGAGGGAAGCAAAGCATTATTATTATTTTCTTTACTCATATTATGAATTTATTAACTTTTCACTCCTATACTGAGGTAGGTATTTCACTGACAGCTGGGGTCTCATTTAGCAAACCAGGTGCCCAAGTTAAACAAAGGTTATATTATTATTGAAGTTATTATTAGAAAAACATAATAGCTCATGTTGAATACCAATAACAAAATCTAATTTCATATAAGTTCCAGCAGGCAGCTTAGTTATGGGGCATGGGTTGGTGTACTCAGTGATCATATTTCTGATATCCAATGTTCTCTTTTTCTTACCAGCTTTAAGGGGGTTTGGGATCTTGAGTGATTCCAGCCCAGTTCATTCTGAATGATAGCCTTGCATAGTGGGCAAAACCAAAATTTTCACCAGAATTTTAAATTAATCTCTTAAGGAAGTAAGGGCCAGCATGTTGACAGGGCAAAAGAAAAAACCCAAATTAACTGGTCCTTAAGAAGTAATTAAACCCAGGAAATTTGGTTATAGGAGGAAGGCAGTTTCAGAATAGGCTTATGATTAAATTAAACCAAACATAATAAATGTAGTAAGAATACATAGCAATATATTTTTCATAGCTTGGATGGGAACAAAATCAGAACTAATATATTGCCTGAGACCATTCTAATCTCCTTCCCAAGACCCTCCTCCTCCAAAATCAGATTGTACCAAGCATAAATTGCACACATTTAGTCGTGAACTCTACCACTTACTAGCATTTTTTTTCTTTTAATTAAAGCCTATAAACCAAATAATATGGCTTAAGTGAGGCAACTGTATGCATACATACGGGCTAATGTCTGTGTTAACCAGGGTAAAACATATCCTTTACTATGGACTGGACACTTATTGAGGATGCAGTCATTGCTGTTGGCATTTGTGCAAGTCGCTGAAGTGCACAGTAAGAGCCTGAAAAGAGTGCTGAGAGTCAGGAAGTCAATATGTGTATAGTTGGAACAAGGCCATTACCTACACTGCTGCTAAATCACTTCAGCCGTGTCCGACTCTGTGCGATCCCATAGACAGCAGCCTACCAGGCTCCCCTGTCCCTGGGATTCTCCAGGCAAGAATACGGGAGTGGGTTGCCATTTCCTTCTCCAATGCATGAAGGTGAAAAGTGAAAGTGAAGTCGCTCAGTGCTGTCCGACTCTGAGCGACCCCATGGACTTCAGCCTACTGGGCTCCTCCATCCATGGGATTTTCCAGGTAAGAGTACTACAGCATTAACCCAAATCCTAAGTCAAATGGGCAGAAGAAGAGTTTCCTTTGATGGAGTGATAAGCTGTGAATTCCCCAAAGAGTGAAGCATCCTATTTTTCTCTGGGTCCAGGCCCTTGCTCCCATATTCCACATCCATTTCCATCAAAGAAGATTTGCCTCAGTTGCCTACACAACTTCATTCTCCTTTTCTGTTTTGTTAACAGAGCTCTGATTTTGATTGCAGGGGAGTCAGGGGCAGGAGGTATTTAGGAAAAATGTCTAGCTTCCCTTGCAGCTAGGTTTGGACACATGACACACTTTGGCCAATGAGCTGCTGAGTGGAAATTTGTTGGGTAGGTCTTCCTGGAAAGCTTTGTTTTCCTAATTTTAAAAGGTCAGACTTGAGTGGCAAGTCTTTTTAAAAATTTTATCCAACTACCCATTGTCTTCTTTCTCTTCTTTGTGCCAGAAACATGGCTGTGATATCTGGAGATGGAGCAGACGTAAGGTTCAAGCATGAGGATACATTCTAACTCACTAAGGACAGTGTGGAAGTTAGACAGCCTGCGCCCTGATAGGATGGTTGAGCAATGAGAACTATTTCGGACTGCCTATATCCAGACTTGCTGCTGGATTTTAAGTCACACTTGGCTGAACTCTTGTACACTACCCTGAAACAGTCAGGTGGATCATCAGCTTTCACTTCATCTGTGGAACAGTGTCTCTATTTCACTCTATGTTTTCTGAGGGCATCTAAATGTTTTCCATGGTGCCTAGCTAAGAGCTAAAGGTCTAGGGAACCACTGAAGTAATTTCAGATTGAAAAAGGGGTGCGAGAAATCTAAAGCTTCTTTTTCACACCAGTGATTCTTAACCAGAATCTCAATCACATTCACCATGTGGGTATATATACATGTAAAAATAGATGCACAAATATATACAACATAACTATCTGGGCTCCATCTCCAAGCATTCATTTTTAGAAGGTCCTGACTGGACCTTCTGACATCTGTGTTTAACAAAACAATACAAACCAACCTCTACAGATGAGATTGAAATACTGTATTTATACAATTGCCAAGAAACTCAGCTTTTACTTACACATCCATCCATCTGTGTCTCTCAATACTCCCTTTCAGAAAAGTCTGCCAATCATAGGTTTCCTAATTTTTGGTCACATTTGGAACTTCAGGGGCAAGAATTCCTCACCTCTCACCCTCATTTATAAAACATGGTTGACCGTAATACCAAGAACCTCGGCTGTTTGAGCAATTTGAGAGGAACACAAATCAGAAGAAGTGAGAGTTAAATCATGGTTAGCCAGTCTGGAGTATTTTCAATGAGAAAGTTTCATGAGTTTTCCTAGTAAAGAGTTATAATGATCATATCCCTTAATCATTAAAAAAAAAAATCAAGATGGCTAAATGGCGATTGTCTCTGCAAGGGTCAAGGGAGGGACATGAGGGCATCCAATCAGTTAGGGACATGCTGGGGCTTCAGAGTGTGACTTTTTCTATAAGGAGATGATAGCTCCATGGATATTTGCTACCTATATATCTTGTGTATACATTAGAGACATGCTTGTGAGTATGAAATATTTCATTAAAAATATGGAGCAATTCAGGCAAAGGATATTATAACTTTTCTTTCATCAAAGAACATACAAAGTCAAACAAACAAACAAAAAGAACTGGGTTTTACACAAATTTTCTCTAACAGTGAATGATTCCAGTTTCCAGCCTCGGCAGTTTTCTTTTCCACTACCTTAGTACACAAATTTTCCTGATTAAAGAAGTCTCCCACAATAAAATGTAAACCCTGGCAACATTAGAGAACTCATCTCTAAAGTAAGGAGTATTTTATTTAGAGCAGTAAGGGTATAATTACTTTCCATTGACCCTCAACTTATGAAACGGAGGGCAGGTCATGGAAGGTTGTAGATCTATCTAGTTTTATTGCAAAACAAATTCTATTTTTATGTTTTTCTCCTCTTAGACCAGGCTTTTCAATGATCTCCACTGCAAGAGAGAGATGCAAAAGTGTACAGATCCCCACAGAGCAGGCAAAGTTGTGACAGTATAATTTCCAAAGCTGCCGACTTCTTAACCAATCCTAAATCCTCTGGAGATTTAGAGCAGAGCTGGGCAGTGTGTTCATGCCTTTCCTTGCTTTCTGAAAGAGACGGAGGTAAAGCAAGATGCTGACAGGATGCAGGGTGATGAGGGGAATGCTATTCTCCCGTGGACAGTCCATGCCTGACATTGCTAATTGATTACACAGTCCTTTCCTATTGAGCCAAACAACAAAATCAGAATCCACAACACAGTTCCTACCAAACTGTTGGAGAGGGTATGACATGGACTTAGTTACCATCACTGATGAAAGGTGAACACAAATTCCCTGAGTGAATGGGCATCAATGAAATTCCCAGCCACAGAATCATCCTTCTGCTTTATGACTCTTCCTTCGGCAATGTCAGCCATCTGCCTGGTAGGCTTTGGAGATGTTAGAGACCAAATCCATTACACTGAAGGAGTTTGGGGGACTCATAGAGGTGCCACAAACAGGGTGGAAGGGATATGTCTGCCACTGCCCCTACCATTTGGTTCAGTCCTGAAAAGTGACACAGATAGAAGCTATAATTATTTGTCCTAAGTCCTCTTTATTTACTTACTCACCCTGCCCCCAAACAATAAATTATTGACACATAGTAGGTTCTCAAAAACATGTTGAATGGATGGACACATGGATCCAATGTTACTTCAGGAAGGGGTTTTCAGAGGTCTCTTGATATGGATCTGAGGGTCTTTTGAGGTCCTTGACCTGCATTACCTTTTAAAATACTTTTGCAGGAAAAAAAAATGATCTTCTCAGGAGCCTACTCCAAAGCCACTACTGTCAGTTGAAATGTGCATGGAGTGGCTTGATCAGGAAGCACTTCTATGGATAATCTAGGAGAGCCAGCTGCAAATGAACTGAGGGGCACAGCCACCGTCTGACAATTTCCCCTGGTGCACAAGCTGCCCACGATGTATAAAAGAACACAGGCTGGAGCAGATGTTGGCATGAGAGTTGTCCAGTTGAAAAATTGGCTCCAGGTCAAATTAAAAATAGGACTGTATAAAATAGATCATACTTGTCCAGTGACAGTTATTCACCTGTCTCTGTGTCACTCAAGGTCAATGCTGCCAGCTGCTTTTTATAGAGGAGAAGAATTGGCTACTATTTCTCATTATGTCTTTTTAAATTTTAATGCCAAATTTTCAGCAAGACCTTATCCCAAGTAACTCTAGGACATCAGCTTGACATACCGCCAATCAGAATGTAAGCCATCCACCACCACAGGGGCCACCTTCTCCAGGGACAAGTGAACTGTCCAGATCCATAGGGCATGTACTTCTAAATAATGCTGGATTAAAATCAGTCTAGCTTTCATCTCAGTTCAGTACAGTACATACTCACTGAGCACCTGCAATGTGCCATACATTGTTTGAGGCCCTGGGAATATGGTCATGAACAAGTCAAACGTGGTCTGGCCTCACACAGCTTTGATTCAAGTGCAGGAATTCTTACCGATTTTGGGCCCTAAAACCTTTTGAAGTTTGGTGAATCCTATGAATTCCTTCTTGGGATAGTATTTTTAAGGAGATTAAATGCAGAGGACTATAAAAAATGATAATGAGGGTCAAAAAGCAGAGACATCACTTTGTCAACAAAGGTCCATCTAGTCAAGGCTATGTTCTTTCCAGTAGTCATGTACAGATATGTGAGTTGGACTATAAAGAAAGCTGAGCATTGAAAAATTGATGCTTTTGAACTGTGGTGCTGTAGAAGACACTTGAGAGTCACTTGGACTGCAAGGAGATCATATCATTTAATCATAAAGGAAATAAATCCTGAATATTCATTGGAAGGACTGATGCTGAAGCTGAAACTCCAACACTTTGGCCACCTGATGTGAAGTGTTGACTCATTGGAAAAGACCCTGATGCCGGAAAGATTGAGGGCAGGAGGAGAAGGAGGCAACAGAGGATGAGATGGTTGGAAGGCATCATCGACAGAATGGAATGAGTTTGAGCAAACTCTGGGAGATGGGGAAGGACAGGGAAGCCTGGCATCCTGCAGTCCATGGGGTTTCAAAGAGTCAGACACGACTGAGCAAATGAACAATAACAACAAATGATAATGAAATTATCTCAGTATTTCAAAAATTTATGCATATATGTTTATCAATGTATTAAATTCTTGTGGCCCAACTAATGACTACCTTAATAGGGATGTGCCTAAATATTTCAAGAGATCAGAAATAACTCTAAAGTATTATGAACTGTCTCTGCTTACTCTTGACCAAGTCATAGACCACTTCTAACACTACTCTGTTTTGTTGCCTCCATCCACACTGGAGGGAAATGATAAATTCAGTTTGAAGTTAGTGAGAAAAAGATTCATTTTTTTCCCCCAAGTCCATAACTGCCCACCACCTCCCCAGATTTCCATCTATGAGTCGTTTGGAGGTTTGTCACATCAGGTTAAGAATTCCTGGTACCAGAATAGATGATGAATTTGGTAATTCTACTATATCATATCTGTAACTGCGTATCCACGTAGAAGTGAAATGCAGTGTGGCAGACGTTGTGGTCAGAAAGTACAATGCTGTTGTAATATCTAATGTAGTCATGGGTGGAGAAAGGAGCATGTGAAGAAGTCTGCTACCTCTGTGTATGCAGGGACATAAAAGATAAGTAAAATTAAACCAGTGGAAGGAGTATAAGGACAGGTAATGAAGCACTTGTTCAGGCAAAAGGAACCACATATGCCAACTCTGTAATGCAAAGTAGGGCAACAAGGGAGGATTGAGAGGAGCTTCCAGGGTGGGACGAATGGAATGGTGAGGCAAGTGTGGCTGGGCAGGGTTAAGAGCTGAGATGTGAGTGATGAAGAACCCAGATCAAAAGTGAAGGGAATCCATGCTGAAGAGTTTGGCCTTTATCCTAAGATTTGTGAGAAACCACTGTTGGCTTCTAGACAGTGTGTTGACTTAGAAGATCACTCTGACTGCAATGTGGAAAGCAGCTCATGGGGTAAAAGAAAAGAGGCAGAGAGACACTTGTAAGACTACTGAACTAACCTGGTGGTTGATCTGACATGCGAGTGAGCAGGCTTCTGGGTGTACAATGGCACCTTCACTGAAATTGAGGTTTCAAAAAGAGATATGGATTTGGGCCAAAGGAGAAACACTGGTTTTGGTTTTGAGTGTGGTCAATTTTCTGTGTCTGCAAGAAGTTCAAGTGGCCAGAGCCATTATGCAATTGTACATCTACATGGAATCTGATGCAAAGAAATAAAATATGGGCCGGAGATGTAAATTAAAATAATCTTTCTCTTGTTGGAAACCAAGCCAAAGATTCTGAAATTGGTGACAAACTATATTGAATCACATATTATATAATGTTTTAAACTACCATTTAATGTTATATACTCAGGCATCAGCTCAGTTCAGTTCAGTCGCTCAGTCGTGTCCACCTCTTTGTGACCCCATGGACTGCAGCACACCAGGCCTTCCTGTCCATCACCAACTCCTGGAGTTTACTCAGACTCATGTCCATTGGGTTGGTGATGCCATCCAACTATCTCATCCTCTGTCATCCGCTTCTCCTCCTGCCTTCAGTCTTTTCCAGCATCAGGGTCTTTTCAAATGAGTCAGTTCTTTGCATCAGGTGGCCAAAGTATTGGAGTTTCAGCTTCAGCATCAATCCTTCCAATGAATATTTAGGACTAATTTCCTTTAGGATGGACTGATAATATATAATCTGTATGCATTTTCTCAGTCTTTGAAAAATGGTATGATCTAGGCTTATTTGTGTTAACTTCACAGATAGGAAAATCAATGCTAACAGAGGTTAAGTGATTTATAGGTCATATGATGAGCAAAATGCAGAACAGACTTTAAACCAGGTTTTCTGATGCCCAAACCCATGCTCTTAAACATCATGTTCTAGGGATTCCCTACTAATTGTACTCCATGAGAAAAAACCATTAACATTCCATTTACAGAAAAGACAACAGGAATTTCAAACTTTCTCTCTTCCCTAAAAGTCAACCAATTTCTAGTTTTCCACACACCTTTGTTCGAAGGCATGCATTACATCTAATAAAATCTTTTTACACACTTCATTGGTTGTGTTGTTTGCACTTCGTATATATGTATGAAATGAAAGGGAATACCTGTTTCACCTGAGTTAGATTCCTTAAAGGGAGAAGAATATGCATGAAGATTTTGTGAATTAGACAGGACTATGTTAGGTGCAAGAGACGTACACCCATAAACCTGGTTTAAACTAGTTCAAGGGAGAAGAAAAGATTCTTTCTCTCTAGGATGGGTGGATCCATGTACTGTTGGAAGGACATCCTTAGATCTGGTCTTTGTCCTTCCTTTACCGTGCTAGGCTTGCACAAGGCTCCACCCTCCCCCCACCGCAAGTGGCTTCAGGTTGACATCTTAGATTCATTTCCAGGAAAAAGAGCTCCTTTATTCCAGGCATTCCAGTATGATTCCCCGAATTGCATCTCTTTGGTCTGGCTGGGATCATACACTCATGTTGAGCCAATCTCTGTGGCCAAGAGGAAAGACTCCAATGTCTGGCTGGGTCTGAGTCACAGGTCCACTCTTCAAATGTGGGTGAGGATGAGGGTCCTCCCAAAACCATAAGGGGATTATAGGGGTGGGACCTCCCCTAAAACGCAGCCTCTGCTAATAATAAAGGGAGGAATATGCGCTGGGCAGGCAACAAACAACAGATGTCCATTGCATTTGGCCACAGCAAAATAAGATTCTGGTTTGTCACAAAGAATGCAGTTTTCATATAAATATCTTTGTGTCTAGAGATAAGAATATTTCAACAACAGTAAGTTCTACAGTTAACTATTCAATCACCAGGTGTTACTTTACAAGAGTGGCTTTGTGATTTCAACTTGAATGGAATAACACAGCCAAGAAATAAAATTTTAAGGGCACCTAACTGTACAAAATGAAAATAACCATAAGCAATGTCAGCTGGCCTCCTGTCAGGAATTTCTAAAGCTATATACTCTGCGATTTAAAGAAAAAAAAGTCATCCCTGACACTAGTGGAACTTCTGTGCAAAGAATAAGTGACTAATCTTAGAGCAGCAGCAGAAAACCAACCCTCATTATCTAAGATCTATTTGGTTCCTGGGTTCAGACAGCGTGAGTTATCACTGTGAGGAGTACCTATTATAATTTTAGACTAATAATTCTCTGCATTTGAGGTAGGATAACTTTTACTTTTTGGTGTATCCTCATAAACACCAATGACATACACAATTATGTAAATGTAACATTTAACAAAATAAGAACAAAATTCCATCCGTTAAAGATGAACTATAGCATCCTCAAGATGTGTGACACAGTGTTAGTTTTGTGTATAAGTACAACCAAAAGGAAGAATAACTAGCTACCTAATTGAACTCATTAGACACATATGTTGTCATTTTAGCACTGGATTTCTGTAATGCCAGTATTAGGATGCTCAGGATGAGATGTGTCTAGACATTTCTTAAAGAATAAATTCATCTCACAACAAAGGACAGCAAAATTAGATTAAGGCTTTTCTTCAGTTTTATTTGTTTTTTTTTTTTTTTCTTTTCTTTACCTTTTTTGTTCTGGGCGCTATCAGAGAGATTCATTAAAAAGGGACAATAGGAAATTGTCTTAGGAAACTGATCAACATAAATATTTCAAGATTAAGAAAGGGAAATTAATAGGATGAAACTAACACTGAAAACCTACTATGTGCATGGAATTTTTCAATTAAGAAAAAAACTTTTATTTAAAAAATAATTTTATTAAAATAAAATTAAAAAAATAATAATTTTAGACTTACAAAAGAGTTGCAAAGAAAGTGGAGAGGATTCTTGTTTTGTTCCTTAGCCACTTTCCCCTTCTGTTAACATCTTACATAATCAGAGAATGTTTAACAGAATTAAGAGATTATTTTCAGAATAATACTGTTAATGAAAGCACAGACTTGAATTTCACCATTTTTTTTCTGTCCTAGGATTCGATCAAAGACTGTACACTGCATTTTAGTACAATTCTTATACTTGCATATCTGTCTTTTACTCTGTGTGACTTTTTTTTTTTTTGCATGACTTTCACACAAATTAAACAACAGAACTTAAAATTCTTAGAGGCAGAATCTCTGATGTGAGACCTATACCTTTCTTATCCCTATACTTTACATTTGGTTATAAATGAATAAATTTAGCAACTACATTAGGAATATTTTTGCCTAAATATCTTTTCCAAATCAAGAATTTTACACTCATACCCTTAAAAACTTTTCCTTTAAAGAGTATGACATAGGCAGTTCCAGAACCTGAATTGATCTAAAACTAGACAGTGAAGACGACCAATGGGCTTCCCAGATGGTTCAGTGGTAAAGAATCCGCCTGCCAAGCATGAGACATGGGTTCAACCCCTAGGTCTGGAATATCCCCTGGAGAAGGGTTGGCTGCCCACTCCAGTATTCTTTCCTGGGTAATACCACTGACAGAGGAGCATGGCGGGCTACTGTCCATGGGGTTGCAAAAAGCCAGACACAACTCAGAGAATAAGCATCCCAGAAGCAGCAAGATGATCCATACAGTACTATAAGAAAACTACTAGTGTTTGATTAATTCAAAAGTTAGGCACTTCTTTTCCAAGATTCTGAACAAGCAAGAAGTGGTTAAGCAGATCTTGTGGTCATCTCTAGGCTAACACCCATTCCTGCTTTTTGATGTACCTCATTTTTTTTTTTTTTTTTGCAGGGGATATTACCTCTTCCTCTGGGCAAAGATATGGGGTGGAAGGCCAATTCCTTGTGATGGCTGTACACTGCAGATGATGATGGATCACTTTCACTTTCCCCTCACTTGGAGAGAGACCAGCAGTAGCTCCAAGACCTAAATTCAACCAGCTACAGACAGTTTCACAGAACTGTAGATCTTTAGCAGATAACACAAGGATGAAAAGACCAGCCAGGAGTCAACAGCCAGCTCATGATACTATTTCTGTGATGAAATTCTGGTTCCTGCTCTCCAGTCCTCTCTTCTTCCCATTTCTAAGCCAAATTCTCTAGTTAGCCATTAATTCTGTGAGTCTTCACCTCAGGTTTCGTTCCCTCTTAGTTAGATTAACAGAACTGCTTTCTGTTGCTTGCAACCGTGTGCTCTAGGTAAAACTTTCAAGATATTTTCCCCAAGCATTACTAATACCTCACAGTTAGAGTATTTTGGAAGACTTCTGAACACATTCTTATCTAATCTTTCTTTGTTTAAAACTCTGAATGTTTATAAGCCTGGAACCCAGGAATCCTCATTTGGTCATATTCATCACACTTATTTTTTGCTGTTTGACTTCTGCTTTAGAGGATGCTGTCCATGCAGGCACAGCCTCGACCACCAGCATCCAGCATGGAATGGCCATGCGTGGTGATGAAAAACATCTCTCCCAGGAAACACACACCCTTCACCACTATTCATGTTAAGTTCCCTTTTTACCTTTTGATAGTTATTTTAATTTCTGGGGAAGGGCCAACCCATTTGGCCAACCCATTTGGGCCAATCCATATTTGGCTAATTTGTCCAACTGCAAATTAGCAAAAGCAGATACTGTTTCACCAAATTTTGAAGACGATTCCTTTACAAGTGCCAGAAACAATGTCATCATGTACACTGGAAAGCTGTTTACCAATTTTGACTTCACCAAATAGGCCCATATTATTACTTGGCTTAGGATATTTTAGAAAGAAACCACTTCCATATGCTATGCTGAATCTCATGATAGATCATTAAAACTCTTAAGGGAGACATTATTTTTCTCTAGAGTTAAGATATACTCAAAATCATGGGCTTCTAAGTGGGGGAAAACTACAGTCAACCAAAGCCACAACAACAGTGTTTAGCAAACGAGCGTGATGTTTACAACAGGACTGAATGTGACAGCTTTCAAAGCATTATGTATATTTCCATGCATCTACATGGCTAGCTCTGACAGCATGTCAGTTATCATTTTTGTAATAACATGGATATAATTTATTAGAATTCAAATATAGGATAAACTGAGCACACGCTTCGGCCTGAAGTACTAATTTGTCTGTTGCTGACAGTTTTGTATGTGTTTTAAGTAGAAATAAAGACATTGTAATTGAATAAATGTTTTCCCCTCGCTAACCATGCCCTCTCAGGGTTAACAGCAAGCCAATGGAATAAAGTAGAATCTTTGCGAAAGAAACCACAAATAAGACAACCATGGGGGAGAGGTGGGTTTCAGCTTTCCTGGTTGCCTGCCATAGAAGTTTGCTCATATGTGATTGATTGCCCTGGTGAGTAATACCAGTTGGCAGACATTAGTAACACTTTGTCTTACTTTTGGTGCAGTTGTTAGCTTTTCTATGTTTAGCGTGTTTTCATATTTTAATAAGAATTCTGAAGCTGTGTATATATATATTCAGCATTAGCCTGAAACTTGACACTTTTGATTCTGGGGTAATTTATAGCTTCATCTGTATTTGACATAACTACAAGATGCTTTCAACATATGGAATTATGCTTGTAAAATTTAACCTTATTACATTCCTTTTCCAGCCCCTGTGCATTTTTTTTTTATACACATTTTACTTTGCATTTTAAACATTTTGATTAGATATTGTTAGTGGGGTTGGCATGGTTTTGTAGGAGACATGGAGGACGGGAGAAAAGCAGGGGGTATGTGGAGTTGTTTTTTGTTTTTTTTGACAATTGACCGGGAGGCTCCATTTCATTTATGAGCCAAGATGGATGAGGTACCAGTCTGAAATCCTTTGTGATGTGGCCAACAACACGAGTACCAGGAATGTTTTCACCCCTGCGCTAAAGTATCAGATGAGGTGCTGGAAACATGCGGGCTCCTCCAGTATTTTGCGTGGTGCACTTGCTCCCTTCTGGGAGCTGGAACACGTCCACCAGGCAAACCATGTGAAAGGCCTGAGCCTTCAACAATGGTGTGATAGAAGTTTAAATAGGCGAGGACCTGTGCCAAGTTTGTGGAGTATTGTTAGGCTGACTTTAGCTGCAACCAATGAGTGGCTTGGCTTGCGTACTTCAAGGCATAAGTTGAAAACGGCTTATGGTTGTTTTGAAAATTTTGGGAGTTTCCAGATACTTAATAGAGCTCCCGCCATCTCCATCAGAAGACAGTTCTAAGAACTATCTAGGAAATGACACAAAAAACCCCCCAAGAAAGAAGGGCCTGAATGGTTTTAATTTGCAATTACAAACTACAACCAAAATTAACTGGATGACAATCCATTCTGTATTTGCTTATTTCAGTTTATTGCAACTGAGAAGTGCATTTTAAATGCTTTATTATGTTCTTTCTATGGAGTTCAGTTAACAGTGCCTTGGGTCCATGAGTAGGGGAAACTTAAAGGTTTTTCTTAAACAAAAGAGAGGAGAGCTTGCTCCTGAAGCAGGTTTCCCAAGGTCACGGCCACCTCTAATTACAATTCTAATGAAACATAAGGAGATCTTCCCAGGAGATCATTACTTGGTAATTTTTCAACAATAGCTATACCATCTTCTTCCCTATTTGGAAAATACAGAAAAATGGCCCATCAGCGTCCCTACCATAGATTTCATTTTCACACTCGGTATTTCTGAATCCCTGATTAGTTCTCTGACAAGCAGCACATTTATATACAGTATGAAATATGAGCGTTATCTATGCCTCAGTCTTAATTTAAAATTTGCATTATACAGTATTTATGTAGACCTTTTCTGCAACCTTTCAAGTACTCAAACAAATGATTCTCCATTAAAAGAGTTGATCTTGAAATATCTGTCTGAACATTGTAAATAGCATGTTATGGATCACGCGTTTATTTAGACAAGTGAAATACAACATCAAAAGCTATCGCTGAAAAACTAGGCCAATGTGGGCATTAAAAATATAACACCACATATCTTGGGCAAGAAAGTTCTCCAGATCCCACGTGTGATGATGGGGAATATTTAGACTCTCCAGCAAAGATTACATGTTTCTTGATTCATCTCACAGCGCAAGTCTACTTCATTTGCAAAGTGATAACCTATTACCATAACTAAACCGCCTATTGCATGGAGGCTCAGAAATAAAATAAAAAGATTAGCCAGTTATCTTATTTACATATATTGAATTGCAGTAATACAGCCCGATCTCTGCCTCTCATTTGATTCTAATTAAAGCGTAGCAGAGAAACTGCAATCCACACAAGAGCTTATTTTAATAGTCAGAGCTGGCAAAGTCCCAATATCACAATGTAGCAATTAACAGCACGGCTGTATTTGCTATTCATGGTTTGATGTAAAAACTTGTTTATTAAGATGGGCTGGAGGCGCTGGTGTGCAATAGACCTGCATGTAATTAGATTCCAATTATTTGTCTGTTTCTGATATTGTAAACTGGCACTTAGCACATCAGTTAAATTGACACACGGCGCTGCATGGTTTACTCGGTAATTAAAACATGTTCTGTTAATTAGATGATGACCACTTTATTTCAGGGCTCTTGTGTTTGGGTTTTCTAGTGTGCTCTGTTTGTATCATGAGCCACCAGACGCTCTTCTAATGAGTCCTTGTTTTGTTTCAATTACCACCTGCTGTTCAAAAGCAAAGCTTGTTTTAACTAAACAAAATTAATGCTTGTCTCTTCCTTTGTAAGAACTTAAATGTTAGACAAATTAATATGCTTATTATCGAAGTGCTAAGCTCTGGTTTTAAAGACTGCTAAGGCAATTAGAAGAAAGTTATAAAATGTTGTAGAGTGTGGCATAAATATTGTTTAGCGTATTAAGAGGCATTACAAACAATGAAATATTTGCTGGGGTTGAAAGGGAGCAGAGAGACTTAGCCTCCCCACCCCCAAATTAAATTAGCTCTTGCAATTTGCACAGGGATATCCAGAAACTAAAGATACTAGTGACTTCCTAAGAGAAGGAACTGAATGAAGTCAGACATGAAAGTATGTGGCACGGCTATAAATAAACCCATGAATGATGTTGGATTGCCCTGAATGGTTTTCAAAACTACATGCCTGCTGCATATTCTTTTACATATGTTGTTTTCATGCTAAACAATCAATGGAGCTGTTTCTTAAAACTTATATAGCAAACCCTATCAGAAAAGCCAGTTCACATTTTCCAGGGTGTTAGGGCCTGTTCTATTACCTATGCCTCTGATTCCAAAGCCACCTCCACACCAGCACTTCTCCCGGGGAACCACCATATCATGGTTCGTCTTTCCAACCTTTCCACAGTCCTTTCCATCCCAGCAGCTCTTGACTGCATACTATGACATCATGACTACTCCTCCTGTCCAGAGTTGACAACTGTGTGATGCAAAGGTGGAAGCAAAGGATGACCACTTAGCTCCTAAAGTATCTTTCTCATCCAGTTTGCAGAACTCTTTAAAGATGCAATAAAGTGATGTCAGGCAAGTAAACCACTGTTTAAGAAGCTACTCTGAACAGATCAGGCATTTTGGAAAGGTGTGCAAAACCATGAGTTTGTTTAAGACCAGGAATAAGACAAGGGTGTTCACTCTCACCACTACTGTTCAACACAGTTTTGGGAATCCAGGCCACTGCAATCAGAGAAGAAGAAGAAGAAAAAAAAAAAAAGGAATCCAAATTGGAAAAGAAGAAGTAAAAAATGTCACTGTTTGCAGATGACACGGTGATATAAGGATGCCATCAGAAAACTACTAGAGCTGATCACTGAATTTATTGAAGTTGCAGGATACAAAATTAATACACAGAGACCTTTTCCATTTCTATACACTAACAATGAAAGATCAGAAAGAGAAATTAAGGGGAAAAAATCCCATTTACCATTGCAACAAAAAGAGTAAAATATCTAGGCGTAAACCTGCCAAAGGAAGCAAAAGGCCTGTGTGCAGGAAACTATAACATATTGATGAAAGAAATCAAAGATGACACAAATAGATGGAGAGATATACCATGTTCTCGGATTGGAAGAATCAATATTGTGAAAATGACTATACTACTCAAAGGTATCTACTGATTCAATGAAGTCTCTATCAAATTATCAATGGCATTCTTTACAGAACTAAAACAGAAAATTTTACAATTTGTATAAAGGCCCCAAATAGCCAAAGCAATCATGAAAAAGAAAAACAGGGCTGGAGGAATCAGGCTCCCTGACTTCAGACTATACCTACAGAGCTACAGTAATCAAGACAATATGGTACTATCACAAAACCAGAAATGCAGACCAATGTAATAGGATAGAGTCTAATAATAAAACCACACACCAAGAACATACAATGGAGAAAAGGCAGCCTCTTCAATAAGTGGTCCTGGGAAAACTAGACAGTCACGTGTTGAAAAATGAAATTAGAACATTCCCTATTACCACATACAAAAATAAACTCAAAATGGATTAAGGACCTGAATGTAAGGCCAGACACTATAAAACTCTTAGAGGAAACACACTCAGAGCACTCTCTGTTGTAAATTACAGCAAGGTCATTTTTTTGACTCACTTCCTAGAGTAATGAAAATAAAAACAAAAATAAACAAATGGAACCTAATTAAACTTAAAACTTTTCACACAGCAAAGGAAATCATAAACAAGATGAAAAGACAAGACGAAAACCTTCAGAATGGGAGAAAATATTTGCAAACAAAGCAACTGACAAAGGATTAAATTTCAAAATAAACAAACAGCTCATGCAGTTCAAAATATCAAAAAGGAAAGCCAAACAACCCAATGAAAAAATGAGTGGAGGACCTAAACAGGCATTTCTCTAAAGAAGACATATGTATGGCCAATGAACACATGGAACGATGTTCAATATGGCTAATTCTTTGAGAAATGCAAATCAAAACTGCAATGAGATATCACCTCCTACTGGTCAGAAAGGCCATCATTAAAAATATCTACCAAGAGTAAACGCTCGAGAGGGTGTAGAGAAAAGGGAACCCTCCTGTACGAGTTGGTGGGAATGTAAATTGATACAGCTGCTATGGAGAACAGTAGAGAGGTTACTTGAAATCTAAAATTACAACTACCATATGACCCAACAATCCCACTCCTGCAAATATACCCAGAGAAAACCGTAATTCAAAAAGACACATGCACCCCAATGTTCACTTCAGCAGTATTAACAACAGTCAGGAGATGGAAGCAACCTAATTGTCCATCAACAGAGGAATGGATAAAGAAGATGTGATAAATATATACAATGGAACATTACTCGGCAATTAAAAAGAACAAAGGTAGGTCATTTGGGGAGACGTAAATGGACTTAGAGACTGTCATACAGAGTGAAGTAAGTCAGAAAGAGAAAAACAAATATTGTAAATATTGATTATTAACACACATATGTGGAATCTAGACAAATTGTATAGATTATCTTATTTGCAAAGCAGAAATAGTCACATGTAGAGAACAAGCTTATGATTATCAAGGAGGGGAGAGAGGGTGGATGAACTGGAACTGACATATATATATATATTACTACATATAAAATACATAACTAATGAGAACCTACTGCATAGCACAGGAACTCAACTCAATGCTCTGTGGTGACCTAAACAAGAAGAAAAGGAAAACAAGACGGCATATGTAGACATATACATATAGCTGATTCACTTTGCTGTATGGTAGAAACTACCACGACATTGTAAAGCAACTATACTAGAATAAAAATTAAAGATAAATTAAACAAACAGAAGAAACCACCAGTTCATTCCCTGCCATTGGCATCAACCAGCCAAGTCAATTGCTAGGGGGTTGTCCCATAGAAGATAGGTAAAAACAAGGTAACTTTAGTTTTGTTCCCGTGTATTCTTTTGTATATCACAATTCAGAGTTATTTAGGGTTCACATCTACATGTTTTATAGTTAATATCTGTCATCTTTAGAAACATGCAAATCTAGAATATAGTATTTACAATGTATTTTCATAGAAAGGTATTTCAGCTCCAAGGCAAATCATATACTCCCGCTGAGAGAATTGGTTTTGTTCTTACAGGTGTATTCTAGAGTTAGAAATATTGTTTATACCAGATATTCAACATGGGACACAAACCTCAGTGTGTGAACATCAGCCCCCAAGACCATGGTCCCATCAATGAAGATGATATGCTTGTGTACAAAAGTTAAACGCTGCACTTCCTCAGAAACATTAATTGAAAAAAATTCACATTAGCTGATTTCTGTACCTTAGGGGTACATTTCCAGAGCAATGGGCGGCAAGTGAGCTGCAAGACTTCTATTGAGATTAATGGCATGTGCAGAGCTAAATCACTGAGCGCTGCTTGGCAAACCTACTCCTCAATGCTGCAGTTGCCTTAAATTAATATTTTACAAAGACCTAAAGTAATTAGACTGTGTCTTACTAAATGCCCCATTTACTCATTAGATATTTCAAAATGCATCTTTTGCTGCAGGCCCATGGGGGCACATTAACTACTCTAAAATATATAAATGACTTCATTGGGACCTTTTAAAAAAATACTGGTTTAGGGGAGGGGCATGGGCTCCTCACTGGTGACCAATTAACACCGGCCCGTTAAGGTACACACTGGTGGGACTCAAGGGACATGATCTGATCATGGCTACCCAGATCCAGGAAGCAATGAGTTATTTTTCAACCATGTCTCATGCATACATTTTAAATGTGAGCCCTAATTGACGCTGTTTCTGGCTTCCCAGGGTCTATTCCCTTCAGCCTAATATACTTTTGGGGCTCTTCTCTTTGCCAATGTACACTTAGGGAAGCTGATTCCACTCCCGGTTCTGTAGTGAGAAGGCCGGGTACGCACCCTTTTTGGCTGCAGGGCATCTTAACCAGGATGGTCCAATCTTGGAAACCAAGGATGTTTATTTAATAGTTGAAGAATATTTTCTTTTCTGCTGGATGGGGGTTTGAAGGGAAATAGCCCCAGGAGCTGCTGGCCAACATCTTTCACTACATCTTTTGAGCAGAGGGCCAACCCAGAGGAAGCAGAGACAATAGACAGAGGTTTATCAAATCACAAGACCTGTATCAAGCCCTGTTTGAAGTCAGTGCTACCCCTAGATTTACGGGGACCATTATCTCCCCCACTACCTTCACCACCATTGTTTTTGTTTTGTTTTGGCAGCTAAGCCAGTGAAGGGTGATTTTTGCCCTTTGCATGTAGAAAAATCCCTAATTGATACAACCCGACATTTCTCATCATACCATCAGGTTATTTCACCCATTTGAGTCATGAATCTCAAGAGAAGAATTCCTAAGAGCAGATTCTTTAAGGGCTCCAGAATATATTTCAGAAGATTCATCAATTCCCTTAAATCATAAATCATAAGCAACATTTTGTGCTATGTACATTTTTCTGGGGGAGTCAAAATGATTGTCAAAATGTTCCCATCTCAACTCTACTCAGTGCTCTCTAATGACCTATATGGGAATAGACTCTAAAAAAGAGTGAATATGTGTGTGTAACTGATTCACTTTGCTGTACAGCAGAAACCAATGCAACATAAAATCAACTCTACTCCAATAAAAATTAATCTAAAAAATGTTCCTATCTCAAGAAAGCTTAAGAATCCCTGTGTATGGTAGCAAAAGTTCTGGAAAGTTAGCAAGGAGAGGCACCATTGACATGAAGCAAGATTTTGTATGAAAGTGTCAACTTTGCCCTCCAAAATTCAAGAGAATACATAGGGGTTCCCTGAAAAAACCTGCATAGCTGAAGGCGAGTGCTTTCTAGAAATTGGAATTGGTAATTCTGGGGGATAAAAGATGCAAATTGGGGTTGCACATGAATGAAAAAAGCAGTGGTTTTTTTTTTTTTTTTTAAAGCCTTAATGACTGGCTTGTTTCAGAGTTTACTGTGTCTATGTATGCGTGATGTATAGAGAATATATTACATATATGTGTGTGCATGCATGCTAAGTTACTTCAGTCATGTCCGAGTCATTGTGACCCTATGGACTACAGCCCATGAAGCTCCTCTGTCCGTGGGGTTCTCCAGGCAAGAATACTGGAGCAGATTGCTATGCCCTCCTCCAGGGGATCTTCCCAACAGGGACTGAACCAAGGGATCATCCCAACCTAGGGACTGAACCATGTTGCTTATGCCTCCTGCATTGTCAAGAGGGTGCTTTACCACTAGCACAGCCTGCCACCTGGGAAGCCCATTTCTTACACAAGGCGACACCAAAAGGTCTACAGTGAGAAAGAGAAACAGTGCAATTGTACCTGTTGCACTTGAAGGAATGTACAGTCTCAACTTCTCAATGCACTTAGAAAGGGGCTTGCCCCTAGGTTCTGTACTCAGAGAATAAAACTACAGCAAGACCCGAAATGGTTATAATGCCACAGATCTGCAAGATAACTCTACTACATCATTTCCCCATCTTCTCTGAGGTGTTCATCAATATCTGTTTCATCTGATGTAAGTGAAAGTAGGTCCCTGCTACTCACTGATGATAGTACAAGAAAAGCAGAGATAAACTAAACAAAAACAAAAGAAAACCAACCCTGTTAAACTTACCATCACATACACTTTGAAATTTTGCCTATTGATTGTGTTAGAAGATCGAAAGCCTGGGCTCTGGAGCCAGATAGTGAACTCAAATTCTGACTACCAATTTCTAGCCATGAGACTTTGAACACGTGACTTTACATGTCTGCAACTTTGCTCATCATCTGAAAATGATAGGCTCAATTATATGGAGTGTCTTGACATTACATTCATCTATATTTAGAAGACAGGCAGTGGCAGTTCTGTGTGGTTTAGACCCATACCTCTACTGTATTAATTTCCTAAGGCTGCTATAACAAAGTACCAAAAGCTGGGTAGCTTAAAACAGCAGGAATTCTATTCTCTCACAGTGCTGGAGACTTGAAGTTCAAAATCAAAGTGTCTGCAGGGCCATGAGCCCTCTGACGGCCCTACAGAAGAACCCTTCCTTGCCTCTTCTTAGCTTCTAATGGTTATGGTTCCTTGGCATTTCTTGGCTTGTAGCAGCATCACTTCACTCTCTGTCTCTATCTCCACATAGCTGTGTGTATTTCTGTGTCTGAGTTGCTGTGTTTCTTTGTATATGGCGATCACTCTCATCCAGTATGACTTCATCTTGGTTACATTTGCAGAGATGCCATTTTCAAATACGGTCACATTTACAAGGACTGGGGGTTAGGACCTAAACATATCTTTTCAGGGGATATAATTGAACCTACCACACTACCATATTAATCCTTTAACAAAGATTAAAGAAATTGATGAATGTAAAGTGTTTTGAGTGGTGCTTGGAACATAGTAAGTACTCAGTAAAACTCAACTATTGTTGTTTTAATTATTTCATCCTATCATTTGACAAAGCTCTGCCTCTCTTACACCCTGGATACCTCCCTAGCTACCCCAGAATCAAGCACGCTCCTTTTATTTCCTCTTTTCTCCAGGCAATTCCTTAAGTACTCAGAGTGACCCAACTGTATAATCCCTCCTCATAAAGATTTTAAATAGACGGGGCCACAGAATTCTTTCTTCAAAGGAAACGTTTTTAGAAGACCAATGAAGAAAGTGGGAACCCATATCACTGTTGTTCTACAGCCTTCCGCCAGTGGCCCTTGAGATATTTCTCTGGAGAATACAAGGGTCAGAAAACTCTCTCTCAGAGTTTGATGGACATGTGCACACTGTTATATTTAAAGTGGATAACCAACAAGGACCTACTGTGTAGCACATAGAACCCTGCTCAATGTTATATGGTAGCCTGGATGTGAAGAGCGTTTGAGGGAGAGTGGATACATACATATGTATGACTGAGTCCCTTCACTGTGTGTCTGAAACTATCACAAACTTGTTAATCAGGTATATACCACCTAAACAAATTAAAAGTAAAAAAAAAACCAAAAAACACAAAACTACCCCATCAGTCATAAACAAGCTAATTTCAAGCACATGGGAAGAGGTGGTCTTCAGACCTTTCCCCCAACTCCCTTTTAGCATCCTCTCCTCTCTCCTGGGTAATATGCCCCCACCTGGCCAAGGAAGCGGACTTTGTCACTCGGGACAGAATCTAGGATATGGATTGTGCCATGTTCTCTTGTGTTATTCATACTACTGGTTCTGTAACAAGGTCAGGTTTATTACCGGACTTTTACATGCTGGACTTAGCTTGGGGTTTCTATCTACAAGAGAAAGATTTCCAACATCTAGTAATAGCTGTGCAGAGAGGGGTGGCCTTCCTCTCTCTTTGGGACGGAGTTATATGCTTTTGTGCCCCTTTATCAAAAGTCTGCATGTAGGCACTCTCTTTGTCCATTCAAGCTCTGCAACAAAGTATCACAGACTGGAAGCCTATACAGAACAGAAATTTATCTATTTTAGTTCTAGAGTTTCTGAAGTTTAATATCAAGGTGCTGGCAAGGTCATGCTCTGGTGAAGGGCCTCCTCCTGCTTCCTAGTTGACACCTTCTTCTTGTTTGCTCACAGGGTGGAAGCCTGGAAAGAGCTCTGTGAGATCCCTTTTATATGAACACTAATCCCATTCATGAGCGCTCCACTCTTGTGACCTAAGCATCTCCAGAAGGCCTCCCGCCCCCAGTACTCTCTCAATGGGCATTAGGATATCTCAACATATCAAGTCTGCAACATTCAAACATAGCAGGCCCTCAAGAAGAAGGCCAGCTAGCATAACAATGGCAAAGTCTTTCTCGTTTGGCTCTTGTCCCTTGTGTATAAATCTCCTGTGGGAATCTTTGGGGAGGAGAGATAATTGCCAGGGCTGAGTTGGAACAGTCCTGTGCAGACAAGCCAAAGGTTATCAACTCTTTAAAGATTCCTTCCACCCTTCTCTTCTAAATGAATCTGGGTTTCACCTGGGGATTTGACCTTGTCCGTAGGCAGCTCTTGGGTAGGAAGCTCCTTTTCCAGAATCTTGAGTACCTTGTACCCATGGTGAGTTTAAGCTGCTGTTAGGACTCACTGTTTATTACACATTCTGACTTGTCAACTCATTCAGAAAGAGCCATCATATTATGTTCTTTCCTCCTCCTCTGCACAGGTCTCATCTTTATTCTCATACCCATTCGTATTCTCACCCCCAAATTCCTCCTCACTGCTAAGTTAGACAATATGAGTTATAGCTCTGTCTCACTCCTACTTTTTCTAGCCATGTGCTCAGGGATAGCTTCTCCAAACCAGAGTAGTCACAAGCTAAATACTGATGTGTATTTGTCAGGGATTTCCAGAGAAACAGAACCAGTAGCATGTGTATATTTATAGAAAGAAATCATTACAAGGAACTGGCTCATGTAATTATTGAGGCTGAGACACCCAGAGATCTGTTATTGGCAAGCTGGAGACCCCAGATTCTAAACTGCGTCCAAAGGCCTGAGGACTGAGAGAGCCAATGGAAGTCCGAGTCCAAAAGCCAGCAGCAGGCTCAAGCTCCAAGAAGAGCAGTTGCTTTAGGATGAGTCTGCAATCAGCAAAAGACTGATGTTCCAGCTCAAGGCAGGTCAGCTCAAGAAGGAATTCTTTCTTACTTTTGTGAGGTCAGTGTTGTTTTTTTTTTTCCTATTCAGGCTTTCGACTGATTTAACAAGGGCCACTCATATTAAGGCGGGCAATCCATTTTATTCAGTCTCTTACTGATTTAAATGTTAGTTTCATCCAAAATACCCTCACAGGTATACTGAGAATAATGCTTGACCAAGTATCTGGACACTCTGTGGCTCAGTCAAGTTGACATGTAAAGTGAATGACCACTAAGATCGTTCTCTCCTCTGAGAGAATTTCTGCAGACAGCTCTACATTTATTTTTTCTTGTCACTCTCCTTAAATTATTTTAGCAGTTTTCTACTTGGTTCCCCATTACCAACTGCTTTTCACTAGTTCATTCTCCGTATAACTGGCAGACTAAATTTTCTTGAAAAGCTAACCAGGGACTTGCCTGGTGCTCCAGGGCTTAGGTTCTGTGTTCCAAATGCAGGAAGCACATGCAGAGTTCCTAGGTCAGGGCCCTGGATCCTGAAAGCCACAACTAAGAGTTTGTATGCTGCAACCGAAGGTCCCACACGCTGCAGCCAAGAGTGCACGTACAGCCAAATAGAGAAAATTGATCTAAAAAAAACGCTTACCAAGTCCCACCTCTTTCTTGCCTACTTCAACCTACTCCTTGCAATAAAAAATTCAGAATTCTTAGTTTGACACTCGAATTCATCCCCAAATTAGCCCACTATACTTTTTTAAAACTGTGTGTTCCATTAATCCTGCCCTCTTGCCATATTGAATCTACGATATTCTTCCTTAGTAGCCCTTCTGGTACTTTACTTTCAAAGTCCATTTCCATTCACTTGTATTACTCTTTTCCTCTTGCTCACCCACACATTTGTCCTAAACTGCTCATCCTATTTGCCGTGCATATAAAACATGACATGTTCTCTATATCATTATAATACCACTTTTAATTTTTAGTCCATTTGTTTATGTCTTCCTACCACCAGCTCAACATTTCTGAAAATATGTACCTGACAATGGTACAGCCTGAAAAATCACTTTTAAAGGATTTCCTATTTAAAACTGCAAAATGTATATTATATTCCCTTGTAAGAATTTTGTAATATATATATGCTACAAATTCTAAGAAATTATTCAGGAAAGAAGACTATTTAGCTTAGTCTGATTTAATATTTGATTGCTTTATCCTCATGTGATTTATTTTGCATTTATACTGGCTGGGTTTTATTGAGCTTCTTGGATCTATGCAATAAAATTTTTCACTTCATTTGGAAAAAATTTCAACATCATTTCTTCACAATTTTTTTGCCCTAATCTCTGTTTTCCTTTCAGGACTTTGGTATATTCCCATATTTCATTGATGCTATCTACATGTATTTAATTTTTTCAGTCCCTTCCCATCCATAGTTTCAGTTTGAATACTTTCTACTGACTGGTCTTTCTTTATTTCTTCTGTGGTTTTAATTTGCTACCAAGCCTCTTCTATGAACTTTAATAATAAGAGACATTCTAGGTTTTTGGTGCTAGAATTTTCATTTGGTTCTCTAGAAAGTTTCCACTTTCTTGCCAGAAACATCCTTCTTATATCCACCTTTCATATAAATCATTGCATGTATTTACAAGACTTATTTAAAGTCTTTGCTATTTTCAATAACTGGGTCATCCATTGACCTACTTCTATTGACTATGTTTTCCTTTGATTATATATCACATTGTCTTACTTTTCATGTCTCATAATTTAAATTTTCTTACCTGATGTATAAAATGCAAAGTCTGAAAGATGAAAAGTATTGAGAACAAAGCTGTGGTTGTTCTCCTTCCCTCCTTACAGAGACTGAAAGTGGAATGTCCATTCTCCTAACCAAGCGTGAAGATTCAAGAGACTTGCTTGCAGAAATGGTGCGTGTGTTCAGGAAAGAAGACTGGGAGTCCATTCCCTGGTTAGACATTAGCTTGTACCTGATCTTTGTAGATCTGTCTTTCTGCCTTTTTAAGTGTGAGAAAATGAACAGGAAAACAACAACAAAGTGAAGAGAGGACAGCAGGGAACCGATGTATACGGCTACATGCAATGCAATAAGAACATGTGTTTTGTGGGGCCAGGTGGACAAACCAGGCTTATATTGTCTTGTCATGGCATCCTTCCCAACCCCCAGGATTACTTGCCAAGAGGCTGGGGGTAGGGACTTAGGGTGGAAATTGGGATGGGTTGAGACTGAGGCATCAAAAGAGCTTAGGCCACACTGGGGAACTCTCAGTGAGGAGAACTCCTACAGGCTTTCTAGAGAACTTGTACAAGGGTGTCACTGATCCTTAAAAGATAGGACAGGACACCAGGATAAGACACACTGGAAAGCAATGACTACCACTTCCTGACTGGAGTACCCCGTCAGAGTTAGGAACACTTAATAAATGAGTTATTTTTAAGCTTCTGTCTCCTATGATGAGTCAGGGCCATGTTTGTCTTGCCTGCTGCCTAGTTCAGTGCCTTGCACAGAGTGGGTGCTCAGTGTTTCAAAAATATATCTTAAATAATGAACAAATTAAGTGGCATGTTCCCACTTCTCCCTATATCCTCTCTTCACTTTATTTTTATCCCCAGCACTCATCATTTCTGATACATTATGTTTATTTATGCACTTGGCAACTGCTTATCTTACCCACAGAATGTAAGCTCTGTGAAGATGGACGGTTCACTTCACTATGAAGTGAACTGCTTCATTCACTGTATGTCCATAGGCCCTAGAAGAGTGAATCATATCTAGTATGTGCTCAAAAGATTGTTTTTTTGGAATGACTAGTTTGTCGTATGAACATTCAGAACACAGATAATGGGGTAGGATAGCTACAAAGATACTGTCATGGCAAACATATTATGTATATTTTGGTAGCACAAATAAGGTCAAGGCAGGAGAGAATTTTTATGCTAAAATAGATTTTGAAAACCAACTGTAAATCTAAAACAAAGGACCTTTCTATATTAAAAAAAAATCCTTAAGTTTCAACATGCATCTTTCAATAGTCAGTTTTGTTCAATCTTCTAAAAACTGTAATATTTTAATACTACATAAAGTATAGTATGCCAAGGATAAATAAACAATTTCTGATTGATAGGATTATAAGCCAAGAGGATAGCTGAAGAATAAATATTTTAAAAACCAGTTGAAAAGACATGTGAATACTGGATAACATGAAACTTCATACAGAAATTACTGAATATACCTAAGGAGACATAATATTAGGTTTGGAGAGAAAACTTGAAAAAAAAAAAAGGTATAAATGCAAAATTAAACAATCATACTGAAACTAGAGAACTGTTTTAATCTAATAATGTACTTGTGATCCATATTTTGCTTAGTATATTTCTTGACTTATAGCCCTTTCTCTACCTTGCTAGTAGAAAAGGTACCAACCATAAGCCAGGTGAGTGAGGAATCACGGGTCCCAAGCCAAGTGAGTAGTTTGAGACTGTCAGGATGATCTAGTGTTAAAGTATTTGTAAAGTGAGCTTTGGCTGACCTCTATCAGGGTCACTGTCAGTCATATCACGGACAATGAACCTAGTCTATGAATGTCTGTCTGCTAGAGAGGAAAAAGACAGATGTTAGGATTTTGCTTTATGAGCTTGGCCTTTATGTAAAAAACATCTCCTCTATAAGCAATCTACAGTGTGGTAAACCCATGAGCTGCCTCTTTGCTTCCCTTTAGCATCATCTGATTAAGCTTCAACCATCCTGATGGTCAAAAGGCAAGATCAAGGCAAAAGCACAGTTTTAACACTGTGTTTCTTTTACTCAAAGATAGTGGGTGAGTAGAGGAAACATTTTTGAGATTTCACTTGACATTCCTTAGCTGATTAGTGATAAACCTTAAGCCAATGCTGGGATTTCAGGAACACCTATATTAATAACCACACTTTCTAAAAACATGCAGTCTGACGTCAGAAAGGTGTTGTTTCACCACGCAGGAAATTAACCAGAAAAAGAATCTGCAAGTGGCAATTTCTACAGTAATAGACTTTGATGAATATTTTTACCAAATGTTCTGCTGATGCCTGACATCGTAATGAATTATGCCAGATTATATCAATCATGTCATGTCACTTAGAAAACAACCAACCCTCAAACCTCAATGTGTCTGGTAAAGATGGAGTTGTAATGGGCCACAGTTAGGAGGAATCCATTTTTAGAAATAAAAATACATTGTAAATACTTAATATGTAGTAGCCAATTAACAAATTAAGAAAGGCTTTAAAATTCTCTCTGAAACGCAAAGTTTCACAGTAAATTTATAAAAATAAGATACATATTAAGGAAAAAAGGATCAGCCAGACATAAATATTTTAAATCATATACACTACCAATCCACAAATTCAGATTAATTGGGACCATTCTCAAAAGATGGTTCAATTCTCTCCAACTTGAACACAATTCTTAGCTTTCTAACCAAGAGGGCCCTGCAGGAACAGTTCCACGTAGAAGCCAGAGGTCACCAAAGAAGGATTACTTGTGTTAGGATACAGCTGAGGATGGGGAAGATGAGATTTTCCTGAAAGGTTCTGTACTATATCATCTGCGAAGTTCCCAGGGAAGGTCTGTGTGTGTCTGACTCACTTAAGTAGTATTTCTGCAGGATGTCAATGCTTTCAGAATCAAAAGTGTTTCCTTCTAAGTCCTTACCTCAATTGTTATTTAACTATATATCCTCTTTTCACGTTCCTTATAGAAACAGAATAGCATCTACTACAGTATATACTTTTGAGTTACAAAAATTACATCTTTTTTTCTTTCTCTAAAAGTATTATTTTCAAGTTGCTTTATCCCAAGAAATCTGTCTTTGAGTAAAATGTTAATATAAAGTAGAGCAAAACTACTCAGGTTGAAGGGGTCTGGGTGGCCCTCAAATTCTTCATACAGGAAATATTAGTTGACCTAGTCAAGTCTACAAGGAACACGTAAAATGCAGTATAACAGCTACTGTTTCATCTACCTTTGCATACTCAGAACCCATTTCTAACATTATTAATTTTTGTTATTCTTTCCTGCCATCACTAAATTTTTATAAAACTGAAAAATCTTGAAAATATCATGCTGAAATTCTGGTGCAAGAAAATGAATTCCACGGATGAATAATCTGGTTAAGTTTAACATGACTGGTCTCCTCTTTATATTACAAGTATATTTCATAATACCATTGAGAAATAAATCTCTCCATTAGTATTTCTTTGTTTCCAAAATATATGATTAGTTGAAAACTTTTGGAAGTTTATGAAACATTTTTTAAAAATGCTCTTCAAACTCTAAGCTGATATATCAAATTCTTGGATTTAATATATGCATTCCAACCATTCTAAACCATGCAGGAGGGAGTATAAAAGAGAGAAAAGCTACCTACGGTGTGTTAATCTGATATACAAAGAACGTAGTCTGCACATAGAGGGGTGTATTGTACAGTGGGATCCAACATGAGATCTATAGTCAGTCTGCCTAGAGTCCCAATTCTCACTCACTAGCAGTAGAACTTTCGTAAACTATTTTACTTCCAAAGCCTATATATTTTTTTTATCTGTAAAATGAGAGTATCAATAGTGCCTACCAGTTGGAGTTATTGTGAGGAGATGACACAGCACACATAAGACATTTGACATGGAGACCTCCCTCTCAGCAAATACTCACATACCATCTATATTACATACTTGGTTTGGGAAAACAATTGTCTATTGTAATTTTTGCATGCCGCTTTACATTTTTTAAAGGTTGAACAATATTATGAAATATTTCTTCTAACCTTTCTTAATGTGAAAACATCAGTCGTAACTATAGACTTTTATGACGGGGTCCAGTACTCTACCACGGAGGATTAATATTCTCATTTACAATTGGTAGCAATACAGGCAGAGAGGCAACTCAGTGTGATTGCAAGTCATAGTTAGAAAATGTCTGGTTCTTCATACCTCTCCTTTTAACTACTAGAAAATGTTTACTTTGCGAAAGAGTTCTCCCTTGTTATTGGATCTCTTGCAGCTTTGACCTTTGGGCATTAGCCAGTGTATATATGGATCTTCTTCAAATGACTGGCATAAGATTTTGGTTGAAATGAAGTTGGAGAGACAGAAACCCTTCACGGTGAATTGTGGCCTGGGGCACTTGTAAAGCTTCTCAAACAGCACCACACACAATTTACCACCTGTTCTCATTTGCCTGCTTCATGAAAACCGGTGGTATGCGGGGTGGGTGGGGGTGGCTGTGGAAGGGTGATTTACACAGAGCTCCTTCCTCTACCCGAGCTCTGCAGCATGTGAGAGCAAGTCACATGGGAAGGACAGAGAACATGGACTGCTTGGATGACGGTTGACCATCGTCAAGGAAACTGCTCCCTTGGCAACTGTGGTCAGTACATCTGTCTAGTTGCATTTCTAAGACTCACATAGCCACTACTGTGGAAAATATGTTTTAAAACCCAAACACATATGAAAAAAGCAAAAAATAATGGAGCTGATAGGGAGTTCTTTGCTTTATGGCAAATAGTTTGGACGGAGTGACAGTGGTGTTCAGCAGAACACATTTAGGAGTGTTAACTCATAAATGGAAAACGAAATGTCCCCAGTCTAAGCTAGCCCATAAAACAAAACAAATCTAAACCAGATAATCATTGGGTTTATTATTCACAACACACATGGGTTTAAGATGTCACAAAAGTGTCTGTAGGGAGCTTATTTGAAACACTGAGCACTCCCAAGTACAGTTAAACTGAAGTTTATATAACTTTGTCTTAAAGAGAGATATGGGCAAGAGAGAGGGAGACAAAGTCAAAAATTCTTTTGGAGAGAGCAGAGAATGTTAAGACTAGAAAAATTAAGAAAATCAATTCTGTAGTATAAATCTAAGATGGTAAAAAATATGACTTCATTTTAAAACACTTGATTTATTCACAGAACTTCAGGAATACAATAATGCAATATGTGAAAAACGCTTACAAAGAATTTCCATTGGCTTTGAGAGGTTACAGGCAGTGAGATTCTGAACCTAAAAATAAAAAATAGAGGCTCCTTCAGTCAGTTCAGTTCAGTCACTCAGCTGTGTACAACTCTTTGCGACCCCATGGACTGCAGCCTGCCAGGCCTCCCTGTCCATCACCAACTCCCGGAGTCCACCCAAACTCATGGCCATCGAGTCGGTGATGCCATCCAGCCATCTCATCCTCTGTCGTCCCCCTCTCCTCCTGCCCCCAATCCCTCCCAGCATCAGAGTCTTTTCCAATGACTCAACTCTTTGCATGAGGTGGCCAAAGTATTGGAGTTTCAGCCTCAGCATCAGTCCTTCCAATGAACATCCAGGACTGGTCTCCTTTAGGATGGACTGGTTGTATCTCTTTGCAGTCCAAGGGACTCTCAAGAGTCTTCTCCAACACCACAGTTCAAAAGCATCAATTCTTCGCTGCTCAGCTTTCTTTACAGTCCAACTCTCACTTTCATACATGACCACTGGGAAAACCACAGCCTTGACTAGATGGACCTTTGTTGGCAAAGTAATATCTCTGCTTTTGAATATGCTATCTAGGTTGGTCATAACTTTCCTTCCAAGGAGTAAGTGTCTTTTAATTTCACGGCTGCAGTCACCATCTTCAGTAATTTGGGAGTCCCCCAAAATAAAGTCTGACACTGTTTCCACTGTTTCCCCATCTATTTGCCATGAAGTGATGGGAACAGATGCCATGATCTTCGTTTTCTGAATGTTGAGCTTTAAGCCAACTTTTTCACTCTCCTCTTTCACTTTTATCAAGAGGGTTTTTAGTTCCTCTTCACTTTCTGCCATAAGGGTGGTGTCATCTGCATATCTGAGGTTATTGCAAATAAAAAGTAAAAATAGAGTTACCGTATGATCCAACAATCCCACTCCTGGGCATATATCTGGAGAAAACCCTAGTTCAAAAAGATGCATGCACCCCAACGTTCATTGCAACACTATTTACAATAGACAAGACATGGAAGCAACCTAAATGCCCATTGACCAATGAATGGGTAAAGAAGATGTGGTACGTATATACAATGGAATACTATTCAGCCGTAAAAAACAACAAAATAATGCCATTTGCAGCAACATGTAAGGACCTAGAAATGGACATACTGAGTGAAATACGTCAGACAGAGAAAGACAAATATTATGTAATACTGCTTATATGAGAAATCTAAGAAAGGGTACAAATGAAATTATCTACAAAGCAGAAATAAAGTTACACCTGGGCTTCCCAGGTATTGCTAGTGGTAAAGAACCTGCCTGCCAAGGCAGGAGACACAAGAGACACAGGTTTGATCACTGGGTTGGGAAGATCCCCTGGAGGAGGGCATGGCAACCCATTCCAGTATTCTTGCTTGGAGAATCGCATGGACAGAGAAGCCTGGCTGGCTACATTCCATGGGGTCTCAAAGAAGGAGACATGACTGAAGCGATTTAGCACTTACAGTACACACGTGGTTACCAAGGGGTAAGGAAGCGAGTGATAAATCGGGAGCTTGGGACTGGCATATACATACTACTATATACAAAACAGATAACTAAGAAGGACCCACTATATAGCACAGGGAACTCTGCAACTCTACTCAATACTCTGTAAGGGCCTATATGGAAAAAGAAGCTAAGAAAGAGTGGATATATGTATGTGTATAATTGATGCACTTTTCTGTACCCCTGAAACTGACACGACATTGTAAATCAACTATACTTCATAAAATTTTTTTTAAAAATATATAAATCTGAGGGGGAAAAAAGAGAATCCAAAAAAACATTTGAGTAAGAATAGAAACAAAGATTTTAATACAAATTACCTATATAAATTTTGCAGAAAGTTTACTGTTTCTATGAAAATAAGTTTTAATTATAATTGTGAATTTTAATAATTATGAGTTATATAATAACTTCATTATAATAATTATGAATTAGAATTAACAGTGAATAAGAGCTTTATAAAAAACTTAATTTGAAGAGTTTATGCCATGAAGGATGGGTATAAATTCAATAGGAGTGTCCTTTACAATTAAACATCTATATTAACATAAAAGCTAAAGACAGAAAGACGTATGTAATGTTAGTTATATTTTATATTCTGAAAATATCAGACAATATTAGGTAGTTGAGATAAGCTATTAGGTTGTGTTTTCACATGTGCATTAAAAAGTAAATAGTGCTTAACAAATTCTCTATTTTTTAAAATAGCTTACAGCACCCAGTGTTCCCAGCAGTCTCCTATTTAAGTACTAACCAGGCCTGATTCTGCTTAGCTTCTGAGAGCAGATGAGATCAAGCACATTCAGGGTGCGATGGCAAGACCACAGACAGAAATGAACAAATTCTTGATGTACTTTTCCACATCTTAATGGGAAGCATTTTAACATATTGTTGACCCAGCAGTTGATCATGACAGAGTTATCACCAACCTGTGCTTGCTCATGAACATTCTTTGCACGAGCGAGTGTCAGAAGAATGGAAGGAAGTTTTGGGGAATAATAATGGAACACTCTTTAAGGGATGCTAATGCTCACAGTGGCACAGGAGACAGGAGTACAAGGAAAAATACAAACATCAACAACTGCGTAAACCACAAATTCAGAAGAGTTGGACTATAAATGTGCAGACATTTTAGAAAGATTTCAATTTATTTTACTTATGTTTTCCTTTTTCTGTTTGCACAAGTGTGAAATATGATAAAAAATGTGTCTAAGTCTAAAACTGTTCTTTTGGTAAGTACAGAATAAAAATTCTAGGTGATAAGAAAGCATCACATTATAGTTTGAGCAGCACTGTGCTTCTGCTTTTCCTTTCTTAGTGGAAAATGAAAAAACGGTGCATCTTACAATTGACAGTATCTTAAATTCAATGAACTATGGGACTACGTTTGGACCACACCCTTCACTGCCTCCAAAATGAAGCAAAGAAAGTGTGGGAGAAATTGAGATGAAAATACTGACCAAGAAGGATACTACCCACCTCTCTCCTCCTCCCCATTAAATGGAAAAAAGCAAAGATAATAAGATGTATTCACTGCATTGTTGATTAATAAAGACAAAAGTACAAAGTTGGTGAGCATTTTCTCTATGGCAAAGTGTGTCATGATTAAACAAATAATTAAATCGATTTCACAGATGATTTTGGTGTTTAATCTTAGTCTGCCACTGTCACTTAATCTGAAATCCAATTTCACGTCTGCTTTGTACATCAAAGAGCAACACAGGTCCATGCTATATATTTCTCAAAGGAAAAAGTTCAATTAAAAGAGAAAAACTTTCCCAAATAGTAAGGTTGAAGCGGATGCATTCGGTAGAGTATCACTACATTTGGCAGTTCTATAGAGCAAGTCGATTTTCTCCCAGATAAATTATTCTTCAAGAATATCTTCAATGTCAAGCCTAAAATGTTGTCTTTACAATACTGCCAGTCACTTATTGTACACGTTCTCTTTCAACTGATTTATCTATCAGGGTCTTTGTGTCTCTGTTGATTAAAAGTCAACCCTGCATACATTTCATTTTCCTGATCTATTTGACAGAATCCGAGGGAAACAGTGGAGGAGAGGATCCTGCTTCCATAGTTACATCACTCTGTTTGAGATTCCACTGAAATTCAGCAATAAATAATACCAACTCCAGCTTTATAATGTAACTTCCATTTTGTGAAAAGCTATTTTCATTTTGGCACATTAACTAGTACAATATGAAAATGAAAAATCCTAAAGTGAATATAAAAATCTGTATACCCTCCAGCTGATTCTTCAAAGTTCATTTTCAAAATGTACTTGTTTGGAGAGTCTCTGCAGTAGGAAAACTGTATTTACCAAACCATGTAGCACATTCCTAGACAGACACAATACCACTAAATCAGTCCATTTAATGTTGGCACTTGCCTTCCTTGGGAGTTTGATTTCGAGCACTGTTCTCCTTTTCTCACTGATAATATAATTTTTGGAGTATCCAGGAACTGCTGGCAAATTTCAATTATACCTAGTTGTAGCAGGAACAAAACCATGTGTGGCACAAAGACGGCCACATTTCCCAGCCTCCCTGCAGTCCAGTGGGATCACGTGATCCTATTCTGGCTAATAGAATGTGGAGAGAACAGATACATCCACTTCAAAGCCTCATCTTTCTGTTTCTTTGCTTGTTGGATGACAGATACCAAAAATCCAGGAGGACTCTTGAGATTTCATGAAAGGATGAATAAGAGGAGGTAGCCTGGGTTCTGTGTGCCTCTGGGGAGCAGAGCAATCTGTCATTCCCAGCTCACATTTAACTATGCCAAGAGTACAATATCAGCCCCCATACAGCAAACTGCTGAAATGCTGGGCCCATTTGTTACAGCAGCTAGGGTTACTTAACCTGACTAGAAAAAAAGAATCTTACAGAGAAGTCCCCAACTATATGCTTTAGTAGCTCGACTAGGTATTTTATAATATAGATAGATGGTGTATAATATAGGCCTTCATAACATGGGAAACCATAGTCCAAATGCTCAATAAAAGTTCTGCACATTCATCCCTCTGCTTCAGAAATATTTGAGGGTACCTGTATTTCAAGCTTTGGCATAAGTTCAGGGCACGTAATAATAAGCTAAATAGACATGGTGCTTTTCTTCACGAAGGTTATAGATCAGGAGGTAGATTCCAGGCAATGGATCATACATATAAATGCACAATAACAACCCTGATCATTTCTATTACATGAGTATCATGATCTTATCAGACATAAAGAGAGAGGCATTTGCCTTAATTAAGGATGTGCCCATGAAGAAGGATTCCATGTTAGGGGGACAGATATGCAATTACTATGTAGAATTTAGATAGCATGAAATAACGTGAAAGCCAGATTACATGGGGGTTGGAGAATAAAAGGGCATTAGTGTAAGATGAGCCTGGATGAGAATGCAGGGCCAAACCATGCAAGAGTAAGTATTGATATTTTCCTCTTTGCTCAGACACTAAATGCTTTTTTTCTCTTTGAAAAAGACTGCTCCAGCTACAGTGTCGAAGAATGGATTGAACATTAACGTGTACCTATATTTACATGAAGAGAGTATGTAACAACACGAATATTACCTGTCAGTATACAGATACCTCAGAAATGAAAAGAAATATAAAAACAGCTCAGCACTGGACATGTTTTTAGATTGGATGGTTGTTTTGGTAAATTTTGGTTACTTAAGAATTTTTGCCTGTCCCCCTCCCCCAACCCCTTTAAAGCAATTACAGATCATCTGGTTGTTCAATCTGGTAAGTCTGAGACAGGAGATACATGCCATAGGACACTGAGAACACCGAAAACAAATTAACTGCAGCAAAATATGAGGCTAGTTTGAGTGACAATTTTCTCTTCAGTGATTCTAGCGCCCATTGCCTTTGGGAAACCTACAAGTCACTCAACCACACCAGCCACTGAGAGGGACTCCCTATAAGAGGCATTGGGATCCCTCGGTTCTCATTACTGGAACAACATTCCTACATTTCAGTTTCTCCACAGAATTTTTGAAGATGTGTACTCCAAACAGAAAGGAGAAAGATGTCTTCAGCCTCCCTGATTTACACAGATCTCAAGCATGGATGCCATCTTTCTTAGACTATCTCCCAAATCCTGAAAGAATTATATGTTGATGGCTCCAAGCTTTACCCTGATTTTTTTTTTCCTCTCTGTATATAAAAACCAGTGGTATAGAGGCTTACAATTAAATAATCATCTTGAGACATTCCCTGTCAAAATTCTGGGCCTCAGTCTGATTTCTTGCCCTTGTGATTCAGGCGGGGGAGCCTGGCAATCACACCTTTCCAAACATGTAAACAACAGAGCAGGTTCATACTGGCCCTCTCTCCTCCATGCATGAGAAAAAGACGTGGGAGCCCAGCTCTTTGCGGCTTTTCATGTTTAGATCCACTACACCTTTCTAGAAGCAGTATCTACAGAGAATGCTAAATAGGCACCCCTTGCATTGAGATGCCTCTAAAAGATATTGCTTCCCTGTAAAAAAGGATGATTACTTCCAAGTAGCTATTTTCTAGGTACAATTGTAGACCTTCAAAGTCAGTTTGTTAATTTGGTGATATTAACTTTTGAGTCACTTGACTAGTCAGTTTAGGAAGCAACAATTCTCTTAAAACTCTTATAATTACATTTGGACAAGTTTGCGCGTAGGACCACAAGTCCACCAGCTTATTATAACCATGGCGCATTTCACACACCATCTTCATTATCTTGTGCTAAAGAAGAGAACGCACACTCTTCTGTGGGTAATTTTAGATCGGCCACTGACACACTCCACAGTGTTTATAAAGAAAACAAAACTTGGATGTTGGCCCTTTTAATTATAACTGGCAGAACTGCTACACCCAAAAATCACATAATCTCTTCACCATATTATATCTTTGAAGACATCTGCTTACAAAGCAGTAACAAGGAACTCAGAATCTAAAAACAAACTTTGTACTAGATTGATTGGTTTGGCGAGCCATGCTTCTGAAGTACTGACGGATTCTGAAAGATGTCTTCCTGAACTTCAAAAAAAGCTTAAAATATGCTACCATGGAGCTACATCAAATTGTCCTTGGTCTGGACTGGCAGATTAGAGCCCATTATTAGGGTCCCTATTATTGCTAAAGAAAGTCAACTGGCTCAATGGAAGATGCCATAAATTTCACCAGCCATTTCTACTGGTTCACAGTTTCCAAATAAATGTCTAGCTAATGAAACATTTTGATAAGTTTGGGGCACTATTTCACCTGAGAAATTACCACCCTCAAGGTGCTATTTTCTAGGTGTTTTAAATAATATTTTGAGGATGATTGAGAACACTAGACACTCCACCAAAGCTGATCTATGACATCATCTCAACTATTCATCAAACATGTGCTTCTCTTCTCATGAATTTGGACATGATCTGAGCTCATCTTTGAGTTATTACTCCGTGATCCTAGTCACTTACCTTGGGGCAGATCTTATAGCTTGCAGAGTTTTTAAGCTCATGGTACTTTAATCTGAAAGATAAAAATGGAACAAGTACTTATTAGTTAAACTGTGCTCTGCAGATGGGTAAGAATCTTTCTTTTTCTAGGTGAACTGTAGACATGTATTTGAATTAAGAGTGTGAAAAAAAAAATCCAAGCCCAATGCAAAAGCCTGAATTTGTTGCCAAAATAAAATTGCCTACGTTTTATGTAGTCATCTAATTCATAAGGTTCCACCCTCCTTCCACAACTCCAGCCAAAGAGTCTGTTTTTCCTTCCCTCACAGTATTTTCTGGAATCCAGGACTAGTTGTTAAGCCCTAACGTGACTTCAGATGCCTGCTGGAAAAGTGAAAGCAATCTCATTGTGCTGCATGAGTTCAACCAAAATGATTCATGCTGAGGTTTGACAGAAAACAACAAAATTCTGTAGAGCAATTATCCTTCAATAAAAAAATAAATTAAAAAAAATGACTAACGGATTTTAACATTTAGAATATCCAATTGGACAAATATTTACTGCTCAGTGAGTACGTTTATTTTAAGAATCTTAGTCCAAAATGACTTTGCTGGTGTTAATGCTGTGAACATTTGTCTATATTTCAGACAAACTGATCCCCCCGACCTCGGATGTTAAAAATTACAATTGTAAATAGGTACACTGCCTACAAATTCTCAAATTGTGTATATATTTTTTAAACATCAAAAGTGCTCAAAACACTTCAAAGATGTTGACATTTTGTTGTCATTCTAACATAAATTTTATTAGCCGAAAGTGTGTTTTTTTCCTTCAAAATGTTTTTCTGAGAAGCGCAGAGTAACTGCGCTAAATCCAGAGCACTGAACTATTAACTGTTAACAGGGGGCGGGTTTTCAGGTTACGGTATTTTAGTGCATGCATGGATGTAAGTATTTTGCTCATACTTCTCTCTCTTGCAAATATGTAAGCCAAGAAAGTTAATAATTTTGATATGAATTAAAAACTTCTGAAGGTCTTCATATACAAAGCACGGACTTGAGAAACATTATTAGAATTAGCAAACCACTAGGAGAACAGAAAGTGTGAAAGTTAAAAAAAAAAAAAGAAGAAGGATTACAGCACGAAGAATGATTTATTTTAATGGAGCTAGTTCAATATTTCCATTTTGGGTATGTATGGTACAGTTTCTCCAACATATTTTCTGTTTTCTTTTTTTGCTAGGTCAAGTCAGGAAGACTTTGGCTGAAGAAAATCAGAACAGACAAGAGATAACACAAGAGAAAAATAAAATTATCCCATGAGGCTGTCATTCTAGAACTTTCTGTTTGCCAGGGAGTGAAACTGCAATTTTGGGACTAGGTATATTTGGGTAAAGCCTTGGGTTCTCAGGACTTGCAGAGAACACAGAGAGGGCCGAAGAGCAGCAGGGGCTTCTAAACAGAAGAGTTACACAGCATGTGCTGAATCTTACTTTCTTTATGGTGTCTAGTGTTGTGTCTGCAGAGAGACGTCCCAGTTATAACTTTTGGGTAGCTTTTATGCAAGTTTGCTTTGCAGGCTTGGTCTTTTAAGGTGTTTTCCCAGGCCAAGTAAAATCTTGACCCTCAAAAGAGGATACATACATATGAACCACTGCAAATGAATTTGCCTCCCAGGCTGCAAACACAAAATTCCTTGCAGGCGCAGAGAATCTAGAAAACCTGTGACTTTAGCACGGCTCTCTCAAATGTGAAGGAAGCAAGCTCTCAGCTTCTTTTTCTTCTTGTAGGGGATGTAAATATGTACTTTCTGCAATGAGTAATGATACTAATAAAATTATGTTTATTATCATTTTATTCATGCCATTTTATTATAAAGGGAGATGGGCAGTCAGGTAACAAAACAGCCATAACAAGGGAAGGGCTTCTGTGCTCTTTTTAAATCAATGCTCTGAAACAATTGGGAAGGGCATTAATAGAATGCCCAGTGAAAGACAGACTCCATAAACCTCAATGTTCACTTGGAGTTCGTCAAATAATGGACCGTTGGCCTATTTTTCAAGCCACTTTTCTGCAGTAACTTGACATTTGATAGGATTACCTCTGGATTTTGGTGCGAGTCTCTGCCGTGCCTGAGAAGATTGTCATCTTTTGATTTAAAGATAACAGCCGATCATGTGAAAAGGTTCTGTAGAGTCAGCCTGTGACTCATAACCAAATATCAAGAAAGATTTTGTCTACAGTTTGCTTTCTTACCTCACTGTTGTAACTGAAAAGATCAAATGACTAGTTTCCATTATAAACATCGTCTATTTATTTTATAAAAAAAAATGTCTGACATTCTTCAGAGATGAAATATATGAGGATCATAAAACTCAGAGGTGTTTCTTTCCCCCTGAAAACTCAAAGCATTGCTGATTATAATTTCAGTTCCAAAGTTTCACCAAAAAAGATGAATCAATTTTGTTTAAGCAGAACATTGAACAATTAAAAGAAAAACCCGAATGGGTCAGACATAGATAAAACTGAATGATGAGGCAATGGAATTATACACAGGAGAACAAACAAAACATACCTAAAACACGCCGGCAAGGCAACTGACCATTAGAAATACAGTTAATAAGTTCCCAAACATGCAAGTAGGAATTTTAAAATTAAGCCTCCCAATTGCCAATTTCAAAAAGTGTAATGAGTTTAGAGTAGCCTTTTTATTATGCATAGTTTTATGTCTTTGGATTTCAAAATCACCTAGCATGCATGTTCAACTTTGCTACAATTTCCGGGCTGTTTTCATTTCTATTTTAAAAAGGCTAAACAGTAAGATGTGCCTCTGCTTTGCATTCTAATTGCACGTAACTGATTTGCACAGCAGAACAAAAAACTCATTTTCAGATTAAGAATCGTGCACTAAGAAATAATTATTGTTCTACCAGAAAAAAAAAATATTTTCCCACATCCTTCTCTCCTCATTTATGGAAACTGATTTCTAGGTTTCCCCCGGGTTGATCTCTTTTATAGACCACCATGCATTGCTCTTTAGGGACTAAAATAATGCAAATGAAAGCAAGGAACATACAACTGTTTTGACTACATTCTTCTGCTTGCAACATAACACTTGCCTTTTATTATTTTATCTTCAACAATCAAGGGGTGACTAAATGGTTGCAGGTGGTGATGAAAATAAAAGCCATCCATCATTATTTATTAGGCATGAAAAAGATACACAATAATGTAATTTAATCTCAGAGCAGACAATTATTTCCACATATTGATAATACAATGTGAAAACTGTCATGAATTCTAATATGATATTTTGGCTTTATTGGTGCACCACGGCCAGCATGACAAATAATGAAATTGCATCAAAAAGAAAAAAAAAAAGATAATTATGTGCATATGCCAATATCAGGGATGGAAAACATATCACCAAATTTTTAAAGCTTCTTCATTATTACTTGAACAAGCCAAAAGTTTGAGGTGGAAAAAGGCACATTTTCAGTTTTTGCTATTTAAAACACAATCTATTACATTCACACCACAATCTATAATCTGAATAAACACTGACTATGTAAGTGTTTTATCATATAAAAGTTTTGAAGACCAGCCAGTCTGCTAAAATATTTGCAAGAAGTATATATACACTCTAGGGTCAAATTTCTAACATGTTCTTTGGTTCACTGTAGTCTGGTAAAAATCTGCAGATGAAAAGTCTGTGATCTCTACTTTGGGTAGCATACACATGGCTATTAAATGTAGCAAAGAACGTACCTTTTAGCCAAATAAAGCAAGAAATGGTTGAAAATAAACATCTTTGGTAGGAAAAATTCTGACTGATGAAATGCCTGGGCAAAAAAATGTGAAAGCTAGTTTTTCGTTATGTTAAATGATTCCTACTTCTACTAGGTTGTTGAACTCTACCTTCAAATAGCACTTGGAAGGTGAAAATATGACAAAGAAGGAACAAAGTAGCATTTCACCTCTGCAGATGGGAACCCAAAATCATCTAATGACACCTATTTGAATAGATTTTGGTTTCTGCCAAAAGAGCAATCATGACTAGAGACTTTCCTAGTTAGAAATAAATGAGATGATTTTTAAAGTAACTGTTAATTATACAGTGTACACAAACACACACGTTTATGTGTGTGTACACACTGTATAATGAGACACACATATTCATTCTACAACACACAGACACAGCATTCTCTTTCTCTGTACTTTCTCAGAGACTAATTTATTTGCAGTTCACATGTAGATTAGAAATAGGAATATAAGCTTATTGGATAAGATAAATGACCTCCTCTTAGAAAAATGTCTTTTAGAATTATTAAGGAAGGAAAATATTTTAGACTTGGATTGAGTGGTGGGCAAGACCTGGAAGAAAAAGTGTCTCTGAGTGATCACAACACTGAGACCATTCTGGGCTCGGAGAGAAAATTTATATATCGTGTGGTTACTCAATTTTATAAAGGGAACCTAAGAACAAGTGTAGGCACTGGGTAGGAAAAACAAATGAAAGGAATAATTTAAAAAGTCAATAAGCCACAGGAAATCTGGAGACTGTTTCAAAACACCTTATTGGAAGCCTAGCAAAAGTATGTGCCAGAGATCAAAGGGACACTTGGAAATGTGGCCCAAGTAAGGAAACCAGGGAGATCCGCAAACTATGGCAGGTCAGGTGTGAACAAGAATGCAGGCGAGCCAAAAGAGAATTCAAGAGTCCCTTGCAAGTGACTCCAAAACTAATAAAAATGTTCTTCAAAATATATCCATGGCAGAAAACCAAGTAGAGAACTAATGGGCTGATCAAGTGACCCCCTCTGGGCAAAAGAGATATTCTTCTTGGAGGACAGAAACCCTTCTGATTTTATTAAAGATGCTTCATTCATTTATACACTGACTTTAATTCACTCATTAAATTACCTATCCATCCTATCATCTATTTATTAAAAAAATACAGAATGCCTACCATGAACCAGACTTTGGGTTCAGTACTGGGAATACGGGCTTCTCTGGTGGAAGTACTAGAGAACCCACCTGCCAATCAGGAGATGTGGGTTTGATCCCTGGGTCAGGAAGATCCCTTGGAGAAGGAAATGGCAACGCATTTCACTATTCTTGCCTGAAAATCTGATGGACAGAGAAGACAGGTGGGTTACAGTCAATGGGGTCACAAAACAGTCAGACATGACTTAGTGAGTAAAGAGCAACTGGGAATACAGAATGACATAGGTCATTCATTCATTTATTCTTTCTTTTCACTCATTCAATCATCGATTCATCCATACATCCTGTGTTTGGCTACCTATTCATTCCATCAAAAAATTACAGAATGTATATCCTGAGACAGAACTTAAGTTAAATGCTTGGAATAGATTAATACATAAGACATTCATTTAGTAAGTCAACAAATATTTGTGCCAAACCCTGGTCTAATTCTTTGAGATAGATCAGTGAACAGCAGCAGAGACACTTGCCCTGTTTGAACCAACTTTCTTTTCTAGCAGAGAGTAGCAGTGGAGGTAGGCAACCTATATGACCAACAATTAATCACAAAATCAAAAGTGATCATTTTAATATGATAGGTATTGATATTATGGAGGAGAAGTTCGGACAGTTGTGAGTGTCTGACAGTGTGTACTTGATTTAATAGACCTACAGGAAGAAAGCAGAGACAGTAGCAGGAGGTGAGGACGAGCACATGGCACAAAGGTCATATTATCCGGGACATGAAGAACACTAGACTCTACCTGAAGAGCAAGAGGAGCAGCTGAAGGCTTTAAGCAAGTGTGATCTACTTGAAAAGTCTGATATGCTGCTTTTCAAAACACATCTTGGGCCTGGGCTTCAGGTGGAGTGAAAGTTGAAGTCCATGCAATGACGTACGAGACCTTCTATAGCATATCCACTGTCAGTCCCTGACTAAATTTTTTTCTTTACCACCTCCCCCTGCTCAATCTATTCTAGCTACACTGGGCTCCCTGTGTCCACTGGCTATTTCCTCCTCTTGCTTAATCCAAATGGATGCACCCTTACCTTTGTCAAATCCTTGCTCAAATCTCCCCTTGTCTATGAGGCATGACCTGAGGACCAGAATTCCCTGCCATCTCTACCTTATCCTGCTTTGCACTCCCCTACCCCACCTTGTAGCATTCACTGCCTTCTGATGTACACTTTATTACTTTGTATCCTTGGGTTCTGCATCTGTGGATTCAACCAACTGCAGACTGAAAATACTTGGGGAAAAAAAATTGAACAAGTCTTGAAAAGGGAAACTTGAATTTGCCAGTAACTAGTTACACAGAATATTTACAACTATTTACACAGCAATTTACATTGTATTTATAACTATTTACATAGAACGAGGTATTACAAGTAATCTAGCAATGATTGAAAGAATACAGAAGGGTATGCCTAGGTTATATGCAAAGGCGGCACCATTTCATGTAAGGGATTTGAGAATCTGCGGATTCTGGTATCTATCGGGGCTCCTGGAACCAATCTGTCCCAGATAGTGAGGGAGGACTGTGCAAACCATCCTCATTCTCTATTTATTGTGCTTTGCTTCACTGCACTTCATAAATGTTGCATTTTTTTTTTTTAACAAACTGAAGGTTTGTGGCAACCCTGTGTCAAGTAAGTCAACCTTTATTATTTATTTTCAAAAGCATTATTTTAAAATTAAGGTATGTAGATTGTTTTTTAAGACAGCGTTATTGCACACAGTAGACTACAGTGTAATGTAAATATAATGTTATATGCAGTGAGAGACAAAGTCATATGACTCACTTTAGGATGGTATTCCCATTACTGCAGTGGTCTGGAATCAAAACTTCAGTATCTCTGAGGTCTGCCAGTACTGTCTGTATCTTCCCAGGAAAATGGATTCTTCATGAGCCAAGAGTTTTTGTCTTTTGTTCATGTTTACCTTAGTCAACTAAAAACTGAAGTAGTGTCTGGGACACACAACTCAACAGTCATTTGCTGAACAGATAAATTAATGAATATGTTGGAAAACATGGTTATATTGGCATTTAAAAATGACTCTGGTTGAAGTTTGAAGAATAATTTGGGAAAAATTAAGTGTAGATCTAGAAAAACAAGAGGATATTTTAAGGGGCTAATAAAAAGCAATGACAATTTAGGCTAGGGTGAAGGTGTCAGAAATGGAGAGAAGTCAACTGATTTGTAAGATTTTTTAGTAGAATCAACTCCTGTTTGTAGTAGAGTGCTGGAGTTGGTACGTACTGGTTTACAAGAGCCAGTGATTAAATTTTGAGTAATTTTGTTAGTTGCCTGTTAAGCATGGTTTTCAAAAATTAAATTATATCAACTTGTAATTAATTATATTAAAACAAAGTTAACAAATATTCAACAGGAATTAATTCCTAAGCCTCTATTTTACTGTTTAACTATTACCTGGACCTAACAGAAGCAGGAGATATTAAGAAGAGATGGCAAGAATACACAGAAGAACTGTACAAAAAAGATCTTCACGACCCAGATATCACGATGGTGTGATCACTGACCTAGAGCCAGACATCCTGGAATGTGAAGTCAAGTGGGCCTTAGAAAGCATCACTATGAACAAAGCTAGTGGAGGTGGTGGAATTCCAGTTGAGCTATTCCAAATCCTGAAAGATGATGCTGTGAAAGTCCTGTACTCAATATGCCAGCAAATTTGGAAAACTCAGCAGTGGCCACAGGACTGGAAAAGGTCAGTTTTCATTCCAATCCCAAAGAAAGGCAATGTCGAAGAATGCTCAAACTACCGCACAATTGCACTCATCTCACACCCTAGTAAAGTAATACTCAAAATTCTCCAAGCCAGGCTTCAGCAATATGTGAACCGTGAACTTCCTGATGTTCAAGCTGGTTTTAGAAAAGACAGAGGAACCAGAGACCAAATTGCCAACATTGGCTGGATCATGGAAAAAGCAAGAGAGTTCCAGAAAAACATCTATTTCTGCTTTATTGACTATGCCAAAGCCTTTGACTGTGTGGATCACAATAAACTGTGGAAAATTCTGAAAGGGATGGGAATACCAGACCACCTGATCTGCCTCTTGAGAAATTTGTATGCAGGTCAGGAAGCAATAGTTAGAACTGGACATGGGACAACAGACTGGTTCCAAATAGGAAAAGGAGTTCATCAAGGCTGTATATTGTCACCCTGTTTATTTAACTTCTATGCAGAGTGCATCATGAGAAATGCTGGACTGGAAGAAACACAAGCTGGAATCAAGATTGCTGGGAGAAATATCAATAACCTCAGATATGCAGATGACACCACCCTTATGGCAGAAAGTGAAGAGGAACTAAAAAGCCTCTGGATGAAAGTGAAAGTGGAGAGGGAAAAAGTTGGCTTAAAGCTCAACATTCAGAAAATGAAGATCATGGCATCTGGTCCCATCACTTCATGGGAAATAGATGGGCGAACAGTGGAAACAGTGTCAGACTTTATTTTGGGGGGCTTCAAAATCACTGCAGATGGTGATTGCAGCCATGAAATTAAAAGACGCTTACCCCTTGGAAGGAAAGTTTTGACCAACCTAGATAGCATATTCAAAAGCAGAGACATTACTTTGCCAACAAAGGTTTGTCTAGTCAAGGCTATGGTTTTTCCTGTGGTCATGTATGGATGTGAGAGTTAGACTGTGAAGAAAGCTGAGCGCTGAAGAATTGATGCTTTGAACTGTGGTGTTGGAGAAGACTCTTGAGAGTCCCTTGGACTGCAAGGAGATCCAACCAGTCCATTCTGAAGGAGATCAGCCCTGGGATTTCTTTGGAAGGAATGATGCTAAAGCTGAAACTCCAGTACTTTGGCCACCTGATGCAAAGAGTTGACTCATTGGAAAAGACTCTGATGCTGGGAGGGATTGGGGGCAAGAGGAGAAGGGGACGACAGAGGATGAGATGGCTGGATGGCATCACTGACTCGATGGACATGAGTCTGAGTGAACTCTGGGAGTTGGTGATGGACAGGGAGGCCTGGTGTGCTGCGATTCATGGGGTCACAAAGAGTCAGACACGACTGAGGGACTGATCTGATCTCATCTGATCTGATGCTCTCAAGGCTATTTATGTCTATTGTGTTTCTATGGGAAATATCAAATGGTGTGTTACTGTGCAAATTTTTTCAACCCTGTATTCAGTTATGTCACACTGGTAGCTTGAAATCAGAGAAGTATTTATTCCTTGGTAATTGTCAAATGCTATATGATTTATAGCATTTGATCTTGCTGATTGAGCTTGCTTTATTATCTTGCTGATTTTGCAGACTTAAGAAAGTGATGGAGAAAATGTTAATAATGCAGATTATTTTTAGAAGTATATCATGCCTGCAGATATTTCATTGTGAATATCACACAAAATTGAGGAAATATTTCTCCAGGATGTGAAAACAGTTATCTGATTCAGCAAAGAAGTCATTCACATCACTGATAAAAGAATGAAATTCTGACATATATCTGTGTTGTTTCACTCTTATCTTTTCTCTTTAATGCAAGGCAAACTATCAACCAACATATGTATCTGAGTTACTTGTTAGTTTCAACCTTAAGTTGGCTATGGAACCAAGAGTTTTGCAAAATCAAAACATTTTATGAGAATTCATTGGCTTATCATTGTAAGTTGTGTACTATACATTCTTTTTCTAAATTTTTTTTTTTTTTTTTTGGCTGTGCCACATGGCATGTGGGATCCTAGTTTACTGACTGGGAATTGAACCCAGGTCTCCTGCAGAGGAAGTATAGAGCCCTAACCATTGGACTACCAGGGAAGTCCCTACATATTCTTTATATTAATAAAATGTGTATGTGTGTGTTAGTCGCTCAGTTGTGTCAGACTCTTTGTGACCCCATGAACTACAGCTTGCCAGGCTCCTCTGTCCACGGAATTCTCCAGGCAAGAATACTGGAGTGGGTTGCCATTCCCTTCTCCAGGGGATCTTCCTAACCCAGGGATCAAACCTGGGTCTCTCACATTGCAAGCAGATTCTTTACTGTCCAAGCCACCAGGGAAGCCCAACAAAATGTATGATAAATGTAAACATATAAACATTTTCTTTCTGGAGAACTGATTGTTAAATAGTGTATCACTGATTATATAGGAGTCAAAGAGACCCTTATATACCCAGAGACAGAGAATAATAAAAAATGCTGCAAGTTTTTGCCTTCAATTGCCTAAATGATGGATCCCATAGCTCTATACAGGAACATATAGGTTTGATATAGGAACATCAAACATATAGGAACATCAAATGTAGGTTTGATGGATTGGGTTAGGGAAGGCGGTGTCATGGATCAGGTTGGGCGATATTGAGTTTGAAGAGACAGGTAGCAGCAACATGGGTGGTGTCATGAGATAGAAGCCACTGGACTGTCTGACTCACTCCATGGAATTCAGATACCTTGAAGAGCTGCCCAGTACACAGTGGACTTTTCTTACGTAAGAGATGAATTTTGGTTGTGGTAAGCCATTGAGGTTTTAAGGGCTGTTTATTACCACACCACAATTTAGATTAGAATGACCCTTATAGAAATTACTGTTGGAAATAAGTATTATAATATCAAAACCTAAAATAGGAGGCACTGACTTGATATTTCTGTGAAACAAGAAAGAAAACAAATTTCATGGCTCAGAAACAGAGGATGCAATAGAATAAACAATTAAATCTGATCCCGTGGAAGAATGGGAAGCTGTGCTGGAACTTTGGAAAGAGAAGCCAGCATATTTTGAAATGAGTAATGATGGGAGAAGACAATATTGGGATATTCAGACAGCTACTCAAAACCTGACTTCATACACTCAAGACTACACTGCAGAGGAATTATAAATGTGATCTTTTAAACATAGTCTAAAAGATTCTGCTTTGAGAATCATGAGTGTCTTCTCAGAAGTACATGTGGTTCTGTAGATATTGACAAACAGAAAGAGGAGAAGGAGATGTGTACAGAGCCTAGTGTTATCATAGAGGAATCTTGTTTTGGAGTCAGGATTTTTAACGTTCTGTATGTTCAATAAATAAAATGTTTCAGAAATAAGGATGAACAAGAGTGCAACATGATATACAAGGGAGGCAGACTTGTCTTGGTATTCAGGAAGGAGATTCAGTTCAGTTTAGTCCAGTCACTCAGTCGTGTCCAACTCTTTGCAACTCTGTGAATCGCAGCACACCAGGCCTCCCTGTCCATCACCAACTCCCGGAGTTCACTCAGACTCACGTCCATCATGCCAGTGATGACATCCAGCCATCTCATCCTCTGTAGTCCCCTTCTCCTCCTGCCCCCAATCCCTCCCAGCATCAGAGTCTTTTCCAATGAGTCAACTCTTTGCATCAGGTGGCCAAAGTACTGGAGTTTCAGCTTTAGCATCATTCCTTCCAAAGAAATCCCAGGGCTGATCTCCTTCAGAATGGACTGGTTGGATCTCCTTGAAGTCCAAGGGACTCGCAAGAGTCTTCTCCAACACCACAGTTCAAAAGCATCAATTCTTCAGCACTCAGCTTTCTTCACAGTCCAACTCTCACATCCATACATGACCACAGGAAAAATCATAGCCTTGACTAGACGGACCTTTGTTGGCAAAGTAATGTCTCTGCTTTTCAATATGCTATCTAGGTTGGTCAAAACTTTCCTTCCAAGGAGTAAGCGTCTTTTAATTTCATGGCTGCAGTCACCATCTGTAGTGATTTTGAAGCCCCCAAAAATAAAGTCTGACACTGTTTCCACTGTTCGCCCATCTATTTCCCATGAAGTGATGGCACCAGATGCCATGATCTTCGTTTTCTGAATGTTGAGCTTTAAGCCAACTTTTCCCCCCTCCTCTTTCACTTTCATCCAGAGGCTTTTTAGTTCCTCTTCACTTTCTGCCATAAGGGTGGTGTCGTCTGCATATCTGAGGTTATTGATACTTATTCCGGCAATCTTGATTCCAGCCTGTGCTTCTTCCAGCCCAGCGTTTCTCATGATGTACTCTGCATAGAAGTTAAATAAGCAGGGTGACAATATACAGCCTTGAAGTACTCCTTTTCCTATTTGGAACCAGTCTGTTGTTCCATGTCCAGTTCTAACTGTTGCTTCCTGACCTGCATATAGGTTTCTCAAGAGGCAGATCAGGTGGTCTGGTATTCCCATCCCTTTCAGAATTTTCCACAGTTTATTGTGATCCACACAGTCAAAGGCTTTGGCATAGTCAATAAAGCAGAAATAGATGTTTTCCTGGAACTCTCTTGCTTTTTCCATGATCCAGCCAATGTTGGCAATTTGATCTCTGGTTCCTCTGCCTTTTCTAAAACCAGCTTGAACATCGGGAAGTTCGCGGTTCACATATTGCTGAAGCCTGGCTTGGAGAATTTTGAGCATTACTTTACTAGCGTGTGAGATGAGTGCAATTGTGCGGTAGTTTGAGCATTCTTCGGCATTGCCTTTCTTTGGGATTGGAATGAAAACTGACCTTTTCCAGTCCTGTGGCCACTGCTGAGTTTTCCAAATTTGCTGGCATATTGAGTGCTGCACTTTCACAGCATCATCTTTCAGGATTTGAAATAGCTCCACTGGAATTCCATCACCTCCACCAGCTTTGTTCATAGTGATGCTTTCTAAGGCCCACTTGACTTCACATTCCAGGATGTCTGGCTCTAGGTGAGTGATCACACCATTGTGATTATCTGGGTCGTGAACATCTTTTTTGTACAGTTCTTCTGTGTATTCTTGCCACCTCTTCTTAATATCTTGTGCTTCTGTTAGGTCCATACCATTTCTATCCTTTATCATACCCATCTTTGCCTGAAATGTTCCCTTGGTATCTCTAATTTTCTTGAAGAGATCTCTAGTCTTCCCCATTCTATTGTTTTCCTCTATTTCTTTGCATTGATTGCTGAGGAAGGCTTTCTTATCTTTTCTTGCTATTCTTTGGAACTCTGCATTCAGATGCTTATATCTTTCCTTTTCTCCTTTGCTTTTTGCTTCTCTTCTTTTCACAGCTATTTGTAAGGCCTCCCCAGACAGCCATTTTGCTTTTTTGCATTTCTTTTCCATGGGGATGGTCTTGATCCCTGTCTCCTGTACAATGTTCGAACCTCTGACCATAGTTCATCAGGCACTCTATCAGATCTAGTCCCTTAAATCTATTTCTCACTTCCACTGTATAATCATAAGGGATTTGATTTAGGTCATACCTGAATGGTCTAGTGGTTTTCCCTACTTTCTTCAATTTAAGTCTGAATTTGGCAATAAGGAGTCCATGATCTCAGCCACAGTCAGCTCCTGTGGTCTTGTTTTTGTTGATTGTATAGAGCATCTCCATTTTTGGCTGCAAAGAATATAATCAGTCTGATTTCAGTGTTGACTATCTGGTGATGTCAGGAACTATTCCATGTCAAGGTCAGGAGGCATGGTGGTGAGGAGATACCCCTCGTCCAAGGTAAGGAGCAGTGGCTGCACTTTGCTGGAGCAGCTGTGAAGAGATACCCCATGTCCAAGGTAAGAGAAACCCAAGTAAGACGGTAGGTGTTGCAAGAGGGCATCAGAGGGCTGACACACTGAAACCATAAACACAGAAAACTAGTCAATCTAATCACACTAGGACCACAGCCTTGTCTAACTCAATGAAACTAAGCCATGCCTGTGGGGCCACCCCAAGATGGGCAGGTCATGGTGGAGAGGTCTGACAGAATGTGGTCCATTGGAGAAGGGAATGGCAAACCACTTCAGTATTCTTGCCTTGAGAACCCCATGAACAGTATGAAAAGGCAAAATGATAGGATACTGAAAGAGGAACTCCCCAGGTCAGTAGGTGCCCAATATGCTACTGGAGATCAGTGGAGAAATAACTCCAGAAAGAATGAAGGGATGGACCCAAAGCAAAAACAATGCCCAGTTGTGGATGTGACTGGTGATAGAAGCAAGGTTCAATGCTGTAAAGAGCAATATTGCATAGGAACCTGGAATGTCAGGTCCATGGATCAAGGCAAATTGGAAGTGGTCAAACAGGAGATGGAAACAGTGAACGTTGACATTCTAGGAATCAGTGAACTACAATGGACTGGAATGGGTGAATTTAACTCAGATGACCATTATATATACTACTGTGAGCAGGAATCCCTTAGAAGAAGTGCAGTAGCTATAATGGTCAACAAAAGAGTTCGAAATGCAGTACTTGGATGCAATCTCAAAAACGACAGAATGATCTCTGTTCATTTCCAAGGCAAACCATTCAATATCAGGGTAATCCAAGTCTATGCCCCAACCAGTAACGCTGAAGAAGCTGAAGTTGAATAGTTCTATGAAGACCTACAAGACCTTTTAGAATTAACACCCAAAAAAGATGTCGTTTTCATTATAGGGAACTGGAATGCAAAAGTAGGAAGTTAAGAAACACCTGGAGTAACAGGCAAATTTGGCCTTTGAATACGGAATGAAGCAGGGCAAAGACTAATAGAGTTTTGCCAAGAAAATGCACTGGTCATAGGAAGGAGATTACAAACCGATTTGAGGAAGCCTAAAGTTGATTCTAATAATCAGGAAAATGTTGACTGTTCAGTAAAAGACAAACGTATTAAGAGAAAAAAATAAGTCAAATATTTTTTTCTTCTGAGACCAAAGATTGAGGAATCACTGATTGAGAAGAAGATATAAGACATCTCAAAACTGAAAGGACAGTCAGTATTTTGGATTAAAGAGGCAAAATTCTAAGTTACTAATACAAAATTATTGAGATAAAATAGATTTAACAGTTGAAAATTAATAGATACAAATACACTTTTAAGCTACTCTCTAGTAAATTAAACCCCAAATAAAGGGCTTCCCTGGTAGCTCAGCTGGTAAAGAATCTGCCTGCAATGTAGGAGATCCCCATTCAATTCCTGGGTAGGGAAGATCCCCTGGAGAAGGGATGGGCTATCCACTTCAGTATTCTGGCCTGGAGAATTCCATGGACTGTGTAGCCCATGGGGTCGCAAATAGTTGGATACGACTGATTGACTTTCACTTTCACTTTTAAGGTGATCTAAATTAACATTAACAAACATGAAAAATACGGAATTTTATCTGACCCATATTAAACAAGCTCCAAATAATCTGTTGTAAATTCACGTGTATTTAAAGCACTCTTGGTCAAAATCAATAGAATTACCATCCACAGTGAAGGGTGTAATATTTTGCTATCTATACCATACTTGATGATGTATGAGTCTAAATTTATGATACTGTAAAGAAGAAAGTGAATTCTGATTCCAAGCAAGGAAGAGCTTTCTAATAATTGTTACTGCTCAATTGTTTTCAAATATTTCTTTCTCCAACGTGGGAACCATTTTCCCTTCCAAATCTTAAAACCTTCTTAAATCAACCTACTTAGAGCTGTAATCTCACTCACTGCCTCCATTTTTAACAGCTTTATTGAGGTATAATTGACAAAATTGTAAGTTATTTAAAATAATGATTGATATATGTATACATTGTGAAAGGATTCCGCCTTCAGGTTAATTAGTACATCCATCACCCCATATATTTACCTTTCTTTTCTTTTGAAAATTCATTTTTTTGGGAGAACACTTAAGTTCGTCTCTCCTAGCAAATCTCAATTATTCAATTCTAAAAACCATGGTACATATTGGATCTTAAATCTTATTCATCTTATAAATGAATGTTTTTCCACTTTCATTAACCTTTTTAAAAAGCTTCTCTAAGGTATAGAGTTAATGTTAAGAGCAGCTGCTTCTTTTGTTCTCTGTATCCCAGACCCTCTTGCCCTCTCGATGATGTAGTCCTGCAATCAAGCTCCTTCCTTTCAGCACCATTCATTTTGTCCTTCCCTTTGGTTTTGATTTGTTCCCACCAACAAACAAATAATACTCCAGTGTCAACCTCCTTAATTCACATTGCTTATCCTCAAATTTCCTTCCATCTACAACCCTACTGTTCTACTGTCTTCAAAGGAAAACTTCTTAGGCAATATCTATAGTTACTCTTCCTCTTGTCCCAAATTTTTCTTTCTTTTAAAAAAAATAAATCCACACTGGGCTCTTGTCAAGGTGAACTTGACCTTCACGTGGAGAAATTCAACTTCTGTTCTCTTTTTACTTGAATTCTCAAGCATCATTTGAAAGGGTGGTTCCTTCCTTCCTTCCTGGAGCATTCTTTCCTCTTTGGTGTTCTTAAAGCAACATTCACTTGATTTTCCATGTGTTCAGGGACTGCTTTTCAAGCTTATCTCTTCCCCCTTATCAGTTCATTTAACCTCTAATTGTTGAAACACCTCATGGTCGGGTCCTAAGCTTCAACTCTGCTCTATCTACACTTTCTCTTAGATGATTGCATATGTTTTCAAGACATTAATTATAATCAATAAATGTCTTAAATGTGTGTCTTGAGTCCTGACTTCTCTAAACTCTAAACTGTGATGTTTAGCTGTCTACTCAATAGTTCTTTTTGGAGAGCTAAAATAGGAATTTCATTTAGTGAGGGTAATCAGAACTCTCTTTTTCTTTGTGAGTCTCTTCCTGTCCTCATTGTTCCCATTACAGGAAGTACAAATGCTCCTCTATTTAGTGAGTGAAAATCTAGGACTGATACTTGATCCTTTCTTTTATCTCAGCTCTCACAACCAACCACAATACATTCTCTCAGCTTTTCTTCCAACATACACTCCAGTGAAATCTAGTTCTTTTCAATTCTTCTGCAAATAGTCTCATCTGCAGTCAGGATAATCCGACAAGATTCCCCAACAACTACTCAACTTGTACTATACTCCAGCCTATTTATAATCTCCTTCCAACATAGTTGCTGCAGGTGGCAGTCAAAAAAACCCTTAACATGCTTCCCACTGCACTTAGGAAAAAAGTCCCCACTTCTTACATGATGCGAAAGACTATGGGAATGGGTCCAACTGAGCTTTCTGACCGGGTGCTCTGCCCCTCCCACCTTCTCTCGTGTGATCTAGTCCCACTGACCATCTTTCTGACCCTCAAACATGCCCAACTCTGTCCTTACTTAGGGCCTTTGCACGTGTGCCTCTTCCTGGCCTTAATGGACCAACTTCTTATCATCCATATTTCAGCTCAACCTAACCTTGTCAGAGAGTTCTGGTCACCTTTTAAAATACATTTCTACCCCTATTCATGGTTCAGGACTCAAATCACACATATATTTTAATAATATATAACACTGTAGAGACAATTATTACATTGTATTGTCTTTATAGGGCTTTCAGCATCTGTAATTTTATTTTTTAATACAAATGTCTACATTATTTCCTCCTTTCCAACACTGTTAGTGGTTCCAAGCTACTGATAGGGAAAGTCCAAGCCCTTTAAAATGTCATCCAAACCTCCATGATCTGGCCTATCTGGCATTTTCTCATCTCTTTCCTGTATCTATTTACTGCCTGTGAACCCCATTCTATTACATAATATACCCTGGTCTATATCCTTCCTCCAAGGTACACTGAAACACTTGCCTTTCCTTTATCTGCCAAGTGACCCGTATTTTTCTTTTAAAGACTCAGTTCAAATGCCACTGTTTAGAATCCTCAGGGAGAGCTGTTTACTTTTTATTCTGTACTCACAGCTGTGGGTACACCTGTCCATCTGTCTCAAATTTCCCACTAATTCATGGGAAAATGATTTATTCATCTGAGTATTCTCACCATTCATGTTGATTACTGTACAAAATAATTGTTTTGTTTGTATAGGTGACACATGCTTTTAATACCTGTCCCTTTCCTGAATACTCTGGTTTCTCTTTTTTTGATAGTTTTGGTTTGTCCATCTTAATTGTGAAGTATGATGCTCTGAAAACTGTGTTTAAAATCTGTCATAACATCATACACACAGGAAAAAATCCCAAAACTTCAAAATGGGTTAAAGACCTAAACGTAAGTCCAGACACTATAAAACTCTTGGAGGAAAATAGAGGCAGAACACTCTTTGACATAAATCATAACAAGATCTTTTTGGAATGACCTCCTACAGTAATGAAAAGAAAAACAAACAAATGGGACCTAATTAAACTTAAAACCTTTTGCACAGCAAAGGAAACCATAAACAAGACAAGACGACAACTTTCAGAGTGGGAGGAAATATTTTCAAATGAAGCAGCTGACAAAGGCTTAATCTCCAAAATATACAAACAGCTCATGCAGTTCAATATCTAAAAAACAAAACAACCCAATCAAAAGATAAGCAGAAGACCTAAATACACATTTCTCCAAACAAGACATGTGGATGGCCAACGAACACACAAAAAGATGCTCAACATCACTAATTATTAGAGAAATGCAAATCAAAACTACAATGAGGTATCACAGATCAGTAGGGTCATTATCAAAGTATGTACAAATGGTAAATTCTGGAGAGTGTATGGAGAAAAGGGAACCCTCTTGCACCGCGGGTGGGAATGTAAGCTGATAACAGCCACCAGGGAGAACAGTATGGAGGTTCCTTAAAAAACTAAAAATAGAACTACCATATGACCCAGCAACCCCACTCCTGTGCATAAAGCCACAGAAAACAATAATTCAAAAAGATACATTGCACCCCACTGTTCACTGCAGCACTATTTACAAAAGAAGGGCATGGAAGCAAATTAAATGTCCATCAACAGATGAATGGAGAAAGAAGACGTGGCACATATGTACAGTGGAATGTTACTCAGCATAAAAATAAATGAAATTGTATCATTTGCAGAGATGTAGATAGACCTAGAAAATATTATACAGAGTGAAGTAACCTGGAAAGGGAAAATCATATATTTATGCATATATGTGGAATCTAGAGAAGTGCCACAGATGATCTGACTTGCAAAGCAGAAACAGAGACACAGATGTAGAGAACAAATGCATGGGCACCAAGGGGTAAGGAAGGGTGGCGGGATGAATAGAAAGACTGGGACATACATACACTATTGATGCTATGTATAAAAACAGATAACTAATGAGAACATACTGCAGAGTGCAGGGAACTCTACTCGGTTCTCTGCGGTAACCTCAACGGGAATGAAATCCAAAAAAGAGGGGATATGTGCATACGCATGGCTGCCTCGCTTGGCTGTGCAGCAGAAAGTGACAGAGCAGTGCACAGCAAATATACTCCAAAAAAAAAAAACATAAAATAGAAATAATAAATCTGTCATAAATGGTTCCTATCTGTATCCCCAGCCTCAATTCCTGGCACATACTATCAGCACAACAAATGTATGCCATTGTACCAGCTGCAGCAGCCGTGAAGAGATACCCTCGTTCAAGGTAAGAGAAACCTAAATAAGATGGTAGGTGTTGCGAGAGGGCATCAGAGGGCAGACACACTGAAACCATAATCACAGAAAACTAGCCAATCTGATCACACGGACCACAGCCTTGTCCAACTCAATGAAACTAAGCCATGCCTGTGGGGCCACCCAAGATGGGCAGGTCACCGTGGAGAGGTCTGACAGAATGTGGTCCACAGGAAAGGGAATGCAAACCACTTCAGTATTCTTGCCTTGAGAACCCCATGAATAGTGTGAAAAGGCAAAAATAGGATACTGAAAGGGGAACTCCCCGGCTCGGTAGGTGCCCAATATGCTACTGGAGATTAGTGGAGAAATAAATCCAGAAAGAATGAAGGGATGGAGCCAAAGCAAAAACAATGCCCAGTTGTGGATGCGGCTGGTGATAGAAGCAAGGTCCAATGCTGTAAAGAGCAATGTTGCCTAGGAACCTGGAATGTTAGGTCCATGGATCAAGGCAAATTGGAAGTGGTCAAACAGGAGACGACAAGAGTGAATGTTGACATTCTAGGAATCAGTGAACTAAAATGGACTGGAATGAGTGAATTTAACTCAGATGACCATTATATCTACTACTGCGGGCAGGAATCCCTCAGAAGAAATGGAGTAGCCATCATGGTCAACAAAAGAGTCCGAAATACAGTATTTGGATGCAATCTCAAAAACGACACAATGATCTCTGTTCATTTCCAAGGCAAACCATTCAATATCACAGTAGTCCAAGCCTATGCCCCAACCAGTAACGCTGATGAAGCTGAAGTTGAATGGCTGTATGAAGACCTACAAGACCTTTTAGAACTAACACCCAAAAAAGATGTCCTTTTCATTATAGGGGACTGGAATGCAAAACTAGGAAGTCAAGAAACACCTGGACTAACAGGCAAATTTGGCCTTGGAGTACAGAATGAAGCAGAGCAAAGGCTGATAGAGTTTTGCCAAGAGAACGCACTGGTCATAGCAAACACCCTCTTCCAACAACACAAGAGAAGACTCTACACATGGACATCACCAGAAGGTAAACACCAAAATCAGATTGATTATACTCTTTGCAGCCAAAGATGGAGAAGCTCTATACAGTCAGCAAAAACAAGACCGGGAGCTGACTCTGGCTGAGATCATGAACTCCTTATTGCCAAATTCAGACTTAAATTGAAGAAAGTAGGGAAAACCACTAGATCATTCAGGTATGACTAAATCAAATCCCTTATGATTATACAGTGGAAGTGAAAAATAGATTTAAGGGACTAGATCTGATAGAGTGCCTGATGAACTATGGACGGAGGTTCATGACATTATACAGGAGACAGGGATCAAGACCATCCCCATGGAAAAAAATGTAAAAAAGCAAAATGGCTGTCTGAGGAGGCCGTGCAAATAGCTGTGAAAAGAAGAGAAGCGAAAAGCAAAGGAGAAAAGGAAAGATATAAGCATCTGAATGCAGAGTTCCAAAGAATAACAAGAAGAGATAAGAAAGCCTTCCTCAGTGATCAATGCAAAGAAATAGAGGAAAACAACAGAATGGGGAAGCCTAGAGATCTCTTCAAGGAAATTAGAGATACCAAGGGAACATTTCATGCAAAGATGGGCTTGATAAAGGACAGAAATGGTATGGACCTAACAAAAGCAGAAGATATTAAGAAGAGGTGGCAAGAATACACAGAAGAACTGTACAAAAAAGATCTTCACGACCCAGATAATCATGATGGTGTGATCACTCACCTAGAGCCAGACATCCTGGAATGTGAAGTCAAGTGGGCCTCAGAAAGCATCACTATGAACAAAGCTAGTGGAGGTGATGGAATTCCAGTGGAGCTATTTCAAATCCTGAAAGATGATGCTGTGAAAGTGCAGCACTCAATATGCCAGCAAATTTGGAAAACTCAGCAGTGGCCACAGGACTGGAAAAGGTCAGTTTTCATTCCAATCCCAAAGAAAGGCAATGCCGAAGAATGCTCAAACTACCGCACAATTGCACTCATCTCACACACTAGTAAAGTAATGCTCAAAATTGCTTCAGCAATACGTGAACCACGAAATTCCAGATGTTCAAGCTGGTTTTAGAAAAGGCAGAGGAACCAGAGATCAAATTGCCAATATCCGCTGGATCATGGAAAAAGCAAGAGAGTTCCAGAAAAACATCTATTTCTGCTTTATTGACTATGCCAAAGCCTTTGACTGTGTGGATTACAATAAACTGTGGAAAATTCTGAAAGAGATTGGAATACCAGACCACCTGACCTGCCTCTTGAGACACCTATATACAGGTCAGGAAGCAACAGTTAGAACTGGAACAACAGACTGGTTCCAAATAGGAAAAGGAGTACGTCAAGGCTGTATATTGTCACCCTGCTTATTTAACTTTTATGCAGAGTACATCATGAGAAACGCTGGGCTGGAAGAAGCACAGGCTGGAATCAAGATTGCCGGAATAAGTATCAATAACCTCAGATATGCAGACGACACCACCCTTATGGCAGAAAGTGAAGGGGAACTAAAAAGTCTCTTGATGAAAGTGAAAGAGGAGAATGAAACAGTTGGTTTAAAATTCAACATTCAGAAAACGAAGATCATGGCATCTAGTCCCATCATTTCATGGGAAATAGATGGGGAAACAGTGGAAACAGTGTCAGACTTTATTTTTTTGGGCTCCAAAATCACTGCAGATGGTGACTGCAGCCATGAAATTAAAAGATGCTTACTCCTTGGAAGAAAAGTTATGACCAACCTAGATAGCATATTGAAAAGCAGAGACATTACTTTTCAACAAAGGTCCGTCTAGTCAAGGCTATGTTTTTTCCTGTTGTCATGTATGGATGTGAGAGTTGGACTCTGAAGAAAGCTGAGTGCCGAAGAATTGATGCTTTTGAACTGTGGTGTTGGAGAAGACTCTTGAGAGTCCCTTGGACTGCAAGGAGATCCAACCAGTCCATCCTAAAGGAGATCAGTCCTGGGTGTTCCTTGGAAGGACGGATGCTGAAGCTGAAACTCCAATACTTTGGCCACCTCATGCAAAGAGTTGACTCCTTGGAAAGGACCCTGATGCTGGCAGGGATTGGGGGCAGGAGGAGAAGGGGACGACAGAGGATGAGATGGCTGGATGGCATCACTGACTCGATGGACGTGAGTCTGAGTGAACTCCGGGAGTTGGTGATGGACAGGGAGGCCTGGCGTGCTGCGATTCATGGGGTCGCAAAGAGTCGGACATGATTGAGCGACTGAACTGAACTGAACTGAACACAGTACTATAGAACATGTGGTTGCATGCATCACACTAGAACAGGATTATTCTTATCTTTTTTTCTGAACTCATGTGTACAATATGTGAAACCTGGTTATTTATAATACATAGATTTTATTTTAATAACACACTGTCATTACAACATGATGAGGTAAAATTATTTCTTGATATCTATCAACCATCAACAAATGTCCATTCAGCACCTACTATGAAGGTTGAGGAAAGAGATTGCATGAGTCAGGCTAGGCTAGGCTCAACTGCAGCAATGAGTTGACACATTTCCATTGTTGAACAATGTTAAGATTTATCTCCTGCTCATTTCACAGCCCAGTTAGGTACTGAGTAGGCAGTTCATCCTGAGATGATTTAGGAATCCAGAATTTTTCCATCTATGGTCTTGGTCATCCTCCAAGGGCTTTGAGTCCTCTTACATTCAGCCAGTTGTCAAAGAAAGAGAGAAAGGACTGGATCTAACATAAGACAGGAGTAGTATACGTAATTCATGATCACAATCTATTGGCCAAAATTAGTTAAGCAGCTCTAAACCAACTATAAAGGAGGTTTGGAAGCGCATGCCTAAGAAGAGGGTCGGTGAGAATGCTGTCCACACAAACAGGGACCATAATGCCCTTTATCTACTTTAGGAAGCATCCTATAGAAAGGTGCTTCAACTTGATCTTTCTACTTAACTTGAGACAACTCAGATTATAAGTAGAATTTTTTTTTCCTTTCCTACCTAAAAATATTTGCCACAGTAATTAATGACACTGTAAAGAAAGTTTGAAAAAAATCAAAAGAAGAATATTTCATGACGTGAGAATTGCATGAAATTCAGATTTCAGTGTCCATACATACAATTTTATTGGAAAACTACCATGCTTATTCATTTCTATGTTGTCTATGGTTGCTTTTGCATTACAGCAGCAGAGTTGAATTGTGACAGAGATTTTATGTCTTGCCAAGCCTGAAATATCAACTTTCTGGTCATTTACAGAAAAAGTTTGTCGATACCTATTCAAACGAATTCAAATGGCACACAGTTTAGTGTTGATAAGTCATTGTATTGATTCTAGTCATTGATTCTAGTCTTTGTATTCGTATTACAAGGGTGGGTCCCTGGAAACAGCTGATATAAAGAAAGAAAAATAAAAATTCACCTCATAAATAGTCCAGAGTAGGAATGAACATGTTTTCAAACTAAATAGATCCTACTTAAGTAAAGAGGATTATTTGTATGTATTTGTCACTCAGTCATGTCCCAATTCTTTGCAATCCCATGAACTGTAGCCTGCCAGGCTCCTCTGTCCATGGAATACTCCAGGCCAGAATACCAGAGCGGGTAGCCATTCCCTTCTCCAGGAGATCTTCCCGATCCAGGGATCAAACCCAGGTCTTCCGCACTGCAGGCAGATTCTTTACCTTCTGAACCACCAGGGAATTTACCTGTATTTTATTAGAAGAGACAAAAGTAAGATCTCTTCTTGTGTAAACTCATGCTTCTATGCTCAGGTTGGGCTTCCCAAGTGGCACTACTGGTAAAGAACCTGCCTGCCAATGCAGGAGACCCAAGAGACACTGGCTTGACCCCTGGGTCCGGAAGATCCCCTGGAGGAGGGCATGACAACCCACTTCAAAGGGCAACCTAATCAGTATTCTAGCCTGGGAAATCCCATGGACAGAGAAACCTGGCATGTGGGCTATAGTTCACCGGGTTGCAAAGAGTGGGGCACAACTGAGTGCACACAAACATGCTCAAGTCATTCATTATCAAACTTCCAGCCCGGTGGTCCTCACTGCCAAAACCAAGTCTGTTACTCATTTGATACTTCAGCTCCTGGCTTCAAAATCTCCCGACACGAGAGCCATGCTAGAAGTCATAAGTCAGAGCTCCAGCACTTACTAAGATGAGTAACTTATTGTCAGACACAGTGAGAATAAATGCTGGTGAACTTCAACCATCTCAATAAACAAAGTGGATTTATGAAGAACATCTGATAGATATTCAAGTTAGATTCTACTCTACAGTGTAAGCCTTTAGAGTGTGTCCAGAGTAAACTATTTCTTCTCAAGATATTCTGCAATACAGAGTTCATTATTTCACATAGGCAATATTTAATGGATTATCTAACATATTCCAAGGATAATGTGGCTCCATAAAGCCAACCCAACTTAACTTTCTTATAGAGGAAGCTTCAACTATATGATGGAAATGGATGCAATGCTGTGACCCAGGGAAAATCCCCCACCTGATCTGCACCGAATTGTTCTCTTTGAACTCTGCTTTGGAGTTTCAACAAATGCTTGTTACGAGTTTCAAATTTTTTTCATTCCTAACTATATGAGTTGGACTTGCCTTGTTAGTGGAAACCAAACCCGTTACTCTATTTTGAATAAACATAGTAAAAGATGACTAATTTTTTTGCTCGTATCTGTATCATTGCTGCCTGCAATTACTCTTCTGAGGTCCTCATTTCCAAATAGAACCTTGACTGAATTCTTGCTATGAAAAGTTCATCAAGTCTAGTGAATGAGGCAAGTAACAGATGAGGAAACTTAAGGTAAATTTCTATTTCTCCTTATAACATTAAGTAAATCTTTAAATTTACTTTTAAATTTTGTAGCTCCTGGTATTGATCTCTCATGGCCCAGATGGATGACTGAGAAGTTTGCTCATTTTCTTTTCTTTTTTAGGCTGGACACTTTGATGGAGGGAAGATAGGACTGATTTTGTAATTCAATAGATGCCCAAACTTTAGATCTCTTGGTGCAAAAACAGGTTTGCTAACATTTCTATTGAGAGACCACAGTTATAGATATTGAGGATTTTGTTTTTCTGTGTATGAAGTATTCTTTTAAATTTTTAAAAAAATTGAAGCCTAGTTGATTTACAGTGCTTCAGGTATTTAGCAAAGTGATTCAGTTATACATATATATGTATGTGTGTATATATATATATATATATTCTTTTCCAGATTCCTTTCCATTATCAGTTATTATAAGATATTGAATATAGTTGTATGCTATACAATAGGTCTTTGTTTTTTTTTTTAAATCTATTTTAAATGTAGCAATGTGTATCTGTTAGTCCCAAATTCCTAACTTGAAGTGTTCTTAAATGATGATAATATTAGAGATTTTTTTTTTTTTTTGGAGTAAATGTAATATTTACTACTTGTTGATCATCATGACCAAATCTATCAGAAGGATAACTTGTATTAGTGAGATCTAGGAGATGTACTGTGTTTTAGGAATTTTATTTTGATTCTCTCTGCTGATTCATTTTAAAGTTTATTATTTCTATGTACCATTTCAACTGTTACTAAATGTGAACAGAAATGGGTTGTTCTTATTTTTATTAATAATATAATTACATGTGGGCCAATTATTTGTTTGATAGGAGAGTTGATGGATTTGGTATCTCAGTTTCAAGAAGTGAATGGAAGACTGCAAATTCATGAGAGCCTTATGGTTTAAAATAAAAAGAAGAAAATAACCTAAAATTTCTCTTGGATGTAACCACAAAATATTTTCAAATTTTACAAAATTCAAAGGTAAAATACGGGAAATGCTGGCAAATTGTTCGGAGTAGCTGAAATTATGCATGATAAATATTTGTGTGTGTGTGTGAAATAACTGACATTTTGTGAGGATCAAAATTACCACAGAAATTTGGCCAAGTCAGCATCAAGTGATTTCACACAATTATTGAACTTTTCTCTGTTGGAGATGTTCCCGGCCAAATCATTCCTTTTTGGAAATTTCCTGGAGCTCCCTCGTCTGCCACAGAATAGCACTGAGCGTTTCTCATCCAACAACTGAGCAAGACACTAGTGGCTTCTTTCAGTTTTCAGCCAAGCCTTTATCTTTCACCTCAGGAGATGCTCTTTAAGTTTTTTCTGCTACTCTTGGTTTTTGCCTGTTTGAGCAGCTTTCTGGAGAGGCCTCCAGGACTGACCTTTCTCACCCATCTGCTCGGCTAATTCTGCATCTCAAACTCCAGAGCAGTACTTTCCAACAAAACCTTCATGATGGTGGAAATATTCCACACCTAAATTGTCCAGTATGGTGGTCCCCACCTACAGGAGGCTCTTGAGCACTCAAAATGCTCGTGTACTGCAGAACTGAAAGTTTGAATTTATTGAATTTAATCATTTTTAATTTAAATAATTGCATGTGTCTGCACTGGACAGCATAGCACTACCTGGTGTCTTTTCATGCAGACTTTGAAACCCTTTTAAAAACTGGATTATAAATTCTATGAATACAGATCCATGCCACGTCTGTTTTGTGCACTGTTGCACCAATAACACCAATAATATTTTGTCTGGCACAAAGAAGTTAAAATGGTTTTCCTAAATGTATGACTGCATGAATGAATATAGGAACTTTAAGGATAAAGGTAAAATTCAAATGAGGAAGAAGAAAAGGTTTATATTTGTCTTTTAGTCTTCAGTTCAGTTCAGTTGCTCAACTCTTTGCGACCCCATGAATTGCAGCACGCCAGGCCTCCCTGTCCATTACCAACTCCCGGAGTTCACTCAGACTCACGTCCATTGAGTCAGTGATGCCATCCAGCCATCTCATCCTCTGTCGTCCCCTTCTCCTCCTGCCCCCAATCCCTCCCAGCATCAGAGTCTTTTCCAATGAGTCAACTCTTTGCATCAGGTGGCCAAAGTACTGGAGTTTCAGCTTTAGCATCATTCCTTCCAAAGAAATCCCAGGGCTGATCTCCTTCAGAATGGACTGGTTGGATCTCCTTGCAGTCCAAGGGACTCGCAAGAGTCTTCTCCAACACCACAGTTCAAAAGCATCAATTCTTCGGCACTCAGCTTTCTTCACAGTCCAACTCTCACATCCATACATGGCCACAGGAAAAACCATAGCCTTGACTAGACGAACCTTTGTTGGCAAAGTAATGTCTCTGCTTTTGAATATGCTATCTAGGTTGGTCATAACTTTCCTTCCAAGGAGTAAGCGTCTTTTAATTTCATGGCTGCAGTCACCATCTGCAGTGATTTTGAAGCCCCCCAAAATAAAGTCTGACATTGTTTCCACTGTTTCCCCATCTATTTCCCATGAAGTGATGGGACCAGATGCCATGATCTTCGTTTTCTGAATGTTGAGCTTTAAGCCAACATTTTAACTCTCCTCTTTCACATTCATCAAGAGGCTTTTGAGTTCCTCTTCACTTTCTGCCATAAGGGTGGTGTCATCTGCTTTAGTCTTAGCATATATTAAATCAAGTCCTTTTAAAAGATTATCTCTTTAAGGCAATACTGCTCCTTTACCAAACTGAGACAAGAAGAAGTTATAAATTTCTACTCATTATGAGTTACCTTCTAAACTATAGTCCTTTAACCCAAACAGATTCTGTTAAACAACGAAACTGTAGAGGAGTGTTTGTTCACAGATCAGGTTTGCTCTAGGGTTGTGTCAAACAGTCCTATCAGTGACTGGCACATACTCTTTGCAATAAGGATAAATTCCTGGGAAATAAGTTACTGTACCTGTAGACTTCAGCTTTGTTGCCATCTTCAAGTATGAAAGTGTGGTTTTAACACATTAGCTCATTTAGTTTAATACTGCCACTTTCCATCTTGTGCTTCACTGCTGCGCACATCACTAAATGTCAAACCATAGATACAAAGTGACATCTCACAGCAGTCAGAATGGCTATCATTAAAAAGTCCACAAATAGCGATGCTGGAGAGAGGGTGTAGAGACAAGGGAACCCTCCTACACTATCAGTGGGAATGTACATTGGTTCAACCACTATGGAGAACAGTATGGAGGTTCCTTAGAAAACTCCAAGTATTAGCTGCCATATGATCTGGCAATCCCACTCCTGGGCATATTTCCAGAGAAAACCATAATTCTAAGAGATACATGCACCCCACTCTTCACGGCAGCAGGATTTACAATAGCTGAGACGTGATAGCAGCATAAATGTACATCAGCAGATGAATGGCTAAAGGAGACATGGTACATATATACAATGGAATGCTATTCATTCATAAGAAAGAATAAAATAATGCCATTTGCAGCAACATGGACGGACCTAGAGATAATCATACTAAGTCAGAAAGAGAAAGACAAATACCATATGATATCACGTGTGTGGAATCTAAACTATGACTCAAATAAACTTATCTATGAAACAGAAATAGACTCCAGACATAGGGAACAGACATGTGGTTTCCAAGGAGGAGGGCTGGTGGTGTGCGAGGGGATGGATTGGGAGTTTGGGATTAGCAGATGCAAACTATTATATAGAGAATGGATAAATATCAAGGTACCACTGTACAGCACAGGGAACTATATTCAGTATCTTGTGATAAACCACAATGGAATGGAAATGAACATGAGAAAGTTCAGTTATATATATGCATAACTGAGTCAGTAATTTACTGTAGAGTAGAAAATAATACAACATTGTAAACCAGCTAATATTTCAATAATGTAAATTTTTAAAAATACAAAGTAAGCTCTCAGTCTATAGAGTTCGACTTTGTCATGCAATAGGACAACAGTTAGAACTCATCAAAGTTTATTTAATAGATAAATCACATCCAAGATGAGGCAAAAGAGATCACTTCCTATGCAATAAAGCCAAACAATTTAAAAAAAGTAAGTGGCTCACAAAAACATTTTTGGTAAGGGCTTACATAAAATAAAACATCACTTAAAGCCAACTTGCAGACAGAATCAGACGTGCATTTAGAAGAAAACAAACTCATTTGTTCACAGTTTGTTAATATATAATGGACCATCTAAACACAGACCAGTTTAATGAATGATGATATCGTACTACTGAAAATTTGGATCAAAGAAAACTATAAAGTGAAAGTGAAAGTCACTCAGTCGTGTCTGACTCTTTGTGACCCCGTGATCTATACAGTTCATGGAATTCTCCAGGCCAGAATACTGGAGTAGGTAGGTAGCCTTTCCCTTCTCCAGGGGCTTTTTCCCAGCCCAGGGATTGAACCCAGGTCTCCCACATTGCAGGAGGATTCTTTACCAGCTGAGCTACAAGGGAAGCCCAAGAACACTGGAGTGGGTAGCCTATCCCTTCTCCAGTCAATCTTCCTGACCCAGGAATCAAACTAGGGTCTCCTGCATAGCAGGTGGATCTTTTACCAACTGAGCTATCAGGGAACAACTATTTCTATCAGCTATAAGCAAACATAATAAATATTTCTGACCATCACTCAAAATGAACTGAGATCAAAGTGGCAATCTAGCAACAATGAAAAAAAAATTTATTATCAGCATTTATAAATGCAAACAAACAATAATCTCTATTTATCTGACAGTCTTTTCATCTTTAATTTTGCTTAAATTACATACGCAGTAAGTTTTACAATACCTGAAGCATGAGAGTGGGAAGATCAGTGGGGAGCTAGATTCCAGGACTGTGTGGCACAAGGGTCATTTTCCTGCCTGTCTTTCGTTCTAGTTGAAATAGTGGAACACAGTAGTGGCAGTTACAGTCTATGACTGCTCAGCAAGCTCAAGTCACAGGATGTTATCTCGTGCCATCCTCTTTGAGGTATCATAGTTACCTCCATTTTGCTGGGGGGTGGGGGGAACTGGATCTCAGACAGGTGAAGTAATCAGCAAAAGGACACAGCTAGAAATGAGCAAACCCTGGCCATTTGAATCCAGAGCATTTTGGGATAGACTATTGATATCTGTTTATTTTACTTATTAACAAAGCCCTCATTATTATTGGGGGCCACAATGGATCTAGTGAAAAGACCACATCTTCCAGTCTCCCTTGCACTTAAGTAGGGACATGAGACTATGTTCTGGCTTAGTAAGATATACGGTGTTATTGGGTGGGCCTTCTGGAAAGGTTCCTTACAGGGGTGATAGATAGACCAAGCCCTTGTCACACTTCTATCTGTCCAAGTGTGGATTAGACAGGTGCTCCAGGAACCACACAGATGACCAAGTGATTGTGAAGATTAAGTCATGTGCTGGAATCATCCAGCAGAGTGTTAGGAGAAGCCTGGGTTCCTGGTAACAGTGGAGTTGCCACCTATCTACCTCCAGACTTCACTTATATAAGAGAAAAATAAACTCTCTTGTTTAAGCTTCTGGTTTTATAACTTTTCTGTTTTATATAGTTTAACTAATCTCAACTAATATGATTACAAAGGATGTAAAACAAGAACTGAAAAAGAGGAGAGCAATTCAAGAGCACAGATATAGTGCCCCAGTGATAACTTGTTGTCAATTCTCCCCAAATGATGAAATCATTGGATTTCAAGCAAAAGTCCCATAACTGTGTATGGAATTGAACAATATGAATTTATCATTCATTTGGATGAACAAATCAATAATTTTGAAGACAATATTAATGGTGGAGGAGCATACTATATTGAATATCTAGAATGACTGTAAAGATACAATAATATGGTCTTACAAATAGGTTTTTCATGCAGGGCTATGGCATAAAATAATAGAAATAAGTAGAGGCCATCTTTATTACTATGAGGGGAAAGATGGGCTACTCAAACTATCTTAGGGGAAATGGTTACTCATGAGAAAAATAATTAAAATCAAATCCTTACCTAACATCACAGACACATTCCAGTTTGATCAATTACTAAACCATGGATGAATGATTTTTTATGACCTCCAAATAGAGAAGAATTTAAAAAATAAAACATGAGAATAAAAAAAAACTCAGTTTTCAAATAATAATTTAAAAAACCTTCATGAACAGTATTAAAATACATACTGGCCAGAAAAAGGCATCTTCAACACATAAAGCAAATGAATATCATTCACAATATATGAAGAACTCCTCAAATGAACAATAAAACGTATATAGGAAGAAAGGCATAGAAAGCAGCATGCAGTTCTCAGGAAAGAAAAGGTGAATTACCCAATAAGTATATTAAAGAGGGGTGATCTGACTGCTAGTCGTGTAATACAAAGTAAAAAATTAATTTTATGCTTTCCAGATTTCCAAACAGTTCAGAAACCTGATGATATCAAGTGTTAATGACAGATGAAGATTAGGAATTTCCATTCATCGCTGGTGGGAGGGCAAACTGCAATAGCCATTTCGGAGAACAACTTTCTAGTATAATATAGTTAAAACTGAGTATTATGCTTTCCCTCCACCCCATAAATTCCACTTCTAGAAATATATATTAGAGAGATTCTTGTGTATGTGCACAGGAGGAGGTAGCTATAAGAATGCTCATATCATCATTGGTACAGTAAAAAGCTGGAATAAATTAAATACCCCTTGACAGAAGATTAGGCCAATTAAATTTCACCAGATTCATGCAATGGAAATTTCCACAGTGGTGAAAATGAATGATATTATATGTATCAACATGGTTACATCTCAAAAATGTTTAAAAAAATCATATCAAGTAACATACTATTTCTATAGAACTTCAAAACTTAAAAACCATGTGGTAGTGGATAGATAACTGCTTGAGAATGATAAATGTAGAATTTAGAATAGTGGTGACTCTGGAAGGCATTGGGATTAGACTCCAATAAATTTGATAAGCTTTATTTCCTCAAAAAATTAATATACACATAGCAAATGATTTACTACACTTGATAAAAGATAGTACTCTGCATATAAGTATACCTTTTTTAACTTTTGAAATATTTTACAAATGAATTATTACTATTTTAGAAATTTAAAAAATCATTGAATGAGGGAATTTATTATTAAAAATTGCAGGGTTGTTTTTTTTTTTGTCTATCCCATTTCACAGTTGCATCTGGCAGAGTTACACTAAAGAAGCTGTTCTTATATTTGGAGAGTAGGCTAGGCTAACAATCTGTATATATTCCCAAACTGAATTTAATAGTATGACCCAGAGTTTTGCACATACAATTTAATTAGTAAAAGGTGGTGTACATGGCAGGCAAATTGATTAGAGGGTGATAAAAAGTGATCTGACTCCTCCAAGTTCCTGGAAATATAAAGTCCAATTCTGCATCCTCTACAAGAATGAAGCCAGGACTTTCATCACTTGATAAAAGCAGCTCTTCTGATACAAAATTTGGAAATGCCAACTTCCTTTCCGACAGCATTTCTGTGCCAGGCAGGGTGCTGGGGGGCTTTCATTTTTAATTTGCAGATATTTTCATATCCACTTTGCAGATGTGAAAACTGAGACCCATCTGTCCATGGCTGCCCTGACTACCAAGCCACGGTAGTCATAATGGCAGAGTCAGGGTTCAAGTTCAGGGCTGCTGGATTCCACGTGACTGTTCTTCTGCTATTCTACAAAACTGGTGGCATCTTGTGAAGAAGAGGTGCGATTGCATGTCTAGAGTGCCTTGTCCTGATCTCTTTAGACTAGGTATTTCTGGGCTTCATATTATCTGAACTTCTGTCAAATAAATAGACTTTTAAGCCAATTGAGGTATTATTTCACTTTGCTCCATTTTTTCTAAATTTTTACTGGAGTATAGTTGATTTGCAATGTTGTGTTAGTTTCAGTTGTACAGCAAAGTGAATCAGTTATATATATCTCCACTCTTTTTTAGATTGTTTTCCCATATAGGTCATTACAGAGTATTGAGTAGAGTTCCCTTGCTAGGACCTTATTAGTTACCTATTTTATATACTGTAGTGTGAAGGCGATGGCATCCCCACTCCAGTACTCTTGCCTGGAAAATCCCATGGACTCAGGAGCCTGGTAGGCTGCAGTCCCTGAGGTCGCTAAGAGTCGGACATGACTGAGCGACTTCACTTTCACTTTTCACTTTCATGCATTGGAGAAGGAAATGGCAACCCACTCCAGTGTTCTTGCCTGGAGAATCCCTAGGACGGAGGAGCCTGGTAGGCTGCCGTCTATGGGGTCGCGCAGAGTCGGACATGACTGAAGCGATTCAGCAGCAGCAGCAGCGGTGTATATTCCTCCATTCTTAAGAATAGTTCTCTTGAATGGGAGAGCTCATCTTATTAAGCAGGTCGAATTGTTTCTGCATTGGCTCACTATCTGTAATGGTTTCCAGTAGCTTTTTTCACTTACTGTTCTTTGGCCTGCTGATAATTATAGCTTTTGCCTTTCTTTATTCAAAATGGCTTTTAGAGGGAACATTTCCAAATCTATAACCAGTTCCTGAATGTATCAAGCCATAGAGGGAAGATGAGAGTAGAAGAGAAATATATGCAAACATGCACACAAGATCATATATATTTTATTGGCTTATCTGGAACCACACCCATTTATCATGTGGCCATTCTACAAAAGAGCTCAGCTTATTTTTGCAGAAGTGAGATTGAAAAAAAAAAATCAAGTCTTATTGAAATGGAGCAGGACTCTATGGTCCCTGCCCTCCATGTCCTCAGTCTGCCTTTTGTCTATGGAAAAACTGCAGCCAAAGAGTAAGTTTAATCAGAGAAGCGAGAAAACGCAGAAGCAAAGGAAAACAAAGAAGACAAAATAACAATAATTTACTTATTAAACAAAGTCAAGGACATTTAGTTCCTCCTCAAAGGCTACAGACAATATTCTGAGACATGCTGTGAGCTGTCTGGTAGATAGAAATACCTTCCTGGTGGAAGAATTTAACTACATGATGACCAAACCGTAGCCATAAGCAGCCACAATTCTGAGAACTGGCCTCAAGGAAATGGAAACAAACTGACCCCAAAGCTGAAGACTAAGTGTACTCAATCAGATGGTACTGGTCAGACCACTGCATGACCAATTTCAGGATGAATGTCAGAGCTGACGGTGCTGTTTCTGCATGTAGTCCCCTCTCTCTGCTTATACGCCCCTAAAACTCCCCTTTAAAAGCTCCTGCCCATTGACTGTCAGTGAGAGGGAGTTGGCCTTTGGACAGGGGTCCAACCTATCACCCCCCGACTCCTCCCTGCCCCTGCCCCTGGTTGCCAGAAGCTGAAATAAAGCTAACTTCCTTTTCTACCAAACTTGCCTCTTTATTGGCTTCAGACTGATGAGCAGCCAAATCCCACTTTTGGTAACATTGTTTCTTTACTGCTAATCACTTGAAAAGTTCTGTTGACATTATTTGGTTATATTCTCAGAGGAATTCTCCCCTCCTCCAAGATTAGTTTTCGTTTTTCTCAGATGTATTTTCTGCATAAACTCAAGCAAAACAACATTCTAGATGCTCATGGAAAATTCTTCTTTTCCCTCTGCAAATATTATGCTGAAATCTGTCATTCACTCTGTGTCCCAAATCAACAAATGGTAAATATTTCAATATAGTTGTCTGGTATATTTTGGTATCTTCCCCTCTAAATTCCTTTTAAAGAAAAAATATGCCCTTCACATAACTAAAGGTATCTGCAAAGAAACTAAAAAAGAGTCTGGGGGAAAAAAATAAGTCTTTTTTCTCCTTTATTGTCTCACACAAGGACCTTTGTACTTACAATAATGCTGTGAAAAATGTCTCCATGTTCTATCAATAATACATTGAGGCTCAGTTTATTTCATTTTATGTTGTTTTTACTCTGCTTGGCAAATAATGCCCTCTCTACTTTCTCATTCTAATCAAACTGTACAATATTAATAAAACAAACCCAAACTAATCAAGCCCATTTTTCTCTATATCTATCCTCAAAGTTATCAGGGACTCATATCCCTACATATGAATAGTACAATCAGACATGAAATAGGAGGATAAAACATGGATAAAGGAATTATTGACATATAAAGGTAAGACAAAAACAAAGGCGACAGCTGTAATGAACTTGATGATCATCTAAGACGAGTGTTGTGTGGAGATTTTAGTCTACAGGAAGCGTCTAATACTAGTGAACCACCATGACCCTTGCATGGGTATGATTTCAGTATTTATAAAAAGGATTTTATGCATTTTATTTTTACATTGACCAATTCATTTTGAAAATGATTTCTGTGTGCAAATCACAAATTTGGTAATTGTTTTCCTAAGTGCTTAAGATTGAACCACTATACATATAGATTCTTCGCTTTTCACAAAGAAGAATTTCCTCTAAAATCTAGTTTAGTTTAATTATAGCAGTCTGGGTGTGATTTCTGTTTATATCCCTCCGGTTGAATCTGCTCTGGCTGGGTTTGGGTCAGAGCTATTTCTAGGAAATGCCTGCTACTTGCTCTCAAACTAAAACTTCTCTACATTTTTCTTGTTCAGGCTTGATGTCTTTGTTACTTTAATATGAAAGTGGGTGATCCATGCACATGTTTGTAACTAGGTATTTGAGCCCGAGACCTGATGCAGTTAATTCTAAAGGAGGTTGGTGGGTACATCAACATGGTAAGTGTATTCCTTGAACTATTAATACTACTCCTTTAGTTATAGGAATCTCCATTCCAGCTAACAGCAATCAAGCTTGATTTAAGCAAAAGCAACCAACAAACCAAATGGAAAGCAAAGAAAGGACAATGCATGCTAATGTCCACTGGACTCCTGGGAAGGAAATCTGTGGGGCTTCAAGAAGCACTAGATCCAAGACCCCAGAGTCAGCCTGGAGCCCAGGGAGTACTCAGTCCCACTCGCATGGGTGACTGGCTCATTCTATTTCACCTTTTCTGTCAGACCAGCTGTATCTACTCCACAACACAGAAGGTGATACCCAACAGCTCCCAATTTTACAGATAACAATTACTTTCTAATGAAGAAATAAACTTGGCCTTCCCACTTCTAAACTCCTAGGAAAGGCATTTGATGGGAGGCAAATTTGGTACAAATTCCCACTCCTTACGGTCTAGTTGTCCAGCCAACTGTGGCTCAGAGATTAGGGACTCATCGTAAGAGTCAGAGGGGTACATTAGGGTGGCAGTTAACAGCATCTGCAGAGAGTTTGGTAGCTACTCTATCAAAAGTTTCCCTGTCACTACAACGAGGAGAGAACAAATGATACACGTGACAGAGTAGGAGGGCTGCGGTGAGTGATACTCCCGCTGACACATGAGCGCACAGCCTTGTGAGCGTCAAGGTTACCTTGGCTGCCGTCTTGAGATGTTCAGCCAAACAATTGCTGGTGCCTGAAGCACTTCCCAAAGGGCTTCCCTGGTGGCTCAGATGGTAAAGAATCTACCTGCAATGTGGGAGACCCAGGTTCTATCCCTGAGTCAGGAAGATCCCCTGAAGAAGAGAATGGCAACCCACTCTAGTATTCTTGCCCAGAGAATGCCATGGACAAAGGAGCCTGGAGGGCTACAGTCCATGGAGTTGCAAAGAGTCAGACAAGACTGAGTGATTAACACACTTGTCCTTGAAGTACTTCCTGCTGCTGCTGCTGCTGCTAAGTCACTTCAGTCGTGTCTGGCTCTGTGAGACCCCATAGATGGCAGCCCACCTGGCTCCACTGTCCCTGGGATTCTCCAGGCAAAAACACTGGAGTGGGTTGCCATTTCCTTCTCTCATGCATGAACGTGAAACGTGAAAGTGAAGTCCTCAGTCGTGTCGGACTCTTTGCGACCCCATGGACTGCAGCCTACCAGGCTCCTCCGTCCATGGGATTTTCCAAGCAAGAGTACTGGAGTGGGTTGCCCTTGCCTTCTCCGTGAAGTACTTCCTAGTTTTTCTCAAAAGGCGGATTCTGGTCATCTTACCCCTGGTTTTGATGTTCTTTGTACTGGGATTAAATTCTGCCCAGATTAGAGACAACAACTTGTTATTCCTCCAACTTAGAAGACACTGTACTCTAGACACTCAATTTCTCTAAAGACTATCAATAGACTTTCTTCCAGAAATTGAAGCTGAATCTGATACCCCAAAGGAGACTTCATACGGAAAAATTTCACACAATGTATCCAAAAAAGTCATATACAAAAAAAAAAAAAGATTTGGATTTTATAGTTTACATTGCCCTACCCATACAAGTCCAGGCTTCCAATTAGAGAAATCTTTCCCTTCTCTGAGAGAAAACAAGTTTAAAAAAAGAGAAATTAAAAAAAAAAAAACCTCTGGACCACATTACCAAAATTCGTACACCTGTACCAGTAAAAACTAACCCAAAATTTAAATTATATTTTTTCCTTGTGTTGTGATTTAATTTTTTGCTCATCCAAAGGGGATATCAGTCAGGGACTTTAGAGGGTTTATACTGGTTGGCAATGTTGGCAGTTTACTACAGAGCAACCAAGAGTGAAAGTCATTTCTGTTCAAATACTTGATTTCTTCCTGACTCTTTTTGAAGGAAGAAATGAATCGCTATACCTATACACAGGCTGACCAGCTACTGAAAGATCATTAGTTTTGGTCTGTAACAATCATTGAGGGTAGTGAGATTTTCCTTTTCTTCTCCTGCACATTATTAAGCGAACAATACCATGATTCTATGTCATGGCTGTGATGAGGGAAAGAGATGAACCTAGGGAAGTATCCTGCAATTTTCTAACATTCAAAGGTCTCATTTTATACACACACATACACTTTCTACATATTCCTTCACAGGTTAGATTTTGGTAATCTTCATTTGTTTCATGTGATTATTGGATGGGTGTCTGTCTTCCCACAAGACTGTAGGTTCCCTGAGGACAGGGACTTAAAATATCTTGTTGTTTAGTAGCAAGTGAAACCAAGAGACTAGTGCAGTGGCAAATTCATTTTGGAGCAGGAACATGGTCTGTAGATGCAAAGGGTTTGAATCTCAGCTTTGTCATTTGCCAGCTGTGGGTCTTCAGGCCAATTATGTGACATCCCTGTGTCTAAGTGTTTCATCCATAAAACAGAGATACTACCTATGTCACAAAGATGCTCTGAGGATTGAAGTGAGATACATACAAAGCACTTAGAAATTGTGCTGGCGCATAGTCAGTGCTCATAAGTGTTGTGTTGGTCACTCAGTTGTGTCTGACTCTTTGCAACCCCGTGAACTGTAGCCCAGCAGGCTCATCAGTCCATGGGGGTTCCCAGACAAGAATACTGGAATACGTAGCCATTCTCTTCTCCAGGGGGATCTTCCCAACCCAGGGATTGAACTCAGGTCTTCTACATTGCAGGCAGATTCTTTACCATCTGAGCTACCAGGGAAGCGCTTATAAGTGCTTATAAGCATTTGTTAAACAACAGACCCTCACATTTGTTAAACAATTGCTTAACAAATTCAGTTCAGTTCAGTTATGTCTGACTCTCTGTAACCCCATGGACTGCAGCACGCTAGGCTTTCCTGTCCATCACCAATTCCCAGAGCTTGCTCAAACTCATGTCCATCGAGTCAGTGATGCCATCCAACCATCTCATCCTCTGTCATCCCCTTCTCCTCCTGCCTTCAATCTTTCCCAGAATCAGGGTCTTTTCCAATGAGTCAGTTCTTTGCATCAGATGAATAGCAAATTACACAGAGAAAAGAATGAGAGAGGCATTTACAATTTTACAAGATCAGTGCCCTGGTATATAGTATATAATGCCCTGGATACTTTTATCCCCAAACTATTCTTTTCCTGAATATTATGTTTACATACATTTAAATCTAGGACATTATTTTTTCTCCTCCAGAGGGGCTCAAGTAGCTGTGAGTTCTGATATGGGTGGACTTTAGTTTGCCTGTTCTATGCCACCTATGGGTGGGGAATGGGGAGCATCTCTATTAAAAGAGAAAAAAAACCTTTTTTTCAATCATCAATTTTCCCTAGACACAAGAAAAATTATTGTGTCTTGGTAAATTTAATATTAGGTTCATCATTAAAAAATACATGTTCATTATAAAAATAACTTAAAAATAAAAAATGTTCATAAGTAAATCAAAATGCCCCTAATCATACTACATGGGAGAGTGACTATTTTGTAAAAATGTTATGCTATATTACATCCCAGGTTATAAATTTAAAATGAATTCACTTAGAAATCAAGTAATAGTAATAGTAAATCAAGTAATAGAAATATAAATCAAGTAATAGTAAATATTTTGTTCTACTATGCTCTTCATTTACATCATGAATAATCCTCCCTATTATTCAATAATCTTCAAAATGAGAATTTTTAAATGAGTGTGGATTTTCCATCACATGGATGATTTATTTTATGATTCCAAGAATTTTTCAAATAGAGGATGCTTGTGATTTTTCTACTGCAGATGATTGTGTGGTCAGTATCCCCACAGGAGGGCAAAAGGGCTTTATCCAGAGATATTCACAGGAAGGGGGAAAAAATGTCTACACAAGAGAAACCCCTGCCTTGATAACAATCTAGAAGACCAAGGAATATTTATTTCTGGTTTCAGACTTGCCCATCAAATTTTAGTAAGTTCACATTTAATCTTTTAACCTTCACATGTCTCCAAAGTGTTAAAAAAAATGCTGAAAATAACTTCGCAGTGCCAGGATCACCATCTCTGCTCAATAAATACATATTGAATGATTAACTTCTCTTTGCTTTCTTCGTGAAAAAAATTTGGAGCTGAATCAATAAAACAAGCTCCAGAAAGACGGTAATTTGAAGATCAAGATATTGAAGCAAAATTGAAAGCTATTCAAAGAATAAAAAAGGAAAATGCATGGATGAGAAATTTTACTTCTCAAACAAACGCTTCATAATCAGGAGATTTGAGCTGTTAGTTTGATGAACACTTAAAATTAATTCTCCCTTTCATATGTGGAATCAAGAATTTTAGAGGTGAAAGGTTATGTATTCTTATTTTGTCAGAAGTGGAATACAGAGTGCAGAGTTTAAATGGTTTTTCCTAAGGGTTCATTTGGAATAAAACCTAAACTCTTTACTCAGTTTTACCAAACCCTGCCTGACCTAGTCTGTTATCTCCCTGCCATCCCCACCGCAACACTCCCCTTCCCGTGCAGGACTATGTTCCAGGCAGAGGCCTCCACAAACCAGGTGCCTCAGGTGAGTCCTTCCTGCTGGCCGTCAATTCCAGAAAGCCTCGCTGTCCACACACAGAACCTTCTCCTGCCCCAGCACTCCCTCTCTGCTCTCTCCTCACTCTGCTGACTTTCTTCCTACTGAGAAAATGGAAGCAACAGAAGTGAAATTAGCAGACACCTAGTAACCCATGTGCTCACCAACCCGATTGCACTCTGCCTGCTTGCCTGTTTTTCCTGTTCCTGTCTAAGGCCACCCCTTCACGAGGACACCAGCTCTCGTCCCTCTCTGCTTACTCAAGGACAGTGTTTCAACCAGATCCCTTTCCTCCTCTACAACATCAATTTTCTCTCCTCCTACAGCAGCATCAACCACGTTGCAAACACATGAGATTACTTCTCTCATTTAAAGCAAACAAACAAAAGAAGTTCTTCCCTGGACCATGTCTGCTGTGCTTACTATTTACTGCCCTATGTCTTAGCTCCCTCACCAAGCAAAGCTCGTTAAAGAGCTGTCTGTATTTGAGTCCTCTGATTTTCTTCTTTTCATTCTCTTTTAGCAATTTTGATTTTGCAGTAGGTTTATTTTTACGTATATATGTATGTATTTTTGGCCATGTTGCATGGTATGTGGGATCTTAGTTCCCCGACCTGGGATGGAATCCAATGCCCTCTGCATTGGAAGTATGGAGTCTTAACCACTGAACTGCCAGGGGAGCTCCTCATTCTCTCTCTTTTTAAAAAGATATTTATTTTTAATTGATTGATGATTGCTTTACAATACTGGTTTGATTTCTGTCATATATCCACATGAATTAATCATAGGTGTTCATATAACCCCTCCCTCTGGAATATCCCTCCCACTAGGTTATTACAGAGCCCCAGTTTGAGTTCCCTGAATCATCCAGCAAATTCCCATTGTCTATCTATTCACATATGTTAGTGTATATGCATCCATGCTACTCTCTACATTCATCTCACTCTCTCCCTCATCTCCCCCACCCTCTCTTCTTCTCCTCCCCCGCCCCCGCTCCAGGAACCTAGAGCCTATTATAAGAGTGAAGTAAGTCAGAAAAAGAAAAACAAATATTGCATATTAATGCATATATATATATGGGATCTAGAAGGATGATACTGACAAATCTGTTTGCTGAGCAGCAATGGAGATGCAGATGTACAGAACAGCCTCATTTTCTTTTAAACTAGCTTAAATCTGACTCCTTCCCCTGCCACCCCACTGCCATGCTGTTAAATCCAGTGGTCATCCTTCAACCCTCCTGTTAATTAACCTACAGGAAGCATTTGACATAGCTGATGACTGCCTTTGAGGCTATGTTTCTGTTTGACCTTTGGGCCACCTCACTTTCTAGATTTTTCTTTTAACTCCACCGACTGCCCTTTTCGCTCCTTTTTAGTTTCTTCCCAACCTCTTAACACTGGATTGCCCCAGAATTTAGCCCTTGGCCTAAGCTTGTATTTCCATATTGTTTTCTCCTATGGCATGAAATACAGGATTCCTCTTCTAAACATTTGAGCCTTATAACCAACAGCCTATTTAACATTTACACTTTGATAACTAAAATATATATATCTAAATGAACATGACCAAAACTCTATTCCAAGACCACTCGACCCCTCCATTGCCAAAGCTCTTCTGCCCTCAGCCTTCTTCAAGTTTTTCCCTGACAACTCCATTCTTCTTACTCAGCCAGTAATGTTTGACTTCTTTTTCTCATGCATCCAATATATAACCACCAAAAAAGCTGTGCTGGCTTTACCTGCAAAATGTATCCAGAATCGAGCCATGCCCCACCATCCCTACAATTTTGGTCCAAGCCACCATCATCTCTTGCCTGGATTAATACAACAGCCTCCTAACCATTCTACCTGCTTCTACACTTCCTTGCTTTGAATCTCTTTCCACTTCAGCAATCAGTGTTCCCTGGAAAGCTAAGTCAGATCATGTCACTTCTAGGCTCAAAATTTGCAATAGCTCCACATATCACTCCCAGCAACATTAAAATTCTGCCTTTGGCTACAGGCTCCTACATAATCTGGACTTCCCTGGTGGCTCAGATAGTAAAGCGTCTGTCTACAATGTGAGAGACTGGGTTCAATCCCTGGGTTGGGAAGATTCCCTGGAGAAGGAAATGGCAATCCACTCTAGTACTCTTGCCTTGAAAATTCCATGGACAGAGGAGCTTGGTGCAGCCTACTATCCATGGGGTCGCAAAGAGTTGGGCACAACTGAGTGACTTCACTTTCATTTTCACTTTCACTTTCCTACATAATCTGGTTTCCCATCAACTGTTTGACCTTCTCCTTGTTCAGTCTGCTTGAGCCAAATCCTGTCGTGTGGGGTGGGCGGTGGAGAGAGGGGATTGCACTGGGTCTTCCATGTCTGCATCTCAGTTCCCCTAGATAACTGCTTCATTTCCCCCTTATCATTTGCTGAAGAGTCTTCTCACTGGAGTCTATCCTCAGTATCCTAATAAGTACTGCCATCTGCCCTGGCCATCTCACCATTAACTATCGTCTGTTCTCTCAATTTCTGCTGCTGCTGCTGCTGCTGCTAAGTCGCTTCAGTTGTGTCCGACTCTGTGTGACCCCATAGACGGCAGCCCAGCAGGCTTCCCAGTCCCTGGGATTCTCCAGGCAAGAACACTGGAGTGGGTTGCCATTTCCTTCTCCAATGCATGAACGTGAAAAGTGAAAGTGAATTCGCTCAGTCGTGTCTGACTCCTAGCAACCCCATGGACTGCATGCAGCCTACCAGGCTCCTCCGTCCATGGGATTTTCCAGGCAAGAGTACTGGAGTGGGGTGCCATTGCCTTCTCCGCAATCTTCCTCTACCAGGTATGATTTCTTATAAGAGTTATTAATCTCTAATAGAATTATAACATTTACTATGCTTACTGTTTATTTTCCAATTCTACCTCTAGAAGGTAGGTATTGTGAGTGAGAGATCTTAGTTTGGTTCACCGTTGAATTCTAAAGCCTAAAACCTGGCACACAGTAAGGCTCAATAAGTAGTTCTAGAATGGACCCATGAATGAATGAATGGCCATGTTTTTACCCATTCCCTTTGCACACTGTCCCCTTTATTTGGAACATCCTTTGTTCATTGTCACACAGTGGCTCATTCAGACACCAAAGATCCCACAGGATGTCTTCCTAAGAGCACAGTCTCAAAGAACCCCCAGTTATTTGCCACAAAACACCTTAGTTTCATCATTCTTATCACTTATCCAGTATCTTCTCATTTGTCTATTTGCTTTTTATCTATTTTCTGCCCCCACCCCCACTCATTCAGTCACCTCTGAATCCCTAAGACCTAGAACACTGCCTGGCAGCCATCCTGCAAACATTTATTATAAGAAGAAAAATCACACAGTTAGTGTACCATCTGGAAAGCATTACACAAATTATATGTTAATGGCAGAATCCAAAACACAACTCTTTCCTACTGCAAGTCAAAGCCCCCTTCATAGGTGTTCTGCCAGTTAGCAACCAGAAGAATGCTAAACAAGAGGATAAAATACGATTATTACTATTGTTAGTAGACTTTCCCATCATGATTTATCTAACTTAGTTAACAACCTAGTTTTCCCACAAGTGGCTCAGACCCACGAAGGGTTGAAAATCTTGAACTGAGCTCCTCTTTCATGTCATAGAATCTCTATTTCACTGACAGGGAAATTTTGTCCTTGATTGACACTTCCCTTACTGTTTATAAACAAACTTTCTTTTGTTTTGTTTTATCCAAACAAATATCTATAGGATCTTAACCCACTGCCATTGAATCCACATTTCAATGCTCTTATTCTTAGTAGGCAGTGAGGGAGTGTCTGATTCTCTATGCCCAGTTAAAGCCACGAAAGAATGGATAGTGACAGCATTCCAGGATTGTCCATATCCTGGAGCTGCAAGATTACAGCACAGATGATCATACTGGAGCTAAGTGTTTCCCATGAAGAACACAGGAAGCTTGATGGGGATCCATAAAGGATTAGGGATTGTGAACTCAGACAAAGTGCTCAAAAGAAGTGACAGAGATAGTAATAATGAAAGCAGGAAATATCTTCAGTTTGATGACAATACCTATTCATGTGGTAGGTGTGGGGGGGTTTCCCTATGACCAGTCCTCCATAACTCACCTTGGTAGTAATAGTACCAAATTATGAGCATCTTAGTCCACTGAACACAAGGTAGCCTGTCACAGGGTAATTTGGGAGACTTGATAAAGTCTCAGGATCTTTTGCTCAATCATTTGTAGGAGGCAAGCAAGGTTGATGTTGTGAGTGGAAAGTTGTCCACCAGCCCCTTTACATCAGAAACTCATGGGGCTGTTGGACATGCTCATTTAAATGGTGCCCCAAGGTTTAGCCTCCACAGGACATCGTAGACACATTCCTCACACTGTCCCATTTTCTCTTCATGGAGGTATCCCAGGCCAGGGATCCTCCACTCTGCTATTTCAATGCCTGGCCTTTGATCTCATGTCCTCCTCACATCTCTGCCTCCCCTTCACTAAAGTGTGTGTGTGAGCTCAGTCGCTCAGCCATGTCTCTTTGTGACCCCATGGACTGTAGCCCACCAGGCTCCTCCGTCCATAGGATTTCCCAGGCAAGAATACTGGAGCGGGTTGCCATTTCCTTCTCAAGGGATATTCCAGCCCCTGGGATCAAACCTGAATTCCTGTATCTAGCAGTCAGATTCTTTACTACTGAGTTACCTGGGAAGCCTCTTCACCAATGTGAGCCTCCTCTAACTGCTATGATTTTAGTCAGCAACACTATGTGCGTGTGGATAAAACTGGAGAACTTCCCTGGGAACAAGATGTATTTGTTAAAATCAATGTGAAATTATATATCTGAAGCAAGAGGGGAGGAGGCTGTAGCAATGGTTCTGACCAGGTTAAAAAGTTTGGCAAGGTGGGGAATCCCAGTAGAGGGGAAAGTCCCATAGAGAGTGACAGGTATCTACAGCCGTAAAGCAATAGTTACCACTGGACAATGCATTGGTCTTTAGGCTAAAATGCTTAAAGAAGAAAGAAAGAGAGAAAGTGGCAGGGGCAGATCTGTGTGAGCAGTTAGTTTTTGGAGAAGTATATGTATCATTTAGTAAGCCATTTAGGGACTTTCCCAGTGGTCTGATGGTTAAGATTCTGTGCTTCCACTGCAGGGGATGCAGGTTTGATCTTTCTCTGGGGAACTAAGATCCCATATGCCTCACGGCATGGCCAAAAAAAAAAAAAAAAAGACATCTATATTAAAAAAAAAAAAAAAAAAGTCATTTAAATAAGACAAACACATGTTCCATAATAAAAAGCGTTTGGAAAAACCAGGGCTTGCCCCTGTAGTGAATGGTCATTGTTACTGCATGTCACACCAGAAACCAGTGTAATGGGAGATTTGAGGCAGGAAAATGATTTTACCATATATGATGGGTTATCATGCTTATTATTTTTCAGCCTAGCATCCTGTCCCTCTTCCTTTGGTAACAGACCCATATTTAGGGAATCACCACTCCCCTCCTTTCAGTCCAAGGAGTTTTTAGCTCCTTGCTTGTGCAGATGTGACATGGTTCGAGTACCATGATCCTAATAATGAAGACCCCAGAGGTGGTCATGTGACTCAGTTCATCCAATGAAACCCAGTCCTGGGAGTCTGGTCAGGGCTCTAGCAAAGGAGACTCTTTATCTCTGGAATTAGAGCTGGATTCCTATGGCCATGGGCCATGGGGGAGGGGAGGAACAAGGATGGAATTTGCCTGAGGGATAAGCAAACACAGAGAAATTCAGGAAAGAGAGAAAGCTAAAGAGATCTAAAGAAGGAATTTGCACACCTGGATTCAGCTGTGTCTTTGTGACTTTAAGTCCCCTGAGTCGATGATTTCCTATTGCTTAAGCTAGTTTGTATGGGATTTCTGTCACTTGCACTCAGAAGAGTCTGACAGATATTAATAATAAATATCAGCTGACACTTGTCTAGTGCTTACCATGTGCCCATCAGACAAACCTTTATACATAAACTCACCTAATCCTCTAAGAACCCCATGAGGTTGATGCTATTACACCCTCATTTTATAAGTGGGAAAACTGTGTGATCCCAAGATTGTATAACTAGCCAATGATAGATTCAGGATTCCAACCCAAGCAGCCCAGGTCCAGAGTTGATGCCTTTGACCACTGCTTCTCCTGAGTCTAATGGAGCACAGAATCAGTTTGAAGATCACTTACAATTTCCAGAGGGAATAACCTGGGTCCTGCTTAGCCAGGGTGAGAGGATTTCTTTGGGATTTTGACTTCAATTAGACTGTAACTTCCTGCAGAGCAAGAATTACATTTCATTCTTTAAATCCCAGTGTCTAGCACATGCTTGGCTCTTGACAATACAGTCAGGACGGACACTGAATTGAAATGGAAGGCAGGATTCGTTAAAAACGGGTCTGTCATTGTGCCCACAGGGTACAGAATAAAGTTCTAGAGCCAGGAACCAGGACCAAAGTGTGTGCATATAAGCAAGCTCACCCGGGAGCAGAGCTAAAGGACTCTTTGCAACCCCAAGGACTGTATAGTCCATGGAATTCTCTAGGCCAGAATACTGGAGTGGGTAGCCTTTCCCTTCTCCAGGGGATCTTCCCAACCCAGGGATTGAACCCAGGTCTCCCGCATTGCAGGCAGATTCTTTACCAGCTGAGCCATAAGGGAAGCCCAAAGACTTCATAATGAATTACAATTCACTTTCAAAAACTTGGGCTAATTTTTTGTCTCCCTCTTAGCAATAGCTGGGGCTGCTGCTTAAGTCATAAAGGAAATCAGTTTTCTGAACCCTCTCCTAGAGCCCGGGGCGAGTTTCAACCACACCCTCTGCATGCTTGGCAAGTTCTATTCACTTCACTGCTGCCGCCCCATGGATTCCAAGCATGGGTTTTCTTCTCTTTTGCTAGCTGTCCCCCCACCGCCCCACCTTCCTCCAAATGTCCGTTCTGATCAGATGGACAAGTCAGGCTTTGCCCAATTAGTTCACTTTAAGTAGCTTACCCAGTACTTTATTAAAAGCAAAATCCACATTAGGTTGACAAGATTAGAGGAAAATATAAAAATAAATTACTGTATTAAAATTAATTAAATGAAAAGCTGTATCTAATACCAGGAAATGATGGACTTCACAGGAGCAGTGAAGCCCTTAGTTCAACAAATGATTTTTAAAAATCCTAAAAACTCCCAACCCAGGCCTGAATTAAATATGCTATACCAAATGCAAAAGCAAAAAGATGTTAATTTTGGCTTTTTTTTAACAAAATGAATAAAAAGTTCATTCTGCTCTTCGCCCTGCAGGAAAACTCTTTTTGATTGCAACACCATTCCCCAGGTTGAGTGTCATAAATAATATCATCTCAGACTTGGAGAATGACTTTGGTTTGAAGATCTCAAAGAATTTTGAAAATATTCATGCAAGTACATAGACAGACAAATAAATAGAACTACAGGTTCAACTGCTCAGGTTAACATTTATCAAGTACCCACCAGGAGGTTCTGTGCTGAGTAATGGGCATACCAAAAAAGGGTGCAAGCTACAAGGCGTGAGGGAGACAATTAGGACTAGAATCCAACACAAAATGCGTAATGCTTTCAACTTTTATACCCTCTCATCAATTATTTTTGTAACTTAGTTCTTGACAAGTTCTTCATTCACTAACAATACAAGGAATTGGATTTTAGTGGATATGGAAAACATTGGGGGGAAATCAAGTCCAATGTGGGATATTATGGAAGTACCTAGATGCTTTTATTCTTCATTCATATTTTGGAATTCATACATTCCCTTTAGGATCCCAAGTCATTTTCATATTTTTCTTCTGTGCATGTGCATTGATGTGTCAGGGCTGAAATAGTCAGATAATGGGATGGGTTTTCTTGGGGGCCTCTTCTCTTCTAAAGCAAGTCCTCATCATCTGCACTACATCTCAGGAAAGAAATGGAAAAGCGGGTGGACCGAAGAACCAAATGCGGGCTTCAGGATGGTTGGGTGGAACCATCCCCACCAGCTGCATCACTTATGAACCCCGTGATAGAGTCCAAGGACTCAGCACCCCTGAGCCTCTATCTCCTCTTCTAGTAAAAGGGGACAATCTGAGCTTCTGCTCTCTAGGGTGGCTGGGCAGATAAAATGGGTCTCAATACATATGAAGCTTATAGCACCAGGCTTCGCACATCGTCAGAGCTGGTATATTTTAGGTCCCCACCTGAGCTGGTAATACTGTATTTTCTGCACTTTGATTAAATTTCAGTGCATTGTCCTCTTTTCCCCCTCAGAAGAGGCCTGATTTCTCTCTATTCCACCATTGCCCCAGTTTCCATTCCCCTCTATCTGCATCCTCTGCCTTGAACATATATTTATTTGTATGTTTATCCTCCTCCCAATTACCTCCCTGAGGTAGTTACTGTGACACTTATAAATGAGGAAAACAGAGATACTTTTTCTCCCTCCCAACAGAACTTAAGCTCTGTGAGAGAAGGAATTGGTCTGTTCTTTCCCTGATGTATGCCGAGATTCTAGAACACTGCTTGGTACACAGCAGGTACTCCATAAATATTGCTAGAATGAATGAACAAATTAGTTGTTTTCAAGGGCACAATACTTCCTAGCACAAGTCAGACCCACAGTCCCTTCTTCCTTGAATATTAAACCATTTTGGAAAAGCTACACTTGTTCTTGTCCAGATTTGAGGAGACTTAAATGCAAGAAGTGCTGGATTCCTCGTGGTGGTATTTCCCCAGCGTACCTGATACCTTGAAGTTTCATCAGAATATCCTCCTACAAGCCCATGCCCTGAGAAGTGATCATAAACAAGCCATCTGGACTCACAAATATACACACCAAGAAATTTCAGGTTCCCTTTAAAGTCCAAAGTGTGACAATACCGGGTCCACACTCCGGCTATCTCTGAGTGACTGCACCTTCATTTGGCCAGAGTATGTGCTCTAGGTTGCTACAGTCTTTTCCCTGTCCTTTTTGCCTTTCTGTCATTGTGGGTGTCAGTTGTAATTTATTGCTACAACTTTGCAATATTTCCTAAAAGAGAAGTATCTTGATCAAAAGTGAGAAAACAAAAGACTTGGTGCTTTAAGAAGATGAGAGAAAAAAAATTAAATAAGGATAGATTATTCTGAGATGTTTGCTATGGAATTGCCCATCAATTGACTCTTTATGTTACCTGCCCACTCTAGATACCTGAGTTTACCAGTCTACCCTAGAGAGTGGGCCCTATGCCTTGGACCACTCAGCCATCTTGGGGTTCTGCTAAATTGATGACTATTTAGTGTTTTTTCCTTTGTTGAAGTGAGCAAGACATGTTTGGATGTCAGCTTAATTTCTGTTATTTAACTTTTTGCAAGCAATACTTTGACTAATACTTCTACAGAATGTTAATTAAAAAAAAAAAAAAAAAACCTGAGAAATGGCTATTCTGCCAGGATCACAAACAGTAATCTAATCTGAACGCATTACGGCATTTCATTTCTGATTATACTTATATATCAGGATATGTTTCAATATCTCTATCAGTAATAGGTATTCTAGAAAATATAGGTTTATGGTTAAGGAAGACTAGAAAACACAAGATGAAATAAGGTTCTATGGGTTTCTTTACTATCAATTGCCTGTGCCTTTTTCTTTTTAATAAGCATTGTATATCTCTAAAGGGGGCTTCCCTGGTGGTTCAGAGGTTAAAGCATCTGCCTCCAATGCAGGAGACCCGGGTTCGATCCCTGGGTTGGGAAGATCCCCTGGAGAAAGAAATGGTAACCCACTCCAGTATTCTTGCCTGGAGAATCCCATGGACAGAGAAGCCTGGCAAGCTACAGTCCACAGGGTCGCAAAGAGTCAGACATGACTGAGCGACTTCACTTCACTTCATTTCATATCTCTAAAGAACTAGGGACTCTGAGGAATGAAAGGAGCTGGCATGCATTACTTTCCAAACCTGTTTTATCTGGTACAGACCACTCTGGCCACTTTTTTAAAACTCACAAAAGATTGGTTGGTAACAATGACAATGTTTGTTTCCCCCCCCCCCTTTTTTTTATATTGTAGTGGTTTTGCCATACATTGACATGAATCAGCCATGGGTGTACATGTGTTCCCTATGCTGAGCCCCACTCCCACCTCCCTCCTCATCCCATCCCTCTGGGTCATCCCAGTGCACCCGCCCTGAGCACACTGTCTAATGCATTGAACCTGGACTGGCGATCTGTTTCACATGTGATAATATACATGTTTTAGTGCTATTCTCTCAAATGTTTGGTTTTCTAAGTACCATCAAGCACATCCCCTACATGTTTACGGGTCAGCTTTAACTGGCTCTATGAAAATAACAGAACAAAGATATCGTTCACATCCCGGATGCCCAAGGACAGCTCTTATGGAAAACTTGCTAACCAGCCTTCAGGTAATAACCACTAATAACTCACATTTATTAGGATCTTATTACCTGCCAGACGCTGTTCCAGGCTCACACTCACCGCATTTACCTCTCAATTTTTACGGCAATCCCTGTCCCAATTCCAGGTAGATAAATATTATCCCCATTTTACCTCTATGGAAACCAAGGCTTTGGAACATAAACTAATTTACTCAAGATCCCACCTAGAAGGAGTGAAGTTAAATCATCAGAAAGTATTTTAAGTATGAATGTTTTTGGACATCTATTCTCATTCATGATCAATAGCTAGCATTTATTTGAATGCTTATTATGAGTCCAGCACCTAAGGATTTTATATGTATTATTTACTGTAATTCTCCTACTATGAAGTAAATGCTACTTAGATTTTCACTTATACAGATTAGAAGCGAAGGTTGAGGGAAGTCTCATAAAAGATGCATCATCACACAGTCAGTAAGGTGTGGGGCCAACTCCATGCACATCTTGAAGGATGCTGCTGATATCCACAGGTTTAAATGCTCTTCTGGATGCACCAGAGATACTCCTGGAGCATCTGGGCCTTACAAAGTTCTTCGATAAATACTGCTTATTTAGCCAGGGTTTAAAAGCACAAAGAAAATAGAAGGATGCTTATCCAAAGAATCAGAACTGTATTCCTAAGACAAACTTCAGTCAATCTTTTTAACAAACTTATTGAACGGTTTTGTAGTCTTTCAATGGGTGTCTGATTCTGTATCTTCTTTGTGTGTAAATTTTGCCTACTATATCTTGCCTATTAGGGAAAAAAATGCACAAAACTTGTCTTAACAAATTCTGTGGGAGAAATTATACAACCCACCACTCACACCTGCTCTCCAACAGGTGGTTGCTGAAGGTGGGTACCTCTGATCTTGTTGATGCCTTGTCACACCTGGAAGAGGGTTTCTAGGCTGTTAGGTATACCCACCATTGCAATAAAGAGGTCGACAGATTCCCCAAGCATGTAACAAAGAGCTAAAGAAAGGCAAGCATGGAGAGGAAATTGGAAGTGAACACCAGGGTTCTACAAAGAGCTCCCAAAGTAGGCCCTTGTAAAAGTGAATAATCAGCTGCATAGACTAGTTCCTTCATGCTGAGCTCAACACACATCTCTAAACATAAGACTGTCGAGGAAGCAGATACTTGGAAACGCTTTCATCTTAATTAAAGTTATGTGGGCTATGAAATACTTTTCCTTTATATTAAGCTCTTATTCCTGTGGAGAAATTTCTATTTGTTTTTATCTAATTTGAGCTTCAAGGTTAATCTCGGTTTAAGACTTTCCCTCAGTGGGAGAGTCGGTCCATCCGGTTTGCCCCTGATTCCATGTATATGCATGCATCCACCACGAACATGCTGGGCTCCAAAGCCTCTTGCTGGCACTGCATTCGTTATACGTTTCCCTTCAGCAGAAAGAATGGGCTGTGTATCTGGGAAGGATATATGGAACAGAGAGGATTTTGCAAAAGGTCACAAAGATTTCTATTTTAGGGAACCACATGCCACAATCCTTAAATTTGGAGTTTCTGATAAAACTTGCTCTGAGATGCAGAGCCTGAGGTTTATATGGTAGGGAATGCAGGAGGAAGGGGGACCCATTGGAGACAAAGGAGGGAAATGCATTTTATTCCAGAAAGGGGTTTTTGTAGACTTGGAGACAACTGATAGATCAGACTGCTTGGCACACCATGCTCCCTAATTTTCTTCAATAAATATATGTTTGGTTGAATTAAACTGATGAGGGAACTGACTTATGCTTTAACTTTCAAAGAGACAGAGCTCATAAATAAGTTGCAGAAGACTGACTGTAGGATCTAATTGAAATTTCGGAGAGTTTTTTGATGGCCTGCATTCCCTATGTGATAGTAAGTTATCATAAACACTACTATGCCATTAGTCCCTGAGAAAGAATATGTGCTCAAAAGTTGGTAAAATGAATAAAGGAGAATTCTGAGGGGTACGATACATGTTCAGCAACACTCTGAGACCATGTACACAGCAGACATTGTTAATTATATTAATCATTCATCTATCATGGTACTCTTTCTACCGGCTACTACATGCAACCTCAAAACCCTTGACAATGACCTTCAGTTACCAGAACCAAGCAATCAATGGTGGCACAAGACATGAAGCCTGTTTATCCCCGAGGGCCTCATGTCCCATTTTTCTGAAAGTGAAAGTCACTTAATCGTGTCTGACTCTTTGTGACCCCGTCAACTATACAGTCCACGGAATTCTCCAGGCCAGAATACTGGAGTGGGTAGCCTTTCCCTTCTTCAGGGGATCTTCCCAACCCAGGGATTGAACCCAGGTCTCCCACATTGCAGGCAGACTCTTTACCAGCAGAGCCACCAGGGAAGTCCAAGAATACTGGAGTGGGTAGCCTATCCCTTCTCCAGGGGCTCTTCCTGACCCAGGAATTGAACCAGGGTCTCCTGCATTGCAGGTGGATTCTTTACCAGTTGAGCTACCAGGGAAGCCCCATTTTTCTAAGCTACTTCAAAAACACCTGGCCTTTCTGTAATATGCACAATTCATTTTCTTACTGATTTGACCACACTTGTTTTTTCTCCTCCCAGTTTTCTCCAAAGCTTCCACCAGCTAGCTTGGAGTCAGTCTCAGTTCATCCTGCCTCCAGGTATTTCTAGTGCATAAATCCATGAAGCTTCTGGTAGACCACAGACTCGGAAGACAGAATTCTGATTGAGGTGTTCGTATTTTCATCATCATGATTCAGAATGGTATTTAAGGGTATCTGTAGTTCAGGGCACAAAGTGTTCTCTCTGGCAAATGAGTTTACGTCTAAGAGAACTAGGCTTGCTGTGCGCACGCTGATGGACTTGGGGTCGACAAGCTGGATGCACGTTCCAGGTGAGACGGTGTGTGCGACACTGGGCCAACTCCCACACAAATCAAGGCCTTAGTTTACCCCTTTTAGGAGGAGAGTGGGATTTACGCTTGCTGAGGTCCCTTCTTGGCTCTCCTTGAAGATGTGAGAAGTCGGCCCCTTAAGCACATTGCAGTGGTGTGGATGATGGGCCCATCTGCAACAAGGACCCATCTGTTCCCTGACCATGTTTCTGAAATAGAACCTAGACGGGGATATCTAGCCATGAAGAGAGACTGGAGCGATTCCAGAGAGTCTGGTCTCATGGTTCACTCTTCACAAAGGTTCAATTATAAGTAACAACTTTTTTTTAGTCCCTTTGCATTTTTTCCCATCTTGAGTAGTCATGCAAATCCTGCAGTATCTATTTCACCACATTTAGAGTCTCTCTCTTTTAACTTTGCAATTTTTTTAAATTAAATCATTTGTGTAATGGAAATTTATTTACTAGTTCAAAAACAATGAAACAATAATTACTAATTAAGCTACTTCACTCAGTTTCTTGTCTGCTTTTGAACAGAAATATGATTCCTTTCAACATACATATAGAACAGTACAAAAATCGTTAAGTGTGCAGCACTATGAATTTTCATAAACCTGAAACACCTAATAATCAGCACACAGATTAAGGAAGAGAACATTCTCATGACCCCAGGAGCTGCCTTCCCAGCTCCAGCCACTATAATCCATTCCAAGGAGATCTCTAGTCTGACCTCTAAAAGCACAGATTAGTTTTACAACAGTTGATAAATTTTAAAATGCTTACATCAGAGGTGGTTTGCCCTAAAAACATTCTTCGCTTTGCCAGACATACAACATGTCTTGAGTCTAATCGCAAAAACTTCAGTCAGAACACCTTCCCATCCATCAGGAGCCTTGTTATCATCAGGTCCAGTCAAAAAGCTTCCTATCATCTTCAAGAGCCAACTGAATTGGTGGTGTGATACCTTTTGAAGAAATTACAAGCAATTCACAAATAAACCATAAAAACATGATAATCTATCTGATTTCCCTGAAGACCTGCTTGGCTTATTAGTCAATATGGAAATAGCAGAATGCATGGTCTGTAGAGTAGGTTAATTTTATTTTAAGTACTGTATTTACTAGATTTAAGATGACTTACAAAAACATACTGTGCAGAAAGATAAGTTACGTTAGAATGAGTGATATTAAGTGGAAAGAAAAAGGCAATATGAACCACAAATGTTTTTCATTAATTTCTTTGCATTTTGTGGATAACAAATTTGAGCTTAAAATTTCTGGAAGTTAACATCAATAGGAGAACATGAAAACTTACAAAACTGTTTATTGTCCAGAAGATTAAAAAAAAAAAAAAAGGCAAACCAGCTCTTTAGGAGAGGCACTCTTCTTGATACTAAAATAAGAAACAAAAGTCTCCAAGGGCTGTCATAAATAAGGCACTTAGTAATGTGAATAACAAGGTCTACAGAGCAGGTGTAACAAAGCATTTCTGAAGGTTGTGGAGCATCACTGTCTTCAGTGATTCAGTAGATGGTATTCAGTAGATGGTACTCTACTGAAGAATAGTGTGGCTTAAGGTCACAGATTTCTAACCATCAGTGTTAAACATGAGATGTTCCAGAAAAAAATGAATAAATAAAACAAGTGAATCACATACACACCATTTAAACTCCATTCAAGATTACTATTGACCTGGATGGTGGTTTGCCTGGGTTTCCAGCTAGGGTTAGAGATATACATTTCACTAGTCTGTTGAACTGATAAAGAAGAGTTGATATCTTCTTATTAAAGAATGAGGCCCTTAAGTTCTTCTACTTTTCCTGAAGACAACTCAACTGCCACTCAAGTAGTCAGAAACCTGGGTTTGCTTGGGACTATGATGAAGATTTTCGTCACAAAACAATTCAAATGTACTAAAAAATGGGCAATGGAAGGGTCAATGTTCCCTACTCTAGACCTTGAGGACCATTTGAATTCACCCTACACTTAAAAATAAGAAATCTCAGCAAAGACCCCAGAGGATGTCTGCTGTCAGCCATGAGATTTCCTGATGAGTTCTCTTAGATAAACTAGTGGCGCAGCTATTATTACTCTGAGGACATAAATAAAATCTACACAATTTTTAATCTGTACAATTATGCATTATCTCAATGGCTAAGTTCCAAATTAGACACAATAAAAATCTCTTTCTACTAATTGCAGCATTGTTTTCTGATGAGAAGGAAATGCAATGTAGGCACTGCAACCCTAACTATTAAAAAAAAAATACTCCTTAGCAGAATGAAATAAAATATAGATCTACTATTCTTTCTCCACTTGATCTTTTGTGTTTGATCATAAATGCACATTGTGAAGAGATGCCTCATACCTCCAAGCTAAACACTGTTTGCTACTCATTAGTGATTTATAAATGATATTTTCTCCCTGGTGACATATCTTTTGATATGATTCTCTAATAATAACATCCACCAATATTAAAATAAGAACATCCCCATGTATTGTGATCATCTTCAACCACATTTCCTCACGAAAATTAAATTTTAGCACACCAACTGATATTGTATGCATATATTTGTCTACCATCATTATAAATCTCCTAAGGGTCTCTATAAAATGATAGTTTTGCCTCTTTGCAGTAATTCTACCTAATGCTCCAAAGCAAGAAACTAATTACATGCTGACTTTTCACTAACTTTGATCTTTCAAATACCATATGATGGAGGTTCTATAGGTAATCATATAATTACAATTCACTAAATGAGTTGAAATTAGCCATAAACCTTTTTATTTAAATTGTATTAACTGTTTCTTCAGTAACATTGTCCGCACTTCTATTCTTTCCGACATAAGTTGGCCGATATAAGGTTTCAAGCTAAAATCTGATTATGGTCACTAATGTTTATAACAAATGCCTCATTATAACACCAGAAGCGCCAATGAAGATGAATATGCGAAGAATTTCTTAAAATATGCTTAAGGAAAGGCCAAGGATAAACTATAGTAGTATAAGGAAATGACTAAAATTTCTCAGGGGAATGTTCTGGTTAGGCAAGGGGGAAAAAATGACCTCACTTTGCGTTTTCCCATCGAGCTGGTGCTATACTTCCTGCAAGAAAAATTAAAGACAATTGTTTTAGTATACCATAGGACTATGTATAGAAACAGAAAAACAAATTCTGGATTTTACTTCCAGACTGATGGTAGAATCAACTAAGGACTGTCCTTTAAAAAAAAAAAATCACTTAAATTTCATTTGTTCAAGACAGTCATTATTGTTGCAGACATTTACGTTCCTGCTGCAATTTTCTTTAACAGTATGTATGACATTATTTTTCTGGGTTGCTTTTATTTGGCACTCAAATTTCTTTTCTTGCAGTCAACTGTAGACCGATGTCTCATAACTGGGGGTGATTTCCTTCATCAAAGGATGCTTGTCGGGAGACACTTCTGGTGGTCATAACCGAGGGGGGTGCGTGGAACTCGTATCTAGTGTGTAGAGCCAAAGAGTGCTGCTAAACATCCCATAATGCACAGAACAGACCCCACAACAAAGAATTTCCAGCCCCCAATGCCAATAGCTCTGAGGTTGAGAAACTGCCTCTGACCACATAAAATAAAGCAAGTATAGCTTAGTGACTACTTGGAAAAGGCTTCAAATGAAGAAACTGGAGCCTTTTGAGCGAGCAAACTGGTCGTGAATTTCCTCTTTGAAGTTGACCCCTAAAGGTATAGAAAGGAAACATTCCATTGTTTGGAAAATGGACTGCTACCTTCACCATGTTTATGGACCTTATTTATCTAATAACATTCAGAACCACACAGAACCCTGATGGTCACTTCTCATTAGAGCTGAGCAAACAAAGTATGTTTTGACTTGTCATCAATCACGACATGTGATCACAGGACATATTGTGTGCAAGAGGCAGTTGTTTTATCTGGAGCCTCCGCCTTGAAAAAATCCAAAACAGTGAAGTTGTTTATTTGACACCACTCCTGACCTGCAGTGCTGCATTCTAAGAGAAAGTAAAACACACACTGCTTTTTGATTATTTGTAATTATATAGGAAGTCTATTTCTCTGGTGAACGTTGCTATGGTCTTAGAACTAGAAAGAAACAGGAAACGCTTTTTTTTTTAAAAAAAGAAAACAAAAAACCGGCAAGGAAAATGGGGTAAGTGTGATTAAGTGTTATTGTCAGGCCATGCATAGAACCAGCGAGGACTCTATTTTATAAGTTTTCAGGAGGATGAGTTTTCAGAAGTACTGGAGTATAAGAGTAATACAGTGCATTTAGCTCTAGGAATTGCACTCTTTCAGAGCCTTTTGTTCATAAGAATAAAATTACATACACAGGAATAATAACCTGAACATCCAGTTTCTGAGACACAATCATAAACCCAACAGACACATTTTAGGCTTCATGAAGGCAGATGGTCAGCACTGTTGCAGACACATACTTGACCTATTTTCCAAGCCTTCTTTCTTTCTTTTACAGCCAATGTCAACTCCTTCCATTCTGTTTGAAAATTATCTTTCACTCACTTTGGTTGCCTAGGAAAGACATGTTTGTATCCTTGGGCATTAACTGCTCATCCAGTAACAGTGCTGACTGGCCTGGTCTGGGGGACACAAGACTGTGTCCTAACCCTGGTTCTCCTACATATCTGCTGAGCAGTTAACCTCAGTCACTTGGCTTTTCTAGTCAATGACTCCCAGTAGATCATTCAAAGCTCTTCTGGGCTGACATTTTCTTTGATTCTTTTGGATAAATGACATGCAAATGCAGTCATTTCTTTCTTCAGTTCAGTCGCTCAGTCGTGTCTGACTCTTTGTGACCCCATGGACTGCAGCATGCCAGGCCTCCCTGTCCATCACCAATTCCTGGAGTTTACCCAAACTCACGTCCATTGAGTCAGTGATACCATCCAACCATCTCATCCTCTGTCGTCCCCTTCTCCTCCTGCCTTCAATCTTTCCCAGCATCAGGGTCTTTTCAAATGAGTCATTTCTTTCTGAGGTAGGTCATTATCATACTATTAATCTAGTGAGCAAAACTGAAACCTGGTTTTCATGAGTTTCAATGACCATGTGATGAAGCTATCACTGGAGCTCAAAGACTAGGGTTTTGAGATACTGGAATACAAAGCCTCGCTCCATTCCACACATGTGAACACAGAAGAAATCCTAGTGGGTCCTGATGAGTAGATACCAGGGCTGTGGTTTTTGTTTGTTTGTTTTAATTGTTTAAGTGGACATACTCAAAGGACATAGAGACTCACTGCTCTAGTTTCTGTTTCCTCATCTTCAACTTAGGACAACTGGATGAGTACATTTCAAAGTTACACTCCAATGGTTTGAATGGGATCACATCTACAAATTGAGGTCTACCTTACTTCCTCTTGGGTCAAGCATACCTTATCACTGGGTAGGGAAGGAGAGATGTAATACTTGCCAAACAAGCATTCTACACTATGCTTTAAAATAGGCAATATCTTAGATGTAAGAATAATCAACATATTTATTTTGATTCGGAAAATTTACTTTGATCCTTATTTGCCTGAGGAACTTGATAATTGCTTTCTCTGCTTAGACTATGTTACCATCCCCCCTGTCAAAAATTACTTACAGTATTTGGGACTCTGTTCAGGGTCTCCTTCTCTGTGAAGCTTCCTCCTGTACCATGGGATCACTCTTTCCTCTCTATGACTACAGCCCTTAGCATATACCTACACCCACACTATGATGCTTTTCTATATTTTTAAAAGCATTATCAAGGTATTTTTACATCATATACACTCACCATTGAAATCTACAATTTGATGACTGTTAGTAAATTTACAGAGCTGTGCGTTTATCATCACAGTCCAATTTGAGAACATTCCCATCCCACCAATAAGAACCTTTGTGCCCATTTCTTGTCATTCCCCATCCCCACTCACTTTCAGACTGCCACTAACCTTTCCGTTTCTATAGATGTCATGATGTGCCTTGCTACTTCCTCTGTGCTTATCCTTAAGAAGATTCTAAGGTCCTTGAAGGCATGGATAGGAATTTTATTTTTTAATCTTTTCATCCCAACTTTTAGTACAACTGCCAGAACACGAATAATAAATAATAGCATGCAATATTTATCAGAATTTCCATGTCCATATTCAATTAAGAGCATTACAAATTTCAGTTTATTCCCCAAAACAGTCATTGGGTAGGCACTATTTTTATCCCCTTCAGATATAAGGATATACATAGATTTAGAGTGGTTCATGTACACACATAAGGTCATGTCAAGATTTGAAGCCCAGGTCATCTGACTCCATATGAATGAATGAGTAACAAGGAAAGGAATTCTTAATCTGGAATAGTTTCTTAAAGGTAGAGAAGATTCTAATGACACCTCATAAGAGACCTCATGGATTTGTCCGTAATGTTTTAGGTGCACATAGTATCCATTCCTGCTGCAATATCCCTGCCCACAGATTTCATTAGAATTTCGAAGGCAGCCAGGATCCAAAAATGAGAGCACCCCCTTGTGTAAGTGCTGAGAGATGCTACAGTAGTGGGGAGACGGGTCCCTCGATGTGCTTCTATCTTATTGCAAAGGTAGATGCGATCTTTACGCCTTGTGCTCTGTTGATCATTATTTGAGCAAGGTTTTCTCAGAACCCACTTGTTTCAAGCCTTATTCTATGTTCAAAATAAGGAAGTTACCCCTACCTCGTGCATATCAAGGGAAACACCCCCTCTTCGCCCTTCCTTTGTTTTCAGCTGCCTATCATATCAATAAAGTTGTTGGGGAAAAAATTCAAATGGGAGAGAGGCTATAAATGGAGAACCCCTTAGATCCTTCTTTCTCCCTGGCGTAAACCTTTCCTTTTCCTCCAGAGCAAGGGTAAGTTAATTGTATTTGAATGAATAATTCTAATAAAGCAGTGACCTTTAATGCCAACTGGTGTTTTTAATTTTGATTCACTGTCAGTCACTCCAACATGAGCCACCCCAGGATGTGAGCAGTGGAAAGGCCAGTATGTACAGAGAGGAGAAAAACAAACATGCAGAGCTGGGTGCTGACCGCAGGTAAACACAGAGATGGCAGATAATACCAAGAGGTGCAGACAAGAGACTCCTTACAAAGGATTCAGAAAGATGGTGGAAACAAAATCAGAACCACAAGTATTTTGAAATCCAACTGGAAATATGCCCTAATATAAAAAAGATAACAACCTCTCATTCATTGCATAAAATTAAGAAAAGACATAAAGGTGCAAAAAAAAAAAAAAAAAAAAGGAAATGAAAAAATACAAAATACAATAGAACAAAATAAAAGCCATCTGAAATCTCATCACTTAGAGACAGCCTTGGTGACTCCTGTTAATATTCTCAAATACATCCTTTCAGTCTTTTTTCTATATTTGGATACATATATAATACATGCTTATATCTATATATTTCAAAATCAAATTGTGTGGTGTATATTGTTTTATTGCTTGCTTGAGAAATAATAATTCTTTTCCTGTGGCTTAAACTTCAGAGTTTTAAAATTCCTCAGGCATATAAATTATAAAAATAGTAGATGCCACTTCCATGCAAAAAATAAAAAAGAGTTCAAGCACATAAGATCCTTTAAAGTAGATTTCAGAACTCAAATGCCTACAGCAATTGGACTGACATTTAACTGATGACAAAGACCAGGGTTGGTGTCCTGTCACACAGAGGAAGCCTCTACTGGGGCCCAACAAGAATCTAGGCTCATTTTTGTCCACTAGTAGGAAATTCATACTTTTTTGGTGGAGGGAGGGGGTGGGTGGGGGCTATGCCACATGGCTTGCAAGATCTCAGTTTCCTGGCCAGAGACTGAACCTGTGCCCCAGGCACTGAAAGCTTGGAGTCCACTACTAGACCACCAGGGAGTTCGTGAGAAATTCATATTTTGAGAAATGTTCTCATATTAAGTGATAGCAACTCATTTGAACAAACATAAAAATTACACTGACCAAATAAATCCTCTCCGCAGGCTGGATTTGGTCTAGGAACTGACAGTCATCAACTCCAACCTAAAATAAAATGAATAGCTCCATCCCCAGCCTATTCCTTCACTCCACTCCCCCCTGGCAACCAGTCTAACCATATAGTTACCCTGCCATATAAACTAGTTGGTCTTACACAGTGTATACTAAAATTTAAACAGAATATAATTTAATATTCCATTTTAATTCCTTCCTCCCTGTACAACATTGCAAACTAATTAAAACCAAGACGGATATGGTATCTTCCTTCAGAGGGCCTGTTCCATTGATGTTAGAGGAGTAGGATGTTGCCTGGAGTAGGAAATGACAACCTACTCTAGTATTCTTGCCTGGAGAATCTCATGGACAGAGGAGCCTGATGGACTACAGTCCATAGGGTTGCAAAGAGAGAATAGCATTGAAACATGCATATCACCATATGCAAAACAGATGACCAGTGCAAGTCTGATGTATGAAGCAGGGCACTCGAAGACGGTGCTCTGGGACAACCCAGAGGGATGGGGTGGGGAGGGAGGGGGGAGGGGGGCTCAGGATGGGGGGACACATGTACCCATGGCTGATTCATGTTGATGAATGGCAAAACCTACCACAATGTTGTAAAGAAATGTCTCCAATTAAATTAAAAAAAAAAAAGTCAGACACGACTGAGCACAGAGGCTTTGGAATGGGAGGAGATGCCATATATTTAGAAATGAGTACAACCACCAATTGTTTCACATGCAAAAGTGTGTTTGTTTGTTCACCATTAACATTCAACTCCCACTGTGGAAACGCTGTTCTAGCACTGAGGACAGAGCAGCGAATGGACAAAAAAGTGTACGTGTGTATATGTGTCCATGTGTACAATCCGCCACAACAAGTGAGGGTGGGGATGGGCACTGGGAATGAACTGCAAATCGGCCTTCTTCATCCTTGACCTCCAAGAGCCCTCATAGCACAGAGGAGCGTGTCTGAGGGTCTCAGGTTGAAAACACAAGAGGGTTTCAGGAGACCAAGGTTTCTGACCTTCCCATTCCATTCAGAAGCTGGACTCTACATCTTTGTTTGCTTTTAATATGATGACAGTATGCTAAAAGCCTCGACAATTTCACTCAAATGATTCAATGGCATGAGACATCTCGCCTGAGCACAGACTATTCCTATGTGCTGAGACTCGCCCGCAGCTCCTTCCTGTAGGTCTGCATGCCAGCCCTGCTTTTCTAACACTCCAGTCTCAGTCTCCTCCCTTAGAGGGCACAGCAATGATCCAATAGGCCAGTAAGTAGCACGAAGGCACGATGTAAGTATCTCCCACTACACACAGACTGGCCTTTCCTTTGAGAAATGGGCCTTTTGGATTTTACACGGGGACTAGCTCATGATAAGCACAGTGAGTACTGCCCCACTGGAGGAATCTTTCTAAGGCCTGTCAACCAACAAAACTGTGGATATTGAAATATTTCTGCCTCTCTCATCAGACCTTCCTTCGTGTATTTATCTCTACCACTTACTGCCATGCTTAGGCATTCAAATATTGAATAAATGCCCTAAATTTCCAGGAAATAAAACAGTTACAGTTTAGGACCTATAGGTATTCTGACCTTATGGTACCTTTATCTTAAGCACGAGGACATTGTAGCCAATGAGGGAAAGTCCCTTTCTCAAACCACACAGGTATGTCAAGTTAAATGGATGCCAAAGATATTTCACTGGGGAAAAAGAAAATTAATGGACAGTATTTGGACATAGAAGATGGATATAGTAGGCAGTAGAAATGGCTGTTTTGAACTACCTACATGTACTTATACAAACTCAGTGGGTTAACATGAAACATACTTAATATTTCCAAAAAAAACGGATGTGGCAAATGTTCATAATTTCTTAGGTGATAATATACAGTATGGCATACACCTATGTTTGAGATTAAAACAAAATGAAACAAAAAACCCACATGGTATAGCATTAAATTCAAGAATAAGTTTAATATTATTTCTGTTGGCAACAATGATTAGAATATGACTTTAATGTCTAATTTGATTCCAAACGTATTTCTTAGTGAGAATCTAAAATGATTCACTATCTATGGATTTGATTAAAATAATATTTTGTTAAACTCTAATAGGACGTTAATACCCTTATGAGCCAGGCTGGCTCCATTCGTTGTTCATCTTAATTAGCTAACATTAACCATCATTAGGATTTTATATGGTACAATGCACATTACTTCATAACTTCCACCCAGATCACATGAAGCTAGATCATAATACATGTTATCAATCATCAACTTCCTGGGCTTTCCTAACACCTAGCTTTTATTTTAAAAGTTGAGGTCAATGTTAAGTGTTACACTTCAGCTGAAAAAGTTAAAAAAAAAATCAATGTTAATTAACAATGTTAATTAAATGTTAATCATGTAAATGAAAGCATTTTCCATTCACTTGCCTAGTAAATTATCATCAGGTAGTGGCCCATATATTATTTGAGATGACACAGGAAAATGGCATCTACTCAGAGGGAATGGGGAAGAAAATCTGATAAAATAAAAATTTATAAATGGAAAGTTTTTTTTTTCTTTGACATGGAAATTCTATCTTTATTTCCAGAGAACTCACTGAGTGATATAGGGGAAGGGTATAGAAAAATAAAGATGAATATCTTGAATATTATGATATTTGGAAGGTATTTGGTCCAACTAAGCCTATCCTTGCCTTGCATAACACGCAGACCACAGACGCTTGGCTTCGTAGTTTGAGTTAATGGAAAAAAGGAATTTTTAAACGGTATTTTAATACTAAGAGTATTACAAAGCATATAGGGACCCTCAATCAACAGACCATCTGGAAAGGTTCAACATTTCTATAGTCATTGCTACCAACCGGCAATCAGACTGGAAACTTAGGTCTTCTTTGATTTTACAAACTATGTTGTGGTTCTGAATTCTAAAGCATCCAGGGAAATCTCTATGTAATGACACTTACTTGAGTCAATGTGTCTGCTATATGTCAAATCCTGTGAAAAGACATAGACAGGAATTGTGTGGGTGTGCAACCCTTTCCTATTTCAGTGCATATGTGTGTGTGTGTGTGTGTGTGTGCTAAAATGCTTCTGACCCTTCTGTCAGTCACTTGTCTGACTCTGTGTGACCCCATGGATTGTAGCCTGCCAAGCTCCTCTGTCCATGGGATTCTCTAGGCAAGAAGACTGGAGTGGGTTGCCATGCTCTTCTCCAGGGGATCTTCCTGACCCAGCCTACCCATTGGCAGGCTAGTTCTTTACCACTGGCTCACCACCTATTTCAATGCTACTATATAAAACATAATACATCAGACTCTAAAAACACAAATGTGTGAGTACACAAAGAATTTAAGAGTCACTGAGTCTAAGTTAATTTCATAGATAAGACTGGAGGCCCAAAGATGCTAAAGTTCAGTTCAGTTCAGTCGCTCAGTCGTGTCCGACTCTTTGCGACCCCATGCACGCCAGGCCTCCCTGTCCATCACCAACTCCTGGAGTCTACCCAAACACACGCCCATTGAGTCAGTGATGCCATCCAACCATCCCATCTTCTGTCGTCCCTTTCTCCTCCTGCCTTCAATCTTTCCCAGCATCAGGGTCTTTTCCAATGACTCAGTTCTTCGCATCAGATGGCCAAAGTACTGGAATTTCAGCTTCAGTATCAGTCCTTCCAATGAGTATTCAGAACTGATCTCCTTTAGGATGGACTGGTTGGGTCTCCTTGCAGTCCAAGGGACTCTCAAGAGTCTTTTCCAACACCACAGTTCAAAAGCGTCAATTCTTCGGCACTCAGCTTTCTTTATAGTCCAACTCTCACATACATACATGACTATTGGAAAAACTATAGCCTTGACTAGACAGACCTTTGTTGGCAAAGTAATATCTCTGTTTTTTAATATGCTGTCTAGGTTGGTCATAGCTTTTCTTCCAAAGAGCAAGCGTCTTTTAACTTCATGGCTGCATTCACCATATGCAGTGATTTTGGAGCCCCCCAAAATAAAGTCTCTCACTGTTTCCATTGTTTCCCCATCCATTTGCCATGAAGTGATGGGACTGGATGCCATGATCTTAGTTTTCTGAATGTTTAAGCCAACTTTTAAGCCAACTTTTTCACTCTCTTCTTTCACTTTCATCAAGTGGCTCTTTAGTTCTTCTTCACTTTCTGCCATAAGGGTGGTGTCATCTGCGTTTCTGAGGTTACTGATATTTCTCCAGCAATCTTGATTTCAGTTTGTAATCTGAGCTCTGTAAGGCTGGACCCAAACAGCTCTGGGTATTTTTACCATTTAATTCTTGTGTGTCATCTATAAGGATGTTTGTATTTGCTTCCTCATTTGATGGCAAGCTCACTGTGCAGGTTGCTTTTCAACCTGACCCATGGGATTGAAGAGGATAGTGGCTGTTATGACAAAAAGAGAACCAGAAGCATTAATCCAGCAGTGGATGAACACGGACAGAACTGCTCTCCAGCCCCACAGCTGCACTGGCAGCTGCCTCTCCTGAGCCTGTATTTCCTTCTTTTTCTTTCAATTCCATAGAGACACATCATAACCTTTTGTCTATTCCTTTTCTGCTTAAGTTAGAGTGTGTTTCTGTTGGTGGCAATGCAAGAATCTTAACAAATAATGCCCCTCATGCATGTATCGTTTCTGCAGAGAGAAGACTGGCTCAGGTTTAGAAGTTCCCAGGGGAGGAGCTTGTTTCCTACCCGTGCCTACTGGAGAGAAAGGGATTGAGAAGTATATATTCCATGTAAGGAAGACATCTCTGCTCCGCTTCAACAATGCACTTACATTACTCTCAGATTTTTATATTTTGATCATTATCAACCAAAAATTGCTTGTATTATACTTTATTTGAGATGTAGGTGTGCTGCAGGTTTATACTGTGTCATATCTCTGATCACTGTGTGATTTTACGCTTTGGGTCTAATTTCTAGTGTTAGGAAAGTGGGAATGATGCCTCTCTCCCAGAAAGGTCCAAGCTGAATGATTCCCAAGGAGGGGGAAATGCTTGAAAGAGAGATATCTTTTGGTTGTTGTTGTTATTTTCACAGATCATGCTGTCCTTTAAGGAAAACTGAAATACCTAAGTCCTGCTAGAGATTTTCTCCAATTAGAGTTTCCAATCGGATGAACCAGAAGGGAGTAGGAGAGACTCTCTCTATTCTAGAACTTTTGACTTTTCTTCACTCTTCCTGAGACAGACTTGGATTTGAGACCTTTTGCTGTAGTGTTTATACTTGACAAACATCTCCTCGAGCAACAAAATACAAAGAAACTATAAGGGACTGTAAAGAACTGTATGCAATGGACAAGATATGCAAAAAGACCCGAAATGCCAACTGTCACTTCTGAAGAGCCAAAATCAGGGTGTTGGGAGCAAAAGCAGGATACTATGCATGTCTTCTGCATGTACCACCACCAGGAGGGTCAGCAAACCACCTAAGCCACCTCTTTGGCCCAATCCTTGGACACACCCCTACTTGGATTCCACACAGGGAACCGGCTCATCCCCCACCTCCTTGGGGAACGAGTACGGTTACCTACTGCTTGTTTTCTCTCCCCTCCCCTGCTGTAGCAAAAAAAAATCTGCCTGAATTTCTTGTCTGATCTCTGATCAGTTGCTATTAATTGGGGAAGGCCAAGAATCCTGGTCGTAATATTCCTACCTAGAAAACACACGTACATGGACACAAACAAACACTTTCCAAGAGGAAACAACTTGGAGATCTCTCTCTTGCTTTTTCAAACTCCAATACTTTGTCTGATCATAATTCCCCCCTAAAAACACCTGGGTTTATCTATATCCATTACAAGAAAAGAAGTTTAAGAGAAATTTTGGTCTTAGAGTGATTTTTAACGCCTTCTCTTTAATAGTGAGAAAGCAACACTATTTAATTTGCCAGACTACCTTGATAATCAAATATAAGTCACTATGATTGGTAAACTGCAATGCCCCTCAGGTTTTGTGTCTTGTCCCTTCCTGCCTTCGTAGATATATCCGTTCTGGACCATAGTAACTTAAAGTCTGTGTATTTGTTGTTGAAAAGCCAGCCCCCCAAAGTTAATATCTTTGGGTGAATTTTATTTCCAGAATCTTGCATCTAGATTGGCAGTAGGATTCTAAGGGGAGTTAACAGAAGTGCCAAGTTTGTGGAGTTCAGATGGAAGGCCTGTCCAAGGGGCATACAAAGGAGCAGTTGGCTAGAGCTTGAGCAGAGGACCACCAGTTGGCAAGGATGAAGGCCCTGGGGACATGGGGTTAACTCTGAGATTATTAATGGAAGGCACATATCCCAGACAGAACAGAGACTGGAATCCTCTGGTGTGCTGGGGACCAGAGAGGTGAGCAAGAGGCAATTTTTGGATTCTGAAATTAGTTACACTTTATAAGAGACACTGGTATCCCCAGAAGCCTAGGGAACAGAGGAGTCAAACATTAATTTTTTTCCTTTTTAAGTAAATCTAAAGTCATGCTCACAGTGAAACCAGAGGGAAGGACATGTAGAAATTCTTAACTTTCATCATCCTCCATACTTGTGGAATGTAGGCTCACATGGAATCAGAGAGACCCACAATCACAAGCAGCAGTTTTGATGATGTGATTTACTGCTTGTGACTGAGCTTTTAAGATGGAATTAGATGCGGGAAATTTATTTTTAAGAGGCACACATAATTTGTCTTTGGAATTTTGATTCAAAAATGAGATAAGAACAAGCTACGCTTGGGAAATGTTACGTCTGAAGCTGTTTTTCCTTCCCACACTGTAGCCCCAAGATAAAATGCACCCATCTACAAGCAGCTTGCTTTCTTTTGGAAGCATTTTCACTTATAGAAACAAAATGCTAAACTAGAAAAAAAGAAAATGACTATCAGCAAAGTGAGTCTCCAAGAAATTTTAACCTGAGAGTATTTTTGAAGATGAAAAAAAAACTGGCAAAATTAGAAAACAGTAAACCTACTTACGTAGATGGGAAATGAGCATATTAGAATTGTCTTCTTTGTAAATAATAAAATTCTTTGGCCAAAGCATTTTATTTTTTGATTGGAAATATACTCTATTTACGAATAAACTATCCCCATGTGATCTGAATCTCTCTGTTCACTGTCATGCTGCTCTATTCAGTCATTCAAAGGCCCTTATTTTCAAAGGAAACTGGCTGTATCCATTGTACAACACTAATAATAACAATGGAAAAGTACAGAAAAACATCTCAAGTATTTTTCACAGTTAACAAACAACATGGGATTTCTCTCCTGCTATTCATGCATTTAAAAAAAATTCGAATGAGATGCTTATTTTTAAATTCAAAGGCCTACAATTTAATTTAGGGTTTCTCAACTCCAGCTTTGGTATTGTTAAAAAAAAGAAAAATGACGCACAAAAGAAAAGTTTGGTCATCTTAAGTAATTTCTCCCTCTTATTACCCTTTTTCCCCTCTCTGGTATTGGGTACAAGTGGCAGTATAAATTTGTAATGTAATTTTGATCTAATGTGTATAAAACACTGGCCAAAGAAAGATGATTTTCAGTTTGATGCCATGGGTTTTTGTTTAGGAAATAAACCTAATCTTGTGTTGAGTTGATGGTGTAGAAAACTCAAAGTTTTGTAGTCCCAGGGGGCGAATTGTGGGCTGGCTAGAGTCTGAGGAAATACTGTTCTGTTTTCCTGTCTTCAAGGCCTCGGCAGTTCTTCGCTTGTAGACTTAACTTAGTCACACTTTGATCCGTCAGGCTTTTCTGACTTGCTTTATTAAGTTATCAAACCCTTAAAACCAAAGCATTAAATGAAAGTCTTGGAAGACTAAAATCTGAAAAGCAACAAAATACTGGCCTCCATCCCTTTTCCCTACCTGTATCCAGTGCTTATTTCGCCTGTACTGGCATCACCATTTAAAAGCCAAACAGGAGGCACTGGAAGTAATATGAGTGTGTTGCCAGGCACCATGCTTCATTTTCATAGGGCTGTTGATTCGGACCAAGAAAAAAAGAGGAATTGTTCACTGAAAAAAAATTTAGTGGATGGATTGAGGGAAAAAAAACAAAAAAGATTCTCTAAAATTTCAGGATATTCTCCAGTCATCCAAGAGATCAATCTTTGGAAATGCTGGCCTTGGAAAGTGAGACGACTTTAGGAAGCAAACTTAATAATTCTTAGAATTACTTGCATCTCCTTGGTATAGAAAAGAGGGGTTAGTACCTGGATTCTAGAACAGAATGGAACCAAAGAGAATGATATAAAATGTGTCAATGTCCCAATCGCGTCACATGAAATTCTCCTTCTAACATTTTTTTTTTTTTTTTTTGCTGCTGCACATCGCATGTATTTCTCCATCGGAGGCATAAAGAACTTTACTCTTTGATGGCAGCAACTTAAACACAGGACTTAGAACTGCCACAAATAACTCCCACTCCAGCGCGTGCACTACTTTACCCCAAATACAAAAATAGAGTGTTTGTTTTGATAACTCTTGAAATAGTTTTTCTTTATTTTCGCTCTGAGTCTGAGAACTTTGGCATTTGACTAATTTACCATGCATTTAAGGCTGGTAGCAATATCGGGAAAGAAATATGATAATCACTTGCTGCCACAAAGTATTCTGTATACTGTTCTCTTTTTCAGCTCTAGTTTCACATGTGTTGGTTCAATGGAATATTCAATAGACATTTATAGGAAATAAATTGAGAGATGAATGTAAACCATATGGCATCTGGAGGTTTATTTGCAAAGTCCCTGCATCAAAGCTTTCTCCAGATCACACCATATTAGCTATGTTTTTCCAGTCCAGCAGAATCAGGAAGGTAACCACAGACTTCCTTGATGGAAAACACATGAAAAACAGAGCAAATTTTAATATGTAGCTGAAGTTGCTGGTCAAGGAGCATCCCTTAAAATAATTTTATTACCAGTGTTTTCAGCACATTGTTTAGAATTGCATTAAAAACATGAAGCAAGTTGATCTTGCCTATGATTTCCTTCAAAATTACAGGGCACATTTCTATTTATTTATACCAATAAAAGTATATCTCTTTAATAGCATTTTCTTGAAACCTCAGGACTACTTTTTGGCTTGGATATGTAAAAATACGTTCCAATCAAAGAGAACCTCAGTATTTAAATATGGCATGCACACAACTGTTCATTAGAATTTTTACAAATAGAAATAGTATGTACAAACACACTCATATATACAAAGGCCACTTTACTAAGCTTTGTAGAATCACATTATTATAAGTAATAGTTAAAAAACATTGATTGGACAGAATGAGAAATGGTCCTCAAACTTAATTTATATATATATATATACACACACACACACACACACACACACACACATATATAAATTCCTCAACCTTGAATGCTCTCTGCAGTAGGTTACAGCTAGCATTACCTCTGATTTCAAATTAATTCTCATGCAGCCTGTTATATAAATCATTATGAAATGTCAAAAGCTTGTACACATCTATTTTTTAAGTTTTCACTTACTTTCCAAATAGTTTCCATTTTTCAGTGTCACAGACTTTTCAGCCACTCAGTCCATTTTAACGATTTTTTTTTTGTCACTCTAAAAATTTCCCCTCATTTACAGCACATTTGTGTAAGCCTACGCACATACACGCACACATTTTGTACCCTGGGGTATGGGTGATATACATCATGGTAATCTGAAAAATTCTGGATTCTTTTCTTTGGCTCACACTGAATGGCCAAATAATGGACACAGACAAAAGGATAAAATGTTTTGCTATTTAAATAGGCAACAGCTACAGATTGCCATGTATAAATAAATAGCAAAGATTAAAACAATAGTACACTGGCCCCCCTGCCCCTTGCTGTCCATCACTTCCCATTTAGAACAGTTACTAAGGAAAATGGTGCCTCACACTTTGTGGTCATTACTCAATTATCCATCTCAGTGAAGGACTCCTCCCTTTACAGGTTACGCTTTGAAATTTATGGCAGTAAGTTAATGCCACTCACAACTTAAAAAAAAAAAAAGTATGTGAGCAGCATCACTTAAAAAATATGTGGCTAACTGCTGGAAGCTATTAAAAACCAAATAAACAAAAGAGATTACACTTCAAAGAAATGTCAACAGTTTTTCCTCTCTCAGAACAGACGAGTTTTCTTTACTTATATCCACAGCCACATCTGGAAAATGCTTATGGCTTTATACATCTTTTATGGTAAAATGAATTTATTGAGTTTTAAAATTTTCGTGATGGATTAATGCAATCTTCATAAAAGGTAAACCCACACCCTAGTAAAAACCCGTCTTAACACTGAAAAATGATTTCAATAATAAATAATAGTCCAATGTTAATTTTAAGGAGCAAGATGATTTTGAGAAAGCATTTGGTTAACTAGATTTCATATATTTTTTCTATTAGTACATGGAAATAAAAATGCAATATCTTGCTCCTTATGACCTATCTTTATGTGGGCACAATTAATTCTTAAGTTGAGGGAAAAATAAAAGAAGCAGTGTGCAAAGCCAACTCAAAAGTTTAACTGAATATACCTACTCTAATGAACTAACAATAGACTTATAGAACATAGTAAATTTACCAATAGCCAAGATCTCAAAGGGAAAATTTTAAGTTACTGGCTTTCTAGTTCTTCACAAAATTATACAACCTCACTTTTGTGTATTTAAAAGGTGAGATATAATTTCTCATCTAAAAATACATCCCTGTTCAGAAGGACCAAATGATTGACTTCATATGCTACACAACATTCTCTTGTCAACTTGGCCCCAAGTTGACAGCCTTCATTTGCTGTTGTTTTACAATTAACTGGGTAGTAGCAACTTGCTCTCTGTGCGAGCTTGCCAGAAAAAAATACTGCCTCTGGTATACAACCTAATATCCACATGTGGGCACACGAGCAGAACAAGCTACATGTAAATTACTAAAGGTAGTAATTTACAATTTTGATGGGGGCAGGAGGAAAGACTTGAAATTTGGGAGAAGGTGTCATCTTTGTAAATCAGTCCAATACTTAAGGGGGAGAAAAACCCCAAACCAGAAGAATGTTTAGAATGGAAAAACATAATCTGGACATAAAGTAAGTGGTCTGTAGTCAATAAAAAAGAGAAAGAAAAAGAAAAATAAACTTCAACAAGTCGGCTGCAGAATGGGCAAGTAGATCTATTTTGTTTATTTATAAGTGAGTAACAAGTAGATTCTTTCACACTAACTAAACCAGACAGTAATTATAAACACAGGTTGGTTAAATTCCATGCACCCTATCAAAGGAAACAAGCTTCTTTCTTTTCCAAACATTGTCCTTTGTTTATTGAGCTTCTTCAGGGCTTGGTTTCACTTAAAACTATGTCAGCACACATCTGTTACCCTCCCCCCACAAACAATGTCAACCTTTTTAAGCTGAACCTGAATACTCATTATACAAAAATTTGCAAGTAACCTAACAGCAATTTCTAGAGTAGCCAGTTAGCATACGGAGTAAAGAATTTGGATTATTTTTGTTCCATTACAGAAAAAAACCCTACATTAGACTGTAATCATACAGGAAGCAAACAGTCGCCGCCTCAGTAGTTTTGGATAATTAGTTACCTAAATTTTCTGAGGTGAATTCAATGTACTTGGACTGAGGCACATTATTGCTTATATTCTGAAAGACCACAATACAATCTTGGTTAACAATGAAATTATAAATATTGGAGTAAAACGTCATTTTAGAAATCATTAGGTTTTATCAGTACAGTACAACTGAGTCCCTCATTTAAGGAACTGTTTTATTAAAAAAAAATGGGAGCCTGTGATATTGCTTATATTAGCTCATGTAAGATATCAGATTTCAAAAAACTTTAACACAGCAGACACTATTAAAACATCATTATTAGAGTTGTCATGCTTGGGTGGTTTCAACTAAAGTGAATTTCATGTATTCACTGGGAGACAGCAATAATAAATCCTGGAGTCTGCATTTCTAAGCAGTGACCTAGAGTCTTACAGAATTGACTTAATGAACAGGGCAATTGGATGAGTACAGTGGGTGGTGGGTACTGTGGGGAGGGGCAGAATCTGATAAAAGTTCACATGGAAATACACCCATGTCACCCAAATTCCCTCAGGCAACCATTCTAAACAGGATGAGCCTACTCTGACTCTTGTGCCACTTACGGGATCCACATAAGTGATAATAAGGTCAGCTTATCTTGTGCAGTCTATACCACTTCCCTCAGCCACCGCGAACATGTCTATCAACTACCAAACTCTCTCTGGAGTCTGAATGGAAAGTCATAGTCTTTCTCAATGCACCACGTGCAATCAATCCATCTGCCAGCATGGTATTAGACCAGGAGGAAGCTCTTACCAGGTGTGTACCCCTAGCACTTTGCACACTACCTGGAACCTGGTGGGAGGTAAAGAAATGTCTTAAAGATAAGACTACTCTTGACTTGCCTCAAATGGAAGGCCACAGTAGTTGGGAGTGCTGGCTGGTGCCCAACTGTCTGGGTTCAAATCCCAGATCTGCCACCCACTTATTCTATGACTGTGGGCAGGTTACTCAAGCTCGCTGTTTCTCTGTTTATACATCTGTTTATAGATCTCTGATCTATGAAATGTGAGGAATGGATGAGTTCATATAAGTAGAGTGCTTCAAAGAACGTCTGATACATAATCATCACTCATTGCTTGCTGCTATCATTACTTTCGTTTATTGTTTACTGAAAGGCTTTGTCGATGTGAAAAGTTCCATGTAGCTTTGCTCGTGTGCCCATCTAGCACTTGATAAAACACACAAATGCTAGAGACATTTTTCTGAAGCATAAATCTCAGGATATTCGTTTCTTTAAAGCACTGAAGTGACTTCCCATTGTTGATGCAACATAGCCCAAAGTAACCTACATCACTTTCTCGAAGGTGAGGCCAACCTGTAATTTTGAACCTATGGTGGGCTCCTGAAGCTTACTCCCTCCCATCTCCCTGCACACTTACTCTTGGGTCATGCCTAAATACTTGCTGTATGGATGAGCCAGGGGCTCGCATTCATTTCTGCCATTGAGCTGCTGTATTTCCTGTTCAGTTGTGCGTGGGCAACTCCCTTCCACACCTGACAAACACAAACTTGTCTTTTGAGACACCGTTCAAACACTGCCTGCCACGTGAAGCATTTCCCAAATCCCTCAATGAACTGGTTGCTGCTCTGCACATTTTATGTATCTTCATTATAGCATTCTTACACTATCTTACATTGGTCTCTTGCATGGCCTAAATGCCTGCTGTCTTACTTACATATATGTGTGTGTGTGTGTGTGTGTGTGTGTGTGTGTGTGTACATATATATATCCCTTGTATTTAACACATAGGGATTAGCATTTTTTTGATGTATAAATAATCCCTATCTCTAAATAATATCTAAATTTTCTAAGGCTATTTTCCTTTGTTTTTATTTAAATTGTTAAAGCAGAGACATTACTTTGCCAACAAGGTCCGGATACTCAAGGCTATGGTTTTTCCAGTAGTCATGTATGGATGTGAGAATCAAACTATAAAGAAAGCTGACCACCAAAGAATTGATGCTTTTGAACTGTGGTGTTGGAGAAGACTCTTGAGAGTCCCTTGGACTGCAAGGAGACCCAACCAGTCCATCCTAAAGGAGATCAGTCCTGGGTATTCATTGGAAGGACTGATGTTGAAGCTGAAGCGCCAATACTTTGGCCACCTGATGCAAAGAACTGAGTCATTTGAAAAGACCCTGATGCTGGGAAAGATTGAAGGCAGGAGGAGAAGGGGACAACAGAGGATGAGATGGTTGGATGGCATCACCGACTCAATGGACATGGGTTTGAGTAAACTCTGGGAGGTGGTGATGGACAGGGAGGCCTGGTGTGCTGTGATTCATGGGTCACAGAGTCAGACACAACTGAGTGACTGAACTGAACTGAAACTGTTAAATTTCAGGTACTCTTGACTGGTTTTCAACTTATAAAACTAATACATGCCTATGGAAGGAAGTGAAACAAAAGCTAATTATTGTTTTCCCATCCCCATGAGGTCCTGGTCCCTGATATAACCAATAGTGTGCTGTACATCTTCACCTTCCTCTTTGCTAATGTGAATATATACAGTCGTACACACTAGAAGTACAAGTTTCTCTATAAAATTCTACAGAATAGATAGTTTAGTCTTTGCTGGTAATACGGTCCTTATAACAACTTCTCAAATTCGCCCTTGTCATGAGAAAGCAGCTATAGACAGCTCCTGAAGAGACATGGCTGCATCCCTCCAAACTTTACAAAAGTAGACAACCATTTGGATGTGGCCTAAAAGGCCTACTCTACTGCCCTGCGATTGAATATTTATGTGCACACATACACACACATGTTTAATCTGTTAATTTGCCTTTAAATATATACCATCAAACCATACAAGGACACTGTGATTTGTTTTACTCTTTACTCTTTTAACATCCAATAAGTTAAAAGAGTCAAATAGAATTTCTTTTTCCTCTAATTTCTTCATACATATAAAAAACCTATACACAGTATACATAGGCCATAGTCTTAAATAAGTGGGATATGTAATACACACTGTGGTGCGTGAATGTGTCTATATTTTCTTTTTGGTGTACTTTTTTTTTTTGCTTACCCCTTGCACGTCATAAGTTACCTTGACACTCATGTGCATTCTTCTTTAATTTCCTTACTGCTCATATATCTGAGTGTGAAACATACAAACTTCTATGTATGTTGTTAGCATTACTAAAATGGGATCACAAGGCACACCTGTCTCTGCATCTTATTCTTTCATCTCAAAGCTCTCTTGGAAACTCCCCCAAGTCAACTGGAAGAGGACTAATCAATTTTTAATAAAGACACATTTCGTGATGTGGATGTGCGACCCCATAGACTGTAGCCTACCATGCTCCTCCGTCCATGGGATTTTCCCAGGCAAGAGTACTGGAGTAGGTTGCCATTTCCTTCTCCAGAGGCTTTTCCTGACCCAGGGATCGAACCCGGGCCGCCCGCACTGTAGGCAGATACTTTACCATCTGAGCCACCAGTGACGTCCTACCATAAATATTATTACCCATTAATTGGTTCTAGCTTTTGGCTTCTATAAATAACACTGAAATATATGTCTTTGTATTTATAGGTAAGACAGACCACCAGATATGGGTTTGTTGGTTTGAACCATGCACAAAATTTATTTTTCATGAATGTTATTAGAATTTCATTTCCACCTAAAATGTATGAGGTTGCTATTTTCAGTGCATCCTTACAAGCGATTGCACTATTACTTTAAATAATGTCTTTGACCATCTGTTAGGTAGTAAGAGTATCTCACTATTACTTCTGAACACTCATGATCTGGAGCATTTTTTCACAGTTACTGATGATAAAGATATGGTCTTTTTGAACTGTCCAGTCATTTCTTGAAACCATGGCTTTTTTTTTTTTTTTTTTTGATACCAATAAACTAGTATCACACTATCTTCAGTTATTTTCATGTTTTATCCCCATTGCTATTGACTCCACATAAGGCGAACAGCCTGAGTCTATTTTCTTTTAGGTCCTGCTATTTGGAGTCATGGTGGATATACTCAAATTGTATACACCAAGTGACCAAGGTATACCTATTTTAACTATTTCTCATATAGCCTAAATTCTCTGTAATATTTTCATTTTTAGGTAGCAATGTTAAATGTTCATAGCCATTGTGAATTTTAAAGGTACTCAAAATAGAAATGTGGCAGCCCACCATTAAAAACTGTATTTAATCAACATTATTTACTGAGCTTTTAGTCCAGAAGAGACACTGTGCCGAGCACTTTATATATAGTATCATAATATTTAATACAACAATCTTCTGAGGTAGAGGTTTCTATTATCTACATTATGGCAATGGGCTCTTGGGTGTTTGAGAGTATAAACAACTTACCCAGGCTCACCCTGATCATCTGACTTACTCCAGAAGTTCAGCCCTTAACACCCTGTTATCCAACCAAATTTAAGATACTTAATAGACAGAAAACATTAACATATTTTAAGTTTTTGTTGGAAAATGGGAACATATCTTAAGTTTTACCATAGATAATTTGTCTGATTAGTTCAGAGATTCTATATGAAAGTGAAATTTTTGTCATTTCAGATATTAGATGACTAGGTCCATAATTTCAATGTTAAATTGTGAGTCTAACAGTAGTTGTCAGAGAGCAACCTACTATAATTGAATAGGAAAAAGAAAAAGAAAAAGCACTAGATTTGGAATTGGGAAATTCAAACTCAGGTCCTAACCAAATCAGCCGTTAGCCATATGATCATGAATGATCCCCATTATCCTCATCTGCATAGTAGGGGCCTCGCTGTTTGTTGTTGTAAGTTCACGAGGTTTCTTGTGAAGCCCCAACAAGATAAAGTGCTTTTTGCTGTTGTTTTCTTCTTCTTTTGAGATTTAACAACTGTATATATTTTGCATATTTGCATTGTTATTTTTGATGAATCCTTTTAAATAAATTACCAACAGTTTCCCATTATTCCATTCTTCTTAAATACATCAGAATATGTCTCTAAAAAAAGAAGGCTAGTAGGAACCACTTTTCAAAATCAAAATCATGATTTAAGAAATAGGATGTTACTATGATTACTCTACATAATTCATTTTGAGGAAATCTACTTAACTTCCTTGTACAACTGAATTCCACCTGTATCATAAAGGCACTGTGAAGATTACTGTCATGTTCTTAGACTGCTGAAGAGCTTCAGGGAAAAAAAAAAAAAAACTCCACAGTACTTATATAATCACCATCTATTCTTTCCATCTAATGGCTTTAAAAAGAGAATTCCTCTCAATTACACTTTTGAGGCAGAGAACCACAGTAAAAGCAGGAGACATTCAATGACGGAAGATAATATGCTTTGGTCTGTCTGTCTGTGCACACGCAGCAGAGGGAATTTCAAGTAAGCAGAAGTACTGTAAAGGTTCTTCCACTTACAACATCTGAAGAAATGAAATAAAATGTGCACTCCTGGATCTTAGGGGAAGTAAACATTTCCACATCTTTGAATCTGCCCTGTATAAGCCCATGGCACCTAGGGACAGCCCCATGCTCCCTGGAGGAGCTCAACAAACATTCCTTGATGAAGATAAACACCTGCTGTATTTAAATATGAGATGAAGAAGTCAGAGTGTAAATGAATCTAAGAATAAACTGGGTGTGTATGAGCACACAGCTACTATTAGCATTATGGGAAATTACATTCCCGCTATTATTATGATTATCATTCTAATGACAAAGGGCTACACACTGTGAAAGGGAAAATTATAAAGAAGAAAGAAAGAAATCAGTTAAAGAGGAGAACGAGTTTAAAATACACATATACGCCTATGCCCAAGAACCCCCCACTAAAACAAAAGGACGTGATTTTTATCACAGAAATTATGGCAGGGGTGGAAAGCATGGTCCACACCATGAAATCTCAAGAGGAAGCAGCTTGAAACTGCAGGAAGAAAATGCACACCGTCTTCTCCAGAGGTCCTTAATCCTTCTTTCTCCAACCAGAAACGCACTTGCCCAACATCTTCCTTCTAACAGATGCCTCGCTGCCTTATTTTCTTTGTAGTTTATTCATATCAATAATGACTAGAGTTAGACTGCTCAAACCTGAGCTAAGTAGAGTGGACAAGAAGGCAGAGAAGGTGCGGAGCAGAGTGTTGCTAATAAGGCATGGAACTTAAAAGTTGCACTGGCTTGTCCAGAGTTAGGACTTTACCTACTGAGGAGGCCCACTGTAAACTGGAGTTTGAACTAATTAGGCCGCTTTCTCACACTAAGCAGTCATTGCTATAACAAATAACCCCTTTTCCCAATAAATTACTGCAAGTGAATGCCACAGTTTGAGACTAACTTTCTGGATGACACTGTGAAATCTCCAGGAGGTCTGTGCTTGCTTGAATGCGTTGCACAGAGGGCAAACTTCTGAAGTCCAAGCCAGGGGCGAGCCTACCTAGAACATGGTATTGCAGTGTGGCCTGGAATGGGGAGATCTTTCTCTAGGTGACAACCACTTACAAACAATACTTGAGGGAAAAACAAAACCACCCGCTTTACTGTCACTTAAATGGCACCCCAGTCAATGAGCAAAATGCTTCCAGAAATAATTTCTCAGGATAGAGGTCTGACGGGAGCTGGCAGGTAACCGCTTTGGCAGATCTTTCCTGACCCACCTGAATGAGGATGGTCGGATGAAACCGAACAAAGCACCAGGTCAGCACTCAGCTCAGTAGGGCCTAACACTGTGAGTAAGGAAGACAGACGGGGACACTGGGAATCCAGGGCCTCTCATTCTTTAAATGCCCAAATGTTTACCAGCTGACCTTCCTCTTTACTGCGGTCTGGGAAGCAAGGTGCATACAATAAAGTTCAAACCAATCAACTGCTTTCAGCTGTTCTTGTGCAATGAATTTTTAAACATTTGGTCATTAAGCCCAATATATATGCAGGTCAGTTTCTGAACAGGATGGGAACAGTTTGGGAGCAGATGCCATGGTGCTGCCTGGTGGAAAGGGGATGGGAAGGGAGCACAGAGGATGCTTATATGGCTCCACCCAGCAGGTTGAATATCTCCCAGCTCTTTTTGCCTCCCAGCCCTCCCTTTCCACTGCTTCAATGATCAGGAATAGTTATTAACTTCTGTTGTCACTTCTTTTCATTAATTGAATGGCGGCCTGAAGACCATGAAGAGGAGACCCTGGGCTGGTTTTCTGTTAAACGGACCCCTCTATGAATAGTCTGAAGGTGGTGTAGCTGAAAATTGGCCTTGTGTGTTTGGTGAATGGCACATTGATTTGTTAGTTTCTGAGCAGTCTGTGCTAGATTCTTCAACTTATTTTTGAACATCAATGAGCTGAAAGCTTTCAGGGGTAAAGAATTTAAATCACTTAACCATTTCCCTTTGTTGCATTCTGGTGGCCATATGTATGGGGGTAGCTTTAATGTTGATAGCGGGTTGGGGGGGGTGGCGTCAAACACAAGATTATATTGAAGATGGTAAGAAAAAAAATAAGATGTAGTGTCCAACCAGTCAGTTTAAAAGGTTATCTTTGTTAGCGCAGCCCAGCAACCTAATTCCAAATAGTTGCATTCCTCCTGAGGAACTTCTAATAGCAACATTCACCAAATTTTATATGTTATAAAATATGCCTTGCCCCTTCATGCCCCCAAACCAAGCAGGAGGGGAAGCTGCTGGAGTTTATGTTTTATGTTAGGACATACATAAAATTTCATCTAGAAGTTACCCAACAAATAAAACTCCAACGTAGCCAGGTATGTTTGGATGGTGGAAAACCAACCAACCACAGCTTGCTGATAAAATTTTAAAACACAGTGGTCAGGGAAAGGCAACAATTTGCTTTATAAGGTACAGCTGGTTAGGTACAGGGTTTTTTTGTATGACTACAGCAGCTGGCAGTTTGGTTTAAATTATATCTGAATAGCTAGTAATCTTGATACTATCAAAACTGTAACAAAGCAATAAAGCCAGGGTGTTAAACCTTTTTTCTTTTTTTTGGTGGTAGCACAATTCTGTACTCCTTACAATATTCACCAATGATTATTTAATCCACACAAATACATTTCTAGTACTCAGTCTTAAAAGTATTCAAACCTAAAGATTTCCATCGAGAAAAGTAAAGGTGTTTTATGAGAGGAAAATCATTATTGACAGGTATCTTTGTAGAATAACTGCTGGAAGGGAGGTATGCAGAGAGTTGTCCATATTTTAAGTAACCAAATATCTAAAAATTGTTAATATGTTGGTAGCATGTGCTGATATTTGTATGCACTCAAATATCAAAATTTTCTTTGTAAAATCAAGGTGAACTGGTAAACCAGTGGCCTCATGACAAGCTACGTTAAATGTAAGATCATTTACTTTGAAGTTCTCATTTGAGAAGAAGCCAAATTATAGAAAATGCTTATGGCAAAATCACTGAGAAGTCTCTCAGTGTTTCCTACAACAGAAAGCTATGTGTATGAGAAAAGTAAGATTCTTTCAATGGAGAAAAATCTCAGATTGAAGACCTAAATTTTTAAGGAAGAAGGATATACAACTGCTCTCCTCCCACATATGTGGAAATATGCTACCCTTCATTATGGACTGTAAGGAAGGAATGACCAAGAAAAGACATCAGAAGGAGAGATGGGAATTTTTTCTATTAACATAACTTCATAATTACAAGGAGATAAGCTAAGAACAATCATCAGGTCAGCTCACTTCTCCCCAGTATCAAAATATTTTCCTAAATCATGACTGTTTCTGACAGAACTGTAAATAAGAAAACGAGACTCCTTTTAATAGCTTTAACCTGGTGACTTGTAAAATCTAGCTCTGTGGGTTTAGTTTTTAAAAAATCTTATGCCATGACGCCAGGACAGTTTATGTTTAATACCCATCTCTTCATCTAACTCTTTCACACACACACACACACACACACACACACACACACACACACACACACAAAACAATGGTCTGTGCTCCCTCTGTTGGATTCTCAGTAGCAGTTAATTCATAAATTCCATTTCAGAGGTCCCATGCCATAGCTGGGCGCTGCTGCAGCTGCAGCGAGAACAAGATGTGTCATCAACTCAACTTCATGCTTCCTTTAAACAGAAAGTCATTCTGATTTCATTTCTTGAAAATAACTCAGAAAGCAGAAGATGCTTGGTAACACAGCAGAGCCATTTCAGAACTAAAGATGTCTCTGAATGCCCCCAACATATCAGGTCAGATGTTTTTTAAATGTATAAAAAATGTATTAAAAATAGTTCTCCTAACCATTGAAGTTGGTGAGAAAACATTAATGGAATAATTGATTTTTCCATTCATTCTCTTAATTGTTTTTGTCCCTATGAGAGCTGCAAGCTTAACATAAAAGGACAGAGAGTACTAAAGTAAGAGACAAATCATTTTCACACCCCAGTCAGGGAAATTTAAAGGTTGGAAAAAACCTAGAATTTCACTTATCTTCCTATTTAAAAAAAGTAAGTTTCAGACCAAAATTTTTCTATGTACTTCATTGTTATTCACCTTCATTAGTCCAGCAAGGCCTCCTATGGCTCTTAACTTATGGAGAAAAGCCCATTCATGATAGGTGTGCTACTCTCTAAGTTTTCTTCTTCTAGCCATTCTCTAATTTTGTTTTAGGCTTCAAAAGCTAGAATATTTATGCTGAGAATTTTAATCTCAAGCATATCAGTATTTCAGACTCCTATGTCTGTGGTTTAAATTATCTAGTTATATATCGTGAAACCATATAGATCTTTGTAGAGATCTGCTCAATGTTAGAGAAGGAGATTCTTTTTAAAAGATGAGTAGACAATAATCAGAGCCATTACTAAATGAGCATTTGCTATGTACCAGGCATCATGCTAAGCTCTTCAAATGCATTGCCTCATGTCAGTTTCAGGACCATCTTTAAGGGTTTGCCAGAGCCATTATCATCAGTCTCATTTGGCAGGAGACAACACAGAAGATGAGAGAGATCAAATACCTTGCCTAAAGTCATAAGCCTGATGAGAAAGAGAGCTGGGCTTCAAACCCAGAGAGGGTGATGCCAAATCCTATTCACAGAACAGTGGTTCTCCAGCTTTAGTGAGCAAACAGATCCCCTGGAGATGCAGTTCAAGTTGCAGACTCTGTCCCAGCAGAGTGGGACCTGTGATTCTGCACTCCTGATGAGCTCCCTAGTGAGGCCATTGTTGGAGATCCTCCCAGAATACTTTGAATGACTAGGCTCAAGGCCACTGGTTCTCAACCCGTACTGATTTCAGAATCACCTGAAGGGCTTTTCAAAACACATATTGCTAAGTTCCATGTCTAAGGGTTTCTGATTCAATAAGTCTAGAGTGGAATATGCTAATTTGCATTTTGAACAGTTCCTAGGTGGTGCTGATGCTGCTGGGAGCACACTTAGAGACTTGCTCTCATAAGAATGGAACCTGGCCAATGAGATTATAATTCTGTAGGCACTGGGAAGGGATGGTAAGGAAAGTGTTCTCGATCATCCCAGGTGAATTTATAATCAGGTAAATTGTCAAAATATAGTTCAAATGTAGACTCTACAAGTAGTATGTTACGTTTGGAGTGTAGCATTCTTTAGTAAGGCGCATAACAGATCATAGCTTGTTACCCATCAAATACAATAATACTTCATATTATTCAAAGAATATACATACCATAGAGAACTAACCCCCCACCCCCACCCACAACCATCTTTAAAAAAGAATAATGGCTTCCTTTTAACTGGCTTTTGGTGGGCGTGTCTTTGAAGCTTTATAAACTTTTCAGAGCAGTAACGAAGGCAGCAGTTTGACACCTGGTGAGTTTTTTAAATACGTTTTGGTGTCATTGTGGTACACATTTCTCAAAATGCTGACTCCTGAAGAAACACCCACTTACCCCTGCTTTGGGGTGCATTTCCATCTGATGGCTGTGACACTGCAGTTACATTGACAGGATGTTTGAGATCCGTGTGTTCACCGCTCAGGCCAAGCTAGAAGAACCAGAGCAGAACCATTTCTGGTCAGAGAATCATTTTCAGAGACATCAGCTGAGGCAAGCAGCCCTGAGTATCTTGCTTGTCTTCCACCAACAAGTCCTATCTGCACACACACCCAAGGCAACACAACGTTGCCCTCTCCCCTTGCGAGAACTCCAGTTCGTGTGCTCTCTGCTCTCATCTTGCATCTTGCATCATTCTCAATCCCACTAATTAGAAAACTGGACACATTTGGCAAACATTCTAAAATACTTCAGAGACACAGTATATAGAGCAATGTGACATATACAAGCGTATATACCACCTAAATTAGGAAATAAAACAGCATTAATAGTTTCAATTCTTGGTGTCCCACTCTTAGATCTTCGCCCTCCCCCGCCCCACCTTGGTAAACAGTATCATGCAGGGTTGATATTGTTTCCTTATATACCTTTAAGCTATTATTATATACGGATGGATACTGAGGGAATAAGCTGTATTGTTTTGGAGGTATGAGAACTTTACATGGTGGTAACAAACTCCAAGTACTTTTCTGCATTTTGTCTTTATTGCAGAGTATACTTTTACATGAAGTATGGCTCTACCCTGATTATTTTCATGCTCTGTCATTATGTATGATATGAATGCACTGCAATTCAGAAACACATTCTTTCATTGATGGACATATGCATTGTTTCCATTTAAAAAATTGTAATAAGGTTACAATGAATATTCTTTAAACTCTTGGTGCAAATTTGCAGGGGTTTTCTTGGATACTATATGGATTTGACTAGATGTGGACTTGTGCTGGTAGCTGCTTATTGAACCCTTGTAGCTATTGAACATTTGGAATGTATCTAGTCTGAGTTGCGATGTCCTACAAGTGTAAAATAACACACTTTCAGCAACAGCATGAAAGAAAGAACATAAAATATTACTAATAGAATTTTAGATTGATTATATGCTAAAATGATAATATTCTGGATATACTGGTCTAAATAAAATACATGATTGAAATTAACTTGACCTGTTTTCATTTACCATTTTAAAATGTGGCCACTAGAAAGCATTGCTTATATTTGTGGCTCATATTTTATTTTCTTTAGACACGGCTGGCCCAAACAACTCCCAGTGTAGTTCAACCAATTTAGTCTCCCATGAGAGATGTGAGGAACTACCCCACATTCTTGCTTCTATGGGATATTGTTATACTCTCACTTTTGCTATTTTAGCTGTGAAATCATTTCTATTCATGGTATGATTTTGCATTTAATTAATTATTTATGAGGTTGAGAATCATACATATTTATTGTCTATTTTGATTTCTTCCTCCATTGATGTCTCTTGCCCATTTTTTAATTGGGTTATTTTTTATTTTCTTATTGATTTGTAGGTGTTCTTTATATTCTCCCCATGTAGGTCTTAAAAACTCTTTTTTTCATGTTCTCTTTTGATATATAGAAATGCTTAATTTAACATACCCATTTATTGACTTTAGGAACTTGAGTTTCTCAGTAAATAACACTTTGAAACGTTTTACCAGAGGTAGAGGTTTTTAAATTTGTTTTCATAACTGCTTTATCCACAACACAGAGAACAGGACCTGGTATGAATAGGCACTCCATAAATATTTGCAGAATGCAGTTATATCACCTAGCTGCGGGTTTCTCCAGTCCATACTCTGCCTTTGTCATCAGCTTCCTTCCTCAGGATCTAGAATCACTTTCCTGTTTAGCTTAATGCAGCTTGCTTTCATTCCTTTTGAAGCTCATTGGTTTCATATTTTTCACTCTACTTACAATTTGCACTTACACAGTGTTTCTCAAAGTTCATTGCCTGTAGGAGCAGTTCCAGAGGATGTTAAAAATTTTATGTGAAAAATAGATTATCACAGACAAACAGGGTTTGGGAATGAATAGTGGACAGCTTTTGGTATTACAAGACTTCCGGAGCCTCTGACCTGCCACTGTGATTGTGAACATCTGAGACAGAGGTGGAGGTGTGTTGCATTTCCCAAACTTATTTTACCAAGAGCATTTGTGTTTAAAGAATGATGTAAATCTCCTGCTCCAAAGAATATGATATTTTTAAAGATATGGCTGGACTTATTGGAGGACTAAATTAAAAACCTCAAGACTGCAACCACACACAAAGCAAAATACTGAATGTGGTCAATAACTTGGAAATACCAAGTTTTGAAATTCACACAGATTTAACTCAAATACCTGAATTTTTTAATATAAGTTGCTTTTTCTACTAATTTTAAATCACTACCCTGTTACAATGTCTGGGTGGGCATGTCATCCACATTAGAGGCCATACATAAAATTCATGTAATTAATAGAACATACTAAAAGTTAGCTTTTGTTTTCAAATTAGAAAGAATATTTTTTAAATAAATGCTTTTCAATATGAAAAATATTTGTGTACCTTTTGAAACTTCTTTTACATCAACAACTTAGCATAGGAAAATATTCTTAGTCCTTTTGTTCTCTTTTATTCTAAATTAAGCACTTGCACTGAGAAAACATGTTCTCTTTTTACATTATAGAAATTAAGATAGGCAGAAAAGCGTAAGTAATAAACCTGGTCAAAGTGTGAAGAAAATGTTAAATTTATAAAATTCTTTTTCATTTGTTTCTGGTTTTAGGCTGCTAACTATCTGTTTGGGAGGGGTTAGAGATGGCATGACACAAAAAAAAAACAGCCACAAGAAGGCATACCAATTTGCTGAAGCCAACTTTGAGGGCAAATTGGCAATACTTGGGCACCCCACGCCAGTACTCTTGCCTGGGAAATCCCAGGGACGGAGGAGCCTGGTGGGCTGCAGTCCATGGGGTTGCAAAGAGTCGGACACGACTGAGCGACTTCACTTTCACTTTTTACTTTCCTGCATTGGAGAAGGAAATGGCAACCCACTCCAGTGTTCTTGCCTGGAGAATCCCAGGGACGGGGGAGCCTGGTGGGCTGCCGTCTATGGGTCGCACAGAGTCGGACACGACTGAAGTGACTTAGCAGTAGCAGCAGCATGAAAACTAAAAATGGACATTTTCTTTGGTCCAGTAATGCTATTTCTTGCTATCTATTGTAGAAAAAAAAAATAAATCAAATTATGTACACTAGGGAATCTATTCAGAAATATTCACTGAAATTTTATTTGTCATAGTGAAAAACATAGAAAAAAATGTACTATTTAAATGTTACTAGAGGAATACTCTTTAAAACTTGATACAGACGTGAACTAAGATGAAATGAAGACAACAGTCTGTAATAAGAACAAAGCTGTAAGATACATTTTGAGTTGTAGAACAAAACATACAAAATGATCCCATTCGTTTAAAAAGAACATGAAACTCATATATCTCTACAGACATATGATCTAAATGTAATAAATCAATATAGTATGAAAAAAGAATAGTTACATCTGGTGAGGTATATGAATTGGAAAAGACAGTCAAGGGAGATGCAGAAATAATTCTTGTATTGATTCTGTAACTACACATTAATGAAAAAATAAAATGTTATTTAAATTCCTGTTTAGCCTTTTACATTTTTAACTGGACTCAAATTTTAACTGTAGCTCAAATTTTATTAAACAACTCATATCACTAGTCTTTGCTCCTAATAGAAAGGCACAGCTGATCTTTCTCTGCTTGTCATTTGGATATGCATACTCATATTATTTTAAGACCTATTTCCTGAAGATAAGGGGCATAAATCAGAGAGAAAATGGGGGGAGGGGGAAGCTATTCTCTCCACAAGAAAACAAGAGCACATTTTGAAGATTCTCCACTTGACGATTTTTGTCCAGGATGGGACATGTAGAAACATATTTGCCAACAACAAAGCCATGGCTGGCTTTTAGAAACAGAGAAAAATAAAAGCGGCCCTGAAGTGAAATGCCTTTGAAGGCTACCTGTTGTCGTCCACTGTCAACATTCCTCCCCTGGAAAAGAATCAGCGAATATATATGCGGTGGCTGCATCCCCAGACTGGGCATTAGATTAAAAGCATGCCAGAGCCAAGGCACGAGATGCATGCCAAGATCTGAGTATTGTGGGCTGTAAAACCAGCTAGAGGGGCCTGCTCAGTTGAAACCTGCAATTGGGTATTAGGGAGAGCAGAGAGGCGTTCTGGGGGAATTTATGAACCTATTTGAACATCATAAGTTTGAAATTTCCAGACGAAATTGAGCCTGGTACGGTTCCATTTATCACACTTTCCATTTCAGGCTGGCGGGGATGGAGGGAGTTTAAGTGACAGCGTGCTCACCCTCACCCCCAGGCCACCTGATGAAATTGTGGAGCAGAGCCTGCTTGACACGTAGGAAGCAGATGAGGAGAAGGAGCTAGCAGCAGGGGGATGCGGGATGAGGGCGCCTGGTGCTGGCACTGAGCAGGTAGAGGGCTTGATGGAGCAAAGAGATAGGGAGGGAAAGAAGCCAGGAGTCTGTTAGGAAGACCTGAGCATGAGAAGAAGAAGGCCAGCAATGGAAGTCTTGATGCAAAGGGAAGGCAGGAAGGAAAAGAAAGAAAGAAAAAAAACAACCAGCCCAGCTGTTTAAGTACATTGAAAGTGAAGTGGATGTTGATTGAGAACAGCAATCAGTCAGAAAAGCCAGAACAACAAAAGAAACATAGAAAGGGAATGCCTGGAGGAAGAAAGTCTCTTGCATTTTTATGACTGCTTTTAAAATGGGAGAGAACAGTAAAGGTGGGTGGACTGATTTCAGCATCTCTAAATACATGGTACCTGCTTGGCTGTGGCCAGGATGTTTGGTTGGCTGCCTATAGAAACCTCAAAAGGTAGCTTATCCATGCCCATCAGACATGTGGAAGCTGTTCCTTGATACAGCTGTGCTTCACTGGACAAGAAAAAGGAACCAAGACTGAGAAAGTTCCTGCTTAGCAATTTAAAGAATTTTTCCCCCTTCTGTTTTACCTCAGGCTACTATTTCTCTCTCCCTTTTGAGTTTCTGTTAAACACAGTCAAGATTTTTAGTGTGTTTTTGTTGTATTTTTCAAGACCTCCCTGGCCCTCCCCAAAAGTTACCTTTGAGAAGAACTGATCATGGACTCCTAGAAATTCAAAACTGGCTTGTGTTAATCCAAGGCAAATTTTTTTTTTTTTTTTTTTTTTTTTTTTTTTTTTTTGCGGGGGTCACTTGAGACACATCAGTAGTACCATTTTGGAATCACATTTAGCAGATTTTTTTTTTTTCTAAACCATGAATAAGTCTGTGTTTTTCATGAAAACAAAGAGCAGATTTTGCAAACAAAGATGGTCATTTATCCCCTGAACGAAAGTGTTTTGTATGTAAACAATATGACACTTCACCTGAGAAAATTAGTGAGCAATTAATGAGAGCGGATTCTGCCTATATCCACTGTCCATGTCTACCATAGTAAAAAGATTTACCCTTGAAATAAAATATAGTGTTTCTCCTCAGAGTTACAGAGGTATCAGTCATTTTGTGAAGTGAAAATCGATAGTTTGATAAGCAGTTAACATATGATTCTTTCAGATAGAATCAAATGTTTCCTTAGGTTTTCAGATAACTACATTTTAAGCCTTTTATTCCAACTCACATGTACTGTATTAGAAATGGTTCCATTCGAAGCTACTGCTGGCGCAACAAAGGAAGACTCTCCAGCAAAGCTCAGCAATGCACCTTTTTCACACAAGCTTTTGCATGAAAACTCCAGACCACAGTCAACAACAATCAATGTCTCATGAGACTGCCCAAGTCTAAGTGGTATCTGTTGGTACAGGTGGTCATGCAGAGCCGTCAGTTGTTTTCAAGTACTTCACAGAGAATGCTTGCTACCAAGAACGCGAAAAGAGAAGCTGGTTCAAGAGTGCAATTGATTTGAAAATGACTTAACACTCTGAGCCACGCTTTAGACTTATGGCTAGCCCGTTGTTCTCTGAAATTCAGAGGGGGAGACAATAAAATTAGATGCTCCTTTGGAATTGAGTGTGCTGATCCAGCACTTCTCCTGGCTCCCTACCAAGAGCATAAAATCTGCGCTTTAAAAACGAAAGCGGTGGTGCTCTGATTGGATGGGATGCCGTCAGATACTCCTATGGCTTACGCTTCACTTGGGATCAACTGGAAAAAGTGTGCTAAGAATCTCTTACACAATTACAAAATTTCACTTTCAATGCAAAAATATTTTGCAGGCTAAATGAGAAGTAATACCACTCCAGAGAAAAGCATTGGCTGTCTCCCAGATTAATATGGGGTTATGGTCCGTGATTGGGTTAGATGAGGTAAAAATTTCCCACCACTCTTCCAGATATACAGGAAATTGTTGTGCTTGAAATAGATTTGGGCTAGGTAACTAATTAAAAGAATTTGGATCAAGAAATGTGACATGGAATGTGATGTAGATATTTCCAGTTCTTATTCAGGAAACCTTATTGCAAAAAGGTTGAAAGATAATTGAGAAAATAATTTATATGGTGGTGAGAGTTATTTGTGCGAAGATAAAATACAGAGTCCTTTTCATTGAGATGGAGAAGCTGCCAAATAGCTCTTGGTGATAATTCTATGCACAAAATTTTCATAGTGGGCTTCAGTACCTTGCCAGATGAAAGCTTTTGCTCAGTTTAAAGTTGGAAAAGAGATTTGAGTCTCCACCAAGGATAATGTGTTAAGCTTGGTAATTAAACACTGTTTTTCATAAATAATGCCAAAAGCACATTGGGAACATTGGGCTCATATATTACTGTACTTTTAAGAAATCAAGGGCCTAATAAATTCTTGGTAGGATCACAGACACACATGTACACATACACTCACCCCATTAACATCAGGATATGAGGCGAAACTACATAATTTTTCTAACCAAATATTATTAAACGACATGAGAGGAAACCATGCCTATGGGGTCTGTAAATAATGACCAGTTTTTAAAATACAAGCTTTATCAGTTGCATAGTCCAGTGCCACTCAGATTGTGTTCTAAGATCTGGTGCCAGTCCATGGTCAACCCACAACAAAATAAATACAGAAATTGAGGTTAATAATGCAGAAGCAGTTCTAGCAATCAGACAATGACTGGAATGTCATCATATAAAAATGAGCTTGTGTGTCCTACCATTTCAATTTTGATTTCATGTTTACTGTACTTTATGAACACATAAGCCTAAAATACTAAAAAAATAGTTTCCTCCTTCACAGACAATTTGAGAAACGCTGACATGAACCATTGTTTTAAGCATCGCAAGGCTATTATGTGAATTCACCTCATCTTTGTGTTTTGAGATGGGGCATAATTTAATCTTAGTTTAATGAGGAACACAGTCAGTGGTAACTGACCACTCTGGTTCTCAGTGACTCACACTCTTCTCCTTCTACCCTTCATTTACTCTACTTTGCTCCCATAGAGCGCTTCTCTCTGTCCCTCAAAAACACCAAATTCCATCTTGTCTTTCACTCTTTCCACTTACACTTCTCTTGGTCTGTAATGCTTTTGCTCTCATTCATCCAAAGGACTGATCTTTGCTATGGACATCTCAGCTTCTATGTCACCTCTTTAGCCAAGGCCTATATAACTCAAAACTGAAAAATAACTCCCCTTCAAGTCACTCTGTACTATTCTCTCAATGCCACTATCTTGACTACTATATTTTTAAAATGGTTCATTGTCTATTTTTCCATACCAGATTGTTAATCCAATAAGAGTAGGAAACTTGACTATTTTTTTCCTCACTGCTGTGAGTTCAAAGCCTAGGCAAGATAGAGCATATCAGCATGGTGGTTCATTGAAGGACTAGTAGACTAAATATTTACATCCTCCTAGTAGAGTGTAACCCCCTCAAAGATAGGTTTCATTTTATTCATTTATGTGTTTCTATTATGGCACCCCACTCCAGTACTCTTGCCTGGAAAATCCCACGGACGGAGGAGCCTGGAGGGCTGCAGTCCATGGGGTCCCTGAGGGTCGGACATGACTGAGTGACTTCACTTTCACTTTTCACTTTCATGCACTGGAGAAGGAAATGGCAACCCACTCCAGTGTTCTTGCCTGGAGAATCCCAGGGATGAGGGAGCCTGGTGGGCTGCCGTCTATGGGGTCGCACAGAGTCGGGCACGACTGAAGCGACTTAGCAGCAGCAGCAGCGTCTTAGCACAGTGCCTAGCACAGAGGAACTACAAGAAAAATGCCGTTTGAAGACACAAGTGAATAAACTTCCTCCTGGGAACATCTATCTGGGTATCCCATGTGGCCTAGGACTCAAATATTTGCATCTAAACCCATCACTCATATAAAATAGACAACTAATAAGGACCTATTGTATAGCACGGGGAACACTACTCAGTACTCTGAAATGATCTATATGGGAAAATAACCGGTCGCTTCAGTTACATCTGACTCTTTGCAACCCTATGTAGCCTGCCAGGCTCCTCTGTTCATGGGATTCTCCAGGCAAGAATACTGGAATGGGTTCTCATGCCCTCCACCAGGGGATCTTTCTGACCCCGGGATGAAACTCACATCTCCTGTGTCTCCTGCGCTGCAGACAGACTCTTTACCCACTGAGCCACCTGGGAAGCCTTACATAAGAAGCTTATCTTACATAAGAAATAGAATCTCAAGTCATTTATATAGTACGTGTTGTTAAAATATAAATAATAAAATGATAACCCTCATTGTAGGGAGATGATGATCCTATAAAAAGCACCCAAGAACTGAAAGCCTCAAATGGAACCACAGATTCATATTTCTCATCTAATACTCATGTTAGGGTAGACGCATACAGAGCAGACAGTAAGTAAAATCCTGACTTTTTGTTTTGTGTTTCATTCTTTGCTTCATTTTGTTGACCTTCCTCTATTAATTAAACAAAATCTTTTAAATTTAAATGGATAAAGTGTTTACAAGAGACTACACTATATTAGTATACTAACATGATTCCATTGTAAGAAAATAAATTGGGTTAAAAAAAAAAAAGAAGAATCCATGGTAGCAATGGCAGGAGAGAAAGGTCTTCATGTATCTACCAGAATTCCCCTTCATGGGAGGGCAATTAAGACAACCAGGAAGGAAATAAAAGTTTTTCATTGTTGGCTGCAAGGTCTACAATTGCTTCTTAGTCAGAAGAACATGTTTAATTAATTTTTTTAATTAAGAATTTTTAGCAGTAGGAAAAATTTGCACACATACAGGAAATGGATAATTATTTTAACATTTGGTGGCCTTTTATTAAATATTCTGAAAAATATAAACTCTGGAGATGCCAAATTTTGCAACATGATCTTCTTCAGTCTGTTACTATACAGAAGTAAGCAGCTGAGTGGAAAGAAAAGCAAAGTTTCTCTGCTCAGAAGAAAGATGGCTTTTATTTATCTGTCCTCCCATGCTTTTCCACTCACTGCTATTTTAGAAAGATTACACTTGTAAAAGTTTTACTTATGGTATAATATTAGACCAGATTTATTAATAGATACCCTTTTAAAAAAAGGATTAAAAAGTGAGTAAGCTAAATAACAATAAAAATATAGTCCATTTAGGTTTACTACATGTTTATTCAAATTAATATTGTCTGTACTGATTAAAATTTCATCAGCCGTGTTTCTACATACAAACTCAGTGATTATTTTGATTTTTTTCTAAGAGTGGATAAAAATACACACTAAAATACACAGGAAACCTAATATAAAGCTTTACCATTGGAAAGAAAAGCATTCATGTCTAGTCAAGCCCAGGAACATGAAAGGCTAGAGGCTGTAGGCATCAAATATAAATATACTGGTTGCTGACTCTGGAAGTTCTGGTTGATCTAATGGTATCCTTTACTAAATGTGTGTGCTTAGGCCAGAATTTTAATGTCCCTGAGCCTTGTCTGCAGAATGATGAGGCAATGTTACAGGAACCACTGTGAGGGTTTAAATAAGGGACATGTCCGAAGCACTTGGTAGCATTCAGCGTCAGAAACTCAATATAGATTAACTATCGTTAGTGGTACAACTTCAGAAGGTCCTTTCCTCATCAGGTATCTGTCTCCCCACCATTAAAAGAAGACGGCCAACAAAATCCGTGATTCTCAAAGAACAGGCTTGCAAAACACTGGTATTAAAATCGAGACAATGTAACTTGGTGACAGGCCACAATGCTGGATATAAATTTGAATCTCAATCTGAAAATGAAGTTCCCATTGTAAAATTCATCCAAATCTTTTCATTAAGTCAAAGAGAACATCTTTGTTTAGTGTTAGGATGACTTGACAACTCCCTGTAATTTGAGAGGAAAAACAAGCCTCAATCCTTTGACAGGTGGTGATGAGAATTTGGTACGTTTTTATTCTTTTTTATAGTATTTATTTCTTCTTACCGTTTATGACAATTGATACCAGTTTCATATTTACAATAATACTTTAAAAAGCATTTTTGAACGGGACTTGCTGAAAAAGGTAACCTTGTGAATGCAGTCTTTTGACCCCCACACAGCCATGTTAGAATGGGCCTTGGGTCTGGAATAATTCCTTACTGAGAAGACAGAGTCCCCACAGCCTGTACAGGCCCTGTTATCTGTTTCACACTCAGTGTGTGTTCCTTGGTTCTGCTTAAGTGTGTACATCATTTGGTACCTGGCCAGCTTCACCACTCTATCTGCTTCAGGGAGAGGATGGGGTCCTTCACACAATAGCACGAGATGGGTTTGTGAAGGCCGACTGCCCTGTGACAGCTGCTAGCAGGCTCTCATTGGCCTTGACAGACGAATGCCGAGGACTGAAACTGATCTTCCTCTGTCTCTTGTCTATGTGAGTCAAGCACTGTTCCATCCCTTGCTCAACTATGTGGTGTTTTCCTTGCTGACTCTGACACCCAGATGCAGTGGGCAAAAGTGCTCAGATTCCTACTGTTGGTGATGCGTGGTAGGTTTTGCTTCCCTCCAGCCCCTAAATAATGACTGATTCAAAGAAAAACAAAGTAAGATAGTACAAGCAGTGTGCAAATATAACAAAAATCTTGACCTTGGCTTGCTTGAAGTTTTGAAAATACTGGATTTGGCTCAGCAGTAAAGAATCTACTTGCAATACAGGGAACATGGGTTCAATCCCTGGGTTGAGAAGATCCTCTACAGAATATATTCTTGCCTGGGAAATCCCAGGGACAGAGAAGCCTGGAGGGCTACAGTCCATGGGGTCCCAAGAGTTGGACACAGCTTAGCAACTAAACCACCACTAACATATTATATTTCTATAGGAAAGTAAAAGTGAAGTTGCTCAGTTGTATCTGACTCTTTGCAACCCCATGGACTGTAGCCTACCAGGCTCCTCCATCCATGGGATTCTCCAGGCATGAATACTGGAGTGGGTTGCCATTTCCTTCTCCAGGGGATCTTTGAAACCCAGGGATCAAACCCAGGTCTCCCACATTGCAGGCAGATGCTTTACCCTCTGAGCCACAGGAAGCCCATATTTCTATAGGGAGGAACAAATTATCTCTGGTGACTGTCTCAGCAAGACTAGCTTTAGGATCAAGTGTACTCTGATGGCTTTACACTTTATCAGTCTGGAGTTTGGCTGGGGGTGGGGTATAGGTATTTCTTTGTCAGGATCAGACAGATGGAGAGCATCTTGAGGATCTTAAAGGGAAAAGGCAACTCTACTTACAAGTGCTTTAAAAAAATATATAAATAAAGCACCATGCACCCACACATATATAAATACAATCGGACTCCACTCTATCCTTCCAAGAAACATCAAGGCAAAGTAGTAAGACACCTCACCCCTCTATTTATTGGCTTTCATTGTGGTTAAAAAAAAAACAAACACTTAGAATTTACCATCTTAACCATTGTTAAGTATACAACTCAATGGCATTAAGTAATAAACAGTGTTGTAAAATTACCACCACTCTTTACCTCCAGATTATTTATCATCCCAAAGAGAAACTCTATACTCATTAAATAATCATTTCCCATCACTCCTTACTCCAGCACCTGATGACCTCTAATTCTATTTTCTGTCCCTATGAATTTGCCTATTTTAGGTACATCATAAAAGTAGAATCATACATTAATACATTCTTTTCTGTCTGGCTTATTCTACTTAGAGTGCTTCCAAGGTTCATCTATGTTATAGTATGTATTAGAACATCACTTCTTTTTATGGTCAAATATTATTCCATTGTATCTAAACATATTCTGCATTTTACTGATCCATTCTTGTGCTGATGGACACTTGGGTTGTTTCCACCTTTTGCTGACTGTCAATAATGCTGCTCATGAACACCATCCCTTCTATTTAATATTCAGACAAAATGTGCTTTCCTTTTTCTTTTAAAGACTGCCCTTGAGTACTGTTTTTAGCTTCCTCTTGCAGCTTTAGCAGATCACCACACATGTGGCTGCTTAACACAGCAAAGATTTATTATCTCACAGTTCTGGTTACCAAAATCAATCTCACTAGGCTTAAAGACAAGTGTTAGTAGGGTTGGATCTTCCTGCAGGCTCTAGAAGAGAATCTATATACTTGGATTTTCAGCTTCTAGAGGCTGCCTGCATTCCTTGGCCACTTGCCCCTTCCCCATGCTGACTGGCTGCCTCTCTCTCACAAGACCTCTTATAATTATATTGGGCTGATAGGATAACCCAAAATAATCTCACAATCACATTGACCCAAATTTAATCACATCTGCAACATCCCTTTCACAACATACCCACAGGTTTCAGGGATTAGAACGTGGGTATCTTTGTGGAATCATTTTTCAGCCTACCACAATGGTTTCTACCACTAGCAAGACAGCAGGAGGGATCTAGAGGGGGCAGTGACATTTTCCCATTACTTAACTGGGATGAGCTTAGGGTACCAAATGTCCTAGCAATGGCCCCCTGTCTGAGTCAAGATTTCAGAATATGAAGCAGAGAACAGTCACACCTGAGCAGTCACAGCTGGGACACCAACTCAAGGGTAATTTGTTTAGGCCACTGAACAGATGGGAAACAAAGAGAATAGATCATATATTTCTTCACTGCTTACTAGGTGCCTGACATGTGCTATCTCATTAAACCACAAAACACGACGCTAAGGATACATAGCAAGTACAGGCTGAAGCTGGAGATGCAGCTTTCTGAGCTTTCTGCAGCTCCATTATGACTGGGTTTATGTGACTTTCACTGGTATCAGGAAGAGGTTGCAGATTCCACTCAGTAGAACTCCTGAGTGTGGCTCAGCAAAGGCACAGTCAAGGATCAGCAGTGTCTGTACCTAGTTGAGGCTTTCAATTAACCATTATGTCCACAACCCTCTACCCACAACTGCAAAATGCAATGCTCTGAAAACTAAAAAAACACTTTCTTGCTTCTATTGGAAGCAAAAACGTCACCAGACCTAAGCTAACATAAGGTGATTCATAGATTTCATTTATTTCACTTAGTATGAATATTTAGCTGAAGAAGTTCTAGCATGTTTGATTATGGGATGCTGCTCTGAACCCCAGATCCTGAGGTGTTTGTTACAAAAGGTGTGGTATCAGCATCTTTGTAGCTTTCTGAAATCCAAACAATTCTGAATTCTCAAATATATTTGCCCCAAAGGCTTTTGGATTAAGGATTATGGACTTGAATTCCCCATTAGCATTTCACAGTCAATTCTGAGAAATACAACAAGAGGGTACAGTTCAATTCCTTCAACTACAACTACTTGAGTGTATGTGTGTATGCGTGCTCAGTTGCTCAGTCGTATCTGACTCTTTGAGACCCCATGGACTGTAGCTCACCAGGCTTCTCTGTCTATGGGATTTTCCAGGCAAGCATATTGGAATGGGTTGCCATTTCCTCCTCCAGGGGATCTTCCTGATCCACGGATGAACCCATGTCTTTCACTGGCAGCTACTAGAGAACCAACCCAAATTACCTTAAGAAGAACAACAACAAATGAAGGACTTTGCCTGACTTTCATAACTTAAAGGTACACTTCAGGTATGGTGGGTCCTAGGGGCCCAAATGATATTTTTTGGTATTCCCTGATTAAGCCTGTAGACTTTATACTTGAGGATATTCTTGCACCACATGGCAGGAATGGTAACAAGCCTAAGTTCACATCCTTACAGCTTATTTGAAGGGAAAACATTCTTCCCCTTCAATTTCAATTATCAAATTTCAGGGAGTATCTGATGGACATGATTACATGCTTATGCCTAAACCAATCACTCCACAGTGACAGGGTCCTCTGGCCAGCATGGGTTACATGTGCCACCTGGTCACTGTGGCACAGAGAAGAAGCATGTGATTTACCCTCTCACCTACCCCTAGGGAATGGGGAAAATTCATAGCCTAATTTTGAAACTGAGGTGGTTTTATAAGAAGAGGGAGAAGAGATTCTGGGTATATAAAATAAACATCACTACTTTATTTCACTATATACTGTTACTAAGGGTTTCAGTTCAGTTCAGTTCAGTCGCTCAGTCATGTCCGACTCTTTGCGACCCCATGAATCACATCACGCCAGGCCTCCCTGTCTATCGCCAACTCCTGGAGTTCACTCAGACTCAAGTTCATCGAGCCAGTGATGCCATCCAGTCATCTCATCCTCTGTCGTCCCCTTCTCCTCCTGCCCCCAATCCCTCCCAGCATCAGAGTCTTTTCCAATCAGTCAACTCTTCGCATGAGGTGGCCAAAGTACTGGAGTTTCAGTTTTAGCATCATTCCTTCCAAAGAAATCCCAGGGCTGATCTCCTTCAGAATGGACTGGTTGGATCTCCTTGCAGTCCAAGGGACTCTCAAGAGTCTTCTCCAACACCACAGTTCAAAGGCATCAATTCTTCAGCGCTTAGCCTTCTTCACAGTCCAATTCTCACTAAGGGTTTACTTGATACCAAATATGCAATTACTAGATTATTCGATTAAAAAAATGTTCAAGAAGTAGATAGTTTGTATTTTGCTCTCAACTTACAGTGAACAACATTATTAGAAAACTTTCCTACTCTTTAAAGCTAGGCCTCTGACAACCATACTGTAGTCAGTACTCTTAAATATCTGATCCAAGATGAACCAGTTATATTCTTCCTGTTAGAATTAGGAATGGAAGTGAAAAGCTTCTTGACTGGAGAATGTATTCTCAGGAGCCATGGGAGAGTCTTTAGTCCTTCATACCTACAAAGAAGCTGAGAAAGCTAACATGCAGAGAGAGAAGATTCAAGCAGTAGAGAAGAAAAAAGACAAGACAAGAAGAAGAGAGAATGCTGGCCAGATTCTTATTGAATACTCATTTCCTCATTCTCATCCCCTCTAGAACATCAGTCTTTCCTGCCCAGAAAGACATCCTGCATTTGTAAAATACTTCTATTTATTGCTTAAGATGGCATAGCTTGAGTGGGTTCCAGTTTCTCATAATAAAAGAATCTTAATTAAGCTGTTTTATTTCAGCTTCCTAGATATGAAATATTCTTGAAATAAAAATGATAGACGTACTATCCAGACTCTAAAAAAAGGCAAATCCTAATAATAAGTATCTGTATATTTGCATAACATGAGGACATTTACTTTAACTACTATCAAATTCAATATAAAGTAAATGGGAGTTCACCATTATACAAGACATTTAATAAGATTCCTTTTTATTTTGGGAATGTACACAGGGTTATTGTTAGCATCTTTCTAAATTCCATATATATATGCGTTAGTATACTGTATTGGTGTTTTTCTTTCTGGCTTACTTCACTCTGTATAATAGGCTCCAGTTTCATCCACCTCATTAGAACTGATTCAAATGTATTCTTTTTAAAAATAATCCATCTAGAGGATGATTTGATGTTAACTAACTAGATTGATGATAAATAGCTAAAGGGTGACTTGACCAGTGTTAAGGTGATCCCATTAATCCTCCCAGGATAACACAACTTAAGAAAAGGAGCAGGCAGAAAGTAATAACACATTTTGCTGCTCAGTACACAGCACGCAGCATCTCTGGGCCAGACTGTGTATCATCTTCCTGGGCAAACCTTAAGGTTGGTAGAAAATGTCAATACAATAATGAAAGAGAAAAGCTATCCTTAAGGTAATAAAGCCCCAGAGGGCAAATTTATTACCAATCCACCCATACAGCTGCAGAACAAGGAGAAAAAAATCAAGTTTAAAATGAAACCAGGAACTTACAGAGAGTTTTTCATTCATGTGACATGATTTTGTGATAAATTACTTTAACGCTTTCCAAACCCTGATAAATGGATTGATATGATAACAGATTTTGTTCTGTGGCTTATTTACTCCCTAAAATTGCATTATGAAGTGGGAAGGGTGTGTACTCTTTTATACCACTGGAAAACCATTTAGGGCACTGGACTGGGGAAAGTAATAAGAATAATGACTTGAAGGAGGATTTCTAAGCCTCTTTACACACCTGAAGACCTTACCAGAATACAAAAATCACAAAGACAAGGGATTAGAAAACAAACACCCAAATAAAGAGCAGTTAACACTTGCATGTATGAGATTATGCTAAAATTCCTGTGTCACTGAGCATGCACAATCATGGAAAATGTAGTAGAGAGCCATGGATTTCCGCATGCGGTCTTCAGACCAGCAGTAGGCACATCACCAGAGAACCTGATAGGAATGCAAATTCTCAGGCCCTCCCCAGGCTTCCTGAATCCATAATTCTGAATTATGTTTTAACAAGCCCTCTGGGTGATTCTGATGTGCATCAAAGTTTCAGACTCATTTGAACAGAGGGAAGAAGGTCTTTGTAGCTGGGCAGATGTGAGTTCAAACCACTTTTTCTTCTTACTGGTTGCGTTATTTTAGACATTTATATAATCTATGAAAAGACTGAGTTTCCTTACCTATGATATGTGAAAAAAAAATGCCTACCTTACACCAATTCCTACATTACATTAAATCTCATTTCCTTTATTGAGAGGGCTGTTATACCTGACATATTCAAGTAATGGTGCCATGCAATTATCCTGTTTTATAGAAGTTGTATATGGTAAACACAGGCCATAAGCTAGGTCACTTGAGTCTACAAACCACAGTTCTCAGCTACAACACTGATTGCTTCTCCTAGTGCTGAAATAGTGTTTCCTCCTGCAATTTCACAAGCATCATCTTAATGGATGTATTTATTCTCTCCAATTACATAAGAAATTCATGCCTAATGTAGGAGAAGATAGAAAAACACAAAATACAGACTCCCAGAAAAAGTTATCATAATTTTCTGACTCAGAGATAACCACTACAAATTTCAGCATATTAACTACAAACCAATCTTTTGCTATAAAATATCTTAAATGTTGCTTTTTTCCCCCCACTCAGTATATCAATAATTAAGGGCCCTTCTGTCATCTTGATAAATGCATCTATGAATTAGAAAGCAATTTGTGCTATATGAAACACTTTAGGATATATGCTTTAAACAGAAAACAGTATATTTTCAAAATTTTGAGTGTAATTAAAGAAGTTAATTAGAGCTTTAGAGAAGTTAATTAGGCTTTAGAGAAGTCATCCCAACATTCTTTGCTCCTTTCCTCTATTCTGTTGCTGCCAACAGCAGGCCCAACACTAGGAATGAGCCCTAATTTGTTTGAACCAATAAAACTGATCACATTTCTCTAGCCACACAATTAGTTTAGAAAAGTGTACTAATCAAAGCTTTTCTATTTCCTTTGAATTAGAAGCATACTAACTCTAAGCTAGCTCATGAATGAACGTATGATCCAAGTTTGCCGGGTTAGAGGGAAGCTGTGGGCTTTTTCTTGAGAGAAAAAGGAATGAAATTGGGTCATTCATAGTGATATGGTGGAGAAGGTAATGGCAACCTACTCCAGTATTCTTGCCTGGAGAGTCCCATGGACAGAAAAGCCTGGCGGGCTACAGTCCATGAGGTCACAAAGCATTGGACGTGACCGAGTGACTGAGCACACATAATGATATGAATGCACCTAGAGTCTGTCGTACAGAGTGAAGTAAATCAGAAAGAGAAACACACTGTATGTTAATGCACATACATGGAATCTAGGAAAGTGGTACTGATGAACTTATTTTTAGGGCGAGAATAGAGATGTGGACATAAAGAATGGATGTGGGGACACAGGTGGAGCACAGGAGGCTGGGACGAACTGGGAGGCAGGACTGACATACACGCTACCATGTGCAGAATAGACAGTGGTGGGAAGCTGCTGTCAGCACAGGGAGCTCAGCGCGGTGCTCCGTGATGACCTAGATGGGTGGAGAGGGGATGGACGGGAGGGGAGTTCTAGAGGGAGGGGCATATGTATATATGTATATACATATACATATATAACATACATAACAGGCGATTCACTTGGTTGTACAGCAGAAGCTAATGCAGCATTGTAAAACAATTGTACTCCAAAAAAAAAAAAAAAAAAGATTTTCCTCTAGACTTAAAGGAACAAAGGTGCGACAGGGAGGCATTAACAGTTACATTACCAGGAGAAGAATTAGACTTAGTGAAAACTGACTAAAGAGATAGGAAGATGAGGCTCACAGAATCCCTGAATCAGTTCAGTCCTGAAGCCTTCAATACACTAGTTGACTTCCTGGTGGCTCAGATGGTAAAGAAGCTGCCTGCGATGCAGGAGACCTGGGTTCAATTCCTAGATTGGGAAGACCCCCTGGAGACAGAAAGGCAACCCACAGTATGCTGGCCTGGAGAATTCCATGGACAGAGAAGACTGGTGGGCTCCAGTCCATGGGGTCACAAAGAATCAGACACGACAGAGTGACTAACACTACACTTTCACTTTAGTTTAATTCAATTTGATCTCTTTTCTCTATTACTTGTAACCGAAAGTATCTTCATTTATACATTAAGTGTATAAACATGGAATCCAGAATTTGAGAAGACACTAAGAGCTTACCTAATTCAAGTTCCTTCTTTCCAGAGCCAGCCTGATTTTATACTCACACAATACTCTTCTCCCATTAACTGGAGTAATTTAATTCTATTAGCGTTAGCCTCATAATAGTCTCTGGGACCAGCCTTTTCTACAGATCAATGAGATATTAAAAGACTTAAAACCTTTTTCTGTTTCTGGTCATGACAAAGTAACTGTGCTGTACTGAATCCCCTCTCCCTCTGTATATAACTATAAAATAGGACAAAATATATGTAATAACTATTTTCAAATGTTGGGAAAAAGCTAGATTGCATCTCTGAGAGAAGGTAAGAAAACAAAGCGAGACCCATAATCACCATTTCAGCATAAAGACACTTGCAGACTGTGGTACAGGGTGAGGAAACCCAAACAGAATCGGGGAAAGCACAAGCCCTTACACATCTGTTTAAGGATCTCCTTGAGCCACTGACCAAACACTAAACATCTATACAATAAAATAGCAGTCACAATGTCTGCCATAAAGTAAATAATTAATAGAGGAATGGATGGGAAGATGTTATTTGTGAGGAGAAAGATAACTGAATTAAAAACCTAGGAATTACAGAAATGATGGAATTATCAGAGAAGGATTTTAAAAGAGCAATTACAAATATTTCCAAGGGTTTAATAGAAATTATGAACATGGTGAAGGGGAAATAAAAACTCTTATTCGTGTAACAGAAGCTATGAAAAGAACCAGACAGGACTTGCAGAAATGAAATTGTAATATCTTACATAATAATTAACTGAGAAGCATAACATCAGATCAGATACTAGAGAAGAAAAGATCAATGAATGTGAAGACATAGTAACAGAAGCTATATAAACTGAAGTACATGGCAGTCCAAAAAAAAAAAAAGGTAAAAGAAAATACCATACTAAGGGGACTGTGGAACAATATCCAGTTTGACTAACATGCATGTAATTGGAGTCCCAGAAAGAGGCTGAGGAAGAAAAATTTTTAAAGAAATAAGGGTTAAAACTTCCCAAATTTGATGACTATCAGCTCACATTTTCAAAACATTCAGTAAACCCAAGCAGGGAGAATAACACCTCAGCACATTATAATCAACTCGCTAAAATCCAATAGTAAAGATAAAAATCTTGAGATGTCACGGGGAAAAATAAGTATAGGAGAACAAGGTAAGAATTTCTCCGGACTTCTTACTAGAAACAATGCAAACCAGATGACCAGGAAACAAATTTATTCAAAAATAACTGAAAGTCAACTTTTCTTAATGGTGGAAAAGCATAATGTTTATGTTCACTCTTTTAGGGAAGAACTATCATAATTATATTTTAAAAGCTATTTAAAGACACTAAAAACATCTAAGAGCAGATAGAAACCAGAGGAGAGTTTAATCTCAAGGATTGCAACTGTAAGAAACAAGAATCTGAGTTTGAAAGTCTCCAGTTTAACAATATTGCTTAACTCTCAGCTATGGCTGAGAACCAGGCAGGGGCAAAAGACTGTAGCATTCTGACTAAAGGTACCAGAGATCAGATTACAGGTGTAGGAAAGAAGCTGGACATCTAAAGGGAAAGTATGAGAAATGTGAGATTCTAAGAAAATGTGAGACCCCAACATAAGAGCATAAAGAAATCAAATCACTTATAACTAAACTAGGGGGAAGTTTGAGGGTGGGAGATGCTCAAGAAAGAAGGTAGAGATCACAGAGAAATATAGTCTTGAGAGACAGAACTATATGAAATCTGATCTTGGAGTCTGACTCTTTAACTGGGTGTGTACTGTAGCCATTTGAAACCACAATGACAGAAAGGTGAGATGAATGGCTTGAGATGTGAGAATACAGAGTTTGAAGCTGACTGAGTAGCTGAGAATTAGAGATTAATTTCTCGAAACAGGAGACTACACAGAGAGAAGTCCTTATTTCTAAGGATTTCAACTCTTTGGTTTTAGTCCCATTTTGCAGGTACTGGGAAAATATTTTTTAAAAGCAGCAAGGAAGTCATAAAATGGATATCAGGAATCGCATATATCCTGAGTCAATGTGTACAATTTTAATTCAGGAAGTTTAATGTCTCCTTTAACAACAACAAAAAACAATTCTGAATAATCCTCAAAGAAAATTACAGTTGCTACCACATACTGCAAACAGTGTTCAGTTTTCAACCAAAATTTACCAACAAGAAAATGAACAGAAAAATGTAGTCCATATTCATGGGGGGGAAAAGCAGTTGAAAAAATACTGACTGAAAAGGCACAAGTGTTGGATTTATTAGGTAATACTTCTAATCAGTTATTATAATTATCTTGCAAGAATGGAAATACTTTCAATGATTAAAGGAAAATATATTAGTGAATGAACAGATAGAAAATTTAAACAAAAACATGGAATCAGTAAATAGAAATTCTAAAGTGGAAAAGCACAATAAATGCAATAAATAAAATTTGCTACTTGATTTGAAAGGCAGAAGAAGAAACATTATATAAAATTAAGACAGAGCAACAGAAGTTGCTAATTTTGAAGAAAAAAGTTTAGAGGAAAAAATAGAGCCTTAGATGGATGTGTATGTGTGTGTGTGTGTGTGTGTACCTACATGTATATGTATATATTTATATATATTATTTAACTTACATGCAGAGTACATCATGAAAAATGCTAGGCTGGATGAAGCACAAGCTGGAAACAAGACTGCCGGGAGAAATATCAATAACCACATATATGCAGATGACACCACCCTTATGGCAGAAAGTGAAGAAGAACTAAAGAGCCTCTTGATGAAAGTGAAAGAGGAGAGTGAAAAAGTTGGCTTAAAGCTCAACATTCAGAAAACTAAGATCATGGTATCTGGTCCCATCACTTCATGGCAAATACATGGGGAAACAATGGAAACAGTGGCTGACTTTATTTTTTGGGGCTCCAAAATCATTGCAGATGGTGAGCGCTGCCATGAAATTAAAAGACGCTTGCTCCTTGGAAGGAAAGTATGACCAACCTAGACAGCATACTAAAAAGCAGAGACATTACTTTGCCAACAAAGGTCCATCTAGTCAAGGCTATGGTTTTTCCAGTGGTCATGTATGGATGTGAGAGTTGGACTATAAAGAAGGCTGAGCACCAAAGAATTGATGCTTGTGAATGGTGGTTTTGGAGAAGACTCTTGAGAGTCCCTTGGACTGCCAAGAGATTAGTCAATCCTAAAGGAAATCAATCCAGAATATTCATTGGAAGGACTGATGCTAAAGCTGAAGCTCCAATACTTTGGCCACTTGGTGCAAAGAATTGACTCATTAGAAAAGATCCTGATGCTGGGAAAGTTTGAAGGTGGGGGAGGAGGGGACGACAGAGGACCAGATGGTTGGATGGGATCACCAACTCAATGGTAATGAGTTTGAATAAACTCTGGGAGATGAAGGGCAGAAAAGCCTGGCATGCTGCCGTCCAATATTATATCGAGTATAATGTCTTCTTGTTGCTTTTTTCAGTCTATCCCCTTATGCTTGAATAATATGGCTACCACCAAGGGATGAGATAGGGATGAGAATTGCTCTTTCTATAGTTGTCTGCCTCTAAGGATTGTCCACCCAAATCATATATATTATAAATATAATTGTATATATAGGGAACTCAGTAAACTTAATGTTTTATTGCCAGAACCATAACAATAGAGACTGGGACTTCCCTCAAGAAGGGAAGATCCCACATACCATGACTAAGAGTATGCATGTTGCAATTAAAGATTCTGTGTGCTGCAACAAAGACTCCACATGCCATAACTAAGACTGCAGCACAGCCAAATAAAGTAATAATCATTAAAAAACACAGATGTATTGCATAATATTAGGAAATATAAATCTAGCTCAGGTACATGGAACAAATACAGCTAGATCCCTTTGTAATACTACATCAAAGTGTAGACTCCTCATGGATTAAAGATGTAAAGGTAAACATGTAAAGTAAGAGGAGAATAATTTTAGGACCTAAAGTAGGGAAGAATTTCTAAAATAAGTATACCCAAGGTGCAAGCCATAAGCAAAAAAAAATTAAAAAAGCCACTCACATAAATTTGATTATAATAAAATCTAAACATTTGTTCAAATGCAAGATGTAATGGGCAAATTTAATGGAGAGGTGGCAAATTGGAAAAAATGTTTTCAATGTCCAGAACTTCTACACATCAAGAAATATAAATACCAATGGAAAAGCAGGTAAAAAACATGAAGAGGCACTACAGAAAATTAAGAACATGTATCAAGACATCCATATTCATTAACATTTAGAAAATGCTTATTAAGACAATAATGACTCATCAGTTTATACCCATCATATTGACAAGGATTAGACAGGTAAATTATGCAAATTATTGGAAGAGGTCTTGGAATATAGGAGCTTTCAGACACCTGAAACAGTGTAAACAGGAGGAACCTTCCTTGGGTGGCACTTTGGAGAACTTAATGAAGTATATTTATACCCTAAACAGAGACAATTGCACTACTAGGAATATATGCTAGAGAGGGTCTCAACACAGGTTAAGGGAAGCCTCATACAAGAGGGGGCTCCTCTTAGCTTTATGGTAGTGAAGAGTTGAAAGTAATGTACTTGCTCATTGCTTGATTAAAACAAAATTTATGATGGGTTCATGCTTTGGAATACTGTACAACCATAAGAAGCAATCAGACAGGTACAAACAAATCAGCAAATATTAAGAAAATTCCTAGAGAAGTTATATAACATGGTACTATGTGTATAAACACATATAGAATGAAAAACAACACATGCTTTACAAGTTCAGTTCAGTTGCTCAGTCGCTCAGTCGTGTCCAACTCTTTGCGACCCCATGAACCGCAGCACGCCAGGCCTCCCTGTCCATCACCAACTCCTGGAGTTCACCCAAACCCATGTCCACTGAGTCAGTGATACCATCCAACCATCTCATCCTCTGTCATCCCCTTCTCCTCCTGCCCTCAATCTTCCCCAGTATCAGAGTCTTTTCAAATGAGTCAGCTCTTTGCATCAGGTGGCCAAAGTATTGGAGTTTCAGCTTCAACATCAGTCCTTCCAATGAACACCCAGGACTGATCTCCTTTAGGATAGACTTGTTGGATCTCCTTGCAGTCCAAGGGACTCTCAAAAAGTCTTCTCCAACACCACAGTTCAAAAGCATCAATTCTTCATCACTCAGCTTTCTTTAGTCCAACTCTCACATCCATACATCACTACTGGAAAAACTATAGCCTTGACTAGATCGACCTTTGTTGGCAAAGTAATGTCTCTGCTTTTTAATATGTTGTCTAGGTTGGTCATAGCTCTTTTTTGTACAGTTCTGTGTATTCTTGCCACCTCTTCTTAATATCTTCTGCTTCTGTTAGGTCCATACCATTTCTGACCTTTATTGAGCCCATCTTTGCATGAAATGTTCCCTTGGTATCTCTAATTTTCTTGAAGAGATCTCTAGTCTTTCCCATTCTATTGTTTTCCTCTATTTCTTTGCATTGGTCACTGAGGAAGGCTTTCTTCTCTCTCCTTGCTATTCTTTGGAACTCTGCATTCAAATGGGTATATCTTTCCTTTTCTCCTTTGCTCTTCACTTCTCTTCTTTTCACAGCTATTTGTAAGGTCTCTTCAGACAACCATTTTGCCTTTTTGCATTGTGGTATAGTATTTGCTTTACAAGAGCACATACTAATTTAAAAAGAGATTATCAAATGAATTAGAATGATTACTTGTGGTAGGGGGAGAATGGGAGTGAGTTCTGTGAATAAAAGAGAATACAAATATAAATGAAGAAAAAGGAGACTCACACAGACCAAGATGGCAGTGTGTGATGATCTAGGAAACATGATGAACTCTGTACCTTTTATCCAGCCTTCCCTTACTCCCCTCACCCCCTGTGCAGAAATACAAATATTATTTTGTTACTTATAACTAATGATTTATCATGATTCTTCAAACCAAATCCAGACATTAATCTGGACTACAAGGTCCACTGTTTGCGTCTCAGTGCCTAGAACGGAGGCTGGAATACAGGCAGTACTGTGTAAGAATGTGCTTTAGACAGTGAGGGAACAAGAATGTTCACTGGGCTCTTACCATGTGTATTTGCCTTATTTCAAGAGCTAATTTGCAAGCCCAGGAAAAGCTAAGATCTACTTGCTGCCTTTCTGCATCCCAACTAAGTAGAATTGCTCAGACCCAGTCAGTGAGGGGCTTTTTCAGTAATACAAAATTGCAACTAAAATTATCTAGGACTACAATAAGTTTGTGGGGAAAAAAAGTCTCAAACTTGAAAATGTTAATTCATGTTTAAAAATGTTATGTAATGACAATCCCAATGACTCGTATCTATTCATTTAAAGAAGTTTTCAATAGCATCTCTACTTGGCAAGACTCAATGCCCTTGGTCCATTAAAGAAGTACTTTGAATTATCAAATCTGTTGGAAATCTCTGATATATACTTCCTTTTATATATTTTAAAATTCTTACTCTTCTACCAGTTAAGTCTGGCTTTCCACCAGTTGGTCTAAATTAGATTTTACTGTATTTGGCATTCGTTAGTATTATATAAATCTCTCTCTTATTAACATCCTCTCACCACTAATTAGTTAAGGGACCGTAGCCACTGCACACATGTAACTCCCACTACCTTTATGAGGATTAAACATTCATACCTTAGGGCAAAATTGGCATTTAACAAGAGAAATTGTTTCATGTGAATTAACCTTGAGGATGGGAGATAAATAATCCAGAAGGTACATGAAGATTCCTGAGTGTCCTCATTGGGGATTCCATAATCTTAGAGTGGCCCAAATAGCAGTGACATATTGAGAAACTGAAACTACCTTGACTTGTGTACAGTCTGTGCTATTTATGTTCAAATTTTCAAGTGCCAAATACTGAAAGAATGCCTGGTGATTAGAGTACACAGTTTGGTGGAACTCGTATTGTAACTATGGGCTTCCCTGCTGGTTCAGACGATAAAGAATCTGCCTGCAGTGCAGGAGATCCAGAAGATCCCCTAGAGAAGGGAATGGCTACCCTCCCCAGTATTCTTGCCTGGAGAATCCCATGAACAAAGGAGCCTGGCAAGCTACAGTCCATGAGACCACAAAGAGTCAAACACGACTAAGTGACTAACACATACTATAACTACAAAGGCAAAGCATATTCATACGAGACAAACTAATTTCATGCATTTAAATTCTTCCAATCATATGTTGATTATTTGGATACCTGGTTAATATTGAAGAAACTCCGGGGTTACTTTAAGTAGAAAATAAGTTCATTTTGGCTAATTTTGTCAAAGGTTAGAAAGCGCTGGAGTTTGCAAAGTTGCACACGCAGAATTGCTAATAATATCGTGTGCCAGGTATCATGTTGAGAATTGTATGAAAGCAGTCTCTAACCACAAATGTTACAGTGAACAATGGAATGAGACCTGTAAGCTGCTACTAGTTTGAACAGAGAAATTCCGCTCAAGATGGAGGGGATAGGGCAGACAGTTCAGTAAGATTCAAAAAAGGTAATGTTTAAGCCAGATTTTAAATGGGAGAATTGAGAGGTGGAGCTAGGAGAAGAAATTCAAATTGGAGAACAGGAAAAAGAAATTTATGGCAGCACTGAAGTATAAAATAAGAGAATACTGGCAGCGAGGGCTGCCAATATTGGTAAGGCTAGCACACAGAGAGGAGGAAATAGGATGGAGGAGCCTGGTGGGCTGCAGTCCATGGGGTCGCTAAGAGTCAGACACGACTGAGCGGCTTCACTTTCACTTTTCACTTTCATGCATTGGAGGAGGAAATGGCAACCCATTCCAGTGTTCTTGCCTGGAGAGTCCCAGGGACGGGGGAGCCTGGTGGGCTGCTGTCTATGGGGTCGCACAGAGTCGGACACAACTGAAGCGACTTAGCAGCAGCAGCAGCATACAATGCTGAGTTTGTTCTGTGAGGAAGAGAAAAACATTATAAGGAATCACCTAAAGGGGCTTTGCTGGTGGCTCAATTGCAAAGAATCCACTTGCCAATGCAGGAGGCATGGGTTCAATCCCTAATCTGGGAAGATCCCACACACTGTGGAGCAACTAAGCCCATGTACTACAACTACTGAGCCTGCGTTCTAGAGGCTAGAAGTCGCAACTACTGAAGCCCACACGCCCTAGAGCCTGCACTCCAGCAAGAGAACACCGCTGTGAGAAACCCAGGCCCACAACCAGAGAGTGGCCCCTGCTCGCCACAACTAGCACAAAGTCCGCACAGCAATGAAGACCCAGCACAGCCACAAATACAATTGTTTTCAAAACCACATTGAGAGTCTACTTCAGGAAACCAAGCCTAAGACAGTTCATATCTAAGGTGCTTACTTGCTATCAAAATCAAGATGTCAAGTAGGTAGTCGATTATTTGAGTTTAGAACTTAGAGGAACATTCATGGCTAGTGAGAAAAACTGGGAAGTCATTAGGGTATAGATAGTATTTAAAATCATGGCCTGGAAGGGATAATGGTACATTAAAAGAATGAAAAGAAGCTCATTGAGACCAGAGTGCACATGGAGTATAATGAAACAAGAGAAGAAAGTAAGGGCCAGAATGACGTAGCACCTTGTAAATTAAGGACAGCTTGAGTCTTTTCCTTGAAGGTAAAATCAAAGGCAATTTGCTAAGCACTATTCATGTAGCAACATGTTAACCTGTTACTTGTATTCTTTTTTTCTGGTATTCTCATCTTACAGATCAAGAAACACTGCACAGAAAGGTAAAGTCACTTGTCTAAGATGACACAGCTAGGAAGCAGCAAAACCAGGCTCTATACACTAGCAGTCTGAAATCAATTTCTGTGCCGTGCAATGGTAATAGATTGGATCCAAGTCTGTTATTTCACATAAGCACAGTGTTTTATAGATAATCTGTTTAATTCTGAATCCAAAAATTTGCAACTTGCAAATAGTTTAAAAAGACAGAATAGGGACTCATATTTGGATGTCTTGATTCCTGGTCTGGTGTTATTTAAACTTGATCAGGGTATAACTTTCATGCAGAAACTACAGCTACTTAAAGTATCAATTTGTTGACTTTTGAAAGATGTGTATGTTCATAGAACACAGCCACACTCAACATACAGAGTACTTCTATCACCACAAAAGATTCTTTTGATCTCTCTGGGGTCCCTCAGTCTTTCCAATGTCAGTATTCAATACATGATGAGAATATTATGAACATTTGTGTTGCAAGGTTTTGTGTGTGCATATGTTTTTTTTTTTCTCTTGGGTAAATATGTCTTGACTTAGTCAGAAATTAAAAAATTGTTTCTCAAAGTTGTACCATTTTACTTTCCTCTCAGTCACGAACAAGAGATGTAGTGATTCCATGTTCTCTTCAACATGTAGTACTGTCAATCTTTTTCATTTTAGCTACCTGGCAGATCTTTATTGTGATTTTAACTTTGATTTCCTTGATGACATGTTGCTGTTGTTTAATTACTAAGTTATGTCTGATTGTTTTGCAAACCTGTGGGCTATCCATAGGATTCTGGGCACAAGTATATATTCTGGACACAAGTATCTTCTCAGATATGCATTTTGCAAATATACCTTTCCAGTCTGTAATTCCCTTCTCACTTTTCTAAGTGTCTCTTGAAGAGCAGAAGTTTTACATTTTGAGCAAATCCAATTTATTATTATTTTTTTTTATTTCTGGTTTGGACTTCTTTACAACCTAAAGATCTTCTTATAACCCGAAGTAACAGAAATTTGTCATTTTTTAAAAAGACATTTTATTGTTTGAGGCTTTCCATGCCTATGACCAACTTTATTTTTGTATATTTATATATTTTATATATTCTTGTGTAGTATGTGTTTACTTTGGGTGTCTGCTGTTTTAAGCACATACAATGCATTATTTTATTTAATCCTCATCACAAAACTATAAAATGGATACTACTATTAGCTCCATCCTATTGATATAGATATTGAGGCTTTGAGAGGCTAGGGAACTCACCCACGGTTATTACTCTAATTCTTAGGGGACCAGGAATTCAAATCCCGATATTTTAGAGTTTGGATTTTATCCACTAAACTACCTACAGTGCAACCACATCTGTGAGAAGATAAGGTCCTTCTAGATGGGTTTTTATACTCAGTTGTGCCTCAAAGTGATTACAAGGACTTATTCTGAGCTATTACATAGAAGGATTCATACTAAAGAATCTTTGTATTCTAGATATTTACTCAGGAGCTGAGATGGGGAACTCACCAATTATAAAGAACAGTTAAAAAATTTTAGCATAGAGACAAACTATGTACACTCTGCCTAATAAACCAGAGGCACAGCGTTTTCCCTCATTTGTATAAGTGTTCGGAAGATCTGACAAAAGGCATTTTACAATCCATGGACAACAAGTGTTCCCAGAAGATCAGTAGGTCTCTTTCTGTTCAAAGACATGTAGCATCTGAAAGAGAGTTGGCTTGGAAAAAAGGCTGAGGAGAGGGATCCCACTTCTGGCTCCACCATTAGTTAAGTAACTTGGATTCATCACTTGTATTAGCTTCCTAAGGCTGCCATAATAAAGTACCTCAGACTGAGGGACTTCAACAACAAAAACTAATTTTCGCATTGTTCTGGAGGCTAACAGTCAAAGATCAAGGCGGGTGCAGGGCTGCTTTCTTCCGAGGCCTCTCTCTTTGATGCCAGATGGCTGTCTTCTCCCTTTATCTTCATACTGCCTTCCTCCATACAGGTCTGCGTCCAAATTTCCACTTCTTATGAGGACATCAGTCATATTGGATTAAGGCCAACCAAACAATTTCATTTTAACTTAATTACCTCTTTAAAGACCCTACCCTCACTCCAAGGCACTGGGGGTTAGGACTCCAACATATGAATTTGGGGTTCATGGAGGGAAACATTTAAACCCAAAGCATTATCTAACCTCTGGGCTTCGGTTTATTTATCCATACAATGGGAGTATTGAAAGAAATCAAGAATTCATCACCTTGAGTTTTAGTTGGGGTTAAGGAGGATATCCATAAACCCTATAGAGATATTATACCACATTTTGTATGTGAATTTTTCTGAGGAAAGTCTGTAAGTGTTAATTAGATTCTAAAAGGGTTAGATGACCCCTCAAAAGATGAAGAAGTAATGAATGAGATAATCTCTATAGTTCTCCTTAGTTCTTACACTGTAAGAATCTACTGTGTGAAAAGAGAAGACAGAGCTCTATTCTTTTATAAGACTTACAGCCAAAACATTCTCCCTAATGCCTTTAATAAACACTTTCCGCTGTAAACACAATTTACTCCATTTTGCACTGACTCTAGGACAAAGGTAGTCGAGAGGTCACTGGCATATGCTTTAACGTCTCTGCTTGGTCATCAGTGGAATACGGAAATCTAATTCCTTTACTGTTTTTCTTGGAGGCGAACCCACTAATCTGCCAACAATTTTTGTTGTTCTTCTCTACTTATTATCCTCGCCCTTTAAAAGGTTCCTATCTAATGAACTGTCACCTGTCCGTGCAGGCACACCCACACGCGAGTGTGTAAAAGTGGCAAAGCAGCATGGACAAAGGCAAAACAAACAGAATGCTACACTGAACAGAGTAAAAGTTTATCAACATTTGTTGGATAAAAAATAAATGAGGGAGTTAAACTCTAGGGAGAATAGTTAAATTCAGTTAATAATTGAGGAGCTACTTTCAAAGCCCATAAATAACACGGCTGCATTAGTTACACTCTTGGTTAGGAGCAGTTATTTTATGGATCATTTCAAGTAGAAAACATATATCCAGAAAGATCAGAGAATATACACATGCATGTGCATATACTAGATTTGTATGCGTCTTTATATATCACTTCTTCAATATTTAGAAACTTGTATTTGTGTGAGCGACAGGCAGAGAGTGAGAGCTAGAGAGAGAGAATGTAAAACAACGAAAGAAACAGCAATGCAAATTGCACCACTTTCACTGATGGAACTGGTGAGGTGAAACCTACTTGTTTATTTCCTCACACCAGGTCTCTGGCAAGCTGGCTGGATTTTTTCCCCTTACTGTAAACCCATGCTTACTAAATCACATGTTAGAAACGGTGTGCCACACTGACATTTTCACACTTCTTGCTCACGCATTAGCTCACCATGCTTGCCTGGGTGCCTCTGTGAGTGGTGGTGAAAGTGAGGATCATAAAGGGATGCAGAATTGAGGGAGAGAGTGTAGGGGCTGGTTCACGATTTTCACTTGCACCATTTCCATGGGGGCTGTACTTCCGTAACACACTTGTTTCTTATGCTTTCCAAACATACTTTCCTGTCTGCTTCAGTGTATGTCATGTCCACAGGCTCCGGTTTCCCTAATGCCAGTGAAGAGGCTGGCGGTCTGGATGCTGACGTGGCTGCCAGCAGACTTGCTTCCCATCACACCTGTCTGAGATCTCCTGTAGTTTGGTACAGTTTGTCTTTTTCAACACGTTTAACCTCCCCCTCTATCACAAACATTCTCTCATGCATTTGGGGTTAGAGGACTAATGAGAAAAATGCTTTGGATACTGTGGTCTATTTTATTTGGGGATCATTAATGTTCAGAGAAAACTTAAGCTTTCAAGGGTTCTGCTGAAAGATCACCGCCCTGTCAGGACTGCATCACAGACACTCAATTTATCAGCCTTCCACTGGGGTGACCCGGCTTGGATTTGAACCTCTGGCTCCAGGGAGTCTAGGTTGAACTACGGTGATGGGGAGGCCACTTAGCCACTGCCTCCAGCCAGAAAAGATTAGTGTCATCAAAAATAGATTAGCGAGTCAGTTTAGAAAAAAAATTAAGCAACTCCTTTATTCTAAAATATTTGTCAGAGTAAGCAAAGAAATTAGCTTTCATTTCAGATTAATTACTGAGTAAATTAGGATTTGGGGCAAGAACTTTGTAGATATTTTCCCCTTCAACTATGGAAGTGAAGAAATGTGTAACATTTATAATAACTATCTTTGAAGGCACAGGCATTTTTGTAAAAGCCTTACAGAGCTTACTGGAGCTCGTGCCTATAAACTTTTTGTCACTGGAGAATTCCTGCAATGTAGACTCTGCCCTTACCGCCATGGGGAAAAAAAAAAATTTCAAAGAGAAAAAAAATGCAGAGCTGACCTTTGGCTTCTTCTGATCTTGACTGCCAGAACCATGAGATCTCATCCCAGCCACTCCTGTTTGGTATCCTTGACAGAGTGAATTGGAGTCTCATCTCCACGAAAGGATAATGATAAATCTGTACATTTAGGAAGTACTGTCTAGACGTCACACAGAGGAGAGAAGTGAGGTACCGACTTGCTCTTTGCAGGGAAAAATCTTGGAAATTAACAAAGACCTCTCTATCAGTAGGGGATGTGCTGGCTTGGACAAACAGAAAGACAGGGCATTGCTCAGCTGCCTGCCTTTGAGGAGAGAAATTTAGTCATTCAGAATTCACTCATTCATTCATTCATGAACAAACATTTACTAGGCACCCACTATATACCAGGCATTGTGTTAAGAGTTGAAAACATTATGATGACTAAAAATAGAAGGATAATTTTACAGTGGAAAAACCTAGGAGATCATCTTAACCAAGAGATCAAAGTGAACATCACCAATAATTAGAAACATAGACATTATGTACCCTTGATAGGATGCATTCTTAAGGTATGACATCACTTCTGTGGCACACTTGCCAAAACCATAACTATAATCATGAGACAACACCAGACATCCAAATGGAGAGTATACGGACCTTCACAAGTGTCAGGGTAATGGAAGACACAGGATGACTGAGGGATTGTCACAGTGTGAAGAACACTAAAGAGACAGGTCAACCAAAAGCAATGTAGAAGCCTATATTAGATCCTGATCCAGAAAGAGGACACTGATGGGACAACCGTGGAAATCCAAGTAAGGTTTATGGTTCAGTTAAGAGTATTGTTTATGAGGTTTAATTTCTTGGTTTTAATAATTGTACTATGGTTATATAAGATGTTAACCTCATGGAAAAATGTGGGAATAATATACTAGAATACCCTGTACAATGTTTATAACTTTTCTAGGACTCTAAAATTATTTCAAAATAAAGAAAAAATAATAATTCCAAAATTAAAGGAGACGTAGCCTCTGCCCTCAAGTTTGCACTCTAATGGGGAAGTTATTCAACCAAGCAAACACACAGCTGAAAATGTATTTACCTACTTAAGTTCTTTCAAGGAAAGAAACTTCATGGGCAAGTATCATTAGTGTAATCATGAAAAGAAAACCTTTATTTAGAGCATACTATGAGCCAGAAACTGTTTTACATATTCAACAGATATTAATCATTTAATTTTCCCCTTCATGTTAATCGGCTCTCACTTCAATTCTGATGAAGTCCTCAGTCAATATTCCCGATATTTTCCTTTGATTTTTTTCCCCATGTGCAGTCAATCATTGCTGTGTATCTCTACATGGAAATTCCAAGGATACTCTAAATTTATCAGATCCAAAGTGAACCAGTACCTCCCTCCTGAAACCTTCCCTTCTTCCTACCTAAGACCTTGGATGACATCACTCTTCACCAAGTCACTCCAGTTAGAAACACTCTCCAACTGTTTTCCTTTCTCCATAATTACAGTTATCTTGCATACGCAGAACTCTTTCGAAAAGGCTAATCTGATAAGACTTGTTTGCTTTACTTCTGCAGTCTGTTTCTATTACCTATAGGATAAATTCTAAACTTTTCTCATATGCCAGTAATGTCCTGCATTGTCTGGCCTTTGCTCACACCAGGCCAGCCTCTGGTCTCTCCACCCTTCAGTGACCCTCTCATCACCGTTGTTCTCTTGTTTTGGGTGGAGATCCACGCCTTCTAGGCATGCATTTTCCATCCTTGGCTCACTTCATCATTTTCTCAGGCTCCAAATGAATACCTTAATTTTGTGTACATCAAAGTCATTTTCATTACCATTTACAAGTGTATCACAACTACGTTTTAAATAATTTAATTGCTCTATTTGCTGCTAGGCAATTTTACATTTGTATCGCTGGTATAACTCTTTCAAAGTGTGTGGACAAACATTCATGATCAGGAAGCTCCTAAAGAGTATCTTTTTTTTTTTGTACATTTGTGTATGTCTGATTGGTTCCATTGTCCTACAAGATTCTGGTTTCTAAACATGTACCATAAATAGCTTCGTAGAAAATGAAAACCAACCAACACCATGGCGTTTTCCCAACAGCAGAGTCAGGCTAACATAACCACATCTCATTACTGAGATTTCCACCTGCTTGTGTCTGAACTGAAACCTGACCTTAAAATATTCCAACAAGAGACAGGGACAATGGAGCTTCTCTAAGCCAAAGCCCCAAGAATCCAGACCCATTTCAACATGGATAGCCAAGCCATGTTTAGTAAGGATTTCATGACTTTCATCTTGGTAGGAAACTTTTGCAGCTGCCTGCCTCCCTACACTGCCTGCTTTCTCTAAATAAAGCAGTGGCCGTGGTGAGGGTGACTCTGAGTCATAAACACTCCATCACTGTAACATGTCAAATTTGTCCAAAAGAAACATTTTTATGTCTCGGATTATTTTATCATTAGTTTAAGAAGGTTCTTGCACTCCCAGGAAAGCCACGCGGAAGGGTGATACATGTACATGTCTATTTGATGGCTAACGCCTCCCAGACATGGAGCATGCTGAGACAGACAAGGGATCCCCAGAGTGCTCATCTGCTACAGGACTTATTTCATACTGGATCAATTATGCAAATTGAGATGTGAAGATAGCTCTCTCTTTTAGTAAGGCGTGATTACTCCTGCACTCACAATTCCAACGCAGCCTCACCGGAAATACCAGTCTGGTTCTGAACCACCTGGTTCCATCTGGAAAATATGTTTCTTAATTGGGGGAGGGGGTAAGGATTTTTTTCTTTAATTTCTACAGCATTACTATTCATATACATTTAACATCATAAAATGTTTGCCATTAAGTGATCCAAGTAAAGATATTTACATATGTGTGAGTTTTGATTTTGTAATAAAAGCTAGAGGATAATGAATACATTTAAAAAGTTTAACAATCTTAACAATTCTTCATCATCTCACAGACTTGAAAGCTGGGATCATACAACAGGTTCATCCTTTAAGACAGTCTTTTAAAAACCCTTTAAGGAACCAGTATATAGAAAATGTTTAAAACACCAAAGAGAAGTTTATCTGGCCTGGGAAAATAAATAAGTGTGGTTCATCAGAACATAATGAGATCTAAATTAGAGAATAGCTGGAGAAACGAAATCTGGTTAGAAAACCACTGGACAATAGTTATTCTTGTTGGTAATGTGAATGATTCCCACCCACTTTGCTCTCTGTGTCCAAAACATTCACTTTCCACCTTCCTATCCTATATCTACATCCTCCTCTTTATGACATGTTAGTCTTTGAGAGAAAAACCTTCTTTTATTTTCCTTATACTATCCAGCTGATCACTTCTATGTCTTTTCTGAGCAAGCCTCTAAAACTAAGAGAATTACGTTTAAGAAAATTAGGAAACCATATTCCTGTACCGGGAAATAACAGAGCAGTCTGTAATCTCCCAAGGTACTGGTTTGATGGAATTCTAATGGTTTATCATGGGTAAGATAGAGCCATTTTTCAAAAGATAATTATGGCTCAGAGTAGAGACCTACAATAGAATGGTCCAAATGATCCTCTTTTGTCCTGCTTTGATACAAACCAGTAGTTTAAGAAACTAAGAGTATTTGTCCACTTGAATAATTACATACTTACCTCATTTTAAAAATGACACACCCACACATGAAATTGACAAGTCCCAGATATAAATCTCAACTAGTTGAAAGTACTTTTATTTCAGGGCACATAAATCTTTCTAAGTCCATCCATTAATTTTAAGTCGTTTTAATTACAGCTTCTAACCTCTGCAATTATTACAAGCCTGGATGCTTCCCCTTATGTCAACAGATGCTGCTGAGAAGTGTGTACCACACAGCTACTTTTGCTCCACTGGAAAGAGATCCCTTGCCCCTTAAATTCCTCTCTGTTAATGTTCACAATTTGTACTTAGTTCCCTGCCTCAGTTTCCTTTCATAAAGCATGTAGTTCTGGGATTTCTTACTTGCCTCACAGGGGCAAGAAAATTATTTCAAGTTTACAAGCTTTTAAAAGATTAAAAAAAAAAAAAAAGCTCTTTCTGTAAGTGCTACCTATTGCCTTCAGAACTAACCTATATTTTATCAAATATAATGGAGTCAATTATTTAAAATGCAGACTAAAACTTGTCTACGGCTCACTAAAATGAAAGGAATTAAAATATAAACCTTTTAGGCATGTGTGTGTTTTATAGAGCTCCTAAAAACACATGCCATCTAAAATCACAATAGTAGAATTTTCCTGAAAGTTACCGCTACACGAGAAAGTCACTTACACAGGAAGAATTTGTATTGCATTTATGAAAGCAAAATTACAATAGCTGACAAAACATGAAAGTTTCATCGTGGTGGATTAGAACGTCACAAGAAACTCAAAGGAATTTTCCGTTATTCAACATTTCAGCTAACATGCTTGTATCATCTCTTCTGGGAGTAGATTTGTCTCCTCACTCTGTAGGAAGCCCATCCACATAAAAAGGTTAGATTAGAGACACATAGTAAATAATATAACAAACACTTCTATCATGTTAGACTCCACTCAGCATCGAGCAGGCAGGCAAGCTAATATGTAATGTTCAGATCCCTGCTCTGCCGGCTGGTTTGTCACTGGCTCGGCAGGACAGCTCCCCAGCGTCTCACAAAGCTCAGCCTTGGATGAGGCACTGCCTTTCAATATTGTCGAGGCCCGATGCCACTTTCTCCCTCATCAAACATAAATAATGCTTGCAGATTTCCTCTGCCCTCTGCTGAGGGTTTGACTTTAGGAAATGACATTAGGGGAAGAGGAGAGACTGAAAACATTTATGAGATTTGGGTTCCGTGTTTTTTGTTTTTGTATTGTTTTGTTTGTTTTAACCTGGTAAAGTCTTTAAGATTTTTTTTTTTAATCGTACTGATTGGATGTCATTTCCACCTTCCTTCCTTTCCCAGGTGTCTTCCCAAGATCTCGAGGCTCATGTCTTTAAGAACACTGACCCCACTGGGAGAGAAGTGAAATTTCTGTTTGGCTTGTCTGCGCCTAGACTAGCGATTTTCTAATCTCTCTGGCTCATGACTTCTGTCTTAGTTTGGGTTCCATCAGAAACAGACCTGGAGATGAGGATTCCAGCGGGAGTGGGTTATTTCCTGGGAAGGAGTCCCAGGAAACATGATGGGAAGGAGAAGGGAAGAGAAGACAGGGAAGAGGAGACAGGCAGCAAAGTGGACCTTATCAAGCAGTGACCACTGTGGGTGACAAGCTGAATCTTACTGGGGAACTCTTGGAGTCAGTGCAAAACTGAAGCCTCAGAGCTGTCTCACCGATGGAAAAGGGAGGTAGATGATACCCTTGCACCCATCCATTATTGACTAATGGCTGTTTGGGGAACCCACTCCAGTACTCTTGCCTGGAAAATCCCATGGACGGAGGAACCTGGTAGGCTGCAGTCCATGCAGTTGCTAAGAGTTGGACATGACTGAACAACTTCACTTTTACTTTTCACTTTCATGCACTGGAGAAGGAAATGGCAACCCACTCCAGTGTCCTTGTCTGGAGAATCCCAGGGACGGGGGAGCCTGGTGGGCTGCCATCCATGGGGTCACACAGAGTTGGACACGACTGAAGCGACTTAGCAACAGCATGTATTCTCACTTACTGTCTGCCCTGTGCATGGTTGGAGAGAAGATCGTAAGGAGTAGAAAGAGAGGGGAGCCAAGATCAGCCTGAATAACTAATAGAATCATGTGACATCACTACCCACCCCTCCCATCCTGAGAGTCAAGCCAACCTAAGGCTCCGATGTACGCGGATTGAAAGAAAGATATAAGGGAAAATCCATACTACTAAATAAACACTTAGACTAGACACATATTCAGGGTAGAGTATGTATACTTGGGCACTGTTATATTCTTCACACACACATACCCTATTTCTGGCCCCAAAGAAGCTCTCCAAAACATTTCCCCAATAAATAAACAAACAGGAAGCAGAGATGATATGCTCAGATGATTCATGTACTGACCATTTAAAATTAAATTGAATCATCAATTGTGAAGGGAATGATCTTGGTTTTCGCAAACATAATGATCCTTAATTTACTTGAAAGTAGGCATAGATTCTCAGAGATGAGAAACAGTTTGCCTTTCCATGATTAGAAAGATTATGGAGTTAGCAGCACACTAAATAGCTAAAAAAAAAAAAAGCATATCAGTTCCCTATCCCAAAGATTTTGAAAACCTTTATATTTGAATTCATTTCCACTAGGAAAAGCATGAATGAAACAATAAGAACTCAAGGTTCGTGTGATTTTAAAAATTCTGGTTCTCTGTGATCTTTAGGGACTGTATATTCTGGGGCTCTGGGTCAGGTACTAGGGGTCCACAGTAGATATAACACCCATACACACACACACACAGAATCTGACTCTCTGCCCTTTGGCCACAGGAACTTGGGGATTCCAACTGGGTTTGGCCACTTGGATGCTTTCTCTTGGAACATTGAATCTTGAGTGAGTGATGCAAAAAGGCATGAATGCCTGGAGATTATTCATGTGATATGGCAAAGCTATGAATCCATCAGTGGTAGGGATAAACGTCCCGTACCAATGGGAGCGTCATAAGGTGTGACTCCTGATGTGTTCTCTGAACAGACATATTATCAGTTCCTTGACAATCTATTGGTCTCTTTTCTCCTTCTGATTGATTCTATGAGCTATCTGATATCCTTCCAATTCATTTTTTTTTTTTTTTTTTCTGATCATGTCACTCCAGAGTTAAGTTTCTGTTTTCTTTTTTCTTTCTGGTTTGTTTTGTTTTCCTGTGAAAGAGGCAGGATGAAGAAAAGGACTTAAGAATAAGGGTGTACCTCATACTTGGATGGAGAAAGAGACTCCCACCTGAAGGTTGAAATGTACAAAAAGACAGTTCTGGGGACACAGGGACCCTTTCTAGAAACCAAGAAATTTGAATGTTCTTCAGAGTTGCCAAATAAAATATTTTATGCCTCCTGCTATTTTAATTTTACTTACATGACATCTGAAGTGAGTCAGTATAGTAGTTTTTAGAATCTCTTAGGGTATACCAGAATCTGAGAGCTTGTTTGAAAAGAATACTGCCCTGCCACCCCGGGCCCACCTCACAGTTTCAGATTCACAAGTTTAGGGTGGTGTCTGAGAATGTACATTTTCTAGCAAGTTTCCAGGTGACTCATTTTGAGGACCACTGGTTAGCAGATTCAGAAGCCCTGCCTTACGTCAAGCCAATGTAAGGCTCCAGTGAGCAGAAAGATTCAGAGGAAACCTGGAAGAACCTGGCTAGAGTTGGCCTTAGTTGGAACGCTGGTTCTTTCACTTACTAGTTATGTGACCTTGGGAACTTCTTTGTGTGCCATATCATTTCCTTGTCTATGACTGAGAGGCTCCCAAATATCATTTGGAAGACCAGAACTCAAATTCTCTGACACTCACATTAAAAGGCATGTTCTTGGGCACATTCACCCCAGACCTACTGAATCAGAATATCGTATCCATTCCGATGCTCAGCCAGGGCGGGGACTCCTGGTCCACTCTTCTTTCTTAAGCAGAGCGTAAGAGCACAGTTGAGCTATCCCTGATGATTCAGGCTTGTCCTAACGACCATCAATTACCATACAGTAGTTTTACTGCTTTGTCTTTTTGCTGTCTCTCACATCTGCTGCTCTGTCCTTGCCTCTGGGGCACCCCACCCCTCACTTCTAATTTGCTCTGTCTAATGCGTTGTGGGATGATTAATCAGATGGCCAGCACTGTCAGCATTGGGGTTAAAATCTGAATCTGGAAGCTTTGCCTTGTGCCTGATGAGAGCCACTGGAACCCACCAGCTAAAGCTCAGGACTGAGGCTTTCTGGTTCAGAGTTAGGTTTTTGGAAAGGTCATGCTGTCAGGAGGCTGGTCTCCAAAAAACCCCACCACTGATCGCCTTCGGGCAAGGCTAGGCTCTACCATCAGATCAGCACCTTCTTCCAAATCTGGTAAAAAGAAGCAAGCCTCTCTTAAGGCGTACGTACAAGGTACTGTCAACATTTCAATCACAGCACAAAAATGTAATATCATCACACATTTATTTTCACCTTATTACTGGTTTTGATTAAAGACATTAAATTTAAAGATCATTTTAATATTAATATAATTGGAAATATTTCTGTATGAAAGTCTGCTAACAATGGAAGCATACTTGTTTTTCACTTGGAGACTGATTTCTAGATATTGAGGCTACACTGCCAGGGCGGGGGCAGGGGGTGGCTATCTTAAATTTTCAGGTATTTTAAATGTCAGTGCTTTCATTTCCTACCTTTAGAAAGGCCCGCGCTCTGTCTGTCTTCCCAGAAAATGACAACATTCACTTCAGCCACAGTGAACCAAGTAAAGAGAAGCACCAAGAGCATCCATTTTAAACTCTATTTCCCGTGGTTTTAGATAATATTCAAATAATTTTTTTTCCTGAAACTCTAAAAACTGTAACAATATTTACTTTACATATGTTCTTTGTTCCCATAGTAAAATTATATTCTTGGTAATTTTACAAGAGCGACTACAGACCCCACGAAGCAATGATGACGCTGTTTTGTCTTTTGCAATGTGCTGCTGCTAATTATTACTCTCAGACAAGATGGTTCAGAAATAGACTGAGGTTCCTAGGCTGGGGAGGTGGGGCAGTGGTGGTGGAAAGAATGCATTAGGAAAATTATGTATTTGCCCTCAGGGGATGCCACCCCCTTTATGAAAACTCTTGCCAATCAATCCACAGAAGAGAATCTGACTCAATTCTGGGGCAAACATTTGCCTGCTGTTGAAGCTCAAGAAAAGAAAGATGCTTCATGTTCTGGTGCCAAGAAGGGAGGTGGGAGAAAATGGGAGTTAAATCTAGGGGGCAAATAAAGAAATATGTACATGTATATTTATGTATTCTGTATTTTGGCTCTAATTGCTTCAAAGATTATTTATTTTTTCTTTTTTTTTTCTCTTTCATTTTTAAAAAAATACCTTCCAGCTTCTTAACATGTTTTTCAAAGTAGGAGCTGGAAGGCATAATAAAAAGCAAGCAGGGATATGCTTTTTGAATAGAGTGAAATAATTAATGTAAGAATGCTTCCGTTTGGGCATTTTTTTTATGAAGTGAAATATATTATTTTTGCTTTTAAAATGGAGGTAATTTGTTACACAAAAGTGGTGTTTTCTTTAATCTGAAAATAATACTAATTATAACACTATTTGGGAGCTGGAGTTTTGAAGCCTAAAATTCCTTTTGTAGTTTGAAATTACTTAGCTGCCACAACGAAACTGGCCCTGCTCCCTGAATATTGTCATTTCTTTCGGTATTGTCCCTTCCCTGTCAGCCGGCCACCACTCTCCTCCCTACCTTTTCTATGGAATGCTTCTAAGCTCCCCAGGCTCTGGGCTCCTGGTATTTATTCTCTTTAATTTAATGTATTCCCTTTGCCGTTAGGTACTGTTTTTTAAGCAATCCACGGTATCTCATTGTTCAGCAGGAGTGGGGTGGTATGGTAGGACTTCTGCTGTGTAACTACAGAGCAGGGAGCAGTTGCCTCTTCACTCTGGAAGGTTCTAAGCATCTGAATACCCTCGGGAGCATCTCTTGGGTGCAGAACGGTGGTACCTAATTTGTTAGTATACTGTTTTCTGACATTTCTTTCAGAATCACAAAAAGACAGGGGGGGGGCTGTCCAATAAATTGCTGTTTCCCAAACTTGGAATTTACCCCAATTTTAGAAAGATCCTAAACTAGGCCTTACTTCCATGTGGACTTAACGTACACTTTGAGAGGAAAGAGCTCTAAACTAGAAACAGATTTCTACTCTGCGAATATAGGTATAGGATGATTAACTCTTCAATCTTTACTTAGGGCTGTGAAATAATAAGAGGTAAGATTTATATATGTGTGTGTCACACACACACACACACACACACACACACACACATCGTTTTCTGTCCCCAGTTCCTGACACAGAAAAACCCTTGTAAACATGGGCACAGAGTGATCTTTTGTTCCAGCAGTTAGACCTGGACTCTGATTCCTGATACAGATCTCCTAAGATTTTTGTAATTTCCTCAGTGATAGGAGTAGAGTCTGACACCAAGCTCCTGAATCTCTTGGAATTTCCAGGATGGTAGGAAAGTCTTTTGTTCAAATAAGGAGACTCTTGGGCTCTTCAATTGCTTTAGGAAGAGAGCAGGTCACTAGGAAAACCAAGCCATGATTCAAAGCTTGGAACTTTCAGCCCCACCTCCTATCCTTTGGAGTTGGGAGAGGGAATGAAGATCCAGCTAATGATTGCATTGGCTAGGTGATGAAGCCTCCATGAAAATCCCAAAAGTATTGAGCTCAGACATTTTCCGCACTGGTGAGCACATCTACCTGCCAGGAGGGTGGTGCCTTCCAACTCTACAGGCAGGAGCTCCTATGCTCAGAACACTTCAGGACCTTTCCTCTGTATCTCATCTGGCTGTTGATCTGTATCCTTTATCATATCTTCTAGTGTTGCCCTGATTTTTGTAAACTATTCTAGCAAACAGCTGAATCCAAGGAGATGGCCATGGGACTCACCAATTTGCTAAAATAGTTTGCAGAACTCAGAGCAGCACTAATTGTGACTGGTGTTTGATGCGGCAAGTAGTCTTGTGGGATTGAACCCTTAAGTAGTGGGGTCTGCGCTTACTCCAGTGAGTGTCAGAACTGAGTTGAATTATAGGACACCCTATAGCTGCAGTGTCCTGCAGGTGGTCGCTGCAGAGAATTGCTTACTGTATGGAGAACCCACACATCTCATATCAGAAGTACTGTAAGTGTGTAAGTGAAAAAGAAATTTGGGAGGAGTGTGTTTTTTCTAAATAGGGGTCATTTCTTGAGGATCGGATGAAAAGCATACACATAGACATATCCTTAAAGGTTTGTGAATTTTCAAAGGGATTCGTAGGAACCCACAACCCATAACCTTTATGTTAGCTCCTCTTACTTCCTAGAATGCCCTTTCCCCAAAATAGGTCCCTGTTATCCACTGGGTGTCAGCCCAGGTACCATAATCTCCTGCTAGAGGCCTTCCTTGACCATCCTAACACAAAGCAACATGCCCTTTCTTTTTATCACATTCCTCTGCTTTAATTGTCTTCCGAGCACAACAAGTGCAGAAAATACTTGCTGACCATTTCTTTACTTGTTTCTTGTCTACATCCCTCCCCCTCTAGTGTGTCAACTCCAGAAGAACTCTTCTACTGAAGTCCGGATAGTAGTGCCTGACATTTTGTAAGCAGGTCTATAAATGGTCGATGAGTTAATTAACAGAAGGATCTGATAAGGTGTCAGAAATATTATGTTTCCATCTTGATAGTTCTAGTCTCCTCAAAAATAAAGAATAAACTTAAAATAAGAATCTTTTAGAAAGTAAATTTTTCAGCCTCAGCAGTACTGACATGTGGGGCTGGTCAATGCTTGCTTGTAGGTTGGGGGCTACTGTGCCCATTGTGAGATACTGAGTAGCCTGCCTGGACTCTACTCACAAAATGCTGGAAACAACCCTCTAGCTGCGACAACCAAAAATATCTACTGTGGGGCCAAATGAATGCTGGCTGAAAACCATGAAAACTTCAGCCCCGCAGATCATCTGCTTCCTGGATGCACAGAAGAATGATATCTGAAACAACCTGAAAAAATCTAGAAATTAAAGAGTCTGGGAGAAGGATTCTATGGCATTAGAAGAGAGCCATAGAGCTTGTGGCTTGAGAAGGAACTAGTCTCCTAAATGTCATCAGAGCAAAGGAGAAATGATTGTTTTAGGGGGACCTGATAGAGGTTGTATGTGTATAGGAGCTGCCTTGGGCCCCCCAAAGGAAAAAGGCAACTCAGTAGAAGGAAGCTGGCAGGGGGACCTCTGAATGTCTAAGAGGTAGAGAAGGTGTCAGAAGCAATCAACTGGAATTGAAGTGTATTCATCATGTCAAAGAAGCTTCAGGTAAGAGATGACTACAGATGGGGGCATCTGTTTAGAACTCACAAAAACAGCCATAAGAGAAAGTGTCAACTTTAAATCACTGCTGAGAAAACTAATGCTTTCCCTTCCTTCCCTGCTCCAAGTCTGTTGCACTGAATCTGAGCTTAGGGAACTAAGTTAGAAGGGGGAAAGTTTAAGACAGGGAAAGAAAGAAGCAGACCACAATGCCTTCCTCACCTCCAGGCTTCCTTTCTGCATCAAGAACAAACTGGAGAAGCAGCAGCTTCAGATGTAAAGCAACGGTTACCTGACTAACACTTGAGAATGGACATTTAAATTATTAGTTTGCATGGCCTACTACTCATCAGAAAAGGCATGAGAGAATCTGAGTTTTCATCTAGGAAAGCTTCTGCCTACTGATCGAACTTATCGAGACAGTAGGACACAAGAATAAATTTGGTTTATGAATAAATCCCATGAATTGTGCTTGTTTGACCGTATTCACCTCTAGGTTCATCCCTAGGTTCCCAATGCCTGGCACATAACAGACAAGACATATTCATGTAATTATATGCTTTACAAATAATTAGTCTGAACTTATGTATATTTGGGGGTGCTATCTGCCGTGTGTCCAAAAAGAGATGATCCATTCAAGTCACCAAAGGACAGAATGATCTTTAGCCTCAAAAGTCTTTGAAACTCTTATTAAGCATTTTCCTTTGGTTTGATTGGATTATAAGCTTTGGTATTCAAGATCAGGGCACAATCCTTTTCACTTTCTTCTCTTCCATATGGCCGATCAGCTCCTCTATCAATCACTTTCCATTGGCAACCCTGACACTATGCAGTAATTTATACAGCTAAACTCAGCTTTGGTTTCCCATCAGGGCTTGTAAGGTAAAACCCTGTAATCATTAGGTCCTGCTTTCAACTGGCAGGATGTGACAGAGAATCTACGATCCAGGATAAGGCCAGTGTCAACTAACTGTGACATTCTATCAAATAGAGCATCCTTAATGTCATGGAGAGTTACTCTCTGCATGGGTGATAAAGTATGGCTACGCTGACAGGCTCTTCCTTAACTGTACTCATTGGCCTTGGTACGTTCATGCCAATTCATTGTTTTATAACAGATTGGCTCACATTGAAAATGAGGATTCAATTTGAGATTTTATTGTTAACCTTTAAGGTCCTTGGAGGCACTGTTGGGCTTCTCTGCCGACAGGCACTAACTGAAGTTTATGCTCCCGTTCGTTGGTGTCTATCAACCATGATTTTACATTGACACGTCCACATCTGTCTCCCATGCCTTTCCAACAATGCTTAACATAAAAATTACTTATTTTCAGATTTGAATAAAATTTGGTGACTAGCATCCCAATTTGCTATGCTTTCTACTGGAGTTCATTTTTGGGTATGAACCTATTTTACTCTCCTTGTAAGTCTGATGGCATTTTCCTCATTACTATTGTGACTTGAATCTGAACAGAACTAGAGCAAGGTCTTATGAAATGTGACTTTGAATACCACTCCCTATCTAATCATGGAAATAGCTGTCAGATTTCTTTTTCAGCATTAAACGTACCATATCTTAGGTCTTTTGATTTTGCTAAAATAAATGATTACTACGAGATTGAAATTAGTCTCAGAAAAGAAGCACACACACACAAAAATAGAATATACTTGATGTGAGGAAACACTAGGAGCTGAGCATTGAACATGCCCAAAGTGCATCTGGAACTCACATGTTTCTTTTCAGCCTACAAGTGCTTGCAACTGACCAGGCTACATTGGCATCAAGGCATCTCCGAAATGAAAGCAACTGTTTCAGCCAAATCTCAGAAACTCTATAAAAGTAAATTGGATGATAAAGGCCAAGTCATCTCAGCTTCGTTGATGCAATGTTTTCTTCTCCTTTTTAAAGCAGTATAATGGGTTCATGAGGTTCATGAGATTATTTCATTTGACTTTATTTATGCTTTTAAAGTAAGTGGATGGGCAAGGAAAGAGTACATTTTCCTACACACTTATAAATAAAGATCTTGGTTATATATATATAAAAAAAAAGCACCACTATTCAGAAAGATCTTTTTAATAAATGTAAATATTTCTGCTTTTTTACATGTTTTGCTTAGGTTTCTTAAGCCTTGGGCTGTTATCCAGCATAGCATCAGGTATGCACCAAGGTCTATTATATTGCATATTGGCAAAAAGCTTGCTAGAGAAAGCTAAAAGAGGGATGGCAAGGAGCCAATTCCAGGGTCAACTCCCCAGCCTGTTTCTCTGTTCCTCCCTTGGAACCCAACCATCTCTCCCCTTTCATTTGTACAAAGAACAAAGCAATCTGCCTCTATGAGGAGCTTTCATTTTTCAGACCTGTTTGTTATAATAGGCAGTGTCAATGCCTGTGGTAGCCCACCATGCTCAGACTCTAAAATGCCACTTTTCACTGGAAGGCTCAATTTCAGTATGGGACACTCAAGAAGCTTAAGTATGTGAAATGTCAGAGACATCATAACCATATATATGTAAGTTCTGAATTATGATGACTTTTGGCAAGTCTTTCTATACTATCCGGCTTCTAATAAACAGGGGGTGGGGGTGGGGAAGAAGTGTTTGTTGCTTAGCAGGGGGCAAACACTTAGAGTGACACAACTGCTTGAATGACCCTGATTCATTCAGGGCAGAGCAGCAGCTTTTACTCTGGTGGACACCTATGATAATGCTATGGAATATGTCAGGTATCTTCTACTTCTTTCTTTAGATCCTTCCCTCCTTACTTGACCATCTGCTCTTTGCTCTGACAATGAGTCCTTTGACTTCTGGTTGGATTCAATCCGTGGAGACCCCCTTCAGAAGCTTGGTGGAAGTGAAGAGAGTGAGGTCATCTACTGATTTTTGATTTCTTGGTTTCTTCGTTCTGAGTTGCCTTGACTGGGCAATGTACCTTTCTAAAGTGTTTGGCCTACTGTGTGGATCTTAGTTCCCTGACCAGGGATTGCTCCTGTACCTCCTGCATTGGGAGCACAGAGTCTTAACCACTGGTCCACCAGAGAAATCCCTGCACAGTGTAATTCTGCAGAAGATAATTGCTTCTTTCCAGGTGGTTCATTCTATACAATTCTCTCCTTCCCCATTCTGATAATGAGCGTCTCTGCCTGTTTCCTCAGGCCTAGGGTGGTACCATCTAGAACGTTTCCAGTCCTAGTAATAGTAATTCTACATACACACCTTTGAAAATTCCCTCTGTAAACAAACCTTTCTTAAGTTATCCTATTTTGAGTGTCCCATCTGTTTCCTAATTTTACATTCTTGCAGATATACAGGGCAACAGAAAATTCAAAAAGTGTTAAATATAGCCTAAAAAAATCAGGAATAAATCAGGAATAATGTATTTGGAAGTGAATCTAATCCAAAGGGTGCCTTGGTAGATAGGCTGAAGACTAAGGTCCAAGTACATTCGAATCTGATGCTGGGGAAAGACTGAAGGCAAAAGGAGAAGGGGCAGCAGAGGATAAGACGGTTAGATAGCATCACCAATTCAATGGATATGAATCTGAGCACACTCTGAGAGACAGTGGAGGGTAGAGGAGGCTGGCAAGGGGCAGTCAACCGAGTCACAGAGTCAGACATGACTTAGTGACTTAGCAACAACAATTCTACTCACTACATCAAAGAAAACAACCCTTGCAGAAAAGGTAATGAATGTAGTTAAATATCTGAAGAATTGTTATGATCTGCCTCATCAGGAAATAAATATTTTACCTTAAAACCCACTGAAATGGTGGTAGGGAGTTTTCTGTTTTTGTTTTAGATGAACAGATGCATTTGTAATGGGAGAGGTATTGGACTGCATATCTTTAAGATTCCTTCCAACTCTAAGATTTGGTGTTGCCATGGCCTCGCATAACCCAAATAAAACCCAGGGTCTCATCTGACTCATTCTGGGGCCACAATGAAAGAAACAGACCATAAATTGCAACACAAGTGAAAAGTAACTACCACCCTTTTCTGAACTGTTTGCACACCACTGAAAGGGATTCAATCAATGATTTACAATAAAGACTTTCAAAATTTCTCATTTCTTCCTTCTCCTGAAAGCTGCTTCTATCAACCTTCTTTTTGCCCAGTCTCAAGCGTTTCCATCAACATTCTCCTAGCTACCATATCTACTAAAGCACTGTCTTCTTACTCCCACTTTCAACTTTTTTTTTCTTTCTCTGTGTACTAAGAGGAAATTCCACATAACGTCCTGATTTTTCTTTCCATTGACTACATCTAGATACACTAGACTATATCTGGATACATGATAGGATGAACATAGCAGTATAAAGTGTTGTGTTGGAAACGTCTAGGTGGTGAGGAATAGAGTGGGAGTACTGGGTAAAGACGAAGGACAGGGAGTTTTGATTCACTGAACATCTTTGTCCCATCACATTAGATTCTCAAATAAGCAAGTTAACTGGAATGGAAATATATAACTTTAACATATCATCCTATATAGGAATTTGTTTAGGAAGACGAATATGAGAAAAAATACTGATATGAATAAAATTTGAAGCTGATAATGACAAAGCTTCAGGTGTTTTTTGTTTTGTTTTTCAGTTGAGATGCAATGGCAACTTTCCGTGCATTTAAGTCTCACCATTTTATGTGTCCGCATCATTCACAACTTCAGGCAAGCTTGCTGAGTTCTTTACCTGAACTTCTATCTACCTCATGGGGGATACTATGCAATTTAAGTGATAGGTGTTTTTAATTCTTTTTTGTAATTTAAATTATTTCTTTTAATTGGAGGATAATTAATTTACAATATTGTGATGGTTTTTGCCATACATCAACATGAATCGGCCACAGGTACCCACGTGTTCCCTCGATTCTGAACCTCCTTCATACTTCTCTCCCGCTTAAATCACTCTGGGTTGTCCCAGAGCACCAGCTTCGGGTCCCCAGCTCCATGCATCGAACTTGCTCTCGTCATTTGTTTTACATACGGTAATGTACATGTTTCAATACTATTCTCTCCAATCACCCCACCCTCACCTTTTCCCACTGTATATTAACGCACATACATGGAATTTAGAAAGATGGTACCCATGATCCTACATGCAGCGAAGTAAAGGAGACACAGACTGAAAGACTTTTAGACTAAGTGATATATTTCTATAGGACACTTAGCACTATAGTAATAAGTAATCAAGGGTCAGCATAATTACAGCTACCACTATTAGAAGTTTTATTATAATAAGTATTATTATAGATAAAAAGCTCTGTATGATACACATATTAAGTTTCAGCTTGAAAAATTTTAGAGAAATAAAGCTAATCTAAAAGTTTAGATTATATTTATGGTAAAGAATGACTAGGTAGATATTCAACTCATTTCCTCTTTTTTCTTAGACTGTATTTTTTAGCCTCTTCTGAGGTTAAATATGGCCATTCATCTGAGATCCATCCAATGGAATGAGATTGGAAATAATACCTATAACTCCCAGGACTAGTCCATAAAATTCCTCTCATGCCCAAGGCTCCATGATTGATACCATTTTGTGACAGAGCAACCTGAGACGGCGGTGTTGGCAGCCACACTCTGCTGATGACAGAACCTCAAGGTGGAAGGAGCCTTGGGTCCTTAAATTCTCTCTTAGAAGAAAGTAATTTGCCAATCTGAGACAATGGCTTTAGATTTTTTATGGGGCTGAAATAGACTTCTATTATCTTCAAGCCCACTCCTTTCTTAGTTGTTGTTGTTGTTGTTTTTCTCACTGTAATACCTAGGGTTTTCCCAGACAAAACCATAATACAAAAAGATACCGGCACTCCCATGTTCATAGCATCACTATTTACAATAGCCAAGACATGGAAACAACTTTAACTGTCCACTGACGGATGAATGGATAAAGAAGATATGATAAACACACACACAATGGAATATTATTAAAAAAAATGAAATAATGCCATTTGCAGCGGCATAGAGGGACCTAGAAATGATCATACTAAGCAAAAGAAGCCAGAAGACAAATACCATATGATACCGCTTATCTGTGGAATCTAAAATACACCATAAAAGCATGTATCCATGAAAGAGAAGCAGACTCACAGATACAGTGAACAAACTTGTGGCTACCAAGGGGTGGGGTAGGGGAGGGAAGGATTTTGAGTTTGGGATTAGCAGAGACAAACTTGTATATATAGGAGGAATAAACAAGGTTCTACTGTACAGCATAGGGAACTATGTCCAATATCTTGTACAAACCATAATGGGAAAGAATATGAAAAAGAATGTATATATATAAAACTAAAACTGAGTCACTTTGCTGTACAGCAGAAATTAATACAACTTTATAAATCAACTATACTTCAATAAAATCTAATAAATACTTACCTAGCTAGTATAATACACACTAAGATTTTTTTGCAATAAAAATTCTTTGACATGATGAAGCTAAAATATCAAACTTATACTCTTAATTTGTGTATTTTTCTTATACTCTAAGTATTTCTTTCAATGTATTTTTCAAGATTTCTCTCTTAGTTTCAAAGTGTTCTCTTTGTTTGAAGATTATATCAGTGTTATACTTCTACAAGATCTGCAGTTAATTTTCTTCTTGTAATTTTTAATCATAAATATATACAGGTGTTCAGTACAATGTCTTAGAAGTAGTTATCAAATAACTTGGTCTGGTAATGGGAAGAAAGATATAAGCAGAAAACAATGACAGAAATGTTGTCCCAAAGTCCATAGCCTAGTGGGAAGCACTAGGGGAAACTATTTTGACATTAAGTGAATGGAGAAAACATGACTTAATAAAAACATTTCTTTTCAATTTTAGTTTTAACGGCATTTTATATATTTAGTTTCTCTGTTCCAAGTGGTGTAAAGTGAGTCACAATCCCAGAAAGAGAACATAACCAAATTAGCATGATCATGATATAAAGAGGGCTTCCCTGGTTGTTCAGAGATAATCTACAATGTAGGAGATCCAGGTTCAATCCCTGGGTCAGGAAGATCCCCTGGAGAAGGAAATGGCAACCCAATCCAGTATTCCCTGCCTGGGAAATCCCATGGATAGAGGAGCCTGGCAGGCTATGCTCCAAGAGGTCTCAAAAAGTTGGACATGACATAATGACGAAACAACAATAGTGATGTAACTATCTATGAAAGCGAACTTGCTACACAGAAATTATGGCAATAATAATGTTCTCTAGGCTGCTTTGGGAACATGGAAGACACACTGCTAACATGAATAAAGTGGCCTTAATTGTTGAGTAGTTGGGTAGTGTAATACTGTGATTTATAACAAGAAACTTCTATTTGGTCTTCAACCTCACTTCTGGCTCAGAGTTCCTAAAATCCTTGGAATTTTCCAAGTGAAGACAGCTATTAAGGTATCTTTTATTATGTTAACTAGGTGACATTGGGACCACCCCTAAGGATGGGTTGTTGCAAACCGTGAGAGTCCATGGGGTCACAAAAAGCCAGACATGACTGAGCGACTGAACTGAACTGAAGGATGAATTGTTGTTTACACAGTCCTGTCTGACTCTTTGAGATCCCATGGACCACAGCACACCAGGCTTTCCTGTCTATCTCCTGGAGCTTGCTCAAAGTCATGTCCATTGAGTCAGTGATGCCATCCAACCATCTCATCCTCTGCCACCCCTTCACGTCTTGCCTTCAATCTTTCCCAGTATCAGGGTCTTTTCTAATGAGTCTAAGAATGGGAGTACCAAAGAATTGATACTTTGGAACTGTGGTGCTGGAGAAGACTCTTGGGGGTCCCTTGGACTGCAAAGGGATCAAACAGTCAATCCTAAAGGAAATCAACCCTGAATATTCATTGGAAGGACTGATGCTGAAGCTCCAATATGTTGGCCACCTGATGCGAAGAGCCAGCTCATTAAAAAAGACCCTGATGGGCTCTGTATCAACCTAGAGGGGTGGGGTGGGGAGGGAGATGGGAGAGAGGTTCAAAAGGGAGGGGATATATGTATACCTATGGCTGATTCATGCTGAAGTTTGACAGAAAACAACAAAAGTCTGTAAAGCAATTATCCTTCAATTAAAAAATAAATTAATTAAGAAAAAAAAGAAGACCCTAATGCTGGGAAAGATTGAAGGCAGGAGGAGAAGGGGACAACAGAGGATGAGGCATCACCAACTCAATGGACATGAGTTTGAGCAAGCTCAGAGAGATGGTGATGGACAGGGAAGGTGGGCATGCTGCAGTCCAGGGGGTTCAGATATGACTGAGCAACTGAACAACAAAGGAAACAGGGAAGTTACCTGACTTAAATCAGATAATTTCATTCTAAACAAAGAGAATTTTTTTTCTTGTGTGGTGTTTTATAGCAAAAGTCTCATGATTTCAATTTAGTGCAACTCAAAACATTTCTTAGATTTTAATATTAATATGTTGCAAACTGTCTGTCACAATGGATTTTGGGGCCAGGAAAAATAGAAGATCTACTTCAAAGTGAGGTAGACAATGACTCAAGTACGTGCAGAAAAATCACAAGGCAAAGCTCTGAAGACATTGTGCCATGCCTTTCTACTAAATGCCAAAAGTCTGTAAAACTGCCATAGAAATATACATATTTTCAGGGAAAAGAGATATTTCTGTTAATTTAAACGTCTTGTTAAATACACATTAGTGCTCGCTTTGGCAGCACATATACTAAAATTGGAATGATACAGAGAAGATTAGCATGGCCCCTGCGCAAGGATGACACGCAAATTCGTGAAGCGTTCCATATTTTTTAGATGGAGAAATATACCATGTTCATGGATTGGAAGAATCAATATAGTGAAAATGAGTATACTAACCAAAGCAATTTATAGATTCAATGTAATCCCTATCAAGCTACCAAAGGTATTCTTCACAGAGCTAGAACAAATAATTTCACAATTTGTATGGAAATACAAAAAACCTTGAATAGCCAAAGCAATCTTGAGAAAGAAAAATGGAGCTGGAGGAATCAACCAGGCTGACTTCAGGCTCTACTACAAAGCCACAGTCATCAAGACAGTATGGTACTGGCACAAAGACAGAAATATAGATCAATGGAACAAAATAGAAAGCCCAGAGATAAATCCACACACCTATGGACACCTTATCTTTGACAAAGGAGGCAAGAATATACAATGGATTAAAGACAATTCTTTAACAAGTGGTGCTGGGAAAACTGGTCAACCACTTGTAAAAGAATGAAACTAGAATACTTTCTAATATCATACACAAAAATAAACTCAAAATGGATTAAAGATCTAAATGTAAGACCAGAAACTATAAAACTCCTAGAGGGGAACATAGGCAAAACACTCTCCGACATACATCATAGCAGGATTCTCTATGACCCACCTCCCAGAATATTGGAAATAAAGGCAAAATAAACAAATGGGACCTAATTAAACTTAAAAGCTTCTGCACAACAAAGGAAACTATAAGCAAGGTGAAAAGACAGTCTTCAGAATGGGAGAAAATAATAGCAAATGAAGCAATGGACAAACAACTAATCTCAAAAACATACAAGCAACTCTACAGCTCAATTCCAGAAAAATAAATGACCCAATCAAAAAATGGGCCAAAAAAAAAAAAAAAAAAAGGGCCAAAGAACTAAATAGACATTTCTCCAAAGAAGACATACAGATGGCTAACAAACACATGAAAAGATGCTCAACATCACTCATTATCAGAGAAATGCAAATCAAAACCACTATGAGGTACCATTTCACACCAGTCAGAATGGCTGCAATCCAAAAGTCTACCAGCAATAAATGCTGGAGAGGGTGTGGAGAAAAGGGAACCCTCTTACACTGTTGGTGGGAATCCAAACTAGTACAGCCACTATGGAGAACAGTGTGGAGATTCCTTAAAAAACTGGAAATAGAACTGCCTTATGATCCAGCAATCCCACTGCTGGGCATACACACTGAGGAAACCAGAAGGGAAAGAGACATGCGTACCCCAATGTTTTCGCAGCACTGTTTATAATAGTCAGGACATGGAAGCAACCTAGATGTCCATCAGCAGATGAATGGATAAGAAAGCTGTGGTACATATATACAATGGAGTATTACTCAGCCATTAAAAAGAATACATTTGAATCAGTTCTAATGAGGTGGATGAAACTGGAGCCTATTATACAGAGTGAAGTAAGCCAGAAAGAAAAACACCAATACAGTATACTAACACATATATATGGAATTTAGAAAGATGGTAACAATAACCCTGTATATGAGACAGCAAAAGAGACACTGATGTATAGAACAGTCTTTTGGACTCTGTGGGAGAGGGAGAGGGTGGGATGATTTGGGAGAATGGCATTGAAACATGTATAATATATATGAAACGAGTTGCCAGTCCAGGTTCGATGCACGATACTGGATGCTTGGGGCTGGTGCACTGGGACAATCCAGAGGGATGGTATGGGGAGGGAGGAGGGAGGAGGGTTCAGGATGGGGAACACGTGTATACCTGTGGCGGATTCATTTTGATATAAGGCAAAACCAATACAATATTGTAAAGTTAAAAAAATAAAATAAATTTTAAAAATAAATTCAAAAAAAAAATACACATTAGCTTTAATAGGAGTTATTAATATTTTCAAAGATGCAACAGTCTAGATGGATGTCAATGAACCTTCATACATATATAATAGGTGTATTTTAAGTTTTACTGTAGTTTATTTAGTTAAATCATATTATTTATTGTTGCTGCAGCTCCAAGGAATACACTCTGATTTCTCATGCCCCTCTCCATCATAAATCAATCAGCACTATTTTCACTTACACTGTTTTCTAAAAAGTCATTAATTCATTTTTCAACTGTGCATCAGATCTGTCATGTATATCAGATTATCTTATATGTGAGCATTCCAAATAAACTTTGATTTCCATCATCCTTCCCTACCCTACAATGGAGTCTTCATTTCCACAGTGTCCTGCCTTCTTCTTCGAAACAGGATTCTTACTTTCTGGGCTTGCAGCACCAATTCTATAATTTGATACCAAAATTATCCTTTAGAAGATCATTTCTATGAAGCAATGGAAGAAAAAAAAAGGTGTTACCCTAACAGCTGTAAAACGTAGCACTTTGTCTTTCCTTGTGGCTACACAACGCTAAACATCCAGATGCAATGTCATCATTTCAGACAATCAGCTGGGTGCCTCGAAACAGGAGGAGTTTGGTAGCTGATAAACAAAGCAGCCTGCTCTGCATCTGGATATTCTGACACTATCCAGACATAGCCTTTATCATAACATGACCCAAGATGAATGTGAGATCTGGGTCCAAAGATCGGCGGTGAGAATGTGTGTAAAATTATTATCAGTTACTGTGATGCCTTAATGCTGCTCATCCCAATTTCTTAGAAATTTTATACCACATAAAAAAATTTCAGAGGGCTCACAAACTTGAAAAAAATTAGCTTAATAAAATCATTTACTCTAGGATGCTCTTGCAAGTAGCACATCTCTCAAAAATTTTTCTAACACCCATCTCAGCTTTAAAAAAAATTTAGGTGTCCTATTTTGTTGGCAGAATCTGGTTCTACTGTTAGGAAAAAGAATCCTTTATTCTTATTTACTTTTACTCCAAAGTTCTGTTTCTCAGTGTTTAGACACAGGCTGAATAAAGTATATCATATTTACAATCATAATGGATTTTAAACACACTCTTAGCCAGAACTTTCAACAGTAAAAAATGCAACTTAAAAAAGAAATCAGTCTTGTCAAAAAACTGTTCTGTTTCCCTGATGCAACCTCACAGCAGTTGTACCCTGGCATGCTACTTAGAAAAAAAAAAAGAAGTCTGAGATTTGGGTTACAGAGAGAAGGAAACAGGGGGACAGAATTAATTAAGTGGATTTTCAAACAATATTTCCTAGTGTTAACATTCTAGTTTTATAATATCTGATGGGATTATATTCTGCCCCCAAACTGAGGGAGCAGTCTTTCTCTAGGAACTATTTCAATTTACTTTTGTTTAACCAGTTGGACCCTCAAGAGAATCAGAGTTTATTGTCTCTCTAGCCAGTAGTGTACCTAGATGATGGTCTAAGAGAACTGCCAGTAATCTTAACCCTTTTATGAGTGCAAATTGATCACTTAACATTTTTTTAAAAAGTCCATTTGGTATCTGACCTGTTAACCTTCATATGACGCCATGACATCTTAAAATCAGAGAAACTATTAGAAAAATTATGTCTTAAATATGGGCCTTTGTATCTTTCACACATCCTCTTCTCCTGTGGTTATTACCTAATAATTTTTGACACTGGTGATTAAACATAAAGTTTTACATTTTATGATTCTCTTTCAAACACACAATTGCTGGCATATATATCAAGGCAAAAATTAAGCATTCCTAAAGAGTCTGTAATTATATTTATACATTAAAATGTCAACTGGGTAAAATGAATAACTTCAAACAATATTTTAATCTAATTGTTTTAAAACAAAACAATTAATCAGTATTTTACCATCAGTCCTAAATAATCTCATGTTTTAAAAAAAAACAGAAAGGGGCACTGACATCCTTTTCTAAATTAATTTGAGAGGTGATTATGATTAGGAAAATTCAGTTAATTATTTGATATTTTCATAACCATATCTTTTTGATTAGAGAGAAATCTCTAATCCTTTAAAACTTGAATACTAAAACACATATAATGCTATCATTTATTCCTGTATCTTCAGTACTTGAGGCCCCTTCTAAGGGTTAAGTCAGTGTTATACTCTTTGTGCCTCAAAAGAAAAATTTCAGTGCAGATTATTGCATACGCTGGTGGTCCGTTTCTACTCAGTTTCGAAACTCAGGGTAGGGACCTTCTGAGGTAGAAGCTTTGTTTTAGACAAACGAGGAATTCTTTGGGCAAAGTGAATCTTTCAGAACCTCCAGACTTCATCTTCTGTACTTTCTTCCCTTCTTGAAGCTGAAAAACATCCTCAGGTTCTGAGTATCTGCATGAGTGCTTTCTACTCTGTAAGTTTCTTATTCCATAAGAAGCATTTGTCTTCTCCAAGAAAGATACCTAATGAACTCATCCATACTGAGAGGGAAATATTAGCTCACATTTAAAAGTTACCATTCACCCTTTGAACAAACCAAAGAAATCACTGGCAGTTAGGGATGTGCCTCCATCAGCAAGTCTGAATAAATTCCTTTACTCAACAAGCAAATGTATGAGTCTAACATTTTGAGGAGAGTAGAAGACAAATAAACAAAAAAATGATGAACAAGATATTTCTCTGGACTTCAAAGAACTTACAATCTAATTAGACTGATGAAACAGACAAATAAATGAGATTAGAAGTTTCATCTTTCTTTGAAAGTCTTTTTGCTCCACAGTACCTCAGAAATTTCTCCTACAGGATCAATCTTTCATGCTAACCTGTGTTTATACTTATCAGAGCTCTTAAAATACTTCATGTGTTTATGGACTGCAAAACTGTGGACTCCCTGAGGCCAGAGACTTATTTCTGAATATCCAGCATATCATAGTAGGTTTCCAATAAGTGTGTTTTTTAAAATGAATGGGAGTATAAGTATATTAATTAGTTATTCAATCACTTTGTGTTTCTGGATGCTATCTGTAGCAGGCAGTAACTGAAGCTGTCTACAGCAGAAAGAAGAGGCTCAAAAAGGGGACAATTTGAATATAAGGAACAGGAAGAAGAAGAGAAACCCAGACAATTGCTGAAGGATGAGGGACCCAGAGTCTCCTCAGAGATACAGAACTCATGTTACACAGTTTGAAATATCTGCTCATAACTTTGCTTTTCAAACAGACGTTTACTCTATTACTAAAGGGTTTGAAAATGTTTCTTTGGAAAAAGAGCCTAAATATGTGACATCATGAGTCACAATAAAGAGACTATAATTATTCAAACCAGACCACACCCCCTCCAAAAAAATAAAAGAACTCTCTCTGAACTTAGAATTATAAAGAGCTAATTCATTAAAAGCATTTACAGAAAGAGACAAATATTGGCTAACATCACTAACATGTAGAATCTGCCTAGAAAATCCCATGGACGGAGGAGCCTGGTAGGCTGCAGTCCATGGGGTCGCTAGAGTCGGACACGACTGAGCAACATGACTGAGCGACTTCACTTTCACTTTTCACTTTCATGCGTTGGAGAAGGAAATGGCAACCCACTCCAGTGTTCTTGCCTGGAGAATCCCAGGGACGGGGGAGCCTGGTGGGCTGCAGTCTATGGAGTCGCACAGAGTCGGACACGACTGAAGCAACTTAGCAGTAGCAGTAAAAACAGAAGGTAGAATGGTGGTTTCTGCAGGCTTGGGGTGGGGGAAGCAGGGAACTGGGGAGATGTCATTCAAGGGTACAAACTCACAACTATTAGATAAACATGTCCTGCAGATCTAAGGTACAGTACAGTGATCACAGGCAACAGTACTGTATTTCAGACTTCAAAGCTGTGAAGAGAATACATCAGATTTGTTCTTACTGCTAAAAAATAATGTGACAAGATAGAGGTGCTAACACTGGTGGTAATTGCATTATAATATACAAATGTATCACATCAACACTCCTTAAACCTAAATAATTTTATATGTCAATTACAGCTCAGTTTTTTAAAAAGGATTTTTCTTTATGTTTGAGAAATGATCAAAGAAAGCGTACTATGAAAGGTCAGACTCAGTTTTCTGCTACATAGTTCTGACGATACTAATAGAGAGATTAGGTTTCCAAATAATAAAACTTGCTCAGTTCAGTTCATGGCACCCCACTCCAGTACTCTTGCCTGGAAAATCCCATGGACGGAGGAGCCTGGAAGGCTGCAGTCCATGGGGTTGCTGAGGGTCGGACACGACTGAGTGACTTCACTTTCACTTTCATGCATAGGAGAAGGAAATGGCAACCCAATCCAGTGTTCTTGCCTGGAGAAGCCCAGGGACGGAGGAGCCTGGTGGGCTGCAGTCTATGGGGTCTCACAGAATCGGACACGACTGAAGTGATGTCAGCAGCAGCAGCAGCAGTTCAGTTCAGTTGAATTCAGTCACTCAGTCGTGTCCGACTCTTTACGGCCCCTTGAATCGCAGCACGCCAGGCCTCCCTGTCCATCACCAACTCCCGGAGTTCACTCAAATTCATGTCCATCGAGTCAGTGATGCCATCCAGCCATCTCATCCTCTGTGGTCCCCTTCTCCTCCTGCCCCCAAATCCCTCCCAGCATCAGGGTCTTTTCCAGTGAGTCAACTCTTCACATGAGGTGGCCAAATATTGGAGTTTCAGCTTCAACATCAGTCCTTCCAATGAACACCCAGGACTGATCTTTAGAATGGACTGGCTGGATCTCCTTGCAGTCCAAGGGACTCTCAAGAGTCTTCTCCAACACCACAGTTCAAAAGGATCAATTCTTCGGTGCTCAGCTTTCTTCACAGTCCAACTCTCACATCCATACATGACCACTGGAAAAAACATAGCCTTGACTAGATGGACCTTTGTTGGCAAAGTAATGTCTCTGCTTTTGAATATGCTATCTAGATTGGTCATAACTTTCCTTCCAAGGAGTAAGCGTCTTTTAATTTCATGGCTGCAGTCACCATCTGCAGTGATTTTGGAGCCCCCCAAAATAAAGTCTGCCACTGTTTCCACTGTTTCCCCATCTATTTCCCATGAAGTGATGGGACCAGATGCCATGATCTTCATTTTCTGAATGTTGAGCTTTAAGCCAACTTTTTCACTCTCCTCTTTCACTTTCATCCAGAGGCTTTTCAGTTCCTCTTCACTTTCTGCCATAATGGTGGTGTCATCTGTGTATCTGAGGTTATTGATATTTCTCCTGGCAATCTTGATTCCAGCTTGTGCTTCTTCCAGCCCAGCGTTTCTCATGATGTACTCTGCATATAAGTTAAATAAGCAGGGTGACAATATATAGCCTTGACATACTCCTTTTCCTATTTGGAACCAGTCTGTTGTTCCATGTCCAGTTCTAACTGTTGCTTCCTGACCTGCATATAGGTTTCTCAAGAGGCAGGTCAGGTGGTCTGGTATTCCCATCTCTTTCAGAATTTTCCACAGTTTATTGTGATCCACACAGTCAAAGGCTTTGGCATAGTCAGTAAAGCAGAAACAGATGTTTTTCTGGAACTCTCTTGCTTTTTCCATGATCGAGCGGATGCTGGCAATTTGATCTCTGGTTCCTCTGCCTTTTCTAAAACCAGCTTCAACATCTGGAAGTTCATGATTCACGTACTGCTGAAGCCTGGCTTGGAGAATTTTGAGCATTACTTTACTAACATGTGAGATGAGTGCGATGGTGTGGTAGTCTGAGCATTCTTTGGCATTGCCTTTCTTTGGGATTGGAATGAATCCCAAAGGATTTTCCAGTCCTGTGGCCACTGCTGAGTTTTCCAAATTTGCTGGCATATTGAGTGTAGCACTTTCACAGCATCATCGTTTAGGATTTGAAATAGGTCAACTGGAATTCCATCACCTCCACTAGCTTTGTTCATAGTGATGCTTTCTAAGGCCCACTTGACTTCACATTCCAGGATGTCTGGCTCTAGGTGAGTGATCACACCATTGTGATTATCTGGGTCGTGAAGATCCTTTTTGTACAGTTCTTCTGTGTATTCTTGCCACCTCTTAATATCTTCTGCTTTTGTTAGGTCCATACCATTTCTGTCCTTTATCGAGCCCATCTTTGCATGAAATGTTACCTTGGTATCTCTCTTTTTCTTGAAGAGATCTCTAGTCTTTCCCATTCTGTTGTTTTCCTCTATTTCTTTGCATTGATCGCTGAGGAAGGCTTTCTTATCTCTCCTTGCTATTCTTTGGAACTCTGCATTCAGATGCTTATATCTTTCCTTTTCTCCTTTGCTTTTCCCTTCTCTTCTTTTCACAGCTATTTGTAAGGCTTCCTCAGACAGTCACTTTGCTTTTTTGCATTTCTTTTCCATGGGGATGGTTGTGATCCCTTCTCCTGTACAATGTCATGAACCTCTGTCCACTGTTCATCAGGCACTCTGTCTATTAGATCTAGTCCCTTAAATCTATTTCTCACTTGTACTGTATAATCATAAGGGATTTGATTTAGGACATACCTAAATGGTCTAGTGGTTTTCCCTACTTTCTTCAACTTAAGTCTAAATTTGACAATAAGGTGTTCCTGAGTATTATTTAATTATACCACAGTCAGAAATAAAAAAAGAAAAAAAACACCTGCTTGATATTTTAGAACTATTCTTAGTTTAGATAATTTATTTTCTGGTGTTTTAAAAATCATTAATTATTACCAGCTAGTAGGGAACAAATATTCTTTTTTTTTTCCCCTCACTGGTATTATCTGATGAGGCATACTTTGTCTAACTACAGGTATTTGTCTTTATGTTTCCTTGTAAACTCTACATAAACCCAAAGTGTTCAGGTATATCTTGCCCTTGGGATTATTCTATTTTAAAACATAATCTCTGACTACTCTTTAGTACTTTTTTGAGAAGATCCTGAAAAAAAGGTTTTTGTTTTTTTTTTAAATGAACACTTTCTGACTCCTATATATTTTATGTATTATTTAATCCTATCACAGCCCTTCAAGTTTAATGTTTTTGTTTTTTGTTATCTCTATGTTATAATTTAGGAAGTTGAAACTTAGAGAATAAATCATTGAAGGTAAAGGTCACATATAGCTCTTCAGTTGCAGATCTTATGTTTAAACCCAACTTCAACTTTCATTTTTTTAGCCACAAGCTATACTGACTCCCTTGGCCTTTTAAAAGCTGCTTCAATCCACTTATTTACAGTATAAATATCCATCAGTTTATTTCAAGTATAGTGAATTATAAATATCTATTGGAAAAGTCAGAAATGCATATGGAATAAAAGAATAATGTTTATTCAAATAGAGGCCTTAGTTTCATTATCCTTTTAAATGGATATATAGTTGTACCCAGGAATATATATTGAGTATCTAAAGAACTAGCATTACAATAGCTACTACTATTAATACTAGTCCCACTGCTGCTACTTACTTCCAAAATGCAACCATCTATGTTCAGTTGCACTACATCATTCTCAGATAGTTTTATAAATGACCAGTGACTTGAATTTTCAGATCTTATTCAGGGAAGACTTGATGGCTGGTAGAAATTAATCTCTAGGGTAATAGGGGATTTGAGCTGGCAGCTCTCTTTTCTGCTCTGCTTCTGGCCTCCCTCAATGCTTCCCTTCTTCTCTCCCTGCCTGCTAGAAACTGCTGGCTACCCACCCTACCTCTACTCCTCCTTTGCACCTCTGCAGGTCCATTTCCGTCCATTTAAAATACCACATTCCCATGCCTCTCTTGAAACCAGGGAAGCCATGTGTTTATGATTTAGTCACTGCAATGCAAGTAGAAATGTTGCATGAGGTATTTCAGAAATCTCCTTAGACAGAAGACTTGTTTGTCTTCTCGTCTTTCCTCTACCACTTGGAGCTCTGATATGATGAATGGGGATCAAGCAGCCACATTCTGCAATGAGAATGAAAGTTATGTACGATGATCGTGAATCAGGGGTTTTAAATGATTTGGAGGAGCTGCTGCATTAGTCGAAGGTTGCTGAGAGAAATAAACTTACACCTTGCTTACAACAAACAAAAACAAAACCTAGAATAATCATGATATATCCTACCCATGTGTGGGTCCAGAAGCAACAGTTAGAACCAGACATGGAAGAAAGGACTGGTTCAAAATTGAGAAAGGAGTGTGACAAGGTCGTCCCCTTGCTTATTTAACTTATATGCAGAGTGCTTCATGTGGAAACACTGGGCTGGATGAATCACAAGCTGGAATCAAGATTGCCAAGAGAAATATCAACAACCTCAATATGCATATGATATCACCCTAATGGCAGAAAGTAAAGAGAAACTATAGAGGGTGAAAGAAGAGAGTGAAAAAGCTGGTTTAAAATTCAACATTCAAAAAACCAAGATTATGTCATCTGATCCCATCACTTCATGGCAAATAGATAGGGAAACAATGGCAACAGTGGCAGACTTTATTCTCTTGGGCTCCCAAATCACTGTGGATGGTGACTGCAGCCATGAAACTGAAAGACGCTTGCTCCTTGAAAGAAAAGCTATGACAAACCTAGATAGTGTATTCAAAAGCAGAGACATCACTTTGCCAACAAAGCTGTGTATAGTCAAAGCTATGGTTTTTCCATTAGTCATGTATGGATATGAGAGATGGATTGTAAAGAAGGCTGAACACCAAAGAGTTGATGCTTTTGAATTGTGGTGCTGCAGAGGACTCCTGAGAGTCTCTTGGACTGCAATGAGATCACACCCATCAATTCTAAAGGAATTCAACCCTGAACATTCATTGAATGGACTGTTGCTGAATCTCCATTACTTTGGCCACCTGAAGTAAAGAGCTGGCTCATCTGAAAAGACCTCATACTGGGAAAGACTGAAGTCAAAAAGAAAAGGAGGCAGCAGAGGATGAGATGGTTAGATAGCATCACTGATTCAATGGACATAAATCTGAGCAAACTCTGGGAGATAGTGGAGGGCAGAGGAGGCTGGCATGCTTCAGTCCATGGGGTTGCAAAGAGTCAGACATGACTTAGCAATTGAACAACAGCAAAAATTTTGGTAACATTACCTAACTCGTTTATGTTCTAATTTGGGTTTCTTTTCAACAGTTTCCTTTCACCACATTTTATAACAAGGTGAACCATTCTTGATACTTTCTTTGAAATGGGATATGAGACAATGCTTGTGAAATTACTGGTAAATTATGCAGTGTTACTGGGAGTTTCTGAAGTGTATTTATAAGTTCCATTTCCACACACTGAAGTTTCAGAACATCTGACTGCATCCCAAAATATAATCAAATTCTAGAGGAGAATAACTTAGATGTACAGGTTTGGGGCCAAATTTCTCATTAGTACCTCATGAAACATTGTGTCAAAAAGCAAAATAATTCCAGTCAAGAGAACGAGATGGCTGAGGAGTAGGTGGACGTGGAGTACATCTCTCTCCATGGATACATCAGGAATACACCTTCAGACACAGAAGTGCATCCAGAACACCAGCGGCGAGTGGACAGGAGGACCTGACCAGTGGGAAAGAATATATAGACCCACGCAAAACTCGGTAGGACAAAGAACTAGGGGGAAAAACAGGAGTGTCAGTAGGACCGGACCTGCCCTCGGTGGGTGGGGGAACTGAGGCAGGGGTCCGATCCCCACGTCGGGACAATTGGCTGAGTCAGAGGAGAAACATTTAAGGATGTGAATGAAACAGCTGATCTGTGGCAGCCTAAATGGAATGAGAATCAGATAGTTCTTGCCACAGCCATGCATTCCCTGGATAGGAACATTAGTCCCCTGGATGGCACAGAGGCTTGGAGCTGGAGTTTAGGGATTGTGGAGCAATCCCAGGGTGAGGGCTGCCGTTGACTGTGGAGAGACGGATTGAGGGGATGTGAGAGGGGAGATCGTGGTGGGAAATGTCGGTGGAGGAAAGCCAGGCAGCCATGGAAGCAAGGTGATACTGCTGAGTCACACATAGGGGTGAAGCCAGCACCATAGCCTCTCTCCCCCCACGTGCCAGCATTGGCAGTTGAACAAGTGAGAGTCTGGCCCATCAAATGCCTGATGCACTGAACTACAGAGCAGAAACCCAGCCAGGGGGCCCCTCTATGTGCCTAATCTGGAACAACAGAGAGGGACCCCAGGCAAGGGAGTCCTCTAAGTGCCTGAACAGGTGGAGCTATGGAGAAAGACTGGCCAAAGAGGCCTTCTGATAACCAGGTACAAGAGGCTCGAAAAAAAGACTCTGATAGGTCCATAACTCCTGTGGTGGAGTCAGTCTGTGTTCCTGCACACTTGGCACTGCCAGGGTCCCCACAAGCCAAGAAGCTGTGCCACCTTCATGTTCAACTCTCACTGGGGCAGAGCTGCCACAGGCAAAAAATGTCTTGCATCTATGCAAACAGGGTCGCTTGAGTCCTGTCCAACTCTTTGCGACCCTGTAGACTGTGGCCTGCCAGGCTTCTCTGTCAGGGAGGGGGGTTCTCCAGGCAAGAATACTGGAGTGTATTAGCCAATACTGGTTGCCATACCCTTAACAGAGCACTATGTTTCTTGCTGCCCTAGCTGCCAACTCCCCTGAGTACCTGGTGCTGCCAGAACCCCTGTGACCCAAGCAGCTGCACCACCTCCACACCTGGGCCTCACAGGGGCAAACCCAAGTCCTCCAGGGCAGCCTCAGGAGCAAACCCCAGTGGATGACCCATATGTAGAGATAGAAATAAAACCACAATTGAAACCCAGAGGCAGTATGGCTAAGGAAGAAGACCCCAAACCTTCCCACCAGCTGTACAAGCTTCAGATAAAATCCACATGATCAACTAGGCAGACTGTGTCTGTGGAATATATAAAAGGTCATTGAGAGCTCTAACACAAGAAAACACACTAGTTCTGATAGCTGTGGACACTGGACACAAAAATACACAGGAGTAGGACCAGATTAGAATCTGAATTGCCCCCACAGCAGGTCCAGAGATCAGTACAGTGTTGGAGGGCATCCTAGGGAGGTAAGGTGGATAGTAACTCCTATCGAGGGAAAGGACTCTGACAACAGTGACTCAAGAAAAACATTTATTATTCTTATTTTTGACTTGTTTTATATATTCTTTTGGAGTATTTTTCTCTTTTTCCTCCCCCCACCCCCCCCCTTATAGTCGTTGACTTTATTGGGACTAAGAAATCCAATTAAGCTTTTGAGCTTTTTTTCCCTCAGTCATATTTTTTATTGTTGTTACAAACCTCTGCCTCTGCATTGGGCTTCTGCAGTTCTGTGGAATTTTCCTTTTTTCTTTCTTCTTTTTTTTTCTCTTTTTAATAATTTTAATTTTTAATCCTATTTTATTTTTTCTACATTTATTCCTTTGTTTGTTTTTCATACTGTTCTTTTCCCCTTGCAGTTAATTTTTAATGTATATAAATCTTCTTCATCTACCTCTATTTAACTTTGCATATCTATTCTTTCTTTCTTTTCTTTCCTTTCCTCTCAGCATATTTGTTAGTTTTGTTTTCATTGCTTTATTCCCCACTTGGCACCTTGGCTTAGTTTTGTTTTCCAGTTTGTGCTTTAGTTTTGTTCTTAACTAGTAAATATAACTTTTGATTTCCTTTGATCACTGGGTCAATCTTCTTTATTTTTGTTGGACTGTTTTGACTTTGCTCCTGGGTGTATATGTATATATGTATATTCCATTATTTTAATTATTTGCCTGATTTTTTAAACTGCCATTTGTCGGGGTTCATCTTTGGTTTCTCATTTTTGGACATTTGTTTTAATCTCACTCATGCTATAATAAATCACTTGTGGAATCTTCGTTCCTGACCAGAGGTCAAGCCCTGAGTCTTTGGAGTGGGCGTACTGACTCTAGGACCCTAGAGTACCAGAGAACTAACCCTAGGGAGTATTAAATAGTGAGAACTCATACAAAGGAAACCACTGTAATACAAGACCTGGGATCATCCAACCACCAGTAGCACCCTGTGCAGGACGCCTCATCTAAACAACAAACAAAACAAAATACAAACCCAATCATCAGCAGACAGGATTCCACCTCACTCAGCTTGCCCATCAAAGGGAAAACAAACAAAAACTCAGCACAAATCTCACCCTATAAGAAGCTTACACAAACCACTGGACCAACCTTAGGAGGGAAAAAACCAAAAGGAAGAAAGAATTTAACCTTCTTCAAAGAAAGAATTCAACTTTCCTTGAAGCCTGGGAAAAGGAGACCTCAAACACAGTAAGTTAAAAAAAAATAATGAAAAGGCAAAGAAATACTACACAAATGAAGGAACAAGCTAGAAACACAGAAGTCCAAATAAATGAAGAAGAAATAGGCAAACTTCTTGAAAAAGAATTCAGAATAATGATAGTAAAGATGATCAAAAACCTTGAAAACAAAATGGAGGAAATGCAAGAATAAACTAACAAAAACCTAGAAGAATTAAAGAATAAACATACAAACAATATGATTACTGAAATTAAAAATACTCTGGAAGGAATCAATAGCAGAATATCTGATGCAGAAGAACGAATCAGTAAGCTGGAAGATAAAATGGTGGAAACAACTGCTGAAGAGCAGAATAAACTAAAAAGAATGAAAAGACCTGAGGACAGTCTCAGAGACTTCTGGGACCATATCAAATATTTGAATTGAAGGGGTCCCAGATGAAGAAGAGAAAAAGAAAGGGCAGAAAATTTTTGAAGAGATTATAGTTGAAAATTTCCCCAAAATGGAACAGGAAATAGACAATCAAGTCCAAGAGGCACAGAGTCCCATATAGGATAAACCCAAGGAGAAATATGCCAAGACACATACTAATCAAACAAGCAAAGACTAAACACAAAGAAACAATATTAAAAGCAGCAAGGGAGAAGCAACAAATAACTTACAAGGGAAACCACTGAAGGGAATGGCAGGATATATTTAAAGTACTGAAAGGGAAAAATCTACAACCAAGATTACTGTACCTGGCAAGGAGCTCATTCAAAATTTATGGAGAAACAAAAAGCTTTTCAGACAAGCAAAAGTTAAGAGAATTCAGTGCCACCAAACCACCTTTACAACAAATGTTAAAGCGACTTATATAGTCAAGAAATACAAGAAAAAAAGATCTACAAAATCAACCCCAAACAATTAAAAAAATGGCAATAGGAACAAATACATCAATAATTACTTTAAATGTCAATAGATTAAATGTTTCAATTAAAAGACACAGACTGGCTGAATGGATACAAAAACAAGACCCATATATAAGCTGTCTACAAGAAACCCATTTCAGACCTAAAAATACATATAGACTGAAAGTGAGAGGATAGAAAAATATATTCCATGCAAATGGGAAGCAAAAGATAGCTGGAGTAGCAATCCTCCTATAAGACAAAATAGACCTTAAAATAAAGAAGATTACAAGAGATAAGGAAGGACACTACATAATGATTAAGGGATTAGTCCAAGAGGAAGACATAACAATTGTAAATATCTATGCATATTTACATAGGAGCACCTCCATACATAAGACAAACACTAACAGACATAAAAGGAGAAATTGACAGTAACACAATAATAGTAGGAGACTTTAACACCCCACTCACACCAATGGACAGATCACTAAAACAGAAAATTAATAAGCAAACACAAGTCTTAACTGATACACTAGGTGAGATGGATCTCATTGATATCTTCAGGACATTCCATCCAAATGCAGAAGAATACACCATCTTCTCAAGACATGGAACATTCTCCAGGATAGACCACATCTTGGTCACAAATCAAACATCAGTAAGTTTAAAAAAATTGTACCAAGCATCTTCTCTGACCACAATACTATGAGACTAGATATCAATTACAGGAAAAAAAACTGTAAGAAACACAAACACATGAAGATTAAACATGTTTCTAAATAACCAACAGGTTACTGAAGAAATAAAAAGGGAAATAAAAAAAGATCCTAGAAACAAATGACAATGAAAACATGACAACTCAAAATCTACGGGATGCAGCAAAAGCATTTCTACGAGAGAAGTTAATAGCAATACAATCCTACCTCAACAAACAAGAAAAACATTGAATAGACAACCTAACATTACACCTAAAACAATTGGAAAAAGAAGAACAAAACCCCCCAAAATTAGCAGAAGGAAAGAAATTATAAAGATCTGAGCAGAAATAAATGAAAAAGAAATGAAAGAAACAATAGTAAAGATTAATAAAACCAAAAGCTGGTTCTTTGAGAAGATAAACAAAATTGACAAACCCTTAGCCAGACTCATCAAGGAGAAAAGAAAGGAGAATCAAATCAACAAAATTAGAAATGAAAAAGGAGAGGTTACAACAGACAATGCAGAAATACAAAGGATTATAGAGACTATTATGAACTATATGGCAATAAAATGGACAACCTAGAAGAAATGAACAGGTTCTTAGAAAAGTTCAATCTTCCAAGACTGAACCAGGAAGAAATAGAAAGTATGAACAGCCCAATTACAAATAATGAAACTGAAGCTGTGATCAAAAATCTCCCAAAAACAAAGCTAGGGACCAGATGGCTTCACAGGAGAATTCTATCAAACATTTAGAGAAGAGCTAATGCCTGTCCTTCTAAAACTCTTTCAAAAAATTGCAGAGGAAGGAACACTTCCAAACACATTCTACGAGGCCACAATCACCCTGATACCAAAACCAGACAAAGACAACACACAAAAAGAAAGCTACAGGCCAATATCACTGATGAACATAGATGCAAAAATCCTCAACAAAATTTTAGCAAACAGAATTCAGCAACACATAAAAAAGTTCATACACCATGATCAAGTTGGGTTTATTCCAGGGATGCAAGGATTCTTCAATATATGCAAATCAATCAATGTGTTACACCATATTAACAAACGGAAAGAGGAAAGCCATATGATTATCTCAAGAGATGTAGAAAAAGCCTTTGACAGAATTCAGCACCCATTTATGATTAAAACTCTTCAAAAAATGGGCAGAGAAGGAGCCTACCTCAGCATAATAAAGCTACAGCAAACATTATTCTCAATGGTGAAAAACTGAAAGCATTCCCCCTAAGATCAGGAACAAGACAAGGGTGTCCACTTTCATCACTATTATTCAACATAGTTCTGGAAGTCCTTGCTACAGCAGTTAGAGAAGAAAAAGAAATAAAACGAATTCAGATTGGAAAAGAAGAAGTAAAGCTCTCACTGTTTGCAGATGACATGATATTGTATATGCTGCTACTGTTGCTGCAAAGTCGCTCGAGTCGTGTTCGACTCTGTGCAACCCCATAGACAGCAGCCCACCAGGCTCCCTAGTCCCCGGGACTCTCCAGGCAAGAACACTGGAGTGGGTTGCCATTTCCTTCTCCAATGCATTAAAGTGAAAAGTGAAAGTGAAGTCGCTGAGTCGTGTCCGACTCTTAGCAACCCCATGGACTGCAGCCTACCAGGCTCCTCTGTCCATGGGATTTTTCCAGGCAAGAGTACTGGGGTGGGGTGCCATTGCCTTCTCCGGATACTGTACATAGAATACATTATAAACATAGAATTAGAAAATTTTTAGAGCTAATCAGTGAATTTAGCAAAGTTGCAGGATACAAAATCAATACACAGAAATCACTTTCATTTCTATATACTCACAATGAAAAATCATAAATAGAAATTAAGGAATCAATCCCATTCACCATTGCAACAAAAATAATTAAATATCTAGGAATAAACTTACCTAAGGACACACACACAAAAAAAACTGTACATAGAAAATTATAAGATACTAATGAAAAAAATCAAAGATGACATAAACAGATGAAGAGATATTCCATGTTCTTGGGTAGGAAGCATCGATATTGTGAAAATGACTATACTACCAAATGCAATCTACAGATTCAATGCAATCCCTATCAAATTACCAATCGCATTTTTCACAGAACTAGAACAAAAAATTTCACAATTTATATGGAAACACAAAAGACCCCGAATAGCCAAAATAGTCTTGAGAAAGAAGAATGAAGCTGGAGGAATCAACTTTCCTGACTTCAGCTTATGCTACAAAGCTACAGTCATCAAAAACAGTATAGTACTGCCACAAAAACCAAAATATAGACCAAAGGAACAAGATAGAAAGCCCAGAAATACACGCATGCACCTATGGGTACCTTATTTTTGACAAACGAGACAAGAATATATATACAACAGGGCAAAGACAGCCTCTTCAATAAATGGTGCTGGGAAAACTGGACAGCTACATGTAAAAGAAGGAAATTAGAACAATTCCTAACACCACACACAGAGATAAACTCAAAATGGATTAAAGACCTAAATGTAAGACCAGAAACTATAAAACTTTTAGAGGAAAACATAGACAGAACACTAGATGACATAAACGAAAGCAAGATCCTCTATGACCCATCTCCTGGACTAATAGAAATAAAAACAAAAGTAAACAAGTGGGACCTGATTAAACTTAAAAGCTTTTGCATAGCTAAGGAAACTATAGCAAAGTGAAAAGACAGCCCTAAGAATGGTAGAAAATAATAGCAAATGTAACAACTGACAAAGGATTAATTTTCAAAATATACAAGCAGTTCATAGAACTCAATACCAGAAAAACAAACAACCCAATCAAAAAGTGGGAAAAAGACCTTTCTCCAAAGAAGACATACAGATGGCTAACAAACACATGAAAAGATGCTCAACATTGCTCATTATTAGAGAAATGCAAATCAAAACTATGAGATATCACCTCACCCTGGTCAGAATGGCCATCATCAAAAAGTCTACAAACAGTAAATGCTGGAGAGGGTGTGGAAAAAAGGGAACGCTCTTGCACTGTTGGTGGGAATGTAAATTGATACAGCCACTATGGAAGACGGTATGGAGATTCCTTTAAAAACTAGGAATAAAATCACCACATGACCCAGCAATCCCACTCCTAGGCATACATCCTGAGGAAACCAAAACTGAAAGAGACACATGTATCCCATTGTTCACTGCAGCATTATTTTCAACAGCTAGAACTTGGGAGCAACCTAGATGTCCATCAACAGATGAATGGAAAAATAAGTTGTGCTACATATACACAATGGGATATTACTCAGCTATAAAAAGCAATGCATTTGAGTCAGTTCTAATGAGGTGGATGAACCAAGAACCTATTATACAGAGTGAAGTAAGTCAGAAAGAGAAAGATAAACACTGTATTCTAACTCATATATACAGAATCTAGAAAAATGGTACTGAAGAATTTATTTACAGGGAAACAGTGGAGAAACAGACATAGAGAATAGACTTATAGACATGGGGAGAGGGGAGGAGAGGGTGAGATGTATGAAAAGAGTAACATGGAAACTTACATTACCATATGTAAAATAAGTAGCCAACAGGGTTAGGGGGTAGAAATATGAGTATTACTTTACAGTGGGCGTTCCATATCTGCAGTTCTGCCTCTGCAAATTCAGTCAACCCCAGGTCATGCATTATGTATTTATTTATATAAAACAGATAGCCAACGGGAATTTGCTGTATGGCTCAGGAAACTCAAACAGGGGCTCTGTATCAACCTAGAGGGGTGTGATGGGGAGGTAGATGGGAGGGAGGTTCAAAAGGGAGGGGATATATGTCTGCCTATGAAAGCAGAGACATTACTTTGCCAACAAAGGTCCGTCTAGTCAAGGCTATGGTTTTTCCTGTGGTCATGTATGGATGTGAGAGTTGGACTGTGAAAAAGGCTGAGCACCGAAGAATTGATACTTTTGAACTGTGGTGTTGGAGAAGACTCTTGAGAGTCCCTTGGACTGCAAGGAGATCCAGCCAGTCCATTCTGAAGGAGATCAGCCCTGGGATTTCTTTGGAAGGACTGATGCTGAAGCTGAAACTCCAGTACTTTGGCCACCTCAAGTGAAGAGTTGACTCATTGGAAAGGACTCTGATGCTGGGAGGGATTGGGGGCAGGAGGAGAAGGGGACGACAGAGGATGAGATGGCTGGATGGCATCACTGACTCAATGGACATGAGTCTGAGTGAACTCCGGGAGTTGGTGATGGAGAGGGAGGCCTGGCGTGCTGCGATTCATGGAGTCGCAAAGAGTTGGACAAGACTGAGCGACTGATCTGATCTGATCTGATGGCTGATTCATGTTGAGGCTTGACAGAAAACAAAATTCTGTAAAGCAATTATCCTTCAATAAAAATAAATAAGTTAAAAAAAAGAATTCCAGTCAAATTATACACAGGCTCTAATGGGAAGGAACTATAAATCCTTCTTTTCTATTAATTTAGATTTTTCTTATTCATCATCTGTGTGACCCAGGGCTATTTGAGAGATATTTTATTAATCTACTAAGATAATTTATTAGTCTACTAAATGAGCAAGTTCGATGGAGTTTTGTTACTATTTTATAATCTATCAAATAATAATTTTGGCTACCTCAAAGCCTATGGATAGGAAAAAATATACATAGAGAATAAAGACTGGTATATATGAACATGTAGATATCTAGTGTTAAATTGTGGATGGAAAAGCGGTGCCAGGTATCACCAAGAAGAAAACAAGTGAATAATTCATGTCAAAATGAGAATTATTGTGACCAAATTTTCAAGGACTCACTCACTGAGATGCTTCTTAATATTTAGATTTAAATTTGGAAATATGTAACTAAAAGATTCACTGTATAAAATCTACATCAGGGTCTAACTGCCAAAAGAGAATAAAATACACTTCAGTACCTTGTTTTATGCTGGCAAAGTGTAGCATGTTTTTGCAAATCATACAGATAATTTTATTTTAAAATTTTCTTCATTAAATTCTTTGAATTTTCACAGGAAATTCTAAATTATATTAGAAAATAGGATATGCAGAGGGGAAATAAAAAAAGATAATAAAAAGACCCTGGGTAACAAGGGAAAAAGAAAGAAAACAGTGTAGGGTTTCTAAGAAGACATAAAAAGAATAAAATTACAAAAAATGAGTGGAGAATAAGGAATCATCTGCTGTATATTCTGGACAGAAATGTGTAGCTAGTTTCATTATTTCTAATAGACGATCATTTGATTCACATATTTGAGAGTTTATTTCTCTTCAAAAACACAGATGGTAAGGACACTTTTACATATTATTTTCATCACCCAGTAAGTGTTTCAAAGTTTATAAAGGAAAAAGAACAAAAGAATGAGGCTAATGAAATGTAGGTGGAAAGAAGAAGGAAGAAGGAAAGAAAATGTCTGTAAGAACAAATGTAAGATTTTTTTACATTTCTTATCATTACTGGCCTCATATTCTTTATGGCATTAATGCTTTCAGTACTTACTGATTTACTATACTGGTAATTTCACTAATATTGAGATGCATTTTCCTTTTCTGCATAAATGCTGAATTTGTTTAAAAGCTGGTATGATCAGGTAACTGTAATTCAAGATATAACACAGTGGACAGAGCGATGTCCTACTGTGTGCAAGGCCCAGTTTTGGCACTGGGATTACAAAAAACCCGTGTAGCCTCAAATCTTAATTTGCAAAAGTGATCACACTACCTTGAATATTAATTTTCAACAAAATTATCATGCAACATAAAGAGAATCATAAAAACATGAATGTTTGCTATTGGCGAGTTTAAAAAAAAGAGAGAGCGCACTACTTATTTACCAGAATTTTTTAAAAGCACAACTTGTAAACTATAGAGTGAATGAAAATTGTGTGTCTTTCACCAAATTACCTGTGCTCAGTAAACCTCAGTTTCTTTCTCTGTGTTATTGACATAATAGTAACACCTACTTCATGAGACTGTTTTTAAAGCATTAGGTAAAATATAAAGCACCCAGAACAGTGCTGTACATAATAAGCACTGGATAATAAATGCTAGCTCTTAACAATTTATGATTATTATATTTACCATTATTATTAAGCTTGAACAGGTACTCTCGTGATTCTAATGAGACTCAAGTTACTTTCATTTTTTGGTCACACCTAATAAATTAATAAAGAAATGACAAATAGAGTTGTTAAAGAATGGAGGTGTATTTTAAACATTCACATGTAAGAAATTAATGCTTTTAACTCCAAGAAACATCTCTATATATTTGACCATAATTGAAGGTAAATTTAAGATTTTTTTGGTGCATGTAAGCTCTAAGGCAAATGGCCCTCCTCCCATCCCATCATAGGCCCTGTTATTTTAAAAATGAGCATAAATAAGAAGGTGGGGACTGATAGAAGAAATAAAAGAAGCAGAGGTATGAAAGTAAGAGATTAATTTGCAAGAGTTTATTGTGTATAACTGATAGAGATGGGGGGCCAGATAAACTCTCAGGTGGAGAACTGGAGTGAGGAACTGGATATGACACTGGGAAGGAAAAGAGACAAGTTATGAAAGAATGGTCATGGGGATATAGATCTACAATATGAATTCCTGTCTCACAATGGTTTAGAAAGATGGTCATACTTATCCCCTAATAGTATGAAGGGCAGCCATTGTTCCAAAGAGAAAACAATGGAACCCTCCTCAGCAAATCTTCTTCCTTACTGACGGTCATCTTCACTTGCAAACATCTGCCCAGTTTCCTCCTGCCCCAAAGGAAGGAGAATTTCTTTCTCTTCCACAGTTGAGTGATTTTTTTCCCCCAGATAAACTCATTCTTCCACCCAGGAATGCAAAAGTATCTTTCTATGAAAATGTCTCTACTCTAGGCCAAATCCCTTTTACTTCTAACCTACAGAGAACTTCTCAAACTTCTACTGCCCCTGCTATCCTTATTCTCTTCTGGTTCCTTTCTCCTAGACTTTAAAGCTGCTCAAAATGTTCTCATTTTTGGTTCCTTGTTTTCTGGTCCATTCCCATCCTCTTGGGCTGAGTTTACATGGCTTGTTTTTATCTGCTCCACTGAGGGTCCATTATTTGGTCTTATTCTTTCTTCATCCTACACACCTCATCTACGTGTATGGGTTCAGTTATCATTGTGTTTATGATTCTCTATTATCTATCAGCAGTACCACATCATATGCCCAATGATTTGCTGCAATGACTGGTGTAGGCCAAGTGAAACCCACAATTTATGGACTCTGTGAGACTCAATTCAAGATGCAAAGAAAGAAATTATATGATTTCTATCTTAGGTAACTTTTCTAGGTCTCAACCAAGGGTTGGTGGGATATCTGAATGGACAGGCCCATCAAGATTGCATACAGTGACATAAGATGATGGTTCCACAAGTCTCCTTACATTTTTAAGCCTCCTTGAAGTTAAATAAGAATGTGTGGCTAATTCAAGTTTTATGAGCCATGAGAGGAAGTGATGTGTCTAAGCTATCATGTGAAAGGGAAGAAGAAGAAGAGCCAATGCAAGACTCTAGCTGTATCTGCCATGTAGTCCTGAAGGTATAGCTTAAGGAGGTGGAATCTTGGTTTCTAAGTGCTTTTGGGCCAATTAAGCCCTCTCTATCTGTTGTATAACATGTAGCATAATCAAGAGGTAAATTTTTGATGTTGCTGTTATTTTAACCTATCCAGACTAATATACTTCTCAAAATAAAACTGAAGCAATGTCATAAATAAAAAAAAGAATGGATGATGGGCCAGCAAAACCAACAAGTGCTCACTCAATGTGGTGAGGCTTCCTGGCCTCTCTGGGGAGAGTTAACACTTGCCTTTTCCATGCTCTCATAGTATTTTGGTATATACCTTAACTAGTACAAGTTAAGCAGCTGTAATTTTTGACTTTATGATTCTTTTTCTTTCACCAGCTGCTGAGCTTGACACCTAAGAGACAAAGCAAGTATTGGTAAAATGAAAAAAATAATGAATAAAAAAGGAAGAAGTGAAAGAAAGATAGATCTGGTAATTAGGTAGTCATCTGTTATATAAAAGAGTAGCACAGTTTTTTCTTAATGGTTTTTCCTTATGTGTGCATTCATGTTTTGATTATATCTTTGGTAAATAACAGATGTTCCAGTACACAATGGATAAGGTGCAGCCTGCTGGTTTATCTAGCCTATGCATGAGATTTTTGTCTGCTCGGCATTTTCAAAGATCATTTTGTTAAACTGAAGAAGAGGTGACGATATTACACAATTTTCAGGTATACAACATAACACTTTTATATTTTTATAGATTATACTCCATACAAAGTTATTATAAAATACAGGCTGTATTCCCTGTGCTGTACATTATATCCTTGTAACTTATTTTATACCTAGTAGTTTTTACCTCTTAATCCCTTTTATGTATTCTGTACCCTACCCTGCTGCTAAGTTGCTTCAGTCGTGTCCGACTCTGTGTGACCCCAGAGACGGCAGCCCACCAGGCTCCCCCGTCCCTAGGGTTCTCCAGGCAAGAACACTGGAGAGGCTTGCCATTTCCTTCTCCAATGCATGAAAGTGAAAAGTGAAAGTGAAGTCGCTCAGGTTGTCTACTTGAAAGTTATACAGTCGTGTCCGACTCCTAGCGACCCCATGAACTGCAGTCTACCAGGTTCCTCCATCCATGGGATTTTCCAGGCAAGAGTACTGGAGTGGGGTGCCATTGCCTTCTCCGACCCTACCCTGCACTTATCTCCTAATAACCACTTGTTCACTCTATCTATGAGTATGTATTAGTTAAATAAATTCACTTGTTTTATTGTTTTTACCTTCCCCATATAAGTTGAAACGTACAGGAAAAACAAAAACAAAACCAGTGTCGTGCTGGCACAAAACGAGAAATACAGATCAATGGAACAGAATATAAATGTTCAGAGCTAAACTCACGCACTTATGGTCATCTAATCTGTGACAAAGGAGGCACAAATATACAATAGAAAAAAGATAGCCTCTTCAATAAGTGGTTCTGGGAAAACTGGACAGCTGTATGTAAAAGAATGAAATTAGAACACTCTAACACCATACACAAAAATAAACTTCCCATGGATTAAAGATCTAAATGTAAGGCCAGATACTATAAACTCTTAGAAGAAAACAGTCAGAACACTCTGACATAAATTGAAGTAGGATCCTTTTTGATCCATCTCCTAGACTAATGAAAATGAATACAAAAATAAACAAATGAAACCTAATTAAACTTAAAAGCTTTTGCACAGCAAAGGAAACCATAAACAAAATGAAAAGACAACTCTCAGAATGGGAGAAAATATTTGCAAAACAAGTGAGCAACAAGGGATTACTCTCCAAAATAAACAAACAGCTCAATATATATATATATATATATATATATATATAAACAAAACAAAAAAACCCAGCCCAACCGAAAAATAGGCTAAGGACCTAAATAGACATTTCTTCAAAGAAGACAAACAGAAGGCCAAAATCCACATGAAAAAATGTTCAACATAATTATTAGAAAAATGCAAATCATATCACACCTATCAGAAGGACTATCATAAAAATATATACAAACAATAAAAGCTGAAGAGGGTGTGGAGAAAAGGAAAACCTCTTACACTATTGGTAGAAATGTGAACTGCTACAACCATTATGGAGAACAGCATGGACGTCTTTAAACTAAATATAGAACTACCGTATGATCCAGCAATCCTATTCCTGGGCATATATCCAGAGAAAACCATAGTTCAAAAAGATACATGCACCCTATTCATTGCACACTATTTACAATAGCCAAGACATGGAAGCAATCTAAATTCCATCAACAGAGGAGTGGATAAAGAAGATGTGGTACATATATACAATGGAATATTACTCAGCTGTAAAAAGAATGAAATAATACCATTTGCAGAAGCATCCATGTTGCATCTTTAACTTATATGCAGAGTACATCATGTGAAATGCAGGCAGGATGAAGCACAAGCTGGAATGAAGATTGCCAGGAGAAATATCAATAATCTCATATACCCAGATGACACCACCCTTATGGCAGAAAGCAAAGATGAGCTAAAGAGCCTTTTGATGAAAGTGAAAGAGGAGAGTGAAAAAGTTGGCTTAAAACTCAGCATTCAAAAAATGAAGATCATAGCATCTGGTCCCATCACTTCATGACAAATAGATGGGAAAATAATGCAAACAGTGACAGACTTTATTTTCCTGGGCTCCAAAATCACTGCAGATGGTGACTGCAGCCATGAAATTAAAAGACGCTTGCTCCTTGGAAGAAAAGCTATGACCAACCTAGACAACATATTAAAAAGCAGAGACATTACTTTGCCAACAAAGGTCTGTCTAGTCAAAGCTAAGGTTTTTCCAGTAGTCATGTATGGATGTGAGAGTTGGACTATAAAGAAGGCTGAGCACCGAAGAATTGATGCTTTTGAACTGTATTGTTGGAGAAGACTCTTGAGAGTCCCCTGGACTGCAAGGAGATCCAATCAGTCTAACCTAAAGGAAATCAGTCCTGAATTTCATCGAAAGGACTGATGTTAAAGCTGACACTCCAATACTTTGGCCACCTGATGCAAAGAAGTGACTCACTGGAAAAGACTCTGATGCTGGGAAAGATTGAAGGCAGGAGGAGAAGGGGACCACAGAGGACGAGATGGTTGGATGACATCACCAACTCTATGGGTTGAGTAAGCTCCAGGAATTGGTGATGGACAGGGAGGCCTGGTGTGCTGCAGTCCATGGGGTCTGCATGACAGAGAGTCAGACACGACTGAGCGACTGAGCTGAACAGAATTGCAGCAATATGGATAGACCTAGACAGATGGTCATACTGAGTGAAGTAAGTCAGACAGAGAAAGATAAATATATGACATCATTTATATGTGTAAATTAAAAAATAGACTACAAACAAAATTATCTACAAAACAGAAATAGAGTGCTAGATATAGAAAACAACAGTTACCAAGGGGGAAAGGAGGGAAGGATACATAGGGAGATTGAGATTAATAGATACACACTACTATATACAAAATAGGTAACTAATAAAGACCTAGTGTATAGCACAGGGAGCTCTACTCAATACTCTGTAATGGCTTATATGGGAAAAGTAGCTATCATGTATATGTATAACTGATTCATTTGTACACTTGAAACTAACACAACATTGTAAATCAGCTATACTCCAATAATTATTTTTTTTAATACAGCATTTGTCTTTTTCTCTCTCTAACTTATTTCCCTAATGGATAAATAAGATGAGGTATATGTAAACAATGGAATGTTATTTGACCATAAAAAAGAAAGAAATTTTGCCATTTCTTTCAACATGGATGGAGCTGCAGGATGTTAAGCTTAGCATCTCAAACAATTTGATTAAACTACTTTTTTTTTTTTTAATTCAGGCATGTTTACCCAAGTATCTCCCTGGAATTTTACCTCCTTCTGAAAAACTGGAATAGCTTACAACAATGATGCCTTTCTTACTTCCTTATGGAAGCAATTAGCTGGATCTGAGGTGCTTTCCACATATAGAGAAAGTTCTTTCACTTTTTATAGTAGCCATCCAGCCTGCTTTTCCCATTCCGGATGCCTGATAGACTTTCAAAGTGAAAGTGGAAGTGTTATTGGCTCAGTCCTGACTAACTGTGAACCCACGGACTGTAGCCTTCCAGGCTCCCATGTCCATGGGCCTTGGTGGGCACTTTCATTTAGGATCTCTGTAGATTCTTTAGGAAACTAAACTGTGCTTAAAAAGGCTTTCTTGGGAGAGGAACACGAGGGCTGTGTTGCTGTGAGAGTTTCCCTTCTGGAGTAAGAACTGATCTCTGCCTTCGCGTGTCATGAATAAAGTGCTAAAGTTTTTTTAAAAGCCATCTGAGTAAAGCCTTTGTTATATATTATGCTATAATGGTCACTGTCTACTAAGGGTGCGGGCGATTAACTTTTACTTGGTGATTTCTTCAATTTTAGGGAAACATTTTTGATTTGGTCTTGATGTAGTTAAAATGCATGGTATGAACTCCCTTTTTTCTCAAAGAGTATAATCTGGTTCATAAATTGCAGATGGTAGAATCATGCTAAATGAATATCCTCATTGCTCAAAAAATTAATTCTTTTGACAGAATCATTCACTTAAAATGAAGTGAATATTTAGCTTTATATATTAAGAGACCTGCGTGAAGTATCAATGCCTTCATTGTCATATACTGCCTCCCTCAATAATTTCATAGTTCATTTACTTTTTATTGAAGTTAAGGGTATTTGAGCCATATTTGTAAGTTCTCATTGCCAAACATTTTTCTTTCATTCATTCTCTCTCTCTTTTTTTTTTTTTTTCCCTTTTGGTGTGGTGTTTCTGGTTCCCCTGCATTTGCTAGCTGATGAAAATGGTCATAATCAATACACATACTTTGAACAATAGACCTTAGGCTATCACCTATCACCACAGGACAATGATGAAGACAAGGGGCCTACAGTCAGACTGGCTGGGATTTAAATCCAGGAGTTTCCATCTTCTGCTGTGTTACCCTGGGCAGTCAGCTAAACTTCTCTTTATAAATCTCAGTCTCCTCACAAATATGGTGAAGATGATAATGGGCTGTTCAAAAAAAGGAAATAGGTGATACATATGAGTGGTTTTAGACAGATATCTTTATTGAGCTATATAATAGTTGATCACTGTATATCACAAATTCTATATGCTGCTGCTAACTTTAATTTGCTAAGGAAAATAACCTTGCATGTATTCAAGTCTTCCAGGTCAAAGACTTTCCACCACCAGTGCTCACAGAAAGGAATTCAGTCATTTTTCCACTTAAGGTCTTCCACACCCTCAATTGCTTTTCCACTTACTCCAGGCCCACGGACTTTTGCTTTGTTTGGGTTTTTACCATTCTCCTTGAACATAATCATCTTCCTAATCCTCATACGTATCAGAATATCTTTGGTCCCTGAAGGTCTGGCTCAAATAATACCCCTCTTCTTAGACTCCCTCTCTCAAAGGTAGGAGCCTTAATTTTGGAACTGTAAATCTGGCACTTCTATGCCATTTATCTTTTTTATAGATTCTGTTAATGGAAGCAAATCGTGGGGTGGGGGGATGTGGGGAAACTGAAATAGATGGCCTAAATTCGGATAAAAGGAAATAGATGGATTTGAATTGTAAAGGATCAGATTAACCACAGTTTAGCAGATGCCAGGGGGCTAGTAATCTTCAAGCAGGTACTGGCAGAGATTGCAGCAGTCAAGCCTTAGAACAGGGCTACCTTGAGGTGAGACTGAGGTGGTAACCTGGATGCAGGGGAAGATGAAGGAAGTGGCAAAGTAGGTGATTTTCAGGACAGAAACAAGAGGAAATGAGGACAACTTAAAATCTTGTAAATACTTAACCTTGGTTTATTGTATAATCAACCCCTGAATGACAGACACACAGGGATCAGCAAACATTTTCTGGAAAGGCCCAGAAAGGATATATTTTCAACTGTGTCTTCTATATTATAACTACTCAGCTGTATAGTTTTAGTGCAGAAGCAATCATAGATGATACGCAAAGAAGTAGCGATGGCTGTATTCCACTAAAACTTTATGTAACAGGAGGTAGGCTGGACTGAGGTTGCAGTTTGATGGACCCTTGCCTGGAAAATCCCATGGATGGAGGAGCCTAGTAGGCTGTAGTCCATGGGGTCACTAACAGTCGGACACGACTGAGCGACTTCACTTTCACTTTTCACTTTCATGCATTAGAGAAGGAAATGGCAACCCACTCCAGTGTTCTTGCCTGGAGAATCCCGGGGACTAGGGAGCCTGGTGGGCTGCCGTCTATGGGGTCGCACAGAGTCAGACACGACTGAAGTGACTTAGCAGTAGCAGTATATTTATAAACGAGACATAGACCTGTGAGTTAGGGCTGTGTCTGTTCTGCACCTCTAACTGCCAGTATAATGCTGACATATTTTATATATTCAATAAAGATGTATTATTCATTAAGGGTGAAGATTATTTGCGGCATAACACATCTCATTTATAATCTATGTATGTTAATCCACTCTGATACCTGGAACGTTTTCCTCCATTGCCATATTTGTGTTGACATTTACTATTTTGGGGGTGACAGTTTTACTTCCTAAATATGTTCTCCTCCTACATTTTCTGAATGTTTCATTAGTTAAAAATAATATAATTCTTTTTATTTGAGTTTTATAAAAGTGCTTCTTCTGATGACTTCAATTTCCAAAGACTCTGAAACATAAATGAATGTTATTGATTAACTTTAAAAAAGGAACAAAAGACCATCAACTTCTGTGCCAACTAATTTCAACTGACTAATACTATTTATCTGTAATTTTTGATGATACGACATGAAGTCACAAGTCCCAAGGATTGGAAAGTAGTAACTGGCTGATGCAGTCTGTCATGGGTGGGTAAAGAAGTTAGTGGTGATAGGATTCAAATTATATATCTGCCAATTCTGATCCAAAGAGCGTAAGAAATTATATTGAGCTACAAAACATTATATTTATATTATATGAGTGTCTGTTTATGTTTGAAAGAGATTCATCAAATTATTAACCAAGGCAATCTGGATGTCACATGACATTTTTTTATTTTGACTGTTATAGATTTTCTAAATGTTCTACAGTGGAAGATGTGATTTTGGGGATTTATGCTTCTAGTAATATGGTGAACTAGAAACTCTGAAGGGCCTAAGATAATGTACATCCAGTGTATATTTAATGCATTTCTGGGCTCTCTGGAAAGTTAAGGAAATAAAACAATAAGCTATTTGATTTCATTGCTACTGCTGCTAAGTCGCTTCAGTTGTGTCCAACTCTGTCCAACCCTACAGATGGCAGCCTGCCAGGTTCCCCCATCCCTGGGATTCTCCAGGCAAGAACACTGTAGTGGGTTGCCATTTCCTTCTCCAATGCATGAAAATGAAAAGTCGAAGTGAAGTCACTCAGTCGTGTCCAACTCTTAGCAACCTCATGGACTGTAGCCTACCAGGCTCCTCTGCCCATGGGATTTTCCAGGCAAGAGTACTGGAGTGGGTGCCACTGATTTCATTACAGCCACAGAAATCCTGGAAGTAAATGTTAACACTAGTTCTGAGACCAGGAGGCTTAACTGCGGGCAGCTACTGTCAATGGGGTCAAACCTCTGAATCCTGCATTAAGTTAGAAAATTGAGAAGTGTTAAAGTGGCACTAGGTTAAAGCTATATCCCCTATAAAATAACGAATCCCAAGTGCTTGCCACTAGTATTTCGACAGGTCAAATTCAACAGTATTTTAGCTCTCAGTAAAAGGAAAATCACCAAACATGAAATAAGGCATGAGTGACAGCACAAACAAGGAGGTTTAAGTCTCCACCTGGGAAGTGTAACTAATGGAATTATCAAATATAGAACATAAAATGGTAACACAGTATAAGTTTAAATAAATAAGAAGTGAAATAAAAAACGAGCAAGCAACAAAAGTTTATCAGGAATGACAAACCATATTGAATTTTTAGAAATAAGAAAGGCACCTCTTGAAAATTAAACTCAATAGATGAATTATGCAATAGATTAGACACTGTCAAAGTGAGAACTAGGGAAATGAAAAACAGATCCAAAGAAACTATTCAAATATATTACAGGAGACAGAGATGCAAAATGTAAGAGGTTAAGATATATATGGGCAACAGAATTAGAAGCTGAAATACTTGCAGTCGAAGTACCAGGAAACAGACTAAAGAAAATGGTGGAGAAGAAAAAATGTCTGAGATCTTAGTTCAACTTATGAAAGATATGAGCTCATAAATAATATATAAATGCAAGGATTAAAAAAAAGAACACTAGGCAGTTGTGGTAAAGCTACAGAACACAAAGTCAAAAGAGAAGGTCTTAAAAGAAGCTCAAGAGAAGGAACAGTTCAAATAAATGCAAATTAGACTGAGGTCTCAACAGGAACAACTGAAACGAGGAGGTGAATTCAGTTCTGAGAGAAAATGTGAAACTAGAATTGTGAACCCAGCAAAACTATCTTTTAAGAAAAAAAAAAAGTGCACTAAAAAAAGACATTCTCTGGAGGAGCTTACTTAAAATTGCAAGTCTTCTTTAAATAAACTGTGGCTTCATTTTACTCTGGAATTTTCTTTGCTGGAAGTTTTATTTACATATTCAATTTCTAAAAGAGATCGAAGACTTCAAATTATCCATGTGAAAAAACAAAATAGCTGTGTTTTTGTGAGAATTTAAAATTTTCATCAAAAGTTTTAAATTATCATATAGTTTTTCAAAATATTCAAGACATTCCAATCTTTTGAAATATGCAGTGATATTATTTTTCATTTCTCATATTGATTGTCTTCTCTCATTTGGTGGTGTTCTGATTTGTTGGTGATTTATCAACTTAAAAAAAAATCTTTGGGCCATTTGAGAATTTCTATATTACTTTTTTCTTTTTAATTTCATTTCTGCTCTTAGCTTTATTCTTCTTTCCCTGATTTTCATATAAGTTGCTATTCTTTTTCTAACTCCTTGAGATGGGTATTCAGAATGGATTATGCATCTTTCTGATATTTTACCATATACTGTCTAGCTCAGTACTCTTCAAAGTCAATCCCCTGGACCAACATTAACATCATCCATGAACTTGTTAGAAATGTAATTTCTTGGGCCTAGTCTCAAATGTGGATCCTGAGGAATATGACCCAGCAATCTATATTCTAGTAATAATTTGCATTTAAAAACAGAACACTGTTCATAAAGATTAATTAGTGTATAAGTAAGCAACTAGGTTAAAATTACGCTAAAAAAAAGAGTAAATGTAGGTGAAATAGTTCTTTCTCTATCAGAGAAAAGTACCATTATAGAAATAAATTCTGAACTAAATTTGGCTAAGAAAATCACAGCAACATCAACAGCAAAACCAAAGCAAAACCAAACGACGTCCAAAAAAAGCTCCTACCTAAGTTTAATGGCTGTTCAGTCTAATATTAAGAGAGAAGATTCATAATTCAATCATAATTTAATCCAATCCTGCTTTCTTATACCAATGATTTTTCTCCTAAACAATGGAAAAGTTCTTAGCCATTGCTCTGCATTTCAAATTACACAAAAGAAATTTCCTCATTATATCAGGCACTAAGTTCCCTAAGGGTAATACTCAAAAAGCAAAATTTTAAGCTATTTCATCAAATTATTAAATAAGTCATTTTGACTATACTTTAACAAAAGAAAAAAAAACCACCAGTAACATCATCTCAAACAGATGGTATCAAATAGTTCGAATATTATCCTAGGCATGGTTCAGTAGCTCCAGAAATAACACATAAATTCATAAATATAAATAGAAAGGTAAGCTGGCAGATTAGATATAATACTAAACTTCACTTATAGTTGGTATGGAGACTGCCCCAATTTCAAAAGAAATGTCCACAACCAACATCACATTATGCATTGCTAGATTTAACTTTCTATCTTCATGAAGAAAAACAATAAGCCAGAATAACAATACCAGTGAAAGTGAAAGTTGCTCAGTCGTGCCCCACTGTTTGTGATGCCCTGCACTGTACAGTCCATGGGATTCTCCAGGCCAGAATACTGGAGTGGGTAGCCTTTCCCTTCTCCAGGAGATCTTTTCAACTCAGGGATTGGACCCAGGTCCACTGCATTGCAGGCAGATTCTTTACCGGTTGAGCCACAAGGAAAGCCCAAGAATACTGGAGTGGGTAGCCTAGCCCTTCTCCAGTGGATCTTCCTGACCCAGGAATTAAACCAGAGTCTCCTGCATTGCAGGTGGATTCTTTACCAACTGAGCTATCAGGGAAGCAATACTGGTAGATAAAGAAAAACACTTTGCTAAAGAACTTCAGAGAATAGCGTATCAATGAGAAAAATTATATATGAAATCCCAAATCTACAGCCAAAAAAAAAAAAAAAAAAAACAAAGCAGATTTGATTACCTAACTGAACTTTTTTTTTTTATCAATAATTCTTATCAAGATATTTTGTATGCCTAAACTCAGAACTTTTAAACTTCTTACCAGGAAATCCAAAGAGTTTATACTTTCACATGGAAATAAAAAAAGATTGATGAAGACTTTAAGTATAACAAGTATTATTTTAATTTCTAAACTAAAATGAAGGAAGAGAAATCCCCACATATGTAGTATGTTCCTACTTTGACTACAATTGTTGGCATTTGTCAATCAGTTTAGAAATAGATTTTTTTCTTAGTTAAATCACTGAAGATTGGGTCATATTTCCCTTTTTTCACTTCTTCCTTCAAAAAAATCTTACCCTTAAATAGTTCTGATACCTTGAAAGGGAATAAACAGTGGAAAATTAGTAAGGAAATAAAATTATCAGGATACCTTAGAAAATGGTACAAAGGTTTGAATTTATGCAGAAAAGTTTAAATCCCATAAGTTCCATTTATCACCAATTACTAAAGAGATAATTAAGCTTCTTTGCATAGGGATTATATATTTTATACCTAAATCAGGAGGCCATATAATTTCTATATATTAATACCTAACTTAATTTGCATGTATGACAAAATTTTTATGTGAGATTCTATGTTTTTTCAATTATTTGAATAGTAAAACATGAATATTTTATAATTTTTACCAGTTGTGTTAATACTGTCTTATAGTCAGTGCATATTTTGAAGTAAAACAAAAGCATTTACCAAACGTCTTTGTTTATCTGTGTTGTAGTTGTTAAGTGTGTATGCCCAAAGTATATCTAAGTAAAAACTTTTATTATTCTTTTTATTCACATAAACTTAATAACGTAAGCTTATACTATACTTATTGAATCTTGTCAAATTTCTTTAGGATGAAGAAACCCCTTGAAAGATAACAATTAACACAAGTCACCTTTGCTACTATTTATACGTCCATTCTATCTAGAAAATTCACTGCGTGTGGGAAGACATTATGCAGACCGATTTAAAATCCACCAACAACCGTTTTCCTGATAGACTGTTCTGGTTGTGAAGAATACCAGCTGACACAGGGAGTGTAAACCATAGTAAACGTTAGAGCATCAGCTTTGAGAAGGGCCGATAATCTGCTTCCTATATTCTATTCAGGGGTGACAACAGCAGGGAGTGACTAGAACAGACAGTAAACCATGTATTTAAATAGAACAGAAACCAAGGAAAACAACGTGAGCTATCAAGGCAAGTAAGGAAGTGTTAACAGTGACTGTGGTGGATGGAAGTGCCTGACTCCTCACGCTCTGTCTAGGTCATCAGGTGGAGGAAACTGGAGTTGTAAGCTGTCATGCCTTGTAGAGGTGTGTGAACACAGCAGCTAATGTCCCATGGCACTGATAAACTCTCAGAGCCTTGAGGCCAAGGATTTTATGCTCTGATGGAGACGTTTTTGCCAGGTACATGTTCTTGATGATATCATACTCTAAATGTTTCTTAAAAGCCCATCACAGTCTGTGGAATTTATTTTCTTCTGAGGTGGACAATTGTGTTAGTTATTATCAATGTTACAATAAAGATCAATGTTATAATAAAGACAATGAGACTTGAGATTATAAAAATAATTTCAAATATAAGACAGAAGTCTGCTACTAAGCCTGCAAGCCCTAGTTCTTTTTAGTTCTGACATGTCATTTGTAAAGAAATAGAGATAAGAAACAAACAAATAAAAAACACATTCACTTTTGATAAGAGAATGATAACTAGATTTGGAATTAGAGTAACTTTCTATTTTTGAGCAATCTATTTAAATTTTCCGACCTTTATATTTCTTATCTGTAAATCAGAATAAGGGTATGAATAAATATATGTGAAAAATATCTTAGGAACTATTAATTGATACAAACATCAAAGCTATTGCTGATATACTATGTTAAGTTTTTCTTGGTACTTACACATTATTTTAAAAATACTAAAATGTTTTAAAATGCACAAATATATGACAGTATTTTAGAACCTTATTTCTAGCCACCTCTCAATACTTTTTTGCTCATTTTCATGGATTTATTTTTTTATACCAGAGATAAGATCATTTTATGTGACTAACAATATGCTTGAGTTTAAGAAAACTGAAGAGAAAAAAATAAAGTCATATATTTTCAACTTCTATTAAGTTCTTAAAAAGTAGCTTAACTGGGCTTTCCTTAACTGAGTCTGAATCTTCCTGTCAATGCAGGAGACACAAGTTTGATCCCTGGTCTGGGAAGCTCCCACATGCCATGGAGCAACTAAGCTGGTGCTCCATAACTACTGAGCCTGTGCTCTCAAGCCCACGTGCAGCAACCAGAGAAGCCTGAATGCCCTAGAGCCTGTGCTCTGCAACTAGAAGCCCCTGCAAGGAGAAGCCCTAGGGAGTAACTGCGACTAAAGAGTAGTCCCCGCTCACCACGACTAGAGAAAAGCCCATGTAGCAACGAAGACCCAGCACAGCCAAAAAAACAAACAAACAAACAAAAAAAACACTATTGAAAAAAAGCAGCTTAACTTATACTCAGGTATTTCTGAGGGCTGAACATTGTTCAAAATGTTACACACACAGTGATGGATGTGACATGGCTCCCTCCCTTGTGGATCTCATAGTCTCCTAAAGGAGACAAACCTTTAATCATAATAACAACAAAAATTATAAGAGAAACACAGTCTAATGGAGAAAGATCCACTTTACATCTTGTCCAGTTGGTGACAAGTAAAGAAAGGCTGGGTCATTTACTTGCTTGCTCTGTATAAAACACTATCTCACTATACGCCTATTCCATAAAGCTGAAGCTTCCACAGTGGATTTGTGGAGTAGCAGATGGAAAATTTAGAATGACAGTGAATTTGCAGGAGAGATTTGGTTTGGGGTTTTAATTACGATGAGCGTAACTTTAGGTATCCATTCTTAATAGATAGATTTGATCACAACACTGTTAATCGGCTATACCCTAATACAAAATAACAAGTGTAAAGTTTGAACAAAAATAAAAGACAAAGTAAACAGCTTCTGAAACAAGATTTTTAAAAAGATATATTTTTATGTCAATTAACCGCATGTAATTTATCTATGCTTCCCCAAATGTTCAGAATTTATAAAGAGTGAGCAAAACTGAATCATTCTCTACTATACAACATATAGTAAGGATTTCTATATGGATTGATTAGGGCATGAAAGTCATGGGTTTCCTCACCAAAATGTGTTACAGGATAAAAAAAATTCATTCTAGGGGGAAGAAAATAAATAACTTCGTATTTTACCCCAATTTTGTTATACTAAAAAGTTAGTAAAATGTATAGATCTCATGGGCATGACTTTGAGTAGTTTTCTGTGTATTAAATGAAAATGCTGATCCCCTATTTTTGGTATGTGTGTGAACAAGAAGAGGTACTGATAAAAACATCTCAGTTCACTGCAAATATAAACAGTAAAAAACAGCATGTGCAAAGATTAAACAATATCCTATGTAAGCAAGAATCACTCTTTATTTCTTATCGTGTTATGACATAAGGAGAGAAAAAATGTTTTGATTTAAAAATCTGTCAGCTATCATGTAATTTAATATGTAGTGACATATACTGCTAAAAGGTATATATTAACATTAGAGACCTAAACTCCAATGATTAATATTATAGTGATGACAGAATGAAAGTGCCTAATTTTAATCCACTGTTTATCTATGTGGGGTAATTTATAGATCACTCGACATGTTTTAATAGTAGACATAAAAAGATATCCTCTAATACCCACTTGCTTTCAAGATCTGACATTTGCAATTACAAATACAAAGAAATACCAGGGGTTGCCTTCATTGGATATGTATACAAATAGCTAGTCATCCCATACACAGTTTATAAAAAGTGATCTATTAATAACAAAACTGCTCCAAAGACCCAGGATCTCTTAATATTCTAGTTGAATATCAAAAGGTTGACTTAAAATGAGGCCAGAAACACAAAGAGTGGACAACACATTGATTTGCCTGCCAAATATAGTTTTACCACCATAAATCTCAGGCTGACAGTTGCACAAAGCTTTCTTCACCCAAACACTGCCAAGTAAGGGCGTTTATTCACTGATTGGTTGATAGTCACCATGACAACTGATGCCACAATTAGACAAGTACAATCCCACTTTCAAACATGCACACAATTCATTAATTTAGCAAGACTTTGTTGATGATACATTATAAGGAAAATGAGAGAAATATTTAATACTATTCAGACACTGATATACCTGCCTCTTATCTAGGGTAAAATAAATCATAAGAAGTGATGAAAACAATCATTTAATTAGACCAAAGTAAGTTTGACCAGCAATTCAGTGAATTTAATTTTTAAAATATTTTAATATTTTTAATAATTGTAGGTATCTCATTCTGAAAACTGAATGACCACTGAATTAGCTTTCAAGTTATTTTCCTAGGGGCCCTTTTAAAAAAGAGGTTGGAAAGGATATGAGTCCAATTTTCTACATATTAAATAAGATAACAACAAACATTTCTTTGGTACATGAGAAGAAATAATTTTACTCAATGTTAACCGATATTCCTCTGTGGAAATCCCAATGAAAACTGAAAGGAGTCATTTCCCTATGCTTTGTCTACATAGAAATCATATTTACCAGAGATGGTTCCTAAGACAGACAACTATATAGGTTCAGAATTTAAATACTAATAAGAATAAGCTAATGAAGTGTCTAATGTAAGGAAACATTGTGTTTATCAACTTTTACTTAATTTTAACTTAGCCAGTCTTATCAACCAAACTACTGGAAGAGAAATGCTGATATTTCTAAATTCATTTTCTCATACTGTGATCCAGTGAGTGTGTGAAATGCAGTTAATGAGTTAAAACCTTTTATACATGTGTTTAAGGTTTTTCTGTTTACTTAGGTTTGAAAGAATATACAGTGAAGAGTGTGGAAGGCTAGATACTGTATTGTTAATGCTTGATTCAGAGATATGGGTTAGGGGAGGGTGGAGAAAATTTTTTTCATTATATATATTTTTAGTTATTTATTTAATGAAAGGGAGATTTACTTTCTAACTTTAAGTAAAAAGATCCAATAAAATACTGAAAAACTGATCATGATATAATTAAAAGTCAGGACAAAGTATTTTGTTTAATATGATCTCATTTTATTATATATGTACTCTATACATCAGTGCACATCTGTGTGTATGTGGGGGGTGTGTGTAAAAATAGAAATAAAAAGGACCTTAAGAATGAATCTAATTATATACCATTGGTTATCCCTGGGTAGTGGGATTATTTTGTATTTTCTTCTTTGTATAATTTGCAATGAGAATGACTTTATTCTTTTATTAAGAAGGGTTATTACATTATAATTAATAAAAGTGAGTAACTGGAACATCTGGTTTTTACCTTCTATGTGTTGTATTCACTTTTAGGAGATGCAAAGAAAAGTGTCTTCAAAATCATAACAATTTAATAGAGAAAGCACAGTGCAAGTATGAAATATTATAATACAGTGTATGAAGAATACAGATGATTTGTACAGAAATTTAGAAGAATCATCACATACACCTTCTTAAAAATATACATTTGCCATATTTATACTATCATTTTTGGCAAAGTGCAAATACTAAATTATTTGGTCCATAAGTAATCTGAAAATACATTTTTAAAATAATTGAATTTGTCTAGACAATAAAGGAAGAAATGTGATTTCAAAACCATTCACAAGAAGGACAGTGATTTTTGATTTTTAAAGAGTGTAAACCATTCCTTAAGAAAAAAAGCTGTCTAAATGGGCCAAGTTAAGAAATATCAAAATACAAAATATTTCACCTTATTGTTTGACTCTCAGTTCAGTCGCTCAGTCGTGTCCGACTCTTTGAGACCCCATGACTCGCAGCACGCCACGCCTCCCTGTCCATCACCAACTCCCAGAGTTCATCCAGACTCACATCCATCGAGTCAGCGATGCCATCCAGCCATCTCATCCTCTGTCATCCCCTTCTCCTCCTGCCCCCAATCCCTCCCAACATCAGAGTCCTTCCCAATGAGTCAACTCTTCGTGTGAGGTGGCCAAAGTACTGGAGTTTCAGCTTTAGCATCATTCCTTCCAAAGAAATCCCAGGGCTGATCTCCTTCAGAATGGACTGGTTGGATCTCCTTGCAGTCCAAGGGACTCTCAAGAGTCTTCTCCAACACCACAGTTCAAAAGTATCAATTCTTTGGCGCTCAGCCTTCCTCACAGTCCAACTCTCACATCCATACCCGACCACTGGAAAAACTATAGCCTTGACTAGACGGACCTTTGTTGGCAAAGTAATGTTTCTGCTTTTGAATATGCTATCTAGGTTGGTCATAACTTTCCTTCCAAGGAGTAAGCGTCTTTTAATTTCATGGCTGCAGTCACCATCTGCAGTGATTTTGGAGCCCAAAAAAATAAAGTCTGACACTGTTTCCACTGTTTCCCCATCTATTTCCCATGAAGTGATAGGACCGGATGCTATGATCTTCGTTTTCTGAACATAAAGCTTTAAGCCAACTTTTTCACTCTCCTCTTTCACTTTCATCAAAAGGCTTTTTAGTTCCTCTTCACTTTCTGCCATAAGGGTGGTGTCATCTGCATATCTGAGGTTATTGATATTTCTCCCGGCAATCTTGATTCCAGCTTGTGCTTCTTCCAGCCCAGCTTTTCTCATGATGTACTCTGCATATAAGTTAAATAAGCAGGGTGACAATATACAGCCTTGACGTACTCCTTTTCCTATTTGGAACCAGTCTGTTGTTCCTAGATTTAGGGGACTAGATCTGATAGATAGAGTGCCTGCTGAACTATGGATGGAGGTTTGTGACATTGTACAGGAGACAGGGATCAAGACCATCCCCATGGAAAAGAAATGTAAAAAAGCAAAATGGCTGTCTGAGGAGGCCTTACAAATAGCTGTGAAAAGAAGAGAAGCGAAAAGCAAAGGAGAAAAAGAAAGATATAAGCATCTGAATGCCGAGTTCCAAAGAATAACAAGAAGAGATCAGAAAGCCTTCCTCAGTAATCAATGCAAAGAAGTAGAGGAAAACAACAGAATGGGAAAGACTAGAGATCTCTTGAAGAAAATTAGAGATACCAAGGAAACATTTCATGCAAAGATGGGCTCGTTAAAGGACAGAAGTGGTATGGACCTAACAGAAGCATAAGATATTAAGAAGAGGTGGCAAGAATACACAGAAGAACTGTACAAAAAATATCTTCACAACCAAGATAACCACAATGGTGTGATCACTCACCTAGAGCTAGACATCCTGGAATGTGAAGTCAAGTGGGCCTTAGAAAGCATCACTATGAACAAAGCTAGTGGAGGAGATGGAATTCCAGTTAGCTATTTCAAATCTGTAAGATGATGCTGTGAAAGTGCTGCACTCAATGTGCCAGCAAATTTGGAAAACTCAGAAGTGGCCACAGGACTGGAAAAGGTCCGTTTTCATTCCAATCCCAAAAAAGGCAATGCCAAAGAATGCTCCAACTACCGCACAATTGCACTCATCACACACGCTAATAAAGTAATGCTCAAAATTCTCCAAGCCAGGCCTCAGCAGTATGTGAACCGTGAACTTCCAGATATTCAAGCTGGTTTTAGAAAAGGCAGAGGAACCAGAGATCAAATTGTCAACATCTGCTGGATCATCAAAAAAGCAAGAGAGTTCCAGAAAAACATCTACTTCTGCTTTATTGACTATGCCAAAGCCTTTGACTATGTGGATCACAATAAACTGTGGAAAATTCTGAAAGAGATGGGAATACCAGGCCACTTGACCTGCCTCTTGAGAAACCTATATGCAGGTCAGGAAGCAACAGTTAGAACTGGACATGGAACAACAGACTGGTTCCAAATAGGAAAAGGAGTATGTCAAGGCTGTATACTGTTACTATGCGTATTTAACTTATATGCAGAATACATCATGAGAAAAGCTGGGCTGGAAGAAGCATAAGCTGGAATCAAGATTGCCGGGAGAAATATCAATAACCTCAGATATGCAGATGACACCACCCTTATGGCAGAAAGTGAAGAGGAACTAAAAAGCCTTTTGATGAAAGTGAAAGAGGAGAGTGAAAAAGTTGGCTTAAAGTTCAACATTCAGAAAACGAAGATCATGGCATCTGGTCCCATCACTTCATGGGAAATGATGGGGAAACAGTGGAAACAGTGTCAGACTTTATTTTTCTGGGCTCCAAAATCACTGCAGATGGTGACTGCAGCCATGAAATTAAAAGACGCTTACTCCTTGGAAGGAAAGTTATGACCAACCTAGATAGCATATTCAAAAGCGGAGACATTACTTTGCCAACAAAGGTCCGTCTAGTCAAGGCTATGGTTTTTCCAGTGGTCGTGTATGGATGTGAGAGTTGGACTGTGAAGAAGGCTGAGCGCCAAAGAATTGATGCTTTTGAACTGTGGTGTTGCTGAAGACTCTTGAGAGTCCCTTGGACTGCAAGGAGATCCAACCAGTCCATTCTGAAGATCAGCCCTCGGATTTCTTTGGAAGGAATGATGCTGAAGCTGAAACCTCAGTACTTTGGCCACCTCATGTGAAGAGTTGACTCATTGGAAAAGACTCTGATGTTGGGAGGGATTAGGGGCAGGAGGAGAAGGGGACGACAGAGGATGAGATGCCTGCATGGCATCACTGACTTGATGGACGTGGGTCTGCGTGAACTCCAGGAGTTGGTGATGGACAGGGAGGCCTGGTGTGCTGCGATTCATGGGGTTCCCAAGAGTCGGACACAACTGAGTGAATGAACTGACTGAACTGAATGAGTCTAAAATTAGGGCTCATTCAATGCATGTAAGTTGGCAATAATACTTTTGTCAAACCATTTGGTGGTATGTCTGTTGAGTCTTAAAGATTTCATACTTTTTACCCACTTATTTTCATTCAAGGGCTTCCCTGATAGCTCAGTTGGTAAATAATCTGCCTGCAATGCAGGAAACCCCAGAATCACATTCACCAGAATCACGTGCACCCAGAATTACATTCACCCCGAATCACATTCACCCAGAATCACTACAAATTCCTTGCAATGTGTTTATTTATAATATCAAGAAATGAAAACAGACCAAATGACCAACAATAGAATAAAAATTCAGCAAATTTTATTACGTTGACACAATGGACAGCCATATAATGATGCCATTAAATTATGCTCTAGAAATTTTTAAGAAACAAGGGGAAACAGCTCTGAAATATATTATTGGCTACATTGTACATTATATGTCTGTGTATCTGTATGTTATAAATTGAATGAAAAGAACAGGATATAATATTTACATATGGCATAATTTCAAATTTTTTAAATGTGTCAAAAAAACACACCTCAACTAGCCCTAACACACATGAAAATATTAACAGAGGTTGTCTCTGAATGTTGGCATTATAAGAGCTTTATTTTTCTATTCTATATATGTTTTAGATTTTCAGTATTAAACATGTTTTTTTATAATCAGAAATTTTAAAATAGTCATCAGGATCATGATACATGAGAGGGCAAAACAATATGGCTTCATGTCCTAACTCTGGCTTAGTTAAAAAGAACAAATATAGTTAAAGGAGCCTTTGAAATGTAACTATATCCAATCAGCTTCCTGACCCTTACTCAACACAGTTGGAAAGTAGACAGAATCTCCATGTTGCTACTGAATTTCTGACAGTGCAATGACTCTTGCCTTCATGGAAGGCTTGGGAAATACTGTACTTCTTTAAAAGTCTGGAAAAGTTCCTAGTTTATACATCTTTGCATCTAATTTATATTTCAGAGGAGACAATCTAACTGCAACCTACCCAGGAGGCTCTCTGCTTTTACGCATCCCCATGGGAAGAGGTCTACCTTAGAGACTTGGGTGTTTTGAAGAGATAACACCGTTATAGTTCAGTCCCTTAGTGCAAAGGGTTCAATTCAGTCCTACCATACCATTCCTCATGGGAATAGCATTCAATGGCTACCATAACTGGCATGACATTATAGGCACAAAAGAGAAAGAGAGAGATTGCACAAAAAGAGCCTTTTATCTAGTTGTGGCATATGTAAACTAGTACTCTGGAATAAATTCTTCATAATACTCATTGTTTGGTAGTCACCTAATTTCACTCAATTCAGTGCTGTATATTTTATTTTTTCTATTTCTGGCTTGAAGCAGAATAATCATGTGTCTGTATATCTTCCAGAAATATAAATTATGTTCAAATTATTTTATTGTCTATTTTGTAGGATATAGACATTCAAACGACAGTGTTATATTGGTCATACTAAGAATCTCTCCAAGAAATCCGTTTAAGTGGTAAAATTATTATAAGAAGAAATCTATTCAGAAAAGCATGCAATTCCATGCTTAGGGTTACTAAATCAATCCACATCAAGTGCCATCAAACCATAGTACTAGAAAATGGGCCACATCAGCAAATGGAACATTCAGTCTCTTTCTGTTCTTGAGGCTTACACGGACACTTCCATAAGGATGTTTGCCCCAAAAGAAATGGTAGAGATAAAAAGGTGGGTTCAGCTCCGAAGTTCTAGGGAAACAATAACTAAAGAAGTGATTAGCTTGGGTGGCAGAGACCAAGATGGGATAACTAACAGTATAAAGGAAATATTTTCATTTTTGGTGGACAGTCATCTATGGATGTGAGAGTTGGACCATAAAGAAGGCTGAACACCAAAGAACTGATACTTTTGAACTGTGGTGTTGGAGAAGACTCTTGAGAATCCCTTGGACTGCAAGGGGATCAAACCAGTCAATCCTAAAGAAAATCAATTCTGAATATTCATTAGAAGGACTGTTGCAGAAGCTGAAGCTCCAATACTTTGGCTACCTGATGTGACGCTGGAAAAGACCCTGATGCTGGGAAAGATTGAGGGTAGGAGGAAAAGGGGACGACAGAGGATGAGATGGTTGTATAGCATCACTGACTCAATGGACATGAGTTTGAGCAAGCTCCGGGAGATGGCGAAGGATGGGAAAGCCTGGCGTGCTCCAGTCCATGGGGGTGCAAAGAGTCTGACACGACTGAGTGACTGAACAACAACAATGGCAGATCATTAGAGAAGTAGTTTTAATGATGAATTCCCAATGTGAATGTGTCATTGGGTCTATGATAATCAAATGAGTTGCACATGATAGGAAAAAGTAATAAAAAATAACTGGGGTCAATTAAATGAATCTGATTACTCATTTATTGTAGCTTTACAGAAGAATTGAAAAGTTTTACAGTCAGATACCTAAATGCTGGCACAAGAAATAAAACCAAAAGGTAGAAGTGGCAGTGAGAAATTTTGTAATTTTCTTAAGTGAACTTGGAATGCAACAAAAAGGTATTTCTGTGCCTTTTGTTCCAAATGTTTAAAGTTGAGGTTGCAAACCTAAAACTCCAGTGGGGGCAAGGTGGGGATGTAAACAAAAGATAAAGGTCATACATATGAGGCTAGGACACCGCAGGGAACATGTGGCATCAGAAGAAGGATGCATCCTCTAACTAGGTCAGTTACCACTTGGCTGGAAATTGTCGCTACGCAAAAGCATCACACTGACATGATTTTCAAGAGAAGCTGAAAAGCAGGAATGTATATGAATTTTTTTGATTATTTAAAACTGAATTGTGTACCACAGTTTGTGACTTCTAACTTAAAGATAGAAAAGGCATTTCTGAATAATATTTTAGTCATTTTTAAAGAATGAGGTAACTGGTATGGAAGAGTGATCATACATATTTTCTCAGGAAAAAAGTCAGTTGCAATTCAAAATGTATCAAGTGGTCCCATCTCATAAAAAGAAAAACTGTATTTGCAATTACGGGAGATACAGAACAAAATATTAGTGGAGGTTTGGGAATGGGGAATACCTACATATATGTGTGCTGTTTGCTTTTTCTCAGCATGTATCACATGGGATTACCAAATTTCACTGATTCCAAAATATGTATTTTAAAAAATTTCTCAAAAATATATTTTTCAGACTTCTCAAAATCGAGATCTCTTATACTAACTCACAACAGTATATAAAATAATGGTGTGTTCTACCTTTAATGCATCTTAGATTCAGTAAAATATGATTGAAAAAGTTAAAAGCACAAAATTGTAAAATAATATGCATTTAATTACATTTCTTTGAGATCTAATGCCTGAAAGAAATAATCTGGTACTTACGTTTCTCAGAATTCATCTATTTAAAAAACAAAAATATTCAGGTAGAAACTGGAAATTCATTTAACCTCTTGTTTGATTACTCATGATGCCACATTTCTGTATCAGTTCAGTTCAGTTCAGTCACTCAGTTGTGTCCGACTCTTGGCGACCCCATGAATCGCAGCACGCCAGGCCTCCCTGTTCATCACCAACTCCTGGAGTTCACTCAAACTCACGTCCATCGAGTTGGTGATGCCATCCAGCCATCTCGTCCTCTGTCATCCCCTTCTCCTCCTGCCCTCAATCCCTCCCAGCATCAGAGTCTTTTCCAATGAGTCAACTCTTCGAGTGAGGTGGCCAAAGTACTGGAGTTTCAGCTTTAGCATCATTCCTTCCAAAGAAATCCCAGGGCTGATCTCCTTCAGAATGGACTGGTTGGATCTCCTTGCAGTCCAAGGGACTCTCAAGAGTCTTCTCTAACACCACTGGAATGTATTTGAGGTATTCCAATTTTAATGGTTGAGGTTTCAAGAATCAAAACCCCAAATCTTCAAGTGACCCATATAATCTCAGGAGCATATTTTTATACAGGTAAAAATTATTGTTTCTAAAGAAGTTATGGCCCAAACTTTTAAAGACTCGAATTGTCAGAACCTCTAGTTATCCCAGAAAGCAAAAAAATCTTTATTACAGGTTTCAGATCAGAGGTATTATGTGCTCCATATGGCTAACGGATCTGGGCAGTTCCACTCAGCCCCAGCCAAACATCCACAGGGTCTAGGGTCTGTCATATTGTGAGTCGAAATTATGAATAATTCCTAGGAAATACTTAATGAATAATTTCTCCCCCCCTCCATGTGCCATTATATCCTAGACTCTAAAGAAATTTCTAATAAAAGTGTATTTACAGTCTTTTTTCTTCATTAGGAACTACAATATATATGCCATTGATGTTAGGGGAATTCAGTATAAATTTGCAATCAGGTATACTGTGCAAGGTATCACAACAGTCAATATGAAAGTACAACATACCTGATCTAGTGATGTGATATATTTTTTTATGTTATAGACCATGAAATTATAGAATCTCCCATAGTTCTAACGTATTACTTCTCCTCCTAAATCATTATAATAACCAGACCCATCTCATGCCTCAATCTCTAAATGATAATGGAAGCAGAATCACAGTATAATGAAGGAAGCTCTCAAGATTCATTTTCAGAAAAATATGATGCTCGCCCTCACTAAGTAGAATTCTTCATTAATTAATTGTGCCATTGATGGCATTATGTTACCCACCACCAAGTTTCTGAAAATCTTACTTTATGGCGCCATAAAAATCAGAATCTGTGGAAAGTATCATATGAATAAGTAGTTATATTAGAGTTGAATAGGAACAATGCTCTGAAGAGATTCTTTAAAAATTCTTCAGTCCTCCCTGTTTTCAGGAATGGTTCATTCTCCTGTGTCCAGAATACAGGGGCTGAATTTTGGCTCCCAGATTTTTACCAAATGATGCCACGGAGAGGCTTATGGGAGGGACACGTACTGTAGACTCTACAAGAGCTGGAGGGTATGAACTTCACCCTGTCCATTCCCTGCATTCTCAACTAGATTACCTTATTGGGTAGTATCAGCTTAGTCCTTGATTGTGACTTAGATATCAATGAAGCAAACTCATACAATGTCTCCAGATTAATTATGGAGCAAGAATGACATGCAAACATATAGACGAGTGGTGCCTGGCCATAGTAGGTATATAATACATACCTGTCAAATCAGTGACTTTTAGTGTAAGTATGTGTTCATCTAAAAGTAAAAGGAAGGAGGTAGAATCTTACTTAATGTCACTCCACCTCATAAGCTCTTCCTCCTTTATAGGTATTATTTCCAGTCACATGTATGGTTGTGATTCTGTCCAATACATACACGTGCATATGGATACAGGCACACCTCATTCCATAACCTGTTTTCATCCTCATAACAAATGTGACATCTTTATAAGTACAGAGATCCGCCTCGTCATTAATAATTGTTATATATACTACTCTATAGTATTTATCTGACCCCCTAGTGATAGTCGTAAAGTTGACTCCAGTGATGCACTATTGTTAACGACGAACAACCTGCATGTAACAAACTACTTGTGCTTTTATTGGGAGATGAGTCTACCCTCGCTTCTGTCCATCTTCATCAGATCTCCTTTTCCTCCTATGTATGCAAATTCTATCTGTCCTTGATGAAGTCTTCTCCTGGTTGTTCAAAGACAGTCTTTCACAGTGGGAAAGAGGTTTGGTTTTCGAGTTAGACACATGTGTGTTTGAATCCCCAGTCTGTGACTTACTACTTGGCTGGCCAGATCTCCTTGAGTCTTGGTACCACAAACCCCAATATGTCATGAGAGGATTAGAGAATAAGATGCATGTGAGGCATTCAGTACAGAGCCTGGCATGGAGAAATTCTCTCTACTGAAGAGGCTGTATAGTTGAAGCAACTTATACTACAAAATGGCTTGTTATGGTACCATATTAGAACAGTATCTTAGAATAAATTAATCCTTTCATCAAATAGGAATTAACCATGTCTGCCAGGGAACAGTTCAAAGGATAAAACACAATCAGCTGAATTCCATAACAATATGCCATGATAGGAGACTGTAATCATTCAGTTCAGTTCAGTTCAGTCGCTCAGTTGTGTCCGACTCTTCGCGACCCCATGAATCGCAGCACACCAGGCCTCCCTGTCCATCATCAACTCCCGGAGTTCACTCAGACTCACGCCCATCGAGTCAGTGATGCCATCCAATCATCTCATCCTTTGTTGTTCCCTTCTCCTCCTGCCCCCAATCCCTCCCAGCATCAGAGTCTTTTCCAATGAGTCAACTCTTCACATAAGGTGGCCAAAGCACTGGAGTTTCAGCTTTAGCATCATTCCCTCCAAAGAAATCTCAGGGCTGATCTCCTTCAGAATGGACTGGTTGGATCTCCTTGCAGTCCAAGGGACTCTCAAGAGTCTTCTCCAACACCACAGTTCAAAAGCATCAATTCTTCGGTGCTCAGCCTTCTTCACAGTCCAACTCTCACATCCATACATGACCACAGGAAAAACCATAATCTGTAATCATTATTAACACACAATAAGCATTATAAATGTATGTGTATATATACACATCCATATATATTATGTTGTGCTGGGCTCAGTCACTCAGTCGTGTCCAAGTCTTTTGCAACCCCATGGACTATAGCCTGCCAGGCTCCTCTGTTCATGGAATTTTCCAAGCAAGAATACTAGAGCAGGTTGCCATTTCCTACTCCAGGGGATCTTCCTGACCTAGGGATTGAACTCATGTCTCTTGCAACTCTTGCACTGGCATGTGGATTCTTTGCCACTCTGCCATCATACTCCCCCTATTTATTTATTTTTATCCTAATTTATAGTCCAGGAAACTGAGGGGTAATGAGGATTTTAAATTGTATTTGTCTGACTCCAAAGCCACCGCTTTCAACCTTATATGAAAATGTGAAAAAATATAAACATTACATTTATAAAAAGCAAAGTAATAATTGCTTTGTAAGAACTTTTTAGAGGTATAATTCACATACTGCATTATTCACGCCTTTGAGTAATGTGATTTAAACAAAATTTCCTGTTGAATAGGTCAGTAACTTCGTAGTAATGCTCATGCTTTAACACGTATTTCCTGATAGCCTACTAGGTGGCAGGTCCTGTTCTGAGCCTAGGGGTTAAGGCTTAATGTTATAAATCAGGGATTATTAACCTCAGCACTACTGGCATTTTGGGCTAAAGAGTCTTGTGTTGTAAGGGCTGCCCTGTGCATGATGGGTACCAAGCAGCATCCTTGGCCTCTACCTGTTAGATGCCAGCAGTCCCTTCTCCCTTAGTTGTGATAAACAACGTCTCCACACATTTACAGATGCCCCCTCAGAAGCAAAGCCATCCCTGTTAAGAATCATCTCTTTAAACCATGAAGTCAATCCCATACAGGCTCCAGAAGGCTTGGTTATGACTATACTTTCCATACGTTGCTTTGACTTAAACTTATGTCTACAAATTACACATACATATTGACATGTATACATCCTTCCACCCACCACAGCACTAAATGCAGCCTTGGACCCCTCAGCAACTATGTAAATATTTGTTGACTCAGAGGGCATTGTGGTTTATATAGTCAATTCTTCGTTAAGGGGTAAAATCACTACTCTACTGCACAACCTGTGGTATATACATTAGACAATATATTTAAAGTCTATGATAACCTCACAAATGAAAAAAATTAAATTTCTTACTATAGTATAGTTTGTGCTGTATCCCACACCAGTGAACTTGTTTATTGTTAAACTAAACATTTGTACCAGCATGAGTCTGTAGGGCTCCCCTACTCAGCATTCATGCAAAAGAAACAACCAATCTTTCAATAATTCAAATAATAAAAGTTACTTTGTCAGGATAAATTCTCTTGTCCATATGCTGGATGGCACTGATTGATGTCTGCCTGCTGCTACTGTTTAGACAGCTCAAAATTTAAGGCCATCCTGTGGCCTCTGTCATGTCATTCCTAGTTCTAAATTCCTGAACAGACGTCATTTCACTGACACTGCTGTGCCGTCTGTCTTTAGAAACCTCTACTTCCCTTACTGCCCACAACTCATGGCCATCTTTCTCTTCTGACTCTCTTGTCAAAGGAGTAGAATATGACCAGAAGTGGTTGCTTCATCCCTGCTATATTAAGACCCAAGGATAAAAGCCAAGAAGGAAAACTCCCTTTAAAGTGTGGCAAAGGAAAACTACATTATTCATTATTGGCTAGTTGGAAAGGTCCCTTGTGGTATCTTACACAACTCTTTGAGTACTCGGATTATCACACACCCAGTGCACAGGATTCCCATTTGACATACTTGATAATAATTCCTATCTTGAAATTACACAAGAACCTATAATGAGACACCATTACCTAACAGCTACTTGCCTAAATGATTGCATTAGTGAGGTGTAAATCAATAAATGGTGATTAATGAGGTTACATTTCATTTGTGTTAATTCAGTGGCGCTCAATAAAATAAACCTTGCTTGCTTATACTAGTTAAAATAGAAACATAGCCATAAAAATGTTTCTTTTTCTTGTTTCACTAGTGTTCTCTTCTATTTTCTAGTGGTTTGGGGTTTTGTTTTTGTTAGTTTTTGTTTTCTCTTTGCAGTAGCAACCCAGAAAGGAAAAGAATAATGATTGTTAAAAGGTAGGAATGTGCCACATTGAGATCATGCCATGGTCCTTTACTGCAAACAAATGAGCCAAGGTATACTAATAAGAATGCCTGGTTTCACTGAGCATTTGCTGTGTAAGGCACTGTACGAAGAGCTTGGCATGCACTGCATATTTCAGTTCTTGCAACACCCATCTGAGACCATGCCAATGCATCTAGTTATTAAAGAAAATTAAAATAACAAGGTAATACTCCAAGCTGTCAGAATGGCTAAAACTTTTTTTTAAGGCAATGTTAATTGTTATTGGTGATATGACAGAGTGACTAGAAGTCTCTTAAGTTGTGAAGTTGGGAGAGAGAATTGGTATAACCACAGTGAAAATTTCTTGGGCAGATTTACTAAAGTGAAACCCTGGAGAAAACCACAATTCAAACACATACATGCACACCAATGTTTGTTACAACACGAATGACAACAGCCATGACATGGAAGCAACTTAAAAGTTCATCAACACGTGAGTGGATAAAGATGACATGGTACATACGTACAGTGGACTATGACTCAGCCACAGAAGAGAAGGACATAAATTCATTTGCGGCAACACGAATGGACCTAGAGACTGTCATACTAAGTGAATTAAGTCAGGAAGAGAATGACAGAGAGCCCATGATATCACTTATAGGTGCAATCTAAAAATTGATACCAGTGCACTCATTTACAAAACAGAAACAGACTCACATACGTAGAAAAGTTATGGTTACCAAAGGGGAAAGGTGGGAAAGACAGATAAATTAGGAATTTGGGATTACCATATACACATTACTATATATATATATATATTAGTAGATAGATAACCAACAAAGACCTACTGTAAAGCACAGGGAACTTAACTCAATCATCTATAATAACATAAATGGGGAAAAACTTGAAAAAATAGATACATGTATAACACAATCACTTTGCTATACACCTGAAACACAATTAAATATACTCTGATGTATTTTTTTAAATATAAAACTTGTCAAAAGAAATTAAATATTTTTCATAAAGAAATATACAAATACTTTATGACCCAACAGTTTCATCCCTTAAGTACATACCCAATTGAAATGTGTATGCTGCTGCTGCTGCTAAGTCGCTTCAGTCATGTCCAACTCTGTGTGACCCCATAGACGGCAGCCCACCAGGCTCCCCCGTCTAAGACAGGTACAGGAGTATTTTTAGCAAAAATTCAGAGTAGCTCCAAACTAAAGAGTAAACAAATACCTATCAATACCAGAACAGATCATATATTATGGTACATGCATGCATGCTGAGAGTTGCTTTAGTCGTGTCCAACTGGAGGGCCCAGATAAGAATATAGATAGAGAGAATGAGGCAATAAGGCAGGTTCCTGGCCAGTATGAATGGAGGGAGCTGCTACGGGCATTTTAATGGCAACCAAGGTAATGCTCTTTCAGTTGATAACAAAGTAGTCAGTGGTGATGCTGTCCTACGTTATTTTTATGGAATGGTCACTGGATAATGGTAATCAGCTATAGCATGCATCAATGTGCAAATTAAATGCAAATTTTGGGAACTATCTTTGGTGATTCCTTTCTGAGATGGAACCCAAGGATCTGAATGTGCTCAATAATTAAACTAAGGTCCAATGTAGTAATGACACCTTGAGAAATAGAGATGAGGCAAACTGCTATATGAAGGAAACTGTCAATAATGGGTCAATTCATTTGTTTCAGGTCCTTGAGATAAAAAGGAAAGAGAAAAAATGGATATGAGGTTATCATACTGAGTGAAGTATATCAGACAGAGAAAGACAAGTATCATATCCTGTCACTGGTTCAGTTCAGTTCACTTCAGTCGCTCAGTTGCATCCGACTCTCTACAACCCCATGGACTGCAGAACACCAGGCCTCCCTGTCCATCACCAACTCCTGGAGTTGACTCAAACTCATGTCCATTGAGTTGGTGATGCCATCCAACCATCTCTTCCTCTGTTGTTCCCTTCTCTTCCTGCCCCCAATCCCTCCCAGCATCAGGATCTTTTCCAATGAGTCATCTCTTCGCATCAGGCAGCCACAATATTGGACTTTCAGCTTCAACATCAGTCCTTCCAATGAACACCCAGGACTGATTTCCTTTAGGATGGACTGGTTGGATCTCCTTGCAGTCCAAGGGACTCTCAAGAGTCTTCTTCAACACCACAGTTCAAAATCATCAATTCTTTTGCACTCGGCTTTCTTTATAGTCCAACTCTTACATCCATACATGACCACTGGAAAAACCATAGCCTTGGCTAGACGGACCTCTGTTGCCAAAGTAATGTCTCTGCTTTTTAATATGCTATCTAGGTTGGTCATAACTTTCCTTCCAAGGAGTAAGCATCTTTTAATTTCCTGACTGCAATCACCATCTGCAGTGATTTTGGAGCCCAGAAAAATAAAGTCTGACAGTTTCCACTGTTTCCCCATCTATTTCCCATGAAGTGATGGGACCGGATGCTGTGAGCTTAGTGTTTTGAATGTCGAATTTTTCACTCTCTTCTTTCACTTTCATCAAGAGGCTCTTCAGTTCCTCTTCACTTTCTGCCATAAGGGTGGTGTCATGTGCATATCTGAGGTTATTGATATTTCTCCCAGTAATCTTGATTCCAGCTTGTGCTTCTTCCAGCCCAGCGTTTTGCATGATGTACTCTGCATATAATTTAAATAACCAGGATGACAATATACAGCCTTGACCCTTGACGTACTCCTTTTCCTATTTGGAACTAGTCTGTTGTTCCACGTCCAGTTCTCACTGTTGCTTCCTGACCTGCATACAGGTTTCTCAAGAGGCAGGTCAGGTGGTCTGGTATTCCCATCTCTTTCAGAATTTTCCACAGTTTATTGTGATCCACACAGTCAAAGGCTTTGGCATAGTCAATAAAGCAGAAGTAGATGTTTTTCTGGAACTCTCTTGCTTTTTTGATGATCCAGCAGATGTTGGCCATTTGATCTCTGGTTCCTTTGCCTTTTCTAAAACCAGCTTGAACATCTGGAAGTTCACGGTTCACGTATTGCTGAGGCCTGGCTTGGGGAATTTTGAGCATTACTTTACTAGCGTGTGAGATGAGTACAATTGTGTGGTAATTTGTGCATTCTTTGGCATTTTCTTTCTTTGGGACTGGAATGAAAACTGACCTTTTCCAGTCCCGTGGCCACTGCTGAGTTTTCCAAATTTGCTGGCATATTGAGTGCAGTACTTTCACAGCATCATCATTTAGGATTTGGAATAGCTCAACTGGAATTCCATCACCTCCACTAGCTTTGTTCATAGTGATGCTTCCTAAGGCCCATCTGACTTCACATTCCAGGATGTCTGGCTCTAGGTGAGTGATCATACCATTGTGATTATCTGGGTCGTGAAGATCTTTTTTGTATAGTTCTTCTGTGTATTCTTGCCACCTCTTCTTAATATCTTCTGCTTTTGTTAGGTCCATACCATTTCTGTCCTTTATCGAGCCCATCTTTGCATGAAATGTTCCCTTGGTATCTCTAATTTTCTTTAAGAGATCTCTAGTCTTTCCCATTCTGTTGTTTTCCTCTGTTTCTTTGTACTGATCGCTGAGGAAGCCTTTCTTATCTCTCCTTGCTATTCTTTGGAACTCTGCATTCAAATGGGTATATCTTTCCTTTTCTCCTTTGCTTTTCACTTTTCTTTTCTTTTCACAGCTATTTGTAAGGCCTCCTCAGACAGCCATTTTGCTTTTTTGAATTTCTTTTTCTTGGGGATGGTCTTGATCCCTGTCTCCTGTACAATGTCACGAACCTCATTCCATAGTTCATCAGGCACTCTATCTATCAGATCTAGTCCCTTAAATCTATTTCTCACTTCCACTGTATAATCATAATGGATTTGATTTAGGTAATTCATGAATGGTCTAGTGGTTTTCCCCACTTTCTTCAATTTAAGTGAATTTGGCAATAAGGAGTTCATGGTCTGAGCCACAGTCAGCTCCCATGTCACTGGTAGGTACAAATGAACCGATTCACAAAAAAGAAATAGATTCACTGATGTAGAAAACAAATTTATGATTACCAGAGTATAATGGAGGGGAGGGATAAATTGAGAGATTGGGATTGACATGTATCAGTTTAGTCGCTCAGTCGTGTCCAACTCTTTGCGACCCCATGGGCTGCAGCACACCAGGCTTCCCCGTCCATCACCAACTCCCAGAGCTTACTCAAACTCATGTCCATAGAGTTGGTGATGCCATCCAACCATCTCATCCTTTGTCCTCCCCTTCTCTTCCTGCCTCCAATCTTTCCCAGCATCAGGATCTTTTCCAATGAGTCAGTTCTTCACATCAGGTGGCCAAAGTATTGGAACTTCAGCATCAGTCCTTCCAATGAATATTCAGGAATGATTTCCTTTAGGATTGACTGGTTGGATCTCCTTGCAGTCCAAGGGACTCTCAAGAGTCTTCTGCAACACCACAGTTCAAAAGTATCAATTCTTCGGTGCTCAGCTTTCTTTATGGTCCAACTGCCACATCCATACATGACTACTAGAAAAATCATAGCTTTGACTAGATGGACCTTTGTCAGCAAACTAATGTCTCTGCTTTTTAATATGCTGTCTAGGTTGGTCATAGCTTTTCTTCCAAGGAGAAAGTGTCTTTTAATATCTTGGCTGAAGTCACCATCTGCAGTGATTTTGGAGCCCAAGATAATAAATCCTCACTCTTTCCATTGTTTGCCCATCTATTTGCCATGAACTGATGAATCTGATGCCATGATCTTAGTTTTTTGATGATGAGTTTTAAGACAGCTTTTTCACTCTCCTCTTTCACTTTCATCAAGAGGCTCTTTAGTTCTTCTTTGCTTTCTGCCATAAGGGTGGTGGCATCTGCATATCTGAGGTTATTGATATTTCTCCTGACAATCTTGATTTCAGCCTATAATTCATCCAGCCTGGCATTTCACACTGACATATATACACTACTATTAGTTTAGTTTAGTTTAGTCACTCAGTCATGTCCGACTCTTTGCGACCCCATGGACTACAGCATGCCTGGCCTCCCTGTCCATCACCAATTCCCGGAGCTTACTCAAACTCACGTCCATCGAGTTGGTGATGCCATCCAACCATCTCATCCTTTGTCCTCCCCTTCTCAACATGAGTTGACTCATGATCAATTCCCGGAGCTTACTCAAACTCATGTCCATCGAGTCGTTGATGCCATCCAACCATCTCATCCTCTGTCGTCCCCTTCTCCTCCCGCCTTCAATCTTTCCCAGCATCAGGGTCTTTTCAAATGAGTCAGTTCTTTGCATCAGGTGGCCAAAGTATTGGAGTTTCAGCTTCAATATAAGTCTTTCCAATGAACATTCAGGACTGATTTCCTTTAGGATTGACTGGTTGGATCTCCTTGCAGCATACACTACTATATATAAAATAAATAACTAATAACGACCTACTGTATAGCTAATGAAACTCTACTCAATACTCTGCAATGACCTATATGGGATAAGAATCTTAAAAAAGGTGGATATATGTATAAGTATGACTGATTCACTTTACTGTACACCTGAATCTACCATAACACTATTAATCAACTATGCTCCAATGACATTTTTTTAAAAAAGGAGAAAATGGAATGGCAGAGAAAGTTAATTCATTTCTCAAGCAACTCTTTTATAGGTTAAATTTTAATCTAGATTTAAATTGCTTACAAACATAACTCTGATTAAATATAAGATAATAAAGAACAAAAGAAAGAATAAAATAAATTCCCAGTAATCCAAAGTATGCAAACCAAATTCATTTCTTAAGTACACTCTAAAACACACATATACACAATTTCTTAAACCCTACACGCTTTCTAAAAATTTTAGCTTGATGAATATCTTAGAGTTAACTGAAGAAATAATTTTAAATGAATGATGATATATTCTGGGACTTGAAGAAAAAACGATAGTAATATCAGTGACTTAGAATTTCAAACCATGGTAAAATACTTCTTCTGTTCTATACATACCCCAGTAGAAAAATACCATTCTCTCCCACCCAAGGCACTAGTCATTACTGCATGACAGTCCAGAAAGTTAGCATCTAATTTAAAATTTTATTTAGCTTCATCCTACATGGTTATTCTTGTAAAAAGTTAAGATTTCATCTTTTTTTTTTTTTAATTCTGCTTTTCTGGACTGAAGTTACTAAGTAGTTTTATGTATGTACAAGAAATTTTAGCCTGATTTATGAGTATATTTGTAAGTGATCGATTATATTACATAACCACAGACTATCCCAGTTTGTCAGACCATTTAGAGGAAAACCTTGAAACAGCTGTTCATACTTGTAACATGAATAGTGTGTCACATGCTAAAATTTTAAACATTTGTCTCATATTTCTTAGATTTTAAGGTTTCTAAAAATCCAAATCATGAAAGTCTGTTTCTGAGTACAATGTAGTAGGTTACTGCAGGTGCGTATTTGCACTGACAATGAAACAAAGCTGGGTAAACTTCAATAGTCACATTTTCATATGCATCGGCAAGCAACACAAACTAGATTGAGGAGAACTAGTAGGTGATGAGTTAATAAGTTAGATGAGTGTTTTGTTTTGTTTTTCCTTGTGGATATTTGTCATTCTTGGCACAGGATGAGATGCTGTTGCAAGTAGATGGTATTAGAGAGAGAGGGAGAGAAAGCAAAGTTCTCAGTGGTAGAGGGAACCAAGAAAAATAGTGTGCAGACCTGAGGTCCTTCAAATAGACAACCCCTTTCTACGTGAACTCATCAATCTATGAATGTGTGAAAGATTAAAGAAACAGATCAAAAGATTCCAAAAGGAAAAATGAAAAATTCCACAATCTTGCAGACTTAACCTGGTGGAGAAGGCCTGAAAATAAATTGAGCAACAAAAGAGAAACCTAAAAGGAGGGATGGATTAGGATAAAAAATTGACAGCTCATGTTACTTGCATCCGCTTACTGATTCTAGAAGCTGAGGGATAAGGGGGATGAAAACTCTATGATTTTTTGATATTTGTGTAAGACTGACACATAAGGTTGGATGCTTAGAGTCCTCCTTCACATGACCTTAATACATTTACTACATTTTGAAGCTGCATGGGATAAATGATCAAAAAAAAAAAAAACAAGCTGTAAGTAAGTTTGCAAAAGTTCCAGCTGAGCCCTAATACAGCACAGTCCTTGCTTTCATTGAGACAATCCGCTCCTTACACTATCTGCTTATGGAGACTTCTTTTGTAGAAATTAACAAGTGGTATCTCTCTAGTTTTTTATATACAATGTCTTACACATAGTAAAAAATGATTAAACACAAGAAGTGGAATGGCCATCATCAACAACCACAAGCAAAAAAAGACAATAGAAACAAACCCACAGATAATCCAGATGTGGACATTAGCCATCCAAGTCTTTAAAATAGCTATGATTTATTTGCTCAAAGAAATAGAGAAAAAGACAGACAAAAGGAAGTGTGAAGAAGTTAAAAATACATAGTTGACTTTTTTTTAATTGACACTAATGAATAGTTTGGCATTAAAAATACAATATCTGAATTTAGGAACCTAAGTGGAGAGGTTTAACAAAGTAGAAGACTGGATTGGTTAAACTAATGACAGGTCAGTAAAAGATATTCAACTGAAACTCAAAGGAAAAAGTGGGGAAAGAAGAAAAAAGAGCAAAAGAGACATGTAAGACTATTCCATGTGGAACTAAGTCCCAGAAGAGGAGGAAGAAAGACAATGGGAAAGTTCCCAAAAAATATGAGATATCAACGTAAGTATTCAAGAAGCTTAGAGAATCCTAAACAGATTTTTAAAATCCAACAGACTGTAAGAATAAAATACAGCAGGATCATACTCCAGCCAGCTGTGTGTATCTTGTGAGTTGTAGCCATCCGACTACAGAAAGGATGCTGAAAAACCTTTGTTGAAGTAGTTAGTTCCTGTGTAGCCTCAGACTACTACCGTTATTTTTTCAAATATTTCTGTAGAAATTTCACAACACGATCAAACCTATGAATCTAGAATTGTGAATGTTCTTATGAAAAGGAACCTTAGGACTCCTCCAGTAAATAGTTTTAAATTGAACTTTGCTGATTCCCAAGGCTTTGATTTAGCTCCATTAGAGAGGACCATAATGGGAAAGAAAGATACTGTACAGGAGAACTCTGGGGCACCCATCCCTGCTTTATACAAAGTTTCCCTGCTTTTATCTGTTTTACTGGTTTGCATTCACATTTTACTTGAAAAAGTTCTTCATATAAAAAAGGACTGTGGAATCATGAATCTATTGCATGTTCCCCCACCCTTATACAAAACGGACAATAAAATTGAGGCTTGGAGATACAGTGTAACCTTCCCAAGGTTACATCGCTAATTAATGGCAGAACAGGGACCAGCCTAAATGTCTCCCGAATTCTGTGTTCATGGCCTTTTCTGATACATCATACCACTTATCCTCACCTAAGAATTTATGCAGAAAAGGGTAGTTTTGCAACATAATCATTAAGACCATGGTACTTTCCACCATATATTTGAATATTTGTTCTGAACTATAAACCCATTATTGTGCTTTCACTGGAAAGCAGACAATTTCATCTCATTGTTACTTCTACCATTCTTCTCTGTTGCCATAACCTGTCTCTTTTATCCTCCACGTTATCCTGTTCTTGCTTGAATGATGCAGCCATAGCCTTGTGCCATATGGATAAGTTATGACCATCTTAATTCATGGTAATAATTCCTGATCTCAGTTTAAGTTTCAAGTATAGTTCAAGATCTGCTACAGAGGATGAGATGGTTGGATGGCGTCACCGACTCAATGGACAAGAGTTCAAGCAAACTCCAGGAGACAGTGAAGCCTGGTGTGCTATAGTCCATGGGGTTGCATAGTCAGACACAACTTAACTACTGAACAAGACCTGCTTATTCTAAACCTTTTCTGAAAGGCATCATAGGGTGGTCATTAATCACTTAAAATTTCCCTAGCATTAAGCATTTTTTGTATTTTCCCTTATATTGTCTTAAAATAGCACCTATTTTTAAAAATCAATTACATAGGCACAATAAATATTTGGGCAAAATTTAAAACACAAAAGAATACAGAGTGATAAAAAAGGTTGCCATCTCATCCCTGTTTTCTAGACAATGAATTCATCTCATCAAGGATAGCAAATCTTCTTGTTTGCACCTCTAGTGATAGTCTAAACATATGGAAGCATATACGTATATATTTTACTCTTTCTTAAAACACAAATGAGAGTATACTACAATACTGATCTGCACCTTGCTATTTTCATTTAACAATATTTTTAGATGTAACTCCTTATTTGTACTCACAGGGGTGCTTCATTTTTCCACTGGCCGCATAGAACTCCACTGTCTGAATGTACTGAAACACACATTTACTGCATTTTCTATACCGAGTGTTTTCATTTTTTTTATAGAGCAAGTATGCTGCAGTAAGTAACCTGCATTTTGCTCATATGTGAGAATGCCCCAAAATGAAATTATGTGCATTTTGGGGCTATGCTGTGCTTAGTCGCCTGGTTGTGTCTGACTCTTTGTGACCCCGTGGACTGCAGCCCACCAGGTTCCTCTGTCCATGTGGATTCTCCAGGCAAGAATACTGGAGTGGGATCTTCCCAACCCAGGAATCGAACCGATACTGCTGTTTTCCAAGAAGATCATAAATTATTTTCCACTCTTACAATGCTGATAACAATTTATACTTAAACTCTTCCTAACAAGTTAGTCATGAAACAAACAAAAAAAATTTTTACCAGTTTGCTAAATGGTATCTTATTAAATGATCATCTCATAGAGGCCTTTGTTTCATAAAAGCTCATCTATGTTAAACATTTTACTGCCAGTTGTATTTCCTTTTCTTTTGTCCATTTTCCTATTATGTTATAGATTTTGGAATTAGTTTGAAAGAATATTATATCTATTAAAAGTTAATCCTTTGCTGTGATATAAGAAAATTTTTTTGTCTTTTGACATTTTTTATGCTACTCTTTCATTGTGTAGATTTTTTTATGTTTATGAATCAGATTTTATCATTTTAAAACCTGGATTCTGAGTTTTTGGTCATACACAGGAACGCCTTCCCCTCTCTAAGATTATATCAATATTTTTAAAAGTCCTTGTTTTCTTGAGTGTTTTATTGATTTCATTTTGCAAGTTTTAGTCTGATAAATTTAGAATTTATTTTACTATAAGCTATAAGATAGGGATACAGATTTATCTTTTCTAGTCACTGTACCTAATTTTAAAACATATCCTCTATTTTAACATGACTTTTCTAACAGAATTTTAACTTAAGGTCAGAGACTTTTTTTTTTTTTAAATAACTGGCACAACACTGAGCATAGAGTTAACTCTCAGTAAAGATTCACTAAACTAAAATTGTACAGACATAATAATATGTATATTATATACAGTACCATATACAGTAGATATATGTAGTACTATAATAATCACATCTTCAATAAAATATGTGGATGTTAGATCAGTTTCATCTTGCATTTCTTCCTTTTTTAAGTAAAAATGAATGATTTAATTGATCCAATCTTTTTCTTTCTCGTTTATATTGTTAGAATACTTATTATAATAAATTGATATCTTAAATGTGAATAATACATTTTATTTGTATTTGCTTTTTTCTCATCAGTATTATATATTTTAAACACAGAACATAAGTCACTGTCAACAGATCATAAAAATTAGTTAAAACCTGGAAAGTCAATTCAGGACAAAACAAATCACATAATTCTCTTAGAAAAATGTAGAAAACATTTTAAATTTTATTTCCATTCTCTTGTTACCTCCTCAATAGTCTTTCTCGTATGTATACTACAAGATAGGGTTTGGAAACCGCATTAAGAAGCAAAATTTCTGTATTATAGGAATAATAAAAAAGTCATTAAAAAAAAAAAAACAAACAGGCCATAATTAGAAAAATGGCTACCGGAGTTAAAAAGGAAACGATAGTGACCATAAGTTACTAATGTCTGGGACAGCAGACCCAGCACCCACCCATCAATATTTTATGTATGTTTTATTTGCCTATTTGTTTCAGAGTTCAATAAAAATTACATGTTGCTATGGAAACATGAAAAATCACAGATACCTGGTCTACTCAGAGGTATGGCTTTTCACTTTCTTAATGAAACTCACATTTCATAGGGGCTTAAGCCTTGTATTTGGTCATAACTTTTGGAAAGTGAAATTTGTCATAGAATGACCTATTAGTTATTTTTTGTAATTGTACTGATTTAGCTGAAGTGCTAGAAATAGTCCACAAAAATTAATAAATAGAAAAGCACACATCTACAGCAAGCTAAGTAAAATCTCCGTCTTCTTCAAAAGTCTGAAATTTTCTTTCTCACATATAGTCTCTAGGGGAAGGCCCACCTGTGGGTTACATAAAATTCTTTTTAAAAAGGAAAAAGAGTGATAGCTTGTTTTCACTCTGAGAGGGGGCCCAGAAGGCCAACGGAAAAAACAAAAAACAAAGCCTCACCCTTCTTGAGGAGACATATTTCAACTCTCTTGTATTTTCAGGATCCATTCCAAGGGGACCAAAATTCCATACCAAGCTTTCCTGGTGCCCACCACTGGTGCAACCAGGACCTATGATGTCTGCACAAGTGTCAGAGAGGTGGAGAAATCCTTCAAATCTGTTAAATGCGGAATAAAGAGCAGAATAACTTGAATTAAATTCCTGTCCCCACTTGAAATAGACTCTGACTGTGCCTCTGTACCTGGCCCTGATTTTTGCATGAAAATATTCCTTTTGTCCCTATCTGGTGCTAGTCTTCAAAAAGGAACAGGGTTTAAAAAGCAGGAAATAATGTGAGATTTTAAGCAAACAGTTCAATATTCTTTTAGAATGCTCTCTGTATTCAAAAGCACTTTGATTTATATCTTTAGGAGTCTTTGAAACTGTACCTCTTTTAAAAGACCATCCCTGATTTTGGGTCTTTGTTCCTTTATGAGCTTTGTCCCTGATATCTAATATAGAGACCCGAGAGGCATGTTGTTAAAGGAAGGAAAAATAATTTTTAAAAGCCTGGCAAACTGTGTTAAATATGCTTTTGAAAATTAAGTTTAATATAAAGTTCAATATCACCATCGCCATTGAACGTATTGTCTGTACCAAATAACTCTTCCGATAAAAATATCCTTTGTTTTCCTGTAATGTAATTAAAAGTGAGCCCAAAAGGGCAGCAATAAATCAAGGTGCACAAAAGCAGAAAAATATTATAATTAATATTTAACATAAGTTTTGATTGCTTTTAGAGTGTTAAAAATACCAATTAGAATATATATTCAAAGTTTTCTTCCTTTCCCATTGCACAGTGTAAGGGGCTATTTTTAATTCTGGATACTACAAACCAAATAATACATAGTCCCTAATTAAATAAAAGGCTGCAATTGAATTGAGAGTTTCTGCTGATGTCATATATAATGAGAGCACAGCTCGAGGTATGAATGAATGGCAGCCAAACCCTGAGAATGAATTACAATGTTAGCATTCAATCAGGGACTAGGTATTGTTATTTGTAATAGATGTAAAATGATTATTATTATTTTTAAATACAGACAAAGGGAAGGAAATTTGAATTCAAAAATCTGAGACTAGGAGGCAAAAAGATTAGAAACTATGTGATTAAATGGAATACACTGTATTGGAAAATGAAATGTACAAATTTACCAGTGAATAATTGCTTTATATATTATATATAGATAAATAGCTAGGTATAACCATATCCATATCTATGTGAGGATAGATACGTGCAGAAAGTCTCTAAATAGAATAAGACTTTCAGTTTGCAGGCACTTATTTTAAAATACAAAAAAGAAACTTATGATATAATGAAAGGGTAAAATAGTATATATTTAACTTATCTAAGATTCTGCATAAAATGGTATGATTTACAGCCTCCATCAGAACATATCAAAGATTCTCTTCTAGAATCTTATTTTCAGAGGCACATTTTATTCTCTATATATGGGGAATAAGCCTTTAAAGCCAAATGACCATTTACTGTTGAGTATTGCCAGTATGCTTGACTCAGCATAAGACAGAGAAAATGCAGTGTTTACCCTAAGTGGTTTCAAACTAAAGGGAACAATGACTTCTATCTCTTCTCTCTTCCCTCCTCCTGCTCCCTAACTCAGATATCACTATCTTACAAGTGCTCAAGAATGTCATTCCTGCCTTTCTCTCAGTTTGTCTGGCCACTCCTTCTCTATTATTGCCATTGGAATAAAATTTAACTCTAGATCAGTGTAATACGCATTCCACTCTAGAATGGAAGTGTGAAGATGGCACTTAAAGCACCAAGACAGAGAGAAAGCCTGAATGTTTTGAGGGAAACAACTAGGACCAGGGAATATTAAAAAAAAAAGAAAATAAGAAAATTAATATACCAAGACACTGATTAATAAAAATGAACAACAGTAATGTAATAATGGGATAATTCTATAGAATAATTCCACTAGTTCTATAGGACCAGTGTGTCCTTGTTAAAATATATATCAGTTGAAAATACTACTAGTGTAACAACTGAGCTTGCTGTGTTCAGTTATTTGTCAATGTCACCAATCTAGAACAGAGCCAGTAATAAGAAAGTAGCAAAGGTTCCGAAGTAGTCAAAAGCTATACTGTAACTTAAGTAGTGAAATTCATGCCATACATCCTCAAACTGTAGTGTGCAAGACAATCGCCTTGAATAGTTGTTAAGAATAGACTGTTGACTTTAACAGTTCTCAGAGCTACGTGACCCTGTATCTCCTACCCTCCCTATGCTTTCGCGTCTATAAAATGGAGATCTTTCATGTCTCTAAAACGGAGATCATAGTAGTCCCCACTTCTAGCATAAGGTTTAAGTTAATATCCGTGGAGCTTTAGAACAGTGACTAGTCAATATTAATCACTAAATAAATGTTAATTATTATTAAATGATGAAGGAAATGAAGTAAGCTCCCTTTAGTAATCTTTACTGCTTTAAAAATTATTTTGAGACAATTTCAGACTTAATCAATAGATGCGAAAAAGCCCAAGAATTTCCCCTCTCCTTTATCCTGCTTCTCTTAGTGGTGCCAGCTCACATAACCAAAGTACAATAATCAAAATCATAAAACTAATGTAACACTATACTATTCACTAACCTAGAAATTTTACTTAAATCTTGCCAAGTGTCCCACTAATATTCTTTTTTTTCCACCCAGGATATCCCACTGCATTTAGTTGTCATGTTTCCTTGATCTCTCCCAATCTGGGACAGTTCTTCAGTCTGTATATTTTATGACTTAGATATTTTGAAGAGTCTAGTTAGAATTTCTTTTGTTTACTCTTCTTGAATTACAACTGAGTTACAATATTGTGTTAGTTTCAAGTGTACAGCATAGTGATTCGTTATTTTTTTAGATTAAATTCCATTATAGGTTAGTATAAGATATTGAATACAATCCCCTGTGTTATACAGTAAATCTTTGCTGTTTATCTATTTCATGTACAGTAGTTCGCATCTGCAAATCACATCCTTCTAATCCTCCTCTCTCCCTTTTGGTAACTCTGTTTTCTATGTCTGTGAGTCTGTTTTGTATACAAACTCATTTGTATTATTTTTTAGATTCCATATATAAGTTCTAACATATAGTATCTGTTTTTCTCTGTCTTACTTCATTAAGCATAATATTCTCTAGGTGCATCCATGTAGCTGCAAATGGTAATATGTAATTCTTTCATTATGGTTGAGTAGTATTCCTCTGGCACCCCACTCCAGTACTCTTGCCTGGAAAATCCCATGGATGGAGGAGCCTAGTGGGTTGCAGTCCATGGGGTCGCTAAGAGGTGGACACGACTGAGCTATTTCACTTTCACTTTTCACTTTCATGCACTGGAGAAGGAAATGGCAACCCACTCTGGTGTTCTTGCCTGGAGAATCCCAGGGACGGGGGAGCCTGGTGGGCTGCCGTCTCTGGGGTCGCACAGAGTCAGACACGACTGAAGCGCCTTAGCAGTAGTATTCCTGTGTGTGTGTGTCTGCATGTATTTGTGATGTATCTTAAGCTAATCATCTGTTGATGAACACTTGGGAGGTTTTCATGTCTTGGCTTTTGTAAAGAGTACTGCTGTGAATATTGAGACACGTATCTTTTCAAATTAGAGATTTCACTTTTTCCAGATATATTCCCAGGAGTAGTTGTTGTTTAGTCACTAAGGTGTGTCCAAATCTTTTGCGACTCCATGGACTGTGGCCTGCCAGGCTCCTCTCTCCATGGGATTCTCCAGGCAAGAATATTGGAGTGGGTTGCCATTTCCTTCTCCAGGGGATCTTCCTGACCCAGGGCTCAAACCTGCATCTCCTGCATTGCAGGTGGATTCTTTACCGCTAAGTCACCAGGAACGCCCATGGAGAGGGATTGCCAGATCATATGGAAGCTCTATTTTTAGATTTTGAAGGAATGTCCATACCCTTCCATAGTGGCTGCACCAATTCACCTTCCCACCAACAGTGTACAATGGATCCCTTCCCTTTACACCCTCTCCGTATGTGTGTGTTAGTTCTTCAGTTGTGTCCAACTCTTTATGACCCCATGTACTATAGCTCATCAGGCTCCTCTTGCTATGGAATTCTCCAGGCAAGAATACTGGAGTGAATTGCCATTCCCTTCTCCAGGGCATCTTCCAAACCTGGGGATCGAACCTGGGTTTCCTGTGTTACAGGCAGATTCTTTGCCTTCTGAACCACTCTCTTGCATTTATTATTTATAGGCTTTTTGATGAAGACATCCCAATGAATGTGAGGTAATACATCAATGTGGTTTTGATTTGCAGTTCTCTAACCAGTAGCAATGTTCAATATCTTTCCACAGGCCTATTGGCCATCTGTATGAAGGTGAAAGTGGAGAGTGAAAAAGTTGGCTTAAAGCTCAACATTCAGAAAACGAAGATCATGGCATCCGGTCCCATCACTTCATGGGAAATAGATGGGGAAACAATGGAAACAGTGTCAGACTTTATTTTTCTGGTCTCCAAAATCACTGCAGATGGTGACTGCAGCCATGAAATTAAAAGACGCTTACCCCTTGGAAGGAAAGTTATGACCAACCTAGATAGCATATTCAAAAGCAGAGACATTATTTTGCCAACAAATGTTCATCTAGTCAAGGCTATGGTTTTTCCAGTGGTCATGTATGGATGTGAGATTTGGACTGTGAAGAAGGCTGAGCACCAAAGAATTGATGCTTTTGAACTGTGGTGTTGGAGAAGACTCTTCAGAGTCCCTTGGACTGCAAGGAGATACAACCAGTCCATTCTAAAGGAGATGAGTCCTGGGATTTCTTTGGAAAGAATGATGCTAAAGCTGAAATTCCAGTACTTTGGCTACCTCATGCGAAGAGTTGACTCATTGGAAAAGATTTTGATGCTGGGAGGGATTGGGGGCAAGAGGAGAAGGGGATGACCGAGGATGAGATGGCTGGATGGCATCACTGACTCGATGGACATGAGTCTGAGTGAACTCCGGGAGTTGGTGATGGACAGGGAGGCCTGGCGTGCTGCGATTCATGGGGTCGCAAAGAGTCGGACACGACTGAATGACTGATCTGATCTGATGCCTTTTTTGGAAGAAAAATATCTATTTAGGTCTTCACCTATTTTTTGATTGGGTTGTTTGTTTTTTCAAAATTGAGTTGTAGAAGCTGTTTTTATATTTGGATATTAACCCTGTCAGCCGCATTGTTTGCAATATTTTCTCCCATCTCATAGGTTGTCTTTTTGTTTTGTTGACAACTTCCTTTACTGTGCAAAAGCGTTTAAGTTTGATTAGGTCCCATTTGTTTATTGTTGCTTTTATTTCTTTTGCCTTGGAAAATTGATCTTAGAAAATATTGCTACAATTTATGTCAGAGAATACTTTGCTTATATTCTCTTCTTAGAGTTTTATGGTGTCATGTCTTATATTTTGGTCTTTAAACCATGCTGAGCTTATTTTTGTATATGGTATGAGGGAGCATTCTAATTTTGTTGATTTACATGAAGCTTTCCAGCTTTCCCAGTACCACTTAGAGAAGAGACTATCTTTTCCCACTGTACATTCTTGCCTCCTTTGTAATAAATTAACCAACTGTAGATGCATAGGAATGGGATTTCTTTATACTAGTTTCCTATTGCTGCTGTAACAAATTACCATAAATTTAGTGGGTTAAAACAGCACAAGTCTTATCTTACAGTGCTAAGGATCAAAAACTCCAAGTGACTTAGAGTCCCAGATCAAGATGTCAGCAGGACTGTGTTTCTATTGGAGGCTCGGGGAGAAAATCTATTTCCAGTCTCTTCCAGCCTCCAAGCCTCCTCTTCATGTTCCAAGCCATGTGGTCACACATCACTCTAACCTCTGCCTCTGTGGTCATGTCTCCACCTCTAACTCTAACCTCCTGTCTACCTTTTATAAGATGATGATTACATTAGCCCAACTGGATGATCCAGAAACTCTTCTCATATCAAGAGCCTTAATGTAAGCATATCTGCAAAATCCCTTTGCCGTATTTGTTGTTCAGTTACTCGGCAGTGTCTGACTCTTTGTGACCCCATGGACTGCAGCACGTCAGGCTTCCCTTTCCTTCACCATCTCCCAGAGCTTGCTCAAACTCATGTCCATTGAGTCAGTGATGCCATCCATCTATCTTGTCCTCTGTTGTCCCCTTCTCCTCCTGCCCTCAATCTTTCCCAGGATCAGGGTCTTTTCAAATGAGTCAGTTCTTCACATCAGATGGCCAAAGTATTGGAGTTTCAGCTTCAACATTAGTCCTTCCAGTGAATATTCAATGACTTCCAATGACTGATCTCCTTTAGGATGGACTGGTTGGATCTCCTTGCAGTCCAAGGGACTCTCAAGAGTCTTCTCCAACACCACAGGTCAAAGGCATCAATTCTTTGGCACTCAGCTTTCTTTATAGTCCAACGCTCACATCCATACATGACTACTGGATAAACCATAGCTTTGACTAGATGGACCTTTGTTGGCAAAGTAATGTCTCTGCTTTTTAATATGCTATCTAGGTTGGTAATAGCTTTTCTTCCAAGGAGCAAGCTTCTTTTAATTTCATGGCTACAGTCACCATCTGCAGTGATTTTGGAGCCCAAGAAAATAAAGCAGAGCTAGGAAATATTATATATATTTATACATGCACACAGATAATGATTAACACAGAAGGCCTTATGATTTCATACTGATATTTTCAATTCAAATTCAGGGTCACAGATTTTCTTAACTGCCAGTATATTATATCTTACATGCTGAGAATCCTGGTTCTCAAGGACACATGGAATGATAGAATTACAACTCTCTCACAGTCACCCATTGTCTTTATCTTACATGACAAACACGACTCTCTTAGAATAATTGTATGAACAGTACCATCACTAACTGGATTCCTGACAACGGTTAAGTATCTTTTTTTGTTTTTTGCACTCCCTCTCCTGTTCTTCCAGCATTTCTTTTAGAATGGTACTAAGTCTACAGGAAAAGAGCATGTCAGCTTAGTTATACACATCCACAAAAGTCCTCTGATGATGTCTGGTCGTTTTGGTTGTCAGAAACTCTCTGAAATCTGCACAGATGCCACTAATAGGCAGATATGGTGGCTTTGGTTGTTCCGTCCTCGGCCTGCTACACTTCGGAGTGCATGGGGCTCCTGTCTCACTTTATCTCATTGCCAACGCTCTCTCCAGGGTTTGGGTGCAGCTTCCTAGTTGTCCTGGTGTTTCTATGCAGGAACTGAGTAACATCTAAAAACTAGATCATACCATAGTTGCTGTCTTTGCAAAATTCTGTCCTAAATATTTTTAATTCATTATTTCACTTAAGGTCACAACCTTGGAAATTAAGTCTTTTATTTTTTTCCTCCAAAAGCAATCTATTTTAACACCTCCATTTTCCAATAACAGAAAACAGAAGACTGAAAAAATGATAAATACTTGTCTAGGATCAAATAGCTAGCTACTGATGGAAAGCCATTTGAACTCGGGTCTATCTGACTCTTCAGTCCATATTTCCTTGCCCTAAGGACACATGGCAATAATTTTATATATAGTATAAAGCTTTTCCTAATATAAGATAAACTAGAGCTTTGTGACTTCTAAATAAAATAAGCCTTCAAAAGAAAATTTCAACATACTTCAAGTTGTAACAATCTTACTTTCTACCAAAAAACATTGCATGTAGAGTCATACATGCATACAACGTTCAGAAATTATATATAATCACTAAAGACATTTCCATTGGGTCATTAAAAACAACAACAACAACAAAGACTCCTTCATGAATGCTCTGTTACCAGTCAATGGATTGCTTTCAGCAGGTCTTTAGTCAAGACTAAGAATAGGCAGTATCGTTTGTGGACAGAGAGTAAGACAAATGGTCAGAATTCCTAGGTTTCATTCTTGATTCTGTCATCAGCATACCGTGTGGCCTCCTGAAAGCCCATTTAGTCATATGACTATAGACTCCTTCAACACTGACATTAATTCACTCGTGCAAAGTTAGTCTCTGGTATCTAATGTCCTTCGACATCATCTTGAGACAATGGTTGTAGCAAATACGATAAGAGGCACATAATGGATTATGTATCAATGACATAAAGGAGGCATGCATAATAAGGAGTGGAAAATAAATTCGAAGCAAGTAGGGGAACAACAGGGGAATTGTTTCATTCTTTTCCAGAAGAAAGAAAAGCATTTTTATTTTCAAAAAGCCATTCATGGACAAGGGTTTCATCAATAAACTAATTTCTCTGATTGCATTGGTCGGAATCTGAGATGGATTCTTATACATGAGAAACTTCCACAGAAAATAGCCTGTTTTCAACTTCAAATCTGTGGCCTGGCAACAGCAGTGCCAAAGAAAACCCAAGGTTATTGAGGAGGAAACTATTTGAGATATACATATAGTTGGATATTCTTCTTACTAAGAGCTTAACACTGAAATACACATTGAGGAGCTCAAAGTAAAAGCACAGGAACAGCAGAGAGTGCTGGGAATTTAGGAGGCTTCAGTTTCAAAGTTTTAAATTTTCAGGCAGCTGCTCAGGATATGTGTAATGAGAATTAAAAGGTAAATCCACACTCTGAAATCTTCTCCTTCTCCCTCTCCCTCTCAGAAACATATTCCTTGAAGTCTGTTTAGAAACAAATTTAGAATTATTGTGTAATGCTTTTATTACTAACATCTATCTATGCCAAGTTATATAGATTATGGAAACAAATAAATCTCTCTGGCTTGGATTCTTTCAAAATGACTCAAAACCTTGACCATACTTGGGGATTTTCTATGTATTCACAGGGAGGAGACGTGGAGAAAAAGACAGCCAACAGGTGCAATGCTTTAGAAAAAGCAAAGGAGCCAGGAATCATTTGAACTGTGTCCTGTAACTTACATGATCTGGTTACCTAGCCATCCTTGATCATCCTTCGCTGTGAGCTAACATTTTAGAGAGAATTTCACCTCGTATGATGGAAGTTTCAAACTGTTGTTTTTTTGTTTTGTTTTGTTTTTTTAATTTTAAATATGGGAGAGGGGAGAAAAAAACTAATAGAATCACTTCATGAACAGGACAAAACATGTTAATTCATTACAATTTGAGGCTAATTATGTATACATGACACTAAGTAGTAGAACTTATATACCAATCACAGTGTCTTTAAGCTATAAGACAAGCAGGGAGGATATAACATATCAAGACTTGTAAGTGATTCACTCAGTTTAGCCTTCCTATGAAAATACTTCTCAGGATCCAAAAGTTTAGATGCTCTTGGGTTGAAGTGTGGTGGGAGATGCGTTGGGGTACAAGGAATTCTCCTGACCCTTCCTCCCCCCTCAAAACCTATCCCATCCTTCTGCACTCTGGCATTTCTTCTGTTCATTTCACTCCTCAATCTCACTTTGGAAGCACATGCATCTTAACTGTTTAATGGTCAAAGTTTAACATTTTCAGAATAATGCCACAAACATAAATTCCAACTTCAGTCATATAACTGGATTAAATCTAGAACCAACAAGTAATATGGAAGAGAAGCAGCAGAATCCAAGAAGACAGGATATATGTTTTGAAGTAAATGGCAGCTTGGGTAGAGTTGTGAACATAGAATCTCTTCCAAAGCAGCTAAAACTGTACTATGATGTTTTCCAGAAACACATGTTCAAAAGGATGAAAGATAATGGTGCTGTTGATGATGAGGAAAGATAGCACAAGATAAGAGAGGGAGAGTGAAATTACTTTTCCTAGATCTGGTTGTGGTTTGTAAAATCTGGTGGCCTCCACTAAAATTCTGGTGTATTTCTGTAGGAGACAGACATCACTGGTTTTATTTGTAAAATGGCCTTCTTTCCACTGGAACACTGTCCCTTATCCACAATGCTGTTATTGTAGGACTATCAGTTACAGAACCCAGTATGCATGGTGTTGAGCACATGACCTAGGGTCAATCAATTCTATGACATCTCATCTTTTTGGTCACAGTGGGTGACCAATCATGTGACTCGGGCAGATACAGCCCTTTATATATATAAATAAAATATATAAATACTGAGAGATTCAATAAATATGTAAATTCAATATATAAATACTGGGAGAGACAAGTTCCTCTTCCTTTGGGATAACAAGCTATGCAGGACAAGTGGCTGAAGCTAGAAATAACTTTCTTTCATGTGAGAGGGTATGGGATCATTTACACAAAAAAGGAGAAAAACAAACATGCACAAAGAATCCAGCTGCATCACGTTGGTGAGAAAGCCCTGACACTATCTTTGCAAGTTGATGAGACAGCCTTTCGCCATCTCTGAATCCAGCACTTCTTAAAGCCAGCTCAACAGCTTAATTTTAGGTTTCATGAGGCAATCAATTTCTTCTCCAATCGCTATAGGTTTTATTAAGGTGGCTAGTTTGACTTTGTCTTTTGTTACATAAAATTAGAAGAGCTTTGACTAATAAGAAATGAAAGGGCAAAACTATTTTTTCCCCACTGCATAGTTAAAAACCTACAAGATAAGAAAAATAATCAATTACGGTGGGTAAATTACTTTTATATCTACTTGACTCATATGACCATTTACCAATAACTGAAACAGAAGTAGCAAATTTGATTAATGAAACTATATGGACTTGAAAGTAATTCAACAATAACAAAAATAATTATCGCTAAAATAGTTACATGTATTCATTCACCTGGAGTTTAGGTGACAGGTTGATAAACTCTTGCCTGTTAGCAAATATTTGTGGCTTTGTGGACCATACAATCTCTGTTATAATGAATTAAATACACCACTAGGCCATGAAAGCAGCAATAGACAATACATTGAAAGTAGCATGGCTGTAGGCCAATAAAATTTTATTTATAAATACAAGTGATGAGCTGCACTTGGCCCATGGCCTATAACTTGCCAACCTCTGTTTAAAAGATCAACTTCGGACTTTCCTCAATTCACTTCACCATGAATTCCTGAAACAGCTACATTATATTAGGTAACATATTTATCCATACAAAATATTCAGAGCTGTGCATGGAAAAGTTCTGGCCCTCAAGAAGTTTGCATCATAATAGGAAAAGAAGGCAAATTTATCCCTAAATTATCATTCAAACCAAATATCAAGTGTCTTAAAAATAAAACAAAATTACATGAAAGCCCAGAGGAGAAGATTAAGTCTACTGAGAGCATTTTCCCCCAGTGGCCCAGAAAGATAGGATTTACTCAGAAAAAAACTTAATCCCATGTTATTCTAAGTTGCTTGTGACAGGGAGAGAAAAACATAATAATTGCATCCCCTTTCTCGTTTCTTGTCTTGAATGGTAGATTCTCTGTCCTACTCCTTGAAAGAGAATTCTGTGTGTCTCTGTGTATGTTGACCTGAAATTAACGATGGGAATGTAGAATTAAAGATGGAGGTCAGTGGCTGGTGACAATACAGATCTACAAAAGAAAGAAGGTACATAAGGAATGTTTTCTTATGTATCATGAAGATAAAAAGGGAAAGCTTTCTTAAGTGGAGTACATTTTAGTCTGCTCTGTATACCCTGGAACTTCCTAGCTCCTGTTCCAGATTTGGAACAAAATTGTTGGGAACAGATGATTGGGAACAAAATTATTGGGAACAGATTATTAGTCTAAAAAAAAATCTCTATGTCTCTGAATGTTTGGAGTCAGGTTTCTGTTGCTTTGGAGGGAGACTATGTGACCGAGGGCATTGAGATGGGAGGGACAAGGCCCAGATGAAATGGATGTGAAATATATAAATGACATTAGATGTTCAGAGACAGAAATGTCTTTGGAAGAACAAGCAGTATGTTCCTTTTCAAACTGTTTTCTGTTTAAGTCAGGTCATGAACAAGTGGGTGGAGACAAAGGCAAGAGGTTCTATAGGTTGGACTCTGGGACCCTTGCCCTCAGTTGAACCAGGCCTGCTAGGCTTGTTTTCATCTGTTTTATGTACTAGGGTTTCATGGAAGACAGTTGAAAAGAAAGGGGCTAAGGCTAGAAAAAGAAATGCTTCAACACTATCAAGTTAGACGAGAGATGTCACACAGGTTGAGTCAGAGCTGGGACTAGATCTCACAGTTAGTTCCCTTTGGACTACCCAGGATGGTTCTTTCATGTGTATTCTCAAATAAGAAGGTGAGCTGCCCGAAGACATAAAGGGAATTAAACTGGGTTCAAATAATCAGCTCTGGACTCACTCGTTAAGTTTAATATTAGAATCCCTGCTATGGCCAACTGCTGTTTCCTGTCTTTTTGCTTAGACCAAAGAGCTATATACATATTTACTGAAGCAAATCGCCAGTGTTTGTGCCTGTGGCTGATAAATGTCAAATTCTACCCTCCTTTGGTATACAGCTCCTTGGAACTGAACATCACATCAGCTGCTTCAATAAGTGCTTCTACATTTTCAGCAAGAGCTGTCTTCAGGCCTACTGACCATCTAAGAAAGGAACCAGATTGTCCATCTTGAGTATAGTACTGAATCTTGGGACAAAAGGCTCCAAATGAATCTGGTTAGTCTCCAGGGCCATTTATAACTTGACTCTTTCACAGTATAGTTTACTTTTCCCTCCTACCACACTTTCATTCTGACTTGTAGAGGCAATCCAAGAGTCTTATTTGTGTTTTTATTCAGCTGGGCATTTACTATATAAAATTGTTCCATCTTACATGAACTTTGTACTACCTTGCTTTGATCACTTCCATCTGAAAAATTCCATCTGAGTGGTTTTTGGTAACCTTCTCTGATTCAAAGGAAGTAAAAGATGTCTATCCTATGAATCAATGTTTATTTCTCTGATCAATTACTAAGTTACCACATTAGTCCCCATCATAAAGAAATAAAGTGAGATACCAGACCTCATCAACAAAAAAGCTTTAATACCTACAATGAAGAAGATGGGAAAGAGATGAATAACATTAGTAAAAAGATTCAAAGTGGGAGGACTGATTAGATTAGGCTGTCCACAAGTTCTTTTTCCTCAGACACATATCCAGAGATAAAACCTTAAGTTCAGTTTTTACTGATGTATTTTATCCACTGTGTCAGTAAACAACTGTCTTCAGGGATGTTCACCAAGAACACTAATCCAGAATCACTTGGAAAACTCTTTAGGGTTAATGACCAATGGTCCCGACAGCTCTAACAGCAATAGCATCAACAACCTATATTTGGTGAGACTGACTGGGTTCTGGGCTCTGCTCTAAGCACAAGTTCAACATCTACTGAGTGTCAAAGAATTATATTCCAACTATCTCTCTTTAAGCTTACCTTGAAGTGAAGAGTACAAAAAGCACAAAAATGTACTTCTACAACCTAAGATTCTGTAGCTCTTAGGAAAAACACAACCCACAGAAATTGAAGAGCACTAAGTTAGCCTCCTGGAGGAGGAAATTACAACCCACTCCAGTATTCTTGTCTGGAGAAACCCGTGGACAGAGGAGCCTGGTTGGCTGCTGTCTATGGGGTCACACAGAGTCGGACACAACTGAAGTGACTTAGAAGCAGCAGCAGAAGTTAGCCTCCAGAAAGTTAACAATTTTGAGGGAAAGACTGCCACACTGAAGAACAGAATGGGCAGAATCATGAAATAGACAATGGCATATCATTCCCTTTATTTTCTTTAAAGTGTTGGCATTTTGGTCAGTTAACAAATTTATCAAGCATTAAGCTTCCCTGGTGGCTCAGACAGTAAAGAATTCGCCTACAATGCTGGAGACCTGGGTTTGATCCCTGGTTTGGGAAGGTCCCCTGGAGGAGGGCATGGCAATCCACTCCATATTCTTGCCTGGAGAATCCCCATAGAGAGAGGAGCCTGGCAGGCTACAGTACATGCAGTCGCAGAGTCAGACACCACTGAGCGACTCAGCACAGCACATGGCACTTTAAGTATCCCATATTTTATGCAACTTTTCAGAAAAGTCTGTATGATGTGTTGACCACAAACCTTTTTCTGAATTAAAGATAGATTAGGAATATCACAAATTAGATGACATGGATTTTTAAGCAAAACCATTAAGTATGTATACTTAATATTTCATGACTTTTGTAGGTGATCCTTCTTACCTAAAACCAGGATAACATATTTTAAGAACAAAACGCTTTCATCAACACTCATTTACAGCTATAACATTAAAGCGTTCAGATTGTACAGGAAATAGAAAAGTTTTAAGATTTCGCTGAAAGACAAATGACTTTTTTTTTTTTTTACATAAATATTTAGTTGCTGGCATAAAGGCTGAAGTATCAGAAGCCAGGGGGAAGGAAACTGTAACAGTCATAAAGGTAACAATAGGCTCAAAATATAAAAAGGGCCAATTCAGTTGGTTTAAAAAAAGAAAAGAAAGCACAATAGCACACCAGTAAGTTCACCTATTATATAATTACAGGTTTTGTATACAAGTGCAGACAAGCAGACAGAATAAAAACCTCCTCTAGGAAATCCAAAAAACTTGGCAGGTCTGGCCAGGTGGGATGTGATGCTGGTACCAACAACAAAAAGAAACAGACTGCAACCGGGGTTTGGCCTAAGACTGAATTTGGCTTCTCTTTGCTAAACAGCAGTTTGCTGCAAAACTCTGAGAAAAAAAAAAAAAGAGAAAATGGAAAGTGCTAGAGAATTAAGGCATAGAGATCGGGTAATGAAAAAAAAAAAAATGTTGTCAGTCACAGGTTTTGCCAGACGATGTTTTTGCCTTCATTTACGAGAACAACTCATTTGAGATCTTCCAAGAACTTCAGAAGACAGGCATTTCACAAACAAAGCTCTTCATCAGAAGGCAAAGAAGGAGACAAATAAAACTGTTTTTAGAACATGAAGCTACGGTGACTATGTACAACTCACTGATGCGTTTTAGATTCAAAGCAGCTCAGGTATGACTGGAGTTCTAGCAACTGATGAATCCAGATTTTGAGAATTTATGGGTAGTTTATTTCCTTCCTAGCACACTGATCTTTCTGCTCAGTTGTTTTCCACATATTGTGTTTACTTGTTATGTAGGGCACTCAAAAGGTAAATAATCCAGCCTTTCTACATCTGGGTATATAACCAAAGGACCGAAAACAGAGACTTCAAGAAATATTTGTATACCCATGTTTGGAGAAATACTATTCGCAGAAGCCAAAAAAGAGAAGCAACCCAAGTGTCCAGTGATGGATGAACAGCTAAACACAACAAAGTTTACATACAATGGAATATTATTCAGACTTTCAAAGAAAGGCAAGTCTGACCTACGCTACAACATGAACCTTGAGGACATTATGGGAAACGAAATAAGCCAGACACAAAAGGACAAAGACGGTATGATTCCTCTCAAATGAGGTTCCTAGAGTAGTCAAATGCATAGAGACAGAGGTAGAACAGAGGTGACCAAGGACAGGGGAGGATGGGGAGTTTATATTTAATGTCCAGAGTCTCAATTTGGGGAGATAAAAATGTCGTGGATGAATGGTGTTGATAACAACACAACAATGTGAACATCTTTAAGGCCAGTGAACTATATATTTAATCCTGCTTAAGATGGAAAATGTTATGTTGCATGTATTTTACTACGATTTTAAAACAGATCAAATATTTAGAGGGATGGAGAGAAGAAGTCAATAAATGATGACAGCAGTACCTCTGAAGAAATTCTAACACCGGACACTTGCACCAATTCTTGAAGGGTTACTCTCAAAGTGCAGCAGATACTGTCAGGGCATTATCCATAGTCCTTCACATAACACTTTTTTACATGCCAGTCTAAATTTTGGTTTCCAGCAACAGCCCTGTTTGCCTTAGGGCAAACAGAGAGTTTCTTTCTCTCTCTCTCAGTCTTTTTTTAAAGATTTTTGCATGCGTGTCTGCCAAGTTACTTCAGTCATGTCCAACTCTTTGTGACCTCATGGACCGTAGCCTGGCAGGTTCCTCCGTCCATGGGATTCTCCAGGCAAGAATACTGGAGTGGGTTGCCATGCCCTCCTCCAGGGCATCTTCCCAACCTAGGGATCGAACTTGGGTCTCTTATGTCTCCTGCATTGGCAGGCGGGTTCTTTACCACTAGCACCACCTGTTTACTCAGCCATAAAGAAGAGCAAATTTGAGTCAGTTGTGAGTATGCACACATATAGTGAGGTGGATGAACCTAGAGCCAGTTATATACAGTGAATTAAGTCAGAAAGAGCAAAATATTAATGAATATACATGGAATCTAGAAGAATAGTACTATGAACCTACCTGCAGGAAAGGAAGAGAGATGCAGACGTAAAGAACAGACTTCTGGACAAAGCGGGGGAAGGAGAGGGAAGGACAAGTTGAGAAAGCAGTACGTGTGCGTGTGTTCTATCAAATGTAAAACAGCTAGCTAGTGGGAAGTTGCTGTATAGCACAGGGAGCCCAGCCTGGCACTCTCTGACAACCTAGAGGGGTGGGATGGGACAGGGGAAGAGGCTCAAGAGGGAGAGGATGTGTGTGTGTGTGTGTATAATAAAATTATGGCTGGCTTGTGTTGCTGTATGGCAGAAACCAACACAATATTGTAAAGCAATTATCCGTCAGTGTCTTTTGGACTCTGTGGGAGAGGGAGAGCGGATGATTTGGGAGAATGGCATTAAAACACGTATAATATCATATAAGAAATGAACCGCCAGTCCAGGTTCGATGCAGGATACAGGAAGCTCGGGGCTGGTGCACTAGGATGACCCAGAGGGATGGTACGGGGAGGGAAGTGGGAGGGGGGTTCAGGATGGGGAACACGTGTACACCCGTGGCGGATGCATGTTGATGTATGGCAAAACCAATACAATATTGTAAAGTAAAAAAAAATAATAATAATAAATAAATAATAAAAATAAAATAAAATAAAAGATTGTTTTGTGTGGACTAATTTTAAAGTCTTTATTGAATTTGTTTCAGTATTGTTTGTTTTAGGTTTTTTTTTTTTTTTTTTTTACCGTGAGACGTGGAATCCTAACTCCCCAACTAGGGATCAAACACACCTCCTGTGTTGGAAGGCGAAGTCTTAACCACTGGACCACCAGGCAAGTTCCCTGATGGGTTTCTTTAGCCACCAGAGTCTGCTTTTCCTGGGTGTGCAGCGAACCAGAAGTGCCAGGGAATTACAGCTCCTTGGGAACACACCTCAGTCCATGAGTGCTGGGATCTAATATACAAACACCCCAGTTCCCTCAGTCGTATGAATGGGATGCATAACTGTGAGACAGGTATTTTATACCATTTCTCGAATTTCCCCAGCCGAGCTACATTCCCACTTCCATTAGAACTTGTGGAACAATATACCTTTAATGGCTTCCCTTTCCTTTCTGTTGATGGTCCACTCTAAATGTCAACATGATTAGCATACAGATATTTGGTCAAACATTCTAGATGCTTCTGTGTCTTGTTTAAATGAGATTAACTTTTTAGTAGATCAGCAGACTGAGTAACCATTACCCTCCACAAGGAGAGTGGGCCTCATGCAACCAGTTGCAGGTTTTTTAATAGAAAAACACACCTCCTTCCTGAAGAGGGAGTTCTGCCAGCACATAGCCTTCAGACTTGAAATTCAGTGTCAGTTACTGCCTGGATCTACACCTGTGACTTGGAGAAACCGTTTTCTCCCCAGAGTACCTTTGGGTAACCCATGGAGACATTTGTGTCTGCCATAACCAAGGGTGCATCCAGAGGCCGGGGAAGCTCCTCAACCTCCTACAATGCTCAGGGTAGCTCCCCACAACAAAGACTTATCCAACCCCCAGTGTTAAGGGCCCAGGTTGAGAAATCCTGACAGAGCTGGCTTTTGGAGAAACCCAAACTAAGGCAGGGACTAAAACAAGAAAAGTAGATGTTGCTGGGCTTCCCTGGTGGCTCAGTCGGTAAAGAGTCCACCTGTGATGTGGGAGACCTGGGTTCGATCCCTGGGTTGGCAAGATCCCTTGGAGAAGGGTATGGCAACCCACTCCAGTCTTTTTGCCTGGAGAATCCCATGGACAGAGGAGCCTGGTGGGCTACAGTCCATCGGGTCGCAAAGAGTCTGACACGACTGAGCGATGAAACACACGCGGATGTTGCTGAACTAGGAAGAGATACTAGAATCAGGGTTATGAAAAGTCTGCACAACAAACACAAAATCTTAAAACTCTTGCAGATGCCGGATGCGAGGCTATTAGAGAAACAAGCTTAGAATGCCAAGTGAGGGTGTCTCTTCGCTTCAAAATGGCTGTGTCACAAAGTGGAACAAAGCCATGGGGGATTTAGCTCTGTGTGGTCAGTCCTCACACACAGAAATCAGCACTCCAGAAAGAGGCAGCAGCACGGCTGGCGGCGGACAGATCCCTCCTGGATGCTCCCGTGCTGTACTAATATGCTAAGCGATTTGTGTCCTGGTCTCACCTTCACACAGGATGGAATTCAAATTCATACCTCAACAAAAAGACCAATTAACATTGCTGAGTCTAGGGAAGGTCCCAAAAAGGTCACCCTTGCCAAGGTTGTGTCTGTGAATTCCCCAGGCCTCATGGACTGGATTTCCGGCTCTGTGAAAACCATGATTGGTTGTCGTCTGTGTTCACTCATTTTCCTTCCTTGGATCTAAGTTCTTTCTTGGCCACACTAAGAAGTGAGCCTGTCAACACTTCCATATGCTCTCTGGGAAGAACGGTCACTCCCTCTCAGCCTGCCTTGCCAGACAAAGCTCTTTTCGAAGGGCTACCTGTCCAGTTCCTTGTTTCTCCTGGGAGGCTGCGTTTTCCTCAGTCATCTGGATTGTTGGAGTTTGCTGGGAGTGTGACTTTAACAGGCGCGGAGGGGTGTTAGAATATCTGTTCCTCTCTATCTGTGTGTTGTTCATTTTCAGACAATCCAATTGCAGAGCTTGTCTTGGCGTGTCTGATAATGGGTATGGTTCCAGGGCAAAAAAAGCGGGGCCAGCAGTTGGTGAGAAAATAAGTGAGAGTCAAAGAGAAGACTCCAAGAAAATGTTTCTGGCTGCTTTGCTAATGCTTGGATTGATCTGATGCAGAGATATTCTTGGAGAGTTTTGATTATTAATGTGCCTAATTTGACAGCTTCTATGTAGGTAGTGGGTTCTTCCATAGCATGGGATCCTGTGAAGATTCACAGGGGTGGGATCGATGTTAGTTCAGCCTCTTGTCCCACATAATATGTTGACCAGACACCCATGACGGCAGCTTCAATTGTCCCACTGCAAAAGCCAGACTCTATTCTGGGGCTGTAACAATAGCTTCTGTGCCACCTGATTCTATTCCAACGAGAGAATAGCACAGAAGAATATCAGAACCTGGAGCTTTATAGATACAATTTGAAAAACTATACGAGAGGGAAACAGTCAAATATTACATTTAGCTTTGAAAACTCTGAGCTGAGACCCTTGTGTACTGAAAACCAGTTGGTTTGAATTCTAATTTTATCTCTGTTAGGAAGTACAACCTTGGAAGAGTTATTTAATCCCACTGGACCTCAGTTTCCTCCACCGTTAAATAAGGGAGTGGGCAGGACTGTGTCCAAGGACCCTCCCAGCTCCCACATTTCATGGTATCTTAGCAAACATAGGAAAATCAGATTTCACATCATAAATACTGCTTGAATAAAATTAGTTAGCCTATTCCCCAACCACGTGATCTATGGCAAAAACACTGCTGATAGAGAAAAAAAATTACAAGAGATGGTTCTGCATAAATGGTGCTGATTTGGGACTGAACCAATGAATACTTTGTGAAAAAACCTAAACGGCTTTTACAAGCCAGTAAAATATACTGAGGTGTATGAAAAATAACTTGTATGACTCTACATGGGAAAGGGGAAGTTTTTAGGGGAGGTATTCTCTTTCACCACATATTCCACCATTTGCCATGCAGAACTGTCTACAGTGATGGCATCTGAGCTCTGGAAAGCAGGAAGCACCATGCTGTAGTCTAATTGCTAAGTCATGTCTGACTCTTTGCAACCCCATGGAATGCAATATACCAGGCTCCTCTGTCCTCCACTACCTCCAGAGTTTGCTCAAATTCACGTCCATTGAATTGGTGATGCTATGTAACCATCTCATCCTCTGCTGTCCCCTTCTCTATTTGCTTTCAATCTTTCCCAACGTGTGGTCTTTTCCAACGAGTTGGCTCTTTTGCATTAAGTAGCCAAAGTACTAGAGCTTCAGCATCAGTCTTTCCAATGAATATTCAAGGTGGATTTCCTTTAGGATCGACTGGTTTGATCTCTTTGCAGTCCAAGGGACTCTCAAGAGTCTTCTCCAGCATCACAGTTTGAAAGCATCCATTTTTTAGCACTCAGCCTTCTTTATGGCTCAACTCTCACATGAGTACATGACTACTAGAAAAACCATAGTTTTGACTATTTGGACCTTTCTTGGCAAACTGATGTCTATGCTTTTTAATATGCTGTATAGGTTTATCATAGCTTTTCTTCCAAGGAGTAAGCACCTTTTAATTTCATGGCTGCAGTCACCAGCCACAGTGATTTGGGAGCCTGAGAAAATAAAATCTGTCAGTGCTTTCACTTTTTCCCTTTCTATTTGCAATGAAGTGATGGGACCAGATGCCATGACCTTAATTTTTTGTATGTTGAGTTTCAAGCCAGCTCTTTCACTCTCGTCTTTCGCCCTCATCAAGAGGCTCTTTAGTTCCTCTTCACTTTCTGCCATTAGAGTGGTATCATTGGCATAACTGAGCTAGTTAATATTTCTCCTGCCAATCTTGATTCCAGCTTGTGATTCATCCAGCCAGGATTCCACATGATGTACTCTGCATAAAAGTTAAATAAGCAGGGTACAATATACAGCCTTGATTTACTCCTTTCCTAATCTTGAACAAGTCAGCTGTTCCATGTCTGGTCCTAACTGTTATTTCTTGACCCACATACAGGTTTCTCAAGAGATATGTAAGGTGGTCTGGTACTCCCATCTCTTTAAGAATTTTCCACAGTTTATTGTGATCCTACAGTCAAAGGCTTTAGCACAGTCAATGAAGAAGAAGGAGATATTTTTACGGAATTTTCTTGCTTTCTCCATGATCCATGGAATATTGTCAATTTGATCTCTGATTCCTCTACCTCTTTGAACCCTAGCTTGTCCATCTGGCAGTTCTCAGTTCACATACTGCTTAAGACTAGCTTAAAGGATTTTGAACATAACCTTGCTAGCATATGAAATGAGCACAATGGTACAGAAGTTTGAACATTCTTTGGCATTAACCTTCTTAGGGATTGGACTGAAAACTGACCTTTTCCAGTCCTGTGGCTACTGCTGAGTTTTCCAAATTTGCTGACATATTGAGTGAAGCACTGAAACAAGTATCACCTTTTAGGATTTTAAATAGCTCAGTTAGAATTCCATCACTTCTACTACCTTTGTTGGTAGAAATGTTTCCTGAGGCCCACCTGACTTCACACTCCAGGATGTCCAATTCTAGGTGAGTGACCACATCATAATTATCCAGATCATTAAGACCTTGCTTGTATAGTTCTTTTGTATATCCTTGCCACTTCTTCCTAATCTCTGCTACTTCTGTTAAGACCTTACCATTTCTGTCCTTCATCATGCCTATCCTTGCATGAAATGTTCTCTTGATATCTCCAGTTTTCTTGAGAAGGTCTCTAGTCATTTTCATTCTATTGTTTTCCTCTATGTCTTTGCACTGTTAATTTAAGAAGGCCTTCTTATCTCTCAGTGCTGTTCTCTGGATCTCTGCATTCAGTTGGGTATATTTTCCCCTTTCTCCCTTGCCTATCGCTTCTCTTCTTTCCTCAACTATTTTTAGAGCCTCCTCAGATGACCACTTTGTCTTCTTGCATTTCTTTTTCTTAGGAGTGATTTTGATCCCTGCTGCTTTTACAGAGTTACAAACCTCTGTCCATAGTTCTTCAGGTACTCTGTCTACCAGATCTAATTGCTTGAATCTATTTGTCACTTCCAGTGTATAATCATAAGGGATTTGATTTAGGTCATATCTTAATAGCCAAGCAGTTTCTCCTACTTTCTTCTATTTAAGCCTGAGTTTTGCAATAAAGAGCTCATGATATCAGCCACAGTCACCATTACATTTTATTTCCACTGACTGTATAGCGCTTCTCCATCTTTGGCTACAAGGAATGTAATCAATCTGATTTTGGTACTGACCATCTAGTGATGTCCATGCACAGAGCCATCTCTTGGGTTGTTGGGAAAAGGTGTTTGCTATGACCAGCATGATCTCTTGACCCAAACTCTGTTAGCTTTTGCCCTGCTTCATTTTGTACTCCAAGGCCAAAGCTGCCCATTATTCCAGGTGCCTCCTTCTGACTTCCTACTTTTGCATTCCAATCTCCTGTGATAAATAGAACATCCGTTTTTTTTTTTTTTTTTTTGGTGTTAGTTCTAGAAAGTCTTGTAGGTATTAAGTTAACTACAACTTCTTTGACATCAGTAGTTGGGGCTCAGACTTGAATAACTGTGATGTTGAATGGTTTGATTTGGAACGAACAAAGATCACGCTGTCATTTTTTGAGGTTGAACCCAAATAACTACCTTTTGAACTCTTCTGTTGACAAGGAGGGCTTCTCCATTTCTTCTAAGGGATTCTTGCCCACAGTAGTAGATATAATGGTCATCTGAATTAAATTCACCTATTCTCGTCCACTTCAGTTCCCTGATTCCTAAAATACTGATGTTCAGTCTTGCCATCTCCTGTTTGACCACATCCAATTTACTTTAATTCATGAACCTAACAATCCAAGTTCCTATGCAATATTGCTGTTTGCAGCATCGGACTTTGCTTTCACCACTAGACACATTCACAACTGAGTGTCTTTTTCACTTTGGCCCAGTTGCTTCATTCTTTCTGGAGCTATTAGTAATTGCCCTCTCCTCTTCCCCAGTAGTGTACTGGACACCTTCCAGCCTGCGGGGCTCATCTTCCAGTACCATATCTTTCTGATTTCTCATACTGTTCATGAGGTTCTCCTAGCAAGAATACTTGAGTGGTCTGCCATTCCCTCCTCCAGTGGACCATGTTTTGTCAGAACACTTCAGTATGACCTGTCTTGGGTGGGCCTGCATGGTATGGCTCATAACTTTATTCAGTTATCCAAGCTTTTTCGCCATGACAAGGCTGTGATCCATGAAAGGGAGGACGTATTATATATGAACATAAACTGTTATATGTTAACATAAAAAATTGGTCATTATTGGTCTTAGTTATGATGCTCTCCAAAGCAGACCCTAGCACAAGGATTATGGTACAAGTCATTTATTTAGGAGGTGATAGCAGGAAGCAGAAGAAGGGAAGTAGACAAAGTGAGGCACAGAAGAGAGAAAAACCAAGAGGGAGCATGAATAAGCAGGCTGCCTCAGAGAAAACTAGCACTCCATCACATGGGTGCTGTTCAGAGGAAATGCTAAGAAGGACATTTGTAACCGACTCACAGAAGGACAGGAAGCCATGGACATTTGTCCACTCAGTCCCATTTCCTTTGGGCTGAAGGCTGTTCTAGAGGGCAATCCTGAGCTGTGCCTGTCTGCTGCCTGTCCACAGCTTCAGAAAAAGCATGACAGAGGAGCATGAGCCCTACTGTGACACTGGCAAGTAGAGGGAACTGTCCTCCACAGCTGCCTTGAAATCAGCTGGGCCAACTGGACGTGACAAGGGGTATCACAAGTGCCACATTTATTTTCATCAGGTCTAGCATATTTTCATCTTCATTCAGCTAACTGGAAAGAAGAGCATGCACTAAAAAAAAAAACAAACAAAAAACTAAGAATGTTGTGACAGTTAAGATGGGAACTTGAAAAAAGTTGTCTTTAATACCAACTTAGATATACCTTTCAAGGTAGTAGGCTTGGAGAAGAGGCCCATCTGTGGATGAGGGTTCCTGTACTAAACATTGTGGCCAATAGATGACTGCAACTGTCCAGGCTTCTATACTCCCTTATTATGTCATGACCACACCAACACCGAGAGCCGGAGTGGCATGAGCCAGTGCCAAGCTGCTGACTGCTTACCTTCAATGCTTCCTTCCCGTCTGTACATTTTCCCTCTGGATTTGAAAGACGTCAAAAGAGGGAAGGACAAAAAATGTGACTTTAAAAAGCTGTAAATCCTAAACTTTGTACACCTTTATTTAGTATTGGGCAATCCTATGGGCTGAAGATAAACTTAAAGACACTTTGATTTGGAGTTTGATATTTCAATCCTGCTAACCTCTAGAAAAGGACAGAGGGGAGATTGTCTCCTCTGAACAGAAAAGGAATGTAGCTCGTAACTTCATTGGCTAATTAAGGTCTTTTGGATTCAGTGATCAGCCTTCCACTCAAGCTCAGATTAAATGAGGGGACCTTATTTTACTGATGCAACACAGATACAGAAAGATTCAAATAAAGCACATTTGGGACTAGAATCAGAAACTGAAAACTCAGCCATGACATCTTTCTCCATTTATCAAGGGCTGTGGTTTTCTCTCTTTCTGCCGTGCGCTCCTCCACCCACACACACACTTCTCCCCTGCCTACCAACTTCCTCTACTGACTCTTACTCTAGTTCCCCCAATAACCTTCACTCATAACCTTCCAGTTCTAGTAACCCTTTCCAATCAAGAATTTCCTGTTTCTCTAATACCGAGTTCCCAAGAGAAGAATCCATTGGAACCATTCCAATTCACACTAGACAAGTCATAAATTGTCAAACTATACAGTTAGGTCAAGTTCCCATCTTTTGTTCAATCAGCTGTTGCAAGGGCCAGGGTCACAGAGACCACACACACTCAATAAGGCTGTGGGCGGGACTGGTCCCCGAAGAAGAAGGCATGTGTATGATAAGCAGTAAATCATATGTTCAGGGCTCATATTGGAAAGTGAAGGAATGCATTACATAATATTCTATAGCACTATAGTTTGTTGCTTGATAAATCTTAAAATAAATTTAACAAGTACTAATTTGAATTCACAATCCATCATATACCTGTAAGATCTAAGTAAGAAGGGTAACATTTTGGAGCTTTACTTCTATCTTTCACAAGTGGCAGAAATAATATTTATCACCAGGCTCAGTGGTAAAGAATCCACCTACCAATGAAGGAGATGCTGGAGACTTGGGTTAAATCCCTGGGTTGGGAAGATCCCTGGAAAAGGAAATGGCAACCCATTCCAGTATTCTTGCCAGGATAATCCCATGGACAGAGAAGCCTGGTGGGCAACAGTCCATGGGGTCACAAAGAGTTGGACATGACTCAGCACACATGCAAGAGTTGGCAAACCAGGACCAGTGGGCCAATTCCTGCCAGCTGCCTGCTTTTATAAATAAAGTTTTATCAGAACACAGCCATGCCCATTTGTTTATGTAAGATAACAATCACAGAACTTAGTAGATGGAACGGAGACTTTCTGTCCCATACAGCCTAAAATACTAACTATCTGCTACAGACTGAATTATGTTCTTTCCAAATTCAAATGTGGAAGCCCTGTTGGAGTGGGGCCTTTGAGAGGTAATCAGGTTTAGCTGAAATCATGAAGGTGAAGCTTTCATGACGTTATTAGTTCCTTTACAAGAAGAAAAAAAGAGGTTTCTCTCCCTGTGCAATCATGGAGAAAAGACCAGGTGAACAGACAATAAGAAAGCAGTCATACGTAAGCCAGAAAGAGGATCATGGTGAGGATCTAAATCACCTAGCAACCTGATCATGGATTTCAGCCTCCAGAAGCATGAGAAATGCCTGTTGTTTAAGCCACTCTGTCCATGGTATTTTGTTATGGCAGCCCAAGCACACACAACCTATCCTTTAATAGATAAAGTTTGCTGACCATGGCCTAGATTACTGGGAGGATTAACTGTGCTGGTGCCTCCCTAAGCACGTAGTCTGGTGACCACACACTTTCTCCATGGGTATTAAATTCCTTTTGCTGCACTCAGACCACATTCAGGAATCTGAGAGCACATACCTTTAGGGGGAAAAAAAGTAGCCTACAAATTTAAGATCAAGGAAATGGTTTTTATGTATTGAATATACTCTTGAAATCTTCACAGGTTTTCAGTTAATCTGTTAAATGCAGCAGTGTGTTCATAACTTAATTTGTATATTTTAGCCATTTGCTTTAATGCAAGTAATTGGCAGGTACCACATTAATACACAAAGGTAGGTAATGCCACATATAAAAAAAAGCATATTTGGTTCTTTATTATTTCTGCTAAATAATATAATGCACAAATCATAGAACTGAAGGGCCTGAAAATATGTGTGAAGGTGGATTCATTCATCCCTCAGCTCCTGGGAAGCACTTCACATCAATTATCCTACAAAAATGGTTGCACGTTCGTCATTAAAAACACCAGATAATGAGATGCCACAGAATCCTGGGGTAATACGCACCAGGGCCTCACAATTCTTTTATCGGGGTATCTTCCTAAAATGGAGCCCCATTTCTTCCTGCTGCTAGGTCTTTTCATCTTGTTCTCAAAGGTCCAAGCTGCTCTACCTGAGTTTGTATGTGGCATGAATCACTGACATGATTGCTTCTCTTCTCTCCTCTGTGTGAAGGGGAGCACCAGCCATGCCACTCTTATGACACCCTGAACACTCAGGGCCAAAATTCCACAGCCAGGGCCACATCCACGCTGGGGCAAGAAGAATCAAGCCCCTTTTCACCTCCAGAAGTGAGGCAGAGAGGCTTCTGGGACAAAGAGTATATTGTCTTTTGCTAACTTTAAGGCAAAAAGGTTGCCATTGTTGTCGTGTTGTAAACAATACCACCTTCAACAAAAAAGCAAGTCATCTTTCTGGTATGTTCTGTGATATTTTCTTTTAATATTTGAAATGCATTTTCTTAGATGAATATCCTTGATAAGGAGAGAAACTCCAGGATGTCCAAGTAGGAAAATACTTAAAAGGCTGAGAAAAATTAACTGCTTCAGAATGAGAGAGGGTGATTTAACAGTCCTATCAAAGAAGTAGGCTTTCCTGAAAACACTTTCCAAGAGTATCAGACTAACTAAAAATATATTCAAATGGATTTCTATGAAAACATTGAGCTAAAATAATGTAAGTGAAGGCATGATTAAAACAGTATTCTGATTTTCTCTCACCTCCCATAAAAAATTTTTTTTAAAAACAAGCATGGAAGCATACATTCATTATTTGAGACTTTTCTTCTCATTTTAATGTTTAAATTAAAATACAGTGTTTGGGGGCTTACCTGCCATTCCTTGTGCCTCCTCTTTTCCTGTCATCACACCCTATCAGAACTTCACCACAGATAGCTTGTTTCTGGAGCTTAATTGCCATCAGTCATCAGACTTGGTGACAAGAGGAACTGCCCAAAGAATTCACAGTTAAATATCTAAAGACAGAAAGGATATAAAGGCTTCTAGGTAGCAAGAGAACTGTTGAAGAGAGAGACCAGTGACATTACTGTGTAAGATTGGTTCCCTCAAATCTTAGCTGTGTCAATCTACCTCTATTGTGGGAACTTGGAAATAGTGGCAAAGAGTTAAACGATTTGGAGCATATCGACCGACAGGGAAACAAACCAGTAAAAATTGGAATGTTTCTGGGTAACTATTTCATATCAACCAAGCAATATTTTGTTAATATTTCTTTGCAGCTATAGGTAATCATAAGATCGTTGCGACATTCATAGAAATACATGTGAGTTGAAAATAAGAATTTTTTGATAACTTTAGGCCATACTACTCTTACTTAAGAATGACACATTTGAAGGTTCAGCCACTGGATAGTTTATACTGATGATAACGTTTAAACCACTAACCTAATGTATCGTTATCACTCAAAACAGGTTAGACAGTTTTTTATAACTGAGACATAAACTTGTATTTACTGTCTCAAGACCTGTGAACAAACCGATAAAAAAGAATTCCATTTGGATCCAAGGAGAACTTTGAAACTTTAAGGATCCTCTTTTAAAATGTGTTTCCAGTTTTCAAATACCATCCACATTTGTGCCATTTTCTTAAAGAAGAATCAGTATGACTTTTTAGGTTGGATGGATTCAACTTTCAAATTTGATTAATGAAATATGTTATATGCGAAAGGCTACTGATTTTTAATTTAGTTCCCCATCACATACTCACCAGAACACTGTGAGAGGCACCTTTAATCATGCTAATTTCAGTCAGGTTCATAATGTCCTGGAGATTTGTATATTTCAAATTGAATTAATCATCACCTCCCCTCCACCCAACCCCTTATCAGGCAGTCCCTATTCCTTTCTTTTCTATTAATGGTACTGCCATCCTCCCAGGCACCCAGACACAAAACCTTACAATCATGATTATTGTATTTCTTTTCTTACTTAACATTTAACCAAATAAATAGGACAAATACTACCAATGCTACCTTTATAACATTTCTTATACTCATTCTTCCTCTTTATGGTTTAACTCACTAATTCATGGACCTATGCCTTTTGGCTCAAACCAGGTGCTTTGTTCTGAAGCCCTGAAACTTCTGATAATCCAAAGATTTTTGTTTGTTTGTTTGTTGGTTTTTAAATAATTTGTGACTGAAACTGACATGAGGCCTTTATAGCCATCATGTATAATATTTAGCTTGAATTTTTCTGGCAAAAGGGAGCTTCTCCAGACTCCAGTATTATCCAATATATGGTATATGCCTTGTAGTACCTTTTTAGAATCTAGAAAATTCTGAATCCAAAAATACACCTGGCCTCAATGGATTCAAAAGAGAGAATCATTTTGCTTATCGTAATAACCTCTTGAAGAAGACTCTACTTAAGATTTGAAGATTCTACTTATGATTTTCCCATTCTTTAATCAATTCTGGACATTTCTGTCAAAGGAACCTTTCTGAATATATTTACTCTGAAAGTACAGTCTTTGAGAAATGCTTCCATCTTCATATTTTGGCATTCAGGCCCCATGTGATCTGGTCTATCTTTTCTACTACAGAAGATGGGCTCTAAAGCACATGAGATAACATATGACCAGCTTTGAGAAACAGAAGATGTTCCATGTTAAGCATCATGCCTAATTCACTTTGTATAACCCATAGGTCAGCTAGAGTGCATGAGTACTCAAGAAACATTTGTTAAATAAGTAAAAGAATGAATAACCGCTGAGAAAAAGGCTGAATGAAAGAATAAACAAATATTGATCTGAAAAAATATGAACAGTAATAGAAAATGGCAAGTTTTAGTTCACAGGTCTAAGATGAACATCTGTCAGGCTCTATATAAGAATGAAGTTTGAAATTCCTTAACTCAAGAGAGACAAAGAAATTTTAAAAGAGACCTAAACAAGTGGCAACAAAACAGTGAAGGATTGCTACTAACAAAAATCCGAATAGGCTGGGGGGGTTTTGGTGTGTGTTGGGGGGGGAGGGTAAAGAAGGAAATAAATGAAGACAGGCAGTTGTGGTGGCCTCGACTTATTAAATGCCTGTGTGACTAACTAGATACAGAGCACAGCATTAGAGGAAAGGGAGGAGCTTACAGTCTAACACAATTGGCAAGAATATGCATAGGCAGCCATGGCCCATGGCTGGTTGACTCTCTCAATATGGCTGCAAACTCATTAAACACACTAGGAGGGATTTGGTTTATACTAAACAAAGTGAACACATTTCCACTGCACTTTGAGGGATTTCAGTTACACCTATTGAAGAAATAGATTTATATCAATAGAATACAAAGAATAGAATAGATTTGAGTCACCAATATAGTTGAATAAGTCAAAAAGAACTTCAAGAAATGGGTTAAAGACACTGAAACAAGTATGAAACTTTTATTTTTATTTAGACCTCTAAGAGAAAAATAGAGACATTTATCTTCTTGGAAACGTTTAGAATTATTTTAGCTTGGCATCAGGCAAGCAAACTTAAGAGCTTTTTATATAGTCTTTTGTGATGGAGGTTTCTGAAGAACTACATTCAAAGGGCATTAGAAGAAAAAAAAAAAAAAAAAAGGAAAGCAAGCAAGCTCCTGGTGACAGAAATAGAAGCAGGAGAGGGGTTTGTGATCCTTTTGACAATTCATAAGGAAAGCTTCATCTGCCATAACCTTAAGCGCAGTAGAATATCTATGAATACCCCAATAACCATGGCTTATATTTGAATCACCTAGTCAGCAGCTCTGGTAGTATCAATATGACATATATGAATGGACCTGTTCAACCCGCATTCCAATCATTCACTTCACTTCTAACCCAGGACTTTAATGACTGCCAAGCTTCTACATTCACTGGCATGCACTCATCTCCGTCATGTTCTTCTGACAGCTTATTCAAACAAAAGGAATATGACTAAACTCCCCAAGCAGGACAGAGGGAGTTCTAGTGCTGAAAAGCAAGCCAAATTTACAATTTAAAAATAAATTCCAGTCCTGTTCAATAAATTACCTATTGCATACTGTAAGAATTACATTATTATTGCCATAATAATATATGGCCGTTATTAGAATGACAGCAATAACATATGCAATTGCTAATGGACTTATAATGTAGCATGCCATTGGGAAATAAAAACGAACTATATTTTTTCCCATTACCAAACAAATGCTGCTAGGATCTATACAGTAATTGGAAACTGAGTAGTTAAAACTAGAAGTTTATACCCATATTTGCCTTGCATATATGGGCCTCTGTCACATAATTTTCCACTAAAGTTAAATAAGAAGAAAATATTACACACAGACTGTTTCTATATGCCCAAACTGTTTTGATTATTTTGATGGACTCGACTGGCTAAGTCAAGTTATCCAGTTAAAAAAAGGTGAACTCAATCAAAAAAAAAAAAAAATTCAGAGAGGTCAAAAGAATAATCGTGCCAGTCAAAAACTGATCTGTAAGTTCTTTTTTTTTTTTCCTGAAGAGATTGATTTGACTGGTCAAGTCAGTTAAAATAGTCAAACCAGTTTGTGTATATAGACATAACCACAGTATTGAGTCATATCTAGTTCACTGCAAAAAATAGTAGCAATACTTCTTAACTAAGTTGATATTCAATATGAGTTCTCTGAGGTGGGTGGGACAAAGCTTTCCATTTCTATTTTTAAGCTGAAGAGTTTTAGAGAAAACTGGCTAGAGTGTATCATCTATAACGAAATTACAGACCACCTCCAAAACATAGACTTAAAATAATGACTAATTATTTCTCATAGCTCTGTGAGTTGAATGGATTGAGCTGGAGAGTGCATTGGCTCCATATGGGATAGTCTGAAGTCATTCATGAAGTTGCATTTAGTTGGAGCCTGACTGGGATTGGAATATCTAATGTGAACTCCCATCCATAAAGGTTTCTATCCATATTGCTACTCATTAGTTAATAGTTTAACCTGAGTTTCTAAGGAGGCAGTTGACTCCAAGAGGAAATATTTCAGGAGGGCAACTCCAGTGTGCAAGCATAAACTCAGCCTCTGCTTGTATCACACGTGCTAACGTCCTGCTGTCAAAGCAAGCCCAGACACAAGGTAGGAGTAGCTCTGGAAGGGCATGAGCATCAGATGTGATGTCTTGGGAGTCACGCACATAACATTCTACCACAATACAACTGGGATGCTACAGAGCAAAGATCGAAACTCATATCCTCTTCGTGTGGTTTTCTTCCCATGAGATTAAGCAAGCTCTCCAGTGTTACACATCTGACTTTTCCACAGTAATATATTGAGTACTTATCATTTTTGTGTGGGTTGTTTCTTTAAATTCATGGTGGAGAGGACTTTCATATCATATATCTACTTTGAATTTACCTCCTGGTTTCACATCTAGTCATTTTTTATCTAAGAAGGAGATCTGAGACAAACGTACCTTTGCTAGTTTTCATATGCCTTCCTTTCCAACAACTTAAAACCTCATAGACCCAAGAATGATCTTACTGTCATCTTGCCATATGTAAGTCCAATACTGGGAGGAAGAGCTAGGATTATTAATTCCTATCTTGAACAGTTGGGAAAACAGAGTCAGAATATGAGCTACTTGCTCAGGATCTCTTGGTGCATAAAGAAGCCAGCCTTTCCAAATCCAGAAGGTTCTTTCTTGCTCTGGAAGAATGCAGGGTCTCTTGGGCAGGTATCTGCATAAACCTTTGAACATATTAACATGGAACTTCTCTATCTGCTAACTGTTTATAGCACAGATTAATAGCACTGTTATCTGACAGCGTTAGAAGAACTCCATGTCTTACAACATAGCACAAAATACACCTCAAACCAGTGGCCAAATAAACACATAATTAAATAATAATTTTAAAAAAGCAAAAATAAATTTTTGAAGTTGATGTGGGCAAGGCATGAAGTTCTAGAATTTTCTGTAAGTACTAGATACTCTATCTCTGCTGCTTTAACCAAATCTGGAGAACAATTTGACTTTTTTTTTTCTTTCTGAGATAAGGAATTCCTACAGAGTAGTAACCCTTTATGATACATTTTTGTGATGTTCAGCTAACCAGTCCAGTCCTATTTTATCTTTTAAATTCCATTTCCCTATTAATGCATGAGGCCTGAGATCTAACCATACTGAAGATGTTCCTTTCCTGTTCCACTTACTCTGAGTGCACTGACCACAACTTTCACCTTTATAGCAACCACCCAGTGGGTAATCTGTGCAATATGCAACTGGATGCAATATTTTGTTATTTCCTTTCTTAAAGCTCATCACAGGGGAGAAAAGAAAAGAAAAAAAAAACAGCAGTTCTCCACCTTCTTGGCCTCAAAAATCCCTTTAATTCCTAAAAATTATTAAGAATCCCAAAGAGCTTTTGTTATATGAATTATACCTATCAATGGTTACTGTGTTCTTTAACTGTAAGGGCATAAAATGATACATTCCCTTAGCTGTTAGAATGATGATGTCATCACATGTCATAGTGGCTTTGTATACTTCACTGTAACCTTTGAAGGAATGGGAATGAAAACAACAAATTTTATCTTGTTTATTATTATGGAAATAATATTGACCCTGAAAAGGTCTCAGAGACACTTAAAGGGTCTCAAACCACATTTTAAGAACTCTTGTTCCAAACAATTTTCTCCCTGAAACATAATACAGAGTGCTAATAATGAAATTATTAAACATTTTATTTTTACTCCTAAACTAACAATTAAAAGCTATCCTTAGAGAATAAAACTGAAGTAAGAGCACAGATCCAGAGAGGTACGGAAAAACTTAGCCTGGGGATGCCCGTCCACTGGTTAGGGTCAATAAATTTGACTTTGACAAATATGTTGGGTTCAAGAAGATATGTCAGATATGGAACAGGTATATCAGAAGAACAGACCAGAGCTGCCCAAAGTGGTTCGTTCAGTGGGTAGCAACTCCACTGGACTCTCAGCTTTTTGCCAAGACCCAGAAGGGCTACTATATCTTAGCAAAAGGGTGAATAAAGGAAAATACCCACCTCCAAGAAAGGGAAAAAATTCCCGTGAAAATGCATAACCACGGGTTTTCCCTTTTCTGGGTTTTCAGCCCATTTTTATTATAAAGTTGTCCCAGGATGGTGGTGCAACTAGGCTCTGGGCAAGCACAGAAGCAAACTATCTGCAGGGACACACTTTTAACCTGGGCTTCACAGAATTCCCACACATACGTCATTTTAAAATAAGCTTGCAAATTAAAACAAAATCATAAAACACAAAGAAACAACATTGCTCATGCTGAGTTAGATGGGGCAACAATCACACATATAAAAAGAATAAAATAAGAATGTTTTAACATGCTTATAAAAATAAAAGATTTCAAAACATGTCAAATCACCAGTCAAATCTGAAAAGGAATAAAATAGAATTTCTAAATCAAATACTGAAATTACTTCAAAAAATTAAAATATTTGAAATTAAATAGTATACAAGGGTTTAGATCCATTGGAATTCTCACATATTGCTGATAGGTGGGTAAAACCACTTTGAGAACCTGTCTGGCAGTACTCACAGAAGCTAAATGACATATACTCCATGACAAAGCAAGTCTTCCACATATAAACTCAATAAAAATACTCAATGTATTCTCACCCAAAAAACTATGCAAGGAAATGTGTCACGTCTCTATTCATCATGGTTATAGATGTGTTTTAGTTTATAAACATTCACCTAGATCTATATTATGGTTTCCGTATTTTTCTGCATGCACACTGTGACTGCATAAAAATGTACACATAGGGCTTCCCTCATAGCTCAGCTGGTAAAGAATCCACCTGCAATGCAGGGGACCCCGGTTCAATTCCTGAGTTGGATCCGCTGGAGAAGGATTAGGCTACCCACTCCAGTATTCTTGGGCTTCCCTGGTGGCCCAGCTGGTGAAGAATCCACCTGCAATGCAGGGGACCTGGGTTCAATACCTGGGTTGGGAAGATCCCCTGGAGAAGGGAAAGGCTACCCACTCCAATATTCTGGCCTGGAGAATTCCATGGACTGTAGAGTGAGTCCATGGGGTTGCAAAGAGTTGGACACAACTGAGCAACTTTCACTTTCAAATATGTATATACACACACACACAGACACAAATTGCTCACACACAAAAATTTTTTAATGTCTGAAGAAAAGGACATCACCAATAAATCAGAGCAAATACCACTCTTAACTGGATTTATTGCCCAAAATAGAAAAAAAAGTTAACAGATCAAAAAAAAAAAAAAAAAAAAACTACTAAATTCCTTTAAAGATAAAAAGTTGTTCAGAAGTTACATCCAAAGAAATGAGAAGATCAAGAGATGAAAGTTATGAAATATATATATGTGTGTGTGTATGTACACACACATACACACACACATATATATAGTTCCACAGAGAGCGTGAGAGATAATATTTGAAGTTGGACAATTTTGAAGTTAGAACTTTCCAGAATTGATGCAAGACCTGAACTTCAGAATCTGGAAGACAGTAATTTCCAACATTCATCTCTATAAGGAAATACACACCAAATGCATCACAGAAGACTGAAGAACAGCAAAGATAAAAGGGAGATCCTAAAGGCAGCAAGAAGAGATAGGGCTTTATGCAAAAAAACAAAACAAAACAAAGTTGTTTTAGGCTAACATCAACAATGGAAACTAGCAGATCACAGAATGATGATTTCCAAAGTTGTAAGAGAAAAATTACTGTCAATGTGAAAAACAGCCTAATTTGGGATAGAGTTATGTGGAATCAAAACATGCGAGTGCTTTGCATTGAGTAAAAAGATACCATATCACGCTACTGTTCTTTTTACCATGGTTTGATACAAAAAAAGTGTGATAAACTCTTTGGTTGTTTGTGTGATTTAAACGTAGTAAATAAAATTGCTCTGTTAAGAGAACGTGCTTGGTCACCTACAAGGAATGAGATAGAAGTGATCAGTCTAGTCTAAAAGCTCTTTCATTGTCCTCATTAGGCTGAAGGTAGATGCTCAGGCAATACGTAGACAGAGGGATGGATGGATGGATAGATATTTGGATGGATGGATGGAGAGAGACAGACAGAGAGACAGACACACAGATATTTTGTGGACTAATTCTATCATCTGTACCTGGCCGTGACATTGAATACCTCTTTGGCAGAGTCTGACAGAACATAGCATCCCAAGTGCTAATTTTCTGAATTTTCCGCTCCAGGATCTGATCGGTGTTTTTTGGATGAAGGGAAATGCAGGGAAGCAGCTTTATGTGTCCCTAATGGAGAGCATTTGTCTCTTTGAACACTCTTGGGACACCACTGCCATGTTCTGCAGTGAAATCAGCTGATGAAAGATCTCTGCCAGGGTGGAGGTCAGGGTCTTTCTCTGAGTGAAGTGTGACATCAAATGTTGGGCCAGTTGTGAATATCTTTGTCCATAGTCCAAAATTTATTTATCTTCTCTGAACACAGGCAAAAATAATAATAATAATAATAATATGGACCACTTTAAAAAGTGTGTCACCATTTCCTGAGAGAAATGATCTCCTCTCTAGGATCTGACTGAAAATCATGGGCAATTGAAAGTCTGGTTTATCCCTGTGGACTATTAGTCACCCTATAAAAGTTAATTTAAAACAAATTAATCCATAAATCTCTACATTGTCTGCAAATACTTACCACTATAAAAAACCTAATTTAAACCCTTTCCCCTCTATTCTAAATTAGCGTTGCACTGTGTTTTAGAAATTATCTTCCCCACTCAGAATAAATTACTAGTTATTTCCTTTCTTTTTGATGACAGTGGAAGTTCTAAGGGTAGTATTAGCTCCAATATCACAACCTCTTAGTTCTCAAAGAGAGGAAGAAAGAACACCCAGTATTTTACAGAAGCCTTAAAACATAAGTGTTATGTATTGGAGAAGTTGAATTTTAAATGCAGTTCCTTAGGCCATTCTTACTGAAAGTCACTTAACAGGGTTCCCCAGTTAAGACTTAAGCCAAACTTAGAATGTGGAATAAAATGAAATCAGAGAGGTAGTTCTTTGATAGAGACAGAAATTTTACATTTATTGGGATCGTTCATATTGGAGTTTCAAACAAGAATACGTGAGTGGCCTTCATTTAATATAAACGCTAAAAATGGCAACTTGAACCATTAAGTGGCTCAGATTTCTGCTAAAACCAAAATGCAAACTTTATTTACCCTAGAGAGCTGGTCTACAATATTTTCAGATGGTAGTCAATGATCAGGTTAAAGAAGCTGTTTCTTGTCTTTCCTAAGCTAATAAGGGAGTAAGCAAACACAATTATTTAAACACAAAGTTATAACCCCACCCATTCTGAGGCGAAGCCTGTTGAAAAGGGAACACTGCCACCTCTGGTGATTAGGAACTTCTAGAAATGTAATTTTTACACAGAAAAATCCTGTTCCTTATGGAGAGTGATTTTTATCCTGAGTATTCTAAAAAATGGCCATTTTCTAAGTCAGAGGAAGACTCAGATGGTGAAAAAAAAAATTAAATCCAAATGTCCCCAATTCCATTGTCTATAGCCAATGAGAGTAAGAGAGAGAGAATTTAGCACATTGAGACATTTCACAGAAAGGTGTTCTGGGGCTGTCATTCCATAATCTAAAAAAGGGCACTTATCGAGCTGCTAATTATAAAGCTCCCCTACAACACTACACTGATGTTAAATAGCATGGTTCCATTAGCTGTAATTATTCCATTTGTAATAAATAAGCATTAACCATTTTCAAATGTACACTCACAAATCAGTTTTAAAGGATGAGTTTCATGCATTTAAAATCATATATTTCAAAAGAGCCTAGGTGACAAATCTATGTAAAGGCCTAAAATGCAAATTAGAAGAGCATTTGAAAAATTAAAATATATTCAATAACACAAATTATTATAGCCTGCAAAACCCTAAAAAAGAGAGAGAGAGTACTGCAACTAATTAGGGAGAAAAATATTTAGGTGTTCAACTCGGTGGATGAATTAATTCTTTAAAAAATCCGGATTTCTTTATAGAACTCAGAATCTGGAACCTAGGAAGTGATTTGTATGAAAATAGACTTTGATGGGTGGAGACCAGATGTATTCATATAACTACACAAATGACATTGACCGCCATCATTCTGGATAAACGGGTTGCAAGGAATCATTTGTAAATGTGAGGTACAGTCACGGACAGAAAGGTTTGGATGTGGAGGAAAGAAGTGGCTAGAATAGGCTAAGACGTTCCCCACAATTACTACCCAGAGATCACTTTAAACAGTGCAAGATTTACTGCATTCACTAGTCCTTAGAAGCTTACCTACCTTACTTATAACTCATAACAAAACAATTAGCCAAACTGCAATGAAATTTACAAAGCAAACCAAAAACGAATTGATAAATTAAGTCACTATAAAAACACTGGTGTAGGTAATTAAAAAAAGGCTAATGTTGATGTAAAACATGAATCCCAGCAATAATTTACAAAGCAAATAATAAATAAGTGCTTACTTATTAATGAACTTGGAAAATCAAAGTTCTATTTGCTACCCATATATTGGTGCAAAGGTTCTCAAATTTGTTCTAGGCATGGACTTCCTGGAAGCCTCAGTGCTTTACTAGAGTAGAAATTATTCTGATATCTCAACATACATCAAATAATTTTACTAGAAAAAATATGACTTGTCATATATTCATAATAAAAATATACACATAATTTTCTAATCATGAACAAAAATCTGTTAACAACAACAATAAACAGGATTAATTTGTTAGCTGTAGTGTAAGAATGATGGCTTAGCATTATGTGCTGTCCAATAGAGCACTAATGTGCCTATTTAGAGTTAAATTAATAAAAATGAAACAAAATTAACAATTCAATATAGGCTCTAAATTTAACTTTTATATCCCTAAGAAATTAAGTTAAAACTTCAAATCTGAAGTTCAATGTCTTAGGGTGCCTATGCATGTTTTCTGTAAACACTGGGAACAAGAACTGGTGATTTTCTGATGACAAGAAAAAGAACTTGCATAAATTTAAAGTTAAACAGATTCCTTATCCCACTTGCCTGGTGCTATCCATTCACTGTTAATTTTGCTTCTGCCCTCACCTACATGTAAATATTTTCTAAATGTCTCTTCCCTGTCTTTACTGTAACATTAGTAGCTAGCTTAGTACCTTGAGTTTTCAAATATAGGACAAGATTACTTTATTTCAAGGATTCTCATCAAATGCCATTGTCAACTCAAAAGTCTTAGTGGCTTAAAGTTTTCTTTCAAACTACAAGCAGCAGTTTTTTTCTTTGTTCTCTGAAGGTACTCTGTATCAAATTAGCATCCTAAGGAGACAGTACTAAGTCTCAGGACAGAATTTTTAACAGGAGCTGTTGACCTGGTTTTCCCCAATATGGTACCTAAATCTTAATTCATAGTTACATAGAGTCTACCCTACTATATACTATATGCAAAATAATATGTTAATATCTATGATATATACTATATCATGCATCTCACCTGCATATATTTATCTACAATATACCTCATATACTATAAAATGATACCTCACAAATGTGTTTACTTCTAATTTTTTAACTGAACACACAATGATTCAGGAACTTGGCATAGAGTTTACTCTTCCAATTTATGGACTCTAAGTGCCAAGGAATGTACAGTGACTGTTCTAAGATCTGTTCTACAGTCATAGGAACTTTGAAAACTCACCCAGTGTTGTCCAGGAAAACTGTCACTGGCTGCTCTGGTGCAGCAGCCTTTCTACAGACCAAGCTGTGCTGGGGCCATGTGGTCCACTGGTCTGTCCGGGAAAGTTCTGTTCTCAAGGCGTTCATTCAAAGGTTCTTCCCATTCTTCTACATTTGCCCCAAATAAGATGCTTATATTCTGAATATTTAACCAGCTGATTTCTTCAGAAGGCTCTATTTCCTTAACTTAAAAACAACATTGTCTTCGTCAATAGTTGTAGCTCTCTCTCTTATTCCTGTTTAAAATATGATTTTATCTGTTTCTTCTCATTCAAATCAGAACCTCTAGAGCAGGCAAAAGCATTTTGGAACACATCCTGTGAACAATTCTTGGTCACATTCATGTGGGAGAAACTGCTCCCATCTGAGTGTGATTCATTTCACTTCCCAGTAGGTGCACACCCTAGTCTGGTCACTCATTTAGGATATGACTGGGGCCAAAATATTACACCCAACCTTCCTGTGCCTCATTGTCCTCATCCATAAAATGGGAATGAGAGTCATCTTCTGAAATTGTTTAGACACTTAAATGACATAAAGCTTGTAGCCCTTCCATGGGAATCTTACTTCTCATCTATTTGTGTTCTTTGTAAGGAGAAGATGCTCTCCAAATTTATTTTGAGGGAAGAGGCATATTCCTACTTTGACTTCAACATGGCAGTGTGTTCCTGATTGGAGAATGCTGTTAAATGGCCCCATTTCCCCAACACTCTCACTTGGAGAAACACTACTCTGTGTAGTTACTGTTCATTTCTCCATGCCCACTCTGGCACTGGTTGCAAACTCCGTTCTTTTTACAAATTCCTTATTAGCATTCAGGGAGGTTCAAGTCATTTAAGAAAACCATGGGAGAGAAAAGGTTTCACTTGAGACAATTGGATCCATTTGCTTAATTTGATTTGGTGAACTGTGAAAAGATGATTATTCTATTTTAGTGTCAGAGTACCTTCCTTCAGCCAAGGAGTTTGATTTGAGTACTACTGAGGCAGTCAATGACATTTTCTGAGATACTTAAGTATAGGAGAACAGAGGTAACAAGTAGTTCATATGTTGGGGTCTCTAAAATGCCTTGCAAATAGAAAACATTCATTAAATATGCAGGGAATTGTAACAGAGAAACAGGCAGATTTTAGATTTGAAACAGCAGATAGATTGAAATTCTTTTTTAAAAAATTGGAATACATGAATTGTTTTCTGCTTCCAATTATGATGTGCTTGAAAGATTCTGGCCTCACTATGTATTACTTAAGCCCAAACCAACTCATATAGAGACTGACCTAAAGAGAGGAGCATACACAAAGGTTGCAGCTTCCCATAAATAATCCACAAGTGTTGCCCCAAATTTCAAGCATTTATTAAGTAAAATCTGAATGCTGTGGCACAGCCACTTGTAAGACAGCCTTGACAGATAGATCAATTTGATCCTGACATGGGGGGAGGGGTCTGCTCATTTGTAGCATTGTTATATGTAGCTCTGCAGGTGGGAAATAAGAATTGCCTCAAATGCCTTCCCCAACGCTCCATATTGGGCCCAGCTACAATCTCGCTAAATGACCATGAGTTATGACTGTCAACACTGGTTTGTTTGGAGAATCATGAGATGAAAAAGAGATCTTCTATTTCAAAAACACTCTAGGAGCAAATTCTGGAACCATCAAAAGTTTAAAAAAAAGAAAAAAAAAACTTCACAAATCCTAGAAATGGAAAGGTCTTGACTCATTTTCCAAATAAAGTCAAAAGGGATGAGTCTTAGGAAATGGTGAAAAGCACAAAAAGTGTCTTCTTCACCTCTAACCTTTCTTTCCCCCTCCCCCAACCTCTCACAGACACTCCTCCTGGTGCCAGAAGCTCCCTGATTTCTTGACAAGCATGTGTGATGGCTGAGTGATTGGCATTCTCTGAATGAAACTCGTCACACTCAGATTTACCTTGAGCTCTCATTTGCATTCAAACCTTTCCCTTTCTGTGGAGTTGCCAGCAATTTTTCTTTCTTCCTCAAAAGATCTTCAAGCAGAACACGAGAAAGCTCTGGTATGGGGGCTAGGGTATGATCCCCCCGTGGCTATTTTCTCAGGTCTGAAAGAAAAGCACAGACTACTTTTTGATGTTTCATTTAGAGAAAGCAAGACAGACGAAAGGATGGAAAAGAAGGAACCAGAGCTAGGAAGAATGGAAAGAAGAAAGGGAAAAAGGAAAGGAAGGAGGGAGATAATTTGTTTGTTTTCCTTTCCCCCAGATTTGAAGACATCCTGTCTGATGTCCCTGTAAGTGTGTTCTTGAAAGTCACAGAGGGTAGAGGAATGGGTTCTCTTGGCAATTATTCCTCTACAGCCCAAAGCCTCTCTGCCTTCCCCTCTCAAGACAAGTCACTAGGATGACAACTCTCCTGATTCCCACCATTTCAAGACAATCTGATTCCACTCCTCTGATCCATGAGATAGACCTATATTCACTTTGTTCTGGAACATTTTTAGTGTTTTCCTACACATCTATTTCAATGAATTAAATAATCCTTATATATTATTTTATAGTTCCAATGTCTGTTTCTAACAAAATAAGCAGTTTGAATCTCTTCCTAGCAATTCAGATATCATAAGAGCACATTGCTATCAATTTCTTCAAGCTCATCCACTTAGCTGAGAACTGGACAGGAAGCTGACTTGAGACCAAGCAAGACCAGACTGAAATTTCACATGGAAAGGTAGGCTCTCCCATACAATTCCCTAAAGGTGGATTATGAATAGTATGACCAGCCTTGTGTGTTTACCAGGCAAGACTGATTAGCAATGTCTGCCTCAGGCTGAAGACACTTATTTGCCTTCTCTTGTCCAGGCTTCTTTAAACAGTCTTGACACTGCCCAATCGGTGTCCAGGCACTTTGTGGCTCTAGTCATATTTCTCTCTTTCACTCACTTTGTGAAATCCTACTTGATTAGAGTTTGCCTGTTGTTCATTATGTGCCCTGAATTAATAGAGGTGACATGTGAATGCTCTCAGTAGAGCATCCCAAGATGTCAGCTTCCCAGAGACAATGTGTTTTGTAAATGTGATCTAGCCTATCAGTTCAGTTCAGTCTCTCAGTCATGTCCAACTCTTTGTGACCCCGTGGACTACAACACGCCAGGCCTCCCTGTCCATCACCAACTCCCAGAGTTTACTCAAACTCATGTCCATTGAGTCGGTGTGGACAGGTAAAAATGTCATGGAAAGTCAAGCAAAGTAGTTATCTTGGAACTGCAAAGTATCTCACACTTCTAGTTCTGTGATGGCATTCAAGTCGCAAATGTTTTATTACTATATCAAGATAATATTAATGATGATGATGATGATGGCTAAATACTTAGCTTTAAACAACAGACTCACAAAGCAAGTCAGCCAAGTCTGGATAAGGGAACAGCATATTGCCAGCTTCTACCTCACTCATGCCAGCATGGAGTGGCAGGTGGGGAGACTGGCACTGTTGAAATGAACTCCCCCACTCCTTTTGGGGGGGTTGCTGTTGTCAATCTCATGAAGTTGAAGTCATCTAAGTGAGATGTTCTTACTGCAGCCTAGGTTTTCTCAGCCACATCCCCACTGGGAGAAGAACCCTGGGATCTTCTTGTAAGAGCCAATGAGACATGCCAGTGATCTCTAATCCCTCAACACATCCCCAGTCCTGGGTGGCTTTCCTAAAAAGACACTTTGCTAATTATAAAGGGAGGAGTCTGTGTGCTGGAGTGAATGTCTTAGTTAACACAGGAGTTAAAACACAAGCTCTGACTGTAAAAAAAGAATGAAATAATGCCACTGATAGCAACATGGATGAATGTGGGAGATGCTCTTACTAAGTGAAGCAAGTCAGAGAAAGACAAATCCTGTATGATATTCCTTATATGTGGAATCTAGAAAAAAATGATACAAATGAACTTATTTACAGAACAGAGATAGACTCAAAACACAGAAACCAAGCTTATGTTTCCCAAAGGGAAAAGAGCAGAGGGCGGGACAGATTAGGACTCTGGGGTTAACAGATACACAGTATTATGTAGAAAACAGATAAACAGCTAGGACTGACTATATAGCACAGGGAACTATACTCAACATCTTATAATAACTTACATTGGGAAAGAACCTGAAAAAGAATATATACCTATGTGTGTGTAATGAATCACTTTGCTGCACACCTGAAATACTGTAAATAAGCTATACTTAAAAAAAAAACAAAAAAAACACAAGCTTTGAAGACAGGTATGAGACAGAATCCCCAACCCCATCACTCATTATTTGTGACACTGCATACTATTTATGTTCCTTGAGTTCTTTATCTGTAAAATGCGTGTAAGATACCTATCACATAGACAATAATGCCAGGACATTGGAAGTAGGTGCAAAGTGTGTTTTCTTTTTGTACATGGATTCCAAAAATAAGTGCATTCCAATCAGCTCAAAAACAGAAGCTGTTGTGGTGGGCTTGTGAGGATGGTTGTGATTGGGCATTCATAACACACTTCACTCAATTTTTGTCAGGCAGAAATCTAACTATTTCTAGATTTTATAATTTTTCAAGGGATTTTTTTCCCCAGGGGAAATGAAAAAGCATACATTTCCATATGAAATTTCCCAATAACTCAGATTTTAGAAAACCTACCAGATCAACTGCCTCAGTTACAGAGAAACCTGTTTTACAATATGATTTGGCCTTCTGTCTGTCTCTTTCCACCTCTAGCCTAAAAACCATAAACTCTCAATACATAACAGTCATTTTTATTATCATTAGCTTTGCAACTAGTAGAAAAACAACCCAAATTGGAAATCTCTTAACATTCGTTCGACCATTGTCTGGTCCTATGGCAAAGATGTCGGAATCCTTAAAATTAACTGGTGGCCTTAGGTTCTGTTTGTTCAGAGCTAACTATGAATTTTATCAGTCCATCAACAAGCTCCATCTTATCTAAACTTAAAGAGATGCAACAAGCTCAAGTGGAAATTCAGTATCATCTCATGAACATAATAACAAAATGCAATGCATATGCCAGAGTACAAAGAATGCATGCTACTTGGAAAGCAGAAGAAAAAATGAAAAGTGCCTGCTTCTATGTATAAAGCATACCCTATAAGTGCTAAACGCAGTTTTACATTATAATAGTGTATAAGCAAAGCGTTTGTGATATATTTATAAACGTCCACATAGAGATTTGGGGGAAAAGAAGGAGTCTTGTTTAGTCACAGTGAATTTTCATCTCATGAGAAGCTGAAGAGGCTTGTTACATGCTCAGTGGTAAAGTTAAAATTTATTTTGTCAAAGCTCTTCCCTTCTTTAGCTGTATGATAAGAGGTCAGAGTGACTCAATCTCTCAAGTCTCATCTGCTAAATGGCAAGAAATATTAGGTTCTACATCAGAGGATGACTCTGAAGAATAAAGAGATTTAATGTAAAGATGCTTAGCAGAATGCCTAGAACACAGTAAATGCTCACAAGATAAGCTACTAGGATGAAATAAACTAGTGAGATTAGTATATGGGTAACTTGGCTTTTTTAAAGGGCTAACGTTTTAATCATGATATCTCTGGGAGTAAATTACAAAAATAAAGACTTTCGGCATTTTCTAAAATCAACACCTATAAAAACACAATTTAAATGCCTTTATCCAGGATGAATTGCTGGAGAAGAGAGATTCTCATGCAACATTTTCGTGTTATGAACAAGGAGCTTTTGCCTGGTAAACTCATGGGGTGAAATCTCATCCCTTGATCTTCAAAGTGTGACAAAGAGCTATTGATTGAGGGCATATTGTCATTTAAATTACAATTAGGGATGGGTGAAAGGTGGTTATTCAACAATTCAAACCTTTCTTTTAATACTGTCAAGGACGACTTAACCTTCACCCAAACACACTTCTAAAACTTCTGAGTTTCAATATGTCTACAATCAATGTGCTTTTCTTCCAGGATGAGAATCGTGTCATTACTCTCAAATGCTGAGATTTGGTAGTTTTCAATCCGGTGGTGAAAACCTTTCAGAAAGCTTTGCTCTCAGTCACAAAACACTTGTGTCCCGACACGAATCCAGTACTACATTTGCACTTTAATATGAAATTAAATCATTCAGTGTATTTTCCTAGAGTAGCGAGTTAGAAAAGTATATGCATTTTCAAAAATTGAATGCTACGTGGGTGATGTATGTTTTAATTTAGAGTAGTTTAAATAAAAAGAGATCCTTCTGAAGGCACAAATGGCTATGAACCTCCTGTCTTTTATTACTGGCCAAACAATGTTTAGTTCTAAAGGCATTAGGCGGCGCGTATGTTAAACGAAACAACGGACAGAATGAAAACAGTGTGTATGTGTGTGTCTGAGTATTTATGCTGTATTACTGACTTCCTTGCATTTTGCAGTACAAATACACATCTTACATAATTTGTTTTGATATTGCAGACACACAGACAGACAGACACACATGGAGATGCAGATGCCCACACAGACACACACGCTAAAGTGCTATGCCTGCGTTGGGAGAATGCTGGACTCGATCTCACAATCTTGCCCTGGCCAAATTCCCTGCAGCTTTCACAGGCATGCGGACAGCACGAAGACCTCAGCTTTGATCTCCTACACTGAAGTACTTTTAGAATTTCTTCTGTCAAACATCTCTCTTCTCTCTTTTCCTTTCTTCTCCTCTCTGTTTCTCTGATGCATGCATACCTGCCTGTTTCTCTGGAATGGCAGGCATTTTCTAGGATGACATATTATTCCAGAGGTGCTTTTGGCAGCCCCTTGTCCTTTGGGCACTGTTCTGGCAGCAATAAGTCAGTGAACAGTGCAAGGTCACCCAGTCCTATAGTCTTCCGGCCCCTTCTCTTGTATAAAGCATGAGCTCCAAGGTACCCTTCACTGTCCTGACACATGAGGTCATGGAAGACAGTCTCCAGCTCAGGTACCTAACAGGTATGCCATAGCACTTAGCAAGAAAGTTGATGGTACCCGTAGTGGGTGGAAAACCTCCTGGAGTAGTTCTGACTGAGCTGTCCGTTCTCTCTGTTATTAGATGCTTTCTTCTCACTTGTGAAAGAACATTTTCTGTACTGCAATGGTTTGCTGGGGCACCTACTAAACCCATAAGAACATCCAGTGTTACCTTTTATTTAAAAACTCTGAGCAGAAAAACCACTCATGTGAATGCCATTGTCACAGAATATGCTGGGAAGGGAGGAAAAAAAAATTATCAAACTTAACATTGCTCAAATAGCAACTTCTCTTATCAGAAAATTTAGAGGGACTCCTTGTCACACAGAAAAACCAGAAAAGAGTATTTCTTGGCAATATAAATAGGCAGTTTATGCTATCAAAACTAAGGATTTCTACTCGTCTATCAGAAAGAAAATTACTTGTCTCATTATGACCAACTCATATTTACTAGTACATTCTGTTTGAATAGCAAAGTGAAAACTTAGAGGCAGAGTGAATTTTAGCATTATTCAGGCAAGTATTATATCTAAATATTTAGGAAATGAAGACTTAGGGATTCAGGATATTGGGGGGAAGCAAGATGCTTTACTGCCGCCTTGTGGACAGTTTAAAAGAACTGAGTATTTATTTAAGCCAGTGGTTAATGCACAAATCTTGGTCAGTAACAGAACCAGACAAAAATAAGTACAGGATAGAAGTGGGGCAGAATTAAATACTGAGTCTAGTCCAAAATTACTGTCTTTTTTTTAAGCCCTAGGAGATTCATAAAGTTTTCAGGTGATTGTGTCACTGTATTTCAAGAAATTTCTGGCATTCACAAATAGGAGATGGGGAGAAAATGAGATGAAGTTAAATGTTGGTTAAGAGAATTGAATCAGAATAACACCATCCTACTTTTTTTTTTTTTTAATCACAAGAGTTCCATTGATGCTGGAAGCAATTTTGCCACTATATTTCAAGAAAATTTACAAAATCCGTTAGTCACCACAGAATTAAATACAGCACCAGAAAAGCAGTGATAAGAAAAAGTGGACATATTCTAGGGTTCAGTCCAGCAATTTAGCTTAGAATGTTTATTTAAACATAACTTGAATTTATAAACTTGTTTTCTAGGGAGATTTATAGTGCTTTCTGATTTTGGCTGGATTGAAAAAGTTCAACTCAACTTCCTGCAAAGAATATGCTTGTGTAAACCATCTTCTTCTTAAATTTTGACATGAAAAATTTTCATTGCATATATTATGAGTTACAAACAAATGTCCAGGTGAATGATTAATTTAAATGTAGCTATCAGTATCACAGAAAAAGCATCTTGGGACTTTTAGCATTATAGCACCACATAAATGCTTGTTGACAAAACATCAAAGAAAATATTGCAATTTTGAATTTCTCCATGTTCATCGGTTGGATAAATATTTGAAATGGTCTAACTAATCCATTAAGTAAAAGGTATCTTAGCACTTTTGAGTAGTGAATCTAATTTCAAATTGAAAGAACAAATTAATAGATTTTTCATTAAAACATTTTAAGCATATAAAGTTATATAATAAATGCTTTAACTTCAGAACACGATTTGCAATGATTTTGTAGCCACTATTAAGTCATCGTATCTTTTCCACTGGAGAGTTTTTTCAGTGAAACAATCTGAAAATCAAACAACAGGGTAATTTAAACTTTGCTAAATAATCCAAAATTTTAATTATTCATTTTCATTATTAAACTATCCTGATTTGTATAAGAGGTGGGTACATGAAAATTACTTAAATAAGACCAATATAAACCTTTATTCCCTATACCAAACAACATTCAACACTTCTTAAGCTACAGATTTGGGTGTAGTAATAGTTCTGATTTTTTTTTTCTTGGTACTGAGCGTGGCAAAACTTAAGCAAATATGATTTTCAAAATTTCTGTCCTGTTTTTGTGGTTGGAGAGGAACCTTTCAGATCATTGATAAATATACTGATCCCTATTGTCAAAAAAGGTTTCAGCTCCCTTCGCCAAGGTATCTTCCCAACTCAGGGATCGAACCCATGTCTCCTGCATCACAGGTGGATTTTTTACTGTCTGAATGAAAGGGAAGTCCAAATTGTTTTACAAACAGGCTTTTGCCTGTCATCAGTAGGAAATTAATCACTCAGGCTTGCAGTGTTACTGAGTGTTCATTATATGCTGTATACTTTGCTTGTATTCTCATTACAGCTTTATTACAACCTATAAATAGGCTATTTTCTCTTATATAGATCAGAAGTGGAAGACTCAGAGAGGTTAACAAACTAGCCACAGTCACACAGCCTTTCAGTGGCTTTTCTACCAGTACTGGTGACTTGATGTACCTCTCTTCTTCCCATACCTCTGGGGAATCAAAATCACCTATCTTTTTCAGGATGGATTGGCAACGCTTTTGAGTTTGCTTTGGCTCATGACCAGAAACCATCCAACACTGTTTAAGCAAGAATTGAAAAAGTGTTAAATATGTTTATTATTTACTGGTTAATTCATGTAATAGATATTTATTTAATGCTTTATGCTGGGTACAGTGCTAGGAACAGGGCTACAATATTGCCAGACCTAAAATGGTAACTGCATTTCTGGAGTTTACAATTTAGACACTGAGCAAATTTGAGAAATAGAGAATGACCATGACCCAGTCCTTCATTACACAGGACAAAACTCTGGAATCACGTGAAGTTCAAGTGACTCTGCTATCTCCTGTTTCTGAGAAACTTAGAAGCCATTTGTCATCCTTCTTCGTTTTCTCTGCTGCACAAACAGGTCTATTCAGAAGCTCTGCAGAAGATATTACATGTCCCTGGCCAAAAGTAGGTGTCTCACACATAGTGACAATCATTACAACAGGTGAGGGGGAGAAAGAGATGTGTAAACAATTCAGTGATCATGTGAAAAGTACCATCCTGGTGATACTGACAAAATTATCTGGGAATCCAAGGGCCAAGCTGCAAGAGAAGGCTGAAGAAATGTCACATCAGGAATGATACTTGGATCTCCAAGGATAAGAAGAAGCCTGCTGGGCAGAGGGACTTTCATGTGCAAAGATATAGATTGGTATTTCTATGGGATCAGAAAATAAGGACTGGGAAAAGATGGCAGACAGTTCTCACAAGTCCTAAACTTCACAGTTTAAGGACTGTACTCTGTAAATAATTTTGTAACAAATTCTTCCTGTATCATTTAGGAATCTCTGGCTCATAGAATAAGTAAATGAAATTTAGATGATATTAAAGAAGGAATTTCTTGATTCAAATAACTGGAAAGTCAAAAGTGAGATAGCTTCAGGTGAGGTTTGATCTAGATGTCATAATGTCCTGTTCTGCTATTTTCTCAGCTCTTCTCTCTTCCATGTGGTGATATCATCTTTAGGCAAGACACTACTCTTGGGAGCAACAATATCTGCAAGCGGTAAAGTCAGGTCTCCTGGGCCTAATAGAGTCATGTACTTAACGTACTCAGCCTCTTACCAAAACACGCTGTCCTAGCAGAAAGATATGCTGATTGGTGTAAGCATCCTCCAAGAACAGGAGCAATCCCATTCAAACCACATGACCAAGAATGAGAGAGGTAAAATACAGTAGCTGTTCAGTTCAGTTCAGTCGCTCAGTCGTGTCTGACTCTTTGCAGCCCCATGAATTGCAGCACGCCAGGCCTCCCTGTCCATCACCAACTGCAGTTCACTCAAACTCCTGTCCATCGAGTTGGTGATGCCACCCAGCCATCTCATGCTCTGTCGTCCCCTTCTCCTCCTGTCTCCAATCCCTCCCATAATCAGGGTCTTTTCCAATGAGTCAACTCTTCACATGAGGTGGCCAAAGTATTGGAGTTTCAGCTTTAGCATCAGTCCTTCCAAAGAACACCCAGGACTGATCTCCTTTAGAGTGGACTGGTTGGATCTCCTTGCAGTCCAAGGGACTCTCAAGAGTCTTCTCCAACACCACATTTCAAAAGCATCAATTCTTCAGCGCTCAGCTTTCTTCACAGTCCAACTCTCACAGCCATACATGACTACTGGAAAAACCATAGCCTTGACTAGACAGACCTTTGTTGGCAAATTAATGTCTCTGCTTTTGAATATGTTATCTAGGTAGGTCATAACTTTCCTTCCAAGGAGTAAATGTCTTTTAACTTCATGGCTGCAGTCACCATCTGCAGTGATCTTGGAGCCCCGAAAAATAAACTCTGATACTGTTTCCACTGTTTCCCCATCTATTTCCCATGAAGTGATGGGACCAGATGCCATGATTTTCGTTTTCTGAATATTGAGCTTTAAGCGAACTTTTTCACTCTCCTCTTTCACTTTCATCAAGAGGCTTTTTAGTTCCTCTTCACTTTCTGCCATAAGGGTGGTGTCATCTGCATATCTGAGGTTATTGATATTTCTCCTGGCAATCTTGATTCCAGCTTCTGTTTCTTCCAGCCCAGCATTTCTCATGATGTACTCTGCATATAAGTTAAATAAGCAGGGTGACAATATACAGCCTTGACATACTCCTTTTCCTATTTGGAACCAGTCTGTTGTTCCATGTCCAGTTCTAACTGTTGCTTTCTGACCTGCATACAGGTTTCTCAAGAGGCAGGTCAGGTGGTCTGGTATTCCCATCTTTTTCAGAATTTTCCACAGTTTATTGTGATCCACACAGTCAAAGGCTTTGGCATAGTCAATAAAGCAGAAATAGATGTTTTTCTGGAACTCTCTTGTTTTTTCCATGATCCAGTGGATGTTGGCAATTTGATCTCTGGTTCCTCTGCCTTTTCTCAAACCAGCTTGAACATCAGGAAGTTCATGGTTCACGTATTGCTGAAGCCTGGCTTGGAGAATTTTGAGCATTACTTCACTAGCGTGTGAGATGAGTGCAATTGTGCAGTAGTTTCAGCATTCTTTGGCATTGCTTTTCTTTGGGATTGGAATGAAAACTGACCTTTTCCAGTCCTGTGGCCACTGCTGTTAGCCAAAGGGAAAAATTTAACCAACTGATATCTAATACTTCCTTCCTATATGATGGTGTCTCAGTTGGAATTGATTCCTAGAAGGATTGGCATCCAAGTCTCCTTAAAATGATTAAATTAAGACCAAGAAGCAGCAGAGTAAGTATATTTTCCTATTTTTTACACAAGGAATGTATCATTGACACGTTTGAGACACAGAAATGAATGATACAGCTAAAAAGAATTTCTCCTAAAATTTACTCTCCAATTCATCAATGTGTATCCACAAAGGAAGGAATTGAGACTGAATCAAGTACATTTCAAGATTCTTAAAGCACGTACTCCTAGAATTCCTCTTTAGTTCACATTTCTTTAGAGTCTACTTTTTTTCATGCTAACAGAGACCAGAAAGAGTTTAAAGCTGATGGCAACAAGAAAATTGAAATAAGACATTTATTATATTTTTATTTTGTGTTTCCCAAAATGTTTCCCTTGCGTAAGCTTCTAATATCTGTAGCTGTAGATGTGTCATCATTACTTAGCTGGAATGTTTGCATTATTAGAACCACATTAGGCAGTAAGCAAAAACACATGCCCGGGAGTCTAGTTATGAGATTTGTGCATGTTTTCTTTGAGTTGAAACAAAAGAATAATGACCAGCAGCATTCAGCAACTTAGCCTTGTCTCTATCCTATTAGAATCATATTCCCAGGAGAGAACTCTGGTTTTTAAAAGCTATTTGCAAATGTAGAGCGACTTTTTTATTGTAATTTTTACAAAGCAGATGCAGAAAAGAGAAGGGGGAAGCCCAAAACGTTCTGAATTGAGGATATCATTTTGTTTCTGAAATGATTCCTGAATGACCAGAATACCAAGGAAAATCATGATTTCTTATTTAGTAATGTAGGGAAGTTTTCCCATTTGCAGTTTTTAGCTTGTGGAGAATTGGTGTGGAACGTTCAGATGGATGATGTACCTTGATTAGCTGGAATTACAGTAATGTACTGAAAGTCAGGCCATAGTTTATTTTTATTCCTAAGACAGTAACATGTACATCATCTTATCCAAAGCCCATAAATTAAGTCAACTGAACTAAACTTCATGATGTACCTCAATTCAATGTATCTTACTAGATGGAATCCCTACATTTTTGACACTTTGGGCAGGACATCCATTCATTTGCTGAATGTTTATTGAGTCCTACTATTTAAGTGAAGAAGAACTAAAGAGCCTCCTGATGAAACTGAAAGAGGAGAGTTAAAAAGTTGGCTTAAAGCTCAACATCAGAAAACTAAGATCATGGCATCCAGTCCCATCACTTCAAGGCAAATAGATGGGGAGACAGTGGAAACAGTGGTTGACTTTATTTTTCTGGGCTCCAAAATCACTGCAGATGGTGCTTGCAGCTATGAAATTAAAAGATGCTTACTCCTTGGAAGGAAAGTTATGACCAACCTAGATAGCATATTAAAAAGTAGAGACATTCCTTTGTCAGCAAAGGTCTGTCTAGTCAAGGCTATGTTTTTTACAGTAGTCATGTATGGATGTGAGAGTTGGACTATAAACAAAGCTGAATGACGAAGAGTTGATGCTTTTGAACTGCGGTGTTGGAGAAGACTCTTGAGAGTCCCTTGGACTGCAAGAAGATCCAACCAGTCCATCCTAAATGAGATCAGTCCTGGGTGTTCATTGGAAGGACTGATGTTGAAGCTGAAGTGCCAATACTTTGGCTACCTGATGCGAAGAGCTGACTCATCTGAAAAGACCCTGACTATGGGAGGGATTGGGGGCAGGAGGAGAAGGGAACAACAGAGGATGAGTTGGTTGGATGGCATCACCGACACAATGGACATGGGTTTGGGTGGATTCCGGGAGTTGGTGATGGACAGGGAGGCCTGGTATGCTACGGTTCATGGGGTCGCAAAGAGTCGGACATGACTAAGCAACTGAACTGAACTGAATTATTTGCCGAGTATTGTTTTAGGGCTCTGTAGATGAGGAAAACAACACAATAGGTATCCTCACAGAATTTAAGTCAGGAGAGGGTAAAGGAATAATTACAAGTTAGAGGAGTATTTTTAAAAAGAAAGGAGAAACTAATTAGTAAATAGCACTGTGAAAACACATGAAAATTGTATATAACTAGTCTACGTGGCTGGAGAAGGCGATGGCACCCCACTCCAATACTCTTGCCTGGAAAATCCCATGGACAGAGGAGCCTGGTAGGCTGCAGTCCATGGGGTCGCTAAGAGTCAGACATGACTGAGCGACTTCCCTTTCACTTTTCAGTTTCATGCATTGGCGAAGGAAATGGCAACCTACTCCAGTGTTCTTGCCTGGAGAATCCCAGGGACGGCGGAGCCTGGTGGGCTGCCATCTATGGGGTCACACAGAGTCAGACACGACTGAAGTGACTTAGCAACAGCAACAACAGTCTACGGGGCAAGTAGTCGGAGAAGATGTCCATGAGGAAGTGGCTTTTAAGTTGAGATCAGATGCAGAAAACTGGATTAAGAAGATGTGAGATAACACATAGACACACACATACTGGACTATTCCTCACCCATAAAAAATGAAATTCTGCCATTTGTAGCAATATGAATGGGCCTAGAGACTATTATGCTTAGTGACATAAGTCAGATAAAGACAAACACGGAATGATGTCACTTATATGTGGAATCTAAAAAACAATACAAATGAAAGCTCACGCTAAACAGAAACAAATTCACGGGTATGGAAATAAACCTATAGTTATCAAAATAGGAGAGAAGGATGGGGAGGGACAAATTAGGGCTATGGCATTAACGGATACACACTAAGTATTATAAATCAATATTGCATACCTCAATTTAAAAAAATATATAGATGAGTAACAGTTATTTGGGTCAAGTTTAAGTTGAGAGAGAGCAGGATTAAAGGCAGGATTCAAAGACCAGAGCAAAATACCTACAAGGGTGCTCATACCAGCAGTGACCTTAAAGTGGTGACAAGTCCTGGAGGGTCTTGAAATTAAGGCCAAGTATGGGAACTTTATCTTACAGGCAATGAGAAGCTACTGTTAAATCTTAATTGGGGTGTGTGTGTGTGTGTGTGTGTGTGTGTGTGAGACATGAATAGATCTGGATTTTACATGGTCCGTCAAGTTGCTGTACAGGGAATGGTTTTCAAGATGTGTAGAGATGACAGCCATAAAACTTTCATTTTTGGTGTGAAACTCTATTTCTTTCTTCTTACTTGCTTCAAGATGGCAAAGATCCCTGCCTTAATGCCTTCCATCACATGATCAACAATCAGCAGATTCATCCTGACAACTGATTTCAACCAAGTTTTTATGGAATTGAGCAGTTTTGTGCTCTATGTGCTCTTTTTCCTAGTGGCTAAGTAGTCTGGTTATTGCCCCACTTTTAAGAACAAAGCTCTTTTGGAGAAAGTCAGAACCAAAGCCAACTATCTTCCAGCATTTGAATTAGTTCCACTAAATTATCTTCTTTTAATCATGCCCCCCATATCCCATATTACAGCCCCTTAAGATTTTAGTCATATGACACACAAAATTTTGAATGACTAATTTTCTACTTTTACCTTTTAAGAATTGTATGTCTCACATTATATGTAATTATGAGAGAACATTTATGTCCCCAGCAAGAGACAGAAGAATATATAACCCAGAAGGACAGAAATGTTCTTTTTAATTCAATCATTCTATTTTTCAAATCATCAACAAGAAATCAAATACACTGGGCTGGATTATACAAAAAACAAAACAAAACAAAACACAACTTCCCAGTTTTCCGGTGCAATTCCAGGATGCAATTCTCTTTTTGCTGTGGCCACTAGGAATGACGAGACTAGATTCAGGCCCATCTCTGTTCTTTGCAGATGTCACTGAATGTGCATCCAACAGCCTAAAAAACCTAGAATTCACTCACACATTCGTTGTTTCTTTCATTCTTTTGCCCAGTTTTTCTCTTTATTTCTCATGAATGTATTTAAGTTATCTAGAGAATTTTTTTAAAACAATGTGGAGGTATAAATAAATTAAGGTTTGGCTGTCTTAGATTCTCCCCCTAAATGCCTTCCTACCAGGCCCTTTTAAGTGTATTAACGTAAGTGCTAAATAGTATTTCAAAATCAGGTTTTCTACTTTGAAATAGCTGTGGGACTGAAACGCCCCAAGGCGACGCAAACAAATTACCTGCAGTAATTGCCACCAATCTCCCAAATCTGACTGCAGGTAGCCAGACAAGATAGTGAAAGCCAGAATTTGGCCCCAGCCATCTCAATAACTGATCTAAATGGGCCGTGTCTCTGAAAAGACTTCACACCTGCAAGGTCAGTTCAAAGGGCTGACCTTAGTGAACTAGGGCTGGAGAACACTTCCCTGCAGTGGTGGCCCCTTCTGTGAATATAAACAGGACTTCAAAGGGGAGGGAAAGGTCACCTGAGAGGGGTTTCACCAGCAGCACTGCCAGCAGCCCCCTCTCCCTACCATCAGCAGAAAGCCCATAGTGCCCAACAGCATTCTTAACTAGGAAGAAAATATTTCAGTCTCATGCTTGCTACAAGCACTAAAGAAAAAGTCAGGCCATCCACTTTATACCTTTCTTTGGTAATCAACAGGTCTTTAAAAGAGAGTTTTGTTGTGTTTTATTTTTTTAAAGAGAAAAGGAAAAAGACAATGAATATTAAAGTAAATGGTTTGGTAGTTTAAATGGGTTTAGTCAATTTTAAGGGCTACCCTGGTAGTTCAGACAGTAAAGAATCTGCCTGCAATGCAGGCGACCCGGGTTTGATCCTTGGGTCAGAAAATCCTCTGAAGAAGGGAATAGTAACCACTCCAGGATTCTTGCCTGGAGAATCCCATGGACAGAAGGGCCTGGTGGGCTATAGTCCATGGGGTCACAAAGAGCTGGACACAACTGAGCAACTAACACTTCAGTCAATTCTAGGCCATGGCTAGTTAGGGTGTCAGTAATGCCCGCAACCTAATGTTATTCAATGTTCAACAATGACTTTAAAACAAGTAGCTTTTGGAAAGTTATGTCTTTGAAGTTTCATTAATTAGTCATATCATCGGGAATGTATGGCTAAAGTAAATTACAGTGTTTAAAATATCTACTCTTTCAATGTGAAAAATGAACGGATCCTGCTTCCTTGTCTTTACACTAATGAAGATATTATTAATTGGTTTAGCAAAAACATAGATCTAACCATAATGTGCAACAGTTATTAAAGATAATTAACTACAGATCATTGGTTTGAAACATCTAGTCCAAAATGATTTCTGAAGGGCACATTATTCTACGAGATAAAATAATTAAATTTCTAACTGCTGCACGAGACAACTGTGGCATATCTGGCGTTTTAATTTCTTTTGTTCTATTCTCAGGGTACTCTTACTGTTTTAGGTTTTGAAAAAGCTACCCGTGTTTCACAGGGAGCTCTCTGTTCAGCGTGTTCTGCCGAAATCTTTCATGTCTACAGAAAAATTATGATTGAAAGAAAAGGATTACAATGACACTAGACCTCATAAAAAGCCCACATAAGTTCGGCTGCTCTTTTACTGGAGAGGGGAGTCTGGTAAATCAAACAAATAGAAAGCTAAACAAGTTACTCTAATGAAATTCCTTTCAAACACATCCCTCACAGAGTCGATTTTAAAAAATTGGAAAACCTCACTCACATTTGCAAAATAAATAAGGGAAAATAAAAGTATGAACTTGTGGATTAATGAATAATGTAATTATGTGCATACACAGAAAATAAAATTAAACAATTAGAGTAAAAACCACTGAGACACTGAAACTGAAAACTGTATTAAAAGCTGTAAGATAAGAGGTGAAAAAAATCTGACCCTATTTCTCAAAATTGTTTTACTTGGTTTTTACTAATTGAAGATCAGTAAAATTAAAGGGGAAGAAGAATTAAGACAGATGTAGCTTTAGGAATGCCAAATAAAATTATGATCATAGTATGTAATTTTACTAGCACATTAAGATGTTCATCAGTGACAAGTTTAAAATCAGATCTGAAGACCACATTCACTTCAGTGTGAGATGTCCGAATTTTAAAATATTTATTGTACTATCTTGTGACCAGGAACTGGCTCTGTATTAAAACCAACAGTGAAAAATAATAGGGATGTATTTTTTTTTGAAGTAATTCAAATTTATATTAAGTCTAAATTCATAAATCCTGTCTTAATTTGTGGGAAGCCTGGTAAAAGCAATGTGTTTAAAGCCCCAGCTCACGGCTTAGGTATAAATTATTATTTTGACAAATATTATTAATATCTTTAATCCAGTAAGTGTACATTTGGTAAAATAGACTTAGAAAACCATAAAAATAAAGGCATTTTTTTACTTCGACTTAAGCAACATGACTATGAAGATTTTGAACTTGGGAAGTTTATACTGATATTGATACTTGGAAAGAACAAAACCAAAATATTTAACACATGTCTTCTTTTGTCCAACATACCAAAAAAAAAAAAAAAAACCCGGCAGAAATCCAAAGAGAAAGAAAATAGCCTCAAAATGAGGCTAAATATGAATAAAGTCACTACAAGCTCCTTACTATAGAGCAATGTTTCTGGAGATATGTACTATGAGCTGCTAGTCACCTAAAAAGAAAGAAAAAATGCTTTGTGGTCAAAGGTTTGAAAATACTGCACACAGAATGCTCCTTATTTACGGTCACATTAGGGTTTTCCTGGTGGCTCAGATGGTGAAGAATCTGCCTGCAACGTGGGGGAAACCAGGTTCAATCCCTGGATTGGCAGGATTCCCTGGAGAAGGAAATGGCAACCCACTCTAATATTGCCTGGAGAATTCCATGGACAGAGGGGCCTGGTGGGCTATAGTCCATGGGGTCCCAAAGAGTCAGACACAATTGAACAACCAACGCTTCACTTCATAAGCAAAATCAAAGGTTCTGAAAAGTCCCACAATCACAATATTCACTTAGCTTGCAAATGTTTGTTTTCCTAGAACATGGATTCACAGGGAAATCGTATTCTGTATATCACTTAAGGGGACAGAGCTTTAAGGTCCCTTGTGAAGCTAAGTTTGGTTTGATTTGAAGGCCCCTTTAGTATCCCCTGGTGTCACAGTCTTTCACCTTCAGCTGTGATTCCATTTCTTTTTCTTACTGAAACCACTTTTAAGATTTTTGTTAGCTATTTGCAACTCTGCTGCTGCTGCTGCTGCTGCTAAGTCACTTCAGTCGTGTCCGACTGTGCAACCCCATAGACAGCAGCCCACTAGGCTCTGCTGTCCCTGGGATTCTCCAGGCAAGAACACTGGAGTGGGTTGCCATCTCCTTCTCCAATGCATGAGAGTGAAAAGTGAAAGTGAAGTTGCTTAGTCGTTTCCGACTCTTCGCGATCCCATGGACTGCAACCCACCAGGCTTCTCCGTCCATGGGATTTTCCAAGCAAGAGTACTGGAGTGGGGTGCCATTGCCTTCTCCAGGGAGTATTTAAGTTGCTTTATTATCCTTCCTAGGGTTATTTACTTTTCAATGTCTTGTTCTAATTGTAGAATATAAGACCTTAAAAATAAAAGGATACCTGACATTGCCAAGCTTGGGGCGGGGAATCTTTAAATCTCCCTGACAGTGTAACACACTGGTCACTTCTCCTTTCACAGATGGGGAGGCAGAACCTCCCGTCTTGTCAAAGGACATGTAGCCACTAGCATCCAAAGCTGAGGCTTGACCCTCTGTCCTTTTATTGGCAAATTCAGGGCTGTGTTTTCTTATATTTTTATACATACATCTAGAGGTAAATATCCTAAATATAATCAGAAGTTCCAAACTTGAAGCCTTCAAGATGCATTTAACATGCAGATGAACCTGTTGTCTGCCCAGCGCTTAATTTATAAATGATGGAGAATTAGTTTGCAACAGTTAAAATTCAGGAGATTCCATAAAATAGCCTAGATTCCATCTTATGAGGAAGCAGAGAGTCTTGTGATATCAGACACACTGGCTGGAGCTATTAAGGTCATTCGGTTTAGAAAGGGCACCCCCTTCAACCTCCCTTCAGCTCTAGCCCCCAACAGTCCTTTTGAGCCCTGCCTTGACATGAAGCAAGAGGACGTAGCCATTGATTTCCTTTCTCATGTTGTTGCTGACTTTGTACCAGGCTTGATTTACTTACACCTTGAGATGTCCTATTTTCAGAACCTTCTCTCAACCACCCTCTATATCCTCTTTTTCTAATACAAGCACCTACTTTTTATTTTGGCTGCAGGGCATGTGAGATCTTAGTTCCCCGACCAAGAATGGAACCTGCATTCCCCGCACTGGAAGCGTGAAGTCATAACCACTGGACTGCCAGGGAAGTTCTCAATATCGTACCTTTCTCTTATGATTCTTTTCTGTTTGAAAATCTTCTTTATCTTCCTAATAGGAGACATAATGTAAGTTGATTGCCAGATGTTACCATTTGCTAAATCACTGGAACATAATGGTACTCAACATGCCAGGTGAGATTAAGGACTCACCCACGACTTTGGGTCACCCTGATCAAAATCTTTGGCTATGCCAAATCCAGCGTCACCATCCTACTGGCTGTCTCTCCCACCCCAGTATAGCAGGTGTGTGTCACTTATATTGCATGAGGTGGGGAAGGCAATGGTAGTTTTAACTAGTGCCCCAATCATATTCAATCAGAAGACTGTACTTCCCCTTCATATATGATTCACTTTGCATCCTTTCATAGGAAAGACGTCACAAATAACTGGAACAACAGATGGTTCATGACGTTTAAGACATGTGGATGTGTCCTCCTCTGCCAGATTTCACTTTATACAGCTTAAAGAATGTATGATGTGGGACTTGTCTGGCAGTCTAGCAGTTATGACTCTGTGCATTCACTGTATGGGTACAGGTTTAATCCCTGGTTAGGGAACTAAGATTTTGTATGTTGTGTGGTACAGCCAAAAAAAAAGAACATGTGTGTGTGTGTGTGTGATGTATGTTTCCACCTAAAACAGAAGAACTCTCCACCAGTAACAGATTCATGTTGATAGTGTATCAGCAAACGATGAGTTTACATGAGAGATAGTTTGCTTCTAGGACATTCCCCCAAATCAGAAAACTGAGTGGGCAACAGACACATTAATAGGCTTCTCAATGCAGCCTGAGCTTTGAAACCTGACCTGTGGCTCTCCCTGCCTCCTCTCTGGATCAGCAGCCTTGTACTTGTCTGTACTCTGTTGCTGCAGGACTGAGCAGAGGGGAGGTTATGCATGCGCTGTCATCAGATGGAGAGGTGGAGCCATCTGCTCAAACTTCTCCAGTTATTGTTGGCTCAGTATCGGCAGCTTTGGTTTGGTTCTTTTAACAGTTCATTTAACTGAGGGGGAGGGAATGGATTCACAGGAGGAGGCCCTGGGTATTGGAGAAGTTTTGTTGCAGATTTTCTGCTCCTCTTTCCAACTGCCCCTTTGTATTTCTTCTCTTTTCTCTAACACACTCTTTTTCTTTCTTTCATGGTAAGAAACTGCTACTCCTGGATGCTTTCTGAGTCAGTTTTTCCCAGCAGTGACCCCAAGACACGCACCACCAACATGCAATATCATTGACTCATGATATTTAAAATACTGGGTACACAATGTCTTCTGGGGTATGTCTGTTGCATTTGAACTACATCCAATAACACTGGTTCTTACCAAACTGTCAATATCTTGAGTGCGTCCTGTTAGGTTTTCTAGAGGTTAAAAAAAGACACTGGGCTATTTATTCTATCAAACTTTTTTCCAAATCTTATTTTCTGGGTGGAGGAGTTTACAGTCCTTATCACTTGTCTTTCCCTTAAAAGCTGTCCTTTATTCTCACTCTCTCCCATGTAAGACACCACACCTTCAGGAAAATGGTAACTGTATTTAAATAAGATCGCATTGACTCCAACCTGCTCTGACTGCTACCTTGCTTTTCAACTGTACAATTGAATGCTTATACAAAGACATATTTGACATTCTTCTGGTTCAGTGGCATACCTCTACAATGATTCCCCTCTTTTCCTTAATGAAAAAAATACATATATGGAAGTTTTCTTTTAAAATTTATGGAAGTAGCAAGAGCCAAAGACAAATAATGAGGCTTGCAATTTGAAAATGATTAGATAGAAAATAAAGAGCACTGAGCAGATACTAGTTCTTTTGCTATTAATCTACTGTAGAAGAAATGTAAGAAAGGTCAATGCTGAAAGAGGAAGTACAATTGGAAATTCCTTTCAAGAGGAAGCTTATATTGCCAAGAAGGGGAAAAAAAGGAGAGTCCTGATCAATTTACCAATTAAAAACATACAGTATGACACAGGCCACCATATTCTCCCTTCTTGGCTATAGTTTTTCCCCACTCAGCTCAAATGTATCCTCACATTCCTTCTTATCTCCAATCCCCCAGGTGGGCAAAGGCAAAAGAACTACTGAATGCAGGGGAGAACATGGAATTGTACTGACATTCCTGTGCCCTTTGACATGACTTTTGATATTTTCATTCCTAAACAACCAGTCACTATCTGCAGATAGCAATCATGTCTAAATTGTCTGTTGTGTAGGTTCAACTATATCCTAACAGGCCAATTGATTTCATTTCAAATGAATGGTGCCTTCTACCAAATGAAGAATCAAGGATAAAAATTATGAAGACATGATATTTTAATAAGAACATCAGAATCAAGAGAGAAATCTGAAGTCAGTTATACCAACTGTATGACTCCAGGGTGTCACCAGGATTATCTTGTCCCCAATTTCCTGTAAAATAGTTGCAACAAAACAATATTCACTTTATAAGGTAGCTTGCGGGAACTGAAGGAGGTGATGACTACTACATTTGAAAATTCAAACAGGAACTGGGCAGGGAAAATAGATGAGTCAAGTGGGCTGGGTATAAGAAAATGCAAGGAAACTGGGGGTCTCAGATTCCAAGGGACTGGTGGAGCCTGTAATAATCCCAAGGCTTTCTGTCCCTCTGAAAAGGGTCAGCTGTTTTATTCAGCTCCAGCCGATTTCTGCAATGGGAAAAATAGAGACCCGGTATCACCAGATTTTCCGGGAAGCTGGAAATCGGGACTTTTTATATTGAAACCTTCCAATTTTTAGTTGTTGGCAATTAAGTCAAATTTAAAGCACTGTGCAAGCCAAACAAAACACATCTGCAGGCCTCATAAGCCCAAGGAGCCTCCACTTGTGACCTCTGGTAGATGTGAGCCTGTCTGTAACAGAACCTGCCTCATTACAGATATTCCATAAATATCTGCCTCATTTTTTCCTTGTGTGTGATATCCATGATAAGAAAAAAAAATTGATTTGATTTTTCTCTAAAGGTATCATGTTGTCCACTTTTAAGGCTCAGATTTATTAGTTAAGGCATATTCCAACAAGTTTACTGAATCTCACTGACCATGGAAATGCTTACCCAGGCTATAGCTTGGGCTTTGGACAATTTAATTGGATCCTGTGACTTTGAAACAGAACTTAAATTTTTGTTGGAAAACACATACTTAAAAGATAGCTGAGATGCCTCTGAATCATATCACGGAAAAGTCACTCTTTCTGACGCAGAGCTAAGTTTCTTCAGATTCCAGTAAGTGAGCAGTTTTCCATTCAGATTATTTTACTTTGTCTTCAGAGAAGCAGGACTTTGTTTTAACTGGTCCGTCTTCATGTTGCTCCCTCCTTAAGTAGTTGAACTTACTTTTTAACTGTCACATGCCAACAAAACAGGTTGCTTAATTGGTTTGACCTTTCACAGTATTTTTTAATTTTTCAATCTTAGTTTCATAGTTCCATCTGGCCCTTTAAAACGACATCTGGTTAACTGTACTTAACCAGCTGATCACTGTACAGTTATTTTTAAATGTAATGTATGCTTAAACAGATGTTATTTTTATAGATGTGGATCTAAACTGCACTTGTGTACGTGCTATGTCTGCATAAACTCTTTCTGCAATTCAAATGTTGACACCCAAAATTACAAGCCAGAATGCTTATGAACTCCACTATTATGGTACTGCACTTTTGTGCTGCTTGTTAGGTAAACATCAATTCAGTTCTTTTTTTCTCTCTTCATTGCACATAAATAAAACATTAGCATTTAGTTTATAAAGTGATGAACATTTTGCTGTGTTGGATTTAGCTTTATAAATACAACTGCTGTCAGCAAGAAAAAAGGATTTATTGAATAAATAATAAGAAAGCTAAGGGAAAATGAAAATATATATATTATGCAAAACATGGTGTCTGTCAACAGGTCACAGAGGAGCCTCCATGCTTTTGGTGTTGCTGTCGGAGATAATTCCATCTCTGACACACTGCGTCTGAAGTATTGTGAACCTTTCTCTCATGGTATTGTTCTTAGAGTTAATCCAGGAAGCACACTAGAGAAAATAAATTTATTTTGTAGATCTCTGAAAGCTTGACTATCCAGGGCATAATTAACATATCAAACAATTTAAACGTCTTCTTAAAAAGCAGGGAAGATGTTGAGAAGACTTGGGAAAAAGAAAACCTCAGTGGTCATTCCATCCTCTTTATTTATTTATTTTTTCTATCAGGAAAGAAAAAATGAAAGATGACAGCAGTCTGGGCATACACTGAAAGATTTTCCAACTTGGAAAACATCCTCACATCTGGTCTATCCTGTTTCCATGAGAACACCATCTTGCCAGACTAAGAGATCTCACCGTCAGCCTGGGTAGTGTGTCTAGGACTCTGGAGTGAGTCTGACTTGGGACAAAGAAAGTGGTCATCATTGCAAACACTTTCCTGAGAACTTCCACAGTCTCGTTCTCAAGGTTAAAAATTGCTGTTAAACAGAATACCTCAGTAATTGATAGACATTTTCTCTCTCCTGAGTCCATTTTCTCTGAAAAACACTGCCGAACATCTGTTCATAAACAGTCCTTCTGTGAAAACACTGACACAGGCCTTGAGCTTCTACCGGCTCAATTCCCCTGCCATGCGCAGATGGCACAGCGTATTTATACAGCTGAAGCCGGGTGGCAGAAGCCCAGCCGTGTCTCCAGGTAAGACTTCAGGCAAACACGTGCGGCCATTCTTCCGCCTCACCCCAAGTTGTTCCAGGGGTTCCCTCTGACACAAAGACAAATTGTTTCCCGCTCACGTGTGGGATTTGTTGGGAAAATGACCTTCGGCAATCAACATCTAACTCTACAGAGGAAAAGACGTTTCTCATCTTTATAAAAGATTCCACATATTAATGAAAAACTAATTAGGTGGCAGAGGTATTTGGGAAATTGAGTAGGATTGATGATTTGGTTGCTTTTTTCGTGTGTGGCCTCTACGCTTTATGCATGATGTCGAATTGAAAATTCATTACTGCCACTAAAAGCAAAAAGTTCATGGTTAAGGGTATAAATAATTAACATTCAAGTTTTCAGGAATGACCACGAGGGGAGAAAAATGTCATTATTAATGAAAGAAAACATCTCCCACAAAACTCCCTTTTGTTTCTCCTGTTACACATGAAATGGAGATGGGTACAAGGATGGGACTTTTTTTTTTTTTAATTTAATTGAGCTTTTATGAAGAAATATTAATATTTAAGAGACTTACAAAGCCAGGTGAACTTTGGCTGCTTTTTAAATCTGTTTTCCCTATTAATCACGAAGATGTTGATTCTGTGGCGTTCTCTAAAATTGTGCTTTCTTAGAAACTAGACAAATTTCAAGGACAAGCAACAGCCAGCTCCTCATGGCCTAGGGAAACACTAGCCGTAAGTAAAAGCAGGATGCTGGAGCTTCCGAAGAGTTTAGGGGCCCCAAAGATCACTCAAATAAATAGAACAAGTCAGTCATACACACGCATAACCTAGGTTTATTTGTACCTGTCTCTGTGACACAGCTGTGTTGCACATGAGAGCTGGGATCAGGGAAATACATCTACGGTACCTTAATATAATATAAACTATTCATATTTTATTCTCCATGAACTCCACAGGCAAATTCTTGTTATATTTGACCAGCTGGGGTCAAAAATGTTATGCAATGCTGGGAAGATTTTTGCCCTAACTTCAATCTCCATTTGAGACATGAGCTTTCTGGTTTGTGCATTTCAAACATGTTTCCACACCATTTATGAACCCCTAACTTACTCAATAATCTTCATCTGTAGCCTGAATGTCTTACCCATTCAGGCTACAGAATCAAATGGCAGCGATTTGCAAAAGAAAAAAAAAATTGCCTTTTGAGAATATGATGTTTAAGTGTCATGTCTTACTGGAGGAAGACAGATGAACTAGAGGACTCCTGAAAAAATTCTTTCAGGGAGACAACTGTAGGAGATTGTTTCTATATTATGGGAAAAAAGTGACATTTCCCGTTTGTGCTTCTCTAGCTATTCCTCACCAGAAACCTCAGCTAAAACAGAAAAAACAATCAAAATGAAAATAAAGTTGAATCTTTAAATCAGACACCAAGACTGCTTATAACTAAGTATTGAATTTCACTGTTGTTTAAATCAAATTATACAGTTAGGAGCATTAGAAGAGATCAAAAGCAAGTGTTTTACACTTCAGAAAACACGTGTTACATTAGGCCAAATTTTTCCAGTTTTGGTTATTAAGTTCTTCTATTGACATTTCATTTCTTCCCCAGGAAAATTGAAAGTTGAGGAATGTATCTTCACTTCTACTTAATGTGTGCCCATAATAATAGGAGCCTAAATTTGTTGGAAATATTTTTTATCATATTTTATATTACCACAGAAAAATAGGTTCACTATGGCATTATTTATAATAGTGAGAAAAATGGAAATAATACTAACATCAAATAAGAGAAGCCTGATTAAGTAATTATTGACATGGGAAAATTATGTCATACCTTAAGTAGAAAATATAAAAATAAGTAATTGCATATACACTGTACCATCTCAACTAGGAATATGACACAGGCATGGGGGGAAAAAAACCTGGAAAAAACATGCTGTGTATTAAAAATAACTTTCTGGGTAGTAGGTTTATGGGTTATTTAAACTTTCATCTTTTCATGTTTAGGTATTCCCCAAATATTTTACATGACCGTACATTATTTTAACAAATAAAAAGATGTGGTAAAAAGCATAATAGAGATATTTCTCCTAAGAAGTGCATTTGTTATCTTAGCAAGAGGAGTTTTGGCATCTTTAAGCAGAATATAAATAGATATGGAGTATACTGAGTCATACTGTGGACAGAAATTTATGAAATTTGTGAAGGAAAGATTTCGGGAAGTCTTTTTCTTCCCAGTAAGGTACCACAAGATACAATCATTTGCTGCCTAGACACTGAAATGAATCCTAGCAACCCCCCTGACTGTATTCCTTTCGCCCTCCCCCCACCTTCTCCTTCATTCCTTCCCTTCCTTGATATTTATTGATTACTCCCTCTGTCCCAGGTGCTCAGAATGGGGGTTGAAACCTAGGAAATTGTAGCAGAGGAAGTGATAACAGTCAATGAGCAAGCAACAAACTATGCAATGAATAATATCACAATTGTGAGAGCTGGGTGCCCCTGAGGAAAGCAGGGGTGAGCAGCCTTGTCATCTGCAAATGCAGGACAAGTCTTCTACATGGCAACCACACTTGTGCTGAGAACAGAAAGCATCACAAAGAACTGACTGGTAGTACCAAGTTGGGGGGGATACTCGAGGGAGCGTGCTGGTCCCACACTGAGTGCTTGGCTTTCCTGTCATACACCCTCTCAGCACTCCAGTGGGGTCAGACCCATAGGACACACTCAAATTTACTGAATTAGCTTGATTTGGAAGATATGCCACTTAAGTGTTCATAACAGTAGGCCCTAGGCAGATAGCATCAAATCCTACCAGTCTATATGTTACCTGAATTCCACCTCTGTTCTGGTGGAGAGGCCTGTCTTCCCAAGGTCCATCTGACAACCAGAGATACTCTGACTCACTGTTCCTAATTTTAGAGGCTTTACCTGTGGAAATATAGAGAACCTGGAGAGTTTAAAATATACCCTCCATCTAAATGCAATGAAAGTTCATCTCTATAGTATGTCTTGATGTAAGTCAGTAATACATATAATACCAGACAGTGCAAATTTATTACCAAGTTCCTGGACTGCTCCAACCACATTTCCAATCATTATAACACCAATGTCAAGTGATCAGTCAGTGCTATAAGCCTATGTGGCTAGCTGCTTATAATTCTCAGTATTTGTACTCAATAAAAATATGTGGGCTTAATCTCAGAATTGTCAAAAAGAAGACACATAGGTTGGCCCAAACCCATCATTCTTTTTGAATTTGTAGCAACTGCTTTCCACAAAAAGTATGCCCACCCAGATGAGAGGAAAAAAAGAATTTCTGCTCTGATTCCAAGTGGCTTAGTGGTGAAGAATCTGCCTCCCAATGCAAGAGCCTCAGGAGACATGGGTTTGATTCCTGGGTCAGAAGATTCCCTGTAGCAGGGAACGGCAAGCCACTCCAATACTCTTGCCTGGGAAATCTCATGGACAGAGGAGGGCTACAGTCCGTGGGACAAGGACGTGGACACAACTGACCACATACTCATGTCAAGGGTGACTTTGAGTTACTTTTCCTCATTTGGTTGGTCAAATCAAGCATTTGCACACTTAAAAAATATAAATAGTTCCTCCTCTTGGTTTGGGAAGAGCAGTGATTTACCTACTATTAATGACTGAATATCACTCTCAAGTATGATCAAATTCAAGAACTAAGAAAAATATACTTTATGATCATGAGTGATAATACATTTTTCATAGAATAATATTGAGTAAGCCAAGGTCGTGATGACAAATATGGGAAATGATAAACCTTCTGTCACCAATGAAAATAAGATGTTGAACATGAAACTAATATTTCTATTGCCTAGTATTTAAAAATCTACCATAAATAACTATTGCCTTCCAGACATGTATAATTGATCCTACTCGCATCAACAGTAAGTTCCTTTTTAGTTTTTTTCTTCTGTTAACTTCTTTTTACATGGTATTATTTTCCCTAAATGGCATTTCCACTGACAACTATACCAAATGCACTGTATAATTATCATGTCTTCAGTTTCTTCTTCTACAGTTCTTTTTAATTGCAAAATAATACCCCTTTGAAGCATGCATCTTTGATATCTTAACCATCGTTGGGTCAATATAGCAGTGTGCTCATTATCAATATATTTTAATTATTTCATTCTTTTTAATGCCTCATTTTGTTTTCCATGAACTGCCAAGTAATTATGCTTGTATCAGGATAAATAATTAACGTTCTCTGGAGCAGAACGTCTATTACTTTCCGTTTTTCTTTCTCTTTTCCTCCTCAGCCATGGCAGCATAATAAATAGGCATTTACCTGGAATGACTAACTGTGGTCTTTTCTTGGGGCAATAGTAGCTTATCGATGATTCAAGAACTCCTTTTGGTGAAGCTGTGAATTACCCAGAGTGGAGATTTCTGGCTTCCTAATTTCTCTTTAAACTGAGCAAAGCTGCTTTCATTACATTGTTAAATTCTCTTCTGTCCTGCTGTGTGTCCTAATCTATCCCCTCAAAACAGGGTATAGGTTGTTGAGGCTGTATGTGCAAAGGCTATTTACATGCATAAAATTACTATTTCTCATGCAGAAACACCTTTAAAGTAAGTCCTGGCTATATAAGGCAAGAAAAACATGAACATTTTCAAAAACATAGGTTTAGAAGAACTTGCATGTGAGTGACAAGTTCAGAGACAAACTAAAACAAGGTGAAGGTCAGTAAGGAAGGTTTAAGAGAAAAACCATGAGGTAGTTGAATGGAGCAAAGTGAACTGCGACACAGATCTCAGTAAATTACATGTCTTCACTGACTGTGAAAATTGCATCTTAGCAATTTGGAGGATACATTCCTCTAAAGTACTAATCCAGAAGGAAGGGAAAAAAGGTACTCTAGTACTAGCTGTATGATCTTGCACAAGTTACTTAACCTCTCTGGGATGCAGTTTTCTCCTCCATGAAGTCAAGCTAATAAAAGTGCATGAACACAACTCTATAATGCCAATTTCGTAATGCAGGTTGTTATTTAAAGAGAGCTTTCAAGTTGCTACATTTCTTCAAGCTAAACCTCCCAACATCTTCGGTTGTCCTTCAAATCAGACGCTTTCAAAGATGCACACCATTTTGGTCACTCTCCTTTTGTCTGAGCTCAAATCTCAAGGTCTCTGGTGAACTATTACTACTCCAAAAAAAGAGTCTGAACTGCACAGGGCAAAACAGGGTAACTCTCTTCTCCCCTTTCATCCAGCCAGAAATCTTAAATAGCTATACTTTTAAATATTCAGCTTTCTGGTTTTATCTGTTTTTCTTCTCCCCTTTGTATTATTAAGACTGATAAATGTGTTGCTGATTCTTTTCAACGGGCACATCTGCTGATGACTGGGCTTAGTGCCAGTGACACGATACAATGTGGTAATGCCTGTTCTAACCCCCGCCTTTATAACAGTGTTAAAGCCAAGGGTTCATCTTCAATTTTAAGTCAGTATTCTCATCTACAAAGAATAACTACATGGTGAGTTGATAAATTCACTTTTAGGAATAAAAGCAGAACTAGATTTTCCCTTTAAATCAATTAAGTGAGAGGAAAGAGGATAAGAGCTATTTACGGACATTGTAAAGACCATTGGAGAAGGGAATGGCACTCCACTCCAGGATTCCTGCCTGGAGAATCCAATAGACAGTGAAGCCTGGTGGTCTACAGTCCATGGGGTCACAAAGAGTTGGACAGGACTGAGTGACTTTCACTAAAGACTATGATATGAGGAAGGGGATAGTTTACTTCAAGTATCTCTCAAGTGCTAATCTGAGATTGGCTGGTCCAAGTTACATTTATCACAAATACTGCAGAAAAAGAAAGTTCAATAAAGGGTTGAATTTCGTGACTCCTTTGGAATGATTCTGCATAAGATTTATGTTGTAAGTATAGTCACTCCCGGATGATATGACAAACAATACTACCACATTTTATACTCTGAAAATTAGACCTAGATTAAGAATAGGACATTTTCTATTTCTCGTGTGTATTTCGCTAAATTCATGCTCATGTAGTTTCAGAATCTCATTTCATCCTAAAACCTTACTGATTTTTTTTATAATTCATACAAAATAATATACGTCAGCACCTTCTGAGTGCAAAGGAATGGTGGGTTTAGCTGGGAGGTGTGCAATAGTATTCAGTCAATATAATGTCTAATATGTCATCTTTCTTTAGGGATTTGCTAAATTACATGATTCAGGTCCAAACATCTGCAATTTTTTCTAAAACCCTGAAAATAATGTCACATCTCCACTCCTATCAATTATAATATTTAAAGAAGAGGCAAAAAAAACAAAACAAAACTATGATGTAATCTCATGCTCAGTGATAACCACCTCTCCTGCACTGGCAGACAGATTCTTTACCACTGAGCCTCCAAGGAAGCCCTGACGTAAAAAGTGTTCCAACTTTCACAGAAAGAGTTTTATGGTGGGAGTCAGGTGTGGGGTCACACAGAGTTGGACACGACTGAAGCGACTTAGCATGCGTGCATGCACTGGAGAAGGAAATGTCAACCCACTCCAGTGTTCTTGCCTGAAGAACCCCAGGGACGGAGGAGCCCTGTGGGCTGCCACCTATGGGGTCGCACAGAGTTGGACACAACTGAAGTGACTTCACAGTTCACAGGTAAAAGGCAACATAACAAAAAATGTAGCAGTTTCCTCTATGCTCCAGTTTATTCAAATACAAGTTTTCCAATACTGCTGAGGCAACATATAAAAAGAAAACTTTAAAATGGACAATAAATTATTATCCTGTGTACTTAAGCAATCGCTTCCTACTTTGGAGGGTGACTACAATGTAAACAAACCTTTTAAAACATATTAAATTTTTTTTTTTAATTTTAGTGCAGGAGAGGTATATTCTTGATCTTTGTATGTTTATCAAATCAGATAGAAACAAACACAATTCAGGAAAACGATACTGTTAACAGAAAAAATGTTAAACCCTGATAATAACATGATTTTAATGAAAAGCTCTCACATATAAAACCTGTGTATAAAATACTATTTCAGTTCAGTTCAGTCACTCAGTTGTGTCTGACTCTTTGCGACCACACAAAGCACAGCACACCAGGCCTCCCTGTCCATCACCAACTCCCGGAGTTCACCCAAACCCACGTCCATCGAGTCAGTGATGCCATCCAGCCATCTCATCCTCTGTCGTCCCCTTTTCCTCCTGCCCCCAATCCCTCCCAGCATCAGAGTCTTTTCCAATGAGTCAGCTCTTTGCATCAGGTGGCCAAAGTATTGGAGTTTCAGCTTCAACATCAGTCCTTCCAATGAACACTCGAGACTGATCTCCTTTAGGATGGACTGGTTGGATCTCCGTGCAGTCCAAGGGACTCTCGAGAGTCTTCTCCAACACCACAGTTCAAAAGCATCAATTCTTCGGCGCTCAGCTTTCTTTATAGTCCAACTCTCCCATCCATATATGACTACTGGAAAAACCATAGCCTTGAATATCTAGACCTTTGTTACCAAAGTTATGTCTCTGCTTTTTAATATGCTGTCCAGGTTGATCATAACTTTCCTTCCAAGGAGTAAACGTCTTTTAATTTCCTGGCTGCAATCACCATCTGCAGTGATTTGGGAACCCAAAAAAATAAAGTCAGCCACTGTTTCCACCGTTTCCCCATCTATCTGCCATGAAGTGATGAGACCAGATGCCATGATCTTACTTCCTTTTCTGAATGTTGAGCTTTAAGCCAACTTTTTCACTCTCTTCTTTCACTTTCATCAAGAGGCTTTTAAGTTCCTCTTCACTTTCTGCCATAAGGGTGGTGTCATCTGCATATCTGAGGTTATTGATGTTTCTCCTGGTAATCTTGATTCCAGCTTGTGCTTCTTCCAGCCCAGAATTTCTCATGATGTACTCTGCATAGAAGTTAAATAAGCAGAGTGACAATATACAGCCTTGACATACTCCTTTTCCTATTTGGAACCAGTCTGTTGTTCCATGTCCCAGTTCTAACTGTTGCTTCCTGACCTGCATATACGTTTCTCAAGAGGCAGGTCAGGTGGTCTGGTATTCCCATCTCTTTCAGAATTTTCCACAGTTGATTGTGATCCACACAGTCAAAAAGGCTTTGGCATAGTCAATAAAGCAGAAATAGATGTTTTTCTGGAACTCTCTTGTTTTTTCGATGATCCAGCAGATGTTGGCAATTTGATCCCTTTAGTAAACATTTTAAGAAATGGTTAAGATCCATTAGCAACATAAAGACTGTCACTGTTTATCTTGTAAAACCATCTTGAGAGCAGCAAGATGACCCTCAAGTTTTACAAGATTCATGCCTCAGTGGTGGGTGTTATAACAAAGGAGCAGATCTAGGGCAAGATACCTACACAGTCAGACTAAATGGTTACAAAATTTGATGCAAACAAAGGGGAGTTTGCATAACTAAATTTTAAACCTTGTATCTTAGAAATGAGATGGCTCTACAGGATGGTAAAAAGTGCCACCACAAAGTGGTCTTCTAATGGATTCAAGTGAATCCAGCCTTTATACACTGTCCCTCTGCTTTTATTATGCCCTTCTTCATTTTCTCACTTTGTGACTTTATTTGTAAAGCTGAGTTTCATTCATGCTTGGAAATAAGTATTTTAGGCCCTTCCGAAAGAAGAACTCCAACTAAACAAATACTTAGAATCCTTTTCTTTTTAATCTTTGAAATGACAGGGCATAACATTTTCCCCTGTTTTCCTATGATATGAGATTCAGTTCAGTTCAGTCGCTCAGTCGTGTCTAACTCTTTGTGACCCCATGAATCACAGCACACCAGGCCTCCCTATCCATCACCAACTCCCTGAGTTCACTCAGACTCACGTCCATCGAGTCGGTGATGCCATCCAGCCATCTCATCCCCTTTTCCTGTCGTCCCCTTTTCCTCCTGCCCCCAATCCCTCCCAGCATCAGTCTTTTCCAATGAGTCAATTCTTCACATGAGGTGGCCAAAGTACTGGAGTTTCAGCTTTAGCATCATTCCTTCCAAAGAACACCCAGGACTGATCTCCTTTCGAATGGACTGGTTGGCTCTCCTTGTGGTCCAAGGGACTCTCAAGAGTCTTCTCCAACACTACAGTTCAAAAGCATCAATTCTTTGGCGTTCAGCTTTCTTCACAGTCCAACTCTCACATCCATACATAACCACTGGAAAAACCATAGCCTTGACTAGATGGACCTTTGTTGGCAAAGTAATGTCTCTGCTTTTCAATATGATACGAGATTACAAATATAATAATGTTCTTTCACCAAAACTGTTCTTAAAACAAAAAAAGACTATAATATATACATGTCTCAGGGAAAAAAGCAGACAGGTAGAAGGGAAAAAAATCTGTCTGAATTAAGTTTTCAAACATTGCTTCTTTGTATAAGTTTTGTCTATACTAGTTAAACACAAAGAGATTAATAATCTCACACAGGACAAGGATGGAAGCAGTTCAGTAATGGAATAAATATTCCCAATAGAAAAACCTGTTTTCTATCAGAAAAAAAAGAAAATTTTAAAAGTAATACTCATTAGGTAAACAGAATTGTTTGTATAAATATGAACTGTGGTATTGGAGAAGACTCTTGAGAGTCCCTTGGACTGCAAGGAGATCCAACCAGTCCATCCTAAAGGAGATCAGTCCTGAATATTCATTGGAAGGACTGATGCTGAAGCTGAAACTCCAGTACTTTGGCCACCTGATACAAAGAACTGACTTATTTGAAAAGACCCTGATGCTGGGAAAGAGTGAATGCAGGAGGAGAAAGGGATGACAGAGGATGAGATGGCTGGATGGCATCACCGACTCAATGGACTTGAGTTTGAGTAAGCTCCAGGAGTTGGTGATCGACAGGGAAGCCTGGCATGCTGCAGTCCATAGGGTCTCAAAGAGTTGGACATGAGTGAGCGACTGAACTGAACTAATATGAAGTCACAAAAGGGTAAATCAACTCAGAATCAAATATGGAGCTGAGAGATGACTGTATGTAGAAGCTGTAGTTTATTTCTTTATACTCCCTGAATTAAAGACAATGGCTGAACAGGGACCATCAAGAAGTATTCTGCATAGCTTCAAGTTTGTGTTTTGTTTTGTTTTTTAATTTTTGAAATTACAGAATATGTTGCCAATGAAAGTAATCTTAATTTTTAATGTGAAATTCTATGATGAAACTTAACACTAAGAAAGTGGAAATATTATTACATTATCTCAACAAATTAATATCTTGAAAGCTGTCAGGGTATCAGAAAAGTAATGTAGTCTTACATTTTCCAGTCCTCTCTATATTATTAAGATAAAGAATACAGAAAAAAAAACCTCATTAAAGAGAAATTTTAATGTCTAATATGGTAAGATATAAAACTCTTCACAAATTAAAGTTTTGTAAAATCCCGCCCCCCCCCCACCCCCTACCACCCACAGACTACAGATTCTGGAGTTGAAAGTTCTGAACTCAAATCCTAGCTCCACTAGTCAGTGGCTTTCTAATCTCAGACAGATTAGATCTACTTCTGTAAAACTGGAAATTACAATTTACGTTAAGAGTTTGTGAAAAATGATCAATAAATTCAGCTATATATCCTTGCTTCTACTACTATAATTATTACTCCTAAAATTCTCATTAAAATACTTTGCTAAAAACAACAGATGGAATATTTTTAATGTGGAGGATAGCACAGTTATTTGAATGATTTTAATCTGTGTCTCAGTTTTGTGAGGTCCTACCTTTGTGACTAAAAAAATACTGAGACTGCTAAGTGAGCATTTGGTTTCTAATCTGTAAAAAGGGGATATGAATGTCTGCCTCTAGGTTTTCAGTGAATTAAATATGACTATGTATGGAAATCATCAAACACCTTGCAAAGGGTAATAATTGTGAATAAAGTAAGCAACTACAATTTTTGAAAAAAATCACCATGAAAGGTCTATAAATATTGTGGCGGTGAAGCAATTTTATGATTTATGTGGGTTTTATCTGCCGGTTTCTCTTGACACACTGTGGTATTAAACGTATTACATTAAGTAGCTGAAATCAGATTGTATATAATTCATTCTGGTCCACTTGCTGAAACATGCCAATCGGATGTTTTCCAATTTTCTCACCTAATATTTCTCTTGTCTTTTGAGGTTATGGGGTAATTTCTGCAGGGAAAACAGTCTAACCACTATAAAAGTGATCAAAGTGTGACTACGAATATTGCCTTAGGACAAATGATTTGAACCCTCCCATTATCAAAACATCTGCAAATGTTCTTTCTTGTGTATGAGTCAATGTGGAGACATATGCTGGCTGAATTCCCTTCCCCCTCAGAACACCTGATACACACCTGACACATATAATCTAAATCAAGAAAAATTGACAAATGATGAGAACTTTTAGGAATTAATAAATTCATCTAATAAGTCAATACCCAAACTCTAGAAAGCCAGAAAAACACTTTGCATTGTCTTAATTATAAATCCGTTTGGCCATTCTGAGTTAATATGCTGGTTCTGAAAATACTATCATATAAATATTGCTCTTATACCTTTTCCAAAATCATGTATGGTGGTCCATAAAGTTCCCCATGATATAGGCCTCTGAAGGTCACTTACATGAAGTTTAAATAACCTCAACCTGACTTCTGTCATGTAATTGGACAGTTCATGTTTTTTAGACACATGTTTTTACCTTAAAAGAAGATTTCCATCCTATTTTGCTATAGGGATCCTTCAGCAAATAAGTTAAAATATCTGCTTTGATTTAATGAATGAGCATGTTTCTTTGTGCGTAGGTGCACACACACATGAGTGCAGTACCTATCTCCAATTGAAAGCTAAGCTTTAAAATTATAATATAATGAAAAATGGGATGATTGGTGGACTTTTGTTATTTCTGTTTTCATTCATTGTCATAAGCTAGGTCATTGCTTGAGACTTTGCCCATAAATTTTATTGTTTTTTTGTTTTTTTTTTTAATGTAGATCACTTTTGAAGTCTTTATTGAATTTGTTACTATACTGCTTTTGTTCTATGCTTTGGGTTTCTATCCATGAGGCATGTGGGATCTTAGCTCCCCAACCAGGGATTGGATTAGAAGGTGAAGTCCTAACTACTGGACCACTGGGGAAGCCCCATCCCACACATATGAAAGATTACAAATGAGTAGATTTCTCCCAGTCCACTTTATGTGTGTCTTTGAAGTAGTGTTGCAGTAAAGAAGTATAGAATAAAAAATGGCAATTTACTTCTGGAAAATCTAAATGTGAAGCTATGCCTGATAACATAACTTTCAAAATTGCATATGATAATAATAAAGTATCGCAGTTAGTCATAAAATAGAAAAAAGTATGATTTCTTTCATTGGCAACAGGTTGATTTGCCCATTGAGTTAATTTGACTGATTTAGCTGGTTGGGAAAGGGCCTCCTTCTCCCCCTTCAGATATAGTTTTTTTTTTTTTTAATTTTCCAGTCTAAGTTTCCAAACAGTATGAGTGTGCACCTTCATTGAACAATTTTCTCCATCGAGGGTTTTATTATCATTATAAAATATTCTAAAATCCAAATGGAAAATACTCCAGAAAGTTGTATAATATGGTCCATATCAACTACATACAGTGAAGGCTTCTGCTCTATTTAAAGATCCAACCCATCATCTTCACATTCTGTTTAACCTAATCTAAATGCTTGCAGTTCTAGGTTTTCGGCTCCCGTGGTTTTACTTTCATCGATTTATTACTGTTTTTATTTTTCTGTATCAAGTCCCTTATTCAATTTTAAATAAAAGTATATGTTGACGGTGGTACTCTAAACATATTACTTTGAATAATAGGAGTGTTTATTACCTTTAAACTCTAGATGACATACTTGGTACTAGTTAAATGTTCTCCAACAATATAACAAAATATAAATCATCTGGTGGTACCCACATTCTAAAATATAACCCCATCTATATTCATATGAACTCATGGAAAATTCTTTCCTGCACTGTTTGAGAGTGTATGCTTGATGTTTTACTATTGTTTATTCTTCAATAACTAATCACCTTTCTTCGTCTTCCAAAAGTTCCTGGTATTTCACTAGTTTACACATCGATTGAATGCTGTTCCCAGAATTGCTTTTGGCTCTAAGCCAACAGCTGTGATAATCAGCTATAAGATTTATTCCAGGAGAGAAGTGTTATAAACATAAGGATTCATGAGGCAGCACACTAAAAATGAATACTGATGCTTTCTTTGAGATGCTTGAAAACTTTTTGTGCCTTCAAAGAGTCTAATGCCAGTCTTTACACTCTTCAACTCCATGTAAGCCTTGATTTTGTGGGAAAAAGCCATGTTCATTAGATTTGGTGATTTGATACTTGTATTAATCATTATGAGCCAGTTTAGCAAATTGAAATGATTTAGTTTGACAAAGGCAAATATAGAAAAATCACAGAGAATACTTTAAAAGTCCCACCTTCATGGAAAATAAGGGATTAACTGCTATATGTGATCTGACACACTTACTACAATAGGATATATTATTATATTGGTCGATGGGTGGAATAAAGTACAAAGGAAGCCAAAAAATTCAAAGAGAAACAGCTGGCAGGTAAATGCACTGAACTAGAAAAGAATAATGAGAAAGGAGCTGAGTGGAAAAAAGACACACAATCATTTCTTAAATAAAAACACAACAACAAAGAAAACTTAGAGTTTACAGAATGTTGAGAAGAAAATGTTGGAGAATATTAATCTCAAGTAAGGGAAGAGAAAATATGTGCTACTGAAACGTGGAAAAGGTATAGAAATAGAATTCAATTAAGGTAATTTATGGTTACATAAAGACAGGTGTCTGGGGGAATTTTGGGGGCTGCAGGAGAGTTAAGGACTAAGAAAGTCCAGAAAGCACAGTGTCAAAACCCCAAGAATAAAATGCTTTCCAGGGTATTCATCCTTTTGGTGAACCTTATGGGTTCTTGAGAGTCACTTGGACAGCAAGGAGATCAATCTAGTCAATCCTAAAGGAAGTCAACCCTGAGTATCCATTGGAAGAACTGATGCTGAAGCTCCAATACTTTGGCCAACTGATGCAAAGAACCAATTCATTGGAAAAGAGCTTGATGCTGGGAAAGACTGAAGGAAAAAGAAGAAGGCAGCAGAAGACAAAATGGTTAGATAGCATCACTAACTCAATGGACATGAATTTGAGCAAACTCTGGGAGATGGTGAAGGACAGGGAAGGCTGGCGTGCCATAGGATCACAAAGAGTTAGACACAACTTAATAATTGATCAACAACAACAACAAAATAGGTACCCTAATGTCATTCAGAGTTCATGGAAACTTTTCCAGGAAGCATCCTTAGATTACCTAAACACGTGTTGAAAGAGTTCCCTTAATTTTTCCTTTTTGGTATGTATCACCGCTTGTAATTATACAGTTTTCTCTCCAAGGGGAATATAAATAACAGAAATTCTGGTATGGCAACCTCACCATTAGAGCACAAAGCTTATTGCAGCATGTTGGAGGGCAGCAGGAATTTGGAAACCAATTTTTGAGTGAAAAAATGAATGAGTACATAGTTGAGTAAAAGGGCTAGCTACTCCCCTGAAATTAGTAATTGGGAATAATAGGAAGAGAAAGTAAGGATTAGGTACAAAGACAAAAAAGCATTGTTGGGAAGAGCTTGCACATATTTGCAGAGGAGGCAGAAGAAGAAACCTGGGCAAATAGAACTTTAGAGGTTGGAGAAAATAAAGGCACACAGTGAAGGAGATACAGAATAGAGGAGATAAGCAGAAATTATAGTTGAAATGTCATTCCATACCAAAAGAGGCATCTAACAAAATATACTGCAACACTTAGATGCTGTAAATATTAAAATCTCAGATATCCTAAATATTGAAATTATAAATAGGAAAATCATAAATTCTTAGCTTTTGGATTTTTCCAGAATAAAAGTGAATTTTTTTCATTCAAACTTCTAATGAAAGGATAATATGGCTCATTTATATGTGCCAGCTACTGTCTCCTGCTTGATGTGTTTTGTTAATCCTCATGATGACCATCAATGGGATTTACTATTGTAATCTACATATTCTGGCTTTACAAGCTCATTTGACTCACTCTATGACTATTCATAGCCCATACTGCAATCCCCACTGCTCTGAAACTCTTTTCCAAAAACGTTGTTGTTGTCCTGAGTGTTGCCACCTCTTTATATTCAGTAGGCCAAAAAGTTAGTTCACAGACTATAGAGCAAGCATGTGGGGATCAGATTAATAATGGCCGTGCTGACACACTGCCTCCCTAAGGATATCTCTGGTGCCTTTCTCTGCAGAATGATTCCAAAGAGAAAGCAACTTATTAAGTACACAGCTGTTCCAGCCAGGTGCATCCAAAATTGTAAACTGCAGTTGCTAAAAGCAGAAGCGGTGGCAAGAAATGGGCATGTTTGATAACTTCCTTTCTGCCCACACGGGTAAGTCCCTCCCCTGTCTCTATAGAGCACTGCAAGAGAACACCCCGCCAAGACAGGGAGATGTGAATACAGTCCCAGCCAGACGGTCCTGAGCTCTAATCCTAGCCACAACTTCCACTTGCATTAGGAGCCTGGAGAGGAGGTTTGACCACTGAGCACAGTTTCCATGATTGCAAAATGGGGATAACACCACATACATTGAAAATGTGACAGATTACTCTGCTGCTGCTGCTGCTAAGTCGCTTCAGTCGTGTCCGACTCTGTGCGACCCCATAGACGGCAGCCTGCCAGGCTCAGCCATCCCTGGGATTCTCCAGGCAAGAACACTGGAGTGGGTTGCCATCTCCTTCTCCAACTTCTTTCAATGCATGAAAGTGAAAGGTGAAAGTGAAGTTGCTCAGTTGTGTCTAACTCTTAGCAACCCCATGGACTGCAGCCTACCAGGCTCCTCCGTCCATGGGATTTTCCAAGCAAGAGTACTGGAGTGGGGTGCCATTGCCTTCTCCGGATAGATTACTCTAGGTACTTGTAAAGTGTACTTTACTTGTAAAGTAAAATCTGCCTTTCACACAGCAGACGCTCAATAAAGGGGAACTAATGCTTTTATTATAAAATAGAATCTGTTCAGTTGTATTTTTTAAATTGTAATCTAATTGGGGAAATAAAATGTTGTAACAAATTATATACCAAACAGCACTCAGCTGAATCTGTACTTGTTTCACAAAGCCAGCACTTTTTCTTATTTCCTTCTTCTTTCTCTTGCCCCCTTATATTGGATGAAAAAAACTGCTCTCTTTTCTTTCTTCCTCCTCCTTCCCTGACTTACTGAATCCACTGACATATTAGTCTATTTCTAAATCAGGAAGTGTTTCATCCCAATCACATGTGTCCACTCTCTTCAAGGAGACTCTAGGTCATCACTATGAATTCAGAAAGGCTGCCTTCCGTTCACGGTTCTGTATCTTACCTCATATCCAAGTGAGCGTCTCCCACAATACCCAGCTTCCATTTTTCTTCATCTCTGTCAAAGGAAATGCCAATGTCTAACGCTGGAGGACTTTCTAGAGCGTGTCTTTGAGCATGTTGCTTCCTGCCCCCTCTACCAGAACTTCAGCATCATCTCTCCTTCTTGGCATGCTAGGGACCACATTAATCTCTTCTGAACTCTGAGTATGATAAGTTAGGTTTGGGGCATCCTGATATTTCATGGAGTATATGAATCCTTGGGGGAAAATGAGTAAGGTCTCTACAGCACCTACAATGGTAGTTGTAAATTCTGAACAAAGGCTCACCAATTAAGTATGAGAGCAAATTCATGAAGCTGCAGTCTTTCTTCTACTATGGCAGATAATCTGATAGTTTAAATGAGGGAATCTTGATTATTGCTTAAAAGTGTTAGCACACAGAGGATGTGACTCAATGTTTTCTACATGAGTGAAACGTTGAGATGAAATAGAAATATATTTATACAATTCATGTTCTAGAAGAGAATCATGACTGTGATCACAAGTGTATCTTTATTGGCAGTAGAAGAATAAACAAAAGTGAAAGAAAGTGAAAGTTGCTCAGTTGTGCCCAACTCTTTGCAGCCCCATGGTCTGTAGCCCATCAGGCTTCTCTGTCCATGGAATTCTCCAGGCCAGAATACTGGAGAATTCAGCCGTTCTCTTCTCCAGGCGATCTTCCCAACCCAGGGATCAAACTCAGGTCTCCCGCATTGCAGGTGGATTCTTTACCATCTGAGCCACCAGGGAACAATGAGCTAATTAACAAACTGTCTTCTGAATTTTATTCCCTGGTTATATCTTTGCTCTGAATAATATTTTAAAATATTATTTCCCCATCTTCTCTAGTATTTTCTTCTATTGTGTGGGTTTTATCTCTTTTGTTTTTTAAACAATCTGTATTTTGTTGTTTTATGGAAGGGATGACACATCCAGAAATATCACAATGAACAAAGGGGATAACTGTTGGTAAAGGGGCAAACTGTTGATTTTGAGTTTTTGAAAGCTTGATCCCTAGGTCAAAGGGTAAGATTCAGGTGCACAGCTAAGAGAAGTGGGATGATGTAAGTGATTAGAAACATACATTTTCATCTCATCGTGAGAATTTTCATCTCATTGTGAGAAAAACACAAGATTTCCTCAGTTGTAGGACATAGGAAACAGAGATACTGATGGGACAAAATAGGGGCCAGACCTGTAGTGAAAGGGTCCTTCACTCAGAAGTACAGTTAATCTCTCAATTCATTCCACAAGTCTGTTCTGTATGTTTGTGTCTCTAGTCCTGCCCTACAAATAGGTTCATAAAGTATAATTTTTCTAGATTCCATATGTATGTATTCATATATGGTATTTTCCTGTTTCTGACCTACTTCACTCTGCACAACAGACTCTAGGTCCAACCAAATGAATACAAGTGACCCAGTTTTTTCCCTTTTTACGGCCGATTAATATTCCATTGTACATAGGTACCATATCTTCTTTACTCATTCACCTGTTGGTGGACATATAGGTTGCTTCCATGTCCTGGCTATTGTAAATGGTGTGCTATGAACACTGAGGTACATGCATCTTTTTAAATTATGGTTTTCTCAGAGTGTATGCCAGTAGCTGGATTGCTGGGTCATATGGTGGTTCTATTTTTTGTTTTTTAGGGAACCTGCAAACTGTTCTCCATAGTGGCTGTATCAATTCACATTCACACCAATAGTGCAAGAGAGTTCCCCTTTCTGAGAGAGTAGCATTGACGTACACTACCATGTATAAAGAGCTACAGGAAGGCTGCTATTTGGCACAAGGAGCTCAGCTTGGTGCTCTGTGATGACCTAGATGGGGGGGACAGAGGTAGGGTGGGAGGGAAGCTATAGCTGGAGGGTATACTTTTATACCTACAGCTGATTCACTTCGTTGTGAAGCAGAAACTAACAACATTGTAAAGCAATTATATTCCAATAAAAAAGAAGAAGAAGAAGAAGAAAAAAAAAAAAAAACAGAAGTAGAATGAATGTCCAACTACCCAGCCTCCATCTGAGCAAGCAATGATGTGGAACAAACTGACTGCTAATGTGGTGCCTTCCAAACCATGCAGTTGCCATTCAAATGAAGATCATTAATGCCACCTCAAAAGAACCATATTACTCACTGAAATTTAATTTTTTAAAGTCTATTCACCACACACATTACACACTGGAAGAGATTTATCAAGAATATATAGATTCAAATGAAATGTATGCATCATATATGAAATACTACAAAATTGAGTAGAGTTCAGCCACTCAGTCATGTCCAACTCTGCGACCCCATGGACTGCAGCCTGCCAGGCCTCCCTTTCCATTACCAACTCCTGGAGCTTACTCAAACTCATGTCCATTGCATCAGTTATGCCCTCCAACCATCTCATCTTCTGTCATCCCCTTCTCCTCCTACCTTCAATCTTTCCCAGCATCAGGGTCTTCAGGTGGCTAAAGTACTGGAGTTTCAAGCTTCAGCATCAGTCCTTCCAATGAATATTCAGGACCAATTTCCTTTAGGATGGGCTGGTTGGATCTGCTTGCAGTCCAAGGCACTCTCATGAGTCTTCTCCAACACCACAGTTCAAAAGCATCAATTATTTGGTGTTCAACTTTCTTTATGATCCAATTCTCACATCCATACATGACTTCAGGAAAAACCATAGCTTTGACTACACGACCTTTGTTGTTAAAGTAATGTTTCTTCTTTTTAATATGCTGTCTAAAGCAAAATGGCTGTCTGGGGAGGCCTTACAAATAGCTGTGAAAAGAAGAGAAGTGAAAAGCAAAGGAGAAAAGGAAAGATAAAAGCATCTGAATGCGTTCCAAAGAATAGCAAGAACAGATAAGAAAGCCTTCCTCACCAATCAATGCAAAGAAATAGAGGAAAACAACAGAATGGGAAAGACTAGAGATCTCTTCAAGAAAATTAGAGCTACCAAGGGAACATTTCATGTAAAGATGTGCTCGATAAAGGACAGAAATCGTATGGACCTAACAGAAGCAGAAGATATTAGGAAGAAGTGGCAAGAATACACAGAAGAACTGTACAAAAAAGATCTTCACGATCCAGATAATCACGATGATGTGATCACTGACCTAGAGCCAGACATCCTGGAATGTGAAGTCAAATGGGCCTTAGAAAGCATCACTATGAACAAAGCTAGTGGAGGTGATGGAATTCCAGTTGAGCTATTTCAAATCCTGAAAGATGATGCTGTGAAAGTGCTGCACTCAATATGCCAGCAAATTTGGAAAACTCAGCAGGGGCCACAGGACTGGAAAAGGTCCATTTTCATTCCAGTCCCAAAGAAAGGCAATGCCAAAGAATGCTCAAACTACTGCAATTGCACTCATCTCACATGCTAGTAAAGTAATGTTCAAAATTCTCCAAGCCAGGCTTCAGCAATACGTGAACCATGAACTTCCTGATGTTCAAGCTGGTTTTAGAAAAGGCAGAGGAACCAGAGATCAAATTGCCAATATCCGCTGGATCATCGAAAAAGCAAGGGAGTTACAGAAACATATCTATTTCTGCTTTACTGACTATGCTAAAGCCTTTGACTGTGTGGACCACAATAAACTGTGGGAAATTCTTCAAGAGATGGGAATACCAGACCACCTTGACCTGCTTCTTGAGAAATCTGTATGCAGGCCAGGAAGCAACAGTTAGAACTGGACATGGAACAACAGACTGGTTCCAGATAGGAAAAGGAATACGTCAAGGCTGTATATTGTCACCCTGCTTATTTAACTTCTATGCAGAGTACATCATGAGAAACGCTGGGCTGGAAGAAGCACAAGCTGGAATCAAGATTGCTGGGAGAAATATCAATAACCTCAGATATGCAGATGACACCACCCTTATGGCAGAAAGTGAAGAGGAACTCAAAAGCCTCTTGATGAAAGTGAAAGAGGAGAGTGAAAAAGTTGGCTTAAAGCTCAACATTCAGAAAACGAATGTCATGGCATCTGGTCCCATCACTTCATGGGAAATAGATGGGGAAACAGTGAAAACAGTGTCAAACTTTATTTTTGGGGGCTCCAAAATCACTGCAGTTGGTGACTGCAGCCATGAAATTAAAAGACGCTTGCTCCTTGGAAGGAAAGTTATGACCAACCTAGATAGCATATTCAAAAGCAGAGACATTACTTTGCCAACAAAGGTCCGTCTAGTGAAGGCTATGGTTTTTCCTGTGTTCATGTATGGATGTGAGAGTTGGACTGTGAAGAAAGTTGAGCATCGAAGAATGGATGCTTTTGAACTGTAGTGTTGGCGAAGACTCTTGAGAGTCCCTTGGACTGCAAGGAGATCCAACCAGTCCATTCTGAAGGAGATCAGTCCTGGGTGTTCCTTGGAAGGACTGATGCTGAAGCTGAAACTCCAATACTTTGGCCACCTCATGCAAAGAGTTGACTCCTTGGAAAGGACCCTGATGCTGGGAGGGATTGGGGGCAGGAGGAGAAGGGGATGACAGAGGATGAGATGGCTGGATGGCATCACTGACTCAATGGACTCAAGTCTGAGTGAACTCCGGGAGTTGGTGATGGACAGGGAGGCCTGGTGTACTGCGATTCATGGGGTCGCAGAGAGTCGGACATGACTGAGCGACTGAACTGACCTGAAGTTGGTCATAGCTTTCCTTCCAAGGAGCAAGTATCTTTTAATTCCATGGCTTTAGTCACCATCTGCAGTGTTTTTGGAGCCCCCACCCAACCCAAATAAAGTCTGTCACTGTTTCCATTGTTTCCCCATCTATTTTCATGAAGTGATTGGACCAGATACTATGATCTTAGTTTTCTGAATGTTGAGCTTTAAGCCAACTTTTTCACTCTCCTCTTTCACTTTCATCAATTAGTTCTTCTTCACTTTCTGCCTTACGGGTGGTATCATCTGTGTATCTGAGGTTATTGATATTTCTCCCAGCAATCTTGATTTCAGCTTGTGCTTCATCCATCCTGGCATTTTGCATGATGTACCCTGCATATAAGTCAAATAAGTAGGCTTACAATATACAGTCTGACATACTCCTTTCCCTATTTGGAACCAGGCTGCTGTATGTCCAGTTCTAACTATTGTTTCTTGACCTGAATACAGATTTCTCAGGAGGAAGGTCAGGTGGTCTGCTATTCCTATCTCTTTCAGAATTTTCCACAGTTTGTTGTGATCCACACAGTCAAAGGCTCTGGCATAGTCAAGAAAGCAGAAATAGATGCTTTTCTGGAACTCTCTTGCTCTGTTGATGATCCAGAGGATATTGACAATTTCATCTCTGGTTCCTCTGCCTTTTCTAAAACCAGCTTGAACATCTGGAAGTTCATGGTTCACATACTGTTGAAGCCTGGCTTGGAGAATTTTGAGTATTACTTTGCTAGCATGTGAGATGAGTACAATTGTGCAGTAGTTGGAGCATTCTCTGGTTTTGCCTTTCTTTGGGATTGGAATGAAAACTGGCTTTTTCCAGTCCTGTGGCCACCTCTGAGTTTTTCAGATTTGCTGGCACATTGAGTGCAGCACTTTCACACCATCATCTTTTAGGATTTGAAACAGCTCAACTGGAATTACATCACCTCCACTAGCTTTGTTCATGGTGATGCTTTCTAAGGCCCACTTGACTTCACATTCCAGGATGTCTGGTTGTAGGTGAGTGATCACACCATCATGGTTATCTGGGTCATGATGGTCTTTTTTGTGTAGTTCTTCTATGTATTCTTGCCACCTCTTCTGCTTCTGTTAGGTCCATACCATTTCTGTCCTTTATTTTCATCTTTGCATGAAATGTCCCTTGGTATCTCTAAGTTTCCTGAAGAGGTCTCTAGTGTTCCTCATTCTATTGTTTTCCTCTATTTCTTTGCATTGATCACTGAGGAATGCTTTCTTATCTCTCCTTGCTATTCTTTGAAACTCTGCATTCAAATGGGTATATATTTACTTTTCTCCTTTGTCTTTAGCTTCTCTTCTTTTCTCAGCTATTTGTAAGGCCTCGTCAGAGAACTCTTTCGCCTTTTGCATTTCTTTTTCTTGGGGATGGTCTTGATCACTGTCTCCTGTACAATGTCATGAACCTCCATCCATAGCTGTCCAGGCACTGTCTATCAGATCTAATCCCTTGAATCTATTTGTCACTTCCACTGTATAATCATAAGGGATTTGATTTAGGTCATATCTAAATGGTCTAGTGGTTTTCCCTACTTTCTTCAATTTAAGTGTGAATTTGGCAATAAGGAGTTCCTGATCTGAGCCAAAGAATGAACACCACAATCACAGAAAACTAACCAAACTGATCACATGGATCACAGCTTTGTCTAGCTCAATGAAACTATGAGCCATGCCATGTAGGGCCACACAAGACGGACGGGTCATGGTGGAGAGTTCTGACAAAACATGGTCCACTGAAGAAGAGTTGGGAAACCACTTCAATATTTTTGCCTTGAGAACCCCATGAACAGTATGAAAAGGCAAAAAGATAGGACACTGAAAGATGAACCACCCAAGTTGGTATGTGTCCAATATGCTACTGGAAAAGAGTGGAGGAATAACTCCAGAAAGAATGAAGAGACAGAGCCAAAGCAAAAACAACACCTAGTTGTGGATGTGATGGCTGATGGAAATAAAGTCTGATGCTGTAAAGAACAATATTGCATAGGAACCTGGAATGTTAGGTCCATGAATCAAGGCAAATTGGAAGTAATCAAACAGGAGATGGCAAGAGTGAACATCAACATTTTAGGGATCAGTGAACTAAAATGGACTGGAATGGGTTGAATTTATTTCAGATGATGATAATATTTACTACTGTGGGCAAGAATCCCTTAGAAGAAACGGAGTAGCCATCATAGTCAACAAGAGTCCAAAATGCAGTACTTGGATGCAATTCAAAAATGACAAAACGATCTCTGTTTATTTTCAAGGCAAATCATTCAATATCACAGTAATCCAAGTCTATGCCCTGACCAGTAATGCTGAAGAAGTTGATGTGGAATGGTTCTATTAAGACCTCCAAGACTTTCTAGAACTAAAACCCAAAAAAGATGTCATCTTCATTATAGGGGACTGGAATGCAAAAGTAGGAAGACAAGAGCTACCTGGAGTAACAGGTAAATTTGTCCTTGGAATACAAAATGAAGCAGGTCAAAGGCTAGAAGAGTTTTGCCAAGAGAACACACTGGTCATAGCAAACACCCTGTTCGAACTGCAAAATTACTGAATATATATTTACATAAATACATAGCTCACATATAAGCATTATATACATATTACACTTGAATTAGAGACAGTCTAGAAGAAAAGTCTTAAAATTACAGACATGCCCATTTCTTCATTTTAGGTCTAATACAAATACAATCAAAAGTATAATGGAGACTGGAGAAGTTGACAACACAAATTCTCAACTTCAGTAACTCTTCACACTCTCAGCTTTCTTCCCTCTTGTCTCTTCCACAGTCCTAACACACACAGGGTAACCACAATGCACTTCTCAGTGTTTTCTGAATAAATGCTGTTTTGTTTCTTCCTGCAGGAAGTCAACTTCAACTCATTCCTCCAGATATCTTTCAAATTATCAGTGGCCCAGCACTCAGAACAGAGGCCCCAAGAAACAGGTACGCTGGGGTTTATGGTTTCTTCCAGGTGCTGTGAAGTTGGACAATGAGCCCACCTTCTCTAAGCCTTGTTAAGCCCAATTCTCAGACATGAAATATACCTGCACTATCTATGTCCAGAGAGTAGAAAAAAGAAAGTCTAGGAAAGTGCTCTAGAGTATCCACTGGACACATCCAATCATGACACCCATCTTTCTCGACTCTCTTCTGAAAGGAAAAGCTGCCAAGGAGACAATTCAATTCCACTTCTTGGGAAACTGAACCAAAAAGATTTTTTAGAATTTCAGAAAGAGGAAAGGAAGAGGAGAATGTGGAGCCAGCCAAACTGCATTGATAGAGAATCACCAGAAGAAAGTGTTTGTATACCTTGATGTCAAACTACATGTAGGGGGGCGATCACTCACACTTATCCTTTCACAGAAAACAACTGAAAATACTGAAAACAAACTAATCATCTTAGTCACTTGAACTTGCTTACTAGGTAGTAAGGAATTACCACAGCTGTATCTGAGTGGAAGTAGAAACCCACATAAACAGTGGACCCTCAGAGAACTTGTATAAGCCACACGAACTTGAGGTGTAATTTTGAAGATTTCAATGGATCCAGAGGATTAATTCAAAGCTGCATCCCTATCCCCAGTCAGAGTATGACGTCTTGGAAGACAGCTTCTCTCTATACCATGGAGGGGGTGGGGCGGGCGGTGGTGGTGGCAGATCTGATAGGGCTTTGCCCTCTAGGTAAGGACAAGTCCAGGGCAGGCTCACCACATCCCTGCAAACCCAGAGACCTTACGGGAAGTCTTCCTGCTCTTGAGCAAAGCATGGACATAAAATCATCTTTATGTGAGTATAATTATAACCATGAGCTGCTGTTGCAGGGATATTTGAGAAAAGGTAAGAACATCTGGGTGATTCAAAAATTTTCTCGCCCTCAAAATCCTCAGGCCTTGAACTGTTCAGTATTATTAGTCATTATTACTATAAAATACATAGAACATACAAATTTATCATTATAACTATTTACAAGTATACAATTAGTGGCAGTAGCTTCCTGGTCCTCAAGGTAAAGATTCTACGTGCTATGCAGGAGACTCGGGTTCAATCCCTGGGTCAGGAAGATCCCCTGGAGAAGGGAATGACAATCCACTCCAGTATTCTTGCCTGGAGAATCCCATGAACAGAAAAGCCTGGCAGGCTACAGTCCATGGGGTTGCAAAGAGTCGGACATGACTGCAATATGCATGCTGCAACTCTTACCACTACCTAGTTCCAAAACATTTTCATCACACTACACGGAAACCCCATACCCATTCAATGAACCGCAAAGGTTCTGATACTGGAATTATCAAGGGCAGATTACAAAATACTGCAGCAAGTGCAGAATTTATTTACAAACCCAAACAGATTCACAGATTTATAGAATAAATGTATGGTTACCTGTGAGGAAGGGTGGAGGGAGGGACAGATTGAGAGTCTGGGACTGACAGGCACATACTGCTGTATCTAAAATAGATAAGCAAACAGAACCTACTGCACAGCACAGGGAACTCTGCTCAGTCGTCTATAATTACTTAAATGGGAAAAGAATTTTAATTTTTTTTAATTTAAACTTTATACAACAAGTTGTATTAATAAAAAGTCCTCAATACACAATGCAGTTAAAAAGTACTGTGTGCTTAGTCACTTCCAACTCTTTGCAACCCAGTGGACTTTAGCCCACCAGGCTCCTCTGTCCAGGCAAGAATACTGGAGTGGGTTACTATGCGCTCTTCCACAGTATCTTCCCAACCCAGGGATCAAACCCAGGTCTTCCACATTGCAGATGGATTTTTTTTTTTTTTTTAACCATCTGAGCCACTAGGGAAGGTCCAAGAACATTGGTATGGGGAGTCTAGTCTATCCCTTCTCCAGGGGAGCCTTCTGACCCAGGAATCAAACCAGGGTCTTCTGCATTGCAGGCGAATTCTTTACCAGCTGAGCTACCCAGAAAAAATTAGGAAATTTAAATGAAAATGCATAAATTTGAAGTACACCAAAAGATACTATCAGGTACCTGAATAATTATTCTATGTCTTGGAGAATATATTTATTATTTTTAATTTCCTGAGATCCTACACCTAATCTCTTTCAAAATATTATTAATACTAATCCTTAGTATACTGTGTTTGATATTCAGCGTTTCAAACATATTCCTGGAATATGTTAGGATAAAAGACAAACACTATTTGTATATTTCATACTTTATTTTGTAAGCTTAAAGATCCATGAAAAGCTTGGAAATGGAGTAAAATGCACTATGGAGGGCTGAAAAGCAGCTGTAAAATATTAAAATCTGGGAAGTCAGGTAGCTATTAAAACTTACTTTTATTTGTAAAATTAAACATGAGCACAAAAACAAGTGAATAAAATTTAACAGGCAAGAAAATAATAAAAATTCAGAAATTTAAAAAAATTATGACAAATACCTTGAGGTGTTTTATTTGACTTAAATTTAAGAATTCTTCCCAAATGTAATCCCTAACTTCTTCCTGATAATTGTATGCAAAAGACCAAATTACAGGAATGAAAAATGGAAACTTTAACCCATCAGTAGATTGCCTTGTCTCCAGCATGCTAAATATTCAGATGATCAATGTCAGCACAGTTTGAGCATAGCTTGTATTCTGCTATAGACTGACCCCCAATGGAAAATGAGGTAAGCATTACAGATTTCAAGGAAAGAAATATAATGTTTCATTGTCAATTTAATACAGCAAGGTATTCCATAATATGATATAAGCTTAGGCAGAAATAGTTCTATTTGACTCCCACCTACTTAAAGAAAGATCAACTTATCTCATCTAACCAAAAACTACACCAAATTTTATATTCAGAACCAAGGATGAGTAACAGAAATTCAACAAACACATGTGAATACAGGCAGTCCTTGCTTTGCACGACACTGTGTCAACTGAAACTCACACAGTGAATCCTCTCTACAGTAAGCACTGCCTATATTCCCACTATTCTGCACAAATACAAGCATACACCAAGGAGCAAAATATAATTGTGAGATATGGAACTCTGTGAGCTACTTAAAATATCCTTTGTTTTTTCCCAAATACTATTCTGTTGTTATAAAATATGGAGGGAAGAAAGGAATCTAATTTGTACTCAGTTACAATGATTAGCAAAAAAAAAAATGCTGTTTTATCTCAGAATATTATTCTGGGGTCTATATAATGTGACTGAACAGACATAGATTACCATATATAAAATTAAGTGAAACTGAAAATGCTCATTCCCGCGAGCTTTATTTTATACTCTGAATTCAGTTAAGTACTTCCTATTCTGAAAGTCTTCCTTTAAAAAGGACTCAACAGGAACAAACAGATGGATTAATTACATTAAAAGCTGACATGATAAGTATAAACTTAAAGAAGCCAAAGTTATGCAAATAGAAAATTTATCATTTAATACCCAATTGAATCTAAATGAATTCTTTTTTTTTTTTTTTTTACTGTCATCAGTTTTCAAAATATTTCAGGCATGGGAAAAGAGGCAATTTATATGGCATCACCGAAATCTGGGAAAATAATCTGTCCTTTTAGATTTTGAAAAAAATCAACTCCTATTTATAGACTAATAGTAATAATTTTAAAAACTTTAGGATAAAGAATTTTTTTAGAGACCAGGTCAATGTAAGGAAAATATAGACCATTCATTTCCCCAAATCAGCATTTTCTTTTCCAACCTCATTGTCCTTATCTCGTATTGCTGGGGAAATAGCAATTATATAGTAACAGAAGGTTCGCTTTTCTCCAGAGCACTTTCATGGACAGAGTCACCAATTAAAAGTCTTGCCAGATTTCAAACGATATCATAAAAGACAAGTAATTTTTTCTTTCTCATTTTTATAAATCAAAAGGAAGGAACATAACTGTCTATTATAAGCTGTAAATTCCTCTACTTATATTAATAACTCACTTATTTGCAAAACTGTAACTGTTAACTATCCCCACCAGATATGCAGTGTTGTAGTTAAGAACACAGACTCTGGTGCCAGACCGCCTCAGTTCACTTCCCACCTCTACGATTATCAGTTATACAGTCTTGGGCAAGGTTACTGAACTACTCCATGCCTCAATTTTTTTCATCAGTAAAATGGAATAATAACAGTTAATATCTATCCCATAAAAGTAAGAGCATTAAGTGAGTTAACCATAAGAAGCCCTGAGATTAACACAATAAATGCTCAATAAATACTGCAAAAAGAAAAAGAAAACATAATCACAGACATCTGGGTGATGACAAAATGACTGTAAACAGATTTTCAGCTTGATGTAAGTTTTTCAAATCTTCCTATTTATTTCCCATTCTATTTCTAATCCTCCTCTTCCAAAGTATCCTATTTGGATAACAATAGGGCAGGCTCATATTGTACATTATCTCCAAAACTAAGTTAATTTTTCTATCACACACAGTAGGAGGAGAGCAGAAGAGGCAAGGCGGGGCACATATCACAACCTGCGGGGAGTAGACTCTGTAGATGAGTATCTAAGATCTGATGGTCATTATAATACAGAGACTAGTTCTCATACGGAGAAGGCAATGGCAACCCACTCCAGTACTCTTGCCTGGAAAATCCCATGGGTGGAGGAGCCTGGTAGGCTGCAGTCCATGGGGTCGCACAAAATCGGACACTACTGAAGCGACTTAGCAGCAGCAGCAGCAGTTCTCATACAGTGACCCCAAGAAATAATTTGCTCCTTAAAAAACAGCAGCATCAACAGTTTAGCAGTGGTCAAGGAAAATGGAGCTCTTTGAAAGCCAAGTTTAAAATTGGAAGTCTTATACAAAACCAATTAAAACAAGACTTGGAAAATTATTTAAACACATTTGTCAATAATGATCTCACATTTGCATATGCAAATCTGAAAATTCCCTGATGAACATACCAAATGCGAAGACTTCTTTTTTAATTTGCAATGATAACGATAATAATGACTGCATTTTAATATATGGCAGCATTTTGATAAACTCTCTATATGGATTATGTCATTTAATTCATACAGCTCTGTGGGGCGGTAACTATTAAACTTTATGGCATAAGGATTTTAAGTTACTCATCAAGTGGCCACAATCCAGATGCAAAATCAGATTCTTCTGACTTAAAAGAGTCCATGCTCTTAAGCTCTGTTCTGTTGTCACAAAAAAATTTTTTTTTTTACTTACAGAAGGATTTTTTTAATATAAATATATTTCTTTTAATTGGAGGCTAATTACTTTGCAATATGGTATTGGTTTTGCCATACAGTTATTTGTTTGGTCAGATTGCTCTTGCTATAGAAAGATCATGGTACCCTTCCTAACTAAACTTACTCAGAATTCATCTTTGTTTGGGAGAGGTACCTCACACCTGAGGAATTTCCAGGCCACATCTCTGTCCAAATGGAACCTAAATTCCAGAGAACTGAGTTTACTATTAACCCTAATTTTATTCTTCAGATGTCAATCCTATCTTTGGATATAAAAGAGAAAGAACTTTTGAAGTTATTTCCAAGGACTTCCGATCTTTTTCACTTGTTAGAACTTTCAAGTACTGAGATTTGAATTATATGCCAAATTCTCAAGTCAGATGTAAAAGCTTTGAAAGACTTAAATAGCTTTTGAGATCCAGTTGAGAGGCTATATATATTTGAAGGGGAAATGACATGTATTCAATTTTAATGTTAGAATTCAAGTTATTTAAACTTCGCTGAGGTGGTTAGTCCCAAGATTTGTATATGGAAAACAGACAAAAATATTGAGTCCATTTTAAGAGAGAGAATATACAGACTAGATGGAAAATTTAATGTGTGCATCTTTCTCCTGGTTTTCTTCTTTGTTATTATATTTGAAGCAACAGCTCCATCCTGCCAAGTTATCACACTACACGGAATTTAGAACTCTTATGGGCACATGCTTTCAACAGAAAGATTCCCTTACCAAAATATTAGTAATTTCAGGCAGCTTATTTGAATGTCAGTGGAAATTTAGGGTGCCCCTACAGTATACTGGCTTCCAAAAGTAGAAATGTGGTTCTAATATAAACGCTTGCAAATATTACTGTCATCCTCTCTTGGTTATATTTATGTCTAAAAAATGAAAATGATAGTTTTATTTTAGCAAGAACAAGTATGGAAATCCTTAATTTAAAGACATTGGTAGATCTTGTGTAATTGCTTCAGCATTGAATTTAACACTGAATTTTCCTTGTGAAGTCCTATATTCAAGTAGATGGGTAGAATAGGATTCGCTGTGAAAGTCGTTAAAGAATAACTACACCGTCCCCATTTTAAGGTATGGAGAATTTTTGAAGGTATACAAAGGGCTGCTGCTGTATGAAAACACATGCCTTGGAAGAGAGGTCACTCATGGGATGAAGGTAGAAATCAAGGAACTAAATGCAAAAGAGATAGTAAAAGCGCAAATTGAAGTCAGGCTGTCTGGATCTGAATTCTAGATCCTAATCCTCAGTGTATTCTTCTGTAAAATGGATAGGCTTAATAGGTTGTTGTTCATTCAGTTCGGTCCTGCAGTCATGTTCGACTCTTCAGACCCCATGAATCGCAGCACGCCAGGCTTCCCTGTCCATCACCAACTCCAGGAGTTTGCTCAAAATCCTGTCCATCTAGTCAGTGATGCCATCCACCATCTCATCCTCTGTCGTCCCCTTCTCCTCCTGCCCTCAATCTTTCCCAGCATCAGGGTCTTTTCAAATGAGTCAGCTCTTCGCAGCAGGTAGCCAAAGTATTGGAGTTTCAGCTTTACCAGTCCTTCCAATGAACACCCAGGACTAATTTCCTTTAGGATGGTCTGGTTGGATCTCCTTGCAATCCAAGGGACTCTCAAGAGCCTTCTCCAACACCACAGTTCAAAAGCATCCATTCTTCAGACATTCAGCTTTCTTTACAGTCCAACTCTCACATCCATATATGACTACTGAAAAAACCATAGCTTTGACTAGATGGACCTTTGTTAGCAAAGTAACATCTCCGCTTTTTAATATGCTGTCTAGGTTGGTCATAACTTTTCTTCCAAGGAGCAAGCGTCTTTTAATTCCATGGCTGCAGTCACCATCTGTAGTGATTTTGGAGCCCAGAAAAATAAAGTCTGACACTGTTTCCACTGTTTCCCCATCTATTTCCCATGAAGTGATGGGACCGGATGCCATGATCTTCATTTTCTGAATGTTGAGCTTTAAGCCAACTTTTTCACTCTCCTCTTTCACTTTCATCAAGAGGCTTTTGAGTTCCTCTTCACTTTCTGTCATAAGGGTGGTGTCGTCTGCATATCTGAGGTTATTGATATTTCTCCCAGCAATCTTGATTCCAGCTTGTGCTTCTTCCAGTCCAGCGTTTCTCATGATGTACTCTGCATAGAAGTTAAATAAGCAGGGTGACAATATACAGCCTTGACATACTCCTTTTCCTATTTGGAACCAGTCTGTTGTTCCATGTCCAGTTCTAACTGTAGCTTCTTGACCTGCATACAGATTTCTCAGGAGGCAGGTATTTTTGGTAATTTTCAAGAAAATTGTTAAAGAATTTTCCACAGTTTGTTGCCATCCACACAGTCAAAGGCTTTGGCATAGTCAATAAAGCAGAAGTAGATGTTTTTCTGGAACTCTCTTGTTTTTTCCATGATCCAACAGATGTTGGCAATTTGATCTCTGGTTCCTCTGCCTTGTCTAAATCCAGATTGAATATCTGGAAGTTCACAGTTCACATACTGCTGAAGCTGGCTTGGAGAATTTTGAGCATTACTTTGCTAGCGTGTGATTTAAGTGCAGTTACGCAGTAGTTTGAGCATTCTTTGGCATTGCCTTTCTTAGGGACTGGAATGAAAACTTACCTTTCCAGTCCTGTGGCCATTGATGAGTTTTCCAAATTTGCTGGCATATTGAGTGCAGCACTTTCACACCATCATCTTTTAGGATTTGAAACAGCTCAAATGGAATTCCATCACTTCCACTAACTTTGTTTATAGTGATGCTTTCTAAGGCCTACTTCACTTCACATTCCAGGATGTCTGGCTCTAGGTGAGTGATATATCATCATGGTTATGTGGGTCATGAAGATCTGTTTTGCATAGCTCTTCTGTGTATTCTTGCCACCTCTTCTTAATATCTTTTACTTCTGTTAGATCCATACCATTTCTGTCCTTTATTCATGCCCAACTGCATGAAATGTTCCCTTGGAATCACTAATTTTCTAGAAGAGATCTCTAGTCTTCCCCATTCTATTGTTTTCCTCTATTTCTTTGCATTGATCACTGAGGAAGGCTTTCTTATCTCTTATCTATCTTCCATGCTACTCTTTGGAACTCTGCATTCAACTAGTGTATCTTTCCTTTTCTCCTTTGCCTTTCACTTTTCTTCTTTTCTCAGCTATTTGTAAGACCTCCGCAGACAACCATTTTGCCTTTTTGCATTTCTTTTTCTTGGGGATGGTCTTGATCACTGCCTCTAATACAACGTCATGAACTTTTGCCCATAGTTCTTTAGGCACTCTATCAGATCTAATCCCTTGAATCTATTTGTCACTTCCATTGTATAATTGTAAGGGATTTGATTTAGGTCATACCTGAATGGTCTAGTGGTTTTCCCTACTTTCTTCAATTTAAGTCTGAATTTTGCAATAAGAAGTTTGGTATCTGAGCCACAGTCACCTCCTGGTCTTGTTTTTGCTGACTGTATAGAACTTCTCCATCTTTGCTTGCAAAGAATATAATCAATCTGATTTCAGTATTGACCATTGGGTGATGTCCATGTGTAGAGTCATCTCTTGTGTTGTTGGGAGAGGTGTTTGCTATAACCAGTGCATTTTCTTGGCAAAACTCTGTTATCCTCTGCCATGCTTTATTCTGTACTTCAAGGCGAAATTTGCCTGTTACTCCAGGTATCTCTTGACTTCCTACTTTTACATTCCAGTCTGCTATAATGAAAAGGACATCTTTTTTGTATGTTAGTTCTAGAAGGTCTTTTAGGTCTTCATAAAACTGTTCAACTTCAGCTTTTTCACCATTACTGGTTGGGGCACAGACTTGGATGACTGTGATATTGAATGGTTTGCCTTGGAAACGAAGAGAGAACATTCTGTCATTTTTGAGACTGCACCCAAGTACCGCATTTCAGACTCTCTTGTTGACTTTGATAGCTACTCCGTTTCTTCTAAGGGATTCTTGCCCACAGTATTAGATATAATGGCCATCTGAATAATTCCAGTCCGTTTTAGTTCACTGATTCCTAAAATGTCAGTGTCCCCTCTTGCCAACTTCTGTTTGACTGCTTCATGAAATAAAGAGCTTGGAACAGTGCCTGGTGCAATCAACATATCCCATAAGTTACGTTGCTATCAGTATTGTTTGCTTAGACACCAATAACTTACTACTGTCTTTTGATTACTTAGAACTCTCAACAAAGTTTTCCAAATACAATTGCCTTCCTTAATATAACAACAGCTAGTAAAATCACAAGGCCTTCTTATAATTATGATTGAAGCAAACACAAAAATCTAACAGGTAACAAAAACCTGTAAATATGTGTAAGAATGAAAAGTGGAATATATAACCCATAGATTCAGGAGATCAAAAAGGTATAGAGGTACTTCTGCCTGAAACTGTGTGCATCTAGTTAGAAAACCTAGAGAAAATTGGTGACTATCTGGCAAAACACATATTAACAAACTTATCCCCCAAAGAAAAGGATACTATGGGTAGACCATTTACCCCCAAAGATAAGCAAAGGTGGTTAGAAATCTGCCATGAAAGAGCCTCCAATTCCAGATGCACTCAAAGCTGAGTTTTATCAACTTTTATGGAGATACACACTGTTAGACTCCTTTTCAAAAATATGGAAGTTCTCAAGTCATTTTATAAAGTCAAGTTTGTGTGAACACCAAAACCTGGCAAAGACATCATAAAGAAAAAAAAAAAAAAAAAAGACTACAATATTAATATACTTTTAGAAACAGACACAAAATTCTAAATAAAATATTGACAATAAAATCCAAAAAATGATGCATGTGATTGAGCAAGTGACTTAATACCAGCCAAGTCTACCAGCCCCTTAATAAATTAAAAAGAAGTAATTTGCAACAATATTCATAGATCATGAGATGATATTTGTTAAAATTAGCAGCCATTTCTCATGAAAAATCTAAGTTAAACAGGAATAGAAAGTTACTATTCAGTTAAACTATACGTATTTACCATGAAACAATACAAGTATTATCTGAAAACCATTTTACCTTCAAGTTTCACATTTCATTTCACATTTTTAACCATCGTATTGTATTCCTCCACTCCTTCCTTCCATAAGCAAATATTTATTGTGTGCCTAGTGTATTTCAGGCACTGTGCTAAGCCACAATGTGAAGAAATTAAATATATAATCCAAAAAGAAATATGACAAACAAGTAGTCAATGAAAATGACACTGAAAAGAGAATAGCTGAGGGAGCAAGTTAAAAAATACTGATGGATTTGAACTCATTTCCTTCTTTTCAATTGGACAAGAATTGAAATCTAGCTTTAACCTTATTAAATAAGATATTTTCTCCACATAGGGTCCAGGATGTGTTAACAATTAAGTGACCTCCATTTTTCTCATATATGACAACACCCTGAACCAAACTAAAAACAAAACCAGTAATAGCATATTACCAAAGAGAAGAGTATTATTTCTATAGCATTTCCATGTTCCCTGCGCTTCTCTGGGATTTTACAAAGTTTGCATTTAATGAGAGCACCCTGAAGTGACTGCAGGCAGGTGAAGCTGCTATTATGTCACAGGGAGAGCTGACAGACAGCTTCAGGAGCATTTAGTTAACAAATCATTACTTAGTGTTTGTACGACTTCTACCTGAACCCAAACAGAGCGTGGAACTGTCTTGGGAAGAACAAAGCCATCAATTGTAAAACAAACCTTGGTAAAGGCAGCCAGGATCAGCAGGGAGGGGAAATAAAGTAATTTATTCAAATTGTATATATATGAACAGTAAGAACTTTTTTCTGTTTTTCTAAAAGTAACAGAAATTTGGATCCTTTAAAAATACGAACAATAAGTCTTTGCTTGCTTTTAAGGAGTATATTTGTTAAGTTGAAGGAGAGTAAAAATGAAAATTTTTACTTTTAGTTAAACCATTTAACTAAAAAATGACCACGTGTATATATATAGACACACGCTCCAACTTTTGTGTAAAGCTTGTGCGTGGTCCTGTCAGACTTCGTTTTGTCGCTGAAACGAAAATGGCAAAGTTTTAATGTTATCCTGTCATTGTGATTTCTAAAATTTTGCCCTATTGAAGAAGCTTTATCTTCTAATTGCCAAGGCCACACATAAGCAGGGAAAAGAGGGAAGGGCTGAGACAGATGCAGAACAGAAAAAAAAAAAAAAAAAAAAGGTCAAAGCTTCAGAGGTAACTATTATTTTTCAAAGACTATGTGAAGCATTGAAATTCTGATACCTCATTCCTCTGACAAAAATTGTAATGAGAACAGGAAATGGTACCCCATGAATCCATTGTCCTGACAATGATTTAATGAGAATGGGAAATGGTGAGAGCATAACTAATTCGCATTATGATCCTAAAGTTGTCATCTGGTGGTTCTGCTCAGATGCTGCGAAATGAAGGATGTCGGACATCAGCTGGGAGAGTGCGAGGAAAAGCCTGACGACAATGACATGGTGTGGCCTGAAAGCAATGGCAGAATGCGTTAGCACAGGAGGGGCAGGAGGGGGATGCAAAGAACTGGGTTTGTCTGCTGAGTGACAGAATAGGAATCCATCTAGAGGTGGCATGGGTATCAACTGGGAAGATGAGAACAGCAGGTAGGGCAAAGGCTCTGATGAAAAACTGAGTTAGCAGGTAACAAGAAGGGATCGCACAAACAGGTGAGATCTGGCTCACTGGACACGCTATGCTTTATTTTTCTTGGAGATATCCAAGTTTGTGGAGATGCTTTTGATTTTGTGGTTCTAAGGCACTATTTCTTTTCTTCCCTTAGTAAATAAAGTTTTACATCCACATGTCTAATTTAAATTGTGCATTTTGTAACTGAAGCTATCAAAGATACACAAGTTCTGAAAGAAAGTGGTCAGTGGAAGAAAGAACATCCTTCAACTCAATTACGCTGGTGGAAACCAGCACGTGGTATGTCAAGATTATGTAGAATTTAAATTCCACAGATGGCAGAAAGTAATTTACTTCTTGTTAACAAATAAGTTTTAACCTATTTCTCTAAATAGCAACTCAGGTTCTAGACAGTTTTGAGTGCTGAATTATTCCAGGACTTCTAGACTTTGTGGAGCATGCCAAGGCAATGCTCATCGTCTGCTTACATTTTGGGAAACATGTTACCATACATGGAAATAGTTGGAAATCAGCAGGAAAATTGAGAAATAAAACTTCTTAATTCTCCATTTCAAGTCTGATTTGTTCCTCAAAGAACTAGCTAGTCATTTAAAATGGTTCCTTAAAATTCCCTCTGTAAGGCTGCCATGACATTTAGCATGCTTCTCACAGGTGAATCCTTCCAAAAACAGAGAAGGAGATCAAACACTGAAAACCTCTTAGAAAATAAATTGTATTTTACTAATTACAATACCAAGGCAGCATAGTAATCATGTTCCATACTCATTCTATAAAATAACAATAATAATCATAAAGGGTGGTGCCATTCCATTCAGCTTCCTCTTAGCACCTTTTATTTAAATGCAATCACAAGAGGGTATTTTTGAAGATGAAAAGCAACTTTCATAAAAATGAAAATGACTCTGATTCCCTCACCACTAGTCAAAAACCTTTCAGACTAAGATAAATGACTCGAAGCCATTAGAAAAAAATTATTGCCAACTTATGTGTGCCTGAGCACCCCCCCTACTTTGCATTTTGATTCATATTTAAAATATTGATTCCATCAAATGGAGGAACAGTTAGTGTCAGCAAGAAGATGATGGAGAAAATGAAGTCAAAGGCGAACAATGTAAACAGTGGATTTATTTATTTACCCTTAGGTGGAGGTGCCATATTTCACTTCTATTGAACACTTGCTCAATTTATTTTATTAATTTAATCTTTCTAAAGTACTACTTCACACTCTGATGCAATTTCAGATCAAACAGATCACTGTGTACTTGTTGAATTCATGGTGAGTGATACATGAATTTATAATCCAGAATGATTCATAATTGAGTGAGCTACCTTATTTTACTCCCCTATTACCGGAGAGCTTTGCAATGAAAGATAATAATGTTCGAGGAAGAAATGTGAAAGATATTCTCAAAAGTTGAACCATATGATAATAATGTCAAGCGAAAATGAAATATTTAATGTCCATATTTAGGTTCTCCATCATGTATTATGTGGTCATGTAAGGGGTGTCAAAAGCTGATGAGAACTTCAATTTGACCTGGCAAAAATGAAGTAAGCAACATACAGTATTTCATCCATTATGTCCATTTTCACAGTGAAGGATGGGTTTTATAATACTTTATTCCATCCAATGTCAAGGTCTTAAAAACAAATTTTGAAAGCACTTAAGAGGTTCTTTTAACAGCTGTATTTAGTAACAAATGACAGATATCTATTAATATAAGTACATCTTATATAAAATATTTTAATATGGATTTTAGGTGATAGTATATTCTTATTAACATCATGTGTAAAATGGCACATCATAGCAGCTCTTTCACATGAAAGATCCATTTAGTCCCATCTTCAAATTATGGATTAATACAATATTCTACACCATAATGGTTCCAAAAGCATTGTTAGCATTATGTATTATTCATGTTTTCAGGTACCATTGTTTCAGCTCATAATAGAGTATCTCACAATTATGAGTGAAGCTTATAATGAACTGAAGAAAACTACCTAACTGTACTATTTTAATAGGTCACCTAGTTGGTTCTGATGACACCTGAGCACTAGAATTATTTCAGTCCTTGGCACTGGGTTCAAACTAGAGAAAATACAAATTTTCAGTTCCAAAAGATCTATTTCAATCACATAAGCACAATGTGTTTAAGATGGTATTTTTAAAGCTGCATATAACCATCAAGTATTATGGCTACTGTGGTGTATTCAAACTGTAAATTAAAATGTTCAACTGAATTAAAATAAATGAGATTTAAATATAGGCCAATATATGTCCATTAAGAATAAAATACATTGTACTAGGCAGTTACAAAATCTAAACATTACACAACTGGCTTCTCAAACTTTCCCATGAATGCAGCATTCCCTGGGCATCCTGCTCCCAAGCAGAATCTAATTCAGGAAAGCTGGGGCAGGGCCTGATATTCTGCTTTTCTCACCAGCTCCTGGAAGAAGCTGACCTCTGACTATCAGAGGATAACTACAGACAACCAAACAAATACCAGCTGGTTTGTGATTTGCCACTCTGCGGAACTTGGTCTTGTAGTACTAACCAGGATGCCGTACTGATAGAATCAAACGAGTAACTCATGCAAAGGGCTTTTAGCGTAACCAAGGACTCCATCTTTTGCTGCCACTTTTAGAGATTATCTACCATGTTGATTCACTGGGTTTAATACCCAATAAATGTTAGCTTTAAGCAAATTCTTGTGTGAGCTCTAATCTCTGATCGAGTGAGCCCAGTGATAGGCAATTATCAAGATCTTATAAGGCAGCTGATCTACTGATTAGAATGTGCTTCCAACTTCAACTGATGCATCTGCTATCTGCTATACTATAATAAGAAATATTGCTCTTAGTTGTTTTGGAACTGACCAAAAATAAGCCTAATCCTTTTCTGTGTGTCAGAATCATTAATATTTTATGACATGTGGTTATTTGTTCATTACAATTTTTATTTTCAAATTATTATTATTTTTTTCAGAACAGAGTATGTTCACTTGGTTGAAAAATGAAAAAAAAAAGATCAGGAGGTATTGAAATAGATGCCCTTAGTACTGGATTTATTACTCCATGGCTGTGACTAAAAGCAGCTGCAGCTCTGCCCAAGGGCTCCCCAGCTCCAAGTCACCATCAGTTGGTGAGGTTTCCACCCACTGCTGGGTCGCTCTAACGTGCAGTTCATACGGTCTTCGAGGCTGCCAGTGGGGCGGAGTTGCATTTGCTCACAGTGGTAACCTGTTCAATCATTCATCAGTTATGACTTCCTGGGATCACATGCTAAAAAGCTTCTTGGATGAAACTCAACATTAGCTTCTGAGGGAACTAAATGAAGTCAGTTACAAAGTATAAAGTCTCCCTCCAGTCCTCATTCTTTCCTCCCCACAACCCAGTTCTCACGCCCATTAGGTAAGTTATGTTCTTTCCAGGTTTTAATTCTATGAATCTCCAAGCAAATACAGATGCCTAGTCCTTTCTTTTAAAATAAAATATCCTTAGACTACACTATTCCTGTACCTTTTTTTCACTTAATGTATCTCAGACATCTTTCAACATGAGTGCACGGAGAGCCCTCATTGCTTTGTATGGTTATACGGTATTCCATTTTATGTAAATGATCCACTGGTCCAAACCAGTTTTGCCATTTCTTCAGCTCGCGTATCTGGGGTTTTTTTTTGATTACTTATTGAATCACAAAGTTGAATCACTTAATGATCTCTTCTGGCCACAAACCAATTTACTGATGTCATTCTCAAAGTATTATACCTCGTACTGAACAATTCTCTTACAACATTCTCTCTAACGCAACACAAGTGGGATACTATTCCTCTTGCCCAAGACAAAAATAAAGTCTAGGTCAGCTTGCTCACACTGTTAAATGGTAGGCTGATGCTGAATTTATAAAGAGTTGAAGCTCTTAAGGCTTCTTCACATGGGATTTCTCATCCTATATTTATATAATCGATTTCTTTTAAACACAGTTCTGGAACTTCACCCTCTTTGTGTACATTTTATGCCCACTGCTTCAGCTCCTTGTCTAGTCCATATTCCTAACACAATCATTAGCCCCACCTATTGAATATTTAATACGTGCCAAGCCCTGTCACTTGTACTTTATACTTATTATTTATCACTATCTTATGGAGCTTCCCAGGTGGCCCAGTGGTAAAGGATCTGCCTGCCAATGCAGGAGACGTGGGTTCGATCCCTGGGTTTGAACGATCCCCTGCAGAAGGAAATGGCTACCCACTACAGTATTCCCGACTGGAAAATCCTATGGACAGAGGGGCCTGGCAGGTTACAGTCCATGGGGTCTCAAAGAGTCGGACACGACTGAGCAACTGAGCTAGAGAGAAATATCTTATGAGTCAATTATCATCTCTATTTACAGGTGATGAAATGGATGCTCAGAGAAGGTAAGTCGTTTGCCAGAATCATGTAATCAGCAATTGGAAAAGCCCAGGACTGTTATGCTTCAGCCTTAATCCTCCTGTCCAAGGAACAAACTGTCTTTCCCAACTTTCTGTCAAGTGCACAGAGCAATTACTGTCTTCAGTTAAGTAGTTAATGAAATTACAAATTATTCTATGACTAGGGATTGGCTCATAAATTGATATCTATAGAGAACACTTTCCCATTATACTAGCCAAAGTTCTCTAGAGAAATAGAACCGATAGGATGATAGGAGATAAATACACACACACACACACACACACACGGGCTTCCCTTGTGGCTCAGACAGTTAAAAAAAAAATCTACCTGCAATGCAAGAGACTCAGGTTTTCTTCCTGTGTCAGGAAGATCCCCTGGAGAAGTAAATGGCAACCCAACTCCAGTAATCTTGCCCAAAGAATCTCATGGACATAGGACCCTGGAGGGCTACAATCCATGGGGTTTCAGAGCTGGACACACCTGAGAGACCAAGAACACACACACACACACGCATATATATAGTTCTCTTATGACATATTGTATGTGTATATATACAAATATACACATATACATGACAATATTTATTACAGAAATAGGCTCACACAGTTATGGAAGCTGGTTAAGTCCCACACTCTGCCATGTACAAGCTGGAGAACTAGGAAAGCCAGTGGTATAACTCCCAGCATGAGGCCGAAGTACCATAGTCTGATATCCCAAGAACCTTGAACTTCAATGGTGAGGGCATCACCCTTTCTCTGCTTTTCTGTTCTGTTGGGGCCTTCAGGGGATTGGCTGATGCCATCCCTAGGAGTATGGGCAAATCTTTACTCAGTCTACAGGTTTACCTAATGAATCAAAAGCTAAATCTCTTCCAGAAACACCCTCACAGACCTACCTGAAATAAAAGTCTTATCAGCCATCTGAGCATACCTTAGCCCAGAAAAGCGGCTTGTGAAATAAGCTATCACATCAGTTTAGCACTGATCAATAATCAACGTTCTAGATGTTGTCTTTCAAAAGTTAATATGCTTTTTACTATACAGTAAATACAGATATTTACAGATACAGATATTACTATATCCTTTCACCACTTTCCAGAAAAGTAGTTAGAGATTTCAAACAGTAAGACAACAACAAAACCACAAAGCGTTTATTATATTAACTTTTTCTCTTTTCCAGGTGAAGAAAAGGGATCTGATTGGTATGACTTTTACAGAACCCCTACTGTGAATTTTTGCTTTCTGAGCCTCCCAAGCTGCCACTTAAAGAACAGGATGCCCAGTCTGGGGTAGGAAGCAATGTAACCTCATTAGGTTGTCTCATCCAGACTTTTAATTTTTCTGCATTTTCAAAAATTATATGAGGATTTAGTCATTTCTAGTTTTCTCACGCTCCTCCCATCCTCCAGAATGCCTTGTAGATAACTGAGGCATGTTCTAGTTTTATAACTGCAAGTGGTACCCTGGACAAAATCTTTATAAGCTTTAGGACAACCGACTCTGGATTCATTTTGATATTTTGCAAAACTAATACAATTATGTAAAGTTTCAAAATAAAATAAAATTTAAAAAAAAAAAATAAAGAATCCCATATAGCTGTTTACTACTCTTCTGGGCCTCCTGTTTCTTCCTTCCACATCAGTTTGCAAATTATTTCCAGTGAAGGAGGCAGAAGGAGAGCCAGCATCCAGCTGGCTTTCTCACAGTCGTCAGTTATCAATATACCATCAGCTCCATCTCTTCCCAATGCCTCCAAAAAAACCCGCAAAAACTTTCTTTTTAAAAATTATTTTTAGAGCATTTCAAAAGCTGCAGATCATTTTAGACATTGGCCTGTTATATACTGCTTTTCTGATTCATGTCATCATTTGTTCAAATTCTTTATTTTTCCCATTACCAGCTCATTGCAGGTCTTTTTGTGTGTTTGTTTGTTTATAGATACATAATTAGGTCTCTTGCAAGAATTTAATTTATAAGAGCCATTTATAAGACTCCATTCTTGGAGTCACCTTTTTTCCTACAGTCCCTGGCCACGGAATTTTATGCATCATTTCCAGCAAACTTAAACCTTACTGTGGTCTAGGTCTATGGTTTTTACAATGCCCCCTTAGAATTCATGAAGAAAACAGTCAGCTGATACAGAGTAGGAAACAGGAAGATGTCTAGCAAAAAGTACCTTGTTCCCCTTAATTTGGTATCTGTGTTTAAGTAAAATATACACACAGTTTTAATACCTATATTGTGTGATTTCATTTTATGAGAACTTGAAAAACCTAAATTGAAGTTGCACAACAAAAAAGGTTGAATAAACTCTCACTTTATGCAAAAAACTGAAATAAAAGAAATTCTCCCAAATTTTAAAATTTCATTAGGGACTGCCATTTTTAAAATGTCTATCAATAGATGGACGCTAATGAAGATGCAGTACATAAATACAATGGAGTATTACTCAGCCATAAAAAGAATGAAACAGAAGGGAACAGCTACCCACTCCAGTACTCTGGCCTGGAGAATTCCAAGGACTGTAGAGTCCATGGGGTCACAGAGAGTGGGACACGACTGAACAACTTCCAGTACTTTGGCCACCTTATGCAAAGAGTTGACTCATTGGAAAAGACTCTGATGCTGGGAGGGATTGGGGGCAGGAGGAAAAGGGGACGACAGAGGATGAGATGACTGGATGGTATCACTAACTCGATGGACATGAGTTTGAGTGAGCTCCAGGAGTTGGTAATGGACGAGGAGGCCTGGCGTCCTGCAGTCCGTGGGGTCACAAACAATCGGACACGACTGAGTGACTGAACTGAACTGAACTGAAAGGCCTTGCAGAACAGGAAGTGTGGGATGTTCCCACACATTACTATCAGTCTAGGATAGACCAATTATTTTAAAATAAGCAAGCATTAAAGGACATAAATAGCATATAATGTTGAGTTAAAAACTATATACATTCACAGGCTATCTAAAACCATCCTTTTTAAGCATGAACTCTATTCAAAAGAATAACAATTTGAGAAATATTGAATACACCCTGTACACAATAAATGATACAGAATATAGTCTCTGAGGATGATAAACAAAGTAAGATTAATATTAAAAAATTATCAACATTGTAAAAACTAGACATTAAAGAGCAATCTCCTTTCTCATTTCCCCAAACCAGTAGTATAAAACAAAACCAAATAAATAATTATAAACTTTTCTGGAGATAATAAAATTGAGACTTACCTCATTTTGTGATATTCCACCAGATGTAAGTTGAGGAACAAATTCAAAACATAACATTTCACATTTAAAATGTAAAAACACATAATAGACCTGATTTAACTGCTACCCATAATTTGCCTACCTCTGTTCTAAGAGGGTGTTGAGGCATATGAAAATTTTAATAGGTGATAACGTCCAATGAGCAAAACTTAAAAACATGCAGGAGATGAGACAGCTGAACTCTTCTGTCAACATTACCTTTTACATCACCTTTGTCTTTCAATCTTGAACACATATAAAGATAATGTATTACCCCCTTGCCAGACAAACCCAGCACAATTTCCCATCGGGCCTGTATAAGTCCTCAGATCCTCCTCAACCCACTTCTCAATGCAGCCAGAAGCAACTCGAATCGACAGAAGACATAAAACCTATTTGCCATCTCTGATCTTCTATACGCTAAGAGTACATTACCCAGAGTTTGATCCAGCGCTTTGGAGTCACAGAGTAGAGAGGAGCCAACCTTCCTTAACCCCAACTGTCGCAGCCTACGGCCGCAAACATTTTCAACCTCATCATGCCGCTGACATGCATTCAGCTAACAAGCAGCTAAAACCTTGAAGCTGAATACCTCTGCATACCTGAATACCTCAACCTCTGCATACCAGTTGCTGTTAAGCCATACCTTATGGCATGGTTTAATGTTAAGCCTTATCTGTTAGATTGTAGTGTATATCTATACTTCTCTGTTAGATTGTAGTGTATATCTCCCAACTTCAACTCATTTAATAATGAATTAGCATGCCTTTGGATCTTTATGCTAATTCAGCAGGACTGAAGTAATGGTCTCAAATGGCATTGTTTAGAATACAATTTAAAGGTACCTTCTTGATAACCACAGCAACCATGTTTTAAACTCTTCTTTGCATCAAGAATTGAAAAATTTGAGCTAAGATTTATATTCACACTGTACACACTATCTACACAAAAATACATTTTTTGAGGGTGGAGTTTTTTTCAAAACCGTATCATCGTTTTACTAAATTAAGAAAATAAAGATAACTTTAAGATTGTTCTAGTACCTTAGAGCCTTAAGGACTGACTCCAACAAGAAACTTTAGGCAAGTAGTGTAGTCCAGGAATTTCTCATTTTCCAAGTAAATCTCTCAGTCAAGAATTAGAGTACCTGTCATCAGGAAAGATAAAAAGAATGTACACACAATTGAATTTCATACTGCTAAACAATAAAAAATGTGAGTTACTGATATAATCCAGCCATATAAGACATTAAACACTATCAGAGAGCTGTGAAAAGTCATAGGCATTACACAAACATAAAGTAATCATAAATTTGTATGTATTTGGGGTCACAAAGAATCGGATGCGATTGAGTGGCTTTCACTTTCATGACTAGATGACACCGTTCAAAAATCACCTCCATTTTGACAAAAGAAATTTCATGTGTCAAGTTTCTAATCCTTCCTGTTAGAAAACTATGCCCACATGAGACTTGCTCACCACCAACTTGTGGTTGGGTGGTGTTCCTTGCTTTGCAGTCTCCAAGGCTTAGACTCTGCCCCTTCCCATGAGCTGCCAAACTTTGTTTGTCTTAGGTTCCTGTCATGGGTTAAATTATGTCCCCCCCCACCTCAAAAAAAAACACAAAAGATATGTAGGGAAATCCTAACTTCTGGCATCTGTGAAAATGTGACTGTATTTGTGAAATAGTGTCTTTGCAGATGTAATCAGGTTAAGATAATATCATGGTTATAATCCAATATGACAAGTGGTATTCTTCTAACAAGTGAAAAATGAGAGACATACAGAAAACGCCATGTGACAATAGACACAGAGACTGGAGTGAGGCAGCTATAAGCCAGGAAGTGCCAAGAATTGATGGCTATCACCAAAGCTGGGAAGAGGCAAGAAAAGATTCTACCCACAGTCTCAGAGGGAGCATGCTCTGGCTGGCACCTTGATGTTAGACTTCAGCCTCCAAAAGTATGAGAGAATAAATTTCTGTTAAGCCACCTAAGGTCATGGTATTTCATTACATCAACCTAATTCAGTGGGGCTCCTCAGAAGGAGACCCGGAGACAAGAACTTAGTACAAATGACTTTTTAAGAAAGTGCTTTCACTAGAAACCAGTAAGAAAGTAGAGAAAGCAGGACAGGGAAGGGTTTCAGAACAAAGTATGCGTGAGATCTTAGGCAAAGTTCCAACCTCAGCCCCATCTTATAAGGACCTTATCCCCGCTGAAAGCACAGGAGCTAACTTCATGCATCCTGTCAGGAAAGCCAGGCAGTCATTGGCTGTCCCACCAGAACTAACCAACGCCCTAGCACTTCAGGCTCTGTGGGCTGGCAAAGCAGCAGTAGTTGCCATTGGGCAAGTACCTGAAGAAGTTGCAGGCACTAACCTAGGAACACAATTACTAGGGAACCTGGGAAGACTTGGACTGCAAGGAGATCCAACCGGTCCATCCTAAAGGAAGTCAGTCCTGAATGTTCACTGGAAGGACTGATGCTGAAGCTGAAACTCCAATACTTTGGCCACCTGTTGTGAAGAACTGACTCATTTGAAATGACCCCGATGCTGGGAAAGATTGAAGGTGGGAAAGAAGGGGATGACAGAAGATGAGATGGCTGGATGACATCACCAAAGAAATGGACATGAGTTTGAGTAGACTCCGGGAGTTGGTGATGGACAGGGAGGCCTGGCGTGCTGCAGTCCATGGGGTCACAAAGAGTCAGACACTACTGAATGACTGAACTGAACTGGGTATGAAACACACAGACACAGTAAAAGGAATTTAGGAGCATTTGGGAAAGCACAGGTTGCATTTACAATACCCATTAGTAAAACATTTATTTTCTGCTCAAATTTCATAGAGTGGAGTCTGAAATTTTCAACTAAGCACAATAACTGATATGCCACCCAAGAGAGGAAAACCATCTATCTTTTTTAAAACTACAATGATAGGTCAAAGTCATTCACCTTTACAAACATAAATGGGTTCCAAACTGTATAGTATAGGGAACTCTACTTAACGTACTATGATGACCTGAAGGAAGTTTAAAAGGGAGAGTATATAGGTGTGGCTCGTTCATGTATAACAACTACACTCCAATACAAATTTTTTAAAAAGTTAGTAAAAATTCTTTAAACAAACAAACATAAATGGGTTCCTAAAATGTGGGAAATTCCAAACTGTAAAAAGCAAATCATGTTTTAAATGCATGAAGGAAAACTCAATACTCATAGAAAAACTTGTGGAACCCTGAGTAAACTGAGGTCTATTTCTTTATTCAAGCATATCAGTTTTGCTATTATATACACCTATAATCCTACTATTATGAACAAATATTTTACAAATGCCTCACAGTACTCTTGAGATTATGCTTCCTGCTTTTATGAGTTCATATGCTAATACTTGTAGGATCTTTGGTCAAGTCATTTAACATTTCTGAGCCTCAGTTTTCCTTCCTGTGAAATGTAGTGTTAATACAAACTGCAAAGGAGATCATTATATAACTTATGTAAATGCTTTTGGTGAATATGAGTTTATATAAAATATTTTATATTATATTGAGTAACACATCAAAATAGGGTATAAGTAGGAAGTCCCACAGGAATTGCAAATGAAAAAAATATCAAGTCCATGTGATCTGTGGCATCATAGTACCAGGTAGATTCCTCTGAAAGATGCAGATACACTGGACAATTGTCAATGGATTCTAGAAAATCCTTGAACCACACATATTATTCTGCTGCTTCTAATTTTAAATACATCAAGAAAAATACTAGTTACAATTTATCTTCCCACACAGCTTGCCTATAAGGCAATAAAGTACTAATCCGAGAACAGGAATGTCTGAGACCTTAACAATTTCTCAGTGTACTTTGAAAAGATGGTAATCTAGGAAATAAGTCTGTATGTAAGTCTGGCTTTAAGTGCTCCCAATACTCTTAGGGCATAAAGTTAAGTTTGTGAGCCTTCAAAGTGATAACCATACCCTGAAATTTTTTCAATTCACCAAGATACCCTAAGTCTTGGCTGGCAAATAGCTGGCATCTTCTTCCTTGAAATTTCTATTCTCTGTATTGACTATGCCAAAGCCTTTAACTGTGTGGTTCACAACAAACTGTGGAAAATTCCTCAAGAGATGGGAATACCAGACCACCTGAACTGCCTCCTGAGAAATCCGTATGTAGGTCAAGAAGCAACAGTTAGAACTGGACATGGAACAACAGACTGGTTCCAAATAGGAAAAGGAGTACATCAAGGCTGTATATTGTCATCCTGCTTATTTAACTTATATGCAGAGTACATCATGAGAAACGCTGGGCTGGAAGAAGCACAAGCTGGAATCAAGATTGCCGGGAGAAATATCAATAACCTCAGATATGCAAACGACACTACCCTTATGGCAGACAGCAAAGAACTAAAGAGCCTCTTGATGAAAGTGCAAGAGGAGAGTGAAAAGCTGGCTTAAAACTTAGCATTCAGAAAACTAAGATCATGGCATCCAGTCCTGTCACTTCATGGGAAATAGATGGGGAAGCAGTAGAAACAGTGGCAGACTATATTCTTGCTCTCCAAAATCACTGCAGATGGTGACTGCAGCCATGAAATTAAAAGACACTTACTCCTTGGAAGGAAAGTTACGACTAACCTAGACAGCTTATTCAAAAGCAGACATTACTTTGCCAACAAAAGTCCATCTAGTCAAGGCTATGGTTTTTCCTGTGGTCATGTATGGATGTGAGAGTTGGACTATGAAGAAAGCTGAGTGCTGAAGAATTGATGCTTTTGAACTGTGGTGTTGGAGAAGACTTTTGAGAGTCCCTTGAACAGCAAGGAGATCCAACCACTCCATCCTAAAGGAAATCAGTCCTGAGTATTCATTGACAGGACTGATGTTGAAGCTGAAACTCCAATACTTTGGCCACCTAATGTAAAGAATGGACTCATGGGAAAAGACCCTGATGCTGGGAAAGATTGTAGGTGGGAGGAGAAGGGGACAACAGAGGATGAGATGGTTGGATAGCATCACTGACACGATGGACATGAGTTTGAGCAAACTCCAGGAGTGGGTGATGGACAGGAAGGCCTGGCGTGCTGCAGTCCATGGGATCACAAAGAGTCGGATATGACTGAGCGATGAACTGAACTAAACTGAAATGTATTAAATGCCATAATTTTCTTTAGGTTCTTGAGATTCCCTTTAATTAAACCTGCAGGATGCCTATAGAACTCAAAAAGTAATAATAGTCTATAGAAAAACGTTCATCAGTTCTGACAGCTATTTTGAATGCAGACAGTCATTTCATGGACAGCTGATTTCCAAAACACAATCTATACAAACCTCCTGTCTTCTTTTTCTTCTTTGGATATAATCCCTTGTTCACTGATAATTGAAACGTGTTTATGGTAATTTGATTCCTGTTTGTTTTTCCGTCTATTTTTAGTGTAGAGGAATGGCAGGAATTTAAACATTCTTCTACTTTTACATCTAGGCAAACATCACTGAAACAATATCCGTTCAAGTTCAGTTAAGATTTTATGTTGATATACTAGCCTGACCCTTCTGGATCAGAGAGATTATACATTCTCTTTTTCTTTCTTCCTCTCTTTCCTTTTTCTCCCTTCTTTCCTTATGTTATATCTGGATCACATTTCTTCTTTATCATTTCTATTTTCATTCTCTTTCTAGGTTCTTCAAACTCTACTCCTCTACATGCACATCTTTCCTTATTCATGCATATACAGGCTTCTTGTTCGTTAGAAAGGAAAGAAAATAAAGCAAAAGAGGAAGGTGGGAAAAGTGAAAGGGAAAAAAGAATGGAAGCAAATAAGGAAAACAATTAGATACATTTATGGTTTAGTCAAGCATGAATACATTACTACTTTTTTTTTTTTTTTAATTAAATGCCTGCTCCATATAAGACTTTGGGCTAGGTGGTGGGAAAGTAAAGTTAGACATGAAAATCATCACCTAATAGAGCAGACATCAAACAGCTGTAAATAAGCTAACACAAAGCAAAAGGTGGGCAAGTTCCCTAAGAGAGGCAGAGCTAAGTGACCATGACAGTGGACATGAAGGGAAGATGACATTCAATTAGGTAGAGGGTGGAGAGTGCAGGCAGAGTCTCAGGGAAAAATGGGACTTGAGATAGGCCTTTGAGATAAAGATTTGCTTTCCCTTCTAATTTCTCCCATCCATTTCACTAAAAAGTTCCTCAAGCAAGCTCTGTAGATCCCTTTCTTCATCACTCCTTCACTTCCTAGTTAATCTTCCTTCTCCTTTTAGTCCATCTTCAAAATTGACCTTTCAAAGAATACCTGTCACACTTTTACAGTCAAACTCCATAACTTGGAGACAGATTAAAAAAATAATAAACATCTTTTTTAAGGAAAAAAAAATTGCTCTTAACATCCCTAACATAGCAATATCCCAGGTTTCTTCTTTCTTTAATCCAGGCCAGACATTCTAATGGGAACTGCTTTGTGATTTCATCATGATTAGTGTCAGGGATTTACCACTGTATGCAGCCCTGGAAGATCTGTTCCAAGATATGCCAAAGGGGGAAAGGAAGGGATAAACTGGGAGTCTGGGACTGACATATACACACTATGCTGCTAAGTCATGTCAAGTCATGTCCCACTCTGTGCGACCCCATAGACGGCAGCCCACCAGGCTCCTCTGTCCCTGGGATTCTCCAGGCAAGAACACCAGAGTGGGCTGCCATTTCCTTCTCCAATGCATGAAGGTGAAAAGTCAAAGTGAAGTCGCTGAGTTGTGTCCAACTCTTAGTGGCCCCATGGACTATAGCCTACCAGGCTCCTCCATCCATGGGATTCTCCAGGCAAAAGTACTGGAGAGGGCTGCCATTGCCTTCTCTGCATATACACACTATTATATTTAAAACAGATAATCGGCAAGGACCTACTATATAGCACAGGGAACACAGCTCAATATTCTGTAATAATCTAAATGGGAAAAGAATTTGAAAAACAATAGTTACATGTATACACATAATGAATCACTGCTGTGCACCTGAAAGTAACACAATGTTGTAAATCAACTACAGTCCTATAGAAAATAAAAATTCTGAAAATGATTCTAGACTTATGTATAGACTCTCTTAACTGAAGTGTGATTGCATCTTTGAAAATCTTTTCAATCCATTCTCACCTTTGAACAAGATTCAGCAGATGAAGACACCTTTAAAAAGCATATTCTACTCCAAACTATATTAATAATTAACCAGTATTTCATTAAAGATGTTAGAGAGAGAGAGGAAATAGGATTTACATTACCCACCACCCTGGAGAACCATGCTACCCACTGTGAACTATCATTCTTCTTATAAACTATCTTTCATTGGCTATCTAAGCCCCTTCTCTATAGATAAAAATAGGAGACTAAATTATTGTAGAACAGAATGCAAATTATATAAAGATTCAAGTTGAGATATGGTATTATAAATAGGAGTATAAATTAGGAAGAGAAGTGTGATAGAATAGGTGGAGAGAAAAGATGGGTCCTAATATTTTCATTGTATATATTAACAGTAGGGTGTCGAAGGGTGGTTGGTGAACATGAAATAGCAGTTTAAATACACTATTTCCAAGTATAAAATTCTTTAAAAGGGCAAAAAACACATCAAAATTTTGGTACTAAATAGGGAGAGGGTAGTATAAATGTGGTAGCATAAGCCTATCATGTTTTATGTCCAATATTTTACACTCAAATTTGATAAACTGAGATCTATTAACCATATTATTTAAGTTTCAGAAACAATCACTACAAAAAGTGTCTCCTATGGTAAAGAATCTGCCTGCAATGCAGGATATACCCAGTTTTGATTCCTGGGTCGGGAAGATCCCCTGGGGAAGGGAATGGCTACTCACTCCAATACTCTTGCCTGGAAATTTCATGGGTAGCCTAGGGGTCTACAGTCCAAGGCGTCACAAAGAGAAGGACACGTCTGAGCAACTTTCACTCACTATGGAGTGATTCCCAGCAAAAACTACACAGGAAACCCTTAAAAGTAATTTCCTAAGAGTAGAGATATAAGGATGGAGGTGGCCAACCACTACTTTATAAGTCCTTTGTCCTATTTGGGTTTTCCAAACTAGGTATATGGATTCATTTACTAAAATTTCACAAAGGAAAACAATATACTGGGGAAATACTTTTAACACCAATTACTTGAATGATTGGTTCTTTATAAATTTTTGGTTGAAAGGTCTTATCCTAAACTACAGAGCTTTTTATTCTTAATGTAACTGAAGATATTTTCATGCTAAATCTAGATGCTAGTAGAGATAAGTGAATTCAGATATAAAGGTTTAATTAGGAAATAATGGGAGAACAATCTTCAGAGGGAGACTGCTTTATTGATTTTTTTTTTTAATGTGAATTAGATCATTTAAAAATATTTTGCTTCAGATGTCCAGTGCAAGGGCATCACTTGAGAATCAATGTCCTAAATATTCACAGCTGGGTACCTCTCACCTAAAAATAGAGAGCCTCTATTTTATCAAAATAGATGCCCCTGGAGGTAGTGGCTGTGTGCGTCTCCTTCTGTGTTTCCTCTTTTCTTTTCTTTCTCCATGTGGAGTTTTAATCTGTTGGGCATTATTGATCTCACTGCTTGTCTGTTCTTGTTCTCTTTTTATTTCCTTCTCTTATTCAATTAATATTTGCCATTCGTGTATCTGAGTCTGAGTATGTTTTAAATTATGTTACACAATTTAGTGAACAATTTGTTATTCCTTACTCTCAATTCAAAAAGTCGATCAATGGACTATTTCTTTATTTCTGTTATAAAAATAGTCAAAGAAGGCAAACAGGAAGAAAAGAAGAAGGGATGAGGAAGAGAAAAGGAGATGGGAGGGAAGGAGGGAGTTTGGGGACAAGAAGATACAAAAATAGGTATACAGAAGAGAAACACCTTTATTTTTATGTGTTTTACTACAGTAGTCCTTATTTATTTTTTCTTTTTGTGCTTCAGGGGTCCTGATGCAAAAGAGCTACCACAATTCCAGTTGAAGTGTAGTCTAAGTATTCTGTTTTTAATACCAAGATACAGAATTTTTCTCAGTTTTACTGAGGTATAATTTGACAAGTAAAATTGTAATATATTTAAAGTGCATAGTATGATGGTCTGATTATCTATATATAGTGAAAGGATTTTCTAGCATATGGAAATATTGACAAAGGTACTGAACCACATACTCAGAATCATCAAGGACTTTAGGAATTGCCTAAAGTCTGAAATCCAAGGGCATCCCAAGACTTGCCTATTGTGTTATAGCTTTGTACTGGAAAATGGCAACCTCTGAATAAGCAATATATTCAAAATGACTTAATTCAAAATCATCTTAAAATGGGTGCATTTTATTTCATATAAATCACATCTCAATAAAGTTGGTTAGAAGTCAATGTTTTCACCTTTTTACTCATAGGTGTATTATGTTTCTGGATTAGTTGGCATCATGTTCATTATCCCTTCATTCAACATACATACTAGGGACTGTCACAGGTACTAAGAGAAAAAGATGAGCAAAAGTAGATACGGTGCCTGCCTTCATGGAGCTCACAGGCTATTGAGAAATAGGCATTAGTAGAAGAATGACAACAGCAAATGCATAACTCAACTATGCTGACAACGGCTACAAAAAGTACTGTGTGTCCCAGTACCATGCAGTAGAAGCTTCCATCCTAGTCACACAGACGGGTCAGGGTCTCTTCCTTAGAGAAGGGAGCACCGAATTTAAATCTGAAGATACATTGAAACTGGGATAGGATGGGGTAAGGGAGTAGGGAAATGTGCACATGAGAGGAACACATGCTGGTGGAAACAGGTACTTTCAAAAGTCAGAAAGATAATGAGGTAGAAGAAACCCACAGGATAAAGGGTGACATGGTGAAAACACTTCTCTGAAGTCAGTTAAGGAAAAAAAAAAAGTTAAGCAAGGTTGTGTTGATACTACAGAATTGTAGAATGCAAAGAACCCCACATGTCATTATTTTCATTTGGCATATTTACCTAAAGAAGCTAAATGATAGAATTAATCCATTGAATATTTCTCTCAATGATGCCAAAGAAAATAACAAACTGGTTTGACAAATTTTAAGTCCCTTTCAATTCGTACCATGGCACACAAGCACTCTATTTAAAGGAAATGTTTCTCACAGCAGTTGTTTGATTGCTTTAACTTCTTACTTGAAAAACATTCTGTCTTTGACTGAAATGGTAAACTTTAACTGACTGCGTTATTTTTCACCTAAATGGAATACCCATAAACACTGATAACTGGAGAAGCTGTACTTTATCATACAGCTAGTCAAGTCAATGAAGCTGAAAAAACAAAACCAGCCATACTGGTCTACAGTCATAATTAGACCAAAATTTGGGACTGAAACTTTACTTTTAAAGCAGAGGATCTTTTAAAACAGCCTGTTGAAAGGCTTCCTATTGATGTTCATCAATGTGACCTGGGAAAAGCCAAGCCTGGAGGCAGTATTGCCCGGTGGTTAAGAATTTAAATTCTAGATGTACAAAGATCTGGTTCTACATCTGCTCAGACTATCCTCCAGCTCTGTGACTTTAGACAATACACTTGATCCCTTAATTTTCTAATCTAGATATTGAGGAAAATGATAATTCCATCATAGGTTACTTGAAAGACAATAACATAAAGACATTATCCAATGTAAAGACTGACACTCAAGTCTTAACCATTATTCGTAGATTAAGTAGCTTTACATAGTTACCAAAGACTACAATGTCAGGCTCCTTGGCATTTTCTAACAAAACTGTCTATGTCAACATTCAGTGAGGTTGCAATCTGTATGGATATGTCTCAGATTGAGACATCTGAGCAATTGTTTGTGATCATCAACTACCTGGGTCAAAATCCATGGAGGCAAAAAAAAAAAAAAACCATCTCTTCTCGTATGTCGACACTCCTTTACACAACTCTCTGAAAGTGGGGGGCTCTCCAGGCAGGGTGGGATACTCTAGGGCACATCTGTGATAAGACTGTTTTAGGGAAACTGAGCACATAAAATAGATCACAGTCTTCTGTTTTTTCACACTAGACTGCTTTTTGAACAAGATGTTTTATTTTCATGGTAATTTAATCATTAAATGTCACTAAGTAGGGGTTATAAAAAGGAAACTGTTTCTCAGGGCCTTGAAATTCAGGATTCTCCTTTGAGTTGCCCCAATTCCCCTTTTTGTTGTGACCTTGGGATTAGTTATTTAGCTATTCTATACTCTAACTTTTTATGCAAAATGAGAAAAATGCCGCTTTTATGAGCAGGCAGTAAATTCCTAACTAACACTTAGAGCACATTTTAGTTCCTTTCAACTGATAAAATTAAAGTAAATGAAAATATTTCATTATTAATAATCTAATTCTCTTTGAATCTTTGATTAATACCATTTCAATATATGAGATTTTCAAGATTGGGTCATATTCTATATAAATTTTTGAAGGTGGAAGCTATATACAAATAGATAAATTTGAGTTAAAATTAATTCTCCTAAGAAGATTTAAAATGGACATAATACCTTGTGAATTAAGCATAAAATAGCAGATCCAAAGACAGCCTCCTACAAAAACCAGTAGCCTATTGCTACTTTAAATATTTTATTTTCATTAGAGGGAAGATAACAACTTTTAACAATTTTGAATTTTTTGATGATGTAAAACATTACACACACTGTGAAGATTTTTTTTTAAGTAAATTGAGGTTGGGTCCAAGAAGCCCACATTCAATACAAATGGTACACATAGAATGTCTTTTTGCACTGGTCAAGTTTCCTGCCCCCTCACCCCCCACCCAAATCACTAACTAGAGAGTACTCTGAGACATTTCTCACCACTGCATTCTTCTTCATGATATTCTGTTAAAAATATGATTTAACATGGATGGATATTTTCAGGGAATCTTACAGAGTACTGACATTTCGGTTGGTGCTCATTTTGTTAGTTTCAACTTTCTTAACATCCTTTTATGAAATGTATAAACCTACTAACATAAAAGGCATATTCCAAAGGAAGGGTTTGAAAGTGTTAAAGTGTCAGATATGTTATAAAGTCCTACCACTGAACTCTGCATTACCCTTTCCCTTTCATATTTAACATGCACGCAGCTGCTCATGCCATGTAATCAACTGATTGTTACACAAGCATTTTCTAAAGCTATGACAATCTCAGATTTATGAGGTCAAGAAGTGCAGACTTAATCCATTCAATAGCTGCAATTTATCGTCTGATTATAATTGTATACACAAACACAGTAATGATTTAGATGACATAGTGTAAAGATGAAATCCGTTTATTTTAAAAGGGTTTCTAACCTTTAAAATATGTTGCCATGAACACCTTTGGATGTCCGCTTTTAACAACACAATTATTATTGTTTTATTGATCAGGGTTTTATTACGGATTTGACACTTATATTTCATGCTAATCGAAAAAGGTGTAATTTTTCTGCACAATTTTAACAAGAATATGACTGTAATTAATTATATCACTATTATGTTTTCAGTGTCTAGAAAGAAGTGCTTAATTTATCACACATGTCTCCTACAGCATATGGAAACCTCTTTTAAAAAGACAGGGTGCGTGCTCCTTCCAGAGATGATAGGATGTGACATAGGAACTATATTTATAGATTTCTGCTGCCATGCTGACCTGGTTTTATAGTGACAGTTCTTCTGGAATGGGATTGTACATTAGCAACTCAGATAGCCTGGGTGGCACCAAATCTTACCATCGTTTGGTCTTATAATACTAATTAGTGGTCATTCCCTAATGCCTTCATAGATCAAGAAAACAATCTGCAGACAAGGCCAAAATGGTGCTGAATAACAGCAGTCATATATACTTCAGATATTTTTTTCCCAGTTTGCAAGTTGTAACAAATGGTAAAATGCCGTTGCCAACTTGCTTGGCTATATATGGCAGTTTTGTTCATTTAATATTTACTGTTATACATGAGTAGTTGTAAGCTCTACCTATAACATACACACACAAGTATGTATGTAATATTTATATTGATCTTTATTGTTAATGATCTCATCATTCTCCTAAAATACCATGGCTCTATTATACAAGAGAATTAGAACACTTATACACATAGCAGTACAATTTATGTTTCAAATGAAATTTTTAAAATAATTGGTATCCCGTGCTAATAAAGCCAAGCTTTTTCTTGCTCAATTTTTCTCGCTCAATTTTTATATGTTGCTCAATAACAACCTTATTAAATCACATAAATTTACATTTCATTTTCCATATTACCTACATATATGAATTACATTTCATTATATACTGCTGTCCTGTATCTGTACCATTACACAGTTTCTATTATATGAATCTATAAATTCTAATTAATACATATAATTTGATACATTTAATAATGAAATAGATGATTTTGCATTTTTAAAAAATACTCAAAATCATTATATGTATCATAAGGTTTGATCTATCTCTATATCTTTTATCTAAATTTTCAGTATGATGCTGATTAAATATTTTAGCCTATTAGAAAATATTTGATTTAAGAACCTAAATGGGAAGGCATTAAATATTAAAATAATTTATAAATATGAAATTCTCTACCTAACATTATGTAGAATGAATGAAAAAGCATATAATATATTATAAGATGGCAAATGAAGCAAAATCAATAGTTGAATTGGTAGCATGTTCTAACTGTAATTAAACAGTTATGCTCACTTGCTTTTCTGCCACACTTCTTTAAATAGCACAATCCCAGTGGAAAAACACAGACTAACGGTTTTTCTCCTGTCTTTGAAAGAACTAAATCAATATTACTATAGTCAATATATCTTTACCTTTAACAGAATGGTGACAGAAAAATATCACAAATAAAAATAAGTATTTCCTAGTAATTCAAATTTTAAAAGACAACTTATGTATGTTCCTGCCACATGTCACCTTAATTTAATACATTTTTAACTTTCGTTTTTATGCAAGTGGTCCTTATCTGACGATTTTCATCACACACACACAAAAATGTAGCTTTAGTGTTAGGGCTGACTTTACTTGAAGCTCTGTTTTCCATTTCATCATTATCCTTCTAGTTTTAAACCTGCTGTGTTGTTAGTGAACTTTAAAATCATTAAAAACACACCACTGCAGTAGTAGAAGGATTTGTGAAAAGTTATTGAACGGTCTTATTCATTCAATATTTACTGGGCACCCACTATATTCTTGGCATTGTTCTAAGCCAAGGCAACACATCAGTGAAGAAAACACATCTAGATCTCTACTCTTTTAAAGCTTATGTTTTAGAACGGGGAAAATGTGCAATTAACATACAGTTAACTCCAAAGTAGGTTAGGAAGTGAGAGTGATGTGCAAAGAGAGGAAGGAGGCAAGGGGAATGGGGGTAACGGGGATTGAAGCTGTTAATAGTGTAGTCTGGATAGGCATTACTAATAAGGTGTCATCTGCAAGAAGAGTCCAAGGAGGGGAGGGAGGGAGCCATTCAGTATCTGCAGGATGATGGTCCAAGCAGAGCGCACAGAAAAGACAGAAGTTGTTCTGATACGTAAGGGTCAGCAAGTGTTGGGGCTGAAGCACAAGTGAGAGGTAGAGGTGAGAGAGAGATAAGTAGGACACGCGGAGCCAGGTCAGAGGAGGAAAAAGGACACAGAGCATGTAAGGAAAGGTCATTGGCTTTCTACTTTAAGCAAGATGGCAGGCTATGGCTGGGTGTCCTGCAGTAAGAAGCCCAAGGCCATCTATCTCACATTTTAAGAGGATCATTTAAAGAAGGGGCTGTCTTGAGAGCTGGCTGTCAGGAGATACGCATGAAGTGGGGAGAGGATGGCAGGAATCCAGTGAAGAGAAGGGGAAGATTCAAACCCAGCTATAAGCAGTAACAATGTGATGGAAACACAGGGTAGGCTTAATTTAATATCAATATCCTAATTGTTTAAACCTACCTTTGGTAGGTAAAGCTAGTTGAAAATCAGAACTACTTAGGGTCACATTTCCATTTTTAGATTAATACCAAATGCAAGAGACAGCACTTTCTTAAAAAGCAAAGTTCATACAAGATTCTTAAAGATTCCTTTTTACCCTCCTAGCCAAAAAAATTGTTTTCATATCATTCTTGTTTTACTATTTGTAAGTGATATAATCACAATATAATTACTGATTAAATACATTCTTATCTCAGAACTTCCATGTTAACTGATTATTTCAACAGATCTACAGGCTACGCCGAGGCCAGGGGCGGTGGCCGGGAGGACCAACCCCACGTCCAAGGAGCCGTGGCTGCACGGGCACAGGAGGGCCTAGAGGAGCTATCCCATGTTGAAGGTCAGGAAGGGCGGCAGTGAGGAGATACCCCTCGTCCAAGGTAAGGAGCAATGGCTGCCCTTTGCTGGAGCAGCCATGAAGATATACCCCATGCCCAAGGTAAGAGAAACCCAAGTAAGATGGTAGGTGTTGCAAGAGGGCATCAGAGGGCAAACACTGAAACCATACTCACAGAAAACTAGTCAATCTAATCACACTAGGACCACAGCCTTATCTAACTCAATGAAACTAAGCCATGCCCGTGGGGCAATCCAAGATGGGCTGGTCATGGTGGAGAGATCTGAGAGAATGTGGTCCACTGGAGAAGGGAATGGCAAACCACTTCAGTATTCTTGCCTCAAGAACCCCTAGAACAGTATGAAAAGGCAAAATGATAGAATACTGAAAGAGAAACTCCCCAGGTCAGTAGGTGCCCAATATGCTATTGGAGATCAGTGGAGAAATAACACCAGAAAGAATGAAGGGAAGGAGCCAAAGCAAACACAATACCCAGCTGTGGATGTTACTGCCGATAGAAGCAAGGTCCGATGCTGTAAAGAGCAATATTGCATAGGAACCTGGAATGTCAGGTCCATGAATCAAGGCAAACTGGGAGTGGTCAAACAAGAGATGGCAAGAGTGAATGTCGACATTCTAGGAATCAGCGAACTGAAATGGACTGGAATGGGTGAATTTAACTCAGATGACCATTATATCTACTGCTGCAGGCAGGAATCCCTCAGAAGAAATGGAGTAGCCATCATGGTCAACAAAAGAGTCTGAAATGCAGTACTTGGATGCAATCTCAAAAACGAGAGAATGATCTCTATTCGTTTCTAGGGCAAACCATTCAATATCACAGTAATCCAAGTCTATGCCCCAACCAGTAACCCTGAAGAAGCTGAAGTTGAATGGTTCTATGAAGACCTACAAGACCTTTTAGAATTGACACCCAAAAAAGATGTCCTTTTCATTATAGGGGACTGGAATGCAAAAGTAGGAAGTCAAGAAACACCTGGAGTAACAGGCAAATTTGGCCTTGGAATACAGAATGAAGCAGGGCAAAGACTAATAGAATTTTGCCAAGAAAATGCACTGGTCATAACAAACACACTCATCAAAAAACACAAGAGAAGAGTCTATACATGGACATCACCAGATGGTCAACACCGAAATCAGATTGATTATATTCTTTGCAGCCAAAGATGGAGAAGCTCTATACAGTCAGCAAAAACAAGACCAGGAGCTGACTGTGGCTCAGATCATGAACTCCTTATTACCAAATTCAGACTTAAATTGAAGAAGTAGGGAAAACCACTAGACCATTCAGGTATGACCTAAATCAAATCCCTTATGATTATACAGTGGAAGTGAGAAATAGATTTAAGGGTCTAGATATGATAGATAGAGTGCCTGATAAACTATGGAATGAGGTTCATGACATTGTACAGGAGACAGGGATCAAGACCATCCCCATGGAAAAGAAATGCAAAAAAGCAAAATGGCTGTCTGGGGAGGCCTTACAAATAGCTGTGAAAAGAAGACAAGCGAAAAGCAAAGGAGAAAAGGAAAGATACAAGCATCTGAATGCAGAGTTCCAAAGAATAGCAAGAAAAGAAAGCCTTCTTCAGCGATCAATGCAAAGAAATAGAGGAAAACAACAGAATGGAAAAGACTAGAGATCTCTTCAAGAAAATCAGAGATACCAAAGGAACATTTCATGCAAAGATGGGCTCGATAAAGGACAGAAATGGTATGGACCTAACAGAAGCAGAAGATATTAAGAAGAGACGGCAAGAATACACAGAAGAACTGTACAAAAAAGATCTTCACGACCCAGATAATCACGATGGTCTGATCACTGACCTAGAGCCAGACATCCTGGAATGTGAAGTCAAGTGGGCTTTAGAAAGCATCATTAGGAACAAAGCTAGTGGAAGTGATGGAATTCCAGTTGAGCTATTTCAAATCCTAAACGATGATGCTGTTAAAGTGCTGCACTCAATATGCCAGCAAATTTGGAAAACTCAGCAGTGGCCACAGGACTGGAAAAGGTCCGTTTTCATTCCAATCCCAAAGAAAAGCAATGCCAAAGAATGCCCAAATTACAGCACAATTGCACTCTTCTCACACGCTAGTAAAGTAATGCTCAAAATTCTCCAAGCCAGGCTTCAGCAATATGTGAACCATGAACTTCCTGATGTTCAAGCTGGTTTTAGAAAAGGCAGAGGAACCAGAGATCAAATTGCCAACATCTGCTGGATCATCGAAAAAGCAAGAGAGTTCCAGAAAATCATCTATTTCTGCTTTTTTGACTATGCCAAAGCCTTTGACTGTGTGGATCACAATAAACTGTGGGAAATTCTTCAAGAGATGGGAATACCAGACCACCTGATCTGCCTCTTGAGAAATCTGTAGCAGGTCAGGAAGCGACAGTTAGAACTGGACATGGAACAACAGACTGGTTCCAAATAGGAAAAGGAGTTCGTCAAGGCTGTATACTGTCACCCTGCTTATTTAACTTCTATGCAGAGTACATCATGAGAAAAGCTGGACTGGAAGAAACACAAGCTGGAATCAAGATTGCTGGGAGATATATCAATAACCTCAGATATGCAGATGACACCACCCTTATGGCAGAAAGTGAAGAGGAACTAAAAAGCCTCTTGATGAAAGTGAAAGTGGAGAGTGAAAAAGTTGGCTTAAAGCTCAACATTCAGAAAATGAAGAACATGGCATCCGGTCCCATCACTTCATGGGAAATAGATGGGGAAACAGTGGAAACAGTGTCAGACTTTATTTTGGGGGGATCCAAAATCACTGCAGATGTTGAGTGCAGCCATGAATTTAAAGGACACTTACTCCTTGGAAGGAAGGTTATGACCAACCTAGGTAGCATATTCAAAAGCAGAGACATTACTTTGCCAGCAAAGGTCCGTCTAGTCAAGGCTATGGTTTTTCCTGTGGTCATGTATGGATGTGAGAGTTGGACTGTGAAGAAGGCTGAGTGCCGAAGAATTGATGCTTTTGAACTGTGGTGTTGGAGAAGACTTTTTGAGAGTCCCTTGGACTGCAAGGAGATCCAACCAGTCCATTCTGAAGGAGATCAGCCCTGGGTGTTCTTTGGAAGGAATGATGCTAAAGCTGAAACTCCAGTACTTTGGCCACCTCATGCGAAGAGTTGACTCATTGGAAAAGACTCTGATGCTGGGAGGAATTGGGGGCAGGAGGAGAAGGGGATGACAGAGGATGAGATGGCTGGATGGCATCACTGACTCGATGGACGTGAGTCTCAGTGAACTCCGGGAGTTCGTGATGGACAGCGAGGCCTGGCGTGCTATGATTCATGGGGTCGCAAAGAGTCAGACACGACTGAGCGGCTGATCTGATCTGATGGGCTACTAGTTATCTTCATAACTATTCATTCTTTCTTTTATTAAATATTTTCAGTACACACTATCATCCAAACTTTGTGTTTTGCAGTTAGGTATAAATCAAGATTAGGATTCACACCTTAAAACAGGTTGCAACAGCAAACGAAGACAGTTCCTGACCTGGCCTGCAGTACAGGAAGGACACACATATCTCACCATCCATACAAAGTGGAGGGTTAAATGCCAAAATTAAGCCATGAGCATAATCCAAAAACAGCACGGTGGCAGGTTTTAAAGAATGAGGAGGACTCGAGGAGAAAAGGTGAGATAGAGATAACTTTCTCTTTCCTTCACAAAATAGTGAGAAATACTTGCTCAACCATACACACCTAGATGACCTTAGAGTTGGTAATAACCTTTTAGATATGATACCAAAGCAGGAGCCATGAAACAAAAAAAAAGTTGGACTTCATTAAAATTAAAATCATCTCTGCAAAAGACACAGGTAAGAGAATAAAGAAACAAGCCAGACATGAAAAAAAAAAAAAAAAACTGTGCTAAACATACATTTGATACTGGTATCAAAAATGTACTAAATAAACAACCTCTTAAAGCTCAACAATATGAAAAAAGCAACCCTATTAAAAAATGGGCAAAAGATGTGAACAGACAGCTCAACAGAGGTGCAAATATAGATGGCAAACAAGCAAATGAAAATACGCTCCCCATCATATGTCATCAGAGATGTGCAAGTTAAAATAACAAGATGCTGCAACACACCTATTAAAATGGCAGAAATTCAAAACACTGACAACACCAAATGTTGGCAAGGATGTGGAACAAGAGGAAATCTCATTGCTGGTGGAAAGCAAAAGAGAATAACCACTGCGGAAAACAGCTCAGCAGTTTCTTATGAAACTAAGCATGCTCTTACCATATGTTTCAGCAATTTTACTCTTTTGTATTTACCCAAAGGAGTTGAAAACTTATGTCCACACACAAACTCACACACAGATGTTTATACCAGCTTTACTCACAACTGAAAGCAATGAAAATGTCCTTCAACAGATGAACGAATAAACTGGTACATACATACAATAGAATAATATTCAGTGGTAAAAAGAAATGAGCTATCAAATCATGAAAAGACAGAGTAACCTTAAATGCATATTGCTAAGTCAAAGGAGCCAATATGAAAGAGGCTACATACTGCAATAATTCCAAGTTTATGACTTTCTGAGAAAGGCAAAACTATGGAGACAGTAAAAAGATCAGTGGTTGACAGGGATCTGAGTGAGGGGAAAGTGAATGTGATACTCTCTCCTCAGCATCAGATCCATTTTTTGTGGTTTTCAGTTACATGCAATCAATTCTGGTATGAATATGGAAAATTCCAGAAATAAAGAACTATTAAGTTTTAAATTGCTCACTGTTCTGAGTAGTGTGATGAACTCTCGAACTGTGCACTCCATCCTGCCCACAATCTCCAACCATATATATCACCTACTCCTGACATCCAACACTGAAAACATCATTACTGGATGATCCAGGATCACCCAAAGGAGCTGACACTATTCTGACATATTTTAGAAGGTCAATAATAGACTAATGTTATGTCATAACGCTTTTATCATTCACGTCTCTTCATCTCATCATGTGGGCATTTTATCATCTCATGTCATCACAAGAAGAAAGGTGAGTACAATATAATAAGGTATTCTGAGAGATACCACAGTCACATGACTTTTATTACAGGGTATTTTTATAAACAGTCTATCTTATTATTCATTATTGTCATTAATCTCTTACTGTGCCTAATTTATAAATTAAACTTTATCATAGGCATTTAAGTACAGTAAAAATGATGGTACTTACAGGACTCGGTTCTACCACAGTTTACAGCATTCACTAGGGTTCTTGGAACAGATCCCCCATGAATAAGGAGTACTACTATAGATGAAAAGCACAAAGAATTTTTAAGGAAGTGAAGCAGATATGCAGGTGGCACCACCTTTATGGCAGAAAGTGAAGAAGAACTAAAGAGCCTCTTGATGAAAGTGAGAGAGGACAGTGAAAAAGCTGGCTTAAAACTCAACATTCAGAAAACTAAGATTATGGCATCTGGTCCCATCATTTCATGACAGACAGATGGGGAAACAGTGGAAAGAGTGGCTGACTTTATTTTCCTGGGCTCCAAAATCACCGCAGATGGTGACTGCAGCCATGAAATTAAAAGACGCTTACTCCTTGGAAGAAAAGTTATGACCAACCTAGACAGCTTATTAAAAAGCAGAGACATTACTTTGCCAAAAAAGGTCCGTCTAGTCAAGGCTATGGTTTTTCCAGTAGTCATGTATGGATGGGAGAGTTGGACTATAAAGAAAGCTGAGTGCCGAAGAATTGATGCTTTTGAACTGTGGTGTTGGAGAAGACTCTTGAGAGTCCCTTGGACTGCAAGGAGATCCAACCAGTCCATCCTAAAGGAGATCAGTCCTGGGTGTTCATTGGAAGGACTGATGCTAAAGCTGAAACTCCAATACTTTGGCCACCTGATGTGAAGAACTGACCTATTTGAAAAGATCCTGATGTTGGGAAATACTGAGGGCAGGAGGAGAAGGGGAGGGCAGAGGATGAGATGGTTGGATGGCATTATCGACTCAGTGGACATGGGTTTGGGTGGACTCCGGGAGTTGGTGATGGACAAGGAGGCCTGGCGTGCTGCAGTTCATGGGGTCGCAAAGAGTCGGACACGACTGAGCGACTGAACTGAACTGAAAGCACTCTATTCTGCAACAATGGACACACGTAATTATTCTTTTGTCAAAATCCGAAGAGTATACAACACAAAGTGTAAACAAACTCTAATGTCAACTACTACACTTGGATTTATAATAATCTATCAATACTGGCTCAGCACTTTTAACGATTGTACCACACACATCCAAGATATTAATAAAAGAGAAAACTATTTGAAAGGCTGAGGGGTTATATGGCAACTCTTTGTATTTTCTACTCAATTTTTCTATAAATCTAAAACTGCTCTAAAAAAATAAAGGCTATTAATCAAAAAAGAAAGCTTAAGAAAAATGAGTAAGCAAGCTACATATATATATACACACACCACACATCTCGCTTTGTTAAATATTTGGTAATACCTATAAATGTATGCATATATTCATAAGATATTATGTATGTGCATATATACCTCAATATATTTTCTGAGTTATCTGTTAAGATTTTTTATTTGTTCATTAGGCTATTCCTCATTTTTTGCTGATGTTTCAGAGTTCTCTCTACATCCAGATACAATTCTTTGTCAAATAAACGTATTGTGAATGTATATATACGTGTATATATATATATATGCATGTATGTATGAATTCATATATGTACATATGTATAAATATATTAAAAATTCTTTGTGAATTTATATATATATATATATAATATGGCAAATATATATATTCACAGTACATACTTTTGACAAAGAAATTGTATCCAGATATATAAAGGGCCCCTAATGATCACTAGTAAAAGAAAAATATCTTAATGAGCAAAATACTTTAACAGATACTTCATTAAAATATATATATGCATATATATATAAAGGGACAATGGGCATATGAAAAACTCTAAGATGAGTTAACACTTCGCATCCACCAGAAAGACTAAAATAGAAAGGACTGACAAAACCAATTGTTAACAATGTGAAACGGATGGAACCTTCAAACACTGATGGTAGGGATGTAAAAAGATACAACCTCACTGGCACAGTATTTGGCTGCTTCTTATAAATATCCTACCCAATGGCCATTATGGCCAAATAGTTCTCTTGGTATCCATACAAAAGAAGTAAAAACTTATTATGTTCACAAAGATTTACATCCAAATCTTCCAAGCAGCATTATTCATAAGAGTGGAAAAGTGGAATACATTGTGGTATATCTATACAATATATAAGCACTCAGAAATAAAGGATGAATGAACTACTTGTATATGCAAAAATATGCAAAAATATAAAAAACATTCTGTTAAGCAAAAGAAGCCAGAACCTAAAGAACACATACTGTGTGATCCATTTATGTGAAATCTAAAAACAAGTAAGACTTATCCACTGTGACAGAAATCAGATAAATAGTTGCAGGGAAATTGCCTGGAAAGGGACATCAGGTAAGTTTCTGGAAAATATTATTTGTCTTGTTTGAGGTGATCAGTGTTTGGGTGTTCACAATTGACAGAACTCACAGAACTGAACATTCAAGACCTATGTACTTTACAGTATGTTAATTATAGCTAAATATAAATGTCCAGATGCCAGCACAATAAAATATACACATATGAATTAAAATGTTTCCTACTATAGAATTTGGGCAGACCCTTTTCCCAAGCTAATCATATTGGAGACAGATTGAAATATTTTATTATATTCTTATTACTCTCAGGGATTCTTACCCTTAGAGAGTTTCATTCTGTACTAAACAAGCAAAACTGAATGTCCCCAAAGAGAATCATGTAGTGTTCTTAAGTGTGAGACATGAAGGTATGTTTTACCTAATGAGGTGTCTCAGAATTTTGTTTCACTTCAGACAGTCATGCTTGTGAACTTTTGTAACTACTGATGCTATATTTCTGAACATCATCACCTTAACATCTGAAATTTAAAGCTCACAAGAATCAACACTTTAGTGAGGGCTTTCTTTAACTGAAAAGGAACACTGCTTCAAAATTTAAAGCATTTTGAGCATTTCTGAGGACTACATCTATTTTTTAAATGCTTCTTGTTTTCATCTGAGTTCTTTCAGTGAGTTTCTACTCTTTTCAACAAACACCTCAATAGGTTGTCCAAACTATTCTCTAAGAAATCAGGAGCTCAAATAAAAGTTCAGTGATTACTCATCCATATCCAACCACTAGACAGTTGAAATGTATTAATTTCTCAAGAGAAAAAAATGGAATGAGCGCCCAGGTATCAAATTAAATGAAGTACCCTCTTTGTTCAAATCCTGGTGGAATTATCTCAAAACTAAAATGAAAAGATAAAAAAGGTTGAGTAGAAATTATAACTATGCCGTGATAAGGCACAAATCCAAAACCATATCCGAAATATTTAAGACCATATTCATGATGAATCTGATTAAGTGAAGGGTATTTTAAAACCTGACTTTATCTGAGTTTGTGCCTAGTGACAGCCATTGGTGCTGCTATGAACAATAAAAATAATGGCCTTTAACGATTTCAAGGTGAGAAGGTTACAGCTTAGGACTTGGGTTGTTAACTCTGATTTTGTCCACTCCAGGATTCCAATTATGATTTTTTGCACACTTTTTGCCTGGCTAAGGCAAACACTAATGGCTAAGAACCATTCAGGTCTCAAACTCACTATTTCTTTTTTTAAGAAATCATTCCTAAACGCTCCCCACTCTCAGTCTTTCTTCTAGGTTATTCACAAATCACAAGCTATCGAAACAACTTAGAATTTGCAATCAAACAGATTTTGATTTTTATGTAACTAGTACTGTGATGATTCATTTAGTGTTTCTCCATCACTTACTATCTTCAAAGTTCCAGCAGGACAGGGACAATGCTTACCGTGTTCATCTATGTAGGTCCAATCTCTTTGGTGAATGAATGAATCATCACAGTGAGATAAGAAGATGACATATAAAAGCCTTCTCAAGACTCTACACTAGTGACCTATTCAGATATTCAAGTAAGAAGAGAGAAATTCATTTGTAGACTATAACCTCCTCAGTAATGATATCCATTAGATTTCAAGTTCAATTTTTTGCACACAGTGATCCAGTTGTTCCAGTACCATTTATTAAGAGCACTTTCTACTACACTGCCTTTGTATCTTTGTCAGTGACTTATCTACACGTGGGTTTATTTCTGAACTTAATTCTTTCCAATGATTCATTTATCTGCCTTGAAGCCAATTCTATACCATGTGGATCACTGATTTCTGAAATCAGGTAGTTTCAGTCCCCCAAGTTTTTATTCTTTAAAATTTTTTTGAACATTCTAGGCCCTTTGTATTTCCATATGAAACTTAGAATCAGGTGTCAATCTATACACAGGCCCATTGACATTTTGAGTAGATTATGTACAATACATAGATTAATTTAGGAAGAAGTCACCTTGGTAATATTGAGCCTTCAGAACATAAGCAAAATATATAACTCCATTCTTTTAGATTTTCATTAACTTCTCTCAGCAATATTTTATAGCAATTTAAGGCCATGGTTTCTTTCGTATTTTGTCAGATGCACCCCCCAGTAATTCATATATTTTTATACTATGTTAAATGGTATATAATTTCTATTTAAAATTTTATTTTCTGATTACCAGTTGGTAGTTCATTAGAAACACAATTGATTTTAAATCTTGATATTATATCCTTCAATCTTAAAAGTATTCTACATTGATTGATGAAAATATCCTTGAAGTTATCAATGATAGCAAGACATACCACAAATATAAAAACTTTACAATTAGCATGAATAATAGAGATGAGTGACACATTTAAAAAAATTATCATTCTGTATTGGAGTATAGCCGATTAACAATTTTGTGATAGTTTCAGATGGACAGCAAAGGGACTCAGCCATACACATACATGTATCCATTCTCCCCTAAACTCTCTTCCCATCCAGGCTGCCACATAACATTGAGAAAAGCTCCCTGTGCTCTACAGTAGGTCCTTGCTGGTTACCCATTCTAAACACAGCAGAGTGTACATATATTGACTCATTTTTACAAGGATAGGTATTTCTAGGTATTACTATAGTTCTATCATTAGAATATTCTGTTCAGCCCTTTTGCCTAAATGAGAAAATGTGGAAGACATACACATTATAAACTTCAAAACTTTACAGAAACAGCATCTAGTACACTCTAATCATATTTGAACAAGTGAAATGCATAGATTAATAAACAATGAATGTTTGGAAGATCAATTCTGAATACAAGAAATTTGAACTGCCACCACAGATTTTAGAATATTCTGTGCCACCTTAGTAGAAATTCAGATGTTAGAATGTTCTCCTTACTCATCTCTTCAGTCTGATCACCTTTTATGATTAAACATGTGCTACATGATTTGTCTTTGTCTGAAAATATATGGAGATTGAGGAGTCAGTGGAATAACTTTAAGAATTTATACTGCTCCCCAACTAGGAGTTATGAAGTTATCGTACACAACTTCTAAGCAAAAGTTACAGCTTTATTCCATAATTGCCTTGGACAATATGAATATAGCCTTTTTGGGAAATTTTGAATGTGAAGGTGATCCGGTTGAAGGCTCAATTGCTCAACTAATCATTTAAGCATTCTTCTGGGTGATCCAGTTAGTGAGGCAGATTAAATTTTCTTCTTCATAGTTCCACACTCATCCTTCCTGCATTTAAGTTCTCAAAGATGCCAAGAGTCCAAAATAGACTTGTGCTCTTCAGGGCATACAAATAACCCCCTATATTATAAAAACTTTAGTCATGAGAGTGGCATGGAGGTGATTCTGCTATTAAAAAAAAAAAAAAAACTATTGTGGGCGGGAGAGGAATTTAGACTATATCTTTTGTCACACTTATTAGAGGAAGAGACAGAAGGAGTGGAGGAGAAGGAAGGGAAGAAGGGAGGTGGAGAAAACAAAATCTTTGCCTTTCCATGTTAAATGTTTAACAACTTCAGAATCCTCAACCCAGGATAATGGGTAGAGGATTATGAAATATTTCACAGGGGCGACTTCCTTGATCAAGGTAGGTCATCTCCTCGAAATGCTGTAGTGTTTGTAGCTCCTTTTTGAATCTCTGCTTCTGTTAGTACAGTGGTCAAACGAAATATACTATTGCTTCTCACAGAAGATCTGCTCTGTTGAGTTTTAGGAATTTGGGGGAAGGAACCTCATCCAAGCTGTCACATTTGGTCTCTTCACTGCCAGGCAAATGGTCAGGATCAAAGGACTCTGCCTGGAGAAACAGTCTGTTGGATGACAGAAGACAACAGGCTTGCCAAGTTTCTTAATATTTGTCATGTTTTTCCATGTTCAGTAAAAGGACCCAGTGCTACTGAATTACGGAGTGATTCATCAAGGTTTAAGTAAACAGTTAGTAAATAAACTATCTCAGATGCTACACTTTGAAAACGTACTTTTTCCCAATCAATATTGCTTCTGTTAAATTTTCAGTAGAAACTATAAATTAAGGTCAATGTAAGTTCTTGACAATATCACTGAGTTTAAAGAGCCATGGAGGCAGATAACCCAAAAGTAGCTTCAAAAATATTACTCTCTGTTGAACTTGACTGCAAGAGAATTATTAGAAATATTTTCTTTTAAATAACATACAACTAAATTTTAAAGGTTAATCATCCTGAGTCCTTACACAGGGCTCAAATAAGAATTATTATTAGTTTACAATAATTGCTAAATTAGTATTTCTAGATATTTTCACCAGTTAACACAGAAAACAGTGCTGACTAGGCCATTAGTCCACTGGTTAACAGTGTACACAAGAAAAATTTGACAGTGTGACAGGGAACTTCTTGGTTCAGTTTCTTTGATTCTCCCAATAAAGAAAGGTAGTGCTAAAAGAGTAAGGTTGGAGATCATTAAGTCCAACATTCTTGTTTCAAAAATGAAGAAGCTGAGAACCAAGGAAATTAAATGATGTGACCCATGTTCTCATTGCTGATTCTAAACAGGGCAGTGATTAGAACACTCTTCTCTTGACACATGATTTAGTGCTTATGGGGTCAATCTGCTTCCTACAAATGTTCCTTTTTCCTCTCCTCCCATTTCTCTATTTCCCCCCAACACCATCCTTTTTCTTCCTCAGTTCAGTTCAGTCACTCAGTCATGTCCCACTCTTTGTGACTCCATGAATCGCAGCACGCCAGGCCTCCCTGTCCATCAACAACTCCTGGAGTTCACCCAAACTCACGTCCATCGAGTCGGTGACGCCATCCAGCCATCTCATCTTCTTTTGTCCCCTTCTCCTCCTGCCTTCAATCCCTCTCAGCATCAGGGTCTTTCCCAATGAGTCAACTCTTCGCATGAGGTGGCCAAAGTACTGGAGTTTCAGCTTTCGCATTTCTTCCAAAGAAATTCCTTCCAAAGAAATCCCAGGGCTGATCTCCTTCAGAATGGACTGGTTGGATCTCCCTGCAGTCCAAGGGACTCTCAAGAGTCTTCTCCAACACCACAGTTCAAAAGCATCAATTCTTCAGCGCTCAGCTTTCTTCACAGTCCAACTCTCACATCCATACTTAACCACTGGAAAAACCATAGCCTTGACTAGACAGACCTTTGTTGGCAAAGTAATGTCTCTGCTTTTTAATATGCTATCTAGGTTGGTCATAACCTTCCTTCCAAGGAGTAAGTGTCTTTTAATTTCATGGCTGCAATCACCATCTGTAGTGATTTTGGAGCCCAGAAAAATAAAGTCTGCCACTGTTTCCACTGTTTCCCCATCTATTTCCCACGAAGTGATGGGACTGGATGCCATGATCTTCGTTTTCTGAATGTTGATTTTTAAGCCAACTTTTTCACTCTCCTCTTTCACTTTCATCAAGAGGTTTTTTAGTTCATCTTCACTTTCTGCCATAAGGGTGGTGTCATCTGCATATCTGAGGTTATTGATATTTCTCCCGGCAATCTTGATTCCAGCTTGTGCTTCTTCCAGCCCAGCATTTCTCATGATGTACTCTTCTTCACTGGTTCTCAAACGAGGGCAATTCTGTCCAGCGGGGGGGAATGTCTGCAGACCTTCTGGGCTGTCACAACTGTGGAGGAAGTGCTACCAGCATCTACGGTGTAGAACCAAGGGATGCTGTTCAATATCCCATAATGTACAGAATAGCCTTCCTCCACCCAAACAGCAACAAAAAGGATCACTCTGGGAGATCAAAATGTTGATAGTGCTGAAATCGATAAAGCCTGCTCTAGTTCCCTTCTTCAATGATTAAAGGAGGGTATAATTTAAAATACTATTCTTTTAGGGCAGAATTTTTTATATTCTTAATAATCTCTTACACATAACTCCAGTATATAAATAAAAGCAGCTTTTTATTTACATAGATTTTTATGAGCACAGATCTCTAATTTTTACATTTTATGAAGTCATTCAATGGAAACCCATAGTTACTCTGTCAGTGACATTCAGTGTGGGAAAAAAAGAAAAAACAAACTTAGTATTTAACACATTTAGTCCATTTGTTGTTTTTCATCATTACTTGAAATAAATATGTAAAATGTGTTTAAAAGTGAGATCCAAATCAAACATTTTTAAGATTCCTAAAAGGACCACCTTTTGCTCTGAACTGCTTGTCATACCCCCCAAATAAAATATTCCAAGTATTAAGACCCAATTAAAAAAAAAAAAAAAACCTAGCACATGACTTCTGTGCACATGCCTGTAGAATCTGATAATCCCACATCAGGAAGGCTGCTAAACAGCGTCTAATAGTCTGCAGAAAGACACACAATAATCTCTTTTGTCCATTTCCAAGTCACTGACTGTTTCTCCTCACAAGTTCAGTCTGGAAGTTTCAGTATTATGAAGAATCCTTAGAAGCATTCAGAGACATTTCCAAGTTTTATTCCAGGTCTATCTCCTCCTAACAACAAAACACACAAAGTTCTGTTTCTAAGAAGCCCTACGCAATTAGGTCTGCTGCTGCTGCTGCTAAGTCACTTCAGTCATGTCTGACTCTGTGTGACCCCATAGATGGCAGCCCACCAGGCTCCCCCATCCCTGGGATGTTCCAGGCAAGAGTACTGGAGTGGGTTGCCATTGCCTTCTCCAACACAACTAGGTCAGCTAAGCCTATACTTTTCAGACCTCATGTGAGCTAGAAAGGAAAATGTTAATTACTTAATGTAAAAATAAACCAGGAGAACACGTTTTTCTCACTGATTGCCTGACTGTTTTATGATACTTACAGCTGAGAGGGAAATTAAATTATCATCACTGATTGGAAGTTCAGTGCTTGTTTTTATTTGGGGAGCAATCTGGAAACGGAGATGCTATTAGACAGAAAGGTAAAATGTGATCTCCATGTTGAGTGCTCTGCATGCCTACCTCTAAGGATGCAGCAGTATTTCTAGAACTGAAATCCTTACAGGTCATAAAGCATCTTGGTCCTATTTTTCCATGAAAAGGCATGGAGAACTTCTTTAACATTTTATCTAATTAAAAGAGAAATAGATTTGTTCTAGAAAATTTGTAAAATATAGAAAAGCACAAAGAATAACACAAAATATACCTGTAAAAATCTCCAGACCCACACTGCTAATATATCATACATATATATATACACACACACACATCTTTCCTCTCTCTCTGAGATAACTGATCTATGTTTCTCTCTCAGTTTATCTTTCTTCTTTTTTAATATACACATATTTATTTAAACAAACTTACATTTTAGTACCCCTTGTATACATTGTTTTTAGTAACTTGCTTTTTCATATAATGATATATCCTTCCCATATCACTAAAAACTTTGGCAACTCCATCATAAATATGTGAATTTTATTATAAACACATAAACATGAATTTCATTAATTATATAACAAAGTTATAAAAGTGCATAATTGCTTGCTTTTATGTCAAATTTTATGATACATGAAAATAAAATTAGAAGTTTAATTTTAATTATTATTTACGTAGGTACTAACAGAAGAAAAAGTACAACTATATTACATTTTAAAATCATTTTTGTATAAACTTTCTGAAATTAATTCTTGGCTTTATTATCACCCTGATTATTTTCCATACATGAATCAAACAGAAATGAAATGAGAAAGCCTTAAGTTTGTTAACTTACAGAAATTGTTATGTAAGTGTCACATTACAATGTAGCTATTTAATTTTCTAAATTCAGATACTATTACACAATATATTTGGGCCAAATAACTGAAACCATTCCTTTGTATTCTTCTAGTTCAGATTTCATAATCTCAGATTGTTATAAATCAGAGATAACATGTTTAGAATAAAATATTGATTAGTATCAAAAAGGAAGGCAATTATATAATGTGTGATAGTTAATAGATAAAAACTATTTGCAGATTCTAAAAGCAATATTTGGTGCTGATTATCTCTTTGTTAGAGGTAAATCTGAAGTTTTGGGGGTTAGGTCTGAGGTAAAGGGGAATTAAACAAAGTGACCAAAGAGAAACAATCTATATATTCCCCATTTAGTTCTTCTGTCCTCTATGAGCTTTCCCTCACACATTCTTTATTAAATACACAAAGTCCCTCAATTTTTTTTTAAAACTTTCTCAGTTGAACATCATACCTTGTCTAACACAATATTTTTAAATTATGGTTTTATAATTTTTAACATACTAAATACAATGTTCTTAAGTACCATACACTGATTTTCTCCGTTATGATATCTGTGGGTTTTATTGTTTCAGTGGACCAGGCATGAGTCAATTCCATCTACATTTTTTACTGGTGTAAAATACCGGTGTAATTTATTTTAATCAATGTAGCCCTCAGCCATTTCAGGTTCTTAAGGGACGGGAATGGAAATCTCTAGAGAAGAAGAAAACTGAAAAGTGTGAATCACCTACATTTCTCATTTACCCATGCTAATTAAGACCAAGCATTTGAAAGTTACCATCTGAAGGAAAATTAAGCCAATTAACCCACTGATGAAGATAATTTTCAATATTCTATCAGGAGGCAAAAATCTTCACCAGCCCTTCTTATTCATACTGTGGAGGTAATTTCCATGCTGTCTCTGAGCGCTAAGAACTCAAACGAATGTCATGCCAGTTCTGGGGGTTCTAATTGCAACTTTTATTTAAATCCTGATTTGCTGCCCCACAGCTTGATTCCTGATTGGCTGAACCTGATTGCTTTCAGACCTGATGAGATTTTATTTGTAGGCCCTTGGAAACTTGCATGGATGAACATTCTCTGAGTTTAGAGGGAAATCCTCCTAAGATCTAGCTTTCCATGTCAACTGGAGCATAAGAACCACTAGAGGTTCTTTAGGAAAGGGATTAATTTGGGAGTATTAATTACCAAATAATTATAGCCTATGTATAAGTTAGTCATAAAGATGTATGTCTAGATCTAAAGCTGTTTCTCAGATGAATACATTTCTTTTTAATTTTAGCATATGCAGCGTTTCGTCTTTTATTATTTTTCTCTACACCTGTAGCCAGCTAGTATGAGTAGCGTAAAAGACACATTACAGTAAAAATGCCTTTGCTAATCGAAATTGAGCAACTTACTTTGCCTGTTTCTTTGTAAAATCTTTCCTTGTTTTGGGGAGGGGAGATTTCAAGAGTTAAATGAGACAAATAGATTATCTCATAAAAAACCTAGAGTCTTTTAGACATAAATAAATGTTGTAATTACTATTTATCTAAATGTTTAAACACCCATTGTCTTCCAGACAATGAACTAGCTTGCACAGAATAAAATTAAATTTAAATTGTTATTTTATGTGTGGCTCTGTTCATGCTTTTAAATGATCTGCAGACTGAGTTCATGATCTTTGCTCTGGGTTCTCCACCACCAGCATATATGTCCATTCAGCCTTGCTAGTTTCCAGCTCAAAAGCTTTTGGAAAAACACTATTAACCCTACTCAATAAAGACAATAAAGCAATAATATCTAAGATCCCACAATCGTTATTCTGAAACTAAACCATCTTAAACTGTCCTCAATATAAGCAAAAAGAGATAATACTTCTATAAGTCTCTCTGGAGACAGAGGTGGATATTTTAGGATGATTTTTTTTTATACAGCAAAAATTTGGTTTGTTCACTTAATATTTCTATAATAAACTTTTAAAAATAAAACTTTAAGAAATTTGACAATACTACTACCGTATCAGAGATGTTCAAACAGCCTTTAGGAAAGCTGTTTTTCCTAATCAGTCATTATGATCATCTGTCACTGGAAATAACTGAATATTGCATTCAACTGTATATATTATTCGGAGAAGGCAATGGCACCCTACTCCAGTACTTTTGCTTAGAAAATCCCATGGAAGGAGGAGCCTGGTAGGCTGCAGTCTATGGGATCGCTACAGTCGGACATGACTGAGCGACTTCACTTTCACTTTTCACTTTCACGCATTGGAGAAGGAAATGGCAACCCACTCCAGTGTTCTTGCTTTGAGAATCCCAGGGACGGGGGAGCCTGATGGGCTGCCATCTATGGGGTTGCACAGAGTTGGACAGGACTGAAGCGACTTAGCAGCAGCAGTATTTATTATTAATGATAACTTAGGGAATAGTTGTTCTTTTTGTACTTTGATTTCTGGAAAACATCCACTAAGGGACAGTTGCTCTCTGCACTTTGATGCAAGCAAACTCAAATTGTGGACCCACCAACTGCCTGCATACTTCTGAAAACAAATGGTTTTTTCCTAAAAACATGCAATAAAATCCTTTGGCATTGCTTTGACCTTGTACTGAGGTTAGAAAGGTCTACATGTGTGTTTTTCTGGTTTGGGTTCGTGACTTCTGTGACACAGTGAACACAACTTTGCAAGTATACCATAAGCCGCCAGGTACATAAGAGGACATTATTAGTGTCACAAAGTGTTAGTCACTCAGTTGTGCCTGACTCTGTGTGACCCCGTGGACTGTAGCCCACCAGGCTCCTCCGTCCATGGAATTCTCCAGGCAAGAATGCTGCAGTGGGTTGCCATTTCCTTCTCCAGGGGATCTTCCCAAGTCAGGGATCGAACACAGTTCTCCTGCACTGCAGGCAGACTCTACCCACTGAGTCACTGGGGAAGCAGGACACGGGAGGCAACAAATCATTCCATTACCAGTTTGCTACAAGCCAGTTAGCCTGTGCTACCTAGGACACGGCCAGTAAGTCAGAAAATTTGGAGGCCTTTCACCAGAAAGGTGCTTCATACAGGGCATATGCCTCTCTTTAGTCTCTTCTGGTTCTCTCTCAAAGATATTTGGAAAATTCTTAGTCCCTTTCTTAGGAATCTGACAATAAACCAAGATGTGAGAAGAAGCTCTATTAATGTGTAATACCATTTTACAGACAGTGTAATTGTGGTTGAGTTTTTACATGTTGTAGAATCTGTTTCCATTTCCTACTTAACCTATATCCTGAAATAGACTTTCTCAAATGCTTCTTCCCATCAGTTTACCAGATTGGCAAATATGAAAACACCTAGTCACGGAACTAACCTGATGGACTGATCAAACAGAAAGGAACTATGAGGGGGTATAATGCAGCAGGATGAAATCTGGAGATCTCAAGTAGGCCTTGTTACTTCCATGCATCACCTCACTGACTCAATGAAGAAGGCAGATATTAATAGGACAAAGAAAACAGAGTTCCACTTTTGGGTTTTGAGAGCCACTGTAATTTTTTGATATTCAAAAGAATATCTAAATATCATTTTACTTGTAAGAGTTGGCCATGGTGCATGTAAATCAATGAAGTTAGTACACTCCCTCTCACCATTCACAGAATTAAAATAAAAACAGCTGAAAGACTGAAACTGAAGACAAGATCCCTTAAAATTCCTAGAAAAGAACACAGGTAAAATGTTCTGACATAAAGCACAGCAAAGCTTTCTTAGATTAGTTTCCCAAGGCAATAAAAATAAAAGCAAAAATAAACAAATGGGACCTAAACAAACTCGTAAGCTTTTCCACAGCAAACCAAAAACAAAAAGACAACCCACGGACTGGGAGAAAATATCTGAAAACAATGCAACCGACAAGGACTTAATTTCTAATATATGCAAATATCTCATATAACTCAATAACAAAAAACAAACAGCCCAATCAAAAAATACGTAGAAGACCTAAATAGAAATTCTCCAAAGAAGATGGACAGATGGCCAATAGGCACACAAATACATACTGAACATCACTAACTATTAGAGAAACACACATACCAAAACTACAATGAGTTGTCACCCCACACGGGTCAGAAGGGCCATCATTAAAATGTCCACAAATAATAATTGCTGCAGAAAGTGTGAAGAAAATAAAGCCCTCAAAGTCTTTATAATCAAGACCCTCAGTTACTGGTCTTTACTATCATGGAGAGGACAGGTTCCTAAAAAAGAAAAGAAAGTCAAAGGGAATACCACCACGAAGAGGAGAGAAGGTACCCTTAGTTGAGTCCCTGAAAAAAATTCCCATTATTTAGTTGAGTCAGTTGGAGTTTTGTTATTTGTCATTTGGGACCAAAAGTTCTGATTAACAGTATTCCTAAAACACCAAATTAAAGAAGGATTCAAGGCACTATTATAAAGAGAAAAATAAGGAGGCTTCAAATTGATAATTGCCCTGGGGAAGACTAGACAGCGGTCCCCAGTCTTTTTTGCAGCAGGGACCGGTTTCCTGGAAAACAATTTATCCATAGACAGGGGTGAGGGGGTCACACAGAGCTGGACACGGCTGTAGCGACTTAGCAGCAGCAGCAGGGGTGAGGGAGGGATGCCTTTGGGATGATTCAAGCCCATTACATTTATTGAGAACTTTGTTTCTATTTTTATTACATCAACTTCATCTCAGATCATCAGGCATTAGATCCTAGAAGCTGGGGGCCCCTGAGTAAAGGACACTTGCATAGAATGATTTTATACTTTGTTCTGCTAAGGGCTTACACTAATAAATGATATTCATTTAAACTGTATCCTAAATCAGTTTCACCTGACTGATATTTTGATTCTAAAAAGTGGGCTGACTAAGCCCCATGATGACTGACATCGGCAAAGGGGCAAAACGCTGTGAGGGGTAGTCTCCCTATTCTGGAAAAGATGCTGGGTTTTACTCTTGGGCCAAGCTACTTGTTCCAGGTGGCTGCCTGGAACAGTGTGTAGAAAAGCATTCTGAAGCTGGATCTGAGCTCAACAGAAAAAAGGTCTCAGCTGATTATTTTCATAGGAGATAGAGGGGAAAATGGTAAGAACTAAACTGGGAGTTTTTGCTATTTCTGCCTGCCTATAGAGTCTTATTTTTCAAAAGCAGAGCCCTTGAGCAATGACTTATTCCAACACAAATTTCCTGGGTCAGTGAAGAAATTCAATAGCTTCTGCTATGTAAATTTGCAATATCAAATACAACTAAAAAAGATTTAATCTTTGGCCTGTGACTTTCTCCTGGAAAATTCTTACGAATTTCACTAAATTGAAAGGGGTGCTTCCTGGTGATATATATCCTTTCTAACAACTTAAAATGAGAGAGGATTCAGGGAGGGGATAGAGGAATGGTTATATACCACATAGATAAGAAGCAATTTTATTTAAATCGGCCATAAAATCATCTGGCCAGCTTTTTTAAAAAAAGAAACTGACCAAGGTCTGCACAATACAGAGAGTAAAATCGTCTCATATTGTATTTAGACTGATCTGGATGACAATAGAAGGAGAAATGTAATGCAAAATACTGTAACTTTTACCACCCATCTGTGGGTAACACACTGCTAAGATACAGCATATTTACAGTAGAAAGAAGGAGGCCAGATTTGTCCCAATTAACCTTGTAACTAGATGTACTCCAGTGGTTATTAATGACAGTAATGAGATGCAGACAAGACAATGCATTAAACATCATTGGCATATAAATTAAACTCACATACAGTTTAAAAGGAATAGATACCTTTATGCACTGGACACGAAAGGAAATTATTAAGAAGCTATTTCACAAGAAAAAGCTAATTAGAAAGAAAATTCAATACTTTCTCTAGTGTTCATCTCCATCAGTGTTGGAAACAAGTTTGACCACGAACTAAGAAGCTGTTCCCATTGAAATTACTGTGCAAGGTATGAAATTAATTTTATGATTGTCCCAATGGAAGCTACAGTAGCTACAAATACTTATATGCCCATTATCATTTTCCTCTATATTGGCCTACATTTTAATTTGCTTAGGTTTCTATCTAAAGCTTATGAATAATTTAAAGTAGAACTTCTGCTGTCTTTACAGCAAAATAATCATAGATAGAAGAACAAGATAGGCATTCTGCTGTACACAGAATTCAAGCTCAACAGCAAAAAAAAAAAAAAGTGAATATATACTGGAAGATCGTTTCAAAAGGCTATTTTTAGGACTATGTAATTAAAGGGCAGCTTGGTATGCAACATTTAGCAATATGACTTGTTCAGTATATTTGATAATTAGCTTAAAGGAATTTAGGTAGAACTGGGGTGCTCTGTGATTTAGTTCTTAGAAGATAGTGTCCCATATTTTAGAAGAAGGATCTGAAAAATTTTCAGGGCTAAACACAGTGAAATTTGATTAGGACATTGACCTCTCCTGATAATTTTTACCAAATATTACCATAGTGAAAGCCTGAACACAAAACTGGGTCTTTCCAATTGTCACAGGCTAATAGCTACTGCTTTTCTCCTTGAAATCTAACTAAAAATGGGATCCAGTCATAACAATAGCAGCCACCAAAAAGGAGGGGGAACTCCTCCCACTCACCTATGTAATAAACATCAAACAATCAGGTTGGCACTGACATTAAGTACAATCGTGTCAGAGCCACCATCAGAAATCAATCAAAGACATTTTTCTTTTGTGTTTTTTTTTTCTTTTTTAAATTCATAGCAACTCGGAGAACCAAAGGGAGGCAAGCTTCTAAACAAAAAACGAAATTAGTAACAGCAGACCCATTGCCAAGGGCAACATGCATTTGACAGAAGATGCAATGATGACAGATGAGTCCTCATTCTCAGTCTAAATTTTGTCTACAAAATGAATTCATAATATCTTAAATATTATCAGCCACGCTCCACTCACCTTTGTTCTACAGAATGGAAAAGGGCTGTGTTGGCAGAAGTCAACAGAGATGTAATTTCCTCCACTTCCCCCTTGTGATCCCTCCCACTTACAGCTGACAGTAATTGTTAGAGTCTGCCCCCATCCCCCATTCCCATTCTCTTCATTTTTCCCCTCTATATTCATGGATATTTTCCCCTCTCCTCTCCTGCTCTATTATAAAGTTGCAATTGTCAAGTTTCTGCCACTGGGACCATAAATTTTTTTGACTGATTTGAAGTAGTCTTACCTAAAACAATGTTTAATTTTAAAATTTCTTTCTTTAAAAAAATACTACTTTGCACAGAACTCAAATGATTATTTTTTTTGACACTAAAAGGTATCAGAGTTCATCTCATGAATGAGAAATACAAATGAGGCAATTAAGATCCTCAAATCCTGTTTAGTGAACTGTTTTCCGTTGTATTTTACTCTCTAATTTTGATGATCTCAAAACCTCATGGGAAAACCAGGTATTTGCTATTGCCACTTTATACAGAAAGAAATTCAAGTTCAGAGAAGATAATTCATTCACCCAAGGTCATACAGTGACAGCCTTACTGACGGCAAGTATGGACACCTCCCTATGAGTTTCCCTTTATTTTAATACCTTAAGTTAAATTATTCATAAAAGTATACATTTCCATTTTTATATTTCATATAGTGTTTTTACTTTCCTTATCAGTCATTTCCCCCACCTCTAAAATACATGATCACTTTGATAAAGACCCTCATCTCATTGTACTTGTCAATAAATCCAGTTAGAAATGGGCTAGAGATTGTGCCTGGGATGAGCTGAAATAACCCCATGATAATGGGATTTTGCCCGTTCTAGACCAGGGCAAATCTGTTTTATCACTTGACAAAATGTATGCCCCTCACACAAGCCTTTACAAACCGTCTAATGATCAGAAACTAGAGATTTTCAGAGACCTCTCAAAAGAACAAAACTATCTAAGACAAATGTAGGACAGATAACAAAAATTACTCTGGTATTCTATTTATTAAGCTCTTTGCTACAAAAGATTGGATTCCCCCTTCTCCCACTTCTTCTTTGCCTGATAAGCTGCAGAACAGCTTCTGTAAAGGACTAGCTGGAAAACAATATCGAGCTTTCAAGTGCAGTATGTTTAGACAGACTGTAAAGGTAACAAAAGGTACAATTAACAGAAGCGACCGCCAACTAATAATGGCAGAGCTATTTATTATTGAATCATCTTCCTCTAATTTTAGAAACCGAAGAACCTTCATTCCCTATTGTCCATATTTTAATTAATGCCCATTATTTTCCCTAAATAGTGCCCTCTTTTGTCATCTATTTATACACACCATTTGTGAAAACACACAGAATATGCATGGCAGGCAGAATCTCCACAAAATGTTTTGTCAGAAGTATTTGGGTCCCTTTTGTCTCAGGAATGTCTCGAGGACAAATTTGTGGTTGTGCCCTCTGGGGTGGGATGGGGGTATTTTAGCTTTCAGCTGCTTTTCATGTAATTTTAATATATTTGAGGTTGTATTTTGATTACTCTGCATATATTTTCCGCTTCTAACGATTAATTTGGCTTGAGTAGGACAAGCTTACAATACGCACTTCAGCTGGAAGTTGATCTTTTTCGGGTCCCTTTCAGGTGACTTTGCAGAAGCCTACTGGTGCTATCACACACAGAAGGAGAGTTTTTAGAAAGCACAGTTCCAGAGAACAAATGGCACAGGGATATTTGCCCAGCCTGAATGAAGTGTAGCCTAAGTCTTTTGAAGGAATAGAGTTCAGCTTGCTGGAGAGAAAGAAAGAAACTGGAAGACTAGAACAGATAACTAAAGAAGAAGAAGGAACTTCCATATGTGGATATCTACAGTTTCAGTGTTTAAAGAGAGTTTTTAGGGGAGAAGCTTCAGGACACAACAAATAGCCGACATTACCTCCATTTGCTTAATATTTTGATTTCCTTTTTCTCGGTGTTCTTAAATTAGTCTTTTCAAACAGGTTTGAAAAGACTTATTTTTAGGATATTTTCTTAGGAACTGAAGATTCTATGTTAAAAAAAAAAAAAACACACAATACTGAAGAATTTACTTACAGGGCAGCAGTGGAGAAACAGACATAGAAAATAGACTTATGGACATGGGGAGAGGGGAGGAAAGGGTGAGATGTATGGAAAGAGTAACATGGAAACTTACATTACCATATGTAAAATGATAGCCAACAGGAATTTGCTGTATGGCTCAGGAAACTCAAACAGGGGCTTTGTATCCATCTAGAGGGGAGGGAGATGGGATGGAGGTTCAAAAGGGAGGGGATATATGTTTATCTATGGCTGATTCATGTTGAGGTTTGACAGAAAACAACAAAATTCTGTAAAGCAATTATCCTTTAATTTAAAAAAATAATAATTAAAACAAAAAACAAAACTGTCAAGCTGAAGACACTGTCATTCTCCAAGCTGGCTTTCTAGGCCTCAGTTCTGAGATGAAATATCATCTTGTGGTTGGGCAAATTAAAAAAAAATCATTTTTTACAATCTCTAGAAGGCAATGGCACCCCACTCCAGTACTCTTGCCTGGAAAATCCCATGGACGGAGGAGCCTGGTGGGCTGCAGTCCATGGGGTCCCGAAAAGTCGGACACGACTGAGCGACTTCACTTTCACTTTTCACTTTCCTGCATTGGAGAAGGAAATGGCAACCCACTCCAGTGTTCTTGCCTGGAGAATCCCAGGGACGGGGGAGCCTGGTGGGCTACCGTCTATGGGGTCGCACAGAGTCGGACACGACGGAAGCGACTTAGCAGCAGCAGCAGCAGCAACAGGAGTAAGACACTGGAATATTGGTGATATTTTAAGAGCACCTTTATTCAGCATAGTAATTTAAGTCCCTTACTTCAGTCAGGATGTCACCAGTCGCTTGATTCTAGGTATTTAAATGAGTTCCCTTGGGCTTCTAAGACAACTCAAACCTACCAACTATATTCTGTTTAATCTCTGCTATGTCACAGCAGGTGCATTACTCTGACATCAACGCAGGCAAAGGAGATCCTGCATTTAAACACTGTGCACATGCTGTTGAGCTTGTTATTCAAGTCCTAGTCAGAACCCAGCAAGCAAACCTACTTGTACCTTACAACACATATCTCTGCACATTCGTTATTCTACAAACAGAGCAACCACTCAGTAAAATGACAACTCTTCATACATTTTAAATGGGCTTTTGGCTCTACCACTTTGCATACATCAAAACTTTCCCCAAAGTTTAAAGAAAAGGTGCAAATCTACATATTGCACTCTTGTATTTGTTTCAAAAACAATTTTAACAATCAAATATTCCATTAAATGTACCAAGCTTTGAGAAACTATTAAATGCAATTACAGGACAGTTGACAGTCTGATATGTTTCAACTGCATGGACCTGTGATGTGATGTAGGCCTGACTCCCACAGTACATCACATTTAAAGAAGTCTGTCTGATCACTTTGGTAAGAAAAGTACATCATGGTTAATATGTTTTCACATATTCAATTCATGAAGTTTAACTGCTTCTTTTAATTTCATCAGTGTTGAATTAGTCCTTTAAAAGCTTCCACTCATTAACGTGAAAGGAAATTGAAAGGAAGAGTGAAAAGAATGGGTCATGAGATCATTAAAATTATTCAAAACCAGGAGGAAATGTCCTTCTTACTTCCACACATTCAAAGTACTATCTGTTACATATTCCACAGGTACACACAGTTTCCTTCATTATAAAACACGAGCAAAATCATTCTCATCATTACACATATACTGTCTGATCCACTTAGCACCAGGACCGAAAACTTCAATGTCTAGACATAAACAGGGAAGAAAATAGCTTTAGATTCTGTTATCATGAATGGACACATCGAACATTTCTCATCTAACTAAGAGGCAGGGGAAAGCTTTGAACTGAAATATTCAAGAAAGATTCTTTCATAAAATCAAATTCCTATCTACCAAGCAACAACTAGCTCACTGATTTAAAATCTATCTCCAGAAAGACTCAAAGCTAAGCCACCTAAGACAGATTGAATCTGACAAACAAAATGCAAAAATCTCTTTTGGAAATGAACTCTGAATCTCAATAAGTCTGTCTACCTTTTAGCCTAAACAATTCTGCAAAATTCTGGCATCTGTTGACTTTACAGTACTGCCACCGGGCCAGCTTTCCAGTTGACACCTACGCAACTTTAGGTAAATCAGCAGTGACCTTCAGAGGAACCAAATTTCCACTGGGAAGATGTAAGAGAGGGAAATTCAAAGGTAGTAGATAGTCTCAACACCCCCCACCACTTCTTAGATATAATGATGTATGAGACAGCATTCTGGTCCTCAGGAAGTATAGAGTCCAGGAAGTGGTTATACTAATAATACAGAGAGGCTAGAACCTCAACAACTTAAGTGATAGCAAGCTGTAAAACGGTGAAGCCTCCACTTTATTACCCTTCCACGATCTTTATTACCATGCGGAAAATTCTAAAAGTTCTCCAGTCAGAAAGTCTGTTTTGTCTTAATCACCCCAATGTCTGTCTGACTTGTTTGCTTCTGAATCCCTTTTCTTTCTTCTCAGACAGAAAACAAACATTAAGTCTCTAGGTTCCTACCATTGACTATCAATGCTTTATATGTTTTTTTAATATTCTAGCAGAGGACAAGCCCACAGGAATGATTAGGGAGTGGGGTGGTGGGGCGGGGTGAGTGACAGTCAAAACTTCGGGACCAAGGGCTATGTCATCTTCATTTCTGTAGTGACAGAATGAACAAGGGACCTGGGTCAGCAGAACACTGCATTTAGCTTGGTAGAAAACAGGCTGAACAGAAGATTACAAGCAGAATCTAGGGAGGAGGTCAAATATGGAGGCCAACAGCATGACGCAGACGCAGAGGTAAAAGGACATGGGAAAATCCCATGAAAAACGGTTCAGGGAGAAAAGATTTTTAAGTTCAAAAGTCTGAGTCCTGAGTACTAAAGGCCAAGTCTCTGAATGACACCAGGGTTAAATATATCCTATGAGACTTTCCTCTTCTAATTCCTGAAGCCACAAAGGATAATGAAAGCAGGGGAACATTTTTTTAAAATATTAGATAATTACTGATATATTAACTGTGCCTTAATTTGATTTCTGGTCCCAAAGCACCTTAATAATACGCACCCTACTCTCATTTTATAGAAAAGGATACCAGATATCAGAAAGGTTAAATGACATGGCTAAGTCACACAGGCACTTGAGGACGATGTTCCCAACAGAATATCTTCTGTGGTCAGCAACTAAATATTTTTTCCTTCTTTTCTTATAGGAAAAGCATTTTAGTTTTTTGAGACTTTTATTCTTTAAGTGATTTCAGTTTTGTAAAATTTGGTTACTTGTATTTTAAAAATGAAATCATACTTCATAAAATTAATCTCCAAGAAAATGAAAACTCCATTACCCAATTATTGTGCCCTTATATGATTCTATTAATTTATTTACAACAAAATATATCTTAGGGAAACGGTCACAAAATAAAATAAAGGTACCAATCAACATGTTGGGTCATCAAAATAGACTCACAGCAAGATCCTCCATTGGATGACCATTTGATGACACAATGCTGCACTGTCATTTCACTGATGGTTTCCTGCGTGTCACTTCTGTTCTTTGCTCTCTTTTTACTCCTTTCCTGCCTCCTTTTTGGATTAAATTCTTTGAGAATCCAATTAATCTTCTCTATCAGCTTTCGCTGCTGTCCTTATTGGCTTTGTTTCTGAATAGTTGGCCTAGGGTTACAGTAGCATCTTTCACTTGTCACCATCTAATCTTCAAATAATATTGTATACCATGTACAATGTAAAATCTCCCATTTCTCTATCATCTTTTGTGCTCTTGTTATCATAAGTTTTACTTCTACATATTCTAAATATTCTCTCAATACATTATTGCTATTTTTAAGTGGTCAATTATCTTCAAGGAATTTTAAAAACCAAGAAACTAAAGTCTTTAATTTGCTCCATATATACCATTTCTGGACTCCTTAAACATATTTTGAAATACAAGTCTGTTGGCAACAAATTCTCTCAGATTTCATCTGTCTAAAAGTTACTTTTACTTTTAGAGAATATCTTCATTGGATACAGAATTCTAGGTTAACTGTATATTTTTCTTTCATCACTTCAGTGATGTTTTTCATTGCCTTCTGGTTAGAATTGCTTCTGATGAGAAGTTAGCAGTGATTCTTATTTTTGCTTCTCTGTATTTAACATGACTTTTCCTTCTTCAAAGATTTTTATCATTCATTTGTAAAATTTGGTTATGATGCGCCTGGGTATAGTTTGTGTTAATCCTGGCTTGCAGTTCATTGAGTTTCTTGGCTCTTTGTGTTTAAACTTTGAAGAAAACATGGGCAAGTTTGGGCCATTATTTCTTCAAACATTTTTCCTGACTCCTATTACTACTCCCTTTCCTTCTGAACTCCAACTGCATGCGTGTTAGATACTTGATTTGTCCTACAAGTCACTGGGTCACCATTCATTATTTTATTTTTCTTTGTGCTTAAGTATGAATAGCTTCTGTTCTACTGCTGTGTTTTCAAACTTTTTTTCTGCAGTTTCCAACGTGCTCTTAAACTTATTCAGTGAATTTTTTATATTAGCTATTGTATTTTCCTCACTAGAATTTATATTTGGTTGTCCCTTGACGATTTTCATTTCTCCACTTTTATGTTTTAAATTATTTAACATGTTCATAATAACTATCTCCAAGTGCTATCATCTCTGTCATTTCTGTGTCTGTTTTTATTGGACATTTTTTTCTTCAGGTCACAGGTGACATTTCCCTGCTTCCTCTATCAGACTACATGCAGTAATTCTTTCTTATCAGGTTCTGATAATTTTAAATACTGCTGAGTGTTTGTATTTTCATTTCTGTAAAAGCTGAAGAATTTTTCTTTTTTTCCTGGCCAACAATTAAGCTTTATCCTTTGGGTCTTATTTTAAAACTTTGCTAAGGCAAGTCTAGAATAATTTAGGACTTTGAGTACGTTGCCTACTACTATGGTGCGATTCTTCTTTGGTATCTACCGAACATTCCGTTGTTTAATAAGGCTGTGTCACTTTAGTTGGTTGGAACCTGAATGTCTCCTAGGTTTGTGAGAGCTCTGGGGATTGTTCCACTGAGACCTACCTGGCCATTAGCTTTTCACTAGTGTTTTCTGTTTGATGGTCTCATAGATTCTCACCCTACACATGAAGTTCAGCATTATGCCAAAGACTCGAGGTCATCCTTTATAGATTTCTGGGTGTCTTTCCTTTTTGTCTATGCTTTGCCCATCAAACTTTACAGCTGCTTCAGGTTCACCAACTCTGAACTCTGTACCCTCAACCAAGGTAAACCAAGGTGCTCCCCCTTACACTGTTGTCTAGAAATGTCTTTATATGGAAATCAAAGGCAAGCATAGGATTTCTTTTGTTTCTCTCCTCTTTCAGACTGCAGACTTCGGCAACATTTTACCTGATTTCTTTTCTTCAATTTTGTTCAGATTCTGGTTGTTAATGACAGAAGCATAAATCTGGTACCACCCTGCCACCATATTCAGAAGTAAAATAGAATCATAATTACTTAATAAGGTAACATCCCACATAATTCAAACTATACATACTCCTTATTATGGTTTTTATTCTTATGCTTGAATCCCAAGAAGATTAATTATATCAAGTCAGCATAGCTCCTTCCCATCTGGTCTTCTGTGTCTATCGGGTATCTCTGAATCTTGACAAGATCAAATATGCCATATGGAGGGATATCTACACAGGTTTAGGTCAATATAAGGTTCATGAATGTCTTATATGGGTTAAATTTGATGCACAACTTTCCTTGGTCTCAAAGTCACAGATAATGAGTCATTTCTCAACTGCATGACCTTAAATATCAACAAATTCTCCAAAAGAATATAAGCAAACATTGTTATAGCGATGGTAATGAGACCAGGAAAATAAACTACGTAACATCCATGATTATGTAATAGACAATTTAGTATGCTAAATTAGAGTAAATGTAATACCAGTAAAAGTTTAACCACTCAGATTAGACAGTCAAAAATTCATGCACAACTCATTTGAATGTTTCAATATAATCGTTATTTTGAAAGTAAATGAAAAAAATTGAGACTGCTTCCAAACATAGATCTCGTATTTTGAAAACTATAAGCTATTGTCAAAATACAGAAAAGTTATGTAGATCCTAGAAGTGAAATGTTATAGAAAACACCTGTTCTATGTCAAGAACATTAGACATTAGCAAATATAAGTTTATCTCTCTCTCTATATATATACACACACACACATATACTACATGCACACACAAATATACACATAAACACACTTTAATATTACATACATAAACACATATGTGTGCATCTATCTATTTATATCTATGATCAGATTAGCAAAATGAAAACATTTGGTATTCTTTTATGAGATTTATTTACAGCAGGAATCAGCAAACATTTATGTAAAGAACTTTATTGAGAATATTTTTGACTTTGTGGTCAAAACATCTGTCACATATGCTTGAATGTGCAGTGTGAAAGCAGCCATAAAACATCAGTTAATGCATGGGATTGTGTTCGAATAAAACTTTACTCACAAAAATGATGAGGAGCCAGATTTGGCCTGGGAGTCATAATTTGCTAATACATGACGTACAGCACAAATCCTAAAGTCATTTTAAAATTATCTAGGCATTATCTCAGGCCAGCTTTCAAGAATTCAGACAAACTTTGGCGCCCATCCCTTGTATAAGCGCCAATAAGAGGGTATCTGTAACACTCAAGGGCTAGAAATCGACTCACACACTTCTCTATCTATACCCATTTCAATCCATTTTTGTGCTTGTCTTCATCTTCATTTTTGGCCCCACTCCTGGCTTTGGGTATTTGGCCTCTTTAGCAATTCTTCAGAAAAAAAAATTAACCAGGCCTCTTGTCTCCAGCTTTTTCCTGCTTTGATTGCTTCAGGCAAAATAATCAAACATGATTCTGTCTGTATGTCCCAAACCTTAGAAGGGTCTATCCTGATCAAGATGAGGGACGGGCATGTGACCTCTTAAGACCATCATTTGAATTTCACAGATTATGCAGAATGTTTTCCAAATTATCCTTTTTTTTTTTTTTCCTGCACCTCCCTAAACTAACTCCAGTAACAAAACGGAAATGATTTATGAACTGGACATCTGTGACTGTAAATTAGTAGTCTTGGACAATATCAGGATGATTCAGGAAAAATGCCCAGCATACACACAGTTTCTAATTTTGAAATAAATTCTAAGAGACTATATTCTATATTCCACCAGTTTTGTTAAAGTATTTTTTAAAGTTTTCAGGAAAATATGTCAAATTAACCCATGTGTGAGGAGCCTCATAAAACATTGAGTTGTTGTGAGATTTTAATTAGGAGAACATACAGAAAATGCCCATGATACTACATGAGTTTGAGCAGGCTCCAAGAGTTGGTGATGGACAGGGAAGCCTGGCGTGCTGCAGTCCATGGGGTCACAAAGAGTCAGACACGACTGAGCAACTGAACTGAACTGAACTACATGGCATATGGTAGGCATTCAAACATGAATTTCTTTACTCTTACATATCAAATATAAGAGAAAATACCAACAGGGCCAATTAATTTATGAAGTAAATGCGTCTTTCCAGGTAGTGTTTCACTAAGAAATTCCTTAAGTCTAGTTCTATTACTCCATAATGAGTAAAAACTGAAATTATAAAAGGAACCAAAATTCTGCCAATAGCCACATACTCCCCTAGAAGGTACTCAGTGTAAATATGCATGTCACTTCTGCAGACCAGATTTGAGATTATGAATAATATTGAAAGACAAGGACATAAGAGAGATTTTAGTGAAGTGTACAGGGTCACACTTTACATAACCTGCAAAAACGGGGCTGGTTAATAATCTGTTGAAATTTAGTGAGTACTAAAGACATACTAAAGAAATATTATTAGGAAGAGAAGAACAAGAAATGCTTTTGCCAAGGTTTATAAATTTCAGTATAAAGAAAAACCTTGTAAATGTTTGCTCATGCATTTTTTTCAAAAAAGCAAAATAAATATTTAATAATCTTTTTCATATGGCATAATTTCACTTGTTTTTGCCTTAGGCAAAAGGGAGATTTTTGCCAATAAATCTGCTTTTGAGCTTTTTCAAAAAGGAAACCTAAGCTAAAAGCTGTATTTCTTTCAGCAAGAAATAGATTCTCAGACTAAATCTTGACCACATTTTCAACAATGTTTTTGAATTGCAGAAAGTGAAAATAGGGAAAAAAATTTCAGAAAGAATTAGAACAAAGTCTTGAAAAACTAAAATTAAGCATTAGCAAAAAGAATTTTTCTTAAAAAAATAATTTGTACTTCACTTTCATACTATTTTAAGAAAACAATAAAGATTATGACTGAATTATTTTGTCCAAATTACTAGGGATTATATTTTATCCAAAAAATATATTAATGAGAATTCTTTAACCCAAAGTATTAATAGTGGAGACTGATTTATGTGAAAGTAAGGCAAGAGTCTACATTGAAACTTGCAGTCTGGGATAGCCTAGAATTTCTTTAGCATTGCCAACTTCATTATTTACACAAGTTATTGCCTAATCTAGAAAATGAGTTGTAGTTTTTCATTTTTACTTTCCTACCTTGGATTATATAATAATATGAAGACTATCCAGAACAATCTATGTTCTTTTGGACTCCACTAACTTGTAATGGGAGATACAATCTTTTCCCTGTGGGGAGAAGAAAATACCTATTTTATAAGTTGCCAGTATGAAGTGGAAAAGGATTCGGCTTCAGAAATGAAAGAAGCAAGAAAGTTAAAAAGAATAAGACTAATAAAACTGTTTAAAAGACCGGTGGACCCTATTTTGACATTAATCCTTAACTATAATATAAAATTATTATATATTCTCTTTGGAGACTCTCAGTGACAACTATCTCTAACTCCCTTCAAATTCCCCTAGGTTAATGGTTTCCAAGTCACAGGGACTCATGTATCAAAATCAAAATCTTGCCATGTTTGTATGCAATTTTGAATTGTTTTTAATCAATCTGATTTTTTTCTTGATTAAATGCATTTACAAAGAACACTTCCTATTACCCTGAAATCAAGGTTTTGGTGTTCCAGCTATATTTTGAAGTCATTTTAAATTAAAAACCATATTATTAAAAAATGTTGTAACATATCACATAAAACTATCATATACTCTACTTACTACCCTATATTAGAAATGTATACTTCACATTAATGAGAAAACCATACCCATGAAAGTGTTTTTATAACTGTGAACATTTTAGTAAAATGTTATCAACAGATATGTTTGCTGAGGTTTTCTTTTAATTGCATGAACCTCTAGTTGGCCTCTAGCCTAGGAAAATTCTAAGAGTAAGGAATACTCAACTTAATCTTTAACTACTATCGCATTCACGGGCATCATATCATGCTCTTGACTTAAATACAGTTCATTCACATGATAACCCAATGAATCTGGTACTTCTGTCACCCTCTTCCCTACCCCACTCCATTACAGATGGGAAAACTTGTTGAGAGAATTTGAACAATTCACTTAGGAGTAACTAACTGGACTTTGCCTGCTAGGCTGTCCTGTTACAAGTCTCCCTCTAAGAACTTAAACAACAGGAATGCTGTGGAATATGAAGGGGTGGGCTTGCCAACCAGCAAGAGGAGAAGAGAGAGGGGGAGTGAAAGTGGGCCGGTTGCTGACTCCAAGTAAAAACATCTCTGTATTTCCATTGTAAATATCTCGGAGACTAAAACCGCAAGATTCATCCATTGTCTTTCAGATTTTTCTCACTCTAAAACAGAATGAGTCTAAGACACGTTTTCAAATGATCTCTAAACAACAGATTAAGATGCACTTCTCATTTGTCCAAGTCCATTTTTTCAGTCTATTACCTTGTGTATACGGAGGCCCTAGTTTCACAAAGCAATATAAATCGGATTTTGTCAGATGCTCATAATTTTGGAATTAGGAAATTTTGGCTCAAAAAGCCACAAGGCTGACAGATAGCTGTAGTAATTCCAACAAATCTATATTTATGTGTGTCTCAGCAGAGCCCTAGCATTTACATTTTTTACCACACACTCCCTGTGTTGTTCATGAAACGAAAAGTCAAATTTGAAGAGATGGTTATCAAATTTACAGGATCTTTTTAGGATGCCAAAAATTACGAAGAAAAATTTTAGGTCATATAAGTGCTATTTTGTAATGTATTCTTTTAATGTGAAAAAGTGCTTCATAAACATCTATCTACTTAAATCATTTGTGTAAGGATCACAAGGACATGTGCTGTTGAGAAGGAAACTGGTAACAAGATTGTGCTATGTTTATTTGGATCGTTAAAAAAGAATATGTGACTTTAGCAATGTCTCTGTTGATCTGTGGTAGGAACCAGGTTTTGAAAATTATGGCAGCAGCAACATATACATCTTAATATATAATTTTGAATTCATTTTGGATGAAAAGACTTCGATTTTGTCCGAAATATACAGGAAACCTCATTCATTCCCTACTGAGATCAGTAAGAATGATTGCAGGTTAAAGTCAACATGAGTAAATATCTCTCTTCTCAAAGGACAAACATATTTAAGCCACCCATAGGCATGTGTAATTTTATATTCTTCTTTTAACATCTGCTCTGTAACTTTTGTAATTGGTTCCCAAGCTGCTCTGGTGTAACTGTTCTGGACCACTGATTTCCTTGCAGAGACTGTGCTTCTAGACATTGACCACTATGACCACTGCTATTTAACATTTTGGGGGAAGTTATAATTGATTCAGTAAGGAAAATTATATAATGATTAGAAATAAGACTACAGAATTATGAATACTTTCTAAGATATTAGAAAAGCTAAAAAAAAATCAGAATTCACAATCACATTCAACATTATTCATACAAAACCAATACAATATTGTAAAGTAATTAGCCTCCAATTAAAATAAATAAATTTAAATTAAAAAAAAAGAATGCAAAGACAAGATTGTTATATTTTGTCTAATATATGAGCAAAGTAATAATCAAATACTGTCATGTGGAACGGGGAATTGAACTGTCTTTTCTTCAGTGTTGAACGTGTAACTAATACCATCCTTCTCAAACATAATTGGATCATGCATATTAAAGATATTTATACCTTTGGATACAATTACTTCACTTTTAGGATTTCTTCTAAGAAAATAAGATGAAGTTATATACATATATATGTGTATATACGCTTATACACTTATATATATACATACATATATATGCATATTCACATATACATGCATAGAATTAATTGTAAAGTGGAGACAAACTTAGTTTTCAGCAGCTGAGGAACTGCTAATAGTTCACTGTACATCGCCCCCATCAAACATTTAACCAACGTTAAAATTTTTTTCTAAAGATTATTAAAAATCTAAAGACTATTAAAAAATGCTGAAAAATTAGAGAATCTTCTGACATAACAGTAAGCTAAAAATGGAATACTAAACAAAATATAACAATACTCAAATCTCAAACAAAAATTATGTATATTGCTTATTAAAAAGGAACTGTGAGAAAATCTTTCAGCAGTGTAATGGTGACAATTTTATAGTGGTGAGATTTGTGGAGATTATCATGTTTTCTACTAAACAATGTACACACATACATATAACAATTTGAAATACTTTTTCATGGTTTTATGATTTTATGTAGTGGATCACAGTCCAAATAAAGGATTCATTAAGCATTAACTAAGGTTATTAAATTTTCTTTTTTCACTCAAAGCCAAATTAAAAATTAGAAAGACAAGCAAGTATGATTTTCCTTTAACTTGTTCTCAATGATTTTTTTCTTCCTTTTGCAAACTCTCACTCCAGAAACACCTAATGATAAAAACAGGACATGATCCCTTGCTTTCTTGATCCTTTTAAGAAAAAAAATTTTTAATTTGGAAATCAGAATTAAAGTTTAAGATGATGCCCAATTTGACTTTGCAAGATATTCTGTACTCTGAATAGTCCTGAATTTATATTTCTACAACCCTGGAGAAGTATAGCATGGACAGAGGAACCCGTCAGGCTACAGTCCACTGGGTGTCAGAGTCAGACACAACTTAGCGCTGACCAACCCTAGAATCCTAATCAATGCACATGAACGTGAGCAAATTCCAGGAGACGGAGGAGGACAGAAGAGCCTGGGTGCTGCAGTCCATGGGGTTGCAAAGAGTTGGACCTTACTCAGCAACTGAACAACAACAAGAATCCTACATTTAGCTGTCCACTTGAAATCTTGATTTGGATATCTTATACGCTTTTCACAGTTTTATTATCCAAGGCCTAAAATAGTCTGGGTTTGGTTTACTCACTGACCCATATGCCTAGAACAAAGCTAGAATCATGTCTTGTACATAGTAGATGCTCACTAAATATTTTCTGGATGACTATATACATCAATTATTGCCCAGAGGGCCCATGGGTATCTGCGATCACAGAACAACTCAACACGGCTGAGGATCAGTAATGGCTCGGAATTAGTCACCGAATGGTACTTGGAAACCATAACAAAGGAACCCCTTATATTGGCCTAACCGTTCATACCATATACCATAGATGGTATTCTTTTCTCCTGTTATCAATTGAGACAATAATCATCCCTGTCATTTACTGACTTATTATATATGAAACACCAATGCCCAGCTTTGCAAGTATGATCATGTATAACCCTTAGTGTTAAAATCACATTTTAAAGACGAGGAAATGGGCTTGGAGGAGCTTAGTATCCTGGTGAACTAGATGGCTTATCAACTGGAGATTATAATTATTAGGAAGTGTAAAAGGGGAAACAGGCTTAGAGAGATGAAGTAACACCCAGTGTCTGATACGAGGGGTGGGATGAACCGAGTGAGGGTCAGACTCAGGTCACTTGATTCCCTAACTTATGCCTTTAAATCCCACACAGTGCAACCTCTTAGTGAAGAACTGAGTCCTGGCCTGAGGCACTTGATACTTCATGTTAAGCTTATTTAATCTTACTTAGTGGGATGAGCTTCTCTGGTGGCTCAGAGGGTAAAGCGTCTGCTTGCAATGTGGGAGACCTGGGTTTGATCCCTGGGTCGGGAAGATCCCCTGGAGAAGGAAATGGCAACCCACTCCAGTACTCTTGCCTGGAAAATCCCATGGACAGAGAAGCCTGGTAGGCTACAGTCCATGGGGTCTCAAAGAGTCGGACACGACTGAATGACTTCACTTAGTGTTGCTGAGCCTCGACTGAAGTGGGATGATGACACTGGGCTTATTACACGGTTGTCTCTGCCACTCCAGGCTCCTTGAACCCATTACACTTCCTAACCATTTAGCTGCCTCAGAGAAGGTCACATAAAGCCTACAATAAAGCCATTTAATAAATTTCTGAATGGATTCTGTTTAACTATAGCAGAGGTAATAAGCTGAATGCCAAGGTGCTTTTAACATGCAAAAACTAGGGACTTTAGGGATAAAATTAAGGAGTTTTGCTGGCATTTCTAAAGCCTGGTTTGAATATCAGTATCACAACTTTACAGGTCCCAGAGTGTAGAATTCAAACCACAGAATGGGGACTGAAGACAGGAAGCCCTTTTCTTGCCACACAGACTAGAGATAAAAGTCTTTTATGGGCAACTGGGAAGTACCAGAGTGGGCAATGCCAAAAAGGGAGAGAGCTGGGGAGAGGGAAACTGGTGCAGGCGATGGGCTCCTACCCCTTTCCCATGTTGGCCGCATCCCAGGGAGAGAAGAGGAGTGGGGAAAGCATAGACAGATACTTTTGGCAGGATTAAGGAGGATTAAGAGCAACATCCCAGGTGGAGTTAGTGGTAAAGGACCCAGCTGCCAATGCAGGAGACCTAAGAGATTGGGAAGATCTCCTGGCGGAGGCATGGCAACCCACTCCTGGAGAATTCCTGCCTGGAGAATCCCATGGACAGAGGAGCCTGGTGGGCTACAGTCAATAGGGTCACAAAGAGTTTGGACACAACTGAAGCGACGGAGCACACACACACACACAAGCAACATAGGAAAACATGTCTTGTTCCCCAGAATGAGCCTGAAAACAGGTATGTTTCTGAGAGTCGCTTAGTCAACTGCAAGAATGCTAAGCAGTTAGGTGACAGTCTCAACATAAACAGAGAGATGAGTGAAAAAGAAAAATAAAATTATATAGCAGAAACTAATGCAACATTGTAAATGAAGTATACTCTAATAACAATTTCAAAAAAAGAAAATTAATACAGAAAACCATGGATAAACAAAGTATCAGTGGCTGCTGCTCCTTCACAGTCCAATCCAGCAGGGAGTCCTGTGGGTTCAACCTCCAATGATTCTCAAAGGTTTCCGGCCAGGACTACTGCTTGAGCACAAGTCATCAACATCCTTCATCTGTACTTGCTTACAAGTGCCTCCTCAATACCTCTGGACATGCCTTGCTCTAATCCATTCTCCACATTGGTACCAAAGGCATCTTTAAACAACATTCAGTTCAACATTGTGTCAAACCATTTCCCAGCTAAAATCTCCTAAGTAACAATTCTATGTAGAATAAATCCACCTCCTCAGCAAACCTTGGACTGCAGCCCCAGCACACTTCCCTGAGTTCAGCCACTCCCCAGGGTCTTAGGTTTTTGCTTTGCTTGGACTCAGAACAGTGAAGCTCACTCCCGTCTCCAGACCGTGCACTGGTGGTCCCTCTGCTCTTTGCTGACCCCTTTCCACTCCTCAAAATTCCAGCTGTCTCATTTCTTTAGAGAAGAGCACTAAATTATTCTTTCACAGATTATTTTTTAGAGCTTCTTATCATAAACCTTCTGTAATTATATCATTCTATTTATGGGCTTCTATATTTACTTTTCTCCACCTCTAGAAAGCAAGTGCTACTAATTAAGGGATCACGCTCTCCACATCCACAACCTTAAGCGTTGCTTATGGCATATGGAAGGTGCTCAAACAATGTGCTGAATGAATAAACAACTTTTAGGAAAAACAGTAAGAGGGCTACCACTAGTTGCAGTCAACCGAAAGTGTTGCACTTTCCATATACTGTCTAATACTAATGTCCGAATTTAAGGTGAGAAAATGGTGGTTTATACGGTCTATGGATTTGCCTTAAGCCAAAAACACTGCATGTTTAGCTCTGTCTTTGAGAGTCCAGAAAACATGTCAGAGCAGACTGAACATAAAAGTTTACCACAAATATTAACAGTACAAGTTATAAAGGGGCATAATATGGGACAGTCTATCAAAAGCATTTTCAGATACTCAAGCGTTTTATCAAAAACATTTCCATCAGCCCCTCCTCCCTTCCTTCTTGAATCACGTTTCTTTGGAGGAGACAGGAATTACCTTTCCTAAGCAAAATCTTCAGTGAAGAGTCCCAAACTTGCAAAATTCGCAGTCAGCCTGGTGGCAAAGCCTGTATTTGCCGACTATCCCATGATCCTCTGCAGCTTCTGCTACCTCCTCAATTGGTTAAATATTGAATTCACCTGGTACTGTCCGTCATCACCTGGCTTGAGTCAAAATGATCATTGGTTCCTGCTCATTTCATCCCTTATCAGCCCTATGAGACAAATCTTACCATTATTTCTACTCTACAATGGAGATACTAGGAATCAAATCTTTTTAGTCAGAATCACGAAGCTGGTGGTAGAGGCAAAATTCAAATACCAGCGTGATGATTTTAACCCTTTGGCTTCTCTTCAAACACACTTCAGAGTGGCTCTGTGGGACTGCTGTGGGGCCAGAGCCACCGTCTACTAAAGCAGAATAGGCTAGAGGGAGTCTTATAAGGCTGCAAAGCCCAGGTGTCTGCCATTACTGAATCCTTTCTCCCAGGAGGCCATGTGTGTATTATTTACTTGCAAGGGATTTAAAGTCAGTAATCCTAGGTGTTTGCTGCAATTTCCTGTGTGACCCTGGCTAAGTTACATAACCTCTCTGAGCCTCAAATTCATGGAGATAAAATAGAACTTATCCTCCATGGGATGGTGAGACTTTGAATGAGCTACTTGATGAAAAACACTTTGTATGTTATTTGTCACAGAGTTTAAATATTCAAAAATCAGAGTATAATTGTGATTAAGATCTTTAGTATTTTTCAGTGCTCTATTTATATTTTCCAAAAGAAAAAAAAGTTCCCAAGACAAAATCACATCAACTTCCAATCTGTCTCAGGTTAGCCTAAGATGCACCCACTTCTTTCCATTGCTGGGCCCAGGAAGCTTGATATTTGTGAGCAGATGCACTGATCACTCAGGGAGACTAATAGCAGGGCTCCAATGATGCAACAGGAGACTATCTGGCATCTAATAAGAATGAACCAATAAATCTTGCAAACATTGTTTGATGGATATATTTGAAAGTGAAAAGACTTTGTTATTTCTTACAAAATTTACCAAATCGTTGCCAAAGATACTTGCCATGATGGGTCCGTAAGGTTGCCTTTGCAACAAAAGCAAAGAGCAATTTTAATTAGTATAATTAAAAGTCCCATTCTCTTTAAGGGGATATATTTTAGCTTAACACCAGGAAATTGAAATAAATGAGGTTGGAGGGGGTGAAAAACATAAAACTCCATTCCAAACCCTTTTTATTAGAAGGAAATATAATTAATTATTAAAATAAAAAGGAAGCAAAAACATAACCCTCAATACTGCTGACAATCAAACTTTGGCTATAATGAACACAGACAATTATGCACATATCATTGGATTACAGACAACTTCCGTCTTGCAATTACAAGAAGAATTTCCCTACAAATACCATGAAAGACATCATATAAAAACATTACTGGCACTAGCCTAAAACACATGTTGTGCCATTGAGAACCCAGAAAACAGGTGCCAACATGAAATGAACCTGAAATTGAACACAAAATATTACAAAATATTATGCCAGAAAGGGCATACTTCTAAAGAATGCATCAAAATGATTATAAATATTTATTCAGTTAATTTGAATCTTTTAACTTCAAAATATTCTACTCATTTATCCATTCCTGCTTTAATTACATTTTTGTCAAAAGAGCAATAGGGATTTACTTTCTAAACTACTGTTTTTCAAGAGGTGATCTCAAATAAAATAGAAATAGGATTGTTGTTGTTTAGCCACTCAGTCATGTCTGACTCTTCATGACCCCATGGACTGTAAGCTGTCAGGCTTCTCTGTCCATGGGATTTCCCAGGCAAGAATACTGGAGTGGGTTACCATTTCCTTCTCCAGGGGATCTTCCCAACTCAGGACTTGAACCTGTGTTTCCTGCACTGCAGGAAGACCCTTTACTGCTGAGCCACCAGTGAAAACACAGGAAAAGTAGATGTAATTTAAAATAGATGGCTTCAACTGCAGAAGTAAGGGGATTCTTTTTTTGCAGTGGCTCTTTCTCAATTATTGCCAGTCACTCTACCCAAGATATGGCCTGACTGTGATAAAATATGGTAACATATTTTTGAAGGATTGTAATGCTACAATAGGGTTAACCTAATATAAATGTATTGCTGAATATAGCAAACAATGGGCTTCCCATGTGTCTCAGTGGTAGAGAATTTGCCAGGAAATGCAGGAGATGTGAGTTCAATCCCTGGGTCAGGAAGATCCCCTGGAGAAGGAAATGGCAACCCATTGCAATATTCTTGCCTGGGAAATCCCATGGACAGAGGAGCCTGGTGGGCTACAGTCCTGCTGCTGTTAAGTCGCTTCAGTCGTGTCCAACTCTGTGTGACCCCAGAGACGGCAGCCCACCAGGCTCCCCTGTCCCTGGGATTCTCCAGGCAAGAACACTGGAGTGGGTTGCTATTTCCTTCTCCAATGCATGAAAGTGAAAAGAGAAAGTGAAGTCGCTCAGTCGTGTCTGACTCCTAGCGACACCATGGACTGCAGCCTACCAGGCTCCTCCGTCCATGGGATGTCCATGGGGTCACAAAGAGTCAGAGACGACTGAGAGCACACACCCCCCCATAATAAACAATAGATAATTACTTCTTTAGTTTTTAATATTTTTAATATTTTCCTCTCCCACATATACTCCTCCCCCTTTTAAATTTATAGCTCCTCTAAAATTTGAGGAAATCATAAGAATTAAGAATTATTTTTTATTTGGTACATCGCATCATTAAATAGAGAAAAATACATGTTTATTAAAATAACGTTTCTTGACATCTGTTTTTATGTTTTATACCAAGTTCAAACAGCATAATCTGGAACAATGAGAGTGATCAAATTTAAAACCACAAGTGAAGAAGTTTTATCAGGGCAATTAGTCTATAAAATGATCATTTTTATTTATATTACAAATGCAGAAACTGAAATATAAGGAAGATAATTTGCCAAGAAATTATGTGCCAAGCATTAACCTTGCTTTGAGATATTCTGTTTTTATAATGAATCTATACTGCCTTTAAACTACAGGTTAAACCCAAGAATTGTAATACAGGAACTAAGATAAGTTGACACCACTTCTGCCATCTTCAAAAAATTGTTCTTGTCATGTATCATCGTCCCTCCTTCAGTTGCTCAGTTACTGGTACTCTTTCTTTCTTCCAATTTTTTCTTAAATACTATTCAGTTAGGACATTGCTCCAAGCAATCCACAGAGATCACTCTAGTCTTGGTCACAAATGACACCCACTTTACTACATCCAACCACCATTTCCCAGTCCTCTTCCTACCTAAACTGTCAACAGCATTTGACACCGCTGATTACACCTTCCTCTTTGAATCACACTTTCTTCTCTTGTCCTCCAGAAAAATCTGCCAGTCTTCTTGAAGCTCAGACATCTGAGAATGCTACTTATACTGCATTTATTTGGTCAAAGCAAGTCAGAAGGGCAGTCTTGACTGAACAGACGCCACTGTATGAGAACACAGGGAGGGAAAAAGTTGTTGATAGCCAGCTTTGGAGGCTATGTCAGACCTCAGAAGTACACAGGTGGATGAGGGGGTAAAAAGAGAAAAAGAACAACATCCCATTTAGAGAGTTCAGTCTTAGTTTACAACAGGATGTTCAGAATTCATCAGACCATCTATTTTTATTTTAGATTAATTTGTATCGACTCTCCTTTCCCATTTACTCCCCCTCCCTGCTGCTGTGGCTAAGTCGCTTCAGTCGTGTCCGACTCTGTGCGACCCCATAGATGGAAGCCAACCAGGCTCCCCCATCCCTGGGATTCTCCAGGCAAGAACACTGGAGTGGGTTGCCATTTCCTTCTCCAATGCAGGAAAGTGAAAAGTGAAAGTGAAGTCACTCAGTCGTGTCCGATTCTTAACGACCCCATGGACTGCAGCCTACCAGGCTCCTCCGCCCATGGGATTTTCCAGGCAAGAGTACTGGAGTGGGGTGCCATTGCCTTCTCCACTCCCCTCCCTACATCACCACAAATTTGAGATTTGTAAGATTTCAAATTACTATTTCATATTAGACAGGCTAATTTATGATTGTGATTAACAAAAAGCAACTGGTTCTTTTGCTTTTTTCCTTGACCTTCCCCACACAGATCGACATAGGTGCCCCGACTCAAGGTTTCGTATTCAGATTCAAAGCCAGAAAGTTGTACTGGCCACAGTTGTTCCTAGAATCCCACAGCCACCCTTCATTCTATATCAAGGGCTAGAACTGAGGCATATGACTGCCTTTAAGTATAAAGAACATTGGAAACTGAATGTGTAGATTTTTCCAGTCTATATTTTAGACACAGCAGCAGAGAAGTGGTTGGACTGGTTTTTGTATTCATGAATCTCTAGTGATTATTACATTTAAAAGAAAAAAAAAAGACAAGAAGAAACAAAACCAAAAACTATGTTTACAGCATGATTTGGATAATTTCTGTAAATGCAAAATGTAAAAACAGCTTCCCTGGTAGAACAGCTGGTAAAGAGTTCGCCTGCAATGCAGGAGAGCCCGGTTTGATTCCTGAGTTGGGAAGATCCCCTGGAGAAGGGCTAGGCTATCCACTACAGTATTCTTGGATGTCCCTGGTGGCTCAGATGATAAAGTATCTTCCTGTGATGCAGGAGACCTGGGCTGATTCCTGGATTTGGAAGATCCCTTGGAGGAGGGCTTGGCAACCCGCTCCAGTATTCTTGCCTGGGTGAATTTCTAGTGATTACTACATTTCAAAGAAAAAACCCAAGACAAACAGAAGAAACAAACTAAAAACTATCTTTTATAGCATGAGTTGGATAACTTCTTCTGTAAAGGACCATATAGTAAATATTTTAAGCTTTGAAGGTCATATATCTCTGTCAAAATTACTCAATTCTGCCATTATAGTGCAAAAGCCGGCATAGATAATATGTAAATTAATGGGTCCTGACTATGTTCCAATAAAACTTTATCTGAAAAACAAGTGGTAGTGATGGGCTACAGTTGGCCACACTGGTCGTAATTTGCTTACCCCTGCTTTAGAATGATAATTCGAAGAAACATTTGTCTAACTCACATATATCCCTAGAGGCCCACACCTCTGCTCAAATGATTTGCTCTTTGCTAAGAACCACACTTATTGTTTGAACCAGAAAAACATTCATCATTTCATTGCTTCTAGGGGGATAGAAGGTAACAGATAAGCAATAACAAAATAGAAACAGGCTTAAATGTAGAGCATGTTAAGTTGGGATATCGTTCTAGAACTAAAACACTTTTATAAGGCATTTTAGTCATCTTCTACAATAAAATTTCATGTAGGCATTTCAAGCAACTTCTGTATCTTGATGATATCAGAGGTAGCCAGAATGGTTGAATAGAGCCCCTGTAGGATGGCTAGGATGCAATTTATACAAACACAGCCATAAACATGAAGGACCTGGAGAATCCCAGGGACAGGGGAGCCTGATGGGCTGCCGTCTATGGGGTCGTACAGAGTTGGACATAACTGAAGTGACTTAGCAGCAGCAGCACACAAAATCTTTATCCTCAATAAAACAGTATCAATGCTGTTTTGAAATCCTTCCTGTGCCCCAGTGGTTACATTTTGCCCTTAGCTATTCAGCATCTCTTAACTTAAACTCAACAGCATTTTCCCCAAGTATGGTATCATCCTGATAGCTGAAAATGAAAATGATTCCAAAAATAACTTCAAGTTAATTGTGCAGGTGAGAATATACATCCACCCTCACACCAACCAGTGCCAAACTGTCTGAGTGAACAAATGAACATCTGGAATAAGCACAACTAAGCCCCAATTCAAAAACATGCCACAATAAATTTAGCACTCCTTACTATTACAAACAGCATTATTTACAACATTCTACAGGACAGAGTTGCCTTCACAAAAACTATCTCAGGAAAGTTCTTTTTTAAAAAAAGTATGCAAAGAACAAAATAATTTGTGCATTCTCCTTTATCTGATAGATTATTTCCAAAGGTTTCCATATATGTCTTGTGGCGGTCCTGATTCTACTTTGTCTTACATCAACCTTCTACACTGTGACAATAACTGCTTAAATCTTTTAAGAGTTTAATTCTTATGCTAAAAAGAGCTCTTGTGGTGTTCTCATGAGACCAACTTCTGGCCAAGAGTTAGATATAGTCTCCACTATTTCCTCTCCTTGCCATGTACCTCTACATGTTGCCAGAAAATCTATAATATGTAATGATTTAGAATTAATACCCCAATTCCCTAGATCTTTTAATGAATTCACTTACACTTGGGGATCTGACCAAGGCATCTGTTCATGAATAGTGGAATGATTACCAAGTCCTGACGGGGAAGGCACGATGCCATCTTTTCCTGAAATACATCCCAACTGAGAAATCAACTGCCTCATGCCTAGGTTTTTTGTGTGTCTTTTTTTTTTTTTTTTAAATCATTAACTGTAAAACTCTATTGGACATTTTCTTCTAGGCTACCTCCCTTTACCCTGTGGTATCTGTTCAGTTCAGTTCAGTTGCTCAGTCGTGTCTGACTCTTTGCGATCCCATGAATCGCAGCACGCCAGGCCTCCCTGTCCATCACCAACTCCCGGAGTTCACTCAAACCCACATCCATTGAGTCAGTGATGCCATCCAGCCATCTCATCCTCTGCCGTCCCCTTCTCCTCCTGCCCCCAATCCATCCCAGCATCAGAGTCTTTTCCAAGGAGTCAACTCTTCGCATGAGGTGGCCAAAGTACTGGAGTTTCAGCTTCAGCATCAGTCCTTCCAATGAACACCCAGGACTGATCTCCTTTAGAATGGACTGGTTGGATCTCTTTGCCGTCCAAGGGACTCTCAAGAGTCTTCTCCAACACCACAGTTCAAAAGCATCAATTCTTCGGTGCTCAGCTTTCTTCACAGTCCAACTCTCACATCCATACAAGACCACTGGAAAAACCATAGCCTTGGTTAGATGGACCTTTGTTGGCAAAGTAATATCTCTGCTTTTCAATATGCTGTCTAGGTTGGTCATAACTTTCCTTCCAAGGAGTAAGCATCTTTTAATTTCATGGCTGCAGTCACCATCTGCAGTGATTTTGGAGCCCCCAAAAATAAAGTCTGACACTGTTTCCACTGTTTCCCCATCTATCTGCCATGAAGTGACGGGACCAGATGCACGTTCAAGGTAAGAGAAACCCAAGTAAGATGGTAGGTGTTGCAATAGGGCATCAGAGGGCAGACACACTGAACAGTATGAACCGTTGTATCTGTTACAAGGTAGAAAAAAAAGATCCAGTATATGAAACTTTTCTCATGGATCTACACCAGGATTTTGAGAATTTAACATTCGAATCAATTGATAGCTACACTGAATTTCAAAATTACTTTTTTAAAATTTTGTGTTGGACAAAATGTTAGTTCAGGTTATCCTGAACTAATGTATTGGCCAACTCAATACATTAAGCTTAACGAATACCTCCTCATTCTCCATCTTCCAAAAACTTCACATGAGATGAATCATAGTCCAGTTCCTGCATCACCTATAGTTTAGACAGTTGATATGGGAGGGCAACACACAATCTTGATTTCACTGGTTTGTTCTTTACTTACCAAATCTTCCAAGCATTAATGTTCAAGTGGATTTAGTTTTCTCATTCCATAAAACTACATCCCTTCATGAATGGAATATAATCTCTACAGCACATGTTTTCTGACTTTAAGTGGCCCCAAGAAAAGCAACTTGGGAGGAACAGTGGCCACTAATCCAACTTCCCTCTTGAAGTCAGAGTCAGGCAGAGCCGCTGACTTTGAGCTGGGAGAAGAGGCTGTGCTAGGGACCTTGGCCATCAGGAGAGCTCCTGTCACTGTATGTATGATGTGAATTTAAATTGTTGACCTGCCAGCATAAGGCTGGGATTTTTCACTCACATTTGCCAGTCTGCTTCAAAATTGTCTTGCCAATGGTATTGTACAGTCCTACTCACTAAGCATGCACGAAGGCAAGCAGCCAGTGTGATTCCCTACAGTGAATGCATATTCTAACTTTTGCAGATTTGTGACCCTGAGTTTGGATATTTGTTCAAAAGTGTACCACATTTGTCCTGGGCATCACAGTTCAAACTCATGGCATCATACTGCTAGTTCAAAAGCACAGCTGAAAAGGGATTATCCATAGTGCTCTTCAAGCATCATTTGACACTGGTTAATCTTTACCATCATCCAGAGGAATTTTCTGAAAAAGGAATGTGAATTCTCCCACTATGTAAATCAAGTGAGTACAGCATAGCTGTCTTTTTAGGGGCATAAAATCAATAAAGGACAAGAGTGAATAAAAAGGAGATATACTGAACTACCGTCACTAATCAAGTAGCTCTGTTTTTGACATGAATCACTGCATAAGTCACATCATTAGTCAAAATTTTCACCACTCACAATTCACATAATCACAGACTGTCCTGAACTACACAGCCAAAGAACACAAGAGCTGACAATACTCTTGGTGTCTCCTTGTCGCCCTCACAGTGCTGTCTTACAACCTGGCACTAAAATACAAATTGAATGAGTAAGTGGAATTCATCTAACTTCTGAATGAGTTTACACATTTTGACTGGTTTCTCAGGAAACTAGTCATACCTACAATAATTGAAACTCTTTAGCTAATGGCTATGCCCAATTTAGGCCTGGGTCTTCAATCGCCTACACATTTGTAATGATTGAGAGGAAGGATTAATATTTGATGAGCACCTCTTTCAGGGCAGGACTTTTGCTGGTTGTCCTAAGAACATTTTCTCTGTTCATCTCCATAACAAATAAAGTATTATTATTTTTATTTTATAGAAATTTAGCCTTAAAGAAAACTTGTACAAAGGGAAGAATGCCAGGACTGGAACCCTGATGATCAGACTCCATAACCCCTGTTTTTTTCTTCTATATCATCCTGTCTGTAAAAGTATGTGCTTCCAGCCTTTCCTTAGAAAGGATGGACACACCCTAGGTTGGAGATGCCTACTATTTTGACTAACTCTTTACCTTGATACCTTGATTATGTTATCACATATATTGACCACTAAGCATATGTGGCTATGAAAATTAAGAAAAAGTACATAAAATTAATTTCAGAAGTGTTCAAGAGCCACCACTGGCTAGCGCCTGCCAAGTCCCTTATTGGGACAGCGTGGATATATGACACTTGCACCATCACAGGAACTTTAATCAGATAACACTTGCTAACAAGAAAAACTTGGACTTTCTAAGACTCTAGAATATCTGAATTCTACCACCTTTAAATGAGAGAGAAAAGGTAATTTAGAGTTAGCTTATTCTTATTGATCAAAATGCTGCGTTTTTGTTTATATGTGTTACTGGCCCCATACGCAGTCAGAGGTCCGCGTGCTCCTCCTTGCTGGTGATAGTGGAAAAGGATTTACAATAATTTGTATTCAAGCTCTTCTCTTTGATCTTTACTTCCAATGTGAGAGTTCACCAACTGGTTTTATGTCCAGAAAAGAACAAAACTATTTCATTTACTCAGAGATCGAGGTCAAGGTACCTCAACCAAAAGGTGGGCCCCATGTCATTAAACGGACCCATATTTATCTCTCTGATTCTAAGGATGTAAACACCAAAGATTCTATATTACAATATGTATATAGAGCTGCAAACAGACTTTGATGGAATCATATTACTTGATTTTCCTTTTTCAGGAGGTTTTAAAAGGTGCACTGGCTACCTTCAGATCATTTTCATTTCCTATGAAGAAAAAAAAATCCCAATGTGTTTTATTAAAATTTTTCATCACACATGTTACACTCCAATTTCTATTTTTTAACTGAAAAGGATTGATTAAATCAGCAGGTAGCAACTGAATCGTGTTTAAGACTCAGTGTGACTGAAGTAGATTATTTTTTCCCTATTTTTTTTAATCTCTGGGCAAGGCTGGCTTTCTGCTCCTTTATTTAGTAGTACTCAAATGTTGCAGCTTTAACCAAGGGTTTTGTTGGTCACTTCACTCCCCACCAAGGACATTGAAAGTAAAAAAATTCAAAATGCCTCAAATTACTGGGCTTAATAAAAATTGACAAGTAGTGTTGATACAAGAGAAATAAATTGTTAGAGGTGAAGAATGGAAGGCAGAAAGCATGCCTCGCTACAATACTGTGGGGCAGATTTAAAGGCTCGTTGTAACTTGTAGCAAAGTGAAAATAATGCTTTCGTAGTAATAACACCTTACCTATCTATAACACTTTTCATCTACAGTTAGCCTAAGGCTTTTTACATTCTATTTATAGATATCACTCCAACCTCCGCGGAAATCCAGCTACCTCTGAGGTGGAACCAAACATCTTCTCTCTGCCAGCAATATTACACAACAGTTTTCAGGAGAGAAAATGAAGAATAATTTCTCCTGTTGAAACGGCAGGAGGAATTTCTGAGTGGGAAGAATGTAATTTCTAAGTTAGAATTGGCACTGACACTAGAACTTAACACCCCAATTCATACAGAAAGTGGGCGTGGAAACTTCAAAGAACACAAGGGGTCACCATGAAGAGTTTTATTCCTCAAATGATTAATTACAGCATTTATGAAAATGAAAGCTATTTCCTGATATGAAACTTCTTGCTTTTACCCGTTAGGCTTGAGAGGACCACAGGTGTTTCTTTTTCTTTTTTTTTTTCTCTTCTTTTCTTTTTATTCTTTTTTTCTTTTCTTTTTTTTTTAAAGGAAAACAATTATAAGAACACCCCTACACTCTTAGCCACGCAGAATGGTCAGCAAGGGTAATGTGTACTTAAGCCCTGTTAGGTACTGGTGGAGCTGTGTATCTTTTCATAGGTAATTAATTACTTTGCAGATTTATAATTTTTCAGAGAGGTATAAAAATTAAATGCAAAAAATGTAAATGAAAACTATTGAAAAACATAGTAAAAATTTATGCTTCAGGATTTCCTACATCTAATCTGCCATAGGATGGATTTAGCAAGGGAAGTTACCTATCAGAGAATAAGCAAGGAAAAGAGGGACATGGGTTGAAAAGAATGGGAAAAGGGAGAAAGGAGAAAATTTCACCTAGAAGTAAAAAATAAGCCAACATGAAACATAACAATTCTCATCTTCCAAACCAGAAGTATTTTCTAATTTGGAAGAAACCAGATTCTCTTTTCTCTCAAAAACATTTCTTTCAAACCAATCCTTCTCAAGGCCTGCAAAGGAAAGGGCTCAGAGATTTATATAATTTAGACCAAGAGCTGTGTATATGAATCATATCTGAGCAACTGTGATAGAAATTTTAAACATTGGCTCAAATAAAAATTAAGAATAAAACTTTAGAGCTAAGAATCCCAGCATTACAATGCATTTTGTTCTGTGATACAGTCATTAAAACAAAAAACCCTCACCCTCTCAAACTCCTACTTTAATATAAATTACTGTACAAACATCTACCTACTAACATAAAGAAATGTATCTGCTTGGAGAAATATTCTGATAAAAAATTTTTAAGGTCATCAGAGGAGAGTCATGATCTGTCAAAGTTGGTGATGCCATCGAACCATCTCATCTTCTGTCATCCCCTTCTCCTCCCACCTTCAATCTTTCCCAGCATCAGGATCTTTTCAAATAAGTCAGTTCTTCACATCAGGTGGCCAAAGTATTGGAGTTTCAGCTTCAGCAGCAGTCCTTCCAATGAATATTCAGGACTGATTTCCTTTAGGATGGACTGGATGGATCTCCTTGCAGTTCAAGGGACTCTCAAGAGTCTTCTCCAACACCACAGTTCAAAAGCATCAATTCTTCAGCGCTTGGCTTTCTTTATAGTCCAACTCTCACATTCATACATAACCACAGGAAAAACTGTAGCTTTGACTAGATGGACCTTTGTTGGCAAAGTAATGTCTCCGCTTTTTAATATGCTATCTAGTTTGATCATAAGTTTTCTACCAAGGAGCAAGCATCTTTTAATTTCATGGCTACAGTCACCATCTGCAGTGATTTCAGAACCCCCAAAAATAAAGTCTCTCACTATTTCCACTGTTTCCCCATCTACTTGCCATGAAGTGATGGGACTAGACACCATGATTTTAGTTTTCTGAATGTTGATTTTTAAACCAACTTTTTTCCACTCTCCTCTCTCACTTTCATCAAGTGGCTCTTTAGTTCTTCTTCACTTTCTGCCATAAGGGTGGTTGTCATCTGCATGTCTGAGGTTATTGATATTTCTCCCGGCAATCTTGATTCCAGCTGTGCTTCATCCGGCCCAGCATTTTGCATGATGTACTCTGCATATAAGTTAAATAAGCAGGGTGACAATATACAGCCTTGGTGTTCTCCTTTCCCGAATTGGAACCAGTCTGTTGTTCTATGTCCAGTTCTAACTGTTGCTTCCTGATCTGCATATAGGTTTCTCAAGAAGCAGGTCAGGTGGTCAGGTATTCCCATCTCTTTAAGAATTTTCCAGAGTTTGCAGTGACCCACAGAGTCAAAGGCTTTGGCATAGTCAATAAAGCAGAAGTAGATGTTTTTCTGGAACTCTCTTGCTTTTTGATGATCCAGCGGATATTGGCAATTTGATTATTCTCACTGACATTTTGTTAGATGTTACCAATTCCCCTTGATAATAGTAACATGATATGATGGGAAAGATGAAAAAATTGTTAGCAATGCTTTTCTTGATAACATGGGTTACTGATTAGACTTAGCATAGCTTGTTGTTTTTTTTTTTCAATGTATCACATATTTAAAATTACTACAGTTATTTTTAAGTGTCTATAGTAAAATTTGGGCTTCCCTGGTGGCTCAGGCACAAAAATCTGCCTGCAGTGCAGGAGACCTGGGTTTGATCTCTGGCTTTGGAAGATCCCCTGAAAAAGGAAATGACAACCCACCCCAGGATTCTTGCTGAAGAATCCAATGGACAGAGGAGCCTGGCAGGCTACAGGCCATGGGGTCGCAGAAGAGTCGGGCGTGATTAAGTGACTGACACTTTCACACTTTCACAACATAGTCTGAAGTTTAAAAGGGAAAAATTCTCCCCAAAATGAAAGAAACAGCATGATCAAGTCAGAAACTGCTGGAGGAGTAGAAGTAGGCAGAAGCTTGAAATATTCTCTTAAGATCTGAATACTGTATAGAAGGAATAATTTTTAAAAGCATTTGGCAACAGATATTAGAAACTTTCAAAGTATTTGTACATTTTAGTTTTATATTTATGCTATTAAAATGTTTTCTAAGAAAAAATTCTGAAATATGTATGATTTACATATCAAGTTTTTCATATCTCACATTTTGGACACTTAAATAAAATAGTATGTGGTTATAAAAATGAATGCTATTTAAAAAAAATTAATTCAAACCCACTATGAAGGTAACAATGACAACTCAAAGGAAAACTGTTCCATTTTTATGGAGAACCTTTTTGCATGTGTATATAACTTGTGCAAAGTTACAGTAAATTAGAACTTGATATTCTAAATTTTATAAAATATACCATAAGTATGTTTCTATGTTGCTACTGCCTTGGTATTTCTTACCTGTTATCTGACCCTGTTACTATTACCCTATCTACCAGTTAGCTTGTGAGTTTGTAGTTCTACCAGTAACTGTAGTATCTACCAGTTTGTGAGTTTGTATCTCTCTTTACCCTTCTCCAGGTCCATATAAATTATATTCAGAAATTCAATTTATATGCAGAGGACATTTTCCCCATTGCTTATTTTTGTATATGTGTGTTCCTTCTATAGACATTTCCCCAAAGTTGGCTTTTCTCACTCAGCGTCATACATGATGTACACAGGTCACCAGATCTAGTTCTAAATCATTCTTTTTAAATTAGCTGAATGGTATTTCCTAATATGAGTGAAACAAATTTTATTTTAATCATTCTCCTATTTATTGGCATTCAGAGTAAACAGGTTTTGGTTTTTATTTTGCGACTCCAAGCTGAAATAAACATCCTTATACATATGAGCAATTTTATTTTGATAGAGCAGTTTCTTACTAGTGAAGCTTTGTCAAAAGGGCTGTACTTTTTAAATTTCAAATGCATATTTCCATATGATTCTTTAAAGATCTATACCTATAATCGTGCTCACTGGTAGTCTCTGAGAGAGACTCACCTGCATGTACTCACCAGCACTTTATATTAAATTTTTGCCAATCTGAGGGATGAGAAGTTTGCGAATCTTATTGGAGAGAAGTAGTATCTCATTGTTACTAATGAAATAAAGCATTCTTTCATATGTTTATTGGTCTTTTGAATTTCCTCTTCTGTTGATTACTTATTCATAACCTATGAACATTCTTCTATTGTGGCACTCTGCTTTTGCTTATGTAATTGTATGTTTTATAATATCACAGCTAACATTTTTTTCCTGTCATTTTTGTTGCAATATTTCCCTACAACTTCTCATTTGTCTTTTGATTTGGTTTTTGTGTAATTTAACCTACAAAATTACTTTATGGAAATTTAAATGTCTCTTTTCTATTATGACTCCCAAGTTTTCAGTCTGGCTCAAATTGCTTTCCTTCACCGTAACATTATAAAAATATTCACCTAAATTCTCTTACCAGGTTTTTGTTTTATTTTAAAAAAAGAAAAAAAAAACATTTAACCTTTTTATGTACCTGGGATTTATTTCTATTTATTATGTGACCTGCAGGGTCCGAAATTGCTGTTTATCCAGGTGTAGAGCCAGTTTTAAAAGCACATTTAATAAATAAATAAGCCATTCTTTCTCTACTGAATCACAGTATCATATTCTTTGAATTTTTAAAATTTTCTAAGTATATTCAGATGTCCTTTTCCAGGCATAATTGTCTGTTTCTCTGCTAATATTATAATATTTTTACTATCATACTAAAATGTAGATTTTAATTTCTAGAAGTTAATCACTTCTTGTAATTTTTTAAGTACAATTTTTAGATGTTTTGAATACTTACTCTTCCTCATGGATATTAAAATAACTTCACCTTTTTATTTCCACCATTTCCAAAAATAGTTAGGAAAAACTTTTGAATTTCTAATTGAGATGGTATTTTACTTCATATTAATATATTAATTTTTGGATTTTTGACATTTTTAAGATACATATTGCTATCCAACGTATGCCTTTGCTTTCTTGTGGTGTATTTTATGTACTTCAACAAGACAGAATAAAAATATTCAGTGATTAAAAGGGTATTTATGAAGACTTTTAATGACAAATAATAACACATACTATTAAACCAAATAAAAGCAAAGAAATAAAATTACATGGACAGCATGATGCCAACTAAGTTAAAATGTACACAGAGGGACTGACAGGAAATATTCTAGTACAATGTGACATGTGTGAGTGGAAAATCTGTATATAACCTTTATTTACCCTCTATAATTTTCTGTAGTTTTCAAATTTTTATTGTGGGCTCAACCTACAGCATGACTCTGGATGAGAAAAAAAGCATATAAACATGCCTTCTTTGCCCACTGAAAGACACAGTGAATTTGGAATCCAAGAATCAATAGTGAAAATAAGTGGCACCTCTTGTTATGTGGCAACGTCCCATTTTATCACAGAAGGACCTAGAAAAAACCTCCTGTGACAAGTTGTCCGATGGATTCAGTCAAATTAAACAGCACCATTTTATGTGTAGAATGTTTCTTTCTTTATAAAACAAACTCTAAAATAAGCATACCAGTTCAAGTGCTATGTTAGAGTTCATGGAAAGTAATAACAATTAGTGTATCAGGCATTTATAACTTTATTCCAACTTATAATAAATGCTTCATGCAGAAAATTTGAAAGTACTTTACCTAAAATCACCAACTAGTTAAGAATGAACTGGAGACCATGCTTAGTTAACTCAAAAGAAATTTCTGTGGATTTTCTAAAAAGTATTTTGATGAAGGCTAAATTACCAATTGAAAATTGTTACCCCTGAACAAATCTTATCAACATGTTCTTTGTTGTCTCATCTTCCAGTATATGTCTTCTTTTGATTCTTCTGAAGTATGAAAATGAAAGACTAAAACATTCAGTTCGGTTGCTCAGTCATGTCCGACTCTTTGTGATCCCATGGACTGCAGCATGCCAGGCCTCCCTGTCCTTCACCAGCTCCTGGAGTCTACTCAAACTCATGTCCATTGAGTCGGTGATGTCATCCAGCCATCTCATCCTCTGTCGTCCCCTTCTCCTCCTGCCTTCAATCTTCCCAGCATCAGGATCTTTTCAAATGAGTCAGCTCTTCGCATCAGGTGGCCAAAGTATTGGAGTTTCAGCTTCAGCTTCAGTCCTTCCAATGAATATTCAGGACTCATTTCCTTTAGGATGGACTGAATGAATCTCCCTGCAGTCCAAGGGACTCTGAAGAGTCTTCTCCAACACCACAGTTCAAAAGCATCAATTCTTCGGCACTCAGCTTTCTTTATAGTTCAAAGCTCACATCCATACATGACTACTGGAAAAACCATAGCTTTGACTAGAGAGACCTTTCTTGCCAAAGTAATGTCTCTGCTTTATAATATGCTGTCTTGTACTCGACAAATGTAGGTTAAAATTTTCCACTATGAAAATATCTCCCTAAAGCAGCATTTCTTTTTTCACGCTCCCCTCTTGGAAATCATATAACAACAGCAAGAAGTCGGGAGAAAAAAGTCTGCAAACTCCATTTACAATGAAGCTAAGGCATAGATGTAACCCAGGGACACATAAGTGATCTGCTAGAAACAGCTTAGATAGGGTAAAAGTGAGGAGAATTTTTAAAAATGAGATTCCTGAGAGGGCCCAGCAACCACGGATAATAGAAAGAGTCAGGAATGATACACTTTCTGAAGGTGAGAGCCTCACCCTGTGGTGAAACATCTATATCTCACACAGCAATAAGGGAGGCTTTCCTGATGGCTCAGCAGTAAAGAATCTGCCTTCAATGCAGGAGATCTGGGTTAAGGGTCAGAAAACAAAGCAGACAGGGATGGAAACAGGAAAAACTCTGCAACCTGGTTCAATTTACAGAAGCAAATGAGGTGGTCCTAACCACATCGATGTCCTACTTTTATAGTGTCATGTTTGTGTATTTGTACCTGGTAGTAGAAAAGAAGACAGCTTTCAGGTTACCAACCTGGAGGACTTTCCTAGCTCTTCCCCATTCTTAACACTTACACTACAGCAAATCTGCAAATAGCCATCTCACTCAGATGAGTACTAAGAAAGTTCTAAAAAGCATTAGCTAACAAACACATGAAAAGATGCTCAATATCACTCATTATCAGAGAAATGCAAATCAAAACCACTATGAGGTACCATTTCACCCCAGTCAGAATGGCTGCGATCCAAAAGTCTACAAGCAATAAATGCTGGAGAGGGTGTGGAGAAAAGGGAACCCTCTTACACTGTTGGTGGGAATGCAAACTAGTACAGCCACTATGGAGAACAGTGTGGAGATTCCTTAAAAAACTGGAAATAAAACTACCTTATGATCCAGCAATCCCACTGCTGGGCATACACACTGAGGAAACCAGAAGGAAAAGAGACACATGTATCCCAATGTTCATCGCAGCACTGTTTATAATAGCCAGGACATGGAAGCAACCTAGATGCCCATCAGCAGATGAATGGATAAGAAAGCTGTGGTACATATACACAATGGAGTATTACTCAGCCATTAAAAAGAATACATTTGAATCAGTTCTAATGAGGTGGATGAACCTGGAGCCTATTATACAGAGTGAAGTAAGCCAGAAAGAAAAACACCAATACAGTATACTAACGCATATATATGGAATTTAGAAAGATGGTAACAATAACCCTGTGTACGAGACAGCAAAAGAGACACTGATGTATAGAACAGTCTTATGGACTCTGTGGGAGAGGAAGAGGGTGGGAAGATTTGGGAGAATGGCATTGAAGCATGTATAATATCATGTATGAAATGAGTCGCCAGTCCAGGTTCGATGCATGATACTGGATGCTTGGGCTGGTGCACTGGGACGACCCAGAGGGATGGTATGGGGAGGGAGGAGGGAGGAGGGTTCAGGATGGGGAACACATGTATACCTGTGGTGGATTCATTTCGATATTTGGCAAAACTAACACAATATTGTAAAGTTTAAAAATAAAATAAAATTAAAAAAAATAAAAAGCATCAGCACAAAGATATAATATGAAAGCTTTAGTAAATACCAGCAAATGGTTAATAGATTTTAAAAACTCCAGAAATGAAACTTTATGTTCACACAAAAACTGTACATGATTATTTTTAGCAGATTTATTTGTAACAGCCCAAAACTGAAAGCAGCTCAGATGTTCTTCAGTAGGTGGATGGTGCAACAGCCTATGATACATACACACCAGGAATACTACTCAGCAATAAAAAGGAACAAACAATTGACACATCGAGAACTTGGATGAAGTTCTTGAAGTCCAGAGAATAAAGCTTAGTCCAAAATAAACCTTAAATGTTATATACAGTATGTTTTCATTTCTATAACATTCTAGAAATGCCAACATTATAGAGAGTAATTAGAGATAAGTGGTTGCTAAAATCATGATCAGTAGGGGGCATAGAGGAAAGAATGAAGTAGGTATGGCAATAAAAGAGCTATATGAAGGATCTTTGGGGTGATGGAAACTCCCTGTATCTTAACTGTATTCATGTCATTGTCCTGCTGCAGTTCAGTCGCTCAGTCATGTCTGACTCTTTGAGACCCCATGGACTGTAGCATGTCAGGCTTCCCTGTCCATCACCAACTCCCAGAGCTTGTTCAAACTCATGTCCATTGAGTCAGTGATGCCATCCAACTATCTCATCCTCTGTCGTCCCCTTCTCCTCCTGCCTTCAATCTTTCCCAGCATCAGAGTCTTTTCAAATGAGTCAGTTCTTCACATCAGGTGGCCAAAGTATTGGAGTTTCAGCTTCAGCATCAGTCCTTCCAGTGAATATTCAGGACTGACTTCCTTTAGGATGGACTGGTTGGATCTCCTTGCAGTCCAAGGGACTCTCAAGAGTCTTCTCCAACCCCACCAGCTTTCTTTATAATCCAACTCTCACATCCATACATGACTACTGGAAAAACCATAGCTTTGACTAGACAGGCGTTTGTTGGCAAAGTAATGTCTCTGCTTTCTAATATGCTGTCTAGTTTGGTCATAACTTTTCTTCCAAGGAGCAAGCATCTTTTAATTTCATGGCTGCAGTCAACATCTGCAGTAATTTTGGAGGCCCCCAAAATAAAAGTCTCTCACTGTTTCCACTGTTTCCCCATCTATTTGCCATGAAGTGATGGGACCAGACATCATGATTTTAGTTTTCTGACTGTTGAGTTTTAAGCCAACTTTTTCAGTCTCCTCTTTCACTTTCATCAAGTGGTTCCTTAGTTCTTCTTCGCTTTCTGCCATAAGAGTGATATCATCTGCATATCTGAGGTTATTGATATTTCTCCTGGCAATCTTGATTCTAACTTCTGCTTCATTCAGCCTGGTATTTCGCATGATGTACTCTGCACATAAGTTAAATAAGCAGGGTGAGAAAATACAGCCTTGATGTACTCCTTTGCCTATTTGGAACCAGTCTATTGTTCCATGTCCAGTTCTAACTGTTCCTTCTTGACCTGCATACAGATTTCTCAGGAGGCAGGTCAGGTGGTCTGGTATTCCCATTTCTTGAAGAATTTTCCATAGTTTGTGGTGATCCACAGAGTCAAAGGCTTTGGCGTAGTCAAATAGTCAATAAAGCAGAAGTAGATGTTTTTCTGGAACTCTCTTGCTTTTTTGATGATCCAACAGCTGTATCTATAGTATCATATAGTATCAGTGTGGTACTGTACTGTGTCATAGTTTTATAAGATGTTATCACAGGGGGATATGTGTGTAAAGTGTTCTCTCTTTATTATTTCTCTTTGGTCACCTCATGCAAAGAGTTGATTCATTGGAAAAGACCCTGATGCTGGGAGGGATTGGGGGCAGGAGGAGAAGGGGACAACAGAGGATGAGATGGCTGGATGGCATCACTGACTCGATGGACTTGAGTCTCAGTGAACTCCGGGAGTTGGTGATGGACAGGGAGGCCTGGCGTGCTGCGATTCATGGGGTTGTGAAGAGTCGGACACGACTGAGCGACTGATCTGATCTGATGAATCTACAATATTCCAAAATGTGTAAAGGGCTCTCTCTTTATTATTTCTTACCTATGAATCTACAATATCCCAAAATGAAAAGTTTAATTCAATACTACCCAACCCCATCTCCACCAAAATTACCAGATAAATGAGCATAAAATTTGAAAGATTACATGGGGAAATAGCTATTTTGGAAAACATGGAAGGTGATTCAGAAGATAGAGAAAATAAAACTAAGACAATATGAAGCTTAGTTTGAAAAAAAAATAGCTATAGAATGCAGGAAAAGAATATGCAACATCTGTATTATCAGAGTCCCACAAAGAAGATCAGAAAAATGGGAAATAAACGTATTTAAAGATTTGATGCACGGAAAATGCCATGGATAGACTACGACTTGAATCTCCTTAAAGGAAAGATGTAATACGGACCATAGAAAACCGACCAGAAGCACTCAACACCAAGACACATCTTTATAAATTTTTGGAATTTAGATACAGGAATCTTTGGGGGCCATTAGACAAAAAGGTAAATTCACTTCTGAAAGGGGAAGAAATACAGTTGGCTTCAAATTTCCTCATGTTGACATTTTTAATACCAGAAGAGGGTTGAGCAGCATCAACAAAAAACTCAAGGAAGTAAAGGGTGATGTAAAGATTTTCTATTCCTTCAGGAATAAGGCTGTTAAAACACATACACACACACACAGTTTTGAACACCGAAGAACTCAGAGATGATGTTTCCCATGAGCCCTTCTTGATGAAACTAACAGAGGACAAACTTCCTCTAACAAAGAGATAATTGAAGAACTGTGGTAAAGAGACTCGACTGGGCACTGAATAGGCTTCACTGTAGAAGTAAAATAGAAATAAACACAGGAATTAATCATAAACACTGTATGCTCTACATTGCAGAAATGATAGAAATAACAGCTATTAGGAAGGAAAGAGGGAGGGCGGATTGAGATAGGCAAGATAAGACCTCATGAAAACGAAAAACATAATTTATAAATTTTTTAAAACTCAGAGCCAAACTAAAGAGAAAATATGCTACAAACATATTTGCAGCTTATACTACACAAAATAGCCCATGTAAAACAGTAAGAAGATATTAAACTCTCAAAAAATGTATGGGAATAGATTACTGATAAATCCCTCCCCACCTCTTTCACTCACATACACATAAATATAATGTAGTAATGCAATTAAAAATGCCAGCTTTTTAAAAAATGATAAAGTGCACATACTAATGACGGTCAGTGAAACGGACACACTCAAACAATGCCAGTGGCATTGAAAATGAAAATGACTTTTGAACAGCCATGTATCAAATATCAGGGGGAAAAAAAAACCTATACTAAGACTTTCAAATGTTTATACAGAAAAAAATGTTCATAACCAGTAACTTCATCTGGGTCTCTATAAAAGGATAATTTTGAGCTTGGAAAAGAGCATATAACAATGTTGCAATTTATGGAATAGTACGTGTCTATCATTCCTTATAATGAGTTTTAAATGCACTAAATATTTTAATTCTCACACTGCTATGGTACTACAGTAGATACCATAAAAAGATATATAATGATACAGAAATGCCTACAAAATAACACTGAGACAAAACAGAACTATATCAAACATATACAGATATATTCTTTGATTGCTGCTACCTAAAAACCTTTAACAAGGCACATGTATTACTAAAACTCTGGAAAATGTTTATCAAAAACTTTGCTGAGTTTTTTCATAAACTTCAATAACTTCTTTAAAAGAGAAATAGGAGGAGGAGCAGAAGATTAAAAGAGAGAGAAAATAAGAGATACATGGAGCTTGACTAAATGCTCCCAATTTGGGAAAACATACCTTAGCGCCCTTACAAGTTTCTTTTAATTATTGTTCTAAAACAGAGGTAGCAATATGGCCAGCCAGGCAATTTTTATTTGGCATTCTGCAATTAATATATGCTTTTATTTTCTCTTTACTGCTTTTCTTTTCCTTTCAATTCATTATTCTTTCAATTCTCTTTTTCCTCCACTGCAGTCTATACTTTAACCACTCATCTGATAGACCCCTGCATCACAATTGTGTGGCATGCAACTGATATCCATATAGACACCTGGACTCTACCCCAGATCTATAGGTATCAGTATTATGGAAGATGGTCCAGGAATCTGCATCAAACATGTTTCTTGGAGGATTACTGCTCACATTACATTGTGAAAACCACTCTTGAATCCAACACACAACACTTATTCCTTAAGTAACCACTGGAAGGAAGAGATGAAGGACAGACAGAACAGATATTTCCTGTGTCTTCAAAATTCTGCAGAATTAGGTAAAGATATTGGGTTAGAATCAGTTTTTAAAGATACAATCTATGGGCAATTAAAGCAATTTAAGGACTTGGGGAAATCTCAGACACACACACATGCGGTTTTTTGTTGATTTTTTTTTTTTTTTTTTATTGAGCTCAGGAACTTCAAACAGTACCACTCAAGTGGTCTTTTTCCTCCCCTCTCCCTTACTTTAACCAGAAGTTCAACTGTCTGCCTTTATCTGTTTCACTCTTACATTTCATGAAAATTTTCATTTAATAAAATGCTATACTTCTCAAGGAAAAGCCTTGAAGAACTATTGGTATGGTTCTACCACAAACCTCTTAAACTGATTTGCCATATCCACAGTACACAGAAATATAAGGTCAAAGATAGATACGCCCAGGGTTTTAATAAAAGAAAGAAAAGCACATCATCTGCTCTCTTCTAGTTTTCTGAAATGTAAAATTGATCCCTGTCGGGAAATCCAAACATCATGGACTTTATTTCTTAGATCGATTAATTTCTTATGTTTGATCTTAAGACTTGATCCCTTAGGTCAACTGATTTCTACCTCCTCTAATGTTTGACACAAAAGAAAATCCAAAGGTTTACTCATCCTCTAAAAGTCAATTCAAATATTATATCCCCAAGTGAAGATTCTTTAACATCTTCAGTCAAGTCATATTTAAAGAATCTTTCCCTTTCTGCTACTGTACTTCACGGGTTTTTAACAGAGAATTGGAAATGATGGTTTACATATCTATATTCCCTTAGACAACGGCCAAGGTGTAAACATTCATCTCAGGAAATCCTGGCATAATAGATACATTAAGATGATTGCATGAATCTAATTACAGAGCAAAAGATTCACTCCTCTGCTCTAGATAATTCTATAGTAACTTCAGAGCATATTAGGAAAGTGTTACCCATTTAAAATGTGTCTTCTATCTTTGGATTTATTTTCTTGCTTTTTGATCTTCATTTGTGGTGAAAATGTTAGAAGAATGATGTTGCCTGCTGCCGAGTTCAAGTTGAAGAAGGCACTATATCGAGGTGCAGTCTGAAACGTGACAGCGTATGTAAATGTGTTGGTGAGCTAAAAATACATGGATAAATGATGCATGACATCCACAGAGTATGCACAACTTTGTATTTATATAGTACCTACATGTAGACATTAGGATTCTATTTATGCATTTGCCAAGAAAGGGAAAAGTGTCTACATATGTCTCGTAAATATGGATCCGGGCTCATGCCCAATGCAGATGCTGCAGAGAGACGGGAGTGGGGAAAGGGGCGTGCAGCTCTGGGAGCAGCCTGTCTGTCAGATCATTTCCCCAGAATAGGTTTCTGGAAACATGAACAAAGATGATGGCCTGTAAACAACGCACATTTATCCAAAAAGGACGAAAATTGTCTTCCACAGTGCTTCAGTATTGTGTATAATTTTTTTTTATAATTCTTTGAAAATTAGTAATCTAGAAATGTCACATGTGGTAGCCTTTATTTAAGAGGACCCAAGCGTTCACATTTCCCAGGTATAGAAACAGAGGAGCTCTGCCTATTCCTTATCTTATAATCAGGATAGTGATTCATAAGGAGACAAGGATTTTCAAAGAACGTTACCACTAGTACATTATGTGTTTAAGGGCTTTGCCATCAGAGTCAGAAAAACAGGATGAGATTCCAAGTTTTAGCAGTTAGCATCTCTGCGACCTTGGGCCTCCCAGCCTGACTTTTCTTATCTGTAACATGGGCATGATTAACTACCCAACTCACAGCAAAGTCTTTAAAATTTAAATGATATAATGCTGATTAAATGATTAGCACCGTGACAGAATACTGCAAAATACACAACAGTGTAGCTATTCATTATATTTCTTTCACTAATCTCTCTCCTTTGAGTAAAATAGACTTTATTCTTCATTTAGAATAACATTAGACTAAATAATATTTTAATATGCTCACCCTGAAATATCAATGTATAATTTCAACCAAGTTTGGAACATACCAGCTTTCCCCAAACCTGGGCTTTTTCCACTTATATTATTATTTTACCATATCTTACTCTGAAGAGTCTTAGATTGTTTTATTCCATTCAAAACTTCCATGATTAAGGGTTCATCTTATGACACTCAAAAAGTCAAATCAAATTCCAGGTCAACCATCTTCTTCTGTCTCCCGACCTTGTTTTCAGGTTAGTCTGGGAAGCATGCTGGGTGTGCTACCACTGGTGGGGGCGATGGAATCAACTGCATTTAGTCTGGTGAATTGAAGGAGCTTCTATAATCTCTTTCCTTCCCTCTGTAGCCTCAGTGTAAAGTACATAACTGTCATTTTTACAATAGGAAAAATGACTGACTTGTACAGAATCAGCTTTTACTGCAAAAAGATTAACATCTATTACCACTTGATTAGCATGCTTCTAAGAAGGTCTTGTCCTTATTGTATACTTAAGTCGTAATGTTCAATGATGCAGAATCCCTATCTTGAATTGGAAGACTGGGCTTTTTATAAGCATAACTTTATAGAGTCTAATCCACATGAGGGACACAAGGAAGCAAGATGGTATGAGGAGAGAAGGGATCCTTTGCTCTTCTCCCTTCTACTACTACTTTGATATATCACATCTCTTCTCCATCTCTTCCTCTCTAATCTCCATGTTTATCTCTTAATGATACAAAAAAAAAAAAAATGGGGCAGGAAATAAAGGCTCAGACATTGAACAGCAAATGTACTTACAGAAGTCTGTTTCATTTACTAGCTCAAATTCTGCAGATGGAGGATCTGATCTTTATACTAACAATATTCCGCAGTAATACCATTCAAGCGTGAGTCCCAAGGTGCCAATTCACCACCAACTCAACCTATTTGACGGTGGATTTCTATTCGTCTAACTTTAGAGAGTCTGACAAATGTAGAGATAAGTATATGCTAAACTAGTACATCATAAGGACTGATATGCCGTAACCATTATCCTCTAAAAGAATTTTCTTTAAATTTAACAAGAAATATACTCTTAAGTATACACAAGCAATATCTTTTATCAGAATTAATAATAAATGAGGAACCTAAATATTTTAAACCAGTAAATGAATATTCTTAGATGTGGTGGCTTAGCTTAAATAACAGAGAAAGCTCACTATAGTTTTAAATAATAGCAATACAATTTTAATAAGGTTGCATTTTTTTATTAAGTACATTTAAACACTCCTTCTGATCTCTCATATTATACTCAGCAGTTAAGCAGCTTTATTTGTGGAGCTTTTGTAACCACCTCATTTAACATTAGGTATATCTTTTAGTTTAATTAAAGCATTCCTCTCCTTCCTTAATAGTCAATTGTTTTCAGTTCACCCATTATGTATAATTGTTTTCTTTGATCCATTCAAAACCTGGCTATTTTTCATGGCTAATTAAATAAACACTTGACCACCGCATTTAATGCTTAACTCAGTTTTATTTCTAATCCTGCATACCTGGGCTTCTGCACATAATATGCCCTGAAAAGATTGCGCACATTGTATTAAATTGCATCCGGCCTACATCTAGTCCCTGGAAGTAGAGGCAAAGTGTATATTTTCAGGAATTCCAGCAGAGGGCAGTCAAGCAAGAATAATCAGTTTTGCAAGAGGAGAAATTGATGATGATGTTTCCTGATATTTTTTCAAATCAAATTAACATCAGGGTATGTGTGTGTGAGTGTATATGTGTGTTAGGGGTTGGGGTGGGTGGAAAAAATGTATCCTTCACGAGCCAACTCATTTCTCACTTAACCTCTTTCTCAGCTGAATAAGAGCCACTGTGTGCACAAGATAAGATACAAGATATTTTCAAAACACTCCTAGTATTAAAACCAAAGCCATAAATTCTGTTACAACAACTGACATTTTTATCACTCTACTTTGGCGTCTTTTACATTTTATGGATTTTAAGAATAAGTTCACATCACTGAAGAAAGTAATCAAACTTTTGAAGAATATGATTCCTCGCCAAGATATGACTGAAATAAACACAGTTCAATTTAAAAAAAAAGAAATAAAAGGAAGCTGGATTCAGTTTTCACAGGAAAATAAAAAGATATATTCTGTACCAAGAGGTGGGATTTCTCATCTACAAAATGCTCAGTTAAAACATGATTAACAACTCCTATCTGCCATCCCTGGTAGGTATGTTCTCAACTCCTTACCATCTATTCATTTGCAAAGAGGTCTTCCACTACCAAAGAGAAACACTGCCCCAGGAATCACTTGGCTAAAGATATGGAAGTTCAGTTCCTTTTACTCTGGTTATTGCTGGTAATTGTTTAATAACCACTTCTCAAGAAGGAAAACACCCTGATTTGTTGCTTTTGCCAATTTCCACAGTGTAAATATTCCCACCTGGTTGATTCTGAACTGCCTACATGAAGTTGCTAAACATAGGATTGGGAAGAGATGCAGGGTAGCATACCGCAAGATTGTATTTCCAACCTGGAGTTACAGTAGATATAAATAACTTCAAGAGTTTTGAGTATTTATTAACTTTATAATTTAAAGTTTATATAATTTAATTTTTCATAGTGGCTATATTTAAGAATTGACTGACAAAATTACTAAAGGTTTAAAAGTCAGCTCTTGAGAGCTGGTATGAACTGTCTCTAGCACACCATAAATATACTAGACCTTCTGGTTTTTAGGCCTTAGATAAGCAAGAAAAGGAAACAGAAGGCAGTCAAGAAGGAGAATCACTTTGGTGTATAGAGCAGACAGCAAGGAGATCAAACCAGTCAATCCTAAAGGAAATCAACCCTGAATATTCATTGGAAGGACTGATGCTGAAGCTGAAGCTCCAATCCTTTGGCCATCTGATGCAAAGAGCCCGACTCACTGAAAAAGATCCTGATGCTGGAAAGACTGAGGGCAGGAGGAGAAGGGGGCAATAGAGGATGAGATGGTTGGATGGCATCATAGACTCAATGGACATGAGTTTGAGCAAACTTTGGGAGATAGTGAAGGGCAGGGATGCCTGGTGTGTTGCAGTCCATGGGGTTGCAAAGAGTGAGCCATGACTGAGTGACTGAACAACAACAAAAGACATTAACACAACATTGTAAATCAACTATACTTCAATAAAGTAAATTTTTTTAAAAGTCACTGTCTGTATAAATTTGGGGGAATGACTTAATCTCTGCTAATCCTGAGTTTCCAAGTCAGTTATTTTGACGATTAAAAGCATTTATTACAGAAATTTCCTGGAATGAAGTAAGTGCTCAAAAAAAAAAAAAAAAAAAGCTAGCTATATTTACTGCTCTAGGTGGAGGTAGGATTATTAATAAAATTAGCTGTTTGGTTTCTCTGCTGCTGCTGCTGCTAAGTCGCTTTAGTCGTATCCGACTCTGTGCGACCCCAGAGACGGCAGCCCACCAGGCTCCGCCGTCCCTGGGATTCTCCAGGCAAAAACACTGGAGTGGGTTGCCATTTCCTTCTCCAATGTTTGGTTTCTCAGTCCATAGCAAATTAGATGCATTAAATTAGTAAAAGACAGACACCACCCAGGATTACTACTCTTAAGGCAGGAAGAAGTATTAATATCAGTTAATTCCTGATTGCTCACAAGAAAATAACCCATAAGAACCAAATCATGGACAAGGTTTTTAAAAGTAAAAGTAGTGAGGGGCTGAGGAACATCAGATCCAGGAGCTGAGACTTCTCAGTAGATACAGAGAATGTCAACAGACAACAACTAGAAACAGGACTCAGTGCTATCAAGGAAAGTTTAAGACATGTTTGCTTATCTGCTTATTTAACAGGTTAGCATATCATACATTTAAGAAATCTTATCAACCTGTTAAAAATTTATTAAAGTTGGTTAATGTTGACACAATTCGATGATTTTGTTTTGGAGACATAGAAAAAAGTTGAATAAATATATGCCAAAGCCTTAATTTTTTTTTTAAATTTAAGATTACAAGTGCTGTTAAGGTCCTTCTGTGTGATAATATTCAAGTTTCTAAGAACACGTGCTATTTTGTAATCCATAAAAAACAACGTGCATTGTAAAAAAAAAAGATTAAGGGAAAATTTTCATTTCTTCAGAAACTTTGTTTAAAATTACGTCTGCTTCTATCAATGTCATTGATTGAGTCATTATTGTTAGATCTTCAATCAAGTGTTAGCAATTCAGATTCACACAAAGAACACATCATTTCAGATCTATTACCATCGATTAACACTGCCTTAAACTTCTCTGCAATGAGTATGACAAATTTATATCGTTTTTTGTCATTGTTTGCTGAGTACTTTTCTGTTGACTTTTTCTAAGAACATGTGAAAAATTGTAAATCAAATGTAATAAGAAAACTAGGGTTCCAGAACTCAAAAGATTGTTGAAGGAACAAATGAAATCATGGCTGTGAATGTGATTCCTATAAACACTATAAGAAAAACAATGACAGTCTATGTCAGTATTATCATCTATTTGCCTCAGCTCTAAAACTCTCCAAGTTTAGTTTTAGAGTTTGGGAATGTGTTCCAAACATAAGATATTATCAGATAAACCTCTTTAGATAGATCAATGATGTCCTAATAGTATTTTCTCTTGCTTTAGTAATACCAAGGAAAGTCCAAATCATAAAATTGAGTTAAAAGTAAAAAGCAAATACTATAAAACTTAGATAGATACAATGTGAAGAAACTCAAGTTTTCTAACTATGGTTTCTTCACTTTATCTAGCTACATATCCATCTATCCATCATGTCTCTTTGTCTATTTATTATCTATCCACCCAGGCATCAATCCATGAATCTATTCACCCATCTATCTATTCCTTTATATCATGGACTCATCAGGAAAGCTTTGGGAAATTCTGCCTCTCCCTGGAACAATAAACATTTATACAAAATCATGTGCAACAAGTCAAATGCTTCACAAACCATCTCAGTATATGAAAAATTTCTTCATTGTATCATGCAATTTTTCCATTTTTTATACATTATCTCCTATTTGGGTATTTTAAGTATTAATAAAATGATAGTGATTCTACTGTTTCAAATGAAAGATTTAAAGATATTCTATTACTGGTTTGCTGGAATTTCACAACAGTATATGAAATTTACCACTCCCTGCCCCACTCCCACCCTCTGGGCTTTCCAGGAGGTGCATTTGCTAAAGAATTCACCTGCCAAAGCAGGAGATATAAGAGATGCAGGTTTGATCCCTGGGTCGGGAAGATCCCCTGTAGGAGGAAATGGCAACGCACTCCAGTACACTTGCCTTGAAAATTCCATGGACAGAGGAGCTTGGTGGCCAAAAGTCTATGGAATCACAGAGTCAGGCATGACTGAGTGCACATACACACACACACACACACACACACACACAGTCCAGGTTCGATGCACGATACTGGATGCTTGGGGCTGGTGCACTGGGACGACCCAGAGGGAGGGTATGGGGAGGGAGGAGGGTTCAGGATGGGGAACACAGGTATACCTGTGGTGGATTCATTTCAATATTTGGCAAAACTAATACAATATTGTAAATTTTAAAAATAAAATAAAATTTAAAATAAATAAATAAATAAGTAGTCACAAACAAACAAACAAAAAAAGATAATTATTCCTTAGAATTTCAATGAAACTCAATGGAAGAAAATTTTATATATGTATGTATGTATGTATGTATTGCCAAAAAACAAAAGAGTAGTAGCTTTAGTACAGAATCTTTGTGAGGTCAAAGAAAATCAGATTAAAGAAAAATATATTTTTAAATAACAACTTTAAGGAGTAAGCTTAACATTGTGAAAATTTTCATTATCCAGTGAATTTCTGTCTGGCTTAGAAGACACTGGTGCCTCCATCTTTTTCAGGATTTGGACTGTAGTTGTGTGCCCAGTATTAGTGTTCAGGATTCAGTATCCAAAAGAGAAGAAGTTTAAGTGGAAGTTTTCCTTCTTTTTAATCAATGCCTCTATAGACTTTCTAATAGATTATTGCTTTGCAACAGCTCAATGCAACAATCGTATTCATAAAAATTATGTGTTTTGCATTGATATTTGTTCTTAATACCTTTCCCTGCAAGTGTCTGCTGGGGTGAACCAGCGAAAGGAGGACGGCATTTGTGAAGGCAATTGCCCATTATTGCAGAGCAGCTCAGCAGCCTCCTGGGTAAACTCATGCATACTTTGTGTAGATGATCCTACCCCCACCCTGGGGAGGGCACATTCTTCCGCATTAGGTGACCTCTTCTCCCACCGCTTCCTCCACTCCCATCTCTGTGTGGCCAAATCCAAACTGTCTTTCCAGCTCAAGTGCCTTAATGACCCATTTAAAAAGTGATTTCCCCTCCTCTCCACCTCCCTTCAGGCTTTACCAATATCCCTCTTGTTGCAGTTAGCTATAACCTGGGTGAGAAAATATTTATGAACACTTTTTATTCTTTTGGATCTTAACTGACACAAGGTGAACAACCTATGGGGTTGCCAGCTTCCTTACGCTCTTCCCTCCAACTGTGCCCCACTTTCTGAAAACTGTCCTCCCATACCTCATCCCCCTATTCTACACACATGGGGATGTGACCTGGGTATGCGTGTTTGAAAAACTCAAATGTGTATATGGACATAATTACATATTTATATCTACTGCTAAGTCGCTTCAGTCATGTCCGACTCTGTGTGACCCCATGGACTGCAGCCTACCAGGCTTCTCCATCCATGGGATTCTCCAGGCAAGAACACTGGAGTGGGTTGCCATTTCCTTCTCCAATGCATGAAAGTGGAAAGTGAAAGTGAAGTCGCTCAGTCGTGCCCGACTCTTAGCGACCCCATGGACTGCAGCCTACCAGGCTCTTCCATCCATGGGATTTTCCAGGCAACAGTACTGGAGTGGGGTGCCATTGCCTTCTTCAATTTTTACACATATCTAGTTTTATTACTATAGACTATAAGAATCATTGGTTAACCTGAAATGTTGCCTTTTAACAGATATTTTCAAAACTTAGAAGTGTACAGGTTTTGAAACTTTTTTTTAAGGGGGAAAAGACTGCTAAAAGGAGGCTTCCTGATAACATAGAACACTTGACTGTTTTATGCCTCACTCTATTTTATCAGATTTAGCAAGCTATATACATGCATTTTGGAACTGACAAACAGAAACTTGAATTTATCTTTAATAAGAATATAAAACCACTATGAGGTACCATTTCATGCCAGTCAGAATGGCTGCGATCCAAAAGTCTACAAGCAATAAATGCTGGAGAGGATGTGGAGAAAAGGGAACCCTCTTACACTGTTGGTGGGAATGCAAACTAGTACAGCCACTATGGAGAACAGTGTGGAGATTCCTTAAAAAACTGGAAATAGAACTGCCTTATGATCCAGCAATCCCACTGCTGGGCATACACACTGAGGAAACCAGAAGGGAAAGAGACACGTGTACCCCAATGTTCATCGCAGCACTGTTTATAATAGCCAGGACATGGAAGCAACCTAGATGCCCATCAGCAGATGAATGGATAAGAAAGCTGTGGTACATATACACAATGGAGTATTACTCAGCCATTAAAAAGAATACATTTGAATCAGTTCTAATGAGGTGCATGAACCTGGAGCCTATTATACAGAGTGAAGTAAGCCAGAAAGAAAAACACCAATACAGTATACTAAGGCATATATATGGAATTTAGAAAGATGGTAACAATAACCCTGTATACGAGACAGCAAAAGAGACACTGATGTATAGAACAGTCTTTTGGACTCTGTAGGAGAGGGAGAGGGTGAGATGATTTGGGAGAATGGCATTGAAATATGTATATCATATATAAAATGAGTCGCCAGTCCAGGTTCGATGCACGATACTAGATGCTTGGGGCTGGTACACTGGGACGACCCAGAGGGATGGTATGGGGAGGGAGGAGGGAGGAGGGTTCAGGATGGGGAACACGTGTATGCCTGTGATGGATTCATTTCTATATATGGCAGAACCAATCAATATTGTAAAGTTTAAAAATAAAATAAAATTTTAAAAAAAGGATATTTAAACAGAGAATTGGTAAATGGATATTTGAAGGTGATGGAACAACAACAACAACAAAAAAAGAATATATGCCACTGTATATACAGACAGTATTTAAATTTGAAAACATGCTGTACTTTATTTAAGGTACTGTATGTAAAACTCTTTATTAAAACTATTGCACATAAGCTTTAAAATCTGGGATTTAAAAAAAAAAAGGAAGTCCACTCCAGCAAGCAAATTCACTGACAAAACCAAAGCTCCTCAGAAGTCAATGCCTTGTGTGGGATGGGCAAGTGAGCTCTCTCTCCTGTAACAGAGGCTAAAAAGAAGGTTTGGGGGAAAGACTGACTGCTCCACTCACTGTCTCCATGTAGCTCAGACACTGAGAGCTAACCTTGAAAATGACTCAGATTGATCATCTCCTCAAAACCCTCTCCTGACTCCTATTTTCTGCCAGAGAAAGAACCGAGTTCTTAGAACAACAGTCTGCAAATCAGTGGCCCTGTTACATCAGATCGGTGGCCCTGTTACATCTCTCCTCTGACCTCTTTATCCTCCTGCTCTCTGCTTCAGGCATGTGGGTTTCCATGTTATTCCACAATGCCCCTGACATGTCCTTAACTTTAACCATTTCCTCTGCCATGACTCTTCCCCCAGACACCTGCGTGGCCAAATTTCACACTTCTTTCAGTCTTTCTGTGCAGTGTTATTTTATCAATTTTAAAATTGAGAAAATTTATCAATGTTATCTATTCTGACATTCTGCCTAAAATTTCAACCTCCTTTACCTATTCCCAGCACACTAAGTCCCCTTCAGTCTGTTCTCATTATTTTTACCATTTACCTTAGAACTTATCACTCTCTAACATTTTTCTCATATGTTCTCCACACATTAGGGTATAAACTCTAGAAGGGTAGGTGTTTCTAATCTCTTCTTCATTATGGTCTGCAATCAAGTACTTAGAACATGCTTGGAATGATAATCACTCAATAAACATTTGTTGGATGAATAAATGCACAACTATATTCTAGTATGTGCACTCCTGTTTGCAACTAGGAGTTGAAAAGGCCAGATGCTAAAGAGAAGCATCAACTACATTTACAAAAAGAGAGTTAGACAAATGTTGGCAATAACTATAAATAGAGCATAGCCTTTAAAAATTTTGAACCACTATATTGTACACCTGTAACTTACATTAATATTGTATACCAACCATGCTTCAATAGAAAAAAAAAAAGGTAGAAAAAAAGAAGAAAGACAGAGATGCAAGGCAGAGGAAGAGAGCTTGCAATATCCTTCAGTGTCCAAGGTCAAGGCTCTACAGCCATCCCGAGGGCCTTCTCCACCCTTCCTCTTATTATGTTACACACTCCTATAAAATGACCTTTCTCGTTATACAGTTAGGTCCCCCAAATCACTAGAGCTTGAACTCAGAATGTAATTAACACATTTAAGAAGGCCAAAACCAAGTTCATTAATTTCTATCTTTTAACCACCCTCCGTTGATCTGCCACAATGCCTGGTACATAATACACATAATTATGTTCAATAAATAAATGCAAACTTGTTTACATGAAATGTAACTTGTTAATTAGCTCCACAATAAGGAATACTTGTATTGCCACTACTTAAAGTCAGAAGTTCAGACTGATGATATATTTACTTTGCCTGTGTTATCTTAGTCTGGTTTACTATTAATTTCTGTACGTAGCAGGTCAGTATTTGTAGATCTTATTTTAGCACAGGGCAATCCACCTAATGGCTCAATTCACGTGTTAGGTGGTAATCTCCATTTCTCTTCTGCAAAGATCCGTAATCAATATATCATCAGTGTGTAATCAGCATATGTCTTTGCAAAATGGTTATGCATGAATTTCACTGCAAGACCTATTTGGCATTCCTGAAAGAAATCAACAGCTCAAAGCTTACGTGTAAAACACCATAGCTTATTACTTTGCCCTTGAAAAAGAGATGTTCTATGACTGGATTACAAGTACAAAAAGTACTAACAGTACATTTACAATGTCCGATTGTGTTCCTGCAAAGAAGGAATGTTATACATGTTTTATAAGACTTTTTAGAATTAAATATTATATTACAAAAAAGGGGGGAAAAGTCCATCAAAGTGAGGACTTGGAACATTCAATTAACTTTGAGAAAGTTATGACATCTTCCCTAAATTTTCATTTCCTTCTGAGAAACTTCTGTTTGAGAAAATTTTTCCCTTAAATAAATATGTAAGACAATTTCCCCTCTTTTTTCCAATGTACATAGGACAGAGGAAAGTTTAAATGTATTTGTGCTGATAGTTTTTGAACAAAAAGGACTTCACAGGAAACCTAACAGAGTTGAAAAAGAATTGTTTGTTTCTTTCTGTTATATTCTAGGACTTCTTGACATTATACTGTTAAAAAGTCATGAGGAGAAGAAATAAAACTGATTTTATTCACAGGTGACAGGACTCTCTAGAAAATCCAAAATTCTACCAAAAAGCTCCTGGAATGAATGATATAAATTACAGCAAGGTTGTAGAATATGTGATTAATACTCAAAAATTAATTGCTTTCTTAGATAAAAGTAATGGTTATCAAACAATGAGAATAAGAATTTATAACAACATAATTTAGATTTATAATAGATGTATATAATCATACCAGAAAGTAAAATAATGAAATATCAATCTAAAATATGTATAAGTCTTCTGTATATGGAAAATTACAACATAATGAAAGATGAAACCAAATGGGAAGAACAGTGGTAAAAGAACAGACTGTGTATGATTTCAATACTTCAGACCATTAAATTTTTCTACCTTGTTTTTCGTCCCTAGATATGTTCTAGTGTCTCCTGGCTTGTAGTCTATGGGAACTTGAATAGAATTTGTATCTTGCTATTGTGTGAAAATTTTATGTCTTAATTATGTTGAATTGGTTCAGTGCTTTTCAGGTCTACCATATCCTTTTGATTTTCTGTTTACTCATTCTATTAATTTCTGAGAGTTTGAAATTGAAACTCCAACTAAAAATCTTAATTTATCTACTTAAAAAATAAGTGTAAAATACAGTGGAACTATCTGTAACTGTGTTCTGTATTTTCCAAGTCTCCTGTAAATATGTTATCACACTTTCATAATTTAAAAAATAATTAAAAGCATTTTTTAAAAAACCTTATAAAAAAAGAAAAGAACATAAATGAAAAGAAGTTCCAGGTTCATGAACTAGAAGACTCAATGTCAGTTCTTCCCAACTTGATCTATAAGTTCAACATACTTTCACCCAAAATAAGAGCAAGACACTTTCTAGAAATCTGCACTAACTCTAAATGTTATATGGAAAAGCAAAAGTTTTTGAGTAGTCAATACAGCATCAAAGGAGGAGAAGAACAATGTTGATTTCTAGACTTACTATAAAACTACAATAATCAGCATATGCTGCTGCTGCTGCTAAGTCACTTCAGTTGTGTCCAACTCTGTGTGACTCCATAGACGGCAGCCCACCAGGCTCCTCCGCCATGGGATTTTCCAAGCAAGAACACTGGAGTGGGGTGCCATTGCCTTCTCCGAGAATCAGCATATGATGGGATGACAAAAGAACAGATACGTAAGTCAACAGAGTAGAATTGAGAGCACAGAAACAAACTCACATAAACAAAATCAATTGATATCTGACAAAAGAGCTAAGGAAATCAATGGAGAAAGACAGACTCATCAGCAAACAGTGTTGTAAAACTATACAACCACATGTAAATTAATAAGCTTAGATGCAAATCTTCATTAACATTCTCAAGCTGTATCATGTGCCTCAATGGAAAATGGAAAAATAAAACTTTTATAAGAGAACATAGGAGAAAATCAATGTAACTTTAGAGTTGATGATGTTATTTTTTTTTTTAAATATACAACACCAAAAGCAAAAAGACCTATTTAAAACTGAGCAAAAGCTGTGGAAAGTTACCTTACCACAGAAGATATACACATGGAAAATAAGCATATGAAAATATACATGTCATTTTTCATTATTGAGATAAAAATTAAAACAATAATAAGAAACTGCCCACATTAGTATGGCCAAAATTAAAAAAAAAAAACTTACAATATCAATTGTTGGTAAGGATGCAGAGCAACAGGAACTCTACTTCATCACTGGTGAGGCGCAAAATGATACAACCACTCGTGGGGACAGTTTGGTTCTTTATAACAAAGCTAAACAAAGTCTTACCATAGTATGCAGTAATTGTGTTCCTCGGTATTTATCCAACTCATTTCAAAACTTATATCCACATAAAAACTAGTATGAGAAAATTTTAAAATATTTATGGACACATTCTTCAAAATCAGCAAAACCAAAATTCAACAGATGAATGGATAATCAATGTTATACATTTATATAAAAGAATACTAACTGTGTGATAAAAAAATGATCTATCAAGTCATGCAAATATATAGACTACTATAAAATGCCATTGATAAGTGAAAGAAGCTGGTCTGAAAGGACTACAGAGCATGATTCCAATCATATCACTTTCTGGAATAGGTAAACAATAGAGATGGTCAACTGATCAGTGATTGCCCGAAGTTCTGGAGAGGATGGGCGTAGGGGTTCAACAGATAAAGCAAAAGGGACTTTATTTAGTACCCTGAAACTTCTATATGATACTGTAATGGTAGATACAGGACATGATGTATTTGTCAAAATCCATAGAACTTTATAGCAAAAACAAAGAATGAGCGTTAACATGTGAAATTAAAAATATAATAATTTAGGAGGATGGAAAATCAAAGGATGAAATGCATAATGTGACAAAACTATCTGAATGTATTATAATTACACAAAACAACTTCACCAACAGGGGTCAGGTAAACAGGTAATGCTCTAAGTAACGTTTTAAAGTACTGAATTCTGTAAGACTAAAGGTAAAAGGAACTGTACATAAGCACTGAACTACACTTGATAAAGGTTGTTTCGGCTATCTCTTCTGAACTCACTCTACATGTATGCTAGAATTGAACAATTAAGTAAGTGGACAACAAATTCTGGCAACCAGATTTCTTACCATTGGAGTAAATTATAGCTATATAATTTAATATATATTCCAATTATCATTGGAAATTATAGCTAAACATGGAAAGAAAGTTAGTATGATCCATGTAGTATGAAGTTGGAGATACTCATTTGAACTCATGTTTAATTTAACATAGATAACATTATTGCATTCAAGGATACTTAAAGGTATAAATATATACAAGAGTAAGGGCACACATATTTCTTTGTTATCTAAGCTGAGATTGTCCAGAATCAAAGATTCCTCCAGTAAAATAACGAAAAGCAGACTAAGTATCCAGATCTTGGTTTCTGATACCATTTTCTAGTAAAAGGAACCAGAAATCCCTGGAGAAATGGCTAATATTATGGCTGAGGCAGAAAATACAGTAGATGAGCTGGATGCATCTTAAACCACCAGAAAGTAAGGAAGTGCTCAAAAACACCCATAATGATGAAGATGTGTCCAAGGAAAACAGGAGCCAGCTGAAAAAGCTCCCAATGGCCAAAGGTGGGACAATCTGAGTAACAAAGTATTATTGGCTTACATGCTAAAGTATAAAATAAATATCCATGCACCCAAATAAATAAATGACTAGATAGATGGTGAAGAAGACACAAGTCTGATATGCACAAGAATTTTAAATAACTGATATAGATATTCTATCTTCCAAGAGGTGGAGCATAATTTCCTACCTTTTAAGTGTGGATTGGGCATTGTGACTTCCATTCAAAGAGTACAGTAAGGAAAGGGGGAAGAGAAAGAATAACTTTATAGTGTAAACTAGACAAAAACTACCTCATCCAGGTAATGCAAGTTAACCTCAATAGTGATAAGCCATATTGGAAGTATATACCTTGATATGATATGATGAGCATCAGACTTTAGCCTTCCTCCCAAAGACCTATAAGGTCAACCTGTTCATAAGAAAAATGTAAGAGAAATCTCAGTGGAGGGGCATTCTACAAAATACCTAACCACTGCTTCATAAATTTGTCAAGGTCCACAGCCAAGAGGAACCTAAGGAGACATGACAATTAAATATTATGTGGTGTCCTGGTTGGAAATGTAGACCATATAAAGGACACTGGGTAAAAACAAAAAAGCCTAAATTAAGTAAGAACTTCAGCTATAATAATGTACCAATATTTGTACCAATCATTGGAAAAGACCCTGATGCTGGGAGGGATTGGGGGCAGGAGGAGAAGGGGATGACAGAGGTTGAGATGGCTGGATGGCATCACTGACTCGATGCACATGAGTTTGAGTGCACTCCAGGAGTTGGTGATGGACAGGGAGGCCTGGGGTGCTGTGATTCATGGGATCGCAAAGAGTCGGACACGACTGAGTGACTGAACTGAACTGAACTGAAGATGTTAAGAGTAAGGGACACTAAGTGGGGGATATAAGGGAACTCCCCACTATCTTCTCAATTTTTCTGTAAAAGCAACACTATCCTAGAATAAAACGCTTACTTTTTTTTACAAAGCAATGGGGATTTGGCTCCAAGTACAAAATCATCTTTGTAAAAGAATAATATCTCTAGTTCTCTCTTGCTAGGCACCTGTAACTCTTCAGAGAATTTTATACTCACCACTAACTTTCAGTACCTACTACTCCTGTTTCCCATGTGCTGAGTGGCTCAAACTAAGAAGTCAGCCACCTCTTCACTTGTAACTGCCACAGTACACAAACAATGGGGAAAAAAAATACAGAGAAAAGTATGAAGAGAGACAATGAAGAAAAGAAACACAAGTGTGTTTATGTTAGAAGCACCAGGGTCACCAGCAGGGAACTCCTCCAATGCTGACCTCAGCCATAGGCCATTTTCCTCTGCTTGAAGAGAATGTTTCTGGAAAGAAAGGGTGTACATTTCACAAATTCCCTCTTACACTCTTAAGCAGAGTTTATAAAAGATGACAGGACACTTTGGATTTCCTTCAAAAATGTAGCTTACATTCATCCATTAATCAATCAATTTAGCAAAAGGAAAGTGGCATTTGGTTCTTCGGAAGTTAATCAGACACTCAGATGAAAACTTTGGAAAGAGGATGGTGTAAAGCCAACTATGCTGGTGCACGCCGTCGATGCATCTCAATTTAAAATCATCATCAATTATTCACAAAACCTACGCCAGCTAAGCAGTTATGCTAAGATACAGATTCTTTAGAAATTTTCCACTTATTAACAAGCAGTGTCAAATATGACAGCAGGTGTTTACTGCAGCTACTGAAGAGTCTGAAGTGAGTCACATAAAGTTTCCTATTATAGACACCATGTGATCTTCTTCCCAGTTTTTTTGTGCTTTCTGTCATCACTCTTTCTGTCTCAAACAAACTGACCCCCAAACACTCAACTGTAATAGTATTTTATAACTTGTAATGGTACATACAGAATAAAGCACTTCTATTAAAGGCTGTAATTCCAAATGCACTTTTCTACTTCTGCTTTTAAAATGGTTGCTTCCTTGTAATAATCCAACAAGAAGCCTGTTTTGGGGATTTAAAACAAGGGCAGTTTTATAGCAAGGCTCTAATAACCATGCAGGCAAATGTTGGCTTCAAATATGCTACATTCACTGATTTACAGGGATATATATTAACAGACTTTATATACTTCCAGTATACTATAAATAGCATATATATCAATACTAATAAAGCAATATTTTTAAAGTTTCTCTTATTGAAGTCCTTATCTCCTGCTGCACACTGTATTCTTAATAAGAAAGCATTGGGATGCTCCATGACAACATTAAAGGCAAAGGATTTTCTGTTCTTCTTCTTGAACAGTCTTCCTTTAGTAGTTTGTGTCCTCATGGACACAAAATGGCCACTGTGGCTCCAGGCATTGCATTCATGTTCTCGGCAAGAAAGAGAAAAGGGCTTTTCCTTCATGAGGCTTTATCTTCTTATGTGGGAAGGGAAACAGTCCCTAGTATTCTTATTTCTACATCTTGTAAATCACAACAGTCAAAGTGCCTTCTTAGACTGATCAGTGGTCAAAAGGAATGAGATTATTTTATCATCATTTATTTCAACTAACCGAGATTCATCCTCTGGGCTAGCGTAAGAACCTGCCTTCATTGAGATTAAGCAGTCTTACCTTCCTCATGAAAAATATCAGGACTGTGATAGATGGAAAATAAGATGGTATTAGCTGCCGGCTCACCAAGCAAGTAATAATAATAAAATATTAGGGTTGCTAGGCAGTTCTAAGAATATAGTTGGGGAGAACAGGTTGCAATATATGAAGTCCTTTCAGCTCTATCTTGGTCTCTTATGGGATATTTATGGAATCATAGTAGGGCCAAGCTGAGAAAGAGGAGTGACTTGGATGCCTCAGCCTGCCCCCACGCCCACTACATCAAGAAAGCATACCAAAAAGCACCTGAAAGAGGTCTTAACTTAAAGGACAATGATTCAAATAAAATAATACTACCAACAACAATGATAACAGGAATGGCAACAACCCACATATATATGACACTTTGCAGACATTTTAACTTGGCAGCCATCCTGCAAGGGAGATGTCTGGATCATACATACTTCACAGAAGAGGGAACAGACTCAGAGAGGTATATTAACTTGTGCCAGATCCCTGGGTCAGGGGTCCCCAAACCACCCTAGGTCCAGTGATTTGCTAGGAGGACTTACAGGACTATGCGTGAGTGTACAGTCATATGCACAGCTAGGTTTTATACAGGGAGGAGATACAAAGGAACATCAGCAAAGGAGAAGGCATGTGGGTGAAACGTGGAAGAAACCAGGTGCAAGCTTCCAAGAGTTCTCTCCTGTGAAATCACACAATGTATGTTTTATTCTCCCAGTTGTGACAACACCTGTGAAGTGTGGTCTTCTGGGAAGTTCATTAGAGACGCAGTGCCCAGCAGTTCTGTTGGTGGATTGTCACGTAGGCATGCTCTGCCGAGCACATACCAAAATGCCGGAGTCCCTGAAGGAAGGCAGCTGCTCATCATAAACCACACTGTTTATACAGATAATCCAGGCAAAAACAGCCACTCATATCAGGATGGCAGGAACGCTCCCCAAATCCAAGTTCCCAAATACCTGCTGAACACCAACATTTCAAGCAGAGCTCTTTAGAGACAGCAGTTTCGGGTCTGCTATTAACTCTTTTCTGCACAATTACAGATCTAGAATGTCAGACAAAAACCTGGACTAGAGCCTGGGTACTCTGTTTCTATATTCCATCACTCTGCCCCACCTTTTTTTTTTTACCTTTCTGGATATAATAAAGGGAATTTCTAACATTAACAAAGAAAAGGAGTACCTATTGGCATATTTGTTATGATTGAAAAAAAGGGTTGGGGGAGAACTCAGAGACTTAATATATCTAGCTTTAGATAAAATAGTAATCCTTGTAAAGGAGTTACAGAACTGGGATTCTAACACTGGCTTGTCCAAATTTTAAAGTCAAATCCCCCACATTACAATACAGTATTTTATAAAATTGATCATATAATAAAGACATTATAAATTTTGATCACTGAGTAATAAAAATACATGACTCTACTATTTACATATTGGAACATACACAATCAAAATGGTTTAATATTTTAACCATAAACTTTTTTATATCTACAAATTAATATATTTCTAAGAAACCAGAGAAATGTAATGAAACTGAATTTTAAATAAAAACAAAAAGTAGAGCTTCAGTCTACAATGTAATCTATGGAGAAAAAAAATAAAAACAAAACTAAATATTAAATAGAAGATAACATGATAAATGTTACTGTTTTGAAATTTGTTTATTCAAATTTTCATTGAGTGCATGACTATCAGAATTCGATTTAGGGAATCAAACTTTTAAGATCAGCTTATAAAATGTACAATCATTATTTAACTTAGCACATCAGTTCCATATCCTAGCAGGAATACAGGCACTTTCAAATATCAATTATGGCATATGGTTATGCCAAGTGATCATAAAATATCCCTAAATAAAGCTTACACAATGTCTATCATTATTGCAAGAAATTATAATAAACTCTGGACATGCAAGATGTTGAGCGTTTATTTATTCATATTCTTTGCTTACTGCTTTTTCCTTGGGGAAAACTGACAGCTGAAATGTAACCACAGTGCAGAATCTACAATAGAGAAAACAAGCACTTAACAGGGTAACTGCCTTCCAACTCTTCTGGCCACTGTTAGAACAGGAAGCTACGGTGCAAAGAGGATCTGGTACTCTCTTTATGGCTTTAAATCCTGGAACACCAGAGCAATTATTTTTAATTAAATACCTAAGAGCATGGGATATAAAACTCCCTGTTAAGTTTAGATATTATTATTAAGTCATTTAAATTTTCTGTAATATGAAGAATATTTGATACACTGGTGGTGATCTGGGAATAGCTAGAAACAGATAAACTGAAAGTGGAGAGTGAAAAAGTTGGCTTAAAGCTCATTATTCAGAAAACGAAGATCATGGCATCCGGTCCCACCACTTCATGGGAAATAGATGAGGAAGCAGTGGAAACAGTGTCAGACTTTATTTTTCTGGGCTCCAAAATCACTGCAGTTGGTGACTGCAGCCATGAAATTAAAAGACGCTTACTCCTTGGAAGGAAAGTTATGACCAACCTAGATATCATATTCAAAAGCAGAGACATTACTTTGCCAACAAAGGTCCGTCTAGTCAAGGCTATGGTTTTTCCTGTGGTCATGTATGGATGTGAGAGTTGGACTGTGAAGAAGGCTGAGTGCCGAAGAATTGATGCTTTTGAACTGTGGTATTGGAGAAGACTGTTGAGAGTCCCTTGGACTGCAAGGAGATCCAACCAGTCCATTCTGAAGGAGATCAGCCCTGGGATTTCTTTGGAAGGAATGATGCTAAAGCTGAAACTCCAGTCCTTTGGCCACCTCATGCGAAGAGTTGACTCATTGGAAAAGACTCTGATGCTGGGAGGGATTGGGGGCAGGAGGAGAAGGGGATGACAGAGGATGAGATGGCTGGATGGCATCACTGACTCGATGGACGTGAGTCTGAGTGAACTCCGGGAGTTGGTGATGGACAGGGAGGCCTGGAGTGCTGTGATTCATGGGGTCGCAAAGAGTCGGACACGACTGAGCGACTGATCTGATCTGATCTGATCTGAAGGAATCTATTCTTCAATGAAAAGAACTTCTATCTCCCTCTCACAAACACACACACAACAACAACAGTAACAACAAAACTGTCCACCATGTTTCACTTGGGCAACAAAACATTCCAAAGGAAAGATGATGATTGTCTCTGAAGCAAAGGATTCATTAGATTAGGACAATACAGAAAATAAAATGTTGCTCATAAAGTAAACTACTGAATTCTTCTACCAAGTCCCATCTCACATATTATACTGATGTGGTTTATTTATACTTTACAAGACTGATTAAGAACAAAAGTTGTTTGTAAGTAGGAGATATCCATACCAATCAGAAGAGCCAGAAAATGTTAGTTTCCTGAATTTGACTTTTTCTGACTTTTACAAGTTTCCCCCACAAATCTCCCTGATTGACAGATACATCTTTGAGTGGGAAAGGGGAACACTGTATTACATGGAAAACTCCAGAAAGGAAGTAAATTATTGTGTAACATTAAAAATACACATCACATCATTACACTGATTACTCATCTTACAATTACCAGTCTAAAAGTATACTTATAAAACACTCAGCTTCCAAAGAAACTATGCTAAAATTTTAGAAAGTCATCAAATTAGCCCTGACTTCAAAGACTCAGGCTCTACTTATTTTTCTTCTTTTACATAATTTACCATGCAGTTTTTAGATATTCAAAAAAATTGATGACATTTTCAAGTTAAAATATATAACTGGATCAAGCTTTAAGATTGGATGATGTCTGAGCTCATATGCTTTCTCTATGCTGAGTGCTATTTTGGACAGTGGCCCTTTTAAATATTAAAGACAGTGATTGGGGCTCCATTAATTTAAAATTTGAGGCTCCCTTCTTAGGAAGAACTTTGGGTGTTGCTGATGATGCCAATTCCTAACTTCAGTCTGAAACTTTTCTTATATGAGGATATGCCTAGATTATGATACCCTTGGCCATGGAATTCTCTTTGATTTTTCAAGATGGAAATTCCTGTTTTGATACAGCTATAATCACATAGTGTGGAAGATAAACTTGAGACTACCAACACACTTCAAATTTATTATTTGAGGAGATTGTAGACTTAAATTCCTATTTTTAAGAAATCAAAGTAAGCCCCTTTACTCTTTGCTGATACGATAGTAAAGCTGTTTCTTCATGGGTGAAGTGAATTTAACTTCTCTACTTCACAAGTATGCTATAAGCCTAGGATACTGATGAAAAATTACCCAGATAGGAGTGGGCACAAGTTCAAGAGACCTTCAGTATGTCAATGCCACTCAGGATTATAACATTGGACAGCCCCCCAGAGGCTAAGTAAATAGGCTGTCTTTATTTCAAAGTGGTTACTTTGGTTATTCAACCTCAAAACAGTCAATTCTAACTGAGTTCTTTCTCTCTTAGAAATATTTTGTGTGGTATTAAGAAAAAATACATAGATAAAATTTTGTTGAAAACCTTAAGAAATGTGATCACGTAGTGGTCAAAGATAAAAAAATAAACTGGGCATACTTATTTTGTTCTGTTTATCACAATCATCCTCAAAACAAAACAAAATAACATGTGGAGGTTTGAGGAATCCAGGAGCTAACTACAAGGTTGCATCAGCATGCACTGTTTTCATGTATGTAACATTCTGAAAGAAACAAACAGCAAAATATCCACACTTCATACTCAAGGAACGTGCACTCTAATTGAAAACAAGCTATACCCTGGACAAGGCAAGAAAATAATAACAGTAATTGAATGGTTATGTGTGTTCACTGGGTTAGGTGTTTCCTTATCTCCAGAATGTCATTTATGCCCATTCTAATTTTGAACTGTGGTTTCCTACCCAAAGTTACTCATTTATGGGGGTGAAGCACCAAGATTAGATTCTAGGTCAGTCTGGAACCAAATTCAAGTACTGTGGTTTAAAGATCTCTTGATGTCACCTTATATAATTTAGAAAAAACTATATAATCTATGAATCTACTTAATGAAACTCAAGTATCCTTCAATATTTCAAAATAATGTGAGAGCAATTGAATCTGTAAGAGTGCTTCATCTATAGATCCCCCATGTAGAATTCTCACCTTGAGTGATATGTGACCATCAGATAAATGATCTGGTGAAAAAAACAATGACGGTTGATATGTAAAATAGTAGTAAAGTTTAATTTCCCATTGACATTTAATTTCTAACAGTTTCTTCACATGCTCAACTGGGTTGTACTGCCCATCTTCCCTCTACTTGGAGACTGCTACTATGGAAATGGAAAATTGTTAAAAGATGTTTAACAGGATTGTCATATAATAAAAGGGGAGATAAAGAGCACTATTGAGCAGAAAGGGGCAGGGGAGTTTGGGAGGATAAAAGGAGAAAACAAGCAGACCAGGGAGAAGACCAATTTATAGACTCCAGGCTCTATATAAAGGTTGACAAATAAAATCAGGACCCAGATGGCTTCCATATAGCCCCCAAAGTCATTCTGTATAAAGGGTGTGGTAACCCTGTGTCAAGCAAATCTACCAGTGTCACTTTTCCAACAGCATCTGTTCCCTTCGTGTGTCTCTGTTGCACTTTGGTAATTCTCACCATATTTCAGACTCATGATTGTTTGTTACAGTGATCTGTGATCAGTGATCTTTGATGTTATTACAATGACTCACTAAAGGCTCAGACAATGGTTAGCAGTTTTTACCGATATTTAATTAACGTATATACGGTATTAATAATGTTACTATACACTTAATAGGCTACAGTATATTATAAATAAAATTTTTATAAGCACCAGGTAACCAAAAAATTCATGTGACTTACTTCAGTATATTCATTTTACTGTGGTTGTCTACAACCAAACCGGAAATATCTCTATGGAATGGCATTTCAGTCTCCCAAGTAGGAAACAGGCTCTGTCTGCAAGGAAGGAGTGGAGACTGGTTATTGTTTGGGCAGTACCTGGAATAGAATGACAGGAAAAAAGAAATCCCTGAAGGATAGAACATAGAGGAATTTGTGACCAAGGAGGACAGTCTGAGTGAGGATGACAAAGGAAGAAAAATGACTTCAAGTTTTTAAGGCTGAGTGGTCAAGGAAAGGTAATAATATGGATACAATAGAGAACACAGAAGGACCCACCATATCCAAAAATAGTATTGCTTGTTGCAATTACTAGGAACTTATACAGTGCCAGGAACTGTGCTAAAACCATCATGGTCTACTTAATTCTCACTCCAGTCCTTGTGATGAAGTATTTTTCTTTTCCCAGAGAAGGTAACGATCTCAGTTTGGAGGGTACAGGTCTGAGATGACACCTGAACACCCGAGAGGAAAGTGTCTTGTTTGTCACCGAGATGAGGACTGCAAGGCAGTGCCAAGAAGCCCCTCCCTAACCTAGGGACAGCCGCTGGCCAAGAGTGCCAAGGAGGGAAACAGTCGTTTCAACACCATGGAGACGTTCTGCAAGACTCAGACTATCATGAGAGAGTTTCGTGAAGAGAAAACACCCATCTACAATGAGCTTCCTGTCAGAGCTCTTCCTTTCCCAAACACATCTTTCTCTTTTGAATTCTGTGTGTTTTGAATTAAAGAAAGCCATCCTAAAATCTCTGCTTAGTAGGCTTACATTACTGTGTCCATCTCTTAGAATATTTCTACAGTGAAAGAGAAAGCAACTCTCCAAACAGATTCACATTGACCTAAACAATGGAACTTTTCTAGATCATTCCAAAGAGTGCCAGTCTGCACACAACACACAAAGTGTTCAGCATTGATAGAACGATCAATACTGTATCAATACTGAATTCGTAAGAGCCACACTTCCCTTTGTCTGCAGACAGTAGTGAAACAGTACTTTAATTGTGGAGTTACTGTACCAAATATTGTGAAATTCTTCCCAAAATCTCACATTAATACCATTTTGTTTCATTAACATTTATAATCTCTTGGTATGAGATAAATTTTGCATTGTGCCAAATTATCTGAATATGACAGTCTTCTGTGAATAGAAGCAAATGGAACTTTATTCCACTAAAACTTCAATAACAGTAAGGATACAGGGCAGGCCTGCAAATTATCTGACAATTTTTTTACAAATAAAAACAGGGGTGCTTTATTCTACCACTTATATAAGTAAGTGAAACTTACTTATTTAAAAATAGTTCAAGGCACTTCTCTGGCAAGATATGTGTGTGTGTGTGTGTGTGTGTGTGTGTGCAGACTTTGTTGTTTTATTTTCATCAACAGCGCCTTGAGTTTCCTACCTTATCTATCATAAAGCACAGTGAGGTGTCAAGGGCTATGTGGAATGCTTAAGTCCAAAATAGATTGAATAAATTGGATTTGTGAGGGAGGTAAAATCTAGGGTCTGATATCAGGTGACCCCAAGTCTCGTTTTGATAAGAGGAAACAGAAAACACACATTTCTCCCCCTGGAGTACCACAAAGAGATAAGCTGCACATAAGCTCTAGCTGTCCACAATATTAGATCACCCATCCACCAGGACCAATTACTTCATGGGACAAAGTTTTGATTGGGCCTGGTAGGAGGGTTCACAGTAGCAGAAAAATCATGCATTGGAGAGAAGAAAAATACAGAAAAGTGATGGAAATAAACATAATGCTAAAGGACCTATTCCCAACATGTAGGATGAGATTCCTTGGGTACATTTAAACAATCTACAGAGTTCAAGCTTTGAAGTATTTGCGCATTCTCTAAGAGGAAAAAAGCTTCAGTTTGGGAATCTTAATCTCCCAAGTTTCATAACCCCAAAGAATAGTTAATACATATTGTTATCAACAGAAATAAAACTAAATTAAGATACGGAAATTTTTGACTCAGTCTAATATAAAAGGAATTTTGTTTAATTTTCACTTACAACTCTATAAAGTCATATATGATGAATTGCCTGTAATTCATTTTCTATCACTCCAATCATTCAGATTTTAGACAATAAATGTTTTTATAAAATTTTCTTTTTTTCTAATTTTATTTTATTTTTAAACTTTACATAATTGTATTAGTTTTGCCAAATATCAAAATGAATCCGCCACAGGTATACATGTGTTCCCCATCCCGAACCCTCCTCCCTCCTCCCTCCCCATACCATCCCTCTGGGCCGTCCCAGTGCACCAGCCCCAAGCATCCAATTTTTACTCTATTTGGAATGTTTTATTGATATGTGAGAAAGTTACAGTATTAAATTAGCCATTCACTATAATTTACTATTACTTTTATATTTAATTAAAAACCCCAAACAACCTTCCTTTTAATTTACCTACTTTCAAACATGCAGCACTGACTCAAATACTGTAATATCAGAGTATATGATTGTGAAGTACAATACATAAACAACTATTTTTAAATGGTGAAAGCAAAAATCACTCAGTCATTTCTGACTCTTTGTGACCCCATGGCCTATACAGTCCATGGAATTGTGGGTAGCGTTTTCCTTCTCCAGGGATCTTCCCAAACCAGGGATCATACCCAGGTCTCCCACACTGCAGGCGAATTCTTTACCAGTTGAGCCACAAATGGTATGAAAACATTATAAATTAAATAATGATTGCATTAATAAATAAGCAAGTGTTTATCTATTAAAGATTAGTGAATATTGGGTTTTCCCCTCCTTTGAATTACCCTCTGGTATTCTCTCTTATCTATAAGAGACCTCAGGAAATCTAAATGCTGTATTCAATTGTATTATATAAGGACAAATATAGATATACCACAAAGATAAAGATAGGTTGTCTGATTATGCTATTTAATTGTTCATTTCACTCTTCAGGTACATGTGATTACTGATAAGTTCTCAAAGTTCTATAACTAATTATAGAAAAAGGTATGTGGGTTTTGAAAGATTTAGATCAGTTCATCATTAAGATTTTAAAATGATTTGACTTTTTAAAAATGTAAAAACACATTTATAAATATTAATATTATTAGTTATTGCTTGGATCACTTTTGAAGTTTCTCTTAAAGTTTATATGTTCTTTCTGAATTAGACTTATGATCAATTATTATTAAGAAATTCATATAATTATTTACAGATTATTCATTCTTTTCAACAAAGTTAGCATTCCTTTTCCACACTGGAATCAAGAATTATAGCCATCTTTTTATGTAAACTTAGATTATGCTTTTCCTGAACTTTAAAAATTTAAACAACCTTCCGTTGAATATAAAACTGCTTCAGGTTTCACAAACTCACCAACGCTTCATAGGTGTATGAAGTGTATCAACAGATTTTCTGATAAATAGTTTACAAAATATGAAGATGAACATCTCTAGCTAAAAAATGTCTTGTTATTCAATTAAACTTCTTATTCCAATGAAGTTTTGACAAACTTCAGGTAAGCAATTAAGGAGAAAAAATAATATTAATTTGTTTCTTCCAAACTTTAAAGTCTTTAAAATTCTTTAAATCATATGATTCTTCTTATATCTCAGATAATATATCTACAATGAGTTTTCATGAAGCATGTTAATGTTCTCATTTTTTCCCTCAAAGGCAGTGCTTTCTAGTTTCTTAAGCATATCAGAATCACTTGAAAATTTGTCATTAAAACATAAAACTTTTTCCATGGAAGTTACATTTTCAGTGATAGAATCCCATGGCTTTTTTCTACATTGCAATACTTTAATAGCAATTTTCCACAAATTCTAACTGAGATTCAGTATGCAGAATCAAGTTACTACTAACTGAGTAATACAACCAGACATAAACTGAATTACAAATCTCTCCTAACTCAAAACTGTTTAGAAAAACTGAGCAAAATAATAATAAAATACCTTATATATTTACTTGTTCACAAATGATAATTTAGAATGTTGTAATGAAAAAATAAAGGCACATGTTATAGAAAAGCTTTATAATAGAGTTTTTAAAATCTAATAACTGATCAAACATATAAAGTCAATGCTTCACTTTTATTAAGTGACTGAAAAGCTTTAGGAATTTTTAGATCTTTTTCTTCTTTAATTCTAATTACCTCAGAAAGTTTATTTCAATCATTATTATAGTAAGATGACTGATTATGATTGAATATAAGAAGTAATTGATTATCTAAACTTTTGTCCTGGGTTGCCTAAAATATACACTGGACTGTGACTAAAATATATCTAATAAAGTAATTTCTTTAAATTTTTATTGTAACAAACATCATTAGTAGGTATGAGCCCTCTTTAAAATGATGACTTTAATAGCTTAATCATCAAAAATATTTATTGGACACATGATTTCAATGGAGATAGTCTCACTTCCTGTCAAATGCCAAAAAACACTATTTCCTGGCTACAGATGTGGATTTAGACTAGTGAAACAAATATACAGACAGTAGACTTTTTTAAAATTTAGATTTAATTTTTGAGAGCAGTTTTAGGTTCACAGTAAAACTGAGGAGAAGACAGACTCTACCTTCACACATGCATAGCTTTCCTTATTACCTGCATCCCCCAGCAGAGTGGTACATTTGTGGCAAATGATGAACTGACAGTGACACACAATCTCATTCAAAACTTTATTTAACATTAGGGTTTACTCTTGACATTGCACATTCTGTGACTTTGGACAAACATACAGGAACATGTATCTATCGTCAGTGCACAGGATCACACAGAGTACTTTCACTGACCTAAAAATCATCTGTGGTCCACCTGCAGCCTACCTGCTGATCCTTCCATCCCCATTCCCTTACAACTCCTAATATTTTTACTATCTCTATAATATAGTTTTCCTTTTCAAGGATGTCATATAGTTGAAATCATATAATATACAGCCTTTTCATATTGGCCTGAAGTATATTAGTGCGAGTTGGACTGTGAAGAAAGCTGAGTGCCAAAGAATTAATGCTTTTGAACTGTGGTGTTGGAGAAGACTCTTGAGAGTCCCTTGGACTGCAAGGAGATCCAACCAGTCCATCCTAAAGGAGATCAGTCCTGGGTATTCACTGGAAGGACTGATGCTGAAGCTGAAACTCCAATACTCTGGCCACCTCATGCAAAGAGCTGACTCATTGGAAAAGACTCTGATGCTGGGAGGGATTGGGGGCAGGAGGAGAAGCGGACGACAGAGGATGAGATGGCTGGATGGCATCACCGACTCCATGGACATGAGTTTGGGTGAACTCCGGGAGTTGGTGATGGACAAGGAGGCCTGGCGTGCTGTGATTCATGGGGTCATAAAGAGTCAGACACGACTGAGCAACTGAACTGAACTGACTGACTGATATTAGTGCAAGCTCTGTAGTCTGGCTACACCATGGCTGTTTCTTTGAGATCTCACAAACGTAATTCCCTTCTCCATAGTAAGGGTGCCAATACTATATAGGTTTTGGAAAATAATAGATGAAAAAAAGTACATAAAATGCTTAGCACATTGCTGTATTATGTATTTGTAATTGTGGTCCGCCAGTGACTAATTTTCTCAGCTTTATGTCTGAAAAATTCTTTGTTCCACTTTCATTTTTGAAAGAGGTTTTTGCTAGGTATAGAATTTGAGGCAGACGAAGAGATGGTTAGATAGTATCACCGATTCAATGAACATGAATTGAGCAAACTCCAGGAGAGAGTGAAGAACAGGGGACCCTGGCATGCTGCAGTCCATGGGGTCACAAAGAGTGTGACACAATTTAGCAACAGAACAACAAATAGTATTTGAGGTTGATATTCTCCTTTTCAATATATAAAAAAAGTTGCACCGCTGTCTTCCATCTGCATTAGTTTAGATGGGATGGCTGTTGCATGCTGTCACTTACCCACTGGACCCTATTTGTAATGTGTCTTTTCTCAGAGACACAAAGATTTTTCTCTCAACACTGGTTTTAAGTACTTTAACATGCTGTGGTGTAGTTTTCTTTCTGTCTCTAGTGCTTGAGATTCATTGAGCATCTTCAACCTATGGGTTTATACGTTTCGTCAAATTTGGAAATTCAGTTTTTAAAAAATTGGATTTCTAGCTGTATTTCTTCAAATATATATTTCCTCCTGTCCCCCCTCTTTGTCAACTTTTGCTGAGCCTCAATTATACATAAATTATACTAATTAAATTGTTCCATAACTCAAATGATGTTTTGCTGTTTCTCCTCTACTTTTTCTCTCTATATTTTATTTTCTTTATTATTTCTATTGTTACTTCCTCAGGGTCACTGATCTTTTCTTCTTCAGTATTTAATATACATTTAATCCCATTCAGGTAACTTTTTCATCTCTAAAAGTTCAAATTGGTTCTTTTTTAGAACCTCTCTGACTCTTTTAACGTGCATTCTTTCTTCTATCTTTTAAAACAAGTGAAGTATAGATTTACCAGTTGTTCTGATGTTCTTATCTACTAATTCTATTATCTCTGGCAGTTCTGGGTCTATTTCCAATGACTGACTTTTTTCCTACTGATCAGTTGTCTTTTTTTGCTTTTTGGTATGCCTGGTCAACTTTTATTAGATGTCAGACATTGTCTTTGACATTGTTGGATGCCGGAGGATACTTGATTCCTAAATAGATCTTTCACTTTTGTTCTCAGACACAACGAAGTTATTTGGAAACAATCTGATCCTTCTGTAGCTTGCCTCTGTACTTTGTGACACTGAGAATGTACTTGATGCTCAGTGTTGTAGGTCTTTTTACTCTGGCTGGTGAGAACATAAACTCTTCCTGGCCCCGTGTGAGCTGCAGGTATTGTTCTGCCTATTTCTTTCTGATAATCCTTCCTGGACTCTCGTAGTTCCCTCACGGGGAGGCACTGAGCCATCTTTATCCGAATATCTGACAGGAAACATTCACTCAGTGTGCAGTTCTCGTCTCCCCAGGACTCTGCCGTATGTATTCTGTTTTGGCTCTCCTCATCTCTGAACTGTGTCTCCTAAACTCTGAGAGATTTCCAGGCTCTGTTAAGGTTTTTCACCCCGCAATGAACTTGGAAAATCCTTCTTGGAAGCAAGATGGGGTATTCATTAGGTTCCTCTTGGTTGTTTGCCTTCTGTCAAGTATCGCTGTCCTCCACTTCCTGTTTCACTGTCTCATTATTGTTGGTTATATGTTTGTCTACATTTTTTATCAGGAGTTTAAAGTGGAAGGTAAAATCTGGTTCTCCTCATTCCATTGTAGCTAAAAGCAGAAGTCCCTTATAATATACTTGATGGATGTTAATACTAGAAATAGTGGAAATTATATCATCATTGTCAAAAATTAGTGAAACAACTTTCATCCATAACTGTCTTGCCATCGTGACATAAACTACACATACATAAAATACATTTGTGGGGTAACTGAATAATGAGAATAAAGGAGAGGTATATATATTAAATGGAAAAAATGTTCACAACTTGATAAGACATGGAGGAAGAAGGCATGGAAGTTAAAAACCCTTTAGACTTTCTAAGTGTTTCCTCAGAACATCAGAGATAACAACTACACTGAACTCTGTGCCTCAGTACCATGGACATCTGTACTGTTCAATAAAGGGAAAGTCTGTCATCCCACAAGGAGGAAGAAAAGTTTGCATAATAATAACAACAGCCACCAGCATTTATACAGTATTTACCAAGTTCTAGTTCAATAATTATTTAATCCCACCATGACATTATGAGATGGCCATTGTTTTTAACTCCCACTTAAAAGATGAGGAAAGAGTTGTTGAATAACTTACCCCAAAGTAAGAAAACTAGTAAGTGGCAAAGCCTCATCATTTTGGTGCTATATTAAGAATCCCTACTAATTTGCAAATGTTTCACTCTGAGGGTAGACAAAAAACACAGAATGGCAGAAAAAAAAAAAAAACAGAAGATATGAAAGGTAAGGAGGCAGGAAGGGAAAAGAGAGGGTGAAAAAGAAGAAAGGGAGGGAAGAAAGACAGCATATATTCAAAATAAAATTAGAAATTCACAGAATTCAGAAATGTTCTGTGATTGGACTGATTCCAATAATATCAGGGTCAAGCTGAAATCCTATCAATTTTTTTAGCGTATGGAGAAAGGTATATTAGGAAAGCAAGAGTGAAAAGGTGATATACAAAAACAATTTGTTACAATCTCCCAGATTGTAAATAGGTGAGGGAAAACAATTCAACAAAAAGGAAAGATATCCATTGAATATACAGATCTTGTTGTTGTTTAGTCACTCGGTCATGTCAGACTCTTTGCAACCCTATGGACTGCAGCACACCAGGTTTCCCTTCCGTGTCCTTAACCATCTCCTGAAGCTTGCTCAAACTCATGTCCATTGAGTCAGTGATGCCATCCAACCATCTTGTCCTCTGTCCTCCCCTTCTCCTCCCACCTTCATTCTTTCCCAGAATCAGGGTCTTTTCTAATGAGTCAGCTCTTGGCATCAAGTGGCCAAAGTACTGGAGCTTCAGCTTCAGCATCAGTCTTTCCAATGAATATTCAGGGTTGATTTCCTTTAGGATTGACTGGTTTGATCCCCTTGCAGTCTAAGCTACTCTCAAGAGTCTTCTCCAACACCACAGTTCAAAAGCATCAATTCTTTGGCACTCAGCTAGTAAACCAAAGTGATTTATCTCATCTTTTTGGCCTATCCAGGCCACAACAAGGAAGCAATGGTAGCCTGGTCTCTATGGAGATAGAAGCTGAAAGCTAGGGTAGGTGGTTATGTGTTCTTGACAGATCTGTAGTTATTTTTGTTAAAATTAAATACTCACCACTGATTTCTTCATTCCTGATCTACTCCCTCAAGAGTCTCCCTACTCAAAGTATGGTTTGTAGAGCAGCAGCATGTTCATTGTTCAGGACCTTGCTAGAAATACAGACTTTTGGGTCTGTTCCAGAGCTCCTGAATTAAAAATTATGTTTCACCAGGATGCCCAGGTGATTCTGTAGGCATAAGAAACATCAGGGCCTGAGGAGAAACGGGTCACAAGACAGGGAAGGTTTCTGTCCACCCCTCTAACCACTGTATTCCCAGAGTTTAGTTCAGGTCTACACATAATAAATGCTCATCACACTTTTTGAAAACGCATGCACCATGCCTACTATTAATAACACCTCATGTCTGAAAACTAACCGTGCCTTCCTCCTAGACTACCTATCTCAGTGAGATAACTACTACACTATGGAAGTGCCATTACCTCAGCTCTTAGTGAGCTCTTCCTTGCTAAAATCCTACAGTTATTGAATGTGCATCTCAGCTGGCACTAATTAATATCATGCCATGTTTTGTTGGCTACATTTCCATATGCCTATGCCACTCTCCATGTGACATCCCTCCAACTAGAGCAAAACCTCCCTGATTATTTATACTTAGTCTGTTAAATAGCTGGTTATATTCAAAACTATCTAGAACATAGATATTTATGTAGGACAGCCTATAAAGCAAACTAAAAAGACTTGTATACTGTAGGGTATAGACATAAAGTATGAGCTTAGATACTAAGTGGACCTGAGGTCAGCTCTGTTCCTCAGCATTACTTCCTCTGCTCCTCAGCATTACATATTTAAGCCTTCTGAGCTTCAGGTTTTTATCTTGAGAATGGAGATACTGGCACATTTCTGAGGGCAGTGCTTGCTTACTCATAACTCATCAGCTACCCCTAATCTTATACTTGTGGAGCCCTTATTTCAAGACATAAAACAATACAGAATGGTTATAACACCATTAACCAAGCCAGAACATGAAATATTTTTGGTTTGGTCATGTGTAGACAAGAAGGAAAAATCAGAAACTGCTATATTGTCTGATTACCTATTTTTCCTAGAAGGTTTAAGTTAGTAGTTCAGACAAAACTTCCTTTACTTGGACAGAGACATGATTTACAAACTAATGTACCTACCCATTCTCTCTAAGTACTGGATATTTGTTTTTATAAACATGCATTTGGGGAGGGAGGAGGGAGGAGGGTTCGGGATGGGGAACACATGTATACCTGTGGCGGATTCATTTTGATATTTGGCAAAACTAATACAATTATGTAAAGTTTAAAAATAAAATAAAATTAGAGAAAAAAAAAATTCAAGGTTGACATCATGCAGGTGCAATGTTAGCCACTCACATATGATTTCTTGGAAGGGAAGTATTGTGCATAGAAGGAGAGAGAGTAGAATGTGAAATGAGCAAACTGCAAAGGAAAGAAGTATCTCAAAATTTATCTCCATAGAATAAGACTGCAATACTACTCTAATAAAATATTTTAATATATTTTTCCCTCTAACAGCCTCAATTAGTTAGAGACCCTTTGGAGTTGATTATTTCCTCTTTTGAAATGTAAATGAACACTTGAAAGTTCAGCCCTATTCAATCTTCCTGCAATAACTTTTATCAGATCCACACCTAGTTGAGATACACACATACTGAAAACACTGGAATAGAAAAGGAAATAGACCCACACAGAGTTCTTTCTGTGTATCTTAACACAGAGGAAACTCATTTTGGGGAGGTCATTTTTTTATTGTGTGGGATCCTCCTTCCACAACAGGATGTTCAATATCCTAACGCCTGTCCTTGATATGCCAGTGATGTTCCCCAGTCTATGGCCACCCAAAGAACTCCTTTTGAGAGCCACTGCTTGCTTCACCAAGAGAAACAAGTGCCATCAAAAATTAACCTTTTCTATTTTACAGTGTTGCCTTGCTGACCTTGCAGCAACTTGTGTCCCACAGAAACATCTCCTCTACATGTAAACAGTTGAGTTAAGATATAAGTGAAGTGTATGATTAGCTCTGAGCCTGACTTTCCTCCATTTCATTCAAGGCTAACCTGGTTTCAGCTTTCAACATCTTGTGCCTTCTGTTCATTATCTCATAGCCTCTTTTGCATTCACATATTCATCTTCTAACTCAGCACCGAAAGGAAAATAGAACGGAGAGAGGAGGAGAAACAGTCCCTCCACAACCTCTTTTCTTTGTCATGGTGCCATGCACTGTGCTTTTCCCATGCCAGCATGCATCTTCTGCCACCAGCCTTTCTCTAGTGGTTCAAGATCTCCTGAAAAGGGCTGGAAGGAGTTACATTGCAAATCAGCAAGCATTGTTCTTCATTGCTTTCCTATGATCACACTCTATGTATGCATTTAATCTTGACTGTCTAAATGGGACTTTAAGTTACATTAGCACTTAGAAATGTTGAAAGTCAAATGTTAAATGACTGAGCTTATCAGAATGGATTCCACCATTTCTCAAAGTGTGTTTCATAACCACTGGTTGCAGGGCTATGTTAAGAGAAGCTACTCAGAAAATAAGTCCATGGTCATATAAGTTTGGAGAAGGATGGACTGAATGAATTATTTCATTACATGGATTTATAGAGCCTTTACTGTGTGAAGTGGTAGGATCTTAGTTCAGTGGTGAGGAATAAGTTTGGTGTTTTCCAAATGTATTTGGCTACAAAGTCAATTTTCCTACCTATTTGTTCAGTTGCTAAGTTGTATCCAGCTCTTTGTGATCCTGTGGACTGCAGCACACCAGGCTTCCCTGTCCTTCACTATCTCCGAGAGTTTTCTCAAATTCATGCCCACTGAGTTGGTGATACTATCTAACCATCTCACCATCTGCCACCTTCTTCTCCTTTGCCTTCCACCTTTCCTAGCATCAGGGTCTTTTCAAATGGGTTGTTTCTTTGCATTAGGTGGCCAAAGTATCAGTCCTTCCAGTGAATATCCAGGGTTGATTTCCTTTAGGATTGACTGGTTTGATCTCCTTGCAGTCCAGGGGAATTTCAAGAGTCTTCTCCAGGACCACAATTCAAAAGCATCAATTCTCCAGCACTCAGCTTTCTTTATGGTCCAACTCTCACATCCATTCATGACCATTGGAGAAATTATAGCTTTGACTATACAGACCTTTGTTGGCACAGTGAGGTCTCTGCATTTTAAAAAGCTGTTTAGGTATGCCGTGGCTTTCTTTCCAAGGAGCAAGTATCTTTTCCTACCTATTACTGAAGCAATAAACAAAAACTAGTAATTCCAGTCTTCAAGCCACTTAAGCTATGGGAATACAGACTTTCAGGGCTGCTGATTCTGCCCTCAGTTAATGCACTGCAGGACTACAAGTGCACGGTTTCGTTTATGTGGTGAATGGGAATGGAGCACTTAATCAGAGTTCAATCAGAGAAGCAGAACCACTAAGAGGTTTATATAGTTAAGGTATGTGTTACAGGGGTTTGACCTTAAATAATTTGTGGTGTTGATTAGTGTCTATAAAGCTGTTGTTTTGCTTCTGATGCTGGAGTTTCAAGTTGGCAGAACAGGTAATCAGGAAGACAAAAAGGTATGTAAAGTAGAGGATTAAAAAGGATAAACTGATATCCTTGAGTTTGTGCTGGAACCCATGAGTTTGGATTGGAAACTGTGTTGGTCTTCACTATCTCCAACCCTAAAGAAGCAGATATACTGCAGGAGAAGTTGGTGTCCTTCATCATGGAGTTAAATACACCATCAACCCAGGAGAAACTGGAGGAGGATTAGGGGAAGATGTAAAGTTGTGGACTGGCTAATTCCCCACAACAAGAAAGTGAACCAGCAGATAAGTAACAATACACAGAACTACAAAACTGGTTACCTGAACCTTCTTAAGTTAAAAACAATACAGCTGCTGCTTTACTTATGTCTTTCAAAATCTACAACAAAAATTTTTTTGTACCTCACCATAATTGGAAATACACATGGAAAAGAATTCTGGGAAACACAGTTCAGACTAGCTAAGTTGACATATCATGCACCTTGAAATTTTATAGTGTACAATCTTCACAACCATAGTCTAGCCTGATGTCATTAACCAAGCAACGGTAGTAACTTGCCTACTGTGATAAGGGCTGCAAAGAGGATGTCCATGGTGATGTAGGTGACTACCCTAGGTGACATCATACAATCACATCAGAACAATGGGCAATTGAAAGAAATAAGCTGGTGGTGTTGAAAATTTCCCTTCCTATGGTATTAATTTAAGACCAATAAAGCCTGCATGGAAATCCCAATTCTGCCACTTATTACTGTAAAATGAAAAATTCATAATGCTTTTGCTTCTTTCCATCTTTTATAATAACAAAAATCTTTGGAATTTTCTTAAAATATTTTTCTTGACTTCAACCAAGATTTATGAGAGAAAAGATAGTTTTCCTGTTTCTTTTTCTTGTGTCCTATGGATCTTAGAGGAGATTTATAATTCACAAAAAAATACCTGCTAATTTTTTTTTATTTATTACAAAAAAAGAAAATTATATTTTCAATCTAATTTGTGGAAGGAGAATTTGTCCTTTATTCATCTATACCTTATTCCTTTCCTATATTCAACCATTACTTTTAAAATCTCTGTCCACTAAAATTTTCTCATCTCTTCTCCAAGAAATTCATTTTTCCCCTTAGAATTTGTACAACATTAACAATTGTATTCTTAGCTCACTGTGGCTTACCTATGTAGATCCTGTGTGGTTTTAACTTTATTAAGATCATAATTTAGGGATATACTGATATTCTTTTCCAATTAGTCTCTACAGCTCTTCAAAGAATTATTTTATCTCAGAAACATCAAATAAAACAGCTTACAATTTTTTATTTGCTTTATAGTTCTTTAAAGGATACAAAGACATCATTTGTGAATAGTTGATCAAATGTTAGAATTTCTCTTTGAATCCAAAAAGTCCTATTAAACTGAAATTGTATTTGAAGTTCAATTTATTTAAATGTCCTGCTTTAAGACTGACCCATGAGAGGTGGTCTGGAGAAAAGACTGATCAAGATAACATATTTTTTTTTCCCTTTCTCTCCAAGGAGCAAAAAGAAAAAAAAAAAAAGCATTCTTCACTGATGTAGGTAGAAAACCAGGTATTGTATGAAAGAAATCACACTTGTCCATCCTACTTGGCTACGTAGATCTCAGAACTAAAAAAGCCAGACAAAGTCAAGAAGATGACAAAGAACTTGACAATGAGCAGACTCAAATAGGAGCAAATGACTGCATATAGTCAAAAAATGCCTCTCATCCAAAAGAGAAAGATATTTCCAGATATTAACATTTTACAGTAGATTTTATTGTACTGATTGAAGACAACTTTGTTTTAGCATTGCCATACCTCCATCAATTATACCTATTAGTTTACAGAATTATTTAAAGTAAATATTAAGAATTTACCAAAAGGTACTATAATGTAAGAATCCAATAAATCAATCCCTTCACATTAATAAATAATTCTAAAGTAATTTATAATACAAACTCAGTAAGCAACATTCTATATGGCTGAAATAACTATCATTCAAATATTTCAAAATATTGAGGTTTCTAGTGAGAAAACAAAGTTGCCATTTCTGTAATTTATTTTTAAAATAAATTGTACCAAATGTTCTAACTGTATGAAAAGTTCAATTACCTTTTTAAAGCATAATAGCACACATTTCTGAGAAGATATTACGCCTCTTCATTTCTACAATACAATTTTGAGAGGTTAAGGGACAGCATCTGGTCTCATTGTCTTGAATTTTATAAGCCATCTTTTTTCTCTTTAGAGGATTTTCCAACAGATATTAATTAAGCAAAAATCTCATAGTAATCAAATATAAAGGCAGGCATTGTTAACTCCATTTGGATGTCAACTAGTCCCTTAAAGGTAAAGTTTTATATTCCAGGATGAAATTAATTTGCAAGCTAACGGATACTATTTTTAAAACTGTATTTTCTCATCACAGTTTTATTTAGAGTTTTTCTCTCCCCCTCCCCTTTGTTCTAATTCGACACATACTAACCAAACACAAAGTAAGATCAGAGTTGTGTATAAGGGTTTACAACAACTTTATTTGTAATGGTTGAAATGGGACAGTACTCAAACACCCATCAACAGGTGAACGGATAAACAAACCGTGGAGTGTCCATACAATGAAATGCAGTAACAGTGTTCTAGGGACACAACAATATGGATGAATCTTGAGATCATTGTGCTGAACTTAACAATTTAGCAAAAGAAACAAAAACTACATACTGCATGATTCCATTTAGATTTAATTCTAGGAAATGCAAATTAAGCTATAGAGAATACAAAAAAAAGGGTTAATGTTTGTCTGATAATGAGGGTGGAGAGCAGGCTGGTTTACAAAGGGATGAGAAAACTTTCTCTAAAACTAAATGGGGATGTTTATTATCTTGAGTGTAGTGATTATTTAATGGGCACACACACACACACACATATAAACTGCTCAAAGCATGTCTTAAATATGTGTCTCTATGTCAACTACACCTCAATAAAGTTGAAAAACAAGTCATCCATAATAAACACGATTTCTACATCTTCACTTGAGTGTTAACTATATGTTCAGGCACTTTTCTAAATTCTTTACATTCATTAATATGTGTGTGTATGTGTGTGTGTGTGTGTGTGTGTGTGTGTGTGTGTGTGCTAAGATGCTTCAGTCATGTCCTACTCTTTGCAACTCCACAGACTGTTGCCCACCAGGCTCCTGTGTCCATGGGATTCTCCAGGCCAGAATACTGGAGTGAGTTGCCATGCCCTCCTCCAGGGGATCTTCTCGCTCCAGGGATTGAACCCATGTCTCTTATGTCTCCTGAATTTGGCCAGTTCTTTTACCACTAGTGCCACCTGTACATTATTAATATATAACCATCCTCAAATAACTCCAAAGTGGGTACCATAATTACTATTTCCATTTTAAAGATAAAGAAACTGTAAAAAATAAGTTGCCCACTTTGCTCTCTCCAACTGCCCAATTTCTCTACATTCTTACAATGCAAACAAGCCACTCTAGCTGACTTAAGATACTTAACCCTAATGACTGGAATTCACTTCCAAATTTTGGGAGAGAATATTGGATATCCCAGCTTGAATCACCTATTTCTGATACTATCTATTATGGTCAATGAATAGAGTGCAGCACCCACCTCTGTGAATGACGGTAGTCATTCTCTAAGAAGAAAGCAATTCTAAATAGACTTATAAATACCACTTCTAGATGTTGACTGTATTGGTGAATTTGTCTTTAGAGATCTCAGGAGAGTAGAGGAGATGGAAGTATGTATAAGGCAAGGATATGTGCTCAGATCAACAAAACATATGGTGATTTTACTTCTCCATATCTGATATTAACTTAGCATTTGTGACTACATTCTACTGCTGGTGGAAAACAAACTTACCATTTCAAGTTAATTCAGTCTCTTCCAGCTTCAAAGAGAGGCTTTCAGGCTGTTGACAATCCCTCCTTGATTTCACCCTGGATAGCAAATCTAATACATGATAATCCTCCATCATTGCTGGTCTTCACTTTGAGAGAACACTTCCTGATGGCCTTTGGGAATCATCTGTTTCCCCACTGTTTCTTCTCCCAAATTCAATAGCCCCTCCATTGCCTCTAGTTTGGATTGTCCACTTTGCAGCAACCACTAATGGCATCTCTTACTGGAACAAAGAGCCTTAGTTCTGTTCAATGGCCCTCAGCATTTCTCTGAAATTTGGAGGGAGTTTGGAATTATCCCCATGTGTTTTCAGAATATACTGTATTATGGAAATACTCAAATATTTTCATCAAGTCTTTTTGTCTGCTCTTAATAATTAGATGTCGTGTTGGATGCAGAGATTTTTCTCTAGGTCTTGAAACCTATCAAGGTACTTCTAGGAATGGGGGCAAAGATCTATTCTGCCTTAGTAGTTCCCAGATTATCCAGGGATCCTATTGTTCCAATATCTCAAAATTATCTAAAGCAATGCACCAAGTTCCTATTTAATGAACATCCAGCATCTAAACCATAGTCACACATCTTCTTAACTCACTTGTCAAAATTTAATTTGGTGGGGTGATTAGCTCAAACATTACTTTTAAGCAATTTTATAGTCTTACCTAACATAATTCATGGTTTAAATGTGATCTCAGTTCTTTGGTACTCATCATAAAAAGGACCTGCTTTCAAAACAACTGATTCTTCTTTTTTTTTTTTTTCTTCTTTTTTTTTCTTTTTTTTTTTTTTAAATTTTTTATTCCTTTATTTCTCATGTGTTCCCCATCCTGAACCCTATGAGCTGAAAATATAAGGAAATTTGAGGAAATGCAAATCTCAAAAAGGAGCCATCCTTTTTTCTTGGCTCATCTGCCCTGCACTCAGTCAGTCAGTCAGTTCAGTTGCTCAGTCATGTCCGACTCTTTGCCACCCCATGAATCACAGTACGCCAGGCCTCCTTGTCCATCACCAACTCCCGGAGTTCACTCAGAATCACGTCCATCGAGTCAGTGATGCCATCCAGCCATCTCATCATCTGTCGTCCCCTACTCCTCCTGCCTCCAATCCCTCCCAGCATCAGAGCCTTTTCCAATGAGTCAACTCTTCGCATGAGGTGGCCAAAGTACTGGAGTTTCAGCTTTAGCATCAGTCCTTCCAAAGAACACCCAGGACTGATATCCTTTATTTTATTTATTTATTTATTTTTTTTTGAGATTCTGCAAAGTATTTTATTTTATTTATTTTTTTTAATTTTATTTTTAAACTTTACATAATTGTATTAGTTTTGCCAAATATCAAAATGAATCCGCCACAGGTATACATGTGTTCCCCATCCTGAACCCTCCTCCCTCCTCCCTCCCCATACCATCACTCTGGGTCCTCTCAGTGCACTAGCCCCAAGCATCCAGTATCGTGCATCGAACCTGGACTGGCATCTCGTTTCATACATGATATTTTACATGTTTCAATGCCATTCTCCCAAATCTTCCCACCCTCTCCCTCTCCCACAGAGTCCATAAGACTGTTCTATACATCAGTGTCTCTTTTGCTGTCTCGTATACAGGGTTATTGTTACCATCTTTCTAAATTCCATATATATGCGTTAGTATACTGTATTGGTGTTTTTCTTTCTGGCTTACTTCACTCTGTATAATAGGCTCCAGTTTCATCCACCTCATTAGGACTGATTCAAATGTATTCTTTTTAATTGCTGAGTAATACTCCATTGTGTATATGTACCACAGCTTTCTTATCCATTCATCTGCTGATGGACATCTAGGTTGCTTCCATGTCCTGGCTATTATAAACAGTGCTGCGAAGAACATTGGGGTACACGTGTCTCTTTCCCTTCTGGTTTCCTCAGTGTGTATGCCCAGCAGTGGGATTGCTGGATCATAAGGCAGTTCTATTTCCAGTTTTTTAAGGAATCTCCACACTGTTCTCCATAGTGGCTGTACTAGTTTGCATTCCCACCAACAGTGTAAGAGGGTTCCCTTTTCTCCACACCCTCTCCAGCATTTATTACTTGTAGACTTTTGGATCGCAGCCATTCTGACTGGTGTGAAATGGTACCTCATAGTGGTTTTGATTTGCATTTCTCTGATAATGAGTGATGTTGAACATCTTTTCATGTGTTTGTTAGCCATCTGTATGTCTTCTTTGGAGAAATGTCTATTTAGTTCTTTGGCCCATTTTTTGATTGGGTCATTTATTTTTCTGGAGTTGAGCTGTAGGAGTTGCTTGTATATTTTTGAGATTAGTTGTCAGTTGCTTCATTTGCTATTATTTTCTCCCATTCTGAAGGCTGTCTTTTCACCTTGCTAATAGTTTCCTTTGATGTGCAGAAGCTTTTAAGGTTAATTAGGTCCCATTTGTTTATTTTTGCTTTTATTTCCAATATTCTGGGAGGTGGGTCATAGAGGATCCTGCTGTGATATATGTCAGAAAGTGTTTTGCCTATGTTCTCCTCTAGGAGTTTTATAGCTTCTGGTCTTATGTTTAGATCTTTAATCCATTTTGAGTTTATTTTTGTGTATGGTGTTAGAAAGTGTTCTAGTTTCATTCTTTTACAAGTGGTTAACCAGATTTCCCAGCATCACTTGTTAAAGAGATTGTCTTTAATCCACTGTATATTCTTGCCTCCTTTGTCAAAGATAAGGTGTCCATATGTGTGTGGATTTATCTCTGGGCTTTCTATTTTGTTCCATTGATCTATATTTCTGTCTTTGTGCCAGTACTGATCTCCTTTAGAATGGACTAGTTGGATCTTCTTACAGTCCAAGGGACTCTCAAGAGTTTTCTCCAACACCACAGTTCAAAAGCATCAATTCTTCGGTGCTCAGCCTTCTTCACAGTCCAACTCTCACATCCATACATGACCACTGGAAAAACCATAGCCTTGACTAGACGGACCTTTGTTGGCAAAGTAATGTCTCTGCTTTGGAATATGCTATCTAGGTTGGTCATAACTTTTCTTCCAAGGAGTAAGCATCTTTTAATTTCATGGCTGCAGTCACCATCTGCAGTGATTTTGGAGCCCCCAAAAATAAAGTCTGACACTGTTTCTACTGTTTCCCCATCTATTTGCCATGAAGTGATGGGACCAGATGCCATGATCTTCATTTTCTGAATGTTGAGCTTTAAGCCAACTTTTTCACTCTCCACTTCCATTTTCATCAAGAAGCTTTTTAGTTCCTCTTCACTTTCTGCCATAAGAGTGGCGTCATCTGCATATCTGAGGTTATAAGACTCTATTTTTAAAGCAAATTTCATATGTTTTTAAAATAATTTTTGTGATTTTTTTTTAATATTGTATTTTTAAGAGTCTAACCTCTACTCTAGGTTTTTAATCTTTGCTTTTTGGTATTTGTTATCAATTTTGTACCTTTAAGAATCCAATCTTCAGTACCCATTTTTACTTAGGAGTGTGATTACTGGCTTGATTGCCCTCTGCCCCTTTTGACTCTCCTTTTTTTCTCCTAGGTCACCTCTATCTCCTCCCTCCCCCTTCTCTTCTTTACCCAACTCTGTGAACCTCTTTGGGTATTCCAAGCTGTGGAGAACACTTAGGGAACTGATTACTGGCTAGATCTGTCTCTCTCCTTTTGACCACCCCTCTCTTTTCCTCCTGGTCACCTCTATCTCCTTCCTCCCTCTCCTCTTCTCTATGTAACTCCATGAACCTCTCTGAGTGTTCCAGTCTGTGGAGAGCAAATAGGGATTTGATTACTGGCTAGAGTGCCCTCTCCCCTTTTGATCCTCCTTCTCCTCCTCCTGGTCACCTCTATCTCCCTCCTCCCTCTTCTCTTCTCCATGTAATTCAGCGAACCTTTCTCAATGTTCCTCACTGTGGAGAATCTTTTCTCCATTAACCTAGATGTTTTATCATCAGTGCTGTATGGATGGAGAAGTCGTGAGGCTACTCTAAGAATACAACTGAAAACCAGAGGCAGGAGGCTTAAATCCAAAATCTGAGAACACCAGTGAACTCCTGACTCCAGGGAACATTAATCGATAACAGCTCATCCAAAAGCCTCCATACATACACTGAAACCAAGCTCCACCCAAGAGCCAACAACTCTCAGAGCAAGACATACCATGCAAACTCTCCAGCAACACAGGAACATAGCCCTGAGCTTTAATATACAGGCTGTCCAAAGCCACACCAAACCCATAAAAATCTCAGAACTCACTACTGGACACTTCAGTGCACTCCAGAGAAAAGAAATCCAGCTCCCCCCACCAGAACACCGACACAAGCTTCCCTAACCAGAAAACCTTGACAAGCCACTTGTCCAACCCCACCCACAGGAAGGGACCTCCACAATAAAGAGGAACCACAGACTGCCAGAATACAGAAAGGCCCCCAACACAGCAATCTAAACAAGATGAAAAGGCAGAGAAATATTCAGCAGGTAAAGGAACACGATAAATGCCCACCAAACCAAATAAAAGAGGAGGAGATAGGGAATCTACCTGAAAAAGAAATCAGAATAATGATAGTAAAAATGATCCAAAATCTTGAAAACAAAATGGAGTTACAGATAAATAGCCTGGAGACAACAATTGAGAAGATGCAAGAAATGTTTAACAAGGACCTAGAAGAAATAAAAAAGAATCAATCAATAATGACTAAGGCAATAAATGAGATCAAAAACATTCTGGAGGGAACCAACAGTAGAATAACTGAGGCAGAAGAGAGGATAAGTGAGGTGGAAGATAAAATGGTGGAAATAAATGACACAGCGGGGGGGAAAAATTAAAAAGAAATGAGAACAACCTCAGAGAACTCTGGGACAATGTCAAATGCCCCAACATTTAAATCATAGGAGTCCCAGAAGAAGATAAAAAGAAAGGCCATAAGAAAATACTTGAGGAGATAATAGTTGAAAACTTCCCTAAAATGGGGAAGGAAATAATCACCCAAGTCCAAGAAACCCAGAGAGTCCCAAACAGGATAAACCCAAGGTGAAACAGCCCAAGACACATATTAATCAAATTAACATAGATCAAACACAAAGCGCAAATATTAAAAGCAGCAAGGGAAAAACAACAAATAACACACAAGGGGATTCCCACAAGGATAAAAGCTGATCTTTCAATAGAAATTCTTCAAGCCAGAAGGGAATGGCAGGACATACTTAAAGTGATGAAAGAGTAAAACCTACAACCCAGATTACTGTACCCAGCAAGGATCTCATTCAAATATGAAGGAGAAATCAAGAGCTTTACAGACAAGCAAAAGTTCAGAGAATTCAGCACCACCAAACCAGCTCTTAAACAAATGCTAAATGATCTTCTCTAAACAGAAAACACAGAAAAGGTATATAAACTCAAACCCAAAACAACAAAGTAAATGGCAATGGGATCATACTTATCAATAATTACCTTAAATGTAAATGGGTTGTGCCCCAACCAAAAGACAAAGACTGGCTGAATGGATACAAAAACAAGACCCTTATATATGCAGTCTACAAGAGACCCACCTCAAAACAAGGGACACATACAGACTGAAAGTGAAGGGCTGTAAAAGATATTTCACCCAAATGGAGACCAAAAGAAAGCAGGAGTAGCAATACTCATATCAGATAAAATAGACTTTGAAATAAAGGCTGTGAAAAGAGACAAAGAAGGACACTGCATAATGATCAAAAGATCAATCAAGAGGAAGATATAACAATTATGAATATATATGCACCCAACATAGGAGCACCACAATATGTAAGGCAAATGCTAACAAGTATGAAAGGGGAAATGAATAGTAACACAATAATAGTGGGAGACTTTAATACCCCACTCACACCTATGGATAGATTAGCTAAACAGAAAATTATCAAGGAAACACAAACTTTAAATGATACAATAGACCAATTATACCTAATTGATACCTATAGGACATTTCACCCCAAAACAATGAAATTCACCTTTTTCTCAAGTGCACATGGAACCTTCTCCAGGATAGAACACATCCTGGGTCATAAATCCAGCCTTGGTAAATTTTAAAAATTGAAATCATTCTAAGCATCTTTTCTGATCACAATGTAGTAAGATTATATATCAACTACAGGAAAAAAAAAAAAAACTATTAAAAATTCCAACATATGGAGGCCAAACAACACACTTCTGAATAACCAATGAACTACAGAAGAAATAAAAAAAGAAATCAAAATCTGCATAGAAACAAATGAAAATGAAAACACAACAACCCAGAACCTATGGGACTCAGTAAAAGCAGAGCCAAGGGGAAGGTTCATAGCAATACAAGCTTACCTCAAGAAACAAGAAAAAAGTCAAATAAATAACCTAACTCTACACCTAAAGCAACTAGAAAAGGAAGAAATAAAGAACCCCAGGGTTAGTATAAGGAAAGAAATCATAAAATTTAGGGCAAAAATAAATGCAAAAGAAACAAAAGAGATGATAGCAAAAATCAATAAAGCCAAACACTGGTTCTTTGAGAAGATCAATAAAATTGACAAACTATTAGCCAGACTCATCAAGAAACAAAGGGAGAAGAATCAAATCAACAAAATTAGAAACGAAAATGGAGAAATCACAAAAGACAACACAGAAATACAAAGGATCATAAGAGACTACTATCAGCAACTATATGCCAATAAAGTGGACAACTTGGAAGAAATGGACAAATTCTTAGAAAAGTATAAATTTCCAAAACTGAACCAGGAAGAAAGAGAAAACCTTAACAGACCCATCATAAGCACAGAAATCAAAACTGTAATCAGAAATCTTCCAGCAAACAAAAGCCCAGGACCAGATGGCTTCACAGCTGAATTCTACCAAAAATTTACAGAAGAGCTCTAAATTGAGTAGGATGTCCTATTATCCTACTCAAACTCTTCCATAAAACTGCAAAGGAGAGTAAACTTCCAAACTCATTCTATGAGGCCACTATCACCCTAATATCAAAACCTGACAAAGATGCCACAAAAAAAGAAAACTACAGGCTAATATCACTGATGAATATAAATGCAAAAATCCTTAACAAAATCCTAGCAAACAGAATCCAACAACATATTAAAAAGATCATACATCATGACCAAGTGGGCTTTATCCCAGGGATGCAAGGATTCTTTAATATCTGGGAATCAATCAATGTAATATACCACATTAACAAATTGAAAAATAAAAACCATATGATCATCTCAACAGATGCAGAGAAAGCCTTTGACAAAATTCAACATCTGTTTATGATAAAAACCCTCCAGAAAGTAGGCATAGAAGGACCATACCTCAACATAATAAAAGCTATATATGACAAACCCACAGCAAACATTATCCTCTATAGTGAAAAATTGACAGCATTTCCCCTAAAGTCAGGAACAAGACAAGGGTGCCCACTCTCACCACTACTATTAAATACAGTTTTTGAAGTTTTAGCCACAGCAATCAGAGAAGAAAAAGAAATAAAAGAAATCCAGATTGGAAAAGAAGTAAAACTCTCACTGTTTGCAGATGACATGATTCTCTACATAGAAGACCCTAAAGACTCCACCAGAAAATTACTAGAGTTAATCAATGAATAGAGTAAAGTTGCAGGATATAAAATTAACACACATAAATCCCTTGCATTCCTATACACTAACAATGAAAAAACAGAGAAATTAAGGAAACAATTCCATTCACCATTGCAATGAAAAAAATAAAATACTTAGGAATAAATCTGCCTAAAGAAACAAAAGACCTATATGTAGAAAACTATAAAACACTGATGAAAAAAATCAAAGATGACACAAATAGATGGAGAAATATACCATGTTCATGGATTGGAAGAATCAATATAGTGAAAATGAGTAAACTACCCAAAGCAATCTATAGAGTCAATGCAATCCCTATCAAGCTACCAATGGTATTTTTCACAGAACTAGAACAAATAATTTCACAATTTGTATGGAAATACAAAAAACCTCAAACAGCCAAAGAAATCTTGAGAAAGAAGAATAGACCTGGAGGAATCAACCTGCCTGACTTCAGGCTATCCTACAAAGCTACAGTCATCAAGACATGGTACTGGCACATCAAGTATGGTACCGGCACAAAAACAGAAATATAGATCAATGAAACAAACTAGAAAGCCCAGAGATCAATCCACGCACCTATGAACACCTTATCTTCGACAAAGGAGGCAAGAATATACAATGAAGAAAAGATAATCCTTTTAACAAGTGGTGCTGGGAAAACTGGTCAACCACTTGTAAAGAATGAAATTAGAACACTTTCTAACATCATACACAAAAACACTCTGACAAAACTGGAGCCCATTATACAGAGTGAAGTCAGCCAGAAGGAAAAACACCAATACGGTATACTAACGCATATATATGGAATTTAGAAAGAGGGTAACAATAACCCTGTGTATGAGACAGCAAAAGAGACACTGATGTATAGAACAGTCTTATGGACTCTGTGGGAGAGAGAGAGGGTGGGAAGATTTGGGAGAATGGCATTGAAACATGTAAAATATCATGTATGAAACGAGATGCCAGTCCAGGTTCAATGCACGATACTGGATGCTTGGGGCTAGTGCACTGGGACGACCCAGAGGGATGGTATGGGGAGGGAGGAGGGAGGAGGGTTCAGGATGGGGAACACATGTATACCTGTGGTGGACTCATTTTGATATTTGGCAAAACTCATACAATTATGTAAAGTTTAAAAATAAAATAAAATTTAAAAAAAATCACAGCAAGATCATCTACGACCCACCTCCCAGAGTAATGGAATCGAAGCAAAAATAAACAAATGGGACCTAATTAAACTTAAAAGATTTTGCACAACGAAGAAAACTGTAAGCAAGGTGAAAAGACAGCCTTCAGAATGGGAGAAAATAACAGCAAATGAAGCAACTGACAAAGAATTAATCTCAAAAATATACAAGCAGCTCCTGAAGCTCAATTCCAGAAAAATAAATGACCCAATCAAAATAATGGGCCAAAGAACTAAACAGACATTTCTCCAAAGAAGACATACAGATGGCTAACAAACACATGAAAAGATGCTCAACATCACTCATTATCAGAGAGATGCAAATTAAAACCACATTGAGGTACCATCTCATACCATCTCAGAATGGCTGCTATCAATAAATGCTGGAGAGGGTGTGGAGAAAAGGGAACCCTCTTGCATTGTTGGTGGTAGTGCAAACTAGTACAGCCACTATGGAGAACAGTGTGGAGATTCCTTAAAAAACTGGATATAGAACTGCCATATGACCCAGCAATCCCACTTCTGGGGACACACACCGAGGAAACCAGAATTGAAAGAGGCACACCGCAGCACTGTTTACAATAACCAGGACATGGAAGCAACCTAGATGTCCATCGGCAGATGAATGGATAAGAAAGCTGTGGTACATATACACAATGCAATATTACTCAGCCATTAAAAAAAATACATTTGAATCAGTTCTAATGAGGTAGAATAAACTGGAGCTTATTATACAGACTGAAGTAAGTCAGAAAGGAAAACACCAGTAGAGTATACTAACGCATATATATGGAATCTAAAAAGATGGTAACAATGACCGTATATGCGAGACAGCAAAAGAGACACAGATGTATAGAATAGTCTTTTGGCGTCTTTAAGAGAAGGCAAGGGTGGGATGATTTGAGAGAATAGCATTGAAACATGTATATTATCATATGTGAAACAGATCGCCAGTCCAGGTTCAACTGGGGGGGTTCAGGATGAGGAACACATGTACACCCATGGTTGATTCATGTCAATGTATGGCAAAAACCACTACAATATTGTGAAATAATTTAGTTCAGTTCAGTTCAGTCGCTCAGTCGTGTCTGACTCTTTGTGACCCCATGAATCGCAGCACGCCAGGCCTCCCTGTCCATCACCAACTCCCAGAGTTCACCCAGACTCACATCCATAGAGTCAGTGATGCCATCCAGCCATCTCGTCCTCTGTCGTCCCCTTCTCCTCCTGCCCCCAATCCCTCCCAGCATCAGAGTCTTTTCCAATGAGTCAACTCTTCGCATGTAGCCTCCAATTAAAATAAATAAATTTTTAAAAACAAGAAACAAATGATCATGAAGAAAAATAAATAAATAAATAAAATAAAATAAATTCATAAAAAAAAGAAAGAATGGCCCCAAATGTTCCAAACTTGGTAATACGTGTGTGTGTGTGTGTGTGTGTGTGTGTGTATTTGTGTGTGTGCAAGCACTTGCAAAATCCAGAATCTTGGCAAAATTTAAGCAGAGCAGGAAAAAAACTTTTTAAAAAACTATGCCTAAACACATCATAGACAAGATGCTGAAAAACAAAGATAAAAAGAAATTAAAGGGATTGGAGAGACAGAAAGGGTATAATAGATATAGGGGAACAATAATAGGAAGAATATCAAAATTAAAATAAAGGCATGAAGGAAGGGAGAGACAGGTGGAGGGAAGGAGGGAAGGAGTGAGGAAGGAAGAAAGGAAACTAGCAAACAAGAACTATATACTCAAGATAAAAATCCTTCACACGGGAGAGGGAACTCAAGACATTTTCAGATAAACAAAAACTCAGAGTTTGTCACCAGCAGACTCAAACATCAATAAGTAGTTTTAAAAAAATTCTTTAGGCTGAAGAGGAATGAAATCAAATGAAAATTCAAGTTTACTAGAAGGAGTTGAAGAAAACCAGAAATGGCAACTATGTGGGTAAACATTTTAAAAAATATCTTTTTTTCTCCTTCTCCTAATTTATTTCAAAGACAGTTGACTATTTAAATGTACACATGCACACATACACACACACGTGAACACTGCCTGTCAGAGTATAATATTTGTAGATGCACAGGATACTAAAAAAAAAGTGCAAAATGAGAGTATATTAATGGAATTATGTAGTTATAAAGTCAAGGCTGTATATCATCACCCTGCTTATTTAACTTATATGTAGAGAACATCACGAGAAACACTGGGCTGGAAGAAGCACAAGCTGGAATCAAGATTGCCCGGAGAAATATCAATAACCTCAGATATGCAGATGACACCACCCTTATGGCAGAAAGTGAAGAGGAACTAAAAAGCCTCTTGATGAAAGTGAAAGAGATGGAAAAAGTTGGTTTAAAGCTCATCATTCAGAAAACTAAGATCATGGCATCTGGTCCCATCACTTCATGGGAAATAGATGGGGAAACAGTGGAAACAGTGTCAGACTTTATTTTGGGGGGTTCCAAAATCACTGCAGATGGTGACTGCAGCCATGAAATTAAAAGATGCTTACTCCTTGGAAGGAAGGTTATGACCAACCTAGACAGCTGGGAGGGATTGGGGGCAAGAGGAGAAGGGGATGACAGAGGATGAGATGGCTGGATGGCATCACTGACTCAATGGACATGAGTCTGAGTGAACTCCGGGAGTTGGTGATGGACAGGGAGGCCTGGCGTGCTGCAATGCATGGGGTCACAAAGTCGGACACGATTGAGCGACTGATCTGATCTGATCTGATCTGAGACAGCATATTGAAAAGCAGAGACGTTACTTTGCCAACAAAGGTCTGTCTAGTCAAGGCTATGGTTTTTCCAGTAGTCATGTATGGATGTGAGAGTTGGACTGTGAAGAAAGCTGAGCGCCGAAGAACTGATGCTTTGAACTGTGGTGTTGGAGAAGACTCTTGAGAGTCCCTTGGACTGCAAGGAGATCCAACCAGTCCATTCTGAAGGAGATCAGTCCTGGGTGTTCTTTGGAAGGAACGATGCTAAAGCTGAAACTCCAGTACTTTGGCCACCTCATGCGAAGAGTTGACTCATTGGAAAAGACTCTGATGCTGGGAGGGATTGAGGGCAGGAGGAGAAGGGGACGACAGAGGATGAGATGGCTGGATGGCATCACCGACTCGATGGACATGAGTTTGAGTGAACTCCGGGATTTGGTGATGGACAGGGAGGACTGGCATGCCGCGATTCATGGGGTCGCAAAGAGTCGGACACAACTGAATGACTGAACTGAACTGAAAGTTACTACATTTGATGTGAAGTGGAACAATATTTACATTAACTGGACAGTAGTAAGTTAAAGGATATACCATAATCCCAAGGAGATAAAAATCTTCATACCCTACTAGCAAGTGTCATTCACATGTTTTTTCTTACATGTTTTCTCAGTCCCAATCAAGGTCTATGTCAGTAAAAGAAACTCTATAAGGCATAAAAATAATTAGGTCAAGGTAAAAAGCTTTTTTTTTTTAATGATTTGGCATGAAACGTGAATAAAACTTAATGCATTTTATATCCCAAGTGTCATTTCTTAAACCTAAACTTTTCATAAGATCTAACATCTAATAAATCCTTGAATTGGTATGTCTTGTGGTATTAACTGTAACTTTCAACTGAGAAAGCTTATGTTACAAATAGGGATTTTCTTCTTGTTTTATTTGCCTTTGCCTTTGATACTTTGGACCAACGTTTATTTATTCCACATGTATTTTTGTTCCAACACCACATAATCTCAAAGAGAATTTTAAAATGTAAAATGTGATGGCATATAACGGTCATTAGAATGGCTACTACAAATGTTAATTAACTGTTCTAAATAATACAGAGATTTCACTCTACAGCAGAAAACATACTTTCAAAGGAGTAGTACACATCCTATACCATTTTCATTTTCCACCAATCTTCCAGAAAGATGTACTCTACAAGAGCCCTCAAATTCAATAATCTAAGCTGGTGACTTCTCTACACATTGATTAATATCATATCATGCACTATACATATAATACCACTGTTATAAAAGCAATGGCAAGAGACAGTGTAATGATTTTGTAGACAACCACAAAAGACTAATATGACAGTATATAATTATTTGTTTGTTAAACAAGGCTCTAGCTTCACACATTCAATTTTAATTTAAAATAAAAAAGAAGAAGAAACACATGATTATCTGGCAGATATTTGTTTGTCAAAGATCCATATCCTGGATACTCTGCCCTTAAAGATTCTATCTCTGGATCAGATTTTGACTGGGAACTAGAAATTATGCTGCATGAGTCAAAATAAAAGGAAAGGAATAACAAAATAAAAGTACATTCAAACTATATCCTTTTAGAAAAGAAAACGAAAAAAGAATTTAACAAGAAAACATGAGCCTGGAGACTGCATTCCTGGGTCTGAATTGTTTAGTTCATTATTTGAAATGAGCATAAGAAACACAAATTGGACAGGGGATTCTTTCAAAAACGTGCTTATTCTTCTTGGAGCTTTGTCAGACCAGTCTGACTTTAGATGCTGGCCAGTCATGTCTGAGCATCCTTTTGGACCATCTATTCCAAGTCTGCTCTGCCTGGAATCCACTAGACTTAACTCTTTTTTACTTCCTATCATCAACTGTGTTTATCTTATTCATCCTAAGGCCCGGTCTAGCTCAAAAGACTAAACCCAGTCCAAACTAGACTCCATCATCCAGATGGAGAATTATGTGGGCCAAGTACTTCTCTAGGTGGGTGAATGAATGATTTAGAGATTGCCATCAGTATGGAATGCCTGTAAGTTCCATTCAATGAGGACACTCGTGGCTTATAGTTGATTCAGGATAAAGTTATCATACAATTGCGCTCATTTCACATGCTAGTAAGGTTATGCTCAAAATCTTTCAAGCTAGGCTTCAGCAGTACATGAACTGAGAACTTTCAGATGCAAAACTTGGGTTAAGAAGATGCAGAGGGACCAGAGATCAAATTGTCAGCCTTGACTGGATCATAGAGAAAGCAAGGGAATTCCAGAAAAACATCTACTTCTGCTTCATTGACCATGTGAATACCTTTGACTGTGTGGATCACAACAAACTATGAAAAATTCTTAAAGAGATGGGAATACCAGACCACCTTATCTGTCTCCTGAGAAACTTACATGTGGGTCAAGAAGCAAAGGTTATTAATATAACTGGACATGGAACAACTGACTGGTTCAAACCTTGGAAAGGAGTATGACAAGGCTGTATATTGACATCCTGTTTATTTAACTTATATGCAGAGCACATCATGCGAAATGCCAGGTAGGTGAATCACAAGCTGGAATTAAGATTGCTGGGAGAAATATCAACAACCTTAGATATGCAAATAATACCACTTTAATGGCAGAAAGTAAAGAGGAACTAAAGAGCTTCCTGATGAGAATGAAAGAGAGAATGAATAGCTGGCTTAAAACTCAGCATTCAAAAAACTAAGATCATGGCATCCGGTGTCATCACTTCATGGCAAATAGAAGGGGAAAAAGTGGAAACAGTAAGATTTTCTTTTCATGGGCTCCAAAATCATTGCAGACAGTGACTGTAGCCATGAAATCAAAAGACGCTTGGTCCTTGGAAGAAAAGCTATGACAAACCTAAACAGCATATTAAAAAGCAGAAGCATCATATTGCCAACAAAGGTCCACATAGTCAAAGCTATGGTTTCTCCAGTAGTCATGTACGGATGTGAGAATTGGACCATTAAGAAGGCTGAAAGAAAAGAAAGAAAGTGAAGTCATTCAGTTATGTCCGACTCTTTGTGACCCCATGGACTATATCCTGCCAGGCTCCTCTGTCCATGAAATTCTCTAGGCAAGAGTACTGGAGTGGGTTGCCATTTCTTTCTCCAGGGTATCTTCCCAACCCAGGGATCGAACCCACGTCTCATGCATTGCAGGCAGACTCTTTTCCATCTGAGCCACCAGGGAAGCCTTTAGGAAGGCTGAATGCCCAAGAATTGATGCTTTCAAATTGTGGGCTGGAGAAGACTCTTGAGAGTCCCTTGGACTTCAAGGAGATTAAAACCAGTCAATCCTAAAAGAAATCAACCCTGGATATTCATTGGAAGGACTGATATTTAGGCCACCTAATGCAAAGAACCAACTCATTCGAAAAGACCCTGGTGTTGGGAAAGATGGAAGGCAAAAGGAGAAGGTGGCAGATGGTGAGATGGTTAGATAGCATCACCAACTCCATGGACATGAATTTGAGCAAACTCTGGGAGATAGTGAAGGACAGAGAAGGCTGGCATGCTGCAGTCCATGGGGTTGCAAAGGGTCAGACATGACTTAGCTGAACAACAACAACAGGAATAAGTACTTGATGCTTACTTTTATCATCTTTTCTGATGAAATAGGTGGAAAAAAATCAAATATCACGCTTATTAATGTCTATATTATTGTTTGTTGTGGTTTAGTTGCTAGGTTGTGTCCAGCTCTTTTGTGACCCCATGGACTGTAGCTTGCCAAACTCCTCTACCCATGGGACAGAGACAAGAATGTTGGAATGGGTTGCCATTTCCTTCCTCAGAATATCTTCCTGACTCATGGATCAAACCTGCATCTCCTGCATTGGTAGGTGGATTCTTTACAACTGAGCCACTAGGGAAGTCCACTAATGTCTCTATAGTTTGCATTAAAAATTATTGCTAATACAAAGACAAGAAAAAAATGAGTTGTTTGGTTTCAAAATATGGTACTCTTCAAAGTAAAAAAAAAAAATCCCATATAGAAAATTTAAGTAATGTCACCCAGTCTTCATAAAAAAAAAAAAAAAAAAGCCAAATTCAGAGAGCAAAAGTGAAGTTAGAGGGTGACAAAAGGCTAAGGAGAGAAAAATAATGAAATGGAACAAGAGAAACATTTTAACTGTTAGGACATGATTAAAATATATCAGTCAAAATTGGATAGTATTTCCAAATGAGAAATGAATTTTAGCTTGTTAATAATTCCCTCCTCAGAACTATTTATACAAAGGAGTTTAAAGTTTGCAACTCACTTAACAAATACAAATAACTATATCACAGTAACTGCAAAAGTAAAACAAGAGGAAAATATGTATAAATCAAGAATAATCCAAGAATAAATCACAATCAGGAATAATCCATGGGTTTCCCTGGTGTCTCAGCTGGTAAAGAATCTGCCTGCAATGTGGGAGACCTGGGTTCAATCTCTGAGTTGGGAAAATCCCCTGGAGAAGGGACTGGCTACCCACTCCAGTATTGTGGCCTGGAGAATTCCACATACCATATAGTCCATGGGGTCACAAAGAGCTGGACATAACTGAGTGACTTTCACTTTTACTTCAGGAATAATCCATAACCTCCAAAGTAAAAATGTGGGCAAAGATTTGAATTAAGTGTCTCTCTAGGGATAGATGATTGGAAACTAGGATAGTTGAACATAAACTATATAAAGACAATCACAGAATGTGAAGTAAGGATTCATCATGACATACAAGTAGGAGTAGGGTCTCTCAGAAACTGCACAGAAGAGGTTATGCGATTTGTAAACTCACAGAGATCTAAAGCCACGGTGAATCTTAAAAATGTTTCCATTGAGGAGTAACATGGATAATCACAGAGTCTAATATTAAAATACAACTGAAAACAAACCAGGATGAATAATATGACCAGCAGTGTCTGGGGTTCACTCAGTCTCTCCTGATCATTTCTTCTCATCTGGACAGCATTTGCACCTTGATTTCTTTAGCTCAGATGATGTTTCTGTTCACTGTTTTAAGATCACTGTCACTGCTATTTACCAAATATCTTTTTGACCCCACTAATAGCTAAAACTTAGATAATTTGCTTTTCCAAAGGTCAATGCCCAAACTATTAAGGGCATTAGATTTGGTCTCCAAATTTATGATGAAGAGACATAAAACACTTTAACTAGAGAAAAGAGACAACCAAAGGAACTTTTAATAAAGTGCGCTTTGGGACAAGGAAAACACCATTGTTTTTGATATCGTGGTTTTGTTTATCCAACCATTATTTATCTGTAGGTGATCTGGGAAATAGACTCTTGGAGGGCACAAACAGAACCTTGTGCACCAGGACCTAGGAGAAAGGAGCAGTGACCCCACAAGAGACTGACCCAGACTTGCCTGTGAATATCCAGGAACTCCAGCAGAGGCGTGGGTCGGTGGTGGCCTCCTGCAGGGTTGGGGGCACTGAGTGTAGCAGTGCATGCTACTTTTTGAAAGTGGTCGCCATTATCTTCATTACTTCCACCATAGTTTGGCCCCAGGTAAATAGCAGGGTTAGAACCGGACAGGGAACAACAGACTGGTTCCAAATAGGAAAAGGAGTATGTCAAGGCTGTATATTGTCACCCTGCTTATTTAACTTATATGCAGAGTACATCATGAGAAATGCTGGGCTGGAAGAAACACAAGCTGGAATCAAGATTGCCGGGAGAAATATCAATAACCTCAGACATGCAGATGACACCACCCTTATGGCAGAAAGTGAAGAGGAACTGAAAAGCCTCTTGATGAAAGTGAAAGAGGAGAGTAAAAAAATTGGCTTAAAGCTCAACATTCAGAAAACTAAGATCATGGCATCGGGTCCCATCACTTCATGGCAAATAGGTGGGGAAACAGTGGAAACAGTGGCTGACTTTATTTTGGGGGGTTCCAAAATCACTGCAGATGGTGACTGCAGCCATGAAATTAAAAGACGCTTACTCCTTGAAAGAAAAGTTATGACCAACCTAGGTAGCATATTAAAAAGCAGACACATTACTTTGCCAACAAAGGTCTGTCTAGTCAAGGCTATGGTTTTTCCAGTGCTCATATATGGATGTGAGAGTTGGACTGTGAAGAAGGCTGAGCGCCAAAGAATTGATGCTTTTGAACTGTGGTGTTGGAGAAGACTCTTGAGAGTCCCTTGGACTGCAAGGAGATGCAACCAGTCCATCCTAAAGGAGATCAGTCCTGGGTGTTCATTGGAAGGACTGAAACTGAAGCTGAAACTCCAATACTTTGGCCACCTCATGTAAAGAGCTGACTCATTGGAAAAGACTCTGATGCTGGGAGGGATTGGAGGCAGGAGGAGAAGGGGACGACAGAGGATGAGATGGCTGGATGGCATCACCGACTTGATGAACATGAGTATGGGTGGTAAACTTCAGGTGTTGTTGATGGACAGGAAGGCCTGGCGTGCTGCAATTCATGGGGTCGCAAAGAGTTGGACACGACTGAGCGACTGAACTGAACTGAACTGAAGTAGCAGGGAGGGAACACAGCTTCACCCATCAACAGAAAATTGGATTAAAGATTTACTGAGCATGCCCCTGCCCATCAGAACAAAACCGTTTCCCCATCAGTCAGTCTCTCCCATCTGCAAGATTCCATAAGCCTCTGATCCTTCTCCATCAGAGGGTAGACAGACTGAAAACCACAACCACAGAAAACCAACCAATCTAATTCTAGTAATGGAAACCACAATCACAGAAAACTAACCAATCTGATCACATGGACCACAGCCTTGTCTATCTCAGTGAAACTATGAGCCATGCCATGTAGAGCCACCCAAGACAGATGAGTCATAGTGGAGAGTTCTGACAAAATGTGGTCCACTGGAGAAAGGAATGGCAAACCACTTCAGTATTCTTGCCTTGAGAATCCAGTGAACAGTATGAAAAGGCAAAAACATAGGACACTGAAAGAGGAACTCCCCAGGTCAGTAGGTGCCCAATATGCTGCTGGAGATCAGTGGAGAAATAGCTCCAGAAAGAATGAAGGGATGGAGCCAAAGCAAAAACAACACCCAGCTGTAGATGTGACTGGTGATGGAAGTAAAGTCTGATGCTGTAAAGAGCAATACTGCATAGGAACCTGGAATGTTAGGTCCATGAATCAAGGCAAATTGGAAGTGGTCAAACAGGAAATGGCAAGAGTCAATGTTGACATTTTAGGAATCGGCGAACTAAAATGGACTAGAATAGGTGACTTTAACTCAGGTTACCATTTATCTACTACGGTGAGAAACAATCCCTTAGAAGAAATGGAGTAGCCATCATAGTCAACAAAAAAGTCTGAAATGCAGTACTTGGACACGATCTCAAAAACAACAGAATGATCTCTGTTAATTCCCAAGGCAAACCATTCAATATCACAGTACTCCAAGTCTACGCCCCAACCAGTAATGCTGAAGAAGCTGATGCTGAATGATCCTATGAAAACCTACAAGACCTTCTAGAACTAACACCCCCCCAAAAAGATGTACTTTTCATTATAGGGGACTGGAATGCAAAAGTAGGAAGTCAAGAAACACCTGGAGTAACAGGCAAATTTGGCGTTGGAATACAGAATGCAGCAGGGCAAAGGCTAAAAGAGTTTTGCCAAGAGAAGGCACTGGTCATAGCAAACACCTTTTTCCAACAACACAAGAGAAGACTCTACACATGGACATCACCAGAGGGTCAACACTGAAATCAGACTGATTATATTCTTTGCAGCCAAAGATGGAGAAGCTCTACAGTCAGCAAAAACGAGACCAGGAGCTGACTGGGGCTCAGATCATGAACTCCTTATTGTCAAATTCAGACTGAAATTGAAGAAAGTGGGGAAAACAACTAGACCATTCAGGTATGACCTAACAAATCCCTTATGATTATACAGTGGAAGTGAGAAATAGATCTAAGGGACTAGATCTGATAGAAAGAGTGCCTGATAAACTATGGACGGAGGTTCATGACATTGTACAGGAGACAGGGATCAAGACCATTCCCAAGAAAAAGAAATGCAAAAAACCAAAATGGTTGTCTGAGGAAGCCTAAAAAATACCTGTGAAAAGAAGAGAAGTGAAAAACAAAGGAGAAAAGGAAAGATATACCCATTTGAATGCAGAGTTCCAAAGAATAGCCAGGAGAGATAAGAAAGCCTTCCTCAGTGATCAATGCAAAGAAATAGAGGAAAACAATAGAATGGGAAAGACTAGAGATCTCTTCATGAAAATTAGAGATTCCAAGGGAAAATTTCACTCAAAGATGGGCTAAATAAAGGACAGAAATGGTACGGACCTAACAGAAGCAGAAGATATTAAGAAGAGGTGGCAAGAATACACAGAAGAACTGTACAAAAAAGATCTTCACGACCCAGATAATCACAATCATGTGATCACTGACGTAGAGCCAGACATCCTGGAATGTGAAGTCAAGTGGGCCTTAGAAAGCATCACTACAAACAAAGCTAGTGGAGGTGATGGAGTTCCAGTTGAGCTATTTCAAATACTGAAAGATGATGCTGTGAAAGTGCTGCACTCAACATGCCAGCAAATTTGGAAAAGTCAGCAGTGGCCACAGGACTGGAAAAGGCCAGTTTTTATTCCAATCCCAAAGAAAGGCAATGCCAAAGATTGCTCAAACTTTACCGCACAATTGTACTCATCTCACACGTTAGTAAAGTAATGCTCAAAATTCTCCAAGCCAGACTTCAGTAATGTCTTAACCATGAACTTCCTGATGTTCAAGGTGGTTTTAGAAAAGGCAAAGGAACCAGAGATCAAATTGCCAACATCCATCCACTGGATCATCAAAAATGCTAGAGAGTTCCAGAAAAACATCTATTTCTGCTTTATTGACTATGCCAAAGCCTTTGACTGTGTGGATCACAACAAAATGTGGAAAATTCTGAAAGAGATGGGAATACCAGACCACCTGACCTTCCTCTCAAGAAATCTGTACACAGGTCAGGAAGCAACAGTTAGAACTGGACATGGAACAATAGACTGTTTCCAAACTGGAAAAGGAATACGTCAAGGCTGTATACTATCACCTTGCTTATTTAACTTCTATGCAGAGTGCATCATGTGAAATGCTGGGCTGGATGAAGCACAAGCTGGAATCAAGATTGCCGGGAGAAATATCAATAACCTCAGATACGCAGATAAAACCATGCTTGTGGCAGAAAGTGAAAGAGAAGAGTGAAAAAGTTGGCTTAAAACTCAACACTCAGAAAACTAAGATCATGGCATCTGGTCCCATCACTTCATGGGAAATAGACAGGGAAACAGTGGAAACAGTGGCAGACTTTATTTTTGGGGGCCCCAAAATCACTGCAGATGGTGACTGAAGCCATGAAATTAAAAGATGCTTACTCCTTGGGAGACAAGTTATGACCAATCTAGACAGCAGAGACATTACTTTGCCAACAAAGGTCCGTCTAGTCAAGGCTATGGTTTTTCCAGTAATCATGTATGGATGTGAGAGTTGGACTATAAAGAAAGCTGAGTGCCGAAGAATTGATGCTTTTGAACTGTGGTGTTGGAAAAGACTATTAAGAGTCCCTTGGACTCCAAGGAGATCCAAACAGTCAATCCTTAAGGAAATCAGTCCTGAATATTCATTGGAAGGACAGATGTTGAAACTGAAACTGCAATACTTTGGCCACCTGATGTGAAGAACTGGCTCATTGGAAAAGGCCCTGATGCTGAAAAAAATTGAAGGTGGGAGGAGAAGGGGACAACAGAGGATGAGATGTCTGTATGACATTGCCAACTCAATGAACATGAGTTTGAGTAAACCCTGGGAGTTGGTGATGGACAGGGAGGCCTGGCATGCTGCAGTCCATGGGGTTGCAAAGACTTGGGCAGGAGTGAACTGAACTGAACTGATAATGTCAGAAGTGGGGGTGTGGTGAGGGGGGAAGTATTATGGGTTATAATCTTATCAGGAAAATAAAGGTAGTTTACCTAAGACCACAATGGATATGTGTATGACAGAAGTCTCAAGAGAAGGGAATGATCATTTCTAGATGAGTGAGATTAAGAAGACTTCAATGTGGAGGTGAAGATGGGACTTCGAGGCAACATTCTGAAATGTTAGTAACAGAAGCAGGTAAGTTCAAGGAACTGCAGCACTACAATTAGGTTAAAGTGGAAAGAAGGTTAGGCACCCTGGGGAAATCTTAAAACTTGAAGCTATAGGGTGAAAATAATGTTATAGATTCTGAACAGTCAAGGTTTTTATTGGCTGTTACAGGAATCTGAAATTTATCTCTGCTCCCAGTTTTATTGTTTTTAAAAACTATGTTGATCAGTCAATTTTCATATGAAACTGAGAGCAAAATAGAAGAAATGAAGTTGGGGAAAAGAGGTGAAATGGACACAAGACAATCAGATAACAGTTTTCAGGTTAAAGACACTGGAGGAAGCAAACCACTTAGGGTCAAAAAATAATGATTTTTTTTTTCATAATGGATAAAAAAGCATTTAGGAACGTCGGATGATTTATTATCATTCATACCTAAGTGTTATGCTTTTTTGTTGTTCAACTTCTGTTGAAAACAGTATCTTTGCCTAAGAATCTAATGACAAATCCTCTTTGGAATGTGATTTCAAATTCTTTTTGGATTATCTGCAGACTCTCAAAAGAACTTGAAATATTTTCTTGTTACCTATAAAATGTTAGAAACACTTGCCTTTCAAAACAGCAGCTGCAGGGTGAACATCTAGAAAATAAATCCAGAGAGGCTTCCCTTCTTTGTTCTGTTAACCCAAATAGTCTACATATATTTTTCAGTCTCTTTTTTTCTACATCTTTTAATATTAACCATAAGTGATGAATGGCGGGTGTGGAAGGAAGGGGACTGGAGAAACCCCATCCATTTGAAAAGAGTTCATTCTTTTTACCCTATTTTGCAGAGTGTCATTTTAAATAAGTGCTAGCCAGGAGAAGGTTTTTATTGTTTTGAACCACAGGCTTTATATTACCTTAAAAGAAAAAAAAACCTCTCAGCCGCAAGTTAGATGCTTCTGGCAGCAATACAAATCTAGCACCACCCAGGGAGGGAGTGTATTTGCTTCTTCGCTCACTTCTGGCAGGGCAGAGGAATGCTGGACACCGAGAGATGACAAGGGAGGCTGTCCAGAGCATTGCCACGCTGCTTCCCCATCCCTCGCCTTGGGCCTCCTCCCCTGGGAACACACAGGTAAGGACATAGAGGTGCTGATGCAAGTGGAGCATCCTAGATCACTGTGACCAAGTCTGGGAGGAAGTCAAGTGCAATGCACTGAGGATGCTTACTGGGTCTCAATACCTCAGGAAGCTCAATGTGGCCTGGCGGAGGTCATAGGGTTCTCATTTCATCCACCACACTGCTAAAAAGGTCCTTCTGTGTTTCTTAGCCTTTCTATCTTTGTGTATCTCTCTGAAGCATGCTTTTCTCTAGACTATTAAGAAAAACATTGAAACAGCACTGAATGTTTGGATTTTGACAAATCGGAGGCTAGTTGTTCATCTGTTTTTCTTTTGTATTCAGAAATCAGAGCTTACAGCAATCTTGACTGCTGACAGTGAAATATCTTCTAAAGTTTCATTTTCCATGTAGTGTTGTAAAATACTACACGTGGATAAAATATAAAATTTAACATCAGACAGGGAGCTGAAAAACTACAGAGATAAAATGTTCCTATAATATGGCAGTCGTCTCTAAATATAAGGTTCCATGTTATAAATTTGGGTTCTTAATGAATTTTTTATATCATCAATTCTGTTTCCACTTAGATGTCAGAAACTGAGCTGGAAAAGATAAAAGTCAGAACAGCTAAGCATTTTGAAAATGACAAAAATAACATTTCTTGGTTGAAAGAAGGTAAGTTCTCTTACTGTTGATTTCTATCAATGTGAATATTGTGCTTTTGTTTATAAGCAAAAAAGAGTGGGCAGAATGGGGAAAACTGCCCTGCAGTTCAAATGATATTAATACTTCTGATTTTCTGTTTCTTTTTTTTTTTTTGGCCTAAGTGGTAGATTGAGGGTGTTTAGTATTGAAATGCCTTTTGTATTTCTTAGGCTGCAGGACACTCAGATGATTTTATGGGTAGGGGAATATACACTTCCAGTTCAGATATATGTTAACTATAAGGTTCTTGTGCTAAGGAATTTTCTCCTTTGTACCCAGGAAGATGAAATCATTTGAGGACAGTATTTTTTAAATAATAATCACAGAAAGGAGTGCAGGCTATAGGAAGTCATGTCTACAAATAGAATTGTCATTCACTGCAATTACAGAGCCACCTTCCCAGGGGAGAGTGCTGTCGGCCACAAGCACTGTGTGCGTAAGATGCCTGCTTGAAATACACACACAAATCGATAAGTCCTCCTAGGAGGAGTACAAATTTGTGCACTTTCAAAAACACGTATAAACTCATGATTATTTACTAGAAGGCTTTATTTCATAAGCTTTTCTTTTTATGAATAACTTTAATGTTTCTTAAAGGAAACTGATTTGATATTTTATTTAAATAGATAAGTTGTCTCTTTTACACCATTTCCTGAATCTATTCAATTGTAAAAAGATGGCTCTTAAGTCGTTGCCATTCCTCAAAACTGTTTTCTAAGGTCACAGGAGACTTTAATATATATGTCAAGTAAGTTCTATAACATCAAACATCATCATCATTATTACATCAAACACAATGACAACATGCATTAGTGATTATGCTGAATCATCAAAACAACCTTAGAAAGCACTAATTACTCCTAATATTCAGGTGAGAAAACAGAATCTCAAAGAGTTTAAGTAAATTACCTAAAATTACAAAATTAGGAAGTGACAGAGCTGGGATTTGATCCCAGACTGTGTGACTCCACAGCATATAAATTTAACTACCACCTTTCACTGTCTTTCAAAGAAAAGATGTTTAAGTCACTTGTCAGGACATGATTTGTGCTCAAAAACTTTCCTAAAGTGTTTAAATCAACACCTTCACTCTCACATATACATCTCCCATCCACTCTTACTCTTAATTGCTCTTTACCACCACTGTCATTTTTCAACTGTTCACTTTTTTTAAAAAGATTATCCTTCTGCCCCAGGGCCCCATAATCAAATTTAATAGCTGGCACTCATCTCTAGTGAAGACTTCATTTCAGGATAAAAGTGGGTACAGACATGAAGTATTTTCAGAATCATTTCCTTCCAAAAGCCACAGAGCTAAGAAATCCTTTTTTTTTTTAATTAAACAATCTTTTAAATACAAACTTAAAAAAAAAAAAAAACAGAAGTAAAAAACAAAAAGTGAACTCAGGCTAAAGATTCCTCTGTGTTTTTGTTGGGAAGACCAAACCCACCAAGACAGAGGAGTTCTTTACTGCTACTTATAGGGAAGTTTATCTTGTTTTGCTTCAGCTGCTCCATGCTATAGATGTATCATAGAGAAATAATGACAAAATTGATAGACCAGTCAATTGCTTCCTGAAAATTTTTGTTTTTAAAAAACTGTCTCCATTAAGTATAATGTAAGATTGAATGATTGTATTCTACAAAATCTAATTTCCCAGGTGGCCTGTTTTATCCCATTTGGACACAGTTTAAGCTACACTCAAATTATGTTTACTGTATTTCATTAATTGTGAATGATCAGGAGGAGTTAGTTTTTGAACATAAATGTCTTTTCATTTACTGTTAAGAAAAAGTTTATATGTTGGCTTATTTAAAAAGAAATAGAGTGGTGCGGTGGTAATAGTAGAGGATCTGAAGTCAGGCAGGTGAAGTTTTAAATTTTCTGCTCAGTTGTTTGCCAGCTGGTGACTATGCTCTTACTTAACCTCTCTGAGCTTCGGATTCCTTAGCCAAGGAGTATAGTATCTACCTTGTGAAATTATGGGGAAGATAGGCCATTATTTTGTGTCTTTTATCCCCTCTTTAAAGCATGGTTCAAAATCAGATAATTATTTTTTGAGATTCTGGTTCATAGTTTGAACGATGAGCACCACGGTAAGTGCTGTCTGTTTTTATAGTAATGTCAACAGAAAGGACCTCTATAAAGAGGCGACAAGGCAATTTATCTGGGATCTTAGAATTGCAGTTTGGGGGATCACAGATTTGGGAGGAAACCAGAATAGTGTCTGATCTGAGAAAATGGGCAGAGGGGTTATGGGGAAGAGAGGAAGGCTACACAAGCTGGTGACTGAAGATCTGGACACGAGAATAAATCTGTTCCACACATGACTCAGTTATGGAGCTTACTTATCCTTTACTGGGGGCAGGTGGGATTTCCTTAGTCCAGAAAACACCCAGTTCTCAGCATTATTCTTTCCTTCTGGCAACTCAGCCAACTATTCAGTTGCTTTATTTTTCCATGTTCAAAGTTCAGCACGGGCAGCAAACATGGAGGTCCTTCTTGCATGCCTCAGTCATTCCTGCCATTGATTCTTTCACAGCATTTCATGTAAATTCCTTCCTTTTGTCCCTGTAACCATTTGGTGTGCTGTAGTATTGGTCCATTTTCCAGATTAAAAGACAGAGGCTCAGAGAAACTAGATCTTTTTTTTTAATCACACAAAAAAATGTTCTTATTTATTTAGCTTCTTACAATACTCACATAACAGAAACTGAAAAATTCGTGTTAATGTTTAGTCTCTAAGTCATGTCCAACTCTTTGGCAACCCCATGGACTGTAGCCCACCAGGCTCCTCAGTCCATGGGATTTCCCAGGCAAGAATACTGGAGTGGGTAGCCATTTCCTAGTCTTTCCCATTCTATTGTTTTCCTCTATTTCTTTGAATTGATCACTGAGGAAGGCTTTCTTATCTCTCCTTGCTATTCTTTGGAACTCTGCATTCAAATGGGTATATCTTTCCTTTTCTCCTTTGCCTTTCATTTCTCTTCTTTTCACAGCTATTTGTAAGGACTCCTCAGACAAGCATTTTGTCCTTTTATATTTTTTTTTCTCAGGGATGGTCTTCATCCCTCCCTCCTGTACAGTGGCACGAACCTCCATCCAGAGTTCTTCAGGCACTCTGTCTATCAGATCTAATCCCTTGAATCCATTTCTCATTTCCACTGTATAAATCAAATCATAAGGGATTTGATTTAGGTCATAACTGAATGATCTAGTGGTTTTCCCCACTTTCTTCAATTTCAGTCTGATTTTGGCAATAAGGATGATCTGAGCCCCAGTCAGCTCCTGGTCTTGTTTTTGCTGACTGTATAGAGCTTCTCCATCTTTGGCTGCAAAGAATATAATCAATCTGATTTTGGTAATTGACCATCCGGTGATGTCCATGCGTAGAGTCTTCTCTTGTGTTGTTGGAAGAGGGTGTTTGTTATGACCAGTGTGTTCTCTTGGTAAAACTCTATTAGCCTTTGCCCTGCTTCATTCTATACTCCAAGGCCAAATTTGCCTGTTACTCCAGCTACTTCTTGACTTCCTACTTTTGCATTCCAGTCCCCTATAATGAAGAGGACATCTTTTTTGGATGTTAGTTCTAGAAGGTCTTGTAGGTCTTCATAGGACCATTCAACATCAGCTTTTTCAGCATTACTGGTTGGGGCATAGACTTGGATTACTGTGATATTGAATGGTTTGCCTTGGAAACCAGAAGAGATCATTCTGTTGTTTTTGAGACTGTACCCAAGTTCTGCACTTTGGACTCTTTTGTTGACTATCATGGCTACTCCATTTTTTCTAAGGGATTGTTTCCCACTGTAGTAGATAAATGGTCACCTGAGTTAAATTCACCCATTCCAGTCCATTTTAGTTCACTGATCCCTAAAATGTGAATGTTCACTCTTGCCATCTCCTGTTTGACCACTTCCAATTTTCCTGGATTCATGGACCTAACATTTCAGGTTCCTGTGCAGTATTGTTCTTTACAGCATCAGACTTTACTTCCATCACCAGCACATCCACAGCTAGGCATTGTTTTCATTTTGGCTCAGCCTCTTCACTCTTTCTGGAGCTATTTCTCCACTGATCTCCAGTGGCATATTGGGCACCTACCAACCTGGGGAGTTCATCTTTCAGTGTCATATCTATTTGCTTTTTCAAATTGTTCATGAGGTTCTCAAGGCAAAGATACTAAAGTGGTTTGCCATTCCCTTCTCCAGGGGACCACGTTTTATCAGAACTCTCCACCTTGACATGTCTGTCTTGGGTGGCCCTACACGACATGGCTCATAGTTTCATTGAGTTAGACAAGGCTGTGATCCAAATGATCAGTTTGGATGGTTTTCTGTAATTGTGGTTTCCATTCTATCTGCCCTCTGATGGCTCCTTAGAGGCTTGTGGAAGCTTCCCGATAGGAGGGACTGGCTGTGGGGGACTCTGGGCCTTGTTCTGATGGGCAGGGCCAAACTCAGTAAATATTTAATGAAATTTTCTGTTGATGGGTGGGGCTGTGTTCCCTCCCTGTAGTTTGACCAGAGGCCAAACTATGCTAGTGGTAATGCTGATAACGGTGACCTCCTCCAAAAGGACTTATGCCAGGACTGTTGTGCTCAGTGGCTCTGACCCCACGGAAGGCACTGTTGACCCACACCTCTGCCGGAGGCTCCTGGACACCCATAGGCACGTCTGGCTCAGTCTCTTATGGGGTCACTGCTCCTTTCTCCTGGGTCCTGGCGCACACAAGATTTTGTTTGTGCCCTCCAAGGGTCTGCTTCCCTAGCCCTATGTAAGTTCTGTAATCAAATCCCACTGGCCTTCAAAGTCAAATTCCCTGGGGGTTCTCAGTCCCTTTGCTGGCTCCCCAGGTTGGGAAATCTGTTGTGGGTCCTAGAACTTTAAGAACAGTGTGAGAACTTCTTTGGTATAATTATTCTCCGGTCTGTAGTTTGTCTGCTTGGTGGCTCTGTAGTGGGGTTCACACACCACACCTTCCAGGTCTGCTGTAGCCTGAGTGCCTGTCCCCATGGCAGGCCACTGCTAACTCATGCCTCTACAGGAGACACTCAAACACTCAAGGGCAGGTTTGGCTCAGTCTCTTGTGAGGTCCCTGGGTCCTTGTGTGCCCAAGTTTTTGTTTAAGCTCTCCAACCATCTCTGGTGGGTATAGGGTTTGATTCTAAACATGATTTCACCCCTCCTATCGTCTACTGGGACTTCTCCTTTGTCCTTAGATGTGGGTATCTTTTTTGGTGGGACCCAACATTCTCCTGTTGATGGTTACTTGCATCGGTTCCTTGCAATTTTGGGGTTTTCACAGGAAAAGATGAGCACACGTCCTTCTACTCTGCCATATTTTAGGGCTGTTTGTAATTTATCAAAACCCCCTCCCCCTTAACAAAGAAAAATAAATAAAGCAAACCTTCAGTATCCACCAGGGGATTGGATCCAGTACCCCCTGTGGATACCAACTCCAAAGATACTCAAGTCTCATATCAGATGGTGTGGGGGTCAGCCCTCTCTATCTGCAGATTCAGAACCCATGGATAGGGAGGGATGACTGTAGAGATCTGAAAGTTCTTCAAAACCTTCTTTATGAATAACAAATTAATTGCTTCTCCTATCACAGTGTCTCTTGCCTCCCTCTGCAACTCCAGCTGAATACCGTCCATGGTTAAAATATAGGGAATCACAGCACTGCCTGATTAGGGTTGGAGCAAATGCTCACTGGGTTTATCTACATAAACCAGTTACCACAGCACCTGACCTTGGAGTGAGCATGGAACCAAGAAGAGTCAGCATCATCACTTCCAACCTAAGTACTGATACTCTAACTTTTCATCTTCAAATACTCATTCGGTGTATCCAATTTGATTTACGTTTATTAAGGCATAAGCATAATAGTGCACATTTTAATTAAAAAAAAAAAAGGAAGAAAGGAGGAAAGAAAGAAACACAATCTTGCACTCAAGAGTTTTACCTAATTGTCCTGCTTTGGCCTGAAAGGTGAAAAAGTTCTTTGGTTTCTACTTATCTCAAAGGGTTGGTTGAAGCAACATCCAGAGCTTTTTACTAACAACTAGGGTAAATAGTGTTTAAGAAACACATCAATAAACCTGAAAATGTATTCAGAGTAAAACTAACTGAATATAGTTTCATGTTCTATCAAACTACCAGGCAATCTTGTATCATTACAGCCTTTGAACTCCTAAATCCTCAAATTTTAGATTGATCAAATTCCTGACTCCCAATTTAAGGAATTCAGCAGGATATAGATGGAGAGAGGATATAAATGTTAAAGAGCAAGTAACATGAAGTAACACGCTCAAGGATCATACTCAGAGAAAACCTGTTTTAAGACAACCAGAAAAACAAAATATGATTGTGAAATATGCACCCAGGCAAGATGAGCTGTGCTGTGTAACTGTGGGCCAAGATGGTCTTGAAAGGCCAGTCTTGAAGATGGCCATGAGCTATTTGCACAGGGGGAGAGAAGGAGTTAATGCTGGGAGCAAAAGCATCAGAGGCTGCATGATGCGATGCCCGCTTTGGTGCCAGGGAAATGGGCATGTTGGCTAGTTATCTGTGTATGGGTTAACACAAGAAAGGGAGGACAAAAAGACTGAGTGCCAAGTATAAGCAGTTGGAGATGGCTTTTTAAGTTGTCAGTGCAGGCAGGTCTGAGGTCAGGGACCAATATACTGAACTGTGATTTGGGCATATACATCTGTAACTAGAATGCAAACTGGCATGGAACAGGCAGAGGAAAGTTGAAGGCAAGATGGATGATGATGGCTAAGACAGCCACGCACTCAACAGCCTAGACAAGAGGGCCACATGACTGGCATAAAAGTCATAACAAGGAGAAGAAGAAAATAGGCCCAAATGTGAAAAATGTTATGAAGGAAAAATTGATATAACATAGAAATTGGGGCGGGGGGGGGGGGGGAATTACAGGTGGAATAAGATGGCATGTAATACCCCATTAAGCCAGGGAGCATTCTGGGTAACCATTTCAGTGCTTGCTCCTTACATCATTTGATACAGAAGAGAAACAGCAAAATGAAGGGATGGGAGCCTTTAAATTGTTGCCATTTACAGTTTAAAATCACAGCATTGCCAGTGTTTGAACTGCACACAATTTCCTAGAGTGTCTCCTGATTTTTCAGGAGAAACTGGATTTCTATATGACATCGCCTGAATTCTAAAGGTTAACTAATAACAATGAACAGCAATAGTTATAAGAAAATACCATGCAGAGCAGATAAACCAGATTCTGTGAGTCTAGCTCAGCTCAAGGGCTACCAGTTTGTAACTTCTGTCCTAAAAGCTTGTATCTCTCAACAAAATATATTACAATTTCCTGAAAACTGGTTTTCCATAAATATTAGTCTCTCTCTATATGTGTATCTATATATATATATACACACATACACACACACACACACACACATGTATATACACACATACAAAGTCAAAACAAAGGTTCGACCCAAAAATGTAAAATTAAGAACATTGAAATAAAACTATCTTTCAGAAGACTAGCTCTCCGTGATTGGTTGAGTGAAGCAGTCTCTTTATGGGTGTAATAAATAGAAGAATAAAATTATCCCAAGTTACAAATGTATCCTCAACATATAAGGCAGAGTTTTATACTTCTGACCTGATGCTGACTCAGTCCCACAGCTGCTACATTGGGTGGTACCACACAGGGAAAGTTCATATTATAGAAAATACTTGATTTTTTTTAATGGCAAGGGTGGAGGAGGAGGGCAATGAATAAGTTTGGCTTTCACTTTCCAAAAATGCCAGGAAGAAAAGGTATGAAAGTTCTGTAGTTATTCTGAACAAACTATAGACCCTTTTCTATAAGAGTCACATAATGACTATAATCTTTGATGATTTAAAAATCATTATTTAGATATATTTTCAAGAAAATGTCCCTAAACTTTAGTATCAATGTAGAGAAGTCAGGTCACCAAAGAGCTGGCAACTTGAATACAGTGTTTATCATTTAATCAGAGTTCATGAACATTAGAGACCAATAATTCTAGTTATTAGAAAATATACAAGAAATTAAAAAAGCCATGTTCCACAAATTCCCTTCTCAATATAATCCAAAACCTGAAGTCCATAACACAAGAATCCCATCTCATTTCTGTTAAGGTCTGTTTGCAAATGAGATGGAGAAAGTATAAATCTTACATATACTGACATTCATAAATTCACTAAACTTCCCTTAATTCTAAGTGAAGACAATTCACTTCATTTGCTCAAAAATAATTTCAGATCATGAGGATTAAGACAATTCCAAAATGTGTTTTTATACAATCCAGCAAGCATTTGAAGAGGCTCCTCTTGAACTTTCAGATAATATATTAGGCAAAGAAACAAAGATGCCAAAAAATGAAAATGCCACAGGTTCTTCCCTCAAGGAATTCATGTAGTTTTTGAACTGTGGTGTTGGATAAGACTCTTGAGAGTCCCTTGCACTGCAAGGACATCCAACCAGTCCATTCTAAAAGAGATCAGCCCTGGGTGTTCTTTGGAAGGAATGATCCAAAAGCTGAAACTCCAGTACTTTGGCCACCTGATGCGAAGAGTTGACTCACTGGAAAACACTCTGATGCTGGGAGGGATTGGGGGCAGGAGGAAAAGGGGACGACAGAGGATGAGATGGCTGGATGGCATCACCGACTCGATGGATGTGAGTTTGAGTGAACTCCGGGAGATGGTGATGGACAGGGAGGCCTGGCATGCTGTGATTCATGGGGTCGCAAAGAGTCGGACACGACTGAGCGACTGAAATGAACTGAACTGAAGTGCTTTATTATAATGACTAAATATTAATCCATGCTAATTCTCTCACTCAGATAATTCTCATTTTTAAAGGGGCTACTTTTTGTGTGTCTAGATTTAAAATTAAGCAAGCGATGGACATGAGTTTGAGTGAACTCCGGGAGTTGGTGATGGACAGGGAGGCCTGGCGTGCTGCGATTCACGGGGTCGCAAAGAGTCGGACACGACTGAGCAACTGAACTGAACTGAAATGAATGTCTATTTTACATTGCTAATGTGCACCAATAGTGTATCTTGATTTCCTTTTATTAAGTGCACACAGGAAATAGAATCATTAGCTCTTATTTCTGTAGTCTTCATGGACTTGTGAACATGTGTTACCTAATAACCAAAACACAAGTAAGGAGAAGGTAACAGCCAAAGAGAATGTTGTTTTGTTTTTAACCAGAGGTGAAAGGAGAAATTAGATGTGAAAATATGCCCTTAAAGAAGTAAACAAGCACAAGATCATTTCCAGAGTAATTATTTTGAAGTGTTAAAACAAGATGATATGAAAGAGACTGGCGTGGGGAACTATCTTTCAGAAGCAGCTGTCAGAGAAGTTTTGAATGAAAGATTATTGACCTGAAATTTAAATAACAAGAGGAAGCCAGCTGTCCAAAAGTCTGGGAAGAGCATTCCAACAGGGAAAAGAGCCTGTGTAATGACAGTATGGTTCAGAATGACTGGATGAGAAGGAAGAAAGGGAAGGAAGAATAAAGGAAATAAGGGAAGGAGGGAATAAGGAAGGGAAGGGAAGGGGGGAAACATGTTCAAGTCATAAATAATGTTGAACATTTGCTGGCCATAGGCAGGAATTTAGATGTTTTTCCCTAATCTGAATTAGGAGTCACTGGAGATTCTAAGCAGGGGATAAAAGCAACTATTTATACTGGATGTGGTAAAGAATATATGCAGAAATAAAACAGAAGACCCTGAAATTGACCAAGCAAAAGATGATAAACGGGACAGGCTAAAACTGTGAAGGTGAAAGAGGTAGTATAGAATTCAGGATCTATTTTGGAGATAGAACTAATTGAACTGGCTGGTGCTCTGGTGTGAGGCAACAGAAAGGAGGCAAAGTTAGCTCCTGGCTTGAGACACTTCATGATGATAATGATGCATGAAGAATACGAGAAAATATGGCTGGAGATGGAGGAATCAGAAGATTTGGGTGGGTCCCATTAAATGTGAAATGGTGACATCCCATGAAGATTATAAATTGGGCAATAGGATACATGAGATCAGCTGTTTACTTTAAGTAACGCTAACAGGGAAGTTGGCTAGAGATTTTGCTTTAGGCCTGAAGATTGAGAAAGTATCTGCTGGTGGCAGAATACAGGAAATGAAATACCATTTCAAGTAGAAGGGCTAAGGCAGGAAAGAACGTGTCATGCTCCAAAAAAGTGAATGAAAATAAGAGAGGCTGGAGCATCTTGACCCAAAGGAAGGTTGGCATTTGATGAGCATGGGGAGTTTGCCCAGGAATGGAGCCTTGAAGCTTTTGTAGACCTTGGTCAGCATCTTTGATTCCAATAAACTGTCTACCCTGGAAATGCCTACTAGAGACATATTTTAACTTGTATTAATATATATCCCACTGATTTTATCCTCCAATGAAAGTTAAGTAAAGGACTATCAAAAAGGGAGAAGCAGGTGCAGAGGATGAGGTGGTTGGATGGCTCACCAACTCAATGGACATGAATGTGAGTGAATTCCAGGACAGAGGAGCCTGGCATGCTACAGACCACGGAGATCACAAAGAGTTGGACATGACTTAGCTGAAAAACAACAACAAACCAAAGGATAATGTACTACTTTCAAAATATCACAACTATAAAATGAGGCTTTCATAGTTCGTATTAATCAGGGTTCTCCAGAGAATCAGAACCAATAGGAAATAAAAATAAGATGGACAGATGGAACATAGATCAATGGATAGATAGGTAGAACGTGGATGGATGGATGGATGGATGGATGGGTAGACAGATAATAGAGGATTTATTATGGGGGACTGGCTTACACACTTATGTAGGCTGGGTCATCCCATGGTCTGCTCAGGAGGCTCAGGAAAGCCAGTAGTGTAGCTCCAGGCTAAAGTCTCAACTTCTGAGAGCCAGTGGTATAAACCCTGGTGCAAGTAAGAAGTTCTGAGAACCAGAAGAGCTGATATCCAAGGGCAGGAAATGGATGTCCTAGCTCCAGTGGAGAGAGCAAATCTGCTTTCCCTCTTTATTTTCATTCTATTTAGCCCTTAACTCACTCTGGAAAGATGTTCTCTTTAATCAGACTATCAGTTCAAGTGCTAATCTAGTCCCTCAAACAACCACATGGACATGCCCAGAAATAGCATTTTACCAGCTCCCTGGGTATTCCTTAGCCCAGCCAAGTTGGCACATAAAATTAATCATCACATAGTTTTTGAGAGGAAAGTAACAGATACTTTTTCTAGCTAAATTAATGAACAGAGGAATTTATTGGAAGTCTGAGAGTTGCTCTGCAGTCTACAAGGAAAATTCAGGTCAGGGTGGGCAGGGAGTAATCTAACTCTGGTGACACAGATGGCAAGATTTTACTCCTAAAACATAAGCGTCACACACTTTTCCTGCCCTTTCCTCCCTCCATATTCAAGACTTCAAATCTCAAGGAAGAAAGCTCAAGACATTTGGCTGTGAGTCCCCAACCTGGCGAGGCAAGGAAGGGTACTTTGACTGACAGCACCACAAGGCTATACACGATGGGGGAGAGATGCTTCTTCAGAGGAAATTCAGGGCTCTGACACCAGAATGGAAGAAGGACAAATGCTATGTGGCTTCCAAATAAAGTGCACTCTAAGGGTTGGTACCCACTATCACATTTTCAGTGCTTTGCTCCATAAGGGATAATATTTTTTTAAGAGCCTGACATGTGCTGTTGTTGGAACGCTGAACATTTCAGGAAGGACAGTACTTACTTTAAATGTATTGGCCTTTTACTTAAAGTTCAAATGTCAGAATCATTTTGATTCTCTGATAACCTTATTTTATGTGGAGAATGTTCAGGAAAAGATGAGATCTTCTGTGTTCTCATAGGTCAACAAATTAAATTCCCGTGGCATATCCTACAGCTGACGGTTGAAATTTCTCTCCAACTAAGCCTATAAAGTAGTAAGTTCATTTCTTATAAAATGATGATGTTGATCCCAATGGAATGGAAGGCCTGGAAGATGCCATGTCAGCCATGAGACTATAACCAGATGAATTAATCAGTGCAAAGTCCCTATAAGTTGTTAAACAGCAGATTTAAAGACTCCTTTTCAATGATGATAGAGCAGTACATCAAATCCAGAATGATCTTAGCTCACCATTATTAATTGCAATTTTATGAACTAGGAGTGAAGCCATCTGTAGAGACTGGGAACCAATCTTTCCTGTCTCAACAGGAAAAGAAAATTGTAGCTAACTAGAAACTTCAAGAGATTTACTCCTTTCAATTGAGATTTGCAGGAGACTCATTCATTTTCCTCTCTGTCACAACAGCTGTTGGTGTGACTCACTTAATCAACATTAGTATAAAGAGCAATCTCAGAGAGAGAGGAAAAAAAAAAAAAAGGACCCTTATGTTCTATGGCTCACAAATAAGGACATTCCATTTCTTATAAATTCCACAAAGAGATACTTTATTTTTATATGATTATGGCCCATTTCTTTCAGCTTAGGAACAGCGTTTAGAGGGAATATACTCTAATAAAATGCACCTGCACTAGGTGTGCACCAGACCATTAGTAAAAAAAAAAAATCAGAACGTGAAGCGAGCAAATGAAGACATCAGTCTACAGGCATAAATCACTTCAACCATTTTAGCCATTATGTAAGCCCGTCAAAAAGTAAATGTGAAGCAAAGGCAAAAAGCAAGGGCAATGACAGTAGTTCTGCCAGTGTATAACTTCAGAAAAGAGAGAACAACTCCTAGAGGCATAGGATTAAATAAGACATCAGGCAGTTTCTCCCTTTGAGCCGAACTTCCACACGAGTCTAGATCTGAAAAGAAACAGCTACATTGCAGAAGCTAAGAAAGGTACTTGATGTCTCATCCCAAAGAATAGACAAAAGGAGAGGAAAATCTGCACTTCAGCTCTTTCATTTGTCATTTTTTTCTTTCTTATATTTAGAATATTCAGCATTATAGACAGGAAACCAAATTTCTCTAACAGTTACTGAAAGATCTATGTAAATACTAAAACATTCTGAATGGAAATTTCACTAAAATATATAAAGTTTCTACAAATAAACTGTTCTGAACAATAAAAAATAATTTATCAAAAATTATATTCTACCCACCTTCAAATAAACAAGATTCCACTCTACGTATGTGTCTTCAAACTAATTTCTTAGACCACTACATGAAAATGCAGACTGATAAGAGAAAATGATTCATACCATAAAAGAGGCATTTGTTTTACAAAATAATATACAATTAAGTAAGCCAAATCAACAAATGTTTTGATTTCCTGTAAGGCACAAACTTGTGCAAATAATATACCAGGACTTCTGTGCCCAAGGAACTTAAAATTCAGTTGGGGAAATAAAATATCAACATATCCCGTTTGCCATTAGGATTCAGACCAGACAAAAGCAAGCTTTTCAGCTGTATTTGAAACATAGTGAAATGTGCATAACCAATTTGGAGGCAGTTTTTCAGTATCAGATCCCTCATACAGCAAACCAAACGGGTACACAGAATTCCTTAAACAGATACAGATTTCTCTTAAAATTAAAAAAGAGCTGGTTGGTTTCCTTTATTTTTAATGTATATAGCAGATTTGGTCTAAAACAACTGTACTAAAAAATTCCCTTGAAACCAGAAAGATTCATCTGAAAATATTAACTTCTTACCTATGTCCCTTAAAAGAAAAGACCTTTTGTGTAAATATTCCTTAATGTATTAGCCAGCCTTTTTTCTTCAAAAAAAGGGGCGAGGAAAGAAAAAGAAAACAACTGATAGCCTTATTTTAAAAAGAGCAAAACTATAACATGAAAAGACACAGATACTTAATAGTAGTAAGGAACTTCACTTAAGTCTCCAAGGGAAATTCTTTATTTTTTTTTAATTTTATTTTATTTTTAAACTTTACAAAATTGTATTAGTTTTGCCAAATATCGAAATGAATCCACCACAGGTATACATGTGTTCCCCATCCTGAACCCTTCTCCCTCCTCCCTCCCCATACCATCCCTCTGGGTCGTCCCAGTGCACCAGCCCCAAGCATCCAGTATCGTGCATCGAACCTGGACTAGCAACTCATTTCATACATGATATTATACATGTTTCAATGCCATTCTCCCAAATCTTCCCACCTTCTCCCTCTCCAACAGAGTCCATAAGACTGTTCTATACATCAGTGTCTCTTTTGCTGTCTCGTACACAGGGTAATTGTTACCATCTTAACATGAATGATTAGTGAAGAGGGAAAACTGCACTAAGGAAGTAAAAAAAAAAAATAACTGGAAGGCATAGCATATTCATAGGTCATGAACATATTGGTCTTTCCAATATTCTACTATTAAATCTCTAAATTGTGTAGGCTAACAACCATTCATTAAGAAGCTACTCTCAGGTCTCCAGATTCTAGGGCAAATTACCAAGTCTGAGTTCTAAACTCAATTCATCACTTGCTCTCTAGTAGAAGAATGTAGGTTTTGCTTCAGTCTCTTAAGGACATCAGTCTCATCTTGAAGTCCCCTAGCAACTAGGAGAAATAACTTGTTTTCGTCACTCCACAGGTTAACAATGCTAATTAGAGATCAAATTTCATTTTTGAAAACTCTGAAGAGGGAAAAGTGACATGGTTAAAAAATAAATAATTATGTATTACATATGTATGTTCATATATCTAACATATATATATATATATATATTTATGGAACAAAATATTTTATTCCATTCTTCTCTCTGCCTTTCTAACACAATACACTTCTTGGCTATCTTCTCTAAGACTGTAACAGAGTATTTTATTATGAGACATAAATAACACTCCACATATTCACAATCAATGTACATTGATATACCAGTGTGTGTGTGTGTGTGTATGATAGGGGAGAGGTGGTAGAAAAGGAAACTATCATAAGTAAACAGATAAAATAAAGAAAAAATGTTAGGTATTAGATTGTTAATTGCTCAAGGACAAAGGTGTATTACTTCTTACTTCTATAACTTGGAATCCAGATAGCCCCTAAAACATAGCAGATGCTCAAAAAATGATATGAATAAATGAATGAATATATAAATATATTCCAAAGATGATATGATATTCATAAGTAGGAAAGAACATATCTAGAATTCAGAGAAACTGGGGATGTGGTTGGGTTATACACCATAAGTAAAGTTTTAATAGGAAGTAGCATTATAAGCTGATGGAATATGATGGTCCAAAGTGGAGTCAGAGAAGTCTTGAGTTGTTCAGAGAACAGTAGCTAAGTTTGGCTGGGTCAAGGGTATGTGTGTGACAGGAAGAAATAAACACTGGCTCTATCATGAAAGACTTTTAATGCTAGACTGAAGAGCATACACAGAAAGTTCTAGGGCAAAAAGAAGCTATCAAATACATCTGGGATAGGGGTTGGGAAGGGGTACAGGATCTAAAGATGGGAGAAAACTCTGTGCTTTAGAGAACATTTGTGATTTGAGGACGTTAATGTAAATAGACTGAAGGGTAGAAAGAGAGGTGAAGGGTGGAATAGAGTGACTAGTTAGAAGCTTGTTGCAACCGCAGATGAGAAAGAATGATTTCTGAATTGAGTTACTGGTTGCTGGAACAATGAAAACAGAGACCGACGAGGAAGAGAGTGGTAGACCCAACACCTTCGCCATGGACTACATGTTAGAGTATAAGAGACAGAGTGGTTGTCAGAGATACTAGAAATCCTCAGGATTTAAACTGAAATGTGCATGTGTGTGTGTGTCTGTGTCCTTACGTAAGTAATCTGTTTATTTCAGGAAAATTAGAAAACACAAATGGCAAAAAAATTACTCCAAATCTTAACACCCAGAGGTAGCCACTGTACATCTTTCTTTTTCTCTTTTATATGTGTACCACACAATAATTTGGTAAATATAATGAAATCTGATTATGTAATATAGTTAATACTGTGTTTTCTTATTCATAAATGAACATCAATACCTTTCTAGGTTGATAAATATACATTTACAGCATCATGCCAATGGCTGTATGCATTGTATGCTGTGCTGTGCTGTGCTACGCTCAGTCACTTCGTCATGTCCAGCTCTCTGTGACCCCATAGACTGAAGCCTGCCAGGCTCCTCGGTCCATGAGATTCTTCAGGCAAGAAGAGTAGAGTGGGCTGCCATTTCCTCTTCCAGGGGATCTTCCTGACCCAAGGATTGAACCCATGCCTCTTGCATCTTTTGAATTAGCAGGTGGCCTGGTTATACACACAGTGCTCCATTATTGAAGTAATAATATATAATCAACATTTCCTTGCTTTCAGATATTTAGGTTATTTCCTCTTTTTTTGTTTTTTGCTTTGAAATCTCAAAAGAATACAATATCTATTGGGATTTCCTTTTACACGGACTAACCAGAAGTAACTTGTATAGTCCTCAAACCTTACCTTTGGCTGTCAGGGAACACTACATAATATACTGCATATCAGTGCTTCACTTATGTTCATAACAGCCATGCACAGAGGAGTGTAAAGGTCAGAGAAGTTTTTAAAATGTTCACAGATAACAGCCCCAGATCTCAAGCTCAACATGCTGATCCCTAATCCAGTGCTTTTGCCATCACAGACTCTGCTGTCAAATACACTTAAAGGTAGATAACCAATAATCCCTCACCATCACTCATTAAAAGGACAATTAAAACTAAAGGAAACTGAAAAGTTTGGGGAAGTCTTGCGGGTAATGTATCTTTAAACCTCTAATTCATTTAGTTGGATTCTCTACATACCTGTCTTCAGCACAGACATGGTGATTTAAGTGGGAAAGAGGACTTAGTTATGACTTTATGCAAAGATTCAGAAGCCGAGTTATCTACAGATTGCAATGATTAAATAGTTCAGAATGAAGCACAACACTGTAATATTGCCACATTCACATTTAAGAGATAAAAGTTGGGAGTTCAGCTCACATAATATCCAGCCATTTAAGACACAAGAGAGTTAATCATTTTAATATCTTCCCGTTGATGTTGGCTAACCAAATAAAAAACATTGCTGATGGAGGAGGGAAGTGGAAATCTCACTTTGTTTGCTGTTCCTTGTGAAACAAACACTTGAAAAATAAAACATATCACATCAAAGTTGGGGGGGGAGGGAATAACTCCAGTTGCAGAATCAACCATGATCAGATTAAGAAATAGCAATATATTTTTGCATGGCTAATAAACAGATCAAAACCCTGCAAAACTAAGGATGTTTGGATTCCAAATCTAACTTTAATTTTCAAATATCCCTATCTGGTCTTACCATCTCTCCAGCAAGAAAATTACATTAAACATAGCCCTGCTTTCTCATATTCAGCAAGTAGCATTCCATTGTCAATCTTAGATGTGACCTTAATTTTTCTTCTTGTAGTTAGAATTTTTCAAAAATTGTCCCCTTAAATCTTTATATAGTAGTAAATGATTTTAGCAAAGAATAAAAGACACCATTTTGTACTAAAAGCCTGAAGCCAGAAACAAACATAATGTATTTCAGATAGACATTATGGATACTTCATCCATTGTCTTTTTCATTTGCAAACTCAATTTGATTATACTTTGGTGATCAGAAGCCTGCTAGTTTACAATAATAATATTTTTTAGTTAAAATAATAAAGCTAACTTTTTAGGTAATCAAATAGCACTTGACAAACTACCCAAATTCCTACCATCTGTCCCACAAAAAGAAAACAACAACAATAACAAAATGCTTACAGAACAATTTTAATTTCTCACTTCACATAGTAAAGGAAACTAGGAAGTTTCATGCAACTCAAAGAATTCTGATTACACAAATACACTTACTTCCTGCTCCACAAGGCACCTAGACATAAGAAATGAAAACCATTCTTGTTTCTATCTAACCAATTGAAACTATGGCAATTAAATGAAATTGGCATTAGTAATAAGAGAAGCTAATTGAATAACTTGGGGTTAAGCAGAAGTAGAGTCTAATTACAGCCCTCTAGCGGCTCAGATACCTTAACTGTTCATTTTCACCAAGTCATCTAGTCTTTGTGATCTGAAGCAATTTTCATACAACCTCTATCTAAACTTTGTAGGCTCTTTGGTTCTTTTGCTTTGTTTTTGTAAGGACTCATTTTACAATAACCAACTACTCAGAGGGAAACAAAATATCTGCACAGTTATTAAGACTGTACAATATTAAATTCAACAAGGAGAGAATTGCACTTAAATGTAAATTTAGTTTGTTCTCTTTTTTAAACCTAAGCAGAGATCAGGGCAGAGAAGGCAATGGCACCCCACTCCAGGACTCTTGCCTGGAAAATCCCATGGAAGGAGGAGCCTGGTAGGCTGCAGTCCATGGGGTTGCGAAGAGTCAGACACGACTGAGCAACTTCACTTTCACTTTTCACTTTCATGCATTGGAGAAGGAAATGGCAACCCACTCCAGTGTTCTTGCCTGGAGAATCCCAGGGATGGGGGAGCCTGCTGGGCTGCCGTCTATGGGGTTGCACAGAATCGGACGTGACTGAAGCAACTTAGCAGTAGCAGAGATCAGGGAGAAATAGCTTTGTATCATTTCAGATTTTCATAAGGAATAATATACATACTAATTAGTCAATCAGAAATCACTGGCAAAACCATGATATACTGGGGGTGGGGGCAGGGGGGTATCTGATCAAAGCCTGGCAATAGGCTGGACCAGAGAAGCAGATCATAGTATACTTAGTACCTATGTGAAAGAAGTTACTTAACGGGTAATGAGAAAATATTAAATGGCCTTTAACACAGAAAGACAATTATTAGATTTGCTTTTTTTTTTTAAGACCACTATGGGTTTTTTTTTTCTTTTTTTTTTTAATTGGAAGATAATTGGTTTACAATGTTGTGCTGGTTTCTGCCATACAGCAATGCAAATCAGGTATAGGTATACATATATGCCCTCCCTCTTAAACCTCCCTCCCACCCTATCCCCCATTCCAGCCTCCAAGGTTGTCACAGAGCTCCCTGGGTTACACAGCAGCTTCCTACTAGCTATCTATTTTACACACGCTGGTATGTATAAGTCATTGGTACTCTTGCAGCAGTGTGGATGTGAGAGGCTTCATAGTAGCTCACGTAGAGATGTTTTAAATGATACTATGAATGAGAAAATAAATTTTGATAATTTGCTGAAAATTACAATTGTCGGGACTTCCTGGTAACTTGGTCCTGCAGATGAAGGAGAGAAAGGTCAAGGACAGTATCTAAGTTGCTGGTCAATTACCAAGGTCCTTGCTCAGTTGGAAACCCAGGAACTGTGGTGTGTATTTCACTTGGTGTGAGTTACATAACTAAATGTTTTTCTTCTTAAAATTACCTTATTTGGAGAAGTATGCCCACCAATGTCAGGGTGTTAGAAGTGTTGGGTTCTATTAATAGAAATGGAAGTTGAGTATTTCTTAGACTGCAGACACTAAAATGGAGTGCATCACATTTTCAAGTAGTTTCTGGATGCTAAACTTAATAGGTAGGAAGCAGTATATTTAGAGTTCTTTCAGTTACTAAGTTGGAGAGATAACAAGCGGAAGATCTGGAGAAGGAAAAGAAGCATAGGGTTTAAATGAAGCTCGTTGGATTCACATATTTTAAACTTCAAGTTTATAGGCATTGGAAGAGGAATCTAAGGTTGTGCTGTGCTTAGTCACTCAGTCATGTCTGACTCTTTGCAACCCCATGGACTGTAGCCCACCAGGCTCCTCTGTCCATGGGATTCTCCAAGCAAGAATATTGGAGTGGGTTGCCATGCCCTCCTCCAGGAGATCTTCCCAACCAGATCTGGGATTGAACCCAGGTCTCCCACATTGCAGGCGGATTCTTTATCTGAACCACAAGGGAAGCCCAATCTAAGGTTAGTAATGGGTATACAAAATTTATTTTCTCTTCACGTTAATACAAAGTAAAGAAAGTATCTTGATAAGTAAAGCTTTCACCCTCTCCCCATCTGTAAAAATGCTGCTACTTAGAATGAATGATAAGATGTAAAAGAAATCTAGAATTCTGTTGATGTATTCAACAAGTTGACTCACACATTAGACATAGTCATAATGGGGTAAATAGAGGTTATGAGGTTTGCAAATCAAGCCTGTGTCTATTTTTACACATAATTTAAATTTGTTATTTCCATCAAGATGAAAGAATATAATGAGCAGGTATGGGAAGCAAAGAGAAAATAAATGTGGGGCAAGTGTTTTTACCAAATCATACTTAGTTTCATTAATTAAAGCCTGTATCAACAACAAAGACACAACACTTTTGCCTCAGATAGTCAGTATGAATCAAAGGATACCATGATCAAAAATACAGAACTTTAAAAACATTTCCATTGCATAATTTATACCTTTGGGGATGATGCCATCAAGAGTAAAGTCTTTGGAACCACACTGACCTGTATTTAAAATCAGGTTCTACTCCTAATTAAATGGTGAATTTAGGCAAATCAGTTAACATCACTGAGTTTCAGTTACCAAAGCTATAAATCAAAAATAATAAAGGCTGTTGCAGCAGATACAGTAGATGGCCTGCCCAATATCCATTTTACATCTCTTCTTAAGGAACCTCAATTTTGTTCAGAACCGACCTATTTCAGCTTGTTTCTAGCTTGAGCTTCATCCAACCCAGCATTCCACATGATGTTCTCTGTATATAAGTTAAATAAGCAGGGTGACAATACATAGCATTGACATACAAGCTGAAATCAAGATTACAAGGGAAATATCAACCTCAGATATGCAGATGATACTACTCTAATGGCAGAAAGTAAAGAGGGACTAAATAGCCTCTTGATGAGGGTGAAAGAAGAAAGTGGAAAAGCTGGCTTAAAACTTGACATTCAAAAAACTAAGATCATGGCATCCAGTCTCATCACTTCATGGGTAATATATGGGGAAAAAGTGGAAACTGGCAGATTTTATTTTCCTGGGCTCCAAAATCACTGCAGATGGTTACTGCAGCCATGAAATGAAAAGACGCTTGCTCTTTGGAAGAAAAGCTATTTGCCAACAAAGGTCCATATAGTCAAAACTATGGTTTTTCCAGTAGTCATGTATGGATATGAGACTTGGACCATAAAAAAGGTTGAGTGCCAAAGAACTGATGCTTTTAAATTGTGATGCTGGAGAAGACTCTTGAGAGTCCCTTGGACAGCAAGGAGATCAAACCAGTCAATCCTAAAGGAAATCAGTCCTAACTATTCACTGGAAGGACTGATGCTGAGACTGAAGTTCTAATATTTTAGCCACTCTATGCAAAAAGCTGATTCATTGGCGAAGACTCTCATGCTAAGAAAGATCAAAGGCAAAAGCAGAAGAGGGTGACAGAGGATGAGATGGTTGGATGGCATCACCGACTCGATGGACATGAGTTTAAGCAAACTCCGGGAAATAGTGAAGGGCAGGGAAGCCTAGCGTGCTGCAGTCCATGGGGTCTCAAAGAGCTGGAGACCACTTAGCAACTGAATAACACCACCACCTGTTTCAGTGCAGCCATGCATTTCCAGGGAGGCTAGCTCTGTCAACAGTCCCTGAAGTGAAATGAATTCTGACTGGTTTAACTCTAACACTAACACTAACCAATCATGGTGATCCTGTTTTCCCTTGCCAGGAACAGTTTTAGACAATAGTGTGTGAACTAATTCAGGACAATGAGACATTAATCTGCTGGAGACTTCTGGTATGGGTTTTTGTCTTGTTTTATTTTGTGTAAGGAAAACTGAGTTGATTGCTTTGTTTATGTATTCATTTTTATTTAGATTTATTTGGATCCTAAGAAATCTTACGAGAAAAATTCTTCTTACTTTTGGATGCCGTCAAGTCTTTATGTGATGCGTGAAAGTGGGAAGCCACCTCATAATCCTAAAGGAAAGTCAGACTAATTATAAAGCTGCACATCCGACCTAAATTAACACAAGGGGAAAAAAAGGAAACAAAAATCTGTGTTCTTATGTGGGTTGTCTGAGCCACTGATTTAATCAACCCTTGAGCTAGTCTACTTCTAAAACTGACATATAAGAAATAAATTATCTTAGATTTTAGGCAAGTTTGAGTTGGATTGTCTGTTACTTTCAGCTGATGGCTACTTTGCAGAATGAATAATAAATGAAAGTACTGAATACCCAATAATAACTACTATTATACTTTAAACTTTTTTCTCATAATCACCTTTTAAGCCTCTTTCTCTCTTTTCCTAACCCTTTTGAAAGCAACAGGGAATGTGTGGTTTCTTAGTTCTTCCTATATTCCCCAACATACCTACAACAGTGTTTGTCAACAAAAAGGGCTTATAAATATTGTGAAATAGAATAGAATCAAATGAAATAGAATTGAATCAAAGTATTTTCATTCATTGTACTATGAAGGTCTATTAACGAACTAGAGTGGACAGATTTTGTTAGCAAAAAAGGGTATGTTTTATAAAGACTAGTATGAGGAAACTCTGTGTACATTTTATTCTAAAGAATGATATCTTTTTCACTCTAAAGAGAAATATAAATTTCCGTGAACCAAGTTTTAATGCTAGAACAATACCTGTTCTGAACAAGTGACATTTCTAAAGCACTGAAAAAGAAACTCAGATGAGAAAATTTAGAACATGAAAATGTCTTTATGAAAGCAAGCTGTACTTGCTTTCAATTATCAATTGATAAACTTACCAATTTTAATACAAATTGATAAATATTAAAAATCCATTCAACTGTTGCCCAAACTACCATCCTTCATCTTATATTCATATTCCTGAGTGACAGCTTATGCTTTTAATGTTTCTCTATACCGTCTTTTATCAGACAACTCCACTTTTTTTTCTGACTCTAAGAGTCTCTTTAGGCCTCAATGTGTAACACAAAAATTAAGTAATAAAATAGAAAACAGTACAGTTAATTGTACCAATTAGCAAATATAAGCAGGTTCATAAGCAGGCCTTTTTCCTCCCCCTCTCTTTTCAGTAAGAGTCAGATATTCATTCGTCTTTTTTTTCTTTCTTAAGCCTGTCTGGATGAATATTAGTGTCATAAAAAATTGTTACTTCTAGTAGAATCAAGTATTGCATTCAAAAGAGAAAATAGGAAGAAAAGGATGAGGCCTAGCAGGAAAATCTTATCTGGGGACAAATACCAAGCTAACACCATTTTATATCACTGTAACACCCAACTAAACTTTTCACTAAACTCTAACAAAACTTTAGAATTCCTTTCACTCATAAATAAAGGCAATATCATAATAATTTTTATTGGCAACAACTGTGACTAAAAGAAACACAGAAATCACGGATAGTTTCACATCACCTTAAAGTTGTTACTGATATTTCAAAATGTTATTTTTATTTCATCATTAGTTATCCAATTTCTGGATCTTATTGAGTTTATTGGGCTTCCCTGGTGGCATTAGTGGTCACGAATCCTTCTGCCAAATCAGGAGACATAAAAGATGCAGGTTCAATCTCTGGGTTGGGAAGATCTCCTGGAGGAGGAAACGGCATCCAACTCCAGTATTCTTGCCAGGAGAGTCTCACGGTCAGAGGAGCCTGGTGGTCTACAGTCCATGGGGTTGCAAACAGTCAGACACAACTGAGCATCTGAGCACAGCACACTGAGTTTATTTGATGAACAGGTACATATATTACTTTATCAACAATTTTAAAATATTTTGATAACTATATGTAGCTGGTTTCTTCATAACCCCATGGATTTTATTTTATGCACTTAAAACATGATTCTGAAAAATGGTTATTAGCCTTCACCAAGCTTCCATGATTTCCAAAAACAATATTAAGGACACCTGAACTAAGGAAATGCAAATTGGAACATGTTCAGAAATCTAAAAAGTAAGGAGAGGGGCAGAGTCTAAGTCAGCTAAGACTGAACCTCTGCCCCTCCCATTGTACAATACGCTATATATTTCTTAACAACAAAAATCAAAGTCGACTGCACTTCCTACAAACAGCTTTTACTTCTGCAAAAGGGACAAATTCTTAAGTTTTCATAAATCAATTATCCATATATTTCTCCTGTTGGATAATTTTAAACCAAAAATATTCTAAGCTTATTTTGGAAAAGTTGATTATACTGAACTTATACCCACCAGGATAGTTCTACCATTAAAAGAAAATTTTGCATATAATTTCTACCTTTTAATGGCAATTCCAGTGTGTGACTATGAAATGAAAAATAATTATTTTTTATCTATAATTTATCTGCAAATTATAGATAACACATGTGTATATATATATATATATACAGATATAGATGCCATATATACATCATCAAATATGTGGTTTTCAATGTCTACACATTATTAAAGAGAACATTTCATAAGCTAAAGTACTGAAAATGAATTTTGATTTTATTAATATCAAATTTTAAGGTGGTATAAAAGTGCTGTTGCTCAAAGAGAAGACAATCCATCCCAATACAAGAATCCATATATTTAAAAAATATGTAAAAATACGTAACAATATGAAACACTCCTACATATAAAAGAAATCACAAGTCTATGAACTTTCTTTACTCAATGTCTCTCAAATTAAAGGAACCAGACAAATAGAGCTTGAATTTCATCCATGCAATTGCTTCCAGATTCACCTTTATTACTGTTAAGTGATTAACAGTAAAATAATAGCAACTGCATTTACCAGGTGTCGGGCACAATGATTGAAGCTATAGCTAGAAAAGAAACAGGGCAAGCCCGATAACTACACTCAGAGATTCTGGTCTGGTAAAGCAGATATCATATAACATAAATAATCAGGTAAACATAATCGCTAATATTATGAAGGAAAATTGTTGGCTGTATTCTCTCACTTAATTCTTAACAACAACTGTGTGAGATAGGTCGTATTTTAATTTCATGAAAAGAAGCTTAAATTCAGAGATCCCATGTCATAAGGGGGCCACAAAGGTATGATACAACAGAAGAAGTAGAAACATACAAACTTAATTGTAGAGTATCAGCCGACTCTGGAAAAGACCCTGATGCTGGGAGAGATTGAAAACAAAAGAAGAGGGAGACAGAGGATGGGATGGTTAGATAGTATCACGAACTCGCTAGACATGACTTTGAATAAACTCCCGGAGATAGTGAAGGACAGGGAAGCCTGGAGTGCAGCAGTCCATGGGGTCAGAGAGAGACTTGGCGCCTAAACAACAACAGCAATGTTTAACTTCCTGAAGGAAGAGAATGATTCTTTATTCATCTCTGAAACCATCACGTCTTGTATATGATAGATAAAACTTAACAAATGAATGATGAAAAATAAATCATTGAACAAAACTTAAGTAAGAGATAGAGAATGGGAGAATACAAACTATTATATTTCTACGTTATGCCAAGAAGCCAAAGACAAGATCTGTAGACTATATATTTTGGAAGAAGGCTAAGTTCACCTTTGGTTAAAACAAAAAGGTACTATTCTAATGAGTGATGTTTGTGATGGAGGAAGTCATGCATGCCTGGGGACAGAGGTATACAAGAAATCTCTGCAACTCCCTCTTATTTTTGTTTTACCTAAAAACACTCTAAAAAATTGCCTTAACACAGACATAGAGAACAAACCTATGGACACCAAGAGGGTGGGGGGGCAGGATGAAATAGGAGATTGGGATTGATATATATACACTATTGCTACTATGTATAAACTATGTAAGTAATGAGCACCCTCTAAATAGCACAGGTAAGTCTATTCAGTGCTCTGCGGTGATCTAAATGGGAAGGAAATCCAAAAAAGAGGGGATATGTATACATATACGTATAGCTGATACACTTTGTTGTACAGTAGAAACAAACACAACAGTGTAAGGCAACGATACTCAAATAAAAATTAATGTAGAAAAATTTAAAAAGAAAATCTTAAAATTTAAAGGACAAAAAAAATTGTCTTTAAATTTTTTCCATCAATATAAAATGAAAATAAACACTGGAGACAGTGTGGAGAATAGGGAACCCTCTTGCCCTGCCAGTGGGAATGTAAATTGATTCAAGCACTATGGAGAACAGTATGGAGGCTCCTTAAAAAAAACTAGACATAAAACTACCATATGACCCAGCAATCCCACTACTGGGCAAAACCAGAATTCAAAAAGACACATGTACTCCCAATGTTCATAGCACATCTATTCACAATAGATAGGACATGGAAGCAACATAGATGTCCATCAAAAGGTGAATGGATAAAGAAGCTGTAGTACATGTATACAAAGGAATGTTATTCAGCCATAAAAAGGAACTCATTTGAGTCAGTCCTAGTGAGGAGGATGAAAGTAGAGACTGTTACACAGAGTACAGTAATTCAGAAAGGGAAAAACATATTTTGCATATATATGGAATCCAGAAAATGGTGCTGATGAACCTATTTGCAGGGCAGGAGTACAGACACAGATATATACAGAGAATAGACTTTGGACACAGCGGGGGAAGTAGAGGGTGGGACGAATTGAGAGAATAGCATTGAAACATTCTAGGCAAGAGTACTGGAGTGGGTTGCCATTTCCTTCTCCAGGGAATCTTCCCGACCCAGGGATCGAACCCAGGTCTTCCGCATTGTAGACAGACGCTTTACCATCTGAGCCACCAGGGAAGTCCAACATATACATTACCGAATGTAAAATAAATCACTAATGGGAAGCAGCTATACATAACACAGGGAGCTCAACCCAGTGCTCTGTGACAACCTAGAGGGGTAGGGGATGGCGGGGGCAGGGCGGGGGGATGATTCATATTGTTGCATGGCAGAAGCCAACACAATATAGTAAAACAATTATCATCAATTAAAAATAAATTTTAAAAATGAGTAACTAGGCAAGGGAAATAGTATGTATCATTTAACACCTGATGAGCATCTATTATAAAGGTAACAAATACACTGATCTTGAGCTCTTTGGTTTCTAACTGGTTGTCAGTGACTCCTAGGAAGGCTGTGCTGAAGAGAACTCTGAGTGAGTTAAGGGTAGCAGGTAAGTACCAGAGGGGAGAATGAAAGGATGTTTGCCAAAGATTTGCCATTCTTGGCTACTGATGTTGCAATACTGTGCTAAGGGAACTGTCCTTCCTCAGGAGAATCTCAGAGTGTAGTGGGAGATGAGGTTAAGGAACGAGAAAAAGGGCTTCCCTGGTGGTCCAGTTAAGAATCTGCCTGTCAATGCAGGAGACACAGGTTCAATCCCTGCTCCTGGAAGATCTCACATGCCATGTGGCAATTAAGCTTATGTACAATGACTGAGCCTGCAGCCTAGAGTCTGTGAGCAACAACTCCTGAGCCCATGCACCCTAGATTCCATGCTCTGCAACAAGAATAACCACCACAATGAGAAGCCCAGGCACCTCAACCAACAGTATCCCCCGTTCGCGACAATTAGAGAAAGCCCATGCATAGCAACAAAGACCCCGTGCAGGCAAAAATAAATTTAAAAAGAGATTTAAGAAAGAGAGAGAGGGAGATAAAGCACAGAACACTGTGGTAAGTGCAGGAACAGATCTGTGTTTAAGATGTTAGGTCACTCCAGAGAAGGGACACAGGAGTTCTGTTTGGAGTTACTAGTGAACTTGATTGATTGGTGACAATAATAACAGTAACAGTGGGATACATTGCAAGCTTACAATGTGTCCAGCACTGAATACTTACATGTCTTAATTTACCAAATTATCTCAAAATTCATATGAGATAGCTGTTATTACTATCCATACACACATACAAAAAAGAGAAACAGTTAAGAAAACTGAGCTAGACAATGTTAATTACATTAATTGGCCCCAGATTAACACACGATAGGTGGGAAAGCAGAGTGCAAACCTTAGATAGTTCAGAACCCAAGATGTTACCCATTAAAGTATGTGATTAACACTTTTCTTAAAAAACACTGGGTGTGTTTTCTCCAGAGATAAATAAAATTACTTTAAGAATGTTCTTTTCCTTAGTAAGGAACAAGGTTCCTTACTTTGGAACCACAGTGGTTTAAGTTTAACCTACAAAACACAGTCAGTGAAACTCCAAAAACATGAATCAGCTATACCAAACCATTCACTCCTGATATTTGTTGCTCTTCAAAGAAGTATCTTTCTGTCTTTGCTTTTGCTTTCAGATAGGTTAATAGAATTTTGTGAGAAATATATGAAGAGTAAAATATCAGTTTTGATAGTTTACCATTTGGAATCAAGTTAATCTCAACTCTATAAAATTGTAGGGCAGGATTATGGAAATAAACCACAAGGATTAACAAATACAATATCCTGGCTTCTTTACTTTTACTGGTGGTTAATGTTTATTAAGCCTGTCTAATGAGATAAAAAAACTATAAAGTAAACACATGACCATAGCTTTCATGGAACTTTAACTAGAATGAGGTAACAGTTTTAAGAGTCACACTCATGAAAACCAGTCTAATTGGGCTTTAAATCCAAGCTTTATTCAGGATTTTAAAAAGTCACTAGCCAGTGTCTCTGTCACCCAAAGACAGTAAAGCCCTTTGTATGAGCGTGGGAAGACTACAGATCAGGGATCAGAAGCAGAGTTAATTATCTTGTAATAATTGTGTAAGATTATTAACAGCACATATATTAAGTACTTGATTTTTGACATTTTACACATTCTTTTAAAAAGATATTATTTACTCACCACCCAGACTGAACAGATGTTAACATTTGGCTATCTTTGCCTCAGATTCATTTTCTTAAAAAAGAAAAAAAAAAAAAAAAGAGCGCCACATACTCTTTATTCTCTCTTATTTTGTATGAAATCAGGATTCTAACTTGAATTCCCTCTGGAAAGGTGACATTCAAACCCTTTTGTTAGGGTCACAGCTATGGAAGGTCGAACCCAAGCATCTATCCCTTTCATCTGTGCAAACACCACAGAGGTGGGAAAACAATCATGCCCACTGTCCAGATGAGGCAGCCAGCTCTAGGAGAAGCTGAGACTTGCCAACTAGTGAGGGCATTTGAACTGAGCTCTGCATGTACAGTCAGCAAAAAAAGACCGGGAGCTGACTGTGGCTCAGATCATGAACTCCTTATTGCCAAATTCAGACTTAAATTGAAGAAAGTAGGGAAAACCATTAGACCATTCATGTATGACCTAAATTAAATCCCTTATGATTATACAGTGGAAGTGAGAAATAGATTTAAGGGACTAGATCTGATAGAGTGCCTGATGAACTATGGACAGAGGTTTGTGACATTGTATAGGAGACAGGAATCAAGACCATCCCCATGGAAAAGAAATGCAAAAAAGCAAAACGGCTGTCTGGGGAGGTCTTACAAATAGCTGTGAAAAGAAGAGAAGTGAAAAGCAAAGGAGAAAAGGAAAGATATAAACATCTGAATGCAGAGTTCCAAAGAATAGTAAGGAGAGATAAGAAAGCCTTCCTCAGAGATCAATGCAAAAAAATAGAGGAAAACAACAGAATGGGAAAGACTAGAGACCTCTTCAAGAAAATTAGAGATACCAAGGGAACATTTCATGCAAAGATGGGCTCAATAAAGGACAGAAATGGTATGCACCTAACAGAAGCAGAAGATATTAAGAAGAGGTGGCAAGAATGTACAAGAACTGTACAAAAAAGATCTTCATGACCCAGATAATCACAACAGTGTGCTCACTCATGCTCACCTAGAGCCAGACATCCTGGAATGTGAAGTCAAGTGGGCCTTAGAAAGCATCACTATGAACAAAGCTAGTGGAGGTGATGGAATTCCAGTTGAGCTATTTCAAATCCTGGAAGATGATGCTGTGAGAGTGCTGCACTCAATATGCCAGCAAATTTGGACAACTCAGCAGTAGCCACAGGACTGGAAAAGGTCAGTTTTCATTCCAATCCCAAAGAAAGGCTATGCCAAAGAATGCTCAAACTACCGCACAATTGCACTCATCTCACACGTTAGTAAAGTAATGCTCAAAATTCTCCAAGCCCGGCTTCAGCAATACGTGAACCATGAACTTCCAGATGTTCAAGCTGGTTTTAGAAAAGGCAGAGGAACCAGAGATAAATTGTCAACATCTGCTGGATCATGGAAAAAGCAAGAGAGATCCAGAAAAACATCTATTTCTGCTTTATTGACTATGCCAAAGCCTTTGACTATGTGGATCACAATAAACTGTGGAAAATTCTGAAAGAGATGGAAATACCAGACCACCTGACCTGCCTCTTGAGAAACCTATATGCAGGTCAGGAAGCAACAGTTAGAACTGGACATGAAACAACAGACTGGTTCCAAATAGGAAAAGGAGTACATCAAGGCTGTATATTGTCACCCTGCTTATTTAACTTCTATGCAGAGTACATCATGAGAAATGCTGGGCTGGAAGAAGCACAAGCTGGAATCAAGATTACCGGGAGAAATATCAATAACCTCAGATATGCAGATGACACCACCCTTATGGCAGAAAGTGAAGAGGAACTCAAAAGCCTCTTGATGAAAGTGAAAGAGGAGAGTGAAAAAGTTGGCTTAAAGCTCAACATTCAGAAAATGAAGATCATGGCATCTGGTCCCATCACTTCATGGGAAATAGATGGGGAAACAGTGGAAACAGTGTCAGACTTTAGTTTTGGGGGCTCCAAAATCACTGCAGATGGTGCTTGCAGCCATGAAATTAAAAGACACTTACTCCTTGGAAGGAAAGTTATGACCAACCAAGGTAGCATATTAAAAAGCAGAGTCATCACTTTGCCAACAAAGGTCCGTCTAGTCAAGGCTATGGTTTTTCCAGTGGCCATACATGGATGTGAGAGTTAGACTGTGAAGAAAGCTGAGAACCAAAGAATTGATGCTTTTGAACTGTGGTGTTGGAGAAGACTCTTGAGAGTCCCTTGGACTGCAAGGAGATCCAACCAGTCCATTCTAAAGGAGATCAGTCTGGGTGTTCTTTGGAAGGAATGATCCAAAAGCTGAAACTCCAGTACTTTGGCCACCTCATGCCAATAGTTGACCCATTGGAAAAGACCCTGAACCTGGGAGGGATTGGGGGCAGGAGGAGAAGGGGACGACAGAGGATGAGATGGCTGGATGGCATCACCGACTCGATGGACATGAGTTTGAGTAAACTCCTGGAGTTGGTGACGGACAGGGAGTCCTGGCATGCTGCAATTCATGGGGTGGCAAAGAGTCAGACACGACTGAGTGACTAAACGAACTGAACTAAACTGCCTGTCTTCAAGGTTTCTATTCTTTGTGTATATCTATAGCCCCCAGGGGGCTTCCCCAGTGGCTCAGCAATAAAGAATGCGCCTACAATGTGGGAGCTGCAGGAGACATGAGTTTGATCCTTGCATCAGGAAGATCCCCTGGAAGAGGACACAGCAATACACTCCAGTATTCTTGCCTGGAGAATCCCATGGACAGAGGAGCCTGGCAGGCAGTAGTCCATTGGCTCACCAAGAGACGGACACAACTGAAGCGACTTAGCACAGCATATAGCCCTCAGGGATAATAATGACATCCATCAGTCATCAGATGGAATGGAAGTAACCATTCCGTCCCTGCTACTGCTAAGTTACTTCATTCATGTCCGACTCTGTGCGACCCCATAGACGGCAGCCTACCAGGCTCCCCCATCCCTGGGATTCTCCAGGCAAGAACATTGGAGTAGGTTGCCATTTCCTTCTCCAATGCTTCTGCTAACTGCAGGCCTATTTATACTGCCATTATTGAGCATTTACTATGCACCAAGAACAGTGCATTAAAGATGCAGACCAATCAAAAAGGAATCAATCAGAGTACTGCTGATGTTACAAGACTTTCTCAAATCTATTCCAGTGTCTTCTTTAGTAGTAAAGCTGGGATCACAGGCACCTCCTGCCATAAGACCACTTATGATCCCAACCATCTAGTGCTCTTCTCTTTGCCCAGAGAAATGGATTCTATTGCTTGATTATTAATCACTCAAAAAACACTGGTAGAGAGAATTCTACTGAGGTTCCCAAACCGTGAGCCTCAAAAGCTTTAATGATCAGGATATATTCAACTGGTTCTTCCATCTCTTGCTCAATTCAGTCTTGTCAACAAGCCTGTCTTGAACACTCAATTGTTATAAGTCTCATTTTCTAATTCCACTCTCCTTTTCTATTTCATATTGGTGAGATAATGTTGGCAGATTCATTTATTTTACAAATATTTACTAAACACTTCCATTTCCCAGACACTATTCTAGGCACTGTGGAAAGAACAAACAAAATAGTCACGATGTTTGCATCTTAGTGGAGAATGGCAGACAACAAGCAAACAAGTACATGGTATTTCTGGTGACAAAAGGGCGAAGGAGTAGAAGTAGATAGGGTATGAACAGGGTAGTCGGTGAAGGTCTCTCTGATTAGGGAACATCCCAGCAGGGATGTATAGGCAAAGAACTTCCATCATGGTGAAGAGCAAGTGCAAACTCCCTGAATCAAGAGAATTCTTGACGTGTTCAAGGCCAATGAAGCAGGATAAGCCAGGCTGAGTGCTAAAATCTAAGGTCAGAGAGGAACAGAAGCAGATGACGGAAACCTTTAAATTTTGTAATCATTAGTATGCATAAGTAACATGACCTGATTTACAAAATTTGGGGGGTTGGGAGTGGACATGTGGGCATTTTGGAATTTGGTGGGAGGACATAACAGATCGTATGGGGTTGGACACATCTTCTTGAATGCTGTTTCTATCCAAAAGGGCTTCTACCCAAGCAGCAACTTGCCATGGGTGATACATAGAACGTTCAAGCAGATCAAGGAGCCAGACACAGTGAAATCACCCCAAGTGCTTTATAAAACTTGAGTCCATGAGCCCAACTCAGACATGATGAACCAGAATTTGTCTGACCAGGGCTAAAGCAACTGCCTTTCAAACAAGGGACCCTAGTGACTTACACTTGCAACAATTTTGGAAAGCTACTGGGTCAGGGAAAGCTTTGCAAAGAAGATGATTCTTCAAATGAGTACCAAAGACAAGACAGGAATAACTTGAGAGGGAGGGGCAGAGAGCAATGGTGGCAAGGATTCTTCAGGAAGAGGAAAATTATGGACAAGTACCTAGAGACATAAAATGTTACCTGACATTTAGAGTCCTATATGCAATGTGACATAATCAAAGCAATCTTTTTTAACTTTTACCCTGTGCCAGGCATATATGTGACCTCGTTTTATGAACCCAATCACCATGAAAGGGACTTTAAGGAAAATGAGAACTAGAAAAACTAAGGGATCTATTCAAGATTACTTAACTAGTAAATGGTAAAGGCAGAACTGAAGGAAATGAAGTTTAACTCTGAAGCATGTGATCTTAGCCATTAAAACTGGAGAGAGTCAAACAAATTGTGAGACGTAACTGAACAGATCAGGAGGTCCTTGAGTGCCTTTGTATAAGCCAAAGGGTTTGAAGGTTGACACAAAATCCATGTGGGGTTGCCTTGAAGAAGTTCATGTATGGGAATGATGTGATCAGATATATGAGTTTTGGCGTGTGACTTCTGGCAGCAAGAACATAGGCAAGAAGTAGTGATGGCTGCAATCAAGTTAATGGCAGAGGTAGCGCCTCCATTCTACTGCTCTAGAAAGTAGAGCTTGAGGCAAGGGTACAATTTTGATGGCTCATCTGAGAGGCACATACCTATGGTGCTGAAGGTAAGTAAATAAGGCAAGTGTAGCAGAAAGAATAATGACCACCCAAAGACACCAGATCTTTGTCCCTGTAAACTGTAAATATTACCCTTTAAGGAAAAAAGACCATGTGCAAATGTCATTAAGTTAAGGATAATGACAGCGAAGCCTGGCGTGCTGCAGTCCATGGGGTCTCAAAGAGTCAGACGACTGAGCGACTGAACAACAATGATTGGCCATTAGAGATTACTGTGGATTACCTGAGTGGGCCCTAAACTCAATTGTAAGTGTCTTTATAAGAGACACGCAGAGAGGGAGGGGTGACACACACAGAAGACAATAGATGATACAACCCTGGAGACAGAGATGGGAGTGAAGCAGTCTCCAGTTAAGGGATACTGTCACCCATTAGATGCTGAAAGAGGCAATAAATAGATTGCCCTAGAGCCTCCAGAGAGAGGAGAGCCCTGCTGACCCAACTGTGTTCACGTGAAACTGATTTCAGATTTCTGGCCTCAAGAACTCGGAAATAATAAATGTCTGTTGTTTTAAGCCACGAAGGTTTTGATGTGTTATAGCAGCTCTAAGAAATTAATCCAGAAAGCAAGGAAAGAAAGGATATGCAAAGCACTGTGACACGATGTATGATGCCTTACTATGCTGGTTAGCACTTCACGAAGAACCACATTAGGACATAAGAGGTGGGTTGGCTTGAAACCTAAGGGACTTCTGGAGAAATATACAAGGAGAAAAAACACTTCAGAGCAGCCCATGAAAGGACAAAGAGTAAGGGATTTATCTGCCTGAATGCATAATCCAGCCCTTAGCAACTATTCAAGAAATCCCAATCCACATCCTATGGTGTGGAAAAAAGAAGAAAAAGAACTGGTTATGTAAATAGGACCCAGCATGTGGTGCAAGAGACCCATGCAAATTTGAGCCTTCAACTCTGATTCGTTTGAATTGGGAGCTCACCAGGGGTGCCAGTAAAGTTGATGGTAGGTTACATGTTTGGCAAGAAGAACATTGTTAAAGGAACTTAGAAGGTGTATAAAATTTGCAGGTAATAGGGAGGTAAAGATGAAATTATATATTCAGGGATGTGTTGGAGATTGTCAAGAGGACCTTTTGACTAGTTCACTGTATTGAATTGTAGTTAATCAAATGAGCATCAGAGTCAAAGGGACCTAGTTTTAAATCTTAGTTCCACCACTTACTCTATGTGTGATCAAGGATAATTTGATCTCTCAAATTCTCAGTTTCTTCCCATCTGTAAGATGGAGAGAAACCTATGCACTTTGCCAGGTTCTAGTGAAGCAACATGTGTAAAGCATTCATTACAGTGTTTGGCACATCAGTTCAGTTCAGTCGCTCAGTCGTGTCCAACTCTTTGCGACCCCATGAATCACAGCACACCAGGCCTCCCTGTCCATCACCAACTCCCAGAGTTCACTCAGACTCACGTCCATCGAGTCGGTGATGCCATCCAGCCATCTCATCCTCTGTCGTCCCCTTCTCCTCCTGCCCCCAATCCCCCCCAGCATCAGAATCTTTCCCAATGAGTCAACTCTTCACATGAGGTGGCCAAAAGTACTGGAGTTTCAGCTTTAGCATCATTCCTTCCAAAGAAATCCCAGGGCTGATCTCCTTCAGAATGGACTGGCTGGATCTCCTTGCAGTCCAAGGGACTCTCAAGAGTCACATAGCACTTGGTAAATAAAAAACCAGAATGGTACTCATTTCTGTCATTATTGCATAGAGTGAGTGAGACAGAGGAAAGATTGTAGGAAGACATTCAGGAGTCTGGCTTGGGCAACAGAATATTTGGGAGGAAAGAAATCTTGAGAACATAGAAAATGAGAGGCTGATAGGCAGCTTCATTGAGATGGATCTTTCTGGAGCAGCTTCCCTGTTTTATGTGACCACCCAGACCACTAAGAAGAGAGGAAAGGAACTATCCATTGAGTCCCAGCTATGTGCCAGGCACTATTTCACTACTTTACATGTTATTTCACTTGCTTCATGACAATCTTTTGATTTAAGGTGTTTTGCTATACTCTCCGAAAGAGAAATCTGAGGCATAGGGAACATGAGTTATTTTACCCAGGCCATTCATTTACAAAAAAAGTAGAGACAGAGATGTCAACCTAAATTCCTCTGATCCCAAAACTGGTGTTCTCACCACCTCCCCATGGCTCATGGTAGTCTCTTACACATGTTCAAGTGTACTTAGAAAACATATTCCCAAGCCAAGTATATTTTTTCTTGAATTTCTTACACATGTAGCATATAAAGGCACTCATATTTATTAAAACAGTATTGCAACTGACGATATCAGCTGTTGACAACAACACAGAGCAGCTAGCATTCTCATACTATTGAAGGATGCCCAAACTGCAGCCAGTTAGGAAAACTGCTAAGCTATATTTACCTAAAGCCAAAAATGTGCCCATTCTACAATATAGGAATTCTATTACCCAGTTTATTTATACTCAATAGAACTGAGTAGGGTTTATGCCCACCAAAATAATGTATGAGAGTGTTCAGAGCAACTTTATTCAAAACAGCCAGTCAGAATAGCCAAGTCACCCAACCATAAAATGGGTAAATAAATTGTGGTGGAGTCCTACAATGGAATACTACACAGCTGTAAAAAGGAGGAACTGCTGTGGTTACACATAAAAATGTGAATGAATTGGTGGTACACATTAAAACATGAATGAATCTTTCCAGACATAATGGTTAACAAATAAAGTTAGGTATGGGAGAACATACATCAAGTAATCCCATTTATAGGTAAAACAAACAAAAGCAATCTATGGTGATAGAAGCCCAAATGAGTACTCACTCTTGGGGCAAAGGTCTGAATTACAGTGGGTCATGAGGGAGATGTCTAGGGTGCTAAAATTGTTCTTTATCTTGATGGACAGTGGTCACATGATTGTACATTAAAAAACTAAAACAATCTGTATACTTAAGATTTGTCAACTTCATTCTATGTAAGTTATATCTCAATAAAATTTTAAAATATTGTTGCTGTTGTGGTTCAGTTGCTAAATCATGTCCAGTTCTCTGCAAACCCATGAACTGCAGCACACCAGGCTTCCTGGTCCTTCAGCATCTCCCGGAGTTCGCTCAAATTCATGTCCTTTACAGTCAGTGATGCTATCTCATCCTCTGCCATCTCCTCCTCCTTTGCCTTCAATTTTTCCCAGCATCAGGGTCTTTTCCAATGAGTCACCTCTTTGCATCAGATGGTCAAAGTATTGGAGCTTCAGCATCAGCACTTCCAATGAGTATTCAGGGTTGATTTCCTTTAGGATGGACTGCTTTGAACTCCTTGCAGTCCAACGGACTCTTAAGAGTCTTCTCCAGCACACAAATTGAAAGCATCCACTCTTCAGCACTTAGCCTTCTTTATGATCCAACTCTCATGCCTGTACCTGATACTGGAAGGACCACATCTTTGACTATACGGAACTTTGTCAGCAAAGTGATGTCTTTGCTTTTTTAGGAAGCCAGTGAAATCTAGCTGGCAGGCCTTCAATCATCAACCCCTGATCAAAACCAGTTCCATCTTAGTCAAGTCTATGCTAACCTTTCATCCCTATACCTGGCACACAGTAGCACTCAACAAGCATTTATGTAACAAGTGAGCACATGCCTAGGATATTAAGCAAGTTCCCACCCATCCTTAAGTACATCCCTCTCGGTTCCTCAAGTAACCACAGACTATGGTGGCATCAGACTCCATAGCTCAGAAAGTGGTGGAACCATCCCCATACCTGGTCATACTTTCTTAAGAAGAAATAAACCATAAAACCAAGCAGCAGTTTTGCAGTATGACACAGCAGTATTGCTTGCATTAGGCCAATTTTCCACTTATGACAGCAGTAATAGCACTAAAAGCCAATAAAAGCGGTCTGTTCATTCAGAGATCAGCTTTTATGGCTTACTCTAAATATTATCAAGTGAATCAAGAGCCGTCATTATAGTGTCTAAAAAGCCTTCGTACCTTGTAAGCAAACAGTGTGACTCTGACAAATAATCATTAGCGTGCCTGTGTGAGGCCAGAACTGAGGGAAAAAAATCAAATAACTGATATTTCCATTTACATAAGTCATTAGGGTAATTTTGGTTAGTTTCAGAATAAACAAAATGGATTGCATATGTAAAATGATATACTATTGCTTTCAACAATCCCAGTTATTTTTTAAAATCTTATTTCCAGGCAGCTGAAGACACAGGCTTCTTAGATTGTTGAAGCCTTCTCAGGCCTTATAAGTAGAGAACTAAAGCTTGAAAAAACTACTGAGGGCTCAGTCAATTACACAGACTTCGCCAATATTTCTTATGTCTCAGTTAAAGTATATCTCAATATCTCTGATTGCATTCAATTTCAGATTTAGTAATTACTCATGCTTGCTTGTTTATAAAGACAAGGACAAAATTTTTCTTATTTTCTTAAAAAAAAAAAAATCCAGTATCCTCTTCTGAAACTCACTTTACTTACCTGGCTTTCATATATCATACATATACATACACAATATATGTATATATACATACATAATATATGTATGTATATACACACACACATATGTATGATGGGCTTTCCTGGTAGTTCAGCTGGTAAAGAATCCAACTGCAATGCAGGTGACCCTGGTTGATTCCTGGGTTGGGAAGATCCACTGGAGAAGGGATAGGTTACCCACTGCAGTATTCTTGGGCTTCTCTGGTGGCTCAGCTGGTAAAGAATCCGCCTGCAAGGTGGGAGATCTGTGTTCGATTCCTGGGTTGGGAAGATCCCCAGGAGAAGGGAATGACCACCCACTCCAGTATTCTGGCCTGGAGAATTCCATGTGTATCAGATCAGATCAGATCAGATCAGACACTCAGTCGTGTCCGACTCTTTGCAATCCCATGAATCGCAGCACACCAGGCCTCCCTGTCCATCACCAACTCCCGGAGTTCACTCAGACTCACGTCCATTGAGTCAGTGATGCCATCCAGCCATCTCATCCTCTGTTGTCCCCTTCTCCTCCTGCCCCCAATCCCTCCCAGCATCAGAGTTTTTTCCAATGAGTCAACTCTTCGCATGAGGTGGCCAAAGTACTGCAGTTTCAGCTTTAGCATCATTCCTTCCAAAGAACACCCAGGGCTGATCTCCTTCAGAATGGACTAGCTGGATCTCCTTGCAGTCCAAGGGACTCTCAAGAGTCTTCTCCAACACCACAGTTCAAAAGCATCAATTCTTCGGCACTCAGCCTTCTTCACAGTCCAACTCTCACATCCATACATGACCACAGGAAAAACCATAGCCTTGACTAGACGAACCTTTGTTGGCAAAGTAATGTCTTTGCCTCTGAATATGCTATCTAGGTTGGTCGTATATATGCATATATATAGCATATAAAATACACACATGCATCCACATCCGCATATCTTATGCTAAAGACTGCTCTAAGTACTTCACAAATATAAACTGATTTCATCCTTGTAACAACCCTATGAGGTAATCTCTGATTGACAGATGAGGATACTGAGGTATGGGAGGTGGGACAAGGGACTTGCCCAAGGTCACAAAGCTAATCAAATGCAAGGCCAGGGTTTAAACACAGGCTGTACCATTCTGCAGCTTTTATTTTTAATAATTATGAATACTATCAATATTTGGAAATGTAATATATAAAACAGGGAATAATTCTTTAAAATCAACTTTTTCTGTAAGTTAAAATTTCCAACACTGATAAAATTATAAGATCAGTGAGAATGATGTGGAGGCATTTCTGATAACTATAGGAATTTTTGTTTGGAAGTTATGAGTGACAGCCACAGACTTATATCACCCTGAAGGGACAGTTTATTTTTGCAATTTGCTTTGTAAGACAAAGCACTGAGAATCTTTATTATAAGACAAATGATAATAGATTTTATTCTCCCTTTTTATATAATTTATATTTCAAAACTGGCAAAAGTCTTCAACAAAACTAATCCAGAGCTTATAGAAGGAATAGTAAAAAAAAAAAAAAAAAATGATTGGGTTTTAAAGTTAAATCACTAGCAAAATCTAATAATTATTATAACGTTTCTTAATGCATATTGAATTTGAAGGTTCCTAAGTCCTGTACTCAGTTTAACATTATTTCCAGAAATTACTTTGTAAATGTATCTTATAATACCAAGTTGATGAACAGTGTCATTGAAAAATTATATATATCAGTGCTCACTTCTGTCAGATACTCACTCTATTTTTCAAAAGTTTATTTTGTTGAATCTGACGACTCTAAACCTTGTTTCAATTTCATCAATCATAATTTACCTGCAATCAAAAGCACCAAAATATTATAATCTGAATCACCTAATTGAACTCCCTGAGATGAAAATAACCAGCTCTCTCTCTCTCACTACACACACACACAGCTATTTCTTCATTTTAATTATAATATGTACACCAAAACCTCTTGCTCTGAAAAGGTCAATGAATTTTGGTATCAAAAAGCAAATTCTAGACCTCTGTACATCTGACTACTAAGCAACTATAAAAAAAGCTATCCTTTAAAAAACTATGATCAATTTGTAATGCCCACCACTGGCACAAGACAAGGAGAATGGCAACATATGTGTACCAAGTATTCCTGAGCCTCGCCTTTTTCCCCTCTGACACTAGCAAAATACTATTACTACCAAAAATAAGACTCCTTCCTCCTTTTGTAGAAAAAAAAGATCCTCATAACACAGACTTTACACAAGAACTGACTTTTTCCCAATTATATGATATTGTTGTATTATCTGGAGTTTACTGTTTTAGAGAGGATTTTTCTGGAGCGTCTCCCAGGTGATAGCAATCATCCTAAAAATACTCCTGCAGAGAAACAATTCTGTGATCTCATCCTGAAGCTTTTAAGACTTCCCTTCGGATTAAAGGTTTTAGCATCTCATTTTTTTAAGGAGAAAAAAGAGGTGATGAGTACTATATAAACACATATTTTCTTGAGAGTAATCTTCAGAGGAATTGTGGAGTCAAGTAAGTTTTAATGAACTCGCTGGGCTTAGCATGCTTGTTATTCTACCTCTGGGACACGCATTCGCATCTGCATGAAACCTCATGCATACCTTTCATGTCTCACTGATCACTGGGGTAAATCTCAGATTTGGCAGTCCCCTTAGGATCTTATTCATCTTCCTTTTACAGATAACCTTTCTCAGACAAAACTTAGGTCTCTGGCTGGACTTTCTTTGGCAACAGGTAGTCAGGAGTGTGAGAGAGAATATATGAAGCTAGAAAGAGGAGCAAGAATGTTATGTGATCGGGTTTGAGGTCTTAGGGCAACAGTTAAAAGGCACAAGGCCAGGAAGTGTCTTGGGGGAGTCTGTGCAGAACGTTACCTGCTGGCTGTCTCCTTAGTCGTTTACTTCGGTGACCTCCTCTGATCTCTTTTCCATTTCCTTTCCTTCCCAAAATCTTGCTGAAAGAACATTCTAACCCAGTGACCCAGGAAACATTTTCATTGAGAACTTGGCTGAAATATGGAAGAATTTAGAGGAAGGATAATAGGGTTTTGGTATTTCAGCATTTTCAGTCAGTAAAGAATCTGCCGGCAATGCAGGAGAACCAGGTTAGATCCCTGGGTCGGGAAGTTCCCCTGGTGAAGGGAATGGCAACCAGTACTCTTGCCTTGAAAATTCCATGGACAGAGGAGTTTGGCAGGCTACAGTTGATGGGGGCACAGAGAATAGACATGACTGAGCGACTAACACTATCACGATCAGTATCACTATATAAACTCACAATGTGCCAGGAAGCATTTTTACATATGTTACATGTTGAACATATACATGCCATACAACCCAGCAATTCCACCCCTAGACATTTAACCAAGAGAAGAAATGAAGACAGATGCCCACGGAAAGGCCTGCACGTGAGGGTTCATAGTAACTTTCTTCATATTAGCTCTAAACAGGAAATATCCAATGCTTCAATCAGAGGAGGATAAAAGAATTATGGTTTATTCATATTAATATGATGAACTATACACCTTAGCATTACAAATGAATGACCTCAGCAAAGTGGATGAATCTCAGAAACATTATGCTGAGCAAAAGAAAACAGACACAAAAGAGTACACACTGCACGGCTCCACTTACACGAAATTTGAGGAAAGGCAAATTTAATCTACAAGAACAGAAAACAGATTAGTGCATGGCTGGTAGGTGGCATGGTAACCGAAAAGGGAGAGAAGGAAATTTAGGGGGATGATAGGCACTTCCCACGGAGAAGGCGATGGCACCCCACTCCAGTACTCTTGCCTGGAAAATCCTGTGGACAGAGGAGCCTGGTGGGCTGCAGGCCATGGGGTCACAAAGAGTCGGACACAACTGAGCGACTTCACTTTCACTTTCATGCATTGGAGAAGGAAATGGTAACCCACTCCAGTGTTCTTGCCTGGAGAATCCCAGGGACAGGGGAGCCTGGAGGGCTGCCGTCTATGGGATCACACAGAGTTGGACACGACTGAAGCGACTTGGTAGCAGCAGCAGCAGCAGGGGCTTCCCAGGTGGCACAGCAGTAAAGAGTTTGCCTGCCAATGCAGGAGATGTAGTTTGATCCCTGGGTTGGGACAATCCCTTGGAGTAGGAAATGGCAACCTACTCTAATATTCTTGACTGAAAAATTCCATCAGAGGATCCTGGCGGGCTATCGTCCATGGGGTTGCAGAGAGTTGGATACAACTAAGCGACCAAGCATGTGCGCACATGTGGGCGCGCGCACACACACACACACGCACACATGTTCTGCATGCTGATCATGGTGATGATTTCATTTGCCAAGACCCCACCGCATACTCAGGTGCATTGTATGTAAATTACACTTCCATAAAGTTGACCAAAATAAATGTGCTAAACAGCCCTTTGTGATGCAGACTGTCCTTTTTCCTTAAAAAAAAAAGTGAACCATCACAATTTTAACCATTATCATTCAGGACTAGCATGCCATTCCTTTGTGCCTTTTGATAGGATCTTCACTGCAACTCAGCCTTGGCAAGTGTGATTCAAGAGGCTGAGATTCCAGGGGCACCCTTGCCCCCAAATTTCTCTGTGAGGCCTTCCTGGATGGATCGGTTACTTACACAGGTTTCAGTTTTCCCATCTGTAATATGAAGGTAATAGAGCAGGCCAGAACTTGCAAAATGGTGGTTTGTGGATGGGTAACATTCGGGCAAATTTGCAAGTCTCAGTCTATTGTAATTCATGCAGTGTGATTCTTATGAAATATTTGAATTAAGTAGCAATATTGAAAAAATCTGAAATTTTTCATAGAAATTTCAAATTTCTAGCATCTTTGAAAAGCAAAAATCTGATAACACAATCTGCATCTCAAATGGCCCCAATTAGCTGGAAATGATAAATCACAACTCAGTTTAGCCATGCATAATACCCTCCAGTTGCCCTTGCCTTCTCCCAGGCCTTTTTTAGTTTACATACCTGCCTGTCTCCTGGTCATGTTGAGTTTGGAAATTCTAAACTAGATTAATGATGAATAAGTGGAAACCTTGAGATGTAAAGAACTTTCCAGCTCTTTAGGAATAAAATCTTAACATATTTAAAAATCAGTCCTGCAAAGCCACTCACTCAGATATGCACAAAGAGAAAACATTCATAAGTTGTGAAGTTCCAGGCAGCCTTTTACAAACACTGGAGTAGGACTAAGGAAGCAGCCATATATGTAATAGAGAGAGTTCCAATAATTAAAATAGTCCAGGACCTAGACTACAATAATCAGCCACTAATCTACCAGGGAATGAAACATTTAGCCCTGAAACAGATGCTGCATTTATATGGGATTGCTCTGAGTTTTTCTTTTTTGTTTTTTCAATTTATAATTTGGAGTTCAGAATTATATATTCTTTGCAAAATTATGTTGAAAGCTGTTCTTATTTAACTTCTCTGCTTTTAAATATTTTACAAAGTTCTGGAAATAATTGTATCTTAGAAATTGGAAAGGAATCATCTGTAAAATCAACTGATAGTTGAGATTTCAACCACTTTTTCCAAAGTTCTTAGCCTATTCTGCTTGTCTGTGTATTCCAAATTTTAAAATAATCTAAAATTTCTAATTTATTTGCATAACTGTATGGTTTGCATTACAATATTTCTCAGAAGTTTGTGTTCTCAGTGTCTTTCCCTCTCTGGAGGAAAAATAAACTCTGATTTATTTATCTTTGCATTCTCATCCAATTTTTATTTTTCATTCAATGTGTTTCCCTTTTCTTCTCTTTTAATGACTTAGGATCATTTTCTTTTTAAATTTTCTTGAGTTGAATACTTATTTCAGTAACTGTCACTTAAAAATAGTAATTTTCCTTAAGTTTATATTTGACTTATGCTTTAAATTTGGATATTTAGTATCACAGCCTTTGTTTTTGAAACACAATATAACTGTGCTTTGATTTCTTTTCTGATCTAATAAAAGTTTGGAGAATAATGTTTAAATTTCCTATTACCTAGACAGCTCTTTATAATTGCTGTTCTTTAAATTTCTAATTTTAGGTAACCATAGTAAAAAACAATCTGTACATTCTTACAGGTCATATTTTATTATAGTGATCTAAAAGAAAGGCGATGCCAAGGAATGTTCAAACTACTATACAACTGTGCTCATTTCACATGCTAGCAAAGTAATGCTCAAAATCTTTCAGGCTAGGCTTTAGCAGTACATAAACCAAAAATTTCCAGATGTACAAGGTAGGTTTAAAAAAGGCAGAGGAACCAGAGATCAAATTGCCAACATTTGTAGGACCATAGAGAAAAGAAAGGAATTCCAGAAAAATATCTATTTCTGCTTCATTGACTATGCTAAAGCCTTTGACTGTGTGGATCATAACAAACCGGAAAATTCTTAAAGAGATAGGAATACCAGACCACCTTACCCTGTCTCCTGAGAAACGTGTTTGTGGGACAAGAAGCAACAGTTATTAATAGAACAGAACATGGAGTAACTGACTGGTTCAAAATTGGAAAAGGAGTATGACAAGGCTGTATACTGTCACCCTGCTTATTTAATTTATATGCAGAGTACATCATGTGAAATGCTGGACCAGATGAATCACAAGCTGGAATCAACATTGCCAGAGAAATCCACTCTAAGGGCAGAAAGTGAAGAGGAACTAAAGAGCCTCTTGAAAATGAAAGGGGAGAGTGAAAAAGCTGGCTTAAAACTCAATATCATGGCATCTGGTCCCATCACTTCATGGCAAACAGAAGGGGAAAAAGTGGAAGCAGTGACAGAATTTTTTTTTTTCCCCTGGGCTTCAAAATCACTTCAGACAGTGACTATAGCCATGGAGTTAAAAGATGCTGGCTCCTTGGAAGAAAACCTGTGACCAACCTCAGTTCAGTTCAGTTCAGTTCAGTCACTCAGTCGTGTCCGACTCTGCGACCCCATGAATTGCAGCACGCCAGGCCTCCCTGTCCATCACCAACTCCCGGAGTTCACTCAAACTCATGTCCATAGAGTCAGTGATGCCATCCAGCCATCTCATCCTCTGTTGTCCCCTTCTCCTCCTGCCCTCAATCCCTCCCAGCATCAGAGTCTTTTCCAATGAGTCAGCTCTTTGCATGAGGTGGCCAAAGTACTGGAGTTTCAGCTTTAGCATCATTCCTTCCAAAGAAATCCCAGGGCTGATCTCCTTCAGAATGGACTGGTTGGATCTCCTTGCAGTCCAAGGGACTCTCAAGACTCTTCTCCAACACCACAGTTCGAAAGCATCAATTCTTCGGTGCTCAGCTTTCTTCACAGTCCAACTCTCACATCCACACATGACCACTGGAAAAACCATAGCCTTGACTAAACAGACCTTTGTTGGCAAAGTAATGTCTCTGCTTTTCTAGACACCATATTAAAAAGGAGAGACATCACTTTGCCGACAAAGGTCCATATAGTCAAAGCTATGGTTTTTCCCGTAGTCATGTATGGATGTAAGTTGAACCATAGGAAGGCTAAGCACCAAAGAACTGATGCTTTTGAATTGTGGTGTGGGAGAAGTCTCTTGAGAGTCCCTTGGACAGCAACAAGATCAAACTAGTCAATCCTAAAGTAAATCAACCCTGAATATTAACTGGAAGGACTGAAAGCTCCAATACTTTGGCCACCTGATGCAAAAGCTGACTCATTGAAAAATAGCCTGATGTTGGGTAAGACTAAAGGCAAAAGGAGGAGGAGGAGGGGTCAGAGAATGCAATAGTAAGATAGCATCACCAACTCAATGGACATGAATCTGAGCAAACTCTGGGAGGTAGTGAAGGACATGGGAGCCTGGCGTGCTGCAGTCTACCGAGTCTCAAAGAGTCAGACACAACTTATGGACTGAACAACAACAAACATTTTTTACTTCAGGGAATTTATTGGTATTTTCTTATGACCCAGCATATGACAGGGAACCAATTTTTAATTTTTGTAAATACTGAATGTCGATTTTCAAATAAATATTCCACAAATATTTTAGAAGAATATGTATTTTCTGCTATAATTTCACCTTGTAAGCCAAGAAATCCCAAATATTACAAATTACTTAGAAGCTAGGAAGAAGCAAGGAAGGAGCCCTACTACAGAGTCCAGAGGGAGCACAACTCTGCCAACACCTTCCATAACTGTAAGACAATCAATTTCTATTATTTTGTGCCATCTAATTTATGGTACTTTGTGATGGCAGCAACAAGACTCTAATACAGGGGAGACTACTGATGCAGTCTATACACTTCAGACTTGCAGCGTCCAAAATGATTGGAAAAAAGTTGAAAGCGAATCTGGAGGAGTAATTAGATACTTACACATCTACAACAGAAGAGTAATCTAGAAAGCCCTGCTCAGTGCTTACTTCTGAGATGCCCATGAATGGAGCAATTGTGTCCCTGCTCTTCAAGTGCTTCCAGGCTTGTTCAACACAATTTATGCTCAAGTCCAAGACCTGGCTGATTACTTTCTCTAGACTGAATAAGACCAGTTTTCTTGACAGATTATGTGAAATGCTAACCCTTACTCTCTCTAGCATTGACTATGAATAGAGAGTATTCTGGGAAATGGCTAGAACCAGGGCCATAGAGCAGAAGGACAAAGGGTAAATGATAAAGCACCTTGTCTTCTATCCTGAGACATCTGGAATATAAAATAAGAACTACTGGGTTAAACACTGGATAAAGTAGGGCCTGACCTGATAGGTATATTATTTTGATTTAGTTAATTAACACTAACATCAAGATTTTTCTCTTTTATATCTCTGGTACCTTCCTTTACCTTTTTAGTTGTTTCTAAACTTTACACTTAAATTTTAATAACAGGTTCACTGTTAGCATATGTTCAAAAAATTTTTAAGAAAAAAAATCAGCCACACCCCTCACCCACTGTCAGCATTTTTGCATGCTTCCTTCCAGTTTTATATTTTATTGGATAAATAACATTTTATTGTCTGGTTCTATACCCCTATTGACAGCTATTTATATAATTTTAAAGTTTTCATTATTTAAAACACGCTTCAACGCACACTCATACATAAAGCTTTGACTGTGTGGTTTCTTTTCAGGTTTTATGAATTTCCAGTAGTGTGAGAGCTATGTTAGAGCATATGAATATTTTAAAAGATTGTGCCAATCAGAACTCCCCATGTGCAAATGGCAGACATTCAGAGCATACTAACTTAAAAGTGAGACTCAACTGCTCTTAAGACTGAAGAGTCTAGAGACTGATCTACAGTTATGACTGCAACCAGAGTTTATGAGCATCTGTGCATATGCGTGTTCTCAAATGAAGTTCTTTTCAAATAAATATACTGCAATTATTTTCTCCATATGTAATCTGCCTTTTAAATTGCTTACAGTGTCTATCAAAGAGCAGATAATTTTAATTTTGATAAGCCCAATTTATTCATTTTTTATGGTTCGTGCTTTTGAGATCCTAGGAAATCTATCCTAACATTCAAGTTACAAAAACTTTCTCTTATGATGAATTCTAGAAAATGACAGTTTTTGCATTAACACTTAGATCTATAATCCATTTCAAGTTAATTTTTTTATGTATGAGGTGAGGTGAAAGTTGGGATTTGTCTCTATGAATACCCAGATGTTCTACTAACAATTAGTTGAAAAGACTACTTCCCCTATTGAATTACCCAGTCTCCTTTGTCAAAAATCTATTGGCTTGTAGATTTCAGTATACAGGCTGTATGCATACATCCTTAAATTTACTACTCCAGCATTCCATGGTTTTTGATGCTATTGTAAGTGGGATTTTCTTCAAATTCCTTTTCCAGTTCCTAAACCTAATTCCTTAAAGCTCATGGTCCCAAAGGAGATTTTTCCCTGTTGACTCTTTTCAAGAAGTTCCCCAAGAAGTTTACTCTTAACTGCCCTGAGTGACCAAATGCAACAGGTTTTAAGAGATAAGGAAGATTTTGCCAAGGAAAGTCCTTTCCAATACTGAGTGGGGGTTGAGGGAAAAGGTAGGGGCATTAGGAAGACAAAAAGTGTAATTAACCAAGTCCTATACAATAATCACACCTATATTATCAAATTACCTCCTAGAAAAGTTGTGCTGGCTGACCCGTCCATAAACACTGTACGCTCTAACATTGATTTTCACCATCATATCTCTGAATTTTATAATACTGACCAGATATTCTTCCCATCACTGGCTGTGTGCTCCTCTAATTTGCTTAGTCACAAAGTCTGGCTTTTCCTTGGGCTTCACAGTGGGGACAAATTTTAATCCATTTCCCAAGGGACTGAAAGCATCTGCTAAATGCCAAGTATTTATCTAGAGAAGTTCATCTAAGTCTCTAGTTGCCTATGAACATAGGGAAAATAGCCTCTATCTACTTTGAATTGTAGTATTAGTGTGTTAAAACATGTTTAGAAGCTCTCAACTTGGAAGTAATGATTAGTAGGGGAAAATCTCTTAGAATAAACTAGAGGACCAATAATAATCAGTTGACCCTTTCCATTGCTTCCCCTTACTCTGGAAAAGGAGAGACATATCTCATAACTTTAGATTCTACTGAATAATGCATTATTTATTTTACTGATGGAACAGAAAGTGGCATAGATTTTCCAATGTTATATTAATTTCATTAGTCAATAGGATTCCAGCACTAAGAAGAGTTAATTAAGCAATGGGGTCCTGAGACCTGCAAAGCGCTAGCATACCACCCTAAATTAGAACTGGGATTACAAGCTTTTAACAGTTACAGTTTACGGTCAGCATTCTATTTTAAGGAAACTTTAGAGATTGGTTTATACACTGGATCATCATAGGGAAGGTTGATAAGAAGGCCAAACCATGTCTCTCAAGTAATGAGCACATTTCTGTGTGACTCAGAGAACTTGTGACAGAGATACATGTTATCTTGATTTCCAGAAAGCAGCTTTATTTTTACCAGCAGCAAACAGCTTATATGTAATTGTTTTAACATTTCCATCTTAATTACAAGGACCCATTTCAAACAGTTTTTAGGAAACATAGAGAAACTACTAGATAAAATTCTTTTATCTTGTTGGGTCTCACCTCATCACCTAGAACTCTGAACTTTCATTTTTATTTGTACTGTAAAAGATTTCCAGGTGGTATTATTACCTGTGTTTGGTTAAATTTTATGAGGAGAGAAGGGGGAGAGAAGGTTCTGATTTTAACTCACATATTTAAAATGATCAATTCTCCATGTAAGTAAGACTGTTTTTTCCCCCCACAAAATGTTCAGGATCCCTAATTTGCACATAACCAAGGAGCTAAAGCATTTCCCACAGTGACAGAGGCTTCTGTCAACTGGTGCGTGCTTTCTCCCCAGTTCTCAATGTTCAGAGAGTACCTAAGGCATAGTTGAAGAACGGGCCGTGTATTTACTCCTGAGTCACAGAAGCAACACACTCCATATTCGCTTGTTATGAACCAAGTGTCAAGGATGGTTCGGAATCATCTATGATTCTTTTATTTGTGTGCCTATGATGCCCACAAAATCACAAAGTACTTTTCATAGTTGTGTTATACACACACAAAAAATGCATCATACATTAGTACAATTCTGTTCTTCATTCTATAGCTGACTAACATTTTTGTTTGTTTGTTTGTTTTACTTGTTTGGTAATGCTATGCCTCAAAATAACTTCCCTGATATCAAAGAAGCAGCAAGGTTAAATCAGTTTACTCTTTTGTTAATTGAACTATTTACTTTTAATTGCCCCATAACTTTCACTTGCACTTTTTTTTCTCAATTTGCTTCCCCATTCATTCCAAAAATTATTACAGTCCTGCCGGACTTCCACAGGGGATTGGTTTCACAACCCCTGCAGATACCAAAGTCTGCCAATGCTAGGTGAAAAGTGTTAGTCACTCAGTCGTGTCTGACTCTTCAAGAATCCATAGACTGTAGCCCGCCAGGCTCCTCTATCTATGGAATTCTCCAGGCAAGAATACTGGAGTGGAGGGCCATTCCCTTCTCCCTGGGATCTTCCTGACCCAGGGATCAAACTCAGGTCTCCTGCATTGTAGGTGGATTTTTTTTTTCCCCCCAACCTGAGCTTATATTGAGCTTATACAATATGGCATAGCATTTCCATACAACCTATGTGCATCCTCTCATATCCTTTAAACCATGTCTATATTACCAGTAACACCTAATACAATGTAAATACTATATGAATAGCTGCTAATGCAGTATAAATGCTACATAACTCAAGTTTGGCTTTTTGGAACTTTCTGGAATTTTTTTTTCCCCAAATAGTTCCAACTCATGGTTGTTTGAAGCTAAAAATGTAAAACTCATAAAATCAGAGGTCTGTTTTACAAAAGTATAGGAAACAAGCTAAATGCCATAATTCTATTACTAGTCAAATACAGGGGAATACTATAAAGTTATTAAAGAACATGTTAAAGTAGCAAAAGGGAAAAATAAACATCACTCTATATAATAAGCGTTTATTTTTAAAATAAAAATGGGAAGTGCAATATATGCATAAATCATGTACAGAGAAACATAAGAAACTGCCCAGAGTTTAACCATCATGCACAGGGAGGTGACTGGATATTGCCACTGATAGAGTGATTAAGTGATGAAAGGATTTCTAATTTCATTTTATAATTGCAAGGAAAAGACTACCTTTTCTATCACAGTGATAAACTTAAGTAATGAACTTCTTGGAAATTACTGATTTCATAGAAGAAAATTGCTTTCCACATTTTGGTTTGTAAGTGCAACTACCTTTGCCACCTCCCCACTGGGGAAAATAGACTTGTATTTAGTCTTCCAAAGCTGTAGTCCAATGTTTATTGGAAGGAAATCCCCAAGGGAGTTTATTTTTGTTTTATATCTTTTGTATCTAAGGTGGATTATATTATTTCAGATCATACTCACATCTGTTTGTAATAATGTAAAAAAAAACTTGTATAAAACGAAATAATAATTGCAGATGGAATAAAAATAAGCAATTTTAGAGTGTTTAGAGCTGAGATTTTTTTTTAAAGATTCTTTTAAGTAGTCTTAAAATATGACTTTAATTTATCCATTAAATTCAACAGAAGTCGAAAACAGACATTACAGCTGTTAAAATTATGCAATTGACCCTAATGTTTTTTCATTATTATTTAACATACAATATTTTATGTGTCATCGGAACTAGGTTTTATTACGTACAATTACCAAAAAAATTAATGTTCTGAAAAAAATATTAAAAATATAAACATGCCTACTAAATTCCTGCTGCTGCTGCTGCTGCTGCTGCTGCTGCTGCTAAGTCGCTTCAGTCGTGTCTGACTCTGTGCGACCCCATAGATGGCAGCCCACCAGGCTCCCCCGTCCCTGGGATTCTCCAGGCAAGAACACTGGAGTGGGTTGCCATTTCCTTCTCCAATGCATGAAAGTGAAAAGTGAAAGTGAAGTTGCTCAGTCGTGTCCGACTCTTAGTGATCTCATGGACTGCAGCCCACCAGGCTCCTCCATCCATGGGATTTTCCAGGCAAGAGTACTGGAGTTGGGTGCCATTGCCTTCTCCGAAATTCCTGCTATACAGATTCAAACTACATAGATTCATAATTAATCTTACATCTGTATTTCTTAACCTTTCTCTTAACTGGACTAACTCAGTTTTACCAATGAGCAAAACAGAAAAGTTCTTGGATTTTGTTTTGCTTTTAGATGTGACTGCACATTTTAATATATTTAAATATTTTTATTTCATGGAGTAGAATATTTCCTTTTAGGTTTATTCAAAGCAAAAATTTCAAACTTCTCTAAAAGAGGTTATGCCACAGTTTTGTTGGCTGTTTTGTGTTTTGTGTTTTTCTGCTATTTTTTTTTCTCTCTTTACCACTTAACACCACCTAAATTTTTTTTTATTTCACTTAATTTTTTATGGTCTGTTTAATTATCAGAATATCAATGCCATGAAGATTTCTGTTTGTTTTGTTTACTATTGTATCTGTAGTATCTAGAATAGTTTTTGGCACATAGTAGGTGTTCAAAGACCAGTGCAGTGCCCTGCATGACAAAATTAGAGCCAAATACCCACTAAAAAGAGCCTCTTGATGAAAGTGAAAGAGGACAATGAAAAAGTTGGCTTAAAACCCAACATTCAGAAAACTAAGGTCATGGCATCTGGTCCCATCACTTCATGGCAAATAGATGGGGAAATAGTGGAAACAGTAAAATAAAGGAAAAATAAAGGATGACTTTATTTTTCTGGGCTCCAAGATTGCTGCAGATGGTGACTGCAACCATGAAATTAAAAGATGCTTACTCCTTGGAAGGAAAGTTATGACTAGCCTAGACAGCATATTAAAAAGCAAAGACATTACTTTGCCAACAAAGGTCCGTCTAGTCAAGGCTATGGTTTTTCCAGTAGTCATGTATGGATGTGAGAGTTGGACTATAAAGAAAGCTGAGCGCCAAAGAATTGAAGCTTTTGAACTGTGGTGTTGGAGAAGACTCTTGAGAGCCCCTTGGACTGTAAGGAGTTGCAACCAGTCCATCCTAAAGGAGATCAGTCCTGGGTGTTCATTGGAAGGACTGATGGTGAAGCTGAAACTCCAATATTTTGGCCACCTGATGCAAGGAGTTGACTTATTTGAAAAGACTGTGATGCTGGGAGGGATTGGGGGCAGGAGGAAAAGGGGATGACAGAGGATGAGATGGTTGGATGGCATCACTGACTGGATGAATGTGAGTTTGAGTGAACTCCGGGAGATGGTGATGGACAGGGAGGCCTGGCGTGCTGCAATTCATGGGGTTACAAAGAGTCGGACACTACTGAGCGACTGAACTGAACTGAACCCACCTCCTATAAATAGGGTACATGTTATCCACTTTGCCAAGCATGTCCCATTTCTATCATCTGGCCCACTTAACTGATTTATGTTTTTCGCCTGGCTTTACTTAACTTTTGAGATTATAACTCTAGAATCATGCTTCTAACCTATTAGTCTCTAATCTACTTTAATCCATTTGACAGCTATTACTACAACAATTTATACCCTCAGTTAAGGCTCATTCTTCCTCTATCACTCATTTTAAAAAAGGTCATTAAAAAAAAGTGAATATGTTAGTCGCTCAGTCATGTCCAACTCTTGGCGATCCCATAGACTGTAGCCTGCCAGGCTCCTCTGTCATGGACTTCTCCAGGCAAGAATGCTACACTGATGCAAATGAAGTAGTCCTTGTGAAAGGTTTATGAACCACTAGTATGCGCCACCATACTCCAGTGGAAGTTACAGCATATACTGCTTACATTTAAACTAAGACTTTACATACTTTTAAACCTACATGGTATGTTGGGTAAGAATTACACTCAGAGTTTGTGTAGCTCCATTTCAAAAACTATTTCAAGTTTTCAAAAATCTCCCATTTTATTCTCTTTCACTAAGAAATCAGTTTGGCCACTGATCAATTACACATGACTCATATATGTATTGAAATGTTTCAATCTGTACAGAGCCTGAAGTCAGCTTCAAAGGTAGCATAGAACCAAAAAAGAACAGAGTAGATGTTTTCCTGTACACCAGCACCTGACACCTCTGCAGATGCTGTTTTGAAGACTCTGGTTAAGGAACTATAACCAGGCAGAGTGGCTCAGTCAGACAATGCTATAATAATGTTATATAACAATGCCAGTGAGCATTTATTTCTTGCTTGCATATCTGTGCAACAACTACGGTTTGGCTAATGTGGGCTGGGTACAGGAGGGCTTAGCTCAAAGCTGGGTCCAGATCTACCCATATGTTCTCATTTTTCTTGGAAAATCAACTAGTCGTGTTAATCTCAAATTAAAAGGCACGAGTTCACATTTGCAATCACAGTGCTCGTATTCCATCCCTTATATTGGTCAAGTCAACTCACAGTACTAGGCTCTCCATAAAGAAGGAGTCTGTAAACTCCATCACCCATCATGAGCCAGAGCAAGGGTGTACAGGTAAAATGCTGTTTTAGGGAAGTGAAAATTTCAGACCAATAAACCACTCTAATATACACCCACTATTATATGAAAGTAGACAGTGGCAGTTTATCTATAATCTTAGACCTTTGTATAAACAGTTAGGCAAAATAAAAATTTCAGATGGTGCCTTTATTATAGCAAAGATGAACTACCAACATAGAATATTAAGGCTCAAGACTGTGGTAAATGACTTTACCTTCTGGACATTAAGTTCTAAGAACTCAGATGTTAGAATTGAAACTACAAAGGACTGGCATCTCAAAATCCTGAGACAGCAATAACCACAGAGGTTATTGTGGTGACCACTGAGGAGTCGCTTTGTCTCCAAAGATGTGGGCAGAAACCACCTTTCTGCAATTTCTCAAATGAAATTACAATTAACCACAGGCTTGTTGTGGAATAAGGGTCCACTGGGTATTAGAAGTAAGCTTAATGAATACAATTCAATAGTGTACAGCACGTTCTCTCGGTGTCTCTGAAAAGGTATTTAAATGGTGATTTCACACAATATTACTTTTAATCAAATCACATTGAGACATGTCATTATTTTATAGTTTATCTTTCTCTAAATAGATTAAACTCTACTGAAGACCACTTTTTTCAGCCAAACAAGCTATGTAGCTTTGGTTGAATCCTTATTATTTGACAATATGCCCATTAAACCTGGCTTCCCCTGAAAAGAACTGTGTGCTGAAGAGGAAATATATATGTTCTTGTCTATAAATCCAAAGGGAACACAGTATTTTCTTGGTTCCATATTACAAGATGCTTCCAGGACAAATGAAGGATTGCCAGTGGAAACTCTGGATATGAGTTTGTGAAGTGTCCTGGGGAAGCTGGAAATTTTTGTAAAATAAAAACATACAGTAATTTGAAATTACACACATACACAGAATAAACCTGGCCAAACTGGCTGCTCTAAGACTGTTTTTCCACCCAAATAGTTTAATGGTTTTTCTTTTAAGTATTAGTTGAAAATATTTACCTATGAGCTCAAAGGAATGTCCTAGAATTGACTGAATTTGGTTGGAAAACATTCTGAGTTTTTAAAACAATCATTCATTATGAAGAAAAATACGGAATGCTTTTTGGTCAATAACAATTAAATCTGAAACACAGAACGTGGCATCTTCTCAATTACCTAAAAGAATGTCATTGAAAACAATAAAACTACAAGTAATTGAAAAATTATGTACTAAGAATAAAATAAATACAATGAGAGATTTAGGGCATCAGATACATGAGATGAGAAGAATTAAGAGGACAAACTCAAGAAGTTACGAGAAAATGTTAAAACTTCAAATCCCTCAAAATATTTATGGAACAGAGAAGAATAACTAGCAACAGATTGAAAAAGAAATCCCTTGGCTTTAACCACTAAATAGAAAAAGGGACACAAAATTTGCACAACCTGACCATTTCTTTGTTTAAAAACAATACTTTAACAAACAACTCAAAGGCAGAAGTTCTCTCTTGATTTTTGACCAAAATAGCTCAACATCAGTTGGACTAGTGGATCTAATTATGTGCTAAAACTTAGACCACTTTGCTCACTGCTCACTTTTTTTGCCAAAAAATTCCCTCGCCCCCTCAAGAATGTTTTTTTATTAGCATTAGCAAATAAAGGAATTTTAGTTCTTTATTTTATGACCACTGGCATCGGCAGTTACAATTTGAAATCACTACCGTATCTTAGCAACTTTAATCTTAACAAAATAAATACAGTAAGGAGCAAACAGGCTTCATGCCACATGAGAGTCTCATCATCATCCAGAAAAGGCAAAAGAGGAAATCAACAAAAGATGATTCTCAACATGCTGGTACTCTGGAATTGGCAGCTCTCCAGTGGCCCAAAACACTACATTTTTTCCCCTTTTCATAGCAGGGGCACATACAAGGCTGCATCTTAGGGAAAAATTCACTGTGATCTAATGGGGCAGTCATGAAAGAGGGAAGGGAAAAAGATGATTCATCTGAAAAGAAGGATATGAAGGGAAAATTTGAAATTCAATTATTTTCTGTTCCTTTTTCTCCTGGGACTTGGGCATCACAGCAATGGTTGCATTTCCCAAATTGGATCCAAGCACACTAGCACAGCATAAGTTGCTTTCATTAGACACTAATGCTCCAAATTATGACTGAAAATAAGAAAGAGGGTACTTACTAGATATTGAATGAATGAATGAATCAATACATTTCTGAACTTTCAAGCCAGTTCGAAAATATTAAAGACACAAAGTTCTTGAAACTACTTCATACTCCTGCAGAGATTACTTTAAGTATCTCTGACATACAATTAAGTCCTCGTTCAACTTGGTCCAAACACAAGCATCCCTCTGAAGTCAATCCTAGGCTGTGCGATTTAAAGGAGAGATCAGAGACCTTGTGGTTAGACAGACTTAAGTGGGGACCTCCACACCATCACTTTCTAGCTCTGTGAATTTACAATATTACATTTAACACCTCTGAGTTTTAGGGTAATCTTCAGCCAAATGGGATAAAATTCCATAGAGGGGAAAAGATGGTTGTGAAATTGTCAACTGGAATACTGAAACTAAAGCTGCCTGATCCATTTCCTTTTAACATGATTTACCATCAGTAAATCTGACTCACTTTCCTTCTCTTGATATCCTTTCCTTTGAGTTATAGAGGCCACCATCAGCAAACACATCACATATGGCAGCCTCCTCATTGCAATCCTGTTTGATGTTAACCAGGTTTATCACCACTCTTCAGAATGTGCAGCTCTTGAGTTCTTTGGCTTATTAAGTTCTGAATTACAAATGGACATCTTGGTTAAGCCTTGACTATCTCTTATCTGAAGAGATTCCCAAGTGGCTCAGTAGTAAAGAATCTGTTTTCAATGCAGAAGACATGGCTTCACTTCCTGTGTCAGGAAGATCCTCTGGAGAAGGAAATGACAATTTGCCTCAATATACATCCCGAGGAAATACCCTGGACAGAGGGACCTGACGGGCTATTGTCCATGGGGTCACAAAAGAGTCGGACACAACTTAGTGATTAAACAACAAGAAATCTCTTACCTGAACTAATGATTGGAAAAGCCCAAACCGTGCTCTAACCTTGTCTTTTCCAATCTGCTGTGAGCATTCTCTTTCTAAATTTGACCATATTTTTGCTCCTTCAAATTCTCTTTTCCATGATATTATGGGGCCTCCAAGTTCTGAGTTATGTCTATTTCTCAAGCCCATTTCCTGGAATTCCTGCTATGCTCTAGTCAAACCAGTCTGCTTCTAATGCTACTTCAGACTCAATACGATTGTTGAGATTGTTGCACTCCCTACATAAAATGTCTTTTCAATTTTTTTTGGCCAGTTGATAATTGCATCAGAATTCAACTCAACCATTATCTCCCCAGTGAAGACATTCCTGCAGTTGCTTTACAAGGGCGATAACATTCTACGTTGGACCATGTCTGTACAATATGCTCTGTCTTTATAGCACTTAATTATAGTGCATAGTAATTATTCACTTTCTATCTCTCTCATTAGATCATGAGTCAAAGTGTCCTGAGGTCAGAGATTCTGGTTTAGCATTGGCACAGTGCCTACGTGGAGCAGATAGTAAATGTTAGTTTAGGTCCTCTACCGCTCTCTTCCCTATCCTTCAAATAATATAAAGACGGATTAAATTGATCTGTTTGGACTTTTATTTTGATGAAGTTAACTGAAAATTCTACCTTATTTGTTAAGGTAATGTCTAACCTAATCTAAAAGAAGAGTAAGCATCTCTTTTTCACAGAAAATAAATAGAAACTTACATTTAAGAAACAAAAAGTTGGTATTATCTTTGCCCTTGATGAACTTCCAGCTTCTGGTTTCTTGATGACCATAATCCTGTTTTGTATGGTTGTTACCTTGAATCTTTTTTTAAGGCCCTAACTTACTCTGCTTCTTGCTCGTCTCCCCTACATCTCTCTCACGTTATACCTCCTTGGCAAATGATCACAGCATGTTTACAAGAGGAACAAAATCAATGACAATGATGATGGGAATAAAAAGATTTACCTTTTGCTATTAAAGAGTCATTAAATTCTGAGTTTTGAAACAGACATAATGTTATATATCAAAATTCTAATACAATGTAGTTGCTGCTTGGTTCTGTGGTTCAGTGAAAAGTTAGTACAATGCCTAAGATAAAAATTCTATAAAGTCCTCTAAGAAAATTCTTAACTCACTTGTATAATAGATCTCTCTCTCTCTCTCTCTGTCTCTCTCTCTCTCTCTCTCTAGTTGCTAAATCATGTCTGACTCTTGTGACCCCATGGACTGTAGCCTGCCAGGCTCCTCTGTCCATGGGATTCTCAGGTAAGAATACTGGAGTGGGTTGCCATTTCCTTCTCCAGGTGTATAACAGATAATATACATTAAATAATAAAGACTACACATGAAGTGCTCAAGAACATAGTTGAATAGCTGAAGTTAAATATTTCTACAACTTGCTTGGTGGCCTTAAAAAATAACTTCACTAATTCTCCCCATCACCAGGAAAGTTACCCCCAATCATCCAGACCTAATCTAGTTCTATCCTTATAAGAAATATTTTCTATACCCTACTGCTAAGATGGTATGACACATCACCCTGTGTATGCTGAAGAATATCTCAAAATGGAAATTCAGCTATAGAGGGAATATTATCAATGTGTCTGAAAACGGAGGGAAATGACAAAAAGTTGGAAGGAAAGAGAAATCAATTCAATGGTGAGGGAATAAATTCATTTAAGCAGCATAGCTTAGACTCCTACCATTTGCCCTGTATCTGGTACCCAAACAATACATTTTTTAAAAACTATCTATCCTTCATGGCAGCCATGGAGACAGACACCAACTATGATATGACCTGAGCCTTATATTGTTAAATAGTCTGTGCAGGACTTATAATCATAAAATTTTGAGCAGAGAGTCAAGTCTAAACATAATATTATATATTGCTATTCTCTGAGGAAAAAAGAGACTTAAAAATTTTAAGATAGTAAGGCTGTTGTAAGGATAACAAAAAGTTAAAGTTCTATTGGTTTTTCTCTAAAACTTTCTTTACCCCAATTATAATCTATTTTCTAAACAGTACACAAAGCCTTGCTTTTATGGTGAAGACTGCCAGATTAAATACAGGATGCCTAGTTAAATTTAAACTTCAGCTAAATGATGCATATTTTTTTAGTATTAAGTATGTTCCACATATTGCATGGGACCTACTTCTCCTAAAACTTATGCATCATTTATCAGAAATGCAAATGTCACTAAGCATCCTGTATTTTTATTTGGTATTTTTAAACTTAATATGGTGGTGGTGCAGTTTCCTAGGTGGTGCAGTTGGTAAAAGAATCTGGTAAAGAATCTGCCTGTCAGTGCAGGAGACACGAGAGATGTGGGTTTGACCCCTGGGTCGAGAAGATCCCCTGAAGGAGGAAATGGCAACCCACTCCAGTATTCTTGCCTGGAGAATTCCATAGACAGAGGAGCTGGCGGGCTATTGTCCATGGGATTACAAAGAGTTAGGCATAATTAAGGGCACGTACATACAACCCTGTTTATAGGAATGCCTATCCAATCATCAGACTCCCCACTTTGAGTTCACTTGATGTGGTTTTAATGAATGCGATGGATCAAACACTGACTGACACAAAGCAGTCTATTCAGCCTCATGTTTACCACAACGCTGTTTGTCAAGGCCTGTAGACTTGGACAGCTAAGTTCCCAGCTCACTTTTCTAAACTAGTTCGGTTAACAAAATGTGACCTTTCTATCCTCCTCTTCTCCTGAAGAAAACAGAAATTTTCTAAAGGGATAAAAATATCCAAAATTAAAAATGACTATGAACTATTTCAGAATCTTGAGGCTGTCAATACTTGATGCTTTTAAATAGTTGTCATGGTTCACCCTAGACGCATCTGCATATTTCTGTGGTTTTTTCATGGTGTGTAGTGAACTTTGATATCTTGGGGGAATAAAAGAACTCTCTATCTGTCTATCTACACATATATATTTAACAATGCAAGTTACTGTTATATAAATGTAGGCTGTTGTCAATTTCAGTTCCCTGCCATATCAAAAGAACAAAGCAGGCAGGAAGAGCAAGAGGATGATCTAATATGCCTACGCTAATAACAAACTCAGTGTCCTAAATTGGCAATGGCAGCCCTCTTCTGCGGAGATTGTTTTTAACACCATCAGTAGACATTTTAAAAAATTGGATGGTGACAGGAAGAGTACATTTTAAATTGTCAACCTTCATGATGTCCTTTTGAAGAATAGCAATTACATAACTCAGGGAGCTTTATTTTGCATTTGAAAAAAATACATATATCTAAAGGAGTCTGCAGAGTTGTGCAAGACTCCATATCCTGAATTCTTTGTAGAAAATAAAGCTCCCTATTTTTTCCTATAATCTCTCTCTCTCTTTTTTTTTTTTACTCACTTCCTAGTTAAGGTGGGTATCAATATTAAGTAAGCAGTACAGAATTAAACTGCTTTGGATTTAAATTATTAACAAATCCATTTAAAGACTTTTGACCATATGCTACTTCTTAACCATATTTAAAGTCCAGTTTTTAATTTTCTAAGGGTGGCATACTTTTTTTTCCATCTCTATGGCATTAGAAAGTTTACTTATAGTATTCTAGTATTTTGTTAAAGTTTTAAATTGTTTCCTCTTGGGCAATGAGAGAAGGAAATGTTATAAAAGAATAAGTTTTTATCACACAGAAGTCATTTGGTCTTTTTCTGCTAATTCTCATCTTTTTTAAAAAAAATAATTTTAGGAAAAAAACTCTTTAAAAAATGCAGACAATGCCAAGAGAAATGCATTTCAAGTACCCTAAATAGTTAATGTATTTTCTAAATGAATGATTTAAAATAGCTATTAAAGGAGAGGAAATGAGCTTAGGTTTCTAGTAATGACTTCTCCTCTTCAAAATGAAATCTGTAAATCCCTGATTGCAATTCCAAATCCCCAAAGGACCAGCAGTTCTGGGACCAGGGCTCACTGGCTTTATGTCTAATAGCACCAGATAAGTAGTATGATTTTTATATATGTAATTTGGGAGAATATTCAGAATTTATAGTCCTGGAGACAATTTATGAATGAATTTCCTTTTTAAAGTACATTATTCTAAAAATCAACTTTTCCATCCCGATTGTAAGCAGAGCACATAGGAATGTGGGAGGCATGGAAATATACACAGAGAGACATATATATATATATTTATATATGCATGCACACACATGCACGAAATATAAGTACCATTTTATTCATAAGAGCATAATGATTCGGCCTGTGATTGTTAATAAAAATGCATTTCTAACCATCAAATTTGAGTCTATTATTCTAAGTTAATTGCATTTGCCCTAAAGAGACTTACAGCTGGCTGTCAGCCTGTTTGTGTCAGTTTCATTTTATTCATCAGTCAATCTTGTCTCCTCTTCTTTTTATATTCCATATATTGATCAAACAGATTTGTTAGCATCCCTCCACAGCTTTCACATCATCAAAAAATTAAAAAATAACCTTGATTTTATCATCAAATACATTTGATGACTTCATTCATTTGTGGGCTATCTTCACTGCTATTTCAGCAGCATATAGATACCCTGTGGACAGGCCCATAAGACTGCCATTATATATAACAGATCTAAATCACTCAAAGAGGCACTGAGAAAAAGTCAAACAGGAGAAAATTAACACGGTAGAGGTCCACGGCACCTCCGCTTTTCAGTTGGAATAGAGATACACATCGCCGTAAACATTAGTTCTTTACTGGAGTGTACTATGCAGTAAAAAGCATCTTGTTAAAATTCATCCTCAGAGTAGAATGTACTATGAGGTGGTGAAGTGGATTAAAGAAATAAATGGGCACCATGTTCCCAATGGAGCCAAAGAAAACCAGTGGATGAAACAGAAGAGCAGGGAGGTTAGGGTAGAAACGTAGTTAAGGTGAAAATCTGTGAAGAATTAGAATTTTACTTATGTGAGTCAAGTTGCTTAGAGGGGAGATAAAAGGCATCACAGGGTGAGGAGATAATTAGCTGATCAGAAGCAAAGCAGTTTAAAAGGTGACCCTTACCTCCTCTGTTACTCAGTCTAAGAAACTATAGACAATTATTACAGTATTTTCTCCAGGGATGTGTGATACAGTTTCTCCACGTATCCTCTAAGACACAAAGCTCTCTCAGCATTGTCATTGTGTTGCCTGAGTTCAGTGCTTTTTATGGAAATTCCTTACATCATGCCAGCCTTGTCTTTCAACCTTGCTTTAGATCAGTGATTCTCAAATGGGGTGATTTCACGCCCCCCAGGGGACATCAGGAATAAATACCTACGGATGCTGGGGGAAGGTGTTACTAACATCTGGTGAGTAGAGGCCAGTGATGCTGCTATACACCCGGCAACGCACAGGACAGCACCCGCCACAAAGAACTATCCAGCCCAGAGGACAACAGAACCAAAGTTAAGAAACCCGGCTTCAGATGGCGGACTGAAATACAGTTAAAGCAACACAACAAAAACTACATCACAGTTCAGCAGCGCTGCAGTGAGGAGGATTTAGCAACTCTGAGAAGCAGAGAGCAGTCCAGCTATTGCACACAGAATTTCACACTCACCTATTAAATAATACAATTCATTACCCAGACCCCAGGAACGGCAGAGCAAAATACAACCCCGATGTTAAGGAGAACAAAGAAAAATGAAAATCATTGCTTTAGATAGAAGATATTTCAAAGACTTCCAAGACAAACCAACTGAAAAATCCCCAATAAAAAGACTCAGCAAGAAAATTGTGTCACAGCCCCTAATCCTCAACAGACCTTAACAAGATGTTCATGAGCCAAAGACTCATGTCTGCAGAAGACAAAAGACATAGGAGACAATATAGTCTAGAGAAGGATTATCGTTAAGAGGCAGGAGAAAGATAAAATGGATTCCTCCACCTTACAGTTAGAACTCCTAAAGAGAATAAACAGAAATGGACTCAAAAGCATGTTACAGTAACTGTTAAGTCTTTCTGCTCTTGGGAAATTAATATTTAGGTTAGACTCGGGGCAATATTTTTAAAACGTTTTTTTGATGAGTGCTTTTACCCCACCTGACTAGACACCCCTGCCTGGCACAGATGGCCAAGACATTTGCTTTTTTAAATACTCCATATTTCCACAGCCACCCACCAGACAAAAATTAGATTACCAATGCTTGTGTAAACTTTCCAAGCTCTGACACAATAAGATTCCAGGAAATGTACATGCACAGCTAAAAGAAGCATTATACATAATGCACTGTAATTCCAACAGACAAGTTGCTATCTTCGATAGATATACACATTTTCCATGCCAAACACATGAACGTCAATACATTTTTCTCAAGTTAAAATGGAAACCATTTAACAGATATAATGGGCACAATGAATTTCATTTTGCATTACTAATGCAGCAGAGGAGGAGGGAAGCTTTGGCAAGGACTGCAGTAAGACCAAGAAAAACAGGAAACAACTTAGAAGCTAACATGGCTGTACAAGCTATTGCCCCAAAATGCAGTCATGGAACCCAAGGGCAACTGAGACTTCATAGTCTCAAAATTCTAAGTTCATGTAAACACATTTTCGACTTATGGGGAAAAAAGTAAAAAAATGGACAAAAGAGTGGTTGCATTTTTGGAAAAAGGTCAAGAGAGTGTTATCATTTTTGTTTGTTTTTTAACCACCATTCCTGAAGAGATGTTATCACGACCAACTTGAATTTAGGGGAGATAAATTGGAAGTGAAGGAATTAAATGATGTGTCGTGTCAAAGGGAGTTAGAAAAGTAATCCAGGAGCCCAAATCCCTAACTTCTGCTTTCACCACTGGAAATACGTATCCCCCATGACTCTTGGTCATCGTTGTTAAAAAAATGCAACACCAAAAACAGCATTTATCTCATTGGCCCTTACCTTTAAGTCTTTTGGCACCTAACATAGTTTATTTCAGCCACTGCACACCAAAGAATTTTTTTGGTGCCATCTACTAGATTGAAATAGTAAATTCTGAAGCTTTAGACAAATGCTATTATTTAGACAAATGCTATTTAGACAAAGCCATTTAAAATAAAGGTTTTGAGCACACGGTTACTGCAGTCAGGCAGCCCTCACTTCCAACCTTCTGTCACCAATACAATTCATGGGCAGGCTGAGTGAATTTGAGAAACTGTTACCAGAGTTTCAGTTTCTCTATTTGTAAAATGGGTGTATAATAGGCCTTATATGAATATTTTTTGGGGGGTGTCAGACAGTGAAAGTCACTCAGTCGTGTCCGATTCTTTGTGACTCCAAATTCTCCAGGCCAGAATACTGGAGTGGATAGCCTATCCCTTCTCCAGCAGATCCTTCCGACCCAGGAATCAAACCGGGGTCCCCTGCATTGCAGGCGGGTTCTTTACCAACTGAGCTTCCGCCTACGGTAATGGACAGGGAAGCCTGGCCTGCTGCAGTCCACGCGGTCACAGGGAGTCGGACATGACTGAGCGACTGAACTGAACCAATGCAGGAGATGCAGGTTCGATCCATGGGTTGGGAAGATATCCTGGAGAAAGAAATGGCAAGCTACTCCAGTATTCTTGCCTGGGAAATCCCATGGACAGATGAGCTTGGTGGGCTGCAGTCCATGGGGTTGCAAAAGAGTCAGACACAATTTAGGGACTAATCAACAACAACAACAAAGTCTAGCAGCAGGAGGGACCCTTTCCAGGCTTCAAGTCTATGCTGCCACAGCTTCCAGGCTCTGTGAACTAGGATACAATCTTAGTTCAATCCCCTCTAAAATGAGGATAATAAGAGTAATATCTAAAATAATAATATATATAATTATATAATAATACCAACAATATCTAGGATTGTTACAAGGATGAAAATGAGATAAAAATAGTAGACTTAACAATTTCTAACCTAAAGCACATTGCATTTTATCCACACATGTTTCCATCATATTTACAAAGAGGATTTAACATCTTTAGTATTAGGCTCCAAAATAATTGATGAAAGTGTCTCAGAATATAAATGGAAATAAACCAATTGGAGACAAAAACATAAGACATTCTTCATTATGTTTATCATGAGTTCCATCAAGGACTTGCATTTCTTTGATTCTCTTTTTCTCTTAGAAAATAAAAAGCACATCTCAACGCAGTGAAGCTTTAAAAGTGGATATATGACAATATTTGAAAAGATTTGACCTAGCAATTCTTTAGAAAAGCTCCTACTTCCAGAAATTGATGACTTTTTTGGCTAATGTGCAGATGTGGTACTTCATGTAATGACAGAAGCCGGTACCACCACAGTCAGTCCCGTGGCTGAAAACGATGTGCCAGCAAATTGGTTACGAGGTGTAAAAAACGGTGGACACAAAAAGTGAAGAATATCTTTGACTGTGAAAGGTCAAGATGACTTAGTAAGCTATTAACTTGGCTCATTTTTCAAATGATGAATCAACTTTTATGAGAAATATTCAGTGTTTTCAAACTGCTTATCAAGATCCTAATTCTGTCATCATAAAGACCTATATAACTCAAAATTTTAGAATACCACTTAATATGTTAATTGTTAAATTACAGTGATGTGAACTGGAATATGAAGATAACTCAAACTTTCAACTTGTTTCTCTCTTCCGATACAGAATAAACTTTTCCAAATAAGGGGCTTCTAAGGTGCACAATGTTTAGCCAGATAAAAAATAAAACAGATTGGTATGATAGTCAGCAATAGAAAGAGAAACAAATTAAGTACTTATAATTAAAGCTTGAGGAATGAAAGCATTCACACTTTCTCAGAGCTATTATTTCAGACAGTCTGGTGTCAGAATTAAAAGCCAACCAGTGCATCTGTTTATATTGCCAAGGATTTTCACAGTAAGAAGGGCTAGGAAACACATATTTTTTAATTAGGGTCCAAATCCCAAAGAACACCAAAAAAATAGTATGTCAAAAATAAATGTTCTTGTGATTTGTATTGTCCAATGTCCAAACAAAGACAAAAAATTATGTTTCTTACTTCTCCTTCACAAACACAAGTGAAAGAAAAAAAAAAGTAATTCTGTTGCTTTGGCCACAGACTCCTTTTTTTTGTTGTTATTCTGCTTGCTTCTGGCTTAGCTACTGCTTTTCTTTCCCAGGATGAAATAATATAGGAAAAGCTGATTAAGGAAGGTTTCATTCACAGGAAGGTTCACCAAGATGGCTCAGTTACCAAGCCTTAAAAGCTGAATTACAGTGACATCCTAAAATGACCATTTTACACTTTAAAGTACATCTCCTATCTGAAAACTGTGAGTTAACTCTTTGCTTATCTTGAGCTCTGAATTAAAGGAAAGTCTTCTTTAAAATACACACTGATGGACTGAGCACCATAGTACTCAAATCTTCCATCAGCTTAGTTTTACTTCTCACCAGCAAAATTTCAGGTTATTTCCTGCAATTTCAAAGATCACTCTTTGGTCAGTAGAAAAAAATATGTTAAAAAGTAGTATTCTAGATACAAAAGTGAACAGACTTCTTTCCCTCATCTATTTATTCAACAGATATTAACTGATCATCTATTATTTGTCATATGCTGGGTTCGTTGTTGGGAAAGACATCAGTGCATATAGCATATAATCACAACACAGGGTGTTACGATCTCTAATAGGAGAAGTATAGAGTTCTGAGAAGTGTGTACCCGCAGAAGTAGACTAGGATAGATTTGAAAGGTGATCGGCCCTCATATCTTTTATTTGACAGAGGAGGAAGCCTAAGATCTAGAAAGACTGAACTTCGTAACCACAGAGCTTTCCAGTGAAAAAAATATGTATCACGGAACTAGAATTAACATCTCCAAATTCAAATCTCAAATTCCCTATAGAGCAATACACTTCTCTCTAGAACATAATTTCCCCCCAAACAATAATGCCAAACCATGAATGTCAAAGCAGTTGACTAAAAGTTAGAAATGTGCTTTGAGACCTAAGAGTCAACATTCTTCCTAACTGTATAACATTCCAGATGGCGGAGAGGGAGGGCTCAGAGGTCAGACCCAATTGGATCCTAATCTTAAATCGACCACATCTAACCAGCCAACGACCTTCAGCAAAGCACCTAATCTGAAAATCACCTTGATTTTTTAAAAATCTTCTAAGTCAGGATCAGAGTATTTACATGAGAGGGGTAAATGTCATGAAAGAGTTGAATTGAATAGAAACTCAATACACATACATTTTTGTCCCCTCTTCTCACTCAAGTAAATTGAATAAAACTGATGAAAGACCAGGTCACCAAAAACCACATCTCAGTTTATTTCTTACCAGACATTTCAGCACAAAATCCAGCCTCCAATTTCTACTCTGTGAATGTTTTAGGAGTTAGAAAGAAGAGACTAAACAAGTAAATTTACAGAATTTCATCAGCACACATCCTGTAAAAAAGAGATGGGAAGGAAACAGAATCAGATAAATATTTAAAGTTATTTAAACCTCCTACATAATGTTGCGAGCCTCTTTCCATTATGGAAACCCAAGTAGCATAGGTAAAGGGAACTTAACTACTACTACTACTAAGTCACTTCAGTCGTGTCCGACTCTGTGCAACCCCATAGACAGCAGCCCACCAGGCTCCCCTGTCCCTGGGATTCTCCAGACAAGAACACTGGAGTGGGTTGCCATTTACTTCTCCAGTGCGTGAAAATGAAAAGTAAAAGTGAAGTCGCTCAGTCGTGTCTGACCCTCAGCGACCCCATGGACTGCAGCCTTCCAGCCTCCTCCGTCCATGGGATTTTCCAGGCAAGAGTACTGGAGTGGGGTGCCATTGCCTTCTCCAAAAGGGAACTTATAGATTCTCATATCTAGGATCTCCAAAAGTAGATGAGTTTCAGGAGTAAGAGAATCCAGGCACTCAAATGACAAAGTCAATGCCCTTCTTTGATGGTTATTTGGCTCCTTGTTTTAGTTTTATTCTCAGATTTTTATACAAGGCAAGAAAGATAACTTTTATCAGTTATCTTCAACCTCACAAAAGAGGAGAGAACTCTCACTTTCAGGGAACAACCTGACTGGTACTACCTGATTCTTAGAGCCATCCCATAAAACACCACCATGGCTGGGTTTTACAGGATGTGGGTTACCATGTCTCTGCACGGAAGAGGTATGGACAAGACCATTCCACTCAAACTATGTGGAACAGGTCTTCTTTTGGAAAGTGGGGTTCTCTTCCCTGAAAAAAAAAAGGTAAATGGATCCTGGAAAGACAAAAAAATTGGATATTCATGCAAATAATTATTTTTAATTTCCTTTCTTTTAGGATTATCCAGTTCAATTCAAAGTCCTCTGGAAGACCCTGGTAGGTTCATTTGATTTCTTTGCAATAGCTTCCTGTACTAGATAACGGGCACTTTGGGGTAATGTGTTAAGGGAAGGACTCCATCTTTGTCAGTGCCCACAGTATAGTGGCCACAGCACTGGCATAACAGCATCACACATCTGCATTATTCAAAGTACACCACAATCATATTTTTTCCCTTGAAGGTGCTTATAAGCCTATCTCTACATACATGTTATATAACAAAAGTTGAAAAATCATGTTCTCATTTATACATTACACTGATTCAGAGTCTTCCTATTTAAGACCCTGTGTTTAGCTTTAAGGGATGAAAAAAAGCTCAGTCTCTGTCCTTGAAGGATTGAGCAACTTCTCTAAGAAATCACTTTAAGCTAGAATTAGCCAAGAAGACCCCATGTATAACTAACATTTGAGCTGGGTTTGGGGGGATAAGTAGAAGTTTCACTGTTAGGCATGTACAAAGAAGCCAAGACAGAAAATGTGAAATGTGATTTCTCATTTAGTTAAAAGATGACACAGATAAATGGGGAATAAATAGCAAGGGGGCTTTTAAACATTTAGCAATGAAAGTCTGCCTAATATGTCATGGTGCTCCTGTAGGAGGCTATACTGGGCCACAGTCCTCTAGGAAGAGGTTGGGCTAAATGAACAAGACGTTAACAAATGCAGTATGGCCCATTTACATTAAGTAAGCATCAGACATGTATATGTTCATCAATTTAGATGAAAAATCTAGAAAAGAGTTGTCCCTAACTGAAAATAGGAACCACCTCCATAAAGAGTAGTAAGAATGAAGCAAGCAGCAGGGGTGAAGTGAGAATTTTGCTTTTCTTTTACACTTCCATATTGCTTGAGCTCTTTTTTTTTTCACAATAAAATTGTAACTATGTGTTGCTCGCTTAAAGTATAAATATTGTTTATATAAAAGGGAGTTTTGATTAAAATAAGGGTCAAAAAAAAACCTGGCAGGATAAGAAGTGTGGACTTGTAAGAATTACAGTTCTTGTTAGTTTTGGTTGTCATTAGGGCAGGTAGCTAAAAACCTGAGCTATACATTATGAAGAATAACATTTGGTAGATGGGAATATCATTAAGCCAATCAACAGATAGGCAGGTAGACCTCTTTGGAGGTCATTACATAGATAAACACATATATTTTGTAAATGTATATATAAATTAAACAAATATATATACTTTATACTTGAAATATACACATATTTATATACTTGAAATATATACATATTTATATACTTTGAATATATATATTATATATATATATATATATTTGGGGGGTGTGTATAGTGTGCAGTATGCAGGACCTTACTTTCTCGGCCAGGGATTGAACTCATGTTCCTTGCATTGAAAGTGTGAAGTCTTAACTACCAAACCACCAGTGAAATCCCACAAATATATTTTATATAGCAGGCTCTTCCAAATATATATAATGAATATATTAAAATGAATAATAAGGGTTAGGGAGAGAGAAGACAGACTAGTTCTTTTCTGAATATAGTGATTTTAAGATATGCAAGAAATGCCTTTTGGGATGCTTGCTTGGGAAATGTCTTAAAGACAACATATCTGGATATGGAGGGCACAACAAGCAGAGTCTGGTTTCATTTAGATGTGGTGGTTATCTACATGAAGAAGAGAGGTGGAGTAATAAGTGATATCAAAGGTCATCAGGAAATAAATGAGGTCAGCAAGGAAAAGAGTGAATAGAGCCTAAGGCAAGGCTTTGAGAAAGATCATCCATTAAGAGAAACAATGGACTGGCTCTTCATTCACCTTTTTTTTTCAAGGATCCTGAGCCTAACACTGTAAGTTTCAAGTATAGAACACAATGGTGGGAAAAAATGGCCTAGTGACTGCCCACAGGCAGCTTCTATCCACTGCAATGCAAACATCCACTAACATTAACTGAGCACTTAATGACTTCGCAATGGCACTGAAGTATCATATCAATCTTTAGAGCAGTGTTGTCTTATCTCCATTCTATGGATGAAGAAATGAGGCTTGGTGAGGTGGTCAATTTGTTCTAAGTCATGCAACTATGAAGTGGCAGGGACTTGATTTGATGACCAAGTCTGTCTGCTTCCACAACCCATACACCTGTGTAACACTGTGAAGTGGCCAGCCAAGGGGTCGTAGAAGAAATATCAGAATGGGGTGGGGGACAACAACAGCATTCTCTGCTAAAAAAGACAGGGTCAGAATCATGGGCCTGACTACCCATGTTATCAAGGAGGGGGGAAACTGATGAGAGATCATTAATTTGATTATTATAAAGTCATGTATTCATTTATTTTTTCACTCAACCAATATGCATTAAGCAGCTAGCATGTATTACCACAAGGGCTTTGGAAGATCAGTTTTACTTGGTAGGCACAGAAGCCAATTGTGAAGGATCAAGGAATGAGTAGATAGTAAAATCGCTTGTGCTAAGGACCCCTCTGAGTAATTGGGCGATGGGAAAATTAGCTTAAGAAGGCTTTTCAGGCTATAGCGCACCTAAGTCAGCCTGCGGAGGCAGGACAGAGTCAGTAGAGAGACTGAAAATACAGGGAAAGGGGATCATGGTGAATAAAGACGCATCCTGTGGACAGCGGAAGATAACGAGATGCAAACTCCTGATCCAAAGGTCATGTTGAAAAGGAGAAGGACCCATTTTCCTCTCGTAGGGGAAAAAAGGAAATATAAAGGATAAATGTTGCTGCAAAATGCAATAGTAGGTCACTGTACCAATAAGATTTATTTGCATATGTTTGGACAGCAGTTCTCAACCCTGGCTACATACTAGAATCATCTTGGCAGTTGTTACAAATTGTGATACTTTAGACTGAACTCCAGACCAATTAAATCAGAAAAAAATGTGAGGTTTCTTCAGGCTGAGGATATCCAAGGCTGTACAGAGGACTTGGCAAGGTGTGACTAGGTGGGGAGAGGGGGGAGGCATTACTTGAGCAAAATCTGAAAAGCTAGGAACCAATAAAGAAATTAATTTGCCAAAATAAAGTAAGGAAGAACTGGTGGGTGGGGGCTGCAAAACAGAAACTCTGCTATGTGTGTAGATCACAAAGGATCCCTATAAATTTTCAAATTACTGCAAAGCAGACACATGCACATCCCATTACATACAACCGTAACCTGTACTAAGCACAGGTCATATCAGTACTACTCTCTTTTGTATTTCCAATTTCCATCAAAGTCCCTAGCATGCAGTAGATACTCAATAAACATTAGGTAAATGAATGACTTAATAAACAAATGTGTAACTCAGATGGCAGCACAACCCTCTCTTCAAGTGTCTGGAGTCCTTGAGAAAAGCAAAGTTGTCTCATATTCAATCCCAACTCACTCACTGCAAATACCTTCCGTGTTTCAGATCTACATGGGGTCTAATAGATTTTTACTAAAGTTTAAAGTAAGAAAACAAAGGGGAGAAGGGCTTTATCAGCAAAACTTACAAACAATTTAAAATTTGCTATTTGTTGTTCAGTCGCTCACTTGTGTCTGACTCTTTGCAACCCCATGGACTGCAGCACACCAGGCTTCCCTGTCCTTCACCATCTCCTGGAGCTTGTTCAAACTCATGTCCATAGAGTAAATGATGCTATCCAACCATCTCATCTGTTGTCCCCTTCTCCTCCTGCCTTCAATCTTTCCCAGCATCAGGGTCTTTTCTAATGAGTTGGCTCTTCGTATCAGGTGGCAAAAGTACTGCAGCTTCAGCTTGCTGAAAATCAGTCCCTCCAATGAGTGGTCAGGACTGATTTCCTTTAGGATTGACTGGCTTGATCTCCTTGCAGTCCAAGAGCCTCTCAAGAGTTTTCTCCAACACCACAGTTCAAAAGCATCAATTCTTCAGAATTCAGCCTTCTTTATGGTCCAACTCTCACATCTATACATGACTACTGGAAAAACCTTAGCTTTGACTATACAAACAGCCATATTGTTAACTATATCCCTTGGCCATTCTCACTGGCCACTGTTCCATGGTGAGTCCTTACCTCCTGCCACCTTGCTGTACTTTTATTTCCTTCAAGCTTTACCAGTACCATCCAAATCACAAATTTCACCTGTTCTTATTTAGCACAGTTTAACTATGACTATCTCCTACACCATGGCTTTGAGGGGAACTCACTTTGAGTATCCAAACTTTCCTATAAATTTTTTTTTTCACCAAACCAAATGGTAAATATTAACCCTATCCTTTTTAGGGCCCCAAAGTTTTATGGCCAATTATGATTTTAAATGGCCATTTCCTCCTTCTTTTCATATAAGAGAATGAATCATCTGGAGAAGACAAATGGAAAACGTCCAACCCAATAATGAATGAGACCCAATGAGAGAATAAACGTTTGTTATTGGAAGTCCATAAAATATGTATATAATTACTGTTGAGAATAATCCTTACCGTCCTTACTGGCGAGTCTCAAAATCAATGTCTTTGTCTGTGAATGTCATCACTGTACCCAGTCACATGAGCAGCGCTGTGAATACAGTGGGCACTCAACACACCAATCATGAGGATAAAGGGTGAAGATGAGATACTCTCTGAGATTTTATACCTTATAATAATAGTGGTAATAATAGCTACTTTCTATGTCCAAAGCCGTTTAAAAGCATTAACATTTCACATGGCCGCATATCCTCAGAAAGCAGATCAATATTTATTCTTCCAAGTGTGTTGAGTACACAATCGGGGCACCTCGAGGTGAAAGCGTCACCCTGCCAGTGTCAGCCTCAGAACTTGGAAATCACATCCCCAGTTCATTATGTCAGAATAATAAAGTGACCCTGGCCGGTTGAATGTATTCATTAATGGCTGAGGAAGGAGAGGGGCAGCAGGAGCAGACAATGAAGCTTGGGGAACTCAGTGCTAACTAGCCGGCAAGGAAACTCTATTATTTAGTATTGCATCAGTTCCAGAAGAGAAACGTATGCATACACACATACATCAGAGCAGGCCTGTTTAGTCCTTTTCAAGGAGAATTTTTTTTTAAATTTAATTTAATTTAACTTTACAATATTGTATTGGTTTTGCCATATATCAAAATGAATCTGCCACAGGTATACATGTGTTCCCCATCCTGAACCCTCCTCCCTCCTCCCTCCCCATACCATCCCTCTGGGTCGTCCCAGTGCACCAGCCCCAAGCATCCAGTATCGTGCATCGAACCTGGACTGGCGACTCGTTTCATATATGATATTATACATATTTCAATGCCATTCTCCCAAATTATCCCACCCTCTCCCTCTCCCACAGAGTCCAAAAGACTGTTCTATACATCAATGTCTCTTTTGCTGTCTCGTATACAGGGTTATTGTTACCATCTTTCTAATTCCATATATATGCGTTAGTATACTGTATTGGTGTTTTTCTTTCTGGCTTACTTCACTCTGTATACTAGGCTCCAGTTTCATCCACCTCATTATTTTTTTAACTCCTAGTCCAAGTAATTTTACTATCAATGATTGGATGGGGTGAGGGATAGTAGGAAGAACTTTCTTCTGAGGTCTCTCTCTCTCTCTGTCTCTGTGCCCTTACTGTGTGTTTTGCTGATTAAGCAAATCAACCTTAAATAGTAACTAACTAGAAAAGAACTCTACAAGGTTTCCTTAAGCAGCATCAAAATGACCATGGCCCATTCTCAGAGCCTATTAAGAGTCAACCAGCACGACTAACAAGTCACTCAGCCCAGACTTTCAGAATTTGGCTCTTTTGTTCTGTCAGTTTGAAGAGTGCCCTGCGAGTGATGCAATTTAGAAGGGAGCTCTTTCAGAGCTTTCACTCAGGAAGGCGCTGGGAGCTCTGAGGGTAGAGCTTAGCTCAGGAAAAGGGAAAGAATGCAAGTCTGCATTGACAGCTTGATCCCAGAGAGAGGTGGCAGGGCTGCTTGTCTGGCGGGTCCTCTGGGTGTGGATGAGGCAGGGGCAGGGAGGAGCCTTCATCTTAAGTGAATGTGTGACTCCAATATTAAAAGAACAATTACCTTCCTGCACACCGCTTGCTGTTTGCTACTGCTGTTTCCTTCAATAAAACCTCTTTTCACTTGCCAATGGGGGCCTGTCAGGCAATAATATTTTTCAGGCATGATACACATACTAAAATGCCCTTGTGAGTTTTTAATACATTTACAGTTAATAACAATACGGCTGCTTTGTCAGGAAAGGTAAAAAAAAAAGGATTTGTTAAAATTGCAGAGCAATAGCGAGACAGGATGGACCAGTGTTGGTGTGCTTCATGCTGCTGGTCCCTCCTAAGGGTCAAGCCAGCCGCCTGCAAGCAGGGAAAAGGAGCAAAGTGTGACCGGGATGTGGCCTTTTTATTCAAATTGAAGTTCACCTTTTTAATAAAGACCTTTGTGTGTTCAGATCCTCTTCTCCCACATGGGAGGAGGATGATAACACAAGTTAGGTGAGATGTGTGCACAGCATCCTTATATTTGAACATATATTCGGCTCATGGATTTATCATGGAGCACTATCTTTATAACTCAAGCAGGATGAAGGGATGGGATGAATTGTTCCCAAGGAGAAACCTCTACTTAAAAGAGATTTCCAGCAAAAGACTAGAATCCTTGACTCATAAATTACAGTTTGCTGTGATCACAGCTCAAGTTTGTTTCATCAAATGAAACTAGACATTCAGCTCAGTTCAGTCACTCAGTCATGTCCGACTCTTTGCGACCCCATGAATCGCAGCACACCAGGCCTCCCTGTCCATCACCAACTCCCGAAGTTTGCTCAAACTCACATCCATCGGGTCGGTGATGCCATCCAGCCATCTCATCCTCTGTCGTCCCCTTCTCCTCCTGTCCCCAGTCCCTCCCAGCATCAGAGTCTTTTCCAATGAGTCAACTCTTCGCATGAGGTGGCCAAAGTACTGGAGTTTCAGCTTTAGCATCATTCCTTCATTAAGGTATAATAAATAATATAAATAGATAACATCTATCAGTCAATTTCAAGATAGATTTCTATTGTTATTTTCAAACATCCATTTGGCTAGAGTTTTTAAAAAATGTGTGTGTGTATACATGGACTCATATGTATGAGTCATCAATTATGTGCATAATGCTAACAAGCTTGTACAGACTTTGAAAATCAAAAAATAGTTCTAGTGGTCAAAAATAAACGTTTTGGTACTACCACACAAATAAATACATATTTTCATGAAGGGACATACTGGGGAAAAGAATTTCTCTTAAGGGTGAAATGGAGCTTCTACATAATCCTGCAGAATAAAGGCACTTGTCCTGACTGTTGTTAAAATAATTCATGGTATTGGTTGTTCAACATGTATTACAGGATCTACCAATGGGAGACCATATACAGTTAAGTGGATAGCTACCACGTGTGACAGCATGGATGCAAATCCTGGCCACACTACTGTTAATTCTATGACCTTAAGTAAAATGTCTCCAACTCTCTGAGCCTCAATTTCTTAACCATTATAGTGCAATGACTTCTGTTGCTGCTGCTGCTGCTAAGTCGCTTCAGTCGTGTCCGACTCTGTGCCACCCCATAGACGGCAGCCCACCAGGCTCCCCCATCCCTGGGATTCTCCAGGCAAGAACACTGGAGTGGATTGCCGTTTCATTCTCCAATGCATGAAAGTGAAGTTGCTCAGTCATGTCCGACTCTTCGAGATGACTTCTACTGTTATACAATTATATAATACTACAATTATAGTATCTACTAAGTACATTTCATATAGGGGAAAATCAGAAAATAAATATATTGTATTTTGTACCAATCCTGGCACTCAATAAATAGTATTTTGATCATAATTACTCAATAATAATTACTTAAACATAGTTATTGATTAACTTACGTATGAGTTGTATTCCAAATTAACATATTATTAACCAGATTGATAAACAGTACCTGCTGTAAAGTGCTCTTGCTTGGAAAATCCCATGGACGGAGGAGCCTGGTGGGCTGCAGACCATGGGGTCACTAAGAGTTGGACACAACTGAGTGACTTCACTTTCACTTTTCACTTTCATGCATTGGAGAAGGAAATGGCAACCCACTCCAGTGTTCTTGCCTGGAGAATCCCAGGGATGGGGGAGCCTGGTGGGCTGCCGTCTATGAGGTCGCACAGAGTTGGACATGACTGAAGCGACTTAGCAGCAGCAGCAGCTGTAAATAATCCCCAAGTTTCTAGGGCCTAATTTAATAAATGATCTCTCTTGGCCACCCAAAGTTCCATGCAGATAAATATCTGAGTTGCCTTCCACCACATGGTGACTCAGGGATCCAAGTTTTTTTCATCCTGTGGCTCTGCCATCCCTATGCGGACCCTCAGAGTTTTCTACTGCATTCTCTGCTTAAATCTGTCCAAGAAGTAAAAAAACAAACTGTGAAGAATCACAGGGCATATTTTAGGGGACAAACTAGAAGTGAGGCACTTCATTTCTGCCCACATCCCTTTTGCACAGAACCATGTACCTAATGCAAGGAGGCCAGAAAATGTACTCTGTGTGTCCAAAAAGAAGTAGATTGGGCTCAGCGGACATCCAGTCAGTCTCTGTCAACAACATAAATCTGTATAAGCTAAAATCAGTATAATTGAGAGTGTTTTCTTTAGCCATATTTGAAGCACTGGGGATACCAATTTATGCAATAAGGAGCTTTCAGAATATACAATGTCCCTATTACATGCACTGGTGATGTTGACCGCTAAATTGTTTTATACACTCACCCACTTTCCTTGGCTGTCTCTGAATTTTTTTTTCTATCTGCTTCTACCCTCCTTACTCATCTTTGCTGGTTCTCCTTTTAACATGTGTACCAGAATGCTTGCAATTGAACTTTTTTTTCATAGAAAGTTTTACACTTTTTTCTTTTTTAACAAAAGAAAATGGGCATTCTTCCTATGCTTCCTCAGATTCAACTCTTGACATCTTCTCTGGGAAGACCTCCTCCGTGATGGAGACAGAGCTGGGTACCACTCACCAGTATCCCTATAACCTAGGTCAGAGCATTTGTTACATGGAATTACCAGGGTCTCCTGAGTGGAGTCTGCTCTTTGACTGGAAGAAATTTGAAAACTGACTTACGTCTTTTATCTGAGTTTCTCCTCATAGAGTATAGTATTATAGCTGTCACAGAGCAGACACTCAACCCCATTTAAAAGAAGGAATTAAGGAACTTCGAGGTATAATTCAGCCTATACATCTCAGTCAATAAAGAAAACCAAAATACAAATAAAACTTCAATCCTATCAAAAGAAGTCATGTAAAAAAATTAATGAGAGGAATAGACATTTACCTCTATAAAAGTATACAAAACATTTTTTTCAATTTTCAACATTTAACACCATATTTTTTAAAAAGTAAGCAATTTGAGTATTGCACCTGGTTCCAGTAAATTGACTTTGGAAATATTTTTCTTTCCTATGTGTATTCATATACTGTAACTTGAAGGCAGAGAAAAGACAACTCCGAACAAGCCTACCAGAGATCCTACACCCAAAACTTTTGTGCTATCTTAAAAAAAAAAAGGCCATCTCTGAATTTCTAGAAGTGAAAGTTTTTTTTTTGAAGCCTAATATCAGTTGTAAAACACGCAATTTCTTCCGAGATATTAAAAAAATGCTAAAGATGAGTGACTTTTCGAATTAAATTCTAATTAGATTTTTATCAAGATTTTTTCATTCATTTACTGTGAAAATAATATAACATTTTCTTTAGTATATTTGCATTATTTTCCATTTGAGATAAGCATTTATCTCTAAAAAAGTAACAAAACTCTTTATAGCAAAACTTCTAAAACTTAAGGGTAGTACAGACAACTGTTAGTACCTTATTCAGTTCCAAATATATAAATACAAAATATTTCACATGAAATCCGAATAATTGTGGTGACCTATTCAAACAGATATCATTACAGTTTCTCCTTTGCATTGCTATAGGAGATCAGCCCTGGGATTTCTTTGGAAGGAATGATGCTAAAGCTGAAACTCCAGTACTTTGGCCACCTCATGCGAAGAGTTGACTCATTGGAAAAGACTCTGATGCTGGGAGGGATTGGGGGCAAGAGGAGAAGGGGACGATGGAGGATGAGATGGCTGAATGGCATCACTGACTCGATGGACGTGAGTCTCAGTGAACTCCAGGAGTTGGTGATGGACAGGGAGGCCTGGCGTGCTGCAATTCATGGGGTCACAAAGAGTCGGACAGGACTGAGCGACTGATCTGATCTGATCTGATTATGAATATTAATTATTATATGTACTATGAATATCATTATCAGCCTGTTTAGTCTACTATATCACAGGCAGGGCACCATAACAATTTAAAGCTCATCTTTTTTGGAAGATTTATACCCAGACTTTCTGAGTATAAATCCCAGCTTCGCCATTCACTCTTTGCAATTACAGTTCATGACTTATATCACCTATCTGTGCCTCAGCTTCCTCATATGTAAAATGTAGATAGCTTAGCCTACAGAGCTGTGGTGAGGACAAAGCTTACTTTCCTTCCAGTTCATCCTCCATATTGGTATTTCTAAGACAAATACATGACCTTGTTTTATTTCTGCTTAAAATATTTGTATATTTTAAAATATTTTAATATTTTAATACAGACTATATCCATGTTTGGGGGTAAGGGGTTGGGAATCTATATTATATGTCTGTGTATGGTGCATTTCTCCAAAGAAAGGGTCCATATGTTTCCTTGGGATCCATTCCCCTTAAATCAATAACCACTACCCAACGGCCTAAGTCTAAAATCCATAGGTAAACAAAAACTCCACCATAGCTCCCCTAATCCTTCTTCTCACTTTTGCTTATTCCTCCCCCATGTTCTTACTATGCTCTGCTAAATACTAGTTTTCACACTTCTGTGTTTTACAAATTTTTTCTTCTTCCTTGAATATCAATGGCCACCTGGCAACTAAATACTAATTTTTTGAGATCCAGTGAAAACGTCATCTCTTTTAGATATCTATCTATGTTACACCAAGCATTATTAAAAATCCCTGAATTTGCATCTGCAGAACTGCAGAATAGCCCCTATCTATTATCCATTTGTCATATGCTACTGAAGTCAGCTGAATGTCTGACACTCCACTGACGGGTAAACTCAGAAGACAGGCACCAGGTCTTATTCACCCTTATGCATCTACCAACAATGAGTGTATTGCTAAGTACTATATAAATAAGCCATAAATGTTTCTCAAATGAATGAGTGAATTCCTGACTATTGTCTTGCTTCAGATTCATCTGTTAGGTAGATATTACATGATATTTTCTGAAGGATCTTTTTTTTAAATCAATGTTGGTTAATCTACATGAATACCATATTTATGAATTCAGGCATAAGATGCTATATTTCACACTCTTTCTAAAGTGTTTTAAATCATGTACATACCATATAAAAAAATAATTTGATAGTTGGTGATGGAACAAAAATTCAATAGCATGATTTTATGTCCTAGGAGGTCAACCCTCTTTCTATTAGTAACATGTTTCTAAATGGGACACCTTGAAGCTATTTCAACAAAACCGCCACCACACATTGATATCTTGAACTGAGCACAGCAGTGCTGCAGTAAAAACCACATACACAGAGAAACAGGGAGAACTGATGCAGAAGCAAATGACATATGTTTAAAAGCCATAACAATGTCTAAAGTACTTTTCCTTTATATTAAGTATATTTTCATTCCTCTGTTTCATCTTCATGGATTCAAAGCACCAAACTTCTTTTGATCCAGAAGAGGAACAGAGTTTTCTTACAAACGTATGAAGAAGCTAGGATTAGGCATGCTTCTGGCATCTTCCCTTTTTCAGAAAACAGGATTTTGAAGCAAGAAGAGCATAAACAGAACACACTGACTCTTGACACACCATTGCATTCTTCAACTAGAATAATAAAAATTTGCAAATGAACAAAAGAGTGGGAGGCAGATATCTGATTTACAATGTTTTTGAGCTAAAGAACACTATAAAAAAAAAAAAGATCCATGTGAATAATAAAGCATTGTTAACCAAGTCGTGACATTTCTATTCTAGTGATGACTTGAACAGCAGAACTGCATGCAGGCGCCTTGTGCCATTTTCCAAGTGGGAGGAAGACATATAATTATAATTCTTATAGTAATGAGAATTCAAGAAAATCTGGGGAAAAGCTTATTCAAAAACATATTGACATATCAGTGTTATAAATTACTTTCTCTTATTAACCTGCCCCCCTCAAAATTCTTTTGTTGGCTAGCTCATCATGGCACAAAAAGGTATTTCAGGAAAAGAGAGACCTACCTCGAAAATCTTTTTATTGCACTGAAAAATACCTACCATATATTTATTCTGTAGCTTGCTCAACACGTGAGATATATGAGAGAAAGATGTTTTCAAAACAGTTTTAACCTCCATTGTCTTGAGCGCACGTATCAACTCTGTCACATCACTTATCGAAAATCCTCACAGAAACCTTGCATTTAGTCAAAACTAATGAATCTGTTTTAACACCCTTTGCGAAAGTCAAAGAGGATATAATATTATGTTTTCACTTAACATACATTTTTCTTCCATTTCCTTTCTTTGTTGGGTGGTTAAGAGGGGGGAAATACTGCAAAAATTACAGTGATGTTATCAACTGCAGTGTTTTAACAGAGAACAGAATTGGAAATGGCATTTTGCTGAGTGAACTTCTAAATGAAGGGGGGGGACCCCACAGACGGATGGATTTTCTCTTGGTGTTTATCTCCACTGAAGTCTCAGAGGGTAGACTCCCAAGTGTTGAAGGAAGCTCTCTAACTGACCCCATTACTGCCTTGGGCACTGGTGAAGGTGAAGAGGCAGTTGTAAAGTCAGCCTCTGAGTGAGCGCTTCGGAAATTATAGGGCTGTGTTAAATGCATCCTCTGCAGGGTGCTTCCCTATCTTCAGAGGACACGCTCATTAAGTGCTGCCAATGAGAAAACTAAGCATTTTTCTCTATAAAAAGTGCCCCTTTTTGTGGAACATCTGGAGCCTATCCAAAGGCCTTCCAGTCTAGGTGGAAGAACATAATAAAGCAAAACACCTCCATCATTGAGGCATCAGCCTGAAGGAGTGAGTCGTTGCTGCATATCCACCAGGGTCACTCACCCACCATCATCACATGCTCCCTAGACCGAGCAAGAAGGCAGGGTGCCGGATCCAAGTAGAATGTGACAGAAGGGACACTGAATCAGTATGCAAAAATGCTCACTTACAAACTTAGAAGAAAACATATATATGCTATTTCTTGCAGTTTACTAATCCCATTTCATCCACACTCAATTATTTTTTCCCTCTGCCTGTTAGTTATATAGATACACACGAAGATTTGGTTTCTACATAAATCTGGTGCTTTCTACAATGTCTCCTATGATAAAGAATAAAGATACTTGGGAGAAATAGATAAAGACTAGAGATATTGCACTCTTGTATTGGTGTATATTCAATATAGAGAGTGTATCAGCTTAGTCAAACAAAAAAGAAAACCACAAGGATGAGGGAAGAATGTATACAAGTCAGATGGAGTAAAAGGTACCACAGAAAGAAGCATCGTAAAAAGTCCAAAACTGGGTCTCAAAAAGTGATAAAAGTAAATTATCACGGAGGGAGAAAAAAATTTCAAAAGAACCCAAAGAGATCTCATGTTCATTTGCTCATTTTTATGTGAATTAAGTTGACTGCATGTTACTATGTTGACCTGGTTCTGTCCTAAGATGCTCTTAAAACTGGGTAGTATGTTGGGAAAAGAAACATTTCAGAGTTAAGTTCTGGTGATGAATCTAGGACAGGGCTCCAGGCTTTAAGCCTCTTTATGACAGTACGAGAATTTAATAGATTTCTCATTTCCTAGGAGAGGAGAATTCTCATCTTTAGTAATTGAGTCACTGCAATTAGTTTCCTTGAAATCTAGAAAAGTAACTTTTTCTCGGAAAGGAAAAGAGAATCATTTCTAATTCTAACTCAAACATCTTCTTAAACATATGTGTGCCCAAAGTATTGGATGAAAGTCTTTATTATCAGTGCTCTGCACTTATCTCAGCTGATTTTAAGGAATCTGTGCAGAGATAGATGGTAACAAGAAAGAAAACTTCAGTTAGAACAAACTGGGTTTGAATCTTTGACAAGCTGCTTCACATCTCTGAATTTCAGTTGCCTTGTGACTCATAATAGGTACACACAAAGTTTGAGAACCACTCTCCTAGATATTATAAAATGAGGTATACACAGGCTCATGCCAACAAGATGTATAAATGAGGCAAAATTACCCTCTGGACTCAACAAGCTGATCACCTGTAAAGATACTCCTCTCAGAGCAACCTTAACAAGAGTAAATATACTTCCTTTAAAACATCAGGACTATCTTCTGATGACTTATGGAGCTCTCTCAGAGAAAGAAAGAAAAAATCCTCTTTCCAGTCTGCCACAGTTATTGAACTGGAATCACTGGGTATATTTATACCTGTTTCAAACAAAGTATGGTTGGCTCATTTCAAGTTTAAATATTCCATTAGCTAAGTGGTAAAGAAACTCATGTAACCCAGGAGGCCCTATGGTTCCACCTTAAGTATTATTCCTTTAGAATTTCTGTTACTGTTTTCAACCCTTTGAGCTCTTGCAAATGTATCTGGCATTCAATTAAAGTGAGATTAATCCAAAGCAGATGCAGCAGTAGTAAAGAATTGCTTTGTTGAAAGCCTACCCATTTAACATACTAAATTGTAAGCACATAGACACAAACAAATCCATAAATATTAATTATTTAAAATTATTTAAAATGCATAGTTTTATATAACTCATTTGACAAAAATACAAATGCCAGTGTACTCTTAACAAAGAGCTAAAATGACTAGTTTTATCTTTATGGCACTATAAAAGTATTTCAGAAGCTGAGAACCTAGAATCTCAAAGAGTCTTCATCTTCAGTGACTAAGAACAAATTTTACCCAAACTTTCAACTCTTCATGGCTGTAACTGTTCTTCTATTTAAGTTCTTAGATTTCCAAAGTAGTGGTTCTTTGTTTTATAAACCTTGGGGAGAAATTTGGACCATATAAGCACCTACAGGAATTTAAAGCATAAAGAGTGGATGTGATTGCGGTTAATATTATTGTTATTTTCTAAGTGAGATAGAGAGCTCATCTGAGAGACACAAAAGATTTCAGCCAGGCTCAGGGGTTCTTTTTCTATGACAACCTAATTGATAGAGGCTCTTGTAGAAAATTAGGAGGTTAATCTACCCAGCCGATGGAATGAGGACTAACACTCATCATCTAATATTGCAATGCCTATAAATATGAAAGACCTCAACAATGATAGCCAGATAGAATCATATGCATCAGAGTCCCAGGGAGTGGGACAAGAGCCAAAGTGCCTTATCTTTCATCATACATTGTCTTTTCTGTCCCTTCATTTGAACCTTGGCCTCATTGGGGATTTCTGACCAGCCATTAGTCATTAAGGGGAATTTCATTGGTACAAAATTCAGGTTACAGATGGCAGAGAAGGGATACCTGTGGGCAATCTGTCTGTTGACATGTTTGCCTCCTATAAATAGACCATAAAGACCCCAACGGCACAACCATGACACATTCATCTTTTTGCTCCTGTATCTTTGTTAAAGGAAAGGACAGCAGGTTTCATGCCTCAGTTCAAAATCTTACTCCAATCTTTTCTAGCTTAGAAACATACCAATGAATAAAGCACAGCGCCCTTCCCCTCTAAACTGCATTTTCCTTGCTAGTTAAACTGTACTTTTAATAACCTCCTCATTGGGTTACTACAGGAATTAAAGGAAAATTCATTTAAAGCCCTTAGCCAAAGCTTCTCACAATGTGGAGCAAATGTTAGTTATCATTATAATCTTTATAATACTTTCATTATTATAGCAGGTGCTAAGTGAATGAATGGATGGATGAATTGGTGAGTGGAAGATGAAACTAACACCTATGGTTTATCCAACATCTGAAATTCTGTAATTGGATAAAGTTTCCAAAGAATTTCATATCTGAAAACTTACCTGAAAATATTTCACCATCCCTGGGTATTATTGTATCTGTTCTAGATGCAATATAATATAGAGGAAAGAGCACACAGCTAGAAGCCATGAGAACCAGAATTTAAACATTGCATTGCTTATCATCAGTTAGCAAACACCTCTCAACATTCTTTCAACCTTTACGCCAAGTGCTATGTGAGCTCAGGAATACCAAGGGATGGACAGCTTTCCTCACAGTGGGAAAGACGCACTCATAATGGAAGGACAGACAGAAAGGACCTATTTCACAAGTCAAGAAAGGCTTCAGAGAAGTTGAAATGTCCGTGAGGATGGGAAATGGAATTTGTTAATCTCCATAGTCCCTGTACCTGACAGGTACAGGAGCAGATAACAGGTAGTTATTAAATAAATAAAGTACCATTCCCTCTGAGTTTGAGGGATGAGGAGAAGTTGAGTAAGGTAGGGAAAGAAAACAGTAACTCGAAGCAGAGAGAACGGTACTTGTAAAGGGCATTCATAAAGCTGGGGGACGTGAATGTCTGTGGGTGTGGAAGGTGCTGTTGGGAGGAAAGGAACTGCAGATCAAAGAGACAGTGGCTCTGAAAACCCTATGAATTGAAAGTGCTGTCTAGGACAGCTGTATTACTTACACTGCTGATCGCTGCCCTGATTTTCTGAGTTCTTCAGCATCCCATATGGTTCTGAGATGGGTTCCTCACCCAAACATTCACTGGCTCCAGGGTCTTCTTCAAAATGCCTGAAATCTCTCTTCCTCCTTTCTTTATGAAAATATTTTAGAGAATCACTGAAAGATAAAGATATAACAATACTTGCCTTCATCACTCTTTCATTAAACAAAGGAAACAGTTATAACACTTTTCAAGGAATAACATTATAAATGCATGCACAAAACATTAGTGCAGACACTAATGTTTCCATTGACTACTTTGGATTCTAATCCACATGATCACATTAGGACATTATAACATTCATTTTAAAGAACCCCGTTCTTAATTGGTCATTTTGAAAGGGAGTATTTTTTTCAATGAAGAAATCTATTTTTCTCAGCTTTTACAAAAGTATTTTGCATTAAAATGCTCATTTAAGAAAACTTGAAAGATTCAGAAAATTTGGAAAACTCATGTTCGTTACAAGCATTTGGAAAATTCAGACACTTTTGTGAGTGGAGGTTTTATCTGAGAATCTTTCTTATGTACAATTTCCAGGTAACTGCCATAATGAAGAATAAAAATTAATAATGCAAAAGTTGCTTTAAATTATACCCAGATACCATCCTATAAGGAGACCAAACACTTCTAAACACTTCCTGGTTTCTGGCTCTGTCACCTCCAATCAGAGTTAGTTTTGAATGACGATATTCGCTTCAATGCTTTCACTAGAATTTAAAACTTGTAACCATTGATCATAACCATTGATCATTTCTCAGGACAACTATCATTCTTTCCTTGCCCCAGCACCTCAAAACTTGGGTTCCTTACTTTGTTCTTGCTTTCTTAGGAAGTGAAAATATAACTTTTCTTTTCCAAAAAAAAAGTTTTGTTAGTTTTATTTAGAGTAGTGTATCTTCTTCTGATGAAGCATTATAAGAACACCTTAGTATACTTTTTCACACAGAAAAGACAAACTGATTGAGGATAAAATGGTCAAGACCTAATCTCACCTGAAATTAAAAAAAAAAAAAGTTGCACCACTGTTTTCTGGCACTTGACTTTGAACAAAGATAATTTGGGGACAACTTAAGAACAATTCTTTCTTATATGATCTAGTTTTGCTTGCCTGGGTGCTTGAAAGAATATTTTTATTTTAAGCTAAAATACTTTGCAGGATTGTTGGTCTCTTTTTAGTAAATTTTAGACAGGTTCGCACTCATAAATTGTTTCTGCTCAAGACATACATATCAAGATTATCTTTAAGCAAAGTCTGTATTTAAACTGTTTTGGTTTCTTCAGGAAACTATAGCTCTTAAGTGAGACTTATGTGCTCTGACCTCTATATGTAGTACCATTTTTTATCAACTTTAATCCTCTGTCCTTTGCTTTTAAACTATGGGAGAGTTGTTCATATTTACTCTCTACATGACTACTGATACTTGCTGTAGGGTCAGTTCTGTGTTTTACTGTTCCTAAGGCAGATTTTAACTCTGTCATAATTTTCACATCTTCAGAATCTCTTAATTCACTGTGTCCCTATGGATGTATCCTGCAGGTTTTCCACCTCTGTTTCCTCCTTAAGATTTTCTTGTCTTTTCTTCACAGAGTTCTTCAGGTAATCTAATGAAAACCTCAAACAATGCTTGAAAATCTTCTGTTTATTGCAACAAATCATATCTGGATTGGTTAGAGTGGCAAAGAACTACAGCTCTCCAATCAGATCAAAAAGCATACCTCTTCAAAGGAGAGGGAACCCCAATTTTCCAGTTAATATAAAATATTCATTTCCAGACCATGACTGGGGGTGCTGATGGGGAGGAACAGACATGGTTCATTTCCCTCTCAGCAGACCTAGCCAAAGTGCCAGACTGATCGGATTCTTCAGTTCAGTTCTAATGAGTTGATACGTTGCATCAATTTTTCCCAGAAAAATCAAACCCATAGTTTATGGGCATAAGAATTTTTCTTTTTCTATCTTGTCTGAGGTGTTTGAGAAGAAAGCTAAGAGAAGTTGTATCAGGGATTGCTATAAAGACAATATTTTAAACTTGAAGCTATGACCACAGTGTCTATTTGGCCTATGGAGATAATTTTTAAAACCTATTATGATTAATACATGGATTAAGTGGAGACTTTTTAAAATAAGACTTCTTTCCTTGAAATGGTCCAAATACTCCATAGAATTGTCCTATTATGTTTTTTAAGACCTGGAAATGTAAACTGACTTTGTGCTAGTTTGTTCCAACTATTCTAAAATATATTCCGAATAGGCTACCTTCACATGCTAGTACTGAATATTTTATGCTTGGACAAGGAGCAAACTATAGGTCTTTCGCCAAGCACCGTCAATGCACTTGAGTATGGGTTACCAAAAACGCTGGAGAATTTTTTTTTTTCTATTTATTGTTATAGCTCAAATCCTTGTGTCTCTGGTAGGCTTTAAGTGACATAAATATGCATTTCCATCTGCACGTCCTTGTCAGGAATAGTTCTGCTGGGAGGTGTTATGCCACCCAAGTACTTCCAGAATAGAGTCTGTTAATCCTGTTACCACTATAGAAACTCAGAGGAAAAGTCTACTCAGGCCACTACTGCAGCTGCTGTGGCTGTCAGTGTTCCAGCAGCCACACCCTCAGCACAGAAAGGAAGTCAAACAAGATGGATTTTCCTTCAGGTGGAGGGGGCTGTAGAGGGCTGACCTCACTCTGTTATTTAGACCAGCAGTCTCTAAGTTTTTCTTGTAAACCACTATTATTAAAAAAAAAAAAAAGGGTGGGGGGGATGAGCAAGCCCATCTTGGGCACACATACACACATACACACACACGTGGGCACGTAGAAATATAAGCTGCCATATTAATTACTATATACACTAAAAATATACCAAAATATCTATTATGTGAGCATTTCCTTTAAAAAATAAATACAAATAGCTGTTTTAACCTGCACTGGATAGACTTGTACTCTATTGCTAAGTTGCTTCAGTCCTGTCCGACTGTGCAACCCTATGGACTGCAGCCCACCAGCCTCCTCTGTCCCTGGGACTCTCCAGGCAAGAATACTGGAGTGGATGGCCATGCTCTCCTCCAGGGATCTTCCTGACCCAGGGTTCGAACCTGTGTCTCTTACATCTCCTGCATTGGCAGGTGGATTTTTACCATGAGTGCCACCTGGGAAGCCCTGTACTCTATTAGCTGTGTGTATATATACGGAGGGAGACCACTGAGCTAAACGTCTACCCAACAGACCACAAGGAACAGATCGCAGACCCCACTTAGGCTTCTCAGATGCCACAATACCCTGGGCACACACAGTGGGCCAGAGGAGCTGTAAATGCACATGTGCTTCGCTCCTCCACTATTCCCTCCTGTTACCTCTTGCCCTTCCACTAGTGTGGCTTGACTTCCAGCCTCCAGGCTCTCTGTACAGATGACATCCCTGTCCTGCGTTCATACAGGCATGTCATGGATGCGTACGAACCTGTCAAGACCTACAAGCCAACAGGCATCCTTCAAAGTCTGTCAACAGCCATCTCACCTCGGAGGCCTCAGGATACAAAGGCAAGAACCAGCTAAATAAACCAAATCCAACCATCAGTCATCCAATAAATATTTTCCAACAAAAGTTTATGGATATATAAACCCAAAATGAATGTCTTTCACTGTCTAATTCCATATAATGCAGGAGAGCTCAGAATTACCCATGAATCTAGCTGTGGAACAAAAATTCTTCAGAAAGGCATTGAATATGAAAAAAAAAAAATCTCGCACTTCTCATGATAGTGAAAGACTGTCTTTTCAGATATAGAAAACCGAAGACTTGGCTCAAAGTTCCGCTCGAATTGATAAAAATAAATTATTTTATTGGTAAAACCTAGAGTCAGCCAGAAAAAAGTATGCAAACTTCCCCCAATCACTATCAGTGTGGGTATAAATTGACATGATCCTTTTGGAAGGCAATTAGTAAATTACATGAAAAGCTTTAGAAATTTCACCATTAATTCAGTAAGCCCCTACTTATGACTTCAACCTATATAAACAGATAGATATATGAAAAGATTCATGAAAATGTTTAAGAATATTTATAATAGCAAAAATTGTCAAGAATCTACATTTTTATTGAATGGTGGAACTGTTAAACGCTTTATGATATGTGACATAAGAAATGATATACATTATTTGATTTCTTATTTATTAAGTACCTATTATGTACCAGGCACCCTTTCAGGAGATTGCAATTAATAAATATAGACAAAGCCTTCATAAAGGTGATATTTCAGTCAAGGGTAGAAGAGACATATACTACAAAATCAAGCAAATAAGTACACATGCAAAATATTTTTAGAGCAATAGAAAGTAGTAGAAAGCTGAGAGCTGAAGAATTGATGTTTCTGAACTGTGGTATTGGAGAAGACTCTTGAGAGTCCCTTGGACTTCAAGGAGATCAAACCAGTCCATCCTAAAGACCAGTCCTGGGTGTTCATTGGAAGGACTGATGCTAAGGATGAAACTCCAGTACTTTTGGCCACCTGATGCAAAGAACTGAATCATTGGAAAAGACCTGATGATGGGTAAGATTGAAGGCAGGAAGAGAAGGGGACGACAGAGGATCAGATAGTTGGATGGCATCATCAACTCGATGGACATGATTTTGAGCAAGCTCCGGGGGCTGGTGATGGATAGGGAAACATGGCATGCTGCAGTCCATGGGGTCACAAAGAACTGGACACAACTGAGCGACTGCTGCTGCTGCTGCTGCTGCTAAGTCGCTTCAGTTGTGTCCGACTCTGTGCAACCCCATGGACTGCAGGCCACCAGGCTCCTCTGTCCAAGGGATTCTCCAGGCAAGACAATGGAGTGGGTTGCCATTTCCTCCTCCAATGCATGCAAGTGAAAAGTCAAAGTGAAGTCGCTCAGTCATGTCCGACTCCTAGCGACCCCATGGACTGCAGCCTACCAGGCCCCTCCGTCCATGGGATTTTCCAGGCAAGAGTACTGGAGTGGGTTGCCATTGCCTTCTCCTAACTGAGCAACTAAACTAAACTAAATAGAAAGTACTATGCAGATAATAAAGTAGTGATATAATAGAAATTGCTGGTGGTGAAAGCTAGGGATTATTTTATACAAGGATTTCTCAACATATGCACTATTGACATTGAAAACCATATTCTTTGTGTAGGCTTTTTTTGTTGGGGGAGGGCTGTGATGGTTCCTGTGCATTGCAGGATGTTTATTTAGCAGTATCCGCCTAGATCTGATAGATAGAGTGCCTGATGAACTATGGAATGAGGTTCGTGACATTGTACAGGAGACACAGAGCAAGACCATCCCCATGGAAAAGAAATGCAAAAAAGCAAAATGGCTGTCTGGGGAGGCCTTACAAATAGCTGTGAAAAGAAGAGAAGCGAAAAGCAAAGGAGGAAAGGAAAGATATAAACATCTGAATGCAGAGTTCCAAAGAATAGCAAGAAGAGATAAGAAAGCCTTCTTCAGCGATCAATGCAAAGAAATAGAGGAAAACAACAGAATGGGAAAGACTAGGGATCTCTTCAAGAAAATCAGAGATACCAAAGGAACATTTCATGCAAAGATGAGCTTGATAAAGGACAGAAATGGTATGGACCTAACAGAAGCAGAAGATATTAAGAAGAGATGGCAAGAATACACAGAAGAACTGAACAAAAAAGGTCTTCACGACCCAGATAATCACAATGGTGTGATCACTGACCTAGAGCCAGACATCCTGGAATGTGAAGTCAAGTGGGGCTTAGAAAGCATCACTACGAACAAAGCTAGTGGAGGTGATGGAATTCCAGTTGAACTATTCCAAATCCTGAAAGATGATGCTGTGAAAGTGCTGCACTCAATATGCCAGCAAATTTGGAAAACTCAGCAGTGGCCACAGGACTGGAAAAGGTCCGTTTTCATTCCAATCCCAAAGAAAGGCAATGACAAAGAATGCTCAAACTACTGCACAATTGCATTCATCTCACATGCTAGTCAAATAATGCTCAAAATTCTCCAAGCCAGGCTTTAGCAATATGTGAACCGTGAACTTCCTGATGTTCAAGCTGGTTTTAGAAAAGGCAGAGGAACCAGAGATCAAATTGCCAACATCCGCTGGATCATGGAAAAAGCAAGAGAGTTCCAGAAAAACATCTATTTCTGCTTTATCGACTATGCCAAAGCCTTTGACTGTGTGGATCACAATAAACTGTGGAAAATTCTTCAAGAGATGGGAATACCAGACCACCTGATCTGCCTCTTGAGAAATTTGTATGCAGGTCAGGAAGCAACAGTTAGAACTGGACATGGAACAACAGACTGGTTCCAAATAGGAAAAGGAGTTCGTTAAGGCTGTATACTGTCACCCTGTTTATTTAACTTCTGTGCAGAGTACATCATGAGAAACGCTGGACTGGAAGAAACACAAGCTGGAATCAAGATTGCTGGGAGAAATATCAATAACCTCAGATATGCAGATGACACCACCCTTATGGCAGAAAGTGAAGAGGAACTCAAAAGCCTCTTGATGAAAGTGAAAGAGGAGAGTGAAAAAGTTGGCTTAAAGCTCAACATTCAGAAAACGAAGATCATGGCATCCAGTCCCACCACTTCATGGGAAATAGATGGGGAAACAGTGGAAACAGTGTCAGACTTTATTTTTCGGGGCTCCAAAATCACTGCAGATGGTGACTGCAGCCATGAAATTAAAAGATGCTTACTCCTTGGAAGGAAAGTTATGACCATACTAGATAGTATGTTCAAAAGCAGGGACATTACTTTGCCAACAAAGGTTCATCTAGTCAAGGCTATGGTTTTTCCTGTGGTCATGTATGGATGTGAGAGTTGGACTGTGAAGAAAGCTGAGCGCCGAAGAATTGATGCTTTTGAACTGTGGTGTTGGAGAAGACTCTTGAGAGTCCCTTGGACTGCAAGGTGATCCAACAGTCCATTCTGAAGGAGATCAGCCCTGGGATTTCTTTGGAAGGAATGATGCTAAAGCTGAAACTCCAGTCCTTTGGCCACCTCATGTGAAGAGTTGACTCATTGGAAAAGACTCTGATGCTAGGAGGGATTGGGGGCAGGAGGAGAAGGGGACGACAGAGGATGAGATGGCTGGATGGCATCACTGACTCGATGGACGTGAGTCTGAGTGAACTCCGGGAGTTGGTGATGGACAGGGAGGCCTGGCATGCTGCGATTCATGGGGTCACAAAGAGTCGGACATGACTGAGGGACTGATCTGATCTGATCTGATCTGGCTGCTAGTCACTGAAAGTACTCATCCCAATCATGACAGTAAAACATGTCTCCAACCATTGCCAAACGTGCCTTTGGTGGCAAAATCTGACCCAAATGAGAATCACTCCTTTAGATATAGTGTAAGTAAAGCTTCTTTGCGGAGAAGGCAAGGGCACCCCACTCCAGTACTCTTGCCTGGAAAATCCCATGGATGGAGGAACCTGGTAGGCTGCAGTCCATGGGGTTGCTAAGAATCGGACACGACTGAGCGACTTCACTTTCACTTTTCACTTTCATGCATTGGAGAAGGAAATGGCAACCCACTCCAGTGTTCTTGCCTGAAGAATCCCAGGGATGGTGGAGCCTGGTGGGCTGCCATCTATGGGGTCGCACAGAGTTGGACACGACTGAAGTGACTTAGCAGCAGTAGCAGCAGCAAGGCTTCTTTGAGGAGGTAACATCTGAGATGAGATGTATGCTTTGAAATAATCTTTAGGATTAGAGAAATATTCATGATATAACAGTAACATATATAATATAGTCAATAAAATGTTGATGTTGATCAAGGTGGATATCCTTTTTAAATCTCTATCTAGACAGAGAATATAGCATGATGGTAAGAACCATAGGTCTGTAGCCTTGCTGCCTTAATTTCAATCGCAGTTCCACTGCTTTTTATAGGTGGCCTTGGGTAAGTTACTTTACATCCTTGTGCTCTTTGGTCTTCATTCAAAGAGTGTGGATGATACTAGTAGTACTTAAATAAGTAGTATTAAATGAGTGTTAAGTACTACTAGTATCATCCCCATGGTAACTCAGAGGGTAAAGAATCTGCCTGTAATGCAGAAGACCAGATTCGATCCCTGGGTTGGGAAGATCCCCTGGAGAAGGGAATGGCAACCCACTCCAGTATTCTTGCCTGGAGAATCCCATGGACAGAGGAGCCTGGTGGGTTACAATCCATGGGGCTGCAAAGAGTTGGACATGACTGAGCAACTAACACTACTACTACTACTACTACTACTAGTATTAAACGAGTTAATACCAACAACAGTTCTAGAAGAGTGAGTGACACATCTTGGAAGCACTATATACAATATATGCATACATATTATTATATATACAATATACATATATATTATATAATAATACATTAAAGTTACATTAATATATATTCTAAATTTAATACATACTACATAGTATAAATCTGATGCATATATAGACACATACGCTAAATATATATACCAGATATTTCTATTGTCTTTTGGTGAGACAAATAAAATGTGTTAATAATGGTAGAATTACAGGGGATTTTATTTTGCTTGTCTTTTTGTATTCTTCACAGTTTTATAGACACAAATGTAAATTCTGCATTCACATCAAAATAAAAATCAATATTATTTTAGCACAAAGAGAGAATTTTTAGACTTTCACCAGGATCAACTGGCATATTGAGAGTGGGATAAGAAGGCCAATAGAAGACGTGATCAGAAAAGCCTGTACCAAGGAAAATGAGTCAATTGTCAACTGAAAGTTGAGACACCCCACATTCAATCTGTCAGTCAATTCATCCTTCATCTGAAATTTAACACGTGTTTTTTGCCAGACACTGTGTTAGGTGCTGGAAAATCAAAGACAAATAGAGGTGCATTTTCTGCAAGGAACTCACAGCAGAAAGGGGAAGAGAAATACATCCAAAATTAACCACTGTGCACAGAACTATAGGATATAATGAGGATACCTGCCCAGGTCTCTGGGGGCTCCCAAAGGAAACAATTAGTTTCAGCTGGAGTAGGGGGTATTGTAGGAAACTTCACCTATGAGATGTCACTTGCATTTGTCTTTGAGGGATAAATTTGGAAAATGCAATCATTTGTAAGAATTCTGGTTCTAGGCAATCACATAGCATGCTTCCTAATCAAACACCAGCAAGATCACCTAGAGAGAGAAATCACAAAGGACAAAGGAGTTACACTTCAGAAAAGTGTCTTGATCTCATATCAGAGTGCCTGGTTTCATAAAGCAATTTGTGAAAATAAAGTTTGACTGTCATAGGAATTAGAAGGCATAAGTTCAAGTACTAGCTCTGCCCCTTACCAGTCGGGTAATCTTGGGCAAACCATTAAAATCTCTGACCCTCCATCTACTTCTTCATTCATATAATAATGATAATAATACTTTGCAATAGTGTTGTGAGCGTCAAATGAGATAATGCAAATAAGAGACTTTCAGTGACATTCAAATAGTTGGGATGATAAACTGTGATGGCTTTAACATAATAGCGACAATTGTGAATAATTATAATTTAATTTTTAACATTTATAATTAAATACAAACAGTAAGAAAAGAAATCAACTGTATATACAACACCAATTAGACATGAGTTTATAGCCTGATTGGCTCCATTTATTTTTTCAGAGCTCTTAACCTATTACTAATCCAAGTGCATCAAGCTATAAAAACTTTATACAATTCTTTCCCTAAGATAATATAATCTTTATTTCTTGAGACACTTTATACTAACATTAAACTGAAAGTAACTGGATAAAAATGAAATGGAGACTCATAATTGCAAACTGTTTTCATGTTGAAAGAAGATTCAACCACATTCTAGGACTGAATTGCCCTTGCTACAGTTTAGGATCGAGCTATAAAAGTATATCACTTAGCCTACATCTGCCTACCAGTGCAAAGTATTGCGGCAAACAGAAAACAGAGGTAATTACCTAGAAGCATTGGGCCAAACACTCCACTTCGGCCCCTAAGACTGAAGTTGCTTTGCAGGCAGCAGGGAAACCTAGGACAGGGCCATGGTCAATTTCCTCTTAAAACTTTCTTCCCCCTGAATCCTTTTCACCTTGAACAGTCAGCCCTATCATATTTGGAGAAATGATACTTGCTTGCTTTTTCTCTCTTTATTGAAAAGGCTTAAGATGTCCTCTTGTCATGGCCCTTGATAAACATTTCATCTAATATTTTTTGAGACAGTTTTAGTTGAAGCGCTGGCAGAAGACAAATCAAAACAATAATACATAAAACTGCTGCTTTACTTGAGTGTCTTAAAAAAAAAAAAAAAAAAAAAAAAGCCCTGAATGTCTTTAAAGGACATCTAACCAGAATTGGCATCTGAAAAATTAAAGAAAAAGAAGACCCCACATACTCAGTTCATTTATTTCTCCCCCATTAAAAAAAAAATTAAAAACTCCAGTACTTTGGCCACCTGATATGAAGAACTGACTCATTTAAGACTCTGATGCTGGAAAAGATTGAAGGCGGGAGGAGACGGGGACGACAGGGGATAAGATGGTTGGATGACATCACCAACTCAATGGACATGAGTTTGAGTAAACTCTGGGAGTTGGTGATGGACAGGGAGGCCTGGCATATTACAGTCCATGGGGTGAAAAAGAGTTGGACACGACTAAGTGACTGAACTGAACTGAAAAAACAGAGGTAATGAACGTAAGATTTTATGTGGTCCTATCTAACAGGATATAACAATGACACATTCCATGAATTACTGACTGCCATTCATCTCAAAAGGTGAGATACTTAAGAAGCCTTCAACTCTCACCTTGAGTAAACTACCCCACTCAGCTTTGAAAAAGAAAATGTGTGTTTTTAAAATACAACTTCTTTAAGTATCAGTTACCTTGTATTACACTTTTGACACTACTAGGGAATCCTTATCGTCCTCATTTTGTTCTGTCGTTAACCATAGTATCAGATCTCAAACTTAACTCAGTTTAAGAAAAACAGTGCTCTATACATCAGGAAAATGATTCTAGCTCTTTCTAATAATTTTTCACCATGTGTGATCATGTATGCTTTTTTCTATTTTGTGTATTGTGTCATTACCCACCAAGCTGTGAAGACAGTCCATATATTCTAACAAGAAGATATCACTTCTGACATTTGTGTGAACTTTACAAACTTTACACACTAAGGGAGAAACTTTTTTTCTTACCTGTACAGTGTCAGCTTACTAATCATACTTATCTGTTAATGGCTTGGTAACTTATACTTACAAATGTCACTTCTCTGTTTTGATCAGATTTCAACTACAGATAATCACAGTACTAAATTCTAAGTTAGAGGACAATTTAAATCCAAAGGAAAATGTAATTCATCATCACAGCTTTAAAAAATAGTCCAAATATTTGAAATGCACACTCACCTTAAAATTCTGGTGCAGAATTAAAATGAAAATCATCCTTCCTTAAAGTCTTATCTAATCATTTTCATAGAGACTTCTGGAGTTTATTGCTCAGAAGGAAAACTTAAAAGCAAGCTACTTTTTTTCAAAAGGCCATTTGTCAACAGAACTGAGTTAAGCCATTGAGAATAAGAGAATGGGAAAGAAAGAGTTACTGACATTTTGTGTGTATGAATGATGTGTGTGTGCTTTGTTTTGCTTTTTTATGAGTAATATGATCAGGAGAATATTGCTCATGATATCATTGTGATCACAGTGTATAAGATGTCTTGGGAGAGCTGCTATTATGGTTGAGATCAATGGTACTGAAATACAGGCCAATCTTGTTTTGTTTTGCTTTGCCGTATAGTGCTTCCCAGATACTGCATTTTTTACAAATTGAAAAATGTGTTAGTTGCTCAGTCGTGTCCAACTCTTTGCTATCCATGGACTGTGGCCCACCAGGATACTCCGTCCATGGGATTCTCCGCGCAAGAATATTGAAATGGGTTGCCATTTCCTTCTCCAGGGGCTCTTCCCAACCCAGGGATTGAACCTGGGTCTCGTGCATTGCAGGCAGATTCTTTACCATCTGAGCCACCAAGGAAGCAGTCTATGGCAACTTTGCATGAAATAATTCTATCAGAGTCACTTCTTCCAACAGCAGTTTCTCACTTTAAGTCTCTGTGTCACATTTTAATAATCCTCAGTGCATGCTGTGCTGTCGCGCTAGGTTGCTTCAGTCATGTCTGACTCTATGTATTCATGGACTGTAGCCCGCCAGGCTCCTCTCTCCACAGAATTCTCCAGGCAAGAATACTGGAGTGGCTTGCTGTGCCCTCCTCCAGGGGATCTTCCAACCCAGGGATTGAACCTGAGTCTCACATTTCCTGTAGTGGCAGGCAGGTTCTTTACCTGGGTATTCTCACAGTATTTCAAACTTTTTCATTTTTACTATATTTGTTATGGTAATCTGTGATCAGTGATCTTTGAGGTGACTATGACAAAGAGATTACAACTCACTGATGCTTAGCATTTTTGAGCAATGAAGTATTTTTAAGTAAGGTATGTACGTTGTGTTTTTCGACAAAATGCTGTTACACACTTAACAGACTATGCTGCTGCTGCTGCTGCTAAGTCGCTTCAGTCGTGTCCAACTCTGTGCGACCCCAGAGATGGCAGCCCACCAGGCTCCCCCGTCCCTGGGATTCTCCAGGCAAGAACACTGGAGTGTGTTGCCATTTCCTTCTCCAATGTATGAAAGTGAGAAGTGAAAGTGAAGTCGCTCAGTCATGTCCGACTCTTCGCGGCCCCATGGACTGCAGCCTACCAGGCTCCTCCGTCCATGGGATTTTCCAGGCAAGAGTACTGGAGTTGGGTGCCATTGCCTTCTCCAAAACAGACTATAGTATAATGTAAACATAACTTTCAGATGTGCTGAGAAAGCAAGATTCACATGACCTGCTTTACTGCGATATTTGTTTCACTGTGGTCTTTTGCAACAGAACCAGCGAAATCTCTGAGGTATGCCTTGGAATCCAGAATTAAGGGCACAGAAGATTAAACCTGACTGGTAGTTTGCAAATGAAAAAACAGAGATGGACTTGTGAGATATTTAGAAGGAAGAACAAATAAGAACTGGTAAATAATATGATGGAAGGACGCACGTGTGCGTGTTTGGTGAGTGTGCTCAGTTGCTTAGTCATGTTCCACTCTTTGCAACCCCATGGACCGTAGCTCACCAGGTACCTCTCTCCATGGAATTTTTCAGGCAAGATTACTGGAGGGGTTGCCATTTCCTACTTCAGGGGATCTTCCCAACACAGAGATCAAACCTGCATCTCTTGCACCTCCTACGTTGGCAGGCAGATTCTTTACTATTGCACCAGGTGGAGGGATGGAACAAATCAAAGAATACTTTAAGTTTTAGACATCAGCAAAAGGGCAATACTTTGAAAAGAAATTAATTGTGAATTCTTCAGGGATATTCAGAAATATCAAGTTCAGGGAGGAGAATGAAAGTCCAAGTAGAAAGAGACAAAACAATTGTAATAATTTGGCTGAAAATTCAAATAAAACATCCAATAGTCAGCTGCATGTCTGAGATTGCAATGTGTGATGACTGTGGGTCTCTTGAGGACCAAGACTATTTGCTCTTAGTCTCTGAAATCCCAAGCATATCTAGGCACACAGTTATGTGCCTGGCTGACTGACTGCATAGAGATTTGGTAACCAACTGCACAAAGAAAATGAGTTGTGAGTGAGAATTAAGACCAAGGAACAAAGCAAGGAACTAAAAGGACAAAGTTTGAGGAATATTTAAGGAATGGGAGGGGGAAAAAGAAACCAGTAACAGAGGTACGAAAGGTCTGTCAAAGAAGTAAACCCAGAGAGAGAAAGGGGAGTGGAAGGGAAGAAAAAAAACAAGAAGAGAATCAGAGGAGTGCCTGTGGGATAGGGTGGGGGTAATGCTACTTATTCATAATTTGAATAAGTAGTTCATAAGTATATTCATAATTTGAATATACATATGTATAGATATATGTATAAACTCTGAAGATGCACCAATGCAAAAATTCTAAAGTCACAATTAGTGAGCAAAAATGAAAATCATTAAAATGTTTCCTTAAAAACTTCAAATAAATAAATTAACATCTCCTCTCACATTGATTCATCCATTGCATGTGGGTACTCAATAAACGTTAATTGAACTAAATTAATAACATTTGCTCAGTGGTAATAAAAAATTAATTAACTGTCTGTCTTCTCTGTTACTCACATTTATTCCCACTGCTTCTGCAATTACTTCTAGCCCAAACAGAAATTTTCTATTTCCTTGACTTTTAGTATCCACTTTAATATTTTTCCCCAACAATACAGATGAACTTCTAATTTTTGTCCTAATTTTTGTGATCTTTTTCCTGTTGAAAAAAATTATTTTCTCTAAGTTAATGTCAAGAACTATGTATAATATCCCAAATATAGTTTCACAAATTCCTTATTTAATTCCAAAATAGTTTTCTCTGCAGAAGATGTGATACCACTTTTTATGTGTTTCTCCTTTTAGCTTATGTTACTTTGTAATACTTTGGGTACAAAGTCAAATAACACCACAAAAGAAGGAATCTGGGGAAATTATTGTTAGCACTCCATCTACAAAAGACGGAAGATGTCAGTAACATTCACCCAAAATTGTGACTCATTTCAGATGTCAGAATTCTGGGTTGAACAGACTGGGTTCTGAAATGTGTGTTTGTCAGATGATTTTCTAATGAGTAACAGATAGTTCCCACTGGGGAGTGGAAAAAAATAAAAATATAAACAGATATAGAATTAAAATAACTTTATGAATGGCAGCTTAACTTCTCTATAAAATTCTCTCAGTACAAGCCCAGTGTCTCCAAATGGTTGCTTAATGTAGCACACCACTTAGATTCAAAATGCTATACTTAAAAGTGTCGAGAAATTAAAAAGAGAATCATATACCACTTGGCTGTATACTGTATTCTCCGCATGTTCTTACATTCCAGTAACCTCTATCCAACTTTTTTTGTTACTGAATTACTTTGTGCAAAAGCAATTTACATTACATGCTGCCTGACTACGTGTGATAATTTGCACTGATTGTTAATTAATTCTGTAAGTAAATAGCTGCTGTAATCTCTATCCTCATCAAGGTTTCGCTATCTATCAGCTCTTCCTGAGGATAGAGCAGCTGTAACTAAAAAGGCAGGATTCCCTAAATGTGCGAGAAGGTAGTCCTGCTTTGTAAAGACTGCTGAGGGAGAGATATGTCTATAAAGTGATGTTATTTGCAAGGCTTGATTTCCAGTAGGTGACACATCAAAGGATTTAGAGTGAAAAGGGTTTTGCTGATGTGCAGTTCCAGTGGTGAGGAAGGAGAGAGAAAAGCTAAGAACAAATAGGAGGAAATACTGAGTAATATAAAGAGACAGGGATAAGAGCAACGGTTTTGGAATCCAAACGGCCTGGGTTCAAATCCCAGGTCTATCGTTTACTAACAAGGAAGCCTCAGGCAACTTATCTAAATAAACTTTCTAAGCCTTGGCTTTACTCATCTGTTAACTTGGGGTACCAATGTATGCATTTCCTATGTATTCTGGGAGGCTGACAATAACTGCCTCCTAGTGTCTTTGTGATGCTTAAATAAGGTACATAGTGGTAACACAGAACACTTGACATAAAATGTATACAATTCTGTGTGTGTGTGTGTGTGTGTGTGTGCATGCGTGTGTGCGCACGTGCATTTAAGGCAGTGGTTTGGTATTCAAAATGGGTGATTTTTAACCCTTGGAGGAAATCTGGCAATATCCACAGACATTTTTGTTTATTGTATCCTGGGGTAATTGGTGTTACTGGCATCAAGTAGGGAGAGGACTGGGATGTTGCTAAACATTCTATAATTTCCCTGTGACAAAGAATTATCCGGCCCCAAATGTCAGTACTTCTCAGAGTACTGAAGGCATAATTTTAATGACTATTTGTGATCATAGGTGGTTAGTCGACACTTTGATATCCAAGTAAGAAAAATAAACTATTCTTTTTTATCATTATCTTAAATCCATGAATCTCTCTTGAGTTAGAGTCCAAGAGTTTCTCAATCTGTTGAGCTAATTCTATCAATTCAATATTACATTGTTATTACTGTTATTCAGTTGCTAATTTGTATCCAACTCTTTGCAACCCCATGCTGCTGCTGCTGCTGCTAAGTCACTTCAGTCGTGTCTGACTCTGTGCGACCCCATAGACGGCAGCCCACCAGGCTCCGCCGTCGCTGGGATTCTCCAGGCAAGAACACTGGAGTGGGTTGCCATTTCCTTCTCCAATGCATGAAAGTGAAAAGGGAAAGTGAAGTCGAGTCCGACTCTTAGCGCCATGGACTGCAGCCTACCAGGTTTCCCTCTCCTTCACTATTTCCCCGAGTTTGCTCAAACTCATGTCCATTGAGTCTGTGATGCCATCCAACTAACTCATTCTCTGTCACTTCTCCTCTTGCCATCAGTTTTTCCCAGCATGACAGTCTTTTACAGCAAGTCGGCTCTTTGCATTAGGTGCCCAAAGTATTGGAGCTTCAGTTTCAGTATCAATCCTTCCAATGTATATTCAGAGTTGATTTCTTTTAGGATTGACTGGTTTGATCTCCTAGCTGTCTAAGGGACTCTCAAGAGTCCTCTCTAGCACCACAGTTAGAAAGCATAAATTCTGCAGTGTTTAGCCTTCTTTTATGGCCCAACTCTCACATCCATATATGATTACTAGAAAAACCATAGCTTTGACTATATGTACCTTTGTAGTCAAAATGATGTCTCTGGTTTTTGCTGTCTAGGTTGATATTACATTAAATGCTATCAACAATAGATGTTTTCCAGAACCTGTTTCTGCCAATCCCTTTTAACGTGAATCAAACTGCATCTAAGAGATTTAAAGCCAAGAGCATAAGAGACAGAAAAAAGAAATTAAGCACTGTTAAAGTCAAGTCTATTTGGAGGCTCAGAAAGAAACAAAAAAGGCTGAAGACAACTGTGTGTGCAATAGTGTCAGCTCTCACACAAGTTAGGAGCCTTTGGAGAGCAACTGTTTCATAATTAGCTTCTGAAAATCACTGATGTACCTATCAGTAGGCTGTCCTCTCCTTTTTCCACTCTCAAAAGCAGAAGGTCACTATGGCAGTGGTTCCCAAACTTGTCAGCATGTTGGAATCTCCTGGGGAGCTTCCAAAATCTCTGAGGAACTGTAATCCAATCTGTTAAAGGGATAGAGGGGATGCCTGATCTTTAAAATATTTCCAAGTTTTAAAAGATTTCCAAGATGATTCTACTCTGTAGATAGGTCTAGGAACCCCCGTCCTAGCAGGTAGGATCAAGTAGAGATTTTCATCTGCTTCAAACCAAAAAGCAGCTTCTGAAAGGACAATGACAATGGAGTTGGCAAGAAGATACTTCCTGCACTGAGCTGCCTAACCACAGTAAAATTAAACCAGGTTGCCAACTCTTTTATTGATTTCAGTCACTCAGTGAGCATTACTCAATCAGGGACTGGGCTAGTGATGGAAAAGGAAATCCTCCAGAAAGCATCTTCACTACCTCCCAGTAGAGCTGCCCGATCCCCAGGACTGGTGCTTGTTGAGGTCTGGAGAATTCCCTGGGAATCAGTCTGGATGTATGTGTGTCTCACATCTGTTAACCCTTCTCTGCATCTCTGGATCACTTCACTGGTGCAGTTAAGCTATACATTAACTGCACCACTACCCTGTCTTGTCTCTTTCTCTAACCTGATTTTGTGGTATGCTTCTGTTGTACGCTCCTCAACATTTTACTGTATTGCTAATTTGTTCGACATTTCTAAAAGCCAGTGACCATACCTCTGTTGCGTTAGTCACTCAGTCACGTCTCACTCTCTGCGACCCCATGGACTGTAGCCCACCAGGCTTCTCTGTCCATGGGATTCTCCAGGCAAGAATACTGGAATGGATTGCTATTCCCTTCTCCAGGGGATCTTCCTGACCCAGAGATTGACCCTGGGTCTTCTGCATTGCAGGAAGATTCTTTATTGTCTGAACCCCCAGGGCAGCCCCAGTTAGGCAGCACTGAATTCTGAGGGCCCAGCCCAGTGCTAACACCCTCAATTATTATGTGGGAATCAGTAAACAAACATGGGAGATGTGAACCACATGAAGCATCTAGGTCTCCTCAGCCTGCCCTGTGCCTCTCCAAACCAGGATCTCAGTCAAAGAGCTTGCTAGACATTCCCTCCCAGGGTGTTACATGGAAATAAAAGCCTGTTCCCCAAGAAGCACACTCTCAAAGCCACAAAGAAAGACTATCACCTTTATAAGGACCTAACAAATGGCAAAGCAGAGAAAAGACTGGCAACCAAAGAGTCTTCAAGGCAGACATGGAAATGAGCTTATAGGCTGGTTACGTGTGACCCCTTTTCTTATACAGGGAAGGAAACTGAGGTCTGTAAAGACAAAGGAATGCAACAACTTGATTGAGATCATACACATTATTAAACAGTACTGTCCAGCATTTAAAAATCCATTTATTGGCCAAAAAGTTCATTTAGGTTTCTCCAGGAGATGTTAGAGAAAAACCCAAACCAACTTCTTGGCTAACCCAATACTACTTCTGAGATTCACAACACATTATGACAATAAGCTGACAACATTTTATGAGATTTTTGTTAATTCTAGTGAATGAACACCTTGCTTCTCCCACCCATTACTACAAAGACCACCATGGAAATTAGTGTTACCAATTACCATGAAATGTGAAAATTGCCATGTGTTTTAAATTGTATAATTATTGCACGTTTATTCTTACATATATTTTCATTCAAAATAATCCTATTCAATAACGTTGCATACTTTCAAATAATATTTTAATCTTAGAAAAGTCTAGAATGGGGATTTGTCCGCAAACATCCATCTTTGGATCCCTAGGTCATGTCAACTATAGTGGGTGTCTGTATGTGTGTTTTCTTTTTTCATCTAGATGTGCAACTCACAAATGAAAAGCAGGCAGACCAGAAAGCCATTAATGCTATCGTTATAAATTCAGTATCCGAATTCAATATCACAGATGGACCAGCCAAGGAAACCCCCAGTGAGAAAAAACTGTCAGAATCCAGCATATCACTGTCCTCCCTTGAAGAAAGCCAAACGAAATTTTCCTACCTCCAAACTGATACTTCAGTTCATCCGAGAGACACTGATGGTATGTTTCTCACAATCAACCTATCTCTAAATAAAGCTCCCCAACCCCCGGCCCCTGGAAAATCATCACATATGCTGTTAGGGGGAAAAAAAGTCTTTATGAATATTAAACAGGAAGACTTTGATTTGAAAACTCTGGTGAATGACACATGTCAAGGTCACCTTGCAATTATGAGGTGCTTGGTAGGTTGTTTGCTCTCCAAGGTGGGAGTCTGAGGCAAAGTGTTTTAAATAGCTTGAGTGAGGTATAATCATCCTGGCTATGGAGTGATGAAGTAAATTTTTTAAATGGCCAATTTTTTTCTCTTCTTGGATCTGGAACTATTCAACCTTTGAGTCTAGACTGAGAGGACTGAGAGGAGAAGAAGGCAGAGTGGAATAGTATCAAAAAGTTGAAAATGTGTAAAAATAAACTTCTTTAACTATAAGGATGCTGAGATCAGCAGCCTGTGGGAAAAGGTTGGTTCCTCTGGTAACACTACCTCCTAGGCGTTTGAATCAGTGCAAAGCTACACCAAACCATCTCGATGTATGACATAAGAGGCATGTTTCATCTGCAAAACCAATTTCAAACTGAGCTGATGTTAAATGATCAGCATAGTCAAGTTCAAAGTAATGGACTTCAGACTAAGACATATGGAATTTTAATCAGGCTAACTTTGCAGTGACCTTTACAGAAGATGCAAATCACTCAAGAGCTTTATAATATTCCATATTGATATTTGCATTTAAGGAAAACTCGAAGTTTCTCAAAGGAAAACATAACAGGGTATAGTTTCTGGTCTATATTTAAATTCATATTTGCCTTTCAAAATAAGACAAAAAATGAAATGAACTCTGTATAACAGGAACTTTGAAATCACATCAGTTTAATTCCTGACTCAAATTTATTCACTGTATAAAACTGGATAAAGTTTTACCACCTATGAATCTCAGACTTTCAGTTATATAATGGTGCTAGTAACATGCCATACGGTGTTTTGAAGATCAAATGAAACAGCACGGGAAAACATCCCAAAGTCTATCACATAATGGGTGTCTAATTTTTGCTTTTATTATGATTACGGTTTTAAAAAGTAAGGAAAAGATTTCTAATACATGTTATATATGATCTTGTGAAAATGTCATGGATGCTTTGGACCAGAAGCTACAGACAGGATCGCCTGCAAATGCAGTTGCCAGATGATAATGTGAATTATGAAGCATGGAGGTAAACAATAGACATTGGCGAGTATTATGGCAAGGTAAACAGCACCGCCTCTACTCAGCTCCAGCTAATTGTTGCCAGAAGGAAAAAGAGGTTCAGAGTTGCCAGACCTAGAATGTTACACGCAACCTCTCAATTTGTAAGTGTTGGCAATACTTACGATGTTGCCAGCTTACTTTATGAAGCCCCAGATACTCACAACAAGACATGGATTTTGGCTAACTCTGGCCAGGTTATGACCTTGAGTCAAGATGATGTCCATATTTCTCGTTTTGTTAGAGCTTGGTGCTAATCAAGAAAACAGGCAATACAACAGCATTCTCAACATTTTGACACTAAAGAATTCTGTCAAATCATGTCAGGGTTACACAGCTCTTGTAATGATTCCAGAATCAGGAATTCCCATTATATGTATCCACACACACACACACGTATAGCAGAACCACTCTAACCTGTCTTATCAGGTGTCTTGGCAGAATGAGAAGGCCAATGCAGTCAGCATGTTGCCTGAACCCTTGTATTCTCAGGGAAGACCCAAATGACTATTCTATTAAAATGGCAACCCTACTCTGGTGCCTCATGTAGGAAAAAACCATTCACTCTGCAAAAGAGCAAAGGAGATTCATGAAGACCACTGAATTAGACTGTCTTGTTAAGGCCTGGACCAAGGATACTGTGGTCCAGGAAATTCCAATATTAAGCTAACAGCCTAGGCAGTAGTTTACCCTTCATTTCCCTAGCTGTAAAAAAAAAAAAAAAATCTCCCTACCACGGTAAGCACTTTTGGTATCTGGTTAAAAGACAGTAAAACATCCAGACAAGGGCCCACAAACAGTGTGAAGAAACTCTTATTATCCTAAACAGCAAAGATCAAGGAACTAAAACAGTTAAATCAGATTCACTTCATTTTAGGAAATTTTGATAGTAATTAATTTAAGGATGCAGAAATTGAGAGCTGGGGTCATTGTTCATACTGAGATAAATACAGAAATATCTTTCAGGAACAGCAGGGGAAACAGAAGGGAAAAGAGAAGATTGCATCCACTTCCATGTAGTTTGTGGTTAATTTATTTTCAAATATATAAATGAGTGCATAGGAATGGGTGCTTAATTGCTAATATCTATTATTTATATACATTTCCCCACTTAAAACAAGGATGGAGAAGCCTCACACATGCAGATTTTGTAAAATGTGCTTCATCCATTAGCACAGTTCATGGTGTGTGCACTGATGGGAATTTAAGAAGGATCTTTACTGCGCATCACACACTATGTGCTGCGACATTATTATTAAATCATGGCTCATCCGTGTGGTCCCATTCCTGGAGAAAAGGGGAGAAGTCCAGAGCACTATCTGTGCTTCTGCTTCTATGATCTGACTGTAAAAGCATCCCGGTGGATGATAAAACCAGGGATATACATGCTATGAGAAAACAGGCTGCTTAAAAAGATTCCTGAGAATATACCTAATGGATGTATAATTTTGAATCTGAGGTGTCTCATCCAAGTGGAAGAGGAAAATCATAAATATAAGACACCTCAAAAGAATAGTCTTAATTACACCATGGACTACTGAATAAAATGATTACATTTTCTACACTGTAAATTTCATACAATTAAATGCAACAGTGTCACCTTATAAAATGTTTCAATTTTATAATTATTTCAGTTCATTTGCTCAGAAAAAAACATAAGCACAAATTTACTAAGTATCACCCAAATCTAGTCATTCTAGTTCTAAAGAACTAACTTGAATGTTAGTTGTGCTTGTCTGAACTTAAATAGATCTTGACATATTTAAGTAGCTATTAAAATTGATAAAATCAGGGATGATACCCCAGCTAGAGAAAGGCAGTCACACTTTATCTATTTCCATTCTGCATTACAGACTTTTTTGAAGAACTTAATGTTGGGGGAGTGGGAACCAATTTTTATACTTTTGAACCCAAAACTTCCAGTAACCAGTTGGAGCCACCATGTCATGAATCTTGTTATTAATGCCAAGTTCTCTCGGTGACAGAACACTAACCATAATGTACCAGAATATGCCATTTGGATGAGGTTCATCTTGTCCTTTGCTTTGTTTTTGTTTTTAATTTTGTTTTGGGAGAAGAGGATAGGATTTTTTTTTTAATCTGTATTTTTTAAAATCATGTTCTTGCCACTTTGGAAAATGATTCCCAAAGATGCCGGAGCTATGCTTCTGGAGTTGAGAAGTGTGACAGGGACCAGAGAGGGCAGCTACAGCCACCTCTGGTTCCGCCCTCCTCCTGATTCCAGACATGGTGGTGGCAAGAACGACAGCTAGAAGGGCAAACTCAGAGAGGACAGGATCGTGAGTGAGGGACTGACCTCAGGTACAATAGTGGAAATTCCTTTGCACTGTTACCTTCTCCATTTTAACTAAATATGATCTTTTCTAATGAGGCAGATTCTGCCTCTCTTTTTCTCCCATATTTATTTTTTATTTTTTGGCCGTGTGGTGCAGCATGTGGGATCCTAAGTTCCCTGACCAGGGATCAAACCTGTGCCCCCTGCATTGGAAGTGCAGAATCTTAACAACTGGACCATGAGGGGAGTTTCCTGCCTCTTTAAATGTGAAGTATGCTTGATTTCCAGGACTGTGTTAGCTTCAAGTATATAGCATAGTGACTCAGTATTTTTGCAGATTATACTCTACTATGCTGCTGCTGCTGCTAAGTCGCTTCAGTCATGTCTGACTCTGTGCAGCCCACCAGGCTCCCTTGTCCCTGGGATTCTCCAGGCAAGAACACTGGAGTGGGTTGCCATTTCTTTCCCCAAAGCATGGAAGTGAAAAGTGAAAGTGAAGTCGCTCAGTCGTCTCCAACTCTTAGCGACCCCATGGACTGCAGCCCACCAGGCTCCTCCGTCCATGGATTTTCCAAGCAAGAGTACTGGAGTGGGGTGCCATTGCCTTCTCCGATACTCTACTATAGGTTATTATAAAATAACAGGCATAATTTCCTGTGCTGTACTGTACATCCTTGTTGCTTACCTATTTTATATACTTTAGTTTGTATCTGTGAAGCCCGTACCCCTAATTTGCCCCCCTTTCTATCTCCCCTTTAGCAACCACATTAAGATATGGTGTACCTGTACACGGGAATACTACTCAGTCATAAAAAAGAATGAAATGCTGGCACTTGCAACAACGTAGATGGAACTACAGAATATTATGCTTAGTGAAGTAAGTCAGGCAGAGAAAGACAAACTTTATATGTGGAACCAAAAGTAATACAAATGAATGCATATACAAAACAGAAACAGATTCTCCCCCTTAAACAGCCAATATTCTAATTACATTTGGAATGGTCCAGAGGCTGCAGTAGTCCTTCAGGATCATAAGAGTATCACTTAGCACTTCACAGTCTTCACATCCTCCATGCACCCTAGGGGTGAAAGTAAAGAGGAAATGCTGCTGCTAAGTCACTTCAGTCGTGTCCGACTCTGTGCGACCCCATAGACGGCAGCCCACCAGGCTTCCCCGCCCCTGGGATTCTCCAGGCAAGAACACTGGAGTGGGTTGCCATTTCCTTCTTCGATGCATGAAGTGAAAAGTGAAAGTGAAGTCGCTCAGTCGTGTCCGACCCTCAGCGACCCCACAGACTGCAGCCTTCCAGGCTCCTCCATCCATGGGATTTTCCAGGCAAGAGTACTGGAGTGGGGTGCCATTGCCTTCTCCGAAAGAGGAAATAAAAGCACCCTAAGAGGAAATAAAAGCACCCTCAGAGGGTTTTCATCATGGCTTCTTGCTCAAAGGCAAATACCACATTCAGGTGAATGGCCTGAAGGTCTCAGATCTCCTTTAAGGCAGGTTTAAGGAAGGAAGGAGTGAGAAATGAGATGGGTATCCTGACAGCAACATGCGGAGCCTATGCTGTGATGCCAGGTAGTTCAATAAAAGGAATTTAATACGTAAGGAATGTGCCGCAAAGGTATGAAGAGAGCCGAAAAGCCAAGTGAGGAAATCAGCAGTAATAGGAAAGCTCTGCCACCTCTTCTCTTGGTCTCTCCTAGTTAGCAGTAGATCCTCAGCACGCACATTAGCTCCTCAGCCACTAGCAACTGTTAGTAGACAAAACAGAAGTAAGTGGCACCAGCAGAAGCCACAGCGAGCAGGGCATTTGGAAGAAGATAAAACCAAAGAGAAGATTCAAAGCAGAGAGCTTTGTAGCCTGAGGTAAGGATTTAGGACCTACTTCTAAAGGGAGAGTGAGATGTTCTAATTTATGATTTTAAATATCACAAGGGCTAATGAATTTGAGGTGGGCTCATGTGGAAGCATTGTCCTGGACAGGAGGCTGTTAACATGGACCTGAGAGTGGCTACAGCTAAGACAGTGGACAGAGGCTGACGAATCTCAAATAGGACTCTGCAAGGAAATCAGCGAAACTCAGGAGAGAATTGGGTGGAGAGGGTATGATGAGGAAAAGAAAAATGAGAGGAATGAGGTGCAGCTTTCAGGCAATTCATATGTGCGTTCAGGAGCCATTCACAAGATACAATTAGGGAAGAGACAGGTTTGTGGAATGTGGGAAAGAGGGAGCTCCATGATGCAAGGTGGCCTTGCTAAGTGAGAGATGTTCTGAACACAGTGCAGAAGAGATGAGACGCAGGCGGCTGGATGGATGCTGGGCACGAGGTCATGATGCTTTAGATTGGCCACGAGGAGTGCTAATGATAGGCTATGGAACATCAAGTTTATGCAACATTAAAGTCCTAAGGAATACTGCAGGCAAAGGAAAATATACCCATTCAGGAGAATGGAAAGTCCAATTCTCTTTTCAAACAGTTGAGACTTTCCCCATGAACTGCTTACGCTACTTCTGTGCAAACAAAAATGGGCCATATGCAAAACAGTTTCCCCTGATCATGCAGAATTATTTAATACGTCTTTTAGGAACTGTGTGGAACACGCTTGAAAGTTGGGGAAAAAAATCTGTTTTCAATTCATTAATATTGCTGTGTTTTTCTGGGCTAGAGGCTCTGCCTTTTATAACCAAATAAAAAGGACTGACTTATAAACAGAAAAAGAATAATGGGCTCTATTCTCAAGTGCAAGATAGAGATAAGGAAGGAAACAAATGCCAGCTTGACCAAAGGATTAGGTCAATATATATATAATATTATACATAAAATCTATGGTGTACATCAGAAGCAGAGACCTCCAGGGTCTGACAACTTGAGGAGCTGTTGGCAAGAGGATTCAAACCAGTTATATACCCACAGGAAATTACAAGGCCATTTTACAAACAGGTTTTCACACTCTGATAGGAAATACCAGCTCCCATCCCCAGAGGACACCCTGCACCCAACCTGACTTATTTCTAAGCCAAACTTTGAATCTTGTAATATTTACAAATGACAGGATCTGGTGGGTAAATTATTTTTATATGGTCACAGACCTGAGTAAGTCTCTGATTCTCCAGTCTAAGAGATCAGGGAGCATTTGCTTGGAATATTTTCTCCTGAGAGCCTCTTCTTTACCAGGGGCTGCTAGAGCAGCAGTCTTGGCATTAAAAAAAAAAAGTGATGAGGCTTTATGCCCAAGATCTTTGGCCACCAACACGCCCTCTTCAGAAATGCATACTGAGAACAGTCTATGAACGGCACTCACTCACTGCTGAGTTTTTGTGGATGATTTGTAGTGACTTGTGAGCTATGGGTGGGTTGGCCACATGCTAGAAGCTGGCTCTAAGGGGATAAAAATACACCCTGTCTGGCAGAGAGATGAGTACACACACCATAGACGTATTATGAAATAGGCCACCTAAACTATAAATACTGAGTAATGGCCACAGCACCTGCAACAATACATAGCAATTAAAGTGGTCATAAAAGTTATGGCCTGGTTCTTTACCACTCTGTCTTACTGGGAAGAAAGAATCAGAAGGTGAGAGGCTGGGGAAGAGGGCAGGAGGGACTGAGGGATGAAGGAAGATTTTTGTTTATCTGATTGCAGAACTCACTTTAGACCTTTATATATATATATATATTTTTTTTTAAATAAATTAGAATGAGTGTATTTAAAATATTTGTTCCCTTTCAGAGAATTTCCATGTTCTCCCTTCTCTTAAACACTAAGCAGTGTTGTGCAACAGAACAGCAGTTCTGTTACGAATAACAGAAAAAAGTTTTCCGGAAGACATTCTTAAGAAGTCAATGGATGGGGACCTAAAAACACTTAGACAGCACTGGCAGATGATGCAGAAAGCAGAATTTGCAAGCTTGTATAGTCAGTCAACTGAAGTCTGAAGACCAAAGATTACTAACATTCTTAATGGAGGAAAAATAGATTACAAAAGTGTAATAATGTTGATTGACTGATACGCCCATTAGGAGAGGGGAATTTTCCCCAATTCACACTAAAATGTTACTTTCAACCATCAGCAGTCTTCAGTATACTGATTTTAATTACTTAGATGATATATCATATGAACACTTACCTACCCTTTTTAAAGACCCTTACATGTTTTTGAGACTTTCTTAACTTAAAAAAAAAAAGAAGAAGGAGGGAGGAAGAATGAAGAAAGAAAAGGAAAGAAGTTATAATTTTAACAAAAGAATTACTTCATCTTCTAACTAATTCCCTTTGTAGAAACAAACAAACAAAAATAATCCATAACCCATCACAGCTGCTTGGCTAGAATTACCAATTACCTTCGATGCCTTAGAGATACTTTTCACATTTTTACAAGTCTGCATAGCAAATTTCTAAAACAGTTTTCTTACATAGGATTGATAAGATTTATACCATTTTAAGTGTATATGATGATGTATTTCATTTAACTATATAAAATCAAGGCTGATTCCTCCTTGATCTCCTGGAGGAAAAATGAGACAGGGCTTAAAAATAATATACTACCACAAACAACTACAATTATTTAAAAAGTAATTTATGTTAGGTTTTGAAATGTGCTTTTCACTGGCACTGAATATGGGTGTGGCAGATTTACTGGAATCCACATCAAACAAATAAAAAAGCCTTGTGACGAGAAGCCAGAAATGTGGATGATCTCTCCTTGTCCCCAAATCTAATTGCTCCTGAAAGCTCCCAGCACTTGAGGAGGACTTACTATTTTTCAGACCACTGCAAGGTTTCAAGAGAGGTAGCTAATTGTGCAGCTTCCCAGCACCTCTATACACAATGTAAATATAGGAGTTTAGAAAAGGGACAGCACTTTAAATAACCAGATTATGTGGAATCAATAGGAAATGCTCAGGAAGTTAATAAAGCAATTACTTAAGTAGAGTGAGTACTGGACAGGGGGTGGGAGCAGTTGAGAAAATAATGGTGTACATCACCTCCAATACGGATAAATAATTAAGAGTCGGCTATAAAGTTATCAAGCACACCACTGCACATGCTTGCCCTGCATCTGCGTCCCCAGATGAGCCACATATAATTGTCTTTCTTTCTTCTTTCCACAGAGGACTGCGCCTCCCTTATCCTCACCTGTCTGTTCTGCCAGTTTCTGGACTGTCTCCTGATGCTCCCGGACACGTGTGAAACGGTGTGTATCAATGTTTGCTGCCCCTCTCTCAGGTACCATCACACCTCAGATGAAAGCCACTCCCGGAATGACTGCAACTGCAACTGTGACATTGACTGCAGCCTTTTTGAATCTTGTCATGAGACCAGTGACTGTCTGGAGCTGGCCATGGAGATTTCCGAAATTTGTTATCGTTAGCACAACAAAGGAACCGTGTTCAGGCAGACCTTTTGGCCCTCAGGGGAAACTTCATGACAATGAGCCTGTGATTTTCATGTGCTGAAATGTAAGGACTGTACACATTTCACCATTTTATTCTGCACCTGTCTGGGGAAAAGCTAGTATTGTCAACTCAATGGTCTTGTTCCAAATTTCCCCACCGCATGGCTCACTGAAAAATCAGATCTTGATCACATGTGATGAACAAATCTTACATACTTCTTAAATGCCATAGGTACAAGATGTTTCTTGACTGCAAAATAGCATGCAGAACCATTCTGTGTTATTGCACTCATTGGCTTGCATCATGGATTCAACTTCATTCACAAATTCAGGACAAATTAGTGCATTCTTTTAGAATTGACATACATTAGCTTGTCTTTCTAATGGACTCATGCATAAACATTATGCATTGTTGGTTATTATTAATAATGTATTGTATAACATCATTTTGTAATTAAAAATTTATTTATACAGTCTCTTAAAATTCACTTATATGTACAGTTTAGGTAGGAAAGGGAATTAAATGAATTAGAAACCGTGTTCCTGTAATTACAACAGATGTCTCTAAGACATACCCAGTGAATTTTGAATATGATGTACTTTGAGAGAGTACTGTAATTCTAGACCATATTATTATATGCTTATGACTATGTCATAACAGGTTATGCATATTCTTAATTTGTTACAGAAAATCTTTTCTTTATTCTAATAAGCAGAAATGGGAATTATGTGCAAGTTTCAAGAAAATGACCCCAGATCGTTAATTCTTCATTTTCCTCATTTCTGTTTGTCAGGTACAATAAGCAACAGGATATTAAAACAGAACCAGTTCATTTTACTAAATGATCAGTTGTGTAGGAACCCGAAAGAAATTCATGTGCAGGTACTTATTCAGCACTGAGTTTCCTAATACAGAATGTGCTGCAGAAACCATATCTTTTTTTCTTTTTCTGAAAATTCAAGTGATTCATAATTATATTGAGCACTTCCTCATATTTATAAAAAATCTTTTAAGATGTGGTATAAACTTAGAAAGTGACTTTTGACTCCAACAAACTAAAACAAACAATCAAACAAATTAAAGCGATTTGTGGAGGTTGAAGTCACTTGAATTTTCTTCGGTCTCTGTAGGCATGGCGCTGCTCACAAACGTGTTCTTAAATATTCTAATGACACTATCTCACTACCTTCATCGAATGTAAAAAAAAACACACTGTCAATAACCAAAGAACACGAAAGTTAAATGAGTCAACAGAACTTTTTATGATCGAGACAAACAACAACAATAACAAATCCCAAAATATCTATCTTTGCCTGACTTTGGCAGTTTGGGACAAAAGGCATGTTTGGTTTGTGTCTGTAGCCAACTAGCACATTTTTCTACTATGTGATAACTTCCTCAAAACACTGAAAACTCTTAATCTTTTGAAAATATTTTAAACTGCCCATATAAAAAACATTGAACTGCTCTCGTCTTATTCCTGGTAACACAGTGCATCTACGGCTCCTGCAGGCTTCGTCCTTGTTCAATTATCGTGTTATCCACAAAGCACAGAGCAAGATAGAGCCCAACCCTTATGAAACACTGTAGTCCCAATTCTTTCTAGAAGCTTAGAGACAACTGTATGCATAGAACTTGCAGATCTTCAGGATGGAAAAATGTAAACTATTAAGAAGGGGACCTAAAGTTGTTGTTACCCAATATTTTCAAAAGAGAAAACAGTCCCCCAAGTACTGACTGATCCTAGATCATACAGTGATTTAATGGCAGTGTCAGAAACTCAGAGTGGTGGTCTAAGTTTCTAATGGCCGTGCATTACCCCAGGATTCTCTACTTATTAGTTCTGCTCTACACAGCTATATACCTGTTCCAGTTGCTCAAATATCAAAATACTACCAGACTGGCTCATAAACAGTTGCTACTGTGGACGTCCTTAGGGCTTCTCCCATACCCCTAACCACCTGGCCCCTCTCCGAGCCCCTACCCACCTCCTCACAGTCCGGTCACTCAAGGAAGAACATCTGGACCTGTAGAGGGTCTTTGGGATCCTGTCCCGATAATATGGTATCTCATTCCATTCATCAGGCCATGTCATATAAATGTTAAATATTTTGACTATCATCCCCTTATTCTTTCTAGTCTACATAACCCTCAAATTGGGCAAAGATGATCTATTTCAGAAGTAAACTGAATATTTGTCAATTAAAGACATAAAAATTGTCAGGTCTTATTTTATACTATGGTCAGAATACTACAAGATCCTTCTGTGGCCTCTCTTTCCATGGCTTGTTAACTTATTCCTCACTTTCAGAATTTGCCATGCTCTAAAAGAAAGGGTCGGTTATACAAAGTGTGAAATTTCTTTTCTTTATCACCAATAATAAAACATCATCCTTTTTGCAAACATGAATGGCTCTTTCAATTGAATTCTTACACAATAAAGCATACATAGCTGGGAAAATGCAATTGCAGAGGTAAGACAGATGAAAAAGGAACGTGGTTATTGATTAAATACAAATATCAGGGTCTGAGAAGGTTCAGATTTTTTTTTTTTTTTCTGCCATGATGAAAGCCTGTGATCACAAATAAAGATAATGTTGTTCTTTAAGGTGGGCTTCTTAGGGAAAAGAACATTCTGATTTAAGGAAGCACACTAGATAAGAGAGCTCTGAGAACATACAACCTTTATAGGGATTCCAGAAAGAGGGTTTTTTTTTCTACACAATATAACCAGATAAGTACATTGTCTTTGCCCTGCTCAATGGATTTTTATAAAACCATTGCTTCCCTAAAAGCCTACAAAATATGGGAAGCCATGAAGAAACGAAGTTACATTTAACTTGCTAATGAAATTTTCCCACTACATAAGCTGATAGGCCTACAAAATTAATTATCAATGCTGGACAATCAAAGTTAATAAAGCAAAAGTCACCTCAGTTTTTTCTTTTTTTCCCAAAGAAGTGAGACAACATATTCAGTCAGGGAACCTTCACAAATAGGAAATACCACATGAAGGCATATCAGCATTTTTTCAAGGATAAATGTGTAGGTGGAAATGTCTGAAGGGCAGAATTCATTATCCAATGCCTCTAGATTTCTCCCTTTACAGAACTGAACACAAGAACAGTACATACACTTAATGAAGGCACTTGGACTCTAAGAATTTTGCCCATTACATGTTAAGTTTGCCCAGGTTACACAAACTGATGACCTGTGATAAAATTATAACATTTAAGTACTTGGTTTAATATTTTCTTGGGTGTTCTTCAAAAAAGATACCTGAGTTAAAACCTGAAGAGGAGCCATGTAGAGGCTCATGTGAATTGTTCAGAAAGGTAGGGTGAGTAGAGCATAATGTTCGACTGATTATAATCAACACTGGACCAAAAGTGCATTATCGGTATTTTCTACATAGGTCTAGACAGCTCGTTACGTCACCATGAAGGAGCCCGGGATGTGGGAAGGGATGAGGAATGGAGATAAGGACAGGAGCTGCATCAGTACTAGCTACAAGTGCCACTTTCTTGGGCTTTCCTGGTGGTCCACTGGTTAAGACTCCATGCTTCCAATGCAGGGGGTGTGAGTTTGACCTGTGACCGGGGAACTAAATCCCACATACCATGTGGTGTGGCCAAAAGAGTAGAAGAAAAAAGAAAAAGGGCCACCTTCTGGTCTGCTATCCTGATATGCTTCATAGCCTGGCTTTGGCTACTGTCTCTAAAGCAGTGGTTCTCAGTTAGCGGTGATTCGGCACTCATCTGGCAATGTCTCGAGGCATATTAATATTTGGTTGTCACAATGGAAAGAGGAAAGATGCATTTGAGCTTTAGTGATTAAAAGCCAAGAATGTTACTAAACGTCCTACCACACACAGGACAACCTCCCAAAGAGCTCTAAAAGCTTTTCTATCAGTCTCAATAAATCATTACCAAATGGACCTTAAAAAACTGTTAGAAACAAACTTGCCAGGTAAATTTAAACTTTAAATTTCCAATAAATAACAAACAATATTTTAGTATAAGCAATGTCCCAAATATTGGACATGACATATTAATACTTATACTATGAAGCAATTCCTTGTTTATCTGAAATTCAATTTAAACTGCGTGTCCTATATTTCTATTTGCTAAGTCTAGCAGCCCCAGTGCAACAGACTCCACACTTTGAAAAGGAATTTAGGAAAGTGATGATCCTTTAGCTTCCTCCCTGCTGTCACAAGAGGAAGGGTTGTTGATCTCTTTGGTCAGAAGCCAGGACATTCATTGGGCCACATTTTACAAAGTGGTGTAGTTTAGGTCAGGGAATCTGGTTTAAAGATCAGCTCAAGAGCAGGACATTCTCATTTTCCCTGCTGTCTAAGGTTGCTGCAGGGCATACTTCCTTAGACTAAGCTGGTCATGTCACATCTCTGTTGGCAACTGAGGAACCACCTTAGCCAGGGCTATCCTGATTTAAGAAGTAGGATTGGGGCCAGGAGGAGAAGGGGACAACAGAGGATGAGATGGCTGGATGGCTTCACTGACTCGATGGACGTGAGTCTGGGTGAACTCTGGGAGTTGGTGATGGACAGGGAGGCCTGGCGTGCTGCGATTCATGGGGTCGCAAAGAGTTGGACACGACTGAGCGACTGAACTGAACTGAACTAAACAGAGGTCTTCACTTAACCCTGACATCTAAACTGTATTTTCTGATTCAGTCTTAGCTGGAAAGACCTGCCTTGATTAGTGCTTACATCGCTAGAAGAGAATCTGTTCCCCATCTAGCTATTTTTCCTATCCATATAGCTCCCTCTGCTGAACTCAACAGGGGGAGAAAGGGGTGAGTGGGAGGGTGAGACCAAGGCATTCTTAAACCTGGATTGCAATACCATCTACAAACTTCACCACACGCTCTCAGTACATAGTTAGGAGGAGAGCAGAGAGCCTGACAGTGTTCCCTTTACTGCATTATTCTTATTTTATAGATGAGAGAAATATTAAGTAGAAAATATAATATTTAAGTGCTTTATATACATTATCACTATTCTCTAAACAGCCCTATGAAACAGATTCTACTAACATCTTCATTTTCCTAGAGAAAACAGAGACTTAAAGAAATTAAGTAACTTGCCCAAGGTTCACACCAAATAAGCAATTGTTGCAAGGCTTGAACCACTTGTGTTCATGTCAAGGTTTTCACTTTTTTATCCCTAAGTCTAAAAGTTGTACATATGAAAAATGATTGCATCAAAATAAAGCCCAAGTATCACTTCAAAAGCAAAAGCAATCATAAAAATACGACACTATTCAAAGAAACCCACTCGCTGTTTTCTGAGTTGTTATCCTATGCAATGATGAGAATTTGAAACATCTTCAATATGCTTTTAAGATAGGTACTCTAATAAGTAATAAATGCATAAGTGAATGTATAGCAACTTAATCTTTATGTCAGGAGCTCTGCCCCATTCATTTCTGGTTACAAAGGCTTACATTTTAGTGCTCCATTTTAGCAAAGCAATTTTGATCTCTGCCTCCAGAGCTCATCCTGCACACAGGACCTGGACCAGTCCCTCATCAGCATTCCATAAGAGCACGAATTGTTTTTAATCAGTCAACAACACTACAGTCAACCAAATGCATTCTGATACTGAGACCTTTTATCTCAAAAGCTATGCAGAAACCAAGGTCACAGTAACCTCTTTTATGGTTTATTGTTCCTCAAATGTACTTAGTGAATTTACAAAGCCACAACTTATTTTGTGGATTCAGAGCTTTCACTACGTTCAGCCCTCTCCTACATCATCTTTGTTCCCTCTTTCAGCACTTGCTGCTTAAGGGTCTTCATTGAACATCAAGTTCCCGTAAGCATTTTAAAAAATAAAACAAGAATATCGAACAAGATTCTCTCAGCAGCTAAGATAATCATCATTTGTAATTGAGGCTCTTCAGAAAACTGCATGAACGTTTCAAATCACTGCTGTACAGCTTTGCAATTAAGGTGCAGGCAATGGAAGGGGAAGGCAAGAAGGTAGGACCTTGCTGGTGCTGTCGCTCTGCCATTGTTACAATCAAATAACTGCTGACGTAGCCAAGGCAGTAAGCCTTGATCTAGCCCAGGGGGTGAGTGTGTGAAACTGCCCTCGGGAGGTGAGGTAGAGTTAGGGTTCTAAATGCTGTAGAAGTGTTTCAGCAGACCCACAAAACTCATGAGGTTACCCTCCTAGCTCGTGTTTTTGATGACTCTCATTTAAGCAATAATGTGGATAAATTCATGGTCTTGATCGACTAGTGGTATTTTTACAATAAAGTATTAATATGTGATTAGAGATAATTTTGAAAATAAAAATGTGTCTGTGTACACAGAGAACAAATGAATGGACACAAGTGGCAGGAGGAATTGGTAAACTGGGATTAATATATATATACGCTACTAATAGTATGCCCAAAATAGATAACTAATGAAAACCTACAGTATAGCTGGGAGAACTCTACTCAGTGTTCTGTGATGACCTAAGTAGGAAGAAAATCCAAAAAAGAGGGGATATATGGATATGTAGAGCTGATTCACTTTGCTGTATAGCAGAAATTAACACAACATTGTAAAGAAACTATCCATCAATAAAAAATAATTTTTAAAAATACTCTGTGTAGCACCAAAAATCATCTTGCATGCTACCAATGGTACTGTAATCATAAACTGGGCAACAGTGGGTTTAATGAAAGAAACTATGTAAACAGTAGGGAGGTTATTGCCCAACTCTAGGAAAGACTTAGTAAAGGCCTGAAAGTGGTTAGGAAGTGAGTGACTGTGGGGAAGGAGGAAGGGGCAAGGTTCATATCTAGAAAAGCCTTTGAATGTTACTTTGTGATTTACTTTGGAACAAATGAAACCCACTGAAAAATGGCACGGGATTACATGATTAAAGTGGGGGTGGGAGGAGGATGGGCCACGACACAGTGTACAGGTCAAATTAGAGCAAGGAGGGATTGGAGACTGACAAAGGAGCCACTGCAGTGAGGCATGGGGTGCTGAAGGCCTGAAATAGGATGGTGACAGGGAAAACAGGAGGAAAGAGATGGATGGGAAAGAAATTAGAAAAGGGCTATTAGTCCTTTCTCAAACTCTTCCTATTTTAAGACTCAAATATTCCCTACTGTCTATCATGTCTATGAGTCATGAAGCCATTATTTTCATTAGGGAAGGAACGGGTTGGGGAGGGGAGAGTTTTATTCCAAGTGGAAAGTCAAGGTATATTTTTAGCTACATTAAGCCAGCCTTCTGCTGCTCTGCACACTGATGTAATTCCAACATAAAACATAATCTATAATATTCCAGGGGAACAAATCCAATTCTTGGTCATATAAATTTTCATATAAGTCCATCACAATTCATTCCCAAAACATCTCATTCTCTTTGAAAGCTGGAACTGCAGCAAGTGATCAAAAAGAGTAGTTTAAAATTGCTCTGGAATTTCCAGAGATGCTAAATCTAACCTGCCGACGGCATAGGACCAATCCCCCAAACTTTAAATCAGAGGTAAAGCGTTTTATGTTTTAAAAGATATATTCCTCAAAGTTTATCACAGTGTATTAAAGTCAAATGTGAGTTATTACTCACCAAATCTGGAGCTGATGTCGCCTCTTGATTACCCTAGGTAGGCGAGAATAAGTATCTTCCAACCAACATATTTTTTACCTTTTCATCTGCCTCTTGCTATTTACAATAGAGTGAAAAATAATAGCCAAGGAGTGACTTTTCAGGGTTGGACGAAGTGCAAATCCCATCTGACTAGAGTCTAAATTGTATTCCAGGCCCCTGGCAAGTTCTGCCACATGGGGAAAAAATAATGGAAACTGACTTCTCAATAGCTGGATTGGTCCTGGAGGAATAATCAGTGAAAACTCATCTGATGAACTCTCAGCACATTTGCACTGGCTTAGAACCCATGTATTTATTGTTGGTCATGCTTGAAATTTACTCCTCTCTGCCCCTGCTGGAGTTTTCTGCATGAAGGTGAGCCACACCATGATCAAGATGCCTGATGGAACCCCAGAGTGAGCAGAAATTTTATAACAAATACCACTGATACAGAAATTCAAGATTTCTTCCAAGGGAGGAGGGAGTTGGAAGGGTGGAGGATATGTTTTAGTTTAAAGTGATCTTAGATCCTTTTCTTTTTAGTGCCTAGAATATTACCTAGGCACTCAATTAGAGGAGCATCCCAAAGGTTCACCGTCCTAAAGGCCCCACTTCTGGTCTTGGGGTGTTTGCATTATCAGGACACTCCTCTTCTAGAATGCCCCCATTATAACACAAGTAAATTCTATGAAATGGCTTCAAGAAGCCATATAAGAGTAGATAAGAAGGTTGACATCTACAGACAGACATGGGTACCAGTCCTTTCTCTGCTGTTTACTAGCTAAACAAACTGAGTTAGTAACTAAACCTATTTGAATCTAACATCATAAAATGTGTCTATTAACACCTACCCCATGGGTCACTGTTAAAAGTAGAAGAGATAATTCTATCAAAATCTTTTGTGTAGATTTAGTACATGTGTAGATTTACTACTTTCATTAAAATTTTCAGGGACTTCTCTAGTGGCCCAGAGGCTAAGATTCCACGCTCCCAATGCAGGGGCCTGGGTTGAGTCTCTCGTCAGGGAATTAGATCCCACGTGCTGCAACCAAGAGTTCACACGCCGCAACTAAAGACCTCACATGTAACATATTTCGCAGGCTTTTAGAGAAGCAATGGTTTTATAAAAATTCATTGAGCAGAGCAAAGACAATGTACTTATCTGGTTGTATCGCTTAAAAAAAAAAAAAAAACAAAACACCTCTGTTCTAGAATCCCTTTAAAGGTTATATGTTTTCAGATCTCTCTTATCTAGTGTGCTTCCTTAAATCAGAATGGTCTTTTCCCTAAGAAGGCCACATTAAAGACATCTGCCATGGAGGAAATTTTCACATAGCCCTTCCTTCTGTGGGAAAATCCAATTAAGACTTTCTTAGGAATGGAGGCAAATTCACATTTTGTAGGGTGTGGTGCTTAAAACAAGGAAGAATCATTTTAAGATGCAAGGCTGCAAAAATACCTTAATTTTGCACTTTTATAAAACCACAGTCATGAGTTGAAAAGGGTACCCTTTTTTTTTTTTGCAATCTATGATGGAGATCTAGAGATCAACAGGACAAGCAACATCACACCTAATGGGAAAGGGTCTTAGCAGGGATTTGCATACACTAGCATCCTTTTTGGGTGTAGACAGTCCTTTCTCATAGGAAAAGGGCACAGCAAACTTTGCCCATCACACTTCAGATAAGCACACAATGCATTAGTCTCATCTGACAACTTGAGAAGTAAAATATACGATGCCAAGAGGCATTCTGGACTCCATTTCAGGATTCTTCCCAAGGATTCCCCATAAAGGTGACACAAAAGCACATAGTTATTCCAGCAAGGGCTTACAACTAAATTATTCAGTGAGAGCTGAGACTCCAAATTTCAGTTCTGACTTACCCTACTGTTTTCATTTCTTCTTTTACATCTTTAATTTATGGTTGTTGAAAAATCTAATTAGTTATTAATCCTTAGGAATTATGTGTTCCAAGCATGATAAGAAACCAAAAAGGACTAAAGAGAGGGAGAAAGGAGAAGAGTTAACTGTGAAAAACTCATTCACAATGAATGTCCAAGTGGGTGGGGGCTTAGCCTCAATTACTCTGAAAATGAAAACGTCAGACCCTTCTTCAGCTAAGCAACAATACCCCAGCATTTCCCTACCTGTTTGACTGCACAGTAGTTTCAAGTAGACACTTTTGTGGAAGAAGCATTCTAAGATCAAGGGGTATAACATTACATCTTCTTGGAGACTCATAGGGAATACTAAAGACTCTGAGAAGTCCTGCAGCAAAAAATACCCTACACGTATGTGTTGAACTCAGCATTTTCCAAACATATATTAGCCAAAGAATCATGTATATAAATAAGGGCAAATAGATTTGAGACATTGGTTGAAGCCTTTATTTAATATTTTTAAAAGCATCATGGATGGTGCACTTCATGGGGTATCGTAATTCTTTTAGACAGCTGCAAAAGACAGTACTTCAGAGGAAATCAAATGACCACCCCATCCGTGCAACCACACTGCTTCAAACAGGAATCTGTACCAACATGGAACATCCATCTGCTTTAGCTCACAAACTGAGATTTGGGATTCTTTTCATCCAAATGAAGATTTCGATTCTGCCATGGGGAACTACTGACACACTCATCTTTCTCGTTTCACGGCATGTGATGTGCTCGCTCCTTCTCTATCTCACTATCCCTCTAAATAGATATCTATGGTTCCATTATTTTTTTTCTTTTACTTGCTCTCACTTTGAGAACTGAGAAAATACTCATTTATTTACTGATGGAGTTCATAAGAATAGAGTCTCAAAATTGAGGGCCATGATTCACATTATGCCATGTATATGATGACTAACTTATTTCAAGAAGGGTATACTTTTTGTCACAGTTCTGGCACCCCAGGAGACACTGGGTATGAGCTGGCTTTCAGAGAATGCTACTTCCAAAATAATAAGGAACCTGTAACATCCATATTAGGCAACTCAGGTATTCAGCTGCATATGCCATGATTTCTCTGTTTGAGAAAGGAAAGTCTCAACCTCTGAGAAACCTCCTCTTCCTGGACCATCATGATTTTTAACTCCATTCCAAGGTAAGTCATTTTATATAAGCCACTGACAATAGTGAAGTGGATACAACAATATTTACTCTGGGAATATTTTGCTCTTCATAGTTTCTGAAAACTTTTTTAAAGGACCAAACAATAAATCCATAATGGACATTTTATAATCATCTCTTTGGGCAAGTTACTTAAATTTCCTAAACCTCAGTTTCCTTACCTAGAATAGGGAGATCAGACTTAGATCTTACAGTTATACTGAAGAGAAAATGAAAAAGTACATCAGATGTCTTTAGGAGAGTGACTGACATAGCAAGTATTCAATTTAAAAAAGTTATTTAAATCCAAAGGTCTGAGGAGGATACAAATGTCTGCTGCTGCTGCTGCTAAGTCACTTCAGTCGTGTCCAACTCTGTGTGACTCCATAGACGGCAGCCCACCCGGCTCCCCCGTCCCTGGGATTCTCCAGGCAAGAACACTGGAGTGGGTTGCCATTTCCTTCTCCAATGCATGAAAGTGAAAAGTGAAAGTGAAGTCGCTCAGTCGTGTCCGACTCTTCGCGACCCCACGGACTGCAGCCCACTAGGCTCCTCCGTCCATGGGATTTTCCAGGCAAGAGTACTGGAGTGGGTGCCATTGCCTTCTCCGTCTCAAATTGTCCCTAAATTGTTAACAGGGACATTTTACGTTCAAATTTCAATTTTGATTAACTCTCCTGTTGGGAGTTTTTTTCTTTTGCGCTGTTAATATATACTTACCAAAAAATCTAATTAGTCATTAAACCTTTGAAATTACAAGTCATAAGCATGATAAGCAGGCCAAAAAAAAAAAGGATATAGAGAAGGTGAAAGACAAAACATTAACTATTAGATGTTCATTCATAATGAACTTGTATGCGGGTGGAAGCAAAGGCACAGCTGCCCTAAATTAATGAAAAATGTATATCATTTAAGAATGATTCTGCCATCTCCATTACTTGGAACTATTAGATTTATGTTTGAGTAAAATTGAGCTAAATTGGGCTCAGGTTGCATTGGGGCCCTCCTTATACATTAACCCGTGATATCACTGAAATTGAGGTGAAATTTCCAAAAGCTTCATCTTCTCTGGGAAAATGAACAGACCAACAATTCCCCGGCGTTAGCTCCGCCCCACTCCAATCTGTTACTTTTACATCCAACGTCAAAGGCAAGCTCTCCCCATCCCAACTGTACCCTGAACACTCTCCCCCATAAAATACGGTTTAAAGGCCAGCTGCAGTGTGGAGCCTTTTCTCGGAGCCTACAGTTTCAAACGAATGACTGGGCAGAAGCCAGGATCTATATGGGCTCACGAAGACTGTAAAACATTTGGTGCGGAGTGGAAAAAGACGCCTGAGAGCGCTGCCAGGAGTTTTCAGCTTTCTTGCACCTGTGCCAAGTGTTTTTCAGCTCCCCTACCCCTTTCTTTGGAAGGGGGGGCTGGTGGGATGGAGGCGGGGGTTGGGGAGATAAGCAAGCTTTCTGAGGGCATATGCCATGGGCATTGAAAAGCTTGCTACCACCATTAGACACTTGTTTCCTGCCCAGTCCCTTCTCTGAAGGCAAAATGAGGACCTCCAGCCAATCTTAGTATTGGAATTCTGAGCATTGAGTCTACTTGACATTTATTTTATCCTATCGCGCATCACCATGGATTCCGAAGACCACTTCCTCCTCGGCCCCCTCCCTGAAAAGCTCCTCGGCCCCCTCCCTGAAAATCTCTCCCCTGAGCTCTCAGTTGAAGCACCCCTGCCCATCACCGACACCAAATTGCCAATTATTTCAAGGAAATAATTTACACATTGAGACAGTTTGTAATATGCAAAAATGTGTGTGGAAGAAAGTATATGTTTCTTAAAGGAAGAACACCCAAAATGTTTTCAGATGAAAGTGTGAAAATGTCTAAACATAGATGACATGATACAGATCATGAGAAAGTCGATTTGAAATTATCCTGAAACGTTGTGATAATGTTTTCAAAAGAAGGAGAATTCAGGGGAAGGGAGGTGCTACTCGGACCCTGCACGGTGGTACTGAAGATAAAAAGTTCTCCAATGGTGTATCGATTCCCATGCATTTTTTCAGTTAATTCAACAACCCTATGAATTACTTTCCCCATTTACAGTTAAGGAAACCAAGGGTTAAGAAGATTAAATCACCCATCACACACCAAGGAAGCAGAGCTTGGACTTGATCCCTGATCTCTTTATCTCTGAGCTCTCTGTTAGGCAGGCCACATTCCTCTCCAAAAGAAGCCCTTTCAGCTCACTGACATATTGATGCAAAGAAAATCACATATAGAGATTCATTCCTTTGGCTGAAACTTGGATCTCCCTTAAGATATAAGTGTTCTCTCAAGACCAACTATACACCTTCTTCAGCCACTTAACCTTAGGAGTGAGAAAACTGGGCCTTTTCTCTGGGCATCTCTTATTAGATAGAGAGGGTAGAAACCACTGGGCTGCTATAGATGGGAACAGAGCAATTGCTGGTAGGAAAATGGTAAAAAGAAGTCTCTTAAGGGATTTCCCGAGTGGTCCAGTGGTTAAAAGATAGCCCTTCCATTGCAGCACACATGGGTTCAGACCCTCATCTAGGAACTAAAACCCTACATGCCACAAGGCATGGCCAAAAAATAGAAGGAAAAAAAGAAGTCTCTTACAAATGGAATGGGAACTAAAACTTGTCACTTCCTTGCTCCTTCAATGATTTCCCATTGTTTCCCAATGAATTCCAAACTCCCCACCATGACTTATGCCATGATCCTTGCATAAAACTTCCAGCCTTAGCAGAAAAAGTCAGTTCCCCCAACTTAAGGTGCTCCTGTCTGCCTTGGGCCATTAGTACGTGCTGTTCCTTCCTTTGACTAGTTTCAATTAACCCTTCAGGTCACAGATTTCTATTCCTTCCCTCTGAAACCTCAGTTTACATTAGGAGGCCTTTGTTTCACCACACCTTAGCACTTTGCTTTTCCTTCATGATACAGAACTAAATTTGTAACTCCAGAGCAAGAGAAGGAAGAATATATCTTGTATACACTTTATACACCACTGTATACCCTGTGGGGCTTCCCAGGTGGCTCAGTGGGAAAGAATCTGCCTGCCTGTGCAGGAGACACGGGAGACACAGGTTTAATCCCTGGATCGGGCAGATCCCCTGGTGCAGAAAATGACAACCCACTCAAGTATTCTTGCCTGGAGAATTTCATGAACAGCAGGGTCTGGTGGGCTACAGTCCATGGGGTTGCAAAGAGTCAGACACAACTGAGCACTTACACACACATGCACGTATACCCAATAACTACTATTAATATATTCCCTGGTACATAGTTGGCACAGATTTAATATTTTGTGGAAGAATGAATGGATACAGGGTAGTGCAATCTACCTTTGTACTCCATGATTGTTCAGTGAGGAATAGCACAGCTGAAAGTTCAGTCAAGGACTTGAATTGATTGGACAATGATGCAATTAGAGATTTTTTCCTAAGTAGGTATATAAAAGGTATACAAAAGAGACCCTGACTTTGTAAAAAAGTTTCAGGTCTTAGATATCTATTTTCTAAGGCCTAAGTATCATATATATGTATATGGGTGTTATCTATATACAACATGCATATATATTAGTATTTATATTACATATTACATACATATATTAGCATGTATATTAGCAATTATCAACATGATTATTATTTTGTCATTATAATTTTTTTTATTACTTTTGTTACTGGACTAGCTCACACTGGCCCAAGAATTTGCCACATGGGAGGCACTGGACACGACTGAGCGACTTGACTTTCACTTTTCACTTTCATGCATTGGAGAAGGAAATGGCAACCCACTCCAGTGTTCTTGCTGGAGAATCCCAGGGATGGTGGAGCCTGGTGGGCTGCCGTCTATGGGGTCACACGGAGTCGGACACGACTGACGCGACTTAGCAGCAGCAGCAGCAGGCACTGGCCTAAGCAATTTATATATATTATTTAGTTCAAGCTTCATAAAAGAAGCCTATAAAAAGATATTATTAGCTTCATTTTACATATGAAGAAATATGGCTTATAAAAATTAAGACATCTGAGATTCTTTTCTAGCTAAGATTAAAAGCTAAGTCTCTTCAAAGTCATTTATCTTCAAGGACAATTGATAACCAGTTCATAATTCCATCATTCAAAAATTCAAAGAAAATCAAAACTCTCTCCCCTTAATCCATCTTTCTCTTTTCAAACACACACACACACACACACACACACTCCAAGCTTAAGTAAAACAACAAAAACCTGTCCCATGATGAAACAAAAAAAGAAACACACCAAGAAAAAGAAGGCCACAGACAGTTGAAACTGTCCATGAACATCTCACTCTCACATCCATCTCATCTACTCAACAAGGACATATACCTGTGTTGTACTTTTCCCTGAAGACTTCTGGACACAGCAAGCCTGACATAATAATCCAAGATCTCATGAAGAAGTGTATTGACTCCATTCAGCTAGAACAGGAGGTATCCTAACACCTAATAGGCAGTTAGGTGAACTCAAAAGTTTTCTTCCAAACTTTGGAAATGACACAGTCATTCTCACCAAGTAAAGACCTGCTTAGAGGCAAAGCTCAGAGCTTGTCGATAAAGATCCTAGTAATGCTGTGTGTGTGCTCAGTCTCATCTGACTCTTTGTGACCCCATGGACTGTAGCCTGCCAGCCTCCTCTGTCCACGTGATACTGGCCTTCAGCAAATAAGTCCCTTGGTAAAATGTGATACTGGACACCATTGGGGTCTACACGATATGGTGTTTTGAAGGGAGTCAGTAAAGACAGGGTGGTGGCCAAGGAAAGCTGATTAGACAAGATGCCGGGCTGCTCTTGCCCTGCAGTCCCTGTAACTCTCAGGTACTATCGTCCACATATGATTTCATTGACACTCATCTAAGGTTCATTCAACATACACCAAAAATGCACTCATAGAGCACTATGCTATAGGAAATCTTTAAATGGCTATAAATTTCATTTCTGAAAAGAAGAGGGGCAGGGGGTTCAGAAGGGAGGAGGAGAAAGAACAAGGGAAAAAGCACACTCATGAGTGCCTCTCTCATGAAGAGAGAGACGCACCTCAGCAGCCCTTCCAGCCTTGACTTTCTAAGGTAGACATGCAATCCACCTCATGTGCCTCAGTTTCCCCCCTCTTTAAAGTGGGGATAGTTACCCTGCCTCAGGCTTCATGAGATTGTTGTGCTATTCAAAAAAAAATGTAAGGTGAAACTGCTCTGTATCCATTGTAAAGGTCCTATTATTGCTCCATGAGCAACACAATTTTTTTTTCCCCCTCATGAGACATTCAATCATTTCTCATGACCCAATCAGGGGGAAATTCCAAGTGCCTCCCCAGTAGTATCTGCTGAGCTGGAAACTCCCTACAAATACTGGCTTCCCAGTACTGCACCCCAGTTACAAAACATTAGTGCTTTCTCAATTTAATGTATTTTCTTGCAGCAACTGGTCCACTAACAGGCAGAGGTGCATTAGTGGGAGATTTATGCTAATATCTCAGCAGTGGAAAATCATGAGCCTCACTATATTCTCATTCGGTCCGAGACAAGTAGCCAGGGTATGTCCTTTAACAGGATTTCCAGGAAGGATACTGCATCTTAAGAAATGCTGATTTGCTGGCATTTATATATTCCAGGAAGAGGGCTGTCTTAAGTGTATCAGAGCATCGAGCAGAGAATTATTTTAATGCCCTCTGCCTCCCTCCACACATCTCCAGCATAAGAGAAGAGCAGAAAATATCCACTGGCTACAGAAATGCTGGCACTGGAGAAGAGGCTGGAACCGTTCTGAAGAGCCCTCATAAGACAATAAGACAAACGTCCTGGAGAATGGGGTGCTATCCATCCCCAGCAACTGCTTCTACGATGGCCCTGCCAGCATGTGTAACGGCCAACTGGTTCATCTTGCTAACTATAACGCTCAGCATATGGGGCGGGAGTGTTTATAGATATATACATACACCATACATTTTTCACAGCAAGTACATATAGAGACCATCCAACTGTATATTTTGCAGACATACAAACACGCACATATATTGTCCATATGTTCAAACAATTTTTAAGCTATATCATGAACAAATAAAGATCTCTTTACACAAAAAGTTGCTAAAGGTACCATAGCGAACACTTCAGAGTGTGGATTTTAAAGATGAAAAAAAAGTGAACTTGAATCCAGCCTGACCTTTTCCAGGTATGTGACCTCTTCTATAAAATGAGAATAACACTGGAATCTTCCCTGAAGGATAACTTCAAGGATTACTCAGGACGATGCGTGTAAAACACTTAGCACAGCATCCGGTGTAAGGTAAATTCTCAACAAATGTTGGCTTTGTTTCTTCTAGATACCATGTCAGGTGGTAATCACCAAAGTTCTTTTAGAATTAAGAGAAGTCAAAACAAATGGCAAGATATTATACACTGCCCATCTAGGACCTCCATCAACAACTTGATGTCTCTTGTCTGTTTCTCACCATATCCCGAGCATGCATCTGTCACTGTACTTACCCTATGGCAGCTCTCTTCCTTCACTAGCCTACGACTGTCTTGAAATAAGGAACTGTGTGTTTTTCATCTTTGTTTTCTCAGCCTGTGGATCAGAGACCAGTTCATGGTAGGTGCTCAATAAATATTGACTGAATAAACTATTCTTCATAGATGACATGTCCTATGCAGAAAGACCTGCAACTGGGACTTGTCAGATTTGGCCCAGCAGGGAGATGTACAAATGCAAATTATCATAGTAAAAGCTGATCTCTTAAACAAAGAAGTACAGATAAAGCAAAACAGTGATTTTTTTGAAAAAGATTCTACTTTCTTTAGATATTTTCTTTCACTGAGAATATATGAATGTACATATTTTCTCTCATCTTCTTGGGTAACGCCAAAGGACAATTGGATGTTTGATAAAGACCTGAATCCTTTTTCTTGCATATACCACCTCCTTAATGCATAATGTATTCTAGCCTCAGATCTTAAAGCAAAGATCATACAGACTCTTTTAAAAACCTGTGTGAAGAACTCTTCCAAATTTTATATTTTGTCTCTCAGTGAATTTGGTGAATTCAAATTCTTACCTAAAGTGTGAAACCCTAGTGCAAGCAGATACTGTATGTATGGTAAATTTAAGTCTTGAAACATGGACAGAAATATCTATGGAAGAAATGTTTATTGAATGGCAAACAATAAAAAAAAATAGTAAGTGTAATGACTATGTGGAAAGGCATTTTGGTGGCCCAGTGTAGCATCAACCATGAATTGTCAGGATACCCCAACTTCCCACTAGCTTTTTCTTAGGGGATCACAGGATCCAACTTTTCACCATCATCAAAGGCAGTTTTATTGTAAGAGTTCCTTGCTCTAATGCAATAATCTTGAGAAGCCAACCAAGTGAAGTCATACTAAGCCATTCTCACCTCATCAGGAATTTATCATCCAGTCATTTGGCACAGTTTCTGGAGGATACTGCAGCAGGAATGGGTAAGAGAAAGGATAAATCCAACTCCTTGGATATTATCTATGAAGTCTCAACACACAACATCACTTTTTTTTCCTAACCACAGTAAGTTTCTATACTGGGCTCAGCTCACACATATCCACTTCCTTAAGATGGACCTTAAGATGGACCTTAAGATGGACACTATGAGTTGTCTGCACCTTCTGTCTCTCATGTGACTCCAGGGACACAGGTAAAGCTTCAGGGTAGAGCCTGATGAGAATAAATGAATCTGACTGGTGAGGATGGCCAAATGGCCTAAACTGACCCTATCCAATTCAGAGGAAGGACTTAAATATCAGGGTAAGGGGAGAGGTGTACTTTGTCATTTCATTTGGTATGAGCTAAAATGTCTTGCATAAGCTAACATTTCATGCTAAGATAGGCGATAAAGGACAGAAACAGTAAGGACCTAACAGAAGCAGAAGAGATTAAGAAGAGGTGGCAAGAATATACAGAAGAACTAAAAATCTTAATGACCCAGAAAACCACTATGGTATGGTCACTCACATAAAGCCAAACATCCTGGAATGTGAAATCAAGTGGGCTTTATTCTTAAAGCATTACTATGAACAAGCTAGTGGATGTGATGGAATTCCAGCTGAACTATTGCAAATTCTAAAAGATAATGCTGTTAAAATTCTACACTCCATATGCCAGCAAATTTGGAGCACTCAGCAGTGGCCACAGAACTGGAAAAGATTAATTTTCATTCCAATCCCAAAGAAGGGCAATGCCAAAGAATGTTCAAACTACCAAACAACTGCAATCGTCTCATATGCTAGCAAAGTGATGCTCAAAATCTTTCAGGGTAGGCTTCAAAAGTACATGAACCAAGAACTTCCAGATATAAAAACTGGATTTAGAAAACACAGAGTAAGAAGAGATCAAATTGCAAATCACGTTTGGATCCATTGGATCATAGAAAAAGCAATGAGAATTCTAGAAAAATATGTACTTCTACTCCACTGACTATGCTAAAGCCTTTGTGTGGATCACAACAGATTGTGGAAAATTCTTAAAGAGATGGGAATACCAGATCACCTTATCTGTCTCTTGAGAAACTTGTATGCAGGTCAAGAAGCAACAGTTAGAACTGGACATGGAACAATGGACTGGTTCAAAATTGGGAAAGGAGTACGTCAAGACTGTATATTGTCACCCTGCTTATTTAACTTATATGCAGAGTATATCATGCAAAATGCCAGGCTGAATGAATCACAAAGTGAAATCAAGACTGCTGGGAGAAATATCAATAACCTCAGATATACAGATGACAGCAAAGAGGAACTAAAGAGCCTCTGATGAAAGTGAAAGAGAAGAGTGAAAAATCTGGCTTAAAATTCAACATTCAAAAAACTAAAATCATGGCATCCAGTCCCATCACTTCGTGGAAAATACATGGGGAAACAATGGAAACAGTGACAGATTTTGTTTTCTTGGGCTCTAAAAATCACTGTGAATGGTGACTGCAGCCATGGAATCAGAAGATGCTTGTTCCTTGGGGGAAAGCTATGGCAAACCTCGAAAAGAAAGTGAAAGCAAAGTTGCTCAGTCATGCCTGACTCTTTGTGACCCCATGGACTGTAGCTTACCAGGCTCCTCTGTCCATGTGATTTTCCAGGCAAGAGTATTAGGTTGCCATTTCCTTCTCCAGGGTATGTTCCTGATCCAGGGATGGAACCCTGGAGACAGTTTACCATCTGAGCCACCAGGGAAGTCCAAGAATACTGGAGTGTGTTGCCATGCCCTTCCCCAGGGGATCTTCCCAACCCAAGGATCGAACCTGCATTTCTTACTTCTCCTGCATTGCATGGTGGATTCTTTACCACTAGCACCACCTGGGAAGCCCCGGCAAAACTAGACAGTGTATTAAAAAGTAGAGCCATCACTATGCCAACAAAGGTCCATATAGTCAAAGCTATGTTTTTACAGTAGTCATAAATGGATGTGAGAGTTGGACCATAAAGAAGGTTGAGTGCCAAAGAACTGATGCTTTTGAATTGTGGTGCTGGAGAAGACTCTTGAGAGTCCCTTGGACAGCAAGGAGATCAACCAGTCAACCCTAAAGGAAATCAACCCTGAAAGTTCATTGGAAGGACTGATGTTGAAGCTTAAATTCCAATACTTTGGCCACCTGAAGCAAACAGCCAACTCATTGGAAAAGATAGATTGAAGGCAAGAGGAGAAAGGGGCAACAAAAGATGAAATGGTTGGATGGCATCACCAAGTCAATGGACTTAAGTGTGAGCAAACTCCAGGAGAAAGTGAAGGACAGGGGAGTCTGGCATGCTGCAGTCTACGGGATCACAAAGAGTCAGACACAACGCAGTGACTGAACAACAAAAATGTCTTGGTTGCTACTGATGGCCAGCTGATGGCCATGATGAAATCAATGCCATATCTATATTCATAACACTAGCAGAGTAGAGATGAAAAGAACTAAGGTCTCTAATTTTGTTAAACCATCATATCAATTAAAAAGCAAATCTGTTCATCTCTGGACTTTCTAAGTGTGATAAATTTCCTTATACTTAAGCCACTTATATATCAGCTTTCGTGATATAAAAGAAAAACCACTGCATTAAATGTCCATATTGATTTTAAGATGTAGTTCAATTTGAAAACATTAAAATGTAGATGGGAAGGTAGGGGCAGTACTTATTAGAATTTGGGAAATAAGAGAAAAAATATGTCTGAATTGGCTTGGTTCATGATTCTGAAATTAGAATGTCCACTTAGGATTTATGATCTATAATTAGAAGTGGTTCCAGGCCAGTGGCTGCTCCTTCATAGATAGCAGCCTACAAAATCTTAGACCTTGTTGATATTAATTGATTAGAAAACTGAAAGGAGAGAAGATTAACCATTTCTAGATTTTTTAATGGTAGGCAGATGAATACAATAAAGCTAGATTCTATAAGAAAAATAGACTATTGAGAAGAGTTTAAATTCTTTTTAGATATCATGAAGTACCTATAACTAACATATTTGTTCTTCTCATAATTAATGGCCATTTGCCTAAATGTAGAGTTAATAATATCTGTGACTGCTTCCAGGTTCCTCTATCTCCACATTCATATTTTGCTTATGAGTTCCTTTCCTCTACATGCCATGTATATTCTACTTTGGCTGAATTCTGAGCCTGAGTTTCAGATTCAACCACTTCATAAAGCAACTAACACTTTTCTTTCTCTATCCAGCCACTTAAGCTCTCTCCAACATACTTAAAAAGAGATCAAAACGTGATCAATTTACTACTTAGATTTTTTTCCAAAAAGTAGTTTCCTAGCATAAACAATTTCTATTTATGGCATGCTCCAAACCATCTTATTAAATACTTGAGTGTAGAGGTGCTTGCTTTAAGTCTGAGAAAAAAAGTATAAATCAATACAATCATCCAAAAAAAAAAAAAAAATTGGACGATCAGTCAAAAAAGAACACTTTATTCGTTACCTAGTTAAGATGTAAGACATTAAACTGGACTGGATCTTTCATAGAAAGTACACCCAAATAATTAAAGGGAGGGTATAATTTAGAAGTTCCCACATTGAGTCACTCTCCTAAGGAATTTGTATTTGTTTTGTATTTTTTGTCTTTTTCAAAAAATCAGCATTCTAATTTCCAGCCATTCTGCATTCCCTAGATACAGAAATTTGAATCTTGGTAACATTCCCCTATAAATTTAAATGCATACAATTATTTTTTAACCAAAAATTAAGAAAATATCACCTCCAGGAGAAAATTTTATGAGTATTAAGGAGAAAAACTAATTAAAGTACCTGTTAATATAAATAAACCTTTTGTTATCTTCAGAGAACAAAATTAAACAGAGACACAGTTTTTAGCCTGGCTAATGTGATTAACAAGATAGTGAAAACAAAGTAGGAAAATTTTTAAGTATCAAGTTTTATCATTTTGATGGATGAACACTGCAAGTAATCAACAATTCAGAGAAAAGTGTTTTTTAAAGTTTTTGCAAGAATCTTCTAATGTGAGCATACACAAATTCTATTAAAAGTACATATAACAGTAGTGGTGTAGGAAGAAGTGTCAAAGATAATATAACATCTAAACAAGTGACTTACAAGTTAAAACACACTTATTTTCTTAGTTAAAGTGGATTTTGCCTTTTACTGCTGTGAAAAATTGGGGCAAATTATACAGCATTTTTGAAATATTCAAGAGCCCTTTTAAAAAATGTGATTTTGGAAAACCAGAGCAAAGAATATGCACTCAGTAAATGTTTTTAAGAATTAAACTGAAATGATTAATTCAGCACTACACAGACCAGGTGACAAAGAACAGAGGCTATTTTAAAGGTAATTCATGCTGAAAAACAAATGGTTGAAGAAACAGGAGCTTGTATTACAATCTATAAAACCTCCAGTACATCAATATGATAGGGTAATAATATCTCTATCAGCATAAATTTAGGCCTCTTATATTTATCTGAGAAGAAAAATACAGTAGGCTGTTAGTGGCTAAGTATGTGAGCAATAATTCATAAGTACGCCTAATCCCTACATAGCACTGGATCATCTTAGGTGGATGGTTTCAACATCGTAGGTAGGAAAGGACCAATATTAAATTTATAAAGATGCTATGAGACAAGCTGAACTAAGGTAAAACATTCTTAGAGAAAAAAATTTTAATAAAGAGAAAATAATTTAGTTGTAATCTGCAGATTGGACCTGAACTGACGTTTATTAAAGATAAACAAATAATTATTATCTCCCTAATACTGTTCCCATTTTAAATCTCCCTAATATTGTTTCCATTTTAAATCAAGAACTCAGATTTTGTGCCCAGCTAAAATCCTGAATTTCCCAGGCTCCCACCTGGTTCTAATAGACCAGGAAAAAAAGTTCTGTGCAATGAACTTTTAGGGAAAACGAGGTTATCTTTAAAAGGAATAGGAACTGCCTTTGCCCTGAGCATCATGTTTAAGCCACACTTTTTTGAATTTTCTTACCTGCAGCCATAAGTCATCCCTAACCCAAACAGGGGTCTGACATCTTACAAGCAATTTATTGTTATGAAATAGGATGTCGTTTCAAATTACATGAATAAACCAGCACATATAAGCTAACTAGCATAATAAACTTTTAAAGCTGACAGTAGCAGTATCTTAATGGAGCAGAATTTCCAAGGACTACAAAATGAAGCTTTGTTTTCTCTTTCTCATGAATGCAGGTGTGACAATAAACTCTCTCTAGCCTGACTCAGAGAACTTCCCTGGTCAAACTGAGATAGTTACTTAAAAATAAATAAATAAATAAACTATTCATGAAGCCAAGTAACAACTTGGGTGGGGTGGGGGAGGAATCTAGGTTTCAATATAACCAACCAGCTTGTAAGGAATATAAAAATATTTTACCTGGCCTGTGGTTACTTATTGAATAAAAGGCAAAATGTGCTTTAAAAGGGCTTCCCAGGTGGCGCTAGTGGTAAAGAACCTGCCTGCCAACACAGGAAACATAAGAGATGTGGGTTCGATCCCTGGGTCAGGAAGATCCCCTGGAAGAGGATTTGGCAATCCTTTCCAGCATTCTTGCTTGGAGAATCCCATGGACAGAGTTAGCCTGGTGGGCTACAGTCCATGGGGTCACAGAGAGTCAAACACAACTGAAACGACTTAGACATATTTTTAAAATGAAAATTAATTGAACAAAGCTTAATAGAAAGTTTTCTTTGATAGAAAACTTTCTTTAATAAAAGCGTATGTCTAATGGATTAGATCAGCTGACTAGATTAAGGCACTGTGATTAGACAGTATCTCCTTGTCAGGTTACTTTCCAGAGACAATATGACCAAGTCACTCCTTACTTTTCAAATCACTTATTGGCACAAATTGAATCACTTCTTGGCACAAATTAAACCACTTCCAACACAACCTTAAAACACTGAAACCTGCGAACTGAAGCTTCTTCAACTTAATTCTGTATCTCTCATTGTCTAGTCTGCCAGGTGTCTCCCTAAATCCATGGGGGAGGTTAGAGGATTTGTTCATTTTGAATATCCACTGATTCTTATTTTGATTTTTCTGGGATAATGATTATGTTGTTTGAAAAGAGTATAGAAGGTTTAAACAGGACAAACTTCTAAACACACCACATGAGGTTATAACAGAAAAACATAAACATCCCTCATGCTTTATTAAGTGAAGATCATTCATATTTTTGAGTTTTTACCTGGGAGTAAAACTCCTCCAAAAGATTGTGCCTTTTAACCTACACCAATGTCCAGTTTTGGGGTGCTTTTTCAAAATTATTTTAACCAAAAATAATATTCAGATTTTCCACTTTCCACAGGGCACATCCTGAAAAAGTATTTTTATTTATAGCATTATACATAAAACCTATAAATGCTCTGAACAGTATGGGTTTGATATGTCTGAAGGTTGTTTTTTTTTTTTTTTAAACTTATATTCACAAGATCTTCCAGGAGAAATATACGACAATGAAGTTAAACTTCAGCTAACCTTCTAGACATAACTCTCAGGTACTCCCAGATTTACTAGTGATCAATTCTCCACACTTGTGAAAAACGTAGAATAGTCTCTGACACTTTGATATACAAATTCCACTTTTAAAATTACGATGTTCACAGAGTTGCTGGAAAGAATAGACTTCTTCATTTGTGAGAAGTAGAGAATAGAGAAAAGGTAACAAGGGAATTTTTTAACATGTGTTTTCTGGACAGCAGGCAAGCAACCAGTTATTTCTGGAACTCTTTCATTGCATTAAAATATCACAGAGCCAAATTCTGCCCTCAAATGATTTTTCTTAAACTTATTTGAGTCCATATGTTTCTAGAAGCTGAATTTGCTTCAGTGCATCTCAAGGTCTAATCTTGCTGTTATTACACAGACAGAATCTCCATGAAATTGAATTTTTGTTTATGTAAGAACAGTGTATTTGAATATTTCCTGAAGCAAAATGTGGGCAAAGACTGTGAAGAATTAGGGTTAGTGGAAAATAAATTGCAGATCATCAAAACATCTCTGAACTCACTAATTTTTCTTACAAGATTTCTCCTTTACTTGGAGAATGTTTTTTTCTTCTTTTACAGGAGGACATCTGAGAACACAGAAAGGAGTATCTAGAGGATTTTTATTTAAAGGTATCTCTTAAAAACTTAACAATGTCCCTTACAATTTCTTTTTAAAATGTTTTAATCTCCATTTAGTTATTAAATAAAATACAAATTTCTATGTAAAGCATCGTCAGTGCAAAATAAGGAAAAAGAAAATGTAGACTGTAAGTAATTCTGCTTAAAATTGTTATTTTTCACAGTCTGGTTGCCAATTTAATACCATATGGCCATTAATTGTGCAGTATAAAGTAAAATATTATGTGCTTTTCTGTATAATTAATGAATCTTAAATTCAAGAATTTAAAAGAGGCAAAAATTATTCTACCAGATTCCAGACATTCGGGAACCTCTATATAATATCACAAATCTTCTTTTAAAGTTTCTGAACATTTGTCATTTTCCTGTAAAGCTATATTCATCTTCATACCAAAAGTACCTGTTTCATTTTTCAGATAATAAGGGGGAAAAAAAAAAACCTCTCCTACATCTGCACAAAATATGTCTATCCTCATTAGATCCATTTTTTTCAATTAAATTCAAGTTTCTCTGTCCAAAAAGCATAAATCTGGGTATTGATTTAACTATAAACTCATGAAACTCCCGGTAGTCTTCTAAAACCATTTTACTTGGATGAGCATATAAGCTTTTAAAATATCAAGTTATTCCAGTATTTAATACACATAACTGCTTCCAGAGGGCTAAAGGCAATAAGGCACAGCTGCCCATTCCATTTGAAGAACAACTAGACTGCTAGCCAGTGTCTCACCACTTTGTTGTTTTTTTTTTAAAGCGTTTGCTTCTATTTTATTCAGTATGAGTTTGATACCTTCTGAACATGAACCATATCACCAGCAGCCAAAATCAATAACCTATCTAATCAAGGCCCTATAAACTAACAACAGACCCTTGGTGCTCTGTTCCTATAAAATGTAGTTCATTCGAAGTCTTTCCTTCCAAACCAGTCTAACTCTAAATTTATTATCCTCTTCTGACAAGGTTAGAGCATTGTCTACCCTAGACTTCTAGAAAGACCCTTTTGGGGAGAAAATCAATTACCTCTTGAAAAGAAAAAAAAAAAGACCTCTCTGAAATTTTTTTCTTTGCTTCATTTTTTTTTTTTTTTTGAGAGCAAGGAATCTTCTCCATGAAACTTTCATACAGCAAGCAGCTACTTCTTTTCAAATAAAAATCATGTGTAAATATTTCACAGACATGTCTCTACTGTGAATTGCACAATATGAAAAGGAGATGTTAAAGAAATATTTCCTTAAATCAAACCAAATAAGAATATAAACATTTTCCTAAATCCATGAAGTTTTGAAGTCTAAGCCACAAATTCTCCTTGTATAAAACATCATATGTTTTTCTGATATCCTGTAAGCTGTGGCTGAATAGCCTTCTCTCAATGACTTCATAATGTATCTGATACTCATGTTTACTTTAAGCTTCTTCAAATGATATTTTCCATCTTAAAAACTGAGAAGGATTTTTGCCTTGAAAGATTATTCATAGGTAGCAATATAAGCAAAACCAAAAGTTTATCCAAATTTTCTTTTCTCCCCTAGATCTGTGACATTAAACACATGTGTGCAAAAACCCTTTAGATGATAGCGATTTTCCTTTTATATTTTAGGTATTTAATGACTCTTTCTCCTCACTTTCACTTTCTCCTCAGTTAGATACGCACAGCTACTAAACTGGATGGAGACCAGCAAACTCAGAAAACAGCTAGAAAACTTGAATCAAATGTCAGCAAAGACACTGGTATGAATTCCACATGTTACCCATTGTTTCTTGATAAAACATAATCAACAACTCCCTTTAGAATAGTGTATGAAATTAAAATTCACTTTAAATATAACAAGAAAAGTGCTAATAAACTAATGGACAGGCAGAAATGATACTATTTATTGAGAATACTCTTTTAAGTAAGCCAAATGTTAGGAAAGAGAGGCCATAAATAAGTATTGATATGGAAACATTAATGCTGATGTTGGCTACCAACACCAAGTCTAAACGGTATTCTTATCTGCGCTCATTGATCTTACCAGCTTGTGTTCTTTCAGGATCTACGGATGGCCCCATATATCAAAGAGCTAATCTCTTCTGTTGCTTTTGTTTACTGGCTTTGCATCTATTCTCAGCTTTAGTGCCAAGTTTTCAGCGAAAACTTACACAGTCCAGTTTATAAGCATCTGACTCCTCCTGATGGTATAATCTCTATGTGCTGCTTTTCTTTAAAAGATGCCACATGCCACTTCTGACCCACACTCCACAGGTTCTGAGTTGTTTCAACACCAGGAGTGATGAATGGTCCTTATCTACTACTACTTAGTTCCCTTAGGACTAGGTACACAGTCAACACAGCAGCTGGAGGAAGGAGAATGATCTGTGGCTGGGAAATATTGAAAATCACTAGCCTGTATGATGACTGAATCTGTGCCCTTGAACTTTTCAAGCCTTCTGACTAATACTCTAACCAAGATATCCAAAGACAGAACAGGGAAGCATGAGAATACTTTTTCCCCTCAATTCACAATACATGAGTCTTACAAGGAGTGTTCCCGGGTGACTCCAGGAGACCTGGGTCTGATTCCTAGGTCAGGAAGATCCCCTGGAGGAGGAAATGGCAACCCACTCTAGCATTATTGCCTGGAAAATTCCATGGACAGAGGAGTCTGGTGAGCTACAGTCTATAGGGTTGCAAAGAGTTGGACACAACTGAGTGACTGAGCACGCAGCTTTAAACACAAAAATGCTTTATTTTCCACTACTTAAAACTGCTTCAGTAAGGGTGGTGGTGTTCACTGGGAGTATATCTCTCCAAGATTTGAAACCATCATCTTTTTCACATTCAGAAGGAGCTCAAAATCAATACTTTAGCCACTCTCATTACAAGTTGTGCAAGTGATCCTTGGAAATCAGCGATAAGATGACATTAGCACCACCTACAATGACCACAGGCTTCTTCCAGCATGAAGCCTATCACTGCAGCCATCTCCAGCACAGCCCATTACCATGAAAGATTTAGCAGCCAGAGTGTCATAATGCAGTCAGTGCTGATGTTCATCTGGATCTGTGATGCCCATTTGTTCCTTTAATGCTCTTTATGCTGGCAAGAAAGCTGATCCCATTTTGTTGACCAAATATCCAAGAGATATAGATCTCCAAGTAGGAGAAAATCCAGTTTCCTTTAGAGGAAATTGAAGGGAGAACACTGGCCATATTTTTCCCAGCTCAATCTTTTAGTCACCATGTTCTTACAGGCATTTTACTATATTTATATTGTTCAAAAGACAGTATATAACTCTCCATGTCCAAAGGCTGTGAAAATATAGATTCAAATGCATTTTGAAAATCTTGCATTAAGGCATGACCTTTATTTTCAGGTATAACATATCACAAGATTATTTGTCAATATTAGAAGATGCTAGCATTCTGCTCAAATGTTATTTAAATACAAAAATTAACAACTATATATTCTATACCTATTACTGTGTATCAAATAATAAGCATGTTTCCACCAATATGCCTATTTAATATTTACTAGGTAACTACAGTTTTATATGTAAGGATATAGAACTGTAATCTCCAACACTGTAGCCAATAGCCACCTGTAACTACAGAGCACTTGAAATGTGACTATTCCATTGTTGTAAGTATAAAATACATCCCAGGTTTCAAAGACTAAATACAAAAAATGAGAGAATGTTCATGTGGATGACATGTAGATTTGATAATATTTTGGGTATGATGGGTTAAATAAAATATATTATTAAAACTAATTTTACCTGTATTTTTTTTACATTTCTCATGGAACTACTAGAAAATTTTAGTTACATATATAGTTCACATTTAAGGCTTACCCTGTATTTCTGTTGGACAGGGATTATGTAGAAGATAAGTCTAGTTCAGAGATCACCTAAAGCAAAATATATCCATAAAATACAACAATTTCTAGCTTTACTTATTTCCAGTATTCTCTTTCTCTGGAGGAAAAGGAAGAAAAGGTCTGTTAAGACATTTATTGTACAAACTTTGAACCTTAATGATCTAGAATGTACTAATTTGCTCTAGGTAAAAACTTAATGTTAAAGATTAGAAAAGAAAATTGCCACTTTTTAAATTGCCACAGCCAATTTTGACAAGTTTGGAATAAAAGGGAACTTCCTTAACATGATAAAAGGCATCTATGAAAAACATACAATGAATATCATGCCTAATTGTGAACGAATGAAGGAACTGTCCTAAGATTGGAAACAAGGTGTAATTGTTTCTCATCACTTCTTTTCAGTGTTGTACTAGAAGTTCTGTGAAAGTGAAAGTCGCACAGTCGTGTCTGACTCTTTGCGACCCCATGGACATGTAGCCTGCCAGGCTCCCCTGTCCATGGAATTCTCCAGGACAGAACATTGGAGTGGGCAGCCAATCCCTTCTCTGGGGGCTCTTCTCAACCTGGGGATGGAATCCAGGTCTCCCACATTGCAGGTGGATTCTCTACCATCTGAGCCACCAGAGAAGCTGAAGAATACTAGAGTGGAAAGCCTATCCCTTCTCCAGTGGATCTTCCTGACCCAGGAATCCAACCAGGGTCTCCTGTATTGCAGGTGGATTCTTTACCAGCTGAGCTACCACGGAATTTCTTAACAATTCAGTTTAAAAAAAGAAATTAAAGTCTTCTATATTGGAAAGAAGTCTCTCAGTCGTGTCCAACTCTTTGCAATCCTGTGGACTGTACCTACGAGGCTTCTCTTGTCCATGGGATTCTCCAGGCAAGAATATTCAGACTTAAATTGAATAAAGTAGGGAAAACCACTAGACCATTCAGGTATGACCTAAATCAAATCCCTTATGATTATACAATGGAAGTGAGAAATAGATTTAAGGGACTAGATCTGATAGATAGAGTGCTCGATAAACTATGGACTGAGGTTCGTGACATTGTACAGGAGACAGGGATCAAGATCATCCCCATGGAAAAGAAATGCAAAAAACAAAATGGCTGTCTGGGGAGGCCTTACAAATAGCTGTGAAAAGAAGAGAAGTGAAAAGCAAAGGAGAAAAGGAAAGATACAAGCATCTGAATGCAGAGTTCGAAAGAATAGCAAAAAGAGATAAGAAAGCCTTCCTCAGCGATCAATGCAAAGAAATAGAGGAAAACAACAGAATGGCAAAGACTAGAGATCTCTTCAAGAAAATTAGAGATACCAAAGGAATATTTCATGCAAAGATGATCTCAATAAAGGACAGAAATGGTATGGACCTAACAGAAGCAGAAGATATTAAGAGATGGCAAGAATACACAGAAGAACTGTACAAAAAAGATCTTCATGACCCAGATAATCACGATGGTGTAATGACTGACCTAAAGCCAGACATCCTGGAATGTGAAGTCAAGTGGGCCTTAGAAAGCATCACTATGAACAAAGCTAGTGGAGGTGATGGAATTCAAGTTGAGCTATTCCAAATCCTGAAAGATGATGCTGTGAAAGTGCTGCACTCAATATGCCAGCAAATTTGGAAAACTCAGCAATGGCCACAGGACTGGAAAAGGTCCGTTTTCATTCCAATCCCAAAGAAAGGCAATGCCAAAGAATGCTCAAACTACCACACAATTGCACTCATCTCACACGCTAGTAAAGTAATGCTCAAAATTCTCCAAGCCAGGCTTTAGCAATATGTGAACCGTGAACTTCCTGATGTTCAAGCTGGTTTCAGAAAAGGCAGAGGAACCAGAGATCAAATTGCCAAAATCTGCTGGATCATGGAAAAAGCAAGAGAGTTCCAGAAAAACATCTATTTCTGCTTTATCGACTATGCCAAAGCCTTTGACTGTGTGGATCACAATAAACTGTGGAAATTCTGAAAGAGATGGGGAATACCAGACCACCTGATCTGTGTTTTGAGAAATCTATATGTAGGTCAGGAAGCAACAGTTAGAACTGGACATGGAACAACAGACTGGTTCCAAATAGGAAAAGGAGTACGTCAAGGCGTATATTGTCACCCTGTTTATTTAACTTATATGCAGAGTACATCATGAGAAACGCTGGTCTGGAAGAAACACAAGCTGGAATCAAGATTGCAGGGAGAAATATCAATAACCTCAGATATGCAGATGACACCACCCTTATGGCAGAAAGTGAAGAGGAACTGAAAAGCCTCTTGATGAAAGTGAAAGTGGAGAGTGAAAAAGTTGGCTTAAAGCTCAACATTCAGAAAATGAAGATCATGGCATCTGGTCCTGTACTTCATGGGAAATGATGGGGAAACAGTGGAAACAGTGTCAGATTTTATTTTTCTGGGCTCCAAAATCACTGCAGATGGTGACTGCATCCATGAAATTAAAAGACACTTACTCCTTGGAAGGAAAGTTATGACCAACCTAGATAGCATATTCAAAAGCAGAGACATTACTTTTCAACAAAGGTCCATCTAGTCAAGGCTATGGTTTTTCCAGTGGTCATGTATGGATGGGAGAGTTGGACTGTGAAGAAGGCTGAGTGCCGAAGAATTGATGCCTTTGAACTGTGGTGTTGGAGAAGACTCTTGAGAGTCCCTTGGACTGCAAGGAGATCCAACCAGTCCATTCTGAAGGAGATCAGCCCTGGGATTTCTTTGGAGGGAATGATGCTAAAGCTGAAACTCCAATACTTTGGCCACCTCATGTGAAGAGTTGACTCATTGGAAAAGACTCTGATGCTGGGAGGGATTTGGGGCAGGAGGAGAAGGGGACAACAGAGGATGAGATGCCTGGATGGCATCACTGACTCAATGGACATGAATCTGGGTGAACTCTGGGAGTTGGTGATGGACAGGGAGGCCTGGAGTGCTGTGATTCATGGGGTCTCAAAGAGTCTGACACGACTGAGCGACTGAACTGAACTGAAAGAATCTGCCTGCAATGCGGGAGACCTGGGTTCAATCCTTGGGTTAGGAAGATCCCCTGGAGAAGGAAAAGGCTACCCACTCCAGTATTCTTGCCTGGAGAATCCCACGGATGGAGCGGCCTGGGGGATCATAGAGTCCATGGGATCGCAGAGTCGGACACGACTGAGCGACTTCACTTCACTTTCACAATAGTATCAAAAATAACATGTTTAGGAATAAACTTAACAAAAATGTTCCACAGCTGTACACTGAAAATTACACAAGATTGGTGAGAGAAATAAAAGAAAACCTAAATAAATGGAAAGACATTTCATGTTCATGGACTAGGATACTCAGTACTGTTAAGATGGCAATTATTCCCAAAGTGATCTGTGAATTCAGTGCAATCCCTTTCAAATTTTCATCAGATTTCCAGAATCAACAAGCTGATGCTAAAATCTATAATGAAGTGAGAAAAATCTAGAACAGCCAAAGCAATTTTGAAAAAAAAAAAAAACAATAAAGTCGGAAGACTTTCACTTCATAAGTTTGAAACTTCACTGTAATTTGATTACTACAGCTCTCAAGATAGGGTGAAACTGACATAAGGATGGACATATGGGTCAAAGTAACAGAGTTGAATCCAAAAATGAATCCTTATATTTTCAGTTAGCATTCACCAAATTACCAAGCAAGTACACTGGAGAAATAATAGCCTTTTTAACATATGGTGCTAATACAATAAACTACCCAAAAAAAGAAAAACCAGAAACATAGCAGACCTTTATTTCATAACATATAAAAGAGAAAAACTTCAACACTTTGACTTAGGCAAAATATTCCTAGATATGACATCAGAAACATGTTCCATGTAAAAATAATGATAAATTGTACTTCCAAAATTCAAAATATTTGTGTTTCATGAGATTTCATCAAGAAAATGAAAAGACAAGCAACAGACTGAGATAAAATATTTGCAAAGCATTTATCTGACCAAGGACTTATATCGAGAACATACAAAGAACTCTTTCACTCAAACATAAGACAAACAACTCTATCAAAAATGGCTAAAAGATTTAAATAGATATTTTATCAAAGAAGATGGATAATAAGCATATTAAAAATGCTCAGCATTATTATTCATTAGGAAAGCACAAATAGAAATCATAATGTGATATTATACTCACTAGAATTTTATACACACTAGAATGGCCATAATAATAAAAAAAAGACAATAATACTGGGGAAAATGTGGAGAAACTGGAAGCTGCATACACTGCTGACATAAATGTAAAATAGTACAGTCACTTTGGAAAACAGTTTAGAAGTTCCTCAAAATGGTAAACAGAGTTACCGAATAAGCCAGCAATTCCACTCCTAGGTATATATCCAAGAGAAATGAAAATAATGTATATCCACACAAAAGCTTATACATGAAAGTTCTTAGCAGCATCATTCCTAATCACCAAAATTTGTAAATATATAAGTGTTCATCAACTGGTGACTGATTTCATGAGTAAAATGTGGTTTCCCCTTATGATGGACAATTATTAAGCAATAGAAAGGAATGAACTATGGAATATGTCACAACATCGACAAAACAACAAAAAAAATTATGCTCAAAGAAATCTGCTACAAAAGGCCACACATTATGTGATTATATGATTAAATTACATGGTTCCACGTAAATGAAGTGCTCAGAAAAGACAAAACTATAAAAACAGAAAGCAGATTAGTGGTCTATAGGGATGAGAGGAGGAGCAGGGTGTGAGATGGATTAACAGTAGGGATGCTAAAAAAATCTTCTAAACCTCATTTATAGTGATGGCTGCACAACTTGGTAAATTTACTAAAAATCTTTGGACTAGTATCCTGGAAAAAGGTGAAATACCTGAAATGTCAAATTTAAAAAAAATTAAATCTTATAATCTGTCAGTTCAGTTCAGTTCAGTTGCTCAGTCATGTCCGACTCTGTGCAACCCATGAATTGCAGCACGCCAGGCCTCCCTGCCCATCACCAACTCTCAGAGTTCACTCAAACGCATGTCCATCGAGTCGGTGATGCCATCCAGCCATCTCATCCTCTGTCGTCCCCTTCTCCTCCTGCCCCCAATCCCTCCCAGCATCAGAGTCTTTTCCAATGAGTCAACTCTTCGCATGAGGTGGCCACAGTATTGGAGTTTCAGCTTTAGCATCAGTCCTTCCAATGAACACCCAGGACTCATCTCCTATAGGATGGACTGGTTGGATCTCCTTGCAGTCCAAGGGACTCTCAAGAGTCTTCTCCAACACCACACTTCAAAAGCATCAATTCTTCAGCGCTCAGCTTTCTTCACAGTCCAACTCTCACATCCATACATGACCACTGGAAAAACCATAGCCTTGACTAGACGGACCTTTGTTGAAAAGTAATGTCTCTGCTTTTGAATATGCTATCTAGGTTGGTCATAACTTTCCTTCCAAGGAGTAAGCGTCTTTTAATTTCATGGCTGCACTCACCATCTGCAGTGATTTTGGAGCCCCCAAAAATAAAGTCAGCCACTGTTTCCACTGTTTCCCCATCTATTTACCATGAAGTGATGGGACCAGATGCCATGATCTTCATTTTCTGAATGTTGAGCTTTAAGCCAAGTTTTTCACTCTCCTCTTTCACTTTCATCAAGAGGCTTTTGAGTTCCTCTTCACTTTCTGCCATAAGGGTGGTGTCATCTGCATATCTGAGGTTATTGATATTTCTCCCAACAATCTTGATTCCAGCTTGTGTTTCTTCCAGACCAGTGTTTCTCATGATGTACTCTGCATATAAGTTAAATAAGCAGGGGGACAGTATACAGCCTCAACGTACTCCTTTTCCTATTTGGAACCAGTCTGTTGTTCCATGTCCAGTTCTAACTGTTGCTTCCTGACCTGCATATAGGTTTCTCAAGAGGCACGTCAGGTGGTCTGGTATTCCCATCTCTTTCAGAATTTTCCAGTTTATTGTGATCCACATAGTCAAAGGCTTTGGCATAGTCAATAAAGCAGAAATAGATGTTTTTCTGGAGCTCTCTTGCTTTTTCAATGATCCAGTGGATGTTGGCAATTTGATCTCTGGTTCCTCTGCCTTTTCTAAAGCCAGCTTGAACATCTGTCACTTAAAACACTACAAAGTCTGGCTTCAACCTACCCAGGACAATTGAAAAAAAAACAAACTTTGTTGGGTATCAGTGTGGACTCTAGAATCAAAGAGATTTGGCTTCAAATCTCACTCTACTACTTACTAGCCGTGCAACTTGAGTGATTTCACCTCTCTGAGACTTACACTTTTCATCTACAAAATAGAGTTAACAGTATCTCCTTGCCAGATCATGGTGATAATTAGAGGCAAGGCATGCAAAGCGCTGAGCAAAGTTAGGCACAAAGTGCTCACTGATTGGTAGCTAGAATTATTAGCTACATCTCCAAATTATTTCCATGCTCTTCCAAAATGAGCTCAGCTTTAGCTCCTTTGGTTAAGGAACTTCCCTTAGGCATTCCTAATTGTCATACTGTATTATTATAATTTTCTTCACTAAAGATTGCTACCCCTCCTGCCCCATCAAAAGTACTTATTCTTCCAGCTCCACTAATTCCTATAGAGCATTCCATCCCACTAGGGATACTGTTCTCCTAAACTCCTCTCTTTGTATATACAACTCCTTTGTCTATGTACAACTCCTGTGATTCAGAAGCATACAATCACACGATTGCCACCTGTATTTTCTTGAGTGTATAATCTGACTCCTGTGCTACCACACTCCCCTGCTGCCTGAAGCCATGGATGATATCATGGGATTTTTGTCTGGCAAGTTGAGATGAAACTTCAATCTTTCTGTACCACACTTCCAGATAGCCTCAGTGATATGCGGTTTGATATCATTACTCTCCTGCATTGTGATTCAGTTTTTATGAGAATACATTTACATGAAGAAGTGCTCAATGACTGTAGAATAAAAAAATAAGCTTAACAAAGGTAAAAGTTCCATAAAACAGACTCAAAAAAATTAACTAGATTGTTGTTCTATCTTCTTTGGCTGCTAGACAAAGACCCAAATCTACTGCTTATTACTCTGTTTTCAAAATGTTCACACCCACGAAACGGACTCAGTAAAAACAGATAAGCACAGGAGTTAAGGTGTATCACCTACCTAAATTATAAAGAAATGCCAACTCTCTATATATACTGCAAACACTCAGTAGTGAATTTCTGAATAAAGCAATGCATGACATCACAATTAGTCTTCCTTATTAACAACTTAGCAACTTTCAATGTTTGAAAAACATAATCAGACATTGTAGAAAAATTTCCCCTTATTTTACCTCCTATCGTTCTTTCAAACAAAAAAAAATCAGACATTTTCCAAGAATTTAGACATCAAAATCTCAACCAAAAGACCTGTCTTTATCAAAAGAAATAACTGCTCTTGCTAGGATCTTCATTCTTCAGAAGATTTCTAAATTGCCCCCTTCCTTTTTAAAAAATACATTAGAATAGATAATGACCTACATCCTTCCACTTTTGTCACTTTTGATGGGATCTTCTCTTTTCAGCTTCATTTGTTACTCTTGTCTCTATCAAAATACCACTTCTTGAAATTTCTGACAAAATTTCTGGTTGCACTAGTTGGAGGCTGGGAGCAGCCTTTTCCTGGCCTTGCATCAGTACTGACCCTGTGTGCAACCTGAGGTAAAAATATCTCAAAAGTACAGGCAGGTGGTCCAGTGGTTGGGAATCTGCCTTCCAAGGCAGGGGATTCAGGTTCGATCCCTGGTTGGGAAACTAAGATCCCACAAACCATGTGGCCACTAAGCCTACGCACCACAGTGAAGAGCCAGAGTGCTGCAACTGAGAGCCAGTGCAGCCATAGATAAATGCATACCACACAGGGATCAAAATGTCCAACCCACCTACTCAAAGGCGTGCTGAGAGATAAATGAGACCGCAAGCATGAAAACCCTTCAGTGATTGTGGATAAAATTCAACATCATCATGAGGATCATTAAATTTCTTCCTGGGCGCTAAAGGGGTGGAACCCACCAGAGACAAATCCCCACCTGACCCCTGAAATTCAAAGGAACCACTGGATTAGTAGATTCAATCTTTTCTTTTATTCATTAAATAGAGAAACAGCCATCACACATTAAACTTGGATCTTTCTGTTTGGAAGGAGGCAGAGATTTGGGGCAAAAGGTTTACTTTGATTCTTGGCTCCAGTACTTAAAGCTTTGGCAGTCTGGCCAGTGTCCTCATCTGCAAAATGGGAGTGCATATCAAAGGTTATAAAACCCTTGAGTGCTACTCAGATGTAAATGCTTATCAAATATTTAGTAACTATGTTTCAAAAAAATTACATGTTCAATATTTGAAGAGCTCTAACACCTATTAGCTCTACTCTTTATTCCACTGTGTCATTCTAAATAAGTACTCTCCTGCGTTCTATCCTGAGCAAGAAATGAATTTTCAAAACTGATTAGTTTTGCAGGAACATAGAGAGAGATTTACAAATACACCAATTTGAAATGTGATTTCTTGAATAACTTGCCTGTCATTTTAACAGAATATGGGATAGAGGGATAAAAAGAAAGCTTCATTACTGTCCAGACCAATTTGACTCTTACAAAGCTAATTAAACATGTCTTGAGTATATAAAATATATCATCCTCAGATAACAGCATACTGTTAAGTTCTTCATCTTATTAAGAGCTTGCATTAATGTTCCTTCAACATAAATTTTATACCCAGACAGGTACTATTTGAGAAACCTCACAATAGGAATGACCTAAATTAGGGTGACAGAGGCAAAAGATGGATCACCAGGGCCTGTCTCAACAAGAAGAGGAATGGGGACTCGATCTTACATTATTGTCCAATTCTAATGTGCTAACATTATCTTCTGAAAAAAGCTTCCTTCCTCAAGCCATCAACCCCTCTGGGGCTCAGCATCAAGGTAAGGAATTTCACAACCCAAGGGACTAAACCCCATACCTCAGAGTCATAAAGTCAATGCTGAAAGACTCTTAGAGGTCCTTGAAACTTTATCCTTTATAAATAAGGAAAAAGAGACCCAAAGAGGTGACATGTCGGAAGTTATAGATTCTGATATGTAGCACAGCATCTTTTTCAGAGAAAAGAAAGTTAATGTAAGATAGTCACCAGAATGTATCTGAGTACTAAAAATAAAGCTTTAAAGATTAACCAATGACTATGAGTCTGTTTCTGCTTTATAGATAGGTTCATTTTTCAGACTTGTGATTGCCAAGGGGGCAGGAGGAAGGGAGAATGATAGACTGAGAGTTTGGGGTGATTACGTGCAATTACATTTAGAATGGATAAATAACAAGGTCTCACTGTACAGCATAGGAACCACACTCAATATCCTGTGATAAACCATAATGGAAAAGACTATCAAAAAAGAATATATACAGTATGCATATAAATGAGTCACTTTGATATATAACAGAGACAGGCACAACACTGTAAATCAACTATACTTCAACAAAAATATTAATCAATGGATTTCATCAATTGATCTGATGAGTCCATGGCTCTTACTTTCTATTATCTCATGCCTGTCCTAAGGCACCATCCTGGCTCATGTGTGAGCCCTAACATTTGGATATAGTCTCTCCAACACATTGCTTCCTCCAGCCTATATTTGAACACCCTTTTTTAATTTGGTGTGAATGCCCCCATTTTGGGGTGCTCTCTCTCCAAGAACCAGAACTGAAGCCAAAGTTTAGAAGAGCAGCACGACTTACAATCAGAGGCTAAAAGTGACATTTTACCACAATAAAAAATGTCACAAGATTTTTTTTAAAAAATCACAAGCATATAAATATACATTGTTTTCCCTGATAAGATTACATTCAAGCTATTAAAAGCCTTTTTATGTTCTTTCTTCTCTTTCACGTTCCCCAGATGTAGGCTATAGTACAATGGGACATTGACCCAACCACAAAAGTCTTCCTCCGTAATCTCTATTGCAGTGAATTGGAGCCATAGGAAATGCCCTATGACCTGAAGAGCTTCCCCAAACAGAAACTCCTGAGCATTAATGGGTAAATTTTCAGTATCACGGTAAAGTTTCTATAGAGTTGACATTTGAATGATGCTGTGACAGCTTTTTGTACCTTACATACTGTCAGTGCAACCATATTAGGGACCACTTCTGACTTTGTAAAGCCGTTTTAAAAAACTTGGGGGGGTGAGAATTAAAAAAAAAATACTTCACTGACATCCCAAGGGCATATGTACTAACAGAATAATGACCCCCCCTTTCAGGATCATTCCCTTGGCGGGGGGACGGGGGGGAAACGTGAGTGTACATGTACACATATATATGTACACACATGCGCACGTGCACACACACCTTCTAGGGATCTACAATTCCTTCAGGTTCATTAAAAGGCCAATGGAATGGCGACTTTGCATACATTTATAGGCTTCCCTGGTGGCTCAGAGGTTAAAGCGTCTGCCTGCAATGTGGGAGACCTGGGTTCAATCCCTGGGTTGGGAAGATCCCCTGGAGAAGGAAATGGCAACCCACTCCAGTACTCTTGCCTGGAGAATCCCATGGAGGAGGAGCCTGGTAGGCTACAGTCCAAGGGGTTGCAAAGAGTCGGACACAACTGAGCGACTTCACTTTCACTTTCATGGTCTGTAAGAGACACTTTTATTGAAATTCAGTTGTAACTGTGAATGCTTCAGACCAGATACAATTTTAACATTTTCTGCTACTGGAGTGGGAAGACCAAATAGCTATTTCAAATTCACATTTCCCTTTTCCAATTGAACGTGTCACTCCCCCTGGAACGCCCGTATGCCACGATACCTCTAGCTTTCCAACTCATTTTCATTGGAAAAATCTAAACATGAAGCAATACCTTCTACTCTACCAGTCACCGAGGATCCCCTTAGGGTATTTTTGTGTTGAAAGAAGTCACTGAGTATCAGACTGATAGCTTTTTGTCTTCCGAAGCTCATTGACTAAGAAAATAATACACATAAAGACAGCCTATTCCAACAATATCCCAAGGGGAAAATAGTTCATTGCCACTCACTTTTAGTGATGGTTTAGAAAGGGTTAGAGAGTTTTACCTTGGGGGTCTACAGAAGATAACATGCCAGTACTCTATGTTTTAAGGGAAAAAAGGAAGAAGAAGAATAAAAAAAGAAAAAAAAAACAACAGTGCCTCTTTAGGAAATGTAGAAGATATTCATTGTCACTTCTGATTAGAAGAGAGTTGGGAAAAAAGATTCCTTGGTAATAGATATTTCACTGAATGTGTACAAGTGCTTTACTAAATGAAACTCCAAAAACCAAAGGGGCATCAAATAACACTTAGGTATTCAAAGAACACAACCCATCCACACTTGCAGGGATTGTCAGTTCTAAAAACCACACACTTGAAATGGTAACTTTAAAATCCTCTCTCGAATTGTTTGATGACATTTGTTTCTTAATGTTATTGCCAACCAAGTGCTCAATTTCAATGCAGAAATATAAAATATGAAGGATAAACATATTTCTGCATCAGGTGCCATAACCATATCTTATTTTATAAATATTTTCACTTTCACCTGCTTAAAAGCAGTATAATTAGGAAAAGACTCAGGCAGCCTGGAATTATATTTCTGTTTACAATTTTATAAACACAGCTATATTTCCTTTTAGTGCTGTGATCTGCAGCTGTAAAACATCCTTAACACTATTAGTTAATAATCTGATTTTACTTACAAATGCTTCCTTCTTCCTCCACATCTAGTTCTTTAAAAATGTATTTGTACCTGTTTCAAAGAAACAGAAAAACGGTTCACTCATGTCCCAAAAGACAAGGTTTCCAGGCTTTGAGTTTAAAATGATGATAATATTAGGAAATATATAAAACAATGAGTATATGAAGAAAAATAAACTATTTAATTGATTATATGATGGGGGTATAAGCAATTATGTCTTCAGTTCAGTTCAGTCACTCAGTCATGCCCGACTCTTCGCGATCCCATGAACCGCAGCACGCCAAGCCTCCCTGTCTATCACCAACTCCCAGAGTTCACTCAGACTCAAGTCCATTGAGTCAGTGATGCCATCCAGCCATCTCATCCTCTGTCGTCCCCTTCTCCTCCTGCCCCAAATCCCTCCCAGCATCAGAGTCTTTTCCAATGAGTCAACTCTTCGCATGAGGTGGCCAAAGTATTGCAGTTTCAGCTTTAGCATCATTCCCTCCAAAGAAATCCCAGGGCTGATCTCCTTCAGAATGGACTGGTTGGATCTCCTTGCAGTCCAAGGGACTCTCAAGAGGCTTCTCCAACACCACACTTCAAAAGCATCAATTCTTCAGTGCTCAGCCTTCTTCACAGTCCAACTCTCCCATCCATACATGACCACAGGAAAAACCATAGCCTTGAGTAGACAGACCTTTGTTGGAAAAGTAATGTCTCTGCTTTTTTTTTTTTTCTTTTTTACAGGGTTGTCGTTACCATCTTTCTAAATTCCATATATATGCGTTAGTATACTGTATTGGTGTTTGTCCTTCTGGCTTACTTCACTCTGTATAATAGGCTCCAGTTTCATCCACCTCACTAGAACTGATTCAAATGTATTCTTTTTAATGGCTGAGTAATACTCCATTGTGTATATGTACCACAGCTTTCTTATCCATTCATCTGCTGATGGACATCTAGGTTGCTTCCATGTCCTGGCTATTATAAACAGTGCTGCGATGAACATTGGGGTACACGTGTCTCTTTCCCTTCTGGTTTCCTCAGTGTGTATGCCCAGCAGTGGGATGTTATCTAGGTTGGTCATAATTTTCCTTCCAAGGAGTAAGCGCCTTTTAATTTCATGGATGCAGTCACCATCTGCAGTGATTTTGGAGCCCAGAAAAATAAAGTCTGACACTGTTTCCACTGTTTCCCCATCTATTTGCCATGAAGTGATGGGACCGGATGCCATGATCTTTGTTTTCTGAATGTTGAGCTTTAAGCCAACTTTTTCACTCTCCACTTTCACCTTCATCAAGAGGCTTTTGAGTTCCTCTTCACTTTCTGCCATAAGGGTGGTGTCATCTGCATATCTGAGGTTATTGATATTTCTCCCAGCAATCTTGATTCCAGCTTGTGTTTCTTCCAGTCCAGCATTTCTCATGATGTACTCTGCATATAAGTTAAATAAACAGGGTGACAATATACAGCCTTGACATACTCCTTTTCCTATTTGGAACCAGTCTGTTGTTCCATGTCCAGTTCTAACTGTTGCCTCCTGACCTGTATACAGATTTCTCAAGAAGCAGGTCAGGTGGTCTGGTATTCCCATCTCTTGAAGAATTTCCACAGTTTATTGTGATCCACACAGTCAAAGGCTTTGGCATAGTCAATAAAGCAGAAATAGATGTTTTTCTGGAACTCTCTTGCTTTTTCCATGATCCAGCAGATTTTGGTAATTTGATCTCTGGTTCCTCTGCCTTTTCTAAAACCAGCTTGAACATCAGGAATTTTACGGTTCACGTATTGCTGAAGCCTGGCTTGGAGAATTGTGAGCATTACTTTACTAGCATGTGAGATGAGTGCAACTGTGTGGTAGTTTGAGCATTATTTGGCTTTGCCTTTCTTTGGGATTGGAATGAAAACTGACCTTTTCCAGTCCTGTGGCCACTGCTGATTGGATGCAATCTCAAAAACGACAGAATGATCTCTGTTCGTTTCCAAGGCAAACCATTCAATATCACAGTAATCCAAGTCTATGCCCCAACCAGTAATGCTGAAGAAGCTGAAGTTGAATGGTTCTATGAAGACCTACAAGACCTTTTAGAATTGACACCCAAAAAAGATGTCCTTTTCATTACAGGGGACTGGAATGCAAAAGTAGGAAGTCAAGAAACACCTGGAGTAACAGGCAAATTTGGCCTTGGAATATGGAATGAAGCAGGGCAAAGACTAATAGAGTTTTGCCAAGAAAATGCACTGGTCATAGCAAACACCCTCTTCCAACAACACAAGAGAAGACTCTATACATGGACATCACCAGATGGTCAACACCGAAATCAGATTGATTATATTCTTTGCAGCCAAAGATGGAGAAGCTCTATACAGTCAAAAAACAAGACCAGGAGCTGACTGTGGCTCAGATCATGAACTCCTTATTACCAAATTCTGACTTAAATTGAAGAAAGTAGGGAAAACCACTAGACCATTCAGGTATGACCTAAATCAAATCCCTTATGATTATACAATGGAAGTGAGAAATAGATTTAAGGGCCTAGAGCTGATAGAGAGAGTGCCTGATGAACTATGGAATGAGGTTCGTGACATTGTACAGGAGACGGGGATCAAGATCATCCCCATGGAAAAGAAACGCAAAAAAGCAAAATGGCTGTCTGGGGAGGCCTTACAAATAGCTGTGAAAAGAAGAGAAGCAAAAAGCAAAGGAGAAAAGGAAAGATACAAGCATCTGAATGCAGAGTTCCAAAGAATAGCAAGAAGAGATAAGAAAGCCTTCTTCAGTGATCAATGCAAAGAAATAGAGGAAAACAACAGAATGGCAAAGACTAGAGATCTCTTCAAGAAAATTAGAGATACCAAGGGAACATTTCATGCAAAGATGGGCTCGATAAAGGACAGAAATGGTATGGACCTAACAGAAGCAGAAGATATTAAGAAGAGGTGGCAAGAATACACAGAAGAACTGTACAAAAAAGATCTTCACAACCCAGATAATCACGATGATGTGATCACTGACCTAGAGCCAGACATCCTGGAATGTGAAGTCAAGTGGGCCTTAGAAAGCATCACTAAGAACAAAGCTAGTGGAGGTGATGGAATTCCAGTTGAGCTCTTTCAAATCCTGAAAGATGATGCTGTGAAAGTGCTGCACTCAATTTTGTCTTAGATTTCTTTTATTTCAATATCATATTTAAAGTAGAGTAAGACTTTTAAAAGAACAATCACAATACCATGAATTTACATGGTATGTGTTCACTGACTGGGCTTCCCAGGTGGTGTTACTGGTAAATAATCTGCCAGACAATACAGGAGACATAAGAGATGTGAGTACGACCCTTGGGTTGGAACGATCACCTGGAGAAGGGCATGACATCCCATTCCAGTACTCTTGTCTGGAGAATCCCCATGGACAAAGGAGCCTGGCAGGCCATAGTACATTGGGTCACAAAGAGTCAGACCCCACTGAAGCGACTTAGCACACACACACGCTGATCACAGACCAAGTGTTTTAATATCTTTTTATGTTCCAAAGACACCATCAAGATGAGAAGAGTAAAGACTGTTGGCCCCATTTTATGGATGAGGACAATGAAGCTCTTAGAAACTGAACAATGAAGTTCAGGAAGGAGTTAACACATTCCTTTAACACGTCAATTCACAGGACAGATACCCATAAGTGGTTTCATTGGGAATCCCTATAACTCAGATGAACAGGGTTCTTCACCCTGATAGCGGCAATCATCTCCAGTACCCAGTTGCTTTCTGCACTCCTAGAACTAGCCTTATGGGACAGCACTCAGAGGTATCAACACCCCAAAGAATCCCATCCCTCTTCAGCCCTCTTCAGTACCCAAATCCCTCATGCAAGCTTCTGGATTTGAAAACCTCAACTTCCCTTTGTTCCTCCAGTCTGAGGGGTAACAGCTGCTTGCTGTACTTCCTTCTGAACCACCAGTCTTCCCATGGTGCTCTAGGAGTCCTCCCATACCTCCTCAACCAATTTCCTTTCTGAAATTCTCTGTTGCAATATAGAAAGTTTGGTTCTGCTTTCCTGACTGGACCCTGAGTAATACAGACAGGTTAACCACAAAGTACGAAGTACTGATTTATACATTTCTCTCTCCATCTAATAACACAGAAGGTCTGATTTTCAAGTCTAGCCTGACTCAGGAAAGTTAACAGTTCATTCACATCATTTTATTACTTTGAGTGCTTGGAGATTTGCTACGTGCGGGCCTCAGGGGGACAGCACCTGGTTTCTTGTGATTCAAGTTCCAGTGCTAAATGGGCAGAAGGCTTTTCTTACGGACATTTCAGAGGAAGCCTCCCCACCACTGACATGAAAACACCAATACTGCACGTAGTTTATTTCACTCATGTCCTTTATAATTACTTCCAAACGTGTGTATTGCACCCAGGGCCACAAGGCAGGCAGTCCTATTTTTGCCGCGACAGTAAAAGGAATCTTGTAATCCATTACACCTTTAAACCACAGGCATTTGGGGCCAAGTTCAGAAACAAAGCCAAATATGGTTCAACTCTTCTAAGCCTCAGCTTCGTTTATATTTTGTTGTGTTTTAACTAACATCCTATTTCTAAGGATTTTAAGAGGTACGTGACACTTGGACAAGAAGTAGTTCCAGCAAAATAATATTCTGATGAGTTAAGTGTAAATGAATCAGAAACATGCAAACTATATTTCCCTTGAAATACACAGGGATTTAAAAGTTAATGGAAAAGTGCTGGCAACCCACATTTAGAGTTTTTATTGAAATCAGGATGTTTGAATAAACATTAGACATTCAAATAACTCAAACTGAAATGGGGTTCACCAATCCTTAATTAAACAGTACTTTAAATGATGATGAAGCATGTCACATTCACATTTCAGACTTAAAGCTTTACTTGGCAGACATGCTTCTGGTTCAAGAAACCTCTGCAGTCATGTTATGGCAACCAATTGAGATATTAAAACAGACAGTGAAGTTTTAAACTCAGTTTGGCAAGCACCATGAGAAAATAACTACCAATTGGAACATTAAAAAAAAAAAAAAAAGAGTGTCAGGAGTGTAATACAAAGTTTTGAAAGGAAGTTGGAGCCAGACACAGAATTTAGAAGGAATATGCCTTCTTAAATGGGCTAATAATGAGCTAATCATATAAGAAACTAGAGAGTGGTATGTGTCGAGGTTGCTCTTTTCTGTTTTCGATTGTAAGTTGAAGCTGCAAATCAAAATGGCTTGTAAGTTGGAAATGGACAGAAGTGTAATGGAATTTTTTTTTTTTTTTTAGTGTAATGGAATTTTAATTTCTCTGATGCCTAATGCTGGAATTAAGCTAGCAGTTGGCTAAGTGGACTTTCTCTGACCCACTGGTCAGCTTGTAACCACATTATATGAATTTCCAATGGATTAAAAATAACCCCTGGGGTTGTTCAGAGCCCCGTGTGAAATTAGTCAGAAGCAAAACTAATGATATCATAGATGCCAAACTTCAATATGTATCAGACAAACTTTAGTTTGCATCAGAATCATCTAGAAGGCATACTGGACCCTACCTTAAGAGTTTATAATTGAGGAAGTCTGGGTGGAGACCTACAATCTGCATTTTTAACAGACTCCCAGGTGAGAAGCTGATTCTGTTGGACTGGGCCATTCTCAGAAAGCCTCCAAAGCATCCATGATGGCTCAGGTCTGCTCTAAGCCCCTACTAACTGTGGAGCAAGCACACTAATGCTTTCTATGAGCGCTTTCCATTACCATCCTAGAAAAGGGCTTCAAGCCTCTCCCTCTATATTTCCCCTAAAAAACCAGAGCTGCTTAAGGAATTTGCTGGAATATAAATAGTTCAACCATTTGAAAACAAGATCATCTAGTTCTTTGGCCCATTTTTTGATTGGGTCATTTATTTTTCTGGAATTGAGCTGTAGGAGTTGCTTGTATATTTTTGAGATTAGTTGTTTGTCAGTTGCTTCATTTGCTATTATTTTCTCCCATTCTGAAGACATACAGATGGCTAACAAACACATGAAAAGATGCTCAACATCACTCATTATCAGAGAAATGCAAATCAAAACCACTATGAGGTACCATTTCACGCCAGTCAGAACGGCTGCGATCCAAAAGTCTACAAGCAATAAATGCTGGAGAGGGTGTGGAGAAAAGGGAACCCTCTTACACTGTTGGTGGGAATGCAAACTAGTACAGCCACTATGGAGAACAGTGTGGAGACTCCTTAAAAAACTGGAAATAGAACTGCCTTATGACCCAGCAATCCCACTGCTGGGCATACACACTGAGGAAACCAGAAGGGAAAGAGACACCTGTACCCCAATGTTCATCACAGCACTGTTTATAATAGCCAGGACATGGAAGCAACCTAGATGTCCATCAGCAGATGAATGGATAAGAAAGCTGTGGTACATATACACAATGGAGTATTACTCAGCCATTAAAAAAATACATTTGAATCAGTTCTAATGAGGTGGATGAAACTGGAACCTATTATACAGAGTGAAGTAAGCCAGAAAGAAAAACACCAATACAGTATACTAACGCATATATATGGAATTTAGAAAGATGGTAACAATAACCCTGTATACGAGACAGCAAAAGAGACACTGATGTATAGAACAGTCTTTTGGACTCTGTGGGAGAGGGTGAGGGTGAGATGATTTGGGAGAATGGCATTGAAATATGTATAATATCATATATGAAACGAGTCGCCAGTCCAGGTTCGATGCACGATACTAGATGCTTGGGGCTGGTGCACTGGGATGACCCAGGGGGATGGTACGGGGAGGGAGGAGGGAGAGGGGTTCAGGATGAAGAGCCCATGTATGCCTGTGGCGGATTCATTTCGATGTATGGCAGAACCAATACAATATTGTAAAGTTTAAAAATAAAATAAAATTAAAAAAAAACCAAGATCATCATAAAGGTTTTCAAATGAGATGTGCATACCTATAAAAAAGATGTCTAAAATAAACAGAGTAATTCTTTCCATCCCACTTGACCTTCTATTGGAGGCAAATTTTTCAGACATTCAGATTAGTCTGACAGATCAGCATCAGAACTATCAAACCGATTCATCTCTGAAATTATTGTGATCGCATCTGTTCTTTGTGAGCGACAACCTGATGCATAGTTTAGCCAATCTGCATTATTCCTCACCTTGCAACAATAGATGATTTGTCATCCTCTGGCTCCTGCTTATGTCACAGAATTGCAAATGAATTGACCACAGAAATCTAATGGAACATCTTACTTTCTGCAATAACCACTACAATAACCTCTGGGCAAGAGTTTTCATCCTTTGCTTGGATGTCTTCAAGTACAGGAAACCAACCACTATTCACAGCAAAACACCTTTTCCTTTTCAGGGTGAAAGAACACGGTGGAGACAGAATAACAGACTTCTGCCTCAATAGGAACATGTAGTTTTTAACTCTCAGCAAGGGCCTCTTTCTCATTCCTTGCAACAAGGGGGCCTCCAGGTCCTTTTGTTGGTTTAACTTCTTTAATATCCACTAGTTTTGAACAGGGGCTTCCCAGGTGGCTCAGTGGGCCCAGCAGGTAAAGAATCTGTCTGCAAAGCAGGAGATGTAGGAGATTTGGATTTGATCCCTGGGTTGGGAAGATTCCCTGGAGCAGGGCATGGCAACACACTCCAATATTCTTGCCTGGAGAATATCATGGACAAAGGAACCTGGCAGGCTATAGTCAATGGGGTCTCAAAGAGTCAGACACAATGGCAGAAACTGAGCACACACGCATGCACCTTTGTCCATGTCTTGGATGTTGTCCCCATCTCCATGCTAATTTGCTTAATTAATCTGCCATAAAACTAACATTTTCAGTGTACACTACTATGAATTTTAACACAAGTAGAGACTTATGTAACCATGACCACAATCAACTTACAGAACAGAGACAAAGCCACAAGAACTTCCCTGTGCTTGTAATCACACCCCTTCCTCACCCTTAACTTCTAATCTCTTCTCCATCACTATAGCTTTGTCTGGTCAAGAATATTATAAACAAAACCATGGAGGAAATGACCTATTGAGACAGACTTCTTCCCCTTGGGATAATGCTATTGAGAGTCATACAAATGGTTACACGCTGTCAATAGTCTGTACACTCTATGACTGAGGAGTATTCCAGTGTATGGTTTTACCACAGTTCATTTATCCATTCACCTACTGAACATCTGGATTCTTCCAATTTTGGGTGATCATGCATAGATCTGTCATAAAAGCCCATGTATAGGTTTTTGGATGAGCCTTCTTCAGCGATTAATGCAAAGAAATAGAGGAAAACAACAGAATGGCAAAGACTAGAGATCTCTTCAAGAAAATCAGAGATACCAAGGGAATATTTCATGCAAAAATGATCTCGATAAAGGACAGAAATGGTATGGACCTAACAGAAGCAGAAGATATTAAGAAGAGATGGCAAGAATACACAGAAGAACTGTACAAAAAAGATCTTCACAACCCAGATAATCACGATGGTGTGATCACTGACCTAGAGCCAGACATCCTGGAATGTGAAGTCAAGTGGGCCTTAGAAAGCACCACTACGAACAAAGCTAGTGGAGGTGATGGAATTCCAGTTGAGCTCTTTCAAATCCTAAAAGATGATGCTCTGAAAGTGCTGCACTCAATATGCCAGCAAATTTGGAAAACTCAGCAATGGCCACAGGACTAGAAAAGGTCCGTTTTCATTCCAATCCCAAAGAAAGGCAATGCCAAAGAATGCTCAAACTACCACACAATTGCACTCATCTCACACGCTAGTAAAGTAATGCCCAAAATTCTTCAAGCCAGGCTTCAGCAATACGTGAACCATGAACTTCCTGATGTTCAAGCTGGTTTTAGAAAAGGCAGAGGAACCAGATATCAAATTGCCAACATCCGCTAGATCATGGAAAAAGCAAGAGAGCTCCAGAAAAACATCTATTTCTGCTTTATTGACTATGCCAAAGCCTTTGACTGTGTGGATCACAATAAACTGTGGAAAATTCTGAAAGAGATGGGAATACCAGACCACCTGATCTGCCTCTTGAGAAATTTGTATGCAGGTCAGGAAGCAACAGACATGGAACAACAGACTGGTTCCAAATAGGAAAAGGAGTTCATCGAGGCTGTATATTGTCACCCTGTTTATTTAACTTATATGCAGAGTACATCATGAGAAATGCTGGACTGGAAGAAACACAAGCTGGAATCAAGATTGCCAGGAGAAATTCAATAACCTCAGATATACAGATGACACCACCCTTATGGCAGAAAGTGAAGAGGAACTCAAAAGCCTCTTGATGAAGGTGAAAGTGGAGAGTGAAAAAGTTGGCTTAAAGCTCAACATTCAGAAAACGAAGATCATGGCATCTGGTCCTACCACTTCATGGGAAATAGATGGGGAAACAGTGGAAACAGTGTCAGACTTTATTTTTCTGGGCTCCAAAATCACTGCAGATGGTGACTGCAGCCATGAAATTAAAAGACGCTTACTCCTTGGAAGGAAAGTTATGACCAACCTAGATAACATATTCAAAAGTAGAGACATTACTTTGCCAACAAAGGTCTGTCTACTCAAGGCTATGGTTTTTCCTGTGGTCATGTATGAATGGGAGAGTTGGACTGTAAAGAAGGCTGAGCACTGAAGAATTGATGCTTTTGAAGTGTGGTGTTGGAGAAGCCTCTTGAGAGTCCCTTGGACTGCAAGGAGATCCAACCAGTCCATTCTGAAGGAGATCAGCCCTGGGATTTCTTTGGAGGGAATGATGCTAAAGCTGAAACTCCAGTACTTTGGCCACCTCATGCGAAGAGTTGACTCATTGGAAAAGACTCTGATGCTGGGAGGGATTTGGGGCAGGAGGAGAAGGGGACGACAGAGGATGAGATGGCTGGATGGCATCACTGACTCGATGGACATGAGTCTCAGTGAACTCCAGGAGTTGGTGATGGACAGGGAGGCCTGGCGTGCTGGGATTCATGGGGTCGGACACAACTGAGCGACTGATTTGATCTGATCTGATCTTCCGTTTTATGGATTCTTTTTTTGCTGTAAAGTCTAAGAACTCTTTGACTAACCCCAGTTCAGAAAATTTTCTGCTGAAAGTTTTATAATTCTACACTTAAATCTATGATCCATTTTGAGTTAATATTTGTATAAGATGTGAAGTTAAGGTCAAGGTTTACATTTTTGCATACAGATGTTTCATTTTTCCAATACCTTTCATTTTAAAGATTGTCCTTTCTCTAAAGAATTGCTTTTACACCTTTAAAAAAAATCAACTGGCATACTTGTATTGATTTCCTTCTGGACTCTATCTTATTTATCTATGTGTGATCCATGAGCCAATAACACACCATCTTGATTATTCCAACTCTCCGAAAAGTTCTAACTAGATAGAGTGATTCTTCCAACCTTACTCTTTTTTTCAAAACTGTTTCTGTCTATTCTAGATCCTTTACTTTTTCATAAAAATTATAGAACAGATTTTTATATTTACAAATAAATCATGACAGAATTTCAAGTGAAATTGTACTAAACTTATAGTTTACTTGGAAATGAACTAACATTTTACTATGGAGTGGAAAAGTATTTTGATATGCTGTCTTTCAATACCTGAAGAAGGTATGTATTTCGCCTTATTTAATTCATTTATTTATTTCATCAGTGTTTTGTAATTTTCAGCATACAGATATTACAGGTGTTTTGTAAGATTCACACCCAACGATTTCATTTTGTGGCAGGATTATAGGTGGAAATTTTTAAGTTTTTATTTCCTACATTTTATCAATAGCATCTAGAAACACCACTGGTTATTATGTTGGCCTGGTACCCTATGTCTCTGATAAACTCACTTATTATTTCTGGGAATATGAAGATATTCGTCAGAATTTTCTACATAGATGATCATATCATCTGTGAATTTCCAGCGTGAGGGTGAGGGAAGCAGACATCCCTGCTTTGTTTTCTGTCTTAAAGGGAAGTCACTCCTTTTTAAAATAAAGTGTTGTGGATGTTATGTGTAGGTTTTTTGTAGATCGCCTTTATCAGATTGAGAAAATTCCTTTCCATTACTAGTTTGCTGATAGATTTTCAGTATGAATTGTTAAGTCCCTTTTCTGTATCAACTGATATATTCATACAGTTTTTCCTATTTAAAGTATTAACATGGTAGACTACAATGATTAATTTTTAAATATTGACTCAGCCTTGCAGTCCCAGAATAAACTCTCCTTGGGCACAGCATATTAATTTTTATATATTGTTGGATTTGATTAGCTAATGTTTTCTGAGGATTTTTGTATTTATGTTCATGAAAGACATTTGTCTGTAGTTTTGGTTCTACCTTTGACTTTTAGTATTGGGATAACTTTGGTGTTACAAAATGTATTTGGCAGTGTTCCCTGCTCTTCTCTTTTCTCGAAGAGACTGGATATAACTGACGTTATTTCTTCTTTAAATGTTTGGTAGAATTAGCCAGTGAAATCACTTGAACTTAAAGGTTTCTTTTTCAGAAGATTTTAAACTATGTATTTCCTTAATAGTATAATGCTATCAAGGTCACCTAGCTCTTATTGGTAATGTTAATAGTCTGTAGAGTTTTATTGACTTCCCTGGTGGCTCAGACGGTAAAGAGTCTGTCTACAATGTGGGAGATCTGCGTTCGATCCCTGGGTCGGAAAGTTCCCTGGAGAAGGAAATAGCAACCCACTCTAGTACTCTTGCCTAGAAAATCCCATGGATGGAGGAGCCTGGTGTCCATGGGGTCGCAAAGAGTCGGACACGACTGAGAGACTAAAATGGCTGGGTATTAAATGTTGTGGTATTCCAACTATTTGTAGTATTCCCTTATTATCCTTTTAATGTCTGTAGTGATATTCTCTTATTCCTGATAGTAAGAATTTTGTCTTTTTTCTTTGTCAGTTTTATTAAAAGGACTGTCAGTTATACTTCTATTTTCAAGAACCAATTTTTCTTGAATTTCTTTATGATTTTTATTTTAAAGTTCACTAAGCTTCTCCTATATTACTTCCTTCTTCCTGGTTCTTTATGGTTATTTTTACTCTTGTTTTTCTAGTTTCTTAAGGCAGAAACTTAGATTATTTGAGGTCTTTCTTCTTTTTAGCATAAGCATTTAATGTTATAAATTTTCAGGTCAGTACTACTTTAACTGCAACCCTCAAATTCTGTTTACATAGGATTTTATTTTTTAAGTTCAAAATATTTTTCAGTTTCCCTTAATATTTCCCCTTTGACTCATGGATTGGTTCAAAGTATGTTGCTTAATTTATAACTATTTGGGGTTTTTTTTTTTTTTTGTCATCTTTCTCTTACTGGTTTCTAGTGTAATACATTACAATTAGAGAGAATATTTTATATGATTTTAATTATTTTAAAGGTGTTAAAAGTTTGTTTTATGATCCAGGATATGACCTCTCCTGGGTAAAACCCATGTACTCTTAAAACAAATAGCTCAGAAAAGAAAAGCAAAAGGCAAAGGATGAGGGAAAGATATATCCAACTGAATACACGGTTTCAAAGAATAGCAAGGAGAGATAAGAAAGTCTTCTTAAAGAAAAATGCAAAGAAATGGAGGAAGACAATAGAATGAGAAAGACTAAAGATCTCTTCAAGAAAATTAGAGATACCAAGGGAACACTCCATGCAAAGATGGGCACAATAAAGGACAGAAATGCAAGGACCTAACAAAGCTGAAGAGATTAAGAAGAGGTGGCAACAAAAAAAGAAAACTACAGGCCAATATCACTGATGGACATAGATGCAAAAATCCTTAACAAAATTCTAGAAAACAGAATCCAACAACATATAAAAAGAACATACATCATGGCCAAGTGGGCTTTATCCCAGGGATGCAAGGATTCTTCAATATTCACAAATCAATGAATGTGATATATCACATCAACAAATTGAAAGATAAAAACCATATGATTATTTCAATAGATGCAGAGAAAGCCTTTGACAAAATTCAACATCCATTTATGATTAAAAACCCTCCAGAAAGCAGGCATAGAAGGAACATACTACAACATAATAAAAGCCATGTATGATAAACCCACAGCAAACATTATCCTCTATGGTGAAAAATTGAAAGCATTTCCCCTAAAGTCAGGAACAAGACAAGGGTGCCCACTCTCACCACTACTATTCAACACAGTTTTGGAAGTTTTAGCCATAGCAATCAGAGAAGAAAAAGAAATAAAAGGAATCCAGATTGGAAAAGAAGAAGTAAAACTCTCACTGTTTGTAGATGACATGATCCTCTACATAGAAAACCCTAAAGAAACCACCAGAAAATTATTAGAGCTAATCAATGAATAGAAAGTAAAGTTGCAGGATATAAAATTAACACACAGAAGTCCCTTGCATTCCTGTACACTAACAATGAGAAAACAGAAATTAAGGAAACAATTCCATTCACCATTGCAATGAAAAGAATAAAATACTTAGGAATAAATCTACCTAAAGAAACAAAAGACCTATATATAGAAAACTATAAAACACTGATGAAAGAAAGCAAAGATGACACAGATGGAGAAATATACCATGCTCATGGATCAGAAGAATCAATATAGTGAAAATGATTATACTACCCAAAGCAATCTACAGATTCAATGCAATCCCTATCAACTTACCAATGGTATTTTTCAAAGAACTAGAACAAATAATTTCACAATTTGTATGGAAATACAAAAAACCTCAAACAGGCAAAGCAATCTTGAGAAAGAAAAATGGAACTGGAGAAATCAACCTACCTGACTTCAGACTGTTCTACAAAGCTACAGTCATTAAGACAGTATGATACTGGCACATGGACAGAAATATAGATCAATGGGACAAAATAGAAAGCCCAGAGATAAATCCATGCACCTATGGACACCTTAACTTCGACAAAGGAGGCAAGAATATACAATAGAGAAAAGACAATCCTTTTAACAAGTGGTGCTGGGAAAACTGGTCAACCACTTGTAAAAGAATGAAACTAGAACACTTTCTAACACCATACACAAAAATAAACTCAAAATGGATTAAAGATCTAAATGTAAGACCAGAAATTATAAAACTCCTAGAGGAAAACATAGGCAGAACACTCTCTGACATAAATCACAGAAGGATCTTCTATGACCCACCTCCCAGAGTAATGGAAATAAAAGCAAAAATAAACAAATGGTACCTAATTAAACTTAAAAGCTTTTGCACAATGAAGAAAACTATAAGCAAGGTGAAAAGACAGCCTTCAGAATGGGAGAAAATAATAGCAACTGAAGCACCTGACAAAGAATTAATCTCAAAAATATACAAGTAGTTCATGCAGCTCAAATCCAGAAAAATAAATGACGCAATCAAAAAATGGGCCAAAGAACTAAACAGACATTTCTCCAAAGAAGACATACAGATGGCTAACAAACTCATGAAAAGATGCTCAACGTCACTCATTATCAGAGAAATGCAAATCAAAACCACAATGAACTACCATCTCATGCTGGTCAGAATGGCTGCTATCAAAAAGTCTACAAACAATAAATGCTAGAGAGGGTGCAGAGTAAAGGGAACCCTCTTACACTGTTGGTGGGAATACAAACTAGTACAGCCACTATGAAGAACAGTGTGGAGATTCCTTAAAAAAACTGGACATAGAACTGCCTTATGACCCAGCAATCCCACTATTGGGCATACACACTGAGGAAACCAGAATTGAAAGGGACACATGTACCCCAATGTTCATCGCAGCACTGTTTACAATAGCTAGGATATGGAAGCAACCTAGATGTCCATTGGTAGACAAATGGATAAGAAAGCTGTGGTACATATACACAATGGAATATTACTCAGCTATTAAAAAGAATGCATTTGAATCAGTTCTAATGAGGTGGATGAAACTGGAGCCTATTATACACAGTGAAGTAAGTCAGAAAGAAAAACACTAATATGGTCTTTTATGTATTAGTATTACGTATTACAGTGTTTACAGTATATTAACACATATATATGGAATTTAGAAAGATGGTAATGATGACCCTATATGTGAGGCAGCAAAAAAGACTCAGATGTAAAGAATAAACTTTTGGACTCTGTGGGAGAAGGCGAGGGTGGGATGATTTAAGAGAATAACATTGAAACAGGTATATTATCATATGTGAAACAGATCGCCAGTCCAGGTTTGATGCATGAGACACGGCTCTCAGGGCCGGTGCATTGGGATGACCCTGAGGGATGGGATGGGGAGGGAGGTGTGAGGGGGGTTCAGGATGGGGGACACATGTTCACCCATGGCCAATTCATGTCAATGTATGGCAAAAACCACTACAATATTGTAAAGTAATTAGCCTCCAATTAAAATAAATTAATTAATTTAAAAAAGAGGTGGAAGAATACACAGAGAAACTGTACAAAAGGGTCTTAATGAGCTGGTGTGGTCACTTACCTAGAGCCAGACAACCTGAGTGTTTATTCAAGTGGGCCTGAGGAAGCATTATTATGAACAAAGTTACTGGAGGTGATGGGATTCCAGCTGAGCTATTTCAAAGGCTAAAAGATGATGCTGTTAAAGTGCTGCACTCAATATGCCAGCAAATTTGGAAAACTCAACAGTGGCTACAGGACTGGAAAAGGTCAGTTTTCATTCCAATCCCAAAGAAGGGCAATGCCAAAGGATGTTCAAACTATCATACAACTCCACTCATTTCACATGGTAACAAGGTAATGTTCAAAATCCTTAAAGCTAGACTTCAACAGTATGTGAACTGAAAGCTTCCAGATGTACAAGTTGGATTTAGAAAAGGCAGAGGAATTAGAGATCAAATCGCCAACATCCGCTGAATCAAAGAAAAAGCAAGGGAATTCCAGAGAAATATCTACTTCTGCTTCACTGACTACACTAAAGTCTTTGACTGTGTGGATCACAAAAAACTATGGAAAATTCTTAGAGAGATGGGAATATCAGATCATCATTCTGCTTCCTGAAAAATCTGTATACAGTTAAAGAAGCAAGAGTTAGACCATACAAGGAATGACAAACTGGTTCAAATTGGGAAAGGAAAACTGTTAAGGCTGAATATTGTCACCTCGCTTATTTAACTTATATGCAGAGTACATCATGAGAAATGCTGGGCAGGATTAATTATAAGCTAGAATCTAGTTTGCTGGGAGAGATATCAATAATCTCAGATATGGATATGATATCACCCTATCAGCTTCCCTGGTGGCTCAGAAGTTAAAGCGTCTGCCTGCAATGCAGGAGACCTGGGTTCGATCCCTGGGTCAGGAAGATCCCCTGGAGAAGGAAATGGCAACCCACTACAGTATACTTGCCTGGAGAATCCCATGGACAGAGGAGCCTGGGGGCTACAGTTTACGGGGTGGCAAAGAGTTGGACACGCCTGAGCGACTTCAACTTTCACTTTCACCCTAATGGCAGAAAGCGAAGAGAAACTAAAGAGCCTATTGGTGAAGGTGAAAAAGGAGAGTGAAAAAAACTGGCTTAAAACTCAATGTTCAAAAAACTAAGATCATGGCATTCGGTCCCATCACATCATGGCAAATAGATGGGGAAAAAGTGGAAACAGTGACAGACTTTATTTTCTTGAGCTCCAAAATCACTGCAGACAGTGACTGCAGCCATGAAAGTAAAAGATGTTTGCTCCTTTGAAGAAAAGCTATGGTAAACCTAGACAGCATGTTAAAAAGCAGAGATACCATTTTTCCAACAAAGGTTCATATAGTCAAAGCTATGGTTTACCCAGTAATCACGTATGGATGTGAGAGTTGAACCATAAAGAAGGCTGAGGACTGAAGAATTGATGCTTCTGAACTGTGGTGCTGTAGAAGACTCTTGAGAGTCCCTTGGACAGCAAGCAGATCAAATCAGTCAATCCTAAAGGAAATTAGTCCTGAATATTCATTGGAAGGCCTGATGCTGAAGCTGAAACTCCAATACTTTGGCCACCTGCTGCAAACAGCTGACTTATTGTAAACTCTGATGCTGGGAAAAATTGAGGGCAGAAGGAGGATGAGATGGTTGGATGGCATCACAAACTCAATGGACATAAGTTTGAGCAAACTCTAGAAGACAGTGAAGGACAAAGAAGCCTGGCATGATGTGGTCCATAGGGTTGCAGAGAGTTGGACACAACTGAGCGACTGAACAACAATAACTTAAAAAGAACATTATCTGCTTTTTTATTCTTTTAAAATTATACATTTATTTTATTTTTATTTCACTGGGCCTTCATTACTGTGCACAGGCTTTCTCTAGCTGCAGTGAGCAGAGGCTACTTTTCCTTGTAGTGCAAAGTCTTCTCATTGTGTTGGCTTCCCTTATTGCAGAGCACACGGCTTCAGTAGTTACAAAACACAGGCTCAGCAGTTGCAGCTCACAGTCTCTAGAGTACGGGCTCAGTTGCTCTGCAGCATGTCAAATCTTCCCAGACCAGGGATCAAACTCATATCTCCTACATTGGCAGGTGGGTTTTTTCCCACTCTACCACCAGGGAAGTCCTATCTGTTATTTTTGGATAGAGCATTCTCTAAATGCCAATTAGATTGCAGTTAATGATGTCTATTCCTTCTGCATCCTTGCTGATTTTCTGTCTACTAGTTTTATCAACTACTAAGGAAATAGTGAAGTCTCCAACCATAACTGTGGATTCTTCTATTTTACTTTTAATTTCTGTCAGTTTTTACTTCACATATTTTAAAGCTTTGTTGTTAGGTGGATCCAGTATGTGAAAGTACACAGAAGGGGATAATTTCACAGGGTTCTCAGGGACCAGGAGTCACAGCTACAGTAGTACTGACCTCGAACAACCAAAGGTTCCTTGAGAAAGGAAAACTGAGCTGGAGGAATCAGGCTCTTTGACTTCAGACTATACTATAAAACTGCAGTCATCAAAACAGTATAGTACTGGCACAAAAACAGATACACAGATCAATGGAACAGCAGAGAAAGCCCAGAAATAAAGTCATACACCTATGGTCAAATAATCTACAACAGAGGCAAGAATATACAATGGAGAAAACACAGTCTTTTCAGTAAGTGGGTCTGTGTAAACTGGACAGTTACATGTAAAAGAGTAAAATCAAAACATTCTCTAACACTATACACAAAAATAAACTCAAAGCAAATTAAAGACATAAATGTAATGTCAAGTACTATAAAGCCCTTAGAGGAAAACATATGCAGAACACTCTCTGACATAAATCACAGCAAGATATTTCTTGATCCATCTCCTAGAGTAATGGAAATAAAAAGGAAAATAAACAAATGAGACCTAATTAAACTTAAAAGATTTTGCACAGCAAAGGAAACCATAAAAAAACCAAAAAACAACCTGCAGAAGGGGAGAAAATTTTTGCAAATGATGAAACAGACAGAAGATTAATCTCCAAAATATACAAAGAGCTCACACAGCTCAATATCAAAAAACAATCCAATCAAAAAATGGGCAGAAGACCTAAAGAGAAATTTCTTCAAAGCAGATGTACTGATAGCCAAAGTGAAAGTCAGTCAATCATGTCCAACTCTTTGTGACCCCATGGATGATACAGTCCGTAGAATTCTCCAGGACAGAATACTGGAGTGGGTAGCCTTTCCCTTCTCCAGGAGATCTTCCCAACCCAGGGATCAAACCCAGGTCTCAAGCATTGCAGGAAGGTTGTTTACCAGCTGAGCCACAACGGAAGCCCAAGAATACAGGAGGGGGTAGCCTATCCCTTTTCCAGCAGATCTTCCCAGCCCAAGAATCAAACCAGGGTTTCTTGCATTGCAGGCATATTCTTTACCAACTGAGCTATCAGGGAAGCCAAAAGGCACATGAAAAGATGCTCAAAACAGCTCATTATTAGAGAAATACAACTCAAAATTACAACGAGGTATTACCTCAAAGCAGTCAGCATGGCCATCATCAAAAAGTCTACAAACAACAAATGCTGGAGAGATGTGGAGTAAAAGGAACCCTCCTACACTATTGGTGGGAATGTAAACTGGTAAAGCCACCATGGAGAGACCTAGAGGGGTAAGATAGGGAGGGAGGCTCCCAAAGGAGGGGATACATACACATACACACACACACACACACACACACACACACACACACACACACACACACATGCACACATTAATTATGACTGAATGACAACGTTGCATTTGGCAGAAATCAACACAACATTGTAAAGCAATTATTCTTCAATTTAAAAAAAAGACTAAAAATAGAATAACCTTATGATCCTGCAGTCCCACTCCTGGGCATACATCCAGAGAAAACCATCAATCAAAGTGATGCATGCACCCCAATGTTCACAGCAGCACTATTCATTATAGCCAAGGCATGGAAGCAATCAAAATGCCCATCAACAGATGAATGAATAAATGTGGTATGTGCATACATGCATGTATCTGTATGTGTATACATAGAGAGAAAGAGAGAGGCCTCCCTAGTGGCTCAGAAGGTAAAGAATCTGCCTGCAATGGGGGAGACCTGGGTTTGATACACACATACACACACACACACACACACACACACACACAGTGGAATATTATGTGCCCATAAAAAAGAATGAAATCATGCCATTTGCAGCAATGTGCACGGACCTAGACATTATCATACTAAGTGAAGTAAGCCAGACAAAGACAAGCATTGCATAATATTGCTTAGATGAGGAATCTTAAAAAATGATACAAATGAACTTATATACAAAACAGAAATAGACTCACAGACATACAACAAATTCATGGTTAACAAATGGGAAAGGGGGGGAAGATAAATTAGGAGTTTGGATTAACATACACACACTGTGTGCCTGTATGCTGAGTCACTTAGTCATGTCTGACTCTTTGTGATTCCATGGACTGAAGCCTACCAGGCTCTTCTGCCCAAGGACTGGAATGAGTTGCCACTTCCTAAGCCAGGGGATCTAACCCAGGGATTGAACCTGCATTTGCTGCACCTTCTGCATTAGCAGGCAGATTCTTTACCACCGTGCCACCTGGGAACCATATATATATATATATATATATATATATATATATATATATATAAAATTATATATTTATAAATACATGTGTTTGTACATACCTATATAACTGAATCACTGTGCTGTACAACTGAAACTAATACAACATCATAAATTAATTATATTTCAATTAAAAAAATTTAAAGAAGGGAGAAGAGGGAGAAAAGCAAGAGGTAATAGGATAAAGGCGAGGAATAGATTACACATATATGGCAGTAAGAGGCAGTTGGTGGGCACTGGGGAGTAACTGAAGACAGTTAAGCAGAAAATAATATAATCAAATTGCTCTTTCATTAGTATAACTTGGAAAACACTATGGATAACGTACAGGGTTCCTTAGAGAGAAATGAAAATGCCAATTAAATAAATAAAAGTTAAATTCTAACTAACAGACTCAGGAATTCAAGACAGTAGGATTAGAAAGGATGTGATTTATTACATTTAGGTCAGAAAATCTTTCAGAAGGAAACAGATCCTGTATATACACAACAGTCCTGAAGCCTACTATAGTTTTTTCAGTTACGGATAGAAAGCAGACAGACTATTATTTCATATATTGCAGTTTGGCGTATTCATTATAAATTTAACATTAAAAGCTTAATGTAAAGGCCAATTTGCCAATTCGCTGCCTGTCCCTGTGAGTGGCCTTATTAATAAATAATGCATATTGTTTAATGAGAAAAATGATGGGCAAGGTAAAAATGTAAAACATTTTAATGTGATGCCTTTACAAAAGGTCACTGCCCTTTCTAAATATTTTTTGATGATTTCTTCTACTCAGGAAAGCTGTATTTAAATGCACATACTTAAGAGCATACAATTACTCCAGCAGCAAGAATATCTAAGTGTACCTGGATAGGAATCCAAAGTTGTCTCCCAAATTGCTTAGCAAGAGGCTTAATGATGGTCCACTACTTATAAAAACTCTGAGTAAGAACACTAAAAAACTAGTTTTCATGAAAAAAAAAAAAAAAAAAAAAATATATATATATATATATATATATATATATATATATATAAGGCGATGTCCTGGGGCAAGACAGCAAAAAACACCATATCAAAGGAATGCGGAAAGGACTTGAGGAAAAAATTGATTTACAAAGATGTGGGTAAGTGTAGGGAAATTAACAAGGAATGGTGAGGCACAGCAGAGAGCTCACTCCGATCTGGAGGGTTAAAGGGAAGGAGTGATTTCCAAATATGTCCTCCAAGAATACCTACAGTTGAAGAAAATGACACCTTTTAACACCCCCTGCACCACCTACCTAGCCAGGTGTTAATTTACTCTCCCAGACCCTGCCCCTGCCACTGGCCAAGCCAAGAGAATGTGATTTGATTCATAAAGGGCAGTCCCCCAGGTCCCAGAATCGGGTGGGGAAAAAAATGTAGAGAGTGGATTGGGGACTGGAGGGGGAGTAGGACAACTGAAAGCATTAATAGGCACATTAAATCTAAAAGAAATTTCTGTTGGGCAACTTACAATTGAAATAATTCCACCTCCACTACTAATTTTAGAGATACACATGCACACACACATATCCTCATATGTACATTCCCTTACTGGTTCTACTCATTAAGAAGATATTTTTGGGTCTCACATGCATAATTTCTTTCACTAGGATTCAAAGCCTTTGATTCTCCTAGTTTCAGTTGAAAGATAGATGGTGCACATTAGAATTCCTAGTCCAGATGTTTCATCACACAGAGAAATTATGCTACTTTCTAACACAGTACAAGAACTATACTTGCATTCTGTCCATCAGCTTAACTGATTGGGCTTGGAGTTGGGACTGCAAATAGTCAAGCAACAAGTCTGAAGTTCCATAAGTGCGTCAGATCATGCTGAAAGGAGCTAAATGTCTCAGTGATTTAAAGTGCTTGAGGCTTTAAGTGGTTCATTCAGAAGGCACACGGAGATAATTCTGAGTCCTTGTCTTTTTTTTATCATCACTTGATCACAATCCCTCTAATGAGATGAAGGGCTTCCTCTCAGTGAAATAGGGACTCAAGCATGCTTAAAGCAATTGAATTATGTTTCTTTTGTAAAGGTGCTTCACAGATTTGCTACCTTTTATATCCCTCAGGCTTTGACTGGGCAGGAACCCACTGGTCCTTTTCATTACTGAACCCACTGATTTTTTCATTACTAACCTCATATAGGGCTTGCTATATAGTCAAAGTTCAGAGGATGTTTTTGAATAAATTAACAAATGAACTAAACAGGCAATATGGTACTAGGAAGAATAGTGAAATCTGATCCAGGACTTCCTAAGTCCTGGCTCTAACGTTTGTGTGGTGTTATCATGGAGACCTTTTAACTTCTCTGAGTCTCAAGCACATCAGCCATAAAATAGGGATAAAATCCATTCTATACGGAGTTGCCAAAGAACCATGGGAAATACTGCTTTTGAAACTATTTGGAAACTGCAAGACATTCTACAGTATACACTATTTTTCCTACCGATACTGGTTAGCGAACAAAAAATTATGAGAATTTCACACTAATACAGATTGAAAGTGCCAAAAAAAAAACTTTTTCTTCTCACAACACTGAGAAAAAATAATACAAAACAAAAAGTTGTGATAATCTACAACCCACATGCTTTTATGTTTGAACTTCACTCCCAAAACAAATTCTTGTATCTATTTAAATTACGGGTGTCCATGTCTTTGACTCAGCACCTTTACTTCTGGTACCTTGTATCCTATGGAAATGAGTATGTATAAGGACACCTATGTTTATAATGACAAAAAACAACTAGACACAATCTGAATATCAACAAGCGATACATATGTGAACTATACAACTAAACTGTCCAATACAGGAGTCTCTATTAGCAACATGTGGCTAATAAGTCCTTGAACTGTGGCCAGTTCAAGTCAAGACACACTGTAAGTGCAAAATATACCCTGGATATCAAACACTATGAAAAATAAGCATGTAAAATGTCACATAAACAATTTTCATATTATTGCAATGCTGAAATAATACCTTAGATGTGCTTAGTTAACTAAAATATAATATTATTAAAAATTAAAATTTTCTTTTTTTACTTTTTAAAAATATGTCCACTAGACCTTATTTATGGACACTAAAATTTAAATTTCATACATTTTTTACACATCAGGATATACTGTTCTTTATTGTTCTCCCAAAGAGTCTTAAAATGTAAAAAAAATTCTTAACTCACAGGTGGCAGGACAAATGAGCCCAAAAGCCAGTTTGCCAACCCCTGCTTTAGATACTAAGCAGTATTGAGAAGAATGGATTAGGTCAGTACAATATGTACTTTCTCTAAAACAACCTGCTGCAGAATAATATATAGAATGAGATTTCATATGTCAAGAAAAGAAAAAAAATATATGTTTATATATTTATTTAATTTTAAATAACCAGAGGCCTATGGAAGGATGAATATACACCAATCTATTTACCTAACCTGTTACCACTGGACATAAGATTGGAAGCAAGGAGGAAGACATTGTCTCTGTCAAGTTTCCCAAATCAATGGAATCAATTATGACTGATAATTAAAATCCTGATAAAATGTAACTAATTTCAAAAGAAACCCACAAAAGGTAAATCATTTATCCACAAAGACTTCATATAGAAATGTTGATCAGTTCAGTTCAGTCACTCAGTTGTGTCCAATTCTTTGCGACCCCATGGAATGCAACATGCCAGGCTTCCCTGTCCATCCCCAACTACCCAAGCTTGCTCAAACCCATGTCCATCGAGTCGGTGATGCTATGCAAACATCTCATCCTCTGTCATCCCCTTCTCCTCCTCCCTTCAATCTTTCCCAACATCAGGGTCTTTTCCAAAGAGTCAGTTCTTCCCAACAGGTGGCCAAAATACTGGAGCTTCGGCTTCAGCCTCAGTCTTTCCAATGAACATTCAGGACTGATTTCCTTTAGGATGCACTGGTTGGATCTCCTTGCAGTCCAAGAGACTGTCAAGAGTCTTCTCTATCAGCACAGTTCAAAAACATCAATTCTTCAGTGCTCAACTTTCTTTATGGTCCAACTCCCACATCCATACATGACTACTAGAAAAATCATAGCTTTGACTAGATGGACCTTTGTCAGCAAAGTAATGTCTTTGCTTTTTAATATTCTGTCTAGGTTGGTCATAGCTTTTCTTCAAAGGAGCAAGCGTCTTTGAATTTCATGGCTGGGGTCACCATCTGCAGTGATTTTGGAGCCCAGGAAAATTAAGTCTGTCATTGCTTCCATTGTCTCCCCATCTATTTGCCATGAAGTGATGGGACTGGGTACTGTGATCTTAACTTTTCGAATGTTGAGTTTTCAGTCAGCTTTTTTACTCTCCTCTTTCACTTTCATCAAGAGGCACGTTAGTCCCTCTCCAGTTTCTGCCATAAGTGTGATGTCATCTGCATATTTGAGGTTAGTGATATTTCTCCCAGCAAACTTGATTCCAGCTTGTGCTTCATCTAGCCTGGCATTTCTCAAGATGTAGTCTCTATATAAGTTAAATAAGCAAGGTGACAATAGACAGCCTTGATGTACTCCTTTCCCAATTTGGAACCAGTCCGCAGTTTGTTGCGATCCATACAGTGAAAGATGAACTCCCTGGAGATCAGTGGAGAAATAACTCCAGAAAGAATGAAGGGATGGAGCCAAAGCAAAAACAACGCCCAGATGTGGATGGGACTGGTGATAGAAGCAAGGTCCGATACCGTAAAGAGCATAGGAACCTGGAATGTTAGCTCCATGAATCAAGGCAAATTGGAAATGGTCAAACAGGAGATGGAAAGAGTGAACATCAACATTCTAGGAATCAGCGAACTAAGATGGACTGGAATGGGTGAATTTAACTCAGATGACCATTATATCTACTACTGTGGGCAGGAATCCCTTAGAAGAAATGGAGTAGCCATCATACTCAACAAAAGAATCCAAAATGCAGTACTTGGAGGCAATCTTAAAAAAACGACAGAATGATCTCTGTTCGTTTCCAAGGCAATCCATTCAATATCATGGTAAGCCAAGTCTATGCTCCAACCAGTAATGCTGAAGAAGCTGAAGTTGAATGGGTCTATGAAGACCTACAAGACCTTTTAGAACTAACACGCAAAAAAGATGTCCTTTTCATTATAAGGGACTGGGGTGCAAAAGTAGGAAGTCAAGAAACACCTGGAGTAACAGGGAAATTTGGCTTTGGAGTACAGAATGAAGCAGGGCAAAGGCTAATAGAATTTTGCCAAGAGAACACACTGGTCATGGCAAACACCCTCTTTCAACAACACAAGAGAAGACTCTACACATGGACGTCACCAGATGGTCAACACCGAAATCAGATTGATTATATTCTTTGCAGCCAAAGATGGAGAAGCTCTATACAGTTGGCAAAAACAAGACCGGGAGCCGACTGTGGCTCAGATCATCAACTCGTTATTGCCAAATTCAGACTTAAATTGAAGAAAGTGGGGAAAACCACTAGATTATTCAGGTATGACCTAAATCAAATCCCTTATGACTATACAGTGGAAGTGAGAAAGAGATTTAAGGGACAAGATCTGATAGACAGAGTGCCTGATGAACTATGGATGGAGATTCATGACATTGTACAGGAGACAGGAATTAAGACCATCCCCAAGAAAAAGAAATGCCAAAAAGCAAAATGGCTGTCTGGGGAGGCCTTACCAATAGCTGTGAAAAGAAGAGAAGCGAAAAGCAAATAGGAAAGGAAAGATATACCCATTTGAATGCACAGTTCCAAAGAATAGCAAGGAGAGATAAGAAAGCCTTCCTCAGCAATCAGTGCAAAGAAATAGAGGAAAACAGAATGGGAAAGACTAGAGATCTCTTCAAGAAAATTAGAGATACCAAGGGAACATTTCATGCAAAGATGGGCTTAATAAAGGACAGAAATGGTATGGACATAACAGAAGGTGATGGAACTCCAGTTGAGCTATTTCAAATCCTAAAAGATGATGCTCTGAAAGTGCTGCACTCAATATGCCAGCAAATTTGGAAAACTAAGCAGTGGCCACACAACTGGAAAAGGTCAGTTTTCATTCCAATTCCAAAGAAAGGCAATGTCAAAGAATGCTCAAACTCCTGCACAATTGCACTCATCTCACACGCTAGTAAAGTAATGTTCAAAATTCTCCAAGCCAGGCTTCAGAAATACATGAACCATGAACTTCCAGATGTTCAAGCTGGTTTTAGAAAAGGCAGAGGAACCAGAGATCAAATTGCCAACTCTGCTGGATCATCAAAAAAGCAAGAGAGTTCCAGAAAAACATCTATTTCTGCTTTACTGACTATGCCAAAACCTTTGACTGTGTGGATCACAATAAACTCTGGAAAATTCTGAAGGAGATGGGAATACCAGACCACCTGACCTGCCTCTTGAGAAACCTGTATGTAGGTCAGGAAGCAATAGTTAGAACTGGACATGGAACTATAGACTGGTTCCAAATAGGAAAAGGAGTATATCAAGGCTGTATATTGTCCCCCTGCTTATTTAACTTATGTGCAGAGTACATCATAAGAAACACAGGGCTGGAGAAAGCACAGCTGGAATCAAGATTGCTGAGAGAAATATCAATAACCTCAGATATGCAGATGATACCATCCTTATTGCAGAAAGTGAAGAAGAACTAAAAAGCCTCTTGATGAAAGTGAAAGAGGAGAGTGAAAAAGTTGGCTTAAAGCTCAACATTCAGAAAACTAAGATCATGGCATCTGGTCCCATCACTTCATGGCAAATAGATGGGGAAACAGTGTCAGACTTTATTTTTTGGGGCTCCAAAATCACTGCAGATGGTGATTGCAGCCATGAAATTAAAAGACGCTTACTCCTTGGAAGGAAAGTTATGACCAACCTAGATAGCATATTCAAAAGCAGAGACATTTCTTTGCCAACAAAGGTCCGTCTAGTCAAGGCTATGGTTTTTCCAGTGGTCATGTATGGATGTGAGAGTTGGCCTGTGAAGAAAGCTGAACACCAAGGAATTGATGCTTTTGAACTGTGATGTTGGAGAAGACTCTTGAGAGTCCCTTGGACTGCAAGGAGATCCAACCAGTCCATCCTAAAGGAGATCAGCCCTGGGTGTTCGTTGGAAGGAATGATGATGAAGCTGAAGCTCCAATATACACCAATCTATTTACCTAACCTGTTACCACTGGACATAAGATTGGAAGCAAAGAGGAAAACATTGTCTATGTCAAGTTTCCCTAATCAATGGAATCAATCATGACTCATAATTAAAATCCTGATAAAACATAACTAAATTCAAAAGAAACCCACAAAAGGTAAATCATTTATCCACAAAGACTTCATATTGAAATGTTGATCAGTAACTGAACTGAATACAGTCAAAGTCTTTAGTGTAGCCAATGAAGCAGAAGTAGATGTTTTTCTGCACTTCTCTTTCTTTTTCTACGATGCCACAGATATTTGCAATTTGGTCTCTGGTTCCTCTGCCTTTTCTAAATCCAGCTTGAACATCTAAAGTTCTCGGTTCACATACAGTTAAAGCCTGGCTTGGAAAATTTTGAGCATTATTTGCTAGCATGTGAGATGAGTGCAACTGTATGGTTGTTTGAACTTTCTTTGGCATTGTCTTTCTTTGAAATTGAATGGTTCTATGAAGAGCTATAGGAACTTCAAGAACTAACACTAAAAAAGATGTCCTTTTCATCATAGGGGACTGGAATGCAAAAGTAGTGGTAAAGAGATATCTGGAGTAACAGTCAAGTTGGCTTGGAGTACAAAATGAAGCAGGCCAAAGGCTGAGTTTTGCCAAGAGAACACACTGGTCATAGCAAATGCCCTCTTCCAACAACACAAGAGATGACCCTACACATGGACATCACCAGATGGTCAATACCGAAATCAGGTTGATTATATTCTTTGCAGCTGAGGATGGAGAAGCTCTATACAGTCAGCAAAATAAGACTGGGAGCTGACTGTGGCTCAGATCATGAACTCCCCCGGAAGGGGTGTTACAAAAGAGCAAAGTGAAAGCGGTAATGCCTTTTCTGGCCTAGGCCCTGAAGTTGCAAAACCACAATTTCCTAAGGATATACAGGTCAGTCCCACTTAAAGGTAGGAGGATACTATACAGAACATGAATACCAAGAAGCAACAGTCACTGGACACCAACTTAGAAACTGGCTAACACAGAGATGTTCAAAAATATTTCTAGAGACAGTCAAGAGTATGGTTTAAATCTATTTTTATATCTGATTTTAAAAGTATTTTAATTTTGTTGTTTGGAAAAAAATCTTTGTTATGTTAAAAGCACACAACTACAAACTGTCAAATACATGACAACCAACAAGTCAGTATTTTAAAACAATTAGATAACACAGGGAATTGTTTATACAAGCATATTGTTGTTGTTTAGTTGCAAAGTTGTGTCCGATTCTCTGTGACTCCAAGGACTGTAGCCCCCCAAGCTCCTTTGTCAATGGGGTTTCCCAGACAAGAATACTGGAATGGGTTTCCATTTCCTTCGCCAGGAGATCTTACAGATCCAGGGATTGAACCTGCTTCTTCTGCAAGAATTGACAGGCAGATTCTTTATCACTGAGCCATTGCTGCTACTGCTAAGTCACTTCAGTCATGTCCAACTCTGTGCGATCCCATAGACGGCAGCCCACCAGGCTCCCCCGTCCCTGGGATTCTCCAGGCAAGAACACTGGAGTGGGTTGCCATTTCCTTCTCCAAAGCATGAAAGTGAAAAGTGAATGTGAAGTCGCTCAGTTGTGTCTGACTCTTAGCGACCCCATGGACTGCAGCCTACCAGGCTCCTCCATCCATGGGATTTTCCAGGCAAGAGTACTGGACTGGGGTGCCATCGCCTTCTCTGACTGAGCCGTTAGCTATCTGTATAAATTCCATGGGCAAGTGAATAAATATAAGAGGGCATCAGTGCAAAAACTTTATATTATAAAAATTGCCTGCTTTAGCTTATTATTTTCTTGGCAAACTGGTATAAAATTAAAAGTACAAAAAATAATTTGTTAAAAATTCAGGTTACTAACCAGTATATAGAATATATTTTTGAATAAAAATGTTTATGCATAGAAAAAAGACTGGAAGCATACAAATGACATTAAGAGTAATCTCTGAGTGTTTGGATTGGACACGACTTTTTCCTTTTGGCTTTTGTGGGTTTATTTAGGACATCCGCAGAGAACATGAATCAATCACTTTTATATTGAGAAAAGACTCATGTAAAAATGCTTATAGTCTATTTTTCTGCCTGGCATTAAGATATTTCTGTTACCTAAATTGCCTTCTGAAGAATTTTATTTGAGATCCATCACTCTTTCTTACAAACCAAAAAAGGATAAGTTACCTATTCTAACATTTATTCCTGAGGCTACTGGAAACTAATTGTGAATAGGTAAAATAAGAAGCAAATTTCATTTGCATTATTTTACTTTTATGTTCAATAAGGTCAAAGGTAAAGGTTTTGTATCTTTCTGGTCCATAAAATATGGATTGCTGTTTCAAAGTACATCAACAGTGGTAATAGCTACTCCCATTAGTCAGTCCTATAATCTTATGAAATATTGACATGATAAAACAATGTAACTGAGAAAAAAACCAATAGAGCACACATTTTATTGACAAATAAATGCAGAGGCTTAAATTGTCTCTCACCAGCTTTATACTTCATTGACACATTATCAGAAAAATAAAGATTCAAGCTAGCCAAGATCAATGATTTCAAAATGATTCTTTGGTGCTCCATCAGATAAAAAAACAAATTCAGTCCAATCATAATTCATATTTGGGTTCACGCCACCCTGACAGTTACATTTTATGGCAAAATGTACTTTAATTTTATATTCAAACCTTTTCCCAGATTTTCTTAGAGAATTCACTTTTTAATTTATGATACTTCCTTGCTCAATTCAAGCTTCATTCACTTTTAGATACTTTGGAAAGATAAATAACTGACATACTCTGCCATTCATGAGTAATGTACTGCCTGTAACTTAAGAAAATAAAATAGGTGGCCAAAGATATATATTTGTTTTAGAAATAAATATGTATCATATGTATAAGTAATAAAATAACAATAAATTATAAATATGTTATAAAGGTGCTTTCCTATTTTACTGGGTTTAAATTATATACTGTAATATATTGTTAGGTCATATACATTTTAAGAATGAAATACCTTAGCTGTGGCTTCTGCTGAATATATAAGTACATTTGACTGTAAAGCCTGCAAGTTTAGCCATATGTTTACATAGTATTACAGACTGCTGTTTCCAGTACATATCCATTAAGAAATATATTCTTTATTCTTTCTTTCTTTTGGTAAAATACTATATGTCATCAGAACTCTTAATCAGAACAATTAATAAAAATCTTGAAAAGCAAGGATTTATCCAAGTAACATTTTAAACTTTTATCCATGTCCCAGGTTGTGGCATAATGAATTCAGTTCAGTTCAGTTGCTCAGTCATGTCCGACTCTTTGCGACCCCATGAATTGCAACACACCAGGCCTCCCTGTCCATCAAAAACTCCCAGAGTTCACCCAAACTCATGTCCATCGAGTTGGTGATGCCATACAACCATCTCATCCTCTGTTGTCCCCTTCTCCTCCTGCCCTCAATCCCTCCCAGCATCAGAGTCTTTTCCAATGAGTCAACTCTTTGCATGAGGTGGCCACAGTATTGGAGTTTCAGCTTTAGCATCAGTCCTTCCAATGAACACCCAGGACTCATCTCCTATAGGATGGACTGGTTGGATCTCCTTGCAGTCCAAGGGACTCTCAAGAGTCTTCTCCAACACCACACTTCAAAAGCATCAATTCTTCAGCGCTCAGCTTTCTTCACAGGCCAACTTTCACATCTGTACATGACCACTGGAAAAACCATAGCCTTGACTAGATGGACCTTTGTTGGCAAAGTAATGTCTCTACTTTTTAATATGCTGTCTAGGTTGGTCATAACTTTCCTTTCAAGACGTAAGTGTCTTTTAATTTCATGGCTGCAATCACCATCTGCAGTGATTTTGGAGCCCCAAAAAATAAAGTCTGACACTGTTTCCACTGTTTCCCCATCTATTTCCCATGAAGTGATGGGACCAGATGCCATGATCTTAGTTTTCTGAATGTTGAGCTTTAAGCCAACTTTTTCACTCTCCTCTTTCACTTTCATCAAGAGGCTCTTTAGTTATTCTTCACTTTCTGCCATAGGGTGGTGTCATCTGCATATCTGAGGTTACTGATATTTCTCCAGGCAATCTTGATTCCAGCTTGTGCTTCTTCCAGCCCAGCATTTCTCATGATGTACACTGCATATAAGTTAAATAAGCAGGGTGACAATATACAGCCTTGACATACTCCTTTTCCTATTTGGAACCAGTCTGTTGTTCCATGTCCAGTTCTAACTGTTGCTTCCTGACCTGCATACAGATTTCTCAAAAGGCAGGTCAGGTGGTCTGGTATTCCCATCTCTTTCAGAATTTTCCACATAATGAATAAGCTTTATAAAAACCAATAACAGTAATCATTTCTTGAGTGTTTTCTATGTGTAGGAACAATACACACACAATTAGTACTTCATCTAATCTCGTAACCCCCTGTCAAGGTAAATAACATTATCTCCACTTAACAGTTGATGAAACTCACATCCTTTAGGTGTATACCTAAAGCCTGGATTCTGAACATCACTTCCTTAAATACGGACCCTTAAGCATATTCCTCTCCATCTTAAGAACTGTGAGCCAAAGAGGCAAGTTATCTGCTCTTGATACTTCCACCATCCAAAGGTGGGACAGACACAGAATAACTGCGAAAGATGGTCCTTATTCGTAAGTACAGGACAGGGAGACTCACTGCCATCACTGCTCCACTGCAGGTCTAAAATTAATACATCCTTTGATTGGACATTAGTCCTAGGAACTTTTTATTAATACTACGACCTTTAGTTCCAGCCTTGGGGTCAGATTTCTTTTTCCATAAAATGGAGCCCGTGTTAGCAAGAAGGAACCCTGCTTCCTGCCTACAGAGTCTAAAGCTCCCTTTTTCAATTTGTACTTACTGTGTCTGTCCCTTTCACTACAGACTGATCTAATTCTTTTAAAATTGTTGTTTATTTTTACAAATTAATTTATAATCCACTCTGTTAGACAAAAGTTGTCTTACTTCCATATCTCTCAAGATGACCCATTCTCTACACTTGGGTTTCCTATAAGGTTGTTATGAGATAACACCTTTAGGACCCTTAAAATTCCTACCATTTGAAGTGGTACTTCAAACATTTCTGAGGTCTTAATAAAAGGCTTCATAGTTACACTCTTGCTTGTATCTTTATAATTTTTTTAAATTATCCTGTACTTGATTTCCACCATTTGATTAGGAAAACATCTTCTAATCTGAGAACTTTAGAGAGTATGGAATAAGAAACAGTTTAGTGTTTAAACTTAGCAGTCTTATTCCTTAATGTTTCCCCTGAAATGTCTCTTGAAAACTCAACAAGCTCATTAGGTACATTTCCCATTTTGCACATGAATCCAGGTGTTGATACAGTTTCCACCACAATATAACAAGAGCTCTTCATTTTCAGCTTTCAGTGTCATTCTCTTCACTTTTTTAAAGACCTCACCAATAGCTTCTTCCAGGGTCCTAAGACTTCTGCAACCCATATACCCTGTCAAAATCCTCCTAGAGATCCCTCATGTTTGCACTAAGAGTGTCCTCACGGCCCTTCAAACTCCACCTGTTACTCAGTTCCAAAGCCACTTCCATACATTTCAGATTTTTTTTAACTTTACAATATTGTATTGGTTTTGCCATATATCAACATGAATCCGCCACAGGTATATACGTGTTCCCCATCCTGAACCCTCCTCCCTCCCCGTACCATCCCTCTGGGTCGTCCCAGTGCACCAGCCCCAAGTATCCAGTAACGTGCATCAAAGCTGGACTGGCAACTCGTTTCATATATGATATTATACGTGTTTCAATGTCATTCTCCCAAATCATCACACCCTCTACCTCTCCCACAGAGTCCAAAAGACTGTTCTATAACAATAACCCTGTATACGAGACAGCAAAAGAGACACTGATGTACAGAACATTTCAGATTTTTGCCATGGGATCTCCTCACTACATTACAAAACATATTCCTATTATTACAGTTAAACACTTACTTACCCCAAACTTACTGGCATAAAATAACTGGTTATTGTGCTAACAGAAATACAATAGGACACAGCAGAGATGGCCTGTCACTGCTCCATGATTTCTTGGACATCATAAGGAAGACCCCAAGGTTAGAGGACAAAATCACCTGAAGGTTTCCAAGTCTTAACTATTTGCAAATTAATCCTGGCGCTGTTACCAGGGATATCAACACATGGCTTTTCCACATATCTTGTGCTTCCTCATAACATGTTTCATGGATTCTAAAGCAAGAGTCTTGAGAAAGAGCAAAGCCGGTCAGAAGTCACATCCCTTTTAATGCAAGAGCCCTTTTACTGAATTAGACGGAATGTCATGTTTGCCATTATCTGTTGGTTGATTACAAAAGTCCACCCAGTTTAAAGACGAGAGAAGAAAGACATCACCCATGATGGAATGGCATCTGTCTCATACTGTAAAAATAGGCATACAGGATGAAATATATGGAGATATGGCCATTATGGAAAGTGCAATCTGCTAGAACAAGCTTGGAGATCTGTTTGATTAGGAACACTTTTATTTCTATACACTATAATTTATAAGCAGCACAAAAATCACTGAATAAAAAGCATGGGGCAGATTAAAGACCTGTGTCTGCCCACAAGCTGGGTCATCCAGAAAAAGATTCTATTCCTCTGCAGGTCTCAGTATCATTACTTATTTAAAAACAGAAGTACTATTTATAAAAGATTTGAAACAGATGATCTCTAAAGTTCTTCACATGTCAAATATTCTATAACTCATCTATTTTAAAAGATGGGTGAACATTTTCCATCAGGTACTGTGTGATTCTTGTTCCTTGTGCTTCATGTCCAACTCTTTGCAACCCTATGGACTGTACCCTGCCAGGCTCCTCTGTCCATGGGATTCTCCAGGCAAGAATATTGAAATGCATTGCCATTTCCTCCTCCAAGGTATCTTCTCAACCCAGAGACCAAGTTTAAATACCAGAATCTTCACCTGTGAAATGACTATAACAATGTTTCCCTCTTAAGGTCATTATGAGAATAAAATAATATATGTAGAAAAGCTTAGAGTAAAACCTAAACTATAATAAGTACTCAATGCATATTGCCTTTAATTTAATCGAGTATAAAGTCACCATACTAGTTTGGGAAGCAAATGTTGTGAAAGAGGTGACTTTTATCAAAATGTTAACTGAGATGTGTACAAATTTAGTCTCAAATAAATGTGAATAGAAATTATTCTTTGCTATTTTTAATAGTAAATATTTATTGATATCAGGAGTGGTATTAAAGATTTACACACATTTGATGCTTACATAAACCTGTAAGACAGTTTTTAGAATTAAAAATTGCTACTTCTCCCTACCATATGAAATATTACCTTCTACATTGCTATATATTCTCCACACTTTTAATACTTTTTACTTTTCTGCATTACCAGATATATCAGGCAAGAATGGTTATGAGATACTGAGGGTTATTAATAGACATCATTAGTAATAAACTACAATGTTAATTTCATGCCCCAAATGCCTCTTATCTGCTCCTGATTGAAAAGAATTCCTTGTCTGGCTCTCTCAACCTCATGTCACCCCAGAGCACAGCCAAGGACTGGTTTCCTTTCTTAAAGAGTTAGACAATTTAAAGAATAGAAAAGGGCAACCTTTCCTTTTCAAATGAGGATTTCTAAAATTCGAGAAGTGAATACTAAAAGTAGAGGGACACAGAAAAATCTTGTCACATGATATCCTTATTTCAATCCTTGTTTCAATTACCAAGCTACGCTTTTCCCTTTAAAAAAAATGAGGTAAAATTAGTATATAATGTTATATAAGTTTCAAGTTACAGCATTATAATTCAACATCTGTGTCGAATTACACTACAAAGTGATAACCACCAAAGGTATGTTACCATCCATCACTGTACATCTGACCCCCTTCAGCCACTGTGAAACAGTACAGAGAACCACCAAGCTACTTTTCAAAAATACAAAAAGTTAAAAAAAATTAAACTGGTTTTATCACCATAGGACTTTTCAGAGTTAACATCTGAGAGTCTCCAAGGAGGGTTCATGAAGAATTTCACAGATATATTTAACCTTGAAATTCATCTCCTAAAGAAAATCAGTCCTGAGTAATGTTGAAGCTGAAACTCAACAATACTTTGGGCACCTGATGCGAAGAGCTGACTCATTGGAAAAGACCTTGATGCTGGGAAAGATTGGGGGCAGGAGAAGAAGGGGACAACAGAGGATGAGACGGTTGGATGGTATCACCAACTCAATGGACATGGGTTTGGGTGAACTCCAGGAGTTGGTGATGGACAGGAAAGCCTGGCGTGCTGTGGTTCATGAGGTCACAAAGAGTCAGACATGACTGAGTGAACTGAACTGAAATTCATTTTTATTTTTCTTCCTAGACTAGTATTCATTGGAATACTAGTTTTCATTCACAGAGTGTTGGGGTGGGTTTATCAAGAATTCACACAATGGTGTCAGATAAACAGATTTGGTAGAAATGGTAGTTTTGATTTGGAAAGACAGTAAGAGGCATGGAGGCATTTCTGCAGTAGACAGTCCTAGATTAGTTGGCAACTGGAAATATCCAGACGTTGGTATCAACAGCAAGACAATAATGTCTGCAAAGTGGGAACAGGAAGAGGGAAGCTACCCCAGGTAAGTTTACTCTGCTTTACACTATTTTCTTTCATCCTGCAAAATTCTCCAGGCTATTCAACTTATTCAACAAGTGAACTCTAAAAGTGCTCAATTGAGAGACTTCATCCACAGCCAACTAATCCTTTTATTCCAGAGTATGAACTATCATCAAAAAACCTGGGGCACAGACTAACTCAAGGTCAAGTAAGTTTTAATTTGTCACTGTTGATCAATCACAGGCACTTCCATCTCTTTTTATTAATAATACTTCTTTAAAGACAGTGAAACCTTCTATCTCATTTGTGACATGTTGGGAAGTAGAACCACTATCATACACTCACATCTGCCTTTGGTTCAGGTGGAGAAAGTGATAACATATGGACTTCCTAGCTGCTATCCTGCACTCCAGTTCAGTCGCTCAGTCGTGTCTGACTCTTTGCAACCCCATGGACCTCAGCATGCCAGGCTTGCCTGTCTATCACCAACTCCCAGAGCTTGCTCAAACTCATGTCCATTGAGTTGGTAATGCCATCCAACCATCTCATCCTCTGTCGTCTCCTTCTCCTCCTGCCCTCAATCTTTCCCAACATCAGGGTCTTTTCAAATGAGTCAGCAGTTCACATCAGGTGGCCAAAGCATTGGAGTGTCAGCTTCAGCATCAGTCCTACCAATGAACACCCAGGACTGATCTCCTTTAGGATGGACTGGTTGGATCTCCTTGCAGTCCAAGGGACTCTTAAGAGTCTTCTCCAACACCACAGTTCAAAAGCATCAATTCTTCGGCGCTCAACTTTCTTTGTAATCCAAGTCTCACATCCATACATGACCACTGGAAAAACCCCAGCCTTGACTAGATGGACCTTTATCCTGCACTGCGGGTCCATTAAGTTTTGACTGTTTACAATGATGAGCCTAATAAATCCACAGACAGCTCTTCTCTGGATTCTGTCCCAAAGTCTCCCTTATAAGAAAGAATGTAATGAATGGAGTCTAAAAGTTAAAAATAATAATAGTGACAATAAAGCTTTGGCTATAAACACTTTATTCTTCCTTTTCAAATAAAAACAAATGACATATTACTTGCAAAATTCTGGATTAGATACCAAAATTCTCAGAGACATTGAAGCTCACTGTATTCAGAGGTATTTGTTGTTATTTTTGTCTAGTCACTCAGTCGTCTCCAACTCTTTGAGACCCCGTGGACTGTAGCCTGCCAGGCTCCTCTGTCCATGGAATTTCCCAAGCAAGAATACTGGAGTGGGTTTTCAGTATACCACAGGGATTGAACCCATGACTCCTGCATTGCAGGTGGACTCTACCACCAAGCCACCAGGGAGCCTGTATTCAGGGGGATAGTCTTGGTCATTATTTAAAACACTCATTCACATAAGGATAACATACTCTGTCTATCTTTGACATTTTAAAATGTTCCACTTAATTTTACTTGATTAAAATTGTCATTTTTTTTCAGCCTTGCTCAGCTTTACATAGTTGATCTTGCCACATAAGGCTGTGAGTCCAAATAACTGAGAGGAGGAGAAAATTTTCAATCCAAAACAATTACATGAAACTTTCTTCTGATAGATAATTTTTAAAGTAAAATGTACTTAACAAAATGTCTATTTCTAATATACTTGCTTTTAGGCAAATTTCATAGAGAACTGGACCTTCAAATTTGGCAGGTACAGTATTTTAATAGTCTAATCATGAAAGAAAGCTTATGTGTTAGATAAAAATATTCTCAACTGACATTAGAAGACTTGGACTTTTATATGTATGTGTATATAAGACTGTGTGTGTGTGTGGCAGGGGGGGATTCTCCAGCACTTACTGAATGAACTTTAATATATATATATATATGTTTCTTTCCCAAATGGTGAAATCTGTGCTTAGTCACACCTCTAACTTACAGGTCTATTCATTAATTCATTCGGCAAATATTTACAGAATTATCCATTCTAAGCCAACTACTTGGATATTGATTGGGATTGAATAGAAATTCATTCATTCATTCAACAAATTCTATGAGCTTGGCTCCATGCTACATGCTAGAAACAGAAGGGTGAGTAAGATAAGATAGAGTCTGGGGAGAGTCATGCACAAATAATCACAGTGATGAACCCAAGAAATGAAAAAAAGTCTAAGCAACCAAAACCAAGACAATTAGGGATTGGACCAGGGCATTAAGTTAGTTGGTGAACCAGCCCGCTGCGCATACCTCCCAATCCTGTACAGAGGTAACAAAATTGATAATGTTTCCCACAGAGTTCCAGGTACTGGCCATGTGCCCATTTCACCCCTCAGATGATGATTCCATTTTACTCTGACAATGTCTCAAAACTATTCTGAAAGAGAAATCTTCAGAGGCCATGCAGAGCCTCCAGGCTTTAAACTTTCTGTTCCTACCCTCCTCCCCTGCCCCCCAAACCTGGAGGCACCTTAATTTTTAACCCTGGTATGGATGTGAGAGTTGGACTGTGAAGAAGGCTGAGCACCGAAGAATTGATGCTTTTGAACTGTGGTGTTGGAGAAGACTCTTGAGAGTCCCTTGGACTGCAAGGAGATCCAACCAGTCCATTCTGAAGGAGATCAGCCCTGGGATTTCTTTGGAAGGAATGATGCTAAAGCTGAAACTGCAATACTTTGGCCACCTCATGCGAAGAGTTGACTCATTGGAAAAGACTCTGATACTGGGAGGGTTTGGGGGCAGGAGAAGAAGGGGACGACAGAGGATGAGATGGCTGGATGGCATCACTGACTCAATGGACGTGAGTCTGAGTGAACTCCAGGAGCTGGTGATGGACAGGGAGGCCTAGCGTGCTGCGATTCATGGGGTCGCAAGGAGTCAGACACAACTGAGTGACTGAACTGAACTGAACTGAAGGTCCCTGACCAGGTGACATGTGAGTAGTTAACGTCCTAGGGAACTATCACCAGATCACTGGTTTCCAAGCCTGGCGGAATACCAAAATCACCTGGGGGTGGGGGATGGGGTAGTGCTTAAAAACAAACATTTCCTAGAAACGCACAATCTAGCACAGAGATGATTAAAATATTGTCCCCAGTCCAGCAGTATCAGGACCATCTAAGAACTTACCAGAAATGCAGAACCTTGTCATTCAAAAAGGTACATGCACCCCTATGTTCACAGCAGCACTACTGACCATAGCCAAGACACGGAACAGCCTAAATGTACACTGAGGGATAAGGAAGATGAGGCACACAAACAGAACGGAATACTATCCAGCACCACAAAGAACGTGATAATGCCATTTGCAGCCACATGGACAGACATAGAGATTATCATACGAAGTGAAGGAAGGAAGAGAGAGACAAATACACAATATCACTTACGCATGAAATCTGAAATATGACACAAATGAATCTACCTATGAGACAGAAACAGAATCACGGGCATAGAAACAGACTAGTCATTGCCAAGGCGGAGGGGGTTAGGAGAGGGATGGAGTGTGAGGTTGGGGCTAGCAGATATAAGGCCTTATATAAAGATGGATAAACAAGGTCCTACTGCACAACACGGAGATCTATATTCAATATCCTATAATAAACCATAATGGAAAAGAATATCTTTAAAAATGTGTGTGTATAACAATCACTTTGCTGTACAACAGTAGTTAACACAACATTGTGAAGCAACCATCCTTCAATTAGGAGAAAGAAACATCCAAGAGAAGGAATCTTGGGCCACACCCCAGATGCACTGGATCAGAAGATCTGTGGGTGCAGCCTAGTGATCTGTGCTCTAATAAGCACTCTAAATGCTTCTGAGGTACTAACCATTTGATCTTGAATTTATGGGGTAGGCGCTAGGAATTATTTTTTTAGCACCTCAGGTAACTTTGAAGACAAATGAGTTTGGGAACCAAAAGGAGAGTACTCCTCATGGCTCCAAACACTATTTGGAATGCCTCAGAAAGGGGAGATAAACAATGCACAAAACAAAACAATGGAAAAAGCCTTGGAGAAGGAGAGAAATCTGCCAGAGAATTCACAAACTGAAGGGTATTGCTATCAATAGTAACACATTCAAAAGTTACACTATAAGATGTTTTTAAGAACACATTTATTTCACAAATTGAGCCTATTTTGACACCTACAAACCTAATCTTTTAAAGTTATCTATTCTAAAGCCATGATTTTTAAAATAAAACAATTTAAAGAATACATGCCTGAAATAGTTAAAAAAAGGTTCTGTTAAATAAATGTCCTGATAAAAAGAGAGCTTTTTATCTCAGATAAATGTGTGGCATTTTATTCTATTTACATTTAACACTAGCTTAAAGTATTACTGTATTTTAAATGTTTATAATATGAGTATATCTCTGTTAATTAAGCTTATCTGTGCTTTACATTGTTTAATAACTGAAAATTAATAGGAAGGAGGTAAGAGCTAGAAAGACCATCACACTCTTGATTATAGACTGCATATAGTACAGGTGAAAACAAAACCTTTAATGGTTATGACTTTTTACTGCTTGTTGACTGCAAATAGATATCCCGCAGAAGCATGCTAATAAGCTACACTGTGGAACCCAACAGACGCTTGCTAAATCCCAGGTCTGTGGAGCCCTGTGTTAAGAACATGGTCCCTCCGAGTCTTTTACAAGTTTCATGCCTTGTGTCTGGACTGTGTCAAGTGCTTTTCATGCATAATTCTCCACTCCCACCCCTACACACACACACACACAAATCCACTGTGGAAAAAAAAATCCACTGTGAGTGCTGGATCATTAGAATCCCTACCTCAGGTAAGAGAACTGAATGTTAAAGAGGCCAAGCCACTTGGCTGCCTCAGCTGACTCTAGGCAGACTTTATCCAGCCCACGTCTCTTCCCCTCCTTGGAGCCTAACAGAGAACTAGGAACACAACAGGTACCAGGAATGCTCGGCAAATGCAGGGCTGTTTTGTTCGCTGTGCACATGGCTTTCTGGCTGGCCTGGCTTAAGACTTAAAGAGTCCCAGAGTACTGAAAAGATGACATATTTCTAGTTTTAAAACTATACTCAACTATAAACTAAGCCTACGAAAGTCCAACAAGATTTTTATTTTTCTCATGACTACTACTCTGAGGCTTTGTTAAAAGAGCAAATGTAAAAAAATCTTTAAAATAAATGTTTATTGTTTTGGCTTCACTTGGTACACTAAAAACATGCATACAACATGATCCAGGGCTGGCCTATTTCAACCTGATTCACTGAAGAGAGTGTTAGACTTTTCTCCATATTTTTCCAACTCAGGGCTTCTCAGAAGTACGGCTGGGAAAGGGAAAAGGAAGTCTGTCTTTCTGTCGATCTTGGCTTTAATACATCCCTGACTAAGCTTCCACATATCACTAAAAATCTGCTAGAGCCTTGTCTCCTAAGTGTGAATATTCTAAAACCAATCCAGGTTTAACTATCTTAGTCAAAAAGATCTTGGGAGTCTCAGCACCACGACATTTGCTTAAGCATGGGAGCAAGCACTGTCCGTGTGTGTGTGTGTCTGTGTGTATCTGTATGTGCGTGTGAGTGTGAACTCCAGCTGGCACTGGTGCAAGATACAACTCCAAAGTTGTGAGCATAAAGCAGGCGACTACCATCATCAAGATATGCCAAGAAGAAGAAATCAGGCTTTGACAATAAACTGAATGTACAAGCCTGTCTGGTTTGGTTTTCTTGGGAAAACACAATGTCCTCACCGCAGCTTAGCACTCACTGATGTGGAGTCTATCAGTGCTTTGCCTGACCAACTCGCCTTCTAACACACCAGTTCCTAAATGTTATACACACCCTGGTGCTCCATCATGAACTCCTCACCTTGTTCTGAAGTTTCCACGGGAGACGTCTTTTGTGACAAGGGTGGGGAAAATGTAGTGAAGAGTTAAAAGTGAATCTCTTACCTCTTTGAACTGTTTTCTTCGCACTTTGTATACACAGATACACTTTTGATGTGTTAACTAGAAAATCTGACTAGAAAAGAACAAAGCAGCTGTCACTAGGAGGAAGACACTGACAAAAAAAAAACTACACAGCCCTTTATTGAAGAACTGTCAAGCCCATCCCACACTGCTGGGGTTGTCTGTGGCACTTATCAAAGACCTAGATCTGATGCAGGAAATTAAAAATAATAATAATAATAAATCTGTCCACTGGACATGTATTAAAGGAGTCTAAAATTATATTACATTTAAAATAACAAAAACTGATATTTTAACAATTCAGACACAATGTTGTTTTTATTAAATATATTTATATAGATATATACTTGTATATACATGTACATGCTTCTAACCACAAAAATACACAAGTATGCATAGAGAATTACAGTACACGTGTAAGGAACAGGTCTATATAAAAATTAAGAGCACATATATATTTTTCTCACTATGAAGGAATTCTTAATGAGTGTAAATGCTTTTTCTCAATGTTATTTTCATTTGAATATCATATAAAAAATTGAATCTTTTCAATATCTGAAAAGATTAGAACTTAAACAAGGTCCTTAAAGGCAAATTGATGTCTTCATGTTGTTCTACTGACTTACAATTATTTTACTGAGCATCATTCCTGGCTTTAAATAATATACAGGCTTTTCTTGACTCCAGGTCTTTACATATTGATTATAAGTTTGGGCTCAATTCTAACTACAGTATTGCATGGAATTTAATAACCTTTTTCTAAGTAAATATACTGTATGTAATTAGCGTTGTTTTTTTTTTTTTAACAAAATCCCAATAGCATGGACATGAGGTAAAAAGAAATCCATTAAGGAGTGCACAAGAAAAAAACTGCTCAAGAATGTAGCTTCTTATATTTTCAGATCACAGTGACAGATTTTGATAGAGCTTCAGGCTTCAGCCTTCAAATCTTACCTCTATATCACTGAACAGTTGCATGACCATAGGCAGGTTATTTAACTTCACTGAGTTCAGCTTCTTCCCACCTATAAAAAAAAAAAAAACCATTTACCTAACTAGGGTTGTTCAGATTTTTAAACGGCAGGGAGATGTTCTCATGGTTAAATAAGTTGAGAAGATGCAATACCAAACAATTCATTCTGCATTGAACAATGGTAAATAGATGGCAGAAAAGAATGCAGACCTTCCCAGAGCCTTCAGGTATCTTTTTAATCTCAGGTACAACTCAATGTTTAGAATGCCACAGAATTATTTAAACTGGAACATTTTTATGATGAGTATTTCTAGAGACTAGCATTTCCCAAAATACAGTTTGCAGCATGGTGGTTCTAAGGGGCATCTTAGGTCAAGAGAAACCCTTTTACGGCACACTTCAACTTGTGTATGTAAACCATGTCGCAAGAACTGGGAAACTCTTTGCTAACTCTGGTCACTGTTGCTTCAGTTGCAAAATGATTTCCATGGCCTGAAATGACAAGTTTACTTTTCCTATATCCATGAAGAAGAAACTCTCTGGAGGATAAATTATTAAGTAAATACATTGTCCAGAATTGTTTTTAAACTAAGATTAGAGACTCCCCAGGGTGGGATTATGGGTGCAAAATAGGTGAAAGGGATTAAGAGGTGCAAAACTCCAGTTGTAAAACAAATAAGTCGCAGAAATATAATATGCAGCGTAACAAATACGGTCAGTAATATGGGGACACGTGGTTACTAGACTCATTGCGGTGATCATTTCATAATGTACATAAACATCAAAGCATTATGCAGTACACTTCACACTAACAAAATAATGCATGCCACCTATATTTCAACTGAAAAAAGAATTTGAGATGTTGTTGCAAGTGGTTTATATGCATTTATGTATCCAAACATTTATCAAGTTGGACTACAGACCAAGCAGGTATCTAAATTTAGGATAAGCACTGGGTAAGATGGCCAGTGAGATGAGTTTTACTATATTTCCCCCCCAAAAATAAAATAAAAGGAATATTTTCAGGCAGGTGTAGCTGAAGTCCATGATTTCTTGTTTATTTTTGATTCTCAAAAGCTAAAGTATTGCATTGAACAGGGCTTTATCAATCTAATTTAACTTTTCGATCCTTTGAAGACAGAAAGAATTGATGATTAATTTCTCTCCTTTTTGAAAATTCTGTCCTCTGAAAATTCCAACATTTTCAAAGGATCTGATAAATAATACCAAGTTCATTGGCATTTCAAACAGACAAGACACATCTATTTTAAACCATTATGAATGTCATATTTCCATTCAAACTTGAGAAGATCACATTTTCAGCTACCAACCAACTATGGAAAAATCTTTCAGACAACAATAACCTCTTAATTGAAGATTTCTCTTAAAATTATTTTTATAGAATAATGTGGGAGTTCTCCTTCTGAAAAACAAAATTACTTTTAATGAAGCGGTTCAAAATCAGGGCAGAGAAAGAGCAAAGAGTTTCCTTGAGGTTCTGGTGACAGTTTACATAAAAAGATGTTTTATTTTCTCTTTGCAGGGTGTACACCATCATTTTGTCTTATTATTCCTGACATTCAGTTCATCATATTAGCATCTTTGTGGGAAACAAGAAAGCAATTAAGGTTTTAGCTCTTTATTCTTTGGGAGACATTTGCTTTCCCTCAAAACTCTTAATGATGAGGCAGACCTGGTCAAACACCAAATGCAAGGATTTTTAATGCAATAAAGATGGAGCTTTAATAATTTTCAATTACAGTTATTCTGCAATAATGTTAGCAAATCTCATCTAAAAAGTAAATTATTCATTGAATAGGAAATGGGAAAGTCTTAGGATTGTGTGACTTTCCCATTTAAAGTTTCACTAAGATTCTCCTTGATAAAGTCCTTTTAAAAGATTACATATTTTATACTTTGTTTCTATCCTTTTTCTTCTTTCATGATGCTGTTTCTACTTTTTAATATACTTTTCTAACAAAACACAGTAGTTATAGAGCAGCCATTCAGAGAGATCTATTCAGAACGAGTCCTCATTCACTTGCTGCCAGAAATACTGATAATATGATATTTTTTATTTAGTTTTAAGAATACATTTTTCATTTTAAGCAAATGAAACCTAGAACCAAATTTTAAAAAAAATGTCATTGATTTTCATTAGAAAATTGGTAGTAAAAAGTCTTTCATGTTACCTTTGCATTAGCAAATCTTACTTTTCACATAAATAAATACATCATTTATTGGAAATTACATAGAATACAGCAAAACTATAGAAAATAATTTAAGTCAAAACAAATATTTAAAAAAAGGCAACAGTTTTCTTTAAAAAAAAAAAAAAAAAGCAATGCCTTTCTCATTGAACCTGAAAATATTTAACTTAGTCACTTTCTATATTCCCTTAGCAATAATTTCCAATATTTGTGCTCAGATAAATGTTAGATTCTTTTCAATCTACCTCCTCACTCTTTCTCTAGACAGGAATTTAGTTACATTTGTTTAATCTTCATGTCTTAAAACTGAAGGGAGAGTCACACATTCAACTTGGTGACTAGCTTTGTACAATACTCTTTCAACGAAAACTCGTGACTGCAACACTTTGTGTTCAGAATTCTAGAACATATTATAATACAAACTTTCAGAATATTTATGGGAAGTGTTCTTGAGTTCAGTTAACACAGAAATCTGAACTTTTCCTCCAACAGATATCACCAATTTATCTCACAAACCAAAGCCAACATGTTTGGGATGGCAATGTTGTGGAAACTGTGAAGGCACATGTCAAATTCAGTGTTTTCTGACAATTATTTTAAGTTCCTGGGTCTTTTGTTTGTTTCAGATCGTGTTTAAGGAAAGAAATTGTTTCTCCACTGTAATAGGAAACTAGATTAGGGCAAGAGTAAGTGAATTAATCCCAGTATCTGTGAACCCTGTTTCAGCTGGGATAAGAAATACCTTCTAACAGCCACATCTATTACCTTCAATCATGCCACTTTATAAAATGCTTCAGGTTTATTTCAACGACAGATACTTTAATGACAAAATAAACAGAATCCACATTTTTTCTTAAGGAGCATCTTTCAGCACTGCCTCTCTAGATAAGATATTGATGCCTAACTCTTCATGAGTTTAATTAAATTTACATAATTAAGTATGTATCAATGCATGGATATTAGAGGAACAATCTTTTTCATGAAATTATTCAAGAAGAATCGTTGTAGTATTAACTTTTATTTAGAAAACCATTTTGAAAAGCCCTTCACTGCTGGAATTTAGGTAGAACTAATATAGCAATATACCTATTATGGGCTTCCCCAGCTGCACTGGTGGTAAAGAACCCACCTGCCAGTGAAGAGATGTTAAGAGACGCAGGTTCAATCCTTGACTCAGGAAGATCCCCTGGAGGAGGAAATGACAACCCACTCCATTATTCTTGCCTGGGAAATCCCATGGACAGAGGAGGCCTGGTGGGCTACAGTCCATTGGGTCGCTGAGTCAGACATGATTTAAGCCACTTAGCACGCACAATGTAGCAATTACATGCATGGTTCTTCAGGTCTAAGAGACATAGGTTCAAATTCATGCTTGATCAATTACCAAAAAGCTTTAACTTCACATTTCTGGACTTCTATTTCTTTTTCTTGCAAGTGGAGATGGCAATAGTAGCTATCTCATGAATTCTGAGCTGTCTAAGGCAATAAACATATCTGAAACTCTCAGACCAGCATCTGGCACAGAGCAAGCCCTTAAGAAACAGGAGCTAATGACTAGCAAATTGTTGTAATGAATAATCAGAAGTAAAAAGGCATCTTCTCCAATCTTGTCAAAGTTGACCTGCATCAACAGAAATTATGGTCTCATGTGAAATTAAATCTCTTTCAAATCCAGCACTGTATATTTGATTCCATAATTCTTTATGATTTGCACGGTTCTGTTCTTCATTGCTCTCTCTCTCCCTATCTCTCAGTTCAGTTGCTAGTCGTGTCCAACTCTTTGAAACCCCGTGAATTGCAGCACGCCAGGCCTCCCTGTCCATCACCAACTCCCGGAGTTCACTCAAACTCATGTCCATCAAATCGGTGATGCCATCCAGCCATCTCATCCTCTGTCGTACCCTTCTCCTCCTGCCCCCAATCCCTCCCAGCATCAGAGTCTTTTCCAATGAGTCAACTCTTTACATCAGGTGGCCACAGTATTGAAGTTTCAGCTTTAGCATCAGTCCTTTCAAAGAACACCCAGGGCTGATCTCCTTCAGAATGGACTGGTTGGATCTCCTTGCAGTCCAAGGGACTCTCAAGAGTCTTCTCCAACACCACACTTCAAAAGCATCAATTCTTCAGCACTTGGCTTTCTTTATAGTCCAACTCTCACATCCATACATGACCACTGGAAAAACCATAGCCTTGACTAGACGGACCTTTGTGGACAAAGTAATGTCTCTACTTTTGAATATGCTGTCTAGGTTGGTCATAATTTTCCCTCCAAGGAGTAAGCATCTTTTAATTTCATGGCTGCAATGACCATCTGCAGTGATTCTGGAGCCCCAAAAAATAAAGTCTGACACTGTTTCCACTGTTTCCCCATCTATTTCCCATGAAGTGGTGGGATCAGATGCTATGATCTTCGTTTTCTGAATGTTGAGCTTTAAGTCAACTTTTTCACTCTCTTCTTTCACTTTCATCAAGAGGCTTTTTAGTTCCTCTTCACTTTCTACCATAAGGGTGCTGTCATCTGCATATCTGAGGTTACTGATATTTCTCCATGCAATCTTGATTCCAGCTTGTGCTTCTTCCAGCCCAGGATTTCTCATGATGTACACTGCATAGAAGTTAAATAAGCAGGGTGACAATATACAGCTTTGACATACTCCCTTTCCTATTTGGAACCAGTGTGTTGTTCTATGTCCAGTTCTAACTGTTGCTTCCTGACCTGCATATAGGTTTCTCAAGAGGTAGGTCAGGTGGTTGGTATTCCCATCTCTTTCAGAATTTTCCACAGTTTATTGTGATCCACACAGTCAAAGGCTTTGGCATAGTCAATAAAGCAGAAATAGATATTTTTCTAGAACTCTCTTGCTTTTTCCATGATCCAGTGGACATTGGCAATTTAAAACCAGTTTGAACATCTGGAAGTTCACGGTTCACATATTGCTGAAGCCTGGCTTGGAGAATTTTGGGCATTACTTTACTAGCGTGTGAGATGAGTGCAATTGTGTGGTAGTTTGAGCATTCTTTGGCATAGCCTTTCTTTGGGATTGGAATGAAAACTGACCTTTTCTAGTCCTGTGGCCACTGCTGATGTCTGGGGAGGCCTTACAAATAGCTGTGAAAAGAAGAGAAGCAAAAAGCAAAGGAGAAAAGGAAAGATATAACATCTGAATGCAGAGTTCCAAAGAATAGCAAGGAGAGATAAGAAAGCCTTCCTCAGTGATCAGTGCAAATAAATAGAGGAAAACAACAGAATGGGGAAGACTAGAGATCTCTTCAAGAAAATTAGAGATACCAAGGGAACTTTTCATGCAAAGATGGGCTCGATAAAGGACAGAAATGGTATGGACCTAACAGAAGCAGAAGATATTAAGAAGAGGTGGCAAGAATACACAGAAGAACTGTACAAAAAAGATCTTCATGACCAAGATAATCACGATGGTGTGATCCCTGACCTAGAGCCAGACATCCTGGAATGTGAAGTCAAGTGGGCCTTAGAAAGCATCACTATGAACAAAGCTAGTGGAGGTGATGGAATTCCAGTTGAGCTATTTCAAATCCTGAAAGATGATACTGTGAAAGTGCTGCACTCAACATGCCAGCAAATTTGGAAAACTCCCTATCTCTAGAGAAATATTAACATAAGTTTCATTGATATGACAAGATTATCATTTGTGACTATGAAAGTGTTCAGCAAAAACATGAAAATAAAGCACTACCTGCCAGCATTAAAAGGAAGAATCTCCTAAAGTAAGCCTACTTTTAAACCAAATTTGAATATTTAGTTAAAATCTCCACTTGCATAATTAACATCTTTACATATAGTGATACTTTGAACTCCATATTTTACTTGAATCACTATTTAAATTCTTTATTTCAGAGATCACTGTTCATCATTTCTACTTGGCTTTGTCAAAGATATTGTCTTAAAAATCTTTTCCCAATGTCTTGATTTCTAAAAAAAAATTCTTCTTTTCCCTGACTTCATTTTTTGGCTAAGAGGTATGAATGAGAAAAACACTAAACAGAGGCACCCATGAGCACTGAAATGTATTTGTGGGCATTTTGTGAAACTAAATGACTTCTACCCACTTTAGCTTAAATGAGTGCCTTGACAAATACTCTAAATACAAAAGTTACTAAAAATGCCTTTGATTCATGTTTTTTGATGCCCATCTGCATCAACAACTTATGTTTGACTACTTCCCTTTCAATTTTTATTTATATTTTTCTGTATTTACAAAGAGGTTTAGTTGGAGAAAGAAGATTACCCAATATTGTCTACCTGAGGTCAAAAGGAACATCCAGCTATGAAAAAAGGATCTAGATGTCCCATCAATTCCTCTTGAGAGTCCAATAAGTTGAGAAACACAGGGTAACCTACTCATTGTAACACTCAACAAAATATAAGGTAAGATCTGGTTTTAAACATTCCCATCAGGAACATAAACAACTAGACCAGCACACGTCAGAGATTTAGATTCATGGAGTTCACAGGCTACTCAAGGTTCAATTCTTCTTCCCACAATCTCCTATGGTGGGTATAAAACTGAGATGAATGAACTGGTGCCTCCAATTTGATCTACCTGTTGATTCCAACCTCATCAGGGAGCCCTGTTGTCTCAGTCAGCTCAGGCTGCTAAAATAAAATACCCCAGACAAAGTTGCTAAAACAACAGACACTTATTTTTCACAGCTCTGGAGGATGGGGGTCCAAGATCAAGATGCTGACAGATTCAGGCCCTGGTGAAGATTCTCTTCCTGGCTTCTAACCAGGGGTTCACAGGGCAAAGAAAGAGAAGCTCTGATCTCTCTTCCTCTTCTTCTAAGGATACAAATCCCATCATGGGAATTCCCCTTTCATGACTTCATCTGAACACAATTATCTCCCAAAGACCCCCATCTCCAAATATCATACTAGGAGTTAGAGATTCAACTTATGAATGGGGTCGGGGGGGCAAACATTCAGTCTATAATAATGTGTCAGAGTACCACATCTCACTTCCAAAACTCACAGCAGGAGATAAACTCATATATATCATTTTTCATTTATGAGCATGCTAGATCAAATCCCTTGGGCCAGCTCTTCCTACATTAGTTGAATCAGTGGTCAAGTAAAATATAAATAATAATGTCTGGAGATAAAAACTTAGTGAGACTTGATAACCTGCTTTTTCAGTTCATCTAATTTTGCCTCTGTATATATATTGATTTTGGTAATTGTAAATTTGGCTTGTGTGCAGTTACATGAATATAACCTGGCCTATTATTTACTCTAGCTTTTAAGAATTATGTACATGATCAAAATATCAGCAGCCTAATAGCATGGGGAAGTTGATTTAGTGAAAACAAGAGAGTTATGTCATACCATAATCACAGATAATTAAAGTCTTCATGCCTTTTAAATTTCTGTTTTATCATTATGGTGCAGTAAAACTTCCTAATTAAAAGAACTCTACCATATGCTGTTATATGTGTCCATTTTGTTCGGAAAGGAGATGTATATGTCCCTTCATATGCTTTACTCTAAGCCATCTGTGAAAACTAATCCTGTGGCAAACACCAACCAGCAGTTCTTCAATTTGATATCATAAAACATTAAAATACTTGGAATCCTACATCCAGCCATGTTCAATTGCTATTATTTCTTGTTCATAGAAGGCACCCCAGAATATGGGTGTGTGTGAGTTTTGGCAACCCTTATTGTGAAAATGGAGTTTTAGTGACTTTCTTAAGATCCTCAAAGATTAAAAAGAGATCAAGTCCAACTGTGTTTGTATTCAACACCTTTCTTTTGAAAGAGTATATAACTGGAATTTTTTAAACCAACATAAATATCAGACCATCAACTGGCAAATTGATTCATTTACGTGAACTGTGGTTATTAAAATATTTGTCCTTCTTTCTCCCATTATAGTTTGCAAATTGTAAATATTTACCATGATTTCTTTTTGTCCCTCCCAAATAAAGAAAATTATTTGTTAAATTTTTACCATGCTATCTTAAAGCATGGAAAATTTTAAGATATAGCCAACAATACTTAAATTCTACTCATTTTTTTTTCTGTTGTGGAATATGGCAGCTTGATGCTGTTTTACACTCTTTATCATATTAGTCTTTACCCTCAAATCAATATCCGTTTAGGTAACTCCCACCATTTCCCACATCTTGGTTCACCATTGCTCCTTCTGTTCCACTATTTCCTTCCTCCTGAGGTTCCATTTCCTCTTCCTGAAGCCCATCTTTTGGTTACTATTTGGCAAGATTCTATGAGGGAAACATGCTTTATATTACCACTTTTACTCCTGCGTAGCATATGACCTGGATTCATAACTGTAATTTGATAATTATTTCCCTCAGGACTTTGCAGGTATTTTAGTGGTTGGGTTGTTTTTTTTTTTTTTTTTTTTTGACACTTGTTACTACTGCTGAGAATTTGACTCTGAGTGAATGCACTGCTCCTTTGTAAGTAATCTATCTTTTCTCTCTACCTCTTTATAAGGCTTTCACTTTATCTGTGGCATTTCACAATTTATTTGTTTCTAGGTGTTGATTTGCTTTTATTTACCTTGCTTAGGATTCACTGTAACTCTTCAATCAGGAGATCCATGTCTTTCACTTACACTTAAAATTATCAACCAAATATAATATAGTTTACCTCCCAATCACTATATTATTTCCTTCTAGAAAATCCAGTAAATTTCTTGGACTGTCTCATTTTCTCTGCCATATATTTTAATGTTTCTACCTTATTTTACAATTTTTTTAATCCATCAGGATAGCAACTGCTATAATGTCTGTAAGTCCCTCTTCTCTCTCTCCCTACCATTCACCTCCCATATATCTAATCTGCTTTTTTACTTACTCACTGAGGTCTATTATAGGACTGTATTCCTCTTTTATGTAACTCCTGATTTTAAAATCAAAATTGCCTATTATTAAATTTATACAGTCCCTCCTCATTCATGAAGTCTTTAATCAACTTAAACTTACTTGTATAAAACCTTCTTATACCTCAGATTCATTTCAGTGTCAATCCTTCTGTTTGTAGAATCAGTTTATTCTATTAATAGTTCATTTCCTTGCATGATTTGTCTTTTTCCTTTTTTTTTTTTTTTACTGCAAACAGAGCTCCAGCTAAGATTATTTTTCCATGGGAGTTCTATGCACTATGTATCATAATAACAACTCCATGGTATAGTTTTGGGGTTTTGGCAGGTGGGGAGCCTAAACTAAGTTCCCCCATCAATGTTAAGAATCCAGCCTCTTGTCATTAAAGATTATATACAAACTGCTATCCTGCTAACTACACTGGATAGAGTTGCCTCTATAAATCCCTGGAACCTAGATATTTCCCCCATCTTTCTTTTTAATTCAGCTATAAAATGTTTTATCATTAATGTTATCCAGCCTATCCATATGTTCTCATGTGAGGTCAGAAAAACTCCTTCATTAACTCTGTTCCTTGTATTATAAGACCAAGAAGTCCACACACCACAGTGTTATATAAAGATCTCAGATCAATAGCACAGTGCTTGGTGATTCATCAGTGAGGTTAAACTAAGAGACATGACTTTGATCAAATGAGGAGTAGAGGTCCCCAGGAAAGCCAAGGACATTATGAGCAAATGGCTTCAGAGGGTCTTAAACTTGATCAAAGAAGGTTTCTTCCTATTTACTAATTTCTTATGCTCTGGTAGAGGTGTCCCGCCAGACCCAAGGACATCCTTCCAACTCTACAGATAGGTGGCATTTCTTCAGGAAATGCCAGAAAACAATAATTTCCTCTTTCTCTGGGAACTGCCTTTCACCACCTCTTTCCTATCTCCACAAGAACAAGTCCTCAACAGCCTTGTTTCCACTGATCCAAGCTGGGCCAAAAAGATACTCTCTATGGGAAAATTAGAACTGAAATGGAATGAAGCTAAGTTAGTCTTTACGTGTGGCTGAATGTACAGTACCTAAACCTGGGACGTATAAGGTGGCTGGATTCCATACTATGCAAAGAGAAGACACAGCAGTTCTATAAGAGAAATGGGAACGAACAACTGAGAATTCAGAGGGATTAATATGCTTCTTAAATTTCGTGTGTGTGTGTGTGTGTGTGTGTGTGTATTTGAGAAAGAGCTCTTAGAATAGTCTATCACAACCAGCATGGGTAAACATCAACATGTAAAAAATTAGAGATAAACACATTTAAATCTAAAATGATACTTCTGATTGATTTTAGACTATTGTTAATTACTGGTATAAAGGATAAATACAATTGTTTCTAAAATATTTTAAAAGACTTTAAATTACATACTGTAGAGTAAAATTATGATCGAATGAAACTGATGATCCACGAAGATGCCCCAGGTTTATTTTGTCCTTCTCATTTTACCAACATACTGTAGGATGCCATCAACTTAAGAGGCATAAATCCAAATAATTCCCAACTAAACTCCACATCTCTGGATTCTCCCTTCACTACGGTTTATGAGACAGAGTCACTCCTCAAAAGGTAGTGCATAGGATCCTTCTTTCCATCCATCATATCCTGTTGATTCCTAGGACAAATCCCTTCCTTTCATAATCTCTTTATTTACAGACTATCAAAATAAATTTGAGTTGTTATTTCAAATTTGAGTTATCTCAAACTGATAATTTTTAAAAAAGAAAAAAAAATATTTGAGAACAATTAGAGCATCTATTTGCCCACATACACACACATATACAAACACACACACAATAGTTCAAATGAAAAAGACTAAAGAAGTTCTGAAAGGGAAATAAGAATAAGTGGCTTGGGTTAAAAAACAGCTCCCCAGTGACTACTAAAATTCAACCCAAACATCTTTCACTGGATTTTGAGGTCATTCCATTTGTAAACCCAACTTTCGTTTCCAAGGATACTGTCAAACATAATCCCTGCATGAAATCCGCATTTCAGCCAAAATGAAACTATTCCCAGTTTATGACACATATGCTACTTTTCCTACCATCTATTTTCTCAAGCTTTCTCTCCCTATAATATATTCTCACCTCAGTCCACACTTCACAGCCTCATTTCTACATACCCAATCTCATAATTCAAGTCCTAGTTCAAATGCTACCCTCTCCATAAGGATTCTTTGGGGCTCCACCATCAGAGGAGCTTTCTTTCTTTCCCTTGAACTCAATTGACATTTAATTTGGGTCTTTATTACATCACCTTAAATAATCTCCATTTCATGCTACTTTTCACGCATATACACTGTGTCTCCCTCACTCCACTTACAATGGAGTTTAAGCTTCTTGGTGGCGGATATGTGCCTTATGCAATGTTGTGATTCCACGCAGCCCTCGAGAGGATGCACGGCACAAAACAGGATCCAGCACTTAGAGAAGTTGCTCTATCTGCAGCTCGGGCTACATAAGTGAGTTGTGGATGTCACTCAGATTGTATGTACTATTTGCAATTCAATGTGAGCTCTTAGGAAAATAGCTCTTATTAGGCAGGGATTTTTGTGAATCATTAACAGGCAGCAGCAGGACTAGGGATTAATTTTAAGAATATTTCTGCTATAAAATTCAAAGGCTTTCTTAACCAAAATATGTATATCCCAGACAAGTGCACCTGTTGATCATCATAATGACCACAGCTGAATTTTAAAATTCATCCCTTAGTTAGAAAGATATGTGAAGCCTTGCCACTTCAAGTGTGAGCCAGAGACCAACAGCGTGGTTCAACCCGGCAGCTTATTAGAAATGCAGAATATCAGTATACCCTTCAGACCCAGTGAATCAGATCTGCACTTTAACAAATATACACAATGGACGTTTAGAAGCTCCAGTCCAAATGTTTAAATGGATATTTATTAAATTTTAAATATTCATTTGATTCCATTTATTTGGACATATATTTATGTCTGGATATATTATGTCCATCTATTTATTAAATGGGTACATAGTTTAGTATATTTAGTAGGATTGAAAACCTGAAAGTTAATTGAATGTAATATAAACATAAAATTAAAAAGGAATCTAAATAACATATCAAATCACTGTTTCTTACATTTTGCCTTCAGCTTTCCAAAAAGCAGCACAGAAAGATTGTTCAGGAATGGGGAACACCAGCTATCTAGTGGTTAGTAAAATTCCTCTTCTCATTAAAAAATGAAGAAAAACACTGAATATGGACATGACAGGGTTGGAAGTTGAGTGGTAGCTTCCCAGGTGGGGCTCATGAAATCCAAACCGTTTGATTCAAGTCTTCAAGGGAAAGAGAAGCTTGTCTATAACCTCTGAGGGGAGATCCAGAAGACCCCTGAAAAGAGGAGAAATATGGTCTTCCTGCCACACTGACACCCTTAATTATGGCTTTTGAGCTTTTGATGTTCTGACACATAAATAGCTAAAAATTTGCTTTTTCATTTTGTGCACTTGTAAGTTGGAAATGTCATCAAGTTTCATCAAGATTGAAATGGGGTCCAATTTGCTAAAAATGCCTCATGCATAAGGAAGTTGTGTGCTCTCTTCCACATGGGAGTCAGCCTGCACAGTACATTATGCACCTCGAGCTGGAAAGATCTCGATATGCCACTCAAATACTGAGGAGGGAGCAGCCACACGTCAGGGTCTTTGTCCTTTCAGGGGGAGGGGTGCTCTTAACCCTCAAATATTCAATCCCCCAATAAAACAGTTCTGTGTACTCTCTATATACAAGTACTGTGTATAAATTATGCAATACACAGACTGCTTCCTCTGATTCGTAATTTCTGAAACAAAGACCTTTGTTCTGCCATAGTGCACCCCCAAACAAAGGCAGGCAAGCCAGTGGCAAAAATAACTGCTGTTTTATATTCCTTTTACCTTTAACAAAGCATAAAAGCAATAACTTCTTTCTTAAACAGTGGGAAAGCAAAGTGACTTAGTCCAAGGAAAGATCACGTCCTTAGAATTTCACCTCATCTTTTTCACTGGGATTCCATTTCCCTTGATTCTGTCAAGAATCTCTCTGAGATTCTAGGTCTAGTAACAAACTTTGACAAGTGTTTGAGTCAGTCTCCTAGAGAAGTGTTAGTGACTCAGTCATGTCCAGTTGTTTGCAAACCGATGGACTGTAACCCATGAGGGTCCTCGGTACATGGAATTCTCTGGGCAAAAATACTGGTGTGGGTAACCATTCCCTTCTCTAGGGTATTTTCCCACTAAGGGATTGAACCCTAGTCTCCTGCACTGCAAGCAGATTCATTACCATCTTAGCCACCAGGGAAGCCCCACTCTCCTGGGCAGACAAATTTTTATTTACTTCTGCAATATTGATTCTTTTTCCTCCTGCTCTTTCTCTGAATCCACACATAATCACTATTTTATATACTCATCATGTGATTCAGGATACTGAGAACCTACAGCAAAGAGTCTGCTGCCCAGTAATTCACATTGAAAGGAACAAGATCATAAAGTTGTCAGATCATTTCCCACTGGGACCCCATATCTGAAAAACAGGAACCTGGAAAGCAGGCTTTCCAACCCACCCACAGTCAAAGATATGCACCCAAGGTGTTGGCATATGGCTTGATGTACTACCAAAATTTCTGTGAAACTCTTGTTGCATCCAAAAACTCCTTACAATTCATTTTATTTCTCAATGTATCTGTTTATTTTAAAGATTTTCTAAAAATATTTTAAGCTCCGTGCCACAAAGTATAATTGGCATTTCTTAAAGGTTCCTCATGCTTCCAAATACAGCCTGACCCAGCTCTTCCTACCATGGGATTGCTCATACCCTCGTCTCCACACTGAAAATAAAAGGTCTGAGTGATCACAATAGTTTTAAATGTTACATTTTACCCAGTGCTTTTACGTTGATCAGCATCATCAAAACATTAATAGCCAACATTAATTACATACATACTGTATGTCAGGTATTATGGGAACTCTTTACACACACACTCTCATTTAACAGTTAAAATATTCCTATAAGCCAGCACTGTTTACTTCTCAATGTACAGATATGGAAACTGAGGCTTAGAAAAGTTAAATAACTAGTACTTAGTTCCACAGCCAATAAAATCTGGATTTTGATGATTCCTACAGTTGGTGAAATGAAATCCCTGTGCCCAACACACCATGAGGCCAAACACCACCAACACGTCAGAGTTGCGAACAGTTAAAGGTTTACTGAGGGCCCTGCAAGGAGATGGATGGCTCCTGCCTTAAAAACCCCAAACTCCCCAAAAGCTTTCAGGAAAGTCCTTTCATAGGAAAGGTGAGGGAGGGGTATGGTAAGTTCCTGCAAAGTTCTTGCTGTGAGAGCCTTTGTTCTTGAGGTGAGTCATGGTCAGGGCACAAATGATCCCGTAAATCGCCACCAAACAAAAGTTATTCTCTGTTCTGACAAGAAAGGGCAAGGATCTCAAGGCACAACTTTTAACCTCTGAGGCCCAGGTCCTGGCTGAGAGAATGCAGATCTCAGCTAGCAGCTCCCTCAGGGCCAGTCCTCAGGCCCCGCCACTGCTGAGGGAGTCAGGCAACCAGGACCTTCCAGGCCCTCGGGTTACTCAGGCTGCCCACACAGTGGGGGCAAGTCCCACAGACCATGTTCCAAGCAGACAACTGCTGCCTCTAGGCCTCAGAGGTAAGGATGGGGGAGAGGTTCACCATGGCCTCAAGGTCTGGGCCTGGCTAGTGGGCGGACTTGGCAGGGGCTCTGGAACCCTGCAGGACACATCCCCCATCCCGTTCCCTGGGCCTTCAGCTCACCCAGTGGCCAGGGGCCAGGGGAGCTAGAGAGCTAGGGAGAAGGCCAGGACCCATCTCTTACCTCACTCTCTACCTCAGGACCACAGCTGTGCTGACTGTTGACAGACTAGCCCAGTAGGTACTTTTTTAACAGTTGGTCTCTTGGGGGAGGGGCCTACTGTAGCACCAACCAGTGGCTGAGTGGGACCACTCACCTTCACTCTTTGACAGATGCTCACTTGGGGGAGGGGCCCATTACCAAGCCAACCAGTGGCAGAGTATGACCATTAATAGTCCCAAGGTAACCTTCCTGGCAACAGTACATGAACCGTGAACTTCCAGATGTTCAAGCTGAATTTAGAAGAGGCAGAAGAATCAGAGATCAAATTGCCAACATCTGTTGGATCACCAAAAAAGCTAGAGAGTTCCAGAAAAACATCTATTTCTGCTTTATTGACTATGCCAAAGCCTTTGACTGTGTGGATCACAATAAACTGTGGAAAATTCTAAAAGAGATGGGAATACCAGACTACCTGACCTGCCTCTTGAGAAACCTGTATGCAGGTCAGGCAGCAACAGTTAGAACTGGACATGGAACAATAGACTGGTTCCAAATCAAGAAAGGAATATGTCAAGACTGTATATTGTCACCCTGCTTATTTAACTTATATGCAGAGTACATCATGAGAAATGCTGGGCTGGATGAAGCATAAGTTGGAATCAAGATTGCCAAGAGAAATATCAATAACCTCAGATATGCAGATGACACCACTCTTATGGCAGAAAGTGAAGAAGAACTAAAGAACCTCTTGATGAAAGTGAAAGGAGAGTGAAAAAGTTGGCTTAAATCTCAACAGTCTGAAAACTATGATCATGGCATCCGGTCTCATAACTTCATGGCAAATAGATGGGGAAACAGTGGAAACAGTCACAGACTATTTGGGGGGGGGGGCTCCAAGATCACTGCAGATGGTGATTGCAGCCATGAAATTAAAAGAGGCTTGCTCCTTGGAAGAAAAGCTATGACCAACCTAGACAGCTTATTAAAAAGCAGAGACATTACTTTGCCAACAAAGGTCCATCTTGTCAAAGCTATGGTTTTTCCAGTAGTCGTGTGTGGATGTGAGATTTGGACTATAAAGAAAGCTGAGCACCAAAGAAGTGATGCTTTTGAACTATGGTATTGGAAAAGACTCTTAAGAGTCCCTTGGACTGCAAGGAGATCCAACCAGTCCATCCTAAAGGAAATCAGTCCTGAATATTCATTGGAAGGACTGATGCTGAAGCTGAAACTCCAATACTTTGGCCACCTGATGCAAAGAAGTGACTCATTTGAAAAGGCCCAGATGCTGGGAAAGATCAAAGGTGGGAGGAGAAGGGAACCACAGAGGATGAGATGGTTGGATGGCATCACTGGCTCAATGGACATGAGTTTGAGTAAGCTCCGGGAGTTGGTGAAGGACAGGGAAGCCTGGTGTGCAGCAGTCCATGGGGTCGCAAAGAGTTGGACATGACTGAGCGACTGAACTGAACTAAACCTTCCTGGCAGTGCTGCAGTCCATGGGGTTGCAAAGAGTCAGGTGTGACTGGGTGACTGAGCAACAGCAACAGCAAACCTTCACCTGGCAATGGGGCGCCACAGGCCGCATGCTACGGGTTATGCATGGCCACACTCTTGTTACACTATGACATACTGTCTGTTCATATTTGTTTTTCACACTACTTGCAGAGACTTTATCAGACTCGCACATTCAAAAGAGGAAACCAATACTTCCAGTTTCCCATCATATACTGAATAAGCAGCAGAAGTATCAGTTCAATATCTTCTGACTTTAAGAGCTTCCATTCTACCACAGCTGCTCGTATCATTTCCAGTTTCACATTTCTAGAAATCATGACAGAAAAAAGCTTAAATGAGTCAACGGAACACGAGGAAACTTGGAGTCCTTATTTTCATGTAAATCGTCTCCGAATGAAGGTCAAGACATAAAGATTCAATGACCTTAATTGTAAAAGAATTAGAAATTCCATTAGTAACTATCACAATTTAATAATGTTCATTTTTTCTAAGAATGGGTGATAGTTACAGGAAATTATAGCTACCTCTTAATTTCTAAGACTGTTTTTTCAAACGCACTTTCCTAGTTAAAGATTAGGTGGCTTTTTCAGCTGCCAATAACAAAAAGGTTGAGAAAAAAAAAAAATTTGCTATTAAGAAGTTTCCTATCTTCAGACTGCTTCTAACAGGAATGCACAGTGGTAAGTTCCCTGTCCCTAGAGAAACAGGCAGAAACTAGACAAACTTGTCAAGGATGGGACAGAAGAGACTCACAATCTTTTCGGTTGACAGACTTTTTGAGACTGTCATAACATTGAGAATGTCATGGACATTTTCCCCACAAAAACACAGAGGTGTGCAAAATTCTGCATACACTGGGGTAAGAGGCTTTGCTCTGCCATGTCTATATGGCAGGAAATCTCTTAGTCTGCAATGACTTCATAAGTACAGGTATAGAAAACAATATGTTGACTGGGCAGGTTTTCCATGGGCTTTGGCTCATCTCCCTCCCTCCCTCCCTCCCTCAACCAGGTTTCCAAATACCTATGGAAAAAAGCAGTTGCAACATGGCATATTTTGTATGGCCTACCAGATGATTTATTTATTTATTTTTATTTGTTCAACCAAGAGCTATCACATAAAAAGATTTCTAGGTTCTGATGAATAAAATCAGAGGTTCAAGGTAACCATGGGCATTTCAAGAAAACACCCATTTGCTGAAGCTGAGTGAAGACCAAACCATGCCTTTAGATGAGGCCGGGCCAGTTTGTCATAGCCCTTATCACCATCTACTGTCATCCTCAGCCTGATTTACTAATTTATGTTTCTTATTTCACTATGCATTTCAGCTTGTGATCCCTGAAAGAGAAAAATCTTTTTTGGTCCAAAGTTTTCCAAACTGGCCCTCAAAGCAGCTGGCATGCTTCTGTTTAACCAGTGTCTCTCAACAGAGATACACATAGTACTTAAGGGAGGGGAAAGAGTGAGCTTAGGGCCAAATCAAACATAGGAGAAGATAAACCTTTGACAAAAGTCTAAGGAACAACCAAATAGACACATTAATTTTCAGTCCACATGCCCATTTTCTCCTGATGACCAGAAAGAGGTGGTCACCTCCTGATGACCACTTAGCAAGCTTTTAGAGACCAGAGACAAGGTGCAGTTCTTTCAACCAGAAGCTTTCTCTCCAAGCCCACTGACTATGAGCTTGAACTTGGAGCTGTTCATACAGAAACAGGAAAAGATTCTCCCTCCTTTGCCCAATTCACCTTGTGTAACAGAGCCCTCAGCTCACTGATCAAGGACAGAGGAAGGATCTGGAAAAAAGGTAGGGACCTGAAAAGGAGATGCTTCTCCAGGGGCGTTTCCACTAAAATACAAATTCAGATTCCCAAAAAACTCCAGGGGCACCTACAGAAATGATTACAAATAGTCCTCCAATTTCATAGAACTTTCATGTCAGTACATTAGACATTGACAATTTCAACAGAGTGTTTGGATGGCAGATTCAAGTGTTTTTACATCATGCGATGAGCAGACATCTGCGGCAGTTTCATGATGATTTAGTTACATTCTCTGGATAGCAGCACATGGCCACTGATTTAAGAGGTGTTACTGTTTCTTGGATCTTCCACATTGCAGGCAGACTCTTTACCATCTCTTTACCCTGAGCCATCAGGGAAGGTTGGTTCTTACCTTATCATTACTAAGAAGACAGAGGAGCAGAGAAAGATGAAATGCTGATGGCAGTAATAAAAATTGTAGATCTGATCACCTTAATTATAGAATCACTAAACAGCATTTCACCTCAACTGAATGCTCACTGGTCTCAGCTGTATATTAACTCTGAAGGCAAAGACCTAATTTCAGAACATATAGGAAATACTGAAAATACATCAAAGAGAGAAACCAATGTCTGTAATTAGAAAACTGATCATTTATTTCTAATACTCTAGCATTGGAAAGCTGCCAGAACTTCATAATTTGTATTATAAATTCTCATGACTTGTAAGCAGTAGTCAACTTTTCCATCTTCTCCATTTTACATTTGCAGGAAGGCATTAAATACCATAGAATTATAATTTTAGTTTTGTTATTAATTGAGTTTTCAGTTTAATTCAAGCCACATAACCATTTCTGGTCTGTTTTTTCCTCTGTCAAATGAGGCATTCTATCATCCCAGAGATACTGGAAGGAAAAGATGCAATAATGGATATCTAAATGTTTGGAAAAGGCAAAGTAAGATACTACTCAGATATAAAGTGCTAGCAAGGCATGAGCGTGTTATGTAGACAACGCTTGTTGTCTCACATAAGAACCTAACTAATGGGTTGCAGCTGCTCTCCCAGTTTCACTATGCTGCCCAGGACAAGAAGAAGAAACATGCTGGAAACGTGGTAAAGAAAGACAAACTTCCAGTGAAAAAATCTGGTGGTAAGCCCCAAAAAGTAGTAGTAGTCCAAAGGCAAAGTCTGGGACAAGCTCAATAACCTAGTCTTGTTTGACAAAACAAATATGACAAAACTCTGTAGAGAAGTTCCCAACTGTAAGTTTATAACTCTAGCTGTCGTCTCTGAGAGACTGAAGATCCGTGGTTCCCTGGCCAGGGCAGCCTTTCAGGAACCCCTTAGTAAAGGACTTATTAAACTGGTTTCAAAGCACAGAGTTCAAGTAATTCACGCCAGAAACACCAAGGATGGAGATGCCCCAGCTGCTAGTGAAGATGCATGAACAGGGCCCACCGATGTTACATTTTGAAAAAAAAAGAAAAAGCTTTATTAAATAAAAAGATAACTCATAAAAAATTACCTTTTTGTCACAAAGACATGAAGACATATTTATTTTATTTTACTCTAAAATCTTCTTTTAAAACTCCTTAAGTTCTCTTTTCATTAAACATTCCCCCTAATAGTCTCCCAGGTAACACAATCAAGATGCAATTTAGAAAACAAGTGATTATAAACACTTAATATTCATTTACTTCTTCCATCCTGTCATTTGTTATTGTAGCATTTATAGCTTTAAATATTAGTCCCATCGTATTTAGAACAACATTGGGAAGCGCTGCTCATTTATCTACTTAAGAAAGGCAATTTGGAGGAGGGGTAGCTAGAGTGATAGCAATTTGTCATTAACAGCAGTTCTAATTAAATAACCTCATCTACACACAACTGCACCATCTTGTGCATTTTCCCTAAGACTAAGTATCTTCTAAACCATAATAATCCACCAGATCAAAAATTCAGCTGCTTATGAAAGTGAGAAAATAGTGATTTACATGTTACACTTTAAAAGCTTCATCAAAGCTGTAATAATTTTGTTGGCTAAACAATGTGATTCTTGAAATTAATAAGAATTTATAAATATGAACAATATGTACCCTGAGGAGAATATGATTTAACAAGGAACTGATAAATCCTGTTGGGCAAATAATCTGCATACTAAAATCTGTGTAATGGAGACAGGAAATTAAATAGTGAAACGTGTAAATAATACACAGTTTGGTGTGTTGGGTCTTTTTCCTCCCCTTAGTTGGGTTAAATCCCAGCTTCACAATAATAGATGTCCCAGTGCAGGTCCTGGTCATTCATAAAAGAAAGAAAACAGAGTAAACTGACACGTATCCCAAATACAGATTCACACTAGGTAGGAAATAGAAAGTTGTTTGATAAGCTCCATTTGGAATAGCTATTTGGTAAAGAATGGAGGAAAATAGCTGTGGAATTTTTTTCTAGACTTCCATATCTGCATTTGGAGCTCTTTCCTCTCAATTGAATAAGTGTCTTTGAAAATTGGAATCAATGTTGCAGGTCCAAAAGACCATGGTGATATGGAATTCAATGAAAATACTGCCAAGGCTAAATTAATTAGAATATTTATATAGGACCTGAAATCTGTAGACAAGTGTTTTTGGTAGGCCATTCAGGAAGATGTTACCAGAACTAGGTGACTAGGTGGCAAAGTCATCAGATATTATTTTCTTCTTCATAATAATTATTTCTGGGAGGAGAAAACCTAAAAGTTCTTCCCCAGTCTGCACAGGGCAGGCACGGTGCAAGGACAGATGCAAGGCATGGTGCAGGGAGGCAAAAACTTTCTGAAAGATTGGGCTGTCAAGACTGATGTCAGCCAAGCAAGGAGCAGTTAGTTACATGCACTTTAAGCAGAGGAAACAGCATAAGCAAGAATCTGAAGGGACGAAGCTTATGTGCCAAAGCATAAATAAGAGGTGCAAAATGTTTGAAAATAAAAATTTAGGAGAAAAGGAGGCAAAATTACCTGTTTGTATTTTCCATGCTAAGAATTTTAGAAAATTTTAACCTGAACGCATTGAAGAACAAGCTTAAAGAAGATATGAGTAATATTGGCAAAATGTATAATTGACAAATGGTTGGTATCCTGAATATATAAAGAACACTTACCAATCAATAAAAAGAAATCCAGGTGAAACATGGACAAAAGCTACAGACAGGCAATTTCCAAAGTACAAAGCCTAAATGATTACAAAAAGACACTTACAAAGATGTTTTGTTTGGTAGTAATCAGGAAAATAAAAATTAAAACATAAAAAGGTATCATTTTAAATCCATCAGACATAAAAATCTGACAATACCAAGTAAAATGAAATACGGAGCAGTCAGAACTCTCATACACTATTAATGTGCACACTGGTATAACATTCTACAGAAAAAGCAATAGTTAATAACAGTTTAAGATATCGATACCATTTGATCCTACATTCCCTTCCTTGTAATATATCTTAGAAATGTCTCACATCATATATAAATATTTGTAAGTACCATTATAGGAGCAGTATTTATATTCAAAAAATATAAATCACTTAAACATCAACAAAAATTGTTTAAAAAGTGTGGCATAATCAGAGTGAAATATTAAACTGCAATGAAAATGAACCAGAGCCACATATATCAAGGGTGAAATCTCCTAAAATAAAATACTGAGGAAAAAAAAGAAAAAACAAGTTGCAGAAAGATATATACCTTATGATGTCAGTAATATAAACTTTTAAAACATGTAACATAATAATCTATACTATTCAGAGATGCATATGTATGCAGTACAATATAAAGATAGACATGGGATGTGGGAATGATCATTGTCACACTTCACAGTAAGGTGTTTTACAAGGTAAGAGCAAAGACCCTGAGAGTTTCTGCTTTTTCTGGTAATATTTTATTTCTAAAGCACAGTGGCAGAGATATGAGAGTTCATTATACTATTTTCTGTACGCATACATGGAATCTAAAATATGATATAAATGAACTTCCATGAAATACAAACAGATTCCCAGACAAAGAGAAGAGACTTGTGGTTGCCAAGGGGGTGGGGGGTGCTGAGAGAGGGAAGGACTGGGAGTTTGGAATTAGCAGATGCAAACTATTATATAGAGAATGGATAAACAACAAAGGCCTACTGTATAGCACAAGGAAATATATTCAATATCCTATAATAAACCATAATGGAAAAGAACATGAAAAAATATATAATATATATTTAAGCAATGACTCATAAGCCCTGCACTTTCCAAAGAGGATTCAGCAAGACACTAACTTGACCTGGACTTGAGTCTCAAGATTAACTCAAGAATTCTATATTCAAAAATATCCACAAATGGTTCAATTTGGCAAAAGAGACACAAACTTAGAGATGGAAAACAAAACAGACAACTCAATTAAAAAGTAATACTAAGTTCCCTATAGGGGCAGGGATGGGGACACGATTTAACCTTTCAACCCCTTGATCCATATTTATTATGTGGTGATAATAATACAGGGGATGTTGTGAGGATTAATAAATTCATTTCTCAAGCTTTGTAGATAAAACTGTGCTCCATAAGTACTTTATTTTAAGAACTATGAAATGGTTTGTTTATGCCAGTGTCCTATGCAGCCATTCTGTAAACCTTATCTCCCAGTTCTGGGTTTTGAGATGAATATGGGGTCTTTTAAATAATTGCTAGTAACCTTTGAGGATTATGCATTTTAAGCACTGGTTCACAATGAATATGTGACCGGATATATGTCACACAAGAGAAAGTCAAAAATATAATCCCTGAGAGGTTAACGACACAAATTGTATTTAGAGTTTCAATTTGCTACAGTAATTGCAAACACTTTAGTATAAGTGACTTTGGCCTTCCTACCCAGTGTTTGCCAATACAAAGCCATCCTGATTACGGGTCTATCAGAAGGAAGTGAGGGTTTGAACCAGAAGGCAGTAAGCAAAGCTGTAAAATTCAATGGAAATATACACACTATGCTCTTCATAAAGATAATTAAAGAAGTTTTTGAGTAGTTTTCCTAGAAGCAGGCAATAAAGTGTTAGTCGCTGAGTCATGTCCAACTCTTTGCAACCCCATGGACCATAGCCCACCAGGCTCCTCTGTCCATGGAATTCTCCAGACAAGAATACTGGAGTGGGTTGCCATTTCCTCCTCCAGGGGATCTTCCCAACCTAGGGATCAAACCCAGGTCTTCTGCATCACAGGCAGATTCTTTACCATCTGAGCCACCGAGAAGCCCCTAGAAGCAGGTAATAGTTTATCCCAATTCATCCACACTTTCTTGCCTAGCCCCCTTCTGGAAAAATAGAGCACAAAGTTGGAATAAAGTTGGCCCACTTTCAATAAAAGCAATTTTGAACCAAAAATTCTGGCAATTTTATGATAATTTTAGATGCATTCATTCATCCCACAATTATGTACCAGAGGAATGCTTTTTATACTTGTCTTTTAGCAGCCACATTAATACCCGTGGTTAGGTACTTACTAGTATTCTAGGCACTTACTATATATATTCTCATTTAATCCTCACAACACCACCTAGGAACTATCACTGTCCACACTTTATAGGTGAGGAAACTGAGGGTAAGAGAAATTTAGGAAAATTAAGAAATTAGTGTGGCCCAAGATTCCACCACTGGTAACTGGCCTAAATGGGTGTTGAACCTCCTTTTTAACCATGATGCACATAGTTTTAACTTGATTCACAGCAACAAGTACAAAGTGTACACTGCGATGGGTTCTACAAAGACAAGGTATGTGGTCTTAAGACAGGTTAAATGAGATTTAAACCAACCTGGCAGTAGGAGACACTTGAGCTGAAATCCGAAAGATGACTAAGACTTTATTCGAGAGAGACAAGAATTCCAGGGAGCAAGAAGAAGAAATGACAAGGGCCCTTTGGCAGGAAGGTAGGACTAAAGGCAGAGAAGAGAAATGAGATCACGGGGGTAGAGATGAGACATCGAGGAGAGATTGAGAGAGAGCAGAGATGCCAGACAACACGGAGCATCCATACCATATGAGGGAGCTTTGTCTGTTAAGATCAGTAGGTGGAATAGCACTGGAGGTGTTTAACAAGGATGGGAGGGAGTAGGAGGCTCACATGAGCATATCCACTTTTTGAGATGATCTAGACTCTAGAACAGGTTTCCAAAGCGGCTCAGTGGTAAAGAATCCATCTGCCGATGCAGGAGATGTGGGTTTGATCCCTGGATCAGGAAGATCCCCTGGAGGAGAAAATGGTAACCCACTCCAGATTCTTGCCTGGGAAAATTCCATGGACAGAGGAGCATGGTGGGCTATAGTCCACGGGGTTGCAAAGAGTCAGATACAACTGAGCACAAACACACACACATACACACAGAGAGAACAGACTGAAAGGAGTCCAGAAAAGATGTCTGAGGCTATTAGATAGGTTCAGTTCAGTTCAGTCACTCAGTCATGTCTACCTCTTTACGACCCCATAGACTGCAACACGCAGGCTTCCCTGTCCATCACCAACTCCCAGAGCTTGCTCAAACTCATGTCCAATGAGTCGGTAATGCCATCCAACCATCTCATCCTCTGTTGTCCCCATCTCCTCCTGCCTTTGCTCTTTCCCAGCATCAAGGTCTTTTCAAATGAGTCAGTTCTTCACATCAGGTGGCCAAAGTATTGGAGTTTCAGCTTCAGCATCAGTGGTTCCAATGAATATTCAGGACTGATTTCCTTTAGGATGGACTGGTTGGATCTCCTTGCAGTCCAAGGGACTCTCCAGAGTCTTCTTCAGCACCACAGTTCAAAAGCATCAATTCTTCGGCACTCAGCTTTCTTTATAGTCCAACTCTTACATGCATATGTGACTATTGGAAAAACCACAGATTTGACTAGACAGACCTTTGTTGGCAAAGTAGACTGGTTCAGGTGAGAGATAATGGTGGTGACCTCATCAAGGAGCTGCTGGTGGGGATGGCAGGGAACTGGCACAACTGAGACCTACTTAGGAGATGAAAAGCACCAGGGATTGGAAAAAGGGACGAAAAGAGGAGATCAAGGACAAGCAACTCTTAGGTTTCACTCATGTACAGTCTGAATCTTATACAACGTGCACCAACTACGGGCTGATGGTTACATGATTCTCAAAGTAAAAAGCAGTGCCTCAGGAAAAGTTAGCCCCTAGAGTCAGGTTTGTGGTTTCCCCATATATCACAACATAAAACATAAAAAAACTTACTAGAGGTTAGGGGCTGCAAAACATCCCCCAAAGGCACCTAAGGGCTTTGACTGAGGACTTCAATCATTCATTTAAAAATCAAATAGCTTTGGTTTTAGAAAACAGATATTTTTCATGAATAGGATAATCTGGTTTTGCTCCAGGCATCATTTCAAACATTCTCTGGAGAAGTACTTCTGAGTCTCAGTTTGCATCTCTAAAGAACCAATGAGATCTGTGCCCTCTCCACCCCACCACGTGGGCTGAATGGCACCTCATGGACCCAAATCCTTTCTTTCATGACTGTCCAGGACTCTTCTCTGGGCCTGATATCGAAAATGTTCACCCCGCACATAGTGGGCAGGACATTTCTGAATGTCACACTGAGAGGAGCCCACAGTGTACTAGCTAACCAAGAAATCAACTTAAAGATATCTTCTTTCTTTCAGAAAGTGGTTATAGTGCAAGTCTAATACAGAGGAGGTTATCTTGATTCCAAGCAACTAAGCCAAGTCCTGTCTTCAGACATAAAGATATACAATTCAAGTCAGTGGCAATTAAGGCAGCACAATCCTCTAGAGTCTTATGGCTAGTCCAGAGCATTTCTCTAGCTTCTATTTAGTTTTTGTTGCTTCAATTTCCTTATCTGCACAATGGGTATAATAACAGTCAACGAGAATTGAAAGACGTAATCAATGAATGATACACTGTCTCCAGAATATGTTCTTCATAAATGTCCATCATTATGATTATGCCCCATCTGATGATATTCAGAAAATTAGGTGAGAACATAGATGTCAGAGAAAAGATAGCCCTTAGCTATAGGCGTTTCAGGCTTCTCTGGTGGCTCAGCGGTCAAGAATCCTCCTGCAAAGCAGGAGACACAGGTTCAAGACATGGGTTCAAGACGTGGTCCAAGCCATGGGTCGGGAAGATGCCCTAGAGCAGGAAATGGCAACCCACACCAGTACTCGTGCCTGGGAAATCCCATGGACAGAGGAGCCTGGTGGGCTATAGTCCATGGGAATGCAAAAGGTAGGACATGACTTAGTGACTAAACCACTACCTCCACCAAAGGAATGTCACACTCTAGTGAAAGAGACAGGGACCAAAGGAAGGCGTTTAATGAGAAAAATCAGGGGAAAAACCTTGCCAGGCCCCTAACCCTCTGTCCCCTTGCTCCTCACAGTTTTTTCACTATGCCAGTCCTAGGAGGGTCCTGGCACAAATCTGCAGAAGAAAATTTGAAGAACATTGATCTTGTTAAAAAAAAAAAAAAATTCTGGACAATGCATCCAGAGGCTCTTGCCTAAGAACTTGATGAGACAGACCACTAAATTTGGCTGTCTCATGCCACCATTCCACAAATGCCAGGGTCACAAATCTCACCTACACACAAAAGCAGATTTGTATTTATTGTTGTTGTTCAGGCACTATATCAGTGTCCAACTCTTTGCAAGCCCATGGATTGCAGCACACCAGGCTTCCCAGTCCCTCCCTATCTCCCAGAGTTTGCTCAAAGTCATGTCTGTTGAGTTGATGACGTTATTTAACCATCTCATCTTCTGCTGCCCCCTTCTCTTTTTGCCCTCAATCTTTCCCAGCATGAGGGTCTTTTCCAAAGAGTCAGCTCATCACATCAGGTGGCCAAAGTATTGGAGCTTCACCTTCAGTATGAGTCCTTCCAATGAATATTCAGAGTTGATTTCCTTTAGGACTGACTGATTTGATCTCCTTGCTGACCAAGGGACATTTGCATTGAGGAAAGGATAAAATGAGATGTAAGTGAACAGCCACTGAAAAATAAAAGCAATTAACCCAGTATCCATCTAGTCAAAGCTATGGTTTTTCCAGTAGTCATGCATGGATATAAAAGTTGGACCATAAAGAAAGCTGAGTGACGAAGAATTGATGCTTTTGAACTGTGGTGTTGGTGAAGACTCTTCAGAGTCCCTTGGACTACCAGGAGATCCAACCAGTCCATTCTAAAGGAGATCAGTCCTGGGTGTTCATTGGAAAGACTGATGCTGAACCTCCAATATTTTTGCCACCTGATTCTAAGAACTGACTCAGTGGAAAAGACCCTGATGCTGGGAAAGAGCAAAGGCAGGAGGAGACAGGGACAACAGAGGACGGGATGGTTGGATGGCATCACCGACTCAACGGATATGAGTTTGAGCAAGCTCCGGGAGTTGGTGATGGACAGGGAAGCCTGGTGTGTTGCAGTCCAAGGGGTCGCAAAGAGGTGGACACAACTAAGCCAATGAACTGATACTGAACTGATATTAGGGTTCTCTGATGGCTCATCAGGTAAAGAATCTGCCTGCAAGGCAGGAGATGCAAATCAGTGTCACAAAGAGATGGACACATCTGAGCAACTAAGCACCTACTACATGCTCTGCAATGTGTAGATGAATGCAGAGCAGAATGAGTTTACATGAGGTTCCAGTTTGGGGGCAAAGAATGGTTTTTCTTTGGGTGGGACAAGGAATAGCAGTTTTCAAGCTTAAGAATACAAGGCAAGATAAAATGATAAATGATGTAGTTGAGATGTTCGTTTGATAGGATTTTAGAGCAATTAGAGAGCACTAAGGATAATGCCGTCTGTCCTTTTAAAGGACAGAGTTGGGTCAAGAAAGATGATCCAATGGAAATTAGAGGCTGTTCCAGGGTGCAATCTGAGTGATAAGCCAAAGGTGGAAATGAGGAAGGCAAATTTGCAGGAAACTGGAGTGTCTATTGTGAATCTTAAAAACTTACATATAGCTTTAAAGAAATTTAATTTTTGAAACCCTCACTTAATCATACTTTCATTTCATTGCTTATATTTCAGAACAGGCATGACTGCATTCGGGCAAACTGAGACCAAAAGTTCATTTCCAAAACTAAGCCAAGTAGCACAGTGGAAACAAAGATCTAAAGCCTGGCTAGATATTCACTTTCTCATTTCTAATCTCCTCTTGGATATTATGTTCTCAGGTTCCATGAGGAAAATGGTTGGATGGCATCACTGATGCAACAGACAAGAACTTGAGCAAACTTCAGGAGATAGTGAGGGACAGGGAGGCCTGGCCCACTGCAGTCCATGGGGTTGCAAAGAGTCAGACATGACTGGATGACCGAACAACAACAATGTTTCTGAAAGAATATTTTTCTCCTGATAACCCAGCATGTGCATTGTCGTAGCTAACTTCAGGGTAACATCTTCTGACCTTTAGAAGAATACAGTTTAGTGTTGAAGTCTATTCCAGCATCTACTACATGCTTGCCCTCTGAGTCTTTAGTTTCCAATGACATCACCAAATATTTGCACACTGCCCCAAATAATGGTGTTGCCAGACCGTTCCACTCAATGACAGTCTCAGAAGGCCATTGTGCTTGTTAAAGACTGTCCTTATATATTAGCTTCCCTAGTGGCTCAGACGGTAAAGAATCTGCCTGCAATGCAGGAGACCCAGGTTCAGTCCCTGGGTTGGGAAGGTCCCCTGGAGATGGGAATGGCAACCCACTCCAGTTCTTGCCTTGGAGAACCCTCGTGGACAGAGGAGACTGGTGGGCTGTAGCCCATGGGGTGACAAAGAGTCGGACATCACTGAGTCACTTTCACTTTCATATATGAGCATCCTTCAGTATTGAAAGTGCTTCCTTTCTAGACGCTTTTTCAACAAATTTGAAAGGTAGTTGCTCAAGGTGACCAAGTGGAATTTCAGCAAGTCAGTGAACGACAGGAAGCCAATCCTTACTGATAAGGATCCACTTCAAATTAACGATACGCCACAAAAGTAGACAAGAATTGTTCTGGCTTTAGCTGGCAGATATGCTCAGGTGGTACTCAATCTCTGGTCAGACCTGGCAAACCAAATGAATCCTGCCACCTGAAAATCACTGAAGGCTTGTTTTCATGGAAGGCTCTGTGACTGAGCAGAGATCCGGGAAATACAAATGCATTCCTGTGAAAAGCAGTGGTGACCTATGCCTGAGGGCCTCACACACACAATCAGTTAGGACCCTCATCTCCCAAGTGCCTTCAAATGGCTAGAAATTATGCAGGCTAGGCCATGTTGCAGCCTCATCAAAAATAGACTTGCACATTTTTCCCCCTGAGGTCACATGTTAGGTCACCCAACATAAGGAACAATGCACAAAGCCATCCAAAGCATCAATTCACCCCATTTGTATGTGGCCCATGATGGATGGATGAGGAGAGACTAAATGAGACCCCTTCCTCAGAGGCTAACATAAGTTACAGTTCCACTTACACATGAAGCCTAAGTATAACACTAATATATACATGGATCCCGCATTTTTAGAAGAGGTGAGGGGGAAGGATTTCTAATAATATGCTACTGCATACAAAATTCATCTAAGTAAATAATTATTTTTAAACCTAAGATTTAGGCAGTTTTACTATTCCACATTATGCTAATGTTTGACAATTACTAAGTGTGGGTATCAGCCGGCGTTTTTTTTTTTTTTTTTTTTTTTTTAAGTTTAATTTAAAGCAATTTGACACGGAAAGGTTATTACTTTAGTTGCCAATAAAAGCTGTACTTTTAACATAAGTGTACAGTAGGCCCTAGGGTATGTGACTATTATCTTTTCTGCAATTATGTGGTGTTCTACATAAATGTTAAAAAAAAAACTTAGAAATATCAAAAGTACTAACTTAGATACAATATGAAAGTTCAATAGAAAGAGAACAGAAAATCCGATTATTTTAGATACAACATGGGTTGAGGTTTCCTCCTAGAGGTTATATTGGGATTAGCACCAGCTGGCTTTGAATAAATTAATTCAAAGTATATCTTAAAAACACACACTTAGCAACCAGAATATCGATTTTATGAACATTCTGTCTTGAGATGCAGTTGTTCAATTTCACAAGCTAAATGCCATTAACAGTAAGAGCAAGTCTCTGAACCAATTAACCTATTTTCTGGAGTTGCTGTGCCACCAAAATAAGAAGAACATTTCTCAGATGCTGTTTGCCATCCCAAGCTTTCATATGGCCCCGAGAAAAGAAAATAATTTATTGCCAGTAATTGGGTAATCTAAACCTTTTCTCCTCCCTTGATCTCTTAGCAAGATAGGACTTGAACAAAACAACACACTAATATTTTGTTCTTAAAAAGAAAGAAGGCAACCCAATGCCAGCTCACCTCTTTTCACCTCTTTGCATTTATCTCTGAGGTGCTCAGATTTAACTAATGGGGAAAAGTCAAGGAAAAGAGGCTAGAAAAGAATTTAATCAATAGTGCCTGTCAATTTTTCATTATTATGGGATACTCCCTTCCTATAATAGGAAATCACTCAAGAAAAGTAAGGCCAGCAAAGACAGGGACATTCGCCCAGCCATCTGCTTAATAGGAATATTTAATCCATCAAAGGAGGCCCAAGGGGCACCCCCAAAGAGAGGGATGGGGCTGGAGGAAGCCAAGTTGCACACTCTGGCTTTGAAGACTGACCCATGGGAGCAAAAGTTATGTGGACAAATATTTTTTTAAATCCTCTGTATATCATCACTATTATTATTATTAACATAACATTTCTGGAGAACAGCCTTCTCTGTAAGTGCTGACTAAACACTTTAAAAGCATTGCCTTATTATCCCTTAAATTACCCCAAAGGGGTAGGTGCTGTACTTACACGCATTTTCCCTATGATCACACCAAGGTTCCACTGATTCTAGTGGTCATACTGGAAGTCCAACCCCCATGTGTCTGCTTACAAAATTTCCAGCTTTAGGACAGTAATTCAGTCAGCATCAAGCCAAATAAGCTCATTGAAACTACTTCTCTGTGTGACTCAGTTTCCGTATCCATAAACCAGGGATAACTACAGTACCTATGTCATAAATTTGAGAGGATTGTATGTACTGACGCATATGAAACATTTAGAACCTACTGCATAGTGGACATTCACTAAGAAATGCTACTTTAGTAGGTAACTACTGACTTTCAGCACAACCTATCAGCCTTCTTTAGCAAATGTCTTCTATGCTTCTCTCGGCACTTTGAAAGACACCCACCCCCAAATAAATGAGCCTTCCAGGCACAAGGGTGGAATAAAACTCAGGTACTGATAGGCTATGCTTCCAAAAAATCCTCAGTAGTAAGCGGTTTGTTTTTTGAAGCATCGTCTTTAATTGTCCCAATTCAGTGCAGAGATGTGTTTTTTTTTTCATTTAGCAACTTCTGTTTTGACTCTTTTTTTCAGTGACCCCAAGGAATTGCTTTTCCCCTTCCTGAGACAAGAATTCAGATCACATTAGAGGTTTGTGAGTGAAAAAAAAGTCACTTGCTAATGAAGGCATCTAGTTACCTGCCCAGCATTCATCTCCCAGGTCACCGTTATCGATATAAGTTCATCTCAGATCCAAAAGGATCACTTCTATTTCCTTATCATCTCCACTTCAACGTGAAGGGAGAATCATATGCCATGGAGAAGTAAGATTTGTGAATAGAAGGGACGAGTATAATACCTTAGAACAGTTTGACTTCCATCCCATGAACATCCTTTTCATAGTCACACACACACACAAAGAAACCCTATTGTAGAGATATTATTACACACAGCTACAAAAAAAAAAAAAAAAGAAGCTGCTGAAGCTCAGTAACTCAACCACAGTGACTCACTGGTACCAAGTACAACTGCTGCCTTACCTTCTCCACAAAGCATCCCAAATTTACAGAGAAATCCTGGCCAAGGTATACACAAGACTTTCTCTCATTTTGATCTGAACTGTGGACTTTGCTTTCCAACTCTAGTTCCTGCCTCACTTCTATTATGGATACACCATGGTTAACATATGTAATATCTGCCTTCTTTCTCCCTTCTTGTAATACAAACCCAGTTTTCCTTCAAAACTATACCTCTTCCATCCTCAGCTCATGAGACTCGGTAGGACTACGTACTCCCAGCTCCAAGACTAGGCATGGGCCCCAGGTTTGGTCACTCAGAACACATGCATTCTGGCAGAAATGCCTGGTTCAAGGACTAGTGTGCAACCCAAGCCTGACTACAGTTCTAGGTCCACTGGAAGCATTAGCAGAGAGAGGTTGTCTTTACCCTAGAGTCACTCCAATCCTAAGTCTAAGACTCTAACTCTACAGCATTTGAAGATCTTAAGTGAAAAGTACCTACCTGCAAATAAAGCCATCACAGAGGAAAGCAGACCCCAAATAGGAAGAAAGCAACTTTTCTATCAACATTTAAGTCCCTGGATTCAGCTATGCCTGAAGCAATGCTACTCCCTACACTCTTTAGTTATGTGAGCCAGTAAAACCCCATTTTAATTTACATCCGAGTGGGATGAGTGTCCTGGCCTTCTCTCTAATGCACTCATCCACAAAGGCCTGCACCTATTAGTAGGTTGTCCTCCTTCTGAGTTGTGACCTGTCTCAGTGCATGTCTGATGCAGACCTGCGATTTGGAGAAGTGACATGCCCTTGGTTCTCTTTCGATCATTCCCGATACCTCTCTCTCTGCGTCCTCAGGCAGTTTGAATGGTAAATAACAAAGACAATGCATTGCCCAGACCACTCCATTTCTTAAATAGGAAAGTCTTCTTTCTCTTCTTTTCTGGGCTTGACTGAGTGGGGAATATAACTCAGGTGTTATCTCTGCTAAGGAGATCATGCTTCGTTGCTTTACTCGGATGTCGGTGGGCTCCACGTGGAAGATAGCCTAGTCCACAAGACTACTCAGGCAGTACAGCTGCTTCATGTCAAATGAGGAGTCTATTTCATGCCTATGTGTGCATACAAAGAAAAGAGTTTGAAGCTGGATGCATAGGCTGGAAGGAATATGGCGCTTCTCCTATAACTTTATTTGCATCTGTTTGGGGAAACTTTCTAAGATCATTTTCTGTCAAATTAAATAAACTAACGTTTATTTGCAGACAGGATTATGGGCTGGGAACTGATCACCCTGGATGGCAGCACATCATCCAAAGCCAGGACGCCAAGTGGGCTTCATCAGCTTGCTGGGTCCTAGCTTTTCACTAGTGGCCACTGAAACATTTCTAAGAAACAGAACATCACAGAGATTCAGTCAAGAGGAGAACTTAAATGTAACAAACCCTAGGAGTCCTCTAGGAGAAAGGCCAGGGCCAGTTCAAGATGGCCTGAAACTCAGAGATGGAACCTTTCAGGCTCAGAGAAAGCAGCTCTGCATTGTACCAACTTCTCAGTCAGATCGCCATGGCTTGAATCTGGTCTGAGCCATGAGGTCTACAACCGTGGGGAACTTACTTTATCCTTTCTACGCCTCCATTTTCCCCCTTAATGAACTAGGGTGCCTGGTGTGATCATCACAAGTGTTAAAGGAATGAACTTCTGCTTGTGTGAAACACAGAGGACACGGCTGTGCATACGGAAAATGCTCAATAAACTTGAACTCTGCTATCCGAAATAATCACAGTCAACACAGGTAATTGGAAATACATGGGAAGACTTCACAAACAAGTACATCTGAAAGCATTCCAGAACGATATGGTACAGGACTTGGGGCCAGAATTTATTCACAAGTTTTTTCCAGAAAGGACAGGAAAATCTGACCAGAACTGGAGGAACTTCCAAGTCAAACCTACTATGGGTTGAAAGTCTAGGCTTCCTGTTCTAACGTCTAACCCAGACAGGGATGAATGTGGCAAAAATAAAAAAGCCAGGGCAGAGTGCCTGATGAGCTTTACCAGGCAAGCCAATATGAAGCAAGACCTCAACTACGTTCGGACAAGATTCTGAACAGGGCAAGCTTAGTTCTCTGTCTTTGTATTTATTTTCTTTTACTTTAGTTTCTGAGTAAGAGATCCTTTTGAAAACACTCAAATTTGCTTTGGCTAAAATGAGGAAAAAAACTTTTCAAACCTGAGACCTGACATAAAGGGAGTGGGGCACCCATAAAGGCCAGCTATAAGTCCACAAGACAGAGGTGGCAAGTGTAACTGTAACATCTGAAGACGTGAGAAGAGAGGGAAGGGGAGCTGTGGTCCTTGAACCAGCCTCCTGAAAGGATTTTCTTTGTCAGTACCAGAGTCTGCCTCCTTCCATGTTTTTCTTAGTGATAACTGAAATGACTAGCCACATCCCATAAGACTGTCTTGGAAAGTTTCTGGAAATAGTACAGCTGCCATTAAAAAAAATACATATATATATATATATATATATATATATATATATATACATACACACACAAAAGAGATGATTTTAAGAACTGAAGAGTCAATTCTTAGACATTTGTAAGCATACCAGAGCTCTTAATATTGTTTTCTTCCTTAAAATCTAAACAGAAAGTCTGGAGTCATAGACTATGTTTGCGGTTTCACAAGGTAATCAGATTATGACTTCTTTAAAGGAATATTCCAGTCTAAAGAACTTGTCCAATTGCTGTGCCTCTCATATTAGTCCTTCTCTTACTTGGGGGAACAAGACCATCAAATTACTAGTAACTGCACTATGACCTTGAAGGTTGGTGATATGATAGAACTCTTTGGGCTTAAGATGGACCCATTAACAATGGTTATGATGAGATTCTTGTTAAAATATTAACAATTATCACATCAGTCTTTAAAATTAGGATATGAAATTTACTTTAGAAAAATTAGGAGAGGTCGGATTGGGTAAAGGGAAGGTTGACCTCTTTCAATGTATCAGGAAGAGATCCCCAAGAGTGAACTGAGGGTAAGCACTGTAGTAGAAAATTCAGTCAAGGTAGGAAATCAATCTAAATCAAATTAGCACCACTGACCATACAAAGGGCTTCCCTGGTGGCTCAGTGGTAAAGAATCCACCTGCCAATGTAGGAGATGTGGGTTCGATCCCTGGGTTGGGAAGATCCCCTGGAGGAGGAAATGGCAATCCCCTCTAGCAGTCTTTCCTGGAGAATTCCATGGATAGAGGAGCCTGGTGAGTTACAGTCCATGGAGTCACAGTCAGACAGGACTGAGCACGCACACATGGCTATGGCATAGCTATATGGACCATCCTAAAATGTAGGCAACATAATAAAAGCAGGATTTTGCCTTAAAACTTACAAATGCTGAACCTTCATTGGACTATTTCCTCTACATTTGTCCCATGTCCTGAGTGGCAATAAAATACCTTGGTTATCAATCATTAAGAAGATGATGGAAAAGAAAGAACCCAAGAAGTCCTGCATGGTTTTTTAAGAAGTCTGCCCATACCAACAAGAAGGTCATTAAGCAGATAAACTATTAGTTGATCCTTGCTCTCAAAACATTTTAAAACTAGGAAGTTTAGTGACAGAATGGTCATTTATTCTGAATGTAAGCAATTTCAGGTCAGCACATAGTTGAAAATGGTACCCACTCCATGGTTTGGTGTGAGGGGCCTCTGAACATTTCTACCTACAAAATATAACTTCTTGACCTCTTTTTAAGATATGGTAAATAACCCTCTTCTCTGCCCTCCTCACTGACTTCTGTACAACATCACCCATCCCAACCCACCCCCATTTTTAAGGTAAGACATCATAATTATAAGAACATACTATTAAAATACACACATTTTGTCCTGGAGAGATTAATTTGTAACCCATTGCAACAGATTAATTTATCAGTTTGATTTTTTCACTAACTCTGCTGCTAAGTCACTTCAGTCGTGTCTGACTCTGTGCGACCCCATAGATGGCAGCCCACCAGGCTCCCCCGCCCCCGGGATTCTCCAGGCAAGAACACTGGAGTGGGTTGCCATTTCCTTCTCCAATGCATGAAAGTGAAAAGTGAAAGTTAAGTCGCTCAGTCGTGTCCGACTCTTAGCAACCCCATGGACTGCAGCCCGCCAGACTCCTCCATCCATGGGATTTTCCAGGCAAGAGTACTGGAGTGGGGTGCCATTGCCTTCTCCTATGGTTCAATTTCTATCTGTAAATTAGGGAATAATAATGGTATTTATCTCACAGAATTGGCTACAAATTAAATAATTCACACAATATGTCTGGCATTCAGTAAGGGCTCAACAGATGTTGGCTCATTTTGCAACTGTTGCCACTGCTTGTAAGTATCAGCTGCGAGTCTCATGGTTATGACTATCGCACTGCAAAATCTAGAAGTAAGAGGGAAAGCAAGTTCTGTCATGCAGGGAGCTGCCCAGTTAGACCACAGAGCACAGGAGATGGGGACTAGACAAAGTGTGGACTGGCGTGAAGGCAGGGGTTCTTACATCCTTTTTTGTTACCCTACTTCTGAGCAAGTGTATCTTCTCCAATCCTTATATATCCTCTGAGAATGCAGGAAGAAAAATAATCTCTTCAAATTTCATTAAATGGTTCAGAGGCCACTTTTTTTCCCTTCTGAGGAGAACCAGGCTGCAAGATTTAAACGCTCCTAATGAAAGATTTTCTCAGCTCTGTTAATTAGTGTCAATTGCAATGGTGGTTTCTGTTTCAAATCCATTCCTGTTCGCCACTTTACCCTTACATGATGCTACAAAAGGCTGCAGCAGGCAAGAGGTAAACCCTACTGAATAGTCTCCAGTCAAAATGGTTGGGAGGAATTCCTGAGGGCCCCAGTGAGGTATGTTTATTAATCCATATCATAGTGAAAAACAAGACAAAAAAGTGAGAGCAGGTATGTAATGTATAACCTGACGCAAAGCTGTCAGAGCGGAAGGGTGTGATGGGGAACAGAAATGTGTGGAAAGTGCACACGCTGGTATATCTCATAGCAAAGACCAATGTCTGTGGTTAGGATCCTAATTACACGTGGATGATTGAAAAAGCTACCATTAGGAAAGATATCTATGTAAGCAGCATTCATCTCTATTCATTCATTCATTCAACCCACATTTATAGAGCTCCTACTTGGGATGCAGCTCACAATTTTACTGGAAAGACAGACATTCAAATGAATTATATAAACGAAGAGATGGATGGATTAATGGATAGATGGATGGATAATAGGTACGTAGATAGTTCACAGTGAACAGTGCTGGGTGACAAATATAAGAAGGTTAACTAAAGATGACAGCCACTATAAAGGAAAGGAAGGTTATGCTGTAAAATGTCATGCAGAACTCAGGCCTGAGAGGGAAGTAGCAGAGACCAAGGGAAAGGTTTGGCGGGAAAAGGCAGCAAGAGGAGTGTGAGTCTCCACTGCCGAGAAGCACATCTCCTCCTTCCTCCCCTCGACACCAAGAAGCAGGCAAGGAAACCCAGGAGTGGTAGGAGGACGGCTTATAAACAAAGGTCCTGGTCCCGTCTTTGGAGGTCAGGCATCCCAAGATTTGATGACTAAAAGGTGGCAGAGGTAAGACCACTTCAGCCCTCCTCTCAGAGTCACGGCTGTGGGAGATACAAAATCTGTGGAAGAGAACAACTTTCTCGAGTTCTCGTTTTAGTTTAAACAAGAAGATAAATGGCCTGCAACACTTTCTGTAAAGACAGGGAGCTGACATGTAAACTTTAAGCTCCAGTGTAATGATATCCCGTCAAGAGTATTTATGTTACCGTCACATGTGGCTTCGGAATGAAAGCCAAATGGCACACTATAAAAGTCTTTCGAGACGACCAGTTCTGGCAAATCACTAGAATCCTGAGCTCCTTCCTAACAGTGAACGCTGCTTCTTCCAGTTACTTGTGTGCCCCTGAATGGTTCCACAGAACAACAAAGGCCTTCAGAGTCCAAAACTTCCCAATGGCCAAGGGGATGGCAGTGAAGATTATCCGAGTTTCCCTAACTGGACACTCACTCAGCCAGCTGCTTTACAAAATCAAGAGTCAGTAACTAAACACACAGACTCTAGAGCCAGACTGTCTGGAGCTGAGTTTTAGCTCCAACATTTGACAGCCAATGCAATCTTGAGCAAGTGACCCAAGCTTTTCACCTCCGTTTCTGCCTCTGAGACGTGGAGACAGCAACAGCACCTCTCTCACATGGACGTGATACACAACAAAATGAATACACGGGATACACTGGAGCAGAATCTGCCATCAGGAGGGTGACCAGTGCTGATCCTCCCCACTCCCCAGAGAGAAAGCTGTTTAGTCAATTAGGTTCAGAGAAAAGAAGAAAGATACCTGAAAATACACAGCTAAGCACAGGGCAGGGCTAGGATGCAAACACAAGTCTGAACTGCTCCGTGTTTTTCCCACTGACTGCACTATGTTCCCGGTAAGCACTGGCAAGTGAGTATGCATGAAGGCAAGGAGACGGCCGGAAATAACAGTGGTGCAAGCGCCATTTTCTTGAGAAGACAGGTTGTGAATTTACCAATAAGGATTCCCCCACAAACCACCTTTCCCACCAATCTGTAGCTCAAGTCCTGTTTATCCTCAAACAGAAGTAACATAGCAAAGGAAGGATGCCTGGAAACTTATAAATGCTCAAGCCTCAGTGGACTGTTCTACTACATTTGTCTCATGTCCTGAGTGGCAATGAAGCTGCTGTTTTTGTTCAGTCACTAAGTCGTGTCCAACTCTTTGTGACCCCATGGACTGCAGCACATCAGGCTTCCTTGTCCTTCACTATCTCCTGGAGTTTGCGCAAACTCATATCCACTGAGTCGATGATGCCATCTAACCATCTCATCCTGTTGCCCCCTTCTCCTCTTGCCGTCAATCTTTCCCAGCATCAGGTCTTTTCAATGGGTCGGCTCCTCACATCGGGTGACCAATGTATGGGACCTTCAGCATCAGCCCTTTCAATGAATATTCAGGGTTGATTTCCTTTAGGATTGACTGGTTTGATTTTCTTACTATCCAAGGGACTCTCAAGAATATCCTCCAGCACCGCAGTTTGAAAGCATCAGTGCTTCGGTGCTCAACCTTCTTTATGGTCCACCTCTTATATCCATACATGACTACTGGAAAAACCATAGCTTTAACCACATGCACCTTCGTCAGAGAAGTGTTGACAATAAAGTGTCTTGGTTATCAATCAAGTCATTAAGATGGAAAAGTAAGAACCCAAGAAGTCCTGCGTCACTTTTTAAGAAGTCAGCACTTATCAACAAAGTCATTAAACAGGTAAACTATTAGCTGTTCTGTGCTATCCAAACATTTTTGAATTATGAAGTTTAGTGAAAGTGTTGTCATTCATTCACTGTTTGAATGTACCCAGATAAAAGAATTTGTGGGGTACTGCATGTAATCTTAATAAGTAAAGCAAAATCTAAATTTTCAATTTTAGATGTGGCATAGTTTCTATATTTTTTACACAAGAACTAATTTCAGAAAAAAGACCCATGAGTATACACTTGTACTTCATAGAAAAGTACTGGATTTATCCAGCTCAAATAGGTAAAGTATCTGGCCTCATGAAAAACAGGCTGGTAAATTTCTTTAAGTGACTTCAATCATTCACTGATTCACTACAATAATACTTCAATTTTTCACTGAAGTCTAATTGACTTACAATATTATATTAGTTTCAGGTGTATAACATACTGATTCAATATTTTTATACATTAATGATACAATCACTATGATAAGTCCGGTTATCACATGTCACATACAAAGTTATTACAATATTACTAACTATATTACCTATGCTGTATTTTACATTCCAGTGACTTATTTATTTTATAACTGAAGTTTGTACTTCTTAATCCCCATCACCGGTTTCATCCATTCCCACACCCTAAAAATATTTCTTGAGCCTGTATTATGGCACTGTAGCCCTGGAAAGTCGACACGTATCTTTTGTGTCCCGCCAGCAAGAAAGTCTTTTCAGTAAACAAATCAACTAGAAAATTATAAGTAGTGATGAAACTACTTTGGCCACCTGATGTGAAGAGCTGACTCATTGGGAAAGACCCTGATGCTAGGAAAGACTGAGGGCAAAAGGAGAAGGAGGCAGCAGAGGATGAGATGGTTAGATAGCATCTCAGGATGTGAGGTGAGGCGAGACAAGCAGACTAGCGGGGAAGCGTCTGCCTCTGCCTCCCTCAAGAATGTGGGCCACGAGAAAGTTGCCACGGAACTGCTGAGTTCAAAGACACAGTGACACAGGTACGGTCCAGGGTCAGGGCCACCACGACTGCCACTCAACCCCAGGAAGTCAGTGAACAGCACAAGGATATGTCTGCAAACAAACCCAACATCTGCAGGCTTGTGCCTGCCAGCAGCAGCTGGAGTCACAGGAAAGGTGTTCGCTTCTGTCTTCCGAACACCATCTTCATGCACTTGCAGGGGCCTATGTTCTTTCAGAACCCTAGCTGCAAGAGAGTCAGAGAGTTGTGGATTTTAGCTACCCAACTGATGATCCTAGAAGGAAGATGAAACCAACGCATTCACCATAGTAGGCATTCTGGGAAAGGCTTTATTTGATGAGAACTTAAGGCTGCCTGTCCAACAGGTTTGAGACTTCACTGGGACATAGCCAGTTCCAATCCTAAGTCCCTATTGGTAAAGGAAACACCATTCATGGCCCCCAATACACACATATACACACACACACAAACATAACTAGTGTATCATGGGACTGGTGATAGGGATCAGAAGTTTCTAGCTGAGGGACAGAGGAAAACATACAAAAAGTTTAACATACAAAGGAATATTTGCAAGGGGCATAAAGAGTTGGATCAAGGAATGCCAGGAGTGGTAGTGGTTAGTGGTTAGAAGTAGTAAAATTACGAGCTCTAAAGGACAAGAGAAGGCTGTCCGTTGCTAAGGGGTGAATGCAAAGGGAAAGTTGAGAAAATGCTTTAGATAGGCCGTTCACCTTAAGGTAACCACTGCTTTGTGACCATCATATCTATTACTAATGGAAGAAAAAATACTAGCATTGCTCCCTGAAGTCAGAGATGGGTAGAGCTAAGTAATACTAAGCATGTTACAAATATACCATGCTCTATAGACTGGACTTCATAATCATTTCCACACAAAAAAAAGAGAATTTATAAGTCAATACAAATGCAGCTATTTCCTTTAAAAATGTTTTGTATTATGATATATGATATACACAAACATATGTTCTAAAGATGTGATTATGGATTAAAATAATGAAGTACTCTCAAATCCACCATGTAACTTAAGAATTTTAGAGCTGAAGCTGCCTGTGTGTGTTTTCCCTCATATTTCTAACTCATTCTCTTTTGTTATCCCAAAGTTTGTAATTTCTTTTTCTTGCTTTAAAAAATATATAGTTGATCCCATATATGTGCAGTCTGAAATCATTTCAAGTTTGCACACCACAAGTGATTTCCAGGTGATAGAAATTAATACTATTGCTAATGAACATTTGTCAAAACTTATCAGAATTAGAAAACGAACAGAAGTCTTGAGTATTTCCAAAAAGGATGGAAAAAAGAAAGGCAGACATCTTCCATGAATGGTTAATTCACCTTGTAATTTGAGCACGTTTTCATTTAAAAAAAGAATAGTTTAATCATAAAATCCTTTCAGATGTGCCAGTCGGCTAAAACAGTGGCTAATTTCAACTGTTTTTCACAATGGTGAGCAAGTTGCAGAGTTAATGAAATTAAGCTTCCTTCATTTCTCTCAAATTCTCCCCACAAAGAAGAGCTGTAACGTACAAAATGCAGCCTTTGGTGTGTGGCCGTGCTGGTTTTCAGGACTGGAGCCATCACCGATTTGTCACACGGCCTCTTAACAACGTATTTGTATTTTGCAAAATGTATAATTTTTTGTAGCCCCTGAACAAATATATTTACATAACTGTGTCTAACGAGAAATTACATTTAACTTCTCAGAAATGACAATAAGTAAAACCTGGACTGCCAATTCCACTTCATTAGTGTGGTAGAAATGCATTCCAAATGTTAATAAAAATTCCAACATGCTGATAAATTAGAGCTTCTAAGGAGCATGTGACACCTTGGTTAATATATTCAACCTCAATTATATTTCTCTTCAGCACCCTGTTATCTGGAACCTTTGCTGGCAATCAGAGGTGCTGTTTTTCAGCGGCCAATTTTCTAGATAATGTAGCTTATCAACACTGTGGGTAAACTTGCCAATGGAATCAGGCTGCACTGAACCACACACACGCTAATTGCATCCCTTTTTTATGCATATTTACAGACTGTCACTTCAAAGAAATCAGTGGCCCATTGAGGCACCCAGTTAGCTGGAAGAATTGCCTCTTGCAAATGAAAATTAGCAAACAAGCTAGTGATAAATATGAAATGAACAAAGTATAAAAATACTGTTTTGTTCAGAAACTTCCTTGTCATCCCAATTTATGCTCTCAAAGAAAAGGAGTTGGGAACCTGGGATGTGCCTTTTGTTTCAAACTAAGAAAGAATTCTTCCTTAAACCCACTAACTAGGTAAAAGCTTATTAGCTTTTCCCTCTGCTCCCACGCCACCCCCACCCCAAATTTCTATTCACATAAACAGGTTATTAAATCCCGTATTAGATTTGCCTTGGAGTTTGAATAGACAAATGACATGTTAACACTTCAGAAACAATTAACCCTGGGAACTTAATTAAGTTCTTCTGACTTTAAGGAAGCACATTTCAAAATAATGTTTCTAAACTCTCTGAATTTGTTCAAGAATAGCAATGCTTTCCTTCTCTCAAGTATTCCTAAGTTCAACAGCAGAAAGCTTTGGCTGACTATATATGGATAAAGGTTACGGTGTCACGAGCCTGCTGCAATTTGACTAACTCAGAGTGAGTATTAAAAAAAAAAAAAAAAAAAGACAGGTACCAAAATATAACAATACTTAAAAAAAATTTTTTTCCAAAAGTCCCAAACACTACCCATCTATAAAAGTGAAAATGACTTTATAACTATGTCCTGGGAACTGCATACAAACAAAAATATTGAGATATGGGCTGTGTTTTTGTCTGAAATCCCTTCCCTTGCTTTTTAGAATAACATTTTGAAATCTTTCACCACGAGGACAATGTTGTGAAGGTAACATTAGGTTTTGGAAAACATGTCATTTTAATACAAGCAGGTCATTTTAAGTTAAAATAAACCACATACCAATTAAACTATAAATACTTTCAAAGGTCTGCCAGAGTGAGCAATTTAGAGTGGCAAAACTCAACAAATAAATGGCACTTAAAGTCTTAGCTTACGGCTCAGGTTCAATGGTACTTTATTTGGATTGGAGAACTAAGTATCATGCCTGATGTATTTCACAGTTTCAACAGATTCCTAAATTCCTCATCACTACCATTAGATATACAATGTCATTTGAGAGCTTTTTTTTTTTTTAAAGCACAAGCAACAATATAAATATTGATACAAACACTGGGGAAAACATTGCTATTTTAAGAAACACACTACACCTACATGCCTACTGCTCATTTCTTACACAAGAAAATACAGTTCTTTAGTAAATTAGTGCTCATCTGTGTGCACTAATTTAGACAATTATTTAATATCACTTTCTAAACTGACATACCATGGTATGTTTATATGTCTGTCTCCCTGCCCAGACTGTGAACTCCTTGAAGACAGATATCTAGTTGCGGAAAAATGAATAAAACAGAGAGCCCACCACTGAGGAGTTGAAAGTGTATGAGGGGCAGGAAAGACACTTACTCAAAGTTATTATGTACCAGGGAGAGGAACAAAGCCGTACGAGACCCTAAGACAAGACTAGATGATGACTCTGCCCAGGGCTCCGGGGAAGAAATCACACAATTGCTGACACTGGAATCAGATCTTAAGTGATATCTAACACTTCAATCCAGCAGGAAAGGGCATTTCAGGCACAATGAACCACAAAGGCAAACCAGAAGGCTGGAAGGTACATGAACCAGTCATGGAAAAGAGTTTTGGTGATACGAAATCCTAGGCTGGGCGGGTACATGGGAGTGGGGGCGGACAGGAGCATCCACAGTACAGACAGACAGAAAGATCTGAATTCTGTCTGACTCACCTTTACCTTTCCTATCTTTTTGCTCTGGGGAAGACCAAATGTGGGGGAGGCTATGTGAGCACTTTTGAAACAGAAAAATTCTCATGAACATGGACCAGAAGACACCCTGATTTTTAAAAATGAGTAACAATTTTAATTTTTAAAGTTCACCTTCCATGCTATCAAGTTATATAAATACATATTCCCCCAGCACCCTTCTAGGGTTTGTCTCTAATACAGTAAGATTGATTTCACAAGACACAGATCTCCTTTTCCTCTATACAGACACACTGAAGAATATGTCTCAATCGCTCCTGAATCAAGTAAATATTAACAAATTTCCCTGTCTCTTAAAGAGGCTAACTGAAATTTGGCTTAATCTTTAGTCCTCAAAATGTCTGGAGGAAAAGACAGCAGTCGCATCTCATGGGGCAGAGTCTTGGTTTATCCAAAACACTTAGTTTATTGAAAACAGTTTTGAACTTTAACATTCAAAAAAAACCTGCTTTTTGTGAATGGGCAAAAATAAAAAAAACCATCAAAAGATAAGGCGTTATATAATATCAAAGCTAGGTAGTTGGTTTCAGAGAAAATTTGTGGATTGATTAATACATCATTCACTATTTCTTAGCTATTTTATAATACAGACACTGCTCCTAGAACATAAAAGGCAAAAGAATCATGGTAATAGTAACAGTAATATTTTAGCAGCTAACAATTTCAGCACACTATCTGTCAGGAACTCAGCCAGTGACGTACAGTATGCCATCTAATCTCTAGAACCTTCCTTTGAAGGCAGTATTCTCAGCCCTGGGTTTTATAAAAGATCCTTTTCCATTCTGTTGGACAAGACCGTGAACCAGTTAATGACAGAGCCAGGATTCCAATCTGAGTCGCAGCCTTCCAAGCCTGGGGTGGTAACTACTGTAAGATGCTGCCTCTTCCTAAATAATGTGAGATTGTTTCTCTTTTTCAACTTGAGCTTGGCTGAATTCTGTTTCACTCTTTCCACTGGTCCACCTCTCTGGTAGAGGATAAGCTCCATGAGGGCAGGAACTGTATCTGTCCTGGCCACCACAGTAATCCCTAAAACAAGCACGGAGCAGGCAAAGAGTAGACACTCACTATATGAATAAATAAAATACGTCTCTTTCCCTTTATGACTTGAATAGTTCATTTGTCAACTAGCTGTTTTCTTGTTCTCGATAGCCTCAAAAACATACGTATCAATGCCTAAAACTACAAGGATTGAACAATTCCATTCTCTCGTACCCATACATTTGCAATCACAAATGATTTACATCCAAAGAGTGCCACTCTGCTGTCACCGCCAGTGTGCCCTTCCTAAGGAGGAGCCCTGGGCTCCTGTATGCTTTCCCAAGTTTTTATTCATCTGCGACTGGGCACTGGATGAATATAAATGTGAGTAGAGTCCCTCTCCCTTCTAACTTTTGAAAATGAAATCCCTATAAGGCAGTTGGAGGATAATTCCATAAGCAGAAATTTCACTAGTCTCAACATTCCACAGAGGTCAAAGATCATTTTAATAATTTTTGTAGCCAAAAAATTGTACCCTTAAACCAATGGAAAGTGATTTTCAATAGGGCTATTACCCCACTTAATACTATCAATCAAAAAAACCATAGGCTTCAATATATAAATGTATGTTCTACATTCAAATTTGGAGAAATACATATTTGCCTCATAAATGAAAACAACGTAACAGCTAAAATACATGTCAAGGATGTGCCTTTATCTTGCTGAGTTTCTCGCTGTTTATTTTTTTCTTACTCTTCATCAGACACCTGTTTTGTATTGAATTCTTCATTAAAAGGTTTTACTGTTGTTGTTGTTTTCCTTTTCTCTCTATTCTCAAGCCCTTTGCTTTTTGGATTAAAGCTGCAGTGTTTATCTGTATTCTCAGACTCCCCTTTCACTGGTCGGGAGGAGAGTTTTCCTTTGTGTTAGAATTATTCACAGGGCCCATGGAATGAGGGCTGAGTACAAAATAAACTCCAGCTCAGGAAAAAAAAAAAGTGTTGTTTGAAGAGGATGGCTGTGGAAAGTTCACTGAGCCCAGGACGAAATAAACAAATCTAGAACTAACTTGGGAGCAAGAATATTCTCAGAGCAAGCAGCCAAGCTGGGAGCCAGAGCAAAACAGAGCGTCCTGACATCTGTTTTGTTTTCATTTCAGGAATGAAGAACACCTTAGTCCTCACTGATTGTTTTGCTCTGAGAGTTCCTTTGGACTTTTGCTAAATCCAGAGAAAACCTGGGACAACTTGGATAAATGTGAACATGCAAAGTATTTACTTCATATTTAAAAGAAGGAAGAGAAAAAGAAAGTCAGAGAGAAAAGAGAGAGGTACCTTTGAAAGTTTCAAAACATCAGGTAATATACAATTTATTCTGAATATTTTTGACACAAATCACCCTATAATTGCCATTTCTGCAAGGTGTCTCAATTACAAGAATACGATGTGGTTGTTTAAATGCCTATACATTTGTCTGAAGAAGAGAAAAAGCCACAACATTGTCTATTAAATGTCAGAAAGCCTTTTCTTTCAGTATCGAGGGCTTGGACAGAACTCAGGAAATACTTCAACTGCAAAAGAAATGTTAAAAGCCACCCTTCAAGCTACTGGAAAACCTATTATCAAATGTTAAAACCTTTTAAAAAAGAAAATCTGTGACTATCCCAAGGTGGATCACAGATCTTTGTTTAGCAAAGGTTGGCCATCACGGATAACCAAAGACAGAGTAACAAAGGACGCAGTCTACCTGCTCATTAGAAATTACGATGCTTCAATTAAGAAACTCAAGAACAGGGATCTGATGACGTGTGTTCTCTGGATGCAGGAACCACAGTTACTTACAGAAAATGCCGTCCGTGTTTCTCTTTATCACATCTCTAAGTCATCATGTCAGCACTTTGGACGCTGCGAGCTGTCACTGTGTGTAAGAACCGGGGGGTGAGGGGGAGCGGGAGGGGAAATGAACATAACTTTCCTACAGAAGGAAAGCAGTGTGGAGAAATATACATCGTGTACATGCACAGGCGGACAACCTTTCACTTCTTTTTTTCGGTTCATAGGACCTAATGAGAATTAATTAGCACATTCCTAAATCATTTGCCCCCATTTCCTCTCTAATGTGTGTATCTATGCATAACCAAAGATTTTGTAAAGAAAGGAGACAGAAACCAGAAAGCTGAGGTCAGAGGCAGGAGCACAGATGTACAGATGTACATATAAATGGATGTTCTGAGACTGTCTCTTTGTGATGAGGAATTACAAAGGATTTTAATTCAGCCCCTTTGATTTGAGCGCTCCTTTTTTTCTGTTCTAAATACAGTACCTACAAGCCCCCCAAATTCATCTCTTACAGACTTGGAAGATTTAAAAATTTCTCCAAAATGCCACATGTCAGTCAAAAAAGCAAGTGATTGGCTTTTAAAATTATAATTTAAAGCACAGTGACGAGAGGGTATATTTTCATTAAAATTTAACCCTTTTTTAAGCTCTTGAAGCTCTGATATCTGGGGCTTTGGGGAACACACTGAAAACTTGGGGGTTTTGCCTGCATATCCTTCTGAGTTAAAAAGAGCTACAAACAAAAGCACACAATGGACTGTGTAGCCCGTATTAACACAAGGCTATGTCCTTCAATATACAACTCAGTGCAGGAGATATACAGAAAAGTTAAGAGTCATTTCCATCTGTAAATATTTAGAAATTAAATCTAATAGGTAAGGTTTAAACCGTACATGTACGGGAATTTTATTTTTTTAATGGAGTCATTTTATACCCTCTGAGAGGAATCATTTTCTATAAAGTGTAACCTTTCTATACTATGATTAATCATTCTTGCATCATGGTAATAGTGAATTAAAATTAAAAGAATATTCTACTCTTTTAGGGACAGAGTAATCCCAAAACATAAAAAAAAAAAAACTGAGGGTTCAAAACATTTTCTTTTCCTTTATGCCAGCATTATAAAGCATCACCTTTGGGCAATTACACACATCTACACATGTGATAAAATTTCATAGAATTATACAAAATAGTTGTTCATATTGAAAAACTGACAGAATCACATAAGGAACTATAGCCCAGTTGACTATTTTGCACGTCAGTTTCTCACTTTTGATACATACTGTGGTTATGTAAAGTGTTACTATAAAGGAAAGCTGGGTTAAGGATATGTGGTACCTCTCTGCTGTTTTTTTACAACTTCTTATATATCTACAATTATTTCAAAAGAAAAAAAAATCACCTCTATCCAAGTTTTATAAGTCTGAATTCCCAGACATTATGTTGGAGTTTCACAATGCAAGGAAATCAAATAGCTTTTCACTAAAATTTAGATCTACAGAGCTTTCAAAGAAATTTCTGAAAGGTTCAAAAATGCATCCTCCAATTGACTCCAACTTGAGGGAAGTCAGATTAAGTCTTACCATCTTTCAAGTCCTGATCAAGGGCATGTCTCTAACTTTCTCTGATTGCCTTATACCTTTTCTGGTCCTAATACCTATCCACCTCCCCAAGCAGAAACAATGTCTCCCTGATCTCACATCAGTCAAGTGTAGTGGTTAAGAATCTAGAGTCAGATTGTTTCTCGGATGCTATCTGCTCAACCTTAGTCAAGTTGCTTAACCTCTCAGAGCCTCAGTTTGCTAATCTATAAATGGGGGATAATAACAGTATCTAGTGCATAGCATTACTGTGAGGTTTACATGAAGCAGTGGGTGCAAAAACCTGACATGTAACAACACTCTACACCAATGTCAGCCATGACCTAGGGTACTGCTTTGTATATACACTTCTACTGTAGGAAGTGAGTAGAGGATAAAGAAGAGGAAACCCGAGCCATACAGATCTTTAAATGCTGGTCCCTCCTCTTGTTAACTACATGATCTACCCTACCTCCAAGCCACAGCTCCCTTGTCTGTAAGAGACTAATGATACCGGGCACTCAGTAAGCATCCAGCACCAAGCTTTTTTTGTTACTGTTGCATCTACCAGACCGTAAATATTTCTCTTGATTCTGTTTTGCTGTGATATGAAATCCTGATAGGCAAGGCAGAGTCAGCTGCCATTGCAGCTTCCTGTCTCCTGCCCAGCATCAGTACAAAAGAGATGTCTCATGAATGTTTTTTTTTTTTAATTTTTAAAAAGCTAATGATTGAAAAATAAAACTTAAAAACCACTTGAACCACATCACTAAGGACCCAGCAGTGAAAAAGACATTTACGAAACCATTCTGGTTGCCAAAACCTTTTTCTTTTTACGAGGATGGTACCTCTTTTGAATTTCCAGAAATTGAATATGTGAAACTTAGCCTCAAGGAGAGCTGTAAGTTCTGGGTTCTGAAGCCCAGGAGGTGTCCACCAACAAAAACCCTGCTGTGAACACTCAGGTCCCAGAGTAACTAAGTGAAAGTTACATCTGCAGAATACCAGCAATAATGGGAGGGCCTTACCTGTCTTTAGTAACATATGCCCATGGGCTGCTGGTTAAATAATATGCTTGAAAAGTTGAGAAATGCCCACAGTAATGGCCTGGGACGCTATCCTTCCCTGTAACCATGTTTATTCCTCTGCTCTCACCTCCTCATCACAAAGGGCTCTCGCCATCACCCTGAAGTCACTTAAAGGAATGGAAAATCATCTTCATGAAGTAGCTGGTTTTCTGTCCTAAGTCCTTATTGACTGTGACTTGAGAAACCCTCCTACAGATAAATCTAACACCCCAATAATTCAATATTTTTCTTCAAAACAAAAACCATTAGCATTTTATTAGAAGAAATATTTCATCTCTCTCTCTCTCTATTTAAACACGCCACAGATGTAGCACTCTGTGTGGGTTGTTAGAAAGTCAAAGAATATAATTTCTTGATTAATTGCCATACACAGGATCCAAGTTATGCACAATTTTGGTAGTTAACCCCACAACCTCCCATAAGCAGTCTTGCTAAACCTTCCAAATAAGCACATTTCTGATAAATCACTTGCAGCTCTTTAAGTGGATCAGGCTTTAAGTTATTCCTTGGGATAGATCATGTCATTTTCAAAGTGCAAGAACTGCGGGAGAGAGATTCCATAGTAAACCTCTGCTGTGGTAGCTTTGTTTCACTTGCAGGCTTCAGGAGTCTTGGTCAATATTTCTTACTTTATTTTTAACTATGTTGTGGTCTACAAAATGGTTGGCGATTCAGAAATTACATCAAGAGTCTAAAGATAGACTTCAATAAATGCAGCAGTTCTTGAACAGGAAAAGAAAATGCCTGTTGGTTTTAAGAATGTTGGGAATCCAAGAGCTATTCTTCGTTGGGCCAATTAGAGTCGGTCCCTCCAAAAGCAAGTTACCGTCTCTCTTTCAACCATCCACTTAACTGGGCGCATGAATATAAATCACAGGGATCCCTGGATATTGGAATAGTGCTCAATTCTGAGCTATAGATACCTTTTTATGGGCTTTTTCCCCCAGCACAGGAGGAAAAACAAGTTTTGGGGAACAGTTCCCATATTAGCTCTTTCACCAACAGAATAAGTGATGTGCCCGAGACAGCGGGGCTGACAGCAGCAGCAGCAGAGAAGGTCAGGTCTCAGGTGCACCTGGTGGATGCTCTTTTATGCCACCCGACCTCAAGGAATACTATCCCACGTTTCCACCCGCATGAAAATTCTTTGCAGGTGATCCTATACCCCTCTTAAGCTCTTCTTTTTCCAGGACAAGCATAACTATAAAAAGCATCTCATCTTATCTCAAACAGAATTAGTCAACCGATACATAAATGGCAAGCAACTGGCCTTCAAGGCCAATTCAAACCCTTAGCCAACTCCTCCATTTCTCTGAAAATTTATCTTCTTTAACACCAGAGGTGTGTTTCCCTAAATGTGAAGTTATTTGGGATTCATCCAGACAACCTTTTCTTCTTTAGTTCAAAAAGTGTGGGGGTATACAAGAATTCTGGAATGGATGACAGTCAATTAATCGTGACTTTCTAGTAAAGGAAAAACACGCACTGGTACTCTCCTCTTGAATACCACATCTTTGTAAATCAGGGACAATATATGTTCATTAAAAATAAAAACTGCATTTTTTTAAAATATTCTCTTTAGTTTATATGATCTAAGTGTCCCGTAGTAAGCATGTTCCACTTTTGCAAATAAAGATGATCTTTAAAATACATTAGACAGAATTTTATAAACGTATCAATACTGTGTCAAAAATACCGTAAGAATGTCTCCCTGAAGCTCATGCCAAGTTTTGTTCACTTTGTTGTTGTTTAGTTTTGTTTTGCTTTTTATGTTTCCCTGACGAGCCCAGCTTACTTCATTATTAGACTACAAACCATTCAATAATTGACTCCTCCAAAGTATTTTACTGAATCTGTAAAATGAGAATGAAGGGGGAAAAAGGAAAGAAAAAAACATGAACAAAAATGTCCTCTAAGTTTTCCTACACATATCCTATAATTTTCCAGTTGGCTTAACCACTCAACATATTTAAATAACCAACCAACATATTTATTTAACATTCGGCAGATGGACATGATGGAAACATCATGATTTTCAGATGTACTTTCATAACTGCAAGGTTTTCCTCTTGCCAGGATCACAACAGGTTCTTAAGGTAAAGCTGCTCCTACCTGCTGTTTCTTTAATGTCAGAGCAACGCTCAACCTCAACATGTCCACTCAGATTAATTTAAAGCCCTGACATTATAGCGGAAATCAAATCGTTCTCTTCCATCTATTTTTTACCCACAGCATAAAAGAGACTATTTTACATGTTAATAGTAATCTGATGTGGTTGTATAAATCTGATATAAATATGATACTCTGTTTGGAAATGATGCTAATTTAGTTTAAAATGGAGATTACATTTCAACTTGTAAAAAGAGCAGGATGGAATATTAGCATTCATGGCTGTTATATAATTTCCCTTTACACTACACAAGTGTTACTCAAAATCTTTTCTGAGCCTCTTTGTCCAAAGATTTCCCATTCTTCCTATAAGAAAAAGGACCTCTCTATTTAACTATAAGTTAAACAGGTGGTACAGACCCTTGAAAAAAGATTAACAACAACATTATAAATGCATTTTTGAAGAAACATTTAAAGTTACAGTGTAATAAACTGAACAGAATGTCATAAGAATGTCAAACTGGGCACAGTAAAAATAAATGTTATTCCCAAGGAAAATAAAAAGTCTGCATATTTATGTAACATTCAGCAGATGGACGTGATATTAATATAGGGTTTTCAGTTGTACTTTTATAGCTACTAGATTTTCTTGCCTAACTTGGCAACCCGAGGCACCATTTGAGTTTTGGATTTGGACAATACTGCAACAGATGTCCAGACCAATAAAATAAATTCCTTAAGGGCCCTGCTTAATTTGTGTAATTGATCAATTTTTGTTGCATAGGCCTCAGCTCACCAGCATGTAACTGCCTTCCACAAAAGCTCTGCAGTGGGGATTTCATTCCATATGTTCCGAGGTTTATGGACGCTGTCTCTGACAATGCTGCAAATGGAACAGGGCCTGGGGTGACACCTGTTGGCAACCGGCGGTGAAACCAAGAATAGAGCGGATGGATGGTTCTGGGGCAGTGTTTGTGAAACTCAGCTCTGTGGACATTCTGGACCAATTCTTTGTCCCAGGCACTAATCCTGCGCGTTGTAGGATGTTCACCAGCACCCCTGGCCTCTCCCACTAGATGAACCAAAAATATCTCCAGATTGTGCCAAACATCCCCAGGGTGACATCACCATCCTGGGTGAGAACTCCAGCAGTACCATGGATGCTTCTGGAAGGGCTTAAGATAGCTCACATAGTTTTGTAAAACAAAACACAAGACACTCTTCTTTTCCCTTGCCTTGAAGTCTTTCAATCTAATCATAGTTTTACAGACAACTCACAAAAACTTTGGCCTGATAGAAGGTAACCATAATATCACTTCATCACTGCACTCAGGCGGATGGTAATTAAGACATGGATTTTGAAACTGAACTCGAAGTGTTCATCACTCACCTATTAAACTTGCCAGAGTTGCTATGTTAATTATCTCCCTGTATCCTTGATTTAGCATAATACAGCCTCCAGCCTGTGACAGAAATTAAAGGAAAGACCAGTGACCTCTTTTGTGATTGTGCTAATAACTACATGATAATAAATTAGTTTTCAATTTTCAGAAGACTTTACATGGTAAAAAAAAAAAATTGGAGTAAGTATGATACACAAATTTGATAGAAGATGCCTGATCAGCACCAACTTTGAGTCTTTTTAAACTTGTTTCCAATCGATGTAAACAGGAAATTGAATCAAACAGCAGGATTATTTACCTGGCTGGGTCCATCACTGAATAATAATAATGATGATGAGAAAGTGACGTCGGTTTATATTTTATATTGGATATTACAGCAATAAAAGCCTACTCATCTGACGTTTACCGAGGCGAGGAAAACTTGACACATATACACGGCACACAAAGCACACATCCAAACACACAAAAGACTTTTGCAGTCAGACAGATTGATCTGAAAGAGTCATACTAATATCGGAATAAAAGTATGCAAAGCAGAATGACTTACTTAACAGTAAAGAAGTACCATGACTTCTTGGCATGTTTTGTGCCTTTCTTACATCTGCTCCTGCCTCTAACAGCTTTCTTCCTTTGGCTGACAAAACACAAATAAGAATGTACAGGAAGCAGGGCCCCACTCTGATGCACAATAATATTTAGCTAATTAGAAGAATCCTCCAGCTCATTATGCTAGGCAGTAGGAAGTAAGAAACGACATGAAAGCATGACACTTGCTAAGCCCCAGGACGGTGTCAGAGCTGAACTGGCATCACTTTCTTCTATTTCTTTATAGACTTGGTTGGGTTGCAAGTTTATTCCTTTAAAATCAGTTTTGACTTTCAGAGGGAATGATCCCTTGAACACTGCACCATCTTCTGGCCAAACGATGAACTACAAGTTCTTAATTAAAGCATGCAAGTCCCAATTTTCTAAGCGAGTCTGCTGGATGAGTACTTGGTGTATTTGATTATTCCTTCCTTCAGACAGTACAATAGATCAATGAGAAACAGGAAACATTTTCCTTCTAATTAAATGAAAAGGCGGCAGAACTCTGTTTTAAGACAGCTTTGTGCTTCGCAGTCTTAAATAATTGTTTATCCCACAAATACTCATGGAAAGTCCTGGGTAAAGTTGGCCTTTAGAATATGCTGACTGGGGCCAAAGGAGGTATACAACATGGTTCTGGCCTTCTGAGAGCTCACAACCTCATCGTACAATTCTGTAAGAACCCAGACAAGAACGGCAGTCAGAATTAAGAGTGGGGAATCTGAGGACTGACCTTGGCGGAAAAAAATTTATTGTGGACAGGGGTCCTTGAATCATGATACAGAGTGATGGTGTTTCCGCTAATGAAGATCAAAATATGCCAGGCACTGAGCTAAGTCCTTACAAATATTACCTAATTAATCATCAAAACAACCTCATCTTGCTGACGAGCCTGCCAGCAATGGAGAGGAAGGGGGTAAGACTGAAGCTGAGGTCCCAGAGCCCACGCTCTGAACTACCTTGCTGTCCCATTTCCCATGACAAGAATGAGAGGCCCACAAAGGATGACAGAGACGTTTCTAGAAGAATGAGGAAGGGATGTGCAGCTGCAGCTCTAGAATTTTCTACTAGAAGGTGACTTAGGATGGAAATCATTTTGAAGGAAAGGGATATAACTCCGAGACTTACCCATTTGAAGCTGTGCTCTCAGAGGAGATACAGAGATCCCACCTAGAGAAATGAAGATGAGCTGGAGGGAATTCTGGGAAGGGCTGACCTCCAGGACTTTCACAGCTGCTGCCACTGAATCCATACTCAAAGAAGAGCAAGAAAACCAGCAGGGGGTAAATAGCTAAATGGTTCAGAAGGCAAATGGAAGAAAAAATGGATTAGAAAAACAGGTTGGGAAAAGATGAACAGGTTCAGAAAGTTAAGAATATCAGGGTTCCAAAAGAATGACGAGTAAGCAGCAGGTTCATTCACTCATGTAATTATTCATTCATTCACCAAAATGATTGGGTTCAAGGGCAAAAGATCATGGGAGGAACCTAGAGAGTATAATGGAAGATGCTGTAGAAACAAGACACCATTGAGGAAGTAAAGGGAGGAGGCATGTGGTTACTGGGCAGAGATTGAGGGCACCCATCTTCAGAAAGGTTCCTTTCAAAGGTATGTCAATAATTCAATCATACCCTGAACAGGGACTGCAAACTCAGTTTTGAGGCAGGGAGTCAACGAGCACGATGTGCCGGCCAGGTGAAATTCATAGGGAGCAGTGGATGGAGGCAACCAGATGGCATGACCCGGCGAAAGGAGATGGCTAAGCCTCAGCTCAGGCTGCTGCCATGCCAAAACCAGAACCCAGAATTGCCAGATGGGCTGATATTCCAAGACAAGCTGAAAGGATGGATTTCTATATGCAGTCTCTCGATGTGTATGTTGTTAGAAATTTTAAAGATTTTTAAAACACTATGCGAGCCAAACAAAACACATCTGTAGTGCAGATGGGGCTTCAGGTTGCCAGTTGAGAACCTCTGGCTTAGAAGAAAGACGTTAGCATGGTCCCCAGACCCAGTCATGGTTCTGAGCGCAGGACACACAGTTGCATTCACTAGCTGGGAGGCCCCCAAATGGAGGTTTTGCCAGCATCTCGACCTGAATACCTCCAAACCCAAATTCATTTCCTTTCCTCCAACCCCCTCTTCCTGCTGTGCCTATCTGTCCGGGACCCCATTGTCAAAGCACTCACCTTTGGAATGGCCTTTCCTTCACCTTCCACAAGCCACATAACTCAGGTTCTGTCCTGTGCAACAACTGGACAGCCATCCTTCTTTCGGAGCTGCCTCTGTCATCACCATCCCTAGTTGAAGCTCTCATGATTTCCAATCCAGACTTCTGATGTCACCTCCCACCTCCACTTGCTCCCCATGCCTCTCATGCTACTCATATCACTGCACCCATCTTTCTTTTTTTGCACCCACAAAAAAAGTTATACCCAATAAAAGTTATACACAATAAACTTTTTTGCCTCAAGTTTTTGCCTCATCCCAGAAACCCGAAATGACTTTCCTCACTCCTTATTAAAATAAGTACAAATGATTTCAGCTCACCTACATCCATTTCTCTTCATGATAAGGCATCATTATGCCATCAAAGTGGGTTTCCCTCGTGGCTCAGATGGTGAAGAATCCACTTGCAATGCACAAGACGTGGGTTCGATCCCTGGGTTGGGAGATTCCCTGGATAAGGGAACAGCTATCCACTCCACTATTCCGGCCTGGAGAATTCCATGGACAGAAGAGCCTGGTGGGCTACAGTCATGGGTTCACAAAGAGTCAGACACAACTGAGTGACTTACACTTTTACTTTCATGCCATCTAAGTAGCCCAACATTTCTCTTCAAATGAAATGCCCTTCCAAATCTGTACATATCCTAAACTTTTGCTGGTGAGAACTACTCAACCTTCCAAATGCAGCTTAAGTTTTCATATATGTAGATCAGAGTTTCTCAGAGTCAGAACTATTGATGTTTGGGGCTGGATAATTCTCTTTTGGCAAGTGGAGTGCCCTGTGTATTGTGAGGTGTTTAGCAGCATCCCTAGCCACTACAGACTAGATATTAGCAGCCCTGCTCCCGAGCTGTGACTACCGAATGATGTGATGGAAAAAATCCAAGCCCTCTATTTCTCTCAGGATAACCTTCATATTAAGTCGAACTCTAGAGCTTCACCAACAGGTAGCAGAAAAGTTTGCTCAGAAACAGCCAGAGGGGCAGAACAAGGCTGGCCACTGATTAAAAGTTATTGTGTATAGTCAGCACATCTTCCTGACTTTTTCGTCTATTATCAAAGAAAAGAGTGCTTCCCCTCAGGAGGTTTTTGCCTTCCTGATTCCCACACAAGCAGATTTTTTACCATTGAACCACCAGAGAAGCCCACCTCTTCATGTAATTCTTAACAAATCCCAATATTCATTCCTTTCAGACATAGCTCACAATAAATGATAGCCATGAAGACACCCTTGACTAATACCAACTGACTATGATCTCGCTTTTCCTGTAAATTCATAGAGCATCTCATAGTGCTTCTTACTCATGGTTTTCCATATAGTAGATAGATCCTTTCACTGGAAAATCAAGATCTTCAAGACAGTCTGTATCTTTGAGCTTTTTCATTATCATCTTTAACAATAAATATACAGGTGACAGTTCTAAATATGTGCAGGTGCAATGAGTAAAGGATTGCGTTATTCACTAAAACAGCTAAAAAGCCAGCCATCACCAAACTGACCCTGGAAACCAAAATTTGAATGTATGATCTCTGTCTAAAGTGCTTACCTAATGTTTTCTTCCCGTATTTTAAAATTAAATTTCTATTGACTCATATTCAATTATTACTTATTCATACCATAAACATGTCACTTGACAAATAATACTTACAAAAACCTTCTCACCAGCACACATTTTTCTCATCCCACAAGTCTGTGGTCTGGTGGAATAAGTTATTTATTAGAAAAAAAATAGAGAGCTGTGAATTCAAGCAGCTCAGTTAACCTTCCTGGTTTCCTCAACCTGTAAAAAGCGTATATTAATACCTACCTGCTGGCATGGGGAATGATAATTCCTGTAGGCATAGGGTTTGGAGTCCTACAAACCAGATTCAAATCTGTATTCTGTCTGATGACAGCTGTGTGCTCTTGGTCAATTATTTAATCTCTCTTCCTTGGTTTCTTTAAATATAAAATGAGATTAAAAATAAAATCTACCTCTTGTGAGCCATCTTTGATGATGTACACAGTTGTTGGTGAGTAGCAAGCACTCCGGAGAAGGCAGTGGCAAGCCACTCCAGTACTGTTGCCTGGAGAATCCCATGGATGGCGGAGCCCGGAGCCCGGTAGGCTGCAGTCCATGGGGTTGCTAAGAGTCGAACACGACTGAGTGACTTCCCTTTCACTTTTCACTTTCATGCATTGGAGAAGGAAATGCAACCCACTCCAGTGTTCTTGCCTGGAGAATCCCAGGGACGGCGGAGCCTAGTGGGCTTCCGTCTATGGGGTCGCACAGAGTCGGACATGACTGAAGTGACTTAGCAGCAGCAGCAGCAGGAAGCACTCCGTGAATGCAAGTCCTCTTTTACCAGAGAGAAACAAATGAGAGAATGTCAAGAGAAAAGAACTCTGGACAAGAATAGTTTCTAGGCATGACCCCTTTTCATGATTATTGGAAAGTTAAATGATAAGATCAGTTACCTAATATCCTAAGAATTTTAGACAAAATGCTTACTTCTCAGCCTTAAGAGCCACAAAGTCAGCCCTGAGTTTTTATGGACCGAGACTCAATCTGGTTCCAGGACAAGCATTATACTTCAAAGTGTATAAATCCTGTCATTTTCTCTATTGGTCTTATAATTTTAAGAGATTTACTTTTGTTGTTAGATCTGGTGATTCTATATGGCATATCCCAATCTTTCAGAGTTAGTTGGACTTATACTGCTCCAAAACTGAGACAAAGTAGAACTGCAGGTGCAAAGCAAGTTGAGCAGAAAGGCAGCTTCATGGTATGGAGTGCAGCACCCACTCTGCTGCATAATGGTGAGACTCGGTGACATCCTGCCAACTGGGCTGGGGAAACTGGGCTGCTTGTTAGCTACCTCTCCCGCTATCCCTCTGCAGTGCCAGCCTCGACTGCCACCTTTAGGTCTGTAGGTCAGCCTTTCCTCGTCTCCTTTCTTGAGGATGAAGACAATTTAACTAAATTCATGGGTTAGACGGCATTTTTCTCAAAAGGAAAAAAACAAATGAGGGGATACTGTGACCATTCAGAACCCAAATCTCTTTCATATGGATATTTCATTCACTCAACCAATACTTATCTTCAGCTTGAAATAGCATATGAATGTTTCAGATTTCCTTTTCACTGTGGCTCTGAGGACCTGGATCTTGTTTGACCTTGAACAAGATTTTACTCTCAAATTTCCCATCAATAAAGTAGAGATAATGACATTATTTGCCCACTGCATGGGGGAATTGTAAAACTTAATTAATTGAAATCTTGGATGAAGTGTCCTAGCAACACCAACATTCTGCATTACTTCCTGACCTGGATGTGAATGAGTGTTAATTTAAAAAGACAAATTCTCCAATTTCTAGCATGATTGTAGAGTGGAGTTCTACACACACACACACACACGCGCGCGCACACACACACGTGCTCATCCATATACATATGTATATGCATATGTATAGCTTGGCATTTATACGAATGTGTGATTTCAGCAGCAAATCAGCCAAAGGAAAAATTAGCTACAGTTTTTTCCAAGGGAAATAATTTTCTGTTCATGTTCTGTTATTTTCAAAAGACTCTAATGCTGTTATTTCAAAACTGAATGTCCTCAAACAAGGCAAAGACAATTCTTCGTTGAATTATGCTTGTGGGTGCCAAAGTTTCAGTGTTGTGTTAAAGTCCTACAAGAATAATCCAAAATTTTTTAAATGTATGTGAAAACATTCTTTTAAAGTGAATTAAAAATATTCCACCCCTTTAGTATCAAATAACCTTAAAAAGAAGATAAATAAACATTCCCCAAGAGAGAGGGAAAGAAGGCATAAAGAAAGTGTCATCACTTCCCTCTCCCCAAGAAAAAGTTACAAATCGCCCACAAAATTTATTCTGCATTCCTGCTTGACTAAAGCTGGGAAGGGTCATTTTGTGACAAAAGAAGAGAAAGGAAGGGTTCTGATGTAATTGAGTAAGGGAATTAAGAAGCTAAGTCCTTTTCTCTTGGCACAGAGCTCTGGCTATCACATCCGTAAATTCCTGCCTGCCTTTTTTGGGACACAAACAGATTAGTTATTTCTTACAGATAAATGTTTTCTCTGGATGCAGCTACTTTCAGAGCTGATTAGTTGACTAAAAGCCATAGTATTTTTAAACTAGTTCATTTATATAGATAAGGCTTTTTTTTCAAGATAGCACCAGCTAACTTTGGCATCCAGATACAGCCGCCTGTCATAGGAAAAGTACATGGAACTGAATCGAACATGGCCTAATATGCAAAGTGGGAAGAACAGATAGCTTAGGGCTGTTTATCTTCCACCACGAATGAGAATCTTTTGTTAATTTCAATAACACTCTGTCTTAACACCTAACGAAGTGTTAGATGTGATATATAAACATTTGTATTGATATGCTATGAATTTTAATATTATTTAACTGAATTTTATTAAATTATTTTCAACCTCGGCAGTATATATCCATTAACATTTTTAAGGAGGAGAGAAAGACACCATATGTAAAATATCAAGTGTGTCTTAAAAAGAAGAAAAGGATAAAGAGTTCTCTCTAAAAACACATACTCAAAAAGAAAAACAAAAATAGAAAAATCTAAAAGGGATCATAACTCCTGATAAAGAACAGATACAGCTTTTAAGAAGCTACCAAATCCTTCTTTCCATTGTGGAAACCCAGTTTTTTATTCATCTTCCTCATTCATCTAAGGCAAATACATGTGTCTGTTTTGTTTACAACTAGATTCTAAAAGTCTAGAACATGGCCTGACATATAGCAGGTGCTTGACAAATCTCTGCTGAATAAAAGAACAAAAGAAGAGAGTTTGTCAAGGCAGGATATCAAATCTGAGATTGGGAAAAGGCAATAGGAATTCCAAGAAGCCCTTCATCTGTCACTTCAGGTGTGCTAAGAAGGAGAATAGAGAAAAAGAAGATCAAAATCAACCAGTCAATGAGGCTCTGGATCAGTGCGTACAGAAGCCAAGAGTAAGAAAGCAAAGCACCCAAAGGATAATCAGAATATTACGCTCCTCGTTCAGAAGAGTAAGACCATCTCACTTTCAACAACAACGAAAAAGTAGAACTGAAGTAGCTAGAAGAAATAATATCTAAAAATTGCTACATAGTAAGAGGCTCAACAAATATCTCTGAATAAATGAAAGGCTGTCTTTCAGGCACTGGCTCAGCACTGCGATGTCAAACCATTAATTGTCCTCAAGGAGCTCATAGTCCAGAGGGGAAGGGATAAACAGGCAGATTCCAATTCCAATAGAAAAGAAAGAAAATGTAAGTAAGAAAGGTGACAAAATTTCAAGCGGTAGGGGACATATGTATACCTATGGCTGATTCATGTTGAGGTTTGACAAAAAACAAAATTCTGTAAAGCAATTATCATTCAGTCAAAAAATAAATTTATTAAATTTTTTTTTTAAAAAAAGGAAAACTGATCTTTTTTCCAACATATGACACATTTGGAATTTGCGCAAAAATCATATATTTCTTAGAAAAGACACAACCAAATCACAAGTTTTTAACTATTATGGAAACTTCAAACATATACAAACTTAAATATGCATGTATCCAACCATTATCCAGGGTCAAAGTCACTTCATTTATACCTCTGTTTCACTGATTCCCATATCCCCACTCTAACCTCTGGATCATTTTGAAACAAAGCTCCAACACTGTGTCATACATCTGCAAAGAGTTCAGTGAGTATTTCTAAAATATAAGAAGAGTTTAAAAAACGTAACTGTCATGCTAATAGCACGTCCAAAAATCTAACACTAATTCCACCACATCGTCAAATATCCAGGCAAATTTCAAAATTCTCTGATATTCTCTGAAAATTCACTGATAGCTACACAATAGTATTTTTTAAAATTAGAAATTAATTGTCACATTTGAAAATAGTATGTAGTGTATAATAACCTATAAGGGAAAAGAATCCAAAAAGTATATATTTATATGGGCTTCTCTGGTGGCTCAGACAATAAAGAATCCACCTGCAAGAGGAGACCTGGGTTCAATCCCTGGGTCCAGAAGTTCCCCTGGAGAAGGGAATGGCTATCCACTCCAATATCCTTGCCTGGAGAAATCCACGGACAGAGGATCCTGGCGGGCTACAGTCCATGGGGTCACAAAAGGTCAGACACAACTGAGTGACTAACACTTTCATATGCATACACACACACACACACACACACACACACATAATTGAATCACTGTGCTTTACACCTAAAACTAACACGATACTGCTATAAATGAACTAACTACAAATTTTAAAAAGGGGAGGGGAAAGGAAAGAAAATAGAAATATTTTAATCAAGTCTAGATTTCTGACTTCTCTCTTAACAAAAATATCTGGCAACACTGAGTGCACACTGCAGAGCATTGAGCAGAAATGATGGAGCCACTTCCCCCTTTAAGCAGGTCTTGAGTGCTCCAGTCACCACACTCCTCAACACCCCTACTGTCTTGCCCACTGCACACTCCACACACCTACATCACTGATCTGGCTTTTGGACACAACTGAGTCTACAATTCTAAATCTAAGCTAATGGAAATTTTGGATGATTGGAACCTCTCCTAGAGCTTTTGGGTAAATGATGTCTTAAGTGGTGGCCACAGCTATGATTAAGCTTTACAGACTTGAGTAAGTCACAGACAGAACAGAAAGGAACAACCCTGAAGACAAATGCTCACATTTGAGGGTCAAACCAGGGACAGAACAGGGAAGATGCAAAATCAACAGACAAGGAAGCCAAGAGAGGGAATGGAGGAGTTATGAGGTACAGATTGATTTGATTAGTTCAAGAATTATTTGGAGAACCAAATTATGTGCTGGGCTTTCCTCTTTGCAAGGTATTCCAAGACCCAGAGATGGGTAATGTTGCTTTTAAAGGAGTTACGCCAAGTCCAACACTACATAAAGCCTTCCCACCTTCCCTATTCGTCAGTTTTGAAATGTGAGAATGCAAGCCCGGTAGGTTAAATTAAAAGTGTAGTCACCGGGGCGACATATTAATGCTCTTAAAATTGAAACGAAAATTAAAATCTAAAATAAGATCTCTTGCATTCACCTATATCTATTAATATATGTTGACTCCTTCTTAGAGAGGCTGGAATGCTTGAGACTCGTTGTAAGAAAATAAAATGGTGTGTGTTTCACAACCAGATACTATTCAAAATTAAAAGAGCTTAATTTTAAGAATGGTGCAAGAAAAGACATATAATTTGCTTGCTATGCACACAGTAGATTAAAAACTAAAAAAGCCAATGAGTGTGAAATATTAAATATTTACTTCTCAGGGTATTTTTGTGCACTCTGATATTAATGGGTAATAATAATTACTGTACCTTATCCAAAACACACCTAGACTGAGAAATTAAATTCCCAGCATATGGAGAGAGATATTGGTCGATGCACATGCTTAATTCCCATTATGTTAACAGAACCAGAGGAAATGCACCTATGGAAAAAAAAGAGATCCCTTCAGAAACTTAATATAATGGGAAATCTGGAAGTATCTTTTCCCCTGGAAGTAGATGAATTAATTCCATTAAAATTTCTTAAAATAAATATGCATACAGACAGAAAAGTTGAGTATGTAAATGATTTCATAGAAAATAACTCACAAAATTGATACTTGTCAGTCTCCTTGAAGATTAAAAATGTGAAGATGGCTTGGGACCCTAGGAGGAAGCTCAGTCAAGGAAATCAGTCATCCATCTGAGACCCCCACCATCACTCACATCTTTAATAGGAGATGTGTTGCCCTTCTGTTCCCTTTTCTATTTGCTAATTCTAATTCCCCATCAAAGAGTTTATCTGACCACAGGAATAGGAAGCCCAGTGGATATCAGAGCCATATCTCCATATCACACATGGAAAAGGTGATCAGCACTGGAGGAGTGGGTAAGGAAATTCACAATCAAGAGGCTGGAGTGCTGGTGCAAGTTCTACACTTTAGCCACTTAGATGACCTTGATCTTGACCTGAGTATTTAAATCCATAAAGAAGGATGTTAATAATCCCTTATCCATTTACTTTACAAAATTGAAAGTCTCCAAAAGAATATGTATATGTGAAGGTAACTGCAAATAAGAGAGCACTCTACAACTGCAAGTGCCTTAAGTAATTTAGTGCTATAGGTTCTGTTTTTCAGAGCTCTGCTTCATTTATTATTATTTGTTTTGTCTTCTGGCCTTTTTTCAAATATCAGAGTCATACACATCAGTATAAACAAATTAGAACAAGATAAGCAGACTAAAGAGGGGATGTTAATCATGCTGTCACCATCCCAAAATAATGCCCATGAATATTATACTTACAGATCGACCTCAGCCAGGGTTATCTCCCCACTCCAGGGGACATCTGGCAATTTCTGGAGACATTTTTGGTTATTCACAATTGAGGAAGAGGTAGATTAGAAGTGCTGCTAATATCTAGTGAGCACTGGCCCTGGAGGCTGCTAAGAATCCTATGGTGCACAGGACAGCTGTCTCCACTAAAGAAGTATTCAACCCCAAATGTCGCTAGAGCCAAGAATGAGAAACCCTGATTTAATTTACATGCAAGTATGTGTATGTAGCTATCATATGCAGCATTAATGCTAAAGGGGCATTCTAAATTTTCATCAAATTAAGCTAGGTGGGATGGCAACCCTAGAATCCTACATTTAGCCAAAGTCTGCTGCTATAACAACATAAGGCTGTAAGTGAAATTTAACACAGAAATCACAAAATATTTCTCCATATATATTTAATGGAGGCAAGGTTTATGATAATATGACACTATTTATTATTTACTCTTCCAACTTCTTCACTAACTGCAAGAAGATGCTGGGCTGATAGATGAAGAGAGACAGGACGGCTTTTGCTCAAGCAGAGTTAGGAGTGATTTCTTGGTATCCTGATGCTGCAATGACGTCACACTGACATCAGACTGGTTACCAAGAGTACACAAGAAATTCAAATTATTATGGCAGCACTGTTAAAGTGAAAACATTATTGGGGGTAATCTTTCTTTTTTTGCTTTTCTTATGAATAAATAGTTATACAGTTAAGGAAATAAGTTTTCTGTTCTAAATTCTCTTTACTAAAAGTAAGTATTACTTTTCATATGGCCAATAAATCAAACATCAAAACATGACCAAAATGAAGTGAATAATTAAGTTAATAGAAATAGAAAGATCTCAAATAGAAAAGAGGTTCTACAATTTCTTCTTAAAGAACATTGTAGAAAAAGATAACAGTTCAATGAGATCATCATGATCAAAATTAGAATTACCATCTTATTTTTCACTTAATATACGACACATCTTTACATATTTATATATATACACACATACATAAACATAGATGTATCCTTTAATAGCACAAAATACTTCATTGTATGAATGTTCATAATTTACTTAACACCTCACTATACATATTTTCAGAGAAGGCGATGGCACCCCACTCCAGTACTCTTGCCTGGAAAATCCCATGGACGGAGGAGGCTGGTAGGCTGCAGTCCATGGGGTCGCGATGAGTCAGACACGAATGAAGCGACTTAGCAGCAGCAGCAGCATACATATTTTAATTTCCAGTCGTGCATTAAACAATGCTAATCTGAACATCTTCATTGTTAAGTCCTTTAGTATATCTTGAATTATGCTGTTAAATTGGTAGAAGATGAATTAGAAGTCAAAGTGTATGGTTCATATAGGCATTTCCCTTCAAGAGATTTTATTGGAAGGCAAAATTCAAGTTCACCTTTATATCTGCTGTTTTACCTTTTCTAACAATGTAACTCTACTTCCAGAAGTCATGCCAACTGCAATTGGTAGTGAGCAGGATTTTTTTCAGTGACACGGACTACTTTATGCAACAGGAGATATCCCACAGCTTGTCCAAAAACTGCCTATATTAAAGTGACTGCCACAGGTTTTGATTCAACTGAGTACTGATCACTGAATTATCATTCAGGTAAAAGTTCACAGAGACAGACCCATAGCAAATCTGATTCAGCCACGAGAGGAGCCCTTATTAGCAATTTGTCATTCCTTCAAACTAACCTCCTAACTTCACCCAACTGTCTACGTGTCAATTTAATTTACACACATAATTAATTTTTTAAATGTTGTCCCCAAGCACCAAGCCTCTTCTTTCTGATGGGTTCTCAGCAAACACTCATGGAGACAAACACTATTCAAAGTTTCTGACCTTGCTTTTGCTGTCCCTATTGTCAAGAATTTTACCTTTATTTTTCTTCTGAGACTTACTCAGCTGAACTAGAAGACACTGGAAGTGGTTTGGCCAACACAATGCAAAACACATAAGGTCCCCAAGGTCCCCCACACGTTGGTGTGAGGAATTAAGAAATAACTACACTGAGGTTTTTAAAAGTCATTACAGTAGACCATGTTTGTCCCTGGGCATATATGCCATTCATACAAAATATTTCTAATTCAGTGGAAAGGCTTCCTCAAATGTGACGAGGGCGCCATACTTCAATAATCTGAACCATGATGTCACGGTGCTGCAGTTCTCCTCTCTGGCCACTAGGGTGTCATTTTCTACTCCAAAGGGGAATTGGCTAGATGAGGCCTCTAGCCTATAATACCTCCCTCCAAGTGTGAATTTATTCTTTCCCGCCTCGCAAGCAATTTTTACTTTTCCAGCTTGGCACATAGAATCTTGCAAGTCTCCCTGGAAGGTGACTCATATTTAAATATGAATGGGGCAGCTGGCTTCTGTTATCTTAAAGGGTTATATTATGTCACTGCACATTTTCAACTGGGGTAAAAACAAACTGTGCTCTTTCCACACATCAATTCCAGTAATATATATATTTGTATAAGATCACAGGGACTTATAAAGTGTCTGAAATTTTTCCAGCTCCAAAAATTAAAACCAATATACTAGGTTTCTTAAGAATTCAGCAACTACTAAAAATATCCCTTTGTTACCTGCCTTGCAGTTTAAGATTATTTCTCTGAAAAAGGATTAATCTCCAAGATATACAAGCAGCTTATGCAATTCAATACCAGAAAAACAAACAACCCAATCAAAAAGTGGGCAGAAGACCTTAACAGACATTTCTCCAAAGAAGACATACAGATGGCTAATAAACACATGAAAAGATGCTCAATATTACTCATTACTAGAGACATGCAAATCAAAACCACAATGAGGTATTATCTCACTCCGGTCAGAATGGCCATCATTAAAAAGTCTACAAACAATAAACGCTAGAGAGTGTACAGAGAAAGGCAACCCTCTTACACTGCTGGTAGAAATGTACGTTGACATAGCAACTATGGAAGACAGTATGGAAATTCTTTAAAAAACAGGGAATAAAATTGCCATATGACCCAACAAACCCACTATTGGGCATATACCCTGAGAAAATCATAATTCAAAGACACATGTACCCCAGAGTTCACTGCAGCACTATTTACAATAGCTAGGACATGGAAGCCACCTAGATGTCCATAGGAAGAAGAATGGATAAGGAAGTTGTGGTACATAATATACAATGGAATATTACTCAGCTATAGAAAGGAATGTATTTGAGACAGCTCTAATGACGGGGATGAACCTGAAGCCTATTATACAGAGTGAAGTCAGTCAGAAAGAGAAAGACAAGTACTGTATATTAATGCATATATATGGAATTTAATAAGATGGTACTGGTACTGATAAACGTATTTGCACTGCAGCAAAGGAGACACAGGCGTAAAGAACAAACTTTTGGACACGGGGGCAAGGAGAGGGTGGGACAAACGGAGAGAGTAGCATGGAAACATATATACTACCATATATAAAATAGATAGCCAGTGGGAATTTGCTGTATGACTCAGGGAACTCAAACTGGTGCTGTGAGACAACCTAGAGGGGTGGGATGGGATGGGAGGTGGGAGGGAAGTCCAAGAGGAAGGGAACATATGTATGCCTCTCGCCGCTTCATGATGATGTACAGCAGAAACCAACACAATATTGTAAAGCAATTATCCTTTGATTAAAAAATAAATAATTTTTTAAAAATTAAAATGATGATGACAATGATGATATTGACAAGAATAAAGACAATAAAGGTTAAATTGTGTTGACATTCACCAACCACTGAGTATTGTGCCAACAGTTTTCCCTCTAGTCTTCACTACACTCCAAAGAAAGAGATATTCAAATGGTTCCCAATTTTCAGATAACAACTTAACGGGAAAAGGTCAGAGCTAGAAAATGGAAGAGGCAGGGTTTGAAAATAGCCAGTTTTAACTTCAAAGCCCATACTCTTAACCATTATGATACACATTCAACCTCATGTCTTAGCGAATAATTTTCTAAGGATCTGGTAAGCAAAGCTTAAATTTTCCTCAGGATGTATTTCCTCTATGATATCTTTCCTTGCCACCCAAGGCTAGGTGAGATGCCCTGAACTTTTCTAAGTAGCATATAGTCAAGGCCTTGTAAGAGCAGGCAGCACATTCTACTTAAAGCACCTGTCACTCCTGTCTCCACAGTGGAGTGAGAGGGTCCTTGTGGACACAAATTTAATCTCTTTTAAGGGCACCCCAGAGAAGGCAATGGCACCCCACTCCAGTATTTGTGCCTGGAAAATCCCATGGACAGAGGAGCCTGGTGGGCTGCAGTCCATGGGGTCGCTGAGGGTCAGGCATGACTGAGCGACTTCACTTTCACTTTTCACTTTCGTGCATTGGAGAAGAAAATGACAATCCACTCCAGTGTTCTTGCCTGGAGAATCCCAGGGACGGGGGAGCCTGGTGGGCTGCTGTCTATGGGGTCACACAGAGTCGGATATGACTGAAGTGACTTAGCAGCAGCAGCAGCAGCAAGGGCACCCAATACCTGGTAGGCACTTGGCATCTGATCAGATAATGAACATAGATGCAAATGACGTCTATCTCCTTTATTATAGAGCAGTCAAGTTGAATTTCAGTCCTTCAGCCCTACATTCCTTTTCTATTTTTCAAATCATTCTCCATGAAACTGACCTCACTGGAAAGTTATCCCCAGACTTGCCTCCTTCTGAAAAATGGTGAGCATTGGAGTCGGAATACCTAGTTAGAATTCTGGGCCATCACTCCCCTGATGGAGATACAAGGTTTAACCCTCTTGTGTCTGTTTCCTCAGCTGTGAAAGGGTTCTGCAACACCTAATTCACACTATAGAGCTGAGAAGTGGATTAAACATAATACTGCAGTAACTGTGATTAGAATAGTGACTGACACAGAACAAAAACTTAGTAAAAGTGAAGTACAGTAGTAATAGCAATAGTATGAATAATTGTAGGTTAATAGAAGTAGTACATTTTGATTGAGTGTAGACTCTAGATTTATTCATCCATTTATTCATTCTTTTATTCCCCACACATTCCAAAACTCCCTATTAATAGAATTAATAGAAGTAGTATTAGCAGTAGAAGTATTCCCTGAAAAAATGAGCATGGGGAATGAAGGATGAAAGATAACCTCAATTTTTAAAAGCTTATATGCTACTTGGAGAAGGCAATGGCACCCCACTCCAGTACTTTTGCCTGGAGAATCCCATGGACGGGGAGCCTGTTGGGCTGTAGTGCACGGGGTCACTAGAGTCGGACACGACTGAGCGACTTCACTTTCACTTTTCACTTTCCTGCATTGGAGAAGGAAATGGCAACCCACTCCAGTGTTCTTGCCTGGAGAATCCCAGGGACAGGGAAGCCTGGTGGGCTGTAGTCTCTGGGGTCTCACAGAGTCGGACATGACTGAAGCGATTTAGCATAGCATAGCATGCTACTTGGTATATGAGCCTGATTTTTTTCATTTACTTGATGACCTGTCCCTTTCACTAGCGTGCAAGAGCCATGACACAACAGATCACGACTACTCTGTCCTTCATTGTCTTCATAACAGCAATAGGGAATTTTGGAATGGTGGAAAAAAAAAAAAAAAGAATGAATAAATGGATGAATAAATCTAGAATCTACACTCTTAACCAAAATGCACCTCTTAATTACCTGAGATGAATGACACTTTTGTATAACAAAACATCACCGGCAATGTTAGAAGCTGGCTGAGAAATTCTGTAAATAATAATAAAACTTATTGAGTACCTACTATATTTGTTGTTCCTATGCTAGGCCTGGTAAAAATCTTGCTAATGCTTCCATCAATCAACAAGGTAGACATTACCTCTGTTTTAGAGATACTCTGTTACCCAGTTATGCAGGATTTGAAGGCAGGTCTTTTTCTGAAGCCTTTTTGCACTTTGGGATCTCCAATCTGCAATAGGAACAAAGGTAGTTGTGTGTTCTGTTCACTCTCAAAGAGTCACATGAGGTTGATGCCAACCAAAACTCAATTAACAGAAGCTTCGTAACTCCACTGACCACACCCAAGAAGAATCTTCCAGAACACCAGATTACTCTAAGTAGCCCATGTGAGCTGAATTTGGTTCCATCCTCTCCCGGTATATTTAACTCAAGAGTTGAAGGGTTGAAACACTCAAGAGTTATGGACCTTCTGCTGTCTGCTTTCTTCAGGGAACAGCTGTACAGGTTTCAATTCTGACTTCTGAGCATGAGCAGTGACTTTTTTCCAACACCTGATGATTAGTTTTAAGTTACTGTAGCTTCATGGCTCTGGCAAATGTTATACCAACCCATGGATTAGTTTATAAATATCAATAAATTCCTGTAAGACCTATTTCTCTGCTAGTAACCAGTGCTGAAGTGCCTTCCCACTTACGCTAAATGCTCCAAATAATGCCATCTGATGAATACAGATAAGAATCAATAAATCCATTCATTTTCTCAACAAATACTCACTGAGTGCCGACTATACATCATAGGTGGTCATTTTTGTAAAAGGCACAAAGTGAAGTCACTCAGTCGTGTCTGACTCTTTGCAACCCTGTGGACTGTAGCCTACCAGGCTTCTCCATCCATGGGATTCTCCAAGCAAGAATACTGGAGTGGGTTACCATTTCCTTCCCCAGGGGATCTTCCCGACCCAGGGATCGAACCCAGGCCTCCTGCATTGGAGGCAGATGCTTTAACCTCTGAGCCACCAGGGAAGCCCCAAAAGGCACAAAGGAGGCACCAAAGAACACTGATGGCAGTCATCGCCATTGCTGTGGGGCTCTCTGCATCTTTCTGTGCACATGGGCAGAATAATGGCCTCCCCAAAATGTCTACATCCAAATCCTCAGAACCTGTGAATATGTTACCTAATCTGAAAAAGGAACTTTGCAGATGTTAAGGACTTTGATATGGTGGTTGAGCTTGAATTACCTGAATGAGCCCAACCTGGTCACATAAGTCCTTAACAAAGCCCTTTCCTGCTAACGTGACAGGCAGAGGAAGATGTGACTATGGAGGAACAGTCAGATGGGTGCAACCTGGCTGCCTCTGATGATGGAAGAAGAGGCCATGAACCAAGGAATCCAGGTGGCCCTTAGAAGCTGGAAAAGACAAGGATACAAATGACCAGCCTCCAGGAAGGAGTGCAGCCCTGCCAGAACCTTCATTTTAGCTCAGTGAGACCTAGAAGGGTAATATTCTAAATGTATATTGTTTGTAATGTGGTACTTTATTACAACAGCAATAGGAAAATAGTACACACAACTTTCAAACAGAAACAGTTCTCCCAGGCTTCCAAGTAGTACAGAAACCAAATTTTTCATTCAGGTTTTTCCGTAACATCTCACAGAAAAATCCAAATGAATTTTTTTGCCAACCCAATATATCAAGGGTAAATATCAACTTTTACACCTAAAAACTGGAAAGTATAAGAATATAATTAAAAATAAAATAAATATTAGTACTGGATACACTTGGTACCAGCTGCAAAAATACCTATTGCACATATCACACTGCAAATCTGCCAAAATCAATACACAACCTTAGTGGATTAAAATGTGCTCCCTCATCAGTTGGGATAGAGGGTCATTCCTGATACGAAGTCAGCAGAACTCCCAACTGCTCACTATAAGGATCTACAACAATCATTTGATTTTCATTTTTTCACTTCAAATATTTTCATTGGTCACATTCACCTGTAAATCTGTTCTTCCAAAAAAAATGTGTTTTCCACTAAGATCATTTCATCCACTGGGAGGGCAAAGGAAAAAAGGATTGGAGTTGTGCCAAACAAGAAAAAAAAATAATTTTCTTGCCATGGAGTATCTTGTTAAAAAGAAACGTCTTTTCCCATGAAATGGATGCTAACACAACACAACAGAATACTAATACAGCCTTTTCATAATATTTTTCCTAAAGATTACTTTCATTTTAAAAATTGCCTTTTCTATTGCCCCCAAGTGATTATTAAAAAGATACATCACTTCTGAAAAAGTGTTATTTTTTTCTTTGCATTTCTGGTTAACTTACATATGCTTTTGTGAAGTTATCCTCAGTCAAAAGGAGAAAAAAAAAACAACAAAACACTTACCAAAGGAAAAGATCCTTTATAGCTAAAAGGAATACTTAGTATGATTTAAAGAAGCATAATAAAGCCCCACATTTTCTCAAGATAACACACATGCATGGCAGGCCCATATTTGTGCTTAACAACTAGGAAAAAAAAGGACTTGTGTTTAATATTTCACAAACAATATATTCATTTTATGTGCATTTAATACATGCAATTTTAAACGCAGGCTTCTAAATATTCACTAGTCACTTCATAATGAAAATTGAGTGCCTCATGCTTTGGGGTCTTGGGGGTGGGGTGATGTATAAATTTTTAAGGAAATATATATCTGCTTTTTCCTCCCACAAGAAAAAGGAGGGTGGATAAAGAAAGCGTTGATGGTGTCAGGGTGTTGAACGGCTGGTGAGCAGGTGCGTGCTCTTGAAGGGGCCTCTGGTGAATTGGAAGCTTTTAAAAGAGATTGATTCTCTTGCTTAACTAGTTATTTCAAACATGCTTTTAAAGGTATTAATTACTTTGTGGAAAAGAGTCTCCATTTGCTTCTAAATTGTTTCTTTGGGTGATTCTTTGCTGGCAAAAATGTCTGGGGTAGAAGTTAACAATCTGTCACCATAATTTTAAGCATAACATTTATATAATATATTTAAATGTTATGCTTAAAATTATATAAAATATACTTGTGTCATTCAAGTAATATTTAAAATATATTTATAATACATTCAAAACATTTAAAATTTTATAAAATATTTGAAATTATTCGTTTTATATGTACAATTAAGGACTATAAAACAACTATATGCATTATTCTATACATACATAAATATATGTAAATACTAAATGGAACATCTCTTAAAAGAACTTCAGTGTTTGTTTTATTCGTGCATGGATGTGTATGTTACAGAATTGTATGAAAACTTCTTAATCTTGTAGAATTTTGTAAATTATGATCAGACACTAATGAGCGTCTTTACTCCCTTTAATACTGGTCCCCAGTGCTACAAAATTGTTTATTCAGGGATTGGTTTCAGTTTGATCTGCTAAAGGTATTTGAATCTGCATCAAAAAAAAGCATCTTTATTTGGCTCCAAATATTTTAAAATACGTTGAAAGTAGTACCACAAGGGTAGACAGTACTATAATTAGGTCTTTGGGACACTAAGCATAATTCTATACTGCCTCGGGTTTTAGCAGCCTGGGGCATCCAGATCTGCAAGAAAAATATTTTTGCAGCCCCTCAGGTACATTATATTCTCCAAGTGCAAAAGGAATACTTTCCAGTGACAAGAGGCCATTTTGCCAATTTGCTGTTCAGAACACAGACTAATGAGTCACAGACAACAGAATAAAGAAACTCAACATTCCTGGCATTAATGAGTTGGGCAAGGATTAGTCATTTTCAATGATCCTTAGTATTACCATAAAGGCAGAAAATAACTCTTAAAAAAAAAAAAACAACCCATAGGCTCCTTGATGTTTGAGCAGCTTTGACCCAGAATCTGCCAAAATATGTAAAAATATATCCCCTATGCCAAGATGTCTATACCTTTTTCCACATAAACATTTTGAAACCAAAAGAGAAGAGTTAAAAACAAAACAGCAATCCTATCAATTATGTTCACTCCTCTTAGATTTTTAATAATATTACAGCAAATCACCATCACTCATCCAGAGTTTGAAAAGCTTCACTGCTAATGTGAAATATAGATAAGTGAAATACCAAAGGAAAAAAATCAACATCAAAAATGCATTTTTCGTTCACCCAAAATACATTTTAAGACACTGAATGAATATCTAATTGTTAAAACTAACACAAAAGACTGAAGCCTTTCTCTCAATGTTCCCAACAGGATAATGTAGTCTAACAGTTTATAAACACAAGTCGGGAATTAAAATTTAAAACTACCCCAGGTCAGAAATGAGACCACTTTATAATTAGAGAAAAAAAACTACTGGTCCCCAGTGGAGATTAAGAAGGAGATGGTTTCTGAAAATGTACATAAGAGGGACAAAAATAAACAACTTCCACAGTCTGGTGGCACAATTCTGTTCCCTTGTGATGGAAACACAAAAAGGAGTCTCTAACAAGCTCCAAAAATATGTGGATGTGTATTTTAAGGAAAATTTAGCTTTCCAGACAACTACGTGCTTCTGCTGGAAATAATGAACTAACATAAAAATGATATAAGACTGTGTGTTAAAAGGACATTTAAGTGAAACAGGTTGAAGAGCTTCATAAATTTACCAAAGATTAAATTAAAGCTGGATGTGTAAGATATAGTGATAAAACAATTTGGGGCGGTTCCTTCTTGAAGCAAGGATGGTTTGGGCTTTCAGGAAGCAGGCTTGCATAATTAATCAGGGGTAGGACCAGCCTAGGCTCCAAAATAGGAGTCCCAGGCAGCCCCTTGCAATACAGACACGCTCAAAACTCATTATGTTGGATACGCCTTGTTCTTGACCTGAATGCAATAGAAATTCTTCCTTGGGGTGCATGATATACATGAAAAAGTACAACTTCTTTTTAAAACACCATTAGAATACTTTATTGTGTGTGGACATACACTCCTGTTACTCCTAAATGCTATTCTATTGAGTACAGTTTATATTCACTGGCAAAGCGAAATCTCCAGGGATGCCAGAGAGGGGAATGCAATTTCTAGTAATAACAGCTCACAACAGTGAATACTATCCACTTATCCCCACAATTTCCAGCTATTTTGGACTCCTTTCTGAATTAACCTTTCATATCAAAAGGAGCAATTCTGCACACAAGAGACTCCGGTACAATTTCATGCATAATTTATTCACTCAGTTCAACATTAAACGCACAGTCCTTGACTTTGTCAAGGTGGATTCTGTTGGCAGACTTCACAAGCAGCAAAACAGGAGAAATGAGATCTACAACTCAACCTCTTCACCTATTCTGTCTGGTGAGAGATTGGGGCTGGGGGCAGAGGAAAGAGAAAAAGAAGGCAAGATTGTAATACATGCGTTGTCATCCACAGAATCACTTGCAAGAACCCTGTATTTGCACATCAGTCACCTCTCAAAGGTATTTCTTAAGTCCAGAAAAACTGAAACAAGTTTGAATTCTCTTTCACCCACAGAAGTCTAGGGCCATTTGTTATCTTCCTGATGATTCCACCATTCACGGGAAACAATATTTTTATCCTGAGTTACCTAGTAGGTGCTGTTGGAAGAAATGACTCAAAGCTGTTGTTCAAACAGATCCACACATGGGCTTGAGGGCATATTAGAACAGCTCGTTTTAGAAATTTAAAGAACACGACTTTCTGATGAGATCCCAAATCCCCGATTTGCACTCCCAAATTGGTCTTCAAGAACGCAGACATTCATTTTCTCTCTTAAACTACCCATTTGAACCCTCAAATGAGGGATGTGTGCAACCAGTTGTAAAAACCAAATCTTGTCCGGATTAAAACCCACTGACTGCTCTATTTCCCACTCTCACGGATGACAAGCTGTTTTGTTCATGCTGTAACAGAGGGTTTCCTCTGTCAATGATTACAGTATCAGGACTTAATACATACCAGCAACTTCACTGTCATTATAGAATTTATTCCAAGGAACATCACCACAGAGATGGTGTTATTAATATCCACGAGTCGCAGATACAGAAACTGAGGCTCAGAGATTTCTTAACAACTAGGCAAACCACCTCCCTTGCAGGCCTCACTCAGACTTGAAAGGCAACTCTAAAACTAAAGGAATAATTAAATTTAACACTGATTTCCCCAAATACACTAAGCAAAGTGAACTGCTCCCTAACTTTAGCACTTGCCCTTTAAAACCTGACCTCCCAGTAACCATGGCCCACTTTCCAAGCTTGTGGAAAATACGAGGCCTAGGAGTATACATGGAGACGCCTTTGGAAATGCCAGAAAATGCTGGAAATTTTCATGTAAGACACTTGGCAAAAGTCTTAAATTCAACTTTCTTAGCCAGCTGCCCCCACAGGCTACTTAGAAGAAGCCCAAAGCATATAAATTGGAGCCTTACCAAAACTGAACCTTACTTTTATAATTTGCCTTTAAGTTTATTGCGAGACCATGAAAATTAAATACCTCTGGTACCGTCAAAGTAGCTCGCTGAGAGTTTTAGCCGTCTTTCTCGGTTACTATTCAGCTGCCTTTTTTTTAGTGTCTCAAGATAGTTTCTGGATTGGGACCAAATCATTGAAATCTGTGAAAAATGGGAGAGGCAGCAGGTTTTCGGTTTATGACCTTTTGCACCCCCTGAGATGTTTGCGGACTTGCATCCCACGGAAGACGCACCAAAGTGGAGGTGAGAAGTGCCGTCTTGCTGTGCATCATTGCCCCGCCTCCCCGCGCCACGCGTGCCATTTGAGATGATTGGCAGGTGGGTGGGACTAGGCGGAGCCACGCCCAGCATGTTCCTTTTGATTCTAGAAGCCACCGAGCGAGAGTGAGTAGCTGGAGTCCCAGAGATTCCCATGGCTCATCACCCTTGCTGTGCATCCGCAAGGAAAGGAAGTTTCCTTGTACTCCGATCCCTGAAACAGGACCTCAAGCTTCCACGACAACCAAGCCTCAGAGCTTCTAGAATTCGATTTATCAGAAGCCACACAGAGCCTTGTTTCCTGTAGACACTCGGAAGAATGTCTGCTCCTTTGTCCTCCAGCCTGGTGACCTGAGGCTCTTATCTTAACCCTTCTGCACCTTGGTTTCCACATTAGAAAACCAGGGAAATGATACCTACTTTAAAGAACTGTTGTGAGAATTTAACCTAAAAAAGATTTTAAGTTGCTTAACCCACTGCCTGGCACAAGAGTTCAGTATTCACGGGTGACTTTTAGTTGCTCTCCATGCATGATTTCACTTTTAATTTTAACCTTCAGGACACATCTGGGAGGTAGTTATTGTAATATTTGTCATACAGATATAGACTCAGAAGCCAGAAGTTACATGTGTCAATGTTGCTTAGCAGGTAAGTTGGCAGCTGGAATTTGACCATGTGTTAGGCTGGCCAAAAAGGCCATTCAGGTTTTTCATATTGTCTAACTGGAAAAATCTGAAAGACCTTTTTGGTCAACCCAGTATATCTCTTTGATTTCAAGCCCCCAAAAGTTGAAATCACCAGATTATGGTGCCACGTTAATAAATATTGCCAAAAGGAGCTTTGCAAGAACTGACAAAGTACTGTGGAAGGATTTATAAAGGGCCATAAATTTAACTTGCAACTAAATAAATGTTATTCACTACTCTTTATTCTTGCATCATTTTTCCAAGTACCCCATAAAAGGAATGTCCAAAAACAGGCTCCCTGAAGGAGACTGGTGCTTCACCAAGATCCTGTTTCTCAGCTGGTGCATGTAGCCACCAGCTGCTGAGAAGACCACTGCAAAGGGCTATTTTGTGATCTCTGTAAAAAGAATTGCCCTTGGCAGATGAAAGCTACCTCTCTTGAGAAAGAGACTTCCAGAAGGTGTTTCAGTCAGGATTCTCTACAGAAATAGAACAAATAGAATGTGTGTATGGAAGAAATTTGGGCTTCCACGGTGGCTCAGACATTTAAGAATCTGCCAGTAATGTGGAAGACCTGGGTTCAATCCCTGGGTTGGGAAGATCCCCTGGAGGAGGGCATGGCAACCCACTCCAGGATTCTTTCCTGGAGAATCCTCATGGACAGAGGAGCCTGGCAACTTACAGTCCATGGGGTCGCAAAGAGTCGGACACGACTGAGCGACTAAGCACACACAGCATGGAAGAAATTCATTATAAGGCACTGACTCGTGCTTTTATAGAGTTGGCAAGTCCAAATCTGGAGTGTGAGCTGGCAGGCTGGAGACCCTGGAGAGTTGATGGTGCATGTGAAGTTCAAAGGCGGTCTGCAGGAGAATTCCCTCTCACTTGAGAGGCCAGTCTTTCTGTTGTACTCAGGCCCTCAACTGACTGGACAAGGACCACGCACTGTGTTATGGATGGCAATCTGCTTTACTCAGAATTCAGAAATGTAAGTATTAACCTCATCCCAAAACGTTCTTGACTTGTACAATTAACCATTGCAGGAGGTTAGCCAGGCCCTCCACTTTCAGATGGCCAATGACTGATACAGGATTCAAAGGGTCCAAGCAGGACATCTTTATGGACCAGATTGAGGCTAGATTTTACATAAGATTATACTGTTGCTTGGATTTTCCCTTTCTCTATTTAGCTTCCATCTCTCTCTCACAGGCTTGTCAAAAGAAGCTGGCCCTCAATAATCAATCACATACAACATAACCACATCCTTGTCTCAGGCTTTGCTTTGTGGGAAACCATCCCAAGACAATCGCTATTAGCCTCTGACTTGCTCCTGAATCACTCCACGCTTTTTCGGTTTTTCTTGCCTCCTCTATTTGTATTGTCTCACCCATGTGTTCTCCTATTATGAATTGTGCTATTCTGACTCCAGCTTCACCTGTCGGACAGATTGCCCCAAACTCACTCTGCCCCTTCACAAAATTTTCATCTGAGGGTCGGGCTCCATGAGTCCAAACTGAAAACCAGTTCTCTAAGGAAATTTAATTTACTTATAAATTTCCATCACAGGTTTTTGGTACTAACTGGAACTGCGTCCATAATGAATGACAGTTACCTGGGCCCTCTTTCTACGGCTGTATTTGAGGTCCGAGATTCCAGAAAGCCTTTTGGCATGAACTACCTTATGCTAAGGTCTCTAAAAATTTTTTACACTCCTCTTGATTGAGGTTAACAAGAAATTACCACAAATAAGAAGCCTACCAAAATCCCTGTAGATGGTGATTGCAGCCATGACATTAACAGACGCTTACTCCTTGGAAGGAAAGTTATGACCAACCTAGATAGCATATTCAAAAGCAGAGACATTACTTTGCCAACAAAGGTTCATCTAGTCAAGACTATGGTTTTTCCTGTGGTCATGTATGGATGTGAGAGTTGGACTGTGAAGAAGGCTGAGCGCTGAAGAATTGATGCTTTTGAAGTGTGGTGTTGGAGAAGACTCTTGAGAGTCCCTTGGACTGCAAGGAGATCCAACCAGTCCATTCTAAAGGAGATCAGTCCTGGGTGTTCTTTGGAAGGACTGATGCTAAAGCTGAAACTCCAATACTTTGGCCACCTGATGCGTGGGAGTTGATTCATTTGAAAAGACCCTGATGCTGGGAGAGACTGGGGCAGGAGGAGAAGCGGATGACAGAGGATGAGATGGTTGGATGGCATCACCGACTAGATGGACATGAGTTTGAGTGAACTCCAGGAGTTGGTGATGGACAGGGAGGCCTGGCATGCTGCAATTCATGGGGTTGCAAAGAGTCGGACACGACTGAGTAACTGAACGGAACCATATATCCATGATATATTGCCAGTCCATAGAAAATTGTATTAGTATTTTAAACTGGCTAGCTCATATCCACTGACCTTTTTTTCTCAACTGTAGTAACTCTCAAAACAGAGTGTCAGGTTCATAGTATCAAACATCTTAATATGATATTCCAATCCCTCCAATCTATTACCTGACAAACCATCCTTCCACATCAAGATGGACTCATCTGGGCTGCTACAACAAAAATAACATAGGTTGAATGGCTTAAATATCATTTATTTCTCTTATTTCTCGAGCTGAGAAGTCCAAGATCAAGGCATCAGCAGATTCAGTGTCTGGTGAGGACCAGTTTCTGGTTCATAAGCAGGTATTTTGTTATGTTCTCACATGGCAGAAGGGCTAGACGGTTCTCTGGGGTCTCTTTTATAAGGGCATTAATACTATTCATAAGAGCTCCCCCCACAGGACCTGATCATCTCCCAAAGACCCTACTTTTAAGCACCATCACATTGGGGCTTAGTTTTCAACATATTAAGGCATCATCATCTACCTGATCTAGCAAGCTAAAAAGCTGGATGGCAACTTCAGCTTCATCCTCTTTCAGCCTCCCATGGAGTCACCAACTCCCTTGAGTCAAGTGCTCCTACATCCTTCCAATCTGACCCCTCTTCCTCATTCATTTCTGAGTCTCCCTTGTTCATCCTCTCTCACCTGAACAGTTACAAACATCTCCTGGCTAGTCTCTCTGCCTACTGCCTCTTGCCTCTGATCACTGCAGCCCTGGAGATCATGTTCTCTTAGGTCACTTACAAGACAGTGTTGAATCCCTCTTATGCATCAGAAGGCTTTTGACAAGTGATACCAACATACCTCTCTAGCCTCTGCCCCTTACCAGACTTGTCAGTTTTCACACTCTGACGTTCCACCATTCCCCACACATCCTGGCATCTTCAGGGCCTTCAAGAAACCCTCTATGTTCTTGGTGCTTTTACACCAGATGCTCAAGTTACCAGGAAGGTAACTTGCCTCTCAACCCACCCATACCCTCAAACTTCTAACTCACATCCTTCAACTCCCGGCTTAAATGTCATATTATGTTTCATGTGGATTCCTCTAAAGGCAGAGCCTCAATTGAGGACCTGTGTGCAGGTAGTTTAATTGGAAACTAATCACAGAAAGCAGGAGAGCAAAAAGGAAAGAGGGAAGATAGAAGAAACAAAGGAAGGAAAGTAAATAAGGTTGCTTATCAAGGTGGTTGCTATAGGAAATGTCAGGACCTACTGAAAACCACAATGAAAGCTTCTTAGAAATGTTCCTTCTTCTTAGAATGGAGCATTGGTCTACTCGCCTTTAGGGGCATTAACTCCCTGGGCAGTTCTGCACTCTACTTCCAAGTCCTAATGCTTCAGGTAGCAAAGCTGAGTGGCACAGCCCACACTCAGTAAATGGGAACTCTCCACTGCCTGAGCAGTGGAATCAGAGGTGGAAAGAGGGAGGTGATGAAAGGCCCTCAGGGAATCTGCTACATTTTTCTCTTTTTTTGGTAAAGCTATCCCCTGCTCCCACAGATTCAGTTCAGTTCAATTCAGTCTCTCAGTCATGTCCGACTCTTTGCGACCCATGGAGTGACTGCAGCACGCCAGGCTTCCCTGTCCCATCACTTACTCCCAGAGCTTACTCAAACTCATTGAGTAAGTGATGAGTCAGTGATGCCATCCAACCATCTCATCCTCTGTAGCCACCTTCTCCTCCTGCCCTCAATTTTTCCCAGAATCAGAGTTTACAATGAGTTGGGTCTTCGCAGCAGGTGGCCAAAGTATTGGAGCTTCAGCTTCAGCATCAGTCCTTCCAATGAATATTTAGGACTGATCTCCTTTAGGATTCAAACACCACCAATGGCTCAGAGGTTAAAGCCTCTGCCTGGAATGCGGGAGACCCAGGTTCGATCCCTGGGTTGGGAGGATCCCCTGGAGAAGGAAATGGCAACCCACTCCAGTACTCTTACCTGGAGAATCTCATGGAGGGAGGAACCTGGTAGGCCCCAGTCCATGAGGTCGCAAAGAGTCAGACATGACTGAGCGACTTCACTTTCACTTTCCTTTAGGATTGACTGCTTTGATCTCCTGGCAGTCCAAGGGACTCTCAAGAGTCTTCTCCAACACCACAGTTCAAAGTGTCATTTCTTTGGTGCTCAGCTTTCTTTATGGTCTAACTCTCACGTCCATACATGACTCCTGGAAAAGCCATAGCTTTGATTAGATGGACCTCTGTCAGCAAATAAATGTCTCTACTTTTTAATATGCTGTCTAGATTTGTCATAGCTTGATGGGATCACATGCCATGATCTTAGTTTTTTGAATGTTGACTTTTAAGCCTGCTTTTTCACTTTCACTTTCTCCTCTTTCACTTTCATCAAGAGGCTCTTTAGTTCCTCTTCGCTTTCTTCCATAAGGATGGTGTCATCTGCATATCTGAGGTTATTGATATTTCTTCCAACAATCTTGATTCCAGCTTGTGTTTCATCTAGCCCAGCATTTCATATGATGTACTCTACATTACTTTGTCAACAAAGGTCCGTCTAGTCAAGGCTATGGTTTTTCCAGTGGTCATGTATGGCTGTGAGAGTTGGACTATAAAGAAAGCTGAGCACCAAAACATTGATGCTTTTGAACTGTGGTGTTGGAGAAGACCCTTGCGAGTCCCTTCGAGAGCAAGGAGATCCAACCAGTCCATCCTAAAGGAGATCAGTCCTAGGTGTTCATTGGAAGGACTGATGTTGAAGCTGAAGCTCCAAAACTTTGGCTACCTGATGCGAAGAGCTGACTCATTTGAAAAGACCCTGATGCTGGGAAAGATTGAGGGCAGGAGGAGAAGGAGATGACAGAGGATGAGATGGTTGGATGGCATCACCGACTCAATGGACATGGGTTTGGGTAGACTCCGGTAGTTGGTGATGGACTGGGAGGCCTGGTGTGCTGCAGTTCATGGGGTCGCAAAGAGTTGGACATGACTGAGCGACTGACCTGAACTCTGCATATAAGTTAAATAAGCAGGGTGACAATATACAGCTTTGACATACTCCTTTCCCAATTTGAAACCAGTCTTGTACCATGTCTGGTTCTAACTGTTGCTTCTCGACCTGCATACAGATTTCTCAGGAGGCAAGTCAAGTGGTCTGGTATCCCACCTCTTTAAGACAAAAGTTATTCCAAAATCCTCTGTGCTTAGTCCTTACTGCAGTGTCTCCAAAGTTTATTGTGACTGATTACTGCTCACTATCCCACTCCAGTTATACTGTGAGCTCCCAGATGTTATGTTCTCCTAGTAGAGAAGTTGGTTGGCCCATTCTAGAATTCCTTGAACATTTGTTAAATAAATCAATCACTAAAGCCTCTCCTAAGTCATTCCATGATCCTAAATGTCTAATTCTGCATATGCTGGACCCAGACAAAAAGATAAGATACCAATTCATTAACAGGAAGTTTAAGATCTATAGCCCTGCTGTCAAAATATAACCAAATAATTTAGACTCAATTCAAAATGCTACAGTAAAGTTGTTTTCTTCCTGGCTATTGTTATTTTAAAAGAAATAAGTAAAAGAGACAGAGAGCAAACTCCTCTAGGCTGAAGGAATTTTAAATTTATATACATATATATATGCACACACTCTTTAAGTCACTGGTCAATACATCTTTATTATATTTTTTAAATGTTGTTATAAACTCAATCAATAAAAAGTTACCTTTAAAATAATTTTAAGCAAGTGGCTATATTTTTTCTATACCAGGCCCATTCAACTTAATTCGAATGATTTTTTTTTTTTCTGTACACTTCTCCTCCTGTTTGCTTGATGTGCCCTGACATAAATTCAATACAAATATGGGTGGTTGTTCAGAGAGGCAGCCTAGACATGTTAATTGGCTGATCACAGTAACAGTCTCATCCTAATTCTGGGCAGTTCTCATCCCTGAAAGAATCATGCTCCCAAATTCCTATAAATTCAAAATAATATTACAGTGCCTTTGATTGAGTGTGCCAGTTTGCATTATTTTTCCATTTTATAAAACATATGGCTGGGGAAAATGTGCATTGCACCCAAAAATGTGCAACACACAGCTCATAAATAATCTTTTAAGTTGAATTATGATGTTGCTGTTGGCTTTGGGTAAAGCGAGGCTTGCCATTCAATCCCTACTTGCTCAGCACATCCCGTGTGCTGGCACTGTGCTGCTGGTTGTATTTATAATTAGGGACACAGAGCCATTCTGCCATGTCAGGCTCCAAAAGTCCACAGTGTTTTAATAGTTTATCATCAAACTCTCTTGGAAAGTCAAATTGTTTCCACTTAGCAAAGCTAACTGATATCCCACGAATTATGCACACACCTAAAATAAAGAAGTTTTTCTCCCTTCAAAAGTGTTTACCATCTGTTAAACCTGATAGTCACTACAATTTTAACCAAACTCTATACTTAGATTTACATTTCAGTTCTCACCTAGTCTTTTTTTTTTTTTTTTGCCCAGAAGTGTTTTACCCCTTTCTGCATATATATATATAATACATATATACGCATTATATATAATATATATGTATATAGAATACATATACAAAATATATATGTAAGTATAAAATATGCATAACATAAAAGGTATAATTTTGGCAATTTTAAGTGTACACTTCAGTGGAATTACGTATATTCCCAGGTTGTGCTAGTGGTAAAGAATCAATTTGTCAATGCAGGGGACTTAAAAGATGTGGGTTCAATCCCTGGGTCAGAAAGATCCCCTGGAGAAGGGCATGGCTACCCACTCCAGTATTCATGCCTGGAGAATACCACGGACAGAGGACCCTGGCAGGCTACAGTCCACAGGGTCGCAAAGAACTGGATATGACCGAAGGAAATTAGCATACAAAAGTGTCAGGCAGTCATAACCTTTATTTCCAGAACTTTTTCATCATCCCAAACAGAAACTCTATATCCATTAAACAATAACGATGCATTCCCCTCTGCCCCAGCCCCTGCTAACCTCTGTTCTACTTTCTGTGTCTATTGGTTTGCCTATTCCAGGAAACTCAGATAAATGGAATCATATAGTGTTTGTTCTTTTGTGTCTGGCTTATTTTACCAAGCATACTGTTTTCAAGGTTTATCTATATTATAGCATGCATCAGAATTTCATTGCTTTTTTTGGCTGAATAATATTGCATGATCCAGCCTATGACTTGATCCTGTCTCACTCTGTGATGTGGGTAAGGAGACATAAGATGAACTTTAGGACACACCAGCCTCTGGGACTTCCTGGTGACCCAGTGGCTAACACTCCATGCTCCCAGTGAAGAGGGCCCAGGTTTGATCCCTGGTGAGAGAATTAGATCCCACATGCCGCAATGAAGACCCAGCACCACCAAGTAAATAAACAAATATTTTTAAATAAAAAAATAAAACACATCTGGTTTCAATATAGCTTGATGGTTTGGCTCATAGCCTCAAGAGCCAGATGGTACAAAGGCAGGATCTATTAAGTTACTTTGAGCAAGCAACTTATATTCTTGAAGGCCAGACTGCCCATCTGTCCAATGGGCTTAAAAATTGTGCCCACCTCAACCCAGTGGGATGAATATGGAAGCACTCAGACTAGGGGCTGGTGATGCCTAATACATTTTAGAGATGATTACTATTACTATTCAAGAAGGCAACTCTCTTGTGTGGGTATTTGGACTTGCATTTCTTTCCCTGGAAAAATATTATATAATCTTATTTTGGCTATGTCTAAAGAATGGAATGATATTAATACTATCTGGAGAAGTTTCATTTCCAAGTATTGAGAAATGATTTGGTCACAGTTTTTGCTGTCTTTCATACAAACAAGTAACACCACACTGACCAAAGGAATGACTTCTACCAAAATATTCCATTAAAACTTTCATTCTGCCTCCTCAAGTTTAGGGTTTTCCTTTCTCAACTAATGAATAACCAGACAATTTCTGGGCATGGATGTGACACAGCTTTGTGGCACACATAGGAATTTGTCACTCATCCACATATCTTCGGCCAGAACAAGAATCTGCCAGCCACAAATTCTGCCAGTTAGTCCCTCCCTCTGGCCGTAATCATGGGAATAACAGTCTTGGGAACACACCCCTGGCTCAAAGTAAACACCACCTATTCAAAAAGTACAAGACATGTCATATCCACAAGGGGAGACAACTTCAGGAGAGGGACACTTTTTTAAAATTTTAATTAAAAAAAAAACAACTCCCATCAGGGAAGGCATTAATTGGGTTTTAACTGAAAATGCAAAGCCATTTACATTTGCTTTAATATTGCCTAAGTGTCTGCTGCAAAGGCCTTGAAATATCATCTATTTCAATATTACCTCCATGTGAAAATGATTTTGAGATGTCTTCTGTATTCTTTGCTGGGGACTGAAAAGAAATCACTGCATTACCTTGCATTTGCTCTGAGAGTCATTAGCCTTAGACAGCACCATCATTTAAGAAATTTATCATCAGTGCTGTCCTTCGCACAATGTATTAGAGCAATACATTATAAAAGCACCTTACTCCCATGATGTATGGCTCCAAAGATGGCAACATCTGGAGACGAATGGGTCTAAGAATAGACCTGGTCTAATGAATGTATAGGTCCACCTTGGTTGTGTTATTCTGAAATAAACCAGTATTTGTTGTTCTCCACCAGCCCCTCAAACACTCCGAACAATCTTTACAACTTCCCTGATTTAACAAAGAAACAATTATTAGTGACATTAAATTGATTTTCATGACAAAGAAGGAAGGCTTCTAAATTAGTGGGCTGATACATTGAGGGATAACCTAGCCCAAGCGTGATGATAAATTTCAATCATGGCTTTCAGGAAAACTCTAATTTAGTCCACCTCTCGCTCACTTAAATTTTTCAGTAGATTCTCCAAAGGAGAGAGCGGAGATTAACGTCTGATGTCCTCAAGGGTATTAGAGCAAAATTGAGTCACAATTAATTCGTCTATACCAAATTCTAGCTTTCTACATGGCTGATGATACATTTTTTTTCCAAAGCTCAGTTGTCCCATTTCCATTCTTCAAAGTCCTGAATGCTGTCCTCTCCATTAGTTTGCTTAAATAAGACACAAATATTTTAGCTAACTACTGAAATAAATCATTATGAACGTTCAACCTCAGAGAAAATGATGGCAAATGAAAAAAATTCAACGGCTCAATCCATGCCTGCTAGAGTAAAATGCAGGGCCACAGACTTCTTTGTTAAAATGGATTCAGAGTTTCCAAAGTGCCCAAAGAAACTTTCCAGCAGTCTGGAAACTGGTCGTATTTGCTCATTTTAAGCACTGTGCCTCCAGGAATCAGTGTTAAAAAGTGATACTTGCATTCATCAATGACTCCTGTCATTCAGTGATACTTCCTTATAAGGAGTTCATCGATACTCCCTGTGCTAAGAGAAGAAAAGACAGAGGATAAAGTTCCTTGTGTGCACAGTCCCACCATGATGTCCAATTAGTGTATTTCCTGCAACTACGTTGACGCGCCAACCAGTTCAGAATATCAGTGTGATGAACTTGGAAGACTCCAGTTCCCTTGACTCCAGGACCAGCAACTTGAATCTTGAAAGAGACTTGGGGCTCTCCGTGTCTCTCACCCTACCATAAGCCTGTTTTATTACCCAACCTTAAAAAGCAAATGATTTCCCTCCCACAGGAAGTTATGGAAGGAGGAAAAAACCATAGTCTAGACCACTTGTCTGTGGTGGCCAGGGACTTGACGCTTTCAATGCTCCTGCAGCCTCCAAGGCGACACCCTATGCTATTTCTTACAGATTTACCAAACTACCAGGAAATCTTGATTGTGATGGGAAAGAAACAGGCAAAAAGAAACCCAGACAAGTCAGACGAGAGAGAGAGTGGCAGAACGGAAGAAGAAATGAAAAAGAAATGGATAAAAGAAATAAATTGCTGTGCTTCAAATTGGTTTATATTTAATGAGCTAACAACTATCTTAAATCAGAAATCCTATTCTTAGAAGTTAAAAAAGAATCTATTCAATGCCTGGAGAGCAGCACTGAATATCATCTTCCAAAGACATTATTTCCTTTCATGAAAGAGAGAACCTTGGCAAAATAAAATATTTAATTAAGGAACATATCATTGTGTCATTGAATAATTTTCCAAGACTATTATATTTCCTCCTTTTTCACTTTGATGAATAACTAAACTTTCACTGTTTGTTATTTGCATTATATTAGTTTGTTCTCCTTTCTGTTTCCTGTTTGCTAAGTTCTTTCTGAGAATAGGATTTGATTCAAGGTGGCTTTTAGCTTATTAAATACAAAAAAAGAAAGAGAGAGAGAAGGCTCAGTATTATCATAAAACTCTGTATTTATTCCAAGATCCTGTTTCTCCAGATTCTTTGAAGCAAGTGTACCCCAAAACCTTACCACTCCCCCAATCCACAAGTGCCATGACGTTCAGCTGATTTCATTTAACATTAACACATCCTCTGCACCTAAGTATAGATATTGGTGCACGGTGTCCTCTGTGGGAAGCTCAAGGCCTTTATCAGCCCCGTCTTTATCCCTTTCACCTAGAAGGACAAGCTCATGACCACAGCAAACTTTAGGCCATCCTTCTCACACCTCTTCCCACCACTGATTAAGCAAATCTGAATTGTCAAATACTCTCCAATTTACTGCCTGTCTCACTCCTTTTCCTCTGTACCTTTCTTTCTTTGTCATCAACATTAACATCCAAGATCTGCATGACATACGGCAAAGCACATGATGTGATTTAATCTCTCATCTCTGGAAAACAAAACACCATGCCACCGGGACCAGCGTAATGGCAAAGTTCTACATTGAAGCTTGGAGTCAAAGTCCCAGTCAATAAAAGAGCTTTCTGATAGTTTTCTATGCCTGTGTGTGTGGGGGGGTGTGGGTGGGTGTGGGTGTGGGTGTGTGTGGTCAGTCATGTCCGACTCTTTGCAACCCTGTGGGCTGTAGCCCACCAGGCTCCTCTGTCCATGGGACTTTCCAGGCAAGAATACTAAGGGGGTTGCCATTTCCTTCTCCAGGGGCTCTTCCGAACCCAGGGATCAAAGCCACATCTTCTGTGTCTCCTGCATTGGCAAATGGATTCTCTACCACTGTGCCACCTGGGAAGCCCATAAATAAAACATATGTCTTCTTAACATACATCATATATCTCTTGGGGACCTTGTGGAGAACAAGAGATTAGGATGAAATAAAGTTCAGCTGGGAGGCAGCAGACTATAATGACTGAGTGGTCCTCTGGCATCTGAGGCTTTACTGCTTTCTGGCTCTGAGCCTTTGGGCAAACATCCTATTTTCTCCATTTTACATTTTACTTGGTGGCACATGATAACTTGTGGATAAATATCTACTCATTTTACCATTATTCTTGGGATGCTGGTTTAGTATCATTTTCAAGCTTCTATTCTAATCAGAAGGGATATGTCCACCTTGTTTTTAATTTAAGGCAAATAGAAGAGGTGGCCTTGAAAAACCAAGAGGATAAATCATTAAAAAAATTACAGCAAAGTATTGTGCTTTGACCATGGTATATCAGTGAAAGCTAGGAAGTCATGCTTTGGTTCCATTAATCAGATACTTGTTTAGGATTAAGCACCTAATACATTTCTAAACTGTGCCAGTCACTGTCAGAATACAAAAGAGGTATGGGACCTGGATTTTTGAGTCAAAGAGCTACAAATCTGGTGGAGGAACCAAGATGGACATACAATGATGGGATCTGGTATTTTTAGTGACTGAAGCACATCTGAAACAAAGGACAGACAAGTGTGGGTGACCGTAATCGGGAAGCCGACAGAAAAAAGGAATTTGAACCAGGCCTGATTGGGAAGGTCAGACTAACAGAGCCACAAGGAAAAAGTGTGGGTGTCCTAGGAGGAGGCCTCAGTGTGAGCAGAGAAACAGAGACAGACCTGACAGTGACAGCTAGCAATGGGGAACAGATCCTGCTTCAAGATTATTGGAGATTACTTGGCCGTTTCCACTGAAATTAATAATGTTCAAGGAGCCAGTTTCAGAAGAGAGATTATGAAATGAGCTGAGTTTTGTAATTCTGATGTCTCATAAGATGTTTCAGAGTCTAGTGGAATTTAAGAAGGGTTGGGATTCAATTTCTCCACCCATTTTCTTAATCAGTCATGGGAAGGCAGTCATGGGAAGATATCAACCCAGTTTTTTCTTCACAAGATATGTATGCATGCAATCTTTCCTCCATCTCCAGAATAAAAAATAAATAAATAAAAGCCATTTGAAACTGATGGTAGCTACCATTATGTTTCAAGATGAGAACGTTAAACCAAATTGAACTTTAATCGTCTTACAAGCCTTTTAGTTGTACACCAGATCAATCAGCATCTATGAATTCTTTTATGATATTCTTGAGAAACACCCTGGGAAGACGAAATGAAATGGTGAGATGCTCACATCCAAAGGGTCCTTACTTCATCTGGTCAATTAGAATTGCCTTTGGAATTTATGATGCAAGCCAGAGTACTACATAGATTTTGCAGTAAGAAATGAAATTAGCCTCATAAATGTTCCCAACTGAAAGGCCAAAAGAACCGGAGGCAAAAAAAAAAGACTTAGAAATAAACCAGTCGTCTCACTCTCTTCTAAACTGGGTGTCACAATACAATTCCTTAACAAAATCAAATGATATATACTTGGGGGCCAGTGGAGGACATCATGGTGTCATTTGAGTCCTCTGAGTTTCTGTAGAGAACCAGTTTTGCAGAAACTTTTGTATATTCCAGCCTCAACTCAAGGACAACAGATGATTGGAGGAACAAAATCTTTAAGGTTGGCAAAGACAAAAGGCTCTTCTTGTTAATATGTTGCCTTCCAGCAAGCACTACTTCTCAGCAGGTGATATGAGACTCTGCCACCTACCATGATGGCTAAACAGGTTTAGATCTCAAAGTCTTTCTTCTCCTTGATAGAGACTTCTTCTTTAAAACTGTTGATGAAGATTTCACAGGTTTCTTTGAAAATAATTATTAAAAAAGAAATGGCTCCCAGGCTTTACCCACGCATAGCAATAAGCCTCAGCTACAAGCAAGTTTTTTAAGTCAAGAATTTTCATTCCAAAACACAGCTTTGTAGAAATACATTAAAAAAAAAAACCTTATTAATTGAAGCAGGCTACAGGCCAATTATTCCAATGGATTAAAAACAATTCCAAAATAATAAAATATACAATAGTGCTTATTTTTTCCTCTTAATATCACCACAATCTTAGAAAATCTTTGAGGCATTGCACCAAAAGTAACTTGGATCTTTAATGACAAATTTTTTTTTTTTTTTTTTGGTTGTGCCACATAGCATGTGGGATCTTAGTTCCCCAACCAGGGATCAAAGCCAGGACCCCTGCAATGGGAGTACAGAGCCTTCACCACTGGACCGCCACTGAAGTCCCTCTACTGACAATTAATTACAAAAAATCAACCAGGGAGGTTTGAAGAGTAAAGAAAATGTAACCAGGTATAGTGTACATTCATTTGCATTACTTAAATAAGCTATGTTTTTCTTAAAGCTTGTTTAGTATTTTGCCAAAGATGTTTTATTTTATAAGTGGATAAATTTTATCATTTTCACAGACTAAAATTTTTAAATGTAAGATAGGCAAAAAGGTTACCTACTGAATGGGAGGAGATATTTGCAAATTATATATCAGATAAGGGGTTAAAATAAAAATATTCAAAGAATTCACACAATTCAACATCAAAAAAAAAAAAAAACCCAGGCAGTGGATCTGAATAGATATTTTGGAAAAATACAGATGGCCAACAGGCACATGAAAAGATGCTCAGCACCACGACTCATCAAGGAGGTATAAAGCAAACCCACAATGAGACACCACCTCATACCTGCAGAATGGCTATTACCAAAAAGACAACAAATAACCAATGTTGCTACGGAGGAAAGGATACCCCTGTGCATAGTTGGTGGGGATATAAATTGGTGCAGCCACCATGTTTTAAAAAAGTATGGAAATTCCTTAAAAGACTGAAAATAGAACTACCATAAGATCCAGCAATTCCACTCCTTGTTATTTATCTGAAGAAAACAAAAACACTGATTTGAAAAGATAAACATGCCTCTATTTTATGGCAGCAGCCCTTACAATAGCCAAGATATGGAAACAACCCAAGTGCCCTCAAAAGATGAATGGATAAAAAAGATGTACGGTATCTACATTATATATATGTACATCTATGAAAGTGAAAGTGTTAGTCACTCAGTTATGTCCAACTGTCTTTGACCCCATAGACTGTAGCCCACCAGGCTCCTCTGTCCATGGAATTCTCCAGGAAAGAATACTGGAGTGGGTAGCCATTCCCTTCTCCAGGGGATCTTCCCAACCTAGAGATGAACCCCAGTCTCCTGCATTGCAGGCAGATTCTTTACAGTCTTGAGACACCAGGGAAGCCTCTGTGTGTGTGTGTGTGTGTGTGTGTGTGTGTGTGTGTGTGCATGTAAAGCTGCTTCAGTCATGTCCGACTCTTTGCAACCCAGTGGACCCTATGGACTGTAGCCCGCAAGGCTCCCCTGGCCATGGGATCCTCCAGGCAAGAATACTGGAGTGGATTGCCATGCCCTCCTCCAAGGGATCTTCCCAAGGAATTGAACCTGTGTCTCCTGTGGCTCCTGCACTGCAGGCGGATTTTTTTTATCTCTGAGCCACCGGGGAAGCCCCATATATATGTGTATACATATATGTAAGTATACATGTATACACACACATATATATACACATATATATGTATACTGGACTGTTACTCAACCACAGGCTAAAAGAAATCTTGCCATTTGCAAAAACATGGATGCACCTGGAGGGTACTATGCTAAGTGAACTAAGTCAGACATAGGAAGAAAAATACTGTATGATTTCAGTTATAATTTCAGTTATATGTGGAATCTAAAAAACAAAAGAAATGAATACACATAACAAGACAGAAACATAGTTATAGATACATAGAATGAACAGGTGTGTGCCAGAGGGAAAGAGAGAGAAAGGAAGGAAGAAATAGGTGAAGGAGACCAAGAGATACAAACCTCCAACTGCAAAATAAATTACTCATGGTATGAAATGCACAGTGTAGGGACGATGGTCAGTAACTACATAATATTTTTTATGGTGGCATATCACAACTGGATTTATCATGGGGATTGTTTTGAAGTGTGTAGAAATTCCAAGTCACCATGTTGTGAAACAGCAATTAACACAGTATTGTAAATCAATTACACCTCAAAAAACAAACTCATAGAAAAAGAAATCAGATATGTGTTTATCAGAGGTGGGGGTTGCATGAGGGAAGAATAGAATGAAGGCGGTCAAAAAGTATAGATGATCCAGTCTTAAGACCAATAAGTAATAGTGATGTGATGTACAACATGATAAATATAATGAACATTTCTATATTTTACACATGAAAATTAAGAGTAAATCTTACATTTTGTTTTTTTCACTACAAAATGCTTTTTCCACTTCTTCTACTTTGTGCCTGTATGAGATGATGGTGTTCACTAAGCTGATTGAGTCGATCCATGATGTAAGTCAAATCTTTATACTGTACACCTTAGACTTAATACAGTTCAGTATGTCAATTATACTCAATAAAACTGAAAGAAAAAACTGAGGTAAATAATTACAAAAAGACCAAAGAGTTCACAAGGCTAAAAGACAGACCATATACTAGCTTATTTCTTGAAAAGTAAACATATTTAGCAGAAATAAATGAATATCTAATACCAAAAAAATGCACATTCTTAATTGAAAACAAAAACTCATTATACTAACTGTAAAAGCAGGAGATGTGCTTTATGCTGCCCCTTACTGAATAAGATCCCTCATATCCTTCCTTTCCTTTCCACTCTCTCCCCAAACACATACACACACACCACATACACACCACATAATTACAAGAAATTCTTTCCATGAACCGATGATGTGGTGAAGAGAAAGCTCTCTATAGTCATTTCCCACGAAAAACAAAAGTTCCACTTTTAGCTCCTTCCTTGAAGCTAAGACATCAGAATGCCCATGCTGAAATACAACTGTTACACCTCAGAGGGTAGAACACTGCAGTCAACATTAACAACTCGTTGGTAACTTGGTTCTGGCTCTTTGGAGCTCAGAAATTTGCATAAGTGTTCTAAATCCCTTCATGGGTAAACAACTTAGGTGTTTATACAACAATGCAAGTTCATATAGTTGCTGGGGAGGTGTTATGAAATGATGTCTGTCAAGAGCTTACTTTGTGCCTCATGCCTCATGAACTGCAGAAGGGGTTCCATCAGCAGAAAACGCTGCTCTCTGGTGATTGTAATTACTCCCATCAGCTAACAGGAAGGGGCAGGACCCAAGCTGGCTCAGTCAGATACTTAGATGGAAGGTATAAAGAAATGCATAGATGAAAGTAGTGGAAGATCTGGGTCCCTCACTGCAGTGGGGAGGGGAAACATCTAAGATAAAACCACCTCCTGGTCAAGCTGGTCTGTAGCTAGGCCTGACTGGTGACTCACCTGCCATCCCCACAGATGCCACAATCTCCAGACTGGTGGGCAGGTGTCTTAGTCCCTGTGGGCTGCTACAACAGAAATATCATAGACTGGGCAGCTTATAAGCAGCTGAAATTTATTTGCCAGTCCTGGAGGTTGTAGAATCCAAAATCAAGGTGCTAGAAGATTCAGTGACTGATGAAAACCCTCTTACTGGTTCACAGACATCCTTCTAGTGGTGTCATCAAATGATGGAAGGGGCAAGGGTGCTCTCTGAGGTCTCTTTCGTAAGGGCACCAATTCCACTCACGAGGGTTCTACCCTTATGATCCAAACACTTCCCAAAGGCCCTGCCTCTCATACCACCATCCGGAGAGTTAGGTTTAAACATAGGCATTTGTGGGGCATGAAAACATCAGACTAGGGCAGTGAAGTTAGTAGAAGCAGACCTGTGCAAGTACAGAGCATTTGGATAATTGATTTCTATTCCTTAGATCACTTCCTGGGAAACATTAAAGTTGTACTCTTTCACCCAGGGTGCTCACAGGGAACAAAAACTCCCCAGAGAGACACTTCTTGATCATTCAGTACATCTTACACAGAGCATTTCTGGAATTAGCAGTCTCCTAAACACTGGGGGAAATGTTTGGCAAAATCCCAAGATCATTTTACATCTTGGTTTGCTCTTTTTACCTTAGATTATTTAGATTTGGTAATCCAAGTTCATATAATCAACTTAAGAGAGAAATTTAGAAACCGTATCATCATTCTTAGTCATGCTGGAATGACGTTTAGGACACAGGGTTCAGGATCTTTAACAAAAGCCACAAGTCCTTGAGAGATACAGAGAGATGGACAACTCATACAGAATCACACACTTCTGTGAAAAAGCCTTTTTCTTACACTCCACTGTTGACTCTTGAAGATTTAGGCCATTAGTTACACTGGGTGTTAGAGGAAGATCAGCGGGATGGATTCTGTGTGTAACGCATGCTAACTGGCACCCTAACTGGCACCTTTCCATACCTTTGGTGAAGGTGGTCACAGGTGGACACCACTTGGGTGTATTCATTCCCATCCCAACCCCACAGAACAGAACTGATGTATCTGGATCTGGCTGGAAGGTATGCACTCAGAGAAAGGTTGTGGTTTTGCCCAGACTACAGACTATTATATCAAAGAACAATAAATGTTACATCCTGAGGAATGAGGGAGCATGGTCCTCAGGTATAAGCAGTTTCTCCAGAGTTTCCTCATGGTGGACAAAGACTGACTTTGCCTGCAGATGAGGATGTGTTTTATCTTCCTTTTAGATACCTCTATATTTTGAGGAAGAAGATACTCTAACACTACAGGAAAGCAGCTTACTGTAGCCTAAATAGATTCCCTCTGTCCTGTAGGTAATATCCTGGGTGCCAGACCCACACAAGGCCCTAATAGTGGGAAGCCCCCGCTCCCCTTTGGAAATAGGAGATGCTATGGGTCGTAAGCGGAGAAGGCAGTGGCACCCCACTCCAGTACTCTTGCCTGGAAAATCCCATGGATGGAGGAGCCTGGTAGGCTGCAGTCCATGGGGTCATGAAGAGTCAGACCCGACTCAGCGACTTCACTTTCACTTTTCACTTTCATGCATTGGAGAAGGAAATGGCAACCCACTCCAGTGCTCTTGCCTGGAGAATCCCAGGGATTGGGGGGCCTGGTGGGCTGCTGTCTATGGGGTCACACAGAGTCGGACACGGCTGAAGTGACTTAGCAGTAGCAGCAGCATGGGTCGTAAGAGGGCTTCCCTGGCAGATCAGTTGGTGAAGAATCCACCTGCAATGCAGAAGACCTGGGTTTGATCCCTGGGTGGGGAAGATCCCCTGGAGAAGAAATGGCTACTCACTCTGATCCTTTTGCCTGGGAAATCCCATGGACAGAGAAGCCTGAAAGGCTACAGTCCATAACTGAGCAACTAAACCCCCACCACCATGGATCATAAGCCTGGAGCAAAGCCCATATCATTGCCATCAGAGCAGAGATGCCCTTCTTGCAACTAAAGCCAACACAGAGGAAAACAGACTTGCAAGATGTAAAAGTAACATTTCCAGGTGATCATGTCAGGATACCCCTGAACTATAGCCCTCTAAAGCTTTATACTATATATAGTAACAGTAATGTCTTTTCTGCTTAAGCTAGTTTGAGTTGAGTTTCTAAAGCTTCAATAAGAAAGTGACTGAATAATCCACTCCTATTCTTAAAAATTCATGCAAAATTTGCATGCTCCTTCATAATACATCCATGTTTATTTTAAAAGAAAAATATGTTAAATTATTTACCTTTGAGTAGACCTGACTTTCTCAGAAGATATGCCATGTTTATACAGTGTCTTCTAACCCCCCTGACTCATTGCTGAGGATCCCAGTTTTGGGGTTGCCTGGTTGTGGAAGAATGCAATAGTGCCTTTTTAGTTCTTTAGATCTTAACTATCCTGAAGGCAAAGAAAGGACATGTCAAAGAAGATGAAGAAGAATTACATTCTAGGGAGGCTTACGCATCGACTCCTGGCCTTCTCTGCCTGGAATCCCGTTGACTGCCATATGGCTAAAGTTTCAGATCAGATCAGATCAGTGGCTCAGTCTTGTCCGACTCTTTGAGACTCATGAATCACAGCACGCCAGGCCTCCCTGTCCATCACCAACACCCGGAGTTCACCCGGACTCATGTCCATCGAGTCAGTGATGCCATCCAGCCATCTCATCCTCTGTCATCCCCTTCTCCTCCTGCCCCCAATCCCTCCCAGCATCAGAGTCTTTCCCAATGAGTCAACTCTTTGCATGAGGTGGCCAAAGTACTGGAGTTTCAGCTTTAGCATCATTCTTTCCAAAGAAAGCCCAGGGCTGATCTCCTTCAGAATGGACTGGTTGGATCTCCTTGCAGTCCAAGGGACTCTCAACAGTCTTCTCCAACACCACAGTTCAAAAGCATCAATTCTTCGGCACTCAGATTTCTTCACAGTCCAACTCTCACATCCATACATGACCAAAGGAAAAACCATAGCCTTGACTAGACGAACCTTTGTTGGCAAAGTAATGTCCCTGCTTTGGAATATGCTATCTAGGTTGGTCATAACTTTCCTTCCAAGGAGTAAGCATCTTTTAATTTCATGGCTGCAGTCACCATCTGCAGTGATTTTGGAGCCCAGAAAAATAAAGTCTGACACTGTTTCCACTGTTTCCCCATCTATTTCCCATGAAGTGATGGGACTGGATGCCATGATCTTCGTTTTCTGAATGTTGAGCTTTAAGCCAACTTTTTCACTCTCCACTTTCACTTTCATCAAGAGGCTTTTGAGTTCCTCTTCACTCTCTGCCATTACGGTGGTGTCATCTGCATGAGCCCTATGTGCCCTATGCTTTATATGTATTATCTAAGTTCTCAGAAAACTTGAGGCAGTTACCATTATTATCTCTACTTTATGGATGAAAGGGCATTGAGATTAACTCAGATTTAAAAACAATTTACATGATCACAAACTTAAGAATAGCGCCATAATCAAAATCTAACCAATCATCACCACCATTATCACCATATATATTATGTTCTAGGCACTGCTCAAGTATTTGACGTAAATAACTAATCATTTAGCGACTATTACCCTTTCATTAAAAATGAAGAGACTAAAGTTAACTGACTGGCTTAAAATGTCATAGTGAATATGTTCCAAAACCAGACAGTCCTGCTCCAGTGCCTACAAATTTGTCTAATGTACTACCTTCTTTACTAGGCCTGGATGAAAAGCTTCTTCCAAAGTAAAATAGTCCCCAGCATTCTTATGCCATCCCACCCACCCATGTAAAAAGCTAGAACTTCTATGAAACCAAAGCAATCGTGACTTCCCATTGAAAACTAAGAGTGAGAAGCAGAAAACTTGCCCTTCAAAACCTCACGTGTCCCTAGATGAAACTCAAAGTTGTACCTTCTAAACTGTGAGCTCATAGCTGTTCTCTGGATTGACCGAGGCACAGTGAGCTCCTCTTGTAGGTAGAGTGGAAAGGTTGCACCTCTTTTCAAAACTGCTGCTAAAACAAATACCACAAACTTAGTGGCTTAAAAAAAGAAAAAAAACCCTCACATTTATTATCTTATGGTTCTGGAAGTCAGACATGGAAAACGGGTCAGTAGGGACTTCTCTGACGATCCAGTGGTTAAGACTCTGCCGTTCCAATGCTGGGGCCACAGATTCAATTCCTGGTCAAGGAAGTAAGATCCCTCATGCTGCAAGCATGGCCCAAAAATAAAAAATTAACTAGATAAAGTTTAAAAATAAAGGGTTTCTCCGATGGTCTGGTGGCTGGGAGTCTGCCTTCCAGTGCTGGAGATGCAGGCGTGATCCCTGGTGGGGGAATTGGGCCCATGGGCCACAACTACTGAGCCTGTGCGCTCTGCAGCCCACATGCCATGAAAAGCCTGTAGGCTGCAACGAAAGATTATATATGCCGCAGCTGGGACCTAATGTGGCCAAATAAATAGATACATAAATATTTTAAAAAATAAAATGGGTTAGCAGGGTTGTGTTCCTCCTGGAGATGCTAGGGGAGAATGTTTCCTTGCTTTTTCCAGCTTCTAGAGGCTGCCTGTAGTCCCTAACTCGACATCCCTTCCCCCATTTTCAAAGTCAGTGGTGTAGAATCTTCTCATCTCTACTGCCTCTTTCACTTATAATGACCCCAGTAACTACAGTGGACCCATCTGGACAACCCAGGATACCATCTCAAGGTTCCTAAGCTCATCACATTGCAAAGGTCCTTTTGCCATGTCAGGTATCCGCTCCTCGGGTTCCAGGGATGTGGACCTGGTTGCTCTACAGCTACTATTGTACTCACCACAGTAGGCAGAGGAGGGGTCAGCATCCGCAGTGGCCCACAGACACCGCCTCTAGAAAATAAGTCCGACTTCAGGAGTTCAGCGTTCAATCTCTCTACTCCAGCCCTGCATCCTGGGGTGGAACTAGCCAGCCCTGTTTGCTCAGTCTGGGAGGAATCTAAGACAAAGGGGTGGAGACAGATCCCACAATGATCCTTGTCTCTTCTAGGTCAAAGGTCACACTGCCTTTTAACCCAGAGCACTGCCATTTATGGTTGCCAGGATGCAATCACCTGTGGGAATTAATTTCATCTACTTCTTTCAGAATAAGTTTCCACAGGCCTCTCTTCGATAGCTGTGTTTAAAAACACAGTATGAATAGTGATTGTTTCCTTGTCTAGCTCTGAGATCACTGTGCTTTCCACGCTTCATAATAGTAAGTGATTTATCTGTTCTATAGCTTGCTTTCTTGGATTCCCTCCCAGGTCATGTTGAAATGGGCATTATCAGATTTTCCCAGTCTCTGTTTTCTTTGCTATTAGAGAAATGGAACTGAAATACCCACAGCTTTCTTTTCAGACACTTCTCAACCAATTGACTTCATTCCTATCATAAAAAAAATTAATAAATAAGTCTATGTTCTTTCAGTCTTGCATACAACTCTGAGATCTTTTCCCTCCCTTGAATTTTGGAGTAAATGAAAGCAGACAGGGACCAACACAGGCTTTTGTTAAGATTACAGACAAATTATGTACATTATGAATGACAAACAGAAAAATAAAGAATAAAAATTCCGCCTACAAATACATTGGACTGGGGAGAAGAAAAGCCCTAAATTTAAGAATTCCATTGGTCAGACCCTTAACTACAGGTACTTTTAAAACTTTTGGCCAAACGCTTAGGTATTCAAAGGAGATCTAGAATGGAGTTTGTAGGGAGACCAAAGGAAAAGTGGATTGCTTTTCCCGTAAGAGAATGAGACACTTGTTGGTTTTATTTTTACTATTTTAAATCTTAGAAAGCAGCTGCACATAAATGAAAATAATGGTCTTTCAACAAACTTTAGAAAAACAGGTAATGAGCCAGATTTGGCCTATGGGTCATAGTTTACTAGCCTCTGATCTAGTTCTTGAAGCCAATAAATTCTCCCCCATTCTTGACATGTTTTTTTTTTCTTTTTTGCTTGAGCTAAATCAAGTCAGGATACTGAGTGAAACTCTATTTCAGTAGAACTGGTTTCCTTTGTATTGCAATTAGAAACATTAATGTGAGGTGTCCTCATCATACTGCCAAGGGATCTGAAATACAAACAAGGTTAAGAACCTCTGAGTAACACACCAAAGTGTAAAAATGAGTACTCTGTATATACACTTCTCAGGAACCAACTATTCCTGAGAGATTATATGTGATGAAATTACAACTAGGTTATTAAAAGTTGGGGAGGTTTAACAGAAACCATAAGACATGAAAACAAGATCAGTGAGAGAGTAGCATCCATCCTCTGCTTGGTGCTGTCATAAGAACATCAGCAGAACAGGATGGGTCCAGGCCTAAGCCCAAGTGGCATTTCTCATGGTAAAGCATGATTTTATTCTGACTGAGAGTCAGCTTGGGAGCAGGAACTCATATGGATTCTGTTAAGTGCTGAGCCCTGGGCTTGAATCCCACGTTCATCTCTAGGTAGCTGTGGGTCCTGGGACTACCTACTTGATTTCTGTCTCAATTTCCATCTCTGTCAAACGTCACACAGCTCGTAAGGATAACAAAGGACAAAATGCAGTTAAAGAACGGCAGACACTTCTCTTGCTCTCCTTTTCGCTGTGGTTATTGGTTTCCTAGTGACTACTGAAAACAAAAGGCAGGAGCATTCCACAAATGTGTAGAAGCACACAGCTTCTCATTTCGCATTTCAGGTTTTTATTAAGCAAACTGATAAGACTTATATTCTGTAATTGGTACGTGTTCTTCTTTTTGCCTAATGACACTAATCTGTTTTTATCTGAGTCATTTAACCACGTTTCATGATTAGCACAGGCAAGGTTTTAGGGATTTAAAGCATTTGTTTGATGTTTTCGCTTTTAGGCATGTTTGATTATTTATTAAAATTGATAAAATCAGCTGTGTCAACTAGTTATTAAAACTATAATTCTTTTATTGGCTAATACCAGGAGGGCTGAAGCAAATGAAAAACTAAAACATTACATGAATTCTTGATTACAAAGCCAAGCTTCTATAGGGGTGGCCTACATACTTTGCATTAACTGCAGCCTGTTTAGAACAAGTCTGTTCTATCTTTAGTCCATAAGGAAAGGACCAAGTGGGTAAGCATATGCGCGACTCATGTTCTAATTTATGCTTTAAAATAAATACAAGTTTGAAAGAAGCAATGTGTTCTGGTCTTTAGAAAAGAAATATGAAATACTTGCCAAGGGAGACTGGTGAATAGTATCCAAAGATGGCTTCCATCAATCCCTTCTCCCCACTTACAGGCACATCACTCCAACCATCAAGAGGTGGATTCTATCTCCCCTTCCCTGAATCGGCACCTGCCCTGTGATCTACTTTGACCAGTGGAATATAGTGGAAGTGACACTTGACCAGCTTTGTTCAAGGTCTTCAAGAAACCTTTAAGAGCCTCCACTTTCAATGTAGGGAGCCAGATGCCAAGCTCTAAAGATGCTTAGGCCAGAATACTAAACGACGAGACACCACATGGAGAGAGAAGGGACACATGGGGAAACACAGAGAGGCAAAGCCAGACAAGGCAGTGATATCTTCTGTACCTTTTGGCCCAGCCCACCCCATATGGACAGAAGAACTGCTCAGACGAGCTCTACCGGAATTCCTGATGCAAATACTGCAAAAGATAATTAATCATGATTGTTTTAAGCCACTAAGTTCTGGGTTGCTCGGTTACCCAAAAATAGATAACTTAAATGAAGGCAGAAGGGATAAGGGAATGAACACAACTTTTGATCTAAGTGCTCAAAATAAAATATCTAGTTGAATGAGAATCCCAGGAGTTTTTACTTACCTGGGATTATCTCAACCCTTCAAAGTTACCTCAAATGAAAGCTCCTCTTAGGAAACATTGCTAGGAAGAGAGAGAAATGCCCAAAGTGTCAATACAGTTGAGGAAAAGGTGTTGGTCCAGGAGTTGGTCCAGGTCCAGTGGAGTCCAGGTTCACTCCAGATCAGAGTGACTAGCAAGAATAATTAGTAGTATTAATAATGTGCTTGTTCATATAAAGAGCTAATTTATTATCCATCAGTTCAGTTCAGTTCAGTTGCTCAGTCGTGTCTGACTCTCTGTGACCCCATGAATCGCAGCACAACAGGCCTCCCTGTCCATCACCAACTCCTGGAGTTCACTCAGACTCACATCCATCGAGTCAGTGATGCCATCCAGCCATCTCATCCTCTGTCGTCCCCTTCTCCTCCTGCCCTCAATCCCTCCCAGCACCAGAGTCTTTCCCAGTGAGTCAACTCTTCACATGAGGTGGCCAAAGTACTGGAGTTTCAGCTTTAGCATCATTCCTTCCAAAGAAATCCCAGGGCTGATCTCCTTCAAAATGGACTGGTTGGATCTCCTTGCAGTCCAAGGGACTCTCAATTATTATCCATAGGCAGCACTTAGATGAGTTTGTTTCTTTGTGTGTGAACAAGAAGCAGATAAGTTACCAAAAGCATACCTCATACTTTAACGTCAGTTATGTAAATAATGTAGGCTCTACTCATCTCAGAGTAGGGAAAAATGCACTTAACCTTTTAAGAAATTAAGTACCTAAGAAAAGAAAAAGGTAATAAATATATAAAACATATGCAAATTAAAACAGTATAATACCACTATCACCTGTCAAACTGACAAATTAAAAAAACTTAATTCCCAATGACTAAATAATATATTAAAGAGGGTTCTTTAAGTAGAAGAAAGATCATCCCAGATGAAACAACAAGATGCAGAAAAGAGTAAAAAGCAACAAAAACAGTAAATATGTGGATATGTCAAAATGGATATTAAAGTTACAAAACAATAACACTCATGTTTCATTTGCTTTTGCAGTATATAAAATTTAAGTGCATGATGTCATATTAGTCAACAGAGGGTAAATAACAGCAAAGTGGTTAACATTAAAGTCCTCAGAATATCCATTAAGAGGTTTAAAAATAGTAGTATTTGACTTTGGTAAGCCAAAGAATATGAGTAAAACTCTAACTCCCGGAGAAAAATAAGAGACATTTAAGAACTCTTTAGTTTAATTCATCTAATATAACACCAAAAAATAAAGGGAAAAGAAGAAAGAACAGGGTGAACAAAATTATAGAAAACAGTCTGCAATATATCAACAACTATATTAAATATATATGTACTAAATGCTCCATTTAAATGACAAAGACCACTCAACTGGATGAAAAAAAAAAAAAAAAACCCCCACTAAATCCAAGCTGTTTACAAGGTATAAATAAAAAGGGTTGAAAGCAAAGGATTTTAAGGGAAAGAAAATGTTAGGCCATACAAACTAAAAGCAAGAAAGTTGTGAAGTAACATAAAATAAATTTTAAGTCAAAAACACTACTAGAGTTGAAGAGGGACAATTTAAATCATAAATATTTAACTGACTGGGAAAATATAAACATTTTAAATCTCCGCAACTGATGGGGCTCAGGGCAAGTTGCCTCAAAATATACAAAGGTTGCATACTGATTACTTTGAATTAAATTTACTTAAGAAACAGTTAGTACAAGAAGAACCCCCTGACCCTCCTTTGTTCCCCTGAAAGCAAGAAATCCAGCTTTCACAGGGAAGTACTGTCCCTATGCTAGGAGCATGGAGGGCATCCTCATTCTCCTGCTGAGATGGAGAATACAAAACCAAGAAAGTGTAGAAGCTGAAGTTGTTCCTTCACTATTTTGCTATGCCAACTGAAACCCCTTCGTCTTCACAAATCCTCATAAATATGATTCGTGGTCTAAAAAGGAATACAGACAGACTATTTCGGTCTTAGAATCTATACCTATCAGACCTCTATACTTACAATATTAACTTTTTTTTTCTCCTGTTAATATATCTTAAATAAACTTGCAAACTCCAGGAGATAATGAAGGACAAAGAAGCCTGGTGTGCTGTAGGCCATGGGGTCACAGTGAGTCGGACATGACTGAGCAACTGAACAATAACATATAAGCTTGATTATTATATCAGCTAAAAGAATCTAGAAGGGTAGGGGAATATTTTTGCTTTCTTTACATATCTAACAACTGAACTTCAAAATATACGAAGCAAAAATTGACAGAATAAGAAGAAATAAACCCATAATCATAGTAGGAAATTTTAACATATTAATATATTTCTCTATTACTCACAGATCAAGTCAACAAAATCAGTAAGCATGTAGAAGGTTTGAAGAGCACAATTACCAAACTCAATTTAAAGAGAGTACAAAGAATACTGCCCTGAAATAGAGAAGACATTCTTCACAGATACACATAAATGTAACCACAATCAATCACGTACCGGTCCTTGAGGCAAGTCCCAGCAAATTTCAAAGGGTTGAAACTATACAGAATATGTTCTGTCACCACTAGCAATTAAATTAGAAATCAGAGAAACAAAAAGTTAAGTAGAAAATCTCATATATTGGGAATTTAAGAAATATATGTAGTGGCCTCTATTTCCAGCTATGATGGAATTGCTTGTTGGTAACAATTCTCTTTAAAAACACCCCTAAAGTCCAGGCAAAAAAAAAACAAACACACACACACACACAAAACAATGAGTAAATGTAATTCTACCACCATGAGTGAGAAAACTGTAAGTGATTTGGCAGCTGGCTTTTTTGTGTGTTTATATTTATTTTCCAAGTTTCATAAACTCAGCAAGAATAACTTTTTCGATATTCATTAAGAATAACGTTTTCACTTAGCAACCACAGAGAGTTACTACAAATAAAGCATAACTACATTTTTTCCATTATTTACGTTCTCTGTCAGTAGTTACAATAGAATGATTATTCTCACGTAAGGGCCTTAGATACTGTTTCATGCTATTAAAATTGTACACATCCTTTGAACCAACAGTTTCATTTATGGAAATTTACCTTCTAAAGTATATTCACACATCTGTCTAAACACAGGTAAACAAGAACATATATTGTGTATAGATGTATATTCTAGACCATTTGTTGTTGGTACTAGAAACAAGGTCCACGAGGGGATTGTCAAATAATGGTAATACATGGATATAGACATGGATATAGACATCTTTCAGAAATTAAAGGATGATCTCTATATGCCGATGGACTGTATGCCTTTGATTAAACATCTTTGGTTCAAGCAGCAGAAATCAAATCTGGAGTACTCGAGCAAAAACGAAATGAACTGGAACATTATGAGTTGGTCCATAGTACGGCCCAGAGGCTGGAGAGCAGAAGAGGAACTGGCAACCGCAGACCACTCAGCACCTCAGGTATCACTCCATCATCCTCTCTGGGTGCTGGCAGTGGCCTTCACATGATTTAATCCTTTAGTCACTCTGGTTGAGATTCACTTTAAAAAGGGAGAGCGAGCTTAGGTTGCATACCTCACCCTTGGCTACCATGGAAGACAAAGGACTTCATTTGCATTCCCACGTATGCAAAAGGAGAAAGAGGTGATGCCACAAAGTAAGATTAGGGAGCTATTTGGAAAGGCAAAAAAATGATGTACAGTTAAAAAAAAAAGTCTTCTACATAATGTGACAGGAATAAAACAAAGGTACGTACGTAGTAAGTCACCATTTGTATTTTTTTTAATGAGAGAATATATATTACAGATATATGTGCAGAAGGTATTCTTAAAAACAAGCAAACAAACAAAATTAAAACCCCACTAGAAACAGCATAGCATCTGCATCTCTCATTAGGGCCCTCAGTTCAATAAGAATAAAACCGTCCTCGGCTGTATTTTCAACAACACACCACAAGGCTCACAATAAAAAGTTGCAGAGTGAATACAAGAATGTAGTTCAAAGCAAGAGAAGAGGGGATCTGGGGGCAGGGGGAGAGAGAGAGAGAGAATGACTTTTCACACGCTAATTTTTAAAAGTCAAGTTTCTGTAGTCCTTTCACAGAAAAGAGGGTAAAGAGAATTAGTAATTACAATATACACATCTTTTTATTTGAAAATGCCTTACTCTGGAAGCTTGGGAATTGTTGCAATGGATGGTCAGCCGCACCCACATCTCACTGTACATGCCCAGTGAGAGTCGAGCAGAAAAGGCCACATTGTCCAATGGAACGCACCAGCTTCAGCAGGGGCGGCGCCCCGCCCCTGCACAGCACACAGGACAACTCACCCCTCCTGGGCCTCAGGAAAGAATGACTGTGCAAAGATAAACAGTCAAGGGTTATTTGGTCATCACACTGGGGCTCCAGCTCTCTGGAAGTCTGCACTGATAGCAAAAACATTGCTGACTGTCTAAATAATTTGAATGATATTAGGAAAGAGAGTCTGAAAAGAGGAAAACAATGGCTTGACAGTGGAACAGAATTTTGTGGGCTGAGATGATTGTGGAAGCAAACAATGGTGATATTGTCCTTCTGGTGTTATTGTTGTGCGACGCCGTAATTTATGGATGAAGTGCGATCGCAAACAAAATAAACAGACGTGAATTTGTTAACTAATACAGTAAGCATAGAACATTCTGCTATGTGAGAAGAGAAATGAGAATGTTTTCTATACCTCTGCTATCTGCTAAACAGAAATATGTTTATATTTGGCATAAAGTCTTGCTTTCCATTGTTTTCGCTAGCTTTTCAAGAATATCTTTTTTCATTTAATCTTGAAAACAGATATAAAATGTGGGTGAAAGAGGCATACTGTCAACATGTATCACTATACAATTATTTTATAGTTCGACAACTTAAAAAAAAAAGAGTGCATTTTACCAGCCAGAGAAAAATCTTCTGTAGAAGTGTTAACTAATTTACTCTCTTCTTTGAAAATGTAATGCCTCTCTAATCAGATACTAAGGTAATGTGAGAGCAATAACAACAATAACTATTTCTCTGTCACAAGTAGTTCATGATGTTCTGTTGAACAATTTAGCTTCAATTACACATAGAAAAGAGGCACCATGTCTCTCTGAACTATAAAAAGTAGGTTTATAGCTCAGTAAGCACTGTTAGTGAAAAATTATCATTATTATTAGAAATTATTATTATTATCCATTATTACCCATGGAATTCTTAGATTAACCTTTAATAAACTGGACAGGAGACAAATTATGTACCTTACATATCAATGCTGGGAATACTGCCTGGCACATGGTAAAGAGCAGATATTTGTTGAATGAGTAAATATTTGATTTTTCTATGAGCAAGGTATTGTTCTAAGTTGGGGATACATTTGTCAAAGACAAAACTAAGTCTGAGACAAAATTCACAAAGAGTATTTATTCATAAACTTGAAAGGGAACTTACAGGCTGTCACTTTCATTTTAGCAGGGATTCAAGGGTGCTAGAAAGGAGAGGAAGTTACGTTGCACAAGAAAGGAAAGTCTAAGACAGCCTCTGATGGACAATGGTTCTATTAATACTAAGATCGGATTTTCAAAGCCCTGGTTTGGCCACCATTGGCCAAGTAAGCAACATGGGGACACTTGTTAAATAGATGCCAGGGGCAGAGAGTTTTCCATGCCAGTAATTTTCTGGCACATAAGGTATTCAAAGTCGTATGCTATTAATAGTCAAAATGATCATGGTGGTCTTGTATGAGAAGCTGCCTACAACCTGGGTCCTCTCTCTCTCTCTCACACACACACACAAATTTTGTCTCTACACAGGCAAAACAAAAAACATAAAACTCCTAAAAAAAAATCTAAAAATAAATAAAATAAGACATCAACTTCAAAATGGAAAACACCACTATCACCCCCAAATCCTAAATGCAATAAAAGAATAATATCTCTTGAATTGTTCCTGAGAATTCACCTGATAGAAGCAAACTTGCTTTTTTATTCAAACCTTATTCAATCACAGATGTGGTCTCAAGACAAACAAATTCTATTTTTTCCGGAAATTTACATCATGTCAGTGAAACATTTTCCTGAAGACAGTAGAGCCTGCTTTCCATAGGTGTTATCATGTTTACTGTGCAAAATAACCACCTTTAAAAAAAAAAAGCTTGCAAACATGATTTAGAAGCTAACCACAAGGATTCTCAACCTTTGAATGCCTATGTCTTTATTTATTAATTTATGAAAATGCACGGGGAGGGCAGTATTAGTGACCATGGGAAATTTTAAGAAATTAAATAGACCTCTGGCTTGGTTCCCAGAAAAAAAAAGTCAGTCCCTGCACAGAAAACCAGGCGAAAGATAAAAAAGATTCCATTATATCTATAATACAATCTTCTTATGGCTTTAGTACAAGTTTCTTCTCTGCTAACAGAAGTCCCTGCAGAAGGTTTAAACAATCCCAACAATTTCATTATGTGAGCGTAGCTAAATCCAATAAAGTAAAAAGGCCTACAGAGCCTTCCCATATGCTCAATTCCAGACCTTTTCCTTCTCTGGGAGTCAGAGAACTCACTGGCTGGAAACTGATTCTCTCCCGATTGCCCAGAGCACAAATCTTGCTTTGTTGACATCAACGCGAGCTCTCCCGAGGACACACAAAGAAAAGAAGAAGCTATTAGAATTTCTCGTGACCCTGCTCCGAGCCAAATCCAGCTTGGCTTAAATGAATGAAAATGCTTGTTACGTGGCCCAAGAAGCTACTTTGTCCATTTGAAAATTAATTAGACCGTAGCTAGATGAACAACCGTAAGATGCTTTCACAATGTTCGTAGATGGATGACCTTGGCAGAGTTCCCGATTTTAACAAGTTTACCCTAAAGCAAAAACATGGCCTTTTGGCTGAGCTAGTGCCTACAATTATAATGCTTTCCTGAGTGGTAGCCAAGCGCTCAGCACAATCCCATCAAAAAAGGAAGTTAAGAAGAAAGCAGTTAAAACTTTCACATGCAGTTGTAATAGAAGATATTCTTGAAGGAAAGTTTATGTCTCTACAAGCCAATTTAGTTACCCATTTCACAGCTGGACTGGGAGAAAATGTTAAAATCTTGTACATACCATGATCCACTCTCAATTAAGACTCCTCGAGGGTAGAGATTCCGTTGCTCCTTGTGGTGCTTTAAGTACAGAGGGACCACAGGATTGGTGGATTGACTGAAAGAATAAAACACAGACCCACAAGTTAATATGTTTTTCAAACTTCGAGTTGAGGGTGTTCCTGAATGGCTACGGATCACCTTTGGGTGTAAGATTCTGATCCACTCCACTCACAAAGATAGTAACAGTTACTTTATAAAGTAATCTACATTGAGGAAGGTCTTTAATAAATATTAGGTATGACAATATAGAATAGCAAGGAGAGATAAGAAAGCCTTCCTCAGCGATCAAAGCAAAGAAATAGAGGAAAACAACAGAATGGGAAAGACTAGAGATCTCTTCAAGAAAATTAGAGATACCAAGGGAATATTTCATGCAAAGATGGGCTCAATAAAGGACAGAAATGGTATGCACCTAACAGAAACAGAAGGTATTAAGAAGAGGTGGCAAGAATACACAGAGGAACTGTACAAAAAAGATCTTCACAACCCAGATAATCATGATGGTGTGATCACTGACCTAGAGCCAGACATCCTGGAATGTGAAGTCAAGTGGGCCTTAGGAAGCATCACTAAGAACAAAGCTAGTGGAGGTGATGGAATTCCAGTTGAGCTATTTCAAATCCTAAAAGATGACGCTGTGAAAGTGCTACACTCAATATGCCAGCAAATTTGGAAAACTCAGCAGTGGCCACAGGACTGGAAAAGGTCAGTTTTTATTCCAATCCCAAAGAAAGGCAATGCCAAAGAATGCTCAAACTACCACACAATTGCACTCATCTCACATGCTAGTAAAGTAATGCTCAAAATTCTCCAAGCCAGGCTTCAGCAATACATGAATCTGAACTCCTGATGTTCAAGTTGGTTTTAGAAAAGGCAGAGGAACCAGAGATCAAATTGCCAACATCCTCTGGATCATTGAAAAAGCAAGAAAGTTCCAGAAAAACATCAATTTCTACTTTGACTATGCCAAAGCCTTTGACTGTGTGGATCACAATAAACTGTGGAAAATTCTTCAAGAGATGGGAATACCAAACCACCTGACCTGCCTCTTGAGAAACCTGTATGCAAGTCAGGAAGCAACAGAACTGGACATGGAACAACAGACTGGTTCCAAATAGGAAAAGGCTGTATATTGTCACCCTACTGATTTAACTTATATGCAAAGTACATCGTGAAAAACGCTGGGCTGGAAGAAGCACAAGCTGGAGTAAAGATTGCTGAGAGGATTATCAATAACTTCAGATATGCAGATGACACCACCCTTATGGCAGAAAGTGAAAACTAAAGAGCCTCTTGATGAAGATGAAAGAGGAGAGTGAAAAAGTTGGCTTAAAGCTCAACATTCAGAAAACTAAGATCATGGCATCCAGTCCCATCACTTCATGGCAAATATATGGGGAAACAGTGGAAACAGTGGCTGACCTTATTTTTTGGGGCTCCAAAATCACTGCAGATGGTGCTTGCAACCATGAAATTAAAAGACGCTTACTCCTTGGAAGGAAAGTTATGACTAACCTAGATAGCATATTGAAAAGCAGAGACATTACTTTGTCAACAAAGGTCCATCTCATCAAGGCTATGGTTTTTCCAGTAGCTGTGTATGGATGTGAGAGTTGGACTATAAAGAAAGCCAAGCACCGAAGGATTGATGCTTTTGAACCATGGTGTTGGAGAAGACTCTTGAGAGTCCCTTGGACTGCAAGGAGACCCAACCAGTCCATCCTAAAGGAGATCAATCCTGAGTGTTCATTGGAATGACTGATGTAGATGCTGAAACTCCAATACTTTGGCCACCTGACATGAAGAACTGACTCATTTGAAAAGACCCTGATGCTGGGAAAGATTGAAGGTGGGAGGAGAAGGGGACAACAGAGGATGAGATGGTTGGATGGCATCACCAACTCGATGGACATGGGTTTTGGTAAACTCTGGGAGTTGGTGATCAGAGAAGGCAATGGCACGCCACTCCAGTATTCTTGCCTGGAAAATCCCATGGGCGGAGGAGCCTGGTAGGCTGCAGTCCATGGGGTCACTAAGAGTCGGATATGACTGAGCAACTTCCCTTTCACTTTTCACTTTCATGCATTGGAGAAGGAAATGGCAACCCACTCCAGTGTTCTTGCCTGGAGAATCCCAGGGACGGGGGAGCCTGGTGGGTTGCCGTCTGTGGGGTCACACAGAGTCAGACATGACTGAAGTGACTTAGCAGCAGCAGCAGCAGCAGCAGCAGCAGCAGGGAGTTGGTGATGGACAGGGAGGCCTGGCATGCTGTGGTTCATGGGGTCACAAAGAGTTGGACACGACTGAGCGACTGAACTGTACTGAACTGATGACAGTATAACTGATGCTGAATTCTCTGCAACGCGGATTTGAGGACAGAGATTATATGAGGTGGACAAATTGTGTGGAAATAAAATTCCCCACTGTTCACAGAAGCAATATTTACAACAGTCAAGACATGGAAGCAACCTAAATATCCATCAACAAGATTGGATTAAGAAGATATGGTGCATATATACAATGGAATATTACTTTTCCATAAAAAGAGTATAATACTGCCATATGCAATAACATGGATACAGCTAGAGAATATTATGCTTAGTGAAATAAGTCAGAGAAAGGCAAATACTATACAGTATAACTTATATGTGGAATCTAAAATAATATAAATGAATGTATATACAAAACAGTAACAGACTTACAGAGTAAAAAATAAACTTGTTGTTACCAAAGGGAGGGAGAAATTAGAAGTATGGGATTAATAGACATAAACTACTATATAAAGTAGATAAGCAACAAGGATGTGATGTAAACCACAGGGAATTATACCCACTATATCACAATAAGCTATAATGGAATATCACCTGCAAAAATACTGAATCACTATGAAGTGCTTGTGAAACTAACACAATACTGTAAATCAACTATATTTCAATTTTTAAAAAAATTCCAGAAACTATAAAAATTACAGACATTTTGAAAAGTTTGCCCAAACCACCTTTTATTAATTCATTTATTTTTTATTGAAGGATAATTGCTTTACAGAATTTTGCTGTTTCTGTCAAACCTCAGCATGAATCAGCCATAGGTATACATATATCCCCTCCCTTTTGAAGCTCCCTCCCGTCTCCCTCCCTATCCTACCCCTCTAGGCTGGCAGAGCCCCTGTTTGAGTTTCCTGAGCCATACAGCAAATTCCCATTCTTTATTGATAAAAAGGCTCGAAAGTTGACTGCCCTCATGATAGCCGACTGGGACAAGAACAGACCTTTGACCCTGACGGAGCCAGTTCACTGGCCTATGCTGACCAATTACGTTCTTCCTCTGGCTTCACTCAATCTCCTGCGTGCATGGTTTCTCTTTCTGAGGCACACAGTGGAATATCTTCAGGCATAAAGATGATGAAACAGAGGCACAAGGTGGCCTGGGTGGAGGAGAATGGTTCAGGTGTCGAGAGAAGAACAGAGATAAGAGATCATGCCAGCTTTAGTTTCTTGAGATAGAGGAAAATTATAAAAACTTAAGAAAAAAAACAATGAAGCAGGCCACTAGACTCCTGAAGGAATCTTTCCTCTGGCTCACCCCCACGACGAATTTATATCGTTTAAGTGCACAAACAATTAAATGCACTGTTTGGGATTTTCCTAATGTAGCTCATTGTTGTAGGACAACTCTTCCTGCCCCCCCTAATTCCAGAGCTCTTCTGTGTCCTCTATGACTTAATAATTACCACCATCATCACTCTATTCACTCCCTCCAAAAGAAAGTTATGTAGATCTGGGCTCTGGAAAAATCTAATACATTCAGAAATCTTTAGGTTGTACAGTTCCACAGATATCAGGGAATGAGTGACTCTGGTAAAAGTGTGTTGAAATGCAAGTATTAGTCTCTGAATCGTGTTTGACCCTTTGCGACCCCATGCACTGTAATCTACCAGGCTCCAGCAATAATACTGAAGTGGGTAGACAGTTCCTTCTCCAGAGGATCTTCTTGACCCAGGGGTCAAACTCTGGTCTCCTGCATTGCAGTTGGATTCTTTACCATGTGAGTCACCAGGGAAGAGGGACATTAAATACTTCCTCTTGGTGCTCCCAAATTAGAGACTGAATAGAGTTAAAGACCCACTGAGTAGTTAGAAACATCACACTGTTTCCTTCCCCACGGGACAAGGAAAGCCACTTGGCTTCTCCAGGATAAAATATTTCCTAAGTTAAACAGCAGGATTGGCCACTTTTACGTTATCACAGGAGGTTACCCTTGCTAGCAAGTGAGTAATTTGGCATCCTTAAGGCAAACTGACTACTCTGGATTTGCAGAGATGTCTTCTATCACTTCCCTGGTAGCTCAGATGCTAAAAAAAATCTGTCTGCAATGTAGGAGACCGGGATTCGATCCCAGGGTCGGGAAGATTCCCTGGAGAAAGAAAGGGCAACACACTTCAGTATTCTTGCCTGGAGAATTCCACAGACAGAGGAGCCTGGAGGGGTCACAGAGTCGGACACGACTGAACGACTAACACTTCACCTTCTTTCCTCTGTCACTTCAGGGAAGTCCCCTCATAGGCTCACGTGTGTCAGATTCTGCCCCCCTGCTTTCTGCCAATGGTTTGAGTGTTTTCACCCTCCACCCAAACAACCAAAACCCTCACAGAATATCCAACAAGTATTTAGAACTGTGGATGACTTAGAGACTCTATGTTCTGTCTCTTTCTCTTCCATTTAGAGGGGAAGTGATCTACAGGATCACTTTCAAAAGGTGGACTGACCAAGAAAGAACCCAGAGGAGGCAACACAGAGACCCCCCAGGATGGCTAAAGTGGGTCCTGTAACAAGCATGGAAGAATAAACAGAAAGCCTGGTCTGACAAATACGCATACAGGCCCATCACAGGCAAAGTAAAATGTTGACTATAAAAGCACAAATCAGCAGTAATACTAACAGCAATTTCTATTTTCCCACGATGCTTCATAGTTCTCAAAGCACTTGGAATACCTTATCACAGCTAAATAGGCAGTTTGCTGTTATCAAACCCAGACTGCAGATGAACCAACCGATCCTCCAAGAGGTTAATCAACTTTGCCGGAAGCACAAGGTATACTTGTGGATAAGAGCACCTGCTGTAGAGACAAAGAGACTTGAGTTGGAATCTTGGTTCCCACTGTTTATTAGGTGCATGAGAAGACTGGGACAAGTAGTTAAATCTCGCCATACCTCAATTTATTTATCTGTAAAATTGAACCGACTTATGACAACTAAGCACTGTTCTAAAAGTTACATTACAGATACAATAAACATTCTCCCCAAACTCCTGTAAGATAGAAACCCCATTTTACAGTTAAGAAAACTGAGGCAAGTAAAAATTAAGTCACTTGCTTATGATTACACAGCTAGCAAGCTGCAGAAGTGGGAATCACGCCCAGGCCCAGCTTCTCATGATGATACACTACTGCTGTATGTCTTCCAAATCTCTCTCATTAGCTGGGTGAAAAGTTAATGGCCTCACAAGACTGCTGTGTATGGCGTAGCAAGAGTTCAAAACACGGCAGCCATTTGTTGCTTTTTTAGAAGAACTTCTCTTATTTCCTGTCTGTCACCATAGAATGGAGGCTCTCTAAGGGCTGCTGCTGCTACTGCTGCTAAGTCGCATCAGTCGTGTCCGACTCTGTGCGACCCCATAGACGGCAGCCCACCAGGCTCCCCCGTCCCTGGGATTCTCCAGGCAAGAACACTGGAGTGGGTTGCCATTTCCTTCTCCAATGCATGAAAGTGAAAAGTGAAAGTGAAGTCACTCAGTCGTATCCAACTCTTAGCGACCCCATGGACTGCAGCCTACCAGGCTCCTCTGTCCATGGGATTCTCCAGGCGAGAGTACTGGAGTGGGGTGCCTTCTCCGTCTCTAAGGGCAGAGGTGTCCATTTTGTCCACCATAATGGCCCTAGAATATAGAACAGTGCTTGGCACAAGAGGGGCCTTGAAATTACTTGTCAAGTAAATGAAGAGTTGAAGGAATAAGGATCATATTCAGAGGTCTTTGGGGGAGTGGAATATGGAAGGAGCCAGAATAGAACATGAATTATTCTCTCTGAGCATATTTTCAAAAGTGGGTGCATTGTCAACATCTTTAAAGAAATACCATTAATATGAAAGTCAAGACTGATGAAAAGGCATCTTAGGAAACTGAGTGCAATACACAATTGAAACTTCAGAGGCCAGATCTTGAGACGGGCAGACAGGTAGGAGAGGGTTGTTTGGGGTACGCATGCACTTGTCACCTGCTGGTGCTGCACCCTCTACAGCCTCCTGCCTCCCCCCAAAACCTGGCTGTACCTTCTAGTCCAGCCACTACTCCCCCGAGTTTTGAATCTGGCTGCATCCCTGGACCCACTGAACCAACTGGGGAGCTGAATGGAACCTAAGCCTCCTGACTCCTATCTCAGTTGTCTATCACCCCTCATGACCTTAAACACCCCCAAAGGATTCCATAAATGGACGAGGATCCAAATGAAAGAACTAGATTGAAGTTAGGCAGGAAAGAGAGAGTGTCCTTTAAATGCCAATAGGCACTGCCTTTGGCATAACAAAGGAGTTAAAACATAATTAAGATCTGAAGACCGATTGCAGGAATGTGTATGATTATTTTTATTATTTTTCCTCTTTCTATCTTTGTGATAGGATGTGATCAACCTTGGCCATGCTCCGTTGCTTAGTAGCAGACAGTTAGAGTTTTAATTATATACTAAAATAAGCTAAAGAACAGAAAACTGCTTTATGTCTAATACGTATATATCAAGAAAGGCATGTGACAGCATCTAAATTGCTTTAGTGCCTGATAAAGAGTGCCTCCGGTAGGGTTGTCATCAAAAGATCACAGACGGAGTAGGAAAGTATTATTAATAAAGCTGCTACTCTATTTATATGTCCTCCATTGTTTGTGATTCCTTGTTAGAAGCTAGAAATGAATTTTTATCTACCACTAATTTCATCAGAGTTTTTTTTTTTTCCTAGTTAGAGGAAAAAAAAAAAAAAACTTTTATCAATTGCACTGCCAACCGTAGTCCTCCAAATAGAATTCTTTTCACTCCTCCAGATCTTCAATTCCCAAAATATTATATCTCACAATAAAAAACTAAAGAATTAGTCCATTCATTCTTTCAATGTTTAACAAAGTCATGTTCCAGCAGCAAACCCCAGAGGCGTTCTTGGCCCTCACAGAGATTTAAGAGAAGGGGAAGATAATAAATAAGTAAAACAATGAAAAGATAATCACAGATTCTAACAAGGGCTATAAAAGAAATAAAAGTATATTACTTAGGATTATGTTTAGCTGCAAGTGACAGAAGATTCAAAATCATTTGGCTTTAACCAAGGCTGTGATTCAGCCCAGTATGTATTTAGGTAGTTACAACAATTTTTTAACATTGGCATGTATTCAGACTGATCAGTGTCTGATTCTCTTTGGTTGATTCAGATTCATATGCTGGACAAGTTGTATATTTGTTGACTATTGATTATGGTTTAAAGAGTTTTTTCTCTCTTTCTCTCATATTAAGGAAGGTTCTTCATAATGGGTAAGGCAGCTTCATGAATTCAGCAAGGACCCAGATTTTGTTGTTCACCATTTTCAGCACCTGGTTTAGAACTCATGGCTAAACAGCAGAACAATGACTGCTTGGGTTCCAGCCATTACATCTACATGAAAAACAAAAGTGAAAAGAGAGCCATACCTCCACCACTTGAGGATAACTTAGTGTTTATCCCAATAACCAGAATATGGTTCATGGCTGCAAGGGAAGCTGGAATAGGTAGACTTCATTGTAGATAGGCAAATGCTCACCTAGATTTTAGGCAGGAATTCTACTGCTAAGAAAACAGGGAGGACTTCCCTGATGGGCTAGCTAGTGGTTAAGAATCCACTCGCCAGTGCTGGGGACATGAATTTGAACCCTCCTCCTGGCAGATTCCGCATGCCCTGGGGCAACTAAGCCCATATGCTGAAACTACTGAGCCTGTGCCCCCTAGACCCCATGCTCTGCCACAAGAGAAGCCACCACAATGAGAGAAGTCTGCATATTTCAACTAGAAAGTAGCCCCCACTTGCCATAACTAGAGAAAGCCCACATGCAACTACAAAGACTCAGTGCAGCCAAAAATCAATTAATTGCAAAAAAGAAAACAGGGAGCACAGAGGAAGACAGGTAAGTAGACATTGCCACGCAGAGTGATGTGACACAGGGTGACTGATGCACAGAGTGCTGCTTTCAACAGTGTAGTCAAACAGGGGAGTCAGGAGGCAACAGCTGAGCTGAAGCCTAGGGCATGCAAGTGACCCTGTCAAGTGCATCAGAGGCAAAGGACTCCAGGCAACAACAACGTCTTATTTCAAAACAGATCAATAGATTTTTACCTCATTTTATAAGTAATCTTATGCAACTACTACGTTTTCCTGAGCTGCCTGAAAATCCGTTTTCTTCCCTAATTCTTAGCTGTCCAAATCTCAAAGCACGTTACATGATAGCTGAGGTTATTGCAACAGACAACTACTGTCACCTGTAATTCTGAACCTGGGAGGAAGATAGCTGAGAAGATATTTAGCAGCAAAATACTACTTGATATATTATTTAGGGGTGCTTTAGCCAGGGTGGGCGTGCGGTGGCCAAGCCAAACAAAATGTGCATGTAGTATGTCTTAGAAACCACCATGAGTGGTGTAAATATCATGTTAGATTCAGACAAAGCCACTTACAAATTAGGGTATTAAATCACAACTCACATCACAATAACATGATTTGGTTTGGTGTTCACTGGAATAGAACTGATCGTATGGAACTAATGTGATGTTTTGTGCAACTGTCACATTCGTTATGCATTTGTTACGTGATTTTCGTGGGTGCCAGAATGTAATTCATTGGAATAAACAGAAAAGCCTCATGGCATGAAAGCCTAAAGCTATAAAGGGGAATCTGCCTTCCCATCCTATAATTAAGGTGATATCACACCGAGTGCATTTTCTTAATGAATATCTTACACTGACATCAAAGAGAAAAAAAGAAATTGGTGATAACTGTTTATTTCTGTAGATTTCATGTGAACAAAGATCATTATAAAGCCAATGAATTTCATCTAAATTTATCTTCCAATGCAATGGCACTTCCCAGGTGGCTCAGTGATAATGAATTCACCTGCCAGTGCAGGAGATATGGGTTCTATCCCTGGGTTGGGAAGATCCCCTGGAGCAGGAAATAGCAACCCACTCCAGTATTCTTGGGAAAATCCCATGGACAGAGGAGCCTGGTGGGCTACAGTCCACGGAGTTGCACAAGAGTCAGTCATAACTTAGTGACTAAACAACATCTTCCAATGGCAAAGTGTTGCCTACTACAGAAAACAGAGATAGGGTGTATGGAGATGGATGCATATGGATGTGTGTGTTTTAAGACTTCTTCTTGAGTCTGCTGACCCATCCACAGAAGAGGGGAATTGCCATTATTACACGTTTGGAGGAAGAAGCTCTAAGAATATACTTTTTCTAAATTGACCAGATTCCCTACACATCTTTATGTATCTACATGTCTATGGAATCAAGAAATCATCTGTTCCAAAGCTGTGAGGATGCGAGGCTCATTTTCAAGAGCAAAGACTATGTCCTTTTTTACCTCTGTAACTTCAACACCTGACACAATGTTTGACATAGAGTGGTTGCTCAGTAAGGTTTAAATGAATGAATGGTAACTCTCCTTCACAATTTTCACATACTCTATAACTCTTTTAAGTCCTTGCCAAAATCCAATCTGACAAAAATCCAATATATAATAAAATTCCAAGACCATGGAAATTAGAATTGATCATTGAGAAACCAATATCATATGGTATTCTATTATACATATCCCCCTCCCTCTGGAAACCTATCTCAATTTGAAACAGTAAACGCACACAATGACCACACAGTACTGCAGTATACACATTTAGGTGTGGGAAAAAAAACAAAACTTGTATTTGTTTTTTTTTTTCCCCTAAAATTAGACTTCATTGCTAATTGGAGTTTCCCATCTCTTATTAAGGAGGTGGAAGGATAATCTTTGAAGTTGGGGGTTCCATTCCTTTTCTCAAAAGGTTTTGCCTCAGATTCGAGGGACTCTTCAGAAAAGAGGCATTAGGGTAAGCAAAGCTTCAGGTCCCCCATGCCACTGTCTCTGATCCTTGGCAATGGGCCCAAGTAGGTTACTGATGAGTTGTCCCTCTCAGCCTTTGCTGTAAGGTCCTTCTCAACCGGTAGTTTTCTTCATTAATGCCAGGTGTTCCTATTGGGTGATAATACTGCCTAAAGGCCCTGCTGCTGCTGCTGCTGCTGCTGCTAAGTTGCTTCAGTCATGTCCGGCTCTGTGTGACCCCATAGACGGCAGCCCACCAGGCTCCCCCGTCCCTGGGATTCTCCAGGCAAGAACACTGGAGTGGGTTGCCATTTCCTTCTCCAATGCATGAAAGTGAAAAGTCAAAGTCAAGTCGCTCAGTCATGTCTGACTCTTCGCAACCCCATGGACTGCAGCCTACCAGGCTCCTCCATCCATGGGATTTTCCACCTAAAGGCCCTACTCTACCTAAATGCTCCAGGAGTCTTTTTGTCCTCTACAGAATGGCTTCATCTTTAGGAACTTACCTGGGAAGACCTTCCTGCCCTCTCTGCTCTCAGATCCCACAAAACTACCTGAGATTTTTGCCATCTCCCCAGGCTGTGGTCTAAGTAACACTGCACAAGACCTGTTTCTCTAGTGTCCACCAACACCTCTGCTCCCTGACCTTTTCTTCACCCCTAACTCGGGAATCTTTTTGGAGTCCGTGAGGAGAGTGAAAAAGTTGGCTTAAAACTCAACATTGAGAAAACGAAGATCATGGCATCAGGTCCCATCACTTCATGGCAAATAGATGAGGAAACAGTGGAAACAGTGTCAGACTTTATTTTGGGGGGCTCCAAAATCACTGCAGATGGTGACTGCAGCCATGAAATTAAAAGATGCTCACTCCTTGGAAGAAAAGTTATGACCAACCTATTGAAAAGCAGAGACATTACTTTGCCAACAAAGGTCTGTTTAGTCAAGGCTATGGTTTTTCCAGTGGTCATGTGTGGATGTGAGAGTTGGACTGTGAAGAAAGCTGAGTGCTGAAGAATTGATGCTTTTGAACTGTGGTGTTGGAGAAGACTCTTGAGGGTCCTTTGGACTGCAAGGAGATCCAACCAGTCCATTCTGAAGGAGATTAGCCCTGGGATTTCTTTGGAAGGAATGATGCTAAAGCTGAAACTCCAGTACTTTGGCCACCTCATGTGAAGAGTTGACTCATTGGGAAAGACTCTGATGCTGGGAGGGATTGGGGGCAGGAGGAGAAGGGGACGACAGAGGATGAGATGGCTGGATGGCATCACCGACTAGATGGACGTGAGTCTGAGTGAACTCGGGGAGCTGGTGATGGACAGGGAGGCCTGGCGTGCTGCGATTCATGGGGTCGCAAAGAGTCGGACATGACTGAGTGACTGAACTGAACTGAACTGAACTGAAAAGAAATTTTTATATCCAAGTATTGTTTCTGTGCTGTGAAGTCTTTCCTATCTCACTATGAAGAGACTCCTCTGTTTTCCATTTTCTGAAGTAACTTCCCTCTGCAGGGTCCATGAACACAGAATAATCAAGTTTCGTGAACTTGTGGAGACATAAAGGAGGAGGTTATAATACAGAGGGAACGCTTGGGTTAGTATGATATGAAAATATGATTCTACCCAGTAAGTTCTCTGTGGGGACATGGAACTGGAGCAAAGAAAGGAAGTGAGAGCCAGGGGATGGGGATGGGCAGTAACAGGAAACGCTGCCAGGGCTGTGGAAGCACCAAGTGAAGGTTAGCAGAGATGCCTCAGGGCCCAAATTCAAGGGGTTTAGGACTAGTTAAATCCTAACCCACGAAGACCCAGCAATCAAGGAAGACCTAGAAACCAGAAGGCAGAAGCACTCCGGTAACAAGTGCTTAATGATGAAACAGAGCCAAATTTATAAGAGGAAAGTTTTTTTTTTAAAAAAAGGAAAAAGACTTCAACTCTTTGACACTTCTACCATCCAGAAGGGCATCCATGTCCCCTCCTCCTCCGAAATCAGAGAGGGCCAGTGATTGCTCTGATCAGTAGAGAAGTGGAAGTAATGCCTTCGGACCTGTGAAGCCAGGTCTTAAAGCCATGCAGCTGCCGTCTGGGTTTTGTGAAACACCGGCTCTTGGCTTCCTTCCTCTCAGACACCAGCCACCAAGCTAAGCAAAACCCAAGCCACATGGAAAGCCCACGTGTAGGCACTGTGGTCAACAGCCTCAGTCGAGCCAAGTTTTTGAATCATCTCGGCTCGGGCGCCAGACTTGGGAGCCAAGAAACCTCTGGAGGAATCTAGCCCTCAGCTGCTGCGTCATGGCCAGCTGTCGACATCCTCCCAGCTGCGGCCCCAGACATCATGGAGCAGAGATAACACCAACCATGCCAGCTAGGTCCTGTCCAAGTTCCTGACCCGCAGAAGCCATGAGTATAATAGCATGTCTTTTGTTTTATGCCGTGATTTCAGGTGGGTTTGTTATGCAACAAAAGATAAGTAGAAGAGTTGGGAAACAGAAACGAGAAAAGCAAGGCAGTGGGCTGGAGCTGCTCATTGCTAGATTGGAAGGTTGGTCCAAGAAAAAAATTAGCCTCTAGTACACAGTAAGAGCTGACATCTGAACGTTAGTCTGTGATAAGTGTTTCTGACATGTATTCATTAATTTAGCCTCACCACTGTCTGAGGTAAGGAATGTTATTTATGGACATTTTACAGTCAAAGAAAGATAGGTAGAGACATGTTAGATTTCTGGCCCAAGGTTATACGATTTTTTGTGGAGAGTATTGAAATCAAATCCACTGGTGTGGCTTGTGTGGAACTTATGTGGTCATGCAGAAAACCGCAAACCTATTTGAGAAGATTCCGTTAGCATTTTTAACAAAAGAAAACGAACAACTGGTCTTTTCCCTCAAGGAATTCTACTTGAAAGATAACAAGAGAAAAGAAGTTGGATGTTTTTACACTATTTCAGCTCCAAAACTTTGGCCACTTGATGCGAAGGGATAACCCATTGGAAAAGGCCCTGATGCTGGGTAAGATTGAAGGCAAAAAGAGAAGAGGGTAGCAGAGAATGACATGGTGAGATAGTATCACCAACTCAATAGACATGAATTTGAGCAAACTCCAGGAGATAGTGAAGAACAGGGAAGCTTGGTATGCTGCAAGTCCATGGGGTCGCAAAGAGTCAGACACAACTTAGTGACTGAACAATAACAACCACTCCAAACACTATTTATGGCTAAATGCAGTTTGGGTTTTATAGATACTAAGATATATTGGCTAATAATAAAGTTATTTTATATGGAGAAAAGACAACTATTGTTTAAAAAAAAAAAAACATTAGTAGAAACACAACTGGAGAAAAAATAACAATAACCATCAAGTGTTGTTAAACGTGGAAATAACTGGTTTTTATATTTTCTCTTATTAATCTTCACTCTAGCCCTCTGAGATGGTCTTAAATTATTTGCCTGAGAAGCTATTACATATCCCATACCCTTAAAAACTGATGACAAAAATGGCATTTTAGGCTTCTTTCCCCACAGTGCATACCATTTATAGTTTCACTGTATAATTTTTGATTTTTGGCAATGCGTATATAGATAAAATGTTCTCTTTTCAGGGGTTCTTCATCTCAAACTAGATATGATTAAATAAAAAGTTCAGGGGGCAACAGAAGAAATAAATACCCAAGGCTGTTATCGAGTCTTGTATAATAATCCCGATAAAGAGATTAAATCTGCCAATGGTTTTCACTAACCAAAGTAAGATAGACCTCCCATGTTTTGGTTTACACTCCTTTTTTCTTCCTTCTGTTACAAAAGAATAACTATATCTCATAAGCCTTGTTTAGGAAACACACAAAAATCCTTAGATGGCTTTTAAATTCTAATTCAACTATCCTCATCCAAGCTACAAAGAGAAACTTACATCTGTTTTTGCTTAGGTAGAAAAAAAAAAAAATGCACTACATTATTTGAGTAGTAGGCCAGTAAAACATAGTGAAAATCCTCAAGCAATGTCATTAAAGAAAAGGATGAAGAGGAAGAGCAGGGGGGAAAAGAAGGAAGAGGAGGAGAAACATTGCTTCCTTTCAATAAGCATATAGTATGTTTTCGAGCACAGCCAAGTAATAACAAAAGATTTCAGACTACAGACTTTAGATGAGTCCCTTTGTTTTTTTCACATACAGTCTGGATATGAGAGGTGCAGGGCTGGAGGGCAGCCGTGCTACAGTCAACGTCAGGAAGCTGTCTCCTGGTTCCAAGCAGCTGTTTCAGCTCTCCCTCTTTCCCAGCCCATAAGAAGTAAGACATAGAGGGCCGCTCACATCCTGTTATCCAGAATTCAATGGCATGGTCTCATCTAGTTGCAAGGGAGGCTGGAAAAAAAAGGAAGTGAGCAATGTGGCCATGTGCTGAGCTAAAATTCAGAGCATTCTACATTAAAAGGAAGAAGAGAAAATAGGGACAATTATCCATCTAAATCATAGACCAGAGACTGGAAAATTATGGCCTGAATCTGACTTACCACCTGCTTCTGAACAGCCTGTGAGGTGACTGGCTTTTACAAATGAAGATTTACAATCAATTTGATCAACATTTACAATCAATTTAGTTAGTGTTAGGAAACACTAACTTCAAACTCCAACTAAGCCAAAAGTTGTTCCCCTCAAAAGAGAATTCTTTTCTTTTCATGAGTAGATCTGAGCCACAAACACAGTACTCAATTGTTACTACTATACTTTGAGGCTCACCAAAGAAACATTTGTGGTAATTTGTTTTCTCTCTTCTTATACAAGTAGTGACATACTTTCCTTGATTTTGCCTCTTGACTTACAAAGTCCACAGCATTAAATATCAGGCCCTTAAAAAAAAAAAAAAACTTTGTTGACCCCGGTCACCGTCTGAGCTGGACTAAATTTGTGGAATTCCTGCAAAGCACAGAAAGAACGGCTTACCAGCGGCAGAGCAAAACAGAACCCCATGACCCCAAGGAGTCTGGCCTGTGTTTCTAATCATAGTAAAACCTCTTTAACCAGGTCAGCAATCCAGGGACTTCTATAAGCCAAAGTCCAACGGTGCAGGGGGGAGGAAGCTAGGAGAGAAAAAAAGTTTCTGCAGAGCCCAAATGAAAGCAATGAAGTTCATGCACTGCACATGCGGAGAACACCCAGATCTTCACATTTCACGTGTGTCTTCCTCATACAAGACACACTTCTGTATACTGATAGTAACTCAAGTGGATTAGCAGTTCATCTGAGCCCACTGCAGAGTTTTAGCAGCAAATTTGAAGGGCTGGGGAAGAAAGAAGATGAGGTAAGAGCACTGCTCTCTCAGGCCTCTTCATTTAAAGACTGCAAGCTCCATTCCATCTCTGAAGCCCCAAAGGACACCACTATATCACAGCTCAAGGAAGTATTGACCTTAAAGCTGGCCTGTGCCATCAAGCACAGGTTAACATTACATTCCTTATGTTCTGTTTCAAGAGATAGAGAATAATAAAAATGATGGACTTTCCTACTGGTCCAATAGTTAAGAATCCGTCTGCCAATGCAGGAGACAAGAGTTCTACCCCTGGTCCGGGAAGAACCTACAAGATGCAGAGCAACTAAAGCCTGGTGTGCCACAACTACTGAGCCTGCACTCTAGGGATGGAACTGAGCCGTGGCGTCCGCAAGCCGCAGCAACGAGGAGCATGCGCATTGAAAGGAGGAGAAGCCCCACCTTAGCCAGGACTAGACAAAGCCCGCCCAGCAACCGAGACCTAGCGCAACCCCACATAATAAATACATAAAACACTGAAGAGAAATTTTGGCCAGTTACAGAGACTGGTTATCTAGAACCAATTCATAAGCGGCTTTTCTTCTTCCAAGAACTCACGTAAATAAAACATGGTTATACTTATAAGGGCTTCTCGGGTAGCTCAGCTGATAAAGAATCCACCTGCAATGTGGGTGACCTGGGTTTGATCCCTGGATTGGGAGGGCCCCCCCCTGGAGAAGGGAATGACAACCCACTCCAGTATTCTTGCCTGGAGAATTCCATGAACAGAGGAGCCTGGCAGGCTACAGTCCACCAGGTCACAAAGAGACACGACTGATGCGACTTAGCACAGCACAGTACCATGTGCTTACAAACAGGTATTTCCACAATCCTAGATAACAGGTAATTTTAACCTATAACTTTCCCCCAATGTTTTGTTTTTCATTTTAAATAAGGCTGTATTTTTATTGGCAGTATTATGGCAAGACTTTCCAGTCCTGGTCTACTAGTCGCAAATGATTACTTTATACACAAGTGACAGCAAATAAGTTCAAATTGCTTTAAGAGGGGAAAGAGGAAGGTGAGGAGAGGGAGCAGAGAGGCAGGGGGTGAAGGGGGAAGAAGGAGAAGAGGAGGAAGAAAAAACGGAAGGAAATGGGGTGTTAAGAAAACACAAGTGGAGCTTACTTTATGTCAAGTGGTCAATACTCTCTTCTCTGAGGAGGTAAATTTTAATCTGAAACGTAAATGATTAAGGAGCCAATTGTTGGAAAAGCAAACACTAATGGTCACAGGCAGAAAGGACATCTGAACAGGAGGACCACCTTTCAGCTTGCAGGGCTGCCCGTTTCCACTCGAGCCGGGCCGAGTCAACCTGACTCAGGCAGGAAGTATGCGGCCTGCCTATGCCCCATCCCTGCCAACAGTGATTGGTCCAGGAATATGCCTACTGGCCTAATCAGGCCAAGGAGACTCTGGAAGGATGGAAATGCCTTTTCCAGGCTGGATGATAAACAAGCAAGAGTGGTCTGGGGCCACTGGTCATTTTGCGACCTCACAGGGGAAGTCTAGGTAAGAATGAAGGCCAAGAACAGAGAGCAGAAACATGAAAGACAGGGAGCTACTGACGCAGAGGTTTCATTTGGGCATCTGAAGTCACTACTGCAAGTTTCACTCCTGGAGTTTTTCTATATGAATCAGTAAAACCTCTCTTTCAGTTTAACCCAGTGGATTTTGGCTTCTGTCACATGTAACTGAAAGCAACATGACAACACAGTGGGCTTTGGAAATGACAGAAGTAAGAGCCCCTGTGTATTTAGAGGACTGTATACTTCATGAGTCCTCTGGACATCTTATTGAAAAGTTTGGATATCCATCTTGATATCCATCTTAGGATATCCATCTGGCAGAGGATTACATGGTGGTGGTGGCTGGGGCTAGGGGACTGGAAAATAATTTATGAAAACCTAGCCATGAATGATGAAGAGGAGGGAGACACAGATATAGGAATTCAATACCTTCCTTCTCTCCCTTTGCCTCATACTGTGGTTAAGGTAGAGGGAAGAAAAGTCCTAAACTGATACATCTGGGAGTAGCAAGAGTTTGGAAAAGGTAGAGCTTGCCCAATCCCCTCCAAAGGTACAGTGATGAGTATCTATTGTTCTGCCCGCCTGAAGTCCTCTCCGCCGTATTTGTGGAGCAGCATCATCATCTGGAATCTGGGTGAATCTCACCACCCTTTCTCTTGGTTTACAGTTTAGGTGCTGATCACTGAATCTACTGGAGTGGACCCACATGACCCAGACCTGGCCATTTGGCATGTTCCACCACATTCCATGGTGGTCATGCTCAAGTAGGCCTCTTCAGAACTAATTCAGGGACTTGGCCTTAGCAACAGGGAAGAGGTGCCGGCTTTCAGTTGGACCTTGGAACTACCAGAGGAGTCCTCATGGAGAAGATTCACCTGCAGAGGAGGGCAGAGTCAAGAAAACTATAGAGGGCCTTCCCTAGTAGTTAAGACACCGTGCTTTCACTCCAGAGGCATGAATTTGATCCCTGGTCAGGGCACGAAGATCATTCATGCCATACTGCACAGCCAAAAAATAGAGAACAAATACAAAAGCACAAAAAACTACAGAGAGGCAGAGGGAATGCCTTGTTTAAGCCCTTGAACTCTGGCACACAGGAAATTACAATCACCATTTACTTTTTGGTGATGTGAGCCAATAAATTCCTTTCCCATTGGATAGGAATTCCTCTGTTCACCATTTATCCCCAAGCAAAGAACGGAAACTGAAGAATATGAGTGAAATAAATTTCCAATCTCATTTGTAAGGAGTGGAAAAGATGTGTTAATGTGTTTTCCATCAGACTTTGTAATACTGGGACTTCAGGTACCTGATGATTAGCCTAGATTTTCTGGGTTAGCCTATAACCAATTAGTAATTGACACTTTGAGATTTAACCTACAAGATTTGGGGCTTCCCAGGTGGCCCCAGTGGTAAAGAACCTGCCTGCCAATGCAGGAGATGAGATGCAGGTTTGATCCCTGGTTCGGGAAGATCCCCTGGTGGAGGGCATGGCAACCCACTCCAGTATTCTTGTCTGTAGAATTCATGTACAGAGGCTGGTGGGCTACGGTCCATAGGGTCTCAAAGAGTCGAACATGACTGAAGTGACTTAGCACACACACACAGGATTTGCCTACATTAAAAAAAGAAATCATTCACAAGACTGTAAATTCTGAATTCTTCCTAACTTCCCTCCACCAAAAAACCAATGAGCAGGACCTAAAGTTATAAACCAATTGCACTGTGACCAAGACCTCCACCCTCCTTCCCAATTTATCAGGTGTCTCTATTTAAAGGAGTAAGAAACATGCTTTTTTAAAACCACTTATAGCAAGGGTATACTGAATATGAGCATAACCAGCATTTACATATTCACTAAAAATCAAAACACAAATTACTTTTTGAATCCAAGAATAATGATATCTGAATGGCAACAGATTCCTTAACCAGAATTTTATATTTTCATTGGAAATGAAAACCTAAGATAAAATGCTTACTCATGAATAATAATATTTTAATAACAGCATTTTCATCCTACAGAACGATAAACAAATGTAAACACACTTACCTGAGAAAAACAGAAGAAATTTTCCTTATCAACTCCATAGAATTTCTTCAAAATCTCCAGAATCTTCCAAATGACATTGTTTGGAACTATTAACAAGTACTTTATACACATACACACATACACAGGCAAAAAGATTAGGAGACATTACATACTATTTCCAGGCCTGAAAACCCTCATGCACATTTTCATATTTCAGAATGTGAAAAGTCTTGCAGTAGATAACTATTATAATTGGATTAACATGGTATTGCCCAAAGTGAACTTTCTGAAAATTAACTATAGCATTTTGCTTCCTCCCCCCACCTCCAAACCCCTATTCCCCAAAGCAACTTTTGGAACAGCTTGTGGAATGAGTTCCATAAAGCAAAGTTTGGGAAACACTAGTTTACTGGCTTCTATCTACACAGATTTTGCTGTCTGAATAATATGTAAGGAACTTTGAGTGACAATTGCACCCATTTGGTTATAACTTTAGCTGACTCCATAATTAGAAATTTAAAATGCAAATTTTTCAAAAGCAAACTGCCTTTACCATTTAGACATGTTGCTGAGATTTATTTGGATTTGGGTACAGTCATATTACTTTCCAGTGTATCTGGTAGAGGTAATAGGCTCCAAAGATCTATAAATATTGAACACAAATAAGATTAGCCATGTCTAAATTTCATATATAAACAAGTCTGACAATTTTAATATGGTAAATGTACTCTGTACTTGGTGGGATGGGGGAGGTGCATGCCTCTGGGGAAAACTGGGGATGGAATGGAAGCTTCTTCATTTATATTCTGCACAAGCTGTATATGACAGAGATTCATGTTAGCATGGGTGAGGACACGAAACCATGGCTATTGGGCTTCCGAGGTGGCAGCAGAGAATTAAGACATCATTGCCATCTCTCTCTAAATATAATGAAAATCTAACTTTACAACACCCCTCTTAAATGAGCTTTCCTCATGCTACTCGGCTATGCATTAAATCTTGGCATACACAAAAAAATAAAAACACAGTGCTTCTAAAGGTTCATTTATGTTGGCTGGATTAGGAAGATTAACTCCTCAGATGGCGTTCTAAAGAAGTCATCAAATGTAAGGATAATTGAAAATAAAAACCTGAAAAACATTTACATACTGATAGACAAGTGAACAGATAGGATATAGACAAGATACCTTTCTTTAGATACATAACACCGGTGTGTATCATAAAGGATGAAAAAAATAATTCTCTAAGGAATACAATAGAGATTCCAGTTTCAACAAGGTAGATTTTCTGGAAATAGCATTTCTCACAGCAGAGGCATATGTGCAGAGCAGAAAGGTTTAAAACAAGTTAAATTTTCGGTCATTTGTGCTGAAGATGTTGTTACAACATAGTAAACTGGATTTATTGGTAGTGCTCTAAAATATTTTAATCCTGGATCCTAGAGACAATAACGTCCTCTTCTCCAAAGTAGCCTGTGGGTTCCGTCACCTTGCCAATTCACACAAACATCTGCCATATACTAAAATATAGAGTTTCTCAAAATGTGCATGCTTCTGTTGACACATATGATGATTTTAGGTGACCCGGGAGTATTCTTCTATTTTAATCATGAAAGTGGTTATGATGATAATACACAAATAGCTATACATATTGAGCATTTACTATGTGCTGCCAAGCAAAAATTATAGCTCACTGATTTGAATACTCTTCACAAGACCACTTTGTGGTAGCTGCTTTTATTATTTCCAATGAACAGAAAGAAAATGGAGGCACAGAGAAGCTAAGTAAATGGCTCAAAATCACACAGCTGGAAACGGGCAGAGATAAGATTCCAAATGAGTACATTTAGCTGAAGTCTATGCTTTGCCATTTCATGGATCAATCTACTTGCTTTTTAAGTGGGTTTGCTGAATAAAGATTTAAGAAAGGTAAGTCTTTGGATATGCAATACAATCATACAAGCTGTAGGCAAATGCCTGATGTTAAGATAATAATTTGGGGTAGGGAGGGGCGCGCAGAGATAGAGATTGAGGATCCTTATACATTATGAAGTGAGTGTGTGGACAGGTCAGAAATTTGGGTTAAAGTCCGGGTACAGACTCCCTGAGGTGAAAAGCCCCAACTTTCAACTTACCTGCTTTCACTGTGCTCCAGAAAATTCTCTTGTTCAGATAGGAAATCTTCCTACTTTACGCATTTTTTAAGACATCATACAATCACATGTCTATGGAAAATATAAATGATTCAACTAACTCTGAAAAAGAAAAGGCTCGATTATTGTATATTACAATTTAAGGGGGAAAAGAAAAATCAAGCTTAAGAAAAAGCTGACAATCAAATTAGAAACATTATGGGAAGTTTCTTGCTCATTTTCTCCAGAGGTTAAACCAGATGATTTTTTTTTAAAGGGCAGAAGTTTAAGGTCTAGCTAGGGAATAGAGACATGTTTTGTCTGACACTTCCCAATTCAAATTCAACATTTATCAAGTGATTATTAAGTACTTAAAAAAAAAAAGCCAGCCAGGAGGTGGCAACCTGGGTATACTAAGCTTTCATTATCACAAATTTGTATTTTAAAAACCCAATACCTTTTTTGTAAATATGCAAGAGTTTCTCTGACAATTTCTCTCTTTGTAAAGCCACCTTTCACTGAAACATTTAAAATAAGCTCCTGTATCTAAATGAACTCTTGGCATTTGGGACTTTAAAAACTCCCCAAATTCAGGATGGGGGAAAAAAACTGGATAATTACAGTTCATCTGAGTGCAAGTCATAAAGTAATCAAAAAGTAGTATCTTAGAGTGGTATTTAAAATAATTTTTTAAAAAGGTACTTACCAGCATTTAAAAATTTTTCATGCAATTTGTTAGTCATTAAGTCCGAAGAACTTGTGCACTATTTTTTTGATAAGGCAAACAATATTCAAAATTCACATTAACCAAACACAACTGGCCACCACTATGTGAAAAACCAAATGCTTTAATGAGGCTATCAAGAATAACAGTTCAATTATTTCATTGGATACATTAATATTGATCCATAATATACAGTGCTATGGACCATACAGAAATTATTGCTGCATCCAACAGCAGGTGACTAGTATGAACATTACAGTACCAAGCGTCCGCAAGAGACAGTCATTTGTCATTTATTTTTTCAAGAAATAGGGTTTTTTTTTAATATACTGTTATCAACATCAACTTTCCCCAGTGCATTTTTAAAAAAGATTAATAAGTGCATTCCTTTGTGCTTTATTTTATATCTTTTAACTTCCTATGTATTTATTTGTTCTTATTGCTTTAATATTTTAAAACAACCAGAAAGAACTCTGTCATCCTATGTATGACCAGGTTGGTTGTATGGTTTTTTGGCAAAGTCAGAAGGTTTGGTATTTCCATTGCCATACTCAAAGGCAGGTGTACAAGTTTGGCATTTTGGTTACTCCATACGGAGGCCCAACCCCGAGTCACAATTGTGCACTCAGGGATGGGGGGAGTGGTGTGGACCATTCTCCTTGTCACAAACAGTGAACCCAAACCACCACCTCTTGGCTTAGCTAGTCCCTAAAACATATGCACACTCTATTTGGCAAAAAAGAAATAAATAAAACCACCCCCAAGGTTGCAGCATTCTCCTGAGCTTGCTCACCTGTCCCCTCCCAGAAACTGTCTGTTAAGAAGGGGATGGAGAAACAGGCGATGGTGAGCTCAGGAGCTGCGAGTGTCAGGGCAGTGGTGCAACATGCCATGCTTTCTTTCAACAAAGCTTTCTATAAGTTGGCTTAACCCTGGCCAAATTCCCTGGGCCATGGGTGAGTCAACCTTACTCTATTTTTAAGAACTCTCACGATCAGCTAAGGAAAACTAGCATCATACCATTGCAATCTTTGACTTTTTCACCCAGCTCCCCTCCCCCCATATAAATATGAAGAGAAAAAATAGACAATGCTATGATTGTATCAATGAACACTATGGTACAATTAGCTGTTCATGCAGATTTGCATCACTATTCTAGGAAAAGAGCTATACAATTAAGAGGGGTTGAAAGAATGGGAACTAATTTTCCCTACCCCCTTGAGTCATAAAGCTATAAAACTGATAGCATCATCAATGTTTCCAAGGATTCTCATTGCCCAACGTGCATGGGAACTATGCAGTTGATTATTTTCATGTAAGCCATCCATTCATATGTCTGACAATCACTCCTTCCCCCTGAATCCTCCAATACCCATCACCAATTCACATTTGACATTTAAACTGTTTCTCTTAAAAAACAAAAACAAAAAAACCCTCCTGAATAAGGTTTCCTGATGAAAGAAGTTGGCACTCTGTCACTAAAATATATTCCATATTAAAAATATCTGAAGGAAAACTGGAAGCTCTTCTATTGTCTACATAGGCACCATGCTACACGTCCCTCTTGATTATAGATACCATCTTGAAACTTTCTCCTACATTACAGTTCAGTCAGTGCTAGAGACTACTGCTATATTTAAGGCACTTCATTCTGAATGGATATGCTTTATGCCACTTGCTATTCAATCGTAGGCTGCTACTGAGAAATTCCATTCAACAGCCTGCCTCTTAACACCATATGTCATCTGTAGAAAACATCTAGGCCTGATAGAATATATGTAACACTACTGTTATTGCATAGGACTATACAAGTAGATAGTGCACTGAAACTAACTTTACAACATTGCTGTTTGTTAAAACATTGTTATCAAGTAACAGTAATTGGCCAATACAGTATTTCTCTCTTTAAAAAAACATTCAGGTTTGCTGAAATAAACCCCAATTTAAATTACCATAACAGGCATATTAACGCTATGGTTATCATTCTCCAAGAATATTGCTAGTTTTATATCACTAAAAATAAATATGTAAGTTGTTTCTCTTTTGAAAGCCAGTTTTAGCCTATTTATACTACACCTTAAATGTGTGGAAAAACAGTTCTGAGTGAGACTGTAATATACAAAATATTCACAAAGCTCTCTTTAAATGCAAGACCTTGCATAAAAGTTTTCTTTCACGTGTGTACAAAGAATGCAGAAAACCACTAGTGAGTTGTAAAAATATTGAAAACTTGCCATTTTAAGATGTATTTTCTTACAAATTAATACAAACATAATGAAAATAACAATGATAATAAAGAATCTGTACAAATCAAATGAACAGTAAAACATAATTTAAAAATAAAAATAGTAAAGCCAATTAGAAATGTGCCCAGTTTGGTTTTCTTATCAAAAGTGAAATTGAGGAAAAAAAAAAAAAACAACTTTCAGTGCTCCTCAATATTTTGCTTTGAGAGGACATTAATGTCCATTTCAAAATAAAATATATCTCATGAAAAATTGGATCACATTCATTGATGAGGAAAACTGTAACAGAGCACAGAGTGAAGAGCAAGATGAGACTCCATGTTTCAGAGCCTTGGCCTATATCTCCTTTCAATCCAGTTGCACCTAAGGTATTGGTTGTTTTCTAACCAGACAATCCACATGAAAATGGCTGCATTTTTTTTTCTTTTACAGAATACAGTTTTTCTTTAAAGAATTTGCAGTATAAAGACTAAATGATGCTAAAAGGGTACTGTATCTTTAGGGCAGTACCAATGAATCGATACATTTACAAAATGGAAAAAGGTTAGTATGGATTCCTTTTTTCTTCTTTTTTTCCCCACCCCTCTCCTCTCTGTCTCTCTCTGTCTCTCTCTCTCTCTCTCTCCCTTTCACTCTCTTTCTTGTTTGGTTGCTTTACATTCTTTTAGTTAAACTTTACACTTCATTTCCAAGGAAGTTGCAGGCATACAGATAGCAAACCAAGTTTCCCCTGAATAAAAACGGACAGAAATTTTTCTGACGCCAAAATCCTCTTGCTCTGAAAGCTAAAGTCTGGGTGTATTCAGTTCACAGATACTGTACACTACCGTACAATACTTTGGAGGCATTTGTAGTTGTAAAATAGAATATACAAGTCTGTTTCACAAAATTCTAAAAATAAAATATATCCTGGGCTATTGATAAAGCATGAAAAAAAATTTTTTTTTCATATTAAAAGAAAATGATCAAGAAAACCCCTTTCAGGTAAATTATTAAATCTGCTGATCAAGAAAGGAAGCAGTTTGTGAGAAAGCAGAGCAGGGAGAATTTGCTAGCAAGCGTGTTCGGTTTCTTCCATGCTCATACTGCTCCTTCGGCTGCTGGTTTTGGATGCTCCGGGGGACACCGAGGAAAGAAGTGGATCAGTTATGCCAACAGGAGAAAGGGTATCGTCCATGAGGATGTCTTCCAGTTTGGACCCCATTTTTGCAGGGACGCTGTAGGCTTGGCTGCTCTCGGTCCCAGCTCCGAGGCTGTTGTTGAAGGTGATGGTGCCGTCTGTGAGATCCAGGGTTGTTGTACACGTGAGGTCTGCATGATGCTGGAGGAGGTCTTGGTTGCAGTTCTCAAGAGCGGGTTCCTGCTTGATGATCCGACTCACCAGATCTGGAGAGCAGAGACCCGTGGATGGGATAAGGGAAAGTCCGTGAGCTCGAGCCTGCATTTCAAGTTCCTAAAAGGAAAACAGAAATCAGACACTTAACAAGGTGGTGCACAGGGGATTTTAGGACAGTGAATATTGAACATGATATTATAATATATTATAATGATGGTTATCTGTCACTATGCACTTGTCCAAACTCAAAGGATGTGTATCGCTAACAGTCAATCCTTAGGTCAAGTAGTGATAATGCTGTGTCAGTGCAGATTCATCCACTGTTAGAATGTCTCACTCTGGTGGGGGGTATTAATATCAGGGGAAGCTATATATATGCAGGAGTAGGAGGTATATAAGCAGAGACATTACTTTGCCAACAAAGGTCCGTCTAGTCAAGGCTATGGTTTGTCCTGTGGTCATGTATGGATGTGAGAGTTGGACTATGAAGAAGGCTGAGCGCCGAAGAATTGATGCTTTTGAACTCTGGTGTTGGAGAAGATTCTTGAGAGTCCCTTGGACTGCAAGAAGATCCAACCAGTCCATTCTGAAGGAGATCAGCCCTGGGATTTCTTTGGAAGGAATGATGCTAAAGCTGAAGCTCCAGTACTTCGGCCACCTCATGTGAAGAGTTGACTCATTGGAAAAGACTGATGCTGGGAGGGATTGGGGGCAGGAGGAGAAGGGGACGACAGAGGATGAGATGGCTGGATGGCATCACTGACTAGATGCACGTGAGTCTGAGTGAACTCCGGGAGTTGGTGATGGACAGGGAGGCCTGGCGTGCTGCGATTCATGCGGTTGCAAAGAGTCGGACACGACTGAGCGACTGAACTGAACTGAACAGTGTTTCCATCATATCATATCAACACAGAGCCAGGTCTCAGATGGTTACTGTGACTAAAAAGGAAAACAAACAAAAAAACCAAGTCCTGCATGAAAATAAATGTGGAATGGGAAAGAGGGTAACAGTGTCCAAAATGACTCCAAGGCTGGAGAAGCCTGCCCCAACAGGCACACACATCTCACTGGTAGTAACATGGTTATTTAAAAATAAAATGAAAATATGATTTTTCTTTCAATTTATACATTTTATCTTCTCAAATGGTTACTAAATTGTTAAAACCTAACAAGGAAATGGTAGGTATTTCTTTGGCTTAAGGTGCAATGAAAAAGTTACTTGTGATAGTAAGGGCACTGGGAATAAATAGAATAATATTTGGATAATAATAGCAGAAGTTATGACAGTTCCATATAGGTAACTAAAGTCACATCATTTAACCCATCTCATCAAGGCAAAGGGAGTTATTTTATTTTAATTCCACAAGAAAGTTCTTATGTGTAAGAGGAACAATCTCTTCCTACAACTTTTTCACATCCTTCCTACTATAGACTGAATTGTGTCCCCTCCCCAAAATGACTGTAGAAGAAAATGGCAACCCAATGCAGTATTCCTGCCTGGAAAATCCAATGGACAGACGAGTCTGGTGGGCTCAGGGGGTCACAGTCCATGAGGTCGAAAAAGAGTCGGACATGACTTAGCGACTGAAAAACAATCACCCTCAAGTCATACATAGTGTCTTTAAAGAGGTGATTAAGTTAAAATGAGATCCTTAGGGTGGGTGCTCATCTAATTTGCATGAGGCGCTGCAAGGACACAGAGACACAACTAGGGAAAGCCTTTCAAACAAGCTCCTTCCTGTCTCCCTTCCTGAGTATCCTTAAGTGAAATTCCCTCAGTCGTGTCCAACTCTTAGCGACCCCGTGGACTATACAGTCCATGGGATTCTCCGGGCCACAATACTGGAGTGAGTAGCGTTTCCCTTCTCCAGGGGATCTTCCCAACCCAGGAATCAAATCCAGGTCTCCCACATGGCAGGCAGATTCTTTACCAGCTGAGCCACAAGGGAAGCCCAAGATACAAGAGTATCCTTAGATCCTCCGTAAAATGAACCATATAGACGACAACTGACCCCAAAGAACATTTGCTCCTATGTGCCAATGCTATCTTCCTATGTTTTATGATACCACAAAAATAATAGACTATGTATCTGAAGCAAGTCACCTTGCATCAGGAGAGAAGGCAAAGGACACAACAGGTCAAACCTCTCAATCATGTTCAGCCTGTATGAAAGGCTGTCTGATCTGCAAGGGCATCCTCTAGATTCAGTACAAGTGAGAGACAGGAGTCTGAGATGTCACAACAGTATCTGCATATTCCTTCATGTGATTTTCAGACACACAAGTGTCCCTGGGCATCATTTTAAAACCATGGGCTGTTTAATAATAAAATTCCAGTCCCAGTGATATTAAGGCTTCATGGTCTTTCTTCTGTGAACATTTCTGCATGCATCACTTAGGGTGAAAATGAAAGGAATCCCTTAGGCTCAAGCTGATCACATGCACTGCTGTAAATCTACACCCACATGATAAAAGCAGTGCCCCCGCACTTGTAGTATGTCTTAAAAAACAAAAAAGTTGAATGAATAGAGGCACACGTCTTATTCTAATCTTTTGTTGTTTAATTAAAAATGTTTACCAGCCAATTAAACTTTTACTTAGATTGTTAAATAGTGTGACAAGTCTCATCTAGAAAATTCAGGTTCACTGCATGACAGAGCTTTCCTAATTAATACTGCTTTCCATGATACACAAAAGTTCTAAAGGCTGCTTCCCTGGCACTGGAAGAAACCCAAGACATGGTCACCATGCAATTTCCAATTCATATTTTTCACAGTATTTGTATTTGACATGAATGGATATATTTGGAACCTAAGCGACTAAACAACCATAATAAAGCATCTGGGCACAACCTTTCACCAACCAATCAACATGTAACTTTATTTCATATGTGTTTCTGTTTAAAGACATCTTGTTTACAATAGTATCACTGATGTATTAAACCTAGCCTCTCTTTCAGAACAGTCATTATATGTTAATATTTGTATTGAGATGCAGATGGTGACTGCAGCCATGAAATTAAAAGACAAAAAGTAAGAAAAGTAATGACCTTGGAAGAAAAGTAATGACCAACTTAGACAGCATATTAAAAAGCAGAGACATTACTTTGCCAACAACAGTCCATCTAGTCAAAGCTATGGTTCTTCCAGTAGTCATGTATGGATGGGAGAGTTGGACTATAAAGAAAGCTGAGCACCAAAGAATTGATGCTTTTTAACTGTGGTGCTGGAGAAGACTCTTGAGAGTCCCTTGGACTGCAAGGAGATCCAACCAGTCAATCCCAAAGGAAATCAGTCCTGAATATTCATTGGAAGGACTGATGCTGAAGCTGAAACTCCAATACTTCGGCCACCTAATGCAAAGAACTGACTCATTGGAAAAGACCCTGATGCTGGGAAACATTAAAGGCGAAGGAGAAGGGGATGACAGAGAATGAGATGGTTGGATGGCATCACCGACTCAGTGGACATGAGTTTGAGTAAACTCCAGGAATTGGTGATGGACAGGGAGGCCTGGCGTGCTGCAGTCCATGGGATCACAAAGAGTCGGACACAACTGAGCAACTGAACTGAACTGAATACTTATATAAAGAAATAACACATTAGTATGAGTTGCTTTTAAAAATGGGTATATATACAAAGTGTAAGAGACTAAAGACCTGCGGCTAATTACTGAAGAGAGGGAACATAAAGCAAGCAGCAAAAGCCAAAAAAGGAAAGAGGGTAAGGGGGATTTCCAAATGACACATAACCTCTGTTTCACTACCAAGATTCTAAAATGCTCTCCCGAGAAGAAAACCATCTTCTGCCTCTCTGATCGGGGACTGAAGATCACTGCAGTGAAACGAGATGTGACATCTAGAAATGTTGACAGTGTTGTGGGGCATTAACAAGATCAGAGATCATAAGTAATCCGCTCTGTTAAGTAAATGTAATGTTGGGGTATAAACACCACTAGATAGCCTTTCAATTGCCATACTCTGCATTGCTATTCCACAATTATTTGCACTGGAAACATGAAAAAAAAAAAAAAAAAAGGAACCATTGGTATATGGCAAAACTGGATACAAGTAGGTCCATCTACCCAAGAAGAAGATAAACTGTCATTAATCCTTATTCGTTGGTTGTGTTCAAAGTAAGCAAGTAAAGTAAAATGACTCTTGCCAACTCCTTTAATCACAGGCAAAAAGTCAGTTTTTCTTTCTCCAAGACAGTTTGAAAGGAAGTTGCATCTTTATATTTAGTATGAAAAGCCAAGCGACAAAGAACTACCAGGAGATGATATGCAAGGGGTCCCTCATCTCATGCTTACATTGGTATGTATGCTCCCTCAATGGAATGACGTAAGAAGTCCATGTATTATTAAAATCACTTTTCTCCCTTTAAGAGCAAGTTAAAGATACATATGGAAAACTTCATTATCTGGAACAATTTCCAAAATTTATATCCTGATGATAAGATTTTCAAGGTGTCCCCAGGTCCCCTATAAACATGAGCTTTGACCATGGACTGTGCCCCCTTCAGTACTAAGACACCTTTGTACTTAACAACTACTATGAGTTGTCATGATTTGCAGTAGGTATAGCTATGGAGTCAAATCTGTGCCTCCCCCAGCAAATTCATATGGTGAAACAATTCCCAATAGGATGGTATTTGGAGATAGGGTTCTGGGAGATGATTAGGTCACAAGCAGGGGCCCTTCATGAATGGGATGAGGCCCTTATAAAAGAGACCCCAGAGAGATCCCGCAACCCTTTTGTAGTGTGAAGTTATACCAAGAAGGCAGCGATCTATGAACTAAGAAGCAGGAACTCAGTCCCACAATGAAACGGCCAGCATCAGATTTCCCAGCCTCTAGAACTGTGAAAAATAAATGTTTCATGTGTAAACCTTTCAGTCTGTGATGTTTTTTATCACATAAGCATGATTGGTCAAAGACTGTTATATGCTACAGAGTTGCTATGAACACTGAATTAGTGAATGCTGAACCATTGCTCATGGTGAAAACAGAGGATTACTTTCCTGCAAGCATCTGAACATGAGCTCCCCCAGTGGTTCAGTGGTAGAGAATCTGCCTGCCAAGGTTTGATTCCTGGATCTGGAAGATCCGCTGGCATAGGAAATGGCAACCTACTCTAGTATTGTTGCCTGGGAAATCCCATGGACAGAGGAGCCGGACAGGCTACAGTCCATAACTTAGCCAAAAGAGTCAGACGCAACTTAAAACTACGATAAAGCATCTGGGCACAACATTTCACCAACTAATCAACATGTAACTTTGTTTTATGTGTCTCTGTTTAAAGACAACTTGTTTACAACACATCATTGACTCATTAATATTAAACTCAAGGCCAAGAAGACTACAACTCGTGCCTGAATGAAACATATCTCCATAAAGCACATCACAGCCTTGCTGTGCTCAGAAAGATGAGAAAGCACTTCAGGGCCATGCTCACAGGCCACTTTAAATAGCGAATCACCCCAAAACCCCACAAAATGTGAACAACATGACACTGAAAACACAGCAAAAAGGACACCTGTTTATAGTATGAGCTGAAAGAAGAAGACAGAGCATTGTTCAACCATAACTCGGAATAAACACACCAGCTAAGTCACATTTGCCACTCTGCACATCTGTGAATGAGCATGTAAATACCACAAGAGGCGATTTGGGGGTTTCAAATAACTTTTTTGCACGGAAGTAAAAACACAAAATAGAATCCACAAATAATGAGTACAGACGGTCTCACGTAAGTCAGGCCCCTTATGGCTCATTACACCCCATTTTCTCCATCTCCAGTCACCTCCACCCTGTGCACGCCGGGTACCTGTATTCTGAGTAACAAGTGCCGGTTGGCGTGCTCCAGCTTCTTCTGTCTGTTTTCAAGCTCTTTCGCACGTTGCTGTTCCCGTTGCAACTTTCGGATATAGTCCACGGATGCTTTTAAAATGGTTCCCTTGTTCCAGCGCATGTCTCTGGAATGAAAATGGAAGGAAACAAGAGAGTTTTAGTGTTGGATGCTCCATGAAAATTCAATTTTCAGAGCATTCAGTTTCTCAAGATGAAATAACAATTAGACATTGAGAGTCACTGTCATTGACTGAGCGCTAGTCATGTGGTAGACACAGTCTACTCAAATCTTCTACTTCATCGTACTTCAACCAGACAGGCGCCTGGCAAAGGAGGGCCACTGGGCATGTGCTGAATCAGAGATGATTCAAATAGCCTTTCATTCCAGAACTACATGAAGGCAGAGTCGGGACTTAAATTTAGGTCTGTTGATGACAAAGTCAATATTCTTAAACACTATATTCAATAGTTATAGCTTTCTAGGATTATAAAATTAAAACAGAGTAATATACAGTTAAAAAAAATTCTGTGAGATCCCACTACTTAATTGTATGCATCATAAAAGTGGCATCCTTGGGTTTTATCACGAATATTCATAGGCCGGTTATAAATTCTCTCAGTCTCCATGTCCTCATCAATAAAATGGTGATGCTATGCTTCTGTGAGCAGCCCCATAGGTATGTTGCTGGAATCAAAGTAGACACTTTATATGAGTATGCTGAGAAAAGTCTAGAATACAGTTTCAACAATGGAGCAGGCGCTGTGCTAGGATTCAACATCATAATTACCACAGCTACCTTTAAATAGCATTTGCTGCCTGACAGGTACTTTTTAAAGTGGTTTAATCATAACAACCTCAACTGGTAGACACTAATATTATCCCCATTTTATAGATTGAAAAACAGAGGCATAGACAGGTTAAATAATTTGCTCTAAGTATACAGCTAGGAAATGGTCGAGCCAGGAAGCCTGGAGAATCTGGAGCCAGACTCCATCCCCTAAACCACCTTCCTCTCAAGAGACTGAGTCCTCAAATCAACTAGACTAGATAGAAATAGTCTGCTCCCTGCTCCCCTCCTTTTTTTTAACAGGTAAGAAAAATGAAATACTTGGGGAGAATTTCCTCCCCAAGTCACACATCTAACAGATTTTCTAATTCAAACGCAGGCAGCCTGAGCTTGGTGCCTTTGGGTTTTTAAACACTATTGTTCTAATGCATTCCTATATAAGAACATTAAAAATGCCATTAAGGTGTAGATAAGGTGGGTGGTTTAGTAGCTAAGTCATGTCTGACTTTTGTGACCCCTTGGACTGTAGCCTGCCAGGCTCCTCTGTCATTGGAATTTTCTAGGCAAGAATACTGGAGTAGGTTGCCATTTCCTTTTCCAGGGGATCTTCCCGACCCAGGGATAGAACCTGTCTCCTGCATTGTAGGCAGATTCTTACCAACTGAGCTACCAGGGAAGATGTAGGTAAAAGCGAGTTGAAAAACTTAGAGCACCCCAGAAAAATCATTAAGACTAAAATTATAACTACATAGTAATATTTCTATAGTGCTTTAAATTAACCTGAGCTCTTTTATAGAAAATATCCATGATAATAATGACCATGGTAAAGCCAAAAACAATTTTATGTATGGAAAACCTCCTATGCCATAATCTACAGCTGCTAAAAGCAGACTGGAAGTATCAGCTGGGACATGTGAACGGTGGTGGTTTAGTTGCTAAGTCATGTCCGACTCTTGCAATCCCATGGACTGTAGCCTGCCAGGCTCTTTGTCCATGTGATTCTCCAGGTGAGAATACTGGAGTGGGTTGCCATTTCCTTCTCCAGAGGATCTTCCCGACCCAGCAACTGAACCCAGGTATCCTGCATTGCAGGCAGATTCTTTACCAACTGAGCTATGAGGGACATCCCATAATCTATAGCTGATAAAATATCGGAAGTATCAGCTGGGATGTGTGAATGGAGGAACATTACAACAAGCCACCAAGTAATTGATCCTCACATGGCTTAGATGGAGAACAAAACAGAAGCTCTCCCATGAGATGCTGAGTTTACAGCCCCTGGAGAACTCCCTGAGGCTGATCCCTGGGATCTGGGCACCAAAAATGGCAACCCAGGGAGGTGTCCTGAGATGCTAAGAGTGAGCACAAAGCCAACCTGTTCAGGGCTAAAAGGAAAACAACAGACCTGCCTCAACAGCCAGAGAGAAATAAAATTATAATGAAAGATGCCTTCACTAGGCCAATAAGGTGAGAAACCCGTAATTAAACATGAAAGCAGATACTCTGGTTTTAAGAGGTGATGATTCTAATCACTTGGGCTTCCCTGGTGGCTCTGATGGTAAATAATCCACCTGCAATATGGGAAACCTGGGTATGATCCCTGGGTTAGGAAGATCCCCTGGAGGAGGGCATGGCAACCTAATCCAGTATTCTTGCCTGGAGAATCCCTATGGACAGAGGAGCCTGGCAGGCTACAGTCCATGGTGTCACAAAGAGTTGGAACGACTGAGCAACTAAGCACAGAATTAAAATCACTTACCTTGGGTTTCACCTCCTTGTGAGACCCAATTAATTAATTATGCTTTGGGGTTTTCAATTTTTTTTTTTTTTTTTGCAATGAGAGCAATCCTTTTTTTTTTTTTTCTCACACAGAAGTGTAAACAGATCTCCAAACATAAGTCACTAAAGGCAGACCTAGTCTAGGGTAGGAGAGGGTGTGGGGCTGAGACTGTGATCAGCTTGACTATGTCTCTATAGCAGCCCCAAGGTCTGTGACAGAAACCTGGCTTAGGACAGAACAGATGCGGTCCGCTGTATCTTAAAACAATGCCTACAATTAAAGATTGTTATCAGTTCAGATTATAAACACATAAGTATTCTAATACAATAAAGAAGATATGCAAATAGAGGCTTTCACTGCAGCCCCATAATTTCATAATATGTTGCTAAAGAGATCCATGTGCTGCAGTTTAAAAGAATATGCTAAAAAGTGAAAGCTGATAAAGAACAGGAAAATGGGAATTCAATTTCAACTATCATGCAAGACTGACTATAGGAAATGAAGGTCACAGCCCCTTCGTAGGATGCATTTGTGCTGCAGAACTGAGAATTTGAATGTTTTGAGTTTCAAAACGGCTTTCCTTGAAACCTGGGAAAGTGAAATGTTGATGATGGAGACTTGGCTTGAACATTCATCAAAACCACCTTAGAATGGGCAATGGTTTTGTCACAAATTCTCTGACAATAATGTGAATAGCAAATTTAATAAGCCTTGCATGAATAATGCTTGATTTCATCTTTACATTTTATTAGGTAGCTAAAAGGTCATATTCAGAGGCTAATTTCATAGAATGCCTGTGGGAGCCATTAAAATGTATACATCTTCGAGCCCTTTACTTCAAATGGGCCAATTTCTAATGGATAAAAATTGTGTATTTGTTGTCCTATTTGCTGACATTGCTGGTAGGAAAATTATCTTTACAACCGTAATCTCTGAAAGAGTGCATTAGAGACTGGAAGCTGAAATCCAAATTAGCTGACCAGTGCTTATAAGAGGATTAAAAATTTATTTTTTTCCCCTTGATTGGTAAAACAAACAAAGGGCATAAAATTTGGGGGAAAAAAACCTGACTTTTTATCTACTGAAGATTGTTAAACTGGAAATCTCCAATATCAGCTCTCAGTGCCTATATTATATGAGTTTAAAAGCAAATAAATAGCCAACAAATCTTGCTTTATCACCTACTGAAGTCTCTGTCCAGTATGAACTGATAATTTTTTTAGTAGTTCAGTGTTTGTCAAAGAATCTCAGATTTCAGGAAGCCACCTTCCCACCTCCAAAGCTGAACAGCTCACGTCCAATAATCTTTTTGAACAACTCAGTTCACTTCTCTTGAGATTTTAGTTTGATGAACCAACCAAAAGAAAGGAGCAAGTGGTATGCATAAATGAAACCAAAGGAAGAAGGGATACTTCTTTAGTTTTATCTGCACACTTTTTACAACATATGAAAAAACATTAAGGTACGAAAAAATATATGATGCAATTGTACTCACGGATCATTTGACTTGGGAATCAAAGTACCTAGTTCCTTAATGCGGTCATTTATGTTAAATCTTCTTCTTCGTTCAACTTCAAAAAAAGAGCACAGGAAAGGGCTATTAGTAATGGTGCCATATACACATTTAGCACATCTCATTAAAGGCATGTGTGTATTATCTCTGCTTGGTTGGGACAATGAAAACCTGAATCTATATTTCCCAGTTACTTTCCTGGTTTTGGTACTGAGGTTAAAGCCCTTTAAAAGATGAGCCCCTTTAAAAAATGAGCTACCTTAGTACAGAGCTGTATCATTTATGAAGCCCTGAGATTATAATTTCTCATTTGACCCTAGTAACTCTTGAAATTGGAGCTACCATCCTCAGTTACAAATGACAAAACTACCTAGGTGATATCAGAGAGCTGACGAGGACACAATAAGTGGAGAACAGCCTGACGCAGTAAGTGGAGAATAGCCAGTACTCGACCCTGATCCTCCAGCCCAGGGGCAGCAAGTTTTCTGCAAAGGGCCAGATAGTGAGCTCTCTGTAGGCCAAACAGCAAAAATAAGCATATAATTAAGTACCTACACAGCAAAAGAGAAAACAGATTTCCATAAATTTTGTGTTGACAAAATTCAAAATGTACTAATATTAACTGAACGCTATTTTCAATGATGCAAGTTTACTAACAAGAATCACTGGATATTGAAACTTGGATTTTATATAATTTTCACATATCATAAAATATTATTCTTCGGGCATTTTAAACCATTTAAAAATGTAAAAAAACATTCTCAGCCTACAGGCCATACAAAAATCTTTGCTCCAGTCCAGGAATACCCAACAGAAACATAATGTGAAACTACTAAAAACTAAAGTTTCACATGTAGTTTTTAGTTTTCCAGCAGTCTCATTAAATGAGTAAAAACAAAGAAGTGAAATCTACTTTAATATTTTTATTAAACTCAATATATCAAAAGCATTATAATATCAACATGTAGACTATATAAAAATTTATAAATATTTAACATCCTTTTATCTGTACTAACTTTTCAAAATCCAGTGTGCATTTTATACTTGCAGCAACTCACAATTTGAATTAGGTACATTTCAAATGCTCAACAGGCAGACATGTCCACTGGCTACAATAATGAATAAAATAATCCTAGAAGTCAAGCATCTTCAACTATACTATGCATCCTAACAGCATTCTTCTTTTATAAATCCAGTTGTACGTTCAACTGAATAATCATCTTCTTGGGGGAAGGGGAGTGAAATAGTAGGCATATGACTTAATAAATGTTTTAAATTTACCTAGTCTGAAAAGAAATTCCAAATAACTTAAAGTCTAATAAATTGGATTAAAGGTATTAATATTTTACTTTGCATATACAAAATCTAATATATATTTATATTTGACTCACTAACATTCTACATGCTTAATAAACAGTATTATTCACTATTTTCTCAATGCATATTACATTTTTTTCTTAGCTGAGTGATTATTTCTAAGATTAAATCAGTTATGCATAACACAGTCTTATCATCAGACTTTTATAAAATAGAAATAGTTAGGGATAATCACTGGCTCTGAAGAAGAAATTTTTGGACCTCTGATCTAGCTAACTTCTTCCAAAACTCTGAAGCGTGACATGTTTTCTTTTTCCAAGCATAAAATATTCATAAAAAATCAAATATTACTGAAATATATAAAATGAAATAAAAGTCTCTAATGAGCCTGATACCACCACTGTAAAATTTGTTACATATCCTTGGTGATTATTTTTATGTTCTAAGAATAAGCACACACGTGGCCTAGGGGTACACCCAGGAAACAGATCTTGAGGCTCTTCTTGATCTACATTCACTTCCTGGTAACCTCATTTAGTATTATGGTTTTGAATACCACATATACAATGATGACTATCGTATTTGCAGCCCAAACATCTCCCTGGAATTCTAGACTCATAAGTCTACTACTAGAGACTTAGGAAGGTCATATGGAAGTCCTCCATATAAAGGTCCAATGGGCAGCCCTGACCCTCCAAACTTCAGCCCCTGATCTTCCTTTTTTCAATAAGCTTCACCCACGGGCTTTCTTACCTCACTGTAACTCCATTTTCCCAGTTACTTAGAGCAGAAACTTAGAATCAATTCTGTAGCTCTATTTCTTTCACATCCTATACTCAATCCATCAGCAAAATCTGCTGGGTCTATCTTTGAAATATTTCCAGAAGTTGTCCACTTGAAATCCCTGCTGCTGCCTGATAGAAACCATCAGCTTCTCTTGCCTGGATTACCGCAGTCCTCCCAAGGGGTACTTCTGCTTCACCCATGCTCTTCATTCCCTACCCCCATTAGTCTATCTACAGTGCATAAGCTGTGAAAACATGAGTCAGAGCTTGTTAATCTCTTGCTGAAAACCCTTCAATTGCTTGCCCTTGAGGTGTCCTCCAGGATCTGGGAGTTCCCATCCCTCTGATTTCATTTCTCTTCCTCTCCTCCTCTGATCACGTTTTATTGTGACTCATCTGTGTTCCTCCTATCCTCAGCTGCATGAGCTTCTTGCCCTTCCTCAACCAAATCAGACACACTCCCCACTTTAGGACCTCATATTGCTGTTCCCCCTGCCTGGAACACTCTTCCCCCAGATATCTGAAAGGCTCTGCCCTCACCCTCCTCCAGTAGTGACTCAAATTTACCTGTGAGCCCTCCCTGACTGCCTATTTAGAAGGGACCCACCTCCTCCCATGCCCATCCCAACACTCTACTTCCCTCTCTGCACTCTGCCTCCTCATAGGACTTTCTGACATCTAACATCTACATATTTCATTCATTCATTCATTCATTCATTTAATCATACAGCTGTCTACCATCTAACATTTGCATGTTTCTATTTATTTATATATGCTTAATCATTGATGTCTTCCAAGTACCCATATGAGCCTAGCACACACTAGGCCTCCAACAACCATGAACCAAATAAAGTATAACATCACTAAAGCAGAATTACACGAAAACCCATTCTGCATCTATCTTTTCTCACTTAACAGTGTACTGTTGACACCTATTATCATCAACATTTGTATGTACTACATTTTATTTTTAATTCAGTGCCTCCCCCCAACTATATTTTTACTATAAAAGTGATATCAGCTTGAAAAAAATGGCAAAACATGCCAAAGTGTGTAAAGAAAAAAGTAAGAAACAACTCTTCACACCATCCAACATCTATATGCCTGAGGAAATTGGCAATGACAAGGCTGACTCCTAGATCTTCTAAATACACACACACACACACACACACACACACACACACACGCATACACAGAGTGTTCCTTTTACATAATGGGATCCTATACATATCATTGTGCTGTTTTGCTCTCTTCATTCAGTAATTCGTTGTAGACAGATGAAACAGACCAACACCATTCTTCTTAAGAGCCACTGAGTGTCCTTTATAAGGATGTACCATAATTTATTTTTTACAAATCCGCTACTGATAAATATTTAGACTATTCCCAATGTCTTTCTTTTTCAAAGTATAATGACTACTTTTGCTAGTGGTCGCATGTACTTTTTATTCCCCTCACAGTACTTAGCCTGTGCTGAAAACACCATCTGCATGAAGCTGTTTGCTCACCCATTCTGTTTGCCCCTGACTCACATGTAAGCTTCTCAGGATAGGAGACAAATCTGTCGGTCTGGTTCACCTCTGTAGAAAAGTGCCTTATACATAATGGGGCTCAAGAAGTAGCTATGCATGAATAAATGAATGTAATCTTTAGCCCATTTTGTCAGAAACTCTTACAAGATAAATTCCTAGAAGAGGAAAGGCAATGGGCAAGTGAACCTTGAGTATTAATTTCTAACGGTTCAATGAAATCTTAAGACTGCTTTATTGTCCTCAGAGTTGGAGCTGATAATGTTTGCACTTTACAGACAGCCCTGAACTTGAGAGTCCAGGTGACAAAGTAAAGGCAGATACTGTTTTTACCAACATCCAACTTAGTTTTCCACATTTCAGTTTTGGAGAAGCTTTAGAGACTGCCTCATTATCTGATTTCTAATGTATTTTAAAAGAAGAAATATCTTAGAGTAAAGTTACTTGGAAACCAGAAGAGACTTTAGAAATATTAGTCAAAATCTCTTGGTTAATAGGTGAGAAAAGTTTCTTCTAAGTGAAAGGGTAACTGGGAAGAGCAGGATCTATTCAAAGAAAACACACAGACACAACCGCCTTCCCCTAAGGACTTAGCAATTCCATTTCTTAGAATTCACCCTGGAGAAACTAACTCTGCTGTACACAGAGAGCCATGTCTGCAAATGTTCGCTGTGGCACTGTTTATAATAGGGAGAAACTGGAAACAGAACTAACACTTAGCAGTCGGAGGATGACTAAATATCACAAGTCACATGTGGAGTACCATGCAACCATTTTTTAAAAAAGTAGATAGATCTAGAGAAGTAATAGCAAAAGGTCTTTAGGACACACGGTTGAGTAAAAAACCAGGCATCTATATGAGACTATTTGTGTTAAATCATAGACAAAATCATTCTATTATAATCTCTGCATGCATAAAGGTGTGTATTCTTAAATACACAGGAAAAGGTTGCTAAGACAAACAACAAATTGAACAAAAAAACCGACAATGATTATTTTTAGAGCTCAGAGAAGAACTGTGAGCTTATCCTATCATTTTTACATGGACAAAGTATTCATACATAACTTCATCCTTAAAAATCAATTTAGGAAAAAGAGGACAGAGGATCTTGAGATGAGAAATTCACAATTTTCTACTTCCAAGTCCAATCCTTTTTTTCTTGCAGCCTCTTGAACTTGCTTATGTAATAAAAATCTTGAATTTTCATAGGAAAAAGCATAAAGATGTGATCAAGAGTAAATTAAGCATGTAAGAAAGTAATTTTAAATGTTAGAAGACTTCTGTTTTTTCTGTTTTAATGCTTAATTATTAAAAAAAATTTTTTTAATTTTTATTTTACAGTACTGTTAACCTTTTAAAAATCACTTCCTCATAGAAAGTTATACAACAAATGGCAATTTTTCTACTGATGCTTAGCTGCTGCTGCTAAGTCGCTGCAGTTGTGTCCGACTCTGTGCGACCCCAGAGACGGCAGCCCAACAGGCTTCCCGGTCCCTGGGAGTCTCCAGGCAAGAACACTGGAGTAGGTTGCCATTTCCTTCTCCGATGCAAGAAAGTGAAAAGTCAAAGTGAAATCGCTCAGTCGTGTCCGACTGTTAGTGACCTCATGGACTGCAGCCTACCAGGCTCCTCCGTCCATGGGATTTTCCAGGCAAGAGTACTGGAGTGGGGTGCCATTGCCTTCTCCTATAGAAGACCTTTTTTAAAATCACAGTTAAAGTCAGAAATTTGGTAGGCTACCTCATCTCACTCAACGACTCTCCTCCAGATGTTTCATTTTTTTTCTTTTAAATCTCAATGGAGAAGGTGATTCCATAATCCCCTTTTGTTAGTTAAGTTCCAGTGTGAGCAACTTATAATTGGGTAGTCAGGGATCAAAATTCCCTCTTACAAAAAAAAGAAAAAAACCAGTCCTCAAGATACTGAAAACAAGTGTGTGTATGTGTGTGTATATAATTCACTTTAATCTGAGATTAAAATATGAGGCAAAATATATACTTTGGACTCTTCAAAAAACAATTTTCTTCCATAAAATATACCTTTAACAGGTAAAATCAATTTCCCTTCAAAATGCCTGGAAACTTTTTGATATAAGGGGGAACATCAACTCCAATGTAATAAACATAAAACCAACTTACTCAAGTTGTGATTGTCCTTTTTTTGTCTCTCTTTGGCCAATGCTCTCGCTTCAGACTCTGTGGGAAAAATACACGCTGTGCACATGAATGAAGTCATTAGAAACCAGAACTTTTCAAGGAACACAGTGGTGTAAATTAAAAAAACACACTTCATTATCTAAACAAATGGATGTTTATCTGACTTAACTATAAATAAAAACAGAGTTTAAAAATTTTTAACTTTGAATCAAAGACTTTGTTTTTTTTCAAAAGCAATATATATCCAATAAATGCAAACATTTAGCTTCTACAAAATGGTAGAAGACCAGTAACAAAAATGTCTGACAAGCTGGAACGACAGACAGGTATGAACAACAAAAAAATCAATAACCAGAGATTATGAGAAGTTGCTGTCAATAGAGTATTGTCAGCAGGCAAATTTCCTTTTCAGGAAATAGCACTTTTCAGTCTTTCTTTGATGTGTTAACACACTGAGACAGAAACTGAGCCAAGAAGCTCCCAAACTGGATCTCTAACTGGTTCATGGAAATGAACTCATTATTTAAGAACTTTGGGTTGCTTGACTAATCCTGGGGATTCGGGAACCTCTGTTACTTTCCTTTCAGAAGTGATATAAAAACATTACATTATCATAATCCAGAATTGTATTTAAAAATAGATATTGTTGCATAATTTATAGCATATGTATTATATTATTATAATGTATTAGGTATTATTAGGTCAGATTTGCTGACTTGTAAGCCTCTTCTTTTTTGTGTATAGTGTGCTGCTTCCTGAGCTATCAGTGTTCAGAACCTCATTTCCTGTCCCTTTACTCTTTTCCTGCCATTTTACCCTTGTCCAGACTGGACTGGTCATTGTCTAAGATACCAGTGACTCTAGAGATAGTGTCTGTTATACCTGCTTTTTTAAAAAGTTTAATAAATGTACACCCTCTTCACCCATTTCTTATATCCTCTTTCCCCTTGCTGCTGTGGTTTTCTTTCTGAAGAAACAATCATATACATAATTCGAAACCCTATTTTACACTCAAGAATTTTATGCATGTTACTCTAACCATATTTTATCCTTATTTAATACAAGTTTCATTTAGCTATGTTTTCTAAAGCTTCATTGTATTATTACTTCCTGGTACGATACCTATGTGTTTGTTGGCTTTTGATGGTTTTTATGTATTAATCATCTTTTTAAAAACCAAATCAATGTCTTTTTTTAAAATGTCTTTCTCCTGCCACAATTTTCTGAACTTTTGTTTTTGTTCTTTCAAAGATACGCTTGAATACAAGAGGAATTTTTTTTTTGCACCAAATCTATATTCCATAGTCTCAGTCTATTCACCGAATCCTGTAGGATACAAGGATCAAATAATAAAAAGGGTTTGGATGAGCTGAAGGCCATAAAATCCAGCAGGGTAGAATGCCAGTTCTAATGCAGTTTCATCGTGTTTTAATGGTAAAATGCCTTCCCTAAAGCGTTAAACAAAAATGACGAAACAGGTTAATTTCACACTTGCCTCAAGAGCAAACGATACCCATTGCTCCATTTGATAAATTATTTTTTCACTCTGTGAGTGAATCTTTTGCACATTATAGAGCAAAAGTAACAGGAAGCATCTTAAGAAGTAAGAAACATGTCCTCAGTCTGTCCCAACTGTGGGTCTGAACGTGTGTCAAAGGAAAATTCAGATCAGAGTTCTCAAACTCAAATGCTACTAAGGGCCAGGAAAAATCCAGACTGGGAGTGTTCTGCTCTCACCCCAAAGGGGACAGCGGCCACAGACTCAATGATGGCAGTCATGGAGGAACGGGGACCCGATTCCCAGCATCTCAAGTAATACTGGAAACCAGGATTTTCAAGTATAAAAACCCCATGCTAAAACATAGCTCAATGTCTTAACCACTGCACAGACCTAAAAACATAAGTGTGTGAGTTGGAAATAGTTCTGGAGATCACTACTTGGATAACTTTGCTGAACAAAACACGAACAGAAAACCTCCACTGAGAGGCACGTTTGCTGAGAATTTACCTGTGAGCTCCCTTTTTATGTTGGGAAGGTTGGCTGGGCAGGAGTTACTGATGGTGAGGCCTGGGGGTGGCAGGCCTTGATTTCCATAAAGGTCAATCAAGTTTCCAGAGACAGGTAACTGGAAAGAGAAAAAAACAGTCATGGAAATGAATCATTGAACGATTCCTAAATTAGTCAGCTAAAACCCTTATCCTATTCCAGACTGTATTCACATATATACATCATTGATACTAAGTATAAAACAGAAAACCAATGAGAACATCATGCTGAGGAGCACAGGGAACTCTACCCAACACACTGTGGTGACCTGAATGGCACAGAAGTCCCAAAGGCAGCAGACATAGGGACGTGGGCAGCCGCTTCACTGTGCGGCACAGCAGAAACCAACACAGCATTGTAAAGCAACTATACTCCAATAAAAACTGATTTTAAAAAAAGAAATGATTTCATGTAAAAAATATTTGTTAATACAGGAAATGAGACGTTTGCCATTTCACCCATTTGCAGGTATATGGTCTCCTTAGGGGTTCCCTTAAAGACAGGAAAGGAGGCAGAATCTCACACACATCAAATCAGTATACAACCCATCTGATAGGTGTATCACGAGCATTGAGACCAAGGATAATGTGGTGAACTCATTATCTATAGCATCTAGTAGTTTATGGTAGATGTTCAGTAAACATTGGCTATTATTATTATAAGTCATGTTCTATGTGGCATAGCTTTGTAGCCAAGTCAGGTTTTGCATCAAAGTCAACTTTCTTCCTTCCTTTTCTTCCTCTCTCTCTCTACAAAGAAAAGTAATGAAAAGTGTTTTCTTATTGGAAAAGAAATGATATCCTTACTATTATACTAAAAAGGTATTTTCCTTGAAACTGAAATCTTTCACAGAGCCACAAGAGGGAGCCCACTGACTTTCATAAAAGAACAAAATGTTAACACTTAAAAAAAAAAAAAAAGAAATATTGAGCCTTTCCAAACGAGCTTAAGAGTGTTTGTCTCTTGTTCTGAACTGAATATTTTCAAGCAGTGAATCTGTTTTATCCCAACAATGACTTCCCTTTGTACGTATACATTTCCCTGTGACTAGCTCTCTGCTATGAGTTTGATACTCAGTTTTATAAACATATGAGATCCAAGACATTTCCTTTTCCCACTCCCTGAAATAAAGGTCTAAGTATTAATTGCTGGAAAACAGTTAAGTGATCTCACTACTTCCACAGCAGAAACTTCCCATTTCCAGCTCAACTTGAATAATTTCTGAAACTATCATTACCAGGTGAGAGTTTATGTCTTTAAGCCCTTCCTTTACTTGACTATACACTCTGAATTTTACTCTAATCTGAGAAAAGTAAATGTAGTAGCATTTAAGTATGATTAAAATACTCAGTAATACAGATGTACCTGGTAGAGGCTATATCACAATATAGCATGTGTCATTCTTTCAAATAACCACTAACATACAGATTAAAAGATACCATGAAATAAAGATAGAATCAAATGTGTTTCCTCTCATTGGGAGCCACCAGGTATCATATTCCTGTCATGACTTCTAAATAAACACTCTATGAGCTAAATCCCTAGATAGAGAGATGGGGGAAGACTGCAGAGAAGAAGATGTTTTCCAACAGGTTAATATGACACTTGCTCTAGGGGTTGGGGGCTGTTCGAACAGACAGATCAGCAGAGCACATCTCTCTTCTCCATTCAGTCTTTTCTTCCTTTGTGAAGACAGCATCTAAATTATGCATATGAAATGGATTACACATATCTCACTATACGTATACATATGAAAATGTGATAATGTAAAATGCCCTTGAACCATATTTCAAGGGCCTCTAGCTAAGGAACTGATAAAAAAATGACTATGATTACTAGCTGTCTTAGTGGTTTAATATGAAACAGGTCATCTTCTCAGGTCAGCCTTGCCCTGTGTTTAGTTTTATTCCTGTCCAACTTAATACAGCAAAGTGAAAGAGGCTCAAATGTCTCGATATAGCATTGTAGAGTCAGAGAGTCAAAAGTTATAAAGCTGGTATCTTTATCCTCCTCCTTTATTGTTGCTCAGTCGCTCAGTCATGTCTGACTCTTTGAGACCCCATGGACTGCAGCACTTCAGGCTTCCCTGTCTTCCACTGTCTACTGGAGTTTGCTCAAGTTATCTTCCTGTCCTTCTAGAATTTCAGATTTGGGAAGAACTATCTGGTATTAATGGGCTTCCCTGGTGGCTCAGAGGTTAAAGCGTCTGCCTGGAATGCAGGAGACCCGGGTTCGATCCCTGGGTCAGGAAGATCCCTTGGAGAAGGAAATGGCACCCCACTCCAGTACCCTTGCCTGGAGAATCCCATGGAGGGAGGAGCCTGGTAGGCTACAGTCCATGGGGTCGCAAAGAGTCGGACACGACTGAGCGACTTCACTTTCACTTTCATCTGGTATTAATAAACCAATAATGTGACTTGAGATTCAATGCCACAAGCTAAAAACAATTATTTCCATGGCTTGAGAAATAAAGATCACATGTGCAAACTGTGTGCAAAGCATGCAACTGTGTTATTATGATAATTTGTTAGGAATAAATAATAGGCAAGTGATAAACACAACTAACTTTAAAAAAACCTCTAAGTTATCACTGGATTGATACTGAACAGATATGTTCTATTATCAACTTCTCCAGGATAAGAATATATTTTCTAACCACAATCTAAAGGAAGATGTTATGTGTACATATACTTAATAAATGCAGACTCACAAAAAGAGAAAGAGAGGGTGAAAGAATTGAAAACTGGAGATAAGACAAAGAAAGACACAAGGGGGCGGGTGGAAACAGGAAGAGAGACACACACAGAAGAGTAGGGGAGAGAGAGAGAGGGATGGGCAAGTCGGGTGGAAGCGGGGAGAACTCAGAAAGAAATGGATTGCTGCTGCTGCTAACAAGTGGCTTCAGTCGTGTCCGACTCTGTGTGACCCCATAGACGGCAGCCCACCAGGCTCCACCATCCCTGGGATTTTCCAGGCAAGAACACTGGAGTGGGTTGCCATTTCCTTCTCCAATGCATGAAAGTGAAAAGTGAAAGGGAAGTCGCTCAGTCGTGTCCAACTCTTCGAGACCCCATGGACTGCAGCCTACCAGGCTCTGGAGTGGGGTGCCATCGCCTTCTCTGAGAAATGGATTGAGTAGGGGTTAAAAACTACAGAGAAGACTGTGTGGACTGACAGCAGGGCTGACCAAAAAGAGAGATGAATTAAAATCTTTGGAACAAGACGCCTTATTGGGCACTCCACTGAGGTCAAACATCATTACTTCCAGTTGAAAAAGCAGCTTATAACCCTCTGGAGAGTTCTTGAAAAGATTTCTCGCTTCGGCAGCTTTTCCAATCTTGCTGGTTAGGAGTGGGCATCATAGAGCCTGCTGGGATATTTTGCTGAGGAAAACTTAATTTTGTGGGTGCCTACTCTGAGCCAGGCACAGAGGTTAGAAGGCAATCTTTGTAACTTATCATGCTGACTTTACAAAAAGGAACATCAAGGTATTGCTCTGAGTGCAGGTTTCTGATAGGAGGTTCACATTGCATGTTAATCGTATTATTGGGAGGAGAGCAGGATCAACCTGCTGATAATTTTCAATAATCAAATAACCAATAATCAAAACTGCAATTTTCAGTTAATCTCCAAATGAACCTGAGCAAATAAAAACCCAGTTGCTCACTAACTGTGGGTACTCAAATTTACAAATGAATGGTGCAGTCATTTACATCCTGGGCTAAGGAACCAGTGACTCAGGTTAGAAGCTGCCTCTGACATGCCAAATGATATTCAACTCTGTGAGGTGAGATGTCCCTCTCTGAAAAGTAGCAGTCATATCACCCATCTCACAGGGTTTTGTAAAAAGTAAACAAGATAAAGTGAGTGAAACAGGTGGTGCAGTGATAAAGAATCTGCCTGCCAATGCAGGAGACGCAGGAGATGCGAGTTTGATCTCTGGGTGGGGAAGATCCCCAGATGAAGGGAAAGGCAACCCAATCTAGTATTCTTGCCTGGAAAATTCCAGGGACAGGGGAGCCTGGCAGGCTACATACAGTCCATGGGGGTCACAAAGAGTCGAACATGACTGAAGAGGCAGGCACAAGTGAAACAGAGTACCTGCTTTTAAAGTGACTGATAAACTATGTTTCATTGTTCAGTCACTCAGTTGTATCCAACCCTTTGCAACCCCATGGACTGCAGAACATCAGGCTTCCCTGTCCTTCTCTATTTCTCAAAGTGGCTCAAATTCATGTCCGATGAGGTTTTCCTGAAAGTATATTCTTTGTCTACGGTTTTTTCGCTCAGTCATGTCCACTCTTTGTGACACCATGGACTGCAGCTAGCCAGGCTCCTCTGTCTATGGGGATTCTCCAGGCAACAATACTGGAACGGATTACCATTCCTTTCTCCAAGGGAACTTCCTGACCCAGGGATCGAACCTGGGTCTCGTGCCTTGCTGGCAGCCTCTTTACTGTCTGAGCCACCAGGGAAGTCACAGTTTTTGGGCAGTCAAACTAATTTTCACTTTGATTAACAGAACTATCTGCCACATGAATTACCAAACATCCCGTGGATTGCAATGCAGATCTAAGCACAGAAATGAGGGGATATGTGTGGCTCAAGTGACTACTCCATATTCCAAATCTTTTTCCACTGGGGTGATTTTGCCCCTTTTCCCCAGGGGACATTTGTCACTATCTCGAGACATTCTGAGTTGTCACTGTGAGATGGCAAGGTGTGAATGGCCCCCAGTGGGTAAAAGCCAGGGATCCTGCTAAACATCCTACAACAGACAAGACAGTCTCCACAACAAAGGATTATCCATCCCAAATGTCAACAGTACCAAGGTTGAAAGACTGCTCTAAATGATGGCTTAGCCTCTTTATATTAACAGCTGTTACTTATGAAAGCTACTCAAAGGGAGGCTGATTAAAATAATATGGATTTCTAATTAAAAATCAGTCTCCTAGCCATGCAAATTTAGGAAAAGATTCAGTGGTTCCCTTTCTCATTTTGAAAAATTCCCCCATAAACACAGGTAACTTCATTACTAGGTCAAAATAACACTTTAAAAGCTAAGGAAGAGCAAGCACACCTTCTGTTAATATGAATATATTGTGTCTTTGTGGGGTTTTTATCCAGCACATTAACCTGATGGACAAGATTTCACTTCCAGTGCATGAGCTGTACCTTGGACAGTAAAAGACACAGTCCAATTAGGACAAATAAAGAGAAGGCAGACACGTGTGCGTATGTTCCCTAAACTTTGTCTGAATCGAGTTTTTCCATGTTCTGCTCCACCAAAATGAATATTTTTCCAAGTAAATGATAATTGCAAAATGTTATTATTTTTTCTCTCCCTGGATGGTCCCCTTCTCTGAATATCAATTAAGTTCTGTAAGCAGAAGTAAACTGGGACTTTTATTCTTTGTTTGCGATGGTACAAGAGGGCCCTTGTGCTCTCAGAATAGTTATTTCTAGACTCCAATTCCCTTAGGATAGTTTCCTCTCTAGGATAGTTTCCTCTCTAAGTGTTCCTTCCACTTTATTTTTTAAAATAGTTAACTTGAAATAGACCATTTCAAAGAACCAACTAAAAGGAAAAAAAAAGCCCAACATAAAGAATATTAAGTTTAAACTTCACTGTGGGGAAAACATTAAAATGTTAGTAAGTTGTAGTTGGTTCTATTATTTAATTCTAACAATTAAAACCCAATTTTATCAAGAATAAGAGCTAGTAACTAACATTTAGTGATGGCATAGGTTCTCTTGTTTTAGATGCTATTATTATCCCCATTTTCCAGTGAAGGAAAGTGAGGCAAAGACAAATAACTCACTCCAGAGTATGTACTGAACTCAGATGTCTGGCTGAGAGTCTGTGTTCCTACCTTCTGTGTTACCGTGCCTTTCTGCCAGTTGTAAAATGCCGAAATAGTTTCTTGCGGGAAAGCTCTGATGTGGAGAACACAGAAGAGAAATGGGGACCAGGACAAGGTCAGTGCCCCCTGAGGGCGCTGCAGGTTACTCTTCTCTTGACTGGGGATTAATTAAAATCTGCCCTGGGGATTCTTTCTTATCTGCGGACTCCCCTGAGATGGTCTCTCTGCTTCTGAATTATCCTTCTCCATTCAAAGTCTGAAGTGGTCTCCTTTTCTAAACTTGTAAGCCCAGTGAGACCAGGGAGGAGACCTGACTCATCTGCATCCATAGCACCTCACCCAGCACTGGTCACATGTGAGGCATCTGCTGCTGCTGCTGCTGCTGCTAAGTCGCTTCAGTCGTGTCCAACTCTCTGTGACCCCACAGACGGCAGCCCACCAGGCTCCCCCGTCCCTGGGATTCTCCAGGCAAGAACACTGGAGTGGGTTGCCATTTCCTTCTCCAATGCATGAAAGTGAAAAGTCAAAGTGAAGTCGCTCAGTCGTGTCCGACTCCTAGCGACCCCATGGACTGCAGCCCCCAGGCTCCTCTGTCCCTGGGATTTTCCAGGCAAGAACGCTGGAGTAAGTTGCCATTTCCTTCTCCAATGCATGAAAGTGAAAAGTGAAAGTGAAGTCGCTCAGTCGTGTCCGACTCTTAGCGACCCCATGGACTGCAGTCCCCAGGCTCCTCTGTCCCCGGGATTCTCCAGGCAAGAACACTGGAGTGGGTTGCCATTTCCTTCTCCAATGCATGAAAGTGAAAAGTGAAAGTGAAGTCGCTCAGTCGTGTCCGACTCCTAGCGACCCCATGGACTGCAGCCCCCAGGCTCCTCTGTCCCTGGGATTTTCCAGGCAAGAGTACTGGAGTGGAGTGCCATTGCCTTCTTCTATGAGGCATCTAATAAAGGCTAAATCAATCTTAAAGTGAGTTCAGGAGCAATCGGACTAGGATATCTACTCCAGCGTAGACTGACCGAGGGGACACGGGTATTCAGTCTAAAGGTCATGTCTTCAGAGGGTTGTCACAAGGACAAGTTTTCCACGGGGCAAACTGGGATCCACATCCACAGAGAGACTCACTATGAGAAATATTTCCATTATTGAATATGATATTATTCTAATGTAGAGTTGGCATATTACAGGTGCTGAGTGAATATCACGTGGATAAAATACTATCAAAATTATTTAAACTATAATAAATTATATATAATAATTTAGACATTGTTGAGAACAAGCTATGTTTCCAATGCTAAATGCTGTACATACTTTAGGGTTTCCCAGGGGGCTAGTGGTAAAGAGCCTGCCTGCCAATGCAGGAGACAGGGGTCTGATCCCTGGGTTGGGAAGATCCCCTGGAGAAGGAAACGGCAACCCAATTCACTACTCTTGTCTGGGAAATCCCATGGACAGAGGAGCCTGGTGGGCTACAGTCCGTGGGGTCACAAAAGAGTTGGAAAGGACTCAATGACTAAACAACAACAATTCATAATTTAGGAGATGACCATGTCAAGGAGAAACAATGATCAGTTTCATTTTACAAATAAGGAAATGGAGGACTTCAAGAAACCAAGTAATGTGCAAGGCCAGGCTGTAAACGGCAGACTTAGGATTTGAATCCAGGTCTGACAGTAAATCCTCAACTCCCAACCACTGTGTTACACTGCTTCACTTGTGAGTGTAGATTTGGAAGCTTTCAAGAAGCTGAAAGCCTGATATTTTGAAGGGGAATACAAAGGATGTGCAAGAGGAAATTCAGGCAGTGAGTACTAGGTTAGATCAGATGACATCTGAGGTCCTCATCACTGGGGAAAATTTAAAAAAAAAAAATAATTTAAAAGAATCATGTCAATCCTATAGTTCTCCTGAGTATGCACAGGTATCCATTTGATGCCACTGGAAAATTACCACCCTTGTCAGCAAAGTTCTTCTGAAATGACTTGCTGCTGCTGCTGCTGCCAAGTGGCTTCAGTCGTGTCCGACTCTGTGCAACCCCATAGACGGCAGCCCACCAGGCTCCCCCCGTCCCTGGGATTCTCCAGGCAAGAACACTGGAGTGGGTTGTCATTTCCTTCTCCAATGCATGAAAGTGAAAAGTGAAAGTGAAGTCGCTCAGTCGTGTCCGACTCCTAGCGACCCCATGGGTATATGTAAAAATTATATGTAAAAATTATAAACTCCTGAGCGCAAGCTCCTCCAAGGTTTTTGCTCCTGTTCGTCCTAGGATTCTGACTACTGACAGGCACAGTCTGCCTCACGGATGCATAAAGCTGAAAGTAAGAGGGTTCCACAGAAGCTGACCCAGGGCTGAGAGAGGGTGGGACGAGTTTGGCAAGGAAACATTTGTTAGAAATAATATTTAGTTCTTTCAAAATAGGGGGTGAGTTTAAACGGGCAGTAAATTGACAAAACTAAACAATCTAGAAAAAACTCAGAGGTTTTGAGGGGAGTCTTACTCCTCAAGACTTCAAGAAGGTGACTTAAAGGACTGGATCAAGATAGAAAAGAAAACGTAACTATAAAAAATTGGTTTTCTAGGGATTTTGGTATAAATAAGTAAAAGCTACTACATTCCCTTGCCCAGGAAATTTATCATTGGAATTTAGTCTTTAAAAAAAATTCTGTGGTTAAAAAAATATGATTTAAAATTCACCATTTTTAATTATTTTTAAGTGTACAGTTCCATTGTGTTAAGTGTATTCACACTGTTGGGTAGCACATCTCCAGAACTTTTTCATCTTGCAAATCTGAATTTCTATAACCACTAGCCAACAACTCCCTTTCACCCTTTTTACCACCATGGAAGTTACTCTTTTAAAAACCAATTACTACCCTGTTTAGGAAAAGCATCTTAGGAACTTGTGTAGAAATTCAGTTCAGTTCAGTCTCTCAGTTGTGTCCGACTCTTTGCAACCCCGTAAATTAGTGGTTTTTAAAAGATGACTCTATCCTCCAACCAATCTTGCTTGCTTCAGACTGGCTCCACAATCCGAACCAGCTCTGGCCAATCTATCCTGTAACTGTCCTGAACTCGCTGGTTTGTATCATGTGAGTGTGTGTCAAGTGTGTCAAATCTATCAGCAATACTGATAGATTTGCTCGGTTTGTGTCAAGCCTGAAGTCAAGGGGAGATTCTGTCAGCAACCAGAGTCCTCTGTTTAGTCCTGAATGGTAGGTTCTTCCTCCACTTCCAGGGCTTGTCTCCTAAGTGTATAGTTACACCACCCCTAGATTGTCCAGCTGGTGAGTATATTATGCAGTCTTAAATATATTGCATCCTTAAAGCTGTTTGTCCATTTTATTTTCATTTCAAAAATCTGAACAGAAGGCTAGCATATTCTTGAACTCTTGGTGAAATTTAAATGTTAATAAAAATAGTATACCCCCCAAAACATACTAATTACTAAAGAATATGACAGTCTCATGGCATTGCTTGAATAGAAAACAGAAAATGATGGGACTAGGCATTCAAATCGGAGAAAGCAATGGCACCCCACTCCAGTACTCTTGCCTGGAAAATCCCAAGGGCATCGGAGCCTGGTAGGCTGCAGTCCATGGGGTCACTAAGAGTCAGACACGTCTGAGCAACTTCACTTTCACGCATTGGAGAAGGAAATGGCAACCCACTTCAGTGTTCTTGCCTGGAGAATCCCAGGGACAGGGGAGCCTGGTGGGCTGCCGTCTATGGGACGCGCAGAGTCGCATATGGGCTCTGGTCGCACAGAGTCAAACACGACTGAAGCGACTTAGCAGCAGCAGCAGCAGGCATTCAAAGATGTACTGTGTCCCAGCTCTGACACATCTGACCTGTATAACCTAGGGCAACACAAGCTAACCTTTCCTAACCCTAAAATGGAGGGCAATGAGAGAATCCCAACATGACTCAAGGAATTCCTGCGAGAACCAAGAAAGATGCAAACGGAAGGAGTGAAAGAAAATAAACTCTACAGGCAAGGCTCCAACTGCAGACAGGAATACTTAACAGAGAAGAGCAAATATGACCCCTGCTTAATGAACTAAAATTGGAATAAATTTGCCATTGAAATGGGGCAAACTGAACATCACTTAATCACCTGTCAATAGTAAGGGATCTCCTTTAAAAAGTGTATTATGTTTTCAGGCTGACCAGAAAACCACTGTAAATAACACAACACACAGTATTTCCCTCGGCAGCAGTATACAAGTTAGGCATCAGACGCGGATGGGAGTTAGAAAACCTAGCATGTTATTGAAAGTGAACTTGGACTCCAGGGAATGCAGAGCTTTATCATGGGGTTACTGATAAACTCACGAGCAATTCTTAATTTCTAATGTTTGAGTCATTTATCTGTGATCTTGAGATATTTCTCTGCCTCATGAATTAACTTCTCAAAGAATCACTTGCAAAGAGAAACTGAAAATTCAGGAACAGGGAAAAAACACTGGAAATAATATCTCGAGCTTTTTTTTAGAAAAATAAAAATATCACCAATACCGTATTTGCCATTTGCAAGGCGGGATCCATCAAGCCCAGGATTTCTTCATTATAACTTGATTCTAGGCTAATGATGTCATCAATTACATCATCCATCTGAGGGAAAAAGGCAATGGAAGAGAGAGAGATATAAGCAAAAACTGTGCAAAGCAATCCAAAGAGAGATCCATGGTCTTTCCTGATCTAAAGAAGTAACACTCTTTAGTTAGAGTCTAAGAGATGACTGTCCTCTTTCTCTTCAAAGGAATACATTACTGAAGACCATTAATGCTAATGGGTGATGAGGAGGATGATACATGCAACCAGCACATAGTGAGTGATTACTAGGTGCCAGTCACTGGGCTCGGGGCTTTTTATGGACTAACTGATTTACCCTGACAATAACCCTACCAGAACAGGTGCTATTATTACAGCAATTTTTCAGGTGAGATACATGAGAAGCAGCTTGCCCAAAGTCACACATCGAAGAGGGGTTAGAGCCACAGTTTGAACTATGCTTTCAATTGTTATATAAAACTGCCTGCCCTAAACTGGAAAGAGGAACCAGGAAACTTCATCTTGAATGATAGCTGCCTTTTCCTTTTCTCATCTAAATTTATATCCAGTACATTTCCCACACCCTCCTTGGAGTAAAAAAAAAAACCACAGATGGCTGTTCAACCCTTTGTTCCCATAGGATGTGGGGGGCGCTGTGGCTCCCAGGCCACTGGTTAGCCCTGCAGTAACCTTACAATGACTTGTAAACTAAGTCTCTCCTTGTATGCCTGCCAGTGTGCTTGGCACTCCCGGAGGAGAGCACCAGGACGAGGTTATCATTACAGTCGTGGAGCTGACATTCCCTCTAGATCAATTTTATTTCTAAAGTACCAAAACATCAGTCATGATAATAAACAACAGTGATTACATGTGCATTGCAGCAGTTGCAAAGACAAGTCTGTGAAAACATTTCTTCGTAAACATCTTATGTATTTGATCTACTTGGTATGTGTGTGTGTGTGTGTGTTGTGTGTTGTGTGTGTGTGTGCGCACGTGCGCGAGCATGCAAACACCTGCTTGGGTCTTAATAGTGCTTCACAAGTACACAGTGAAAGCTCAGAACTCAGAGGGATGCTCCTGTGTGCCTCTTTGCCATAGTTAAAGAAGACAGGCTTCAACATCATGGCGCTTGTCAGAATCTCGGTTCTCCCACTTTCTGGGTTGGATCACTGCCCCTCATCTTTAAGAGTCACAGTGTGCCAATCTGTAAAATGGGGTTAATAATACTATGCCCTTACTGGATTCTTGTGAGATTTCAGGACAAACCATATGAAGTGCTCACAGTGCCAAGCATACAGCATACATTCAAAAAATGAGTGTCACTGAGTAACTCCAGAGAAGAATAAATGGAGGTCAGTTTTGAGTAACTGCCAGTACTGTTTCCTTTCCAGGTATACCAATTGTATGTCCTGTTTAACAGATGACTTTCGAAGTGAATTGGTAAACTGGAAAATGGGCCAGAAGACTTATGAGCAACCTTTCTTTGTAAATGTTTAATCTTTTTTTTTTTTTTTTCAGGGAAAGGAAATTACTGGCTTTGGTGTGAGAGAATTTTTTAAATAATTTGTTCTCTTATGAAAAGAGTCATACATGTTGATAAAAAGCAAAAAAAAATTTTTTTTCTTCCTCTTATATATCCATGCACTCATTTAAAATATACAAATATAATTAATAAATGGATGTAACATAATTTATATATCCATTAAACAGGATGTCACAGAAGAAATTTTCATTGCTTGGGAAAAGATTCATGAATTATCATTAAATGAATAAATAAAGTTTCCAAAAATATTTTCCATGAGATTTCATTTTATAAAACTATATAGATCTCACACATACACACATCTTGGTTTTACAGATATTCTGTCCAAGTTGCTAACCCATAAATTTGTATAACATACTTTGATAATGGTATCTAAATGAAGTACAGCAGTTTACATCTTATTTATTAAAATTTATGTATTTTAGCACAGTTTAACACCTTATAGCAACTCAGGGAAAAATGCATTTTAGTATCATTTCCCTAGTAGTTTTTAAATCATGAGACATAATGATTTAAAAAAAAAATCAGTGGGGGTGGGGGCAAAAATCCAAAGTCATTAGGAAGGTGTGATTAGCCACAAATATAGATCCTCATTACAAAGTGTTATATCCTTGGGCTGCCGAGTCATTCAGTACCTGCATGCACGATGCTCGTGAATGTGTGTTCATACTTGGGCATTCGCTCTCCGCCCTGTTTTGCTCTTCAAACTTATAAAATCCCTGCAAAAACACAAGCAAAATCAGCCCATGACTTGGATTTGCAAATGACTGTTCAGTGACATTTTCACATGAGGTTGATGGTGTAGCAACAAGATGAACTAAGCTCTCCAGTAAAGTGGAATGTGACCAAGAAATGAAATAATGAAGGAAGAACTTCCATCAAATCAGTCTGACAGATGACAAGCATGGACAGAGAAAAATAAGATGGTTGGTTTGGGTAAAAGGGAGAAGACTTAGTCCCTCTAGAAATTAAAATCAACCAAACTTCAGAAGGGTTACCTCTGAAATCACGTGAACATTTCAGAGGACAATCAAACTCCATTAAAATGATGCTCATCATCTCATAATTTGGAAATAACAGGCATTAAATCACAACTTGCCTTTTAGGTATGCTTCAAATTTTGGTGCCACAATTAGCTTTGAGGTATATTTGAGTCTTGTCTCCAACCCAGCCTTTATAAAAAGCAGCTTTCACCAGCAGCAGCAATTTATTAAGGAAACCGAATTCACCCAGCAAGGAAATCTTTGCTTTTCTGTTAGATTCTCATGTACTATATATTCTTTCAATCCAGCCATGCACACCCTGTGCTTTTTTTGTTTTTCCTTTCCAGCTCAGGAAGAAATAAAAATAATATTCCAGACATTCACAGCAAGCGGAACTTCTAAACTGCCTGTCCGACACCTTTTCTATTTTTACTATCCCTTTTCCACCTTCCCTTCTCTCCCTGCATTTTCAACGCTTTGTAAATGGAAAGGCATGGAAGAGAACACTCAGCTAACAAGCAGAAACGGGATAGGAGAAAAAGGGTCCTCGCCTCCAGGTTCTGCTCCGAGGGGGCCAAGTCCCCTGCCTGGAGCCATAACCCAATAACCCAGTGACAGTGACAGGGACAAGAGGCTAGAGGATGACAGCTAGCATGGGGAGTCTGGGACAAAGGCCGGTGAAGGTGGCCACGCGGACAGACTAGAGTCCACAATCAAGTGCAGGAGGGAGATCCAACAGACAGTCATTCAGTGTAAGAGAAAGGAGAGGGGAGGAGACATGAATTACCTCTTTTTCACAGTTGGAGTTAAGTGTAAGCATAGCCATGGGGCTGTTGGGTGCGCTGCTCCCCGGCACTGGTGGCATGACATGGTCGCCAGGCTGGTTTGGACATGGCAAGCTCAGGACTTGGTTGGCATGTTTATTTGCTAAAGTGGTAGAAAGGTACTGCTTTACCTGCTGCCTTTGGGCTTGCTGTATGTGGTACTTGGTGGGGTTTTCGAGGTGGGTCTGCACCTGAACATAGCCATGGAGGGAAGAGAAGAAAGTGCCGTTATTGGTGAGTTTTGGACGGCTCTTCTTTTCAGGCACAAGCATGAGACAGGCCAGTCCGTTAACAGAATAGATTATTAAGCCCCTGTTAGGTACCAGGCACTGTGTTAATGGATTTTGCTATTACTGAAGTTTAAAGGCTAACTCTTCGGATTTGGGTTAATACTCTGCCTGGTTTCATTTCCCTGCTAATTAACAGTCCATCTCTTTAAAACCTTGTGCCCTTCTTCTCATGCATAATAGCCAAAAATCTGCAACCATCTGTAGGGTAAACATTTTCTAACACATATCTGAAAGAGTTTATTAAGATCAAAACAATAATCTAGAAGAAGGTGTATAACTTATTTCAGTTTTCTTTGGCAAATATAATAGCTTTCTGTTTTGTTTTTAAAAAAAAACCACCTCCTTTAGAAACAACTATAAAATGGTTGTAGAACATAAACAGAAACATTCTGATGATTAAATCCACCAGTTGCAGATTAATTCTTCCCACTTTCATTGGGACATGAGTATTCAACATTTTAATTAAGATCTTAAACTCAACATAAAAAGCAGTTCCACATGAAGTAGTTTCTTTCAAACACAAAAAACACTTCCACAGATGTGTTTGTTTGTTTTTTCTTTTTGGATATGTTTTTAAAGGCATTTTTTTAAGCCACCAGTATATTTTCACCTTGTTTCTCATAAGACATTAATAGACAATACGAAGCTTTTAAACAAAATCAATGATACTCAATATAGTCACTTTTTCCTTGAGAAACACAATTTATTCTTATGAGCTAAGAATAGGAGTCATGGGGAGAATACAGCCATGCACAAGAGGGAAAAAAATCCTACTAATATTTACTCTGTTCAAAACTACATTGGATTACTGCTTATGGCATCAAATAATAAACAACATTAAAAAGGAAGACACGTACCAACTGAAAACTGTGTGTCTACTACAATAACACGAAAAGGTGAAACACTCAATTTATGAATTACATTTCAGAGACTGAATATAAGAATAAAGCTCACCTGATAGTGATTATATTCTAGCATTTCCAGCATAACCACGTTTTAGGTGGCCCCAATCCAACAAGAAACAGTAGACTATTCGTTCCCTCTACTTTCTGTAACTCCAATTCGTAGACTGGCATAGAGAAAGCACTATAAACAAGGTGTCCCGAGACACCACCGGAAACTTCATCACAGCAGCCCTGCTTATAATAACCTAAGCTAATTAGTTATGCATGTAAAAAAAAAAAGTTCACACAAAGGGCTTTTTTTTTTTTTGGAAGCCCTACAAGTTTGCTCTTAAATATTGATATCAACCGCCCCCCATCCCACCCAGCTTGACGTCATGCCTTTTTTTCATAAATATAAAAGAACCTTTTTTAAGGGATGAGCTATCAAAGTCAAACTCGCTGTCAGATCAAGGCCAATTCACTATTCATCTTTAGTTCCAGTAGTATTAATAGACAGTGCTATTTCTCTTTCAGCAATAGGCTAAGAGCTAGATGCCCTCTTTGGAGAACACTGCCTAAAAGCTACACATGAGACTTTTCTAATGGATGAGTAACTTGGCCCCTTCCAAACACAGAAAGAGTGTCCTTTAGTATGTGGGAGTCCCTGATGAACTTTCGAGTTCAGCAGTCTCATCTTGCATCCAGGTCTCAAGGTACATCTTATTCTTAGCTGGATAGATAAATAAATTTCCTCCTGACCTTGCATCAGGAAAAGGGGGAGCTATTCGAAATAGAAAAGGAAAAATACATATATCCACAGAGGCACTTTCGAATACATATTTACATGGAAATTAAGAAATACACACCTCCCCAATTTAGTCCTCAAATTAGGAAGCATAACAATTTTCACTGAAAATCTTTTAATGTAATTCTTGGTGCTAAAGAAGAATACATTTATCATATACACAACTGGTGTATTTGTATATTTGCTCATTTATTCATTCCATTATTTAATGGTATTATGTGCTAAATGCCGTTCCAGGCAAAGAATGCACATTGTGAGCAAGTAGATACAATTGTCAGCTTTATGACACTGAGAGTCTGGGGTGAAGCAAAGGAAGGAAAACACAAACAGATATATATTTAAAATTATGATAATGGCTGATAGGCACTGCTGAAATGGTGAGATATTTTAAGTACAAGAATTTGAAATTTAATAATTTTGTCCAAATGCCCAGGCTAATGAAGTCCTTTAGTTGACAATCTCAAATTCTTTCAAATGACTGATCTAACGTGCACAGAAACATTTTAAGTTTCATAAAGGGTCCAGACATGATAATGATGAGGACAATAGACATTACTAAAATAAACATCAAATGAGGGCAATGGGTGTAATGTGCTTATTTCACTATTACACTTAAAAAAGAAAGGGCTGCACATTTAAAAATAAATGTTAATTCACTGGCAGATCCTTATTCTTTAAATGAATCAGAATTTCAGGCTTTAGTAAGGAAAAAAGCAACTTCTTGTCTGTTCAGCACTGTCAGTGAGGTCTTTACTACAACCAGATTGGGATGCTCAGAGTGGGATGTATTGTTTCCCTTTTACTGTCAATATATTTTTAAGTAAGTTAAGAACGGACTGGCTATAAACATTATGGAGAAGACAGAACATCCCCAGACATCACCAATCCAACACCTAAAATAGGTAACATAAAGGAGGTCATGATCTATGGGGTGGTGAGGTCTGTGGCAAACTAGAGTGCACGTGCTTCATGTAAAAAAAAAAAAAAGACAAAAAAACAGCTGACATAATCTGTAATTGACTGCAGCCCTGTGGCAATACCATTCCAGTCGAGTTGGGTTTTTTTTTTTTTTTTTTTTCAATTTTTCAGTTTAGCCTGCAACCTGAACTTGTTTTTTCAATGAAAACTCCCAGATTACAAAAATGACACCTAATTGTTTGATTTTTCATACTGTACAAGACAAATCAAACACACTTGTTGGTTGGACTCAACAGAAATGTGGTCTCTGCTCTACACCGTCCAGAAGGAGAATCTTTCTTTCTATATTCTGGGGCCCAGCAGGAGCACCGAGGTTCTTAGAAGTTAGTTCTTCTTCTGAAACATTAGTGTCAAATATAGGCCATTCCATTCCTGGTGCTTCTCTGAGAGGCGCATCGTGCCTGGTGGCACAGTCAGCAGAAGAATTAGTAGTATAAACCTGCGATCACATTCAGATCTCGCAGCTTACTACTTATGTGACCTTTGGCACGATATGAACCTTTCCAGGCCTTAGTCACTTCATATGCTCAATGAGGGTGATAACAGAACCTGCCTGCTAGAGGTGTTTTTGGCATTAAATGAAACCACAATTATACTAGGCTTAGCAATCCATCTCAAACAACCGTTTTCAAATTTTCTTTTTTGCCTTAGGACCCTTTTAAACTCTTAAATGTCTTGTGTTTATGTGGGTTTTATCTGTATTTATCATCTTAAGAATTAAAACTGAGAAAATTTTAAAACCCAAGATAACTCACTAGCATATAGTCTGCTGGGCATGAGAACAAAGACACTGTAACACATTATGTAGCCTCTGTAAAACTCTTCTGTATAGAGTTATCCTTGGAATCCACAGGGATGGGTTTTAGGACCTCTGCAGATGGCAAAATCCAAGGATGCTCAAGTCTCTAATATAAAATGGCACTGTACTCTCTTTGAGAGATGAACATTTATAAAAAGGAAAATAACAGTTTGTTATTATTATAAAAGTATGTGTGACCTGGTGGAATGGCAGGAGTCCTGGAGACCCCCAGGGTTCTGGGATGACACTTTGAGAAGCTCTGATCTACCTGTAGCATTGTATCCAGCCCATCCTGGTCATGCTGTTGCCCACTGTGTTGGTGGTGCACAACAAAGTCACTGTGCGTTTTGCTTGCCTCACACTCAAAACACTAATAACCCTAATTTCTCATAGCATTGCTTTTGTTGTTCAATCGCTAAGTCACGTCCAACTCTTTGTGACCCAACGACTGCAGCACACCAGGCCTCCCTGTCCCTCACTATCTCTCATAGTTTTCCCAAGTTCATGTCCATTGAATTGGTGATGATATCCAACCATCTTATCCTCTACCGCCCTCTTCTCCTTTTGCCTTCCATCTTTCCCAGCATCAGGGTCTTTTCCAATGAGTCGGCTATTCGCACCAGATACCCAAAGTATTGGAGTTTCAACTTCCACAACATTATTATGAGGCTCTATACTATAGTCTTTTGACTGCTTTATTTGGCCACACTGCACAGCATGTGGGATCTTAGTTCCCTGCCCAGGGATCAAACCCTCGCCCCCTACTAGAAGCGTAGAGTCTTAACCACTGGACCATCAGGGAAGTCTCTCCTTTCTCTATAGTAAAAGCCATATAAATGTAACATTCTGTCTTCAACTGTCCTAAACCATAGATTTTTAGTTAGTGATTTCCCTCTCATTCATTTTAAAACTGCCAATGAAAACACATGTGGCATTAAACATCGGTATGATTTCCTGGTAATTTTTGTAGGTTTTTGTCCTTCAAACCAACTGTATTATGGAATTCAGATGCCAAAAATTGGGTATTGTTGAGCAGTTGAGGTGCAGACACAAAATAAAGCTGGAATACTTCTCACTCTATCAAAACACCATATTTTATTGACATAACTTATATTTCACAGAAGTAAGTATGTTAGCTATCTGGGTCAAGGGCAAAAATCCAATGACTTTGAAACTTTTCTTTCCTGTTATTACTACTGTCTTTTTCCCTTTTTCCTTCCTTCATTCAGATCCTGAACTGATAGCAAACGAATGGGAATGAATCACTTTCTAGCTGTCACAGTTTAGTTTCCCCACTTCCCAGGTGACACTGACAGGCTGTTTCCCATCGGTTTCATTCTAAAGAGACCCTGGAGCACATCAGTGTAAGATGGTGCCTGCAGATACCATCAAATTGGCTGACAAAAGAATTCACCGGAGCAAAGAAAAATCCCCATCTGATTGATATCCACTGCACTTTGATTACCTCTACTATTTGTAGATCAGAATAAAAATAAAATTGAGTGAATATTCCCATAATTCTTTTACTATAATGGACTTTACTTTTTGAACAAGTCATCAGAGCTTTCAGATTTCTCACTTTGTGTTTAGAGAGAGAATGTGTTCTTTTGTTCAGTAAGTAAAAGAAATATTAAAATGGATTCAATCAGATGCTATCCACTACCACCCCCAAGGGCTTCCTTGGTAGCTCAGCTGGTAAAGAATCTGCCTGCAACGCAGGAAACCCCGGTTCCATTCCTAGGTTGGGAAGATCCCCTGAAGAAGTGATAGGCTACCCATTCCAGTATTCTTGGGCTTCCCTGGCGGCTCAGACAGTAAAGAAGCCATCTGCAATGAGGGAGACCTGGGTTATACGCCTGGATTGGGAAGATGCCCTGGAGGAGGGCATGGCAACCCACTCTAGTATTCTTGCCCTGAGAATTCCCATGAACAGAGGAGCCTGGCAGGCTACAGTCTATGGAGTCGCGAAGAGTTGGATATGACTGAGTGACTAAGCACACACAGCACAGCACCCCCCAAACCACTATGCTCTTCATACTATTTTTAAAGGACAATGTACAGAGATGGTCACTAATGTAATCATCATCCCTTAGAACATGATGAAACAGAGCACATTCTGAAACAGCTAGCATTCTGAAATGACTCACCCAAAGTCTTGCCCTAGGTCATGTATGAGAGGTGACAAGATTCTTTTCAGTCCCACAATTATAATATTACCATGAATGAAAACAATGGCCCAGAACGCAAGTTCTCATTCAGCAATGTTTTCACTGCAACCTGGACAACCTTCTCCTTAATAAAAAAGAAAGACAACAAGGATACAAATCCTGACCTAAGAGAGAAAACCCCAAACCATATGCAGACAAATGCAAATTTAGAAGAGGATATGGAGAAAAGGAACTCTCCTACACTGTTGGTGGAAATGTAAATTGGTATACACTCTACAAACAACAGCATGGAGGTTTCTCCAACAACAACAAAAACCCTAACAACAGAGTGGCAATAAGATCCAGCAAAATTACTCCTGGGCATATATCCAGGAAAAATGGAAACTCTAATTTTAAAAGATACATGCACCCCAAGGTTCATAGTAGCACTATTTACAATAGTCAAGACATGGAAGCAACCTAAATGTCCATCAACAGATGAAGAGATAAAGATGTTGTATATATACACAATGGACTATTACTCAGGCATTCAGTTCAGTTCAGTTCAGTTGTTCAGTCATGTCTGACTCTTTGTGACCCCATGAATTGCAGCACTCCGGGCCTCCCTGTCCATCTCCAACTCCCGGAGTTTACCCAAACTCATGTCCATTGACTTGGTGATGCCATCCAACCATCTCATCCTCTGTCATCCCTTTCTCCTCCTGCCTTCAATCCCTGCATCAGGGTCTTTTCAAATGAGTCTGTTCTTTGCATCAGGTGGCCAAAGTATTGGAGTTTCAGCTTCAATATCAGTCCTTCCAATGAACACCCAGGACTGATCTCCTTTAGAATGGACTGGTTGGATCTCCTTGCAGTCCAACGGACTCTCAAGAGTCTTCTCCAACACCACAGTTCAAAAGCATCAATTCTTCGGCACTCAGCTTTCCTTATAGTCCAACTCTCACATCCATACATGACTACTGGAAAAACCACAGCCTTGACTAGATGGGACCTTTGTTGGCAAAGTAATGTCTCTGCTTTTTAATATGCTGTCTAGGTTGGTCATAACTTTCCTTCCAAGCAGTAATCATCTTTTAATTTCATGGTTGCAGTCACCATCTACAGTGGTTTGGAGCCCCACAAAATAAAGTCTGCCACTGTTTCCACTGTTTCCCCATCTATTTGCCATGAAGTGATGGGACCAGATGCCATGATCTTAGTTTTTTGAATGTTGAATTTTAAGCCAACTTTTTCACTCTCCTCTTTCACTTTCATCAAGAAGCTCTTTAGTTCTTCTTCAATTTCTGCCATAAGGGTGGTGTCATCTGCATATCTGAGGTTATTGATATTTCTCCCAGCAATCTTGATTCTAGCTTGTGCTTCATCCAGCCCAACATTTTTCATGATGTACTCTACATATAAGCTAAATAAGCAGGGTGACAATATACAGCCTTGACGTACTCCTTTTCCTATTTGGAACCAGTTTGTTGTTCCATGTCCAGTTCTAACTGTTGCTTCCTGACCTGCATACAAATTTCTCAAGAGGCAGGTCAGGTGGTTTGGTATTCCCATCTCTTTCAAAATTTTCAACAGTTTATTGTGATCCCACACAGTCAAAGGTTTTGGCATAGTCAATAAAGCAGAAATAGATGTTTTTCTGGAACTCTCTTGCTTTTTCAATGATCCAGCGGATGTTGGCAATTTGATCTCTGGTTCTTCTGCCTTTTCTAAAACCAGCTTGAACATCTGGAAGTTCATGGTTCATGTATTGCTGAAGCCTGGCTTGGAGAATTTTGAGCATTACTTTACTAGCATGTGAGATGAGTGCAATTGTGCGATAGTTTGAACATTCCTTGGCATTGCCCTTCTTTGTGATTGGAATGAAAACTGACCTTTTCCAGTCCTGTGGCCACTGCTGAGTTCTCCAAATTTGCTGGCATACTGAGTGCAGCACTCTCACAGCATCATCTTTTAGGATTTGAAATAGCTCAACTGGAATTCCATCACCTCCACTAGCTTTGTTCATAGTGATGCTTCTAAGGCCCACTTAACTTCACATTCCAGGATGTTTAGCTCTAGGTGAGTGATCACACCATCACGATTATCTGGGTCATGAAGGTCTTTTTGTACAGTTCCTCTGTGTATTCTTGCCACCTCTTCTTAATACCTTCTGCTTCTGTTAGGTCCATACCATTTCTATCCTTTATTGAGCCCATCTTTGCATGAAATGTTCCCTTAGATTCTCTAATTTTCTTGAAGAGATCTCTAGTCTTTCCCATTCTATTTTTTCCTCTATTTCTTTGCACTGATCACTGAGCCACTCAGGCATTACAAAGAATAATATAATGCCACAGCCAGCAATATGGATGGACCTAGAGTTTATCATACTAAGTAAGTTGAGAAAGACAAACACCATATAGTATCAGTTACACGTGCTAAGCCACTTCAGTCATGCCTGACTCTGTGTGACCCCATGGACTATAGCCTGCTAGGCTCCTCTGTCCACAGGATTCTCCAGGCAAGAACACTGGAGTAGGTTGCCACTTCCTGCTCCAGGGGATCTTCCCAAACCAGACTGAACCCACGTCTCTTACATTTCTTGCATTGGCAGGTGGGCTCTTTACCACTAGCACCACCTGGGAAGCTGTTATCACTTATATAAGGAATCTAAAAAAAAAAGATACAAATGAGCATATTTAAAGACAGAAAACAGAGTCTGAGACATGGGAAACAAATTTATGGTTTTCCAAAAAGAAAAGCAAGGGTTGGGGGGCATAAATCAAGAGTTTGGGATTAACAGAAACACACAACTATACATGAAACAGATAAACAACAAAGTCTGATTGGATAGCACAGGGAACTATATTCAATATCTTGTAATAACCTATAATGGAACAGAATTTGAAAGAGAATATACACATATATTGGAGAAGGCAATGGCACCCCACTCCAGTACTCTTTGCCTGGAAAATCCCATGGACAGAGGAGCCTGGTGGGCTGCTGTCTATGGGGTCACACAGAGTCGGACACGACTGAAGTGACTTAACAGCAGCAGCATACACATATATTCTTTTTCAGATTTTTCTTTCTTGTACAGCTGAAACTAATACAGCACTGTAAATCAACTATGCTTCAATTTTTTAAAAATCATATGCAAAAAAAAAAAAAAAAAAAAGATCAGTACTTAAATAAGTGACTACAGTTGATATAGCCAGGTCTTCTTCCCTATCACAGAGATCTGCCCACCAGCCCAATTAGGCCTGCTCTCTGCTTTTGCATGGCCTAAACACTAAGAATAGATTTTTACAGTTTTAACTGGCTGAAAATCATGAAAAGAAGAATGATATTTCATGATACATGAGAATTTTATGAAATCCAAATTTCAATGTCCATAAATAAAGTTTGCTTGGCACACAGCCCCGTCCATTCGTTGACATGTTGTCCATGGCTGCTCCCACACTATAGCAGCGGAGCCCAGGTGGCTCCTAGCCTAAAATATCTACTATCTGGGTTTTTAGAGAAAATGTCAATCCTTGCTCTGTAAGAAAGTTTTACCAATCTAGAATTCAGTTTTCCTACTATGTTGAAGCTTCAGCAAGATTTGAAGAATGAGGTGATTTTTTTTTCAAAAGAGAAATACAATATGTATAAATAATTTTATAGTTGTTTTTCCAAATAACTGGACAAATGAACAGAGGATATGCTTAATTATCCCTATTTTAAAGGCTGTAAAACAAAAACAAACTCTAAAAGGAAAAGTGAAAAGGCTCACCAGGGTTAGAAAACAAACTCAGGGCCCTGCCTCCTGTGTCCAGTAACAAATGATGGAACCCCTTCACTGCTGATCAATTTCCATCAAGGATTTGAACTGAGTAAAGAGACAAAGATAAACCTACATCCAGAAGTGTACTCCCATATCTTATGCATGCAAAAATATGCATGAATTTATATTGTATTGTTTTTGATCTGCACAGTTTAACACCACTTCCTGTCTTACTACTCTGTTGCTGCTGCTGCTAAGTCGCTTCAGTTGTGTCCAACTCTGTGCGACCCCACAGACGGCAGCTCACCAGGCTCTCTGAATTCAGACGGATGTGTAGTAAATGTGCACATGAGGAACGGCGAGCAAATCTATTTTTCTAAAACTGTGATGTTGTAATAGAATAAAGTGGACTGCCCTATTAAAAGTTCCTAGCAAGCTTCTTATCCTAAACCAATGACCTATAAAATAAAGGACTTACTCTAAACTGCAAAGTGGGCATGCTTGGTATTTAGGAAAAACAATATTCAGCAGTCTTAAAAAAAAAAATAAAAAGGAAGTATTACTGTAAGAAAACTCACAGTATATATATTATTTTTTCTCTCTCAGACTAAAATAAACCCAAGGTCTGAGTATTAAAAGAACATCAAGTGTTTATCTCAGCCAAATAGAAATATGAGAGATTAAAGGGTGGCAGCCATCTGCCTGCAGAGTATGAATAATCCCAGGTTAAAAACACCACTTACAGAATCAAATTTCTATAAGAGAAGCAGCAAGACCCAATAAACTTAATCCATTACTCACTTTAAAGAAAAACCATGCATTTACATTCTGAGGACCATATAAATCATGATGCACAGTTATATCATATTAAATATAGCAGGATTTTTTTTAAAACACAGAAAACAGAATTAGCATTAATTCAATCAAAACTGTATATCATGTACCTGATGCTGTGCATTTTATATTCACTCCTGCTGCTGCTGCTGCTGCTAAGTCGCTTCAGTTAGGTCTGACTCTGTGCGACCCCAGAGACGGCAGCCCACCAGGCTCCCCCGTCCCTGGGATTCTCCAGGCAAGAACACTGGAGCGGGTTGCCATTTTCTTCTCCAATGCAGCAAAGTAAAAAGTGAAAGTGGAGTCGGACCAGCGACCCCATGGACTGCAGCCTACCAGGCTCCTCCGTCCATGGGATTTTCCAGGCAAGAGTACTGGAGTGGGGTGCCATTGCCTTCTCCAATATTCACTCCTAGCTCAGGTCAATTTAAAATAAAGCTCAGAAATCACTTGGATAGCTTATAAAGTATTCTTGAAAGCTTCTTCTCACAATTTTTTAAAATCATATGATGACAACTGATTACATACAGAAGGAACTATAGACTCTTCAGATTTTCATAGGTTTAACCTCTTATATTGAATTGCTGCTATTCAGAGTATACCCAATTGTCCTCTTCCAAACACAAAAATAGGGTTGAGTGCAAGTCTTCATGTCTAAATAAATCATTTAGGATCTTGTTAAGTGCTGTGTGATTCTGTAGGTCTGGGGTAGGGCCCAGGATCCTGCATTTCTAATAAGCTCCCAGGGGAAGTCTACCCTGCTGGTCAATAAATCACACCACCCTCTGAGTGCAAGGCTTTAACACATTTTCACCTCAACTTCTGCTCCCATCAAAAGAGTTATATCTTCACCATTCACTCACCAAATACTATCTACCAGCCAGATACCAGGCAACTGTCTTCGTTAGACACAGGCTGTTCAGGGGCAAGCCTCACCCAGAAGGTGACATGTAAGTATAGGTCTATAGTTGGGGAAAGAGAATGAGCTAGGAGATGGGTGGAAAGAGCAATCCAGCAAAGTACAAAAGTCCTCGGTGTGAACAAGCCTCTCCTGTTCAGGGAAGAGTAAGGAGGCTCTTCACACACACTCTCCTTGGCTGCTTCTTGACAGGGTTTGACACTTGCCTGGGTTTTCTCCTGCCCTGCCTCTTTCATCATTTCTTCCCAGTGGCCTTTGCTAGTTTTCTCCTCTTCTCTCCTTCTTAAATGTCAGAGCACCCTAGGGTTCAGAGCTTGACTTCCTCTCTCTGCAAGCACAGCCCTGATGAAGATCCAGGCTCCTGGATTTAAACACCTGGTTCAGATGTCCTGAACTCCACAGTCACCTCCACCAGCCTACTCCATTGGGAGGACTGAAGACATCCTCCCCTCCTGCCACACTCTTCTCCATCTTAGTAGATGGCAATCGCATTCTTCCATTACGTTGAAATGTATGAAATTAAATTAAATAACCTTCATCTGGTTCAACCTAGTTGCTCATTTCCAAAACTGTGGTCAACTTCATCATCTTCAATTCATTTCTTTCCTTCACACCCTACATCCAATCCATCAAGAGGCACTGGTTTTCTTTTTAGGATATATCCCAAATGTAACTAATTTTCATCATCTCTACTGTTACCTCTTTAACAAAGTCAGTTCAGTTCAGTTCAGTCGCTCAGTCGTGTCCGACTCTCTGTGACCCCATGAATCGCTGCACGCCAGGCCTCCCTGTCCATCACCAACTCCCGAAGTTCACTCAGACTCACGTCCATTGAGTCAGTGATGCCATCCAGCCATTTCATCCTCTGTCATCCCCTTCGCCTCCTGCCCCCAATCCCTCCCAGCATCCGAGTCTTTCCAAGTGAGTCAACTCTTCGCATGAGGTGGCCAAAGTACTGGAGTTTCAGCTTTAGCATCATTCCTTCCAAAGAAATCCCAGGGCTGATCTCCTTTAGAATGGACTGGTTGGATCTCCTTGCAGTCCAAGGGACTCTCAAGAGTCTTCTCCAACACCACAGTTCAAAAGCATCAATTCTTCGGCGTTCAGCCTTCTTCACAGTCCAACTCTCACATCCATACGTGACCACAGGAAAAACCATAGCCTTGACCAGATAGACCTTTGTTGGCAAAGTAATGTCTCTGCTTTTCAATATGCTATCTAGGTTGGTCATAACTTTCCTTCCAAGGAGTAAGCGTCTTTTAATTTCATGGCTGCAGTCACCATCTGCAGTGATTTTGGAGCCCCCAAAAATCAAGTCTGACACTGTTTCCACTGTTTCCCCATCTATTTCCCATGAAGTGATGGGACCGGATGCCATGATCTTCATTTTCTGAATGTTGAGTTTTAAGCCAACTTTTCACTCTCCTCTTTCACCTTTAACAAGGTAAAACACCCTAAAATCGATGTTTTAACAAGCTCTCATCACTTTAACAAGGCCATCATCATTTCACATTTGGGTGACTGAAAAGCCTCTTGACTCTTCCACCTACTATGTGCTCTCTTGCAGCCTATGTTCAATATACTGTGTGATCCTTGTAAAACATGTCAGATCATACCACTCCTGTGCACAAAGAACCCCTCTCCAATGGCTCCCTATTTATCTCTGAGGAAAATAAAACTCCTTACAATGGCCTGCCTGCTGCTAACCCTAACCCTAACCCTAAGTCACTTCAATCATGTCCGACTCTGTGCGACCCCATAGACGGCAGCCCACCAGGCTCCCCCGACCCTGGGATTCTCCAGGCAAGAACACTGGAGTGGGTTGCCTTTTACTTCTCCAGTGCATGAAAGTGAAAAGTGAAAGTGAAGTTGCTCAGCAGCCTTCCAGGCTCTGCCATCCATGGGATTTTCCAGGCAAGAGTACTAGAGTGGGGTGCCTTTTACTTCTCCAGTGCATGAAAGTGAAAAGTGAAAGTGAAGTTGCTCAGCAGCCTTCCAGGCTCCGCCATCCATGGGATTTTCCAGGCAAGAGTACTAGAGTGGGGTGCCATTGGCCTACAAGTCCCTAAACCAGAGCTGTCCATGGGCTTGTTAGATATGCTCATTCTTGGGCTCCACACCAGAACTGATGCATCAGTATTTCTGAGTGAGGATCACAATTAATGTTTTAACAAGCTCTCCAGGTAGATTCTTATCCACAACAAAGTTTGAAGACTCCAGCCCACTGTGCCCACCTCCCCTTCCATCCCGAGGTCATTTCTCTCTGATCTTATCTCCCATAACCATCCTAAGCACTTAGAAACCCCAATCCCCTCCCCACCAGTGACCCCCACCCACCCCTACTCTGTTCTCTGTGTCCAGAACATGGCCTGGCACATAGTAGGAGCTCAGCAAATATGTAGAGAATTGATGACTGAGTGGAGGCAGTGGGGCTGAAATGCATGGATGAGGGGAGAGACTAGAAAACTAAGGACGAAGGGTATCAGACTGTTTAGGGCCTTGGACAGGTTAGAGGTTAGGGTCCTGACAGATTCTGGAAATGTCCTGAAGGAATGGAGAAGTGGCAGACTGACTTTCTTCTTGACTAATTCAGAAAACCCTGGAGGAAATGTCTCCAAGCCAGGCAGATGATTCACAGTGCACCTCCCCAATCTGAGTTACAAAACTTCCTTTTCTGTGAGGGCAGACCCAAAGACTGCCAACTCTTACAGCTCTTATTCATGATGCTTAGGGCCCTGAGGATCTAACACACATGGCTAAGAGCCTGGACATTTGTCTCTATCTCTAGCTTCCCTCATAGCTCAGTTGGTAAAGAATCCACCAGCAATGCAGGAGACCCCAGTTCGATTCCTGGGTCAGGAAGAGCCACTGGAGTAGGGACAGGTTACCCACTCCAGTATTCTTGGGCTTCCCTTGTGGCTCATCTGGTAAACAATCTGTCTGCAATGTGGGAGACCTGGGTTCAATCCCTGGGTTGGGAAGATCCCTTGAAGAAGGGAAAGGTTACCCATTGCAGTATTCTGGCCTGGAGAATTCCATGCACGGTATAGTCCATGGGGTCGGAAAGAGTTGGACATGACTGAGTGACTTTCACTACACTGTAGACCTCTTGATAAGTCACAATTAAAGCAGAAGTCCTCAAGCTGGTGGCCCATAGGCACAGTCCACAGGTATGGCTTAATGGCCTACAGAGTATTTAATTAAAAATTAGGAGTTCTCATACTAAAATTTGGATGTCTGGTTTCTCTGAATACAAAGACCTAGCAACAATGAACAACCACCCAGTGGGCCAGTAGGGGGCGGAGCTGAGAAGCAGCTGCCTTCCTTTGATGTGACTCTTGCTCTTCATTTTGCCACATTCTTGTTCAGTCACTAAGTTGCGTCCACCTCTATGTGACCTCACGGACTGCAGCACACCAGGCTTCCCTGTCCTTCACTATCTCCCGGAGCTTGTTCAAACGCACGTCCATTAAGTCGACAATGCCATCCAACTATCTCATTCTCTGTCGCCCCCTTCTCCTGCCTTCAATCCTATTCCCAGCATCAGGGTCTTTTCTAATGAGTCAGCTCTTCGCATCAGGTGGACAAAGTACTGGAGCTTCAGCTTCAGCATCAGTCCTTCCAGTGAACATTCAGGGTTGATTTCCTTTAGGATTGACTGGTTTAATCTCCCTGCTGTCTAAGAGACTCTCAAGAGTCTTCTCCAGCACCATAGTTCGAAAGCATCAATTCTTCAGCACTCAGCCTTTTTTATGGTCCAACTCTCACATCCCATACATGACCACTGGAAAAACCACAGGCTTGCCTATATGGACATTTGTCAGCAAAGTGATGTTTCTGCTTTTTAATATGCTATCTAGGATTGTAATAGCTTTTTTCCAAGGAGCAAGCGTCTTTTAATTCTGTGGTTGCAGTCACCATCTGCAGTGATTTTGGAGTCCAAGAAAATAAAATCTGTCACTGCTTCCCCTTTCTTCTCATCTATTTTTTGTGAAGTAATGGACAAGATGCCATGATCTTCATTTTTTGAATGTTGAGCTTTAAGCCAGATTTTTCACTCTCCTCTTTCATTTTCATCAAGAGGCTCTTTAGTTCCTCCTTGCTTTCTGCCATTAGAGCAGTATCATCTGCATATCTGAGGTTGCTGATATTTCTCCCAGCAATCTTGATTCCAGTTTGTGATTCATCCAGCCCAGCATTTCACATGATGTGTTCTGCATATAAGTTAAATAAGCAGGGTGACAATATAAAATCTTGACATACTCCTTTCCCAATTTGGAACCAGTCTGTTGCTCTATGTCCAGCTCTAAATGTTGCTTCTTGACCTGCATACAGGTTTCTCAGGAAGCAGGTAAGGCGGTCTGGTATTCCCATATCTTTAAGAATTTTCCACAGTTTGCTGTGATCCACACAGTCAAAGGCTTTCAGGTATTCAGTGAAGCACAAGTAGATGTTTTTCTGGAATTCCATTGCTTTTTCTATAGTCCAACATATGTTGGCAATTTGATCTCTGGTTATCACTCCTTATTCTGATACTTAAAACGGCCCTGATCTACTCATTAATTTGCTTGGCTCCTGAAGGCATTTAAATTGGTAAACTCCCTTAGCCTTTCACATTCCATATTCCAGGAGGTAGTTCCAAATCCGATGAAATGATGGTAGCATAAGTGGGACTAGAATACACTAAATGAACAATCTCATATGATACAGGTGAGACAATGAATTGATACTAAGTTTTTAAAAGTACATGCTCATCTAGCAATTCACACTTTACACAACTTTTCTAAGGTAATCATCAGATGTAAGGGCAAAGATTTAAGAACACAGAGGTCCAGCAGAGCATTACCTAAAAAAGAAGACCTTAGGACCCACTGCTTATTTTTGGAAATAAAGTTTTAGTGGGACATAGCCACACTCATTAATTTACATATAGTGTACAACTGTTTTCAAACTATTACAATACTAGACGGCAGTTGGGTAATAGACCTTACATCCTCCAAAGCATACAGTATTTACTACCTGGCCCTTTAAAGAAAGTGTGCCAACCACTACTCTCAAATAACAAAATATGGGAAATTAATATCAATACAAAGCAATGCATTCAAGTAATTATGAGGAAGCTATATGAGTTCAAGGTTCCTCAACCTCAGCACTATTGACCCTATGGCCAAGTACTTCTTTTTTGCGGGGTTGTATGTGTATTACAGGGTATTTAGCAACATCCTTGGCCTCTGCCCAGTGTATGCCAATGGAACGATTTCCTCAACACTGGTTGTAACATTCAAAAATGTCTCCAGACATTCTAAATGTCCTTAGGGTGAGGGGAGGGAATTGCCCTCAAATAGATGGACACGATATAGACAGTGAAATGTGTCTATAAAACTATTTAATGAGAGGAAAAGTTTATCATATAAGTAGGAACACAAAGGAGAAGGCAATGGCACCCCATTCCAGTACTCTTGCCTGGAAAATCCCATGGACAGAGGAGCCTGGTGGGCTGCAGTCCATGGGGTCGCTGGGAGTCGGGCACGACTGGGCGACTTCACTTTCACTTTTCACTTTCATGCATTGGAGAAGGAAATGGCAACCCACTCCAGTGTTCTTGCCTGGAGAATCCCAGGGACGGGGGAGCCTGGTGGGCTGCCGTCTATGGGGCCGCACACAGTCGGACACGACTGAAGCGACTTAGCAGCAGCAGCAGCAGCAGGAACACAAAACAAGTTAGAATCACTACCTACTCTGTGACGCTAAACTGAATTAAAAATGCTTTCATTACATATGCACACACACACACAAACCAGTTACAAATCATTCATCAAAAATCTTCATCATGACTATCTCAGGATGACTAAAGTATAGATGACTGTTATCTTATTGGTTCTTTTAAATATTTTCTATTATGTCACAAAGAGTCAGACACGACTTTGCAACTGAACAACAACAATAATGTATACGATGCTAATTTTGTAATTAAGAAAAAAAATCTATAAATTCCACAAAAATTAAAGTTTGTGGATGTGGACAAATAAAAATATATTCATGCAGAATTTCGCTACTAAAAATTTTGAAAACCAGAAATAAACTCACGAAGGCATTATGTAATGATGAAATCTGCCTCATTTCAATTTTTTTTCTTTAAATACTAGATTAGATTAAGAAGACCCTGATACTTTTGAAATTTTTGGTCTAACAATCAAGCCCAGACTGTTTCAGTTTGTACAATGTCTGACACATTTTTACGGTTTTCTAAAGGGCTGCAATTACGTGACTTCGTGGTGTTCTTATAATAAGAGCTCATTGTAAGGACTGTCCAGCTGCCCCCACCCCAATGGGAGTTGTGAGTGCCGCCTTCCACGTGTTACAACTTTTTTTTATGCCCCAGTTTAGCACTGCCTCCAAATCGAAGATGCCTTTTTGTTTCAGCATTTCTCCCCCCAAATGCCCCTATTGTTTGCAGTTTATCGGGTATTAGAGATCATTACGACACAAGCGGCAAAACTCTTTTTCAGAAGGACAGACACTCTTTAAGAAACTGGCAGTGGTCAAGTTTGACAGAGATGAAAACATTGCCCTAGGCCTAAGCAAAAGGTCAGCCAGAAATGAGAGCTGAACACTGCCGGTTTGAAGGTCAAGTCCACACGAGCTGAAAGCTGGCAAAAAGCAGCCGCCTCATAACAACACGGACTTCAGGGCCTGGATCATGAGACCAAGGAGGTCCTCCCAGTTTTTGAGGAAATGCACTGTCTTGGGCAATTCCTAAGACCTCTTGTACACATTATGTGATAAGCGAATTCCAGTCTGGAATGAACAACTCCAACAATTGATAGCAGCAGCTCACAAGTACTTTCTGACCGAGAGTTTTACGGCCCGGTGCGTTGTAACGACCCCACCCAACAACCCAGCCATTCGTTCAACTAGCATTTACGGAGGCTCAGAGGATAAAGCAGCCACGAAGGCAGAACTTCTGACCCCACAAAAGCCATACTGAAGCTGGGGAAGCAGAGACAAACACGATGGCAACAAGTCAACAAAGAAAGAAGAAGTTCACACAGCAACACAAGTGCAGAGCAGAACAGATAAAGTAAGCCACTGGGAGAAAAGAAGGCTACTCTGCAGTGGGGACATTCCAGCTGAAACTCAAATGATGGGAAGGAACCAGGTATGTTGAGAGTCAGAGGCACTTAAACCCTGAGCCAGAAGTAGCGTGGCATCTTGGAAGAATAACATCAATAACCAAGACCGAGGGGCTGGAACAGTGACCAGGTCAGCACATAAACTGAGAGAGGTGGTCGGGGCCAGATACTGTAGAGCTTAGTAAGCCTCAGAAAGGAATCTGATTTTTCTTCTCTGCTATTTATAAGAAGGCTTGGGGAGATTTTAGGCACATAAGTGACAAGACTTGAACATTTGTAAAATATCATCCCTGCGGTTACATGAATGTAAAGGAATAGTGGACACAGGAGGAATAATCAGGAGGCTCCTATACGTACAGAGCTTCTTGATGAAGGTGAAAGAGGAGAGTGAAAAAGTTGGCTTAAAAGTCAACATTCAGAAAACTAAGATCATGGCATCCAGTCCCATCACTTCATGGCAAATAGATGGGGAAACAGTGGAAACAGTGACAGACTTTATTTTGGGGGGCTCCAAAATTACTGCAGATGGTGACTGCAGCCATGAAATTAAAAGATGCTTGCTCCTTGGAAGAAAAGTTATGACCAAACTAGACAGCATATTAAAAAGCAGAGACATTAATTTGCCAACAAAGGTCTGTCTAGAGTTGGACTATGAAGAAAGCTGAGTGCCAAAGAATTGATGCTTTTGAATTGTGGTGTTGGAGAAGACTCTTGAGAATCCCCTCGGACTGCAAGGAGTTCCAACCAGTGCATCCTAAAGGAAATCAGTCCTGAATATTCATTGGAAGGACTGATGTTGAAGCTGAAACTCCAATATTTTGGCCACCTGATGTGAAGAATGGACTCATTTGAAAAGACCCTGATGCTGGGAAAGATTGAAGGTGGGAGGAGTAGGGCATGACAGAGGATGAGATGGTTGGATGGCATCACCGACTCAATGGACATGAGTTTGAGCAAGCTCCGGGAGTTAGTGATGGACAGGGAAGCCTGGCATGCTGCAGTCCATGGGGCTGCAAAAAGTCGGACACGACTGAGTGACTGAACTGAACACCTACAACAACAAAGAGCTACATGTCAGACTTCCCAGGTGCCTCACGGGTAAAGAATCTGCCTGCCAATGCCACAGACATAGGTTCAATTCCTGGGTCAGGAAGATCCCCTGGAGAAGGAAATGGCAACCCACTCTAGTATTCTTGTCTGGGAAATCCCACAGATGGAGGAGTCTGGTGGGCTACAGTCCATGGGATCGCAAAAGAGCCAGATGTGACTTAGCGAATTTACTACAACAGTAGCTACCTATAGTTGATGATGCCTTGGATTCACTTATTAGTATACAGTTGGATATGAGATATATGAGCTGCTACCTCTTGTCTCCAGTTGCTTCTTGGCTTCCATAAAATCTCAGAATAAAGAACTTTCTTACACAATGCTATGAAAGGTCTCATATCAACAATGAAAGTAATTATACATGGGTACATGGTTGCAGAATACCCCATGTACACCTGCTTGGAACACACAAGCTAATGTATGGCCAACTGTCAGAGTGCAATGGAGAAAGGTGGCCTTGTCTTATATCTGGCTAAAATCTCAGAGAGATTCAACCTCAAATCCTAAGCAAGTTGCTTAAATGCTGTGAACCTCAGTTTTTCTATCTATAAAATGGGTTCACAAACACTACCTACCTAGTAGTTGATCATTTTGTTGATTAGTTTAAGGGATAAAATGTATGAAAAGTGCTTAATGTAGTAAATGATCAATAAATTAATAATGCCCTCCATTATTATTAGTCCTGGATTTTTTGTTTTCACATTCAAGTAGATCAGTGTTAGATCATTCAACTCATCTGGCTCAAAAAAAAAAAGAAAGAAGGAAGGAAAGAAAAAGCCACCCTGAAGGAGAAGTGAAGTGTGAGTCACTCAGTTATGTTCAATTTTTTTGTTATCCCATGGACTGTAGCCCACCAGGCTCCTCTGTCCATGGGATTCTCCAGGCAAGAATACTGGAGTGGGTTGCCATTCCCTTCTTCAGGTGGAGAGGGCAAAAAGGAGGGGGCAGTCCAGCCTCTTTCAGGTATCCTTTTATCTTTTTCTGATTCAAATATCACTGATAGCTGCTAACTGCTAAGCTGCTTCAGTCGTTTCCGACTCTGTGCGACCCCACAGACGGCAGCCCACCAGGCTCCCCCGTCCCTGGGATCCTCCAGGCCAAAGGTAAGATTAAAAGAGAAGAAACAAGAATCTGGGAGCACTGGACATTTGCTGACTGGAGTATCATTCAGAAGGCTCTGTGACATCTTTTTTTCTCTCCCACTTCCAAAGGAGTTAGCTCAAGTACTCATTCTTAATTGCGGCCTCAGCAAAAGTGGAAACCCCTAAACACTGTATGAAAACTTTTGGCTATGATTTTTTTAGAAGAGGTCTAGCAAGAAAACATATAAAGATGAAATTACATATATAATTTGCAGGTAAGAAGGAGATATATACAGAAAACAAGATGACTCATTAGTTGAAAACTGTTGAAGCTAAGTGGTGAGTATATGAGGGGCTCATTATATTATTCTCTGCTTTTATTTAAGCTTGAATCAATCTATCTGCATTCATACAGCACAAAGAAATGTACATACCTGATACATCGTTTGTATTCATTTTCTATAAAAAGAAAAGTCCTATGGTAGCGTATTTACTAAGCAAGCACTTGGTCAATCTATTGATCAATCTGGTATACCACAAGCTTAAATGTCTGCTTTTTTGCTTGCCATTCTGGATCTTCGCCTGAAGCTTTCTTCTAAGGGAGCTAACTCTACATTCAATGAATAGATCATGGATTCAACGTGAACCAGTCATTCCTCTGTAGTGCTGTCATCCTGAGCACCTCTGAGAGAAACATTTTAACAGAGTAAGCTGGATCTGCCTGTGTACTATTCTCACTGATATATATTTTAGCCAAAAATGAAATATTTTAAAATTAACCTGTGTGTGTGCTCAGTTGTGACTGACTCTTTGTGACCCCATGGACTGTAGTCTGCTGGGCTCCTCTGTCCATGGGATTTTCCAGGCAAGAATACTGCAATGGGTTGCCATTTTCTCCTCCAGAGGATCTTCTCTTGACTTGTGCAGAGGGAATAAAACTCAAACCATACCCTTTTCAGTCAAACTTAGGACTACCTCTTTCAAACCAAATGGCCAATGGTCTACATTTGTGTCATAGGAAAAAAAAAAAAACAGTCAACTAAAACTTGAACTGTAAAGATATTTAGGAGGAGCTGTATTTTCCTCATTAAAAAAAAAAGTTCATTTGCCAAAAAAAAAAAAAAAGATTTATCACACTCTACAATGCAAGCTCTCAGAGGGATTTAAAATTTGCTGCAAAACCATAAAAATGTATAAAGATATCTACACAAAACCAATAATGTAACCGAGATAGCCCAATGTGAATTTCTTTGGGTGACAAAATAACGGATAAAATGGATAAGGAGGAAAGGGACAAAATACCTTCTTTCAAGAACAGAAATGGGCATTTTGAAAAGAGGAAAGAATATGAGAATATTACTGGGGTTTCTCATAACAAAGAAAAACTATTAAAAAGTGAAAATGAAGTAATTATTGAGCACCCATACATGGTAGTTTGGTCACTAAGTTGTATCTGAATCTTGTGGCCCCAAGGACTTTGTCCACGGGATTTCCCAGGCAAGAATACTGGAGTGGGTTGCCATTTCCTTCTCCAGGGGATCTTTCCAACCCAACGATCGAACCTATGTCTCCTATATTGCAGGTGGATTCTTTACCAACTGAGCCACCCAGGAAGCCCTATATATCCAAGCCCTATCTATATGCCACATATATACCAGGGAGCATTCATATACCAGGTAATTCTCCTAAAATTTTTCAACAGATTTCCTTATTTAATCTTCACTACAACCCTATGAGATAACGGCTGTTATTATTCCTGTTTTAGGGATAACGGCTACCCACTCCAGTATTCTGGCCTGGAGAATTCCATGGACTGTATAGTCCACGGGGTCACAAAGAGTTGGACTCAACTGAACACCTTTCACTTCACTTAGGGATGAGAAATCTGAGGCTGACTCCCAACACTACACTAAATACTACTATGTGATGAGTTATCTGCAGAATTTATATTTCAGCATAGTAGCACTGATTGTGAAACTGTAGCTTTGTAGTATGCTTTTCTCTTGAAAACCTGATTTCACACTTTCATTATAAATAAGCCTCTCTTTAACATAGCCTGCATGGACGCTAGGCCAATGTTCGACCTGATTCCTAAGTGAACAGAATGAAAACTGAATTTTACAACATAGAGTCAAAGGGAAAATTTCTTATGGGAAAGCTGCCTCAGTATTTGGAATAATTTAAAGGTTGATGCTGCTTCCTTTCGTTCTTCCTTTTCTGGTGGGAGGTGGGGGGATGTGTGCGGAAACGGGGGAGGAGGGGTTGGCAGGCAAACAGAATCTTTCAGACTCAAAAGGAATTTTTGTTAATCAAAAGCATCTGTATCATGGGATTTTTAAAGGAAAGGTTAAAACAGTGTACAGTATAGTGACTGATGTCTTTTATAAGAAAGAAAATGAGCCACTGTTATCACTGAAATGCCAGTTGCCATATACCTAATTATAAACCAGTATCGGGAAAAAAAAAAAGTTAGGGAAGAGAAGTGCAGATTACTCTTTGATTACATGACCCAATGCACTATCTGGTTTGGAAGAAAAAAAAAATGAAAGGCAATGGGTTAGTCAGTTCCCCAAAGTCTGTATCTTACATGTAGTAGAGAGAAAGAGGGACCTATCCCAATGTGAAAGCAACCCCCTCATTCCTCTCCTCACCTTACAAACGGAGGGTTAGGGTGGGGACGGATGAAAGGGAAACCCACACACAAATGTACACATTTTTAGATGGTCCAACCCTTTATAACGGTGGTTTTCAACCAGAGGCGATTTTTCCTTTCGAGGAACATTTGGGAATGTCTGGAGACATGCTTAGCTGTCACAGCTGGACGGGGGTGGCTGCTACTGGCATCTTATAGGTAGAGACCAGGATGATGCTAAACATGCTGCAGCATGCACGGCAGCCCTTCACAACAGAGAATGACCCGGCCCCAGTCCCGACACTGGAGAAGCCCTACGCCAACAGATGCTGTGTCGATTCACCACCCCAAACCTCTGAGGGTAGATTTCCTTAAAAAAAGGCAACAAAACCAGTCAAGCCAAAGGAATAGTGTAGATATGTCATAAACAATTGATGAGCTTTCTTCGTGTATCTGAGTTTCAAGCATGCATGGGTACTAAGTTGCTTTAATTGTGTCCAACTCTGTGATCCTACAGACTATACCCCTCCAGGCTCCTCTGTCCATGAGATTCTCCAGGCAAGAATCCTGGAGTGGGTTGCCATGCTCTCCTCCAGGGGATCTTCCCAACCCAGGGATCAAACCCATGTTTCCTATGTCTCCTGCATTGGCGGGCAGGTTCTTTACCACTAGTGCCATCTGGGAAGTCCATCTGAGTTTCAAAGTCAACAGTTATTTTACGTCTGGTCTTAACGAAGAGTTGACTCATTGGAAAAGACCCTGATGCTGGGGGGGACTGGGTGGGATAGTGGGGAGGAGAAGGGAATGGAACAACAGAGGATGAGATGGCTGGATGGCATCACCGACTCGATGGACATGAGTTTGAGTGAACTCCGGGAGTTGGTGATGGACAGGGAGGCCTGGCGTGCTGCAGCCCATGGGGCTGCAAAGAGTCAGACATGACTGAGTGACTGAACTGAACACGTAAAGGACACTTTCAGTTAAATGGAAGGAGGAAGAAATGCTATCATCTCTGTGAAGAACTTAATTCACAATCTGAGATTTGAGCTCTAGACAGTAACGGGGTGGGGTGGGGAGGGAAAGGTAAAATGAGAACTATCAATATCACACAATAATGATCAACTATGCCCGAAAACTACACAGAATGGAGATAAACATTTGTAATGATTCAAAAAGCACACCGGAAACTTGCTTAGGCATCTCTGAGCGCACTGGCCACTGTGAGTACATTGGCAATATCACTTAAAAGTCTTTTCTACCTGATAAATAGTAAAGGAACATTACCGCACTTGCAAACAAAGCCAGAGTTCATCAGCGGTTAGTTTGTACAATGTTTTGCACAAATCCTCCTTACCCTCCTAAACAACAATAACAAGAAAAATAGTTTACGTTTACTCGTTTCTGATATACTTAAAAAGGAATTATTTTTCAATGTATTTTAACAACTTCTGGGCATTCCCTGGCAGTCCAGTAGTTAGGATGCCATGTTTTTACTGCCGAGGGCCCAGGTTTGATCTCTGGCCAGGGGACTCAGATCCCACAAGCTGCATGGTGTAGCCAAAAAACAATATGTGTGTATATAAATAAAACAACTTTAAAGTATATTAATTTATAATTTTTATATGACACATAGATTTTTATTTTCTAAATGCTTTTAAAAGGTCAAAATAGAAGTGACGCAAACACTGGTATCTTTTAAAGCATTTATAAATAGTAGGGGAGAATGAGGCTGAATATGCTATTCCTATTTTGATGTATCTTAGAAATTTTCCTTCAAAAAGTCATAAAAAAAGAAAAAAAGTTTAAACAATTTTTAGACGTATAAACACAGACACAAATGCTGCCCTGGGTGTTTATCAGAAAAATTAATTCTAATGATTTTCAATTTCGGTCTTAAAGATTTCAGCTCTAGTTTTATTTTGCTATCTGCCTCCTCATCCTCTACATTTAAAGAAAAAAAAATTCTGTAAAATACTCAGAAGGATAAACAAACAAAAAGCTAAAGTGGAAGAAACTGCACTCATTAAACTATCATCTCCAAAATCTTTTGTCTCAAATGATGCTTGCAACACATAAATGTGGCTCTAAGTGACCATAAATGGATTCTTAGTTTTAGCAAAGTAAGTGATCTCAACTGCCAAACTGAAGATGCCTTATATTGTCTGTTTTATCTAATTAGCACTCTAGAAAATTCTTGCGTTGTAATGCCTGAATATGAGTGTTGTCTCCTCTCCCTTTAGCACTGAAATATGAAACTCCAGTACTTTGGCCACCTCATGTGAAGAGCAGACTAATTGGAAAAGACCCTGATGCTGGGAGGGATTGAGGGCAGGAGGAGAAGGGGACGACAGAGGATGAGATGGCTGGATGGCATCACCGACTCGATGGACATGAGTTTGAGTGAACTCCGGGAGTTGGTGATGGACAGGGAGGCCTGGCGTGCTGTGATTCATGGGGTTGCAAAGAGTCGGACACAACTGAGCGACTGAACTGAACTGAACTGATATAATGATGCAGTTATATTAATAACTTTATCATTGAATATGTTTGCTAAGTTATCATTTGATATACAATGAGAGAGAGAGAGAAGGAAGGAGGGAGGAGAGGACAGAGGGAGGGAAGGGGGACATGTTTTCTTGAAAAAACAGAAATGATTAAGGAAAAGCATGTCACGAAAGGCCATATAGTGCAATATTTTTTTATTGTGTGTGTGTGTGTGTGTGTGTGTGTGTGTGTGTGATTGTGCTTAGTCACCCAGTCATGTCCGACTCTTTTGCATTGCCACAGACTGCAGCCTGCCATGCTCCTCTGCCTATGGGACTTCCCAGGCAAAAATACTGGTGGGTTGCCATTTCCTCTCCTAGGGTATCTTCCTGACCCAAGGATCGAACCAGCGTCTTCTGCAGCTCCTGCAATGACCCGTGGTTCTTTACCACTGAGCCACCTTGGAAGCCTTTACAATACGATTATTTACTTAACAACAAGCCATGCAATGTTCCACATTCAAAATGGGAGGGGCTAGGAGACTGAGTTTTAACACAGTTTTTACCCTCTCTGCTTAAAGAAAATTACAGAAGATAATTTACTTCTGTGAGCATCTCTTCTGTATAAGCAACAGGCTCAGGAATTCATAGACGAGGACCTTACTTGATGCTCATAGCAATGTAAGTGCTTTCACTCGTCTGGTTTGCAGATGAGGAAACTGAGAAGAGAGGTTAAGTAACTAGTCTAATATCACTCACCTGCTCTCACACAGTCAGAGATCTAAACCCAAGTTTGCTGCGTTCCAAACCAACCAAAATAAGCAGGATACATCGAGGGTTCATTTCTCAGGAGTCACCAATGCCCTGCTACAAGTGATATGGAAAATACACTTGCTTAAAGACCTCCAAAATAGTCACCACAAGAAGGAATGTACCAGAGAAAAAACACTGAGGGGATTGTATTGAAACTGCCCTCAAGACTAGGGAGGAAACAAATATTTTATCACTTTTATTATTAAAAAATGTAACATATATGTTTGGAGAAAATTTAGAACATAAAGATGAGAAAAGATAAGGGAAAGAAAAACCACAGAAGTAATTCCATACAGAGAGATAAATCCTGACAGCATTATAACATTTATCTTCCTACTGATTAAACTAGAATTTTAATGCGGTCACCATCAATGCCAGTAGCACTGGAACAAATGTTATCTTGGTCAAAAAAGACCAAGGCTCCATCTTCCCTAAAGATTTCTCCCTGGGCTCTTAACCCCTAAATCCAATATCCAGATGTAAAAGCTTTAGACATGCACATATTCACCATATTATTTTTCATAATAATGAAAATGTGTGAGTGATCTCCAGCATGAGAAGAATCACAAAGTGCATTCATTTTTATTATTATGCAACTATTTAAAAGGACACATAAGGGATGTAAACCTCAATACAAAAGCACACAATATTGAAAACAAAATGTATATGTAAAAGTATAAAACCTATAATTGTACTGACATAAAACCTTGATTTTTTTTTTAAACTAAGAAAATTACATTTTACAATACTTTTATATATGAATAATGGAACATGATATTTTCATCTTCTCTACCTTTCAAACTTTCTGGTATGATTATTAAAACAGTTAGGCACATTCTTTTGGCTGCAGAGCCAGCCTTCTACTAGAGAAGTGGGGAATCATAATTCTTTTCTGGCCTCTCCTGCAGCTCAGGAGTGAACACGTGACTTCGGATCCAGCAGTCAGATGTACTTGCAGAGGACTCAGGTGCTAGACATAAGCAGTCGGCATTCGTGGGGATGGGCGTGGTGGGAGAAGACTGGGTTCCTGGTGTACCAGGGGCAACAGGGTAGGTTCAGTGGTTGTTAGGCAGACCAATTCCATGCTGTGGTTTGAGGTACTGCTTCAGCTTCATGGCTCCAAGTCTGGTTCTCTTACCTACCTAACAACTCTGCAGGACTCCCAATGTGCTGTCAACACATTTCTTTTAAAATTAACCAATGTTGCTTAATGTTACTAGCTATTAAAAACTCTATTACAGAGCTACAGTTTGACTCCTTTTATAAACACATATGTATAGATATGTTATAAATACATATAATGAATACAGAAATAGGTACATATGTATACAGATATATTTATTTACACATATATAAAGGGGAACGTTCACTCATTAATGTTTAAGTATTAGGAATGTCTCATACAAACATGAACTATATGGTATGACTCATTTTTATTATGCCTGGCTGTGATATACACTTCTTGTGTTCAAAGGAATACAAGCTGTGGTTGAGAAAAGAATTCTACAGTATGGAAAAATCACAATTGAATGCATTCCCGAATAACTTCTTCCTGATGGAACCAAGTGAAATGAGCTGCTAACATTTATCCCTGGGCTGCATACTGCATTTAAACGTAATCTGTGGAAGAAGGCAGGAAGTATCTCTATTCAACTTCATAGAGAAAAAAAAAAAAAAAGAGCAACTGATGATGTTCAGCAGCCATGCTTGGATCTATGTGTTGCACAGCATTTGACCCATGGAATACAAGCATGGTTTGCTATATAAGGAAAGACACTTATTTTATGATGTTTCTGTTCCATTAGAATCTACTAAACTAGGCTTTACATCTCCTATGCCTGGTACAGCACAGAGCTCATAGCAGGTATCCAATGAAACTGCAAAAACTGAATGGATAATGAGCTATCTTGAACTGTTCATAATTTTTACAGGTTAAGGCCTCTGTTGTTGTTCAGTTGCTTAGTCATGTCCAACTCTTTGCGACACCATAGACTGTGTAGCCCATCAGCCTCCTCTGTTCATGGATTTATCCAGGCAAGAATACTGGAGTGGGTCACCATTTCCTTCTCCAGGGGATCTGCCTAATCCAGGGACTGAAACTTTTGTCTCCCACTTGGCAGGGAGATTCTTTACCATTGAGCCGCCAGGGATGCCTTAAGCCCCTTAGAGGAAGACAACCTCAGGGTTCCTCTTAGTCTCTTATTGAAACGACCAGTCAACTATTACAGTCCACCCTTGCAAAAACATCCAGCCTTTAGCAGTCACCCTTGCTCATTTATTTACTCATCAGACACTGCACAGTGATGGCAGTAACTCAATGCTCCCATGGGGCCAGTAAGTGTCACTACTGCCACCTCACAAGTGGACAAAGCACCCCTAAGTCAGAGGAATTGATCATTTCTACACAGACAACAATACAGAAAAGAGTGTCAAGGTCATCTACTGGAGGGTGTTCAATGTGTGGCCCAGTTTATGTGTCTTCTTCTGAAATGCAAAACCTCACTTTGAAAACAAAATGGTTCAATTCTAGTAGCAAGTATTGATGAGTATGAACTGTGTTTGGGTGTGTGTCGTCTCTCTGATAAAGGAGCAGGAGGGAGGGTAACCACAATGGAAACAAATGGACAAGGTCGTGATGACAATTTCTAAGAATAAGTATTTTGTTAACTCACATTTCAAAAGGAGGAAGAATTCTGTCATTTAAAGTGCCCAAACCCATCGTGTCATAGTCAATAAAAAGTGCAATATCAAATCTATATTGCATTCATGAAAGCCGGTTACAGCCTTCTTGTCGTCCTGGGTACAGACAGGCTGAATAGACAGCAGCATCAAGACAATTCAAGGGCCTGTATTTCATCACGCTATTTAGCTATTTAGGATGATATAAAATCACCGGCTTAGTTTACACACCAGTGACACTCGCAGAACTGCCTGCTCTACCCTCCTGTCCAATGAGCTGTGCTATTGTTTATATCCAAAAAGAGTTGGCTGCATTGTCATAAACGAGATGCAGTTCATCACCACACATGATGCTCAAGTACCTCAAGGGCTGAAAACTGAGTCACCTTCATGCAGACTCAACCATGTCACTGCTCCATTACCTCGGCTTTTTCTTTGCAACCTTAGAAAAACCTTATGTTGCAAATGCAGGGCAAATGAGAGCTCTCAAAGAAGAATTTATCTCCTCAAGAAAAACAATGGCATAAAACATGAAAGCAACAACACACTTCTTATATTCGGACAGAAATGTCACTCAAACACCGGTAACACTACTATGTTGCTCATGAAACAGTGATAAAACAAGCTCATTAAAAATCTTAAAACAATAAAGACAAACAACCCACCATTAACATTTACTAAACACTTTATTTGTATGGATAGGCATTATTTCATACCTTATATCATAAATCTCATATCTCCTTATTATTATTATTGCTTTATGGCATTATTAACTACAGTGATAAAGCAAACTCAGTTTACCTCTCTAAAGATTCCCATCACATATTTTCCATTTTGCCAATAGGAAAACACATCTAGAACATGGGAGAGGCAGAATTCCATGCAATCTGATACCAGTGCTTTCGCTCACATATTCCTGGAACATCTCCTACACCAAGGCAGAGTTAGGAGCTACGACTTCTAGAAGGAAACTGAGTTTCTGAATTCCAACTCTAGTCAATGGAAAGGACCACTGTGTCTCAATCAGTGGCAGTTCAACAACACCACTCCATTAACCATTAACCAAAAAAAAATAAGAAAGAAGCTCCCAGAGATAAGGCTGCTGCTTGATGTAGATAAGGAATAAGCTGTCTTCAGAGAAGAGGACCTGATCTGCCTTGTCATCCATGAGCGGTTCATGGTCAGAAGCCAAGTCTCAGGTCACAGAAGGGAGTGACTACAATCAATAGGCTAAGAGACCAATCACACTCATGACTTTGAATTCTTGGACCCAGTGTTCTAAACCAGACTTCGGGCTTGTCATCAGAAACTATGAGGGAATTTTTTAAAAAATAAAGATTGAAAGGGTACTTCCAAAGTCTAGGTCTAAATATAGCTATATTTATTTTTAAAACCTCACCAAGTTATCTCAACGATTAGCTAGTTTGGAAATCACTACTGTCAACCACAAACTAGATCCACTTCCTAGGAAAAACTGTTCTTATGCTACACATTGATTTTTCATCTCTATGGCTTCAAAATAATCGAAACTAAAACCCAGAAAATGTGGCCGACTTAAAAGGGAAATTAAATTTCTAAACTCTTTGAAGACTCATAGATCATAACTTATAATCTCCACAAACAAAATTAGAAATGATGAAACTCCATAGAAAATACCATTATTGCATTATTTTAATTATTCTGTACTTTTGAAAAATGAAAAAGTAATTTTAAAATTCAAAAACAAATCAATTTAGATTGAGGTTTTTTTGTTTTGTTTTTTACCTGAAAACATAAAGTACATATTAGAATGTTACAATTCCAGCTAAATATGATGAACTGCCAATAAACAACTACAAAGGCAAGACCTTTAAAGGCGAAGACTTGACTGTGTTGCCATTTTGGTGTTCCAGAGGTTATAAGTGTAACAAAGACTGCACAGTAATTAAAAGCAGTATTTTTGTTAGAAGATCAAACCAGTGTGTACTATATTAAAAAAAAAAAAAAAGCCTCAGGCTGCTTTTCAAAGGGGCCTATTTTATACCAGAATAACCTATGAGCTATCTGTTTCACCCTTCATTTAGAGGAAAATATAAATCATCCTCACAAGCCCATGGACAGCTAGATCACTCAAACACAAAAATCAAGAAGTAAAAAAAAAAAAAATCAAGAAGTAAAGACTGAGTCATGGATTAAACTGGAATTTCTTTCAGTAAGTATTTATTGACTCCATGGTATGACCTAGTACTATTTTATATGCTGAAGTCCCAGCAATAAGCCAAGATCCATGTCCTCATGCAAAACTGAACTTTAAGAATAAACATATTAAGTATGCAAAGATCATGAACTTATATAAATGGAAAGATGAGGATGCCTAAGAAAGAACCTATCACTGGAGAAACAAAAAATAAGAAAAGGAACAGTCACACAACATGAATGCATTTCTTCCTCACAGATATTATGACTCTGCTGTAGAAGGTTTCAATGTCACCAATGGCCACCTATCCACTTTTATTTTCACCAAGCATGGACAACAAACTACCAGTCAAGGCCTTTCTCCACGGCCAACTGGATTGGGGACACACATCTCAATTTCCAATACAGTTTCAAAGCAAACGGCATTCCCACTGCTTGCCCCTACCTTGGCAGACTGGGCCAGAGCTCCATTTCCTTCTACTAGGGTCTGCCCTGGTGGCTCCAACAGTCAAGAATCTGCCTGAAATGCGGAGGACCCAGGTTCAATCCCTGGGTCAGGGATATTCCCCAGAGAAGGGAACGGCAATCCACTCTAGTGTTCTTGCCTGGAGATTTCTGTGGACAGAGGCTACAGTCCATGGGGTCACAAAGAGTCGGACACAACTGAGCAATTAACCCTTTCATACTTCATGTAGGAACAGAGGGGCCAACTCCAAATCTGTAATGCTTGCATTTCCAAGGGTGACTCACACTGGGATAAATAGCTAACTGCCTACAGCATTTGAGTTCTTTTTCTTTTAATTTAATTTTTATTGGAATATAGTTGATTTACAATATTCCATTAGTTTCAGAAGGTGTACAGCAAAGTGAATCTGTTATACATACACATATATCCATTCTTTTTTAGATTCTTTTCCCACATAGGCCATTACAGAATACTGAGAAGAGTTCCTTGTGCTATACAGCAGGTCCTTGTTGGTTATCTGTTTTATAGGCTAGAAAGCCACGCTCAAAGTGCCACCCAAGCTTTTCTATAACTCTCCAAATGAGATAGGTGGTGACAAGTAAATGCTTGCTTTCACAATTTAGTTAGTTTCTTCACCTCGTTACAACTTATAAAAAAGTATGGTGCAACTCACACAACAGGACCAAGTGTCCTAACAAACACGTGATTAGACCATGAGCCACTAGCAGAAAAATAATTAAGTGATAGCTAACCTCCATGGGCTCATTCACTATTCACTCAAAGTGCACTCTGACAAAGCCATTCATAAAGATATCTGAATCATGCAGGTTGGAAGAAGGATGGAGGATGAACAAAAGAGTAGAGTCAATGGCATAATGGCTAAAAAAATTGGGTTTGTAAATAGAAAACTGTGCTCAAACCCATGAAATTAATCTCAACTGTGGCAAAATGGAAATTGTAAAAACTGTTATAAAAAAACATAATTTAAAAAAGAGCTAGGATACTTGCATTATTAATAACACACCATCAGTATCTAAAGAAAAATGCTGAAATTAAAGTTAAATATTACTAATTTTAACACAGAGGCAAAATCTTCCTGAAGATACAATGGATTTTTAAAAAATCACTTTGATTCTCATAGCAGAATTATTTACAACTGCCAAGATACATAAGTAACTTAAGTGTTCATCAAAAGCTGAATCAATAAAGACGGTATGGACACCCACACACACACACACACACACACACACTCGAATACTACTCAGCCATAAAGAAGAATGAAAGCTTGCAAACTGCAGCAACATGGATGGGCTTGGAGGGCATTATGCTTAGTGATATAAGGCAGACAGAGAAAGGCAAATACTGTGTGATATCACTTACATGTGGAATAAAAAAAATACAACAAATTAGAGAATATAACAAAAAAGATGCAAACTCACAGACAAACTAGTAGTTACCAGTCAGAGGAGGGGAGGCGATAGCAGGGTAGAGGAGTGGGAGGTATAAGATATTGGGTGTAATATAGGCTCACGCATGTATTGTACAACATGGGGGATGTAGCCAATACTTTGCAATAACTGTAAACAGAGTGTAAACTTTAAAAATTGTATTAAAAAGAACAACAAAAAAAGACTGATCAGAAGTTTTTTTTTTTTAATTACTTTGGTTCCTATTACTGCTAATTTGGTTAAAGAGCTATTTCTTTTATCCAGCTGATCTAAGAATATAATGCTTGAAATTACAATCAAAACCCAAGTCATAAAGTTACACTGCAACAACTTCACCCAAAGATCTCAATGTACTTCACACATATCTCATTCCATCCTCACAAGTTTTTTCTTTTCCTTTTAATTGAGACAACTTTTCTGGGGTGATGTGCAAAACGGGACTTCTAGTGCCTAACATATTTTAAATTCACTTTTCCTATGTAGGTATTACTTTCCCAGGCAAATTCTTCTAATTTCAATAGTAACAAATACAGGACTCCCAGAAGGGACTATGTCTAAAGCAGACAGTGTATAATCACTTTTTACTCTGTCCATCTATCACATTTTTCCCTTAGGGAGCATTGCCCTTCATCCTTTATATGCCTTAATTATGTTACTTTTGTTCTTAAAGTATCTAGTTAAATATTTCCCAACTATTCAGAACATAACTTCCTATTATTAAAGTCACCTAAGCTGCTTCTTCCTTAATGAAGAAAGAGCTGGCCGAATGTGTCCAGCCACCCTTTTTTATCCTCTTCTATCAGTTTTTTGTTAACTTTAGCCCAAAAACAAGGTCACTGGTTTACCAAGTGTCAGCCAGTGTCGCCTCAGGAGTCAACCAGGATAAGCACAGAGAACAAAGCTGTGGGAGGTGTTTGGATAAACAGCACCAGGAAGGATGAAAAGAAATTCGGATAAAGAAGGCACCACACGTATTATGCAAAACTAATTAAGGAGGAACTCTTGGGAAAAAAAGAGAGAAAGAGGGTTTACAAACAGGAGAAGATAGGACAAGCAAGACAGGAAGCATCACATTTTTTTACTTTTGTGGAGAAAGGCTATCATTAATGCAAAAAATAACACAGGTGCAACACGGCTAGGCAAAGCAAGCCTTAACTGAGAGCAGAGGAAGGGGTCGCCCACTTACTGTGATCTGAAAGGTGGCAGAGAAAGCCCCCACCACTGCCAGCCAGGATCTTCTCTGCAAATCCATCATTCCTCCCCTCCCCCCATGCCAGCAAAAGTCAAGTCCTGTTAACACACAGACTTCTTGGAGGAAATAATGTTAGGTTACTCTCAACAAGCCTTTCTTGATTCATCAGATCTAAAAACAGAAGTACAGAAGTGGGCAAATCTCTGAAAACACATGTCTGCTTTAAGGTCATATCCCCAGTCAGACCCCAAAAAGGGACACCAACCAGAGCAAACTCAAGCCTAAATAAAGCCAGTGGCCCTTAAAATCATTTCTGTCAGAAGTCGCCTGCATTTTTACTTTCTTTTTGCCTGCAATTGGCTGATCCAGAAATCCAGGCCTCCTGAATTTACACAGTCAACAAAGGCATTCTTCTCTCCAGGTGAATTTTCTCCAAGTGATTCCAAGAGAAACTGTGATGCTGTTCTGCCAAGGCAGCAGGGGTTGTAGAGAGCTGGTGTTTCCTGAAGAGCTTCAGTGCACACTCTCATAGGATGGACTGACCCCCACCCCAGGATGAGACTCCCTCTGAAGATTACCTGCCCGTGATGGCTCAGAAAGGAATAACAGGATCACGTTCTCTCTACCAACAGGAGACAACACTTTCTAAAACTTAAGTCTGCTGACCCTGGCCAACATGCTTCCACGGCTTCTCACTGCTCCTGGGATAAAGACATGAATCCTAAAGATGGCCTGCAAGGCCCTGGTGGCTCTGCCTATCTTTTAGCCTTGGACTGTACAATTCTCAGGCTCACCCTCTGCCCACAACCACCCAGATTTAGTTTCTTATTTCCTGGAGCTGCCAAGCCCTCTGGAACCACAGAGCCATAAGCTCTGGGACTTCTGGCCATAAGCTTCCCTTTACATCCTGAAATGTGACCTCCCCACAAGACCTCACAGAGTTGACACCTACGCTTCCTTCAGCTCCAGGATCACTTTCAGGAAATTCTTCCCTGCACAAACTCTTCCCCACTGTTTTGCTGTATATTCTCACAGAACCTTCTTTCTTTCCTTCACACTTGAGTTCTAAATTGTCCATTTGCTTTTTGGGAGTGGTGCTGGAAGAACTGTGTGACTAAGTCTGTTTCCACAACTTTACAGTAAGTCTTCTCAAGTTGCCCCAGAGATTCACAATGGCTCCTGGCCAACCAAGTTACATGCCAAAATGTTTTAATAGCAAAGAAGGAGTGGGTGTCTTGGGAAAGGGGTCAGCCAACCACGGAAGCAAAGAGCAAAGGGTCTGAACAAGGCAGGGAGGAGAGCAAGTGCTACGTGTGGTTTTGATCAACACTGGATCCCTACTACACAGATGCTCTGTAACTATTTGTTCAGTCATTGAATGAATATATACTCATTTCCCTTTCTTCTCTGTTCATCCTACAAATTGACAGCTCCATCTTTCCTCCTCCACTCCTCTCAGTCTATTCTTTCAAAGGTCACAGTTGACCTTCCAGTGGAACAATCCAATGGACATGTTTCAATCCTTCACTTCGTGGACACTTGAAGACTTGCCCAAGTATCTACAACTGATCAGCTGTTCTTCCACCTCAAACTTTTTTGTGACTTTAGGTTCTCCAAGTTTTGTTCCTAGTTTTTGCATCTCTTCACAGGTTCTCCTTGTCCTTCTCTAGTTGTGTGTTCCAGAGTTCTTTTCAAGGCACACATCTCTTCTTCCAACACTCTCTCCAGTGAGCTCATAACTCTCTCAGGATTAAAGTACTAGACTATAGACCACTATATATATATGTGTATGTGTGTGTATACACACACAAACTACTGAGTATCAAAATTCTCAAGTTCAGACTTGGCTCTAGAAGTTGATGGATACCTGTATCCAGATCACAAGAACTTTGCCCATCTCTTCACTCTCACCCCCTGCACAGCTATCCTTTTCTATGTTCTTTGTTGGCTCTCTGCTGCCAGAGGGACTTTGCACAGGCACTTCATTCTGTCAAACTGAAATCTATTCACTCTTCAGACCACAGACCAGGTGAAGACAGGAAAGCCTTCTCTGACTCTTTACACCAAATCTTTCCAGCTCCCACAGCACCGTGGCCTTCTCTTGTCTGGTACCTGGTCAATGCTGCATCATTTCTGTGATGTGATTTACCTTTGCTAGTTTTTCATTCATTTATTCACTCATTCAATAAGAATTGTTTTATGAGGTTTTACTACCTACTGAATATAATGTAAAGTGCTCAGTTTAGTTCAGCTGCTGAGTCATGTCTGACTATTTGTGACCCCATGGACTGCAGCACGCCAGGCTTCCCTGTCCATCACCAACTCCCAGAGCTTGCTCAAACTCATGTCCATCAGGTCTGTGATGCCATCCAACCATCTCATCCTCTGTCCTCCCCTTATCCTTCAATCTTTCCCAGCAACAGGGTCTTTTCCAATGCTCAGAGGTGAACAAAGGAGATAAGATCCCAACTCTAGGTTATTTGAATCCTAGGTCTACCACTACACCATGTACAGAGAATAGCAGTCAGCAAACTTTTTCTCCCAGACAGTAAGTATTTTTAGCTTAGTGGGCCATGAATTCTCTGCTGCACTACTCAACCTTCCAGTGTAGTGTGAAAGCAGTCATGGACCGTCTGAAAACAAATGAGCACGGCTGCGTTCGAGTAAGACTTTACAGAACAGGCAGTGGGCAGAACGTGTCCTGTGGGCTTCCTGTAAAGCAGATCCCTGATTCAGACCAATTTCTTAATCTTTGCTCAGTTTCCTTGTATGTAAATGGATACAGCACTATGTTTTCTTCCTTCTCCTTTTTATCTAGTAAGCTTCCATTCCCTTTATCCTTTAATTTTTTAAAAAAAAACTAGTGCTTTCTTCCTATGTCTCCTAAGACTTTTAGAGTCAATGCTTTCATAACTGATTCCCCCAATTATTGTAATAGCCTCCCCCCTCCTCTAGAGCCTCATACTCCTCTAAAACGGATCAATCTCCCATCTCCACCAGGGCCCAAAGACATCCACCTGATATCCATCCCTCTCCTTCTCTAAAATGAAAATAAGTGAAGAAACACATGAAAACAAACACAAACGCATGTCATCAGTGCCTACCCAAGACCCGCCACTCTGGATCCAACCGCCTCAGGCCTTTCATCGCGTGGCCCCTGCTCACCCAAACCAGCTTCGCTTCCCAAAGCTCTCTCAGTCTCATCTTTCACTATCCTTCATGTCACTGCTTCGCCCCAGAATCTAGAACCCGAACTGTGGGTTCATTCCTCTCCTCATGCTGGGCCCCCTTATCCTAAGTCCTTCTGGAATGACCCTACTTGTTCTCCAAGGTTGTCCTCAACACAAACCTCTCCAAGGATTCGTTCCTCACCTTCTGAGGCAGGACTGCAGGCCTTCTGTGTGCCCAGAGCACCTCCCCACAGGGCAGCCTGATGGGCTTCATCGCTAGAGAAGGAAACACTGCGGCATTCGAAGGCTTTGAGGGCACCAGCTCATATTTGTGCAGACTTCTTTCCTACTTGTCCTTCAAGACTCCGTGCGAAGGCAACCACCTCAGGAGCTGTGCTGTGTACTTCACATACATTCATTCATTACATGATCACAACTCTGAAGTTGATTCAGGTGTTCCTGCGCTAACCCCATCTATAAGTCCTGGAAAAATGTCACGTTCTGCAGAATCACAAACTATGAATAACATGGCATACAGGAGGAGAGAAGGTGAGGGGCAACTCCTCGAAACCTCTGGACCTTTGTAACCAGAGCATGCATAACGACAATCAGTTAACTGTAATTCCACACTAGCTGGTTAAATTTCTACTGATGTTTGCAGCCAGCCTCACAGACAGTTTTCAACCTTGAGTCTCCAGCTTCCCTCCCTTCAAAAAGGTAGATCTTTGGTGGTAAGTATTTCTAATGTAGATCATTTCTTTAAAAATGAAAATCTGATCCTGGCTACAGCCTTTGTTGTGAGTGCATGGTGATAATACAGAGAGAGATGTCTCTAAGGTCTGCACTCAAATCTTCTGCAGAGAATGGAGAACCATGGAAAAGCAAGCAGTTTCTGTAGCCTAAATGCTACTAAAACTGTAGGAACAGCGGATGCTTTGTACTGAACAGATACCTGGCTTAGTGTAAAGTCTTCGTCAACAGCTAAGGCTTTCTCTTTAAATACCATAAAGCTTACCCTGGACTGCTTCAAACATTTACATGCTGTGGAAAAGGAACAAAAAGAATTTCGTGTTACAGCAGCATGAGTTCTTTATCTAGCAAAAAGATTGGAGCTATTCACATTAAAAAAACATACTACAACAAAATAGGATATACTGACACTATACCCATATTCTAGATGAGGAAACTAAGATTTAGACTAGAGACTAAATAACCTGCCCCAAATTAACTAATGACAAAGCTGGGGATTCAAAGGCAAGCCAAGTAATTCCAGATTTGTGCATTTAAGGAAAGAGAGAAGGAAGGGACAGCAGGAGCGAGGAAGGGAAGCAGACAGCAAAGCAGAGAAGGAGACAGGGAGGGAGATTAACATCTACAAAGGTATCCTCCAAGGGCAGGGAAAGGAAAGACTGAAAAAAAGGAAAGCTACTGAGAGAAAAATAGTCAATTCTCTCTTTCTTGCAAGAGAATTAAAATGAGTATTAGTATGCAAATTAAAAGAAAAAATAACCAAATATATATAAAGAAGGCTCTACACATGGACATCACCAGATGGTCAACACTGAAATCAGATTGATTATATTCTTTGCAGCCAAAGATGGAGAAGCTCTATACAGTCAGCAAAAACAAGACCAGGAGCTGATCTGGTTCAAGATGAAGACCAAGATATCTGTGGCTCAGATCATCAACTCCTTATTGCCAAATTCAGACTCAAATTGAAGAAAGTGCGGAAAAGCACTAGACCATTCAGGTATGACCTAAATCAAATCCCTTATGACTATACAGTGGAAGTGAGAAATAGATTTAAGGGGCTAGATCTGATAGACAGAGTGCCTGATGAACTATGGACGGAGGTTTGATATTGTACCGGAGACAGGAATCAAGACCATCCCCCAAGAAAAAGAAATGCCAAAAAAGCAAAATGGCTGTCTGAGGAGGCCTTACAAATAGCTGTGAAAAGAAGAGAAGTGAAAAGCAAAGGAGAAAACGAAAGATATACCCATTTGAATGCAGAGTTCCAAAGAACAGCAAGGCGAGATAAGAAAGCCTTCCTCAGCGATCAATGCAAAGAAATAGAGGAAAACAACAGAATGGGAAAGACTAGAGATCTCTTCAAGAAAATTAAAGGTATCAAGGGAACATTTCATGCAAAGATGGGCTCAATAAAGGACAGAAATGGTATGCAGCTAACAGAAGCAGAAGATATTAAGAACAGGTGGCAAGAATACACAAAAGAACTATACAAAAAAGATCTTCGTGACCCAGATAATCACAACAGTGTACTCACTCATGCTCACCTAGAGCCAGACATCCTGGAATGTGAAGTCAAGTGGGCCTTAGAAAGCATCACTACGAACAAAGCTAGTGGAGGTGATGGATTCCAGTGGAGCTATTTCAAATCCTAAAAGATTATGCTGTGAAAGTGTTGTATTCACTATGTCAGCAAATTTGGAAAACTCAGCAGTGGCCACAGGACTGGAAAAGGTCAGTTTTCATTCCAATCCCAAAGAAAGGCAATGCCAAAGAATGCTCAAACTACCACACAATTGCACTCATCTCACACACTAGTAAAGTAATGCTCAAAATTCTCCAAGCCAGGCTTCAGCAATATGTGAACCGTGAACTTCCAGATGTTCAAGCTGGTTTTAGAAAAGGAAAAAGAACCAGAGATCAAATTGCCAACATCCGCTGGATTGTCAAAAAAGCAAGAAAGTTTCAGAAACACATCTATTTCTGCTTTATTGACTATGCCATAGCCTGTAACTGTGTGGATCACAATAAACTGTGGAAAATTCTGAAGGAGATGGGAATACCAGACCACCTGATCTGCCTCTTGAGAAACCTGTATGCAGGTCAGGAAGCAACAGTTAGAACTGGACATGGAACAACAGACTGGTTCCAAATAGGAAAAGGAGTGTGTCAAGGCTGTATATTGTCACCCTGCTTATTTAACTTATATGCAGAGTACATCATGAGAAATGCTGGGCTGGAGGAAGTACATGCTGGAATCAAGATTGCCGGGAGAAATATCAATAACCTCAGATATGCAGATGACACCACCCTTATAGCAGAAAGTGAAGAAGAACTAAAGAGCCTCTTGATGAAAGTGAAAGAGGAGAGTGAAAAAAGTTGGCTTAAAGCTCAACATTCAGAAAATGAAGATCATGGCATCTGGTCCCATTACTTCATGGGAAATAGATGGGGAAACAGTGGAAACAGTGTCAGACTTAATTTTTGGGGGCTCCAAAATCACTGCAGATGGTGATTGCAGCCATGAAATTAAAAGATGCTTACTCCTTGGAAGGAAAGTTATGATCAACCTAGACAGCATATTAAAAAGCAGAGACATTCCTTTGTCCACAAAGGTCTGTCTAGTCAAGGCTATGGTTTTTCCAGTAGTCATGTATGGATGGGAGAGTTGGACTATAAAGAAAGCTGAGCACCAAAGAATTGATACTTTTGAACTGTGGTGTTGGAGAAGACTCTTGAGAGTCCCTTGGACTGCAAGGAGATCCAACCGGTCCATTCTAAAGGGGATCAGTCCTGGGTGTTCACTGGAAGGAAAGATGTTGAAGCTGAAACTCCAATACTTTGGCCACCTGATGCGAAGAGTTGACTCATTTGAAAAGACCCTGATGCTGGGAAAGATTGAAGGCAGGAGGAGAAGGGGACAACAGAGGATGAGATGGTTGGATGGCATCATCGACTCAGTGGACACGGGTTTGGGTAGACTCCAGGAGTTGGTGATGGACAGGGTGGCCTGGTGTGCTGCAGTTCATGGAGTCTCAAAGAGTTGGAGACGACTGAGTGACTGAACTGAACTGAACAGAAGTGAATCACGTGCTCCTGCCCTGGTACTTACTCATCAATCATGGACACCTTCAGCCTCAACTCATTTATGCTTAAAATAGAACTAAAAGCTATAGGACATTCTGTAACCACAAACTATGTCAGAAATGCTTTTTGTGTTACAGACTTTGGAAACCTAAGGATTAAATATTTAACATGGATTTTAAGATGTCTGTATAGAAAACTAGTGGTAGTTTGGTCAACTTCCTCATCATCTATTTCTAGTAAGTCTTTGCTGAGAGTCTCTGCTTAAAAGGCCTTCAGGAAAAGTCTCAAAGATGCAAGAAGTGATATCCAGGATTACCATCACCATCATATTCAAAACACACAAAGACAAACATAATAAAACAAGTAAATAAAACAAAAGAGGTGTGCCAAGTGACTTTTTGCCACCCTCAGATAGAAAAACTACTGTGAAACTCTAAGCAATATATACACTGGAGGGTCTTTATTACAACAACTGTTTTGTATATCTACTATTTAAAACAATACTAATGTTTCTTTCTTTTAAGGACTTTTTAAAGTCATCCTTTGTGATCTTCATCTTAATGTGAATGAAATTTCAGTAACCTGGAGGTGGTCACCTCTCAAGGAAAAAGTAGAGACAGTTCACTGGATGTCAGTTAGGCTCTGAGACCAGCTAGTCAGATGGGGAGACTGGGGCCCAGAAAGGCAACTTCTCCAAGGTCATACTACGGGTCCACACCTGGGCATGGGTACTATTCACGGATGTTTGATTTCAGGCCTGTAGTGTCGACTGTTAAGTAGTCAATGTTGTAAGACAGGTTGAAGGGAATGGCCTTTCTTCTTATCTCAAGATAGTATGTATCATAGAAATACGACAAATGGTTTAATAACAAAAATAAAGGTCACCAAGCAGTTAGTAGTAAGTACAGAATACTCAAGATGACATGCTTCTGAAAGGTAAGAAACAAAAAAGATTAAAATTATATATGTTATAAGCAATAGGTATTGGGAGAGCAAGATCTCAGACTAGGGGGAAAAATAGCAGATCATATAAAGAAGAAGACAGCGAATCCCAGAGCATATGAATCAAAGTACTTACAGACTATATAAAAATACTTATGCAATCTGGTTAGTGATGAAAACTTTCTGAAGACAGATAATGATTTGCATCAGTTGACTGGCTCTACTAAGTGGGCCCTGGGGCTCGGAGATGAGAGGCTGTGATTAAATGTATTTTGAATCTCTAATTGCCTAAAAATAATAATGCTTACAAAAGTGAACAGCTAATAAAATTGTGTATGATCACGTATTTTTAACCAGAGTTCCAGATCCAAAACTGATGACTTCTCAACCTATAAGGTGAAGTTTAATTTCAGAATCAGAACATTCTCACAGCCTTTGACATCTATTAATATTTCTTCAAAGTTTAGCCCCACTTTTAAGCACTCTTCCCAGAATTTTCTATAGGTAGGGATTTAACTCGGAGAAGGCAATGGCACCCTACTCCAGTACTCTTGCCTGGAAAATCCCATGGATGGAGGAGCCTGGTAGGCTGCAGTCCGTGGGATCACTAAGAGTTGGACACGGCTGAGCGACTTCACTTTCCCTTTTCACTTTCATGCATTGGAGAAGGAAATGGCAACCCACTCCAGTGTTCTTGCCTGGAGAATCCCAGGGACGGGGGAGCCTGGTGGGCTGCCGTCTCTGGGGTCTCACAGAGTCGGACACGACTGAAGCGACTTAGCAGCAGCAGCAGCAGGGATTTAATTGTTGCCTAACTTGGCTGTCAATCATCAAATCAAATTCTAAGAATTTTAAGTAGTGGGTAAAATCTGGGGAGACATTAAAAACTGTGGTCAAGAATCACACTGCCTTCCTTAAAAAAAAAAAATCACTGTTAAGGGAACCTGCATAATCAGGTGATTTTTAAGAACAAAAATTCCTTGCTGCTAAAATGTAACTCAATAATCACTGGTCAAAAGAAACTTTATATACCCCATCTACACCTAGAGAAATTAATTCCAGATCAATTTATCTCATTTTTTGCTAAAACATTAAAGTTTTGAGCATTTCTCAAGAACCCATTGGTGGTTCAATTACCAGGGACTTAGTGTGTGACTCTGGTGGAAATGCTGATGGCAGTGATCAAAATTAATAAGTACTGTGCTAGACACAGTGCTAAGAGCTTTGCAAGCATCATGTCACTTACTTCTCACAGTAACCCTATGAGGTAGGGACTTTTACTATCCTTTTCCACTGTGGTCCAGAAAGGATTTGGGAGCTGCCCATCTCACTCCAGGGCTGAAGCCTTTAAACATGTACACAGCAGCCAGAGGTGTGGCATACAGACAACACCTTGAGGCAAGAGTTCTTAGAATGAATTTTAACTGAAAAATGGAAACCCTAACAGAAAAGTAAAGTAGGTGTGGGAAAGAAGGTTTGTGATCAGTGCAGAAGTTTGCAAGAGGTATCTTTAGGTTATTTCTGATTCCCTCCTCTTAAGAGAAGGGAGGTAAGAAGATAATCCATGTCTTTTGATGGAAGAAAAGGGCACTGCATGGCTTTTATGTGGGCTGGACTTCAGTCCATGTGCGGGGTGCGCAAATTAAGGATTCCAGTATTAGAAAGAGTTGGTCTTTCCTGTGGAGCTTCCAAAAATGAAGGTTTGTTTTATTCAAACCCAGGGGGCAAGCTGGCTTCATGTACTGGATATACTGCCTTCCAGCGGAAAACTAATACTGAAAAAAGAAAAAGAAGAGAAAACACTTTCTGTTGATGTCAATGGTCCAGTGTAAAAGGCCATGTGAAGACTATGGCCACGTCAGTAAAGACCTTTGATGTCAGAGACTGACCATCAAGGGCCTGCTGCTTGTGAAATGATAGATGTTAGGGTTCCTGGGACTCTGAAAAGGGCAGTCTGTGTTACCATTAACTACATTCAATTTGAAAAAGAGGAAAGTAGATTCCAAAGTAGAGCTGAAGTGACACTTGATAGTTTAAAAAGTTTCCTAAAAAGAAGTAGCTCTTAACATTTTTTTTAAAGTCAAATATTTCCAGGCCCTGTTTGATTAGAGTTGTACTTTCAGTTTTTGCTGATCAAGAAAATGTGTAAAACATAAAGAATAAAATGAAATATATAGCCTTGGTATCAATTTGTACTTTGTTCACTGCAGTGGCATCAATGTTTATTTGAAAAAGAGATGTCTAGGTAAGTAAGGTGTATGTATACTTTAGTTATAAATGTTAATGGACAAATGGATTCATTCATGCCTCAGGGTTCCTACAAAGTCACAATGGCTTCTATAGCTTAAAATGGGAACCACTGTATAATTTTAGTTTCTTCTCATTATTTTATCCCCAACTCATCTCCCTAAGATTTTGCATGATTAATCTAGTTTTATCAACTTTGTGAAAATATCTGCAAATAATGGGATGCACCTCATGTACAAAAGACTCTACAGAGAGCTATTGGATATTTTGCAACTTCCGCTGATCAACTTCACCGGAGAGAAACATTTCCTTTGCTTGTCTTCCTCTTCCCCTCTCTCCTCAAATAAAGTGCCTACCAATTTTACCACTGTTGGAGATTTTCCATAACTCTTTATATGTTTACTTTAGGTCTAAGAGGCTGACTTTATTTGCATTAGCATTTCTCAATTTTTCTTATGTTTTTTACATATTAACTTACAGGTTTCTATAGCAGTGATTCTCAAACATGAGTCTGCATTAGAATTTTCCAGAGGGCTGGTTACGACAAGTTAATGGGCTCTATCCTCAGGGTTTCTGGCTCAATGGGTTTGGAGTGAACTCAGGGAATCTGTGTTTCTAAAGAGCTCCCACATAATGCAAGGGATCCAGACCCCAGACTACATTTTGAGACCCACTGAGCTACAGAAAATTTTCCCAAGAACACCTTTTAGAGTTAAGTTCTATACACCTTAGCTTCATGTCAAGCTGAATGAAAATTTTACATCAAAATGAAATGTCCTCCCAGAATGTCCTAACTCCCCTGTCTATGAGACATTAGGGGTCCTAAGTGTCAGTAAAAATCAGCATGACATCCCACACTCTTAACATTGTATTATGAATTCCATCAGTGTTTTGTAATTAATGAGCTAGAAAAATTCTTTGGGTATATGATATTAATATAAATTTGGAAAGCTACTGAGAAAATTGAAATCAACATTACAGTGGCATGCATGTTTGTTAACATATTATTTTAAAATTAAGATATTAATAATAAGTAATAAATAAATAAATAATAAACATTGAGAAAATATGTAACTCCAAACTCAGGAAATCATAACTTTTGACAACAGAAAGATCTTTCTTTCTGAAACTCATTGCATGGTTAACATTTTTATTCCTTTGATTTTCTCACTTATGCAACTGAACAAAAATGCAGCTTTACAGGCTCTTAGTTTTTATATGAAGAACACATTAAATCTTTCCAACAGAGTTTACTAATTCCAATATAATCAACTCATTATTTGCATTAAGAATAACAAAGTATCTAAAAATATATACATTATCATTTCAGACGTGTGTTTTTTCTGGTTTAATAAATGGTCAGAAACTAGTATCAAAACAGAAATCCTGGGTGCCTGGTAGATAAGGAGAAAAAACTGTTTTATGGAATTATCAGCTATGCAGAAAATTCCTAAAAATATACTGCAAGTTAACTGAGAAAAGAAACATCCTTAGCAACATTAACAAAAGTAAAAATCATGTATAAAACGCCTTTAAAAAAAAGTAGGTTTCAATATCTTACTTGTTCATTCAGCTACTACGCAATATATATTTAAAGAAGAAGTAGGATTAATTGATATCCTTTTCCTTCAATGTCTCTTTTTGTACCACGAACATTGACGAGATGCTTATATGTTCCTGAGGCTTTAGTCAGCTTTAACACACCACACAGGTGCTATTTAAGTGTGATGTGTGTAGGTTTGAGAAGAAACTGGATTGAGAGTCTGAGTAAGATGTGTGACTAACAAGTTAAGAGCTGTCACGGTTCAGGCCTGAATGAAAGGTGGTTGGCAGAGATGGATCCCAGTGCAATATTTCCAAGGGTGACTCTGCTGTGCCCTCCTGGGAAAGGGTGTTTTGACAGGAAATATCAACCGCATCTGAGATACATCAGCTAACCTGGGCTCCAAAGGGTTGTGAGAATGAAAATAATGACTAAAAATGGTTTGAGCTTCTTTGGTGGGGAGGAAGGCAGTGGGAAAGCAATCGTGTTGCATAGGTATTATGGCAGCAAATAAATATGGCAACTTGGAGTCGGCAGTAATAATTATTATATCAATATTATTCATTATTATACAACGACACAGCAGAATCCTTGACTGAGCATTTTCCATCTACCTAGCATGGCACTAAATGCTTTAAATCTGTACTAACACAAAGGCCACAGCCACATGGGCTACTGAGCACTGGAAATGTGGCCAGTGTGACGAGGATTTTAAAAATTCTTTAAAATTTACAGAACTTCAAAATTTTTTAAATTCTTTAAGGATTTCACTTTAATTTAAAGATTTATATTCAACTTGGTAATTGGAAGTCAGTGAGAGGATAGGAATGTAGCATTTCAACTGTAAATCTCATAAAATCAAAACAGATGGAGTAATTCAATGAAAAATTAGCATCTGAATGGCAATGTTTCTATAGGTGTAAAACACACACTTGATTTTGAAGACTTAGTATGAAGACTTAATATAGAAAAAAAAAGTGTGAATGCCAAAATTTTGGTAATTCTTATATTGATTGTATGTTGAAATGATAACATTTTGGATATACTGAATTAAATAATACACAGGATTAAAACTGGTGTCATCACTTTCTTTTTACTGTGGGCTACAGCTCACTTGATCGCAAAGAGTCAGACATGACTTAGTGACTAAACAACAACTAGAAAATTTAAATTTATACATGCAGCTCACATTCTATTGGATAGTGCTGCGTAAGGTGAATTATCTCATTTAACCCTCACAAAAATTCTCCAGGTCAGACACTATTACTTCTATTTCACAGATAAGGACACTGAGACCCAGAATGAACAGGAAATGTGTCTAAGGTCACCTAGTTAAGTATTGGAGACTATTTTATCTGCTTCATATGCTCCAATTTTGAGTCATTTAATCTAATCCCAGATTTTTCAACAAGGATGCTGATTATAGTCACATCTCAAAGCATAATGAAGTACATCAGCTGGCATTAAGGGGAATCTGGCATCCAGAGAATAATTTAGTGCAGTGTTTGGATACCAAGGTTACAAGGCTAAAGTCATAAGGTTCTGTACTTCTCATAAATTCAATCTTTTAAGATTAACCTGGCTGTCATAAATATCACCAAACACTTAACAATGCAGGAGGACCAAAGGCCATCATGACAGCCTGTCTTACCAGACGAAGGATTCAAATTAAATTCCATCAAATCACACTGAGTCAATACGCTCTGACAAGCACCTCACATCCAAAACCTCTAAGAGCCTGGAATTGTTTTTTCTAATTTGCTCCCCCCTTTTCTTCACCAAGAGACAAAAGAAAGCCCAAGAAAATGCTGAATGGGGTAAAAGAAAATGCAACAAAGTTAATAGGGGACTTCAGAATTTGTAAAAACACAAAAACAAGAGGGCGCGTCTCCATCGCTGCACAATATTGCTTTTGTTAAGAGCCAAGTCTCAGTCTTGAAACGTGTTGGTAATAAATCAGCAGGCATTATTTTAAATCAACTGGTTTTATGAAATAAGCCAAGAGTTGAAAGAGGCAGGACTAATTACCAACATTCCTTGATGAATTACTTAGCGGCGTGTGCTAAGTCAATGTGCGTCTATGTCTTGATCCCCAACTTTATCCCGTACTTATTTCCCAGGAGGTAAAAAGAACATGTGGCTAATTAAAGCACCGATCTCCACAGCCAGAAGTACTCAAGGTAGGATTCCTTTCGGGAAAAAAAAAAAGAAAAGGTTCTTTGCCTGGTACTTATTAATCTAATTTTTACTACTTCACTAGAAAAACAGACCTAATCTTGTCACCTTTAGGCAGTCTGAACTACCATGCAGTGTTCTGAAAAAAATGTTACATATTTGTAATTTAGCCAATAAGAATTTCTTAAGCCTTTCCTAACCAGCAGGAATGTCTCTGGTTTGTCGCTTCTAATTAAGTCTCAACAAAATTTCTAGCTCCTAAATTTTAATTATACAAAACTCCGGGCCAACAGGGGAGATTATGACAAAGTTATGCCTGATGGTAAGGTAGTAGAAATCTGAAGTTTGCTTTTCATGTTGGTCCTTTTTAAAATTATTCACAAACTGGTGATTCAAATCTTTTTACTAACTTTTAATTTTTGGGATCCTCACACCTTGCTATTTTGCCTTTAGGGAACACCACGTAACAGGGAGTTATGCAATGTGCACATGTCTAGTAAACTCAGCTAACTGGGCTGCTCAAAAGACTTATAGGCAAAAGAAACTTCCCTAAGACTCCTAATAAAATGCATCAAGAGAAGCCTACTTAATTTTATTAAGAATGTATGCATATACCATTAAAAAATTAATAAAGCCTTTGACCACCAATATCTCCAATCCAAAAACTCATTCCAGATGTAACTAGTAAGAACAATTTGGTATAAAACAATCTAGGTCCTTTTCTAGAATATTCTTTAGTTTTTAAAACAGTGATTACAACTCTTTCTCTAGGACCATTCTCTACTTTAATAACTTCCTATTTTATCTGCTTCATATGCTCCAATTTTAATTCATCTCATTTTTGCAAAACTATAAATTAATAGGAAAAAACATCTAACTTTATAAACAAGGTCTGAAAGACTAGTGTATTGTTGGGAGTTAAATTTTCCTTAAAGTTTAGGCTGATGCTCAAAGAAGCCAATAACAAGAGACATATTTAGGGTAAGAGCCAAGATACGAGTACTGATTGCAGCCCTAACGTTGTGCAAAACCACTTACTAATTTACATATTTTTAAACACAGATCCCACCCCCTTATTTTAGTAGGGCAATGTTAAAATTAGATTTTGCTTACACATGTCCACAATCTCTGTTATTCAAGAGCTTACCTATAGAAGATGGTCTTCTAAATCTAAGCCCCTTTTTTAATTGTTGGGATTACGTAGGTAACATTTGTGAAGAAGATTCATGGCCTTAACGTACAGTAATATAAACTTTATGACAGCTAACATTATTCACTTAAAAGCAAAGAGAAAAACAACCAGAACTGAAGTTCCAGTTGTAAGTGCTGAAATACAACAGAAGTAACAATATGCAGTGAGGTAGGGGGAGAAAAATTCTAAAAGCAACCATAATCCCAGGAGAAAATTAATATTAAAACACATGTACTAACTCTACCAAATTGAGTATTCCAAAAATCCTTTACAACAATATAAATCTATTACTGATACACACAGAACTATGAAAGATATGAATTAGGCCAATAAGATTAGCCTGGCAGACGGGATGTTTTAGAATGCAAATCATCTTGAGTTATGATTTCTGGATGCTGTTATAAAACATCTCAATATTCTGACCAATAATGATGACTACAATGAACCATAAATTACCACAGTGGTCAATGTGGTGAGGCAGTATTTTTCTACAGTCCAGGTCTTCCATCTGGCATATAGTGGCAATTCAGGGATACACTTTAATTATTCCATATGGATGTCCCCTTACTAATTTCAAATGCTTAAGATTATGTATCCTTCCATTAAGCCTGTGAGACTCCTCTGTAGTTTCTCTTCGACCTCCCACTTGGCTCTAACATAGTCTGTTACTGGTGATTTTTTGAAATGTTTAGAGGCTGTTCTTGAACTCTGTAGGAAACAGAGAGGAAGCAAGGTATGTGGTTATAAGTAGATAAGGTAGGCTGATAAGTAGATAAGGTGGGCTTCCCTGGTGGCACAGTGGTAAAGAATATGCCTGCCAATGCAGGAGACGCAAGAGACACAGGTTTGACCCCTGGGTCAGGAAGATCCCCTAGAAGAAGGCATGGCAACCCACTCCAGTATTCTTGCCTGGAAAATCCCATGAACAGAGGAGCCTGGTGGGCTACAGTTCTTGGGGTCACCAAGAGTCAGGCAGTACTGAGCACACATGCATGGAACGTAGGCTGAGGAGTCTAACTGTGTGACTTCAGTGACAATCTCTTTTTGCATCAGTTTCCCCATGGGGAAGATTGGGCTTATCCTACTTATCCCACAGGGCTGCTAGAGAGATACGTAATATAATGGACATAAAGGATTCAGCTTACCATCTAATACAGCCAATAATTAATGTCTGTGCAGTCACTGCTTGTCCTCCTCGAAGCTGCTTTAGGTAGTACCATGGTTACACCAGTAATTACTGTATCTGCTGCAGGTACCAGGTTACCATGTCACTTGAGTAACTAAACATTGCTACTTCTGCCTCCTAAACTTTTTCAGGTCATTCACTCTCAGAGAGGAACAACCACCAATGATTAAGAAATCAGTGCCATGAAATCCAACTAAGCTCAAATCCTGACTGCACCACTTGTTTCACACAATTCCGACGAGCTATTTGACCCCTTCGCCTCAGTTTCCACGTCTGTGAAATGGGGACACTAATAACGACCGCCTGATCTGGACGTGCCAACCATGACTGTGGGTCTAACAGTTCTCTGGGAAACACATACTAGCTGGAAGGCAGGCGGTACATCCATAAGAGCCTAAGCATTTTCTAAACAGAACACAAAGAGGGGAGTTAAGAAAGATGCCGAACAGGAATTCAGCACAGAAACAGGAATGTTTCTCAAATCCTTTTTGTTTTTCATCACCACCCCCTTAAGCAGCCATTTTAGACCTTCTTGTTACCCCTAATTACCTCTCCCCTAATCCCCAACCAAGAAAATTGTAACAGGTACATATACTGCATATCTGCTTATGTACTATGCCCTTTTAGAGCAGCGGTCCCCATTTTTCCATGAGTGGGAAGGTGAAGGGGAAGGTTTCAGGATGATTCGTGCACATTACATTTATTGTGCACTTTATCTCCATTATTATTATGCCAACTCCACCTCACATCATCAGTCATTAGATCCCAGAAGCTGGGGACTCCTGCTTTAGAGGATCACAAACCATTATAACATCTTGTATTTTTTGCCTTCCAAGAGCCAATTTTTGCTCCCCTGGGAGACAATATCAGCCCAGTTAAGAATGCATGTGCTACATGTCATATCATATTGAAAAGAAATTCCCATTCAAAGGTAGATTAAAAAAAAAAAGTCCCACTCCAATTTTCAGTTCTCACTCCAAGGCCCTAGACCTTAGCACTGTCCTTAAGTGCTACCTGGACCTCCAGTTTTAGGATTATGAGAACTGTGTAAATTAGAAGAGACTGCACCTATCATTATGGCTTTTTTTACCAGGAGAAAAAGAGGGGCTGAGCAGCTGCCCTTCATGTAAACCCACAAGGTGACTTCAGCGATGGCAAAGTAGCCCACTGAGAAGAAAAATCCCTGACCCTAGAAAGAAGGTGACCCTCCTCCCAAACCTGCATGGCTCAGATGTCCACTGAACACGGCTGACCTGACCCACACCCTAAGGAGATCATACCACCCGATTCTATGATACCCCTCAGCCACATAAAAATGGCTGTGTGCTCATAGTGGAAGAAATCACTTCCATCTTGTGTGCCAATATTACCAAATGAGGGGCTTTTCAGGTGGTACTGGTGGTGAGGAATCTACCTGCCAATGCAGAAGACATAAGAGACACGGGTTCAATCCCTAGGTTGGGAAGATTCCCTGGAGGAGGGCGTGGCAACCCACTCCAGTATCCTTCCCTGGAGAATCCCTTTGACAGAGCAGCTTGGTGGGCTACAGTCCATAGGGTCACAAAGAATTGGACACAACTGAAGCAACTTAGCATGTACACATGCATGAACATTACCAAATGAATATGGAATTACAGCTGATATTTCAGTGTTTCCAGAAAAGTGGAATTAATTCGTAAGCTTAGCTATATCAAGGCTGACTGTTTTGTTTTACATAGTTGCTCCCCACAGGGCTGCTCTTTCAAGTGGGCCAGGCCTAAAAATCTAAGCAAAGATGACTTTCTTTCAGCCAGGATTCACTGCTCATTCCTAGTTACTAAAAGCAGCGGAGGCAGAAAAGATGTCTGAGGTTAATCAATGCACATTTACTGAGATGGGTGCCCTACTTAGCCTGGGTTAAGTTAGATTTAGATTTCCCCGATGTAAGGCAAGTTTATGGAGAACTTTCCTGTGCCAGCCCGTAGATTACTAACTCCTTACCTACGGGGATATGGTATGCATCGCATTTGCATGGGAAGCAAATGGGTCGCCAGTCACTGCCAAGGCAAACTGGAGCACACGTATCACCAGAATGATCTAAGTGTTTCCAGTACACAGGGTAAGAAGTCCCTATTCTGCCTAAGGAACAGGAAGCTTAAAGCAATATTCTCAAAAGCACAGACAAGATATTTCTCTCTCAGAAAGAAAAGAAACTATTTGTCTCACTTCACCTGAAAAGGTGAACAAATAAAGATAGGATTTACATCTACCTGATCAAAACTGCCTAATACCTTTCTTCAGACCTCGCTCCTAGAAAAGGGATCTGTAGGTTGGAAAGCAGCAGAAGTCAGGAAAGCTGCGCCCCAGACTGTAATAGCTGGTGTCCTGCTGGATCTCCCTCTACACTGTTTAGATCAGTTCTCAGTTAACAAGTACTGTCTATAATTTTTGTTTTATTTTATTGGAGTATAGATGATTTACAATGTTGTATTAGTCTCCGGTGTACAGCAAAGTGAATCAGTTATACGTATACATACATCCCACTCCAGTGTTCTTGCCTGGAAAATGCCATGGACGAAGCAGCTTGGTGAGCTACAGTCCATAGGGTTGCAAAGAGTCAGACATAACTGAGCACACACACACACATACATATATCCAATCTATTTTAGATTCTTTTTCCATATAGGTCATTACAGAATACTGAGTAGATACTGAGTAGAGTTCCAACAAAAATGAGTTTTAAAGGGAAAGAAAATTACCTTATGTGTGACACTGAATACAAAGTGATAACGATCCAGAGCTTAAAGACTCTGTAGGGAAAGGAGGTCTGTAGGAGGATGAAAAGATGTTTGTGGAACCTGGAAATTGAATCCCTTTGTCCCCGAGAGAAGATGTGGCCTTGTAGACATGGTGTTTGATCCAAAAACAAAAGGATGCCAAAGTTCATAAACAGTCCTGAAACTGATGCTCACAGAATGTTCATGTAACTCACACTGACTGGTAACAAAAATATATGCTGGCCCATGGACTATGGGATTAGAAAAATTCTCAGGTTTCCTTTCTTATGTGGTCAGCAGCTCTAGCAAGATTCCCTAACTAAGGGGATAAAGGCAAGCCAAACTGAGACACACTGCATCTCTTCCCACTTCTTTTGGTCAATATGATGCTAATAAGGTTCTGTGTTCCTGCCTAAATAAATTCGGAAGAAAATCAAATGCATAATGGGGCCTGGGAGCCGTTCCTTCTTCTAATATAATCTACCAACTCAACTCATAACTCCACACACCTTCAAGTTTCTGTATTATACCTAAAGAATAAGCCATACCTTGACAATTCAACATCAGGTAGATTTCATAAATTACAGAGAAAGGCCAGCAATTCAGTCAGCCACCCTTTCCTCCATTAGTGAAATTTCATGGAATATAGGTTGTCAGACAGGGTGACAAAAAAGCAGAACACCCATCCATCCTGGGTTGCTAGAATCACTATTTAAATGAGATGCCATACCTAAGTCAACCACCAAAAAAACACCAATGTGAATTCAGTTCACAAGATAGAGGGCTCTGGAAAAAATGTGTTTTAATACCTGATGAACAGCAAGCATCACTTCTCATTCTGCAGTAATCTAATTCCTTGGGTTATCTGAGATGATTTGGAAAAAAAGAAAAAAATCTAAAAATAAATTTCTTGAAATTATTTAAAAGAAGATACCCTAAAGTTACCAAAAATATATATTTTTTTCCTTCAAATTCATATAATCTCTCTCCTAAGGAGAACAGAAAGATTCAATATACAATTTATTCCCAAGAGAATACCTTGGCTTTAAATTTTTTTAAGTCCAAGGAGAAAAAAACAAAAACAAAAAAAAAAGGAAGGGAGGCAGAGAGGGAAATTCTTGAAAATTCCCTATACATTTCTAAATAGATAAATGTTTTCACACTATAAACTCTTGTTTTCAACTATACACTGTCAGAGTCCATGTAGGGGGAGCAATTCTGATGAACCTGCCAGTTCAAGATCAGAGCAATCAGGTACTTTCATAATCAGTCAGGTTAGAGAGATGAGACAGGGAAAATGCATGCGTGATGGATGTGCGGATGAAGACGGTTGATATGTGATGCTTCTTCAGCCATGAGACTGTGTCCACAAGGCCTATCTCCAGTTCCTCTGTCTGTGTCTAAAAGGAGCCAGGTCAGATTTCAGATCTCTGGTTTGCTTGTCAATAAAACTACCTGTGGCAGAAACTACTTCCATTAATGGTTCTTAATGATATACTTTGTTAATTCACAGTGAGAAATACAGAGTACATATTTTCACTATTGTGAAATATATATTATGCACTCCAGATACTGGTTAATTTATGACAAAGAAGCATCCTTAAATTACAATACCCAACTGAATAGGGCTGTTCTTAAGAAACCTAGAGGATATATCCACTACGTGAATACATACAACAATAAAATTAACCACTCCATGTCACCTAAAATAAAAACCAACAATAGGAATAAAAATCATAAATTAAGTAAATCAATGTAGAAACCAGAGGCTAATCCTGCAAAGTTTCATGAATTTGCGGACTGAATGACAACCATCTGAGAAATAAGTAATGCAAATTTCCAATCCCTATGACTTCCAAACACTAGTCCTAAATTTACTAGAAGCGGTTGACAATTTAAAACATGCTTTATAAACGTTCATATTTTAAGCATAATTCTGTAAAAGAAAGGGGATTAACCAGAAAATACTAATTGAGCTTTTCAAAATCATTCAACACACCAAGAGCAAAAATGTTCGTAACATGGGTTTGTGTGTGTGATTTTTCTATCAAGCTCTTGTAAACCGGTGAGAGACGGGAGAGATTTACCCAGGATTCTCTGGCACACACTAGACATCTGACTGCCCACATCTACCTCCACTGAAAAGCAGGTATGTTCTGTTCTAGCAACTTAAATCTTTAAAAATTAAATGATGAATTTACTTAGACTATACTATTAGAAAAAATATCTATTCAATATCATCTGTATCATTATGCATAAATTAGTATACTCAGTGTTACTCCTTGAAAATGTATATTCATAGAAATGGGGGTCAAGATTAAGCAAATTAACTGCTTTTCTATTAACCATTTACTTCATAATATATGCTTATGATTTAAAAACTATAAAAGAGAAAAGAAAAAAATGACCATCTTTCTTACTTACCTTTCTGTAATAAATGATTCATAATATTTCCATCCACAAAACTTTCAAAAATATGCAAATAATTTTTATAAAGTACTAAGTATTTAAGTACTTGAAGTAATCATGTATATGACACTCTCCTTTAAATGTAATTTGAATCTCTTAGAATGCACCTTATATGGAATCATGCTTCTGCTTGGTCCTCCACATAAGGACAGTATATACAAAATCTGTCTAAACAGCTACCAAACCTACCCACATTGCTATGCCCTACACCTCTTAACATACTTTGCTCTTTATATAACTGAAGTATAAAAATGCACAAGTTAGAGATAAACTAATTCCGTATGAAATACACATTAACCATTTGTTCATTTTTATTTAGATTAAGTCTCCGGGTTCTAACAATATATTTGTGTTTTAACTTTGGACATATTTCTAGTATAACTAAATTGAGCGATAGAGTTAGGGCTAGTGTTACCAGGACACAGTAACATTTAAGGAAAAATGGTTATATTATTAAAACCAATTAGTATAGATTTTAATTTTAATCATATCACAATTACTTTTTTTAAGTAATAAAAACTTTTAAAAATGATGTCCGTTTTTAAAATGAAATGGAAATAATGTTTCAGCATACTCGGGTAATTTTTCTTTCATCAGATATAACTGCCTTAATAGGAATACAGATTTCAACTAATATACTTTAATATAATAACATTACCTATGATTTAGACATAAACCACTACTAACACAAATCTGTATCCTCTCTTCTAAAATCTGTTCTTCAGATTAAAAAAATAGACTACTAAAGTAAATAAAACAGACATTTCTCTATAATTTATTATTACTTAATTTATATAACTTTAAATAATCTGAAATATAGCTAAAAAAAATTATGATTCTTGTGAACAGCAGACAACTTAAATCTTAAATAAACCTTAGGTCTATAAAAACCCACTGGTTGCCAATTTTCACCCAAGCAGAACAGAAAGTTTAATGTACAATCTACTTCCAAGAGAAAAACTTGCCTTTATTTGGAAGGTGGGGTACATAAGATATACATTAGGTGTGGCAATATTCAGAACTTCAGTCATATTAGAGTAAAACTTTCTGCTAAACCATTTTAATCTTTTTCATCCTAACAGAATTTTAATATTAGTTTCTCTATGACACAGTTTCAGTACTCCATCATTACATTTCAAGAGTCTTACTGATAAGAAAACAACTGGCTTAAATTTTGTTTTTAAAGAACCTCTTTCCTTCTTCCTGGTAGAGATCATAGATTGCTTCCCAATTATCACACAGCATCCCATTTGCTTTCATAGTAAACTTTAAATAGTGAAAGATGTCCTTTCTGAGCATAGGAATGATTGCAAAGACCAACAATGAATCACCGGCAGTAAAGTTCACTTTGTTTAATGAACAGTAACATTCGGGACTCTTTAGGATGGATCAATTAGGTAATGGGATTTTAAAAATTAAGAAGTAAGGAAGTCCTCTTTCTTTTCTTTTAACATCACTTGCACCAGTCACATTTAAGAGCTGGAATGTTTAAAGAAGGAGTACCTCCCAATGTGATTGCAGGACCCATGTGTGAGATGGAATTCTATTCTTAGACTTGTTACAATTTTCCCTAGTAATTAGGAAGCTATATGTCCAGGATAGAATGATGCTAACAAGCTCCTGCAGTTTCTACTCTAGCAAGAAATCAAAGGGACCCAAAACAGACAACTCACTTCAGTTAAAAGATTATGCAGTCTGGTTATTAAAGCTAAGCTCTTCTACCATTTTCTATCTGAAGAGACTTTCTAAAAGAGTCAGATTCTACAGCCAAGATGATTTACTCAAGAGAAAAGAAAACTCAAGAATGGCCATGGAATGTATTTAGGGGAAAAAAAAAAAAAAAAATATATATATATATATACCCAAGTTATTAGAAGAGGTTCATTTCAGATAACTTGTACATTTTTAAACTTTCCCAAAGAAAGATGGGAAGATATCATTACAAAAACCATCTATAACCTCCTGGTAATTTCTCACGGGACATCAACAACTCTTCCCCCATTTAGTGAGGGTTACTATTATATTTAAAGTTAGTTGGAATCTTTCTTTGGAAATACAAAGCCATGTAGGAATCAATGGAGCTGACATTTACAAATATGTTTCAGATAGGTCAATATAACCAAATAAACATGATGAGACAAATAAAACACCTGGAAAATGGAAAATGTTGAAGAAGAAGAAGGCTTGGCCCAGCCAACAAGAGTGACACTCACATACCTTAAGGACTTCCATCGGCACCTGGGTGGCAGAGGGGAGGGTGGTGGGCACGCTGACGTTTATGGCTGGAGTCTGACTCACAGGCACTCTCTGTTGCATGAACTGGGCCGCCTGCAGCTTCTGCTGCTGCTCCCTGCGTTCCTGCTCCTGCATCTGCTCACGCATGAGTTGCTGGCGTAGCAAGATGCGTGATGTCATACTGGAGGAGCTTATCGGAGGCTTGGAGGCCCCAGGATGCTCCTCGGAACTGCTGTGGGGAAACAGAAAAACACACATTGAGTTCCTAATGAGACCTTTCATTTGCATTTTGGGGTATCCTAAATTGCACCAAACTATGAAATGAGCCCGTGCAAAATATAATCAGATCGCAGAGTGGTATTCCACCTAATTGAAAATCAAGAGCTGACAGGATTTAAGTCATCAGTAGTTGAATTAAAATAAGTCGGCTTGATTGCATCTAGGCATTTTTATCATACAGCTTATTTTTTTTTTGACATTTTATATCGCCTACTACTCATCACCACCAAATATAGTGCTGCCATATGAAGTGCCAAGAAGCAAGGGATCTTAATGGTACCCAGAGTTTCACACTTAAAAATAATTTTCTTGATTTCCTTTTATAGCCGAATCTAGCCAAATAACTACTCCTGTACACTATCTAAATTCCTTGAAGATATTTAAACTGTTTACTAACACACAATAGTTCAAAGAAAAGGTGAACTCTGTCATGGGGAAATTTTTCTACGATACAAGAAGTGAAAGTCATTAAAGAAGGCTTTGGACCAGAATCTTAACACTGAACTCAACCTCAGTCTTCGAGAAAGAGGGCAGAAGACAAGTTCGTTTGGCAACTCCATTCTTCTTCGCCTGGGTTTCTTTGTGCAGTCTTTTCTTCTGATTCTTCTTGGCAAGTCCTATCCAACACGCATTCTATGAGTTCCCCATGAGGCCTGCCTCTAATGGTGCTAGCGCTTACTCTACCCAAAATCATTTAAAAAGCTTAAATACTTGTCACAAGTCAAGAAGAAAGGACTTTTTGATTTTCCTAAATATAGATTTCTATTGTTTATCTTGCTAGCTCTACGACATCAACAAGTAAATAAACCTCTCTCTGCCTTAGTTACCATGTCTGAAAAAGAGGAATAACAATATTTTAACTTACTTACCCACTTATCAAAATGGGAGATGCTTTTTAAATATCTTTTGCATCATTTATACTCGAAACCCCTACCTCTTAGGAATTTTGTGAGGATTAAACAAAATAATGAATGAAATAATGCACAAAAATCCCTTAATACAATGAGTGCTATGCAGTACTGCCTCAATAAATGTTTGTTGTTGCAATTACTATTATCTAGAAATTTTGTTTCTGGTAATATCATTTTCTTAAAAAAAAAAAAACAACAACAGTTTAGGGCAAAGAATATAAAACCTTAATTAGCACCTGGAAACAGAAAAAAGAGTAATATTTAGGAAGTATTTATATTCACGTCAAAGTTATTCTTCCAGAGAAGTATCTATACCTTTGAGCTTCTTTCCTTGAATATAAATCCCAATATCATCCTTATCTTCTAACAAAGGCAAAATAGAGCCTTTAAATTATTGACCAGCCTTACAAACCCCTTAAAGATAAAAATCTTCAAATTCTTCAGGTAAAAAAAAAAAAAAGTACTAAAGAATAAAGAAATGTTTGCATTTCACCTTCACAGAGTTCCAGAAAACTATATAATAAAAAATTATACTAGCATTTAACTCATTACCCAGCACAGAAACCTGCTTCAATAGACTGGTAAGTTCATATAAAATAATGCTGTTAATATAGAGCCATAAAAAATGGTATAGAGATATACTTATGGTTGTGAATTAAAACTATACAATATATTAAACTTAGGAAATCCTGCTATTAGAAAGGTATGATTAAACTTAAAAAAATGTTTACTACAAGAAAAAGTACAAAGATAATGCAACCCTGAGCTATTGCTGGAAGATAATACTACAATCCTCTAATATTATCAATATCAATATTATCTAATATTATCGGTCATCAAGTTGACAATATTATCAATTGATTTAGAAATTTCACTGATGGATAACTTTCTTAGGAAAATAATTCAAAATGTGGAAAACCTGACATTACAAAGCTGTTGACAAATTGCACGGTATTCTGTCCCCTGACATAGGCATGATTATGTAAATTATGAGGGGAGATGTGGGTTAAATAATACAAACTTTTAGTTACAAGATGAGTAAGTTCTGAGGATCTAAAGCACAGCATGGTAACTATAATTAACAATACTGCATCGTACACTTGAAATTTCTGAGACAGCAGATCTTAAGTGTTCTCATCACACGCAAAAATATGTAAGTAACCATGTGAGGTGATTAATGTGTTTCACAATGTATACATGTAAAAAATCATCACATTGTATACCTTAAATAATTTTGTTAATTATACCTCAGTAAAGTTGAGGAAATAAATAAAACCATTCAAAAGATTTAAGCATAAAACAGGTTAAAAAAAAAATAAGTTATGGACTTCCCTGGTGGTCCGGTGGTTAAGATTATGCACTCCCAATGCAGGGTACATGAGTTTGATCCCTGGTTGGAGAACTAAGATCTCCAATGCCACATAGTGTAGCTAAACAACAAAAAAAGTAAATTATGATACATATAGATTTGATAATATACCTTTTTTAAAAAAAAAGTGCTCAGCACACAGCAAAGTGCAAAATCCATGTCCTAAGACAAATTAAAAAGTAGAATCAAAAGTGGATGTCCATTCTAATCTAGAATAAGTAGAGTGTATGTATGTACACAAATATACACATGACCAGCAAAAGGATGAGAGCTGCCAAAGTGGGAGTGGGATTATAGGTAAATTTCTTACTTTTTACTTTTCCCCCTATAAACCATAATGTCACCATATTTTTTTCAGTGGCAGGATATATTCCACTAATTTGAAAACAGAAGGAACATGAATTAACTTATAAGCATGAAGAAGTGAGTTGAGTGATCAAAGTCACAGTTTGGCTGGAAGAGACTAGATCCATCCTAGACAGCATTTTGACAACAGGATAGGGAAGTGCTGACTTGTATCCACTGGTTCTCTTGGAAGTCTTCAGCATCCCAGAAGACTTAGACCCTCTTTCCCTTATAGTTTCCTACAGATACACAAAGACTGAACAATGCTAATACCCGGTTTATTACTTTCAAATCATGCATTCATCTACACCATAAAAATACCCCATCATTTCTCAAAAACACTCCATTCACCTGCTCAGGTTCTGCTAAAAGAGCACCAAAAGAAAATGCATTTTCCCACTTTTGAGTATGTGTTCAGAGCTCAAATGTACTTTCCTAAACCCAGAAAAGAAGGCTATTTAAAAATAAATAAATAAATAGATGGTCTTGCTATTCAAAGCCTGTCAGGTTAAAACATTCCCAGAGAGACTGATCCTTTTGATAAAAACAGGAGCAAACCTTTGTGCCTTGGCAAATGCAGCTGTGGAAAAATCGCACTAATTAGCTGCTCAAGACAAGCCATTGGCTGTGATACCAGGGGAAAAAAAAATCCTTTCAATTAACAGTAAAGCATTCTTGAGACATCTTAAGTTAAAATTACTAGTCATCAACCTCTAAGGCTGCAGACTTTCAAGTCAACAACAGTATCATTTAAAACATTTACTGAAATATCCTATTAGGAAAAAAATTACATATTTATATGGTAGACCCACATAAATAAATTAAAACCCCACACACAAAAAAATCTAGCAAGGTTCAGCTAATTGACATTTGAATAAGTCTTCTCAAAGAAAAGAAAGGAAAAATAGTTACTTCACTGCACACGTACCCTACTGGATATTTCCATGTTAAAGATGACTCTCAGACTGTCAGCTTTCCTCGATCTTTTAAACTTTACTTCCTCTTAGAAATAACTAAATCTGCAATTATCACCCTATCGACAAAAATACCTACACATCAAAATGTTAGCAGGTCACATGAGGAAGTTTTAAACTCAAAGTCAAGTTTTATGTGAGAACATTACAGGTAGCCAAAAGCTTATTTTTAAAATGAGGACGTGATGCTTCAACTACTACTAATAAGAGTTGTCTCAATGTATTTAGTTTTAATAGCTGACCGAACTCATCCAGGGCCCATGAACCTCAATGTGCATTAGGTAATCCTAATTTCATCAGTCTGATTCCTTTTAATCAGATTATTTAAAGGTCATTTATTCAACAAATGGCTATTGAGGGTTTCCCCTGTGCCAGGTGCTGGGAATACCTAGTTTCTAATCTCAATGAGTTTAAAAGGCAGGGTCGTGTAATTTTTTTTAAGATGCCTTAAAATTAAGTCAGTTATCTAGATTATTGGACTCTTATCTAGTTCCATGTGGGAAGGTATATATTTCACCACAAGAAGTCACCCTTTGAAAGCCAACTGAAGGGGAGGCAAATGCCTTAATTGGCACTTACCCACATCACTAAGACCAGGCAACTTCCCTGAAAACTGGGAATTGCTCAGTGGTGACTCAGGAGTATGGCCATCAATGGGACACAACTTCTAGTTCAGTCGCTGCTGAGCAATCTGATCTTTAACAAGCCACTCAACCTCTCTGAACCTCTCCAAAACCCACCTCCTAAACGAACAACAATGACTGAGTGAGCGAATCCCAGCTAAGTTACAGTGATAACATGCCAGCTAGAATATGGACACTTAGATAAGTAGCCATAAACGTGACCTGAGTTCCTAACTTGATGGCTAAATTTACATTTTTAACCTTCAAAGCCTGACCCTTCTCTGCAATGGTAAAGAGACATTTGGACATGTGCTCTGTGAATCACTGGTATATTCCTAAATTCAAAGAGTTAATTCCTCTGCCTTCATCAGCAACTTAAATATATCAGAAATCTCATAAACTCCAATATCTCGCCATCCAAACAACACTTGCCTGACCAATCCTCACCTTTCACAGTGATGCCAATACCCCTTCACCAGACCTTAGGAATCAGTCTTTGGTCTCCATATCACAATCATCCAAGACGTGAATCTGGGTGTAAGCTGCAACTTAGCTTCTAGGCTCAAGGAGCTGATGAACTTTCCCTTGCCTTACCTCTCATCAATTCCACAGGCAGAATACAGTCCTGGCCTTTACTAACCTGTGACCATGGCCAAGTCAGTCAATCTCTTTGAGCTTTGGTTTTATTTATAGATTGTTTAATACATTTGCCTCTTGGCATCATGCTGCTGCTAAGTCACTTCAGTCGTGTCCGACTGTGCGACCCCAGAGATGGCAACCCACCAGGCTCCCCTGTCCCTGGGATTCTCCAGGCAAGAACACTGGAGTGGGTTGCCATTTCCTTCCCCAATGCATGAAAGTGAAAAGTAAAAGTGAAGTCGCTCAGTCGTGTCCGACTCTTCACGACCCCATGGACTGCAGCCTACCAGGCTCCTTCATCCATGGGATTTTCTAGGCAAGAGTACTGGAGTGGGGTGCCATTGCCTTTTGCCTTCTTTATTTATAGATTGTTTAATACATTTGCCTCTTGGCATCATGAGGAGGATTAAAATTTGTAATAGAGGTAAAAAGCTTAGCACAATAACCAAAACACAATTCAGATAAACTAGAACAGAGTTAAAAAAGTAGTAGTCAGAAAACATGAAACCATGAACAAGCTACTTCTTTTTTATGCAAGAAAGTGAATTTTATAAGCCTGTATGCAAGCTTGGACCATAGCTTATCTGCTTTTTAAGGTTTAGGCAATCTCTTTTTGATTCAGAGAATTTGACAAAGTTTGAAGGGGTGGAGAGAAGATAATCTATCCTGCAGTTCACTCACAAGATATAAAGTAAAACTCCTAGAATTTTTCTCCAGGAAAAAGGAATCTTCATTATAATCTTTCAGTTGATAGAGCTCAAAGCCTAGCATCTGCCTGCACTGGATACAATGTAATTACGTCCAAGAAAGCACAGTGGCTGATGTTCACACAGACAGTGAAGACACAGGAAGGCATGATAATTAACCTCATGCACAGGTAAGAAAGCTATGTCAGAGATAGGTTAAGCTACTAGGGTTTCCAAATGCAGAAGGCTGGCTGCCACACCATCAGCTAAGGACCCTGCCTAAAGTCAAAATGCCCGGGCTCCATCCCAAGAAATTCTGACTTCAGGTTAGGTAAAGCCCAGGAATCAGTATGTCTACAAAAACTACGCTGCTGATTCTGATGCCAGGTTTGGAAACTTGGACACCCAAGATCATCCATTTGTTTGGTAGGAGTGCTGGGACATGAACTCACATCTTTGATTCTTAGACCAGAACACTTTCTTCCATGTCTGAGGAAATGCACATTCCATTCCCGGCCTCTGATAACTCCAAGAGCTCTGAAGAGTCCTTCTGATGCTGAACCCAACATGCTGAACGGAATGAAATGGTAAGGACCACCCACTCTTGCCAAACGGGCTATAAAACCAACTAGACAAAAAATCTCTGCAAATACTGCCAATGGATCATTATGGTTACAACATAACTATTCTATTATAAGGAAAAGTACATCAGAACCTACAGGCCAAACCTACAAAACTGCTGTTCTGTCAGCAAAAAGAGATTTTTAAGAGTCTTAAGAAAGTAAGTCCAAGTGCATAAATTACCAAAATAAGAGTCAGTAAACAGATATATCTTTTTAAATGGCAGTATGGATATCTAACATTTTAATATTTATTTTATTTATTTGGCTGTACTGGCTCTTTAGTTGTGGCACATGGGATCTACTTCCCTGACCAGGGATCAAACCTGGGCCCCTGCACTGGAAGTACAGAGTCCTAGCCACTAGATCAACCAGGAAAGTCCTAGTATTTAACGTTTTCAAAGGATCAGCTATTTCCATTATTTTAACCTTTCCCTTCTTTCCAAAGTCACTGCTCTATAAGCGTAGAGATGACTTTTTCATCATGTATGGTAGAAGCAAGTACCAATAAGAATATATATTGTTACTTGTCTATATGATATATATATATATATATATACACACACATAAATATAAGAAATATATGGTGTATCTGATATATGATATATATGACAAACATCACTTAAAATAACTGAGAGTATAACTCATGTAAATGTGAAAGTACCAGATTTCACACTTTGGCTTCAAAAGTGGAAATCTTGTGGACTTGAGCCATCAACAACCTTGGTTGCAGTGGTCAAGAAAAAAAAAAAAGAAAACATGCCAAACGTCCAGCTTTTCCTGGTAACACTATCAGCTCAGACAATAAATGCTACAGGTTTCTGGCACAGAGGAAATAAAAAGGCTTGCGAAGTGCAGCTTGTCTTTCTCCTCTTCTTTCCTTCAACAAATATCTGAAGGTCTTCCAAAGGCCCTGTTCTGCTAGACATGAGGCCGGCTTGGTGTCCAGAGAGGACCGCATGCCCATCCTCTGGAGTTCTTTACTCTTTGTTGTGCATAAGGAGGAAAGTGTTCTAAAAAAGCAAGAATTGCCAAGTTAAAAATATGCACGTTAAAAATCCAAAATCGTCACTTTTCAACACCTGGAATCCAATTAGTTTGAAAGAATTGTAGTCTCTCTGAATCTATTTAGGATTAATGCTCTTTAAGCTGGACCTTCGACAGGCACCAGTAAGAGTAACTTCAATAACTGATGAGATCAAAATCAAAAAGAAGCATAATAAGACTTATATCCGTATTTTTCAAAGAAACATAAGAAGACAAAACTAATATATCAACATTCTTCAAAAGAGGGTACAAAAAAAGATTCCCTGGAGTACAGGAAGAAAAGATTGAAATTTATATAAAATTTACCCATCACTGTTATTTTCTATTTTTATACATGTTGTATATTATAATATTGGGCTTCCCTGGTGGCTTAGACGATAAAGAATCTGCCCAGGTTTGATCCCTGGTCAGAAGATCCCCTGGAGAAGGGAAAGGCTACTCACTCCAATATTCTTGCCTGGAGAATCCCATGGACAGAGGAGCCTGCCGGGCTATAGTCCGTGGGGTTGCAAAGAGTCAGACACAACTAAGCAACAAACACACACATATTATAATATAGCATCAGTATAGTGACACATGTATGAAATTTATAAGTAAACTAAAATATGTTGAGAGAGCCAGCTTTAAAAAACTTACTTTAGGAGATATGACCCAAAATGTTTGAGACCTCTATAATATTAGCCCAGTGTTCTTCCAGGCGATATTCACCATCAGATTTTTTTTTAAGTTGATTATATGCACCCCTCCCAAATAGATATTCGTACTTCTATACACTCCAACCAAGGAGTATCTGTTACTGAAAGCTATTTTCAAACAAGGATATGAGGGTACCATTTCCTCCTTTTAAGGCCATGACTGTCCTCCGTTTCCCACAGACGCCACCATGGCTTTCCACACTCCACTCTCAATTCCTTTCTAAGAAATTATTTCTGGCAGCCTATCAAAAGGTCATAATGCAGATAAAGTAGATGGCCCCACACTCAATCCTATCTTTCCTATCAAGCTGCATTTCACTAGATCACACTCTAGAATTCCTGTCTACACTGTCCAACCGTGGAACCTCATTCACATCTAGATGCCATATTTTAAAAGACTCTGAAAAATCCATTCCTTATAAGGTATAAGTAATTGATATGGCATAACAATATATCCCACTTAGAGCAATTTAAAAGGAACGAACTTTTATCCAAAACTATAGTTGGTAAAGAATCTGCCTGCAACGCAGGAAACCCATTTTCTATCCCTAGGTTGGGAAGATTCCCTAGGGAAGGAAATGCAACCCACTCCAGTACTCTCGCCTGGAAAATTACATGGACAGAGAAGAGCCTAGAAGGCTATGGTCCATGGAGTCACAAGAGTCAGACACAACTTAGTGACTAAACCATCAAACCACCACGACAATCTAATGAGAGAATTCAGACATGAGTGTGAAGTAACTGGAAGGATATTTTTAAAGACTGAAAAGCCTTCTATCTCTACTTGAACAATCGCCCCAGTCACAGGTATGCTCTGTCCATGTGTCAAGATAGCAACACAACAGGTGAGAGAAGATTCAAAAGCCTTAGACTGCCATCACTTAGCAATTACTACATGTCTAAGACATATCAACCAAGATGCAAAGTTTGCAAAACTGTTTGAAAATCAAAACAAAAGTACCAATTATGATCTCAGGAGCAGTGAGTATATGCACTTGTCATGGTCTAAAAGCCAGCCTTACAAATAGGGGTAATGATTTATGGCGGTCACATATTACTTATGCTGGCTCACCATACTGCCTCATTTCTTTGAGAAAGTACCCTAATTCCATCCTGAAAAACCAGCCCCCTCATTTTCCATTCATGAGGCAGGTTATGGTGGTGCTATTAACTCCAGACCTAGAAACACAACGTGGGTTTGATCAATCAACATACCCATCGAATGGGCTTATACTCTAAAATGACCCAATAGAGGCAGCCCAATGCCTTTGACTAGAACTACTGGGGTAAAAGACCTCTATTTATACTAAGGTTTGAAAAGATGGTAGGATATAAATCTGGAACTTCCTGAAACTATATGGAAAGAAAGGCAAACTAAAGGAAACAGTGATGTGAACTGAAAGAAGGAATTGAGGCCTAGAAAGAAGGAAGAGTGCATAAGAAGCCAGCATGTGGATGGCAAAGAGCATCTGGATCAAACCATCCCTGAAGCCTTGTAACCCTGGGCACCAGATACATTGATTTACAAGGGACTCTCAATCTCCATTTCTGTTTAATCCAGTTGGATGTGCTCTGTTAAACCATAGTACATTTTTGTGTCATTTTAGAAAATATCAGTTATTTGTTAAAAAAAAAAAAAAAATCAATGTTTTGGCCTAAGAGCTACAACTCAAACAATCTAGCTATCCATTCTATTTTGCCCTTGTTTTGGCCAGTACACTGCCACTCACATTTCCTACCTTTTCAGGGGGTAGATTGGCTTCATGCCTGAGTTTTGCTAGTGAGACTTCAGCAGAAAGATCACATGGTTTGTTCAAAAATTCTTCCTAAAGAGATACCCATTTTGCCATCATGTCTCCTAGAATTTAGTTGTAATGGCTGCAGGTGTAGCAGCCACTTTGGACCATGAAGATGAGACCCAGACTTAAGGATAGAGCTGGAATGTTCCTAGCCCCTCATGACCAGATAGAGCTAGCTCTATGAGGGCAGAGATTTCTATGCTTTATTCACCAGCACCTAAATTCTCCAGCACCTAAAAGAATATTTAGCACACAGTGGGATGAAATAAATATCTATCCAAAGAGTAAATTTGGTATCTCTACCCTAACAAATAACCCACCTCCTAAAATCAGGTAACACTAGAACCTTAATGCTGGAAGACCTTTAGTAAAACCATTGCTTGAGTCACCCAGTGACAAAGAACAGTCTTTTCCCAAAAATCTCAGTTCCAGAAACCAACTGTATTAGTTTAATTATAAGACAAACTTTTCCTCCATATTTTAAGGTTTCTCAAGTCAGAATAAATCTCATATATATATATATATATTTTTTTTTTTTAGTAGAGCTTTCTTCTCCCCCAAACAGTCATCTTATAATCAATAGTAAATCAGATACAAGGAAACCCATTTGATAGACAAATACTGTGACACTGGATTAGTCATAGCCACTCAAAAGCACAATGGAGGTACAGTTTGGATAATTCAGAAATCTGAGCATTGGAGAAATACAATTAAAAGGCCACAGGAAGAAACATCAATTCAGTCAGTATCTGAAATGAAAATCCACAGAATGGAAAAGAGAAAAGCAGAAGCCACGTACCCAGAATACCTCTGTTGAAATTCCAGCTCTATCGTTTCTCAGCGATAAGACGTGGCCAGGATCTTTCACCTGCCCAAACCTGAGTTTTGTCATCTACAAAATGGAGGTAGGAGAAAAGTACTTTTGTCAAAGAGCAAGTATGAGAACTGAATATGCTAATGCAAGTAAGATTTTTAGGACAGTGGTCAGCGCATCCTGCAGACAGTAAGTAAATGTTAGGCAATGGATTCTTTTGTGCTGCGCTTGAATTCCCAAATTGGTACTCTCTGAGCTTTCTAATAACTTGAAACTATTGAAAACTGAAAAGTTATTTTCTAGGAACCCAAATTCTTACAAGGCTGCCTTCTGCTATAATGTTTCTTTGCTTTCCTAGAGGAAAATACAAAAGAAACAATTAATTCACAGAGTGTACCCTCCCGAAAAGAAGAGGCAAGAAGAAGTTAATGAGCAACAGCTCAGTGAACAAGTTTTGTCAAAGATATGAGCTAAGAATTTCATTCTGAGAGTTTATAAAGGAAGCATGGTCCTATGGCCAGTATTTTAGTCAACCAGAAAAAAAAGAAATCAATTAAGCAAAAGTAGTTGAAATTAAGCATTATTTTGGATATAAATTCAAGGATGACATCATTACTATCCTAAAGTTAAATGGCATGCTTTATCCATTTATAACATCCATTCATTTGCTTAAAAATAATATTTCAAAAATTATTAAGTTATGGAGGATATTCTTGTGTGATATGAACCACAGACAACTATCTGATTTACAAAGGATAAAACTGTAACATTTCTAACCTGATGACATTTTAAATACATAATTATGTATATACTCTGTTCATAAAATGTTCTATCATTTTAGAGAGATGAGTAATTAAACTTTTAATAACATATACAATTTTAAAAATCTATAAAAGCAAACCATACAGCAAAAATAGAACAAGACATTAGAAAACAATTTAAATAATTATAAAGTCTTTTAAAGATGTATCCACTGAACATTAGGAATTTTACCACAATTACATTTACAGGAATTTTATTTTTTAAGAATCAGATTCTAAAAATAGTTCTGCTACTTTTAGTATTTTTCCATTATTCTTGCCGTCTTTAAACACACCTTCACAAGCTGCTGAACATAATGCTTTTCTGACTTAATCAGAACCTCTCTCATGACCCAGGAACGTTCAGTAAATAATTATTAAGCTCCAGAGGTGGCTTTTGCTTAAGTTGATTTGCTTGAATGCCTATTCACTTAGGGACATGGCTTTTAGTATTGTTTTCAAATCTTATCACCTAACACTGAAAGTAAATATTGAAGGAAATGGGGGGGGGGGGCAGTTGGGGGGAGAGGAGAAAGCTGTGATCCATTTAGCATTTCTCCATCTTAGTATTTCTTTGAAAGTGCCAATTTCAAACTCATTCTACATTTCTGTGCCAGATAGATAATTCTGATGTTTGGATGTTTTCTTTTCCTCTCAAAGAGACAAAAAAAAAAAAAATCAATATAAAGAAATGCAAATGCAATGTTTATTAATGCAAGTGTACTACCCCACAGTGTGGGGTAGAGGGGAGAGGAGAAAGCAAAAAATCCAAAGTGTCTGCAAGGGGACAATTCTGACCAATGTCACTAAGCACACCCGTTTTCCTGAAGAAAAACCCTTTTTTAGTCATCGCAAAGCCCGGCTTCAGACTACCTCAGTAACCATAAATCAAGCTCTGTTCCCACTCAGAGCAGTGATTTTTTGAGCAGTCATTTTGGGGGCATGATTAATTTAAGACCAACATTCCATTTCAAATGAGAAAGCAGAGCTAATGGACTAGCATTTCAATCCCCCCACCCCACAAATTAGTTGTTATCCTTGTCACAGTCACCTACCAGAGGTTACAGCTGAAGCCGATTAAAGCCACATCACAGAGTAACAGTCCCAGAATTTTTAACTCCCGATAAAACCTTCCCTTTCTCTGTTCTCCCCTTAAAAACAAAAAATAAAAAAAAAATAAAAAAAACAAAACTCCTGCCAAGTGGTCCCAGGATTATATCCAGAATAAAACTCCACTTACAGGTAAAAGCTTTCAAAGGAACAAGGCATGAACATCTGAACTCTAAGCGCCTCCATCTTTTTTCCTTTAAGGTGTTCTGCAAGCCCTTGGCGAAGAGTGAAAGTCAAAGTTAGTTCTGGCACTGGCTGTGTCACTAGGGGTGGCTCCTGATAAGGCCCTGGAAACTCCAATCCAAACACAGCTCGTGCTACAACGGTGCCCGGTGTCTGTCTGCAACAGCAGACCTGTTTAATCCAGTACCTACTGTACCTGCAGGACAAAAAACTGCTGCCTCACCCTGCAACAGGGGCTTCACAAGGACCAAGGCACCACCGGAAACCCAAGCCAGCGGCCAGGCGACACCTGGGATGCTCACTTAGCCCTCTTGAGCACAGGTATGGGTACCGGTGGGGGCCTGCAGTGACTATGTGCTATTAGAGAACATGAAGGCAGAGGTAATTTTACATCCTGGTGAATTTCTAACACCGAAAAGAGCCACAGAATCCAGGATGGCTGTGGGACAGCTTGTGTCCCGTCTCAACTGGGGAGACCTCTGGCAGCAGCTCATCACACAGCTCTAGCTGCTTTGCATCCATGCAAAAGCATTTTTGGAACTGGAGGTTGCTCATCGAACATGCTTTCCTGCTAACAGGGTCGAGATCTGGGCAACATTCCTTACCCTCAGACCCCAAGAATATAAGGAGTGCTATCCCTTGCTTAGTCTTGGTGAAAATCAGACACAAGCTGCTTCTTACTGTGGGCAGTATCTTTTAGGACATCTTTAGCCCATACTTCTGCATATTCTTAAATTGTCATCCAATTAAACTCTGAACTCACTGCAATAATAACAGATACTCTCAAAAGACACTTTAAAATTCTGACATGACAGCGTCAATAATATCAAATATTGATGCAGCTCCTACAGACTCAGCACATCAAAGATGTCCTGCAGATTTATGAAAATGTCTGTTCTTCCCTACACACAATTCAAAGGTCAGAACAAAGACATCTGATATGGACTAGCTGTGTATCCTGGGCAAGTTACTTCACTTCTCTGTGCCTGAGACTGTCTTCAAAGTAAACGGGTGGAAAACAGCGCAATCTCTATAAGCCATACTCAAACTTGAATTTCATGTGATGAAGTGATCTTTCTTTAGTTTCCCTTTAATAATGGGAAATATCCAGCCAGAAGTCTCTGACAAGCTGTTCCTGGCCCTTTGTATTCTTTGTTCATTTTTTCTTTTGTTGAATATTTATGGAACACCTTCTACGTCCCAGGCACTGTGCAAAGTCTTGGAGCTTCAAGTCTAATGGGACACATCTTAAATAATCACCCAAGTATTTAATGTAACTTGTGATAAATGTGACAAGGAACCGGGAAAGCTTAATATGTAAGGGTCAGGAAAGGCTTCCCTTAAGCAGGGACCTCCGGGCTTCAATGTGAGTGGGGGTTAGCAGTTATGGATTCTGGGTGTGAAGCGGGGAATGGGAGAAGAGTCTTCTGAACAGTGGTAAAACATGTGCAAGAATCCTGAAGTGGGGAGTTAGAAGGAAGCTCCACTGTGGCTGGAGGTCAGACAGTAAGGGGAATCATGGGTATCCATGAGACTGAAGCAGTGGCTACAATCAGACCATCAGGACCTGGGAGACAAGGGAAGAGTCACTGATTTTCTTCCAAGATGAAGAGGAAACCATTGAGAAGTTGTAAGCAGGCTCAGATTTGTGTTTTTAGAAAGGTCCCTCTGGCTGCTGTATCGAGAACCACCCAGAGGAGCAACAAGATTAGCTACTTCATGGAGGTGAGGGGAGGCGATGAGGGGAAAATGGACAAGAGTGGAGAGAAGTGGATGAAAGCAGGTAGATTACTGGCAATGCTAAAGACCAATATGTAGAAGGAATGTAGGTGGGGTGGGGAAATCAGATCCCTGATGAAAATAATCGTGCTCATTATTAACAAGTTACTGAGGACTTTCTACATACCGGGTACTATACTGAGTTCTAGCGTTAACAGATGACTAAGATGCTACACTATTCCCCTTACTAACCTACTCCGCACCTTGCTTTTCCTCCCTCTAGCACAGTAGAGTATATAAATCAAGAACACAAGTTTTGGTGTCAACTTCTTCAGATTCAAATCCCACCACTTACTAATTCTGTGACCTTGTGCAAATTTGCTAAACTTCCCATGCCCCAGTTTCTTCACCTGAGAAAGGGGAAATGATAAATGGCTATCCCACAGATTACTGTTAAAACTGAAGGGAATAATATATGAATATATGTAATGTGTGTGGTACAGTTTAGGGAAGCAAGCTGTACCCTTGCTCTCTGCCCTCCAGCCACAGTGGAACTTCCTTCTTCGACACATATTAAGCTCTCAATTAAAAAAGTAGCTCTTACGATTATGATTGAAACTGTCTATTCTGGATGCACACCGACTAACCTACAGAACCAACAGAAATTCAACAGAGTGGGAGAATTGAGAAATTTGAATATCAAAGAAAACAGAGAGGTTAGGAAATTACCATATCAGGACCTTCAAGTGGTGATTTTTTTTTAAAAGACCAAGCTGGACTCTCTCCCACCTTGGACACTACTTGAGGCTGAATTAAGTTACACGGTTCCCGGTAAGTTTTTGAAATGAAACCCTGATTTATTACATGCTTACACACAGGGAAAATTTGTACCCTCCGCAGGCTCTCAAATGTTCATCATGAAACCAATGGCATCAATTCCAGCCATTCCAACAGGGACACCGCGTGGTGCCAAATTCTTCCCTGGCAGGTTCTGCCAATGACATCGCCTGATATTTTGTCCTGGACAATCCACCAACCCAAGGAGGCTATCCATTGACCGTTTACATAAATGTTTAAGTAAAATTACTTTCAAGGGGCGTGTGTTCAACTTATTCATGGTACCTTCAGAAATACCTATGTCACGCGAATGTTCTTGGGGAATCTCCCTGAACAGAGCAATGAAATACCTATCAGCAAATGGAATAAAGCTTGACATACACCTCTGACAAAAGCCATAAAATTCATGGAACATTACATACATTTCCACAATCCTGCCCCTCAAGTAGTCACACAATCATTTAACAAATGTCTTCTGAGTGGCAGGAACCATATCTGTTCAGTTTACCATTGTATCCCTAGAACCTAGTAGAATAAACAATCCACAATTGATGTTCAATAAATACATTGACAATGAATTAATCTGTAATGTGTAAGCAACTCTCTTGTTCATATTTGTACTATTCAGATATATATCCTAAGTGCATATACACATAAAAATGTATATGTATGCATACACACAGACACATAAATGTATATATACACACAAACCCTAAAATTTAAATACAAAATAAGAACTGGTAACAGACACAAAGGAAAAATAATACTTTTAACATGAAACACTGAGTGTAGAATAAAAATATTACCTGTACTCCCATATAATTCAAATCTTAACTGCTACTCCTTGCCCCAAATTCCAGCAAATCAACTAGAGTCATCAGAATTCTCACTGACCTTTTCCAAAGACAACTGTAACAAAAATGGAACTTAAAACTATCAAACATCCAAGTGACAGCCAATTTTTTTTTTTACTAACTTTGGGCCTCAATCTTTTGGGAAGGAAAAACTCAATCACTATGTTGAACGAGTTAGAGAAGAGATAAGAGGTTTTACTTGTTATCCTGTCCAAAATTCAGCTGAAGAAAAGTAGAACCACTCTTTTAACACAGTTAGAATCCTTCTTATTTTATTTGGATATCAAATGTTTTATTTTCCCCAAAGCACATCATTGTCTTACATCTTTCTTTCTGATAGCTATTGCTTTTTTCAATAAACCACTTCTCATCACCCTAAAAATAATCAACAGTTGAAGACGTAATACATGCCATCCACTATACTGACTCATGAACTACCTGCTACATACAATTTAGGAAGCATCTACCCATAATGTTTTATTATAATCCCAGCCAATGGTTCACCAAACCTGCATTTCTATCAGAAAGACCTAGGGACCATTCTCCCCCCACCATCCCTTTAAAATCAACTCAGGAGCATTTAAAAACACAAATGTCAATGATCTTCCCCCAAATAAATGACTGAATGAGACTTTCCAAAGCATTGTTTCAAATTCCAATCTTTTAAAAAGATTCTCATAAAAGACTAATATGAAGTCAGGCCTCGGAACCACTACTATATACCATATTTCAACATACATAATTATATATAATATGTTCTATGAAAATTATCTCTGCAAGAATGACAGAAAAATACCCAAGATCCTCAAGTTCCCTTTATCTGTTGAAATAAGAAGTCTTTACTTGTATAGTCTGATGTTGTAAAGTGTCCACTTGGAATTATTATACAATGGGTATGCTTTGAATGTTAAGTGAAAGTCTTATTATGAGGTAATTAACAAGTATCCTGAAAGTGGCTGCAAAATTCAAAAACTTCCATCCAGAGTAACAAACACATCTGGCTCTTTTCCCCACATGCCATCATGCTCACATTTTGGAAAGTCAGATGTCACCAAAAGGCCCTTCTACTCAAATATTCGCTGATGTGCCCAGCATTTGAGAGGTGTTTCTCAGTGCTGTGGGGAAGATAAAGAAGAAGATGTGAGAGCTTCTGCTTCTCTGGGGCTCACCCCAGGGAAACTCCAAACTCACATACACAGGCCCATGGTTAAGAGTGAGGAGTGGGGGACAGAATGGCAGTTTCAGGGGTTCCTCTCCACCCTTCAGATGAGGTCTCATGGGTTTTGTGGCCTCTTCCCCAGGGAGGGCTTCCTCCCCGACCCCATCCTACCTAAAGAAGGAACATCCACTTCTGCTTCTTACTCTCTCAGCAAATGCTTCTTTTTTTGTAGCACTTAATCCCACTCCTAATCATTTGTTTTGTTTGTTTGTTTGTCCTTTATCCTGGAGGGCAGGGTCCTTCCTGTGTATTACATTCTCAGTGTCTGGTATATAATAAGTGCTCAAAAAACTTTTGTTCAATGAACAATGGATGAGTGGATGAGTGGAAGGAAAGATGAACAGATGGAAGAATGACAAAAAAAGATCAGGTAAGGAAGGAGTTATGAAATATAATTTGATGACAGCATTTAATTAATTAGGAAGTCAAAAGGCAGTAGTGGGGCTCACAATTGTGTACTTTTCATTTGGAAGCTTTCAGTTGCTGAACACAACTCATTTTCATGGATAAAGTACGAGGATACAAAGCTACAGGAACTGGCAGCCTAGGAGTTCTAATTTGAAAACACTCACAGCAGGACTGAGGGAAATTTTTAATGACTATGTATCTACAGAAATAAGTGCTCAGTACCACTCAATCACATTTATCTCTTTCATCCTGTTTTTTTTTTTTTTTTTTTTCCTACTACCAAGAACACAATCTCCCTATAACAATGATGGGACAGCATCTTCTGAAAGACTGCTCACTGTACCCAGCTCACAAAGAAGCCCTTTAGGGGTGAAAAGGAAAATGCACACAAGACCAAGATGACCCCAGGTAAATTTAATCTAGGCTCCTGTCGACATTACCAAAGAACTCTTTAGATTTAGAGGGAAAAAAATAATGCTTTTCCAAACTATTTAGAAAACTCTGTCCTGAGAATACAAATAAAATCTACAAAAAGAGGCACTTCAAATGCTGGTTGAAGTAAATTTTTAAGCAATTAATGAAGGGAGAAATATTTGAAATAACAGTCGGTCTTTCATAAATAATCAATACAAGAGATTAGTTCCTTACCTTGAGCTCTCTGATATTATCTGTTAGAGTTCACTTCAAAAGAAATACTTGCACTCCATTAAAGGCAATTCGGAGGCTGTTTCTTTGCTGTCTATCAATGGCAGTGGGGTTCTGCAATAAGCAGAACATAATCCACAAAAAAAGCCAAGTTCGTGAGGCAACACAAACTTGAGGAAGGAAACACGGATGGAGATTATGCCGCTTTGACGGCATTTTCTCAAAAAAGAAATTTAGTAAAAATGCAATTACTTTCCTTATCAAGGTAAATAAATAGAAAAAGATAAGGCTGTTGCCATGGAGGCAGGGGTGCAAAGTTATTCACACTAGGATTTTATAATAAGTCAAATCTTTCACTTCAGGACTTTAAAATCACAGTGTTTTCCTCTCAATTCAGTGGTGAACTCCTAACTTATTTAAAAAGAAAAATACAGATTTCTCTTTCACTATAGTAACTCTTTTTTTTTTAAGTAATTAAACTGAATAGCAAATAAGCCCATAGAGTCTCTGCTATCCTAATGGTGTTGAGGATGGAAACAGGAGGGTGCGACTCTGTGGTCATCATGAAAGACATCAGTTTCATTCTTCTTCCCAGAGTCAAGATATTAAAATATGTTAAAACAAGACAAATTCAGCTCTGACAAGTGGCCTCCACACACCCTCTGTGCTGAGGCCCTGGCTACTGAGGCAGGTGAGTCCACCCTTCCCCAGATTCTCACTCAGGGCATCAGCAACTGAAAGAACCACCTGATCCTTTATGGCTCAAGTGGAACTGGAAAAGCGATGAAGACAGAGAAGACAAAGGCACTCTGCCAATTAGCCTTTGTGTTCCATTCACGGAGGTTTCCTATTTGTATTATAAAAACTGAACTGAAGGCAGAGATAGATTTTTCTCATGGACAATCACAACACTGCGGTGGAAGGTGGTATGAAAATGTGCCAGGTGTGATAACTTCCATCTGTACAACGCGTGGTAAGAATCCAGGGCAGGGGCTTTAGCCTGTGAGGGGTCCACTATTTCATAAATACGCGAATAGTTGCTCAAGTCTCTCTTGCTTAACGATCTAAACTTAGCATCATCCTTCAGCTGGAGACAGCATTGTGTGCTGGTGGCCTGTAGACACACACATACCCCATGCACTGCATTCACCTCGTAGCTCTACCCTGGGCAACTCACTTCATTTCTGAGTCTCGAAATCTGCATCTGTAAAATGGAGATCACTATTATATCACCTATTTAGTAGGGTATGTGACTAAACAAAGTGAGGTATGAAAAGTACTTAGCACAGTGCCTGCAAAAAAAATTGCACTCAATCAATATCATGCAAGGGAAAAGGCCACTTTCAGAACACTAGGTCACGAGAAGTGAGTCCTTGGAGCCTCAAAGAACTTCAACTTGTAGGACAAATAAAAGTTATTATTAAGAGGCAAAAGTGAAAGGGCGCCCCTGGTGGTTCAGTGGTAAAGAATCCGCCTTCCAATGTAGGAGATACAGGTTCAATCCCTGCACTGGGAAGATCCCACATGCCACGAAGCCAACTAAGCTTGTACCCCACAACTACTGAGCCTGTGCTCTAGAGCCCGGGAACTGCAAGTACTGAGCCCATGTGCCCTAGAGCCCGATCTGCACAACAAGATAAGTCACCACAAGAGAAGCCTGCACACTGCAACAAAGACTAGCCCCCCTCTTCACAACTAGAGAAAAGTCCATGCAGCAAAAGAGACCCAGCACTGGCCAAATGTAAATAAACTATTTATAAAAAGAGACAAAAGTGAAAATGCTTTTGAAACATGGTATTTGAAGACGGTGTGCAGACTGAAAACAAATGTAAGCTCAGAAAAGCTCCAGAGATATTTGTGGATAGCATATTCATTCATAATGAAAAACGAAAAACTAAGATGTTGATGGGGATCTGAAACTTATTCTGATAGTATACAACTATTGATGCCTTTTTAATGGTTGTCTTAGCTACAGACAAAACTGCTAGCCCAGGAAACCTTCAGTTCTGACAATGTGTCAAATACTTTTTTAATTTGTATTTTAACTTTATAAACATATTCGTAAGTCATGAAGGAAATAACTTACCTAAATAAGCAAAACATAACAAATCAAACTTCTGTGTTCAAAAGAAAGATCTCCATAGGTCAATAGTTAAAATTTCCCAAACTTCGAAAGCATCTCAATACTTACCCTTACACTAATGACATCCTGTTTCAGTTAGGCTGAACAAATAGGATTTGAAATGAGAAAAATAATATTTGCACAGGAATCCTTCCTGTATGTTAATTAAATCTAATCAATCACAATAAACTTGATACACAATAGCATTCTGCATCTAAGTTACACTCTCAGGAGTCTTGCCTATAATCAAAGTGTATATTTATGTTGATAGTAAAATGTTAAAATAACCAATATTTTAAATTAATAGCCTGTGCAATTTCAAGTAATACTGGTATGTAGTGATACAAAGGAAAAAAGACATCTTTGCTTGACAAAATTCAGTTATATGTCCTTAAAAAAAAAATAGTGCCTATCAGAACTATCTAATTCTTGCTTTGACATTTACCAAGTACTTATTACCTGCCAGGTATTAAAGATGAGGCTGGGATGGAGATGCAGAGAATCACCACCACTTTCAATCAAGTTTATTAATAAGTTCCTCATATCAAGTAACACTGGTTCATTTTTTAAAAATAAGGATATAACATTGCAAAGCAATTATACTCCAATAATAAAATTTTTTAAATTTCAGAACAAAGAAAAAACATACATATGGGCAAAACCATGAATAAAAGCTAGAAAAATCAAAAAATTCTTATTAAAACTCATTCATTCAACAAGTCTTTATTGAGCACCTACTTGTCCCAAGCACTACTGAATATGCTTGAGTTACATTAATGATATACCATGGCGCTTAGATTATGAAGTCAGAAATGTTTTGGAGTAACTCTGAATGCTCAAATCATTGATTAATTTAAATAGGTAATTTGGAAATTGCATGAATTTACCATCTTAAAGTACCATCTACAATGTCATTCCCATTAACAAAAACATTTGCTTTCTAATACTGGATCAAGGATCAGTGCGTTTTCATTTCCTAGTGGGCCAGGCAGAAAATTTGAAAAATCTGAAAAAATCATGAGATGGTTTCTGCCTCTTTTTTAAAAAAAGAGACAGGGGAAGAGAGAAGGTAGAGAATTCATCACATCATCACACTGATAACTGTGCCTTTTATTTGCATATCATACCTCATGTTTATTTAAATGAAGAAACAGAGGGAAAGGGAGTGAGGTGAGTAACTTGCTCAGAATCAAGATGTTGATGAACTGCAAATTCAGGGTTTGAAAACTCCAGAGCCCACATGCTTCTCACTATGGTTCTCTGCTCGAAGTTTCTGTGAGCCACTCAACAATCACAAAAGCAAACTAATTCTAAAATTAGAACCTTGCACTGGAGTTGCCTCTTTAGTTGTCTGTTCCCCACACCCTACACTGGTGTCTGAATTCCAAGAAGGAATAACCCATTCTGTTTAGTTCCCTCTTCATTCTTTAACCAGGCACAATTCCAGACCCAGTGAAAGAACCCAATAACTAGTTGTCAGTGGGTTAAAGGAATAATGAATTGATCATGGTGCATTTTCTGATCACTTCTGACTATGCTCTACCTTTAAAAAAACACAAGCAGGAAATGAAGCAGGCTTCCCTGAATATTTACACCAAGCATGAGTTAAATTAATGGCATTCACTAGAAACAGAAAAGAAACACACACTGCTTGTCCTCAATTAACTTAATCTAGTTGGGAAAGAGTGAGAAAATATGAGTATCAGCACAATTTCTTCTTGTTAATAGGAGAAGTATAGCAGTGCTCAGAAAATAAAGAATTATTGAAAAAGGCTTTTGACGGGGAGACAGGCTTTGGACTTTGGGGGACCGTGACAAACTCCTCTGGAAAAGATGGCAAATTGTGAGCAAAGTTTTTCAACGTGTGGGATACAGGATGATCTCAAATGGAGACACAAAGACTCCACATTAAATGACCATGGAATTACCCAGAGAGAAAGGCCCTTTCAAATTTCTTTTCATCCCACGAAAAGTGTCTGTTTGATGCTAACATGTCTTCAATCTTGCAATACTTGCCCTTTGTAACAAAAACAGTTCAGATTTCAGACTCAGACCCTTCTTGACAACACATCCAGTAAGGAATGAACTGTTTTCTTCCAATTTCATTATATTTATTTTACACATGCATCCATCTGTCATTGCCATTTAATACAGCATTTCCTTTCAATATGTGTTTTTAATTTATTTAAGCCATCATATGGAATGTAGGGGGCAAAGGTCATGAAGTTAGGATGAGTACGGCTCAAATTTGGGAACCCTGATTAAGAGACATGAAGAATGTGCCAGAACCCTTCCGTGGAAACCAGATCAAACACAGCCCACAAACAGTGGCTACTCTACTGCAGTGAGAAGCAAACAGCTACAAAGAATTCCAGTCTGATAAAGAAAATCATGTAGGGCTCTGAAATCACAGTACATGGGCCTAGCCCTAATCGCTTCCTAACTGTGGAGAATGAACATGACTGGCAGATAGGATTCCATACAGGAAAACCCGGGGCCAGGCCAAGGAGGACGGAGAGTATCACAGTGGAAGTGGACAAGCCACAGTGGTTGATAGTGCCTGTAAACAAGACCTCCGTCCAGAAAAAGAAAAGGCAAGGTTGTTAGAACAAAATGCCAGGCATGCTGGATGCTGATGCTTCGACACATTACGACCTCTCCTCTCACACTGTGAAGGGCACTTGGGCCTGCATTATCTCCTGGGGCACAAGTATAGCTTACAGCCCATCTTTGTTTGGGTTTAACTTTTTAATCTAATTTCATAATGAAGTACCAAAGGAGATCCCCAGAATGGAACTGTTGGTTTTGTTGTGGTTTTTTTTTTCCCCTCTAGCTGTATAATACTTTCATACACTAGATGGAGCCATCTTTATAATGCTTTGGGATTCACACACAGGTTTGTGCCAGACATGAAAAAATATTAACGCATGCATATGGAATCTAGAAAGATGTTATTGATGAACATACTTGCAGGGCAGCAATGGAGAGGCAGACATAGAGAACAGACTTGTAGACACAGCGGGGGGAAGGAGAGAGTGGGATGAATTGACAGGAGCATGGAAACATATATTATCATATGTAAAACAGATAGTGAGTGGGAATTTGCTGTGTGACAGAGGGAGCTCCACCTAGTGTTGTGTGACAACCCAGAGGGATAGGATGGGCAGGGAAGCGCAAGGAGGTTCAGGAGGGGAGGGAACATATGTATACCTGTGGCTGAGTCATGTTGATGTATGGCAGAAACCAACACAATATTGTGACATCATTATCCTCCAATTAAATAAAATTAAAAAAAAGAAGGTGTGGGAGAACCACGTACCCCCTAAATATATTTAAAATTTTGAAGATCAAAGTTTTAAAGATCAAAAGGTCCCATCATTTTACCACTCTGCCTATTTCCCATACCTCTTAAGCCCAAATTAATATCAAACTATTAACAAAGCTGTAAAAATATGTCTGAAATATGATCATCTTATAGTTCACTGGCACTTTTAATTTTGGTTTATTAACAAGTATTTATTATAGTTTTTTAAACTGATTTCAAAAAAAATTGTTTTTTTCTTTGCTTTGGGAGAAATGGAAGCAATTTATAAATGCAGTAAGCATGACTCATCAGACCCAAAAAGTTGACCTCTTGGATAGGAGGGATAAGAGCAAGGGAGCAGCAAGTACACAGACACTACTTCTAGGCTCTCACAGTCTCTGAGCGGAGAGAAAGCACTCGATGGCATGAGGTCAAATGGCCAAGGCACTTGGTAAGAGGAAATGGCTGATCTCCAGGACCAGAGAAGGTCCCCTGCCAACAGACTAGAATATTCCTCTATCTAACCTGGAGCCTGGACGGGGGCCACAGGGAAGTAAGAGGAAGGTTACAGTGATGATTCTCACCTGTCAGTCATGGTAACTCAATGCCTTTTCACTGAATCCTAATCTTTTAAAATCGTGTCTCCAATGAGACACTTTTGTCCCCAGGGGACATCTGACAATGTCTGGAGACACTTTTGGTTGTCACAAATGGGGACACAGGGACTTCCTTGGCGGTCCAGTGGTTAGGACATCGCCTTCCAAGTGCAGGGGGCAGGGGTTCCATCCCTGGTTGGGAGTTAAGATCCCACATGTCTCCTGGCCAAAAAAACCAAAACATAAGCAATATTGTAACAAATTCAAAACAGATTTTTTGAAAACTAGGGTGACGGGTGCTATGAGCATCTAGTACATAGAGACTAGGGATGCTATTGAACACCTTAGAGGGTCGTGCACAGCCCCCACAGTAGAGACAATCCAGCCCTCAATGCTCAACAGTGCCGAGGCCGAGGAGCTATTTTAAAGTAAGCAGCTCTGCCAGACAGGAGACAAAGGAGCTCCAACTCATAAACGTTAAATAAATAAACCAAAATTTCACGGTGTTTACCAGACAGCTTTTAAAGCCAGTAGGACAGAGTACACTGACCTATTGCACTTACACTTCAGACACTCCTTGGGCTGTCCGTCTGGAGTCAGAACGTCACCCAACCCCAGTGCTCCAAAAACCACCTATTGTTCCATTCTCACAGCTTTGTCTTTTCCAGAATGCCAAATAAATGCGATCATTTAAAACACAGACTTTTGAGTCTGACTCCTTTCCCTTAACAAGTATATTTGAGTTCAATCCATGCTGTGACAGGTATTGGTATCTATTTGCACGTTAATATTCCACTGTATGGATGAACCATGGCTTACGTGTCCTTTAACAGGTGAAAGGACATTTGGGCCGTTCCAGTTTTTGATGATTGTGAATAAAGTTACCTTACTTTTTAAGACTTTTTTTTTTTAAGAGTATTTGCAAATAACTCACTAAAGGTCATACATTTACCAGAGATGTAAAGAAAAAGTATACACTCCAAAAAAAAACTATAGGAAAACAGGAGTCAACAATTTTTCCCCTCGTGTCAATGCACCCAGCTCACAATACATTTTCTGTAAAGAGATTTCACAAACTACTTTTCTATATTTAGTGACCATTAATGGGCCAACTAAAGCACTTTTCTAAAGGCTGCTTCTTGCCAACGTGACCCTATGGCCACACTACTATAAATAACATGTAAGCCGTGATCTGTGTACAGCTACTCATCGGTGCTATACGCAGACTAATGCTTATGCCCTGCTGGTCTCTGCCTTTCATCTGACCTACTGGACTTACCTGAGACGCACAGAGGGGACAGTAAGTGACAGGTTTGGCACTCAGGGGTTCCAAGAACATGCAAGGAAAAAGGCTACTGCAACGATTATGCAGAAGGGTGGCTACAGCTGCACTTTTTTCTGTTGATTTAAACACAAAGAAGCATATGTCCAAATCCTCGGGGGGCAGAGTGCCCACATCACAAATTTCCATTAGCTGGCACTTCATGAACCTAAGATACTACACAGCCAGGGTTGAGGCCAGGGGGAAAGGAAATGCCCAAGAGCAACATTTCAGGGACGTCTCTGAGCTGAACCTGTCACCTTGACTAGAGAAAGCATGCTGGTTTTAAGCTCTGAAAACTCAAAGTGGCATGACAAAAATTTTTGTAATATCACCATGATAGTAACTAGAAAAATCAAGAGAAACTCATCCTCTAGCCCATTTCAAAGTTCTTCAGTAATAATAGTAATAGCAGCTAATTATAGGTAGTATGCAAAGTACTCTTGTGCTAAGCATTTTACATACCACACCTTGAGGTATTCCTCAATAACAACCCGCTAACAGCAACACGATTATGATGTCCCTTTCACCAATGAGAATAGTGAGGTTTTGAGGTGACTGTATCACTGGCTAGACTGTTTGCAGAGGAGAAATTCAATCCAAGGCACAGTCTGGCTCTAGATCCTCTGTTCTTAACCTCTAGGCCATACCCTCATGGTCCTACTTTTAGAGACATTCATTCATCCAGGTACTCGGGGGAAAAAAAAAAGTATCATTATAGCCATCCAAGGAAATAAATACAAATAAGATATGCTCCTCCCCTCTAGGTGCTCATTACTTGGATGAGGACAGAGAATCCTAAAAATAGTATCTTAAACTTTTTGGTCAAATACTTTTCTGAGACTCATATGAAAACTATGGACTGTCTCAAGAAAAAACATTCACATAGGCACAGACACAAAACTGAACGCTGGGGGCCTAGGAATCCCTGGAATACTTAAGTAGCTGACTATTAGCTGCAAAATATTTTGATTAAGAAAGGAACAAAGTATTATGAGAACTCAGAGAAGAAAGCTCAGGATATGAAGTCCAGAAGATAAAGAATTCACTAGGAAAGAAAGGATGGAAGGGGGACTTCAATGAAGAGGTGCATGCATCAGAAGGCTGGTGGCAGGAAAAAGACCTAAAAAGGAAAGAGGAAGAAAGCAGGGAGATAAGTAGCAGATCACTAAAATATTCCAGGTAAGAGTTTCCTATTTATAGGAAGGATGTGGTGAGAACGAGCTACCCCACCAGGCTCTGGGGTCAGAAAGAACTGGGTTCACATCTTAGAGAGAGAGAGAGAGAGTGTGTGTGTGTGTATGCAATGGAATACTACTCAGCCATAAAAAGAGATGAAATCTTGCCATTATCAACAACATGGATGGATCTTGAGGATATTATGCTAAATAAAATAAGTCAAACGGAAAAGGACAAATACCATAAGATTTCACTCATGTGTGAAATTTTTTCTAACATGAATAAACCAAATCAAACAAATGTAGACATACACAGAACAGAGTAGTGTTTACCAGAGAAAAATGGGGTATAGGGGGAGGCAAAATAGGTAAAGGGGCCAACAGTACGGTGACAGATGGAAACTAAACATCTGGTGGTGAGCACAATGCAGTATACAGAAGCTGAGATACAACACTGTATATACGAAAGTCATGTTAGAGACTAATAAAAATATGCAAATACAGGTAGACCTCAGCAATACTATGGGTTCGGTTTCAAACAACCCCAGTTAGGCAAATATCACAATAAAGCAAGCTACATGAATCTTTTGGTTTCCCAGTGCATACCAAAGTTCTGTTTACACTATGCTAGTCTATTAACTGTGCAATAGTGTTATGTCTAAAAATATATATACAAACCTCAATTTAAAACTTTTTATTGTTAAAAATGCTAGCCACCACCTGAACCTTCAGTGAGTCAAAATCTTTTTGCAATAGTAACATCAAAGATCACCATAACAAATATAAAAATAGTGAAAAGGTTCAAATATTGAAAAGAAATATCAAAGGTGACATAGACACAAAGTGAGAAAATGCTACTGGGAAAATAATGCTGATAGACTTGGTTGATGAAGGTTTGCTGCAAGCCTTCAGTTTGTTCAAAAAAAAAATACATATATATATGTCTGCAAAGTGCAATAAATCGAAGGACAAGAATACAAGATTTGCCTATAAAGTCCCCTGCAATGAGAAAGAAAGAAAGAGGGACGGAGGGGAAAAGGGAGGGAAGGAGAGAGGAAAGCAGGAAGAGGAGAGAGAGGAAGGAAGGAAGCAAAGAATGGAGTCAAAATCAAGGTCTGCCCCCTCTCATTAGCTGTACAGCTAGGGGATAATCAAACCGCTCTAAGCCTCAGTTTTTTTGTCTGTAAAATGGAGACAAGAAGAGCCCCAACTTCACAGGTGTTGTAAGACAATCCATGGAACAATGCCCCTTGTGTACTTGACACAATGAATATGTGTGAGCATTCAATACAGTGTAGCCATTATTAACAGTATCATCCCTGCCATTTTCACCCTGGCCTGATGCGAACATAGACTCCCACAGAAAACTCCTCCAAAATAGTGTCAGAAATGAACTCCCTGATTCATGTTTGGGACAATCTGCTACATTCTTAAGACACATGAAGCACTGCAGAAGAATCTCTGCCCAAATAAAGCCCCAGTGCAAAAAGTCACTAGGAAAACACTGTCCTATAAACTTCTTATACACTCATACTCGATTACTCATTCTCATTAATCACATAAATACGTGAGAAGCACACTATAGAGCAGGGCGGAAACAAATTCTGACAACTCTTGGGATAAATGGGGGGAGGCGGTTGTTTTGGTTTTTAATATCACTAGTGTTAGCTTTTTTCCTTAGGTGAGAACAGAGATTATCAACAGCTACACACAGACATTACATACTATTGTCAATACTACCATGTCTATAACAAGAATGTGAAGACATAAATTCTTGCAAAGCCTTTCTGCACACAGTTCATCTGTATCACCATTCTTGGCATGGCATTACTGTATAGAAAAGGAAAATGGTACAAAACATTATACCCTACTCTTCTTAATCAATGTGTTTTCAGTAATATTTTATTTTAGATTCTTCACACATAGAGGAGCTAACGTAAAAGCAATACACTGGAACCCATCCATGAATGCTCGAGGAACTGTGTGGAGAGTATTTTGTTTTGATTCCTCAGCCATGGTAATAGACAGAACATTTATTAAACCCTTGCACTTAAAAATGTTCCATGGCCAGCCAATATTTGCCAGAATGATATTGCCATATAGTCAGCACTGGAAAAATAAAGTCATGAGAAAACACAACCATTCTCCTCTTCCCCAGAAAGCTGGCCAGGATATCTGCTTCCCCTTGCCATTAAGGCTGACACCTGCTACAAAAATCACAACGTTCCCCTCATTTGAAAGCACACGTACACAGGAAAACAAAACAGAGGGGTTCCAGAGGTCCTTCCCAAACTCAACAGATGGTTAGACATTCACCAAGCTTCCTTCCACCTTTAAATTTGTTCTCCTTCAAAAGCATAAAAGTAATAAATCATTCCACACCACTGAAAATGGAAATAAGCAGTAGAAAACCTAACTGCCCTAGAATAATACTAAAGCCGAAGAGTTTGTTCATGAACTGGGGACAGAAGGGAGGAATTGAGGCCGACAAAAGGACAGTGTTGCTAGCACGTCGTTAAATATGAATGTGATAGCGAGAGCTGATAGGCTTTGAAGCAAGAGGAATATGACTGTCACACTTAGAAATTACCCACACCTTAGTGGAACAAAACAAGGATTCCCGTTAGGAAGGGGTTCCCACATGGCTTTCAGAAAACCCAATCAATCCTTCAGAAGCTGCACGAACGCAGTCTCTGAGGCACACACAAACTAGGTAAGTGTGAGCTACAAAGCAGACCCTTCTCTCCATCTGAAACCTCTCATATATGCAACTTCCAATAGCATTAAAAGTCATCAGTTACTAATGCCAATAGAGTGGCACTGAATTCCTTTCATACCTCTGTTTCTGTATCTGCTAGTTATTCTTCCCTATAAGTGATGCAATCCATGAGTAAGAACACAAGCCCTGGACTCACACTAGCTGTATCTGCCACTAGCTCTAAGCCTCCATTTCCCAACTGCAAATGAAGAACGTAAATAAATGAGATGAAGCAAGCAAGACATTAATGCTCAGTCTGATCCTGACACTGCTGTGGTCTTTCTCATCTTCTCTAGTCCTAGTGTATCTTTCTTGGGAAGAAAACAGGCAGAATGCAGTGTGACTCCAACACTGCTTTATGAAAGAAGTGAAAATGTACACCGGCTTCGGTTTTATTCACTCTAACAAATGTTCATTAAGGTCCTACTATAAGCCCACAGGCACTCTGCTACGAGTCAGGACGTACCAATGAATAGTAACAGATACAACCACACAGACACAGCTCAGACCCCTTTCCTCCGTCATATATATTCCTCAGTGGTACTCTGTAGATGCAGCTTGCTGAGCATAAAAACTGTGGAGTCACCATTAAAGAGAAACTCTCAGCACATATGCTTCAGAGCTGGTCATGTTCATTGTCATTAATCTGTGAGCCTGTGAAATACATTTAGCTAAGACTATGCTTTTGAGATCCTTCAAATCCTTCTACAATGACTTATGTGTCCATCTATTAACTGCATATATATTTACTCAACATTTACCAAGAGTCAAAGACCAGACTTGACCTTGGTAAGAGACTAATGAGGAAGCCACGATCCTTCCTAAATGTGGAAACTTGCATTTTAATGTGATTTTTTCTATTGAAGTGTAGCTGATGTACAATACTGCTATTAGTTTCAGGTGTACAGCACAGCAATTCATTTTGTGTGTGTGTGTGTGAAGATGAGATTCCATTATTGGGTATAACTCCTGAGCTATGCAGTAAATCCTTGTTGCTTATTTATTTTATGTACAGTAGTTTGTGTCTGTGAACCTCATATAGAGTCTTGCATTTTAGAGATGAGTGCACAGACATGGTCCAGAGGCAAATGCAACTGACCCTAATTCATACCATCAGGAAGCGCAGCACTGAAGTAAAAACCATGTCTAACACCAAATGCAAGTCTGCCCCTCCTCAGGGATCTTACTCTCACTGCTATCCCCTCGGTCTACAATGTCTTTCCCAGACAGCCATATGGCTCACTCCTCAGCGAGTGAATTCGTATCTCTATTCAAAAGGGACCTCAGAATCGAGCTCTAGCCTATGAGCTCCAAATGAAACAGGAACTCTTCCTGGCTTTCTTCTTCACAGCACTTACCACCACCCCTAAAAGGAGGTAAACTCCAGTAGGTATGTATCTGCGCCCATTTCACTCACTGCTCTATGCCTAGCACAGGAACAGCACCTGGCACACAGTAGGTGCTCAGTAAATGTGTTGGGTGCACAAACCCAGCAACCTTTTGAACTACACTTTTAAGCACACCCATACCATTCCTGCCAGAGAAGGCAATGGCACCCCACTCCAGTACTCTTGCCTGGAAAATCCCATGGATGGAGGAGTCTGGTAGGCTGCAGTCCATGGGGTCACTGAGGGTCAGACACAACTGAGTGACTTCACTTTCACTTTTCACTTTCATGCATTGGAGAAGGAAATGGCAACCCACTCCAGTGTTCTTGCCTGGAGAATCCCAGAGATGGGGGAGCCTGGTAGGCTGCCATCTATGGGGTCCCACAATTGGACATGACTGAAGCGATTTAGCAGCAGTAGCATACCATTCCTGCTGAGGACGTTTGCAATTCTGAGACTGGGGGAAGAGAGACAGTGATCAAAATTCAATTCACGAAACATGAATGCCACGGAAAGAGCTGAGTGGCTTGGGAAGGTGACTACCGCAGCAGGAAAACATGCCACAGTGTGGTTTATGCTAAACAGCAGATGAGTTAGGGTGGTGCGTTGACATGGCATTAAGCAACAACAGTCACATACAGAGAAATGGAGGGACACTGGGCACATAGCATTCATCGTCAGAGTCACCCAGACAAGAGGTAGTGGGAGAGTGTGGTGAACTAGACATAAATCCATGCAGGGTGAATCCTGGCCCATATGTTTGGGTCTCCAGATTTTTCAAAGGAATATGTAAACACTAAAGAGAGTATAAAAATTAATGACACCACATTTTGATCGGTCCAGAGTTGTTTTCAACACTATGCAGGCTACACTAACATCTAACAGCCAGATTGAGAACAGAAGGTCCCCAGACTAGCAAAGACTATTGACTTCTCTGATCCTATCCCCGGAAGTCACAGCAGTGCCACATGCAGGGCACTGAATGGCACCTTCTCGGGGTCTTTGCACTTGGCAGATAAACTCTAAGAAGGTTCATGGTGGCCTAATCTTCCCTCTTAGAACTGCATGAACAAATATTCCGACTTACCTAACTTTTCAGTTCTTTTTTAAAAAAAATTTTATACTGAAGTTAAGATGATTAACAGTGCTGTGTTAGTTTCAGGTGTAGGGCAAAGTGATTCAGTTATACATTACCTGTATCTATTCTTCTGCAACATTTTTTCCCATTTAGGTGATTACAGAATATTGAGCAGAGTTCTCTGTGCTATCCAGTAGGTCCTTGTTGCTTATCTCTTTTCAGTACTGCAGTGTGTACATGTCAATCCCAAACTCCCAATCTATCCCCACAACACTTCTCCCTGGTAACCATAAGTTTGTTCTCTGGGTCTGTGAATCTGTTTCTATTTTGGAATTTTTGGAATCTTAAAAAATGATACAAATGAACTTATTTACAAAACAGAAAATTTTCAGTCCTTAATGCACGATGATGGGAAGCCAATCAATCTTAGGTACAAAACAATGCTTTCTCAGAGTCTCTGTGAAGAGTTACCAAAGCAAAACAAAACCCTAACAAGGAACTGCAGAGCTCTGAATGGTACTAGAATCAAGGAAATTCTAAAATAGGTCAGAAAAGAGCTGAAATTGTTTTAAATTCTTACCAGGCAAAAAATAAAAATAAGACAATCTGATGGGAAAAGTCACTCTTCTATTTTTCTTTACTTATACCTTGTTTCTTACCCCCTCAAGGACTCAAGGCAGCTTACATAAAAGCACACAACCCCACAAGATAAAACAAGAGAAAACTAATGTGCGTGGATGAAGAAAACAAGATGAAAGAAAGTTCAAAAAAGAAAAGAAAAGTAAATGACCCTAGGAAGAGCATTAGCTCACAAAAGGCAAATAGGACCTGCCTATTTTCTAAGTCACAAATTGCTTTCTAAGCCACCAGGCCCAGAGTCCAAGGTCTACACGGGCCGGGCAGTTCAAGTAAGGAAGTAAGACAAAGGTAAGAGTGCCTGCTCTGTTGTAAGGGAAACGGCATTACTTTACTGGATCCCATGGTTGCCATGGAGACACGTGATCCAGCACTGCCAGATCTGATTTTTCAGTAAATGCTGGAAATCCAAACACACTTGTGAGAAATCTCATTTTCCAGTGTTGGCAAACTAGTTTTTCTTTTGGTTTAAAAAAAAAAAAAAGTATGGGTCAAAGAAAACATGCCTGTGGCCATAAAGAGGAAGAAGACATGATCAGTTACATGACTAACTGTATCCATAAAACAAAAACCCAAAGTTGAGTAGAAGTACAGTCATTTGTGGTATAAAAACCAGAGAGACACTTCTTCCAAGAATCTTCATAAAGAAGACACTGGAATATCCATCCACAAGACAAGCACCCCATACAATCAGGATTCATGGGTTATATCTCATGATGACCTTCCGGGGGGTTAAGAGTATAAAATACTACGTGTCATGTAATAATACTAACTGCTGAGGTTGAGGGGAAAATGGGGGCAGGACAAATTCTCAGGTTTAGAGATTCTGCTAGTCTAGATTACTTCAGGTATAGATATTACAGTAGATTGCCCTTACCCACTTTTTAACCAATGAATCCTTCTGATAAATATAAAACTCTCATGCTTTTCTTTAACGTTATTTGACAAATCAAAGTAAAAGCTACCTTGTGAAATGGCTTTTTTAACGACACTGCCCTCCTTCCTCATTGTTTCAGAGTATTCAGAATAACAGATGAACCTCTATCCTTCAGACAGTAATCCATAAATACTGGTTTTTCACAGAAGCAATCTGAGAAGCATTGAGTAGCATCATGCACAAGGTTAGATTCCCTGGTGAGGACCTGGAATGAGGTGCCTGTTAAGTTCAAGGTCATTTGCTTTACCAGATAGTCTATCTAGTAATAGGACTGAAGTTTGTGACTGTTGAAGAACCTGCCAGCCACGAGCCATACAAAAGTAGGACCAAATGTTTCCACAAAAAAGTAATTAAAAAAAGAACAAATTGTCCTGTATCTCTTCCAGGTCACGAACAAAAGGACACACAATCTCCAGGCCACACAGCGATGGTCCCTGGAAACGCTGGGGTGCTAAAAGGACTGTTGGGTTCCAAAGTAGGCTCTTGACATGCCTACAAGTGGTGCAATTTGATTTTATCTATTTCATATAGAGGTAGTTCTGTTACGATGCTCATTTGAAGATGCAAATCTGCTCAAACGTGACTGATACATCAGAGGGCAATTTGAGCATAACCCACATGAACTTGGTTTGGTCACCAAGGAACAGTAAGTGAACACAGAAAACCGCACCCCACTGAATCAAGTAGTGTACAAATACACAAGATGTACATACTGTAAACATCTGCCTGCTGCTTCAGTTACCATGTGTGTTACAGACCACAACCACCCAGTACTTTGCTACAACTTCCCACCCAATTTCAGACAAGCCTACTTGCACCACTTCACTACAGTATACAAGCTGCAACCCTTCCCACAACTCCCTTCACAAAAAAATACTAGGTCTTTTCAAGGCAAAACTTGAAAAGTTGTGTTGTATTTGCATACTGCTTAACCATTTAGCAAGTGTAAAACTCTAAGGTTTTTCTAAGGTTCCTATTTTTCCTTTATGTTCTTGATGAAGTTTTTGAGTATTGTGCACCTATAGACTATAGGGGCCCCTATAGACTCTGTACTGTATGATTTCCCATTATCTAGTGGTTTTTGTTTAAGTATTTTTTAGAAATGTGTATGTTTTGTTAGAGCAGATGATACTGGGATACTAAATGTTATTCAAGAAAGAAAAAATGATTTCATAAGTTTTCCTTGAAGCTGTCGTGTTGCCCAACTCCAGGCAACATCACTGACATCTGATGTGTATCATTTTCATTATAAATTAACTCAGCATTTAACAAATTATTATGTAAGGCCTAATATGTGCCACGAAAGAACTACATTTCAAAGGATTCATGTGCTCACTTTGGGAAAATACATGAAAGCAAAAAACTGTATAAAAAATAAAAATCATTCATCATCAAAATATGTAAACATTTTGATGTTCTTCCTTTCAGTCTTTTCTCTTTGCTCATATAAACACCACTATCCCTGCCACATGCACTATTTTGCTCGGCCTGTTTTATCTTAACTAGGCTTGAAAACTGGCCTGCCACTTCTTAACTAAATATGCTTACATTTCTTGAAAAAAAAAAAAAAAAAAACAAAGTGTTGCCAAGTTGACTCAATCATTTAACATTAACTGAGCAGGCACTATCTGCTGAGCAATGTGTTACATGCAAACGAGAATATTCAATAGATTGGGCTTAGCCACCCAGAGACTTTCTTAAAGTTTCCAAATCTGGCATAGTTGCAACATTTCTTACCCTTAGGATTAATTACTATTTTCGATCTAGTTCTAAGATTGGTTAAAAATATAAATTATATAAATAGCACATTTGGAAAAGAAAATGGACTTGTTATTATCAGCCGCCTGCAAATTACAGCTTTAAGAATTGCATTCTGCCCTTGTATCTGTCACCTTTTCAAATACTGTACCACCAGAATTAATGATACAAAACAAAGCTGTATTTGAATATTTCTAAGTAGTAAATACACACATTAAAATGTCATGAAGACTGCCTACTAATTTTCCCTCTTTATTTCTTCCAGGAAGGTTATTTTAAGATTTTATTTTGTGCGTGTGTGATGATGGATTTAGAGTTGAGTAAATTACAAGGAAGATAAAGATAGATACAGACACACCTAAATATCTGTGTGTGTGCATCAAAGACTGTGCTCAAATGTGTGTGTGTGTGTGTGTGTGTGTGTATTTTCTTGAGTTTTCTTTCCCACAAACTGAAATATACATGTCATTCTATATATTTAAGTTGAATTCGCTAACAAGCAACTAGGTGTGGAAAGCTATTTGGGGTTGCATTTTATCTTGTCAGTTGATGAGATGCTGAGAAAGACTAAGAAATGAGGGCAACAAGGACAAAACTCATTAGAGGTGAGATAATCCAGACACATAATATGCTCTGAAATCACTGATTTTACTCCTCTCTATAAAAATTTTAAAAATAAAACAATTATAATTTTTTTTAATTGACTACTTAGCTAAACCACTATTTAAGTTCCACACCAGGGGAGGGAGGGAACATTGGCAAAGGTCACAGGGTTACATCTTCAGGTGCCATTCAGGTGCCAGTCTTCACCACACTTCATGCTTCTCTGTCTCTCTCACTGAAAAAAGACCAATGTCTTATTATGATAGCCATTTCCAGGTGGTAGTGAGCTAAGCCTCTAGTCAAGATTCCTGTTCCTTTTAAAGTACCCATGTGTGTGTGACATGATGGATTAAATATTCCAGCTCGCCCCCAGCTTTTCTCAAACCTCATACCAATTCACCCTGAATACCCGTAGAAGCAGTCTTGGAAAGACTGCATTTGCAAAGGGACGAACGTGAACCCCCTAACTTTTCCACCAAAGCACGTTTCAGCCAAACAGCCACCTCCTTGCAAGCCCTGGAAGGAAGGCCTAGGAGAATGGTCTGAGTTCACCATCAGCAAGGGAGAGGTCTCCAGGCAGCCTCACATTTTATCTCACATTCTATTCTCTAATATCCCCTTGCTTTTATCGGCAGGAAACAGTTCTTAGGTTACTGACTAGTTGAATTATTGAGGCTTTTGTGCCTGTATCCCAAATATTAAAGAACTACGGATGCTCTGAAAAAGATGGGCCATATTAACCTCCAACCCCATGCAGCCCTTGGCACTAGGTTTCAGACTTCCACTAAGAACATAAATGCTTTGATTTTTTAAAAGCTCTAATGTGCATGTTAAAAAAAAAAAAAATCAACTCCAACCCCCTTACTCCTTTTTATCTATCAGTGTTTCTTGAGGAAGGGTTATATTTAGAGCAGATCAATTTTCCCCTTCATGGGTACTAAACATTAGTGGACAGAAATCTTGAGGCGCATCCCCTTCTGAGCCCACAGAGATGTCTCTGCCACTCGGAAAAGCTCTCAGCCCCGGACATGCCCCAGCCCTCACATCACAGTGACCTCCTCCAGCCCGACAGCTGGAGAGGAAGGGACATGGGCAATATAGCCACAAGCATGCCGGGCAGAGGTGCAACTGGGCTCCTCCAGCCCCTCGAGCCCAGGCTCATCGGTACCCTCCTCCATTTAGAGAGCTATTCAGACCCCATCATTCACCACAGTGTCCTGCTGCTGCTGCTGCTCCTAAAGAGATACAAAAAAGATAAAGTCCTTAACTGTGCTAGATACCGGAAGAAAAAAAAAAAAGCAGCCACAAAATGAAAACTGCCTTTTAAAAGTAGCTACGGTTAAACATTAAAAAAAAAAAAAAAAAGGAAAAATCACATGCTTTTGCTCCCCATACTACAGCTAATGAAAAGGGGCATTTAGTATCTAGTGGGAAAAGCAATGTTTTATAATTTCACCAACAACTACTACAAAGCTCATTTGTAAGAGCTTGGCGAATCCTTACTTCTTCTAACCTCAAGAATCAAACCTTCTCTGAGGTCAGAATCCAGGGACTTATTCTAATGTTGAATGTTCTCCTGAGTCCCTTTAAAAGAAAAAAAAAAGGAAAAATGAACTTCACATTGACTGATGCATGACATTGTTTTAATCCAAAAAAAATGTGCAAGTCGAAACCATTATAACATGTCATAAAGCATCAGTAATAGCCACTCAGCAAGAACTAAACCATTTTTAAGGTCATAAACAGGCACATACAGCACGCTACGCTAATTTATTAGAAACATCCTCTTGAAAAGAAAGGGTCACTGAGGGCTCTGGTTCAATCACACTGCTCTCCACACGCCAGCCACAGAACTTACATATGACCTTTGCAATTCCCCTTGCAAATCCTTTCAGCACTCAAGACATTTCACTTTAAAAACTAGGGGGAGGTGAGGTAAAGCCATAAAAACCAGTAGCAGGAGCACCAGAATATGCTGGAATAAGATAAATGTCTTTCTCACAGAAAGACACACAGGCACTGTTAACAAACGCAATCCAGTGCAAAAGGCAACGAGTCGGCTCTCCTTGACCACGTATATTTTAAACTCAGAAAAGCAAAAGCAGACTTACCCTGGGAAGCCATCCTATAGGCTGACTCAGTAAAGTAGCCTGTCGACAAGCCAAAAACAGCTACAAACCCGGGCTCCAAAAACTCACGGGGTTTAATCCTCTCATCCACCTACTGACCCCTGCTAGTACGTATGCATCTGGCTTTTGTTGAAGCCACTTCTGCAAACGTACAGAGGATGAGTAATCGTTCAGACTTCGTAAAACATGCCAAACCCATCACTAATAACAGTAGTTTCATTTACTCATCACATTTTTGAGTGCCTTGATTTTATTTTTTTAAGCAAAATTAGCGTTTTTGCTGATGTAAATTCTCTGTCACTAGACCATGCACACATTATCCAAAAGGCAATAGGCTGCATGATGTGTGCATAACGTTTTCTGGGTCCCTGTCAGCAGAGAGAAATGCTGAACTAATTTGTAAAGGCATAGTCTGTTTGATAAACTATCTTTTAACATGAATAATACCAATACTTTCCTAAATAAAACCTCCACCCAATTCTACTCTTTCATTGAAAAAGGCAATCACTTTATTATAATAATTACAAATATTAAAGAAGAAGATACTCAAGCATAAACTCATCTTTCACTGTCATCCCCATCCAATCCCTTATCTTAGAAAGAATTATGATTAACAATATTGAATGTATCGTTTCAGAAATTTCTATATACACAGTACACATCTGTATGCACCCACACACACACATACACACACAAACATTCTTCAGAATAACTCCTGGGGACTGATAAGTCTTGGATGTCAGAATTTTCTAGATTTCGTAACATATTAAAGTATATATAGAGTGTGATATCCCTAGAGAGATCAGGGCAACAGCTCATAATCAAATGTACTAACATTTCTGCCAGAAAACATGAATATTCAATTCAGTGAGATAATAAATACTATAAATAGCCTCGTGTCATTTCAGGTCAGGTAATTCTTCTAAATGAGATTTTAAAAAAATCATTCAATACTCAGAAACTTTTGAATTTTGGAACTGTGGATAAAGGATTTCAGCACTATGGGTTTTCTTCCAGTTACCAAGTTTTGAAAATGTTTCTTTAACAAAAATGGCTCATGATAAGAAATGTTTAAAATGTTTATGAATAAAATTAAAGTCACATGTAAAAATCCCACCACACACAGAGAACTGAGCTTTAATTCACTCATACTGAGTGCCTTCTGGGAGTACAGACTCAATACTCTTAGCAACTGAACAATAACAATAACACACTAAAAAATTAAGGCAAACACAAATCCTATTTTCTTTTTTAAAAAATTTTACTGGAGTATAGTTGGTTTACAATGTTGTGTTACTTTCAGGCATATAGCAAAGTGAATCAGTTATACATATATTCACTCTTTTGTACATTCTTTTCCCATATAGGCCATTACAGATTATTAAGTAGAGTTTCCTGTGCTACACAGTAGGTTCTTATTAGTTATCTATTTTTATATATGTAGTATGTACATGTCAGTTCCATCTCCCAATTTATTCCCCACTCCCCATCTCTTGGTAACCATAAGTCTGTTTCCTACATTCGTTCTTCTACTTGTTTTGTAAGAAAGTTCCATTTGGACCTGGGTTTTCTTTTAAGATTCTCTATATAAGCAATATCATGTAATATTTGTCTTTCTCTGACTTACTTCACTCAGTATGATAATCTCTAGGTCCATCCATGTTGCTGTAAATGGCATTATTTTGTTCTTTTTATTGCTGAGTAATATTCCATTGTATATACAGACCACATCTTCTTTATCCAATCCTTTGTTGATGGACATTTAGGTTGCTTCCGCGTCCTGGTTATTGTAAACAGTGCTGCAGCGAACACTGGGGTGCATGTATCTTTTTAAATTACGGTTTTCTCTAGGTATATGCCTAGGAATAGGATTGCTGGGTCATGTGGTGGCTCTACTTTTTGCTTTTTAAGGCAGCTCCATACTGTTCTCCATAGTGACTGGTATCAATTTACATTCCCACCAACCCTGTAGAAGGGTTCCCTTTTATTATTTTTTTTTAAATAGTAATATCTATCTTGAAAAAATTTTCCTGAAAAAGATATGAACTCTTTCATTTGCTCATTCATTGACTCAAACATTTATTTGAGCTTCTATTATAACCACAAACTGTGCTAAATACCAAGTACTTTGGTGGCCAAATGTAGCATATAAAACTACCAGACATCAGATTAAATCTGAGTTTCAAATAAACCATACATATTTCAGTATAGCATGTCCCACATTTGAGACATACATTTTTACAGATATAGTTTTTAAGTATTTGAGATATACTCACGCTTTTTATATGTTCCATATTTGGACAGATTTATATTAAAATATTACTCATTTTGATCTGAAACTCAAATTTTACTGGATATATGTCATGCACATGAAAGAGGCAGAGCCCTTGTCATCATGAACCCTCAGTCTAGCACTCAGGAGTGGACGAAGGCAGGTGGACAGGTAATAAATAGGCAAACAACTACACACAGAGTGTAAATAGAAAAAAAGGGCTATGGAGGTGATAAGTTGAGCAATTAAGATGGAAATGGCTTCCCTGGTGGCTCAGTGGTAAAGATTCTGCCTGCTAAGGCAAGAGATGAGGGTTTGATCTCCAGGTCGGGAAGATTTCCTGGAGAAGGAAATGGCAACCCAAGCCAGTATTGTTGCCTAAGAAATCCCTTGGACAGAGGATCCTGGCAGGCTACAGTCTATGGGGTCATAAAAGACTCAGACACGACTTAGCAACTAAAGATCAACTACAAGAAGGAAATAAAGAAGAACATGTATTTAAATACAGAGTTCTTTTTTTTTTTTTTTTTTTAATAGAGTTCTTAAGGAAAGGCTTGTCTAGGAAGCAAACTGAAGAAAGATCATGCTGAAGGAAATAACCTCATCGTAGTAGAGCAGTTTGCATAAGACTATGCCCGGTAGATGCTCAATAACTGCTCATTTATTCCTTGGCAGTGTCAGAACTTCATCTCCTGACTCACCCTTGTCTGGCCCTATGCCTTGAGATTAAGAGAGATAGTTAGAAAAGGTATATATTGACAGGGCTTCCCTGGTGGTTCAGACGCCACCAGAATCTGGTGCAATGTGGGACAGCCGGGTCCAATCCCTAGGTCAGGAAGACTCCGTGGAGAAGGAAATGGCAAGCCACACCAGTATTCTTGCTTAAAGAAATCCCATGGACAGAGGAGCCTGGCAGGCTACAGTCCATGGGTTCACAAAGAATCAGACACCACTGAGCGAATAACACTTTCACTTTCACACATATGTTGACCACCAACGGTTTCCTCCTTCAGAAAGTCTGGCAGCCACCATCTGTCTGCAAGCTCATGAGAGGTCCAGAGCCAGGACATCCCAGGACAGCCCTCTTGAATGCCTGATCCACAGAAACCATGGCAGATAATGAGATGATAGTTATTATTTTCAACCACTATGTTTTACTATGATTTGTTACACAGCAATAGTAACCAAGTGTTAGCAAGAATGGGGGCCACTCAGAACTCTCAGCCCCTGATGGTAGAAATATAAGTTGGGGCAACTGCCCTGGGAGGGTATTGGTGGTACCTAAGAAAGCAGACATACACACACCCAGAGCGCCACCCCCTCTTGCACTCCCAATGTCACTGCTACACTTTTGGGTCTCACCATTTCCCACAATACAGCCCCTTCCTCCCTTCTCTGCTGGATTTGCAACATCCCCACCACCAGTTATATACACAATCCCCAGACTGATATTCCTAAAGCTCGCCTTTCATCATGCCCATCTGCAGCTACAAAAGTCTTCCATAGCTAAACTTAATAAACATTTGCTGGTTGATTACTTGTAAGAATCGAATCTAGGGAGTTTTATTAACTTGGCATTGAGGATGAAAAGACAGAATGCAAATAACCCAGGCATTCAGAGTTTACAAGGCAGCTCCTTGAAATGCCCTCCAAAAGAAAGAAAAAAAAAAAAGAAACCATTGCCAGAAATTCCAACTGTTGTGAAATACTTATGTGGAAATACATCTCAAGGACCTATTGCTATCCATTCAAATAGAATGTCACCAAAAAAAGATTGAGTACTGTTATCATGGTGACAACCAAGATCAGATTTGCATAGCAAAGAATAAATTTCAAACCTGAAAGTTCTTCCATCACATGGAAAGTATAGACAAACAGTGTATAGAAAATGAAGAGGAAGAAAAAGAAAAAAAGGAAGAGAAGGGAGGACAACCTTTAACCTTCTCCAGAACGTTCTGTTAATGTTCTGCTCTTTGATGATTGTCTGGGACTGCATCATTAGTGGTGGTAACAATGGAAAGGAAAAACATAATAACTTTAAGAACCGTCATTTACTTTTGTGCCTGCCACATGCAGACATTAGGCTGAGCCTTAATATACTTATACTGTTATCAGAATTAATGCAATTATTATTATTATTATTATTCCCATTATACAGATGAAGAAACTGAGGTACAGAGATTGCTGGCCTCTCCAGCTTATCTAAGGTCTTAACCATGAACACTTGGAGGCTCCAGCATAAAGTAAGATTCAGCAACCAGTGAAAATCAGTAAGAAAAAGATGAAACTGCCTCATGGGAATAACTGACACATGGAAATAAAAATAAAATATTGAAAACACTGAAAGTTAATATATGGCAACATAAGAACTGAGATTCATGAAACCACAACCAACAGGATTGAAATACACATAGAGCAACACAAGGAATCTCAGTTAAACTGGCAGAATTGAAACTCCATGTTGTATACTTGGAAAGGAAGAATCAGATCCCATATTTATTCATTAAATTATTCAATGTATATCAAATATACACTGAACATATACTATGTGTTAGATACTGTTTGAAGCACTGGGGATACAACAGTGAAAGAAAGAAAGAAAGTGAAGTCGTTCAGTCGTGTCCGACTCTTTGGGACCCCATGAACTGCATGGATATGAGTTGGACTATAAAGAAAGCTGAGCGCCGAAGAATTGATGCCTTTGAACTGTACTGTTGGAGAAGACTCTTGAGAGTCCCTTGGACTGCAAGGAGATCCAACCAGTCCATCCTAAAGGAGATCAGTCCTGGGTGTTCATTGAAAGGACTGATGTTGAAGCTGAAACTCCAATACTTTGGCCACCTGATGCAAAGAGCTGACTCATTTGATAAGACCCTGATGCTGGGAAAGATTGAGGACAGGAAGAGAAGGGGACAACAGAGGATAAAATGGTTGGATGGCATCACCGATTCAATGGACATGAGTTTGGGTAAAATCTGGAAGTTGGTGATTGACAGGGAGGCCTGGCATGCTGCAGTTTACGGGGCCGCAAAGAGTCAGACACAACTGAGTGACTGAACTGAATTGAACTGAACTGTAGCCTACCAGGCTCCTCTGTCCATGGGATTTTCCAGGCAAGAGTACTAGAGTGGGTTGCTGTTTCCTTCTCCAGGGGATCTTCCCAACCCAGGTATCGAACCTGGGTCTCCTGCACTGTAGACAGATGTTTTACCATCTGAGCCACCAGGGAAGTCACTATACAACAGTGAACAAGGAGACAAAAGTTTCTACTTCTATGCAACATTTGGGTGAGAAAGGGCATATGGGCAATAAAGTTAGTAAATAACGAAGTCATCTAAGATACTAAAGACAGCAACATCTGTTAAAGACAGCAACTTCCAGGATAAAAATAAAGCACTAAGGACCAAGATAGGGACAGGAGAGGGACGTTATTTTGAACAGTAGCCAGGGTAAGCCCAGAGTGTAACAATAGGGCAAAAGCTTAAAGGAGGAGAGGAGATGAGCTCTGTGGATGGTTGGAGGTCAAGCATCCCAGGTGGGGCCAGGCCTGGCACACTGGAGCCTCAGTGAGGAGGCAGGTCTAGTCACTGCAGGAAAAGACTAAGGGAGAAAAGAAGAGACAACCAGATGAAGTAACAGGATCCAAACTGCAAAAGGCTCTTGGCCACTGGATATCCGTGATTCTTCAGCTTTGAGGGTCATGAATTATTTGTATAAGCTGAGGAAAGCTAGAAGACCTCATCCCAAAAAGTGCACATACCCTAAATGCCTGTCCTAATTTCAGAAAGCTGACATCTCTGTCTTAGACTCCCAGGATCTGAACAACATCCTACAGGAGATCGTAGTTCCTCCAGCTGAAACAAAGAAACAGCTTGGAACAAACTCTGTATTTAATGACATCCCAAAGGCAGACAGCATTTCAGGACAATGGACACCAAGGTTCCTCCAGGCTCTGAGGCTTTGCTTGTTCCATTATCCTCAACAATTTGCGGAGGTCATGCTCAAGCACCAAGAGCCCTGAGAGAAGCCAACTACATGTGTTCCCTGGGGACTTTCCGTTAGTCACAGGGTTCAAACACAAAACTACATCAATAGTGACCTTAATATCCATAGAGTAGAGGAATGCATGCAGTCATAGCCCAAGGGGAACTGGGTGCACTTGGACACAATCAACCGTCTTGCAGTTCATACGTGTGTGTGTGTGTACACAAATGTGTACACATATACTGATATATTCCAGTTCTTTTATAGAAGCTAGAAGAGAAGAGAAATTGTTTTTTGTTTTGTTCCATTTTGTTTTGTTACTGATGAATTCCCAATGCTTAAAACAGTATCTGATCCACAGTTAAATGCTCAATAAATAAAGAATGGCTGAATGAATGATCAAATTCTTTGGACTTATTTGCAAATAAATAATTTGCAAATAAGTCCAAAGAATTTATTTGAAAATAAATTTGCTAAGAAATAAATTATTTGCAAAGAAATAAATACTTCTTTGCAAATCACTCTAAGAAATCAGAGGCTCAAAACATTATAATTAAACAGACAGAACAGCTACATTGGAAATGTTAGGGGATATGGTTAACTAGGGATTAGAAAAGCTTGATGCAACAAGAGCGCAGTATTCCATGTCCTAAATCACGCCTATGTAAGAAAATATACAATGGAGAAAAGACAATCTCTTTAACAAGTGGTACTGGGGAAACTGGTTAATCACCTGTAAAAGAATGAACAGTTTCTAACACCTTACACAAAAATAAACTCAAAATGGATTAAAGATCTAACTGTAAGATCAGAAACTATAAAACTCCTAGAGGAAAACATAGGCAAAACACTCTGACATAAATCACAGCAAGCTCCTCCATGACCCACCTCCCAGAGTAACGGAAATAAAAGCAAAATAAACAAATGGGACCTAAGTAAACTTAGCTTTTGCACAATGAAGGAAACTATAAGCAAGGTGAAAAGACAGCCTTCAGAATGGGAGAAAATAATAGCAAACGAAGCAACTGACAAAGGATTAATCTCAAAAATATACAAGCAGCTCATGTAGCTCAATACCAGAAAAACAAACGACCCAATCAAAAAGTGGGAAAAAGACATAAACAGACATTTCTCCAAAGAAGACATACAGATGGATAACAAACATATGAAAAGATGCTCAACATCACTCATTATCAGAGCAATGCAAATCAAAACTACAGTGAGGTACCATCTCACGCCAGTGAGAATGGCTACTATCAACAAGTCTACAAATAATAAATGCTGGAGAGCATGTGGAGAGGTGGAGTGTTTCCACCTCTTACACTGTTGGTGGAAACACAAACTAGTACAGCCACTATGGAGAATAGTGTGGAGATTACTTAAAAAACTCTGCCGTATGACCCAGCAATCCCACTGCTGGGCATACACAACGAGGAAACCAGAAGGGAAAGTGACACATGTACCCCAATGTTCATCGCAGCACTGCTTACAATAGCCAGGACAGGGAAGCAACCTAGATGCACACTGGAAGACTAATGGATAAGAAAGCTGTGGTACATATACACAATGTAATATTACTCAGCCATTAAAAAGAACACATTTGAATCAGTTCTAATGAGGTGGATGAAACTGGAGCCTATTATACAGAGTGAAGTAAGTCAGAAAGAAAAACACCAATACAGTATATTAACGCATTTATATGGAATTTAGAAAGATGGTAACGACGACCCTATATGCGAGATAGCCAAAGAGACAAAGATATAAAGAGCAGACTTTTGGACTCTGTGGGAGAAGGCGAGGGTGGGATGATATGAGAGAATAGCACTGAAACATGTATATTACCATATGTGAAATAGATGACCAGTCCAAGTTCGATGCATGAAACAGGGCACTCAAAGCCAGTGCACTGGGACAACCCTGAGGGATGGGATGGGGAGGAAGGGGGGAGGGGGATTCAGGATGGGGGACATATGTATACCCGTGGCTGATTCATGTCAATGTATGGCAAAAACCACCACAATACTGTAAAGTAATCAGCCTCCAATTAAAATTAATTAATTAATTTTAAAAAGATTAGAAATTATACCACCTTTCTGCCTTGGTGGAAACCTCTCACGGACGTTTCTCACCAATGCTTCTCAAACCATTTGCAATTTGTGGTTTGCATCACTTTATCTGTTTTTTATTTTTTTTTATTTCAAATCCAACACAGACCAATACTTTTGTAAACTACAATAAAATTGAATTCTAAAACAACTGAAAAACAAAACAAACACACACACAAATATGCAAGCCCAAATCTGTATGAGAATCAAGAGACCTAAAATCACTCTCTCCAATTGCTATAAAGGTTTCTGAACACTCAATACCTGTTCACATCTCATTGATGACTGACAAGCAGTTCATGAACCACTCTAATCCATGGATCATACTCGCAGTAGCAAGACTCAGATCACAAAACACATAGATAGACATACATGTATGTTGGAGATTCCAGCATTCAATTCAGATGCTAATAATGCATTTGCTTTTCAGCTGATAGAGAAAAATAGTGTTCTGCTTCTTAATACATTTCTGTCAGATACTTATTTCAACTATCTAGGAATAAAATTAACAAGTCCATAATGCTCATAATATCAAACTCCAAGAATACATTAAAATGCTGACTACACCTCACTTAAAAATTATCCCAAGATTTAAGCACAAAAATTAGAAACAGATTGTTCATTTTATAATAGATCCTACATTATGTAGAATGATTATAATGAGATGTGTTTCGTGTATTTAAATAAGATGGTGATTTTATATTAATCCATTTATAAAATATGGTCTTTATATATTTATCTTCTATATTTATATCTGCAGCTTTACAGAAACATATTTATTGTGCAAACTAGTATCAAGAGGTTTTTAAAATGCTACTAAAATGATACACAAAACATTTGGCCAAAAAAACACTGGGCCACAAATGTTTTCCTTTACCTATTCTAAGCTTGTTAACATTACCTATTTGAAAATTATCATATATACATATAATCTAAATAAAATAAGATTAAATATAATTTATAAACAAAACTGATGTATGACACTCCTAAGAAGTAAACAGGCTGTCCTTTTCTGTTTTCATTAAAATAGCTTAAGACTGAGGAGGGATACTAGCCAATCTTCTTAAATTATCCTTTGTCTAAAAATACGACCTTTGAAACTATATAAACATAATCCTGAAATTTCTCGTCATTCACAAAGCTTCCTTAAATCAGGATGAGTTAATGATTTTCACCAAAGTCCAACTAAACATTGGATTAGTGCATTCCAGAGGAAATCCTACTTGAGGCTAAACACAAAGTCAGTACTCACTGAAGTGGCACCCAGGAGTAGACTCCACCTTTGGGCCAATTATAAATGAAGGCGGGAACAATCCTGATGGTACTCCTAACAGAAATTTTCTAGAGGTGGGATTCAAGACAGTTGCCTTCAAGTTCCACAGTGCTTCTATCATATCATCTGGCAGGAGGAGTAAATGGTTATTGAATTACAGAAGGAAACTGTGATTCCTCATTTCTTACAGGTCACTGAGGCTCAGGCATACAAACCTTTTATTGCAAGGATTTTGCATCTTTGGGCAAAGCAAAAAAAAAAGCAAATGTTATTCTAATGGCGAGCCTACATGGCAAAAACTGAGACGATAACTCAAGAATGAAATCTGCTAAAAACTTTTCTTCAATCCCTGCCCCTACACCTGGATTATAACAGGCAGGCAATGAGTATAGCATGGAGAAAGGAAGAGAGAAGATAAAGATGCAAAACAAACAAGTACAAGCTCTGAAAAACATGAAAACATGATGCACAAGCAACAGAATGCAGACAGTGAATTATCTTGATGCTTTGTTACAATTTAAAAAACATTAACTTGAAAAATACTAACAACTTCTATTCTTTGACAGCTTATTATATATCAAGTACTGTGCAAAGCATCCATCATTTCAAACAATTTTTCCAAAATTCTGAAACACTAGTCATGATGCTCATTACAAATAAGGAGACAGGCTTAAGGATGTAAATAACTTGACTAGGATCAAAGTTAGTATGTTTGTCTAATTTCAAGCTTTTGCCCTAAACCTCACACTTCTCTATCTTCTAATGTCAAAACATTAAAAAATAATAATGAAGACAAATGTTCATACTTGTAAATGCCCCAAACTAAAAAACTCCCTAAATGCCCATCAACAGGAGAATGGGTAAATCCCCCCCAAAAAAATGTATTTGAAGGAATACCATATAATCATGAAAAAACCAACTCTACCCACAGGAGCCCAGATGAATTTCTCAAACATAACCATGATGAATAAAGGCCAGGCACAGGCAAGTGCCTAAATATGACTGAATCCATTTCTATAAAGCACAAAACTGGCAAAGTTAATCTATGCAGTTATGAATCAGGGTGGTAGCTACTGTAGGGTGGGGTGATGACTAAAGAGTACAGGAAGGGAGCATCAAGTGCAGATATCACCTGATTAATTGATCTGAGAGCTGGATAACAGGAGTTCAATTTACCAAAAAAAAGCCATCATTCTATACATTTAAAGTAAGTATGCTTTTCTCTACATACATTACACTTCAATAAAATACTTTTTATCAAAAGAAGATGCACCTCCTTAAGGCATTTTCTACTTTATCCTTTTAATGTATTTAGACTCAAATATTCTTTAATAAAGCACTCTATATTTTCCCATGCTTTAGAAATCTTAAGTACAAATATAAGAAAATAAATCATTTGAAGAATGATATAATACCATCTATAGCAACATGGATGAAGCTAGAGATTATCATATTAAGTGAAATAAATCAGACAAATATCACATATCACTTAGATGCAGAATCTAAAAATAAATGCTACACATGAATTTATTTACAAAAAAGGAATAGACTCACAGACACAGAAAACAAACAGATGGTTACCAAAGGGAATAGAGGAGGGAGAGGAGAAGATAAATCCGGAATGTAGGATTAACATACACACACTACTGTATATATGAAACAGATAAACAACAAGCACCTACTATATAGCACAGGGAACTATATTCAGTATTTTACTAACCCATTAGTGGAAAATAACCTGAATGTATATGTATGTGTGTGTGTATATATATATATATATATATATATATATAAAAAACTGAATCACTTTGCAGTACACTTGAAATGAATGCAACATTGTAAATTAACTGTACTTCAATTATAAAGTAATTATAAAAAAGAAAAATCATTAGAGATTTGAACGTAAATAAATTGGAGTTGGGGGGAAACAACTGACTAGAAGTTAAAGAAAAATCTGTCTTGGTGTATTCCCCTGCTGTCTCAGTGCACACTCTTGAGAGGAAGGCATTTAACCTCACCAGTGATCAGCTTCCTCATCCAAAAATGGACGAAATCCCAATAACCTTCAATGGCACCTCATTCTAGTCCTCTTTTTTTTTTTTCCTGAACTCTACTCTTGCTCGTATCACACTGATGCAGCATTCACACAGAAAACGGGAACTGCTTGCAACCCTATCACATGATACAAGGGTAGAAGGAAGCAGACTTGACACATACATTTAATCAACCTCTGATTATCCATGTAGATATTACAGCCCTGCAGACACTCCCCAGGAACTGAATTAAACCACTCACCACTGGGTCCCACAGCAGCTTTGTTCACATATCCTGAAGCTCCCACACAAAGCAGAATGGTCAGTAGGTCCATCAAAGCCTTGCGTGGATTTTTAACTCTAGGATCATCAGCACCCTACGGTCCACAGGGTCGCAAAGAGTTGGACACCACTGAGCACGCATGCAGGCACACACATTGGCACCACCAGCCTCCACTTTTACCACAGATACTTGCAGACTTTCAGTTTTTCCTAAGATTTGGCCATTCAGTCAGAAGAACACAGAGAAATTAACAATTGCTTATAACATTCAGATTTCATGCTCCTTTGTACAAATTCATTAGATTCTCCTACCTACCTGCTTCATGCAGTACAAGAACGAAACCTAATTCTGATGAACACTGTATTAGCCAGGATCCAATCAGGAGACAGAAACCAGAAAAATTTGAATGAAGAAAGGAATTATTAACTATCACAGAGAATTAGCTAATAAGAAGTAAACTCTAATATAGGAATAGCAGACATAAGGAGCTGCCACGACCCTTAGGGCTCAGGGTCCTCCTCCCCAGGGCTGAGATCCAGGAGCTCTCTGCATGGGAGGGAATTCACTGTGTCCTACACTTACAGAACTTACTGGACTCCATCCTCTGGAGTCCCTGGGAAGGCTATTCACAGAGAGGTGGCCCACCAGAGACACTGGTGAGCAGACACACCTGCTGCAGAAAGGAAAACTCCTTCCCCTTGCAACGTCTCTCCAGCGCCCTCTCCTGACAAAGCTTAACATCATGCCAACTGGCAAAAGAAAAACATCTAGAGTCCAGAACCATTTTCACACAGCAGGCAATAAAGGGTGAAAGTCGACCTCATAGACAATAAACTGATAACCAGAACACATCCTATAGCAAGCAATTGCAGTAAGTTCTAATAACCCAACACGCTCCATGCAAGCCACAGGTGCCAACTTCATCCTGTAAGAACTGCCACACTGAGGAAACCCGAAGGGTAAGAGACACGTGTACCCCAATGTTCATCGCAGCACTGTTTATAATAGCCAGGACATAGACGCAACCTAGATGTCCATCAGCAGATGAATGGATAAGAAAGCTGTGGTACATATACACAATGGAGTATTACTCAGCCATTGAAAAGAATACATTTGAATCAGTTCTAATGAGGTGGATGAAACTGGAGCCTATTATACAGAGTGAAGTAAGCCAGAAAGAAAAACACCAATACAGTATACTAACGCATATATATGGAATTTAGAAAGATGGTAACAATAACCCTGTGTACGAGACAGCAAAAGAGACACTGATGTATAGATCAGTCTTATGGACTCTGTGGGAGAGGGAGAGGGAGGGATGATTTGGGAGAATGGCATTGAAACATGTATAATATCATGTATGAAACGAGTCGCCAGTCCAGGTTTAATGCACGATACTGGATGCTTGGGGCTGGTGCACTGGGACAACCCAGAGGGAGGGTATGGGGAGGCAGGAGGGAGGAGGGTTCAGGATGGGGAACACAGGTATACCTGTGGCAGATTCATTTCGATATTTGGCAAAACTAATACAATATTGTAAAGTTTAAAAATAAAATAAATTAAAAAAAAAAAAAAAGAACTGCCCTGGCTAAAGGTGACAAAACTGATGTGGAGGAAGGAAAATTCTTTGTCAAGAGGCAAACAAATCTGACAACAGCAGGATAACAGAACTACTTCCACATCAGGTGCAGGGTTCTTGTCTCCTGGGATACATCTAAACTGTCCTTTTTTTTTCTTTTTTACTGTATACTGAGCTTGTCTCAAATCATTTTTTAGATAGTCCTTAGCCTGGCACAGATTTGATAATACCAGTCTTCTGACAAATGATGACAGACTGTGAATATCAAATCACTCACTGAGCCATAAATAATGTTGCTCATATTTTTGACCTTTGCTTAGCCATTCACACGAACGTGGTAACTGTTCTGTAATACGATAATTTCAGGCCTGTGTTTGTGTGTCACTCATGGCCTTTTGTCCAAGCTCTGGTCATTTTGCCAACCAAAATGCAAAGCTGGAGTGCATCTCTGGAACTAGAAAAAAAATCATACTCATATCCTCAGAGCACAGGATTAATGATCAGTAGTATCACGAATGATTCCAACCACAGGAAAGATTCAAAATAAAGGAAATGAGCAAACACGGGCCAATAACTCACTTTGGTACAGATCACAACATGCAGGCTTTTGAGAGAACATCAGATCTGGAGAAAGACCCTGATGCTAACAGAAATAAAATAATCATAATCCATATTTCCAGAAGAGGGGGGTAAAAAAGCATGTAAGACTAAGGTTCAAAACAGAACTGTATGGAGCATACCAGCAACTAACCTTAAGTAGGAGGGTGTAGAAAAGCTGACTGAAAAAGTAGAATGAAAATAAATATTCCCTGTGAACATCAACCTAATTTAGGACTCAATAAGCCTGAGCTGAATAATCAATTTCAATTGGGGCAAAAAGAGCCTTTGGAAAAGAAATAAAACAGACTAGTAAGGAAATCACAGGGACAAGCAAAGAATGTTTTATCTTGGTGGGTGGGGGGTGAATTCAAAATCTGGGAAATAACAGAAATAACTTAGTCACCGTTTTGCAGCACAGTCTGGGGAAGGAAAAACAGAGGCTGAGACACATGGGAACTGCTCTGTTGCTCTCTACCTCACTTAGCTGTTTTCTCTTCCTGGGATTCAGTTGTCCAGTTTCTAATTTCCATTAGATTTGGTTAGGTTTGGTCTTTTTTTCTCCATAGGAAGGTAAGCTCTGTGAAGGTAGAAATGTCTCTTTTTTTAAACTTTATTTCCCCAGTATCTAGGACAGTGCTAGGAATGGAACAAATACTCAAGAAATATGTTGGGTGAACTCACAAAACCCAAGAAAGGAATTTTTATATTGGGTTTTGATTGATTATATATATATATATATATATAATTTGATTGATTATATATCCAGTATCAAGTGTTACAGAGTAAACACATTCTAAACTAGGGTCACTAGTAATTTTAGGCTTCGTATTGCATGTTTTTTTGTTTTGTTTTACCTTCAGTGGTTGAGAACAAGTATTCACTGTGAAAACCATTCTTAGTTCCATAGCTAATACAAACACACATACACGATCAAAGCAATCTGGCTTGTACTTCTGCTTTCATGGATACGTGTTTTTTGTTTTTTTTTTTTCGATCCCATGGACTGTAACCTACCAGGCTCCTCTGTCCATGGGATTTTCCAGGCAATAGTACTGGAGTGGATTGCCATTTCCTTCTCCAGGGGATCTTCCCGACCCAGGGATCGAACCCAGGTCTCCCGCATTGTAGACAGATGCTTTACCATCTGAGCCACCAGGGAAGTCCTGGATATGTTTTTTTTTTTTCTTTCCTAGTCTAAATAGAGAATTCAGGAGCTAATATTAGTCTTGCTGCTACCTATTTACACTTTTTTCTAATTTTTTCAATCTAATTTGATCCTGTTGAAGGAAAACAATAAATTCAAGGGCCTGAAAAAATAAAATGCAAAGTGAGCAAGTTCAGGACAGCAAGAGAGAAGCCACCTTAAGTCCAAGTGTATGGTTCCTGCTGTCTCTCCTTGTTTCCCATACGTCCTACCCCCGAGATTTTAAGTTTCAGCAACCTCATTAATTTGTCAAGCTTTATGACTCAAGCTTAGGGGGTGGGGGAGAGGGCAGTGACCCATGAAACAAAGACTTCAATGTCTCCAGAAGCTGAGAAAATTCCAGCATTGTCAGGGCAGATACTATTTATAATCCAGTTAAAGTGTACGCTCCTAAATGCATTTTCTACGGCGAATATCCGACCCACACTTCTGAATTCCTGGCTTCCTCAATGGTGAAGAAGGCAAGCAGCTAAAACTCTGAGGACTGAGAAGGGGGAAAAGTGAACTCCTCGCTCTTACTATTTTATAACATCCAGCATCATGTGACAGAATTAAAAGGTTCCTGTTTTTGACTCACCTTTGACAAGAAAGTGCCTCATTGCTATGAGCTTTGAGCTTAAGTTACTGGAAACATGTGGGGTTGGAAAATATCCTACAATGCACACTTTAGGAGAGAAAAAAAAAGTTATGGAAAACTCCATTTAACTTTTTTCCAGAAAAATGCACCCACATAGGAATAGATGCCAAGCTACCTTATTGAATGTGTATACATGTGGCCCCTCATCGTGCACATACTCTACGTTAACACTTCTCTATGGCTCAAGAGTAGGGCTCTTCGGAAAAGGGGGTATCTTGCCCTGCTGCTGTCCAAGGGGCGGGTGCTAGGCAGCCCGGCGTTGCTGCAGGGGCTCTGCAGTGATTGATGACGACGGACTCTGCAAGCCCTGCACATTACCTCCACTCCACTCATGGATCCCAACCAAATTAATTTTCTCCTGTGCCAATTCCATCACATCCCTTGGGTTTACAAAGAAGTTTTTACCAGGCCATCAGAACCCAAAAGGGAATGAACATTTTCGTCCTGGCAGGAACTTAAAATAGAGCTTAAAAATAAAACAATGGGAATGAATTTTTAGCTCTGCAAAGCTCTTAGTCTCTAGAAATTTCTTGTACAACTGAAAAAAAAAAAATCCTACTCCTGCTTTTACTGCTCCATTTAAACTGCAAGTTATGAAGAAACTAATGTAGAAAGTCCAAGGTTTTCATTCCAGATCTGAACTGACATATATCAAACTAAACAGTCATGTCAAAGTATAAGTGGAACCAAGTTTCATGTACATCCCTAGTTAAGAGTCTAGCCCAAACAGTACTGCCAAACAGAAATATAAAGTGAGCCACATACATAAATTAAAATTTTCTAGTCACCATATTTTTTAAAAAATGAAGCAGATGAAATTAATTTTATCTTATTTCACCTAGTGTACCCCAAAGAGTATTTCAACATCAATTAAAAATATAAATTATTACTGTGATATTTTACATGTTTTTATGTTTTTGTTTACAAAAACAGGTGTGAATTTTATACTCGGAGAACACCTCAGCTTGAAATAGTCACATGTCAAGTGCTCAAGAGTCATGTGTGGCCTGGGCTACCATATTGGACAACAGAGCTCTAAAGGCTTCTCTTATGTTTCATTAAGTTCACTCTTCCAATCCAGAAAGTTCTAATTGCAACAACAAAGCTATCATTGGCAGGAGAAGATATTCTGAGCAGTGTTTCAACTTCTTGGACAAGTTCACACGTGGGCTTCACTCTGACACGTCCACACTTGGGGCCATCTGTTACAATGGAACGATGCCCACGAGAAAGAGGTTACCAGCTTCTAGAATCAGACATGCAACCACAGCAAGAAGATTCTCCTAGCTTAAGCAAGTTCCAAATCCTGAACTTCTGAACTTCATTTTTCCTAGGTGCTGCATCTGGACATTTAGCAGGGCTTAAATTAGTACCATTTTTGAGATACTGTCTTTGAAAGAGAGGAGGGGAAAAAAAAAAAAACAAAACAGGCTGAATCTTTTTAGGATGGGTCTTTGAAGAAGAAGGTTAAAGGAAACACAAGCTAACATTGGAAGAGGCACTGTGCCCTTCATATGCCATTTTTTTAAAAAAACAAATCAAGGCTTAAAAAGTCCCTTCGGTATGAACTGTTTATTCCCATCATACCTTCAACTGAACAACGGTAGTCACATTTCTGAAAACACTGCAGTCTTCTGATGTACATATGTATATATCTACTTCTTCTTGAAGGTGAATCTTACTGAAATTTTAATCTATTAATATCACAGGATTAGAAACACAAAGCTGATGAATGCTGATTTTCATTTGAAACACTCACTCTTCTTTGATTTTTTTTTCCAAACCATGTGCTAGTTGTTAGAAAATTTTAAAATCAATTTTTAAAAGAAAATTAACCTATTTTAATGCCCACAGATTCTAATATTACTTCTCTGACTTTAAAATATACCTTTGACTCCAAATGCTCTTAATATTTTATGAAAATAGTCATAAAATATTCACAAATACTTTATTAAAATGCAGTATTTTCCATTAAAGAACTTAAATATCTAGTGAGAATAAGAAAGCCAAAAGCTCAAACTGTACTTCATTGATGTATTCACTCAACAAATATTTATTTAGTGGCTACGTTACACCCGACACTACATACATACTACACAGGTGCTGGAAAAGGAAAACAAACATGGTCTCTCCTTAGTGGAGCTTAAAATCTAAGCTGGAAGATGAATAAGTAAGTAATAACAGTCAGAATGGGAGCATTAATATTGGGGAATTATAGAAAGCAGAGAGATAAGGAGAAAGAGAGAGACGGAAGGACGGAGGGAGGGAGGCAAGAAATTAAAGATGATAGACAGATAGATAGCAGATAGATGTGTGTGCATGCTCAATCGCTAAGTCGTGTCTGACTCTTTGCAACCCCATAGACTGTAACCCACCAGGATCCTCTGTCCATGGGATTCTCCAGGCAAGAATACTGGAATGGGTTGCCACACCCTCTTCCAGGGGATCGTCCCGACCCAGGAATCAAACCTGCATCTCCTGAGTCTCCTGAATTGCAGGCACATTCTTTACCATTGAGCCATCAGGGAAACCCAAATGGACAGATACATAGGTACATACACACATACATACATAAAGACTTGAGGCATGTATAAGGGAGTCAGCCAAAAAAAAAAACTGAGAGAAACAGAGAGGGAGTTACAGATGAAGGGGGAAATTAAGTGGAAACACCTAGAGTGAAAGCCAGGGAATGAACAGGAAATCTAAGAGGTAACAAAAAAAAGAAGAAGAAAAAAAAAAAAAAAAAACAAGCAAAAGGTGGCTGGATGGCAAAAAAAAAAAGTAGATGATGTTTAGGAGAAGCAATGGAGTTAGATGGAGAAGGGAATGGCAACCCACTCCAGTATTCTTGCCTGGAGAATTCCATGGACAGAGAAGCCTGGCAGGCTACAGTCCATGGGGTTGCAAAGAGTCAGACATGACTGAAGCACACAGGAACTCATGGAGTTGGGGGGCTTCATACGTCCCTTTAAGTTGCACAGACTATGTCCTAGCAGTGAGACACCAACTCGGAGTCTGAAGATTCAGACAGCTCAGAGGAGAGGAGATTAGATGGAGCACATGGACTGGCCCAGGCCTGAGTCCCTGCACTCCGATATCCAAAATTCACACTGAGGTAGACCTACCTAACAAACGGTATTCTAACAATAACTTCCACAAATATATATACAGATGGAGCAATATTTCTGGCCTCAAAGCCTAACCTTATATTCTGCAATTGTCCCATAGTAAGACAATATCTAATTTTGTAATCATATTCCCGGAAACATTCCCCAAAGTCTTGATAAAACATGAACTAAGACACTGAAGCAGAATTTTAGTTCCAACTTGAACATTGTTGTTATTATATTTGTTTTTAAGATAAGTATTGAACAAAGACTGTAACAAATTCCAGTGTAAGCACCATTCAGATCTTTAGATGTTATTCCAATATCTGATTTGATTCTTGTCAGAAACAAAGCATCAAGGATTCAATTCAAGGCTTTTTTCTACCCCTGTTCTCCCTCACACCCATTTCTCTCCTTAGAAAGAAAGTGCTTTCTTGAAACTGTTTTTTTTTTTCAGCGTTTTCATGCACGCACACACACACACACACACACACTCAAACACACACATACTCACACACACACACAAACCCACATTCATTATAAATACATGGCAATGTTCTGCCCATATTTTAAAACTTGACCTAAGTGAGACCTATCTTACCCATCATACTGCACTTTGTGTGTTTAATTCTATCGTTTTTTAAACAAGCATGTCAAGATTATGTGAAGGGGTAAGACAGGTTTTTAAAATTATGAATCATATCAGCTGTACCAAATGAAGACAAATATAATAAACACACCTTATCACACAGCCTAAGAAATAAAACCTTAAAGATATAATCAGGTTAAAAAAAAGATGTAATCAGATTAATTCTCAAAGCCATTTTGCAGAGTCTTCAGGCATTCTGCATCCCTATATGAGTAGTTTCAGAACAAGCATCAACTCATGTGACTACCACAGCTAGAAATCATTAATGCATTTTTCTGTAACTTCTCTGACAGTTCTGCAAGCAGAGGGATGGAAAACGTCCATGTTCTCCTTGATCCTATCACACTTCAGGGACAATTAACTGCCACAAGAAACTCAGTACCTCGACTTTCTAACCTAATAACATTTTCTTCCCATGTAACACCCTCACTTAATGGCGCAAATACAGCCGAATCCCACTACCATCACTATAATCACCGTCGTAGAATGAGCTTTAACATGTGTCAGGAGCTATGCTAAGCATTTTACTTATACTACCAAAAATAATGCTCATAAAACCCTGTGACTTAGATATGACTATGTCTATTCTGCAGATAAGGCAACCAAGTCAGAGAGATGTTAACAAGTTGCCAAAGATCAAAAGATAGTAAAAGCTGGAGACTAAATTTGACATCTACATCAACTCCTGATCTTAACTATTACATAAAAACTACATTAGAAAAAAGTTCATTTTCAATCATGCAGAGGAACTAGTACTACATTATCTCTCCCATTGTAATTAACTAGAAAATTAGACAAAATATATGAAACAACAGTTTTCAGTCATTAAACAGTAAGCAATTTGGGACTGTGATTACTGAAGGAAGAGGAAAAAATGAGATGAGCAATATAACCACCTAAGAGTTCTACCTAGAAGTACTTTCCAGACTGTGAGACAGAGAGGGGCAGCCTAGGCAGAGCAGAGCCTCGGTGAGCTGAGAAGGAAAGTTTGGAATTTGGGGAGAATGAGGTAGAATATGTAGGACAGAGTAAAGGAAAGGAAGGAGCTATGCAATAATAATAATAAGCCTAGAAAATGTCCTTATAGATCTCCTTGAGTCTTTAGTTAATACACAAATGCAGAGAGTCAAACTCTGTAGGGCTGAGCAAAGACTAGCTACCAAAATATGACTACAAGGAAAAAAACATCTACTGGGAAGCTATAAGCAAAACAGCTTTCAGAGCTCACAAAGGACTGGGAAACAATCAAGATCCAACCTGCCTGAGCGGAAAAACTTCATTCAACACCTGCTTTATTCAGCAGAGACTTCATTCTGGAGAATAAACAAGGCCTACAGGAAGACTACGCAAGATCCAGTCTCACAAAAAAATTAAAACAACATCAAAAGAATCAAGCTGATCCTTGAGTAAATTAAGGTGACAAAATCCAGAGATACAAAAGTGTAATACTCACAATGGCTATCATCAAATAAAATATTACTAGACCTGTGGGCAGGAGAGACTTAACTCAGCAGGCCTGGGTTGCTCAAACCCTGCACGTTTCAAAGGCAGGTCTGTCTGCTGGACTGACTTTCACTGGCTTCTAAGAGATAACCTCTGAGCCCTTGGCACAGTATGCTTAATAAGAGTGTTTCTGTATGTCATGAGAAATGCTGGGCTGTATGAAGCACAAGCTGGAATCAAGATTGCACGCAGAAATGTCAATAACCTCAGATATGCAGATGACACCACCCTTATGGCAGAAAGTGAAGAACTAAAGAGCCTCTTGATGAAAGTGAAAGAGGACAGATAAAAAGTTGGTTTAAAGCTCAACATTGAGAAAACTAAGATCATGGCATCCAGTCCCATCACTTCATGGCAAATAGATGGGGAGACAGTGGAAACAGTGATAGACTTTATTTTGGGGGGCTCCAAAATTGCTGCAGATCATGATTGCAGCCATGAAATTAAAAGACACTTACTCCTTGGAAGGAAAGTTATGATCAACCTAGACAGCATATTAAAAAGCAGAGACATTACTTTGCCAACAAAAGTCCATCTAGTCAAGGCTATGGTTTTTCCAGTAGTCATGTATGGATATGAGAGTTGGACCATAAAGAAAGCTGAGTGCTGAAGAACTGATGCTTTTGAACTGTGGTGTTGGAGAAGACTCTTGAGAGTCCCTTGGACTGCAAGGAGACCCAACCAGTCCATCCTAAAGGAGATCAATCCTGAGTGTTCATTGGAATGACTGATGCTAAAGCTGAAACTCCAATACTTTGGCCACCTGACACGAAGAACTGACTCATTTGAAAAGACCCTGATGCTGGGAAAGATTGAGGGCAGGAGGAGAAGGGGACAACAGAGGATGAGATGGCTGGATGGCATCATCAACTCAACAAACATGAGTTTGAGTAAACTCCAGGAGTTGGTGATGGACAGGAAGGCCTGGCGTGCTGCAGTCCATAGGGTTGCAAAGAGTAGGACACAACTGAGGGACTGAACTGAACTGAACTGAACTGTATGTCTGAGGTCTTGAGCCACACTGTCTTGGGATGATCACCTCTCTCTATGCCTGAGGCCATGGGCTATGCTATACAGTTTACCAGAAAACTTTACCCTAGAAAGAGGTTTCCTAACTTTTGTTACCTTTTCAAACTTTTTTTCCTAACTTTTGTGATTTAGGGTAAATACTTTTTTTGCTGGGGGGAGGGAGGAGGTGGAGCTTTGGGAGGAGCAGCGTAAAGTCAAAGCAACTGAGACCACAGGGGCACAACATGACCCCCCCAAAAATTCCAGTACACCGAGGCTCAGGTAAATATCTTCAGTTGGCAACACTTTGTATGTGTTATTACATACTGTTGCTGGAAAATTAACTGAATCCCAATATGGGAAGGGACACCTGAAAGTATTGCACTTGTTTCCACACGAACCAGTAAGTTAATAGCTGGCACATTTGGATATAAAGATACCAACATTTTAGACTACAGAGAAAAGGGAAAAGACTTACTGAAAAAACCAGTGAATCAATACTTAAGTTATACTGTATAAAACATACCACAAGGCTGCTGCTGCTGCTAAGTCACTTCAGTCGTGTCTGACTCTGTACGACGCCATAGACAGCAGCCCACCAGGCTCCCCCATCCCTGGGATTCTCCAGGCAAGAACACTGGAGTGGGTTGCCATTTCCTTCAAAAGCATCACGCTGGGAAGATGATCAGAAGTCTACGGAGAACTGATTCTTTGAGAGGGAAATCAGCAAACTGCCCTGTTACAAAAAGATCTGACAAATGGTAGTTTTTTTTCCTGGTTTATAGGAGTCAATCATACACTATTTAACCCATGGACAGAAGGTTAAATGAAACAATACTCAGTCACAATATTGATAAGCATCTAATATCTTCCAGCAGCACTTGAATACTTAATAACCCTCCATCAAGTTACTGTAGTTAATGCGTCCTGAAAAAAGAACGAGTCAGCAATCCTCTTCCAGTGCCCTATTACAGAATTTTATCTATGATCCTTAAGTATTTTCACTTTTTGCCCATAACACTAACCAAAAAAAAGGCACCCTCTGAAAATAACTGATTTTCCACTACACTTCATTCTATAAACTTTAATCAACTTGCCAGAAAGTCTTTAAAAAGAAGTTGTGCATAGTCCATTCATACTTCAGTGGACATAATAAACTTAATACCTCTTAAAGAAATTTTAAATACTTGGCAGTGAGATAACTCCATAAAAGCTGCTAATGACTCAAGAAACTTGTGGTCCAATGTCAGATTCAGGAACAGCAGTTGGTGATCTTCCTTTTCTGCTAAAGCAACAGAAAACAATCTGGAATGCAAGGAAAAATGGCATAGGGAAAAAAATCTATCAAAAATCCTGATGTTGCTTCTGACATAAACTGAATTTATAAGTGGCTCCAAGAAAGGAATGATATTCATGCCCAAATATATTAGGAACTGTAACAGTACTTCCAGAAGGGAAAAATTATCACACTAAGTGTAAATATGTATATAAATGACAGTAAAGACTTCGTACACCTTCTACCTACTACCAACCCAATCATCCTTTTATTTTACTCTATCTTTCTTAATTACCCAACTGTGTCAATGAAAAGTTATCTTATAGAGTAATGAGGAAGGATGGGAAAATCCTGTCTGTGCCAGGCTAAGTATGTTCACTGCAGGGCCAATTTCCCTCAGTCATGAACTCTGGACACCCTTCCGATTCCAATCATAAACCTTTCCCACTGTCTGTCTGGCAAGCCCACTGAGTGGGAGACAACAAAACGATTTTAGGATGTGCCAACTGAGGATAAGAAGGAAACCAACAAGCTAAATCCTTCACACGCATGACCCAATCCTTACTCCTCAAAGAACCCAAAGAAAAACAGTAACTTTATCATTAACTCCTAATACACAGAATTGTTACCCATATTCACTACAGAAATTAATGGGGAAAAAAATGAACTGTACCTAAAAATGTGTATCAAAAAACCCTATCAGACAATTTAGGCAACAAAAATTTAGAAGTTCTAAGAATGAAATAATAACCAGCAAAAGAAAAATCAAGCTGTGAAAATAAAAAATTGACAAAAGGGAAGAAATAGTTTGCATGTGTACGTGCTCAGTCACTTCAGTTGTGTCCGACTCTACAATCCTATGGACTGCAGCCTGCCAGGCTCCTCTGTCCATGGGATTCTCCAGTGCATTGCCATGCCTACTGGAGACCCATATCTCCATGGAGTGGGTTGCCATGCCCTCTTCTAGGGGATCTTCCTTACTCAGGGATTGAACCCCCGTCTCTTATGTCTCTTCTATTGGCAGCTGGGTTCTTAACCACTACCACCACGTGGGAAGCCCAAGAAATAGTCTATTGAGAGTTAAATCAAATACCAAAAAGCTTGGTCCTTCAGGCATATTTTATAACTCAGCCTCTCTTCTGTCCTATCTCTTGTCTCTGAGAGCAAACATCTCAAAACTTGCTAGCCCCTCACTGACATGCCCCTTTACCTTTCAAAGCATTTCTGTAAGCGTAATCTAACTTTCATTACACCATGCCTATGAGACTGCACCATTCCCATTTTAGACCAACCCGCTAGTGTCAAGCACCTTGGATAAGGTCACGGAGCTATTTTGGGACAGAGCTCTACCTTACTCTAACTTACTATCCTCATTCTTTCCACAATATTGCACTATTTTGCTTATTCTCCTTACCCCATTTCTATTTTTATCCTTGCCCCATTTGTTTCTCCTAAGTTTCTACTAACCTAATGTTCTACTAGAAGCATATGGGGTTGCCAGGGACAGAAACCCACTGCGGGGAGTGCAAGGAAGGAGAAAGAATAAGGACACAGCAGGCCACATTACAGATACCCGAGGACAGCAATTTCACAGCTAGGTCCCTGGGGAGTGGAACTGGGATGAGGTCAAAGACAAAGTTCTCCTTGCCGTGTCTTTCGTGAGTCGTCTCACTACACTCTCAGGACATCTGTGCTTCACTGCACACACCCACCCCAGTTAGTCTCACTTGACACCGTCAGCCTCAGTCCACACACGGCCCCTGGTAATCACCAAGTTCGCCTACCCCTTCCTCATCTTTCCATGCTTCACAGACTGTAATAATATTCGTATCTTTACTCAAACTCTCTCAAGAGTGAGTTAGCTGTCTCTCCATCAGATGATGGCCCGGCTGACTTTGGTTGGGTGTCCACCACTGGCTTGATTAGCTATGGGAAAGGGAAAGAACAATATGGCAGGCCAGGAAACCATTCTGGCAACAGGTAGTTCATAGACTGGGGCATTAAAGTACTACATTATAACAATTGTTGAATGATAGTACAGACATTTAACCAAATTCCTCATTTTAAAGATGAGGATACAGAGGTCTGCATGGTAAAGTGACTCACCTAAGGCCACAGAGATGCACCATGGCAGTCATGCCTACGGTCCACATATCTGATTCTTTGAAGCCGCATACTTTACTCTGAAACCTATCATCAAAACTGGTCAATCCATAGTTAATGACAGAGCTCTTGCTCACATCAAGCTAAATATCCTGATAAGTCAATAGCAAATCTATCATTAACCACAATGTATAAATACTCATGAAATATACCTACCTTTAAAGCAGTACACTTCAACCACAGCTTCCCAGTAAAATCATCTGAGGAGCTTCCTAAGAAATGCCAGTCCCCATGTCCCGCCCTAAACCAATTATATCAGAATCTCTGAGGGCAACCTCCTGACACTGGTTCTGTAGCTACTAAAAAGCTCCCCAGGTCAAACTAATATGCAGAGTTCAGCATCGCTGCTTTACAATCTTAAAATTAATGTGCAAATATATCTACAGAAATTCTTTAACATCTCTAATCCAAATTCAAAATCAGACAAATAGTAATTTAACAATATACTTTAGATCACAAGTTTTAGACAAAATTTGGTTATCAACAATTAGTTACCATGTAGTATTCATCTATATTCTTAACAAATATGAAGTAGATTATAAGCTCCATTGCCATTCTCTGTCATATCCCGTACAGCACTTTGCATTGTTGATGCTTAATAAATGATTGTTGATCATACAGATAAATGAGTGATCTTATTTATCTCTCATAGTGGCCCTCGAAGATGGGCATTATTATTTCCTTGTCACTAATGAGGATTTTTAAGCTAAGAAAGACTCTAATACAGTCAGAGTGATGCCAAAATCACATGTCTTTTCAGAGATTTAATCAACACTGATCTTTTGAGCAAACATCAAAACTGTTATTTCATACAGATGGCCAATAGGCATGTTAGAAAATGCAAACAAAACTATAATGAGGTTATCACTTCAAAATGGTCAGAATGACCATGATTAAAAACCTACAAATAATAAATGTGCTCAACCATAAAAAGAATGAAATGATGCATTTTCAACAACGTGGATGGACCTAGAGATTACCATACTAAGTGAAGTAAGTCAGAAAGAGAAAGACAAATACCATGTGATATCACTTAAATGTGGAATCTAAAGTACGATACAAATGAACATATGAATAAGGCAGAAACAAACTCACAGACATAGAAACCAAACTTATGGTTACCAAGAGGAAAGAAGGGGGGGGGGGGGGATAAATCAGGAGTTGGGGATTAGCAGATACAAATCACTATATATAAAATAGACAAACAAGGACATGATGTACAGTACAGAGAACTATATTCAATATCCTATCATACCATTATGGAAAAGAATATGAAAAATAATAGATATATGTATAACTGAATCACTTTGCTATATACCAGAAACTAATACAACATTGTAAATCAATTATATTTCGATAATTCTTTTTAAAAAACTGATACATTAAAAAAGTCATTTTGAATACTAGCTCTATTATTTAATTTCAAAATCTGAGCATACTGCCACCAAATAAATCTTTCGACTGTCCAAATTCACACTGGACAGTAATCCAGGAACTCCACTTATGGCAAACATAGTTTAAACTCAAGCCACGTATCTAACTCAGTGTGTAAAGTTTTAAGAATTGAATGGAAAAAATTAACCATGTTTAATCTAAAATATGACTCAAGGCTTAGTAAAAGAATAAGTTGGTGAGTAGTAGTCAATAATTTAGTAGTCACCTAAATTATTCCTCCTGCTGCTGCTGCTAAGTCGCTTTAGTCGTGTCCAACTCTGCGTGACCCCATAGACGGCAGCCCACCAGGCTCCCCGGTCCCTGGGATTCTCCAGGTGAGAACACTGGAGTAGGTTGCCACACTTTTAACTTTTATTAAAAGTTAAAAAAAACTTTTAATAGAAACTGGATCTCTTGCATAAGATGGAGCAAAATCTCATAATTTGCTGACACTGAAGAGCTAAAAACTAAAGAAGAGAAACCCATGCAAAAGAACCTGTGCTTCTTCTTAAGTAATTGAAACAATATTTTTGTTTCAATATCAAACCCTGCAAGAAGCTATAAAAATCTGGACTAAGCTTTTGAAAAACAACATAAAATTCTCCTGGCTAGCCAACGCCAGGCTCAGGATGAAGGACCAAAGGTAAATGAAGCTGCTTAATATACTCAGCTCTAAAAATAAAAGAAAACCAAAAAGGAGGTGACAGTAGAAGAAATGGAAAATTCCTAACATATTTCCTCATCTCTAATCATTTGATTAAACAAATGAATGAATGATGCTATTTATCTCTCATAGTGGCCCTTTTAAGCAAAAAAAAAAAAAAAAAAAAAAACTTTTAATAGAAACTGGATCTCTTGCATAAGATGGAGCAAAATCTCATAATTTGCTGACATTGAAGAGTTAAAAACTAAAGAAGAGAAACCCATGCAAGAACCTGTGCTTCTTCTTAACTAACTGAAACAATATTTTTGGAAGAATATTCAAGATACCATCTTAAAAATTTCAGAATGTTTCTTATATTAATATTATTGCTGATTTTGCCAGTACAGTATCTGAACTAAGATTTTGTAAGATGGCCCCAGAAACTGGCTTGGTTCTGCTGTTGCTAAAAAAATATGCCCACATATCAGCAATAAAGGCAGAATGAATGAGACATAATCCAGAGTGTACAAAAGAGCAAACTGCTACTAACAACTACTATTTTGTCATCAGGCAAATACATAAATAATGACTTGAGCCTGGTGTTATGCCACGTGCAAAAGCAAAAGTCTTCCTCTACCCACAACATTATGTTCTACAGAGAAAGATATACTTAGTTCCCTGGTATTTATACACATTCACGTGACCCTGTGGGTTTTTATTTTTAATTCATAGGCTCTGTTACATCACACTTTAACATGAGCAACAGCCTTGTAAAAGAACCACGTGATAAACCAGTTGGGTCCAGTGTCTAATCAGATCCAGCACCCTGATCACAGATGAAGCATCTGGGCATCCTTACTTTAACCCCTTCAATGCACCAGGGTATTATTTAGAAAATTATTGTTCTAGTACCCTAAATGATACCTTAGTCATGCTGCCCTACAGGCTAATTGAAGAGAGATCAGGATAAGAAGTCAATGACACAGCAATACTGGTTGGGATCATTCTATAGCTCAAGTACAGTAAGGAACTGTACTACTCTACACACAGCTCATTCCACCACACACTCAGAGTATACTGATGATGCCAAATAATTAAGATATTTTCTGAGTCTCTGACTTCTCAGGAACTATCTCCAGTCACTTCTCAGAAGTCGGTGAAGCTAGCTCTTTCTGCTCTGTGGTTTCTGTTCAGTGCTGCTGATTTTAATTTATAAAACAGGCTGAGTGGACACAAGAGAACTGTGTATCATCACAGGTGGACACAAAACAATTCCAAATACCCCTCAGCGCCCATAAGACTCTGTTTCCAGGTCCTTTTGAGTTTTGCTCCTAGATACCTCTCAGATTCACTTTAAAGTCCCCATTACCTCTCAGCTGGACTAACACAGAAACTATCTCACCACTGTCTCCAGATTTTCCTCTTGCCCCTAGCCCTGCTTTACCCCGGCAATCCCTGCTCAACCTCTTCTTCACACTGCAGCCCAAAGGATCTTTTCAAAATCCAAACCTGATCATATGATCCTTCTACCTACTTGACCCCATCCCCCATTTTAAATTCTATAACAGCTTTCCATTTTGGTTGGGGTAAAGATCTAAATCCTTCCAGGGCAATCAAGGCTCCAGGAGGTATGGCTTCTACCAAGCTTCCTAGCTTCATCCTGCACGTGCTCTACACGGAGGCCCATGCTTGCATCACTCCTGTCTTACTGTTCCTGGAACACACCACACTCCCTTCCCACCCTAAAGCTTCTTGCACATGCTTTTTCCTTCTGAAATAGTCTACCAGAACTCAGCATAAAATTTACCTCTTTAGGAAGGCCTTCCCTAACCCCATGACCAGGTCAAATTCCCTTACTCTATGGCCTTCTATAATTTTTTCACAACTATCAATTGGTACTTAATATCTGATTATTGGATTAATTTTCATCTTTTTCATTGATTACCAGCCGCATGAGGACAGAGATCATACCTGTGTCAACTAAGGTAACCCATTAGTCCCAATTTTCGTGGAATAGTCCCAGTTCTTGCTGCTGCAGAATAATTACTAAGTGTACCACCTTTGCCTTCCAAAAAACCCTATTATACTAAAACGTATATGGTTGTCTCAGTTATGATCATCACTGAATTCCCGGTAACTACTGCTACAACAGCTATATAAAGTAATCAATGAATACTGATTGAACTACTAATGAGTATAAAATCTAATGTAATCTTGACATATATCAAGAAAAAAAAGATCTACTAAGTAGCTTTCCAACATACCAAACTGCTAAACGGAGATAACTATCAAAGATATAGCCAAGTCTTAATAGCCTTTGGCATTGAGAATATTTTTGCTTAGTTACTAAACACACAATACTTCAGATCAACTCTAGAGAAGCACCATTGTGTTCATATTATTCCAAAATGGGTCACTGGAAGATCAACTGCTTTGATGAGGTCAGTATCTCAAAGTCTGTATAAAGAACACTTTGACCCAAATAAAGGTATCAAAGTGGGTTTTCTACCACAGAACTACAGTAAAAAAATGTTCTGCCTTAATTATTGCACTTAGTAAACGAAGGTGTTGCCTGTATATGTGTCACTGTAGGCAATCAAGACTCCTCACATTCAACCACAGTGAGGAAGAAATTAAATTACATCTCCATGATTAATTGGCTTTAACCAATATAAAAGGCCTTTGTTGAACAACCATCTTTGACAAGGGAAATGTAGAATTAAGCATAGAGCATGTAAATATCTGCTTTGGGCACTAGCCAGCATTTGATCATTAAATCCATCAAAGCAGTAATAGTTTAGGTGAACTATCTCCTGACTATAGCTCTGAATTCCCCACTAATCAGACTGAAAGAAGTAAGAGATCCACAGACTGCCAAAGGCAATAAAATAACATCCAAGCATTCCTCAGGTCTGAGGTATGTTATGTCATCCCTAACACAGCTCCAGAGAGCTACAGTGCACCACAGGAATTTTATATAAAAGAGAAGTCAGGCAATAAGACCACCAATCAACACACTGGGGGAAATCATATATGTTAAGAGAGAGAATCTGGCCCGGCTAGAAATAATTTTGGGAGGAGCTTCCTCAAGAAAAGGCAGGCCACTTCAATAGTTTTTCTCTACATCGAAAATTCTGAACAATCCATGTAGCCAAGATAAGAATCTTCAACAGAGAACAAGCCAGGGATGAATGTGTAAAACCCTCTTCAAAAGGAAGCAGGACATCAGAATTTCCCTGCATTACTCATTTTACTGGCTTGCATTTTTTTCCTGCCTTAATTACGCATAGAACCAATCTAACAATAATTGTGGTTTTAATTACAAGTCCATAGGCTCACAGAATTTTAAAAGAGTTCCATCTTCAAACTCTCAGAGGTTTGTTATTTATACAAAGCTTCAGAGAGAAAAGCCTGAATTTTCTGCATATGAGTTCAAGGACCTACATATAAAGGTTCATTAAGTCTTATTGTTACATGCACAAATTTATAGCAAACTAAATATATTTCCTCAAGATAGAATCTTTAGCTTTAAATTACAAACTGCCTCTTGACCCTCAATGTTAAGAACATTTTATGATCAAATGAATTCAACATTAGAAAAAGAAAAAGCCTCTCAGTTAAAAATATAAAATCTAAATCCCTCAGTTTAAGAAAAAATGTTTAGTTCTACAAACAGATAATCTACACCCAAAATTTGCTTCTGCAAGGCAGTTTTTCACATAACTAGGTTATACTACATGAACTCATTCATCTGTAAGGGACTTACTGTACACTGAATACACTTAACATTCTTCTTGCCAACATAGCATGTACTGTCAGGTGGAAGAGATGACAGTACACAAGCTCATAAGTAAATGATGAAAATACATGGTCGCAGATATTCTTAATCACTTTGAAAGAAACCATCAGGAAGCTGTGATTTAGTACAGCATCAGGGAGTCAGGGAAAGGCCTCATTCTTCTTCCCTTCACCCCAGAAAAGGAGAATAAATTTGTAAATCATCAGAGTTCATGGGGACTATAGAGAGCTTCTTGTTCTTAGTTGAAGTGCTTTTAAAATACTAAGTCAGATCTTCAAAAATTATAGGTAAAATCATGAATATTTGGTAAAATATTACTTTAAAATTCTAGTTTCTAAACAAGAACAACAAAAAAAAAGATTCCAAATGGGGAAGAAATCCAGAGGATGTTACCTGTGTGGCAATAGAATGAATGATTTTTTTAGTTTGAACTGGTGAGCTAAGAAGGCAAAAGGAAATTATCAGGTCAGAAAAAGGTATAAGATAAAATTATGTCATTTTATAGACTCAGTTTCTTGGTAGCTTAAATGAAACATGCTTGAGAAGTCGGAGAGTGATTCCGGTAACATCTGTCTCTACAATACACCCAGAAACTGGCAAGCTTTAATTGAAAACTAGATTTAAAATCACCAGGAGTACACGTGTACTGCAGCTGTGAGGCCTCCATGTATACCCCACTGTGCTTTCCCTGTTCTAATAAGTAGAACAAAGTTGCTTCACACGTTTTCAAATTCAAGGAATAAGATTTGCACAGTGAAGTCTTAGGACAACACCATGCCAAGACAGCCAACACCCCAGGGTCTTCCTTGGACTCAGGACTTCCTCCCCAAGGATAGTCTCTGTGCCTGGAGCCCCTGTGAGAGCTTTCAGGGGCTCTAGAAAAGCAGAAGAAAAAGAATTTGCAAGGAGACACATTATACGGCATTATACCAAATGAAAAACCTTGCTCTCATAGGCTGCAAGTGCAAACCACATTTTGAAACGATCAACTCTTAACTACACATGCGTATATAAACTTTTCAAAATTCCAGGTAAAAAATATACACAAAAATATCAAATGCTAATGTGTATTTTTTTATAAAGAGATTTAAACATTAAAAAAAAACACATACAACAACTTTTTCAATGTTAGACAATGGAAGAACCACAGAAGAAAAAAAAAGGTAAGTGGTAAATAATGGGGAAAGGTCTGAGGGGACTCAAAACAAAAAGGGGGGTTCGGGGGTGGGGGCTCAATCCCAAAAGTGTGCAGAGAGTTCAGAGAGATTAACTGTTGACATGAGGGGCAGGGGGAACAAACCAAACTGGCAAAAATTGATCAAGAAGCAAAATAAAATACCATAATCATGACAAATGGTAATGTATTTTTAGAACTCCAGAAAGATCGTAGAGTTGGCCGTCTCATAGTGAAGAATTAAGCCGTTCAGTGTGTGCACTTTTAAACTGTTTAAACAGCTCAGACTACACAGGAGTGACCAATGAAACTGCTCCGTGGTGCTGACTCAGTCCTTCCTTCTGGATAGGACAGGGTACTTCTGCCTCACAGACTCTTTCTTCTATATAAATTAGAACAGAAACAAACCAAAAAAAAAAAAAAAAAATTTACCCTAGCTCATCCATGATAAATATACACTTCTAAGAAGGGACTTCCCAGTATCCAGAAACTGTCTGCCTCTTCATCACTACGGGAAAATTTGTGGTTACTTTAAAAAAAAAAAAAAATGAGCTATTCGGTCATGAAATTCTTAATAATAATAATGCAAGCAGTAATTCTTGCTTTTTCATGGGATAAAAGTACAAATTGTCAAGAATCAAGATTTGCTTGTTTGTTTGTTTTATTGAGGCTTTCAAGGGCTAAGTCAAAGATCTCTCTTGGTAAATGTCACATTGTACTTGAAAATATATGGGTTATTTTCATATATCTTTTGATACTGATTTCTAACATAATGCCACAGTATGAAAGAACAGACTCTGTATGATTTCAATACCTTTAGATCATGAAACTTTTGCACCTTGCTTTATTTTCCTGGATATGTTTCAATGTCTCCTCGTTTATAGTCTATGGGAATTTGAACAGAATTTGTACCCTGCTGCTGTGAAAAAACTGTATAAATCTTAATTATGTTGAACTGGTTCATAGTGCTCTTCAGGTCTACTATATCCTTATACTTTTCTATTCATTCTATTGATTTTTGAGAGCTTGATATTGAAACTCCAAAATATTCTTAATTTATCTACTAAAAATAGTATGTAATATATAGTAGAACTATGTGTAACTTTGCTCTGTATTTTCCAAGTCTCCTGAAAATGTATTACTATACTTTTATTACTTAAAAAAAAAAAAAAGAAAAACAAGAATCAAGGCTTTTGATGTATCTCTTTGAGAGTGTGTGTGTACACATGTGTACATTCGTTTTTGTCATTAAAGGAATTTCTATCAGAATACAGGCAGTTTTTAAAAGACACATTTGTTTTATTCCAATCTTTTTCATAAGTCAGGCAGTTTTTTGTTTGTTTTTTTTTTTTGAGGGAAATCCGGTGTTTTATGATACTTCCCACAAAGCCCAGCAAGCTCTTTCATACTAAAATAATTATTAAGAGTAAACCACAGGCTCAGTCGATACCCAAGAAAGATTCTTCCTTCCCCAAGCAAAAACCTCAATTCAAAAGTGGTCTGAAACACAGACCAATACATCTTCTGTTTCTAAAAAGATTTTTATTGGTAATAGGATGATAAAACTGCAGTTTCTTTCTGAAGGCTATATAAAGATTTATGGAAAGGTCACCCTGGTGGCTCGATGGTAAAGACTCTGCCTCCAATGCAGGAGACAAAGGTTCGATACCTGGGTCAGGAAGATCCCCTGGAGAAGGGAATGGCAACCCATTCCAGTATTCTTGCCTGGGGAATTCCATGGACAGAGGAGCCTGGAAGGCTACAGTCCATAAGGTCACAAAGAGTCGGACCCAACTGAGCAACTAACACACACACAACAGAAGACACACTTTCTTGAGCATAAGTACCAGGACCTAACACAGTTCCTAGCAAGAAGATACCATGGATACATGCATTTATTTGAGCAGTCCAGGAACAAACAAATAGATTAATGTAAGGGTTCAAGTGAGACAAATTCATAAACTGCATTTTCTTATACTGAACCTTTTTTTTCCCCCTCCCACTTCTTATACTACACTTCAGAAATGTTCTCTTCCATTTCCAAGCTGTCTGAGTCGGTGCTCAGTAAGTATGTGGAGAATTAATGACTGACACATGAATTAAAACATGACTAGCAAATCAATACATGAATGAATGAACAGTGAAAGAATAAACAGATGGTGGTTCCCTCCCACATCACCTCACTTTCTCTGGACTTGGTCTGTCACCTTCTCATGAAGCTGTATTTGAGTCTCAGGCCATCACCCCATCTTAAAGGGATTTGTCAAAACTCACTTTATGTCACTCCCTGCATTCTCATGAAGAAATCAAAGTTTCAGGGGAAAATAGAAACATATGATTGAGATAAGTTGGCTCAAATCCTACTCCTCTTCCTAAAAGGTCCATGACTCTTGGCCAGGGTTTCTTCATCTTGGCACTGTCAACGCTTTGGGCGGCATAACTCTTTGTCACAGAGGCTGTCCTGCGCAGTGTAGGATGTTCTGCAGCCTCTTCAGCCTCTACTCACCAGATGTCAACATCAAGCTGCACCCCAGTTGTGACAACCAAAGTCACGTCTCTAGATGCTGTCAAAATCATCCCCAGGGACGAACCACTGTTGTAGGCAAATTTCTTGATTATTTAAGCCTTGTTTTTCTCACTTGAAAATGCGTGTTGGACTTCCCTGATGGCGCAGTGGATAAAAATCTGCCTATCAATGCAGTGGACATGGGTTCAATCCCTGGTCTGGGAAGTTCCACATGCCACGTAGCAACAAAGCCCATGTGCCACAACTACTGAGCCCACACTCGCATCTTCGAGCCTCAACTGCTGAGCCTGCGTGCTCCAACTACTAAAGCTTGCGTGCCTCAAGCCTGTGCTCTAACAACAAGAGAAGCCCGCACATGGCAACTAGAGAGTAGCCTCTGCTCACTACAACTAGAGAAACCCATGTGAAGCAACAAAGATGTTATAGAGCCAAAAATAAATCAATCAATATTTTTAAAATGTGTATAATACCACTTTTCTTAAGTAATGGTTGTAATAATTAAATGTAAAATAACTATAATTACAAAAAATCTGACAGGAAGAAGACTATAAATATTATTAGAGTGCCCATTATGTGTCAGGAACCAAATAGAGGGAGTCATTTAAATTAATCCCCTTCAATCCTCACAACACCCATATGGACTGTGGACACTCATTTTCACCATCATCACACAAATGAAAGTTGTCACATCCAAGAAACAAACTGAAGCTATCTGACTCCCCGAAGCCAAGCTCTCACCTACCATACTCTGCAATCAATCTCCAAACACAGCTTCTCATTCAGTAGGCCATTAACAAGTATTTGTACGCTTCCAATGTTTTCCTAATTTTCTTTCCCCAGAATAATCAGAGCTCGATGTGTTTCCCTACTGCACAAAATCCGGAAATGATGTCTTAAAATCCTGTGTCAATAATATCTCCCATATCAATTATATCACAGTTGCCTCTTCCATCCTTAAAATTACTGAGTTCCTCCTGCCTGATATATGCCGCAAACACTTTGTGTCTGTAGTATCTACTGGCATCAATGCTCTGTACTCAGCTGTAAGTTCCTAAAGATCAGAGATTGGTTTCCACACATAAAAGAAGTCTCATTACATGTTTATGGGTGATAGTGTTGACCTTATACTAGAGAATAACAAAAATATATTTCTATTGATTTGACATTGTCAAGGTTTACAATGAAAAGCCATATAGAGAACATGAAACAGGGTTAAGACAGCTGAACTTCAACTGAATTGAGCAATTTTATTTTTTCAAATACTAAATTACATCTAATGAATGGAAGGAAAAAGAATCTATAATTGTTTAAGCTTCTCAATGCTGAGCCCTTGGCCATGATGCTTCCATTTGAAACAACGGAAAAAAAATCGGTTTGGCTAATACTAGCAGAGCTTTTTCTACAGGATTTAAAAGATCGTAGAAGATTAGTCTGTAAATGAAAAATCACCATAGTAAGAGCATATGAATAATAAGAATTTAAAGTTTTAAAAAAAGTTATACAAAGAAAAGAAACCAAACCAGAAGGCAGACAGAGTTTTATTACCAAATTTCTTTTTTTGACTTTTCTATATAATAATAGGTTTCTATAATTTATACACGAGAATATTTACTTGAGGCTTACTTTAGTAGAAAAATCCTAATTTGTAGGCCATAACTGCTATTTTCCAGTTCAGTTATCTTCTGTGAGCATGTTGTTTCCCAATTATAAAGTAGTACCTCAAATACTATTCATGATTCCCTCAGTCCTAGCAAAGGTTCATTTCAAAATCTAATCCTAATAAAAATGACAAGAACAATAACCATTTTTTTTTAATGAAAGAGACAGTGTGTGGGTCAGAGGAATGATCAAGTCCCACCAGAAACTACCATTTACAAAGTCAGACGTTCACTCAGCTGTGTCCAACTCTTTGCAATCCCGTCAACTGTAGTCCACCAAGTTCCTCTGTCCATGGAATTCTTCAGGCAAGAATACTAGAGTATGTAGCTATTCCCTTTTCCAGGGGATCTTCCCAACTCAGGCATCGAACCTAGGTCTCCTGCATAGCAGGCAGACTCTTCACCATATGAGCCACCAGGGAAGTCCAAAGACCCCTTCACACACCCTAAAACTACTGTTATCTAAAAAAAAAAAAAAAACTGAAAATAAGAAGCATTGGCAAGAATATGGAAAAACTGGGAACTGGAAACTTAGTACATTGCTAGTGGGAATGTAAAATGGTACAGCTGCTGTGGAAAACAGTCTAAAAGTTCATCAAAGGGTTTAACACAGACTTACAATATGACACAGCAATTCCACTCCTAAGTGACTACCTGAGAAAAATGAAAAATAAATTCCAACACAAAAATTTATACACAAATGCTCAGAGCTTCATTACTCATAACAGCTAAAAAGTGGAAGCCACTCAAATGTCCATCAACTGAAGAATAAAAAAACAAAATGTGGAACAGTCCTACGATGGAGTATTACTTGGCCACAGAAAGGAATGAAGTACTGACACATGTTTAAAACAAAGTTGAACCTTGACAACTTCATGCTAAGTCAAAGAAACCGGATACAAGAGGCCATACGTTGCCTAATGCCATTGATATGAAACATCCAGTAAGCAAATCCACAGAAAGTAGATTAATGGCTGCCAGGGGACAGGGGAAAGGAAAGTTAGAATTAAGTGCTGAAAGGTACAGCGCTTCTTAAGGAGATAATGGAAATGTTCTGGAATTAGATAATGGTAACTAGTGCACAAGTTGTCAAACTAAAAACCACTGAAGTGTAGACTTCAAAATAGTGAATTTGATCTTCTGTGAATTCTATGTTAATTTAACCTAACACTAGAAAAAAAAGGTTGGAGACTAAAAAAGAAAAACACTCAAAGATAAGCAGTTGGTTCTTCATCCCTGCAACCACCCAATACCTGACAGTGGTCTCAGCAGAGCTTTCTGCCCTGAAAAATCACTCCGTCATTAGTGACATGAACAGCTGAAATGAGAAGTCAGTGCTGAGTCTTTAAACATTAGAAATGGGTAAGGGGAGCCAAGGGAGGGGGTTTTAATCCATTTCAGAGTAGAGAACCACATACACAAAAAAAGTGCACTTTTGACAGAAGAAATACCAAGATAGAGAAAGAAACTGACAAAGAGGAGGAAGAGTTTATGGTAAGAAGGGAAAACGACATTAAGTCTGCACTGCCACTGTCTGTGTGCTCATTTCTGGTGGATCGGTTTGTCTGCATAAATAAACTGACATGGCATCCTAAGTAGGAAAAAAAAGAGAATGCTACAAATCAGACTCAAAAAACAAGACCAAAGGCATAAACCAGAAAAATAAGAACTACAGCAGAGAAATACATGCACAATTTTCTATCAAGTCACTTCTCAGTTATTTCCTCTTTCCAATCCTCCACAGCTATTTCCTGCTAAGCGTCTTCCTTCCTCTCTGCATTTCTTCATTTGCACAGTTTTTCCTCCCTGCACAAACACATCGCTCTTCCTCGGTGGCGCGCCAAACCATGAACTAATCTGAACTCCCCAGGGGTGAACCTCACACCCCCACGACTGCCTCTACTTCCTCAAATATTGCCCAGTTATTTTCAATTCCCATCTCAGTCATGCATCCAGTCATCCACTCCCTCCCACAACAAAGGCATATGGAGGGGAACTAAACCAAGAGCCAGTGGTGATCCCATCTGACAGTATCTCTACTTGCTCAGAACCTGTAGCTGGGGATGAGGGTGAGGGATGGAATTCACTAAGTGAGCACAAAAAAATGTAATATGACAAGTGACTTAAAGAATTAAGTATAAGTACCTATGAAGGTATTTAATAAGGGGATGAGTAGGGAAGTAAAGAAGTATAAGGGAATGGGAAAAGAGGAGAGGACTATTTCAAGAAGGAAAAAACAGCATATGCAAGGGCCTTGTGCAAGAAAGTAGTATAACATGTGAAAAGAAATAAACAAAGTCTGTGGAGGCCAAAGCACAGAAAGATCTACTGCAAAGCAATGTGGGGATTTGAGGTGGGAGGGGAAGGGTAAGGCCAGATTATGATGCAGGGTCTTCATCCCAGCATCAGGAGAAGGGTTAAAGGGCTATGACAGCAACCCAGGGAGAGATAACAGTAGCTAGGCTATAGATGGCAGCAGAAATTCTGTGATATATACATATTGTCAAATAATAATAAAAATGATAATAACAATGATAGTGACAACAGCAGCTATCATTTGGTAAATGGTTATGACACGGCAAGACCTGTGCTATATACTATAAAAACATGGTCTTTTTTCTTCACAACTCTGAATGGTAAATATTAGTATTCTTATTTTACAACTGAGGAAACTGAGACTCAGAGGGAATTCACTGACCTCGATGAGATTCCATGCCTCTGATATGTGATACAAGAGGAACTGAATAAATCTGCCTGGCTTCCACAGGCAGATTAATAAACACAACACAGTTTATTTATCATAAAAATAATGTAAAAATATCCATTATTAAGGAGCCAGAAACAGGGCTAGCATGTTAAAAAGCAGTTGGGTTTTTAATCTTTCCAACAATTGTGTCATATGGGCAGCAGCATCACCACTTTACACATCGGGAAACTGAGGCAGAGGCAGGTCAGCTGTGGGCATAAACAAGACCCATTAACAGCTTCCAGCTCAGTAAGCCACAGAAGTGGGATCTGAATGCAATGAAGACAGCAAAGTTTGAGAGGGTCTTTCAATCAAGATAGAGACTGATTAAAAACTGAAACTGTGAGTCACCACTGTATCTATAATCTGTTTAAAGCCCTCTGGAAAATCTAGAGTGCACGTTGTTTCAGAAATTTACACTTGTATTTTTATTGTAATCTCTGACCCACAGCACTGGGAGTCCCAGATTTGTATCACTACATATGTCATCATACCCCTGACAGCTCCTAAAGATAACCTTGGTTATAGATGAAAAACTACTGAATATTTCCACCAAGATAAGCAGAAGAAATGATCTTGACAATTAAGGTCATATGTGGAATTATATTATTTTTCACTATTTGTATCCTGAAAGTAAAGAGTCTACCTGCAATGCAGGAGATCCCAGTTTGATTCCTGGGTCGGGAAGATCCGCTGGAGAAGGGCTAGGCTACCCACTTCAGTATTTTGGGGCTTCCCTTGTGGCTTAGCTGGTAAAGAATCCACCTCCAATGCAGGAGACCTGGGCTCGATCCCTGGGTTGGGAAGATCCCCTGGAGAAGGGAAAGGCTATCCACTCCAGTATTCTGGCCTAGAGAATTCCATGGACGGTATAGTCCATGGAGTCACAAAGAGTCAGACACAAACAACTAAGCGACTTTCACTTACACTGAAAGTATCAGCATTTCAAAGTCAAACTGAAAATAAATGTTACTTATAGCCAAACAGAACAATGTTAGATCATGAGAATTTAAGAAAACAGAAAAGCGTGAGAAAGGATCCCTGAATTCCTAATTATTCAACTATCATGAACTGTATCCCTTCAAATACAGAAATCTGCAACAGGATTGTTTTTCCCTCCCACTGAGTCCAACAAAATTGAATACCCTTCCTGTTTGGCCAAAGGAATCCTTTTTTTTCCTATAAATTATTCACTCCCCCAAATTATTTAATGAATGATTCTTAGTATAATAGTAGACGCTATAACAAATGTTCATTTATAGGATTTGTAGATAGCACCACCCAGACAACAAGTACCTCTGTGAATATGAAGAATGTGAGAGCATAGGTTAAAAAAAAAAAAAAACTTAGGCACAAAGATTGGCATTTTATCTTTCCCTATGTCACCCTAACCTTCAGCTGCTGTGACAGATCTAATCCAGTTTTCATTCGCATGGCACTAAATTGCTTTGACGAAAGCCAAATAAAAGAGGTATGCGTTATCCTTTGGGCCAAAATACAGTGCAAATTGCCGCACACCGCAATTAAAAGTAATTTCTAAACTTAGAGCAGAAGACTTTCTCTTTGCTAATGCATCTAGTGTTTATCAGAGACAGAAAAACCTACAATAAAAATCTCCTAAAAAGTGGGTATTTTTTCTGCAACCTTTATTGTCTAAATGTGGTCTTGGTGCTTCTGCTTTAATAGTGTAACCCCCAAGCATCACTTGTTTATGGCATTTGCCAAAGTATTTTTAAATGTTTAGTTTGTTGTCAAGGCAACAGATGCAGACTAAGTAACAAGTCAGTCTGTCCCAGGACTTGTTTCACAACCATCCCAAAGAGATGTTGCCTATCAGCTTCACAAACCACAGTGATTCCAAAGGACATTAAAGGTTATACTACCTGGAAAATCATTTCAAAAGATTCCTCAAGGCACTGAAAGAAAAAAATCCTGTCAGATCATATCTCCTTTTTCCACTGAAAAGAACAACTGCCATACTCTTCAAAGGAATACCAACTAAATTCAACCTTTGAAAATAACAACAGATAATTAAAATTATTTCATAAACAAAGGTGATGAAATATATGTGATTTATGATGTAAGGAACCCCTGTTCTATATAATATGGTATGGTATGCATATGAGCAAAAATAAAGAGAAATCACATCACCAAAGAAGACATGCTGCTGCTGCTGCTAAATCGCTTCAGTCGTGTCCGACTCTGTGCGACCCCATAGACGGCAGCCCACCAGGCTCCCCCGTCCCTGGGATTCTCCAGGCAAGAACACTGGAGTGGGTTGCCATTTCCTTCTCCAATACATGAAAGTGAAAAGTGAAAGTGAAGTCGATCAGTCGTGTCTGACTCCTAGCGACCCCATGGACTGCAGCCTACCAGGCTCCTCTGTCCATGGGATTTTCCAGGCAAGAGTACTGGAGTGGGGTGCCATTGCCTTCTTGGCCAAAAGCACAGGAAAAGATGCTCAACACCACTAGTTATTAGAGAAACGCAAAGCAAAACTACAATGAGGTATCACCTCACACTGGTCAGAACGGCCATCACCAAAAAGTCTACAATGACCACTGAAGAGGGTGTAGAGAAAAGGGAACCCTCATACACTGTTGGTGGGAATGTAATTTGATAAGCCACTATGGAGAACAGAATGGAAGTTCCTTAAAAAACTAAAAATACAGCTACTATTTGATCCAGCAATTTCACTCCTGGGCATATATTGGGGGGAAAAAACATAATTCAAAAAGATACATGCACCCTGATGTTCATTGCAGCATTATTTTCAATAGCCAAAACATGGAAGCAAGGTAAAATATCTATCAGCACAGGAATGGATAAAGAAGACGTGGAACATATATACAATGGAATATTACTCAGTCATAAAAAGAATGAAATAATGCCATTTGCAGCAACATGGATAGACCTACAGACTGCCATACAGAGTGAAATAAGTCAGAAAGAGAAAAACAAATGCCATATAATATTACTTATATGTGGACTCTAGACAAATGTTACAAATGAACTTATTTGCAAAGCAGAAACGGAGTCAAGATGTAGGGAACAAACTTATGGTTACCAAGCGCTGGTGGAGGAGAAGAACTGGGAGACTAGGATTGACATATATACACTACTACGTATAAAATACATAACTAATAAAGACCGACTGTATAGCAGAGAACACTACTCAATGATCTGCAGTGATCTAAGTGGGAAGGAAATCTTCAAAAAAAAGAGTAGATATAGGTATGCCTATAACTGATTCAGTTTGCTGAACAGCAGAAATTAACACAACACTGTAAAGTAACTACTAACTCCAATAAAAACAAATAAGAAAAATAAAAAGCCCTATAACTTCCCTCTTCAAATATCACACAGGGTAAAGGTTTTTCAAAAAAAAAAAAAAATATATATATATATATGCAGTTAAAATAAGCAATGCTATTTGTTTAGTGGGGGGTAAGGAGGAATCTGTAAACTGAATTAATCAACAGGGGATTTATATGAAGAATGATACGATCATACTATGAAATATACCACACTGAAAATAACGATTTTTAGGTAAAGGTACTGATTTCGAGAGAGAGCCGCAAAGTAGCGTCAGGTGCATAAAGTCACAGCACACAGCATGAGTCCATTTCTGTGAAAATTCAAACAAACAGGACTTCCCTGTTGGCTCGGTGGATAAGAATCCCACTGCCAATGGAGGGGACATCGGTTCAGATCCCTGCTCTGGGAAGATCCCACTTGCCCGGAGCCGCAAAGTCCCTGCGCCACAACTACTGCACCCACGCTCTAGGGCGCTTATCCTGCCACGGCTGAAGCCCATGCACCTCAGCCTGTGCTCTGCAACAAGAGTAGCCTGCACACCCCAAGGCGGAGTAGCCCCTGCTCACCACAGTTAGAGACAGCTTGCACAAAGTCCCAAAGACCTAGCGCAGCCAAAAATAAATAGATTAAGTAAATTCTAAAAATTCAAACAAACTGTTCTATCTACGGATCTTGTTTGCCTGAGCAAGGAAATGATTGATGATACACAACAAATTATTATTTCTCTAGCAGGGCTGGATTCAAGATGGTGAGGAAGAAAATTAATATGTTTTTCTTTATGCTATTATTCCTTTCGAATTTAAAAATAAATATATACAGAAAATTGAACTGAGGAAGGGAGGGAGAGAGAGAAGGATCAAAGAAAGGGAGGAGGAAGAGAAAAGAGGAGAAGGAAAAAAGAGAGAGAACGACACTACAGTGTTGCTGATGGCAAAACTTGAATCTGTTGTTCCTGTTTTTTACCAGTGAGTGCTGCTGTTGACCAATTTAACGGATAAAAGCAGAGAAATCAAATTTGGGCAAGGAACTCCAAAAGCCTGTCCCTTTGTTTACTTTCGGGTCCCTTCAGCCAGCAAAGCAGTTCGGTTTAACTGGCTTCTTCTGTTTGATTTCTCTGATCTGCTGCTCAGGGTGAAAAATTCTGCACCAGAGAGTGATGGGATCAACTACAGTCATATCTCATTTCAGTAACAGAGACACCCACTTCTCTAAATGACAGCCTCACTTCTGGCAAGCGGAGATAAGGATTCAGAGTCTCAGGGCACGGCAACTTCATTACCTTAATTCTCATTATCAGAAAGTTCTCCGAATACCTCCACTCTACTGGTACTGGAGACTAAGGCTCCTCCACTGCTGCTCACTATTATTCAACACACGAAAATGAATGTTTCAAGTTCTATGACACAAACAAAACAGACCCGGGATGAAACATACAGGCATTTCTAATAATGCTCCCTGCATATATACTCACACAGACAGACACACACGAATGTTATGCAGGGGGTAGCTTTGAAAATTTTGGCAACTGCTTGCCTCTCCAGTATTTTGCCCCTCCTTACAATGGACACCACTAGCCCTATCTTTAAAGAGATTTACTCTTTAATAATTATTAATAATTTATTATTAAATTATTTATTAAATTTATTATTAAATTATTATTAAATAATAATTTAAATAATTAGATTTAAAAGATACAAGATTTTTTAAATTGGGTCAGTCTGAACTTTCCAATAACCAAAATGTTTACACTTTGCACAAGTAACTATTTTTAACTTCATATGAAGAGGCAAGCCCTTGGGTCTCTAGATTTCCTTCTATAGATAGACATTTCCTTACTGATGGCACATGAAAAGATAAAAAAAAAATATGATTTGTTTTTGCTTGCAAAAATTATTTATGACCATACTATTGATAGTAATCCAGCACTAGTAAAATGAACCAAGGAACACGTACTTTTCTAAAAGTTATGACATTCAACGAATCACCACACTATTAAGAAGAAAAACAACTTGGAGAACTTTCCAGGGGTCAGGGAGCTTCTTTCCACCCCGAGCTGAATCACAGTGGCGAGGGCGGATTTCACAATACCCCCAGGGTCTGTAAACACTGGCGCCAATCATAGCATTTGCCCTGATTAGCAAACTGGCTTCAGACCCATCAAAAACTTTCACATTTGAAATTTAACACATCTATATTTAGAACATGACTGGTAGGACATTTGCTGCAAGCAAAACAGCTAAAGGAAAAAGAGAAGAAAAAAAAAAGCACTGAGTCTATACTGTTCTTAAAGAAAGACAAGAGATCAGAACTCTCAGACCTAAAGCAGAAGAGGCTACTTAGGAATGGTAGACCCTAATTCGTGGAGGACATGATGAGCATCCACAGTACAATATCAGTAGTAATAGGGCATCAGGGATTAAGGAGTTTAATTTGAAGTTAGTATATGTACAGTTGACCCTTGAACAACATGGGTTTGAACTGCATGTGTCCACTTGAACTTTTTTCAATAGTAAATACTAGAGTACTACACTGTATGCGGTTGAATGAATCTGCAGGTGCAGAGGGGCAATTTTAAGTTAGATATGGATGTTCCATAGCGTGGGCTCTCCTAACCTCTGGACTGTTCAAGGATCAACTGTACATAAGACCTTGGACTTGATACAAGGAAAAAAAGGCAACAAGAAAAAATGTAGTCTGTTTCATGCCCTGTCTAGAAAGAGGTTGGCTGCTTCTTTGTTCCAGTCATTTGTTGACTAGACAAGGCCCAATGTACAGATTTTCCAGTTTTCCAAGAGAAGCTTAGAAGCAGAGATTTTAATGTGAAATTTCCTAATTCTTTAAAATGATGACCACTGATTCATATTTTATCCAAAAAAAAAAGATTATGAGTCTATATGAATATACCTGTGATCCATATTCAGCCTGTAGGCTCAGGGTTTTAACTTTAAGATGTTCAAATAACTCAATTAAGTACTTAAATCAATACCAGAAGACAAATACAATTTTTTTCAATTCTGATTTAAAAAACACACATCATAAAATTTACCATCTTTTAAGTGTTCAATCGGAGAAGGCAATGGTACCCCACTACAGTACTCTTGCCTGGAAAATTCCATGGATGGAGAAGCCTGGTGGGCTGTAGTCCATGGGGTTGCTAAGAGTCGGACACGACTGAGCGACTTCCTTTTCACTTTTCACTTTCATGCATTGGAGAAGGAAATGGCAACCCACTCCAGTGTTCTTGCCTGGAGAATCCCAGGCGCAGGGGAGCCTGGTGGGCTTCCGTCTATGGGGTAGAACAGAGTCGGACACGACTGAAGCGACTTAGCAGCAGCAGCAGCAGCAAGTGTTCAATGGTGTTAATTATGTTCACATTGCTATGCAACCAATCTCCAAAGCTTTTTCATTTTGCAAAACTGAAACTTAATACCCACTAAAAAACTCCCCTTCTTCCTCCAACCCCTGGTTATCGCCCTTCTACTTTCTGTTTCCAGGAATTTGACTATTTTAGATATCACATATAAGTGAAACCATATACTATTTCTCTTTTTGTAACTGGCTCATTTCACATACCAGTGGCCATCAAGGTTGTCGCATGTAACAGAATTCCTTCATTTTTAAGGTTAGATAATCTTCCTTTCTATGTATATACCAAACTTTGTTTATCCATTCATCCATTAATAGACATGTGAATCGTTTCTACCTCTTGGCTATTGCGAATAGTGCTATGCACATGGGTGTGAAAATCTCTCTTTAAGACCTTGCTTTCAATTATTTTGGATATATACCAGAAGTGGAACTGCTGAATCATATGGCAGTTCTATTTTTAATTTTTTGAGGAACCACCATACTGTTTTCCACAGCATTTGTACCATCTCACGACTCCCTCTAACAAGTGTACAAGGTCTCTAATTTCTTCACATCCTTACCAACACTTGTTATTTTCTGAGCTTTTTTTTTTTAAGGGGTGGGGGGTGGCTGGTTGGTTGCTATTGTTTTTAATAATAGTCATCCTAATAGGTGAGATGTGATATCTCACTGTGACTTTTCTTTGCATTTCTCTTAATGACTAATGATGTTAAACAACTGTTCCCATACTTGTTGGTCATTTGTATGTCATCTTTAGAGAAATCTCTATTCAAGTCCTTCGAGTATTTTTCAATTGGGTTGATTATTTTTGTTGTTGAGTTGAGACATTCTTTATATATTCTGGATTAACTTCTACTAGCTATATGATTTGCTGATATTTTCTATAATTCCACAGGTCTCTTTTTAATCTATTGATTATGTCCTTTGATGCATAAAAGGTTTTCGGTTTGATGCAGTCCCGCGAGTCTATCACTCCTTTCCTTGTCTGCGCTTTGGTGTCCTACTCAAAAACTCATTGTGTAGTCCAATGTCATCAAGATTCTCCTCCATATTTTGCTTTAGGACTTTTATAGTGCTGTGTCTTATATTTAGATCTTAATTTTTGAGTTAATTTTTGCATATGGCAAAATACAACTTCATGTTTTTGTATATGGACATCTCCCAACACAACTGGTTAAAGACACTGTCCTTGACCCATTTTGTAATCTTGGCACCCCTGTTAAAGACCATCTGACCATAAATGTGAGGGTTTGTTTCTGAGCTCTTTAATTCTATTCCACTGGTCTGTCTGTGTGTCTTAATGCCATTACCATGCTGTTTAAATTACTGTAGCTTTGTAGCAGACTTTGAAATCAGGAAGTGTGAGTCCTCCAACTTTGTTCTTTTACAAAACTGTTTTGGCTCTCAGGGAAAATGCACATTTTTTATGAAAGACTCTGGTCATGTTTTTCCAAGATCCATGCTAGGAGATGCTCTTTTTCAATCCTCTACCACTACCAAACTATAGAAGCACTAACTTCAGAAAGATTTAAACACATAATGCAACTTTCCCAACACTCCAAATTAACATTGGATGTAACATCCTGGCTTTGAAAATAGTGGAGGGAATAGTGATCAAGAGAACAGGACTCAGAGTCAAAAGATCTGTATTTTAGCTCCACAATTTCCTCTCTTTGTGACCTTGTACATATTATTTAATCTCAGTTTCCCCAACTATAAAATGCAAGTAATGCTAGCATCTCCCAGGGCTATTGAGATGAACAAACAGAATATTGCAGATAAAGCACTTAGCACAGTGCTTTTTCCTGTCACACAGTCAGCACTCAGTACACTTCCGGCTACTACTATCAATCTTGGAATTTATGCCTCTCAATATTAATGATTTTATTTTTAATGGTGGCATAATTTTTATGAAATAAAATGTAATGTCAGGCATCTAGGAGACCAATGTGGAAACAAATATCCTTTATTTAGTAAAGCTTGAAGTTCAATGTCAAAAGCAAGGAGCAGTCACGCTGAGATCAATAGGAAGAAGAGAGTAATAAAGCTAGGGTCATTTATACTGCCTTAATGAAACTTCAGATTCACTCACCCAAAACGCATTTGGTATTAAAAACCACTGGCAGAGAGAGACTCAATTTAATGCTTTACAAATTAAAAACCAAAACACCACACCGTTCAACAAGGTGAAAAGAAGAGAATCCCTCAATTTGGTCTGGTGTAGCCTGTATTACTAAGAAAGAGAGAGCTTGAAACTAAATCCCTTGTAAGTTAAATCTTGACCTAGGTCTTTTATTCATTAACTGGCCAGTTTCACATGTAACTGCTAACATGAGTGTATAAGAGAAAACTGTCAGGTAAATTCTGTCATGAGTCTCAAAGTTTAACCCTGCACCCATTCTCACTTACTGTGGAAACCATCTGATTTTCCATACCTCCTTTGCAAAGTTACATGCCAACTCAGAATGGAGGAGTGGAACAGGGCACAATCAGTCTAAAGCCATTCCTTCATCAGAGGCATTGGCTAATGCATGGGAACATGACCTAAGTTTGGGCAATAAGAAAGGTTTGATCTTCTTTCTTGCTATTCAGAAACAGCCTCCAGAAATATGCCTATCTCTCAATCTCTCTCATCTCTGGATGTGGAGGGAATAAACTGCCTCAGGAATATCTGGCAGACATCTGGACATGAAGTAGAACCAAAAATAAACCAAAGGGAATTAGTAGCCTCAGGAATATCTGGTAGACATCTGGACATGAGGTAGAACCAAAAAAAGACTAAAGGTGACATGTCACCATGAAGGCACAGTGGACGCACAGAAATCAAGCCCATGATACTAACACCAGACCTCTGGGTCAAAACCATCCTCAAGTTCAAACCAACCCTAAAAGGACCTGCACTCTTCACCTCAAGGAACCAGTAAATCTCCTTTCTTGCTTGAGTTGGATTTTGTCATTTTCAGCTAGACGGATTTTTACCTGGTACACTGATAAAAACGGATTTTTACTGGTACAACCATACAGTTAAAACAAAACTTTAAAAAAAGCATACACTACCAAGGATGCATGCCCAGACATATGCACTTGGGTCTCTGGCCTCAAATATTTGGACCTAGGAAGGACAAAGTCAGTCACACAAACATAAGGCTCCCACAGTCTTATGGGGAACTCAACTTCAACATTGCTCCCGTTGTGACCACGCATCTCTGTGCTAGGCTACAAGAGCCTGAAGATTTGACTCTGGGGAGCAATAAACATTTTGCAGATCTATCATCTTCCGTCCCCCTGAGTAAGCTAAACTAGTTAATCTGTCCTGCTAGGACACACATTTATTTTTCAAACTTAACCAAAATGAAGGAAGTCTGGATATTTGATATGACATCATGAAGACCTTGGACTTCAATAGTGTCTTTTTTTAAAGCAGCTCAAAGAGTTTTACGGTCATTTACTGTCAAGATTCCCATAAAGTAGACAGAAGCAGGTATCCATGCCCCTGGGGGAAGCAAGATGGAGCCCTGATGAAGGTCACCAAACACTGGGCAGTTAGAGAATAAAGCCACATTCTCAGGGAGTCTGCTCTGTTTTGAAAATAAATCATGTCTCAAAACTGCATTGGGGAGGAAGCAAAGTCAGAATAAAATGATTCTCTTGGTCGTTATTTCCCTAAGTGCACACACGCAGGTATTTTCCCTTCACTCCTCCTGCTCCTGGACAAAGGCAGATGAATTCTGTAGTAAAGCAACTCTGAGAAACACTGGACACAGACTGACAAGTGTGTTGACTGCTGGACACTTGAGAACCTTTAATATGCTGATGCACATTATGATGTGTGAGAAGGTTAAACGGGTAAACAAAAACACACACAAGAACTAAGACTGAGGCCTGGCACATATATTCGTGCTCAGCAGATGTCACCAGAAGAGGCACTAGGAGGACGAGTCCAGTGCCTGAGGCCAGACTGCTTTGGTTAGGCTCCCACCTCTGCCACCCAATAGCAGGATGACCTTTCTCCACCAGTAAAATTGGGATCAGAATAATACCTTGTAGTACTGGTACAACAAAGAGCTTAAAGTGCACACAGGAAGCATTTAGTAAGTTTGAGGTGCTCTTGGTGTTTTGGTTGTTGGTGCCTTTTAACTGGATGTTAGAAGGTAGTTTACTAAATGTACTTGACCAGGGAACTTTTTTTTTTACATAAAGTGTCCCTAGCATTATTACCTGGCTGACCTCTGAACTCTAAAATTATATTTAATGTCCCTCCTGCTCCTCTAAGGAGATACAAATCTCCCTGGATGTGTCTACCTGTCTACCTCTTTCTCTCTTACCCAACACTCCCCCTGACAAGATTCCTTTTATCCCTTGAGGATTCAGGATATGGACATGGTCTCAGGCTGAAGGTCACGCTCAGTTTCCCAAGGTTGAACTTTCCCTCTCACTTAAAACCTAAACTCATGAAAAATAAGGAAAGGGAGTCATCGGTCCCTGGATTACTCAGTAAAAAAAACCTGCTAAGTAAAAACTGACTATGATGTGATTTAAGAGGGGGGTGGGGAAGCTGGCAACAACGTGTACTTCAGTCAGAAGAATGTAGTGTGGTTGTTAAATGGACACATGTGGCCATCCAAGGGATCAGAGTTCAAGTTCCACTTCTACTTCTTACTAGTCTGCTGTCTTTGAGACGATTATCTGTAAAATGGAGCTGAAAGATAGAGCTTAGTTCATGGGACTACTGCCAATTTAAATGCTATAACACATGTGATGGGCAAGATGGGAGCATCAATAAACGCTCAACCAGCTACTGCTACCGAATCGTTGCTGCTGCCACAGCTGTTGTTTCAGGACACCAGTGCCCCAGCAACACCGTGACTCACTGCCATTGAGTCCTCATGAGAAACGCTCAAAGCCCTCCCAGGACAACCCAAATTATAGTCAGGGCCACGGCCATCAGCCCAGCTCTGCCACCAAGGGTTCTCTGCCAGTACAAAGCTTTCATGAAGAGACACAGCAGGAAGATAAGAGATCTGTGCCATTAGGGGGGAAAAAAAAATCCAACCACAGCACTAGGACAAAAAATAACAGGTTGTCACTTGTATTAACCAGTCCAAACAAACAAAAAAACAAACAGTGAGGTGCTAGAGCCCACAGTCCAGGCCAGTCTTTCCCAGGCTGGAATACAAAATGCTGGAGATTAACCTGAGGGTCTCTAAGAGGAAACAGACCTTGAATCTGACACTTCAGAAGGAATCACCACACAGTTTCTCTACTTCGTAACACTTAAGTGATGATTTTCCTTTTAAAGAATATTATAGAAGAATCTGTTTCTAACATCACTGTCTGGATTAGACAGTGGATAATCCACTGTCTGGATACCTTTAGAAGCATCCATCTGAGTCACCTGGAAAATTTCTACTCTCTTGGAATCCAACAAGTTATTTACTACGGGTTAAAGTGGAGACAATCTTGCTAGTTCAGCTTTGCAACAAAGGGATTTCTCTAATACGGGAGAGGAAGGGAGGGAATTCACCTTTCAGGAATACTTTTGGTTAAAAACATCCTATTACTAACAATCTATTAAAACCTCTAGTTAATGACTCTTTCAGATACTTAAGAGGCCTAAGTTCTTGACACCATATACTGAGGGAGTCGTGATGGCCTATTCTGAGATCCCAGAAAATCCTCAAAAGGATTTCTCAGAGAATTCTGACTCCTTACACTCACCCCAAAAAGTAGCATCTAGAAACTCGGGTTTTCCAGGTGGCTCTAGTGGTAAAGAATTGCTTGCTGATGCAGGAGACTTAAGAGACACGGGTTCCATCCCTGGGTCAGGAAGATTCCCTTGAGAAGGAAATGGCAACCCATTCCAGTAATCTTGCCTGGAGAATCCCACGTACAGAGGAGCCTGGGGGGCTACAGTCCATGGGATTGCACAGAGTCGGACACGACTGAAGCGACTTACCATGCACGCACGCATGCACTAAATTCTGGGATTTATAAAAAGGACGAGTCATAAGTTGCTGAAACCATTGATGACAATACCCACTACCAAAGAAAGCCATGGTTCTTCCTGAGAAAAGAACAAACAGCATGTTGTTCCTTCCTGGAGATTTACTGTGGAGAATAGAGGGCATTTAAAAAAAACAAACACTCTTCCCCAGTGGCTCCTTTTATACAGACCACAAAAGGAAAGATGGAATCGTGATATTGCTAAAATAAACAAAAGACTTTTATGAACAATGTTTTAAAAGTACACCATTAGACTAGCTCTTGAAATACTTTTAATATATTTGATGGAGGGGGCGGAAGACAAAAGACAGGAAAGAGGAAGACAAAAGAGGAAAATGAAACAGGACAGAGAAAATTAAATTTAATTTTTATTCTCCTGTTAATACATTCACATCGTGGATCTCAAAGGATGGTGTGGTGAAGAATCACGAAGAAGCCGAACAAAATGCAGTTTCCTGGAAACCCAGAATGAGTGAGGCTTGAGTACCAGGACCAGTGAGGCTGGAGTAGAAGAACCAGTGAGGCTGCAGTACCAGAACCAGTGAGGCTGGAGTACCAAGACCAGTGAGGCTGGAGTACCAGGACCCAGGAATTCATATTTTGACCGTGCCCCCAGAGATTTTGACACAGGTGATTCTGGGACTACACTGTGCAAAATGTTGCTTTTAGACACATGGGCTGAAACATATTGGATTATTCAAGACAGCCTTTATCAGAACCTTGCAAATAAGTAGAATAACTTATCCCACAGACCCTGACAAATAATTCAACTAGAATCAGGAAATATTCAATTCTTACAGTCTGAAAGCAACATTAGCTGACATGCCATTTTAACAAAGGCTCTATGTGGATATGTGTGTATGTATATGTGTGTGTGAATACATATATACATATGTGTTTCTATGTAAACAGATGACTAGGTATACTGTAATCAAATAAAGCACCTCATCTTTCTTTCCTACCTGCCTGACTTGAACTATTAGTCAAGGATAACAGGGATTAAAAAAAAAAAAAAGATGACTATCATACTGTCTGCAATTTAATACCATACAGATGGGCAAGAGAGACGAGAAGCATCGAAGCAAAATATAATTTTTGGCACCTGAACTTGCCAAAAACCATCAGGGGCTTCCCAGGTGACTCAGTGGTACAGAATCTGCCTGCCAATGCAGGAGACATGGGTTCAATCCCTGGGTCGGAAATATCCCCTGGAGAAAGAAATAGCAACCCACTCCCATATTTTTGCCCGGGAAATTTCATGGACAGAGGAGCCTGATGGGCTATAGTCCATGAGGTTGCAAAAGAGTTGGACATAGCTTAACAACTAAACAACAACAACATAAACCGTCAGAGGATACCAAGCCAGCACTGTTCTTACACTTGGAGGGAGGAACCCATCTATTTACATGCATGGATTTAACTGGACTATCACTCTGACAGAGAAAGAGAATCTTAGTTGCTACCTGGAAAAGAAGGAAGAAAGCAAAAATGTGTTTTTCAAGAGAACTGGTCTCCACTCTCACCATACAGCATATTATACTGAAAGCAGCATAAATGCGATGAGATTAAATTTCCTTATCAGTACTAGGGAATTCTCTAGTGATGTTTAAGGCGCTATTCTCACCAATGTCAAGGAAATGAGTTAACTTTTATGTTCTCTTAAGGATCTCTTAAAACACATAGCTAAAATATAATCTCTTTTACCGTTTACCATTTGTAATTTCAATTAATTCAAATTGAAAATTCCTAGACTTACTGAAGTAGACAGAAATAAAACCTATAGAAGGCCTGGTGGTTACTCTGAAAAAGGTTAAGAATCCTGAGACATATAAACATATGTGGAGAATATTTCATTAGGATGATCTAGAAAAAAGAAAAGGCCCATGATAAAACACGCTTTAAATGGTGAACTGTTACACGCAAACATTCCTCTAAAAATACAGGGCGCACCCTCTGCAATGTTGCTTGGATTTGGAAATCAGAACTGGATTGAAATCTCATCTTGTCACTTAATTAGCTATGTGACTATGGGCATGTCACACAACCATAACCTGATCTCAGCGTCCTCACCTGTTAACTGGAAGAATAACAGTAACTATCTAATAGAGTTGTTGTGAAGATAATATTAGATAACACATGCAATTCTTAGCACATAATAAGCATTCAATAAATGTTAGCTTATCATTATTCTAAGGGTCAGGCATGTAGGCATGATGGTAATTTGACCTTCGCATCCACTGATTGACAGGGATGATTAAAAAAAAAAAATTTAAGAGCTTATGATGCTCCCGGTCAAGGGCCCAAACAAGTAATTCAAAGTGGCTCATGTATTATTAAAAGCCAGCTTCACAAACACCTCTCTTAATTACTGAGGTTCTTCCAGGGCAAGCCCTCCATGTAGGGCCACTTGGGCTGAGCAGTACACAATGCCTGGAGGTGCCATTCCTAATCACAATTGGAAAATACCCCTTATATGGGTTGAACTGTGTGCCCCTCAAAGTTTTATGTTGAAATCCCAACACCTCAAATGTGACCTTATTTGGAAATAGTATCACTGCAGATACCATTAGTTATGATGAAGAGAGATGGGAGTAGAATGAGCCCCTAATCCAATATGACCGGTGTCCTTACACAGGAGGGGAAAGGTGAACAGAGAGGAGCCAGGTGAAGACTGCAATTATGTCACCACAAGCTAAGGAACCACCGGAAGACAGGAGCGGGGCTGGGAACAGATCCCTCCCTGGGCCATTCGGAGAGAGCACAGCCCTGCTGACACCTCAACTCCAGATTTCCAGCCTCCAGAACTGAAACAACACATTTCTCTGGTTCAAGCCACTCAGTCCATGGCACTGTGTTTCGGCAGCTCTCACAAAGGCATAAACCCTATGAAGTCGGGCAATGCGGCAGCCTTATCTAGAGTCCACCAGCTGCCTCCCAGAGATTTTGATCCTCAAATCCCCAGCATAACAAAAAGGGCTAATATCTGTTTCAAAAGAACTTAAATGCCCATCGCTTGCACAGGTAACCTACTCTGTATGCTTCAGAAACAGAGTTCAGTAAAAAGGGAGACAACCTGTGAAGCGCTCAGCCACAAAGACCATCCCCACAATGCTGGTGTCCCTGGAATTCAGGAGTCTGCATGGCAGAATGTTCAGCCTAACGTCAGCCAAGACCAGTTGCTGTGGCCAAAATGTATACTGCCTGCTTGGGAGCAGAGGGCTGTTCAGACACAAAGCTTCCACCTTTTCTGATTTGTCTAAGCAGTGCTTCTTAAACTTTTCTGGGTGTCAAAATCGAATGAGAATTTGATTAGAGTCAATGGTTCTCTTCTGGGAAAACATATTTAATGCAGCATTTGCACACATGTTCAAGGGGCTACACAGGGCCAGCCTGGTGCACATGCACACTGGGCATTGGGCCTGGGCTTAGTTTCATGGTCTGCTGTCACCATCTTAAAATTCTTACTTTTTAAACAAGGGGTCTCACATTTTCATTTTGTACTAGGTCCTGCAAATTGTATGGCTGCTGCCAGGAATACTCAGAAGTGTCATAATAATGGACAGCTATCCCTATTGGGGGACAGTAAAGACTTGGGATTCTTATTCAATGGACTTTATTTGAGGGCCTCCTTCCTAAAAGGATACATGATCAGAAAATCAACATTAATTAATAAACTGGTTGCATATCTGAAAAGCGCACACTCAACCAAAACCAGAATCAGTCTGTCTCATCACTTAGTAGTAGTATTATTTTTAAAGGGCTGGAAAGCAAATAACTACAAATGAGTTATGGTTCTAAAGTATGTCATACTGAAAATTAAATTTCTCCAGAATCACCAATATCATAAAATAAACTTAATATCAGGAAATTCTCAAAAACTTCAGAGGAATAGGGGCTGGTAAGCAGGAGAATTTGCCCTGATTTGCCAACTTATCTTGATCAACACAATCACCAGTTTCTGGGTATCAAGACTTCAGTTGTAGGTGGTCTCTAAAAACTGTAGTCAGTGAACAAACAGGCCTGAGTGTTCATGCTCCTGTGTAGTTTCCTCCCACAAAAAACCTGGGCTGGCCTGAGACTTGCATTAACTAAGAAAAAGAGTGATGCTTTGGCAATTCTGGACCTAACTTCAGTGAAACTGTTAGCTTCCTTTCAATTCTGGAACGTTTACTCTGAAGATCTTCTGAGTCACCATGTAAGAAATCCAGTTACCCTGCTAGAGAGACCACAGGGAAAGGCTACCAGAGGCCCTGAAACTATAGGAAGGAAGACAAAATTCCAATTGTATCAGGGCCCAAGACAGATCTCCAGATTTTTCCAGCCCTGACCATCATGTGCCTACAACTAAACAGTACCTCTATGAGGGACCCCAAGCAAGACCAGCAGAAAAATTGCCCAGGTAAGCCCAGTCAACCCCTAGAAGTGTGAGAGATAATAAAACAGCCATAGTTTTAAACTACTACATTTGTATAGTCAAATCTATCGCCTTTCCAGTAGTCATGTTCGGATATGAGAGTTGGACCATAAAGAAGGTTAAACACCAAAGAATTGATGCTTTTGAACTGTGGTGTTGGAAAAGACTCTTGAAAGCCCCTTTGACTGCAAGGAAATCAAACTAGTCAATCTTAAAGGAAATCAACCCCGTATATTCACTGGAAGGACTGATGCTGACGCTGAAGCTCCAATAGTTGGCCATCTGATGTGAGGGCCAACTCACTGGAAAAGACTCTGATGCTGAAAAAGATTGAGAGGAGGAGGAGAAGGAGGCGGCAGAGGATGAGATGGACATGCCTGGCATGCTACAGTCCATGGGGTCCCAAAGAGTCAGACACAACTGAGCAACTAACACACAGGGTGATTCTGTTACACAGCAGTGGATAACTGAAATAAACCCCAGACATTCCTGACATAAGCTCTAAACATCCCCCTGAGAAAAGAGAGGCTAGGAACTGGCAATAATGAAGTCAATCAAGCCCACAGGTGAATGCTAACTGTTTTGTTTTGTTTTGAAGTTGTACTAGGTAACATTTAAAAATTGGGAGATCTCACATAAAAATCTAGATTTCTAGCTTCTGAGAAACCAGAATTATCAATCACAATGGACCTACATTCCCACGTGGTCATAACCAGCAGAAGCAGAGTGGCGGTTACCCTCTCTGCAAAGCACTCACTGTCCTGTCCCAAGCAACCAGCTTCACCAGCCCACCTCCCCTCAGTCACAGTGCCTGGTCTCTTGTCAGCTCACCTTTCAACCCAATGTTTAGCAGAGACTGGTACACAATTAGTCCTCAATACCTACTCGCTGAGCAATTGCACAAGGCATCAAATGCTCTTATCACCCCCATATGACTGCCGAATCCTTATTATTACTACTTCAGGTATCCCTTCCCATCCAATCCTATCACCATGGTCTTCATGTCCTCTTTTAGATCATTAACCTCCAAAGGATCTCTTAGTCTCCATGTTGTACCTCCAATCCATTCCAGGCCATCCCTACTAATGATCACCCATTTAAAACACAGATTCAGGCATATTGTGGACTGTTCTCAAAAGTCTTCAGTGGATTTCTGGCTGTGATATTGTACTGGATGGTACCACTGGGGAAAACTGGGCAAGTACTCAGGATCTCTGGGTGTTATTTCTTAAAACCACACATTTTAGGAATCTACCACAATCTCAAAACATTTAATTTTTAAAATCTATGGACGTCTTAAACGTGCAGATTTGTTGACCCACAAAATCCACTTCTATCAAAATTAAATTTGTATGAATTTTCCAAGTGTCTGTGGTTGCTCCCCATCACCTAGAAAGCAAAGTCCAAACTCAGCCAGACTTCCAAGGCTCTTCTCAATTTTTCCATCATTGAAAACAGTCAGTCTCTGAAATCTTCAAACACACCCTGCACACCACGTCCATGTGCTCAGCCCGGGGCCATCCTCCACCATCCTGTAATCCCTCTGCATTCTCCTATTAAATACATGGGCTTCCAGTCCTCTCCTCCAAAAGGCCTTCTTAAAGTCTCCCAGCAGTCTCCCAGTTTCCTTATCCTACTCCCCACTAGATACTACTTCCATCTTCAGTGTACCCAGCCATCCTTGTTGCAGGTGGTTTTTCTATACTTATGTGGTAGGGACCATAAAACTATCTCCTGTTCTCATCCCAAATTTCAGAGCATCTATCAGTTCAGAGAGGTTAAATTCTATTCTCAACATCACATGCATAGTGGTAGGCTTGAGAGGCCTTTTCCCAAAATCTCTGCACCTTCTTCCCTACCTCAGGGACAGAAAAGTTCTTTATTCTCAGAACCACTCTGAGCTAAAGCAGTCACTAGGAGAATTCTGCATATATTAGATGGGGAGACTCTCTTGAGTTAAACTGGAAGAGAATAGAGGACAAATATTTGCATCTTACGATACCCTGAATAACCTTACCTTCAGAAAGAGTGAACAAACATTTCCTCTCTCTAGTTTTAAACACAGAATAATTATATCCTTCACAGATACAAAAGTCATAGTAAAGGGGATGACATTTTCCATCACGCACTCCCTGCTTTTACATGCAATGCATATCAATAAGTGAATACCACACAGAATTTTCCTCATTGGCTCTAATCCCAAAGGGGTCCACTGAGAGAGAGCTTAAAGAATTAGGAAGATATGGAATAAATCTGGGAACAAAAGTCTTCCACAGGTTAAGAATTTTAATCAGATAAGGAAAAGGTATGTTTATTATGTTTCAAAGACAATTCAGAGTTATATGTGTTTGAAGGTAACAAACAAAAATATAGTTAAAGCTGAAACACACTTCATAATGTACATGTTAATAGGAAACGGTGAAAAAAAAAAAAAAAGGAAACGGTGGGCTTCCCTGCGTGTGTCTATGTACATATTTGACTAGGTATACTATAGTTAAATAAAGCATCTCATCTTTCCTACCTGACCACTAAACTGTTGAGTCAAAAATAACCAGGATTTTTAAAATGATGACTCTATTGCAGACTCTAACGATGTCTGCAATTTAATACTGTACAGATGGGCAAGAAAGACAAGAAGCATCCAAACAAAATATAATTTCTGGCACTTGAACTTGCCCATAAACCACCAGGGGCTTCCCAGGTGGCTGAGTGGTAAAGAATCCGCCTGCCAATGCAGGAGATCCCAGTTTGATCCCCAGGTTGGGAAGATCCCCTGGAGGAGGAAATGGCAACCCACTCCAGTGTTATTGCCTGAACAATCCCATAGAGAGAGGAGCCTGGCGGGGTACAGTCCATAGGGTCACAAGAGTAGGACATAACTGAGCACTCTGGCATTCATTCTGAATGCCCAGAGGAGGAGCAGCCATCTTGCAGTCACAAGATGAAAAGCAACAGAAGAAAAGCCAAGATAGATCACTACAAGGATGGTTCTGACATCACGGAACCACTAAAAGAATGGCAGGGGTCACAGAGCCCTGGGTTTCTTGTATGGGAGACAAATGGATCCCCATCTGTTTAGGTGACTGCTAGCTGGCTATTGCATTTCATGCATGAAAATGTAAACGTGTCTGAAATACAGACTCTACCCCTAGGATCATGCCTGTCTCAGTGCTCTCTCGTATCAGCTATTCTATCTCATACCCCATGTATAAAAAATAATATCCACTCTCCCCAAACTCTTTCTCTTCCAAGAGCTTCATCTCTGTAAACAACACTAGTGTTCTACCCACCTGCCCATGTGAGAAATCTAAAAGCCATCTTTTCCTCCTCACTCTCTCCACTTTATGTCCACCTGATCACCCAGGGCTGTGCTTCTTCATCCCCAGTGTGTCTCAGCTCCAACCATCTCTACAACCACCATGCTAGTCCAGGACTGCATCATTTCCAACATACACAGCTCCTCATTGGTCTTCTTTGTCACCACCTTCTGCAATCCATTCTCTATGGACATGCCACAGAGCCTTTTCAGAAACACAAACAGGATCCTTTGGCTCCTATTTAAAACTTTTCCAAGCCTCCTCACTGGCCATTGAATAAAGACCACCCTCCTAATTATGGCTTAAAAGATCCTCCATTGACACTGAACTCAAATTAACTTTCTCTCCAGGTTGCATCCTTCAAACCAACCAACACTCTTAGCAGATATCCGCACACATCTAGAAGAAGTTCTCCCACATATTTCTAATTGAATAGCTTTACTCATCCTTCCACAATCTAGGAATTCTATTAGCACCTCCATACTTTGACTTGAGAGTACCTACAACCTAGGTACAATCATTTGCATTTCTCCCCACATCTGACTGCTCAGTGCAAGTTCTCACCTTCCATTGAAACACCAGGCACTCCCAGGTCAAACATAAGACAACACCCTGTTTTTCTCAAATCCCATTTATAGTTCTGGATTACAAATGATGTTGTTGCTTCCGTACCTTTTTAGGTTTTATTTCTTTTTTAAAAAAGGAAGTTGAACTTAAAGATCTATTGCAAAACAACACAAAGGTGTAAATATGGATACTGCAGACACAGTGACCCAGATGACTAAAGTGGAAAATGTTACCAGCACTGGAAACAGTACTTAATGATTTCCGGTGACATGTGTTATACTGTATGATTATCACCCCTAAACGAGATTTAACAACAGAAATTCAAACAATGTCAAAACTTTATGAACACAATGCCAGTTAGGATATGAAATAGACACAGACTCGATTTAAACATGGTTTAAGAGATGACTTTTTTGTTTTTTTATTACGAAAATTTTAGTTCCTAACATTTCCTGTGAGTCATTTTCCATGAATATAAAACTGTCCACCTAACATTGACCCTGACTAACTTTGACCCCTTTGCTGACCCAGAAAATTGTAAATACACGATTACGAGGCTTTTACTGAGTATTTTTAATTTGCTGAAATAGCTCCATTTATATAAATGTATCAACAAGAGATCTCAACATCATTTTCCACATATTAATCACGCTGATTTCCATAGAGGGTTTGTGGAATTCATTTTAGAATAAACATTTTATATAAGACAGAAACATATTAGCCATAAAAAATTTTTAATGGAAACAATCAAGTGACAGTCATAACAATGATAACAAAAATCTTTGCTGTACCTCTTATTTACTGAGTATTTCCCATGGTCCTTTTCTCCTTTGCCTTTCACTTCTCTTCTTTTCACAGCTATTTGTAAGGCCTCCTCAGACAACCATTTTGTCTTTTTCTTTTTTCCAGAAAAACATCTAATTCTGCTTTATTGACTACGCCTAAGCCTTTGACTATGTTCAGTTCAGTCGCTCAGTCATGTCTGACTCTTTGCGACCCCATGAACCACAGCACGCCAGGCCTCCCTGTCCATCACCAACTCCCAGATTCCACCCAAACCCATGTCCATTGAGTCAGTGATGCCATCCAACCATCTCATCCTCTGTTGTCCCCTTCTCCTCCTGCCCTCAATCTTTCCCAGCATCAGGGTCTTTTCAAACGAGTCAGCTCTTCACATCAGGTGACCAAAGTATTGGAGTTTCAGCTTCAACATCAGTCCTTCCAATGAACACCCAGGACTAATCTCCTTTAGGATGGACTGGTTGGATCTCCTTGCAGTCCAAGGGACTCTCAAGAATGACTTGTAGATCACAACAAACTTTGGAAAATTCTTAAAGAGATGGGAATACCATACCACTTGACCTGCCTCCTGAGAAATCTGTATGCAGGGCAGGAAGCAACAGTTAGAACCAGACATGAAACAACAGATTGGTTCCTAATCGGGAAAGGAGTATGTCAAGGCTGTATATTGTCACCCTGCTTATTTAACTTATATGTAGAGTACATCATGAGAAATGCTGGGCTGGAGGAAGCACAAGCTGGAATCAAGATGGCCAGGAGAAATATCAATAACCTCAGATATGCAGATGACACCACCCTTATGGCAGAAAGAGAATAAGAACTAAAGAGACTTTTGATAAAAGTGAAAGAGGAGAGTGAAAAAGTTGACTTAAACTCAACATTCAGAAAACTAAGATTATGGCATCTGGTCCCGTCACTTCATGGCAAATAGATGGGGAAACAATGGAAACAGTGAGAGACTTTATATTTGAGGGGCTCCAAAATCACTAAAGATGGTGACTGCAGACATGAAATTAAAAGACATTTACTCCTTGGAAGAAAAGTTATCACCAACCTAGACAACATATTAAAAAGCTGAGACATTACATTGCCAACAAAGGTCTGTCTTGTCAAAGCTTTGGTTTTTCCAGTAGTCATGTATTGATGCGAGAGTTGGACCATAAAGAAAGCTAAGCACTAAAGAACTGATGCTTTTGAACTGTGGTATTGGAAGAGACTCTTGAGAGTCCCTTGGACTGCAAGGAGATCCAACCAATCAATCCTAAAGATCAGTCCTGAATATTCACTAAAAGGACTGATGTTGAAGCTCGAAATGCCGATACTTCAGCCACTTGATGAGAAGAACTGACTCATTTGAGAAGACCCTGATGCTGGGAAAGATTGAAAGCGGGAGGAGAAGGGGAGAACAGAGGATGAGATGGTTGGATGGCATCACCAACTCAATAGACATGAGTTTGAGTAAACTCCGGGAATTGGTGATGGACAGAGAGGCCTGGCATGCTGCAGTCCGTGGGGTCACAAAGAATCGGACGCAACTGACCGACTGAACTGAACTGAACTCCCATGGTCCAGGCCCTATGCTAAGCTCTACGCATATACATTACCTCACTGATCTCTAACAAAACTTGGCACCGCAATTAGAATCATCCCCATATTACAAAAAAAGAGGAAACAGAGGCTCAGAGAAGTTAGTAATTTATTCATAATCGCATATCTGGTACACGATGGAATCTTACTTAACGACCCCAGACCATCCGTCAGCAGAAGCCAGATTTCTTGATCACAAATGCAAACATCCACGTAGCATTTATCGTGTACCAGGAGCTGACAAACAGTTCATCTTCACAACAACCCGAGATAGCAGGTATTATTATATTCTCATTCTTTGTATGAGGAAACTCTGGCATGGAAAGGTCAAGTTATTAGGTCAAAATGGTCCAGAGGATAAGCTGTAGAGATTCAGGATTCACATCCAGGCCAGGACCTCCAGGATATAAACCTTTAAACCATCACCATGTCCGCTGTATTATCCCCCAAGTAATGACATCTCCAGGGCATTTATCTCGTGCTAGGCATTGTGAAACTTTCCATATATGATCTCATGAAATCCTCAAATAATTCTGAAGTAAGTGGTATTTTTATCCCCACTTTTCAGATGGAGGTTCTGTGGCCCAGATAAGTTAAGTCAGACGTCCAGGGTCATTGAGCCAAGTGCCTCATTGGAGGATACAAAGGGCAACGGCTGGGTTTCGCTCCCCACCTCCCCGGTTCCTTTCCTGAGGCATGAGTGGCTGGGAAACAGTCTGCATCAGACTTTCCGCCTCTGTAAAACTATTCAGTTCATATAGTCTAGGGTGTGACTATTCATAGGTACCTTTGAGCTAATCTACTAGGAGCCTGTGCAACCACAGTGCATACTTCAGAACAATGCATGCTTTCTCTATAAATTAAACACACCAACCTAGCTTGGGAAAAGACCATCTTTTCGATATGAACACTAGGAATAATTTGGTTTTAAAAACAGAGAAAGTCTACTGTTGTTGCCTTTTTTTTTTTTTTTTTTGTACACAGTATTAAACTTTACTCCTCCTTCTACAGAGAGTACCTCTTGGTGTTCCAGTCCTATCCACTTAAAAGTTCCATCATTTAAACCCAAACAAATCTCTCCAAAAATACATTATGAATCTTATTAAGAAAAAGCAATTGTTTAATTATTCATTTTTAATTAAAAAGAAAGGAGCAGTATTTAAAAAAAAATTAAACCTCATTTCTGGAAACAGAATTAAGTAATAAAAAATGCAACTACAACAAAATAAACTGATAAATCATGGCCTAACATGTCAGGCCCACACCAATTAAAGAGAGCTGATTTGTGTGTGTCACTGGGTTTTCAGTTTTTGCAGAGACAACTTTAATAAAATTCCACAAGGCCACAGAGTCATCTGGAGACAAAAATCACATCCTCAGCATCCTCAATAATATACAAAGTCAATAACAGTTGTTACCCTTAGCCAGGATAGGCACAGACATTTAATATGAATAGACAAGAGAAAATGCAGAGTCTGCCTTTTAATCATTCTTTCATTTATGGACTCATTTAATCAACAAATATTTATACAATGTCTATTCATGGGCTAATCTCTGGGAGCACAATGATGAACAAAACAGCCACACTCGCTGACTTCATGGAGTGGGAAGACAAGACATTGAAGACATGGATGAATATAGTATCATTATGTAAGTAATTGAGTATGTAAGTAACTAGTATGAAGGAAAAGACCAGGAAGCCATAAAAGAATAACACAGCAAGCTAATTCAGATGAGGGGGCAAGGAGGTGGCTCAGGAAGCAACCTTTAAACTGAGACTGAACAGTGGAGCAGACAGTAGGCAAAAGAGTGCTCAGAAAGCATTCAAGATGGCAGAAAGAATGTGTGCAAAGACATAAGGTAGAAAAGGTGAAAAGGAAGCAGTGCCGTTGAAGTCAAGACCTCCTGGCTCTAGTTCCAGCTCAGCCACTAACCTGGCAAAGTCGTTTCACCGTTCTGGGCCTCAGTCGCTCCAACAGCGGTCACTGGCACAGTCAGCGGCCTCCTAAGCACCACCACAGGGACAGCTTAGGTGCTAAAGAGACGGCCTCATTCTTCTCAGAGTCCTGGCACTGGTAACTATGCTAACTCCAGGTGGCAGAAGCACCTCCAGCAACCCACTCCCAAAAACGCACAAGGAGACTCAATGGAAGGACCCCTCTGGCCAAGCAGCAGCCCGGCTACCTCCTGGGAAGCTATGTCCAGAATCCTCAACCTGAAAACTTACAATATCCCTAGACTGTCCTAGACAAGGCCAGTTAATAGAAGACGAGGAATACATTGTGTCAGTGGGTAAAAATGCCTGGGGCTCCAAATGACTCTTGACAAAGAGTTCAAATGGGAGGCCTGAGATAAGCCAAGGCTGGGGCAATACTTCCCCACAAGGGAGACAGAGCAACTGACCAGCCATGCACCTCGCAGGGGCACCTGTCTACGCGGGATGCTAAAACATCAAAAGAAGTGGAAGAGATATTCTGGTGTAAAGGAGGAGGTTGAGATGCCCCAAGGACATTCTCCAGTCATAAAAGATGGTTCCTACACTGCCTCCTAAAGGGGGTTAATTGTAAGACCTTGAAACTCTAAACAGTGTGATGCAAGTTTAGGGCAGAGCCAAGTTGCTTGGGACTGTAGAAGAGCGGCTGCCGGCCTCTGGCACCTCCCACCTTGCACAGCACAAAGTCTAACTGGATTGTGCAAACTGAAAGAATACTAGTGTGAACGTTCACCTGGTAAGTCTGCAGAGGACTCCCACGGGCCTCAGGCTGACCATGACTTCCTGCCCTCTTCCATGAACACCGCCTTGCGCGGTACTTTCTTAACCAGACCTGTCTCCTCCTCCTCAACTCGGTGAGGGCAGAAACTGTCTCCTGTTAATCACTCTACCTCAATCGATAGGTCACTGTAACAGTGACGTATTAATAAATCAGCTCAAATGCTGTGTAACCAAAAACTAGTACTAAGGCTATATGATAAAGCATTATAACCTGTGTTAATTCAGGCTAAGAAGTCTGCAAGCCATCTTTATCATCAATAAATAAAACTACTTCATAGTTTGCAAGGTTTTCAGTGTGAGATGTTTATAGAAAAATTACAAACAATTGAATAAAGTGTAGCGTGAGACTTCATATGTCTGAGGTCCTGCTCTGCATTTACACAGAAATGTAATCAGCCACAAATAGGAAATACTCAAACACATTAAGATGATGGGGAGGGGGAGAAAATCGATGAATGCATCAAACCACCCTGGAAGGTTATTTGCAATTATTTACTCTACCAGGCTTGTTTGCATAAGGAGGGGGGAAAAAATTTGAAGCTCAGAGTGCTGAACAAAAATGCCCCTACCTGGTGACAAAACCATGACTTAAATGATCTCTGAGTTCTTAGATCATTGTTTTCCCTAGCACACTGGGCTGCCACTTGAATTAAATCATATCATGTTACTCCTCTAGCCAGAAATCGGCAAAGGCTCTCCATTTTTCATGAGTAAGTGGCAAAGTGTGTACAAACATCTACAGAGTCTTCCTTCATTTGGATCCCACTTCTTCTAGTGCCGTTTCTACCACCTACCCCTTTGCTCAGCCAGTCTCAGCCAAGATGACAGTCATGCTGTCCTTGAATCAGGCACCCTCTTGCCCAGGGCCTATGTACTAATCCTTCCCTCTGTCTGCTGAGCTTTCCCCCCAGATACTGGCATGATTCACTCTCTCATCTCCTTCAGATCTTTCCTCCAATGCCATTTCTCAGTGAGGCCTTTCCTTGCCCACACAATGCTAAATTACAAATCACCCCAAACCCACCCATTCTATATCTTCTCTATAGCATGCATTGCCATTTAACATTTGTCCTTTACTTACTTATGTATTTGTTTCTACAGCTCTCCCTTCCCTGACATGTAAGTTCCTTGAATACAAGGATTTTCAACAATTTGGCTCACTGCTCTGTTCTTCAAACTTAGATGAGTGCCTGGCACACAGTAAAAACCTCATAAACATATGTTGAATAACTGGTTATATGGATTAATGGATGGAGTTCAAAAGAAGCTCAAATTCAGAGAATTCAAGAGCTGTGAAATGCCTCACGGGGTCTGGCAGCCCCTGGGCAACAGCCTGTGGCCTGGGTGTCATCTACCATCACTATGTGCCCACTCCAGAACTGGCATCCGCTGATACTGTGGGTGAAGGACGGTAAACGAATGAAGTGACATGAAGACTTGTCAAAGCAAGTCCCTGTGAGGCTGCACGACTCCTGGTTAGAAAGGCAACTAACAAGCCAGAATTTTTATCAGCAACAAGACGTTCTTACATGGACAGATGCTGAAATCACCTCTGAATTGCTTCCCTGTGCCCCTCAGCTTAAGTAGAAGAGGATGGTTTGCTCAGATTGGACATCCCAAAAAAGAGACCAGATTTCAAAAACTTTCTGGCGTGAACCAACATTTGCCATGAAGCCTGAATGGCTGGCACAGCTGAACCTCCATGTATCATTCTAAATATAAACCATCAAGCTTCAATTATAACTTAATGACAGATATATAAAGGAAGATACTAAGAACAGCCAAAAACAAGGCAATAGGAATCAAGACGAGATATTAAAACTGCATAGTATTTGGCCCACTCATCAAGAAAGGAACAACAATGACAACATTCAGACAGACCCAAGCGAACATAAGCAGTTTATGGTCTTTCATGTTTAAGAATCCAATGAAGATTTGTATCCAGGCTGTATTTTACCCACTAGAACCTGAAATAGCAAAAACATCCACCAAGAACTATCTGTCTGAACTTGAAAGACACAGGCTAACGCTAATTCACAAACATGAAATCCCAGGGATCACTGAACACCTTGCTAATTTCTAGAGAGCCCAACAAATAGATAAACTGAAAACTAAAGTGTTCCATCCCCAGTCTCAGTGGGCCCTCCTGTGTGCTGGACAAGCTACCCAATCCAATGCTCTTCATGATATGCCTTTTTATGATCTGTTTACCAATGTGAATCCCCTGTTATGCTTTAATTAATTTCCTGGAGAATCAGGGGTGATCTCTATAATCACCAAATGCGGGACAGCCATTTTTTAATAGCATTAATTTCATACAGAATCATTTCAGAGAAAGAAAAAAAAAAGGCAAAATTGTGAGAAAAGAACTGTTGAAAAAGATTCTAGCATTTACTGAAATGGTAACTCTTACTTTCCAGTTCCCCATATTTCCACAGTTAAATCTAAGATGGGGATAGCTCTTCTCTTAAAACCACAAAGGCTGAAGCAGGTGTGTATTTATTACATGCCATCTGTATACACCTCCCCACTTGCCAATGGTGCACTGTTGGAGAACCATTTGGGACCATTCAAAACCATTAAGGCTATTAACTGTGACTATGGCCAAGTCTAGTAAACAAATGTCATCCCAACAGGAAATGAGTTAAGCTGGCCTTCAAAGTCACATAAGCAAATATTCCCGCAAGTCAGAGGGCCTCACACAAAGCTTCTCATTGAATTCTTCTGCTGTTGGTTTTGCCCAATTGAAACCAGAGATATCGCTGGAAATGTTCATGTCAGGAAAAACCCACATTTAACTGCAGTGACTTGCAGTGCGTTTGAAGTGACTCACAAGAGTCGCTAAGCGCTGCCCGGGTCTCTCAGGCCACCTCACTCATAGCAACAGCAGGTGCACAAAAAAATATTTAGGAAACCCGCATGGAATGTGTCTAGCTCCTCCTACATGAAGTCAAGTTCCTGATCTGGAAATTCTAGACCATAAACAGCCTCACAAAAGAGAAGAAGTCACAGCCAGTGGCGATGCTAGGTATATTTTTGTCAGGTCTAAGTAACACATTCTTTTCAAAATGCGGCTGCCTTCATGCTAATACTACATCTAGAACACTTCATTTCCCCAACGAAATCACTCTCATCTTTGAAAAGTTCTCTCCAGTATGACCCTCCAAGAAGCCCTTCTTAATAGAGTAGGATCCATTCCTACTCCATTTGCTTTTCAGATTTAATCACGGCTTAGACTCACCCATCTGAGATCTGGCTTTACTAGCCCAGACCCTGGCTTTATTTATTCTGTCTTGTGTCATAATGGCTACTGCTCCACTTAACACTAAGGATCTGGGGGAACAGAACTTTTCAATTCCTCTCTACCCCTATGCAGTTGCTTTACATCCAAGAGATACTATAAATAAATGCTGGTTGAATGGAAGGTATCTTAGTCTTGGATTTAATTTTCTCAACATCTCCAACTAGTCTAATAGCTTAAGAACCAAACCTACTTAAAAATTAACTTCAGTTTTAAGTATAATGAAATCAATCTAAGTTATTAACCTAACCACTCCATGTGTTTATTTTCCTATTCTGGAAAAGCAGGCCAGCCATTGGGTACGATCATCCCTAGATAGGCAACTCTAAGACTAATGAGGTAATTTCCTTCAATGATGAGCTCTTCAGGATTCTCTGGAATTCACACCTCCCCATTAGTGTGTCATGATTAAGACCCAGTTCCCTCTGGGGAGAAATGACACAAGAGCACTTCAGAATTTTCAAGCAACTCCTCACTACATACTACTCAGGAGTCACCATAATCTCAATGTGATGGTCCCACTACTTTAAAAGAATTAGGAGGAGACAGTTTACTACAGACAGGAAATGTCCCATCAAATTTGCATAACTAGTTCTAAACTCATGTTCCAAGTGAGTAAACTCACTATGTTTGCTTAAGCATTCATATACTTTTCAGTGAGTTAAAATAAAAAAAAAGGATGACAGCGTAAAAGGGGTATTACCCCAAAACTAGGGTTGCAAGATCTCACAAATAAAAATATAGAATGCCCAGTTAAATGTAAATTTAGTGATCAAAGAATAATTTTTTAGTATAAGCATCCCATGAAATATTGGGGGAAAGTTTATACTAAAAATTATTCTTTGTGCAAAATTCAAATTTACCTAGACATCCAGTATTTTATCTGGCAATCCTACTCCAAACTCAGAAAATGTATTTTTTTTAATTAAAAAAAAAAAAAGAGAGAAAGAGAGAAGAAATCACAGAGCAATGAATGTGTTTGGTGATGGCTTAATTTTCAGAAAGAATAGTTAGTCACCAAATAGCATTACGGAACATTTCAGAACGCTCGAGATAATGATGCAGGAAAAATAACAAGTTATACTGAGTACTATGTGCTGGGTACTATGCCAAATCCTTATCTCATTTAATTCTTACTCCATCCTCAACAGGTAGTAACTATTACTATTATTACTATTAATGAAAGCAAGATACAAGGTAAACGAGTTGCCCAGTGTCACAGACTAGTAGACATAGAGTCAAATACAGACAGGTTTAATGAAAGGTCTTACCTGCTTAATAGCTGCCACATTTTACAGGTGAAGAAACCAAGAATCTTAGCATTTTGCCCAAACTCACATAGCTGCTCGTCAGTGTGGCTGGGATTTGAAGCTCGCAGGGTCTGTATTCAGTCTTAGTCCTAACAAAACACGACCTCTCCAAGTCATGCAAAATGGAGAAAATCCCTTTGCCACTTAAAACCAGTTGCAATTACCACTGTCATGTCAGAATGCTTCATCTTCAAAGAACAGTGAGTGCTTAAACCCAGAATGGCCTCCTCGGAATTCTTATCAGACCCATCCAGCTGAATTTTGACTCCTTATAATCTTAAACGTTATCCTGAGTTAGATGGAGAATGTGGAGAAAAGTTCTAATTGGAGAAGAATTTGTTGTTACTGTCATTTCTGTACCAAAACATCTCTTTTAAAGAAGCCACTTATCTGATGTCAACTAGTCTTGCTGCCTAGAGGCAAATTCTTCCTCCTGTACATGAATCCCAAACACAGGCTATAACCTGGAACACAGACATGAAGCAGCCACCAGAGCCAGCTTCAAGATCCAATTATGTGTGGAAAGATCACAAGAGCGAAGACTTTTCAGCTTGGATCTGGAACTAAACAAAAAGGATTACTGCATGTAAAACATCAGAGTTCAGAAAATATCAGAACGTATCCAGAACTTTACCTGTAGTAGACTTACTATGGGAACTCTCATATGCCTTATTTGAAGTGTTTGTCTACCTCTGGAATGAAGACAGATGTCTTTAATCAGAGAGAGAGAGGGAGTGTGTGAGTGTGAGTGTGAGTGTGTGTGTGTGTGTGTAAGCATGTGCAATACTAGGTATATATAATACAATGTTTATCTAACTTTACCCTCCAAAGTTCCTATAGGGAACAGAAAACATGTTGATCAGAATATGAGTTGGCTGCAAGAAAAGGAGAGGGTGCCTATGGAAAGAACTGACACACAGAATTTTTCTCACTTAACTTATAAATACATAATAATCTATAACCATCCGAACACTAGACTGTGTCTTCCGTAAGAATATCGACTTTTTGAGGGCAGACACCATGTCTGCTTTATCCACTATTGTGTTTCCCAGGTGTATGGTACAAAACAGGCATCCAGTGATGTGATGGATAAATGAATGAATGAGCAGTCACTGTTGCCACCAGTAAACAGTGTACACACAAATCTTACTTTTGCCCTCATTGCCATTAAAATCTGTGACCAAGGTATGTATCCTCTCACAATCATGACCTCCCTTCAGAGCTAAATGGTGCGTGTGCATCATCATTTCTCACAAAGGCTATTAAGCTGGAACCATCCTAACTGGCCTCCGTGACACCAGACCTTGGCCACCCTCCAGCCTACTCTTCAGCTGGCAGCCACAGTGCTCTCCGTCTGCTTAAATCCAGCCATACTCCCTAGGGCTCCAGCCACACTCAGAAGTTTACGACGTCCGAAAGGCAAAACACTGGACTATTCCAAGCGTCCTGTCTAGAAGGCTCTCCTCTCATTTGCCTGGCCGTCGTCTTTCGATAATGAACTCAAACTTCCTTTCTTCTATGAGATTTCACTCTTCCCCTCTCCCCTCAGAGGAACTGATCCCTCCATCTTTTGTCCCTAAAGCTATAATTACAGACCTAACATCACATTCACCTTGGTGAGATACAAGAAGGCAGAGCCCCTGTCTTATGGACTGGCCATTTTAACCCTAGCACGGTGCCTGGAAGGCAGTTGGTACTGAACAAACCCTTCCTCAAGGGATAAATGGGTTGTGGAAAACAAAACTGGAAAACTCTGTTAAGCTAATCATTTCTTGACCTCTTATTCCACTGGAGGAATATTGTCCAGACTCATTCATTAAGTTCTATATTTATCTGCTAAATCTACCAGAACAATTACTGAAAGAAGGGACAATGGTGTGTGTCACTGTTGTTTTCATTGTTTAAGTGAACACCTGCTGACCAAGAAACTTCATAGAATGTTGCCTACTTGTACTCGGGATTGAGGTATCAAAAACAAATCAAAGAACCCCAAATCAAGGAGCCATAGTAAGGGACCTCAGACAGAAGATACTTCTGAGAGAGCAAATAAGTTTTGCCTCTAGTGTCCACGGTGAGACATGGAAGCCTAGAGCAATGAATTCAGAAGGGCCCAAGGCTCCTTCTAGGTTCATGGAACAAAGAGAGGTGACTATAAGTAACATCTACTGAGGTGCAGTTGGGGGAAGGAATCAACAGAGCACCACACAGCCACCATTGTCCAGTCCTTCCCCTTGATTAAACATAAGAGGAGATTCTGTGTGTGTGTGTGTGTGTAGTCACTCTGTTGTGTCTGATTCTTTGCAAACCCCATGGACTACAGCCCACCAGGTCCCTCTGTCCATGGGATTTCCCAGGCAAGAATACTGGAGTGGGTTGCCATTTCCTACTCCAGGAAATTTGACTCAGGGATCAAACCCACGTCTCTTGTGTCTCCTGCCCCAGCAGGCAGAATATTTGCCACGGCTCCTCATGAATGGCTAGCTGAGGGTCACGTGATTAATGAATGGCACAGCTGGGCCTGGAACCAGGCCTCCCAATACGGGCACTCAGTCAACATTTATTGAGTGACTGTTAGGTTCTGCATGGTGCCATCTGCTGAGATAAAATGATGAACAAAAATATTCACAGTCATCAACCTAGTGAAATTCAGTTTCCTCGACGCCTAATCTGTGACTCCTCCTACCACCTCATGTTTTCAACTTCCACCTCCCCACTAGAAAACTTCCATTATATGTAGTGACACTGCCCTGATAATACAAAAACTCTTTTTAAAAACAATACCTAACTCCAGGTACTTTCCTGACAGTCCGGTGTTCCACACTTTCAACGCAGGAGGTGCAGGTTCGATCCCTGGTTGGGGAATTAAGATCCCACATGCTGTGCACCAAAAAAAAAAAAAACCTAATTCCAAATATTTCACCCATATTATAACTATTCTTTCTCTTTATTCTATTTATCCAAACTTTTAAAAACTCATATTTAAGCAAAAACCCCACAGTGATATTTGAAATATTTTTCAGATAGCTATATCATTCCCAAATCTTATCATCAAAGAACTTATCACAATGTTAGAAGGAAATGTTAGTTAAGCTTACAGAGACCCTATAATTCATGTTTTCCAGAGGTTAAACAATTATCTTAATGCTCAGGAACTCAAACCAGTGCATAATAGTTCTTACAGTAAGGAAGTTCTATTTTTAAACCTAATCCAAATCTTACCACTAAAAGTTAAACTAAATCCACTGTATCATCAAAGACAACAAAAAAAAACAGTCACCATCTTACATCAGATAGTGGAGTAAATGTGCTTTGGGTCTGCAATTTCTCAGTTTAATCTTTTTCTCTTTAAAAATGAGAAAAAATAATTAGTGGGAAAGTTAAGCAGGAAAAATGACTGCTCTGAAATCTTAAATAATTCAGCCAAAAAATTTTTTTTTTCTTCAAAGAAAGTAATTGACCCAAAAAGAAGTATTATCTACCTATAATTTTCACTAAGGAGTTTCCATTTTGACTATGAAGGAAACATATGATTTTTCAAATTCATGGTTTGCAAAATCCCAAGACTCCAAGGAACACATATTTCCATAGAGTAAAAAGACACATTTGGGTCTTATTATGAAAAGGACATCAGAAATCAAAACTAATACTATGAACAAACAAATCTTAGCTAAAACTCATTGAAATAATCCAAATGGTTTCCATTCCAGGGAAAATAGTAAGTCAGCAGTTTGCATACGGCTGCCTTTTCTAAATACACAAAATAAGCAAAAACACCACCAGAGGAAAGTGCAAATGCTGAACCCTTTCTATTTCTGTTTCCATGGACTGCAATTCGATCAATATTGCCACCTGCAGAGCTCCAGCACCATTTACGCACACATCCAGGTGGCCTCCAAAGTCCCGCCCCGAAGATTCTTGGACAAGGTTCAGGGAGCCCTCAATCAAGCCACAGAGTGACAAGACATTCTGGACTCCTGGCTCCAAATGCTAGAACAGGTACTGCAAAGCCATAAAAATTCATCTTTGAAGGTACTGAGCAACCAAGAACTCTCACCAAGAACATTCAGATTCTAAATAAGAAAACAATGGGGACAGAGGCAGGCATTCCTTAAAGAACAAAAGACTCTGGAGGAAAAAAAAAAATCAATGAATCACAACCCTTCACCTAGTACCATTAACAGTCTGTAGCTGGCGAAGGACTGTTGAGTAAAAATACTCTATATAAGGAAACTTAAGGGAAGTATTCAAAACCTTTTACCCAGGATAGAAGACAACTCAATGTGCAAAATCCTAAGTGGGGAAAGTCTATCTGAGATTAAGAAAGAGTACATTAGGTAGGGAGCATCCTAAAATCAAACTATTTTTGAAAAATAACATTAACAGAAAAGTGCTGTTTTAACACCAAGACAGAGAACTTACTTCCAAATCCCCATCCTCCTACAGAATTTGAAAGGACAATAATTAGTCAAGAAAATAGCAAAATGAGGAAGTGGTATTCGCTTACAATTTCTGTTAATCCCCACCAGCTGTAATTTAAGAAATTCAGTGACATCAGCATTTATAATGGATCCAGCAAGAATGACAGAACTGCGGATGGGGAATCATATGAGAAGGGGGAAAAGAAACTTGGGGGCAACTGGAAAACACATCTGAAGATGTGGAAAATTAATTCACTTTGCAGTGAATCACTTCAACAGCTTCAAACACCATCACTGCCAAAAATAACAGAAAAAGTGGAAAAGGAAGAATAAGCATTCCAAATCTAATCAAACGATCCAGTAGAATATCTGGGAAAAAAAGTCACTGAAACAAGTAAAGTAAACATTTCTGGAAACAAACAGAAAGCAATTTAACTATTCATGAGTGACAAGAACCAAAGATTCAACATTACGCAAAGAGTATCACTTTTCAAAAAACATTCATGAACGACATGAACTTGTAAAAACTAAGTCACTTTGGTTATTATTTACATTACCTTCTTTGAAGACTGACAAAGAGTCAATTCCATGGTGGCCTTTTCCCCAGAGAGAAAAAACAGCTTCTGAGAAAATCATCCCAGTATTTTCACAGTGTCCCATCTGAGTTCACAGATGGACCCGGAACAGGTTTGAACTCCCCACACAAATGCCAACCAAGAGGTTTTACTGAAGCCAGAGTCAGAGGGAGAAGAAAACCACACCAAACTCAACTGACGGAACAACCTACAGAAGAGTTGAAAACACTCACCAGGGCTGCCTCAGCCCTTTGGCTGAACATTGAGCCTGCTGAACTGTCACAAAAAGGAGATGATTACGGAGATGTGACTGTAGCTGCTTGGCCACAGGCTTACATGCACCCTCTCTCAACACTAAGAAGATTAAATGAGAGATGAAGTGATAATTAATAGGATCATTGGCAGCAGGAGCCAACTTCTTAAACAAACCAGTAATTGCTGCCTACTTAAAATGACAGGGAATCCAGCCAGCAAGGAGGGAGGTGCTAACAATGGGAATCATAAAAGGTAAAAAAAGACTTTACATCAACAGGTTGCTTGGCTCTCATTCAAATCAACCTCCTTATCTACACATTCAATTAATAATGATAGCAAATAAATCGAGAATCACATATATGAGGACTAGAGATCAATAATCCTTCCAGAAATATTACCACAGATGTGAGATTTTCCTTCCACACACTCTCCAACACTCAAAATATCATATATTGATCTTGAAGACAATTATCGACTTGTAAATGATATCACACTGGAGATGAACATTTTTCCCGTAAGTGCTATAGTTGACTCAGACACCCTTTGAGGATAGCCAGTCTGTTGAGAAACTTTTAACAGCAGCCACATACATAATTTATGCTCTCTGTTCTGAAACTAAAACAAGGTCTTGGATGAATGACTGAACATTTCTGGCAAGGCAAAGGACAGGTAGCACACAGTATCTCCAATTTAAACCACTCGATCCCAAATAAGAGAGTGCCGATAACCAAACACTCAACTAAACAATTTTCCCTGTTTAGTTCAGAGAAGACCAGCACCCATTCAACACTCTCTAGCAAGAAACAGACAAATACAACTCTAACATCTTCTGATGCCTAGAGACATGAAGAGACAAGGATTCCATCTTCTGCCATGGAGAGATGTCTACAGAGATAAACCAGGGCAGCAGGCACATAGTTTCATAATGACTAATGTTGACCAAACCTCTTCATAAAATCAACTCAACATGGAAAGACCTACCTAGCTTACTTGCTCAGGAAAACCCTGGCTCTCTGATGGTGTTGCAATGGATGACCTGACACTCTCCAGAAAACAGATCATTGCAAGAATAAGGGCTTGCTGTTAAGATGCAGCCCAGATGGAAATCTCCAACACTTCTTATGGCAGTTAAAGATGCATGTGAGGTACTAAATCAGGAGCAGAAGCGCTGAAAACTCAAATGGTTTTCATTTTTCTTAGTATACATGAGAATTAAGTGCGTTTTCCTTTTATTATTGGCCTTTCTCCTCTCCCACTAATAAAAAGTAAAAATACCATTACATTTATTCTGAGAATCTCTAACCCATTGCTGCTGGAACCCACTGTGTATATGGTTCATCGTTAAAGCCATCAATTAGAATTTTTATAACTTCTTCCTCTCTATTAGATCATTATATCCTTTTATTGAAAATATTTAACTTAATACTTTGCAATGACTAATATTCTTAACACCCACATGTCAAGGCAGAAGTTATGTTCATTACACAATATTATGATGTTTCAAGACCTTTGGCATTCAAAGATAAACAGTCCAGAACGTAATAGACTGACTACAACTTCACAAAGACATACACGAAAAGCAATTAACAAGTCAAGTTAGAAAGGGAAAAGAGAGAGAGAGAGACAAATAGAAAATACCAAGATGTTAGGAACTACATATGTTCAGTGGGAGACCACAAGGATGGGCATGTAGATAAGACTTTTTGCTGTCACCAACTAAGGTCATTCAAAGAAGATCTTTACTGGGGAATGATGAAAATTTACAACTTACACACCACACCCCTGTGAATGATTACGTATACACCATCCCATCTTTTGCTACCTTTCTTGAAGCCTTCACAGCCTACCTCTTTTCAATCATCAGAAACAGCTTTGAAAACAAAGGACAAGGCAGCCAAGCATTCAGTGAGCACCTTTAATAGATACATCTATTTATCTTGGATTAAGATGTTCAACCACACCCAGAGTCTCTCTTTACTTCATCAGACACCTAGTCCTGTTTCTCTTCCAAAGTCAACATGAGTTGTTGCCCCAGATCTCTTCCTATTCAGCCCTCCATTCCATGCCTCAATATACACAGTAACCACTGCAGCAGGGTGAGCAGAGCTGACCTATTGGAAAAGACACTGATGTTGGGAAAGACTGACGGCAGGAGGAGACGGGGACAGCAGACAGTTGGATGGCATCACCAGTTCCATGGACATGAGTTTGAGCAAACTCTGGGAGATAGTGAAGGATAGGGAAACCTGGTGTGCTGCAGTCTGTAGGGTTGCAAAGAGTCAGGCAGGACTTAGCCACTGAACAACTACTACTGTAGCAGGGCAGATAAGAGGGGAAGCTTTGAAGTCAAACAATCCTCTAGTTTAAGTCTTGGTTCTGCCCTTATTTGAATGACTTCAGGCAAGTGACTTACAATGGCCAAGCCTAAGTTTATCTATAAAATGGGATCCTACCTACCTCACGGGGCTTCCCTGGTGGCTTAGACGGTAAAGAATCTGCCTGCAATGCAGGAGACCTGGGTTTGATCCCTGGGTTGGGAAGATCCCCTGGAGAAGGGAATGGCAACTCACTCCAATATTCTTGCCTGGAGAACGCCATGGACAGAGGAGCCTGGTAGACTACAGTCCATAGGGTCACAAAGAGTGAGACACGACTGAGCAAGTAAACACACATACACTTACCTCACAGAATTAAATTATACAAAGCATTTGAAATGGAGCTAGTAGATGTCTCAATAAACTTGTAAGTAAACTAGATCTGAGCTATTCATTACTGCTAGTTTGGCTTCTTACTTTTCTAATACGTGAAAAATACAAAAAAAATAAAAAATTACATAGGTAACTTCCTTATTCCAGGACTAAGACAAAGAGACAAAGGGACACACACACAAACAAACTATTAATAAGGAAGCCATTCTTTTTATAATACACAAGGATACATTATAAAAGTGTAAAAGGTACAGGTGGAACGCAGAAAAAGACGGCAACGTTCAATACTTAACTCCACTGTTCTATAATTTTCATTATTTAACCCCAGTGGGCTTCAGTCTCCAAAATGCAGATGAGATTAAAGCACTAACACAAGACACAGCCTGTAGTAAGGACTTTGAAAATGCGAGGTGCTTCTGCTATTATTGTTTTTGTTTGTGTTTCTTTGTTGTTATTAAACTGTATGATCTATCTGCTGTGCCACTCGAAACTACTGGACCTACTGAAAACAATTCTTTTCTTCCCCTCTTCTTAAAAGAATTCCAAGCATTCTCAACAAGCACTCAATTAACGTTTACAATAATGACTGTGCTTATAATTAAAATATGCTAATTTTCAATACACTGGGAAGTCAAAGCATCACCTTTATCTTCTAGGCCATGACTAAACTGAGCTTGGTTACTTCAAAAACTGCCTGCAGAATTTCTAAGCCATCTTATCGCCTTCTGCGGGATTCTGCAGCGGCGGTCGCCACCATTGTTCTGTACTCTTTGCCCTGGTCCATATTCTCACTCTTCATCTTCTAAAGAACAACAGAAATTATATCAAAATAAAGAGTTACATATCTGAACAGCCCCACCCAACTTTAAAGATCTGGAAGTGATAAACCATTTTTATTGTAAATAAACTCATAAAAAGAGAAGATTAGGTGCCTGGAAAAGTTTCATTATTGTGGCTTCAAGTTTAGTCCACAACAATTTCAGAGCAGACAGTGTTTAAAAATATGTTCCCCAGTGAGATGCTTTTTAGATCAGAGAAAGAACCACTAGAAAACAGTTTTTAATACAATCACTCCTCATCATTCACAGATTCCCTATTTGCAAATTTACCGACTCACTAAAACTTATTTGTAACCCCAAAATTAATATTTGCAGCATTTTTACAGTCATTTGTGGACAGAGAAGTGAGAAATCTGAGTCACCCACACATGCATTTCCAACTGAGGTCAAACAAGGCAACACTCGGCCTCCTTGTTTCAGTTTTCACAAGTGTCTTGGGGTGGGGGTGGGGGCTCATTCAGCACTACACTATCTGCATTCTTATGTTTTCTGTTGGTAACTTTACTGACAACCCGAAAGTCTGGCGGTGGTTTAGTCCCTCAGTTGTGTTCAACTCTTGTGACCCCATGGACTGTAGCCCACCAGGTTCCTCTGTCCTGGGATTTTTCCAGGCAGGAATACTGGAGGGGGTTGCCATTTCCTACTCCATGGGATCTTCCCAACCCAGAGACTGAACCCCAGTCTCCCACATTGCAGGCCGATTCTTTACCGTCTGAACCACCAGGCAAGCCCCTGCTAGTGCTGAGGTATCCTCTAGTGGTGCTGAGGGTGAGAAGACTGTGAGGTATCTTATGGAGAAAGCACAGGTATTAGATAATCTTGTTTCAGACATGACTCTGTTAGCCCTTAGTTCAATGCTGTGGTTTAGTCACTAAGTCATGTCCGACTCTTGCAACCCCACGGACTATAGCGTGTCAGGCTCCTCTGTTAATGAATCAATCTTTTTTTTTTTCCTTTTGGCTATGATCTGGAGTGGATTGCCATTCCCTTCTCCAGAGGATCTTGCCGACCCAGGGATCGAACCTGGATCTCCTATATTGCAGGTAGATTCTTTACTATCTGAGCCACCAAGGAAGCCCATTTATATTGGTAGTTCTTTATTCAAGAAATTGTTATTGGACATTCACTATCCTGCAGGTGCCCAGGGAATTTACAAGTTACATGTTTCCTGGGGCCTCTTTCAGGTGACGACTGACAGAAATAAAATAAATATTTCCTATCAATATATTTATAGGTAGAAGATGCTTGATTTCTTAAAATACACATCCTTTTTTAAATGAAGGCTTCAAACAAGGTGACAGCTAAAAGCTGTCTTCAGTCAAATCAGTTTCAAATATGTTTCTCACTTACACTATACATGATCCCCTACATTATCTATGATCTCACTTACATGTGGAACCTTAAAAAAAAGGCGGGGAGGGGATGGCTTACAGATACAGAAAACAGAATGTTGATTGCCAGACACAGGGGTTGTGGGGGTGGGCAAAAAGAGTGAAGGTAGTCAAAGAGAAAAAAATTCCAGTTGTAAGATAAGTAAGTCATGGAATGGAATGCAAAGCATGGTGACTATAGTTAATAATAATACTGTATTATAATAAGCAACAAGGATATACTGCATAGCACAGGGAATTATACCTATTATCTTATAATAACTTTTAATGGAGTATAACCTGCAAAAATAAATCATAATGCTGTATACTTGAAACTAATTTAATATTGTAAATCAACATACTTCAACTTTTTAAATTAATTTTTAAATAAAAATCAGAAAAAAAAATACTGCATTGTGTATTTAAAAGTTGCTAAGAGAATAAATCTTTAAAAAGTTCTCATCACAAGAAAAAATTTTTAGAAAAAAAATTTTTGTAACTATGTATGGTGATGGATACTAACTAGATTTCTTGTGGTGGTCATTTTCCAATATACACAATTATCGAATCATTACATTATGTACCTGAAAGTAATATAATGTTATAAGTCAATTATACCTCAATCAAAAAATAATAATATTTATACTGACTACATTTTGACTTGGTAATATTTGGCTATATTGGATTAATATTGTGTGTGTGTGTTCTCAGTTGCTCAGTCACGTCCAACTCCTTGCAACCCCATGGACTGTAGCCCGCCAGGCTCCTCTGTCCATGGGATTTTTCCAGGCAAGAATCCTGGAGTGGGTTGCCATTTCCTTCTCCAGGGGCTCTTCCCGACCCACAGATCGAACCTGCATCTGTTGCATCTCCTGCAGTGGCAGGCACATTCTTTACCACTGAGCCATCTGAGAAGCCCCAAATAACACATTACTCTCCTTTAATAAATATGTCACTTAAGCATATTTCTTTCACAGGGTAACTGAGTCCAAGTACACTCCTTTCTTCCCCCCGAGGAAGGGATCCTCTGGCCCAGGATGATCTGCTGTGGCTTCCGTGTTAGCCCTGGGCAGCCACGCATGTGCCAAAAGCAACAGCAGTTTAAGGTTGACTCTCTTTGTTCACCATCATCTCCAGACTCCACAGTGGACTCAATAAATATTTACTGAGTATCATTTTACCTCATGGGAAAGGAAAATTTGCCCAAGGATCTTCCAAATCATTCCCAAACTATGACTCTAAGAAAATAGAGGAAGAGTTAGATCTCTTCACGTCCATCTGTTGAGACACCCAAGGCATAAATGTACTCTGAAAACTCCCCAAACTGCCTTTGCCCATTTCCTCTTCCCTTTAGTTACGCGTGTCTTCATTTTCCACTCCAGCCTACACAGCCGATTCATCCTGTTCGCTCACTAAAATGAAGAGCTCAGAAACCCATCAGGCTGGGCAGTTTCTGGCCATCCTTCTCACGCTTCATCCTGTCCTATGCTCAGGAATTCCCCAAACACACTGGATCTCACCCTCAAGTATCCAACTCACCACCTCTTTCACTTCTGTGGGGGTGTGGGTATGGATGTGGCGGGGGTGGGGGTGGATTTCAATTACATGGAAAGAGAGAAACTGTCATTTTCCCTGTTTCTTTATAAAACTCAGGAAAGGAACTGTTGAGCAGAGAACCAAATTTCAAACAGTCCAGACAGTACCACAAAAAGGCTGCAAATACCCTGAAAAATGCTGCCTTGAGAATTCCATATGTGTTTGTATGAATCTATGTCTGGTTACTGGTAGGAAATGTCTCCCACTGATTGGGAATCAAACTAATTCCCATTCCTCTGCACACAACAGCTGATAGCTGGGGTAAGGGGTCCAGAAGACTGCTGGGTGACAACCAAATGCAAGTCTAGGTTTGAAAACTCACTGCAAGAATCCCAAACACATGAAAACTGACTGTATGTGCCTAACGGTGACAGAACAACGGTAGTGTCAGCAGCACCTGTACAGATGAACCACTTCTGTGTTTCCTATGTAAACTCCTAAATTCTAATGGCAATGACACCAGTAGCAGCACTTGGGTGGAGCAGGAGGCAGAGAGCAACAGTAATGCAGGTGCAGCAGCAGGTACAGCTAGCATCCACTGCACCCTTACTACAGTAAGTACTCTCACTACCTCACCAAACCTTCCCAGCCAGCCAATGCAGCCGGGACCCTCGTTACCCAGGTAACAAGTCTAAGCTGTAACTGATGAAGGCCTCCGCTTATGTGCAAGAGATAATGGGAATTTTTCTTCTGAGAAAGATGGAGGTTCTTCAAACTAGTCTCCCTTTCTGCTTCCCGGTGGTTGGTTTAGCCACAAGTTTGGGGGAGAAACTCTGTGAGGCTCAAGCAAAGCGTGTCATTTGACCGTGGTGATTGTTCCACAATGTATACACAGACCAAAGCATCATGTTATACACCGGAAATATATAAAATTCTTATTTGTCAATCACACTGCAATAAAGCTGAAAAAAAGAAAAGAAAAGCAAGCTATCATATTGGTGTGGATATTTAGGCTCTAAAATAGCTACGCCGTGCTACTAGGACAGAAAAAATTCTAGAAGAATGAAAGATACAAAGATATTGAACTTTGACAACATGAGGTATTACAGCTTTTACTGGATAAAGGTAACTGTGTAACGAGGCTGTCCTGTGAAATGCGAAAAGATAAAGGAGGAACTCACTACAGGCCAAGTCGAAACGTGACAGTTAGGAATGACAGACGCCGGTGTGGACACAGCCGTGGAGTTCGGCTGCTGCCCTACACGGTGTTGAGAAACCTAAGTTAGTGCACCTCATTATTTATTCCTTCACCTTGCTGGCCTATCATTACGATGAAGGGAAACATGTTGATAAAGGCAAAGAATGTTCTGGCAACAAAAGTAATGCCTTACCCGTAAATAGCACGTGCTGTCTTTAAATACCTCCCTGTGAGGCATCCCGGAGTTCATCACTGTTCAACCTGCATCTACTCCAAAAGTTCCTCATGCTAATCCCTGGTGGCTCAGACAGGAAAGAATCTGCCTGCAATGCAGGAGACCAGGGCTCGATCCCCGGGTCAGGAAGATCCCCTGGAGTAGGAAATGGCTACAACTCCAGTATCCTTGCCTAGAGAATCCATGGACAGAGGAGCCTGGTGGGCTAAAGTTCATGGGGTCGCAAAGAGTTGGACACAACTGAGAGACTAACATTTTTAATTTTTCACTTTTGAGAATCACTGGGTTAGTAGATTCAGAAGCCCAGGGTCAAGCCAACATAAGACTCCGATGAGCAAAAAGAGGCTCAGAAGAACCCTACAGAAGAATCTGGCTAGAGTTGGCCTGGGTTGGAATGATGGTTCTGGATCATCTAACCAAGAGATAATCTGGCCCCACTCCCCTTCTGTTCTGTGAACCCTCTTGTTTTCCTGCTCATTGTCTTTGAGTCATTTTCTCTTAGTGCAGTGTCTCAAACTAAAAATTCATTTCAAGTCAAAAATTCATTTCATTTCACCCTGCTGGTGCTATGGGCAAAGATGGAATCACAGTGAGAGCCTGGTTACTGAGCACAGGCTTTGGGCTGGGGAATTAAGTCAAGTATTCCTTTGTAATTCACTCAATTATCCTACAACTTAGATAATATTATTATCCACTCACCCCACTTAGTCCTCTGTTGAAATAGAGACTACAGGAATAACTTGCTCAAAGAGAAAAAAAAAAGAACTAGTAGCTGGTCAAACTGAAATTTAAGTTAATCCTTCTTACTCAGAAGGTTGAACCCAGAACTCTAGACTTCTTCAACTGTTTACAGCTCTTAACCAGTTTACAATAATAAAAGATTCTTTGCCAAAAAAGCATCAGGGCTTTTTGTCTGGAGAAGGTCAGCATGCAGCAAAAGAAAAAAACAAAAGAATCAAAATGCTTGGGTTTAAGTAGATTGAAAATAAGAAGAGGTTGAATTTCTTGGCAAGTAAGAAGTCCAGATCTACCCTATAGGCCCTGCTTGTCTGACATAACACTGGCCTTGCCATGCCCTCTTCTTTAGACAGAAGGATGGCCTGGTGAGATTCAGAATGAAGGGGACAATCTGTTATGTCGGGACACCCTAACATGCGACTAAACAGAGGCTGGCTGGTCGCAGTCACCCCGCCCCTCTGTTTTGGAAGATCCCACATTCTACAAACTGTCTGGAATTCATTAAGACAGGAAAACAGGCTGACAGTCGTATTTCAAATTTTATTCAGCACAAGTTCTGTGGAAAACAATTTGGTCATGCGGGCACACTCAAAACCACCATCACTCTGTTTCTCAACCAAATCATTCAGTCAAGTGACTGCAGTGTGCTTCAAGTTTCACACTTTGCAAATCTCTGATAAACTACAGCCCTCTGAGACCTGGGTGAGGGCTCCTTATGGGAGTACAGCCAGGTTAACTCCAAGTCACTCAGAGCTCACATCTGGACAACCCAGCACCCTACCAGGTTTCACTAATGTACATCTGATCACTAACATTCTAGAGGGAATTTTCCTTTTTTTAAAATCAGTATGTGATTATCAATGATCCTCTCTAGCCTGACGATAACAAGCAACACCCTATTTTTTTTTTTTTTTTTTTACAAAATATATTCCAATCCAGGGTATTTTTCCTATGGAGACACAGAACTTATGGTAAAAGCATTAGGGAAGTGTGTGCGCATCAGCATGTCCTGGGGGACTTACTGAAAGACACAGACTGCTGGGACTCCCCAGCCACAGTTTCTGATTCAGAAGGTCGTGGGTAGGGGCTGCGAATATGCATTTCGAACAAGTTACTAAGGGACACTGAAACTGTTGGTCTGGAGGCCATATTTTGAAAATGATTGCACTAAGGTGATGGTGGTAGTGGTGGATGTACTGTTGTTGTTTGGAAATGGGGTGGTGATTTTAATCAGTGAACTGGAAATAGGAAGCAATGCAGACAGGTGGGCTTTAGACAATGGATCAGCTCAGGTGGCCCCCACTGGAGTGACAGAAAATTCAAATTAACCACTTTTAATCAGAAAAAAAAAGATATAAAATAAAATAACAGAAAAGACCAAGGATAAACCTAAGCAAAGATAGGCACAACTCGATTCAGAAGCCAAAACCCTCCTACTAGGACCATGGTGATGATAGCTAGCTATCCACCAAAAGTGGGTTCTCCTTTCTAAGTTAGAGGTTTTGCTGCTCAGCTGGGGTCTCTCTTTCCCAATTCCCACCCCGGCATCCAGACCTAGATATGAAACTGGACCTTGCCAGAGAATCTGAGCAGAAGTGATGCCTGTCACTTTGGGACTTAAGTTATACCTTCTCCTCTTCCTTTCCACCATCAGACACAAAAGATGCCAGGGTTCTAGGCAATGACAGAACCAGAAGATGGAAGGAGCCTGGGTTCTTGATTTGTCACATGGAGGAAAGCTGTCTGCCTACCAGGAACTACTACTTATATGATTATCATCTGCCACTTCATTATAGCAACTAACATTAACCCAAAATAAGGACTTAGTTTTTCTCTGCCTCCAAGTTAGGGCTTCATTCTAAAACACAACAACCTTCCCAAGTTCAAGATCAATGGAAATAAAAGGAGACTCTCTGTGAGCACCCAAGCAAATCCTGGGATTCATTACATTAGTCTACATGTAACTCCCTGAAACCGATCCCTGTGATACAGAAGCATGGCGAGCCTGTATCAATTTCTCCACCCCAAAGCCATGAAACTCAAGCATGTAGGCTAAGCATGTGGGAAGGGGCTGTTACAAGAATTTGGAAAAGTGATTACAGGCAGGCAAAATAAAAGTGCCCACTAGGGGAAACACATGAGGACAAGGGAGCTGGCTGCCAGTGAAATCTGATTAGAAAGATGACAGGTGTATGAAACCAAGAGTGAGAAAGAGGGGTACCTCGGCCAGCAGAGTGACGTGTATATCACTGACTCCAGAAACAAATCCCAATTAATTGTTCTTGCCATTCAGCCCCTTGCCATTAAAGCGTGCATTTTAGCAACTGCAATACTATGATCAAGTGAACAGCATCAAATTCTCTCATTCACTTCTGAATCAACAGTGATATAAAGCACCCACACGCTATCAATATCGACAGAGTTGCATTTCACGACCCCGTCATTTAGCATTTATACCTCCAGCCTTCATCTAGATAAGATGTGATTAGTGTTTATCTACCTAAACACCAGTGGATAAATGACCATGCCAAGGTGATGCAAGATGTGGTTCCAAAAAGTCTACCCACCACCGATTGTCCCATACACCACAAGCCAGAGGCCAGTTTCTCTCAAAGGTTACTCTCTAACCATGCTTCTTTGGAGCAAACGGGCAAACTTTTTTTTGGAATGTCACCAGGAATCATGCCAGCTGTTTATATTTTTAGAGACTCTTTTACATAAGCTATTGTAAACTCTACCTTGAAAAATGAACAGACTTTTCAAGAATACATAGTTGGTGTCATCCTTTTCCCTTAAAAGGAAATGATCCTAACTGGCCAATACTATTTTAATGTTTATTCACAGTCATTATGCTTATTCACAGTCATTCTCTGCCCCAAGTATTATAAATTTGTTGCAAAAGGTTCTATTGGCTGAGATGCCAATTTTCTCAAGTTATGCAGTTATTTGAGACTTATGAGTTATTTGAGTTTGAGTTATTTCTCAAGTTATTTGCAGTTTACACAGAGCAATCTGACCCCGAAATAATACCTTTTCATTTACTGCTAAAAGATTTCAAATGCAAAAAAAAATTAAACAGAAGTATACTCAGTCCTTTTGACAGAGAAGGGATTGTTACAATATTGGAGTGCCTGTGAATACCACCTCCAACTGTTTGGGACAGGTTCAGGCAAGAGGAACAAGGTGGCCACATCTCACTGAGGTGCCCAGGTAGGCTTTATAGGGATTGCGCTAGGTTCCAAGTTAAACAGGAAAATCATCCTTAGGTTTTCTGTGTGCTTTTCCCTTCATCAAGTTTCCAATCTCCAGTTAAAAAATTAATGTATGTTTTTTAGAACCAGTTAATATTCAGGAACGTATCACAGAAAAGGTACCAAAGTAAGTACAGCATTCCTGTCTATTTTATCCTGATCTGATATACAACCTCAACCACTGGGCTCAATAACATTTCTCTGCCTCAAATCTTCTTCCAGTGGAAGCAAGTTAAGCTTCCCAGAAAGAAAACCTATCCTACAAAAGCTACACATGGTCCCATCAGTGGGGACGACCACCCTTCCCATCGGCTCTTGACCTTGCGGGAAAGTAGGGGAATGTGTGTGAATGTGTCAGCAAGTTCTCCCACTCGGGGGTGGGGGTGGCAAGGGCGCAGGCCACAGAAGCCTTCCTGAAATTGCTCAATAGCCCACAATTTTCTTATAGAAAGACACCATTCTACCAGTGCCTTCCCTAAAATTTCAACTTACCACGTTCGGATTTAAAACATTTGCTCCCACGCAACCCAAGACCCTTTTCCCGTGGACACCTGAATCAAAGAACACAGCTACTGTAATTTGAATGCTTTGAAGATTTCTTTCGTAAAGGAGTGAATTAAAACATGCCATTGCCTATGGATGTCAACTCTGATGGAAGCTGGAAGTGGTGCGTGGGAGGAGAGGCTTCTTCTTTTACTTTCTGCACGAACACTGACATTTTCACATCAGTGTAGACAGGAAGCATGTGACCCAGGGGCTGAAAACAGCCCTGGGAGTCAGGAGTTCTACGTGGGTCATTTCTTTGTGGTGTGCGTGTGTATTTGCTAAAATCAATCTCAGGCTTTACTTTTTAATCCTAGGTGACATGGCCCTCTCCTTTGCACCAAAATGCAGCCAAAAACTGTTCCTAAACATAAAGGAAGTATGGCCAGACCAGAATGATCTCAATGCAACAAAAGTGAAATGAGCAAGGGGACAATTCAAGTAAGACGATCCTGGAAGAAAGGAAGGATAATAAAAATACCAAGACCCATCTCCATGTTTAGTCCAGGGGTAGATTTGTAAAGGCAAGCATAAATCTCTGACTCCCTGGACATTAGAAAAACATTTAAGACTTAGTTATAAACACTTATTTATGGTGAAGATGAATGCCTGCATGTCTTTCTCCATTGTTCATATATTACCTCTTTTCATGCATTACCTTTCATCTTCACAGCAGCCTTGCAAGGTAGTTTTCACTCCATCTTACAGAGGAGGGAACTCAGACCCAGAGAGGTTGGTGAGCTTGTCCAAAGTCACACAGCTAGCGAATGGCAGCACCAAGATCTGCACTTTTAACTCAGACATTTGGTGACTGCAAATCACTTCCTCTATGAGGTCATTTCTAAAGACCCATCCAATAAAGCACTTCTTTCCCAGGCACTCTGTATCAATAACATTCTATTTCGTTTTCCTAGCATGAAAACTTGTCTTATTCATCTATTTGCATCATTATCAGCTTATACCCCCCACCTCCAAGATGAGAGCACCATGCTAGCAGGAACCTAGTCTGTCTGATTCTACTTTTGATTCCCTACACCAGCAAAGAGCTGTCATACGATAAGCACTTAATAAATAAGTGTTGTAAAGAAGGGGAGAAATGAGGTAGGTACAGGAAAGAAAAAAAACAAACAATTCCATGTCCCTCTGACCCCAAAGTTATACTGCCTTTGCTGAAAGCGACCGAGTGACGTTTGAGAAATGACCTGGGGAGGACAACAGGGGCTCACGACTTCGGGGTATCATTTACTTCCTGGTGAGTCTTTCTCTCACCATGTCTCCACTTCCTGAAGCACTGCATTCCTCTCAGCCTGCCCTGGTTCAACCTCTGTGCGAACACTCCAAAGGTATATGTCTTTAACCTTCACAGCACGCATGAAAGGCCACAGGAAGGAGGATGCAGCAAAGAAAGAAGGTGGCCGTATTTAAGACCAGACCTAGAGACACAAGGAGCCTGGTCCCCAGTCCTTCGGAACAGAAATAGGGTGTGGGTGTTTCAACAGAGATCCCAGATCTGCCCGCTGGTCCTCTCGCCCTCAGCTGGCTCAGGAAAGATGCAGCCTTCATGGCTTGCTGTGATTCCTTGCCCTCAAGTACACACTGTTCACCAGACTCACAAAAACCTCCTTATAAACTCTACATTTGTCTTTACAATATGAAAAGCTTGGGCAACTACAGTGACTATCTCCGACCCGCCTTCCTGACTGTTTTCTCCAAATAATGCATATTTGGAGATGAGTCAAACATATTTTTATAATTTACTTTGATGAGACAGACCTAACAGCAAAGTACATTTTATACTTAAAACACACACACAAAACAAATGAAACTCTTGCTTACCGTCCTTGAAAAATGACCAAAAAAAAAAAATTTAGCCAAATTTTTCTCCTATTATTTATCCTAATACTGCCAGTTCTGAAACAAAGCAGTTGGAAGGGGAAATTTAGTAACTTTGATTTGTCCCAAGATACATTTTTTTACACTGAGGTCCTATTCCTGACAGTAAGCACATGTGACCTGTTCTAAAAAAAGGATATTTTCCACTTCTTGCACAACTGGAGCAGATATAAACATCAGCCTGTGCAAACGGCACTGCAGAACTCAAAGGGAATTAAACACACACACACATACACACACTTAAATAATTCTATAAATAGCAGTACTCGGGAAAAGGAAATCTCCAATAACACACAAAACCAACACTTAGAATCCCACTTTAATCAAGTTTTCCATCTAATCATACCATACAAGCAATTTGCATAATAAGATCTGAACATCTGCCAGGTTAACGTACTTCAATCTTGTCTATTTTGCTTCAGATACATAATTCTGCACTTGCTTTAGTGCTGTGATGAGGAGGGGGGAAATTGCAATCATGGTAAAATAGAAGAGAAGAAATTAATATTACTAGCATGTGCTAGGCACGCTACAAAGCACATTTACACATGTTATCTCAGTTTTAAAACTTCCACCAATCCTAAGAAGACACTTCTATAGATTCCACTTCACAGGTAAAGAAATTAAGAGTCCAGGAGGCTAAGAGTCTAGTTGTGAACACACTCACATCAGTTAAGTAGCAAAGCCACGGGCACTGTGCTTAATTAAGCATGGCTACTTCTGAACCTGTCTATGTGGATCCAGTCTCTGCCACCCCAGGTGCCCACAGAGCAAGAGGAAGAGCTGGGACTCTGGTGACAAGTATAAAGGCAGGAATGTATCTGGGGGTGCAGTGGTTAAGACTCCATGCTTCCAATGCAGAGGGTGCAAGTTTAATCCCTGAACGGGGAGCTAAGATGGAAGCAATATTATAACAAATTCATTAAAGACTCTAAAAATGGTTCATAGCAAAAAAAAAAAAAAAAAAAAGATCATGCCTTCCAAGGCATGTAACATTTTATTTAATGTTATAAATAACTATGCTTTGAGTATTGCTTGACATTCAATGCCAAAATTGAATACCCTTATTTACTGACAAAACTCCACCCCAGTTTCCCTTCCTCTATTACATTCCCATGGCTCATGCCCCTGGTTATCACACTCCGTCCTGTATGTTTGGCTGGATCTGTGTGTTCCCTTCCCTCCCGCTGCAGAGGTGAGTTTTGGAGAAGACGCAGCACAGGCAGGCCCCATGCCTTTCACAGGGCAGCCCAGAGTAGTGCACTGGAGCCCAGGACCAGAGCCAGAACCAGGCCCACCTAATCGTGATGCCTTGGTTTCCTTCTCTGTAAAATGTCAACAGCAAAAATACAAGCACCCAAGGTAGAAGTGAGACTTAACTGAGTTAACAGAAGTAAAATACCCAGAATCATTCCTGGCATGTAGTAAGGACTGCATGTTACTTGTTTTTAAAATTATAATCCACAACATTATTGTTCTTATTTATTATTATCATCTCAAGCAGTTAGTGCAAGTTAACACATGTAAAACCACTTAGGACAGGGGCTGGCATACAGTGCAGCCTCAGTAAATGTTAACAGCGTTCATTGGTATGAATTCGCAGGTACTCAACAGATATGTGTAGAATATGAATCTGTATGTATGTGATGATGCCACCGATGTTCTGTTTTTGTTTTTTTCTTAAACCAGCATAAAGAAACTGTTAAGGACTGCATCAAAATTATAAAACACAAAAGATTTATCTGCAGCACCTCATTAGGAGGAAAAGCAAAAAGATTTTACTAAACTTGGGATAATTTTATTGCATAACAACGCTGGCCTTAGAGAAGAAAGCCAGAGTCAACCAAATGCAAACACATTCTGGAAGGTCAGGACTCACTGCTAAGTAATAGAGAAATAACAAGAACATCTGCTAACATTTACTGAGCACTAAATATGTGCCCAGCATCATGCTAATACTTTTCCATAGTCAATGTCACAATTAATGTCCTTAAGACCCTTAGGAGGCAGGCCCCTCAGTTGCCAGATGAAGAAACTGAGGTTAGAGGTCACCCAGCCTCCCCAAGGTCACTTAGCTTGTTAGGGACAGAAATGACAGAACAATCCTCTTAAATCTCCATGTAAAGTAATTCTCTACAGATTAGACAGAAAGAAAAATCAAGAAAACTTTCTGAAATCAATAAAAGATGGACAGTTCAGTCTTGCCAAGAATGAACAATCATTCATTTCATTTTATAAAGGAAAGGGTATTTTTAATAGGAAGATATGGGTGCATGCAAGGTTGCTTCAGTTGTATCCGACTCTTTGTGACCCTAGGAACTGTAGACCCCCGGGCTCCTCTGTCCATGGGCTTCTCCAGGGAAGAATACCAGAGTGGGTTGCCAAGCCCTCTTCCAGGGGATCTTCCTGACCCTGGGATTGAATCTCTTATGTCTCCTGCCTTGGCAGGCAGGTTCTTTACTACTAGTGCCATCTGGGAAGCCCAGGAAAAATCTCAGAATAAATCCAAGAAATGGCAGTGGCTTTACATGGAAATTCATGCATGTGAGCATGAGTTGGACACAACCATCTTTTCTTTCTCATCTGAATACAAATCTGCAACAATTTCACACACCTCTCTCTGAATCAGCATCTGGGAACCATTGCTCTATCTCATCCTGCCAATATAAACCTAATACTCACTTTCATTCCCATTTCTAATTTGTGGGAAGTTAAAGAACCATTATCTAAACCATTATTAAAACTTTGAGAAGAGGAGAAACTGGAATTAGATTAAATCAATTCTGAAGTCTGTCCAGGAAAAGGGCATTAGCAGCTACAAAGCCACAGAATTTAGCACCAAGTAAATGAAACAAAAGAACTATGAACCTGAAAGATGCTAACATATTAAAAAAAATCTTTTTCGGGACCTAAAGCCCTACAGAGAGTCCCTTCCCGGAGAGGGACCCATTCAGTGGTTCCACATCTGACCCTGACCTGACTGTGCTCGTGTGTGCTATCTGGGTTCACGCTCTCATACTTGGCACCTTTCCTCTGCCACCCACCATTCGCGGCTCATTTCCAGGAGAATACACCAAGGTTTCAAAAACCTTTGGGGAGGAACCAAACTGCAAACATTTCTTCAGGAGACCCTTTACTCTTGTGTGTGTCTCTAGGACACAGCTTCTCCAGTCGTTGTGACCAAAGTGGGGTTCCATCACCTAAATCCATTGGCTTCACATTCCTAAAGTCTAGGAGGTCTGGGTTAGGAATGAAACTGTCTTTCCTCATCAAACACTTGCACATCTAAGCCTAATCCAAATGAAGAATATATAAACTCCTCTTTGGAGACAGCACGGTGGATACCTGTTTTAAAAGGAAGGCAGCCTTAAATGCAAAAACCAGAATCAAATAGCCCATCCAGAATTAAATACAAAGAGAGAAAACAACACATAGTCAAACAACAAAACACTATTGTGCCAGGCATTGTTCTAGGCCTTTTCATCTGCAACAGGGGTGAGTCTGTGTCCCATGGACATTTGGTGGTGTCTGGACATATTTTTGGATGTCACAACTTGAGGAGGGATGCTATGGCCTTGAGCAGGTAAGCCTGCGATGCTGTTAAACATCCTGCAACGCCCAGGACAGCCCCCACAGCAAAGACCTATCCAGTCCAAAGTGTCAACAGCACTGATGATGAAACTCTGTTCTAGGTTCTGGGGGCACCACAGTAAACCAGGAAGACCCAGAAATTCCTGTCCCCTTGGACCCTGCAATTTAGTACAGAGAAACATAGCATAATTGGAACCCATTAGAAAATGATAGACTAGGTCATAATGCAAGTACTGTGGGAAAAACTGAGCAGAGCAAGGGACACAGAGTTTAGAAGGAGAGCCACAGCACAGGGCATGCTCAAGGCAGGAATGACATTTAAGGGAAGACATGAAGTCGGCTGGGGAGGGAATGAACGCTACTGCTCTCCGGACAAAGACAGAAAGTGCACTTGCTGGCTCCAGCAAGTGCAGCTTACAAAGGGCCAGAGGTGGAGAGGTCTGGAGTGTTCCGGGAATGGTGAGGAGGCTGGCTATAGCAGAGGGAGCCAGGAGAGCAGCAACAAGAGACACACACAGTCAGCGCTGACAGGGAGCCCGCCCATAAAGTGGTCTGCGTTGGACCACTTTAAGGGTCTCGAGTTTTACTGATACCAGGGAGGGTTCTGAAGAGAGAACATGATGTGATACACTTACCATGAGGTTTCTCAACCTCAGCAGTAACAATCTGGGGACAGATAATTCTTCATTTGAGACTGTCCTGAGCACTGGAGAATGCTCAGCAGCATTTCCACTCTCTACTTACTAGAGGCCAGTAGTAACTCTCATCCATTGTACCAAAAATGTCTCCAGACATTGCTGAATGACCCGAGTGGGGCAAGCCACCATTCAGGTTGAAAACCAGTTTTAACATAGATATTGTGGCTCCTGTGTTGAAAAATCCACTGAGAGTCAGCAAGGATAAAGGCAGGAGAACAGGTAAGAGATAATTAGCCAGGGAGGCCAGGTGGCAGTCTGAACCAAAGTGGGAGCAGAGGAGTTGATGACAAGTAGGCAGATTCTAGGGGCATCCCTGGTGGCTCAGACGGTAAAGAATCTGGCTGTAATCCAAGAGACCCACGTTAGATCCCTGGGTTGGGAAGAGCCCCTGGAGAAGGGAATGGCAATCCACGCCAGTATTCTTGTCTGGAGAATCCAAGGGACAGAGGAGCCTGGCAGGCTACAGTCTATGGGGTCACAAAGAGTTGGACACAACTGAGCAATTAACAGTTTCTTTTTTAGGAGGATTCTAGACATATCTTCAACTCCAAAAGACAATCCAAAAAATACAACTGATAGACAAGGCAGTTGCAGCCATCTTCCCCTTCTGATTTCAACTTTTTCCAACCAAGATTACAAGAAGGGAGGTCCCAGTCAAAGACTTAAGACAAAAAGCCACAAGGAGGGGGCCCTGAACATGCAGCCCTTGCAAAGTCACACAACAGATGTCGATGACAATACATCAGACAACTGTGGAAAACTGTACTATAGGGAAATTTTGCCAACCCCATATATTTATTCACAGATTTTATTTCACTGGTTTATTTCAAAGAGCATGTGTCTGCTCCACAGACAAGTTTTACAACTTTTTTCATTTAGCCTTCCTCTGTGCACCGGTTCCATCCTGCACCTGTTTCCAGCTTCAGCGTGTGAAACCAGCGCTTCCCACATCCCCGAAATTTTCTTTACACGTGCAAGCTAGCTCCTGAGGATGCTCAACCCTTGCAAGTCTTTTTTTTTTTTTTTTTTGCCGACTCTTGAAAAAGAACAGGCCCCAAATCCTCCAACGTGAGTTTCATGGCATTCATTTGGGTTTTTCCAGATGGTATTTTCCTCACTCTCTCAAATTTATTTAATGTTATGTATCAGCTACCATCAAAAATGTTCCAAACAGTCCGGTTAATTCATGTCTTTCAGGACTACACACACACACACACACACACACACACACACTCTCCCTCCCTCATTCTGGCCATGTAAGCATTTGCTTATAGAAGCAAAAGCAGAGACTGCTCGGTAAAACACTGGTCCCTTCAGCCGAATACAGATAAAGCCCCAATGAGCATAACCAACAATACCCTTTACACACTATTACTCCACATCCCCAACCCCCAACACACACAATCTAGGCTCACACACAAAACAGCCATTATGAAGAGAAACCACCAACTAAAGGCTGGTTTTAGGCAACTAACTGCATAGGAGGTTTCCTTCCAATCTCCCTGAAGCATCTGCCAAGAGGCTGCTTCAGCCACCCAGTCAGTCGGTGTGCTCTTAGCAGTTCTTCCCCAAAGTGGATTCAGTTTGACACAGCCCTGAAGGAAACGAACCTAACTGCACAAGTACCAATCCCCCATGCCCCAGCAGCTGTGATCACACGCCTTCACTCCGGATTCAGTCCTTCCTTCACCATGATTTCTGGGCCCTCTCCCCCCATAGCCAGGCCCCTTCACCCAAACACTATTGACAGTGAGGGGCCGGCAGGAAGGTTTGAGACGGATGAAGAAGCACTGCTGAAGCTTCCAGTTCCAGCCTCATGCTACCTCACAACTGAGGGGTGGAACTAAACCCTCTCTACTCTCAGCGCCTCAACTGACCACCTCTCTCTTAGTAAACACTGGAAATGTCCTGAGTGGCCACAGGACAGAGAGGAAGAAGACACCTAATCTGCTCCAAGGGACAAGTGGGAGTGGAGGCAGCGTAAGCAGTGGGCACTAGGGGTGATGCGACGCCAGACCAGCAGGTGTCTTCACTCTCCTCCCAAACAGTTTTAGAAGTGCCCGGAGAATGAAAGACGTGTCCCGGCCCAACAGCGGTCACTCGCCAAATCTCCGTCTCAAAGTTTGTTTTTTTTTTTTTTTTTCCCCTCCAGGCCTGTATTTGAATGGGACCCCAAAGCCCGGGAGTTCCACCTGGACGAGGAGACACGCCCCACCCCACCTCGCACCCCGCCCCTCCCGCACAGGGGTGCCGCGGCCGGGAAGGTCAGGGGCGGGGCTCGGGAAACCTCACCTGGAGGCGGCCCGAGGTCGGCTTTCCCAAAGGGGCCCGACTCCTAAGCGGCCAACAACACATGAGCTAACTGCTTGCCTGTAACGTCGCGCTCGATCCACCGTAAGCTCTCCTCCCCCAAGTTCTCAGGCCGCTGGGATTTTCAGAAAAGGGGTTCACTCGAAACTCACCAGCGCGTCCCGGCCTGGCGCTCCTTCTCCCCTTCCTCCGCGTCGGGGCACTCCCCAGCCCCCACCCGCTCTCCGCAGCTGGTATCCCCTACTGAGGGGTCGCGTCGCCCTCGCGGGCTGTCCGGGGCTGCCCGCCGCGCCCCCAAAATGCGCTGGGGCGGAGACCCTCATTGGTGCACCCGTCCGGCCGGCACGACCCCCAACTGCGGGGGTCAGTTCGCCCTCTGCCCCGGGGCAAGGGCACGGGGTCCTTGTCCCAGAGTCCGAGCCAGCTGCTTTCCTCGCCTCAGAGTGGGAGGCAACCGGTCCCCCAGGTGCGGGCCGCGCCTCCCTCCAGCTGTCACCACTCACCTGCTCTTCAAAGGTTGACTTTTGAGTTCGTAATAGGTTTTGGGCTCTTCATGAAACTCCTCCCCGACTTCGAAATCCGGCACGATCCCCGATTCCGACTGCATGGCTCCAGCTTCCCGTCCTCGCACTGCTCCAAACTGAGAACCGAGCCCGGGGTCAGAGGGGAGGTGGCGGGCCCTGGGTCCCCCGAGCGGTGTGCCCCCAAGCCGTGCAGAGCTCAGCCCGCTGGCCCGCGCGCGGCCGCCCGCCCCGGCGCCGGAGTTTACACTCGAACAGGGACGGGAGGGGCGGCTGCCCGGCGCCGTCTGGGATCTGTAGTCAACAGCCGCGCCGAGTATACCCGACTTGCCAGAGGAGCCGCTCGACACAAAACTACAATTCCCAGAAGGCTAAGCGAGGGCAGAGGCAACGTGGTAGACACCGCTAGTGCAACTCCTGTTTGGATTCATTGTCAATGTCAGCAGCTCCTCTCCCTTCTCTCTCTCCACTAGCTTCAAGGGTACAGACTTGACCATTTAATATTAATAAGAATGGACTCAGCTTTGTTCTCCTACCATCACTCCTCCTCCAAGCTCACACATTCGCGAGGGCACGCCAAGTCCTTATTAAAAAAAAAAAAAAATAGTAAAGGGTTTTGGCACTAGAAAGTTTCAGCCTTCAAGTCTCTCTTAAATAGACTTTATATCAGGCTACATGTATTACAGCGCTGCTGCGACAAATCAACTTGTCCTCGATTTGGAACTGCGTGGAGGAACTTTCCTTCACTCTGTAAGTAAAATAGTACTGTTCTTGTGCGTCCCTTTCCTGTAACTAACTCAGTCAGGGCTTTTACAATACTCTTCATCCAGCTGAATGACTCTCTCCTTTATCCAATTAGCCACTTCTAATCCAAAGCGGCACTTGAAAGGTGCAGTTAATTTTAAAAGGCACAAAGTTACAAAACAGCATCGTCACTGTCTGCTTTTAATTTCTCAGTTGTCTGGGACTTCAAATGAAATTGTCCTAACTTTACAGGAGTGAAGCTGTGGGGCACATAAAATGTACAAGTGTCAACTCCCCCCACCCCCACCACAGCTTCCCAGCACTCAGTTAGGTAACAGATTAACAGACACTGTTATGGCTCATTTGAACTTCCAGTCTTTCCCTCTGATTAGTTCCAGTAGGGTATTTTTCTTTCTTTTAAAAGTGTTTGGAGGTATCAGGGAGGAAGTAGAGAGTTAGAGGGTGGCTTTTAAAGTTCTAAAACCCACAGTTGAAATCCCGAGTCCTTCTCTAAAGTGCTGTGTAATCGTGAGCTTGTCACTTGATTCCTAGAAGCCTTAATTTCTTCATCTATAAAAAAGGAGATTGTAAAATCTGTTTTTTGAAGATGTTTCGAGGTCAAATGCAACAGAATGATCTGTAATCTATAAAAATGCTGCTCAATGGTCATTGTTTTATTTGCCAGATCTTGAAGATATTTCTTAGACTAACACTTCATTTGTGAGTTTGTCCTTTCAAAAGTAATAAATGATCATCCTGCGAGAAAATTCTAAGGAGGCTAGACTAATGACCGGTACCTCCCAGGAGCTGGTTGTTTGCTATTTCGCCTTGGATAAAACATCACATTAGGTCCATACCAGGAAAATATTACAGAACCTGAACACTACCGTGGAAAATAGGCTTTTTGTGCTCATGAAATAGGATCCCAGATTCCATGATAGATACTAGTAGAAATTAGACATTAAAAGTTAAAAAAAAAAAAAAAAGTTATTCTCTGCCAGAAAGAAGAGGAAATGTAAAACATGCAAGAAACACTGAGACTATACTTGTGGTCTCATCTTGTTTCTCAACTATAGGTGACTGGAATATGGACTTCCCTGTAGCTCAAATGGTAAAGAATCTGCCTGTAATGCAGGAGACCCAGGTTTGATCCCTGGGTTGAGAAGATCCTCTGGAGAAGGGAATAGCTTCAGAATTCTTTCCTGGAAAATCCCATGGACAGAGGAGCCTGGCGAGCTGCAGTCCGTGGGGTCTCAAAGCATTGAACATGACCGAGCAACTAACATTACTACTACTAGAAGGGGATGAATATCATAACATAGGGGTGCTACAGGACTTTAAGAGGTATGGGCTAGAGACTCTTTATCTCTTGCACAATGACAAACTTTCTTATCTAAATATCATCCATACCTGTATTGAGAAACACTGGAATCTTCTTAATCTTTTGGTTCACTGGAAACCTTTTAATATGAGGAAAGCCACTGACCTGCTCCACAGAAAATGTGGATGAAAACAAGATTCTTGTGCCTGATTTTAGTCCACTGACCTTCAAAGGCTATCAAGGACTTCGGGTTCAGTTCAGCTCAGTTCAATCACTCAGTCACATCCAACTCTTTGCAACCCCATGGACTGCAGCACGCCAGTCTTCCCTGTCCATCACCAATTCCCAGAGCTTACTCAAGCTCATGTCCATTGAGTCAGTGATGCCATCCAACCATCTCATCCTCTGTCATCCCCTTCTCCTCCCACCTTCAATCTTTCCCAGCATCAGGGTCTTTTCTAGTGAGTCAGTTCTTCGCATCAGGTGGCCAAAGTACTGGAGTTTCAGCTTCAGCATCAGTTCTTCCAATGAATATTCAGGACTGATTTCCTTTAGGATAGATTGGTTGGATCTCCTTGCAGTCCAAGGGACTCTCAAGAGTCTTCTCCAACACTACAGTTCAAAAGCATCAATTCTTCGGCGCTCAGCTTTCTTTATGGTCCAACTCTCACATCCATACATGACTACTAGAAAACCATAGTTTTGACTAGATGGACCTTTGTTGGCAAAGTAATGTCTCTACTTTTTAATTTGCTGTCTAGGTTGATCGTAGCTTTTCTTCCAAGGAGCAAGGGTCTTTTTGAATTATAATGAAATAGTCCATTTTGTCATTATATCCCACAGTGACCTGCTAGACCTAAGGGATCAAACCCAAAAGGGAATAAACTGTCAGGAAAGCTAAGACACCTGAACTTAGCTCCAACTAAGTAAGCTTGCCCTGAGATACACACAGATAGCTTCTATTTTTTTCTCCTTCACTTTTTCTTCTGATCTCATCCTACTCAGTCCAGGAAGATGACTCTTTTCATCGCCTATGGTTGGGTTATTGATGACAGTACCATCTGCCACCCTGTAGGAGTAGCTATGAGACTGTTCCTGACCCATCAGGGGGGCCATTTTCCTAGCCATGGTGATTCCTTGAGGGATGGACACAGTGTCCTACCGTGACTAGAAGTCCTCCTTGAGACTCTTCTTCTGGGGCATCTTGGGAAGACTGTCTGATTCTTGGAAGCACAGTGCTGGAGGGAAGGAAATCTATAGGTAGCTTATTACTTATGGCCACAAAGTAATGGCCATTTTTGATCAGCAGTGAAGCTGATAAAAAATGAGAGAAAATGAGACAAGATCAACAAAAAGAAGCAGAAACAAGCAAAACTGAGAAACAGAAAATAACAGTAACATCGTTTCAGCTCCCCATTCCAACCACATCTGAAGTCAGATATCCTTGGACTCTCAAGATACATGAACCAAATTTTTTCTTTCTTTTTGCTGTAACTGTTAAAAATGTTCAAAGTAAAAATGCACTGGTTATGAACATGGTATTCTGTTAGGTACCCAGACTACAAGAATGTATCTGACTTCCTGCCCTCAAGAGGCTCAAAGTTCAGGAGCTGAGTCAGGGCTTGTAGCACAATGAGAAGCCACACCCAAGGTGGCAAATGTTAGGGAGCAGATAAGTGGTGTGTGATTTATACTTTATATTCATTTATCCCAACAACTATTTGTGGAGCCAGCCACATTATGTGCTGGTTATGGGGGAAACAGCAGTAATGAGCCACCTGTATCCCCTGTACTCAGGATAGGGTCCCTGACTTTTTAGGAATAGGAATGAAAATGATTTCATGGATAAATAAAGTGATAGGTAAATCCTACAAGTGTCTGAAAAAGAAGCAACCACTGAAAGCAAAAAAGAGAGATGATTCTTGGAGGAGAAGTAACTAAGCTACAAAAGAAAGAAGGGGGAGGAAGGAAAGAAGGAGAAAAGAAAAGGAGGCGAGAGAGAGAGAAGAAGGAAGGAAGAGAAAGAAAAAAAGGAAGGGAAAGAGTAAGAGAAAGAAACCTATGTATGAACTATGAAAACTACCACCAATTTCCAGGGGGAAAAAAAGAGAGAAATATGTTAATAATACCACAAAGATTCAGAAATTGAGAAATCTACAAGACATTGAGAAATCTTCAAAAAAACAAACAGCATGAAATTAAGGGGAAGGAGGACCTGCTATAGATTTTTAAATATTTAAAAGACATATTAGATACATGAATTAAATCTAATTTTTAAAATGATTTTGGAAAAAAGAAGAGACATATCACTCAAACACATTTTGCAGGCTTTATCTGAGTTCTGATTTGAACAAAGCAAAGAAGATGATTAATAAAAAATCCAATGCAAAATTTGTGAAGCTTAGGTCTGAATATAAATTGCAACATAAATGGATTAGGAAAAGGCTGGCTGAGGTATGAAGGGCGATTTAAATGAGTTTAGGAAAGGAAATCTAATGAGTCTCAAGAATAGCTGATTGGCGTGCAGCAGTTGAAGAGCCACCAGGGTTAAGAGCTGAGCGATGAGTTTGAAGAGAGGCTTCCCTGGTGGCTCAGGTGGTAAAGAATCCCCCTGCAATATGGGAGACCTGGCTTCAGTCCCTGGGTTTGTTCCCATGGAGAAGGGAACAACTACCCGCTGCAGTATTCTAGTATCCTGGCCTGGAGAATTCCATGGACTGTGTAGTCCATCGGGTCACGGAGAGTCGGACCTGACTGAGCCACTCTCACTTTTACATTGTTAAGAACTTCTAAAGAAAAATTATTCTGGCACTTATTAAAGAACAAAAAAGCCCAACGTGATTCAGGGGGACTACTGCCATAGGTGTAGGAACAACAGCAATGGGTGAGGTTTTGCAGTAGAGGAAACACATTGGGCTCAACTTCAAACACAAGAAAAAGTTGGAGATTTATATCCAAGAAACAGAATGTGTACTGGGGTATGGAAGGTGGTCAGTGGGTAGTAAATTACTAAAAAGGTAGTATAATTCTTTGCTTAAACTGACCTAGCAGGATTCTTGCTGAAGGCAGGCTAGGTAATCAGATATTTCCTGGGGGATGCTAGGGATGAAGAAGGTGATCAGATATCGCAGTGGGGGCTGCTGGTTAAACTGACTTGACTGGATTCTTGCTAAAACTGGTCAATGCTAGTGGAAGTCCAAAAGTCAAGGTCTAACAGGGAAGAGAATTCAGAGGCAACTAAGTAAAGTTTAGTCCAGGAGAGAGATTCAAAGCAAAGAAGTGCCTTTTATAGGGAATAAATGCAATATTTTGTAACAACTTTAAATGGAGTATAATCTCTAAAAATTTTTAATCATTATTCTGTACTCCTGAAACTAATACTCTATAAATCAACTGTATTTCAATGGTTTAAATTAGAAAAAAAAATCGTTTAATTATTTTTTAAAAAAGAGATGCCTTTTGTAGCTCATGAGCCCCAAAGCCCCTACAGTCCAAGGAGTCGCAAGAGTTGGACACAACTTAGTGATTAAACAACCACAACCATGTTATTATTACATATTTAATTTCAAAACATATTCAGAAGAATATCATACTGAATACACCATTTCATCACATACTTTTCCCTTTCATGTAATATGAGTAGCTTTCCTTGCCCACAACATCATTTTAATGTTTTTAAAATACACTTTCCATTCAGTAAATTTGCAAGACTTTATTTTTCTAATTTCTGTATTGCTGGACTTTTAGATTATTTTCAAGTTTTCACTATTTTAGGTAATTTCACTCCTATCCAAGTAACTAAATCTTTGCTCCCATCCACAATAATTGCCTAGAAATTAAACTGCTGGGCAAAAAAGCAGGTGTGCTTTTGAAATTTTTCCAAGAGGAATCTTTTTAAAATACAAATCTCATCTTGTCTTTTCCTTATTTTAAACTTTTAGGATTCCCCACTGAATAACAACCTGGCTCTTTGAACTGGATAACTGGTGTCTATGTCCTGGCTCCTCCTATCACTTCTGGACCTCCTCCAAGATCACTCCCTGACTTCCATATTAAGTAACTCCAGTGACCCCAAACTGCTGAAGTTCCTGGAATATGCCAGGCTATTTCTGTCTGGAGCACCTTTCTCTCCCCTTTTGCCCAAGACGCTCCTTCAAGACTCAGCTTAAATGTTACCTTCTCCAGGAAGCCTTGCTCTATCCCACCAACCTTCACTAAGTTCCCAGATTGGTTTACGGGTCCCGTCCCTAAGTTTCCGAGATATGCTATCTGCTACCCAGTCCTGTAGTCATCTGCTTAACTTCTGTACACAGCTCCCACCACCCTAAAACTCCTCCTTCCTCTACTACCACCACCACCACCCACCACCACACACACCCCCAGTGTACTCCTCTCCCTGCCCAGACGATGAGCTCCCAGAACACTGGGTCCATGCCCACAATGTTTAAAACTAACTCTTTAAAAACTGTCTAACAGTTTAAAAACTGTCTAACGCTTACTCCTTGGAAGAAAAGTTATGACCAACCTAGACAGTATATGGAAAAGCAGAGATATTACTTTGCCAACAAAGGTCTGTCCAGTCAAGGCTATGGTTTTTCCAGTGGTCATGTATGGATGCGAGAGTTGGACTGTGAAGAAACCTGAGTGCCGAAGAATTGATGCTTTTGAACTATGGTGTTGGAGAAGACTCTTGAGAGTCCCTTCGACTGCAAGGAGATCCAAACCAGTCCATTCTGAAGGAGATCAGCCTTGAGTGTTCTTTGGAAGAATTGATGCTAAAGCTGAAACTCCAATACTTTGGCCACCTCATGGGAAGAGTTGACTCATTGGAAGAGACTCTGATGCTGGGAGGGATTGGGGGCAGGAGGAAAAGGGGACAACAGAGGATGAGATGGCTGGATGGCGTCACTGACTCGATGGATGTGAGTCTGAGTGAACTCCGGGAGATGGTGATGGACAGGGAGGCCTGGTGTGCTGTGATTCATGGGGTCGCAAAGAGTCGGACACGACTGAGCGACTGATCTGATCTGATCTGATTGAATAAATGAATGGATTAGCCATCGTGTGAAAGAAAATATGTTTTCTAACAAACATACATTGTTCCTTTTTGTAATGATAGCAAGGATATTGCAAATAAAAATAGAATTTTTAGTAGGTTTTCCACAGTGTCCATTTGTGCTTAGGCAAATATTGATGGAACAAAATAACTAATTTCTTCTCCAGCACTAATGCTCTTAGTCTGAATTGATTTATCAAAGCAGAATTTAGCCTGTATCCCAGTGGCACAGTTGATAAGGAAGTGTAGATTTCTTCATTAGAGCAACAAGCAAACACGTTTAGACTTGCTCATGGGAGATTTGGAAAAATCTGCTGGAAAATAACTGAACGAATCATATTTAGCACTCATTAAAGGAACTAAAATCAAAAATCGAAATAAGCCAAGATACATGCACATTTCCTGTTGTGAAGGTTTCTAGGGTAAACCTCAAGGGATCCGATGTTCCCAACCAAGTAAACACAAAACATTGTCACGGAGTTTTAAAAGACAAGGACTCATTTGTCAGGTTGCAGATGAAAATATATTCATCTTTATTTCCTCCAAGAACTCAGTAAGGAGTAAGGACTCAGTGTGCTGTTGCTGAACTGATGCGTCAAAAGTAGTGTGCTAAAATATCAAGCCCTGGGGATCAAAGGTCAAGTAGCTGGGGGGGGGGGGGGGGGGGCGGGGCGGGCGGGGAACAAAAAACTTCCAGCCTAGGAGCAAATGAAGAAGAAGAGGTCCCTAGGGACTTATTTCTTAGCGATGAGGAAAGGAATTAATATGAATTCCATAGGGATTAATACTTGTAAAACACATAGACCAGTGGTTAGCATATGACATACTCCATACAAGACTTTTCTAAAGTAAATAAAATAACTAAATCTTTATTTCTTTATTCATTTTAAAAATATCTTTGTAGTACTTACTCTGTGCCACTCATATACTGAGAAAGACTGGTTGGTTGACTGATTCACAAAAGGTTTCCAAAGTTTGTTCAACTTAGACAAAAACAGGTTTAAATGTATACTAAACAGTGACTGTAGCCACAAAAGTAGAAGATGTTTGCTCCTTGGAAGAAAAGCTATGGCAAACCTGGACAGCATATTACAAAGCAGAGACATCACTTTGCCAACAAAGGTCCATATAGTCAAAGCTATGGTTTTTCCAGTAGTCATGTATGGATATGAGAGTTGGACCATAAAGAAGGCTGAGGGCAGAAGAAAGGACTCTTTCAAGTTGAGTTGTGGTGCTGGGGAAGACTCTTGAGAGTCCCTTGGACTGCAAAGAGATCAAACCAGTCAATCCTAAACAGAATCAATCCTGAATATTCATTGGAAGGACTGATGCTGAAGCTCCAATAATTTGGCCACCTGATGCAAAGAGCTGACTGACTGCAAAAGATTCTGATGTTGGGAAAGAATTAGGGCAAGAGGAGAAGAGGGCGACAGAGGATGAGATGTTTGGATGGCATCACTGACTCAAAGGATATGAGTTTGAGTGAATTCCAGGAGATAGTGAAGGACAGGGAAGCCTGGCGTGCTGCAGTCCATGGGGTTGCAAAGAGTCAGAAAGGACTTAGTGATGGAACAACAACAAATACTCTGACTTCCTTTTCTGCATCAGAAGGGCCACTGGCTGGCTATGATCTCTGGCTCCACCAGTAACCAGCCGTGTGACCTTAAGTAAGATACCTAAAGTACCCTAATTCTCAATTTTGTTTTATGTAAAAATGAGGTGATAGTACAAAATTGGTGTTCAGTTCAGTTCAGTCACTCAGTCGTGTCCGACTCTGTGACCCCATGAATCACAGCACACCAGGCCTCCCTGTCCATCACCAACTCCCAGAGTTCACTCAAACTCATGTCCATCGAGTTGGTGATGCCATCCAGCCATCTCATCCTCTGTTGTCCCCTTCTCCTCCTGCCCCCAATCCCTCCCACCATCAGGGTCTTTTCCAATGAGTCAACTCTTCCCATGAGGTGGCCAAAGTATTGGAGTTTCAGCTTTAGCATCAATCCTTCCAATGAACACCCAGGACTGATCTCCTTTAGGATGGACTGGTTGGATCTCCTTGCTGTCCAAGGGACTCTCAAGAGTCTTCTTCAACACCACAGTTCAAAAGCATCAATTCTTCGGGGCTCAGCTTTCTTCACAGTCCAACTGTCACATCCATACATGACCACTGGAAAAACCATAGCCTTGACTGGACAGACCTTTGTTGGCAAAGTAATATCTCTGCTTTTCAATATGCTATCTAGGTTGGTCATAACTTTCCTTCCAAGGAGTAAGCATCTTTTAATTTCATGGCTGCAGTCACCATCTGCAGTGATTTCGGAGCCCAAAAAAGTAAAGTCTGACACTGTAGTGAGAATTAAATAAGCATCAGTATAATACTCTTTGCTTTATATTGTCTGGAACTCATAAGAACTCTTGGCTAACTTTATATTATTAGGAATCCACTGATGTCTGTTTAAGGCACAAAATAGAACAGAACACTTTCTGTTTCTGTTTTAAGATCTCTTCTTGCAATTATGAAATAAATTACTGTACTTTTGTACATAAACCATAAATGTATCCTTTTACAAATAATGATCATTGTCCATTTATAACTTCTACCCTCAGAGAGGTAATCACTTTTATAGTAATCATTCCTTCTTTTCTTCTACAGTTTTAACACCTAAATATGCCACCCTAAGCCACATAGTTTATTCTTGCCTATTTGGGGGCTTTAGATATATGAAATTAGGCTAGTCAGCTTCCAAGATGGCCCTCCAGTGATTCTGGTCCCCTGGTGATCTCTTCCTACACTGAATCAGGGCTTGTTATGTGATTCATCTCTGGGGCTATCAAAAAAATTAAGTTCAACTTGTATCTAGGTCTTTCAGACTGTTGAAACTGTGAGGACCATGAGGAAAGTACAAGAGGCCCATGTACACAGGAACTGAAGTCTCCCACCAAGAGCCAGCACCAACTAGCCAGACCTGTGACTGAGCCACATTAGAAGTGGATCCCTAGCCCAAGCCAAGCCTGAAGAAGACTGTAGACCGAAAGGGCATTGGCCACAACTTCACGAGCAACCCTGAGCCAGGAATGCTCCAAGCCACTCCTACAGCTCTGACCCACAAAACCATGAGCAATAATAATATCTGTTGTATTAAAGCAAGAGGTTTTGCAGTAATTTGTTACAGATAAATAAATAATAGGTAAATAGATAGATAAATAATCAGAAATTATACAACGTGAATTCTTTTGTATCTTGATTCTTCCACTCAACATTTTTTAGAGATTCATTTATATGGTACTGTGTGTAACTTTATAACTGTATAGCGGCTTATTGTATGGATACATTTTAGTTTGGTTTTTGTAAACATTTTTTGTTGTGGTAGGAAAGGTTCTGTAGGGCTTGAGAAGTGATAATTTTTTATTTGGAGATAGTTCATGGGCCTCCCTGGTGGCTCAATGGTAAACAATTTACCTGAAATGCAGGAGATGCAGCAAGAGTTGCGAGTTCAATCCCTGAGCCAGGGAAGATCCCCTGGAGAAGGAAATGGCAACCCACACCACTATTCTTGCTTGGAGAATTCCACAGATAGAGGAGCCTGGCAGGCTATAGTCCATGGGGTTGCAAAAGAGTCAAATACTACTTGGTGACTAAACAAACAAACAAACAAACAAAAAACTCTGCAGTTAGGGGAAGGGAGGATAAAATAGTATTTGCCACCTTTGAGGCCAAATTTACCATTACTAATCCAAATACCTTGAATAACTCAAAACAAGAAGTTTTTGGAATGATCCTTATCTCTTTTCACTATAAACATAGTCATTCTGAGTGACAACCTTTCTTGTCCTTCATATCATCTGACATAGACTCTAGACTCCTCTGCCTCTCAAACCGAGTCTAGAGGAAAGGACAGTGTGCACGCATGCACCCGCCTGTAATATACTTTCCTCTGACAATTAAAGTAAAGCAAACACACTTTCAACCTGCTGCAGACTCAGAAAGTCATGTTTTCTTAATAGTTGGGCTGTTGATCAAGCAGGAATACTGAGTACCTCCACCCCCAGCCACCTGGTATGGCTCAGCCCCTTGTACTCTGCCACTGTTTCGGGAGGACACACAGCCTACGCAATGGAGACTGCAAACCTGTTACCTGGGGGGAAGCTAAGAACAAAAATTCCATGGCCAGGAATCTACATTACAGAAACACTCTCACAAAGCTGCGAAGATGTGTACACGTGAATTTTCACTGAGATGATTTTCATTATTTTGAAAAACCAGGTCTATGGCAAAGGGGCGGTAGATAAATTATGATGATTCTTACAGCTGAATTCTAGGCAAGTGTTAAGAATAATTCAGACTGAGCACTATGAGCAGACATAGAAAGAGGTCCAACATAAATTTTACATGAAAAAAAATCACATTGCAAACAATATATGTCAATTCTATTTTCATTTAAGAAACAAACTGTGTGTGTAATGGTGTACATAAATTAAACCACTAACAGCTATTATTGGGGCTGAAGAAGGAATTATAAAAAAATTCACTTTCAAAATCACACATTTTGGACTATCTTTAGTGCTTGACATAGGACCTTCTTTTACCCACGCCTCCCAATTATTTCTACCATTAATCAAAGAGCCATGAAAACCAGACAGCATGAAAAAGATGAGCCATAAGTGATTAAAGTATATATTTCCTTTATCACAGTCCCTTTTTAACAACTTCATGAGTAATATATTTTCACTTTTGAAGACAAGAAGGAGACTACAATAATCACTTTAAAAAATTATCTGTAGTGATCTACCAGAGGGAAATACACTTATCATTTGCCTGGACAGCGGTCCAAACTTTTGCCCAAATGTTACTATACACACACACACACATATATGCTGGCCTCTTCTTTTGTAGCTAATTTCTTTTCAGTATATTTTGAACAGCATTTTACATTAAAAATAAACTCATAATAATGATTAAACCTAAACAGTATTCTATTACATCAAGAATATATCAAGTGGTTGTTCATAACAATTCTTGGATTTAGAGGTAAATTTTTACTGGGTTTACAAAATACCCAAAGCATTTATGAGAAATTATATACACAATGTACACACGTTTTTCTAGAAAGGGAGCCAGCAATTCTCAGATTCTCCAAGGATTAAACAATAATTAGAGAGGGAAAAAACATAGTTGAGTGACCCTATGTTATAGATGCACAAGAGACGTCATGACTATATAAACAATTCCTTCTTGATCATTTTGTTTGTATCCAGTTTGCACTGTTATAAACAGTGCTATAAGTAAATCTAGGAGTTTTCAATTCTGATATTCAGGAAAACATGAAAGGCATGGAGTACTGCAATATTATTGAGACTCCTTGTGTTGAAAAACAGTTGAATGTGCTCCAGTTCAAACATCAATACAGAATACAATTTTCTTAGAGTCATCAAAGTAGAGATTAGAAACCCCTAGACACTGAATCCCAACAAGCTCAATTATACAAAGCCTGTCACTGACTGCCAAACCTAAGACAGTGATCAGCAGAAGAAAAGCAGAAAACTCAAAACATAAAAGAAGAGAGGAAAAGATAGGAACAGTTCAGCCATTAAGAAAAGAATGAAATAATGCCATTTGTAGCAACATGGATGGACCCAGAGATGATCAAACTTACTAAGTGAAGTGAGTCAGAAAAAGAAAGGCAAATAGCATATGATATTGCTTATATGTGGAATCTTAAAAAGTAACACAAATGAACTCGTTTCCAAAACCGAAACAGACTCACAGACAGATAAAACAAACTTATGGTTACCAAAGTAGAAAGGGATGGGGGATAAACTAAGAGTCTGAGATTAACATACATACACTGCTGTATATAAAATAGATAATCAACAGGAACTATACTCGATATCTTATCATAGCCTATAAAGGAAAAGAATGTGAATCCCTTTATGTACACCTGAATCTAATACAACATTGGAAACCAACTATACTTTAAAAAAAAAGAAATGGAAAAAAAGATAGGCACAGGATGGGGGAAAAGAAAGAAATTAGTGCAGTTTTTTGAAATTACATCCGTTTTTTGACTGAGTCAGCCTTCCTTCCTTTTTACCTTCTTCTCCTAAGAGCACCTCCCTTTCCCTTTGGGGAACTGCCCCACCTCCATCACAGGTGGTATTGGTACATCTGTCAGTCAACAGTACCCAGCTCACTCTGGTCAAAGGAGTGAACTGCTGTAAGCTAGACCAAAAAACTTCTCTCATCCAGAAAGCTGAATCTCCTACAGAAATCCCAGGAAGGAGGACAACTGGAGCTGAGTCATCTAATAACAATACCCTATAAAATCAACCCATGGGTTCCTGCTACAGAGATTCCCCCAAGAACCCCAGGTTCCTGCCCTTCCCCAGATATGATTATTCAACTCTTCCTTCTGGTCTCCAAGTCTCAACAATATTCTTCCAGTTAACTCCTTCTTTTTGCTTTAGTTAGTGAGAGTCAGTGTCTATTGTTTGCAACAATGAAAACACAAGTCCTAATACAGTTAGAATTAGACCCATGGATATAGTGATAATACTTGGCCCATGGCCCACCCTTTGATTTTTTTTTTTTTTTTTGCTGTTTAAAACACAGACACAGGCCCAATAATGCCAAGATACCTGCTAAGGTCGCACAGCTACTGATGACAGAGGCAGGACCAGGCACAGATCTGTCCTCAATAGAATATAAAAGTCTTAAGAACAGAAACAGGATCTTGTTTCACGGTGAGAACCCCATCCCTAAAACAGAGGGGTGGACAACTTAGTTAGTCAATAAAATGAATGCTGTTACTGTTGTGTAGTCATTGTTTTTGTTTCTCAACTTAAACACAAGGAGAAGTGTCCAAGATATACTATTAAATTAAAAAACACACTTTGCAAAATGTTATGTACTGTGTGATCTTATCTTTGTCATCTGAAAATGTACTGTAATATTTATAATTGCATTGTGTAAAAAAAAATTACCTGGAATTAGGTTCCCCCATTCTAACTGTTAAGAGTGGTCATCTCTGGGAGAAGAAAAGAAAAAAGCATTTTTTAAAAAATGTTTCAGTGTTATTTGAATCTTTGCAGCTTAAATATATCACTTTGTGATTAGAAAATAATTGCTTAAATTCAGGAAAGGGAATAAGGAAAAAGAAAAAAGGATGAAAAAGACATAAGGATAAGAAAGATGAGAAGGAAGAAAGTAAAAAAAGGAGGAAACAGAAGAGGATTAGAAGGCAGTGACATTCCCTCGGGCACTCCGCCATGGACTCCTTGGTGATCCTCAGGATTACTCACCTATATTCCATTTTCTTCCTTCCAGGCACGGGGTAAGACTGAACTTTCCACACCCTTGAAGTTAGACTGAGCCATGTGTCTTGCTTTGCCCAAAGAAATGTGAATGAAAGCAAGTCATGTCACAGTACCCAGCTCCCTCTGGTCAAAGGAAGTGAACTGCTGACCCAAGCTAGACCAAAAAGCTTCTCTCACCTAGAAAGCTGAATCTCCTACAGAAACCCCAGGAGGGAGGAGAATTGGAGCTGAGTCATCCAATAACAGTACCATACAAGATCAACCCATGGGTTCCTGCTACGGAGATTCCCCCAAGGGCAGAAGCCTTTAATGGTGAGTGATTTATCACATGCTCTTCCCTTATCTACAGCAATCACTGATGGCAGCCGCTCCTTATGGCCTGGGTCCCCAAGTGAGGCTGACAGGAACACAGCCTCCCCTCAACTCCAACCCATGATGGATATGGAGCATAAGAGATCTCTGTTATAGACAGAATGTTGTGTCCATCCCCGCCCCCCTCAAATTCCTACGTTGACGCCCTGCCTTTGGGAGGTAACTAGGTTCAGATGAGGCTGTGAGGGTGGGGGCCTCCTGCTGGGATTTGTGCCCTTCTGAGAAGACAGCCCTGTCTTCACCTCTGTTGACTATGTGAGGACAAGAAGGCGGCTTTCTGTAAGCCAGGAAAGGAATCTCATCAGAACCCAACCATGCTGACACCCTGATCTGAGACTTGCCAATCTCCAGAACCATAAGAAATAAATTTCTTTTGTTTAAACCACCCAGTCTATGGTATTTTGTTGTTGAAGTCCAAGATTACTATTATAGTTTCCTACAGAAAGTCAATGCTATGTCAGTGCTAACCAAAGAGTCCAGGGCTATTTCTCTAGCATTGCTTATGCCATTCTCTCTCTCACCTCATGCACTACAACCACACCCACCCCATTCTGCTGAGCTTGTACAATTCTATTAGAAGTTGTCTGACTGTTTCATGATGCTACAGCTATATTTTTCACTCTCTTTTGAAGGCAACCAGCCCCTTTTTTTTCGCCTTTAAGCGGCCTTCTCAGACTATTCCATCTACCCACATGTAAGCCTAATCTAGATCTCCTTCCTAAAATGTCTGCTATCACCCAGGGCTTGTCACTTTGCACATTTTTTGTTTGGTTGGTTGGTTTTGGAGAACTTTTTTAGGTAACTTTTTTTTTTTAATTTTTGCATAGTACCTAGAGTTTCAGTATTGCATCCACTCAGCTTCCTCTTATGTTAAAAAAGCCGTGGTACATTTGTCAAAATTAAGAAATTAACATTCATATAATACAATTAATTAAATCACAGGCTTCATTCAAATATTCCCAGTTTTCCTACTAATGTTATTTTTCTGTTCCAGGATCTAATTCAGGATATTACAATGCATTTACTCATCAAATCTCCTTAATCTCCTAAAATGTGTACAGCTTCTCAGTCCTTTTCTTCTTCTTCTTTTTTTTTTTTTAAGACCTTATAACTTGAAAAGTATTAGTCAGGTATCTTGTACAATGTCCTTGTACAATGTATCTTGTACATTGTCTGCTGTCTTCTCAGAACTAGTCTGGGATTATGGATTTGGGGGAAGAATATGACAAGGTGAGATAAGCTTCTCATCACACCACATCAGGAGTATACGACATCAATATGATTGATGGTTAGTAATGTCAACCGTGATTGCTTGGCTAAGCTGATGTCTACTATATTTCTTCACTGTATTGTTACTCTTTTTCCCTTTCCATATTTTTTTCTTCGAAAGAGGCACCAAGTCTAGCTCACACTCTAGAGAAGAATTAAGGTCCAACATCATTTTGGGTGGGGCTTCCCTGGTGTCTCAGTGGTAAAGAAGCTGCCTGCAATGCAGGAAACCTGGCTTCAATCCCTGGGTCAGGAAGATCTCCTGGAGGGGGAAATGGCAACCCATCCCAGTATTTTTGCCTGAGAAACTCCATGGACAGAGGAGCCTGGAGGCTACAGTCCATGGGGTGGAATAGAGTCAGACATGACTTAGCGACTGACAACAGCAACAGCAAAAATCATCTTGTATGCTCTCTCTCTCTCTCTCTCAGCTCTGGGGGGATGAGTTACTCCATCAAGTAAGCATCCCAATGGAGAAGGTCCTATGGCAAGGAACAGAACCCTCTGCCAATACAGGTGAATTTGGAAGTGCATTCTTCAGTCCCTGCTAACAACTTGACTGCACATTCATGAGAGATCCTGAATCACAAATACAGTCTCAGATTCCTGAACCCTGAAACTATGTGAGCTAATAAATGTTGGCCATTTGCGGGTGATTTATTGTATAATAAGAGATAATCGGTTCACCAGAAAACACTTTCACCTCTTTTGGCTTTTCTAGCCTTATCTTCTTTGTCCTTTCCTCTCTTTTCATGTCATTCCTCAACTTCTTGCCCTTGGCCGAAATGGCTACTGAATATCTTCCTCAAGACACCAGACCACCCTGAAGAACAGTCTCTCTAGGGACAGAGAAACCCACTGGCCCTAAATGGGTCATGTGACTGACCACTCTGGTCCAGTTCATGTGGATAAAATCAAGTTGTAGAAACATGGCTGCCTGGTGTCCAAGGTGTTGCATGTATGGAGAGGGACACTTCTCAGAGGAAGAGGGTTAACATGGAGCTGGTAGACACACCTCCAGTATCCAACTCTACATGCCTCACACTCTCAAAGGAGTGACAGATAAAACATGTTTTCTTCTGGACCCCAAATTCAGGAACTGATGATGAGAGACAAAAATGTGCAGAGCTGGTGAACCTCCTCAGGTTCTCCCAAAATATGCTATACCTACATAAGGAAAGTTATGTCCAACCTAGATAGCATATTGAAAAGCAGAGACATTACTTTGCCAACAAAGGTCCATCTAGTCAAGGCTATGGTTTTTCCTGTGGTCATGTATGGATGTGAGAGTTGGACTGTGAAGAAGGCTGAGTGCCGAAGAATTGATGCTTTTGAACTGTGGTGTTGGAGAAGACTCTTGAGAGTCCCTTGGACTGCAAGGAGATCCAACCAGTCTATTCTGAAGGAGATCAGCCCTGGGATTTCTTTGGAGGGAATGATGCTGAAGCTGAAACTCCAGTACTTTGGCCACCTCATGCGAAGAGTTGACTCATTGGAAGAGACTCTGATGCTGGGAGGGATTGGGGGCAGGAGGAGAAGGGGATGACAGAGGACGAGATGGCTAGATGGCATCACTGACTCGATGGACGTGAGTCTGAGTGAACTCTGGGAATTGGTGATGGACAGGGAGGCCTGGTGTGCTGTGATTCATGGGGTCGCAAAGAGTCGGACACGACTGAGCGACTGAACTGAACTGAACGTCCATATGGCTAGACTGATTCCACCTAGAAATGGCAGGAAGGATCTTTCCAAAAAAGGGATGACTTCAGAGACAAATGTGTGAAATTTAGCATGTTATGTTATAAACAATGGAGTTCACAGCTATGTAACCTCAGTCTCCATGGACATCCAGGGATATTTTCCATAAGTCTTTTATTTGTCAGTAAGGTGAAAGCTCTTAAAAGGATTGGTTTAAAAATAAATACACTGTGGGTGAACTGCTTGAGGCAAAGCGTGAACAAAGAAACAAGTGTCCAGATGAGTTAATACTAGGCTTAGAAGGAGTTCCTTTAGGGTTTCCAGATGTTGAAGACATCTAGCTCACTTTACTACTTGGTATCCAGCAACAGCAGGATATTAATGACTAGTACTGTTGAAATCTAGCTCTCAGCCCGGAGGCAATGGAAATGGCAAAAGCTGTGTCATAAAGTAACAGTCTACACGAAAATACAATTTCTGACACTGCACAGAAATACTAAAATTAGCTTTTACAATGTGAGAACTGCCTCGGATTTTCAATTGCTTTGATATTTTAATATAGATGTGATTAACACACACACACACACACATCAGAGCAACTGGAAAATACATAACATATCCAAATTTCAGAATCCATCACAAACACAGGTTATGTGAAAACATTTATTTCAATACTGTTTAAAATATCCTTGAGATAAAGGATGCAAAATGAAGGACATCCCTGGTGGCTCAGTAGTATAGAATCTGCCTGCCAATGCAGGAGACACGGGTTTGATCCCTGGTCTGAGAGGATCCACATCCCATGGAGCAACTAAGCTGTGCACCACAATTACTGAGCCAATGCTCTAGAGCTGGGGAGCCACAACTACTCAGCCCATGTGCCACAACTGCTGACACTCGAGTGCCTAGAGCCAGCACTCGGCAACAAGAGAAGTCACCGCAATGAGAAGTCCACAGGCACCACCCTCTAGTCTCAACTAGAGAAAAAATGCCCGTGCAGCAAAGAGCACCCGGCACAGACAAAAATAAATAAAATTTAAGTAGAATGTTAGAATTAAATTTTTCAAAAAAGGATGCAAAATGAATCCCTCCCAAGTGCAAAGTTATCGTGTTCAGCTCACAGCTAGACTCTTGCTAATCATTCCCTCCAGATTCAAAAGAGGGCTGATCACATCAATAATAAAGACTGCTAAATGAAAAACCTCCCCAAATCTTCTGAGTCATCAGGTTGTAGCTGGAAAACATCAGACATGAGCTGCAGAATTCTATGGGTTTAAAAATAATCCTTTTTACTTTTAAGCCTGTCCTCTTGAATTTGGCTAAAGAATTTCAGTACTCCTCTTCTCATGGCTCTTATCTTTAGAGAGAGCATTGCACCACATTAGAAGCAATAATTCATGTATTCCCTGGTGACTTAAGACAGTAAAGAACCCACCTGCAATGCAGGAGACCCAGGTTAGATCCCTGGGTTGGGAAGATGCCCTGGAGAAGGGAATGACAACCCACTCCAGTATTCTTGCCTGGAGAATCCCATGGACAGAGGAGCCTGGTGGGCTACAGTCTATGGGGCCACAGAGTCGAACAGGACTAAGCAACCAACACACACCACAAGGATAGTGCTTAACCAGAGAAGGGAACACTCAGGAGACCCCAGAGATGACACTGAGTAGCGTGTATGGCTGGGCTCTTGTTGGTCCTGTGCCTTTTGCTCTCAGCTCCATTCCTTAGGCAGCAACATTCCTCAGGCTCTGTTGCCCTCTGGCTTTCAAGCAGTTTGGCCAATGGGAGGCACTGGTGCAAGGCCGAAGGACTAGAGGAGAGCAGAAGCTGCTATTCTTTCCCTGGACTCTCTGAGTCACAGGGTACCTCTGATATGGTTGTGTCTGCTCTATAGCTTCCTTTCTATAGGGAAGCTCCTCTCTCCCTGACCTCAGTTCCTGCCTGGCAGCCTATTATGATTCCAGCTTCCAGCATATGGCCCCAGATATTGGGCTCTGCTAACTTATACCAAATAACTTACGTGGAAACTTTCTCTCTCCAGTCCTAAGGCTAGGACTAGCTTCCTAACTATTTCTAAACTCGTGTCCCCTATATCATTTTTCAGTTATTTCATCATCTGTGTAACCAATCCCCTATACTAACTCCTCTGTTTGATACACCTAGTTGCTGTTGTTCAGTCACTCAGTTGTGTCTGACTCATTGCGACCCCATGAATTGCAGCACACCAGGCTTCCCTGTCCTTCACCATCTCCCAGAGCTTGCTCAAACTCATGTCCGTTGAGTCGGTGATGCCATCCAACCATCTCCTCCTCTGTCACCCCTTCCCTTCCTGCCTTCAATTTTTCCCAGTGTCTTTTAATTTCATGGCTGCAGTCACCATCTGCAGTGATTTTGGAGCCCAAGATAATAAACTCTGTAATTGTTCCCATTGCTTCCCCATCTATTTTCATGAAGTGATGGGACCAGAGGCCATGATCTTAATTGTTTTAGTGTTGAGTTTTAAGCCCACTTTTCCACTCTCCTCTTTCACTTTCATCAAGAGGCTCTTTAATTCCTCTTCACCTTCTGCCATAAGGGTGGTGTCATCTGCATATGTGAGGTTATTGATATTTCTCCTGGCAGTCTTGATTCCAGCTTCTGCTTCATCCACCCCAACATTCTGCATGATGTACTCTGCATATAAGTTAAATAAGCAGGGTACCAGTATACAGTCTTGACCTACTCCTTTCCTGACTGGGAACCAGTCCGTTATTCCATTTCTGGTTCTAACTGTTGCTTCTTGACCTGCATATAGGCTTCTCAGGAGGCAGGTAAGGTGGTCTGGTATTCCCATCTCTTTAAGAATTTTCCACAGTTTGTTGTGATCCCACACAGTCAAAGGCTTCAGAATAGTCAATGAAGCAGATGTTTTTCTGGAACTCTCTTGCTTTTTTGATGATCCAGTGGATGCTGGCAATTTGATCTCTGGTTCCTCTGCCTTTTCTAAATCCAGGTTGAACATCTGGAAGTTCTCAGTTCACGTACTGTTGAAACCTAGCTTGGAGAAGTTTGAGCATTACTTTGCTAGTGTGTGAAATGAGTGCAATTGTGTGGGAGTTTGAATATTCTTTAGCATTGCCCTTCTTTCGGATTGGAATGAAAACTAACCTTTTCCAGTCCTGTGGTCACTGCTGAGTTTTCCAAATTTGCTGGCATATTGAGTGCAGCGCTTTTACAGAATCATATTTTAGTATTGGAAATAGCTTAGCTGAAATTCCATCACTTCCACTAGCTTTGTCTGTAGTGATGCTTCTGAAGGCCCACTTGACCTTGCACTCCAGGATTTCTGGCTCTAGGTGAGTGATCACACCATCGTGGTTATATGGGTCATTAACATTTTTTTTGTAGAGCTTCTTCTGTGTATTCTGGCAACCTCTTCTTAATATCTTCTGCTTCTATTAGGTCCATACCATTTCTGTCCTTTATGGTGCCCATCTTTGCATGAAATGTTCCCTTGGTATCCTTAATTTTTTTGAAGAGATCTCTAGTCTTTGTTTTCCTCTATTTCTTTGCACTGATCACTTAGGAAGGCTTTCTTATCTCTCCTTGCTATTCTTCTCTGCATTCAGATGGGTATCTCTTTCCTTTTCTCCTTTGCCTTTAGCTTCTCTTCTTTTCTCAGCTATTTGTAAGGCCTCCTCAGACAACTGTTTTGCCTTTTTGCCTTTTTTTTTCTTGGGGATGGTTTTGATCACCGCCTCCTGTACAATGTTACTAACCTCTGTCCATAGTTCTTCAGGCACTCTGTCTATCAGACCTAATACCTTGAATCTATTTGTCACGTCCACTGTATAATTCTAAGGGATTTGAAAAACACTGGATAGTCTAGTGTTTCCCTTTCCCTACTTTCTTCAATTCAAGTCTGAATTGGCAATAAGGAGTTCATGATCTGAGCCACAATCAGCTACCAGTCTTGTTTTTGCTGAGTGTATAGAGCTTCTCCATCTTTGGCTGCAAAGAATATAATCAATCTGATTTCGGTATTGACCATCTGGTGATGTCCATGTGTAGAGTCTTCTCTTGTGTTCTTGGAAGAGGGTGTTTGCCATGACCAGTGTTTTCTCTTGGCAAAAATCTGTTAACTTTTGCCCTGCTTCATTCTGTACTTCAGGGCCAAACTTGCCTGTTCCTCCAGGTATCTCTTAACTTCCTACTTTTGCATTCCAATCCCCTATTATGAAAAGGACATCTTCTTTTGATGTTAAGTTTTAGAAGGTCTTGCAGGTCTTCATAGGATGGTTCAACTTCAGCTTCTTCATCATTAGTGGTTGGGGTATAGATTTGGATTACTGTGATATTCAATGGTTTGCCTTGGAAATGAACAGAGATCATTCTGTCATTTTTGAGACTGCATCCAAGTATTGCATTTCAGACAATTTTTTTGGTTATGAGGGCTACTAACCCCTCTTTTTCTTCTAAGGGATTCTTGCCACAGTAGCAGATATAATCATCATCTGAATTATATTTCACCCATTCTGTTTCATTTTAGTTCACTGATTCCTAAAATGTTGATGTTCACTCTCGCAATCTCCTGTTTGACCACTTCCAATTTACCTTGATTCATGGACCTAATATTCCAGGTTCCTATGCAATAGTGCTCTTTACAGCGTCGGACTTTACTTCCACCACCAGACACGTCCACAACTGGGAGCTGTTTTAGCTTTGGCTCAGTCTCTTCATTCCTTCTGGAGCTATTTCTTGACTCTTCTCCAATAGCATATTTGGCACCTACTGACCTGGGGAGTTCATCATTCAGCATCATATCTTTTTGCCTTTTCATACTATTCATGGGGTTCTCAAGGCAAGAACGCTGAAGTGTTTTGCCATTCCCTTTTCCAGCGGACCACATTTTGTTAGAACTCTCCACCATGATCCTTATGTCTTCGGTGGCCCTACATGGCATGGGTCATAGTTTCATTGAGTTAGACAAGTCTGTGATCCATGTGATCAGTTTGGTTAGTTTTCTGTGATTGTGGTTTTCATTGTCTGCCCTCTGATGGATGAGGATAAGAGGCTTATGGAAGACTCCTGATGGGAGGCACTGGCTGTGGGGAAAAGTGGATCTTGCTCTGGTGGGCAGGGCCATGCTAAGAAAATCTTTAATCCAATTTTCTGCTAATGAGTGGGGCTGTGTTTCCTCCCTGTAGTTTGGCCTGAGGTAAGGGTATTGGGGGTAATGGATATACCCAGAGTAACTTCAGTTTTCTTGTCTAGACCCTAAATGATGCAGGGACACAAAACCAACATGCTTGCATTCAAAAGTCAAAAGTAACAAAACTATATGACTAAAGGAGTAATTTGGATAGTCCAAAAAGTGTTCACAGAAGGCAGAAACCAGAGAAGTCTAGAGATGAAGTTTTCCTGTGGTGCATCATAGTTCCCAGTGTGACCCTTCTTCTACATCTTGACCTTATAGCTTCAGCGCCTACAAAGAATGGTCTTTCCCTCTTAGTATGAGTCAGCCAAATTTCTGAGGACTTACTAAGTTATGACATTGTTGGCACAGGATGCTGCTTTCCCTTACTTACGGTCTGCTCAGCTCTGGCCCCAAAAGAACTGAGCACAACAATAATGCTAACAGACATGCACGGAACAGTAATTCTGGGTAAGGAACCTTTAATCGGTTATTTCATTTATTTTACCTCACAACCTCATAAAGTAGGTATTATTATTTCCGTTCTTAAGAGGGGGATTTTCAGACTTAGAAATTAAACATGCTATCTCTGAACATGGTTGTCTACTGCTGCCTCTTCAGGGAGGATTGCACCTTCACTGGTCCTGCTCCTCCTAGAAGTCCCAGGGAGGGAAGGTTCCAGAAGATATTGAGAATAGTGGAGGATCTAGAGGAGGTATAGTCCATGGGGTTGCAAAGAGTTGGACACAACTGTACGACTTTCACTTTCAGAAAAGGGAGCCTTCCTGTGGAAAATTTTGCAAATGAAGCCCAGGAGGTACATTTAAACATTAATTGGATTCTCTGCTAAGGGGATGATGTTAATATAAAACATAATCTTTGTTGTTACTTAGTCCCTAAGTCATGTCCGACACTTTGCGAGCCCATGGACTGTGTAGCCCGCCAAGCTCCACTGTCCATGGGATTGTTCAGGCAAGAATACTGGAGTGGGTTGCCATTCTCTTCTCCAGGGAATCTTCCCAACCCAGGGATCGAACCTGCATCTCTTGCATTTGCAGGCAGATTCTTTACCACTGAGCCACCAAGGAAGCCCATGACCTTTGTAGGTAGTAACAACTGACTCAATTTGGATTCCTTTTATAAGAAAGGCTTTGGCTTACTTCTAGAGGGATCTGAAGACCTTCTCTTATTTAAAATAAACAGTATTAATATTGTGTTCAGAGTCTCCACATGAGCACAATTATTTGAAGCCCATTGATAATTCCCATCATTAAAAAAAAAAAAAAAGGCAAAGTTACCAAATTTAGAAACGGAATAATCACACTCTCCTGAAGAAAACTCATTACCATCTACCTCATCCTCCATAAAAAATGTATAGAAAAACAATTTGGGTTATTTTTATTGCATTCCTAACCACAGCCCAGTGCATTGCAGTGATCTTTCTTGCATGTCATGTTGAAAAGAGTACGTACACAGTTTTCACAGAGTGATAGTTAAGATCATCTTCCTACACAGATACCTGCTAAGGGTTTTTAAAAATTTAATTGCACCTGTTCAAAATTAGGACCTCTGAGCTTTTGAATGGGTCAGCAAAAAGCAAAACTGAGCCCAGGATTCAAACCCCCTACACACAGATGCACATGCACATGTGCACACACACACACACATCCATTCATACAGTTGTATGCCTCCATTTAACTTCCCTGATGCAAGGCTGAAAGTGTAAATCTATACCTCTACCCAGGGATGAGGATCTGGTCTGGAGAATGAAGGATTAAAATGAATAATTTAAAAATACTGCACAATGAGAACAGCAACCCTCTTCCAAACCTTGGCTGTGCAGAACTACAGGTGGTCCAATGAAGTCATGCAGCCACCACTGACATGAACCCTTTATAAAGTCCTGCCAGCTCCATGGAAAAGAGCATTCCTGAAGAAGGATGGAGCTCAGAGTGGGAAAACAGAGCGCTGTGCTATGCTCAGTCACTTCAGTCATGTTTGACTCTATGTGGCACCATGGACTGTAGCCTACCAGGCTCCTCTGTCCATGGAGTTTCCCAGGCAAGAATACTGGAGTGGGTAGCCATTCCCTTCTCCAGGGGATCTTCCTGACCCAGGGATTGAACCTGTGTCTCTTGCATTGCAGGTGGATTCTTTACCGCTGAGCCACAGGGAAAGCCCTAGAAAATAGGGAAACCCACTTTAATATTTGATATACACGAAAAAAGGTAAGAAAAAGTATCCTTTCTACCCCCTGTAAATAAAAAGTCTAATTAAAATGTCAGGGGTCAATTTGAGCATCTTTGGCTTGCAATCTAAATGCAATAATGTGCCATTTCATACTATGAAGAGGAATTCTGAGAAAGGTAGAAGATGATCTGAATCTGATTTAGTTTCAAAATTCAAATTGATTTCATTAATTTCCAAATTTGATGGTGCTGTAAACAGAATGCTATGGGAAATTTTAAAGGCTTATCTCTGCAGCCTTGGTCCCATTATCTGATCTCAATTTATAAAATGGGCATATTAACCCTTGCCTTACAGGCAGGGAATTATTTAAGAGTTAAACTGAAAAGTTTTATTTTTCCATCATGATACTTTCTAAGGTAAAATGTTATTTACTCTATTTCCTCATGAAAATTACATTCTTCAGATTTTCTGAATACTTTAAAATTTCAGTATGTGAAGTGAAAGTCACTCAGCCATGTCAACTCTGTGACCCTAAAGAATAGTCCATGGAATTCTCCAGGCCAGAATACTGGAGTGGGTAGCTGTTCCCTTCTCTAGGAGATCTTCCCAACCCAGAGATTGAACCCAGGTCTCCCGCATTATAGGTAGATGCTTTACCAGCTAAGCCAGCAGGGAAGCCCAATTTTCAGTATATTTTTTTCTTAATTTTTAAAGATGAACCTAAGAACAACTGCTTGGGGGAAGCGGGAATTGTAGCATGATTTTCTTTCTGCTTTTTATAGCTGGAGTAAAATTAATATAGCTAAGGCTAGTGGGGAAAATTTCAGGAGTTACACATTTTACAAAAATAATAGTTAAGAAGCATATATTAAACTTGCTTATGTTTAATAGTTAGAATGATACAATATCTTCAGGGACTGGATTTGTGTCAAATATTTCTTCTTATTTTTAATATTTAAACAACAAAAAAGAAACCCAAAGTGCTACAAGTTAGACAAACCCTGAATAATCTTCCCAAATGTAGCATGTTATAAACTTCATTGTTTTTTATTATTGATACAATAGTTAGGAATATACTCCAAAGGAAACATGATGAAACAATTCCCAGGGGAAGCAAAGACTTTGAGTTTCCCTTTTGGTGTAAGTTCTTTGCTCAGTACATACGAAGGGAATGCAGCCAGGCAGGTCCCTCAGATGTTCATTAGCGCTAATGGGAGGACCATGACCAAGGCATGCAGGGTAAGTGTGCAGCTTTCGAAGGGCTGGGTTATTTGGATGGGACAAGAAGCATCTGAGTGATCAGCACCTTTAGCATTTGTCATCTGGGGATCTCTTCTTTTTCAAAGAATGTATTCCTGTTATTTTTTAAATTGGTCTTCATATTTTTTTGAAAGCAGAATACTTTTCCAGAGATGAATAAAATGGTAGATTATTTTACTATAATTACCAGACTAGTGGAAAAAACTGAGTCCTTTCCGTATTCCTTTTAGATTCAGAAGGTAGGTTTGGGAAAAAAAAAAAAGGTGTCATTAAAGAACCAATAGCAGAGTCACTTGGACTTTGTTTTAGAAAGTCGATGACAAAGACAATTCTTCTGCCAATGACTTTGACTGATCTCTAGAGTCTAGATTTGGTGGAGACCGCTGCTGGCAACATGAGGTTGGACCAGATGACACATAATATGGGACATAAAAGTACAGATGAAAAAAAGGAAAAAAAAAAAGTACAGATGAAGCCAAGTGTTCATGTTCTGATATGGCCTCATGATTCATGATGTGACCTTGAATAACTCCTCCAACACAGCTGCCCTGTCTGTCCAATGGGTAACAAATTCATACTTCATATACTACTGAAGATCTATTAATTTATAAGGTGAACTTAGAATTCTTCCAGTGATGTTTGTTATTCAGATTTGGAAGCTGACAAAGACATTCTATCCCACCACATTCTGAATTACAGGACAAAGAACCTTAAGCATTTTGCAAGTATCTCAAACTACGATGTGGAGAAGGAAATGGCAACCCACTCCAGTATTCTTGCCTACAGAATCCTGTGGACAGAGAAGCCTGGTCAGCTGCTGTCCACAGGGTCACACAGAGTCAGACACGACTTAAGCGCCTTAGCATGCGTGCACGCATTGGAGAAAGAAATGGCAACCCACTCCAGTATTCTTGCCTGGAGAATCCCAGGGATGGGGGAGCCTGGTGGGCTGCTGTCTATGGGGTCGAACAAAGTCAGACACAACTGAAGCGACTTAGCAGCAGCAGCAGCAAATTACGATGGCTGTTTATAGTCTTATATGTTTTTACAGTTGCATCAATGACCATAGCCTTTAATGAGAATCAACTACAACAGATATACCTTAATGACCAGTGCTGGCCCTTGATGGAACAAATGATGCTTTTTGATAACCTAAGTGATTAGGCCTGTGTAGTTCTATAGATATGATGACATATATGAGTTCAAAATAGGAAGCTTCTTGTGTCATGAATTTGAGGGAAACAATAACTAGTCTGAAAATATATTATCTAACATTGGAAGCAAGTCAGTTTCTTTGATGGCATAGTAGATTACACAACAAATTTTTAGGGGCTATGTTGTGCAAAACTTTTTCTTTGAAGTAAAGGGAATTGATCATGTTTTGTTTGTTGGGCGTGTGTGTGTGTTTGTGTGTCTATGTTTGCTGTGTACACTGGTTGAATTTGCTTATGTTACAACTCCACTGTAAATACCTGGAGGACAAGAACTGTGTTTCTAATGCCCAGTACATAGGAATAAGTACTTAGAGGGTGCTTATTAATGGTTTTTGTTGTTAGTGCAGTAACTAATTGCAGCTTTTAACATAATTACTGTGTAGAGCAGCTTTGAGCCATTGAACAGAAATATGCTGGGTCAGTGCTCTGGAGTCCTTGACAAACACATGGAAGGATTCCTACCAGCCTTCTTAGCTCGTGATTCTGAGTCCTTCCTCTCAGCTCTCTGCCCTACTTCAGGCTGACAAAGTTCCTATCCCACTCTCCCCATCCAATGGCCATCGTGAGTCACTGGAGGCAGACACTGGTAAGCCATTCCCTCCAGTCTGGCCTGACCCACACTCCAGCTCATCACTCTTCCCTTGTGACTCCATGGCCACACCTGTAATTTCATGTATCTAGTTCCACGAGCCAGTCTGAACCCTGCTCAGCTCTCTTCATCTGCCAGCGTGGGGTGTGCAGCCCTTGGGAGTGTGACCCACAGACCTCCAAGTGGAGGGCGGATTGTTGCCACAGCCTCAGCCGCTATCTGTTTGGGCTGACGCTATGCTTCCTGTGGCCAGGGACCGAGCGTGGAGGGATACTGAGGCAGGTCTGTTCATGGAGGGCGCAAAGCTTCTTTGATGAGCAACTTTGGCTCGAGGGCTCCTGATGGTCTTGCCAAAGTTTCCTTGGAACTGCATTTAGGACCTCCTTCTCTTTTTCACTGGGACCAGATCCTCTCCATTTTCTCTCACAGACATTTCTCCTAGTGAACTTTGTCCATTTAATCCTGCGTTAGTACTTGTTTCTGAAAGGACCCAAGCTGACATACTGAAGGTGGGCTTTTACATTAAGATGGCAAATTGTATGTGGGGATTGTCGATCTTATGAGAAGTTCTGGAATGAGAACAGCCCTTCAGAGTTGCCCCCCTGCCCCAGTGGTGTGGCTCTTAGAGTCTTGAGTTGAGAAGGATTCTGAAAACATGGGCTTTAGGCTAATGCGCTGCCACTCCTCCTTTCTGTACCCATGACAGACACCGCTAATTGATCATACGTACCTATGAACCACAGCAGTGCTGAGTGAGCAATCAGCCGTCAGCACAAGTGCTTATGGATGTCAGGCTCTTGTCATTATGCTTCAGACCTGACTGCAGAACCTAAATATGAAAGTGGTGTGTGATGACTGTTTGATTTTTGGAGGTTCACTCCTTCACCAGGGTTCCTTTGTCAAGGTTTTCTAGCAACTCTCGGAATGCCTGCATGTTCCACAAGTCTGGGCTGGTTAATGCATGCCATCTCCATTAGTCACCCAGTTCTGCATGTCCCCACTCACCACTTGCCTCTACCATGATGGAGAAGACTGTTTTCTACTACTTCTAACTTCTTTATTACATGACTTCGAAAATTGTGTATTAAGTGAACGCATATACATAACTTGAAAAGTCTAACAAAGGTAGTCCTTAAAGTTTTAAAAATTTTAAGTTACTCCTTGCAATGTCCTTCATTTCTGATACCCAGAAGCAATGCCTCCTTAACTCTACTAGCTGCCTCCCCTAGTAATTACTTATTTCTAGAATTTTGCACATACTAAGGTATCCACTGACTTTTATACACTTATACACACATACATACACTTGTACACACATACACTTATACCCACTCCACTCCAAAACCAAGCAATAATATATAGACATTATAGGAAGCATAATCTGCAGAGATGAAGATTTTCATTGAATAAGGTAGTCTTATATGTTCTCCCGCAGAACAGTTAAAATCCTCAAGACCCTCCAGGAAGGGTCTTCCATCACATTTGTATATCAATGTTTTCCCCCTAACCAAGGGACATTTAGCCACAAAATAATGGCAAGTGTCCATCTCCTGCAAACAGAAAATGGCTCCATTGGGAACATTTGCAATCATAGGATTTGTTTTTCCATGTAATAGAGCCTAATCAGAGAAGGCAATGGCACCCCACTCCAGTACTCTTGCCTGGAAAATCCCATGGATGGAGGAGCCTGGTAGGCTGTAGTCCATGGGGTCGCAAAGAGTCGGACACGACTGAGCAACTTCACTTTCACTTTTCACCTTCATGCACTGGAGAAGGAAATGGCAACCCACTCCAGTGTTCTTGCCTGGAGAATCCCAGGGATGGGGGAGCCTGGTGGGCTGCCGTCTATGGGGTCGCAAAGAGTCAGACACAACTGAAGCGACGAAGCAGCAGCAGCAGCAGCAGCAGAGCCTAATATTTATAGCCAATGTCTGTTAAATCAGTCATTAACGGGTTCAAATTCCAGCCATGTAACTTTCGAACAGTCAGTCCTTGAGACAATTATTTCATTTCCTATGCTTCAGCTTTCTCATCTGAAAATGGGAAGAGTTGGAGAACCCACCTTAGAGAGGTGTTGCTAAAGTTAGCTGAGGAAATTCACGTGAAAGATCTTCACACAGTGCTTAATTCAATAAATATTAACCACCATTATTATTCATTAAAAGTGTGGCTGTCTTTTCTGCTTCACAGTTACAATACATTGAGTAATTCATTACTTATTAAGATAGGACATAAGTGATGTAAACTGAAAAATCTAGGCTGCTATATGGAGACTACCAATTAAAAACCATGGATGTCAGAGGTCAGAGTAGATGTTTAGCCCCAGCTAGTAAGATGATCCCCTTATGTGGCTTGAATCCCATTTCAATGAGTTAAGAAAGAGGCCCTCAATTCTGTAGGGGGTTTTTTTTGGTGTTGTTTTTTTTTTTTTTTTTTTCTTCTTCTCCTGACATGAGGGAGAGGCTTCAGGAATCCTTGGCCAATTTAAAGCTTGACCAATTTAAACCTGACAATTGCCTGCCAGTCTGCACTGTTCAAAAGATGAGTGATAATGAGGAGTTTCCTAATTACCAGGGTTTCAGGCTTGTCAGATTATAAATCTCTTCATGAGATGTAGCTAATTGGTATTGTCAAGGAGAGAAATTCAGAAAGACTTAGATAATAAGCAGATATTGAATTCAGTTCAGATGACTATTTTCTATTGTTTCTGGTCATAGATAGCCCTGTTATATAATACATCTCCCATCTCTCTGCTCACATGTTAGAGGGTTTTGTCCCTCCTCCTTCTTCCTCAGTGGTACACTGGTAAGAAGTGAAGTTTGTGGGATATTATTCCTTATTGTCTCTGGAGGGTTGAAAAAATCTAAACCTAAAATCACATAGATAGCATTTCACTAGATTAATTTTTAAAGCTCAAGAACCATGTTTTGTGAAAGGAACCTGAATTTTAAAAATGGAAGACAAAGTTCCAGCTCTAATCTTGCTACTTTATAACACATGGGAACAGGAGTTCTGCCCCTTCAGTCTCAGATTCCTCTCTGTAAAGCAAAGAAAGGAACATTCATTTCACAAAAGTTTCTAAAAGGTAAATTAGATAAACACATAAGCGCAGTGGCTGTCCATAGGAGGTAGCTGGTAACTTTTTAAATTAAGAAAGTAGAACTCTTATTAGGTAGGGTTGTTTTTTTTTTTTTTAAATACAATTTCCAGGCACATCTTTTTGCTCTGAAAAATAGTGTTTTTATGGCTTAAAAACTCGTTTTTCTTTTTAGTGGTGAATAATGTTCCACTGTCTGAATGTACACAGGCTATTATTTTTCCATTTACCTACTGAAGGACATCTTGGTTGTGTCCCAGTTTGGGCAATCATGATTACAGCTGCTATAAATAGCTGTGTGCAGGTTTCCGTCTCTTCAGGTAAATACCAAGAAGCATAATTCTTGGATCATATGGTAAGGGTATGTGCAGCTTTACAAGAAACTACCAAACTGCCTTCCAAAGTGGCAACTGCATAGAATTTTCACGTTATCATGAAATCAAAGTCAACTTTTAATTTCTTTTCTACAATTTAAAATATAAAAACCATTCCTTAGTTGTATAACATACAAAAACTAGTGGTAAACTGGATTCGCCTATCCTAGAGTAATTTGTTGACTGCTCCTTTGTCATCTAATTTAAATTACTTTTTTTTTTCCTTCGACAAACATTCATCTTAGCATCAGAGTTCTCATCTTTAAAATGGAATGGTCAGTGGACCCAATATAACAGAACTGCTTGAGAATTATGTGGAAAGATCTATGTGGTAGTCTTCCATCTCCATACACTAATACATGCACATTTTCTTGGTGTTTTATGAGTCAGGATTCTTTCAAGTGAGCGAGTGAGTGAAAGTCGCTCAGTCTGTCCAACTGTTTGCGGCCCCATGGACTGTAAGCCCACCAGGCTCTCCTCGGTCCATGGGATTCTCCAGGCAAAAATACTAGAGTGGGTTGCCATTCCCTTCTCCAGGGGATCTTCCCAAACCAGGGATCAAACCCAGCTTTCCTGTTTTATCTTCTTTTAGTTTTGCTTCCTTTTGGTCTTTACCCTACTGGGGTCTTTGGGAACTGTGCGTATGTGTAACAGCATCTACCATACTGCTTCATTTTAGCTTAGGCTGGATTTGAAGAGCCAAAACAGGAAAAGACTTAAGGAGACCTGAGACTCTCACAGAGAAATAAATTACAGCTGCTGTTTCTTTTAGCTTTGCTTTCCTGTTCTTTATTTTTTTTTAATGTAGTCTCTCCTTCATCATTTCATACTGTAAGAAAGTGAAATCACTAAAGGCAAATAACCTTATGAACCTGCTGAGTGTGAAGAGAAAAGGCCATGGTACAGATGAATGGATTAGAAGGGAGACACCTAACTCTAGGGGTGTATGACTCAGGATTCTTTCAAGTGCAGGTAATAAAAATCCAATTCACACTGACTTCAACAATAAAGACTATTTGTTAGCTTATATGGGCCTTCCACGATGGCTCAGATGGTGAAGAGTCTGCCTGCAATGCAGGAGACCTGGGTTTGATCCCTGGGTCAGGAAGATCCCCTGAAGAAGGAAATGGCAACCCACTCCAATATTCTTGCCTGGACAATTCCATGGACAGAGGAGCCTGAAGGGCTACAGTTCATGGGGTCGCAAAGAGGTTGGACATGACTGAGCGACTAACACTGCTCTCTAAACTGTTAGCTTATACAAACAAAAAGCTCAAACACAGCTGCATCCAGAGGTTTAGGAAATGTCACCAAGGAAAGATCCCTCTCCATCATCCTTCCATGCAGTTTTCTTCCTTGTTGACCATACTGTCAGACATCTTTTCTTCCAAGGATGGCATCTGGCAGCTCTAGCCTTACATCATCCCAAGTTTACATTCAATGTAAAAGGAGCATGTCTCTTCTTCAGGTGCTCAAGCAAAATGTCAGAATTAGCTATGACTGAGCCAGACTGGCCTGACATAGGATAAATATTCATCTTTGACTGTATTACCATGATTGCATGGATGTGACATTCTGCGGTTGGGATCTCTGTCACACATCTACTCCTGGAGCAAAGGGTAAAGGCGAGGTGAAAGCAGATCCATTCAACAACACGAACTAAGAGTGGGAGGAAGATGCTCCTCCAAAACAAAGTCACCATGCTATTATCTGATTTAAAAAAAGAAGAAGAAGAATGGACGTGGGCAGCAAAACTCACAAATATAAACTTCAGAGTTCTTAATCACAGATTCCGATATCATTGAGAGTCTGGCCTAATTTCTTGCCAACGCCACAGCAATGAAATGAGAGATATTTGCATAACTGATGATTCTGTTTTTTTAGTTGTTGATTTTATTGGGTGTTTTGCAATGTTTCAAAGAACTGTGTCTTTTCGGTCTTTATGTTGTTTGTCTCTCCCAAGAGAAATGACTTCAGAGAATTAGATTGCTAAGGTTTAATCTCTCCCATGAGGCCTAACATGAATAGCACTCTCCTCTCTTGCACCATTTCTTTATTCTCAACAAATTCCTTCCTTCCAATGAGTCTACTAGACACTGAAAGCTCAACCACAGAAAGTTTAAGCTTTCTGATCAACCAGCAGGCATTCAGTGGGTACAATAAAGAGAAGAACAGACCTCAGAATGCTGTTTCATCCACTGCTTTCAGTAAGGATACAGTTAGATCACTCAAGACAGCCTAATGTTTTTCTTCAGGGAATTCACTAGTGATAGTCCAAAAACAAAGTCTGAGATTTAATAAACACAAAAGTATACCCCATTAACTATAACCATTCGTTGTAGCAGGGTTGACTAGGGTATTTCTTTTAAATCTCTGCCCTTTTTTGGCCATTAAAATGTGCCCTCTAACAACCATGCTCCGATTAAAAATAAATATTTTCTTTCAAAAAAATGGACCCAACCTTGGTTCTTTTCCTATCTGTCACTGGAGCTGGGGTCTCTGGACTGATCACTCCCCACCAGGAGCTGTATTGTCCATTTGCTCCAGTGACCAATATATTCACCATTTTTCTCATGTGCCATAATATGTAAAATTTGGGAAACACAGTTGTAACTGCCTTCTATCCAGCTTTCTTACCATCACCAGGCTAATCCTTTTTTTTCACAAAGCTAATGGTTTCCCGCTTAGAAAACTACCTCATATTTTATTGTTCTCTCAACATCTTAAGTTTCCCATGTACACAGTCCAAAAATTCCTACCACCTGATTTAAACTTGCTTTTCAGTTTTCTGCCCAGACCTCTGCAAAAAATACACTTCTGCCAAGTGGACTGACTTAGCGTCTTCTAGGAATGCCTTATTATTTCTGCCTCCCTGTCTCAGGATAAGTCTACCCTCCTAGAAAACTTCCAAACCCCAACTAGCCTTCAAATCATTTCAAGTTCCTCATCCTCCATGAAGGCCACCAGATTATTCTGGTCCATAGTAACGTGTCTGTTTTGCCTCTGATCTCCAACAAGATACTCTCTGTAATACTATGCTATTCAATAGAATAGCTATTAGCCTCGTGTGACTATTTAAAGAAAACTAAAATTCCATTTGTAAATCACACTAGCTGCATTTCTAGTGCTCAGTAACCACAATGACTAGTAGCCACCATATTGGACAGCAGAAATATAAAGCGTTTCCATCACTGCAGAAAGCTTTGTTGAAAAGCTAAGTTTATGCTGGCTTCCCTGGTGGCTCGGATGGTAAAGAATCTTCCTGCAATGTGGCAGACCTGGGTTCAATGCCAAAAAAACTGAAGTTGAACGGCTCTATGAAGACCTACAAGACCTTCTAGAACTAACACCCCAAAAAAGATGTCCTTTTCATGACAGGGATTGGAATACAAAAGTAGGAAGTCAAGAGATACCTGGAGTAATAGGCAAGTTTGGCCTTGGAGTACAAAATGAAGCAAGGAAAAGGCTAACACAGTTTTGCTAAGAGAACACACTGGTCATAGCAAACACCCTCTTCCAACAACACAAGAGAAGACTCTAAACATGGACATCATCAGACAGTCAACACCAAAAATCAGATTGATTATATTCTTTGCAGGCAAAGATGGAGAAGCTCTATACAATCAGCAAAAACAGTGGAAGCTGACTGTGCCTCAGATCATAAACTCCTTATTGCCAAATTCAGACTTAAATTGAAGAAAGTAGGGCAAAACCAATAGCCCATTCAGATAGGACCTAAATCAAATCCCTGACGATTATACAGTGGAAGTGACAAATGGATTCAAGGGATTTGATCTGATAGACAGAGTGCCTGAAGAACTATGGACGGAGGTTAGTAACATTGTACAGGAGGCCATGATTAAAACGATCCCCCCCCAAAAAAATAAAAAATAAAATAAAATAAAACGATCCCCAAGAAAAAGAAATGCAAAAAGGCAAAATGGTTGTCTGAGGAGGCCTTATAAATAGCTGAGAAAAGAAGTGAAAGGCAAAGAAGAAAAGGAAAGATATATCCCTCTGAATGCAGAGTTCCAAAGAATAGCAAGGAGAGATAAGAAAACCTTCCTAAGTGATCAATGCAAAGAAATAGAGGAAAACAACAGAATGGGAAAGACTAGAGATCTCTTCAAGAAAATTGGAGATACCAAGGGAACATTTCATGCAAAGATGGGCACAATAAAGGACAGAAATGGTATGGACCTAACAGAAGCAGAAGATATTAAGAAGAGGTAGCAAGAATACACAGAAGAACTGTACAAAAAAGATCTTCATGACCCAGATAACCATAATGGTGTGACCATCAACCTAGAGCCAGATATCCTGGAATGCAAAGTCAAGTGGGCCTTAGGAAGCATCACTACAAACAAAGCTAGTGGAGGTGACGGAATTCCAGTTGAGCTATTTCAAACCCTAAAAGATGATGCTATTCAAGTCCTGCACTCAATATGCCAGCAAATTTGGAAAACTCAGCAGTGGCCACAGGACTGGAAAAGGTCAGTTTTCATTCTAATCCCAAAGAAAGTGAAAGTGAAAGTCACTCAGTCATGTCTGACTCTTTTCGACCCCATGGACTATCCATGGAATTCTCTAGGCCAGAATACTGGAGTGGGTAGCCTTCCCCTTCTCCATGGGGTCTTCCCAACCCAGGGATCGAACCCAGGTTTCCCACATTGCAGGCGGATTCTTTACCAGCTGAGCCACAAGGGAAGCCTGAGAATGCTGGAGTAGGTAGCCTATCCCTTCTCCAGCAGATCTTCCCAACCCAGGAATCAAACCGGTCTCCTGCCTTGCAGGAGGGTTTTTTTTTTTAACCAACTGAGCTATGAGGGAAGCCCAAAAATGGTGGCCAAAGAATATTCAAACTACTGCACAATTGCTCTCATTTCACACCCTAGCAAAGTAATGCTCAAAATTCTCCAAGCTAGGTTTCAACAGTATATGAACCTGGAACTTTCAGATGTTCAAGCTGGATTTAGAAAAGGCAGAGGAACCAGAGATCAAATTGCCAACATTCATTGGATCATATAAAAAGAAAGAGAGTTCCAGAAAAAGATCAACTTCTGCTTCATTTACTACAATGAAGCCTTTGACTGTGTGGATCACAACAAACTGGAAAATTCTTCAACAGATGGGAATACTAGACCACCTTACCTGCATCCTGAGAAATCTTTATGTGCAGGTCAGGAAGGAACAGTTAGAACAGGACATGGAACAACAGACTGGTTCTAAACTGGCAAAGAAGTATGTCAAGGCTATATATTGTCACCTTGCTTATTTAACTTATATGCAGAATACATCATGCGAAATGCCAGACTGGATGAAGCAGAAGCTGGGATCAAGATTGCCAGGAGAAATATCAATAACCTCAGATATGCAGATGACACCAACCTTATGGCAGAAAGTGAAGAACTAAAGAGCCTCCTGGTGAAAGAGGAGAGTGAAAAAGTTGGCTTAAAAGTCAGCATTCAAAAAATGAAGATCATGGCATTCGGTCCCATCACTTCATGGCAAATAGATGGGGAAACAATGCAAACAGTGACAGACTTTATTTTTCTGGGCTCCAAAATCACTGCAGATGGTGACTGCAGCCATGAAATTAAAAGGCACTTGCTCCTTGGAAGAAAAGCTATGACCAACCTAGACAGCATATTAAAAAGCAGAGATATTACTTTGCTTACAAAGGTCCATCTAGTTAAAACTATGGCTTTTTAGTAGTCACTTATGGGTGTGGGAGTTGGACCATTAGGAAGGCTGAGCACCGAAGAATTGATGCTTTTGAACTATGGTGTTGGAGAAGACTCTTGACCGTCCCTTGGACTGCAAGAAGATCAAACCAGTCAATCCTAAAGGAAATCAGTCTTGAATATTCTTTGGAAGGACTGATGCTGAAGCTGAAACTCCAATACTTTGGCCACCTGATGCAAAGAACTGACTCTTGGAAAAGACTCTGACACTGGGCAAGATTGAAGGCAGGAGGAGAAGGGGAGGACAGAGGATGAAATGGTTGGATGACATCATTGACTTGAGGGATATGAGTTTGAGTAAGCTCGGGGAGTTGGTGATGGACAGGGAGGCCTGGTGTGCTGCAGTCAGTGGCGTCACAAAGAATCGGACATGACTGAGCGACTGAACTGAACTGAAGTTTATTCTAGTTATTTAGTATTTAGTCATTGTTTCTGACTCTGGGTTGTCTTTTCCAGGGCCAATTTCCAATTGCCTTACTGCTTTGTTGCCTCCTATCATAGAGCCTGAAAAAACTAGATACTTCTATTTTCAGACTTCCTTCAAGTAGGCTTGAAGGAGATCTCTCTCATTCGATATCCTATTCATTGCCTTTAGACATGTCTATGTGAGGATTTATCTAAATGTGTAGCAGGTATCTCATGATGCTGAAGGAAAAGAAAAACCAGAACTATCTCAGAAACTCCTACCCCTGAAATGGTTAAACCACTCAATCAATTCTAAGACTACTGCTGCTGCTGCTAAGTCACTTCAGTCGTGTCCAACTCTGTGCGACCCTAGAGACAGCAGCCCACCAGGCTCCCCCGTCCCTGGGATTCTCCAGGCAAGAACACTGGAGTGGGTTGTCATTTCCTTCTCCAATGCATCAAAGTGAAAAGTGAAAGTGAAGTCGCTCAGTTGTGTCTGACTCTTAGTGACCCCATGGACTGCACAGCCCACCAGGCTCCTCCATCCATGGGAGACTGCTAATGCCCAGACATCTTGGTACGTGATCAATTACATTGTTATACTATTTAAACCCCTGTTAGTTATAATACTAGTTGGCAGTGTTAATTCTTAGGCAATAACTGAACCCTTAGTAAACACGCCTATATTTAGGCCTTGTCTCTTTAAAGACACTGCGAAAGACACTAAGACAAAAATGTCCTCACAATGTCTCTCTAATTCATCCATAGCACATAGTAGGTGCTCAGTAAACTCAAGGGTGCTGAATGATGTCTCACTGCTCCTAGGCTGGACCATGGGCTTGCAAATTTCTCTTCCGAAACTCTCTAATCTTAGCCTTTGTGAAAAAGTGTGTCATTTTAACATCAGCAACACTTCAATCTATATTTGTACCTGAAAGTTACACTGGAAAGGTGAGAAAGGAAGAAATATACTTCTTGATTTTTACCTCTAAGATACACCCAAGGCATATCAATTACAAAAATTAATCTGGTAGCATGATATTAGCAACAACTTGAAAGGAAGCCTTTGAGCTTCACTGAAAGCTTTGCCAGGTAATTTAGTCACACTTAGCTTTGAGAATCATTTGCAGTCTATGGTGTGTGTGGTGTGATGTGTGTGTGTGTGTGTGTGACACTGTTGTGTATGTTCTCCTCAGTGGCTTATTATCAAAGATGTGTGAACTAAAATAGGATATTATTGAGTCCACTTTATCTGTTTAAGCCCTATGTTTTCTAACCCATGTTAAAGTTCTACATCTTGATCCAACAGGAATTCTCATTTCATTCATTCACTAAAAAGCCATCATTTGAGTACCCATACAGACACCAAAGATCCAAAAATGAAAAAGACACAAGCTCTGCTTTATTAACATTTTACGGTGCTACCAGTTATAAATTTATCCCCTTTGATTCACTCTCCAAACCCGGCAGGAGGGGTCCTTCCTGCCCCCAGGTATGGTGCTAGCTCTAAGGCTGGCTCTAACGCTGGAAGTAACTGGGCCACAAAGCCAGAGCTAGTCCCAGAGCTAAGACTGAGCTTGATTTTCTAGAATCAATCTCTGAGCTTGGTTTTCTTAATCCTGATTTTTCCTCCCTTCCATGCCACCAGTCATTATGGGAAAAAGTTTTTGGGACACTGGCTCTGGAATCAAGAGGCAGATTCCTACACCTGCCTTGTGCTAGGTGGGATAATGATGAAATACACGAGCATTCTAAGCCTTGTTTCTTTCTCTACAAGGTGGAGATCATAATAATATTTATAACAGCACCTATCCCACAGAGTTAGTAGAATTACCCAGGACATAGTCTTTTCAACGACTGAAGCGACTTAGCAGCAGCAGCAGCAGCAGTCTTTTCAATTAGCAGTATTAAGTGCTCAATAAACGCTAAAGTGTATAGTAAACCATTTCAAAGCATCAGTTAGTGTGAACCAAATGTATGGTGCAAAGAGGGAAAATGTCTGGAGGAGATCATATATATTCACTCCTGATTAAGTGGACAATGGGCTAGCTGGGATCAGATCAGAGATGCCCCTTTCTTCTGTAACAAGGGGCTGCACTCAAGCTCAGCTTCCCATGGAACCAAGTGTAACGTCCCATAGGCTCCAAGGTCTCCAGGTGCTAAGCACCTGTTATTGCCAGAACACTCCTTCTGAATAGCTGATCCTCAAATTGAGACCACCTAGTGCCCGGAAATCTGTGATTTCAAACCTGCTCCCTGCCCCCTAGGACAGAATGCAGTGGAATACCCTGATCTGGTGTGGACTTCTGTGGAGTAATGAGAGAGTGGGGACTCAGGCCTTCTCTTCTCTTGCTGATCTTGTGTAAGTTGCTCCTTTCTCCAACAAAGACTATTTATTTCTTAAACCATAGGGTTTGTCTTGAACTCTAGTGCATGACAGGTGGAGGCTCAGAGGAGACCCAGCTTATCTAATAAGTAGGTGTAAGATAGATGCTAACTGGCTGAATGATAATTGGTCATAAAGCCTAGGGTATCTGCAGGAAAAGAACCAAACAAGCTTTGAGAGAAAGATCATCCAGAGAAGCTGAGCATATCATAAATGAAACATAATTTGAGTCCTAAATTCCCCTTTCCTCATTCCATGTAGGTATTCCCTTTCATACACAATATTTCTATTCATGATTTTTGTATTCTTTTTCTTAAAGGAATACCCCAACTGTACAAGTTCAGGCCCCACAGACCTTGGCTGTGACTGATCAGCAATAGTGTCAAATACAGCATCCTATTACACGTAACCTCTTCACGTAACATATGAAGAAACTGAAGATTGAAGAGTCGTGACTTGATCTTTTTTGGCCCCACAATCAGGGTTGATAATAAGAACTTTAATCTCTGGTCCCTATATTTGTATCAGCAATAGTAATGAAGCAACAGATCCAGTCCTTCTTCCCTCCACCCCAAGAAACAGGTAAGATTTCTGAAGCAGTTTTGGGAAATAGTTAAGTGGTGGGCAGGGTGGCGGCGGGGGGGGTGGTTGGGGGGCTGGAGTCAGAGAGAGTTCAAAGTTCAAGCCTTAGTGATAACTGTACCTGTCTCATTTAGTCACTAAAAGGATTCAATGAATTAACTCATGAAAGCATTGAGAAGATTGGCCGGCACATAGAAAGCACTCAATAAATGTTGGGAGAAGGATTGGAGCAGCATGCTTCTCAACTATTTTTTTCCTTCTGGTTCTAGATCAACCTGCACTTGGGATGAAAGGAGTATTTTAAGTTCTATTCCTAGATAGTAGGGATGTAAGAGATGAGCCCCGGAAAAGGCAATGGCACCCTACTCCAGTACTCTTGCCTAGAAAATTCCATGGACAGAGGAGCCTGGTGGGCTGTGCAGTCCATGGGGTTGCTAAGAGTCTGACATGACTGAGCGTCTTCACTTTCACTTTTCACTTTCATACATTGGAGAAGGAAATGGCAACGCACTCCAGTGTTCTTGCCTAGAGAATCCCAGGGACGGGGGAGCCTGGTGGGCTGCCATCTATGGGGTCCCACAGAGTCGGACACGACTGAAGCGACTTCGCAGCAGCAGCAGCAGCAGCAAGAGATGAGCTCAGGACTGGCTTCAGGAATCAGGTTCAGAAGTTCTTTCTCTGTCCCAGGACAAGTGCAAAGCAGTAATTCCATGAATGCGAATTCTTGCTTGATGAGATGCATCCAGGTCTAGACTTGAGCAGAATACTTATGAAGTCTAGAAGTGGCTACAGATCAGGCTACTTTCTTCAGTTAACCTTTACCAACAAAAATAACTCTATTTAGATTTACTTTTTTCTCATAGGAGTCCATCTTCTCCTTACTTACCAATTGAGGGGAACAAAAGTAGGAAGAGAGTGCTGCTCTTTGGTTTCCTTCAAACAGAAGTCAAATCAACTCTGTAATTTAGGACAACCAATGCCAAATGGAGTGCTCTTTTAATAGTTGAAGTCAGAGGCTTTCTGCTTCCCTGCTATGTTGCAAGGCAGAGGAATCTGCTGTGGCCAGAGCTCCAGGGCAAAGTGTCAAGGTACACTTGGTGCCTCCCAGGCCCCATAGAGCCATTCCTCGCTGAGGTCTTGCCAGCTCCACACTCCCCACCCAGGGCGTGGCCCGTCAGTGAGCATGGGTTCTAGAGGTACTGGTGGGACACACAGATCCTTAGTTGTTGAAAATGCTGTTCCTTCTCTCTTTCGTTTTTTTTAAACACTCCTAGCACCTACTATCATCAATTAGTCATAACCTAACTATTCTCTCTGCTGTGTCTGGCTGATTTTACCTCCCATGGGATTTTATCAAACACTTTTTGCTTCTATCCCAATCCAACCTTCTTCTTCTTTCCCAGAGCATGAACTCTGCAGTTGAACAGCCTGAGTTAAAATCTAAGATCTGTTTCTTACTGGCAGTGTGACTTAGGCAAGTCACTTAACCTCTCCATGCCTAAGTATCTGAATCTGTAAAGATAACAATTGCTACTGCTAAGTCTCTTCAGTCGTGTCCGACTCTGTGCGACCCCATAGATGGCAGCCCACCAGGCTCCCCCATCCCTGGGATTCTCCAGGCAAGAACACTGGAGTGGGTTGCCATTTCCTTCTCCAATGCATGGAAGTGAAAAGTGAAAGTGAAGTTGCTCAGTCGTGTCCGACTCTTCGCGACCCCATGGACTGCAGCCCACCAGGCTCCTCCATCCATGGGATTTTCCAGGCAAAAGTACTGGAGTGGGGTGCCATTTCCTTCTCCAATACATGGAAGTGAAAAGTGAAAGTGAAGTTGCTCAGTTGTGTCCGACTCTTTGCGACCCCATGGACTGCAGCCTACCAGGCTCCTGCATCCATGGGATTTTCCAGGCAAGAGTACTGGAGTGGGGTGCCATTGCCTTCTCCGAAACATAACAATAGTACCCACATAATAGGGTCCATAGGGCTGCAAAGAGTCTGACACAACTGAAGTGACATGCACACAGTAGGGCCATTGCAAGGATAGTATGTTAACATATATATTCGAAGCGTTGGGAACATCCTGCTATGTAGCCAGTCGCTGACTATTATCTCTTAGTCTGCACCAAAACCCCAAGAGGTAAGCATTATAATATCATTTTATAGACTGGGGTAAGGATATACTGCTACTCTGGGAATTGTGTAGACATTGATTTCATTTATATTAGGTACCAAATTCCCATAGAGGTTTTTTAAAAGGGACTTAGGCAATATCCAAGTTTATTTTTAAAGCTGGAGCAAATTATTCTCTAAGTATAATTAAGCACTTTTGAGAGTCCAGTAGGGATGATTATTCACTAATAAATGGTAATCTTAGTAATTCAAGATAATTAAAAAAAATTTTCCCTCTGACTGATCCTCAGCTTTTTCAAACAGCTGGAGGATAGTCTATAAAGCTCAAGTAATGTTATTCCTGTAATTTATTATTTATTTACACTCGGGCAGGGGCTGACTCAACTGGCAGGAGTCAGGCCATTACTTCATTAATGTCTCATTATTAATCTCATTACTTCCAATATCTCTATTTTGGCGACAGGTCCCCAGATCTTCTGAGACAGCTCTAATTTTAAAGATCCTATTGTGTTCTCCCTCAAATCATCAAAATCTCTCTCAATACAAGTGCCAGTATCAGAGCATCTCAAGTCATCTCCAAGACTGATAGAGGCACACACAAGTAGAATCGTCTTTTTACAGCGTGTGCATGGATTTCAATTTGGAAAATACCCACCCCAGGCCCCATGAATTATTGAGGCAGTAAATTTAAGAGCAATCACAAAGGATGTCCCAGTGTTAGAAGAGTATGGATTATGGAAGCTGAGACTCTCTCTTGGACAGTTAGTTGAGGGACCATAAGCAAATTGCTTAATTCAAGTTTTCAACTTGGAAAATGAAGGTCTGTAGGCCCCTGCCCTTTGCCCTTTTTCTACTTTAAAGCAAAATGTCCAGGTAACTCTATAAACTGGTAACAGAAAAACAAACACAGAAGCAAATGCTGTGTTTCCATCTTGGGCTGAGTCAGGAGTTCTTGGTTAAGACAGAGCTGATATTTATCTGGTATGTACTGGTAAATAACAGCTGTCTTCCTTTCTGGTTAGGCCAGCATCTCTGCTGTCTGCTTATTCTCACCCTGCCATGAATTTTATATATTTTGGTGACACCCCTCTTCTCCTCCTCCCCTCCGTAATTATGAGAGTTAAGGTGTATGTGAACTCTGGGGTCAGAATGACCTGGGCCTGAATCCTGACTCTGGATCCCACCCACCAGCTCTGTGATCTCGGTGACTTAAGCTCTATTGCCTCCACTTCTGCAGAGTAGGGACAACAGCAGGCACTCCTGGACATTAAAATGAGCATCAAGCTCAGTGTCCGGCAAAATGTACATGTTTGCCATTATCATTAAAGTAAAAAGAAAAACCCTCAGAGTCTTCAGGTATAAAATGATAAGCAAAAACCAGTCCAATGGGAGGATTAAAGGAAAATCTAACAGTTGTGGAGAAAATCTACCATTATAAAAGGGAAAATTACACCAAACAGAAGAAGAAAGGTAACCAAAATTTAAAATTTGCCTCATCAGTAGATAATATTCAGTTCAGCATATCAAGACAATTATAGAATATCAACTTAACTAAATACATTGTAATAGATTTATATTGGGAGGGTGAGTGAAGGAAAATTGTAACAGAGCGAAGTTCATATGTGCTATAAGAGTCAATCATTAAATACCAAAACTGATTCATCAATAAAAAGCAGCGGGGCTTCCCTGGGGATTTAGTGGTGAAGAATCTGCCTACCAATGCAGGAGGCACGGGTTCAGTCCCTGATCCGGGGAGACTGCTCTGCAGCCCGTCCTCTGCAACAAGAGAGGCCACCAGTGAGAAACCCATGAACCACAACTGGAGAGTGGCCTCCACTCTGCAACTAGAGAAAAACCCATGCAGCAACAAAGACCAAGCACAATCAACAATAAATAAATAAATATCGTTATTTTTTTAAAAAGAAAAAGCAGCAAAAGCAAATCATTTAGAAAGGTGGATAGAAACACAGGAAGAAATAGCAGAAAGTGTTGCACATCGCTGGTGAGCTAGACACGGGTCAGGCAGCTCCTATTTTTTTCATCATTAGCCTTACAGCACAATATGAGTTAGGATTGTACAAGGCTGCAAGTAACACCAACAGCAACAAAATGCATGCCAGTAACAATGTTTAAATGTAAGAAGGTCTATTTTTCACACCAACAGAAACAGAATGTATGCAGGTAACAATCACTTAAATATGAGAAAGTCTATTTGTTGCTCAGGCGAAATTTCATAGGAGTATACCTCAGTTCTGGTGTGGGAGCTCCACTCCATGAATAAAACTCAGGAGAGCAAAACTCCTCCCATCTCACCACCCCTTGGAAGCAGCCTTCCTTTTTTCAAACCAAAAACCACCTTTCTCCAATAAGGTGGAAAGAAAGAAAGTGAAGTTGCTCAGTCGTGTCCGACTCTTTGAGACCCTGTGACTGTAGCCTACCAGACTCCTCCATCCATGGGATTTTCCAGGCAATAATACTGGAGTGGGTTGCCATTTCCTTCTCCAGAGCAGTAAGGTAGGGAAGGGATGAAAAAGAGACATGTCAGGTTATGCCCACATTGAACTGTGAAGGAAGCTTAAGCACAGTCATTAGTGTTTATCTGGGACAGCCACATGCCTGACTACAGATTTCCTGTTGTGGAAGAACAGGGGATTGGATATGGAATACAACTAGTTGTTCCCACAAGCACTTACAGACTACTTTAAATTTCTGAAACTTCAAATAAAATCTAAAGCAAACCAAATACAACACCATGTGTTATGTGGTAGTTAAGGGTTCCAGCTCTAGGATCAGAGGTCTGGGAAATGAATCCTATATTGTCCACTTAGCATTCCAGTTTTTTTATCTGAGCCGACAATTAAAGGAGTTGATCCTAAAAAGCGCTTACAATAGTTGCTGGCATATGATAAACATTCCTTTAGTGTTTGCTTGTTGTGTTGTCATAAACATTCCACAACTATGAAAATAAACAAGCACCTAAGCCTGTGATATCTGAGAAAAACCAATAAATGAAAGAGCCAAGATAAACAGAACAACTGAATCTCCAAGGGACATTTAGAGACTCCTTCAGGGAGTAGATTATTTAGCAAATCTCAGTAAATACCTTAATAATATTCAAGAAGATATGGTATGAGTAAAAAAATAAATAAACGCCTAGAAAGGGGCAATGCAACAGTTTGAGATACAACTAATACAACTAAGGCACACACTCAGCTTCTCCAGGCTTCCTCATTTCCACAGACTCACAGTGGCATCCTGGGCCTCAGCCCACCCAACATTACAGCAACTGCCAGGCAATCACACCACTCGAGGTCAGCCAATCACAGCCCACAGTTTCTGGCTTCTCCCGCCATTTCTGGAAATGGTGTGCATTCTGGTTTCTCCAGAAGGGATGGATGGTGTAACTAGTGTTGGAGGTGAATTAATTCCAGTGGAGTAAACATTGACCAGTGAGTGATAAGAGATAGGAGAAAGTCGGACAAATATGACAATAATAAACATGCAATAAATGAGTTCATGAATTTTCTGCTGAGTATGAAAATGTTACTAAACATGTTCAAAATTTTATATATTAACAGTGGAAACTTATGTATACTATTAGTCAAAGCCCCTAAATTAATCAGTAGAAGAAAACCAAAAACGTCAAGTTAACAAAAATTGGGAGTGTCTTGGGTAATAACAAGCTAGCAAAGAGACAATAGCTATGCTGTGAAAAACTAACAGTTTCAACATAATATGGAAGTTATAATGGTAAATTCCAGGGGAAAAAAAATCCCAAATATTGTTTTGGCAATTTTCTCTAGGTAGTAAGACCAGGAGGAACATAAGTTTTCATAGTATATTATATTACATTGTTCAGTAAAAACTTGTAATACTCAGATATTATGTTTCTATAGCTTCAGATATAGATAATTACCTTTTAAATTATGGAAAACTACATAAAGTCTCATGCTGGTTAACATGCCAGGGGGAGGTTTTGTCCAAGTTCTGTTCCACGTTATATTCTTTTGGTTGTTTGAATATTGATGTGGATCAGGTATGACATTTATGAATAAAGTTATTAGGAGGTAAATTCATACAGCAATATAGACAATGCCCATCACTTCTAATACAGCAACATAGACAATGCCCATCACGGAGTGAGCAAACAGCTAAGAAGTAAATGACACAGTGTATGTGAAGCATTTAGTCCAGAGCTTGGTGCCTCTAAGTAAACACAGCTATTACTGTCATCTTGATATTGCTGATCTTTGGGGTTCTAGTTTCCAATTAACTGAATAGCATCCCACATGAAACTTTCAGAAACAAATCTAAAAAAATGTCTTCCTTCTATCAACTCAGGGGCCAAAGATTTTACAAAAACTCTATGACAAATCCTGGTTCCTACCTTCACTTGTGATGAGGTTCTGAGCTTCAGTCCCCTTCTGAGAAATGGGGACAAGATGAAACTCAAAGGCTGTAAATGCAATAAGCCCCTAGTACACACCTAAATCTTAATATGTGAAAGTTACTGTTGTTGCTTTTGTTACAAAGATCCGTGAATCCAAATCCAGCAAACATACTAAATAAGAAATACCTTGACAAGCATGCAGGTCAAAGACAGATTTCTTGAGTCCCTCCTGTGCAACTGGGAAGCACAAGGGATTCATTGTCCAAGCTCCCCAAAGCTGCCATTTCCAAGGCTGCCAAGGCTAGGATCTGCTGCCTCCCTGTGGAATTTCATAGACGACACAGTCATCAGACAGGCAGGGTTTCTGGACTGGGATTTCACCATCAAGCCAAGCTCAGAAAGACCCCCCGGGGACTTCAGACTGTTTTATTTGTGGGTTATTAATACTTAAGTCTTTACACAATTGTCACCTTCTCAATGAATCCTATTCAGGCTCCTCTGTAAAAGGGCAACTCACACCCACTTGCCTGTAATCTTTCACACTGTTCTAGTGTTTCCCTTTTTTGTTGCATTTATCACCTTGCAATATATTACCTAATTTACTTATTCCTATGCTTATTATTTGTTTTCCGTATTTTCCCTTTTACTTCACAAGGGCAGAGATTTTTGGAGTTTGTTTGTTTGGTCTAATTTGATTCCAAGTGCCTAAAACATTGCCTTCTATACTGTTTACTGCAGAAAAGGAACTCAGTATTTCTTGATTGAAAGGATGAATGAATGCCTTCTCCTGGACCATGACATGAATTTCTTGGAAACTTTGAAGATATTAAGTGTTTTAGTTGCAATGAACATATGTGCATGGAAAGCCACAGTCTATGGTGCCAGATGTAGCTTCTAATACAATTCATACTATATAATGATCAGCAACAGAAATGCATCAGAAATGCAGTGACACATATTCAGGTTTTGCTCCCCCAGGCAAACCCTGCTTTGTGTGCTTGTGTGTGTGTGACCCATGCAGGATTTTGAAGATGAATAAAATGTGAAATGAAGAACTAATTTCTTCCATGATGATTAGAGGGTAATAAGAGAGAAGAGGGAATTTCATAAATCTTTAAGATTTTTATCATATACTTCTAGCCAATGTGAAAAACATATGAAACTGGCTTATAAAAAGCACAATCCGAAAAAAAAAATAAAAAATAAAAAGCACAATCCGAAAGGGGACAGGTAGATCTGAGTGAGATATGAATTCCTTTCTAGTCTAACATAATTCAAGTCCAGGATGTATGGCTTCTAAGTCAGGGCTGGGTTGAAATCTCACCTTTGAGATCTCACATGAGTCACTTTCACCACCCCTGAACTTCAATCCTCATCCTTCAAATGCGTATTACCATTTAATCACTGAGAAATACGTGAGATAATGAATTTGTAAATCAGCCGTTGGTGAAACCCAAACCCCAAGACATACTTCTTTTTCTCCCTAATTATTAAAAAAAAAAAAAAAAAAAACTGGCTCAAGTCCACCTTCCCATCTACACTGTGAAATTAAGTCTATCTTCCCTGGACTGTTTTCAAGTGGGAGGAAGAGGTCACTTTTCTGGTAGTAGTTTCCTACTCTGGTTCCCTGTTTCCAATGAACTGTGACTGGTCTTTGGCTACTGTTTTCCTTTTTCTGTCCCATGTTGAAAGAAATATGGAATATTTTGTCACTTGCCCCCCACACAGGGCAACTCTGTGGCTCATGTCCAGGAAAAACTGGGGGGAGCAGAAGGGATCCACCTCCCAGCAAAAGGCAGCTGCCGAGTAAACGTACCTGTTCTTAAAGTTTTATTAAACATCCCCCATGGAAATCTGTCACCGAATGTGTTTTGCTGGGGGTAACCCCCTCCCAACTCCCACCGCCCCACCCCCAGCCTCATCCACCTTTTCTTTCTCCCGGCCACCTATAACCTCTTCCTGAATGTTTGTGTTTCTAGCTTCTCGTGACCCACCTTAAGCGAACACTGAATCTACGTCTGCATTTTCAGACACCCATAAAGAGTGTCTGCTCTACAAGAGATGGCTCTGCTCTACAAGAAGCCATCTCACAGAGGACCTTCACCTCCTCACATAGCGGAGCAGCCACAGAACCTGAGACATACATCCACTGTTTAACACGAGTACAATATCTTTGCTCTCAGTATGAGGAAGGAGGTAGAACACTTATGCTAGCACCATTAGAAGAAAAGTTTCTTTGCAGTTACACTTTTTCCCTCCTCTGCACCTTGCTAAGCACATGGTCGGTGCTCAGCAAATGGAGCCCTTTTGATGATGCTTTCCTTGGGTTGAGATATTTGCAGCTCTGAGAGCAGAACGCAGAAAGCAAAGCCTAAGAGAGAGAAATCAATGCCGTCTTGGCTGGGTTTTCCCAAACCAGGACCTGAGATAAGGACTCTGGAGCAGGTGGTTTATGTAGAAGCCAGGAAGCAGGGGGAGAAAATACGGGGGAAGTGAGACAAGCTGATAATAGGCCTCAAAGACGTGGGTGAATGCTCCAGACCAAGGGGCTCCATCACACTGGGGAACCTTGGAGGAAGCAGGACAGAGATCATGGGCCATTTGTCCATGACTCCTGACCTTCACAGATTAGAGTCTGCCTCTGGGGCACATTAACCTGTCTTTCATGCTGCATTTACAAGTTTGTCTTGCTATACATGGAATCATTGCCACTGTTGTGGACAAGTCCAAAGGGGAAGGGCAGGGCCATTCCTTCACTTGAGTCGGGAGCTCTTGTTCTACCCCAGGTGCAGGGGAACACGGAGGTGGGCACAGGGAGGCGGAGCGGGCTGAGAACAGTATCTGTGTTAGGGGGGGAAGGCAAGAGCCCTGGATCTCAGTCCAGACGTGGCTGCTAATTACTGTTGACTAAGAACTTGAGTCTTCTGTACCCTTCACCATTTCTGTCCTACTATGGGCAAGAAGAAAGAATGACTTTCATTGTGAACACACACTGGGTATAGATGAATCAATCCCCTGGGAATTCCTAATGGGGATCTTGAACTATACAGGTAATAAGACAAGATATTTTTCTCTGATCTACAGACAAAAAAACTAAGACCAGGAGAGCTAAAGGTACATACATATATGCCCAAGGTCAGTCCGCTATACTACAGGAAAAAACTAAGCTTTGAGGCCATGCATTTAAAATTCCCAAATCCTTGCTCTTTCAGTCATCCAATATGAAATGGGGAAATCCATCACAATCCGAACATACACAACAGAACACTGCAACACCAGGCAAGCAAAGGTTCTCTCAAAATGGTGCAGATCTGTTGCTGTGCTCAATAAAGCAGTCGCCCTTCTGCATTTCCTTCCTTCCTTATTAACTGTGCTGAGTGCAGTCTCAGTCCATCTGTGCTATTGTAACATCTGCAGTCAAGAAGCAGCTGCTATTTACTCTAAGTCCATGCAGGCCCTTAACACCTTAGGGGCCCAGGAAGAAGGGTCTGGCAGGCAGAAGGACTGAGATGGACTCAGGGAGGCTGGGAGTTAGGTAACTGATTTGCTAAATTTTGGAAACCTCCACATTTATATTGCTCAGCTCTACACACACACACACACACACACATTCCCCCCAGCTAGCTGCCTCTGGATACACACACACACACACACACACACACAGAGTACACATTTCCCCCAGCTAACTGCCTCTACATACACACACACTACACACTCCCCCCAGCCAGCTGCCTAACCTTTCCAATCCAACGCAGTGAATTGGGCTGGAAGCAAGGCTGGCAATTCTGTCCTGTGTCTGAGATTCCATAGGCCACAGAAACTTTCTGCTGGACCAGATCCTGAACTAGTAGAATTCATATTACTTGGATGTTTCTGTTTTTCTGTTAACTTTCCTTTTCAAGGGGTATTTTTATGAGTCATTTGCTGGCTTGTCTTCTCCCAAGTCATCTGATTTCCATTTAGATGCTGCTCCAGCTTCAGGATGAATTTTCTTTTTCTTTTAAAGTTGTTTTCGTTGGACTTAATTGGTCTGGTACTGTCTCTGACTGAAGTTTTGTTTCTGCTCGTTTTATGGGTGCTGGATATGAGATTCATTTGGCTTAGTCAGCTCTGTATTTTCTTGTGTACTTTCTTACTTTTCACGCCTTTCACCCCTACTGTTTTGCAATCAAGTAACTTTAAATCGTCATAGATTTTTCATTCAGCTTTGTTTTTCCTAGTTGAGTTTTACTGTTTTCTAAGTGTTTCTTTCTTCTTTATTTCTCAATATAGGTTGTTCCTCTCCTGCTTTGGGACTTTGCTGAGGGAGTGACGGCTTTTCAGTCTTCTTGTAAGAGGTTCCTATAGCCTCATTTGTCTTGGACAGCCCTGTTGTTCTAGTGTCCGGTCCAGTATTCTTTTGAAAATGTCCCAGTTAGTGGATAAATTACATGGTTGTTGTACCTGAAAGTGGGTTTGTTCCACTTTAATATGCAGACCAGGACTGAACATGCTTTGATCCAATGCCCGAAGACACATCCTTTTACATGTTACTCTCTGTGGGTTTACCTATAGTCTGAAAATGCTCCCTTTCTTTTCCTGAGAGTTTATAACAAGGTAAAGTTGTTGATTTACCTTGTGAGTAAATTTAAACTTGTGACTGGGCATCCATGTAGAATATGTCCTTAAGAAAGTATGGCAACTGACTGAAGATGGGAAATGAAAACAGGTAGGAGGGGTACACAATACTGGTTCATTTAAACTAAAGTGCTGAAATTAACACTGCAATATCTTAAGTTCTGTTTCCATATTTTCCAGGAAAACAGGGAACCCTGGGGTTCCTCCCTGCATTTATGCATTTGAAAGGGCTTTAGTTCACTGACCTGGATCTGAATTCCAGCTTCATTCTTCTCTAACTGTCCAATCTCCGACAAATTACTAATGCTTTTCTAAGTCTTCTTCTGCCACTTGAAAATGCAGATAACAAAGGGCTGACCATTCAGAATGTTGTGATGATTAAATAACATATATGTGGTACCAGATAGTGGTGGCAGTTGCACAACACTGGGTATGTACTAAATGCCACTGAATTTAGACTTTGAAATTGTTGCTTCTATGTCAATCCACCTCAACAGAAATTTTTAATTGAAGGAAAAGACAATGTACGTGTAAAGTTCTAATGCATGGTGGTTGCTATATGGTCCGTTCTCTGCTCTTAAGAAAGGGTCAAGCTGTTCTGGGGCCTGATTGTCATAGAGCCAGGTTAGCCCATGTGGGGCACCGCACAGGGTCAGCAGATGCCATTCACGTTGCAGAGCAAGCAAATAGCGCCCCCTGTTGTTCTGTGGCAATCTAGCCCGCTGCTTGTGAATCTGGATGGTTTGTATCAGAATTCCCTGAGTCAACTCATTAAAATGACAAACACGCAGATTCCACTTCTGGAAAATCTAATTCAATAATTCTTGGGTGGGGCTCCTGATTTTCATTTTCCAACTCCCTCCCTGGGTGAATCTTAAACGTGTGACAATCAACAATTTAAACTCTTTACATCACCCTGTGATCCCTGAAACATAGTCCAGTGAGCACAGTCAAATGCGTCGACTGGCACTTTAACTAGGATACTACTAATAAAAATAGTTGTACTTTATACTCACGTGGTCCTCACAGGCCTTCTCTCAAGCACTGGGCAGCGCTTCTGATCCCGTTTCACAGATGTGGAACTGAGGTGCAGAGTTCCATCCACGGTCACACAGCTCTCCAGGGGTGGACCCAGGACCCTGACCTCCTGACATTCACCCACTGAGACTTTCCTTCCTCTGAAAATAAAATTATTCTCATTAACTTCCAAAGCACTTTTTCTTGTTTATGCTTCTTGGGAATTTTTTCCCCATAGTCCTTCTATCTCTCCTCAGTTTTTTCTCTTTAAAGTGTTGACTTCCTCCTCAAATATCAGCATTATTCCTCTTCATTTATAATACTTTTTTTTCTTTAACAGAGCATTCAGTTTTTTTAGTTACTAAGTCATCCCCAATTCTTTGTGGCCCCAGGAGAGCATTCAGAGGGGGTGGTTATGTGAGTGACGGTTCAACTTTACAATCAATGCACATGCAATCACCAAGAAGAGAGGCAGAGAAAAGGACTGCTTGATACATTGAGACAGGAGAAAAGCCACAGAGGGGTGTGTGTGTGTGTGTGTGTTTGCAAACAAATTTATGGAAGTACATTTATGCATTCATGTTATATGTGATGTGCCTTCTGGGTAAGGTAAACAACTATTCCAGTGTGCTGGTTCCTGGAAAACAAGGCTTGGTTTCAAAACTGGGGAAGTTTCAGGCAAATAAGGATGCACTGGTCACCTTACCCCTGGGCCGTGACGGGACTGCAGGTGGGGTGGGTGGGTGAGGGGCAGGTGGGAACAGACCTGTGGCCCTTCTACTGTTTTCATTAAAACAACCTCTACAGACTTCAGGGTGCTCCAGTAGTTGCTTTGACTTAGCTTTGACTCCAACTGCCTGGGTCCAGCTGAGATGCTGGATGATATTATCCCAGGCAACTTCCAGCTCAGGACATCAATTGCCCCATTTGCTAAAGTGGGATTAGTGATAACAAGCATTTCCATAGAATTTAGAGAACAGGATCAATTAAATCACTTACAATATTATTTGGTCCATAGCAGGTACTCAAAAAGTGCCAGGTATGCAACAGTTAGAACTGGACATGGAACAACAGACTGGTTCCAAATAGGAAAAGGAGTACATCAAGGCTGTATATTGTCACTCTGCTTATTTAACTTCTATGCAGAGTACATCATGAGAAACACTGGGCTGGAAGAAGCACAGGCTGGAATCAAGACTGCCAGGAGAAATATCAATAACCTCAGATAGGCAGATGACACCACCCTTATGGCAGAAAGTGAAGAGGAACCAAAAAGCCTCTTGATGAAAGTGAAAGAGGAGAGTGAAAAAGTTGGCTTAAAGCTCAACATTCAGAAATGAAGATCATGGCATCCAGTCCCATCACTTCATGGGAAATAGATGGGGAAACAGTGGAAACAGTGTCAGACTTTATTTTTCTGGGCTCCAAAATCACTGCAGATGGTGACTGCAGCCATGAAATTAAAAGACGTTTACTCTTTGGAAGAAAAGTTATGACCAACCTAGATAGAATAATCAAAAGCAGAGACATGACTTTGCCAACAAAGGTCCGTCTAGTCGAGGCTATGGTTTTTCCGGTGGTCATGTATGGATGTGAGAGTTGGACTGTGAAGAAGGCTGAGCACCAAAGAATTGATGCTTTTGAACTGTGGTGTTGGAGAAGACTCTTAAGAGTCCCTTGGACTGCAAGAAGATCCAACAAGTCCATCCTGAAGGAGATCAGTCCTGGGTGTTCTTTGGAAGGACTGATGTTAAAGCTGAAACTCCAATACTTTGGCCACCTCATGGGAAGAGCTGACTCATTGGAAAAGACCGATGCTGGGAGGGATTGGGGGCAGGAGGAGAAGGCGATGACGGGGGATGAGATGGCTGGATGGCATCACCGACTCGATGGACATGAGACTGAGTGAACTCCGGGAGGTGGTGATGGACAGGGAGGCCTGGCGTGCTGCGATTCATGGGGTCGCAAAGAGTCGCATAAGACTGAGCGACTTAAGTGAACTGATACCACATATCTTAGCTATTTGAATATTTCATATGTGGCATTTATTAATTGCATAATGTAAATCACAAAGTTTTTTTTTTTTTTTTACTTTCAGGGAAACAAGACTTTTCAAAAGGAAAACTGTCTGATATCCTGGCACTGTTTTTTGGTCTAAGTTGTAATGATAGCTGTGTGTGTGATTCTCTGTGCCTCATCTTCTAAATATTTTCCACAGCTGTTCTTCTTTACTCTGTCATTAAATAATCTGTTTGACTTCAATTTATTTCACTTCTCAAAATATAAAGCAGACCCTCTCTTTTGTCACATGCAGGAATGGGTCCAGTCCTACTTATTTGCTTATTGAAAGACTATTGGTTTCCTTCTTTATCCAGAAGAAAGGGATGGCCAAAACAAGCACATTTCTGCTTTATTTAACTGCCAGCTGTGGCACTTTCTTTGTCTTGAAAACTGTTTCTCACCCAGAGGTGCTTTGAGCGAGACTCAACAATGGAAAACAATTCACTCATCCCTGCCTCGGGGTCCTGTTTATCCTTCCATTGTCCAGGAAACGACCTGTTTGCTTAACCAGAGGGCTTTCGGTTCAGCCTGTTCCTAAAAGCCCCCTGCTTAGAGATCACAAATATGTGACAATTTTGAATCTGGGGTTTCCTTAAAGATTCCTTACTCCAAATCTCTCAACGTTTTTCAGTAGGACGGAGGGATTCAAAAGTAGAAAAAGTACAACTATTTATTCAAGCTGACAAACATTTTTTTCTTCACAAAGGACTGCAAACAGAACTTGATTTCAGGAGTTTACTGCTCATTCCAACGTTGCCTTGAAGGCAGAACCTGTTTCATACTTGTACTCTTAAAGAAACGAGTTCTTCTTTTTTTTAAATCCAGTACAAATGCCACCTGTGCAAATTGCCCAACTTCTTTCTGATCTTTCCATTACTTGTTTTTAATGGCTCTAAAGCAGAAGACAACAGAGCTGAATGGCTGAGAATTCAGTTTTGGAGACAGGCTGCCTGAACTCACACCTTGGCCTGGCAACAACAGGCAAGTTCCTTCACCTCCCTCATTTCTAATAATAGTGAAACTTTAGCATACGGGGTCTCTGGAAGAACAAATGACATAGTAAACACAAGAGACTTAAAACTGGGCTTGGCACTTAGGGAACAAACAGTGCTAATTTCCACTGGATACGTGGATGTATTTACACCAGACATGTTGCCGGCCAAAGCCTTGGCTTTCTCTGCCCACTGAAGCCAAATAAAAAACACGGAGACAGAGTCTGGAGGAAATACAGGATATAGAAAGGTGGCCTTAATTCTCAGCCGGCAAAGAATTGTTGGGGGTGTGAGGGGCACGTGTCTCCAGATCTGCCCCCACCTTTCCATGAGGAGTCTAGGGGCTTATATAAGAGGAGGGCTTGCAGTTAGGGGTCTGTGGTGTATAAGGATCTTCCTTACACCTTTGTTCCTTACGCCTTCTTCTTGCATTGTTTCAAAAACAGTCATAGGATGGTGTCAGTTACCCAATAATTGAGTCTGGTGGCCCTGCTGCCACCTTCTTTCTGTAATGCAAAAAGAGAAAAACTAGAGGGGTGGTCTGTGAAGAGAGTGCTGTAAAGGAGAGCACCAGATACAGGATGTAATTAGCATAGAGTCAAAGGATAATAGGTGCAAAATGTAGCTCATGCAGAGTTAGGGGCAGAAAAGCAAATTTAGTTACAGGCCACAGATTAGGAACAGTTAAAGTTAAAAACTAGGAGTGACCAGGCCTGCTCACGGTTTCCTTCTTTTTTTCTCAGGAAAGAAAAGAAAAACTCATTCCTCTTTTTTTTTTCCTTCTTTTCACTGCAATGGACAGAGTAGGGATTTGGAAACTCTCTGAAGCAGGGGTAGGCTACTGGGTAGCTAGTGAGTGTTCATGTCTGCCCAGCTCCCTCATTCCCATCCTCTGGTAACAACTTCAGTCTTTGTGAGAATTGCTTTTGGTGGGCTTGCCCACTCCAGCACCAAATGAATTCACTGACCTACACTTGGCCCATCAGGTCCTTCCTCTGGATTTTACAAATAGACACTATGATCATGATAATGACAGCAATTATTAAAACAGTGAAATCTTTATAAAAGGCACTTACTGTGTGTCAGGCTCAGCTCTAAGCACTTTATAAACTTAACCATCATGACTACCTAAGGAAGTACTAGATCCTACTGAAATAGGCTGGAACCCAGGACCCTTTACTGGAGTGCCTGCAACCTGGACAAAAGTCTCCTCCAGCAACTATATAAAGAACCTAAAGAGACTGAGAAATGGAGTATTTCCTGTCAAATCAGTAAAGAAGGATGTCATTGTTATCAGTGATTGCAGCCCTCCAACCTGAGCCAGTGAGCCCTGAGAAAACTAAGGAAGGAAAAGAATACCTCCCATCTAGCAGTCAAACCCTGCAGCCACTCTCTATGGTGAGCCCCAAGGAAGCTCAGGATGTGAAAACACAGAATACTGGCCTCAGATAGGTGAGGTGCATATCAAAGAGATGACTTCGGTGTGCCCAGACTCTTGTGTCTTTCCATACAAAGAAAAGTGTTAAATTCCTTGAGATATCTGGTTCTCCTCTAATTAACAATAACCTTTTCATGTTCAGACTACCTGCCCTTTGTCACAAAACTGCTATAAAACCTGGTCCCCACCTTGCCCTCCCCACCCACCTCCTCGGAGCAGCTCTCTCAGTGTTATTTGAGATGCTGCCTCCTGGATTGAGGTCCTACAAACTCTCACCAAATAAAAGATAACTCTCAACGTTTACATTTGAATATTTTTTAAGTCTACAGGACTAAAAATAACTGTCCACATACACAGTTGGGGCAATTATGAACAATAAGATGCAAAAAGACCAAAAACCAACTGCCATTTCTGAGGTGCTGGGAGCAAAAGCAGGGTACCTCCCTCCAACCCCTGGCAACCACTAATCTACTTCATGTCTCTGTGGATTTGTCTACTCTGGGTATTTCATATCAACAGAATCATATAATAAAAAGACTTTAAGAAATTATTATTTTCATGCAAGGAAAGGCTTTAGGGGTACTCAAAGCACACACCAACATGCATGTTACAGAGTTCAATGTTTAAGCATCTTCCTTCTGTAAAGCTCTTATTCAAGCTTTGCGGGTGACATAAAGAGGGATATTATTCACTTTCAGACTTCAAAAAGCATGTATATCATACAGAGCTACCACAGTTAGGTTAAAAAAAATGGTGTAGTACAGACCATTCTATACAGTGCAACCTAATACATAAGCAGTTATTAAAGTTCATGTGATTTTAAGTCTTTGGTGGTGTGCTATTTGCAGAGAATTTTATTGCTTAATATATATACTTGGGCTTCCCTCGTGGCTCAGGGGTAAAAGAGTACACCTGTCAATGTGGGAGACTCTGATTTGATCCCTGGTCTGGGAATATCCCACGTGCCTCAGGGCAACTGAGACCTCGCACCACAACCACTGAGTCTGTGCTCTAGAGCCCGGGAGCCACAACTGAGTGCTAGCAACTACCGAAGCCCATATGCTTTCAAGCCTTTGCAACAGGAGAAGCCACCACAATGAGAGAACTGCAACTAGAGGTTAGCCCCCACACACAGCAACTAGAGAAAAGCCTAAGCAGCAAGGAAGAGCCAGTACAACCAAAAAATTTAAAAATATATGTATTTAATTAAGGACATATTCAACCAAGTAACAGATATCGGGGGGAAGAAATGCCCTCCAAATGTGTCAGACATGGTGTAAAGTGCTAAAAATACAGATCCCCAAGAGCTTACTGAGTCTAGTAAGAATCTGGAGCATTAGCCAGCCCCCAAAATATTCATGTAATGAAAAGAAGGGAAATATGCTGAAATGTTAGGAGGATCTCCTTCTACGTTACTGGATTATGGGTCATTGTTATCATACTCTTCTTTTTACTCTCATATTTTCTAGGTGTTTTTTAGAATGAACTTGCATTGTTTTAATAGTTAGAAAAACAGACTTTGATAAATCTATTCTCTACAGCAAGCTATATATAGAGAAAAAAATCCAAATAATTTGTGGTATGGCTAAATAGACATTTTTTATTATTAAGATGATCTTTCATAAAAAGGGTTAATGTTTTAAATGAACTTTTTTCTTTTTTGGTTTTGTTAAGCCTAAAACTAACTGTTATTCTGTTGTTGGTTTTTAAGAATTAAAAATCTTTGAAAGTGTTGCCTAGCTATGGGATTGATATGTCTCAATTTTAAACATTTGTTTTATTGTTCCACATACATTCATACTTTGGCCTCTTTTCATTCTGATGCTTAAGAGATTATTGCTTTGAGGAATGTGTTTACTCCAATTAAAACCTGGGAATAACTTAGGCTGTGTAGACCAAGTTTCTTGTTCAATTACACATCATTAATAAAAAATTTGCTCTGGGAAATGTGTGTTTTATGTAGTTTTGCAGATTTCTATTCCTTGAGGGGGGAAAGCAATTAAGAAGTTAAAGAAGTACATTTACAGTAGAATAAATGCATTCAAACATACGTGTTTTCTTCATACATCCAGTTACTATTTATTGAGGGGTTCCTCCGTAAAGAATCCACCTGCAATTCAGGAGCCATGGGTTCAATCCCTGGCTCAGGAAGATCCTTTGGAGAAGGAAATGGCAATCCACTCCAGTATTCTTGCCTGGGAAATCCCATGGACAGAGGAGCCTGGCGTGCTACAGTCCATGGGGTTGCAGAGTTGGACATGACTGAGCAATGGAGCACGCATGCATCCTGTGTGTCAGGCACAGCACATTGGTTAATTTGTGCAACCCACCTCATAACAAACCAGGATTTAGTTGCTGCCATTTCAGACGTGGAACTGAAGTCTCTAGCAACCTGTTAATCCCCTAAGATCATAGCACTGGTATGAGGAGGAAGTGAAGTTTAAAATCAACTCTTTTGGATTTCCAAATCCATGTTTTTCCTCCTTATTGTACTTTCTTTCATGGAGCAATGAGTAAAAATATATTTCAAAGTAGACTGGGATTTCTTGATTAACACTACTGACATGCTGGACCAGAAGATTCTCTATTGTGGGGGCTGTCCTATGCATTTCAGGATGTTTTGCAGCTTCCCTGGCTTCCCTGTAAGATGCCGGTATCATCCCCATTTATGATAACCAAAAATGTTTCCAGACATTGCTAAAGCCCCTTGGGGTCAAAGTCATCCCTGGCTAAGAATCATGTACTAAATCATACTCACATTATTCAGAGGGAAAATGTTCAGTTTTCAGAAAGATAGAACATAAAGGAATTTCCAAAGTCTGCTTGAAGGAGCTCATGATTATGTCAACATGAAACAAACAGAAACAGATATTGGAGATTTGACAATAATTGGTCTGGTGCAGACAGCTCAGTGAGGTAACTGAGACTCCAGAGCAGCTGTCTGCCAACTTTCCCCTTTCATTCACCACCCTGCCTCTGGGATAACAGCACTGAAGAGTAAGGATTATGTCATATTTACACAAGGAAAGAAGGCTTTTCATTATAACATAAAGGATAGCATAGTCCTTCAGAAACATTAAATCAAGTGAGATAAAAACCCAGAAAAGCAGTCAGGCAGTCAACAACTTTTTTAGAAATGCCAACTCAATGACGGTCATTAGTCCAGACCCCTGGGAATTCTCGAGGGGGGAAAAAAAAAAGTAGACTCCTTCATAGAGTTTGAAGTCTAGTAAGGAAGAAAGATATTAGGCAAATGTATTGTGCACAGTTAATTAAATAATTAACAAAAATGTGTGGGCTGCAAAAGATGAATCCTTGTTATGTGTTTTGATGCCCTGCCAAAAAGCACACGATCACCATTTATGCTAGGTATTAAGCCATTATGTCTGAGCTCCAAATTCTTTTCTTTACATTCTGCCCTCTGGCTAAGCATTTTCCAGATGCTTCCATCAGGTGGCTTCCTGCTGGATTCTGTTAACAAGAAGCTTACAGGGAGCTCTGAAGGCAGGAGGAACTGAGAAGACAGTAGGCTTTGCTGGAGAAGGGATTTCCTTCTCTCTCTTTGCTTAGGGTTCTTGTCAAAGTTGCCCCAGCCTTTCAGCCCAACGCAGCAGCTAGTTCCAGCCTCCAGTTCTTTCTGGCAACCCCAGAACAGCTCCATGCTCTACAGAGAAGCCAGAAGCAGATGGGAAGTGTCCTTCCTCAGAGCGTCTCAATTCTGATAACCTCAAACTCTTTCCTTTTTTTTTCCACCAGCTCCAGAGGATAATTCACTGGATTAGCTCAGTGCTATGGTTTTTCTAGTAGTCATGTGTGGATGTGAGAGCTGGACCATAAAGAAGCTGAGTGCAGAAGAACTGATGCTTTTGAACTGTGGTGCTGGATAAGACTCTTGAGAGACCCTTGGACTGCAAGGAGATCAAACCAGTTAATCCTAAAGGGAATCAACTTCGAATAATCACTGGAAGGACTGATGCTTAAGCTGAAGTGCCAATACTTTGGCCACCTGATGTAAAGAGCTGACTCAATAGAAAAGACCCTGATGCTGGGAAAGATCAAGGGCAAAAAGACAAGGGAGCAGCAGAGGATGAGATGGTTGGATGGCATCACCAACTCAATGGACATGAGTTTGAGTAAGCTCTGGGAGTTGGTGATGGACAGGGAAGCCTGGCGTGCTGCAGTCCACGGGGTCACAAAGAGACGTGACTGAGCGACTGAACTGAACTGAACTGACAAAGTAGAAGCACAGGTATCCTTGCTGTGAACCAAGGCAAGGAGAAGACAATGGCTTCAAGTCATCTGTATTCAACGGGGCAACTTCATAAGACAGAATCAGTGGGCAAGGGCTTGGGGACAGAGCAGTGAATGAGACAAAGTCCCCATCCCCAAAAAACTTGTGATCTAGCAGAAAGAACTAGACAATAAACAAGTGACAAATGAGTCACATGATTTGGCAGGAATATAAGGTCCACAGGCCAGGTGGTTTACAAGATAAATTCTTTTTCCTACAGTTCTGGAAGCCAGAAGTCCAAAATTAAAGTTCTGGGAGGGCTGGGCTCCCTGCAAAGGCTTTAGGGAGGATACTTATTAGTCTCTTCCAGCTTTTGGGAGCGCCAGGCATCCCTTGGCTTGTGGTCACACTAACTCCTATCTCTGCCTCTGTTTTCACATTACCTTTTCTTCTCTGTGTGTCTTTTTTGAGGACACTTTTCTCTGGATTTAGGGCCCACCTGAACAATCCAGGATGGGCTCATCTCAAGATCCTTATCTTAACAACATCTGCAAAAATTCTTCTTCCAAGTCACATTCATTGCTTCCAGAGATTAAGATGTAGCCGTATTTTTCTGGAGCCACCATTCAACCCATTACATGAGCAAAGGAAGAAGACAGTGATGAGGCCAGATTAAGGCAGGCAGTTTTAGGTAAGGCTAGGACACACCTCAGTGAGCACGAGGGGCAGTCATGGACATCTGAGGGAAGAGCATTCCAGACAAGAAAGAACAGGTTGGAAGAAGAGGGTCTTCCACCCCTCCCTTCCTTTCCCACTGCACCCTAAATACATATTTTTTCCTGCCTCATGACATATTAATGTTCCCTCTGCATGGAACTCTTTAAATCTGTCTCCATGTAGCAGAAACCTATCATACTCTGCTTTCATTCCCTTGGCCACCTAGTGCCTTTGGCCCCAGCTGCAGTGGACACTCCTGTAAGTTCAGATTCACCTTGTGTTCACAGCATTGTGCTCCAAGCTCCCAGTCTCTCCTTCCTCTTTGCGCGTCAGCCCACCTCTGACTCTGTGGGAGCTGCTCAGCCAGAAGTGTGAGGAATTAATGACCCCAGAGTCTGGAGCCACTTGATAAATGCTCTTGACGCTTCAAGTAGACATTCTGGCTGGCATTTTATATACTTCCATCTCTTTCCACAGGAATTTAAGCACTGGGAGGGCAGGGATTTTCTGACTCTGCAAATCCAAATATCATCTGTTGAGTGACTCTGTGTGCACTGGTTATTTCAATCCCTCCACAACTCAGGGATTAAAATCTTGATTTTATGAGAAATCATCTCAATATTATTTAACCTTTGCTATTCTGAAATACACTAAAAGTATTATCTACTACATTTTATTCTAGAAAATAAATTAGAATTTCAATGTAAATTGCAGTAATTACACCTCAACCTAATCTTTATTAAAGTAATATAGGGAAAAGTGGAATAAGACTAATGCTATTTCTGTCAAATTAATTTATTTTTAAACTAAAACCCAAAGATTAATTTTAAAAACTCACCTATAAAGCTGAATAATTGGAGTCTTAGGCAACCTGTTAATTCACCAATTACACTCCAAGATCTTCTCCAAAACAGTGAAAATTTTTTTGGCTGTACCACACGTCATGTGGGAGCTTACCTCCCTGACAAGATATCAAAACTGTGCCCCCTGCAATAGAACTGCAGAGTCTTAACCACTGGACTGCCAGGGAAGTTCTTAAAAAGTGAAATTTAAAATCAAGTTTTCTAGATCCAAATCAATACATTTTTCACTGTATAACACTTTCTTTTACTGAATAATGAAACATAACTTTGGACAACACTGGCCATCAAGTAAAACCTGATTAAATTGTGGGGGCTGAATTCCTTTTATTAAGCTGTTTTTCCTAAACCGGGATGCTGCTAAGTCGATTCAGTCGTGTCCGACTCTGTGCGACCCCATAGACGGCAGCCCACCAGGCTCCCCCGTCCCTGGGATTCTCCAGGCAAGAACATCGGAGTGGGTTGCCACTTCCTTCTCCAATGCATGAAGGTGAAAAGAGAAAGTGAAGTCGCTCAGTCGAGTCCAACTCCTAGCGACCCCATGGACTGCAGCCTACCAGGCTCCTCCGTCCACTCGATTTTCCAGGCGAGAGTACTGGAGTGGGGTACCACTGCCTTCTCTGAAACCGGGATGGGAACTAATATTTATTAAGTATCTACAACAGCGTTATTTGATTTCCTCACTAATCACATAATGGAAGATGCACTTTACAAATCCTTTCAGTGATCTGGAAGCCCTCGATTTGACATAGAAGCACTTTCTTTTGCAGGGAAGCTAGGATAGCTGGTTTCAAAAAAAAAAACAACTTAACCTCATCAAAGGTCATAGCTCAGCTGCCTTCAGTCAAATCAGGCCCAGTTATGATACGGCAGTAACATCATCAGAGCAGTTACAGGAGGTACCATGTGGCCACATGAGAGAATGCTGCCAATCATTAACTGACTCAAAATAAGTGCTAATACAAATGACATTCACTCTGGCTCTCATTTTTAACTATAGTTTTAATCCCTGTTCTGATCTCCTTTGACTGTGTGGATCACAATAAACTGTGGAAAATTCTGAAAGAGATGGGAATACCAGACCACCTGATCTGCCTCTTGAGAAACCTATAAGCAGGTCAGGAAGCAACAGTTAGAACTGGACGTGAAACAACAGACTGGTTCAAAATAGGAAGAGGAGTTCGTCAAAGCTGTATATTGTCACCCTGTTTATTTAACTTCTATGAAGAGTACATCATGAGAAACGCTGGACTGGAAGAAACACAAGCTGGAATCAAGATTGCCAGGAGAAATATCAATAATCTCAGATATGCAGATGACACCACCCTTATGGCAGAAAGTGAAGAGGAACTAAAAAGCCTTTTGATGAAGGTGAAAGTGGAGAGTGAAGAAGTTGACTTAAAGCTCAACATTCAGAAATGAAGATCATGGCATCCAGTCCCATCACTTCATGGGAAATAGATGGGGAAACAGTGGAAACAGGGTCAGACTTTATTTTTCTGGGCTCCAAAATCACTGCAGATGGTGACTGCAGCCATGAAATTAAAAGACGCTTACTCCTTGGAAGGAAAGTTATGACCAACCTAGATAGCATATTGAAAAGCAGAGACATGACTTTGCCAACAAAGGTTCATCTAGTCAAGGCTATGGTTTTTCCTGTGGTCATGTATGGATGTGAGAGTTGGACTGTGAAGAAGGCTGAGTGCCGAAGAATTGATGCTTTTGAACTGTGGTGTTGAAGAAGACTCTTGAGAGTCCCTTGGACTGCAAGGAGATCCAACCAGTCCATTCTGAAGGAGATCAGCCCTGGGGTTTCTTTGGAAGGAATGATGCTAAAGCTGAAACTCCAGTACTTTGGCCACCTCATGCCAAGAGTTGACTCATTGGAAAAGACTCTGATGCTGGGAGGGATTGGGGGCAGGAGGAGAAGGGGACAACAGAGGATGAGATGGCTGGATGGCATCGCTGACTCAATGGACGTGAGTCTGAGTGAACTCTGGGAGTTGGTGAGGGACAGGGAGGCCTGGAGTGCTGCGATTCATGGGGTTGCAGAGAGTCGGATACGACTGAGCGACTGATCTGATCTGATCTGATCTCCTTATCCAAAGTAATATTTAAAGGCACCTGGCATTCTATCCAGGATATTTACCTACCTTAAACTATCCCCACAATCATCTAGAAGGTGTGTAACCATTAAAGTCCTCATTTAACAGCAGTATCACAGAAAGTCTTAACTATTGGTGAAGAGAGGGAGATAGGAAAAGTCACAGGCGACTCTTAGGGACACTCTGGGAACAAAAATGTATATAATCAGATGAAGCACAATCACATACACACACACAATGTACATACTTTCAAAGGTGTACACAGAACCCGATAGGTCCAAATATAAAGTTATACAAGAACTTAAGAAATCCTGACTAGGAGATTCAGGCCCAGAGAGCCACCAGCAGCAGTAACTTGCCTGAAGTTACCTAAACCTGAAGGCTCTAGGTGTGTGGAGATGCATATCTGTTTAACCCCAAAGTCTGCTTCCAAGGGGGCAATACTATGTAATTTCCCAAGAAGTGTCAGTCAATTGAAACCCAAGCACATTCAGATTAACCTAGACAGCATAAGGGAGAGCATAACAAATATTAGTCCAACTTCATTAACCTTGGCCCAAGTTCTTCTAACTCAGGAAAGATCTGAAAGTGGGAGCCCTTTTGACCGGGGTACATCCCACGGCGGGACAGTCCGCTTGGCCACGGGGCATGTCCTGGCTTTGTCTCATCAGTGCTGGTCTGTGGACCCCACTCAGGAGCGGCCAGCTGCCTTTGCTGTTGATTGACCCGATTCCTGTGGTCTGAACATTAGCGAAGTGCTGAGACACCGTGGACACACACCTCCAGGAGGAGACGCAACTTAGGACACCCTAAAAACCACAGTTACCAACAGGCTTTGGATCTAGCTGAACAAAGCCAAGCCTTTTATTTTAGACTTGTCAGTTTTCATTATCTCCACATGAAACGAACAGACTTGACTGAGAAAATTAAATGAATTTAGCTCTAATCTAGGAAACTGTAGAGAGGCTGGGGCTCTGGGATCTTTTAATTTGCTGATTTAGCCCCAGGAAGATGCTTAAATTATAATGATGATTTTTTTATTAAGATGAAAAAAAAAAACAAAAACCACCAGAGATTGGCATTTCTTCTTTCATAGGGAAACCACGCAGTTGTCTTGGTAGCTTAACATTTTATTTATATTACCTTAATATTCAAGCACACACACAATATTCAAGCATAACTCATATGGGTCCCAGGTTTTACATTAATATGAATAACAAGAATTTTGAGTCCTGAATTATAGTTTTGAATAGTCCAAAGTTTCATGTTAGAAAATTGCCAGCAGATGGCAGTATCTGACAAGGAGTTTAGACAGTTTTCTCCCTGCTCTCCCTCCAATGTAGCCAAAAGTCGCACTTAAAAGCCATGGCCAATGGATGCAAAAATGTAGGCAATGCCTTACAAACACGCACGGTAGCTGATATTAGTTGTTTCAATCCTTTTGAAAAAAATTTAAAAATAATTATTTGAATCCTTTCTCTAAATAGCCCAAATAATGGGTTCAATTTATTTCAATAAATACCATTAACTGTGACATTAACTTATGGTAATATAAATGAATTTCCATCAGTAAGAACGCTTTTTTAAAATATAGCTTTAATGGGAATGTTCCATCTCTTTGCCTCATGAATTTCTAATAACAATATCATCAGATTTTTTTCAATTCATTATTAATGTGTACCAAGCACTAAATTATATATATACATATATATATATATGTATATAGGTATGTGGAGCTAGGCAAGCTGCTACACATCTCTCTTTCCCATAGGCACCAAGAAATAATAAACAAAAAGATAATAACCAAGGGTTAGGAGAAAGGAATTTGGAATTTAGAGTCTGTCAGTTCTGATTAGAACTCCAGTTTTAATTAACCTGAAAATTACATTTTACTATTACTACTTTTTTTCCACAGTGTCCTTTCTTTCTGTCTGGTTGAGATTAAATCTCAGTAACTGTGCTTTGCAATAAAAAAAATGACACTATTTTATTCAATAAGTATACCTGAATTTGAGGATACAGTGGTGAAAAAAGCCAAGCCCTTCCTCTATGAAGCTTCCATGCTGGTTAGCAGAGACAAACAATAAAGATGTATACAAATAACATACCAGTTGTAGAAGTGATAATTAGTACAAAGAAAATTAAGGCGGGAAAAGAAATGCATAGTGGATACGGAGGTGGGCTGGCGGGGCCTTTGAGAGTTGTTGGCTTTGGGGTTGAGTCCTGGGTGGTCAAAGTGGTGAAACAATCTGACAGAAGAACATCCATGCTGAGAACAGCAAATGCAAGGTCACTGAGGCAGGAAGGGACTGAGTATAATTAAGGAACTGTGAAGAAGCTCATGGGATGCAGCAAACTGAGTGGGAAAGGGTGATAGGAAATGGAGCCAGAGAGGGAGGCTGAGGTCAGACCATGAAGGGCCTGGATACCTAGGCTAAAGAATTCTAAGTAAATTTCATTCTACATGTGTGGGGAGACACTGACGGTATAAAGCAGGAGGGTGATAGGGTCTGAGTCACCCTTTGACAGGATGTCCCTATGAACTAGCATCTCCTCATTTTAAACTTAAAAGAGATTGAGGTATTCAGTGATTAAGTGATTTGCTCAAGATCACCAAGCTATGAAGGGATGGGTTCACTGAACTTCACTCATACATGCAGCAAGCTCTTACTAAAGCCAGCTGTGAGATCCATACTTATAGTCATTAAGAGATGCTATCCTTGCCTTTTAGTTTTAAAATCTAATTGAAGAAATGAGAGAGATTCAGAAAGAAGACACAATTTGAATAAAAACTGTTATGTATCAGTTGATAGAAATAACAATAAAATAACTGGATTAACTAGGATGCCACCATCAATTAATCAGATTTCAGTTCAGTTCACTCACTCAGTTGTGTCCAACTCTTTGCGACCCCATGAATCTCAGCATGCCAGGCCTCCCTGTCCAACCCCAACTCCCGGAGTTCACTCAGACTCACGTGCATCTAGTCAGTGATGCCATCCAGCCATCTCATCCTCTGTTGTCCCCTTCTCCTCCTGCCCCCAATCCCTCCCAGTTTCCAATGAGTCAACTCTTCGCATGAGGTGGCCAAAGTACTGGAGTTTCAGCTTTAGCATCATTTCTTCCAAAGAAATCCCAGGGCTGATCTCCTTCACAATGGACTGGTTGGATTGGGCTCCACCAAAGAAAGAAAACAAAGGCATACCTAAAATTTTTAGAAATGTACTCTGATGGACTCACCCTAAGACGATCCCCCAAAGTGCACACCTTGTATAATTTCCTCGCCTTGAACAAGTCCAGGACCTCTGACTTGCTTCTAACCAACAGAGCAAGGCAAAAGTGATGAGATGTCACTCCTGTATTATATTCTTTATTAAGAATCTATCTTAACAAAAAGAGTAAACCCTCTCCCTCGAGCTGGCCTTGAAGAAGCAAATTGCCATGATTTCTAAATGGGAATGAATTCTGCCAACTCTGTGAATGAGCTTGGAAGAGAACTCTTCCCTAGTTGAGCCTCTGTTGAAACTTCAGCCTCAGCCAACCACTAGATTGCAACAAAGCAGAGAACGCAGTTAAGCCATGCCCAGAGTTGTGAACATAGAAATAGTGAGGTAATAAAGTATGTTGTTTTAAGCCACTAAATTTGTGGCAATTTGTTATGCAGCATAAAAAACTAATACTCTCACCAATGTTGAGGAAACCACCGAGGGTTCATGTAGCTTCATCCCAGCCTTGTCTACGTCTCGTGATACTTGAGTATAATTCCACAATCCTCACGTAGGAAGACCCAGATGTCGTCCAACGAATATAAAACTCACTGGTATTCAAGGGAAGAGAGCAGTATTACTAGAAAAGATCATCCCAAAACAAACATGGAAACAAATGAACTAAAATACTTTCTGCTTAAGCCCAAACCCATCAGGACTTCAGATAACATGAGCTCTCCCTTTTCAAAGCATTATGCAATGGAAATTGTTATTCAAAGTACAGAAAGCTTGCATGCTAAGTCACTTCAGTTGTGTCTGACTCTTTACAATCCATGCATTGTAGCCTGCTGGGCTCTTCTGTCCATGGGATTTCCCAGGCAAGAATACTGGAGTGGGTTGCCATTTCCTACTTCAGGGGATCTTCCTCACCCACAGACTGAATCCTCATCTCCTGCAGTTCCTGCGTTGAAGGCAGATTCTTTAGCACTGAGCCGGTAATAGTGGTAATAGTGTTTCCCCAATTATGTTGGGCAGAGAAACGTCCCCAAAGATCTCAGCAAAGTAAAGAAGGCAAAAACACTTCATGTTACATAGTCTTTGTTGGAGATTCCCAATGCACATAATAAGCATGTTAAAATTTAGCCTGGCAAAATATACCTTGTAACATGGGTTTATGGACTTCCCTGGTAGTTCAGCTGGTAAAGAATCCACCTGCAGTGCAGGAGACCCCATTTCAATTCCTGGGTCAGGAAAATTCCCTGGTAAAGGGACAGGCTACCCACTCCAGTATTCTTGGGCTTTCCTGGTGGCTCAGACGATAAAGAATCCACCTGCAGTGCAGGAGACCTGGGTTGGATCCCTGGGTTGGGAAGATCCCCTGGAGGAGGACATGGCAACCCACTATAGTATTCTTGCCTGGAGAACCCCCTGTGGACAGAGGAGCCCGGTGGGCTACAGTCCATGGGGTCACAAAAAGTCAGACACAACTGAGCAAACTAAGCACAACATGGATTTAGTCAAGAATTTTCCAAGTCTAATGTGGAATATCCACTTCTTCTCTCTTAAGTGTTTCCTCTTGATATTCACCAGAACTAGTGTTACTCAGGACATATTTTGATAAATGCTGGTAATTGTCATGGGTATCGCCTGCCTGATTGCACATAGAAGCAGCTTAGGTAACAGGAGAAAGAGAAAGAATTCAAAATTTGAAACAAATGTCCCCATGAAGTAGATGAAATATATGATGCAAAATGTGCTGAGACTATTCTCTGTACCTTCCTCAAAAGGTCAAAAAGTTGACTATTGGGTTATTTATGTTATGATGATAATAAGTTGATTTGAAGCAAGTCAGATTCAGCTTCACAAAGAACTAATTTTATGATTACTTACCACTTACCTAGAGCTTACCATGTGCCAGATGCTACTCAAAGTACATTCAGTTCAGTTCAGTTCAGTTGCTCAGTCATGCCTGACTCCCTGTGACCTCATGAACCGCAGCATGCCAGGCCTCCCTGTCCATCACCAACTCCCGGAGTCCACCCAAACCCATGTATCCCGTCGATGATGCCATCCAACCGTCTTATCCTCTGTCGTCCCCTTCTCCTCCTGCCCTCAATCTTTCCGAGCATCAGGGTCTTTTCCCATGAGTCAGTTCTTCACAACAGGTGGCCAAGTATTGGAGTTTCAGCTTTAGCATCAGTCCTTCCAAAGAACACCCAGGGCTGATCTCCTTTAGGATGGACTGGTTGGATCTCCTTGCAGTCCAAGGGACTCTCAAGAGTCTTCTCCAACACCACAGTTTAAAAGCATCAATTCTTTGGCGCTCAGCTTTCTTCACAGTCCAACTCTCACATCCATACATGACCACAGGAAAAACCATAGACTTAAACAGACAGGCCTTTGTTGACAAAGTAATGTCTCTGCTTTTGAATATGCTATCTAGGTTGGTCATAACTTTCCTTCCAAGGAGTAAGCGTCTTTTAATTTCATGGCTGCAATCACCATCTGCAGTGATTTTGGAGCCCCCCAAAATAAAGTCAGCCACTGTTTCCACTGTTTCCCCATCTATTTCCCATGAAGTGATGGGACCAGATGCCATGATCTTCGTTTTCTAAATGCTGAGCTTTAAGCCAACTTTTTCACTCTCCGCATTCACTTTCATCAAGAGGCTCTTTAGTTTTTCTTCACTTTCTGCCATAAGGGTGGTGTCATCTGCATATCTGAGGTTATTGATATTTCTCCCAGCAATCTTGATTCCAGCTTGTGCTTCTTCCAGCCCAGCGTTTCTCATGATGCACTCTGCATATAAGTTAAATAAGCAGGGTGACAATATACAGCCTTGATGTACTCCTTTTCCTATTTGGAACCAGTCTGTTGTAGTATATTACAAACATTTATTTTCCCTATCTTACAGATCAAAAAAACAGCAGCAACACACCAGTTTAGGTACGTATGTCTATTTCCTATGCTTGTGAATCTGGAAAGTGACAAGATTGGGATTTGAACCTGTGTAGTACAAATAGAAAATCCAGCCCTGAAACTCTGCTGTGAAACTATCTCTGCCATGTGAAACTCTGCTAAGAAGCTGTTAACATGAAGCTGGATTTGCAGAAAGTGCCAAGTTTTTGAAGTAAAATATAACAAGTTGTTTTTGATGCCTAGACCTGCACTGCTCACGGCAGCCACTAACCATATGTGACTCTTGAGCACGGAAATGTGGCTTGTCTGAATTGAGTTGTGCTGTGTCAAGTACATTCTGGCTTTCAAAGACTCTGCACACACACACAAAAAAGAGAATATAAAATATCTCAATAGTTTTTCATGTTGATTACATGATGAAATGATAATATTTTGATGCACTGGGTTAAATAATACATTATTAAAACTGTTAAAATTAGTTTCACCCTGTTTCTCTGGGTTAGATAACATATTATCAGTCATTAATATGTTACTAGGATTATTTTCACCCTGGTCCATCTTACTTTGTTTAGAGTGGGTGCCAGAACACTTGCAATGCTGTATGTGCCCACATTCTATATCTGTTGTACAGCTCCCTGCTTTCTACATCCCTGTGCTTGCTCATGTACAACTATGGCAGCCTCCATTCTGGGACGTCCTCTCAGTTCCTGTTCAGCACTAAAAAATTACGCAGAAAGAATAACCCCATTTCCTGATGTGGAAAATGGTGGGTCTGTTATCCTGGTGGATCCTGACTTTGAGGCATAACAGTTGTGTGAAAAAACTCTAAATCTGGAAACTTCCAAAAAGTCTAGCAAACATACAGAAAGCTTACTGGCATCCTGGCTCCTAACCCTGGACCACATCACACCACAGTCAACCCAGCCACCCCAGGATCTAAGCCAGTCCAAATAATACTAGAGTGAGACATGGCATATCGGCTTATACTTGGGTAGCATTTGGGGTCTTACTGCCTCTTTCTGGCTAATCCCCAGCCCAGGAAGTCAAGTGAAGGTTGTATCAATGTGCAGGGAAGCCTGGCGCTCAATACCCTACCCTAGGGCATTATCAGGATTTATACTTTCCTGCGATTCACACCCTTTCCTCTCCACACCCAGCAAACTTCCTACAGTGCCAATGGCAGGTGACAGCCAACTTCACCTCCTTCCTGCAATGCGTCCTCATTTTCCAGAAGCCAGAGGCAAAGAGCCTTGATGTTTGCTAGGAAACCAGCTCCAGGAAGCAGACAGAGGGCTCCCAAGCGTGCTAAATCTTGATTAATATCCCTACAGCTGCCAAGTCACTCACTGTCTCCTCCAGACATAATACAAATAAGCACTTCATGCGCTGAGAGCCCTCACAAAGACACACCACTGGTTTCCAGTTGGCAACTGGGAGCAGATTTCTGTTAACTCTCAGTGAATTGAATTAAAATAAAAAACAGAACCTGATGAATTTTCCAAAAGTCTAAATTTAATCTTTTGAAAGCCTTGTCCTTTACCCCTTTATTTTTAATACTAAGATGTCCTTACTTTTATGAAATAATGATCATAATAAATAGCATGGATTTGTATGTTTAACATCTTGACAACCTCATATTAGCCCCCAAATATGGAAAGTGTCATAACTGCTCCAAAGACACAAATGTCTGGGAATCACTGATCCAGGCTGACATTGAGGGGCAGCTTCCATACCTAATACACATAAAATCTCTGTTTTATATAACAAAGACAAGCCCTTAGATTTCCATAACAGCATTATCAAATTATTGCAAATAGAGACTGTCCTTTCCCTCTGCCCACCTTATTCCCACAAGATGGCTAGGACAGTGCCAGGTACATGAAGGTCCTCAGTAAATATGTATGGACATTGTGTAATGTGTCAGGCTTCCCTGATAGCTCAGTTAGTAAAGAATCTGCCTGCAATGCAGGAGACCCCGGTTCCATTCCTGGGGGTTGGGAAGATCCGCTGGAGAAAGGAAAGGCTACCCACTCCAGTATTCTTGGGTTTCCATTGTGGCTCAGCTGGTAAAGAATCCTCCTGCAATGCAGGAGACCTGGGTTCGAACCATGGGTTGGGAAGATCCCCTGGAGAAAGCAAAGGCTACCCACTCCAGTATTCTGGTCTGGAGAATCTGATTGCAGAGTCAGACACTACTGAGCAAATTTCACTCTGTGTAATGCAGTAAGAATAACTGACGATGTTTCAAAACTCCATTCGACGTGCTGATTTTCTTCTGATTCTACTTAATATTTTTGCAGACATCCCAGAAAAGGCAGATTTAGTATAACAATTCCTTTTATAGATAACTTTTGAATATCAGTTGCCTTTACTAAAATTCTGTGTGTGTATAAATAACCAAATATAGACATAAAAGGTATAAATAACAAAATGCCTTGAGCAGTTTTCAGTGGTATCTTTAACTCTTTACAGATGCTGAAGAAGAGCCAACCACATCTTTATTAAGAGCCTAAACAGTTTTTTAAGTATCTATGGATGAAACAAATGTTAAGCAAGTGATATCAAGACATTGTGCTAAGTTTTAAAGTGGTGGGATGGAATAGATCTGAGTTCAGAAAACTCCTGGACAAAGTTATCTAGTTTTTAAAAAAAGGGGGTGGGGGAATGAAATGGTTTAAATGAATATCTAATTAGTTCTCAGGTGAGTAGAGAAGGGAAAAAAGAAATTTTGAGATGGGTGAGTAGGATCTCTAAAAAAGAGAGAGGACTAGAGATTAGCGAGGTCTACTTTTATATCTTGTGGTTCTCTTGGTTGGAAACTTGCTGGGAAAACCAAGGGTTACTTTGAGATTTCAGTTTTGAAACCTTGAGTGAAGGCAGAAGGCTGCCCAGATGTGAGTGGATACATCTGTACAAACATCTGGAAGAAAAAGAGATTAAGCCAGATCAGTTGTGGACAGCTGTCCCTCATAGTAAGTGGCAATGATGGTCACTTCTTTGCACCGCAGGGAAAGAGACACATGACCTTAAGTCAACTTGAGTCACCAGCTCATTCCCAAAAAAGCATCACTGAGAAGACTATCATTTGGCAAAACATTTTAAAGATGTGCTAACATACTGGATAATATAAAGACTGTTTTGTCTGAGTTAATTCAATTTTCCTGCATTCACGCTCAATAACAATGATGTTTGGGAAATAACAGAATGATATTGGCATAAAGCAACTTCTTGGACCTATTTAGTAACATTCATGAGAGACTTTGATGTCTCCTGGTTTCTGACAGCTGCTGGAGTTTATTTAATTACTTTGCTTATTCTCATCAGAGTGATGGTCTAATGAAAAGAGGAGGAAGAAATAATGGATTTTGCTGTCTGGATCAATGGGTCCCCTGAAAGCCTGCCTTGAAGGTGATAGGAGTCTAAGCACTGTAGGGGAAGTGGTCTATTTTATCTATTTATTGTAAATTGGAGTAGAATTGACACTATTTACAAAGCATCATGTAATTTTTCCATGTTTGTGGAGCAATTAACCTAGTAAATAAGCCTGAAAAAGTGAAAATATAAACTGCTGGAGAACGGCTGGGGAGGCGGGGGTAGGACTTGTGTGACCAAGTGTGTGACAGGGAACCAAGGTTGACGCCGTGGCTCTACGTGGCCAGCGATATGATACTGGACACAGACTCTCAATGGGCCTCAGTTTGTTCACCTACAACATGGGGATGAAAATCCCATCTCCCTCCTGGGCCACTGTGAGGAATAAATGATATTAATATGCACATGATGCTCCTGCTGCTGCTGCTAAGTCACTTCAGCTGTGTCCGACTCTGTGCAACCCCATAGACGGCAGCCCACCAGGCTCCCCCGTCCCTGGGATTCTCCAGGCAAGAACACTGGAGTGGGTTGCCATTTCCTTCTCCAATGCATGAAAGTGAAAAGTGACAGTGAAGTCGATCAGTCGTGTCCAACTCTTCACGACCCCAAGGACTGCAGCCCACCAGGCTCCTCCGTCCATGGGATTTTCCAGGCAAGAGTACTGGAGTGGGGTGCCATTGCCTTCTCCCATGATGCTCCTAATGGTGCCTAATTTAGTAAGTACTCCATAAACTACTTTTAAAGATTGATTAAAAAAATCTTTTTTAATCAGGGACTTCCCTGGTGGTCCAGTGGCTAATACACTGCACTCCCAGTGCGGGGGGCCAGGCTCAATCCCTGGTCAGGGAACTAGATCCCACATGCCACAACTAAAGATCCTTCATGCCACAACCAAGACTCCTGTGCAGCCAAATAAGTAAATAAATATTTTTTTTTTAAAGTTTTAATCAAAAACAGTTTTCTTTCTTTTTGTTTTTTTTTTAAGTTTTTTGGTTGTGCCACAAGGCATTCAGGATCTTAACTCCCCAATGAAGGATGGGGAATTTGAAGTGTGTAGTCTTAGCCACTGGACCACCAGAGAAGTCCCCATAAATCATTTTTATAGCGCCATCATTATCACCACCATCTTCATGCAGTTCATTGGCTTTTATCCTGTGTTACCAGGATCTCATAGACATCAGAGAGGATGATTACACCACCCTCCCTGAATATCTCTCTGGTGGCGAAGGGTCACTGCTATCTTTTAGTCTTCCCTTTCAAACCATGCAGCTGTCCTTATATTTGTTTCAGATATGGAACTTCTGTAAAGAGCTCATTTGAACAAAAGTATTTTTTGTTACAAAATTTTTAAAGTTTGTAAAAGCACTGATCTACCTTCAATTATAAGTAAATTACTCCTTCAATTATAAGTAAGGAAACTGCATGTAGGAGTTAGGTCTTTGAGTTCCTCTTGGCCCTGACTTTACACCTCTCTCTGTTCTTTATAACTTTTTATAATGAACTATTCTGAATAAACATAAAACTTGGTAGAATAACGAATGCCCATGTTTCCACCACCTAGCTTCTATAATATTTACTTTGTCATAATTTTAAAGTAAATACTACACAACATTACCATTTCATAAATACCACAGCATTTATCTCTAAATGATTAAGGACTTTTAAAAACATAATCACAATGGCATTATCTCAATAGTAAAATTAAGACTATTTCCTTAATACCATGAAATATCTTGTCAATGTTAAAATTTCCAGTGGTCCCATTACATTAATATTATTTTAAAATTTTGAGTCAGGATCTCAATGTAATCTACATGTTAAATTTGGTTAATAAGTCTAAATTAAAAAAAAAAATACTATGGTTTTCTTTTTCCCTGTCACTATTTATTTGTTAAACAGTCATATCTTTTGACATTGAGTGTAGTAATAATAATTTGTAATTACTGAAGGACATGGCCATGTATTTTAATAATTACAGTGGTGGTTGGCAAATTTCATGCTGTGCCTCAGGGTTAAAAAGGAGAGCCATCTACTTTAGCTTTTATGGAATGCTGATTAGATGCCAGGTGTGTATTTGGATTCATGTAAATCAGTGTGAGGAAAATGTTGGTATTATCCTAATTTCACAGATGAGGAAACTAAGAAACAGAATGGTTCAATCATTTGCCCAACAGGTAAGGGAGTGATCCAAGCACTCTGACTTTAGAACTACAGTCCCTACACAAAGAGAGACCATCTTTTATATTTCCAGGAGCTCTGCAGGCATATACAGACTTCTCAATGTTTTGGTTTTGTTGCTACCTTTTACTTATCCCAACTTTTCACTGAGGGATCCATTTCTCCCTCAGTCTCACCCTGGGACTCAGACAGTGAGCACTGGATACAGAGATCAAAACTGGGCATGTCAGTCTTCCCTGGTGGCTCAGTGGTAAAGAATCTGCCTGCCAATGCAGGATACAAGGGTTTGAGCCCTGATCCAGGAAGATTCCACATGCTGCAGATCCTACATGTGCAGCCTTCTTGGAGCCCAAAAAAATAAAGTCTCTCACTGTTTCCACTGTTTCTCCATCTGTTTGCCATGAAGTGATGGACCAGATGCCATGATCTTAGTTTTCTGAATGTTGAGTTTTAACCCAACCTACTTATTTAACTTATATGCGGAGTGCATCATGCAAAATGCTGGGCTGGACAAAGCACAAGCTGGAATCAAGATTTTTGGGAGAAATATCAATAACCTCAGATACACAGATGAAACCATCCTTATGGCAGAAAGCGAAAAAGAACTAAAGAGCCTCTTGATGAAAGTTAAAGAGGAGAGTGAAAAAGTTGGCTTAAAACTCAACATTCAGAAACCTAAGATCATGGCATCTGGTCCCATCATTTTATGGCAAACAGATGGGGAAACAATGGAAATAGTGAGACCTTATTTTGGGGGGCTCCAAAATCTCTGCAGATGGTGACTGCAGCCATGAAATTAACACACTTGCTCCTTGAAAGAAAAGCTATGACCAACCTAGACAGCATATTAAAAAGCAAAGACGTTACTTTGCCAACAAAGGTCCGTCTAGTCAAAGCTACGGTTTTTCAGTAGTCATGTATGGATGTGTGAGTTGGCCTATAAAGAAAGCTGAGCACCAAAGAATTCATGTTTTTGGACTGTTGGTGTTGGAGAAAACTCTTGAGAAATACTTGGACTGCAAGGATATTCAATCAGTCTATCCTAAAGGAAATAAGTCCTGAATATTCATTGAAAGGACTGATGCTGAAGCTGAAACTCCAATGCTTTGGCCACCTGTTGTGAAGAACTGACTTATGGGAAAAGACCCTGATTCTGGGAAAGATTGAAGGCAGGAGGAGAAACGGATGACAGAGGATGAGACGGATGGATGCCATCACTGACTCAATGGACATGAGTTTGAGCAAGCTCCGGGAGTTGGTGATGGGCAGGGAAGCCTGGCATGCTGCATCCATGGGGTCACAGAGAGTCGGGCATGACTGAGCAACTGAACTGAACTGAAGAATTTTATGGAAATGTTGGAAAAATCTTTCTTCTCTTTTGCATTTGAAATTACTGTCCCTATCTTGCCATCTCATTCAGGCTGAGAAAGAAAGAAACACAGAGAGGACATTTAAGCCAAGCTGAGAGATGGACATAAGTTAGATCCTGGTCACTTTGTTTAAGCCCTGAGCAAGCCATGCCTGCAAAAAGACTAGCCTTGGTCTTTTGAGTTGCATGATTTAGTAACTTCAGTGCGTGCGCGTGTAGTCGCTCAGTCGTGTATGACTCTTGCGACCCTCTGGACTGTAGACTGCCAGGCTCCTCTGTCCATGGCATTTTCTGGGCAGGAATATTGAAGTGGATGGCCATTTGTTCCTCCAGGGGATCTTTCCGACCCAGGGATCAAACTCACATCTCCTGTGTCTCCTGCACTGCAGCCATATTCTTTACCTGCTGAGCCATCAAGGAAGCCCAACTTCCCTTTTGGCTTAAAACAATTTGGTTGAAGGAATATAAATAAACTAAAATGGACTCTGACAGAGAACACCGCATAATTAAAAAGGGGAAATCCTCATTCCCCTCCTTTCATGTGGCCACTCAGATGCTGGCCAGGGGAATCACATAAAATTTTGGCCTTAACAGGATATTGTTAAATGCAAAAGCTAAAAGTTCTGTAGGAGAATAGCTGGTGACACCAAAAACACAATCAAAGGACATCTGCCAAATCCAAGTCCTTTATTGCCTTTATCTTGTTGTTAGGTAGAGATATGGCTTTAATATCTTCTCCCTGTGAACTGATTTTTTTTTCCCACTGTGTGACTAATCATTCTCAACTTCGTGAAGTCCGTACAACACAGTTTGCCTCTTGCAGTAGATCTTAATACAATCTGTCCTGAGTGAGCGCAACCGCAATTCAGTTGTCAGTTTGCTAAGTGTTGCTTGAACATGCCCTGAACAAGGCACATATTCATTTTGGCTGTTTTTTTTTTTTTTTTAATACACTTGCATTGTGATTTCTCATGGACCCTAGGCATTTTTGCTTCATGAGCTCCTTCCTCCTTAAAAAGATATTAAAAATTCTGTGTACCCAGTGCTCTGTGACAACCTAGAGGGGTGACGGGGTAGAAGGGAGTTTCAAGAGAGAGGGGACATATGTACATTTATGGCTTATTCATATTGTTGTATGGTAGAAACCAACATAACATTGTAAAGCAATTATCCTCCAATTAAAAAAAATCTGTTTTATCACTATATTGGTATTAAGGCCAATATAGCCACACTGGGCTACATTCATTTTTTTTTTTAATGAGTTTATATTTTTTCCTTTTTTATTGAAGTATAGTTGATTTGCAGTGTACATTCATTTTTAAATCTTATTTTAAAATAAGTAACATTTTTGTGGGCCCTTAGAAATGTACCCTAGGGCATATGATACAAACAAGTCTGGCCTGAGTAACTGTCAAATGCTAATCAAGGTATTTTAGGATTAGTACAGTTGGAAAGCCCACAGTCTAAACTTGAAATAAGCCCCCTCTATGTCTTTTCCACTATGACTATTTGACAAAAAATTTCTCTTTTCTTGGTGTAAAAGAGCAGGAGCTTTAAAGCCAAATAGCACTGGGTCCCAAATATCAGCATCCACTCTCTTTAACTCTGTCAATCAAACTTATCTGGGTATCACTGAAAGATCAAGATCATAAAGTTTGAGAGAGCACATAGCACAGCATCTAGCTCATAGAAAGTGCTTAGTAATAAGGGTAGTAGCGTAATACCCTTTGTGACCATTCCATGCAGAGGCAGCACAGCAAAGAGAATGAGACTGGGAGCTTCAGGATCAGGGTCTGAATATGATCTCTGCGTCTAAGGGGCTTCCCAGGTGACTCAATGATAAAGAATCCACTTCCCAACGCAGGAGACTCAGGTTTGATCCCTGGGTCAGGAAGATCCCCTGGAGAAGGAATGGTAACCCACTCCAGTATGCTTGCCTGGAAAATCCCATGAACAGAGGAGCCTGGCAGGTATAGTCCAAGGGGTTACAAAGAGTCAAACACAATTTAGTGACTAAACAGAAACCGCCACCTAAGTAGCAGAGTGACTTTAAGCAAATAACTTAATCTCTCTCAGTCTCTGTTATTTCCTCTTTAAAGAAGCCACAGTAATATCTGTCTATTCTTCTAAAGGTATGTACCTTAAAGGTATATACAGTGCTTGGTACTAAATATATGAAAAATAACAGTGTTATTTATTTTACCATTTCTTTAACCACTGTTTCCCCTATTTATTTAAGCTTTTTAAAAATGACATTTTAAAAAAGACACTTGAAAACTTTAAAAAAATACAAAAAATGTCCTGAATTTCCTTTTCTTGGATTCCTTAATTGTTACTACTCCATCATCCATATTCTTTATATATATATCCCCACTACCATTAGTCATGATAATGACAGACATGACATTCCATTATCCCTAAACAGTCTAGTGTGTTTCCAAAAACAGGGATATCCTCTTACAGAATCAGCATCTAAAGTTCCCAATCAGCACAGCACAGATTCAATATACAGATCTCTTTCAAATTTGTCAGCTTCACAATAATTCTCTTTGCCTTCTGGTCTGGGAATATGCTTTGCATTTAATTATCATTTAGTCGTCACTTCAGACTCCTCCAATTTGGAGCAGTGTTTTCCTGTACTGTACCTCAGTTATACTTAGACATATAAAAGTATGGCAGGCTTTTCATTCTGCAGAATGACTTTCAATCTGGGTCCACTTTTCTCATGATCAAGCCCTGTTTGTGCATTCTTGTCAGGAGTACCCCAGAAACAATGTTCTTTTCTGTGCATTACAAAAGGGATTGCATCATGTTGATCTGTCCCCTCACTGATGATATTAACCTTGATCACCTGATCAAATTGGTATCTACAGTTTTTATACCTTAAGTTCACTCATTTCTCTTTGTTAATTGACTAGTATTTTGTAACTACACCCAAATCTTATTTCTTACCAAATCTGCACTCACCGTCATTAGCATCCATTAAAGACTCCCACCTGAAGTCCCACCTCTATTCCCTCATTATTTACTACTTTGTATGTCAGTATTGTGTCATAGATTTCCAATTTATTCAATGGATTTGCACTGATAATTTGGTACCATCTTTATTTTCATGCTCAAAATGCCCCTATTTGGTAAGTGGGATCTCCTTCAAGCTGGCTCTTGTATATTCTTACCTACAGACACAGTAAGATATTTCAGGTTCATCTTAAACATTTCCTGTCTCCAAACCTTGGAATTGGCTATTTCTCCAAGAAGCACCGGTTCATTTTAGAAAGGAGGATATTTAAGTACCAAGATCTTAATACTCAGTGTACTCATTGCTCCTGGGGTGTCATTGCTTTTTGGCTCTCAATAGACAGAACTAGAAAATATATGTATATATACACATACACATATGTGTATACACACATACATTTTTACATATTTATATCCCTCTGTGTATATAAATATATTATAAAATCACAAGTGTATACTGCTATCTTCAGTTCTAAAACAACACCACTGGGTTCTTTCTAACCTTCTTTCTTCTGCATTTGTCAATATCTTCTCTGGCAGTGAGAAATTTGGCTACCATTATCCTCAGTATACTTATCTATTTATTTGCTCAGCCATCATGCTGACTTCAAGCCAGGGAGGAAAGGAAAAGGAAAGAAAAGCAAGAGGAAAAGGAAAGCAAAACAGGAAGAGGAAGAATTTCCCTTTTTATTTAAAAATAAATACTGCATTCTGGCTTCTTAAATTCAAACTTTACTCCTAAAGTTCTGCATGAAACTGGAGGGTAATTGTATCATACTCAGTTTAAAATTCTGCCTTGGAAATTTCTAGGTAAGGGAGGCATTCTTCACAAACACAAGTAATTATCTTAAGCAATGAAGCAAAAGAATAAGCTGATTCATATTGACCAATGTGGGAAAAACATTTTCATCAGTGTGGGTATAATCGGTTTCATATTTCCCAGGAAATGCTTTGAGAAAATCTGATTAATTTCAACAGAAATAAACTTGATATGCCTAAGAGTACACCGAAGGTTCATTGAATTTTTTTTCAACAAAGACAGCTTCTTTTATTTCAGAGAGAAATCTGAATATCCTTAATTGGTGTTTCTTTTAATCTTCTCTCAAATACATTCACTGCAGATATTATAAAAAAATTTTTCACTATTAGCACAGCAGAGATAATAAATCACAAAGAAATGGATTTGTCCTAAAATGGTAATCTCAAGGCCCTCTCCTGATGTGTTCACTGGTCCCAAAGTACAGAATGGACACTGTGCATCTTCAGGGAGGCATCAATCACATACTGTCTCATAAGTCTCTAATGTAAATGGTCCCCTTAATTCTAGGAGATGTAAAGACTGCAACCTGCAGAAATGCACACAGTGGCCCTGATGGTGATCATTATTTTCCCTGTCAATGCCTTTGATGCTTGTTGAGAGTGTATCGTGTATATGGGGCAGGGGGCGGGGGAAAGCTCTTCTCACCTTGCCTTTCCATGAAGTCCTCCTACACTTCATGGTAATAGTCAGCCCTCTGTATCTGTGAGCTCCAAATCCTCAGATTCAACCAACCAGGGACCAAAAGTATTTTTACAGAAAATTCCAAAAAGCAAAACTGGAATTTGCCACAAATGGACAACTATTTATTTTGCATTTACACTGTATTTACATAGCATTTGTGATTACTAGATATTATAAGTAATCTAGAGATGAATAGGAGGGTGTGTGTAGGTTATGTGCAAACACTACATCATTTTATACAGGGGACTTGAGCATCCTCAGATTGTGGTTTTCCCAAGAGTTCTGGAACCAATCCCCCAGAGATACTGAGGGAGGCCTCTATTTTGTTCTTACTCCTCCTATCTTATGGCACTATTGCCCATGTGAGCATAAATTACCTTATATTTATATTTAACTTTCAATCTACATGTTACTGATTCTTGATCAGGCCAAAGCTGTAATTCAGTATATTGAGTCCAAGTCTGAAGATTTTGTGAGACAGGCCTAAGAAAAATCTATATACATGAATGACTAAAAATTTTTTTCCTAGAAAACTTGTCCCAAGTGGAAAAGGAAAAAGAACATGGTTCTCAAAGGTGAGTTTGGGTCTTGGCTTGAAATGAACTTAAGCCTTAAGTTAGTCACTTTTTTTTTCTATGAAACGAAGAAGTTGAATCTGATCATTTGAAGGCATTTTCTAAATCTAAGATTCTTTAAAAATAATTTCTGTAAAAATAAATTAAGAAATCAACCCCATTCACCATTACAACAAAAATAATTAAATATATAGGAATAAACTTATTGAAGAAGACAGAAGGACTGTACACAGAAAATTATAAGACACTAACTAAACCAATGTTAATATTTTGGCATATAGCCATCCAGAGTATGTTATTAATTTTACTCTATTACTCCTTGGAAGGAAAGTTATGACCAACCTAGATAGCATATTCAAAAGCAGAGACATAACTTTGCCAACAAAGGTCCAGCTAGTCAAGGCTATGGTTTTTCCAGTGGTCATGTATGGATGTGAAAGTTGGACTGTGAAGAAAGCTGAGCACCAAAGAATTGATGCTTTTGAAACGTGGTGTTGGAGAAGACTCCTGAGAGTCCCTTGGACTGCAAGGAGATCCAACCAGTCCATTCTAGAGGAGATCAGTCTTGGGTGTTCTTTGCAAGGACTGATGCTAAAGCTGAAACTCCAGTACTTTGGCCACCTCATGTGAAGAGTTGACTCATTGGAAAAGACTCTGATGCTGGGAGGGAGTGGGGGCAGGAGGAGAAGGGGACAACAGAGGATGAGATGGCTGGATGGCCTCACCGACTAGATGGACGTGAGTTTGAGTGAACTCCAGGAGTTGGTGATGGACAGGGAGGCCTGGCATGCTGCGATTCATGGGGTCGCAAAGAGTCGGACACGACTGAGCAACTGAACTGAACTGAACTGATTCAATTCTAAATGTACATCCTTTAACATCACAAATTCCTCAATAAACTGACGTGACAATGAAAAAAAAATGTATATAAAACTATTTTGGGTATCAGGCCATAAATGGAGTAATCACAAATGGGGCCACATTATGTATACTCTTTTACATATATGTATATGCACACATATGTACAAAATTATATATATAAATCATATACATATACACATGTTACATATATACGTATATATAAACACACATATCACTTTTAGGTCTTTTGTGTATTTTAAAAATTAATACATCTTGGAGATCTTATAATAACAGCAGTAGATACTATTTCACAGCTTAGTCTATATCTTAAAGTATTTCATGTTTATCTTTCCATATTAATGTATATTTCCATATAATAATTTGTAATTTTATCATAGTGTTTCATTGTGTAAGTGGACCATAATTTCTTCAATCAATCCTAATCAATGCACATTAAAAATTTCAATGTTATAATTAACAGTGAGATGGACACTGTTTGGAAGGAAAGCTGTTATCAACCTAGAGAGCATATTAAAGAGCAGAGACATTACTTTGCAAACAAAGGCCTGTCTAGTCAAAGCTATGATTTTTCCAGTAGTCATGTATGGATGTGAGAGTTGGATTATAAAGACAGTTGAGTGCCAAAGAAATGATGCTTTTGAACTGCAGCGTTGGAGAAGACTCTTGATAGTCCCTTGGACTGCAAGGAGATCCAACCAGTCCATCCTAAAGGAAATCAGTCCTGAATATTCATTGGAAGGGCTGATGCTGAAGCTGAAGCTCCAATACTTTGGCCACCTGATGCAAAGAACTGACTCACTAGAAAAGACCCTGATGCTGGGAAAGACTGAAGGCGGGAGGAGAAGGGGACAACAGAGGATGAGATGGTTGGATGGCATCGCTGACTTTATGGACATGACTTTGAGTAAGCCTCAGGAGTTGGTGATGGACAGAGAAGCCTGGCATGCTGCAGTCCATGGGGTCGCAAAGAGTCAGATACGACTGAAAGACTGAACTGAACTGAACTGGACACTGTTATGCATAATATATAGAAGTATCATTATATGTGTATAATATATAAATTAATATTAATGTAGAATATGTTAACAATATATAATATGACATTTATCTCATTCCCAAACATGTCCCAAAGATGGAACAGAATTTCCTGGACAGCTATTTAGGATTGAGAGCAGTAAGTTGGTTTATCAGCAGTGGGAACGCATGGATTCCTTGTCATTACACTGAACCCCTCTGTCTCTTTCCATCACTTAGCAGCTTTTGCTAACTCATGTCTTGGCTTCCCTCATAACCCCAGATTTTTTATGGCCTTTCTCTGGACACCTCTATAGCTTCTACTCCTAAAAGTAACTACCAGCAAGCCCTCTCCATGCATCTTAGTACCTGACAACATTTGAACACTGAAAGGAGTTTGGGGAGTGGCTACAATAAACAGAATGAAATTCTGAGTAACAATCAGAATTGTCTGGACAAAGCTTTCAACAGAGCTCACCTCACTGTTCTCAGGTGAACCACCCATTCCCAGTCTTAGGTGAACCGTCCATTGCAGTTAAGATGATCTGGCTATAAAATGTGTAAGGAATAGCTGGAGTGGAGATCCCCGAGAAAGGAGGGATGGCAAGTCCTATCTGCATGTCCAATACAGACTGGTGATGAGAAAGGGGCCAAAACAAAGGAGAGGTGGAGGCCTTAATGAGGGAGAAAACCCATAGATCAGTGATCTAGATAAGGACATCAGACAGCAGCCATGGTTAACCAGAAAGTATTACTGCTGTTCCCTGGACTCTGAAGAGAGAGGTAAATTGTACTTATAATCTAATCTCAGAGCTGAATCCCAGGTCTATCTCATACTAGCTGTACAACCTTGAAGCAAGTTCCATGTAGACTGTGAAAAGGGCTTAAAAATGCCCTTTTGCTGGGCAGGCGAGAAGGTTAAACAAGGTATGAATGCAAGGCACTTGCCTGATAGGAACCTAATCAATGATCTTGTTCTTTTCAAGCCAGTCCTTCTGGCATGTTCTGTGTGAATCCCAGCCTTCTGAAGCCAAATCAGAATCTGAAACTCAGCAATACCCAGGGAAAGCTGTTATGAGGCAGGATTCTTGCCCATCACTGTACAACGTGAGAGGGCTCAATTAAATTTAGCCAGAGGCTCTCCTCCCAAAAAATGCCAAACCTTAGCCCTACAGAGGTGAGCTCTCAACAGCTGCACAAAGCCAGGCCCCAGAGCCTCTAGATCTTCTTGGCTTTCCAGAGTTTTCTACAATTCCTTCACTTCTGAGCATCCTTTTCCACTTTCTATTGCTTTAGTCTTAAACACATCTGGTAGATGATGAAGGACACGGAGGCCTTGTGTACCACAGTCCATGGGGTCGCAAAGAGTTGGACACAATCCGTCAACTGAACAACAACAACAAATACACACAAACACACACGCACCATCTTCCCATGAAGCAAGAAGGAAAAACAAGGGTATTTTTTAAATAGGGGAAAAACAATGTCATGTGGGTCTTGGAGATAAGACGTCCTTGTTAAGAAAGAGTGTAGCCAGCAGTCTGTATCCTTTAGGGTTGCTTTTTGGAGGGTTTTATCTGGATTCTTCCTAAAAAAGGAGAATTTCTCCCAGGAAATGGGGCTTAGAGTTAATCAGATGTGGGCTTAAGCATCACCCCTACTGTGTGTGGACATTGGGCAAGTTACTCCATCTCTCTGAGCCTCAGTTACTCATCTGAAAAACAGAAAACAAGCACAAACCTGATCCACCCACAGGATACTGTGATGCTTAAAGGAGGGCATTTATGAACACTTCCCAGAACTGTGCCTGGCAAAAGTGAGCCCTCAGTACACAGGAGCTTTTATTATTCACTAAGGGTTTTTTAGGACTTCCCTGGTGGCTCAGATGGTAAGGTGTCTGCCTGCAATACGCGAGACCTGGGTTCGATCCCTGGGTTGGGAAGATCTCCTGGAGAAGGAAATGGCAACCCATTCCAGTATTCCTGCCTGGAGAATCCCAGGGACGGAGGAGCCTGGTAGGCTACAGTCCATGGGGTCACAAAGAGTCGGACACGACTGAGCGACTTCACTTCACTTCAAGGGTTTTTATCCCCATTGTTTTCATCATGGCCTTAAAAAATCTTCAGATACGCTGCTAGAGTAACCTCAGAATCCTCAGGTGACATTGCTATTAAAATACAAGGTTTTCAAATAAGATAGTTCTGGGTTTGGGGGCTTCCCTGGTGGCAGAGTAGTAGTCTGCCATGAATATAATGCGGAGATGTGAGTTCAATCCCTGTGTTGGGAAAATCCTCTGGAGAAGGAAATGGCAACCTACTCCAGTAGTCTTGCCTGGGAAATCCCATGAACAGAGGAGCCTGGTGGGCTACAGTCCATGGGGTCACAGAAGAGCTGGACGCAACTTAGCAACTAAACAACAAAATAACAACAAAACTCTGAGTTTATGCACTGGCTCTGCCACTTACTAGTCATGTGATTTGGGCAAAAGAGCTCCATCAGCTGTAGTTTCTTTAACCATATTGTGGCAGTGACCACACTTACCTCAAAGGTTTGGCAGAGGTAAATGGTACCCAATATAGGACCTGGCATATTTATTAAAGGCTCAATAAATAGCAACTCAGGTAATGATGACAATACTAATGAGGAAGAAGAAGGCAAGAATGATACTGTTGATATTTGCATAAAAAAACTATGGAATTTCATTTCTGGATCTTTCCAGCACGTTCTATAGAGATTGCAAGTTTTTGAAGGCAGGGACAATCTGGCTTGCTTTCACTTTGTTCTTTGTACTTAGCAACTCACATATAACAGGTGCTCTATAAATATTTGTTGAATGAATCAGTGAGTTGATAAATAAATGAATGCTTTGGTGATAGAAAAACAAATTGTTCTACATATCAACAACTGTGGCTTCGGAGTCAGACAGATATGAGTTTGTATCTTAAGTTAATCATTTAATATGTGAATTTAGCTAAGTTACTTGTTTCTGTCTCACATTTCCTACTTGTAAAACGGGAATAATAACAGAACCTACCTCATAGGGATGTGCAGGTTAAATAAGAAACATGTATATTAAGAGCTTAGCACTGTGCCTAAAACAATATGTGCTCAAAAAAAGTCAGCTACTATGTGCTCCATGGACAGATGGCCCTTTGACCTGAACAACAACCAGAAAGGGGATTAATGTAACTTGGCTCATTTGAAGTATGCCATGTTTTCCTAATGTGCCAAAACAGCCTCCCAAGTTGGAGGGGCACGTTTAGAAAGCCTCATCCTCTTGTAATACCCATCAAGATGGCAAAAATTAACGTGGAGGCCAATTACCTTCTGTGAAGTGCTCATAACCCCCACTCAGAAACTTGATCTCAATGCACCATTACAATTAAACATGCAAATAGCAGGCCTTTTGATTCTTATCATTTCTGGTAAGGAAGAGCGTTTTCAATCTGCTGCATTTGCATCCATTTAGATAATGATGATGATGCCAACAGATTCCTTCCATTCCACTCTGCCTTTCATTCAAAGAGTCAGGCGCAGGGGTGCTTTTAGAGACCACATTTATAGATTAATTCTATCATGATGGAGCTGCAGGAATCCCTGGGGTAGCGAGAAGCACATATTAACTTTTGCCAGCGACACTGCACAAACACCAGATTATGAAAGCCAATGGCAAATAACTCACCCCATTGAAAATATAAGGAAAATTTATGAGGCCAGAAAGAAAGAAAGAAAAAGCCACAACCAGTGGTACTATAATTTAGCTAAGGGTTTCAAATAACAAGGAATCCACAAACTAATGTTGCTTCCCCTGGCACTCTAAACATCATGGAGAGATTGTTTGGGGAAATGACTCAACAGGAAGAGAAACAAATTCAAATCATTTGTCACCACCCATACCCCCTGTCATTCTGAAATTCCCCAGTGAATAAGACAGTGAATGAACTAAGCCTCTGGGCTTGCACTGCATGCTACTGAGGTACAAAATTTCCAAGTATGGATATTTTGAGCATCCCCTCCTCTTAAGACGGAAACAAGACAGTCCTGTTGACTTCATTCTTCAAGGACACTCGTGCCCACTTGCACATCTCTCAAAAGCCCCCATTTTCCCTGGATTTGTTCGTTGTTTGTTTTAGTCATGAAATTGAAAAAAGATGGACCTTAGTTTACTGAAGAGATTGAATTATAGCAGTAACCCAGCTGTGACATCACAAATGGGAGTATGATGGACACGTGGACCAGCTGCTCAGATAAAAGTGCACAAATATCCACACCCAGGTTCAATCACAATGTAACATTTATTTTAGAGGAAATTCACTGAACCCCTGCAGTTTCTCTGTGGAAGCCCTGGTCAAAAACACCTATGGCCAACTGAGTTCTAAGACTGTGTCTCTTGTGTTTATATATTCATTCATTTATTCATTCACTCAGGATTTACAGAGCTACCATGTTTCAAGTGCCATGCTAGGTCCTGGACTTACAAAGGTAAATAAAGCATTGCTTCTGCTTTTGGTGCCCTCACAGACTGACAGAGGATGGTAACATATGGTAACTGCCTCAGTTAAGGTATAACAACATACAGAGGACATGTAAGATGAAGGTGTGACTTTGACTTCCTGACTAAGCCTAGTCAGGAAGCCAAAGATGGCACTACTGAGGAAGTGATATTGGATCACCGTGCTTAAGAGGTAACCCATCAAAAGCAGGGGAACAATGACAGGCATTCCTGGCAGAGACCACAGCAGGGTCAAAGGCTTAGAGCTGTGAAAAACCCGGGCATGACTCAGCAATGTGAAGAGCTGGGTTGACTAGAACACAGAGTATTAAGGGAGAGAAATGCTGGGAGAAGCAGCCAAGAACACACAGACATGATTAAGTCATGTTTATATGAAATTTAAACTTCATCCTTTGGGTAACAGGGAGTTCCTGAACAATTTTAAGGATGGAAGAATAACAAAATCAGATTTAAGTCACACAAACACGATTCTATAATCTGTACAAGAAAAACAAGTCCAGGTGTTTCTGATGTCAGTGTAACTATTATCATCCTCAACTGCCCACTACTAGTTACACAAAACAAAAGCTGGCAGTTAAACCAGTCTTCAGACTACTCAAAAAGCCCAGTGGAAAAGGAAGTATATTTTTAGAGTAATGCTGTGTCTCGTACCCAGTGGGGATGGACATGCAATATTAACAGATGATGACGGGAGAGGCACAAATTCAAACCAAGAAAAAACAGCTGCTACCTTGAACTAGTCATGAATAATATTTAAACACCAGCCGATAGCATTTTGTGGATTCCAGGCCACCACTGAAACGTGTCAAAAGTAATTTGTTATAAACACAGTGGAATTTCATCTTAAGATAGTGGTGGTGGTGGGAGGCAGAGGGGAGCTGTTGCCTAAAGCCAAAAATGGTTAGGGCCCAAATTACCCTAGGAATTTCCTTAAATTGCCCATAAAGCACAATGAGACACACGTAGTATAGATCTGGAGTATTATTTATAAATGCAATCTGTACACAATAAGGTTTCTAAAGGAGCACATATGAAAATGTAATTTTGCAGGACTTTTGCTATACCAATGGATAAGGGAATTTGCATAAGTTAAATGCATGCATAATGTTAATGCTGCTGTAACACTTTAACAGTAAAATTGGCAAATAAATGTAATTTTAAAATATAAATTAGAAATGCTTCACCATAATATAATGTCCTGCCAGCTGATACGCTGACCTGAGTGGGAAAACAGCACAGCCAGAAACTAGAGATACACAAGGATCTCACATTGCTCAGAACTGCCTTAGACTGTAATGAGGTTAATAGTTATTACGGAGATCAGAGATTACTGTGGGCCTTTATTTCCCATCAAAATATTTTGAGTTTCACCGAAAAAAAATCTGGGTAAATCCATTCAGTGGTGCCTTGTATTTGAACAACATGTGTCATGTATCCTGAAGACAGTAGCTGAAAACTACTGATTAACTGGGGCTTGGTCTAAAGCCTTCCCTCTAAAGAGGGCAGGTAGAGTGGGCAGTTCCGTACAGTCGGTACCAGAGCTCCAGGTAACACCAGGTCAACGTCCATGTTTCCATGGAAGCACTCTTGGAAGTCACCCAGAGGTCACCCTCCAGCTGCGTGCTGACAGGTGGCTGAGGTCCACCTGCTGCCTGGCGGGGGCTGGCGGATCTCCGCTGGGGAGGACTTCGCTGCCAGAACAGCCCATGGGAGACATCATTCCAATTTTAGGGGAGAATATCTTTTTCCTAAAACTCAGGAGGCTGATCTTAAGGGTTAGTTTTGTATAAAGCTGGGTTCAGCAATGATGAGAAGTTGACTTTGAAAGACCATAATGAAAAGTGTTTTCCCATTGCAGAGGGCAAAGCAGGTCATGCCACTGAGACCTGTCATCCCCAGGAAGATTGACACAATCTTAAAACTGCATCGCAGTCTTCCTCTGCCTTCTCCTCTTCTCTCTCTCCTACTCTCCCCCTCAACTCTTCCCTCCACATTATTTCACCTTTGTTTTACACAGACACACTCACATCATATAGTGATTAAAAGCCTTAATTTTGCATTCAGTACATCTGGATTCAAACACATCTTTGATTCAACACATCTGATGCATTCTCAGATGGATCCTGAATAAGTTATTTACACTTCACATTGCTCAGTTGTAAAATGGGGCTAATATAACAGTTCCTACCTCCTAGGGTTGTTTTGGGAGGAGAATAACAAAATGCACATACTGTGCTCAGCACAGTGCCTGTCACATGTAAACTGCTCAACAAATACTATTATTATTTATTCCTATTATTATTATTTTAATTATACGCTGCTTTGTAGCCTGCCAATGTTTAATTATAATATACACTGTGAACACTGTCTCATATCAATAATATTCTTTTAAAGTATGAGGCTGAATGACAGCATGGAAAGCCATTGTATAGATAATGTAATTAGCAATATAATTTATGTCTTCTTAATCCTATTTCTTTTTCTTAATTAGTAAGAAGAAATGTTACTAAGGCTGCTAAATGCTTAGCCATATGCACCGAACATATGGATTTGTTTTCTCTTCACTTCAATTACAGAAAGAAGCAGGGATTATATTTCCCTAGATAACTTTTCTCTACAGATCAGTTACAGATTTACTATACAGGATACAATTTTTATACTTCTTGATAGTTATATCAAGTGAAACTTTTAATAAATTACTTCACCTCTAAGTGGTCCTGCCACAGGCTTTTAGTTTTGCAGTTAAGACTGGGGACAGCTTTGCCATTTCAGAGTTTCAATGGATGATTTGAAAAGAGGATAGTCATCTGATCCTTGTGAAAATATTTAAACTGCTTAATAATGGTGATGATGCTGATAATATTTTTCTCTAGAAAAAACAGCTCATATGATTGAGCATTCACCAAATGCTATTTCAAGCATTTTACCTGCATAAATTTACTTATTTTCCTCAGGAACTCTTTTGGAGGGACATATGATATCTCTTCACAGTTAACAGACGAAGAAACAGAGGTATTACTTCCTCATCCGAAAAAGGGAGATGTTACCGTCCACTGGTGAGCATCACAGGGCAGAGGGAAAATGAAATGCAATAATACTTTAGGATACTTTTCACATCTCACGCAGGAATAAATCAATGATTACAACCTTCGTTTTGTGGACAGAAAACATTTTTTCACATGGTATTGATGAAGTTGTGGCTTAGGCCTGAGTGTCTCATGGCTCCCAAGTTCTCAGGTGCTTTTGGCAGACACACACTGTCTCGTTTCATAGGTTTCTCTCCTTCACAAACCAATACATCCTTTGCCAAACGGAAGAACTCATGCCCTCGTGTCAGCAAACAATTAAGAAATAGTGTAGGCTTTGCAGAAAGAATAATTTTTCTGAATAAAAATGATTTTCAATGATAAAAGTGACCACATGATCTTTATAAAATGTCTACACAATGACAAAACATAAAGAAAAAAATAAAAGTCACATTTATGTCACCTAGAGGGGACTGCTGATTGCATTTTGGTGATCTGTCTGTCAGCTGTGTGGTTACACACACCCAACCACACACTGTAGTGACATGGAATTCTTCAGTTCTGCAATGTGGGTTGCATGCAATAATATTAAGTTATTAATTTAATGTTGATGCTAATTAATATTAATTAAATCTAACATTAATTGATACCATTGTTTCTAATATCTGTACAATTCAGTTAACCACAATATATTTAACCAGTCTCCTAGTTGACAAACATTATACTACTTTCCTTTTTTTTAATATCATAAAAAATTTTATAAACCACTATGACATAATCCTTTGTATACTCTTCTGATTACCTCCTTAAGATAAACTCCTAGATGTGGAATTTCACAGTCAAAGAATACACCCATTTTAAATTTGGATTCATAATTAGGGTCTTAGTATCTCCATAATTGGGCTTCGCTGGTGGCTCAGACAGTAAAGAATCTGCCTGCAGTGCAGGAGAGACCCGGGTTCAATCCCTGGGTCAGGAAGATCCCCTGGAGGAGGGCATGGCAACCCATTCCAGAGCCTGGAGAATACCCATGGACAGAAGAGCCTGGCAGGCTACAGTCCATGGGATCACAAAGAGTTGGACATGACTGAGTGACTAACACACACATCCATATAATTGGTCTTTCCAAAGATAACAAAGGAGAGCTGCCACTTCATCCTGGTTTTGGGTAAACAGCAGAGAGTTATCACAACTGTACAACCTCTGAGTACAATTTCCCAGGTGAACAAGGTCAGAGGCCACAAATGCCAACAGGCCTGAGGATTATGCTCATTCCTCTCAGTCCACCTCTTCTCCCGCTCGTGTCTCCTGAGAGAATAACAGTTTGCAGTTTGGATTAACTCAGTAGCCTGACTCTGAAATACTGTTTCTAGCACCTGCCGAGATTCGTACTGGGACCCCAGGACAATACAAATGATGGATCTCATTGCACTCTAGGAAGAAACTATCTCTGCTGACTGATGACATTTAAAACTAAAAAAAAAAAAAAAAAAAATTAGGTTGCTACTGTGAGGTGTCTTATGTATTTGCACTGTCGTCTTTGTTTCTAGCAAGAACCAAATTATTCTCAGACTATTCATTGTGACACCTGGGACAGAAATAAAATCTCCATGTATCTCCTCAGAAATGCAGCTCTTGAAGTCTACAGACAAGCATCACTGCCTTGCTATGAGCAGGGGAAAAAACAACCCACCCCACGGCCTTACGGATGCCTTAAATTACAGAATGAATCAGCTGTTACTTGAAGTCTCTCTTGTTGTAGTAACTCAGTATCACTGTATAAAAAGCAAGATTCTCAATGATTCTTCACTCTGGGGTGACACACAGCAGAGATGTACTAGGGACACGTGGGTGAGGACCATTTTTTATTTGACACGCACTGTCTCATTGCATTTTAATTACTTCACCCTTTGGTGTCCAGGCATGAGAAGAATATCAATGGCATTTGAAATGTTCCAACAGCTGAAAAATTTTAACCTCCAAATTGTGTGTTTTCCTAAGAGATTAATTCAGTGGTTTAGCATCAGAAAAAGCCGGTAAATTCTGACATTGGGGGAAAAAATGATGCTTTATTTGAAATACAGCATTTTTATTGTTTACAAATTTTCACTCTGGCTCAAGCCTGGGTGGTAAATATTCTTCTCCCTTGCCACTCTCTCAGACGAAGCCATAATAGGCTTCTATAAAATTGCAAATGATGAGCACACAGAGAAAAGAATAAAGGGGAAGAAAATTCAAAATCTGGGAGGTTGGGAGGCAATAAGCAACCTGTCCCTTTCAATTTCACCAAAGAAATGCTTTTTGTCTTCCAAATACAGGTTTCCAGCACTTCCAGGGCACCCCAGCAAAGGTTTACAGAGAAGAATGAAAATATCTATCCCTCTGCTTGCTCCCAGATGGATATTTCAGCAGAAATTAATGACACTGCATTCGTTGAGCACTTTACAATTTTCAAAGGACATTCACTTATCTCATTTGGCCCTCACATTGGAAGGGGCAGGTGGTTATTAATAGCTTGGTTTTGTCAGAAAAGAAAAATTGAGCTCAGAAATACCTGCACAAAGTATCATCAGAAATGAAACTGGAGCCTATTATACAGAGTGAAGTAAGCCAGAAGGAAAAACATAAATACAGTATACTAACGCACATATATGGAACTTAGAAAGATGGTAACAATAACCCGGTGTACGAGACAGCAAAAGAGACACTGATGTATAGAACAGTCTTATGGACTCTGTGGGAGAGGGAGAGGGTGGGAAGATTTGGGAGAATGGCAATGAAACATGTAAAATATCATGTAGGAAACGAGTTGCCAGTCCAGGTTCGATGCATGATGCTGGATGCTTGGGGCTGGTGCACTGGGACGGCCCAGAGGGATGGTATGGGGAGGGAGGAGGGAGGAGGGTTCGGGATGGGGAACACATGTATACCTGTGGCGGATTCATTTTGATATTTGGCAAAACTAATACAATTATGTAAAGTTTAAAAATAAAATAAAATTGGAAGAATAAAAAAAAGAAAAAAAAATGAAAAAAAAAAAAAAGAAATAAAGCCTACAGATAATGCTTGGCACATAGTAAGCCTTCAGTTAATGAAAGCTACTGTTATTGTTATCATTATTATTATGACCACCATGGACGACCTTAACAAGACCTCAGCCAGTGGTGGACTCTCAAAGTTCCTAATTCTTTCCTCCACCGTTTTAATGCAACTTGCAGAAAGATGCTGAAAAATCAATAGGACCTTCTATTGTATTAATATATCTTGATTTATAAGTATATCCTATATCTGATGTACAAGTCTTGTTATAAACAGAATACAATGGAATTATCTATCCCATGAGAAACCAGAGTCACCATCTAACTCATGATAATTTGAAAAAAAGACAGTGGAAAATTGTCTCCCAAATTAAATGACTGGATCATGGAAATTAATACTAAAATATTTTACTGCTTAAAATATCTTTGTTTATATATGTATCACACACTTTTCTTGTTTTTTAGTCACTTGTGTCCGACTCTTCTGTAACCCCATGGACCACAGCCCGCCACGCTCCTCTGTCCGTGGAATTCTCCAGGCAAGAATACTGGAGTAGGTTGCCATTTCCTTTCTCCAGGGAATCTTCCTGACCCAGGGACTGATCCCACATCTCTTGCATTGCAGGTGGATTTTTTACTGTTGATCCACCAGGGAAGCTCATATCACACACCACTATATACAAAACAGACAATTAATGAGGACCTACTGAACAGCACAGGGAACTCTACTCACTGCTCTGTAATGACCCATGTGGGAAAAGAATCTAAAAAAAAGTGGATACTTGTATATGTATGTATTTGCATACGTATAACTGATTCATTTGCACTACAGAAGAAACACAACATTTTAAATCAACGCTATATATACCATATTTCTTGAGCGTTTCCCACAGCTGTATTTTAAAGATTGGGTGTTTATTTTTGAAAAGTAACATGGTAATCGTTTTCATCTCATTCTAGTGCACATTTATTTCCAATTATTTTGGTGTAATAAGTGCAATATGTAAAAAATTTTAGGTAGTATTAAATAGAAAGTGATGTGATAAATACTTTTCCATTTTTGCTTATGTCTCAGACTTAGTGTGAACTTCAAAGAAAATATTTACCAAAGTACTTTGAAAAGCCAAAATTACGTCTAAAAAATTAGGTAATAATACCTATAATAAAAAGCATTAATTATCTAGTAATAGGTAATGATAATAATTATCTTTGTAATTATTTTTACAACAATAGGTGAAAATGAAGTGTATATGTAAAATACACATGCTTCACATGTGTCACTGCATGTTCTTTTTACAACAATTCTATGGAATAGAAACTGTTATAACCTTTTTTTATAGATGAGAAAACCAAAGTTCAGAAAACTGTAACAACTTATCAAGCTAGCATGTGGCAGAGCTAGGAAGCAAGCTCAACTCCCAAGTCCCTGTTTTTTTCCCCCTAACTTTATTATTAATTTTCATGCATTCACCAAAGTTGGAAAAAAACACAATGAACACTCATTTGCTAATCACACAGATTTAACACTTTTAACTTTCTTCTCTTCATTTCCCTCCCATCCTCTCTTTCTGGACTGTTTCAAGATAAATTCTAGGCAGTATATGCTTCACCCACAAATATTCCAGTTAACATCTTCTAAGAATGAGGACATCATCCTGCACAAACACAATCAAACCTATGGTAATTATCAACGATTCCCTAGTTATCATCTCATGCTCAGTTTATATTAAAATTTCCTGAATTATCCCCCAAATGACTGTATTTTTCAAACACAAACCAAGTTTCATACTTTGCCTTTGGATGTTATGTCTTTATATTGTAGGCCACTTCCAACAATTTTTTAAACTGGAATATAAATGCTTTATAATATTGTGTTAGTTTCTGCTGTAAAACATCTTAAACCAGTCCTACGTATACATATACCTCCTCTTCAGCCTCCCTCCCACCCCACCCTCCATTCCACCACTCTAGGTCATCAGGGAGCACTGGGCTGAGCTCCCTGTGTTATACAGCAGCTTCCCACTAGCTAGCTATTTGACACATGTAAGTGTAAACAATCGGAGAAGGCAATGGCACCCCACTCCAGTACTCTTGCCTGGAAAATCCCATGGACGGAGGAGCCTGGTGGGCTGCAGTCCATGGGGTCGCTAAGGGTCCAACAAGACTGAGCGACTTCACTTTCACCTTTCATTTTCATGCATTGGAGAAGGAAATGGCAACCCACTCCAGTGTTCTTGCCTGGAGAATCCCAGGGACGGGGGAGCCTGATGGGCTGCCGTCTATGGGGTCGCACAGAGTCGGACACGACTGAAGCGACTTAGCAGCAGCAGCAGCAGCAGTGTAAACAATGTGTTTTTTTGAAAACACTTTGATTTTTTGAAAGACTGAGTTGTTCTGTTGAAGACTCCCCACTATGTTGTTGTGAGAATGTTTCCTTGTAACCCCTTTAATCTTTTCTTCTACTCCCCAAATTTTCAGTAAAGCATCTTTTACTGTTAAATGTCAAAAATTCTTAACTAAAAAGTGTATGTGTAAGTAAACAGCAAAACAATCCTTACCTTTAATTCTACTATGAATTAATAATGTTTCTCCTGACAGTAGAACAGCTATTAGGGGCTCAATTCAAAGGAAAAGATAGAAGAATGAAGATATTCCACACTTAGAACTCCTTTTGGTGTAAAAAGCTGATGTCTGACATTTTACAATTTGGCTACAATTTCATTCATATGCATGAATTCTGGGAAGATTTAAGCACTTGTCTTTTGAGGAACTTTGCCAAAGACACTTAAAAATCTATTGCTTCTGCCAATTATGGCAAGTCTGGTTAGATAATAGAGCCCTTTCTCTGTGATTTAAATGAAATTCAGGGGAATCATGGAGTTCAGTCCTACTCAAAAAGTCCCAGAAAAGCCTCTAAGCTACTCTTCACTACTAATCTGCTATTTTTACAAAACTAAATTTCTATTTGGACTTTATTCCATTGGCAACATTTAATTGACTGCAATATCCTGGACCTACTAAACCCGGAAATCTCAGGAAACAAGGAAAAAGGTAACATCAACTCACTTTGTGATATGTTGCAAAACTGAAGAATAACTGTGAGGAAAAGGATGGTTGGTCTCAGTCTTCAGCTTACGCACAGGTGGAAACACTGCTGGTTGGAGGAACTGGACTCAGCCTTAGAGTCAGGACCTGGGACAAGGCTGGAGACCACGTGTGATAATCACCAAGAGGCGGGTCTCTGAGGGACAAGACGCCTGAGAAGACAACATAAGCATCGTCTGGACTAGAGCAACCGGGGTTGCTGGAATATAGAGGCAACTGCCCATGGGAAGAGGCAAGAGAGACATCAGACAAAAAAACCTGCCACTTGAAAACCAACATTCCAAAACACGGGAGGAAGGGAACACTGTGACACTCAATAAAACAGCCATTGGGAGAAAAATTCACTTCATTTATACATGAAAATGATGAAGAAATCTGTAACCACGGTGACATGGAAGACCCAGAGATTGTCAAGAGTGAGTGAGTGAAACTCTCTCAGTCACGTCTGACTCTTTGCGACCCTATGGGCTACACAGTCCATGGAATTCTCCAGGCAAGAATACTGCAGCAGGTAGCCTTTTCCTTCTCCAGGGGATCTTCCCAACCCAGGGATCAAACCCAGATCTCCTGCATTGCAGGCGGATTCTTTACCAGCTGAGCCACAAGGGAAGCCCAAGAATACTGGAGGGGGTAGTCTATCCCTTCTCCAGCACACTTCCCGACCCAGGAATTGAACTAGGGTCTCCTGCAGTACAGGCAGATTCTTTACCAACTGAGCTATCAGGGAAGCCCAGAGATTGTCATACTGAGTGAAATGTCAGAGAAAAACAGGCATCATATGATGTCACTTATACGTGGAATCAAAAAAAAAAAGGCACAAATGAACCCATTTACAAAAGAGAAACACAGTCACAGACACAGAGGACAAACGTATGGTTACCAAAGGTGGGGGCAGGAGTGATTAAAACGGGAGACTGGAATTGACATATATACACTACAATATATAAAAAATAGATGACTAATACGTGTATAGCACAGGGAACTGTACTCAATCCTCTATAATGACCTATATGGGAATAGAATCTAAAATAGAGTGGATATATATAACTGATTGTACAGCAGAAATGAACACAACTAAAACAACCGTACTCCAATAAAAAATTAAGTAAAAAAGAAATCTGTAACCAACATAAATGTAATTGTTGAGGATTTCCTAAGGAAGTAACATCCAGGAAAAAAAAAAAAGAGACCAAGAAAGTATGAAACAAAAACACAGAAATGGGAAATGGAACAATAAAAGGATCTGAAAAGGTAGAAATCCTGCACGTGAAAGATACACTCACTGAAATTAAAAAGTGCCTCAGTAATTCTATAGTCAATGAGAACATGAACTGACAGTGCTGAAGATCTCACAGAAAGTGTGGCACTGAGACACCAAAAGACAAAAATACCAGTCCTGAATTGTTATTGGCCGCATAACAATCTAAAGATTCCTGGGTTCTGCCTCTGTTCAAACACGCTGGCAAATATCCTTTTTCTAGATAGGATAGCAACTGTGCTCAGTCGCTCAGTCGTGTCCGACTCTTTGCAACCCCACAGACTATAGCCCGCCAGGCTCCTCTGTCCATGGGATTTCCCAGGCAAGAACACTGGAGTGGGTTGCCATTCTCTTCTCCAGGGGATCTTCCCGACCCAGGTATCGAACCTGCGTCTCTTATGTCTCCTGCATTGGCAAGCAGGTTCTCGTCCACTAGCACCACCTGAGAAGCCTTTTCTAAATAATGTATTAATAAATTTACAAGTACCAGGGATTACAATATAGACATTGTGGGTGGGAGCACCATTTTTGAGCCTATCATTGTGGCTAAGAATTACCCTAGTTTTAGCACCAAAAGTCTCACACTCCAGATCTCCTTCAGTCGCAAATAAACTTGGACATGTTTGCTCCTGAAACTCTCCCTGTGCTAGCAACAGAGGTTGGGTGGTGGAAGTCTCTGTCTACCTGGAATTTTCTGAGTTTTAGCACTGAAAGTCCCACATTCCAGGCAACCTCTCCATTCCAGGCAAACAGGATTGGTTAGTCACTGTCACTGAGACTCCCAGCTTCAGAGCACCAGTCCAGGAAGAGCTATCCCCTTTATACTCTTCCCCAGAGTAGAGAATACGACTAAATATTTGGAACACACATCTTAGCCAAGATGAGCCCACAAAGATATCAACAGAGCAATGGACTGAGTAGATTGCTCTCTGCTATCATCAGTCAAACTGGAAAGCAAGGTTTATTTCCCAAGAAAGACACAGGAGAAAGACTTTACAGGATGGTTTTTAATAAATGGTAACCAGCTGATCTGAAACATTCCTAAGGAGAAGGATAAAGAAATGGATAAACTACTGCAGGTGCAGTTTGAGGCAAGTTTATTATAGCCTTGTTTCTCTAGATGTGGGCTCCTGCCTACCAGGGCCAAAATCAACCATGGGGACTTATGAGAAATGCTGGTTCTTGGGCCTCTGAATTTATGATTCAAACTCTCTTGGGGCTGATGTTCAGAAATCTGAATCTTAAATCATCATCACATTTCAAAAACATGTCCATACAGGTGTCCTCCAATGATTTCCTGTGTTGGATGTCCACACTTTTGTGTAATCTCTTCCTTCTCAGTGCTGGCAGGACCAGTGGCTTGCTTCTAACCAGTAGAATAGGGTCAAGCTGGTGGGCTGTCATTCACATGATGATGTTACATTATGCACTACATTTCAGAAGGGGGGAAAATTCTCCCTTGTGATAGGCTACCTGGCAAGAATGATGGCAGTTTCTAGATACTAAGAGGGGCCCCCGACTGACAGCCACTAAGAAAACCACCATTTCAATCCTGTGTTTGCAAGAAGATGAATTCTGCCAACAACCTAAGGAAGTGTTGGAGGAAACTCTTTCCTCAGCTGAGCCTTCAGATCAGATGAAGCCCCAGCTGATGTTGGGGTTGCAAAATACTAAGACTGAGAAGGATTCCTGACCCAGAAATTGAGAGATAATAAACATGCATTGCTTCACACTGCTAAGTTTGTGGTAGTCTGTTACTCTGCAAAAGATAACCAACTAATTCAACATCTAGAACTTGAGAAGCATGGCCTGGTGGTGGAGGGCACTGGCTCAGGAAAAAACAGACCTGCTTTAAATTCCAGATCTGCTGTTTTTCAGCCTTGTGACCTTGGACAGTACAAAACCTCTTCAGGCTTCAGTTTCCTCATTCGTCATTGTGAAGGTCCAGTGAGGTAGAACCTGCCAACCCTGAGCACAAGGCCAGTCCTCTCATAAGAGTCCAGCACATTCAAATGCTTTCTTTATAAAATTAAAGTCTAACCTAGTCTAACAATGGACTATTAAAAACAGTTCCTCACAGTGAATGGGAGTCCCTTCAGGAGGACTGTCTGAACAGAGTGGTAAGATCATTTAAGGTCCAATCGGATACCATCTGTCTACACAACTGAGTGATTATTACCCACTGCTAGTACCGCTTCTTGGACCAGATGCTAGGATGGAAACACAGCGGATGATTCATTTGATTTGAAGTGGGGGGAGGGGTGGTGGAAAGCATCCAAAAGGCAACAGTGTGAACAGACTAAAAATAGGCAGTTCTGTAATGCTTGGCTGTGGTTCTTCTCAAAGGTGAAACCACCAACTCCTGAATGTTTTGAGAATTCCAAGTACCTCAAGTATAGGTCAATGGGCATTAGATGGCCCAGAAGAACAAATTATGCATTGCAGGTTAGGTGTCTAGAGAGACAGATTCTGAAAAGATAAGAGCCAGGAAGTTTATTAGGGAGTGCTTCTCAGGATCAGCTTTCAGGGGGGTGAGTGCAACAGAATAGGTGAAGAGACATCAAGTTGCGGTTGCAATTTGAATAAAAAATCAAAATAAAATTATAGTAAGATCTCACTTCTGGAACCCCGATGTTTCTTTAAGTGTCCTAAGTTGCAGTGGGGTGTCACAACTTTATCCTTTTGCATCCACCAGGCTTTGGACCCAGGCTGTCCCCGAAAAGGGGCTTGACCTTCAACAAGGGAACTTTCTCCAACCAAGGGAAATTTCTGGTGAGGGCTGAGTATTGAGAGCTGTCGGACAGTCACAGAGGGAGAGTCCCGCCACACAGAACACCAAAAAGTAAAACAGGATGCATTTCAAACAATGTCTAGTTCATGGTTATTGTTATAATTTTTGTTACAATTCAGTTAATGCATGCTGAGCTGCCAAGAGCACACTTTGCACTTAAATGGCCACTGCTATCATAGTCTAAGTGGAAAAATTTATCATTGGTTATCTAGTCATCCACACAGTCAAAGGCTTTGGCATAGTCAATAAAGCAGAAATAGATGTTTTTCTGGAACTCTCTTGCTTTTTCCATGATCCAGCAGATGTTGGCAATTTGATCTCTGGTTCCTCTGCCTTTTCTAAAACCAGCTTGAACATCAGGAAGTTCACCGTTCATATATTGCTGAAGCCTGGCTTGGAGAATTTTAAGCATTACTTTACTAGCGTGTGAAATGAGTGCAATTGTGCAGTAGTTTGAGCATTCTTTGGCATTGCCTTCTTTGGGATTGGAATGAAAACTGACCTTTACCAGTCCTGTGGCCACTGCTGAGTTGTCCAAATTTGCTGGCATATTGAGCGCAGCACTTTCACAGCATCATCTTTCAGGATTTGAAATAGCTCAACTGGAATTCCATCACCTCCACTAGCTTTGTTCATAGTGATGCTTTCTAAGGCCCACTTGACTTCACATTCCAGGATGTCTGGCTCTAGGTCAGTGATCACAGCATCGTGATTATCTGGGTTGTGAAGATCTTTTTTGTACAGTTCTTCTGTGTATTCTTGCCACCTCTTCTTAATATATTCTGCTTCTGTTAGGTCCATACCATTTCTGTCCTTTATCGAGCCCATTTTTGCATGAAATGTTCCTTTGGTATCTCTGATTTTCTTGGTATCTCTGATTTCTCTGGTATTTCTGATCTGCCTCTTGAGAAATTTGTATGCAGGTCAGGAAGCAACAGTTTGAACTGGACATGGAACAACAGACTGGTTCCAAATAGGAAAAGGAGTACGTCAAGGCTGTATATTGGCACCCTGTTTATTTAACTTATATGCAGAGTACATCATGAGAAATGCTGGACTGGAAGAAACACAAGCTGGAATCAAGATTGCTGGGAGAAATATCAATAACCTCAGATATGCAGATGACACCACCCTTATGGCAGAAAGTGAAGAGGAACTCAAAAGCCTCTTGATGAAGGTGAAAGTGGAGACTGAAAAAGTTGGCTTAAAGCTCAACATTCAGAAAACGAAGATCATGGCATCCGGTCCCATCACTTCATGGGAAATAGATGGGGAAACAGTGGAAACAGTGTCAGACTTTATTTTTCTGGGCTCCAAAGTCACTGCAGATGGTGACTGCAGCCATGAAATTAAAAGACGCTTACTCCTTGGAAGGAAAGTTATGACCAACCTAGATAGCATATTCAAAAGCAGAGACATTACTTTGCCAACAAAGGTTCATCTAGTCAAGGCTATGGTTTTTCCTGTGGTCATGTATGGATGTGAGAGTTGGACTGTGAAGAAGGCTGAGTGCCGAAGAATTGATGCTTTTGAATTGTGGTGTTGGAGAAGACTCTTGAGAGTCCCTTGGACTGCAAGGAGATCCAACCAGTCCATTCTGAAGGAGATCAGCCCTGGGATTTCTTTGGAAGGAATGATGCTAAAGCTGAAACTCCAGTACTTTGGCCACCTCATGAGAAGAGTTGACTCACTGGAAAAGACTCTGATGCTGGGAGGGATTGGGGGCAAGAGGAGAAGGGGACGACAGAGGATGAGATGGCTGGATGGCATCACTGACTCGATGGACGTGAGTCTGGGTGAACTCTGGGAGTTGGTGATGGACAGGGAGGCCTGGCGTGCTGCGATTCATGGGGTCGCAAAGAGTCAGATACAACTGAGCGACTGATCTGATCTGATCTAGTCATCCATTCATTTCGTTTTATATTAAAAAAAAAAACAACTCTGAAAGCTGTTCATTTTTAAGACTATATAAAATACAAAATGAGGATAATTAAAAATTGAAATGAAAGTTAAAAAAGCCAAGGATAGTGGCACGTTACAATCTAAGTGTCCTGCATTTTAAAATTTGGACGACTTACCACCATTTAGAGGACTTCCTAGGTGGCGCAGTGTAAAGAATTTGCCTGCCAATGCAGGAAACACAAGAGATGTGGGTTCTATCCCTGGGTCAGGAAGATCTCCTGGAATAGAAAATGACAACCCACTCCAATATTCTTTCCTGGAAAATTCCATGGACAGAGGAGCCTGCCTGGTGGGCTATAGTCTACAGGGTCACAAAGAGTTGGATACGAATGAGCTACTGAGCAGACAAACACACAAAACCTTTTAGAACTATATATTTATTTACATGATTTATTTAATGCCTGACTCCTCTAGCCCAAAAGTATCAGAGGATAAGAATCTTTTTTTTTTTTTATGAGCATCTCAAACCTCTAGCACAGTATTTGACATATCAACACTTTAATATTTGTTGAATGAATGCATGCATGAAAAAAGAAACAAATGAAGCTAAGAAAAGGAATGTCTTAATAGACTGACACATTTATCATGAGCAGATAATAGTGAAAAGGACACTACCTAATATCAGCAGCAACCCCAAAACAACACTCATAACATATATACAGTCATGTTTTGTGAGGCTGTTTTTCAAGGCTCTCCCATGATATACACCCATGGTTTCTTAGGGAAGGGCTGTTAGCAACAGCAGGTAACCCCAAGTGCCTGCTGTTTTAGCTTGATCCAAAGTACAATTTGAGAATGTCTGGAAGAGCAAATGGTTGTATTCCCTGGCAACTACCTAGAGCCCTGACTCTCAGCCAGTGTGAAAGTCACACTGCTGTGCTGAAGAGCTTGTATAGATGTGCTGTGAAACCATGTCCAATATCTAGAATGATATGCCGTGTGATTATGGCAACTGAATGCCGCACCCAGTGGGTCCTAGGATGTTGTGCAGAAAGAGGTACAATTTACTGCAAGACCAGAAGAAAGAGGAGCCAGTGGCTGCTGGAACCAGCTCAAGAGAGAAGCTTATGCCCATCTCTTTCCAAGTTCATATGCAGTGACTTCATGTTGGTCACTTATACCCAGTTCTGGTGGGTATATTTGGTTACTGTTTAGTTGCTAAGTCGTGTCTGACTCTGCGGCCCCATGCATTGTAGCCCACCAGGCTCCTCTGTCCATGGATTTCTCCAGGCAAGAATACTGGAATGGGTTGCCATTTCCTTCTCCAGGGGATCTTCCCAACCCAGGGATCAAACCCGCATCTCCTGCATTGGCAGGCAGATTCTTTTACCACTGAGCCACCAGGGAAGCCTGGTGGGTGTATTTACACCATGGCAATCAGCAAACCTACAAATAAGGATTTTATTTCTCCTTCAAAGAGTCAATTTACCCATACACCTCCACTTATCACTTAAAGTGAAGTCTGGAATGAATCAAGACTGATAGATGTGTTTCTTCATTTATAAGAGAAGAGAGCTGATGACAATTCTACCCAAATTGCAACACAGCATAGCACAAAGAGATGATATGACAAATAATGTTCTGGACATTACAAGATGAGGTTGACTGTAGCAGCTACGGTGTTGTACCTGTCCCGTAATTTGTGTAGTGCCATTTTGAGTCTTCTAATTCCCTTTAAGTAAGCTGCCAAAACTGCTCTGCCAGTTAACTCTCAGAGCTCCGCTGGACTAAAGAAAGACAAGAGACAGAAAACAGTTTAAAAACAGTAATTCACTAAATGACATGCCTTCTATGATCAGCAAAGGTGATCATAGGTGATCAAAGGTGATCAAAGGACTCACTAATGTGAGTCCTTCACTCGGTTTCCCATTCCTCGAGTTCCTCACAAAGTGAGGATCATCTTGTCCGGAGGTGTGATTCTGGCATATAAAATGATGGATTTCTCAGACAACATGGCTCCTCAGCACCAGCCAACTACTTCATCTGGTGTTGACCACAGAACCAACCATCTGTTCCAGGGCTGGAAGAAAAACTGCCTGTTGGTCTTAATGATGGACAGAATAACACTGTACCTTATGGTTAACTAAAGGGATTTTTTTTTTCCAAGGGGATTTTTTACTTTACACATTTTTTTTAACCCCTACAGAAAATGTGATTCCATGGACTAGAAAGCAGAGAATACTGAACGGGATCTTAACTGCTAGTCTGGGTGAACTAGACCTGAATGACTCAGGAGAAAGCTAAGTAGAGGCTGTGAGCCCTTTAGCATCCTCTTGTGAAAGCTGAGAAAATGCTAGAGCAGGGGTCCCCAATCTCTGGGCTCCAATGCCTGATGATCTGAGGTGGAGCTAATGGAAAATAATAGAAATAAAGTGCAAGATAAATGTAATGTGCTTGAATCATCCCGAAACAACGCCCCCCACCAACCCGGGTCTATGGAAAAACTGTCTTCTAAAATTGTCTTTTTGGCCCCTGCTGCCAAAAAGGTTGGGGACTGTGCTCTAGAGGATGCATGGAATGGAAGACAATCCCACTCCACTGCCACACAGAGAAGAGCACGAAGAATACCTGTTCCTCTGGAGTAATTAAAACCAAAGTGCCTACTGTGCAGGGTACCACCCTGATCCTCACCCAAACACTGGCATTTCATTACATGCTTGTCACTGTTAAGTGTCAAAACACCTTCTCATAGAAAGCAAAGTCAGTTTCCTTTAATCTAGCCCTGTTTGCTCTGTACAAGGAGATGCCATGCACGGACATCATCCTGACAGTATTCTACATTTTCTATCATAGACTCGTTACACTGGTCTAAATGGAACTTCAAAATATAGTTGTCAAACATGACCATCTACACGAGAGGATTCTGTGTCAATGAAGACAGACAGTGCTGTCTTCAGCCTTTTGGGTCCATGGAATAGGAGACATCCAGATTGAGGAGAATTATTTATGTCATAATTTTTTACCTTTCACATCTCTTCCTATCTTTTCTGCTTGGTTGGCACTATTCAACAGGGAGTAAATGGACAAAATTATGTGCTGAAAATGGCTCTTCACTACCTATCAATTACAGCATTGATTTTAATGACTGCTAAGAGTGCACATGACTTGATATAAATTTTAGTTACAGCTACCAGACTGATGAACACATTTAAGCCACCAGAGGCTTCTTGTGAGAAAAAAAAAAAACCTAAAAACTTCATTTTAAGAGTTCATCTCCCCAGCCAATACATTGTCTTTTTAGGGTGGAGTTACCCTACCTGATTTATGGTTGTGGATTTGACTGAGTCTGTTGGAGAATATTCATTTGGTACAAAGGAATCTCTCGAGTTCACACAGTGACAGATCTCCTGTCCCATTAGGGGATAAAGAACAGGCGCAGATGGTGACATCTGAAATATGACAGCTCTAAAGAGGCTATGAGAACACCACCACCTCTATTCTAGGGAGGTCAGGAAAGTGCTTTTTAAGTGCATGAGTAGGGAGTGGGATAAAAACAAACTTGGCACAAACAATGTTTAGCTAGTTAATAGCATTTAGAAATATGGCTAACGTTTATTGCAGTGGCTTTCAAGCTTTTTGACTATGATTCACAATGAGAAATACATTTTACAAGGCAACTCAGGACACAAAAACACTAATATGAATACATATAGAACAGATCTAAGTTTCATGAAACAATACCCTGATACTTTCTATTCATTTCTGGTGTTAGTGCTGGTTATGACCCAATCAGGCCCAACCACCTGGTGGCGCTAGTGGTAAAGAACACAACTGCCAGTGCAGAAGACAAGAGACGCGGGTCCAACCCCTGGGTCAGGAAGATCCCCTGGAGGAGGGCATGGCAACCCATTCCAGCATTCTCACCTGGAGAATCCCATGGACAGAGGAGCCTGACGGGTTCATGACACAGTCCATGAGGTTGCAAAGAGTCAGACATGATCAAGTGACTTAGCGGCAGCAGCAGCATGACCCAATTAATTGATTTCATGATTCACCAGTGAATCAAGGACTGCAGTCCAAAATACTGATTTATAGCACACATATGATGAGCAGAGTCATGAAGACCAAGATGAAGGCGGTGGTAAAATGTGCTCTGGAGTCAGACTGCCTCTGAGTCCTGACTCTTCTGCATACAAGCAAGTTTCTTAACTTCACTGTGACTCAGTTTTTTCATCTATAAAGTGGAATTACTAATATGTCAGGAAGTGGTTATGAAGATGGAAGGATACATGAAAAGCTCCTAGAATAGTAGCCAGCACAGTGACAGCTTTCCATAAGTGTGAGCCCTTTTGTTGGCTATCTATGACCACAAATTTGCAAAAATTTATATTTACTGTATAAATTATCCCCAAACTCTAAGGCCAATCAATTTAGTTCAGGAGTCTGTGGAGTTCAGATGGCTACTGCCTGATCAGCTCTCCCCCATGGGTTTCATCTCCCAACAGAATAGCTCAGTCATTTTCTTCTCATAATGATAAGAGAGACAGACACACAGCAAGTTCAGTCTCCCAAGCATCATGTTTGCTAACATCCAACAGCCAAAGAAAGGAAAAGTCAGAATGGGAGGTCACTAGAATTACATAGTAAAGAGCATGGATATAAGGAGTGATAATTATTCAGGGTCATTAGCCAGAGCTATGATGATAATAGTGGAGTTTCTCTCTCTCTCTCTGCGCTAGGTGTTCTGCATTAATCAGGTTAAATCTTGACAACAATCTATTACTGTGATAATAAAGATTCCTGATCGCAAATGACAGTGTCCATATGAAAATTTCAAACAAAAGTCCATTTACCTGAGAAGTAAACCAGTCAAAGTGACTTAACACAGCTGAGTTAAGGTAAGGATAGCTAGACGACCCAAATGTGATCTTGGATGCTCTGTCTTCCTCCACCTCTCAACTGTTTTCCTCTATGTGTTGGATCCATTGTGGAGACAACTTCTGCATGAAGCGCCTTATAGAAGTCCAGATTTAAACCGCTCATGCAGCTTGTGATTTAGATAACCAACCATCCTGGTGTGTCAAGAATTAAGAGGTTTCCTGGGATGTGGGACACTCACTGCTAAAACTGAGCAAGCTCTGAGCAGACACAGATGAAGTGGTCCTTCCTTTTGCAAACTCAGGGGAAGAGAGGGCATCTTCTTAATGGATTTGACAGAAAAGTCCCTTTGTGGACTCTCACTAGCCTGCTCTGGATCATATATCTACTCCTGAGCTAATGACCATGGTCAGGAAGATGAAGCCTTTGGCCAAGATTAGGTTATTTTCCAACCTGTGGTGAAGTTAACGCTACTCTTTCTGAATCTTATGAAAAGTGGGTGGATGAGATAGACACCCAAATGATCCAGGATATACAAACAATGTAAGTCATTGTAATACTACTGTTAACATTTTATAGATGAAGAAATAAAATCTCCGAAGAAATGGAAGTCTCTGAGAGGTTTAGTGACTTTCTCGGGTCACATAACAAAGAGCAGCTGAGCCAGTATTTGAACCATGATCTTTCTGGCTTTAAAGTCTGCCCTCTTTCCATGGTCCAGGCTGTTTGCCTACAGCAATAATAATACAAGTCTCCTGAATGCCTAATGCAGCACTTAAAAACAAAACTGTACTTAAGAAAATAGTGAGAAGCTATAAATACCCTACTTTGCAATTCACTGGGGAAAAATACAAAAATAAAGGACAGTTGCAGGGTATTTCTCCCCAAGAATATGTTTTTACCAAAATGTGTGCAATGAACTGTACAGCTTAAGAATTGTTTTTGCTGAAATATAAATAAAAAGTTGGACCATTTAAAGGTTCTTCAGATTATGTTCAATTTGTACAGAGGTATCAGGAAAATTTTCTCTCCCTGACCACACCCACACCCGCTGAAGGAGACTGAGAAGATCTGCCATTGGATACATCTCAGCCACCTTCACGTTCCCACTGACTCTTAACAATTTAGAAACCACCACAGCCCTCAAGAGCCCCCACCTCAGGTCCCTGAGTAGCCACCGGCCACACGCAGCCTCAATCAACCCTCTTTTTGAGTGCTGAGATACTACGGACCATCCCTATTTGGGCAGCAGACAGGAGAAAGGTTCATTGCTTAGACTGTGAAACAAGGGCCCTCCGTGTCCATTCTCCACAAACATTTCTAGCCTCCTTGCCTGAAATGACTCTCTTGGCCCTACTGAGAGATGAGTAGCTGCCAGAGCTGACAGTTGGTGGTTTGTGCACCAGAGAGGCTGGCCATGCTGGAGAAATACCATGAGGCTTATCATAATCATGCAGCATTTTGCCAGAGTAAAAATGACCAGGGCTCTATGAAAGAACAAGGAGAAAAAGATGAATGGCCATCATGTCCTCTGTGGACCCTAAAACCACCACTGCTCTGCCCAGCAAGGACTTGAAAGCAGCAGCTGGAGTCAGTGGCCAAAAGACAGAGGGGATGAAAGGAATGACAAGTCATTGTTCCTTTCAGTCCTGACTGCCTTGGGTACAGCCATCACCCCACTGGCAGCAAAGGAGAAGATAAATAGCTGTGTGTGGCTTGAGTGTCTGTGTGCTTAAAAGCAGAGAGTAGTGAGACAGAGGAGAAATACTTGTCATGGATGTAATGCTAAAAAATGATAGAGCAAAGCATGTAAACATTTCACTTTAATGTTTTACCCTGTATGTATATTTTTAAAAGGCTTTACTTATTAAAGGCACAAAAAATTATAAAAAGTTGATGAGTCCACAAAAAGTTCCCTTAACACAAATGGTCTATAAAGTAATACAGATTTGAGAGGAAGAAGAAAGACATCTACTGAACAGCAGCTTGGTGCCAATCACATTATATTTAGCATCTAATTTAACCTTTACAACAGCCCTGTGAAGCAGTCATCACTAAGCATAATTTTACAGATAAGAAACTCAACTTACACAGGTTCAAAATTTTGCCTAAGAGCACATAGTTAGTAAACGGGACCTAGAACTTGAATTCATGTCTACTTGACCTCAAAGCTCATGCTGCTGCCTCCAAGCAGACAGCCTTCCAGACACAAAAACCTCTGGGGAAATTTTAACAGGAAATGCGACTCAAGAGTCAAGATGATTTGTTACTGCCATGGACTGTTAACTTTCCTAGCACTTATTTATATCCCTATCTGATTGCTAAACAGAACTACATTGATAAACATAGCGGGCTCAAGTGAGAACCTTCTAAAGTATTTTATTATGCTTGTTCACTCATTTGCAATAAAGGTTTCTTCAAGACCCTTGCAGAGGTGAGATAACACACGCTCCGGTACAACCATGACCAGTGAGGTAAAGACTACATCATGACCTGAGTTACCAGGAACAAGTATTTCCTTCCAACACAATCAGCTTGGCCAGTCAACACTGCAACTGTCAAATGTGTACTACTATTTTTCTATGCCAAATCAACGAGTGAGGATCCAAGATACTAATTACAGGGTAGAAATCACCTTCCACATATTATTGCACCACACACTGCACAAGCAGTGTGAAGACTACCACAGGGATTCCTTCTGTTTGTAACTCAAAGCTGGGAGACATGTCAAAACAGAGGGATAAAAACTGTCAGAGCTCAAGAGCTAATGTTAAGCCATCCAGCTACTCATCTGCTACAGAGGATAATGGGTCTCATTTCAGGCAAGTAAACATGTCATATTCTCATTAGAGGAAGCAGCAATGGGTAATTTGTACCTATGAAGGTAATTGAATGTGTGCATACGATTTCCTTCAGAGCCCATGCCATGAGTATGCAAAATCTTGGAATAGAAAGTTATTGTGTGGACTTCCCTGGTGGTCCAGTGGTTAATAACTTCCCTTGCACTGAAGGCGACACAGGTTCAATCCCTGGTCAGGGAACTAAAATCCCACAGGCCTCAGAGCAACTAAGTCTGCATGCCACAACTAAGACCCACAGTATCCCACAACAAAGGTCCACGCACTGCAGCGAAAGATTCCACAACTAAGAGCCAACATACACAAATAAATACTTACTTTTTTAAAAGAAAGCTATTGTGAATGTTAGAAGGTTGCTTTGGGGTCAGATAATTCCATAGTATTAATTCTGGATCACCATCATTGCTTAGCAGTACTGACAAACACCATGCCCTTGAAAACTTACCTAAGACCACGAGTGTTTCCCTTTTTCAGAAAATAGAGCTTTAAGCATTTGGGGCTAGAACTGTATGGTGTCTGGGGACATGGGGCAAATTTTATAATTCTTGGTTTCCCTAGGACCTGGTATACAGTGTATGACAAAGGCAGGCTTATAATACATGCTTCTTGAATGAACAAAACATTTATTTAGTTTGCTTTTCAAAGTTAGCTCAATAAGTGCTGCTTATTTCTGTTTAAATTATTATATCATATTTCGTGTAGTTGCCTCCAGGTGAGCTCAATAAAGGACTGAAATGGTATGGACCTAACAGAAGCAGAAGATATTAAGAAGAGATGGCAAGAATACACAGAAGAACTGTACAAAAATGATCTTCACAACCCAGATAATCATGACGGTGTGATCACTCACCTAGAGCCAGACATCCTGGAATGTGAAGTCAAGGGGGCCTTAGAAAGCATCACTATGAACAAAACTAGTGGAGGTGATGGAATTCCAGTTGAGCTATTTCAAATTCTGAAAGATGATGCTGTGAAAGTGCTGCACTCAGCATGCCAGCAAATTTGGAAAACTCAGCAGGGGCCACAGGACTGGAAAAGGTCAGTTTTCATTCCAATCACAAAGAAAGGAAATTGCAAAGAATGCTCAAACTACCGCACAATTGCACTCATCTCACATGCTAGTAAAGTAACGCTCAAAATTCTCCAAGCCAGGCTTCAGCAATACGTGAACCGTGAACTTTCTGATGTTCAAGCTGGTTTGAGAAAAGGCAGAAGAACCAGAGATCAAATTGCCAATATCCGCTGGATCATGGAAAAAGCAAGAGAGTTCCAGAAAAACATCTACTTCTGCTTTATTGACTATGCCAAAGCCTTTGACTGTGTGGATCACAATAAACTGTGGAAAATTCTGAAAGAGATGGGAATACCAGACCACCTGACCTGCCTCTTGAGAAACCTATAAGCAGGTCAGGAAGCAACAGTTAGAACTGGACATGGAACAACAGACTGGTTCCAAATAGGAAAAGGAGTACGTCAAGACTGTATATTTTCACCCTGCTTATTTAACTTATATGCAGAGTACATCATGAGAAACGCTGGGCTGAAAGAAGCACAAGCTAGACACAAGATTGCCAGGAGAAATATCAATAATCTCAGATATGCAGATAACACCACCCTTATGGCAGAAAGTGAAGAGGAACTTAAAAGCCTCTTGATGAAAGCAAAAGAGGAGAGAGAAAAAGTTGCCTTAAAGCTCAACATTCAGAAAATGAAGACCATGGCATCTGGTCCCACCACTTCATGGGAAATAGATGGGGAAACAGTGGAAACAGTGCCAGACTTTATTTTTGGGGGCTCCAAAATCACTGCAGATGGTGATTGCAGCCATGAAATTAAAAGACGCTTAGTCCTTGGAAGGAAAGTTATGACCAACCTAGATAGCATATTAAAAAGCAGAGACATAACTTTGCCAACAAAGGTTCGTCTAGTCAAGGCTATGGTTTTTCCTGTGGTCATGTATGGATGTGAGAGTTGGACTGTGAAGAAAGCTGAGCACCGAAGAATTGATGCTTTTGAATTGTGGTGTTGGAGAAGACTCTTGAGAGTCCCTTGGACTGCAAGGAGATCCAACCTGTCCATTCTAAAGGAGATCAGTCCTGAGTGTTCATTGGAAGGACTGATGCTAAAGCTGAAACTCCAATACTTTGGCCGCCTCACGCGAAGAGTTGACTCATTGGAAAAGACCCTGATGCTGGGAGGGATTGGGGGCAAGAGGAGAAGGGGATGACGGGGGATGAGATGGCTGGATGGCATCACCGACTCAATGGACATGAGTTTGAGTAAACTCCGGGAATTGGTGATGGACAGGGAGGCCTGGTGTACTGCGATTCATGGGGTTGCAAAGAGTCGGACACAACTGAGCGACTGAACTGAACTGAGCTGTAAAATACACCTCTGTCAGTGATATTTCCTATAGGTATCTCATATAAAAGACAAATGATTTTTTAGTTCAATCTTAAAGGCAAAAACAAGCTAAGAGTCACACACACACACACACACACAAACACACTATGCCTCCCTTCTGTATTCAGCCATGGCAGGTATCTCTGCTAACACTGATTCCTGTCTGGCTTTAGATACTTCACAGGGTGGCGAATCCAAGCAGCTACCACCAATTGGCTGAATTTGGCATAAAAGGTAAAGCTATTGATCCTCCCTAATTTAGAATTTCCTTTCGGGATAGATATATTAGAGATTATCTAAGTGTACATAATAGAGCCAATTGGTGAATTTATATTTCCTACACAAAATGTAATTCTACTGGCAATGCAATTCTGTTACAAGACGAAGCTTTTAATTTTGATGTTTCTTGTATGAACATGATAGGGTTAGAACTATGGACTCTGCTTTGACCAGTGTCCTACCTTGGCCTGCTTTTGAGTGGTGCTGGATTCTTAAGTGTCCTTATTCCGGCTCCTTATGAGTGGGGCATTTCATGAGACATGACAAATAAAGTCTACTGTAGGATTTGTTTTTCTAATGGGATTTTAGCAGGCACGATGAAAGAAGACACTTGAAATGGTCTCGGGCTACTGAGCTTGCTCTGACTCTGCTATCACCATGAGACAACAAGGGGTTGTTTCTTAAAGATTAGTTTCAATGTGGAATCTGAAACTGTATCAATGATCTTTTCTGTTTCATTACACTAAGCATTCTGTTTCATTACAACCCATTGGACTAATTTGAACTTTGAATGGATCTTTTAATCATGTATGATTTTATAATATCATGGATCAATCATGGAACATATTGGTTCACTGAGTTATGCAGATCTTTCAATTATTGCACATTTTATTAAAATACAAAAAAAAAAAACCACCTATGTAAATATTACCACCATTCTCATTAGAAAAATCCATGACTTCAAACTTTTGGTCTCAAGCTCACAGTGGTGCTTATAAATATTTTACAAAATTCTCATTTTCACTTGAAACCTTGAATTTTATCATTGGCAACAAATACTGTCAGTTGTTTTCCTTGGAGTGACAGTCTAACTTTGTTCATTTGCAAGAAAATGTCTGCCAAATATCCAAGTCTGGATAACCACAGTTTGTCTGTCAGTACTTTTTCAATCAGAGATCCTGTTGCATGAAAACAGCAGCTAGTTCAGCTCATAACTCACACAATTGCACAAGTGCTTTTCCTCGAGACACCTACAGTATTTCAAGATTCAGCGAAAATGATTCGTGCACGCTTCCCATTTTGTCACACCGACGGTTAATATTTAATAATGATTTTTTAATGTTAAAATTAACAATAAATAATTTGCTTCACTGAGGACACTCTTAAGTGAAACTGGCATTTGTTAACTTTACTTTTTTAATTATTGTTATTTATTCCTCTGATTGATTGTAGTGAAGAATGTAATGATTTCTAAAGGTTTGGTGCCACTGCTTTGATTAAAGCTCAGGCCAACTGCTTTTGTGCCAGATGGACAAATGTCAAAACTGTTGTTCCAGGACTAAACCATGAAGTCCAAAAACTTATTTAAGATTTAAATATTTTAACACAGTTTTGTATTTGTTGCTGAGCATTCACCAAAAAGATAGTATGTGATGATGAGTCGATGCTGATAACACAGAAATGCAAGCCCAGCTTGTCTTTATAGTCATCCATTTGTAAGATTTAATGCAATTTCACAGATGAGATATTGATACAGTCTTTATGTTTGCAACTAAATTTGTTAATCGATGAGATACTGTATCATTGGAAACTGGCACTGCCGCTATTCCTTGTACTGACTTTTCAGGAAGTTGGCATTCAGCAATGTCAACTGTAGGGGATTTACTCGTTTATCGGCTATTGTGTGTGCTTCTCTAACCAATGAAATACTTATCTTGTAGGATGTTCAATAGCTGTTTCATTTCCAGTTTAAAAATCTGTAGCAAACAACCTTTTTTTTTAATTTTTTTAAATTTTATTTTAACTTTACAATATTGTATTGGTTTTGCCATATATCAAAATGAATCTGCCACAGGTGTACATGTGTTCCCCATCCTGAACCCTCCTCCCTCCCCGTACCATCCCTCTGGGTCGTCCCAGTGCACCAGCCCCAAGCATCCAGTATCGTGCATCGAACCTGGACTGGCGACTCATTTCATATATGATATTATACATATTTCAATGCCATTCTCCCAAATCATCCCACGCTCTCCCTCTCCCACAGAGTCCAAAAGACTGTTCTATACATCAGTGTCTCTTTTGCTGTCTTGTATACAGGGTTATTGTTACCATCTTTCTAAATTCCAAAAGCTCATCACATCTATGCTTAAAATTTTGAATTCCTTTTTCTTCAAACTCTTAATGACTACTCTCAAAGTGATGTCTCAACTGACACCAAAATACCATTTGAAAATGTTCTGTTGTCAAACCACAATAAGGTAAATTGCTAACATCTACACATACGGCTCCCCTCATCCTCAAGCTTCATCTTCTCCCACCATCCCATTTAATTACAAGTTCCACAAAGGTGGAAACCTTCATATTTATCTGTGCGTATCCCAGCATTTACTAAGCAAAGCAAATTGATACTCAATAACTGACCTGTTGCACTAGATTCAAGATTTGGTGATAAAGGATTGCTTCTACACATTGATGTGAAAATTAAGGCTCAATTAAAAATGACCATTTTTTTTTGCTGCAGACTGTGTGAAGTAATGGTAATCATTCATCAAAGAATTAATCTTTGGCCACAACACACAGTCTTTCCATTTTTAGTAAAAATAGCTATCTTTACCAATGAGAGAATCCTGGTTGAATGTTGCTTAAGCCACAAATGAGTTAGTAACTGTAAGTCCAGTGATGGGTTTGGCTTCAGGAACAGGTGGATCCAGGAGATTAAAGATGCTGCCATACACTGCTACTGTTTGGGTCTCATTTCTCTTCTTGTGGTATTTTGGTTTCTCTCCCAGAAAGATGACTTCCACAGGTAAGGGAAGAAAATTTCTCACAGCCCAAATCTATATTCCTATAGCTCATAATTCAACAAGGAGAGACATACTTTCTCTCTCCCAGCATTCATCTCTCAAGCCACCCAAAAGGATTTGTATTGGTGCTTTCCAGGGCTCACATGTTTGTGAAGTTTCCAGTGATTCACATACCCCTGTGTGAATCACAAAGTTAAGGAGGAAGTGGTTTTATGATTGGCCCAGACTTAAAATACATGCTCACCTCTAAAAGTAGAAATAGAACAGACCACACTGGTAACTACTCTCCTAGTATTACATGGAGTGGAAGTGGATATTAAAGAAAAAAAAATCTGCTGCATTTTAGTTCATAATATACTTTTCCTGATTATATGTATATATGTATATTAATATATATACTTGATAATACAAAAAATAATAAGAAAACAGTGTAATGTTACCACACAGAGAGAAGGCAGGAGAAATTTTTGTGTGTATTTTCCCAGTTTTTCTATGGGTTGAAAATTTAAAAAGAGATCTGCTTTTAAATTTAAAGTGTGTTAAACCATTTCCTCATATTCTAAAATATTCTTTTACAACTTAACTGCAATGACTGGTTCAAACAGCAGTCTTGGGAGATGTCCTAATGCTCACAAAACTCCCTCTTTCTTCAAATTTCAATCCTCTTGTGGGTAAAGTTACTATTTTCTCTGCAGTACTCCTTGGTGCTTAAGATAAGGTTACAGGGCAGAATCTGAGCCTCCTGTGTAAAGCATTTACTTTCTAGGCATAAAGATAAATCCACATTAAAATACTGAATCTACAGAAAATTGGAGTCACATCAACACAGACTCAGGCTTGCAGAAATTTGAAATACAGCTTGGCTACATGTTTCTCTGAGTCCTGCATGTTTCTGAGCAGGCTGAGAGGCCAGAACTGAGTGTGTCCCTGAAGGCCATAAGTGATAACCATGCTGCTGACCTAACTTGCTATTTTTGATTCTACTTTCTACTTGTTAAATAATGGAACAGTAAAACTATACAGTAGACATCCTTGAATTTGCATGAGCTAGATGCTAAGACGTTCAGTGAAAGTGTCATGAGTGAGGTGTGGAAATGAATGGGTTGTTTATGTTGTATTGTTAGGTAGGATTCAGTAAGTGGTATGCTGGGGAATGTTTAACAACTGGTTCTCCAATGAAACAGTCATTATTTGTAGTGTTTGCCAATTTCTATGGAGTAAACACTTCCACAATGGTTGGTCTTAAACTGCCAACCCGACATCACTGAATATGTCACAAGGCTAAGAAGAAAACTGCTCCATTGGTTTTCACAAGCTGGTATATGGCAGCTTCAGCACAACACTGACCCAGTCATTCCTTCTATCTGGTATTTAGTGAGCCCCTTGGGCTTCCCTGATAGCTCACTTGGTAAAGAATCTGCCTGCAATGCAGGAGACCCCGGTTCAATTCCTGGATCAGGAAGATCCGCTGGAGAAGGGATAGGCTACCCACTCCAGTATTCTTGGGCTTGCCTTGTGGCTCAGCTGGTAAAGAATCTGCCTGCAATGCGGGAGACCTGGGTTCCATCCCTGGGTTGGGAAGATCCCTTCGAGAAGGAAAAGGCTACCCTTTGCAGTATTCTGGCCTGGAGAATTCCATGGACTGTATAGTCCATGGGGTCACAAAGAGTCAGACACAACTGAGCGACTTTCACTTTCACTTCATTCTATGCTAGACATTGTGCTAGGCTCTGGGAATACCATCATGAGCCAATACAGAGGTTGTGTCTACTTTCTTGGATTTGTAACCCAATCAGGAAGATAGACATGAATCAAATACAGAAATGAAAGTTAAACTAAAGTGATGGAGAGCCATGAAAGCAGGTAGTAGGTGTTACCTTGTCTGGAGGTCAATAAAGACGTCTTTGAGTGTTACGAGGCTTCTGGTTTCAAACCAGAGGAAAAGCAGGTTCTGATATCTGAGCATCTCCCCTTTTCTCTTGGTAACCAATTCCTCATATTAAATCCCCGTGTTAGGAATACTTAGAATGGATTCTTTTTCTGATGAGACTGAATGATACATTCAGGAAGTGAATGAACTGAAATTTGTTACTTTGGGGTTTTCCCCGAGCAGACAAAATCCTTAGAAAAGGATCTGAAGGTAAGTAGAGGAGTGGAGAAGGAAATGGCAACCCACTCCAGTGTTCTTGCCTAGAGAATCCCAGGGATGGGGGAGCCTGGTGGGCTGCCGTCTATGGGGTTGCACAGAGTCAGACACGACTGAAGCGACTTAGCAGCAGCAGAGGAGTGGAGAAGAAGAGAAGGAAGTGAATAAAAAAGGGTGCATTTTCCACCCCTGTGTTCACAGCAGCACTATTCACAATAGCCAGTTCACGGAGACAACCTAAATGTTCATTGAAAGATGCATGGATAAAGAAGATGTGGTGTGTACATATATACCACATCATACACACACACATACACACACACAATGGAATACTACTCAGCGATAAAAAGAATGAAATAATGCCATTTGCAGCAACACAGATGGACCTACAGATTATCATACTGAGTTAAGTCAGTCAGACAAAGACAGACAAATACCATATGATATAATGATACTATGATATCACTTATATGTAGAATTTAAAATATGGCACTATACAACTTATCTATGAAACAGAAACAGAGTCACAGACATAGAGAACAGATTTGTGGTTGCCAAAGGGGAGGATGGTGGGGGAGGAATGGATTGAAAGTTTGGCGTTCAGTTCAGTTCAGTCGCTCAGTCGTGTCCGACTCTTTGCGACCCCATGAACCGCAGCACGCCAGGCCTCCCTGTCCATCACCAACTCCCGGAGTTCACCCAGACTCACGTCCATCGAGTCAGTGATGCCATCCAGCCATCTCATCCTCTGTCGTCCCCTTCTCCTCTTGCCCTCAATCCCTCCCAGCATCAGAGTCTTTTCCAATGAGTCAACTCTTCGCATGAGGTGGCCAAAGTACTGGAGTTTCAGCTTCAGCATCATTCCTTCCAAAGAACACCCAGGGCTGATCTCCTTCAGAATGGACTGGCTGGATCTCCTTGCAGTCCAAGGGACTCTCAAGAGTCTTCTCCAACACCACAGTTCAAAAGCATCAATTCTTTGGTGCTCAGCCTTCTTCACAGTCCAACTCTCACATCCATACATGACCACAGGAAAAACCATACCTTGACTAGACGGACCTTTTTTGGCAAAGTAATGTCTCTGCTTTTGAATATGCTATCTAGGTTGGTCATAACTTTCCTTCCAAGGAGTAAGCGTCTTTTAATTTCATGGCTGCAGTCACCATCTGCAGTGATTTTGGAGCCCAAAAAAATAAAGTCTGACACTGTTTCCACTGTTTCCCCATCTATTTCCCATGAAGTGATGGGACCAGATGCTATGATCTTCGTTTTCTGAATGTTGAGTTTTACGCCAACTTTTTCACTCTCCTCTTTCACCTTAAGTTTGGCATTAGTAGATGCAAACTATTATAAATAGAATAGAATGTAAATAGAATAGAATAAATAGAATATAAAGGTCCTACTGTACAGCACAGGGAACTATATTCAATATCCTGTGATCAAACTGTAATGGGAAAGAATATGAAAAAGAATGTATTGGCAATCCACTCCAGTATTCTTTCCAGGAGAATGCCGTGGACAAAGGAGCCTGGCGGGCTACAATCCATGAGCTCACAAAGAGTGAGACACAACTGAAGCGACTTAGCACACACATGCATATATTAATATGTACAACTGAATCACTTTACCATACAGCAGAAATTAACACAACACTGTAAATCAACTAGTGTGTGTTAGTCGCTCAGTTGTGTCTGACCCTTTGCGACCTCATGGACTGAACCCACCAGGCTCCTCTGTCCGTGTAATCCTCCAGGCAAGAATACTGGAGTGGGTAGCCATTCCCTTTAGCAGGGGATCTTCCCAAGCCAGGGATCAAATGTGGGTCTCCTGCATTGCAGTCAGATTCTTTTCTGTCTGAGCCACTATAGAAGCCAGAAATCAACAAACAATTTTTCAGTAAAACAATTTTTTCTTTAAAAGGGTACATTATTAAGAAAGTTACCATTGCAAGCAGCCAGGGCTTAATTCTGCCTAAGACTCTGGGAGACAACGTTGACAGTGTACCTTAGACTTAATTCATGCAAGGGGAGAGGGTGTTGGGGTATGTATCCACCAACTCCCAAAAGCCATCTGTTAAAGACTGCTCCTGAGAGGTGTAATTCCCAGCATTTCTGGACTGCTGTGCATATGCAAAGTGTATGCTCTTGTGGCAAAGAAAGACCTCAGGCAAGGAGAAGCAAGGAGACTCAAGCACGGGTATCTGGAAGTTAGGCGATGGGCCCAAATTGCTAAGTGTCAAAGAGAAATGTGCAGACCATGACTGCTCAGTTCAGTTCAGTCCAGTCGCTCAGTCGTGTCCGACTATTTGCGACCCCATGGACTGCAGCACGCCAGGCCTCCCTGTACATCACCAACTCCCAGAATTTACTCAGACTCATATCCATTGAGTCAGTGATGAGGTAAGTAAAAATTAAATTGTACGTGCGCAGATGCATGAATGGTAAATGAATATCTTTGTAGACAATGTGTTTGAGGTTGTTTCGAGTTGGCTCCAAGACTACAACTAGGAATGCATAAGCAGTTCATCATGATATGCTGGAGTTCAACAACTAAATATGTTTGGATATCTCTATAGTAATGTGTCCCCCAAGCCAACACGAGTTTCATTTGTTACTCTCAAAAACTTGTGATCTTTGAAAATGTACAGTTGAGTGGCATGATACGTGTTGGTTAAATAGAATTCTTCAACTTCATTTCTTGACACTTCCCTCTTTTCCACGAAACCCCTATATATGTCATCACCAAATTACATTCACTTCCTCTGCTTGCTGCCTTTGAGTTTTCACAAACCATTCTACCCATCTGGTGAATTCCTACTCTTTCTTCTACATCCAGCTCAAGCATCAGCTCCTCAGTAAAGCTATCTGTGACCCCGAGGATCAGCTCAGCTTGGGTTTAGTACTCTACATTTTAGAAGGAGAATGGGAGGTGAAAAGTAGTAACTCTAAGAAAAGAAACTGCTCCCCTTTTTACTGAGATAAAACTGATATAAAACTACTCATTTTAAAGTGTAGCATTCAGTATATTTACAGTGCCTTGCAACCATCATCTCCGTCTAGTTACAAAATATTTTCAACTCTTCAAAACACTTTCAACTCCTGTATCCATTAAGCAGTCACACCCCAATTGCTTCCTCCCTTCAGCTGCTGCATTAAACGGCCTTCTATGGGTTTACTGTTCTAGATATTTCATAGAAATAAAATTTTATCAATATTGTCACTGACAAGACCTGTTAACAATCCTCAGGGAATAAAAATAGACTCTGGGTAATAAAATAAAGCCTAACTTTTTTTTTTTCTTTTGTGCTTCATCTAGTTTCATTTGGTCACAGGATACCCCAGGAAGAGGCTTGCCCTCAGCACATCAGACCAGAGATTCTAGGGTAAATGGCTATACCCAGCACCTCATCCCTGAGGGCCATCTGCAGGCATGATATTGCAATTCAAAATGACGGTAGCTGGCACAGTGTAAAGGCTTGCATCTGAGGAGCCAACACCTGTGCCAGACTCCCCAAAACTTCACAGCCCACCCCCACTACCCCCCAGGTCCCCATAAAGTCCACAGCCCTTCCAGGAGAATGTATGCTTGACAGTGTGAGCTCACAGCTCTCCATTCTTTGACTGAAAAACAATGCTTTCCTGGACTTCCTTGTTGGTGCAGTGGATAAGAATCCGCCTGCCAATGCAGGGGACACAGGTTCATTCCCTGGTCCGGGAAGATTCCACACGCCGTGGGGCAACTAAGCCCACACACCACAACTACTGAGCCCACACTCTAAGGGCCCCAAGCCACCAATACTGAGCCCACATACTGCAAGTACTAGCCTGCATGCTGCATGCTGCCCGTATGCCTAGAGCCTGTGCTCCAAAACCAGAAGCCACCACAATGAGAAGCCCGTGTACCGCAAGAAGAGTAGTCCCTGCTCACTGCAACCAGAGAAAGCCTGAGCAAAGCAATGAAGACCCAGCCCAACCAAAAATATAAATAAATAAAATTATTTTTTTAAAAAACAATGCTTTCCTTTGCTTCTGAACCAAAGGAACTTCGTTTTGGTCTCATTCTGTTGGCCCAAATGACACTGCAGGAAGACCCTTGTTAGGGACCAACTCAGAAAGGTCTGTAACAATACGTGACTGATTTTCATATCTGGCTTCTTTCACTCGGCAGGTTTTTGAGGTTCATCCGTGTTGTAGCATGTGTCAGGACTTCATTCCTTTTACAGCTGAAGAACATTCCATTTTATGGATACACCATATATATTTGCTTTTGCATTCATCAATTGATGGAAATTTGGGTGGTTTCTACCTTTTGGCTGTTGGGACTAGTGCTACTATGAACCTTCGTGTACAAATATTTGAATATCTATTTTCAATACTTTCAGGGATACACTTAGGAGTGGGGTTGCTGGGCCATATGGTGACTACGTTTAACTTTTTGAAGAACTGTCAAATGTTTTTCACAATGGCTGCATCATGTTACATTTTCACCAGCAATATGTAAGCATTCCAATTTCTAGAACTGCCCAGTTTTGATTCTAGGCTCTGCTACTTACTAAGTGTGCAAGCCTTGGGCAAGTTATTCCCTGTACCCAGTTTCTATCATGAATAAAAAAGAATAGAACTTACCTCAGATGAGTGCTTTGAGGATTAAACCTGTTAGTATATGTAAAATACTTAAACAGTGCCTGGCCCAGGGGTAATATTAAATGTCAGTTATTTAATTATTATCTGCTATTATTGCACTTAAACATTTTAACATTAAAATGCAAAGCCTGTCTAGTTTTTCAGATTTTTATCTCCACTTCTTGGCACTGAACCTGGCAAACATAATATAATCAATGAATATTTGGAGAATGAAATGGATGATAAAAGCTAAGAAACTTTTAAAAAATAGTGAATAAAAATATAAGCCATATTAAATATTAGAATATATAGTAAATATCTAAATCATGTGGTACTCATATAATAATAGACACAGAGCTGAATGTATAAGTAAGTAGTCCACAATAACCCCAACTTTTATAATTTGCATAAATTTTTTTAAAATTTCAGAATAAGTTCTTGATATTTGATGGACAGATGATAAACAGAGAAGAAGAGATTATCCAATTGGTGTTGCATAATCATCTATATACAAAAAAAGGATGAAGAAGGTTATATTTGACACCAAATACCAAAGCAAATCCAAATGAATATAAATGTTAATATAAAAGTTAAATTATAAAACATTACAAGAAAATTTAAGCAAGTATTCTTATATTTCTGCTTACAGAAATAAAAGCATGGAATAAATTCCCCTTAAAAGATCAATAAATTTTCATGTATTAATTTTATATCCTGCAACTTTACTATATTCACTGATTAGCTCTAGTAATTTTCTGGTGGTGTCTTTAGGGTTTTCTTGTAGAGGATCATGTCATCTGCAAACAGTGAGAGTTTTACTTCTTCTTTTCCAATCTGGATTCCTTTTATTTCTTTTTCTTCTCTGATTTCTGTGGCTAAAACTTTCAAAACTATGTTGAATAGCAGTGGTGAGAGTGGGCACCCTTGTCTTGTTCCTGACGTTAGGGGAAATGCTTTCAATTTTTCACCACTGAGGATAATGTTTGCTTGCATTCCTCTATACTAACAATGAGAAAACAGAAAGAGAAATTAAGGAAACAATTCCATTCACCATTGCAATGAAAACAATAAAATACTTAGGAATAAATCTACCTAAAGAAACAAAAGACCTATATATAGAAAATTACAAAACACTGATGAAAGAAATCAAAGATGACACAAATAGATGGAGAAATATACCATGTTCATGGATCTGAAGAATCAATATAGTGAAAATGAGTATACTACCCAAAGCAATCTATAGATTTAACGCAATCCCTATCAAGCTACCAATGGTATTTTTCACAGAACTAGAACAAATAATTTCATAATTTGTATGGAAATACAAAAAAACTCAAATAGCCAAAGCAATCTTGAGAAAGAAAAATGGAACTGGAGAAATCAACCTGCCTGACTTCAGGCTCTACTACAAAGCTACAGTCATTAAGACAGTATGGTACTGGCACAAAGACAGAAATATAGATCAATGGAACAAAATAGAAAGCCCAGAAATAAATCCACACACCTATGGACACCTTATCTTTGACAAAGGAGGCAAGAATATACAATGGAGAAAAGACAATCTCTTTAACAAGTGGTGCTGGGAAAACTGGTCAACCACCTGTAAAAGAATGAACCAGAACACTTTCTAACACCATACACAAAAATAAACTCAAAATGGATTAAAGATCTAAATGTAAGACCAGAAACTATAAAACTCTTAGAGGAAAATACAGGCAAAACACTCTCTGACATAAATCACAGCAGGATCCTCTACAACCCACCTCCCAGAGTAATGGAAATAAAAGCAAAAATAAACAAATGGGACCTAATTAAACTTAAAGGCTTTTCCCACAACGAAGGAAACTATAAGCAAGGTGAAAAGACAGCCTTCAGAATGGGAGAAAATAATAGCAAATGAAGCAACTGACAAAGAATTAATCTCAAAAATATACAAGCAGCTCCTGCAGCTCAATTCCAGAAAAATAAATGACCCAATCAGAAAATGGGACAAAGAACTGAACAGACATTTCTCCAAAGAAGACATACAGATGGCTAACAAACACATGAAAAGATGCTCAACATCACTCATTATCAGAGAAATGCAAATCAAAACCACAATGCGCTACCATCTCACGCTGGCCAGAATGGTTGCTATCAATAAGTACACAAACAATAAATGCTGGGGAGGGTGCAGAGAAAAGGGAACCCTCTTACACTGTTGGTGGGAATGAAAACTAGTACAGCCACTATGGAGAACAGTGTGGAGATACCTTAAAAAACTAGAAATAGAACTATACGACCCAGCAATCCCACTACTGGGCATACACACCAAGGAAACCAGAATTTAAAGAGACACATGTACCCCAATGTTCATCTCAGCACTGTTTACAATAGCTAGGTCATGGAAGCAATCTAGGATGTCCATCGGCAGATGAATGGATAAGAAAGCTGTGGTACATATACACAATGGAATATTACTCAGCTATTAAAAAGAATGCATTTGAATCAGTTCTAATGAGGTGGATGTAACTGGAGCCTATTATAAAAAGCGAAGTAAGTCAGAAAGAAAAACACCAATATAGCAGTATATTAATGCATGTATACAGAATTTAGAAAGATGGTAATGATGACCCTATATGCGAGACAGCAAAAGAGACACAGATGTAAAGCACAGGCTTTTGGACTGTGTGGGAGAAGGTGAAGGCAGGATGATTTGAGAGAATAGCACTGAAACAGTATATTACCGTATGTGAAATAGATCACCAGTCCAGGTTTGATGCATGAGACAGGGTGCTCAGGGCTGGTGCACTGGGATGACTCTGATGGATGGGATGGGGAGGGATGTGGGAGGAGGGTTCAGGATGGGGAATACGTGTACACGTATGGCTGATTCATGTCAATGTATGGCAAAAACCACTACAATACTGTAAAGTAATCCGCCACCAATAATTAATAAATTAATTTAAAAATCAATAAATTTCATTATTATAAACAGAAAAATATTTGATACTTCAAAACAAATAAGATGAAAAGGTGAAAAAAACTGAGAAAAAAATTCTTTCCACAAGTATTACAGGGCTTATATCCTTAATACATGAAGAATTCTTACAAGTCAATAACTTAATACAGCATGGTGGTAATAGAAAAATAGAAATAGATAAAAACAAGTGAGCAATAATTTCCAAGAAGAGAAATCAATGGCCAAAAAAAAAAAAAACATGAAAATGAAAAAGACTCAACTTTATTTGGAAACAAATGGAAATTAAAAAGTGAAGAAGCCATTGTTACCTATCTAATTAATAGATTTTAGAAACTGGTAAGCCTTAGTGAATGATGTGAGTTCACTAAGATGGGAACTTTCAAATGTTGCTGATAAGTGTACAAATTGTTGCAAATTTTATGAAAATTCTAGAATTTCTTTTAATGGAATCATATAGTATATTCTCCTTTATATCTGGTTTCTTTCATTTTTTTTAATGTTTGATGTTTTTGAGATTTATCACTGTTTTGGTGTACAACAGTAGTCCTTTCTTTTTTACTACCAAATAATCTTCCATTGTGTGAATGTGCACAAATTGCCTATTTATCAATTTCTTGAATAGACATTTGCTTTTTTTCCAGTGTGGGACTATTACAAATAAATCTGTTATGGACATCCTTTTTTTTAATTTTTAAAAATGTATTTTATTTATATTTTGGCCACACCACATGACTTACAGGATCTTAGCTCCCCGACCAGTGGTCGAACCTGCACCCTCTGCAGTAGAAGCACAGGATTGCCAGGACTGGATAACCACTAGACTGCCAGGGAAGTCCCAGCTGCTATGAACATCCTTAAACATATCTCTGTATGGACATATGATTCATTTCTTTTAGGTAAACACCTAGGAATGAAATTGCTAGATTGTTCAATGAGTAAGTGAGTGTTAGTCGCTCAGTTGTGTTCGACTCTTTTGCAACCCCATAGACTGTAGCCTGCCAGGTTCCTCCGTCCTTGGGATTTCCCAGGCAAGAATACTGGAGTGGGTTGCCCTTTCCTTCTCCAGGGGATCTTCCTGACCCAGGGGTCGAACCTGGGTCTCCTGTTTTGTAGGCAGATTCTTTTCCATCTGAGCTACCAGGTAAGCCCCAGATCGCACAATAAGTGCACATTATACTTTGTAGGAAACTACCGAACTAATTTCCAAAATATTTGACTACTTTACATTTCCACAAGCAAGTCCGAAGGTTAGAGTTGCTCTTTGCCTTCAGCAACACTTCCTACTGTCTTAAATTTTAGCTACTCTAGTAGTCACATTTGGAGAAGGCAACGGCAACCCACTCCAGTACTCTTGCCTGGAAAATCCCATGGACGGAGGAGCCTGGTAGGCTGCAGTCCATGGGGTCGCTAAGAGTTGGGCACAACTAAAGCGACTTAGCAGCAGCAGCAGCAGTGGTCACATATGTTTCTTTTTGAAGCAAGAATGTCTTATGGGCAGTGCTGTGTTCACATTGCTCCAGATCTTGGTACACGATATCTGGTTATTTCATTCTTAACAGGTTATAGTAGATCAACAAGTTTAGGCAGCAAAAGCCTGATCCTTTCAAATCTTTCATCAGTTGATTCATCTCCTAATGATTTTTGAATCAATTATTTCATCAGGGAATACAAAATGGTAATTAAAAAATTGTCATTCCTTCTGCATTTTTTAAAAAATTTGGCTGCACCAGGTCTTAGTTGTGGCATGAAACTCTTAGTTGAGTTATGTGGAATCTATTTCTTGACCAGGGATTGAACCTGGGTCCCCTGTGTTGGGAATGTGAAGTCTTAACCACTGGACCACCAGGGAAGTCCCCTTTCCATATTTTTAACCAGAATTCTTTTATAAGCAACAACTTTCACATATTGACCAGGTCTACTGGGTTACTCTGAAATAGAATTTATACAGGAAACAGGGTAAATCCTTAACTCTTTCTCTACAGCCAATAAATTAAATTGTCAATAATTTTTCAGAGTTTCTATTGACATGGAAAATGTTCACAATATAGTGTTAAGTAAACAAATCAAGACAAAACTATACTTATTAACAGTACTAGTTGTCTCTGCTTTGTGGGGTTATGGATAGTTCTTATTGAAACTACATTTTGCTATATTTTTCAAATTTCTATAATGAAGATGCAATACCTAAAAGATCTGTGCCATGAAAGTCATAAATTTGCTGACCGAATCAATGGATGACCTGGTTAACTTGCAGCTATCTATTGTATACTTTGTAAAAGAGCATGGAACATATTATTAATAGAGAGAAGGTAGAATTTCAGACAGGCTAGCTCTTGAGTCTCTCAGATCTAATACATTTTCTTTCATCAGGCCGTAATATCTTTTACAAAGAAGTGAAATATTGGGTTGGCCAGAAAGTTCATTTGGATTTTTCAGTACGATGTTATGGAAAAATCTGAATGAACTTTCTGGCCAACCCAATAGAATGGGCTAGACTAGAAACAAAACTACTGGAAAGAAGAAAACATTGGGGGTTGCTACCATAAAGTCCTAAAATAAGACCTTGACAAAAAATCCAACAGAAAAAAGGCCTTCTGCTCCTCTATTTATTGATAAATAATGATATTTAGAGATTTTATATCATCTGATCTCTCTGATTATATGACTCACACTAATGTTAGATACCTGTGATATGTCAGAATCCCTTCCTTTCACATACAGAATCACTCAACATGCCCAAAATAGTGCCATTTACCAATATGTGTCTTTTAAGGGTTCAAACTGTTACACCAAAATGAAAGATATTTTACAAGAAAACAACTGATCTAGGAAATCTGACTTAGGAACAAAGCTGATTACAAAATATGGCCCCCCTTTGATTCACGCATCCAGATTTTTCCTGGAGCCACAACTTATTTACAGAAGTTGAACTCTTGCATTTTCATCTTCAGCATCTGATTACCAGAATCTCAGAATGGCATACAAAAACACCTGAACTCACATCTTTTCCCCTGACATTCTTTCTGTTCTTTAGAGCAGTTTTCATTTCCTTTTAGAGACAGTCTCTTTGGCCCTTTCAGAACTATTAGACCGAAACATTCCTTAAAGCTTAAAATGATGTTTACTGAGATTGACAGTCTACGGAAGTCAGGATTTCCTGCTGGTTTGACTAAATAAAGTGTCTCCTCTATGACTATTACCATGCACTGTTATATGGTCAGAGATGTTTCATGCTGTTCACCAGTGTAGTTGACCCAGAAGTGAGGACCATGAAAAGACTTCTTAAAGTAGAAATATAAAGATATCAGTATTTCTGAATAGCTGCTCTATCCTATACTTTACATTTGGCTATTTGTTTTATCCCAGCATGTATCTCTCTCTTCTACCACCAAAAACATCCACTTTGGAGAATCAATGCTTCCTATTTGTATCCATAAGGTTTAGGTAGGATTGACTTTATCCTTCTGGGAATGGGCTCCCCTCACCTTCAAACAAAGGTATTTCTTTCTTTCGACCACTGTGATTTGGGAATGGATGTGTAAATAAAATGCATCAATTCCAGCTACTGAAAAAAGGAGCTATTTCCCTCTCCCATGGAAGCCATCAGAAAAGATAACTTACCTTTAGCTGGAGGATGTGGTGGGAGGCTGTGTGGCCTGGAACTTCTACAGCCATTGCTGCACGATAAGCTGAGTCACTCTGGGGACAAAGCCAGTACACAGAGGAGAGTGAGACACAGATCTAAACTACTCATGATTCCATGAATCCTGTATCAAACAGTTGTAGTGGAAGTGTTAGTCATTCAGTCATGTTTCACTCTTTGCAAACCCATGGACTGTAGCTTGCCAGGCTCCTTTGTCCATGGAATTCTCCAGGAAAGAATACTGGAGTAGGTTGCCATGCCCTCCTCCAGGGGATCTCCCCAACCCAGGGATTGAATTCTGGTCTCCCACACTGCAGGCAGGTACTTTACCATTTGAGCTACCTGGTGGGCTACAAATCAAAACTCCACTGGACTTTTTAAGTTGTGAGTGATTATGCCTGCTTTTCTTAAGCTAAATTGGATTGAGATTCCTGTTGTTTACAACCCAAGATTCCTAGCTGATATACTGTCTATAATTTACCATATTTCCCTCATTATAATGGGCTTTTCAGGTGGTGCTAGTGGTAAAGAACCTGCCTGTCAGTGCAGAAGATTTAAGAGACTCAGGTTCAATCCCTGGATTGGGAAGACACCCTGGAGGAGGGCACAGCAATCCACTCCAGTATTCTTGCCAGGAGAATTCCTTAGACAGAACAGCCTGGCAGGCTAGAGTCCATAGGGTTGCAAAGAGTTGGACATGGCTGAAGAGACTTAGCATGTACACATGCACTTCACCATAAGCTTGTAAGACAGGTATTATTAGTACCCATCTTACAGCTAAAGATATCAACTCTCCAAGAATCTCAGTAATGATACAGCTAGGAAGTGAACTTTAGTTGTCCAAAGCCCACATTGTCAACCTCTGTGCCAACATTTCTCAAAGTGTGGTCTGGGAATTTCTGAAGGGGATGTCCAAAACTCTAGGGATTTTAAAGTCAAAGCTACTTTTATTATAATACTAAGATATTATTTGTCTTTTCTACAACCATTATCTTATGAGAGCATAGTAGTGTTTTCCAGAGGCTTCATGATTTGTGATGATATTACAAATCTGGTGGCAAGTAGAATATGTGCTTTTGTGTTCTATTGTTTTCTAGAATCTTCTATGGCAAGCCCTTTGGGGTTCTCAATTTTAGAGTGTAAAGAACTCTCGAGATAAAAAAGTTTGACAATCAGTGCTCCAAGCTCAAAGTGTGATTCAAAGTGCTCACAGCATTTGCAGTGATACTTTCTAACATATATCATTTTTATCAGTATTTTACATAAATCAGGTATCACCTTATTACCATTTCATGAAAAGTGGAATGACTGTTCCATTAGATTTTAGTGAGAATTTATAATTTTCTCTGTGTTTTTTCTTGGGGAATTCTAGAATTTGTGAATTTTAGAGAATTAAGGGCCCTTTCTTTTAAAGCTCTAAATTTAAACTGACCTCCTGGCAGAAATAAAAAATTTTCCAATTTAGAATTTCTAAACAGAGGTGTAACAGAGTGGGTGCATTAAGCCTGTGTGTGTTCTAAGTCGCTTCAGTTGTGTCCGACTCTTGCTACCCCATGGACCATGGCCCGCCAGGCTCCTCTGTCCATGGGATTCTCTGGGCAAGAATACTGGAATGGGTTGCTATTTACTCCTCCAAGGGATCTTCCTGACCCAGGGATCAAACCTGTGCATCTTATGTCTCCTGCATTGGCAGGTGGCTTCTTTACCACTAGTGCCACCTGGGAATCCCGCATTAAGCCTGGATATAATCAATAAAGGGGTGGATTTTCTGTAGAGGATTTAAAAACAATAGTAAAATCAATAAAAATTCTGTCTACTTTAAATCAGGAACATGCTCTGACAATCCTAAACAATGTCAAGAATAAAATACTCCTTTGATCAACAATTAAAAATTAAAAATACTTGTACTTGAATTGATATCCTAGAATTTGGCATCAGAACTCCTAAATTCTATCCCACTATGATCTCCCTGACTTGGATATAAAGTCTCTTCCTTTATATCCATATATATATATATGGATATATATATATATAAACTCAAAATAATGATTTCAAATACTCCATATTTGTATAGTATCTCTGACTCAATATTTACATTGAGAAATCTTCTCTGTTCCTCTGGGTCCACCCTCCTCTGATGGTCTCAAGACATTCTTAATGTATGAAAACTCCAGTGGAACTCCAGAGATGTTCAGGATTGTAACCAATGTCAGGTTTGCAGATGCGAACTGCAGAGAAACTTCCAATACATTGCCTTTACGCACTCTCTCATCCCATCATCTCCTCCTTTCTTTCCCTTCTCACAAATCACTGTAAGCACCCTGGTCTTCTCTTGGTTTTCCATGCACTCTGCTCTCCCACCTCAGGCTTTACTCATGCTGTTCCTCTGGCCTAGACTGTTCCTCTCCTGTCTCACCATCTGGCTGGCTTCTTCTAACCCTCCAGGTCTCAGCTTACATACCACTTCCCTTAGGGGCCAACCCTGTCCAACTCTTCAGATGACTGACTCCCCCATTATTCTTTCATCATCTCCTTTACTTTTCCTTCACAGTACTTATCACCATTTGTACACATACTTGGTTTTTGTCTCTCTCCCCAACACTTGTGGCTCAGCTGGTAAAGAATCCTCCTGCAATGTGGGAGACCTGGGTTCAATTCCTGGGCTGGGAAGATCCCCTGGAGAAGGGGAAGGCTACCCACTCCAGTATTCTGGCCTGGAGAATTCCATGGACTGTACAGTCCATAGGGTCCCAAAGAGTTGGATGACTGAGCGACTTTTACTTTTCCCACTGAACTGTGAACTCCTAAAGGTGGTCACCATGTCTGTCTTATTCTCTATTCTCCCAACTCCACTAACACTGCCCCTGGCATATGATAGGTAATTAATATATATTTTGTGAATAAATAAATGAGTGAAGAATGCTTCTTTTTCCAAAGAGGACAAAACACCACCCAAAACTTCATGAGGAAGAAGCATGTTATTGTTTTCAAAAAATAAGGTTGCACTTGGGGAGCCAGACATCCTGGAATGTGAAATCAAGTGGGCCTTAGAAAGCATCACTACAAACAAAGCTAGTGGAGGTGATGGAATTCCAGTGGAGCTATTTCAAATCCTGAAAGATGATGCTGTGAAAGTGCTGCACTAAGCATGCCAGAAATTTGGAAAACTCAGCAGTGGCTACAGGATTGGAAAAGGTCAGTTTTCATTCCAATCCCAAAGAAAGGCAATGTCAAAGAATGTTCAAACTACTGCACAATTGCACTCATCTCACATGCTAGTAAAGTAATGCTCAAAATTCTCCAAGCCAGGCTTCAGCAATACGTGAACCGTGAACTTCCAGATGTTCAAGCTGGTTTGAGAAAAGGCAGAGGAACCAGAGATCAAATTGCCAACATCTGCTGGGTCATCGAAAAAGCATAAGAGTTCCAGAAAAACATCTATTTCTGCTTTATTGACTATGCCAAAGCCTTTGACTGTGTGGATCACAAGAAACTGTGGAAAATTCTAAAAGAGATGGGAATATCAGACCACCTGACCTGCCTCTTCAGAAACCTATATGCAGGTCAGGAAGCCAACAGCTAGAACTGGACATGGAACAACACACTGGTTCCAAATTGAGAAAGGAGTATGTCAAGGCTATATATTGTCACCCTGCTTATTTAACTTCTATGCAGAGTACATCATGAGAAACGCTGGGCTGGAAGAAGCACAAGCTGGAATCAAGATTGCCGGGAGAAATATCAATAATCTCAGATATGCAGATGACACCACCCTTATAGCAGAAAGTGAAGAGGAACTAAAAAGCCTCTTGATGAGAGTGAAAAAAAGGAGAGTGAAAAAGTTGGCTTAAAGCTCAACATTCAGAAAATGAAGATCATGGCATCTGGTCCCACCACTTCATGGGAAATAGATGGGGAAACAGTGGAAACAGTGTCAGACTTTATTTTTGGGGGCTCCAAAATCACTGCAGATGGTGACTGCAGCCATGAAATTAAAAGACGCTTACTCCTTGGAAGGAAAGTTATGACCAACCTAGACAGCATATTAAAAAGCAGAGACATTATTTTGCCAAAAAAGGTCCGTCTAGTCAAGGTATGGTTTTTCCAGTGGTCATGTATGGATGTGAGAGTTGCACTGTGAAGGAAGCTGAGTGCCGAAGAATTGATGCTTTTGAACTGTGGTGTTGGAGAAGACTCTTCAAAGTCCCTTGGACTGCAAGGAGATCCAACCAGTCCATTCTGAAGGAAATCAGCCCTGGGATTTCTTTGGAAGGAATGATGCTAAAGCTGAAACTCCAGTACTTTGACTACCTCATGCGAAGAGTTGACTCATTGGAAAAGACTCTGAACCTGGGAGGGATTGGGGGCAGGAGAAGAAGGGGACGACAGAGGATGAGATGGCTGGATGGCATCACCGACTCGATGGACATGAGTCTGAGTGAACTCCGGGAGTTGGTGATGGACAGGGAGGCCTGGCGTGCTGCGATTCATGGGGTCGCAAAGAGTCGGACACAACTGAGCGACTGAACTGACTAACTGAACTGGGCACCTAAAAAGAAAAAAATTGGAGAAACTAGTGATTTGGCCTAATTCCATCAAAGAATAATTGAGTGAAAAGAAATCAATCTTATACTGGCTCTTTTGGCAAGGTAGACTAAGAGTTCATGCTGTAGAATCTCTTTATGAGTTGTAAATAGGAAAAACTAGTATATGGTGAATGAGTAAAAGTATTTTATAACTGGATGGCTGTCTTGATCTAGATACTGAATACGTGAGAATGCACATATATAAATAATCAACAAGCTGTGTACATATTGCTGCATGCAATTTTTATCTTGAAAGTGAAAGTCGCTCAGTCACGTCCAACTCTTTTCAACCCCATGGACTATACAGTCCATGGAATTCTCCAGGCCACAAGGGAAGCCCATTTTTATCTTAAGATAAAATTTCCTATCTCTAGTTAAAAAAATCTTCTTTATCTAAGTTGGGCTTCCCTGGTGACTCAGCTGATGCTTGCAATGCAGGAGACCTGGGTTTGATCCCTGGGTTGAGAAGATCCCCTGGAGAAGGGAAAGGCTACCCACTCCAGTATTCTGGCCTGCAGAATTCCATGGACTGTACAGTCCATGGGGTCACAAGAGTCAGACACTACTGAGTTACTTTCACTTTCACTTTAGCTAAATTTACAAGTGAAGATTTGAACAAAATTGTTGACCAGACGAAATTGATGCTATAGCTTTTGAAAGTATCAAGAAGCAAACTGCTTTATGAAACTTCAACTAAAAAATCATGTCATGAGTTGCATTCCTGGTAGGAAGGTATTGCTGTATACATCACATAATTTAGATACATATCCTTTGGAAAAAAAATACGTATACCTTTTTAGGAATATTACAGCATCAAACCAATACATAGTATCCAAAAAGAACTCTGCTTTGAAATAAATAATTTTAGTGCTCACTCTTGAAATCATTTTCTTTGTCAAAGAGCGTAAGTAGATGTCATAACTTTGAGCTTCTATGCTTCCAAAAGAAACAATGCAATTCATGGACATATTCAGTTGCTTCCAAAAGATGCTTGCCTTTGATAGACAGGTAGTTCATAAATTGATCTTTTCACATGGAAATTATGTTGCACTTAATTTTTCTCAGGGCCAAAACTATAAATAGAAAACAGGTCATTGTATCATGACAATAAATTATTATTTATGCACAATGGAAATGAAAGAGTGACTTGCCTTCATAAATTACGTTTTCTGCATGATTCATTGAATTCTTCCTGACCCATGAATAATGAGTCCCCTAATTTCCTACAAAGAACTGGAGAAGTGAAGACAAAGCAAGGGTGGGAGGAGTCAGAGAAAAATTATTGAATTAAGAATTTACATTTTCACATAGCAAAACATGAAGAATGTTCCACTGCCGTCTACATGAAATCGATGCTGCATAATTTGAAAAATAGCAGACTGATGCCTCTTTATTCCCCTTGACAAGTGCAAAGGTTATTTTAACAATGGCACTGAATACTTGTTCCATGAAAACAGTCTCCTTAAGAAGTACTAGTGTTAATAACATGTGGGATCCAAGCGTCTTTCATGTAAAACCAGCAAAAAGTCTATTTTGCCTGTATAAGCTCTTTTCGTTTGCTCTCGAGTTTAAAAGAAGCATACAAAAATGGTGTTTTCATTAAAATCACAATATGCCCAAAACAACTATACTCTGAAATGCAACATTCAACAGCAGAAAATGACAGTCTGTGATTAAGAATAGTTGACAATTTTATTATATGATTTTAAGGGGAGAAGAAAGAAACAGTTGACAATTTTTCTCAAAATATGTACTAATAAATTTATTAAAATGTGAGATGCTAGAGTCATCCTTTGTCTTCTCTAGGGAACCAGAAACACAGAAGATGAGCATTTACAGAAGAGAAATCAGTAACACTATTACAAAGTAATCTCATATTTACGATGTCAGTAAATTCCCATAGTGTCACAATCATTTCTAATTTATAGAAGAGCTGCAGTGTAGTAAAATACAAAACAAAAATGAAGATTCTTTCACTTTAAAAGTACTACTGGATCCATAATAGATAGACTTTTTTTCTTCTTCAAGAAAAGGAAAACAATAAATGCAGTGAAGCTTAGATGGGAGCCTTGTTTAGTTAGAAAAGATTATTTTTCTGCTCTCATACATTAAGATCTCCTTATTTCAGACTTCACTGACTTGACATTCATCATCATTTGGGTAAATGCTCATTAAGAGTCTTCCCTTGTGGTGTCAGATTTAGAATAGCATCTGAGTAGCACACACTGATTCACACTCTCACAACTCCTTCTTAAAATACATATAAACATTAGGAATGAGGTGAAAATCAGAGCAATAATTCAAAGTAGATCTGATGGTCAGTCTATACCAATACCTTGTATACTTAATCAATATAATACTTGTTTATAAGAAGTGTGTGCACACTCAGTTGCTCAATTGTGTCTGACTCTTTGCAACCCCATGAACTATAGCCTCTAGGTTCCTCTGTCCATGGGATTCTCCAGGCCAGAATACTGGTTCAGTTCAGTTCAAGAATACTGGAGTGGGTTGTTATTTCCTCCTCCAGGGGATCTTCCTGACCCAGGGATCAAACCCATGTCTTCCTGTACTGGCAGCCTGATTTTTTACCACTGTGCACCTGGGAAGTAGACCTTTATCTGTCCAATGTTTCCGAAATACCAGATTAGACTTACTAGTAAACTATGTGCCCTCCTGAACTACAGGTGTGTGTGTGTTAGGCAGTCATATTGGTATTGTTTTCTTTTCACTCATCTTCAATTCCCTTCCTCCTCAAGTAAGATCTCTCTCTCTCTCTCTTTTACTTCTACTAAGAGACCAAAGATCCCAGAAATCAAATAGACAATAATCTAAGGAAAATGACAAAAGAAGATATAGGAAACGCCCCACCAATAGCTGGGAATTGCTGTTTTTCAGTTATTTCATCAAACACTAGATTGTGGTAACAGGGTAAGATAATATCAGACCAACAAAGATGCACTTGAAACCATGCAAAGACAAGAATGGAGATGAGGATTGAGGGTATGAATTAACTTTTCAAGGTTATATCTTAGTTTTTTTTGAAAGTTGCTCAGTCACCTCATTCCTGTCCGACTCTGTGCGCCCCTATGGATTGTAACCTGCCAGGCTCCTCTATCCACGGGATTCTCCAGCCAAGCATTATAGAGTGGGTTGCCGTGCCCTCCCTCAGAGGATCTTCCCAACCCAGCGATCGAACCTGAGTCTCTTCCATCTCCTGCACCCACAGGCAGGTTCTTTATCACTAGTGCCACCTGGGAAGTCCTTGTTTTGTTTGGAATGTTTCTCCCCCCAAAACAAGAGACTCTTTTAAGATTCTCATAATTTAAGAGCATGTACAACCAAGAGGACAAAGCATAGATTCACTAGCAATCCTTACACTCTATAAACAAATGAGATCAGTGGACTCCATCATTCTTTTAAATGAATAAGCAGAAAAAAAAAATAGGAATCTATGGAAAAAAAGGCAGGAAAGGAAACACTACCTTACAGACTCAGAAGAACTAGCCTCTGGAATTATTTACCACAAAAAAAGGGGGGAAAAGAGAAGAAAAATCCCCTTTTCCCCTGCACAAAAGTCCATTGTCCCCAAATCACAAAAAAAAGAACATTTATGGAAGCTTTCTTAGAGAAGACTGTGGAGAGGACATATATATTTAAATCACACACCATTTGGTTGGGGGGGGAAGATGAATCTCCATTCACTAGTCATTTCTAATTTCAGCAGATTCCCATTTTGGTTGTACAGCTATCAGGTCTTCTGGCTTCACCTTTCCTCTAAATAGTGCTTTGTTCTGTTACTACTCTCCTTGAGATTCTCTCTGCCCATTCCCAACACACTCCAGATCCAATTTCTTCCTTCCCTTAGCCATGGAGACTTGAGCTTCCCTTTCCCTGGTGAAAACTGGATTCAAAAATCTAAAGCAAAGACTTGCAATGGGTTTTGACAAAACATCTTGCAATGTTGGGTCTCTCTCTACACAGAGATAAGGAAATAAAAATGTCTTTGAAAGTTAAGCTCTTTTTATAAACACACTCCACCATCCTCTTTAGTGACGTGCCCCACAAAAGTACCATAAATTCTTCAGAAGGAGGGACAGTGAGGTTAGATTTTTGTGCGTATCTACCTCCAGATACGTAGTAGTATCTCAAAACTGCATTTTCCTGGGAAAACATGGAAGCTTTGATTTCAAAGAGTTGTTATAAAATTCTTTGAAAGATAAGAACTATTTTTTATGGAGTATTGACTTTTATTAAGTGCTAGGAATTCTGCTACATACATCCTTTAGATAGAGTATCTCAATTCTCAAAACAAACTTACAGACCATGATTTAATTAATATAGTCATTTTACAGATGAGAAAACTGGGGCTTAGAGAGATTAAGTTGCCTAAGGTCATATACCCAGTAAATTCTAGAGTTGGGATTGCCTAAGAAAAATGATTGTTTGAGAAATAAGAACTGTTCAGTTTTCATGATAATTTAAAGCTCTTTTTATTTTGTAAGATATTTGTAGTTAATTCAGTCCTTGGTCTTTTGCAAAAATTTTGATAGTTTCATTTCTTTTATACACTGAATACTTGCAAAATGGTATAAAGTTAGTCAGTATTTATATAGTCATTCCCCTTAATATCTTTGTGATACCAGTATGAGCATTAAGAAATTTATACTCATTTTGTAGAACAACTTTGTTTAATTTCACTTAGTGCTTGATAAAAGGATGTTTTAATGTTTCAGGCTATGTTTCGTAATATAGGAAATGCCATGCCAACACATCATTAACAGCACATTTCTGCCCACTGACTTTCCATCTAGAATAAGGAAATATGTGTTGTGGTGATGACTGTACAGAGAGAATCAATGTCACTAATGTATCAACCAGTGAGTAGCTATATAAAACACACTATAAACAAAAGCCTAGCATAAATGGAATAGGCAGGTCTCAGCTCCATCTTGGCCTAACAATTGTTGCATTTATCAATTTTCAGGCAATTATATGTTATAAGAAATCATTTCCAGGACTTTAACTCTTAATGACTTATTTTCACATTCCTGATGGTGTGGATTAGCTAATTGGAAGAAGAGAGACCTGTGTGGTTAGTGTGCATTAATGCGGAGCTTGTTCATGGCTGGGTTTCCACTCCCTATGGCTACAGTCACACATGTGGTCAAAACCACTCTGCCCCATCACCTATGCTACTCTTGCTAATTTTTAAAGAAAAAGCCTTTTAATGGGTCCCTATTTTAAAGAACAAATACTTAAGGAGAATGGATTGACTTTCCATGTTGTGAGGGGAAAAAAAATCCAGTTTTTAAAAGTGAAGTATAGTAGACATGTAATATCATGGGAGTTCCAGAAAAACAAAAATTTTAACCTCGTCTAAAAGCTCCTACTTGCTCTAGACTAGTCTAGGTTAATACCACTTGCCTCTCCTTGAGAACCTGGGTAAAGAATGAGGTTTTCTCTGCCTGTGGCTCTCTGCCATACTTCTCCCTGCCACCTGTTATCTCTCCCTAGTTCTCAAATTGCAGCTGGTGCGTTACTCCCTCAGAGAAGCCAACTAACTCAGGACTTCCATCATAGACTAACTGCAAACTGAGCTCATATTTGGTAGCACTTATGAATAGGATTGGGCGTGCCCCCTGGCTCAGTGGTAAAGAATCCACCTGCAATGCAAGAGACGCCAGTTTGATCCCTGGGTTGAGAAGATCTCTTGAAGGAGAAAATGGTAACCCACTCCAGTTTCTCACCTGGAAAATTCCATGGACAGAGGAGCCTGGTGGGCTGCAGCCCATGGGGTCACTGAGAGTCAGAGATGACTCTGTGCACTGGCATGCACACATATGACTAGAATTAGATATTTATATAGCAGGCACTTTTTCTGGCAGACAAAACAACAGATGTTCTCTCAAGCCCACCTGCAGAGAGGGGAGAGAAGGAGAAGGGGAGAGACAGGGAGGGGAAGCAGAGAAAAGGAGAGGAGAGAGGAGAGACGAATGATCTAGTGTTTTGGCAGCATTTACTGCTGGGGAGCAGGTGACTGTGCCTGGTGAGGAGGAATGTTTAACTAACGTCTGTCATTACATAGTATAGCTCACACTATTGTCACAAATAAATTTACTGCTCAGGTAACATATGCAAAGCTGAAAAGATAAAACAGAGTTTGTAATGAAAAATGAGACTTCTATCTGTAGTGGACTCACTTTCTGACCTGGACCTCAGAGGAAATCACTGTTAGCAGCATTCTATGTATGTTTTGAAACTTGAGCTCGTGTATGTGTGTGTGTGTGTGTGTGTATACATATATATATATATAATATATGCATGTATATATGTGTACATATATAACAATATTACTTTTGTATGTTATTTATTATATATATTTCCACATAAACAGAAAAAATGGTAAATTTTGAAAAAAAGAGATAAAACGTGAAAGACTTAAAATTATTTGTGTGTGGAATTGTAAATCACTCTAATTAACCTAGTCTGATTTGGTACAGGGTTTATATCACAGAAGCTCTCGGTCTGAATCCCTTCTATTTTGATATATTCCCAACATAATTTCAACTTTCCAGATATCCATCACAGGGACTTCCCTGGTGGTCCAGTGGTTAAGAATCCACCGGCCAAAGCAGGGGACAAGGGTTCAATCCCTAGTCTGGGAAGATCCCACATGCTGCAGAGCGATTAAGCCCGAGAGCCACAACTACTGAGCTCTAGGGCCCTCATGCTGCAACTACTGAAACCAGCTTGCCTGGAGCCCACGTTCTGCAACCAGAGAAGCCACCGCAATGAGAAGGGGGCAAGAAGACCCAGCGCAGGCAAAAATAAATAAGTAAAAAAATAATAATAATATAAGTTTTTAGACAATAATCTTCCCTTGACAGACATTTAAAAATACATATATATATATATATATATATATATATATATATATATATATATGTATCAGGAGAAGGCAATGGCACCCCACTCCAGTACTCTTGCCTGGAATACCCCATGGACGGAGGAGCCTGGTGGGCTGCAGTCCACGGGGTCGCGAAGAGTTGGGCATGACTGAACGACTTCACTTTCACTTTTCACTTTCATGCACTGGAGAAGGAAATGGCAACCCACTCCAGTGTTCTTGCCTGGAGAATCCCAGGGACGGGGGAGCCTGGTGGGCTGCCGTCTATGGGGTCGCACAGAGTCGGACACGACTGAAGTGACTTAGCAGCAGCATATATATATCAACTACAGAGAACCTTTTCATCCTCTAGGGTGCTTTCTCCCTTACCTCCTCGCAAGCACCATTGGTGTTCCAAACCACGCCATTCACCCCGTGCGTCTGTGTGCGCGCGCGCGAGCGTGTGCGTGTGCACGTTTTTGCGCATGCGCATGTGCACGCACGAGTAGTTAAGGTGGGAAGTGACCCCCGGGGAGCGGGAGTGAGAGACAAGGAGTGATACATGGAAGGTGGGACACAGAATGTAAAGCCGCCACTCCTGGTGACAGTGCAAGGTCCGCTGGGACCTTCTGAAGAGCCTCCTGAAAAGCCTCTCAGAACAGTCTGTGGTGGGGTACAAAGGAGGGTGCATTTCTCCCTGAGGCACCCAGGGCTCATTCACTTTTGGATTTGCTTCTCAATGGTCCGGAGGCAAAATTGTCTGGTTGCACAGATGTTAATTATTCGAGACTACCCTTAATTAGTTGTGTGAGTTATTCATTCTGGAACTGTGACAGAAAGCCTCAGCTGGTTTGGTCTCTGAAGACAATCCCAGGAGCTTTCCAGAAGCCTGGTTTGTGGCCCCTCCCCCACGTATCTCTTCCTTCTTGAACCAGAACATTTTGATTTAGTCAAGCTCACAGAGGCCATCCCCCCCAGGGGGAACTTTAGAATTAAATGTTCAGGATGTACAAGATTTTCAAACGCCCTTTGCCCGTACAAACTAAAAGCTTCAGTGTCGCTGTCCAGGAAAATTATTCAGCTCGTAATCAAGTGGCATTGTGGAAGACCTGTGGGCTCTGACTGTGAGCTGACCATTCATTTTCCTTTGACTTGTAATTTCCCTTGCTCCGGTGATTTGCACATTGCGCTGCACAGTGTATTAAGCACGTTGGCTGCCTTCAAGACCATCTAAATAATTAAAGCGTTATTGAAGAGAGCACGGTACAGATTAGTGTATTAAATACTAATCTGCTTGTTCATTACTGCCTCCTACAAGCACAAAACTGGGAGGCACGAGGCCCCAACTAGTATTAAATCCTCTGTTCCTCACAGAATACTTGTATGGACAAAAGGGATTGCCTAGTTGGTCATTTTGAAAGAGTTTACCGGAAGACATAGCTGGTCTGTCCATCTTTTTTTTTTTTTTTTTTAATAGAACCATTGGTAGCAAAAAAAATCTTCCTTCACACTAAAGACCAGCTTCAGGCAGGAAGAAATTAAATGCTCCAGGTAATAAAATATATGCACGAGGAAAATGACTTCCACTAGAGTTATACCAGGAGGAGACATAGACCAATGCTCATTTTAAAGAAATTCAGATCTAGCATTTTTTTTATGAGTCTGTACACAAGAGTTTGGTCAGCAGGGAGAAAAGGAAAGTATGATGTGTTATAATCACAATTTAAACTCTGCTTTACAAAATAAAGTGGCTTGTTAAAGAGGTAGTTCTATAAAGACACCCAGAATACAATAAAAGGACAAACAAGAGACAGAGCAATAGCCATGATATAATCTCATTTGTGTAAAATCAAATTATTAAAAACTTTATATAGACTATCCATATGTTTATAAGTGTATCAAGTAATTTCTGTAAGGTAACACAACCAGCTATTTTGGTGTCTCCTCTGGGAGAAGCAATTGATGCTAGAGAAGGGGAGGATAAGATTTTATTCATTATATTGCACCAAAAATTTCAAAATAAATGAGAGAAGAATACATTTTTTAAAATAGGCTGAAGAATAAAATGAATATCAGATTATATTATAATAAAAAATTAGCTGAAGATTTTTATACTTCCGAATACCCTTGTGATAGTTAAACTAGAGCCCTAAAACATTTTATACCAAAGTAACTGAAGGGAAAATTGGTTTAGATTTCATAATTTTCAAAGAATCTTAAAAAGATGAAGCTCTTAGGTAGCAAGAATTTTAACCTGCAGATTTGAAGAAAAGCTTATTTTTTCAGAAATCTATGTTCCCCACCTCTTTCAGAAATACTCCTCTTACTTCAAATGCAGTACAGTTATTTAAGAAGTACACATGGGGTTTGGAGTCAAAGAGAACTACATTCATATACTACCTCCCTTACCTATTAACTATGTGACTCAGAGAAACAGTGTTACTAAGTATCTGTTTTCTCACCTTTAAAATGGGGGGGTGGGGAATAACAAAACTGGATCATTATAAAACTGAACATAAGGCTTATAAGGGGCTTAATCTATTGGCTGGTTCAGTTCATTTCAGTTCAGTCTCTCAGTCGTGTCCAATTCTTTGAGACTCCATGGACTACAGCACCCCAGGCTTCCTGTCCATCACCAGCTCCCAGAGTTTACTCAAACTCATGTCCATTGAGTCGGTGATGCCATCCAACCATCTCATCCTCTGTCGTTCCCTTCTCCTCCTGCCTTCAATCTTTCCCAGCATCAGGGTCTTTTCTAATTAGTCAGTTCTTCGCATCAGGTGGCCAAAGTATTGGAGCTTCAGCTTCAGCATCAGTCCTTCCAATGAATATTCAGGACTGATTTCCTTTAGGATGGACTGGTTGGATCTCCTTAGAGTCTTCTCCAACACCACAGTTCAAAAGCATCAATTCTTTGGCACTCAGCTTTCTTTATAGTCCAACTCACATATCCATACATGACTACTGTAAAAACCATAGTTTTGACTAGATGGACCTTTGTTGGCAAAGTAATGCCTCTGTTTTTTAATATACTGTTAGGTTGGTCATAGCTTTTCTTCCAAGGAGTAAGCGTCTTTTAATTTCATGGCTGAAGTCACCATCTGCAGTGATTTTGGAGCCCCAAAACATAAAGTCTGTCACTGTTTCCACAGTTTCCCCATCTATTTGCAATGAAGTGATGGGACCAGGTGCCATCATCTTAGTTTTCTGAATCTTTTAAGCCAACTTTTTCACTCTCCTCTTTCACTTTCGTCAAGAGGCTCTTTAGTTCTTTTTTGCTTTCTGCCATAAGGGTGGTCATCTGCATCAGATCAGATCAGATCAGATCAGTCGCTTAGTCGTGTCCGACTCTGCGACCCCATGAATCGCAGCACGCCAGGCCTCCCTGTCCATCACCAATTCCCAGAGTTCACTCAGACTCACATCCATCGAGTCAATGATGCCATCCAGCCATCTCATCCTCTGTCATCCCCTTCTCCTCCTGCCCCCAATCCCTCCCAGCATCAGAGTCTTTTCCAATGAGTCAACTCTTCGCATGAGGTGGCCAAAGTACTGGAGTTTCAGCTTTAGCATCATTCCTTCCAAAGAAATCCCAGGGCTGATCTCCTTCAGAATGGACTGGTTGAATCTCCTTGCAGTCCAAGGGACTCTCAAGAGTCTTCTCCAACACCACAGTTCAAAAGCATCAATTCTTCGGTGCTCAGCTTTCTTCACAGTCCAACTCTCACATCCATACATGACCACAGGGAAAACCATAGCCTTGACTAGATGAACCTTTGTTGGCAAAGCAATGTCTCTCCTTTTGAATATGCTATCTAGGTTGGTCATAACTTTCCTTCCAAGGAGTAAGCGTCTTTTAATTTCATGGCTGTAGTCACCATCTGCAGTGATTTTGGAGCCCAAAAAATAAAGTCTGACACTGTTTCCACTGTTTCCCCATCTATTTTCCATGAAGTGATGGGACCGGATGCCATGATCTTCGTTTTCTGAATGTTGAGCTTTAAGCCAACTTTTTCACTCTCCTTTTTCACTTTCATCAAGAGGCTTTTGAGTTCCTCTTCACTTTCTGCCATAAGGGTGGTGTCATCTGCATATCTGAGATTATTGATATTTCTCCTGCCAATCTTGACTCCAGCTTGACTCCAGCCCAGCGTTTCTCATGATGTACTCTGCATAGAAGTTAAATAAGCAGGGTGACAATATATAGCCTTGACATATTCCTTTCTCAATTTGGAACCAGTCTATTGTTCCATGTCAAGTTATAACTGTTGCTTCCTGACCTGCATACAGATTTCTCAAGAGGCAGGTCAGGTGGTCTGATATTCCCATCTCTTTCAGAATTTTCCAGTTTGTTGTGGTCCACACAGTCAAAGGCTTTGGCATAGTCAATAAAGCAAAAGTAGATATTTTTCTGAATGCTCTTGCTTTCTCAATGATCCAGCGGATGTTGGTAATTTGATCTCTGGTTCCTCTGCCTTTTCTCAAACCAGCTTGAACATCTGGAAGTTCATGGTTCACGTACTGTTGAAGACTGGCTTGGAGAGTTTTGAGCATTACTTTACTAGTGTGTGAGATAAGTGCAATTGTGCGGTAGTTTAAGCATTCTTTGGCATTGCCTTTCTTTGGGATTGGAATGAAAACTGACCTTTTCCAGTCCTGTGGCCACTGCTGAGTTGTCCAAATTTGCTGGCATATTGAGTGCAGCACTTTCACAGCATCATCTTTCAGGATTTGAAATAGCTCAACTGGAATTCCATCACCTCCACTAGCTTTGTTCGTAGTGATGCTGGTATAAAACAAGAAACATTCAGTAAATGTTAGCTATTGTAGGTTTTGTATAATTTATTAGCTTTCAACATAGCCCATATACCTTCTCTGGAAGGTTTATATATCTCAGCCCTATTGAACTCTGGAGTGACTAAATGACTTGCTTCAGCCCATGAATCACAGATAGAAGGTTCACTTCCAAGAAGATGCATTAAGAGTCAGTTCACGACTTATAATACATTGTTCTCTTTTGTCTCTCTCATGACATGAGCAATGTTTCAAATAAGGGCTGCACAAAAAGCCTGAATCTTGGAGTGAAGACAAAGATGGAACACTCAGCCCATCAACAATAGCCGTGATTCTAGCACGAATGAGAAATCAACCTCAATGATGTAAGTCACTGAGATTTTGAATTGCTTGTTACTGCAGCTCAACCTAGCCTACCTGACTGATAGATGTATCTTCCCTCTTGGCTGGAAATTCCTGGGCACATTTTTTGTTTACCAGTTAGACTTCTCATTTGTAAATATTTGAACTCTGTCTATTTAGTTTAAGCAGCGATAGAATTTGGTGAGGGATGTTAGGTGGTTCGCTGCATCTCTGAATGGCCTAGTAGTAAAGTTGGATCTACTCAGCCAGGAACAATGACCAGACTGTTCAGCACTTCAGCTTCAGTGGAGACATCACAGCTGATGCCCCTAGACAGAGGCTTTGTAATTTGCATTGCCCAAGTCTGACCCTGATCTGAATCCTTTGACTGTACCTTCTTTTGATAGCATCTACCAGGTGTCCACATCTGATTGGCAGAGCCCACATCACACACCTGCATTTAGATACAGGTGAGACTGGGGAAAAAATGTATGTCTGGAGAGTTGTAAACTCATAAAGTAGAATGTTCCTCAAACACAAGGAAAGTGTTCAAACATGAGGGGTGGCAAAAAATAATTGACAAATGTCTACAACATGGTTCTGTTAAGAAAAGTATAGCTTTATTTCTAGGTATTTTATTCTTTTTGATTTGATGGTAAATGAGATTGTTTCCTTGATTTCTCATTCTGATTATTTGTTGTTAGTGTACAGAAATGCAAGAGATTTCTGTGTATTAGTTTTGTATCCTGCAACTTTACCAAATTCACTGATAAGCTCTAATAGTTTTCTGATAGCATCTTTAGAATTTTCTATGTATAATAACATGGTATCTGCAAACAGTGACAGCTTTACTTCTTTTCCAGCGTGGGCTCCTTATATTTCTTTTTCTTCTCTGATTATCATGGCTAGGATTTCCAAAACTATATTGAATAATAGTGGTGAGAGTGGACATCCTTATCTTTTCCATGGTCTTAGAGGAAATGCTTTCAGTTTTTCACCACTGAGAATGATATTTGCTGAGGGTTATCATATATGGCCTTTATTATATTGACATAGGTTCCCTCTCTACCCACTTTCTGAAGAGTTGTTTTTTTTTTATCATAAATGGATATTGAATTTTGTCAAAAGCTTTCCCTTTGTCTATTGAGATGATCATATGGTTTTTGTCCTTCAATTTGTTAATGTAGGATATCACACTGATTTTCAGACATTGAAAAATCCTTGCATTCCTGGGATAAATCCCACTTGATCATGGTATGTGATCCTTTTAATGTGTTATTGGATTTGTTTGCTAGTATTTTGTTGTGGATTTTTGTGTCTTTGTTTGTCAGTTATATTAGCCTGTAACTGTCTTTTTTTCTAATATCTTTGTCTGGTTTTGATATCAGGGTGATGGTGGCCTTGTAGAAAGAGTTTGGGATTATTCCTTCCTCTATAATTTTTTGGAAGAGTTTCAGAAGGGTAGAGGGAAAGTACAGTGTGCTATGATAATAAATTGTGTGCTCCAGGACCATAGCCACTGGCCACATGTGGCTATTTAAATTCAGTTTAAATTAAGTGTAATTAAACTAAGTTCCCCCATCTTACTGACACATTTCTAACAGTCCATTGCCTTGTGTGGCCAGCAGCTAACATACTGGACATTGTATTTATGGAACACTTCCTTCATTGTAGAAAGTGCTCTCCAACAGTGCTGCTACAGGGAAGTGGGCCTGATGTTGTTCTGAATTATATGGCACCAGAAAGAGATGGCTGCGTGGTGCAGGATAGACAGTCCTGTGGAGTGTCCACAGGCTCTGGTTTCCAGTGACGTCACCACCCCTTTGTGATACTAGGCAGATCTTTTAGTCTTTTCAGGACTTGATTTTCACATCTGTCAAACAAGGGCATGGTAATTGTCATGGAGTAAGTTCCCTCAGGCAGCACCTCCACCCAAGACAACAGTAATTGGCCCCTTGCCGCCACTTGTACTGAGTAGATTCCTGGATCAGAGGGCCTATATGTAGAGATGGGGAGGGGATATGCAGGTGGGTTTCCACTCTGCATATGAACCCTTGAGGATTGGAAACTTAGCTCCTTTTCTCTTTCAGCGGGTACCTTCTTGTCCCATATCCCCTGAAAATCTGGATTCACTATGATATGGGCTAAGTGTAGGGAGTTCCCAGCACTTCCCATATGGACAAGGATAATTATCAACCACAGTCCTATGTGGTACAGGGGCCAGTTTCAGGGTTCAGCTTCTGTTTCATTTCTCTTGAAAACCAGGCACCTCCAGCCTCCAGATCTGATCTTTCTTCCTGAGTCACCCGAATTTTCTGTCCAAGACTAAGGTCCTCTCATCCTTACCCTCCTTTCCAAACCCTGGAGGTTCAAGACCCTTTTCTCTTTGAGTATCACTTAGCAACAAGACTCCAGGTAAAAACAAGAGCCAGTTCTTCTAGTTCCAACTCAACCTGAAGCAGTTTAATTCTCTCTCTGTTTTCACCGCCACCTCCGAGATCAAGCCACCAGCACCTCTCATTGGGTCAGCTGCCAGGTTCCCTCACTGATTAATTAAATACAGTGTGTAACGGGTGTTTATTTTATATCTGATTGAGAGTCATGATGTTATTTTTTAACACTGCATTCCAGCCACTTACTTATCTCCACACCCAATAGCAGTTCAACAGCCAAAGTGGTACTTATCCAATGGATAAACAGAGCATGCCTCTGCTGGCTTTAAAACCCTCTCAAGATTTCTTGTTTTCTTTGAAATAAAACCTAGAGTCATCAGATGGTCTAGAGGCCATGCAGTATGTAGATCCTGACTATCTTCTCTCCTACTATTATCCCCCTCTCTTAGAACATAGGGGAAAAATATCGGTGTGTCTATTGGAAAACTATACATTATTATCCAGACTCTAGATGACACCCCTCCAGGTTCTCTGATTTTGATTCTGTGGAAGTTATTTGACAAGTCTGTAATTTGGCAATGCAAAAATAATCTTTGTCTCTAGACATGCAAATCCATGTTATCTGCAAATTTAGCTGACTTCCCTCTCACCTGTGAGAGAAGTGAGTTTTGCTTTTCTCTTATATATATTTATTTCAATATTTCTTTATTCCATAAAAATGTGTGCTGTTATGAATTGTTCCTTGAACCATTACATTTGCCACATTCCATGAGGCTTCCCTGGTGGCTCAGAGGTTAAAGCGTGTGCATGCAATGCGGGAGACGTGGGTTCGATCCCTGGGTCGAGACAATCCCCTGGAGAAGGAAATGACAACCTACTCCAGTATTCTTGCCTGGAGAATCCCATGGACAGAGGAGCCTGGTGGGCTACAGTCCACGGGGTTGCAAAGAGTCGGACACGACTGGGAGACTTCACTTTCACTTTATAGAAGATAGTTTGTTAATAAAGTAAAATCCTTACCAAGTGTTTATTTTATATCCGCAATGAGAGCACAGTTTTACATTTTTTCCGAAAACTATCTCTTAACATTCCATTCCAGCCCCTTCTTTCTCCTTTCTCCTCAAATATTCTAGCTTATTCCCACTTTGGAATCTCTGTCCCTGTTGTTTCCTTGTTTCAAAAGATCTTGTTTCTAAGATCATGGGTTCAACTAAAATACCACTTCCTTAGAGAGATCTTCCTTTCAGAGGCTCATCCCTAATCTCTGTCTATTCCTCTTTCCTGTTGTCCTCTTAGACTTACTAATTATCCAAAATTTTCTCCTTCATGTATTTAGTCAACTATTTTTTGTCCGATTCCTTCTTCTTTCTACCCTCACAAGGTAAGCTCCATGAAAGCTGGAACTCTCTATGTCCTGTTCACTACTTATCATTTGCCAGTGCTGGCGATATAGTAGATATTCAATAAACATATGTTTATTTGAGTGGATGGATGAAAATGCTTTAACACTTAAACTTTGCCTGAAATTACTATACCTTTCCAAACTGCAATTTCATCAATTATCAAATAAATAAATGATTCAATAAATACAGTTTGACTCAGAATAATAGAAGGTGACAAGTAGATGCAGATATAGAGAAAATTAGGCATGAGTTGGTTGTTGTTGAAGCTGAGTGATGTGTGTACAAGTGTTCAGGATACAGTCTATTTTGAAATGTGATTGAAGTTTTATATAATACAAAGTTTAAAATAAAAACAATGTATGCTGATCTTACGCTGCATTGGCAGGTAGGTTCTTTACCACTAGCACCACCTGGGCATATTTGGAGGAACCCAAAGTTCAGTACATTTGGAATTAGTTCAGTTCAGTCACTCAGTCATCTCTGACTCTGCGACCTCATGGACTGCAGCATGCCAGGCTTCCCTGTCTATCACCAACTCCTGGAGTTTGTTCAAACTCATGTCCATTGTGTCGATGATGCCATCCAACCATCTCATCCTCTGTCGTCCCCTTCTCCTCCCGCCTTCAATCTTTTCTAGCATCAGGGTCTTTTCCAATAAGTCAGTTTTTCGCATCAGGTGGCCAAATTATTGGAACTTCAGCTTCAGCATCAGTCCTTCCAATGAATATTCAGGACTGATTTTCTTTAGGATGGACTGGTTTGATCTCCTTGCTGTCCCTTGAGAAGACTCTCAAGAGTCTTCTGCAATATCACAGTTCAAAAGCATCAGTTCTTCGGTGCTCAGCTTTCTTTATGGTCCAACTCTCACATCTATACATGACTACTGGAAAAACCATAGCCTTGACTAGATGGACCTTTGTCGGCAAGGTAATGTTTTTTAAAAGCAAGGTCATTGCTTTTTAATATGCTGTCTAGGTTGGTCATAGCTTTTCTTCCAAGGAGCAGCGTCTTTTAATTTCATGGCTGCAGTCACCATCTGCAGTGATTTTGGAGGCTAAGAGTTAGAGTGGGAGAGGAAACATGATAGGAGGCTGTGGAGAGAATCTGGTCAGAGACGACAAAGGACAGAGTCTGGAATGAGCAAGCACTCAGTGAGAGGGGAGCCAAGCTCAAGCTGAAGGGGTGGGGGCTGACTTTCTGCAAACAGAATTCTGTCTCCTTTATGTTTCTGAACCTTCTGCCCACCCAAGGTGAGGCAACTGCTTTCCACTCTCCCCGTGTCATTTCTGCAGTTTTCTTTTGTCTCGTCTTCCTACTTTGTATCCTTCAACCTGGTTGCCACTTCCTGCCAGTTCGGCCTCTTCCATGGATGCTTTACTAGAAAGCCATGTTGCTTGGTAGTTAAAAGCACTAAGATCAAATGAAATCTGGATCTGAATCCTGGGTGTGCCACTGACCACCTGTGTGAGCATGGACAAGCATTTTAATCTCTCTGAACTTCAGTCTTCTTATCTAAAAGAAGACAATTCTAACAGCTAGAGAGTTTTATGAAGATACAAAGAAGATAATGTATGTGAAGAATTCAGCCAGTGAGTGGCATATAGTAAATGCTCAATAAATCAGGACTGTTGACTTGGCTCTCTCCTAGCTGGATTCTTGAATGCTTCCTTCCTGCTTCATCCTCTTTCTGGCCACTGTACAAGGAAATTACATTAGGAATCATGGAAAGTAAGTCTTTTGAACTTGCAATACTAAAAGGTCCTCTTTTACTTAAGATTAAAAACTAATATTCTTCCTGCTTGGGGAGATGCGAGAGAAGGTAAAGGGACATTTCTCCTTCTCTTTTCGTGGATTTTCCTTTGAACCATGGGCCTCACCCTGTCTTCCTTGGATAGAGGGATGCCTTGCGTTACTTCTGGGACTCAGAAGTGAAATGGAGCTATTCGGAGGCCTTCTATTCCTAGGTTTCTAAAACTTATGAAAGTATTACTATAGGGAATCAGCAGGTAAGACAGAAAGGAGTTCATTTGAACCTTAAGTTTAGTAGAAAATATTTATGAAGGTAAAAAAAAGGACATTGACAAATTAATTGGGGAGAAGTTTGATGAAAGACAGAGGAGTTGAGCATTTGGAAAACAGCTTGAAGGGATGGGGGTACTGACATCAATTTTCATTTCAAAGTGAAGGATGGAATTAAATATGCTGTAAAGCCATCTTATACTCCCCAGCTAGCATACTGACTAGGAATGGTTGTGTTCCTAGAAAGGGAAGCATATGGTCACATTCCCACTCTGAAAAATCTGACGGCCAAGACAAATAAACGTGAACATTATGTCTGCAAGTAATGTATGAGGGCTGCTATTTTTCATTCGCTCCATGATTGTGATTCTCGAATAGAATACAAACACTTTGATCCTATATTTTTGCTCATGAGTGTCCCAGCCCAGGTGAACCCTTTTTCTTATCTGAGTCTTTTATTTCTCCTTCATGCTATTCTCTCTCTGAAAAATTCATCACAGAAAAAAACCATTGGATGCATATCTGAGTTTCATTCACAGATAAAATATGACTAAATCCAGATACAAATGAGCTGGGTTTAATGGGGGTATTTCTGTTCCCATAGAATGAGTGGGATGAATAAAATACATTGCATGCACGTTTGTTTTCACCTTTTTGTACACTGAATATAAGTTTTCATGATGGGGAATGGGAGAGAGTGGCAGATTGCAGGGAAAGGAGAATATGGTGGTAGTTTAGTTGGTAAGTCGTGTCCGACTCTTGCGATCCCATGGACTGTAGCCCGCCAGGCCCCTCTGTCCATGGAATTCTCCAGGCAAGAATACTGGAGTGGGCTGCCATTTCCTTCTCCAGGGAAAGGAGAGTATAAGAGATGCTATTGAACCTGAGGGATATACCCTCTGCAGTAAGAAGCATAAGTTACACATGCCTGACACTGTTATACTGAAAAGGAAATATATTTCCATCTCAGTGGCTTCATTTCTCTCTGAGAGAGCATGGTCCTGAACCACACTTTTTGGAAAGAACTCTAGATTGTTGCAGTGGTCCTGATCTTGAGTCTCCAAGAAAAATCATAAATTCTTTGTACCTTCATTCTGCTCATCTGTCAAACAAGGAGTAAAAGGAAATTATCTGCTTGTTTGTTTCTGCCCTAAAGCCAATTCTACATGCTGGTTGTCTTTTGCTGATTTAGGCAAAAGAAATAATTTTGACTACCTTTTGAACCTGAATTGGAGGGCTAGAACACAGAAAGACTTTTATGTTACATTCTTTTATTTTAGATGCCATGGGTATCTCCAACAAAAGACCAATGAAGATTATCATAGACGAGTGATATGAAGGGATATTAAGCAATAGGTTAAAATAATATTCACACAGTTTTAGGGGCCTGGGAGCATGCTCTAGATATAATGTATTTAACAAAATTGCCAAAAATTTAGGAAACTAAATGACATAAACAGGATCACAACAACAATGAAAAGTGTAGAAAAAGATCAGTGTCCACATTTTAACAGTGGTTGACTCCTGTTGGCAGGAATATGTCTGAGCCATTTTCTCTACTTCTCTACGTTCATTCTTTTTCTGTATTATTCTATATAGCAAAAATCCTTTTTATACACTGTTCATTTCCTAAAAGGAGCATGTCCTATTTTCTGGTCAGAGGCATGGGCTTTGAGCAGTTTTCCCTAGCCACGCGTGATGGATTTTTATGTCTGGAGTCTACGGTTCCTTGTGACAAATGGCAGAAATCTGAAAAACAGCCAGCTGGATTGGAGATATAGCCTGTGGTCACTCGACGGAGCAAAGCACTCTCAACTAAATAGCTATCGAATCCCTGGCCTTGGTGTTATTAAGGCCAATGCACCACCCAGAGAAACTAGCCATCCGTAAATGACTTTCAAACTACTGAAATTGAATAGATCTCCCTGAGCTAGAGACAGGCCATTGACATTGTAGGTGGTTAGGCTGCAATACAGGTGTTTCGGAGAACTTATTTGTGATACAAACTCTTCTTCTATGAAAGACCAGACTGTGCCAGAATTATGTGCCAATACACTTTTAGCGAATGTGTGTTCTGTGCCCAGCCTTGTGCTAGACATAGAGGATACAGGATAAATAAGATCCAGTTCTGCCTATCAAGGAATTCATGGTTTAGTACTTCACATAGACATGAAAATCAACTATGCTGCCCTGAGATGAGATTGGTGATGGGATCAAGCCCAGGAAGTTGGGTTGCTAAGTTGTGTCCAACTCTTGCGATCCCATGGACTGTAACCCACCAGGCTCTTCTGTCCATGGAATTCTCCAGGCAAGAATACTGGAGTGGGTTGCCATTTCCTTCTCCAGGGAAAGGAGAGTATGCTGCTGCTGCTGCTAAGTCGCTTCAGTGGTGTCCGACTCTGTGCAACGCCATAGATGTATAAGAGATGCCGTTGAACCTGAGGGGTGTACCTTCTGCAGTAAGAAACTTCCTGCTAGGCTCCAGGAAGTTGTGGGATCTCCAAAGGGAAGTTCTAAGTTAACCAAGGGCATGATTATTCTTGTGTGGGAAATCCCGTAAACAGAGGAACCTGACAGGCTACAGTCCATGGGGTCACAGAGTTGCACATGACTGAATGACTAACACACAGACACACACAGACACAGACACACAGACACACACACACACACACACACACATACATATACATCAGTTCAACACCTGCAGGTAACTGACAGTCTTTTCAAGTACCAGTTCTAAATACCTGGGTTGGGGGCAGGGCAAGTGGAGGGCCAGGGTGTTAGGGCAGTCAAATTTGACTAGTCTAACCTGAAATAGTTATTGACCTTTAATCCAATCAGCTTGGGCAAGAGGGCAGTGTTACTGGCCCTAATGCCCAAAGGGCCAAAGCACTTATTACCACCAAAACCTACAGAATTGGAAAATGAAAAAGACATGAGGAAACCCAGTGGCACTGTGGGAAAAGCCCACATTTGTTACTGGACAGGCCTGGCAGGTGGTTTCCAGTGATTCACTCTACTTCTAAGTGCCCTGATGTTTCTGTTCTGCCATACTTAAGCTCTTCACACAGTCAACACCATCAGATGAGATAATGTGTCTGAAAAAAACTCTGTGCAAAAAAGTCAGTTATTCTGATGAATACATGTGTCTGTGTGTGTGTTAGTCACTCAGTTGTGTCCAACTCTTTGTGACCCCATAGACTGTAGCCTGCTAGGCTCCTCTGTCCATGGAATTCTCCAGGCAAGGATATTGGAATGGGTACCCATTCCCTTCTCCAGGGGATCTTCCTGACTCAGGGATTGAATCTGGGTCTCCTGCTTTTCAGGCATATTCTTTACCATCTGAGCCACCAGGGATACTTATGAATATAAGAATGTCAAAACAAAAGTTCCGAATAGACAGAGTAGAAGGACTATATCTTTGGAATCAAATATATGGACTTCAAATCCCAACAGCTAAACCACTTCTAGTCATATAACCTTAGGCATGCTCTCTTCATATCATTTTGTCAACCCAAAACAAAGATAATACTATTTAGCTTATAGGGCCAATGTAGAAATTAAATAAATGTCCCCAAATATGAATTACCTAGTCTAGTACCTTTGACACTCAGTAAATTTTAGCTGTGATCATTATTCGTAATTAAGATATATTATTATTATCTCCCAGATGTGTCCACCCTTAATCTAAAAAATCTTCCGTGATAATGCTTCAAATTATCATGGTCAATTCTGTTGGACAAAATCCTATGACAAGGGATTTTCTTTAAACAATGATTTTCTTAACCAATAGAAATACTTGGAAAACTCTTAGAAATACTGAAGCCTGTATCCCACTGTATACCAACTGGATCAGTATCTCTGAGCCTGGGACCCTGGCATCTGTATTTTTAAAAGCTCCACAGTAGAAGATAAAATGCTCATTAACAACTTGTAGAATGAATGGATAAATGTGTCAAATGAGTAACTGATAACCCTACAATGAACACAATGTATTTACAATAAATTGAGGGGCAAAAACGTTTAATTCTGTACTCTGATTTATATTTTAAAAGTGGATCTATGTTTTGAAAGTAGATTTACAAATAAAACATTTAAAGTAATTGCAGAGAAGAGTTACACGCACTTATTTGCTGGTGGTGTCTATGTTTTCTTGAGCGTGGTCATTGTTAGAAAGCCAGATGTTTTTGGTGAAAACTGCTTTACCACAGTAACAAATGGAGCAGTATGAAACTGCTATGTGAGAACACAGGTGTGGAAATGCCTCTGCTTGTCTGTTGCTGTTTTCCCCTTGCATTTGCTTTTTGGTTTCTCATGCCTTTATAAGGATGGAGTTGTTGACAGACTGGAGTGCCCCAACCAGTTATACTCCTTGAGTGTTCTCTTCTTGTCTCTGATCAAGTTCTTGAGTTGCATTTACAATTGGCATGCAGACCACTTCTTTTTCAAGCACTTAATCTACCAAGCACCACAAAGTCAAAATAAGGAAAGGATACTTTTAAGGAAAGAATTCAAAAAGAAAAAAGCTTTATATAGACTCATCAGCCCAGTTTAACCCATAAAAGGTCAGGAGGGAAAAAGTCCTCAGATAATTATATGAGGTACAACTGATAAGCCCTGGCAGGGTAGCTTGAAACTGTAGTCTGGAAGAGACTGAGTATTTTATGGCTTAGCTGCATATGAGTTTCAGAAATGGAGGCCCTTAGGAAATAAGCAATGAATTAAAAGGATTTTCAGATGAAATTCAACATAGCTATTGGAAGAAGAAAAAGGAAATTGGTTTCATTTTTATTGAAAGTGAGTTGGCTAGTCTGCGAGAGTGATCTAAAAAATAAGAAAAAATAAAGTAGTCAATTAAACTGGATTCTTAAATCACTCTTTAAAAGTATTGCATGGATTAGTGAAGAAGAGAGTTCATGAAAAAATACACAAAGATGTTAGAAGTCGAAGGAATCAGACATACCACACATCAAAGTCGCAGAGTCGAATGTCTACAGGGTCTCTGAATCAAAGGACTTGGGTGTAAGATAATAGGGTGGGCTGTGAACTTAGGCGCGTTGGAGTGTACATACTACTTTTTAACCCCTAGTGTTAGTTATGTTGCCAAGTAGGATATAAGAGTGCAGCCTCTAATCTTTTAAAGAGAAGTTGGAAATGCAGGCTTTTTTTTTTTTTCATGCAAAAGACTCCCAGTTTTTAAATGTTGAAAATAAATGCAAATATTTAAGTGTACTAAATTAGCCAAATCAAATAAGTCAGTGGATTTGATCTGACCCATGGACTACGGTTTGAGCATTCTGGTGTATGGATCAAATACACAAGGTGTTGGAATATGGGTGTTGGACCCTTTCAGAACTGAGTTTTAATCTCGTCCACCACAAACTATGTATATGCGGTCAACCAATATTTGACAAGGGAGCCAAGAATACTCAATGGAGGAAAAATAGTCTCTTCAATAAATGATGTCGGATATCCACGTGCAAAAGAATGAAACTGGTCCCCTATATTACATCACTGACCAAAAAAAAAAAAAAGTCAACAAAATGAAACAATCAACAAAATGAAAAGGTCACCTATGGAATGTGAGATAATATTTCAGATCATATATCTGATAAAGGGTTAATATCCAAAATAGTAAGAAACTCTTACAACCCAGCAGCAAAAACCAAATAATCCAGTTTAAAAATGGATAAAGGACCTGAATATACATTTTCAAAAGAAGCTATACAAACAGCCAACAGGCACATAAAAAGGTGTTCAACATCACTAAACATCATGGGAATGCAAATCAAAACCACAGTGAGATAGCACCTCATATTGTTACAATGACTATTATCAAAAAGACAAGACAAAACAAATGTGGGCCAGAATGTGGAGAAAAGGGAGCCCTTGTGCACTGTTGGTGGGAATATAAATTGGAACAGTCACAATGGGAAACAGTATGGAGTTTACTCAAAAAATTAAAAATAGAAGTAGCATACAACCCAGCAATCCCACCTCTCAGTACATAGCTGAAGGAAATGAAATAACAATCTTGAAGAGATACCTGCACCCCTACTGTGGTATTGTAATACCCAAGATGTGGAAATAACTTAAGTGTCCACTGATGCATGAATGAGAAAATGTCACATATATATGAATATGAATAATGGAATATTATTCAGCCATGAAAAAGAATGAAATTTTACCACTTTGAATAACATGGATGGACCATGAGGACATTATGCTAAGTGAAATGTCAGTCAGAAAAAGACAAATACTATATAATTTCACTTATAAGTGAAATAGTGAAAAAACCAAACTGATAGAAGCAGAGAGAAGACTGGTGATTACCAGGGACAGTAGTATTGGGAAAAAGAGTAAAAATGTCCAGTTATAATATGAATAAGTTCTGGGCACCTAATGTACAGTAAAGTGGTTATAGTTAAACATACAATATTGTATACTTGAAAGTTGCTAAGAAAATGGATCTTAAAATTCTCAGCACATACAGAAAAATGATAAGTATGTGAGATGATGGATGTATTAACTATCCTTGTTGTAATAATCACTTTGTAATATATACTTTTATAAATAATCATGTCGTACACCTAAAACTGGGGCTTCCCCGGTAGTTCAGCTGGTAAAAAGTCCACCTGCAATGCAGGAGACCCCATTTGTAGTCCTGAGTCAGAAAGATCCCCTGGGGAAGGGATAGGCTACCGACTCCAGTACTCATGGGCTTTTCTGGTGGTTCAGATGGTAAAGAATCCACCTGTAATGCAGGAGACCTGGGTTCGATCCCTGGATTGAGAAGATCCCCTGGAGGAGGGCATGGCAACTCATTCCAGTATTCTTGCCTGAAGAATCCCCATGGACAGAGGAGCCTGATGGGCTACAGTCCATGGGGTCACAAAGAGTCGGACACAACTGAGTGACTAAGCACAGCATACCTAAAACTAACACGGTGTTACATGTCAGGTATATCTGGATCAAGCTACAAAAACAGAACAGCAACAAAAAAGAATTATTTTCTTCAGCCCAAAAGTCTTTTTTGAAAAGACTCACAACACAGATAGAGTTCCAACTTTTGCCTCACTTTGGTATTAGAGATAATGGATACAAATCTTATTGTTCAGTGCCTGAGAGAGTGTAGATGCACAATATATTATGGCTTTTACAACGAATGTCAACAAGATACATGGAGAGTAACAGGATAATTCTTTTCTTTAGAGTACTGTCTGGAGATATTCTGAGACACACGTACTTTCCATGTTTTACTGCCACACTCCCAGATCTTTATAAAGGCAATTTTACAACAGATCAGAAACTCTCTAGCAATCCCTCTGAAGATACCATTTCCCAGGAAATCCTGTTCTCTAAAGAATATTAGCAACCTTGCTATTCTTCTTTGCAACACTCATTATATTTGTAAAATTCAAGGGGAAAAGAGTACTCTCAGCCGTTTTGTCAGAAAGAATAATCATCTTTGCTTAAACTTATCTTCGGTCAGTGACACACTGCTGCTTTACAGCCAAAAGTCAATCTTTATCTTATAAGCGTAATGAAATCTATGCCCCAAAGCCCTGAAGTGTATGAGAGGGTTCCTCTACTTGGCTTCATGCTTTTATAGTGGTTTTGATGGTACACTCCTTCCAGGCTTGCTCCATTGTGATAGACTGTTAGCCAGAGTCCAGGGGAAAAGAAGATCCACTGTGCTGTAGCCTTTTAATGGCCTATTGCCTCATGCTTGGCAGGCTTCTCTGTAACAAAAGTATAAATTGAACTAGGAGGATGTTAGGAGATCGTGTCCCAGGAGAAAATCTCTGCGGATGATGTCAGAACAATTAGATGTTAAAAGTTGCAGACTCTACAATTATTAACAAGCTCAGGAAAACTAATTAAGAAGGGTGTAGAGGCTACCTGGCTTGCTCAGAAGTTTAACTTGGCCAATGAAGATTCTGTACCCCAAGATTTGAGGAGTAATCTAGGAGTTTCCAACTGGGCTAACAGCTGAGGACTGGGATCAACGACAGTATACACGGAAAAGAAACACAAAAGTTAGTCTTCTGGGGAGGCTTCTATTATGGCCCTCAACTTGTACTTTAATTACCTATCCTGTTTTTTCAACTTGCCTGAAGACTCCAAGGTGTCAAAATTGTACTTTACTGCATGGTTCACTGCCAGGAACATTACTGTTAGTAAAAACTTGTTATAATGATTAATTATTATTTAACAAAGAATGAATCTTTAACATCCTGGAAGGGAATAAATATTAACATTCCCTCCAAAGAATGTATATTTTTCAGTCAGGTGGATGAGTTTGATTTTTGGTGGTTTCACTTACACCTATGAGACATAGAGATAATTACTGTATATGTATATGGACCACCATTTCCTCATGGGAAAGGAATAAGTATAGTCTCTGGCACTAAAGAGTTGCTGGGAAGATTAAATACGCTAATTTATACGAGTTTTATAATGTAATAATGTGTTAAGCTCAGTGCCTAGCACATAGAAGGAACTCAATAAGTGGTAACTATTATTACTATTGTTATTATGATGATGATAATTGCTAAGAAGTTTCATCTTATGGAAAGATGTTTTGAAAGTCAGGACATAAGCAAAAAAAATTATATATATTAAAACTTCCCTTGAAGATTCATTCATTGTGCATAAATGAACAGAGCTCAGACTCCAGGAAGATCAAAAACCAAGAATTAACTTTTTGTTTCTTTTGCATTTTGGCCGTGACTTTCCTCTTTCCAAAGCAGTAAAGGCCGGAGCCTACTTTGAAGGGTAGAAGGGAGAAAGAGTTAATTAAATTTAATTGTCTTTTGGCCACGCTCAGATCGTTGAATTTGAATAAGTTGAACATATGTGTGGTGTGATTCCACTGTTTTGTAGCTCTTGATTTTTTTGAATGCTAAGTCTGAAGCAAGTTCTGGACACTTAAGAGCAGCAATGGCTCATAAGAGAGGGAAGTATCTAATAGAAAAGGCTAATGAATCAAGTTAGGTAGGAAGCTCCATGGCCATGCATAGGTCACTGGAGTATTTTGTTACCCTTCCCAAGAACTTCAAAGGATAGATTTTCAAGTTTTGTGAAGTAGCCCTGATTGACTGTCCTTTCTTAAGGTCAGCTGTGAAAACTTCCCCAGTCCTGGCCATTTCCCTCTCAAGAATGTCAATATGGGGACTTTCCTGGTGGTCAAGTGGCTAAGACTCTGAACTTCCAATGCAGGGGGCCCAGGGTTAGATCCCCTGGTTAGATCCCACATGCTGTAACTGAAAATCCTGCATGCCGTGACGAAGACTAAAGATCTATATGCTGCAACTAAGACCTGGCACAGCCAAATGAAAAAATAAATATAAAAAACAAAGCATGTCAACATGAGCAGACCTAAACATCTCCACCATCCAAATGACAATACCTAAAATGTCCCCTGGCACATGCATCAGCTGTGACCACCACTATAAGAAACTACCGACTGTCTCAGCTACAGGGAACTGGCTAGGCTAGTCCACTAAGTGCGTGTTCATTCACTTCAGTTGTGTCCGACTCTTTGCAATCCTATGGACTGTAGCCCACCAGGCTCCTCTATCCATAGGATTCTCCAGGCAAGAATACTGGAATGGGTTGCCATACCCTCTACAGGGGATCTTCTCCACCGAATGATCAAACCCCAGTCTCCTGCATTGGCAGGCAGATTCTTAACCACTGAGCCACCTGGTAAGTCCAATTCTAGCCCATTAGTTCCTGGGAATTCTAGGAATTGAAGGAAGGTGTGGGGAGAAAGAAGAGGAAAGACAGCAAGACCAGCACAGACCCAGGCTCTTCAGAGAACCAGAGCCATGCACAGTGGTAGCTCATGAGCCATATCCAACATATTTTGTTTGGTTCACACAGTGTTAATTTTTTTTTTAATTGGCTGCCAACATTTTTAAAAATCAAGAGATATCTCTTAAATTTTGTAATTTCTGGCTTCCCTTGAAAAATCAGAAAATTTGGCAGTACTGAGCCTGTGCGCTCACATGGTTCCCAGCTGACTTCATCTGAATGGCAGTGACTTCATTGGCTCAGGTACACTTCTTCTGTTTTCTCCATGCCTAATAAGCCTTGTTCTCCTTGCTATACTTATATTATGTATGTACTGTTACATTTCCATATTATGGATTTTCTTATGATAAAAGGAAAAGTAAAATGTTCCCTGTACCCAAAGCAGAGAATAGAAATGACCATGTGCCCAGAACTAAATTCCCTGTGCTGTACAGCAGGTTCCCACTAGTTATCTATTTTACACAAGGTAGTGTCTGTATGTCCATCCTAATCTCCCAATTTGTCTCCCCCTCCCCTCCCCCACCATTCTTTTCTTTCCATCTGCATCTCTATTCCTGCCCTGGAAAGAGATTCATTTCATTGTACAGCAGAAACCAATACAACATTGTAAAGCATTTGCACTCCAGTTTTAAGAAAAAGAAAAAAAAAAAAAAAAGCCCAACCAAACAAAAATGACCATGTGATTTAAGACTTTTTATAGCCATTAGATTTTTATTGATTACAATTAATAAAGAATTAATTTTATCTTTTTTGTTCTTTGGCATTAAATACAATGCTTGACTTTCCTTGCTACCTATTGCCAGAACTTTATATGACTGGAGGGAATTAAGATAAAAATATCAATTTTTTTCTTTTTAAAAAAAATTTCATTGGAATATAGTTGATTTAAAATGTTGTGTTAGTTTCCACTGTAGGGCAAAGTGATTCAGTTACACATATAGACACTGTTTTTAGATTCTTTGCCATGATTTAAGATGTTTTAAAATACTGTATATATCTTTCCATTCACATACTGTCCCACTAATACACACCTAAGGGGCACTTCTAGTTTTTTAAATTAAAAAAAATTGTTTTTATTTGTTGTTGTTGTTCAGTCACTAAGTTGTGTCTGACTCTTTGTGACCCCATGAACTACAGCACGTCCGGCTTCCCTGTCCTTCACTATCTCCCGAAGTTTGCTCTCCTTACCTGCCCTACCTTTCTTCCTGTCCCCCCTTACCCTACTCCCTCATCAGTTGGAGAACCCAATTCTTGGCTCAGGGTCTGCTTCTGGGAGAATCCAGTCTAAGAAGAATTGGCCAGTGAGCATTTATTGAGCACTTCCTATAGACAGAACCTCATTATTCGTTAACGCCAGAAAGTAGGTTGACTTGTGCTTGAGTCCCTTTGACCCACATCTTTATCAGCAGTGCAGTTCTAAAAATACAGACCCTCAGTGATGCCATTTAAGCTAGACCTTGTTTCAGCATTTTTAGAATCAAAACTCACCACAACAGTGTATAGCCCAATAAAAAATTTAAAAATAATAAATAAAAGGACTCGAAAAAAATCAATAGCCTTTCCTCTGAAGTCCCAGAGAAGGTGTCAATTCCAGATTTTCTTGGATGACTCTTCCGGTGGAACTTTCACTAGCTATAATGACATGGGTTTCCCAGGTACCAAAATAGAGAAGTTGCTTTGAAAGGTCGGTAATGGAGTCTTTATGTAGGAGGTCTTAATTGAGGAAATCATTGATTTCCCCATTAATATTTTAACCTGCATGAAAGATAAGAAAGTGAAGGCTAATTTAGTTTTAAAAATACTCTACTGAAATAGATCAGGCTGTCTCAACCTTGGCAGTATTGGCATTTTGGGTCGGATAATGATCTGTTGTGAGGACTGTCCTGTGCATTATAGGATATTTAGCAGCATCCTTGGCCTCCACCTCCAACACCATCTCAGCCAGTTGTGACAATCAAAAATATCTCTAGGCATTGTCAAATGTTCTCTGAGGACAAAATTGTCCCTGGGTGAAAATCATTTACCATACATAGGTATTCCATGGAAATTAAAGCCAGAGATTTGAGGTTCAGGGGTTTTCAGAATGGGTGTCAAAAAAGAAAACTATTATTTCTAGTCCATTAACTGTAACTGTAAAGGATGAAATCTGTCATCTGAATTCTGGAGATTATTAGCAGAACCCTCTCTATAAACTGGCACCAAAGTGAATAGTTGAGACCTACTTCATGACCAGCACAGATCACTCTTACATAGTGTTCTTTAGTAAAAGAGATTCACATAGTAAAGAAGATTGTTTTAAAATGTGTGCCATGATTTGTCCTGAATGATTAAAAGATTAGCTGGGAACTTAGTGGATCAAATCTAACAACTGATTAAACAGATTTCTCCCTAACACTTTTGGGTCAGATTCTCTTGACTGCCTTTAAAAAAAGAAAGCAGGTCACAAACATCTGTTTTGAGTTCTCAGAAACTTGAAAAGATTAAAATCAAAAATAAGAAGAAAATAAACAAAGATTGTTTTACCATCTGTTTCCTAACGGTCTCTCACTTAAAAGTATTGCAGTTGCGGAGAAGGACAGATATTGTAAGTCTTTTGAATCCCTAAAGTAAGCCAGTAAAGAGGCCTGTGTGGATAACTTTAAAGGCAATGAGGATTATGCAAAATCTTTGTTTTAAATCCGATGCAAAGCGTGTATTTCCTGTCTCTTGGTGACGTATATATCTGAGTAAAGTACACTGTCTGTCAAGCAGTCTGTGCCATATCAGGCCTCTGTCAACTTAGATAGAATCTCTTAGTGAAAACTGTAGAATCCAACAACGAATCCATGGATATCTCAGATTCTTATTAAAATTTTTAGAAAATAATCTGAGGACACATGAACTTTCCTTATTTTGATCTCTTTAATGATATGAATAAGTTATCATCGTTGGAATCATTCATCAAAAATTAGTTAAAGAGGAGGTAGGAGCACTAATGCTGATGTCCCATCCAATGGCCAAAGTACTGGGGCTTCAGCTTCAGCATCAGTCCTTCCAGTGAGTATTCAGGACTGATTTCCTTTAGGATGGACTCGTTTGATCTCATTCCTATCCAAGAGACTCAAGAGTCTTCTGCAGCACCATAATTCAAAGCATCAGTTCTTTGGTGCTCAGCCTTCTTTATGGTCCAGCTCCACATCCGTACATGACTACTGGAAAAACCCTAGGTTTGACTATATGGACTTTGTCGCCAAAGTGATGTCTCTGCTTTTCAATGTGCTGTCTAGGTTTGTCATAGCTTGGACTCAGCTGGTAAAGAATCCACCTGCAGTGTGGGAAACCTGGGTTCAATCCCTGAGTTGGGAAGATCCTCTGGAGAAGGGAAAGGCTACCCACTCGAGTATTCTGGCCTGGAGAATTCCATGGACTACAGTCCATGGGGTCGCTAAGAGTCGGACATAACTGAGCAACTTTCACTTTCATGGTTCATGGTTTCTTCCAAGGAGCAAGTGTTTTTTAATTTTGTGTCTGCCATCACCGTCCGCAGTGATTTTGGAGCCCAAGAAAATAAAATCTGCCACTGTTTCCAGTTGTTCCCCATCTATTTGCCATGAAGTGATGGGATTGGATGCCATGATCTTAGTTTTGTGAATGTTGAGTTTTAAGTCAGTTTTTTCACTCTCTCTTTCATACTCATCAAGAGGCTCTTTAGTTCCTGTTCACCTTCTGCTATTAGAGTGGTATCATCTGCAAAAATCTCCAGTTCTTAGCAAGTCTGTCTTTTAACAACTACACAACCCTTCTCTCTGTCTTTTCTTCATCAGAAGTGAATGGGGGCACTCATTCTCCTACTCTGTTGAACTCTATTCTTTTCTCAAATGGGGGTGATGCCTAGGTTTCCCTCCCTCAAATGGAGAAGATTTTGTTTTAATAGATCTTATACCTCAGGTCCTTTTGGAGTCAGGTGACTTATTCCTCCATCAATGCCCAAAGCCATAGACCTGGCATATCTTACTTATAATAAGGCCACAGCAAAATTCTTGCATGTGTTTCTGTTGCCGACCATTTTACATATTAATACACGAATGCTCTCCAGTGTTTGGCACTTTGTATTTTGGGATTTGCTTCTCAGGTTCTGTTATGCATGGTTGAACAATTAAATATCTACTCTGCTTTGTTCCTACCAAACTAATGGTTGGCTTGTTTTAAATATAAATCATCATCAACTCCATCTAGAGCCTGGCAAAGTCAACAGTTAAGTGAGCTGCCTGGTGGTCCTAATTGTAAAATGGACAGATAAGGTTTCATTGGTTTTAAATCCCAAGTTCTAGTCATTGTTTTATAGCCTGGTTGGGGAGACAGACATTAAGCAAACAATTACACAAATAAATGTAAAACTACCAATCTGCTTAGTGCATGGGTTTTCAGTCTCAGTACTGTTGGCATTTTGGGCTGAATAATTCCTTGTTGAGAGCTGACCTGTGCACTGCAGGGTGAATACTAGCATCCATGGCTTCTACACGCTAAGGGACCTTCATGCCCCTCCTCTTCATCTGTGACCACCATAGATGTCTCCAGACATTGCCAAATGGCCCCTATGGGGCACAGTCACATCTAAATAAGAACCAAGAGGCTACCAAGAGGAGAGAGATTCATGCTTTATACACAGCATATAATCGATGATGGGAACATGATACAGCCTGGATCACCTAGAGAGATTTCCCCAAGACTATGGTATCTGAGCTAAGACCCCAATGATTAATAGAAGTTAACAATGAAAAGAAAGAGGGGAAAGCATTTAATTCACTCATCATTCACTTATTCATTCATTCAAGAAGTGTTCAGTCTTTAAAAGATAAGACAAAGTTGGAGGAACTGCCTGATATTAAGATTTACTATATGGAGGACTTCCTTGGTGGTCCAATAATTGAGAAAACACCTTCCAATGCAGGCGATGTGGGTTTAATCCCTGGTGGGGGAACTAAGATCCCACATGTTGCAGGGCATCCAAGCCTGTGGTCACAACTACAGAGGTCATGTACTCTGGAGCCCATGTGCCACAACTAGAGAGAAGCCCGAGTGCCACAATAAACAGCCTGCATATTGCAACTCAGTCCCAGCACAGTCAAAAATAAAATAAATAAATATTTTTAAAAATAAGATTTACTATAAAGCTATAGTGGGTTTTCCAGGTGGCACTAGTGGTAAAGAACCCACCTGCCAATGCAGGAGACATAAGAGACATGGGTTCTATCCCTGGGTTGGGAAGATTCCCTGGAGGAAGGCATGGCAACCCACTCCAGTATTCCTGCCTAGAGAATCCCATGGACAGAGAAGCCTGGCAGGCTACAGCCCATAGAGCCGCACAGAGTCTGGACACAACTGAAGTGACTTAGCATGCATGCACATAGTAATCAAGAGAATGTGGTATTGACTAAGCGATATATACATAGAGCAATAAGACCAAATGGAGAGTCCAGAAATATTCAAAAATGACCCACGGAGTTTTTACAAAGGACTTAGATGATTCTACTGAGAAATGCTAGCTTTCTCAAGAAGTGGCTTGGGAACAATTAGAAATTCATATGTTAAAAAAAAAAGAATCTTACCCAAAACTTATACTTTATATAATTATTAACTGAAAATGTGTTCCATAGATCTAAGTGTTAAGTGGAAAAGCATAAAACATTTAAAAGAAAACATGGAGTCAAATCTTTATGACCTGGAGTTGGACAAAGAGATTTTAAACTTTACACCAAAAGCATGATTTTAAAAACGGAAGAAGTACTTAATGAATGCCTGCTATGTGCCAGTTCTCTTCTAGATGCTGATGATACAGCAACAAATCAATCAAAATAAGTCCTATGCTAATGGAATTTCCCTTGTAGTAAGAGAAGACAGTTAATATACAGGTGAACAACTAATGCAAAGTGCAGAATCTACTTTATCTAGAGAGGACAGGGAAATACTCTCTGAAAATGTAACCTTTGTACTGATACCTGAGTAATGAGAAGGAGCCAGCGAAGCAAAACCCTGGGGGAAATAAATTCCAGGCAGGGATAGAAGCATGCACAGAGTTACTATGGGGAACGGTTTGAGAGTGTTCAATACCAGATTCCCTTTATGTCCATTTTGAATCCCTGACCATAAGATTAAGAAACTGAAAGCCAGAGCTATTTAATGGCTAAGAAGTTGCTTTAATGATACCTATTTCTGGTGTCCATATAGGGGCAAATATACTGGTGCCCACACCACCCCTGAAATAGTAAAAATCAAGCATAAATTGTTAGTTGAACTGATATTACTATGTTCAGGACAGTTTATCCAAGATCCCATTGTTTGAGTAGTCTGTTCTGTGGCTAAAAGAAAGAGCTCTTAAAATGTCATTGGCTATAAATGTAGTCCCCCTATCCTGATGATGAAATTTATAAGAGAGATAAACAGCCTGCAATTTCTGTTAATAGGGTCTACAAAATGGCTTTATAATGAGGAAGGCAATTGACAAGATCATTTAAAAAGAAATAATGTGGCAAATACATCCAGAGGCTATGTTTTCTAATAGTAAGTTTGCATTAGACAACATGTAATATTTAGCAGAGAACTTTCTCTGTGTTTATTTTTCCCCAAAACAGTAGCAGCTTCCAAAGTTCCCTACCCCAATCTGGATAGCTACCCAAGGATGCACACGTCAAGGATGCTGTTGAATTTTAGACTGAGTGGTACCCAACTATCCTATTTTACAAAGAAAGGATGCAAAGCTCAGGAAAGTTAAATGACTAGCCCAGGGTCATAAAATAATTTGTAATATTGCCAAGACAAGAACACCCTTCTTTGAGAAGTTGTCAATGTTTCTTGCCTTTCATGAACTCTTGCCTCTGTTTTGCACAGATTGCTCATTAAAGGAAGTGTCTTACAAGCTTAATTAAATCCATACTTCCCTTCAGCACTGCTCATCACATTGTCGTTGTTCAGTCGCTAGGTTGTGTCCAACTCTTTTGTGATCCCATAGCTTATAGCCCACCAGGCTCCTCTGTCCACGAGATTTCCCAGGCAAGAATACTAGAGTGGGTTGCCATTTCCTTCTCCAGGGGATCTTCCCAACCCAGAGACTGAACCTGAGTCTCCTGCATTGCAGACAGATTCTTTACCACTGAGCCACTGAGGAATCCTGCTTATCACATTAAATCAGTGCTCTTTGCCTGACCGAGGGACATTTAGCAAGGTCTGGAGACATTCTGGTTATCACAACCACTGTTAGGGTCTACAGGCATCTAGGAGGTAAAGGCCAGGGATGCTGCTAAGTATCCTACAATGACATGAAAACTCCCACAGCACAGAATCATCCAACCAGAGTGTCAGTAGTGCCACATCTGAGAAGCTCTGTCCTGGGCTTTGGTGCTGTCTTCTTCACTAGACTTCCATGTCAGTGAGAACTGGGGCTTTCCTGACTTATTCTTGTCTTGGCTACTGATGTTCAGTGCTTTCTCTGAACTTAATGGTCGCACTTAATTTAATTGTGAGCTACAATGAGAGATGAAAATTCCTTCAAAAAGTGGTAATGAGAAGCAGAAAAACTGTAAAAGGCCAATGATTACTTCCCTTGGTTAGTTGGAGACATTTAAAAGTAATGGTCTTTCATCCTTTTGGGAGCATAGATTACCCTTGAGAATCTCACAAGAGTTTTGGATGCTTTCTCCCTAAAACTACCATTCGTAAAACACAGTTTTCCATACAATAGGGCTAATGATACGCTGGACAGGTCAAGGATTCTGGATCTAGACAGACATGTAGAATATTTTCTACTTCCTTGCCCTTTGGGTAGTATAGTAAACTACTGGTTCAATACTGGCTTCCCAGGCAGCTCAGTGGTAAAGAATCTGCCTGCCAATACAGGAGGCTCGGGAAACTCGGGTTCAATCCCTGGGTTGGGAAGATCCCCTGAAGTAGGAAATGGCAATTCACTCCAGTATTCTTGCCTGGAAAATTCCATGGACAGAGGAGCCTGGTGGGCTACAGTCTTTGGGTTGTAAAGGGTTGGACCTGACTGAACATGTGTACATGGTTCAATAGTGGTTGCCCTTATTCCCAAGAAAATTGGTTTCTACTTTAAATATTTTAAAATAAAATGATTCAAATATTAGAAATGGCCTACACAGTCATCTAGTGAAATGAACAAGCAAAATGTAAATTATCATACAGTGTTTTAAAAAATGAAAATATTGAAAATGTTAGCTGCTCAGTTGTGTCTGACTTCTTGTGACCCCATGGACTGTGGCCCATCAGGCTCCTCTGTCCATGGGATTCTCCAGGCAAGAATGCTGGAGTGGGTTGCCATTTCATTCTCCAGGGGATCTTCCCTACCCCAGGATCGAACCTGGGTATCCCACAATGCAGTTGGATTCTTTACCATCTGAGCCACCAGAACTGAATCCATATCCATCAATTTGGATCACTTTAAAAAAAAAAACTTGTTATTAAGTGAAATACATAGGCTATAGTACCTTTCACATGCTGTGATATCATGTATATTCAAAAACACAAATAACACAGATAAAATATTACTATATAATATAAATAGAAACATATATCTATAGTGAAATTTGGAAGGATTCATACAAAATTCAGGATGGTAATTGCTTCTTGGGAATTAGAGATAAGAATAAGGCGGGGAAGAGAAGGCAAGGGGAATGTCAAGTTTTCTGGAAACTCATTTCTTCTAATTGAAAACAAAGGATGATGGGGAAGGAAAAAAAAAAGCTAAAGCATCCAATCCTGATGGGTAGCTGCAAAGATGTTTCTTATATTCTGTATTTTAAACTGAATTATTCAGTATTTTAAATTTTTTTCAGAAAGAGGAAAAAAAATCTCAGATATATAATGGAGATTTTCAGTTACTGAAACTCTAACAGACATGATCCCACTCCTTCAAAGTATACTGGGTTCCTTACAAGTTTACTGTGTATTATGTTTGCTTTGGCAAAACAAGCAAACTGCCCTGAAATGCCTTGCATGCATGGCTTCATTTTTACAGTCATTGATTCACAAGTGTATTTTTCTTTTTCTGCCCACCTAGTTCTTATTCATGGTAGAGAAGTCAACGTGGATCCTCTAAAATATTTTAGTTTTTCTCTATATTTGGGCAGATCCAGTAGAGATGAAGGTAGGAAACATGAAGGGGAGGAGAGAGGCAGAAAGTTTTCTGGATACATGAATGGAAGTAGATATATACTAGTGTTATAAATGTTAGAACCAATTTAGGTTATGTGACCATGTCAATAAAAGCCATTTATTGCAAATTATATGCTCCAAAGCCAGTGAATATCATCATCATCATGTTTTTTTAAACAATGTACAACATTTGAAATCATATAATTAGAACATTATTTAAATCTTAGCAAGAAAATAGAAGCAGATGTTTGTAACGGAACAGCCCCAGGTTAGAAGCCAAGCGGCCAAGATTTCCCTTTCTTTTCCACAGTAAATAGCCACATGCCCTTGGGCAAGTCACCCTCACTCTCTGAGCCTCAGTTTCCTGATCTGCAAAATGAGGGGGTTGGAATGGATCAATAGTCACAAACTGGAGGCCCTTGAGTTGTTTCAAGCTTGCAAATATGTTTTTGTTTGGCCAAGTGCTTAAAATGGTTTCAAACTAGTTGTCAACATTTGGTAATTTAGAGATTTTAATAAGCATCCAGAATTCTGGGTTCTCTCGAAAAGCAATTCTGACAACACTGTTTCTCAACCATGGATTGTTATTGTTAGTGGAGATCTTTGTTAGACACGGCATGTGCTTTCCAATTTGCCACAGTCTCCACTCTTCCCTATTGTCACACACTTGACCCAATGTACTTATTTGTGTTTTTGCCTGGCCCTTCAAAGCTTTGAATTTGTAACCTATGGATCAAAAGTTCTTTAAATTCTTCCGAATCTAATCATTTCTTGACCCTAAAAAGGGATTGCAGCATGACAACAGGATCTTCCAACTGAACCAGACATATGGAAAGCTGAAACAATATCACCACCAAATTGAAAGAGCCCTTCTAGTCATTTTTGGCTTCCCTGGTGGCTCAGAGTGTAAAGAATCCACCTGCTATGTGGGAGACCTGGGTTCATTCCCTGGGTTGGGATGATCCCCTGGAGGAGGGCATGTCAACCCACTCCCATATGCTTGCTTGGAGAATCCCCATGGAGAGAGGAGCCTGGTGGGCTACAGTCCTTGGGGTCACAAAGAGTTGGACATGTTTGAGCGACTAAGCACAGCACAGCACAGCACAGCACAATCATTTCTGGAGCGTGGAGGAAAAACATGTTGAGCTAATGGAAATTTTGTTTCCCTGTTCTATTTATTTTTAAAGGAAATCATGAATTTTTGATGAAATAATCCTAGAAACATGAAAAGCAAGTCTAATGATTAAAGAGTGGCCTGTTTATAGAAAATTAGCATATCTAGATTAACATTTTTAAAATCTCCTTTCAGAAATAACAGAACAACATCAAGTTATATAGCTTGGACTTTAAATCTTTCCACCAAAGACACTCAAGTATACCCACACATATGAGTCCAGAGGTTTCTGTTAACATATTCAAGTTTTAACCATAAGCAACTTAGAAAACACCAGACAGGCCAAAATACATACCAGTTTGCAACCTCTTCAGTGAAAGTGAGTTATTTCCAAAGTCATTACTAAATGATCTACTCCAACAAGATTGGAATCTTTGTGATTAAGTAACATTGTTGCAGAATTGCTAAAGGACATTTGTTTTATTTCCCAAGGACTGTCCTTGGCCTTTGGCAGGAAAGATGATAGTCTCTGAACAATCTGATTTAAGATTTCCCTGGACCCCAGTGCTCACGCTCTTCACTAAGGAGCTGGACTGCAGGGCTGGCCTTTCTCCACGGTGTCTCAGCCAGTGAAATGCCAAAAGAAAATGATTAAAAAGCCTTTTCACATATAAAAAGGGCTTAGTGATGTACCCGCAAAGGAGATTACAGTTATGAGGACTTCACTGGCGGTCCAGTGGTTAAGACTTCACCTTCCAGTGCAGGAGGTGTGGGGTTGATCCCTGGCCTGAGAGCTGAGATCCCACATGCTCTGCAGCTAAAGAACCAAAAAACAAAACAGAAGCAATATTGTAATGAATTCAATAAAAACTGTAAAAATGGTTCACATCAAAAAATCTTTTTAAAAAAAGATAATTATGTGTGCGTCATTGTGAGGTTCCCATTCAAGCATATCACTTCTATAATCTGGAAGCGAGGGCAGATAGCCTAAGAACACAAGTTCACATTCAAAACTAATTATCAGCAACAGCTTCCTACTAGGTTGAACTCTATGAATTTGCCGATACGTGGCCTTTAACCACAACAAGGCAATTTCCTATGATTTACCCTAATATTAGTTTGTGTTTAGATATAACCATTTAAGTTTTCTAATTTTTTAGTTTCAGGACATCATCATTAGCACACTTAAAACAAAGTACTTATTTAATGATTTACATTGTGATGTATGCAAAGATTGTACACAATAACTTCATATGTTTGTACCACATTTGACTATAAAAACACAGCAGCCTTAGGTTAGTGAAAGGAGAGGCTTTCATTTCCTCTCAGTGCATGTGCAAAGGCCCTGAGGTTAAAGGGAAAGATGATGCATCAATTACAATAAACTCTCCCCACAGAGGCATGAAGTAACAGGTCATCCTTTTGTTATTTACATGTGCGTTAAGTGCCTTCCCTTCTGGCTCAGAGGGTAAAGCATCTGCCTGCAATCCCGGAGACCTGGGTTCGATCCCTGGGTCGGGAAGATCCCCTGGAGAAGGAAATGGCAACCCACTCCAGTACTCTTGCCTGGAAAATTCTATGGACGGAGAAGCCTGGTAGGCTACAGTCCATGGGGTCGCAAAGAATCGGACACGACTGAGCGACTTCACTCACTCACTCACTCACTAAGTGCCTTCAGGGACAGAGTGTGTCCAGGCTTACACAAAAATGCATGATACGTGGTACCTTTTCAGAAGGGGCGAAGTAACTTAAGAGTGTATCAAGAGATGGCTGTTAGTCTCATTAATGTGATTCTTGGTAACTGATCTTAAACAACAGACTAGCTATATAAGTGTCATTTTTAATATGGATAATATTTCTGAGATGCAATTTTTTAAAATCCCTATGGTGAATCTAGAAAATAGTCCTATCTATCCAAGTCATTACATTAATAACAAAATCATAAAAAAAAAGTTTAGATCTCACGTTGTGGTGGGGAAGACCTCCATTCCCACTGTCAGAAAGACCTGGGATCAAACGTTAACACCTGACTTACCAGCTGTGTGGGCTTCCTAGGTGGTGCTAGTGGTAAAGAACCCACCTGCCAATGCAGGAGACACAAGAGACATGAGTTCAATCCCTGGGTCAGGAAGATCTCCTGGAGGAGGGCATGGTAACCCGCACCAGTATTCTTGACTGGAGAATGCAATGGATAGAGGAGCCTGGTGGACACAGTCCATAGGGTCGCAAAGAACTGGACATGAGTGAAGCAACTTAGCACATACACATTACAGGCTGTGTAATCTTTAGCAAATCCTTTCACTTCTCTGGGCCTCAGTTTTCTTGTGTGTAGTATGGCGAGAACAAGATGCTGACTTATGTAGGGTTGCTATTAATAACTAAAAGGGACCACATCCATAATGTGCTTAACAAACATGAGCATGTTTTTCTTATTATAAATTAAGAAACATTTGCCCATCCACACGCTTTTAGCCACAAACTATGCAAGCAGTATATATGTTCTTTTCCCACATCTGGGTTTTCAGCAGGAGATCTTTGGAAAGCACAATGTTGCTGAAGCTAAGAGGATTGAATACTACAGTGATAGTGTATTTTTTTTTCATTGTCAAAAACTCATCCAGTAAGTGTATATCTACCTCTAGCACAAACAAATACATGCATACATAAACCTTTTTATTTTGGAAATAAAATATTTATGAAGCACACTCTCATTAATTCAGTGGCGGAACCTCATGATACACATACCAAAGCACATTCCTTTATACTGCACAGAACATAAAGGGCTTGAAAGTGGGAGTCCAGGGAATTTCTAGCACAGTCTTGCACCAAAAAGCTCAAGCTTCAACATTCTATTATGCACAGAGCAATAGGTGAGGCCCTCATTTTCACTGGAAAGGCTATCAGGGCAGAAGTGCTTGCTCTTGTTGCTTATTGCTGTCATTTTGTTCCTGTGCATTGTCTTGCCTCATCAACTAAATTCTGAGATTCTGAAAGTCAAGACCCATTTGTTTTATCTTGGTTGTTGCCGTGTTTCTACATAAGGCCCAAACCAGCATTAAATATTCACTAGTCAGGAGAAGGGGATGACAGAGGATGAGATGGTTGGATGGCATCACCGACTCAATGGACATGAGTTTGTGTGAGCTCTGGGAGTTGGTGATGGACAGGGAGGCCTGGCGTGCTGCAGTTCATGGAGTCGCAGAGAGTCGGACACAACTGAGCGACTGAACTGAACTGAGCTGAACTGAGTCATCCCAAAAGTATAGGAGTTGTTATTTGTTTTTTCTCTGGGTATGTTTCTTCCAGCCAAACCCATAATATAGATCATAAGTGGGCTGTCCATAAATGGATTTAGCCTGAAGACATCTTTCATTTTATGTACAGAATATTTTGAAATTCTTGGTTGGTGTCAAGAATTTTTAAACATTGGGAGATTTCATGTCAAAATCCAAATTTCCAGCTTTGGTTGAAAAATCAAAACATCTGATCAGTGAGACCAACATTCCCACATGGCAGCAGTGTGTTAGGAATGACAGTGGCTGTGTCCTTTAGAAGGGGAGAACGCATTCTCTAGTTTGCCACAGTCTCACCATTCCCCATTGCTTCACACCTGTCTAGTTCACTGCTTTGTTACTTACTTGGACCATGAGTTTGTCACTTTTGAGAAGTTCTCAGGTTGCTTCTTCACACTTATAGTCTCCGGGGCTTCTCTGCTTTTCTGTTCAGTCACCGAACATGCTCTCGTGTAACTGGAACAGTTTCTCTCAGGAAAGCAGCTTGGAAGTGCTCCCTTCTTTAGGAAGCCATTTCTGGTTTTCCTCACTCAAATGCATCCTTTGAATTTCTCTTTTATATATATATATCATTTTTCACCTTGCCTAGAAATAAAGCACTTGTTACAGGGCCTTGCTCATGGTAAGCACTCAAAACACCGAAGCTTTATTAGTACAGCTATTCATGTTTGCATCTTTTCTTGCAAATTGTTAAATCCCTTGCTAGAGAAAAGGGTTTTACTCATCTTTATACCCCAGTTCCAGAGATTTATGTGAAATTAGTATAAATGTTCATTTAATTAAATATAAATTCAAACAGAGAGCTGGATTCATAACAAAAATTTGTTAAATTAGGGTGGAAAAATATCTGTGAACCTTGACATTGAGTGGGAGACAAATGGTGTAGGGGAAGGGTGAAGCAGTGTTTCTCATTCAATGAGAATTAAAAAAACCTTGTTAAAAATACAAATTTCTGGTCAAGGAGTCTTCTTTAAAAAAAAGATATATTTATTTATTTTTGGCTGCACTGGGTCTTCATTGGTGCACAGGCTTTCTGTAGTTGCAGCAAGTGGAGCCTACTCATTGTTGGGATGTATGGGCTTCCCACTGTGGCGGAGCGTGGGCTTAAGCATAAGGACTTCAGTAGTTGCGGCTCACAGGTTCTGTAGAACAGGCTCAGTAGTTGTGGTACATGGGCTTAGTTGCCCCTTGGCATGTGGGATATTAGTTCCCCAACCAGGGGTTTAACCTGTGCCCTTGCATTACTAGGCAGATTCTTAACCACTAGACCACCAGGCAAGTCCCTCCATGAGCCTTTGGAGCTGAGGTCCAGGAGTCTAGGTTTGGTCAAGCTCTATAGGGAGTTCCTAGGCATACCAACTTCACAGTAGTTCCCAATTGTGGCTGTAACTAATTGCACCTATGGAGCCTAACTCCACTTTCGGATATTCTACTGTGATTGTGTTGAGTGTTAAAAACAAAAACAAAACCATCCCCTCTCATTTGCAGCCCAAGTTGATAATTCTGTACTAGGGTAAGAATAAATTTAAAATAATTTCTTGGTTCTATTGTATTGTGTCTTTTATTTAGCTATTTTTGAAAGTGAAAATGAAAGTGTTAGTCGCTCAGTAGTGTCCAGCTCTTTGCGATCCCATGGACTGTAGCCCACCAGGCTCCTGGTATTTTATAAATATTGGTTTATCGGAAAACTAAGTTGGTAAAAAAAGTCACTTTAATACTTTCTTTAATAATATGTACGTTGTTGTCAGGACTGAATTAGTTAATATACAGAAAGCACTTTAAAATTTTATTTATTTTTGGCTGTACTTTATTATAATAATACCCACTTTAATATTATGAGCTAATATTTATTAAGCATTTACCATGGGGTGGTGGTGGTGGTTTAGTTGCTAAATCATGTCCAATTCTTGCGACCCCATGGACTATAGCCCTCCAAGGCTCCTCTGCCAATGGGAATTCTCCAGATAAGAATAGTAGAGTAGGTTGCCATGCCCTCCCCCAACCCAGGGATCAAACCCAGGTCTCCCACATTGCAAGAGGATTCTTTACCTTCTGAGCCCCCAGGATAGCCCTGAGGCAAGAATACTGGAGTGAATTGTGATTTCCTTCTCAGAGGATCTTCCTGACCCAGGGATTGAACCTGCATCTCCTGAATCTCCTGCACTGCAGGCGATTCTTTACTATTGAACCACCAGAGAAGCCCTTACCATGATTTGGCACTGTTAAAACTTTTTAGGACTTCCTTGGTCCAGTGGTTAAGAATCTGCCTGTAAATGCAGGTGACACTGGTTTGATTCCTGGTCTAGGAGGATCCTACATGCCGCAGAGTAACTAGGCCTGTGTGCCACAGCTACTGAAGACTGCAAGCCTAGAGCCCGTGCTTCGCAAGAAGAGAAGCCACCACAGTGAGAAGCCCATGAACCACAGTGAAGAGTAGCTCCCACCTGCCACAACTACAAAAAAAGTCCCAGTGCAACAGCTAAGACCCAGTGCAGCCAAAAATACATAAATTAAAATTTTAAAGTGCTTTCTGTATATTGACAAATTAAGTCCTGACAATAACTTACAAAGTCAGCATTATTATTATCCCTATTTTAGGTTGAATATTTAGAAAAGCTGGGCTTTCAACCCAGAGAAAACAGCCCTGGAGCTCCCACTGCCAAGGCAGAGCCCCTTTGCACTAAGAAAACCCAGAAAACATCCCACATCTTCCGGAAAATTCTCCTGGACTGCTCTGACCCAGACCAACCTTACTGACATATTTTATGTTGCATTTTTCACATTCAAGACTGTGTCCAGTTTTTTCCCCCAAATATGCTCCAAGCAACTTCTTAGGTGCTCAGCCTTATCCTATTCATCTCCCCTGCATTGCATGGCTCTGCTTTGCCCTACACTCTCGTGTGGTTCTCTAGCGACTGCTTTACATGTACCGGCTTCCTCTCCAAAGAAATTATGCCCTCATTTGTGAGGGCGAAGCAAGCATTGATCTCTGCAATGTCCCCTTACCTGTGGTCCTGTGTTGCTGTTCTCCTTGACTAGACAGTATGGCATGGTGGTTAAGGAGTCTGCAGACCCAAGTTTAAATATAGGCATGACCTCTTTCTAGTTTCATATTCTTTTTTTTTTTTCTAGTTTCATATTCTTGGGTGGAGCAGTAAACTTCCCTGAGCCTCAAGTTCCTCCTCTGCAAAATGGGGATCTTTTCACTCAGCTGATAGAGAGTTGCAATGTGCTAAGAACTGAACTGGGAGAAGGAAATGGCATCCCACTCCAGTACTCTTGCCTGGAAAATCCCACTGAGAGAGGAGCCTGGTAGGCTGCAGTCCATGGCGTCTTGAAGAGTCGGATAGGACTGAGGGACTTCACTTTCACTTTTTACTTTCATGCATTGGAGAAGGAAATGGCAACCCACTCCAGTGTTCTGGTTTGGAGAATCCCAGGGATAGGGGAGCCTGGTGGGCTGCCATCTCAGGGGTCGTACAGAGTCGGACACGACTGAAGCGACTTAGCAGCAGCAGCAAGAACTGAACTAGGCAAACATAAACCCTGGCCTCAAGGGGCTTCCAGATCAACTCCTTTCTCTCAGGAGAATGAAATGACATGATAAACCAAATAAAGTGCTTCCTTAGCTTAGGTCAGGGGGCCATGTAATAGGCACTCAATAAATGTTAGCTATTCATTTAATATCTTCTATTTAATTAAAAGCAAGCAATCCATTCTGACACCTGAAGAAAATTTAATTAAACCTCACACTGCACAGATACAATATTATACATTACTCCATCTCAAGCTTTTACTGATTTTGCTTGTCATTTCATGTCAGTAGCAGCTATGCCAGGGCCTGGGAAATCAAGACAGCCCCTCTATCCCCCTTTACCATCCTTTTTTTTTTTTTTTTTTTTGTAGGCTGGTGGTCAGAATAAGGAGAAGAAGGAGAAGAAAAGGAAGAGGAGGAGGAGGAGAAATGCCAATACCAGGGTAACAGAAGCAAGTCTCTTTCAAATATTGATACTGGATGATTCAACCAAAACATTCACAAAAATATGGAGCTGTATAATTGTGTAGTAGTCACAAAATATTCTTCAAAGTGGATTGAGTTTTAAAAATGAATTCATTCATATTGTATAGAGTAGTGGGTGTGGAACTGGGACACACATTTAAAGCTGTGTAAGAAATATTTTCTCTGGGCCCTGTCCCGTGTACTCCAGGGTTCTACTTGCCAACTCATTTGGAGACAATAGGAAAACCTCAATAGATCCTTCACCAATGGTCCTCCCTTCTTCCTCTTCTCTTCTCTGCTATCCTACACTCAGCATCAGATCAAGTTGGAACCCCTGTCTTGCCACTTCTTAGCGATTTTGAATTAACCCCTCTCTCTCCTTTCTTCATCTGTAAAGAAAACACAATAAAACACTCCTGAATCACAGAACTGTTCTGCCTGGCATTGGGGAGGCTTTCGCTTTCACCCCTCTTCTTTATCTGTCTCTGCCTCTCTGTGTCATCCTCTCTCTCTCTCTTCTTTCTTTTCTCTTTCTCTGTACACTCCCTCCCTTCTTTCCTTCTTTTTGTTTCTTTCTTTCAAGAGTCGAAACACCAGTTTGCTGGAATCTCAAATTAAGTCATTAGTCGGACCCAGTCCCATCCTTGGCTAGATTTTGCGCCTCTTGCAGCCGCCGGTGTTTTATTCCCTTTATTCTAAGGGCAGTCGAGTCGGGATGCTTGAAACCTGGAAAGCGGAATCAAGTCCCTCCCAGTGCTTTAGAGCCGGAGGGAGAGAAGATAGGCGCGGGCTGGCGACCCCCTCCCTTTTCCCCACTCCTGGCAGCGCCAACCGTTCCGCGCCCCTTGGCACCAGCGCCTTTTCTCTGTCGGGAAGACGAGCCCAGCCCACAGCCGCGCGGCGGGGGCCGAGGGCGCCCCCTCCCTTCTCTCGCTCCCCCCTCCCCTTCTTCCCCTCCCGATACAATGACTGGGCCGGAACAGCGCCTCAGCAGTGTCTCATTGGCAGCGGCCGCCCCAGCCCCCGGAGAGGCGGCGGGAGGGGGCAGCTAGGGAGAGGGAGCCCAGAGCCGGGGCTGACAGCGAAGAGATAGGCAGGACGGAAGGACTACAGGACGCGAGGAGGGCGGCCCGGAGCGCAGCTTTAAGTGTGGATCAAGCGAGGACGCGCGGAGAGCGGCGGCGGGGGCGACTAGCAACCCTGGGTCGGGGGATGCGGCAGGCGCTGGCTGCCTTGCGAGTCCGGGAGTCTGGCTGCGCGGCTCATGTGCTGAGCAGGAGCTTGGGCAGAGAGAAGGAAGAAAGCAGCCGCCCAGGAAGGCGCTACGTAGAGCGGAGTTGCGGAGCTGGCGCAGAGCCGGGTCCCCAGGTCCTGCGAGGTGAGCAGCGGAGACAATAAAGTAGCGGTCGACAGTCCGCCGAGCGCCCGAGGCTGGAAGCGGGAGAGCAGGTAGGTGGATGACTGCCCCGGGTGCCCGGAGCGCACTGAGGGGGACGACCTTGCGACGCGCCACCACGGCGCCGCTTCCCGTGCGCTCCAGGCGCAGCGCGCGTTTGGAGACCCCCAGTGGAGGTGCGGGTCCCGGGCGCTCCTGCCGGCAGGAAACCCCGCCCCGCCGCTCCCTGGCTGCCTGCAGCCTCCGCTGGAGTCCCTCGGGCACTTGGCGCGGCGGCGCTTCGGTCGCTTTGGTAGTGTGGAGACAGGAAGTTTGGCGGTTTCTGGGCGTTGGCGCTGGTGGGGTTTGCAAACGCGCCGCCAGAGACCATGTGCTTTGATTGCCGCGCGTTCGTGGGAGGTGGGGAGAAATGCTGATGAATCCCAGATCCCTCTGCCCAGAGATACTTTCAAAAAGCGGCGAGAAGAGTGGAAGGGGGAAATCCTTTGCGTCTGCAGAGAATGCTAAGGGTTTGGTTTGGCTGCTCTTTTCAAATAGGTGTGTCTGCCCCTAGCCGCTGCTGTGTTGAAGAGGCTGTATGCGTGTGGTTCGCTCCCTCTCTATTTTCTAGAATATTTCACTTTTTACTTTTGTCTAGGGAGGGAAAAACAAAGATGATATTTTGGGAAATTCCATTCGATCTGGGCTAGGTGATGAACTCTTCCTTTGCGTTGAATGATCTGTACTCCGAACGATATTGCCGAGCAGTGCCTGGTCTTGTTCACAAAAGGGGTGAGAGCTTGTATTAAACCTTCCCCGGATCTGAGAACGCTGCCGCAGGAGGAGATCTCGCTTGTTCTTTGTGTGGCCGCTTCCTTCCAGATGTGAGAGGGTTGGGCTGGGCGCTCCTGGGTGGGGTAATAATTATCGTGAACATTCCTGCGATCTGCTAGGACTTGTAAGCATACCAAAGCCAACTCCTCTGAACTTTGCGAACCGACTCGGTCTGCTTGCTGGTACCCAGACAGCAGCATCTGGAAGGTGGCCCCTGGAGGGTGTGGGGGTGGGGGCAGAACGACCCTGGAGTGCTGACAGCCTCAGTCTTTAGGGAAAGGTTGTTGATCCTTCAACGTTAGCTAGTGTTTGCCCATAAACTTGTCAACTCATTTGGAGGTTGGGTGCAGGATTTTAGCGCGGTCCCTGGCATGCTGTTTCCTGTCGTAAAGAGAATGTGTCTGTGGAGCTTCCCTATCAAACCTCTGCGGGGGAGAAGCAGCTTCACCTTACTTAACCTCAGCAGACTGCTCTTTAATCCCCCATACACACTCGCCTGCCCAGGAGACCCCGGCTCAATCCCTGGGTCGGGAAAAATCCCCTGGAAGAGGACATGGCAACTCACTTCAGTATTCTTGCCTGGAGAATTCCATGGACAGAGGAGCCTATCGGACTACAATCCATGGGGTCACAAGAGTCGGACACGTCTTAGTGACTGAGCACAAGCACACACATACCCTTTAGGAATGGTGCTTAAGAGAATTTACTATGAAACAGGCATCCCAGTAGGCAGTTTGGGACCATCATAAACAGTCCACGGAGTGGTCAACTGAGCCCTCGAGGGAGGTTAAGTAACCTGCCATAAGTTACACTGATAATTTTTTATTTACATCAGGTCTGTTTCCAAATGCCAGGCTTTTAACCATAACAGTGCCTCTAACAAGGCTGTGTTGTGGTGACACTGACAATGATGAAGCAAAAATAATTACAACACAACAATGGATTCATAAGATTAAATCAAATGACATTGAAAAGAATGGCTGAACCAAGGTAAACACTCAGGGTATAATTTGGTCTCTAAATTCAATGTCATAAACTAGGCGATGGGTATATTGATAACTCTATGAGTCTTCTTTTGTGTATCTGAAAAATTTGATATAAAGAGTGAATGTACCTGCACTCATGTGCATGCACGCGGACACACACACACACACACACACACGCACGCACACATTCACCCTTACCTTTTGAACAGTGCTTATTATTGTTTTCTAAAAGATGGCCAGAAGTATTTACGCAATTCCAAGAACTTCTTGAACATAAGAGGTTTATCATTTCCTCATGACATCCGCAGATATTAATTAAACACTTCATTTGCTTCAGTTCAGTAATGCAGGTATAATGCATTTGAACACTATGATGATGGAAATCCACCTAACCTACTATTATAGTGAGGTCTGTTTTTCATGATCCCTGGGAAAAAGTTCTCGGAACTCTCTTCCGAGCATGCAAGCGATTGTCTTAAACTTCACTTGGTTTGGAAATGAATAATGGTTTTGAATTTGCATGTTAGTGGAGGGAAAGTTAATGGCTTCTCAAACAGGCAGACAACTGTGCATGAGCCTGACAAGCTAGAAAAGTATGGGCAGAGTTAAGTTCACCAGCCTCTCTGGAGTGGAAATGCAGTTTTCTCAGGACTGTTTACTGGACTGGCCTCTATTTCTAGCAAGCCTGGGAATCCGAGCTGTCCATTTGAGTCCACAGATTGAATCAAGACTCTGCAGTGCTTTTGAGCAGACAAAAAGGAAATTTTGGCTAACTGACAATACAAATAAGGTACATGGAAAACAGTTAAAAATATCCTGTCAGCTCCCCCACCCCCGTCAAAAATGTCCTGTCTTGTCCAGCCTGCAGTAACTGTTTGAAACTTCAGGAACTCTTCATTTTTATTTTACACACATTACACACTTAAATGAAGGCATCAGTCTTATACTGCAAGGAATTTCTCTCTCTTTCTCCCTCCCTCTCTCCATCCCTCCCCCTAAATCTGCCCTAGAGATCTGATGTTATCGTGAAGGCACTATTTTAAAATACTCAGCCACTGCTGAGGTTCAGTGAAATTATTAAATCATGTAACTCAGCTCATCAGCAGCACTTGGGTGTTAATTTCCTTAGATATCTCTCTTCTCTCTCTTTGTAGACATGGTTTTTGTTTTGCTTTAAAAGCCACGTACCTTTTTTTTTGGTAATTCATTTATATCTCGGTCATTAAGATTCTTTTCTCTTTTCTGTTAAGTGCCTGTCCTGTGTGGCCAGAAAGAAACTGTAAAGTAGCAATTTTCTGTTGCTAGATGTTTGGTTTAGGAGCCAAACCTCCTATTTTCCTCAATAGCCTGTGTCAGTTTTAAAAAAATCTCATTCTTTCCGGTGAAATCCATTTTTAACCTAATCTTATAAAGCAGTGTTTTTCAAAACGAAGTTCAGGAAATCAGTTTAGTGGGTCACATCAGTTTTTTCCTTTTAAGTATTACAGGGACAGAAAATATCAGCATCATCTTAATGTCAGTAAAGGTTCTGTAGTTTCATGAACCTTTGAGTCCGTCCTGAATCTGAGACTGTGTGTACACTTTGCTGGATAAAGTATAATTCACACTATGATTTGCTATGAAAAAGTTTGCAAGTCACTGCCACAGGATGTGTTTGTATCATAAGTTGATAAACACGCAATTTAAATAGAATTAGAATATAGACATATATATATATATCCCATATATACAGATTGAATTTTCTAAAAGGTGCATAGGTAAGACTGATTTCAAGAGCATCTTCCTCAGGGTTGAACAGTGACTTCAGGATCTGATTAATTTTTTTATCTTTCATTCTGCCTTTTTCTTCCTTTTTGTTCCCTGTTGGGTGACAATGACGGTAGCAGTTGCCGGTTTACACAATTCCAGATTCAAGACCAAGAGAAAAAGCATAAACCCTCCTTCTCCAGTTGCTGAACAAAACGTCTCAGCACCAGTTCTGACTGGCCCAGTTGGCTTGGCTGAAGGAAACTCTTTGCCCTAGTGGGAGTCCCACCCAGGCCCTGTGGACCGTGGATGCGGGAGGCCCTGACCTCCAGGTGAATACAATTGCTGGGAAGTGAATGAATGTTCGCCACAACGCACAAGTGCCTAACTCAACATAGACTGATTTCTGTTCTCTTTGATGCCCAAGATAATGGAGGACAAGCTGATTTATATTCAGGCAGATAGGTTTTCGCTATGATTTTTCGTGTGTGTAAGGAAAGCTTTAGCTGTCACTTTACCTTGGTCGGTGTCAAGATTTGCAGATCAAAATGTAGAACGGGTCAAAGAGATGGTGGTGTCTATACTTTCCGGTGACACTGAGGGGCAAAAAAAGGCAGATATACTGATTTAAAACCCACTGCAGACCCCAAATCTCTTTTTTGCACCCATGTGCAAATCTTGGAAGGCAGTTCTTTTAGTCAGTGTGTTGTGTGAATGTGGTGACCGTGGTTATTTTGGTAGTGTCTTCCAGAAAATTCTTTGAAGAGTACATCTCCTTAAGGCCCAAGGTGAATAAATTCTCTGCTTGGCAGCTCTTCAGCCTGCAGGTATTTATCTGAGTCAGTGTTGCTTCACCCCTGGGGATGTGCTGCTTTTAATTGTCCTCTGTCACTTTATATACAAGTATCCAGTGGGAAGGGGACCCTATGTGTGTTTGGCTATGAGAATAATATTCATTTCCAGCAGAGGATCCTGGAAGTCAGGTGATCATGCTGGCTTACCTGGGTCAGTCCTGGTTAATGTCTGTGACTCCAGTTTGAATGATAACTTATATGGTTACTTTACCTATAAAGGATGTTTTGGGGGGCCATGATTAGGGGTCTTTTTAATAGATTAAATTATAAAGAGCTCCTCTTACCAGGCAAGATTAAATGATATTTAAGAATGCGTGCCAGGGCTTCCCAGGTGGCGCTGATGATAAAGAATCCATCTACCAATGCAAGAGGATGCATGTTTACATGGTAAAATATAAAGGAAAGTGGCTTAATGTTTTTTGTGCTTTAATTTCTTCATCTCTAATGTAGGGAGAATCAGAGTTCCTACCTCATTGTGTGGATAGAGGATAAAATAAAATTGTTTCATGTGGTGCCTGCTACATACTAAATATTTAATAAATGTTAACTATTATTTGTGCTTTGATGAAGCTAGGAAAAATAGTAATAGTTATGTTTTTTTAATTGAACACTATATGCCGCATTTAAGTCTAAGAATTTTTTTAGCTATCATTTTCTTTATTTTTAGAAGTCCTGTGATCTGAATGTTATGGCCATTTGTTGTTGTTATTACTCCCATTTTCCAGATGAGGAAAACCGAGATTTAATGACATTAGCAAGTAATGAAGCCATTACTTGCAACCCCCAGTCATTTTGATTTCAGAGCCTCTGCTCTCATTTATTATGTTATATTGTTAGACTTGGAAGGGAGTTTTGAGATAGGCCAGCCTTCAAAAATGACCCCAATATGTGATGTGACTTGGCAAGTTATTTAAGGGTGGTGCAGGCCAGAACCAAGGTTTTCTGCCTTCCACAACCATTGGTAAATTGAGGACAAATGCATCCACCCAGCAAGGTGAGAGCAGGTATGAACTGGAAATACTGGATCTGGAGTTGGGAAGATGTCTTCTAATTCAGCTATAAAATGTCTAGTACTGTCTTACCAGGGTACATAAACTCCTGGGGGTATATGAGTAAATTTTAGGTGATAGATGGAGAACCATTTTACTTCAGTGATTATTTTAATGTGTGCCAAAATAATTTGTTTTTACACTCAGAACTTCAAACTTTATTAAATAATAAATTTCGTCTTGCCTCGCCTAATAAATTATTAACAGACAATATTATTGCTTAGGGTGAGGCTAGCAAGACAGTGTCAATGTAAAATCACTTAAAAATATATATTAGGTGAAACATAGGGTGGGTAGTACTGGAAAATGGCAAAAGCTATAAAAGGGAAGATGTGAATGACTGAAGTCTGGGAAATGCTGGATTAGAGCAATGTTTGTCCAACTCTGTGCACAAGACTCAGTTGGCAATCAGATTCTGATTCAGTAGATCTGGGGTGGAGTCTGAGATTCTGGACTTCCAGCAGGCCCCCGGGAGATGTCATTGGCGCTGGTCTGTGGACCATACTTCACCTAGGAAGGGATCAGAGAACCTAGAAGATTCTTTGACACATGCTGCGTGTTGAGGATTTGAAGAAATGTAAGGTATAATGAAATACCACCTCACACTTGTCAGAATGGCTATTGTCAAAAAATCTTCAAGTGACAAATGTTGGCAAGGATATGGAGAAAAGGGAACCCTCTTACACTATTGGTAGGAATACAAATTGGTACAGCTACTATGGGAAACAGTCTGTAGGTTTCTGAAGGAAAAAAAAAAAACTAAACTAAAAATAATACTACCATATGACCCAGCAATTCCACCCCTGGGTATATATCTGAAAGAAACAAAAATACTAATTTGAAAAGATACATGCACCCCAACTGAAGGCAGGAGGAGAAGGGGACAACAGAGGATGAGATGGTTGGATGGCATCACCGACTCGATGGACGTGAGTTTGAGCAAGCTCCGGGAGTTGGTGACGGACAGGGAAGCCTGGCGTGCTGCAGCCCATGGGGTTGCAAAGAGTCGGACACAACTGAGTGACTGAACTGAATGTACCCCAACATTCATAGCCGCATTATTTGTCCCTCAACAGATGAATGGATAAAGAAGATGTGATGTATTGGGTTGGCTTTTTCCTTCACATGTATATACACACACACATATACACACAATGGAATAATACTACTCAGTCATAAAAACAGAATGGAATTTTGCCATTTTCAACAACATGGGTGGACTTTGAGAGTATTATGCTAAATGAAGTGAGTTCAAAAGAGACAAATATGCATGCTATTGCTTGCATGTAGACTATAAAAAATAAAACGAATTGGTGAATATAACAGAAAGAAACAGACTCATAGACATAGAGAACACATTAATGGTGACCAGTGGGGAGAGGGAAGGAGGGAGGGAAATAGGGGTAGAGGATTAAGAGGCACAAATTATTAGGTGTAAAATAAATAGGCTACAAGGATATATTGTACAACACAGGGAATATAGCCAATATTTTATGATAACTATAAATAAAGCATACCTTTTAAAAATTGTGGATAACTATATTGTACATCTGTAACTTATATTCAGTTCAGTTTAGTCGCTCAGTCGTGTCTGACTCTTTGCGACCCTATGGATTGCATGGACTGCAGCATGCCAGACCTCCCTGTCCATCACCAACTCCTGGAGGTCCATTGAGTTGGTGATGCCATCCAACCATCTCATCCTCTGTCATTCCCTTCTCCTCCCGCCTTCAATCTCTCCCAGCATCAGGGTCTTTTCCAGTGAGTCCGTTCTTCACATCAGGTGGCCAAAGTATTGGAGTTTCAGCTTCAGCATCAGTCCTTCCAGTGAATGTTCAGGACTGATTTCCTTTAGGATGGACTGGTTGGATCTCCTTGTCCAAGGGACTCTCAAGAGTCTTCTCCAACATATCATACATCAACTATTTTTCAAAAAACAAAACCATAGAGAAATGGAATCCCACTTCCCAGAAGCTTAAGCTGATTGGGGAGAAAAGACATGAAGGAAGGTGGGTGGTAAACTCCCCCATCCAGAGAAAGTGCAACACAGGAGAGAGAGGTACAGAGACCATGGTCTGCCCCAGAGATGCTGCAGTGGGGTAGCAGGAGGGGGTGGGGTTTTGGTTTGGTCTGAAAGATTCGTAGCAGCAAGTGGAGAGTTTCCAGACAGGCTTGATGAGCATGAAGAAGGGTGCAAGAAGCAGATAAGACTCCAAAAAAAATGCCTGCACCTACCAAGTGGAAATTTCAGTAACAATCTGATCAACACACTGAAACATTCACTTAGAATAAGCTCTGTCTTCTAAGACAAGCCCTGTTGCCTGGTCCTGATAGTCCACATTGACTGTGTCTCTATCAGTGCCAGCTACTTGACACGTGCTTTCCAGACAGTATATATTTCATTCTGTCTCCACCATGAGCCACAATAGCTCACACTTTGTAGAGGTGAAAAGGGAGGCTTGGAGGGGCTGCACCCTCATTCAGAATCACAGCTGGTTAGTGACAGACCTGGAATTCAGAGTCAGCTGGGTCTGTGTTCTTGGACAACATGCTGCAAGTGACTCTGCTTTGTGTTATCCCTGACAGTCACAGCCAGAGAGGCTCAGCTCTCTCTCCAGAGAGCATACCTCACCAGAGATGCTAATGGCTCATCTTGTTTCAGTTGAGAATATTGCCCCCGAAAACAGATCCTAACCCTCAGCCAGAGATGATTATATTTCTGCTTTGCTGAATAAGCCATGACCAGACTACAGTTTTTAGCATTGTGACCTTTTATGAGAAATGGGTTCAGAATTGGCCCCTTGCCCTACCCCTTTCTCCTGCAAATAAACACTGAATGTTTTGTTGCAACAAGGAGGCACTTTCCTTAGCAAGTCACAAAGTAGCCCAGAGAGACAGTTATTGGAAATAATTATGCCTCTGCCACAGCATGGGGCCCATCACTGCCCCTCCTGATTTTCAAAAGGTCTTGCTGGAATACCAGCATCCATCTTCCAGCTGGTGCTTATAACAGCCGACAGCGTCGGTAGGGAACCTGACAATGGATGAGGCCTGAGGATTGTTTTCTGGCTTCCCTTGTTGCACCTGACTGAGCCTCGCCATCAATTCAGTCCTCACCAAAGAGCAGGGGGACCATATGTGACCTGAATGGGAGGCCCAGATCACAGGGCCAGCTCTGGCCCTGGTTCATCCAAGTGTAATACTCCAACAGGGTTCTGCCAGATGAGGGCGGAGTTGGGGAGAAAGAGTTGTGATCCTGGGTGGAGAGTCCGAAAGGCTGAGTTTTTATCCCATCTCAGCAGCACACTGACCTTAGCCATGTTAATTACCTCTCTGATTTCTCAAGTGGGGGATGATATTTACATTATGAACCACCAGACGTGTGCTCAGACTTCAAATCTTATTAAAGATTTGCACTTTATCCACAGCCATTGCACTCTTCTCGCTTTAAAACTTCTAAAAGGGCTCAGAGAACACCTCCCCGTGTTCAGAGGGATGGAGGAGAGACAAGACGAACGTAGAGAATTAAAAGATACAAACTACCATGTATAACACAGGGAAGCTACAAGGATATATTGTACAGCCAAGGGAATATAGCCAGTATTTTCTATCTTTTAAATGGAGTATAAGCTATAAAAATATTGAATCACTATATCGTACACCTGAAACTAATATAGTATTGTAAATTAACTATAATTTTTTTTAAAAAGTCTTAGATAAATGCATTTAAAAGAGCTTCTTTATCCGTAGTGTGCTGGTTGGTGGAACATTTCAGTAATGTTATTTGCTGTGCGGTAAAAAATGATCTTCAGTGTAACTTCTCCTATCAAGTAACCTTTCAGTTTTAAACAGATCTTGCAACATTAAGATAGGGTGACTTCTTTGATAAATCAGGAAAGTTAAGGGCATTTGAGGCCACCACAAATGAAGTGATTGCATCCATTTAAACCTGCAAGTTGAAATGCAGGACCCTGATTAAGTAATAAAAACCATGTGCCCTTAGACTGGGAACAGAAAGCCCAGTCCCAATGTGACCGTAAGACACAAATTGAGGACATATCATGGTAATTTGCTCCAACTGTGTTAAATTAATTCAATTTGTATTTTGAAGAGGAAAAAAAAAAAGAAGCATGCTGTTTTATATACTTCCCTGTGCCCACTCTAGCTGTACTTTCACTGCCTAAAAGAATGGACTGTCCAGTTTACTAGGGTCAAAAGTTTGATTCAAACAAATTAAGAGTAAGAAAGTATTTTTACAATGACGCAGCTGCTTTAAACAGTTCGAGTCATGAGTGGGTCTTGGTGCGCTGTCTGGCACTGAGCTCGATTACGCTTGGAAAAGCATAGAGGTGGACTATCGCCGGTCCTTTTCAGATCTCAGAGGAAAGCTGGGAAAAAAGGGTATTTAAAAATTGGTATTTTGTCAGCAAATGTTCATTCTATGGGAAATGTTAACTGCCTTCTCTCAGAGTACACAGTGCAAACTTCCACCCCGCCCTTCTGCAGGTTCACTGATACAGCATTGTCAAGGAATAAGACATCTGTTTCATTGGAGTGATTTTTCCAGGTGATTACAGCTTACCTCTGCCCACCTACATTATATTTTTGCTTGAACTGTTTCTGACGGAAACGTGACACATGCTTCTATACTTTTTTACATGGAGTTTACAAATGTGTTTACAACTTTCCTTGACTTGGGCATCCAGTTCGTCCCTTGCCATCATCCTGTTACTGTTTGACAGCAGACTTGCCTTGGGCTGAGTGACTTTCTATAAATAATCACATATTTTTATTCTTTTGTAGTTACCATTATTCCTAATAATACCACTCCTCTGGGTAGTTAGCAAATCCCAGGCAGTGTGCTAAGAATGTCATATACATTATAGTCTTGGTTAATCTGCCTGACTCCCTACCCCACCAAGAAACGAGATAATTCCTTCCATTTAGGGTGAGAAAACTGAGGTTTAAAAAACTGGTAGTGAGTGGTGGAGCTGGAATTTGAACCTGGGTCTCTAACTGCAGGATGTCTGTTGCTAGGTGTTACAAGAGTTGCCTCTTGCTCTGTTTCTCCTCTGCATATTTCTGTCTCTCCTCCTTCTTCTGAAACCTTCCCCCAAGTAAAAGCCCAAGATGAGTTCCGTGTCTTTTTTTACGGAGTATTTGTTGGTATCTTTTTCCTTCAGTGGAGTTCTGGGAATATTTTTGCTGATTCCTAGGTTCCCAGGCATCTTCTGCACAGTTGCAGTTTCTGGAGGTCAAACCTGTGAGTTCATCACTACATGCGCTAAGGCTTTGGGTGGATTGGTTATAGCAGGGGTCCCCAACCTCTGGAATCTAATGCCTGATGATCTGAAGTGGAGCTGATATAATAATAGTAGAAATAAAGGGCACAGTAAATGTAACGTCCCGAAACTGATCCCCTCAACCCCGTGGTCCACAGAAAAATTGTCTTCCATGAAACAAGTCCCTGGTGCCTAAAAGGTTGGGGATCACTGGGTTATAGAATTTACTGCATTATGATTTAATAGCATAATCAAGAAACCTGCAATCAGAGGAATGCCTGACAAGTCTATAATTTAGGGGTCAGCAAACTTTTTTCTGTGAAGGGCTGGTTACTAAATATATTAGGTTTTGCAGGCTGTACGGTCTGGGTTGTAGCTACCTAAATCAGTCTTTGCATGGCAAGAATAGCCGCTGCTGCTGCTGCTGCGTCACTTCAGTTGTGTCCGACTCTGTGCGACCCCATAGACGGCAGCCCACCAGGCTCCCCTGTCCCTGGGATTCTCCAGGCAAGAACACTGGAGTGGGTTGCCATTTCCTTCTCCAATGCATGAAAGTAAAAAGTGAAAGTGAAGTCGCTCAGTCGTGTCCGACCTTCAGCGACCCCATGGACTGCAGCTTTCCAGGCTCCTCCGTCCATGGGATTTTCCAGGCAAGAGTACTGGAGTGGGGTGCCATTGCCTTCTCCAAGAATAGCCACAGATAAGACATAAAATGATACATGAAGCTGTATTCAAGTAAAACCTTAATTACAAAAACAAGCAGTGGGCAGGGATTGGCCCACAGGCTTGTCGTTTGTCAACACCTGTTACAATGGACAAAAGAGCCACTCAGGGTATTTAAAAAACCAAGCTAGGGTGAGAGTTCAGAGGCTGTGTAGAGCAGTGATTTCACCCAGAGACTCTGGAGACAATGCCTGGATGTGTCTCCCATCTTACCCACTAACTACTGTAACTTAGCCAGTTATCTTAACCTCTATGTTCCTCGATTTTCTGTCTTTAAGGTTAGGACAATAATAGTCCTTCCCTTTCAAGATTGCTTTGCAAATTAAAGGAATTGTTTGTCAAGTACTGAGAACGATGCCCAGAGCGCATTTACGTTTTGAAAGTGACCCCGAACTTAAATGTCAGCTGAAAAAAAACAATTGTCTCTAGTTCTTTGGTTGTAAAAATCAGTGAAATTGAAGAGTGTGACTGGTTTTCCTTTATCATCTGTGTCTCTGCTTTGCTGCTGTTGGGATGTGGCTGGCTGTGGGGTAACACAACATTCTTAGTTAAGACAATGAATTTGGAAACATTCTCTATCTCTTGCCTTTCACCCCCTTCACTCAATCGATCAAGATGGGGCTTGGCAGGTGTACTCCCCACTTGGGAAGCTCTGGGTTCTCTATCCTATTTGGGGGTGAAAGGCAACCTGTAAAATAGTTGCCTCACGTGTGTTCAAAAGGATACCGCGCACTCCTGCTCCACCCTGGGTTCTCTCTCACCTTTCTTCTCCTGGCCACCCAGCTATTTTTAGTGACGTGTTTTAATCAGAGATGAACTTGTGAAGATCTCTGGCCCCAAAATAAAAGAGTATGTCACAGCTGAATGAGAGAGGGGGGAGTCATGCCCCAGGTTTGAGGACATAAATAGCAGAGGGTGTGAATGCACCAGGATGTGGGAATCGCTGGGAAGCAGAATCCACATGTGTTGTATGCACAGCACAATGTGAAAGGAAGACCTGGGAATTTGAAGGTTAAAGGGAGAGTGATGTTATGTATCAAATAAGGTAATTTTGACCCTGAAGTTGACATGTGAGTCTTCAGGGGAAAGTTGCAAGTAGATCTGGAACCAGAAAGATACGTGTTTGATTCCAGAGTCCGTGACCCAGTTGTGCTTACATTGTGCAGACCATTGTACCCTGTGAGCCTCAAGAGGAAGGTTACTCCCAACTCTTCAGTGTGTGTAAAATAGGTTAAGATAACAAGACATCATTCTTAAAGTTCTCTTGTTGATGGGTCACTGTCAGACTCAAAAAAATAATAATAGTGATTAATTCTTGATTGAAAAGTTTGGGTAAAGATGGCTTTTCTTTCTTTCCTTTTTTATATTATTCTTTCAAGCCTGCATCCTTGAAATGGCCAAGTGCAGGAATGGTAGACAGAATGTACATACTAAGGATGGAGGGGGAGGTGAGAAGTTTCCAGTTGTTCGGGCCCACCTTATGAGTCATCTGGCAGGCATATCCTCTCGATGACCTGCTCCCACACCAGGAGATGCCAGATCTTCAAGGTGGAAAGTGTGTGGGTCCCTCTACTACTGTGTGGGCCAGAGCACTGCTACCAGCTCCCACCCGCTGCTAGGCCACTCTCTACTTGGACTCGAACCAGAACCAATCTAAACCACTCTTGCTTGGTCTGTGCTCCAACCAAGAACCTATGTTGTAACTGATATAAAGGTTTGACACATGACTTAGCTTCAACCAACTGGGAGTTGCTAGAAAGATCATGGGAGTTGAAGCCAGAAGACCTGGATTTAATCCTAGTTCTGTCACTTGCTAACAGGATAATATTGAATAAGAAACTGGCCTAAACCTCTTCTGTGACTGACATGCATTACCATATTTAATATTCTGCAGCAAGCCTCTGGGGCTGAAATGCCTGGCACAGTGCTTGGCACAAAGTCAACAATCAGTGAAAGATGACTATTGATGTTATTCATATGCGGATTAATTATTCACAATGCTAAGTTGTTGCTGATCAACTCAAGCAGTGTTAGTAACTTTATACCTGCTGGCTCTGAGGTCTGGAATGAATTTTGCTAATTTCTGAAGTGGTTGGGTGATCCATGGCCAGTGAGCGGGCCAGCAGAAACCAGAAGTTCCCTTAGCCCCTGTGCGTGGCATTTACCTACCTTGGGTAAAGGATATCAGATCAGATCAGATCAGTCGCTCAGTCGTGTCCGACTCTTTGCAACCCCATGAATCGCAACACGCCAGGCCCCCTGTCCATCACCAACTCCCAGAGTTCACTGAGACTCACGTCCATCGAGTCAATGATGCCATCCAGCCATCTCATCCTCTGTCGTCCCCTTCTCTTGCCCCCAATCCCTCCCAGCATCAGAGTCTTTTCCAATGAGTCAACTCTTCGCATGAGGTGGCCAAAGTACTGGAGTTTCAGCTTTAGCATCATTCCTTCCAAAGAAATCCCAGGGCTGATCTCCTTCAGAATGAACTGGTTGGATCTCCTTGCAGTCCAAGGGACTCTCAAGAGTCTTCCCTAACACCACAGTTCAAAAGCATCAATTCTTCAGCACTCAGCCTTCTTCACAGTCCAACTCTCACATCCATACAGGACCACAGGAAAAACCATAGCCTTGACTAGACGAACCTTTGTTGGCAAAGTAATGTCTCTGCTTTTGAATATGCTATCTAGGTTGGTCATAACTTTCCTTCCAAGGAGTAAGCATATTTTAATTTCATGGCTGCAGTCACCATCTGTAGTGATTTTGGAACCAAGAAAAATAAAGTCTGACACGGTTTCCACTGTTTCCCCATCTATTTCCCATGAAGTGGTGGGACCGGATGCCATGATCTTCGTTTTCTGAATGTTGAGCTTTAAGCCAACTTTTTCACTCTCCACTGTCACTTTCATCAAGAGGCTTTTGAGTTCCTCTTCACTTTCTGCCATAAGGGTGGTGTCATCTGCATATCTGAGGTTATTGATATTTCTCCCGGCAATCTTGATTCCAGTTTGTGTTTCTTCCAGCCCAGCGTTTCTCATGAGGTACTCTGCATATAAGTTAAATAAACAGGGTGACAATATACAGCCTTGACAAACTCCTTTTCCTATTTGGAACCAGTCTGTTGTTCCGTGTCCAGTTCTAACTGTTGCTTCCTAACCTGCATACAAATTTCTCAAGAGGCAGATCAGTTGGTCTGGTATTCCCATCTCTTTCAGAATTTTCCGCAGTTTATTGTGATCCACACAGTCAAAGGCTTTGGCATAGTCAATAAAGCAGAAATAGATGTTTTTCTGGAACTCTCTTGCTTTTTCTATGATCCAGCGGATGTTGGCAATTTGATCTCTGGTTCCTCTGCCTTTTCTAAAACCAGCTTGAACGTCAGGAAGTTCACGGTTCACATATTGCTGAAGCCTGGCTTGGAGAATTTTGAGCATTACTTTACTAGCATGTGAGATGAGTGCAATTGTGCAGTAGTTTGAGCATTCTTTGGCATTGCCTTTCTTTGGGATTGGAATGAAAACTGACCTTTTCCAGTCCTGTGGCCACTGCTGAGTTGTCCAAATTTGCTGGCATATTGAGTGCAGCACTTTCACAGCATCATCTTTCAGGATTTGGAATAGCTCAACTGGAATTCCATCACCTCCACTAGCTTTGTTCGAAGTGATGCTTTCTAAGGCCCGCTTGACTTCACATTCCAGGATGTCTGGCTCTAGGTCAGTGATCACACCATCGTGATTATCTGGGTCATGAAGATCTGTTTTGTACAGTTCTTCTGTGTATTCTTGCCATCTCTTCTTAATATCTTCTGCTTCTGTTAGGTCCATACCATTTCTGTCCTTTATTGAGCCCATCTTTGCATGAAACGTTCCTTTGGTATCTCTGATTTTCTTGAAGAGATCCCTAGTCTTTCCCATTCTGTTGTTTCCTCTATTTCTTTGCATTGATCGTTGAAGAAGGCTTTCTTATCTCTTCTTGCTATTTTTTGGAACTCTGCATTCAGATGTTTATATCTTTCCTTTTCTCCTTTGCTTTTTGCTTCTCTTCCTTTCACAGCTATTTGTAAGGCCTCCCCAGACAGCCATTTTGCTTTTTTGCAAAAAAAAAAAAAAAAGGTAAAGGATATGTCTTAGGATAAAGTGGACAGGCTCCTGGGGTGGTGCCTTCTGATACCTCACAAAGGGTGAGGGTGGAGCTAAGGGTAAGCACATGCTGATCAAGAAAAAACTGAGTCTTTTCCCTGACTGACCTGGGAAGCTAAAACCTTAGCACCTACCTGATACCAGTTCCTCCATTCTGAATAATAGAACCCCAGTCTTATTTGAGGTGGTAGTGTACTTTGCTAAAACACTACATTTCCCTTCCTCCCACAATATTAAATATGGCCAGCTGACCAACTGCTGACCAGTGAGGTTTAAGTAGTGTTCTGTGGGATGTTCAGGAAGGATACCAGTTGGGAGCTGACACAGGTGGGAGACTTGCTTTTTTGCCTTTCCATCCTCCCCCTCTTCCTGCTGCCAGGAATGTAGAAATGATGGATGGAGCTTCAGCAACCTTTCTGTGACTTTGAAGGCAGAAGCCACAGGCTCAGGATGGCAAGGTTGAAGATAGAGGGGACCTTCATTCTGCATGAAGAGGCTCCCCTGCCCAAATATCTGGGCACCATCCAAAGATCCTCCCTATTATTCTGGCTTTATGTGTATGAATGAGCCTTGGCCTCATTTTATATTACGTATTTCAAAAGTCTTCAAGACTACAAGTCCCAGTGCTAGAGAACTGCATAGCTACTCTCATCCTCTTGTGTGGCTAGGTTAATTCCTTCATCCTGCTTGCAAAGGCCTAGAGTCCAGCTTCCCAGCCAAATAAGCATATGATGCCATCGTTCTGTTCACTGCACTAAGGACTGGACATTTCTGTGCTTAACTGCTCTCTAATTGTTTTGATTTGTTGTTTAATGACCTTTCTGGGTGGTCAGGAAGTTTCTTCCAAATACTGTAATACTTCTTGTATTTTCTGTCCTGAATATGTGGATTGATTCCTGATGACTGTTCCCTCAGAGGAGGGATCCTTGGAAAAGGCCATAGAAAAATATCCAGTGGGGTAACCTGAGATTTGCAGGTTCTGGTCATTTCTGTTCAGTGAATAAACTTGACACTCTGCTGGTTATTCATCTATTGATTATCATCTCCAAGCCCATCCTGCTCTCCTCTAAACTATGATCTGAGGTAGATGTCTATATACTACGTTTGCCACAGCCCCTTATTAGCTGGCTTCTGGTTAGGCTGTGAGTGGGAGGTGTTGACCATAGATGGGGATGGGAGAAAGGATTTATTTCTGTTTCCATCTCAAGTTTGCATCTTCTCAGCAGCCGCGGACCTCAGTGGTGCTTCAGCCTGCAAATGTGTACTTGAGAGGGAAGACTGATCCAGTCCGATATTTACAAACGTCATCATCTGAAGGCTGAGGAACACTTTTCACCAAAGCCTGTTTCTTTTACCTCCTGGGTGACACACAGAAAATTCTGTGTTCAACTTCCCCTTCAACAGTACATGAACCAAGAACTTCCAGATGTATCAGCTGGGTTTAGAAAAGGCAGAGGAGCAAGAGATCAAATTGGCAACATTTGTTGGATCATAGAGAAAGTAAGAGAATTCCAGAAAAAGATCTACTTCTGCTTCATTGAGTATACTAAAGCCTTTGACTGTGTGGATTACAGCAAACTGTGGAAAATTCTTAAAAAGGTAGGAGTACCAGACCGTCTTACCTACCTCCTGAGAAACTAAAGAAGTAACAGTTAGAACTGGACATGGAAAACAGACCAGTTCAAAATTGGGAAAGGAGTACATCAAGGCTGTATATCGACACCTGGCTTATTTAACTTATATGCAGAGTACATCATGCAAAATTCCAGGCTGGATGAAGCACAAGCTGAAATCAAGATTGTTGGGAGACATATCAATAACATCAAATATACAAGTGCTACCACTCTAATGGCAGAAAGTGAAGAGGAACTAAAGAATCTCTTGATGAGGGTGAAAGAGGAGAATGAAAAAGCTGGCTTAAAACTCAACATTCAAAAAACTAATATCATGGCATCCAGTCCCATTACTTCATGATAAATAGATGGAGAAACAATGGGAATAGTGACAGAGTTTTCTTGGGCTCCCAAAATCACTGAGGCCAGTTACTGCAACCATGAAATTAAAAGACGTTTGCTTCTTGGAAGGAAAGCTATGACAAAACTAGACAGCACATTAAAAAGCAGAGATATCACTTTGTTGACAAAGGTCTGGTATAGTCAAAGCTATGGTTTTTCCAGAAGCCATTTATGGATGTGAGAGTTGGACCATAAAGAGGGATGAATGCTGAAGAATTCACACTTTCAAAGTGTGGTGCTAGAGAAGAATCCCTTGGACTGCAAGGAGATCAAACTAATTAGTCCTAAAGGAAATCAATCCTGAGTATTCATTGGAAGGACTGATGCTGAAGCTGAAGCTCCAATACTTTGACCACCTGATGCAAAGGGCTGACTCATTTGAAAAGACCCGTATTTTGGGCAAGATTAAGGACAGGAGGAGAAGGGGATGACAGAGGATGAGATGGTTGGATGGCATCAGTGACTCGATGGACATGAGTTTGAGCAAACTCAGGGAGATAATGAAGGACAAGGAAGCCTGGCATGCTGCAGTCTATGGGATCGTAAAGAGTCAAATATGACTGAGCAACTGAACAACAACAACACCTCCCCTGCTGGAGGATTATGGTGGGGAGAGGAGGAGGCTGAGTTCTGGCTAGTGAATGAGGGTAGAAGTGTTTTTGCTGTTACCATATAAGGTGCGATACAAGGTGCCTCCACTACTTTCCCGACCTTCTTTACCCTCATTTGCCTTCCGGATGCAGAAGATCTGGTGCCCAATCCTGAGGCCCTGGGAGTTGACAGACTAGAAGGAAGGATCCTGGGATGCCCAGACAATTTCAGGAAACAGAATTCCTTTCTACCCCACAGCTGTCCTGCCCTGGATTATGACACAATGAGAAAGCACCCTTTAATGTGCTTACCCCATGAGATCTGGGGGTTGGTTTTTATAGACATTAGCTTTACATACCTTAACTAGTATGTGGAGAGACTTCTGAAATTATAGCTTTTGACCCCAAGGCCTCTTGCATCCCAAGAATCAAAGTCAGAAAATGGCTTGGAATAAATAATAAGTGAATTAATCAAAGTACCACTAAACATGTGCAGACTTCACAACTTGTTAGAGGTTTCATCGTTCATTAATTCATCCTTTCAGGAAGTAATTTTTTTAACATTTATTTATTTGGCTGCACCAGGTCTTAGTTGAGACATGCAGGATGTTTTAGGTGTGGCATGTGGAATCTCGTTCCCCTACTAGGGATTGAACTTGAGCCCCCTTCATTGGGAGCATGAATTTCTAGCCACTGGACCACCAGGCAAGTCCCAGGAAACACTTTTTGAGTACCTGTAGTGATTGTATGAGGGACCATGAGGACCCTAAAGATTGAGAGAGTGTGACTTGAGGAGGGATGTAACTTTGGATTAGCAATGGAATAAAGCCTCTCTCTAGAGTCTGTGTTTCATCTGAGCTAGAAAGCTGAGACTTGGAGAAGGAAATGGCAACCCAGTCCAGTATTCTTGCCTGGAGAATCCCAGGGACAGAGGAGCCTGGTGGGCTGCTGTCTATGGGATCGCACAGAGTCAGACACGACTGAAGCGATTTAGCAGCCGCAGCAGCAGCAGCAGCAGCAGCAGAATGCTGAGAAAGAAGCAGTCCTGTGAATACCTGGGCAGGTGTGCACTCCCAGCAGAGGGTGTGATTAATGCAAAGGCCAGAAGGAGGAACGTGTCTGGTAAGTTTTAAGAACAGAAAATGAGCCAATGTGATTGGAGTAGAGTGAGCAGGGGAGAGAGTGGTAAGATGAGATTAAATCATGGTGTGCCTTGTACACCACGTTGGTTGTGCCTTTGTATTTTATTCTGAATCCAGTGGGAAGCCAATGGGATAGTGAGCAGAGAGGTGACAGGATCTGATTCGCAACAGCATTTAAGTGTTGATTCCCCCAGGAAAGGATAGACACTCACTCCAGACAGAACTAAGGGTGTTCTCCTGGGAATACCTAGAACAATGTCAAAATAAGAGAGTGCTGAAGACATGAATGTTGCAGGGAAGAACCAAATCTGGACTCCATGATGAATCTGTTTCTTTGACTGTAACCTTTGTTATCCGTTGCTTTTGTTATTATAATCATGCATAATGACCTTCCTTGGGGAGCCCTGCACGTCATCGACTGAAGCAGTTAACACATCCCCTCCATAAGGTTGGTCATTCCAAGAGGTTTTTTCAAGATAAGGATCTTTACTTCCTCAACTCCTCCCCCTCTTTGTCCTGTAAAAGAACCTGGCTTTCAGACCCAGATAGGAGGGTTATTTTGAGGCATTAGTCTTCCATCTTCTCTGTCAGTCAGCTTTCTGAATAAAGTCATATTCCAGTACTCTTGCCTAGAAAATTCCATGGATGGAGGAGCCTGGTGGGCTACAGTCCATGGGGTTGCAGAGTCGGACACGACTGAGTGACTTCACTTTCACTTTCCTTGCCTTAACACCTCATCTCTTGGTTAATTGGCCTGTCGTGTGGTGAGCAGACCGGGCTTAGACTTTTAACATGAACAAGCACCTTACAGGGAGGGCCAGGAGGGATTGATAAGCCTTTCTCTATTTTTCTTTCATTCTTCTCTTTCATTATCATTATTGAGCTTCTCCATAAAGTACAACTGGAGATGAGTGCTTGGGTGCCTGTGGTTTACTTTAGGAGGAAATCTCAAGGAGCAGGGGTTTGTAAACAAGTGTTGAAAGGAAAAAAAAATGCACAGCCTAAAAGTGCAGAATTATGTTTCAGTCGGTGGATTTGCTGAGGGTTTAAGCCTGGGAGCAGTGCTCTCAGATAGTAAGAGAGGGACCAGAATAAATGGGAATATTTGCAACAAAATCCGGGTAGTCTGAATATCAAAAGATTACTGTTTATTAAAGAAAAAAAGATACCTTTAAAGTTAATGAATTTAGCACTTTTCTATGAATGGGAAGGTGCAAGAGTCTGGACTTACTGAAATCATTCTTTTGATATGCGCTGTAACTATCTAGAGCTAATACCTTTTTTTTTTTTCCACCTTGAATCCTCTGAGGGTGCACAGTCAGGGGCGGTTGCAGTGGCCTGTGGTTTGAAGGTCACAGGTCACAACATCCTTTGTTTACTGCCTCGGCAGGTGACAGTTATTCATCCACACAGGAAGAAGGATGCACACGCACACCATCACCAGAGGGCAGCTGCACCTCCGTCCCACTTGGGGTTGCTCCCAGAGACGCCATGCTACATGCACCTGAGAATTTTTCCACACAATGGGAGGAAAACAGGATTATTTTTCCATGGGCTCTTGGCCCCCGTGGTCTTAAACACTTCTTGAGTGTAAGCTGCCTCATATTTCCAGGTTCGCTCAGGCCTCGCACTGAGTGCTCCTAGCAAACTCCCAAGCTGAGCCCCAGGGCAAAAGCCTCAGGGCCTTCTCCTGTAGGCTTTAGCGTTAAATGGTCTTTTAAAATGGTAGGTTTTGATTCTACAGATGTCCGAGAAGCTAGCCAGAGAGAAAAAGGGTCTGGGTAGGGGAAATAGAAAATGGCAGCCAAAATGCCAGCAGAAGCCCCGAGGCATGGAAAGGCAGAGAAGGCTGCCTGTTGGAAGAAATGAGAGATGACTCTTTTTCAACAAAGAGTTTTGTGTTTGTTGCATGCTGTGGTTTCTTCTCTCTCTCTCTCTCTCTTTCTCTCTCTCACACACACACAGAGTACAAACTGCATGGAAAGATTTTTGCCCTCCCCCCCAAATGATACCCTTCTCTTGACTTAGATCCTTTGTACAACCTCCTTCTCTTGCCCCTCCCCAGCCATACACACATACATGCTTTGCCTGACTATTTCTCATTTATCCCTGAAGACCCACATCTCAATTTGATGGCTTTCCTTAACTTTCTAAACCTGGTAATAATATACACTGTCTTAGAGTTTTTTGATTTGTCAACTTAAAAATATTCACAACCTAAAAGTTGAGTTATGTTTTATTCAGCAGGGATTTTTCAGAATTCAAACCTAGGAGGCCGCATGTTTACCCTGAGAGAACTGCTCCAGTGAGGTAAAGGGAAGATCCAGGTTATACAGAAGTTTAGTAACAAAGGACAGGTAGTCTGAACATCAAAAGATTATTTTTAATTGAAATAAACCAGATATCTTAAGGAATTTAGTGCTATTTATGGATGGAATGGTCCAAGAGTCTGGGCTTACTGAAATTATTCCTTTGATATGCACCTCTCCTATCTGGGGAGAAGGCAATGGCACCCCACTCCAGTACTCTTGCCTGGAAAATCCCACGGACGGAGGAACCTGGTAGGCTGCAGTCCATGGGGTTGCTAAGAGTCGGACACGACTGAGCAACTTCACTTTCACTTTTCACTTTCATGCATTGGAGAAGGAAATGGCCACCCACTCCAGTGTTCTTGCCTGGAGAATCCCAGGGATGATGGAGCCTGATGGGCTACCGTCTATGGGGTCGCACAGAGTTGGACACGACTGAAGTGACTTAGCGTAGCATTCTCCTATCTGGGGCCAGTATCTGTATTTTCACATCCTGAGTTTCTTCAGGGCTCACCTAAGGGAATGGCTGCAGTCTGAGGGCTGCTAGATGGCAGATATTCTTTTCCTTCCTGAGTTTACTCAGGGCTGCAATCACTAATGACTGTGACATCTTTTGTTTACTGATATAGTAGGAAATATCCCATTTCTCAAATTCTAAGAACCAGACCCCCATTCACAGTTCCAGTTAAAAATGACCAACCAAGCAAATGGATGTAGGGTAGTGTTTCTTTCTCAGCATGTAATTCCACAGACTGCTTACCTCAGGATCACTAGGGTGCTGGTTCTAAGTACCCATCCCTGCAGCCTGCCCACACCTGCTCAACCCCAAATCTAAGGAACTGGCACGTAAGCAAGCTGCCTGGGTGTTTCTTGTGCATATCCATTTTCAAGAGCCACTGCTCCAGGAGATTCTCCCAGTGCTCTTTGCAAAGAGCAGTACTTGTAACTGGGCCTGAGAGGAACCAGAACTTTGTCAAGCATCTTAGATCTGTAGATGATCTTGATTTCTTGTTTCCCCACTGGTCTCCTTATTTGCTCTCCTTTGCTTACACTTGGTTCCCTCGGTTCTGAATTCTATTGTTCTAACAGCCAGCTGGCTCAGCCTCAGAGTCCCCATCCCCAGTCCTGGGTTAATCCAGCTTGGACCAGAGGTCACCCTTGCTTCAGCCAGCTATGGTCCAGGGGATGAAAGAGTTGATGTCACCTTCTCTGTAATTACTGTGGACTAGGAAATTTTTTTACAAAAAGCATATAAATCATCATTTCTAGTGCAGCATCCCATGGGGCTTTGACTTCCCTGATTCTAACATCTATTAATAAAATCTAATGTAATTGGCAGTATACTTCTAGTATCCACCATCAGACTGAGAGAAATCTAAGGACAAGACCACCATCTTAAGGACCTTTATATTCGTAAAACTTACCAGAGTGCTTATCCCCAAGAGAGGACTCAATAATTAAGATTGACCAGATATGTCACTGCAAATGTATAGGAGCACGATTCCACTGTTTTTTAAGTTTGAAATCAATATTATTAAGGCATTGTTCACGTACAGTGAAATATACCCATTTTAAGTGAACAGTTTGATGAGTATGACAAAGGTGTGTACCAGTGTAACCATGTGTCAGTCAAGATACAGAACGTTTCCATTACCCAAGGCTCCTTTCTCAAAGGGCTGCTTCTTAATTTGCTTTAGTAAAGAGCAGTCCAAGCTTGGATTCGGAAGGTGGTTCTCACAGTGTTCTCTCTCACCCACGAGCACCAGCCTTTCCTAGAAACTGACTAGCAGTGCAAATCTTTGGGCCCAAACCCCTGACCTGCAGAATCAGAAACTTTCAGGATGGGACCCTGCAATCTGTGTGATGCTGGTGAAAGCTTAAGTTTGATAAACACTGCACAAGATCAGCTGCACTGATCATTTAAAATGAGCAGCTGGAGTGGAGCCAGATGGATCACAGAAACACTTGAGAGCCTGCCCCGGAATCAAAAGGAAGTACAAAAATGGCGTGAGCTGATGAAGTGTTTTCTGAAGAAAAGGCTGAGTGGGGCCTGCAGGATGGATTTGAAGGCAGAAGGTGGGAGTCAGAAAGACCAGCTCCTTTTACAGCAGGCTCTGGAAGATCCATTGTCACTGCAAATGCATAGAAGTACATTGCTCTGCTTCTTGAGGACTTTGGTAGTTTTAGACTTTGTGCAAAGAGGTATTTGCAAAGACTTTATCTTATGATGAGATTTGGCAGTTAGGTAGTTTTCCTCCCCTTTGAAAGGGTTTAGGTCATATGTCTAATCCTGATGCTACTTTCATTAGAATTTCCACCCCCCTCTATTCAGCTCTTCCTCGGCCTTTATGATGTTCATTTTTAAGATTTATGTGTATGATTTGCTGCTTTTTGTCCACAAGGTTACTACGCTGAACAAATCAACCTGACAGAGGATAGTGGCTGGGCAAGTCATCACAGAGGAAGGTGGAACAAAGGGAGTTTATTGTATGGTTGAATGCTAGTTTGAATAAACAAGAAATATGCACAAGTTCTAGCCTCAAGAACCATGTTGGCTGATGTGCAGTTGGTCAATAGATTTTTAAGGGAGGGGAGAAAAGGAACTAAGTGATTGCTTCAGAAATAAATATGAACACAACAAACAGATGCTTTAAAAGGTTATTTGAAACTTGGAAATGCAGCAAAAAGATCACTGTATGTCTTTTCAACATGACACCAGAGCAGGCCCTTCCCCAGCTCTCCAGGGGAAGGTAACCTAGTGATCAGAGCCCAGATTGTGGAGTTGTAGGAAATCTTTATATATCCTAGAAATAGCAACCCTTTATCAGATACAGGATTTGTAAACATTTTTGCAATCTGATAGGGAGAGCCTTTTGATCATGATTAGAGTCTGGCCCCTGTGAGAGGGGGAAAGGAAGGACGGAGGAGTGGGTAGGAAGAGTCTTAGACTCTGGGCACCCTGTAAGTACATTTCTTTGAGGTTGATGGGGCGTCCCCAAACACAGATTGCCCATTGGAGGACAATAAGATGGACCTCATAAGATGGACCCTTGCTGTGCTCGGCTTTTGGCTAGAGAAGCCCAGAGGATCAAGAGAGTACTGGCTGGGCTGTCAGTGAGCTCTGCTGTCTGCAGTCAGAGATGTGAGTGGTGCATTTTAATAGCCAGCTCATCTGCTCTCTAAGCCTCGTGTCTTCTTACACAGGTGTGTGACTGTACAGGCTTTATATTATCATGCTCTCCCCTCTCTATACTACTCTTTACTCCACTGTGTGTGTCTGGCATGATATCCCCAGGGCTGAGCACAGTGTTTAGCATATGTTAAAGCAAACCTGAACTTTTCAAAAATTAATTTGACATTCTTTTAAATTAAAAAGAAAGAATTTATTAATATAAGAAAAAAAAAAAAAACTTCAACTTAGCTTAAAGAAAAAAGTGCCCTGTGGAGGGGGCAGTTCAAAAGCAGTAAAATCTGCAATACTGATTGTAAACAACTGAAAGCACTAACCTGAAAATCTTTGTTAGATGAAATGTAAGGAAATGAATGAACTTATGGCCGTTGATCAGGCGAAATACTGGAAATACCTAATCCCAAGAAAATCTTAAGCTCAATTATCTACTCATTGTGTTTAGAAAGATGCTGTATGTTCTGGGATATATTTATGAGTTTAATAAAGTATTTATAAATGACCCCACATGTAAATAAACTGCTTTATTGGTCTGCAGGAGTCAGATAAATGGTCATATATATTGGTCAACTATAAAAAATTTTTTTGACTTCTCTGGTGGTCTAGTGGTTAAGACTAAGCATTTATAATGTAGGGGGCCCAGATTTAATCCTTGATTGGGGAACTAAGATCCCACATGCCATGTAGCATGGCCTAAAAAATGTTGGGCTTCCCAGCTGGCACTGGTGGTAAAGAATCCACTTGCCAGTGCAGGAGACACAAGAGATGTGGGTTTGATCCCAGGGTCAGGAAGATCCCCTGGAATAGGAAATGGCAACCCACTCCAGTATTCTTGCCTGGAAAATTCCCTGGACAGAGGAGCCTGGCTGGCTATGTGGGGTCACAAAGAGTCGGACTATGACTGAGCACACACACACACAGAAAAGTATAGATAATTCTTCCTTGCTGACTGCTTTGAAGTTGGGCAGAGAGGGAGTGTCAGGAAAGGGCAGACATGAAATCTGGGCACTGTACAGGGCTGTATGAGAACTCTTGTCTTACCTGTTGGTGGACTTGCTCATGTACATGTGGGTGGTCTTCAAAGTTCTTTGCTTATAGTGTAGTAGGTGGGAGTCTAGGGCCCCAAGTGGCAAACCCAAATGTGAGCCTGCCTACTGCAGTCATCAACACCATTTGCTTTCCTGTTGCCTCTCAGTAGCCCTCTAGGTGTAAATTTAGATCTGTAATGTACAAGTGTGCTCCTGCTACTGGACTTGTCTCCTCTGAGGGTGCATAAAATCAGGTGTTTGGATGCAGAATCCAGTTTCCCTTAATTTGTATTTTCAGATATGCCTTGAATTCATTTAAGTGTCTTTTTATCCCAAATGGAAGTTGTCTTACTGTTTTATCTGATAATAAAGAGCATTATTAAAGCAATTCAGTATCAAGGGGGGAAATAAAAAATTTGTAATTTCATCACCATGAAAGAAGCTGCTCGACATTTCATAAAATGAATCATAGACTGATTTAATTTCTTTTTTTAATGTTTATTTGGTTATTTTTATTATTTTTGGCTGTGCTGAGTCTTCGCTGTTGTGTGAGGATTTTCTCTAGTTGTGGTATGCAAGCTTCTCACTGTGGTGGTTTCTCGTTATGGAACATGGGCCCTGGAGTGCACAGGCTATGGTAGTTGGGGTGCATTGGCTTAGTTGTCCTGCAGAATGTGTTATCTCCCTGGATCAGAGATCGAACCAGTGCATTATGCATGGCGGATTCTTAACCACTGGACCACATGAAAAGTCCCTCTTCTTAAAAAAATTTATCTTTTATTCAAGTATAGTTGAATTACAATGTTGTGTTAATTACTGCTGTACAACAAAGTGACTCAGTTGCACACACACACACACACACACACACACATATATATACACACATTCTTTTCCATGTTCTTTGCCATTATAATTTATCTTGAATACAGTTCCCTGTGCTGTACAATAAGACTTTGTTGTTTATCTATTATATGTATACCAGTTTATATCTGCTAATCCCAAACTCCCAATCCAACCCTCTCTCTCTGCCCATTTTTCTATTGAGTTATTTGCTTTACTGTTCTCAAGTTATATGAGCTGTTTGTATATTTTGGAAGTTAAGCCGTAGTCAATTGCATCGTTTGCAAATATCTTCTCCCCTTCTGCAGGTTGTCTTTTCATTTTGTTCATGATTTCCTTTGATGTACTGGACTGACTTCATTTCTGATCTTGATTTGACCATGGATTCTGACACTGTCATTTAAGTTATAATATTATCATAATCTTCTAGCCTGTCTGGAATGCCTTGTGTGTCTGCTAAGTTCCTTGCAGACTTTCTGAGTAGACCTTCATCACTTCATAGCTGGCCAATATTTTCAGATCTACTTTAGTGCTCTTGGTCTTCTAATTCAGTTTTATGGATGAATGTTTCAAAGATGAGAGATGTTTCTGAGTGATCACTTCTGTATCTTCAGTCTCAGATGCTCATTACGATTCTTAACTGACTGGCTTAAGTCATTATCGAGGCAAGAGCTATTACTTCAAGAGCTGGCAAAGTTAATTCTTCTCTTTTGCAAGCAGTCAACAATATGCTTCCTTGTGTACACACTCAACAGCACAAATTCACATTAACACATGTGATTTTCAGCTTCATTTCCAGTTTAAAGGTAGAAGAGGAGTGTTGTCCAGATAAACTTGGAGAGAATCTGTCAAATTATTGGGGTGAGGAGTGGATGGAAATCTAATCAGTTGCCTCAAGAACTTGAAAGATTGTGTCAAGAATTGCAATCTCAAAATGCTGGAAAGGGCCAATAGAACAGATTACAGGACTTCCCTGGTGGTCCAGTGGTAAAGAATCTGCCTGCTGATGCAGGGGACATGGGATCGATCCCTGGTCTGGGAAGATCCCACATGCCACGGAGCAACGAAGGCTGTGCACCATGACTACTGAGCCCACATGCCCTAGAGTGATCCACAGGAGAAGCCTTCAGGCCACAGCGAGACAGCTGCCCTCAGTCGCCACAACCAGAGAAAGCTCGCATGCAGCAACGAAGACCCAGAGCAGCCAAAAATAAACAATTACTTTTAAAAACCCAGATTACACAAGTATATAATTAAGTCTGAGTAAAGCAATAGCGGAAGGTGAGGCCCGGGGCAAACTGGTGAACCATCTCACTTGACTTTTTATTTTTGAATACTTTTTTTTGAAGTATTATACTGATCAAATAAAACAGCCAAATCACTGGCTGCCATTTGAAATTTTCTAGTTTCTGAAGTGCAAGATTAGCACAAGACAGGGAAATACCTACAGGTCTCATAAGTTTGACTATTGCATCCAAATGGATCCCTTCTTTTATTCCCTATTTCAGCACTCCTTTTATTTCCCTTTCAAGCACTTATTACAGTCTGTATAATTACTTTCTGCTTTCAATTTGTTTTCTTGTTTATAATCTCTTTCTGTCAATGTTAAGCTTTGTGAGGGCAGGGACCTCATTTATCTAGCTCAGCTCTGTAATTAACCTGTACTGACGCTGCCGCTGCTGCTGCTGCTTAATCGCTTCAGTTGTGCCTGACTCTGTGCGACCCTATGGACTGCAGCCTGCCAGCCTCCTCTGTCCGTGGGATTCTTTAGGCAAGAGTACTGGAGTGGGTTGCCTGCACTGGCCCGGGCAAGATACATAATTGGCTTCGAAAATAGAAAATTGTTGAGGGGATGAAGCAAAGAGTGTGATATATCTTATCATCATGTGATGTATCTTTTTCATCCTGGAACCCCCAGTGCCTAGTACAATTGTGGTGATGCAGTAAGTATACGTTAGATGAAATGATTGGTGATGATGGTCCGCCACAGATGGTTAACCACATGGAACTAGTTTACACTGGACGGGGGCAGGTTCTCAAAATAGATGTGGTCAGTAGACTGGGGAGATACTCAGGCAGTGGACTCGGCTCTGCCAGGCAGTAAATGGCAAGTTTTATGGACGCTAATAAAGCATGACTAGTAATCAGAGCAAGTTGCTTGGCATCAGAAATGTCTGATGATGGATAAAAACAGGAAATCCAGAAAAGGTCAGCATTCCCAGGGAAAGATATGCAGTCTGCCTTAGGTAACCCTGCTGATGGTAGAACTAAATGCCCTGGAGCTGAAGGTTGAGTTCACACATGTGGTAAGAAGAGGAATGGTGAGAGAAAGCCCCAACAGGAGACAGGGTACTAAGAAACCATCTGGACATCCAGTTCGGGTGTAGGATTCTAAAATTCCAGAAATGATCATAAGGTGTAGATTTGCTCTCAGTGTCCAGACAGAACAATTGCTGGAGCCCAGATCAGGCCCACACCGGCGTTAGTGTTGCTTGGTGTTGAGTTCTCTAATAGATTCTACCCCAACTAAGGGCACATTGATGCCAGTAACCTGAAGGTTCACATCAGTACCCTTGGCTCTAGGGAGAAGAGATTCCAGTCCTAATTTTTGTTCTGAGTATGAACCAAGGATGTTTAATTTTTAGAACAGGAGAACCCATGTGGGTTAATGCTTTCATATATTTAGCAATCAGGACTCTTTGATTATATAGGTAACAGAAAGATCATTCATATTAACTTAAGTGAGAAAGAGGAAGCTATTGGCTGGTATAAATACAGCATGCAAAGGCAGAGCAGAGCTGACCTTGGGGTCTTCTCTCACCAGATTTATGTGCTGTTCTCTGCTATGACTTCACTCTGATCTCTGGGAGAGATTTCCCTGTAGAGAACAGCGTAACCTGGTGGTGATGACCTGGGGCAGTCCCACAGACTGGGTGTAAAGCCCACCACTCCCCTTTGACCTTAGATAAAAGCATTATCTATAAAATGTGCACAATTAATAGCACAAACCTCATAGATTGTTTGCAAGGATTAAATGAGCACATAAATGTAAAACATTCAGAATGGTGCCTGGGACATAGAAAGTACTGTATTATTATTATTGGCTCCCAGCAGCTCTGGCTCATAACACAACAGTTCTGAGGCCAGAGGGTAGAGAATTATTCACCCTGCCAATGCTGGTTAAAAACAGTTGTCTGGGAAGACTCATTAGCTGAAACTGAGTCAGATGTATTGGCCGTATAAGAGGTGCAATCTTCTATGAAAAGGGGAGAAAATTGAGAAACGAGGAATAGATGCCTCTGTCCTCCACATTTTGTACTCCCCTCCCATATAGAATTGTTGCTGGGAAGTGACTGCCCAGCTTAGGTCTGTATTTCCTAGCATCTTTCCTCCTCTGCATGGAAGATGAGGAAGTGAGAGGGAAAACCCTTGACTAGTTCTTATCCATGTCGTGAGGTTGAAGTGGTATGTGATCCTTCCAAACCAAGGCTTTTTTAAGAGGTGGTTTTGTTTTCTCCATACTTTCTCCTTGTTATGTGATGAGGACGTTGTCCTCAATACCCTTTTACACAATGGAATCAGTTGGTTATCTTAGCAAAACTGATGCCAGGCCCGACATTAGACCAGTGGTTCTTAACCAAGGGGCATTTTGGGCCCCCTAGTGGGCATTTGGCAAAATCTGAGAATATCTTTGGTTGTCACCGTTGTGTGGAGGGGTTATTGGAATCTAGTAAGTAGAGGCCAGGGATATTGCTAAACATCCTACAATCCACAGGACATCCCCCCACAACAAAGACTTATCTGGTCTGAACTGTGGCAAGATGTATAAACCCTGCCCTAGAGGATGGAGAGCATAAGGCTGAGAGATGGAAGAGCCCTGGGTGCTGAGTCACTACATCAAGGAAAGTCACCAGTCAGTTCTGGAGCACCTACCTTGGAGAGTCATCTGAATGGGAAGAAGCCTCTAATGTGTTACATCTTTGAAATTTGGGGTCTTTCTGTTTGGGAGCAGCTAGCATTGATTGCCTTAAGTAATTTAAGAAATTTACTGAAGGAACTGTGATTATTTAACTTAATGAAATGGACATATATTTTTAATTCTGTCTGCCTAGGTTGCAATATTAAATTGTGGGACATTGTTTTAATACTTAAAATTGACCAGTAATTCACAGCACAGATTTCCCTAACTAAAATTGTACAAATCAGTATTCAGTGATATTATGGCATGGGAATGGATTTTGAGTATTTGGTTTGTATCATGGATGAAAAATATTTGGATTCTGACCTTAATAAATAGGTTAGGTTGTGTTTCAAGTCAAAATTTGTTTTATTTAGGATTTCATCTGTTTTATTCAGTAAATGTTAAGTTAATCTTTCACATCATCTTATTGGTTATTGTTTGTAAAGAAGACAAGTTAGATTTGTAAAGTAAGAGAAGAAAAAATGTTACAGATGGTAGTTTTAGTAAATATTGTAAAAATGCCAAATTCTTAAATCTGTTTGACTCGATGAGTTACTGTGAATGTTTTGAAACTGATTAATATTGAAACTCTTCAGGGATTGTGTTTTTTCAGGAATTTTAGAAGAAAGACATCAATACCCTCAGTGCCTGGGGGTGCCAGAGTCCAGGGGGACCCACCTCTTCATCTGGAGTCACCAGGGCTGGACAACTGAACACTGAAGTCTTTGGCTATATTGATAGAATTAGAGATGGGCTAGGTGAGGGTCAGGGCTTCCTGGTGGTGCTAGTGGTAAAGAACTCACCTGCCAGTGCAGAAAACATAAGAGACATGGGTTCTATCCCTGGGTGGAAAAGATCCCCTGTGGGAGGACATGACAACCCGCTTCAGTATTCTTGCCTGGAGAATCCCATGGACAGAGGACCCTGGTGGGCTACAGTCTATAGAGTCGCAAAGAGTCGGACATGACTGAAGTGAGTTCGAATGCACGCACAAAGGTGAGGGTCAATCTTGGGACTTGTTCAGGATTTGTCAGAAGAAACATGCTTTATTTTTTGCTGATTTGGAGCTATAAGACTGTAAGCCACAAGCTATGGGCAACCATCTTACTTAAGAAGGAAGCCATCATAAAGAACATAGATGGAAGATGGAGATGAAGATAGAAAGAGAGATTAGGTTTTAATGACCTCATTTGAATATCTAGGCCAATTTATTAAGTCCTACCTAGAACTTGATGGCCTTTTCATTAACCCACATCAGTAAGTTACCCTTTTTGCTTAAGCTGGTTGGGTTAAGTTTTCTGTCATTTATATCTACTTCCAGGTAACATAGATGAGATATGTTGATTATTCCTGCCATGATGAAATGTATTGATTATGTCTTTATTTGCTACGGTGGAATATATTATTACTGTTGATTATTTGCTCCTCTCCTATGAGCTGCCATTTGCGCTCATTTGCATGTGACTTGCATTAACTACCCTCTGGGAGGAGAATAGTTCTCTAATCTGTGATGTCAAGTCTGGTCATGTGACTTGCTGTGGCCAGTAGGGTGTTGGAAGAAATGACATGCGCCATATCCATGCAGAAGATTTAAGGGCAATCACATGGTTCTGCCATTTTCTCTTTCTCTATTTTTTAACCTGTCCAGTGGCCATAGATCCCAAAATGAATCCCAGAATGGAGAAGATATTTGGAGCAGAGCCTTAGTGGACCCACAGATGACAAGTAGCATGAACGAGAAACAATTTTACTTTGTTGTAAATTATTGCTGTTTAGTGGTATTGTTAATGAAGCATAACCTAGCAAGAGCTGACTAATATACTTGTTATCTTTGGAATGCTTGCCAAAATTTATGATTGAGTATAAACCTAGAGCACTTATAATCATTGAGTATATCCTGCAAGTTACCAAACATGAATTAATAACTAATAAGCTACCAAACTTGTTTGATTCTCAATGTCCTCCTTATAATAATAATATCTTCCTCATAGGATTTTTGTGCATACAGAGTTAAGCACAGTGCAAGGCACATGATAAAACACTCAGTAAATAGCAACTACTATTTTTATCGTTACAGAGGGAAGTGCCCTTATGAACTCTTTTTGATGCTTCCAGTAACAAACCCCCTTGGATGGGGTCCAAGTAAAGCTTAACCGATATTAAACACTACTTAATGGGTGGCATTCTGGGAAGGCTCCCGTGATAGTACTTTTATATTTTTATTTATTTACTTGGCTGTGCCAGGTCTTAGTTGTGGCATGTGGGATCTAGTTCCCTAACAGGATTGAACCCAGGCCCCCTGCACTGAGAGTGCGGAGTCTTAACCACTGAACCACCAGGGAAGTCCCAAGACATTACTTATAAAATTGCATCTATATCATTTCAGGAAACAGTTACTGGGAAGAATGCTGTGGAGAAAGTTGGATGACAGTTGAGGGAATATACTGAGAAGTAGGATAGCCATTCATCTTCCGAATTTCTTTGTACTTGAAGGTAAAGGAAAAGAGATCAGCACTTGCAGAACTGGTCCTCAACCCAGAACTGAGGACAGCAGCATCTAGTTGGGGTTCTTGTACATTCTTCATTTACAAGTGCCTTTTGGCAGATTTGTTTTGTTAGAGGGCACAGGTTACCTTGCTTGAACTAATTATTTAATAATCTTAGAAAAGGGGATAAGGAATTTTTATGACAGGAGTACCTCTTAGAACAAATATCTCTGAATAATAAAGAGTAAGTCTTTTGAATGATTCAGACTGAAAGCTGTGTATGTGTGTGTGTTTGTATCCACGCCCATATGCTTTTCGGATGGTATGGAAAGGATCAGAATGTGACCTAATAGGAGGAAGGGAGGCACTGAGCTTGGGAATTGGGGATGGTTCCAGTTTTTCTTTTTACAATAAAGATTCCTGAATCATATAGTGTATTCAGGCATTGTGTTCGGGCCTAAAGGTATAGACTCATTCATTCTTTCATTCATTCAGCAAATATTTACTGAGCACCTACAATGTGCCAGGCACTGTGCTAGCCCCCTGGGAATACAACAGAGAATGCAGTCAGGTATTGTCTGTGACCCTCATAGAACGGAGAGTCTAAGAAGAAATGGATGATTAAATCATGACATGTGTAACTATGAAGTTACCATGATGTTAACTACAAGGAAGGAAAGTTAAAAAAAAAAAAAACCATGAGGACGTTTACCAGAGGGATTTATCACTTTGCCTGTTGGTGTCAGGGACATGATATGGTCCAGTTTGTCTTTTGAAAGATTATTCTGGCTTTGTGGTTGAAAAGAAGATTCAATAGTGAGTACAGAGAATCAGTTAGAAGTCTACGGCAGGGATCCCAGGAAGAAACATGGTTGGCTTAGAACAGGGAGGTGATGATAGAGAAGTGGACCAGTTTCAGGAATCTTGAAGAGGTGAACTCAATTGAACTTGGTGAAGAATTGGATGAGAGAGAAGAGGGAAGTACTGTCAAGAATGATTCCTGGGTTTTAAGCCTCTCTCTCTGGTCTCTAGGACCTAATAAATGCACTATGAAAAATAAAGTGTTTGCCCAAGCATAAGCGAAGTTATGACACAGAGAAGTGGGACTTGGAAAAAAATGTCCCATCACTGACCCTGAGCTCAATTTCTTGAGGGCTCAGTGTTTAAAGAAGATTAGAATATAATGTATTTGTTGCATGGTATGTAGCCAAAGTCCACACAAGTACCCAGACTATAATGCACTGCTCGAGGACACAATTTGAATATTCCAGCCTCAGGCCAAACTGTGAAGTCTAGTTTTGTGTGGTCCTGTAATATTCTGCATCTTCTGTCCCACCCCAAGTGCTTGATGCTCTTTACTTTTCAGAGCTGTTTGCAGAGCCTGAGGGATATCACTTAACAGCCTGCTCTTCAAGGAATTAACTTCACAACTTAAGAGAAACTTGCATGACTTCATCCGTGCTCAGTGTTTTTTATTTCTCAGACTGTGTTTCTGGATGGCATAGCTGGAAAAGCATACACTTATGCTAAAATATAACTGATACAATTTACAGCTTTTGAATATATAATATGTAACTTTTGGATGAGTTATAAAAGTGGACATTTAGTGGGCATTGATTCATGTTACTTATAAATGTGAAAATTGAGACCTACCAACGGAGAAGGCAATGGCACCCCACTCCAGTACTCTTGCCTGGAAAATCCCATGGATGGAGGAGCCTGGAGGGCTGCAGTCCATGGGGTCACTGAGGGTCGGACACGACTGAGCGACTTCACTTTCACTTTTCACTTTCATGCATTGGAGAAGGAAATGGCAACCCACTCCAGTGTTCTTGCCTGGAGAATCCCAGGGACGGGGGAGCCTGGTGGGCTGCCATCTATGGTGTCGCACAGAGTCGGACACGACTGAAGTGACTTAGCATAGCAATATTAACTAACTTGCTTTTGGATTCACGGGTACTCATTAATATTCAAAGCTTATATTTATGTCAAAACTTGTTCCTTCAACAAATATTTATTGAGTACTGTTTGCCAGGAATATTTCCAAGTAAATAATGCTACCATAATACATGTTTTGTCCACATAGAGCTCATGTTCTACTTGGAAAGATAAATAAGAAAAAAAATTGTATAATTTCATACAATACCATGAAGAATAAAACAGGGTAAGGGATAGAATGTAATTAAGCACATTAAAACAGCCCTTTGTCAAAGAAGTCTTTTGTGAAGGGAAGGTATTTGAGGTGAGATGGGATTGATGAGAAGGAAATCGTTCTAGGTAGGGAACATCAAGTGCAAAGATCCTGAGGCAGGAAATAACTCAGCAGGTTTGATAACAAAAAAGAAAAAGTCATCTGGTGGGGATGTGGCAAATCCAGTGACAAATGGAATATTTCCTGCCATATCCAGTTTCCCAAGTGGCACAGTGGTAAAGAATCTGCCTGCCAATGCAAGAAATGCAGGAGACACAGGTTCAATCCCTGGCTTGGAAAGATTATCTGGAGAAGGAAATGGCAACCTACTCCAGTCTTATTGCCTAGAGAATCCCAGAGACAGAGGAGTCTGGTGGGCTGCCGTCTATGGGGTCGAACAGAGTTGGACATGACTGAAGCGACTTAGCAGCAGCCTTCCAGTCTAAGCTGGTCTGCCCTGAGGAAACTCAGAAAGGAAAAGAATACCGGCCATGTAGTAGCCATCAGACTGTAGCCACTCCCTATGGTGAGCCCTGTGGAAACTCAGGATATGAAAACACAAGATATTGGCCCTAGATAGGTGAGATGCATATCAAAAGAATGATTTCAGTGAGCCCAGAGTTTTGCATCTTCCCACACATAAAAAAGTGCTAAATTCCTTGAGACATATGGTTTTCTTTAATAAAGGGTAATCTTTTGATGTTTAGACTACCATGGTAAAGAATCTGCCTGCAATGCAGGAGACCCAGATTCAGTCCCTGAGTCAGAAAGATCCACTGGGGAAGGAATGGCAACTCACTGCAGTATTCTTGCCTGGGGAATCCCATGGACAGAGGAGTCATAGTTCCTGGTGTCGCAGAGTTGGACACACTGATCATTAACACTTTCACTTTTCTTTTTTTTTGATGTTCAGATTATCTGTCTTTTGTTACAAAACTTCTGTATAACATGGCTTCCCATGCACCCCCTCAGAATAGTTCTTTCAGGGTTACTTGAGATGCTGGATTTGAAGTCCTAAAAATTCCCTGGACTTGAAGTCCTAAAAATTCCCACCAAATAAAACATAACTCTCAACTTCTAGGTTGTGAATACTTTTTAAGTCCACACCAGGGAGAAGTGTATTTGAAGGCCAAGAGATTAGAAAATCTTTAGGGCTACAGTAAAGAGCTTGGATTTTATCTAAGGGTAATGGGAATTCTTGAGAGGATTTTAAGCACTAAAGTAACATGATCTAAGTAGAATTTAAGAAGATCATCCAGTTGCTGGGTAGAATGGATGGAGTAGATATAGCAGAGTGTGAGAAGAAAGATAGCTGCTAAGAAAGTTGGTGGTTTGAACCATCATTGTAGGAACAGAGATAGAAACGTCGGTGAATTTATAATTTCTTTGGGTGTCAGGTGGCAGGGTTTACTGGTGGACTGGTGATAGGAAGTAAAGAGTAAAACAGAAATAAGGGCAACTTCTATGTTTTTGACTAAAGCAATTAAATTATGAGATTCATAATACTGAGGATTCAACTCAGATCACCTTGCCACTCCAGCATACTCTTCTGAAAGGCATTGTCTAATTGCCTGTTCTAGTGAGGTATTTTTCCTTTTGAAGAGTTACTTTATTATTCTGTCTACAGGAAGCAGGGAAAGACATTGATATTTATAGGTTGCATTTGAATTCAGGTTGCCCGCCCCAGATATCTGCTCCAAGCCTTCTGCCTAGGTTAGTGATAGTTGTGGGACATTGGCTCTGCCAGTGAGGATGCCTGCCTTGGAGTCCAGTTCCTTTGCTCTAAAAGAAGACAAAGAGACCGATAGCATCAACCTGACTGGCCTTCTTGTTGCCCAGTGCTCCCCTTTGCCTGCAGCCTACTTCCTGAATCTGGTATCCTGACTTGGTCAAGAAGACTTTGGGTACACGTCTGCCAGCAAAGGTTGACAGATGGAGATCTGGACTGTGATCCTGGGACTCTGATGGTGCCCAGAGCCTAGAGGATGACTGCCTGGTCCCTTCGGCTCCTGGTCAGAGAAGGTTCTAGAAATCCATGACACGGTGGAACTGGTTCACCACCGTGGTTTGGATAGACAGCAGGGTGGGGCAAAGTGTCCCCAGGCTGCTCCGGAGCTGGCTTCAGAAGAGAGACTAAGGTTGGGCCTGTGGTTGAAATTACACATGTGTCCCTGGCAGAATTCACGTCAGGATTTATAAAAATAGATTTTATAACTTCAGCTGTACTTGGCAATGATCACTTCTTGGTTGAAGATGCTTGGAGGGTCTCTAAAATCATTTCTTACTGCAGATGGAGATGTAAATTCTGACAGTGAGTGAGTTATCCTTGTCTTTTGAAAGCTTCCTGAGCAGGCACAGAGAGGAGTGTCAACCAGTCGGGATCCTGGCAGGAAATAGGATTCACTGCTGAGGGGCTTCCCTCATAGCTTAGTTGGTAAAAAATCCGCCTGAAATGCAGGAGACCCAGGTTTGATTCCTGGGTCAGAAAGATCCCCTGGAGAAGGGATAGGCTACCCACTCCAGTATTTGAGGGGCTGCCCTTGTGGCTCAGCTGGTAAAGAATCCGCCTCAATGAGGAAGACCTGGTTTCAGTCCCTGGGTTGGGAAGATCTCCTGGAGAAGGGAAAGGCTACCTACACTAGTATTCTGGCCTGGAGAATTCCATGGACTTATAGTCCATGGGGTTGCGACATGACAGAGCGACTTTCACTTCACTTCACTTCTGAGGGTTCATGTGAAGAGAATGAATGAAGCAACTATTTGCAGAAGTCTAGGTGGGGCTACGGGACAATGAAAGGGCAGGGGAGTCACCAAGAGGCTGGCAGCAGGGCAGACTGTTACCACTCCAGGGGCCAAAGAAGATAAAGACAGAACTATAGTTACCTGAGCGAGGGGAGAACCCGAGCCATAGAGGAGGAGCCGCCAGCAGGGGCTGGAGTGGTGGAGGGAGTGTTTGCTGCCAGAGAGGTGGCCCAGAAGCGGGAGCGACTGAGGAAGCTTATTTACCTCCTCTGTTCCATCGTCTCCTGCCTGCCTGTAGGAGAGAGAAGAGGGAGGAAAGGGAGGAAGATAGATCTGGAAGAGCAGATGAAAGACCAGCAATACAAGAGGGATGTCATTATTCACTCCAGATCATAGCATTGGCATTGTCTTCACTTTTTCTAAAATTTAAAACAAATGTTTTAATTTGATTCGTTAATTTATTTTTGGGTGCCCAGAGTCTTCATTGCTGCACACAGGCTTTCTCTAGTTGCAGCAAGCGGGGGCCACTCTTCCTTGCGGTGCGTGGGCTTCACACTGCAGTGGCTTCTCTCGTGGAGCACAGGCTCTAGGCTCACAGGATACAGCAGTTGCAGCTCCTAGGCTGTAGAGTGCAGGCTATGGCACCCCACTCCAGTACTCTGGCCTGGAAAATCTCATGGACGGAGGAGCCTGGTGGGCTGCGGTCCATGGGGTCACTAAGAGTCAGACACGACTGAAGCGACTTCACTTTCACGTTTCACTTTCATGCATTGGAGAAGGACATGGCAACCCGCTCTGGTGTTCTTGCCTGGAGAATCCCAGGGAGGGGGGAGCCTGGTGGGCTGCCGTCTATGGGGTCGCACAGAGTTGGACCCAACTGAAGTGACTTAGCAGCAGCAGCAGCAGCAGGCCGTAGAGCGCAGGCTCAGTAGTTGTGGCACATGGGCTTAGTTCCTCCATGGTATGTGGGATCTTCCCAGACCAGGGATTGAACCATGTCCCCAGCATTTCTAGGTGGATTCTTAACCACTGGACCACCAGGGAAGTCTTGGCATTGTCTTTAGACACACACACACACACATCCTTTTTCTCCTCCTCCTTTTCTTTTTATTGATTTATAATAATAATCTTCAAACCCTAAGACACACATAACCACTGTGGGGGAGAGTGATGGAACGTGAATACTACACTATGTGGACAGTGAGGGCATCCATGGGATGGAGCAGGGAGTGTGGATGGGGGTCCTGGCTTAGACCCTTATTGCTGGTTGGAAGTTGACTGGCAGAATGAGAGAGGGGCTCAGGGTGAATAAGGGATAGAGAGGGCAAAGGTATGTGTTTCATGCAGACTAAGGGTGGGAGTCAAAATGAGCTTCAAAGATGAGCTTTCTACATGGGAAGAGATGGGTTTGAGGTGGTTTGATTTAAAGCCCCCAAGTTGGTATCTGGTCCAGTTTCTTAAGGGCTTGTTTAAGGCACAGTTATATTTTTGGTTATAATCTTAGCAGCAAAAAAATTCAGACAAACCAAAGCTCACATATTTATTTATAAATTGCATCTCTCCTCTATAGTACCTTATTGACATGGTGTGGTAAGAGCACGCACCCTGGATCTCAGATTTTTCTTGTTTTGAAAAATGATTATCCTCAAAGACCTTAAAACAACACCTGACATGAAGTCAGCAGAATGTGGGTTACATCGCAGTAAGAAACATATCCCAAACACAAGGCTTTTAAGAGTTAAACCAAAGTATATAAATAGAAGTTTACATATATATATATAAATATAAAATATATAAGAATATATATTTCCACACTCCATCTTGCACAGCTTCTGGGGCGTGTACACTCCTCACTTTGGAGTCCACCAGTTGAGACTTAGTATTTGCTGGTAGACATACTGCTACTTTGAGTAAATTCACTTTTTCAACCTCACTCTCCTCCTGTATGAGATGAGGGCAATTAATTGTGCCGGCCTTACAGGGCTGATAGAGGATTAAATATACCACATCCACTTAGCCTAGGCCCTGCCTGATGCATCTTCAGTTTAGTTCAGTCGCTTAGTCATGTCTGATTCTTTGTGGCCCCATGGACTGCAACATGCCAGGCTTCCCTGTCCATCACCAACTCCTGGAGCTCACTCAAACTCATGTCCATCAAGTTGGTGATGCCATCCAACCATCTCATACTCTGTCATCCCCTTCTCCTCCTGCCTCAATCTTTCCCAGCATCAGGGTCTTTTCCAATGAGTCAGTTCTTTGCATTAGGTGGCCCAAGTTTTGGAGTTTCAGCTTCAGCATCAGTCCTTCCAATGAGTATTCAGGACTGATTTCCTTTAGGATGGACTGATTGGATCTCCTTGCAGTCCAAAGGACTCTCAAGAGTCTTCTCCAACACCACAGTTCAAAAGCATCAAATCTTCGTCACTCAGCTTTCTTTATAGTCCAAATCTCACATAAATACATGACTACTGGAAAAACCATAGCTTTGACTAGATGGACCTTTGTTGGCAAAGTAATGTTTTAATATGCTGTCTAGGTTGGTCATAACTTTTCTTCCAAGGAGCAAGTGTCTTTTAATTTCATGGCTGCAGTTACCATCTGCAGTGATTTTGGAGTCCAAGAAAATAAAGTCTCTCACTGTTTCCATTTTTTCCCCATCTATTTGCCATGAAGTGATGGGACCAGATGCCTCGATCTTAGTTTTCTGAATGTTGAGTTTTAGGCCAACTTTTTCACCTTCCTCTTTCACTTTCATCAAGAGGCTCTTTAGTTCTTCTTTGCTTTCTGCCATTAGTGTGGTATCATCTGCATATCTGAGGTTATTGATATTTCTCCCTGCAATCTTGTTTCCAGCTTGTGCTTCATCCAGCCCAGCATTTCTCATAACGTACTCTGCATATAAGTTAAATAAACAGGGTGATAATACACAGCCTAGACGTACTCCTTTCCCAATTTGGAACCAGTCTGTTGTTCCATGTCCAGTTCTAACTGTTGCGTCCTGACCTGCATACAGATTTCTCAAGAGGCAGGTCAGGTGGTCTAGTATTCCCATCTGTTTCAGAATTTTCCACAGTTTGTCATGATCCACACAGTCAAAGGCTTTGGCATAGTCAATAAAGCGAAGAGATGTTTTTCTGGAGCTCTTGCTTTTTCGATGATCCAACGGATGTTGGCAATTTGATCTGTGGTTCCTTTGCCTTTTCTAAATCCAGCTTGAACATCTAGAAGTTCACAGTTCATGTACTATTGAAGCCTGGCTTGGAGAATCTTGAGCATTACTATGCTAGAGTGTGAGATGAGTGCAATTGTGCAGTAGTTGGAGCATTCTTTGGCATTGCCTTTCTTTGGGATTGGAATGAAAACTGACTTTTCCAGTCCTGTGGCCACTGCTGCGTATCCCAAATTTGGTGGCATATTGAGTGCAGCACTTTTATAGCATCATCCTTTAGGATTTGAAATAGCTCAACTGGAATTCCATCACCTCCACTAGCTTTGTTCATAGTGATGCTTCCTAAGGCCCACTTGACTTCACATTCCAGGATGTCTGGCTCTAGGTTAATGATCACACCATCATGGTTATCTGGGTCATGAAGATATTTTTTGTATAGTTCTTGTATTCTTGCCACCCCTTCTTAATATCTTCTGCTTCTGTTAGGTCCATACCATTTCTGTCCTTTATTGTGCCCATTTTGCATGAAATGTTCCCTTGGTATCTCTCATTTTCTCGAAGAGATCTCTAGTCTTTCCCATTCTGTTGTTTTCCTCTATTTCTTTGCATTGATCACTGAGGAAAGCTTTCTTATCTCTCCTTGCTATTCTTTGGAACTCTGCATTCAAAAGTATCTTTCCTTTTACTCCTTTGCCTTTTGCTTCTCTACTTTTCACAGCTATTTGTAAGGCCTCCTCAGACAACCATTTTGCCTTTTTGCATTTCTTTTTCTTGGGGATGGTCTTGATCACTGCCTCCTGTGCTGTCACGAACCTCCATCCATAATTCTTCAGGCATTCTATCAGATATCATCCCTTGAATCTATTTTTCACTTCCACTGTATGATTGTAAGGGTTTTGATTTAGGTCATACCTTAATGATCTAGTGGTTTTCCCTACTTTCTTCAATTTAAGTCTGAATTTGGCAATAAGGAGTTCATCATCTGAGCCACAGTCACCTCCCGGTCTTGTTGTTGCTGACTGTATAGAGCTACTCCATCTTTGGCTGCAAAAAATATAATCAATCTGATTTCGGTATTGACCATCTGGTGATATTCATGTGTAGAGTCTTCTCTTGTGTTATTGGAAGAGGGCGTTTGCTATGACCAGTGTGTTCTCTTGGCAAAACTCTATTCGCCTTTGCCCTGCTTCATTCTGTACTCCAAAGCCAAATTTGCCTGCTACTCCAGGTGTTTCTTGACTTCCTACTTTTGCATTTCCAGTCCCCTCTGCTGAAAGGGACATCTTTTTTGGGTGTTAGTTCTAGAAGGTCTTGTAGGTCTTTATAGAACCATTGAGCTGCAACTTCTTCAACATTACTGGTTGGGGCAAAGACCTGGATTTCTGTGATACTAAATGGTTTGCCTTGGAAATGAACAGAGATCATTCTGTTGTTTTTGAGATTGTACCCAAGTACTGCATTTCAGACTCTTTTGTTGACTCTGAAGGCTACTCCATTTCTTCTGAGGGATTCCTGCCCACAGTCATTGATATAATGGTCATCTGAGTTAAATTTACCTATTCCAGTCCATTTTAATTCACTGATTCCTAAAATGTTGATGTTCACTCTTGCCATCTCCTGTTTGACCACTTCCAATTTTCTTGATTCATGGATCTGACATTCCAGGTTCCTATGTAATATTGCTCTTTACAGTATTGGACTTTACTTCCATCACCAGTTACATCCACAACTGGGTGTTGTTTTTGCTTTGGCTCCATCTCTTCATTGTTTCTGGAGTTATTTCTCCACTCATCTCCAATAGCATATTGGGCACCTACTGACCTGGGGAGTTCATCTTTCAGTGTCCTATCTTTTTGCCTTTTCATACTGTTCATGGGGTTCTCAAGGCAAGAATACTGAAGTGGTTTGCCATTCCCTTCTCCAGTAGACTATGTTTTGTCAGAACTCTCCACCATGACGCGTCTGTCTTGCATGGCCCTACACAGCATTCACTGAGTTAGACAAAGCTGTGGTCCATGTGATCAGATTGGTTAGTTTTCTGTCACTGTGACTGTGGTTTTCATTCTGTCTGCCCTCTGATGGAGAAGGATAAGAGGCTCATGGAAGCTTCCTGATGGGAAGGACTGACTGAGGTGCATCTTCAGGACTCAATAAAATGTTACATGTGCTTATTGTCGCAAAAATAATAATCATTGTATTTAAATCAGCAAAGAGAAAAAAATCATAATGCTATAGGGTCATATATGATCACTATAAAGAAACTGGGCATATTTTTAGAACTTTTCCTAAAGCTTCTGTATACACACAGGCATATTTTGGATAATTGGAATTAAAAGACGCTTACTCCTTGGAAGGAAAGTTATGACCAACCTGGACAGCATATTAAAAAGCAGAGACATTACTTTGCCAACAAAGGTTCGTCAGGTCAAGGCTATGATTTTTCCAGTAGTCATGTATGAATGTGCAAGTTGGACTATAAAGAAAGCTGAGCACAGAAGAATTGATGCTTTTGAACTACGGTGTTAGAGAAGACTCTTGAGAGTCCCTTGGACTGCAAAGAGATAAAACCAGTCCATCCTAAAGGAGATCAGTCCTGAGTGTTCATTGGAAGGACTGATGTTGAAGCTTAAACTCCAATACTTTAGCCACCTGATGCAAAGAGCTGACTCATTGGAAAAGACCCTGATACTGGGAAAGATTGAGGCAGGAGGAGAAGGGGATGACAGAGGATGAGATGGTTGGATGGCATCACTGACTCAATGGAGATGAGTTTGGGTAATCTCTGGGAGTTGGTGATGGATAGGGAGGCCTGGCATGCTGCAGTCCATGGGGTCACAAAGAGTTGGACACGACTGAGCTACTTCAGTTGACTTCACTGATTGTGTATTCTGTTGTGGACCTGTTAAAAACAGGGGTAAAATCTTATAGGGTCAGAATAATTTATTCACCCACCCCTATTACTGGTCATTTGTGTTTTTTCTAAGGTTTTTCTGTTTTAGACAACACTGTGATGAATAGTGGAGAAGGCAATGGCACCCCACTCCAGTACTCTTGCCTGGAAAATCCCATGGATGGCGGAGCCTGGGAGGCTGCAGTCTGTGGGGTCGCTAAGAGTCAGACACGACTGAGCGACTTCACTTTCACTTTTCACTTTCATGCACTGGAGAAGTCAATGGCAACCCACTCCAGTATTCTTGCATAGAGAATCCCAGGGATGGGGGAACCTGGTGGGCTGCTGTCTATGGGGTCGCACAGAATCGGACACAACTGAAGCGACTTAGCAGCAGCAGAAGCAGCAGTGATGAATAGTCTGTTTTAACAGGCTTATTGGGATGTAGTTTATGTACCATTAAACGACCCACATAAAGTGTGTGAGTCACTGATTTGTTAGTGTTTTCAGCGTTGTATGACCATCAGTAGAATCTAACTTTAGAACATTGGTATTGCTGCACAAAGAACCTGTGCTCGTGGTAGTCATCCCCATGGTCAACCCCCACAGATCCAGGCAACCACTAATCTACTTTCTGTCTCTACGGATTTGTCTATTCTGGACATTTCAGATAAACGGGATCATACAGTATGTTGTATTTGGAGACTGGTTTCTTTCACTTCACGTAATGTGTTTTGAGGTTCACCCATAGTGTAGCACTGTCACAACATTATTCCTTTTTATTGCCAAACATCCTATAGTGGATATATCATGCTTTATTCATCACTCAGGAATGATGGACATTTGAATTGTTTCTATGATGAATAATCTTATAGATTAATCTTAACTATTTCTTTTGAATGCATTCCAAGACTTGAAATTCTGAGTCAAAAGTTCTGCATTTTATTTCCAGGCTTTTGACCATCCGTTCAATTCAGTTCAGTTGCTCAATCATTGCAACCCCATGGACTGCAGCATGCCAGGCTTCCCTGTCCATCACCAACTGCTAGAGCTTGCTCATACGCATGTCCATCGAGTCGGTGATGCTCTCCAACCATCTCATCTTCTATCGTCCCCTTCTCCTTCTCCTTCAATCTTTCCCAGCATCAGAGTCTTTTCCAATGAGTCTGTTCTTCATATCAGGTGGCCAAAGTATTGGAGTTTCAGCTTCAGCATCAGTCTTTCCAGTGAATAATCAGGACTGATTTCCTTTAGGATGGACTGGTTGGATCTCCTTGCAGTCCAAGGGACTCTCAAGAGTCTTCTCCAGCACCACAGTTCAAAAGTATCAATTCTTCGATGCTCATCTTTCTTTCTAGTCCAACTCTCACATCCATACATGACTACTGGAAAAACCATAGCCTTGACTAGATGGACCTTTGTTTGCAAAGTAATGTGTCTGCTTTCTAATATGCTGTCTAGGTTGGTCATAGCTTTTCTAACAAGGAGCAAGCGTCTTTTAATTTCATGGCTGCAGTCACCATCTGCAGTGATTTTGGAGCCCCCAAAAATAAAGTCTCTCACTGTTTCCATTGTTTTGACCATGAAGCACTTCTAATTCAATCTTTATCTCTCACTTGAGTACATTAATGACTATGTTCTTCATCGTTTGAACTACAAAACGTTTGTTTTCCTTGTGACATCTGGAGGTGTTTACAATTTCTAATATTCTAAAGAACCGTTCTCAGGGATTCTATCCTATGTTGAGTGTTGGAGGCCATTAGACAGTAATATTCCTAAAGGGAACACATTATATTTACTTATATAAGTCTTTATCATTTTTAGCTGGAAACCTTATCATCTGGCATTAAGGAAAATGAGCAGAGACTTGTAAGTGGTAGATGGTCTCTTTGAATTGTCTCACTTTGCCCTTTAAGTATGTGTATCCCCTACCAACCTCTTGGAATGGTTGACATCCAGAAAAATAATTTCTGTGTCAGTGGAATGGTGACCCAAGGTTTCACAGCACATATCATTTGGTGCATACTCTTATTTATTTAAAATATGTTATTGCTTAACTGACTTACCCCCTCCTTTAAAAATGTGAAAGTAAGTGAAAATTTGTAATCTACATGCTGTGGTTTTTAATTCAACATAGCTGTAAACTCTTGGGGTGGCCTCCTGGGTAAAATCTACTCACACATCTTCTTTATTATATGAAAGGATCCTGCAGAGATGTCAGCTGGTGGATAAACACCAAGCTTAAGCCTCAGTCAGTGTGAATCCTGGATAATGTTTACAAATAGAATGGTCTCTGCAGCAACCGACTAGTGGCTAATAAGAGCTCTGCCTCCCTTACAGCTGCATTTAATCTTTCCAAAGCCTGAAAAATATTCGTTGAATCATGATGATTAGGACAGCTGATTTTGTCCTCACCTTCAGCCCCGGATATTCTTCCTCCACTGACCTTTCTGACCGTAAGCAGCAGAGGTGATTAAAATACTCTGCCCTTTATACAAAGACCATCCACCGCACCCCCTGAGGCTCCCTGATATTGTCATCAATGATGCTGATGGGTTTGCCTTGATCTTCACTTTGCTGCCTCTTGAGAACAACAGTGTTCGTTTATGAGAGCATTGCCTAGATGAGAAAAGTCCGGCAGGGACTCGTTAAGTGCTGGACCTCTCTTCTGTGAGGCATTTTTGTATAACGTATCCAATTTCAATCTCATGGCTACCCATGAAGTCAGGCTTTCAGGCCCATTCTAAGGATGAGAAAGTTGAGACATCATTGATCTGTGGCTCCTGGCAGATGAGGTGTAAAATATCATTCCAATTCAATATAGACTTATGATTACAGCATAGGAAATACAGTTATTTCTAAAAGTAAACACAAGTAACCCTACTGCTAAATTCTTACCTGTCAGTTAGGATGGTGCATGTCTTGGTGGCATAACCATTAAGAAATAAATGCTGCAGTGTTATACTCACTGAGGTGTGGTGTTCAGAGAAAATGCCCGTAAAAAAAAACCAAAACGGTTTCTATGATCAAGAAATTTGGGAAATGTTGGGGTAAATTAAGACACATAAGACTCTAGATTACAGACCTTCTCACAGACTCTACTGCAGAATTGTACATTGTGAAACCCCAAGACGGGTACAGCATAAATCCTTTGTTTGTGGGATACTTGTTAGTGGTTTAAAGAGCTGGTGTTTGTGATACACACAGCCAGAAGGAACTTCATAACAGCCCTTCTTTTTTGGTTTAATTTTTCTCATAGGTAATAGATACATGTGATAAACTCAGAGTATGCAAAAGTTTCAGTGGAAAGGTATGTCTCTCTGCTTTTAACCATTGCCTCTGAGAGTCTCTCTTTTAAATTTTTTTAAAAAAATTTAAATTTACCACACCCTGGGGACGGGGTGGAGAAGGCAATGGCACCCCACTCCAGTACTCTTGCCTGGAAAATCCCATGGACGGAGGAGCCTGGTAGGCTAGAGTCCATGGGGTCACTAAGAGTCAGACACGACTGAGCGACTTCACTTTCACTTTTCACTTTCATGCATTGGAGAAGGAGATGGCAACCTACTCCAGTGTTCTTGCCTTGAGAATCCCAGGGACGGGGGAGCCTGGTGGGCTGCCGTCTATGAGGTCACACAGAGTCGGACACGACTGAAGCGACTTAGCAGAAGCAGCAGCAGAGGCACGTGGAAACTTAGTTCCCTGACCAGGAATCGAACTCATGCCCCTTGAATTGGAAGGTGAAGCCTTAACCACTGGACCTCCGGGGAAGTTCTCTGAGATTGTCTCTTGAGAAATAAGCATTGTTTTCAAGATGTGCAGTCATGTCTGTATGTGTATATGTGCATATGTGTATGTGTGTGTATCTCAATTTTGAACACATTGTGTATGTTGTTCTGCACATTATTTTTTTTCTTAATGTAAATTAAAGTCATTCCATATCAGTACTTGTAAAGCTGCTTCATTTCTTCTAATATCCACATCGAATTCTATTGTATGGATGTGTCATGATCTGTTTGCTGCTGCTGCTGCTAAGTCGCTTCAGTCGTGTCCGACTCTGTGCGACCCCACAGACAGCAGCCCACCAGGCTCCCCCGTACCCATGATCTGTTTAACCATTACCTATTGATTTAGAATGTTTATAATCTTTTCCTACAATGAACAGTGCTGCAGTGAGTACCCTTGTACATTTGTCTTTGTCATCACGGTGTTTCTTGTATCAGCCTTTGATAAAAGCCAGGGTTGTAATGATAAAATATAATTTTGTGAAGTCAAGAATAACCCAAATTTATAGCCTTCTGAAGATCTGGCTTGATCCAGAGATATTTAGATAATTTAGAGAACTATAGATCCAAGTCCTAAAAATACATTATCAGAGCTTGTTTAAAATAGCACGACAAGGTACAGATTATTTTTCAGAGATAAGAAAAAAAGATTTATGAAGAATCATATTTCTCTTAGGAAATAAGTTTGGAGTTGATACAGTAATTGTACATGTGTTCTAACTCATGACAAAAGCAAGCTCAAGGCATGATATCTCTAAAACAGGGATTTCCCAAATGGATAACCTTTGATTCTTAATTTAAAACTTAAAGAAAACTGCTTTATTCACCCTGGTTCAGAAGCAATGGTCTTGCTTCTTCACTGTCTTGTATTGCATTCAGTTTTTGCCAAATAGCATTTGAGTGACTCAAAGACTTTGAAACTTGTTTTCTCTCTTGAGCATATTTCTCCCTTTTCTCGTTTGTGAACAAAGTAGAAAAATAATATAAGAGTAACTCTTTATGTAACAAGAAATAAAACCTGTCTTTTGAAAAGAGATGTTGTTGCGTAGTTAGAAATTCGACTATACAACTTGATAGAAAGAAATCCTTCCATATTTTGTTAAATGGCTTATTTGATAATGTCTCCCTTATTTTTTTTAGTCAGTTTGATTAATAGAGTTCAGTCACAGAGCAGGCTGGGCAAATTTCCTTGAGGCCAAATTACCACTGGGACATCAAAGTGTATTCTCACCATCTGTTCCTTTTTGGGGAGTGTGCTTAAGACAGGTACACTCGAGCCACTGCGCATCAAAAGGTGCCATCGCTCTGGGCCAGGCACTTTGCACACGGTGCCTGGTCATTTATACACTTCAGAGAGTATCACTTGGACCTGTAGTATTAGGTGGGAACTGCTCTTATCTCCATTTTATAAATAGACTGAGACACAGGGCAATTAAGGAACTCTCTCAAGACTGCTCAGCTAGATCTAGAATTTGAACTCACTGTTTTAAAATCTTGCCCAAAATAGAGGTGGGTTTATTCTCTCGAGTAGGTCTTGAATTCCTTTAAACTCAGAGAAATGTAATCAACAATAAGAAAACAAAGATTTGTCCCTGCTGCAGTCTAGTTACACCAGCAACCTGTGAACGGGTCCCCAGCATTCACAGCTCTCGGCAATGGGGGATTTGTTCTCCTAGGATGAAGCAGTCCTGGCTCCAGAGCTGGTGTAGTTCTCAGGCCAGAGGTTGGAACAAGCACAGTGACACAGGTGACTTTTCATTACCTCCCATGAAGTAGAAGCTATCCACTGCGGTAGCTTCTAGACATCTAGTTTTTTTTTTTTTTAAGATTTTTTTTTATGTGGACCATTTTAAAAGTCTTTATTAAATTTGTTGTATTATTGCTTCTGTTCTGTGTTTTGGTTTTTTGCCCATGAGCCCCGTGGGGTCTTAGCTCTGGGACTGAACCCACACCCCCTGCATTGGAAGGCAAAGTCTTAAGCACTGGGCCACCAGGGAAGTCCCTGTGATGTCTGGTCTTAACTCTGTGTCTTCGCTTGAAGCCAACTGAATAAGCAGGTTGTCCACTATGTTCTTAAAGAAACATTCACCCACCCAAATTTTCCCTTAGAAATTTTTACAAACATTAACATCTACTTCCTATGTTGTAATATGTGGAAATGGTGGTTAGGGATGCCTGAAACCGAGCACGACACAAATTTTTAGTTTTCCCTTTATGTCAAGGAGCTGGAAGAGAGTCACTAAGTGAAACCTGAGTGTTGAGGTATTTTCAGGTCATGAAGAGGAATTTGACCAGAATTGCAGGTCTAAATGAATTCAGATCCCAAGCTCTTAACCATTGCTGTGCTGTGGGCACCTGACCATTTGCATTTGTCCTCTGGGGCATTAATAATGCCATCAGTGGTTTAGTGGCTAGGTCGTATCAGACTCCTGTGATCTCATGAACTGTGGCCCGCCAGGCTCCTCTGTCCATGGGATTTTCTAGGCAAGAATACTAGAGTGGATTGCTATTTCTTTCTCCAGGGGGTCTTCCTAACCAAGGGATGGAACTCAGGTCTCCTGCACTGCAGGCAGATTCTTTACCGACTGAGCTACCAGGGAAGCCCATAACCCATCTACTGGTGGAAAAGTCTCAGAAATTTTATAAAAAGGAACGCCTATTGAGTGGTTACCAGGTGCCAGGAAGTATTCGATGCTCCATATCCCTATAAACCATTAGATGCTCTGTATCCTTACAAATACCCAGCTGCCCAAGCTCTCTTGTCCAAATTAGGTCTTGGAAACTCTCGCTTCTGCATGTGGTCATCCCACATGCTCTGCCTCCTCAAACAGGCAAGATGTAGAAATCAGAGGCAAGAGGGAGTCTTGATTGCCAGGTTCAGATTCCTGTCCGGGAGATATAATTACAGGGTTCTCTAGAGCCTATGATAAGCTGATACTAAATTTGTTCTTGGTAGACCGTCTTGGGATGTGTGGGGGCAGGGCGGAGGAGGGGGAAGTGGGGGCTTAGGTGCAAGGATCCTTTTGTAATCTCTGATCTCCTCGTGTTTGAGCATGAGTATATTTCCTGAATATTGGTCTTAAATGCCTAGTAGTCATTCAGATGTAAGACTAGTCTGCAAACGTCCATGCCCGAGACAGGGAAACAATGCTGAGTGGTTTGCTGTATGCAAACTCCTTCTTCCTGTCTTTTGTGCATCTGGCCTGAGATTTATCTATCGGCGAGATATTTGGACAGGATGTCTCTCGTGGTGTAACAGGTAAATGGTGAAGGACTTCTGACATTTTTCTTATTGACTGTGCTGTTCACTAACTCTTTCTTAGGTTAAAAAGAAATCAAGCATCAGTTGAACGGCTTTGTTTTCCTAACTTTAACTCTGTTTCTTTTTCTTTTTTGCAGAAGAGAAAAAATAGTTCAGGATATGCAAAAAGATAGAGTGCTTTTTTTAAAATTTGACAATAGTTGATTTAGAATATTGTGTTAGTTTCAGATGTACAGCTTCAGGTTCTTTTCCATTATCAGTTATTATAAGATATGAATATAGTTCCCTGTGCTATACGGTAAATCCTTCTTTTCCATTTATAAAATTGTAACGTATGGTAAAGGTGCATTATGACTTATCAAGAAAAGGATACCCTATTCAAAAATACTGCTGGGACAGTTTGCAAATTGGAAACTAGAGGACAAAAATAGCAACTCACCATAAAACAGATACCAAAATAATTCTTAATGGTTAAAGATTCAAATATAAAGTATAAATAAGTGAAAAGCTGAAAGCAAAAAAGATACAGTGCTTTTACATGAAGTTTCTTCAGTTCTCTATAGGTGCCGTTTTCTTTCTTTCGATACTCTGATCTGAAAGACTATTAGATGAGGGGATGCTCTTGCTTTTACTTCCTTTTTTTCTGGTCTTTTCTCTCTCTCTTCCCCTCTCTCCTTTCCTTCCCTCTCTCCCTCCTTCCTTCTCCTTTTTTTTTAAAGATTGAAGGGCTCAGTGCTTTGCACCCAGCTGCACAAAGGCAGCTATAAATCCAAGGAGAAGTCCACGTTCTCCTCTTTGTTTCCTGAGAGATCATCATTTTGTCAAGGAGGTTGCTAACCGGAGAACACCTCACTGAAAGGAGAAACAGCACAGCGCCGCCTGACTTCCTGACACCTATTGTTTGAGCTCTGCTTTGATTTTCCGTTCATTAAAAGTTGGACTAGCCTCTGTCATTTGCTTTTCTCTCTTTCGTCTCATCCATCTTGTTTGAGAATCTAGTTATCCTGAAATGTAACATCCATCAAGCCAGCGCTGGATCTCCAGATACTGAAGAATCTGTTTTCCTGAAATCAGTCTTTTATGAGGAGATTTTCAGTGTAAAATGTTGTTGAGGAAATTCTTGCAGGTTTTTTTTTTTTTGGTGGGGGGGCAGTGGGGCACGTTGTGGGTGGAGGTGAATGAGAGTGGTTTTGGAGAGGTATTAGGCAATCCCTTTTTTCCCCATCCTATTATAAATGCTGAGGCAGGAAATCTTATCCCGGGCCTCCATTCAACCTAAAGGTTGATCAGCCAACAAGTCTTGATTACTGGCTTGGTGTGGTGGAGTCCCAAGTGGTGCTAGTGGTAAAGAACATTCATGCCAACGCAGGAGATGTAAGACATGCGGGTTCAATCCCTGGGTCAGGACGGTCCCTTGGAGAAGCAAGGCATGGAAATGGCAACCCACTCCAGTATTCTTGCCTGGGAGACCCCATGGACAGAGGAGCTTGGCAGGCTACAGTCTGTGGGGGGTCTCAAAGAGTAGGACACAAGAGAAGTGACTTAGCACATGATCGTGGTGGAGTCAACTGTGGCCCCAGTGAGTGCATTCTCTAGTGTGTAAAGCAGACAGTAAACCCATAAGCCAACACAAATGTGAATATGGAAACAGGAACGCAAGCTAACATTAGGTAGAAGCTCGTGCCATGAAACAAAATGAGTGGTAATGAGTGACTGTGGACTGCCTGAACCACAGAAGTTTCTCTTTTACATTGAACCAAAATGTTGAAAAGTCAGCAGTTCTGCAAAGATCTGTGAGAAAAGTTTTCCAAGCAGAAGGAAGCACCACTGTAAATGCCTGAGACAGGAACAAGGCTGGCATGTTTGAGAGACAGGAACATTTAAGCTCTTCTGAAAGATGAGAGGAGCCAGTTTGTACCGAACAGCATCAAGGCTTTCCTGAGAAAGGGAAGAACTGGGGCAAAGGTCTTTATGAAAGGAGACTAAGAAGAATAGCAGATGCTGTCTGGCTAGTACTGAAAACTTCATGCAGTATATGGTGTGCATGTTCTTTTTAAATAACCTTCACCAAAGAATGGCGTGTAATTTACATAGCAACATCCCATGAGATATGTTTATTCATTTGAAATGTTACTGATTTAAAATGTATAGTTCAGGGCCTTCCCTCGTGGCTCAGCGGTAAAGAATCCGCCTGCCAATGCAGGAGACATGGGTTTGAGCTCTGATCCCGAAGATCCCACATGCCACGGAGCAACTACTTAGCCAGTGCTCTAGAGTCGGGGAGCTGCAACAACTGAGCCCCTGTGTCTCAGCTACTGAAGCCCACACGCCCCAGAGCCCATGTTCCACAACAAGAGAAGCCACCCCATAAGAAGCCTGTGCATTGCAACTGGAGAGTAGATCACGCTTGCCACAGCTAGAGAAGAGCCCACACAGCAAAGAAGACCCAGCACAGCCATAAATAAGTACATAAAAATTATAAAATGTATAGTTCAATGACTCATAGTATGTTGACGGAGTTGAACAACTGTCACCATAATCTTGCTTTAGAAAATTTTCATTACCACCCAGCAGAAATCCTGTACCCATTAGCAGTCCCTTCGCATATTTCCAATCCCTGCAGCAACCACTATTGAGACACATGACTACTTCCTGTGTCTGCAGATTCACTTTTTCTTTACATTTTATATACATAAGCTCATACAATATGTGATCTTACCTGATGGCTCTATAATGTTTTTTACGTTCTTCTATGTTACAGCGCTATTAGTTTTTAATTTCTTTTCATTGCTAAATAGTATTCCCTTGTATTAATATACATTTTATCTGCCCATTCATCAGTTAAGGGACATTTGGGCTGTTTCCACTGTTTGGCTCTTAGGAATAATGCTGCTATGAACATTTGTGTACAAGTTTTGGTGTAGACATATATTTTTATTTCCCTTGGGTAGATACCTAGGAGTAGAATTTCTGGGTCCTATGGCAACTCTCTATTTAACATTTTGAGGGACTATTGAGTTGTTTCCACTGTGGCTCCACTATTTTACATTCACATGAGTAATGTGTAAGGGTTACGATTTTTCCACATCCTTACTAACACTCGTTATTGTCTGTCTTCTTTATTATAGCCATTCTAGTGGTTTTGAAGTGATGTTTCATTGTGGCTTTGATTTGTGCTTCCATAATGATTAATGATGCTGAAACATTTTCATAGATGCTTGTTAGCCATTCATATGTTTTCTTTGGAGAAAAATCCATTTCAGATCCTTTGTCTATATTTTAGTTGAGCTACTTGTCTTTTTGTTTTTTAGTTATATAAGTTTTTTTTAATATTCTGGAGATAAGTTCCTTATTAGATATATGATTTGCAGATAATTTCCACAAGACAGTGGGTTATCTTTTCACTTTCTTGATGGTGTCCTTTGAGGCACAAATATTTTTAATTTTGAGCAAGTTTAATTTATTAATTTCTTTTTCTGCTTGTACTTTTGACATTATGTAAGAAATCTCAAAGTCATAAAGATTTCATAGTGTGTTTTTTTCAGATTCCTATACTTTTAGCTCTTATATTTAGGTCTGTGACACACTTTTAGTTGTTTTTTAATTTATGAAATAGGTGTCCACCTTCATCATTTTTAAAGTTCTTATCCAGGTGTGGCCTGGTATAATTTGTTGAAAAGAATATTGTTTCCTTATTGAATTACATTGGCCCCTTTGTAGGAAATTAATTGACCATGAACATTAGAGTTTATTTCTGGGCTCTAAGGAGGATGCATTTTTAATTAATGGCATCTTTCTAACCTGGTATGAAGGTTTCAAAGAGGCTCTGGTTTGGTAGTAAAGTAGCTGTCAGGTAAATTCTGGTGTGAAGAGGCTTCATTTTCTCTGATTATAAAGTGAATTTCTGGATGAAGGCTCTGGTAATATTTATACCTATAGCACTGAAAAGATCCTTCAGGCAATTTTCAGACATTTAATAGGGCTTCATCTGAACCGTCATTGACAGGGCAATATCTAGTCTATTTAGTTTCCTGTTTCTTTCCTGTCCTTTCCCATTCCTCTTTTCCTTCCTTCCTACTTCTTTCCTTCCTTCCTCTTTCTATCTCTCCCCATTCCCTTCCTTTCTTTGATTCTTTCTTCATTTCTTTCTTTAAATCCTAACTTAGGTTGAAGAGATGAGATTTACAGTCATGATACAAGTCAGTCAGTTCAGTCGCACAGTCGTGTCTGACTCTTTGTGACTCCATGGACTGCAGCATGCCAGGCCTCCCTGTCCATCACCAACTCCTGGAGTTTACTCAGACTCATGTCCATTGAGTCGGTGATGCCATCCAACCATCTCATCCTCTGTCACAAGAGGAGCAGTTAAACTAGGTGATGTCTACAATAGCAGATTCTTTACCATCTGAGCCACTAGGGAAGCCCATTTTAACAATGATGTGAATAGACCAGAATATTTGGACATATGAGATTATGTAATCACACAAACTCAGGCTAATGACTTCTTAATTTAGCAAAGTTTTTGAAGTAGATGATAAGAAATATTGACCTTGAGCATTCATCCTCCCAAGATGTATGCTTTTTCTTTCTAACACTTTTCCCTTGGGAATTTTCTCCCTGCACCATCCTTGTGTGGATAATGCTCCAAACTTCATTAGCATCCCTGGACAGTGTCCTAAACTCAGGTCCTAAGTGTCCTACTGGGTATTTTCACTAGGATGCCTACTAATACCTCAAGTCCCAAACAGTAGAATTATCTTTGACATTTTAAAACAGCAAACAATGTACACGTCCGGTAGATTTAGCCATTGCAGAAGGTCTGTGTTATCTACTAGATTTCCATTCCTTTTGCCTCCAAGTGATTCTCCTGAATTAGTGCAATAAAATTCTGACCAGTCTCTTCCCCTGCAGGCTCTTTCTCTTCCAGATAGATTGGATTGATTTTGTTGGAAAACTCATTGAGTATATCCATCTCTAGAGCCCCAGATCTTCATTGACTTTAGGATAAAACTTAAACTTCTTCACTTCATATTCAAAATCCTTGTCTGATCTGCCTTTCACTTGCTTTCCAAGCCTTTTCTCTGGCGTCCTCCATATATGAGTTTGTCTCTCTTCCAAACCACGCTGTTCAGTGTTTCCTGAACAGACCTTGAGCCTTTCTGGTTTGGAGCTTCCTTTACCCTCCACAGTCCACAGAGTATGCCTACCACCCTCCCTCCCTTCTCCTTATATGGATACAACTCTCTTTCTTTCAAGACTCAGGATAAATCCTACTTCTTCTGGTTATTCCACCATGAGTGATGGGTTCAAATCAAGATCCTTCAAGGCTTAGTTCCATCGTAGAAGGGCAAGTTGTAAACTGTCAATCCATGGGCTAGGTTCAGTTTGCTGTGTGTTTTCTTTCATTCACATTGTGCGTATGTGTGGTTTTCTTTAGGTTGTTGTTGTTTTGACATGAACCATTTTTAACATCTTAATCTGTAACAATACTACTTCTGTTTTATGCTTTGATTTTTTTGACTATGAGGCATGTGGGATCTTAGCTTCCCAACCAGGGATTGAACCTTCATCCCTTGCATTGGAAGGTGAAATCTTAACCACTGGACTTCCCAGGAAGTCCCCCATATTGTGTGTGTGTGTTTTTTTTAATTTTCAGTTAGAACCAACAGCTAAAAGTCTGATCTATCATGTTTAAAAAATAGATTTCCAGTCAACTTCAAAGCAGGGCTCTGTATTCTCAGGTGGTAACCACGGGTGATTGCTCTCTTGAGTTTCCCCATTTAGCCAAGGTGTGTGTGTATGTGTGTGTGTGTGTGTGTGTAGAGTACCATCAAGCTATGTCTGGTACCCGGCCTCCCCCATTACTCATGTATATTCCGCATCCAGCCTCCGTGGGAGTCTGCCTGGACAGTTAATCCTGTAAGGTCTTATGACTGACTACCTCTTCTTGTTATCTTGAATGTTAAATCATTCAATTAAAATACTCCTTCTAAATCTAGGACTCTGAAAAATAAATGTTCAGTTAAGCTTTATCTGGGTGGTTCAAGGGGAGGGGGGGTTGGATCCTAACCATCTGACACCTTCAGGCAAATGCTAAATGCTCTAAAAAGATGTGAATTGGACAGTGTGTAAAAAATATAAACCAAGATGATTTCTGTGGCACTTTTTGTATTAACAGATGTCTTGAAACAAGCCAAATGTCTATCAATAAGAGACTGTTTAGACAAGATGTAATCTATATACTGGACTATTATGTGAGGGCTCAAAGTAACATGAGGTCAATCTGTAAATACTATACTGATTATCAGGGAAATCTAGGAAGTATGGTTAAACGGGGGAAAAAAGCATGATCACATTTTCATTTTTTTTAAAGCTATCACTGATGTATTTGTCTGTGCTTATTCTATAGGTATAGTTTTATGATCATGGAGAAAAAAGACTCATAACCACCAGAGTGTTGATAGTGGTCAGTGGTTGCTACTGGGACTGGGATGTGGGAGGTGGTCAGAGATTTACCTTATATACTCCTTTTAAGAAAAGACTAAATGATGTGATTAAAGATTTATAAAAATACTCCTTCTATAGTAACTCCCGTGAAAGTCTGTATGTGTAAGGTACTAAATAAATGAGGCAAGGTCATTTTAATCTCCTACTTCTTGCTCAAACTATCCCACTCCTTGCGTAAAAGATTTCAGGTAGTGTTTTTAACAGACCTGCACCCTAAGGAAATAGAAGAGAAATTCAAAGAATCAGAAACAAAGAAACAAGGAGCATAAAATAAATATGGTTGCCAAAATTTCATAGATAAAGGGAAAAGGCAAGGTAAGATGTATTTTATTTAAAGGAAAACCAAATCTGCAAGTTGAACCCAGGAAAGCCTCACTAACCAGCATTCTGATAACATTATCTATTTGTGGGATGTAACTGGTTTTTATTTTTAAAGGACATTTTCTTTCGAATAAGGCAACCAGTTCAGGGCTTTTGCCCTGATAATAAGGTCATCATAATGGAAACTAAATCTCTGTTTTCTTTCAGTTGATTTTAAAAATAACTTCATGGGTCTGCAGTTGGTTAACCTTTAATGCTTTTATTTTTAAGAGTTGGCAAAGAAATGGGTCACTGTTTTTCCACCAGCAGTTTCCCGGTGTTTGAGTCTCCTCCTCATGAAGTTTCCCAGCATGAAATGTAGGGAGATGCCGCACTGGTGTCTGGTTGCCAAGACAGTCCTTTATGTTCCATTCTTTTTATCATTAATACGAGATGAGGTAGTTTTCCAGTCCATTTTCAGCTTTCCTTTAGTCAAACACTGAACGTTAGTCCACTTCCCTTCTGTCGTGGACTCCACAGTATCTTCATAAACTAAAAAGTTCAAGAGGAAATATCTTTAGGCTTCTCAGTTGTTATAATCATTATTGTCACCAGTGTTTAGCACTTTATAAAGGAAAATCTTTGTGCTAAAGGAAAGAAGAAGCTCTGAAGACTCATTTTAAAACAAACGAAGCTCTGGCAAAGGTCTCGGAATACATCAGCATTCTTTCCCACCTAACAATATTTGACTATTACTCCCATACTGACAAAGGTTGGGGACACGGGGTCTCCTTTTGACCCAGGAGTCTCACCATCAATTGTACATGCTCAGTGACTAAGAGTGTTTTCCATGTCTCTGCTACGTGTGGTATCGCCACTTCTGATACTTTTTAGGTTTGTTGACTTTTTTAAACTCAAAATATATATATGTTGTAAAGGTAACTTTACATGCCTACTATAAAAGAAAAACCAATAATCCCAGCCTAAAACTGAAGATTATTGGGCTATGAAATTCAATGTAAACACATCTTTGTTATTAAGCTCCATCTAGGTCCCCCTGGAGACTCTGCCTTTTCTCTGTACAACAGTGGGGATAGGATTGACTTAAGAGAAGTGCTAAGTAAGAACACCAAACTGAACTCTTTGAGGACTATTTAGAGGGATTGAAAGAGAGGCAAAAAGGGGCAACATTTTACCCTGGATTGTGGTATTATTGAGGGGCCCTCTGGGGACCCCACGAGGTCATCTCAAACAACAGCACACACCCACACTTTGGCAGTCTCTGGACCAACTTGGCAATTCCTGTCTCCTTCAACATACTTCAGGAGATGTTGGTAAAAGCTTTGATCCTTAAATTAGGGAAAAGTTGGTGTGAGTGCCTAGAAAAACCTCCTCTGTGAAATGTTTGCATGAAATTTGCTTTTTGAAGAAAGATATTACAGCAGGTCCCCAGGTCAGACTGGGTTGACTTTCCTGTCTTGCCCCTCATTTCCACCCTCCCTCTTCCTCCATACCTTCCCCTCTTCCTCCTGTGTTTTCCTCTCCTGCTTCTCCTTCCTTCTCCTTCTCACCCCTTATTAGTCATGTTCACAGGACTAGTCACCTGTGGGAGTCTGTGTCTGATCATTAAGTACAGGAGCAGACACACTTCCCATGTCTCCAGGGTATGACCTGCAATTCCCAGCGTACTCACTTCTGTGATATTCTTAGGGCTGCAGAAGAGCTCTCAGCAACAATGCTTGTGTAAGGTATTTTTAAAGTGCCTTGTCTCACTGCAGCTTTTACCTTTCAACCCCTCAGAAAGCAAAGGAAAGTCTAAGGAACTTGAACTTGGGTGCCTAACAGCAGGTCCAAGGAACATTTGGCACAAGCAAATCAAATGACTAGTGCATGCTCAGTTATTTCTGAAACACAGGTGATGATTTCCCCCCCCAGCAGAATTTCAGCTTTTAAAAGAATCTGTCATATTTATTCAGTTATTGTTGTCTGTGGCATCACTTTATGGAAGCAGTTAGCATAAAAACATCTAGTCAGTATTTGTGGAATTTTCTGCTCAATTGTGTGCTCAGTCATGTCCAACTGTTTGTGACCCCATGGACTGTAGCCTACCAGGCTCCTCTGTCCATGGGATTTTCCAGGCAAGACTACTGGAGTGGGGTGCCATTTCCTTCTACAAGGGATCTTCCCAACCCAGATAACAAACCTACTTCTCTTGTGTCTCCTACATTGGCAGGTGGATTCTTTACCGCCATGCCACTTGGGAAGCTCACTCAGTCTTTTGGGAATTGCCCCTAAAGAGCCCTATTTCCCTGGTTTCTGTAGGAGCAGTGATTTGATACACCAGGGCCCTGTTCTCTGTTGGGGATGGTTTGTCCAGAAATAGGGACCTGACTTCAACTGAGCCAACTGGAGCTCTTCCCTGGGATGCTTGAACTTGAGACCCTGAAGGATGAGGTTTTCTCTGTCCGGGGGGGATTGAACTTGGAAAAGGTGAAGCTTGGGAGCTTCTGTGGCTAAGTTTGCCTCTGTATAGAAAAGGTCAGTGAACCAGAAGATTGAAGTTGACATGCAGAAGGAGAATTAGCATTCTGATGGCTTTTGAACTCTGGATTATATCCTTCTTGGGCCCTGGCTTTCTACCTGCCTTTTCTATTGCTTCACTGGTATGTAAATTATGCAAAGTCTCAGAATATCCTTCTCTAAATTTCCCCAAAACAAAAATGCTTCATGGTGTTTCACGTTGGAATTTATCCATCTGTAACCACAAAATGGCCTAATAAATGACAAGTACTGGTTATTTAATCTGAGTCTCATGCAGTAACCAATCCTATTATGAGCAGAAAAAAAATATACGGACCAGGAAATTATGGGCCAGGAAATTAACATACACTGTTTCACACTCCACACCTTACAACACTATCAGGGTAAAGTATTGGTTTGGCCAAAAGAGAATGAAACATACTTTACCATATGTAAAATAGATAGCCAATGGGAATTTGCTGTATGACTCAGGGAGCTCAAATTGGTGCTCTGTGACAACTTAGAAGCGGGGGATGGGGTGGGAGGTGGGAGGGAGCTTCCAGAGGGAAGGGACATATGTATACCTATGGCTGATGCATCTTGATGTATGGCAGAAACCAACACAATATTGTAAAGCAGTTATCCTTCAATTAAAAATAAATAAATTAAGGGGGGAAAAAATCCATTTGCCCCACCAGAGAGTAGCCTCTGTGAAGGCAGAAACCCTGTTTCTCATTTTCTTTATTGCCCTTCACATGGCTTGTGCTTCATATGCTTAAATGGTGACTAGAACACATGAATAAAATAGCAAGAGGCTGTGCAGCAGTGGTCTGGGGTTTGAGACAATTGAGCTCTATGATATTGGGACATATCTTCCACTTGAAATTCTTTGGTTTTTTCTGTGTTGCATCATACAGGTAGTATTTGAACTTGTAGCTTTGGGGACAAGAATGCTCATACAAGTATCAGAAACCATGTTTCTTTCTTCCTTTTTTCTTAACTCAGTGTGCTAGAACAGATTTCTGTCACTTGTCCTTAGTAGTTCCCAGCAGGAATGTGAGCTAAGACTCAAGATGAGGAAGCAAGAGAAGAGCAAGTAATTCAGACCACTGGATAAATTACCAGGGGGCTCTACCATCCCTTGGGCATTTGTGTCTTAGAGACCCAAGTGACTCTCTAATTTTTGAATTATGTAGGGGAGGTTGAAGTGGGCTTCCCTGGTGGCTCAGCGGTGAAGTGTCCACCTACAATGCAGGAGACGTGGGTTCAAACACTGGGTTCGATCCCTGATTGGAAAGATCCCCTGGAAAAGGGAATGGAAACCCACTCCAGTATTCTTGCCTGGGGAATCCCATGAACAGAGGAGCCTGGTGGACTGTGGTCCATAGGGTCACAAAGAGTTGGACACGACTGAGCACACACGCACACAAGTGTCCACTGTGCCATGCTGTGCTAAGTTGCTTCAGTCTTTGTGACCCTATGGACCGTAGCTCGCCAGGCTCCTTTGTCTGTAAGAATACTGGAGTGGGTTGCCATTTCCTTCTCTAGAGGATCTTCCCAGCCCAGGGGTTGAATCCACATCTCTTGAGTCTCCTGCATTGCAGGCAGATTCTTTACTGCTTAAGCCATCGGGGAAGCCCCATAGTGGACACTTAGCTACCAGTTATAGAAGATTCAACTGCCTCACCCTCATGAAGCTGAGGATTAGGGGAAGGAGCGTGTGCAGTTGAGAAAGAAGAAAAGCCAAAGAAATCAGAGGCTGTATATTCACAATTGGTCTCTTCCCATTCCTACTAGGTAAATTACCCCTGGAGAGAGGGTCCAAAGGTTTTTCCAGTCTTCATTTCTTTCAGGGCGAGTTCTTTCTCCTCTACTTAAAATCATAAGGAGTTTCTCAGCACTACCCCTCAAATAGAGATGTTAGATCCCAGATTGCTCTTATTTCTTGAGGATAGGCTATGTGGAGGGAATTAGCCAAAGATACAGTTCCCCAGAGACTCACTTCAAGGCTTGAAAATGCTAACAGAGTCACCAGTGTGGATCAAACTCACATTCTTCAGGAGCTCCCAGTATACCCAGTATGGCACTGGCCATCTGACCCATGTCAAGCCCCTATGAGATCATCTTATAAAACTCAGCTGATCATCTAAAGTAGAATTTGCAAAATAATGTCTTTCTATACAAAATCCTCTTCCAAGGAATAGAGCCATTTGAAATGATAAGTTGAACAAAACAATTCATTATGTCCTTGCCAAGCCATCATGAGCATGCTCTGGAAAGAAATATGCATCCTGGTGAAACAATAGCCTTGCCTATTCATGTCAATACGATTTCCATAATGGACTGCATGATGGTGCCTTCCTGATGTAATTGCAAGAAGCCTCCTTGGCTGCACTGAGAAGTTTTATTCGCAACCATAAATAATAAACTTGCTCTCTGCAAAAGTAACCTCTTTGGGGAATACAGATCAGAAACATTCCCATCACCTTGGAGTCTTTAATGTGTTTTGCAGCTGAGTGTCTTGGGGTGTATTTCAACAAACCTCTGAACTAGATTTTTTTCCGTCCCGCCGAGAAGCGGTGCTGTACCACTGTTAATCTGGAACATTCGCGGCATCACAGCAATTTGGTGAAATTGTAATTGAAACATGGTACTTGACCGCGAGGGGACCATGGAGAATGGGATTTGCTTTGGTGACGCCTCGTACATCATTTAAAACCTGCTGCCGCTGAATCCAAGTCTTGCTTCTGTCTTAATTCTGTAAACCCTTCATTGACAGCCATTTTAGCCAGGCTGCAGAACACGGTGCTTCTTGCCAGCTCAGTCATTTTTCTCTATTTGTCTGTCTTTATTTTTCCATAAATTGAATTACCCTGATTAATAATAGGATTGTGAAAGAGAAGCTTGTTATGGGATTCTGGTGACTATCAAAAGAATATAATTAAACCATAGTTGTGCAGCCTAATTGAGGAAAAGACAGTTGGAATGAAGGGAAATTGGTGAAATTCAGTTATTAATTTCATGTACACAGGGTAATAAGCTGGGCTAATTTGGGATCACTGATTGTTGGAATCCTTCTGAGATCCGCCTAAAAAGAAGAGATGAAAAGAAGGTATGGTTTTACCCGTTTCTAAGTAAATAGGCATGGTTAAATCTTTGGGAAAGTGCTGAAAAGCATTTCTTTTAAATCCTGTTTACATTCTGAAGTCGTTTTAATGAAAAAATTGTCAGTTGAAACAAATACAATCAAGCCTCCCTTCTTCTTTAGTGGAGGCAGCTAGCTGTGTGTCCCAGTATTTATTTTTCCTTTTTCTTCTGGTAGAAATAGAGCTGGATGTATGACCACACAGAATGATAACCACGTTTCTCAGCCTTCCTTGCAGTTGAGTGCTACCACAGGACTAAGTTCCAGCCAATGAGATGTGATGTGTGTGATTAATTTCTGGGTTGTACCCTTGCAGGGGGGATTCCCTGGTGGCTCAAATGGTAACTGCAGGCAGTGGGTATCCATATCATCTCTGTCTTCTTCCCACTGGCTGGAGGGTATAAGTGCTGCTGGGACCCAGAGCAGCTGGTTGAGATGGGAAGATGGAAGCTGCCTGCTAAGGATGCAGGAGAAACTTGGTCCCAGTGATTGTAGAGCCACCTCAACCTGTCCAGGACCTCTTCTGCGAACTCTTCTATGAGAAAGAAATCAACTCTTGTTCTTGGTTAAGAGACACACTTTTAGGGCATCTTTGTTACATCATCCTAATCTGTATTCCTCACTCTGGAATTTTGAACCCAGACTTTACAAGTCATAGGTCTGTACTGATAGCACAGTTGGGTTCTTTCCACAGTAGATAATAGATTCCTGGATGCACACAGGTTTAAATAGTGAAGCAAAATTTTAACTCTCAGAACAGTAAGTGCAGAGATGGGGTAAGCTTTCAGGTTGCTTGATTGAGAGGCTCAATAATATTCAGAAATTAACTTTCTTCTCCCTGTCCTCTGCCATTCTTTTTTTTTTAATATAAATTTATTAGAGTATATTTATTTACAATGTCGTGCAAGTGTCAGGTTATAGATAAATGATTCAGTTATGCATATACATACACATTCCTTTTAAAATATTCTTTTCCATTATGGTTGATCCCAGGATATGGGATGTGGTTCTCCGTGCTGTATAGTAGATCTTTGCTGTTTATCCATTCTACTCATTATAGCATACATCTGCTAACTCCAACCTCCTACTCCAGCCCTCCCCCAACCCTCTCCCAGTCGTCAAGCACGGGTCTGTTCTCTGAGTCTGCTTCTGTTTCACAGATGGGTTCATTCAAGTCATATTTTAGACTCCACATCTAAGTGCCGACATAAGGTATTTTCTTTCTTTTTCTGACTTCCTTCACTTAGTATGATAACCTCTGGTTGCATCCATGTGGACGCAGATGGCATTATTTCTTGCTTTTTAATGGCTGAGTAGTATTTCAGGGAGGCCTGGTGTGCTGCAGTCCATGGGGGTCGCAAAGGGTCAGACACAACTGGGCGACTCAACAGCAGCAGCAGTACCCGTTGCTTGTATGTACTGCATCTTCGCCATCCATTGTCTGCTGATGAACATTTACGTTGCTTCTGTGTCTTGGCTAGCGTGAAGGGAAACTCCTTTTTATTAGTTGCAGTAGGAAGTCCCATGTTTGAGATCCTACTGATCCCACATAGATTCCGTACCCAGATCTAAACGAGTGATGGGCAGGAGAAAGTGGTGCTTGGAGGGACCAGTCACGTTCTATCCCTGGAGCTGAGAGTAGTCTCCCTCCTCTCAAACACCGGGGATCTGGAGAGGCTGATTCTTCTAAAGAGCGTCCGGGGACTGTGCCAAGGGAAGACGACGTGGATCCCGAGCAGGGAAAACTGACAGAGGACTGCTGTGCTTCTGTGATCTCATTTAGGTCTTGTAACAACTCTGGGCACATGCTGCTGTTATCCCCATTTTACAGGTGGAAAAACTGAGACTTAAGAGCTCAAATGACTTGCCCATGATCATATCGATGAAAAGGGTAGAACTTAGATTCAAACACAGGAAGCTATTGGTGCCCTGGGCCTACCCTGAGGTTGTCTGTGGACAAATGTACACATTGACAAGCTTCTTTTTGTCTTTCGCCTGAGCATGTTTGCTTTCTACCCACAGGAGTGAGCTCTTTTAACTATGGGGCAGGCCAGACATGTGGGAGGGCAAGTGGATATCTGCAGGTGTGACCCTCAACCGAGAGGAATAGGAGCTGTGGAACAGAACTGTAGCTTCCCTGCCCCACCCGAGGGCATGCTGTCACAACCTCTCAGGGTTCCCAGGGAGATTGAGCCCCACTTATTTACCGCCGTCACCTGCTCACGAAGGTCCTGTGAATTGGCTTCCTCCCTCTCCATGCTTTGCTTCCTCGCTTCCCTTTCTGTTCTTCCTCAGAGCATTTCCCCCAAAACTACCTAACCCTGAATCCCTGTCCCAGGCCTGCTTTTTTTTTTTTTTAAAGTTTACATAATTGTATTAGTTTTGCCAAATATCAAAATGAATCCGCCACAGGTATACATGTGTTCCCCATCCTGAACCCTCCTCCCTCCTCCCTCCTCATACCATCCCTCTGGGTCATCCCAGTGCACTAGCCCCAAGCTTCCAGTATCGTGCATCGAACCTGGACTGGCAACTCATTTCTTACATGATATTTTACATGTTTCAATGTCATTCTCCCAAATCTTCCCACCCTCTCCCTCTCCCACAGAGTCCATAAGACTGTTCTATACATCAGTGTCTCTTTTGCTGTCTCATACACCGGGTTATTGTTACCATCTTTCTAAATTCCATATATATGCGTTAGTATACTGTATTGATGTTGAAAAAACCCCCGCTAAAGACATCATTGCTTCCCTGGTGGCTCAGTGGTAAAGAACACGCCGGCCAAGGCAGGAGACACAGGTTCAGTCCCTGAGTGGGGAAGATCCCCTGGAGAAGGAAGTGGCAACCCACTCTAGCATTCTTGCCTCGGAGCTGCCTTGGACAGAGGAGCCTGGCGGGCTACAGTCCACAGGGTTGCAGAAGAGTCAGACATGACTTAGCAACTGAAGCAACAACAAAGACACAAGCCATCGGCAAAATACTATAATGATTAGTTGGGATAATATCAATAAAACCCTCAGAGCAGTGCCTGCCTTTTAGAAAGCGCAAAATCAATGGAGCATCGTTTTGACTATCTTCCCTCCAGGTCACCCGTAAGAATGGCCATGTAATTTCTCATCCAAATTGGACACTTTTGAGAGTGAAAGAGGGAACTATGGCAATTGCTCAGTGAACGTAAGTGAAAAACAGGAGTGTCTCTAGGGCTCAGGATGTCTTATCACTCAGCAGTCATGACTTCAGTAGAAAGGGAACTCTCCATACAAAGGAAACAGTATCAACACCCATACCTGTTTCATAATTTCATATTTTTTCTATTATCCTTTCTTAAAGTTGAGATTCACTGTATCCCTTTAGTGCCTAAACAGGATAATATTAAACTTTGCATCTGCAAGTTAGCAGTGAAGTTGTCACCTACAAAGAACGGATAAAGGTGTCACACACAGAAGTGCTTTTTGGTCTAAATGCAATGAAAAGGACCGTTCAAACTTTTCCTGGTGGAACAGAGAATTGAATTTTGAGAGAATAAAAACTTGAGATGTTGAAAGCGTGGAACAGAGAATTGAATTTTGAGAAAATAAAAACTTCAGATGTTGAAAGCTAATACCCAAATGGGATGCATTTGAAAGAATATTAAGATCTCTATCTAAATAGTGCTGACTCAGAGTAGCCACTTCTTACAGTGAAAATAAGAACCAGAGAATGAGAACTCCAGTAAGGGCGGGAAGAAGCCTTCCAGCATCTAATCTGGTGTATCCCAAGGGCAGCTGCCTCTCCCTGTCATCTGGAGGAGCTTTTGTAAATAAGAAAACCGGTCATTACCCAGCAGAGCCCATGCCTGGCCTAGCGGGGGGTGCGATTGGGGGGTGGTCAGCAAACCACGGCCACCAGGAAAGCTGGCCAAATCCTGCCACGTTCGTTGGTGGACGCATCATCTTCCGTCGCTGCTTTGATGACACAGTGGGACACTCGAGCATGGCAGCTGGAACACACATCATACAACCTACAAAGCCTGAAATATTTGCTATCTGGCCCTTCATCGACCAAGTTTGCTAATGGCTAGTCTAGAGGAATCTGTATTTTAAAAAGCTTTCCCGAAGATTCTGGGGACACAACCAGGTTTGAGAAATACTGATGACAATTTGTTTTCATTTATAAAAACACTAAGCTGAGAGAACCAGAGAGGTGAAGTGACTTGCCCGAGGTTGCAAAGCCAAAACAAGACTGAGAAACTTCTCCCTTTTTTAACCTCTATCTTCCTACCACAGCGTCCTCTCTCCCTAATGAGGGTCCTAGCTGCTGTGATTTTAGAGACCAGACTCTTCACTGGACACCGCGGGGCTCAGCTGACAGCCCTCAGTTCCCTGGCCAACAACATTTGATGATGAATAATACAGTGACTTGACTAGGCATCTGGCACCCTGAATTTCCTGCGTGCCAGAATGCCTTGCCTTTGTCATGGGCACCATCTGGACAGAAAACCATGTGGAATTTCCAGCAAATGGTATTTGATAGACATGTGCCACAGAAATCTCTGAAGTGAGGAGTTTGTAGAGAGAGAGAGGGCTTACACATCCCCAAAGGGAATCATTCATTCATTGCTTCATTCATTCAGCAACATCAGTTGGGCACTTTACTATAAACCAAGTACAATGCCAGGCATTGCAGATTTATTAATAGTCTCTGTCTTTATGGATCCTATAGTTTGATGAAGGAAGCAAACAGTAAATAATAGATAAATAATAAAAAATAGATAAGTAGATTTTTTTGTTGTTTTAATTGCTAAGTTGTGTCCAACTCTTTTGCGACCCATGGATTATAGCCCGTCAGGCTCCTCTGCCCATGGGATTTCCCAGGCAAGAATACTGGAGTGGGTTGCCATTTCCTTCTCTAGAGGATCTTCCCCACTCAGGGGTCAAGCCTGTGTCTCCTGCATTGGCAGGCAGACTCTTTACCACTGAGCCAGCAGGGAAACCCAGATATGTAGATAGACAATTGCAGTTGCCACATGTGACACACACAAGACACAATACGATAGAAACATAAGAGGCAACAATTGTAAAATGCCTATTATTCCTCAGACACTTTTTAACATGTTTTTATATGTATTGACTCATTTAATGTTTACAATAGTCCTGTAGTGGTAGCAGCTATTTTTTTTTTTTAAGTCACTCAGTCGTGTCCGATTCTTTGCGACCCCATGGACTGTATAGTCCCTGGAATTCTCCAGGCCAGAATACTGGAGTGGGTAGCCATTCCCTTCTCCAGGGGATCTTCCCAACCCAGGGATCAAACCCCTGTCTCCCGCATTGCAGGCGGATTCTTTACCAGCTGAGCCACAAGGCAAGCCCAAGAATATTGGAGTAGGTTGCCTATCCCTTCTCCAGCAGATCTTCCTGACCCAGGAATTGACCTGGGGTCTCCTGCATTGCAGGCGGATTCTTTACCAACTGAGCTATGAGGGAATCCCATATATAATAATGCCCATTTTACTGATGGGGAAATTGAGTCATAAGCTGGCTAACTGACTTGCCCAAGGCCACATGGCTAAGAAATGGTGCGGCCAGGAGGCAAGTATACACAGTCTAGCTCAAGAGTTATTAACCATCGTGTTTTATTCTCCCCTAAAAGGGACACGGGCCTAAGAAAGAGCTGTTTAAGCTCATGTGATGTCTTTTGTGATGCCTGGAGCATACATAAAGAATGTATGAATGGATTAATTAATGAAGGTATACATAGAATATCTATATACATATATCTGTAAGAATTCTATCTGAACTCTTGTGAGTCCTGAATTATACATCCTCATTTTCTTCCCTTTCTGAGTGTTGGAGCTATTACCAGCTATTTCAGTGAAAGCATTGCTGCACTCTTGTATGAAAGGTGAAATGCGATAATTAGACAGAGCTCATTAAATTAGTTAAATGAGTCTGAAGTAGGAACCAGAGAACCATGATTTACTAAAATGTTTCAAGTATTAGTATGCAGCAAGAATAATAAAAATAAGAAGGCAAACTATTACAGGATTGCTGCAGAAAAAAGGCCATCGATCATAAACAGAAACACTGAAGCTGTATATACTGCATTTTCTTAGCATGAAAAACACAAGCCAGTTAAGTCAGCAAGAGAAAAACAAATATCATATATTCACGCACATATGCGGAATCTAGAACAATGATACAGATGCTCTTATTTGCAAACCAGAAACAGAGACACAGATGTAGAGAACAAATTTATGAGTACCAAGGGGGGCAAGCAGGTAGTGGGATGAACTGGGAAATTGATACTGACATATATGCACCGTGGATATGGGTGTACTAAGTCACTTCAGTCGTATCCAGCTCTGTGCGACCGCGTGGACTGCAGCCCACCAGGCTTCTCTGTCCATGGGGATTCTCTAGGCAAGAATACTGGAGTGGATTTGCCATGCCCTCCTCCAGGGAATCTCCCTGCCCGAGGGATCGAGCCTGCATCTCTTGCGTCTCCTGCGCTGGCAGGCGGGATCTTTACCACTAGCGCCACCTGGGAAGTCCTAGACGCTGCTGATACTATGTGTAAAATGGATAATTAATGAGAACCTACTGTATAGCACAGAGGGCTCTTCTTGGTGCTCTGTGGTGCCTAAATGGGAAGGAAATCCAAAAAAGAGGGGCTGTATATATACATATATATATATTTACACATGGCTGATTCACTTTTCTGTATAGCAGTAACTGACACAGCAGTGTAAAGCAACTGTACTCCAAAAAAAAAAAAAAGTGCACGTGTTTAGGAAGAATTCAGCTGATTTACATTCTCAGGGAGTGTGTGTGCCCTGGAGGTTAGTAAGGATCAGATTTTTCTGAGGCTACTTGAGGGAATCAGCAGGCAGGCGCCCTTCACACCAGTTTAAAGTGACATCTCTGTGAACCTCACACAGTGGCTCTTTGAAACAAGTTGGAGTGCCTTTGGCCACCTGGTGTAAGAGCCATACTCTCTGCTCTTCCCAGTCAAACAAGAAGGGAATCAATCCACCAGGTGCGTTGTCTGACTGCACGGAGGCTACTGCAGGCCACGCTTAAATCTTAACAGCCAACTTTGATCTTCTCGGTAATTAGAACTCTGAAGGTGTCCAAACATTTGTTCAGCCCTTGGGATCTTTAACCCATGTGAGATGAAAGGGGAGAACGTTTGTGACTGTATGATTTTAGAAGTCCTCAAACCTTTAACACGGTTGCACAGCGCATCAAATATCCACCTTCCTTGTCCAGTCCTTGTAATGGAGGAAATAATACAGCCTTCACCACTCCGGCTAGCTCCTACTTTCAGGCCCACTTGAACTTGGTCTGAAATGAGTCAGCATGAATTTTTTGAGAAGACAACACTTAGTGAAAGTTACAACTGTAGGAGTTCAGGACATGCTGCACAAAATATGCTCCTTTGTTGATATATTATTTTGAGCTCTAGACACTTTATATAATATACATATATACACATACACACCTCTGTGTGTGTGTGTGTGTGTGTGTGTGTGATGCATATGGGAAGGGAATCCCTGGTGATTCCCTGGTAAAAGAATCAAATTGCAGTCTCTGAGTTGGGAAGATCCCCTGGAGAAGGAAATAGCTACCCACTCCAATATTCTTGACTGGAAAATTCCATGAACAGAGGAGCCTGGCGGGCTACAGTCCTTGGGGTTGCAGAGTCGGACACAACTTCGTGACTAAACCACCACCACCATATATGTATGTATATTTTATTGAAATATAGTTGATTTGCAATGTTGTGTTCATTTCAGGTATATAGCATACACACACACACACATTGCCTTTTTCAAGGGGCTTCCATGGTGGCTCAGATGGTAAAGAATCTGTTTGCAGTGCAGGAGACTTGAGTTCGATCCCTGGGTCAGGAAGATCCCCTGGGGAAGGAAATGGCACCCGACTCCAGTATTCTTGCCTGGAGAATCCCATGGACAAAGGAGCCTGGTGGACTACAGTCCATAGGGTTGCCAAGAGTCGGGTGTGACTGAGTAACTAACACTTGGTTCTTTTTCAGATTCTTTTCCCTTAACAGTTATTACAAAATACTGAGCATAGTTCCCTGTGCTCTTTCATAGGTCCTTGTTGGTTATCCGTTATACATATATGTAGTAGTGTGTATATGTTAATAGCAAACTCCTAATTTATCCCTCCCTCATCCCTTTCCCCTTTGGTAACCATAAGTTTATTTTTCTGTGTATGTGGGTCTATTTCTGATATGTAAATAAGTATTAAGACATTTGTATCTTTTTTTTCCGCTTAGATTCCACATATAAGTGATATCGTATGATGTTTGTCTTTCTATGTCTGGCTGATGTAACTTACTATGATAATCTCTAAGCTACCTTTACCTGCCTAAAGACTGATCCTTCAGAAGGTGGTCAGTTGTCATAAATCTCCCCGTGGTGAATTTCCTTCATCAGGGAAGGTTGGTTATTCACAGGAGAGGAAGCTGGAAGTCCTCACCGCACCATGACAAAAACTTTGTCAAAAACTGGCATACCTCTCATCAGTTCCATCAGGGGTCCAATCATCTTTCCGAAAAAAATCATTTGTTCTCCCCTAAGAGGCCGACATGGGCTTCCCAGGTGGCACTACTGGTAAAGAACTCGCCTGCCAATTCAGGAGACATAAGAGACTCAAGTTCGATCCCTGGGTCAGGAAGATCCCCTGGAGGAGGGCATGGCAACCCACTCCAGTATTCTTGCCTGCAGAATCTGGTGGAAAGAGGAGCCTGGTGGGCTACAGTCCATGGGGTCACAAAGAGTCGGACACTACTGAAGAGACTGACACGCAGGAGGCCGACATGCCCAGTTCTCTTTCCATATTAAAATGGGATTTAATCCCCAATTCTAAAGCTAGCTCTTTGGGTACTCATTTTCCTCTGGGTATCTCCCATGTATACATGAACCAAATGTTACAAACTTCTGTTTTTCTCTTTATTAATCTGTCTTTTCTTAAGGCAACTCAGCTAAAAAATCAGAAGGGTAGATGGAAAAATAATTTTTTCTTCCCGACACTAAATTTTGTATATCTTTCTCTACTTCCACAGTACAATTTCCAAAGGCATTCTCTAATATCAATAAATGTAGACTGTATTTAACTAGTTCACCATCACATTACCAAGACAAGGCACACTGTTCGTCACGTGGCAGGCCAATAAAGTGAGAGAGCAACTGTTGGGAGCAAGGTAACCATACATTGGTTTTCTGAGTCTGAGACTGGGGGATTGGTTTGGTATACGAGTTCATAAATATGAATTTCTCAATTCTACCCATAAGTGACTTGATAGGCTATTTTGACATCTCTAAATTCTTAACTGTGTATGAGCATCTCCAGGTCAATCCACATGCTGGCAAAGGCATTATTTCATTTTTTTTAGACCTGAGACTTATTCCAGCATATAGATGCACCACATCTTCTTTGTCCATGAATTTATCCAGGGACCTCTTAGTTGCTTCCACCTATCTGGTCCTGCTGCAGTGAGTTTTGGAGTGCAGGTGTCTTTTTGAATTACGGTTTTCCTCGACAACCATGTGGGAGCTCAGTTTTCAGTGTCTTCAAGAACCTCCACACTGTTCTTCCAGGCCTGGAAGTGCCGTTGCCCACTTTCATTCCCCTAAAGAGGTAGGAGGGTGCTTTTCCACCCAGGCCCTCCCCTCCCCGCGTTACTTGGGTGTAGGATGTTAACACTGTGAGTGATACACGTGATGTCTTGAGGCTGTTCTGATTTGTAACTCCCAAGAATGGGCGATGTGGGGGCATCTTTTCCTGTGCTTTTCAAAAAACCAAACAGAAAAAACAAACATACCATGTTCATTCAATTAAAATAGAACTCTGGAAATTGGCTTCCCCCAACCCATCCGCCCTCTTTTGAATTCTTTTTTGTCTCACGACATTGTTTTCCGGCTCGGACACTACAGTTCTTCGTGCTTTGTAAGCCTTGAGACTCCAGAAGCTCGGCTGTGGCACTTGTAGTTCGAAGAAACGTCCACAAGGCGGCAGCACTTCTCGGCTCTCCGCCAGGGTGACTTGGGCAACCAGAAGCCTAGAAAAAGTGGTGTCCTCGGGTGTAGCTTCCTGTGGTATGTGCTGGAAGAAAGAGCCCAGGGTTTGTGTCTCCCTACTATTTTCCAAGTAGCATTCCCTTTCCCAGATATCCCAGGCTCTGCCCTAACGGTGATGCTGAGGGTGCTGTGGTCCATAGACTGGGTGACTCCCGAGGAAGGCGGCAGCAGGTGGGAACCCCAGTACCAGGAGCCCTGGGGAGCAGGTGACTTTTCAAAGCTCTTTCCGCATAGCGGTCCACCGTTTCTTGGGTGTACTCGAGTTGCGTGAGGTGTAAGAGGGCCCGCCTGGCTCAGGAGATCGTGGTCCCAGCCACAAGAGACTCCGGGCCCAAGAGAAGCTCATTGGCTGGTACCTCGTCCCCAACTCCCTCAGCTACACCCACAGTTCAGCCTGGGGGACCCCGGGCGACCTGGGCTCCAGGGATGTGACTTGCAGTCTAGTCCCCGAGGACTAAGGGCAACATTCTTGGCGATACATTACAGTCCTCTTTTTTTTTTTTTTTTTAGATTTGATTTTGCTTTAATGTTGAAATATACTTGAATTCCTGTGGTTTGCTTTTTTTCAATGTAGCAAAACAGACTCACTTATAATATCAGCTCTTAGTCACTGGGCTTTTCCTGTACAGCTTGTTAGAGACTGTTTGAGTAGCATTCCCTGTGCTTTGCAGTAGGTGCTTCCTGATGATCTGTTTCATATATAGTATTGTGTATGTGTGAATCCCACCCTCCTCAGTTCTCCCTACTCCCCCTCCAACTTTACCACAGTTTTCCCCTCTTTGAGAATCATGTTTCTTTTTGAAGACTTTGAGTCTGTTTCATGAATGAATACAGTTGTATCACGTATTAGAATCCACCTCTAAGAGATGTCATAGTCATTCTGTTGTTCCCTCTCTGACTTCCTCCATTTAGCATGATCCTCTCCAGGTCCATCCATGTGGCTGCAAAGGCATTAATTCGTTTTCATGGCTAAATCCTATTCCATGGTACAGATTGACTGCATCTTCTTCTCCAGGCATCTGTCCAGGGAGCTTTGGGTTGCTAGCTATTGACCCTGGTGCTGCAGTGAACTTCAGGGTAAGGTGTCTTTTCAAATTATGATTTTTCCTTGGCCTGCAGGTCCAGGGGTGGGATCGCTAAGTTATGTGGTAGCTCTGTTTGTAGCTCTTCAAGAGTGTCCACACTGCTCTCCATGTGTCACTTGCCCACTTTCATTTCTCAAAACAAGGTAGGATGGTCCTGTTTTAGGCATGTCCTCCCTTTCCAGCATTCCTGGTGTGGTGATGGCCACTGTGCCTGGTACGAGGAGTTACCTTGCTACAGTTTTGATTTGCAGCTCTGGAAGATGAGCATTATGGTGTTGCAGAAACCAGTGCTCAAGAAACCAAGCACCACACTCGGAGAGTTGGAGAACTCAGGTTTATTACACCAGCGGGCCCAGAGGAGTTAACACTCCAAGCTCTGAGCCCTGCACAAAGGGGTTACAGAGTTTTTATAGACAGACTGTAGTGGGCAACACTAGCTGTTAATAAGCTGGTTTAAACTAGGGGTTTCGCGCACGCGGGAACGGTGGTCAAGATGGGGAGGGGGGTGCCTGGCCGGGACAGGTGTGATTAAGCAGGTTTGCAGGGGCTGGGTGATTGCAAAGAGCAGGACAAGGGTGAGCGAAATATACTCCAGCTCCTAGTGTTGCAAGTCCCCACTTTCTGAGACTACATGACCTATGTGATCAAGACTTTGCAAGGGGCAAGCTGAGTTACGGAGGCAGAAGGAGAAAGCTTCTGCCTCCGTATTTTAACTTGTAACTTTTTTTAAATTTTAAACTTTTCCTCTTCATGGTGCATATTTAAAATATGTGCTTTAAAAAATACCAAATAGAAGAAAAAAGAAAAAAACATGTTAAGATTGACCTCTGGAAAGTAGCTTTCCAAAGATCTGCCCTCTTTTGAATTCTTTTTAGATGACCTGCCCCAGGACAAAGCGTGCGTGCTGGTTTCCTTTACAGTCCCTCAGGCCTTATGACTCTGAAGCGTCCAGCAGCTCAGCTCTGGCACTTGTAGTTCCAGGAAACGTCCACAAGGCGGCAGCACAACTCTGCACCCGGCTAGGGTGATTTGGGTAATCAGAGCCCTAGAGAAAGAGATATACCTGGGTGGTGGCTTCCAGTGGAGTGTGCTGGAAGAGAGAGTCCAGGGCTCCTGTCTTGGCACTTTTTACTGTGAAGTGTTCTTCCTTCCCAGAAATCCCAATTCCCGCCCTAACGGAGATGCTGAGGATGCTGTGGTCCATAGGTGGAAAGACTCCAGAGGAAGGAGACCACTGGAGGAAACCCCAGCACAGGGGACCTGGGGAGCAGGTGGCTTTTCAAAGCTCATACGGCACAGAGGACCACGTTCCCTGAATGTACTTGACTAGGGTGGGCTTGTCTATAGGTACTTGACTACTTGTACTTGACTATAGGAGGGCCCGCCAGGACATGAGATTCGGGTCCCATTCACAGGAGACCGGGCACTCCAGGACCAAGAGGCGTTCATTCACTGGCGCCTTGTCCCCAGCTCCCCCAGCTGCACCACAGTTCACCCTGGGGGACCCTGAGTGCTCCAGAGGTGTGAGAGCAACCCGTCCCCAAGCCCCAGGGGCAATATTCCCGGTGGTTCTTTACTTTCCTTTTTTTTCTTTTTAGATTTGATTTTGCTTTAGTGTTGAAATACAGTTAACTTCCAGTGGTTTATTTCAATGTAGTAGAAATGGATTCACTTATACATATGCATGTATCAGCTCTTAGTCACACTCTCTTCCTGTACAGCTTATTAGAAACTGTTGAGTAGCGTTCCCTGTGCTTTGCAGTAGGTGCTTCTTGATGATCTGTTTCATATATAGTGTTGTGTATGTGTGAATCCCACCCTCCTAAGTTCCCCCTGCTGTCCCCTTGTCCTTCTTTACCCCAATTTTTTCCCCCTTGGGAACCATAAGTTTCTTTTTGAAGTCTGTTTCATGAATGAGTGCACTTGTATGGTGGTTTAGATTTGACCTCTAAGAGTTATCATAGTTCTGTTGTTCCCTGTCTGACTTCCTTCAGTTAGCACAATCATCTCCAGAACCATTCATGTGGCTGCAAAGGCAGTAATTCATTTTCCTGGCTAAATCCTATCCCATGGTACCAAGTGACCGCATCTTCTCCAGGCGTCTGTCCAGGGAGCTTTCGGTTGCTTGCATTGCCCATGGCGCTGCAGTGAACTTTAGGGAACAGGTATCTTTTCAAATTATGGTTTTCCTTGGCCTGTAGGTCCAAGGGTGGGATTCCAAGGTCATGTGGCAGCTCTGTTTTTTGTGTTTTCAAGAACCTGCACACTGTTCTCCATCGTGGCTGTTGCCTGATCCATTCCTCAAAACAAGGTAGGAGGCTCCTGTTTCATGCATGTTCTTGCTCTCACTTGTTCCTTGTGGGTCGACTGTTTGGTGATGGCCCTTGTGAGTGGTGAGAGGAGATACCTTGCTGCAGTTTTGATTCCTCTCTCTCTAAAAGGGGAGCATGTTTGATTCCTAGCTCTCTTATGGAGCATGTTTAAAATATGTGCTTCTTAAAAAGCCAAAGAGAAGAAAAAAGAATAAACAGTGTTCATTAAATTTAAAATGACTGCTGGAAATTGGGTTCTCCAAAATCTGCCCGTTTTTAAATTCTTTTTCAGTAATCTGTCTGAGGACATTGTTTGCAGGCTGGTGACCTTTACAGGCTTCCCAGGTGGTGCTAGTGGTAAAGAACCCATTTGCCAATGCAGGAGACATAACAGACATGGATTCAAACCCTGACTCCGTTCCTGAGTTGGGAAGATCCCTTGGAGGAGGACATGGCAACCTACTCCAGCGCTCTTGCCTGGAAAATCCCATAGACAGAGGAGCCTGGCTGGCTATGGTCTATAGGGTCGCAAAGAGTCTAACACGACTGAAGCGACTTAGCAAGCATGTCCTTTATAGCCTTGTAGGCCTGGTGACTCCGAAGCTCTCAGGAGCACTGCTTTGACATTTGTAGTTTTAGGAAACGTCCACAAGGTGGCAGCACTTCTTAGCACCCTGCTAGGTGGCTTGGGCAACTAGAGCCGTAGAGAAAATGGAGCTCCTGGGTGGTAGCTTCCAGTGGAATGTGCCTGAAGAAAGAGTCCAGGGTTAGTGTCTTGGTGCTTTTTCCCACATAGCATGTCCTTTCCCAGAAATCCCAAGCCCTGCCCTAATGCTGTCCTCCATAGGCTGGGTGACTCCCAAGGAAGAAGGCTGCCTGTGGGAACCCCAGCCCCAGGAGACCTGGGGAGCGCGCAGGTTTTCAAAGCTTTTTCCGCTCAGGGGTCCACCTTTTCCAGGATTTGCTCGACTTGCATGAGGTGTAGGGGGACCCACCTGGATCAGGAGATTGGGGTCCCACTCCCAGGTCATGGGCACTTTAGGTGCATGAGGGATTCATTCCCAGGTATCTGATCCCCAACTCCCTCAACTGCACAACAGTTCAGCCTGGGGGACCTGGGTCAGCCCTTGCTCCTGGGTGTGACAACAGCCCAGTTTCTGAACCTAAGGGCAGTATTCTTGGCATTTCTCTGTTGCTGTTCATTGTTCAGTCCCTAAGTCGAGCCTATTTGTGACCACATGGACTGCAGCATACCAGGCTTCCCTGTCCTTCACTATCTCCTGGAATCTGCCCAAACTCATGTCCATTAAGTCAGTGTTAGGATCCAGCCATCTCATCCTCTGTTGCCCTCTTCTCCTCTTGCCCTCAGTCCTTCCCATCATCAGGGTCTTTTCCAATGAGTTGGCTCTTCACATTAGGTGACCAAAGTATTGGAGCTTCAGCTTCAGCACAAGACATTCAGTGAATATTCAGGGTTGATTTCCTTTAGGTTTGACTGGTTTAGTCTCCTTGCTGTCCAAGGGACTCTCAAGAGTCTTCTCCAGCACCACAGTTTGAAAGAATCAATTCTTGGGCTCTCGGCCTTCTTTATGGTCTAGCTCTCACATCCATACATGACTACTGGAAAAACCATAGTTTGACTATGAGGACCTTTGTCAACAAAGTGATGTCTCTGCACTTTAATTCCTTGTGTAGGTTTGTCATAGTTTTTTTTTTTTTCCCAAGGAGCAAGCATTTCCAAGGAGCCACCATTTCATGGCGGCAGGCATTGTCCACAGTGATTCTGGTGCCCAAGAAAATGAAATCTGTCACTGTTTCCACTTTCTCCCCATCTGTTTGCCATGAAGTGATGGGACCGGATGTCATGATCTTCATTTTTTGAATCTTGGAATTTTATGGCAGCTTTTTCACTCTCCTCTTTCACTTTTATCAGAGGCTTTTTAGTTCTTCTTCACTTTCTCTTCACTTTCTGCCATTAAAGTGGTATCGTGGGCCTATCTGTGGCTTTGATATTTCTCCTGACAATCTTGGTTCCAGCTTGTGCTTCATCCAGTCCAGCATTTTGTATGATGTATTCTGCATATAAGTTAAATAAGCAGGGTGACAATATACCTCCTTGATGTACTCCTTTGTCAATTTTGAACCAGTCCAATATTCATGTCCAGTTCTAACTGCTGCTTCTTGACCTGCATACAGGCTTGTCAGGAGGTAGGTAAAGTGGTCTGGTATTCCCATCACTTCAAGAATATTCCACAGTTTGTTGTGATCCACACAGTCAAAGGCTTTAGTGTAGTCAATGAAGCAGAAGTGAATGTTCTTTTGGAATTCCCATACTTTTTCAATGATCCAGCAGATGTTGGCAGTTTGATCTTATGATAATCCAGCTTGTACATCTTGCAGTTCTCGATTCACATATTGTTGAAGCCTAGCTTGAAGCATTTTGAGTATTTCCTAGGGCTTCCCTTGTGGCTCAGCTGGTAAAGAATCCACCTGTGATGCGGGAAACCTGGGTTCGATCCCTGGGTTGGGAAGATCCCCCTGAAAAGGGAAAGGCTACCCACTCCAGTGTTCTTGCCTGGAGAATCCCAGGGACGGGGGAGCCTGGTGGACTGCCGTCTATGGGGTCACACAGAGTCGGACACGACTGAAGCGACTTAGCAGCAGCAGCAGCAGAGCGACTTTTGCTTTCATTTTTCACTTTTTGCTACCATGTGAAATGAGTGCAATGCTTCTAGATCAGGAGACTGGGGTACCATCCACAGAGGACCGGGAACTCCAGGCCCAAGAGGGGTTTATTTGCTGGCACCTCGTCCCCAGCTCCCTCACCTGCACCCACGGTTTAGCCTGGGTGACCTGGGGCGACCTGGGTGTTGGGATGTGACAACAGCCAGTCCCCGAGGCCTAAAGGCAATATTTTTGGCTTTGGTTTACTTTTTTTTTTCCTTTAGATTTGATTTTGCTTCTGTATTGGAATATAGTTCACTTACAGTGCTGTGGTTGTTTCAGTGTAGCGCAAAGGGATTCACTTCCACGTGCATCAGCTCTTATTCACTCTCTTTCTTGTACAGGTTCTAAGAGACTGAGTAGCTAGCGTTCCCTGTGCTTTGCAGTAGGTGTTCCTTGATAATCTAGTTCTTACATAATAATGAGCATGTTTGAATCCCACCTTCCGGAGTTCTTTAGAGTATGGGTGTCTTTTGAAATTATGGTCTTCCATGACTGACAGGCCCAGGGGTTGTATTACCAGGTCATGTGGCTGTTCAGTAGCTCATTCGTGTCCGACTTTTGAGACCCCATGGACTGCAGCACTCCTGGCTTCCCTGTCCTTCACTATCTCCGAGTCTGCCAGACTCATGTCTACTGAGTCGGTGATCCCATCCAACCATCTCATCCTCTGTTGCCACCTTCTCCTCCTGCCCTCAATTTTTCCCACCATCAGAGTCTTTTCCAATGAGTCGGCTCTTTGCATCAGGTGGCCAAAGTATTGGAGCTTCAGCTTCAGCATCAGTCACCATCGGAAGTGATTTTGGAGCCCAAAAAGATAAAGTCTGTCACTGTTTCCTTTTTTCCCTTTTATTTGCCTTGAAGTGATGGAACCAGATGCCATGATGTTAGTTTTTTAAATGTTGAGTTTTAAGCCAGCCTTTTCACTCTCATCAAGAGGTTCTTTAGTTGCTCTTCACTTTCTGCCATTAGAGTGGTGTCATCTACTTATCTGAGGTTATTGATATTTCTCCTGGCAGTCTTGACTCCACCTTGAGCTTCATCCAGCCCAGCATTTCACATGATGTACTCTGTCTATAAGTTAAATAAGCCGGGTGACGATATGCAGCTTTGACATACTCCTTTCCCAGTTTGGACCAGTCTGTCGTTCCATGACTGGTTCTAACTGTTGCTTCTTGGACTCCATACAGATTTCTCAGGAGCCAGGTAAGCTGGTCTGGTATTCCCATCTCTTTCAGAATTTTCCACAGTTTGCTGTGATCCACACAGTCAAAGGCTTTAGTGTAGTCAATAAAGCAGAAGTAGATGTTTCTCTGGAATTCCCTTGTCTTTTCCATGACCCAGGGGATGTTGGCAATTTAATCTCTGGTTCCTCTGCCTTTTCTAAATCCAGCTTGAACATCTGGAAGTTCTCGGTTCATGTGCTGTTGAAGCCTAGCTTGGAGAATTTTGAGCATTTCCTTGCTAGTGTGTGAAATGAATGCAACTGTGGGGTAGTTTGAACATTCTTTGGCATTGCCCTTCTTTGGGGTTGGATGAAAACTGACCTTTTCAGTCCTGTGGCCACTGCTGAGTTTTCCAAATTTTCTGACATATTGAGTGCAGCACTTTAACAGCATCATCTTTTAGGATTGAAGTAGCTCAGCTGGAATTCCATCACCGCCACTAGCTTTGTTCGTATGATGCTTCCTAAGGCCCACTTGACTTCACACTTCAGCATGTCTGGCTCTAGGTGAGTGATCACACCATGATGGTTATCCGGGTCATGAAGACTGTTTTGGCCTACAGGCCCCAGGATGGAATTGTCAGGTCATGTGGTACCTCTGTTTTATCGTTTTCAAGAACCTGGATCTGTTCTCCATCGTGGCTGTTGCCACTTCCCTTCCTCAAAACAAGGTAGGAGGGCTCGGTTTCAGGCATTGCTTCCCTTTCCCGCGTTCTTTGTGTGTGGAGTGTTTGGTGATGGCTACTGTGACTGGTACAAGGAAATACCTTGCTGCACTTTTAATTAGCAGCCCTTCAAATGAGTGCTATGGAATATATGTAAAACATGTGCTTTTTAAGAAACCTAACAGAAGGGAAAGAAAGAACTGTGTGAGTCAAATTTATATTAACCTCTGGAAATTGGTTATCCCGCCATCTGCCCTCTTTTGAATTCTTTGTCGTTGACCTGCACAGGGATATTGCTCTCGGGCTGGTGGCCTTTACAGCCCCGCAGGCCTTGTGACTCTGAAGCGCGGGAATGCGCGGCTCTAGCACTTGTAGTTCCGGGAAGCGTCCACAAGGCGGCAGCACTTCCCCGTGCCCAGCTAGGTTGGCTTGTTCCTATTGAAAGCCCTAGAGAAAGGGGAGTTTCGGGTGGTAGCTTCCAGTGGAGGGTGTCAGAAGCGAGAGGCCAGGGCTCGTGTGTCCGTAATTTTTCCCAAGTACGTTCCCCACTTTCCAGAAACCCCAAACTCCACCCTGCTGGCGATGCTGATGGTGCTGTTGTCCATCCGCGGAGTGACTCCTGAGGAAGGAGGCTGCAGGTGAGAGAGCCCCAGCACCAGGAGACCGGGGGAGCAGGTGACTTTTCAAGGCCCTTTCGGCTCCGAGGTCCGCCGTTGTTTTGGTTAGTCGACTTGCGTGAAGTGTAGGAGGGCCCACCTGGATCAGGAGATTGGGGTGCCATCCTCAGGAGAGCCAGCACTCCAGGCCCAAGAGGGGATCTTTCACTGGCACCTCGTCGCCAGCTCTCTCAGCTGCAGCACAGATCAGCCTTCGGGACCCCCAGAAGTCCGGGCTCCGGAGATGTTACAACAGCCCAGTCCCCAAGTCCTAAGGGCGATATTCTTCGGTTTTCTTTATCTTCCTTTCCTTTACTTTTAGAGTAGATTTTGCTTTTACATTGGAGTATAGTTGGGTTCTAGTGTTGTGGTTGTTCTCCATGTGGTGCATACGGATTCACTTATACATACATCAGCTCTCATTCACGTTCTTTTCTGTACAGCTTATTGGAGACTGGTTGAGGAGGGTTCCCTGCACTTTGCAGTAGGTCCTTCTGACGATGTTTCATGTATATTATCGTGTATGTTTGAATCCCACCCTTCGAAGTTCCCTCTGCCCTCCCTCTTTTACCCCAATTTTTTTCTCCTTGGGGACCACGTGTTTCTTTTCGAAATATTTGAGTCTGTTTCATAAATGGGTACATTTGCATCACGTTTTAGATTCCACCTCTAAGAGATATCATAGTCCTTCTGTTGTTCCCTGTGTGACTTCCTTCATGATCATCTCCAGGTCCATTCATGTGGCTGTAGAGGCAGTAATTCATTTTCATGGCTGAGTCTTGGTCTATGGTATGTGCTAAGTCGCTTCATGCATGTCCTACTCTTTGTGACTCTATGGATGGTAGCCCGCCAGGCCTCTCTGTCCATCGGCTTCTCCAGGCAAGAACACTGGAGTGGCTTGCCACACCCTCCTCCAGGGTATCATCCTGACCCGGGATCGAAACTGTGTCTCTTAGGTCATCTGAACTGGCAGGCCGGTTTTTGCTTCCCTAGTGCCACCCATGGGACAGATCGGCACATCTTCTTCTCCAGGCGTCTGTCCAGGGACCTTTCGGTTGCTTGCATTGCCCATGGTCCTGCAGTGAACTTTGGGGTACAGGTGACTTTCCAGATTATGATTTTCCTTGGTCTGCAGGTCCACGGGTGGGATTGCCAGGTCACATGGTAGCTCTGTTTTTAGTGTTTCAAGAACCTCCGCAGCATTCTCCATCGTGGCTGTTGCCCACTTCCATTCCTGAAAGCAGGGTAGAAAGGTTCTGTTTCGTGCATTCCCTCCCTTTCCCGAATTCCTGTGTGTAGAGTGTTTGGTCAGGGCCATTGTGAGTTGTGCAGGGAGATGCCTTGCTGCAGTTTTGATTCGCAGCTCTCGAAAATGAACATATGGAGCAAATTTAAAATATGTGCTGCTTAAAAAAAAAAAAAAAAACGAATAGAGGAAAAAGAAAAAAAACATGTCAGGTTAAATTTAAATTGAACTCTGGACATTGACCTCCCCCACTCCCCCCGCCACCCCGCGCACACACACAGGACATTTGCTTGCAGGCTGGTGTTCTTTACAGCCCTGCAAGGCCTTGTGACTGAAGAGCCCAGAAGCTCCGCCCTGACACTTGTAGTTCCAGGATACGTCCACAAGGCAAGGCGGCAGCACTTCCCCGCGCTCCTCTAGGGTGACTTGGGGAACCAGAGCCCTAGAGAAAGTGGTGTCCTGAGTGGTAGCTTCCAGTGGAATGAGCTAGAAGAAAGAGCCCAGGGCTCCTGTCTGGGTACTCTTTCCCGCGTAGCGTTCCCCTTTCTCAGAAATCCCAAGCCCCACATAAAGGCGATGTCAAGGCTGCACGTCCTCCTTCGCAGTGGTGACTCCACGGAAGGAGGCTGCAGGTGGGAGCCCCAGCAGCAGGGACCTGGGGAGCGGATGACTTTTCAAAGCGCTTTCAGCACAGAGGTCCACCGTTTCTTGGGTGCACTCGACTTGCGTGAGGTGTAGGAGGACCTGCCTTGATCAGGCGATTCGGGTCCCATCCACAGGGGACTGGAGAGGCCAGACCCAAGAGGGGTTCATTCGCTGGCACCATATCGCCAGCTCCCTCAGCTGCAGCACAGTTCAGCCTGAGGGACCCGGGGAGACCCCTGCACCTGGGATGTGACAGCCCAGTCCCCGGGGCCTAAGAGCAATATTCTTGGTGATACTTTCCTTTCCTTTTTTTCTTTTTCGATTTGATTTTGTTTAATGTTGAAATATAGTTGACTTTCAGTGTTTTTTTTTTTTTTTTTTTTGATGTAGGGCAAATTGATTCACTTATACATATACATATAGGTCAACTCTTATTCACGTTCTTTCCTGTACAGGTTACTAGAGACTGTTTGAGTAGCGTTCCCTGTGCTTTACAGGAGGTACTTCTTGATGATCTAGCTCATTATTGTATTGTGTATGTGTGAATTGCACCTTCCTAAGTTCTCCCTACTGTCCTCCAACTTTGCCCCCATGATTCCCCCCTTGGAAAGATAGCCTTCTTTTTGAAGTCTTTGAATCTGTTTCATGAATCAGTGCAGTAGTATCATATTTTAGAATCCATCTCTAAAAGATTTCATCGTCAATCTGTTGTTCCCTGTCTGACTTTCTTCAGTCAGCGTGATCACCTCCTGGTCCACTCATGTGGCTGCAAAGGCAGTACTTCATTTTCGTGGCTGAGTCCTAGTCCGTGGTACAGACTGACTTCATCTTCCTGTCCAGGCATCTGTCCCGGCAGCTTTTGGTTGCTTGCTCTTGCCATCAGTGCAGAGTTAATTTTGAGGCGCAGCTGTCTTTTCAAATTATGGTTTTTCTTGACATCAGGCTGAGGAGTGGTGTTGCCCGGCAGTGTGGCAGCTCTGTTTTTAGTGTTTCAAGAACCTCCACACTGTTCCCCATCGTGGCTGCTGCCTGCATCCATTCCTCAAAACGCGATAGGAGGGTCCTGTTTCATGCATGCCCTTGCTTTCCCGCGTTCCTTGTGAATCGACTGTTTGTTGATGGCCACTGTGACTGATGTGAGGAGATACCTTCCTGCAGTTTTGACTCCTAGCTCTCTAAAAAGGGGCCTTATGGAGCATGTTTAAAGTATGTGCTTCTTAAAAAAGAAAAAAGAAAAAAATGTGTGTGTTAAATTAAAATTGACCTCTGGAAATTGGGTTCCCTAAGATCTGCCCTCTTTTGAATTCTTTTTCGATGACCTGCCACTGCTTCCAGGCTGGTGTCCTTTACGGGCTTCCCAGGTGGCGCTAGTGGTAAAGAACCAGCCTGCCAGGGCAGGAGACATAAGAGACTTGGATTCGATCCCTGATCAAGAAGATCTCCTGGAGGGGGACATGGCAGCCTGCTCCAGTTCTTGCGTGGAGAATCCCATGGACAGAGGAGCTTAGCAGGCTATGGCCCATAGGGTCACAAAGGATCTGACATGACTGAAGTGACTTAGTACGCACTGATTCCGGGAGATGGTGAAGGACAGGGAAGCCGCATGCTACAGGCCTTGGGGTCACAAAGAATCGGGCAGGACTGAGTGACTGAACAACAGCAACAACGTCCTTTACAGCCCTGCAGGTCAGGTGACTCTGAAGCTCTCAGGAACTCTGCTCTGGCACTCGTGCGAAACATCCACGAGACGGCAGCACTTCTCTATGCTCTGCTAGGGTGGTTAGGGCGACCAGGGCCCTAGAAAACATGGTGTCCTAGGTGGTAGCTTCCAGGGGAATGTGCCAGAAGAAACAGCCCCGGGCTCCTGTCTTGGTACTTTTTCCCACATAGTGTGCCTTTACCCAGCAATCCCAAGCTGCACCCAAACAACGATGCTGACCATGCTGTAGCCATAGAGGGGCTGACTCCTGAGGGTGGAAGCTGCCACTGGGAACCCCAGCACCGGGAGGCCAGCGGAGCAGGTGACTTGTCAAAGCTCTTTATGGCACAGATGTCCCTCGTTTTTTGTTGTTGTTGTTGTACTCGACTTGTGTGAGGTGTAGGAGGTCCCACCTGGATCAGGGGATTGGGGTCCCTTCCACAGGGGAACAGGAACTCCAGGACCAAGAGGGGTTCATTTGCCAGCACCTCCTCCCCGATTCATTCAGCTGCACCACAGTTCATCTGGGGACCCCAGGACGCCCCGGGTTCCTGGGGTGTGACAACAGCCAAGTCCCCAAGCCCTAAGGGCAATATTCTTGGCTTTTATTTGCTTTCCTTATTTTTTTGTTTTTAGATTTGTTTTTGTTTTAATGTTGAAATATAGTTGACTTCTGATGGTTTGGTTTTTTCAGTATAGCGCAAATGGATTCACTTACATGTATACCATCTCGTGTTCACACTCTTTGTTGTACAGGTTCTTAGAGACTATTTAAGTAGCATTCCCTGTGCTTTGCAGTAGGCGCTTCTTGATGTTTTAGTTCATATATAGTATTGTGTATGTGTGAATCCCACCCTCCTGAGTTCTTCCTGCCCCTGCTCTTTACCCTCATTTCCCCCCCTTGGGAACCATAAGCTCTTTTAGACGTCTCTGAGTCTGTGTCATTCATGCAGGCTTTTTTATCCTGTTTTAGATTCCACCTCTAAGAGATGTCATAGTTGTTCTGTTGTCCCCTGTCTGACTTCCTTCGTTTAGCTTGACCATCTGCAGGTCCATGTTGCTGCAAAGGCAGTAATTCACTTTTCTGGCTGAGTCCTGTTTCACAGTACAGGCTGACCATGTCGTCTTCTGCAGGCGTCTGGCCAGGGAGCTGTTGCTCGCTTGCTGTTACCCATGGTGCTGCAGTGAACTTTAGGGTACAGGAGTCTTTTGAAATTACGATTTTCCTTGGCCTACAGCCCAGGGGTGGGCTGGCAGGTCATGTAGTAGCTATGTTCTTAGCGCTTTCAAGAACATCACACTGTTCTCTGTGGTGGCTGTTCACTTCCATTTCTCAGAACAAGGTAGAAGAGTTCTGTTTCTGGCGTGTCCTCCTTTCCTGCATTCCTTGTGTGCAGACCGTTGGTGATGGCCATTGTGAATGGTGCAGAGAGATCCCTTGCTGAAGTTGTGATTTGCAGCTCTCGAAAATGAGCGTTATGGAACATATTTAAAATATATGCTTTTTAAAAAACAGAAGGGAAAAAAAAACCCCAAAACTCGTGTTCGGTAAAGTTAAGTTGAGCTTGGGAAAGTGACCTCCGAACAATCTGCCCTCTTTTGAATTTGTTTCGATGACCTGCCAGAGGACATTGCTTGCGGGTTGGTGTCCCTTACAGCCCTGAAAGCCTTGTGACTCTAAAGAGCCAGAAGCACCACTTGGGCACTTGTAGTTCCAGCAAAGTTCCACAAGGAGGCAGCACTTCTCCACACCCCGCTAGGGTGGCTTGGGCAACCGGAGCCCTAGAGAAAGTGGTGTCCTGGGTGGTGGCTTCCAGTGGAATGTGTCAGAAGAAAGAGCCCAGGGCTCACATCTTGGTACTTTTCCGGCATCGTGTGCCCTTTCCTATAAATCCCAAGCCCTGCCCTAACAGTGATGCTGAGAGTGCTCTCAAACAAAGGGCGTGACTCAGTGACTCTCAAGGAAAGATGCTTCTAGTGGGAACCCCAGCATCAGGAAACCTGGGGAGCAGGTAAGTTTTCAAAGCTGTTTTGGCACAGAAGTCCACCATTTTTTCGGTATACTCGACTTGCTTGAGGTGTGGGAGGGCCCACCTGGATCAGGAGTCCTATCCACAGGGGACCGGGCACTGTAGGCCCAGAAAGGTGTCATTTGCTGGCACCTTGCCCTCAGCTCCATCAGCTGCATCATAGTTCATCCTGGGGGACCTGGGTCGGCCCTTGCTCCTGGAGGTGACAACAGCCCAGGCCCTGGGACCTAAGGGCAGTATTTTTTACTTCTCTTTCTTTTTTTTAGATTTGACTTTTGCTTTATGTTGGAACATAGTGGGCTTACAATGCTGTGGTTGTTTTCAGTGCATTCCACAGAGATTCACTTATTCATATATATACATACCTCAACTTTTAGTTACGTCCTTTCCTGGACGGTTTATTAGAGACTGTTTGAGGAGCGTTGCCTGTGCTTTGCAGTAAGCACTTCTTGATGATCTAGTTCATATGTAGTATTGTGCATGTGTAAATCTTATCCTCCTGAGTTCTCCCTACCCTCCCCACTTTACCTCATTTTTTTATCCCTTGGGAAACAGAAGTTTCTTTCCATAGTCTTTGAGTCTGTTTCACAAATGAGTGCATTTATATCATGTTTTAGATTCCACCTCTAATAGATGTCATAGAAGTTCTGTTGTTCCCTGTCTCACTTGCTTCAGTCAGCATGATCATGTCCAGGTCCATCCGTGTGGCTGCCAAGGCAATAATTCATTTTCCTGGCTGAGTCCTGTTCCATGGTACAGACTGACCACGTCTTCTTCTCTGGGCGTCTGTCCAGGGAGCTGTTGTTCGCTTGCTATTGCCTGTGGTGCTGCAGTGAACTTCAGGGTACAGGTGTCTTTTCAAATTGTGATTTTCCTTGGCCTACAGGTCCAGGGGTGGGATTGCCAGGTCATGTGATAGCTCTGTTTTTGCTTTTTCAAGACTGACCCCACTGTCTTCCATGGTGGCTGTTGCCCACTTCCATTTCTCAAAGCAAGGTAGGAGGGTCCTGATTCATGCATGCCCTTCCTTTCCCGCATTCCTTGTGTGTGGACTGATTGGTGAGGGCCACTGTGACTGCTACAAGCAGTTACCTTGCTGCAGTGATTTGCAGCTCTGGATAATGAAAATTATGGAGCATATTTAAAATATGTGCTTTAAAAAAAAAAAACAAATAGAAGAGGGAAAAAAAAACATGTGCGTCTAATTTAAATTGACCTCTGGAAATTGGCTTCTGCATGATCTGCCCTCTTTTGAATTCTTTTTTGATGACCTGCCAGTGGACATTACTTACAGGCTGCTGTCCTTTTACAGGCCTTGTGATTCTGAGGCGCCCAGAAGCACAGCTCTGGCGCCTGTAGTTCCAGAAAATGTCCACAAGGTGGCAGCACTCCCCTGTGCCCCGCTAGGGTTGCTTGAGCAACCAGCGCCCTAGAGAAGCGGTGTTCCAGGGTAGCGGCTTCCAGTGGAGTATGCCAGAAGAAAGATCCCAGGGCTCCTGTTTTGGTACTTTTTCCACGTAGCCTGGCCCTTTCTCAGAAATCTCAAGCCCTGCCATAATGGCGATGCTGAGGGTGCTTTCGTCCACAGGCAGGATGACTCGCGAGGAAGGAGGTTGCCAGTGGGAACCCCAGCACCCAGAGCCCTGGGGAGCAGGTGACTTTTCAAAGCTCTTCTGGCACAGAGGTCCACCGTTGTTTGGGTTACTCGACTTGCTTGAGGTGTAGGAGGACCCACCTGGATCAGGAGAGCGGGGCCCCATCCACAGGAGACCTGGTCTTCCAGGCCCAAGAAGGGTTAATTCTCTGGCACCTCGTCCCCAGCTCCCTCAGCTGCCCCACAGTTCAGCCTGGGGGACCCCAGGCAGCCTGGGTCCTGGCATGTGACACTAGCCCATTCCCTGAGGCCTAAGGACTTTGGTTTAGTTTCCTTTTTTACTTTTTAGATTTGATTTTGCTTCTATAGTGGGTTGCAATTGACTTACAGTGTTGTGGTTGTTTTTGATGTAGCACAAAGGGATTAATTTATGCATATACATGTATCAGCTCTTCAGAGAAGACAATGGCACCCCACTCCAGCACTCATGCCTGGAAAATCCCATGGGTGGAGGAGCCTGGTGGGCTGTAGTCCATGGGGTCGCTTAGAGTCGCATGCGACTGAGCGACTTCACTTTCACTTTTCACTTTCATGTATTGGAGAAGGAAATGGCAACCCACTCCAGTGTTCTTGCCTGGAGAATCCCAGGGACGGGGGAGCCTGCTGGGCTGCCGTCTCTGGGGTCGCACAGAGTCGGACACGACTGAAGCGACTTAGCAGCAGCAGCAGCAGCATATCAGCTCTTATTCACTTTCTTCTACAGGTTCTAGAGACTGGGTAGCGTTCCCTGTGCTGTGCAGTAGGTGCTTCTTGATGATCTCTTTCATACATGATATTGCGTGTGTTTGAATCCCACTGTCCTAACTTCTTTAGAGTACAGGTGTCTTTTCAAATTATGGTTTTCCTTGGCATACAGGCCCAGGAGTGGGATTGCCAGGCCACGTGGTTGTTCAGTTGCTCAGTCGTGTCCAGCTCTTTGCAACTCCATGCACTGCAGCATGCCAGGCTTCCCTGTCCTTCACCATCTCCTGAAGTTTGCCAAACTCATGTCCACTGAGTCGGTTAGTCCATCCAACTATCTCATCTCTGCCTCCCCCTTCTCCTCCTGTCTTCAGTCTTTCCCAGCATCAGGGTCTTTTTCAATGAGTCAGCTCGTTGCATCAAGTGGCCACAGTATTGGAGCTTCAGCTTCAGCATCAGTCCTTCCAATGAATATTCAGAGTTGATTTCCTTTAGGATTGATCTCCTTGCAGTCCAAGGGACTCTCAAGAGTCTTCTTCAGCACCATAGTTCGAAAGCATCAATTCTTGGGCGCTCAGCCTTCTTTATGGTCCAACTCTCACATCCATACATGACTACTGGAAAAATCATAGCTTTGACTACAACTTTGACTGTTGGCAAAGTGATATCTCTGCTTTTTAATACACTGTCTAAGTTTGTCATAGCTTTTCTTCCAAAGCAAGTATCTTTTAATTTCATGGCTACAGTTACCATTGGAGGTGATTTTGGAGCCCAAGAACATGAAATCTGTTAGTGTTTCCTTTTTTTCCCATTTTTTGCTTTGAAGTTAAGATTGCCAGGAGAAATATCAATAACCTCAGATATGCAGACGACACCACCCTTATGGCAGAAAGTGAAGAGGAACTAAAGAGCCTCTTGATGAAAGTGAGAGGAGACTGAAAAAGTTGGCTTAAAGGTCAACATTCAGAAAACGAAGATCATGGCATCCGGTCCCATCACTTCATGGGAAATATATGGGGAAACATTGGAAACAGTGTCAGACTCTGTTTTTTGGGGCTCCAAAATTACTGCAGATGGTGACTGCAGCCATGAAATTAAAAGATGCTGAGCGCCGAAGAATTGATGCTTTTGAACTGTGGTGTTGGAGAAGACTCTTGAGAGTCCCTTGGACTGCAAAGAGATCCAACCAGTCCATTCTAAAGGAGGTCAGTCCTGGGTGTTCATTGGAAGGAATGATGCTAAAGCTGAAACTCCAGTACTTTGGCCACCTCATGCGAAGAGTTAACTCATTGGAAAAGACTCTGATGCTGGGAGGGATTGAGGGCAGGAGGAGAAGGGGACGAGATGGCTTGATGGCATCACCGACCCGATGGATGTGAGTTTGAGTGAACTCCGGGAGTTGGTGATGGACAGAGAGGCCTGGCGTGCTGCAATTCATGGGGTCGCAAAGAGTCGGACACGACTGAGCGACTGAACTGAACTGAACTGAACTGAAGTTTTGACACTCTTGAGCCACCCCAAGTTCCGCTCTGGCACTTGTAGTTCGAGAAAACTTCCACAAGGCGGCAGCACTTCTCCACACCCAGCTAGGGTAGGTTGGGCAACCAGAGCCCTAGAGAAAGTGGTGTCCTGGGTGGTAGCTTTCTGTGGAATGTGCTGGAAGAAAGAGCCCAGGGCTCGTGTCTGGATACTCTTTCCTCCGTAGCGTCCCCTTCCCCAGAAATCCCAAGTCCCTCCCTAGCGGCGATGCTGATGATGCTGCCATCCATAGGCGGTGTGACTCCCGAGGACGGAAGGTGCAGGTGGGAACTTCAGCACCAGGAACCCTGGGGAACAGGTGATGACTTTTCAAAGCTCTTCCGGCACAGAAGTCCATCGTTCTGTGGGTGCACTCAACTTGCTTGAGATGTAGGAGAGCCCGCCCGGATCAGGGATCGGGTTCCCATCCACAGGGGACCGGGCACTCCAGGGCCAAGGAGGGCTTATTCGCTGGCGCCCCGTTCCGAGCTCTCAGATGCACCACACTTCAGCGGGGGACGCGGGGTGCGGGGGGAGCGGGGAGAGGGGCTTGGTCTCCAGGAATACCAGTCCCTAAGGCACGCGGCACCTGGCGTTTGTCTTTTTTTTTTTAACATTTAATTTTTTTTTTTAACTGCAGTATCATTCGTTTTGTTCCCCTCCTGGCTCAGTGGTAAAGAAGCCAGCTGCTAATGGAAGAGACGTAGGTTTGATCCCTGGGTCAGGAGGATCCCCTAGAGGTGGAAATGGCAACCCCCTCCAGTATTCAGCCTGGGAAATTCCATGGCCAGAGGACCTGGTGGGCTACAGTCTGTGGGTTCTCAAAAGATTTGGACACCACTTTGCAATAAAGAACAACAACATTTTAAAGTAGATAGAAAGCTTCAGGCAATATCAGGAACCAGCGTTAAATCTTTGGGGAAAAGAAAAAGTGGCGGCCCGAGGTGTCCATATTTTTGCATTTGCCTTTATTATTCTTCTGCTGTCCATTACTAAGCACTGTGCAGTGGAGTGTAAAACTCCCCAACGCCCTCCCTGAGGATTTGTTTCCCACCTTGTGTGTGTGTGTGAAAGCACTCCTAAAAACTTCTAAGACCTAGAGCTGGAGTCAGCTAACTTTTCTGAAGGACCAGATGGTCTGTGTTGCAAGTACTCAGGTCTCCATTATCCTGCAAAAGCAGCCCTAGAGGGTGTGTAAAAGAATGAGCATGACTCTGTTCCAGTAAGAGTTTACTTACAATAAATAAGTTAATAATAAAAAAAAGTTTGCTTACAAAAGTCAGCAGAAGGTCCTGAGAGTGTAGTGAGACCCTATCTAGGGAAAAGCGCAAATAATAGAACTTCCAGAAATACATGCCTTTTTTTTTTTTTTTTTAATAAAAGTAGACTGACACTACATATGATTGGATGTATTTAAATATTTGTTGGTTACCATTATGTGCTAGCTTGTGTATAGTGGTGCACTCAGCAGTGAACGAGACTAACAGGCCCTCGGCTCCAATGGTGGGGTCCGTGTGAGACATACACGGAACATCATAAGTGCCCTGAGAGTCATGGGGGCCGTGATAGACAGAAATCAGCTTTCTAGCGTAACTCTTGCAACCAACCCCCTATTTATGGGCATTTAATTTCCTTAATTGTTTTCATTTCATTCATTGTAGTCTTCCCTGTCGTAAAGATTCGTAGGATTAAGTCTTTATGAAAAACTATCAGTTTTTACTTAGGCTAAAAATTTCTTACAGTGGAATGCCTGAGTCAAAAGGCATACAGTTTTGTTTTGTTTTGTTTTGATCTTTTGCTAAGCATTGTGTGTGTGCTCAGTCATGTCTGACTCTTTGCAACCACATGGACTGTAGCCCATCAGGCTCCTCTGTCCATGGGATTTTCCAGGCAAGAATACTGGAGTGGCTTGTCATTTGCTCCTCCAGGGATCGAACTCTCAACTCCTGCGAGACGACTCCTGCTTTGGCAGGCAGATTCTTTATCACTGAGCCACCTGGGAAACATCACCAAAGTACTTTCTAGAAAACTTATACCAACCTCCGCTTTCACTTTACCTTCCCCGACTTCCTTGCTGCCTTTATGCAGCCAGATCGAGTTTCATAAATTCTGACAGTAAAATGAAAGCACATAAATCTAACCCGTGAAACAGAATTAAAGAGACAGGGAATCATTCGTGGGAGAGGAGCCCTGTTTCAGATGTTTTGTCTCTAGGGTTTCCTGTGATCTGCTCCCTATATCACAGTTAGAAATAAATCTCAGAAGTTCTGTAGTGCTAGCCGACACCAGCTATTAACTGCCTTCACCATGTGCCAGAAGCCCTGGTAAGCCCTTCATGTGCCTGATCCGAATTAAGCCTCAGAACGAAATGGAACGGAGGAGCTACAGACGGCCCAGTGGTGGTGGAGCTGGACCTCGGCTGGGTCTCTTTGAACTTGAGTGGGAATCTCAAGCTGGCAGTCCCACTGATTGCTTTCTTTGGCTCGCACAGTGTGGGCCAGCCCAGTGTTTAAAAATTTATTGACGTTGTTCCAAACATTTTAAAGCTGGAAAATGTCCCACAAAATCTATATTTAAAACTTGAGAAAAATTGCAAGACCCGGGCACAGTGGGGTCACCTTCCCCCGTGCTGACAACGGGTGGGTCCTGGGTGACTTCCACACAAGGAACATGCCTTCTGATCATGATATTATTGAGCTGAGTTTAGCGACCACTCAGAAATTCCTTCTCCTGCAGACCAATAGGAAGTCTGTGATTGGGACTCAGCAGGGAGCTGCGGGGAGAATGCTTGTCCTGTCTTTTCACCCCAGGCACTTCTTTTGTTTGCCTGCCTGTGATTGTTGCCCAGATGTTAGCTATGGGAGGAGACAGGATGGGGGAAGGGGGAGGCCACCGTGGGTCCAGCCCCCACGTGACCCAGCGTGGCCTCCAGAGAAGGGGCAGCTTTAAACACTTGCTTAGGGGAGGGTGTCTTCAGCTGTTGGGGGGACAGCCTGTAAAATGACTCTTGGTTTCTGGTGGTCTGCCTTCCTCTTCTAACCTCCATCCTTCTCATTCCTGATTTATACATCACCTCAATTCCTTTTCAGTATGCGCCACCACACACTTCCCGGCCACGTGGGTCTCCCTCGTCCATCTTACCTTAGACAATGAACCTGGGGACTTCCTTGGCGGTCTAGTGGGTATGAGTCCGAGCTTCCACTGCAGGGGGCGCAGATTCCATCCCTGGCTGGGGAACTAAGATCCCCCCGTGCCATGCGGTGCGGCCAAAAGAAGGTGGACTTGACCAGCACTTGCAGGTGGCGGGTCAGATGTCTCTTGCAAGGGCCACGCTCACAGCCTGGCTGTGTGCCCACCCATCCCCTCTTGAGCGCGGGTGCCCGTTGGCTTTTCTGCTGGGAATGGCTCCAGCACCTGTTTAGCTCCTGACTCTGTGGCTGGAGGGCGAACTGGGGCTCCGCCAGACCTTGTGGCTCTGGGAGCCAGAGTTTGGCTGTCTCAGGTATTCACTTTGTGTTTGATTTAGTTAGAGCCATGCGGTGCCACGAAGAAATCACTTTTTTAAAGTACATACCTGTGCTTTCCACACACCGGGCATTGTGCCAAGTAAGGAGGTCCAGGAAGGAAGGGACAGCGTGGGGGTGTGGAGGGGCCGCAGAGAGCAAGAACAAGGTCCCAGTGCGGCTTGTGCACCAGCAGGGAGCAGATTCAGAAACTCCTGGAGGCAGAAGGAACAGGGTCAAGGAGCCTTCTAGAAGGTGCTCCCACCAGAGCCTTCATGCCAGCAGAGAGCTCTGAAAAGCACCCAAAGTCACATCTTTTCATGTCCATCCATTCAAACCCCCCTTGCTCCACAAGCCCACCTGCCTGCGTCTGTCCTCAGCAGACACCCCCATCTCCATACATCTGGAACCACGCTGTCCAGTACAGAAGCCAGTAGCCACACATGGCTGCTGATAATCTGCAGTGTGGCCAGGCTCAACTGACATGTCGTGTAAACACAAATGCACACAGGATTCTAAGGCTTAGAGCATAAAAAGATAGAATGTAAAGGGCCGCATTAGTAAACTCAAATTGCTTTCAGGTTAAAATGACAGCTTTGGCTATACTGGGTTCAATATATGGTTCTGTTTTTTATGTGGTTCTTTTGACTTTACATATGGACAGCTCATTGGTGGCTCAAGGGATTGCTGTAGCTGAGCTGGCTGCATCTCCCTGACCTGGCTATATCAAGCGTGCTTCTTTAGGACTTTGCTGTATATTTGTTACTGATTGGCTATAGGTTACAGCCTGTGTGTGTGTGTATGCTCAGCTCTGTCCAACTCTTTGCTGCTCCATGGATTATAGCCCACCAAGCTCCTCTGTCTATAGGATTTTCCAGGCAAGAATACTAGCGTAAGTAGCCATTCCCTTCTCCAGGGGTCTTCCTAACCTAGGGATTGAGTCTTTTGCATCTCCTGCATTGACAGGTGGGTTCTTTACCACTGGCGCCACTTGGGAAGCCTGTATACACATATATGTATTTGTGTGTGCGTGGGTGTAAGAATAATATATATTCTCTGTCCCTCTAACTAGGTGGAAGGCAGGACTACTGTCTCATTCCTGTTTCCTCACTCTCTGCTCTGCCCAAGTGCCACTTTTGCTGTTAAAGACCCAGCATGTGTTTGGTCACGATTCTTTCATTCATTTGACAAATGTTTGTCAAATTCAGACTCTGTGCCAGGTTCCCCTGGGAACTTAATGAAGTTTAACTCAATACCTGGCATTGGTAAAAGAAGGTAGCAATTACTAGCTTTGTTTCTCAAGATAAGGGAATTGGGGTAAAATGTTTAAGTGACTTGCTCAAGGTTACCTACTAGGCAAGTGGCAGGAATCAGGATTCCAACAGGCTTTTTTGTCTGGTTCCAGATGGTGTTCAGCATGACTCCTTCACCTCATTCCAGCTGCACCCTAAATCCTGTCTTCTTGTTTGTATATACAGGCTTATTACACTGCTTTTTTTTATACTTTTATGTATATATTGATTTTATTCTTGGCTGTGCTGAGTCTTCATTTCTGTTCGGGCTTTTCTCTAGTTGTGGAAAGTAGGTGCTACCCTCTAATTGCAGAGCATGGGCTCTGGAGCTTGGGGCTTCAGTAGTTGTGGGGCAAGGGCTTAGGGCAACTCAGCTCCGTGGCATGTGGGATCTTTCTGGACCAGAGATCGAACCCACGTCCCCTGCGTTGGCAAGTGGATGCTTTACCACTGAGCCGCCAGGGAAGCCCTACAGTGCTTCTTAAGTAGGGTGACAATATACACCCTTATATTCTCCATTCTCAATTTTGATCCAGTCAGTTGTTCCATGTCTAGTTCTAACTATCGCTTCTTGACCTGCATACAGGTGTCTCAGGAGACAGGTAAGGTCATCTGGTATTCCCATCTTTTCAAGAGTTTTCCACAGTTTGTTATGATCCACATAGTCAAAGGCTTTAGCATGTCAATGACACAGAAGTTAGATGTTTTTGTGGAATTCCTTTGCTTTCTCTATGATCCAATGAATGCAGGCAATTTGATCTCTGGTTCCTCTGCCTTTCCTAAATCCAGCTGGTACATCTGGAAGTTCTCAGTTGATGTACCGCTAAAGCCTAGCTTGAAGGATTTTGAGCATAAATGTTGCTACATGTGAAATGAGTGCAACTGTGCGGTAGTTTGGACATTCTTTGCCATTGCCTTTCCTTGAAATTGGAATGAAAACTGACCTTTTCCAGTCCTGCGGCCACTGCTGAGTTGTCCAAATTTGCTGACATATTGAGCGCAGCACTTCAACAGCATCATCTTTTAGGACTTGAGATAGCTTAGCTGGAATTTCATCACCTCCACTAGCTTTGTTCGTAGTGATGCTTCCTAAGGCCCACTTGACTTCACACTCCAGGATGTCTGGCTCTAGGTGAGTGACCACACCATCGTGGTTATCTGGGTCAGGAATCTTCTGTGGATTCTTGCCACCTCTTCTTAATCTCTTCTTCTGCTTCTGTTGGATGGGGGTTATGAGGTGGTATCTTGCAGATGCATTCAGCAGCTTTTTTTTTTTCTTCCTGGAAGGTGATGATTACTTAAGAGTGAGAAGCTCTTTGGGACCACGTGATATAAAACATTCATAATGGTTCCTGTGTGAGTGCCCCTAGAAGCACAATAAGCTCATTTTTATTAGAACTATTGAGTTTCTCAAAACAAATGGGTTAGAGCGTGACCTTGTTGTCATCACCGGACTTCTGATGCAGAGCCTGACCTTTTCTGTGTAGTCCATGTCCATCATTGGTGTCTGTCTGGTTGTCTAGTTTAAATTGAGTGGTTTTGTGGTATTGAGTTGTGATGGGAATGTTAGAGTTAAATACATGGTATTTTATTAATGTAGTGGCATTTATAGATCTTGAGAGGCCTTGGGGTGATAAAAATCTGAGTTATACATGGCATTAAGCAGAGTTATATAAAGCCTGTTGAATATTAATTTTGTAATGATTCATCTTACAGTTTTATGAGACTAGATATAAAAAGATACAGTGAATAATTGAGCCCATGATCTATAAAATGAAGTCTAGGGAAGAAGGAATAATTGGAAGGGAAAAGAGCAGAGCTTTTCCCGTCTTTGCTGACATCAAGTTAATTCAGTCTGAGCTCCTTTCTTCAAATTCCAGTCCCCTAGTTTCTTAGAGCATTAGATGAGTGTACAGTGCAAAATACAAAGCAAATAAAATGTGAATATTTTTTACCATATCACTGCCTTCATTATTTTTAGTTTAGCCTCTAAATATATTTGATCTTCATAATCTGAATATTTCATGACTCTTTTAGTAAATATTTTTCCAAGTTCTATTTTTCAAAAATTGTTTCTAAAATAAAGCAAATTCTTACACATGTGAAATTTATATCTCTTACCTTGAAAATTGCCCTTTGCAGAAGTCGTATAGCTGGGCAATAAGCATGTTAAGAAATGTTCAATATTGTTAGCCCCAAGGAAACCCATATTCAAACCATAATGAAATACCACCTCATACCTATTAAAATGGACAAAATTAAAAGGCTGACAATACCAAGTGTTGGTAAGGACATGAAGCAACTGGAACTCTCATATCCTGCTGGGCGGAATGTAAAATGGGAAAGCTACATTGGACCACGGTTTTCATTTTGTGTAAAATTAATATACCCTATCATAGGATCTAGCCATTCTACTCCAAAGTATTTACAGAGAAAAAAAGGATATGACGTGTGTGTGTGTGTGTGTGTGTGCACGCATGCACACTTTCAGTCATTCAGATGTATCTGACTCTTTGCGACCCCATGGACTATAACCCTTCAGGCTCCTCTGTCCTTGGAATTTTCCAGGCAAGACTACTGGCGCGGATTGCCATTTCCTACTCCAGGGAATCTTCCTGATCCAGGGATCAAACCTGAGTCTTGCGTACCCGCGTTGGCAGGTGGATTCTTCACTACTGTGCCACCTGGAAACGTGTGTGTGTGTGTGTGTGTATTTGTATACATACTAACATGTGTAACAACATGGTTGTGTCTCAGAAATATGCTGAGTGTAAGGAGCCACATGCAAAAAGAATTCAGACTGTCTGATTTAATTTGTATGAAGTTGTAGAAAAATACGCATCACTATATAGTGACAGGAAGGACATCGGTGGCTTCCTGGGGCAGAGATCGGAGATAAAGGGGAGAATGGAGGATGGAGGGATGTGGAGGAACTTTTCAGAGGATAAGACATGCTATATCTTGATTGAGGTGGTAGGTATAAGAGTGTGTTTATATGTCAAAAATCAACAAACTGAGCCCTTAAAATAGGAGTGTATTTTATTGTATATAAATTGTACCTCAAAAAGGTTGCTTTTGAAAATGACTGTTGCATTTTCTCTCTTATTGGTTCATTAGCATCTCTAGATGATCTAAGATCTTGATTCTAAATCAAGTTTCCATATTTACTCATGATGGGATCGCAAATCTCATACTCACATATATAAAACAGGTATAATTAGTACATCTGGCCAAGCTTTTGGAACTGTCCTGAGAAACAAAAGAGATGATGAACGTGTAAAACTGATTTCTGAATCATGATACTATGCAGAAAATCAGCCATCAGTCTCACTCTGTAGTTCACTCTGCAAATTAGAGTGAAATTACCTTGAGAGGAGGCCCATCTAACATTTCAGATAGTTGATCCTCTTATCTGGGCCCCAAATGAGCTTTCCTCATACTGAATGTCTGGCTAGAGCACAGAGAACCTCCTAGCAAGCTTCCTCAGCCCTTCAAAAATATCCGTCTGCCTCAGCCCATGTGCCATACCCATCAACGCACTCAGACTCGGAGCCCTGACTTCGACAGTGACAGCCTACGCAATTGTTCCCCTAAGTCAAGACACGCTGTACAAGTCATCTTCACTTGTCAGCAAGGTCTTAAGTTTAATTTGACATCTTTGAAGAATCTTCTGTTTCAAGAGCAATGAACTCTGTGTTGGAGGCTAACCTAGCTGTGGGATGACAGTGAAGATACTCAGAGAGAGAGATGTCTCTTCGGAAAATTAACAACTTGTCTTCTAAGCAAGGCATTGACTTTGAAGGGACAGAGAGGATTGAAAAGTTGGGTCCTGATTTAATCTGAAGCATTCATTTGATTAAAAGTCAGTCTGTGTCTACTGTGTGCTTTGTTTTAGGCTCTGGGCCTTTTCTTGCTGGGGATGTGTCTTTAGGATCCTATGGGACATTATCAGGGTTGGAAAGAATCACACAAATGCAGATTGATAGTAGTTAGGATACAGTGGTCAGGGAAGGCCATTGTGTTGGGTTGGAATGATGAAATGGGCCAGCTATGGGACAACCTGGAGAAACAGAAATCTAAGTAAGCGGTGGGGACAGCAGATGAGAACGGCTTGGCAAAGGTAGGCAGGAAAAGGAGGCCAGGGTGAGAAATACTGACGGTGAGAGAGGATTGTCGTGTGGCCACTATGAGAAGAAGGGAGTGACCCGGGGCCAGGGGTACAGTTAGAAGCATGGCTGTGGAAGTAGTCTAAGGGAGAGATGCTGGGGCTTGGCTGAGGAATGGCATTGGGGAAAAGGAGAGAAGAACAGATGGATGGGATGTGTTTTAGAGGTAGTGCTGCAAGGATTTGATGAATGGGAAGTGGGGTGATGAAGAGAAAGGATGCATAGTTTTATGGTCGGAGCAACCAGGAAGTGATGGGGGTCTTACTTGGGAGACCACCTGGAGCGATTAGTTAGGGTGTCTGCATCCTTTGTCTGCCTCCAGAGCAGTGACTGAGTTGCTCTGAGGGCTGAAACAGCAAAAGTATTTGTAAATATCCTGGAATGGGGACTCTGTTTGTAAAGACTGTATGATCTCCTTTTTGTGATTCAGACGTGCTAATAAGTGGGTGCTGGAAATGTCATGATCTTCTAATCACAGCCTTCTTTTGCTAAAGCCATTTTCAGCAGACGCCAGTTCGGAGCAAGATCCAAACCCTCTCTGGCTTCTGTTGTTTGCTGCTGGCTTTACTGTTGGCATGCCACTGTTCACAGCATGCCGACTGCGGGTGGGAGGGGGGCTCTGAGGAATTTACTTTTGCTCTGGGAGACTTTGGGGGAGGTTGCCTGTTTTTGTTAATTATGGCTTGTGAATTACTTTGTCAGAAATTTTGAAACCCAGAAGTCTAAAAAAATTACAAGGCATTGTTAAATATTTAAGTCCTGCTAATTTCTCTATGTGGTATGAGATTTTGGCTGAGATTGGATCTTTGGGCTGTTTAGTTTCATCCTTATCATCTTGTGTAGAGTCACAGGGGCTTCCTTGGTGGCTCAGTGGTAAAGAATCTGCCTGCCAACGCAGGAGATGTGGGCTCCGTCCCTGAGTTGGGAAGATCCTCTGAAGGAGGAAATGGCAACCCACTCCAGGATTCTTGCCTGGGAAATCCCATGGAACAGAGCAGCCTGCCAGGCTACAGTCCATGGGGTCGTAAAAGAGGCAAACAAGACTTAGTGACTAAACAACAGCATGGAGTCACAGATCCAATTTTGCCTATTAAATAAAATTTTACATTTGTTTCATACAGCCTGTTGGATAAGCATGTGTTGGGACATTGTTTTATATTCGTGGAGAGTCACATAGTAAGTTTAGTACGGGAATACAAGCATCTTAGCTTGTGAAAATGTCTGAGTAACAATGAGAAATGTTATGTTTTAAAATGAATTATTCTTTTCTGTTATGAAAATAGTATAAGCTCATCCTAAAAAAAAATTTGGAAGGTGTACAATAAAACTTGGCCATAGCCCAATCACAAAGAACTCCATACGAAGTTGAAGCTTCTCATGAACTGGAAGGCCTGGAAGGGGCTTGTTCTTTGATTCGCACCGATGTCTCACTTTGCATGTGAAGAAAGTATCTGAATGGAAAGGTCAGACCCTTGAGAATGGGCTGTCCTGTATAATTCAGGCTCTCGGCAGCATTCCTTTACAGAAGCTGCAAGCCAGCATGGCTAAGCACAAGCCACAGAGCACCGGGGTTAGAATTAGAGAAACAGATTGTATATGGAGTCAGGTTTGTTCTCTGCTTCTGTTGGAAAAGGTGGATTCATCCTAGGGTGGCGATAAGGGGAAAAGGGGCAAAGATGCTTGTGAAGGAATTGCACCAACTTCCTGTTGTCCCCTTCCACCTCACACCTGCTTCCAAATCTAAGAGGAATTGAGGGTCGTACAGGCCGGGCTCGGGGTGCATTGGGGTTCATGGCACGACAGTGGAGTCTTACTGACCCACGTGGCAGAATGATGAATGAATACCACGTCCACTGCCTCCGCCCTCCTGGTCCTATCTTCACTCCTGCTGCATGTGAAACAGTGGGAGCCCACAGTTGACGAGGGAGAGCGGTGCTTCCTGACTCAGGGAGAGCTTCTGGGGATAAGCTGTTTTCTTTTATAGGGAGAATGACAAATCCATATAAATGAGTGTATCTTATGGTGCAGTACCCACACCACACCCCCCCACACACACACACGACATTTCATCAGTATTCATGCCACACACTTCATTCCCTCCACAACTGACATCTGTTAAAAACGAGATTCAGGAGTGCCATCCTGGTTTCAGCATTTCTGAGACACGCATTCTGAGGTGGTATTTTATTGAGTTCCCCCCTACTCTGACAGCCCTGATTTTACAACTGACTGTAGGTAACTTTTAGTGCTCAGCATCTCCTACAAAGACAGAAGCCTAACACTCTGTATTCAATGGAAGGCAGGACGTGAGAAGCCACATCCGTTTCAAATCTTTAAAGAGGGTGGCCTCTTTTCCTCTGTATTTTGAGATAGCTCTATTCTAAATCTCCTAATTAAGTGAATTTCTAAAACTGTGATTCAACTGTAGCCAACCAAAGGAAAATTGGAAATACATTAGAAGTGTCCCTGGTGTGAGATTTCTAGTTCTCTCTTCCGTGCCCACAGACATCAAGGAGCTGCTCTGTTCTGTGTTCCAGGCTTTGATGGGAAATCCAGAAGAAAGAATGTGTGAGGGAAGAAGATGACATCTGTGCCTGGCCAACAAAATCCAAAGATTATTCCAGTGAAAACAAAAGGAAGGCGAGACTGAACTTTCTAGTTCAAGGTAGGTAGACATCTCAGTAAAGGCTGAACTCTGGTGTGTTTTACAGGAAAGTGGGTTTATGAATATTTGTGAGTGTATGTTGACTCGTCAGGTGGGGCTAGGATATGATACATGGTATGATCTACTGTCAAAACCTCTGAGTTACGAACAATGGGGAAGAAAATCAGTAAATACTGTTAGTCCTCTCCTCTGACGTAAAAGCTAAGTACCCAAAAGTTAAATAATAGATTACATTTTTACAAAGGGATTCTCGCCTCAGAAAGAAAAACAAGCAAAAAGTAACAGTGTTCTAACTCTACTGTGCCATAGATACATTTCCTACAACATATTTCTAATATTTCATTTGCACGCTTGTAAAATTTTCTTTTTATTTGCAGTTGACTATTTGACCAATTTAAGTCCAGTGTACAATTGTCAACAGCACTAATGATTGTTTTTATGCATGCAATGATTTTCTTCCTTCGCTTACTGGTAGTGAAGATGTGCTTTGTATCTTTTATGTCAATACTTTGGTTTATTTTTTTTCTATTTTTCACTGCTTTTTGGAATACAATGAGGAGGAAAATGAAATATTTCAATGGTTGCCCCAGCCTTGCTGTAGTGATGACAGTGTGATAGAGATCAATTGTGGGTGTATAAGTAGCATTTCTGTGTTTCTCAGGATTTTTCTTCATTAGCCAATCTCAATAATTCATATTTGATAGGCATATTTGAAGGGTAATTCAGATTTGAAGGATATTGATGTATAATGTGCAAAAAGTGTGAATTATGCACAAGTAGATTGTGCAACAGTTAAAGACACTTTTCCCCGATCTTCTCAAAATGCTGCCTCTAGTGAAATTAACGAGAGGATTGTAATTTCTGCGTGCTGGCCCCTGGCAGCAAGGACTACCCTGCAGCCATCCAGGACACGGACTCTGCCTCTCACCACCTGTGTGACTGCGGTGAAAATGATGTGTCTTCCTTTGCCTTGGTTTCCACAACTAGAAGAGGATGGGTAGATGAAATGAGCTAAAAGAAACGAGGCACTTGGACAAAGGCCGAGCGTATAAAGAGTGCTCAGTAATTATTGGCTGATTTATTTTCATCGAATGAAGTATACTTCGAAAATAGACATTTTCAGTTGTTTGTTTTTTGGGAAGTAGAGATGTGGGAAAGCCCAAAAGACATCAGGGAAGCGGAGGGTGATATGTCTAACCCTGGGCTTATCTGTAGTGTCCGAGAGGCTGTCACAGGGACTGCCGGGCACCAGGCTGAGATGCAGGACAGTTACAGGGGTGCTCGATGCATTTCTCAGATTCTTACTGATTTCAGTACCTTGAGAAGTGTTGGAGAATATAGACCTAAATGATGTCGGAGCTTCTGAAATCACAAATGGGATCAGCTCCACCCTTGGCTGTAATCTGTAAAACTTGGTGTGACTTGACCTGCCCTGACTGTCCTCCCAGCCAGACCCCGGTAGTGCCTTGTGCTCACTCTTACCTCCTTCCTGACCCTCTAATCACACCAGCTCTTTGCACTTGGAGCCTCTGCCCACACTCCCGAGTGCAGCCTGGGTCCTCTCTCCTGGCCCCCAATTCCCGGACTTTTCCTTTAATCTCAAACTGGGCTTTCTCTGGCTTCTCTACTCAACAGGGCCTCTTTGTGAGTTTATTTCCAAAAATATCATCCTCACTGACAGTCTCATCAACGCTGAATGTAGGAGCTTTTCTGTCCACAGCCTTGCAACAAGGTGTGTTCAAGTATGATTTCATCCTCGCTGGTCTGACAGGTGATGAGCCTGTTTATTTAAAGTCGGTGTGAGGGAGGCTGTGAAGGTGTTCAGTGAGGACGGAGGTTGATCACTCATATACTCATCTTCAGAGCCTCTTTCCTTTTGTTTTTTTTAACATATCATTGTATATAAACTACTCTTCAATTAAAAAAAAAGAACCTGTTTCCACTCATGATTATTGGGAGTTCTTTTCTTTATTTAGCTCTTCAGGTATTTTTCACCTGCGTTTTCTTACTAGAAAGTAAAAAAGCACATAAGTTCTGTGAAGCCCAAGATGGTGTTTGCCTTTTCACAGTGGTATTCTGAGATTCTGGTCCAGCAACTGCAGTATATGAAGTGTTCAATAAAACATCTTGGGAATGAAAGAATGAATGAGCTAGACAGCCCCCCCTGCTCTCAGGAGCACAGGTCTCTTAAATGAAATGCTCTACCGTGTTAGAGGTTCAGAAATGGCGTGAGGAAAAAAGTCAATAGGTCTCACAAAAAATTAGACTCATGTAGGCAGGACTGATATTCTAAGTATTAACAAGCAGTCAGCACAAATAAGAATCAAGTTGAACAGGCATGGGCCGTGATGTTGACTTTTCAGTTGCTGGATTGTGGGGAGGTGGAGAGGAATTCAAAGGTGACGCTCGGGACAGTGATCTGTTGCCAGCCACTATGGAGGAAATCGCAGTACTTTAGTGTCAAGCACAGCTGCATGTGTGTATCTCTACTAAATTTCAGCACCCCTGATTATAGACATTTGATTCCTCTTGTATGAAACATCGAGACTAGGGAAATTTATAGAGACAAGAAGTAGATTAGTCATTACCTGGAGCTGGGATGGCTTCCCAGGTGGCTCTGAGGTAAAGAATCCACCTGCCAACGCTGGAGACACAGGTTTGATCCCTGGGTCGGGAAGATCCCCTGGAGAGGGAACTGGCTACCCTCTCCAGTTTTATTGCCTGAAGAATCCCATGGACAGAGGAGCCTTGCGGAGAGTCAGACATGACTGTGCAACTGAGCACACACTCATGGAGCTGGGATAAGGGAAGATGAGAGTTGATGATTAATGGATAGTCTTTGGAGTGATGAAAAAGCTTTGGAAATAATGGTCTTGTTTGTTGTACAACAGTGTAATGCAATGAATACCGCTGCTGCTGCTAAGTCCCGTCAGTCGTGTCCGACTCTGTATGATCCCACAGACGGCAGCCCATCAGGTTCCTCCATCCCCGGGATTCTCCAGGCAAGAACACTGGAGCAGGTTGCCATTTCCTTCTCCAATTAATACTGCTAAAACAGTTAAAAATGACAGGGAATTCCCTCGGTGGTCCGGTGGTTAGGACTCTATGCTTCCACTGCAGGTAGCATGGGTTCAATCCCTGGTCAGGGAACTAAGGTCTCGCATACCATGCAGCATGACCAAAAAAGTTAAAAAGAAAAATAATCTGCATGTTCTGATGATTCTAAAACAATGCTATTAAAAAATGATTGAAGTGTCAGTTTTACATCATATATATTTTACCACAGTTTTTAAAAACTTAAAAAAAGAAAAGGTAATGAATAGTCAAAATAAAAGCAGGAAATACATGCATGCATGCCCATATACACTGTATAGTCTGGGAAGATGCATTTAGATTGTTGAAGGTGGTTGTATCTAACAGATGGAATTAGAGGAAGAGCGTAAGAAAGTTTCGTCACATATACTTGGGTATTTTCGGCATTTTTCACAGTGAGCATATATTTAATCATTTTTTTAATTGAAGATTTTTTTTAACAAGTTGACCTGTGGTAAAATCTTGGAGTTGGTATGATATTCTAGCATGTACGACCAAAATAATCCCGAAGGTGGGTTTGCAGTCGAACTTGCCACATCTAACATCCGTGCTGCAATGTTTAACCTAGAGTGAGAATCTAATTATAGTTTGAAACACTAAATGGTTTTCCTTTTCCAGATTAAATTACATCTTGCAGAAAAACAGCCTCTCACTATAGAAAGAATTTGGTGTTCTGACTCCCTCAGTAAAGACGGAGTCTTCTATCTAGTAATTTACTATAAAGAAGATGCTTCTATGTGTAGTTTTACATCCCTTCTTTTGGTATTTAAGGCATTTTAGCTATAAAAAAAATGAGCCTCAATCTCAGAACTAAAAATTGTTATGCATAATAAGATTTTTTTTAAACCCTAATAGATTGTTGCAGAAAATACCACTTTAATGGGTCACCCATTACATAAAAAGTTTAAAGCCTCTAATGAGATCATACATTTATGTAGGTTAAGGGAAAACATGAAAGAATGTACTCACTGGAGTACTCAGTTTGGTAACCTCAAGGAGATTATCTGATGGATGGCACCAGATGAAAGATTATTTACTTTTCTTTGTATCCTTATATCAGTTCAGTTCAGCCGCTCAGTCGTGTCCAACTCTTTGTGACCCCATGAATCGCAGCATGCCAGGCCTCCCTGTCCATCACCAACACCCGGAGTTCACTCAGACTCACGTCCATCGAGTCAGTGATGCCATCCAGCCATCTCATCCTCTGTCGTCCCCTTCTCCTCTTGCCCCCAATCCCTCCCAGCATCAGAGTCTTTTCTAAAGAGTCAACTCCTCACATGAGGTGGCCAAAGTACTGGAGTTTCAGCTTTAGCATCATTCCTTCCAAAGAACACCCTGGGCTGACCTCCTTTAGAATGGACTGGTTGGATCTCCTTGCAGTCCAAGGGACTCTCAAGAGTCTTCTCCAACACCACGGTTCAAAAGCATCAATTCTTCGGCGCTCAGCTTTCTTCACAGTCCAACTCTCACATCCATACATGACCACAGGAAAAACCATAGCCTTGACTAGATGAACCTTTGTTGGCAAAGTAATGTCTCTGCTTTTCAATATGCTATCTAGGGTCCTAACTTTCCTTCCAGGGAGTAAGCGTCTTTTAATTTCATGGCTGCAGTCACCATCTGTAGTGATTTTGGAGCCCAGAAAAATAAAGTCTGACACTGTTTCCACTTTTTCCCCATCTATTTCCCATGAAGTGATGGGACCAGATGCCATGATCTTCATTTTCTGAATGTTGAGCTTTAAGCCAACTTTTTCACTCTCCTCTTTCACTCTCATCAAGAGGCTTTTTAGTTCCTCTTCACTTTCTGCCATAAGGGTGGTGTCATCTGCATATCTGAGGTTATTGATATTTCTCCCGGCAATCTTGATTCCAGCTTGTGCTTCTTCCAGCCCACCATTTCTCATTATGTACTCTGCATAGAAGTTAAATAAGCAGGGTGACAGTATACAGCCTTGACATACTCCTTTTCCTATTTGGAATCAGTCTGTTGTTCCATGTCCAGTTCTGCATATAGGTTTCTGAAGAGGCAGGTCAGGTGGTCTGGTATTCCCATCTCTTTCAGAATTTTCCACAGTTTATCCCTGTATATTATTGAGTTATTGTAATTAGGCCTTTTCTTAATTGCTTTATTAAGGTACAGCTGACCTAAAAGAAACTGCACATACTTAAAGTGTAAAATTTGAGAAAAAAAAATTTTTGTGAATATATGAGGAGATGGATGTTGACTAAGCTCATTTGGTGATTATTTCCCAATATATGTATGTCAGGTCATCAGGCGGCACACCTTAAACTTACTCAGAGCTGGATTTCAGTTACATCTCAGTAAAACCAAAGAGTGAGAGAGAGAGAGGTGGTAGAATGATTAAATGGATAAATTATTTTCAAATATAATTAAGACAGAGGATCCTCAGAGAACTATAAATATCTTGCTTTATATTGGGTGTTCAGCACCATTTAGGCAGTAAAAGAAAGCAGCAGCAGCTCAAAGCCCCACAAAATAAAAAGATTACGTGTACAATTTGATGTTCTGACCTACATATATACCCACAAAACCATCACCATAATCAAGATAGTGAAAACTTGAAAAAATTGAAGTGTTAGTTACTCAGTTGTGTCCGACTCTTTGTGACCCCATGGACTGCAGCCCACCAGGCTCCTCTGTCTGTGGAATTCTCCAGGCAAAAATACTGGAGTGCGTTGCCATTTTCTTCTCCAAGGAATCTTCCTCTCCCAGGGATCAAACCTGGGTCCCACATTGCAAGCAGACTCTTTACCAACTGAGCCATAGGGAAGCTTAGTAAAAACTTAACTTCGTTCCAAAATGTTTCTCATGTCCTTTGGTAATCCCAGCCCCTGTCTTGCCCCAGGCAACCGCTGATCTTGTTTCTATCTCTCTCCAGTAGTTTGCTTTTCATATAAATGAAATCATATGGTACATAATCTTTTTCTTTAGCATCTTTCACTCAGCATAATTAAAGATTCATCCATGCTATAATGTGTATGGATATTTCATTCCTTTTTATCGTTGAGCTGTATTCCGTTGTATGCATAAAGTCCTATTGTTTGTTTATTCACCATTAGTAGACATTTGAATTGTTTCCAGATTTTCAGTACTAAGAATTTCAGTACGTGAACATTCATGTACAAGTCTCCATATGGATGTACATTTCCCTTGGGTAAATAGCTAAGGGTGGAATGCCTGGATCATATAATAAGTGTGTGTTTAACTTGTTAACAAATTTTCCAAAGTGGCTGTACCATTTTACATCCCTACTTGCACCGAGTGAGAGGCCCAGTTCCTCCACATCCTTGTCAGTATTTGGTATGGTCAATCCTCTATTTTATCCATTCTAATGTTAACCTATGTAGTAGTAACTCATTGTAGTTTCAACTTGCATTTCCTTAATGACAAATGATGTTGAATATCTTTTCATTACTTGTCAGCTGTTACTTGTCAGCTGTGTATCTTCTCAGTGATTGTCTTGTTCAATATTTTGTGCGTTTTTTTTTCCTTGGGTCATTTGTTTTCCTAATGAGTTTTCAGAGTTCTTTTTGTATATTCTGGATACAAATCGTTTATCAGATATATGCTTTGCAAAGATTTGCTCCCAGTCTTGAACTTGTTTTTTCTTTTTCTCAACAGTGTGTTTTGAAGAGAAGACATTTTCAATGTGTTTTTTTTTTTAATTGTAATTTGAATTATTACAGTAAGGGACATTTAAAGATATTTGTCCATCTTAGGAATTTTTACATTTATATACCTACCCCATGTTATATCAAGCATATTAAAATGCACATGTATCCCACGTTAAAAGGAATTTCTTACTCTATACATGTTTAACCATCCTAGAATTTTGCTTTTGAAATTATTTTTTTCAAAAACCTCATTTGTTATTTATTACTTTTCAGGACTCATCATGCAGTCCTGATGATTCATGCCATGTAAAATATCAAACCTAAAACTTATTTTTAAAAACAATGTAATTTATGAATACTACAGTTTATCAACTTATGAAGCGGACATGTTAACTTTTACATATATTAAGTTAAATGTTTATTATTTTAGATTGGGTAGTTTCTTTTCATAGTTAAATGACAGTAAGTTTATTTGCTTGTTTTTTAGCTCTTTAGTATAATTTTTCTTAGTTTCTGGAAACTGTGTCATTTCCAGACTTTGAATAAAACAGTCTGGTTAAAATACATTCACAAAAAATAGAATAATAATTTTAAAGAAACACTAAAAAATTTTTAAACATAAAAAAGAAACAGATAATTTAAACATTTTCTGAAACGTTAAATAAACAGTCATTACATGTGAGTAACAGGATTTGAAATAGATTACTTCGAGTCTGACTGGCATTTAGAACACTAAACCCTGAGGAATTTTATGTGTTTCTGCTATTATTTGAATTTCCTGCTGAAGTTTGATTAAAACAAACAAAGAGACTCTTCTTAGTCTCTGAAGTCTCACAAAATTTTTTTTAATTTTCTTATTTTTCAAAATTCACTATTTGTTTTAAAACATATGCCTGATTTTTGTAAAAGTATGCAGAGTTAAAAGTATTTTGTGATGTTGACAATTAAGAGCTCTCACCATTCATACCTCAAAGTTAACTATTAAACATTTTTAATTAAAATAGACACCAGATATGTGTTCTTTCTTCCCCTTCCAAGCAAGGAATAACTTTAAAGTTATCAAAGATGCATATGTATATAGGAAAATCTAAATGTCAGATGATGGGAGCTAGTGACTGAAGTCTGTGTTCTTCTCATAAAACTCTGCTTGAAGATCATTTAAAAATGTTAAGAGCTTGACATTACTAGTCTTTCTGTGTGTGTGTTAGTCGCTCAGTCATGCCGACTCTTTGCAACCCCGTGATGTATATAGCCCGCCAGGCTTCTCTGTCCATGGGATTCTTCAGGCAAGAATACTGGAATGGGTTGCAGGAAATGCAAATCAAAACCACAATGAGGTACCTCTTTACATGGATTAGAATGGCTCTAATATATATAAAAAAGTGTTGGTGAGGCTGTGGTGAAATCAGAATCTTTTGCACTATTGGTTGGGATGTCAAATGATGTAGCCATTGTGGAAAACAGTATGCAGTTTCTTCAAATGGAATATTTTTCATTTTTCTTCCTTTAAAAGGAAGGAAATTCTGACACATGGCAGATATGGATAAACGTTAAAGACAGTATGCCAAAGGAAGTAAGCTAGGTGCAACAGGACAGATACCGTAAGAGTCCATTTATATGAAGTATCTAGAGCGGTCGCATTCTTAGAGACAGAAAATGGAATGGTGGTTGTTTGGAGGCCGAGGGAGGGGGAAGCAGGGAGTTGAGTGGATACAGTGTCATCTGTGATGATGAAAACGTTCTGGAGATGGATTGTGATCAATCTTGTATGTGTGTGTGTGTGTGTGTGTGTTAGTCAATTGTGTCCGACTCCCTGTGACCCCATGGACTGTGGCCCGCCAGGCTCTTCCGTCCATGGAATTCTCCAGGCAGGAATATTGGAGTAGGTTGCCATTTCCTTCTCCAAATTGCAATCTTAAAAATGATTAAAATGGTAACTTTATATATGTGCATGTGTGGTTCACACACGCTTCAAGTCGCTTCAGTCATGTCTGACTCTTTGCTACCCTATGGACTGTAGCCCCCAGGCTTCTCAGTCCACGGGATTCTCCAGGCAAGAATACTAGAGTGGATTGCCATGCCCTCCTTCAGGGGATCTTCCCGACCCAGGGATCCTTCCATCTCCTGCATTGGCAGGCAGGTTCTTTACCATTAGCACCACCTGGACAGTTTTATATATATTTTCCCACAATTTTTTTTAAATGTTAAGAGGAAAATTCCCAAGTGTTTCCAAATTTTAAAAGTTAATAGTTTAAAATATCACCCTAATACATGTTAGTGATAGTTGGCCAACATTTCTAAGTGGTCTCAGCCTGAACAAAAGGTATTTTTAAAGGGAAAAAATACTGTTTTTCATTTTAAATGATACTTCGTACTCCCAACTTTAGTGGTGCAAATACAGAAACAATCAATTACTAGCCAACTGCCAGGCACTCTTTTAAGACTTTGCATGTCTTAACTCATTTAATCCTCAGCAAAGTAGGAAATGCTGTTATTTTCATTTCACAGATGAGGAACCATAAGCACAGAGAAGTTATGCAACATGCCCAAAGTTGCACAGCTAGTAAGAGGTAGAGCTGTTGTCAGAACTGTGAATATGGCTGCAGGCCCGCAGCACTCTGAGCTGCTGTGTTTTCCCACCTCCCAACTATGAAGAACTTTAGAATCCAGAGAGTTGTCTATAACATTATGTGATCATTTCTAGGATTTCTATTGGGTAGTTATACCTGAAAAACTTGAGTGTACTGATATGCTATCAGCTTTTCTTTGATAGAAGGCTGTGACCTGGTAAATTATTTGTCTCCAGCTGGGAATTTTTCTTTAACATAAGCCAGCTTTTTACTAATGCAATTGTGAAGGAGAATGCTATAAAAATGCAAGTTGTCTAGGTTTTGTCAGGGAAAAGCTCTGGAAAGAAAATCTCCGTATTGGAAGAGGAAAACAACCTCATAATCAATCTTTCCTTGTCTCCCAAAATGCTGGGTTAAATTAAAATTTTTTTTAAAAAGTCTTTCTGTCTATGTTCAAATAATGGTGAATTAAAAGAAGTTAGTTTCTTGATTGCTGGACTTCTTGGACTCAACATGGTAATAAATACTGTGAATGTCTTAAAGATATATAATATAGTAACTAATGGATGAGTATATATTGTACAATTTAAGATTGTTTCCCAGAGTAATTTTACCATGGAGTACTCCCCTGTGGAGTTCCCTTATAGCTCAGTCGGTAAAGAATCTGCCTGCAATGCAGGAGACCCGGGTTCAATTCCTGGATCGGAAAGATCCCCTGGAGAAGGAAATGGCAATCCTCTCCAGTATTCTTGCCTAGAAAATCCCACAGACAGAGGAGCCTGGCAGGCTACAGTCCATGGGGTCGCAAGAGTTGGACACAACTTAGTGACTAAACCACCACCCCCATTCCCTTGTGGAAAGTCATGGGTCCAGGAACACTTTTGGGAATAATGTTCTAGGGGTTTTCCTAACTGACCACCAGGGGGCAGTTCTCCCCCCTTTTATATACTATGATTTAAATAAATCATTGACCAAAACTTTATTTTCCCTCAGCACACCTGAGACAGGCTAACATTTCCAAGCAGACTTTGCTAAGAACTTTAGCAAAGGGATGACGGAAAAAAAATAAGAAAAATGGGAAGCCCAATAAATAGTCATATTTCCCCAATCCATGAGGTGGAGCCAAAGAAATAGCAAATGTGCCAGGCTCTCCTAGGCCAGCGTGAAATACAAGTTCTCAGCCACATCGCCTGCCGTTTTCCCTCCCGTTTCTCAGCCAAGTGGCCTTTCTGTCATCTTGGCTCACAAGAGTGTCTATGGCCTTATGTTATCACAACTGAGGGTAGATCCCACAGACCTTTGTGTCTTCACAGCTCAGATTCTTTTCTGGTTTAAATTTCCCAGGTTGCCCCTGGTCTTTCCTCTTAGTCCTGGTTGGCAGCTCTGAGGTACCTCCATGATGATGAACAGATATGGCAGCCCCATGAATGTTCTAATCCTGATTAAATTCGCAGTAAATGTGCCTCTCAGGCCCCATGCCAGGGCAGACGTTATTAATCGTCACAGCTTGCCTTCTCTGTAGAACTCAGAGTCAGTCTCACAACCTTTCCTGACCCTGAGCCCCAGGCAGGTATTACCGATAGAGTGCTGTTAATACAAATGGGGAAATTCTCTCATCTAAACCTCGGATATAAAATCCACCCACCTCTGGAACCTTCTGACTCCCTCAGGTGAATGTAAATCTCCCTAATCCTTCATCCACTCCAGTATTCTGGCCTAGAGAATTCCAGGGACTGTATAGTCATGGGGTCGTAAAGTCAGGCATGACTGAGCGACTTTAAAGAAGAGAAAAATCCTCTACCCAAACACATGCATACACACTTTAAAAAGTCTACTTTAGATCCCCCAAAATCAAAGTCTCCACTCCAGCCCCATCACATCCTTGTCTGCATCTTACCTATAGCTCACTGTCCAGGTGCTATGCCTAATTGGGAGAGGGGGTTGTTACATCCAGCACATCCCAGAGGCTCCAAACTGGGCCCAGTTCTGACTCTAATTGAAATCATATGGCCTGTGCCCCATTTTTATTCGCTTGTCCTTGGAGTTGCCTTTGTACCCAGCTGCTCAGGAAACTTCCTGTGCTTAAACTTTAGCATAAGCTGTATCAGGTTATTAAAAAGCCTAACATATTATGGTAGACTTTGAAACCGAAACTATCTTCGGACAGGTGGATTTTTTATGCTGAAAATTTATTTGAACAAACATAATTAATATTTTGTACTGTTCATGGGGTTCTCACGGCAAGAATACTGAAGTGGTCAGCCATTCCCTCCTCCAGTGGACCGTGTTTTGTCAGAACTCTCCACTATGACCTGTCCATCTTGGGTGGCCCTACACAGCATGGCTCGTAGTTTCATTGAGTTAGACCAGGCTGTGGTCCATGTGATCAGTTTAGTTAGTTTTCTGTGATTGTGGTTTTCATTCTGTCTGCCCTCTGATGGATGAGGATAAGATGCTAATGGAAGCTTCATGATGGGAAAAACTGACTTTGGGGGAAACAGGATCTTGTTCATCAAGCCAGAATACTAGAGTGGGTAGCCTTCCCTTCTCCCGGGGATCTTCCCAACCCAGGACTCGAACCCAGGTCTCCCACATTGCAGGCGGATTCTTTACCAACTGAATCATCAGGGAAGCCCAAGAATACTGGAGTGGGTAGCCTATCCCTTCTCCAGTGGATCTTCCCGACCTAGGAATCGAACCAGGGTCTCCCGCATTGCAGCAGATTGTTTACTAGCTGAGCTACCAGGGAAGCCCAAAAGCTGACTTAAAACTCAGCATTAAAAAAACGAACATCATGCATCTGGTTCCATCACTTCATGGGAAATAGATGGGGAAACAGTGACAGACTTTATTTTTCTGGGCTCCAAAATCACTGCAGATGGTGATTGCAGCCATGAAATTAAAAGACGCTTGCTCCTTGGAAGAAAATCTATGACCAACCTACACAGTATATTTAAAAGCAGAGACATTACTTTGCTGACAAAGGCTCATCTAATCAAAACTATGGTTTTCTGAGTAGTCGTGTATGGATGTGAGAGTTGGACTGTAAAGAAAGCTGAGTGCCGAAGAATTGATGCTTTTGAATTGTGGTGTTGGAGAAGACTCTTGAGAGTCCCTTGGACTGCAAGGAGATCCAACAAGCCCATCCTAAAGGAAATTAGTCCTGAATATTCATTGGAAGGACTGATGCTGAAGCTGAAGCTCCAGTACTTTGACCACCTGATTCGAAAAACTGACTCCTTGGAAAAGACCTTGATGCTGGGAAAGATTGAAGGCAGGAGGAGAAGGGGATGACAGAGGATGAGATGGTTGCATGGCATCACCGACTCGATGGACATGGGTTTGAGCAAGCTTGGGTAGTTGGGGATGGACAGGGAAGCCTGGCATGCTGCAGTCCATGGGGTTACAAAGAGTCAGACACCGCTGAGCGACTAAACTGAGCTGAATTTATATTTATATCATTATCTTTTATTTATGTAAACTTAATAAATAAAGAGAACACTATGAGACAGTCATTAAGTGTGACCTCTGGAGTTAGATGAGATTCAGCTCCATGCTCCACCACTTGCTTGCCTTGGAGCTTCTGAAGAGTATGGGAGAAACACCTATCTTTATGGTTCATTTGTAAAATAAACATTACTGTGCTTCTACTTTGTATGGAATAGGGCGTTTTAATACACCTATTATTACTCCTCTTTTAAAGTTCTCATGTTTCAGCTGAAGCCATCATGAACGGTAGGGGGGAAGATGCATTGTTCTTGATTTCCAAATCTAGGAGAGATGAGATTTGGATGCTGGGCCAGCAAAGTCACTATTTGTGTGTTGAAGGTGAACTTTCCATAGTGGCCAGTGGGGGGCGCTGCCTGAACAGAATAACTGCCTCCAGACCCGTTTCAGGTGCTGCCCTTCCCCTCCAGGGAAGTGGCTGAAAATATTGATGTTAATTCTCTGATTTGTGTTTCCTGCTAAATTTAATTCCATCCACATTCTTACGGGAACAGAATTGATGAACATTTATGAAACGTCCTCTCTGACCAATACATTCTGAAATGAAAAAGATGTGCTTGAGGAGTTTACAAGGCAAGGAGGAAGTGACACTGATATATTGGGTAGTTATTAGGGAAACGTTTTTGGAAATACTATAAATGAGAAGGGAACAACTAAAGACAGAGAAAAATACTGGGAAAAATTGAAAGACGACGAGAAAGCCCTTCAAAGCTCTGGCACGTCTCATACCTTCCTGTTGATTAAGACACGATCCAGTCACAGAGGTGGGGAGAGGACTGGGGCTGAAAGCGGGGTGAACATGGGGACTACTGGTGGGGAGAAATAAAGCCCCTTATCTTCCAAGTTCTGATTACCAGAGGGTAAATTTAATATCAACAGCCCCTATCATTTTTATATTGCTTCTCTAATTTGTGATTTAGAATCTTACATTCATTCTTTGACCCTTGCCTCTTCAAACAAGCTTCAGAAATTAACCCGTCCCCCTAAGCAAATTTCAGATTCGTCTTTTTATTTTCAAAAAAGTTGCTTTTATTTCAAATGCAGGTTTCCATATTAGGATTTGAGGTCGTCAGCTTATATGTTACATCAATTCATGTGTTGTATGCCAATAACTTGGCTTCTGACAACTGAAGAGAAATTTTGTATCTCATTCATTTGATATTTGTTTTTGATCGTCAGCAAAGTCAACAATTTTTTTTATAGTTATTGATCATTTGTATTTCTTATGAAAATTTCCCATTGCTCTCCTTTTTGTATTGATTTGTTGATTTCATTAATAAATTAAGAGATGATTTATTTGAAGGTGACACACCAAAGTATAAGCAATGTGTCCTATTCGCACAGTTCCAGTCACAGAGCAGTTCCAAATAATTGGAGAATGTGAATTTTCATCTTCTGCCTAACCTTTGTATGATGTCTCAATGTCTCCCTCCCTCTCGGAGTCAGTCTTGAGCTCACGGATGACTGGTTCCCCTCTCTGAGGTGTGTGTGGTCTTTGTCAGCTGTTGGCAGGTCGCACAGGGCTGGAACTGCGGCTTCTCTCAGGCGGGGCTGTGTGACCATCCTCTTCAGGAGAAGGCAGTGGCAATATTTGACTGAAGGCGCATAGCTCCACGTCCACCATTGGCTTTTTTTTGTTTTTGGTGACACCATTGGCTTTTTCTTTTGTTTTTGTTTTGCTTTCCACCATCGGTTTTAAGAAAAGGAGATGCTTGATTCCTCCACCAGTCTGGGCTGTGGCTGGATCTTATTCATTTCGATACCATCCTCTCTGGGCCAGCGTTGATTGGAATGATGGTGGAATAAATGATGAGTGACTAGAATAGGGGACCCCCTTCCACAAGTTGAATTCCTTCTCAGAGCAAAAATAATTGAAAATGAAAATTTAAATTAGATTATATTTAAATACACTTATTAAGTATCTGTGATATAATAGCAGATGCTCATTTATGAATGTAGTAAATAACAAGCTCTAGTATACCAAAATTTCAAAGTAGTCAGAAGTGTAAACACTATTTTGTGTTACAGACAGTGACCGTAATATAATAGGGTATCTGTGATTTCTCTGGGATACCAAGTGATGTTTCTGCTAATGGTTCTGTAGTTTGTTACTTATATTCACAACTGAAGGAATGCTAAATTTCAAGTAGAAGTTTGTGGTAACTTTGAAATATGTAATTTTTACATGAATTTAAGTTCTGTTCTTAAATTCTTTGCTAGGATCCCTTGGGGTTCATGGCCCCCTGACTAAAATCCCTTGTTTTCTGGGCTGAGGTGGTAGGGAGAGGTGACTGCAAAGGAGCATGGGGGAGGTTTTTTGAGGTAGAACTGCTCATTCGTGATAGTGATGGAGGTTAAATGACTGGATATTTGTCAAAAATGGGGAATTTTATGGTTATGTATATTAGAGAAAAAGGAAGAAGGAAAGAAGAGAAAGAGATGGAGAGTGAATGAGAAGGATGAGTATAGCTGCTAATAGAAGCAGCCACTGTAAAAATCCCTTTGCACTTGGGCTGGGTTTTTTCCACAGTTTTCAGAGTCAGTGTTGTGGAAGTGGTCAAGGGAAAGGACTCTGGAACGAAACTCCCTGAGTTCGGATCCCGGCTCTGCCCATTGTTTACTTTGTGACTCGGGACAGGTTACATGACATCTCAGTGTCTAAGTTTCATCATCTACAAAATGAAGATGATAATTCTGGCTACCTCACAAGAGTTTTTTTGAGGATTAAATGGGTTAATACATTTAAAGTGCCTAGAGTAGGACCTGGCATATCATAAGCACTATATTGTCATCTAATATTTAGAAATGCTTTGGCAAGAGACCGAGGCCATTATGAAGAGCTCAGTCAATGTCAATGATTACATCAGTAATCACAGAAAGATTATATTTGGTGAAAGGAAGTTAGTCATTAACAACAACAACAAAAGGTAATGTGTATATGTGTCCCTAAGACGTAACAACTTGCTTGTTGATATCCTTCTAAATGTGTTTGAAATTTTTTTTTTTTTTAACTCTGCCTGAACCTGAGATCAGCTCTCAACATCCTCTTCAGATCTCAAATAACTTCCCCTGCTGGTCCACCTCACATGACGTATTTCCAAAAGGCAAAGCCAGTGCATTTTATTCAGGGTTTGCAAATGAAAATCATACTCAAGGACATATAATAAAGGTGCCAGGTCTCCTATAAAACCCTGGTTGACTTACACAATGAACACTTAGATTTGGGTTATTAACTGTGATATTTAGTACCATATGTAGAGAGGCTACAAAACCGTGTTGAATATTTACAATGTGGCTCCACGTTCACCAGCCAAGTTTCCAACAGAGTCCTGCTGAGATTTTAGGCCTGAGGTGTTTCACTAGTTGGAGCACAGTTTGTGAGCTTGCAAATTACCTACAAGTGAAGAATTTATGGAGAATAACTTTCTATGCCATTTACCAGGCAAGAGTCCATTTATCCAGAGAATGAGAAAACAGGGAATCATGGAAACCTAAAGTCATGAAATAACCCCAAAACTTTATTTAAAATGATTTCAACCTTCCTCAGTGAACCGTAAATCCAATTTATAAGGTAGAGGAGAGGCAACATACAGGTATCACAGAAGTTCCTTTTTAAGGTCGGTAAAATATATACACCATCAATTCTGTTATTTGCAGTAGTTATGTCCAACAAAGTGGCCACAGACACTGAATAAGTGAATTCTGAATCATCAATTCCAGGAGAAATACAGGGTTCCTTTGACACTCTACTCACAATATTCTCATCAGCCAGTCAGTACGTAACCTTGTTTTATGTGTGTTTCTGTTTAAAGACTTTTTACTGTATGGTGTGGATCCATTAACACTGAACTCACAGCCAAGAGCACTGTGAGTGCTGTAACTCATGCCTGAACTGTAACTGTAACTCATGCCTGAACAGAATTTTCTAACACACAGGCTTTCTCCATAAGGCACATCACAACCTTCTTATGCTTAGGGACACTAACCAGCATTTCAGCACTGTGCTGGGAGCAGGGGTGGTGGTGGACATTTTAAACAACAAAGTTTAAAGACCTACAAAGACCTCTGTGAAGTGAAGCCTATGAAACAAGAAGGCTGACTCTAGCCTTATTTGATCTTAGCTATAGTCTTCCTCAAGGCAGTGACTCAAATTTGTCACATCTTTGCCCACATCTGAGAATGATTGCACCTGCACCACTAGTACTAACTTGGAGGTCCAAAGTAAATCTAAGCAAGTAGATGAATTTGCGATTATGAAATCTGTGATAATGAGGATTGACTTTATAAATTGGGTGGTCTCACAAAAGAAGGGACCTGTGTGTTCCAGCCTTCCCTTCCTGAACAGCACTAACTAAGCACAGACCTTTCACTGGGTAAAAGCCTAGTGAATCATATGCATATGCCAGAGCTCGACTCTCTATCTGGCTTTCAGGCTACCAGTCTCTCGATCACAGAGTTTGCAGGCTTTAGGGGCCAGCAACCCCCAGCCTGTGGGCCAAATCCCATACACTGCCAGTTTTGCTATGGTCTCAAGGAGAAGGCAATGGCATCCCACTCCAGTACTCTTGCCTGGAAAATCCCATGGACAGAGGAACCTGGTAGGCTGCAGTCCATGGGGTCGCTAAGAGTCAGACATGACTGAGTGCTTCACTTTCACTTTTCACTTTCATGCATTGGAGAAGGAAATGGCAACCCACTCCAGTACTCTTGCCTGGAGAATCCCAGGGACGGGGGAGCCTGGTGGGCCGCCATCTCTGGGATCGCACAGAGTCGGACACGACTGAAGCAACTTAGCAGCAGCAGCAGCAGCAAGCTAAGAAAGGATTTTTTTTCACTCTTAAATGGATCAGGGGAAAGAAATGGAATGAAGACTATTTCATAACAGTTGAAAATTATATGACATTTAAATGTTGGTGTCCACCAGAAAAGTATTATTGGAACACAGCCATGACCGTTTGTTTACATTGTGTCTATCACTGCTTTCATGTAATGAGGCAGAGATGAGTAGTTGCCATGGAAACCATATAGCCCACAAAGCTGAAAATATTTACTACCTGGTTCTTTATAGGAAAGTTAGATGATCCGTGATCTAAAACATTGCTGGTCTGTCACCCTGGAGAGTCATGCTCAAGCAATGACAAACAGTATATGACAGTGAAACTTTTCTAGCAGGAAGAATAAGTATTCAGATCAGATCAGTCGCTCAGTCATGTCCGACTCTTTGCGACCCCATGAATCGCAGCATGCCAGGCCTCCCTGTCCATCACCAACTCCCGGAGTTCACTCAGACTCACGTCCATCGAGTCAGTGATGCCTTCCAGCCATCTCATCCTCTGTTGTCCCCTTCTCCTCTTGCCCCCAATCCCTCCCAGCATCAGAGTCTTTTCCAATGAGTCAACTCTTCGCATGAGGTGGCCAAAGTACTGGAGTTTCAGCTTTAGCATCATTCCTTCCAAAGAAATCCCAGGGCTGATCTCCTTCAGAATGGACTGGTTGGATCTCCTTGCAGTCCAAGGAACTCTCAAGAGTCTTCTCCAATACCACAGTTCAAAAGCATCAATTCTTCGGCTCTCAGCCTTCTTCACAGTCCAACTCTCACATCCATACATGACCACAGGAAAAACCATAGCCTTGACTAGATGAACCTTTGTTGGCAAAGTAATGTCTCTGCTTTTCAATATGCTATCTAGGTTGGTCATAACCTTCCTTCCAAGGAGTAAGCGTCTTTTAATTTCATGGCTGCAGTCACCATCTGCAGTGATTTTGGAGCCCCCAAAAATAAAGTCTGATACTGTTTCCATTGTTTCCCCATATATTTGCCATGAAGTGATGGGACCAGATGCCATGATCTTCGTTTTCTGAATGTTGAACTTTAAGCCAACTTTTTCACTTTGCTTTTCCACTCTCATCAAGAGGCTTTTGAGTTCCTCTTCACTTTCTGCTATAAGGGTGGTATCATCTGCATATCTGAGGTTATTGATATTTCTCCCGGCAATCTTGATTCCACCTTGTGCTTCTTCCAGCCCAGCGTTTCTCATGATGTACTCTGCATAGAAGTTAAATAAGCAGGGTGACAATATACAGCCTTGACATACTCCTTTTCCTATCTGGAACCAGTCTGTTGTTCCATGTCCAGTTCTAACTGTTGCTTCCTGACCTGCATACAGATTTCTCAAGAGGCAGATCAGGTGGTCTGGTATTCCCATCTCTTTCAGAATTTTCCACAGTTTATTGTGATCCACACAGTCAAAGGCTTTGGCATAGTCAATAAAGCAGAAATAGATGTTTTTCTGGAACTCTCTTGCTTTTTCCACGATCCAGAGGATGTTGGCAATTTGATCTCTGGGTCCTCTGCCTTTTCTAAAACCAGCTTGAACATCAGAAAGTTCATGGTTCACGTATTGCTGAAGCCTGGCTTGGAGAATTTTGAGCATTACTTTACTAGCATGTGAGATGAGTGCAATTGTGTGGTAGTTTGAGCATTCTTTGGCATTGCCTTTCTTTGAGATCCGAATGAAACCTCACCTTTTCCAGTCCTGTGGCCACTGCTGAGTTGTCCAAATTGGCCAGCATATTGAGTGCAGCACTTTCACAGCATCATCTTTCAAGATGTGAAAGAGCTCAACTGGAATTCCATCACCTCCACTAGCTTGGTCGTAGTGATGCTTTCTAAGGCCCACTTGACTTCACATTCCAGGATGTCTGGTTCTAGGTGAGTGATCACACCATTGTGATTATCTGGGTCGTGAAGATCTTTTTTGTACAGTTCTTCTGTGTATTATTGTCATCTCTTCTTAATATCTTCTGCTTCTGTTAGATCCATACCATCTCTGTCCTTTATCGAGCCCATGTTTGCATGAAATGTTCCTTTGGTATCTCTGATTTTCTTGAAGAGATCTCTAGTCTTTCCCATTCTGTTGTTTTCCTCTATTTCTTTGCATTGATCGCTGAAGAAGGCTTTCTTATCTCTTCTTGCTATTCTCTGGAACTTTGCATTCAGATGTTTATATCTTTCCTTTTGTCCTTTGCTTTTTGCTTCTCTTCTTTTCACAGCTATTTGTATGGCCTCCCCAGACAGCCATTTTGCTTTTTTGCATTTCTTTTCCACGGGGATGGTCTTGATCCCTGTCTCCTGTACAATGTCACAAACCTCATTCCATAGTTCATCAGGCACTCTATCTATCAGATCTAGGCCCTTAAATCTATTTCTCACTTCCACTGTATAATCATAAGGGATTTGATTTAGGTCATACCTGAATGGTCTAGTGGTTTTCCCTACTTTCTTCAATTTAAGTCTGAATTTGGCAATAAGGAGTTTATGGTCTGAGCAACAGTCAGCTCCTGGTCTTGTTTTTGCTGACTGTATAGAGCTTCTCCATCTTTGGCTGCAAAAATATAATCAATCTGATTTCTGTATTGACCATCTGGTGATGTCCATGTATAGAGTCTTCTCTTGTGTTGTTGGAAGAGGGTGTTTGTTATGACCAGTGCATTTTCTTGGCAAAACTCTATTAGTCTTTGCCCTGCTTCATTCCGTATTCCAAGGCCAAATTTGCCTGTTACTCCAGGTGTTTCTTGACTTCAGGCAACATGAAATAGAGCTTTTTTCTCTTCCGCACTCCTATCTCCCTTTTTAAAATACTAGTTGAGATCTCAAATCCCTATAAATAACTCAAGAATTTACTCTGCATGTTGAAGCAGATAACTTATCAGGCTGTTTCCATGAACACATCTATTGAACCCAATTTAAATGCAACTGAAGGGAACTCATCAAGGTGACTGCAAAACAGTGACATGAACCCTTTTTGTGTTGAAATTAGGCAATGAAATTCCAGTAGCTTTGTTTCCTATCAATGAAGAAATTAAAGTTTGGTTCAGTTTGTCTTTCTTTGCAGTGTTAAGAGCTGAAGGTTATTTTAAAGATCATTTCGACCAAGGCTATGCAAAGAGAATTTTCTGTGCCGTTGAGTATGTTCTCTCTGTTATCCAGTATGGTAGCCAGTCTTTTCCAGCCACTCTTGCCTGGAAAATCCCACGGATGGAGGAGCTTGGAACGCTGCAGTCCACGGGGTCGCTGAGGGTCGGACACGACTTGGCGACTTCACTTTGACTTTTCACTTTCATGCATTGGAGAAGGAAATGGCAACCCACTCCAGTGTTCTTGCCTGGAGAATCCCAGGGACAGAGAAGCCTAGTGGGCTGCCATCTATGGGGTCACACAGAGTCGGACACGACTGAAGTGACTTAGCAGCAGCAGCAGCTGGTATGGTACAAGTGGCTCTTGTGCATTTGAAATGTGTCTAGTGGGACTGAGGAACTGAATTTTTAATTTTGTTTACTTTTAATGAATTTTTTATTGGAGTGTAGTTAATTTACAATGTTGTGTTAGTTTCAAACATACAACAAAGTGATTCAGTTACACATATATACATACATACATATTGATTCAATTATACATATATACATACATATATATATATTTCTTTTTCAGATTCTTTTCCCTTATAGGCTATTACAAAATACTGAGTATAGTTCCCTGTGCTATGCAGTAGGTCCTTGTTGGTTTTCTATTTTAAATGTAGTAGCATATATATGTTAATCCCAAACTCCTGATTTATCTCTCCCCTCCCTTTCCCCTTTGGTAACATGTTTGTTTTTTGTGTCTGTGGATCTGTTTCTGTTGTGTATATATGTTCATTTGGATCTTCTTTTTTTAAGATTTCACATAAAAGCAATATCATATGATATTTTTCTTTCTTTGTGTGGCTTACTTCATTTAGTATGACTGTCTCTAATAGATTTGCATCCATGTTGCTGCAAATGGCATTATTTGATTCCTGTTTTATGTCTGACTAGTATTCCATTGTGTGTGTGTATGTGTGTACCAAATCTTCTCTATCCATTCATCTGCTGATGCACACTTAGGTTGCTTCCATGTCTTGGCTCTTGTAAAGAGTGCTGTGATGAGCATTGGCGTGCATGGAATTTCAGGATCATATAGTAACTCTGTGTTTAGTTTTTTAAGGAGCCTCCAATACTGTTTTCCATAATGACTCTACTGTTTTACATTCCCACCAACTGTATAGGAGGTTTCCTTTTTGTCCACACCCTCTCCAACATTTATTTCAATTTGAATGAATTTCAGGTGACTAGTGGCTTCCTTATGAAACAAGACACATCTGGACTTGAGTGTGCCATCTTGTTTTGTTTACCTTGCACAGAGTTTTAGAAGTTTGACTTATTCCCAATACTTAAAGACTGGAGGATTGTATATAAAGGACCAATATCTGACTTCTTATGGAAAACTGGAGCATCTGGGGACACTGGGGATGCGCTTTCTTGACAAGATATGTGGTCTCCAGTCCCCACTGCTCTCTGTTGGCTTCTGCTCAGCCAGCTGCATCGTTTTCATCACCTGCTTGGTCTCTGTTGGCATTTGAGTGTATAATCCCTGATCTAATTCCAGCCTGTACTTTTTGTACAGGGAACTAAAGTCAGGAGACAATGAGTCTCTTACCCAGACCCGTCCAGGAATTAATACTTGGGGTCACACCAGAATCCCTTGACTGCAGTTTCTCTACTCCAGGGCCTGATTGAGGTCTCTGGGTGTGTGTAGGCGGTGCGGGGCACTCCTGGGTGGTACCTGGGTGTGTCTGAGCTGCGGTCACAAGGCTCATCCTCCCCTCCTTCCAGGCCGTGGGCAGGGTGGACATTGGGTGAGGGAGGTCTCTGTTTCCTCCCATCTGGGCTGAGTCACTGGGAGTCACAGTGGGCAGTGAGGGCGTGGGAAGGAGGGAGGCCTGAACTTTCCCTGGCCATTTCCCTCTCTGATTTCCTCCCTCATTGTTTCTCTGACAATTCCAACTGTTGTCAGCGATGGTACATCTGCTAACCCTTTGCTGGCTGCTTCTGCTCCCTGGTACCTCTGCTTCGTGGAGTTCTTTTACTCACATGGTTACACTTTTCCTTTTGCACAGGGTTTTTGATTTCCTTCTGAAGTCCTAGTCAGTTCAGTCTTGGGCCACAATACTTACTTAACATTGACAAAGAAAGCTTTGAAATAGTCTTTCAAATGGCAAGAGTTCAATTTTACTGGGTATTTCTGCAGTCTCTTGTCCTGTGCAGGTCAAGGCTAATTCAGAAAGAGGAGGATTAGCTCAGTGACTATGGGGCTGGACTCACCTGGATTTGAGCCCTTGCTCTGCCACTTCCCAGGTTAGTGACCTCAGAGAAAATGCCTCAACATCTTGAGACTGAATTTCCTCAAGTATCAAAGAGCTGCTGCCTAGGGCCATGGGTGAGGAGTAAATCTGATAATGAATGTAAGGTAAAAACTTTGATACATGGAACATAATGATAGCTTCATAGATGGAGGGGGTGTAGCATTCATTTTACCGCGTCCCTTTCCAGACGTCTTACACGTGTTTGTCCCACTGTGGGGCTTTCTCTGAGTCTGTTCGAGTGATTCACTCATACTGTTGCCTGTTCACAAAGTACACATATCTAATATTCCTCTATTCTCACTAAGCTGTGAATCTCAGCCTCAGTAGGAAGCAAGATTAGAATGAGAGGTCTAATGCCTATACTTGGAGGAAAACACAGCTGCCTGCAGAGGCTGACTGGACCTATTCCTAAGCACACGCTGTATTGCAATGAGCACCTGTAATGGTGTTACAGTACAGCCCCTTGAAATGTGCGCCACGTGAAACCCGACATCATGGCAGAGCTGACAGCAGCAACAGACTGCATCTATTGATCCGCCCCCGTTGAAGAGATCTAAGACTGTCATTGACTTTTTCTGCCCATGGACCACTAAACTTTCATCGAAGGAACACCTTGTAATTAAAAGGGAAGCATTGTTCTTACTAGGTAAGAGGAAGAGCCATTCATTTTCTAAGGTGTGTGCTTCTCAACCAGAGAATGGAAATATGTTGGGGAGGGGGGGCAGTCTTTTATTCATCTGCTCAATCTTATTCTAGTGTGTATCTCTCCATTGTCAAAGCTGTGCATTATTTCCTCCTGAATGAAGTCTTCTGAGAAGAGTATTGTGTATTTTATACAAGAGCTCATGGTTCTGTTAAGATGCTCATCTGTTACCTGTAATCTTTCTCATTTGGATTCCCTCTCTGTGTAAACGAAACATCACCGTGTGATAACTTCTAGTCCCTCTTTGATAAAGGAACGTACTTGTCATGAGAAACAGGTGAAACTATTCCAAGTGTATACCTCTCCCTCAGGCCAACATCATCCTTGTTAAAGAAATTTAGTGCCATGCAAATCCCAACAAAATCCCACCAGAATCAAGAAATGCCAGATTCAGAAGTTCCAAGGGGAGAGGGATGAAATCAGTGTAAACACAAGACATTAAGCAAGTAGGAATTGCTCTCCACGTCTTCTCCCTTGCATCTTGGGAAAACAAGTAGGAGCAGATTGTTCTGTTTTCTAGTCTTTTTCTCTGCAGCGCATAGAGTGTAACATGCAGGGTTTCATTGTCTTTGTTCTGCCGCTTTTCCAAATCCTGCACGTCTTTGGAAAGCACGGTGGATTCACCACATGCCCTTGGGATTAATGAGGTGATCAAGTCAAACTCTAAAGCTGGTAAAAGAGAAGAAGAGGGGAAACCTTGATATTTCAGCATCTTGCATATTTGTCTCCATTTAAAACCCATTGTTGGGATTGGATGACTTAGGAAAGCCTGGCTATGAAGCGGGGTTATGGTGATTTATGACCTTGCACAGGTGCAATTTTGAGAGGGGCAGCCTGGTGGTAAAGTGTTTGACAACTGGTGAGGAAACACGGGGTGCCTAACTGCCTTCGGGCAGGGCATCAGGTGAGGGGAGATACAGTGTGAGGTTAAGAGATGTATGTCTTTAACATCAGATTCCCTCTGGGCAAGTCCAGGCACCACTTGGCCAAGTCTAGAGTAGCTCAGTGCCCTTGAGTAGGTTTCTTCTCTTCTCTATGACTCAGTTTCCTTCACTGTAAAATGGAGATGATCAGAGTGAAGTCTCTGTATAATTCTCTATAACAGAGGAGTTGGGAGATTAAATGAACTTAAGAACAGGTATTATCTATCTATCTATCTATATACAGGTAATCTATACCTAGCTCACTAGTACTCAATAAATATTAGCTGTTGCTTTAATCGATATTATTTGTTTCATATGTTGGTCTGGTCGGATGTCTTTCATCCATTGGCTCAACAAACATGACCCTTGTGCCCAGTACACAACAGGCACAGAAGCAGCTGTCAAGGATGTAGTAACGAACTCTTATCATGGACCATGGGGATTACTGTAATGGGAATATAAGTAGACTACTGTAGTGGAACCAAAGAGGAGATCATAGCTCTGAGACCCACCTTGCTATCGGGAACCACAAAGAAGGTTTTAGTGTCTGGCGGGTATGAAGCTCCTCACTGAACCTGGAGGACCAGGGAAGAAACTGGAGTTGGTCCTTGGCATTCTCTCAACTGTCCTCTGACTGCCCTCCAACCCCCAGCCCCCAGGGCTCTCATCTCATTCTCTACTGCGCCATCCCGCACCGTGAGCATTTGACACAAGTTGACCCTTCATCAGATCAGATCAGTCGCTCAGTCGTGTCCAACTCTTTGCGACCCCATGAATCGCAGCATGCCAGGCCTCCCTGTCCATCACCAACTCCCGGAGTTCACTGAGACTCACGTACATCGAGTCAGCGATGACATCCAGCCATCTCATCCTCTGTCGTCCCCTTCGCCTCCTGCCCCCAATCCCTCCCAGCATCAGAGTCTTTTCCAATGAGTCAACTCATACAATAAAACAAATGATTGGAAAGACTCATGTCACATTCTGAATCTCGGATAACTTGAGCAAATTCTTGGTTAGGAAGATAGGAAGGCCTTACGTTGTATTGCATTAGCTACATTGCAGCTATTTGTGCTTTAAACTCAGCCACTTGAATTCTTCTTTGGCCTCAAGAAGGCAAATTTTAAACCAGAGACTGTCTTTTAAGAAAAAAAATTTCACTGGGGTATAGTTGATTTACAATATTGTGTTCGTTTCAGGTGTGCAGCAATGCGTCAGTTATACATATACATATATCCACTCTTTTAGATTCTTCCCCACTGAGGCCATTAGAGTACTGGGTAGAGCTCCTTGTGCTATACTGTAGGCCCTTATTAGTTACCTCTGTTATATACTGTGGTGTGTGTATGTCAGTCCCAATCTTCTAATTTATTCCTTCCCCCACTTCGTCCCAATATCCATAAGTTTGTTTCCTATGTCTGTAACTGTATTTCTGTTTTGCAAATAAGTTCATGTGTACCCTTAGGGTCCACATATAATCAGTGTCGTGGGATATTTGTCTTTGTCTGAGTTACTTCCCTCAGTATGACAAGGTCTAGGTCCATCCATGTTGCTGAAAATGGCATTGTTTTTTCTTTTTATGGCTGAGTAATATTCCATTAAAGGCGCTTGATCCTTGGAAGAAAAGCTATGACCAACTGAGACAGCATATTAAAAAGCAGAGACATTACTTTGCCAACAAAGGTCCATCTAGTCAAAACTATGGTTTTTCCAGTGGTCATGTATGGATGTGAGAGTTGGACTCTAAAGAAAGCTGAGCACTGAAGGACTGATACTTTTGAACTGTGGTGTTGGAGAAAACTCTTGAGAGTCCCATGGACTGTGAGGAGATCCAACAAGTCCATCCTACAGGAAATTAGTCCTGAATATTCAGTGGAAGGACTGATGCTGAAGCTGAAACTCCAATACTTTGGCCACCTGTTGCGAAGAACTGACTCATTGGAAAAGACCCTGATGCTGGGAAAGATTGAAAGCGGGAGGAGAAGGGGATGACAGAGGATGAGATGGTTGGATGGCATCACTGACTCAATGCACACGAGTTTGAGTAAGCTCTGGGGGTTGTTGATGGACAGGGAAGCCTGGCATGCTGCAGTCCATGGGGTCACAGAGAGTCGGGCACGGTTGAGCAATTGAACTGAACTGAATATTCCATTGTATATACGTACCACATCCTTATCCATTCCTCTTTTGATGGACATTTAGGTTGCTTCTGGAGAAAAACCATAATTCGAAAAGATATATACACCCAAATGTTCACCGCTGCACTGTTTATAATAATTAGGACTTAGAAGGAACCTGGGACTGTCTTACTGCCCTTGCTTATTTTACACCCACGTTCCACTCTTATCTCTCCCTCTTCCCACTTCTACCGACTTTCACTCCCTTATGCTCTGAATTTTGGGTTATCACCCACACACACACAAAATAGTCAGTGAAATAAAATCAGCCTATTGAAAGTTGGCCCATCCATCATATTGTCTAACTCCAATGACAAGTTCTTCTTTTTCCAGGCATCCTTTCCTTTTTCTTTTTTGTAACATTTTTTGGTAAATATTTATTTTATTTTAGAGTGTAGTTGATTAACAATGTTGTGTTAATTTCAGGTTTACAGCAACCTGATTCAGTTTTATATATATATATATATACACACACACACACATATGTGTATGTGTAATATTTTTATTTGTTTTACTTTAACGTATGTTTTACTTTAATATAATTTTAGTATGTTTTACTTTAATATTATTTTCAATTTTAAAATTAATATTATAATTTATTTTAATTATTATTTTGCATTATGTATTGGATATAAATATTATATATAATATAGATGTATTCTCTTCCAGATTCTTTTCACATGTAGGCTATTAAAAATTCTGAGTATAGTTCCCTGTGCTGTGCAGTAGGTCCTTGTTCAGGTGTCCTTTACTTGTGACATCAGTGTCCTCACTTTATCTTTCTTTCCTCTGTTGTAATTCAAAAGGTCTTTTGAAGCTGCAGTTTAATCCAATGAGGCTGTTAGCCTGGGTTCTGAAACCAGGCTCCACCCCACTGGCTAGAAAACCTTGTGTAATTTTCTTAACCCTCCTTTGCTTCATCTGAAAAAAAATGGGGATAGTGATAGACCCCTTCATAGAGGTGTTGAGCCCATTAAGCGAGTTGACAGATGAAAAGTAAAGTAGTGCTTGGCACACAGTAAGCATTCAATAAATACTAGCCGTTGTATTGTCATCCAGAGAAATGAGATTTCTGGCTAGATCAGCAGGTGGGGGATATGCCTGCTGTATTCCTGAGCACTCAGCCACTTGATTCTGCAACTCTGCTGAAAGACAATGAGATTGAGAAATCACTCAGGGGTCTGTTCAGATTTGATACGGATCATTGTTCAGAAGCGGGGCCCTTGGAAGTCTTCCACTGTGAGAAGCGTGTGGTGAAACAACAATCTGAGGCTAGTGTATCACTAACTGGAATTCCAGTGTGAATTACATTACCACCACGCGCCCAGATGGTTGTCTGGGATGTTTCAAATTACTCACCGTGTACTTTATGTGATAGACTTCTTCAGAGTTCCCCTAGAAAGGGATGGAAAGCCAGCTTTGGAACTAAAGATTTTGTTCAGTAGGCAAATATTTTTACGAAATTAATGCTAATGCTTCATGCTTCTGACAAACAGATTCACGCTTTGTAAGGAACTGAGCCCATGATTCATATGCTGTGGGCTGAAAAACAGAACTCAGAAACCCAAGGCTATCAGCTTCTCCCTCTCCTACTAGGTTTGAATGGTGTTTCTTTATAATCATCCACGTGTCCCTTGCTTTAGACTGAGATGGAGAGGTCAGTTGTACGTTTTATGAGTTGAGTCATAGTTATAAGTACTTTCAGGGCAGCAAGAATTTAAAGGACTCCTAAGTTAAACCTTGTTGAATTAAAGAAGCAATTGAGAATTTAAATGTAGTTTGTACACTGGAGACGTAGTTTGAATACCATGTGACTTAATCCCCACTGTACAGAAAACTGGGATGGTCCATGTATAAACCTGGATAACTTCTTCTGGTGTATTTGATTTCACGGGGCCACCATGAGCACTTGTCAACCATCAGAGCTAAATGGTGATGTCCCCCTTTGATCAGGCCTGCCAGGTCCATGTTGTCACAGGAGAACACCACCTGCAAGACTCATAGGTTTAACTTGGCTGACCCTCTAAGGCTTGCAGTCCCTGTTCCATGGGCCATGTATAGATTTTTCAACACTCAGCTTGTGTGACCCTTCCTGGGAACTTAACTGGTAGAAAATCTCCCTGAAATGCAGAAAACCCTGGTTTGATTCCTAGGTCGGGAAGTTCCCCTGGAGAAGGGATAGGCTACCCACTCCAGTATTCTTGGGCTTCCCTGGTGGCTTAGATGATAAAGAATCTGCCTGCAATGTGGGAGACCTGGGTTTGAGCCCTGGGTTGGGAAGATCCCCTGGAGGAGGGCATGGCAACCCACTCCTGTATTCTTGCCTGGGGAATCTCCATGGACAGAGGAGCCTGGTGGGCTACAGTCCATAGGGTTGCAAAGAGTTAGATATGACTGAGCGACTAAGCACAGCACACAGGCTACTGTAGTTTACTATTATAGGAAAAAATGTTCTCCCCTTTTTCATTTTTTCCACAACCTTTCACTTATTTACTCTTATTAAAGGAAAGCTATGCCTTCTGCATATTGTCTTGTTACTTCCCTTCGTCTTGTGGCCATTCCTGAGTCACACCTACTTCCTGTGTCCTCAGAGGACATTGGATTGACAGTCCACCCCTAGGTGAAGTGCTTATCCAGAAACAGCCTATACACACACTGCATACACTCATACAATTGCACTCACACTAACTTGCACCCACATACACATTCATACACCCATACATATACACTTCTGCACACCCGCTTACAACTTACACACACTCACATTCATACACAGACACTCACACATTCTTTCTTTTGCACAAGAATGCTGGTAGAATTATGAGAATTTCAGAGCTGGTTTCAGACCTTACTTTCTGAACTTTAAATCGGTCAGACTTAGTTGATGGCAAATTATTCCAAAAGGACTATCAGTGCAGAGAACAGTTAGAAACAAGAGATGGGCTCAGAGAGGAAGAGGGAAGCTGCCAAGGTTAAGCTTTATCCCTCTGTCCATTTGCTGCACAGCCTGTGGGCAGCAAGCCAGGGTCTGTTTCATGTACTAGGAAATTGCATGTGTTCTCAGGAAATCTGGTGCATTTGACGAAAGGGTGGGGTTCTTATTGACATTGCTGAAGGGTCTGGGGCTCCTGGAGGTAGAAGAATGCATGTAAGCAGTAGACACCCCAGTGTGAGTTGCAGTAAATAATGACTGTTCATTGTCTGATATAACTGAGAAACCAGTTTCAGGTGAGGTTTGATCAAGAGGCCGACACAGTGCTCTGAATTCTCTCTGTTTCGCCCTCTCCACCTGTGGGCTTTGAGGTCATATTTTCTTCCTTTATGGTAGCAAAACTGGCTGTAGCAGTTTAGTCCTCACCTCTTGGCCTCATGTATACAAAGAAGAGAAGGTACCTTTATCCAGGTCTAAACAGTAGTCCCGAGACTCTCTCTAATGTCTCAGGTCCACTCACATGCTAATTGGTTTATGTCAATTAGGTTTTCCTTTCATATGAGGACTGGGACCATTCATGGGTTGTGTGAGGGTAGATTATGTATGAAAAATGGGATTTCACACCACAGAGGATGGATCTAGTGGCCCTTTGGCAAGAGCTCATTATGTTCTTTAGGCTTTGTTGGGACCCATGGGTGACTCACTACTTCCCCTGGCCCTGAGTCACCATAAGCTTTCTGTTCTAGACACATGGAAATGGAGCCCTGCTAATTAAGAGCCTCCAAGGTTGCGTTGCTTTCCTTTTCCGTGAATTCTTTTCTGAAATTTCTCCATGGCCCAGCAGATTTGCCCCTCCACTTCAAGAGAGATGTTTAAACATCTCACTCTGGGATAGTGATTGAGTCAGAATTTGCTGGTAACCTACTCCTTCCTTTCGTGGCTTCTGCTTTAATAAGTGCTGAACCCAGTGAAAGCCAATGTTCTTGCTGAGACAGTTTGGGTGTTAAGAGGATGTTGTTAGTCTTATTGAGTCACCCAGTCATGTCCGACTCTTTTCTACCCCGTGGACTGGAGCACGCCAGGCCTCCCTGTTCCTCACCATCTCCCGGAGTTTGCCCAAGTTCATGTTCATTGCATTGGTGATGCCGTCCAGCAGTCTCATCCTCTGACACCCTCTTCTCCTTCTGTCCTCAATCTTGCCCAGCATCAGGGACTTTTCCAATGAGTCATCTGTTCTCATCAGATGACCAAAATACTGGAGCTTGAGCTTCAGGATCAGTCCTTCCAGTGAATATTCAGGGTTGATCTCCCTTAAGATTGACTGGTTTGATCTCCTTGCTGTCTAGGGCACTTTTAGGAGTCTTTTCCAGCACCACAGTTCAAAGGCATCAGTTCTTTGGTGTTTTGCCTTCTTTACAGTCCAGCTCTCACAACTGTACATGACCACTGGAAAGACCACAGCCTTGACTATACAGACCTTTGTCGGCAGAGTAATGTCTCTGCTTTTCAGCACACTGTCTAGGTTTGTCGTCGCTTTCCTGCCGAGAAGCAATTGTCTTCTGATTTCATGGCTGCAGTCACCATCCACAGTGATTTTGGAGCCCAAGAAGAGAAAATCTGTCACTACTTGCACCTTTTCCCCTTCTATTTGCCAAGAAGTAATGGGGCCAGATGCCATGATCTTAGTTTTTTTCAATATTTAGTCATAAACCAGCTCTTCACTCTCCTTTTTCACCCTCATCAAGAGGCTTTAGTTCCTCTTCGCTCTCTGCCATTAGAGTTGTATCATCCGCATAGCTGAGGTTGTTGATGTTTCTCCTGCCTATCTTGATTCCACCTTGTAACTCATCCAGCCTGGCATTTCTCATGATGTGCTCATTGTATAGGTTAAACACAGGGTGACTCTAGGTAGCCCTGTCATACTTCTTTCTGGATTTTGAACCAATCAGTTGTTCCATATGAGATTCCAACTGTTGTTTCTTGACCCGCATACAGATTTCTCAGGAGACAGGTATGATGGTCTGGTATTCCCATCTCTCTAAGAGCTTTCCACAGTTTGTCATGATCCACACAGTCAAAGGCTTTATCGTAGTCGATGAAACGAGATAGATGTTTTTCTGAAATTCCCTTGCTTTCTCTATAATCCAGCAAATGTTGGCAATTTGATCTCTAGTTCCTCTTCCTTTTCTAAACCCAACTTGGACACCTGGAAGTTCTTGGTTTGTGTAATGCTGAAGCCTAGCATGCAAGATTTTAAGCATGACCTTACTAGCATGGGAGATTAGTGCAATTGTCTGATGGTTAGCACATTCTTTAGTACTACCCTTCTTGGGAATTGGGATGACGATTGACCTTTTCCAGTCCTGTGGCCATGCTGGGACTTCCAGATTTGCTGACATAATGAATGCAAAACCTTGATGGCATCGTCCTTTAGGGTTTTGAATAGTTCTGCTGAAATTTCATCACATCCACTAGCTCTATTAACAGCAGTGGTTCTTAAGGCCCACTTGACTTTGCACTCCAGAATAGCTGGCTTTGGGTGACTAATCACACCATTGTAGTAATCCAGTTCATGAAGATCTTTTTTATACAGTTCTTCCGTGTGTTCTTTCCATCTCTCCTTGATCTCTTCAGCGTCTCCTAGGTCTCTACCATTTTTATCCTTTATTGTGCCCATCTGGGTGAAATGCTCCCTTGATGTTTCCAGATTTCCTGAAGAGCTCTCTAGTCTTCCCCGTTTTGTTGTTTCCTTCTATTATTAAGCATTGTTCATTTAAGAAAGCCTTCTTGTTTCTTCTAGCTGTTTTTTGGGACTCTGTGTTTAATTGGATGTACCTTTCCCTCTCTCCCTCGCTTTTTGTGTCTCTTCATTCTTCTGCTATTTGTAAAGCCTCCTCAGATAACCACTTTGCCTTCTTGCTTTTCTTTTTTTTTGAGGGGTGGGGGGTGGTTTTGTTCACCACCTCCTGTACAATATTACAGACCACTGTCCATAGTTCTTCAGGCACCCCATTAAGTAAATCTAGTCCCTTGAATCTATTTGTTACCTCTACTGCAAATTCACATGGGATTTGATTTAAGTCATATCTGCCTGGCCTATTGTTTTTCCTGGTTTTCTGTAGTTTTCTGAATTTTGCTGTGAAAAGCTGATGATCTGAGCCACAGTCAGGTTCAGGCCTTGTTTTTGCTGACTGTATACAGCTTCTCCATCTTTGGCTCCAAAGAATGTAATCAATCAATGCTCAATATAATTCAGTATTGACCATCTGGTGATGTCCATGGGTAGAGCCTTCTCTTGTGTTGTTGGAAGAGGGTGTTTGCTATGACTAGCATGTTTTATTGGCAAAATTCAGTTAACTTTTGCCCTGCTTCATTTTGTTCTCCAAGGCCACACTTGCCTGTTACTCCAGGTATATCTTGACTTCCTACTTTTGCATTCCAATCCCCAGTGATGAATAGAACATCTTTTTTAGGTGTTCTCGGTCTTCATAGAACTGATCAACTTCAGCTTCTTTGGCATTGGCGATAGGGGCATAGACTTGAATTGTTGTGTTGTTGAATGTCTTGCCTTGAAAAGGAATTGAGATCATTCTGTCATTTTTGAGGTTGCATCCAATTACTATATTTCAGACTGTTTTGTTGATTTTGAGGGCTACTCCATTTCTTCTATGGGATCCTTGCCCACAGTAGTAGATATAATGGTCATCTGAATTAAATTCGTCAGTTCTCACCCATTTTAGTTCTCTGATTCCTAGGATGTTGATGTTTATTCTTGCCATCTCCTCCTTGACCATGTCCAATTTTCCTTGATTCATGGGTCTAATAGTCCAGGTTCCTTTACAATACTGTTCTTTGCAGCATCAGATTTTACTTTTATCCCCAGATACATCCACAACTGACTGTCGTATCCACTTTGGCCCAGCCACTTCATACATTCTGGGGCTATTGGTAATTCTCCTCCTCTCTTCTCCAGTAGTGTATTGGACACCTTCAGACCTGGGAGACTCATCTTTTGGTGTCATATCTTTTTGGCCTTTTACACAGTTTATGAGGTTCTCATGGCCATTATACTGGAGTAGTTTGCCATTTCCTCCTTCAGTGGGTCACATTTTGTCAGAACTCTCTGCTAGGACCCATCTGTCTTGGGTGACCCTGCACAGCATGACTCATGGCTTCGTTGAGTTATACAAGCCCCTTCTCCACGACAAGGCAATGATCCATGAAGTGGGGTGGAAGACTAGACGCTACCAAAAACTCACTAAGAGCCAGGGACTATTTCTAAAGTTGCTGCATATGTGTTTCTTATTAATAACCTTGGAAAGGAGGTGATATTCTCCCCATTTTGTTGTTGTCAATTTAGGTGCTGAGTTGTGTCCAACTCTTTGCAACCCCATAGACTTAAGCATGCCAGGCTTCCCTGTCCTTCATTAACTCCTGGAGTTTGCTCAAACTCATGTCCATTGAGTCAGTGATGCTATCTAACCATCTCTCTATTTAACAGAAGACAAACCAGAGTAAATAATTCCTCCAAGGCTGTAGAGCAGATAGGGCAGAACTAGGATTTTCCCCCCACATTGGGTAGAATCTAACTTCAAACCTCAGCCTTTCACCAGCCTCTGTCTGTATAAACACACTCTGAACTTCTGTCCTCAGAGGACCTTTGTGGGCAAGCTGCCCAGTTCTTCCCCTCCCTGCTTGAACTCTGCCCACCCCATCATCCTTGCTCTAAGAGTGACTGTGGCCCTCTGCCAGTATACATGCATATCTCCAGATGCTGGTAACCTCCACCTGAGGAGAGCTGGTCTTGTTTCCTGACCCACCTAGACCTAACCTGCCCAGCCAGTGCAATGAGCCGTGACCTTCCTGATTTCATTTCCCCATTTTACAGTATTTTCCATTCAAATTGTACATGTCCCATGTCCCTCTCCTTCACAGCTATGCTCTCTGTTAGCTAAGATGCTCCCTGAAAGTTGGTGGGTTTGCATTGCTGGTTATTAATTGAAAGGAATATTTCATGTTCCAGAAATGCAGGATCCTCCATAACTTCCAGAGAAATTTTTCTGAAATACTTTCTCCTGATTTCACCTTCCCATTTTATCTGTGTTATATCCTACCCATAGCTCTTATAATCTTGATCTGGTATGAACTGGCCATGGCCTCTTTTTGTTAATAAAGTTTTATTGGCACATAGCCACACCATTCATACATGGATTGTCTCTGGCTAGCTTCCCACTAGAGTGACAGAGTTGAGCAGCCACAACTGAGACTGTATGTCCTGCCAAGGCAAAAATATTAGCTATCTATCCCTGATCTGGGCCTTCCCTGGTGGCTAAGCGGTAAAGAATCCACTTGCATGCAAGAAACTTGGGTTCAATCCCTGGGTCAGGAAGATCCCCTGGAGAAGGAAATGGCAACCTACTCCAGTATTCTTGCCTGGAGAATCCCATGGACAGAGGAGCCTGGCGGGCTACAGTCCACAGGGTTGCAAAGAGTTGGACACAACTGAGCGACTAAACAACAGTGACAATTCCTGATCTACGTCAGTAAGATCCGTATATACTCCTCCACAAACCCCTAACACCTTTTTCTTCATGTGGCCAGGAATAAAAACCTCTCAATGCCTGGACTCTAGGAAGGAAAAAAAGAAAAAGAATCAAGTGCCTGATGTTTGTAAAGGAAAAACAGTCTCACTCACAGCCTGGTCCATGCTGACACTTCTGTGGCACCTCCCTGTTTCTGGAGCCCTGAGAGACACTGCTAATCAATCACCGTACTCTTTCCAACTGAGCCTCAGATTCTTCAAAGCAATGCCCAGGCTGCCACTACCAATCAATCAGAGTTGGCATTGAAGTAGAAACTATTTTCCATCTGTGGTCCAGAGAATCACCTAAGACAACAATCATGTTGATGAATAATCCTTGCACATCCTTTGGGTTGCCATGTCAGAGACAGACACACTCTCCCATTAAGTCCAGAGTTGGAACTTAATCCACTGTTTTCTGTTTCTTTGATTAAGAACCAGATGAAGTCGTTAGCTTGCGATAAGGAATCATGTTATATGAAAAAATGCCTCCGCTTCCTTTTACTTAAGAGATTCATTACACTTTGCAGTGCTCACACTGTGAGAGGTACCCAGGAACTGAGGCCTACCGAGAGTATTCTCCAGTAGCATGTCAATGTCATTCTCATTGAGTGGCTTCCTAGGTGGAATCCCTGACACTGTTTCTGCTCTTTCTCTCCCACGGCTAATCCATTCTCTTTTACCCAGGCTCCTGTTGAATTCATAATAGGTAAAAACACATATACAGTGTTGCCAGGGACCGAAATGGAGGTATCTCTATCACCACATCTTCCTTAAAGCAAGCCAAATTTCAGGAAGTTCCTAAAAGACACTCTTTTCAAATGCTGGAGCAGATACCTGCTCAACCACAAACATTAACCACAGTGGGTAAGAATTGGCTAAAGACAGGTGTCCATTGACAGGTGTGGGGACCTGCCCCATAGACTGTATTTACTGCAGCAAAACTGACAGTGACGGAACCCGCTCCTGAGAAGGTGACAGGGAAGTCGCAAGTGAGAACGTGGCCTCACTTAGCAGTTTCTCACTGCCTTTTTCTCCAGAAGTTGGAGAAGAGGCCAGGAAGGACAGCGAATATTTTACAAAGGAAACGGGGCTTAAGGAGGCAGTTGGTTAGAGAGACTTGCTCCTTCTTACTGGCTAGGGAGCCTCTGAGCTGTAAGGAATGATAGCTATTCACTGGAAGAATCCAGACGCCCTGGGAAAGTTTCTTGGAGCCTCACACCGTTGGCATCTTGACAGCAAAGTTTTATGCACCGCGGTAGTGTTGATTGGAATCCTGCCGAGCTTTTCCAAGAGCCATTGTTCATCAAATTTGGGGCTTTAAAAGTTGAGCCATTGAGAGTGTGAGCATGCCTTTGGTCATTTAAAAACATTAAGCCGACCTTGGGAAAAGGTTTCAGCATTTGCACCTTGTGATTTTGTGTGTCCTACTTCTGGAAATAGTGTAAGATGTGCCTTCCCAAATGGCAGTGGTGAGGACCTTTTTAATGATGGTTTAAGCTTTCAGGTTTATGGGAGTCCAATAAAATTAATAATGTGGTGTTGCTGATATTCTTTGAGTGAAAAAAGCGTTGTACTCCTTCCTGGAACAGATAAAGAATTTAATAAGTATTATACCCAAGGTGCTGTATAAGCAAACATTGAAAACAGAAGATAATATTATTTAAAATCACATTAATATAAAGGCTGTTGCTGTTCATATGGTGCATATCTTAGGGTACTCTTTCACCGAGAGGAACCAAGTTCAATTTAAATTTCAGTTGGATGGGCTGTCATGGATCTAGAAGGCCCTTTCTGCAGACCAGAAACCTAATTTGTTGTTGTTGTTAAGTGGCTCAGTCATGTCTGATTCTTTGTGATATCCATGGACTACAGCCCACCAGGTTCCTCTTTCCATGAGATTCTCCAGGCAAGAATACTAGAATGGATTACCATGCCTTCCTCCAGGGGATCTTCCCAACCCAGAGAACAAACATGCATCTCCTGCATTAGCAAGTGGATTCTTTACCACTGAGCCACCAAGGAAGCCCACTAACCAGATACCATGGATTGTTTAATTTCTGGCCCAAATGAGGGAAGGACTGGGGAATAAGATTTTGGAGTAAGCTAGATGTCATGGTGTGTTCCAGAGCTTGGGTACTGCAGCTCAGCCATGGTTCTGCCTAAGCTTGGGGCTTGGTTTGCCTCCCGGGCAAGAGACCTTGTAGAAAACATTGTTTTGCTGCTTGGCAGCCCATTATCTCCTTCCTCTGGTACCGGAACTTCCTTCACCGCAAGAAAAGTTCTCTCCGCACTTTCAACCAAGTTGTTCAGTAGGGGCCTGCTAATCAAGATACCCTGCCCTTCTGGACCATGGAAGGGCTCCTGCTTCTGGCTGAGCCAGTCGCTACACTTAACCTCCTCCCTGCACCCTGGCCACAATTGGCCACAATCCTTATTAGAATCATTCGGCATCCTTTGCATGAAAACCTATGGGAGCTGGCAGGGAGTGCCCTTTCCTCTCTTATTAGTAGGCTGTAATGGGCTTCCCTTGTGGCTCAGCTGGTAAAGAATCTGCCTGCAATGCGGGAAACCTGGGTTTGATCCCTGGATTGGGAAGATCCCCCGGAGAAGGGAAAGGATACCCACTCCAGTATCCTGGCCTGGAGAATTCCATGGACTGTTTAGTTCATGGGGTCACAAAGAGCTGGACATGACTGAGTGACTTTCACTTCACTTCTCAGTGATATGTACCTGGAGCTGCCTGCCTTTGGTTGTAGTTTTTACCCTGCTGAGGTAGCACACCCAAAAGAATGAATGAACCCCACAAAGGAAGCAGTGGCCAGGGCAAGGAGAAAGAAAAAGTTCTTGGCATCCACAAGGCGTGTTCGATCCTGCCTGTTCCCCAGTTTCATCACAAAAGCCCATAAATATCTGGTTTTGCTTAACTCAGAATTATGTTTCTGTCGTTTGCAAGCAAGCAGCTTTAACAAATAAACCCCAAATTTCTCTCCCAGGCTCCTGGACTGCATTTCTAACCCTTTCATTCCTGCCTGCTTCGGCAAGCTTTCTTTAGTTGCCTGTTACCGTGTGAGCACTGTGACGGGCCCTGAAGATAGGAGGAGTCAGGTAGCGAAATCTGCTTAGGCTGATAGTCGTGGTCCCTGCCCTCTCGGGACATGAGTGGGTGGAGTTTGGGGTTATGAACCATGGACTCGCCTTTCCCCGGGCCTTGCCCTCCTCTGTTGATGTCCTCATTCCCAGGTGCTCACGTGAACTTGGCTTTTTGTCTTTCTTGACGTACTCTGTGCCCAGATTTATTCAGCACAAAGTACTGAATTCACTGCTCCATCCTAACTCTCGGCCTTTGGGTGGGTTTTTCAAGTCTCTGAATCTACCCTGCCACCTTCTAACCTCTCTAAGCCTCAGGTTTGCCATCTGTAAAATGGAGGTAGCAGTGATACCTGTTTCCTAGTTGTGGTGAAGATGAAATGCTTAATGGATGCTTCATAACAAAAAAATCAATATACAGTAGGAGAAGTGATTGTCTGATACTTCCAACTCATAAACAGATTTAAGTGTAGTATCACATTCATTTCATCTTTTGTATGAAAGAAAATAAAGCTATAAACATATTTTTAGATTAGAAGGGCTATACGTTTTTAATTTTTCAGAATTATATTATTGGGCAGAAAACTCATGGGAAAAAATAATTCTGCCATGTATTTCCTTTTCATACTGTTAATGGGGTTCAGAAAACTGAGATCATGGCATCCGGTCCCATCACTTTATGGCAAATAGATGGGGAAACAATGGAAACAGTGACAGAACTTTATTTTTGGGGGGCTCCATAATCACTGCAGATGGTGACTGCAGCCATGAAATTAAAAGACTCTCCTTGGAAGAAAAGCTATGACCAACCTAGACAGCATATTAAAAAGCAGAGACACTGCAGCTTCAGAGAACTTCTCCACCATCCAGTGAGCAAAGAGGCCTGGACCTCAGCCTTGGGGTATGGCCCTCTTCTACATTTGTTCCCTCCCTGTGGGCTCTGCTTCAGCCCTAGAGATGGTGACTGCTGCTCATATCTGCTATTCCTATGTTCTTCTTTTTACTTCTTACGAGCCAGTCTCCCATTACTTCAATCCCCCACTAGAGTTAATGATTCTTTATGTTAAATTTTCCCTATCCAAACTGTAAAATAAATAAATAAATGTAAATTACGATTTAAGTACATTACATTTTGAATTACTTTTCTATAAGTTGTGAGGTATGTGCTGAAGTCCATTTTTCAGTTCTTCATGTCCAGTTGTTGTGGTTTTATTTCTTCTTTTCCAATATCTTTTTCTTGGGATTTTATTCATAGACAATAATGTCATCCACAAATATGGAAAAAATTTTTATTTAAAAAAAATAAATAAAAAGCAGAGACATTACTTTGCCAACAGAGGTCCGTCTAGTCAAAGGTATGGTTTTTCCAGTAGTCGCGTATGGATGTGAGAGTTGGACTATAAGGGAAGCTGAGTCCCAAATAATTAATGCTTTTGAACTGTGGTGTTGGAGAAGACTCTTGCGAGTCCCTTGGAGATCAAAACCAGTTAATCCTAAAGGAAATCAGTCCTGCATATCCTTTGGAAGGACTGATGCTGAAGCTGAAACTTTGGCCACCTGATGGGAAGAACTGACTCATTAGAAAAGACCATGATGATAGGCAAGACTGAAGGCAGGAGGAGAAAGGGACGACAGAGGATGAAATGGGTGGATGGCATCACTGATCTGATGGACATGAGTTTGTGTAAGCTCCGGGAGTTGGTGATGGACAGGGAAGCCTGGCATGCTACAATGCACAGGTCGAAAAGAGTTGGACACGACTGAGTGACTGAACTGAACGGATATATTTCCTGTTTGACTTTTTTTAAAAAAAGGATCTAGAAAAAAAAATGTTTAGGAATAGACTTGTCTCTGATTCTAGGTAGAATTAGAATGTGCAAAGGGGGACCAGTGTGTGTGTGTGTGCCCGTGCACGTGCTAATATGTGAGTGTGCACGTGTGTGTGTGTGTGTATGAAATAGAGGAGGAATGCTGTATTTCACAGATAAAAGTACACATGAACTTGTAAGGTCTGACCGTGTCCTTAAGCCACTTTGATTTTCCACGTGACTGTGTTAGAGGCATATTTAAGATTTCTTCTCTGGAAAACCTGTTGAGCCTGTTTCTCTTCTCAGTGAAGGATCCTGTGACTGTATTTGAATAGTTCCTGATATCTCATAGTCTCAGGGGCAGCAGTAATGGCGGGAGTGGGGTCTGCTCTTCCACTTACCTAGTGGGAAAATGTTCTCTTCTTCCTTGTTGAAATCCTTGTCACTGAACGCGTTTTCTTTGCTAGTAAAGGGCCTCTGGTAGAAAGCTCCCTTACGTGGCATCCCCTGCTGTATTTCCTGTTACATGAATTCCTTCCTTGCTCAACAAAAGTAATTGCTCAGTTAGGCCAGTTTTTTGGGGTTTTTTTTTAATGAGCAGCTTGGATACATGCATATATTTAATAATGAAACAATTCATCGACAACCAAAAAAAAGAGAGAGAGAGAAATTCACAAGACCGCAGTGCTGTGGAAGAAAATGAGACATCAGTATAGCGACTGACCCAGAAGGCTGCATGATGAGTACGCTAAAGGCAGACTTGACTAGGCTAGTATTGTATGCTCTTCAAATGGAGAAGTATCCACTTATTTGATTGCTTGGAAGCAGGCAGCTTTATTGTATGCTGCATGGAATGGAGGCAAAGAGCCGGGGAAGGGAGAGGGGAGAGGGAGAAGAGAATCCAGGGTAAGCCGACGGAAGAGACTGAGATGGAATTACAAAGAGATGACTGTAAGGCTTTTTGTTTCCTCTGCAGCCTAAACTAAACCTGTTCCAAGTCTTTGTCAGTCAAATTCAGTGTTCACACGAGTAGCACTAGGCACTATGAAGGAATGGTGGAGGAAGTAGTTTACAAAGTAAAAGGATACCAGGGGTTCCTGCTCTCAGGGAGCTTACAACCTATGTGGGGAGACAGGTTCCACATACAACGCTACTATAAAACATACTTACAAAGTAACATAAATACTTATAAATATACATATGAATAAACAATCAGTTCAGTTCAGTTCAGTCACTCAGTTGTGTCTGACTCTTTGCGACCCCATGAATCACAGCACGCCAGGCCTCCGTGTCCATCACCAACACCCGGAGTTCACGCAGACTCACATCCATTGAGTCGGTGATGCCATCCAGCCATCTCATCCTCTGTCGTCCCCTTTTCCTCCTGCCCCGAATCCCTCCCAGGATCAGAATCTTTTCTAATGAGTCAACTCTGCTCATGAGGTGGCCAAAGTACTGGAGTTTCAGCTTTAGCATCATTCCTTCCAAAGAAATCCCAGGGCTGATCTCCTTCAGAATGGACTGGTTGAATCTCCTTGTAGTCCAAGGGACTCTCAAGAGTCTTCTCCAACACCACAGTTCAAAAGCATCAATTCTTTGGCACTCAACTTTCTTCACAGTCCAACTCTCACATCCATACATGACTACTGGAGAAACCATAGCCTTGACTAGATGGACCTTTGTTGGCAAAGTAATGTCTCTGCTTTTCAATATACTATCTAGGTTGGTCATAACTTTCCTTTCAAGGAGTAAGCATCTTTTAATTCCATGGCTGCAGTCACCATCTGCAGTGATTTTGGAGCCCAGAAAAATAAAGTCTGACACTGTTTCCACTGTTTCCCCATCTATTTGCCATGAAGTGATAGGACTGGATGCCATTATCTTAGTTTTCTGAATATTGAGCTTTAAGCAAACTTTTCCCTCTCCTCTTTCACTTTCATCAAGAGACAATATTTGAAAGCTAAAAGGTACTGTGTCAATAAGTGTTCAGAAGCCCCTAGGTCAGTCCAGGAAGGCTTTCCAAAGAAAAAAAATATGGAATTTGTGAGTATAACAGTGGTGTACAGTAGGGCACGTGCAAAGGCGTAGGAGTGGAAGCACATATGTCACGTACAGTAAGCAGATCAGCTTGATAGGAAGTCTAAATAGGTCTCCTTAAGAAGTGAGTGGGGTAAAACTGTAGGAGTCTATTTGGTGAAAGACACTGACTTATCAATGTTAAGTCTGGTCCCTAAAACAAAACAAACAGGAAAGATGTTTTCTCTAGGTAATGATAGGAAGTGGCTATAGGTCCAGGAGCAACCCCACTGCTCTCAAAAGTTTTGTAGTTACTCTGAAACAGAGAAGCTAGAAATGGGATGGTGGAGAAGTGTTCATCATCCTTGAGCAGTTCAAGTAGAAGGAACTGCCTTCTGCAACAATTCTTGCATAGTGGCAAGTGAAAAACCTCAAAGAAATCCCTAGACTGAGGCCCTACGGCCCAACGGGCAGCCAGATTCCAGTCACCTCACGGGCTCAAGCAGAATGTCCTAGACCTTCATTACTAATTCTTGGTGGGGAGTAGATTGTGTCTGCTTATAAAAGAATTTATTTTTGAAATGCCATGACAATCAGCTTTGATCCTAACATTTTATAAATTAAAACAGAAGGATGAGAAGAGCCCTAATTTATAGGGAATGCTCATGTCCCTGAAGAACAACAGGTCAATATGGGCCCAAATTCTCCCCTAGTCTTTAAGTGGAGAGGCAAAACATCACACCTTGAAAAGAGGTTTTTCTCAGCCAAAGCATGTAAGACCTCTTTCTTTAAGCCTATTGATCTGAAGCTGTTCCAGGAAGGAAAAAAAAAGAGTCCAGGCCAGTTGTTCAGCAGCAGACACAGTCAGCCCCCATGTCACGAGAGCCCCGCTGGGAGGCACTGGGTCCCACTGAGGTTGAAATACACTGCAGGGGGCCAATCTTGATGCCATTTGCCTCACTGTGGACATCAGATAAACCCTGCTGATTTTCCTATAATGTCTTTGGCTGTGTTAATGAAGTCCTCCTCAACATTGCAGGCTCTTTTGGTTGAAGTTTACATGAATGTAAGTCCATTTCCTGAGCAAAGGCTTCTCCTTCTCTCTTCACATCCCTACCGGACTCTAAGTCACTCTTTTTCCCAATCAGCTTGATAACCATGTTGGAACTAGAGTGCTGCTGGGTATCCTCTAACCATGAGGTCAGGTGGTTGAAGGTTTCACGCCTTGTAATGTCGCACACCAGCAGTGCACCGGCTACTCCCCTGTAGCAGGAATGGGTGATAGAAGGGAAGGATTCTTGTCCACACATATCCCAGATTTGCAGCTTGATCTGTTTTCCATCAGTGCTGACCATACGGGCCCCAAACTCCACGCCTATTGTAAAGCCGTGGACCATGGTTGGAACTGCTTGTCTGTAAACTGCAGAAGGAGACATGACTTCCCCACCCCTGTTTCCCCAATGATGATGTACTTGAAGAGATAATCATAAGTCATTGTCTCTTTTCCTCTGTATTCCGGATCCGCCCAACTTCTTAGGCCAGTTTTTTAATAAAGGATGGTGACAATCCTTCTGAGTTGTTGGACATTAGGGTGGGCTGGTGAGTGTGAAATTCCTTATGGCAGTGTCTGAAACACAACTTCTTAAAAATATCATGAAGGAGTCAATCTTTCTTTTCCAAGAAATGTCTGTGCCCATTTCAGGCCCCTGAAATCATGCCAGACCTCAAAGCACCTCTGTGATCTGAGCAATTCACATAAATGGAGTGGTGTGGATCTTACCTAGCCCTTTAGCTTTACACACAGAATTCACTGGATTTTCTCCATGTCTGTCTACTACTGGCGTGTCTCTGGTACATTCCACAGATACACAGCACTGTTCCTCCTGCTTCCTGCATACTATACTTAAATTTCCTCTAATCCAGACATTCCAGGATTTGTGAAACAAAATAATCCCTTTGGATCTTCTTCAGCTGTTTTTCAACCAGCCATTTCCATACTTGTATCTCACTATATCCTTATCCCTTTTGAGTGCTGTATGTCAGGTATGATATAAATAATATATTGAAGTCAACTGTACCTGACACCAACAAGCATTAGCTACCTTAATGTCATAGTGTCTGTCATCTGGGTTGCTCCTTGGTATTAGATGTCCAAGTAGTCTAAGATTGACTGAGAAATTCACTTTGTATGTCATAAGCTTGAAAATTGGTTCAATTTAGCCCTATATATGTTAATTAAGCCCCTATTATATATGGAATGGGCTTCTCTGGTGGCTCAGTGGTAAGGACCCCACCTGCCAATGCGGGAGATGCAAGTTCCATCCCTTAGTCTGAAAGATCCCCTGGAGGAGGAAATGGCAACCCATTCCAGTATTCTTGCCTGGAGAATCCCATAGATAGAGGAGCTTGGCAGGCTATAGTCCCTGGGGTCGCAAAAGAGTCAAAGACGACTTAGCAATTAAACAACAACAATATATGGGATATTAGATTAGGCTCTGAAATACAGAGAAATATAAATCATACATCTTGCCCTTGACAAAGCTTCCAGTCCAACGTAGAGTATATTGTTAAAGATTTCCTAAAGTAGAGAAGCCACGCATATTAGTTGGCTTAATTTTAAAAAGGAAACAAATAAGCAGGCATCCTGACACATCCTCTAGCACATACACACAACACTTGGAAGCCCCAGGTTTTCTTCTTGGTAATTGTCTTGCTTAAAAGAAGCTTCTGCATTGGCTTCATTTGCAAAATGGCAGCAAGAGGGCTCTACCAGTTCCCCAGCAAGGTTTCCAGAAGGCCCCTCAGGAGACGTTCCCTTAGGTCTTAATAGCCAAGACTGGACGGGAATCATTCAGTGAGAAGAGGGGGATTATCCTAACTAGTTTAGGCTAATCATTTTGGGATGGAATCGATTTTGGGTAATAGCCTCATTACCATAATAGTTGGTTAGAAATGAGAAATTACAAATTCACTATAATGTGGCTTGTACTATAATAGGAGTCTCTGAGATTCCAGAAGTGTTTCTACGTAGACTGCCGTGTTTAATCACTTACTGATGAAAGACTTTTTTTGTTAAGCAAAAAGCTGTTCTGAAGTCTGTACAGATTATAACAATTGTATCCCCCAGTGTCTGCCTCTGTGCTTGTTAGACTTGGAGTAATGTGTTCTCTTCATCAGTGTATTGGGAGATGTCCTAAGAGATTATGGGAAACCCAAACTAAACATGTACATCTTCTGGGAGAACCGTTTTACTTACTTTATTTTTGGAAAGAAAGTCAAAGATACATGATAAAGAAAATCACAGATACATGATAAAGAGTACATCTACATGAACCTTTTAGATTAAAAATGGTGTATTCAATTTCTGGTTGGTAAAATTTTTTAGGAACCTCCCCCTAGTCCCTGGTGGTACATATCCACTCCCCTTTACCATGTATAACAGTTTGCTTGGATGGAATAGTAAAAGAGGTTCCATAAGCTTTTGTTGTTGTGGAAAGAAATTTAATTAATCTAGATGCAATTCTTTCCACACAACTGTACTTAAGTACAGATGATGGGCTTTTGAAGAATCTTCCCCACCTTAATCATAACCTGATGTTCACAGCAGTTAGACTTTATCATGGTAGTTGCACTTTAACGTGTAAATGCAATGTTTGTATTCTGTATATTTCTATTCTGAATAGCTTATTTACTTTAATTCTTTACTTTCTCAAAAATTGTATAATAGTGTATATGGAAAATGGCCTTCCAAACAGGTAAAGAATGCCAGTAACTGTTGACATTCTCTCCACTCTTATAGTTAATCAGTTAACAGACATAAGTATTCTGTTTTAGAAATAGAAACAGAGCACAAATCCACCAGGCTAATGACTTCAAGTCTTCTTATCTTGCTCATAGCATAACTTGAAGTTGTAGAAAGAGAATGAGTTTCTGAAGGTCCCAAAGCGCTCTTGAAAGGGGGTTTAGAGAAGTAAGCCACTTAGGAGGACAAATATGTCTCAGATAATCCCTGCAGCTGCTGTCAAGACCCATTTGAATCAGGTCACATTCAAATTAAGATAGTTCAGTGCCAGAGGTCTTACACATCACTTTCTTTCTGAGCAAAAGTATCTCACACTTAAGCCATCTGAACACTTTCCTTGGTCTCAACTGTTTTACCCCGTTGTTGGTTTTCATCCAATGATTTGCCCTAATCCAATATACCAGCTCTGTGTTTCTCCCCTTTTCTTCCTTGGAAAATGCTTCCAGACCTAGGGAATAGGTTCCAAGCCTTATTATTCTTGGCTCTCAAACCATTGTAAGTTCTCTCTTAAATTACATCCAGTTTTGTTGTTTTTTTTTTTAATGAGAAAAGGCTCTCCTTCTGTGGGACCATGGATTGCTTTTACATTTCACAGAGCATATGGTCTGGTGGTGAAATCAGGCATTAAGTAGGTAATTTTAAATGTGCTGGGTATTATGAGAGAGAAGGATCAAGCTGGTGTGATGGAGCCACACCAGCTTCAGGGGACCAATATTTGAGCTAAGGCTTGAAAGATAATCCAGGGTTTATTGGATGAAATCCTAAGGTGGAAAAGAATGTTCAGGAATGAAGGAACAGCAAATACGAAGAGCCTGAGGCAAAAGAGTTGGAACCCAAAAGAAGACCAGCACAAGCTTATGGTTGGTGGTAGTGGTGGCTTAGTCGCTAAGTCATGTCTGACTCTTGTGACCACATGGACTGCAGCCTGCCAGGCTCCTCTGTCCATGTGATTTCCTAGGCAAGAATACTGGAGTGGTTGCCATTTCCTACCCTATGGGATCTTCCTGAATGGGATCGAACCCACATCTTCTGCGTCTCCTGCACTGCAAGCAGATTCTTTACTGCTGAGCCACTAGGGAAGCCCAGTATGGCTTTCTGTAACAAGACAAAACCTGAAACAGAAACATAAACAGTGGTTAAAAGGTTATTGAGAAAGTCATAATTAGATCTTGCCATTTGAATTATTTACTGATGTAACCATCACTTTATCTCAAGCAGAAACTTTAGACCAAGTTGAATGAATATAGAGATGTTAAAGCACCAATTAATAAAATGCCCTAGGATTTCTGGAGAAGGAAATGGCAACCCACTCCAGTACTCTTGCCTGGAAAATCCCATGGATGGAGGAACCTGGTAGGCTGCAGTCCACGGGGTCTCTAAAAGTTGGACATGACTGAGCCTCTTCAGTTTCTTTCACTTTTCTGTTTGATCAATGCACCCTGTTTTGAAGGACACAAAAGTGAATGAAATAGAAGTGCCAGGTTTCACATGGGGACACTCACTCTCAGGTTTCTCAGCAGATTAAAATCTAAGGCTTTCCAAAGTGGATGCTGGAAACACACACACCAGCTTGCTCTTCTAAGCCAAAGGGACTGTGATGAGTGAAGTACCAAATATCAACGCACTTGGCAACGGATACAACCAATCTCATCTGTTGCTTAAGCTATGTGTATGAACTGTGGACTGTTGATATGGAAAACAGCCCAACAATTGTTTTGCAGTTAGAATTCTTTTCTTAGGATTTGTTTGTTCAAAATATGTTTTTCTCCCCTTAAATCCAGTTTTACCATACTATCTTGAAAGGCTTCTCTTGCAGTATTAATATTTAGATTCCAATTTTATTGTATTGCCTTTACCTGCTATTTCTTTAACCCACTCCAGTGTTCTTGCCTGGAGAATCCCAGGGACAGGGGATCCTGGTGGGCGGCCATCTACGGGGTCGCACAGAGTTGGACATGACTGAAGCGACTTAGCAGCAGCAGCAGCTATTTCTTTATTCTTCCTGAATAACTTCTACCTACCTACATACGGTCTTTTCTTAGATAATGTAGACTGTCTAGAGGTTTCCCCTTTGGGGGAAGGAGAAGGGCAAAGCTGCCACCTACATATTTTCATGTGGTTAAGACAAAAAGGACTCTTTCCTCAGAGTCCTGAGCTTATCCAACAGAGCCCAGGCAGGCTAGGTTATAACCTGCACTCACTACCCTAAGCCAGACGCCGTCATGCAGTGAACAACTTGAGAAACCTTACATGGAAGCCCTAGAAATGAGGAGCTGGGGAACAAGGATGAGAGAGAGACTGACATTTCATTCACTGAATAGCCTCTTGTATGATTACATGTGCATTTCAAAAATTAGAAACTGAAAAGCAATATTTGCTGATATAGAAAACCAGGGAAAGAAAGCATCTCCCAGAATAAATTAAAATCTTTCAGTGCTCCCAGCTCAGAAATCGCTGTTGTCGATGATTGATACATTTTCCTTTAGTTTTTTTCTATCCACATATACTCCGTTTCACAATGAAATTCACATACACTACTTTTTTCCAGCTTTTCTTTTCACTTTGTTTTGTGCTTGTAGGTATTTTGTCCAATCGAGAGAAATGTTAACTCCTTTTTCTGAAGATATACATATTGCATGCTCATTGTAGAATATTTAGCAAATACAGGAAAAGGATTTAGATGTGTTTTAGGGGAATTCTCTGGCAGTCCAGTGGTTAGGACTCAGCGCTTTCATTGCAAAGGGCCTGGATTAGATCTCTGGTCAGGAGACTGTTAATAAGATCCCAGGCACAGCAGGGAAAGTGTTCTGTGTTTTTTAACCCTATTTTTTTTTTTTTGTAATAACTTTACTAAGATGTAGTTCACATACCATAAAACTCACCTGTTTAAAGTATATACTTCAATTGCTTTTATTATATTTATGAAGTTGTGCCTCCATCACTATATTCTAACAAGTATTTTCATTGTCTTAAAAAGAAACTCTGTACTCATTAGAAGTCACTTATTTCCCTCACCCCTTCCTCCAAACTCCCTCAGTCCTGCTGCTGCTGCTGCTGCTGCTGCTAAGTCGCTTCAGTCATGTCCGACTCTGTGCAACCCCATAGACGGCAGGCCCACCAGGCTCCCCCATCCCTGGGATTCTCCAGGCAAGAACACTGGAGTGGGTTGCCATTTCCTTCTCCAATGCATGAAAGTGAAAAGTGAAAGTGAAGTCACTCAGTCGTGTCGACTCTTCCTGACCCTATGGACTGCAGCCTACCAGGCTCCTCCATCCATGGGATTTTCCAGGCAGGAGTACTGGAGTGGGGTGCCATTGCCTTCTCCACCCTCAGTCCTGCTGCTGCTGCTGCTGCTGCTGCTAAGTCACTTAAGTCATGTCCGACTCTATGCGACCCCATAGATGGCAGCCCACCAGGCTCCCCCATCCCTGGGATTCTCCAGGCAAGAACACTGGAGTGGGTTGCCATTTCCTTCTCCAATGCATGAAAGTGAAAAGTCAAAGTGAAGTCGCTCAGTCTTGTCTGACTCTTCGCAACCCCATGGACTGCAGCCTACCAGGCTCCTCCATCCATGGGATTTTCCAGGCAAGAGTACTGGAGTGGGGTGCCATCACCTTCTCCGCCCTCAGTCCTAGGCAACTGCTAATCTGCTTCCTATCTATATAGATTTTTTTATATAAATTTATTTATTTTAATTGGAGGTTAATTACTTTACAATATTGTATTGGTTTTGCCATACATCAACATGAATCCTCCACGGACGTACATGTGTTCCCCATCCTGAACCCCCCTCCTTCCTCCCTCCCCATACCATCCCTCTGGGTCATCCCAGTGTACCAGCCCCAAGCTTCCTGTATCCTGCATCGAACCTGGACTGGCGATTCGTTTCATATGTGATATTATACATGTTTCAATGCCATTCTCCCAAATCATCCCTCCCTCTCCCTCTCCCACAGAGTCCAAAAGACTGTTCTATACATCAGTGTCTCTTTTGCTATCTCACTTACAGGGTTATCATTACCATCTTTCTAAATTCCATATATATGCGTTAGTATACTGTATTGGTGTTTTTCTTTCTGGCTTACTTCACTCTGTATAATAGGCTCCAGTTTCATCCACCTCATTAGAGCTGATTCAAATGTATTCTTTTTAATGGCTGAATAATACTCCATTATGTATATGTACCACAGCTTTCTTATCCATTTATCTGCTGATGGACATCTAGGTTGCTTCCATGTCCTGGCTATTATAAACAGTGCTGCGATTAACATTGGGGTACACGTGTCTCTTTCCCTTCTGGTTTCCTCGGTGTGTATGCCCAGCAGTGGGATTGCTGGATCATAAGGCAGTTCTATTTCCAGTTTTTTAAGGAATCTCCACACTGTTCTCCATAGTGGCTGTACTAGTTTGCATTCCCACCAACAGTGTAAGAGGGTTCCCTTTTCTCCACACCCTCTCCAGCATTTATTGTTCGTAGACTTTTGGATCGCAGCCATTCTGACTGGTGTGAAATGGTACCTCATTGTGGTTTAGATTTACATAATCTGGACATTTTAGATAAATGGAATTGTAAAATATGTGGTTTTTTTATGACTGGCTTCTTGCACTTAGCATAGTGATTTTGAGATTCATCCATGTGTAGCATAAATCCTTTTTTGGGGGGTTACTTACTTTTTACTGATTGCTTGATTTATTCATGTACCACAAAATTCACCCTTTTAAAGTGTACAATTTAGTGTTTTTCTTAATATAATCACAAGGTTGTGCAATTATCACCACTATTTAATTATAGATAATTTTCATTACTGCTCCCGCCCCCCGCAAAGAAACTCCGTACCCATTGTCAGTCACTCCCCATTTCATCCCTCTAGTCACTTGACAACCACCAATGTACCTTCTCTCTGTGTATTTATGGCCTCTTTGTCTAGCTTGTTCTATTTCTCAGAATGTTTTCAAGATTCATCCGTAATATAGCATGTGTCTACTCCATTCTTTGGTTTAAAAAAAAAATTTTTTTTTTAATTTGTATGTCGGGACTTAGTTGCAGCATGCAGAATCTTTGATTTTCATTAAGGCATGCAAGATCCTTACTTGTGACATGGGGGATCTAGTTCCCTGACCAGGGATCAAACCTGGGCCCCCTGCATTGCGAGTGCAGAGTCTTAGCCACTGGACCACACAGAAAATTACACCATGTGTTATATAGCCACTCATCAAGTAACATTTGAGTTGATTTCACTTTTAGCTCTTATGAAGAATGTTGCAATGAACATTCATGTCCAGGTTATTCTGTGAGGAAATATTTTCAGTTTTCTTGGGTATTTACCTCATTTCTTTTTATTGCTAAATATCACATTATATGGACATACTGCTGTTGCTGCTGCTGCTAAGTCGCTTCCGTCGTGTCCGACCCTGTGTGACCCCAGAGACAGCAGCTCACCAGGCTCCTGATATGGACGTACTACCTTTTAAAAATCTGCTCATCAGCTGATGGACAGGTGGGTTGTTTATACCTTCAGGTTATTGTGAATAGTATTCATTCAAGATTTTTTAAAAACACTTGTTTTCACTTATTTGAAGTGTATACCTATGAATGGAATTTTTGGGTCACAATTCAAATTCTATGGTTAACTTTTTGAGAAATAGACAGTCTTTTCCACAGCAGCTACATGATTTTAAATGACTGCTAATAACATATGTGTCCTAATTTCTCCATAGCCTCACCAACACTTGTTACTGTGCATTTTTTGATCATCACGCTTGTAATAGGTATGAAGTGGTATATCATTGTGGTTTTGATTTTTGATTCCCAAATGATTAATGGTGTTGAGTGCTTCTTCATGTGCTTACTAGACATTCATATATCTGCTTTAAAGAAATGTATCTTTAAATCATTTGCCCACTTTTTCACTGGGCTACTTGTCTTTTTATGATTGAGTATATTTCATTATGTATTTGGTATGTAAGTTCCTAATTAGATATAAGATTTATAAATATTTTTTCCCAGTTGATGGCTTGTCTTTTCATTTTTTTCATAACATTTTTTGAAGCACAAAAGTTTTTCATTTTGATGAAACCAGTTTATCTATTTTTGTTACTTATGCTTTTTATGGCATATCTAAGAAACTACTGCCAAACTCAGTATCATAAATATATAAATATTATTCTGTTTTCTTCTAAGAATTTTATAGATTTAGCTCTGACTTTTAGTTCTGTGGTCAATGTTGAGTTAATTTTTATTAATGATGTGAGGTAGGAGTTCAGGTTCATTCTAGGTGTCCCAGCATCACTTTTAAAAAGACTGTGTTTCCCATAGGATTACACTGGCACTTTTGTGAAAAATCAGTTGACTATAAATGTGAGGGTTTATTTCTGGATTCTTGATTCTGTTTCATTGATCTGTATGTCTACCCTTATGCTAGTACCACACTGTCGGGATTACTGTAGCTTTGTAGTGAGTTTTGAAATGTGATCTATTGAAAGTAACAAAACACCCAGCTAAAAGCAGCTTGAGCTATATCCAGTCATTCACTGTTTACATCTCGTTACAAGTCATCTGAAAATAGGCTGCTCCTGAGTTTGTCTGATATGTAAGCTGTGTCATCAAGGACCTGGACCTTTTCCACCCACTTTTCTACTGTCTTTGCTGTTAATACATCCTCTTGGTAACAAGATGACTGTTACAGCTCAAAGCACTGTGTCTTCATACAACAGTATCCCAAGCAGGAATCAGGAAATGTGCTGAAAAAAATTCTTGTGTTGTTCCAGTTCTTCAAAGAGGGAAATCTTTTCTAGAGTCCTTTAGAAAGATTTGCTCTATATCATATTGCCTAAACTGGGTGTCATGCCTTCTTTTAGACCAGTCGCTTCATCCAAGAAAATCCTTCCATCTCACAAAATTAGAGACTCTCAAAAGGGAGTAAATGGCTAATAGATAGATGACCAACATTATTTGCCAAAATACATAAGCATATAAAGAATAAGCCAAAATTATCCATAAGTCCACGAGACTGAAACATAGTAACGGGTCTTTTAGGGTAAGGAGGTCTACCTTAAATCCCTTCTGTGCTAGGTACTTGAGAAATAAAACCCGTTTTCTTCCTCTGTTGTTGACTCAAGACCAGATCATGTAGTTCGTCTCTTCATTCCTCTCAAATACTTACTGTCTGGAGCTCTCTGAAATCTTGGTCTAAAGAATACACAGCTGCTGTCTCAACTTTATAAAATATTCATAATCCTTGAGCCATGTAGCATGCTGCTTTTGGCCTCTTTATCTTCTTGTACACAATTCATTTTATAGTTGAAAGCAGTATGTCGCTATTACCGACGTCAAGTTAATTTTAGGATAGCAACGCACAAGAAATACTTTTATGTCTTTTTTTTTTTTTAATGCTTGACTTTGCTTTTATTTAGCTCTTACTGCTTAAGGGCCAAATAGTTGAAATTCTTTGCAATAATCCTGCCAAACCATTCTGTAGTTTTTAGTAATAATGGGAAAATGATCTGTTTTTATAACCTGTTGCCCGTATGTGTTTGCTAGCCAGATATACCTGGCTTTGAGAGTTTTTACTACTTTTAAGGCCATTCATCTTGGCTGATTTCTGTTTTTCATTTTACTACAATGTCTGTACATAGGTAGTACAGTTAATCTTTGGAAAGTCAAGATTTTTCATTTATTCTTCTGTTTTTCTTATACCATTTATTTTATAGGAGTGAAGGTCACTGTGTTTTTGGTAACCATTCTCTTATCGTGAATAAAAAATTCAGTTACTTTTCATTACAGATTTTGGTTTTCTTCTCATCATTGTTTTATTCTTATTTAAATTGAGTAAACCCAAAAGGTGGACATTTTGTTATATTAAGTTCCTGGGTAATAAATAAGTCCTGGAGCCCTCCGTACCCTATACATTTTAGTATTAGGCCAAAACAAATGATACCTTGTAAATTTAAAAAATCCTTTTATTTCTCAATTAAAGTAGGACTGAAAAATCAGCTGTGCCATTGAAGATGCTATTAAATGCTTTCTCCACAGATCTTCAGCAAATCACCCAGCTCTTCTGTGCCTTGGTTTCTTTATCCATAAATTGGGGACAGCAATATCTTTCTCCATTTGACCTTGGGAGAATATTATGCGAATTAACTGATGCTATGTACAGAGCTGCCTTTATTTATTTAGAAAAGGGTGCTATATAGACCAATGTATTTCTATTTTATTTTTGTCATTGGTGTGCATGTAAATTAAGTATAAATAGAAGGTGACAAATTATGGGGGTGGGAGGTAAGTCACAAGATTGATATTTTTTCTTCTTTCAAGAAGAAGGTCAGCCCATATATGTGCTGCTATATATAAAATAGATAACTGATAAGGACCTACTGTATAGCACAGGCAGTTCTACTCAGTACTCTGTAATGACCTATATGGGAAACGATTCTTAAGAAGAGTGGCTTTGTGTACACATATAATTGATTCATTTTGCTGTACAGCAGAGACTAACAGAACACTGTAAATCGACTATAACCCAATAAAAATTTTTAGAAATTAAAATTCTTTTAAAAATAAAATGCCAAAAAAGAGAAAAAGCATTTGAAAGTGCTTAAAACATATATAAATAGAAAAAGTTATAAAAAACAGAAAAGAAGGTTGGCCCTTTCCCTCTGATCTACGTGGACTTTCTTGAAATCTTCATCCCTTCTAGTGCTTTCCCATCTGCAGCAGTGACTTCTAAAACTTGACTTGGCAAAACTTCAGTGTCTGTTTAGTGGATTAACTAGAGAAAAATGGACACAATGCAGGGTCTAATGTGTTGCTTCTTTTTTTGTACTTTTCATCCAGTGAAGATAGCATACCTCCTCTTCCCTTTGAGCAGGAGAATTTGATTTAATAAAATAACAGGTGAGGTTATTGAGGAAAGCTAAGAAAGTTTTTCTTTTTTTTTTCCTTCTATGAGTGGAATGAGTTTGCCAAAGAAAGGAATATAGATCTGGATAAATACCTTGCTCCTGGATATTGTTTAGTTTGCAGTGGTTCTAGCCCTTTACGGTTCCAGAAAGTGGTTCAGAGTCCTAAAGCCAGCTGCAGAACTTAACCAGCCTACTGGTCAGTCTTCAGCAATGGTGATAATGGCTGGTACCCACCCCTCCAGGTCTCTGCATGTTCCATCCACCTCCTCCTGCTTCAGGCCAAGACTGAAGGATGCTCCTTGCTCTCTCAGCCCAAGGGAAGGAGGAGAGAAAGCGAGAGAGGAGTCAGGGGGCTCAAGGGGAAATGGAGCAGAACTGGTATCCTACCAGTCCTCCTGCCTCCTCCCTGGGGCGAGATGTAGGAGGCAGGGCATCCTGACCCCCTGACCAGGGAGCCTGCCTCTGCACAGTTGGACAGCCCTCCCACAGGCCACAAGAGGTGCTTGCATTGGAAAGGGCACCTTGGCCCGTCAAACTCTCACCCTATAGGTAAGGCCCAATCTGGGGGACCTGTAGACGTCATTATGTTGACATTCCTGTGATCCTGGTTAAGCCCTTTCTTCTCTCACCTCTGGAACTCTGCAGCCACATCTCAGCTGGACTTTGCTGCTCTTCTACTTCTCAAGCAACCTCTCTAACCCTTTCCCCTCCCATCCCTCAAATCCAGGATCCCTCTTGCCATAGAGCCCTTGTTCTTAACAGCTCATTCCACCTTGGCCAGATATTTGTGTCCCCTCCCTCGTCACCAAGCTCTCCCCTCCTCAGCCTCCAGTTCTCAGCTGCAGCAACATGTCCTCAGGGAGGCATTCCCTGGCCCTCCCTCTGTCCCCGACATCCTTCATCATGTGTCTCTATTGTAACTGTTTGGCGCTGCCTGCTTCCTGTGTATAACTTCTTCAGATGTCTGCCTTTCTCACCCTTCTCTAAGACCCTGTTAGACAGAAATCGTCTCTGTTTTGTCCTCGTGCGTTCTAAGCACTCAGTTCCCCGACTGACATGTAGTGCAAACTCAATACGTAATTTTTTTTAATGAACAAGAGTGTGTATTTTGGGAATGGATGAACTTCTTTCTATATTCACTCTTGAGACAAACAGTCTTTCATCTGTTAGTTCAATAACCATTGATTGATTGCCCATTATGTGCCAGCCACCAGGGAAACAAGTATGAATAAGGCCCTTGCCCAGCTTCCAGCAGTGGTTTCTGAATGGGCGTGGCTACCACCCCACCTGGAGTCATTGGAAGTGTGTGGAGGTGCTTTTTGTTGTTGATGGCATCATGACTGGGGACACTACTGGTGTGCAGTGAGCAGAGCCTAAGGTCACCAAACGTTTTCCAGTGCGTGGATACACTCCTGCACAAGGAGGGCTCCTCAGCCACCCACCTCCACTCACCTGTGGAGACTCCTCAAAAGGTTTACAGTCCAATAGAGAAAAGGGGAACGACAAAGGGCAGTTTTCTCATTCTATGTGTGTTGAGAGACTTTGTAGCAACTCAAGGCCCACTGGAGGAATCAGCATTCCACTTTGGGGTCAATGTAGGGGGGATTGTTTTTGTCCTGTGCCAAAGAAAGTCCTCAGTGCTACTAAGGAGCCTGTGATTTAAGTGGAATGATAAAGCCAAAAATTAAAATGCCAAAAGATAAATAGCTTATGATTAAAATGACTATGCCTCATTTTTATGATAAATATTTTTTAAAGGGCTATGTGAAAATGATAGGAAATGGCATTCCGGTTTCTTCTCAATGGGCTTTGAGTACATCACAGCTCTTTGTGAGCGTATGAAAACCTTTATAGAGGGATTGTTACATCTCCAATCTGCTTTTTGGGAGAAAACAGCAAGAGGGAAGAATGTTTCCCCCAACAAGTCCTGTGAGAGGAGGAAGAGCAGGGTGTGGGTTGAACTCGACCAAGGTTCCTTGGTGTCCACACCATTGATGTTTTGGGCAGGAGAGCTGTCTGTTTTGGGGGCTGCCCTGGGCATTGTAGGATGTTGAGCAACATCTCTGACCTCTACCCACTAGAGGCTGGTAGCATCCCCCAAAATGCCTTCAGACATTGTAGGCGGGTTTGCAAAATTGCCCCTAATTGAGAGCCAGTGAACCAGACCGTGTTTTCATCCCCCTCAAGCCCTGTGTCAGACATGGTCTGTCAGAATTCAGCCACACTGGCTTTTCAGCTGTGGAGAGACGAAAGTTTAAAAATATCCACCAGCGTGCAATGGACTCTGTCTCTTTGATGGGCAGAGGGGACCTCTGGAAGCCACTGTGATAGAACTGCTTATCTCTTTCCAGAGACAGGGCTTGGCATTTTGTGCTGGCCTCCTGGCACTGTGCTCTTCTTCCTGCTGATTGCTCAAAGGAGAACCTACAGGAGCCTCAGGGATAATGACAATTTCTCTTTTACGTCTGCAGCAGAGCTCCCAGGAGTATGAGCCATGCTGTCACCTGAAGCATCTTTTTAAGCCTCCGGAGAGAGCTGCAGGAAATTACAGTGTGTTGCAAGGAACTCTTTTGCTAGAGAGGGGGGGAAAAAGGTCCTCTTCTTAAATTAAAAAAAAAAAAAGGCAAGATAATTTTGAAGTCAGCTTGATTTAGCTCCCTTTCCCCAGGAAATTTTAGACCAGCTTCAAGGGTGTGTGTCTGGGAGCTGGTTTGTCCGGCATGATTTGTCCATTTTCAGAAGGATGCCACACATGGATCATTCTTTTCTCCCCTGCTCCACACCTGGATTCAGTTGCCACCCACTGTCAGCCCCTGGTGTGAAGAACTTACTGTTCATTCCCTCTCAAAGTGGTCTTTACCTAGAGCTTTGAACTTCTCCTTCTGCAGAAGAAAGCTGTTTGGATAAGAAGCAGCATCAGTGTTTATATTGGTGGGTACAAAATGCCTTTTCTTCTCTTGCGTCCAGCTTGGAGTATCTACTGCTTCTCCAGTTCCCCAGGAAAGGTTGGCTGTGTGATGGGGAAGATCCAGCTTCAAAGAGCTTTTGAGGGAACTTGGAGGTTAAAGACCAGCACTCTCCAAAACCAAGTGACCGCCAACTTTAATCTCCAACACACAGAAAGATACTGGAAACCAGATGTAGATAATCAGTAGAGAAATTTTTTTAAACATGTTTTACAAGTACTATTTTTTCTAAGGGGCTTCCCTGATAGCTCAGTTGGTAAAGAATCCGCCTGCAATGCAGGAGACCCCGGTTCAATTCCTGGGGTGGGAAGATCTGCTGGAAGGGATAGGCTACCCACTCCAATATTCTTGGGCTTCCCTTGTGGCTCAGCTGGTAAAGAATCTGCCTGTGATGGGGAAACCTGGATTTGATCCCTGGAGAAGGGAAAGGCTACCTACTCCAGTATTCTGGCCTAGAGAATTCCACGGACTATATATAGTCCATGGGGTCACAAAGAGTCGGACATGACTGAACAACTTTCACTTTTTTTTCATTTTATCTAAGTACCAAAAAATGAAACAATTCCTAATTTTGGTGGTGGTGACCATTTCTTTTTTCTTTGGGCGCTTATTTTTTGCCAGTCATAGCACATTTCATCTGTGTTCATGCTCAGTCGCTAAGTCACATCTGTTACTTGGTGACCTCATGGACTGTAGCCCACTAGGCTCCTCTGACTATGGGATTTCCCAGCAAGAATATTGGAGTAGGTTGCCATTCTCTTCTCCAGGGGATCTTCCTGACCCAGGGATCGAACCTACGTCTCTTGCTTTGGCACGGATGTTCTTTACCACAGAGCCACCAGGGAAACCCAGTGTGTTTTACTTACTCTTTTCCAAAATGGTATGTAGTAGATTGCAATATTATCCCTGTTTTATAGATGAGGACACTGAGGCTTTGTGACTTTAAGGAAGTTGTGCAGGATGCCACAGGTCTTCAGGAGCAAGGATTTAAGTCTCTTTGGAGACTTAGCTCCTAACTGCCATGCCCTGCAATAGTGCTAGTCCATCTTCAGTGAGAGTCAGAATCCCCCAGAAGCCAAGTGAGACCTCAGATTCCCTGACCACACTCTGATTCTGGAGGGGGCCCAAGAACTTGCATCTAGTTCCCAGGTGATGTTGATGCTACCAGTTCAGGGACTACACTATGAGAACCCCTGTACTACCACACCCCATTGTCTAGAAAATAGTTTAGGAACTGACTTTGAAAACCTTGAATGCAAATCACTGAGGTTGGAATTGACTACTGACAGGCCAATGCACAGGTAGATAATTGCCACGGTGTATCTAGAGCATCTCTTCTGAGAGCATGGTGTCATGAGACAGAGATAATTGACCTGTTGTAGGTTTTATTCTGGTATTCCCTTGGCTGCCCATTTCCGAGAACACAGTCACACTGCATTGTTTAAAAAAATAAAAACGTACCACCATCATCTACTTATACTCATAGGCTCATTTTGAAGTTCAGTAGTTTTCCATTAGAAGGATGACATTTCATTTTCAAACTATACTTGGTTCATTGTCTTTTGACTCAGCGGGACCTAGTATTTTCTGTGTAAACACTGTGACCATTATCTTGGAAAATATCATCAAAATGCTAATGCTAGGGAACACATAGAGCAGACTTAACTGTGAAGAAAGGTGTGCAAATCTTGCATCAGGGCAAATGTCCTCTTAACTATTTCAACAAAAACTCTTAGGCAATTTTATTAGCAATAACACATAGTAAAAGGTAAGAAAAGAAACATCCTTTAAAAGTTCCCCAATTATGATCACGTTGAAAACCAGGCACTTTGAGGACAACTTTTTTGTGTTCGACTGGTTGAGTTTTGCCTGAATTAAGATTCCCAAGGCACATTTGAAACCTGAAATAAAGCTGATTTGACTTGTCGATAGTCTGTTCTGAAGCCTTCTGAACTAGTTCACGAGAAAGGCTTTGGCACCTTTACCTTTCTGCCACTTAATAGCAAAGATAACACCCCAGGTGTTAAATGCCGGTAAAATACAGACGATTGTCCTAAGGATGGATTCAGGAAAAACCACCACCCTGAAATTTGCTGTGGTCCTGTTGCTGTGAGCAATGTTATACTATTGTTTGGGACTGAAATCTGCACATATTTCAGAGGAAAATAGAGACTAGTGGTATGTGGGACTCCTTGGGCTCCTTTTTCCAAATGCCTTTGGGACTATCAATTTCCTGGGGGAGAACTTAAAAAAAAACAAAAACATTCATTATCTGGTGAGTTCATGAGTGGTGGAACAGCTTTCTTTGCTTATGAGTGGAAATAAACTATCTGCCTGTGCAGGTTTGTGCTAGCATTGGCTGCTACACCTGTGCAGAAGCTGAATCTTCCAGAACCAAACCAAGGTTCTCTTGTGTGCTTCTATTTCCCAGCAAAGAACTATTAGCTAGAGACTAAGAACGGTCTTTGTGTTTCTCATGAGCTGACTGCTGCCTTGGAATTAGCACAATACCAGGGTAGAGGGAGTCTGCTCTCTGGCTGGCAATTGGCAGGTTATTTCCTCTGAGACCCCTCGAGTTAGGAGCAAAGGCAGGTTCTGCAATCAGGAGCACACTGTTGCTCTGAGACTGGTATCTTCACCTTGTGGCTTCAGCACAACCAAGGAAACGTTCAGGGCTGTTCCCTCGGGAGTGGGGTCCAAAGGGATGCTTCGGAGAATTTTTTTTTCCCCTCCTGCATCTCTGGCTGCCGGGAGATATTTATCAGTGCAGGCAGATGCCAAGCAAAAACCCTGTAGTGTAAAGTAAGGTGCTCCCCAAAGCGGATTCGGAGATTGGGACTGGTGTGTGTACGCGCGTGTGTGTGGTGTGTGCAGGACGTGCGAGCCCAGTGCGCTGAGATGCAGCTCTCCTGTTTGCCTGCAAAGAGTCGCTCCACTCCCCCCGCTGCCCAGCGCACTCGGGGAGCGCCAGGGGGAGTCCTCGCTGGTCCGGGCTTCCCGCGCCCCGGGAGCACCGAGGGCTCGCCTGGCGGAGCTTAGCGCAGCTCTCTCGGCGCTGCCAGCAAGCGGGCGGGGTGGACACTGGGCTTCTGTGTGCCCGCCGCAGCCGTTGGCTGGCGGGCGCCCAATCCCGGGGCATGCCGCCCGAGCCTGGCCGGGACGCACCGTGAAAGACCAGTTTGGGGGAAGGCTTGACCTCCGGCGGCCCGCAGAAGCCGGCGTCCGGAGCCCAGGAGGCCGGGCCGCTGCAATCGGGCTCGTTGGGCTGCAGCTGCGGGATCCCCCAGGGCACCCCCGGGTTCAGCGGGAAGGAGAAGGCATGGCTTCAGTGTTCATGTGCGGAGTGGAGGACCTGCTGTTCAGCGGCAGCCGCTTCGTGTGGAACTTGACCGTGTCCACGCTGCGGAGATGGTACACAGAGAGGCTGCGGGCTTGCCACCAGGTGCTGCGGACGTGGTGCGGGCTGCGGGAAGTGTACCAGGTAAGCCGTGGCGCGCGGCGCCCGAGGGCCCTAGCGGGATGCCTGGCGCTCCTGGGAAACCGGTTCCACCTGTATGATTTTATTGTCCCTCTCCCTCCACCGCTTTCTTTTTCAACTCCTAGCCGACTGCTCGACTCTTGGGTCAAAAGCTGAGCCACTGTAGGTAACTGCTGCCTGACAAAGCTTGTGAATTTCCCCCAATGTGTAAGGGGCACCCTCAGTGAATTACCTTTGCTTTTGCAGACATCTGTTACAGAGTGATGGTGTTCCGGCAGGGCACTTAGCTCAGAAAGCTGTAGCTTTGCAGCAGAGCCTCTTCAGGGAGCAACTTTGACATTCACATGATTCCTTCCTTTTCATTTCATTGCGGGTGAAGGTAGGCATTTCAGGGAACAAGGATTTCACACTAGTTTATGGATTCACACTCTTCCCTTTGATTTTGCCTTTCCATCAGGCAGCCTCAGCTTGCAAGGCAGCGCCAGGAAAAGCTGATTCTGTGTCTGCTGGCTTTTGGAAGGAAGGACAGCAAATTGTGCACACTTTTGCAGGAGGATGACGGGCTGGGGAGGGGTGTGGTGGCCTGGCTGAGCGTTGGAATGCTAACGTTTGGATTTACTCCCTGTCACACAACACAGCCTCTTTATTTCTCTGCTAGGTCCCGTCCTGCAGGCAAAAAATGCTGCAACTTTGTTCAGTCTCTCTGGGGCTGTAGCTTCCCTTCATTGTTTAAAAACAGTCATTTGTGGATTTAGAAGTCCTGTGCTTTGGCTGTTAATATCATTGAGGTGTTTTTTTAATCGACATTGCATTTAGGAAGCTTCTACCTGGAGTTTAAAGTATAGCACCACGTTTTCTTTCCTGCGATGAAGAATCAGCTTTGTTGCAGATCCTGGATTCTCCCTACTCTGACCATGTTCTCAGTGTGGCTCTAATTCATATGTCATTCTATTGAGTGCCATATCTGATCAAGCTGCTAGTGTTGATAAGCCATTTTCTTCCATCAGTCAGGCAAAATGACAAAGACCAGCACCTGGGATCCAACTGTGGGAACCGGCGTGGCCTTGTCGTCCCTGACATCCACGGCATCCTTGTTAAACTGTGGGAAAGGTTTGTGCTTTCCCGACTCTGCTTTGGATAACGTGCCTGAGATGTCTCGCATTTTGAAAGACTCCAGAAGCCAGGTTGAGAACCAGGGCAGCGTGTGGCAGTTTGAGAGGATTATGGAGCTGTGGAGACAGCCCATCTGGTCACATGACACAGATCACCTGGCTCTTTGGAGTCAGAGGTGTGTCTGCCTCTCAGCCTTTTTCTCTTTGGGGAAATCATTGTTCAGTTTGGTCTGCAGGAGAAGTGACCCTGATCCAGTTATGTTTTCACTTTTTAACATGTGAGAAAGTTTCAAAAGGAGAGCACAGGTACTCTGGTTAACCATGCAACCCTTGTGCCCCTCTCCCAAAGACTCCAGGGACTCACAGCTTACCTCTTCTCCTGGTAGTGAGCCATTCAAAAATGACAGTTTCAGAAGCCTGAGACTCCACACGTTCTTTATAAGGTTGATCCGTAATTACTTTTAAGCAGAACTGCAACTTGAACCTACTGAACTATAGGTTTTCTCTTCTATACAATGGATCGGGACGGAGCCAGTACCCTCTCGTAATGATAAGGAGAAACACCTAAAATAATGATGACCATCTTTGTTGCTGTTCAGTTGCTCTGTCGTGTCCGACTCTTTGCAGCCCCACAGATTGCAGCACACTAGGCTTCCCTGTCCTTCACTCTCTCAGAGTTTGTTCAAATTCATGTCTATTGAGTCGGCGATGCTGTTTTACAAGTATTGAGCCTTAAGTAGTCAAAGTTCATGTCTTTGGAAATAATTTTAAAATATTTTAAAACTTGAGAGAACTATAGATTTTTAAATTGTACAACATAGTTGTTAGCAAAGAAATTTCCTTTAATGTCTTTCAAATTTGAACAAGAAATATAAATTCTATAGACCTGAGTGGCCATAAAATAGACTGGTTAATACCTTTTACTCCAAGTTAAGTAGACACAGGAGCAAATGCTGCCTCCACCTATGTATGGTCATGAGTAAGTTATTTAATTTTACTACTCTTGTTTCATTGTTTATAAAATGGGAAATATAATAGTACAAACTCTAGAGGTTGATGCAAGACTTAATTGACAGTGCTGAGAGTTTTTAGGACATATTCAGTAAATGTTATCTGCTCTACCAGTTGGGCTATTTTTATTGCAATACGAAAATAAACTCAAAGTAACCTGCAGAACAAACAGTAGGGACTTTTGACACAACTGAAAAATCTAGGAGTAGGATAAACTTCAGGTATGGCTTGATCAGGGCACTCTGGTTGTCCTCCATGATTCTTTCAGCCTTATCTTGTTCATGCAATGGCTGTATGTTATTTGGTTTCCTCCTCGTGATAGCAGATAGCCAAAGTAGTTCCAGGACGTAGGCCCACATATCAACCCATTTAGAAAGAAAGAAGATTTCTCAAAGGCATCAACTATCAAAAAATAATTTCCCAATTTGCACTATGACGAGTCAGTTTAGGGTCTGTTCTCACCCCTACTGCCGTGCACTGATTGGCACAGGGAGTGGAAACATAATTCCTGCATTCTCAAAGGGAATGATATGGCCCCCAACAGGCCAAAATCATTTTCTAGGGATGAGAGGGAGGCAAAAAAAAAAAACACCAACTTAATCTTTGTGTATAAAGCATAGATATACATACAATACATGAACAGATATACAGTCTACTTGTGGAATTTGGGGGGTGAGGTGACTAGCGAACAACATAAATATCTTCAAAGGCTCCTTAAGGGAGTGATAATGAACAAGAAGGTTGAGAAACCCTAAATTTCATCAGTTGGCTTAGGCCACTGGGGTGGCCGCATCATTTCTGAAGCCAAGAGTGAAGTTGGCCCCAGCCAGATGACAAAGCTACCAGACAGTGTCGGGGGGAGTGGAGGGATGAGTCAGTGTCCACTGTACCTGCATTACCAGAATCTCAAATCTAGAGCTCTTTAAATAAAATGATTATTTTTCAAGATAAGTACAAACACGGATGCACAAATATATTTGTAAGTATCTTGCTACAGTAATGTATTCAAGTTACGGGGGTAGGAGGCCCATCATTAGAATACCTGTATTGCTCTCCCATAATTATACATTCTAAAACTCATAGGGGAATGCTCTACTGTGCTACTCATGTTTCTGGCATGTGAGCTTAAAACACCGTAGGGTTACATATTTTATTGAACCCATTTTTTCTTTTTTTTTAAGTGTTGGTTAAACACTTGCTTCTAGTCTCAGTAGTCTTGTTTGTAAGAAAATTGAGGATTCAGTCACTGGAGAGTGAGGGTGGGGCAGGAGAGATCCATTACACGAAATACCTGGCAGTCCCCGGGGGGTGTTTTGTTTATTCATATACTATAAGTGAAATAAGATCTCTACCTATTCGTAAGGAACTTGGCAACCACATCATTGCCTAGCCAGCACAGCCGGGAAGGCATAATTTCTTTGGAATTGAATACTTCCTCCACTCCTAGATGTTGGAGAGGCTAGAGACTTAATTTGCCAGAAACCATGAATAATAAAGATACTAGCTACAAGGCATTTCTGTAGTCATGCAACTAAATAAAAAGCAGACTGAGGCTGCACCAAGGCTGCCTTTTAACAAAGACTTGCTTGATGAGTAAAGATTTGAATTTGGTCGACATAGCAGACATGGGACATTCACTCTTCCATTTAGGGCTGAGTATTAAAAGCTGATATATCTCTCTTGTTTTATCTTGCCCAGATGGGTTGCGGTATCACAATTAATTAGGCTTAACAAACAGTTGAGGCGGAAAATGATGGGAGAGTGTCGTTGAAAAAGGATCAACACTCTCTGCTTTTTATTAAGTGTGATGTGTTCTAACAAAGCCCTCAGTTTGTTACTTGGGATATGTTTTCCTTTCATCTCCAACGTCTCAAAGGTAGAATTTCTTGCAAACCCTGAATGGAGTCATTTGCCTCCAGGAGGAGGCACTTTGGACAGAATCTAGGGTACTTCAGTGACCATAACAGACTGGGTTAGCCCCCTGGGGCAGACAGCTGGCAGTGATGGGCAGCAGGCATGCCAGATCACGGCAGAGGCTGTGGGCTCCAACTTGAGCAAATCTGACCTTGAGTGGATTGCTTTTTCTCTCTGAGCCCCATTTCCTCCTGAGTAAGAGAGGAGAACTGAAGCCTTGGCATTCTGGATAGTGTAAAAAATTCATGAGATAATGTGTGTAACACTGAATGCCTTGAGTGGCACAAGGACATAAATAAACGTTAGCTGTCAGGTACATAAAGAACTGAATACCAGACCCGAAGAAGGTATCTGATAAAGGATTGCTTAGGGTTTTAATTATTGTTTTTATAAGTGAGACTGATTCTCTGGAAACTGAATTTCCATCTTTATATGCAAAAATGTTCAGTAAGAGAGACTATGGAATCTCCCACACAGCCAATGTAGGGTAGACCTTAGGTATCTGGGCTTGTATTCCACACAGTAGATCCACATTTTTTGATGGCCCGTACAAAAATCTAGGAGGTCGCAGGCAGCTAGCGATAGGGTCTCTGAAGAGATAATCTCTTTATATTCCAAGATTCTGATGACCCATAAATCACTAACACCTGAACTTTGCATCCCGCCATATTGGTTATGGAAGACCAAGTCTCCAAATGGCAGTCGTTCATTGAGCTTTCAGTGACCTGTGTACGTTTCAAACCATACATCCTTTGCTTGGCCCCACCTTCCACTCTCCAGAGCCCCCGGAATTACAGAGGGCAGAAGTGGGGCTGACAAATTACAACCCACAGGGGAAGACTGGCCTGCCTCCTGTTTTTGTAAATAAAATTGTATTGGCTTGCTGCTAAGTCACTGCAGTCGTGTCCAACTCTGTGCGACTCCATAGACGGCAGCCACCAGGTTCCCCCATCCCTAGGATTCTCCAGGCAAGAACACTGGAGTGGGTTGCCATTTCCTTCTCCAATGCAAGAAAGTGAAAAGTGAAAGTGAAGTCACTCAGTCGTGTCCGACTCTTACGAGCCCATGGACTGCAGCCTACCAGGTTCCTGCATCCATGGGATTTTCCAGGCAAGAGTACTGGAGTGGGTACCACAGCCCTACTCATTCATTTACATGTTGTCCATGGCTTCTTTGAAAAACAATGGCAGAACCAAATTGTTGTAACTCAACTAGTTCCAGTTGAATAGTTGATACAAAGAATGTATCGGCCACAAAGCTGAAAATATTTACTATTAGGTTTTTTAAAATGGAGAAAGTTTGCCAATCCTCAGACTAGAAAAAACAATATATTGGGCAGAGAATGCTAGAGGAAGAAAAGTTTAGAATTTAATCATAGAGAAATAGAACTTGAAGGAATATGGAAGAATTTTCTCATAAAAAACCTAGTCTCTAGGAAATGAATAAACAATACGCAGGATCAGTGTTCAGTCTGCCTTTGCTAGGTCCTTCACTGTAGACATGGTTGGAGTTACAGATTGAGTCATTCATTTGTCCATGTATTCATACCTAAAATAATTATCAGGGGCTTACTATGTCCCAGTTCCTGTGCCGAGGTGTTAGTAAGACAAAGTCAAGTAGATTGTCTCCTGTGTTCAAGGAGTCTATTGTCAAGTAGGGGAGACATTTAAGAAAATGAAACTCTGTGGAAGGGTTTTACCCAGGTCCTTCAAGTGCTTAGGGAGTTTTAATCAGACAGGAGTAAAGCGAACGGGGAGGGATAATGGAAGCCAAGGAGACTTCCTACAGGAAGTGATTCTCAAGCTGAAGTTGAAAGGACAAGTTGGAGTTAGGTGGAGAAAGGCAGATGGGCAGGCATTTCAGGCCGTTTCAGTGGGGAAACAAGCTCTAGGGTAGGGGGATGGTTATAACGAGTTTCTAAGGTTGATGAGGAAAGAGGGGCTTCCCGGGTGGCACTAGTAATAAAGAGCCCACCTACCAATACAGGAGACATAAGAGGCGCGGGTTCGATCCCTGAGTCGGGAAGATCCCCTGGAGGAGGGCATGGCAACCGCCTCCAGTATTCTTGCCTGGAGAATCCCATGGACAGAGGAGCCTGGTGGGTTACAGTCCATAGAGTTGCAAAGAGTTGGACACAACTGAAGCAACTTAGCACACATGCACGAGGAAAGAGAGAGAGAGACAAAGTCAGAGACAGGGTTTCATTGGGGATAACATCCAAATTTGAATGGTCTTTTATTTTAAGATTAGGATTTGATGTTTTTCTTCAGAACTTTGAGGGCAGGAGACGGGTTAAGTTAGAGCTGTCCCTGGCAGGAGTGAGGCTGATAGATGCCAAGGGTGGGGGCATAGTGGAGCAGGAAAGGAGGGGACCTTAGGAGGCTGTTGCAATGATGTATGTGTGTTGCTCAGAATAGGGTAGGTTTTACTATGGCAACAAACAGTCCCAACATCCTAATGGCTTAAAGAAATAAAAGTTTATTTTCAGTTCAGACTACCTGTCCAATTGCAGGTTGGCTGGAAGCTCTGCTCATCACTGTCACTCAGGTTCACAGAATGTTCCTGAACGTTGCCAGTTGCCATAATAGAGAGTGAAGAGCTCTTCAGGGCTTTGCACTGGCAATTCAGTGCTTGGTCTCTAAGTAACTCATGTCACTTGTTTCAAGTCATTGGTCACATCACTCACTCGACCACAAGGTCCCGGGAAAGCAGTCCTTCCACTGAACAGCATGAATGTTGGTGCAGATTTGGTTCCTTAAGAAGCAGACTCTGAAGCAGATTAACAAGCAGGAAGTTTACTAGAGAGTGCTCTGAGGATCTCTACTGTAGAGAGAATAGAAAGAAGTAGGATTGAACAGAGAGAGAAACTGGGTTACAGTTCAGGCTTACAAAGACTTCAGCTGACCTCACCGGTGGCTCTGAACCTAAAAGTTGTCTCCAGCTGGAACAAGAGGTCTGGGTGTCCCCACCCCACCTTCATCACCCCATCATTGGAGATGGGCTGCCCTTGAGTCAGTGGTATGTTCTTGAAGTAGACTTCTCTCTTTAATTCCTTAAATAAAATCTGAGATGACAGCTCAAAAGTCTCTAGGCAGCTGATGGAATAAGTCTGGGCAGCTCATCACACAGCATATTATGCAAATGTCTGCCCGACAGGTGCTAGGGTCAAAACCTGAACTGTGGCAGGGCCAGTGGGAAGGAAGTAAAGTAAAGGGATTGCATTGATGTGAAGGATGAAGAATCGAGCTTTAAAACATGGCAGTCTCCCAACTGGCTCTTATGCTCTGCTGAATGAATTGTGCAACCATGGAGTTAGTTAATAGTAGCAACACATACAGAAAGAAGCGAAAACTTGGTTGATAAAGGAAATATGAGTCTACTTACCACTGAGGAAATTGGGATGCCAAAAATTGATAAGAAAACGATCTTAACATTTGAGCCCATTGTTTAGCATAAATAAATTTCTAAAGGACTGTATGATTCAAGATCAGCACAATCAGTCGCAGGATCTTTAGAAAGCATTTTTTGAACCCGTGTTGTACAGTCTGTAAAACATCAAGTTAAGAATAGACTCTCTTGCCCTTTTCAGGTTGGTGTTTGTTTTTCTCCTTCCATCTTTCCCTGGTGGAGCTGCAGCATAAAATAACTTCCTGTTCGTCCCCTACTTATGTTTCTTCTGAACATTATGTTTGGGATGTCCAGTTTGGTTGTGGAAAAGTGTGAATGACTCAAATGGGATAAAAAAAAATTGAAATTAAAATCCATAAGTAATTATATATGTGTGTGTGTGCATATACATACCTAAAAGATAAAAATTCTGACATTCGTGAAATTAACTTTAGCCATGAGAGAAGCTGGTCAATATGGTAAATTAAATAGAACCATTTCCTCCTATTATCCTAATCATTTTTAGTTTCTTGAATTTTGTGTGTGGGCAAAGCTCATTGCTTAAGTAATTATTTTCTCCTTAACTAGCGTTTTTATATCGTCTTACTGTCTTGACAAATAGCTACTAATTATTAAGCAGCTACTATGTGCTCCGCCTTGTGCTTGGTACTTTACATGTATTATCTTTTTTTAAAGAAATATATCTTTGGGGAAATATTTCAATATACAAAAGTATAAATGATAATATAGGTAAAACCCCACATACCCACCACTTAGTTTTAAGGTATCTTAATATTTTACCATGTTTTCTCTCGATACTTTTTTTTTGTAATATGATAAAAATTTACAGAATCAGTTGAAACCACGTTTTTACCTCTCCTTTCTCCCTAAAAATAGTCCTACTCTGAATTTCATGGTTTTCATCCCCAGGCACATCTTTCTCATTTTGCCACATATATTTATATCTATAAACAATATATATTATTTTTGTGTTTGTAAAATTTAAATAAGGATGTGTCATTCTGCTACCTTATTTTTCTCTCAACAGGCTTTTGGGACCTGTCTCTAAATTCATTTTAACTCTTATATTCCATTGCCTTAAACATACCAACCTCTTGTTGATGGACATTTAGGTTGTTGGCAAAGTTTTAGTGTCCCCAACATACTACACTGAAAAGATTGTGTTTGTCTTTTTGTGCTTGTGAGCAAGAGCTTCTCCAGAGTATGTACTAAAAGGGAGACTTATTAGGTTTTTGGCTTTAATAGATGTTGTGCCTTATCTCTGTCCTTACAATCACTCTTCAAGATGATATCATGAATCCCACCTCATTGGTTTTATATACTTAATAGCTAATAAGACATTGTGCAGAAGTTTGAACCGAGCTCTAAAGCTCATGAATGATATCATGATTCAGCACCACGTCTTATTAGCTAGTAAGTATATAAAACACTTAGCCTTTTGCCCCTGACTTGCAGCTTTATTAAAAAGATATATAAAGGTAGTATCTCATTTATTCACTTATTTGCTCAACAAACATTGGGTGAAAACATAGCTGAGTGCTTAAAAATGAAATGTGTAAACTTCTTGAATTTATATCCTAACTTCCCTTTTGTTAGCTATGTGAGTTCTCAGAGATTGTTCTCATTAACTTTTTTCTAGGACTTCTCTGGCAGTCCAGTGTTTGGGACTTTGCCTTCCAATATCGGAGGTGCAGGTTAAAGCCTTGGTTTGGGAACTAAGATCCCACATGCCTTGGTGAGCAAAAAAACCAGAACATAAAAAGCAGATACAATATTGTAGCAAATTCAATAAAGACTTTAAATTACATCTAAAAAATATTTTTTAAAACTTTTTTCTGCTGTAAAATATGGTTAATTATAGTGCCTCCCTTAAAGAGTTATGCTCCCAGGATTGTTATAAAAATAAAATGCATTAATATTTGAAAGCACTAAAACAGTGTTGGATGTATTCATGGATGGATAGATGGACAGTGGATGGACAAGGAGATGGATGGACGGACAGATGGGCAGATGCTTGGGTGGATGGACAAATGGTTGGACTGAACTGATGATTGGGTGGATAGATGAATGGATGGATGGATAAAAGAATGGATGGACAGACAGATGGGAAGATGGTTGGATGGCTAGATGAACAGATGAACTAATGGTTGGATGGATGGATGAATCTCTCACAATTATCTTCATATGTGCAGTCCTCACCATCTTATGCATATGCATAACCTTTGGAGCTTTTAAAATCTGCGGAAGCCTTGGCTCCAACATCCTCTCTCCTCTCCAAATTAAGAACTATAGTCTAATGTAGCAAGTAGGAAAGGGGCCCACTGACCACTGCACAGAGATCCTGTGCTCACATGGTTTCTGGCACAGCATTTTATCAGAGACTCTGTCTTCCTAATGCTGTTGTCTTCTTTGTTTATTCTTTGAAGGCAAAGATTCTCATAAATGTTTAATTGTTTCCTTTTTTTCTCCAAGATGAAGGCATTAAACTTTCTCTCTCTCAACCCTGAACCCTACTCTGGTATGACCGAGAGCCCTAGATTCTCATGTATAAAGGCTCTGGGGCCCCACTTACTGATGGCATTCTCATCCGTGTAAGTGCTCTTCTGATGTGACTCTTAAATTTCCAACTGCTTAGGAGACTGCTATTACAGGCATCATGCTATGCTTGGGTAAAGTAGCCAGCAAACATTTTTACAGGAATTAGTTAGTCTCATTAAAATGTGATTAGATGCCTATTAGCTAAAAGAGAAAAGAGAGAAATAAAATGGGCTTTGGTCAGCTGGGCCTGGGTTACAAATCAAGACTTCATCACTTACCTGCTGTGTGACCTTGGGCCAAGTGACTTCGTTGCTCTGAACTTGTTTCTTATACAAAAGATAAAATAAGATGTACATTTTAAGTTTGATATAAAAGTGTAACATGGATTCAGAAAAGGTAGCTTTTCCAATGTAAATGTTTGGATGCCTTACAAAGTTGATCCTAAAGCCTGAAATTATCATGCTAGTCATGAATAGTGCAAACTGTGATCAGGAATTAAGCCCAAATGCCCACATATACTAGCTGTGTGTCATGAGCAAGTTACATGCTCTCTTCGTGCCCCCTTTTCTCACCTGTGTGATGGGGATGGTATTATAATAGTGCCTGCCTCTTGGGATTGTTGAGGGGACAACACAAGATTACATAATAAAGGTCTCTCTGGGGTACCTGGCTCAAAATCAGCAGTTAAGGAGTGTCATTTCTACTTAATGAACATTTTATATGTTGTCAGACATAGCGCTAAGCATTTGGCCACGCTGCACGTCTTGCAGGATCTTACTTCCCTGACCAGGGATCGAACCCAGCACCTCGGCAGGGAAAGCACCATATTCTAACCACTGGACCACTGGGAAATTCCCTAAGCATTTCATATTTACCATTTCATTTAATTCTCCTAACAATGACATGAAGTAGGCACTATAAAACCCATTTGGCAGACATAAACATTGTTTAGCATGTTAAGTCACTTAGCCAAGAGCAAAGATGGAGGATTCAGTTCTGTCTAAATCCATCCCTCAGCCACTGCATGGAATGGGCGTGGTTTGCAAACCATTCAGCCTCTTCCTTTTCCACGTGTGCCTTCATTGAGTCCTTTCTAGCACTTTTCCGGCCTCTAATCTCTGCCTCTACCCAACCCTGTAGTCACAGCAGGTATTAATAAACCCATTGAGACTGAATGACTAATGCCATTTTCCGTCTACAGTCTACTCCCAGCCCAGCCTCCAGAGTGGTTTGTTAAATGTTAAGTCAGATCATGTCATCCATCGTCTTGTTCAGAACCCTGTAATGACTAACAACTCAGAAAAAGCCCGTCTCACTTTTAACCTACCAGGTGCTGCATAATGGATACCTTCTTCTCTAGTGTCCTTCACCAACCACCCCCAGCAGACACGCTCAACTTCTGGTCTTTTTATTATTACTAATGTTAGCATTCTATTCACTGTATTTGTGTATGCGTGTGTATTCTAGTTAATAGTTGACATATAGCATTATATTTGTTTCAAGTGTACAGCATAATGATTCAATATTTATATATATTGTGAAATGGTCACCACAATAAGTCTAGTTAACTTCCATCGCCACACATAGTTAGAGATTTTTTGTTCGTATAATGATAGCTTTTAAGAGCTACTGTCTTAGCAACTTTCAAACATACAATACAATATTATTAACTATAGTGCCACGTGGTACATTACATCCCTTGACCTATTTATTTTAGAAAGTTTATGCCTTTTGATCCCCTTCGCCCATTTCACCCACCCTCCAAGCCCTGCCTTTGCATGTGTGTTCAGTCGTGTCCGACTCTTTGCAACCCCACGGACTGCAGTCTGCCAGGCTCATCTGTCCATGGAATTTTTCAGGCAAAACTACTGGAGTGAGTTGCCATTTCCTACTCTAGGGGATCTTCCCACCCCCAGGGTCAAACCCGCATCTCCTGGATCTCCTGCATTGGCAGGCAGACTCTTTATCACTGAGCCTCTTGGGAAGCCCACCTCTGGCCAACCACCAATCTGTGTCAGTGAGCTGCCTTGACCTCTGGTCTCAACTTGAGATGCTCTTTCTCTCTGTAAGTCTTCTCCAGCAACACGGACCTCTTTGCTGTTCCTTCAGCCCTGCCAACGCATTCCATCCTCAGCCTTCCTGGATGGATTCCATCCATCCAGCCTTTGCCCTTGGCATTTTCTCTGCCTGGAACTTTGTCACCCAGAGGGTCACGAGACACGCTTCCCCCTTCACTTCCTGCAGATCTTTCTTCAGATGCCACCCAACCAGTGAGGCCACCCTGGGCTGTTCTCTTATTCTGCTTTATTCTTCTCTGTAACCCTATCACCACCTGACGTTAGGAAATCTATTTGCTTAGGTGCTTACTGTGTTTCCCCAACCGGAATGTTAGCTGATGAGGTGGAGAAACTTTGCTTTGTTCACTGCAGTGTCCTCAGCTCCTGAAACATAATATTCCTTCAGAAATAGTTCTTGACTAAATGAACAAACTAGCTCAGTCAGTAGGGCATGAGAATCTTAATCTCAAGGTCGTGGGTTCGAGCCCCACATTCAGTGAAGTTTTGGGCTTCACTGGTAGCTCAGACGGTAAAGAATCTGCCTGCAATGCGGGAAACCTGGGTTTGATCCCTGGATTGGACGTTCCCCTGGAGGATGGCATGGCAACCCACTCCAGTATTCTTGCCTGGAGAATCCCATGGACAGAGGAGCCTGGAGGGTTGCAAAGAGTCCGACATGCTAAGCGCAGCACAAATGAACAAAGGGATCTGCTTTACATTTTAAGAAACTTGCTCTAGCCACTGTGGCGGGGAAGGGTGGGGAATGGTAAGAGCAGTCAGGAGGCCGTTTCTGATGCCCAGCCTAGGGACAGTGTACTGGGGTGGGCTGGAATGGTGGCCGCACGTGCTATAGGAAGAAGCTAGGAATTTGGAGCAGGAGGCTGCTGCACGAAGGGGACTCTGTCCAACGAGAATGTTTACAGTCTATGAAGTTTTGGAAACATCCAGGACGAGGCTGTGTGTGTTGAAATGGATTTGTGTCTGTGTGTGTTTACTCTTTTTCATTATGGAAAATAACCCCAAGCCAGTGTAAGCTGATTGCGAGTAGTTCTCTGAAAGTCATTCCGTTAAGGAAACAGAGGGCAGAGAGCAGAGCGAGATGTTTCCTCCCACCCCTGTAAAACAGGGTCAGTCAGGGACCCCGGCTTCTGTGTTCTACCAGCTGCAAGTCCCCGCCCGTGCCCAGCCCAGGGTGTGGAAGCTGGCAGTTTCTGCAGTTCTCGTCAGCACTGACTGTCAAGTGATCTCTGTTTCCTGTGCCCGGCCCTGTGGTTAAGCTCTGGAAGGTGCCCTCTTTGGCCTGACCAATGCTGACAAACGTTTCAGACCCCTGGCTTTCTCTTCGTGGCACTCTGTGGAAGTTGATTATCATTCTGACCCTGGCCCAGATCATTCCCATCCCCTGGAAATAAGGATGGATGGACCCTTTGGATTTGCCTGGATTCCTGGGAGGAAAAAAAACTTTCTTTCTGCTCTTCATTAGTGTTAAATTAAAAGCTTGCTATCCCTAAGTCTTTGGCTATGTCCAAGCTTTTTAAAATTCTGCAAGCACAGACAATATAAAGAGAGTTTGACCCGTTGAGTTACAAGAGCTGGGTTATGGTGTCTAATTATCAACCTCAAATAATGACGGAATCATTCGGAGAAGGCAATGGCAACCCACTCCAGTAGTCTTGCCTGGAAAGTCCCATGGATGGAGGAGCCTGGTGGGTTGCAGTCCATGGAGTCGCTAAGAGTCCGGCACGACTGAGCAACTTTACTTTCACTTTTCAGTTTCACGCATTGGAGAAGGAAATGGCAACCCACTCCAGTATTCTTGCCTGGAGAATCCCAGGGACAGAGGAGCCTAGTGGGCTGCCGTCTATGGGTTCTCACAGAGTCGGACACGACTGAAGTGACTTAGCAGCAGTAGCAGCATAATCTTTCAGAACAAAAAGGAATATGAGGCGTTTACCAAATATTTCCTGAAGACAAAGTGCACTTACTTTTAACCAATAGTTAAATATCAGCTTTTAAATGTAATCAGAGTTTTAAGTTTGAAGCAGTTTGGTTCAGGATATGAAGAATCTTAACCATCAACTCATATTTAAATTTATGGGGTCTTTCCTTCCTTAAGATTTTGTATATTAATCTTTCTAGGTATTGATGCCAGATATAGTTCCAGCTAAGCTCATGAGATTTTTTCCTGTCAAATTCCTTCTGGAAATGAGATTTCTTTTAGTGAATGTATTTTTCCTTTAATAAACTTCAGAAACCAACTCTGAGTTTGAAAAAAATTTTTTCTGAGATGTTAGTGCCAGAGTCTGAACAGTGCCCTTTATTCACTACCAAATTGCATCAGTTTAAGTTTTTTTTTTTTCAGGCTCAGGCATTACATTAGGTCACAAATATAGCAAAAACTTGCCACACCTTTATGCTGTGTATTGTGTGTTTTAAGTATTTAATTATGTCTTTCTATCCTTTTCTTCCCCACCCTCTTTTTTGGTATACTTTCTCTGCGTCAAATAGGTCACACTTAAATGTGTAAATAAATAACATATGTGTGTGTGTATACATGTATATATGAAAAATGTATAAATACACGTACACATATGTGCATGTGTGTTTATATATGTCACTGTATCTGAAGTTTTTCCCCAAAATAAGACCACGAGCCAACATATTTACCAGACATCACTTTTCTTCCCCTAATCTTCAACATCACTTCTAAATTTATATTATAGCCCTGAAGTAAATATCTAGTACCAATAATATGTTTGGGTTCCATAATAGATTGTATCCTTCAGGAAGTTGCTATCAATTTTGATGAAGTCCAGCAAATGAAGATTTGGTCAACAATGTCACTTGTTTCCCTTGGTTTAAAAATGAAGAAAATACAAAATCAGAGAACTGGTAGTGTGTTCCTGGTCACCTTCTGCATTGGCTCAGCTCACTGATCTGTGAAGTGAGGCCTTGGCGTGGGCTGCCATACTGGAGGCTGCTGGGTGGTCAGTAAACAGCAGTAGGGCAGGTCACTCAAAGTGCAGCTCTTGCGTCTACCCCTTCCCCAGCAGCTCCATCCAAGGAGGACCAGGTGGGTAGTTAAGAGCTTGAGGGACCTGTGAGGAAAAAGAGGAAGCAGCCTTCCTTGGCCCATGCAGCTTCATTTATTATTTACAGATATTAATGACATCAGTCTGTTTTAATGGAACATGTAATGAGATGAACAGCTTTATCTATTTCCTTTGAGTGATTTGCACATACCCTTTGGGAGCTAAGGATGTTGGAATCAGATAAATATGAGCTCTAATCCTGTTCCTTATGCCTTCCTGGTTGTATCACCCAAAGCTTAATACCTCATTCTTTTGAGCCTCAGTTTCCTCATCTATGAAATGGGAACATAATATATCGTCATACTGTTGGCAGCTGTTTTTTGTTTAGTTTTGATTTTTTGGCCATGCCATGCAGCATATAGGATATTAGCTCCCTGACCAGGGATTGAACCCCTGCCCCATACATTAAGAGCACAGAGTTCTAACCATTGGACTACCAGGGAGGTCCCTGTTGCCAGGTTTAAGGGAAAGGATGCCCTTGTGACTGCTCATAATGGTGTCTAGAACATTGTTGGGGGCCAGAATGAGGCACTCCGCCGGTGGCAAAGGTCATGAGGAAGGAGGCTTGACATACACAAAGGTGGGATCGAGCCTCAGGAGTCCCCCTGGAAATCCTCGAGCATCTACCCCCATAACCAGAGCCTGCCTGCTTTACTACTTTGTGCTCCCACCTACACCTCTGACTTTACAGGGGGCTGTCCCCCGCCACCTCTTTCGGAGAAGGAGTTAAACTAGAGCTCCAGTTAATAAAAACTCCTGGGCGTGACAAGAGTGTTTTAACCTACAAACTCCTCTGAAGGTTCTCTAGCCTGCCTGACAGGCTTGTCTGGCCACATGTGATTGCTCACAGCCTCCCAACCGTGAGAGGCACGAGATGCTTTAAACCTTCTAAAAACAGGTTCCTTAGAAAAGTTAGAAAACTATTAGTATAAGTATAATGGGCTGATTAGAAATTGTATTGGTGAAGGGTTTTTCATTTGTTGAGCCAGTGTTTGTTGCTAAGTCTCCATATCCCCTGCCCTTACACACATTAATGAATATATAGAAGAAATAAGTATTAACCTTTGATATTAATCACGTTAGACCTTAGGCTAAGTAAATTCTTTCCTTAACTAAAACCCACTACACCCTCACCCTATAGGAATGTAACTTTATTTGGGTGGCATCTGTTTTGAGAATAATCACCCCTGGAGAAATAAGTGTCCTGGTTGACTGACCGCTGTCACAAGGAGAGGGTCATAAATTGTCAGCAGGCCCCCTGGCCAGAAGATGATGTAACACCCCTAAGACCTCTGTATACATTTGTATGAAGCACCTGACTTTGATAAAAGTCAGGACTGCTGACCCCGCGTGACTTTTGCATAACATCTCAGTGTATAAAAGTAGACCATGGAAAATAAAGAACTGGGATCAGTTTCTCGAAATGCTGGTCTCCCCATGTCGCTCGCTCTCTCACTCTGGCTGAGTCTCCATCTGGAGCTCGGAACCCACCAAGCTTACTAATTTTGCCTGGGCTTCTAAGATCCAACCGGGGAGGCCTCAGTGTCTCCTCTCCTTCGGGAGAACGGAAGGATGCCTGCGGCCTACGTAAGTGGTGCAAACTTCTTGTCTTGAAGTTTTATTGGTCTCCCGCGTAAACCAAGCTACTCAGCCTCTTTTCTCCACTGAATTTTCCTACTGAGCTATCCTCATTCTATTACTCTTTACATCTCTAATTAATATCTAATTGAAGCTATTGTATCCTGATCCTCGCCATCGCCATCCCCGCTTCGAATACCCTGGATCAGCCTGGGCTGGACCCCGGCAGAACGACTAGAACACAGTACATTGTAGTTTAGGGAAAAGGCCTTGGTACTGAAATACGCCAAAAAAGACAAATGTTAGAAATGGGATATTCGCTTCCTCTCTCATCTCAATGAAGTTATCTTAAATAAGGATAAGAGATGAGGTGGATATTTTGAAGCAGAATTTAATTATAATCTGATAAATTGTTACAACCTTTTCATAGAAGAGTTTAGTTGTATCTAATCAAAACGTAAGATATGTGCCCTGTTTGATCAAACATTTCCATTTCAGGAAGTTGTCTGAAGGGCGTAATGATACATGTGTAAGGATTTTCATAGCAGAATGATTTGAAATAGCAAACCAGTGGAGACATGAATAGGAGGATGATTAATAGAATGATAATCCCTCCAAAGCATGGGATTCTGTGACATCAGTAGAAAAAGTGAAGTAGACCTATACGTCACAGCCTCCCAGAATTGTCACTGATCTATTTTGGGGTGAAAATAAACACAAAAGACAGAACACTATACAGGATGTGTGTGTGTGTATGTGTATGTATGTGTCTATAGAGGTGGTGCCTGTGGTAAAGAACCTGCCAGTGCAGGAGATGTAAGAGACACAGGTTCGATCACTGGGTTGGGAAGATCCCCTGGAGGAAGGCATGGCAACCCACTCCAGTATTCTTGCCTGGGAAATCCCATGGACAGAGGAGCCTGGCAGGCTACAGTCCATAGAGTCGCACAGAGTCAGACACGACTGAACTGACTTAGCATGTGGCACATAACAGAGAGACAAAAAGACATAAATAAATGTGAGAAGTGTGTATCTATGTTCTTGTACATGAGAGAACAGGGTTGGAAATACATAGACCAAACCATTTATAACGTTTACCCCAGGGAAAGGTCAGTAGACAAAGGGAAAGGTTTCTGCTTCTTTTACTTCAGTCATTCTGAATTTCAATTGCCTACAGCAAGGATATATGTGATTTTTTAAAAACTTCCTATTCAAAACATCTGATCCAGGCTGTTGTGTACAGAGTTTCTGGGGAGCAGGAATGTGTTTAGTTTAGCCTTGTGTCACAGCACCTGGCATGTAGCAGTGTCTCTGCACGAGTATTATTTTTGTGTCTGTTTAATGATGACTATTAGCCATTACTGACGCAGTTACTGCTGTTACCCAAAGAGTGCGTGGTGGAGTCTGGCTGCTCGCTGCCCAAAAGCCAATAAACAGGCCACATTGGTGGAAAGGGAAGTTTGCTCTATTTCAGATGCCGGCAACTGGGTGGTGAGGGTGGTGGCCTCACCAGCAACCAGTGGGGCAAGAGCTTTTATAGACAGAAAGAGGGAGCTACTGGCAGAAATGGCACAAGTCCGCTCTGACAGTCATCTTCAAATTGGTCATTGCTGGTCTGACCAGCATCATCTTGATTGATTGAGGTATAATCTTCCCAGAGTTCATTTGTTCCCATTTCTCTGAGGCCAGTTCTAGGAACTGTGGAAGCTTATGTCTTGGATCAGAAGATGAGATGGCTAGATGGCATCATCATGAAATGTTCATGCAATGAACGTGAACTTAAGCAAACTTCTGGAGATGGTGAGGGACAGGGAGGCCTGGCGTGGTGCTGTCCATGAGGTCACAGAGTCAGACACAACTGGACGACTGAACAGTAACACGAATGTTGTGAGTACAGTCTGGTCACCGTGAAGTTAACTTCTCCACCTGGTATTTTAGTATCTGTAAGACATATCACAGGATATGGCACAGAATATTATCTATAGCCCTTGAGAAAGATCTTAAGGTCCTTGACTGTGCTTAATGACTACATTATTATTATTTAGCCTCCTTTGACTGTTTTCCTTTGTTTCCGCATTTCTCATTTCTCTGATTAAATTCGCTCTTTGACTAAAGTTTACGAAAGACAATAGACAGACAGAGGCCATGGTGCGTATGGGGGCAGGGGTAGGGAGCAGTGGCAAGGACCATAGGGTCTTGCTTCTTTCACTGCCAGGGAAATCCTGACAGTCCAGTGCCTAAGACTTCACCTTTAAATGCAGAAGGTGCAGCTTTGATCCCTAGTCAGGGAACTAGGATCCTACATGATTGTGGCCAAAAAACTGAAACTTAAAACAAAAGTAATATTGTAACAAATGCAACAGACACTGGAAAAATCAGATCAGATCAGATCAGATCAGTCACTCAGTCGTGTTCGACTCTTTTCGACCCCATGAATCGCAGCACGCCAGGCCTCCCTGCCCATCACCAACTCCCGGAGTTCACTGAGACTCAAGTCCGTCGAGTCAGTGATGCCATCCAGCCATCTCATCCTCTGTTGTCCCCTTCTCCTCCTGCCCCCAATCCCTCCCAGCATCAGAGTCTTTTCCAATGAGTCAGCTCTTCACACGAGGTAGCCAAAGTACTGGAGTTTCAGCTTTAGCATCATTCCTTCCAAAGAAATCCCAGGGCTGATCTCCTTCAGAATGGACTGGTTGGATCTCCTTGCAGTCCAAGGGACTCTCAAGAGTCTTCTCCAACACCACAGTTCAAAAGCATCAATTCTTCGGCTCTCAGCCTTCTTCACAGTCCAACTCTCACATCCATACATGACCACAGGAAAAACCATAGGCTTGACTAGACGGACCTTTCTTGGCAAAGTAATGTCTCTGATTTTGAATATGCTATCTAGGTTGGTCCTAACTTTCCTTCCAAGGAGTAAGCGTCTTTTAATTTCATGGCTGCAGTCACCATCTGCAGTGATTTTGGAGCCCAGAAAAATAAAGTCTGACACTGTTTCCACTGTTTCCCCATCTATTTCCCATGAAGTGATGGGACCTGATACCATGATCTTCGTTTTCTGAATGTTGAGCTTTAAGCCAACTTTTTCACTCTCCACTTTCACTTTCATCAAGAGGCTTTTGAGTTCCTCTTCACTTTCTGCCATAAGGGTGGTGTCATCTGTATATCTGAGGTTATTGATATTTCTCCCGGCAATCTTGATTCCAGCTTCTGTTTCTTCCAGCCCAGCGTTTCTCATGATGTACTCTGCATATAAGTTAAATAAGCAGGGTGACAATATACAGCCTTGACGAACTCCTTTTCCTATTTGGAACCAGTCTGTTGTTCCATGTCCAGTTCTAACTGTTGCTTCCTGACCTGCATACAGATTTCTCAAGAAGCGGATCAGGTGGTCTGGTATTCCCATCTCTTCCAGAATTTTCCACAGTTTATTGTGATCCACACAGTCAAAGGCTTTGGCATAGTCAATAGAGCAGAAATAGATGCTTTTCTGGAACTCTCTTGCTTTTTCCATGATCCAGCGGATGTTGGCAATTTGACCTCTGGGTCCTCTGCCTTTTCTAAAACCAGCTTGAGCATCAGGAAGTTCACAGTTCACATATTGCTGAAGCCTGGCTTGGAGAATTTTGAGCATTACTTTACTGGTGTGTGAGATGAGTGCAATTGTGCGGTAGTTTGAGCATTCTTTGGCATTGCCTTTCTTTGGGATTGGAATGAAAACTGACCTTTTCCAGTCCTGTGGCCACTGCTGAGTTGTCCAAATTTGCTGGCATATTGAGTGCAGCACTTTTACAGCATCATCTTTCAGGATTTGGAATAGCTCAACTGGAATTCCATCACCTCCACTAGCTTTGTTTGTAGTGATACTTTCTAAAGCCCACTTGACTTCATATTCCAGGATGTCTGGCTCTAGGTCAGTGATCAAAAAAATATTTTTTTAAAGCAGTATTTGTATTCATTGGGGAACCATAGAATTTTTTATGGTTAAAGTAAGTCCATACATTTTTTTTAGAGAGACGCATGGTTTTTAGTCAAAGTCTTTTATTAATGGTGTATATTCACCATATATTTTCTAAACATATATGACTCACATACTACAGTAATGTAAAATTTTACAGAGGTGAGATCATTCTATACATCTTAGTTTGAAATGTATTTACTTACACATTTTAGATACTGATCTATCTCATTATTTTTTTATAACCATTGTGTATTCAATGGTATGAATGTACCTCAATTAATTTCACCAATCCCCTATTAATAAACATTTAGGTTGTTTCTAGATTTTACTAAGACAGAGGTTACCATGAACATCCTTATGTAAAACATTTGTGGGAGAATTTCTGGAAGATACATACCTTGTTGGGAAGGACATTGAATTTCCAAAAAGTTGTACCAATTTCTGGTGCCACTGAGTGAGCAAGAACCCTTCTTTTCCATATCGTAGCCAACAACTTTTGATTTATACTGTGGTACTAGCGAAAAAAAAAAACGTTTTATATTTGTTTTCATTTTATCTCCTTACTTAGTGAAACTGCTTTTCAAAGCTTTCCTGAGGGTCCTGATTCTTGGAACACTGGAATTGTACGTGTCCAAGAGTGTCAGGAACGCTTCCCAGGTGGCGCTAGTGGTAAAGAACCTAACCTGTCTGCCAGTGCAGGAGACATAAGAGACATGGGTTCCATCCCTGGGTTGCAAAGATCCCCTGGAGGAGGGCATGGCAGCGCACTGCAGTATTCTGGCAGCCCACTCCAGTATTCTTGCCTGAAGAATCCCATGAACAGAGGAGCCTGGCAGGCTACAGTCCGCGGGGTTGCAAAGAGTTGGACATGGCAGAAGCGACTTAACATGAAGCAAGAGAGGGTCAGGGGAAGCATACTCTGCATTTCATCACAGTATAAATTAGTTTGCATGCTTTAGAGCAAATTGTAGTCTCTTAGAAAGTGTTTGTCCTCTCATAGTGATACAGAATTTCCTTGTATAGTTAAAATAAGTTTGTGTAGAGCATTGCTGGTTGAAATCCAAGTATCACAAAGACAGATTTTCATGTAGTCTCTCTGCCATGTACTATATAAAGTCTTAGGATTTACAAATAGCTGAGAATAGTTATTTCTTTTCACATCCATCATACTCTGGTTTCATACCATGGTTTCCCCACGTAGTATTTAGTGGAGTTCAGAAATCTTGTTTTATTCTTATCTGTAAACATTCTCAACTTCATTTAGATTAGCTTGAAAGAGATCACCAAGGCTTTAATTTTTTTTTTTTTTAACAAGGGATAAAGCTTAGGGCGGGAGAACAGAACCATGCACCATTTATTTTCCCTTTTTCGCCTTTTCTCTTTTGAATGTCTGAGGCCTGTAAGCTTATTTGGCTCTCTAAATCCATATTTATTAACTTAAATATAATTTAGCCAGAGTTGAATTGTTGCAGTGAGATTTCATAGCAACAAGCGACCATGAAACTGTCATTTGTCTCTTTTTGGGGAGGCACCAGAACTGATTACTTGGGAGACGATTTGTGCTCTTAATGTCATGGTGATTTGAGATTGCACCCTGAAGGTGAGGATGGGGTGACCTGAAGATTCATTTGTGTACAGGCTTTCTTAAGGGCCAGCCTAACTGAGAGGTAAATTGAAATGACTAGAGGAAGCCCCTCAAAGAGGGCGTTTGTCATGTGTTAGCTGGGCAGCACTCGCTGTCGGCGTTCTGTTAAACACGCCAACTCCCTTCTAGAGGTGCCACCAGGCAAATGGCTAAAAGGCAGTTCTGCATGCAAGCTTCCTACCATGGCCACCAAGGGGGCCAGATTATCCTGTCTGCTCCCTGTTCACCCAGGGGGGCAAGCCCAAGACCTCAACTTGGCCTGTGATACCCCTGTGCTCCTGTGCTCTGAGTTCTGAGCTAGAGGAGAGAACCATGAAAAGAGCAGTGGGGGCAGGACACAGACAAGGTAGTTGTATGACATGGAATACAACTCCAGGTGTTTGCTCCCTTATGGGTTCTCTTGTTTCCTGTTCATCTTCTAAGCCTGCTTACAAGGGCCATGTCTTTTTTCCTTCTTCTATCCTGAGAGGTCTTAACTGGCTCAGAGATCAATATCACCTCCCATGTGTCTTGAGAATATCCTGACTGATCCTGAAGCCAGTCCTTACTGCTGTTTTCCATGTCGTAGAGTACACTGTTGTTGCTGCTGTTGTTTAGTCACCAAGTTGTGTGTGCTCAGTCACTCAGTCGTGTCCAACTCTTTGCAACCCAATGGACTATAGCCCACCAGGCTCCTCTGTCCATGGCATTTCCCAGGCAAGAATCCTGGAAGGGGTTGCAGTTTCCTTCTTCAGGGGATCTTCCCAACCCAGGGATTGAACCCAGGGATGGAACCTGCGTCTCCTGCTTGGCAGGCAGATTCTTTACCACAGAGCCACCAGGGAAGCCCCATAGAGTACATACATGGTGCTAATGTTTGTGTGGTACCAGGGTAAATGTATATGACGCTGCTCAGAGCTTGAGGTGACAATCTGCAGGATCTTAGGCTGCCTTGAGGGCTGAGCAGACCAGTAGCTCAGGATACCCTTCCCCCTGTTACATCCACAAACAGGTTGTGAAGCTGTGGTCAAAGCTAATCATGATGACCTTATTCCTTTTGCTCATGATTGGTTTAGGGTAAGCATATGACCTAGGTGTGGCCAATGGCATGCAAGGCATTGATGCATTTCTTGAAAAGCTCTTTTTACTCCTAAAAAGAGACATAGAGAAAGAGATAGTCCTTCTTTTGGAGTAAGGATGTGGTACTTGGAAGAGTGACCACTATATGCAACCATGAGAAAATGTTAGTTTCAGGAGAACATGCTGAGTGGAAAAAATGGAAGGAATTTGGGACTTGGATGGCAGTGCTATTCTGTGGACCTCACCAACCTTGGAGCTACCCTCCCTTTAGATAGTAAGATAATCGATTCATAACGTTGAAGTTGTTTTTACTTAGATTTTGTTTGTTGTTGTTCTTCAGTTGCTAAGTCATTTCCGACTCTTTTCAACCCCGTAGACTGCAGCATGCCAGGCTCCCCTGTCCTTCACTATCTCCCAGAGTTTGCTCAAACTTACGTTCATTGAGTCGGTAATGCCATCCAACCATCTCATCCTCTGTCGCCCAGTCCTCCTCCTGCCCTCAATCTTTCCCAGCATCAGGGTCTCTTCCAATGAGTTGACTCTTCCAGTCAGGTGGCCAAAGTATTGGAGCTTTCATCATCAGTCCTTCCAATGAATATTCAGGGTTGGTTTCCTTTAGGACTGACTAGTTTGATCTCCTTGCTGTCCAAGGGAATGTCAGGAGTCTTCTCCAGCACCACAGTTTGAAAGGATCAGGTATTCAGTGTGCAGCCTTCTTTATGGTCCAACTCACATCTGTACATGACTGCTGGAAGAAAATAATTTTGTCTGGATGGACCTTTGTCGGCAAAGTAATGTCTCTGCTTTTTAATATGCTGTCTGAGTTTGTCATAGCTTTTCTTCCAAAGAGCAAGTGTCTTTTAATTTCATGGCTGTAGCCACCATCTGCAGTGATTTTGGAGCCCAAGAATATAAAGTCTGTCATTGTTTCCACTTTTTTCCCATCTATTTGCTATGAAATGATGAGACCAGATGCCATGATCTTAGTTTTTTAATGTTGAGCTGTAAGCCAGCTTTTTAACTCTCTTCTTTCACTGTCATCTAGAGGCTCTTTAGTTCCTCTTCACTTTGTTTGATACTTACTACAAAAAGGATTCTGATATAAGATCTGCTCAGGACTTGAGGGTCACAACTTGTAGAAGGTTGTCCAACCAAAAAGGTGCTCAAGAAAAGAAACTTCTGAGGAAAGAATGGAATAGCTGAAGTTGTACTGGTAAAAGGAAAATGTTTAAATTCAAAGTAAGTTAGATAAAAATAGAAGGAAGCTTTTTTTAAGTGCTTTACATTAGAAATCACAAAACTTTTTTCATTAATATGATAGTGGTCTTGACCAGAAATATTTGCCAGCATCTCAGCAAAACTTTAGAGAAAGGAAAGATTTTTGCAGTTGTAACAATTGCAGGAGGCAGAACTGCATATAGGTCAGAAACCTGGCCCTGGAGCCAAACTGTCTAGGTTTAGATCCTGCACCTGCTACTTCCTGCTCTATGACTTCATGTAAGTTACTTAACCTCTCTGGGCTTCATTTTTCTCATCATCTGTAAAATAAAGATAATACTAGTTCCTACCTCAAAGACGTTATTGTGTATATCTTTACAAAATATAGGAACAGCATTTGGTGTATATGTACCATGTAAGGGTTTGCTAGTATTAGTTAGCAGTTATCATCAGGTGGCACTAGTGGTTAAGAATCTGCCTTCCATCCCTGGGTCAGGAAGATTCCCTGGAGAAGGGAATGGCAACCCACTTGAGTACTCTTGCCTGAGATATCCCATGGACCGAGGAGCCTCGTGGGCTACAGTCCATAGGGTTACGAAGAGTTGGACACAACTGAGTGCTCGAGAACACACACACAGCATAAACGATCATCCAAATCTGCTGCTGCTGCTGCTGCTAAGTCGCTTCAGTCGTGTCTGACTCTGCGCGACCCCATAGACGGCAGCCTACCAGGCTCCTCCGTCCTTGGGATTCTCCAAGCAAGAACACTGGAGTAGGTTGCCATTTCCTTCTCCAATGCATGAACGTGAAAATTGAAAGTAAAGTCACTCAGTCGTGTCCGACTCTTAGCGACCCCATGGACTGCAGCCTACCAGGCTCCTCCGTCCATGGGATTTTCCAGACAAGAGTACTGGAGTGGGGTGCCCTTGCCTTCTCTGCATCCAAACCTATGCACACGTTAAAAAAAAAAAAAGTCACTTAAACACAGGTGCTTCTATGACTACACAGTCACTAAAGTGGCTAAAATAAGGTCTGTTATACTAAGTGTTGGCAAAGACCTCTCATACATTACTGATGGGAGTGTAAAATGGTGTGGCCCTTTTGGGAAATTGGGCTTCCCTGGTGGCTCAGACAGTAAAGAATCCGCCTGCAATGCAGGAGACCTGGGTTCGATCACTGGGTTTGGAAGATCCCCTGGAGGAGAGCATGGCAACCCACTCCAGTATTCTTGCCTCGAGAATCCCCATGGACAGAGGAGCCTGGTGGGCTATAGTCCATGGGTTCACAGATAGTCAGACACAACTGAGAGACTGACACTTAACACTTTGGGAAATGGACAGTTTCTTAAAAAATTAAACATGCATCCATCCCATGATCTGTTAGCGCCACTTCTAAGTATTTAATCAAGAGAAATAAAAATTTATATACATACTCATATACAAACACACAGACACACATACACACAAGACTTGTAAATGAATGTTCATAGCCTATTTCTTTATAATACCTCCAAACTAGAAATAGCTCAGGTTTCCATTAACAGAAGAGTAAATAAACTGTTGTATATGTATACAATAGAATACCTACTCAGCAATAAAAAATGAATTAACTGCAAATATATCCAACACCATTAATGAATTTCGAAAACATTTTGCTCAGTGAAGGAACACTCATCAAAGAATACATACGTTCTAATTCAATTCATATGATGTCCTAGAACAGGAATAGCTGATCTATGGTAATAGAAATCTATTCTAATCTATGGTAATAGAAATCTGAACAGTGGTTGCTTCTGAGAGATGGGGAAAGATTGGGCAGAGGCAACTGGGAGAATATTCTGCAAGTTCTTTATTTCGGTAGGGGTGCGGACAATATAGGTGCATACATTTGTCAAACTTGATCAAGTTGTAATACCTAGAGGATGTATATTTTGCTATTTATAGCTCTGTTTTAAAATGAAACAAAAAACAATAGCAGATGCTGCACAGGTCTTGGAAAGTAAATGTACAAGATGAGCATCTTTTCATCCTGGGTAGCAAGAAGAATATCAAAAACTATGAGTCATGTCTGAAGGATACAGTAGTTGACTTGAGGGATTGTCTCCCAGTGGCCAATACGGGACAGTTTGAACATCGACAAAGACAACAACTTAAATTTTATTATGGCACATATAATATATCTAAATACATATGTTTATGAATACTTAAATAAAAAACCAATTTGGCTACCATTAGAAGTGCCAACCTACTATTTTGAAAACTGGTAAATAAAGGTGAAGAATTGAGCATTTGCAATCTCTGCTTTATGAATTGTACCACTTAGTAACCCATTCATGGATGAGAGGAAATTTCTCACTTGAGAAATAGTCTAGCTCAAAGTAAAGGGTGATAGAATTGGAAAGTCATCATATTGAAACCCTTAGTCAATTAAATGATCTAACTATTGAGCTAACATCACAAGGAGAGGTAGCCCAAATGAGAAAACACAGATTGGTGACCAGTGAAACCATCCTGACAAAAAGAGACCTGATTAGTATCTGACCAAGCCTTCAGGCTCAACCAAAGTACAGGAAATACAGTGAACAAAAGACCATGTTAAAAGACACCAGAGAGATGTAATCAACAGAACTCAGATGGTGGGAGAACTGGCAGAATAAACAGCCCAGTTTCTTCAACAAATAAATTAGAATGAGAGCGAGACAGAGAAGAGGCAAAAAAGAGGGAAAGATGAATGGGAGAGAAACTTCTAGATTAACAGAGACCTAAGAGAAATAACAACAAAATGCATTTGTAATCAGTTTTGGATCTTGATTCAAACAAACTTGGAAAAAAAATGCCTTCAAAAATTAAGTGGAAATTTGAACACTAACTGGATATTTGATGATTATTAGTTAATATTGGGCATTTTGGGGTAATTAAAGTTTTATATTTTTTAAAAATGTCCTTAGCTTTTATATTGGAATATTTACAGATAAAATTTTTTGACCATCTTAGATTTGCTCCAGAGTAATACATAAAAAGGACAGAAAGTGGATGAGAATATTAATGAAACAAGATTAGCCATGTGTTAAAACTGTTAAAACTGGTTGATGGATACATGGAGGTTCATTATACCCATCTGTCACTTTTTGTAAGGACTTGAAATTTTCCACCATAAAAAGTTCTGTTTCAATTTCAAAGGAACACAAAGTGGGAGAAAAGGGGAAAACAAAACAAAAACCCAGAATCTGCAGAAATACAGGAAGGAAATCTAATAGCATGCCAGCATGCCTGAATGTTAACCCCTGGATGTGTTTCTCCTCGTCTGCAAGAGCCGAATGAGAAGGCTGTGTTTAAGACGGAGAGCTCTGGGTTTGAATCCTGTTCTCCTACACCCAGTTGTGAGGACTTCTCTTACCAGATCTTCTGAGCCTCTGTCTCAGCTGTAAAATGGAGATGAACAAGTACCCACTTCCTAGGGTCGCTGTCAGGATAAAAGAAGAATCTATGTAAAGCACGGGGCACAATACTTGGCACCAGTTGGCACTGAATAAATATGGCCTGTTGACTATGAGTTTACTGCATGGAACATTTAAACTCAGAAAATAAACCAATGAATATATGCACTTTTCAATGAATGCTGGAGCATTTTTGATGGCCTTTTTCTGTTTGTTTTTCCAAATACGGGAGTGAGATTAGATTTTACAGTGTCCATCACCTGAAAAACGGCAAGTGCCTTGTGGTAAAACCAAGTCACAAGTCATGGGGCTCTCATCTTGTGAAACAGATAGAAAAGGAATCCCCCATAAGGCTTGCCTTTCTCCCTTACTTTTTTTCACCTCTGTTTTTCTATTTTTGGTTAGGAAAGCAAGAGAAGCCGCCTAGAACAAGAAACTTCCCTCTTTTGCTGCCTGGAGGGGAATGTGAGTAATGGACTTTTCCATCAGGGTTGTTTTTCCTGGATATGGTGTGCCCCCTCCAACTGCTGGAACACGTGATCCTGAGGGAGACCTTAAATAAACTTCAAATGTTCCTTATCAGTCAGCAGTGCTGTCCCAGTTCTAGTAAATTATGAATTTGTTTTCTGCATTTGCTGCTCTTCCTTTTTGAACAGAAGTCCTATTCATTCACAGTATGAGTTGAGCAATTTCCACATGCCCCACAGAAGGCAGAAGTGGTCCTGAACTCAGCCCCCAAATATGCACATGGCTGGCTCTTTTTTTTTTCTTTTTCTTTTTCTTTTTTTGCTACAACTGGGGATTGAACCCAGGCCACAGAAGTGAATAGCAGCAGATCCTAACCACTAGACCACCAGGGAACTCCCTTGGCTGACTCTTTTTTTTTTTTTTTTTCTCATAAATGTTTTGTTTACTGGGGTGCGGAATGGGAAGAGCTAATACAAGAGGATATGAAGAGATGTCTACCTTCCTTCCCTTGTAGCCCAACCCCATTCAGCCAGACCCTAACATACTGCACTGAAAATAAATTTCATATGCAGTAAAACACAGTAAGTTAAAGATCAAGGCAGCTTAACTGGGCTGTTTTCAGGCTTCCTGTGTAGCTCAGTCGGTAAAGCATCTGCCTGCAATGCGGGAGATCTGGGTGCAATTCCTGGGTCGGGAATATCCCCTGGAGAAGGAAATGGCAACCCACTCCAGTGTTCTTGCCTGGAGAATCCCATGGACAGACGAGCCTGGCAGGCTGCAGTTTGTGGGATCTCAAGAGTCGGACATGACTTTAATGCTATCTCTTTCAGATGAAAGAACTGTTCATTTGACTTGAAAAGACACTTGTTCAAGAAAGTTTCTGCTTAAGTTTTTTCTTATATGCCTCAGGTGTTTTTTTGTGGAGGGTGGAAGAAGGGGTAGTCTTTGTTGCCCTGCAGGCTATTCTCCAGTTGTGGCAAGCGGGGGCTACTTACTAGTTGCAGTGCCTGGGCTTCTCATTGGGGTGGCCTCTCTTGTTGCAGAGCTCGGGCTCTAGAGCCTGCCAGCTTCCGTAGTTGTGGCACATGGGCTTAGTTGCTCTTAGGATTGTGGAATCTTCCCGGATCAGGGATCGAACACAGTGTCTCCTGCATTGGCAAGCAGATTCTTTGCCACTGAGCCACCAGAGAAGCCCCTCCCCTGGAGGGCTCCTTCTTCATCTTCAATCCCTCCATGACTCTTCATTGCATCCTCCTGCTTTAGTTTCTTCATAGGTCTTAACCCTCACCTGAAATTAACCATATTTATTATTTTTTAAATTTCTTGCCCCACTCTGGACATCTCCCCCATCATCACTGTGTCCTCACCACCTAGCCCAATACCCAGCAAAACTAATTACATAATTGGTAGGAGCCAGTGCATATGGAAAAATGTGAGCCCCAGTGTTCAAAATGTATTAAAAATTACAAGACCACAGAGCATTAAGCCAAGTGTAGTGCCCTTTTTTGCAGGTATTACAACCATTATATAAGCAAACCCTCTCCCCCAAAACAGTTATTGGAATGAATGCAGATCTAAGGAAAACTATCAGGAACCTAAGGAACACTGGTGTCCAGATTGATAAATGATGGAAAACAAGACCTAGCCTGTGTGTGAAGGGGATGCATGAACCCTCAACTGCAGGGTTGCCTGTGAGGTGAGAAATGAGATGGTCATGCGGCTCACGTTGAGAAACACTGAGTCTGGGCTGTAAATCCCCCGAGGGTCAGGACCGTAGTGTTTTCATCTTGGATTTCCTTGGCAGGGCTTCTGCACGTACATAGTGGTCCATGAATATTTGATAGGAACTGAATCAGTTCTCAAGGCAGAATTAGAGAAGGTTGGGGAGTTATGAAGGAAATATTCTTTTCTTTAATGCAAACCTCACCATATTCGGGAGGAGATGAGCCGGTCTGAAATTAAGTTTGTCCTTTTAGTTTATGATGAGTGGTTCAGAGCTGTGCTTGGCCGTCAGAGTTTTAGAAAACTGCAGCACTTTGCCTGTGGTGGGATTTTATGGTGTGTCTGACATTCGTTTGATGTATGATGTGTTCTGTGATGAAAGTGATGGTTTTGTGAAAGTGCAAAGCTTCTGGTAAGGATTCCTAAGACTGTATTTCTTTAAAAATCGGGTCTACACTTTGACATTTTTTCCCCTAAAATGATGGACCTATTTCCCTTGTCCCACTTCTAGAGATAGTGAAAGCCCCACAGAGTCACCAATACTCTTGTCCAAGCTCACCAGTTAGTGATCATCCAATTATGTCACAGTTTGCATTTTATAGGCATAATTCCACTTATGCCTGTATTTCATTTGGACTTACTCTGGGGGTATAATTTCATTTTCTTTTCTAAAATTTATTTCACTGCAATAGTTGATTTACAATGTAGTAGTTGTAGTTGATTTACAATGTTGTGTTAATTTCTGTGTGGTTTTTTTTTTTTTAATTTCATTTTCAGTGGGACTCAGCAGAGCTCCCTGAGCCTGCATTTGCATCCCACATTAAGCCCTGGCCCGGGGCTGACTGTCAGAGAGGAGCCACGTGGAAGAGCAGCGGTTTCAGGTTGGGTGTAGAGAGTTGCCACTCTTCCGGTGTGCACCTTTCTATGCAAATTCTAGAGGACAGGGTCCTGTCTAACGCACAGACCACAGAGCTCCTATCTGATACCAGTGCTGCAACAGCTATCCTTTCCCCAAGATGGAATCCCTGGTACCTCAGCCTCCCAGTGTCTTTGCACCTGGGGCCCCACCCAGCTCCCCAGTTCCGTGTTGATAATCACTCATCTTATAAACAGTATTGGTCAGCTGATGAAGGGTATTTGGTTCCAGTTGTCCTGTCTCTTGTGAACTACTGTATTAGATAGAACCTTTTTGTTTGCAAACCAATTAAAAAAAATTTTAACTCGCTTAAGTAGAAGTAGAAATTACAGTGATTCAGACAGTCTTTGGATTCTGTTTATCTCCAGCTCTTCTCTCTGGCCTGAAGTACTCTGGTACTCCAGGTCTCATCCTGGCAGCTTTTTAACTCCAGAACAAAGACAGACACGCTTCTTCCCTGTTCCCTTTAACTGGGAATATAGGAGACTGGTATTTTTATTGCGATTCCTGAATCTGGGCTTCCCTGGTGACTCAGTGGTAAAGAATCCATCTGCCAGTGTAAAAGATGTGGGTTCGATCACTGGATCAGGAAGATCCCTTGGAGAAGGAAATAGCAACCCACTCCTGTATTCTTGCCTGAGAAATCCTATGGACAGAGGAACCTGGCAGACTATAGTCCATGGGGTCGCAAAAAAGAGTTGGGCATGACTTAGCAACTAAACAACAATTCCTGAATCACATGTTTATTATCCTTTGATATAGGGACATGAGGTTTCACTCTAATCATTTGGATGGTGCCGTCATGGAAAAGCAGGGATCGTAATTAGAAAAGGTGAAACAGTTAAGATGGTTGAAAACAACACACTTAAGCTGTGATCGTATCCTGGTTTTAGTCTTCATGTGTGCTCCCACGGCCGTAACCTGACCTTGCCCCAACCCTGTATTTGGTCTGTCACCTTACCTGGTCCTTCAGGTCGGCTTTAGCCTCCTGGATTTAGCTCATTCTATTGTCTTGATTATGAAACTATTTATCAAAATTCTGATTGTCCTTCAACAGTGAAAAATTCTTTCCTTATCTTTGGAAATGTCACACTAGATCTCTCCGTAGACTTTCCAACTCAGGGAGAAAAGTCACCATTTATTGAGCTTTTGCTGCTATATGTCCCCAAATAGAAGGTTCCCCCAAATATAAAGTCACTCCCCATGTTCCCACTAAGAAGATTCAAGACAAGTGTTTTACCCAACTTGGTGTGTATGTACGAGTGCTCAGTCATGTCTGACTCTTTGTGACCCCATGGACTGTAGCCCATCAGGCTTCTCTGTCCATGGGATTCTCCAGGCAAGAATACTGGAGTGGGTTGCCATTTCCTTCTCCAGGGGATCTTCCCAACCCAGGGATCAAACTCATGTCTCCTGCACTGGCAAGCAAATTCTTTACTACTGAGCCACTTGGGAAGTGTCTTACCCTACTTGGAGATATAAAAATCTAGGAATGTAGATGAAATAGTCCAGTATCTTCTTCCAGTACTTAAGATTATTTGCCCTGTGGATTAAGAATTTGGGTGATTGCTATCTTGCACTTTCCCTCTTTATGAAGTAATTTTTTTCAGTCTCTCTACATGCATCTGTGTGCTGTGTTGGCCCCGAAATGTAAGCCCCTGACTGAATCATCCTTCTAGCTTACTCAAGCACAGCATCTTTGCTTCTGCCCAAGTCATTTGAGCTACAGAACTTTTTCTTTCTTTTTTTTTTATAATTGAAGTATAGTTGATTTACAGTATTGTGTTAGTTTCTGGTGTACAGCAAAGGTATTAAGTTACACATATATTTTTCATATTCTTTTCCATTATGATTTATTACAGGATATTGAATATAATTCTCTGCATTATACAATAGGACCTTGGGTTGTTTATCCATTCTGTATATAATAGTTTGCTTCTGATAATCCCAAACTCCTAACCCATCTTTTCCAATTCTCCCTCCTTGGCAACCACAAGACTGTTTCTGTTTCATAGATAAGCTCATATGTGTCGTATTTTAAGTTAGACATGTAAGTGATATCATATGATGCTTATCTCTATCTCTCTATGACTTATTTTGGTCAGTGTGATCATCTCTAGATCCACCCATGGAGCTGCAGATGGCATTATTCATTCTTTTGTATAGCTGAGTAATAGTCCATTTCATATAAGTATAACATCTTTATCCATTCATCCGTCGATGAACATTTAGGTTGTTTCCATGTCTTCAATTCTGTTGAGTTCAGTTCAGTTCAGTCACTCAGTCGTGTCTGAGTCTTTGCTACCCCGTGGACCGCAGCATGCCAGGCCTTCCTCTCCATCACCAACTCCCAGAGTTTACTCACTCATGTCCATTGAGTTGGTGATGCCATCCAGCCATCTCATCCTCTGTCGTCCCCTTCTCCTCCTGCCTTCAGTCTCTCCCAGCATCAGGGTCTTTTCCAATGAGTCAGTTCTTCGCAACAGGTGGCCAAAGTATTGGAGTTTCAGCTTCAGCATCAGTCCTTCCAATGAATATTCAGGACTGATTTCCTTTAGGATGGACTGGCTGGATCTCCTTGCAGTCCAGGGGACTCTCAAGAGTCTTCTCCAACATCACAGTTCAAAAGCATCAATTCTTCGGTTCTCAGCTTTCTTTATAGTCCAATGCTCACATCCATACTTGACTACTGGAAAAACCATAGCTTTGACTAGACAGACCTTTGTTGGCAAAGTAATGTCTCTGCTTTTTAATAACATGTCTAGGTTGGTCATAACTTTTCTTCCAAGGAGCAAGCTTCTTTTAATTTCATGGCTTCAGTCACCATCTGCAGTGATTTTGGAGCCCCAAAAAATAAAGTCTGTCACTGTTTCAACTGTTTCCCCATCTATTTGCCATGAAGTGATGGGACCAGATGCCATGATCTTAGTTTTCTGAATGTTGTTGGTTTTTTTTTTTCTAATTTTATTTTATTTTTAAACTTAACATAATTGTATTAGTTTTGCCAAATATCAAAATGAATCCGCCACAGGTATACATGTGTTCCCCATCCTGAACCCTTGAATGTTGAGTTTTAAGCTGACTTTTTCGTTCTCCTCTTTCACTTTCATCAAGAAGCACTTTAGTGCTTCCATGTCTTAGCTATTATAAATAGTACAGCACTTTTTCAGTCTCTGTGTATGTTACTTCACTGGGAGTATTATTGTGTGAGTTTTTTTTCCTCCTTTATGGGGTCGCACAGAGTCAGATACGACTGAAGCGACTTAGCAGCAGCAGCAGAGTTGTATATGCATGGTCTTCCAGCATAACCACCTACTGCATGGCCAAGTAGCGTTAAGTAACCTGGTTACTCTAGCATTCAGCCCTTCTGATTGTAAGGTCACATGCCTGTAATTATTATTGAATTGGCAGTAACTCCTGTGCTACCGATTTCACCAAATGATCTTTATAAGCATCCAAACTTGATATTGAATTAGGTTGTTTCAAGGTATTGTGTCTCCCCGCAACAGTACACTATAATTCAAAGGAATTGGAGTCTTTGAGTTGTGTCTCATTTCTGAGGGACAGGGATTTTGATAGGAGAGAGGGCACCTCTCCTTTTATTTAAATACATGGTGTATGTCTATCTGCCAGTCAGATTCCTTGTGTTTTGTATGTCCAATCTCATTTAATTCCTCCAACACCCTTAACGAGATAGGGCTTTTTATCCCCATTTTACTAAGAAGGAAACAGATTATCAGAGAGGTCAAATAACTTACCCAAGAACATTTGGCTACAAAATGCCAGGCTCGTCTGGCTCTAGAATACATGTTTTCTTAGTTACACCACACACTAGCACAAAAGTCCAGAAGATTCTTTTTTCAGATGGGAAAAACAGGGTACCACATCACAGCCTCTTACTTAGCCATTCTATAATTAAAAAGTGGGTTTTTTTTTTTGTTTTTTTTTTTTTACTGAATTTTATATATTTTTCTCTCTACTTGACTTTGAAGTATAATGGATTTTGATTATTCCCTGTCCATTGAGTTCATTAGTAATGATTTTGAAGTGCAAATGATGCAATAAATCCTTTTTCAAGACCAAGGTCTTTCTCCCAAGATTTTCTGTTTGTGACTAACATCACTGATGCCAATTCTAATGTTATCCCATGGAATTTGGAGTTTCCTTTTGAGTGTAAATGCGAATGGTGTAGAATGGCTGTGAATAGCACAGCTGAGTTCAGTGTTATTTCTGTTTGTGTTTATTAAATTCCCTGCCTGTTCAAAATGTGTACGGACTGAAGAGCCAAAACTGAAGTTTGGATTCCTAAATGTCCTAGCCAATCTCCGAATAATTATCCAATGCAGATGATGCATGACCAATAAACAACATTTCATCATGTGTTTACACGTGTTAGGAAGAAAGGCTTTAGGTGGCCAAAAAAAAATAGCAGAAGTTTTGGGTTGTTGGTTTTTTTTTTTCCTCCCATTGCTCTCCTGACTCATGTTGAAAGGCTTTTGTTTCTAATCAAAGCAACAAACGGTAAGGTCATTTCCTTGCGATTATATGGCAGCGGAAGGCGTCGGGGTTTTTAGGTCCCTACTTCCACCAGCTTGTATTTGGAGAAAACACACACACAAGTGCTTAATACATGTGTCCTTTGTCCTGCCCGTTCTCTCCAGTCCCTTTAAATGAGCCGAGATCATGGTTCAGAGGTAAGAATAATTTCTCTTCTAATCTTTTGATTGCGGACAGCGTAATGGTGCTTCTTGAGCTCTTTCTGGAGGGCAGATTTTAATATTTTACAGGGGAGAATTAACTTAAGTACTAATATTTCAGAACCCGACTTTCAGAAAAGGAAACTCCAAGAAATGTTTGTCTTCACTCTTTTCAAAGAGTTATTCCTTCCCCCAAAGACCTGGATCTGCTCCAGTGTGATAGCACTGTGAAAATCATCCTTAACATTCATCTTTTGGAGGGTTTTCCTGTCATTGTGTTGAATGTTATCTCTGCCCCTTAAAGGTCCTAAAAGGCTGATTTCTTGTTTTCAATTTCAGAACTTTGGTAATTGTTGAAGTGTATAATTCCACCTCACTGCTCCCCACAACCCCACCCCAAAACCATTCTCTTTTTTTCTTTTTTTTTAATTGTAAAGAGTTGAGCTGTTATACGGATGTGGAAAGGACAGAGCAAGGGCAGGAACGGTGTCAGTAAGCAGCATGGAAATGCTTTGAGATTTGCTGTTGTTAATCATCTCAGCACAGTGTGTTGGGAGCCATCTCTATTTCTGTGAGCATTTGGCAGGAGAGATCCTGTGGGGGACTAGAACTCATTAGTAGCTTTTCTAAAAGGACCTTTTATCATACATCCCTGTCTTGCCTTGAAACAGCAGCAGAAAAATGGAATTCCATCCCTCAGTCTAGTTTATGAAGATTTCATGCAATCAGAATTCAGCAGTTCAAGGTAGAGACCTCAGCAATGCCATTTTCGGGGATGGCTATCAATTAATTCATAAAACCTTTATGATTTGTCAAAGGAAGTCCTACATCCTAATTAAAGGGAAGCCTTTTTTTTTTTCTTCTTTCCTCCTGTGGATTGTGGCTATGGTAAGCTCATCAAATCTAATTCTGTGCATCCATTTTTTTTTTTTTCCCCCTCATGGGTAGAAGTTGAAAGGGAGGAGGGGAGGAAAATCTGGGTAGACTTTAGAAAACAAAGGAAATTGTCTCATCCAGGAGGCTGCAAAGCTCTTGGCTATAAGAGGAAGTCTGTGGAGGAAGTGGGTAGGATTGGGTAGAGAGACAAACGTCAAGGAAATAAATGTATCACAATAGCGGCTGGGATCCTATCCCCTTGTCATAATCCAGCACAGTAGTGTGGCCTTAGAAATCAATCAACTGTCTCTAAATCAGTCCTATCTAAAACTATTTAATGATCTGAAAGAGTAGAAAGGAATGTAACGTATCCAAAATGCAGTCCTATTGCCTGGATTCTATTATGGTGACATAGACTCATGTGAGATGATCCTGCTATTAAGAATCAGGACATAAAACCTGCCTAGAAGTAAGACCATCTTGTCATGCAGCCCTTTCGGGAATCAGGAACTACATCTCTTAGCAGAGAAACTAAAATATTCCCAGAAACACCAAATTCCACTCCAGGGCACATTCTCTGTGTTCCAGTGCACCGTTTATTTGGTCATTCATTTGGAGTACACAGAAAACTGTGTACTGATGACTATTGGAATGGAGGTTATTACGGTCGAGTACCCCACCCCCACCACACCCTCGCCATGGAGAGAGGGCTCAGTAACAATGGGAAGGGCGGGAGTTTGGGCGGTGGACAAATCCTAGTTGAGTAGGATTGTTAGATGTATTTACGCTGTGGACTATTTGAACTGGAAGAAAGTCAAACTTTCTAAAACTGGTACATTTTATCCAGTCCCCTCATGCTCTTACTGAGTAGTTGGAAATCCAGAGTAGTGGAGGAATGCTCCTAAGATCTCCTGTTGCATTAGGAGCAGGACACAGTCCCGGAGGCCCTCTCTCCAGAGCCCTGGTTTTATTCTGTGTCCACCACACTGCTGTTTCTAGGACCAGCTGGTTGCTTTGTCTGACTTCCAGTATCTCTGCATTTCATGCAGCGTGAGTTTCTTCTCATGCACTCATTTCTGTCCTGGAATAGAGAGGTGAGAGCTGCATCCCAAATGAGACTCTGCTTCTTATTATGGGCTGCTTCCAGCTGCTTCCAACTGCTGGCAGAAACCAATGAACAGGTACATGAAGGACCCCAAGAAAAGAAGCAGCAGTCTTGTCACTAGTCATAACAAGCTGCAGTACTAGATAAAAACGTACTAAAAGACTTTCTCTTTGCTTTGAAAATATTGTCCGAGCCTGAATATATTAGTTAGCTCTTAGTAGATGCGTGTCGCAAGATCATAATTCAAGAATGAGACACATTGTTTGTCCCTGATCTGGATTCCATGAAGCTCCAGTTGAGACTTCCTCTTGCTTAATGTTGGAAAACTATGAAAATTTTTAAATGAAAAACTTTTTCTAAACTGGAAAGATAAAGCTGAGTACAGGTAAAATATGCAGTAATACATGTTAGTGTAATCTGACAAGGCTAGTCAAACAGTGTATCATTCCAATAAAAGCAGCAAGAGCAAAGGATGATGTTGGGCTCATTCTCTGTTTATTTTAGATGCTTTCTTTTTTTCCCTTAAAACAAGCCTTTTTAGGTGGTGCTGTAAAGTATATGTTCACTTCTGCCCTGTCTTGGTTTATTTCCTCTTTTGGTTTTCTTCTGTCCTTGCAAGTTAGAGTGAACAAGTCAGCAGAGTTTATATTTGTTGTTTCAAGATTTTACTGTATCCCACCCTTTCTGTTAGACATGTTTTATATTCAGGTTTTGCAGTCAGGAATGAGATTAGTCCAGAAGCTGACCTTCCACAGCAGGAAATCTTTATCTAAAGAGCACTGTGAGAGAGAGTACTGGATTCCAGGTCTAGGACTGCCTCTGACTGCTGAGCTCTGAGGTCTTGGTGAGCTGACTTTTTCCCATCCAGTCCAGCCCTCCGAACCCACATTCATGGGTGAAGGCATTAGTGTAGTGCCAAGACCCCTTTTCAGCTTCGAAATTCTCTAACTTTAATCATATGAAATAACTACAGATTCTTTTTTTTTTGTATTTATTTATTTGGCTGTGTCGGGTCTTAGCTGCAACCTGAGGGATTTTCAGTCTTCATTATGGCATGCAGGATCTTTAGCGGCATTTAAACTCTTAGCTGTGTCATGTGGGACCTACTTCCCTAACCAGGGATCAAACCCTGGCTCCCTGCATTGGGAGTATGGAGTCTTAGCCACTGAATCACCAGGGAAGTCCCCTAGATTCCTTACAGACCAGTTGCATCTGTCTCTCCCTTTCTGCTGGCCATCATCTCCCTCTCCTCATTCCTCTCTTGCTCTCCTCTTCCTTTTTCTCTCCCTTCTTCCTTCCTTTCCACTGATATTTTCCTTTTCATAAAAAGAGATGCTGAGCATGGACTATAATGACTCAGAAGCCTGTTGAGCCAGGGGCAGTCCATGAGTAGGAGTGATGGGAGGACAGCAAAGTTGAAAATGGAGAAATTTCCCAGGCTGCAGACTGAAATCATAAGTGGAGGTGTTATCTAGGAAGAAATCTGGACCTTGTGGGTCATGGATACATTTCTTGTGTTGAAATTTGACACTGCTCCTTAGATTCCAAATTCCTTAGAAGTCAACACTTATTTTCTGGGGGTGTCCTGCACCAACAGCCTGCCAGACTCAGGTTTACAAAGGTGAATGAGATGCAGTGACTATATGAAGCCCCAACCAGTGGAGGGAGTGCAAATTGGAATTCTTCAGGGACTCTTGGTAAGTCTTCCAAGTTTGCCTTTTAGTTCATTTACTGCTCACTCCTGGGGAGTAGAAAAGCTGTTGATATAACATGGCTGTGAGTAGTAGAATTTAATTATGATTTTGAGGTCAAAAGATTCAACCAACAGCTGTTTTTAGGTAGAAATTGAAACATGTCAGTTACAGCAAACAGTGACACCCTAAAGCATTCAGGAGTCCACTGGTAAAGGTTCTGTTTTTGGTAGGGTGTATCCATATGAAACAGGAACAGGAAGTGGCAGGAGTCTTAGCACATGAATCCTGCATGGCCACTTATGAACTGAGTAACCTTTCTGGTGTCGTGACAGACATAATTACAGTTATCTTACTAGGTTGTTGAGAGGATTAGAGCTGGCCTTTGTCACTCAAGACATACATAGTAACTGGCAGTTGCTATTATTAGGTAATATTATTATACATCTATCCCAAGTACAGGGCTTCTCAGGTGGCACTAGTGGTAAAGAACCCACCTGCCAATGCAGGAGACGCCAGGGATGCAGGTTCAATCCCTGAGTTGGGAAGATCCCCTGGAGAAGGGCATGGCAACCCACTCCAGTATTATTGCCTGGGAAATACCATGGACAGAGGAGTCTGGGGGGCTACAGTCCATAGGGTCGCACAGAGCTGGACAGACTGAAGTGACTTAGCACACAGCATGCATCTCAAGTACAGCGAATAAAGACAAGGGTGCCATGAAGATATGGAAACATCACCAGAAGACTGAGTGTACAAACTAATGAATGGATAATTTTTTTCAGGGCCCTTAATGTTCATGATAGCATAAGTGTGAATCAGTTATTCATTATCCCACCTCTTGTCCTCATCAGAATATCCATCAGCCTTCTGTCCTCTTGGACACACGAGATCACTTGACCTTGCAGACATTTGTCTGGATTTCACTGGGCATAGCTTCACAAATAAGTAATGAATTACCATATGTCCATTGCAAACTTGCGTCTTGGGCCTGACTGAGGTCGAGTGTTCATCATTTTAAAAGACCTAGTTCTAAACCATTTTAAGGACATGAACCCAGATTTAAATCTGACAAAAGTTATAGAAACTCTTCCTGGAAAAGATTCTCACACACAGGTTTTGCTTATGCTTCGGAGGTTTGTTTGCAAACCCCTCTACCCACATTAATAGACTTGTAAGAAGTCCTGTATCCCAGCAGGGGAAATGGTATAAATGTATGTGTCTCTCAGAGAAATGGTGAGGAACAAGTTGGCCTCTATGTGTGATACCTGAGAAAAGAGTTTTTTTGGAGAACTCTTCAGCACTTAACCTTGTTCAAGCCCACTAGAAGTGTGTGATCCGGGAATTGTCGTGGACTCCATACAAGGTATTTAGAACCTAAGGGCAAGTCCTTCCACCTGCAGAGGAGGCTCTGCAGCTGTTTATACCACATCTCTGAGAGGAGTCGCACCTCTACCAATAACTGGAGTGTGGAGGAGGCAGGCACCCTCTTGGTATTTGGCCTTGTGTTAAGAGTAAGGTCACTCGAGTGGGACTTGTAAGTAATTGTTCTGTTCACCATTAGAGCAGTCACCTGGCTTTAGGGATTCATCTGAAAATCTGCAGAGATTACACAGTAAGCACTATATTTGAGTTGCAATGCTAGGAACTTGTTCGTAGTAACCATGCACATCCCTAAGTGCTCACCTGAAGTGCAAGCGCCCCTCTTTTTTAAAACAAGTACTGGGTTCCAACATACCACAGATCTTAATTTTACATTATCCTTTCTTCCTTCTTTTTAAAAGAAGCTACTCATCAACTAGTGGTGGCTTTTAAATATTTTATGTGAGACAAGAAGACTCTGTTGTGCTCTCAGTTTTTAAAAAATGAATAAGCAACTCCATTTTTTCATCCAACAGACATTTATTGAGCAGCTGCTTCTACACGGTGCCAGCTATAAGCTCAGGTCCAGTGATTAAGAAGACAGATAGGGTCCCTGGAGGTGGATATTATACAACAAAGTACATCATTCTTTAATTACAATTGTGAGAAATGCTACAAAAGAGAAGTATAGAGAGCTGAAAGAACACAACACACACTCATAGTAAGAGTTATGGAGCCCACGGCTATTCCAGACACCCTGTGTATCAGCTTATTCAAACCTCATAGCAAGGCACTAGTACTGTTTCCATTACTCAGATCAGGAAACAGAACACAGAGATGAGGTCGTTTGCCCACATGGTGCCCCTAGCAAAACATCGAAGCCAGGATTTGAACCCTGGGTGAGCTGACTTCAGAGTCTTTACTCATAACCACTACACAATGGCTTCTATGAGCAATGAATGTTAAATCTGTGTTTTTAAGAACAAATTGGTTTAGCCAGTCACTTTCCAAACCTTCTCATGCTTTGAGGTGTGAATGAGATCATACAGAGGGAGAACAGGAAGAGGACCAGAGTGGCTGGAGCCAGAGATTTAGGGGGAAAGGAGTACAAGACCAGGGAGGGTGGACAGGGAGCGAGCAGTGCAGGATTAGGTGGTCTGCAGGAGTGATGGGAGCTTTCTTCTGATTGAATCAGGTCAGCTCTGAAGCTAGACCCCCTTGGTCAAGGAGACGCTCGTGGGAACCTTCCACTCCTGTGAGATGAAACCATGGAGGGGAATTCTCCTGATCTGACTAGACTGTTTCAGATCTGTTTACCTTCTTGGGTATACAAAGCATCCTACTTGAGGATGTTTTGTCTGTGTCATCAGCCTGTCCCATTGATGTGTTTTCCAGACCTAGATGTTTTCTGCCTTTTCTGGGGCCTGCAGGACGTTTTTCTTAGTGGTCCATGTAGTCACACCACGCCTGTGGCAGGTTCAATAGTCACCATCATTCATCATGGCTAACACAGAATGGCAGGTGCTGTGTGGGGTTCTTTCCACCCGTTCTTGTGTTTTATCCTGAGCTCCATGAGGTAGATAGTGTTACTGTCCATATTTTTCAAATTTAAAAAAACTCATTTACAGGGGTTAAATGAATTGTCTAGGGTCCCACCAGCTAATTGTTGGAGTCAAGTCTTGCATCCAGGGTTGCCTAATGCTGAAGTCCGTGCTTAACCCTGAGTATCTCACTTCCTATTTTACAGATGCAAAAATTGTCCCAAGTTCATGACAGAACTGATTCTAAAACTAAAAAGTGAAAGTTGAGTCGCTCAGTTGTGTCCAACTCTTTGTGACCCCACGGACTATAGCCCACCACACTCCTCTGTCCATGGGATTTTCCAGACAAGAGTACTGGAGTGGGTTGCCATTTCCTTCTCCATCTAAAACTGATACTTTACACAAAGTTTCATTTTCTAGGCCGACATTACATTTCATAGGAAAAAGAAAGGGAACTGAATAGAGTTCACTGTGGACCTTCACCATGACCTGAAGTAGCCTTGTAAACGTGTTATAGATTTACCAGCCAACGGAGATATGTTACCAGCCCATCAGCTGAACTGGTAACAAAGGTAGAAATAGAGGGATCTAAAAAGAGTGGGGGATCTGTATCTGGATATTAACCGGTAACAGTTTGGAAGAGATAATTAAAACAGAATCGTTTTAGTATTTATTATAAGAAAGTGATAGTCACTGTGGAATTCCCAGATGACTCAGTGGTAAATAATCCATCTGTCAATGCAGGAGACTCAGGAGATGCAGGTTCAATCCCTGGGTCAGGAAGACCCCCTGGAGAAGGAAATGTCAACCCACTCCAGTATTCTTGCCTGGGAAATCCCATGGACATAGGAGCCTGGTGGACTATAGTCCAGGGGATCGCAGAATCAGACAGGACTTAGAGACTGAACAGCACCATGTGCCAAGCACTGCACTTTATGTTTATTCATTCATTTAATCCTCATGGTAAGCTGATAAACTTAGTCATATGTATATGTCCATTTTATAGGTGAGGACCAATGAAGCACTCTTCTCGTTCTTTCTGTCTTTCTTTGATTTTTGTCATCCACCTCCAGCCTCATCTCATAGTATTTGGCTGGTGGGTTCTTTACCACTGAGCCACCAGGGAAGCCCCTGTAGAAATTCCTTCGTTTTTATTAGTGAAAAGTGTGTTTGTAAGGTGTGTGCTCTGCTAAGCATTTTATGTATATTATCTTATGTAGTCTTTACAGCTCTTGGCAGGGGGTGCTATTGTTATTTCCTCTTTCAGACCAGGAAACCAAGGCTCAAAGTGAAGTCAAATACCTGTATAAGACCACACAGATGCTACCGAGGAGAGCTGGGGTTTAAACTCAAGTCTTACTCACTTCAGAGTCTATGGTCTTGAGCATCACACTTCTTAAATAATACACTATACTTTAAAAAGTAATAAGATGCTTCTTATGGCTTCCCAGGTGATGCTAGTGGTAAAGAAGCTGCCTGCCAATGCAGGAGACACAAGGGACTTAAGTTTGATCCCTGGTTTGTAAAGATCCCTGGAGAAGGACATGGCTACCCACTCTAGTATTCTTGCCTGGGGAAATCCCATGGACAGAGGAGCCTGGCAGGCTACAGTCTATAGCATCACAAAGAGTCAGACAGGACTGAAGCGACCTAACACACACATCCATGGGATGCTACAATGCAACTACTCAGAGAAGGTAAGTGGCTTGCCGGAAGTGTCCAGCTAGTTCGAGACAGAGCCAGGGTCAGGCATCACGCCCACTGGTCTTCCTCGGGGTTGCTCCCAGCCACTACCCTGCACTAGCCAAGTGGGCAGCTCCACCCTGCTTAACCCCTCTTACTAAAGCAAATGTGATTAGAAAAGTACTAGAAATTCTGGAAGGTAATGACTTCCCACTGAGTTTGCATAACCCAACATCCAGGCCACTCTTAGCAGAGACACCCATCCTTTTTTAAATGACCACACCCCCCTCCCTTCAGAAATGCCGCTCTAGGAGAGCGCATCTAAGAAACAGGGCTGAGGCAGGGCCACCAGGGGAAATACTTGGTTTGCCTTGGTTACAGCCCCAAATGTTGGGTGAGATTTCCTTTCACAAGACTCACCCGTTCTGCTGGGGGCAGAGCGGAACTGAGATTATTTCAGAGCAGGAATAGAAGCAGGGGGAAACTTGCCAACCAAGCAGAATGGCACAGGCTTGGTTCTGCTTGTGATGAAAACCCTGGAAGCGTCTTTCACCAAGGCTTTAAGGTCACGGCGGTCTGCTTTAGCAGGAGAAGAGTTCCAGTGGTTTGATTGATTCCAGAAGGGTTGCAGCAACACAGCTGGTTGGGACCTGGCAGTTAAGAGGCAAAGGAGTCCCTCACTTGCCAATGAGACCTTAACAGTAGAAACGGGCAGAAAACCCAGAAGTGGATCAGGAGCTGAAAATGAAGGGAAATTCATTCATTCCACACATACTTACTTTGCCCTACAGTGGTCTTGGTATTGGCTTAGGGGCTAGGAAAGCAGCAGTAAGTGAAGCTTACATTCCAGTACTGAAATAACAGGAAAAGCAAATGACACTGAGCATTTGATATGAGCATCCTAGTCCTGGGTCGAGAGAACCTCAGCAATGAGCTAGCCCACTGGGGATTTGTCAGATATAATAATAAAGTATAACTGGCACTGTTTATGTCCACCTCTTTTCACTAAGCTCTTCTTTATGTCAGTAGCTATTATTGGTCCCATTTTAGAGATGTAATAAATAAGTCCTAAGAAAGTTGAATCAGCTGAGCTTTGAACAGAGTTATGCCTGGACTGAAAACCTCTGTTCTTTCACCTTTGTCACGAGTCTCTCAGTGGTCTCAGCATCCTGACCCAGAGCTCTGAGCAATGTCCTCCCCCCAGGTCCCCTTCTCCCATTGAACTTCTCCAGTGGTATGTTGGTAAATGTTTAACAACCAGCTTTCTGGGGACAAGGGTTCTTGTTTAGTCGCTGAGTTGTATCTGATCCTTTTGCAACCCTATGGACTGTAGGGCACCAGGTTCCTCTGTGTATGAGATTTTCCAAACGAGAATACTGGAGTGGGTTGCCATTTCCTCCTCCAGGGAATCTTTCTGACCCAGATATCAAACCTGCCTCTCCTGTATTGGCAGGTAGATTCTTTACCACTGAGCCATCAGTGAAGCCCAAGCTACCAGGTAGCATTTGCCAATTTCCAATAATATTCTCACCTTGACTGACTTCATGTCATCAAGGTTAACAACACTGAGTTGGGAAAAGATGAGCATTAGGCATCACTAAACAGAATTGCTGCCATACTGATTCACTAGATGTTAATAACCTCAAGAACAAAGAGAATAGTAAAAGGGAGTAAAAGATGTAAGTTGATCTAGCTTAATTTTTAATATTGGTTACACTTAAAAACCAGCTAGAAAACGGGACAGTAGATGCTCATGAGCTGTTAGGGGATGGCTCCCTCAGAGGATTCTTTCCCCTCATTGTGTTTCCTGGTGCTCACCCAGAAGTCTTCTTGGGCTCCTGTTATGAATTTCTCTCATCTCTCTGACCTGTGGCCTTCCAGTTTTGGGTTTGCTCTGTTTTAATCTTTGAATCCAATGTTAGCCTCAAAAAAAGACTGAATCCTCTTTGAAAGCACAACCAGCATTAGATTACATTAAAGTTTCATCACTGAATATTAGAAGTATCTAGGTTGAGGGGAATGGTTTGTTCTGTGATGGTAAAATGAGTCCTGGATGTTAAGAATTTTTCTATATTGTCCAAAATGAATTGACTTTTCTGTTTTCACTACTTGATAATGCTTTGCTAAATCCCCTACTCAAATAGACATTTCTATCAACCAAGATAGGATTCTGGATCTAGTAGAATCCATTTGTATTATTAATATAATAATTATAAACTTCCTAAGGATCTATTTTATCCTCTACTTACACTTGGACCCAAAGAACCAAGAGATTTTGAAAAGCATAAATCAGAGACATTCTAACAAGGCCAATGAAAAAATTGAAACGTGAAAATTCTGACAATAAGTATGTCTTCTAAAATTAGTGTAAAGTTGATTTAGGTTTTCTGATTAATTTTTGTTTATTCTTAGGTTTGTATGGCAATGTATGTAATCTGTTTGCTCTGCGGATGGCTTATATCGAGTCCAGATTTCCAAATGTGCCTTACTGAATAAACAGTACTGAGAGTATCTTTCAGTTACAAGTACAGCAGTTTATTTTTAAAATCTCTCCACCCGAGCTGTGCCTGTCTTTAAGTTTTTTGAAAGACGCAGTACTTTCACTCCTTCCTACAGGCTGTTTTTCACGGGAAAAGAGAAAACTGACAGTTGGCAAAGCAAAAAGTTTCCAAACCACAGGGTGTCTGCTACTTGCATGATCACTGAAGCTAAAATTTCCAATTTCTACCCAGCGACCAGAGAACTTCTTTTCTGGTCAACCTGAAAGGCAGACAGGAACGAAAATCCCCCTTGGCCCGGGCAGTCTTCTCAGCTTTTCTTGGTTCCACTTTGTGACTTTTCCTGTTTACAGTATCTGTACCCTCCCATTTTTTTTCTTTTCTTTTTTGACTCATTTATACTGTACCGTGATGTCTAAAAATACAGTCTAACAACTGGTTTTAAGTAAAGAGGATGTTTCTTTCTGGGGGAAAAAAAAAAAAAGCAGACATATCCTCCATGGTTTCCTGAAAATAAACATTTGACAGTGTCTCATCAGAGTTTCTAATTGGAAAATGATGCAGAGTCTGAATATATATATATAGACAACCCTGTTTTCACGGCAGCTGCTTCCATGAAGAAGCTTCTGTGAAGACAGGTCACCTATTTTCCCCCTTTTCCTTTGATGAGCTCCTTCTTGAACTTGGCTCAGCCCCTTATTACCTGGGACCCTTTGGCACTTCGTAACTATCTACTTCACAGGATGGTTGTGAGAATTTGGTGGACAAAATGTATGTCAAAGCACAAGACATGAACAATACAATCAACATGTATTGATTTCCATTTTGTGTTGTTGAAAACAAGAGTAGCTAGCCCCAGACACGGTTTGGTGGCAGTCAGATAAGGAGTAAGAGTTTGCAAGAGTTTCCCCAGCTTTGGCCACATGCTTGTACTTGTGCTCAGTTGCTCAGTCGTGTCCGACTCTTTGCAACCCTGTGGACTGTAGCCTGCCAGCCTTCTCTGTCCGCTGGATTTTCCAGGCAAGAGTACTAGAGTGGGTTGTCATTTCTTCCTCCAGGGGATCTTCCCGACCCAGGGAGAGAACCTGCTTCTCTTGCGTCTCCTGCGTTGGCAGGCAGATTCTTTACCACTGCACCATCTGGGGAGCCCATGTGGGAAACCCCTTTTGTGCACATAGGCAGGTACAAATGGTGATTTTGAGTTAATCTCTTGATTATCACTGAGAAATCAGAATGGAATTAATCCCCAGCTGTTGAGTTGCCTGCTCTCTCCAGGGTTTAACTGGTGGAGTTAAACTGTTCAATGCTAATGTGACAGTTTGACCTCTTAATAATCCAGGAGAACTTTTTTCTTGAGGAAAACAGTCACTTAACCAACTGAAAATAACCACTTACAGTTCACATAATAGTAGTCAGCAGCTTATAAATCATTTCCACTAATTCTAAGACTCACTGCACTAGAGTAAGGTCGGGAAAGCATGTCAGGCACTTCGCACAGATCCTAACGCATAATCTCTGCCTAATAAATTGAGTGAATGACTGGTGATACGACTACCTTCTGACCTTTGAAGTAAATTTTACAATAGGTTCAACCTGCATTAATACAAGAGACAAAGCTAAATGAGATTGATTCTTACCATTCCCGTTTTATAGGCATGTACACTGAGGTTGAGAGAGAGTCTGACTTTCAGGCCACACTCTTAGTTACATGACAGAACTGGGATACACACCCACGCCTCCCAATTCTAAAACCTGTGTACGCCTCATTGACACTAGGCTGGTTTCTCCTGATGGCCTTCAGCTCCAGGCTTAATAAGTTATCCCCTTCCCCCATCCCTCCCCATTTCTCTCTTTCTCTTTCTTTCTTTCAAACCTGCCCTTTCTTTTCACCTGTCTTATGAGATCAGGAGATAATCTGATAAGGGATTGTCTTTTATGAGAATATCCTCCCTGGGGAATGTCTGCTAAAGCTGACTGAGCTTGCTTGCCAGGTTGATGCTGGATCCACAGAAATAGCTTTTCTTGCTTGCTTTTCTCCAACCTCTGCCAGGCAGAAAGGGGCTAGCAGTTGAATGCTAACATCCAGAAAACAAGGTTATCCTTCCAATCTCTCCTGGGAGCCACCTGTCAAGAGCTGTGGTCCAATTTAACTTTTCTCCACTTGCTCAAGTTTTGTGCTTCCTGGGTAAGAAGTCAGCTTTGAAGCATGTTCTTTGCACATGCTCAGAACTTCACTGCATTGCCAACTGAGCTATTTCAGAGCCCTATTCTTATCTGAAAATATCTTGTTTCATTCTTTTTTCTTTTATCGTGGAGCATGGTTGATTAACAGTGTTGTGTTAGTTTCAGGTGTGCAGCAAAGTGATTCAGTTATACATGTATATGTATCTGTTCTTTTTCAAAGTCTTTTCCCATTCAGGTTATTATAAAATATTGAGCAGCATTCCCTGTGCTATACAGTAGGTCCTTGTTGGTTATCTGCTTTAAATATAGAAGTGTGTACATATCAATCCCAAACTTTCAATCTGTCTCTACTGCCCAACCCTTGTTCATTTTTTCTCCTTATCTTTAGAGCAGTTGTTCTCAATCAGGGACCATTTCATCCTCTGGGAGACACTTGTCAGGGTCAGAAGACATATGGTTGTCACGTGGAAGGAAGGAGTGCTGGCATCTAGTGGGTTGAGGCCAGGGAGGCTGCTAAAACTCCTACAGTGCATGGGGGTAGACCCCACAACAAAGAACTGTCCAGCCTCAAATGTCAATGGTGCCAGTGTTGAGAAATCACACTGTGAGACAAGCTTCAGAGACACTGTCCTGTGGATCTCATTTATGGGTGTCTTAGTACCCAGAATAGTGCTCGCATTTAGGAAGTGCTGAATATTGGTTGAGTGAATGAATGAACACATGCTCCAGAGTTTCTCCACCCTGAATCAACTGCACTGTGTGCTGGACTGCATTCTTAAGCCCAGAATAATGGAGTCAGGCCCAGGCAGCCACCTAACCCATGAATAATCATCCTGTGCCCAGAGTGCTCACATAAGTAGCACAGAACCGGCGGCACAAGAGGTGGGAGTTGACTCCATCCTGGTAGTCACTGAAAATCATTAACAAGCACAGAGAAGCCGTTTTGGCAACTGCAGGAGAGAGCCAAGGAATGCTGATTGCAAAAACTTTTTGCACCCCTCTGACCTTGCTTTCAGATAGTGGCTGGAACCAGGCAGCTGTAATTTGGTGGATGTAGATCAAGCTCTTCCAGAATAGTGTGATGCATGACAATCAAGATGATACGTAAAATGCCTCAGCCACATGTGATTTAATGTGTAAGACTAATAATTGTGGATGCTCAGTCATGTCCATGGAGAAGGCAATGGCACCCCACTCCAGTACTCTTGCCTGGAAAATCCCATGGACGGAGGAGTCTGGTAGGCTGCAGTCCATGGGGTCACTAAGAGTTGGACACAACTGAGCGACTTCACTTTCACTTTTCACTTTCATGCATTGGAGAAGGAAATGGCAACCCACTCCAGTGTTCTTGCCTGGAGAATCCCAGGGACGGGGGAGCCTGGTGGGCTGCCGTCTATGGGGTCGCACAGAGTCGGACACGACTGAAGCGACTTAGCAGCAGCAGCAATCATGTCCAACTCTTTGCGACCCCACTATAGCCTGCCAGGCTCCTCTGTCCATGGGATTCTTCAGGCAAGAATACTGGAGTGGGTTGCCGTTTCTCCTGGGTATTAACTTCCCAACCCGGAGACTGAACTCATGTCTCCTGCGCTCTTGCACTGGCAGGGGGGTTCTTTACCACTAGCGCCACAGCTCGTAACAGAAGTAATGTGACCCAACAGTGCAGGGCATGGACCATGGAGTCAGATGCCTGCATTGATGTCCTATTCCACCTTTTCCTGGGCTTCCCAGGGGCCTCAGTGGTAAAGAACCCACCTGCCAGTGCAGGAGCTGCAGGATAAACAGGTTCAATGCCCAGGTCAGGAAGATCCCCTGGAGGAGGAAGTGGCAACGCACTCCAGTGGGTTATTCTTGCCAGGATAATCCCACAGACATAGGAGCCTGGCGGGCTGCATACAGTCTGCGGGGTCGCAAAGAATTGGGCACGACTGAGCATAAGCGCGAGCCGCCTCTTCCTAGCTCTGTAACCCTGTGGACTGGGGTCCGTCAGTTACCTTCTCTGAGCCTCAGTTTTCTCACCGGAGTGATACAGGATTGGAATCTACCTCACAGTGTTGTTATGAGAGAATGTAAATGGCCCGCGTAAAGAAAAGAAAGCTCTCTGGAAAGAGCTGGCACACAGCAGCCATTACTTCTTAGTATTTTTCCTAAAGCAGATTATTCATCCTTGGTTAAGGGAATTCTCCCCCTCTTTTTCACTCCCCCAACCCCGGCCCGTTTTCCTTTCTTCCTCTGCTTCTTTTATGCCACCTGTGCTTCTTCCTTCCTCACTGTCTCTCCTTTGCCTGCTCTGGTCCCAGTGAACTGCAGGAGACTCCCAGGAGTCCTACTTTGATAGAACTCATGGTCCCAAGATCCTGCCCCAGGTCACACAGCATCTTGACCTGACATGAGTTACTCAACATCTCTGCCCTTCAGTTTTGCCACCTACAAAATCTCAACAGGAAAACTTCTCACTTCCGAGGGTTGTTTACAGCATGAAAAAAGACAGTACCCATGTGGAGCGCTTAGCGCTCGTGTGACACGTCCCGCATGCTTCCTCGAAGCTAAGAGAATGGGTGATTGATACTGAAAAAAGAAGTCCCCAGGGACTGCATGCTGGGAGGGCAGGCACCGTCTTGAAAGACCTTAAGGGAAATTGCAGCTGACTGGCATTGGAGACGTCTGTGTCAGTCTAGGCCATTCTCTGAACGAGAGTGTCAATAGCTCATATTCACTCAGCACCCAGAGACGGTATAAAGGGACCCTGTTCAGCTGAGGTTGACATCATGTGCGTGAAATCTAAAACTCCATCCACTCAATAGATCCTAAAGTAAGAACGTCCCAGATACGTCCCTTTTCCGTCTCTCCATTTCCTCCAAGATACCTCATCTCATGAGGAATTAATAGCACACCTTGTTCTCTGGGCAGAACGCTTGTTTTTGTTTTTTTTGTATGTGTTTGTCTGTCTGGTCAAGGCTTGGGAGGTGTTTTTGGAACGTCCTCAATTTGCATTATGCTCTACACGTTTAAATCATTTGTCAACCAATTTCATTGGTAACTGCATCTAGACCAGTTAAAGTGTTCCTTCCCTGAGCAGAGATTTATTGTCCACTTTCTAGCCATGTGCCGGGCACTGTTCCAGGCCTTGGGGATACAGTGGTGAACACATCAACCAAGGCCTCTCCCGTAGAATCGACATTCAGAGAAGAATAAACAAACAACAACAACAAAATAATTTCTTTTCTGGTATGTTCTCTGTCATAGCACCGCAATGTGGTGTAAGAGACAGTGTCCAGGCTTTACACTGAGGACAGGGAAGGCCTCTTGAAGATGGTGGCATTTGATTTAACATCTGAAAGATGCAAAAGCACCCAGTCATGCCATAATCTGGGGCAAGAGCATTCCAGACAGAGAGAACAGTGTATATACTGAGTCTCAAAGTAGGAACAAGCCTTCGTGCTGAGGAAGAAAAGAAGGTCAATGTGACTGGTGTGTCAAGTCAAGGCAGGTGGGTTGTAAATGAAGTTAGAGAGGGTGGGGGGTCAGGTTCCGTGGACAGTGTCAGTGAGGCAAGGAGCTGGATTCTCCCCTGCACTGCTGGAGGAGCCCTTGGGTATTTTTAAGCAGGGAGTGAAGGGAGATCACTCACAAAACCATAGGGAGACTGGACTCAAAAGAATGAATCCCGATTAGGTAGCCGATTTTACCCACATCTAGGTAAGAGATGGTGGTGGACTAAACTCTAGATCCATCACCCCACAACACATCTTGAGAAGTCATTTCAATGAGACAGGTCCTCTTTTGCTGAACTTTCAGTAAAGGTCAAAAGGAATGAGAGAGAGGAAATGAAGCTTGTTGCTTCCTTACCAAGGTTTTACATTTCCCTGTTCCAAAGAGCTACTAAAGCAAAACCAAAGTAGGCTGGGCTTCTGGCCTTTTATTTATTTATTTTGTAACTGATACTTCCTGTTGGCTTTCTAAGCTGCCCCCAGTCATTAGGAATGATCCCACCATGCCCTGTCTTGACTTGCCCTTAGGTTTGTTTGTTGGGGGGGGGGTGCGGTTGTTGTTGTTTCTGCTTGTTTCTGTTTTTCTGACTCTCCACTCTCATCTTCTAAATCAGATAGTGAGATTGGGATTTGGTAGGGGGAGGTTCTCGCAGACTTGAAGCCCACTACAGGCTGCACATCCAGGGCGCCCCAGGAAGCCAGCGGTCTGGCCTGTGGCCAGTTCTCACTTCCCTTCTGATCTTCCTCATTTACCACTGAGCAGATGGAGGTCTTTCCACCAGCACTCAGCACTTAGCCTCTGAGGACCTGCTCTATCAGCTGGGGAGCAAGCGCAGGGCAGCCACTGAGGTGGGAGTTTTAATCCAACATGCACGATTTTAACCTCCAAACTCCTGAGGTTGAAGGAGGGAAGGGGTGGTGGGAGGGATATCCAGTCTGGGTGAGTGTCAAGAGAAACTTTCCAAAGAGCTCGTTTTTGTTACATGTGTTTCTATTCCACGAGAAGCATTGCTGCTGTTAGCTGTCACTGTGTAGGGGTCAAATCTGAAACTGCTCCGGTGGTCCCCATGGGGCTCCAGGGTGATTTTGAATGTGTCAGTATAATCATTGTGACCCTAACAGCTCCCTTCACATATGACTCCTGTGGATGACATTAGAAGAGAAAGCTTCAGTGGGAGTCATATTTGAAAATAAAGAAGAAATGCTTAGGCTTTTTTCTTTTTGTGGTTACAATAGTTTTTTTAATTTTTTCTTTTTAAATCCATCTTTTGGGGGGAAAAGTACATTTGTGTAAGGTGGTGTTTAGCAGCTGAGTAACCTCATACTCCCCACGTGTGCTCTGTCTAGCCTGAAAGACAGCGACCTGAGTTTTATTACATAAGTTTCAGGTATACAACATAGTGTCTCAAGATTTTTCAAGGTTTTACTGCATTTAAAGTTATTATAAAACATTGGCTGTACTCCTTGTGCTGTATAATATATCCTTGTAACGTATTTATTTTATTCCTAGTAGTTTGTGCCTCTGAGTCCCCTACCCTGCCGCCCCACCTCTCCCCACTTTGTTCTCTATATCTGTGAGTCTGTTCCCTTTTTTATTATTATTATTCATTAATTGCGTTATTTTTTAGATTCCAGAGTCCTGTGTTTTAATCCTGGGGCTCATACTGACTCCCTGTGTGGTACTGTGCACATCTGTCCTTAATTTACCCACATTCCAAATAAGCAGTGGAGATTAGATCTCTTTTAAGAGTCTAAGTTCTATGATTCTAACTACTTGTAGTCAAATGATTCTGCCCTGGAACTGAGATGGTTTTTCATACCTACTTTACAATGCATTGTTTTCTCTTTTCTACCCACTTATCTCCTCTCCTGAAAATGTGCTGCGTGGGAAGGCTTTCCTACAATTTGTCACTTTATAGCGTAGGGAGTACCTTGTGGGTAGCTAAGTAGTTAAGAGCTTGGGCTTTGGGTTTGGGTCTAGTTCTGCTGTTTATGAATCCTGTTATTTATAATTGCCCTAGTAACCTCCTTCCCATGTGTTATTGGGAGATGAGATTACTGCCTTGTGTGAGTGTCATGAGGGTTGAATATGTTCATATGTGTAAAGTGCTTAGTGCAATGCCTGGAATGTACAAAGGGTTTGTTAGTGGTGGTGTTAGTGTGTTTATTAAAATGCTTAGCCCGGTGACAGGGACACAGAAGGACACAGAAACTAGCTGTCCTCTCTCTTTTATTTCTGCTCCATCAGCTCTGGAGAATGTTTCTACTGTGTGCTTTTTAAACTTCACCTGTCATTTATCTTCTTTAAAATGGGTTGATAACATTCTTCCTATTAAAAAGTTTTTTGTTTTAATGGAAGGATAAATGGATTACAGAAAAGTTTAGCTGTTTGCTTGCTAATTTTAAAGTGTGTGGGGACTATAATAATTGTGGTTCTCAGAAGCAGAATATTTTACTCTCAAGAGTGTCAGATTAAAAACTGTCAGGATGTTGCTTCTGTGGTTTGGAAAGACTGAGTAACTTTTTAAAGGTAATATAGATAGTAAGAGATAAAGTACAATTTTGAGCCCAAGTCTGGTTTAGAACAGTTATATAAGTTGCATCATTTCTCAGGCCTCAGTTTCCTGGTGCTTGAATGAGATTCCCCCTTCATAGGCTGTGTAGAGACTGAAATAGTAAATTTTTTTTCTTTAAAGAAGAAAACATGAATGGTTTTTTTTTATTCTGCAGCCTCTCCTATTTTTCTTTTGTGATCCCACGTAAACACATTGGTTCACATGTAGCTTGGATTTCAAATTTGTATCCCCCTAAACTCTCTTAGAAACCCTGTTACGCTGGAAGCTCTGAATTAGGACTACCTGACTTTGGGTCATTTATTTTGAGATACTTTATGTTAGTAAGGGTCCGGTGTCACACCGTTGCCCCGTGCACGCCAGGCCCTTCTTGGACGTTTGGTTGTGTCTCTTCCCTCGCATCGGGTGTACTTGAATGTGGTTTGTGTGTTCCCGTAACTGGACTCCCAGGAACCTGGCACATAATACACATGTGTGAACCAGAGACCACAAACGCCGTCTTCAGAGGGGGCTGCTCAGCCTCACCCTGTAGCTGTGAAGGAAATCCATCCCACAGTTTCTGGATCTTACCATCTAAAATTTTATTAAGTGGCATATCCTAATTTCTAGTGTCATCAACTGAAATTTATTCATAAACATTGTTTTGACCAACAAAATACAGCCCCATCACCTCTCAACCTTTGATTTAAGTAAGTGACAAGGGCAGGTTTTTCTTTGTTTTTTCCCACCCTATTTATTTTGTTAATGTATAGTTTTTATACATTTACAATGTGTTAATTTCTGCTATACAGTAAAGTGATTCAGTTATACATATATTTACATTCTTTTAGAATATTCTTGCTAAAGAAAAGAATATTCTTTTCTAATATTCTTTTTAGAATATTATGGTTTCTTGTAGGATATTGAGTATAGTTCCCTGTGCTATACAGTAGTACCTTGGTGTTTATCCATTCTATATATAAGAGCTTACACCAGGCAGGTTTTTCTATTGTTACCGATGGTCAAATCAGCCCTTTGACCTCCCAGAGAAGCCGTCCTCCCACATAGGAAAGGGCTTAGGCCTGTGGGCTCAGATGTGACCGGGACTGGGACATGCCAGTGTGGGCATAAAACTGTAGCGGCATCTCCCCAGTTCGTCTGCACTGCCCTTCTCCATCTAGCTTGTGTGTGTGATCCTCACATCACATGGTGGGTATTTGTTAAGTCCTTTCCACTGCCCGCCAGCTGTTGTATTGTCTTTGATGAGAGCATCAGTAATTTGAGTAATTTTACCATATGAATGACATCATGTGGGGAGTCCATTCTCTGGCATCTGTAAAGAACTCACCTGCCAGTGCAGGTAGACCTAAGAAACACGGGTTCGATCTCTCGGTCAGCAAGATCCCCTGGAGGAGGGCATTGCAACCCACTCCAGTATTCTTGCCTGGAGAATCCCGTGGACAGGGGAGCCTGGGGGGCTACAGTCCATGAGGTCACACAGAGTCAGACACGACTGAAGCGACTTAGCTTCAGTATAGATCCTTGTGGTGTCTTGTGAACATGCTTTTAGTTGCAATAAGCAGCCTCCAACTCAAGGTAGCTTAAGAGACGGGCATAGGGGAAGTGGATTTATCAAAGGAATACAGGGATATTTTATGGAACTCAAGAACAAGGATTCTGGATAAACCACAATGGAAAAGAATATAATTAAGAATGTATGCATGTGAACTCCAGGAGTTGGTGATGGACTGGGAGGCCTGGCGTGCTGTGATTCATGGGGTCGCAAAGAGTCGGACACGACTGAGCGACTGATCTGATCTGGTCTGATGCATATGTATAACTGAGTCACTTTGCTGTACAGCAGAAATTAACTCAATATTGCAAATCAGCCATACTTCAATAAAGAAATAAATTTTTTTAAAAAAAGAATAAGGATTCACGCCAGTGGAATGGGCTAGACGTGACTGGAGAGACACTAGGAACTCTGACAGCAACTCTCAAGCTTCTCCTCAGGCTGTGTGATTTTCTCTTGCCTCCTTCCAGTTCCCTGTCTCCTTCGTTCTCCCTGCAGATGGTTTTCCTTTTTCTCTACATGCTGCAGATAGTGGCTGCCCCACAACCACCGTATTTTCATCCACTCAGACTCAGTTCCAGATTCCCTGGACTGAGGTTCTGATTGGCCCACCTTAGGTCAGCTGTCTTTCTCCTCATCCAATCAACTAAGGCTAAAGGGTTACAACCAAGTTGTACAAACATGGGCACCACTCCCTATGTCTATCATGAGATGGCCAGATACACCTAAAAAATATTTACTGTTAAATTCTCTGAGATAAAATAATGTATTGACAAAAGATACATTGACCTAAATCAAGGTGGATCCAAAGAAAAACTGAAAGGCGAAGAAGTGGTTTTGTTTTGTTTTTAATCCAGAAATAAATTCATTTGGGTTATGCAGCAACAGAGTACTTTGTAATATTTTATAAGTTTTGACATATTCCTTAATGGATTCATATTGTTTCCGTTGATCTTTTGAGTATTATTTTTTAATATTGTTCTCTGGGGCATGTGCTTTGGGTTTGCTTGCCGGTTTTAAAAAGAGATCAAATGAGTTAAACTGAAACATTGATTTGTTTCCTCCTATAGTGTGTTGTTGCTAAATTGCTTCAGTTGTGTCCTATTCTTTGCGACCCCATGGACTGTAGCCCAGCAGGTTCCTCTGCCCATGGGATTCTCCAGACAAGAATACTGGATTGGGTTACCATGCCCTCCTCAATGGGATCTTTCTAACCCAGGGATTGAACCCACATCTCATGTCTCCTGCATTGGCAGGCAGATTCTTTACCACTAGCACCAGCTGGGAAGCCCTATAGAACAGTAGGAAAAAAGATGACTTTTTTTTCTGTTGTTCATTTAGACATTAATTCAAATTTTAACTTGTTTTTTACTTGCCCAGGCAAATTTGAATAATTAGCCTTAAACTCTGTACCTTGGTTTCCTTGTCTGTAAAATGGGGGTGTTGTCATATTGTGGAGTTTTAATGAGATAGTTTCCATGATGTTCCCAGCTTAGTGCCTAAAACAAAGATATGTTTCCTTTCCTCTTGCCACCAAAGACTTGGCTTTGCAGATTTAAGGACATAATCATGGAAAATGAGACAACGTAGAACTTACTCACTTACCTTTTAGCACTATTTCCAAAGTTCTTACGGGCCACATCTCCATAATGCCACCATCTAACCAACTGAGCTACTTTCTAGACTTTCCAAGAGGGAGGGGATGTATATATACATATAACTGATCCACTTCATTGTACAGCAGAAACTCACATAACATTGTAAAGCAACTATACCCTAATTTTTAAAAAATATAAGTACAATACTATAATTAGTATCTTTCACATGGCTTATCCCACTCAATTTTCTCATCTATTGAATTGGGGATAATAACACCAAGCTCAGATGGTGACTAGGGAACTCAGAGATAATATTATAAAAACACTTCGAGCAAAGCTGAGTATGTAGTTGCTGCTTAGTAATGGAGGCAATTTTCATTTTAAAATTGGATTATATGTATCTGAGTTTCCAGGTCTTACAGTTTTGCTTCATTTTGTGTTTGGCCAAGCCACGTGGCTTGCAGGATTTTAGTTCCAGTACCAGGGATTGAAGCTGGGCCCAGAGCAGTGAAAGCATAGGTCCTAACCACTGGACCACCGGGGAATTCCCAGGGTCTTAGAATTTTGTACAACAGCTGAGAGACAAAGTGCTGTGCTTGCTTTTCAAAAGTGACCCAGCAGTTCTACATCCATGAACAAAGCTAGATGTGCAAAATTTATGATGACATTGCTTATGACAGCAAAAGGCAGAAAACAACCTAAGTGTTTCTTAACAGGACACTCATTGAATTATTATATGTCTGCACAAATGATTTGATACTATAGACCTTTTATGAAGAATGAGGTTGGTCTATATGTGTTGACATTGGAAAGATATCCGAGAAATATTTAATTAAAAAAGCAAAGGGCAAACAGTGAGTGTAGCAGTTCTACTTGAACTGAAAAAGAACCTCACACATATAAATATTCATATACACAGATACCAGATACGACACAGATACCACAGTTTCATACACATACAAATATTAAGAGTACCTGCTTCATTGTGTCGTTGTGAGAACAATGTGTCTAACAGTATTAAAATAGAACGTTTAATATGAGAATATATGTTTTTAACACATATCTGGGAAAGATTGAAGGCGGGAGGAGAAGGGGACGACAGAGGATGAGATGGCTGGATGACATCACCGACTCATTGGATGTGGGTTTGAGTGAACTCCAGGAGTTGGTGATGGACAGGGAAGCCTGGCATGCTACAGTCCGTGGGGTTGCAAAGAGTCGGACACGACGAGCAACTGAACTGAACTGATGTGTTTTTAACATGTACATGTGTATATCTGAAAATCCATATAAAGATGGTCTGTGAGGATTCGCCTCAAACTGACAGCGTGGTAATTTGTGCAGGTAGAATGGTTTGGAGCTTTTGGTAATCAAAGTGGATCTTTGCATTTTATGCATTGTTTAAATATTTTACAAGAAATAATTTCCTTATATTGCAATTATAAGTGATAAAAAATTAAATATAATTAGTAGTTTGTACATCAAGCTGTTCTTAACTGGGTATCTTAACTATTCTTAACTATCAGTTACAGTAGTGATATATTACAAAGGGGGACCAAGATTTCAAAACTGGAGACTTCACTTTTTAACTTGAGTTTCATTTGTCAAATACATTATGTCAAATATGACAGATTTGTTTGTCAAATACATTATGTATGTATTGTGTTTATTGAAAGACACTAATGAATAAAATATTTTCATTTGAAAAATAAAATACTGATTCAAGGAAAAATATAGTTGTTTCCTCTGAGCAGAAAGCCTGCTTTTCATAGTTAAATTTTGTACGTGCCATATAGGTATTATATTTTCAACATATTGAGTGGTCTTTGCTTTTCATTCTTTTCTCTTTTAAGTCTCAGAGCTAAAACAAAAAAACCCTAAGAGCTGATGCCGTATAATAAATCTGTTTACAATGACCAAAACTGACGATTACCGCAGCTCATGGCATTTTTAGGCCGAGCACATCACATGAAGAAAAACGGTACATCAAGCTCGAGGGTGTGCCTGCCGGCCCCAGCCTGATGCCCCTCTTGCTGTCTTGTCCCCGCAGATGACAGAAGGCAGGCACTGCCAGGTGTGCCTCCTGGATGACCGGAGACTGGAGCTGCTGGTTCAGGTAGGTGTTGCCACCAGGGGACAGCGCATCCGGCTTCGCTCTGTGAGCCTCGGGGCCTGTGTTCAGTCTGCTGGCTTATCTGCACCTCAGAACCAGTGACACAGGATTGTTTGTGGGGACTTCAAAGCTAATACCTGCCTGTACTTAAGAGTAACTATAGCCTGGTGACAGGATTCAGAGATGTGTGGATTCCAGTCTCAGCTTTGACACTCAGTAGCTGTTTGACCCTGGGCAAGTGACTCGATTTGTTTGAATTACCTCTTGTTGGTCAATCGCTGACCATAACGTTTCCCAGAAAGGGTTTTTTTTTAAGATTATTACTTTTGGCTGTGCTTGGTCTTCGTTGCAACATGGGCTCTTCTAGGGGCCAAGCAGGGGCCACTCTCTAGGTGCGGTGTGCGGGCTTCCCACTGCGATGAGAAGCTTCTCATGGCTTCTCTGGTTGCAGAGCACGAGCTTTAGGGCATGCAGGCTCAGTGAGTGTGGCTCCTGAGCTCTAGAGCACAGGCTCAGCAGTTGTGGTGTAAGGCTTGTGGCTTGTGGGATCCTCCTGGATAGTGATCGAACCCGCATCTCCTGCATTGGCAGGCAGATTCTTTACCACCGAGCCACCAGGGAAGCCCCCAGAAAGGGTTTTTATGAGCTAAGACTGCATTCTGCTGCTTTCCCTGCCACATGGCATGGTCTAAGTTAAATACCCATTTACAACAGCTGTGAGCTGGGGTTAAGATTGACTCATCTTCCTCTCAGAAATTATGGTTAAAATGAGACTAGATTAATTCCAAGCTCCCAGTCCTTCCCTCCCATACCTCCGCCCCCTTGGCAACCACAGGTCTGTTCCCTATGTCTGTGAATCTGCTTGGGAGCTCGGGATTAGCAGATGTAAACTAGTAGATATAGGATGGATAAACAAAGGCCTACCATATAGCACAGGCTGCTATGTCCAATACCCTGTGATAAACCACAATGGAAAAAAATATGAAAAAAGAATATATGTATAGCTGAGTCACTTTGTAGTAGAAATTAACACGTTTTAAATCAAGTGTTTTTCAATAAAATTAAAAAACATCAAACTAGATTATATATGTGAATGAAATCTCCAAAACAAATGGAGCTGTATGAATGATGGTATCTTGATTATTGATGCTTCTCTCTTTCTTCCCCCAACACTCTAGACCCAGATTCTTTTTTGTTGTTGTTTGTTTTACTTTTTGGCTGCCAAGCACTGGGCTCTTAATTCCCCAACCAGGGATAGAACCAACACCCTCTGCAGTGGGAGCACAGAGTATTAAACACTGGACCGCCAGGGAAGTCCCTGGACTCACAGCCTTAAAAAATCATGGAAAAGCCTGCTGACAGCCACACCTACAGCTGTGACAAGAATGCCCTCCCTTGACCAAACCTAAATTCTTCTCCTTTCTGAGGCTTGTGCCCAGTCCACTGTGTACAGGCTTCAATTAGAACAAAAATAGTACAGTCAGTAATAGTTTCACCAGGGTAGACCTTTTAGTCTAGATTTCTCTTCTTTTCTCTTTTCCTTTTTTTTTCTTTCTTTCTTCTTTTTTTTTTTTTTTGCCAACAACAAACATCCCCAATTCTTTCTTCCCCAACAACAAATATCCAACCCTCAAACTACCATAATGAGTCCTAAACTGTGTGGCTCAAAGTTCGAAAAAAGTCCATCTAGAACGCCTCCCTAACAGGTCCCTTTTTCCCTCCCCAGTCCCTGCAAATCCACCATCTGCTCTCACTCTGGACTTTTTGGCTGATTCCAAACCATCTTCTTACCACCAGAGCCTGTGCTTCCCAAAAGCTCATAGACTGAGTTGTTCTTCTAATGAGGTGCCCAGTAAGTACTGGTGATAATGATCTGCACAGTGGATGCGGTTACTCCATCCCTGGAGAGAAATGAAAAGCTTAGTCTTTGGAATCAGACAGAACTGGGTTCAAACCCGCTTCTTAAGTGGAACATCAAATAAGAGTCTTGGCTTCTCTTGGCCTTTGTTGGCACATCTATGAAATGCAAAGGACCCCTACTTCATAGGCTCATTGTAAGGATTAAAATGAAATCATGGATAGAAGAAGTTCAGTACAATAAATGGTTACTATTACTGTTTTTTTGTATTTTTTGTTGTTGTTAGTTCTCTCTGTGACCCCTCAGCCTTGGATCTTGAGCCTCCTCAGTTGACCATTACCAAGCACAATGATTCCTATAGCCTAGGCAGTGGTTAACATTCTTTGTCTTGATCACTAGCACCATACTGTTTATAAAAGAGCATTTTTTCTGAAACAACAATGCATTAATAAATACAGTTTTACCTTGGAGGAAAAATTAAGGCTCTGGATGGAATTGCAAATATATGAGAGCGATCATCTCAGCGATGCTGTTTCCATTTCTTGCCCTTCCCAAGCCCTTAGAGAATAGTCTACAGTAGATTAACCTAAGCACAGAAAGGCACAGGTATCCAAGACAGACAAACAAAGGCTGTTTTTTAAACTGTTTGGGAGAGAATAAGGTGGGAGCAGTAAGCGAGAGTGTCTAATCAGGTTTATATCTCAACAGCCCAAACTTTTATCAAGAGAGTTGCTGGATCTCGTGGCTTCTCATTTCAACCTGAAAGAAAAGGAGTACTTTGGAATCACGTTTACAGATGACACGTAAGTGTTTGAACACTTTTACCTTTTATCTGGACTTCCTATATGCATCACTCACAATTGGCCAAAGTGGGGGGGATTGCTTCAAGAATTAGAATATGTCATCTGCTCCCGTGGGTGCTCAGTTGCTCAGTTGTGTCCGACTCTCTGCGATCCCATAGACTGTAGCCCACCAAGCTCCTCTGTCTATGGAATTTTCCAAGCAAGAATACTGGAGTGGGTAGCCTTTCCTCTTCCAGGGGATCTTCCTGACCAGAAATCAAACTCATGTCTCCTGTATCTCCTGTCCTGGCAGGTGGATTCTTTACCACTGAGCCACCTTGGAAACCCCATGTCCTGCTTAGCTAAACCTCTTTTAATGCAAGACTTTTCTGTAGGACTAAGGTAAAAGGAGAAAAGGAATATTGGCCATTCTAAGAACTCAAAATATTGTCCAAGTGCTTTAGAAATTTGTTGCAATGAGCTTATTTTTTCTGATGATATTCTGTCTTCACATTTCTTTGAGTGCAATTGTACCTTCTTATTTAGCTTATCTGTCAGGGATGGAAATACTAGAATGTCATCCACTCGTGTTAAAACAGAATGAATGTTTGGACTTCATGGCAAGAAAGTTTAAAGGCAATTTTGTGGCTCACCCAACAAATATGAATATACTTTAATGCGGGATGAACTTTTGAACTTATACTTAGGTCTATTTTATGTTACCTTCTTACTATCATATTTTTCTTTTACTTACATTTTTTAATGCAAACTTGGATGGTGTATATATTTGTCAACAACTGAAATCCTCTCTGAAATGAGACAGCTGTATAAAAATGAATTCATAAGAATTTAAAACTCGATGTAAGCAAATGTGTTTAGTCTTACAGGCTCTTTTCTGTGTGGGTATGCGTGTGCTTTATGGCAGCCTGATTTTTCTACATTACACGCAGCTTGATACATCAAAAGAATTCTTCCTCTTTATGGAATAATTTCCAGAGAACTCTTCAAATATTAAAATTTAAGAAAACGTGTTACAGACACAAAATATATTGGCCAACCAGCCAGCATTCTTTGCATAACTCTCCCAGTTTAAATGGTTTTCTGTTCTTCAGGTTAACCAGGCAGAATATAATCTCAAGAAGGGGTTAATTTGTTTTTAACACTGATTATATGCAGCCTGGACCTCTTGGAAATGCCATTGGGCTTAGGACTTGGGCAGGACAAAAACCAGACAAATGAGTTGTCAGGAGATGTAGAAGAAAAACGTTAAAACTTTGATTTCTGACTCAGGATGTTTCCTGAATAGAGTTCAACAACGGGGAAAAGTATGCTTCATATCACCCATCTCATTTGCATCGCAAAATTATCTGTTTACTCAATTACGGTCTGAGAACTTGTCTGATCGGTCCTCTGCTGGATGAATCAGGAAATACAGATGTCCACCGAGCACAGGCTCTAGCTGGAAAGACAAGACCAGCTCATGTGAATCAGCAATTAGATATATACATACAGGCTGAGTTTGTATGTAATGGAATCATACCAAGCAACATAAGACTTAAAACCGTAAACATGATGGCTGAGTTCTATGATAAAAACCGTAAGTACACAAACGCTGTCACTTAAGGAGAGATCACATAAAGTAGAGGCTAAAATCATGAATATTGGAGAAATGTATCCATTTAACAGCTATTTCTTGAGTGCCAGTTAATGCCAAACATTGTTCTAGCTCCCAAGGATTCAGCTGTGAACATCACAGACCAGGTTCCTGCTTTCATGGAGTTTATGTTGCACTGATACATGGTCCCGCAGAACAAGTAAATAAACAGATAATTGAGAAAAGACCAGAACGTGAAACAGGAGGCCTGGATCAAGAAAAACTAGGGGGTAAGGGGAGTCAGTTTGAGGGTGAATCAGGATGGCTTCTGAAAGGTGACATATAATAAAAAACAAGAACCAATTCTGCAAAAGTCAGGGAGCGGTTCCCAACTAAAGCCAGTGGGAAAACTCTCAGGTGAGAATAAGCTTGGCTTTTTTTTTTTTTTTTAATTTTGAGGGTTTTTTAAATTTTTTATTTTTGAGAAAGAAAAACAAAGCCAGTTTGACTTGAATAGTTAGAGGAAAGTGGTACAAGATAAGGTGGAGAGGGAGGTGGGGGTGGGTGTCAGAGAAGCTTGGTATCTTAGACTGAAAATCTCTGACGCTCAACTTTTCTCATCTGTACAGTGGACATAATAATAGCACCAAAATAACAAGTACTTTACAGGGTACATACAATAGGGTCATGTGCGTGCATGCATGCTAAGCCGTGTCTGACTCTTTGCAACACTATGGACAGTAGCCTGCCAGGCTTCTCTGTTCATGGGATTCTCTAGGCGACAATACTGGAGTGGGGTGCCTTATCCTCCTACAGGGTATCTTCCCGACCCAGGGATCGAACCCGCCTGAAAGGCCCCGCAGTAGGGCCAAAGTATTTATTATATTAGAGCCTAGGCACACAATGAAAGGAAGCTTTCATCCTGTTGTGTGTAGTCATGGCAGGCAGGTGTGCTCTGAAGGAGGCTGCACGAGGGCTTGGGTGGGAGCGCACACAGGAGCGAGGACAGGAAGACCTTCAGTAGAGGGCAGAGGAAACAGGGCTCCAGGGAGGAGACATTTTGAGGGTCAATACATGGACATGGTCAAGGCCCAGTGGGGAAGAAACTGGCCTGAGCGTGGATTAAGGTATAAGAAGGGCTAACTCAAAGGTGAGCCCTGAGAGTCACATAGATGGAGAAAGCACGCTGGGGCCATTGAAGATTGTTCTGCACGAAACTGACATGATGGATGACTGTGGTCTTGCAAATGTCCCAGGCTGCAAGGTTCCTGGTAGGCTGGGAAAAAGGGCTGGCAGGCATGGCAGGCTTTGGGGAATGCTCCAAGCTCAGGTGAGCATAACCAGAGGGGGCATAAATCAAGCGTTCAGACTAGGACCTTCTCTTCAGAAAGAGAGGCGTATGTAATACGAATGACTTCCTTTCCTGACTTGGGCCACCTTCCACCTCATGTGCCTTGGGGTGATCTCTTTTTAAATACTCTGTTGGAAGAATGTCTCACTTAAGTGCCTCCTCTAGCTATCTCCTTTGGTGAGAGAGGTCAGTGGTTACAGCCTTTCCAAGAAGCCTGGCTCCAAAATGCCCTTTGCGTACTCCCCTGCAAGTGACAGCAGAGTCTGTTTTTGAATTATGGTCAGTTTGGAAGGTGTCTTCTGACTCTAGCTGTGTTTATTTTTAGAAGAAGTATGAGCTCGGCTTTTGGAGCGTGGAGGGGGAATTGGCCATTTCTACCTTTCTGGGGAACAAGTCTGGAAAATTGCTTCGTTGAAGGGTGTCTCCTTGGAATGTCTTGGTCACAGGCCTAGTTCTTTTTCTTTGTCTGGTAAATATTTTTGGAAAGTATTTTCTTTCAGCACTGCCCTTCCCCCCGCCCTCATAAAACCACTGAGTCGGATCCCTCCCAGGATGCTGAATGAATTGCATTTTCCAGCCTACATGCCACATCAGCTCTTTGCCTTCGGTGAACTTCTCCAAATGGAGTTAGGCAAAGCCGAGGGGACATTATGTCAATGAAACTAGCCACTGTGTCTATCCTACTCCACGGGCCAGGAAGAGAAATGGAAAAATGGAGTTGTGAGCTTACATAATTAAAGTAGTGACGGTGACCAACAAAAACAAATTCGTGATCCTGTAAGAGGGAGGGTTAGAGTTCCTGAGCTCAGGCTGTGAGTGCCTTCTGGTGTTCGGTGTGCAGAGTGAGTCTTTTACCCCTAGAGGGCAGTCACGACCCTCCTAAGGCCGCACTCTGTTCCCCATAATGGTTCCCATCCCTTTCAACCCACTTAACTTTTTTTCCTTCCCTTGTTTGAAAGGATTTGCTGGATGAGGTTTGTTTGTTATGAAATAATAAATAGGTTTCACAACACAACTGTGATTTTTGATCTCTGTTCCATCCAGTGGGCCGGAGATGATGGGCCTTTGACTGGTAAAATTCTAGCCTAAAAGGACAGTTGGTTCAAAGTGGCCTCAGTTCAGTTCAGTTCAGTCACTCAGTCATGTCCGACTCTTTGCAGCCCTGTGGACTGCAGCATGCCAGGCCTCCCTGTCCATCACCAACTCCAGAAGTTTACTCTAACTCATGTCCATCGAGTCGGTGATGCCATCCAACCATGTCTATCGTCCCCATCTCCTCCCACCTTCAACCTTTCCCAGCATCAGGGGATGCTTTTCAAATGAGTCAGTTCTTTGCATCAGGTGGCCAAAGTATTGGAGTTTCAGCTTCTGCATCAGTCCTTCCGATGAACATTCAGGACTGATTTCCTTTAGTATGGACTGGTTGGATCTCCTTGCAGTCCAAGGGACTTCTTCTCCAACACCACAGTTCAAAAGCATCAATTCTTTGGCGCTCAGCTTTCTTTATAGTCCAATACTCACATCCATACATGCCTACTGGAAAAACCATAGCTTTGACTAGACAGACCTTTGTTGGCAAAGTAATGTCTCTGCTTTTTAATATGCTGTCTAGGTTGGTCATAACTTTTCTTCCAAGGAGCAAGCGTCTTTTAATATCATGGCTGCAGTCACCATCTACAGTGATTTTGGAGACCCAAAAAATAAAATCTGTCCTTGTTTCCATTATTTCCTCATCTATTTGCCATGAAGTGATAGGACCAGATGCCAAGATCTTAGTTTTCTGAATGTTGATTTTTAAGCCAACTTTTTCACTCTCCTCTTGCACTTTCATCAAGAGGCTCTTTAGTACTTCTTTGATTTCTGCCATAGAGGTGGTGTCATCACTGTATCTGAGGTTATTGATACTTCTTCTGGCAATCTTGATTCCACTTGCGCTTCATCCAGCCCAGTGTTTCTCATGATGGCTTTCCTGGTGGCTCAGAGGATAAAGCATCTACCTGCAATGCAGGAGACTCAGGCTCGATCCCTGGGTTGGGAAGATCCCCTGGAGAAGGAAATGGCAACCCACTCCAGTATTCTTGCCTGGAGAATCCCATGGACAGAGGAGCCTGACGGGCTAGGGTCCATAGCGTCGCAAAGAGTTGGACACGACTGGGCGACTTCACTCATTTTCACTCTGCATATAAGTTAAATAAGCAGGGTGACAGTATACAGCCTTGACATACTCCTTTCCTGATTTGGAACCAGTCTGTCGTTCCATATCCAGTTCTAACTGTTGCTTCCTGACCTGTGTACAGATTTCTCAAGAGGCAGGTCAGGTGTTCTGGTATTCCCATCTCTTCCAGAATTTTCCACAGTTTGTTGTGATCCACACAGTCAAAGGTTTTGGCAGAGTCAATAAAGCAGTAGATGTTTTTCTGGAAGTCTCTTGGTTTTTTTAATGATCCAACAGATGTTGGCAATTTGATCTCTGGTTCCTCTGCCTTTTCTAAATCCAGCTTGAACATCTGAAAGTTCACAGTTCACATACTGTTGAAGCCTGGCTTGGAGAATTTTGAGCATTACATTGCTAACGTGTGAGATGAGTGCAGTAGTGCGATAGTTTGAACATTCTTTGGCATTGCCTTTCTTTGGGATTGGAGCGAAAACTGATCTTTTCCAGACCCATGGCCACTGCTGAGTTTTCCAAATTTGCTGACATGCTGAGTGCAGCACTTTCAAAGCATCATCTTTTAGGATTTGAAATAGCTCAATTGAAATTCCATTACCTCCACTAGCTTTGTTCATAGTGATGCTTCCTAAGGCCCACTTGACTTCACATTCTAAGATGTCTGGCTCTAGGTGAGTGATCACACCATCATGATTATCTGGGTCGTGAAGATCTTTTTTGTACTGTTCTTTTGTGTACTCTTGCCACCTCTTCTTAATATCTTCTGCTTCTGTTAGGTCCATACTATTTCTGTCCTTTATTGTGCTCATCTTTGCATGAAATGTTGCCTTGGTATCTCTGATTTTCTTGACAAGATCTCTAGTGTTTCCCATTCTATTGTTTTCCTCTATTTCTTTGCATTGATCGCTGAGGAAGGCTTTCTTATCTCTCTGTACTATTCTTTGGAACTCTGCATTCAAATGGGTATATCTTTCCTTTTCTCCTTTGCCTTTAGCTTCTCTTCTTTTCTCAGCTATTAGTAAGGCCTCCTCAGACAACCATTTTGCCTTTTTGCATTTCTTTTTCTTGGGGATGGTCTTGATCTCTGCCTCCTGTACAATGTCAGGATGAATCTCTGTCCATTGTTCTTCAGGTACTCTATCAGATCTAATCCCTTGGATCTATTTCTCACTTCCACTGTATAATCATAAGGGATTTGATTTAGGTCATACCTTAGTGGTCTAGTAGTTTTCCCTACTTTCTTCAATTTCAGTCTGAATTGGATAATAAGGAGTTCATGATCTGAGCCACAGTCAGCTCCCAGTCTTGTTTTTGCTGACTGTATAGAGCTTCTCCATCTTTGGCTGCAAAGAATATAATCAGTCTGATTTTGGTGTTGACCATCTGGTGATATCCATGTGTAGTGCTTTCTCTTGTGTTGTTGGAAGAGAATGTTTGCTATGAACTGCGTTCTCTTGGCAAAACTCTGTTAGCCTTTGCCTTTATTTATTCTGTACTCCAAGGCCAAATTTGCCTGTTACTCCAGGTATTTCTTGACTTCCTACTTTTGCAGTTCAGTCCCCTATAATGAAAAGGACATCTTTTTGGGGTATTAGTTCTAGAAGGTCTTGTAGGTTTTCATAGAACTGTTCAACTTCAGCTTTTTCAGCATTACTGGTCAGGGCATAGACTTGGTTTACTGTGATATTGAATGGTGTGCCCTGGAAATGAACAGAGATCATTCTGTCATTTTTGAGATTGCATCCAAGTACTGCATTTCAGACTCTTTTGTTGACTATAATAGCTACTCCATTTCTTCTAAGGGACTCTTGACACAGTAGTAGATATAATGGTCATCTGAGTTAAATTCACCCATTCTAGTCCATTTTAGTTTGTTGATTCCTAAAATGTTGATGTTCACTCTTGCCGTCTCCTGTTTGACCACTTCCAATTTGCCTTGATTCATGGACCTGACATTCCAGGTTCCTATGCAATATTGCTCTTTATCGCATCAGACTTTACTTCCATCACCAGTCACATCCACAACTGGGTATTGTTTTTACTTTGGCTCCATCTTTTCATTCTTTCTAGAGTTATTTCTCCACTGATCTCCAGTAGCATATTGGGCACCTGCCCACCTGGGGAGATCATCTTTCAGTGTCCTATCTTTTTGCCTTTTCATACTGTCCATGGGGTTCTCAGACAAGAATACTGAAGTGGTTTGCCATTCCCTCCTCCAGTGGACCACATTTTTTCAGAACTCTCCACTATGACCGGTCCATCTTGGGTGGCCCCACACGGCATGGCTCATAGTTTCAATGACTGTGGTTCATGTCATCAAATTGGTTAGCTTTCTGTGATTGTGGTTTCAAAGTGGTCTACCACAGGTAACAGAGATGAAATATGTGGATTCACCTGTCTTTTTGAGGTATTGATTAGATCTGTCCCATTTGCTGATGGAAAAATTTGAGAAAAGCAGGTTATAAAGATAAAGTGTTTTTTGATCTCATGTTAGTCTCAGAGACTAGAAAGTAGCATGTTAACCTGAATCATGGGGCTTCCCAAGTGGCTCAGTGGTGAAGAATCCACCTACAATGCAGGTAGACCAGGGTTGATCCCTGGGTTCAGAAGATCCCCAGGAGAAGGAAATGGCAACCCACTCCAATATTCTTGCCTAGAGAGTCCCATGGACAAAGGAACCTGAGGCTATACAGTCCATGTCGTTGAAAAAGAGCTGGACATGACTGTAGTGATTAACACACACACATACACACCTCAGTCCTTGTATACTTTTTACCCACAAAAGCAGTAATTCTATGAATCTTCCCTTATGTCACTTATATCAGCAGATAAGATATATTTATCTTAATAATATTCCTTGAAGGAAAACTAGAGACAGTTATCAGAAGCCTCACCTAATAATTACAAAAATAAAGACACACTTTTTACCCTGTATTAAAACTTGTGATAAAATAAAAAAAAAATAAAAATAAAAACATAGTAAGTGACAAAATGAAGCTAAAGGTTATTAGGAAAGCTGATTCACTCCCCTAATCTCACTTTCTCCTGTATTCAAAGTCTGGGTTCAAATCCTAGCTCTGCTAATTTTCTTTGCAGACTTACTGTAAAGTCTAGTATTAATATTTTTTTAAAGTACCAAGTTGGTTGGCACTAAGTACTTGCTCAATAAAAATTAGCTGCTATTATTATCATCACTATTATTATTCTTACCTCCATTTTCTAAATACTTACAATAAATACAGCTTAGAGTTTTCTGATTTTAAAAAAAACACTATCTATTCAAAGACCAAAATAAGGTGGAAAATATCTCCTGAATCATTATCAGTTTTGTTATAATTTGACACTATATACACCACTATCAGCATGAAGTTTTGCCTAAGCAAGCAAATGAAGTCTCTGCCCTCTGGGAATTTGTAATCTAACATGGATCAACTAGTGGGAAAGTCATGTAAACAATCCCCAGCCACAGTGTCTTCCATCCCTCAGGTCACAATTTCAGGAGAATGTTTATGTCAATGAATTTAGTGAAGCCCTTGAAAGAATCGTCAGATACATGGTTAAATAGTAGGAAGTCCATAATGTATACCCAAAAACAGCTCCCAGAGAATATTTGACCCCATATTTTAATTTTTTAATTAATCTTTTATTGATGTATAGGTATTTTAGTTTCCCGCTGTAAACAAAGTGAGTCAATATTACATACATATATATCCACTCGTTTTTAGATTCTCTTCCCGTGTAGGTCATTACAGAGTATTGAATAGAGTTCCTTGTGCTATTCACTAGGTTCTTCTTAGTTATCTAGTCTATATATACTAGTCTTTTTGTTCAGTCACTAAGTCGTGTCCAACTCTCTTTGCGACCCCATGGACTGCGGCAAGCCAGGCTTCCCTGTCCTTCACTATCTCCTGGAGTTTGTTCAAATTCATGTCCATTGAGTCAGTAATGCCATCCAACCATCTCATCCTCTGTCGCCCCCTTCTCCTCCTGCCCTCAATCTCTCCCAGCATCAGTCTTTTCCAGTGAATCGCCTCTTTGCATCAGTTGGCCAAAGTATTGGAGTTTCAGCATCAGTCCTCCAGTGAACATTCTGGGTTGATTTCCTTTAGGACTGACTGGTTTGATTTCCTTGAAATCCAAGGGACCCTCAAGAGTCTTCTTCAGCACCACAGTTGGAAAGCATCGGTTCTTCAGCACTCAGCTTTCTTTATGGTCCAATTCTCACATCCATACACGACTACTGGAAAAACCATAGCTTTGATCAAACAGATCTTTGTTGGCAAAGTGATATGTCTGCTTTTTAATGCTCTCTAGATTTGTCACAGCTTTTCTCCTAAGGAAAAAGCGTCTTTTAATTTCATGCCTACAATCACCATCCTCAGTGATTTTGGAGCCCCAAAAAAATAAAATCTGCCATTATTTCCATTTTTTTCTCCTCTATTTGCCATGAAGTGATGGTACCGGATGCCATGATCTTAGCTTTTTGAGTGCTGAGTTGTAAGCCAGCTTTTTCACTCTCCTCTTTCACCTTCATGAAGAGGGTCTTTATTTCCTCTTCACTTTCTGCCATTAGGGTGGTGTCATCTGCATATCTGAGGTTCTTTATTTTTCTCGCAACAATCTTGATTCCAGCTTTATCCAGCCCAGGCATTTCACATCATGTACTCATCATGTAAGTTAAATAAACAGGATAAAAATATATAGCCTTGTTATATTCCTTTCTCAATTTGGAACCAGTCTGTTGTTCTATGTCCAGTTCTAACTGTTGATTCTTGTCCTGCATACTAGTTTCTCATTAAATAGGTAAAGTGGTCTTGTATTCCCATCTAAAAATTTTCCACAGTCTGTTGTGATCCACACAGTCAAAGACTTTCAAGGCTTTAGCGTAGTCAATGAAGCAGAAGTAGATGCTTTTCTAAAATTCTCTTGCTTTTTCTATGATCCAGTGGATGTTGGCTGGATCCAGAGGATCTCTGGTTCCTCTGCCTTTTCTAAATCCAGCTTGTATATCTGGAAGTTCTCAGTTCATGTCCTGTTGATGCCTAGCTTGAAGGATTTTGAGCATTATCTCGTTAGCATATGAGATGAGCATGCTTATATGGTGGTTTGAACATTCTTTGGCACTGTCCTTCTTTGGAATTGGAATGAAAACTCATCTTTTCCAGCCTGTGGCCATTACCGAGTTTTCCACGTTTGCTGGCATATTGAGTGCAGCACTTTAACAGCATCATCTTCTAGGGTTTTAATAGCTCAGCTGAAATTCCGTCACTTCTACTGGCTTTGTTCAGAGTGATGCTTCTTAAGGCACACTTGACTTCACAGGAGAAGATATACTAGTGTGTCAACCCCATATTTCTTATAAAAGCTGTAGTATTGTTATCTGTATTTGTCCTTTTTCATTAAAACAAAAGTTTTTCCCTTCTTGATTATCTAAAATATTTCAGATTTTGTAGTTAATAAAAATTTAGTTTTTACCTCAAAGGCAACCAGTGTTTTTTCAGTTTCTTGTTCATTTTATGATGCACTGACTTATTGCTATAATATAAATACACAAATGTCTAGGTATACTTTTTTAATTAAAATAATGGCAATATATTATACTTGTTGTTATGCATCTTTCATTTTCACTTGACAGTGTATTTTAAAAATCATTCATGATAAGTTTATAAAGATACTTCTGATCTTTTATGTGGCTGCATAGTATTTCATTGCTGTTTACATTCATTTTTTTTTAAACAATATCCTGTTGGATGCTTAGGTTGTTTCGAGGCTTTTTGCTGCTACAAACAGCGCTGCAGTGAGTGGCTTTATACATGGCCCATTTTCCACATGTGTGATTTTATCCTGATTAACTCCCAGAAATGAAAATGCTGGTCCAGAGGCAGGGGCTTTTATAATCTGGATAGAAATTGCTCCGTTGACCCCATGACTGGTGGTAACAGGCTGTACTCCTACCGCCCACAGGTAACTGTTACCCCGCAGCTCTGCCAACACAGTGTTTCTTGAAACTTGCTCTGGCTTTCTGTGTAATCCTTTTTCCTTGTTTTACTCTTACAGGGGTCAGCAGAACTGGCTTCAGCTAGACCACCGAGTCCTTGACCACGATTTACCCAAGAAACCAGGCCCAACCCTCTTGTACTTCTCTGTGAGGTATGTATCCAGAGACACGTCCACCATCCCCTTGGGTCTTTTTTTGTTTTTAAAAGAGAAAAAAACATTCTTGGTGATCAGAGATAAAGAATTTTAAAAAGGAAGAGACCTGTCAAAAAAAATATTATGTGAAAGAGATTCTCTTTAGATTATCTTAGTCTGGGGAACGAGTTACCATAGATACGTGTAGAACTGTTTTCCTTTGAAAATAAAGGGTAGACTCACCTTCCTTTAATTTTCAAAGGCTCTTGAATCTATGTGAAGCTAAAAAATATAAGTAATATATTTCAATATATAACCTGCTTTTGACTCAACATACTTCTAGATTTTTATAATTTGAAATGTACAAACACTATTTTACATATTATGTATGTATGTTTTCTAGAGACTATGGAAATAATTGAATTTTATACAGTTTCACACCTTAATTGGAATAGACAATAAAATGCAAACAACTGCTCATGGAAAGAATTACCTTAATGCAGAAATCTACATTCTGATTTCCTGAAGAGAGACTGCTAGGAAGGAATCCTTGATTTGTTCTCTGAACTCTGCTTGGACAGATCACTTAAGCATGCATATGGGCCTCAGTTATTTTCTCCTGACATGGATGTATTCCATTATATCAGTAGTTTCTTATAGTCAGCCAACAATAGAAATATTTTTTCACATTAAAGATAATAAAATGTCATAAAGAGTAATGCCTGTGTTCCTGTAGCCAGCTTAAGAAATAAAATGTTACCAGTTTTGCTGAGAACCCCTTCTTAGGTACTAGCCCCTGGCCACTATCCTGAATTTGATATATTTTCATGATAAATTTGTTTTCTTGATCTGAAGCCAAATACGATAAATAAGCTAAGGTGGAAGATTTCCCATAAATCTAAGTATGTTTTCATAAAGCTAGATCAACCTGAAGAATGGACCTGTATTCTGACTTATGTTATCTTTTGGATGTTGGACTATACTTGTTTTATGACATGTTGGTGGAGGCTTCACGTCTTTCTTTGGGAAGGAGGGTGGTTATACAATGATTGATTATCTGATACAATCATGTCAGTTTCCACACACTTTTTTTTAACTTCCTTATGCTCCATGCAATCCAGAAGTGTCCTAATAAGGTGTCCTGATTATCCTACCTTTTTGTTTGTCTGTTTTTAATATGAATTGATGGTGATTGAGGATGGAGGCTGCTCCTTACTCAGTAAATAAAGTATTGACAGCCCCCAGTTTGTTTTCTGCTTTTTACTCTAAAATCTGGTTTAGATTTTTTTTTTTCCCCTTACCACCAGAAGTCACATTTTAAAACCCAGGAAGGAGGTAGCATAATGGTGATTTGTCCAGGATGTAGCCGGTATGAAAAAGTGCACAGAAATCCTAAAAAAACAAAAATGGGAGTTTCCTGGAGTGTGGTATGAGTGCTGGGTCCATGGAAATGGAGAAGAAAACAAACACAGACCAGCAGCAATAAGAAAAAATATATACATTAGTACTTAAGCGGGGGTCCAAGCATAGAGAAACTTTCATCTTGTATGTGTAGGGGAAATGGCTCAACATAAATCAGCATCTTTTTTCACAAGGAAATTTATTATTACTGTAAACATTTCAAACTTCCTGAAAGTATAGAGTGAAAAAGAAGACATTCTCCACCAGGCCTCTCCCTTGCTTTTTCCCTAATTCTCTCTCCTTCTTAGAGAAAAATAATGCTGATAAATTATTTGGTGATTTACCTTTTTTTTCCCCCCTAATCTGGAGATTTTTCCTTTGTTGTTGTTCAGTCACTAAGTCATGTCCAACTCTTTGTGACCCCATGGACTGCAGCACGCCAGGCTCCTCTGTCCTTCACCATCTCCTGGAGTTTGCTCAGACTCAAGTCCTTGAGCTGGTGATGCCATCCAACCATCTCATCGTCTGTTGCCCCCTTCTCATCCTGCCTTCAGTCTTTCCCAGCATCAGGGTCTTTTCCAGTGAGTTAACTCTTCTCAGCAGATGGCCGAAGTATTGGAGCTTCAGCTACAGCAGATCTTTCCTTGGGTATATAAGAGTCTAATTTACTTCTTTGCACATCCATAATTTAGCTGTTCAGGGTCCTATTAAGCCTGTAGGCTGTTTCCAGTGATTTATTAAAATGTGCATTGCAGCTAACATCCCTGTACTTCCATCTCTGTGCACATATGTAGTGTTTCTGTAGCCTGACTACTCAGTGAGAGCTTTATATCTTTGGAGAATTTAACAAGCACTAGTTCTTTGACCACTACTCTCTGATCTATTTTTTATCTCACAATGCCAGGGGAGAAAGTTCAGTCTTCTCTTCTGAGCAGTCACTCATAAGGCAGCCCTGTCTTTCCGAAGCAGGTTCTGGGGAGTCTCCTGCTGCCTGTTTGTGAGTTTCAGCCTTTATCTCACAAATGTCCCATAATCACTTTTAGCTTTACTTTCCCTTAATCACTCACATGTTTAAAAGCCCTTATCAGGTTTTTAATTATTCACTTATTTCTTCTTGCCAACTGTGCAGTGAGATCATAATAGTCTTTGTTATTATTCCAATTAAGGACTTGTTGTTACTTCAATTTAATTAAAGAAATGATAGAGCAAAAAGCATACACCAAGGAAATAAGTCAACTGACCGAGCTCAGTGAGTGGAATACAGTTCTTCAGGGGTCTCTCAAATGGGATGATAGCCACCCCAGTGAAGTCACTGGCCTCTCGGAGGGTCTCTAGCCTTCTGAGTAAACAGGACCGCTGCTGATACTTACGTCCTAACAGACATCGCCACTACCCACCCTTGGTTGCCTGACGTGACAACAGATGTGAGTCACTAAAGAGTAGAAGCAAAGAGCATTTGGTTGTATTTGGACACATAGTCACCATAGAAGCCTCTAGAAATACACACGGTCTCTTGATTTCAAGGTCACTGCCTTTCCCATCAGCAGGTATGAGTTGCTTGCTCATGGACACTGAAGTACACACTTGCTGAGTGGTTAGTACACACAAAAGAAGGAATCCCCACAGAAGCAATGTGTTATATGGATGTACATAACTGCTCTTTTCATTGCTAACAATTAAGAATATCCAAATGTAGGGGAATTCCTTTGGTGCTTTCACTGCTGGGGCCCAGGTTCAATCCTTGATCAGGGAACTAAGATCTTGCAGGGCAACAAAAATATATAAATAAAAATAAAGATATCCAAATGCCAACAGTAAAGATAAATTCAGTAAGTTATGGCATTTTTACAGTGAACAAATGATCACTGTAATAGAAGCCATAAGATGAAAAGGTACATTGCATTTCAGAGCTTCCCCAGGAGGAGAAGGGCCACATATCTGAATCACTATAGGAAATTTTTTTAAGTCACCCCTCCAGTCCCCAAAACTTCCACTTTCCTGGCCCAAATTCTGATACTGTGTCCTGGAGATAGTGAGTGTGATCTTGGGCAAGTCGGTTGTGAATTAAAAAGAGATCAGGGGATACAAAATAACTTTGCAGAGTAATATGCAAATATAAGAAAGTATCTTTTTTTTTTTTTTTCAAATTATAGTGTTTATGAAAAAGAAAAATACCGTAAAGCTTTGCTCTGAAGAGGTTTCCTCTCTATTAAAATGTAGCATTAACCTTATGGCAGTCTCTGTGCCACATATTTGACCTGTGTCCTTTCACTGGGCTTCCCTGGTGGCTCAGTGATAAAGAATCCGCCTGCCAATGTGGGAGATGGGGGTTCGATCCCTGGGTTGGGAAGATGCCCAGTAGTAGGAAATGGCAACCCACTCCAGTATTCTTGCCTGGAGAATCTCATGGAGCCAGGCACATTGCAAAGAGTCAAACACAACTTAGGGACCAATCAACAACATCGTTTCACTGTTTCACTGCTTCCTGAGCTAAACACTTGCATCCTTCAGATTTACAGGGAAAGACTTTCTTCTGGTTAATATCTCCCAGGATGCAGGCAGCAGCTCAGAAACACATGTAGCTTCTGCATGGAGGGAAGAAAACATTTCAAGTGCAGGCACTTAGTTGTCCCTTGATGAATTTCAGAATTAAACCTTTATCTTTGCTTTAGTTATAAAATCTCAGTGGTGGGTGCTAACTCCAGGTGTGACATGTGTGTATTGACGCCCCATAATTTATGTATGCACCGTAATTCATTTAACCCATCCTCTGTTTTCCTGTGAGTCCAAACGCCCCCAGGCTGCCAAGGGACTCCTCCAGGCCTGGGTTGTTATCTGCAGCTGTAAATTATCTTCCACAAACACAAAGGCCTCTTTGGTAATGCAGCCCAGATGTAAGCATTTGAAAAGCTTGATAGTGAGCAAGCAGGCATTTAAAAATCAGAAGTGGGGAGGTTAGGGAGGGGATTGGGCGTGACCTCATTGGAAAAGCTCCCATCGCCTCAGAGGAGGAGGTGGCTCTGGCTGGTACCACCCAGCTCCAGCAGAGCCAGGGTCTTGGGTCTTTCCCCCTCTGCTTTGCATTTATCATACTGCCTCTTGCTCTTTTTTTTTTTCTTTTCTTTCTTTCTGTCTGGTCTTCCCGCTCTTCTTCCCCCTCTTTTTCTCCTCTTTCCAAACCACCATTGTGAGGTTCAGGAACTGTAAGTGACTTCTCAGAGGTACCAGTAAGTATTGTGTGTGACACTTGGAGCTGAGAATTGGCTGTGTGTGGAGAGTTCTGGTAGGAGATGTGGAGAAACACTGCTACCTTTCAGTCAAAGTTGCTGCAAACAGAGTCTTTGAAAGACTTTTTTCAAGTCTTTTATCACCCCCTGGCCTGTTTCTGGAACATGTAGAAAGAGTTTAACTCAAGGAGGTATCATGACTACAACTCATGGATCCACATCATTCCAGCTGTTTGCTTGCTTGTTTTTTAAAGGAAGACAAACATTTGGAATACAGCACAACAGGTAAAGATTCTGGTGAAGAAAGATTTATTGATAGAGAAAGATGCTCCCAACATATTCTGGGGAATAAAAGCAGACCACAGGATTGCACTTAAGTAAAAGATGTGAGTAGGAAAAAAATTAAAATATTAACAGTAATTAATCTCTGGGTAGAGTGATTTCCGCAAGGGAATCAACCCTGAAAATTCATTGTAAGAACTGATACTGAAGCCGAAAACCCCAGTACTTTGGCCACCTGATTGGAAGAGCTGACTCATTGGAAAAGACCCTGATGCTGGGAAAGATTGAGCATAAAAGAAGGATGGGGGCGGCAGAGGATGAGAGGGTTGGATAAGATCACCAACTCAATGGAGTTGGACAAACTCCAGGAGATAGTGAAGGACAGGGAAACCTGGAATGCTGCAGCCCATGGGGTCACAAAGAGTCGGACACAACTTAGAGACTGAACAACAGAGAGTGGTTATGGGAATGATTTTTTGCTTGTCTATTTATATATTCCTACGATAAACACATTAAGCAATTTTTAAAAAATGCAAGTGTGACGTGTAATAAAAGGAAGAAAAGTAAAGTGTTTGTGGCTGGATAGCCATGAGTTATTTTAGAGCTATCAAAGAGTAGGTGATTTACAGTAAGGAGAGGACAGGAAAGTTCATCTCTTCCCAGAGGAATGTGATTAAAAAGCACAGAGAAATAAAGGATTCCTTCTGCCTTGGGCCCAACAGAGGTATTTGAGGCAGATGTGTGAGTCAGCCAGACCTCTTTGCCCACCACCACACGCCAATCTGAACGTTATCCCAGAACCTGGGGAAAGCATCTGTCGGTTGCCTTAATATTGACTGTGACCTCCTGGCCTAACCCATACTTGAACTTCCAGGCAGTTGGTAAGCAGCCTCTGTCTTTGAGGATCCACCATCCTCATTCATATGAGAGTTCCAGAAAGACACAGAATCATTCAAAGCACAGGCTGAACCTCAATTCCACTGTCTTACAGGATTACATTTCTGTGTGCTCTCTGGATCACATATCAGACAGCGTTTGTGGGAATCTGCTCAGTCTCCTCTCTAATCTGTCCTCAGTGTGACATCGAAAGGGCAGAGGAGAGCAGTAGTATTATGAAGGGTGAAAAGGCTGGAGGGTGCAGAAGCTCACAGCTCGGCCATGAACTCAGGGTTTCTGGCTAGCATTCCGGGCGGCCAGGTAATTCCTCATTGTAGGGAGCCAAGCTGTTCTATGGGATGTTTGCAGCATCCCTGGCCGGTAGCATTCTCTTAAGTGAGGAAAATACAAAAAAAAGAAAGTCTTTGGGGATATATGTATATTTATGGGTGATTCACGTTTTTGTGCGGCAAAAACTAACACAACATTGTAAAGCATTTCTCCTCCAATTAAAAAAAAATAACAAAAACAAAAAAGTCTTCAACATAACCAGATGTACCTCACTCATCCCTTAAAAACCAGTGCTTTCACCTTGCTCTTGACTTTTAACCCTAACTGTTCTGTGTATTACCTTTGTGGCCTTTGGCAGCCTCTACGGGCTTTGCTCCTCATCTAGAAGACGTAATAGGAACTGACAGTAATACAGGGGGGTTGTTGGAGGATGTTAACATGTCATGAAGACCCTCACTAAATGTAAACTATTTTTATGATATAAAAATAACAAAGACTGCCTCAACCACCTGTTCAGGGGGTAAAAAATTCCATGTGATATATGGTCATTGAATATGGAAGTTTGGAAACTGTCTGGCTTGGGTCTGACTCACTCTTTTTTTGTTATTTTTAAAAAATATTTATTTATTTGGCTGCACCAGGTCTTAGTTTATGGCATGCAGCATCTTAGTTGTGGCATGTGGGATCTAGTTCCCTGACCAGGGATCGAACCCAAATTTTGTGCATTGGAGTGCAGAGTCTTAGCCACTGGACCACCAGGGAAGCCCCTGACCCATTTACTTTTACACTGGGTGGAAGATTTCATCATTTCTCCACGTTTCACTCCGCCCAGCCATCACCTCCCTAAAAACAATTAACCTCTCCTCCTCCTTCCTGTCTCCTTCTCAGAGAGTTTGTCCCTACTTGGCTCATGGTGGACAGGGGCAGGCTATTTTGCAGTTTGAAGCAAAGACGTGGAATTCACCATGGGACCCCAACACTTCTCATTGCCTGGGGCAGATGACTCCCTCCCCTTTTGTTCTGGTCGCAGCACAGCCCTTAGCCTCCTGGGCCTCCAGCCTTTCCCTGGAGAACTGGGAAAGAGTCATGCAGAGAGGGGAGCGACAGGGCAGGTTTCTACAGGTTCACCTGGAGGGCCCTCTCTGCTTCTTCTAGGGTTGCCTGGAAATCCGGAAGTGAGGCAGAGTTTTCCTGGCAGGGGAGCACAATGTAAAAGCCAACAGTGCTTCCCTTGGGGAGTTCTCTAAGAGCGCACCCCTCCCAAAGATGAAAGGGAGCACAGGGGACTCTCAGAGGTTCTGCATCATCCTTTGCAGAAAGTGAAATACACTTCAATTACCCCGCTGTCTTCAGCGTGCATCATAAAGCAGGACTATGAGGTTGCAGGGTCATTATAAGCAATAAATACAGATCTCTGTGTTCAGAATGTAGATTAGAACCTGATAGAAATCTTAGGCAGGTGGCTGCAGTAAATGCCTGAAATTACCCACAATAACTGAGTGAAACCAGGAGCAAGGCGTTTGAATGCAGCCCTCACTGGACACCAGTCAGGAAGTCAGCATTGTGCAGTGAGAAATCATTGAGTCATTCCTGCCCAGTTTGCCGTCTATGATGCTGTTGCTCAGACATAGCAAAGATTCTAGAAAACAAAGGAAATATGCTCAGTTGGGGAGAAATCCTAAGTGGTCAGAAGAATATTCGTTTCAGAGTGTTTTCCTATTCTTGGTCAAGATGGACTCCTTTGTAGCATCCTACTTCCCTAAGAGAATAAGCTTAGAAAAGATACTGAAATTTCCGCTCTTGTTTTTACAGTTGAAGTTTTAAAGAGGTTCCCAACTAAGTCCGCACCTTTTGTTATAGTCTTCCTGGTAGACAGATAATAATAACATAGTAATAATCACCACCACTCACTGACCACTGAAACAACACGTGAGAAAAGGGAGGCAACAAGAGGCCAAGCAGTTTGGCCCAAGACCCCAGCGTGGATCAGTGTTGGGACTGGACTTCAACCTAGTATCTCCCCAACTCTGTGATGTTGACTCTTTTATTTTTTTGCCCCCATTTTTTTTTTTTTTTTTTTTTGCCACACCTCACAGCTTATGGCATCTTAGTTCTCTGACCAGAGATTGAACCTGGACCACAGCAGTGGAAGTGCTGAGTCCTAAGCACTGGACCACCAGGGAATTCCCTGTGGTGTTGACTTTTGATCATGGTAAATAAATGACACAGGAGGAAAATATGGGCCACTACATGACAGTGACCACTAACGGATAGCCCATCCCAAACAGCCAGAGTCATCTGCTTTTCAACCCATGTGTATCATCATCTGGCTGCAGGCCTGCCCCTCCTCCAACGTTGTCATGCCATTGAGGTTGATGTTTTGTTATCACTGATGAGCAGTTAGGTGAACACCTGTCCCATCAACAGGAGAGAAAAATGCTAACGGGGGGACCATGAAAAGTAGAGACAGCGTCTTCTCAAGAAGGCAAATTCTCAAGAAATTACATTTGTTAAATTGTATGAGGTCTGTCTCCAGAACTTATGCCTAACCCAAAAGCTTGGGTTTGTTTCAAGGCTGAAAATTGAACCGTGGGCTTTGACTTCACAAAATCTTAGTGAAATCATTCACAGGAAGCATGCAGAAGGGAAACAGTATCCTTTTACCAAAAAAAAAAAAAAAACCACCCTGAAACAAAAGGTCTTTATTTTACAAGTCTGGGATAGTCCGTTTCATTTCACGGAGAATCCTTAGATTCTGTTTTCAGTTCATAGAACGTGTTGATAGGTGTGCCTAGGGAGCCATTCTCCTGGAGAACCGTATGTACTTTTCAAACCCTCCATAAATATAGTCATCACAGTGGCTCCCTTGAGGGAGAGAGGGGACCGTGGATTCAGAGAGTGGGTAATGTGATGCCTACGCAGAAAGTTAGAAGGCAACAGGGCGGGTTGCCAGAAAGTACTGGAAAACAAGATAGGGACCTGTTTACTGGAACTAGGGTACAGTCAGGGACCTGGGCTTCAGAAACAAGAGGAGCCCAATGTCTAGTACGAAGTTATCTGTGCGGAGTTGGGCACGTCACAAGTTGATTTGGTGCTAAGCCACCCAGCTCCCTGCATGTGGTTTTTTTTAATTCTTGAAGACTAGAAAGAGGTTTGATCTGGCTAACAGGCCCTCTCCCTGGAATGCCCTTCCTCCCTTCATTACCTGGTGAACTCATGCATTCTTTAAGACTGGGCTCAATTGTCCTAGAGGACAGCGTGTCCTGTGACACGGAGCCTTCTGGATTTCAGTTTGGCTGCCTTCTCTCTCTTGATTCATAAGCTGACTTAATTGCATTGCTCCCGTGGGCTCCCTGGCATTGTGTACATGTTGTATTTCATTGTGATTATTATTATAGGAAAGCATCCTATCATATTGGTTTGGAGTAGGAACTTTGAAGTCTGAAAGGCCTTCATATGAATCATGGCTCCCTCATTTTCTACCTGGGTGACTTGGGGAAGTTGACTTTATGTGTGCATCTCAGTTTTCTTATCTGTAAGATGGGTTAATAACTTGCTACTTCTGGCATCTGGTTTTGCTGAAGTTAAATGGCAGCATGCATATAGAGCCCTGCATACTGTCCCTAGCACATGGGAAGTCCTGTACTGACTTGGATTCTCTTGTTGCCAGCAACAGAAACCAGTTATGGCTAAGCTAACAGAATTGAAGGAAAACTGGACTAACAAGGCTTCAGAAAAGACAGGAATCCAGGCTCTGCAGGAATCTAGGGAGCAGGAGGCAATGGACAGTTTCATCAGGGTACCACCGGCAGGACAAGAGTCTCAATAGGCTGTATTGGGCACTTCATAAAGTCCCTACTACGGCCATCCTTATCTCCACCATATAGACGAAGTATCTTAGACTCAAAGCTTAGGCCACATCCGCCAGGCCACATGGCATTAAATTCCAGAAAATGGATTTTTATTAGCAATGATTAGAATTTGTTGCTTCACATCCTTTTGTGTTATCTCATTTAATTCTTCCAAAACTCTATGAGGTAAGTGCAGTCATAACAGCATTTTAGAGAAGACACAAAGAAGCTAACTAACTTGTCCAAGGCCACCCAAGTAATAAATGATGGGACTGGGACTCCATATTCTACATTCTTGATTCCAAAGCTGGTTTTTCCCTTCAACTCTTCATCTCCCCCAACCCCTTAATCCTTAACTTTCCCTTCTTGCACACCTAACACTCATCAATCTTCATTAAGTTCACTAATAAGTGAGATGAACCCTTGTAAGTGAAAATAGAAAGGATTTATTCCACTAAGGATGGAATTTTTCAAATGACTTTAACCATCTCAATGATAAAATCTTTCACCGCCTCTTAAAGCTGCTGTATTTATTTCTCAAACATTTCCTTATTGCGGAAGGGGAGGAAAAATAAATAAATAAAAAGCGCAAATGCCCAAGGTCTATCACGATTTTGCAGAGCTAAGAGCAAAGCTCCCTGGGACTTCAGTTTGGGTTTATCTTGACTCTCGCCAGATTGAGAGCCTGTTCTCGTCCAGGATCCTAGCTGTGAGCTGTCTTCGGGTATTAAGTCTCCTCATGCATTATTCATCAGGTGGGGCTGCAACACTTGAGAAAAACTTCTGGGCCTCCACCCCTGGCCCACTCCTGCACCCCAGAGGCCTGCCTTCAACCAGCCAGCTTTCCACAGGACTCTCCTCCCCTCCCCACCTCAGGACCCTCAGCTTTTTTCCAAAGGAGGGACTTGGCCTCACAGAGGCAACAAGCAAAGGCCCAGAAAAGGGAGTGGAGGAAGCGAGACCCAGAATACCCTGATTTGCATGAGAAAGACCGGTATTAAGTGGGGAGCTTGGCTTCTAGCCAAGGGAAAGCCCAGAGCCTGGAAGGATGAGAGTGAGGGAAGGAAGGAGGACGTGACTGAAACTCTCCTGGTGCATGGGGGCGAGGTAAACGGGGGCCCTCACACCCGCCCTGAGTCTGAAAACCGTGGAGCCACGGGCCTCTAGGTTCAGTTATACAGTAGTGCTTTCTCAGCAGACTTCTCCTTTCAGCCCTCAGAGGGCTTTGTTTCGAAACTGTGGGAGGTATCGTGAACTCCCAGAACCTGTGTCAAAGGAACGGCAAGAATAAAGAATAAAATAAAATAAAATACATTTTATTTATATATTTTTATATAAATATATGTTTGTTTATATATTTTATTTATTTATAAAGAATAAAATAAAGGAAAGAATAAAGATGGATTTGCAGGTGGTGACCATTTTGGATTTTTCTCTCGCTCACCTTCCAGCACACTGTAGAAGACTTTATCTGCATGTCTGCGTATATCCACATACACTCATACATACTTAAAGGTGTGCATACATATTGCAGATGGCTTTTAAAAGGGAAAAAAAGCACAACCATTCCCGTGCTCTTCGTAATTCTCTGAGAGACACTACATGAGGAAACCATGCAGAGAAGGGAAAGAATCGGAAGGAGTCAACTTCTGTGCTGTTTTCCAGGTTTTACATTGAGAGCATATCGTTCCTGAAGGATAAAACCACCGTGGAGCTGTTTTTCCTGAACGCAAAGTCCTGTGTGCACAAGGTAAGGGCCCTGTTTGCTGTGGACTCCAGCGGGGCTGGACTAGCAGGGAGCAATGGCAGGGCCTTTGTTTTTATGTTCAAGTGGAGAAAAAAGGACATAATCTTTTTTTTTTTTCTTCTTTACATTTCTCATTCTTTACTATGTTTCACACAGACATGCTATTCTCTATGTTACTTTTTTTTATTAAACTTTTTATTTTGTGTTGGAGTATAGCCAGTTAACACTGTTGTGATAGTTGTAGGTGGCTAGAAAAGGGGCTCAGCCATACCAATAATGTATCCATTCTCCCCCAAACTCCCCTCCCAGCCAGGCTGCCCCGTAGCATTGAGCAGAGTTCCCTGTGCTGTGCAAGAGAGGACATAATCTTTTTCCTTTGTGTATCCTACCCCGTAAAACAAATTTCTTAAATGAAGAAAAGGCAGCTCTTCTCAAATTCTGAGTCAGGAAATAGACAGAATCACCACAGCCTGCGGTGCTCTCATAACTCCACCCAGAAGGACACACAGGTGGAGCAGTCAGGCTGATGGAAGCCTCGCAAAAGTCAGGCCAGAAATCTGTTCTAACAGAGTACACCCTACATTTATCCTACTTTGAAATCAGTCTTCTTAGGGGCCTCTGCTCAGAGCCCTGTATTTTAAGGCAGAGTCTCAGTTATCTGTGGCAAAGGATCTGTTTTTTGCTTTATTGTTTTTCATTTGTATCCAAACCATGGAGGACACACAGCTTTTATAAAATTCAGTACAAGTGAACTGAGAGAAAAATGACCCCAGCTTGGATCTTGCAGCCATGCTGCAGTCAAATTGCTGTGGAAGTTTTAGACATTTTCCATTTTTAATCTTGTCTCCTTGCAGATAAACTTTGCTTTAAAGGCCTCTAGTCTGGCCTCCTCTACTACACCCTAGGCAAGGGTGGGGAGTCCCCAGGCTTAGCTGAAGCCCAGCTGCTTCCTTTGTCTTCACAGTGTGGGATCTCGGATCCCACACCTGCTTCCAGGGCTGGTGGGAACCTCTTTCTGCCCTCTGCCGGTATATATCGCCCTGTATCTGAGGGGTGATGAGGGACAACTGGTTGGTGCCTGGCCTGGAAAGACAAAGGGGCAGACTGTGCATTGAGGCACCTGCGTTCATATTCCTCCCCTTGTCCCCAAAACGTTAAGGGTGGCCCACTGCACACATGCAGTTTTAATTAGTGGAAGACTAAGCAAGGAGCAGAACTTTTGTCATTTTTTAAATAGCTTCATGGGATATAATTGACTGAACATAATTAAAGTGTATAATTTTATAAGTCTTAATATAAGTAATACTCTTGAAATGATCATGACAATCAAGATAGTCAATATACCTAGCAACTAAAGATCTGCTTTTTCTCACAGTAGATTATGCATTTTCTAGAGTTCTATATAAGTGGAATCATATAGTAGACAATCTTTTTGTATTCTTTCAATGAGCATAACTATTTTGAGATTCTTCCATGTTGTAGCAATAACCTTTTCCTTTTTTCTGTTTTTTTAATTAAAAATTTTTTTTCTTTTTGTCTGTGCTGGGTATTCGTGGCTGTGGGTGGGTTTTCTCTAGTTGCAGCAAGCCGGAGCTATTCTCTGTTTGCAGTGCTTGGGCTTCTCATTGCAGTGGCTTCTGTTGCTGCAGAGCACAGGCTCTAGGGCTTGCTGGCTTCAGTGGTTGCAATAGCCCTTTCCTTTTTTATTGCCAAATAATATTCCATGGTATAACTAAAACATTGTTTATTCATTCACCTGTGTGGCTATTTCTCCCTTTTCCTCCCAAACTTACTGGGATATACTTGACATATAACATTGTGTGAGTTTAAGGTATACAATATGATGGTTTGATATGTGCATATATTTTGAAATGATCCATCCACCTGTTGATGGACATTTGGATTATGCAAGTTTGGGAAATGTTACAAGTAAAATTGCTATGAACATCCATGTACAAGTCATTGTATGGACACACTTTTTCTTTTTATTTCATTTTTTTAAAAAAATTATTTATTTTAATTGGAGGATAATTACTTTACAATATTGTGGTGGTTTTTGCCATACATCGACATGAATCAGTCACGGGTGCACATGTGACCCCCCATCCTGAACTCACCCTCCCATCTCACTCCCCACCCCATCCCTCTGGGTTGTCCCAGAGTACAGCCTTTGAGTGCCCTGCTTCATGCATCAAACTTGCACTGGTCATCTGTTTTACATATGGTAATATACATGTTTCAGTGCTATTCTCTCAAATCATCCCACCCTTGCCTTCTCCCACGGAGTCCAACAGTCTGTTCTTTACATTTGACACGCTTTCTTTTTTCTTGGGTAAATACTGGGAATAGAATGGCTAAGTCATGTGGGAGATGGGATTAACTTTTTAAGGTTCTGCCAAACTGTTTTTCAAAGTAGTTTTGCTATCTTAAATTCCCACCAGCAGTTTATGATATTTCTAGTTCCTTCATATTCTTGTCAACACATGAAATCAACATCTTTTTCATTTTAGTCATTCTGATAGGGGTGCAGTTTTAATTTCTATTTCCCTGATGACATATATGCTATTTGAGTATCTCTTATGTGCTTATTTGGGGCTTCCCTGGTGGCTCAGACGGTAAAGCGTCTGCCTGCAATGCGGGAGACCCGGGTTCGATTCCTGGGTCAGGACGATCCCCTGGAGAAGGAAATGGCAATCCACTCCAGCACTCTTGCCTGGAAAATCCCATAGACAGAGGAGCCTGGTAGGCTACAGTCCATGGGGTCGCAAAGAGTCGGACACGACTGAGCAACTTCACTTCACTTTATGTGCTTATGTATGTCAGTATATCTTTTTTATGTTTGAATCTTTTGCCCAGTTTCTTTGGGTTGCCGTTTAGTTGTAATGAGTTTTCAGAGCATATATATTCTGGATACAAGCACTTTATCAGTTATGTGGATTTTTTTTCCCAGTCTGTGGCTTGCTGTCCGTTCTCTTAATGTCTTTCAAAAACTAAAATACTTTTATTTTGATGAAGTCTAGTTTATCAATTTGTTCTTAGGGATTGTGATATTGTATCTCTGTAAATGTTGCCTAATCCAAGATCACAAAGATTTTCTCCTGTGTTTTCTTCTAGAAGTTTTAGAATTTTAGTATTATACTTAGGTCTATTATCCATTTTGAATTAATTTTTCAATTTTATTTTATCTATTTGTTTATTTTTAGCAGAGTTGGGTCTTCATTGCTACGTGGACTTTTCTCTAGTTTTAGTGAGCAGGGGCTACTCTCTAGTCGCTGCACTTGGGCTTCTCACTGCGGTGGCTTCCCTTGTTGCAGAGCACAGGCTCTAGGGCACACGGGCTTCAGTAGTTGTGGCCCATGAACTCAGTACTTGCAGCTCCCAGGCTCTCGAGCACAGGCTCAAAAGCTGTGGCACACGGGCTTAGTTGCTCTGAGGTATATGGGATCTTGCTGGACCAGGGATCAAAGCCATGTCTCCTGCATTGGCAGGTAGATTCTTTACCACTGAGCCACCAGGGAAGCCCCATTTATAGCCATGGTTGTTCATATTTTCTTATCATTTTAACATGTGCTGTCTATAGTGATGTTGCCTCTCTTGATCCTGATACTAATAATTGGTATCTTCTCTCTTTTTTATTTATCATTCTGGCAAGAGGTTTATCTTTATTGAGCCTCGCAAAGAATCAGCTTTTGGTTTCAGTGATTTTCTTATAAAAAAAAATTTTTTTTTCTATTTCATTGATTTCTGCTATGATCTTTATTATTTTTATCTTCTATTATTATTACTTTCTTTTTCTTCTTTTGGGTTTAGTTTTCTCTTCATATACCATTCTTTTAAGTTGAAAGCTGAGATCGCTGATTAAAGATATTTCTTTCCTAATATAGGCAATTATTTATAGTACAATATAGCATTTTCTGCTAAGTATTCATTTTGTATCCCACAAATTCTGATATATTGTGTTTTATTTTCATTCACTTCTAAATATTTTTAAAGTTCCTTTTGGCTCCTTGTTATTTGGAAGTGTACAGTTTGGTTTCCAGAAATTTGGAGACTTTCAGGGCTCTTTATTTTTAATTAAATCCACTGTGGTCAGAAAACACATTTTGTGTAAATTAAATTCTTTGAAATTTGATGTGACTTGTTTATGGTCCAGAATATGCTCCATCTTGGTCAGTGGTCCATGTGCACTTGGGAAGAATGTGTACTCTGCCATCATTGGGCGGATGTTCTAATAAATGTTAACCAGATCAACTTGATACTGTATCTTGCTCATTTTATGTCTCCTTCTTGTATCCGTTATTGACAGAGGGATACTGAAAGCTATGATTGTGGATTTTTCTACTTCTCTTTGTAAGTTCTATCAGTTTTTGTTTCGTGTATTTTATTTATTTTTTTAACACGATCTTTAACTGCTTTATTTTTCTTAGATCTTCCCAATGGACTCTTTAAAGTTTTCTTATTAGGGTATAAACGTTTAAGAATGCTGTGTCCTCTAGATTATTTTAATTAAATGATCCTCTTTATTCTGACAATATTCTTTATTCTGAAATCTGCTTTGTTTGATATTAATATAACCACTTAGTGTTTCCTTTTTTCCATCTCTTATTTGTACTCTATGTCTGTATTTTAAAAGTGCATTTCTTACAGGCAGGGTATAGTTACATCTTGAAACTTTTATCCATTTTGTTTATCCATTTATCTATCTCTGTCTTTTAAGTGGTTGTTTACTTTATTTGCATTTAATGTGACTGTTGATATGGTTAAATTTAAGTTTGTCTTGATATTTTTTTTCTATTTGTCCTATCTATTCTGTGTTCCTTTTTTTTTTTTTTTGCCTTCTTTTGGATTTATTGAGTGTTTTATGATTCCATTTTACATCCTTTGTTGGATTATTAGTATAACTCTTTGTTTAGAGTTTTCTGTGATTGCTTTAGGGTTTATAGTATGCATCTTTAAATTATCAAGTCTACCTTCAAGTTTATTATATCTTGTACCATTTTACAGGTGGTACAAGACCCTTATGATAGTATATTTCTATTTCTCCTCTCTCAACCTTTAAGCTGTCAGTGTCATACGTTTTATTTTTAGTTGTGTTACAGATCCTTATGACATTGTCATTGTTTTTGTGTAAAAATTTAATCATCTCTGCTTTTAAGATTTTCTCTTTCTCAGTACTTTGAACAATTTGCTTTCTCCGTGCTTTCTATGATTGTATTTACTGAGCATCTTGGACTTCTGGGTTTATAGTTTTTATCAAATTTGGGAATATTTCAGCCATGATTTCTTCAACTGTTTTTCTTTTTTTTCTGTTCCCACCCATGCCACCTTTGCAAATTCTAACTACACATGTACTAGACCTCCTGAAATTACCCTACAGCTAAGTGATACTCTTTTCATTTAGTTATTTCTTTCTGGGTTTATTTTGATAATTCCAATTTCAGTGTCTTCAATTTTATTTATCTTTCTTTTGCAATCTAATTTGCCATTTATCCCACCCTGTCCATTGGAATTTTTATCTTCAGAAGTTTGATTTGGATGGTTTTAAAATCTTTCCTGTAGGTATATAACTTTTGGAATGTATGACTATAGTTATAATAACTGTTTTAATGTCTTCAGTCTGCTTATTCTTTTTTGGGGGGGGGGCATGCCATGTGGCTTGAGGGATCTTAATTCCCTGATCAGGGAATCTGGGCCCTCGGCAGTGAGAGCATGAGACCCTCTGCATAGCTTCAAGACTCTCTCTCAGTGCAACTCTGTTTTCTCTAGCACTCTGTTCCGTAAAATCCCATCCATTTGCTTTCCCGATTCTCTCATCCGTCTGCTCAACTCCAGAAGTCCACCTTGCTCTGTCTGGGTTTCCCCTTCACAGCCAAGTGGGGATGGTTGGGGTTTACCTCGTTCAATGTTCATGGTCCTTTGCTGCCTGATGTGCACTGTTTTGATGACCATTATTTCATATTTATCGTCTAGTTTTTTTCATTTTTTTCAGGAAAGAGGGTAAATCGAGCCCCTGTTACTCCAAAGCAGAGTTTTTGGCTAATTCTATAAGAAAAGCAGAATGTCTACAGCACCAAAGGCTTTATGACAGCCTCTTTTTCTGAGATGTGGGTTTCCTCAAGAATGCATTGGGTTGCCTGATGGACACCTGTATAGCAAAAGCAGAATAATGAGTCAGGAAAACATTTACTGAGTCAGGAAAACATTTCTGAGTCAGGAAAACATTTCATAAGTCATGATTGGTCATCGTCTCTTGTGGAGAAATACAAATACCCCTTGTGATATTTCTCACTACCTAGCTGGCCAAGGCCCAAAGAAATAGTCTCTTTGATGATTTGTTTGCTCTGTTGTTAACAAAAAAAAAGGATGAAAAATTTAACTCTTGATATTTCTCTTGTAGCTTTTTCTGCTAATCCTGTTGATCTTAAGGAAGTAGAGTTCTTTTAAATTCTCCTCTTAGGTCAAGCACTCCTTTCTAAATGAGAGTGTTTAATGACCTGTCAAAGAATTCAGAACTTTTATAGAACATGGTGTTGTAAGACATTATGACTTGCATTATTGGGGTAACTTTTTTAGATTCATCTGTAGGAATTTACAGTTTGATATTTTCTAAGTAATATGCAGATAGCTAGTTACATATAATCCCAAGAGATGTTACATGATTCAATAAATAAGATAACAGGATTGGGCTGCTGTTTGTTAACAATGTATGATAATTTAAGAACATTCTTCATAAGGAATATCATCTGAATCACAGCTACAGGAGTAAATAAGTTTTATAAGAACATAGCCTCAGCAGTAGAACATAGGTGGATGGTGAATGAGTCTCCCTTCCACACTATGCAGGGGACAGTCTTCCCACCAAACGTGTTAGCCTCTCTGTTAGCCCCTAGCCCCAGCTTTCCCCTTCCACTGAGGAGAGAAATACACAGGCAGGAAAAGACAGCTATTATTTTCAAATACACACAAAGTCACCGTATCTTTTTGCATGCTTGGTTTATAAGAAAGATGACTTGTGATGAGGGTTAATACAGTCACTGAAGCTCTGTGTAGCTATTTAAATATAGATTTATATTCACAAAATTCAGCCTCATGATCTGTCATTGGAAGCATGGGGTGGTTTGCAATGGCTTTGTAAATATCATTGCCCCTACTGCATAGCGAATGAGCCATCTTGTTGTTGTATTAGTTGCCAAGTCGTGTCTGATTCTTTTGTGACCCCATGGATTGTAGCCTGCCAGACTTTTCTGTCCATGAGGTTTCCCAGGCACAAATACTGGAGTGGGTTGCCATTTTCTTCTTAAGGGGATCTTCCCAACCCAGGGATCAAATCTACGTCTCCTGCATTGGCAGGTGGATTCTTTGCCACTGAGCTACCCGGGAAGCCTGGATGAGCCATTGGTGCCACTTAAATGCGTTGAAAGAAAGATTGTGCCTCATTTCTGATTTGGGTATCCTGGGTAGTCTGAAAAAAGGACAAATATTTTTCACTTTTGCTTATTCCAAAATAATCTCCCATGGTACAGTCAAGTACACATAGGGCATTCAGTTAATTGTTGGTTAATTCAATAAGTTGAATGGATATTATTGATGATCAACCCTTGATTCCCAGGAAATCAAGAGATAAACAAAAACAGCTTATCTGATATATAGTTTGACTAGTATTGAGTATGAAATGCATCTAAATATGCTAGGAAGTTGAACACCTAATATGCTAAACAAAAACAAAAACATGTTCCAGCTATTACTGAATAACATTTAGCAATGCTATAGTAACTCTATTTACAATTTTCATCAAAGAATGAGTGAGGGGTCCAGTGATTAGGACTCCACGCCTCTATTTCAGGGGAAAGAGATTTGATCCCTGGTCAGGGAACTAAGGTCCTGCAAGCCATGCCCGCACAGCCAAAAAAGAGTGAAAAATGATTCTGTAAAGGACAAAATTTCATGTTTAGCCTAATGTTAAAAGAAAAGTGAAAGATCATTGGATTTTTCTCTAATCTTTTTAGATATCAGTTAAAGGTCTGTTTCTTCTAGAAAACTGGTTCTGGTAGACTTCAATTATGAAGGCACTGGTGTGTTAGCCAAATTCAACAATCGCTAGAGCTCAGTACATATGAGTACTGTATTTATTCTGCAGTTACTTATTGCATGCCTGCTACCTGCCACCCCGTTTGAGGCTGTTTGTAACTAGAAATGCTTCAAGGATCTCTTGATTTTTCTACTGGTATTTTAAATCCCACTTAAACATCAGTGAAGGTGAAATTTGTTCTCTGAGAAAAAGTATACTTCAGCAATAGTCATGACAAAATCTGGCTTAACATATGCCTGTCCTTATGCTGCTGCTGCTGCTAAGTTGCTTCAGTTGTGCCCGACTCTGTGCGACCCCATAGACGGCAGCCCACCAGGCTCCCCCGTCCCTGGGATTCTCCAGGCAAGAACACTGGAGTGGGTTGCCATTTCCTTCTCTAATGCAGGAAAGTGAAAAAATAAAGTGAAGTCGCTCAGTCGTGTCCAACTTCTAGCGACCCCATGGACTGCAGCCCACCAGGCCCCTCCATCCATGGGATTTTCCAGGCAAGAGTACTGGAGTAGGGTGCCATTGCCTTCTCTGGCCTGTCCTTATAAAGTAATCTGAATGATGTGTTTCTGTTTTCTATGACCTGCTGAAATTTGCAATAGGAGAAAATAAGTTAAGAATCATACTGTGTTTTGATCTTGACAAGGAAATGTAGCTTTAAGGGAAGACCTCAGGGCTCAGACTGCCCCTGAGCCACAGCAGCCGTGTGATCTTAGGAGAAGTATTTAACCTTTCTAAGACATTTTTCCCCTTTCAGAGTGATTCTCTGAGATTACAGCGGGTCTCATGTGTAACCTTTGACTCCTTTTATCAGATTGACAACAAATGCTCATTTAAATGACCAGGCTCCTGCCTCTTGTCACGCTCCCTATCACAGATTTAGGATTGAGTGGGGAGCTGGGCATCAGTCTTTTCACCAAGGTTCTTAGGTTATTCTCCTGAACACCTTGGTTGAAGAACCATTGGATTTTCTGCGTGGTAAACATGCAGAAAATTTAAATATATATTGAAACTCGCTTTGAGAAATATGAATCAAGGTCCGGTGATAAGACTTCAGAAAGATGCCTTTTCATTTCTCCTCCTCTTCTTTCCTGGTAGTTTAAAAAAAAAAAAAAGTGGAGGAAAAACAGGAAGGAGAAAAACAGGAGTTGAAAAAAGTGGAGGAAAAAGAAAAACAGGAAAGTGAAGGAAGGTATGAAATGCATTTCCAGCTCTGAGACTAAAGAGAAGGAAAGAAACATCCAAAGAGCCTTTTCTGTATATTATCATGAGCCAGCAGTGGGCTGGGTGGTGTGCAATTAACCATTAATACATCTCATCCTCCTATAGCTCTGGAAGAAGGAAACTATCCCCTTTTCCAAATAAAAGAACTGAGGCACAGAGAAATTAAGTAGTTTATTATGTGGGGAAAGTGTCCTTGGCAAATTTTCCCAGCAGGAGACCCTGGACCTTAAAAGCACCTTCCATTTACCTCAGCTGCCCCTTTTAGGGGATTGCTCAGTAATTTGGAACTCAAGAGCTATTGTTACAGAATGGGCTGGTCATAGCACTAACAAGTATTGAATACATATACTTTGCTAGGCACTTACTGTGTGTATTCATGCATTCCGTTCTCATTCCAACCCCAGTATGTAAGAACCTATTAGGTAAAATGTATTATTATCCCCCATTTTACAGATGGGAATTTTGAGGTACAGACGTTAAATAACATACACAGACTCACATTGCTAATAAGTGGAGGAGCCAAGATTCACACCAGGCAGTATGATGCCTGAGTCCATGAGGTTAACCATGATATATCCTGCCTCTAGATGGGTGAGGGTTGTCTGCCCACTGCCCATGAGGGGGCATATTTGTGGCATCTTCAGTTTAAGTTCCCTCTTTCCCATTTTCCGAATGTTGTTGTTCATGTCGATACTCTTAGCTTATGGTTAATAGGTGCCTTTAGGTGCTCGTTAGGGGTCAAATGGCTTTGACCCCTTTGACAGCCTGGGCTAGGGGACAAAGCACTTCTGAAAGAAGATTTCAGAAGGATGCTTGGGTTGATACAGAATGTTTGAAACTGCCCATACGGTTCCCCAAGAGTTCTCCAGAAGAGAGCTGTTGTCTGAGTTGTCTGTTAAGTGAAAGCTCCCAAACCTGTTTGGCTTCCTTGGGGAGAGTGCAGAGGGGCACACCTTGCCTGCACACAGCCACCACCTGTGCCAGATGGTGATGATGGGGAAGTGACAATAATGACGCTGAGGAACCTGGGAGCCTTCTGTGTGTGGGCTGTTGGACAGCCTGCTTGGAAAAGCCTCAAATGCGTGAGAAACCCTGCAGATTTGCCCTCAGTGGTGATTTTTGCAGGTCTCTTCAACCATGCTATGCTATGCTAAGTCACTTCAGTCGTGTCCGACTCTGTGTGACCCCGTAGACGGTAGCCCACCAGGCTCCCCTGTCCCTGGGATTCTCCAGGCAAGAACACTGGAGTGGGTTGCCATTTCCTTCTCCAATGCATAAAAGTGAAAAGTGAAAGTGAAGTCGCTTAGTTGTGTCCAACTCTTAGCGACCCCATGGACTGCAGCCTACCAGGCTCCTCCGTCCATGGGATTTTCCAGGCAAGAGTACTGGAGTCGGGTGCCATTGCCTTCTCTGCTCTCCAACCATACCTGTGATTTAATAATCAAACCATTTATCACTACCATACCTTTGAAGACATGGTTGCAAAATTGAAATAGTATTGGCCACCTTATCTCTTTGGGTATAGATGTTAGTTGCTCAGTCCTATCCAACTCTTTTGCAACCCCATGGACTATAGCCTGCCAGGCTCCTCTGTCCATTGGATTGTCCCGGCAAGAATACTGGAGTAGGTTGCCATTTCCTTCTCCAGGGGATCTTCCTGACCAGTGATTAAACCTGGGTCTCCTGCATTGGCAGGCAAGTTCTTTACCACATTATTATAATAATCATGAGATGACAGAAAACAGAAAAGCAAGTGAGGTTCAGTAGGTGCTCTGTGGCAGAGACCATGCGTGGGCAGGGGTGGGAATGAGGTGGAGGATGGGAAATGGACTTACTGAGAGCTTGAACTGATTTTTTTTTCCTGTATTGACTCCTCTAAGCCTCACAACCAGCAATGCTGTTATTTATTATTACTTTAACAAATGAGCAAATGGAAGCATAAATAAGGTAAAAAATTTGACCATAGTTAAATAGCTCATACCCACTCCAGTACTGTTGCCTGGAAAATCCCATGGATGGAGGAGCCTGGTGGGCTGCAGTCCATGGGGTCGCTAAGAGTCAGACATGACTGATCGCCTTCACTTTCACTTTTCACTTTCATGCATTGGCGAAGGAAATGGCAACCACTCCAATGTTCTTGCCAGGAGACTCCCAGGGACGGGGGAGCCTGGTGGGCTGCCGTCTATGGGGTCACACAGAGTCGGACACGACTGAAGCGACTTAGCAGTTATCAAATAGCTCATTAGTAGTGAAGTTATCACTAGGTAATCTGGCTGCAGAAACCGTAGTATTTGTCTTCATTCATTCAATAAAAAAATTATTGTGTTCCAATTATGGGCCAGGATTTCTAGTGAGCGCTGTGTTATCAGTGGAATGTTTAGTAATGCTACCTTCCCATGGCCCACACTAAGTCTTAAAGAGTCTCTCATTTGCACATTTGTGTGTGAGTATGTGTTGTGTTCATTTTAAGGGCAATGTGACGGTTTGTTGTTCAGGCACTCAGTAGCGTCTAACTCTGCAACCGACCCCATGGACTATAGCTCACCAGGCTTCCTGTCCTTCTCTATCTCCCAGAGTTTGTTCAAATTCATGTCCATTGTGTCGGTGATGCCATCCAACCATCCCATCCTCTGTCATCCCCTTCTCCTCCTGCCCTCAATCTTTCATAGCATCAGAGTCTTTTCTAATGAGTCAGCTATTCACACCAGTTGGCCAGAATATTGGAGCTTCAGCTTCAGTCTTCCAATGAATATTCAGGGTTGATTTCCTTTAGGATTGACTGGTTTGATCTCTTTGCTGTCCAAGGGACTCTCAAGAATCTTCTCCAGCACCACAGTTTAAAACATCAATTCTTCCATGCTCAGACTTCTTTATGGTCCAACTCCCACATCCGTACATGACTACTGGAAAAACCATAGCTTTGAGTATATGGACCTTTGTTGGCAAAGTGATATCTCTGCTTTTTAATATGCTGTCTAGGTTTATCATAGTACTTTGAATAAATGTAGAAATACGAGTGAGCCACACATTAGAAGTGCTATTGAAAAAATAGAGTTATTGCAGGGCTGTCTGATCACATTTATTTTTATCCTCCCTTTTACCCCATTTCTTGACTGAGGCCTTATTTGGTGTGCCCTTTCTTCAGGAGACGCAGGGAGAGCCTTAGCCTCAAGCACGCTTTGGCCGCACGTGTAGGGTGAGAACATGCTGCCCAGTGTCCTCACTCTGAATGCTGTTTGCGTGTAAGTGTGTGAACCTGGGGCAGCTCACCAGGCTCCTTTGTCTATGGAACTTTTCAGGCAGGAATACTGGAGTGGATTGCCATTTCCTCCTCCAGGAGACCTTCCTGACCCAGGGATCGAACCTGCATCTCCTGTGTCTCCTGCACTGCAGGCAGATTCTTTACTGCTGAGTCACTGGGGGAGCCCATTGCACAGTATACATTTTTTTTATCTCTGAGAGCAAGATTATGGGAGGATTTTCACTTTCTCAGTAACACTTTTCTAAACATTTTTTAACAGGATACTTGAATTTGTTTTATATAAGAAAAACAGACAAAAACAATCAATGTCCTTTATCTCTTTTAAACTTTATCTCTTTAAAACTGCATGAAGAGAATAAAACCATTGTGCTGATCATTCTCCCTCCATTAGAAAAAATATGCAGTTATCTTTGTCACTGGACAAAGCTAAGTGGAAGCTGAAAATTCCTAATTGCTTTATCTAGAAAAGTAAAAGGTCTACTCTTAAGATAACTGGCTGTAATTTGTCAATTGTAATCAGACGCTTTCCTGTTGTAAAAATATACTTGTTGATTGTAGAACATTTAGAAAATGCAGAAAAGGACAAAAAAATTTTAGGAAGGAATCAATCCATAATCCTGATACCAGCACATTAGGCATTTAGTTTTACCTATTTCTTTCTTTGAGGTATGTATTTTTCTTTGTTGGGATCAGTTGCTGCCTGTATTTTACATTCAGTGAGACTTTTAACTTTTTGAGTATTTTGGCTACGTTGACCTCATCTTGTCCACTTTTCTTCCTATTATCTATACATTCTTGTGTTGTAAGGGCCAGGAGTCAAGATGGGGAAGGATTGCAGGGTTGCTTTGAAAATTCGTGTTTTTATTTCTATATTTAATATAGACTTGCACATAGGAGTAGGGACCAGGTTTTTTTATATATTAGAAACTCTAGAACCTAGAGGTTAGGTAAAAGGTTATTGAACGAATGGATAAGGGAAGGAGCAAATGTTTAAAGAATGAACAAATGGATTCATTTGTTGAAGCATTTGTAGGGTTGAGGCATTATTCATTTAATTCTTTTTTTTTATTTTTTGGCCATGTGGCACCATGTGGCATGTGGAATCTTAATTCCCAAGCAGGGCTCAAACCCACTATCCCTGCATTGGAAGCCCAGAGTCTTAACCGCCAGACCACCAGGGAAATCCCACGATTTGAGACATTTTAGAACATAAAATCAGCAAGACTTCATACCTCCCATCTTGGCTTGCCCCTGCTACCTAGAGAAGCAATATAATGCAGTGGGGGAGAGGTTAGACTGAAACCAGACAGTCTGGATTCAAAAACATGGCTTTGGCTCTAACCTTGGGATGTTACTTATATTTTTAAGCCTCAGTTCTATTGACTGTAAAGTGAGGATCATAGTTCCCACTACCATGGATAAATTAATATATGCCAGGTGCATAAAACAGCGTCTAAGACAGACATTGTTTTGCTATTAACTGCTGCTGCTAAGTCGCTTCAGTTGTGTCCGACTCTGTGCGACCCGAGATGGCAGCCCACCAGGCTCCCCCGTCCCTGGGATTCTCCAGGCAAGAACACTGGAGTGGGTTGCCATTTCCTTCTCCAATGCAGGAAAGTGAAAGTGAATTCGTGTTACTGCTACTGCTCTGACATATCAAACCCCTTCCTAGGATGCACAAGCCCCAGCTCATCACTCTAGCCTCTTCCCCACTCATCATGTTCATACTGAAGTAACTCCTAGTTCGCAGATTAATACCGGCTTTCTCAAGTTTCTGTGTGCTTTTAATATATTTATTCCTGTGCTGACTGTCTTTCTTTTCCTCATGTCCTTCTTTCTCTGCTGAATGTTTCTCTTGCCTTTCGTTTCCCTCTGATGGATTTCCACTCATGCTTCTGAACTCATCTCAGAGTCCCCACCCCTTAAGCGATTCTTCCCTTCCCTTGTACGCTACTGCCAACCCTATCCTGAAGGATTTAAGTTCCTCCCACTTTGAAAATATCCTCTAAATACTTCTGTAGCTCTCTTCTCATTATGGGGAATTACTCATTTTTACATCTGCTCCCTATGCAACTGGACTGACACCTTGGGACCAGGGTCAGCTCTTATTCAGCTTTACATCCCAACCTCTGGCACAAAGACAGGCATACACTATAGACCCTCAATAAATATTTGTTAAGTGACTAAAGTAAATGTAGTTTACATTCGCAATTAAAATGATCAGATTTTGCAAAATTAGCTTTTTAAAAAATTATTTATTTTAATTGGAGGCTAATTACAATATTGTGGTAGTTTTTGCTTGAAAAAGATTGAGCCAGATTGAAAAGCAGTTCTGAGTAACAACCTTAAGATTAGACCTTTTCAGCTTTCTATCTTAATTGTGTTTTCACTGCCTAAGATAGAGCCAGTGCTCCTACATTCAATTTTCCAGAGTTGATATTGTACCTATAACCCTGAAATTTAATATACTGAACCTATTGGAATACCATTTGGCATGTCACGTGATGGGATTTTAAAGCACAGGCGTCTCAGCATAAGTACTGTAACCTCTGCTGCTTTATTTACTGTAAGGACTTTTTGTAGACATTTATGAGAATTGCTGTAAAATCAGCTACAGGGGTAGGTTGACATACTTCTCTCCTCTTCAATTCAGATATTTTTTCTTGAAATTTCAAGGAGATATTGAAATTGATTGGCTTTAAGATGGAGGAGCATTGCAAGTGTATGCAAAGGGAATCCAGTTAATGGTAAAACCTCATTTTAGCTAAGTCTTCCAATATATTCTTCTACCCCTGCCATTCAGTCAAACTCTGAATATTGTTGGCTTTCCTTTCTCCTTCTTACTAAAGTCAAAGTTACCATATGGTCATTCAGTTGCTTAGCCATGTGTGATTCTTTTCTACCCCATGTACTGCAGCACACCAGGTTTCCCTCTCCACCATCTCCTGAAGGTTTGCTCAAACTCATGTCCATTGAGTCGGTGACACCATCCAGCCATCTTGTCCTCTGTCGTCCCCTACTCCTCCTGTCTTCAGTCTCTCAGCATCAGGGTCTTTTCCTGTGAGTCAGCTTTTCTCATCAGGTGGCCAAAGTATTGGAACTTCAGCTTCAGCCATCAGTCCTTCCAATGAATATTCAGGGTTGATTTCCTTTAGAATGGACTGGTTTGATCTCCTTGCAGTCCAAGGGACTCTCAAGAGTCTCCTCCAACATTACAGTTTGAAAGCATCAATTCTTTGTTGTTCAGCCTTCTTTATGGTCCAACTCTCACATCCATATCATATAAGCAGCAGCAAAGAAGGAGTGGAAGAAAAATTGGAGAAATGAGTCATCCCAAAAGTCAATAATGAGGTCATAAGTAATCAACCTGTGACTTTTCTGAGTGGGAAATAGTCTCCTAAAACCTAGAACAATATTTGAGAATTTATTATTGTTCCAGCTGCCTGTTCATGACAAAGAGACTTTTAAGAAATAATTTTATTTATTTCTATTTAGTTTTGGCTGCACTGGGTCTTCACTGCTCTGTGCAAGCTTTCTCTAGTTGCACCGAGAGGGGCTGCTATCTAGTTGCAGTGCTCAGGCCTCTCCTTGTGGTGGCTTCTCTTGTTGCAGAGCACAGGCTCTAGGCACGTGGACTTCAGGAGTCGCAGCGCATGGGTGCAGTAGTTGTGGCATGCAGCCTTTGTCGTTGCATCTTGCAGGCTTAGTTGTGGTGCTTGGGCTTAGTTGGTCGGCAGCATGTGAGATCTTCCTAGACCGGGGATCAAACCCCTGTCCCCTGCATTATCAGGTAGATTCCTATTCAGTGTGCCACCAGGGAAGTCCACAAAGAGGCTTTTTAAAAAGTACACATTCATAGTAAGACTTATTAATGTCCCCGTTTACAATGCCCTAAAAGAGAGGAATTAGTCTCAGCTCACCTAACAGAACATGAAGCGTGTTCCTCTGTAACCAGTCCATTACCGTCAGCATCTCATTCATGACTCTTATCCTGGAATTACTCCATGTAGTTCAACAACCAACAGTTTGAGTCCTTACCAAGGACTAAGATATATCCAGTCTGTCTGCTAGCCTGGTAGAGTTTGAGCAGTTGGAGTTTGAGAGTGTTTGCCTATGTGAATGTATGTATTTTAATCCTTAAGCTCAATTTCACGGTGCTGAAATTATTTAATGGGTCGGTAACAGAAACTGAATTTTGCAGGATGTAAGTTCTGTCTACAGAGAGGTGAGCACACTTTCTCAAAATAACTAGCCATCAGTATTTACCCAGTGAAATCACTAAGCTAAACAGCAGAGTTGGTTTGAAGACTAGCCAATCCATGAGGAAGAAAGCAATCGAATGCCTATTTTAAAGGGCTGTTGGGAGTTTTATAATCAATATTTCACTTTTCCCTGTTTCATGTGGTTTTCCCTCTATGTTTTCCTAACATTTAAATTACATGTCTTATACCATGAATATTGAGATCTGTGCTGCCTTTGCATTTGTCTAAATGAAAGTTTTCATAATAATAGCTTATAACACATGTCAGTTGTACTCCTCGGGTACCTGTCACATGTGCTTTGTCACTTACCTTTACCACCTCCATGAGATGCTAAAGAGGAAATTGCTCAGTCCTTGGATGAAAAATCCAAGGCCTGCCCAAAGAGGCAAAAGAACAAGGTCTTAGAGTATAAGGGAAATGCACTCCAGTTGGCACTGCCTGGGGTAAATTTACAAAGAATAAATTATTTGTTCATTGATATTTTGCCAGCACAAGTAGGCACTCAAATATTTGTTGATTACATTGAAAAGAGCCACTAAACGTCGAGCTGTAAGATTTGTATTTCATAATGGTGCTATTTAACATGACTTACCTTAAAACATTTAAACTTTTAGTAAATACTTTTTTGGCAAATCATCATCTCAGAAAGGGGCCAAAAGAATAGCATTGTAGCTAAATTGTCACTCAAAAAAAGTCATAATACTTAAAAATTGCACAGTGAATGTTTGGATGATGGAAAGAGGAGGTAGATGGTCCATTCAGCTGAAAACATAATATCTTAAAATCTAGGAATGGATGAAATGACTGGAAGATATTTTCCTAATTTATTATAGGAATCAAATTTCTTTGTATGGTTCCTGCTTTGGAAAATGCTTAAGTTGACATCCTTGAAGACTCCAATGTTGTATTTCAAAAGGAGCGTAGCAAAGTAACTTCTAAAAACTAATTTACCCATACCCATTCTCTCTCTGTGTCCATCCATTTCCCTGTCCATCTATCACCTATTAACCCATGCTAGAAACAGATGTCATTTGCCTTTCTGCCCTGTTATACATGTTTAAGAGACCCAAGGAGGAGGTTTGCAAAGCTATCTCTATACTTTTCAGAAAGAAGAAATTGAATGGGAGACTTTCATTTCATAATTAAAGAATCTTAATATTAATGTTTTACAATATAAATTCACTGGGAAATAAAGCAGGCTACTCATTTCATTGAACCCGTTGAATCGGCCATAAATAGTTACAATTTTTAATTTACTAAGAATGCATGAAATATATAAGAGTATGAATTACATCCCAACTGGAGTGAAGTCAGTAGATATTTTGTGGATATTAGACACCAGCCAAGAGTGTCTTGTTCACTTCCTGGAGAGACCAAAGTATGGGCTCAATACGTGCCATATGGCAAAGGTAGGGGGCACTGTGGAGGGTTGGTCCCAGCTTGAATCCTGACAGCACCACTGAAAGGGTAGGTGGCCTTAAGTAAGTCTACTGTGATCTCCTAATCTTTAGTCTCCTGACCTGTGAACTGAGGTAATATTAATATCTCCTCATAGGGTTGTCCCAAGGAGTCAATGAATTCCACCTAGAGGTGGAATCTATTCCACCTCTAGGAATAGATCATTAGCACTTACGTGTTTCTGATTTTTGTTGTTGTTATTGACAATATTCTTCCAAAATTCCCAAGGGGACTTTTTATAAGCTGTTACCATTTACAAGAAGAAAGTGTTAGCCGTTCAGTCCTGTCCAATTCTGCAATCCCATGGACTGTAGCCCTCCAGGATCCTCTGTCCGTGGAATTCTCCAGGCGAGAATACTGAAGAACTTGAGCATAAATGACCACAATTATGGCATAAAAGGAGGATATTGGTGTAAACAATTTAAATGTGGTGTACTCTATTGGAGAAAAAAATAATAATAAATGGGAGGACCAATCAAATGGAGACACAGTAATCCTAAAAATAAAATTTTTATCACTGAATGTTCACTCCTGCAAAAAAGCACCTAGAATATTAGGATAGGATACTAACTTTGGTGGGGCTTATTTATTCAAAAGTTTTATTTTAACATCATGACCATAACTTTCTTTCTCGTGATTCATCCTTTCTCCCTCTAATCATCCTTGATTATCTTGTAAGCACCTTGCATTTTTTTTTAAAATATGACTAGTTTTTTTCAGGACACTCCACTGCTACAAGTTCAAATTGTAATCATAAATCGGTGCCAGGGTGCATTTAAGCAATTAGAATGCTGTAATTAACATCTGCTGTGTATATAATCTAATAATGCATAAAGATAAATACAGAAGCAGAGAGCTAGGTTCTGAGTGTCTAATGATGGTTATTCATCTGTTCTCCAATTGTCTCCCCTCTTATTTATCAGCTGTGGGTGCCTTGGAACCTCCATGCCTATTAGCAGAACCTGACCTATTTAGGCTCCCCTTTCTTGAATCTCTTAATGATTTGGCTGTAGATCACTACACCTCTCATTTTCAGAGCAGTCTCATGAACACTCACTCCCTTGCTTTGCAGCTGTGTTGGTGTGAGAGTTTATTAAAGGGATTCAGATATTGTTGGCAGGAGCCAGTCTCTCTGATGTTTGGCCATGTGACAGTCTCATTCTTCCTGGGTTCAAAAGAAATAAAGCAGAGCCTCCAGATCTCAGAATAGGAGGGGAAGTAAAAAGAATTGGATGGAGGAAGACTCATAGTTCTGATGATATTTTTTGCAGCATCATCTGGTAGAAACTTGTTATTGAAATGTTTGGTTGTTTTTTTCTAAGTATAGATTAATTCATTTACAAATATTTATCGAATGTCCACTGTGTGCTAGATACCACACAGGTACTGTGTGTCCAGGGGTGACTTGCAACCTGGTAAACCAAGGGTCCCCAAGCGCCAGGGTCTAACGCCTGATGATCTGAGGTGGAGCTGATGTAATAATAATAGAAATAAAGTACACAATAACTGTAATGTGCTTGAGCCACTCCAAAACCACCTCCTCCAATCTGCGGGAAAATTGTCTTTTGCAAAACTGGTCCCTGGTGCCGAAAACGTTGGGGACCACTGACTTAAGTAGATCTCTGCCCATGTGCGGTTTAGGGTTTTATGAGATTAATACCATATTTCACAAACTGTCTCTAATACACAGTTCGCATTCACACTGTCTTAGGAATTAACTTTTGAGCTAGTTTGTTGTTTTGTTTTTTCCTTTTCGGGACCAGGATCCATCTAGGATCACACATTACTTTTAGGTGTCATAGCTCTATAGTCTCCAAAACGGGAAACAGATGTCCAGTCTTTCCTTGGCTTTTCTTACTCTGATATTTTTTAAAAGTAAAGGCCTTTTGCTTTGAAGAATGTCTCCCAACTTGTGAAATGTGGATTTGCCTAATTCAGCGATTCCAGACATACAGCATGTTGAGTATGTCTCTGAATCATCTGAGAGATTGGCGAAACTACAGAGACCCACAGCCTGCCCTGTCTCACCATATCCTGCTTCATGAGTCTGGGCCTCTCTGTTCTTTATGGCTTTCTTGGTAACTCTACTATACAGGAAAGTTTCAGAGCCATGAGTCTAAAACAATTTCTTTGTGGCAAGAATACTGCTTAAGTGATGTTGTGTCTTTCTCAGTGTGTCTCACAAGAGGCTTGCAGTGGCAGTAGGCTTTGTTTTTGGTTAAGGTGGTATCTGCCTGGAATTCCGTGGTTGTCCAGTGGTTAGGACTCAGCACTTACACTGCCATGGCTTGGATTCAATCCCTTGTTGGGGAACTAAGACTTGCAAGCCTCACGGTGCAGCTAATATCTGCCAGATTTCTCTTCGTCTTTTCTCCTTTGTAAGTACTAACTTGTCTGGAGTCAGCACTTTGAGGCTGTTTGACCATCCTGTTTCCCAACAGTCTTTGACACAGTAATCTTGGCCTCCGGGGGTATTCTTGCCTAAGCCAGTTAGTTCTTTGGTTGTTGTTACTGTTCAGCCCCTAAGACCTGTCTGACTCTTTGTGACCCCATGGACTGCAAGCACTCCAGGCTCCTCTGTCCTTCACCATCTCCTGGAGTTTGCTCAAATTCCTACTCATTGAGTCGGTGATGCTGTCTAAGTATCTCATCCTCTGCCACCCTCTTCTCCTTTTCCCTTCAGTCTTTCCCAGCATCATTGTCTTTTCTAATGAGTCAGCTCTTCACATTAGGTGACTACAGTATTAGAGCTTCAGCAACAGTCCCTCCAATAAATATTTAGGGTTAATTTCCTTTAGGATTGACTGGTTTGATCTCCTTGGAGTCCAAGGGACTCTCAAGAGTACTCTGGTTAGTACTATGATATACAGTGATTGTAAATGGTGATTCACTGTTTCTATCACCTTCAATATTTATTAGCAGTCATATAAAGACTAATTTTCCTGTCTTCTCCTCTCTACCTTTTAAAATATTTTTAAGTATCAGCATGAACTTAGGGACTTTTTCCCCCCCTCAGTGTATTTTAATCTCCTCTCTCATTCATTTTGATCCTCTAACTGCTCCCACTGCCATAGCCTTGGAATCAGCCCTTTTGTTTTCAGTGGAGAATGATATCTAGAAACCAGGGTCTCTTTGGAACTTCATTCCAAGAACAAAAATGTATGCCACCCATCCACCAAAAAATAACATGCATTTCACAAACCATACCTGGGCTCCACCGTGGAAAAAGATGATCTGATTCACTTATTCTCATTTCCATATCCTTTTTTCTCATTTCCATACCCGTATATTCAGTTCTGTTATCCTCCCACAACTCAGCACTAATTCACATCCTGCATACTTTTTTCTCTTGGCTCCTATCTTCATTGTGATCTAGTTTCTGAGAAGCAGTCCATCCAGATACTTTGGTCCTACAGCTTATGTCTTTGAAACTGTGATACACACCCATGGAAACACCTGCACTCGGTTGTTCTCATGGTTCAGATAGCTGGAGATCAAGGCAAATCAACTGCAGAGTGAATCAGGACACAGCCTTCCTTTTTTAAAAAGGAAAGGTAAAAATGCTCCCTCTCACAACTTTTTCCGTCACTGCTCTTCTAGTTGATATTCTACAAATGTTCTGAGTACTTGCCGTCTGCCAGGCAGTGTTCTGGGTCCTGGAGATATAGCTAGGGCCAGAATAGATAAAAACCCATGCCCTAGGATCTTAACCTATTAGATAGAGGTGATGGGGGATATGGAGAAAGACAATAAAGAAGATAAGTAAGGTTAGATAAGTAAGATAATGGAAGGTTTCCACCTTCCATTTGAAGGTGGAAACACAGTCACCACACACAGTAGCACAGGTTACTGAATTCCCAACTCTGTACCCAAAGGAGACCTTGGACCTGAGCAACTCAGGATCAAACTGACATTAAGTAAAATGGGAAAAATGGGGAAGACTGAGGGAAAATTGGTAGTTCCATTTTTTTCCCTTCTCTTTATATTAAAGTGTACACATCGGAAAGTGTATAGGATGCAAGGGTGCAGTTCAATGAACTTTCACAAATTGAACACATACGTGCGACTGGCATCACTGTCAAGGAAACAAACATTACCAATATGTGAGAAGTCTCCCACATGTTGTTCCAGTCATTAATTCCCCCACTACCAAGACTTATATTAGCATTTATTAGTTTGGGCTGATTTTGTATTTTATAAAACTGAAGTCCTACAGTTTGTACCTTTTAAACGTATAGCTTCTTTTGCTCAAATTATATTTATGAGATTCATTCATGTTGCTGTGTGTAGTTTCAGCCAGTTTATTCACTTTCCCCACTGAATGGCAGATCAGAGTATGAGTATACCACAGTTTATTGGTTTCCCTGGTGGCTCAGCTGCTCAAGAATCTGCCTGCAATGCGGGAGACCTGGGTTCAATCCCTGGGTTGGGAAGATCCTTTGGAGAAGGGAATGGCTACCCACTCCAGTATTCTGGCCTGGAGAATTCCATGGGCTTTATACCCATGGGGTTGCAAAGAGTCGGACAAGACTGAGCGACTTTCATTTTCACATGTATGTAAATGGGCTTTTGGGTAGCTTGCAGTATTTGGTTATCACAAGTAGAACTGCCATAATGATCCTAGCACCTGCTCTTTAGAGGACATATGTAAACATATTTGTTATGTGTGTACCTAGGAGTAGACTTACTGTAGCATAGTGCGCGTGTGTGGTACGCTTTAGTGGACCTTACCAAAAAGTTAGTCCAGAACTAACTTAAGTTGGTCCACCGGCAATGTTTGGAAGAAGTGCTATTTTGATGTGTTAAGTAAAATGTCTTCTTTAGTGCAGTACCATCAGTTACACCACCGTACATTGCAAAGAACTGAACCAAAATATTATTTACAAACAATTTCACTACGTGTCTAGGAAATAAAAATAAATTAGCCAAACTTTATTAGCATTACTGGCTTTGGTGAAGAAATTAAATATAAGTTAAATACACTAAAAAAAAAAATAATAATCCTATATAAGGATAACCAGATTAATAGAATGAAAAAAAAGTGGCCTATTTATATAAGAAAATGTAAAAGACTGATTATTAATCCTGACACAGGATGTAGGTGATCTTCATGTTATATCATAAAACTTTATGATCACTTTAGAGCGATTTCAATAGAGATGTGTTATAGTTCCAAAGAGGAAGACAAATTACTCTTTTTAAAAACTTGATGAGATTATTTTTAAAATTTCTTTAAAAACATAAGTGGAAAAGAATGTCAAAGATTATTATGAAAAGTTAAAGCTTTTCTCAGATACAGAGACACAGTATAAAGGAAGAGTGATGAAATGTTATGGAACTACATGAAAATTGAGCAGTGTCCCAGACCAAAGTAGAGAGCCGTAGATATAACGATATATAAGCATGTAAAAAGCAACACGGTAAACATCAGTGCAGAGAGATCAACACTAAGAGTCTTGAGGGGCTACTCTTCATGATAAATGCTTTATATTTATACTTCATGCTCCAGACAACTCAGTACTTCAATATTATCACTCCCCATTTTACAGAGGAGGAACTGAGGATCTCAGAAAAAAATTACATACTCAAGGACCCATAGATTCTTCCAGTGTGGGAGGCCCAAGTCCAGTCTGACTTCACAGGAGAAGGAGAGAACGCCAGAGGTGAACAGCTTGATGGACACAATTTCTGCTCCATAGACCAGACAAAGCATTAATATTGGTAGCTCAAGTTGTAAAAATAAATTCTAAAATAGCTAAGTGAAAAAAAGGGTCATTTCACAGATAGGCAATAGTAAATAATAGGCAATTGCAAGGGAAATCCTGAAGTTGGTTAGTAATCAAAAAATTTACAAGCTGAAACAATTTTGCAGTATTATTTTGCACCTTTCTAATTAACAAAATCAGGTTTTTAATTTGATGTGGTTTATAAAATATATATACATTTCCCTAAGGTGAAAAAATTAGTAAGCATGTTTGATATCTTGATCCAGGTGATGGTTATGTGAGTATATACACACATCAAAATTCATCAAGCTGCACAGAGTTGTGCATTTTACCATATATACTTCAATAAAAAGGGGAAAAAATACTCTAAAATGTGTTAAGTGATGAAATAAGAATTATTTGTGAGAAAACAAAGGTGGAAATAATTAGATGCTGCCAAGTTAAGGTTAGTATAAAACATTCAACATGGGGAGTATAAAGCATTTAGCTACAAATTTGAAATCCATTTTCCCTTAAGAGCCAACGCTCGAGGGTGTTACAATCACTTACATAATGCACAATGGTCATTAAGGTTAAAAACAAAGCAGCTGCTGAGAAGAACGTAGTTATCACTGGTCCTAAGAATCAGAAACTGCACCCATGGGTCCTCGTAAAGGGATATTATATGGTGTAATGAACCATGTCCTGAATAACATACCTAAAGTTATTAAAATAATGAGTTTCTGAGGCTTATTTCTTACTTTGCTTCTCATCATAAGCCGGAAGAGTGGTGCTGGAACACAGTTTAAAAAGGAAAAAGAGTTTTACCTGGGGAAATCCTTCTGGTTCTGGTTTGTGGGTTTCTGATGTTTCTAGCTTAATTTAGGAATAAACTTAGCAAATCTAGAGCAATGGTTCTCAATTTGTGTTCCCAAAGGAACCCTTTGGCAACTCTGGAGACATTTTTGGTTGTCACAACTTGGGGAGGCTGCTACTGGAATCTAGTGAGCAGAGGCTGGGAGCGATGCTTAATACTCTACAATGTACAGGACAGACCACCTACCCCCATGAAGAAATTATCTAACTCAAAATGTTAGTTGTACTGAGGTCAATCTGAAAGAACGAATGGAGACAATATTCACTGAGACCATCCTCCGTGGACATTGCCTCTCACAACTAGCTTGGATGAAAAAGGAGAAAGTACTGGCTTATTTACACATGGGGAGGAGGGAGTGCAAGTGTGGTATTCATGGCCTGGCCCTTTAGGGGCATGATAACTCCTAGAAAATAGGAAATTTTATTTCCTATCACCATTCACCAGGAAAGTATGTTTTTATGGCCTAGCGAGAACTGTCTTGTTAGATGGTAGGTAGGTATTAAGTGTTGATGTGGACCCTTCCCTGCCTGATTGTATACAAAAGTAGTCAGCCAGTTGCTCTGGCTTCTCTTGCCTGGCAGAATCCTCCCTCCATGTAGACATGTCCACAGAAGGTATTAGAGAGGCTCCCAGGATCCTCTAGTACCAACTCATTCATTTGTATCCTTATCCCACTAGTTCATCTCACTGTTTGCAGGCTTACTAGTAAACCAAGGTAAGAGCATGTAGGTAGCAAACAAGGTATCATTCTTTACAGGTTTTGAACTTTAACCAGACTTTGAAGTCTGGCCCAGCCTAGCAGTGGATACAGTCGACTACCAATATTAAGACGCACCTTTCTGTCCATCTACGGTCACTGATTGTCTCTGGTTCACATCTTCCCATTGTCATTCATCACCAGAGAGATCCCTTAGTTCTCATTTGGAAAATCCCTAGGGAGAAGTCTTTGAACCATCCTCCATCTCTTGCCCACAGAAGGATGATTGTATTTCCATTAGATCCAGTGAGGAAGCAGTTCTCCAAAAGAATGGGATGATCTGAAAGTGGGGGCAGGGGGAAGTCGGGGTGGAAGGGAGAGGAAGTCAAAACAAATAGATATCCAACACTCCAGGAAAATACATCCATTTTTTTAACAAGCTTTGTATTTCGAAATAATTTCAAACTTACAGAAGAGTTCCACAAATAGCACAAGAAATGCCAGTATATTTGCCAAGCCAAATTCACCAATTGTTGACATTTTCCACATTTGTACTGTTTCTCTCTCTCCCCCCACACACCTCCAAATGTATTTCATTTTTTTTCCTGAATCATTTGTGAGTAAGTTACATTATTTACCCGTAAATATTTCGCAGTGTATTTCTTGGGATCAAGAACATCTCATAGAACCATATGTCAGTGATCACATTCAAAACACTTAACCTTGAACCTATATGTTGCCTAACATACAGTTCAGTTTTATATCAATAGAACCTTTATAACAGCTTTCCCTCTTGATCCAGAGGGATCAAGCATTTGATGTAATACACAGCATTTAGTCGTTAGAACTCTTTAACCTTCTTTGCTTGCAAATAGTTTGTCAGCCTTTCTTTGGCATTTACCACACTGACATTTTTGAAGAGTATGGGCCAGATGTTTGTCTCAAGGTTCCTCATAATTAGATCTAGTGATGTATTTTTGGCAGGAATACTACCCAGCAGTATGCTGGAGTCAGTCAGTACCAGCTATGAGAGCCAATTCTCACATAACTTCCCAACGCTGTGTTCTGTAATACCATAATGACAGCTTGAAATCCACTATGGTGGGAATGTTTACATGTTGATTTCATGGAAATCAACAAATTCTACAAATCAGTTCTTGTACTCCCTTCCCCATTTCTGGTTGTGAAACATTTACATGTACTAGCACAGCACTATACATAGATGAAGTTATGTCCTTTTCAGGGCTTCCCTGGTGGCTCAGGTAGTAAAGAATCTGCCTTCAGTGCAGAATACCTGGGTTCAATCCTGGGGTCCGAAAGATCCCCTGGAGAAGGAAATGGCTACCTACTCTAGTATTCTTGCTTAGAGAATTCCTTGGACAGAGGAGCCTGGTGGGCTACAGTCCATGGGATTGCAAAGAGTTAGATACAACTGAGCGACTAACACACACACACACACACACACACACACACATTTTTCTCAGTACATATCATCAGAAGGCACATGAGGCTGGTTTTCCTAATTACTGGTGATATCTCATCCCTTGGGTAGGATAGTACTTGTCAGGTTTCACCATTGAGGAATTACTGTTTTCTCCTTTGTAATTAATTTTCCGCTGTAGAGTAACCCTTTGTGATTATGTAAATATTCTGACCTGTTTCTCTTCTAATTTTCACCCAACTTTTTTTTTTTTAGATTTTATTATAAAATTAGTTTTACTTGGTTTTCTTAGCATTTGAATATATACCAAATGAATAGCATTTGAATATATATCTATATATAATATATATAGCAATATATATAAAAAAACCAATCGTTATTTTTATTTATTGAAGTTTATTACCTGCATCAATACTGCATGAATCAGTACATCAATACTAATTGTTGCAAACAGTAATTTTTTATCTCTTTCATTTCTTCTACATTTATTTGTTAATGTTCTACAAGTTAAATTTTTTTTTTTTTGTATATTTAACCCTAAAGTAATAGACTTGGAAACAAACTGGGATTTCTCAACATTTTATCAAGTAGTTCTCAATCCTAATGTCTGTGACCAGATTATTAATGTTCACTGCTATACTTCAGAATAAGTTTCCGTGGAGGACTGTATCAATACAGAAAATGCAGAATGGGTCTTCAGAAATAGCTTTCCCATTCTACTGTCAATATGTGTGTTTGATGGTGACATGCTGTCCTACCAACAGAATAAGTGGCATTAGAGTCATTTTTCTGGCCTCATCTGATTGCATTTTTACCGGAAGCATGCTTTTAGAAGATTCCTGGTGAGATTTGCACTGGAGTCACAGCTAATTCAGTTAACTAACGCATGGTAGAGCAGAGTCAACATCTGCTGGGCGATTGAGTAGTACGCTTCTCGTTCCTGTTCCTCAGTCCCATCACTGAGGATGTAAAATCACAGGAGTCATGTTTTCACTAAGTTCTCTTGCAAGTTCTAAAACTTTCTTTTATCCTGTTCACCTACTTGGGAATCAAAACCTAGAGTTCACCTCATTAGTATGATGTCTTGATCAACTGGGCTAACAAGCCAAAGACAAGGATAGGATGTCCAAAGTGGAGCCTGAACCCAGTGCCCTAGTGATGGAATCCATAATCCAGTTAAATTAGCAATGGGAATGAAGCCCCAGCACTTGGTACAGTTTCATGTTACCTCTGTGCATTCAGCTACATCATTTGACTCACGCCTCCACTTCTCTTTGTTTATCCTTGACAGTCATGGAAACCCACTGAAGGATCCCATTACCCCTGTCTTTGAGGTGATCCCTTTCTCAAGTGTTAGCTTGCCCAATACCTATAATGTTACCGCTGTTACCATGGTTGTAAGTGAAAGAAATGTTCTCTCCAGAGCAGACTGCAGTTTCTAAAGAACTTTTACCCTTCAGGCATGAAATTCTAGAGTTATGTATGAGTCTTAATTAAGTTTCACCATATGAAAGCACTGAGAACCAGGCAAAATCCTATTATTCTTGGTTCATCCATTGTTTGGGATGAACTCCACACACAGGTCAGATAACCTTGACAATCAGTACTGGAACTTAAAATAAAATATGTTGCCTTGGATTTCCAGGACAGTGGTTAACTAAAAGGTGAGGTGGGGGCTAAGATGTTTAAAAGAATGTGGAGCTTTGCCAAACCAGGCATTGTCCTCTCCTCCTGGAATGAGACTTTTCAAGGACCCTACCTCTGCATCCCCCTGGTGTCTTCCTCCACCACAATTGTGTTGGGGCCATTGTGTAGGTGGCTGGAGCGGCCAAACAGACTTAATTTGAAGAAAGTAGGGAAAACCACTAGAGCATTCAGATATGACCTAAATACGATTATACAGTGGAAGTGGGAAATAGATTTAAGGGACTAGACCTGATAGACAGAGTGCCTGATGAACTATGGAATGAGCGGGATCAAGACCATCCCCAAGAAAAAGAAATGCAAAAAAGCTAAATGGCTCTCTAAGGAGGCCTTATAAATAGCTGTGAAAAGAAGAGAAGCTACAGGAAAAGGAGAAAAGGAAAGATATACCCAATTTGAATGCAGAGCTCCAAAGAATAGCAAGGAGAGATAAGAAAGCCTTCCTCAATGATCAGTGCAAAGAAATAGAGGAAAACAATAGAATGGGAAAGACTAGAGATCTCTTCAAGAAAATTAGAGATACCCAGGGAACATTTCATGCAAAGATGGGCTCAAAATGGTATGGACCTAACAGAAGCAGAAGATATTAAGAAGAGGTGGCAAGAATACACAGAAGAACTGTACAAAAAAGATCTTCACGACCCAGATGATCACGATGGTGTGATCACTCACCTAGAGCCAGACATCCTGGAATGTGAGGTCAAGTGGGCCTTAGGAAGTATCACTACGAACAAAGCTAGTGGAGGTGATAGAATTCCAATTGAGCTATTTCAAGTCCTAAAAGATGATGCTGTAAAAGTGCTGCACTCAATATGCCAGCAAATTTGGAAACCTCAGCAGTAGCCAGAGGACTAGAAAAGATCAGTTTTCATTCCAATCCCAAAGAAAGGCAATGCCAAAGAATGCTCAGGCTACCGCACGATTGCACTCATCTCACACACTACTAAAGTAATGCTCAAAATTCTCCAAGGCTTCAACAATATGTGAACCATGAACTTCCTGATGTTCAAGCTGGTTTTAGCAAAGGCAGAGGAACCAGAGATAACATCCGCTGGATCATCAAAAAGGCAAGAGGGTTCCAGAAAAACATCTATTTCTGCTTTATTGACTATGCCAAAGTCTTTGACTGTGTGGATGACAACAAACTGTGGAAAATTCTAAAAGAGATGGGAATACCAGACCACCTTACCTGCCTCTTGAGAAATCTGTTTGCAGGTCAGGAAGCAACAGTTAGAACTGGACATGGAACAACAGACTGGTTCCAAATAGGAAAAGGAGTATGTCAAGGCTGTATATTGTCACCCTGCATATTTAACTTATATGCAGAGTACATCATGAGAAATGCTGGGCTGGATGAAACACAAGCTAAAATCAAGATTGCCGGGAGAAATATCAATAACCTCAGATATGCAGGTGACATCACCCTATGGCAGAAAGTGAAGAAGAACTAAAGAGCCTCTTGATGAAAGTGAAAGAGGAGAGTGAAAAAGTTGGCTTAAAACTCGACATTCAGAAACTAAGATCATGACATCTGGTCGTGTCACTTCATGGCAAATAGATGGGGAAACAGTGTCAGACTTTATTTTTGGGGGCTCCAAAATCACTGCAGATGGTGATTACAGCCATGAAATTAAAAGACGTTTACTCCTTGGAAGTGTCATGCGAGTGTATGTTCCTCGGCTCTTTGTCTCGTCACAACAAAGATTTGGAGTGATGGACATTAAAGCCCCCTCGGCGTGTCATAGCTTTCGGGTCTTGGATAGACCGTGTTATAGCTCTCAGGTCTCAAAAGGACCATGTTATAGCTCTTAGACAAATCAGCGCGCGCGAGAGAGAGAGAGAGAGAGAGAGAAAGAAAGAGAGAGAGAAAGAGTTAGCTTTGGCTCCTCTATATGTTTATGTCTCCCTGGGCCTGTCCTATGTAAATTGGGCCAGTCAGGAGTGCTGTTTGTTTTACCGGAGGTCCTTACTCGGGTCCTCGGACCTTCTTTTGTTCTGTTTTCGCGGGCTTTTCCCTTCCTTGTCTTTTAGCCACCACCATTTTGGACTCCTTTTTCCTATTTTTACCTACCTAACAGAAGGAAAGTTATGACCAACCTAGACAGCATATTAAAAGGCAGAGACATTACTTTGCCAACAAAGCTCCGTCTCGTCAAGGCTGTGGTTTTTCCAGTAGTCATGTATGGATGTGAGAGTTGGGCTATAAAGAAAGCTGAGTGCCAAAGAATTGATGCTTTTGAACTGTGGTGTTGAAAAAGACTCTTGAGAGTCCCTTGGACTGCAAGGAGCTCCAACCAGTCCATCCTAAAGGAGATCAGTCCTGAGTGTTCATTGGAAGGACTGATGTTGAAGCTGAAACTCCAATACTTTGGCCACCTCATGCAAAGAGCTGACTTATTGCAAAAGACCCTGATGCTGAGAAAGATTGAACGTGGGAGGAGAAGGGGACGACAGAGGATGAGATGGTTGGATGGCATCACTGACTCAATGGACATGAGTTTGGGTAAACTCTTGGAGTTGGTGATGGACAGGGAGGCCTGGTGTGCTGCAGTCCATGGGGTCACAAAGAGTTGGAGACGACTGAGCGACTGAACTGAACTGAACTGTAGGTGAAAAAATCCACAGGTGAGGTTCGTATTTGCTTCCCTATTCCTCTAGAGCTGTCCCAGCCTGGTACTTTTCATACCTCAGCTCCTCATTTCAGCATTTTTAATATTTAATGACTCTTCTAAGTTAGAGAAATATTTGGCAGCTTCCTTAAAAGTATCTGTTTGAGGTCTTTTTATCTGCTGGACTTCCATTTACTAAATTGAAAAGTTGGTGTGTAAAATACTGTTCAAATGACTCATCTAAGATTCTGATGAAGCAGAGGGGTCACAGGGTGGCAGAGGAGTTGGCAGTAATTTTCAGTAGATTTTATTCATCTTTAGTTTAGTTTTTTTTTTTTTTTAATATTTGAACTAACACACTTGATCTCCTCTCCAATTTTAAGACAAATTTAACTTAACGAGGTCAGGTCTAATTTCAAACTCAAAGATGTTTTTTAGCCCCCCTCCCCCCCCGCCTCCCCCCCCACCAAGCTCTCCTCCCTCTGCATGAGTTTCTTTTTCTTTGAAGAGAAGGGATTCAGCCTTTCTAAAATTTAAATGTTGATCAGCGCCTTCCTCACCTGTTGGATTAACTGCTTCATCATCTTTCACCAGATTAGAAAACCACTGTCTCTTGCCTGAAAGACAGAGGGCAATTGATTTCTGCAATCAACCTGGCTTCTTTGATTTTATAATCTGTTTCTAGAGATTATAGGCAAGCTTTGAATTCCAAGGCTCTGGGCCTGTCAGCTTTTGAAGCAAAAAACTTTGAAGCAGATCCTCTGCCTCAGGTTTCAGAAGGAATACTTAGATGTTGGAAAATGAAGTTAATTTGTTTTCATTCTGTAATAAAAGGGAAACACAGATAATTATCACTGTTGACATTGTAACATCCCTGATTTGGGGGTTGTATATTTTAATTTTATGAGTTCTAAAAGAATTGTTGTTACTAGTTTTTGTTTTTTGGGTTTTTTTTTTTTTTTTTTTTTTTGAGAAGCCCAGTCAAGTCATTTGGAAACTTGAGAGAGAAGCATAAACCTTCCAGAAATTCTCACTGAGCTAACTGCTCCTATAAACCTACCTAATGTGCATTTACTTTAAAACTACTAAATTACTTACCACTGATACACTTGGTGTAATTACAAAACTCTTCAGCCCAGATTCAACAGGTAGAAAGGAGAAAGAAAATGTGCAGGGCAATTTGCAGACCTGTGTTCTTAAACACTATGCAGTCTGAGTACTAATTATACAGGATTTACACAAGGAGAGGGTTATATGGAATTGTTTTAGCATGTGGTAATGCTTATAAGCTAGCATCTTACCCCCAAAAATTGTTTTTTAAATAATGACCCTAGTCTACTACTCAGTGTTGAATTTATCATACAATGCAATAATGGTATTTACTTATGTCATCACATTTAACAAAATAAACGAAGGTATATGTGAGTATTATTGATAGAGGCAGTCCCCCATCCCTTGCTCCCCCCGCCACCCCACCACACACACTTGTGTATCCCTTCCTGAGTAAGTATTCCTGTTAATTACAGCCTCAAACTCCTATTCTTCTTTGGGATCTTAAAAAATAAAATACTGGAAAAAGGATAAATTAGGATTCATCAAACTTCAATATAAAGCAACAGAATTTTGGCCTTTTAAGCATTTGCTGTAACTGGTTCTTAAGGCTTTACATTTTCTCTATAAAACTATAAATATTAATTCAAGAGTCTCATTGACACAGAAGTGGAACTTACATTTTTTATAATATTTGCATTGTGTATGTATACCAAAATAATTGCTATGATGCAGGAAAACACTAAACAAACTAAGAAAATCGGAGCGTAAAAATGAACTTAGATAAAAATTATTCATGCATTTAGAGTCTGTCTGAATTTTCAGTCATGTGTGTTCCTTCCAGAATACTGCTCTCAAAACACAATTTCCCACAGCTAATTAAAGCGCACACTCTCTCTTTTACACACACACACACACACACACACACACACGCTGTGGCTTCCCCTTAACCCTGGATGTGTCTCTCCACGCCCCCCCTCCCTTTCCTCCGGAATGGTATGATCTGCATTTGATCGTAAACTGGAGGTGCCAAGCTGTGACAGCTTCCCAAACTCCACAGCCATTTGCTACGACCTAGGGCAGCCTGTATTCAGTGATGCTTTCCTTTTCCTCCGACAGGGGCAAATCGAAGTAGACAGCGAAACTATCTTCAGGTTAGCGGCACTCATTCTACAGGTAAGAACTGACAAACCGCTTTTTACTTGCTTGTTTTGTGTATTGGGTTTTGTGAACTGCCTGAAATTCGGAGACTTTTGCATGGGCCAGTAGCTGATGTTCTAAAGTCGCCTGGTTGTTTGCCAGAATAAGATGTGAGCCACCGTTTTCTGTTTTCGTGTGGTTTAAATGATGAGGGAGAATGTGGCATTGTGTGTCTCAGAAGAAAATGAAATTTAGACTTCACTGAGGAAGGAGCGTTAAGACCATATTCCTGGCAAAGAGCTCTGGGTGACTTGAATTTGGGAGGTGGCAGTTGTCACAACAGCTGTAATCTGCATTTAAATTTAGTAACTTTTGTATACTTTTTCTTGAGGTTGAGTTAAAGAGCCCTTTAATTCTTAAAGCCATGCAAAGTAGAAAAACAGTGGGTTCTATGCTGGTTTAAAAAAAGAAAGTAAATGGCATGTGTTGGTTTATCTGTGTAATGATTTAAAAGGTCTGCATCTAGACTAAAAAGTGTGCTGCTCTGGTAGACAAGCATTTATCACGTGATCTTCGAAACTTAAAAGGAGAAATAATCATTTATGTGTTTTCAGATAGATTTGTCTTGTCTGTTAAAAACAAGAAAAATTAATGAGTAATAGCAATGTCCTAAATGCCACATTTTTCTCCAGTGTGGTAGATAGGGAAAATGTTCCTTGTGGAAAAAAAAAAATTCGAAACAAAACTCGGGCATTTTAAGAGTAGAGAATGATCAAGAGTAAAAATTCTTTTAGCTTGATTAACATCAGTACAAACTGATCATCTTTTTTTTTTTTTAGGAAGCCAAAGGGGATTACACCAGGTATGGTTCCTTTTCTGATATAACTATGCAGAATAACTCACTGAATCTTTTAATGCTATTTTAAATAACAATGGATGCAAAATCAAAAGAAAGTAGATCCCTAGGCGAGAGACGGAGGTCTCTTTCCTCTTCAAATAGAAACCTATTCTTTTGTGAATGAATCCAGGCAATGAAGCTTTCCAAGCTGGAGTGACAGAACTTGTTCTCAGAAATGCTCCAAAGTTCTATTTTCTGTCATCTGTTAGCAAATGAAAAAATCTATAAAAAGCTTGGGTAACCCATTCTGATTTTTTAAACTTATACTAATCCTGTGTTTGAAGAGATATACTATAAGCACAAAAAGATTAAATCCATCAGCTGCTTAGTTAAGGGATTAATAGGGGCTTTCTTTTTGCAGCTGCCCTGAAGGGGCCTCATCCTTCATACACTTGACCTAACAGTTGTATTGTTGCCACCGAGACACTTACTGGTCCTAACTGCCTAACTGGCCAAATCATCAGAGAGTGTTTATATTTGAATTCACCCTCCTCTGTCATCTCCAGTCTGTTCTTTTCATGCAATAGTTGCCCTTGGAGTAGTAGAAAGGGTTAAAGGTGGAGGCCAGGCCTCTGATTCGAAACAGCTCACAGGCTGACGACTGGCTGAAAGCCTCGCCTCTACCGTGTTAATGTTCCACTCCGGGTAAACTTTACCAGTAGATTATTTACAGATCAACTAGTATTCATTCCCCGCCAAGTCTTTGACTAGTGTGCTCCTTAACAGACTGATAACCAGATCATGCCTTCCAGGCTTGAAAACTTGCAGTCTCAGAGTCATGCTTCACTTCAGAAACTCGTGCACTTTCCACATCTGCCCATTTAATTTGGTAGAATGACTGAGGCATCCACTTAACATGCCACGATCTACTCACCGCATTCTCTTTTCAGCTCTGTTCTGTGATTAAAAAAAAATTTTAGGTTAGTGAATAAGCTTTGAAGGAATCATAAAAATTACTGAAAGTGCAAGTCACTCAGTCAAGTCCGACTCTGTATAGTCCGTGGAGTTCTCCAGGCCAAAATACTGGACTGGGTAGCCTTTCCCTTCTCCAGGGGATCTTCCCAACCCAGAGATTGAACCAAGTTCTGCATTGCAAGTGAATTCTTTACCAGCTGAGCCACAAGGGAAGGCCAAGAATACTGGAGTGGGTAGCCTATTCCTTCTCCAACAAATCTTCCCTGATAGCTTCTTTGATAATTTTTTCTAATTAAAAGAAAATGTCAAGGCATTAAAAAGAAGATAAATTAGTCTCTAGGTCGTTAACATCAAGAGCAGCCGTGTTCTCCACTCTTGTCTTCCCTGGAGGAGCCATATTTCCTAGGAAGATCAGATATGCAAGGAATTCCTTCGCTAGGGGCTGAGTCTGAAGTTGATTTATAAATGAAGGCTTTCAGGGCCAACAACTCAGACTCCACTGTCTGTGCACTGCTAACCCTTCCTCCCCCACTTTCTCCTGGTCAAGCATGTGATGGACACCCTCTGAGCCTCATTTCCCCATCAAGATAATGGCACCTCCTTCACAGGTCTGTTGTGAGATTAACTGTATGGAAACATTGCCCAGAGCGGTATCTGGCATGCAGCAAGCTCTCTATACACTTTGGCTGTTATTATTAGCTATTAAAGTATCATTATTTCCCTCTTCATTATCATCATCCTGTCCCATCTCTTGGCAACCTCTGAAGAGCTTTTTGGGACCTACACAGGTATGAAGAAGCTGTAATCACATGGCAGGGGAAAGAATGAAAGAGAAAAAGATTGATTCCGCAAACCTCCTTTAGGGAAAATGGCTTGCCTGAGGCAGAAGAAGTCTTAAAAAGAACTGTACTTGGGTAGCCCAGACCTTTTAGCCCTAAGATGTCAAGTTTGGAGAGTTAGTCTGGCCAAACCCAAGTTAATCGTTTTCCTTAATTTCAGTGTGTTCCTGGTGCTTTCCTGAGTGATTACTAAAGAAATGGTGGACAGTGTCTTGAAATTGTCTAAACCATGCTGAGTAGTAGAAGGAGCTTGGAACTGGGAATCATGAAACCAGCACCGTGAAATTGAATGAGCCCTGTGCTCATTCTCAGCCTCCATTTCCTCATCTGTAAATTGGGACTAAGGAAAATGAGACTTGGCTGGGTAGTTTTGGCGCTATGAATGGATTCAAGGACTTTGTAGATTATAGTTTGTTGTACGAGCATTAGTTACTGCTGATGAGATTGAAAGAATAGGAAATATGAGCTTTTGTCATTGGGTATATAAAGAAGCAGAATTTTTGCTCATTGCCACCACTCCTTCCCTATTTGATCTCCTCCTCCCCTGAATGGAGAAGGTATATTTTTCCTCCAAAGTTTTGTTATAAAACTAATTTAGGAAAATCAGGCAAAAATAAAAAGTAGCCTTTGTGGCAATGTTATATACTGTTTAGAGTGAAGACATTAGAACCAGACAGACTCACTGAAGTCCCAGGTCTGCCCGTTATTACCTGTGCAATCTTGAGCAAGTTATTTAAATTTACCAAGCCTCAGTTTCCTCATCTGTGAAATAGGGCTTTTATTAGTGTATACCCCATAGAATTGCTATGATGACTGATTGAATTAATATATGTAAAGTGCTTAGAATGGTTCCTCCAGTCGCCGCTTTCATATTCCATCAAATTGATGGACATAATCTACCACTCCTCTGTTGTCTTAAATATGAATTGCTTCCCATTTTTTGCTGATATAAATAATACTTTGATGAACATCTTTGTGTAATTGGGATTGGAGTTATCTTTGATTATTTTTCTAAGTGATGTTTCTCCAGTGGGAACAAGCAAAGGCAAATTCCTCAAAGGAGGTAAAGTATGAAGTGCTGAAAGGGAACTTATACACGCCTGATACTTCCTTGATTCCTTCCAGAGAATCTGTTTTTCTATCCAGAGCTCCCTCAGTGACAGTTCTGAACTCCACATCTCTCTTGGCTTACATGCCATGGCTTTTAGAACTTCACTGAGTTTGCTCACTGAGGTTTAATTATGGATCAATAAAGATCCTCAAGTACTACCCTCCTGGAGTAGAGCCATGTGGCATTTTCAATTAAAACACTGATTGAACACCTAATTCTTGAGGCTGCTCTGGGCCACCCACTCCTTGTAAATATCTCATTCTTTCTCATATTTAGCATTTCTAAAGCTGAACCCGCCAGCATCCCAGCCCCCAGACCAACTCCCCCACTGCCTCCCCTTGTATAAGCTCCTTTCTCTCTTGAATCATCTCTCAGGATTTTCCCTTTTCCCTCCCACCTTTCTCCTCCACCTCAGACAGCTCCCTTCTTTCCTTCTATCAGAACGCCGGCTTTCTCAGCCGTCAGTCTCCTCCAGTCAGCCTGACTGTAAAAGTATGCATGTGTGTGTTGATTGTTTGACTGCTTTCTGTAACATTATTTTAATAGTCCATGCCTGATTTCATTCAGTTCCTACCAGTTTTATCATCACCATTTAACAAATTAATGGATGGAAATTTTAGGCCAAACTCACTCAAATAGTCAGTGAGTTCCTGGATCTGTTCCGATTCCATTGTGTACCACATAATACCCACACATAACCCCCTGTTATCTTCTTAAGACATAAATGTGATCGTTGTTGACTTCCACACATCTCTTATCTCCCATTGCATAGACATCCACCTTCCAAAACCCTAACCTGGCATTCAAGGCCCCATATAATCTGCATTAATACATTTTAACTAGCCACGCTCTACCATTCATACTCCTTAATATTTGTTCCCGACTCTCTTCTCTTTTCTTTACATACCCTATACTGTTTCGCCATCATGGCTATGTTCAAATTCTTCTTCCTAGAATGCCTTTTAAAACAACAATCCTCCTTCTCATTTTGTTTCTGCCCTCTTTCCTTCAGAGTATTTTCAGTTAACACTATCATAACCAAACCTTGCTCTCTGGAAAGTTAATTAAAATAGTGGCGTGAGGACTTCCATTTTCTTTAAATAGTTGACAGCCTGAATTTCCAAGTCAGCCCTTAAGCTGCAAAGATAACAAGCTACTTGGGTAACACAACACAGACAAACAGGATTCCTGAAAGCTGACACGGCGAGGTTTTATCACTGAGCCAGCTGCAAACGACTTTGTAAAAGCAAGGCATTTCTTTTCTTTTCTTTTTTTAAGATCCCGAAAGGTGGAAATTACCAAGAAACTGTGTGACTAGGGCACTTCTGCTTATAAGAAAAAGTGACTACAATTTCATTTCAGTGCTGGGTCAGAATGATAGCATATTGTCACCTAGCTTCAAATGGGTAGGAATAATGCACAATTTACAGCTGTGCTACAAAAATAGCAGCTGTTTCCCATGGGAAAGGAACTTCTCTAGATGCCTTGAGAGGAGTTAATGAAGGGAGGGGAAAAAAGAAATCAAAGGCTTTTAAAGAACTTGTCCTCCTACTTGTTACCTCTAGAGCACTTAAAGCTCTAAAATATCATTCCATTTCTGGGACCTTTAAAATCAGTGACGATGTTTAAAAAAAAAAAGCAGCTCCCATGGGCTAGGTGCTATGTTGAGTATGTCCTTATATCAATGGGAGGCAGACGTGAAGAGGAGCTTTGGAATTTAATTGCTTGGGTTCAAATCCAGGCCCAGGTACTTGCTGTAATACTGTGGATAACTAACTTCGCTGGAATCTGGAACTCAGTTGCTTTGTCTCTGTTGTTCGGCTTTACTGTTGCTATTAGTGTTAGTCCACTGAACCTTCCCACCAATCCTGTGATGACAGGCATTAGTGGTATCCCCATTTTACAGAGAGGAAAACTTAGCTGTGGAGAGAGTAAGTAGTGGACTGTCCAGGCCACATGGCAGGAGTGGCCCAGTTAGGACTCCGTGCCTGATGCTCTTGACCTTTGTCAGGAGTCTCCTGTTTAGTATTCTAACACAAACTTAAACTTGTAAGAATCATTACCTTCCGTGCTGACAGAATAAAGAAGGCTGACTTGACAAAAATTTAATGTTTCTGTCTGATTTCACACCAGAACTTTAATGAATCAGCAAAGAGCTTTTGTGAAAAACCTAGTAAGAAATGACTTTTCTTTCTCTTGGTGTTATGGCTATTTTAAGGCTTGATTTAAACATAGTTCTTTTATCAATCAGTTCAGCACATTAATATATAGTTTTAATGATTGGTTAGTACTTCTATGTGTCAGGCTGTTTTACGTGTTTTACAAACAGTAACTCGTTAATCGTCATCTCTACTCATGATATTGGTGGAATATTATTCCCACTTTACAACTGAGATTAAGACACTTTGTGTGGGTAATATTTATATTACTCAATTATGGTTTAACATTTCCCCATGACTTCTCCAGATGTTGAGTTGTTACATTGAATAAACACACAAGATAACAAGTAGGGAGCTGCAGACAAATAAGCCTGGGAACTATATTGTTAAAAGCAGAAACCAACAAATACTATGAAGCAATTATGCTTCAATTAAAAATAGATAAATTGAAAAAAAACTCAACAGAGTTTAAGTTCTTTTTGATCAGTTTCAAATCCACTCCTGTGCATGGCAGATCTCCCAGAAGAAAACACATAAACAGTGTTTCCCACACTTTCTTGTCCCTGATGTTCGAGCCTTACCCAGACCAGTGTTCTGTGCACTTCACTTTGTGAAGTGGGGGCTTGTTTATTTGGTGAAAGCTCAGTATTAAAATGCTTTTAAAAGATAAGCAGTTCCTTTTCTTTGTACTGCCTGTCAGATTCTTACATCTCTCAATTTTAATTCCAATAGCTCTTAAGGTAAACATTCATCAAATTCTGAACTTGCTTTTTCTGAAGAGCCCTGAATTTGGAAAGAATCATCCATCCCATACAGTGGGTGCTTTTTCATCTGCTCTGCAGATAGAGTATTAGGGCTGCCCCCATATTATGCATTGGGACCCTCATTTCACGCATGATGAACTAACAAGTGACATACCCATGACAGTTCAGGTTGACAGGACCAGACTTACGGTCCCCAGGTCTCCCCTACCATCGCAGAGTACCATTCTGACTTACACGTGTATCGGGAGCCCTCCACAGATCCTTGCTGTCCCTGATGGAAGGCAGTGCGGGCAGCAGGCAGTGGACTCTCTGGTAAGCGGTGTTATCAGTGGAGCGGCCCCAAGCCTAATATTAGTCACTTGAGGAGATAACTTAAGAGTGAGAAGGCAGGAAATGAGCACTCCATCAGCACTGACCTTGGAATGCTTGGTCTTTTTCTCATTGCTGGACCCTATTCACCCTTGTATTCAATAGATTAAACACCGAATACCTAACAATATACAAGGCACTGGACCACTAAGGGCTGTGGTGGAGGCAGACTAAGTTTCCGGTCTTTTACTACTTAGCCACAGTCATTTTACATCCTTTATAAGAGACACTGGAAAGTTCTGGGCCCTGGATTCAGACAGGCAGGCATGAGCTGAATGAGACAAGCCTTCCTCATCTACTAGTGACATGACCTTGAGCCAGTTCAAGCCATTGAACCTAAGGTCCCTTTTAAAAAATTTATTTGTTTTTAACTGAAGGATGATTGTTTTACAATATTGTGTTGGTTTCTGCCATATATCAACATGAATCAGCCATAGGTATACATATGTCCCCCCACTCCCGAACCTCCGTCCCACCTCCCACCCCATCCCACCCCTCTAGGTTGTCACAGAGCCCCTGGTTTGAATTCCCTGAGTCATACAGCAAATTCCTACTGGCCATCTATTTTATATATGATAGTGTTTCCATGCTACTCTCTCCATTTATCCCACCCTCTCCTTCCCGCCCCCCAACACCTGTGTCCACAAGTCTTTTCTCTATGTCTGCATCTCCATTGCTGCCCTGCAAATAAGTACATCAGCACCATCTTTCTAGATTCCATATATATGCGTTAATGTACGATATTTGTGTTTTTCTTTCTGACTGACTTTGTATAATAGGTTCTAGGTTCATCCACATCCCTAAGGTCCCTTTGCTTTAAGGGATTTGTTGTGAGAACTGAATGAGATCACACACCTTGCAGGATGCCTAGTACAGAATGAAGACTTGGTACCTGGGACTTTGCTTCCACTAAGTCTATCGAGTATACTGAGATGCATTGTTGTTGTTTTACCATGTTAACTTTTTTCTTTTTTTAGTTTATTAGTTTTTGGCTGTGCTGGTCTTTGGTGTTACACTAGGGCTTTCCCTAGTTGTGACAGACGGTGGCCACTCCTTGCTGCCGTGTGCGGGCTTGTCATCATGCTGGCTTCTCCTGTTGTGGAGCACGGACTGCAACTTGTGGACTTTGGTAGTTGGGATGCATGGGCTTCGTTGCTCCGACACATGTGAGATCGTCCCAGAAAAGGGTTCAAGTGTATGTCCTGTGCATTGGTAGGCACACTGCTCACCACCAGCCTATCAGGGAAGTCCCCCTATCTGAACCATTTTAAGTTGCTGGACAACCATCACCACGTCCATCTTCAAGATCTTCCATCTTGAAAAATGGAAACTCTGTACCCATTACATAATAACCCTTCTCTCCTTCCCCCTAAGCCTCTAACAGTCACCATTCTACTTTCCATCTCCACAAATTTGCCTATTCTGGATGCCTTATATAAGTGAACTCATACAGTATTTGTCTTCCTGTGACTGGCTTCTTTCACTCAGCATAATGTCCTCATGTTTCATCCATATTGTACCATGTGTTAGAATTTCCTGTGCTTTAGGACTAATATTCCACTATATGCATTTACCACTTTTGCTTATCCATTCATCTGTGAGTGAATACTTGGGTTACACCACTTTTTGGCTCTTATGAATAATACTGATATGAACACAAATATCTTTTTTGAGTCCTGAATTTCAATTCTTTTGAGAAGAGAGATGTATTTTTAAACAGAGTCCCTGGCTTCCAGACACTCCACCGTTCATTGGAGTGAGGGTGGGATGAAGGCATTGGAATGTAGGATGGATATCAGATCCTTGTTCTAAATCATGAGATCTCAGCAAAAGTAACACTTAAGAAGCTCAGTACTTACATTAGAATACATTTGTAGGTGAATATTTATTGACATGGAAAAATGATTACAATATAGAAAATAGAAAAAAGCATATGTATCATCCTTTTTTTATTAAAAAAAAACATGTATGCCAATATATTCAAATCTATGATACATGTATAAAAACTAGTCTGTAAGTTATAGCACAGTGCAGTAACCTCTAAATTGTTTTGTTCATACAGCCCCATTCATTTGTATACTTTTAATTATTTATTTCATTATACAGTTATAGATTTGAAAGTGAAAGTCACTCAGTCACGTCTAGTTCTTTGCAACCCCATGGATTATACAGTCCATGGAATTCTCCAGGCCGGAATACTGGAGTGGGTATCCTTTTCCCTTCTCCAGAGGATCTTCCCAACCCAGGGATCGAACCCAGGTCTCCCGCATTGCAGGCAGATTCCTTACCAGCTGAGCCACCAGAGAAACCCTAAAATACTGGAGTGGGTAGCCTATCCCTTCTCCAGAAGATCTTCCCAACCCAGGAATTGAACCGGGGTCTCTTGCACTGCAGGCAGATTTTTTACCAGCTGCGCTAACAGGGAAGCCCATAGTTGTAGACATGGAGAACTATATTAGCATCATGTATATTGTAAAATACTCACAAAAGAGTCATCATCAAAAGCAGTGACATAGAGTAACATGTTCAAAGAATGCATACAAAGAAAGTATCATTAGAAGATGTAGTATTTTCTTTCTGCACACCTACAGACTCCCCACCAAAAAGACTGCTGTAGAGTGGATTCTGAAGTTAGGCAAAACTGAGTTTGACTCCAGATCCTGCTTCTCACTGGTGAACAATCTTAGCTGTGTTACTGAACATCTCTCTACTGCAGTTTCCCATCTGTAAATAAGAATAATTACAGGTCTTTTTAAAAAGTAAAAAAAAATTTTTAATTGAGGTATGATTGACTTGTAACCATATATTAGTTTCAGGTATATAACATAATGATTCAATATTTGTATGTATTACAAAATGATCACCACAACAAGTCTAGTTAAAATCCATCACCATACATAGTTAAAAAATTTTTTTTCTTGTGATGAGGACATTTAAGATCTACTCTCTGAACAACTTTCAAATTTGCAAAACAAATTTGTCCTGTTTATGGTAGAGGTAAAAAAAAAAATTAAGCTGATACTATTGTCATGACTGAGTTATCTTGGGATGGGTGGGATAGAAATGTTTGCAATTTGCCTTCTTCACATGTCAGTGTGTTTTCATTTATTGATAATGAATATACAGTGCTTATGTCAGAATTTTTTTAAGTGTTATTTTGTACTGTTATAAAGCTCATAGATTAGCACAGTGACCTACAGATCTCTGACACTGCATCGTTTTTCAAAATGAATGTAAGATTCATGGAACACTACCCACTTGACCTAACGGAAACTTCCCAAACCAAGGCTTAAAGCCCTTCCCTGCCACCCCAGAGCAACAAGGCAGCGAGCTTGTGATTCCCCCTGGCATGTGGGGGGCCCTGTCCAGAACTGCTGGCCCCCAGGGGTCTGTATGCCTTTGTGAACAGGCTCATTTACTTCTGGGCACAGGCGCCTGAGGCTGGGCAGGCAGAAAGGAAACAATTAAGACAGTGGAAACCTACCAGGGAAAAATGCTGTTGGCGGGGCAGACTTCACCAGGGTGTGACCTGTGCAGTCACACAGGGCCCCCTGCTCAGAAGGGACCCACGCTCAGTTTGACACTCTTCTGTAGCCATCTTGAGATTCCTCGTGATTTTTTAAACAAAGAAGCTCCATATTTTAATTTTTCACTGGGTCTTGCAAATTGTGTAGCTTGGTCCTGGTTGTTGAAAACTGTAAGGCCTGGGTATTAGATGGATTATTAAAGAAAGGATCCTCTTGTAGGCGTCTAAACAGGTACTCCGTTGATGAAGGTGGAACCTCACAGAAATCGGCAAAAAAGTCCTTTTGCATGTACGTCTGGGAACCTCTTAGCCTCTTTCTGATTTCAATACGTATGATCTCCCAGGTCCGAGGCACAGGCAATAACATGACCTAGACCTCCTAGGGCCATTATGAAAATCAAGAGAGAAAATGCCCATAAAAGCGTTTGAACTGTGCCTGGTACCTGTAATTCTCATTTCCGGCAGCAGTGGAATATCATCAGCCCTGGCTCAGACCTTGGGGTTTCACTGGCTTCCCCTCAACTCCTGGCAACCACCATTCTACCCTCTGTCTCTCTGAATTTCTAAAGTGTTTTTATTTTCAATATTTACAGATTTTTGTGTTAACCTCATTCTCAGCCTAAGTCATTTTTGTGGATTATATTTCTTCTAAAAGACATGAAGTTTCAAAGTAGACAGTATCAGAGTTCTTGGCAAGCTGGCTAATGTTTAGAAAAAAAAAGTCTCTCATCACATTTTCATTATTATAAGAAATTCTTCAGATTCTAAAAAAAAAAAGTAGTTTGACAGTTGACCCCTATCAAGCATGCAGATGGACAGAGTAATTTGTCCTTGGTTACAAGTTAGACAACAGACAAGAGTTTAACAAAGGAATTCTAGATGAGAGGACGCTGAGTTTCCCACAACACAAGCTGGTTTCTTGTCTCTGGTAGAATGCAGAGATAAGGAGGGTCTGGTACAAATTCCATGGATTGGTCATGATGTTGGAGGAGCAAGTTTCAAGGCTGCACTTCCACCAGTTACCGTGGGTTCTGTTGAATCAATCCTAAAGCCACTTACAACTAGGGACTTGCCAAGCTGCTTCCAAAGTTCTTTACCCATGTGGTTTATTACCAACTGTTAGGATTGCCAGACTGAACACATAAAATAAACAAGGGATAACTTTTTTTAGTGTGTGTTCTAAATGTTTAATCTGGCAACTCTAACCTAGATCACCCACTGGGGATTCTTCTCAGTGTTAAGAAGCCACCCCTAGCCTGTTTTGAGGATGAATGAAGTAAAGTGTTTGGTATAATTGTTGGTCTCCTGTGCTGTGATCAGAAAGGAAAGAATACATTTAATGAACATAGGCAGGTGCCTTCATAGCAACATAGCTTCATAGCATCTTCCCAAGAATGCCAGAAAACACATCAGTATCCCTGTCTTTATAATGAGGAAACCGAGGCTTACATAGGTTAGTTTAGGTAAGTCCTATAAACATGGAGACCTGGAACTGAATCCAGTTCTAGATCCTGACCTTATTACTGCACATCACAGGTCTAGGGCCAGCCAGAGCACGTCTGTTGATTTGTTTCTAAGTATGTGATGGTTTTATAGTGGCCTATGTCCCAACCCTGGCTGCCCATGTACCAGCTCTGGTGGGACAGCAGGCAGCCAGGTGACCTCTCTAAGCCTCAGTTTCCTTATCTGTAAGTTAGAAACAGCTTCTACACCTCAGTTTGCTATAAGGATTGAATGACATCCTTTTTTTTCTCTTTCTCTTTTTGTATAAGTAAAATGCTGAGCACTTGTCTGCCACATAGCACATGCCCTTTTTCTTTTAGAGCCACAGAAGTTTCTAATTGATTGTCTTGTGAAGGAACAGAGAGGTCCAAGGCAGCTAGAAACCAAGGGCAGCCTAGGAATGTATGCTCACAGTAGAACCCCAAGGAAGGAGCTGCATCTGATTAAGATGAAGTGGGGTGTCCCTCCTTTTCCCAGAAGGGATGGGGACATCCCTAGCTTCTATAATCCTTTCAGTTCTCACTTTCCACTCCAAAAAGGCGACTGCCTGATTTGGCTTGAGGTGCGATCAAGACCTGATTAAATGGGGTGGGGAGGAAATCCCAAGAATAGAAAGACCCTCTGACTTGGGAGGGGAGGGGAAGAGTTCTGGCTCAGCCCTGGCTTTTCCGGCCCCTCCCCCTGTTCTCTCCACCCAGCTTCCCAGTTCCCTTCTCTCCTTCCTCCTCCTCCCCTGCTGCAGCTCAGCTTAAACCTGGAGTCCTGAGAACCAGCCAGACAGCCTCTGGTCCTCTTGATCTAGCGCCACCTCAGCTAAAGGCCCCTGGTAAGTCTTTGGTCGCTGGGCCCTGTTTCCCGCATCTACAAACTCAGGGTCAGACGAGACTAACTCAGATCTCTTAACCAGCTGGCAGGGTTTGGTCTGAAGGGGTGGGAAGTGAGGCAGGCACTTTATTTTAGCTATTATGAAATCGTCTCAGTCTGTGAGCAGTTTTACTAAAAACTGTTTGCAGTAATCAGTGGTGGCATTAGAATCGGGTGGATCTGAGCCCTAGCTTTTTGCCTTGGCATATGATTGACTATGAATGAGATTGACCGCTTGTTTCCCTCTTTCTCCAGCTGCTCCCAAGCCCTCTATCCTGTAACAGAAAGAACTCGTCAAGGGTTGAGATTTTGCTATGACCTTTTTAGCTAGGATTACAAATGGGGCATCAGGGACTTCCCTAGCAGTCCGGTGATTGAGATAACCTGAGTCCGCTGCAGAGGGTGCAGGTTTGATCCCTGGTCAGGGAGCTAAGATCTCACATGCTGGGTAGCACAGCTGGGAAAAAAAAGTGTCAAACTCAATAAAGTTTGAAAAATAAAAATCAGGGATTAGGAACACCTTGTGTGGTTTAAGGAACCTTTGTTGGATGCTAGGCTTCTCAGATGGGTTTGCATGCCCTAAAATTCTGCTAAAAATGACTGCAGTCTGACTTTGTAGCTCTTAAAAAGTTTTTTTTTTTTTTAAACTAAGTTTAGAATCTTTGCTATTAGAGGACAGCTACATATAGTAGTTGGTTTGGTTTAAGAAGCACTGAGTGATAATGCATATTCAGTCTGGTTATCTGTAATCAGATCTTTGTGGTTTAATCCAGATTTTTACTAAACCAGATTGTGTTGTTCAATCATCAAGTCTTGTCTGACCCTTTGCAATGCATGGGCTGAAGCACACCAGGTCTCCCTGTCCCTCACCATCTAAAATCAGATTATCTAGTTTTAAAAAAGCAACCTATCTTTACCCTAGAAACTAAGTTTAGTAGAATCAATGAGTGGCCACTATAATTACAAATTCCAAAACCTCAAGTTAAGCTGGCAAAAGCCTTCTCTTTTCTCCTTTGCTCTCCTTCCTTGTTTTCTGTCCCTTCATTTTGAAACTAGAGAAGTTAGGCAGAGTTGTCCAAGTGTAGGCTTGGAATCATATCAGCTTCTTTTTTGCTGAGTTTAAATGAAATCTCTTTTAAATCTCAGTTTTCACATCTATGTAACAGGGATGCTGGTGATAATAGCAGAACCTGTAGAGAGGTTTTAGCCCAGTCTCTGAAGCCTAATAATGTTCAGTGAGTGTGAGCATTTCTTTTTAGGGACTGAATGGAGGTACCTACTCTGTTTGTATAACTGCTGGGTCAGCCTTGGAAGGGTCTTCCCAGGTGGCTCAGTGGTAAAGAATCCACCTGGCAATGCAGGAGATGCAGGCTCCATCCCTGGGTCGGGAAGATTGCCTGGAAGAGGAAATGACAACCCATTCCAGTATTCTTGCCTGGAAAATCCCATGGACAGAGGAGCCTGGTGGGCTACAGTCCGTGGAGTCACAGAGAGTTGGACACGACTGAGTAACTAAACAACAAGGGCCTCAGAAGGGTCTCCTAAAACTAACCTACTGGGCTTCCTCAGCCTCTTTGACCTTCTTTCCTGTTTTAAATTGTAGATTTTATCTCTTTCTTGAAAACCTCCCTGTGTTCATATTATGTGTTCATTCTGTTATTCTGTTCCTGTGGTTCTCAAGTCATTTATTAAACAGATTGCTGGGTCCCAGCTTCAGCCCTTCTGGTTCTATAGGTCTGGAATGGGGTCCCAGAATTTGCATTTCTAACACATCCTCAAATAGTGCTGATGCTGCTGGCCAGGGGGTTATAAGAGCTACTGTGTTTTCTCATGCTTGACAACCTTTAATATCCCTTTACCTGGGAATTAGTAGAGAGAAATTTACTGTTAGAATTCCCTAGTTATACAGTCAGGAAGGTAATGAACTAGATTCATCATTGAAGGCCAAGTTCCCAGATAACTGAAAAAAAAAACATGATTTTTCTTTTTTAATTAAAAAAGGGTGATGTGAAGGCTATCTGGCCACTGAAAAAATGCTCTAAGTAAACTGATAATGTATCTTAAACTGCTAACAACCAAAGTGTTGACCAACACTGATATCATAGTTGAGGAAATTAGTGCTTATGTTCTGTATCCAAGATCCTTCTAATAATACCATGGTTAAGCAAGCTGTCAGGGCTTCCCAGGTGGCACTAGTGGTAAAGAATCCGCCTGCCAATGCAGGAGATGCAGGTTTGATCCCTGGGTCCGGAAGATCCCCTAGAGAAGGAAATAACACCACTCCAATATTGCCTGGAAAATTCCATGGACAGAGGAGCCTGGTGGGTACAGTCCATGAATCACAAAGAGTCTGACATGACTGAGCAGACATACACACATCCTTAAAGACCAGGTCCACCTGGAATGCTTTAGTAGTTGCATTGACACCTGTTACACCATTTAACAAACATTAAATACACTTTTTCTGGCTGTTGTAATCATTGCCATGGCCCGTTCCTTCAGTTTAGTGCAAAACTTTGACAGCCAGGTCAGCTCTCCAACAAGCATAGATAAGAAAGGGCTTATCACCAACCTCTGTGCAGGCAATTCCAGAAGACTGGCAAACGTTTCTAATTTACACCAGTTCCTAATGACAGTAAATCTTTAGCTTGCACAGAGCACAGTATTAAATAGAGCTCCCAGCTGTGACAACTCGCTTGGATTCTCGGAGGCCCCTTAAGCTGTCTGGTAGACTTTATCTTGAGTGTTCAACAGGCATTTACTATAGCTTTTTTATATTTGCATATGCGTTTAATGGGACTTCCCTGGTGGTTCAGTGGTAAAGAATCTGCTTGCAATGCAGGAGACCTGGGTTTAATCCCTGGGTTGGGAGGATCCGCTGGAGAAGGGATTGGCAACCCACTGCAGTATTCTTGCCTGGAGAATTCCATGGACAGAGGAGCCTGGTGGGCCACAGTCCATGGGGTCACAAAGAGTCGGACACAACTGAGAGACTAAACAACATACATTTAATGAAACGTGGATTTTGAGTTATGCTTATGTGTGGGTGAGAAGAAGACTCCAGTCCCAGGTTACTTCCTAAAGAGCTTAATTTTTGTCTTGGTGACATTTGACACTCATTTCCATGGGTCATTGTGCTTTTCAGATAAGGAAGAGCTTTAGCATCAAAAAGAAAAGGAAAGTTTGAGGCTTGGCTTTTTTTTTTTTTTTTTTTAAGTGTTCTATAAACCTAGGGATGCTCCCACACCAAATACTGACAGTTACCATCTTCAAGGGATCTCATTCAGTGATTGGTTTGCTCCAAAACGGCCAGCAACCACCGTTTGCTAATTGCCTGAACTCCCTTGCCCTCCAGCCTCAGCATGGCAGGTGGTTGATTATAACTGTGGGCAAGTCCCCAACTAGGCACAAACAGGTGCACACATCTGCTGGGGGTGGCTGTTTCCACACAACTGCTCCAGCACACACAAAGGATGGCCTCAGTTTTGCCAGCCACGTGGCTGTCTCAGAAAGGGGTGAGGTTGGCACATTCCTCCAGGGCTTGTGAGATCAGGAAAGAAAAACAAAAGCCTGTGAAAGGGGGTTCTTGGGAATGCCAAAAACAATCATCAAGGCAAAAGGAGCCGCCGGTGGCTAACCAGTAACGGTGGATCCCGGGCCACTTCCTTCTAGAAAGCTGTCAGAATACGAACCTGGAATACCTGGTGATGGGGGCAGAGGTGGGGGTTTAGCCTAAGTCATCCGATAAAAGGCAGCATTCTTCATTGTAGCATCTGAATTCCTGTTGAAAGGATGAAGAATAGCAATTTCTGGTTTGTTACCGACAAGTAGAAAGTCCTGTAGATTTATGGGCATTGTCTCTGGCTAGGACTTAGAAAAAGCAGTCCCTCTTGGCAGTTCTAGTCAAGTGAGTCTTTAAAATAACACTTCCACTGCGTGAGGCTCAAGAACGTCCACACAGAGTGAGTGTGTTTACTCCTGGGGAGAGGCAGAGACATCTCGGGCCAGGCTTGCTTACATCCAGCTTGTCAGGGGCCCTCCCTGGGGATTCTGAGGTCGCTCCTCATTCATACAAACCCAGCCTCCCGCCCTGCCTGCCTGCCTGCCTGTCTGTCAGCCCTGGGAGGGGAGGGCCCCTCTGTGCTCTAGCCAGACCTGGGCCTCCCCACTTTTCCCCCACCCACTCGCAGGATCCACGTGGTCTCAGCTCCCAGGCAAATTCCCCAGCTGGGGTTCTTCAGAGGGTGAACAAATAAGCATTCAGCTACTGTCAGTCTACTCACACTTGAAATCCTGCCTGGTTCTAAACTCTGAAAATGATCAGGATGAACTTGAAAGTAATCCCCTGGTGTTTCTAACACTTGCCCTCTAACTGGCCCTGGACTTGCTCACCAGCACCCTACCTTTCACCCACTAGTCATATTTAACTTAGTTTTTGATGTCAATTATATCACCCGGATCACTGGATGTGAATTATATCACCGGATGGCACCACCCTTATGGCAGAAAGTGAAGAAAAACTATAGAGTCTGTTGATGAAGGTGAAAGAGGAGAGTGAAAAAGTTGGCTTAAAACTCAACATTCAGAAAACTAAGATCATGGCATCTGGTCCCATCACTTCATGGCAAATAGATGGGGAAACAATGGAAACAATGACAGACTTTATTCTTTATTCTTTTATTTATTCTTGGGGGCTCCAAAATCACTGCAGATGGTGACAATTAAAAGACGCTTGCTCCTTGGAAGAAAAGCTATGACCAACCTAGATGGCATGTTAAAAAGCAGAGATACTACTTTGCCAACAAAAGTCTGTCTAGTCAAAGCTATGGTTTTTCCAGTAGTCAGGTATGGATATGAGAGTTGAACTATAAAGAAAGCTCAGTACTCAAGAATTGATGCTTTTGAACTGTGGTGTTGGAGAAGACTCTTGAGAGTTACTTGGACTGCAAGGAGATCCAACCCGTCCATCCTAAAGGAAATCAGTCCTGAATAGTCATTGGAAGGTCTGATGCTGAAGCTCTAACTCCAGTACTTAGGCCACTTGATGCGAAGAACTGACTCATTGCAAGACCCTGATGCTGGGAAAGATTGAAGGCAGGAGGAGAAGGGGATGACAGAGGATGAGATGGCTGGATAGCATCTCTGACTCGATGGACATGAGTTTGAGTAAGCTCTGGGAGTTCATGATGGACAGGAAGGACTGGCGTGCTGCAGTCCATGGTGTCGCGAAGAGTAGGACACAACTGAGTGACTGAACTGAACTGATAATCACCAGGAAGAATGTGTAAAACATGCATGAATGGTTTAAAAAACAGATTAGAAGTTGCACAGCCATGTGACCACACCCAGTGAGGAATGTTGCCAGGGCCCCACCCCACGCCCATTGTGTACTAGCGCACCCCTTTCCCAATAAACATTCTCTGTTTCCCCGATTGTACTCTGACTCTATGGAACTTATTTTCTTGTTTTGCTTTATATTGTGTCACCTGTGTATGATCCTCTGTATTCATTTTGTTTGCTTTCGAACATATGTACAGGGGATGGTGATGTATATATTACTTTGAGTCTTGATTCTTTGCTTAATGTTTGTGAGATTCACCATATTGTGTGAAGCCAATCTGTATTTTCTTTGCTATATGGCATTCCATTATGAATACTATAATTTTATCATTTCTACTGTCATGAGATATTTGGGTTGTTTTGTCTTACTGAGAAAAATGCTGTTATAAACTTTATTCTTTTGTGTAAGTTTCTCTAGAGATATACCTAGGAAAAGATCTCTGGGTCGTGGGGTATGCAGATCTCCAAAATGATCATATCAGTAGAGTTTTCCACTATGGATGGATGGGAGTTCCTATTGCCAAACACCTTGGATGGGAGTTCTTATTGCCAAACATCTTGGCGTAACCTCTGTGCAGTCTGGTACAGAGTGGTAATCCATTAAAGGTTTACTGTGTGTTCCCCTGAGTTCCTGTAAAGGTGAACACTTGATTCTGCCTGTTGGCCATCTGGGTTTCTACCTGTGCACTGCTTGGTGAGAGATGCAAGCCCTTTTGCTGCCGGGACATCCATCTCAGCCATCCTTGTATCTTCTTGGTCCTCTAGTGTCACAGCCAGCTCCTCAACTCAGTCACTTCCTTGTTGGTGGTGACTTGTTAGAGGCTTCCTGTACTAAATACATTCTTTCAGAAAAGTGATACTATGTACTCACGGCAAAGGATGTTTTGCAATAGTGCAAAGGAACAGATTTGGAGGATTAATAGGCCCATTCTCAAACACAAAGAAATAAGGCTGTGTTTTTTCCTGAGAGTAATCTTTTGGAATGGTCCGGATTCCACATTTGTCAAAATTATTTATGTTTCTCATTTATTCATGCCCTACTGACACTTTACACTGTAAATAAATTATCTGAAACTGGAAACCAAGTTGAACTGAGAACTATACATGCTCTTCTAATAGTTTATATCGGAAATTGCAAAGTAATGGTCATGGTCTGCTGGTATATATGTTTTATAGGACCTGCAGAATGTTTTACTTTTTATTTTGACTTCTTTTTTTTTTCTGATGGAGGCATTATTTTGAAATTGCTCTAGGTAAAAAATCTGAGATTTTGCCCCTTTTCAAAACAAGTGTAATCATTATTAGGCAGTAGCGGATCTGTATTCCCATGTGACACAAAAGACCTGGATCTGAGCAGTGTTTCCCCATCAGCAGCGGTGTCTGTTATCCTCAGTATCCAGTCTCCTTTTTCTCCATATTAGTAGAATTTTTAGCGATGCATGTGGCTGCCCAAAATAAAGACTTACACATCCCAGTGTCCCTTGCAGTTAGCAAGAGCCTTGTGATGATTCTGGCCAGTGGGATTAGGGTAGATGGGCAGCTTTCAGGTTCTGCCTGTAACGGAGTGGGTATGTCCGCCTTTATTATTTTCCCCTACCTGATGGCTAAAATGTGGGTATGGTGATGGGCTATCTTGGATCACATGAAGAATAGCAGCACCCCAGGAATGGTGAAGCAACAGGAGAAGAGATTGGGCCCCTGAATACTTCATGTTATTCCAGTTCTGACTTTTATATCAAGAGAAATTAACCAAAGTGTTGATCTCTGTCTCACACAGTTAAATCTATATTCCAAGTAATTCTTCAGGTGGGCAACGTTCTCTTCCTCACAGTCCCCATCAGTCCCTACAGTCCCTGTGTCTGCTGCTGAGTTTGACTTGCCCTTCTCAGCCAGCTTACGCAGATGGATTTCTAGTGCCTCTCTCCCATGGCTCCTATTAGACACTTGCATCTGAGATACTTTTATATTCTAATGTCTGATAGTCTAAGGATGACAGAAGAGAAAATTTCTTCAAGTCTAAAAGATGCAATTAGAAGTTTTAGGGTTGGATTATCAGTAGTTTTATAAGAATCCAGGTGAGGGTTTTTCAACCTCAACACTATTGACAATTGGGGCAAGATAATCCTTTGTTGCTGGGGCCTGTCCTGTGTATTGTAGGCTGTATAGTAGCATCCTGGCGTCTGCTCACTGGCTGCTAGTAACACTTCCTTCCCCAGGTGTGACTAAATGTCTTAAGACATTGCTAAATATCCCCTAAGGAGCAAAGTTGCCCCAGTTAAGACCCACTAATTGAAAGTAGATTTCTTTTTTAATCTTTTTTAAAAAATTGGTAGATTTTATTTTTTAAGGGTAGTTTTTGGTTTACACAAGAGTTGAACAGAAAATCCAGGAAAAAAAAAATATATATATATCTTATCTTCTCTCCTCTCCCCTCTCTTCAGTTTCCCCATCAGTAACATCTTGCATTAGTGTCATACATTTGTTTCAGATTATCAATATTGATACATTACTAGTTCAAGATTGCTGGGAGAAATATCAATAACCTCAGATATGCAGATGACACCACCCTTATGGCAGAAAGCAAAGAAGAACTAAAGAGCCTCTTGATGAAAGTGAAAGAGGAGAGTGAAAAAGTTGGCTGAAAGCTTGACATTCAGAAAACTAAGATCATGGCATCTGGTCCCATCACTTCATGGCAAATAGATGGGGAAACAGTGGAAACAGTGGCAGACTTTATTTTGGGCTCCAAAATCACTGCAGATGGTGGCTGCAACCATGAAATTAAAAGACGCTACTCCTTGGAAGGAAAGTTATGACCAACCTAGACAACATATTAAAAAGCAGAGACTTTGCCAACAAAGCTCTGTCTCATCAAGGCTATGGTTTTTCCAGTAATCATGTATGGATGCAAGAATTGGACTATAAAGAAAGCTGAGTGCCGAAGAATTGATGCTTTTGAACTGTGGTGTTGGAGAAGACTCTTGAGAGTCCCTTGGACTACATGGAGATCCAACCAGTCCATCACAAAGATCAGTCCCGAGTGTTCATTGGGAGGTCTGATGTTGAATCTGAAACTCCAAATCTTTGGCCACCTGATGTGAAGAACTGACTCATTTGAAAAGACCCTGATGCTGGGAAAGAATGAAGGCAGGAGGAGAGGATGAGATGGTTGGATGGCATCACCGACTCAATGGACATGAGTTTGAGTAAACACCAGGAGTTGGTGATGGACAAGGAGGCCTGGCATGCTGCAGTCCATGAGGTCACAGAGTCAGACACAACTGAGCGACTAAACTGAACTGAAAGTTCATAGTCACATTATGATTCTCTCTTGTGTTGTACTGATTCTATAGCTTTTGACAAATGCATGTCATATATCCATGATTACAGTATTATTCAGAATAGTTTCATGGCCCCCCAGATCCTTTGTGCTCCGCCTATTCAAGTGTATTCCTTTTAAAGTAATCTAAACTCTCCTTAAAATGATCCCTAAGCCTATTAATGCTCATTTTCCTTGCTTCTCAGTGATTGATTTGTAACCCAAAAGAAGTCTTAATGAATGAATATTCATTGTTATTTAGGATGCGGGCTCATGATTAACCTTTGGTAATTTATTGATTTATTCAGTCATCATTTCCAGATATATAACATCACATCTTAGAACTGGGGTAGGTTCTAATCGTGCATAGTTAAAATTACTTTTGAAAATGTGTTGGAAAGGTGACCTGTCGAAGACCAAAATTCATCACGTTGTATTTCTCTCCATTTGAAACACATAGATGTTTCTTAAGTTAAGCAGTTAAGAAATACAGATGTTTCTTATGATTAGCGAGCATGTATTAAACGCTTAAATACTATACTAGAAAATTCTCAATATGTTGAGAAGCTGGTGCTTTATGAACATAGAAACTAAAATCATCTTAAAAGGAAGCAACTTCAAACCTTCCATTTCACACTTATTCTCAACAATGAGCTTTTGAATAGAATGATGGATAGAATTTCCCCCTTATTTCTTCTCTCTTTCACCTCTCTTGGCTGAATACATTTGCATAACTTAAAAGCAATATCATGAAATAGAGGACAAACTGAGAGTTACCAAAGCGGGGGATGGGAGGGTCAGATGGATTGGGAGATGGGAACTGACATAAATACACTACAGTGTATAAAATAAATGACTAATGAGAACCTACTGTACAGCACAGGGAGTTCTATTCAATATTCTATGGCGATCTAAATTGGAAGGAAATATAAAAATAGAGTGTATATATATACGTGTGACTGATTCACTTTACCATACAAGAAACTAACAACATTTTAAAGCAACTATACTCTAGTAAAAATTAATTTTAAGAATTACACACAAATATATTTTTTTAATGCAACTACATCCTATGACTCTTGTTTCTACATGCTCGGATGCAGTATAAACATAATACGTATTTGCTAAATGAATGAGTGAATTTGTGGTAAATAGCAGCTTCTCTTCTACTCTAGTGAGGTCTTGATCACCACAAAATTAACTCTAATCCAAAGAAATAAGTAAATGCAAGGTTGAGTTCTTTAAACTCAGCATACAGTTCACATGAACCCAGAAGATAACACACATGTGGATGGTGGTGATGATTAACAACAAAAGGTATTATCTTTAGTCTGTCACTTCAGAACATATGTGTGTATTTTCCCTTGACAAAAAAATTCGTAAGCCAACATGTTTGAAAAGGAAATGGGATTTGGAGGACAGAGGATAAAAGAAATGATTAAGAAAAATAAATATCATTGTGGGAGTTGACAGATGACCTTTCCTTTGATTAAATTGGACTGTGGTGTATTTTCGTTTTCAGGAAGCCCAAACCAGTTTCCCCAGATTGTCAATGTGGTTAAGTCATACTGCTCAGATTTCAAATGAATGGAGAGATTTATCCTTATGTAAGAACAGGAGCCAAGTGACTTTTCATTTCCTGGAGTGATTTGTAAAGCCGGATCTTTCACCTTTAGGAAGGGCCACAAGCCTGGTTTTGTAGCATTGACAGGTGCAGATCATACTATCTCCCAGCTAGGTGATACTCTGTCTATTCTCACTGAAAGATGGTAAATTTATATACAGGTTGCTCAGTGGGTTCACTTGATTGCCCTGTGGCCTGGTGGAGAAACTGATAAAACCAGCAAATGAACTTTCTGTAGACCCTGAAGGAGAACCACTCACACCACACCTCATCAGGTGACAGGAGAGAGCAGTTTCTAATCCAGCACAGTGCAACCTGGGCCAAACAAAACCAGTCAGCACGCCGTGCTTGGTTCCCCAGTTTGACCTGTGACATTAGATCTAGGAGGACTGGACGAATGCTTTGGGAGGAGATGGACCTTGAGTTCAATGTTTTGTCCTCCACTTGCAAGCTCATCTCTTCCAACATCACAATTCACACTGGGGCAAACCTCAGGAAAGCAAATGTAAAAATGCTTGCGTGATGGCTTTTGAAACTAATCGGTTCAGAGGTTTCATTTGTAAGTAGGGGTGAGGGCGAAGGGGGAGCTCTGCCTTGCCAGAGATGAGAATATTATGTGGGCTCTCTAGGACACTACTCTGGGAATCTGTCAAGGAATCAGGTGATAGAATACTGTAATTAATCTCTTGGTGGGTCTTGGCCTTTGAAGCCTTCTAGCTCCTCCACCTAATAGCTGTGAGACATTGAACAAGAGGCTTAGCCTCGCTGAAACTCACACTCTTACCTGTGAAGTTGTTGTTTAGTCACTAAGTTGTGTTCGACCCTTTTCCCACCCCTATGGACTGGTGCCTCTGTCCATGAGATTTCCCAGGCAAGAATACTGGAGTGGGTTGCCATTTCCTTCTCCAGGGAATCTTCCGATGCAGAGATCAAACCCATGTCTCCTGTATTGTCAGGCAGATTCTTTACCACTGACCCACCTGGGAGGCCCCCTTACCCCCCACCTCCAGCCCCCGTAAAGTAGTCTGGGTAAATAATAGTACCTGCCGCATGAGAAGAGTTGTGATGGGACTTTCATAAGGTGAACAGTGCCCTCCAAGTGCTTTCCATGGTGCCTAGCTCTTGGTAACCTCAACAAAGGGTGCGTGTGTGCTAAGTCACTTCAGTCGTGTCCAACTCTTTGTGACCCTGTGAATACCGGAGTGGGTTGCCATGTCCTTCTCCAGGGGATCTTCCCTACCCAGGGACTGAATCTGTGTCTTTTATATCTCCTGCATTGGCAGGTGGGTTCTTTACCATTAGCACCATCTAGGAAGCCGTAGCTAGTGGCAAAGGTATGAAGAGGCGGAAAATAAGAGGAAGGGTTACCAGTATTGTGTTTGAGAAATGCCAGGGTGGTCAGGATTTTGCTCTTTAATGCACTTATCCTAAGCTCCAGTGGATTCTTTTGAGAGTCATGTCTGTTTCAGCGGAAACTGCTTTCTTAAATACCTGAAGCAATTTAAGGGTATTTTCTATCATACAGCACAGGACCAACTATGACTGAGTCATGCTACCTCTTCTCCCTTGTGTCAAGTTCCTTAAAGATCACACCCTTCATTGGACAGCCACAATTTTGCCTTTTTTTTTTTTTTTTAAGTTTTGTTCTCAAAAGTCATTGGTTTTTATCACAATATTGTTGATTTGAAACATTATACATTTCATGTATCCATAATGACTCACAGTTTTTAAAGATTGTATTCCATTGATGGTTATTATAAAATATTGCCTATGTGCTCCGGATTTTGCCGTTTTAAAATGAGCTGATGTTTCACAAGGTACATTTTAGTTCACCTGGTACAATTCAAGGGACATCTTGGGTTTCATTGGGCTTCCCTTGTGGCTCAGCTGATGAAAAATCTGCCTGCAGTGCGGGAGACCTGGGTTTGATCCCTGGGTTGGGAAGATCCCCTGGAGAAGGGAAAGCCTACCCACTCTAGTATTCTGACCTGGGGAATTCCATGAACTGTGTAGTCCATGGGGTCACAAAGAGTCAGACACAACTGAGTGACTTTCACTTAGGTTTCATTAGAAGCACATTTTTCAAGTCATCTTCTGTGATTTCCACAGATGGCCAACTTTGTTCATTTTATTCCAGGAAGCGGTAGGGAAGTAAGAGAAAGGGAGTAATAGAAAGGTCTACACACATCTTTTTATTGCAATAATATCTATTATGAAAAAGTGGTAATACTGTGTGAATGCTTTTAGGATAACTAGTGTCCCTACATAGTGAATATTATGTAGACACTAAAGATAATTATGAGGGTGCTATAGGAACATGGAGAAAGTATATAATGACATTTGAAACATGCTATATAAAAATAGAATATGAAATATGCACAATTATAGGAATACTTTTGTAATAAAATAGATACATATAGGAAATACACAATGAAAACAGCTGTGAGTTTGTAGGGAAAATGAGCTTATGGCAATTTGACATTATTTTAATGTCCTTTGGTCTTTGTAAAAGCCTCAAAAATCTCATCAGATGACTTGGTTCTCCATTTGAGCACCGTCTTTAGTTAAAGTCTGTCGCCTTACGTCTGCTCCCAATAACATTTGACACAGCCCAGTGTACTATCATCGGGCTTCCCAGGTGGCTGAGTGGTAAAGAACCTGCCTGCCAATGCAGGAGACATGGGTTCAGTCCCTGGGTCAGCAAGATCCCCTAGAGAAGGAAATGGCATTCCACTCCAATATTCTTGCCTGGGAAATCCATGGACAGAGGAGCCTGGTGGGCTACAGTCTATGGGGTCACATGTCACAAAAGAGTCGGGCACAACTGAGCTACTAAACAACAACAAATGTGCTATAGTTGTTACTTTTCAGATTTCACCTGATGACCAGCTTGGATAATCATTTAGGTAACAGCAACTGACATATTGTATTACTTTTCTTTTTAGTGATGAAAATGCCAGGAAAGATTTAAAGACACTTCCAGCTTTTCCAACCAAAACTCTGCAGGAGCATCCCTCCCTTGCTTACTGGTAAGCTGAGCCAAGATGGCCCATGACCCCATTGCCATAGCCTCCATTGAGAACTACATGCTCCTCAGGAGACTGCAAGAAATATAAGTGAGGGAAATCTCAAATTGCCTATAATATGTGTCAGACTAATAAGAAGTAGACCTTGATCCTTCTAGTGACAAGGTCTTGTTAAAGCTCTCTGGAGACTGTCATCCCAAGACTTGTAGTCATATGTGGAGAGTAGCCATTTGCCTTTCCATTCAAGTGCATAAAAGATTTGTAGAGTGCTGTTAAGTCATGCTTAGTATATGGGTAGTCACTGTGTAACACAGCCCTCATCTGGAGGAGCACAATGCAAGTGGTATAAAAGACAGATTTCCTTAAACAGAGGTGTTCGTAATGCACAGAAACAACCTGAATGATCAGAGGTTTCATCTACAGCCAGGAGCCGTTGTCTATTTTGAGTTGTTTTCTTTGTCTGTGTTTTAATGAACCCATAGTACCCATCTCCCATGCGACATTTTTCCTAGAGAAGTACGTTTTCTCCCCTTAAACTACTTACATTCCCTTTAAATGTATTTTCCTCAGTTTAAGGCTATGAATCCTGAAGATGGTTTTCCTTTCCAGTAAAAAACTGGTTACAAAATAAATATTCACCATGAATGAGCTATAATATGAAAGTTGGAATAGTTCCCAAGTCAATAGTGAGAGTGAGTGCTGAGGCTACATTGCATCCTGAATCTGGAGCCTTTTAAATGAATCATTGTTAAGTGACAGTTTCTTAACAGTAAAAAGCAAAGACCAATTACTGTTGATTATTGGGTATATAGAGATAAAAACGTTTATTCTTCTCATTATACTTGAGATGTGACTAACAAGCTACCAGTCTAAAAGGAGGGTAAATAACTGAATGGTGTCAAAGGTGATCAGAGTTCACCTGTTTTTCCCCTTTCTAATCAAAAAGTTTTATCCTAAGACAATAATGAAGGTATTATTACCTTCTCCTAAGGTATTATGTGCACAAGTCATGAGAGTAGAGTATTTTAGATTGAACACTCATGTAGAAGCATTTTTAATTCTTTCTAAATCTTAGCAGTTTAAGGAAAATGTCTATAATACCTTACACCTGCTGATCTCTTTAAAAACTTTTAATTTCCCCAGCAAGTCTCTCTAGCATTTAATAATATTGTTTTGTATTTATTATATTCCATCAGTTATGGGAGAAAATATTAGTTTTTCATTTGATGAATTGATGTTATTTTCCTTTTCTAATAACTTAAGGTTTTAAAATTTTACACATAAGTAAGTTATATAAAATTGTAAACAGTCAAGACAAGGTAGTCAAATGTCTGAGGTCCAAGAGTCTGTGTCCTACAAAAACGAAAGTCACCCAGCTTCTATCTCCTGAACAAGTTGGTCTAGGCCTTCTTTCTCAAGTATTTTCAGTGGCTACCTGGAAACCTTGAAATGGAATCTGTACTTCACACAGTCGTATATTGCTCTACTTTTCATTTCCTTGTTTTACAGTGAGGACAGAGTAATTGAACATTATTTGAAAATCAAAGGTCTGACTCGGGGTCAAGCTGTCGTTCAGTAAGTATCTTTCTGAAGATATGGTTGTAATGTCTTCTATTTGAGAAAGTCATCTGAAATGATTTCTGTTGTACAGTTGGTGTGCATATAGTACCTGGCTAGAAGTGTCTTGCCATGAATTACAAACTTCATGGGCTATTCTATACTTTGGTGTCATCAATTCAGATGCCTACCAATGTCAGGCAGGTAACAAAAATGAGATTGTGGTGACTGTGGTGAATTAGAGAGCTTTTGACCTGGCTGGAGACAAGGCTACTCAGCCTCAGCATTCAGGCATAATGTTGCCAAATCATCTAATGTTTTTCAAGAAAAAAAGGAAATTACAGTTTTTAAATCCTATTTTTTTTCTTTTTTATTTATTTTAGTTGGAGGCTAATTACTTTCCATTAAATCCTAATTTAAAAAATTGCAAAGTAATGTTAAGAAACTTTAGTACAACGTGAGGCAGACAGTACCTGTCTGGAGGCCATGTTTGGTCACCTGGTTGGTAGCTCTATTTTGGGTGGAACACACAGTGCTAGGTTGGATCATCTTGTTTCTTCCTGGTACAAACAGCAGACTGTAATGATAGATTTCTACATTTTAGACCTACAGAGTATCCGTTGTTTATTAAGAACAGTTTACAAGCTACATTGAAGTTTTTAAATTATAAAAACTAAATTTATAATTTTTAAGTTGTAAAAACTAATATAGCATTACAATATTGTGGAATAACTTTTATGATGATAGAAGGTTTTTTTTTGTTTGTTTTTGTAAATCTGCTGAATATAGCATAAATCATGTGAGAAGTGAAATAAGGACTTGGTGATCACTATTCCCCCGTCAGGTATAGATTTCTCCCACATCCCTGCTCTTGCAGTCATCTCCTTTTTATCACAGTATACCTGCTGGGATTTTCAAGGCAGAAATCAGAAGTTAGCAGTTCCAAAGCTGAATCCCTGATTTGTGCCCACCTTCTGAACTGAAAAATAAAAAGGAATAGCAATTTCCATGAATGATTTTAGGTTAGGTTAATGAGCATATTATTAACTGTTCTTGATTAAATGTAGTATCTTCTTATTTCCTTTGATCATTATCGTTATGGCTCCAAGTAAGAGACTGTCTAACTCAGTAGTTAAGGCTCTAGACTGTGGAATCCGACTCACTTTGTGTGGGAATCCTGGCTGTGCAGTGTAATTGCTACCTGGCCTTGGCACATCTACTTAACTGTTTATATTCACTTACATGGAGACCTTTTACTTTGAAGAATTATCACGTTTATTGATTACAAGGTCCAGAGCCACTGATCTTCAAAATGTTATTAAACAGCCCACTTGTATCATACAGGAGTCTCAGTTTTTTGTGGGCAGAAAGGAAATCTTACACAATTTAGTCCACTCCATAAACTCTTAAGGGCTACCCTGGTGGCTCAGTGGTAAAGAATCTGCCTGCTAATGCAGGAGATGCAGGTTTGATCCCTGGGTCAGGAAAATCTCCTGGAGAAGGAGATAGCAACCCACTCCACAATTCTTGCCTGGGAAATCCCATGGACTGAGAAGCCTGGTGGGCTACAGTTCATGGGGTCACAAAAGGGTCAGACACGACTGAGCAACTAAACAACAACAACATAAAGTCTTAAAAGAATAAAATAAATACTTGTTGAATTAAAAATAACAAGAGGTATATAATCACTTTAACTTTTTTGAGGGAGTACATACATTTAAAAATCTTATTTACAATAGTAGATTTACAATAATAAAACTCACTCTTTTAAAGCATATATTTCTAAGAGGTTTGACTTTATTTCTAAAATGTACCACCATCAATATATAGATTACCTCTATGTTTTATTTATTATGAGCAAGACTCAAAAGTTGATTCTAGTGTCTTGCATCATTAAGTGCTAGTTAAAAAAAACTTGCAATTTGTGTTTATAATAAAGTATAATATGTTTCTGAGTCATAGAAATTTTAATATGCAGACAATATTTCCTATAGCTTTTTGAAATTGAATTTTTGTTAACAACCTTCTAACATTTGAGTGAGGTAAAATGTATTACTCCCTAGAGTGGTTTATTCTATTTCTGCCTTTAGTCAAAGAAGTGGTTTTAATGAGTAAAGCAGATACAAATGGTGTTTCTTTAGATCACTTTTCCCAAAAGGACCCTCTAACTAATTTAATAAGAGGTTATAACATATATTCATTTTTCATAGGTATATGAAAATAGTAGAAGCTCTGCCAACCTATGGAGTCCATTATTATGCAGTAAAGGTAAATACTTTCATATGACGAAGCTTTCATCATGACTGTGTTATCATATGAGCATTAGTGAACAGCATTAACTTCCTAAAATCACATAAATCAATATGCATATTTATGTAAATTTTCTCTAGGAATTTCAGCTTTTAGAGTAAGATTGAATTTCTTAAAAAAAATAAAAGCCTGATTGTATCTTGTCATTGTTATAGCAAATTATAAAGCATATTATCTTTGTAAATTGCTAGCTATGTTCAAATGTGTTCCCAAAGCCTCTATTAGCCCTGAAATATTCAGATCATTCTCTTCTGGTACACCTATGCATTTACCTACTTTTGCTTATTTATGTCTTTCAATTGGGCACCTTTCCAATACTACTAGATGTACATTTCATACCACCTTTGAATGAGAATCATTGGAGAATCATCCCATATCATTTAAGCAGCTTCATAAAATCCTCAAGTTTCTACAAGATTTGTAGTACCCATTTTCAGTTGGTATGTTTTATATTTGAGCAGTATTTTTAGATTTCATACACATGGAGAAATTGAATAAGAAAAACTTTGAGATGATAGAGAACAAAGCATATTGTTAATAAAAGAGTCTTGTTTGAAAGAGGTATAATTTTATACTTGGTCAATCACTTGAGTGACTTTCCAAGTTCTGACAGTGTTTGCAATTTCAAATGGTGGGGAATTGGATCATACATACCTGTATGATGAGGACACCTTTTACTAAAAATATGTAGCAATTCCATTTTAATTTCTACTGATTCTTAATTTGTTTGCATATGGGTATATGTTTAAGCCCAAGTTTCTTCTTTCCCTTTGTCAGTATACCCTTTCTTTGGCAAGACCTAAAAGATAAATTTATGAGTAAAAAAAAAATTCCTCCTCTCCCCTTATATACCTCAAAGTCATTATTCAAGCATCTTGTCTTTGAATCATTTAACTCATCCGAAGAGTGCTTTAGTATTCCCATGTTCCTTGTTAAGTTTATAAACATTAGGATTTGGAACCACTTTTCTCATCTTGGTAATTCTTTGGAAACTTCCCTTACCTTTATAGCTAGTTACTAATCAAGAGAACAAAGAGCTTTTTTCTTTTTCTTTTTTTTTTTTAAATGACTAACTGGCTTTGTACTCTGGATTAATTACTCGTTGAATTACTTATATTTTATATCTTCTTTCCAATTGTTTAATCCTAACAGTAATATGTCTTTCTTTTTGATGGTGTTAATAGTATTGGTGTGTTTTGATTTATAGATCTTATTTGAAGAAATTCTAAGAAAGTGTTCTAATAACAAGTCAGGATTTTATAGTGTTTTGTTTACCAAGACAAAATTATTTTGACTTGCTGATACTTGTTAAAGCAAGAAATTGGTAGATATTACTTCATCTCTAGAAGACTTAACAATTAGGTCTTGGTTCTCATGTTTTTCCATCTTCCAGGATAAACAAGGACTTCCTTGGTGGCTTGGAATCAGCTATAAAGGAATTGGCCAGTATGATTTGCAAGATAAGGTGAAACCTCGGAAAGTAAGTGTGAATCGTTTCAGACACGGGAACACTAAGCTGTTCTAGAGCTAGAAACGTCACTTTAAGAGGCAACAAGCAATCTTGGGTAAAGAATTTTTGATTAGTGAAGTCCTAGGTGTACAGAAGAGTCAAGTTAAATGTGAGATACTTTTTATAACTCATTCATGCACCATTTATACAGCAATTCCATGTCTGATCATTTATTAGTAAAATTATGCACAAAGATTTAACTACAAGGATGTTGATCACAGCATAGTTTATAAGTGTACACATCTAATTTCTATTTTAAGTTAGTATGAACATGATGATGTCATTTGTTTAATAAATTTTATCTATATATAAAAAAGATACATACATATACATCTTTACATTGAATGGATAAACAAATGGATGAACTGTAAAGATGTAAGCCAAAAATTTGAGTACTGGTTACCTCTCAGGGGTATAGTTACAAGTAATCTTCTTTCTACTGTTGCTGTTATCCTTGCTTATCTTTGTTTCACAATTTTCCACACTTAACATGTCTACTTTTGATAAAGGAATTATGTGCTGTTTAATAAAGGTACACTATCTGGCTTGGATTTTCCAGAGCTAATAAGTTACATTCTTGGCAATTTGCTTGTGAGATTGTTCCTCTTGACCAAGCGTAAGTGTACAATACTTCTTATTGCCTGTGTAAGAATTGATGAGTTTGTGTAGATGACCATCGAGCTGCTCCGGCCTGCTCAGTATTATAGGAACATAACTTACTCATGCTGGTAGGTTTTGCCACCCTCCCTGTCCTCTGCTGCCATGTCTGGGAATCACAGCTATTGAAACAATGGCCTATAATAACAGACCGTGGTCCAGCGGCCTGCGCCATCACATCCCTACATCACAGCCTTAAATAGCTCTTGGCACTTCCATCTGTCTCTGGCTTTAATGTGTACTAGAAAAACAGCCATGTTTTTCATAAAGTCAGGCCCTGTTCATAATACCACATGCTCTTCATCTTCTAAGTGTCCATTCAGCTTCAATTGGTGCTTACAATCTTCCTTTGAGTTTAGGCAATAAATAAGCTACCCTTTTCTCCTCATTTTATGGTTGTGAAACTGGCACAGAAAACATGAAAGGGTGTCTGCCAGAGCAAACCACAGTCCCCTTTGAATGCCTATTCAGCTCTCCTGGATCAGACTGGCTGGGCACTGTGGCTTCCTATTGGGGATTCTCAATAAAAGTAAGACAGCATTCAACAGAGATCTGCCTGGTGACTGACAGTAAGCAAACCTGTGTGTAATTACGCAGTTAGAACTTGATCTCTGTAATTTTGGCCCAGTGACCCAGATCAATTGAAATAAGGAATATTTAATTTCCAGGAGTATAAGTAATTAGTGGTTATGTTTTGGGTTTGAGTTTTTGTTTGTTTGTTTGTTTGTTTTGGTGGTGCCACAGGGCCTATGGGATCTCAGTTCCCTGACCAGGCATTGAACCCTAGTCGCAGCAGTGAAAGCCCTGAACCCTAATCGCTAGGCCACTTGGGGAACTCCCCAACAAGGATGTATTTGAAAGTTTGTTTCTAAGATTAAATTTCCAATAATGATAAATAATGATAAATTTCTAATAAAGAAATGATAGGCATATCATTTTTTGAATATTTTTCAAAATCATTTTTCTGTGCAGTTATACATTTTGATGTTTTTAGAAAACGTTTTAAATAATCATTTTAAAAGAAACAGACAAAAAAAGCACCTACTATAGAAGCATGTCAGTTGGGGTAGCAAGTCCTTCAGTCTTCATCCCTCGCCTGTTTATAAACATTGTCAAGAGGCCGATACTGATTCATACAGACTTTGTCAGTGTGTATACCAAGCAACAGCAGCAGCATACCAAGCTTTTACAGCGTGAAAGAAACCTTACTATATATACTATTTCTTTTCTTTTTTAAAAAAAAATATTTATTTATTTCTGTATTTTGACTGTGCTGGGGCTTAGTTGCAGCACATGGAATCTTCACTCATGGCATGTGAACTCTTAATTCCAGCATGTGGAATCTAGTTCCCTGACCGGGGATCAAACCCAGGTCCTCTGCATTGGGAGTGTGGAGTCTTAGGCGCTGAACCACCCGGGAAGTCCCTGTATGCTATTTCACACTATGTCATATTTCTCCAAGCCACTTATAAAACCGATCTCTTTTCACTCTTTTTAAAGCTGCCTAGTTCTGTATGGTGTCGAAATACTTACTTTATTTAGAACTGGTTATTTAACCAGTTCTCTCGTGATGGACACGTGGGTTGTTTCCACTGCTAGGAGGACGGATTTGGAACATAATGAGTTTCTTATTGAAACTAGCCCCTAGTTAATCTATCATGTAGGATCAAATGACTGCCTTTCATGTTTTCTTATGGCAGACCTCATCTCGGTTGACTTTTTTTTTTTTGGTAATTTATTTCTTCCCTGAATTCTACGTTAATAACATTTCTTTAAAATTGTTTGTTCTGAATTTGCATGTAAAATATAACTTAAATTGACTCAAATAATTTCTTAGCTAATGTGCCTTGAGAAAATTGAGATTCTCACAGACTAAATGGATCTACTAAAAACAACCAGGCTTTCTTCCAAAATAATGGTGAATCAGAATCTGCACAGTAAATATTGCTGTTAATTTCCTCTCAGTTGCTCATGACTCACAGGCCTTTCTTCACATTCACAGTTTCATAGAAATTGCTAAATATTGTTTGACACTGATCATAATCAGGTTTGCTTGTTCATTTTAGAGTCTAGACAAGGATCAGAAGCCACTTCCTTCTAGAGTTTTCCTATTTCATTTTTAAGATATGCCACTCAGTTTGAAAGGGACCATAAACAGATCATCCGGTGTCATCACTGTCTTGCTTTCTCTTTCTTGGTTATTTTTGGAGGTACCCACTCTCTACTATAGTTCACCTCCTCCTTGCTTCTTCTGTTAAGTCTGACAAGGGATTCTGCTTCCGTATCTTTATTTTTCCCTGTTCAGACAACTTAAGGGTTTTGTTGGCGGGTGGAGTTTTTCAAGTCCCTGTCCTGGCTCAGTTGGCACAAATAAGGGAGTGCATAATTTAAAAGGACGTGAACACTGATATATAAAAGGAGGACATGCTTCAGCTGTTTTCATGGGCCAATGCTCCAGCAAGTTACCAATGGCTGGGCAGAAAAGAAGGTCAGATTGGCAAATCGGAATGAAACAAAAGCCGGAGTGGGAGTCTGGGTAGATACTCAGCCTCTTGAACCACATGCCTGCTGTATTATAATTACATGGCTTAAAAACAGACCAGAAGGAGGAAGGTTTGCCAATAACATGTCAAAAGGCTATTTTGAAAAATGGTTGGTCCGAGTCCCAAAGGCTGAACCCTTCTGTCCTTTCTACGTGTCTATCAGTTATAGCCTCTGAATGTTGGGGACTGTATTTGTTTTACCTCCCAGAATACCCAGCAAAAGCATCTGTGTAGGATAATGATACAGGCCAAGGGTTTGGGAAGAAATCCAAAGCCTGTCTCTGATGTCTGTTTGCTGTGTGACCTTGGGCAAGTTGCTTAACCTATTTTTAAACTCAGTTTCCCGATCTGCACAATGGTGATGCCACCAACTACATAGGGTGGTTGTAAAAGTTAAATGAGATTATATTTAGCATTATGCCTGATTTGCAGTCATTACTCCATACCTGGTAATTACTCATTGATGGTGAGGGAGAGAGGCAATAACGAAGGGTATGAGAAATATTCTTGGATTCCTATTTGATTAAGGAAGGATCCGACATTGCTGTAGACCTAGCGCCTTAGTGTGCCACCTGAGAGTACACGCTCACATTTTCTATTTTCAGAGGCTGGTAAGCATTCTGCCTCTCTCAGTTCATTCACCACAATGCCCTAAGGTATGATGCAGATTAAAGAGAAAAGTTTTAAATTCAGAGTTATAATCCACAAAGATTTCAGGTATTAAAAATTCAGATCATAAGCAGTTTTTCTTTTAAATCTGCCCTTTCAACATGAAATGTGTCATTGCAAATTCTTTGGGAATATGAAACATACGAGAACTCAGCTTCAAATTGTAGGATATTCACACTTAAAAACGATGAAACTTTATTAAAAAAAAAAAAAAAAGCAAACACATTCCTTCTGGGTTTTTATTGTTCACTCAGTATTTCAAGTCTTCACAAAGTAGACAGTGGGTCAGTGTCTGAGTAAAGTGTCAGTATCTGTCATGGCTGATTTGTACCCCTCCAGCAAGTTATTTCACTGGGGAAAGCCAGAACCTGTCAGAAGTGGGAGGAATAAAAATGACATGCTAGTCAAGGTGTTACAGTAGACCATCGTAGGATAAAATGCTTTTCAAGATTAATATCTTGCTGCATTATAACACTCTAAGAGAGTCTTAAGATACACTTCATTACCCCAGGACATTTCAGGGTGGGGAAGAGGCCTTTAAACATCAGTTAACTAAACTTTTTTTTTTTTTTTAATTATTGGATTTTCCCGTTGCCTAGAGCCAGACAAATTAAGTAACCAGCACAAAAATCTTCCTCTTGCCTTGTCATGAAAGTACAATGTTCATTTTATTTAAACTCAGTGACTTGCGTATTCTTCTAAGCATGGCCAACTTTTGTGTGTGTGCGTGTGTGTGTGTGTGTTTAGTTGGAGGATAATTACTTTACAGTGTTTCTGTCATACAACGACATGAGTCAGCCATAAGCGTACTTACATCCCCTCCCTCTTGAGCCTCCCTCCTTGTCCCCCCACCCCACCCCCAGGTCATCACAGAGCACCAGGCTGAGCTCCCTGTACTACCCCTCAGCTTCCCACTAGCTGTGAGCACAGCCAACCTGATGATTTCTAAGTCCTGCTTGCTTCTTCCCCCCGCCCCCATCACCATGGACCTCGATTTGAATGCTAGTTCTAATGCTGCTGAAATGCTAGAGGAGGTTAAGAGTAGGAGAGAGAAGATAACGTGTGCTGCCCACTTGTACTTTCTACATCAATACAAAATGAATTGTGGTGTGCAGGGAGAAAAACGAATTGCAGAACCCAAAGACCGGTCCATCCTGTTTGTAAAGTCTATAATTAAGCTCCAGCCACACCAATAATCAATGTGATTGTTAAAACCTTCCACAGAGTCAGTGGGAGGAGAACCAAAGCCTTATAGTATGGATTTGAAATGGAAACCAGTCCTGCACTCTGCTTACCCGCTGGCTGACCTGCAGCTGTCTCTTAGCCTTTTGGGTCTCTGTTTTCTCAACTATCAAAATCAAAGAATTCTGTGTCTCTACCTCACAGCTCCTTATGTGGACCCGATGAGTTAGTGAATTCCTTCATTGACTACTTATTTTTCTTTTCTTTTTAAAACTTTTTATTGAAGTATAGCTGATTTACAATGTTGTGTGACATTCAGATGGATGGCAAAGTGATTCATACAATCGTGAATACATATACATCAATTTTTTTCAGATTTTTTCTCTTATAGATTATTATAAAATATTGAGTATAGTTCCCTGTTCTATACAGTTGGTTATTGTTGGTTGTCTGTTTTATATATAGTATTGTATATATGTCAATTCCAAACTCCTAATTTATCCCTCCCCTCCTCCTTTCCCATAGACATTGCACACACACACACAAAACCTTACAGTTACTTGTTTTTCCCTTCATACCATACTCTAATTTATAGAAACTTTACTGGGCAGCACAGGTATTTGTCTTTTCCTCCTATAATTAATCACTATGAGAATTTGAAGCAGATCTTCTAAGACAGGGAACTCAGAGAATTGGATGGGCATTGTTGAGTCTCCATTTCCATCTCGTGACCAGTAGGCAGATGGAAAGAAGCCAAGGCAAGCAGCCTTGTTCATAAAAATCACCAGGTCTAACTGCAAAAGAGTCTGGAAGTGTATCCTCTAGGTGGGTGGCCGTGGACAAAGCCATCACTCAAAGTGTTTTGTTATGAAAAGAAAGGAGGAAAAATAGATCCTGGGGGTGACAAGTAGTTTTCTGTCCTTCTGTGTTTGTTCCCTTTGAAGTCTTTCAGGGGGGATGGTTAATGAGAAACAAACAAGTTAGCAGAGCCTGAAGATACAGATTTTGAATAGTCTCTGATGGGAACCAAGGAGACAGAGGGATGAAAAGGGGACAGGTGGGGATGTTTCCTGTTTCAGGGACGGCTTCTCTGAGAAAGGTAACATATGAGCTGAGACCTGAAGGGTGAGAAGGAGCCAGGCTTAAAACAAAGCGTGGGCTGGCATGTTCATGTCAGAGAACAGTGTATGCTGATGGAAGGGGGACAGGCGTGTTATAAAAACTGAGAGACCCCTGCAGCTGGAGCTTAAAGAATGAGTTTGTTCCCTGTAGAAACTGAAGGTGATGGTTGACAAAAATAAAGTGACTGCTGGTCAGGCAAAACCATTAGATTTCTTTATTTCATCTGTTGCTCTGTGTTGATAGGCACTTATCGAATGGCTGAATTGTTGGCATATACAGAAAAATGAAAGACAGATCTCTAATAGGACTGACCAGTCCAAATGCAGAAAAACCAGTTAGTATGTAAAGCATGGTAAAGTTTTTCTGTTTCACGAGGCATAAACAGTATTCTTCATTCTGTACTTATAACTAAAGATCAATTTGGCTTCAATTCATTCATCCTTCCGGAACAAAATTCTAGCAATATACTCTGTTTGATATTTTTCCAACAAATTTTCTTGAACCTTTTCTGTTTGCAAGGGCTCTGAACGTGTGCTTTATATTCTTTATCTCATGTAAGGAAAAACCCACATCTTAGTCATCAAGGCCCTGACAATCTACCCGAAAAGACAAAATCATGATTTTTATTGAAAATATTTAAAAAGCAGTGATGGTGGTTTGGCTGCTAAGTTGTGTATGACTCTTTGTCTGTAGCCCACCAGGCTCCTCTCTCCATGCAATTTCCCAGGCTAGAGTACTGGAGTAGGTTGCCATTTATTTCTCCAGGGGATCTTCCCCTCCCAGGGATTGAACCTGGGTCTCCTGCATTGCATGCAGATTCTTCACCAACTGAGCCACCAGGGAAGCCTAGGTACCAATTTGTGAGAAGGGATGCCAGCTGTCAGCATCCAGAAAAGTCATGCAGGTATCTCTGAACGACAGGTCAGCACTGGCTATACCAGATACATGCAGCGAACACTCTAGGTACTAACAGGTGTCATGAGATCAGCCCTGAGAGATTAGAGATTTGGCCACAGAAGGAATTTATATGAGATGACATTCTCCTGATCAGATTTTATGTTATGCATTTTCTGATACCCAGGACATCTTCACCTAAACATTTCAAAAAATACTCAGAATGGTTTGTTCCTTGCATTTAAGACCTTATGTTTTATGTGTGCAAGATTATAACATCACATCTGAAAACCTGAGTATGCACCATTGGGTTGTTGTTGTTGTTCAGTCACTAAGTCGTATCCAACTCTTTGCAACCCCATGAACTTCAGCACGCCAGTCTTCTCTGTCCTCCAGTATCTCCTGAAGTTTGCTCAAACTCATGTTCATTGACTCGGTGATGCCATCCAACCATCTCATCCTCTGTCACCTCCTTCTCCTCCTGCCTTCAATCTTTCCCAACATCAGAGTCTTTTCCAGTAAGCCAGCTCTTCACATCAGGTGGCCAAAGTATTGGAGCTTCAGCTTCATCATCAATCCTTCTCTTGAATATTCAGTGTTAATTTCCTTTAGAATGGACTGGTTTGATCTCCTTGCAGTCCAAGGGGACTCTTAAGAGTCTTCTCCAGCACCCAATTCGAGAGCATCAATTCTTTGGCAGTCAGCCTTCTTTGTAGTCCAACTCTCACATCTGTACATGACTACTGGAAAAACTGTGTCTTTGACTATATGAGCCTTTGTCAGCAAAGTGATATTTTATGGAATTTTAGTTCAGCACACCAGACACTGAGAGCATGGCCTCTTAATATCTTATCAGTTGCTTTAAGTCCCTCTAGGAGGTAACGTTTGCATTTAGAAAACAATCCGGACAGCTATTTATTTCTAAAGGCATTACCTAGTTGAGAAAGAGAGAACTCCAAAAATCATTATTTTATTGCAAAACTTTTATCATCTTCTTCAACACACACCACCTACCAAAGTGGAAGTGAAAGTTAAGTTGCTCAGTCGTGTCCGACTCTTTTCGACCCCATGGACTGTAGCCTACCAGGCTCCTCCCTCCATGGGATTCTCCAGGCAAGAGTACTGGAGTGGGTTGCCATTTCCTTCTCCAGGGGATCTTCCCGACCCAGGGATTGAACCCAGGTCTCCTGCATTCCAGGCAGATGCTTTAACCTCTGAGCTACCAGGGAAGCCTACCAAAGCATAGTTATATTACTAACAGTGATGAGTCAGCTTTTCTCAGTCTCTGAACTATCGATGTTGGGGGCCAGATCATTCTGTCCTGCACATGATCTGATATTCAGCAGTATTCCTGGCCTCTAACCACAAGATGCTAGAAACAGCCTCCCCTCCAGTGTGAGAACCGAAAGTATCTCCAGACATGGCCAGATGTTCTGGCGGTTGTGGGTGAGGGTGGGAAGTGAAGCAAAATCATCATTGGTTGAATAAGTAAGTAAAATATGAGAGACTCAGAGTCCTTTTCCTACAAATGGCTACTGTAATTGCTGCTCTTTTTTCCTGTGAGGTAGAACTGGGAATTACTCCTTTTTCCTCCTCTTTTCGGTTAACATAACAAATCTCCATAGAGTATTCTTCTCAGATGAGAAAGGTGGGACACTGGGGACTTTGGAGCCATCCTTGTGCTTGAGTGTGAATCTCAGATCTGCACCTATTTTGCTTTATGTCCTTGCTCTGTCTACTTAAGTACCTCTGAGCCCCAGTATTCTCTTCTGTGAAATGGAGCTAAATGCAGTACCTCCCTATAAGGTTGTTGGGAACACTCACTCTCAGTCACATAAATATTTCACTGGTCAAAGTGGCTGGCTGAACAGAAGGTAGGTCAATTTGGCTTTCTCAAAGCTCATTATCCTACAAAATTCTAATTTTCTGGTACTCCAGAAGGCAAACAACACTGTCTTCCAACAGCACAAGAGACAACTCTACACATGGACATTACCAGATGGTCAATACTGAAATCAGATTGATTGTTTTCTTTGTAGCTGAAGATGAAAAAAATCTCTATACAGTCAGCAAAAATAAGACCTGGAGCTTACTGTGGCTCAGATCATGAACTCCTTATTGCAAAATTCAGGCTTAAAGAAAGTAGGGGAAACCACTAGACCATTCGGGTATGACCTAAATCAAATCTCTTATGATTATACACTAGAGGTGACAAATAGATTCAAGGGATTAGATATGGTAGACAGGGTTCCTGAAGAACTATGGACAGAGGTTTGTAATATTGTACAGGAGGAGGTGACCAAAACCATCCCAAAGAAAAATGCATGAAGGCAAAGTGTTTGTCTGAGGAGAACTTAAAAATAGCTGAAAAAAGAAGAGGAGCAAAAGGCAAAGGAGAAAAGGAACAGTACATCCAACTGAATGCAGAGTTCCAGAGGTTAGCAAGGAGCGATAAGAAAGCCTTCTTAAATGAACAATGCAGAGAAGTAGAGGAAAATAATACAATGGGAAAGACTAGAGCTCTCTTCAGGAAAATTGGAGCTACCAAGGGAATATTTCATGTAAAGATGGGCACAATAAAGGACATAAGCAGCAAGGACCTAACAGAAGCAGAGGAGATTAAGAAGAAGTGGCAAGAATACACAGAAGAACTATACAAAAAAAGGTCTTAATGACCTGGATAACCATGATGGTGTGGTCACTTCCCTAGAGCCAGACACCCTGGAGTGTGAAGTCAAGTGGGCCTTAGAAAGCATTACTATGAACAAAGCTAGTGGAGGTGATGGAATTCCAGCTGAGCTATTTCAAATGATGATGATGCTGTGAAAGTGCTAAAAGATGATGCTGTGAAAGTGCTGCACTCAATATGTCAGCAAATTTGGAAAACTCAGCAGTGGCCACAGGACTGGAAAAGAACAGCTTTCATTCTAATCCCAAAGAAAGGCAATGCCAAAGAATGTTCAAACTATCAGATAATTATACTCATCTCACATGCTAGTAAGGTAATGCTCAAAATCCTTCAAATGACGTTTTAGCAGTATGTGAATCAAGAACTTCCAGGTGTACAAGCTGGATTTAGAAAAGGCAGAGGAACCAGAGATCAAATTGCCAACATCCTTTGGATCATAGAGGAAGCAAGGGAATTCCAGGAAAAAATTTGGTTCTTCTTCATTGACTACACTACAGTCTTTGAATGTGTGGATCACAACAAACTGGAAAATTCTGAATGAGATGGGAATACCAGAGCACCTTACTTGTCTCCTGAGAAACCTTGTCTCCTGTTAGGGGTCAAGAAGCAACAGTTAGAACCAGATATGGAACAACAGGCTGGTTTAAAATGGGAACGGAGTACAATGAGGCTGTATATTGTCAGTCTGCTTAGTTAACTTATATGCAGAGTCTACCATGTGAAATGCTGGGTTGGATGAATCACAAGCTGGAATAAGATTGGTGGGAGAAATATCAACAACATCAGATATGCAGAGGATACTATTTCTGCTTGCTAATGGCAGAAAGCGAAGAGGAACTAAAGAGCCTCTTGGTGAAGGTGAAAGAGGAGAGTGAAAAAGCTGGTTTAAAATTCAGCATTCAAAAAACTAAAACCATGGCATCCATTCCCATCACTTCATGGCAAATAGATGGGGAAAAAGCGGAAACACTGATTTCCATTTTCACTTCCAGTGAAAAAAACACATATTTTATTTTCCTGGGCTCCAGAATTGCTAAGGATGGTGTCTGCAGCCACAAAATTAAAAGACACTTGCTCCTTGGAAAAAAAGTTATGACAAACTTAGACAGCATATTAAAAAGCAGAGATATCACTTTGCCAGCAAAGGTCCATATAGTCAAAGCTAAGCTATGGTCTTTCCAGTAGTCCTGTACGAATGTGAGAGCTGGACCATAAAGAAGGCTGAGCACCAAAAAATTGATGCTTTTGAACTGTGGTACTGGAGAAGATGCTTGAGAGTCCCTTGGACTGCAAGGAGATCAAGCCAGTCAATCCTAAAGGAAATCAACTCTAAATATTCATTGGTAAGACTGATGCTGAAGCTCCAAAAGTTTGGCCACCTGATACAAAGAGCCAGCTCATTGGAAAAGACCCTGATTTGGAGAAAGATTGAAGGCAGGAGGAGAAGGGGGTGACAAAGAGTGAGATAGTTGGATGACATCACTGACTCAATGGACATGAGTCTGAGCAAACTCCAGAAGATAGTGAAGGACAGGGAAACCTGGCTTGCTGCAGTCCATGGGGTTGCAAAGAGCTAGACAGGAGTGAGCAACTAAACAACAGCAACAAGCTGGCTTGTGGGTACTAAGAGTATACACATCAAGCGTAACTTTTTTTACATGAATAAAGTAAGTAATACTTTGATTTCTTTTGCTTCAAGTTATAGCAGGGGAATTACTCTGAGTCATTACTTGATGTACAGTCATACACCACGGCTGTGACTATCCCAAATTTAGTCATTTCCAGGTGAATCTGCAGTTAAATGATTAACCTGTGTTATAAGTGCTATTTAAAAAAAAAAGTTTCTGATGACATCTTTCCTATCATTACCTAGTGTTAAAACTTTGGACCCCGTCAGCTTTCAGCCCATCAAGATTCACACAGACAGTTGAATCCGTTCTGTCCAAGACTTTTCCGCGTCTTTCAGTACTCCAAAGGTCCCCCTTGCTGGTGCACACTTCTCGGCATTTTTTATGTGTTAGGGCATGTCCCTTCTTTTTCTGAGTGCTTCAGACCAGAGGGAGCTTGCTAGCTTGCTGCCATGAGTCTCCCTGTGGGCGTGCCCTTGACCTGTCCCCATGTCCCTCCTCTATGACCTTGGCAATACAGAAACAGTGGACAGATTTCCTACCTAGAGGGTGTAGCAGGAAACGACCAATGAAATCAAAAGAGATAGAGCAGTTTTTACAGAGGCTGACGCTCATGGCTTTGGAAACCTGAGGGACACAGATGTGTCAACAGAATAACTCGACTGTTTCTCATCAGTGGAAAGACAGATATGGGATCAAGACAGCTCTGTTTTTAGTTCTAGTTCTGCTATTAAGTGGGCTTCCCTGGTGGCTCAGATGGTAAAGAATCTGTCTGCAATGCAGGAGACCGGGTTTGATCTCTATATTGGGAAGATCCCCTAGAGAAGGAAATGGCAACCCACTCCAGTATTCTTCCCTGGGAAATCCCATGGATGGAGAAGCCTGGCAGGCTATAGTCCACAGGGTCACAGAGTCCCACGACTGCTATTAAGTGGCTCTTCTCCGTTTTCAGAAAAGATGATAAAATAAGGGAATTGGACTGAGAGTCCTTAATGGATACAACTGACTGTATCACTTACTGAATGTTGATTATGAGCCAGGCACTGTGCTAAGTGCTTTGTGAACATAATCTCAACTAAACCCTTCCAACAATCCTCTGAGGCAGGCATTGTTGGTCCCATTTTACAGATGAGGAAACTGAAACTCAGGAAAGTTAATCAACTTGCCAAATAAAGCACATGTATTGAAATCAGCATGTATGCGAAGGCACTCTGATATGGTCCAGTTGGTGCAGTAAGCATCACAAGGGAGGGGACCTGATCATTATTTTCCAACAAGAACAGGACTTTGCATGTACAAGGTGGACAAGGTATATTTGTTAATTGAAGAAGAGTGTGTAAAGGACAAGAGCTACTTAAGTATGTGACTTCTGGTTTCTTAAAAGTCCTCCTGCTTTTCCTTATAGTCTTTTTTTCTAAAGTTTGTGATCTCAGATATTTAGGAATCACTGTGATTGTAGGATAGGAAGGGGAAAGGTGATTTCTTCCAGTTCTTTGAGTCTATAATGGTGGGGTCTAACTAAATATGAATTATAGGTTTCAACAAAATGCCTTAATTATTCAACCCGTGCATCTCATTAAAGCGTAATTGTTGTTTAGTTGCTTGGTTATTTCTGACTCTCTGCAACCCCATGGTCTGTAGCCCACCAGGCTCCTCTGTCCGTGGGATTTCCCAGGCAAGAATACTGGAGTGGGTTGCCATTTCCTTCTCCAGGGGATCTTCCTGACCCAGGGATCAAACCCAAGTCTCCTGAATTGGCAGGCAGATTCTTTACTGCTGAGCCTCCAGGGAAGCCCCAAAGTGTAATAATGTGTGGCAATTATTCTAAAACTGTCAACTTCCTTTACATCTAAGGATAAAGGGAATAGATTCTGACTATGATTTTATATACACGTTCACTTTTAAAATGGGATTTGATTCAGCTTTGGTTTTCTGTGTCACTTATTACATCTTTGACACTTTGTTTTTCTAAGACAAGGTGATTTGTAACCTAAGGAAACATTCTTTTCCTATTGTAGTTTTTTTTAAATTATCTCTTTGCTACTATCACTGTTCTTATTGCTCCTCTTTGACTTTTTCAGTTGTATCTCTATTTGTTTTGTAATCTCTAAGTTAATCCTAACTATTATTTCATCTCTTGCTATCTTCTTCCTTGTTTTGATGCTAAAGGGCACAACTAATCATTCTATATGAGCATAGAGTAGACTCTTCAAAACTGTCACCCACCAGGCTCCTCTGTCTATGGAATTTTCCCGGCAAGATTACTGGAATGGGTTTCCATTTCTTCAGGGGATCTTCCCAACCCAGGACTCAAACCTGCATCTCTTTCATCTCCTTTTTTGGCAGGTGGATTCTTTACCACTGCATCACCTGGGAAGCCCAGAACGAAGTCTGGAAGACCTAATTTATAGTTTTATTGTCACCATACAAGGATTTCCTTTCGTCACTAACACCATGAATTCTAAACAGAACACAATTTCAAATTCAACCCTATTAGTGAGTGCCACATAAACAACAATAAATACTAATTAATGATTGTCATTAGGCTGGTTTAACAGTCACTTTAGGAAACAGTCCAGTTTCATGCTCTTAACTCTGTGTGGCAAAGCAAATACAATTCTTCTCTCACCCTCACCCCCCTGCAAATCTCCAAGAGTGGGAATTTTGTTTTGGCAAAAAAAAATTCTTTCTATTTTAATATGAAAATTACAAATTTTCTCTATACATATACATGCATAAAATATATATATAGTGGTGTTGGTGGTTTAGTTGCTAAGTCGTGTCCAACTCTTGTGACCCCGTGGATTGTAGCCTGCCAGGCTCCTCTGTTCACAGGATTCTCCAAGCAAGAATACTGGAGTGGGTTGCCATTTCCTTCTCCAGGGGATCATCCCGACCCAGGAATTGAACCTAGGTCTGCCTGCGTGGCAGGCAGATTTCTTTTCCGACTGAACTATGAGGGAAGATTCAATATATATAGTAGCCTTGTTCTATCCTGTAAGACAGCATACCCTATAATAGTGCTTCTCTGTACGGGGCCCAGTAAAGCATACTTAGCTCATTTGTGCCTTCCTTTGAACCTTGATCTTTTTCCTTAAATGGTTTCTTGCAATTCTTCTTCATCTTTCAGGTGATTTATTTAGAGTTGTTTAGTCACTCAGTCGTGTCTGACTGTTTGCAACCCCATGGGCTGTAGCCCACCAGGCTTCTCCGTTCATGGAATTTTCCAGACAGGATTACTGGAGTGGTTTATTAACATGTCAGGCCATTTCTCTCTCTCTCTCTCTTTTTCACTGCACTGTGCAGCTTGACTTGCAGGGATCTTAGTTCCCCCATCAAGGATTGAATCCCAGGCCACAGCAGTAAAAGCACCAAATCCTAACCACTAGACCACCAAGAGAAGCTTCCCTTATGACTCAGAGGTAAAGAATCTGCCTGCAATGCAGAAGACTTGGGTTTGATCCCTGGGTCGGGAAGATCCCCTGGAGAACAGAATGGCAACCCACTCCAGTATTCTTGCCTGGGAAATTTCATGGACAGAGGAGCCTGGTGGGCTACAGTCCATGGGGTCACAGAGAGTCAGACATGACTGAGCGTGCATACACTGGAGGCCACCAGGGAATTCCCCATCAGGCCATTTCTCTTAAATAGAGACCCCAGCAAGTCAGGTCAGCCTGGTGGATATCTTTCTAACGTTTTCCCCTTATCCTTCCACTGGCCTAAAATCTTGAGTGATTTTGACCAAAGAGGGACCTTGTATTTACCCTATAAGGAAAACACTGGCCTAAAGGACAGGAATGCAGATTGGGCAATTGACTGCTCGTGCCAGGTGCGTTCCTGGGCGTGTTGAATGAGTAAAGGAATCCACTTCACCTCAGCTTCACTGCCATTTTCCGAGCCTCATCCCGGCTCTCTGAGATCTAGAACTCCAAGATAGTTTAAAAGCACGATGGAAGAATGGTTTCAGAAATTTGACAAGCTAGCTTATTTCCAGCTGCCAGCTAGATCAAGTGCCACTACAGTTAGAAGTGTTTTCCTTGCTACTTCAAACAGTGATAAGAATCACACAGGTAATACATGTCTAAATTAGACGATTCCCAATGGTTAGGAAGTGGAAATCTCACTCTTGTATGAAACAGACCGACCTTTGTTTATTTTATACAAACTTCTATAATTTTTAGAAATTAAAAAAAAAAAAACAGGAATACCAAGAATGTGACAACACCTGCATAACCACTTAAACTGATGATAACAAATATTTTGTTATATTGACTTCATCTTATTTTTATTAATAAAATAAACATGACTAGTAATGCTGAAGTTTGTGGTGCCATGAACCCCTTGTACATTCTACTGTCCTGAACCGCTGTCATGAATGAAGTTTGTGCCATTCCTGTTCACTTTTATACTATTACAGGCACATATGTGAAATCACATTTTGCAAAAACTCCAGGGATCAAACTCACGCAGTGAAAGCGCCAGGTCCTAACTACTGGGCCGCCAGGGAATTCCCCCAACCCCTCTCCCCCATCACAACAACTTTTTAAGATTTAAGTTGGGGAAATGGCTTTGCCTTTCAGACTTAAAAATGCAGTCTCATTCCCATAACTTCATTTGCAAACCCAGTTGCCATCTCATTTTTTCAAATTCTTTAAAATTAGCTGAAACCTTTCACTGTTTAAGTAGGGTTTTTGCTGCAGGGGGCTGTCTGTTCTCAACGCTGGGATGTGCCGAATGGAGAGCCTTGTGTTTCACGTTTGTAAGTGATAAGAGGGGGAGGTGGCAGCTTTACAGAGATCAGGTTTCAAGTCCAGCCCTAGTTTTTATGTGTGTGGGAATGGACGCAAAGGAAAACACAGCTGAGCTGCATTGTGGCTCTTCCTGTCGAACCTGTTCACGGCCAGGGTGAGTAAACCAGGAGCAGCGTCTCCTTCGCCCAGCCTCCAGTGAAATTTGTGCCTGGATTCAAAGCAACTGACTTCCCAGGAAATACCATCTGAATCTCCCCCATACCCCGTGTGGAAAGTGCGTCTCTCTCCCGGGGGAAATCTGCCAGAGAGAACTTGGCTGTCCTCTCCCAGATGGAGGAAGGAATGGAACCGGGGTGGTGTCACTTGGAGGAATTGCTGATGTCAGTAGCGTGTCAGCCGTGGGAGGCTCGGTTTGTGAAACTGAGTTACACCTAAGTGTCTTAGGAAACTCTGTGCAGAACTCACCGGAGCTGCCCGGCTGGGACAGGAGGGAGAGGGGGAGGGAGAGAGCACCTCGGAGATCCCCTTCCCCTTGGTATCTCACTTTTGGAACCTTGGGATTAAAAGACATGAAAGCCTGGAAACTACAGAAGTTTTAGGAAATCGGTATGTACCTTTAAGCTCCCACGAATTCCTCTTTCTACCTGGGCGAGGGTTATAGTTAGACGCTAGGTGCTCAGACGACAAAGCGCTGTGTTCTCAGTGGGTGATGGTTTATTTCACTGTTTGAGGTGGAGGGTCCAGTTTGAACAGGTCTGTCTCCCAGCTGTATGTGCGTGGGAACCATCAGCTTGTGCTGTTTCTTTTAGATAAGGTTGGTGAAAAGTCTTGGTTCCTGTACCCCAGGAAATGGTTTTGCTGGTGGTGCATTGCGGAGAAGTTATTTTCTTAATGATTAGAATGTTTTATGAAGATTCTTTGAACGTAAGTTAAAAATCCAGCTAAAGTCTAATAATGGAATGAAATTGCTGTGCTAGTATTTCTCTGACCAAGACTGGGGTGGAGAAGAGGAATTCCCAACTACGAAGTCAAAGTTCAAAGGACAAGCTGGGTCTCAGGCTAATGTGAAGGGTTGGGAATGAACCCAGAAAATGCAGGAGGGCCCACTCAGTTCTGTGAATGAGCTGCTTTTTACAAGTTAAATTTTCAGATGCCCATTGCTAGTAAGTTGTATTTCTCCCACCCAACTGGCAGATAACACCTGGTGCGGCATTAGAGTATCAACAGTGGGAATATGTTGATGAATTCTCTTACAAAAACTGGAAGCTTTAGCTCAGAAACCAAGAGAGCAGTGTCAGCATTCACTCCCATCCCGCCGAGCCTCCAATTTCTAGCACTCAAGTTTCTGTGGCATTTAGGGGAACTCTTGTACGTGGGGAAATTATCACTGAGAATCACCCTTGCTTGGGGTTCCGTTTTACTTTCACTTTGCATTCTTTTGAAATTTAATCTGTGGTCTTATTGAAACATCCCTTTGAATCTCTTTCCATTTAAATATGAAGTCAACATCTTTGATCAGAAGGCATGTGCTTACTGGAATCTACAATTTCCTTACTCACTCTTTTATTTAGTTGAGTCAAAGGAAAAATAGTATGCATGTTCCCCACAGTTGCTTGGTTTTATTGTTCGGGAAACAGTGATAAAGTGAAGATTACTGTCAAAAGAAGGAATAAACTGGTTTCACGCTATAGTTGGTTTGTGAAAAGGCATATGCCTAATCTCAAACTTAATTCTTGATTTTTTTATTATTAAGCTGATTTCTAGACTTAGTAAAAGTTAACATTAATTAAAGCTGTGTTGCATTTTTGTTTTCTTCATTTCTTAGTTATTCCAATGGAAACAGCTGGAGAACTTATATTTCCGTGAGAAAAAGTTTGCTGTTGAAGTTCATGATCCACGGAGGTGAGAATAAAAGCCTTTTTTTCTGTACGGGTCCAATGACTAGCCACATATGCTGCTATGAATATTCATGTGCACATGTTTTCATTTCTCTTGGGTGCATACCTAGGAGTAGAATTGCTTGATCAAATCGTAACTCTCTTTGACCTTCTGAGGAACTGTCAGACTGTTTTCCAAAGCAGCTATCCCCTTTTACATCCCTACCAAAACTCTGCATGGTTTCATTTTCTCCACATCCTCTAATATTTGTTATTTTTTCTGTGTGTGTGTGTAAATAGCCATCCTGATGGTGTGCAGTGATAACTCATACTGGTTTAGATTTGCTCACCGAGCATCTTTTCATGGACTCATCGGCCATTTGTCTACCTTTTTTAGAGAAATGTTTATTCAGATCCTTTGCTCATTTTTAAGTTTGCTATTCTTGGTCACTTAAAAAAGTTCCTAAATTATCAACATGAATTAAAGTCAAGATTGTAGGCTCTCCAAGTTCCTCAGAGGAATTCCTTATCAGCTCGCAGTGGTTGCTTTTCAGATATAAGTTTATGGATATTTGGAGGTCAGAGGGATGGAGGAAACAGCTGTGGCAAAAAGATGACCTGGAGATACAAGGCAGATTCCTACAAGGAACACTGGTGCTCTTCTCCCCACAACCCTGCCCCCCATCTTTGCTTCTCTTGCTCTGTCCTCTGACCCTCTCTCTTTTCATCCAGTACATAAGCAGTAATCTGGGCCAGTTTCGGACATGCATATTATCAGACAATATTATTATGCTCATCCTCTGATAGTGCCAAAGCCAGACAATAGCTAGATCTGAGATGCTCTCTTTCCTTGGAGGAAGGTGCTGATCCCACAGGTCATGATCGCTTGATCTTTAAAGTAACACATTTATTCTCACCTTTTTGTGATGGTTGCACATCGCACATCTGTGGTCTTTAATTTGATGTTTTTAGTACAGCCTCCAATGTGGCTAATTCTCATCTGCTATGAAATAATTTTTAATTTCTATTATTTCCAGTATCATGCTTCTGTGCAGAGTACAGAATGTTTATATTTATGTACACAAGTCTACTAGACTTAGGTTTTTCTAAAATATTATATGGTTGACATATTAATAATCATTTTCTCTTAATTACTTTAAAAATTTTCATTTTGTATTAGAGCATAATTGTTTAACAATGTTGTGTTAGTTTCATGCGTACAGCAAAGTGATTCAGTTATACATATACATGTGTCTATTCTTTTTCTAATACTCTGTCTATTTTCTCATCTGCTTTTGAAGATGTGTGTTTGTATTGTTTAATATACTGCTTTTATGAGGAGATACCCAAGTGTGATTGGCTTTCTCATAAAAAGGAGACAATCAGAGGCTTGGTCCTTGAAGGCAAGGGTGTGGCAGAGGAAAAACAATTAAGGAGATACTTTGTTACAATGTTACCCACTGGGTACATTTGATATGCTGCTGCTGCTGCTGCTGCTGCTGCTGCTGCTAAGTCACTTCAGTCCTGTCAGACTCTGTGCGACCCCATAGATGGCAGCCCTGTGCAACCCCATAGATGGCAGCCCACCAGGCTCCCCCGTCCCTGGGATTCTCCAAGTAAGAACACTTGAGTGGGTTGCCATTTCCTTCTCCAATGCCTGAAAGTGAAAAGTGAAAGTGAAGTCGCTCAGTCGTTTCCGACTCTTAGCGACCCCATGGTCTGCAGCCTACCCGGCTCCTCTGTCCATGGGATTTTCCAGGCAAGAGTACTGGAGTGGGGTGCCATTGATGTTATGCTGGGCCAGAAACAAATCATGAGTGCTTTCCTTAATCTTTTAGGATTTCAGTATCCAGAAGAACTTTTGGGCAGAGTGGCCTCTTCGTGCAAACGTGGTATGCGAACTCCTCTCTCATCAAGTCCATCTGGGTAATGGCAATTAGTCAGCATCAGTTTTACTTGGACCGGAAGCAAAGCAAAGTAAGTAACTGAAAGTATTTCTATAAGGACAAAGTCCCATCCCTCATTTACTTTCCATTCAGAAGATAAACTTTCTTAGAAAAGATGCAACCTCATGGGTTTTTGTTTCTTGAGTCTTGTGGGGTTTTTTTTTAACTTTACTACCAGTTGTTTTAAGTTTTCTTACATTTAACAGATGGGCAACCTATAGCCTGCTCTGAAAGTTGTAAGATTCGCCAACTTTTAGGCATTGTGTGAGTCTGTGCACTCATGACTTTTTTATGTTAATGATTGAACTATACCATGAGGAAGAATCATGCGTGATTAACAAAACATTTTAGTGACAAAGCTGAAGTCTGAATCTTTTTCCGAAAAATATCACTATAGTATATAAAAGTTCTGTATCGTCCTTTGTGTTGACATTTTTATTCCATATTAACTGAATCGTTTTATTAATTTAAAATAGGTGTGACTGAATGAATTCCCTTTCCATGTTGTGTTAGGCAAAAATCCCTTCAGCCAGGAGTTTAGACGATATCGCAATGGACTTGACGGAGACAGGAGCACCAAGGGTCTCCAAACTGGTGACACTCGAGGCGAAAAGCCAGTTCATTATGGCAAGCAACGGCAGTTTAATTTCCTCAGGTAATATTTTTGGATTAGAGAGTGTGCGAGCCATCTATATCTTAATGTACTTTTATTTTTTTTGGTTGTAAACCACTTTTAAATGTATCTTTTAACCCGTTATTTCCAGAATAAGTAAGCATATGAGAGAACCTATAGTATACAGCAGTTTTGAATAAAATTTTGAAATTAGTTTTTAAAAGAATATGAAGCAAGTTAAGTTATAAAGTTCAGGTTGTATAATTAACACTAGATGCTCAGACAGTGAGTGCCTTGGGGTAGCTTGCAAGAACATTTTCTCCCCATCAGGTCCAGAAGCTTTTTCTTTCTCCAGTGTGTAGTTTTTGATACAGACAGTCATCTAATTTTCCATTTAACATAAAATCAACCATGATTACAACCCTTGAACTCCATCTTACCCCCAAAGTGATTTTTGCTCCCAAACCCTTACTCTGCAGACATTTATATGAGAGTATCACTAAGTATACATAAGTCACTAAAAATATTCTCATCTAAATCCCATTGTCAGCTTGTGAATCTGAAACACAGAATATCCCTTTGCCTTGCTTACTTTCCAAAAGAACATTCCAAACAACTATCTCCAGGAACATCTTACCTTCTCTCTTGCTCAGAAAAATGAATTTTTTCATTGAGTGTGTCTAAAACATTAAACATTTTATCATTGCTTCCCAAATGACTGAACCGAAATGCAAAAGGCATATATTATTACCAGGTTCTGTTGGATGCCCAGAAGCATGAGAAAATGTTCTCCAGTTTCCTTTTATTATGTTCAGAAACAAGGAGAAAAGAAAGAAACTATTATTAAATAGCAGGTTTGGCTTAAAAATCCTTTGTCCTCTGAAAAGGAAGGAAACATGCCTGTATAAACCTTCCCTGCCCTCCCTCCCCACCCCCCCATCACCTCCAGGTTCTCAAGACTCAGAAGTCAGTGAGGAGCAAAAGAGAGAGAAGATCCTTGAACTCAAGAAGAAGGAAAAACTGTTGCAAGAAAAGCTCCTGAAGAAAGTTGAAGAGCTTAAGAAGATCTGTTTGCGGGAGGCTGTGAGTGTCTTCTGCTTTGGGGAACATTTCAAATTGTGTTTGACAGTTCCAGCCAGGGTCAGTAATCTCCCTCTTGGTTCTGTCCTGTTTTATAGGAGCTCACAGGCAAAATGCCCAAGGAGTATCCTCTGAATGTAGGTGAGAAACCTCCTCAGGTCAGAAGGCGTATAGGTACCGCGTTCAAATTAGATGACAACTTGCTGCCAAGTGAAGAGGTATGGGCACCCGTTCTGAGCACTTCTGTCAACAGTGAGGCAGAAAAGCTGTCAGTTGAATGTAGCTGACTTGTTCCTTTGGGTTTTGGGTTACTGCTGTACATTTTTATCTCACCAGCTAAAGGTGATCATGGAGACCAAGTTGAATTCTTTCCTTCATGCACAGTTTAGTTAATGTTGAGTTCTCATGACTTTACTCCTCCAAACAGAGAGAGTATTAAATGAACTCTATTTCTAAATTGAGAAACATTATTTTAAGAATTAATAATTCAGCACTAGAGTCTCCCACTTAAAACCAAGTAGCCTTTGGCAAATCATTGACCTCTCTGAAGTCTCAATTCTCTGGTTTTCTCATCAATAAAATGGGGGTAATGATTGTTCTTCCCTCTGAGAGATGCAAGGAGTATTCAGTGAGATAACACACGTATAACACTTTAGGTATAATAAAGTTAAAAGATTTGTTAGGCAATATAGATGATACTTTCCTATTTGTATGTCATCAGACACTATGACCCTATTCATGTTTCTTGTAGAAATTTGGCCATCTTGGCTTTAGAAAATAGTAGTGGTTTCCATTCATAATAAAGTTAGCATTGCTGTTGTTGTTTTTTTTTTTGATGGTTTTTCTTTTTCTTTTTAATTTTATTTTGTTTTTAAACTTTATATAATTGTATTAGTTTTGCCAAATATCAAAATGAATCCATCACAGGTATACATGTGCTCCCCATCCTGAACCCTCCTCCCTCCTCCCTCCCCATACCATCCCTCTGGGTCGTCCCAGTGCACTAGCCCCAAGCATCCAGTATCGTGCATTGAACCTGGACTGGCATCTCGTTTCATACATGATATTTTACATGTTTCAATATTTTAGCATTGCTGTTTATTAAGTGTTCAGTGTATACCCAGCTCTGAGCTAAGCAATGCACATACATTGTTTCCTTTCATCTTCACCATAGTTTCATAAAGTGGATGTTACATCCATTTTACAAGTAAAAAAAACTGAAGCATTAAAAATTAAGTAATATATCCAGGGCCATGCAACCAGGAGTTACCCAGAAAGAATGGATATTTTATCCATTTATCTGTTTTTATCCAGTTTATCTGTTTCTGAAGCTGTGCATATGACTATAACATTCTCTGGCTATGAATCTTGGGTGAAGGATCCCTTCTTGAAAAATATGATCCTCATCTAACCAGTTGAATGAATGGAAGGTCAATTCCCTTCTTTGAAAAGGAAAGAGAATTGGACTGTTAAAGTAAATGGAGGGAGGTCTTATCTTCTAGGAAGGTGTTTGAGAATACCTAAGGAGTAAAACTTAGGAAGATTTCATTCACAAAGAGCATCTGATGTGAGAATGCATGAGAAAGAGAAATTTTATTATCAAGGACATATGAGAGTGACCGTGTATCTCCTGCATGTGAATGCAGGATCCTGCTTTGCAAGAACTGGAGAGCAATTTCCTAATACAGCAAAAGCTGGTTGAGGCTGCGAAGAAGCTTGCCAATGAGCCCGACCTTTGCAAAACCGTGAAGAAAAAACGAAAGCAAGATTACACGGATGCAGTGAAAAAGCTTCAGGAGATTGAAAATGCTATAAATGAGTATCGCATTAGATGTGGAAAGAAACCCAGCCAGAAAGCAACAGTTATCTTACCAGGTTAGTAACTAGTGAGGTTTTTTTGAGTCACCTAAGTCAGTCCTCTTGATGGAATGTACCGTTTCCAAACCAGTTCGTTTGATGAGAGAGAAAAGAATGGATTGATCCTTAAGTTTCTTAGGATAAAAATGATTCGGAATTTCATTCTTACAAGTATGTTAACTTGGTCTTCTGTGACCTTCTCATTGTTGTAAAACTATACTATTGTATTGCTTTAATTTTCAGGATGAAAGAGCTTTACACAGCAATATTAGTTCCCAATAAGAGAGATTCACCTCTAACTGGCCTGATGTCATTGCAAGAAATATATTTGAAAACACAGAGTATTAAGACAGCTGGGCCCTACATAATAGTTTCTCAGAGATTTTTAATGCGGCAGACCATATATATTTTCTAAGGACCTATCCAATATATGTGGATAGAAAAGAACTCTTACAATTACGGTTATTTATAGAGGCTATTTCGGAGAAGGCAATGGCACCTCAATCCAGTATTCTTGCCTAGAAAATCCCATTGACGGAGGGGCCTGGAAGGCTGCAGTCCATGGGGTCGCTGAGGGTCGGACACGACTGAGTGACTTCACTTTCACTTTTCACTTTCATGCATTGGAAAAGGAAATGGCAACCCACTCCAGTGTTCTTGCCTGGAGAATACCAGGGACGGGGGAGCCTGGTGGGCTGCCATCTATGGGGTCGCACAGAGTTGGACACGGCTGAAGTGACTTAGCAGCAGCATAGAGGCTATTTATGGACGTATGTTCCTGTTGTATTATGAAATGCAGAAGGCAGAATACAAAATTGTAGCCAAAACATAGTCCTGACATTGTATAAATATGTACACATAGAGACTGGTTGGGCAGGAGTTCAAAAATACTAATAGTTGTAGAATTTCATGTCAATTTTCTTCTTAATTCTCTTTAGTATTTTCAAAATTCTCAACATCATGTATCTAAAACTAATATTCAGAAAAAAATTAAACTGAAAAGTCTCATTTAGGTGGATTTCAAGTCCAACAGGCCTTCCATGTTTATTAGAATAAATTTTAGAATTGATCATTGGTTGAAATATGATTACTTCTTTTGATTCCAAGACTTTCCACCCTCCCCCCCATTTAAGCATCTGTGAAATTGGGATAATTCTTATACTAGATGAGGCATTACAGTTATGATCAGTACTTTTTCTTTTTTTTACTGGAATATCAACCAATTATACATCTTAGATTTGACAAAATATGGTAATGAGTTTTAAAGTATACTGAGCTTCAGGGCATATGATTTGAAAAGCAGAGATACAGCTTTTTAGTAAGTGAATGCATGGACATCAACACACACGTGTTTGTCAACTACAGCTGGGGAATTTAGGATGGTTTTGACTCAATGCAAAATCCAGTTGGCCTCATTGGTGGCCATTCTGGACCCATAGGAAATGGGTAGTGAGCAGGTCACTTAACTTTGATAGCCATTTGTCGTGGCCCATTCATCTCCAACTGTGTAAGATTCCAATGTTATCCTTTACAGTAACTGACATTCAGGCAGCACCGATGCCAATGGTTGAGTATATATCGGTGGATTATTTTTAAAGCCTGCCTGACAGCTGACTATACTGGCATCTCGCCTTCAAGCTCTACCCTGTGTCCCATTAAGAGACAGTCCTCTTGGCTCTGATAGAGATTAATTTTAGATTGGATGGGGAGATTCACTTCATAATGGCTTCGAAGCTTACACTGAGGTGTCACATTTGCCTGTAACCTTGCCCATCCTTGACAACTGAATATGGAAAGATTTGCCAAAGCACATCAACACATCAAAGATGTCACTTTTTAAAAAAAATTTTATTGGAGTATAGTTGTTTTATAATGTTGTGTCAGTTTTTGCTGTACAGCAAAGTGAGATGTCGCTTTTTGCCAAACCCGTTTTGTAACATTTGACAAGCACCAGTAATAATCACATTTTTATGGACATTTCCAACCACCAGACTTCTTTCACTAGAATACTGTATGTAGGTAACCAAAGTAATAAGTATAGTTAATATTTATTGAGCATTTGTCTTGTACCGGGAGCAAGGCCAAGGGCTTTACATCTATTATGTCATCGAATGCCCACCAAAGCGTTAAACACGAGGTACTATTTTCATCCCTATTTTAGAGTTGAGCCAAATGATGCTTGGAGAGATTAAGTAATTTGCCCAGGGTCTCCCAGCCAATAAGTGACAACACCAGGCTTTGAATCCAGGTCTGTTTATTTCAGTGGTTCTCAACCAGCAGCAATTTTGCATCCCTGGGAAATGTCTGCAGGCGTGTTTGATTGTCAAAACTGAGGGTGGGGAGGGTACTGATATCCAGTAGTAGAGGCTAGAGAGCCTACAGTGCAAAGGACAGCACCCCCCAACAAAGAATCATCCAGTCTAGGATGTCAGTAGTGCCACCCACTGTTAGGAAACCCTAGTCTGATTCAGAAGCTTCCGTACCACAAATGTCCTCACTCTTATCAAGAAAAAGCCCTTCTCTTCAGGAGAGAGCTCAAAAAATAAGTTAACCTAACAGTGCAGTAGATTCTCAAAGTAAGGTTCTCAAGTCTGTTCCATTGTAAGAAATAATCCAGTGTAATATTTGTATAGTAGGGAAGATGTTTATGTCTTAAGTGGTCAATGAGTCCATTCTCACAAAGTTAATTACTCCTAATGCACTGTAACTAGTTGCATTTATCTAAGTAAAACTAAGATGCACTCCATTGAGAATTGTTTTATTGAACTATTAGGGGTGTCCAAAGGCACCATTGTACTAAAGATAGTTTATTTTGTTCACAGAAGACATCATCCCATCAGAAAGCAGCTCCTTGTCTGATACTACCACCTATGATGATCGTAAGTAGCTCTCCCTTTTCAATTTAAAATGTTACATATTCTGAAATACTAAGAAAGGTTTTGAGTAGAAAAGCCTATTTATTACTCTTTTGGGAAAAGTAGAATCAACTAGCTTACATTTATGAAGAATGGTTGGGAAAGGGCTTAAGATTAGCTTTTACACAGGTTGTGCTGTGCTGCGCTTAGTCACTCAGTTGTGTCTGACTCTTTACAACCCCATGGACCGTAGCCCACCAGGCTCCTCTGTCCGTGGGTATTCTCCATGCAAGACACTGGAGTGGATTGCCATGCCCTCTTCCAGGGGATCTTCCCAACCCAGGGATCGAACCCAGGCCTCCCTTTACACAGGTTAGCTCAGCGTAAAATATAGTACCATACAAATCACATGACTTCAATGAATCAAAGTACCATAACATGAGTAAATAGGTATCTTGATAAGGCTTTGTAAGGTTCTGCAGAATTTATTTTTTTAGCTTTTAAAGTAGCTATAGATTCACAGGCAGTTGCAAAGTAATAAAGAGTCATTCACCCAGCTTTGTCCAGTGGTGACATCTTATATATTTGGTGTCTGATAACAAAACCAGGAAATGAGTGTTGTGCAGGCTACACTACCAGGAAATAATGGAAACTTTGATTTTTCACTGTCTACTTATTCTGGATAAGTGGGAGTTTATTTTCCTTAGAAGCACATATTTTAGAAATTGTGTTACATGTTACTGTGTCAGTTTCCTAGAAATAGACCTTATCTATTTTACTGACCCATGTTCAACACATTTCATGATGGAATGGATTTCATATCAAGTGGTAGAATATTTCCTTATAATCCCTTCCTTGTGCTTAAGCAGGGGAGCTGGCTATCTGTTTGATGTGATTTAAAGAATTCAGAAGCCAATAAACCCTACTGCTTTATCTTCTTCCAAATGGAATGGTTTGTGAAAGTCTTCCATTTCAGAACTCTTCCTTTTAGCTGAGGTTTGGTCATGCTTGCCACTCCTGTTTGAAAATACAAATATCAGTGAGAGACATTAACAAGCCCCTAATGACTCATCATAAATCAGTTTCATCCCTGTCAGTGATAGGATGAGTCTTTGGTCAGCCAGGGAGGCCTAAGAATGTTAAAAGTAAAGCTCGGCAAAACTGATCCAGTCCAACTTTATAGGCCAACTTCCTCTTGGCCCTTTATACACTGAGATTTTTCTGTGGTATAACTCTTGTTAAGCATCACCCATTACACCTGAGAGATTTATGTGCTCAAAGTGGCTCCTATTGAGTTGACAGAAGTTGGGTGTGTCCCCACAAGAACATTCAGTAATTTCTATTTTCTATTGTGTAAAATATAAAAATACGTTTCCTGGAACTTACGCACTTTAAAAATGACATTCTTTGGAAGAACATTTTACTCACCAGACAGATCTTCCACTTTATTGGGGGGAGGGAGGTGTTGGCAAGGCATTTGTTTACTTTTTTATTTATCTAGTTATTCATTCATTCACTTATTGCAGCCAATGATACCTTCACTCTTGCTGGGCAGCGATCAAGTTCAGTACCTCATTCTCCAAGAATTCTTCCTCCCAAGTCTCTCGGTATTGAGAGAATCCATTTCAGAAAGTCATCCATCAATGAACAGTTTGTGGATACCAGACAGTCCAGGTAAGAAGACAGATCATCAAAGAGGTGACTGCCTCACCACTGTAAGATCTTTGCTCCAAAAGAGTCAACCTATTTTTGTGTTATCCTGTTTATTCTTTCAGAAAGGGTTATCTTATAAAATCAAGCGTAGAATCTAACCCAGTTATTTGTTGTTGGCAGCAAGTGGAAGTGTCTTTAAAGAGGTCTTTTAAAAAATATTTGGCTGTTTCCTTAAAGTCTGTTTGGTTTGTATTAAATAATAGAGGCATTAACTATAAATCTGAATTTGGATATAGTGTCAAAGTTCTGTTTCATCACCCAAGGTCTCAGGAACATTTAATACAACTCTACTAGGCAATAGAACTGACTTCTAATCTTTCAAAGGAAAATGGGACTCGAGTACATTTTTAATCTGTAACTTCTTCTCAGGTGTCTCAAGTAAATATTTTTGGGACAATAACTTTTTAAAAGATGAAAGACCAGTGATTCCCAGAATTTGGCTGCATGGATCACTACTAGGTTTTTTGTTTGTTTTTTTAAATTGGGTCCAAGATAGGATTACCAGCTTTTTACTTTGCCTAATTAGTATGTTCACACAGGTAGCACTGTGATTTCATGAAAATATGACACATATCCAAAATACAGTCATTGTTGTAGTAATAATAAGATGAACATTTGTTGAGCACTTAGTATGTGCCAGACACTGTTCCAAGTGTTTAACATATAATAACAAATTTAGTCGTAAGAAAATGCTCATTGTATTACTACCATCCTTAGCATTTACAGATAAGTACACTGAGGATAAGAAAGCATGAATCACTTGTTGGGTACATCAATTAGTAACTGTCAGAATTGGGATTTAAACCGACATAGCCTGACTGCAAAGCCTATGATGTGATTTTAGCCAACATGTTTTATTGCATCTCAGGAAAGATGGAAATTAGTCTCAAAATAAAAGAGGATTATTTAGATGAAATGATTTTTCATTTATGAAAAGAGAACCAACATTTTGTTATGTTTCTGATCTGTCAAAGACCAGTGAAAATCTTTATTTCATATTAGCCCCAATTTGTAGATTAGCATCTAAGAACTGTTGCCTTAAACAATAGAGATCCAGGTGTCTAGAGCTGTGGTGTCCAGTTCAATTAAAAGCAAATAAAATTTAAAATTCAGCTCTTTAGTCCTACCAGTTGCATTTCAAGTCCTGATAGGCACATGTGGCTGATGTCTGTGATGCTGAGCACCACAGATAGAGCACATGTCCATCACCGAAGAAAGTCCTGTCAGATAGCACTGGGCAGGTATGTTTATTATATCAGGGAAAACAAAGCTGTTTCAGCAAAAGGAATCATAACTGGGAAAATCATTATCTTAAGAACTTATTATGCCTCCATTCCCTATAGCTTCGCCCTATAGATGTGTTTGCTCTTTCATCCAGCAATTTCACTTCTAGGAATTTTTCCTCTTGAATTAACTACAGGATCCTTATCTCACAGCATTGTTTATTCTAATGACAAATAAAAACAGCCCAAATGCTCAACTAGTGGATTAAGTAAATTACAGTCAGTATTTATGGTGGAATGCTGTACACTCTAAAATAACAATGTGACTGAATATTAAGCAACATAAAATGTTAGATCAAGTTGTGTTTTTTCCTTAAGTGGGTTTTGAAAGAGAATTTATAGTAAGATCTAATTTTTTGTTTTTAAGGGTATAAACACAGTAATTTTTTTTTAACTTTTTTGCCATGCTTTTGTAGTAAGTGAAGTGTAATCGAAGTTGTTTTTAATTAAAATAATTTCAAATTCTGTTCTCACTGTGCTGGGAAGTGGACAAAGCAATTTAAGAATGCTGTGAATGACTGTCTACTGGCCAAATTCAGCCTGTGACCTATTTTTGTATTTCCGATGAGCTAAGCATGGTTTTTAGAATTTTGAATAATTGGAAGGAAAATAAAAAACTAATATTTTTTGTGACAATCTTGTAACATAAAAATTATATGAAAGTTGAATTTCAGTATCCACAGTCAAATCTGATTGGCACACAACCACCTCCAGTCACATACATATTGTCTACACTGCTGTTTTACGTCAGGGGCAGAGCTGAATCATTGGGATAGCCTGCAAAGCCAAAAATACTTCCTATGAGACTTTTTACAGAAAAAGGACTTGCTACCCCTGCTCTCCTTGCTTTCAATGTATTTTATTGAGTACACTCTTTTTCAAAAGTCTTTTCGTTTTTTTCCTTCATATTTATGACTCAGAGTCAGATCACTTGTGCTTCCCCTAAGACTCATCTAAGATGCACCTGGATACTAAACCACAAAGACAGTTTTCCCAATTATCTCTTTATGTTCCCATTCCTTCCGCTTCCTGTTTCTTTTTTTGTTTTTTAACTGGAGTATAGTTGATTTACACTGTTGTGTTTGTTTCAGGCATATAGCACAGTGATTCAGTTATACATATTATAATTATATATACAATTATTAGCAGTTATTCATATATATATATTTTAGATTCTCTCCCCTTATAGGTTCTTACAAAATATTGAGTATAGTTCCTTGTGCTATATAGTAGGTCCTTGTTGGGTATCTATTTTATTTTATGTTGGAGTATAGTTGATTAACAATGTTGTATTAGTTTCAATATATAAGTATACAATAAGTATACAATAAAGTGATTTAGTTATACATATACATATATCTGGGGTTTCCCTGGTGGCTCAGATGGTAAAGAATCTGCCTGCAGTGCAGGAGACGCCAGAGACATGGATCCAATCCCTGGGTCGGGAAGATCCCCTGAATAAGGAAATGGCAACCCACTCCAGTATTCTTGCCTGGGAAATCCCATGGACAGAGAAGCCTGGCGAGCTACAGTTCATGGGGTTGCAGAGAGTGAGACATGAGTGGTGACTTAACACTTTTTCACTTTTCACACATGTATCTATTCTTTTTCAGATTCTTTTCCCATGTAGGTTATTGCAGAATATTGAGTAGAGTTCCCTGTGCTATACAGTAGGTCCTTGTTGATTATCTGTTTTATATATAGTGATGTATATCTGTTATTACCAAAATCCTAATTTATCTCTCCCCTTCCAGTAAGTTTCTAAGCAGCTTATTACAAATTTGCCAGAAATGTTGGGAGGCTCATCATTTTCTGATTTCTTTCTTCCCATCACAGAGAAATGCTGTCCACACACAGCAGTCCTTACAAAACTCTGGAGAGGCGGCCCCAGGGAGGACGGAGCATGCCCACCACCCCGGTTCTCACCCGGAATGCCTACAGTAGCAGCCATTTGGAGTAAGAGAGCTTCATTCTAGCGGCTTTGTCTCCACTGACTTTTGCTCTAAGATTTTGTTTCACTTTGCTGTGTTTTTAATCACTTTCTGCAAGAGGACTTTATGGCTCTACATTTTCTATGCACTTAGCAGTTCAAATATATCAGCCAAGAAAATGTTCTTGAAAATATATCTTGCTTGGGTAGATATTGGATGTTTTGTGCCTTAATTCTTCCAACCAGACATTACTCTCTGTTATTCAGTGGTGTGGACGAAGATAACGACAACAGTGACGTTTTGAAGTGTTTACTTGAAGGCTGTGCTGTTTTATATGTCCTATATTATTTAGTCCCCACAAGAAGTCTGATTGGAGATATTAGGTACTGTTTTTGTCCTCGTTTTATATTAAAGAGAGGGAGATTAGTTAAATATCTTGTCCATGTTCATACAGCTGGGAAGTGATGGAGCCATGAGTTAACCCAGAGATCTCCAGTAGCCTGGCCAGGCTTTGGCCCCCCCAACCCCCATCATCCACTCGATGGACCTGGTTTTGAGTGAACTCCAGGAGTTGGTGATGGACAGGGAGGCCTGGCGTGCTGCTGTTCACAGGGTCGTAGAGTTGGACACGACTGAGTGACTCAACTGAACTGAACCCCATGAATGCTGCCATCACCCTAGTCTATGTACCCTGCTATCCTGTTGGGAAAAAGGACCCTCCAAAGACATGTGGGTTTTTCTTAGGCCTTGATGCAGGTTGTCCATCATCGGTTTAGCCTCTCTGTTTTCAAAGAGGAATATGGACTGCCCAATTGATGGAACCTGTTTCTTTTCTCATTTTGACCATGTGAACCCATTGAATTCTGTTGTCGGGCAGCTTTGGAAACCTAAAAAAGTCCTATTGCAGTTCAAGAGCTATCAACTCATTCGACATGATGTCCTTTTCCCTTATGTCAGTCCTCCTTTCCTTCTTTGTCCTCAGCAAGCTTGCCTCTCTTTCTTCTTTCAGACCTGAGCCTTCATCTCAGCACTGCCGCCAGCGGAGTGGAAGCCTCGAGTCTCAGTCTCACCTGCTCTCGGAGATGGACCACGAAAAGCCATTTTTCTCCCTCTCCAAATCCCAAAGAAGCAGCAGCACTGAAGTCTTGGATGACGGATCTTCCTACACCAGCCAGTCGAGCACGGAGTATTACTGCACCACGCCCGTGGCCGGCCCCTATTACACCACCCAGACGCTGGACACTCGCTCCCGGGGTCGCAGAAGGTCCAAGAAACAGAACGCCTCGACTTCCAATTCGGGAAGCATGCCCAACCTAGCACACAAGGATAGTCTGAGGAATGGCGTCTACCCCAAGAGTCAGGAGCAGCCTTCTTCCAGCTGCTACATTGCCGGGTACACGCCCTACGCGGAGTGTGACCTCTATTACGCCGGCGGCTACGTCTACGAGAACGACACGGAGGGACAGTACAGTGTGAATCCTTCCTACCGGTCGTCCGCCCACTACGGATACGACCGCCCAAGGGACTGCAGCAGGTCCTTTCACGAGGACGAGGTCGACCGGGTGCCCCATAATCCGTACGCCACACTCCGGCTGCCGCGGAAGGCTGCCGCCAAGTCAGAGCACATCACCAAAAACATCCACAAAGCCTTAGTGGCAGAGCACCTGCGAGGCTGGTACCAGCGGGCCTCTGGGCAGAAGGAGCAGGCCCACAGCACACAGACTAGCTTTGACTCAGACAGGGGCTCGCAGAGAAGCCTGGGCTTTGCCGGGCTGCAGGTCCCCTGTTCTCCGAGCAGCCGTGCGTCTTCCTACTCCTCAGGTAAGAATGGTACCCAGATTGCATCTTCCTCATGTGCCCCTGTTCCTGCCCCACCCCCACCCCAAACCACCCTCCTCAAGGGTGCATGAGAGCAGGACCCAAGGTCAGACAAGCGTAGCCATTGGATGGAGAGGCAGATTCAAGTCTAACAAACCTTTCCTGGGTTGGGGGCTTTCGTGTATTTTTATCTTTTCTGGGTCTTCCACTGACAGGCACATCTCTCTAAAGTGTTCTGGGCATTGGGATTATCAAATACATGCTGCTGTATATAAAATAGATAACTAACAAGGGCCTACTGGATAGCAGAGGAAACACTGCTCCATATTTAATTAATAACCTATAAGGGAAAATATTCTGAGAAAGAAATAATAACACTAATAAATATATATGAAAAGTGAAAGTGTTAGTCGCTCAGTCATGTCTGACTTTGCCACCCCATGGACTAGCTTCCCAGGCTACTCTGTCTATGGAATGCTCCAGGCAAGAATCCTGGAGTGGGTTGCCATTCCCTTCTCCAGGGGATCTGCCCAACCCAGGGACTGAAGCCGGGTCTCCTGCATTTTTTACTGTCTGAGCCACCAGGGAAGCCTGATGTGTGTGTGTGTGTATGTGTGCACTAAATTTCTGGGCTGTACCCCTGAAACTAACACAACATTGTAAATTAACTTTCTTTCAATAAATATATTTATGGCATAGAGATTTGGTATATTAAAAGAATAGCATAAACCCTTTAGGTAAGCAGAAAACCATCAGGATTATACATCCTTTCTTGATCACCATGAGGAACTGGATCACCAAAAGGCAGTTCATTCTGAATTCTCTGGTCCATGCATGAGACTTCTAAACCTCACTGGAGCTGGCATTTACTAAGCACTGTTCCTGGCACTGTTCTAAGTATTGTGCAGGTCTTGACTCAATTCAGTAATCATATATACTCCACATTATGGCTGATCTAAGGGACTTTCAAAGATCATTTTGATTAAAGGCATTCTCTCCATGCGTTGACTTTTGTCCCTACCTCCACTGTTACTGCTGGAGGACTTACCTGCAAACCTCCAGCTGTGCTAGGTACTTTAAGGAAAGAAATGGGGGCCTAAAAGGAGAGGCTGTGAGCATTTCACTTCTTCAGCAAACGAGCAGGCATGTCCAAGATGCTGAGGAGTCGGTTTAGAGCCATTTCCTGGCCTGGATGAGTTCACGGTTTAGTTAGCAACCAGAGGAATGTATGAGTGTTAAGCAGTGTTAAAGCTCTAAGAAACAGGAACTGTGTGAAAAAAAACTGAGGTCGTGCATCTTGCCCCCCTCTCAAGCATGACACCTTAGTGAGACATAGCTCAGGGATTCTTGAATCACTGTGTGGTCATCAGTGAAAACTGTTCCTTTAAAAGTTTCCTAATGTTGACAAGAGGCATTTCCATGGAGATTTCTGTTTGGGTTCTAGTGTTCTGCTATTTGTGCGAGACTTTGGACTTTCCTGCTTATTACCACATCTAACATGAAAAGCCTCCTGTACTTACTTCTTATTTGTGGCTCTGATGTAGAGAAGGCCTTTCTTGCCCTTCAGGTTCAGGGTGTGACATGAGAAACTTGCAGAAACTAAAGAATGAGGGCTGAGACACATGTGGATGGTCATCAGGGCACAGGGCTGGGGTAAATCTACCCCATCATCACTTCAACCATTGAGGCCAGGGAGAAGCAGGTGTAACTCAGAAATTTCAACATTCCTGGCCTTTGGCTCAGGACTAGGGCAAAGGTGAGAATGGAGATAACACTTCCTGGTGTGAGCCTTTCTGATATGCAGCTCAATTTTGGCCCCATGGGCCAAAAAGCATCACGTTTTTAAGGAATTAGGGGGATGGAATCAGTGCTCTCAGAATTGCCTTTTGGAATTTTCCTCATTCCTGTCTACATTTTATAGCTGAGGAAATATGTTTCAACAAGCACGCATCATTCTCATGGAAAGAGAAGTTTCTGATGAATTGGCCGAATCAGTCGGGTTTTGTAATCCCTTCTAGCCACCTAAAGGCTCTCCGAGTTGACTCAGTTTTAGTAGTCAGGACAGCCACCATTTATTGGCGATTTAACGCTGTGCCACCCGGCCTTTTCAGCACTTTATGTGTACTCTGCCACTAAGTGTATGCAACAATTCTGTGTGATGAGTGCTGTTGCTATGCTTATTATTATTACCCTAATCTTACAGATGAGGCACTTCTGGCTTAGAGTGCTTAAATGACCCTGCCCATAGGAATTCTATTACTGCTCTGATATCCCAACCACCACGCCTCACCGCCTGACTTAGAGTTATGAAACCTTCCTGGAAGTGGGACTTTTACATCCTGAGTCAAATCCTTGTGGCATCCAGGACTACGGATGAGTTTTGAAGTGTGTTAGTCTCACACTTACCACATGTGCTTTGTGGTTATAAAAGAGAGGAGGAGGTTGGCCACCAGGAACAGGAATCAGAGGGGAGCTGAAAGGCTCCAGGAGCAGGGTGGGGCTTTTGAGTCTTGGGTGACGTGCATGGCATTGTGCACAGAGGCATGGAGCAGGGCTCATTTTAGAGTTGTTGTTCAGTCGCCAAGTTGTGTCCAGCTCTTTGCAAACCCATGGACTGCATGCTTCCCTGTGCCTCACGATATTCTGGAGTTTGCCCAAGTTCATGTCCATTGAATTGGTGATACCATCTAACCTTCTCATAGTCTATCGCCCTCTTCTCCTTCTGCCTTAAATCTTACCTAGCATCAGGGTCTTTTCCAATGAGTCTGCTGTTTGCATCAGGTGGCCAAGGTATTGAGACAGGACAGCAAATGCCCAGCAATGGGGCATTCACTGGGTTTTGCTCCCGTATTATGCCCTTGCTTTATTTTTTTATCTTGTTTTTTACCATTTTTAAAGAAAAAATTTTTAATTGAAGTGTAGTCGATTTACAGTGTTGTGTTAGTTTTAGGCATTTAGCAATGTTATTTAGTTATATATGCATATGTGTATTTATGCTTAGGAGGCCTGGCGTGCTGCGATTCATGGGGTAGCAAAGAGTCCGACACGACTGAGCGACTGATCTGATCTGATCTGATCTCTGATATGTGTATATATATTCAGATGCTTTGCCTATATAGGTTATTATCTAATATTGAATAGTTCCCTGTGCTATATATATATAATAAATCTTTGTTGTTTTTCTGTTTTACACACAGTAGTATATATATGTTATTCCCAGATTCCTATTTTATCCCTCATGCCCACCATTCACCCTTGGTAACCATAAGTTTGTCTTCTCTGTCTGTGAGTCTGTTTATTTTATAAGTAAATTCATTTGTATTATTTTTTTAGATTCCACATATAAGTGATATCATATGATATTTGTCTTTATAATTTCACTAGTATGATAATCTCTGGTTGCATCCATGTTGCTGTAAATAGCATTATTTCATTCCTTTTTATTTAGATCCTTGTCTTGTTCTAGATTAGTCCCTCAGAAGAACTAAATCTCTTCTTCCTGAAATCTTTCCTATACTATTTACCTTCCCCATACCTCAATCCCAAACATTTTTTAAAAGGCAAAAACGTGCCTTGATCCTACTGGTGGTTGATACCACCTTTGGGTGAAGAACCCGCAAGTTTCAAGAAGTCAATGTATAGAATTGACTTGTATTGAATTGACAATGTACAGAATTGACAAGGTAAGACTTGTCGTCTTACCTTTACAATTGAAGCCTATCAGGCTATCCAGCCACCATAGCCTTACTGGGAGACTGGGAAAATTCTTTTAGTATATGAAAACTGTTTTTTCTGGCTTGTCTTTTGGTTTTTTTTAATAGTGTATCTTTCAATTAACTTTACTCACATTTATAATAATAATAGCTACCATTTATTGCTAGGCACAGTGCTAAATATTTGCACTAACTAGCTTTTTTAATCCTGATACTGTCCTGTACAGAATATATTTATATTGTCCCCCATATTTACAGATGAAGAAACTGAGGCTTAAAGAGGACAAACTGTTTGCCCAAGGTCACGTGGCCAATAAGTGACCAAATTGGAATAGCAACTCTCTTGATTCCAAACACTGGTTTTTAAGATTGACTTTGCATGCAGCTGATTATAACATGCATATAAATGACCCAAACAGTTCTCACTTTGAATAGTCCCACTAATTTTGTCTCTTTTCATTTTTATTTCTAGTGTCTTCCACAAATGCTTCTGGGAACTGGAGGACCCAGATAACCTTAGGGCTATCCGAATACGAGATCCCGGCACATTCTTCCTACACCAGCTGCTATAGCAACATCTATAATCCTTTACCCTCTCCAGGCAGGTAAGAAAGCAGTGCTCAAAAATTTTATTACCCTTTTCCTGATCTAAAGAATTCAGGAATCCAGTTTTATTTTATGAACGCTAAGTAATCTAGCTCAAGGGTTGGCAGATTGTAGTCTAAAATCAGCTGCCACCTATGTTTATAAGTAAAGTTTTATTGGAAAACTAGACATGCTCATTCATTCACTTGGTGCCTATGGCTGTTTCTGTACTTAGAAGGGCAGAAGGGAGTAGTTGCAGCAGAGATCTTATGGCCAACAAAGCTAAAAATACCTAGCCCTTTAAGAAGAAGTTTGTTAATATTTAATCCCGCTGATTCAAATTTGACCCTCTTAGAATTCTATACTTTAAGTTCTGTGTCTGAAGGGTTCTTTTTAATTGCTGTACTTGAAACTGTATTATTGATATACCCGTTTAAGACTCTCTTGGAACCTGGCAGGGAAAAATCTCTCTATGCCAGAAAACGCTGTTCATTCCTCCTAGACAGTTGGTGGGCTAGATTTCGAACATTTGCTGCCTTTTTGTGTCTGCCCCTGTGTTCATTAAGCAGCAGCAGACGCAGCCAGCTGTCCCGAGTGTCTCCTTTGTAAACATTTAGAGGGAATAGACAAGGGGAGTTTGTTAAAATGTGGTTTTTTAAAAAGGTTGCAAACTCTGGATTATGTTTTTCAGTTCTTTGCATACATGGGAGGAGTTAAAATGGAAGCTTTTGTTTTTCTCAATCACTTTCTCACAGAATAGAATCTGTACCCCTGGTGCTAAGAAGAAGTAAAGCACTTTCTGGTTTTGTTTCAAGAAAAGTTTAATTTTGCTTTCTCTAAGTCAGATTACTTCAGGCATAGGAGGCTTCCATAGACTGTAACTTTTTAAAGGTGAATATTGGTGAGTTTGAGGTTACTTTCTTATTAAAGCACTCAGTGTTATAAGCAAATTGGAGATATTTAACCCCAAAAGACTTGTTTTTCTTCTCCATATTTAGCTAAAGTTTTTCTTGGCTTAAAATATCAGGCCAATTGTCTCAACTCAACAAAGGGTATGCTCAAAATAGAATTTTAATGAAAATATACTTCAGAGGACATCAGATAGCTTGGAGTTCTGTAAATAATGCTTGTAAATGCATGAGGAGCAGGAAGACTTTGGCCCAAAATTTGAGCTGAATTTTTTCAATTCAGTTCTAATCACTTTGTATAATACATTTGCAAGTAATTTTCCTCTTGGCATACTTTCACTTTTTGTTAACTGAATTAGAAACTATATAAAACAAACCATTCAGGGCATAAGACGGTTCTAATATCCTAAACACCACTTTTATTGGACTCAAGAAGTGTTAAACATTTTAAGAGAGTATCTATTTTTACGAAGTTTATCCACCTACTTCAGCCAGCCCAAGAGGGCCTGATAACAGCGTCTGGTGTCAGAGGGGCATGATATACAGGAAATTAGAAACTATTTAAAGATCCCTAGTGTGTGTGTGCATGTGCACAGAATATGAGCTCATTGTAGAAACTAGGAAAATAATAAAGGAATAAATAAGTAGGACATAATCTACCCATAATTCCACCATCTAGAGATATTAGCTAGTAACATTTCTGGCACATGTCCCCCATTTTTCTGTACTCATTTTTAACATGGTCATAATGATATCATATATACAATTTTATATCCTTCATTATACATGAAATTCTACACCCCAATTTTTTACTTAATATCTCAACATGTATATTCCTTTAAAAAAAAATCTCTTTAAGCATTGTTTTATGTGACCAATATGGTATTCCACTCAGTAAATACTTTATGTATTTATTTAACAATTCCCCATAGTTTGATTTTAAATGACTTCTAAATTTCCTTTCTTTTTTTTTAATTGTAAGTAATGCCTTTGAGAATCTTTGAGCTGAATATTTGTCTCAATTCCAGATTATTTCCTTAGGATATATTCCAGAAAGTTGGTTTAATGGATCAAATTGAAAAACATATTTTTTAAACCCCTGCTTTCTAGAAAGATTTGCCAACTTACCCTCCTATCACAGAGAGTTATGGAAATGCTTATTGCTACCCATTTGTCGGTTTAGGATTTTATTTTTATTATGAAACAGTCTGATCAATATAACTCGACCTATTAATAAGCCACGTATGATAACAATCCTCCATAAAGCTTTAGAAATTTGCTCTAAAATCACATGCTTTTTATGACAATATAATTTTTAAATAACAGAAAAGTTGGGTTTCAAGATAAAGATAAAAGCTTTAGATCTGCCCTTAAAGATTTGAAATATTGAGTCATAGATGAGTTTGTTTTTTAAAATGAAGCATGTATTATGTATTTCCTGAGTGTCCAGAGCTTAATAATGTGAAAGAAAGCTGCAAATTGATACCAATAATTTTTTTCCTTATATGATGTAGTACAACTGTCAGCAGCATAAACTTTCCAAAGTTAGAAATGTTGAAGTCTCTTATGCTACTAGTATGTGTCAAATTCTTGGCTCTGCTACTCCAAACTGTTTTAAAATGATTTTTTTTCTTTCACTTCCTGTTTTCCATTTCCTATCCCCTTCCTTATCAAACTCTATTACTAGGCAAAACCAAGGGCTTCTGTCCCGGAGAATGGTTGTGTCTCCAGAAATGAGATCAGTTATAAATTCTCTTTTAAGTGTAGCCAGCTGTAGTAAGTACAGTGCCTCCAGTCCGTGTGTTGCTTCTTGCATAGCAGGAGCTTTGCCTGTTCTGACTGATGTGTGAAGTTACAGATATCTGCCTTTGTTTTTGTATTACCAAAAAAAAAAAAAGAAAAACCCACTAAATACCTGGCTTTGCATAGTGTTTCTTTCCAAAGCGCTTTTCCAAAGGACTTTCTATTCACCTGTACTAAAGGACACTGAGATTTAAAATAAAAAGAAAACTACTAACTATCTAACCTATTCTAACCTCCTGTTACAGGAATGAGGTTTTGCTTATTGGAACGGTGTGTATAACAGGATGCCCTCATTTGGATGTATTTAATACCTTCCAAATGGGCCCGTGATCTTATGTGATGCTGTTTTAATTTACACCTGACCCATACACCCTAGGGATGTAAAATGTCCCAAGGTACCCTTGCCTCCCTTTAAATATACTCCTTTGTTTCCAAGAAAAACATCTAGTATATGTCTCTTAATTTGAAGAATGCTTAAAGGGTGACTGTCAAAAACACTTCAAAAATCGAAAATACTACTCTCACACAAACAGAAAATGAGGGTATGTGAAAGATTTATTTAACTCCTTCATGAGAGAACTAACAGAATGGTAAAGCTATTCCCAGAGAATTCAAAAGACTGAATTCCACACACCAAAAGAGAGAGTACCGAGATAAGATTCCTGCAGTTGACACAAAAGCAGTTAATATCCTACTGGGCAATAAAACTATGACCATAATCTTTTTACTAGACAGGGGGTTAATGTGTATTTCTTCTGTACAGAACCCCCCCAAGTTAACATGTAACTTAATCTTGGTACTCATCCATGGTAAATGAAAGTTAGACAAGTCTGTCTCTTGGGAGTTTCCTGGCGGTCCAGTGGTTAAGAATCCACTCTGCAATGCAGTGGATGTGGGTTAAGATCCCACATACCATGAAGCAGCTAAACCCACCTACCACAAGTACGGAAGCCCGCACGCTCTAGAGCCTGTATGCCACAACTGGAGAGTCCATGCCCACAGTGAAGGATCCTGCATGACGCACCTAAGACCCGATGCTGCCAGATGAATAAATAAATATATATTTTTTTAAAAGTCTGTCTCTCAAGAGAAATATATACTCCTTGCATGGGCCTGTTAGACCATGTTCTAGTATGACATTGAAAAAAGCGCACAGTCATCCCTTGCCTTATTTTGGAGTTTTGAACTGTTTTCTTAACTGTGTTTTCTACTAATTTCTTTGAGTGTAGTAACCTTTGTACTCTGGGAACAAAAATAACCCCAAGGTGTAACTTTTCTGGTTTCCTTTCATAGACCGTACACAGAGACCGGTCAACTGGACGGTACAGATGGAAGCCGGCTGGAAGACAGCCTGGGGAGTAGTGAGCAGAGGCTCTTCTGGCACGAGGACTCCAAGCCTGGAACATTAGTCTGAACTGTGGGTGGGCCCCTTGACCGAGCACTGCGTTCTCACACTCGTGTGCCTTGCAAAATGTGTTCGTCTTCCTGGGAGGCCGTAGGCTTTAGAAACCTGAAGGCATCTGAGGTGGAAAGGAGGACTCCATTGGCCCCAGAAGGGAATCACACACTAAGCCGCACAAAGCCCTTGAATGACATCCCGCCTGTCCAAGTCCAGATGCTCACCTAACAGAGCAAGGGCAAGGCCACGTGTGAACCTTGCCAAGGACTTGGCCTTTACCAAGAGCAAGCACTTTTAAGGGAACAAAAGTGGTTGAAGGCAGACCTCAAAACTGTGAAAAGTGCATGCAGGGTCTCCCAAAGGAAAGGAGGACAGGGGAAACTTCAGAGCACAATTCAGGATGCTGAGAGAAGGGAAGCTGCAAGCTGTTTAGTCACTGCTCACCATCGGAAAGTTTGAATTTGTGAGCTGACGAAGAATTACATACTGTGTCTACCCAGACATGAACAATTCAGACAGTATTGGAAAATTACTTGAAGAGAAGCTGGATTTTCATGAAGTTCTGAATGAGTATAAATGTTTTTAGGCTGTTATCAAGAATGATGGTTTTCATAAGCACCACAAAATGGGTTCTGGAAAGACTTACGGCTGTATTGTCCTGTAATATAACTATGGTAGCAGATTGGGGAAAATGAAGCAGCCCACTGAGTAACTGACAAACTCTGCCTGGAAATTTTCTAAGGTACAATATCATTGAGTTCCTTTTTTCCTTTCTATGCCAACGGCATGAGCTATATTCTTCAGGCTGGTAACTCTCCAACATGGCTGTCATTGCAATGGCAGACTTGCTATGGAAAGTTTTTATAACCAAGAGTTTGGAAAAGTATTTTAAGGTGATACCGAAAGAACCTAACACAATATAAAGGAAAACAGCAACAACAAAAAGAAAGACACAAAACCCACATCATTTTCTACGAATTATGTGCCTTAAAATTGTGAACATTTGAAAAATAAGCATATTGTCTGGATTCCCCAGGTAGTTCTAAGTCACCAAGTGACAAAAGCAAGATTACTCATTAAAAACAAAAACGAAACCCTCCAAGCTGCAGTAGATTTAATTATGAGGCCTAAACTACCTCATACTTTCCTTGGAAGAACTAATTTGCTATGGTTTATTGTAGGATGTTTTGGAGTTTTCGTTTTTTTTTTTTTTTTTTTAAGCAAATATTTCCATATTCTAGATGGATCTTTTTTGTCATCTTTACTCTGCTTCAGAATTCCACAGAAGGTGCTCCTTCCCCCTCTTTTATACAAGTTTCTTGTTTATATTGTGAATAGAGAAGTTTCTGAACAACTTTTTGGGGACATTTTCTATCTATATTCCAAAGCATGTAATATATACATAAAGGTGATTTGTTAAACTGGTCCTTAGTCATTTGTATCATTAAAAATGAAGTTTTGGGGGGGATATTTGGAAAACAAAAAGACATGCAAACAAATAACTTATTCCTTTTTCCATATTTGTATAGCCTTCTAGAAACAGAAATACCCTTTTGCGTATTCTTTTACTGTTCTGACTTTTTTAGACCTATTATTTTTTTTACATAGGTCAATAAATTGAAGGTGTGCTACTGAAAATGTTTATGTATCTTTCCATTTATGTTCAGGGCTCACACAAAGCAATTGAAATTGCTCTACTTCAAGTAATCAGGCTGGTGAAGATTGCAGAATTTTAGTGATATTATTACTATATTTTATGGGTTCCAAGATGGCCATTTTTTCATACTTACATCGTCAAAAATCAGGGTGCATCTTTTGACTACTAACATGTTATAGTTGAATTAGCAATTTTTTTTTTCTTTCTTAGTGAGATATAAAATAGTACTGTGTCTTAGAATGGGTGAAATACAGTAGTTTATTGCCTCATGGAGGATAACCGTCGCAAATTTTTAGGCTTCCTAATCTTATGAATGTTGTTTATTTGTAACAAGTCATTCTTTCTAGTTTTGCAGACTGGCAAACAGGTCTTTTACATTCAGGAATATATTTCTGTTATCTTTTAATCCTATGCAATGGGGCAAGGGGCGTGGGAAGTGAAATATAGGGAGATTAGTATTTCTGTACAAGTACTTTACATTGAAATAAGGTATCATTTATTTTCCTGTTAAAGAAATGATACGCTCAGAATTGCAGGTATACCTTGAAAAAAATAAAAACTCGACTCTCAACTACGAAAAGAAGATACAGAAATTGAAGACACAGTGGGTCTGCTCTATGATTTTCCTCTCATCTTTTTTTGAAAAACACTTCCTAAACATTATTGATACATTTATTAATAACCAAAAAGTGACAGAGGTAAATTTTTCAACATATCAAATTGATATGTTTTTATTGCAAAATATCATACCCTCATCTTAAAAATCTTAAGTTCAAACATGAAGCAAATATATAACATAAAAGCACCATCATGCCCTATAACAGCATTACCAGATACAATTGTTAATTTATTGTGTATCAGTTCAGATTTTTTTCTATGCCTATAGTAGTTTCTTTAAAAACAGCATCATATAACAAGTACACTTTTAGAGCTTACTTTTTTCATCAAAACATGTTGGGCCTCACTTTTTGTCAGTATATATTGATCTACCTCATAAAGATGTATGTTTTACAAGGTGGATTGAAAAAAATTGCCTCACTTTCCTGGATGTTTTTTTCTCTATTTGAGGAAAGTATCCAAGGTCTGTCTTTGTATTCATAAAAGCTTAATGTTAAGCAATAAAGATTCCAGAATTGTTTTGAACTATTAAAGCCTGTTCTTAGGAACAAAGGTTCAAATGTCAGTCCTTAAGAACTTTCAGAATTGAAATGATGCCTTTCTTCGGTACAGTACAAAAGTTTTGATGTGAAAATGCAATGTCTTCCTGAAGCCTTAGAGTGCAATGAGGGAGAAACAAAAGTGATCGGCTGGAGTAGCTTAAAATGATCATTAGTCCTATGGCGGCCAAGAGTGGTGAGAAGAAAGGGGACGTGAATAATACCTTATTTTGTGGGACATGAGACCTTTCTAGCAGTGATGCTGAAGCCTGATTTTAGGGATTGGTAAGAAAAGATCCAGTTAAGCAAAAAGGAAAAGAAGCTCTCCTAGGCCTTGGAGAGTGGCATTATGGCGTTTGCCATGGCCCCAAAAGCTAGGAGAAATTTAACCAGTTTTAGAAAGTGAAAGAATAGGAAGGCAGATTTTTTCCAGGATTAAAGAAATATAGGTAATAAAGCTGTCTTTTTTGAGCTCTTGCCATTGTTGCAACGATGGACTGTTACAACACATTACTTCGTTTAATCCTTTCTTCAATTGTGTGACAGAAGTCGTCTTATCCCAGAAAAAGGATTTAAAGGAGTTCCCTGGTGGTCTAGTGGTTATGTCGCAGAAAGAGGGACCCCCTTCCAGGGCCCGAGAGTGGGCGCTTGTCTGACAGTCAGAAACGAATTGTTCCAGGAGACACACGTGCTGAGAAAGCAAGAGACTTAATGGGGGTGGGGTGCGGGCGCCCGGGGAAGAGAGCAGCATGGTAAGTGCACCCCTGAGAACAGCTCTGCCATGGAGCTTGCAGCCTCCAGTTTTAAGGTAACCAGGTTAGTTTCAGTTGTCTCTGGCCAATTACCGTGACTCGGGGTCCTTCCTGGTGACGCATGCGTGCGTGCATCTGCATGTGCGTGCATGCATGTCTCAGCAAGATGGATTCCAGTGAGAGTAGTTCTGGGAGGTTAGTAGGACTTTGGGACCACCCTTTCCTCTTTCCTTATGAGGTTTCCCAAATTCTTCTAGTTGTCGCTACCTTGTTCTGCATTCCTTATCAGGACCCCCTGTTTAAGCTAACTCATACAAGTGGTTAGTATGGTGCCTGGCCAGGGTGGGCAGTTTCAGTTAATGGTTTCCCTAACAGGACTCTGAGCTTTCACTACTGAGGGCACAAGTTTAATCACTAGTCCAGGAGCTAATCACATGCTGCAAGCCACACAGCACGGCCAAAAAAAGAAGAAAAGAAAATGATATAAAGAGATTCAAGAAGATTACGTGGCCTTGGTGGCTTGACCACGCAGAAAGTAAGTCGTAAACCCAAAATTCATACCTACTTCTGACTCCAAAACTTCTGCTGTCTATTGCCGTGATATTAATAAATAGGGACTGCTCACCAAGCACCTTCATTTAGTGGAAGCCAAAAGAAATGAAAAAGTAAGAGAAGGAGCGAACAGGAGGAGTCAGCCTGGGGAAGAGAAAGAGTGGCCAGTGGGAGGGATGCAAATCGGAATAGCATGGTGAAAATAACAGCGCAAAGGACAGTCCAGGGCAGTCTGCAGTTTGTGAGTTTTCAGGATGTGCAATTCAGACACTTCTTTCTGATCAGGGTGTGGCTTGAGGATATGCCTAATTGAAGGGCTAGTTAAAAACCAACTGGGCAAGAATTACCTCTGCACGAAGGGTGGAGGAGGAAAGCAAAGGCATTTAAGGAATGCACTGGAAAGTCCTAGGCTTCCCTAGTGGCTCAGTGGTTAAAAAAAAAAAAAAAAAATCCACCTGCCAGTGTAGAAGCCGCAGGTTCAATCCCTGGATCAGAAAGATCCCTGGAGAAGGAAATGACAACCCACTCCAGTATTTTTGCCTGGGAAATCCCATGGAGAAAGGAGCCTGGTGGGCTGCAAGGAGTCAGACACAACTGAGCTGCAGGCGTGACATGGCTGGAAAGTCCTATGAATTAGACTAGCTTTGTAACCTCCTAACCGCACTGCTCCCTCCTAGCACAAACAGAACTTTTCCCGGAAAACCATTCTTTATATCATCCTCTCCTCAAGTTCGTGAGAAAACGGTGCCATAAGGAGATCAAAGGTTGGAAAGCCAGAATGGGAAAGATCTCTTTAGGGAGACTGACAGCCCCAAAAGTGGGAAGGGCATTCTCAGCAGCCCTTCAATTAGCATTAAAGAAGCCTTCCTGGGAGCTGATAGTGGTTGTCTGGGCAGACATCACCATCTCTATAAAGCAGTGCTTATGCAGGCTTTGAAGTCAGGCAGATCTGGAGACACGCTGCCGGGCTTGGAACCAATCCCAACGTGACGGCTGTCTGGTTGTATGATCAAGGGTCATTTCCTAACCTCCCTGGGCCTCAGTTTCCTGTCTAGGACACATCACGCAAGGGTATTTTGTGGGCTGAACAAGATAACGCGCATACCAACGAGGACCTACTGTACAGAACCTGCGACTCTGTTCAGTGTTGTTTGGCAGCCTGGATGGGAGGAGCGTTTGGGGGAGAACGGAAACATGTATACATATGGCTGAGTCCCTTCACTGTTCAACTATCACAATATTGTTAATCGCCTATATTCCAGTACAAAATGAGAAAAAAAAAAAAAAACCAGACTCAAAGAAGTGACCGATCCAGGCAGTTTTGATACCTTTTAAGACAAAAGAAACAATAAATAGAGTAGCAAGAAAAACAGAAAAGATAATGCACATAAACAGCTCAGCACAAAATCTAGTCCCCAGCAGATGCTTCATAATATAAATTATCCCCCGAAAGAAAGGTGGTGGTGATGTTAAGGATTAGAGTGTCTAGAAAGTTGGGGTTCAGAGGATTTGCACTTTCTTAGTTTAACCACTGAAATGACAACACTATTGAAACAATTCATCATAGGTCTGAAGTACTGTCGGGAGCATATGGAATTTTTTTTTTTCTCCTATTTAATCCTCAGAGCAAGTTTGCAAGTATTAATCGCAAACAAAAGCTCGAGGAAACTGAGTAGTTTGCCCAAGTTACGTATCAAGAAAGCATGCAGGCTTGGATTGCAGTTCACAAATGCATTCAGTAGAACATTTGAAAATTACGAATTCGTGCCCCGCTGTTGTACACTGGAAGGAGGCTGCATAAAGATTACCCCAAGAAGTCAAACCGATTAAGATGTTTTCCTGACCTTTCAGTCAGAGCCCTCCTGCAAGGCCAGGCCTAAGGCAGGGTATAGTTTAAAGAGCCTGAGAGTGAGTGCCCTGGCTGCTTCACCCTGGGCTTGAGCCTGCTGCTGGCTCAGAGACTGGTACCTGCCTTTTCATGTGTATAAGAGTGCAAACAAGCCAGTTAGGAGGGTGGCCAGATTTAGCAAATGCAGGATGCCCAGTTAAATTTGTAAAATAGCTCTGATTTATTGGGGGAGGGAAAAAAAAGCTGCATATAGGACATTTGGGGTATCCTGATATAAAAAAATCAATAAGGGACACCAACCAAAATAATTCCACACAGAATATGTCCCATAGACATGGGACACTGGGCAGCCTTACTTGCCAGTCCTCAGTCCAAGGGCAGGTGGGACAGATGTATGAAAAGCTTTTGGGGATGGTATGCTAGGGACATAGGTCTTACACCTCTGTGTGGAGAGAGCTTGGCCCTGCTCAATACAAGCCTTTCTTCATATCAGAAACCTCCCAGGCTAGGCCTGGTTGGGTCTGTCAATATGTACAGAATGAAGCTCTTCTGGAAGGGCACCCCTGAGAAAACCTTTCCTAAAACAGTTTCCTCTGGCCTAGAACGCCGGTGTTGGCAAAATTGGTCAACGAGGACACCTAGAGGCTGGCATGGGTTATTGCAGGCAGGAGATTTCTGATGGGGCCACCTCACAACACTGAATTCAAATGGATGTACAAACCAGGTTTAAAGGCCCTTCAGAAAAAAAAAAAAATCGAACACCCGACAGTTTGATTTATTAGCAATGTCTTCTTGGGGAAGTTAAATTTTTTTAAAAATATCATATTCCAATAAGACAGAAATAAAAATTGCAGCATGAAATTGTAAGGATTCAGTAAAACCATGAACTCCCAGTGCCTCGGACACAGCTAGTGCTTATCATTGTTTGTTGTCATTATTGTTTCTAATATGACACTTTCAAGGACGTGGAATACAAGGGAGTTGTTATTAATAACTTTTAATAATACTATAAACTTTATCAATAAAATTAAAATGGTAAGTACCAATAATATTTAACTTTCACTGAGTACCAGGGCTGGGATTAGGTTAAAGTGAGTGAAATGCTTGCTCAAGTGCAAGATGTAAGGGGGTACCAGAAAGCCCAGATAAATAAAGATAAATAATATTTCAACACAATCTTTTAAAAATAATAAAGGGAATTCCATGGTGGGCCAGTGCCTCCACTGCCAAGGGCTGGAGTTCCATCCCTGGTCAGAGAACTAAGAGTCCACAAGCCAAGTGGCATGGCCACAAAAAATATATATATTTTTTTATTTTGTGAAAACTTTTATATTTGGAATTAGCCAGATGGACTCAGTTTGCATGCATGTGCACTCAGTCATATCTACCTTTTTGCAGCCTCATGGACTGTAGCCCACCAGGCCCCTTTATCCATGGAATTTTCCAGTCAAGAACACTGGAGCAGGTTGCCATTTCCTTCTCCAGGGGGTTTTCTGTACCCAGGGATCGAACCTGCATCTTTTGCATCTCCTGCATTGGCAGGCGGGTTCTTCACCAGCTGAGCCACCAGGGAAGCCCTGGATGATCCCAGATTTGTTGGCAACGTCATCATCAGGAGCCAGTCGAACACATGCCTTCTTCTCTCCATCAGTCCTGATCAGGATGTTGACCTTAGCCATGTCAGTGTCACAGAGCTTCATCACAGCCTGTTCGATTTGGTGCTTGTCGGCCTTGACCTCCACAATGAATACCAGTGTGTTGTCTTCTATTCTCTTCATGGTGAGGGGGACCTTGATGATGGCATGCTGCTAAGTCACTTCAGTCGTGTCTGACTCTGTGCGACCCCATAGACGGCAGCCCACCAGGCTCCCCCGTCCCTGGGATTCTCCAGGCAAGAACACTGGAGTGGGTTGCCATTTCCTTCTCCAATGCAGGAAAGTGAAAAGTGAAAGGGAAGTCACTCAGTCGTGTCCAACTCTAGCGACCCCATGGACTGCAGCCCACCAGGCTCCTTGGGATTTTCCAGGCAAGAGTACTGGAGTGGGGTGCCATTGCCTTCTCCTATGATGGCATAGCAGTCAAGTTTGTTTCTTCCAGGGGTGCTCTTCCTAGGATATTTGGGCTGCCTCCTGAGTCGCAGCGTTTTGGGCTGCTGGAAGGTGGGTGACATCTGGATTTTTTCTTTGTGGCTGTGGACGCCTTTCAGCACTGCTCTCTTGGCCTTCAAAGCCTTTGCTTTGGCTGTGGCTTTGGTAGGGGGACAGGAGCTTCCTTCTTCACCTTCAGCACCGTCTTTGTGAAAAGCCACAAAATATTTTTAAAAGTCAAAATAATCAAAACCTAGGCAAAAAAAAATCCACGATGAACAAAATATAAAAATTTTAAATAAGGTTAGAATCAGTATTACTGCTTATTCCTTTGGCCTCTGGCTCTAACATGACTCAGTACTAAACTACATTGAACTGCACTGTGCTGACACGTCATCCTGCCACCAGAGGAGGCGAGCATTAAATATACCCATCTTACAGACGAGAGAGGAAACCCAGAGGAACTCCTCATATACACTGCCCAGGGCCGCATAACTAAGCATAAAGCCAGAAATCTGTCCCAGATTGGAACAATTCTAAAGCTCACAACTTGCCCTTTCTATCTTCCCATTCACAAAGGGACGCAGGCTAACATTTTTCTACCCCAGGGTATAATTTCACTTGCGCTGTGTGTAGAATTGCCAGAGTTACTGAATAAAAGTAAAGTATACCCAGTTAAATTTGAAGTTGAGAAAAAAGTTTTAGTGTGTGTATGTCCCGTAATGTCCTTTATCTGACCACTCTCCTCCCTGCCCCATTACCAAGGCAACCAGACATTTTAATAAACAATTTCAAAATGGAATTTTGAATCTGCTGGATTAAGCCTGCCATATCCATACCTGAGCACACATCAGGAATAATAAAGGGCTTTAATAGAGTAACAAGGGCCAAAAACAAAAAAATAGAGGAAATTGGCTTAAAATCTTAGGCTTAATGGCAAAGGGACAGTTTGAGCTTTCTCTGGCTCTACCAAAGCCCTTTTTTAGCCCTTAATGAGATGCTTTGGGATAAGAAATTACAAGCCGGAGTTGAAATAAAGAAAATGCTTTAGGGGTTCTGTGCTGTGTATCCTACAAATGTTATTTGTTATTTTGAGATCTCTAGTTTGAGGAGACATAAATTATTTCCTTGGCACAACAGTCTGAACCCCAATTATTTGCTCCCCCTTACAGTGTAATGAAAATGGTTGAGAACATATGAAATTGGTGCTTTAAAAGCAGTGGTAATCATGTTGCCCACCTGGAGCTGAAACATTAGTAAATTTCAGCTCCTTGGAGCTCAATAAATTAAATATATTGTCAGAAGTTATTTCTTCCAATAATGTTGCTGCATGCAGATGGAGAAGGGGAAAATATTTCAAGGCCAGCCCGAACTTTAAGTCGTATTTGAGGAATTAGGTTTTTAATAATGTAAGAGTGAATCATTATAACACAACAATGGATTTTTAGGAAATTGCATGACTTGAACAACTATTTCAATTCCCAATGCACACCCTACCTACCTTGTGAAAAATTTCTAGATCCCTCCCAGGTAAATGGATCCTTCCCAAAGCAATACCTAACACTTCACACAACCCACTAATTTCCTTGTTACTGATGTGTGTGTCTGTGTGTATGTACACGCACACATGCATACTTATGTTTACTCCCCTCCCCACCTAATCTGTGAGCTCTTAGAAATCAGGGACCATGTTTTATTTAAATATGAATTTAGAATCTAAAATCAGCTTCTTGTCCAGCATGTAGTTGTATAATTGCATAGTGTTTCCATACTGTATTCATTTTCCAGAGCTGCCATAAACAAAGAGTCAGAAATTATGGATATGATGTGGGCAGGTCTGCTTTCTTTTGAGGTGCACGAGGGGGAATCTCTCTCATGTATCTCACTTAACTTCTGGGAGTTTGCTGGCAATCTTGGGCATACCTTGGCTTGTAATAGAAGTATCACCTTGATCCCTGCCTCCATGGTTATGTGACATTTTCCCTGTGTGCACATCCCACTGTCTAAATTTCCCTTTTTTATAAGGATACCAATCCCACTGGACTTCCCAAGTGGCTTAGTGGTAAAGAACCTGCCTGCTAATGTAGGAGACACAGGTTCCATCCCTGAGTCAGGAAGATCCCCTGGGAAAGGAAACCCACTCCAGTATTCTTACCTGGGAAACCCCATGGACAGAGGAGCCTGGTGGGCTACAGTCCATGGGGCACAAAAGAGTGGGGCACGACTTGGAACAAGACAACAATTCTGTTAGTTTAGGCCCCACCTTACCTTGCCTGCATCTGTAAAGACCTAATTTCCAAGGAAGGTTACATTCTGAGATACCTAGAGGGGGTTAGGACTCCAACATCTGAAGAATATTTTTGAGGTTCGAATAGCTTAAAATTATAGATTGACAGGCTCTAGTTGATTTTAAAATCTCTACTCAGCAGAGATTCTGAGGAAGGGGTAAATTCTGATTCAAAATTACCCTGAGTAATGATATTAAAGTGAATACACCTCACTTAGATCAGGCTACTGACATGTAGGAAAATAATGTTGTTCAGCCTGAATCTAGTGAACCAGGCTCTGCATTTGCACGATATTCTCAGCTGAGGCTTAGGCACATTCAAGGGTTATGTTGCTCTATTAACATCCTCTCCTCCCAAACCTGAAGTTAAAGTGATTGTTCAGAAGCCACACGCGCTCCCCACTCTAGGGTTTCTGTACAGCGACTTCAACTAGACCCGTGTATGTTACATCCACCTTGGAAGCTTGAAACCAAGAGGTACCAATGCTTCAGTCCTACAATGGACCCACTAAATCTGAATATCTGAGGGTGAACCAAAAGTCCTCGTGCGTGCTAAGTCGCTTCAGCCATGTCCGATTTTTTGTGACCCCATGGACTGCAGCCCACCAGGCTCCTCTGTCCATGGGATTCTCCAGGCCTAGAATACTGGAGTGGATAGCCATGCCCTCCTCCAGGAGATCTTCCCAATCCAGGGATCGAAGCCAGGTCTCCCAAATTGCAAGTGGATTCTTTACCGTCTGAGCCACCAGAGAAGCCCAAGAATCCTGGAGTGGGTAGCCATTTCCTTCTCCAGCGGATTTTCACTACCCAGAGATTGAACGCGCGTCTCTCAGGTCTCCTGCATTGGCATGAGGTTTCTTTATCTCTAGCGCCATCTATCGGAGGGTGAACCAAAAGGCCTCAGGTGATCCTCATATGAAGCGCAAGGCTCTAGACCCACCGAGCTGCACCTGGCCTCTCCACGCTCCTTGCCCTGGTCAGCGAATCCTCTTCCTCCTTCCTCTGACGGCTGTCTGCAGCTCCTTGGCCTTGGGGGTAGTCTTATCATGGTAGTTTCTACAAGCAAGGGTGCTGATAGAGAGTCCTGTCGTGGTCCCAGGTTTCCTGTGGAATTCAGGTACTGTTGATGAACCTAAGCCCTATGCATCACTGGGAACCTTGTTAATATGCAGTTCTGATCCAGGAGGTACGGGGTTGGGGGTCAGGGAGCCTGCATTTCTAAGGTGTTCCCAGCGCGGGCCTGTGTTTCTTGTCCGTGGCTCACACTTTAAGTAACAAGGAGCTGGCATCTGAACCATCCCTTCTGACTGGGCTTTAACGTGCTATTGACGGGTGACCTTTGACCAACGTGTGGGGGAGGAGGGATGGCAAGCTCCCTGTGTTTGAAAACCTTCATTTAAATTATAGTTGATCTTCCTCCATATATGTGGTTCCTTCATTTCTGCCGTTCCTCCGTATCCACAGTTTTGTAACCAAAAATTTAACCGTGGGTCGTGTAGCATTGTAGTATTTATTACTGAAAAAAAAAAAACCCACACGTAAGTGGATGCACACAGTCGTTGTTCAGGGATCAGCTGTCTGTGTACTTTGTCTCCTACAGAATGCCTCTGCCCTTTTCCTGAAGTTGGGTTTGTTATTTATTGAAGAAGCCATAAAACACCAGTGAGCTAGCTGGTCTGTTTCTAGTGATTCATAAACACTAATGTAGTGCCTATGTAGTGAATCTTCTAGAGTGCAACTGCTCAGGTGACAGTGAGTCTTCTTTCTCTGAAAACTACTCCTCACATTCAAAGGGCACTCCAACCCCCAAGGCCAAATCTTAAAGTGGACTCTAGAGCCTGGCAGTGTGGGTTCAAAGTCTGGCTCTGACACCTGCTAGCCATGTGATCTTGGGAAAGTCACTCGGCTTCTCTAAGCCTCCATTTTCTCCCCTCACTTCAAAGGGCTGATCTCCAGATTAAAGAAGATCGTATGTATAAAATGCATAGACAACAGCAGCCCAGAGTAAGCTCTCATTACGCACCAGCAGTGGTAATTTTGCTATTTCCTGACCTGACCCCTTAAGTATAGTTGATGGATACAGGGGTGTGTCTGAGCCAGGCTAGAGCAATCACATCCCCTCTAGGAATTTGGAATTGGAAAGTAAAAGCCTCAGAGAATGAATGCTGCTGAATCGACTTAGCAGCAGCAGCTCAAATGTTTGTCAGAGGATCAGTAGCATCAGTATCACCTGGGAGCGTGTTACATGATACACAATCTCAGGCTCCTTCCCAGACCTACTGAATACAGATGAATTTTCACAAGGTGAACATTACAATTTGAGACACACTAGGAGGAACGTCTACTATCTCCTTGGAAGGCATCCATCATGAGCTTTGTTTCTTTAAACCTGCAGCGATACCAATGCAGATTTTTATCAAATTGTTCAGTCGCTCAGTTGTGTCTCACTCTTTGTGACCCCGTGGACTGCAACACGCCAGGCTTGCCTGTCCTTCACCATCTCCCGAAGTTTGTTCAAGCTCATGTCTATCGAGTCAGTGATACTATCCAACCATCTCATCCTCTGTCATCCCCTTCTCCTCCTGCCTTCAATCTTTCCCAGCCTCAGGGTCTTTTCCAAAGAGTCGGCTGTTCACATCCGGTGGCCAAAGTATTGGAGCTTCAGCATCAGTCCCTCCAATGACTATTCAGAGTAGATTTTCTTTAGGATTTTAGGTTGTATTGTATCAAGTGTGACCAGCTAATGCCTTGTCTTTTTTTTTTTTTAACATTCTAAAAAATACTTATATTTTTGGCTAAGACCCATTTTAGCTCCGTCTTCATTGCTGTGTGCGGGCTTTCTCTGGTTGCAATACGCTGGCTTCTCCTTATGCTGGTTTCTGTTGCAGAGCACAGATTTTAGGTGCTGGGGCTTCAGCAGTTGGGCACAAGGGCCCTAGAGGGCGGGCTTAGTAGTTGTGGCACACGGTCTTAGAGGAATCTTTCTGGACCAGGGATTGAGCCCGTGTCCCCTGAATTGGCAGGCAGATTCTTAATCATTGGGCCACCACGGAAGTCCTGCTTTATCTTTTATAAGTTTGGGCTAGCTCTAGTTACTATCTGGTTCTTATAACCCTGCAGTCTCAATAGCACTGCTGACTATATTGAAATCTTGCAGGACGCTATAGCTTTTCCACCGTATCCTATCATGAAGACGAATCTAGAATCAGAGGAGGGGTTAAGCTTCTAAAGTCGGCACATAAGGTGAGAATTAGATCTGGTCAAAATGATGCCAGAAAATGTATTAGAGATGTCCCATATGAAACAGTTCTGTGTCATCTTTCAACCACTGCAATATGGCTGGCTCTGCAATACACTGCCAGAGAAGGCAATGGTGACCCACTCCAGTACTCTTGCCTGGAAAATCCCATGGGCGGAGGAGGCTGGGAGGCTGCAGTCCACGGGGTGGCTAAGAGTCCGACATGACTGAGCGACTTCACTTTCACTTTTCACTTTCATGCATTGGAGAAGGCAATGGCACCCCACTCCAGTGTTCTTGCCTGGAGAATCCCAGGGACGGGGGAGCCTGGTGGGCTGCCGTCTATGGGGTCGCACAGAGTCAGACACGACTGAAGTGACTTAGCAGCAGCAGCAGCAGCAGCAGCAGCAATACACTGCTACATCTTCACTTGAGCCCCAGCTGAAGTAGCTTCTCTTTCATGACCACATGGTACTTATTTTTAAACCCTTGATGCACATTTTGCACAAAAAGATCTCACTATGGAAGCTGAGAAAATGGATGCATATTTCCCAGCTCATATCCACTCTGGGGCATAAGCTCATCGAATGAAGTGGCAATCAACTTTACTCGAACGATTTATTTTTTCCTTTCTTGTTCTCTCTCTTTTGTTTCTCCTATCTCTGTCTCTCTCTGGCATATAGAGTTGACTGTTCACAAATTAAATGTGAGCATGTTAGGATGCTAAGTCTGTTGGTTCTCAAATCTTTGACATGCATGGCCCACTGTCCAATTGAGGTATTTCTAACAGTTACTAAAAGGCATTAAAGGCTCTACGAGATAATAAAGAAGCCAGCAACCATCGCCACATAAGCACCGCTGCAGCATCACGATGCTTGTCTCTAAAGGCATCCAGTCAGCACGCCCTTCACCTGCCTTCCAGCCTGACCTCCACTTCTCCTCTGCTGTCTCCTGGCAGTTATATCCCACATCTGGGCGTGTCACTGTCTAACAAGTTTTACCATAAACCAACCATGTGTGGCCTCAGTCCCAGCAAATGTAAGTTTTTTCATATATTGATCAAAATTTGGTGGAACATGGTGAATGTCTCTAGTCCACTGCTCTGCTTAAGGATAGTCCTCATGCTGCCGTGTGGATGAACCTAAAAAACGTTACGCTAAGTGAAATAAGCCAGACACAAAATGACAAATACTGTATGATTCCACTTCTATGAAATGTCCAGAACAGGCAACTTCATAGAAACAGAACATAAATTCCAGGTTACTAGGGGCTGGGAGAAGAAAAGGGGAGTCCCTGCTTGATGGTTGCAGAATTTCTGTGATGAAAAGCTTTGGAAATCATGGTGATGGTTTCATTGCATCATTGTAAATATAATTACTGCCACTAGAATTAATGGAAAATTTTATGGGATACATATTTTCCTGCAACTTAAAAAAGTGGGGAAAATAGTGCTCTCGTGTCCATATTACCTGTGGTTCAGGTGGTAGGAAATCTGCCTGCAATGCAGGAGACTGAGGTTCGATCCCTGGGTTGGGAAGATCCCCTGGAGAAGGAAATGGCAACCCACTCCAGTGTCCTTGCCTGGAGAATCCCGTGAACAAAAGAGACTGGTGGGCTACAGTTCATGGGGTCGCAAAGAATCAGACACAACTAAGCAGCTAATATACACTGTCCATTTTCAGTCAGCTCGGTTCATTCGCTCAGTTGTGTCCGACTCTTTGCAACCCCATGGACTGCAGCACACCAGGCTTCCCTGTCCATCACCAACCCCCGGAGCTTACTCAAGCTCGTGTGCATCAAGTCAGTGATGCCATCCAACCATCTCATCCTCTGTCGTCCCCTTCTCCTCCTGCCTTCAATCTTTCCCAGCATCAGGGTCTTTTCAAATAAGTCAGTTCTGCATATTACCAGGTCTGAATTCTTAAGATTCTCATATTTCAGTTAATGGTACTGCAACATTCATCTCCAAAGACCACCATCTACTCCATTCAAAGCTCTTCCCATTCTCTCTTCATTCTCTCAAAGGCCACCACACCTGTGTATGCAAACACACTCTGGATGTTTTCTCATTTCCTTAGTTTTCCACATGCTCAAGAATTATTTATAAATTATTAGTTTAAAAAATTATTACCTATTCTGTGCAAGGTACTGGGAATAGCACATCCTCATACATGGGCTCCACCCCTTAGCGGTTTGCAATCTAATCAGAGATGCAGAATGAAGAGTGGACAAGCAAACCCTCTGGGGGCAGGGTGCAGTCAAGGAAGGCTTCCTGAGGGATGTAACCTCTGATTCTGTGTGTGTCTTCAATATTTCTATTACTTTGTTAGAAAGAAAAAAAAAGATTTTTTTTCCCTCCCATAATTATCAAGTTTGTATAGTCACCATCTAAGAGCAGAGTCAGTAGCAAGCAGTGTGTGGTGTTAACATTGCAGGGCACTAGCCAGTTAATTCGGAGAAGGCAATGGCAACCCATTCCAGCACTCTTGCCTGGAAAATCCCATGGATGGAGGGGCCTGGTGGGCTGCAGTCCATGGGGTCGCTAGGAGTCGGACACGACTGAGCGACTTCCCTTTCACTTTTCACTTTCATGCATTGGAGAAGGAAATGGCAACCCACTCCAGTGTTCTTGCCTGGAGAATCCCGGGGACGGGGGAGCCTGATGGGCTGCCGTCTATGGGGTCGCACAGAGTTGGACACGACTGAAGCAACTTAGCAGCAGCAGCAGCCAGTTAATAGGTTTTTGTCCAGAAACCATGGCTACACAACCATCCTGACTGTAATGGACCCTCTATCCTGCAGTAATCCTAGCACATCAGAACTAAAATGATCATTATTTTCAAAAGTTAAAAAAAGAAAAAGGATAAAAAAATGTTGACCAGGATATGGGAAAACTTATTTTTATATACTACTACTAAAAATATGTTAGCATAATCATTCTAAGGGCTATTTCAAAGCAACTGTTAAAATCCATGGTGGATGGAGGAGGAATGGACTGGGAGTTTCGGCTTAGCAAATGCAAATTGTAAAACACGTATAACTGAATCGCTGTGCTGTACCAGAAACTAATATCATAAATCAACTATACTTCAATAAAATGATTTTTTAATTAAAAAATATTATGATTTTATTTAAAGATTTATTGACTTTTTTTTATTTTTGTTTGTGCTGGGTCTTCAGTGCTGCACACATTTCCTCTAGTTGCAGAGCAGGGGCTTTTCTCGTTGCAGAACATGGGCTCTAGGTGTGTGGGCTTCAGTAGCTAGGGCTCAGTAGGCACACGGACTTAGTTGCTCCATGGCATGTGGGATCTTCCCAGACCAAGGATCGAACCCATGTCCCCTGCATTGGCAGGCAGATTATTAACCACTAGGCCACCAGGGAAGCCCTGTGATTTTCTTAAAATCTGAAGGACAGGATACCTTTAGACCAAGGAACAGCACATATAAAATGCTTGGTCTTTTGTTTCTTTTTCTTCCCTCCTCCTTTTTTGAGGGTTAAGAGAAGGGGTTATGGAAATTAATAAGTTAAACTTGGGAGATAGGAAAAAGTGTCTGTGTATGACCTATCTGAGCCATCGCTAAGATTACATGTAAATAACTGAAAAAATGGTGGCTCCTGCTCGTTGGATGTCAAGTGATACAGTGGAAAGAACAAAGACTTTGGGGCCGCTTTCTCACATGGGGGTCTTTTTGGTAGAAATAATGATCAGACCTGATTGTCTTGTCATACAGTCAGGTTCTGCATGTGCTGTCACGTTTAATCCTGACAGTGTACCCATAAAGCAAGTACTATCATTACTCCCCTTTTATTTATTTGTATTATTTTTTGAAAAGCTCTCTGAAGAAGCTACAGAATTTTTGTTGTTGGTGTTGTTATTTTTATTTGTTTTAGTTTTGGCCGCGCCATACAGCGTTCAGGATCTCAGTTCCCCAGCCAGGGATTGAACCTAGGCCATGGCAGTGAGAGCACCAAATCCTAACCACTAGACCACCAGGGAACTCACCCCCATTTTATAGATAAGAAAACTGATGCTTTATTAGGTTACATGCCCAAGGTTATTTTCCTCAGCCCTCAGATGGGATTGAAGGGGCTGATTTGTTGCTGTTAGAAGTGGTTAGGAAATACCCATGAATAGTATCTAACACAGGAGTTGGTTCCTCTACCTGGGATTAATGCCACTGGATTGCTTTAGAAATGAGCCCTCTCTGGCACCATCCCCTTTGCTTACTTAAGAAACCAATACCTTTTGGCTGGAGCCCCATTTGGAAAAGCCTCGTGGAATACATGTCTTTAAAAAGTTTCAAATTCTGGTTCCAGTTAACACATGCACCTCAGTAATTAAATGGTGATGTATATAGATTTGATGCATAAATAATACTAGACTAGCAATGAAGGTCCCACCTGCCCTTCAGAAGCTGTTGACTTGACACACCCTGTAGATCCAGCACAGTCTCAACAGAGCAGAAGGTTTGGTCTGGAGATCTACCAAGGATCTCAAGGGATATAGGCATCGTGAGCCCCGTGTCTGTGTTAGGGCAGTGTCAGAAGTTACTGTGCCCTGAGACTAACGAGGTAATCAGATAAACCCAGTGGGAGAAAGAAAATAGTTCCAAACTCAGAGTCCCTAGATTCTGATCAACAGTATATTTTTAACAAGCAGAAGAGTGGCCTAAATCTATGCCTATTCTTCCAATCAATCTAGTGGCATTAATAAAGCAATTGTTAACCTTTCTTTAAAGATAATATATGAAATGTTAACCCTTTTTAAAAGATAATAAGTGAAAAGGGAGATTTATGTCAATTTAAATTATGAATCAATTCTTAGTAGTAATTAGTCTTTGACACAGGCTGTTCTTAAAAGCAAACCAAACAAACCAAATTTGTGTTCTAATCTAAATTCATTCCCAACATAGAGGACAGTAGTTGTACAGCTGATCCAAAAGAAGCTAAATAGAATCTCAGTTTGGTTTTATAAATATGATTTTTAATCACATATTTACTTTTACATTTAGCTTTACAAAGGATTCGTTGTTGTTAAGTTCCTTGGGTTCTACTACAGTTCATTTATTTCTTTTTGGCTGTGCTGGATCTTTGTTGCTGCTCAGGCTTTTGGCTCAGACGGTAAAAGCATCTGCCTACAATGCGGGAGACCTGGGTTCGATCCCTGGCTTAGGAAGATCCCCTGGAGAAGGAAATGGCAAGCTATTCCAGTACTCTTGCCTGGAAAATTCCATGGACGGAGGAGCCTGGCAGGCTACAGTCCATGGGGTCGCAAAGAGTCGGACACGACTGAGTGACTTCACTTCAGGCTTTTCTCTAGTTGTGGCGAGAGGGGACTACTCTGTTGGCTGTGCAGGGCATGGGCTTCTCATTGCAGCAGCCTGTCGTCTCGTGAAGCAAAGGCTGTAGATGGTTCGGGCTTCAGTGGTTGCGACACGTGGGCTCAGTAGTTGCGGCACGCAGGCTTGTTTGCCCTGAGGCATATGGCATCCTCCCAGACCTGGGATCACACCCACGTCTCCTGTATTGGCAGCAGACTCTCATCCACTGAGCCATCAGGGAAGCCTCCTGCAGTTTGTTTTAAACAAATAGTTTCATAATGGTACTAATAACTGTTCTCATAACTATAAATTCTGAAAATCTCTTGATAGGGCCCTGGTCTCTCTGGCTATAGAACATCTGGCACATTTTTCTTGTTTGCTTCTGTGTTATAGGAAAGTTAAATGTACAAACTTAGGAAGAAACAGGGCGTGTGATCAGTTGTACTCTAAGACATAGATGCTAGGGGATATTTCAAGGGTGGCTCTTGGTCCAAGATCCCTCTTTGTATATGGGGGTGTATACGGGTAGACTCCTACTTTTCACTACTTATTTTTCCCTCTAGGACGGAATTTCCTCCGTCTACACTATGGACCTTCGGGGCCACATTCTTCTGTTGTAGGGCCCTGTCCTTGGGATGTTTAGCACCATGCTTTGCATAAAGTAAAATCCACAGAACTTATGCATCTTATCACTAGAAGTTTGTACCCTTTGACCAACATCCCCTCAGTCCCTGGAAGCACCATTCTAGTATTGGTGTCTATGAGTTTGGCCTTTTTTAGAGTCTAGATGTAAATGAGATCATACAGTATTTGTCTTTCACTATCTGCCTTTCTCAGCTTCCCACGTGGTTCTGGTGGTAAAGAACTCGCTTGCCAGTGCAGGAGACAAAAGAGACGTGGATTTGGTTCCTGGGTTAGGAAGATCCCCTGGAGGAGGGCGTGACAACCCACTCCAGTATTCTTGCCTGGAAATCCCATGGACAGAAGAGGCGGGTGGGCTATGGTTCATAAGGTCACAAAGAGTCGGACACAACTGAAGCAACTTAGCATGCACACATCTGACTTTCCTTGTTTCACTGCCTTCAAGGTCCATATATATTGTTGCAAGAGGCACAATATTTCCTTTTTTTGTGTCCAAATAATATTATTTTGTGTGTGTGTATAATATATAATATATATATATGAGATTTTCTTTGTCCATTCACCTGTCAGTGGTCACTTAGGCTCTTTCCACGTCTTGGCTATGGTGACTATTTTGCAATGAGCATGAGTGATTTCTTTGAGGTCTGATTTAAACTCTTTTGAATATATACCCAGACGTGAGATTGCTGTGTCATATGGTGCTTCTATTTTTTATTTTTTGAGGAGCCTCTGTATTGTTTTCCATCATGGTTGTACCAGTTTGCATTCTCACCAACAGTGGACAAGGGCCCTGTTTTCTCACCAAGAGAGTTGTTCTCTTATCCGACTCTTTGCGACACCATGGACTGTAGCCTACCAGGCTCCTCTGTCCATGGGATTTTCCAGGCAATAGTACTGGAGTGGATTGCCATTTCCTTCTTCAGGGGGATCTTCCTGACCCAGGGATCGAACCCAGTTCTCCCACATTGTAGACAGACGCTTTACCGTCTGAGCCACCAGGGAAGTCCTTTTTTGATTAATAGCCATCCTAATAGGTGTGAGGTGCTATCTCACTGTGGTTTTAGTTTGCATTTCCTAGATTAGTCACGTTGAGCATCTTCTAATGTACCTGTTGACCATTTGTATATCTTCTTTGGAAAATGTCTGTTCAGATTGCCTGCTGATTTTTTATTGGATTATTTGGGGGATTTTTTGCTATTGAGTTGTGTGTATTCCACAGATACATTTGTGTGTGTGTGTGCATGTGCATGAGTGCACACTCAGTCATGTCCAACTCTTTATGACCCCATGGACGCAAAAGGCTCCTCTGTCCATGGAATTTTCCATGCAAGAATACTGGAGTGGGCTTCCATTTCCTACTCCAGGAATCCTCCCAACCCAGTGATTGAACCTGCATCTCCTGCTTGGCAGATGGATTCTCTTACCACTGCACCACCTAGGAATGAGATTATATATATAATTTCCACTTTGTTGAGAACTTTTATCATGAAAGTGTGTTGAATTTTTTGAAATGCTTTTTCTGTATTGACTGATAAGATCACATGATCCTAATCCTTAATTCTATTAATGTGCTGTATCACATTTATTTATTTGTGTATGTTGAGCCATCTTTGCATTCCAGGGATAAATCCCACTTAGTCATAGTCTGTGATCTTTTTAATGTGCTGTTAAATTCAGTTTGCTAATATTTTGTTGAGAACTTTTACATCTATATTCATCAGAGATATTGAACTGTAATTTTATTTTCTTGGCCTGTCCTTATCTGGCTTAGGTATCAGGGTAATGCATGCCTCATAAAATGAGTTTGGAAGTATTTACTCCTCTTCAGTTTTTTTTGAACAGTTTGAAAAGGACTGTTATTAGTTCTTGAAATGTTTGGTGACATTCACTAGGGAAGTTGTCTGATCCTGGACTTTTCTTTGTTAGGAGGTTTTTTTATTACTATTTCAAATTCCTTAGTCATTATTGGCCTGTTCAGATGTTTTATCTTTTTTGAAATTTTATTTATTTATTGAAGTATAGTTGATTTACAGTTGTTGTCAAGTTTCAATATACAGCAGTGATTCAGTTATATATATATGTATGTATGTATGTATATATATTTCTTTTCAGATCCTTGGGAGTTCCCTGGTGGTCTGGCAGGTGGGACTTGCCACTATCACTGTAGTGGCTTGAGTTCAACCGCTGGTTGCAGAACTAAAATCCCACAAGCTATGAGGCCCCCCAAAAAAGCCCCCCAAAAACAACCCCCTAAAACAGATTATTATCCATTATAGATTATTACAAAATACTGAGTATAATTCTGTGTTCTCTACAGCATGTCCTTGTTGGTTATCTTTCTATATTTAGTACTATGTGTATGTGGATCCCAAATTCCTAATTTATCCCCCTTCTTTTCCCTTTGAAAATCATGGATATGTATTCAGATTTTCTATTTCTTCATGACTGATTCTTGGTAGGTTGTATGTTTCTAGGAAAGTATTCATTTTTAAGTTAGGCAGTTTTTGGTGTATAATTACTCATAGCAGTTTCTTAGGATCCCTTGTATTTCTGTGGTATCAGTTGTAATGTCTCCTCTTTCATTTGTAATTTAGTTTATTTGAGTCTTCTCTTTTTCTTGGTAAGTTTAGCAAAAGGTTTGTCAGTTTTTTACTTCCTCAAAACACCAACCTTTAATTTCACTGACTCTTCCCGTTGTCTTTCTAGTCTTTATTTCTTTGATTTCTGCTCTAATCTTTATTATTTTCTTCTCTCTGATAACTTTGGGATTGTTGTTTAATCATTGTGTCAGACTCTTTTGAGACCCCATAGATTGTAGCTTACCAGGCTCCTCTGTCCATGGGATTTCCCAGGCAAGAATAGGGGAGTGGGCTGCCATTACTTTTTTTTTTTTTTTTGGAAAATGTTAAATTTTATTGTTATTTCACCATTATAATTATTGTACATAGGACTATTACTAAAGTCACTTTAGAGAGTGACTGCAAAATAGCCTGCAACTCTAGCACCTCCCATTTTATATAAGATTTCTTTTTCCCACAGAATTAATCACAGACACATCAGGAAAATAATTTCAGCTAAAAATGGTGAGGGAAAAAAAATGTGGGTGAGGTGGTAGAGATATCCTTTTATAAAATGGTAGATAGTACTCAAAAGACAGGATCCTTTAAGTTCTGGATTTAATAAGCATACCCTAAGAGGAAAATAAGAGATTTTCAAGATACATTTCTAACCTTTTAAATATGGCACCACGGATGTACCATTACTCAGCACTGCAGGGAATTAAGAATGGATTGAGATTATGGACTGTATTAGCTCCCAAATTTCTTGACAATCACACACACACAAAAGAATGAATTAATCGGGAGGAGACAGTGTTGAATTGGTAGGTAGCTTGGCAGGGGAAAAGGAAGGGAGACCAGTTCTAATAGTCCTTGACTCCAATCTAGCTGTTCCTGTTCCGTACCGTCTGACGCGCTGGTCCAGGTCCCTTCACTCGGTGTGTCACCAAAGGCAGCTTCAAGACTCAATGGCAAGAGATCATCTACAACCTCTTCATCTTCTGCTGTCTCTTTCTGCTGCCACTGATTGCAATGACCATCTGCTATAGCCACATTGTCTGCAGTGTGTCTACTCCCCAGACAAGGAAGGGGAACCATGGTGAGACTCCAACCTCCAGGCCCTAACCCCTACCCTAAAACTATTGTCTAGCCTCATTAATATGATAGCTATCTATCAAACCAAGGGGCTTGCCCAGTGGCTTAGTGGTAAATAATCTGCCTGCACTGCAGAACATTCGAGTTCAATCCCTGGGTTGGGAAGATCCCCTGTAGAATGAAATGGCAGCCCATTCCAGTATTCTTGACTGGGAAACCCCATGGACAGAGGAGCCTGGTGGGTTATAGCCTGTGGGGTCACAAAAGAATTGGATGCAACTTAGCGACTAACAACAAACTGTATCTCTAGCAGCTAATACCACACTAATTTCATTGAATGCCTTCAATTCTAACCAGCCACTAGCTATCATTCTCTGAAGTTGAGTTAGCTAGGCAAGAATTAAGAAGAAGGGTGATCACTATTCTCCTTTGCTCTTGGACACCAACAACACTTCAAACAGACTTTGTAGCTTCAGTGTACCATAGCACCTCAAATTGAAACCTTTTTTCCAGCATGTCTGTCATAATCCCTGATGGGAAGGGTGCATATAGTCCCAGGTTGGGAAGGGGAGGAGGGCTTGCAGCTTCTCTATTTATAGAGGGAAGAGCTCTATCTCACAATTTCTGCCTATCAATTTAGAAGCTGAGTGGTTCTGAATTTGAGTGAATTTTCTAAATTCCCAGCCCCTGCAGGTGAATTTGCCCTCTGCCACTTCTTATACAATCACTCCCGTGTTCATCATCGGGCCCTACGACTGGCCCTACTTATCCTGCTGACCTTCATCTTCTGCTGGACACCTTATTACCTTCTGGGTCTTTGGTACTGGTTCTCTCCCACCATGCTAACTGAAGTGCCTCCTAGCCTCAGCCACATCCTTTTCCTCTTTGGCCTCCTCAGTGCTCCTCTGGATCCCCTCCTCTACGGGCCTTCACCTTTGGGTGCTGAAGAGGGCATCAAGAACATAGTATAGACTCCTCCAGGGAAGGAGGTTCTGGAAGAGTGCCCCAACAGGAGATTTAAGCTCTTAGACAGAAGTACAAACAAATGTGGCAGCAAGAAACACAGGAGAGCAAAAAGAGACATTTCTATGTTACCACTTGCTCAGGACAGCATATATAGGAACAGAATGATTATTCCTTACTGTCATGAGAACATCTTACTTCTACCCTTGCTCTCTTAGCTTCGAAGAAAAAGAAATACTGAGCAGTGTCTCTACTTGACCCTAGCTGACACTGGAGACTATCTAACGTAGAAACTCACACAGAATTCAGTCCCTGGGAGAAATATCTTCACAGTGACCCATACTGCCTCACTGTAAATAGTACTCCAGAGCTTGCAATATTAGAAAAGGGAAGTTAAGTAATTAGAAAACAAAAATTGTACATTTATTCATAATTCAAAAGAAACACTAAACAGGGTAAGAGATTAAATATAAACACAGTAAGTTCCACCCCAGCCGTATTTCTCCAAGGTTGCATGGTCAGATGGAATCTCTGGAGAGAACACCTGAACAACAGAGGATAGGTCAGCGACGTCTCCGGTCTGGACTTCTGCTGCGTCTTCGACCACCTCTCCTCTTGCCCTTGGGTGGACCCCGAACAAAACACCAGTCTGCGCTGATTGGCTGTCCCATCAAATCCTGGCCATTGAGTCCCTCCATAGCAGCCTGGGCCTCCTTGTATGTTTCATACTCAACTAGAGTATACCCCTTTAGATATCCTGTACGTCTGTCCAGATTGAGATGGATATTTTTTATTTCTCCATACTCTGCAAATTTATCATGGATGTCTTCTTCCGTGGCTTCCTCATGGACTCCAGTGACAAAGAGAATCCAACCTTCAACAGAGCGTTGTGGTCCGGGTTCATCGCCATCCTGCTCCACGCTGTCATAATCCTCACGCATCCGCGCTCGAGACCCCTCTTCGGAGCCAAAGCCACGGCCCTTCCGTTTCTTCGCTTTTTCTTTTAGTTTGTGGATGCTCTCGTCCCCATCCTCATCCATGGCGAAATCCTCGCCCCCAGCCTCATGAAGATCAAGTACGTCCGCCATCTTTCCTTCCCTCCAACTTGCCATTACTTTTTCCAGAGGATTTTCCCAACCCAGGGATCCAGCCAGTGTCTCTGGCTTGACAGGCAGATTCTTTACCACTGAGCCACCAGGGAAGCCCAACTTTGGGATTAGATTGGTTTTATTTTTCTAATCCCTTGAGGTGTAAAGCTAGGTTGTTTATTTGAGATTCTTCTTTCTTAATAAAGGCATTTGTTGCAATCAACTTCCTTCTTAGAACTGTTTTTGCTGCATCTCATAAGTTTTGATATATTGCATTTACATACTGTTCATGCCTAGAGAATTTTGAACATGACCTTGCTAGTATGTGGAATGAGTGCAATTGTGCAGTAGTTTGAACATTCTTTGGCATTGCCTGTCTTTGGGACTAAAATGAAAACTGACCTTTTCCAGTCCTGTGGCCACTGCTGAGTTTTCCACATTTGCTGGCATATTGAGTGCAGCACTTTAGCAGCAGCATCTTTTAGGATTTGAAATAGCTCAACTGGAACTCCATCACTTCCACCAGTTTTGTTCGTAGTGATGTTTCCTAAGGACCACTTGACTTCACACTCTGCACTCTGGCTCTAGGTAAATGATCATACCATCATGGTTATCCAGGTCATTAAGATCTTTTTTTTGGTATAGTTCTTCTGTGTATTCTTGCCACAGCTTATTAATATCTTCTGCTTCTGTTAGGTCCATACTGTTTCTGTCCTCTGGGTTGGGAAGATTGCCTGGAGAAGGGAAAGACTACCCACTCCAGTATTCTGGCCTGGAGAATTTCATGGACTACAGTCAACGGGGTCGCAAAGAGTCGGACACGAAAGTGACTTTCACTTTCACTGTTTTGCATGAAATGTTCCCTTGGTATCTAATTTTCTTGAAGAGATCTCTAGTCTTTCCCTTTCTAGTGTTTTCCTCTGTTTCTTTGCATTGTTCACATAGGAAGGCTTTTATGTCTCCTTGCTATTCTTTGGAACTCTGCATTCAGGTGGGTGTATCTTTTTTCTCCGTTGCCTTTCACTTTTCTCAGCTATTTGTAAGGCCTCTTCAGACAACCATTTTACCTTTTGCATTTCTTTTTCAAGGGGATGGTTTTGATCACTGCTTACTATACAGTGTTATAAACATCCGTCCATAATTCTTCAGGCACTCTATTAGATCTAATCCCATGAATCAATTTGTCACTCCCACTGTAAAATTGTAAGGGGTTTGATTTAGGTCATAGCTGAATGGTCTACTGGTTTTCTCTACTTTCTTTAAGTCTGAATTTTGCAATAAAGAGTTCATGATCTGAGCCACAGTCAGCTCCTGGTCTTGTTTTTGCTGACTGTATAGAGTTTCTCCATCTTTGGCTGCAAAGAATATGATCAATCTGATTTTGGTATTGACCATCTGGTGATGTCCACATGTAGAGTCTTCTCTTGTGTTGTTGGAAGAGGGTGTTTGCTATGACCACTGCGTTCTCTTGGGAAAGCTCTTGTTAGCTTTTGAACTGCTTCGTTTTGTACTCCAAGACCAAATTTGCCTGTCACTCCAGGTAACAGGTTGTAGCTAAGTTCTCAGGGGCATGGAGCTGTTTCTGGGTCTGTAACTGAGACCGTGGTCCGTGAGTCAGCCGCCTAGGTGTGCATCTGCCTTCTCACAACTTCTCTCCTCCATCTGTGACTGAAAGGAGGTTTGACAATCTCCTGCCTTGATCCGAAAGTGCCCAGAGAGACACTTCTGTCCGTGAATAATGTCAAATTATTGTTGAAGGGGGACACAAGTGAGAAATATCTTGTTCATCCATCTTATTTGATAAGTGGATTTTAATTGGAGGTTGAATATAGGTTTCATATGAGACACTGACTTGATAGAGAGTAGCTGCCTGGTGTGGGGCTCTGTGAAAGATTCTGAGGTTGCTCCTGGGCTGAGAGAGTGCCGTCATCAATTAGTTATGTCTGCCACGGCCGTGACTTAGGGGAGTGCTGATACAGTGCCGTGTATTTGTCGTTACTGGTCTGTAATACAAGCCTCAGCCAGCTGTAGTAGTTGTGATTTTCTCCTGGGTGATGCCCTGACTTGGCCTTGGCAGCCCATCTGGATGCCTTGGTAGCAACTGGGTAATTGGCTGTTTATTTATCTTGCCTAAAATAGAGTACTTTTGCACTAATTAAAATTCTATTTTAATTTTAATAACGGATTGACACAGTATGCATATGTGTTTGAGCTCTCAAGAAATGTTTAAGGCTTTAAAATATGTTCTGATGCCAAGAAAGATGGGAAATCTATTGGGATGCATGCAAGAAATAGATTTACTTTAGATCAAAATATGCTAGTGAAATACCATGTTTTGATTTTTTCATGAAACTTTGGGAAGTCATTTCTTGTTATTCTTGAAACAAACATTTTGAAAAAAAGGGTACAGTCATTTTAGAAATTACAAATGCCGTAACATATAGAAAACCTCCAAATGATTTTATTTATTAAAAACTACAGCAAAAAAAACCACTAACGCAGAGTAATTTCTTTGCCTAGATTATGCCCACACTAACTGTTAAACACGCCGATACTGCGTCCCATAGTCTTAGCTCTTACCCAGAACCTTGCACTTGTATTTCGCCAGTTGCTGAGTGGTTGTTATTGTAAAGGTACCATCTGACACTCTATAATCCCCAGATTGCATTTCAGTGGATTGCAGTTGGACAGGCAGATAAATTTTTTTTTCAATTTTAGAAGCTCCATCATACCCACAAGTATTTTTTAAAGCGATGCTAGTTTGTGTTACATGGAAACATTTGCTGAGCGAAGTCAGGGAAGGTCTGGCAACCAAAGACAATGAGCAATGCTTAAATCAATCACTTTGTAATCTTTATCAGGGGGGATAATTGAAGCCAACAGGGTGAAGTTTGTTTTGAAACATTTAGCATATGACACTGTCATTAATTTAAAAATAGGAACCAAGAATTATGGGAGGTATGTAAGGAATGACGTTGGTCACAGCATTAGGGAGACAACCTCACTGTGACTAAAAAAATAAAAGCGAAATGATGATGACAGGATGAGCACAAATCAATCTCTGGTAGTGATTTCCCTAATAGTTTTGTAGTTGTTTCTCCTTCCTGGTTGGGGTGATTTTCTGAACCCCTGGAAGAAAACCTGGGTTTTCAAGTGAGAAATTCTGAAGATAGTAAGAACCATACTGTTAAAAAATGTTCATGACCCCTTGAAATAGTTTACTGAGAAATGTATTATGAACCAGTAAAACCGAAGAACTCTGAAATAATCCTTCATATTGGCTGTGCCTTAAAAAAAAAAAAAAACCTGGAGAAACAATAACTCTGACTCAGTGCTGGTCTTCTGTGGCATTTTTCACCTCTTAACTCCACAGTTTGCTCTGGAACAACAAAAGCTCACAAGTTCAGTTGTTGTAACTTTGAGTTGCAGCTTGAAGACCCGCTATATAGTACGGTTGGCTATATTATACTACAACTGGTTATTATGGATTCAAGTTGTCTTAAACGTTGTCACAGAACCTCCCACCACCTCGTGGTGTAAACTGAGACTCCGGTTAGTCTCCAGGCTGCACAGAATTGCCAGGTGGTGATATCTGTGTCCTGATGGAGTGGGAGCTGACATCTCCTTGTGGGAGCTCTGTGGCACAGCTGAGACGGATGCACAGGCCTGGTTCCACATGTCAGGGCAGAGGTGGCGACACCTGAGTTTGGGCTTTTTTATGTTCCTGTTGTCCTCATACATTCATCAAATTATTTTTGAGAAGAACTTTGGATACTTTTGATAACTATCACACATACCCTCCTTTTCTCCCCAGTCACCTTGGAAGTGGTTCATTCATTCATTCAACCAAAATACTTGATAACTCACAGTGTGCCCTGAACCATGAGAAGACATAAAGAATAGATAGGCACTATAAGTTGTCCCTACAAAGCTTTATGATGCTGGAGACATTGGCAAATCTTTTGTTATAAAAAATGCAAGGAATAACTAAGTCAACTTTCAATTAATTTACTAATAATTATATTTTATCTTTTGCATCTTAGAATGTTACCTCTCCTCCCTTTTATATCATGAAGAAAGGGGGGGAAATAGGCTAACTGCTGGCATGTCCCACCCAGCAGCATGCCCAGCTCTTCGTAGTCAGGCTGCATTCTCATCCTCACACATTAATGTCCAGCCACAATGGAAAGAGAAAGGAGAGGCAGAAGGAAGGGAGAAGAATCTTGAAGACTGTAAATTATTTCAGCAATCAGTTGCCCCTCGATACATGAAAATCTATTACTCTTCATTCAGGATTTTCATTTTGAGTCTCTATCTCTTCTAGTCACTGAGGATAACAAAGCCAATGAGATAAAGTCTCTGATCTTATATCGCTTGTACTCTAATGGACAATAAATAGTCAAATTGAGAATGTTGAACAGAATCCAGCATTGGCTAAAGGCAGCTCTCATAGACATTGCAAAGGTGTTTTGATGGATGGCAGAAATACCTGGTTAAGTGTATATCCTACCAAAAAGACCACAGAAGGGATCCTAAATCATTTAGGCTGGTAAACTCTAGTGTTTTCATTTTTAAAAATCATGTTTTATAGCCATTTGTAGTCATGTTTCAAGCACAAGCCTAGGTAACGGTGCTTTTGTATTTGTGGGAAGAAATCATTTGTGAAGAAATATTACTAGCTTAATATCACAGAACACTTTCCAAGTCATAAATGGTAACATTTGAAAGACAAATTGGTTTTGTCTTAGACAGCAATAGACCCACCTTTAGAAACAGAGTAACCAAGGAAGACGTTTTAAGATCACATTCTAAGTCCAGGGAAAATAGGATTAATTACATTATCTGCTTGTTTGCTCTTTGCTAACAAAGACAGCCTCAGGTTTCTGCAAAGTATGATGTGCAGAATCTCACTAACAAAATTGAAAATTAGATTAAAAGCAATGTTTAGAAAGGTACATTTTTTTTGGAGAAAAAAAAAGAGCCTAGGAGAAAACAAACCACGTGTTAAGAGTACATATTTGCTAACTGGTGATTTCAATTTTTTCTTTCTGCTTATCTATAACTTCTATTTTTTTCCTATAATGAGCAGGTATGATTTACATCATTTACATAACGTTTACATATTTATTTTACACAAAGAAAAGCCACTAATTTTATTTCAGTGACCGTATTTTCCAGCTCTTTCTTTGGAAAGAGACCAGAGACAAAGCTTGTGTGTAGCTTAGTAAGATTTGAAAAAATTCTGAAGACACTGAACATGGTTTCAGGTTATACTTCTCTAGTTTCTTGAAGCCCTGGCCTTTTCTCTGATATCCTGAATGCTTCTTGAGTAACAGAGCTGTGATGTCTAGATTTCTCCTTGCATTTCAATCAACTGAAGTGCCCTTGGCCTTGTATCCTCAAGTGTGTGGTGGCACCAGTCTTGTGGGTCTTTTTTCCACTTTTGAATGGTCTGCATTTTTAAAATGTCAACTTTGGTTTAAAATTTTATTTCTACATTAAGATAAAATGTGCACTGAATGAAATTCCTAGATCCCAGCTATACAAACAGATGAGTTGTGACAAATTTATCCACCTATGTAACCCACATGGGCTTCCTTGGTGGCTCAGTGGTAAAGAATCTGCCTGTTAATGCAGGAGATGTGGGTTCCATCCCTGGGTTAGGAAGATCTCCTGGAGAAGGAAATGGTGGCCCACTCCAGTATTCTTGCCTGGGAAATCCCATGGGCAGAGGAGCCCTGCAGACTATAGTTCATGGGGTCAAAAAGGAGTCAGACACAACTTAGTGACTAAACAACACTGTGAAATATAACCCACACCCCAATCAAGATTTAGCTGTCACCCCAGAAGATCCCCTAGTGCCAACTTTCCAGTCAATCCCCACCCTCCATAAGTACTGCTCTTTTGATTTCTATCTCCATGGTTTCACTTTGCCTCTTCTGGATCTCCACACAAATGGAATCTTACTGCATGTATTTTTTGGTGTCCAGCTTCTTTTATTAACCAAATGTTCTTGAAATTCAACCATGTTACTATGGGCATCATTTTTATTGAGTAGTCTTTTCTTATATACAATACCACAATTTGATTATCCATTCTTTTGTAGCTGAACTTAATACTATTAACTTTTTTAAAAGGTGGCTTTTTATTTTGTAAAGTAATTCAGAAAAACTGAGTAGGGTCTTATATAATAAATGCTAGTGGACACTTTCACCTTTTCCTTTTATGCTATTCTTTCTCTGTTCAGAGAGTCACTTTCCTGAAGTTGGTACTTCTCTTTTTTATAATACTTGATTGACTTTGAGCATCTGTGACTGTAGATAAGATGTCTACTATCACTCTGATTTTTGTTATTCTGTAGATAATTTTTTTTCTCTCTGGTAATTTCTTTCAAAGTTCTGCATTTTTATTGCAAGTTGTCTGAGAATGGCAGAGTAGGTGCAGCTGTTTTAAGACTGCTGATGGTCTAAAATGATTTAAAATTTATTTTGCTTAGTATTCAGAAAGTACTTTTACTTTGAGGACTTATGTCTTTCTTCAGTTCTGGAAAATTGTTGTTGTTGTTCTGCCACTCAGTCTTGTCTGACTCTTTGCGACCCCAAGGACTGAAGCATGCCAGGCTCCCCTGTCCTTCACTGTCTCCCGGAGTTTTCTCAGATTCATGTCCATTGAGTTGGTGATGCTATCCATCTATCTCATCCTCTGCCAGCCCCTTCGGTTGCCTTCGATCTTTCCCAGCATCAGGGTCTTTTCCAATGAATCAGTTCTTCGCATCAGGGGGCCAAAGTATTGGCGCTTCAGCATCAGTCCTTCCGATGAATATTCAGGGTCGATCTCTTTTACGACTGACTGGTATGATTACTTGGAAAATTAACCATAATTTATCTTCAAATATTGCTTCTTCACAATTCTCTCCACTCTTTTATTCTAGAATTCCTGTTAAACAAATGTGGGAACCTTAGAAACGTTCTCCATACTTTGGTTACTTTTTCATTCTTTTGGCTCCCCCATCTCATTTTGAACATCTCGGTTCTATGTTGCAGTTTAAAAATGCACTGCGTACTCAGCTGGAGTTCATCCATTCATTGTATAGTCTATTTCAATAATCGTGTTGCTTATTTCCAAGATTTTTAATTAGTTTTTTTCACATTGACCTATTAATAAACTATATTTCTAAAATAGAAGTTATACTTTATTTCCATAAACATTTTTTATTATTTTAAAGTCTATCAAAGTGTATAAATTAGTTTAATCTGGAAGGAACAAATGTTTGAAATACTGATTTTGCTGCTTATTCCCCGCAACAAAATTTTACTCCATGGCCCATTTACTTATTGCTTTCTCCATAAAATGGCCTTAATTCTTAAGTTTTCATTTAAATACAGTGAAATAGAGGTCCATGGTAGTTTCTGTGATAATGTATGCAGTGGCCTAAATTTTAATCATGTAAAATGATCCCTACAAGGATAGTGTCTAAATATTGACACACTTAAAACTTGCTGTAAGGTTTTTCTGATATTAAAATCATATATGCATTTGCAAAATATTCAAATAACTTGGACATGTTTAAAGCAGAAAACAATGATTGTTGCATATTGATAAAGATTCAGTTTCTGAAATAAATGTATATAGACTATATTTACATGTTTTAAACATTTTACCTTACTAGGCCATTTAATAACAGGCATGTTTCGCTTAATTGTAGATATTATTCCGTAATAATAAATATAAAGCTTCACCAATTTTTTAAAGATATTTTAAAGTATTAGAGATAGGAATTGGGTCTGGTTTATTTCATCAGTCCCCCATTGTGGGGCATTGAGGTTGTTTCTAGTTCACTGGAATAGACAGTGCTGTGAATACACTTTGAAATATCTGAAGTTGTGAGGATCTTTCAGAATAAAATATGCCACCTAAATCATTTCATTTCCCTTGCTTTTATTATTGTGGTAACACATAACAAAGTGTATAAGATGGACTGTTTTTAAGTGTGTAGTTCAGTAGCATTAAGTACATTTGCATTGTTGTGCAATCATTCTTGCTTTCAACAGACCGTGAGTTGAATTTACAGTTCAATTGAGTAAATTTCTTGATGATGAAATATGTTGCAGACAACCCTCAAGAAATCCCAGGCGTGCTTTCAGTGTTTAAGTGTTTTGATAGCTCTTCCTTGGATAATGTGGCTTTTCATCAAAGGATTAGGGAAATGTCATCCACATAAGGGATCCAAAAAGAAAGACTTGAGACTTGCCCACTCTGTTTACAAATGCCATAGAAAATCATACCTAAGGGTGGAATACCTAAGGGTTAAAGTATTTTGTTCTACAAATTTGATCAGACCTGCATTTATTTTTATCTGTTTTAACAGGGTGCTCATATCCCAAGTTTATAGGAAAATTAAGGCAGTTATCCTGATATTGACTTAAACATTATTTGGGATTATTTTCTATGTTGTAGAAAGCAACTAGCATTTATTTGGTTTTCTGAACCTAGAAAAAAGATGGAAAAAAATCAAGATTGGATCCAAAAATAAAAATGAAATAAAAGAAAAGTCATCAGTAATCCCTCCGCTTGGAGTTGTAGTGTTTTAGAGTATTTCCTTCTTGTTTTCTTCCTTTGACTTGGTTATATCATCGTTTCACAAAATGTGTTCTGAAGAACAAATGCTCTCTGTTAAAAAGCTTTTTGTGGTTATCAGTACAGAAGATGATTTTCTCAATTTAGAAATTCACAATTCTCGTTAGCATGTTCATAGCTTTTTGATTAAGAAATATCTCTAAATTTCTTTAACTCAGTATTCTCCACCCAGTTTGGTTCAAGAATCCTTCTTACAGCATCTTCCCATTTTCAATAGGTATTTGGTGATGATAGCACAGCTGTCTATGACTGCATTACTTGCAGTCTGCCTATTTTCATCATTTATTTGCCCCAAGAAGCAGAGCAGTTGCTTTCTTTTTTAAAAAAATTATTTTATTGAAGTATAGTTTATTTACATTGTTGCGTTAATTTCTTCTGTACAACAAAGTGATTCAGTTATACACACACACACACACACACACATATATATATATACACATTCTTTTTCATGTTCTTTTCCATTATGGTTTATCATAGGATATTGAATATGATTCTCTGTGCTATACAGTAGGGACTTTCTGTTTATCCATTCTAATAGTAGTTTGCCTCTGCTAACACCAAACTCTCAGTCCACCCCTTCCTAACCTCCCCTCCTCCTTGGTGATCACAAGTCTGAGAAGTCCCTTTTAGAGATGTTCTTTTGGGCTGTTCTGCTTATCTAGGTGGGGGCTGATATTTATCTATTGAATCTTTCTGGGTCAGGATCTAGAGTTTCTTGTCTTCATGCCTTCCTAAATATGGCTGTTATTTCTTATGTGATAGTCGATGGCCAGAGAAGAATGCACTGAAATTATGGAAGTAAATGAAGATCACCTAAATGAGAACATACAGGTTACTTACCCAGAGCTTGCTTTGGCAAGGCAGTCAGTTGCCATCACTGGCCTTTGGCGGAGACCAAAGGCAGGCAGGGAAGTGGGAAAGTTTATCATGGAAACAGGGAGGCTCAAGTCTCAGAGCAGTTGCTTTCTGTGCTATGTGACTCTAGTCTCACATAGAGATGCAATTTCTGCTGGACTGATAGGAAGCTAACAGAGGACACGGATTAAGAGCCCCAAATTTAGAGGCAGTCCTTAACTCAAATGCCTATGTTTCAGTTTTAATACCTGTCAAAGGAGGTTAATAAAAGTACTGATTATCCAAGATTATGAAAAAATTGACATATACATCTATCACTTAACGCAAGCTTAGGGGTATTAAGTGCTCAAATATGCTAGCAATATGGCTGTACAATTAATAGCAGTAGACTGTCACATTAATAGTAGTAATAGCAGCAATAGTCCTAGTATTTGTAGCAGCATTAGTAGTAATAGTAGTAGCCATCGTAGTAGAAGCTGTATTGCTAATAGCAGTAATGGTAGTGCCATTAATAGTTAGTGTAGTAGCAGTATTAGTAGTATGATAGCATCCTCGTACTTTCAGAAGTTATAGAATTAATTTACCTTTGAAATTAGGCCAAAATCAAATCAGTTTAAGAATTCTGAGATGGCTTATTAAACCAATGAAAACAAAATAGTAAATATCCTTTTGTAATTCATGCTACTCTGGAGTCTGGTAAGAGTGGAACAGGCTGGGTATTTTGAGTCTAGGAAGCAATTACCTTGTAAGTGCGCATCCTGAGGCAATGCAGTCGTGGGTCAGGGAAATTTGAGGAGAGAGCGAGGCATTTATTTCACACTCACAAAATCTTCAGGCAATTTGCAGCCAGTGAGCAGAGTCGTTGTGACCCAAATGGAATTGCATAAGAGAATAGCATGCCACAAACAGGACAGAACTGATTTATTTAGTAACATTTGGGAACCGTTTATAGAAGTTGTGTCCATTTATATTAATAGCTAGTGTTGGGGCTGATGAAATAGATGGCTTGTCCACAGTCATCGTCTCCTGAATGAAGGTGGGATGGAAAACTGGATAGATCCAAGAAAAAAGTGCTTCCTCTTACCATTAGGATTTTTCACAAATGTATCAAGCCTTAAACAGTTCTTTTACATGTATTTTATATGCTGTTTTGGAAAGACTAAAATGGAAAAGCCATTTATTTTTGGCTTGAACAATATTTGCTAGATATCAGGCATGAAAGACTCACACAATTTCTTTGTGAAAATATAAGATTAACTAATGGTTAATAAGCACTTAATATGAATAATGCCATTTAGGGTTTCCCCCCCACCAAATCCTTTAAAGTAGGTCCATTTACCATCCCACTTTTACAGATGAAGTAGGAATGAGGCCCAGAGGTTGACTTTCCCAGGGTAGGGGAGGAAAAAATTCTTATTCCTGTTGCATTCCTAGATTCTCCAATTCTCGCCCTATAAACTGTGCCAGAAGACAGATTCACAAGAGAAACATACAGATTTACTTAATGTAAGTTTTGCGTGACATAGAAGTCTTCATAAGGGAACGAAGACCCCAAGACATGCTAAGCTTGAGGGTTTTTATACTAGGTTTGATGAAGAGTGGAACGTCAGGAGGAGAAAATGAGAAAGGGCAGATGGTATGAACACAGGTAGTCAACTAGGGCCTGTTTGGATTCATCTTGGGCCCTTTGTCTTCAGGAGGGTCTCATGACCTGCTTCAGGGATGAAGAGGGAGATCAAAGAGTCCTTCGTGCACATACTTTCTCAAAGTCCTCCAGCTTAAAATAGTCAATATGCCAAGGTGCCATATTTTGAGGTAGCATGTTCTGAACCTCATCAAAGGCAAAGTTTCTAAAGGTCTCTGACCCTGATCTTTAAAATGAGTGGCTTGCAATGGTGCTGTGATTCTCATACTCATTTTTAAAATATTTATTTATTTAGCTGCACTGGCTGTATATTGTGGCTTGTGTGCTCTTTAGTTGCAGCATATGGGATCTAGTTCCCTGACCAGGACTGAACCCAGGCCCCTGAATTGGGAGCATGAAGTCTTAGCCACTGGACCACCAAGGAATTCCCTCTCATACCCATTTATACACCAGAATCACTTGAAGAGCTTGCCAAAGAAATGGAGATTCCTGGACCAAACTTGAGAATTCAGATTTAGTAATTTCTAATGGGGTGGGGGTCCCAGGCACTGAATAAACCTCTGTCAGAGATTCTGATCTGTGATGTCCTGTGTGACTATAAAAGTCAGTCGGTGATCCTACAGCTTGTTGCTCTCTTGGCATCATAGGTGGATTCTGATGTGAGAAGCTGCTGAGGTGGCAGCAGCAGAACATCATTAAGCGAAAGCACAGCTAAATCATCTGTGCATCAAATGAGGCTAATTACACCAGCAAAACTCTTCCCGTCAGCATATGGATGAAGTGCACCATGGAAGCAGCTGGGAGAGATGTACCCCCTTTCCAAACTCACTCAGCAAGATGTAAGTGAGCTGAGGCAGCGTCCCTTCCTGAAGTTTCTAAATCTGCATGATCATCAAAAGCATTTGGTCACCAGAATAGTAATACGAATCTGAAAGCTTACAAGCAACAATTCAGATCATTTTCTCAGGATAGCTTCCTATTTACATGTAAATGATTTTCTATTTTCTTTATAAACGTGCTCAGTTCTGTCCAACTCTTTGCAGCAACCCCACGAGGCTCCTCTGTCCATGGGATTTCCCAGGCAAGAATACTGGAGTGGGTTGCCATTTCCTTCTCTAGACAATCTTCCCTACCTGGTGACTGAACCCACATCTCCATTGGCAAGCAGATTCTTTTTCACTAAGAAACCTGGGAATCCTATCACAATTCCACCTAAAAGCCTCCGAGTTGCTTTCTGCAAGAGCAACAAGATTTTTTAAACCATTTTTGTTTATTGCCATTAATATAATGGTTTCTGTTATGAAAGTGGTTTTTATAAAATGTATTACATTTCACAGTTGCCGTTGTTTTTCTTCAGGTGTTTCTGTGGTTATCCGTGAAATATGAAACTGGCAATATTTAACGTGTATTGAGGGTTTGCTCTGAGCCATGCACCATCCTACTTAATTTATATATTTACATCAATATCTATCTGTATCCTCATTTAATTCTCTCATTAATAACATGGTGAATATTACTCTCAGATATCTTTTATATGATGAGGAATTAGGGGTCAGTAAGTTGCCAAACATCACACAGTTACTAAGGAGTGGAGCTGTGGTTTGAATCCAGCAGACTGATTCAAGATCTTTGGCTTTTATATCATTAATTCCCAAAGTACAAATTTTGAAAGTAATTGCAAGGATATTAGTAATTTTTAAAAGAAAAAAAAAGCTTGAATTAACTAAATAAAGTTGGGGAGTATTGGGCTAAATAAATGGGTTTATTTCACATATTATTTCTCGGAGTCTAAAAGTTCATGTGCTTTACAAATCTCTAAAAGACAATTGCAGAATATAACATTTCCAAACCTCCTTGAACACAAAACTCTTGTTGGTACAGTCTCTTTGCGTGTGTGTGTATGCGCGCGTGCGTGTGTGTGCGTGCTCAGTACTGTCCAACTCTTTGTGATCACTGTTCTGCAAGCTAAGCCTCGGAAATAATGGTCTGCAAATCAGTTGTCTGTAAAGTGGTCTACCTCTCTGCCCGCTGAGGCCAAGCTTTTACTTCCCTTTTACAGGACTGGGTGGAAGAGGACATCTCCACAAAGAGGCCAAGAGTAAGCTGCCACTGTGTATCTGTTCTTTACTTTAAAAATGATCATTCCAAGTAAATGGTAAAAGCTTTCTGGGGAAAAATGTAGCCATATATATGAAAAGCCTCTTGATCTTGGGGTGTTCGAAACAAACCATTAGGGTAGAAAGAAAATATTAGAATGTCCATTTAAAACTTCTCACATGTAATTTTTTCCATATGTTTTATTATACAGATGTCTGTATATATTTAAATTCATTTATACTTGTAAACATTATATATATTCAAGAATATATTGTTTGACAATGTATATTTTATATTTATGTATAAATACAATTATATATTATAGATGATATTGAAATAGTAACACGTGTATATAATTTGCAAATAATATACATGTATTGAGGATGGGTTATAGTAATATTGAGGGGATCACCTAAGCCATACATATGAAAAGCCCTAAATTTCCTTATGTTCTTTGACTTGGTAATTATACTTCTTGGTATGTATTCGATTTATCCTAAAGGAATAAACTTGCATGTGTATAAATATTTTACTACAGGGGATATTTATTGAAGAAGTGCTGTGAGCATCAAAAACAGTCCAAATATTCAATAATTGGAGATTGGTTACATTAATTATGGAATTTCCATATAAAGAATCTTAACAGGGAGTTATTAAAAATAATGTAGTAGCAGAATATATTATTGACTAGAAAAAAACACATGATTTTGTAAGTTAAAAAACAGACAGATGACAAACGATTATTGAGTTTATATGCCTGGAAGGAAGGACTGACTAGAGTGATAAACCAAAATGTTCATAGCGGTAGCTCTTAGTGGTGCAATAAGGGGAAATTTTATGCTTCCATGTGTTATCCTAAGTTTTATACAATAAATGTAAATTTTTGAGTAGGCACTATATTTATGTTTCAAAATTTGCACTTATAAAAGGTATACAGTAACAAAGTCTATTTTCCTAGTCCTGTCCCCCAGACAACCCATTTCTTTCTCCAGTAGCATCCACTAGTATTGGTTTCTTGTGTATCTTTCCAAGGATCTATTGATAAAGTTTGTATGAATATATATACATACATTGTTTTTATGTTTTATGACATAAATAATAGCATACAACACACTGCTTTGTACACATCTATTATTTCACCCATGTGGGGGGTATATCTGTAGAATACATTCCTACACACTGAAAGTATGCATTTGGTCAAAGAGAGTATGCATTTTTCATTTGGATAAATATTGCCATATTGTCCTCTGAAGTTATGAAAAAGAAAATATTTTCATAATTGCTTCCAGTACTTTAATGGTTTGAGTTTTTTTTTTTAATATTTCCATTTAGATCCATTTACATTTTTATCCTGGCTTAATGGATATTTAATAAGAAAAACAAATTATGTAAATATTAAATTCCTCACTCATAGTGAAATTCAAGTGCTGCTCATCCCCATCTGTTAGATCACAGGATCTGGATGCAAATAAGGGTATCTTGCAGAGGTTCAGCTTACGCTGTGGGTGAGTAACATAGCCAGACCTCTGCTCGCCTGTGTGCTGTTTTATTTGCTTCCAGAGTCTCATGGTAGTCAAGAGGCAAGCCCTGAGAGCTTGATTTCCACCTTCAAATGAATTTTTCACTTCAATAGACCTCAAGTCGCTGTTTGGATTTTTCTTCTGAAATATTGTAAGTTGCTTTCATCATTTAAATAAGAAGTGGCCTCCCCTGCAGTACTTGGGTGTGTGTATGGGCTGCATGAATTTGTATAGGAAGGAAGAGAACTAAGAATTTACTCCTGTAGAGGTTTGGGAGGCCTGGCAAACCTAAGCAGCTGTACTGAAATGTCAGATGGATTTGCACAGCTGACTCAAGCTGCTGAAGAGAGGAGCATAGTAGTTCCATAAATTGACCGTCTCCAGCCAAGCCCTGCTTAATATAGTTACAGCATGAACTTAGTTGCAGTCACCCCTAGCAGCTCAGCAAGCACCACTGGGGTTCTTGGTGGGGAGGGAAACCTCCTCAAGGTGGTATTGACCTGGGATACTTACTAACGGGGAACTTCTTGAGAGAGTTTTTTCTTTTTTTAAATCTTTGTTGATTATTTCTCCTCTTGTAGTAAGATAGAAAAGTATTGAACAGAGTCATGTCAGAACATAGCAGGAGTTCAGATCAAGAAGAAATCGATGGGGAGATTGATGAAGAAGAAATCTTGGCCACCTTGTCCCCAGAAGAGCTCAAAGAACTACAGTCGGAAATGGAGGTCATGGCCCCTGACCCCAGGCTTCCCGTGGGAATGATTCAGAAGGATCAGACCGACAAGCCACCAACAGGGAACTTCGACCATAAATCTCTCGTTGATTATATGTATTGGCAAAAGGCATCCAGACGCATGCTGGAAGACGAACGTGTTCCTCTCACCTTTGTGCCAACCAAGGTAAGTGGGGATTTGTGTACAAGGGAGAAATGGCTTCCTGGCCTGGGCTGATGCATGTCCCTGTTGTAACTGTCTTTTCTCAAGACTCCATGTTTTGTCTTGTTTTGTTGACGTTTATACATAAATCATAATATTTAATCCTATGCCAGATCAGAACTTTCTAGAACACTTACATAGTATAATTGGGAGGGAAAAAGTGGTAATTTCTTGTAAATATCTCTTTTAAAAAATTGCTGGGGGTTTCTTGTATAGGAAAACCTGTATTCTGTAGGCATGAAATTAATATTTAATGAATTAACTCATAACCCAGAAGCATTTGTCTTTTATGCTTTTTTTGACTCACAGGACCCTTTACAATGCTGAAGAAAGTTCTTTGTCCTCCTTCTGGCACATGTGTATATATGCACTATTTCACATACAATCTCAAGTATGTCACAGTCCCCCTCAAGTTCAGCCACATATCCTGCAATTAAACCAAGTCCAGTAACAAAAAATCCATTACCACAGTGCATTGGGTATCAGTGGTGAGTTTAGGAAGTTGATCCTATTAGGCTGTTTTAAAGATAGTACTTTCTTTAAATATGTTCCTTATATGAAAACTAGAAGTGCATCTCAGCATACTTTTTTAATGTTTCACTTAAAAGTGACTTGGCAAAAAGAAAACAGAGATCCTCACAGGTAAAGTCTCTTGTAGTTATGCCTGCTGATTTATTTTTGGTAGGTACATCTTGTCACATTACCATCATACCACCTGAAATTTTAGTAAAGTTATAAACTGATTTCATGGTCAGGAGAGTTTAAACATGTACTGCACTTAAGAAGGAGAAGGCAATGGCACCCAACTCGAGTACTCTTGCCTGGAAAATCCCATGGACAGAAGAGCCTGGTGGGGTGCAGTCCATGGGGTCGCTAAAAGTCGGACACGACTGAGCGACTTCACTTTCACTTTTCACTTTCATGCACTGGAGAAGGAAATGGCAACCCACTCCATTGTTCTTGCCTGGAGAATCCCAGGGACGGGGGAGCCTGGTGGGCTGCCGTCTGTGGGGTTGCACAGAGTCGGACACGACTGAAGTGACTTAGCAGCAGCAGCAGCAGCACTTAAGAAAATAAGTTGCTGGCTTTACCAAGTTAGAGTTTAAGGTACAATTTATAGACAGTTTACAACTCGAGTAAAAGCCAATTCTACATGAATACCAATTTCCGAGAAAAACAAACTTGGGTACTTTTTTTTTTAATTTTGTTTCATTTTTAAACTTTACAATCTTGTATTAGTTTTGCCAAATATCGAAATGGATCCGCCACAGGTAGCTTAATGGTTGGCTCCCCCTGCTGAGACAAATGGGAAATGCAGAGAAAACTTTAGGTAGGTTACATGTCAACTGTCAATTCCAACCTCTGATGTTATGAGCAGTAAAATCAAGGTCTTTCTTTAATTTTAGCCTTATATTTTATTGAAATAATATTAGTTTATAACACAGGTTTCACATATACAACATTATACGTTTCTATTTGTACATACAGTATTATTCTCAGTTGCTAAGTCATGTCTGATTCTTTGCAACCCCATGGATTGTAGCCCGCCAGGTACTCTGTCCATGAAATTTTCCAGGCTAGAATACTGGAGTGGGTTGCTATTTCCTCTTCCAGGGGATCTTCCTGACCCAAGGAGGATCGAATCCATGTCTTCTATGTCTTCTGCATTGGTAGGCGGATTCTTTATGACTGAGCCACCTGGGAAGATCCATATACAGTATACTCACCATTAAAAATGTAGTTCCCATCTGTAGCTCTGTAATTGGCCCCCTTTACCCATTTCCTTCTCCACAGATTAAGTTCTTGCTCACATAAGCCTCTGGGTCAAACTGCTACACCAGCTTTCAAAATGACACCTATGAGGTACACATCCTTTATGGGAAAGTGTGTAATTAATGTGTAAACATCTAATAAACATGATTGATAAGAGGCTTTTATTTTCCTTTCCAAACTAAGCAGTTTTTTTTTTTTTTTCTAAATCTCTGGTAATTTTGTCCCCTTTTATAGCTGGCTTTGCCTCCTAGAACTTTCCTTCCAAAGGAACTGGACTGGAAAGCCTGTGCCTGAAGTATCTGGGCAGTTTTCACAGAGCTAAGCAGACAAAAAATCAAAGACAACGGTTTTGGTATATTCCAAAATATCAAACTGCTCTCATTTCCCCCACAATATCTTTCATTTTCAGGGAAATTTGTTGTGCACATTATACTAGATTGGCAAACATATTAGGTATGTAAATTTTGGTTAGGCCAATAAGGAAATTACTATGTAATACAGAGTTACTGAATACAAAATTCCTATTCAGCTGTATACAAAACAAAGACTTCAGTGAATGGATAAATAATTCCATAAGGTTTTCAAAAATAATTTTTAACTGCTTCTGGAACTGAACACTATCTTTAAAAACAATAGAAGGTCTGAAAACAAAATTAACTGGGTTTCATTTTAATACATGGGAGGAGAAAAACACAACCAAAAAAATGTGTGTCTGTGTCTGTGTGCCTATAGAAATTTACCTTTATTTTGGTTGTATTTGCTTATAAAACAACTAACAAAGACATACTTTGTTTCAGAAAAAAGTCTCAGTTTAGAATTATATAAAAAGTTAAAATCCCCCCATCCCTTCCTCAGTTATCTTAGTTACCTCTCTTCCTCAAGGATAACTATTAATTTGATAAACATTGCAACAGTCTGTTTCTCATATACATTTACAAACACACATATATATATAGTGTGTACATGTATACATATTCATATATACACATAAATATACATGTAAACAAAAAGAATACTATACCTAGAGCTTATTATTTTTTTCACTAAGCAATCTTTTTATTATCTTCAATAGATACTGCTCTTCTTCATATTTCTTCACTGCTACGTATTCTAACCTTTCTAAATTTCTCTTTTAGGAAAAAACTCAAGAACAGCATGAAGCGATAGGCAAAAGCAATAAAAATATGTCCCAGTATTTAAAAGAAAAACTTAACAGTGAAATCATTGCCCATAAAAGAGAATCACAGGGCAGTGACAATGTCCAAGAAACAAATAATGATAATAATGAAGATGAGGGGGAAGATGAAGAAGATGATGCAGAAGATGAAGAAGAAGATGAAGGAAAAGAAGACAGTGAAGAGAGTGATCAAACAAAAAGAGGGGAGGAAGGTGAGATAAAGGAGCAAATAAAAAATGGTGAGAACACGTGCCAACAGGTAACTAGTAAAGTAACTGAAGAACAGAAAGGCAGACCAGAGGCTCAAGACAAAATTGAGAAAAAAATATCAAAATTGGATCCCAAGAAGTTAGCTCTAGATACCAGTTTTTTGAAAGTAAGTGCAAGGCCCTCCGGAAACCAAACGGACCTGGATGGGAGCTTAAGGCGAGTGAGACAAAATGACCCTGACATGAAGGAACTCAACCTGAACAACATTGAAAACATCCCCAAAGAAATGTTGCTGGACTTTGTCAACGCAATGAAGAAAAACAAACACGTCAGAACCTTCAGTTTAGCGAACGTGGGTGCGGATGAGAACGTAGCATTCGCCTTGGCTAACATGTTGCGTGAAAATAGGAGCATTAGCACTCTCAACATAGAGTCCAATTTCATCACAGGCAAGGGCATCGTGGCCATCATGCGGTGTCTCCAGTTTAACGAGACACTCACCGAACTTCGGTTTCACAATCAGAGACATATGCTGGGCCACCACGCTGAAATGGAAATAGCCAGGCTTTTGAAAGCGAACAACACTCTCCTGAAGATGGGCTACCATTTTGAGCTTCCGGGTCCCCGAATGGTGGTAACCAATCTGCTCACCAGGAATCAGGATAGACAAAGGCAGAAAAGGCAAGAAGAACAGAAACAGCAGCAGCTCAAAGAGCAGAGGAAGTTAATTGCCATGTTGGAGAATGGGCTGGGGCTGCCCCCTGGGATGTGGGAGATGCTGGGAGGACCAATGCCGGATTCCCGGACGCAGGAGTTCCTCCAGACTCCTCCTCCTCGACCTCCCAACCCCCAAGCAGCCCCCTTCAGTCGACAAAATGAAGTGACAAAAAAGCCATCGCAGCCGCCGAAGTACAGGACGGACCCCGACTCCTTCCGCGTGGTGAAGCTGAAGAGGATCCAGCGCAAATCTCGGATGCCAGAAGCCAGAGAGCCACCTGAGAAAACCAATCTCAAAGATGTGATCAAAACGCTCAAACCCGTGCCGAGAAACAGGCCACCCCCGTTGGTGGAAATTACCCCCCGAGATCAGCTCTTGAACGACATTCGTCACAGTAACATCGCCTATCTTAAACCTGTAAGTAGGAGAAGGGAGAAATGGTGAACACAGGGCTACAGTAAATCTCTCCCAACTCTATTCCCTGTTCGTTTTAACACCAGGACATTCTCACTGTCACTAACTGAGGGAAACCCGTCAGCATTACTGGTAGATCTAAATTATTGGTTATCCTCAAAGACACAATCTATATGACTGCTGTAACCAGGATACTAACAGCCCACATTTATGAAGCATTTAGTATGGGCCACATCCATTATATGAATTAACTCTTACAATCACCTTAACAATCCTGTAAGGTAGGTATTATTATTCTCCCTGTTTTATAAGAAGGAAATTGAGGCTTAGAGATGTTAAATAACATTTCTAGAAAAGACTCAGAAGTGGTTGAGTTGACTTTGAAATTCAGTCTTGAGCATCCCTGGTCAAGCTTTTGTTCACTCCTGCCACACAGAACTGACAAGCTGAGATCCCCAGGGAACTGCTGCAGGAATAAGTAAGAATGAGGCCTAATTAGGCCAGTCATTTGTGGATAAGTGCTTCTGTAGGGCTTTAAAAAGTTCTTTTTCAGTAGATGAGTGGATACCACCCGCTATTGCAATTATACTCTTTATATTTTAGGTAGGCGGACAATAATAAATTTAAGATTAATGTCTCCATGAATAAATGGAGCTTTAAAATATTTTACTGTTATTTCAGTTTTCTTATTATGACTCACTGTTACTACTGCTGACAGACAAAAATGTTCCATTCCTTTCAGCTTAAGTTACAGAAATAAATTTTTTTATAGTCATTACTATGAGGGGATTGATAATTAACTGCATTGTTTTAAAATCTAGTATGTAATTTAGCCACGATATTACATTAATAAAATAGTCAATATGTTATGCCATCAGAGAGTCACAGTTTTTTCAAGATAGTTGAACCATTTCCATGTAAGCTTGTTTTTTCCCCTGCTTTAAAGAGATTTATATTCTAAGACAATACAGGGAGTTTGCTGGCAGCCCAGTGGTTAGGATTTAGCACTCTCATAGCTGAGGGCCCAGGTTCAATCCCTGGTCCATGAACTAAGATCCTTCAAGCTGTGTTGTATGGCCCCCCACAAAAAAAAAAATCCACAAATATGATTGTTACTTATTCACATATATATGTATGTCCCTTATTCCCATCCCCTAGAAATACAGAATTGACAATATTTCCTTCTTCTAAATCGAAGATGACTTTCAGCTGTGACTTAGAGGGATTCTGAGTCTTCCTGTGGCAGGGGCCAGGCTGAGAGTGCTAGAGGTCACATGAGATCGGGCCGGAGATCTCTGCCTGCCCTTGGGCACAGTATCAACACTTTCTGCACCTGCTCTTCTCCAGGCAGCCAGACCTCTGCAGGGGGTGAATCAGGGTGCTGTTTTGAGAGAGGCTAGGGCTATCACTCTGTAACCAGTTGTCAAAGCAAATCCCGGCTGCCATGGTGGCTAGACAGTGAGAAAATAGCACTGGTCCGAAAAGAGTAAAGAGAAGTCTTTTTAAAATCTGCATTAAAGGTGGAATGTAGACTCAGAGTAGACAAAAGGATGAAGGTTAGATGATCATCTGACCCCTCTCCCTGCCTTCTGAAGGAATATGAAAAAAAAGTGAAAGTGATCAGTCATGGCCGAGTCTTTGCGACCCATGGACTGTAGCCTGCCAGGCTTCTTTGTTTGTGGAATTCTCCAGGCAGGAATACTGGAGTGGGTAGCCATTCTGTTCTCCAGGGAATCTTTTCGACCCAGGAATCAAACCCAGGTCTCCTTCATTGCAGGCAGATTCTTTATCATCTGAGTGACCAGGGAAGCCCTCTGAAGGAAGATTCTCCTGAGCAAATCTGCTTTGCCTGGAGTGGGCTGAATTTCATCATCCATTTGTAATAAATACTTGTCTAGTGCTGCCATGTGTCAGGCACCATGAGCAGTGAGTAAGACAGGTATAGTCGTAACCGCATGGAGCTTACAGTGTTGGTTTTCTCATTTTCATGGTCAAGATACTCTCTGCCTTTTAGTTAACTGAGGACACTTCAGCTTTGAGTCTAGATTCTAGAGCAAAAGGTATTAAGATAAATTCACGGTAATAATTACCAAACTGCCATACTCTAGTAAGTACTACATTTACTATTTTCAATAAGTTCTTGATTGGTATCAGTTTTAAGTTGTGTGTGTGTGTTTAATGTCCACTCAGAAAGAAAAATACATAGCAAAGTGAACTCTGACACAGTTTGTGAATGGGGGTTTTGTACATCAGTCTTTGCTTTGAAATGTCTTTTATCTATTCCATGGGATTGGCATCTTCTCCTGCTTTCAGTTGCCTGGCTTGGCTTGCAATAGACTCTCTTGACATGTATCTTAGATACAAAATACCACACAACTTCATCAGCGTGGTCCTATAAAATGCTCTGCAAGAAAAATGTGAAAATGCATCATCCAGCTGACAAAAATTCACTTGACTGACATCAGTTCGCTTGGTACTGCTGCATTTTTGTGCCTTGCTGCATACATAATAAATGTCTGCTTTAATGCTGACTCTTAGTACAGTCTCTCTTAAAAGACATTTTTTATCTTTTTCTTTTGAAATCATTTGAAATGTGTGGAAGTTTGAAAGAGTAGAAAGAATTCTTACAGACCCAACACAATTTCTCCTATTTGCTTTGTCATCCTTTAAGGGTATTTTAAATACCTCTGCGTGTGTTTAATTCCATCAGGACACAGCAGTGGAAGTGCTAATGGTATGAAAAGCTATACTGTGCTTGTGCGGCCGCCTGCAGCCAGCTACTATAAAACACTATTGATTGTGAGATGCTTTCTGATGTAGGGGATATGGAAACATCAGAAAACGCGCATCTTAGACTCGGTGAAATATTGTAAATGCCATCTGTGGTGAAATTTCAGGATCTCAGCAGAAAAGAGCTATTTTTGGCTGGTCAAATGAGACACAGCGACACTCACTTTAAGGAGGTAAAACTAAAGATTATGGGGGTTCCCCCTCCCCTCTTGATTGGAGGACAGAGATGTTCTTTAAACCACCAGATTTTCAAATATGAAGTTAAAATTCAATTTAGAAATCTTGTCATTCTTTCTACTGATGCTCCTACCTAAAATTCTAAATGTCCATAAACATACTTAGAATTTATTTTCTCTTAAAGGAAAAAAGTTTTTTTTCTCTCACGGACTTGGAGATGTTATTTTTGTATTTTCTAGAGCATAGATCATGAAATACTCAGTTTATATTTTAAATTTATGGGTTTTTTTTCCCTTTTAATGTTTATTCTCTCCCCATCACATGCTTCTGGCTTGGGATTCCAGAATTGAAGTTGCTAGCAGAAAATAAAGGACAAAATCTATATTCTTTCTTGGCTCAAGTGCTGCCTCCTCCAAGACGTTGCCTGTTTAAATCATTTTAAGAGAGATGTATTCTGTGGGCCAGGTATTGAAAACTAGAGGACTTAAAACCCAACCTGCAGGCCTATTTTGTTTGGCTGGAGTATTATTGTACAAATTATAAAATATCCCGCAATAATATCCACGTATCTGGCAGCATTTGAAACATCAGATCTAGCCACATGGGCCTGAATATGCATGGCACAAATAAGCTGAATTGGTGGTGGTTTCTCCCTTGAGATAGGTAATGGACTCTCCAGTTTTAACTCAGTCTCCACCATGCCCCACTTCCTGGAACCTGGCCTTTTTCACTCATTTGGATTGCTTATTGGACTCCTGTAGAATTTTTTAGTTTATTGTGTTGTTGTGTTTAGCTATGTTTTAAAGGACTTTGTCTTATCTAACTGAATTTATTAGTCACTAATTTATTTCCCTCTGAGTTGGTAACTCTGAGTCAATATGATGCCAGCCCAAAAGAAAGATGTTAGACTGGTATAGACATATCCTTCATTGATAAATATATGATTTCCTTTCAACTTAAAAAATTTGGTGGCCTACTCACTGCCAGCCATCCCAGATGAGTATCTGTACTTGCACTGAGATAGAAATCTCATGTGCAGAAACTATATAATTTACAGAGACCAACTGCATTTATATCATATGCAATTTTTGGAAGTGAAAGTGTCAGTTGCTCAGTTGTGTCCTACTCTTTGCAACCCCATGGACTGTAGCCCGCCAGGCTCCTCTGTCCATGGGGATTTTCTAGGCAAGAATACTGGAGTGGGTAGCCATTCCCTTTTCCAGGGGATCACAGGTTTGATCCCTGGGGCAGGAGGATCTCTTGGAGGAGGGCATAGCAACCCACTCCAGTATTCTTGCCTGGAAAATCCCCATGGACAGAGGAGCCTGGCGGGCTACAGTCCATGAGGTTGCAAAGAGTCGGACACAACTGAGCAACTAACACTATGCAACCTTTCAGTTCAGTTCAGTTCAGTCGTTCAGTTGTGTCCGACTCTTTGTGACCCCATGGACTGCAGCATGCCAGGCCTCCCTGTCCATCACCAACTTCTGGAGTTTACTCAAACTCATGTCCATTGAGTTGGTGATGCCATCCAACCATCTCATCCTCTGTCATCCCCTTCTCCTCCTGCCCTCAGTCTTTCCCAGCATCAGGGTCTTTTCCAATGAGTCAACTCTTCACATCAGGTGGCCTAAGTATTGGAGTTTCAGCTTCAACATCAGTCCTTCCAGTGAATACTCAGGACTGATTTCCTTTAGGATGGACTGGTTGGATCTCCTTGCAGTCTAAGGGACTCTCAAGAGTCTTCTCCAACACCACAGTTCAAAAACATCAATTCTTCTGCACTCAGCTTTCTTTGTAGTCCAACTCTCACATCCGTACATGACTACTGGAAAAACCATAGCCTTGACTAGACGAACCTTTGTTGGCAAAGTAATGTCTCTGCTTTTTAATATGCTGTCTACGTTGGTCATAACTGTCTTCCAAGGAGCAAGAATCTTTTAATTTCATGGCTGCAGTCACCATCTGCAGTGATTTTGGAGCCCCCAAAAATAAAGTCTGACACTATTCCCATTGTTTCTCCATCTATTTGCCATGAAGTGATGGGACCAGATGCCATGATCTTCGTTTTCTGAATGTTGAGTTTTAAGCCAACTTTTTCACTCTCCTCTTTCACTTTCATCAAGAGGCTCTTAGTTCCTCTTCACTTTCTGCCATAAGGGTGGTGTCATCTGCATATCTGAGGTTATTGATATTTCTCCCAGCAATCTTGATTCCAGCTTGTGCTTCATCCAGCCCAGTGTTTCTCATGATGTATTCTGCATATAAGTTAAATAAGCAGGGTGACCATATACAGCCTTGACGTACTCCTTTTCCTATCTGGAACCAGTCTGTTGTTCCATGTCCAGTTCTAACTGTTGCTTCCTGACTTGGATACAGATTTCTCAAGAGGCAAGTCAGGTGGTCTAGTATTCCCATCTGTTTCAGAATCTTCCAAAGTTTGTCATGATCCACACAGTCAAAGGCTTTGGCATAGTCAGCAAAGCAGAAATACATGTTTTTTTCTGGAACTCTCTTGCTTTTTTGATGATCCAGCGGATGTTAGCAATTTTATCTCTGGTTCCTCTGCCTTTTCTAAAACCAGCTTGAATATCTGGAAATTCATGGTTCATGTATTGCTGAAGCCTGGCTTGGAGAATTTTGAGCATTACTTTACTAGCATGTGAGATGAGTGCAATTGTGCGGTAGTTTGAGCATTCTTTGGCATTGCCTTTCTTTGGGATTGGAATGAAAACTGACCTTTTCCAGTCCTGTGGCCACTGCTGCATTTTCCAAATTTGCTGGCATATTGAGTGCAGCACTTTCACAGCATCATCTTTTAGGATTTGAAATAGCTCAACTGGAATTCCATCACCTCCACTAGCTTTGTTCGTAGTGATGCTTTCTAAGGCCCACTTGACTTCACATTCCAGGATATATGGCTCTAGGTGATTGATCACACCATCGTGATTATCTGGGTCATGAAGATCTTTTTTGTACAGTTCTTCTGTGTATTCCTGCCACCTCTTCTTAATGTCTTCTGCTTCTGTTAGGTCCATACCATTTCTGTCCTTTATCGAGCCCATCTTTGCATGAAATGTTCCCTTGGTATCTCTAATTTTCTTGAAGAGATCTCTATTCTTTCCCATTCTATTGTTTTCCTGTATTTCTTTGCACTGATCACTGAAGAAGGCTTTCTTACCTCTCCTCGCTATTCTTTGGAACTCTGCATTCAGATATGTATATCTTTCCTTTTCTCCTTTGCTTTTCACATCTCTTCTTTTCCCGGCTATTTGTAAGGCCTCCTCAGACAGCCATTTTGCTTTTTTGCATTTCTTTTTCTTGGGGATGGTCTTGATCCCTGTCTCCTGTACAATGTCACGAACCTCTGTCCATAGTTCATCAGGCACGCTGTCTATCAGATCTAGTCCCTTAAATCTATTTCTTACTTCCACTGTATAATCGTAAGAGATTTGATTTAGGTCATACCTGAATGGTCTAGTGGTTTTCCTTACTTTCTTCAATTTAAGTCTAAATTTGGCAATAAATAATTCATGATCTGAGCAACAGTCAGTTCCTGGTCTTGTTTTTGCTGACTGTATAGAGCTTCTCCACCTTTGGCTACAAAGAATATAATCAATCTGATCTCGGTGTTGGCCATCTGGTGATGTCCATGTGTAGAGTCTTCTCTTGTGTTGTTGAAAGAGGGTGTTTGCTATGACTGGTGCGTTGCTATGCAACCTTTGGTGCCAGTCAAACAAGACAACTGTTTTAATGCGTCCAGGTTCAGTTGCTCAGTCGTGTCCAACTCTTTGTGACCCTGTGGACTGTAGTTCACCAGGCTCTTCTGTCCATGGGATTTTCCAGGCAAGAATACTGGAGTGGTTGCCATTTCCTTCTCCAGGGGATCTTCTGACTCACTGAGCGAACCTACATGTTTGGCATCTCCTACATTGGCAGGTGGATTCCTTCACCACTGCGCCACCTGGGAAGCCCAACTGTTTTATTATTCACTTAACTTTACTTTCGGCTCACTTATGTGTATCTGGACTGGTTTCAGCCAGGTGCCTAAAGATACAATTAAGTTTTTCCTTCAGAAAGATTTCAGGATAATAATTTTCCAAGCAGCTTTGGTTAGCCAAAAGACTCTATGACACATTAGCAGTCATTATGAGTACAAAAATTTAAGATGATAGACTCCTGAGTTTTCATCGCTGGCCATTTTTTCTTTGCCTCATTTATTATGTCTTATTTCTTTTGAACTAAGATTTCTAGATTCTATCCTTTTGCAATTTTCTCCTTTTCCCCATCTTATCTTCTCTGTTTCAGTTATCACATAATCTAGGACAATCTCCAAATTTCCCTTTCCCTTTAAGTCGCTCAGGGTTTTCTTAGTACCTTTATTCAAAGAAAGTGAAAGTGAAGTTGCTCAGTCATGCCCGACTCTGCGACCCCATGGGTAGTAGCCTGCACCAAGCTCCTCCGTCCATGGGATTTTCAAGGCAAGAGTACTGGAGTGGGTTGCCATTTCCTTCTCCAGGGAATCTTCCCAACCCAGGGATCGAACCCAGGTCTCTCACATTGTAGACAGACGCTTTACCATCTGAGCCACCAGGGAAATCCAATCTGTCCCTTTATTCAATCTGTCCCCAAATCAAGCTTCCCGTTTCTAGATCTGTAGTTGTTGTTTCTGGTTCCAGATTTTTCACATTATCTCCATTCTCTCATACATTCAGGTCTAAAGCCCCAAATGTTGTTTGTTGTTGTTTGGTGCTAAGTCATGTCCAACTCTTTTGCGACTCCATGGACTGTAGCTTGCCAGGCTTCTCTGTCCATGGAATTCTCCAGGCAAGAATACTGGAATGGCTAGCCATTCCCTTCTTCAGGGGATCTTCCCAACCCAGGGACTGAACCCTCGTCTCCTGCTTGGCTGGCAGATTCTTTATCACTGAGCCACCTGGGAACACAAAAACCCCCAGAGGTCCCTTAATTTCCTTCCTTTTTTCTGTCCATATTTTTGCCTAAACAAAACAAAACAAAATACAAGAAGAACACCAAGAACCCAAACCCAAGAGAATCTTCAAGAGTCAAGGCCAAATCTAGAATAGAGCTTGAGCAATGTTACACTCTTTATGGAGGGAGTCTCCATAGAAGAAAGCAATGTAACATTTCAAACTCATCTCAAAGGAGCATAAGTGGACCAGAATTATACAGACCAGGAGCTGCCCTTCCCTGATACCAAGTGGGAAAAAAGGAATTTTTTATGTACAACTTTTGAAAAGTCTATGATAGTGATTCTCACATTTTAGCATGTATCACAGTCACCTGGAAGATAGAATACAGATTACTGAGCCCATCTCCAGAGTTTCTGGTTCAGTAGGTCTTGGATGGGGTCTGAGAATTTGCATTTCTGACATGTTCCTTGGCAATGCTGATGCTGCTTACTTGAAGGCCGCACTTGGACACTCAAAGTTCAGTGACATCCATGGCAAACCTTATCTCCTGATGCCTCAGGTTGACAGCTCTCACAGACACAGCATTAGGTCTCCTAGTGGATTCCGAGTTCCTCAAGGTAGATCTTCCTCATCTCTGTCCCAGGCACCCACTGAGGTGTTGACCCGGAACAGGAACTCCATTTTTGTGTGCTGAATTAAATAACCCCTGCTGAAACGGGTCTTCTCATCCTGCCCAGTTGCTCCCAGCCACTGGGTGTATGTCTGTGTGTGTACACTGTGTAATACTATACACACTTAACAAAAAAACTATTTTTAACAAACAAGTGAAGGGGGAACAGGGCCCCCTAACAATAATGTGAGTAGATTCTTGTTTGTTGAAAGTTTTATAATATCAGATCTAGTTATCTTTTCCTTATTTCTTTTTCAGTCTTTTGTGGTCTGCTTGGAAATGACTTTTTAAAATCTTATTTAGATATTTGCCTATCTTTTCCCCTGCTTTTGGTTTATAAAAAAATATTCCATATTATAGATGAATTAAAGGCTTGGATTTTAGAAGTAAGTAGGAAGCAAGAAGTCTGCTGTTTTATTTCTTTGCCAAGTAGCTAACCACTGATCAGTGACTCATTCTTTTTCCCAGTGATCTGAACTCACAACTTGGTCACATTTTAAATATGTCAGTATGTCTCTGGGTTTAGTATGTTGGGTCACTGTCATGCTCTTGAAAATATTTTTATTAATCGAGAACCCATCTATGCATATATATGTATATATGAAATAACCTATATTTTTTCCATTTGACAATGGAAAGAACACAGTTTTGACTCTCTGTTGCAGCTTTGCACTTAATTTAAGTAACTGGCATTATTTATTTTACTGGTGTTCTTCTCTGATGGTATTCTCCTTGGGTGACCCCTACCAAGTTGCAGTCACACCCCTCCCCTCCTGAAAGTCTGGCACGAGGGAGGGAGAGGGACTCAGAAGCACATGGAGGACCCTATGGATTGAAGACCATGCAGGCAACAGCAGCACATCCAAGGTTCTCCCCAGTGGGCAGGGTGTTGGGAAACCTTTTTGTCCAAAGGTTGTAGGCAAAGAACTGGCTGAAGAGAGTCCATAGCAGATGTCTGCAGTGGTCTATCACATGGGCAGGTGGACATGGACAACAGGAGGAAAGATATTTTTAAGTCATTATCATACAAAATCTCAGGGTCCTTTGGGCTTTAGTCAGCTTTCTCTGAAAGTTACCTTCATGGTGGATAAGTCATTCTCCTTAGATATAACACCAATTGAAACCTATTAAGAACTTGCTTTATCTTTGAGTTGTTCCTATGAAACAAAACTCAAAGTTGATTTTCAGTCACACTTACACTACTCTTTTGCAATTTTTTTTTAACCCTTGGAGGGGGGTTCTCCAAATAACATTGTAAAGTTTAGTGAGTGTCAAATTAGTAATAATTTTAAAAAGGAAGGACTTCCCTAGTGGCTCAGATGGTAAAGTGTCTGCCTACAATGTGGGAGACCTGGGTTCGATCCCTGGGTCAGGAAGATCCCCTGAAGAAGGAACTGGCAACCCACTCCAGTACTCTTGCTTGGAAAATCCCATGGACGGAGGAGCCTGGTAGGCTACAGTCCACAGGATCACAGAGTCGGACACGACTGAGCGACTTCACTTCACTTTAAAGAGGAAAGAACATATTTGTGTGTTCTTACAGTGGTGTTTATTTGGTGGTTGAGATGAGTAATGAAATCAGGCAGGTCCAGGTTCACATCTAGCTCTGCCACTTCCTATCCTGGTGACCTGAAGCAGATTGCCTGTTCTCTCTGAGCCCATCCCCTCTTTACAAGGTGGTCGTAAGATGAAATGAGAAAATGCTTTAAAAAGAAGTGTTAGCATTGATTACCAACTTGCATCACTTGATCCTCATGGTAGCCTTGTGAATAAAATACTATGATTTTATAGCTGAGAGAATTGATGCCCAATACTATGCAACTCCCTGGAGGAGGGCATGGCAACCCACTCTAGTATTGTTGCCTGGAGAATCCCATGGACAGAGGAGACTGGTGGGCTATAGTCCACGGAGTCACAAAGAGTTGGACATGACTAAAGCGACTGAGCATAGCATAGCATAGCATAGCATTATGCAACTCGTAAGTTGCCTAGTGGACCAGGCAGATTCTAGCACCTGCCCTCTCTTGTTTGCATTGTAAGCTTCACCACGTGCTCAGAGCCCTTGGATCTGTCCCTGTCATCAGTAGATGCCCAGTCTGTGGTGGCTGTGGTTATTGTTTTATCATGATGGGTTGGGGGCACTCTCTGGCCAGATTTTTTAATCCACTTTATACCTTTTGAGGTATGTACATTTTGCCATTTTTGCTGTAAAACACTTGAATAACTAAGATTCATTTTTCCTCCTCTTTTCAAATGCTTAAATCACAGGTGCAGCTGCCAAAAGAACTGGCATAAGAGACAACAGAATAATCAGGGGAAGAAGGAAGTCATTTAATGACTCTGGGATTAGAACTTGACGACTGCTTCAGCCGCATACTTCTGGATCCAGGTGGTGGAACTGGGAACATTGCTAAGTGATACGAGTATTTTGTAAAAGGCAGAATACTTAGCCTGTGACAAAATAGAAGCTGAAAAGGCAGGGGGAGGAGATAAACTATCCAGGGCAGCATTTTCTACTTCCAGTTGGTTGGAGTGACTTAGATGAAATTTAGAGTCTTCTAGCAGAAGTTAATATTTTCATAAACCTTTGCTTTATTATTGCTTTCTTCTGATAAATAACAATAAATATGATACAGGTGTTAACTATTATATTCCCAGTTTTGTTTTCTTCTTCCATCCACTCTGCTGTAATTTATCACACAGTATCTTAAAGAGGACAGAGCATGCTTCACTCCGTGGAAATGTGCAGGGTGAATTGAACTCCAGGCCTTTCAGAAGTTTTGAAATCGGATAATTTGTTCATTACCTCTTCTCTGGAGAATCAGTTGCGATTTCTGGTTTCCAGCCCTGCCTATCTTTCTGTCTTGGCCATTCCCCTGTGTGTTGGGGGGCACTCCGGAGAGGGGTTTCATGAAGAGCAAACGCTTAAGCCACAGGACATGGAGTGTTTCTGGAAAAAGTAACAGGGAAAACAAACCCTGCTTATATATAAAACCTTCTGTTTGCATATATACAGAGAAAATGGGAGACAGCATGCTAGTTTTGTTTAAAACAAAAGACATTATGAATAATAGATTTACTGAGCTTTGATTTTAGCTAAGTGTGTGTGTGTGTATATATATATATATATTTATTTAGTTTAGCCTGTAAATGATCTTGATCTTGTTCTCAAAAATCTTAATGAAACTTGCTAAAGAATTAAACTTGAATTCCTTATCCTATCATTCAAGGCCCTCCATCGCCTCTTCTCGGTTTGGTAATTGTCTTCTCTGCCACAGATGCTTTATATTATTTGTTCACCTTTGTTTTTTAATCTTACTATAGTTGCTTTACAATGTTGTGTATATACTATTCTTGATAAAACTTCCTCAGGCTTTTGCTGTCTACAGAGTACCCTTAGAGACTCCACAAGAGTCTTCCAGACAACTCCATCCCCAGTGTTTGTTCTTCTTTCCAAGTTCCTCGAGCCCACAATTATCTGTTCAAGTCACTAGGTGCAAAGAATCTAGAATTTTGTACTGACATGGCGTGAGACTTAGAAATCAGGAAGTCACACTTTGATGCCTTTTCTCTCTCCCTCACCTGAGCAAATAATTGGCACCTGTCTTGTTTTATATAATTATAGGCGACACATCACAGGCAAAACAGACTAGGAGAGAATGGACTTAATGAGAACAAACAACACAATATTTGGAAGGAGAAGTCGTGGGAAAGAAATATGATGTTTCCTTTTTTTAAAGGTAATTTAGTGGAAACAAAAGTATCTGAATTTAAAGTTATAGTTTTCAATCAAGTAACTAATTTTATTTAGACTAGTCAAAGGCTGAGAGTTTTGTTTTCTCCTACTTTGCTATTTCTTTAAAGCATCCTTGGATACAAATCCAGATGGTTTAAAAAGAGCTGCGATAAATACAACTTCTAAAGTGTCCAGCATATTCTGTATTTAAGAAGCTAAACTCTGATGGGACAGAGCACTCTGAACATGTTTAAAAGCTTAATTTATATTAGTAGTTGAAGTTCTGGAAAACTCCTATGTGTTTGCTTATACAGCAACAGTATTAATAAATAAGTGAGAAATTTTACAAAGCGTTAAGAGTGCTGAAAGGGAATTTTACTCTTAGATGTCCAAAAAAGAAAAGATGATCCAAATTCAAATTTACTGCCTCGTTACATGGGTTTTGTCAAGAGACAAGTGAAGTCATTCACATGCTTTTTTCTATTCACCCACTCCCACCCTAAACATCTTAATTGAAAAATTTAATTTTAGCATTTCCATGCTAGAATTTTCTATTATAATCCTTCCAGAAGTGACAATCAACCATTAATAATTATAACAGCTTTTTTTTTTTCATTCAAGTTGTCACCTTCTCCACATTTATTGCATTTTAGTCTGAAGAATTCACCATGTAGAAAATGGGTCTAAAATATGTATAAGCCCATGTCAGGTTTAAAAAAAGGATCCTATTAGGATTCAATTTTATTCTGACTGGAGATTAATAAATATTAAAATTTTATTAACAGTATTTGAAAACTAGCTGAGTATTTTTTGCTGCACAGAAATAGGCTCATCGTTTATAGGGTTGTCACTGAGTTTCTCAGACATTTAACACGTACAATAGTCTGAATAGTCTCACCCTGCACCCCCCAAAAAAAACTTTGATAAATTTTATTCTTCATATTTAGCTAAGGGTCCAAATTCTAGACCATGTGTGTGAAATCACGGTGATATCACTGTGCTGAAGATGAAGACTGCAGGTTGGGTGAGAAATCAAAATGCAAGAAAAATCAGGAGTGGCATATGCATTGCTTCCTCTTCTAGGATGTACAAGAGTCTCTTCAATGAGTACTGCCCCAACTGTCTGCATGCTAGGGAAATCTAAATATTTTCTATTCATCTATGAAATCACTCAGCTGGCAAGGAAAACATGTTATATTACTTATTTCAAAATACATTGGGAGTAAAAAGAAGAAAGTAACAGAAAATATAAACTCATGCTATATTAATTCTAATGTCTGGCTATAAAAACATCTAGTGGTGCCAAGTGCCATCTAAAAGTTCTGTGAACTGCAGAATCAATGATCATTTTCATTCCCATTTTTAAACGTGTTTGGTCATCTAGAGATGCTTTTCACATTTCAAAAGATCAGCTATTACTGTCCTCTTTCTACCCCCAAGGAATTAATAAAAATGCGTGTTCATTTCTTACCTTCTAAATGTTGCAGTTAAAAACTGAATAAAAAGAAGAAAAAGGGGAAGAAAAAAGGGAAACATTATCTTGGATATGTCTTTGTCATTATAAAAACAAAAACCATGCAATAGAAACTCATTTTATTCTGATTTTTTTTTTAACAAGCTTGTCAAGAATACAGGCTACAGAGCTGTAACCCCCTTAAAGAAGATGGTATTAGTTTGCAACAAATGCCTTCTAATGAAAACATTAATAGCATTTCAAAAATTTACAAAAAAGTTGATAAAATATTCTCCTAAGCAGCTAGCAGCTTTATGTTTGTAAACAAAATAGAAACAACTGCTTTATCCACTGCACATCAACCAGGAGGCAAAGTGATCAAGATTATTTTTTATTTTAAACAATAATAATAAAAGCTAAACTAATTGATACCCCACATATTATAATCCTAAGGAAGGAATATTTTTAGAGGAGGATGCTGAGGGGGATTAAAACAGGATAACATCATCTCCTTTCATAGTCTTTTCATTTATTCACATTGCCTTGATACTTTACAAACTGTTTCCTACAAAATAACCATACTGTTGCTGTACACTCCATGATTCTTTTATTCCCCTTAAGAAATAAGGGTGATCCGTTTCCAATCAGTTTACATAAACACACTGGAGATGTCGAGCATAACAGGAGGGTGGTTTCTTTTAGTCGGAGGCCTTTTCTCTGTGACAGCAGAGATGAGAACAGGGAGGCCTCTCTGTGCACGGTGCCACGGGTGGCTGAATGGTTCGTGCACCTCCTATTTCAAAAACACAAACGGAAAAGTAGGTCTGGACAGGGGCAAACCGCAACTCGACTTCTGCTGCAACCCTATCACCAGGGCAGCTCCGTTTACTCCTTCATTTTACTGATATAGTCAGAAAACTTGGTGATGGTTTCCTCCTGCTGCTCCAGGGCATCTAGGACAATCCCCATGGGTGTCCTCTTCAGACCAATTTCCTCCATTTTATTCTCCAGTTTGTTCTTGAGGTTCCGGAGCCTCAGCGACGCATGGATGAACATCACTACAGGGAAGTGAAAGGTGACGGTTAGCACCAAAGCACCCATTCTCCCGCCCCGCTTCGCAACTGAAGTAACAACTTTCTCCATTAGCTACAGTCCAGTCTGCTTCCCTAACAGATCCACATCCCAGCTGCTGCTGCTAAGTCGCTACAGTCGTGTCCGACTCTGTGCGACCCCAAAGATGGCAGCCCACCAGGCTCCCCCGTCCCTGGGATTCTCTAGGCAAGAACACTGGAGTGGGTTGCCATTTCCTTCTCCACATCCCACAGTGGATCCTTAAACTTTATATAAAGCTCTTTGTCAGCCTAATGGACCCAAGTCCCTGTATGGATCCTTGGACTTTACAGTATTCTTTGTGTGTGCAGGAGAATGTCGTATTCAGCAGGAAGGACCATAATCTGGCAGCCACGCTCTTCCCTTCACACATTGTTATCACTGCCTTTCAGATGCTACTTAAATACCCTGAAATTCAAAGCGAATCGATGTGATTTCAACCTACCTAAAAATGAACTTAATGCTAACCTTTTCCAGAAAAGAACTTATGCTCAGCTCAGGGGTTATCTGTGTTTTGTTCCTGCAGGAGGCACACAAGTGAAGTCCTCTTAGAAGGTGCCTCCTAACGGGCAGTTTTGCAGTGTTGGGTATAGATATCTGGATAAAAAGCTATTGCACAGTGTTGGATATAGAATGTCTGGATAAAATGCTAAGGGTTTACAGACCTTACGTAATCTGGTATTCACAGAATTTACCTGATCATTAAGAATTACCTGAGTTTGTTTGTAAGAAACAGATTTTCTCTGGCCCATCTCCTGGGCCTCCTGAACTTCTAGAACCTTTACAGGGCTGGGCTCAGGAGTCTGTATTTAAGTCAACACCTTGGGTAATCTACACCAGCACTTTTCAAACTTCTGTGTGCATACAGATCACCAGAGAGAAAGCCTGTTAGATAGGCAGATTCCCAGTCTCCAGCACCTGGAGTTGAGATTGTTGAGACCGAGGTAGGGTTCTGGAATGTAACGTTTCAGTAACCACTGTGGGTGATTTTGATGTGGGTGATTTGGGGCCCTCATTTTGAGAAGCACTCATGTGCATTCTCTCCGGAGGCTCCTAATCAAGAGTGACCACTAGAAACATTTGAGGAGCTTTCTAAAAATACAGGTTCTTTGGACAGTCCTGTGGGCCAAAGAATCAAGATCTCCACGGGATGTGGCTGAGAAACATATATGTTAAAATCATCCTGGATGATTCTCACAGTCATCAAAGTTTGGGAATCACTGACCTTGTCTAATTCCCTTCTTTTATGGATGAGTGAGCTATAGCCCATATAGGATTATTATTGTTGTTCAGTCACTCAGTAGTGTCTGACTCTGTGACCCCATGGACCCCAGCACTCCAGGCTTCCCTGTCCTTCACTGTTTCCCAGAGTTTGCTCAAACTCATGTCCATTGAGTTGATGATGCCATCCAATTATTTCACTGTCTGTCGCCCCCTTCTCCTCCTGCCCTCAATTTTTCCCAGCATCAGGATCTTCTCCAGTGAGTCAGCTCTTCCCATATAAGACAATTGGTGCAGATCACATGGCTGGTTTCCAGCAGGTCTACGAATAGAAACCTGGACCCATGACTCTTAACTTACGATATGTTTCATTACACTGCTCTGTTTTTTACAAACCGTATACTCAGGCAGAATCACTGAAATACTGTCTCTAGCACATAAAGAAATCCTGAAGAGTATTTCAAAAATGTCTAAATTTAATGATTCAATTATTTTATCCAATAAGGTGTGGGATTCACATATAAATATTCTGGGGGCTTAATCAAACAAACCCGAAACAAGGAATTGTTTTATTTAGTGGAATGGCAGCACATGAAATGCTTTTAAAGATTAAAGGGATGTTCCTGTCACTGAGTACACTATAATTCTAATTAGATTTCCATTGATGAGACTGGAGTTGTGTCTGTTCTCTATTTCAGGCTTCAGGTGCTTGGGAATCTCAGTCAACAGTGCATGTACACTTTAGAAAATGTCTAGTTCTCATCACTAGAATTGGAGTCCATGGTTACCTATACTCTGGGCCAACTTACAACGCTTTCGACGCTAATTACAATCTTCTGAGTAAGTAGAGAGTAAACATTCACTACTGTGTCAGCACGGGATGCCTGGCACTGAACGGTTAAGACAAATCTGGATTCCAGTGCAGACCATGCCACTACTGTATGACTTGGGATCCGAATTTGTTTTGTTTACTGTTGTGTCCCCAGAAGAGTGACACCGAGGGGGTGCCCAGTACGTATCTGTGCCATTAATGGGCTATTCAGCCTTGATCTGCTGTTGCAGAAAACTCTTGATAGTTTTGCAGACCTGCCAACGCACCTCTCAGAAACAGGTTAGGACATTCTCACTGGATGAATGGATCGACATTGCTTGATGATATAAGGCTCAGGTTCACTTACACAGCAAAGGAAATGTGATACCAAACACAAAGACCATGACTCCCCCGAACAGGGAGATGAGGAAGTAGCTGGCTAGCATGACCACCATGACAAACGCTGTGGGGTACTGCTTCTTCATCCGACGGAGGATGTCTTTATTGTGGGCTGCCCACACGAAGCCTGTGAACACCAGCACCACCACAATGCCTCCAAGGATCATGTTGAAGGGGCTCAGGAACCTGGAATATGGAAGAAAGGAGGCGCCCAGGTCAGGAGGAGGGAAATGAAGCGGGGAGGGGAAGAGCAACAACAAAGCTTACTTACCAAGCCCTTCATCTAAGTTGTCTCATTTACTCCTCATATCCGATGAGGTCGATAGTATTAAATCACGTCTCCAAGGAAGAAACTTGGGAACAGAGGTTAGAGCACAGTGGAGGGAAAATTCACAGGGAGGCAGTGTGCTCCTACCGAACAGCCCATCACATTAGAGGCCCAGCATTTCAATAGACTAGAGCCCCTTTGTGGATGGGCTGTCTTTAGCTTTCATACATCCTGGGCTCTAGTATATAACGATTGTATTTTCCGAGCTCCAAGGGTTTATTTAAATCCTCCTAGAATCTGCCATGCTAGATGAATGTGGAGTTCAGGTCACACAGTGGGCTTCATAAGCCAGTGTGCAGTTACACTTGTGTCTGGACTGTACAATAATTTTAAAAACTTCTACTTGAATCCCAATGTGTGTGTGCGCATGTTTAAATGCATCAACCTTTGGGTTTCTTGCTTCTCCTGGAAACAAGAAAATCTCACAAAACTAGGCCCAGTTTCCCACGTTAGCCACTGGCTAGAGTGCCTTCTCCTTTATGTAGAATAAATGCTTTCCATTTAATCTCAGGCCCCACCACTATCTACGGAATCTTTGACACAGAGGCCCCCAGTGAGCTGCCATTAACAACTGTTTTTCTAACAGCTGCCTTGCCCTGGTCTCTTACATAAGCTGCCTGGCCCATGGAGGCATTTGGGTTTATGACTCTTGGTGTTAAAGAGGCCACTCTAATTCTTTCAAAGGCCCAGAGTATCATTAGGAGATGGGTTATCAACTGAGATTTCCAGGCATAAAACTTCCAGTTTCATTGTTACATGAGCCAAAGGATACACTGCTGTGAATAATGGGGGAAAGCCATTTATAAAGAGGACATGTAGATGAAGTACTTCCTAAGTGAGAATGACTGGGCATTGTAGCCCCACCCACCCCCACCCCCCAAATTCTTAAAAGACATTTGTGGTCAGCAAGTATGATGATTTACTAACTTTTTACCCTCCTAAGAGGCTAATGAGCATGTTGCTTGGGAAGAACAAGGAGGGGTCAGTGTGTTATCAGCATCACTGATTTGGAAGACAGGATAATGAAAGGTGATGCCAAGAACTGACTTTCTCTGAAACAGAACAGATGAAGTCATTTCATATTGGGATTTATATTTAGGATAAGATTCCTCTTTAAAAAATCCCTTGAAATTTTTCGCTCTGATTCTGCCCCCTGAAACAGAAAACTTATTGTACTATTTAATATTTAAATAGTTTCAAATAGGAGTGAAAGTATTGCATATCTTAAGGGGTGAAAGCAGGGACATAATTAATGTCAAACTCCTTTGAAAAAGTTAATTTCTACTAAAATGCATGGAGCTAAACAGTGGTCAAAGTAGTAGCATGTAGTTTTAAATTAAACTCTATAATAATAAGTTGCTTATTTCATTCAGAACTCTTGCAAATACTTATACCCTTCCAGGCAAAAATCTCTTCAGAATAGATAATGTAAAGAAATTAATAAAAATGCAAAGACTGAATTGTAACAGTATTCACGAGTGATATTTATGATTTATAACTTTTAGAAACAATGTATATGGCCAACAATGTACTAAATGGTGACACATATAATTATTTTCAAAAAGTCAAAGTATGCTTTATCATGTGGGAAGGCAATCATAATTGCTTAGGTAAAAGCAACAATTCTCTCTGGTAGGTGGATTTAGAACCTATGTTATATAACTCAGAAGTAGAAACTTCTACAATCAGTACCTTATTTTATGATCAGAAATAAAGTGAACATACAAAACATAAAATGTAAAGATATAAAAGTAACTGCTCCCCAGCCCCGGCCTCCTTGGTGGCTCAGATGGTAAAAAATCTGCTTGCAGTGCAGGAGACCTCAGTTTAATCCTTGGGTTGGGAAGATCCCCTGGAGGAGGGCATGGCCACCCCCTCCAGTATTCTTGCCTGGAGAATCCCATGGACCGAGGAGCCTGGCAGGGGCTACAGTCCATGGGGTCACACAGAGTTGGACACGACTTAGTGACTGAGCATGCGCACAGGCTCTCCAGCCCCACACCTCTGGCTTTGAGCAGGCCAACTACAACAATCTTGCCTTGCTTCATCTCTCCAGTGATGCTGATGCAATTTCAATTCATGAGCACAGCCAAGCTCTGCCTTCTCCCACTCAAACTCCGGTTTCCGGCTCACTGTCCAGATCCTCTTTCAACTAATCTGCCCACCCCACCCAACTCCCGAAGCTTTCCCAACATCCAGTATATGTGCTTGCCTGCGTGTCCTCTTTCTCCCTCAGTGTTTTCATTACCTAGGTCTCTTGGCCCTTTTTTCGTTTTCATGATTCTATCTGGGGTTATACCTTCTCTCCAGCTTTGACCCTAGAATTGGTTTGGTAAAGACAAAACTGTCCTTCAAGGTCTGGGATAGGACAGGGCCAAAACAAGATCTTCTTTTGCAGGTGATGGGGAGACTGGGTGGAGAGGCTGAGAAACTCTCACAGACTAACACATTTCATTTCTAGCACCAAAACCATTATGAGAGAAATTTAAAAGACTCTAGCAGTTTTACTGGGTAATAGGATCATGGGTAGTATATTCCCATTTGCTTATTTCTATTTTCATATTTTTTCAATAGTCATATATTACTTGAAGATAAAATAATTGATATTTAAAAATAAAAGCAATGGGAGAAAGTTGCCTGAAAGAGACAAACCCTTTTACATAAACTTGATGTTGACCAAATCAATATTAACTCAAAGAACTAGAGCAGAAGTTTCAAGTTTAGGAAACTCCTTTGTATAAGCTCCAAATAGGAGATGGTTGCATGCTGATGAGTCTATGTGTATGTGTGCTAGTCACTTCAGTCATGTCCAACTCTCCGCAACCCTGTGGACCTTAGTCCACCAGGCTCTTCTGTCCATGAGATTCTCTCCAGACAAGAATACTGGAATGAGTTGTCAGTGCCTCTTCCAGGGTATGTTCCTGACCCAGGAATTGAACCTATGTCTCCTGCATTGGCAGGCAAGTTCTTTACCACTAGCGCCAGCTGGGAGGCCTGGGAGATGGTTGGTTGGTGGAAAATGTCAAAGGCCTCCATCTCAGTTCTTCCTAGAATATCTATTAAAATAATAATTCACAAGGCAGAGCATATAATAAAATGCATGCCAAGTTTTTTCTATGTTTCTCGGTACAAGTGAGGTAGACCTCTAGGCTGAAAGGCTAAATCAAGCCCAGGACAAAGAACAATGAAAAATCTAAGCTGACTCAAGCAATTCCAAATGTGCTTTTCACCTGCTCCTGTTGCTCATGTTCAAGAAGAGAGAACAGAGCAGAAAGTCCTATAGGACTGGTTTTGGCTTACCCAATGCCCAAGCTGTGATCTATAATTAGAAACCAAAGTTACAAGCTGGAAAAAATGAACAAAGTTACTTGGAGCAGAAATGATTTTCTTCTTTATTCTGCTTAAGTGCAATTCCATTCTGAGAAATGGGAAAATGCACAGCACTCCCACTGCCCTGGCACCTCCCTGTACTTGGAGCAAAATAAAATACACAGATCATCCTCCAGAGATTAAATTCATTTTCTAGTTAGTGAAGGAGTTTTGGAAACCAGTTCTTGTTTCAAATGAGTAAAGTTTTTACTCAACAGTTTGGGTTCTTAGTGACATAAATCACCATAAAGCCCAAGGACCATTAGGATAAAACTTTCATAAATATGCCACCTAGCTTTCACGTGGACAATTGCTGTTGGATTTGATAGGTGCTATTTCATTTTGGAGGTCCATGAATGAGAAAGAGGAAGGAAGGCTGGAAGCTAGATGGAAGCAAAGGAGAGAAGGGAAGGAAGAGAGGAGGGAGAGAAGAGAGAGACTGAAGGAGAGATGGAGAGATCATGATTTTCTGTCTTTGGTGAAAACAGGACTTTCCTTTACAAATCAAAAACATTAAATATGTTTTTCTAGTGTGAGTTGAAAATATATACCTACATATATATGTATCCTGGGCTTCCCAGGTGGTGCTAGAGGTAAAGAACCTGCCTGCCAATGCAGGAGACCCAGGTTTGATCCCTGGGTTGCGAAGATCCCTTGGAGGAGGGCATGGCAACCCACTCCAGTATTCTTGCCTGGAGAATCCAATGGACAGAGGAGCCTGGTGGGTTACAGTCCATGAGGTCACAAAGAGTCAGACACAGCTGAAGCAACTTAACACATGCATATGTATTCTACTCAGTAAGAAGATAAATGACAATATCAATATGACAGATAAATGTCATAGTTAAAAATTCTAGTGGAATCACTAACAGTTGTAAAAAGGCTTAGAATCCCATCACAGAACCCTGTAGCTGACTCTTCAAAGAGGAATAAGTGCAATCCCATTACACGGATGAATAAGCTGAGACCCAGGGCAGTGAATAAACATATTTAGAGGCATCCAGGAGTAGGAAAAACAGTGCCAGTTGACACAATTCATAATATAACCCATTGTGTGTTGTTAACCAGCTCCAGGGATTTCCCCCCTCAACCTTTTAGAACCCTTTTCTTCTAGTTTGGGGTAAGCAACTAAAGGTCATTCTAGGAAATCCCTCAACATTCTCATTTGTCTCTAAAGGAAGGTAGTTATGAGCGGGTGTGGACGCAGGTCCTAAACTTACCAACGTGACTCAGTTAACTATGGCTGTAGTTTCAACACAAGTTGCTAAAAGAAAAATAAAACTCTTGGCCAACTGCAGAATTTTAGATCTAGCATGGATCTTGAAAACACATCTCATTCTACACAGAAAGCATTAGTTGCTCGGTCATGTCCGACTCTTTGCAACCTCATGGACTGTAGCCTCTGTCCATGGAATTTTCTACACAGAATTAAGGTAAGAAACAGGTAAGTTAATAAATTTGTCCTGAGGCTCCCAACTGCAGTGCTGGTGATAAAAGTTTATTCAGAGATCTTCAGATTGACTCAAAGTGCACATTTGTTAATGCCTGCCACGATGTAATGCCAACAAGAACCAAAGAGGCAGTGAAATATTTTCTGAGCAACAGAAGCAGCTTTGCACTGCGTTCCAATTTTCTAACCCCCAAAAAGCTATTTTTGTAGTTTGGTTCCTGAGGAAGCCTGACTCACTAAGAAAGCGGGGGAACCATTTACTCACAGTGCACTTCTCTAAATTGGTGATATTTTTCTGAGGTTCTGAAACAACCAGAGGAGTCACTGCAAATATGAATCCACCCATCCATTTTCTTGCTTCCTAGTGCTCTTAGGATAAAAACAGGATTCTTTCCACACTCTACATGGCCCTGCAGGCTCGACCCCTGCCTGCCTCTGCAGCCAGGGCCACTGCGTACCGTTGCGTAGCTGGTATCTGGGACAAGGGTGCTGAGCTGAGGTGGGAAACAGGAGCCTGAAATTCAGGCCACGCTTCACCTGCCAAACCTGTGCTTTGCCTTACACTGCCTCCGCAGGAGGAACAGACCATTTCAGTCATCAGTATGAGGGATGCCTAAGGGCTATAGCATCTCTGCCTGTCAGCTTTCTCACACCACTGCCTCCTGATTTTCCGCACCATCCACTGGGGTTTCTGTCTGTCTCTAGAGCCCACTCAACCCCTGGTCAATCCCAAGCCTAAGCACAAACCATTCTTTCTGCCCGATTCCTATCTCCTTCAAATCTCAGCTTAATCAGCTTTTCCCTAGTCTTTTGAACACATCCTAGCACCATCTGCCTCTTCTTCACAACCCCTAAGGTGATACATAACTGTGTGTGCTCAGTCACTTCAGTCATGTCCGACTCTTTGTGACCCTGTGGACCGTAGCCTGCCAGGCACTCTCTCCACAGGATTCTCCAGGACAGAATACTGGAGTGAGTTGCCATAAATTCAGTGGTGATTTGATACTTATTTGAATGAGTATCTTATGAATGTCTCTGTCTCCCACTAGAGATTAAGCACTATGAGGGCAGGGACCGTGATATTTTCTCCCCAGCACTTGACATGACACTTGGCACAGAGCAGGAATTTGATAAATGTTTGTTGAAAGAAAGAAAAAAAAAAGTAGCACATTTTCCTATTATTTAAAGTAAGCTCAGCAACTTTGTATCGTCATGAAATAAGTGATGTGAGATTTATCTTGAACAAATTGCTCTTATTCCTCACTGTACACTAAACATTACTGTAAATATAGTCCCTGCTTTTGTACCTTCACAGAGCTGTGATGAAAGGAACAAATGAAAAACTAGAAGTAGGAAAAACTCCTATGTGATATAAGAAAAGATCAGATGAGATCACAGGACCCTTGGGCTTGCTGCAAGGAAGACTCTTTTCTAAGTTCTGTCTCTAGTGCTGGCTGGGGGCCAGGAGGAGGGCAGGTAGGACAGAGGGAGATCCATCCTCCTATAGACCTGCCTACGTAGGCCCCCTTGCTCTCGGATTCCACAGATAACCCCAACCATCTTCTGTGGTTACTTCCCACAGGGCTTTCTTCCTGGCAAGAACTATCTCTGATTATAAGGTATAAACGTATTAAACGCACAAATCAGTTTTGAGTAAACGTGATCAGTGTCTCCTGTATCTCTTGATCACAGGCAGTTAACATGGGCAGAGTTTGGTCTCTTTTGTCACAGAAAGGTCAAAGTAACCTAACCTTGAGATTCTCTTAATCGACTGAATCAGCCCACAAAATTTATTGCATACTCGCTGTGTACTGAATATTTGTTACACTGTGTGTATTGGTATCATCAAACTAAACACAGCCTGATGAGCCACTGTCTTGGCAACAGTTGGCTTGTTAAAAGTATCCATTGTAAGATATATTTTGGGAACCTCTGGGTTTTCTTCTGTGTTTATCAAGCTCATTGCTTGTTTTATTTGTATTAAACAACAGCTTGAACCTAAGTTAGAAGCTATAAGTCTCACCTCCCACAGCCGTGAAGCTTCAAATAGTCACTATACAAGGGATTAGACTGCAGCAGATCCTTTTAAAAATATTTATTTATGTATCTGTGCCATGTGGCAGCATGCAAACTCTTAGTTGTAGCTTGTGGGATCCAGTTCCTCAACAGGGATCAAACCTGGGACCCCCACCTTGGGAGCACAGAACTCTAGCCACTGGATCACCAGGGAAGTCCCAGAAAATCCTTTTTAAACTTTTATTATGGCAAATTCTAAAGGTAAAGAGAATGGTGTAATGAACTTCATGTATACTGATCACTGCTTTCAACAATTAGGAACTCATGGTTAATCTCATAATAATGCTTTAGAACTCAAGTGGAAAGATATTTGTTTAAAAACTGTTCTTTCTGAATGCTTTTAGTTGAGGTAACTAAATTGTCACATGGCAAGTTCTTACAGCGCTGTGGAGAGAAGACAGTTGTTTGGACAAATGCTAATGAGTCTGGTGACACATAAACTCCCCTCCCACAAGCAAATCCTTCTTTATTTATCTTCCACTAACCCTGGAGAAGGAAATGGCAACCCACTCCAGTATTCTTGCCTGGAGAATTTCACGGACAGAGGAGACTGGTGGGCTACAGTCTGTGGGGTCGCAAAGAGTAGGACACAAGAGACTAACACATTCACTTTCAACCCCAATTTCCGCATTCCTTTGTATTTCCTGGAGACAAGGAGGATTTCACTGATGGGATACAAGGGGGATTCATAGAAGCAGAAGCCAGAGCCTCAGTCTTCCACTTGGGATAGGCTTTCTGCCTTCCAAGTGTCTCCATTTTGTGAATGCTCCCTGGGAGAAAAGACCAGGAAATCCTATCTATTTATATGGGTAAATGTTCCCAGAACTGAAAGATAGCCTACAGGTTTTGCTTAAGATCACAGACACAAAAGTGTTTCCTGAAACAAGAAGCCAAGCTCACTACAAGAGACAGGATGGATGTTCTAAATATTCTGAAGCTGAGTCATTCATTTATCCAAATCAAAAATAAAAAAGTCTAATGGCACTGCTCAATTTGGTAGATGTCCAGTTCACCTTTTAGAACTGCATTTCCTGTACAGAGCTCTCTGCCCCTAGTAAGCTGACTGAGAGCTTTTGCCCTCTTAGAAAGAGATAAAAAAAAAAAAGATCAAAAAATAAATAAATAAATAAATAAATAAAAGAAAGAGATCAAAAAGAACCCCAAATCCATTTATTTATTTGCACATTTACCCAGAATCATTGTAAATCCTTACACAGGGAAAGGAGATAGAAACTACTAACACCAGTCTGGCAGCAGTAGGGGATTTTTTTTTTTTAAGGGTATATGGGGAGATGTTGAGAAAAACAAGGTTACATACGTAGTGTCAGAGAAGATGATCTAATGAATTCTTATTTGATGAGGAATTTTCAGATTAAAATTTTACTGAGTGTTGACAGACCTCTTCAAGTTCTACATTTAGAAGAAACACATGCCCTGCCAGGGAAAGACATGGGCCAGCATGCCAAGTGCAGTGCCTCAAGTGCAAATAAAAGCGTGTGGGAGGGCAGGAAGAGATGAGTTCTGGGAGGACTGGGGAAGGCTGGGTGGACTTGTACTCCCACGGGTATCATCGAGGCATCCACAGTATCTGGGATGTAGCAGGTGCTCAGTAAATATCTGTCCAACTGAGTAGAAGGCATCTGAGCTGCAAGTGAGCATGGTTCCACTTAATAATCCTTTCTCCACCCACATACTCAGTGCCTCTCCCACTTTTTGACACCTGTGAGTTTTGCGATTTGGAATCATTAATGTACAGGGGAGATCAGGTTAAGTCAGGTTGAAAACGATGTGTGTTTATATATGCGTATGTTTCTGTATGCTTGCTATACTCGTATAAAAATTGATTATTATGTTTTCAGCATCATCTTGGTGCCTCTCTTGACTCTAAAAGTTTTAAGGGCAGGAACCACAGCTGTCTAATTCTCCACTGTATCTCCTAGCATAATACCTGAGATATTGGTAAGGGATTCATTCTTTTAGTGGAATGAATAAAGGAAGCAACACAAGTGAGAGAAATGCAGAACTGGCTTTGAAGCTGAAAAATTTCAGGAAACATTTCCATTAAGTTCAGCATAAACAGATTGCAATTAATTCTATCTGCAAAGGTTTTAATACATTCCTCCCCATCCAAGGACTCTCTGATTCTCCTCTTCCTTTACCAACTAGAAACTTAAAAGGTATGAACAATCTGCCCATTTCTTAAAACCAGTTGTTGGTAGCTACCAGCCTACAACATATAATGAGACCACGCTCATTTTGAAAAAGATTACAGTTTAGTCTTTTCAGATAGATACCAGCCTTCCAAAAACTCCTTACCATCCCAAGCAACTGAAAGCAAAAAGTGGTAACTCTAGTTTCTGCCCAGTGGTAACACCTCCATAGACCATACAGGGATGAAGTACTTCAGCTAACAAAATATGAGCTGATTCACTCACCAGCTACATTATGTTGCCTTAAAAGAGAAGCACTAATGTACATCATTAAGAATAAAGGTGCCTTTCTGGCTGGAGACACAGCAGAGGCATGTACATATTCACAGAATCTGTGTGCGGTTAGTACTTCTGAGGCCACATCAGAAAATATGTGTTCTAATGGCAGGGAGTATTTGTGAGAGGGAGATAGGCATGATAATACAAATGTTGTGAGTCAGGCATGCTGTTGAATTTGGTTAATAAGGGGCTTTAGAATATATGCAATGGCTTAATGGACAAAGTATTTCAATTATACTAATAAACCAAGCTTCTATTAGCAGCTTTGGTTCAAATTAGCCTCGTGACCTTTACATCTATGAAAGCTGTGGGGTTTGATGGGATCAGTATTTTTTTTAGCTATCTTTCTTTTATTCTCTCTCTCTCTTTTTTTTTTAGTTTTTAAATTATGAGAATATGATAACATGTACAGGAAACTTGGAAAATATAGAACAAAGTTATATATGGTCCCACTATATAAGTAGCTAAATTAAGATTTTTAATTGAAATTTTAATATCAAACTCTCAAGAGTGAATAGAATGAATATACAGAGAAGTAGAAGGATACACAAGACCTGAAAAGCACCATGAACCAATTCAACATAATTAAGATTTATATAATTTTCACACAATGTTAGGATACAAATTCTCTTCAAGTTCCCTTAGACTATAAACTAGGAGACACTGGAACATATCCAGGGATATAAAACAAGGTGCAAACATTTCATGGCCTAAAGGTACTGAAATTATATAGAGTCTATTCTCTTATCACAGTGGGATTATGTTAGAAATCAATATCAAAAGATGTTTTAAAAATAGTTCCGCAGCAGCACATATTTTCAAGTTCAATGTGACGTTTACCAACAGAGATCTTTGACTTGGCCATTGAAAGCCTCAAAGTTAGAAGACTGAAAAAAACACAGAGGGTGATTGCAGAGAAGAAAGCATTTAAATGAGAAAGTAATATCAAAGATACTTTAAAACCTCCAAGTATTTAGAAATTAAATGTCCATTTTTAAATGATGGGTAAGAATTGATGCTTTTGAACTATGGTGTTGGAGAAGACTCTTGAGAGTCCCTTGGATTGCAAGGAGATCCAACCAGTCCAAGTATTTAGAAATTAAATGTCCATTTTTAAATGATGGGTAAGAATTGATGCTTTTGAACTATGGTGTTGGAGAAGACTCTTGAGAGTCCCTTGGATTGCAAGGAGATCCAACCAGTCCATCCTAAAGGAAATCAGTCCTGAATGTTCATTGGAAGGACTGATGCTGAAACTGAAGCTCCAATACTGTGGCCATCTGATGTGAAGAGCTGACTCATTTGAAAAGACCCTGATGCTGGGAAAGATTGAAGGCATGAGAAGGGGACAACAGAGGATGAGATGGTTGGATGGCATCACCAACTCAATGGACATGAGTTTGAGCAGGCTCCAAGAGACGGTGGGGGACAGGGAGGCCTGGCATGCTGCAGCCCATGGGGTCGCAAAGAGTTGGACATGACAGAGCGACTGAACTGAACTAAAATGATATCTAACAAGCCATAACAAGGAAAATTAGAACATATTTGTAATATAATAGGGATCAATACTTCTCAGTTTCAACTTAGGAGACATATCAGAATTACTTGGGGCATTGAAATAAAAAAAAACACAGATGCCTGAACCTAGCCAAGAACTATACACCAAGAATCTCCAAAGGTAACATCTGGGCTTATAGGTTGATTTATTTATATTTTCTTACTCTTTCCTTTAAACCAGATCAGATCAGAGTTTTTTTTTAATTGTAATGCACCTAGGACTCATCTAAGAGTTGTGTTAAAATATAGATTCTGACCCAATAGGTCTGGGATGGACCCTGAGATTCTGCATTTCTAACAGCCTCCTAGGGTAAAAAAAAAAAAAAAAATACTGCAGTTGCATGGTCCACAGTTTGGACAGATTTCTCTAGCAAATCTTTTCGCGTTCTTTTAAGCACATGGATGCCTGTCTACAACTAGACTGTATCATATACTTGGTACTTAAATTGCACATGCAATTAGGTTATGCCTTTGCTTTTCACTTTGAAAACAGAGAGAGACATCTATTGCTATAGTCAACAGAAAAAGAATATCCAGTGCTGAGACGTCTCCTGTGAAGGATGGAGAAGGTTAAGTCATGTCCTTTTCTATCTTAGACATTGTTTCTTTCTTGTTTTAAATGATGCAAAGTCATGTGCAACAGAACACGCATTCCTCAGCTTGTTATTCATGCTTCTTTAACTCATTTGATCTCTTCTGGAGTGATGCCTGCATTTCAAAAGGAAACTCAGCTCTTCAAGGAAGCAAAGTTTTCTAAGTAACAGAAGTTGCAATTACTAAAGGGTAACTATCAACCTAGAAGAGTGGGACGGGGAGGGAGATGAGAGGGATGTTCAAAAGGGAGGGAATATATGTATACCTACGGCTGATTCATGTTGAGGTTTGACGGAAAACAACAAAATTCTGTAAAGCAATTATCCTTCAATTAAAAAATAAATTTTTATAAATAAAAATAAAAATGAAAATTTCTACAGTAATCATCTAATACTTCTGCTCAAGAGAATACACAAGTTGGGAGACTTCTAAACATGTCTGTAATCTAGGATTTCATAGAATAATAGCAGTTAACATTTGAGTGTTATCATTTGCTAGGCCCTAGCATCCCAGGGACGGGGGGAGCCTGGTAGGCTGCTGTCTATGGGGTCGCACAGAGTTGGACATGACTGAAGCGACTTAGCAGCAGCAGCAGCAGTGTGTTTTATATTAATGAAGTCATTTGATTCCTATTCTATAGCAGAAAAACTCCAGGGCAAGTGGACTTTTGAACAGAAAGTGGATAAAAGTAAATGCCATAAGTCTATCAAAAAATAAGACTGAGTCTGTGGAACCAGTAGAGTCTTCTAGGCAAAGCAGAAAAAGAATGATCACATAACAAATACAATAAATTAAAGCTAATGATCAAAGCTGAATAAAGCTTAAAATCCAAGCCAAATCTAATGTTTGAAAAGTCAGGAGCCAGGACCTAATGTCAAACTGCTCTGTTCTGTCCTTGTGAAACTCTGTTTTTGTAATTTATTATAAAGCAACTTGCTTTCCAGGTGGCTCAGTGGTAAAGAATCTGCCTGCCAATGCAGGAGATATGGGTTTGACCCCTAGGTTACTGGGAAGATCCCCTGGAGAAGGAAATGGCAACCTACTCCAGTTTTCTTGCCTGGGAAAACCCATGGCCAGAGGAGCCTAGTGGGCTACAGCCCACGGGGTCACAAAGAGTTGGACATGACTGAGTGACTAAACAATAGCAACAAAGATAAAGCAACTTGCATTTAGTAAAGATGATGTTGAAGAATCATCATATTTTTCTTGGCAAGAGAGCAGTGGTTCTCAATTGGGGTGATTTGGATCCCAAGGGGACATTTGGCAATGTCTGGAGACATTTTTGATTGTCACAGCTGAAGGGGAAGGCACTTTTTTCTTTTATTGCAAATTACGTTTTATGAATAAAACAAGTACAAACTAATGTATCAATATGCACATAGCAGAGAGCAAAGATGGTGCTAAGCAACCTACAATACACAGGACAGTCCCCTACAACAAAGTATTCTACCGTCCAAAATGTCAGTAGCACCCAGATGGAGAAACATTACAGAAGGGCATTTCACTGCATTTGCAAGGGCAATATGAAGTAATCAAGAGTCTGATTTTTAGACTTTGTAAAATTGAATTTTTACACCATAGCAATCCTAACCAATACGCAGTGAGCACTTTCAGCAACACCCCCCGTTAGTCTCACTCCAGGAGCATGTTGCTGTTATGTGCTGGCTGTTGCTGTGTGCTTCGAAATAATTTATTCCATTAAGTAGGTTAAAAGTTGCCCCCACCCTCATGTTGAAACCTTATGTTCATTTATTTATGCTTTTCACTCATCAGCTAAGCATCTGCTATATTCTTGGCCTCAGGGATCCAGAGAATAAAAATAATGTTAAGCACAACAACAAGAAAACCCGCCTCACAAACAAAACCCAGTCTCTGGCCTCAAGGTGTCAAGAGCACAGAGTGATGACAAGTGAACAGACAACCTAAAACTTGTGGGGTAAGTACCAGGCAAAATATAGACACAAAAGTGGGGAGGGAGGGAGAAGGGAGACTGTCTCCTCAAAGAGATGGTACCAAAACCGAGTCCTGTAGGAGAAGCAGGGGTAGGTGAGTAAGTTGGGGACTGGTGTTTGGGTCGATGGAGCTGCTGGGGTAATGACGGTGCCTGTGTTTCTCTGTTAGTCTATGATAACACTAACAGAGATAAAAATAATAATAAAACTCCAAAATAAATTTCTTGGAGCAAACAGTAGGGGCCAGACACTGTATTAAGAAACTTGCCTATATTAACTCAGATAATCCTCACAAAAGCCCCATAACACAGGTTCCGGGAATAGTCTCATTTTACAGCTGAGGAAACTGAGGCAAAGGGTGTTTCAAGTGACCTACCCAAGGTCACATGGCTAGTGACTGGTAGTTGGGATTCAAAATTGACTTAACCAGGCTGCTGCTGCTAAGTCGCTTCAGTCGTGTCCAACTCTGTGCGACCCCATAGACGGCAGCCCACCAGGCTTCCCCGTCCCTGGGATTCTCCAGGCAAGAACACTGGAGTGGGTTGCCATTTCCTTCTCCAATGCATTAAAGTGAAAAGAGCAAGTGAAGTCATTCAGTCGTGTCCGACTGTAGCGACCCCATGGACTGCAGCCTACCAGGCTCCTCCGTCCATGGGATTTTCCAGGCAAAAGTACTGGAGTGGGGTGCCATTGCCTTCTCCGACTTAACCAGGCGCTAGTGCCTAAATTCTTAACTACTATTGTCTACTATGTGAAGAGACAGACGATATGGCAATTGCCCCCACCAGGTCTGCTAGCTAAGACTTAATTAGCTTAAGTAGGTCTGTTCAGACTTAATCTGAAAGGCAGAACAGATTCCATATATGAATGGAAGTCATATGCCTGGGAAACCATGCTATTAGAATGAAGACCAAACTTTTCTAATCATGAATTACCAGGCCATGCCTGATCAGGCCCTCACTCACAGATCTGTCTCTATCTTAAGCCTCTGAATCTCCATCTCAGTCTGGGCAGCCCCTTCAGTCGTTTTGGAGCTAGATGATATCCACTTTGTTCGCCCCCTCCATTTCTGCAATGTTCAAGAGTAGCTTCACTCTTTCCTCACCCAGGCCAGTTTTCAACATAGGAACATTCAGAGTTGAGGCTGAAGCCCTCCAACAATGACCTGATGGCCTCTCCCATGCATCAGCGGGCAGCACCACTGAAGACCCTTCAAACACAATCCTTTCCCCAGGAAACACCCCAGCCGTATCTTCACACACACACACTATACCAAGATGTGATGAGAAACCATCAGATACAGGTAAAGGATCCAGGTGAACAGCCTCCAGTACTGTTCTGACCCTCCCATCTACTGACGTCACAAAAGAGAAAATTTCTCTTTAGAATGAGAAACACATTCCGGAGTCAGCTAAGCTCCCTGACCCTGAAGATATTTGTTATTTTCCAGCTTTAAGACACTCTAACCTCATGACTCAGAGGAAGGTGGAATAGTAGATAAGAGCACAAGCCTGGGATTGTGACTTTGGGCTGGTCATGTAATCTCTCTGAGCCTCAGGTTTAGTAATAATATCTCATCTCATTGGGCTGCATTATGTGGCAAAGTATCTGGCACATGCAGCACTCAATAAATGTTAGCTTTTATTATAATTAAATTATGAAGAAAGAAATGAGCAATCTGGAAAGAACTATAGGCTGTGTGTTTGCAGATGCATAGAAAACAGTTGAAGATGTCACAAAAGATTTTACTGGGGTACAAAGGAAATCCCACACTTGACATACCATCTTCAAAACAACTGACTAGCCTATATCTTTTGTAAGTTTTTAAAGATAAGGATAATAAACAATGAAATAGCTACTTTGCACTTTGACTGCCAATCTACAGCTCCTGCTTGAAAAGGGAAATGGGAAGGGCCAACATCCCAAACCGCCTGAGTTAGTGGGCTAAGACTTCACAATGAAGGAGCTATATTTAGTCAGCGGCTGCCCCTGGCATTCATAGTGAAAAATGAATGCCATCAAGGTAGCAAGGCTACTGCAGCTTCTGTCCATCTGGGCAGTATATCTTTTTGAAAAGCAAGTTTTTTTGTTTTGTTTTCTGTACATTCGATTCGTCTGTGTCAAATCTTGCCCAATATCTAAGCCTTTGGGGGGGTACCTAAAAAAAACAACAACCCTAGCTAGATCATTAGATAAGATGCCTTTACAAGGGAAAAGAAAAAGAAAACAAAACAAGAGATGTAATCCTATTTACCTATGATTTTTTTAAAGACTTTTTTTTATTGCTCTGGGAAATACGCATTAAGCATGAAGCTAGGGGAAGGTTTAGAAGGCAGCTGATCCAGGCCTGTCCCACTCCAACTAATTTTAACTTGGCAGAGTGTTCAGATCCCAGTGCCCTCCTCACACCAAGCCATTCTGAGTTCCTTAAGCAACACATCATGAGGATCTGAGTAACTATCTACAGAACCCCACAAATGAGAGTCCTTTTCTGCAAAGGGGCAAACAGCCTGAACCACAACCAGAAATTATGGACTCCTTTTCTCTCCCCTGAGCTGGGTATCAGGTCCTACAGCTTCTCAACAACTGTCGCATGCTCTTTGGCCAAGATTCATGTGTGATGGATCTTGGTGTGCCTGAGCTTGGTACAGAGAAGTGACTCAATAAATAAGCCAAAGAACAGTAAACCAACTTCAGGAACCACCCTATTCATCCTTCCCCACACCTTCCAAGTTTAGATTTTTCCTTTCTCCCAGGCCAGCTTTCTTTTTCCCTGTGTTCAAGTTCAAACAGAAATGTCAGCCACTTCTTTAATGACAAGTGAATTCCTTTATAAAGTCTGAGGGTGGCTTTTTCTTTAAAGATGCATAGGATCAGCAAGATGTAGAATAGCACCACCCCATCTTGCAAAACGGAGAAGGCAATGGCACCCCACTCCAGTACTCTTGCCTGGAAAATCCCATGGATGGAGGAGCCTGGTAGGCTGCCGTCCATGGGGTCGCTAGGAGTCGGACACGACTGAGCGACTTCACTTTCTCTTTTCACTTTCATGCATTGGAGAAGGAAATGGCAACCCACTCCAGTGTTCTTGCCTGGAGAATCCCAGGGACAGAGGAGCCTAGTGGGCTGCCGTCCATGGGGTCGCTAGGAGTCAGACACGACTGAAGTGACTTAGCATAGCATAGCATAGCATCTTGCAAAAATGACTGAAGCATTACTTAAAGGATGACCTACAAGAAAAAGTGGTTTCTAGAAGAGCAGGTGTTGGGTGAAATCGTATATAACACAGGACACTTAATTTTAAGACCGGGTGCGAAGATAAAGTGACCATCTCTGGCAAGTCCTGGAAGAAAAAAAAAGAGCAAAAGGGACGCCGTTTCTACACGGCAGACTTCGCCCCATACTGGGAGATGCGCCACCAGGCTACACCCACCCTTTTGCTCCCAAGCTCAGCTTTCTCGTACAATGTGGCAGGCGCTAGGCCGAGAAACCCATAAAGAGCATCGCTTCTCTGATGTCCTTTTTACACTAACACCCCAGAAGGCAAGTTCGGATCCACACCCCGGGGGCCCCAAACCTTCCAGGACGGCGTCCGCCCCAGCCAGCTGCAGGGTAAGGTTACACCACTTTCCTCTTTCTTCTTATTTTTAAGAGACAGGGGAGCAACAAATAGCAACCACAGCAAAAGAGTAATCGGGAAGGAGGAAGAAAAAAAAAAAAAAGTCATTTTTTTCTTGCTAGAGGTTGGCAATATTTTCGCACCCCCTAGGACTCCTTTCACGCTTCAGCCCGAGGCGCGGAAAAGAAAAAGGACCCCAGATTGCTGCGGCCTCGCCCTGCGAACAAGTTTCCACGGGTTTGCCCGCCTGCAGTTATCAGGGCAGGAGACCTGCGCGGAGAGCGTTTCCTCATCCCGGGATCTTGCACCCAGAGCCCCCTCCGTGCTGCCCGCGATCAGTGTCCGGGAGGGGAACCCCACTTACCCCACAACGGAAATCATCATGGCAGCCACCACTAGGTAGTTGGTCTGGTAATAGAGCAGGTTGCTCACCACACGGTTGTTCCATTTGGAAATGTCCCTGAAGTCCGGCCGGGCAAAGCGGTCAGAGCCTGGGAAGAAATCGTCCCAGGCGCGGAGAGGAGCGATATTCACGTCCATGTCTAGCGTCCCACCTTCTTGTTCTTTGCTTCTGGAATCTGACGGCGGCGGCGCGGCAAACGATCAGCTGAGCCGGGTTAAAGTTGACGAGAGGCTCTGCCTCGGTCGGCTCTACGGTTGGCGGACAGTGGAGTAAAAGAAATTGGGAGCGGACGGGCGTTTCTTCTCTTCTTTACCTCTTGATTGGTTAGCAGCAAGCGGTTGGTTACAGGAAAACAGCACCACCCCCCCCCCCCCCCCGCCACCCTGCCCCGCCCGAAGCAGAGCAAAGTGGAGATGAACTGACAGAAAGAAACCAGCGGAAATCCTCTGGCTGAAGTGAGGTGGCAGAGCCTTCCCTGGCAGTCTGAATACAAACAACCTTCTTTAAAATACCCCTTTTGAATGTCTAACCTAGGAATGTCGTCTGGACTTTAGGGGAAATTTTTGCAGCTGTTCAGATGCACCAATCTGAGTGAAAGGGAGTGGAAGGCAACTGTAGTGTTACTGAATGATGAGCTGGTTTTGAAAGTTAAGTCGTTACTAACCTTTGCACATCCAAATGCAATTCACATGTTTTCTGTTTCACTATGAGTCACCATAAGTGAAATCAGATTGGCAGAATGGAAAAGAAATACGTGTGTAGAGCGGAACGGCTGGTTTGCTTTTTCACTCCTCTTCTTTATTCTCCATCTTTGTTTGCTGTGGGCAAATTTATACACCTACTGTGCCGTTCTAATGAAGTGGGCAGTCAGGTCACTTCAACCCTGAGCTGAGCATGTTGTTCTGTTTGAAAGTAAACAGTGATCTGCAGTATACTGATTGTTCTGCTCTCCAGTATTTTCTGGGCAGAAACATGGATTCCACTCCACAAGTTTTTCTTACTTTTATCCTAATTTCTGTGCACAGCTCTAAAGGAGCATAGTATTTTAATAGATAATGTGGTAGCTTGGTATCCCAGCCCAAAGAACTGCCAAGAGATGTAATAGTTGTAAATTTCCTTCTAAGGGGTTCCAAAGAGTCATCTTTTTTCAGTTAAGGGAGTGGTTGATAAAGGAAACCTCCTGTTATCAAAATGCATGAGAATAAAGTATTTTGGTTAATAATAGATCATGTGATTTCTAAGATGCTAATGTCTAAGATAATGAAATCTATAAACCTGCAAGTGGTGCTGTTTTTAAAAATTGAATTCATTTTCCTTCAGTTCAGTTCAGTCCACTCGCTCAGTCGTATCCGACTCTTTGCGACCCCATGAATCGCAGCATGCCAGGCCTCCCTGTCCATCACCAACTCCCAGAGATCACTCAGACTCACGTCCATCAGTCAGTGATGCCATCCAGCCATCTCGTCCTCTGTCGTCCCCTTCTCCTCTTGCCCCCAATCCCTCCCAGCATCAGAGTCTTTTCCAATGAGTCAACTCTTCCAATGAGGTGGCCAAAGTACTGGAGTCTCAGCTTTAGCATCATTCCTTCCAAAGAAACCCCAGGGCTGATCTCCTTCAGAATGGACTGGTTGGATCTCCTTGCAGTCCAAGGGACTCTCAAGAGTCTTCTCCAACACCACAGTTCAAAAGCATCAATTCTTCGGCGCTCAGCCTTCTTCACAGTCCAACTATCACATCCATACATGACCACAGGAAAAACCATAGCCTTGACTAGACGGACCTTTGTTGGCAAAGTAATGTCTCTGCTTTTGAATATGCTATCTAGGTTGGTCATAACTTTCCTTCCAAGGAGTAAGCGTCTTTTAATTTCATGGCTGCAGTCACCATCTGCAGTGATTTTGGAGCCCAAAAAAATAAAGTCTAACACTGTTTCCACTGTTTCTCCATCTATTTCCCATGAAGTGATGGGACCGGATGCCATGATCTTCGTTTTCTGAATGTTGAGCTTTAAGCCAACTTTTTCACTCTCCACTTTCACTTTCATCAACAGGCCTTTTAGTTCCTCTTCACTTTCTGCCATAAGGGTGGTGTCATCTGCATATCTGAGATTATTGATATTTCTCCCAGCAATCTTGATTCCAGCTTGTGTTTCTTCCAGTCCAGCGTTTCTCATGATGTACTCTGCATAGAAGTTAAATAAGCAGGGTGACCATATACAGCCTTGACGTACTCCTCTTCCTATCTGGAACCAGTCTGTTGTTCCATGTCCAGTTCTAACTGTTGCTTCCTGAGCTGCATACAAATTTCTCAAGAGGCAGATCAGGTGGTCTGGTATTCCCATCTCTTTCAGAATTTTCCACAGTTTATTGTGATCCACACAGTCAAAGGCTTTGGCATAGTCAGTAAAGCAGAAAAAGATGTTTTTCTGGAACTCTCTTGCTTTTTCCATGATCCAGCGGGATGTTGGCAATTTGATCTCTGGTTCCTCTGCCTTTTCTAAAACCAGCTTGAACATCAGGAAGTTCACGGTTCACATATTGCTGAAGCCTGGCTTGGAGAATTTTGAGCATTACTTTACTAGCGTGTGAGATGAGTGCAATTGTGCGGTAGTTTGAACATTCTTTGGCATTGCCTTTCTTTGGGACTGGAATGAAAACTGACCTTTTCCAGTCCTGTGGCCACTGCTGAGTTTTCCAAATTTGCTGGCATATTGAGTGCAGCACTTTCACAGCATCATCTTTCAGGATTTGGAATAGCTCAACTGGAATTCCATCACCTCCACTAGCTTTGTTCGTAGTGATGCTTTCTAAGGCCCACTTGACTTCACATTCCAGGATGTCTGGCTCTAGGTGAGTGATCACACCATCATGATTATCTGGGTCGTGAATATCTTTTTTGTACAGTTCTTCTGTGTATTCTTGCCACCTCTTCTTAATATCTTCTGCTTCTGTTAGGTCCATACCATTTCTGTCCTTTATCGAGCCCATCTTTGCATGAAATGTTCCCTTGGTATCTCTAATTTTCCTTAGACCATTTTCCTTAGACCACCAATTTTCAAAAAAGTTGGAAAGTGATAAAATGTATGTCATACAATGTCTTGAAGACATAATTTGATTTCCCTGGATAATTCAGAAGGTACTAAGGAAATTTCAGTGACTAAGAAATTAATCCTGCTATTGGTGTTTAGAAAAGTATGGTGATTGGATAGAATTAGTGCTAAGATATAACATTCAGTTTAGTTCAGTTCAGTCACTCAGTCATCTCCAAGTCTTTGTGACCCTGACCCCATGGACTGCAGCACACCAGGCCTCCCTGTCCATCACCAACTCCCAGAGTTTACCCAAACTCATGTCCATCTAGTCGGTGATGCCATCCAACCATCTCATCCTCTGTCATCCCCTTCTCCTCCCACCTTCGATCTTTCCCAGCATCAGGGTCTTTTCAAATGAGTCAGCTCTTCATATCAGATGGCCAAAGTACTGGAGTTTCAGTTTCAGCATCAGTCCTTCCAATGAATATTCAGGACTAATTTCCTTTAGGATGGACTGGTTTGATCTCCTTGCAGTACAAGAGACTCTCAAGAATCTTCTCCAACACCATAGTTCAAAAGCATCAAATCTTCTGCACTCAGCTTTCTTTATAGTCCAACTCTCACATCCATACATGACTAGTGGAAAAACCATAGCCTTGATGCTTTCTGAATAGTGTTTACAATGTGAACGTGTTCCTGAGCTTTCACATTTTATTGGCTCTGGAAAAATGGGAAGGTTTAAAGTTGGAGCAAAATTAGAGTCCTAGCTCCTTTGTTGCTGGTGGGTGATTTTGGAGAAATTACTTAATTTCCTCCAACCTCAGTTTCTTCATGTGTAAAGTGGGTGCAATAGGAACATCTGCCATGTAGGTGAAGATAAATAAAATAGTGGATGGGAAGTGTTTGAAGTATAGTGCTTGCTCACAGTTAGATGTTACTGTTTACTTTTTTTATTTTAAGATGCCTGATATTTTGGCAATTTAAAACATATGTTTTATTTGGCTGGGTCAGGTGTTGGTTTTGGCAGGTAGTATCTTCGATCTTCATTGCAGCACGAGTTTATGGCATGTGGAGTCGGTAGTTATGCCATATGAAAGCTCTTTGGTTGTGGCCTGTGAACTCTTTGGTTGCAGCATGTGGGATATAGTTCCCCGATCAGGATTGGAACCCAGGTCCCCTCCATTGGGAGTGTGGAGTCTTAGTCATTGGACCACCAAGGAGGTCCCTACTGTTACTGATATTAATCATAATATAGGACATGATTCATTTGTACGGTATTGACAGGGCTTTAATCTGAGTTGTTTTGTATGCTGCAATAGTGAATGTTCACTGACCCTTCTCTATCTTGTTGCAGTTTTATTTCTATGATTGTATTCCAGTAGCCTGGAGAATCCCAGGGATGGTGGGATTCCCAGAGCCTGGTGGGCTGCCGTCTATGGGGTCACACAGAGTCGGACACGACTGAAGTGACTTAGCAGCAGCAGCAGCAGACTTGATGGCAAAAAAAAGAAAAGGTTGAAAATTTCACTGTGACGCCAACAGATAAAATTTGAGTCTTTTCCAAGTGAAACAGGTGAAAAGAATGCAGTCTTGCTATGCCTTCAAGGATCTTGCTATGCAGTAGAGACTTAAATACTGGACTGTGAGTATTAGATAGAGGTGTGCCAGTGCTTGGTGCTCAGTTACAGGAAGTCAGAGGGTGTGGAAGAATTCCTTGGGGCTCGAGAATTTCAAGAAGCAGCGCTGTGGCCAAGCTGAGTAAATGATCTCCGTTAAGACCAATGTAGGAGCCCCAGTAGGACCCCATTAGGAGCTGTGACCAAGAACTTTTACCGTCCAGTTGCTTAGGACTGCATGACCATAAGCTGTCAAGTGTGTTAATAATATCATTACTCTTTGGTCATAGGCAATTGACATCCAGTAAATATTTGTTCAGCGTTTTTTAATTTATTTGTTTAAACTTTCAAAGAAGTTTAAAAATAAAGAAATGAAAAAAGTTGGATAGAGCTCTGTATATAGCATGATCCTTTTCTTCGTCTCTCCTAAAATAGTAACCATGCTTCTCTCTCTGGTTCAACTGTGAGAGACTTTTTTTCCCACTACACATTTCTACCTTTATCATAAAATCATTTAAAATAAAAATGAACACATATGGAATCCTTACTTTATTTCTGGCTGTTTGAAATGCTCTACTTTAGTAATAGCTCTTTGTCACTATATATTTAGGGGGATGGGATTCAACATAGAGGCCTTTCTGGGGCTTTTATGTCCAAATCTTTGCTTCTATATAGGGCCACCCAGAGTATTGTCTGTATATAAATCATAGTGGATAATCTAAATGTTTGTTATATATCCCATTTGAAATAAGGTAAATCTGATGTAGGTTTTTCTTGCATATCTCTGTTACTTTCATAATTGGCAAGGACAAGTGGCTATTTCTTATCAGTCACGCTGAGCCAGTGGGAGTGCCTGGTGTCATCTATCAGAATACCACCACAGTGAGTCAGGGTGTGAGTCCCAAGGCAGGAGCAGGGCCAGATGACCTCTTCCTGGGCCAACTGGCTCAGATGGTGAAGAATCTGCCTGCAATGCAGGAGACCTGGGTTTGATGCCTTGGTTGGGAAAATCCCCGGGAGAAGAGAAAGGCAACCCACTCCAGTATTCTTGCCTGGAGAATCCCATGGGTAGAAGAACCTGGCGGGCTACAGTCCATGGGGTCACAGAGAGTTGGACTCGACAGAGCAACTAACACTTTCACTTTTTTCATTTTCCTGTGCCAGCAGCTTCCTATTCCTGGGCCTCAGCTTTGTCCTCATGAAATGGTAGGTTTGAACTATGTGGTCTCCAAGGTGCCCCTTGGTTTTTATCATTTGAGAGGGTTGTGATGCTCACTGCCATTAACGGAAAGGTCTCCTAAAAGCATTGCTGGAGACCCAGCACACATGAGCCTGTTTTGAAAAAGGGGTTTAACCTTAGTAGTTTCCGTCTGTAAAGGAGTTTGGGAAAAAAAAAAAAAGTTTTCGGTTGATGTTGAGACATGTGACATGGAGAGATGCTGCGGGACTGCGGGCTGTGAACTCTGTCCCTCCATTGACTGTCTGGCACTGACTTTCAGCTCAATGAATGTTATTGAATTAAACTCCATTGGGGGATAATAAAGAACAAAGAGGAAATTAAATATTATTTATTAGCAGCTACATTAACTGAGTGCTAACCAGGCTTTATGCTTTCCATTTCAGCGATTCTCAAGCTTTATTTTGCACAGAATCATCCTAGGTTTAGTGAAGGTTGCAGGTAGGGCCTCAAAATTTGCATTTGTAGCAAGTTCCCTAATGATGCTGATGTGGCTGATCAGGGACTATATTTTGAAAACATGATAGATTTCATTTAATTTCAGTCTTACAAGGTGAACATTATCATCCTCAGTTTACAAATGAAGACACAGTAGTGCCCAAAGTCTAACAGTTAATAGGTGGAGAGTTAAGGATTTAAATAAACTGTCCTTTCTGACTCAAAATCTCATTCGTGTCCTGCCCCAAGAAAGGATATATGCATGATGTATGTATGTATGTGTGTGTGTGTGTGTGTGTGTGTATATATATATATATATATGTTTTGCTTGTCTGTTTTGAACATGGTTGTTTCTCTCTATCCAGCCATTCAGACACATAGGAACTCAGGTCCGTGTGTGTGCAGACACACACACACCCCTATGTATCTACCTATATGTCTGCAGATCTATCTCTGACTCTGGAAAATAGTGCAAAATTCTGTCACTGTTTATCTTTAGGTGATGAGATGCTTTGCATAGCTGTGAAAAGAAGAGAGGCGAAAAGCAAAGAAGAAAAGGAAAGATATAAACATCTGAATGCAGAGTTCCAACGAATAGCAAGAAGAGATAAGAAAGCCTTCTTCAGCGATCAATGCAAAGAAATAGAGGAAAACAACAGAATAGGAAAGACTAGAGATCTCTTCAAGAAAATCAGAGATACCAAAGGAACATTTCATGCAAAGATGGGCTCGATAAAGGACAGAAATGGTATGGACCTAACAGAAGCAGAAGATATTAAGAAGAGATGGCAAGAATACACAGAAGAACTGTACAAAAAAGATCTTCATGACCCAGATAATCACAATGGTGTGATCACTCACCTAGAGCCAGACATCCTGGAATATGAAGTCAAGTGGGCCTAGAAAGCATCACTATGAACAAAGCTAGTGGAGGTGATGGAATTCCAGTTGAGCTATTTCAAATCCTGAAAGATGATACTGTGAAAGTGCTGCACTCAATATGCCAGCAAATTTGGAAAACTCAGCAGTGGCCACAGGACTGGAAAAGGTTGGTTTTCATTCCAATCCCAAAGAAAGGCAATGCCAAAGAATGCTCAAACTACCGCACAATTGCACTCTTGACACACGCTAGTAAAGTAATGCTCAAAATTCTCCAAGCCAGGCTTCAGCAATACGTGAACCGTGAACTTCCAGATGTTCAAGCTGGTTTTAGAAAAGGCAGAGGAGCCAGAAATCAAATTGCCAACATCCACTGGATCATGGAAAAAGCAAGAGAGTTCCAGAAAAACATCTATTTCTGCTTTATTGACTATGCCAAAGCCTTTGACTGTGTGGATCACAATAAACTGTGGAAAATTCTGAAAGGGATGGGAATACCAGACCACCTGATCTGCCTCTTGAGAAATGTGTATGCAGCTCAGGAAGCAACAGTTAGAACTGGACATAGAACAACAGACTGGTTCCAGATAGGAAGAGGAGTACGTCAAGGCTGTATATTGTCACCCTGTTTATTTAACTTCTATGCAGAGTACATCATGAGAAACGCTGGACTGGAAGAAACACAAGCTGGAATCAAGATTGCTGGGAGAAATATCAATAACCTCAGATATGCAGATGACACCACCCTTATGGCAGAAAGTGAAGAGGAACTCAAAAGCCTCTTGATGAAAGTGAAAGTGGAGAGTGAAAAAGTTGGCTTAAAGCTCAACATTCAGAAAACGAAGATCATGGCATCCGGTCCCATCACTTCATGGGAAATAGATGGAGAAACAGTGGAAACAGTGTTAGACTTTATTTTTTTGGGCTCCAAAGTCACTGCAGATGGTGAACTGCTGCCATGAAATTAAAAGGCGCTTACTCCTTGGAAGGAAAGTTACGACCAACCTAGATAGCATATTCAAAAGCAGAGACATTACTTTGCCAACAAAGGTCCGTCTAGTCAAGGCTATGGTTTTTCCTGTGGTCATGTATGGATGTGATAGTTGGACTGTGAAGAAGGCTGAGCGCCGAAGAATTGATGCTTTTGAACTGTGGTGTTGGAGAAGACTCTTGAGAGTCCCTTGGACTGCAAGGAGATCCAACCAGTCCATTCTGAAGGAGATCAGCCCTGGGGTTTCTTTGGAAGGAATGATGCTAAAGCTGAGACTCCAGTACTTTGGCCACCTCATTGGAAGAGTTGACTCATTGGAAAAGACTCTGATGCTGGGAGGGATTGGGGGCAAGAGGAGAAGGGGACGACAGAGGACGAGATGGCTGGATGGCATCACTGACTCGATGGACGTGAGTCTGAGTGAACTCCGGGAGTTGGTGATGGACAGGGAGGCCTGGCGTGCTGCGATTCATGGGGTCGCAAAGAGTCGGACACGGTTGAGCGACTGAACGGAACTGAACTGAAGACTTCTCTAAGTGTATTTAATCATGATTTTAATTACAAAGAAGCCTTTAAACCCGCGGGAGCCTCGCACAGCCAGCCCCAGCAGCCCCGCTTCCTCCCGCAGTCCCCGCCCCTCTTCACCGGCCCCTCTTGGCCGGTCCCGCCCCGCCCCGCCCCCTCGCTCCTCCCACCGTGGGGGTGCCTGGGAAGAGGCGGAGAACAATATGGCGGATGGCGAGGAGCCGTAAGTACCCGGGCTCTGCAGGCGCCCCGGGCCGGGCTGGGTTGTGAGAGAGCGCGGCGGTGGGCGGTCGCCGCCTCCACCCGGGGTCCTCCCACCCTCCGCCCCGTCCCCTCGCCCCCCATCCCCTCGCGGCGCCCAATGTGTAGCGTGATGCTGACCCTTCTTTTATTCTCTCTTTCTTTTAGGGAGAAGAAAAGAAGGAGAATAGAGGAGCTGCTGGCTGAGAAGTTAGTGCTGCCGGGAGGCCGGGGCCCTCTCCGGGGGCCCCCGCCTCCCTTCACCCCAGGCCTAGGGGACCAGCCGCAGCGGGCCCGGGGGGCTGGGAGGGGGGGCACCCGGAGCGCAGGCCGCGCGGCCTCATCCCCCGACCCCCGCCCGCAGCCCCAGGGGCCCGGCGGGCCCTCCCGGTCTCTGTCTCGGGCGGGCGCTGGGCCCGGGTACCGCGCTCAGGGTCCGCGCCGGCCCGCCGGGGTGCCTGACCGAAAGGTCTTGCGGAAGGACCCTTGCGCCCCTCTCTTCCTCCATCCCAGATTGTCAGAGCCGAGACTTTGTGAGAAGGGAGTCTTATCAAAACAGATGAAACGGACGATGGGCCGTTTTTTGGCCTTTCGAAAACACTGAGACAATAGTATTTTTGCAAACTTTCGATGAGAACTTAAAGTCTGGTATCGTACTAAGCACTTCAGTAATTTTTGCAAAATCATTGGTTCTGAAAGGAGAGTGTTGCCTCCGGAGAGCTTATATTGTCCATATATTACACACCTTATTTCATATCAGATGCCTAGTTTTGTGGTAGTGAGACAGGTTTAAACGAAGTGTGTTACACCCCGGGCAGCATCACCTATTTTTTCTTCCTCCTTACTTGGGACGGAAGAAAGTGCTCTAACAGTGGGCGTGGTGAGTTAGTCATTTCTGTGGCAGTCCCTAGTAGCAGGGCCTTAGGTATCTCAGAAAGTTGAATTTCAATCCGCAAGAGAACTTGGAACAAGTTTAGTTTCACATTTCTTCCCACCTTTCATTTCATTCCACTTTTGCTTAAAATGACAGCTACAATTTGAATGTTTACTATATACCACGTATTGTACTAAGGCCTCTATGTGGATTATCTCTATCATTTTGACGTTAAGAAGTAGCTACAGACAAGCTATAGATGAGGTTTATGGCTGTCCAGTAATCTGCTGAAGGTCACAATACTATTAATTGTGGAACCAAATCCAGCTGTGACGTCAAACCCTGTGGTCTTTATTGCTAGGCAATACTTGGTCCGTTTTGTAAAAATTGGATATTACTAAATATGTTTGAAGGTAGAAATTGTGGGGTTGTAGGAAATTTGAAAATTAAAAATAGTTATAAGGAAACCTGAGTCTTGCAATGAATAGAAAACATATTTTGTTAGAAGAGTCCCTCCTTACTAGATTGTATGTTCTAAAAGGTTTATAGATGGTATTGCCTACCTGTGACATAATTATAATCTGAAACATTGCCTGTGTTTAGTGGCAATAGAAGCCACCTTATAGTCCTAAGAGATTCTTTTTTGAAAATTAGGACCTCAGAGAAAAATGTGATGTTTCTCTCATCAGAAATAAGTTATACCTTTCAAACTTGGAAAGGACACATGAGTTATGTTAGATGTCAAGCATTAGGATTCTGGAAGTGAAGGGATTTTTTTGGTTTTTGTATTTTCTTGTAGCTTGTATTTTCTGTTCCAAGGCTCTTTATAGAATAGTTTGGGCAGTTTGCAGTGTTTAGTAAGTTCCAAATGTTTAGAAAGCCCATTTCTCGCTGATAGATCAGTATCCCAAGTTTGATTTTAGGTTATTGTAGGAACCCAGAAACATATTGATTATTTCCTCAATCTGTTCTTACCTTTACATAAACTATATAATAGCAAGAAAAGACAATAAAAGCATAAGCGTAACTACGTTGAATATTACCCTTTGTATTTGAGAAGGTCTGGTGTGGTTACCTTTTCATTTGGGGAAACCATATTAGTTGTAGGTGTGGCTTTTTCATACTGATCTTTGCAGCTGAATTTACTGTGTTCTGTGCAGAATGGCTGTTGATGGTGGGTGTGGGGACACTGGAGACTGGGAAGGTCGCTGGAACCATGTAAAGAAGTTCCTCGAGCGATCTGGACCCTTCACACACCCTGATTTCGAACCGAGCACTGAAGTGAGAAATGTTTATTTTTAAATAACTCCTCTAATAGTTTTATGTTGCAAATATAATAAGATGCTTCCTTTTTAATTTACTCTTATAATAAAAATACTAATAGAATTGTGTAAGTTATCTTGAAATAGTAAATAGAATATTTGCAACTGATTTTATCTGAATAATATTTGAGTTATTTTCACATTTTTCAAATGTAATATGTTAATTTTTAAGAGTAAAATAACTTCATAACCTCACTTAAAATTATGTTATACTTCATTTAAAATTCCAGTTTAAAATTAGTTTTGAGACACACCTTTTTAATCCCTGCTATGAAAAATTTAACTTTCATAGAGATACAGATGTGCTTGCTTAAATTTTGAAGTTTATTTGAAATGAGTATCTTTACTTAGAATTGAATATAATTAGTTTTGGAATTGAATATAATTAATTTATATATAATTACTTAGAATTCAATATAATTAATTGCCTGTTAAAAAGTATAAAAAATACGTGACTGCTGTATCATAGAGGAGTAGAATTTGGAACTGGTAGTTTTTGACTTAAAGCAAATGTTCAATTAGAGACAACTTGTTTTTTTTATTATGGGATGGGAAATATTCCTTTGCAGTACATTTTTTATCTCCTTTTATGTTGATGAAGAGATACTGTTTTGAAATAGAAGTATTGTGCTGCTCCTGAAGATAAGGTGCAGACTCTTAGGTTTGACTCGTCTTATCTGAATAACCTGAGTAATCTTGGACAAAATTGACAGTCTTCTGTATTTCTTTGGATAATCCAGCATATTTTCTCATGCTTCTGATTTTCTTTTTTTGCGGGGTTGAGGCAGGGAGCTAATAATTTAAGATTCTTGTGTTAAGTGGTTGTTTCAAATCATATTTCTGCTGATAGGCAAAGAATAAGAGTTTTACCTGTTTTTTCTTCCTGCCATCTCCTGTTTTGTAAGTGTAACGAACTGTATGGAAAAGCAGCTGTTATTGTTCTTACCCCTTTTTTTTAAAGACCTCTAGACAGCTTGTGCAGTGCTTGATCTTCAGTTCTTACAATTTTTACACTTTCCTGTTTTTAAGAAGTCAATTAAATAATTGAGTATGATGCTCTCCTTTCAAAGTTAAAAAAAGAGACAACTCTAGGCATATTTTTTCTTGTTAGAAATATTAGCTTTTTAAATTTCAACCAATAAAACTCAATTTAGCAACATTAAAGTTGGAACTCTCAGAAATCATTAGGGTTATACAATTTCTGGTTCTACCTTGTTCATAAATTTAAATAATTTACTAATTTCAAAGGCTGCTCTTTATCTTCAGTTGCATTTTTCATGGAAACAGAGAAACTCTTTTATAGTTTGTTGCTTTATTGATGGTACTTATGGTTTTTATGAACTAGATTTTAATATGCCTTTTCGTTCTTTACAGTCTCTCCAGTTTTTGTTAGATACATGTAAAGTTCTAGTCATTGGAGCTGGCGGCTTAGGATGTGAGCTCCTGAAAAACCTGGTAATATATATATAAAATATGTACTTTCCTTCTCTATGATAATTAAACCTTTTTCCTTTTCTGTCATTTCTTTATTATGATTGTTAACTGTTTCTCCTGAGCCTTTGTCGGATAAGTTTAGCAGGTCAAATTCCAGATAGTAATTAAAATGATGATGTAACTTAACTTTTTAAACCCTAAAGTCCTTGGCTATAAAGTAATGATTGATAGACATTTTTATTTCTCCTTTCTTCTCTTCTTTTTATCCAGCAAATTTTTGTGTTTCCTCTTGCAAAATGCTCATTAATTCAGAGAAGTAAATAGCAAAACTGTTAATTCATATTTCACATGTGATTTCAAAGTATTTATTATTTTGTATGTCCCTTGGAATAATCCACTTAGGTGAATAGGACTCATTTTATAGAGAGTAAGACACAGGTTCAGGGATGTTAAATGACAGGTTTTTTCTGGATTATGGTGTTGTGCCTGGAATCTAATCCAGGCCATCAATTTTTAGTCAAGTATTTCACTGAACCATTGTGTCATTACATGATCTAATCATACAGTAATTTTTTTTAATAACCATATGGTAGTAGATCCATAAAATATGGGAGAGCTAAACCTTTTTTTTCTAGTTTTGGTCGGTCTGTTTTAAAAGAACATCATTTCAAGAGAGGGTACTATTTAGTGAAGCTATTCCTAGGTATTGGATGGAATCCATAATTTGTGACTTAATTAGTTTCATTGACTTCTGATAACTACAAAGTAGATCTTTATAAGATTTTATCAGTTTATTTAACAAAAATGGTTAGGGGAAGATTGATTTGGAGCTGTTGTATGCTTGCCTTCTGATTAGTATGTGGAAAAGTGGAAATGGTAGAGCATACTCCTTAGAAAATGAAGCAGGTAACAGCCAGATGAAGGATCTAAATAGTCAGCCTTGGGACCTAAATTTAAATATAAATAAGCACATTACTTTTGCTAGGAAACACTAATGTCACTCCTAGTGAGACTGCAAAAACTTAATACACTTCCTGGTACTTAGTGCTATGCTTGGTTCTGTGGGCATTGCAGATCATCATGATGTATGTCCTTAGTGAATTTGAAGTATTCACACAAAATAAATAGCCGTATGTATCATATAGGGCTTACCAGATGGTACAGTGGTAAAGACTCTGCTGGTCAGTGTAGGAAATGCAGGAGATGCAGGTTTGATCCCTGGGTTGGGAAGATCCCCTGGAGAAGGAAATGGCAACCCACTCCAGTATTTTGCCTGGAAAATTCCATGGACAGAGGAATCTGGTGGGCTACACTACATTCCATGGGATCACACAGAGTTGGACACGACTGAGTGCGCGTGGACACACACACACACACACACACACACACACACAATGTGCCCTGTGAGAGAGAGAGACACATACACACATGATGTGCCCTATGAGAGAGAGAGAGACATACACACACAATGTGCCCTGTGAGAGAGAGAGACACACACACACACATGATGTGCCCTGTGAGAGAGCGAGACATACACACACACACACACACACACCATGTGCCCTGTGAGAGAGAGACACACACACACATGATGTGCCCTATGAGAGAGAGAGCGAGACATACACACACACACACACACCATGTGCCCTGTAAGAGAGAGAGAGACACACACACACAGTGTGCCCTGTGAGAGAGAGAGACACACACACACAAACATGATGTGCCCTGTGAGAGAGAGAGACACACACACACACACACACATGATGTGCCCTGTGAGAGATACACACACACACACACGATGTGCCCTGTGAGAGAGAAAGCAAGACATACACACACACACACACACACACACACCCCCCTACCATGTGCCCTGTGAGAGAGAGAGACACACACACACACACACACATACATACACAAGATGTGCCCTGTGAGAGAGAGAGAGACACACACACACAGGATGTGCCCTGTGAGAGAGAGAGAGAGAGAGAGACACACACACACACACACACACGATGTGCCCTGTGAGAGAGACACACACACACACATGATGTGCCCTGTGAGAGAGAGAGTGAGACATACACACACACACACACACACACACACACACACACACACACCATGTGCCCTGTGAGAAAGAGACACACACACACACATGATGTGCCCTGTGAGTGAGACACACACACACACCATGTGCCCTGTGAGAGAGAGAGAGACACACACACACACACACACGATGTGCCCTGTGATAGGATGCCAAAACAGTACTTTATTAGATACAAATACCCTTGCAGCATAAGAACCAAAGGATTTAGGAAAGATACTGTGGTTTTCATAGGTATTGTATACACAAATCTCCTAAATAGTTAGCTTTTTCCATTTCAGAGCTGTTACTTGGAAATGTGATAGATACCAGTTTAAAATGTAAAGTAATTAGAAGTTAGATCTGAGGAGTAGTCATCAAGCAACTTCAGAAGTGGCTTGTTATTCAGTGCATTGTAATAATCTCTTACATAGAAGAAAACTGGGTTTTCAATTTTACCACTTGTTACTTTGCTTGTTTCACACATAGATAACAAGAGATATGCATGCATATTTTTTGAATTAATCGTAAGCCACCAAAGGCTCATTCTAAAATAAAGGACATGACATTAGTATTATTGATAGAGCAAATATTTATTGAACCTCTTTCTCTATATACCAGGTACAGTTTTATATGCTAAAGATATAGCCTTGAACAAAACAGGCGTTTGTATGCTGAGGGCTTTTGTTTTAGTGGAAGGAACAGACAAGTGAACTATGTTGTATGTCAGATGGTAATAAATGCTTAAATGCTATGGAGAAAGGAAGGATGTAATATAGCCTGGCGGGAGGGGAAAGGGTTCACAAAAAGGTGCTATTTGGGCAAAAAGGTCAGCAAGAACATTCTAAGCAGAGGAAGTATCAGGTGCAAAAGCTGTGAAGTGGGAACATAACTGTTATGTTCCAGGAGGACACAGAGGTCATTGTAGCTAAAGCAGAAGTCAGGAAAAGGGGAATTTTCTAGGAGGATGAGATAACAAAATGAGCTTGGAGTGAGTCACGAAAGGCTTGAGGTGCTGCTGTAAGAACTTTGCCTTTTACTCCCAGTCAGAAAGTCATTGGAGGAGGTTTAAGTCTGTGAGTTGACTCCATACAACTTTAACGTGGGTCGCTGTGGCTGATGTATTAAGAAAAGTCAAGAGGAAGAACAGAGCAGAAAGCTGAGAGGCTGGTTTGAAGGTTGTTGAAGTCACCTAGGTGAGAGGTGATAGGTAGTCCCTTAGAAGAGGGCAGTCGTACTGGAGGTGGTGAGAGGAGGTTGGATTATGGATGTTTTGAAGATTAAATCAATAGGATTTGCTGGTGGATTGGTGTGGGACATAAGAGGAGTCAAGGCTGACATGATAAGGTTTTTGCTGTGAGCAGCTGGAAAGATGGAGTTGGCTTTCACTGAAGTGAGGGGGGCTGGGTAAAGAACTGATTTGCTGGTTTGGGTCAGCAAGGGTGATTGGCTTTGGTTTTGGAAGCTGTTAAATTTCAGATATTAATATCTGTTAGACGATGGTTTACCTTACAAGATGGTCTGAAATCGCCATAAGTAACCAGAACTAGTAAGTGCAAGGGCGCCCCAAATTCTGGCCAGTAAATGAGGAGGGAAACTCTTGAGTGAGTAGTGAATGGGAAACCAATTTTTAAAAAGTGTTCAAATTCTTGTGAGTGAGGTGACCAGGTGAAGAAAGTGTTTCAAGGAGGCGAAAGGATCCATATACCCTGCCAAATACTTGAGATGGGTCATGTCAGAGAGTAAGAGTTGGTGATGGGAGGTCACTGGTGACTGACAAGTGTGGTTTTCAGTGCAGTGAGAGCTTGTTGACAGCAAGTGCAAGAGAGGAATTTGAGAATGAAAGTATGGACAGCTCTTACTATAAAGAGGGCAGAAAAATGGTGAAATTATTACCAGGTGATTCAATTTGATTACGTAAGTAAACTGACCATGACCAGAGACGCATAATTGAGTCTTGAGACCTATTTTTTTTTTTTTAATCTGCTAGTAAGTTTGAACACCTTGTACTGTTAAACTATGTGGCATTATCATTGAAACACAAGAGTTTTGTTGCTTTTCTCTAGCTCTTTGATTGCTTGCTCTTGATTCTCCTTTTAAGGTATTTCTTCTACATGTCCAGGGTGTATATATGTGTGTGTGTGTGTGTGTGTGTGTGTGTGTATGTTTATAATCTTACAGTTATTTCTGATTGGCAGCATGCTTACAGTAATATAAATCTTGTAGGAATTACTTTCAACAGTATTCTAGAAAAGAATAGCAACTATAGTTAAGTAGTAAGAATAGTAAAATTAAAATATCTAGCAGCAGCAGCAGCAGCAAAACAAACTTTAACAGATGTGTTTATGGGATTATGAAACAACCATAGAAATTTTGAGTTATTCTCTTTGGGTTATGGATTATTTAAAACTGAGTACCTACACTTTTTTGACCTTTATAAGAACCCTGAGTTTTATATACCTTGTATGACTCTAACCATTGAATACAATTGTGCAGAACTTATTACTGAGAACTTGTAGATTTAAGACCATTGAAAAGAAATTTAAAAATTACAAATGTGATGAGCCTTTTGCTTAATTAGATTTTTTTTTCTTTTATTTTCACAGGCCTTGTCTGGTTTTAGACAGATTCACGTTATAGACATGGACACTATAGATGTTTCCAATCTGAATAGACAATTTTTATTTAGGTGAGTTTTAATATCCTATTTTAAAATTGTGGTAATCATTCAAATTTGAGTACATTTTCAGTTTAATAAAAAACTGCTGAGAGGATAATGCTAATTTTGTTAAGAACTGTCACTCCTGTCTTAGGTAAATTTTGCAGGAAAATTTTGGGCATTATGGCAAAAATAGTTCTGTAAACAAATACATGTTTTTGTTGATTTTAAAGAAATGTCCAAAAGGTGAATGTGATCTTTGGGATGATTGTGCCTTGAAGACACCGAGTTCCACTCTTTGCCTCCTGTTGATTTCATAAAAGAACAATAAATATATATTAGGCCCTAGTGAGATATATTGGTAGAGACTTATGAGCCAAGACTTGAGGGGTGACTCTGGGGCAGTGAAGTTATGACACAGTTTGAACTTTTTATAGAAGGTGAAATAAGATGGTGAGTTAAGGAGAAAAAACCCAGGAGCAAGTGAAATGGAACAGAGAGGGATAATTACCTTAGGTATAAGTGAAATGCAGTAAACATCTAAGAGCAACTTATGTGGAGTGACTTTAAATTCTAGAAGTAGTCCTTACATGCAGATCTGAGGAAAAGTTCGTTAATGAATAATACTATGTAGTGTTTAGGGACTTGAATGGCTTAGATAAAAGTGTGTATTTGTTACTCAAAGAATTATACGGATGGGCTTCTCTGGTGGCTCAGATGGTAAAGAATCTGTCTGCAATGTGGGAGACCTGGGTTAGATCTCTGGGTTGGAAAGATCCCCTGGAGGAAAGCCTGGCAACCCACTCCAGTATTCTTGCCGGGAGAATCTCCATGGATTGAGAAGCCTGGTGGGCTACAGTCCATGGAATCACAAAGAGTCAGACACGACTGAGGGACTAAGAATGGCACAGAGATAAGGACTTTTTTCTCTCTCTGTAGTGATCATAGAGTACTGACAAAAGGTGCTCAAGTAGTCTGAGCAGGATGCAGGATGAGGTTAGGTAGCAGAAAAGATAAAATTAACTTTGGGAAAGATCTTAAACAGCTTGAAGGGTGGGTTAAACTAAGTCAAGTTAATGAAGTATTGTAATTGTAGGGTGAACCCTACATTTAACTTTTAAGGTTTTCTTTGTATATTTTTTAAGCCCTTGATATTTCTCTTCTCTTGATAGAAAAAGTATGTGGGCCCTTTCCAGTCGGACAAATATTTAGTGTAGGACTGCTCTTGAAATGACACCACCAAATTGATTGGTTATTGATAGTAAGCTATGCCCTTTAATATAGGGCTGAAATAATGATTGCAGATCATAGTGACAATGAAGATTTGTGAAGTGCTTAGGATATATTAAGTACTTTCTGAGCTCTTTATCTATACTACTTAATTTAATTTCAGAGCAAACCCCACAATAGGTTCTTGTTTTCCAGGTTAGGCCAAGATACCTTGCAAGGATGACGTGTTGTTGTTGTATAACAGTGCCATTCTTGCAAGGATGATGTGTATGAAAGGCCATTTTACTCAAAATACAGTTTTTCGGAGGAGCAATTGAATCCCCTAATTCTGGGATGGTAAAGTAGCAGTTCCCACAGAAACCATCTTAGAGTTCTTTTTTGGGGATCAATTATGAAAGCACATATAATACACAGTCTGAAAGATTCTTGGAACTATTTTATCTACTCCGTATACCTAAAGAGCTCTGTCTAGGGTAGTTGGATGTAATACTGAAATCAAGTTGCTTGACTTGTGCTAGAGTCTCTTGTAATAACAAGTTTGGACAAAGAATAAAACTCTTACAAGAAGTTTTGAGTCAAAAAAGCATTCTGCCTTATTGGAGAGAAGAAATTTGACCTGTTAAAGCATTTTTTAAAATTCCTATTTTATTTATTTTTAGCATTTTATTTAGCACCAAAAACATTTTGTGTTGGGATATAGCTGATTAACAGCGTTGTCGTAGTTTCAGGTGAATAGCCAAGGGACTCAGCCATATATAGACATGCTGCTGCTGCTGCTGCTAGGGCGCTTCAGTCATGTCTGACTCTGTGCGACCCCATAGACGGCAGCCCACCAGGCTCCCCCATCCCTGGGATTCTCCAGGCAAGAACACTGGAGTGGGTTGCCATTTCCTTCTCCAATGCATGAAAGTGGAAAGTGAAAGTGAAGTTGCTCAGTCGTGTCCGACTCTTAGCGACCCCATGGACTGCAGCCTTCCAGGCTCCTCCGTCCATGAGATTTTCTAGGCAAGAGTACTGGAGTGGGGTGCCATTGCCTTCTCCGATACATGTTAAAAATTCCAATTTTAAATAAAAAACGATTTCTAATGTGCACAGTGACTGTTTAATTTTCATTTATTTTTCAAGTGTTTACTCTGTGCTTAGCTAGGAAGGAGTACAAAGAGATAAGAGTATGGTAACTTTCTTCGTTGTTCATAGTCTGGTAGTTATGATGGACCTATGTATATAACCAAAAATCATGTTGTGAAAAAGTAGTAATGAAGTGCTTATTATGTATACCTGAGGGAGTGATTTATTCCCATGGAAGAATGAGAAAATATTAGGAAAGAAAAATATCATTCATACTGAGATTAGAAGAGAGAACTCATGTCCTGTCCTGTCTGTAATTGTGGTTATTATCTAGGAGTAACCTTTTGAGGTCTTTTATTTTTACCTTCTTGAAGATAGTGGTAACATTTGCAATTCTAGATACTGCCTTTGGAATTATTCCTTCAAAAAACATAGTTATGGCTGCTTATGGGATTCAGCATTTACTAGTTAATTAGCATACATGGGAAGAAGGGGAAGAATGTATATGAACATTCTTGCATCTTTAGGATCCCTTGATTATTTTTCTGCCAAGACCTGCATAGTAACACCTTGAAGTTCTGGGATTCAGGGCAAAGACATGGAAATCTATGGATCTGGGATACTTTTTTCCATCTGGGAAACATGCTGTTGTTACACTTTAACTTAAAAAAATTCATGTTTTCACTGAAATACTTAATTAGACTTGTTAGTACTTAAAAATACTTAATTTGGAATATCAACAAGGGTTTACATTTAGTGTTGAATGACTCATTATTCACCAGAAATACTTAGGTAAAAATATTCCTTCTAAATAGCCTCTAGATAAATTCACTGTGGATATTTTTATGTGTGAAAGTAGATTATGTAGATAACCTAGATTTATATCATGAATAATAATTTAAATATAATTTTTTCTGTAGGCCTAAAGATGTTGGAAGACCTAAGGCTGAAGTTGCTGCAGAATTTCTAAATGACAGAATTCCTAATTGCAATGTAGTTCCGTATCCTTTTGACAAATAAGTTACTCAATACTTAACTATTATTTTTATTATTATACAAGAGATGTTTAACACAGAGAATACAGATAGGCAGAAAAAATCAGCAGCAGCAGTAAGCTTATTACTGACATATCTTTTGGTAACACTTTGTTTTAATGTCCTTTCAATCTTTTCTTTTCAGGTTATATAAAATGTTTTTTGCCCTAAATTAAACTTAGATGGCAAGTACCTTCATTTATTTGCCTATTGTCTTTAATTTAAATTTCAATTGCATATGTCCTCGACTAGACTCTTAAGTTTGTAGGCTGGATACTGGTAATCTTTGTATCGCCTTACCATAGCAGGCAAAGTAAAGAGTCAGTATATTATTAATCAAATGGAAAGTGTGTCAGAATAAATATATTTTTATAAGAAACATGTTTTAAAAAAGGATTATTCACACTTTGTTGATTCCCATACCTTTAGATCCAGGGAACTTTTAGTATTTTATAGAAACTTAGGAAATGGGATTTGTTATGTTGGAAATACCATAAGATACAAAAGTTGACATACACAAATACTAGCAGTGAACACATGGAAACTGAAATTTAAACTACAGTGCCATTTATAACCACTCAAAGGAGAAATCTAACAAAATAAGTATGGGTCTTGTATGCTGAATATTGCAAAATGCAAATGAAAGAAATCAAAAGTGATCTAAATAATGGAATGATAGTGTTCAAGAACTGGATGATTCAACATAGTAAAGTTGTCACTTAGCCCCAGATTTGTGTACAATTTGTATACAAGTTTCTATCAAAATTCCTGCAAACTTTTCTGTTGCTCCAAACAGGATTATTCTAAAATGGATAGAGCTAAGGATTATCTAAGACAATACTGTGAAAGAATAAAGTTGGAGGAATCACTGGCCAATTTCAAGAGTTGTTATCCAAGTACAATAATCAAGACTGTGGTGTTGCCAAGGAGAGAGTATAGACACAGATCAGCAGGACAGAATAGAGAAACCAGAAATAGCCACATGCAAGTATGCCCAATTTATACTTGACAGAGGTGTAAAAACAATTCTCCCTGGGAAGGACCATCTCTTCAGTAAATTGTGGTAGCAAAAAAAAAAAATGCATCTCAAAACTCAAATTACAAAAATAAACTCAAGATAGATCATAGGTTAAGTATAAAATGTAAACCTGTAAACTTTGGAAGATAAGAAATAGCTTTGGGATGTAGGGTTTGATAAAAATCCATAGACCACATCAAAAGAATAATCCATAAAAGGAAAAAAAATGGTAAATTGAGTGTCATCAAAATTAAAAACTTGTGCTCTGTGAAGGATCCTGTTAGGATGACAAGATAAGCTACACACTAGGAGATACTTATGAAGTAAGTATCTGACAAAGGATTCATCAAGAATATATAAGGAACTCTCATAACAGTAAAAAGCAGTTAGAAAATGGACCAAAAATATGAAGGGATATTTCACTAAAGAAAATAGTAAAAAGCTCATGATAAGATATTCAGTATCACTAGCTTTAAGGGAGATCCAGCTTATGATCACAGTGAGATTACTACACACCTTTTAGGATAGCTGACATAAAAATAGTAGTGAATGTTTGCAAAGATACAGGAAAACTGGAAGTGTAAAATGATAGTCATCTGGAAAATAGTTTGGCTATTTTTAAAAAATTTGAATATATACTTTCCATACAACTCAGCAGTTTCATTCCTGGGCATTTACCTACCACCTGTATAAAAACTTATTCTCCAACGTTTGTAGCTTTATTTGCAAGTAGCCAAAAACTGGCAACAACTCAAACATCCATCAGTAGCTGAATTGTTAACCTGTATTACAGTTATACTGTGTATACAATATACAATTATTGTACTCAGTACAATAATACTGAGCAATAAAAAACTAATGAGGTGCAGCTTGGATGGATATCAAGAGTATTATGCTAAATGAAAAGTGCTGGTCTCAAAAGATCATATATTGTATGATTGCATATAACCTTCAGATACCAAAATTACAGAGATGGAGAGCACATTAGTGATTGCCAGGGATTTGGCATGTTGGAGGGGACAGATGTGACTGTAAAGGGGCAGCTGCTGCTGCTGAGTCACTTCAGTCGTGTCCGACTCTGTGTGACCCCATAGACGGCAGCCCACCAGGCTCCCCCGTCCCTGGGATTCTCTAGGCAAGAACACTGGAGTGGGTTGCCATTTCCTTCTCCAGTGCATGAAAGTGAAAAGTGAAAGGGAAGTCGCTCAGTCGTGTCTGACTCTTCGAGACCCCATGGACTGCAGCCCACCAGGCTCGTCCGTCCATGGGATTTTCCAGGCATGAGTACTGGAGTGGGGTGCCATCGCCTTCTCCGAAAGGGGCAGCAGGAGGGAGATATTTGTGGTGCTGTAAGAGTTGCGCATCTTAATTGTAGTTACACAGATCTACATGTATTTAAATGACAGAACTTAACACACACATTGTACCAGTGTCACATTTGTAATTTTGCTGTGGTACTGTAGTTTATATGATGTAACCCCTAGGGGAAACGGCATGAAAGAAATACGGGACACTGTGTACTGTCTTTGCAAAAATAAAAAGTTTAAACATGCAAATGCATGTCCTTATAGGGAGAAAGAGAAAAAAAGAATGTGTACACTCTTTTGTCTGTCTCCCTTGTTTAGATCTGGGGAACTTTGGGTATTTTGTAGAAATCCAGGAGATGGCATTTCTTGGTCTGGCTCCTGGGTCTCCTATTTTTGTTCTGCTAATGTTTGCTCAGGTTCTCTTTTGACTTCGTTTTCTAGCATACCTCTCGTTTGCCTGGTATTCAAAAGGAATAAGGGTGTTGGTGGGTGAGGGCTAGAATTGAACATATTTCTTTATTTGTAGGCCAGAATAATAATAATAAAAAAATCTAGAGCACACATACTATGTATTGTCCCTCTTTTCCATTTTGGTTTTAAAGCCTGCAATGGATGATTTGTTTTAGGGGAGTGTAATTTATGTGTTACTAAATGAAATTGCTCCATTAGAAACAATTAAAAAAAATGTTTTTTTGCATACTGTTTTTTTGTGTACTGTTCAGATGTTAAGTACTATGATTCACACTCCTAGCTGGTTTTGAGTGGTGTTCTCTTGGCACCCTCCAGGCTGGGGAAAGCCTGCTTATATGGTCAGGTTGGGTAGAAAGAGAGAGACTTGAAGAACTGAGTTTAGTGAGAAAGGAAGAAAATTCACCCTTCCCCCCAACAAGGGGGAAAAATCAATAACAAATCATTAGCACCTGAAAAAGCTATTGGAAACATCTGTGTTTTCTAAAAATTAGTTTTGCAGTAACTTTTTTTTTAATTGCCTATGTCTGACATATAAAACTAAAAATTTAAGGTGTACAGTGTATTAATCTGTGCAGTAGGTTAACTCCTAGAATTCGAATCCCCTTTGTAAGTGGGAACTATAGCATACCCGTTCCCTTCACTAAACAAATTTTTATTGCCTCTGCTTGATGCTGATGGGTGAAGACACACATTCTATTTTCCCAGAGTTTATGGTTTTACATAAGAATTGCAGCAGAGTAGAAAGTATATGGGGGGTCGCACAGAGTCAGATACGACTGAAGCGACTTAGCAGTAGCAGTACCAGCAGAAAGTATAACAGAGATACAGTTATACTGATATGGAAGCTTGGGGATGAGAGAAACTATTCTATGTCATTAGGGGAGAGGAGTGTTTAGAAAACAGTTTTTTTAGGAGGTAGGATTGTTTTCATTTTATCGGATTCCTTGAATTCCATTGCTTTGAACACTAATGACTTATGTCTTGTTTTAAATATACATTTATAATTTGATCCTGTGGCATTGTTGAATTCATCTTACAAATTAAAAATTTTTAGCAGCTTAAGTTCCTTTACTTATACTCAGACATTTCAACAAGATTCAGGATTTTAACGACACTTTCTATCGACGTAAGTTTTCCACTCGAAATTCAATTCTCACTAAATTTTTGTATTTTTTAGTTGCTCTTTACAGATGGCTAGCTATTTGATTGCTATTTCTTTATTTGCTTTCATTTCTTGGTGTTGGCTTTTCAGGAATATTGTTGACTGAAAGGATGGCAAACTTTTTAAATTCTTAGTTGGCACCATTAGCTGCGTTTTTATATGCTGTTCTGAGTAAGGATTACTCAAGGATTGGAAGCTGTATGTTTATTTTATAATGAAAAATGTTTTTTGTTTCTTAGAAATTGTGAATCATTTTGTGTGGCTGCATTTTTAAAAACTCAACTTGCATTTTTTTTCTTGTAGAATTTCATATAATTGTATGTGGACTGGACTCCATCATAGCCAGAAGATGGATAAATGGCATGCTGGTAAAAACTTAGTGTTTTTACAGTTCTCTGAAGTTCTTCCTGCTGCTCTTAACATACTAAAAATGAGACTTTGTGTCATATTTTTGAAAAATCAGGGTTTATTCAATTTTCAGTAATAGATGTAGTTCATTGTTTATTGCCAGTCATTAATTTGCAGGTTTGGATGTAAACTGCTACTAATGTAATCCCTTGTTTGGTGTATTAGTATTTAGTAATGTGATTGACTTTTAGAATTGTTGAAAGCATTCTCCCTTTTTGAATTCTTATCCCCCTCTCCTTTTAAACCCTTGAAACAATTTTCCTAGATATCTCTTCTAAATTATGAAGATGGTGTATTAGATCCAAGCTCCATTGTCCCTTTGATAGATGGGGGGACAGAAGGTTTTAAAGGAAATGCCCGGGTGATTCTGCCTGGAATGACTGCTTGTATTGAATGCACGCTGGAACTATATCCACCACAGGTAATCACAAAAGCACCCCGCATCTGTTTGATAGTATCTTGGGGTGAAATAAGGGTTGCATTATTAAGATTAGTCAATATTGAGGATTTTTACTTAGGAATAACCATATTTTAAAAGGCATGCTAAGAAGAATGGTGATGAAATACGAAATTTTGCTCTATTTAAGGAAAGATACAGACATAATGTATCTTCCCTGATGGCTCAGTGGTAAAGAATCTGCATGCAGTGCAGGAGACTTGGGTTTCATCCCTTGGTCCGGGAAGATCCGCTGGAGAAAGAAATGGCAACCTACTCCAGTATTGCCAGAAAAACTCCATGGACAGAGGAACCTGGTGGGCTCTAGTCCATGGGGTTGCAAGAATTGAACACGGTTGAGTGACTGAGCACACATATACATAGACTCAATATCATCATTTTGATACTGTTCTGTTCTCATAATTCATTTCTATTAGTTTTTTATTTAGAGAGTAAGGATCAAGGGATCAGTTAGAAAGTTATATGTTGGGATAGAGCTGTAATTTGTTTTGTTTAGTTTTTGCCTGTGTTTCAGGTATATAAAGACACCAGAGATGAGAATGATATTTCCAAAGATGAAGCTCTTTAATCTGCATTTCCACTTGAAAGGGCATTTAGAAGTCTGATTTATGAATAATTTTATTAGTTTTTATTTGAAATTTATTTGTTTTGGTTAATTTTATATCTTCAAGTTTAAATCTTAAACATAATAGGGTACTCATATTTGAGAATTTATTCACTCCTATTCTTCCCATGTTCTAACAAAGCTTAACTTTATATGTTTTTTTAAGTGTAGGGCAAACCTATTTTTTTAGGGAGATCAACCTAAGTGAAGTGACTTAGATCAGCTGTGTTAATTTCAGAAGCATTCTTAATAGTATTAAATATTTTGTTTCTGTAAATGGAAGGCTAATATGAATTATAAGAAACTTTACAAACTAGATCATAACTAGAAGTTACATTTTAAAATAATTTATTTAAAATCCACTAAAAAAGGCAAACTGTGTTTTTAGGTTAATTTTCCCATGTGCACCATTGCGTCTATGCCCAGGCTACCAGAACACTGTATTGAGTATGTCAGGATATTGCAGTGGCCTAAGGAGCAGCCTTTTGGAGGTAATAAACCTAATTTCCTAATTCAGAATTACATAAGGTACTTGTCTATATTATTTATTTGGACATTTACCTTAAAAATAAGTTGATTTATGTGTACATGTTTCTGTCTTCCATTCCTTTTTTCCCCTCTTTCCTGACAGAAGGGGTTCCATTAGATGGTGATGACCCTGATCATATTCAGTGGATTTTCCAAAAAGCCCTGGAAAGAGCATCACAATATAATATTAGAGGTGTTACATATAGACTCACTCAAGGTAAGTTAGTGAATTTTCATTAATAACGATCTTAAGATGGTCCCTTTTTCAGAGGATGTGATGCTTTGGGCGAAATAATTGATAAGTGATTTCAGATAATACTATCCCTTTGTGATTCAGTAAAGGTGCTCTGGAAATAACCATTTCCAGCTGCCCCAAATTTGTTAGAAGGAAACTGAGTTTACTAGAATTATAGCACTTTTTAACTTGGAGAAATTTAATCATTGAATCTTACTTACTTAGGCTTGGAGGAGTCCCTGAGTCATCCAGGGCAAGCCATTCTTTCACTTTATATCTTTTGCTGAAAGAGCAGCTTATCCATTTCTGGGGCAGTCATTTCACATTTGGACAGTATTGTGAAGACAGTTCTTCTATGTATTGAAGAAAAATCTCCATCTTTTTCGTGTGGGCTGGATATTGTCCCAGTATGCCATATGCTTATGCCATATGTAAATTTAATTCTCTTTCAAGTAATAGACCTTAACATATTGAACCCTCCAAATTGTTGTCACTCCCATCAACCTTGCTAGTTCCTTTAACCCATCAATATGTTTCCATGACTCAAATTCCCATCATGCTATTTTCTTCTAACCATATTTCAGTTATCCATACTTTTCTGAACTATCCAGGTGAGAATGCAATGCTCTAGGATGAGTCTTAGGATACACTTCTGAGCATTGATGCAGTTTTAGAGGAGGCCAGGGTTTTGTATTGTTTGTTTGTGGTTTACATTGATGCTATACTTTTGATTCCTTCAGGTTACTGTCTGCTAAAATCTGGAAGTTTTTTTCACATATGCAATTGCTAAGCCATATCCCACTGCTACAGATTTGGCAGTTTTGGGGGATGGCATTTTTTTTTTCCCTTTATATTCAAGTATAGGTCCTTTTAAGTTTATTCTTAAACTCATCCTGCTGTTTGTATATATATGTATTAGGTTGGTGCAAATGTAATTACAGTTTTGAACTGTGAATTTTAAATCATTATAACTAGGCTCGAACACATCTTTATTAATCAAAATAGGAACCATTATTAATCAACACATTTTTGCCAATGAAAAATAAGTTTGTTTATTCCTATAGTATAAAAATCCATGCTTGGGGATTTGACGAACTCTTGGAAAGCGTTTTCTGCTGCCTGCTGGTTGTGGAAGCATTTTCCCTGCAGAAAGTTGTCAAGATGCTTGAAGAAGTGGTAGTCAGTTGGCGAGAGATCAGGTGAATATGGCAGATGTGGTGAAACTTCGTACCCCAGTTCATTCAACTTTTGAAGTGTTGGTTGTGTGATATGTAGTCGAATGTCATGGAGAAAAATTGGGCCCTTTCTGTTGACCAATGCTGGCTATAGACGCAGTTTTCAGTGCATCTCATTGATTTGCTGAGTATATGTCTCAGTAATGGTTTCACTGGGATTCTGTAGTGGATCAGATGGGCAGCAGACCCCCAATAGTGACCATGACCTTTTTTTTGGTGTGAGTTTGGCTTTGGAAAGTGCTTTGGAGCTTCCTCTCAGGGCAGCCACTGAGTTGGTTGTCACTGGTTGTCGTATAAAATCCACTTTTTGTTGTACATCACAATCCCATTGAGAAATGGTTCATTGTTGTGTAGAATAAGAGAAGATAATGCTTCAAAATGATGGTATTTTTGATTTCCAGTTAGTTCTTGAGGCACCCACTTATTGAGCCTTTTTACCTTTCCAGTTTGCTTCAAATGCCAAATGACCATAGAATGGTTGACATTGAGTTCTTTGGCAGTTTCTCATGTGGTTGTAAGAGGCTTAGCTTCGTTGATGGCTCTCAATTGTCATTGTCAACTTCCAATGGTTGGCAATGATGCGCCTCATCTTCAAGGCTCTTGTCGCCTTTGCAGAACTTCTTGAACCACCACTGCGCTGTATCTTCGTTAGCAGTTCCTGGGTCAAATGTATTGATGTTGTGAGTTGTCTCCGCTGCTTTATGGCTCATTTTGAACTCAAATAAGAAAACTGCTCTTATTTGCTTTTTGTCTAACATCATTTCCATAGTCTAAAATGAATAGAAAATAAACAGCAAGTAATAAGTCATTTAGTAAAAAAACATAAAGTGAGAAATGCACATTAAAATGATGTATAACATACTCACATTTATTGAGAATGTATTCCAACATCAAATGGCAGATTTCAACACTGCAAAACCAGTTACTTTTGCACCAACCTAATATGTTCTTTATGCCTGTCAACTTAATGTATTCTTTTTAGCTTCATATCACTTGTTTTGATAGTATCTTTTATCTCTTTTCCAAATACTTAAAAATTTTAACTAGACTAAAGTGGCTGAGAACAGATAAAACTGAATCATGCTTCTGGTCAGGACCTTTTTAGATTTATTCCCTTCTGTTGATCATATGTTCTTGAGTACTTCATGTTTCTGTATCTTGTTCACAAGGATGTCATGAAAGACCTTTCCAGATGATCTATTGAGGCTTATCTTCCACATTCCCTTGGCTCCAAAGCTAGTAGTCATGGTAACTAAATGAGGTAGTCTTGTGACTTGTCTCAGTAACAATCCGAACACTGAGTTTTAGTGACTAATGTTTCTTAATGTATCTACTCATAGTTCACCTTTCCAAGAATTTTGTCCAAGATGATTAAGCTCACCAGAAAGAGCTTTGTCTTTTTGAAAATCTGCCATTTCTCTCCTGTAATTATTTCCTTATGTTTACTGATGTTTTAGTACTGTCATTTGAAAATTCTATTCTTACACACTACTTGTTGCATTTGTACACTCATTGTTCTAACCTGCTTTGTGTTCCTGGAGGACACCAAGCATGATCCCACCTTAGAACTTTAATAACTCTTGATCCTTACGCCTGGAATACTCTTCCTTAGATTCCCCTCAGGGTTGGTTGCCTGTCCCTCAGGTATCAACTTAACGATTTCCTGATCATACCAACTGATAATGACTTATAAACCATTCACTATTTTACCTTTTTATAATTGCTCAGAATTCACATAGCCTTGTTTTCCTATATGAAGAATATTTCATCCTTACACTCTGATTCATCCCTGTTCTGGGACCTTTGCCCCTGCCATGTACACAATTGCACTTTCCCCAGGTCATTGCATGAATGGGTCTTTTTCATGGTTTAGATTTCTATTCAAATGATCACCTCCCCAAGGAGACGGTCTAATGGACTCCTCCATCACTGTAAGATATTTTTTTTTACTGCTCCTCTATACAGCACCTAGAATGGTATCTGGCATATAATCCACATTTATTTGCTGATTGTTTGAATTAACAAATGAATTCCGTTTGTCCTGATCAGGAAGTGCAAACTCATTTCTGTGTGTAGTCTTATTTATCCTTCCATACTTTTAGCAAGGCTTGGTGTATAGTTCTTAGCTTGATGTTTGAGGGCCTTGACTAAGAGTAGAGAAGCCAAATTGGAAGTGGAATCCAGATTTTTTGAGGGCTAAGAGATGTCCAGTCTTTTATTGGGCAGTGTGTCTTCAGCTTCTCACTGTTTGTGACAACCTGTTTCTCCTTCCACTACATCCTGCTCTTTGTGGTTCACTGGAGAGCTTCCAGGAATCGCCAGGAGGTTAGCTCCTCCCTATTTCCTCTTTTCTGAAATTGCACATAATGGTCAGATGGTCAGAATTAATTTTTTAAAACAGCTTTCCAGCTCCTTAACTATCTTCCTTTCACATCTTCTTAGATATTTGCCTTTTTTCTTAAGTTTGTAAAACCTGACCTGCCAACACCTACTATCTTGGAAACACATCTTTCAGGGCTCTCTCACAGTCTGAGATAATATAGCTACTTTTATCAGAATTTTTGTTTTCTAAAATGAACAGTACAAATATAGTTACAGAATATTTATTTTGTACCTAAAAAATGATTTTAGGTGGGGCTTTGGTCATTCCTAATCTGTGGATACTAATATGAAAAAAGTGGGGTAGAAATAGAGAACTGTGTTTAATATTTTGTATAGTCCATGTTGTAGAGTGAAACAAAGTGTTTAGGGGCAGTTTTTCTGTTTGTCTTAAATTTTTGTGAATAGAATGGCTAAAACTAATAGATGAAGAAAAACTAGTTAGCTCTTACTCCTCATACTTTACTCAAACCTTACTGAGGATAGTATAGTATACTGTATCAGTTAAGACTATGTACATTAGGGCAGATCTGGGTTCATATATCACCCCTATCTCTTACAACATGTATAGCTGTGGATCTTGTTCATTTCTCGCAACCTTATTTTCCTTATCTTCAAACTCAGAGTAATAAGACTAACATGATGTTATGCAAATTCATTGAAATTTTATTTAATCTTCATACTCTTGGAGCAAAATAAACACCCGAATATTTAGGAGTTATTAATATATGATTGTCACATCTTTATATGAAACAGTGTGAAGAATTATCTTTCCTACTATAACTTAGGATTCTGAACATGCTGTTAATACAAAATAATGTGAGTGCGAAAGAAGATTGTTTCATGGTTAAACTTAAGTCTATTTTCTGACCTAAAAGCCTGAAAAATCAAGTAATGGACATGATATTTAATAATAATCGTTGTCTAATTTAAGATACCTACTTTTTAAAAAAAGGAATAACCATATTTTAATTAATATATTTTTAGGAGTAGTAAAACGAATCATTCCTGCAGTAGCGTCCACAAATGCAGTCATTGCAGGTGAGGAAAAATGGCCACTACTTAATTTTATTTCCTTCCCTTCAGATTTTCAGTACCTAAGTTGGTATTTCTGCAGCTACATGATCTCAGAAAACTAGTGTTTTGGGGATTTGATTATCTTCTTGGGTGGATGGTTGTATAATTAAGCTGCCCCCAAAACCACAAGTTACTGGACCTTGTATATATCTCATCTTACATTATTTCATACATAAAATGCTCTATAATAAGACATTTTAGTGCCATTTCTTTTTAATCAGTATAACAGGCTACTCAATCTGAAGAAGAGGGAAGAAAACTTGTAATGTTACTTTATCATTTGGATTATACAAAACAAATATAAAATGTTATGTTTTCAGTTTTTAAAAATAATAGTGTTTTTGTATGTATTTTTCTATTTGTAATCAATAGCTTTGTAAATTTATCTGTTCTGATTTGTAACTAACTTCTGTTTTTAAATGTCTAATTTTCATTGAGTTAAAGCATCTTTATTTTCTTTTCTCTTTAGCTGTGTGTGCCACTGAGGTTTTTAAAATAGCCACAAGGTAATGAGTTTCATTTTTAGTATGTATGTAAGTCTGTGTTTTGATCTGGCTCAGTTATATAAAAATGAACACTTTTTTCATTACAGCGCATATATTCCCCTTAATAATTACTTGGTTTTCAACGATGTAGATGGACTGTACACGTACACATTTGAAGCAGAGAGAAAGGTTAGTAGTAGTATACTAATGAAAGCTTTTTTGATTATGCATACTTTGATTTTTAAATATTAATTACTAGTTGGAAATGTGAATGAAATTTCCCACACCCTTTGTGAGTATTTTCTGACTTCCAGAACCCTATTTACTATATGTCTTTTGTAATACAGCCTAAAATAAATACTGTGTAGTTAAATAATTTAGGAAAAATAGCCCGTTGGGAAAAGCAGGTTTAAAATATAAAAATTTGTTCATAGGAAATGAAAAACTGATGATAAAACAACTTGATTTTTATTTCATCATTATAATTACACTGTTATTGATACATGTGTCACCGTGATTTGTGTTTATGTCTAGGAAAACTGCCCAGCTTGCAGTCAGCTTCCTCAAAACATTCAGTTTTCTCCATCAGCTAAACTGCAGGAGGTTTTGGATTATCTAACCAATAGTGCTTCTCTGTAAGTGTTCAGGACTTTTGTTATGTTGTAGAAAAAAATGTGTGAGTTTACAACTTTAAAAACTAGAATTGTTTTTTTTGAAAAATGATTCTGATTTTTTTTTCTTACAATTTAGGCAGATGAAATCTCCAGCTATCACAGCCACATTAGAGGGCAAAAATAGAACACTTTACTTACAGGTGATCAGTGTTCAGTCACCTCCCCCCCCAAATTAAATTAAAAGTTTAATTTCACTTAATGTACTTTACATTATTGTTTTCTAGTCAGTAACGTCTATTGAAGAACGAACAAGGCCAAATCTCTCCAAGACATTGAAAGGTATTTTAAATGAGTGTATTTACTAATGCTAATCAATTTCTTCTGGTTTTTTTTTCAGTAAAAGTAATAAAGGCCTATTTTAGATTTCCTCTTAATGCTTTTGAATGGTAATACCATTCTAATTAATTATATCTTAAGAAACATTAATAGAATTAATTGATCTTTGAGTAGAGTTAAAAAATCTGTGTGAAATCAAATATAATATTACCTTGATTAAAGACAACTGGATTTTGATGTTTGTTCAGACCATACTTTGCTATAGTTTGTGAATGTGTTATCTCTTTTCTTGAGATGTTTTTTTTGCTTGGGTTAATTTAGCTTTTTTTCTTTTAGAATTAGGACTCGTTGATGGGCAAGAACTGGCAGTTGCTGATGTCACCACACCACAGACTGTACTATTCAAACTTCATTTTACTTCTTAAGGAAAATAAATCTGCACTTAATAGAAAACTCATGAAAATATTATACTTTGTGGATGCTAAGAAATATAACTGATGTCATTTTTAGCATTAATGTTGCTGGAATTTGACTTTTTAAAATATGAGCCACTTTTTTAACTTTATACCTTTCCCTTGAAGACAAAATTTTGGGGTTGGTGCTTGTGAGCATTTTCATTAGTAATACGGAAAATGGTGCCTGGGGAGGGAGATTAATGAGCAAATATATTGCTTCTTTTAGAGGAGGAGACAAATACCCTCTTGTATGAGAATTTGGATATGGTCAAAGAATGTATTCTTCAGTTTTCATTTGAGCACCCACTATACAAAAAGATGTCCCTTAAAAAAAATAAGAAAATTAAGTTTTAAATAACATTAAATACTGACATCTAGAGCATATGTTCAACATAGCCTACTTCTTGCTTGATTTAATATTAATTGTGGCTGTCCAAATGAATATTATTGCAAAATTACCTTGTCCATAATAATTTGTAAACGGTATATAGCTGAACACCTGTGCATGGAAATAGGAAATATTTTCATGTGTTTACCTTCAGTGCCATAGAGGCCAATATGCACATTAAAGCCAAGACATGGATGTTTAAAAGAATTTAATGTTTAAACCATTACCACTGATGCTTTCACATTATTTATTAATAAAAATCATATATTGTCTAATTTTCTCACTGAAATTTTAAAAATATATTTAGTAGTTCTGTACTGATGTAGAAATAATTTTAAAACATGTAGCAGAGTTGCTAATACAAAAATTTTATAGTACTTGAATTAGTACTTTAGCAACAATAAATACCTACTGATTTAATTTGCTCTGGCATAATAATGTAATGAAATGGAATGACTTAATTTTTATATTAGGGCCTCTTGAAATGCTTTTTCCCCCTTCCAAAAGTCTAAGGCTTAAAACAGAATTAAACACAAGTACTGAAAATGAGTTTTAGTATCTTAGTGTGGGAACATATAGTACATGTTCTTTGTTTTTGATTTTTCTGGCAGTTTTCTGTTAAATGCTTTGTGACTATGTGTCACTGGGTTAGATTTTCATTTATTTTTATTCTTTCCAGTTCTATATTGACAAGTAATTTGTTTCATTATAAAAACATGGTATAAATTCATACGATTTCCTTAAAAAGTTACACATTGAGTTTACAGGTGCTGTATACAGATTGAGCTTACAGGTGCTATATACAGGTACAACGGTAATTCTTGTGTAAGTAGCCTTGTGAGAATGTGGTATTATCTTCATCTGAGAGCTGAATAGATTTAGAAATTTAGGTCATTTACCTCAAACTACACAGTTAGAAGTCTTGGAAGGGTTTCCAAGTCTAACATGACACTTCCTCAGGCTAGTTAGCTAAAGTTGTTTGAAGTTACATTGAGTTATTTAGTACTACTTTGTACATTACTGAATTGTAAAGGTTTCATTATGCACATTTTTACAGAAGTTAGATAAAATTATGAGAAGATCATAACTTCTCACAGGCAGAGTTTAAATCTGGCTAAAAAATAAATAAAAATAATTCATTTATGACATGGTTCCTTGCAGTGGGGTAAAATACTCATTAGGCAAAAACAAGTGAGAGTGGGAGTGTAATTAGAATAGTGGGGACTGTGACATCCTGGAGTGAAAATTGTCAAAAGGGGCAACTGCTCCAGCTGACTGTTGCATGTTGGTGTACATATTTTTCAAAATCAACTGGAAGTCTGGGTTTTTGTATGAAATCTTTTACATGTTGATAGAATTTTAACATGGTGGCCTAACCAAACAGCTGCTGACTAGATTAGGGAGGCCACCAATTTGATTTGTTTGATGAGCACATGCAAAAAAGGTGTGTTTTAAATAATATGCACGGTATAGAGTACTAGTCTTAATGCTAGTTTGTTTCAACTGTAGCTGAGAGTCGACCTGTATTGTGAGGAGGAGATTGTGTCTTGTTCTAATTCCTCCTTGGGGAAGATGGCTTTTTATTTTCTCGGATCAGGTGGGCCGAGTAAGGTCTTTCATACGATGAGCAGTATTTTTAGACAAACCCAAACCCAAAGTTACTCTTTGAGGCCGAGTTAACACAACTGATTAAATATTTGAGAGAAGGCTTTATGAAAGAAATGCCATAGCCAACTTCCCTATTTTTAATGGCAATGCGCTAGCTCTTAGTACGAGAGCTGTTTTACAGGAAGGAACCCACTTGAAAAAACCTGCCTATTCCTCCCTAAGGCATCAGTCTCTGCTGGTTTAGCCACAGAGTTTATCCCGGGGCGAAGAATTTTCGCTGTACGCCTGGAACCAGTTTCAATACGAAGCGTTCCGCGTTCCTCGGTAACTATAGGCGAGCCTGCATTCCCGGAAGTGACGTCAACATTCTTCAGTTCTTCCGTCTATGGGCGGAACTCCGGGCTCCCGGAGTTGCCGGTTGTGTACGTGGAAGCAGCTAGCGCCTGCGCAGTTGGACCTGTCGTCTCAGCTGTGTGGGAAGCGGCGAGGGTAACATCTCGGGCTCGGGGGAGATCTTCGGGGTCATGGTTTCCCACTGACAGGGCCCGCCGAGTGGAGAAGCAGGCGAGGCTCTCCGTGCACCCTCCCCCGGGCCCCCGACCGTCAGCCTTTCCCTTGGCCTTCCCGCTCGGTGCTGGTGCTGCCGCTGCCGCCGCCGCCAACGCCGGCGGTTGAGGAGGGGAGATGAGCTGGTTCAACGCCTCCCAGCTTTCCAGCTTCGCCAAGCAGGCCCTGTCTCAGGCCCAGAAGTCCATCGACAGGGTCCTGGACATCCAGGAAGAGGAGCCGAGCGCTTGGGCCGAGACCATTCCGTACGGAGAGCCAGGTAAGGGCGCGAGCGGCGGCGTCCCTCTATCCCGCGGGCGTCTCTCAAGAGGCCAACAGGTGAAGCGGGGGGCGGGGGGCCGGGCTCCTGCCTGTCGCTGAGCGACGGACTCCTGCGCGTCCTAGCCCCCAGCACGGCCCCGAACGCTGCTTTGGCCTCTCAGTTGAGCTTTGCTGTGGTCCCGAGGGAAAACCCAGCCCCGGGGTCCCTCCTTTCTTGTGGCCCCGGGTTGGGGGCTGACGGGGACCCGATTCCGTGCGAGTGGCCCCGCGCCCTCGCTCCACAGACCACGGAGCACAGTCCCCTCTCCCCCTCCCCCGAGCCCCGGTGCGCTGCGTGCTCCGAACCCCGGAGGAGAACCCAGTATCGAAATCGGTCCATAGCGACGGGAAGAACAGTCGCAAACACTTGGCGAGCAGTGCGAGTTCGCAAGCGCTTCCTGTTCTCTGTTATGAGCGTCTCTCCTGGGACGGCTCCTCGGGTTCAGGTGCTGCCCTGAGTGTGGTACCGAGACGCGCGGTCACTTCCTCTCGGCCACTCCACCAGGGGGAGGGTCCGTGGGGGCGCGCCTGGCGGTTGCGGCTTGCTGCGCAGTCTAGTCCATCAGAGTCCGGTCTCTTTCTCTGAGACCTTGGGCTTTATCTTTCAGGGATCTTCAGTTGTTTTTGGCGTTAAGTCTAAGGAACAGTTTATCCTTTTGGTGTGTGGCGTGAAGATTGGCCCCTCTTTCGGAGTGTGAATCTCTAAGAGAAAGAATAAATTATTCCTGACTACTTCTTTCTGGTTTGTTTCTAATTTTACGTAATTGAGAAGTTAGGACCTAAATTTGAGGTACCTCATTTTAAGATGGTTTGGCTCAAGTGTTTATGTCATCATCCTGTTAACTTCAGTCCTGAATATTCATTGGAAGGACTGATGCTGAAGCTGAAACTTCAATATTTTGGCCACCTGATGCGAAGAACTGACTCACTGGAAAAGACCCTGAAAGACTGAAGGCGAGAGGAGAAGGGGACGACAGAGGATGAGATGGTTGGATAGCATCACCGACTCAATGGACATGAGTTTGAGTAAACTCTGGGAGTTGGTGATGGACAGGGAGGCCTGGCGTGCTGCAGTCCATGGGGTCGCTAAGAATTGGACACGACTGAGCAACTGAACTGCGTAGGACCTTGGTGGGAGTAGCTCAACTTCCTTTTTGTCGGGCTACCCCACATATTGAATGACTAAACTTTGAAAGAGACAGAATATTAATTGTAAGGATACTTCTTTCTGTGTATCAGAAAGAAGTTCTGTTCAAGTTTACCCGGGACTTGAATCCTGTTCTGTGATTCATTTTTTTAAAAAAATAGGTTTTCCAGAATAGGTTTAGGTTTTAGTGAAATGCTATAAATGTTCACTGATCACCTGTGTTTTACGTTGCCATCACTAAAAGATGACCAATGATTATCGCATAATCATAATCACAAGTGAATATCGCATAACTCCACGATTTGTGTAAAACTTTATCCAGCTGGTAAATTTGAGTTCTATCATTCATTGACATAACTTAATACAGCATTTTATCTTGCTCATTCCTTTGTATCTTTAATTTTGTTTTTCACTTTTTTCCCACTGTTCTGCTGTACTGAATAAATGGATATAATACTATACCCCCAAGCTAAAGTTTCCTACATACCTCCAAAGTCATATTAAATTAGGATAGACTTTAGTTTCAGGCTTGACAGCTTTTAGGAGCTTTTAGGTACTTGTGCTCTGCCCAACAACTTCTAATTGTTCACAGTATGTGATAAATTCTGCTCAGCCACTTTTGAATTTAGAAATGGGTGACTTTTTTTCTTAAGAAATGCTTAATTTTAGCAAATATGACATTTTTTGTTTATCATTGTATAAATTATGTTAAAAATAATTTAACATTATTTGTATGACTGACACAATTACTTTTTTTTAAGAAATGCTTCAAAGTATTTTAGCAAATATGCCATTTTTTATCATTGTATAAATTATGTTAAAAATAATTTAACATATTATTTGTATGACTGACACAATTACCTTTTTTGCCCAGAAGATGGTTATTTTCTTCCAGGTTTTTTTTTTTTTTTTTAAATCCTAGTGTAAACTGCTATCTTTATCAAAAAGCAATAATTCTAAAAATGCAATTCTGAAATTCATATGACCTTCTACTAATTATTAACATAATTTAGAGTTCAGCAAGAGAACAAAAGTTTCTCAGGGAGTTGGTTTGGAGAGTGGGACTTGGAAAGTGAGTTTGTCATTAAGTGGATGGAAATGAGTTTGTCCTTTAGAAGTTACTGTTCCCATTAGTTTACTTTGATCTTTGATAAAGAATGTTTGTCACCAGTATTTTGGGTTCAGTGTTGAATGTTACTGTCTGTATAGCTGATAATGATGCTTTATCATTGATATTCTAAGAATAGAATTAATATGAAACTAACTATATAGAAGGTAGATTCTATTTTTCATGACTCCACATGACCTGTAAGTGAAGATACTGCCTATTATTGTGAGATGCATAGTATGTATTTTGGACTTGGCATGGATTATTAACATCTACCATTACTTTATTAATTTTTTGTAGGAGAGAATAACATACTTGTTTCTGGCATATGCCAGGTCCAGTCTTTCATGTTTGTTCCTAGTTCCTCTTGGGCAAATGCATACCAGTTTTCATCTTTATGGCCCAAAGTTAACCGATGAACTAATTAATTATGTTGTAAGTGAGGAGTGTAACAGATACAAATTATAGGTTGTACTTTGTAGAATTTTAAAAAGACGTATTTATATTGACTTACAATAATTATTGCAATTTGCATACTTTATATGTGTGTCTAAAATTTTCTTTTTTAATTTTTTTTTTTTTTGTCAAAGGAATAAGTCCCCCTGTCAGTGGAGGATGGGATACTTCAACCTGGGGGTTAAAATCCAACACTGAACCTCAGAGTCAGCCAGTAGTCTCTCCTAAAGCAATTACAAAGCCAGTTCGGAGAACTGTGGTAGATGAATCTGAAAATTTCTTCAGTGCCTTTCTCTCTCCAGCTGATGTCCAGACCATTCAGAAGAGTCCAGTGGTATCAAAACCACCAGCTAAATCACAGCGACCAGAAGAAGAAGTGAAAAGCACCTTACAGGAGTCCTTGCACACTGGACAGTCAAGAACAACTGAAGCCACTGAGTCAAAAGTAAAGGACTCTCCTCCATGTGTATCCAAGGAAACTCTGGCAGTCAGTACTCTGTCACCTAAAACTGAGGATAAGCACGAAGAAACTGTTACTAAAGAATCTGATACGAAGGTGCCAACAGTGCATTTGAAAGTATCTGAAAGTGTTATGAATGTGAAAACAACTAGGGAAAATGTATCTAATATGTCTACACAGCCTCTCACAGCAGAAACCAAGGACATGGCTTTGGAACCTAAGGAACAAAAACATGAAGACCGACAGAGCAATACACCTTCTCCTCCTGTTAGTACCTTCTCGTCAGGTACTTCTACCACTAGTGATATTGAAGTTTTAGATCATGAAAGTGTAATAAGTGAGAGCTCAGCAAGTTCTAGACAAGAGCATACAGATTCAAAATCAAGCTTGCACTTGATGCAGACATCCTTTCAGCTTCTCTCAGCATCTGCTTGTCCTGAATATAATCGTTTAGATGATTTCCAAAAACTCACTGAGAGTTGCTGCTCATCTGATGCTTTTGAAAGAATAGACTCATTTAGTGTACAGTCATTAGATAGCCGTAGTGTCAGCGAAATCAATTCAGATGATGAACTGTCAGGCAAGGGATATGCTCTAGTACCTATTATACTTAATTCTTCAACTCCAAAGACCAAAACAATTGAATCTGTTGAAGGAAAACCTGAAGAAGCAAATGAAACATTAATTATGCCCAATGAGGAAACAGAAATGGAAGAAAGTGGACGAAGTGCAACTCCTGTTAACTGCGAACAGCCTGATATCTTGGTTTCTTCCACATCAGTAAATGAAGGACATGCTGTGTTGGCTGAGGAGGCTGAGCAGCCTGAAGCTTCAAACCAGCCAGAGGCACCTTCTGAGAAGGAAGATGTCTGCAAGGTAACTCTAAGAAATGGAAGAGGGTTTTTTGATATGTTCTTCAGAGATTAAATCATTGGTTTATTTTTAATGTTCAATGATGCCTAATGATTTGTCTTGATTAAAAAAGACAGGCCTTTTGCCATTTAAGTGTGGTGTTAAGGATCTTAAAGATGAAGAACTATTGACGTTATTTGAAATTTCTTCAAGGCAGCTATGGTAACATAAGTTGATATTTCAGTATAACTGAGCATAAAAAATTCCCATCATAGGCCTTTACTGTTGAGTTCTTATCACCTTAATATTGTCTTTTGCTATATATTCTTTGTCAGTTTGTAAAGGACTGTCTTCTTATGTAAACAGATACCTTCAACTCCTTTGCAGATAGAAGAGCACAAGCAAATCTAAATGTTACATGATTTTTCTTACACCAAACATTTTTTGCACGTTCACATTATTTGTAGGGAGATCTTAAATGAAAAAATTTGGTTTCAGATCATTGATGTTTTTCTGTTATTAATTGCCTCATTTTGTTTTCTTGTTTATGTTGTTTTTGATATTTCCTATTGATAGCTGAATGAATAAATGAAAAAGAGAAATGTCCAAGGATCAAAGGTGTTGCTTAGGAATGACAAATTGCTTTTATCTAGTAGATGAAAAAACTTCCCAGGTGGTGTTAGTGGTAAAGAACCCTTTTGCCAATGCCGGAGACCTAGAGATGTGGGTTCAGTCCCTGGGTCAGGAAGATCCCCTAGAAAAGGGCATGGCAATCCACTCCAGTATTCTTGCCTGAAGAATCCCATGGACAGAGGAGCCTGGCAGGCAAAAGGAAAGTGGTGAAAGTTTTTTGATATTAAGTCACAGTTTTGTTTTTTCTATGATTTTTAGGTATAGAAATTGACTCTAATCTGGCATCTGTAGTAGACTCCTCTGAGATACAGGATATCTTGAAGAAATGTTCTCTAAGTGTCATGTATTTGAATTATTTAATGTACAAAAAGTACCAGATTCTGTTAACTAGGTTTAATATTTTTCACAAACAAAATGTCTCTAGCTATAATAGCAGTTTCAATTCCTAGAAACACTATTTATTATTAAGATATTTTTGAACCATTCTTAGGAGGTCAGTAATTTCTAAGTTAACCTAGACCTATATCAGGTTAGGACTTTATTTTTTAGTACAAAAGGCACTGTTCCTCATGCACAGGTGTATTACTGCTTCAGTAAGCCCTAAGGAATTAGATAGTCTGATCATTTCTTTTTGCTTGGCTTTATACTGATATATTGGAGAAGGAAATGGCAGCCCACTCAAGTGTTCTTGCCTGGAGAATCCCAGAGATGGGGAAGCCTGGTGGGCTGCCGTCTCTGGGGTCTCACAGAGTTGAACATGACTGAAGTGACTTAGCAGGAGCAGCACCATACTGATATATTCTGGAGATTTTAAAGTTACGTGCCTATGGATTTTCTAAAATTACTTTTGCTTTTTTTTTTTTTTTAATATTTATTTTATTTGACTATGCCAGGTTTTAGTTGTGCCATGCAGACTCTTCAGTTGCAGCATGTGGGATCTAGTTCCCTGACCAGGGATCGAACCCCGGCCCTTTGCATTGGGAACATGGAGTCTTAGCCACTGGACTAAATGCAGTGTATCATGCTAAAAAGTTTACACATTAGGGTTAAAAAATAATGTGGAGAAGCAAACACTTGTATGTCCACTACCCAGATAACATAGAGAACATCAGTAGAGGCTTTGATCTTTTTTGATTGCATCTATTTTCCTCTCTTCTTTTACTGGACATGTCCACTCTTCCCTACATTTTTGTTGTTACAAATTGCTACAAATGTTCTTGTACAATTATGCAAGAGTTTTCTCCTCTGAGGTACACCTAAAAATAGAATTTTCTACATGAAAGGTTATATAGATTTTCACCTAGATATTGCTTGTTTTCCAAAACATTTTACCAAACCACCAGCTATCCAGCTTTCTGGTTGTACTACTGATTTATACCATCCTACCCACTGTGTATGAGTTCTTGCTGTTCTATGTCCACTGTGTTTTTTTTTTTTTTTTAATTCTTTTTATGAAACAATGCTGATTTATTATAGTGATTAGGTGACCTTTACAGTTTTTACCTGCATGTAAAAATGATGTTTTAAAGTTAAATGTTGGACTTTTGTGTATTCTTCTTATCTAGACAGTTGAATTTCTGAATGAGAAACTGGATAAAAGGGAAGCTCAGTTATTATCTCTTAGTAAAGAAAAAGCACTTCTAGAAGAAGCTTATGATAATCTGAAAGAGTAAGTACAAATATGACTAATTTTATTCATTTTGTATTGGCCCATGCACTTGGTTGTTACTTAAATATGTTTTTTAAATTGAAATATTTTATATTTTAACTTATTTATAATTACTGAAAATTGAATAGCATTTCAGTTCTACCCTTAGAGATTACTTTTCTCCTCAAATTATCTTACTTTTTTACCAGTGGCACTGAAGAGGGGTGTTTCGTAAAACAATAACAGAAAAACTTCTTCCTTTTTAGTTATTAATAATCTTTTAGTATTAGAGATTTAAAAGGTATATTTAGAGAAAACTTAGATTACAGTTTAAAAAAAAATTGAGCATTGGTTTGCTTTAAGGAGGTGAATAGCAAAATGTTTCACAATAAGATTCAGAAATAACAAGTTTTATTTATCTTTTTCTAATTTTTGCACATCAAATATTGGTGACATTTTCAATTTCTAATGAGTTTTCTTTGAAATGTTTTAAAATAAGCAGGTAATTTTTCTCTTAAAAGTTAACACTCCTCAAATTAATCTATTTTAGTAAGGTGCATGTTGAAGAGAATGTTGTTATTTTTGGGGGGCAAACTGAGCTCAATTTTGGAATATATAAACACATATTTTCAGTCTTAGTATTATTTTAAATTTAGTGAAATGATCAGAGTGAAAGAAGAGAGCAGCAGTATTTCTTCCTTGAAAGATGAGTTTACTCAAAGAATTGCAGAAGCGGAAAAGAAAGTTCAGCTAGCCTGCAAAGAGAGAGATGCTGCTAAAAAGGTAATGGAAGTTTAAAATAATATTAATCTAACTCTATAGAGACATATATTTTTGAGGAGTGCATTAATAATATTTTGGTATTGGGAAAAAAAGTAAGATTAAAAGAATACCATGGAGTATATTAACACTTAAATTTTAGATTTTTCAGTACCTTTAGAATTTCAGATTTTTGATACTTTAAAAAAATTAAGCAAATATTTGTTTGTACACTTTGTGTGTAAAGTCCTTGCAAGGTGTGTAGCAAGGATCTTTAGAATAATTTTTATGAATTATAATTCCATCAAAATAAATAACACTTAAATCTAAATGGTACTCTATAAATTTTTAAAGTTATCATTATTCTCGTTTGTTATTTTCACTTCCACCTCAAATATACACACACACACATACACACACACTCAATCTTTCAAGTTAAAGTTATTTTAAAGTAAAAATTCCTAATGATTAGTGACATTGAATGTTAGAATAAAATATTGATTTATTCTAATGTAGGATTCTCCACCTCAGCATTGTTGCTATTTTGGGCTGGATGATTTTATATTGTAGTGCACTGTCCTGTACATTGTAGGGGATTTACCAGCATCCCAGGCCCATATCTACAAGATACAGTATTGTCTTGCCTTACCCACCTGCCATCCCAGTCCCCCCCCAATTATGAAAATTGAAAATACTACCAAATGTCCCCCAGGAGCAAAAATACTCCTGGTTGGAAACCATTGTTCTAGTTCTTATCATTTGGAGCAGTTTAGAAATATTTTCTTGTAATTAGAATAAATATTTCTTATAATTTGGCTATTTCAGAAATTAGTAACCAATAGGTTACTAATTATTGCTTGTATCTCAACTGTTAATAGTAGCATTTCTTATTAGGTGCCTTTCTAAGCTTGTTTTCCCCTTTCTTGACCAATGTTAATTTATAATTTTTCTGTGCATATTTTTACAGAAAAGAAATACATGATATACTTCTGTCTGCTTGGCTGATTTAATTAGTGACTTCCAATTAGTATCATTTAAGACAGTAACAGTAACCTGAGACTATCTTAACTAACTTAATTCTTCTTGTTCTTGCTCCATTCCATCTGAATACAGTACAAAAAGTAGATTTTAAGGAATGTTTGTCTTCTGTAGTGCGCTTTGCATTGTAGATCTAAAATAGATCCAAACCAGTTATATTAATAGGTGGAAAAATCTTGGGTCCTAAGTTTTTTAATACATTTTATGTGTACTGCCATGTATGAACTCCCTGCTTAGGATCCATTGGAAATTTAAAGGTGAATTGAATTACCTTAAGTGAAGAGTTTGCCTTCCTAGTTTGAAAGACAAATAATATCAACAAACATATAGTAGTAGGTGGATGAATAAGGATTTTGAAATGGCATCGTGGAGGACGGATTTTAATCAGAGGAACTGAGTGTTTTGATGGAAGGTATGATATTCTTCCTGGACCTTGATGGATGGAATTTTGGCAGTTGAAAATGGACAGCAGTGCTGTTGATAGTTCAGAGCATAAGCTTTAGGGATTCACAGACCTGGGTTCAAGTTATAACTCTACCTCTTTATAGCTTTCTGACCTTCAAAGTTTGCTCAAGCTTTCTTAATCTTAATTTTCTTACTTGTGTAGTTGAATAGTACAAATTCCTCCCTGCCAGGACTGTTGTAAGGATTAAATGATATTGGATACAAAGTATACTTTAAATACTTAGTAAATGTTAGTTGATTTGAGCTGTTGTTTAGTTTCAAAGCATTGTGAAAAATTTTAAATCATAGGACACTTTATATCACCATTGTTTCCAAAGGTAAAATATCGTAACATGTTTCTATTAAATCTCTGCTTAATTAGATTGAACCTTATGAAGTTATGTTTTTTTCCTCTCACTTTGCAACATATTTTAAAGTATGAGGATGAGGAATATTCACTTTAAGTATCAGATGAGGAAAAGAAATACAGTGAAAAATGGAGATATACTAGTTGAATGTTCCAAAAATAATGTCTCAACTGTAGAAAATATGTGTAGAGATACTCAAAAAGGGTGTTGAAAGTTAATTTACTCTCATTTACATTTCCATATTAAAATCTGCTTATGTCTGATTTTAAGTTTTCTATGTCATTTTCAAAGCTCTTTACTTGCTTTTGATTAAACAAGGTGATATAAACTCAGGTTAACAAAACTTACGGATTGTTACTGAAAATGCAATTAATTGAATATGGAAAAAATGAAAAATATGCCCAGAATGAAATTAATTCTTTATGGTATTTGTGTTTTTTTTTTTTTAATTAGGAAATCAAAAGTATAAAAGAAGAACTTGCTACTAGATTAAATAGTAGTGAAACGGCAGACCTTTTGAAAGAGAAAGATGAGCAGATCCGAGGGTTAATGGAAGAAGGTACGTAAAATATTCAGTCAGTTGTGAAAAATATTGTGACAATAAAATACTTAACATGTGACTAAGTGCTGCTTTTTCCTAATGTAAAAACATGGGAAGCAAGAAAGGTTTGGACTTAAGCTTCAGAAGTGATAGATAACAGTTGATGGAAGAATGTGGAGCAACATGTAGAGAAGTAGAACTATAATGTATGTAGCTTTGTTTCTAGGGAGTTAAAAAAAACCCAACTCTGTGAGAAATAGAATTTTGTGCTTCCCTAAGGAAGCTTGTAACAGGTTTTAGAGCCTTGATTTAAACCAAGATATTTGAAAGTTCTAATTATAGAGTTTATATAGTATCTGAATCTCTAGCTTGGGTACTATATGGTATCATTCTGTTGTTCTGGAATTTGATAGTGAATTTTTTCTTAAATTCCTATTTTAATTTTTCAATTATTAAACACTTTGTATATGAAAAGATTTATAATTAATAGGGTTATGAAAATTAAAGATTCTTCAGGAGATTAAACATTGCAGTTGGACATTGGAATGTCATAGGAAAGAAGGTAGTTTTGGAAAAGATGGTTAAATAAATTTTTCTTTTTCTTAAAGTTTTTTTAGTTATAAAATAATGCTTGCTGCTTCCAGAAAATTTTTAAGTTATAGGAAGTATATGAAGAAAGAGAAAAAAGATCATAATCCAGTTTTATAAGGAATTATTAATTTGTTTCCTTTTATTGCATTTTTAATATGTTTTTAAACATAATATCATATATCTAATTTGCAGTGTTCTTTCTTTTAAATTTCCTTAAGCCATTAAATGCACTTTGATACCATTATTAATGACTGTATTAAAGTGCATTATATAGACATATTTGTTTTTCTTTTCCTAATGTTATGTGTATATTTCTAAAATGTTAATATTACAAATCATAGTGGGATGAACATTTCTGTACTTAAATCACTGCATTTAAGTGAATTTCCAGACTGAGAGTAATTGGAACTAATCACTTCATTTGAAATAGTTTTGTCCAATTCTTCTTTTTCATTTATTCAGCTTATATTTAACAGCTAGTTGGTCAGATTCTGTTTCATATAGACAAATGACAAATGTGTAATAAATGACACATTCCCTGTCCTTTAGGCACTATAATTTAATGAGAGGGAAGTATAGGTACAGAGATAATTAAAAACAATCTAAGCACTAAAATAAAAGAAGGAAGAGTTGATTAAACATATCCCAAGACATCTTGCAGTCTGTTACTATTTTCTGTTACAGCATTAGAGACTGAGGAAAAGGCTAAGTACGTGGTTTCATAATTTTAAAAAATTATTTAAAATATCAATATCAAATTTCACTGTGTTGGAATTTATTAATTTAATTGGGGAGTGAGCTGATGTTTTCTTTTGCTTAATGAACTTCAGAATGATTTCATATAGGTGTATTCACATACTGCTCCTGTATACCCTAGAGGTATTTTTAAAGTCATAGCTGAAAAGAGGCAAGTCTCAAAGCTGAGTACACTACAATGAGTATCTGATTACTTCATTAACTAGAGTCATTGACTGTTAAGATCTAGCTATACCGCCTCCATATCTTTCTGCACATGCATATACTACCCTTTTGCCTAACCTCTTGAACGTAGTTGACAGATATCGTATCATTCCACTCCTAAATTCTTTTTTTAATCCAACTTTGCTGTGCTGTACTTAGCTGCTCAGTCATGTCCGACTCTTTGTGACCCTGTGAACTGCAGCCCGCCGGGTTCCTCTGATCATGGGGATTCTCCAGGCAAGAATTCTGGAGTGGGTTGCCATGCTGTCCTCCAGGGGATCTTCCAAAACCAGAGGTCGAAGCCAGGTCTCCCTCATTTACTGACTGAGCCACCAGGGAAGCCCTTGAAAGTTGCTCAGTTGTGTTGACTCTTTGTGGCATTCTCCAGGCAAGAATACTGGAGCGGGTAGCTATTTCCTTCTCCAGGGGATCGTTCCAACCCAGAGATCGAACCCAGGTCTCGTGCATTGCAGGGGGAATCTTTACCGTCTGAGCCACCAGGGAAGCCCAAGAACACTGGAGTGGGTAGCCTATCCCTTCTCCAGTGATCTTCCTGACCCAGTGATCAAACCGGGGTCTCGTGCGTAGCATGAGATTCTTTACTGAGCTGAGCTACCAGGGAATAATCCAACTTTGTTGAGGTATAAAAGTTGTGTATTTGTAAGGTGTACAGTGTGACTTTTTTATATGTATATATTGTGAGATTACTACCACAGTGAAACTAAGTAATATATCAGTCACTTCACATAGTTACCATTTTGTATGTGTGTGATGAGAGGCTTTAACATCTACTTTTTTTTAGCAAGTTACAGGTTTATAGTGCAGTATTCAGTTCAGTTCAGTTCAGTTCACTCAGTTGTGTCCAACTCTTTGCGACCCTGTAGACTGCAGCACGCCAGGCCTCCCTGTCCATCACCAACTCCTGGAGTTCACTCAAACTCACATCCATCGAGTTGGTGATGCCATCCAGCCATCTCATCCTCTGTTGTCCCCTTCTCCTCCTGCCCCCAATCCCTGCCAGCATCAGAGTCTTTTCCAATGAGTCAGCTCTTTGCATGAGGTGGCCAAAGTACTGGAGTTTCAGCTTTAGCATCATTCCTTCCCAAGAACACCCAGGGCTGATCTCCTTCAGAATGGCATGGTTGGATCTCCTTGCAGTCCAAGGGACTCTCAAGAGTCTTCTCCAACACCACAGTTCAAAAGCATCAATTCTTTGGTGCTCAGCTTTCTTCACAGTCCAACTCTCACATCCATACATGACCACAGGAAAAACCATAGCCTTGACTAGACGGACCTTTGTTGGCAAAGTAATGTCTCTGCTTTTGAATATGCTATCTAGGTTGGTCATAACTTTCCTTCCAAGGAGTAAGCGTCTTTTAATTTCATGGCAGCAGTCACCATCTGCAGTGATTTTGGAGCCCCCCAAAATAAAATCTGATACTATTCCCACTGTTTCCCCACCTATTTGCCATGAAGTGATGGGGCCAGATGCCATGATCTTCGTTTTCTGAACGTTGAGCTTTAAGCCAACTTTTTCACTCTCCTCTTTCACTTTCATCAAGAGGCTTTTGAGTTCCTCTTCACTTTCTGCCATAAGGGTGGTGTCATCTGCGTATCTGAGGTTATTGATATTTCTCCCGGCAGTCTTGATTCCAGCTTGTGCTTCATCCAGCCCAGCGTTTCTCATGATGTACTCTGCATAGAAGTTAAATAAGCCAGGTGACAATATACAGCCTTGACGTACTCCTTTTCCTATCTGGAACCAGTATGCTGTTCCATGTCCAGTTCTAACTGTTGCTTCCTGACCTGCCATACAGGTTTCTCAAGAGGTAGGTCAGGTGGTCTGGTATTCCCATCTCTTTCGGAATTTTCCACAGTTTATTGTGATCCACACAGTCGAAGGCTTTGGCATAGTCAGTAAAGCAGAAATAGATGTTTTTCTGGAACTCTCTTGCTTTTTCCATGATCCAGTGGATGTTGGCAATTTGATTTCTGTTTCCTCTGCCTTTTCTAAAACCAGCTTGGGCATATGGAAGTTCACAGTTCATGTATTGCTGAAGCCTGGCTTGGAGAATTTTGAGCATTACTTTACTAGCGTGTGTCAAGAGTGCAATTGTGCGGTAGTTTGAGCATTCTTTGGCATTGCCTTTCTTTGGGACTGGAATGAAAACTGACCTTTTCCAGTCCTGTGGCCACTGCTGAGTTTTCCAAATTTGCTGGCTTATTGAGTGCAGCACTTTCACAGCATCATCTTCCAGGATTTGAAATAGCTCAACTGGAATTCCATCACCTCCTCTAGCTTTGTTCGTAGTGATGCTTTCTAAGGCCCACTTGACTTCACATTCCAGGATGTCTGGCTCTAGGTGAGTGATCACACCATCGTGATTATCTGGGTTGTGAAGATCTTTTTTGTACAGTTCTTCTGTGTATTCTTGCCACCTCTTCTTAATATCTTCTGCTTCTGTTAGGTCCATACCATTTCTGTCCTTTATCGAGCCCATCTTTGCATGAAATGTTCCCTTGGTATCTCTAATTTTCTTGAAGAGATCTCTAGTCTTTCCCATTCTGTGGTTTTCCTCTGTTTCTTTGCATTGATCGCTGATAATTTATAGTCACTATACTGTAAATTACATCTCTAGAACTTATTCATTTTGCATAACTGAAACTTTGTACCCCTTGGCCAACATCTCCCCATTTCTTCTACCTACTAGCCCTTGGTGACCACCATTTTGTTCTCTGTGTCTACAAATTCAACTTTTTTGTATTTCACATTTAAGTGAGATCATCTGTATCTATGTCTGGTTTATTTCATCCTCTAGATTCATTCATATTTTCACAAATGGCAAGTTGTTTTTTCAAAGCTAAATAATGTTTATATCTCTCTATAGATTTATCAATCTGTGTCACATTCTCTTTATCAGTTTATGCATTGACTAAACATGGATTATTTCCGTATCTGGGCTATTGTAAATAAAACTGCAGTGAACATGGGGATGCAGATCTCTCTTTGAGATCCTCATTTCATTTCTTTTGGATGTATACTCATAAGTGAGACTGCTGGATCATATGGTCGTTCTATTTTAAAATTTTTGAGGAATCTTCATACTGTTTTCTATACTGGCTATACCAATTTGCATTGTCACCACTGTTACTCAAGGGTTCTCTTTTCTTCATATCCTCTCCAGTATTTATCTTTTATCTTTTTGATAATGGCTGTCCTGACAGGTATGAGATGACGTCTTACTGTAGTTCTGATTTTCATTTCCCTGCTGGTGGGTGATGTTGAGCACCTTTTTCTATACCTTTTGGCCATTCGTATACACTGTTTGAGAAATGTCTCTTCATGTCTTTAGCCCATTTTCAAAATTGGCTTTTTTTTATTTTGCTATCAAGTTCTAGGAATTCTTACATATTTTGGATATTAATTCCTCATCAGTGTATGGTTTGCACATATTTTTTTCCATTCTGCAGATTATCTCTTTGCTCTGTTGTTTCTTTTAATGTGCAGTAGTTTTTTACTGTGATACAGTCTCACATATCTTTTTTTTTTTGCTTTTGTAGCCTATGCTTTTGGGATCCTAGTCAAAAAGCAGGTCCCAAGACTTATGTCAGAAAACTTTTCCCTTTTTTCCACTATGTTTTCTTCTGGTAGTTTTACAGTTTCTGGTTTTATATTTAAGTCTTTAATCTATTTTGAGTTGATTTTTATTTTTGATGTATGATGCTATAGTGTTTAGTTTTTCTGCATATGCATATCCCAGTACCATTTATGGATGAGACAGCCCTTTCCTCATGGTTGTACTCTTGACATCCTTGTTGAAGATCACTTTTTAAGCTCTCCATTTTGTTCCATTGGTCTATATGTCTGTTTTTATGCCAGTACCATACTATTCTGATTTCTATAGTTTAGTATTATGCTTTGAAATTAGGAAATTAGGAAGTGTGGTATCTCCAGCTTTGTTCTTGCTCAGACTCACTTTGGTTGTTTGAGGTCTTTTGTGGTTGCATATGACTTTTAGGGTTTTTTTTTTTTTTCCTGCTGTTTTTGTGAAAAATGCCATTTGGATTTTGATAGAAATTGCATTGACTCTGTAGTCCACTCCTCAGTTCTTCCATCTGCATCTCCCAAGGGCAATTTTTCTTGACAGGCGCAACATTGTCATCTCATCTAAGAAAATCAGCATTAATTCAGAAGTGTATTCTAGTGTGTATTTTGTCCTTTATCTCAGTTGTCTCAAAAAATGACTCTCATGTCTGGTTATTTGTTCTGCCCTAAGATCCAAAGTTCATTGCGTTTGGAAATTATATTCTTTTAGTCTTCTTCCAATCTAGGATATTTTTTTCATGACATCAAAGATTTTGTGGAGTCCAGTCGTCCTGTTGACTACCCCCCCTGTTTAGGAGTTTGTCACTTTCTTCATGGTTAAATTCAGATCAGATTTCTAGTAAATATAAAAGGTGATATTGTGCACCTTCTACTCCATCACATCAGTGGACACATAAGGTCAGGCTGTAGCACAGTTTAGTGATGTCAGAATTGAATGTTTGGTTAAGATTATGACCAGATTTCTCTGTTGTAAAAGCATATTTTTTTCCCTTTGTAATTTATAATATGTGGGAATGATTCTTTAAGACTGTAAATATTTTGTAAATATTTTGTTCCACACCATCCTTCTACTTAGTAATTTTAGCATTCATGTCCAAGTCACTGATTCCTGTCCAAATCACTTTAACATTAACTGTTACAGCATTGTGATTTTAAAGATATTCTGTCATTTTCTGTCACTGGTTAGAGAAAACATTCTACGCACAGTCTTAGCGAATCATCATTATTTGAACTTATACTTTTTTGCCATTGCCAGGAGAGAAACTTTCAAAACAGCAGCTGCATAATTCTAACATCATTAAGAAATTAAGAACTAAAGACAAAGAAAATGAAAATATTATTGCAAAGCTGAACAAAAAAGTTCAAGAGCTTGAAGAAGAGTTACAACATTTAAAACAGGTGAATATTAACCATTCTCTACGTATATGTTGCTGTTACTTCCAATATGAATAGTTGGCCATGACATACCTCAATGAATTATTGAGGTATGTCATTTGGGAGGAATTTTCAAGCAAGTAAATAGTGAATGTTAAGGTTTTTCTTTGTTATTATTGATAGAATGCTTGAGATTCCTAGAACATGGTTATTGACTGTGGTCTATTTTTTTATTGAAATATACCTTTTTCTCTTTTTATAATATAGGTCCTTGATGGCAAAGAAGAGGTTGAGAAACAACATAGAGAAAATATTAAGAAACTAAATTCTGTGGTAGAACGCCAAGAGAAGGACCTTGGTCGACTTCACATAGACATTAATGAACTTGAAGAAAAGAACCGAAGTATTCAGGCTGCTCTTGATAGTGCATACAAGTAAGAAAATGAACAAATATTCAACTCACTGAAAATCAATTACCAGAGCAAGAAATGGAAGAAACACCTTTTTTTATTATCTGATCATTAATAACATATAAACTTTCTGATATATGGAGTTATGACTGGTTAAAGCGAGCTTCACAGAGTCCTTGTAATCAGTGTTTATTACGTGGTAAACTTCCTCATTCTGTAGAGCTCATGGAAATCTACATGGAAACTTAACTTGGTCATGTAATTAACTGTATATTATTTTAAATTAAAAACTATCTATCTATTTTTAAGAGAGCTTACTGATCTCCACAAAGCCAATGCTGCAAAGGATAGTGAGGCCCAGGAAGCTGCTCTGAGTCGTGAAATGAGAGCTAAAGAAGAACTTTCTGCAGCACTGGAGAAGGCCCAAGAAGAAGCCCGTCAGCAGCAGGAAACATTAGCAATTCAAGTAAGCGTTGGATGATAAATTAGTCTTTAAAAATCTTTGTGCTTCTGCAAAATAAAGAATCCATTAGTAAATTTGAATAAAACCTTATATAGTGGCATATGTGTTGCATTTCCTTTATAATCTTATTGGGCACTTCTCTAAGAATACTAGATTGTGCCAAATTTAATTAATTGTGTGTTTTTTAAACTGTTGTTAAAGTAATGCTTACATTAAACCAGTATTGCTTGTTATTTTCATGAATTTCAAACTTATTTGAGAGTGCTATGAAAACTAGGGACATTCTTAACCAAAAGAATGCATGTATGCAGATAAATACTACACATTGCATATAATTTCCGGAGAATCTGTTTACTCCTGAGCTCATTCATAGCATCTATGGGAATCCATGGACGTCAAATGAAGGAGTAAAACCAACATTTGTCAGACTTTGTCTTATAAAATCATCAATTAATTGATATTTGGGTTATTTATACTTTCAAATTTTATTTATTTTATTGAGGTATAGTTATTTTATAATATTATATAAATTTCAGGTGTATGTCATAGTGATTCACATTTTTTTTAAAGGTTATAGTCCATTTTTAGTTATTATCAAATACTGGCTGTGTTCCCCTTGCTGTACAATATCATTAGCTTATTTATTTTATATGTAATAGTACCTTTTAGTCTTGTACTTCTGATTTTCCCCTCCCTTGTTTTCTATTCCCTCTGGTAATCACTAGCTTGTTCTTTAAATTCATGGGTCTGTTTCATTTTTGTTAAATTCACTAGTTTTGTTTTTTTAGATTTCACATGTAAGTGATATTGTACAGTATTTGTTTTCTGTCTGACTTATTTCACTAATCATAGTACACACCATCCCTGTTGCTGCACATGACAAAATTCCGGTCTTTTTTATGGCTGAATAGTATTTCAGCTATATATATATCACACCTTTTTATCCGTTCATCTATTGATGGATAGTTAGTTTGCTTCCATATCTTGGATATTATAAACAATGCTGCTGTAAACATTGGAGGGTGTATATCTTTCCAAATTAGTGTTTTCACTTCCTCTAGATATACACCCAGGAGTTTTTACACTTTTAGGTTATTATGAATAATGCTGCTCTAAACATTAATTTACTTATTTCTATGTGACCATACGTTTTAAATTCTCTTAGATATATACCCTTGGGTTATATGTTAGTCTTAAACGTTTAACTTTTACAGGAACAACCAGACTTATCCACAGTGGCTGAACCATTTTACATTCCCACCAGCCATATATATGGGAGTTTCAATTTCTCCACATTCTTGCCAGTATTTGTCATTGTCTTTTTTTTTTTTTTTCATTGTAACCCTTTTAGGGGTGTTATATGGTATCTATTATGGTATTGATTTATTTTCCCTTAATTATTAATAATGTTGAGCATCTTTTTATGTGATTATTGGATTTCTGTCTCTCCTTTGGAGAAATTTATTCAAGTATTTAAATCCTTTGCCCTTTTTTATATTATCATTTTTATTGTTCATTTGTGAGAGTTCCTTATATATTCTGCATACTAGACCTTTATCAAATGTGGGATTTGTAAATATTTTTCTCCCACTTTCTATGTTGTCTTTGACTTTCTTCAGAGTGTCTTTTGATACACAAAAGTTTTTTAATTTTGATGAAGTCCAGCTTACTTATTTTTTGTTTTGTTCCTTGTGCTTTTGATATCATATTTAAGAACCTCTTGCCTAATTCAAGATCACACAGATTTTCACCTATTTCCTTCTATGATTTTTATAGTCTTAGTTCTCACATTTAGGTCTTTTGCATGTGAATATCAAATTGTTCCAGCACTACTTGTTGAAAAGACTATTCTTTCCTCACTGATCTCAATGCATTTTTTATTTAATTATACATGAATATGTAAAACATTTACATGATTCCAAAGTGAAAGCTACATAGCAAAATATACTAGGGTAACATTTGCTGCCAACTTAGTCCCTCCTCATTCCCTTTCTTTGCCTATAAATAGCCATTTTACTACAGTAGGTTTTTTTTTTTCAGTGTTTCTATTTGTAAATGCAATAAATTCCATATCTACATTTATTTATATTCCTCCTCAATGTGTGTATATATATACACATACACTTATACATATGTTTATTTGTACCTCTTTCATCTTTTCTACATAAAATATAGTTTACTGTTTACTGGAGAAGGAAATGGCAACCCACTCCAGTGTTCTTGCCTGGAAAATTCCATGGACAGAGGACCCTGGTGGGTACAGTCCATGGGGTTGCAAAGAGTCTAACACAACTGAGTGATTGAGCACACATCCTTTCTCCATAAAATATAGCTTTCTATTTGGTAATATGCCATTTTATAGATTGCTTTATGTACTTAATAAAACATCCTGGTGATCATTCCATGGTAGAGCATAGAATTTTTTTAAAAAAATTTCTTTTTACAGTTTTGTAGTTTATCATTCTGTGACTATACCATTCAGTCAGTTCCTATTAATGTATATTGGGATTGTTTCCAATATTTTGCTGTTGTAGATCACACCATGGTCCATATACTCCTGTGTTTCTGCTGCTCCCTCACTGGGATAGATAAAATATTAATATTTTAAATTAAAAATACATTGGGACAATAATAATTGAGAGAATTGAGATAAAGAGTGCATGGGGTTACCATTCAAACATCACCTTTTACAAGTACTGTCAGTTTGTGTATTAATTTCTTGTCTTTATCTGTATATACTTTTTTTTTATAATTTGATATCATTTATATGGGCTTCCCTGGTGGCTCAGACGGTAAAGAATCTACATGCAATGCAGGAGATGCGGGTTTGATCCCTGGGTTGGGAAGATCCTCTGGAGAAGAGAATGGCCCCACTCCAGTATTCTTGCCTGGAGAATTCCATGGACGAAGGAGCCTGGCGAGCTATAGTCCATGGGGTTGCAAATAGTTGGACATGACTGAGTGACTAACACTTTCACACTTTTTTCATATTATTTTATAGTTTTTTTCATTTAAGATTAAATTGTACACTTATGCATGTTTTTTGTGGTCATATTTTTATTGGGCATATTCCTGTTGTATCAACATTGGCAAAAATAAATTACTGCTAATGGGTATTTGCAGCATTTCTTGTTTTGTTTTTGTTAGTCTAGCTGACAGTGTAGAGAATATTTTTGTATGTTTATAGATCTGTTTCTATAGAGTGAATTCTCAGGACTAGGATGATCAGATTAAAGAATGTAAAAAGTTTGATGATTCTTTCAATATCTTGCCATAATGCTTTCTGCAAAGGCTATAGCAAGTTTACAACCTGTGCAGCTGTGTGTGAATATAGCAGCCAGTTTTTTAAGCTCATACAGTTCCTATCACATTCTGCCTTACACTGAAAACATTCATGGATGCACTGTGTTTCCTCCTATATTGTATGTCAGTGTCTGGACCTTGTACATATGTATATGTTCATGTGTGTATGTGTGTGTGTATGTGTGTACACCTATTGTGCTTTCATAGGTACATATTGAGTACATGTGGTTCAGGGATTGCCTGAAGAATGAGATATGTGATATTGCATGTAAATTGCTCATGGATAGCATAGAATATTATATATGAATCATAAGTCATATGTAATCGTAAGTCAACACAACACAAAAGATAATAGCAGGAAGTTAGAGATAATATTTGACGTTGGTTGTGATAGTGTGTTGGTTCTCTTCGTGCAGGTGGGGGACCTTAGGCTGGCACTGCAACGTGCAGAGCAAACAGCTGCCAGAAAAGAGGATTATTTACGCCATGAGATCAGTGAACTCCAGCAGGTACTTGTCAGAGTTTCCCTAAAATACAAATCTTGAGATGTTTTTCTAAAAATAATAAATGAGTTAATTGGGTAATGTTCTTCGAGTTGAGAAGATTACTGCCATACTCTTCATTTTCTGTATTTGTATGTGGTTTATGTGAATAAAATCAGAGTGGGCACTTCAAAAATGTATAAGAAAAAAACTAATTTTCTAGAAAGTAATTTTATCATGATATGTAGTATTTTGAGTGTTTTTTTTTCATTTGTAATGGCTGATTGATGAATTATTATCAGTCTTTGATTACTGTGGGGCAGAAAGCAATGCCTAATTTTTATGCTACTACTCTGTTGATGTCAGTCAGTGAAGTTGTGCAGGAGAAGGGGGAGAAAATTCCACTCATATTGATCTTCCTGTTTTATAAATACTTAGAAATATTTAGAGAGGAGGCAACTACTAAGAAGTTTGGATGATACTCTTTATTACCTGAAGGTAATCAAAGGCTGTCATTACATAGAAATGCTTTGAAAGAAGCACATACTTAGTTACTCCATTATGCAACTTAACTATAACTTAAGGATTGAATAGTTAGAAAGTAATAGAAAACAAGTAATTTTTTCCCGAAATCTCTCATAAAGTTTGTTTGCTAGCATTTTTAGTGTTTTTACTGCTGTCAGTAATAATGACTTAAGAATGTCATAATTCAGAGACTCCAGGAAGCAGAGAATCGAAACCAAGAACTGAGTCAAAGTGTTTCATCAACAACAAGACCATTGCTTCGACAGATAGAAAATTTGCAAGCAACTCTAGGGTCCCAGACGTCATCATGGGAGAAGTTAGAGAAGAATCTTTCTGATAGACTTGGTAACTGCTTTAGTTCTTAAGCTCAATGCAGTTCTTAAGCCCTTCCATCCTGTTTTAGAATTAGGGTAATGGCATGAAATTGAAATTCACTGAATCTGATGGTTTTATTTTGTGTCTCACTTGTAGATTTTGACCTCTTCTCTCTTACATTTATTTTCTAATATCATAACTGACTCTTTTCAAATCATACCTTACATAATGTGTCAGGTACTGTCTAAAATACTTTCTTGTCATTCTTTTGCTCATTTTTACAAACTTTTGCACTCTATTGTTTCCTCGTCCATTGCTAAATCTGACGTTGTTTTAGCTTGTCGGCGGTAGTGTAGGAGGTAGAGATCGAATATGATTCTAGTCAGTGGTGGAATTCCGAGAGCAGAGATAGGTCAAGTTAAATCAAGTTCAGATTCTGGTAGACAGATGCTATGAAGTCTTATGATTCCAAATTTTGCTTCTTTACAAAAATACCCTGTGCTGTTAATAAAAAGAATTTTTTTTTTCCCAAGATACTTACTCAAGCACAAACAGGTAGAATATGTATATATTAGATATCCCAGAAGCTAGCAAATGGTGAAAAATTCCTGTTTCTTTTCTATGCCTAAAATTAACTGTAATTTGAGAGACATCATGGTGTAGTGATAAAAGCCAATGTGAATGGGTGTCAAAACATTTGGACTCATGGCTTTTATGGTTTGTTTTCAATCATCCAGCCAAACACTCTGGAGCAAGTCATGTACCTTCTCTGGACTACTCCCTGTAAAATCATGAGGGGTGAGCTAGATTAGTGGGTTTGAAACAGTGTTCACTAGATCTCTCGTATGTCTTAGTGCTGGCTGTCATGGTGAGAGGGAAGCTCGATAAGTAACGTGCTGGGCTTCCTCCAGGCTGCTTTAATGAAAGTAGTGCCTCCTTTGACTACCCTTTTTTTTTTTTCCTTGTAGCTTCATATAAGATTTTGTCTGAAATAGATTCATCTGCTTAAAAAGAAAAATCCCTAAACAGATGAACCTTCATCTACTGTTTAATTTCTAGATACAAATTTTAGGTTGAAAATTGAAGCTAGAAGCAGGTATTTCTGTGGCTTTTAAACTGGAGCCTACACACTCTCGGGGATGTATGGTGTTGTGCTACAGTGTAGGCAAAGCCACGGGACAAACATTCTTTATAATGCTATAAAAGCATAGATACAGTATTGAAAAGAATATATAATGTAAAACAGAGATATGACTGGGTCTATTTTAGTGGGGAAAATTATGAAAATTCTAGCCTTGGTTAAATCTCAAAATTTTATCCACTATTTTTTTTTAGTTGAAAATTTCAATTGAGATAACTAGATTCGTATATAGTTATAACATATGCAGAAGTGATATGGAATGGCCCCTTGCACACTTTCCCCAATACTCAAATGTTAATGTTTTGCAAGATTGTAGTAGAATATCACAACCAAGATATTGACATTGAAACAACCTTCTGATTTTATTCTAATTTGCCCAGTTTTACTGGTACTCACTTGTCTATATATGTGTGTTTATGTCTGTGTGTGTATTAAGTTTTATACAAGTTGACCACGTGTAGGTTCATGTATCTGTCACTACAGTCAAGATATTGAATAGTTCTAACACCACAAAGACCCCTCATTTTGCCCTTTAAAACTGTACTACCACCCTCTTGGCCTTCCTTTCCAGTCCCAAATCTATGGCAATCACTAATCCTCTATTTCTAAACTTTTGGAATTTCAAAATGTTATATAAATAGAATTGTATAATATGTGACATTTTTGGGAATGGGCTTTTTTTGCTTAGTATAATTCCCTGAAGATTCATGCAAATTCTTATATATATTAGAGATTTAGTCTTTACTGGTGAGTATTTTTTCTGTGTTTATATGTAGCATATCTTATTTGACCATCTACCTAACAAAGGATGTCTGGGCTGTATCTAGATTTTGTCTGTGCAGATCAAGCTGTAATGAACATTTGTGTACAGCTTTTAGTGTGAACTTAAGATTTCATTTTTCTGGATATATGCCCATGTGTCTAATTGCTGGGTTGTACGTCTAGTTGTGTGCCTAGTTCTTTAAGCAAATGCCAACTATTTTCCAAAGTGGCTTTGTCTATGAGAGTAATCTAGTTTCTTTACATCCTTGCCAGCATTTTCTTTTGGTGTTTGCCCCTATTTTTTCTTTTAGTCATTCAGACAGGGGTGTAGTGATGTCTTATTATGATTTTAATTTGCATTTTCCTTGTGAAAGATGTTGAATGACATTTTATGTCATTTTATATGCTCATTTTCCATTAGTACATCCTCTTCAGTAAACTGTGTCTGTTGCCCATTTTCTAATTGGACCATTTATACTTTAATTAGTGAGTTTTGAGACTTCTTTATGTAATCTAGATACTAGTCTTAGATAAAATGGTTTGTATTTATTTCCTCCAAGTATGTAGCTTGTCTTTTCATTTTTTTCACATTAAGCAAAAGTTTAAAATTTTGAGGAAGTCTGATTTATCAGTTTTTCTCTTTATGGCTCATAGTTTTGTGTTAAACCAAAGTACTCTTTGCCTATCCTTGGATCCTGAAGATTTCTTTGATTTTTTTCCTAAAAATTTTTATGATTTTTAAAAAAGTTGAAGTATGGTTGACTTACAGTATTCTATTAGTTTCAGGTATACAGTAGTAATTTGACATTTTTATTTTAAAAAAATTTTATTTATCTATTATTATTATTTACTTTACAATATTGTATTGGTTTTGCCATACATCAACATGCATCCGCCACGGGTGTACACGTGTTCCCCATCCTGAACCCCCCTCCCACGTCCCTCCCCATACCATCCCTCTGGGTCATCCCAGTGCACCAGCCCCAAGCTTCCTGTATCCTACATCAAACCTGGACTGGCGATTCATTTCTTATATGACATTTTTATAGATGATACTTCATATTAAGTTTGATGAAATATTGGCTATATTCCCTGTGCTGTACATTACATCCTTGCAGCTTACCTATTTTATACTTGGTAGTTGGTACCTCTTAATCCCCTTCACCTGTTTTGCCCCTCCCCTCATTATATTTTCTTTTGCTTTTAAGTATGTAATCCATTTGAGTTAATTTTCATATATGTTGTGAAGATTAGTTTGAGGTTTTTTTGATCCAGCACTGGTTGATTCACTACTCTGCTGATACATGACTCCACTTTCAAATTAAAATATATTGGTGAAAAAAATGGTAAAGCACCTATAAATTAAGATTTTTAAAATTTGTCTCTGTAGGCAGGTCTGCCTTACTCAGTGAGTACTTAAATAGTTTTAAGTGTGGCTATCTGCATCATTAGAAGTTTGAAGTCAGAATCTGTTTGGTATTATTATCTTGGCCTCTTGAATATATGTATATATGATTGAAATTTCTTACTTATCCTACCATCAGGTGAATCCCAGACCTTGTTGGCAGCAGCAGTTGAGAGAGAACGTGCGGCCACAGAAGAACTTCTTGCTAACAAAATTCAAATGTCTTCCATGGAGTCACAGAATTCTCTCTTAAGACAAGAAAATAGTAGATTTCAGGCTCAGCTAGAATCAGAGAAAAATAGGCTAAGAAAACTAGAGGATGAAAATAATAGGTGAGCATGTTTCTTGAGTGTTATTCTTGATAGTTTCTTGACATTTTAAAGCACTTAAAAAATATGCTGTTGGTGTTTAACTTCATCGCACTGAGAACTGGAAATACATACTTGTAGTGTTTAAAGTCAGAGTCATTAGTAATAGGATGTGGAACCAAGTTAGGTGTAGGATTCACTGAACCTTGTATAGTCTCTTGAACATGTGTGGCATGTTCTGAATGTATTTGCATTTTCTAGGGAAAGGATTCATTGCTTTAATCAGATTTTTTTGAAGGAGTCTGTAACCACAAAGTAGTTGAAGACCACACACTGGAGTTATTTGTGTATGACAAGGGTTTAAGAATTGTTCCTCTTTCTAAACAAACGTCTGGGCTCTTTGGAAATCACAAGCTGTAATGTCTATCTGTGTGAAGTTAATTAAGGCTGTGAGGATGGGTTTTATCCTGTGAGTTCTTTGGAAGTTTTACTTTTTAAAAAAAGTAGTCAGGGAAAAATGATTTATAAAGTAAAGAATATGAACTTCTGCAGACATTTTTGTAGAACTCTGTAATGCTTTTGTAGAATCTGAACATACTAATGTTATGAAATGGTGGTATTCAAAATTCTATTTAGGAAGTCTCTTTTTAAATGAAATCTTAGCCCAAAGAACCAAAAAATACGCAGACATGGTAGTTTAGCTTCTGAATAAAACCCAGGTAATCTGGAAAATACAGTTGGAAAATCAAGCTGATAATAAAAATGACTACTAAGTATGTAACTGGAGGTAATATAGTAGTATGTTTTTAATAGTCTGTACTATCATCTTTTTTTGTTTAATTCCCTTTGGCTTAATAGGTACCAGGTTGAATTAGAAAACCTAAAGGATGAATATGTAAGAACACTTGAAGAGACAAGGAAAGAAAAGGTATTTCTATTAGTGTTCACTTACCTCTTAGAGCTTCCATTAGAGAATGGTTGGGAATGGTAGCAAGTTAATGAAATGACAACATGAAATGGGTGATGTTTCTGCTTTTGGTACTTGGGTCTTTAGTAGTAGAACAAATAAGACTGTATACATTATATTCCTAATTTGGAGATTGACTTATGATAACTTGGTTTCACAGAAATAACCTGACTGTCTCTCTCCATTAGACACTGTTGAATAGTCAGTTAGAAATGGAGAAAATGAAAGTTGAACAAGAAAGGAAGAAAGCAATTTTCACTCAAGAAGCAGTAAAAGAAAAGGTATTAAATTTTGTTGTTTTCTTTTTTGATGTAACCAGTTAGTAGCTGTTGGGATTAGTCATTGTTTTGTAATTCAAGCTAAACTTTATAAATACCATTTCTTAACATCTAAAGTCAGTAGAGTGATGAATTCTAGTAGTATAATCAGTGTTCTCCTCAGAGTAGATCCAGAGTGACTTGAGTTTATACAAAGAGATCTGTGATTTCTAGGAGATGAATTATGGAACGTCTTGTCCCTTTTTATTTTGTGGTCTCTCACTGATACTGATGCACCTCATTTGGCCCATAGGCACCTGGGAATGAAACTGGTTTGTTCACTTTGTTTCTGGTTAATGAAGGCAATTTTTCTAAAGTGAGTTTCCTGTATTTAAAGGATGGGAGTATACTCAGTAATTAGCATAATAAGTAAAAACCACCTATATGTACATTGAGACTACCTTCTGAATTTATTTGGTCTAAAATACAGTAAAAATAAAATGGATAAGCCAGAAACATTACAGTTTGTAAATCTTGGTAATCTTATTCTAGAGAAATATGTTTAATTGGTGGTATGTTATATAATATGAAACAGTTCATGTAATTTCTCTGTTAAAAACATTCACATTTCATAAAACATAAACCAAATTATACTGTAGAATATAAATGAGTCTTGTAATGATTTGATCAAGTTTTTCTATACTTTTAAATTACTAAATAATTGTGCTTTTGATAAGACTTCAGAAATCATATCTGTAACCATTTTATGAGGAAATTAGAATGAATCTTTGTTGTCATTGATCCTAGGAAAGTTTCTTGCTTTTTTATTTGCCATTTTACCCTTTAATCTGAATTTAATTTTTTTTCTTTACACCCTAAGGAGCGGAAACCGTTTTCTGTTTCTAGCACTCCTACAATATCACGTTCAAGTTCAATAAGTGGAGTTGATATGGCAGGCCTACAGACATCTTTTCTGTCTCAGGTGATGTTTTATTTTTTGTATGCATTCTTAAGTTGAATAATGAGAGTGTGCAGGATAGTAGTTTGGCTCTCACCATGACCTTGGCATTCTATGCACAATTTATCTGCATTTTTGTAAGGGAGTGCTAATTTCACTGAGGAAATAAGAGAAAATTTTCTGCCTTTAAGAAAATCGTAGACGATTTAAAGCAAGAACTGTCCTAACTATTTTGTTTGTACCTTGTGCATAGTCTATAGTAGTTGAATAACTGTATGTACTTTCTTTAATTAACATAGGATGAGCCTCATGATCACTCATTTGGACCAATGTCTGTGTCAGCAAATGGAAGCAATCTTTATGATGCTGTAAGGATGGGAGCGGGATCAAGCATTATTGAAAATCTACAGTCTCAGCTGAAGCTAAGGGAAGGAGAAATTTCTCATTTACAGGTATTATAAAAATGAAATGTGCTATACAAGGAAATGAAATTTTGAGGCCCAGTAAGTTGCATCCTTCATTTCTACCTGCTTTTTGAGCAAATTGAGAAATAAAGTGATAGTGGCCTATGAAGCCCCAAATAAATCATGTATATTAACAATAAAGGCTGGTTGGAGAACTTAGCCAAGGATGAAAGTCAGATGGGTCTGCTGAGTGCCAGAATTTGGGAGACTGTCACAGAAAATGATAGGCTAGAGTAGGCCTCCCCACATGTGATAGGTAGCCTGCCTCAGTAAGACTTAGAGGCATCTAGAAGCAGAGAGCTCCTTGCAGGCAGCTTTTTCCAGACATGACAAAAGCTAAGTTGCTGCGCTGAGCATAGCCATTTAATTCTTCCCAGATTCACCTCGTATATAAGTTACTCCAGCTCCCCCTCTGAGGAAAGAACAAAGGTGATGAGAGAGATTAGAACTGTAACCTGCTATACAAAAAAGTAAAGAATTTGAGTGGGACATCCTCCTATCTCATCTTGCTTTTCATAAACTTAATGTGGTGAGAAATGTTAAAATATTTCACTTACCTGTTTTCATTGTTAAACTTGATACACTCAAAAGTAGAACTTTCTTATTCTTATTTTATGATTTTAGTTAGGTGAAAATATAACTCTTATTAAAGAGGATGTCCTTGAATTGGAAGAAAATAGATCAGCATGATCTTAATACCTTTTATGTTTATGTTGCCTTATGTAACGCTTGAGAGTGCAAACAAACTTCTTTGGTAATTGGTAAGTTCTTACCAATATGACCTACACAGTTGGCACTACATTAAAGTTAGTTTTTGCTTCCCTGGTAGCTCAGTTGGTAAAGAATGTGCCTGCACTACAGGAGACCCAGGTTTGATCGCTGGGTCGGGAAGATCCCCTGGAGAAGGAAATGGCAACCCACTCCAGTAGTCTTGCCTGGAGAATCTTATGGACAGAGAAGCCTGGCAGGCTGTGGTCCATGGGGTCGCAAGAGTTGGACACATTCTAGGGACTAAACCACAGAATAACAAATATATTGCTATTTCCTTAGATTAGAGAAAAATACAGAGTTGCATGTTACAAACATTATTAAATTTTCTTTAGTTCTTTCTCTCTCATAGTAAATCTAAATCCTGTGAATGATATACCTCTGAGGAAAGTTGAAACCCTTTTTGTGCCACTGTTTCCTTTTATTTAAGAAAGAGCTTGTTCTTGGTTATATATTCACATATCTATTTCTTAAAAATCAGCACATTATATATGTTTATATTAGTGGGATTATTAAACAAGATATATTTTGATTTAAATCACTCTCTGGTAATGTGCCTCAGCTAGAAATTGGCAATCTAGAAAAAACACGCTCCATAATGGCTGAAGAGCTAGTTAAATTAACAAATCAAAATGATGAACTTGAAGAGAAAGTGAAGGAGATACCCAGACTTCGAATGCAGCTAAGGGTAAGTATTCTTCACTCTTATTTTTAGTTACATGCACAGTGGTTTTTCACAATCATGTTTAGTCCAAGCATAGGAAAATAACTAGATTTCATTTGGCCAAGGCTTTAATAATCCTGAACTTTTGCATGATCTGAGTAATATTTTATTGATTACTGTTAAATGTATCCTCACAGTTAGCATATTTGGATTGCCAATTGCTGTTAACCTATATATGAGAATATCTTTTGGGGTAAATGCCAGATAATACTTAAACTACAGGGAACCAGACACTTAAATTGCATCAAATGTGCTGAAATTAATGGGAGAAAAGACAGATTAAGCTACATATGGGGAGAATTGTAGATTTAGTGAAGAGATAGGTTAAGATTAATAGCCATCTAGTCTAGTATTTTTTTTTTTTTTAGTCTTTTATTCTAACAGACTAAAGTGCAAGTTTAATTTTTACGAGAGATGACTATATACTTTTATTTAGATTGTAGTGTCTTTACTGGTGGCTTATTTATGATAATATAAATAAATATTAAAGATTTTCTGTATTTTATAGGATTTGGATCAAAGATACAACACTATTCTGCAGATGTATGGAGAAAAAGCAGAAGAGGCAGAAGAACTTAGATTAGATCTTGAAGATGTAAAAAATATGTATAAGACTCAGATAGATGAACTTCTAAGACAAAGGCTCAGTTAACTTCTGCAAATTACATTCCCATCAAACTGAATGTAAACATTTAATATCTACGTGCAGATATCCAATAAATTCTTTTATAGAATTAGAAGGTGGAATTTACTGTAGTGTTAAAAAATTGAAAAAATTCTTTTATAGTGTATAGTAATATTTCCAGTTAAATTATTTTGTGCAATATTTGAACTTTATTTTTAAAACTATTCTTTAAAAGATTTATTTTTTAAAAGGTCTTTTTTTTTTTTTTGCCTTGAATAGCACAGAGATTTATTACTTTATCCTCATATCAGTATGGTTAGAGAAGGAGAATGGTTCATATGTTGTATTGTAGATATATAACTAATTATATCTATAATTTGTATGTTTTTGTATATATTGAGAACATTTAAAGAGTTATAGTAACGTTGACACTTTGAAATCTTTCGCACTTAAATCTTCAATATATCTTAATTGTGATTCATGAAAATGGACATTGTTTTCAAGTAAAAAAATTACTAAATCTGCAGTTATTAAAGTTTTGAAATAATTTTTTTTCTTTAAAAAAAGTCTCTGAAGTTTAAAAGGTAAATAATTAAAACTTACAAATTTTTGTGATCTCAAGTTTTATTTCAGTCAGATTTCACAATTAAGTCTGTACAAACTTTGGTACCTATTTGGAGAAAGTTGTAGCTATTCAAAGTTATCTAGGCATAATTGAATAGTGGAAAAATCTACTTTAAAAGATTTTGTGATAACTTCATTAACATTTTAGTGGTTTTTGAAGAGGTATTGTTTTACTACCCTATAAAACGAATCAAAAGAAATAAAATTACTAATGTAATTTTCTTTTTAATTGTTCACATTTTGTAAAGTCTTATTTTTGGCACATTAAAAGTAAATGTTGACATTCATAATAATATTCATAACAAAATAGAGAAATTATAGGAGTTAAATTTGACATTTTGTAGTTTTCTGCAGTTTATCATTTAATTTTTTTCTTGGACCTTTAAAATAAAAAACTAATAGCTGAAAAAATAGCTATTCCTTCTCAGCTGTGTTTTAGACTTGTGAAATATTTTGATAGATTTTATTACTTAAAGTCATTTAGATGCCTTTACTTGAAAATAAGAACTCTGACTTAGTTTTTAGTTACATTTTAAACACTAGAACTTTAGAGTATAGCTAGAAGTAAGCCATGCTGAAGATTGTGGAATGCTTTTCAGGGCAATTCAAGTGACCTCATTTTTGTTCTTTTTGGATTCAAGACAGTATTTCTGTCATTGGATCTCTGATTTGTAGCATTAATAAATATTCTGTCAGTGTGAGCCAAATTCATGACATTAATTTTCTATATTTTAGCAGTAAAAAGCAGTAAAATAGCTTTTCTTTTTTTTAAATTATTATTAATATTAAGGGGTTGACAGAATAACAAAATTGATAGCAATAGGAAATTTACAAAATTAGAAAATACGGGAAATACAACTTGCAAAATTCTATCAAGTTTTTGAAATCAGAAGTTTAGGGATTATGAAATTGTTCTTTTATGGTATCCATTAATGAAGAGGGGAAAAAAACCTTCAGTGGAGAAAAGATTGAGATAAAATTGCTTTACTTTTTAATTTTATAATATTAAACATTCTCTTTTCTTAATCCTTATTAATAAAATCAATTCAACTTAAAATTTTATGGTGTTTTTAGTTTAATTTAAAAATGGCAGCAGCTATTTAAGTCTTTGACTGTATATTACCATATATTGTTCTTTATCCACAAATTAATAGCTGATATTTATACTGAGTTTGTTTCATTATATGTTTAGATTTTTCAATACATCTATAAATTGAGAAAGTGTACCAATTGCTTTCTTGAAAAACTCCACTAAGTGGCAGAATACGTATTGGATATTGGTTGCTGTATTTTGCTGTTTGTCATTAAAAATTATCTATCCATATTCTAGAAAATATTTGTATTTTAATAGATAAGAAAATAGTTTGCAGTCAGATGTTTCCATTCTTGAAAGAAAATAGATAATACAAATCATAACAATGTTAAGAATATTAAAAAAAAGAGTAAAAGGTATGAACATTGTCGTTTCCATATAGACAAGTAAGCACAGATTGTGGGCATCCTTCTAACTCTTGGGAAGCTAAATTGAGAGTGCCATTTCTTTCTTTTTCTTTGCCTCTTTTTAGAGAACTTCCAATTGTATAGTGTGTAGCATGTGGGGATGCATCAAATCTTTGATTTTTAAGATATTCTAAATATGGGAAATTTCTGACCTAGGGAAACATGTAGTTTAAGTAAGTAAAAAGAAAAGTTCAGGAAAATTTTTCTCTTATAATCCTTCATTTGGCACTTATTAATTGAAAATTTTATTTAAATAATTTAAAAGTATGTGATTTATAATATATAGAAAATAGACACTAGACAAATAGAAAATGACTATAGATACTTTATCTTGTTTTACTATTCTTTGTTTAGTATGTGTACATGTATGTTCTAATGTATCATAATTTTTCATTTTCATTTGAGTCTAATTTCCCTAATTTTGTTCAGTTTTAAAATATAACAACTTTAACTTCATATTTTGTAAAGGGCTAAAAGTATGATTTAAAACTACTTGATATTATATTTTAATTGATACTATATTTTAATTCTAAATGAAAGATAATGTAAATAAGCATGATTCTGATTTGAATAAAGATTTTAAAGTAGTAATGTATTTCATTTTTAGCATGATTTAGAGTGGTCAGTATCAATGAGTGAAGACAGTTCTGTTTTATGAAGATAGATGACTATATAACTTTGAAATTTTTATTTTAAGAAAATGAGGGTAAGTCCAGATTTTTTATGAGTTATTTTACTCAGAGTTTTATAAGAATTCAGCATAGTTTTCCTAATGAAGATATGTTTTTGGAAAATATAATTGTAAGAATTTACCTTCTTGTATAATTACTGTAAGGATGATTTGTGTCTTTTTAAGGTCTTAAACTGTATCAAGATATTTTTCTAAAAGTCTTTAAAATATTTTTGTATTCAAATAACAGATATAACCAGTATCAGTTTAGTCAGTCGTGTCCGACTCTTTGCGACCCCCTGAACGCCAGGCCTCCCTGTCCACCACCAACTCCCGGAGTTTACCCAAACTCATGTCCATTGAGTTGGTGATGCCATCCAACCATCTCATCCTCTGTTGTCCCCTTCTCCTCCTGCTCTCAATCTTTCCCAGCCATTAGGGTCTTTTCAAATGAGTCAGCTCTTCACATCAGGTGGCCAAAGTATTGGAGTTGCAGCTTCAACATCGGTCTTTCCAATGAATATTCAGGACTGAACTCCTTTAGGATGGACTGGTTTAATCTCCTTGCAGTCCAAGGGACTCTCAAGAGTTTTCTCCAACACCACAGTTCAAAAGCATCAATTCCTCGGCACTCAGCTTTCTTTATAGTCCAAATCTCACATCCATACATGACTACTGGAATAACCATAGCCTTGTCTTAGATGGATCTTTGTTGGCAAAGTAATGTCTCTGCTTTTGAATATGCTATCTAGGTTGGTCATAACTTTCCTTCCAAGGAGTGTGTCTTTTAATTTCATGGCTGCAATCACTATCTGCAGTGATTTTGGAGCCCAGAAAAATAAAGTCAGCCACTGTTTCCACTGTTTCCATCTATTTGCCACGAAGTGATGGGACCAGATGCCGTCCATGTTCTTAGCTTTCTGAATGTTGAGCTTTAAGCCAACTTTTTCACTCTCCACTTTCACTTTCATCAAGAGGCTCTTTAATTCTTCACTTTCTTCCATAAGGGTGGTGTCATCTGCATATCTGAGGTTATTGATATTTCTCCTGGCAATCTTGATTCCAGCTTGTGCTTCTTCCAGCCCAGCGTTTCTTATGATGTACTCTGCATAGAAGTTAAATAAGCAGGGTGACAATATACAGCCTTGATGTACTCCTTTTCCTATCTGGAACCAGTCTGTTGTTCCATGTCCAGTTCTAACTGTTGCTTCCTGACCTGCATACAAATTTCTCAAGAGGCAGGTCAGGTGGTCTGGTATTTCCATCTCTTTCAGAATTTTCCACAGTTTATTGTGATCCACACAGTTAAAGGCTTTGGCATAGTCAATAAAGCAGAAATAGATGTTTTCTGGAACTCTCTTGCTTTTTCCATGATCCAGCGGATGTTGGCAATTTGGTCTCTGGTTCCTCTGCCTTTTCTAAAACCAGCTTGAACATCTGGAAGATCACGGTTCATGTATTGCTGAAGCCTGGCTTGGAGAATTTTGAGCATTACTGTATTAGTGTGTGAGATGAATGCAATTGTGTGGTAGTTTGAGCTTTCTTTGGCATTGCCTTTCTTTGGGATTGGAATGAAAACTGACCTTTTCCAGTCCTGTGGCCACTGCTGAGTTTTCCACATTTGCTAGCATATTGACTGTAGCACTTTCACAGCATCATATTTTAGGATTTGAAATAGCTCAACTGGAATTCCATCACCTCCACTAGCTTCGTTCGTGGTGATGCTTTCTAAGGCTCACTTGACTTCACATTCCAGGATGTCTGGCTTTAGGTGAGTGATCACACCATTGTGATTATCTGGGTCATGAAGATCATTTTTGTAGTTCTTCTGTGTAAGTATCCTCCATTCACAAGTTATTGTGACTTCATATTGCTGGTACTATTGAACTCTGCAACTTTGATCCTTTAAAGTACTTTTAAGCTATTGTCATTCCCTTCTCCAGGGGATCTTCCTGACCCAGGGATTAAACCTGGGTATCCTGCATTGCAGGCAGATTCTTTACTGTCTGAGCCACCAGGGAAGTCCTATTGCCTTTACATATACTCAGCTAACTTGTAGCAAATCAAGATCCTTTAACAAGATAGAATGGAAATTAAATATATATTAATACTTTAAAAAATAAATTTTCACAAATAAAACCTTACAATGCTGCAGTAATCCACAATTGTGATATACAGAATTTACTCATAGTGCTGTCCTGAATTTATTCCCCACACTGACCTACTCCCAAGTAAGCTAAATTTCATTTCAGTCCTCAAATAATACTAAGCAAGGGCTAATGGGAGGTTTTTCTGTTAAACTCTCTTCTTTTACAGGTAGTGATTGTCAGAGTATGGTAGGTAGAGGTGTTCCATGCCTATATGTCTTTTTTAAAATGACAATCTTAATTTTTACCAATACACATTATCAAACAAAAATCTGTGGTCATGGGTGATAATAGGGTACACAGTGCTTGCTTTGCTTTTGTTTAAGGAATTCACTTATATGGGATCATAATCACTTATCCACTGTCGCGAAATCTAGAAAGCTCTGAAAACCAATTGCTTTTTAAAAATAAGCTTGTCAAGTCTTTTTTGGTAGTAAAGCTTGACCTTCACTAACACAAGGCTTTAACAGGCTTTATCTCACTTAGTGTGAGCATTCATGCATTTTGCAGATCATGGTGTTATAGTGTTTGGATGGTGTGCATACCCTATTTTATTTAAAAAAATTCAGGAACATATGTGGTACCAAAGATTTTGGAAAAGAGATTGTATACCTGCACTATATCCTCAGATCCTTTTAAAGCTGATACCATTACCATCTTCATTTTTAAAATGAAAAAAGGTTAAGCAATTGCTCAAGGTCATATGGCAAATAATTTATGCCATTGGGCTGCAGAGTCCAAGCTCTGAACCATTAACTATCCACTGCTGCTTCTCTTCCTGCTCTTCTGTAAAACTGTAAGTATATAGATGAGCTGTAGCATAAGATCAAATTTAGTCAAAATTTGCTTGCTTAAAATTTCAATAGCTTTGATTTATGGTTTAAGTAATTGGATATATCAGAGAACCAATAAGCTGTATTCTGCGGATAGTTCATACTAACACTCTGTGAGCTATCCAAAATATCAGTATGAGTGGCAAACTTAGAACACATTTAGCAAACTTGTGATGTAATGATTATCCAAATTTCAAAGTTACATAAAATAAATAGCAGATAAATGAGTCCAATAAACTTATTAACATTTGCTTTTTAATAGCATTCAATTTATGATCCATTCTGTTTTTTGTATTTCGCTTGTGCTTCCTATCAATTCATACTGACTATTTTGAAGCAAGTTTCAGAAGTATGACTTACTTAAATCTGAAATGTTTCTGTAAAAAGTAACTTTACCTCATCAACTATTTGGATACTTGCATCATAATTCATATAGGAAAGAAAGGATAAATATGCTCCATTCTTTTCCTTTACCAGATTTCACAATTAAAATTGGTTCCTTTCTGTCATCAGAGATGAAAAATGAGGTTTTTGGCTTGTGTATTTAATCGATTAGTTGGATTTTTTTTTTTTAATTAATTTATTTATTTAGGCTGCACTGGATCTTCATTGATGTGTGGGCTTTCTCTAGTTGCATCGAGCCAGGGCTATTCTTTGTTGCTGCTTGTGGGGTCTGGGCTTCAGTAGTTGTGGCACATGTGCTTTAGTTGCTCCTAGGCATGTGGAATCTTCCTGAGCCAGGGATTGAACCCATGTACCCTGCATTGGCGGGGTGGATTCTTAACATCTGGACCACCAGGAAAATCTCTAGTTGGATCTTTCTGAATTTAATATTTGAGTACATTTGTGCTTCAATCCATTATAGTTACCCAGTGGATGCTTTTAAATTATTCTAATTTTGACTGGAGGGAGTCTTCTCAAATTGGTTCCTGAGTTCTTATGATGTGACCCTCATAGCCTTTGATTGCTTCCTTGCATCCTCCTGTAAGATCTTTCAGATTTTTCTAGTACATTTCCTGCCCCACATCTAAGATGATTTTTCTTTGGGTATACCAGTTTATCCATTTTTCTTTGGATACCATGTTCCTTAAATGGGAAAGTGTTTGCCAAGATCGCAGTCTGGGCACAAGGAGTGTTTCTTGCTATAATACCATGTTGGTTGTTTCTAGGCCTTTTCAACAGATGATGGAGAGATTTGTTTTTAAGGATAAAATATATTGTTAGTTCACACTTACTCCATTTCAAATTTGGAACTACAGCTTCCATCAGGCTTATAGCTATACTGCATGTCAAAAATTTTAGCTTCAAAGATACCATCTTAATTACTCCTATATAGTTTATCCCAACCAACCAACCAACGTTGCCACCAGTAATTTGGCTTCTGCAAGCAGTTTGTGATTTATTGTAGTTCTCTTAGTCCTGAAGGTACATTTCACCAAAATGTACAGATTCTATTTCAGCGTCACTTGGTTTAGTACCCTTGTTGTGGTAAATGCAACAACTGGATGGCAGTTGGATTTGTTTCATTTTACTGTCAGTTTTCAAGGATTACTTCTTAAAATTTACTTTTGTTTTATAATGTAAAATGTTTACTGATTCTAAATCACATCTATACAATGTATATTCGGAGAACTTATCTTCTTTGTTCCCTATACCTATATTCCTTCTTCCTATAGGTAATCATTTTAATGTTATTCTATTTGTAAATAATTTATATACATAAATACATATATGTTGCCTTTCCTCAGTGATAGCATATTGCACATTGTTTTTCTACTGTGCTTTTCCCACTTAATATATCCTGCAGTGTACAGTGGTATTTTTCAGTCCTTTTTTACACCTGCCTAGCTCTGCATTGTATGGGTGTATTATAGTTTATTTATCAGTCTACTATTAATAGACATTTGAGTTTATCATTTAAAACTAAACTTTAACATTGATATTTTGGGAGGGAAATTTCTATGTTAAGAATGGTTGTTACTGTATGATAGAACTCAACCTCTTGTTCTTAAAGCCCCCTTACATTTTGTCTTCTCTGAGTCTGAATGACCACAACTTAATTTTTAGCCATTTAAAATAGCACTATGTGCACCTGGCAACAGTTGGATTGGCCGGTCTGCTCTTGTAATAAGACTATTTTTAGAAGCCTTTCTCATACATTGTTCTCATGTGTTCTTATATATCTATATATCTCTCTATATATCTTTATTGCATATCACTTAGAGGCAAACTAGCTTGTATGTTCTTTTTGAATCAACTAACAGAAAAGTTGTATTTCCTGTATGTGACAAAATAGGTTGGTGGCAAGTAACCTGAGAAAGCACTTTTTTATGTCTACTGTCCTTATTAGTAAGGGGTGGGCAAAGTATGAAATTATAATAGAACAGTAGTTCCTTTAGAGGCAAAATCTTACATGAAGAGTAAATGAGTTAGTACTGTAAATTGCTTTAGAATAACACCATGTTTCTGCATTGCGATTACTTGAAAAAAAGAAATCCAGATAATGTGGCTCATTTGGCAGGTTATAATGGAACTTGTAACAGTTCTCCGAGCAGTATCTAAAACGATTATTTGAAAAGTATGTAAAGATTTAGAAACAATCCGTTGTGTTTTCTGATGATCATAGTACTTAAAACCGGTGACTTTGTGTCTGAGCATAAATATATTCTGATGACATCAGCTTTGATCAGTTCAAGATGAAGCAGTAATCAATGCTCAACTTGACTGTGCTCTACACTACACAGTATACTATATGGACCTAGAGTGCCAAGAGTAAAAATGTGGGGAGATGGGCGTTCAAATAAGTATGGTAAGATAAACCATTGCAATTTAAATAACTACAATAAAAGGATAAAAGTCAAACTCCACAAAGTGACATTTGAGCTGATGAGTTTTCTGATAGTCACTAAGAAAGATAAGAGGACTACTATTTAATGTACAAGGCTTCGAAGAATTCTTACCACCAGAAAGTGCGGCCAACTACGAGGCTCGGAGAATGAACGTGAGGGCGACAACGTGTACCCTAAATAAGGATACAGTAACCCTCCACCTCAGTGCAACGGGAAGGAAGAAGGGAAGGAGTCCGGTTTTCTATGCAACCGGTCGCAGTGTCCCTTAAGCGCCTTTTCGCTACCTCTCAAGGAGGACAGTCCAGTATCTTAAAGTCCTGACCCTCCCCTGGCGCTATGGCCGGGGTCGCAGCACAGAGGTTCTCGTCCTGGTGGGAAACGCAGGAAACCGCGGACCACGCCCCTTGACTCCTCGTGAGGTCGTGCGCGCGTGGTCCCGGCTCCGGCCCCAAGGACCCCATGCGGGGCGGGGACCGGCTCCCGGCGCAGGCCGGCCTAGGTGTCCCGGCAGCTCCCGGGCGCCCCCTGGCCCGGCTCCGGCGCCGGAGGTTTCCGGTGAGCTACAGTCGCCGGTTATGACGACTCCCTCAGTCCGAGCCGCCGCCGCCGCCGCCGCCGCCGCCGCCGCCTCCGCCTCCGCAGCCCCCGCTTCCCAGGCTCCAGGTGGGACTCGCCCCGCGGTCCGCGGAATCTTCACCCGCCCCCCGCCCTCTGCCTCGCCCGGGCGCGCGGTGGGCGCTTCTGCCTGCTCCCCGCGCGGGTTCCCGGCGGGCTGGCGCTTCTCCACGGGTCCGCCTGCGCCTTCCATCGCCCGAGGGCCGAGAAGGAGGACGTGGGGAAGCCGACCTGATCCTCCCTTTACCGAGGGCTCGGCCCCCTTCACGGTGCCTGCCGCGGCGCGCGGGGCCCCGAGACCGCCGGGCGCGGGGAAGCATGCCGGGTTTCCCAGGCCGGGACGGAGCCTCCTTCCAGGCCCCTCCCGGGCGTGTTGAGGTCTGGGGTGGGAGGGTGCAGTGTGCGGCGTTGGGGGGCGGGCGGTCCCCGGGAATCTCTGCGCCCCGAACCCCAGCGCGGCATCATGGCTGCGGAAGGGCGCTCGCCACCGACCCCGCCGCCTTGGCTCAGACGTTGTAGCGGACCGCTGATGGACCTCACCTGGCCATCTCAGGCCCTTTCCAACCTCCTGCCTCGTAAAACTAGTGCTAGTTGGGGCGAGCCGTTTTAGGAGTCCTTGTGGGTCTCACATGCGTTTAACTTTTCACCTGTCCACTGGCTTCTGTAAACTTTCCAACCTCTGTCAGAATGTTGACCCATCTCACCCACTGTGTTCCTTGTCACTGTCGGAGTTTCACTTCTCATTCTCTTTCAAGCTTTCTCCCTTTCCCTTCCCCTTTCTTAGGCCAGTGGAAATCCAGTCATGGTATCCCCATAGAGAGGTGGGGGGAACCAGCAGCTTTGCGCAGAAGGAAAAAGTAGCTCAGCTGCTAAAGCGTCCATCTCCTGAAGTGTGCCCGCCTGTCCCTCAGGGGCTCTTCCTGCAAGAGGACTCAACCCCGGAAAGGCTGTGTCAGGCCCTGGGGTTGTGCTTTCATGCACAACAGCCACTCCTGCTAGTTTATGCAAGTGGTTACGTGCCCTCAGCAAAAGCCAGGTTTCTGATGTGAACCTTTAGATTTTTCCTTTGGCGGAAAAATCGTTTACGGATCCCTGAGTTTAGTTATGGCTAGAGCTCAGTAGAGGACAATGGACTTGGCTAACCAAAGGTCGACTTGGTCATAAGAATGACCTATTTCTGGGAGAGACTGGCCATTCTGCCTGTTGAATCTGAAGGCAGGGAGCAATTTCATTCGGTGAGTCGGATTACTGTGGTGAGAACCAGTTGGATTGCTTGCTCTTGGGAATGTTTTATCTGTTGAGTGTCCTGTTGGCCTGTACCAGTTGGTGCCGGTATGAAGTGGGTCATCTCCTTCCTGCTCACTCTTAGCATCTCTTCTGTTAAGTTACTGTGTTGAGGATTGTACCTGCTACCTCACTTTTAGTAGCTTTTATTTGTTAAGGCAGAGAAAGGTTTTATAAGCCAGGCCTTCTGGTTATGGCTTATCTCACTAAATGCCAGACCGTCTGCTTACAGGTTATCTTATTACCTTCTCTCTTAATATTTCTTTTAATTCACAGTATCACCGGGGATGCAGAAGTCTTCTTTGATATGTTTTTTAAGGTAATGTGTTTCATTTCTGACAGATTTTAGATACCTGAAACATCACAGCAACTTCTGGGTGGTTCTGAGGATTAAAGAGGTAAATGTTTCATTATAATTAGAGTCACTGTTACTATTAATGTGTATTTTAAATTTTGTGAAATTGTTACGAACTCACAGTTGGGTAAAAGTCTCAATTAAAAATATTGATTCAGGTGACCTTTATTACAAATAATAAGATACTCTTTAGGGATACCTAAAGCAATTCATACCCACTCCAGTGTTCTTGCCTGGAGAATCCCAGGGACAGGGGAGCCTGGTGGGCTGCCGTCTATGGGGTCGCACAGAGTCGGACATGACTGAAGCAACTTAGCAGCAGTAGCAGCACGACTGAGTGAACTGAACTGAACTGAACTGAAAAGAACAATTATATTTACTGCAGAGGGGAAAAGGATTTCTTCTTGGCATTCCAACTGTTCAGTTATGATTGCTTACTCTTGGAACTTGAGACGTGATTGAACATAGCGGTCTGTTTCTAAAGGCCCCATCTCCATCAGCCATATTCATTGAAAGCTGATTTTGAACTTTGGATTTTTCCAGTATGCTTCAGTGACAGCAGACCCTGCTGGGAAGCAACTAATATGTACTAGAGCTTTATCATCTGGTGGGGAGACCACTTTGAAAAACTAGAGCAAATAAATCACTAAAATGAACCCCAAATGGCATGTTTATTATCTGGAAATACACACACAAAAAAATCTGATTTAAGAGATTTAATCTTTCTGGGATGAGTTAGAAATGCAGGAAGGTTCATGACCATTATCTCTTTTCTCAATGCTAAAGCCGGATGGAGAGAATTTAAGGGTACAGCTCTGAGGCAGACTGTCTGGATTTCACTCTTAGAGTTTTCTTAGTCTTAGTTCTTAATATCATTGTTCTTACACCCAGTGAAAGAAAAGCTTCACAAGGGCTTAGGAGTTTACTGTTCAGCTGCCCATTCCCTGCTGCCTCCTTGTACTTAGCAGAGTACCTGGCATGCAGCGTATTCTCACATACTTCAGTGATTGTTAGTTTTAACCCAGCAGGTACACACTTGCTCAGACCCATTGTACTTCCTTTCTTCTTTCTTCCTGGTATGTTTTCCTGGATCTGCATCATGTAGATCTCAGCTTAAATGTTACTTAGCAACTCCGCCCCATTCCGTGTAGTTTTAAACTTTTATTTAAGAAACACTTAACATAGCATTTAACATGCCAGGTATATCTAGACATGTTGCCAATATTTACCTCTCGGGAGTCCTATGAGAAAGGGTTATTCTGATTTCCATTTAACAGATGGAAAAACCTAGACACAGCAAGGTTAAATAACTTGCTGAAGGTCATTCTTCTTAGAAAGCTGCAGCCACATTCAAACCTAGGTGGCCTAGCTTCAAAGTCTGCATGCTTAACTAGCGAACTGTGTTGTCTATCATATTACCTGACTTACTCAGGCATCAGCAAACAGGGTCCTGTCAAGGTCCTCCTCCCATCTTTGTAAATAAAATTTTATTAGAACACAGCCCGCCTTTCCTAGCATAACTATGGCTGCTTTCCTGATGGGTGCAGACACTATCTGACCTATAAAGCCAAAAATATTTGCTGCCTGGCTTTTTCCAGAAAAAATGGCTGGCCCTTGGTTTATTTGATTCACAGCCCTTGTCATTATCTGAAGTTGTTTATTTGGTTGCTTATTTTATATCTACTGCACTAGCTTCCAAGTTCCATGAAAGCAGGGGTCTTTCCTGTTTTATTGACCACCCTATCCCTAGCTCCTGACCCAGTGCCTGGCCTACAACAATCAGTATTGAGTAAAAGAACATTATTCAGTAAAGTAGTGAAGTTAGTTATAATTGTACTTAACCCTTAACCCCTTTGACTTTGAAGGCTCTGTCTTAATGAGGATGTTATCAATTTGATCTTTAGGTTTGGAGGTTGCTATGTTCATGCTGCTTTTCTTTGGAGCATTGCTTCCTGAGGTCCCCCTGAGTGGCCAAGACAAGGCTCCTCCCCAGGCCGATGGCATTTCAGCCACCCCTCTGTTCAACTATGCCAGCCTCCGCCTGCCGGAAGAGCATATTCCCTTCTTTTTGCACAATAACAGGCATATTGCCACAGTCTGCAGGAAAGACTCACATTGTCCTTATAAGGTAAATCTTATTTCTCCTCTTGCATATTTTTAAAAGGTTGCAATTGAGGCTGGTTTACTAGTTCCCCCATCATAACTTGAATCTGCAGGTAGACTCCTGGTTGTAACTGTGGGTCAGTCGATGTTTGTATTTCAGTCGATGTTTGTATTTCATCTCATGCTTCTTAATGACTCAACTTTGCTTAGAAGTATGTCCTACTCACAAGGGTGAGATTACAAATCTAAATCACTAGTAAAAGAAATAGGCAGTCTGTATGGTTTGTCTAGTCTGTAAATGAAATAGATTAGGTTTGATACAGAAAAGAATATGTAGTTAAAAGTAACTGAGTAATCTCACATTTCTTTCTTAAATTGCACTTAAGAGGATCCCTCAGCACTTCATTTTGGTAATAACACCTACATCTCTGTCTCTCCATAATTAAGACTGTTACTGTGGCCTTCCTTCTGTTTTAGAGTTGTTGGAAAGGTTTCAAATTGGAGCCATTCAGACATCTCCCGAGGCCTCAGAGATCAAAGCGGGGCATTGTGAGCCGTCTCCTTTCCCATGGTGCTGGCACAGGAAGCACGTGGACAGGCCGGGCTGGGAAGCCAGCTGGCACTGCCCCCAGGGGCCTCACAGAACAACCTTCTGAGCTTCCTGGCCCACAGCAGTTGTGTGTCCCCCAAGGGCTACAGAGCTATTCCCAGATATTCCCAGAGTATTCCCAGATCTCTGCTGGTCTTGATCAATCAATAAAGCTGCTGATCCATTCAGTTTAGTTGTGATCCTTTTGGTGATAGAAATTCCATTTTTTATGACTCTCTTGGGACTGATTTTAGAATCAGTTTACTCACTTGACTTCATTAAGCTACTTCAGGAAGTTTCAGTTCAGCCAAGGGGTTCGGGGAGGGATGAAGTGGGAGCTTGGGGTTAGCAGATATAAACTTTTCTATACAGAATGGATACACAACGAGGTCCTACTGTATAGCACAGGGAACTGTATTTGGTATCCTATGATAAACCATAATGCAAAAGAAGATTTAAGAAAAGAATGTGTATGTGTATATATATATATATAACTGAATCAGTTTGCTACAGAACAGTAATTAACACATTGTAAATTTCAACTATACTTCAATAAAAAATGTTAATTAAAAAAAAAAATCCCAATTCAAATGATCTGTGGTAGTCTAGCTAAAACCCAGACTTTTGGTTGGAAAACAGACCTGGTAGGGGAGGGATTGGGGACTAAAGATAATTGCTGTTAAGAATCTCAAGACTGTTTTTCTTAGAATTTACTTATTTCTCTTTCATGAGTATGTATTATAAAATGTAAAAGTGAAAGTTCTAGAAAGGTTTTTTTTTTTTTATGGAAAAAAAAATCTACGAGTCCTCTCTGAATGTCAGAAGGTAGACCAGTCTCAACACACACCTCTTATGTTCCAGAAATACTTAGAAAATTTGAAATACTGCTGGGGTTATGAGAAATCCTGCAGACCAGAGTTCAGATTTGGTTACCCTGTTTGCACCTATGTGGATATGGGATGGTAAGTTACTGGATGGACTCCCTCCTGCCCTATACTTACCTCCTTTCTCTGCAGTGTATGCTGAAACATCAATTCCCAGCTAGACTCTTTTGGTATTAGATCATAATTCCTTTAGATATTAATTTGCTTACACATTCATGAGTAATTTCACTTATCTTGACTGTCTCCCCCTGGGACAGGAATATCTCTCATTTCCTCTGCCAGAGGGATAAAACAGTATGGTTCACAGAAAATACTTTTCCTCACTATATGCAAAGAAAAGAGATGGATGGCTGACTTTGGTTTTGGAGAAGAGAGTTAAGTATAATCAGTATTTCCAATACAGGCAGGGTTAATGGGGCAAAGAAAATGCAGTAATTAACAGTTCATTGTCTTCAGTTCCAAATGATCCTGAATACATCCATTTCCATTGTGTATGTTTATTATCAGGGAGTAAGTCTATAAATAACTTATTTTGGTAACCTCATGTAGTGAGGGGTAGATTTTTAAAATTATTATAGTTAAGAAAATAATGACTGACTTCTAGCAATGTAACATTTAGAAAATTTAAGGTCCAAAAAAAGTAAAAAGTTGAATATCACAGAATTATTTTGTTTGCAAACAGGACGGACACTCTTGAATCAGCCCAGGAAATATTCTGGAAGCAAGCCGACTTTGGATACGCCGCAGAGCGTCTGGAGGAGCTCCATGTGCTCTGCCAACCGAAGGAAAAGGTGGATGTTCAACCCCTTCATAAGTGAAGATGTTTATTTAAAAATACCTGTGGTATCTATTTATTCATTTATTTATTGAGGTACAGTTGATGTATAATATTGTGTAAGTTACAGATATACAATACAGTGATTCAGATTCACACTTTTAAAGGTTATACTCCATTTATGGTTATTGCCAAATATTGGTTATATTCTTTGTGTTATACAGTATATCCTTTTAGCTTGTTTTATACATAATACTTTGTACCTTTTAATTCCCTGCACTCGTAGTGGTTAGATTGTAATATAAATACCAGATAGAGGGCATTATGAGAGGAAACCCTCACTCTCACTATTATTGGCTTAAAGTTTTTTTTGACTTCCAAAACCTAGTTGGAAGCCATGTCCTTGTTTTCACACACATATTATCAGATGGTCATATTTTGAGGTAGGTCAAATATTTAAATAGTTTTAGAATTAATTATTCCCCCCAACATACACTAAAGAAGGTAAGTTGATGAATTACATCTTTATAAATTTCCTTGCTCGTAGTTTGGGACAGGTGATACACTCCCACCATGCTGTTCTATATTTTTTGGCACTTTACATTTTGCAAAAAACTTTTCAGTATGTTATATGGTTTGATTCTCACAAACAGTATAACAGATAGGCAGGGCAGGTATTATTGGTACTGTTGGACTAGAGAGGAAAGCTGAGTCCTCAGAAATGTTAAGCAACCTGTCGAAGACCACACAGCTACTAAGTGTGGTCTTTTACAATTCTGCTGCTGTTGTTGTTCAGTCGTTAAGTTGCATGCAACTCTTTGTGACCCCAAGGACTGCACCAGGCCACATGAGGCTTCCCTATCTTTCACTATCTCCTAGAGTTCATGTCATCAGTTCATCTCCATTGAGTCAGTGATGCTATTTAATCGTTTTCTGCTGCTCCCTTCGCCTTTTGCCTTCAGTCTTTCTAGAATTAAAATGCAGATGTTTTTCTTGTGCTTTCACTCATACCCCATTGCACTCAGTGATAAACACATTGTCAGGAGGCAGTTTGGGGTAATAAGGAGAAGAATGGACTACGGGGTTCAAATCTTGATCTGTGCAAAGGGCACCCAAACTTTTCCGTGTTCAGCTTCTTCTGCTTTAAAGCCATTCCTGTGTTACAGCTTGTAGTAAAGCTGAAATGAGATTCTGCATTGAAAAATGCTCCATGCAGGGCCAGGCTCACAGCAAAGGGCTCAGTGATAGTTTTTTAAAGCCCCAGAGAATCATAAGCACTTAGGATTAAGGTCCACCCCTCACCTAGAGCCAGACATCCTGGGATGTGAAGTCAAGTGGGCCTTAGAAAGCATCACTACGAACAAAGCTAGTGGAGGTGATGGAATTCCAGTTGAGCTATTTCAAATCCTGAAAGATGATGCTGTGATAGTGCTACACTCAATATGCCAGCAAATGTGGAAAACTCAGCAGTGGCCACAGGACTGGAAAAGGTCAGTTTTCATTCCAGTCCCAAAGAAAGACAATGCCAAAGAATGCTTAAACTACCGCACGATTGCACTCATCTCATACGCTAGTAAAGTAATGCTCAAAATTCTCCAAGCCAGGCTTCAGCAATACGTGAACTGCGAACCTCCAGATGTTCAAGCTGGTTTTAGGAAAGGCAGAGGAACCAGAGATCAAATTGCCAACATCCGCTGGATCATGGAAAAAGCAAGAGAGTTCCAGAAAAACATCTGGAACTGCTTTATTTCTGCTTTATTGACTATGCCAAAGCCTTTGACTGTGTAGATCACAATAAACTGGAAAATTCTTCACGAGATGGGAATACCAGACCATCTGACCTGCCTCTTGAGAAACCTATATACAGGTCAGGAAGCAACAGTTAGAACTGGACATGGAACAGCAGATTGGTTCCAAATAGGAAGAGAAGTACATCAAGGCTGTATATTGTCACCCTGCTTATTTAACTTCTATGCAGAGTACATCATGAGAAACGCTGGGCTGGAAGAAGCACAAGCTGGAATTAAGATTACTGGGAGAAATATCAATAACCTCAGATATGCAGATGACACCACCCTTATGGCAGAAAGTGAAGAGGAACTCAAAAGCCTCTTGATGAAAGTGAAAGAGGAGAGTGAAAAAGTTGGCTTAAAGCTCAACATTCAGAAAACGAAGATCATGGCATCTGGTCCTATCGCTTCATGGCAAATAGATGGGGAAACAGTGGAAACAGTGTCAGACTTCATTTTTTGGGGCTCCAAAATCACTGCAGATGGTGATTGCAGCCATGTAATTAAAAGATGCACTCTTTGGAAGAAAAGTTATGACCAACCTAGATAGCAATTCAAAAGCAGAGACGTTACTTTGCCAACAAAGGTCCATCTAGTCAAGGCTATGGTTTTTCCTGTGGTCATGTATGGATGTGAGAGTTGGACTGTGAAGAAGGCTGAGTGCCGAAGAATTGATGCTTTTGAACTGTGATGCTGGAGAAGACTTGTGAGTCCCTTGGACTGCAAGGAGATCCAACCAGTCCATCCTAAAGGAGACCAGTCCTGGGTGTTCTTTGGAAGGACTGATGCTGAGGCTGAAACTCCAATACTCTGGCCACCTCATGCGAAGAGTTGTCTCATTGGAAAAGACCCTGATTGGGATTGGGGGCAGGAGGAGAGGGGACGACAGAGGATGAGATGGCTGGATGGCATCACCGACTTGAGGCACATGAGTTTGGGTGAACTCCGGGAGTTGATGATGGACAGGGAGGCCTGGCTTGGTGCGATTCATGGGGTCGCAAAGAGTCGGACATGACTGAGCAACTGAACTGAACTGAATGTTCCTGAACTCTGCCCAAGCCTCTGACATCTTAGGAGTCTCTGTTATCTCCAGGCAATCTAAGAAACCAAAAAATATTTAAATCACTTGCATTCCAAAAGTGAATATATGCTCTGTAGTGCTTTGGAATGGTGTCACATGATAGAACTTCAAGTGATTCTAGCAAGGTGCCTGAACCAGAAGATTCAGGCAAGGTATTAACCTGCACTGCTACAAGGTGTCTTTAACAGTCAGTACTTTATAGTTTTGCTCGGGTCTAGCTGTTCATGCGCAAAAGGGCAGGAAATAGCCTCAACCCCATGTTGCACACATTTTCCAAGGTGATTTGCAAAATGCTTTCCTCACAAAGATCTGCTTTGATAGGTTTTTTGCTATCAGGGTGTGACCCCTTACCAACTCTAGATTCTAAAACACCATGCCGGTCAAGGTTAATTGCCATTAAGGGTCAATTGGGAGTTATGGGAAAAGCAACAAAGTGGTGTTTAAATCTCGCACTACAACCCAGAGCAGATAAAAATTTTTGAAGCTATCCCTCTGTCAACACAGTTGGTAGAAGTAGAAACAGGCTCTATGGTTGACTTTTAAACTCCTTTGCCTGCATGCATACTCAGTCACTTCATTTGTGTCTGACTCTTTGCAACCCCATGGACTGTAGCCTGCCAGGCTCCTCTGTCCATGGGATTTTCCTGGGAAGAATACTGGAGTGGGTTGCCATGCCCTCCTCCAAAGGACCTTCCTGACCCAGGGACTGAACTTACATCTCCTGCATCTCTTACACTGCAGGCAGATTCTTTACTGCTAAACTACTGGGGAAAGGCTTGCTGAAAGTAAGTCATATTTGACAAACTACCCTTCCTGCCTAGCATTTTAAGGTCTGTGGCATGTGCCTTCTTCCTTGTTTCCTTTGGCTCGTCTTTGAAAATGCTTTTTCCCACAGCTGTGAGGGTTGTGAGTGCCCTTTTTTTTTTTTTCTCATGAAGATAAATTGAACCATAAATACAACTCTGGGCTCTTTAAAATTTGAAGATTATAGAAATAGAACATTTGGGAGTTCTTTGTAGTAACCTAAAAGTGTGCAAGTTGGCAAAAGTATGCTTGGGCAATGCCTCCCAGGGAGGAAAATTCTTAAACAGAAGTGTCATTGGGAAGTACTCATCACAGTGTGTGGTTGGAACCTGAAGGCTACATGCTGTTAGATTGATGTCTAGCAAGTTTGGGTGTGTCTTTGAAGTGTTAATGCTCACAGTTATCTTTTTCTTGTTTCTCCACCTTATTTCAGAATGACTCAAGTCTGGTGTGTTCCCGTTACCTTCAGTACTGCAGAGCCACCAATATCTACCTTGATTTAAGAAACATTAAGAGAAACCATGACAGGTACTTCAGTGGTGGATGTTAAAATCTAAGGAAAATCTTGAAATATTTGCAGGTCCAGGAATATGCCTTGGATTTGCTTCCTAATAATATGGTGATGAGGTTCAAGAATGAGAGAGGGAAATGAATGACCCACACCTGTCATAATGAGTTGATCATTATGAAGCTATGTGATGGCTACATTAGATACGATTTTGCTACTTTTTGTAGAAATTTGAAATGTTCTATTACAAGAGTTAACTTCTAATGAAAAATTGATTTTAGAAATTGGTAGACCACTTTAGTTATAACTTGTGTGCCTGAGTCATGAAAAAGAATTCCAAATTCAATTTTTTGTTATCCACTAGATTCAAGGAAGATTTTGTTCAGAGTGGGGAAATTGGAGGATACTGTAAACTTGACATTCGTTCGTTGATGTCTCAAGGTCAGCGCAAAAGCCCTCTGCAGTCTTGGTAAGATTTTTGGGGGGGGGCGGGGGCAGGGAATATGTTTCTGAAGTATTTGTCTTTATTTTTGATGCTTACGAATTTTGGTGGGGACTCCAAATGGAAAATGTTACTCCATTTGTGGGTAATTTGGTCTGAGCTGCTGGGGAGTGGTGGCTCCAGAGTGAGTCATCAGTTGTATTTGACTTAAGTATGTGTTCATAAAATATTAGGAAGTGATACAGTATTTACTGTTAGCTAACAAAAACGTTCAAAAATGAATTTTTTTAGCTCCTCATAATTGCTGCATGTGTTTAGAGGAATACATTTTTAAAAATACACACTTATTAAAGCAGATACCAACCATATAGAAAAATGTAGAGTTTGGATTTTCAAAAAGTAAGCCCACTTGAGTAACTCTTACCTGGGTCAGAATTAGACCATCATCTACCCAGGCTCTCTCCCAAAAGCAAACCCCATCCTCCTTTCCAAAGATAAACACTACCCTGATTTTAAGCACCTTTCATAAGCTTTTTGAACTTTAGATAGATTGAAGAACACATTTTGATTTCAAATTTTTTGAATATTAAACTAGGTCTATCAAGACACTTACTTCTCTGGAAATTAGAGAGGTGGGGCACTTTAAAAACTTATTAGTTTAAGATAACTTTAGAGTCATAGACATTTAAGGATAATTCAAAAGTAGCATAAGAAGTTTAAAAATAGTACAAGGAATTTCCATTGTACCCTTACCCCAGCTTCCTCTAATGATAACATCTTAAATAAGCATAGCACAGTAATCCAAAGCAGGAAATTGACATTGGTACAATGTTATTTTTTTATTTTTCTAAATTGTAAAATTTATTTTAATTGGAGGCTAATTAATTTACAGTACTGTAGTGGTTTTGCCATACATTGACATGAATCCGCCATGGGTGTACATGTGTCCCCCATCCTGAACCCCCCCTCCCACCTCCCTCCCCATCCCATCCCTCAGGGTCATCCCAGTGCACCAGCCCCGAGCACCCTGTCTCATGCATTGAACCTGGACTGGCGATCTGTTTCACATATGATAATATACATGTTTCAGTGCTATTCTCTCAAATCATCCCACCCTTGCCTTCTCCCACAGAGTCCAAAAGTCTGTTCTTTATCTCTGCGTTTCTTTTGCTGTCTCACATACAGGGTCATCGTTACCATCTTTCTAAATTTCATATATATGCGTTAATATACTGTATTAGTGTTTTTCTTTCTGACTTACTTCACTCTGTATAATAGGCTCCAGTTTCATCCACCTCATTAAACTGATTCAAATGCATTTTTTTAAATAGTTAAGTAATATTGCATTGTGTATATGTGGTACAATGTTATTAAATAAACACATTTGAATATTATTAGTACTTCCATGCATTCTTTATTTTTTTGGATATAGAGCTCAGTAAAATTTATATCATATGTTTAGATAAATGTAACCACTGTCACAGTCACTAAAGAAACTGTTCATCCTAGAAACTGTCATGCTTCCCTTTATAGTCATACAGGACACTCATAATGTTCATTTTCTTTCTTTTTGGTGAGATACAGTTGATATACAATATTATATAAGTTTCTGATATATAACATAGGGATTCACGTTTTTTAAAGGTTATACTCAATACTTAGTTATTATAAAATATTGGCTGTATTCCCTGGGTTGTACAATAATACTTCCTTATAACTTTTTTGTATCTGTTTGTACCTCTTCATCCCCTACTTCTGTCTTGTGCCTCCCCACTTCCCTCTCCCAGTTGTAACCATTAATTTGTTTTTTGTATCTGTGAGTCTTTTTTATTATAGTCACTAGTTTGTTTTATTTTTTAGATCCTACGTATAAGTGATATCGTACAGTGTTTGTCTTTCTCTGAGTTGTTTTGCTAATCATAGTACCCTCCAAGTCTATCCATGTTGTTAAATGTTTTTTATGGCTGAGTAGTATTCCATTATTTGCTGTTACTGTTGTTCAGTTGCTAAGTCATGTCTGACTCTTTGCAACCCTGTGGACTGTGGCATGCCCAGCTCCCCTGTTCTCTGTTATCTCCCAGAGTTTGCTCAGATTCATGTCCATTGAGTCAGTGATGCTGTCTAACCATCTTATCCTCTGCCACTCCCTTTTCCTTTTGTCTCTTGTCTTTCTCAGCATCAGGGTCTTTTCCAGTGAGTCAGCTCTTCGCGTCAGGTGGCCAGAATATTGGAGTTTCAGCTTCAGCAGCAATCCTTCCAATGAGTAGTCAGTGTTGATTTCCTTTAGGATTGACTGGTTGGATCTCCTTGCTGTCCAAGGGAGTCTCAAGAGTCTTCTCCAGCACCACAATTTGAAAGCATCTATTCTTCAGTGCTTCCCTGATAGCTCAGTTGGTATACAATTTTCCTGCAATGCAGGAGACCCCAGTTCATTTCCTAGTCTGGGAAGATCCTCTGGAGAAGGGATAGGTTATCCACTCCAGTATTCTTGGGCTTCCCTGGTGGCTCAGCTGGTAAAGAATCCGCCTGCAATGCGGGAGACCTGGATTCAGTCCCTGGGTTGGGAAGATCCCCTGGAGAAGGGAAAGGCTACCCACTCCAGTATTCTGGCCTGGAGAATCCCATGGACTGTATAGTCTATGGGGTTACAAAGAGTTGGATGTGACTGTGACTGAGCGACTTTCACTTTCACTTTTCAGTGCTCAGCCTTCTTTATGGATCAACTGTCACATCTAGTATTCCATTCCATATGTATATGATCTTCATTATCCATTCATCCTTTGATGGACACATAGGTTGCTTCCATATCCTGGCAATTGTGAATAACATTGCTGTGAACATTGGGGTGCAGGTATCTTTTCAAATTAGTGTTTTCATTTTTTTCAGATATATACCCAGGAGTGGAATTCATGGGTCATATGGTAGCTCTATTTTTATTTTTTTGAGAAAGCTCCATATTGTTTTACACAGTGGCTGCGCCAATTTACATTCCCACCAACAGTGAATGAAGTTTCCCTTTTCTCCACATCCTTACCAGTATTTGCTATTTGTGTTCTTTTTGGTGATAACCATTCTGACAGATGCGATTTTGATTTGCGTTTCCTGGATGATTAGTGATGTTGATCATGTTTTCATTAGTGATGTTGATCATCTTTTCATGTTGGCTATTGGTATGTTGTCTTTAGAAGAAATTTCTATTCAGGTCTTCTGCCCATTTTTTAATTGACTTGCTTGGTTTTTTGATGTTGAGTTGTATGAACTGTTGATATATTTTAGATATTAACCTCTTATCAGTCATATCATTTGTAAATATGTTCTCCCGTTCTTTAGGTTGTCTTACCATGTCATTGAGGGTTTCCTTTGCTGTGCAATAGCATTTGAGTTTACTTAGGTCCTATATATTTATTTTTGCTTTTATTTCCTTTGCTTTAAAAAGAGATCCAAAAAAAAAATTGTTAAGATTTATCTCAAAGAGTGTTCTTTTTTTTTTTTTGAGTGTTCATTTTTTATGTCAAATGTTCATGCAAAGCAAACTGTTCAGGAAAACTGTTTTTCACAGATTTATGTGGCATATTAGAGTTTGCAGTGCAAGATCTTACTTCATGTAAGAGACTTTTGGAGTAGGCTTTTCTATTTTCTAGTGGGCGTTTCTATTCCTAGTATACTTTGATATCTAAGATCCAAAATCAAATATTTGATATTTGTTTCCTAGTATCTTTTGATATCATGATAGTTCCCTAGGGTATATTTATGTTAATTATTTATTGCTGTATCATAACTTACTCAAACATTTAGCAGCTTAAAACACTGAACATTTTTTATCACACACAGTTTCTGACAGCCAGGATTTGGGGGTAGCTTAGCTGTGTGGTACAGGCATAGCTGGGCCTGTAGAATCTGTTTCCTAAACTCACTCATGTAACTGTTATCTTTAGGTTTTCTTCTCTGCTTGTTGGCTAGTGGTGTCATTTCTTTACCATATGGGCCTCTCCCTGAGGCTGCCGACAGCCTGGCAGCCGACTTCCCCCAGATCACGTTGTCTGAGAGAGAGCACGTGTAAGCATGGCCCAAAACGGAGACTTCAGTCTTTATATTTATACCCTAATGGTCACACCGAAAGTGACCACCGTCACTTATGCCATATTCTGTTCATTACAAGTGAATTACTAAGTCAGCTCACCCTCCAAGGCAGGGGATTCATCTCCACCTCTGGAAGGGAGGAGTATTAAAGAATTTGTGGACATATTTTTGAAACCACTGGAATAAATATTTTAGCGTTATGTGTGTTTTAAAAGGATCTCTTTGATACTTGTCTTACGTCACATATAGTCTCAAAGATAAAAAGTTTACAAATGATCTGTAGGTTAACTTGTGATTGTCTTCTTTTGTATGGAAGAAAATTGTACCAAGTGGCTTCAGAAGTGGTTTTCCGAGAAATAGAGTTTTCTTTATTCTGGTAAATGTAGTTGTCTGCAGTTTTTCCCAAGGTACTTGGTAAGTCTTGGAACGCTGTCTTTCTCAGAATCCAAAAAGGTTCTCTGGGTCAGTGTTCCTTCTGAGCCTTGCCAGACTGCAAGCAGCCTTTCTGAATCTTTCCACTTTACTGGTAGATTTTTTTTTGCCAACTCTCTGTGGAAACTTCTTCTTTGTCAGAAATGTTCCTAGTTGCTCTTGCACATTAGACTGAAATTTAAAATCATTTTTGTTTCTTGTCTCAACATTAAAATTGATATCAAGCTGCATAAGTATTAGTAAGTTTGAGAAGTTTCACATGTGTTTATGAGTATTTTCTGGAAATAAAACTCACCTAATGAACAGATCCTGAATTACAGTATTGCAACAAGAGATCCAGGAAGAGCCCTTTGAAAGCATCTCCTGATTCTTAATTCCAGGTTTGCGGAGCTACAGAGCTACACTGAGCTCAACTTCAGACCTGTAGAAGATGCTCAGTGTGACATTGTTATTGAAAAACCAACCTACTTCATGAAACTAGATGCAGGTGAGAAGTTAATTTGTCTATTTTATTTATTGGTTAATGTGACTTTGTTCCTTTTTATTGATATATGTGTTCCTATAACTTTGGGAAGCACTTCATGGCAAATACATGGGAAAAGTGGAAACAGTTGTAGATTTTATTTTCTTGGGCTCCAAAATCACTGCAGATGGTGACTGCAGCCACGAAATTAAAAAAACACTTGCTTCTTGGAAGACGAGCTATGACAAACCTAGACAGTGTTTTAAAAAGCAGAGACATCACTTTGCTGACAAAAGTCCATAGAGTGAAAGCTGTGGTTTTTCCAGTAGTCATCTACGGATGTGAGAGTTGGGCCATAAAGAAGGCTGAGTGCTGAAGAATTGATGCTTTTGAATTGCAGTAGCTGGAGAAGACTCTTGAGAGTCCCTTGGACAGTAAAGAAATCAAATCAGTCAATCCTAAGGGAAATCAACCTTGAACATTCATTGAAGGACTGATGCTGAAGTTGAAGCTCCAATACTTTGTGAAGAACTGACTCATTGGAAAAGACCCTGAGGCTGGGAAAGATTGAGGGCAAGAGAAGAAGGGGATGACAGAGGATGAGGTGGTTGGATGGCATCACCAACTCAATGGACATGAGTTTGAGCAAACTCCAGGAGATAGTGAAGAACGAGGAAGCCTGGCATGCTGCAGTCCGTGGGGTTGCCAAGTGTCACACATGACTTAGCGACTGAACAACGGTAGCAATGTGACATTGAACGGTAGATTTACTTTTTGCTTTCTTCTCTTGAAAAAGTGAACTAATTTGAACTTCCGACTGTTTTATGTTCTGGTGTGCTAGAAGAAACTTTCACATCATTGTCAAATAACTCTGAAAATTGAAAGATGAGTGGAGAAAGCCTGGGTACCCCTTTTGCAACTAAATTTACCCCATGTGGCTTCTCTAACCCCTTGATTTAGCTGGTGCTTCAATAGAACTTTTTAAAAATTAAGAGCCCTGTATGCAGTGTAGGTGGGAAAGGAAGGCCCATGGCCTCTTCAGGTGGACTTTCTGATACTGTCTCCATGACTGAAGCTAACCTGAAATTCTTTTGGAAGTTAGCCCTGGCATATATTCTTGAAAAAAAAAAAAAAAGTTAAAATTATTGTCCTGTTTACAGTTAAAACTTCTAATTCTCTACATGCAAGCACAGCTTTTGCTTTGTGAACTTGCTGCCCTGGAGAGAAGAAACACAAATTGTATCTGATTATCCTTCTTATTACAAGAAATGGAGATTTCTGTGCCACACCACATTCAAATTCATGAGAGGCTGGGCTTAGGATGAAATATAGAGAGCCCCCTGTCACGAATATTTCAGAATTCCTCTAATTTATTGATCATATTTTTAATGTGCTCCACCTCCTGAAGTCGTAATTCTTATATGACAAAGCCTGAGGTTCAGAAATCAGACAGATTTTAGAAATGCGAGCAGGTAAAAATGTTGTGTTCAAGGTCCCAACACATTTTTAAAATACGCAGATTAAAATGGAGCAAAGAAAACACTGATCTGTCTGAGGAAGGGTTGAACATGTGCAAATGGTTGAATTTATGTAGCTACTTATGCAATAAAGGATATAAAGTTGGAATAATAGGCTAGGGTAGATCTGCATCCTTTCTTTCCTGTGTTTATAAGTCTGCCTTTTTCTTCCAACTTAATGCCATCAGCCCACATTCCTTCTCATATAAACTCTTCTTTTTTAAAAAAAAAAAAACAGGTGAGCAAATCTCATAAACATACATCAGTTTTTGCTCTTTTTTAAAAAAATAATGTATATTATTTTATTTATTTATTTTTGACTGTGCTGGCTCTTTGTCGCTGCATGGGCTTTTCTCTAGTTGTGGCAAGTGGGGACTACTGTGTAGTGGCCGTGCCCAGGCTTCTCATTGGTGGTGATTTCTTTTGTTGTGGAGCACAGACTCTAGGGTAGTGCAGTGGGGAGAGGGGGAACGAGGAGGAGGGGTGAAATGCTTTAGGACTTGTGGCTTATGGTCTCTAGAGCCCAGGCTTAGTTGCTCCGCGGCGTGTGGGATCTTCCCAGATCAGGGATCGAACCCATGACTCCTGGATTGGCAGGTAGATTCTTTTTACCACTGAGCCACCAGGGATGCCCCCATATTAACCCTTACCTTGAGAAAATGAGCATTCCACAGAATAATACTCAAGTGGGGCCTGTTTCTTGAGGACAGAGCCTATGTTTTCTCCCTCTTTTATAAATCCTCCTGGCACTAATTGCTGTTTTGTGCATTCGGCCTCCCTCAGTAAGTGCTATGAAGTTGCTGAACAATTCATGAGAAGCTAATGCAGGCTGTGTGCTAATCTGGGAAAAGGAGACGGCTTGTCATAAAACATCATTTTTCTTGTTTATTCGACAGTGTGCTCTTTGGCAGGCTTTTTCTGGGTGAAAATAAAAAAGTCCTTCCAAACATTCGTCTAAGATACTGGTCTAAAAAGAAGGGAGTAATTTTTTTTTCTTTTCCTTTTCCTTTGTTGAGATATAATTGACATCCAGCACTGTTTATGTTGAAGGTGTACAGTGTAATGACCTGACTTTTATAAATGGAGTCCTTTTTCCTCTTAGTTTCTGGCACACAGTGTTATTATTTGCTAGGAAGGAAGTCAGAATACTTTATGATTTCTGCTTTTGAAAGTCTCTGTTTATGTTTTAACTGACATTTCCTTTAAGGTGTCAGTTCTTGGGATTTCACCCCATTTAGATTTATACATTTGTTTCTTATGAATGGCAGAATTAGGAACTTACAAAGAGCAGCACCACCCTCCCCTTTCCTCTTGGACCCAGCACGCTCCAGCTGGTTGAAGTTTTCCCTCGTGCCAGGCACTGGGCTGTCTCTTTCAAGTATGTTACCTAAAAGCTGGCATCTAAGTATATTGACTTCCTATTTCCAGTAGAGAAGCTGAAGCTTTGGAATTTACAGACTTACCTGAGAATGTTGCTCATAATTCAACTTCTTCTTCTGAGTCCAGAGTTCTTACACTTTTAATTAGGACATGAGATTTCAGCTCTTTAAATGATAACTGGTTACTGTTTTCCCAAGAAGCAATATTATAAGTAGTGATTAAAAGGAGAAAAAGAGACAGGAATGAAAAATACCAAAATGTTAATAGTTGCCATCATTGCCAGTACCATCATGAGCAGGTGTCGATTGATCTAAAAAATTTTTTAAAAATAAAAGACCATAAAAATAGTGATTAGTCTTAATGGCTCTATAGTTCTCATGTTGATTTAAATAAGCTTCTGTTACTTTTTCTGGGAACTTAATCATCATATATTTCTTAGTATGTAAGGAAAAGGCTGGAGAAGGCAATGGCACCCCACTCCAGTACTCTTGCCTGGAAAATCCCATGGACAGAGGGGCCTGGTGGGCTGCAGTCCATGGGGTCGCTAGGAGTCGGACACGACTGAGTGACTTCACTTTATTTTTTCACTTTCATGCATTGGAGAAGGAAATGGCAACCCACTCCAGTGTTCTTGCCTGGAGAATCCCAGGGACGGGGGAGCCTGGTGGGCTGCCGCCTATGGGGTCACATTGAGTCGGACACGACTGAAGTGACTTAGCAGCAGCAGCAAGGAAAAGGCATTCCTAATTTCACATGATTGATTTGAAAATGAATGTTTGAGCATAATCAGTCAACTGAGGACAACTTGTGTATGATCATTTTATGTTTAGAAAATTGTTAATTTTCCACTGATTCATTTCAGCTAAAAGTCTACCATACTGTAAGTAGATTGGGTAGAATAAAAATTGTGTAATCATTTTTTTGGGGGTTAATGGACATGAATTTCTTTTTTTCTTTCAATCCTAGGTGTTAACATGTATCACCACTTCTGTGATTTCATCAATCTTTACATCACCCAGCACGTTAACAATTCCTTTAGCACAGACGTGTATGTTGTGATGTGGGACACGGTAAGTAAGCACTGGCTTTCTGCTTCAGTGCTGTCTTTACCTTGCTCAGTACCAGTTTGACTCTGATCTTATGTAATAGAATTTTCTAAGATGCACACACTTACATTTACACATGTACACACACATATTCATGCATGTGCAGATGGTGTGAATGCGTCTGTGTGGATGAATTTACGTTGTAGGTATACATATGGCTGGGCGTCCCTGGTGGGTCAGTGATAAAGAATCTGCCTTCTAATGCAGATGTGGGTTTGATCCCTGGGTCAGGAAGATCCCCTGGAGGAGGGAATGACAGCCCACTCCAGTATTCTTGCCTGGAGAATCCCATAGACAGAGGATCCTGGCGGGCTACAGTCCTTAAGGTCACAAAAGAGTCAGACATGACTGAGTGAGTGAACCACAATCTCAATACATATGGGAAGATGCACATGTTTTTGAAGTTTAGAATGAGGTTGTAGAAGCTTGCTTGCCATGCTTTGAGGAGGTCGAGCTCAGAGTGCCTCTGAGACGAGCATAAAAGATCATCGTTCATTACATTGTGGTCCTTGGGTGGGGAGAGCCTGCCTCTGTTCACAGGCTGGCCTCTGGTGATCGGCATCTGTTTTGCTTCACTGCACCTTCCCTGTTGCTTCCTGCTGCATGCCAGGTTGCGCTGCATGTATCTGAGTGTTAGGCCTGCATGTAGCTACACGTGTTGAATCACAGCTGCTCTGGGCTTGTTTTTAGTGCATCTTTTCTTCCCTCTTCTCTTTCTTTGCCTGCCTATCACTTGTTTTTTTTCCTATAGCTGGCCCTTCCACTGGGCAAGGTCATCCCAAAGTTGCCTGGTACTCTCACCTATAAAGTGGGAGAATTACAGTATCTACCTCAGTGTCGTTTTGAGGATAAAGCATATCATGTGCAAACAGTCCCAGCGCCTGATCCACAGCACATGTGCTCTGAATGGTAACTGTGACAGTGGGCTGGAGAACACATGGTATATAGTGTGCATGCGAGAGGCTGCCTAACCTGGGAAGTGGCAACACCCACCGAGAAGTCACCTCAGGTTCACCCAGACACTCCAATGCTCAGGACGCTCACAGGCCCCCCTCTTACCCCAAGTCTGTTGAGAAGGATGGTTCAGGGGAAATACAGCTTGCTGGCAGGGCAGCATTAGGCACTGCTTCTCAGGACTCCTTGCAGCCTGTACAGCACAGGTCAGGTGCAGGGAGATGTGATTCCCCCTGGCACAGGTACAGGTCCCCCAGGGCCAGGATCTTCTGAAACAACTGCATTGGCCACACCACCAGGATCCTGAGAGGCAAGCCAGTTACAGGAGTCCTTGAGCTCTGTCCCCTCCACACTCAGTGTACCCGTCAGGTGTCTTAGAATCACAAGCCATGGCCCCTAGCACACGGTGGAGGCATGCTGTCCAGTTCCAGAGGGCAGAGCTGCACTGTGAACTGAGGTCAGGTTGTCTTGCAGAAGGGGAACTGTTTTGCTAACACTTTCTTTGCTGATAGGGGGCTGGTAGCAGAGCTGTGATGAGAGGTTTCATCATCACGGCTCCCTAGCCCTATAGTTTGATTTCAAGCCTGATGAGAACTGTTTCTAACATTTTCAGCAACTTAATGGTCACTTTTTGCTTTCCTTTTTTGTATGTGTTTTCACTTCCCTCTTGTGTTTCAGTTTTGCTGCCACACAGTTCTATTTCTTAGAAATGTTTTTCTGAGCAAAGGGATCTGCTGTCCCTTTGTTTCCTCTTTTTGTATATGATTGTGGTTTCTAGGTCCCATGCACAGACTCCCTGTAGCTCTGAATGATTAACTTAGGGTTGTTGTGGTTTTTTTATTTTTCATTTGCATCTGATGTTCTCATAATGCTCACAACTCTCGTGGGCCAGGGTTTTTATTTGTTTATTTTAGAGATGAGGAAGCTGAGGTGGTAGTATTTCTAAGACAACACAGTTGGTAAGGGGTGGAGTCAGGGTTCCTATCTAAGCAGTCGTCCCCAGACCTGTGCCTTGCAACCACAGTGCTTCCTCGTCTCCCTGTACTTCCCTGAAGATCTTGTTAAGTTGACGGAAAGTTTTCCAGAAGCTTCCTTGTATCTCGTTGCATGCTTTTCTGTGTCTTCCTCTAGTGGAGTAAACTAAACTGAGCCAGCGTCTACAGCCTCTCCCCTTCTCTACGCCTGCTGGGGTGGAGAATAAAGTGCGTGGCCACCTTGGGGCTCCCCAGTTACTCAGTTAATGGGACACATGATGTTCGTGCAGCCTGACCTCGACTGCCCTGTACTCATAGAGTGCATTTAGTCTAGCAAGTTGGCCGCCCTGATGTGACCTCCTTCCTCTGCTCCTCTCTGTGATCCATTTAGAACCTGTTTTCTTGGTCAGAGAGGCCTTTGCTCGTGGCTCAGTCAGGGTCTCAGGACAGGCAAGTACCAGGTTGTGTCAGAATCGAGACCCCCAGAAGCCTGTAGGGAGGATGTGGGTGGGATGAGGTGTCCCGTGGCTGCCACCTGGTTCTCTTTTGCTGGAGGCCCCCAGAGACCTGTAGGGAGGTTGGGAGTGGTGGTGAGGTGTCCTGTGGCTGCCACCTGGTTCTCTCTTGCTGGGAAGGCCTTGAGGGAAGCAGCTCTGCCACCCTAGGCTGACATGAGTTGAACCCCGCTGCGGTGGATGGTGTTGTTCTGGAATCAGTCTTTGTGGCCCTGGACGAGCTATGTGCCCTGAGGAGGAGTTGGGAGCTGGTGGTGATCTGCACTTCAGATCAGTTTACAGACTCTCCCCACAAGGAAGCGTCTGAGGTTGCCCGTCTCACCTGCACAGAGCTTGGCAGTGTAACTGCTGACCTGGAGCCACGCACCCAGGTCACTCCTGCAGACGCATTTCTGGCAGGATTGCTCTTATACAAGGAGCACCAGGGGGCTTACTGCAGGCTTTCCACCTTTCCTTGTGCTGAGAAGTGTACTAGAGCTTTATTATTACTATTTTTAATTATACAACTAAGACCAAGTTATAATGAGTTCAGTGAACCCAGAAATATATAAAGTTTTGTTTTTTTTTTTAAGTTTCCTTTGTCTCCTCGAATTCCATTTCCTTTGAAGGTTAATTGTGGTTAGCATATGTGAGAATCCATTGCAAGACTTTATTTTAATAAATGTAAACACATCTTTATACAACACTTATACAAGGACTTACATTAGGATGTATATATATATATAATGGAGAAGGCAATGGCACCCCACTCCAGTCCTCTTGCCTGGAAAATCCCATGGACGGAGGAGCCTGGTGGGCTGCAGTCCATGGGGTCACTAAGAGTCGGACACGACTGAGCGACTTCACTTCCACTTTTCACTTTCATGCATTGGAGAAGGAAATGGCAACCCACTCCAGTGTTCTTGCCTGGAGAATCCCAGGGACAGGGGAGCCTCGTAAGAGGCTGTCTATGGGGTCACACAGAGTCGGACATGACTGAAGCGACTTAGCAGCAGCAGCAGCAGCAGCATATATATATAATGTGAAATCACTCAGTCGAGTCTTGACTCTTCGACCCCATGGATTGTAGCCCACCAGGCTCCCCTGTCCATGGGATTCTCCAGGTAAGAATACTGAAGTGGGTTGCCATGCCCTCCTCCAGGGGAGATCTTCCCAACCCAGGGATCGAACCTGGATCTCCCGCATTGTGGGTGGATTCTTACTGCCTGAGCCACCAGAAATGCCTTAGTGCATGTATTTCCCTCTGCCCCTACTCTGAACACATTTAATTTGTTTCCAGTTCTTTGCTTTTTACAGAAATTCTGTCCTGAACATCTTTTTCATATACATGTATCTTTACACAGTCATCCTAGAATTTCTGAAGGGCAGATTCTTAAAAGGGGAATTTCTAAGTCATAGATTGTCTTACATTTGAGATATACACAGGAGGAAATTTTATGTCATCTTAAGACTGTACAAATATTCTTCAACATAAGACTGGAAAAGTCCCTCCTTCCTCTGTGGCAAATCATTTGAATTTGAGGGATGTGGAAAAAGAAGCTTTTCGAGGTGTTACTACTGAATAACACATGCCATCTCTGAAAAGGGACCAGTCAGGATCACCGTATTTTATTATTAAATTTTACTTATTTCATCTTATTTCATCACAAGTATTTTATCTCAGGAAACTGCCTAGAATCACTTCTTTAATTACCCTTTATTTATTATTGAACCAAAACAGGAACATGTAATTTTTGATGGTGTTGAGAAGGGCCTTTATTAGAACAGCACTGGAGACCCACTGAAGCAAAGAATTTTTATTTTTTTATCTTCACATCTAACAGTTCTCAATACCTTTGAAATGACTCTAATATGTGCAATATAAAATTTTCAAAATCTGAAATAAAAAGAATGCTGTAAAGATAAAAAGACATGGACATAATGAATATCATGTGTAACCAGCTGGAGACCTTGAATGTAACCCTACAGTGTGTATTTCCTATTTCTTTTGGCTGAGTTTTTCCATCTAAATTCTACCATTTTTATATAAATTGATCTACTTCCTTCAGCTGATGGAGTAGTAATTAACTTCTACTTTTCAAAAATGAAATGCATTTGGTAAGTGTCCAGAAAGAATTAGTTCTGCCATATACAGGTTACACGTATGGAGTTTGGAACCAAATAGACTGGATTTAATCCCAGCCCTGTAAACCCAGCAGCTCTACAGTTGAGGTAGATTACTTTAACTTTGTCTCAGTTTCCTCATCTGTGAAATAGGGATAATGGTATTTCCTCACTCATGAAGTTAGTGCAGTGGTTTAATGTGTTAATAATGTCAAGTTCTTAAAACAGTGCCTGGGATGTAGGAAGTATGCAAGATACTATTGCCATTACTCTGATTAATGTCAAAGGGAATTATCAAATATTACTCATTAATCAACAGGGAGATCATTTCCTAGAGTTACTAACATTATATTTTTTTTTAACATTATATTTTTAATGTTAAAACTTTCAGAGCATTTTCTTACTCTCAGATTTTTTTTTCCTTGGAGGATAATTGCTTTACAATGTTGTGGTGGTCTCTGCCATACGTTAACATGAATCAGTAATAACTGTGTGTGTGTGTGTCCTCTCCCTCTTGAGCCTCCGTCTCCCTGACATCCCACCCATCTCAGTCATCACAGAGTGCCAGGCTAGGCTCCCTGTGTTATATAGCAGCTTCCCACTAGGTAATGTTTTACATATGATAGTGCATAATATATGTCAGTGCTCCTTCTTCAATTTGTCCTACCCTCTCCTTCCCCCGCTGTGCCTACCAGTCCTGCCTGTACATCTGCATCTCCTTTTCTTCTCTGTAAATAGGATCATCAGTACCATGTTTCTAGATTCCATAGGCGCTCAGATTTCTTTCCAAAAGTGCATTCTGTCTGCTCTGGTGTGGACAAAAGGTAATGTGTCTATGTGTTGTGTGGTTTGGATAGAAAATTCACAGAAAAAAAACCGCACAATGATTCCAGTGTTAAGGACATGAGAATAAAAAGGGCTAGGGTAGGAAAACAAAACATTTTTAGCAGACTGAGATTATAATTGTGATGATTATTTCTGATGCTATTCCATCAAATTAGGGACTTGCTCAGGCCCAAGATGAAAATTCATTTTTCTTCTATGGAATTTATGAACTGTGTTTCAGGTTGTTGGTTCACTAACAAGCTAATTCAAGTGTTTTCTGATGTTTTTGAAAAGCCAGGTTGAGCCACATTCCCTAACTTACTTTGTTTCCACTTTCAGAGCTCCTATGGATATGGTGACCTGTTCTCCGACACGTGGAAAGCATTTACTGATTATGATGTTATACATTTGAAAACTTATGACGCCAAAAGGGTACTGGAAGCTTTACTGAAATGCCTGTAAATAATTCATTATCAATGACTCACTCATCAAATGAATATTTAATCTGGGTTTCTATGAGCTTTTATCATTGATTTCTAACTCCTTAGTTTCTTTGTAATAACTAGAATTGTCATGATTATTTTAACCACGTAGCTTTTAAAAACTTTTCCCCATAACTTTTCTGAAAATACGAATGCCATTTGATTGAAATAATTAGCTAATCAAAATATTTTAATGCAAAATAGAGATTAATTTTTTCTATTAAAAAAATTGCTGTTTTGGTGTGAAGGATGCAGATTGTAATTCTCTTACCTTTTAAAATATCTCCATTCTTAGGTATGTTTTAAAGAAGCTATTTTTTCCTTACTTCCCCGGATGAGATACGGGCTATTCTATAACACCCCTCTGGTAAGCATGTCATCTGTGGTTGACAGTCATATCCAGAGAATTGATTCTTGGTGGATTTTAAGATAACATTTAAAAGAAAAAATTAAATTTTTTTTAATTGGTGGAAATTTGCTTTACAATGTTGTATTGGTTTTTGCCACACAACAATGTGAATCAGTCGTAATTATATATATATATATATGCACATACACACACACACATAGTTATATATATATATATACACACACACACATATACACATCCCCTCCCTTTTGAGCCTCCCTGCCCTCCCCTTATCCCACCCTTCTAGGTCATCACAGAGTGCCAGACTGGGCTCCCTGTGTTATGTAGCAACTTCCCACTGTCTGTCTGTTTTACACATGATAGTGAATGTATGTTATTGCTGCTTTCCCAGTTCATACCACTCTCACCTTCCCCTGGTATGTCTGCAAGTCCATTCTCTGCTAGGTTCATCAGTACCATTTTCCTAGATTCCATATATCCGTTAATATATAATACTTGTTTTTCTGACTGACTTCATTCTGTATAAGAGGCTCTAGATTCATCTACCTTACTACAGCTGACTCAAATGCATTCCTTTTCATTCCATTGTATGTAGGTACCACATCTTTATCCATTCATTTGTTGATGGACATCTAGATTGCTTCCGTGCTTTGGCTATTATAAATATTGCCACCGTGAACATTGGGTATATGTGTCTTTTAGAATTGTGGTTTTCTCAGGGTATATGCCCAGTAGTGGGATTGCTACTGGGATTGCTAGGTCATATTGCTAGACCCGGACTGGGGATGGAAGTAAATTCTGATGCTGTAAAGAGCAATATTGCATAGGAACCTGGAATGTTAGGTCCATGAATCGATGGTAAATTAGAAGCGGTCAAAAAGGAGATGGCAAGAGTGAACATTAACATTTTAGAAATCAGTGAACTAAAATGGACTGGAATGGGCGAATATTCTTTGAAAGAATTGATGCTGAAGCTCCAATACTTTGGCTACTTGATGCAAAGAACTGATTTATTTGAAAAGACCCGATGCTGGGAAAGATTGAAGGCAGTAGGAGAAGGGGATGATGGAGGATGAGATGGTTGGATGGCATTACTGACTTGATGGACATGAGTTTGAGCAAGCTCTGGGAGTTGCTGATGGACAGGGAAGCCTGGCATGCTGCAGTCCATGGGGTGGCAAAGAGTTGGACTGAGCAACTGAACTGAACTGATGATAGATTTATTGCTAGTTTTTCAAGGACTCTTCATACTGTTTTCCATAATGACTGTATCAGTTTACATTCTCACCAACAGTGTAGGAGGGCCTCGTTTTCTCCATATCCTCTCCAGCATTTATTGTTTGTAGATTTTTTGATGATGGCCATTAAGATAGTACTTATGTATAACTTGAGAACATCTTAAATAGCAATGCAGAAATTACTCATTGTAATAGGAAATATTGTTTTTTATTGTAGATTTCTGGGTGTCAAAATACCGGGTTATTCAGGGCATTTTCCCAGCATGTACTGCACAGACTGAACATCACACAAGAGGGTCCCAAGGTAATGGCTGCGTTATGGTTTCTGAGGTAGGCTCGACTTTTCACCCCCTGATAAAAGTCAATATCATCTTTACAGAAAAAGGAGATCATCAGCAGACAGTGTTTTCTGGATTAACCAGAAATTCTGACCTGGAGTAATTTGAAATCAGATGTCAACAACCTAGGAAATTTTGATAAACTAAGAGATAGTGGAAGAATGTACTTTTCTTTTCCTTTTCCTTTCCCTATCTCTTCCCTTCCTCTCCCAAGCTCTCACCCAGCCCACATATCCTCTGCCCCCAAATATACCCAAACAGAAGTAGTGTAATGAATGCATTTTGCCTTCTGTGGCTAAAGTGAGTACATTTTTATCCCCTGGGAGAACTGTGAAGAAATCAGGCTAAAAGGAAAACAAAAAGTCCCATAAAGATGTCCTTATTGAGTTTTTTCTCTTGGTGAAAATCCCATTTTAAGTTTTATTTATTTGTCTGTCCAGGCATACACAGCAATATTTTGCCTTTTTCACAGGGTGGAAAAATTCGAGTGACCATTCTCGCACGGAGCACAGAGTATCGGAAAATACTGAACCAAAATGAGGTCAGTTTTTGGTATGCATTTTTAATAGTGACATATTGAATTTAACTTCCTATGAGTAATGTGCTTTTTTTTTCATATCCTACTAAATGCTTTGGTTTGGAATTATTAGCTTTTAGAATATTTTGATGGCTGCACCCAGTTCATTTATTAGATTTCTACTGGAAATCATCAAACCAGACATTACTAAATGAGCCCTGCCTTACTATAGACGTTCCTCTGCACTAACTGAGAATGGAAACAGAGACAAAACTGCCCGAGTCCTGCCTTTGCTGCCATGGATTGCCAGGCGTTTTGTCTCTGGACAAACTAGCAGCTGAGCGAATATCTTTGGGCAGATGGTAGATGGAGTGTAGCAAGACTGTGGCCTCCAGCAGCAGATGAAGTTGGAAAAGTCCTTATCCTTTTCATGGGTATCTTAGAAATTGTTCCCCTTTTATGCTTCCCGACTCACTTCAACAATGTCAATTCATAATTTATACTTAATTTCAACAAGATTGCAATGGAAGGCTCCCTGCAACAGCAGCACAGGGCAATGTGCTTGCAATAGTAAGGTTTCTAGATGTCTGGAAAAGACAAGGATTGTCCCCTAGAGATTCCACAAGGAGTGCAGCACTGTGTACACCCTGATTTCATCCCACTGAGACTTCTGTCTCTGTGTGTCAAATTTCTGTGCTACAGAACTGTAAGAGGATAAATTGTGTTGTTTTAAGATGATAAGTGTGTAGTAATTTGTCATAGTAGCAAATAGAGAGGCATGAAACTGACTTCTTTATTTATTTGTAAATCACTCTGGCTGCAAGAATAGAATCAGGGAGATTGATTAAGAGCTGTTGCCCCGATAAGAGCTTAGATGAAGGGGAGGACAGGAGGGAATGACAAGATAAATGGTTTCGGGATATATCTCGGAGATAGGGCCTATGACACTGCGTGTGGGAGTGTAAAGTTATAGCCTCGGTGAGGCCAGGAGAGGTAGTGAGGATCAGGCATGAACTCCTGGACTGTTAGCCTAAGCACTTCAGTGGATTTGAGATGGGAGGAAATTTGGGGGCAGCTTTTGATGGGTAAAATGTTTGGCACAAGTTAATTTGGATGCCTAAGAGGCTGATCCAAATTGTGTAATTAGCATCTCTTTTTGAGACACATATGGATTATGGAGGACATGAACATATGGTGTGATGAGGCATCGATTGTAAGCTCTGTGGATGGAAGAAATGAACAGCGTGTGTATGTATGTTTTAAAGACCTGGAAATAAAAATGTATCAAGTAATGCACTGAGGGGTGGACAGATGAGATGCGTCATTAGTAGGCAGATGAGTAGTACTTATTGGAAAGGTAGCACGTTTTGGATGCAAGTATGTGCCAAGCATGTGTTCCCTCTGCCTGTCCTTCAACTCTCCCAGCAGACCAATAATATCAGTATTTTATTATTGTTCTCCATTCTAAACGAGAACACTGAAACTTGGAGGTTAAAAAAACATGCCCAAGTTCACCCAGCTGGTGAGCAGAGTAATGGGGCGGGGTGGGGGAGGGAAGGGAGCCTACTTCATAGGCAGAGAACACTCCATAGCTGTAACCCAGCTTCACGGGGGCGGAGGCTAACCACTTTCCTTCCCTGTCCGTCGGTCAACTGCTGGAGCAAAGTCCAGTGGAAAGGTGCCACCAGTGGGTGCTGCTCTGCAGCCGTCCACGTTCTCACATCCAGCCCCGCAGGTCGCCTGGATGCTCTTGCCCTAAGGCAGGATTTGGTCATTTAGCTCCAACCCCAAGCCATCGTGTGCCCAACTGGTTGCTTTGCTCCCAGAATTGGTGTCCCTGAACTCCCAGGCAGAGAAGAAAGCACTTTTCCCTTTTCCTTGACTCGTGAATAGATAACAAAACCTAGATACCCTCTTTAAATGATGGTTCATGCAGTCTTGCCCAGACTCAAGGTTAGAGCAATCATTCCGGAAGGGATATGGCCATGTCTCTGGTCTGACTAGAAATCATGGAAAAGAGCACACTTCCTTCGGGATCCTTGGAGACATGTGACTCCTTTTAAGTAGACCCATCTCATTATAAGACAGGGGCTCATGCCCTCTGATTAATTCTCCCCTGGAAAGTGGAATTCTAATCTCTCCTCACTCCTTCAATTACTTGCTATAAACAGTGTATCTGTGGGCGTCCAGGGACTGGCCACTGAGAGAAACTTCTACTTTATAACTCTGTGAGTGTGTGATGGGGGATGGGATTGGATTTGGGCCATTGCTGGTTGCTTTTTATAAGCGATAGACTGGAAGTGCACTAGCGAAGAACGCAGGTTCTGGGGTCAGATGACCTAGATTTAGTTTTGGCCCTGCCACTTGCTATACGGGAGATCCTGGGAAAGTTGTTTACCTTCTCTAAGACTTCAGTACATCATTTATGAAATGGGTATAATATAATACTTCCTTGGTATGGTATTTGTGAGCAGGAAGTGACATATACCTAAAGCACTTGGAAATGCCAGCATGATTTCAGTGCAGAGTCAGTGATGCTTCTGTACCTGTTGTTGTTGCAATCAGAGTGTACACATGAGAAGGCAGGATACAAATACAAAATGCTTCTGAAAAGCAGTGATCCGAGGTATTGGGTTAAGATGGCTTATTTGTGAGGGACCTAGAGAACCATGGCGATGCTTTTGATGTGATGATGAATTAATCGAGCTTAGTTGTTTTCTCTTTGCTAAAAGTATAGTTGTTTTTCTATGTAGAGATGTTGAAATTTTTTTCTGCCAGGAGTTTAGTATTTTTGGTGGATGAGGTTCCAAAGCACTAGGTGTTTGTCTGAAATGATATATTGGGTAGGAAGAAAATTCTGAAACAAAGTCGGTGCCCAGTGAATACAGATTGAAAGTTGAGGGACTAACTATTAGAATAACAGTAGCTAAAAGGTAACATTTCACGTGTGTCTATGACAAGCCCTTTGCTTTTATGAATTTTCTCCTTTCATCCTCATAGCAGCCCAGTGCAGAGCAATTTTAGGAAGGTGGTGTGTTTCTCCCTAAAATGCAGAGGTGGAGCCTGCACTTGAACTCAGTTAAGGTTTAAAACTGAAACATATTTGTATGAAAATATAAAGGGGATTTAATACTTGAAACATAACTTTACATGAAAAATAAGAAATTTGAGGACTTCAAGGTAAATAAAACTGAAGAGAAGGAAGGAAAAGAAATTCTAAATATATTTCTTTTTTCCCCCAGCTTGTAAATGCACTGAAAACAGTATCTACATTTGAGGTCCAGATTGTTGATTATAAGTATAAGTAAGTAATAATCCAGTCTTGGGCAGATCCTGTCCTCTTTGGCTTGGATGAAGGAGGAGCCTCCTCATCCTTTGGCGGGGAGAGGAGGGAGGGCTTTGTGAATGGGAGGTGTTGGCACTGTGGATCTGGAAGGGACAAGTGGATACCATCAGTGAATGAAGTGGGCAGGTGAGGACGCCAAGTCTAGTGGGCGGAAGTTCTTCCGCTATGACAGGCCTGATGTTGCCACACTATCACTTTTTAAAGAGAAGTGATGAATCCTATTTTCATTTGAAATTTCTGAATTTCTAAAGTCAGCAACTGGGGGACTTCCCTGGCGGTCCAGTGGTTAAGACTTCACCTTTTAATGTAGGGGCTGCTGGTTCAATCCCTGGTTGGGGAGCTAAATCCTACATGCCTTGTGGCCCGCAAAAATCAAAACATAAAGCAGAAGCAATATTGCAACAAATTCAATAAAGACTTTAAAAATGGTCCACATTAAAAAAAAAAAATCTTAAAACTAGCAAGTACTTCCAAATTTTAAAAAATGGCATAAATCTGAATTGCCCTGTTAGCAGCTGGGTTTCATCTTCTGGCCTAAGATTAGTCATATGGAAATAATTTGAGGTTCATTGAACAGTATGAGGTTTAAAAAAAATCTTATAAAATATTTACATTTTGGGGACTTCCCCAGTGGTTCTGCCTTCTGATGCTGGAGGTATGGGTTAGATCCCTGGCTGGGGACCCAAGGTCTCACATGCTGTGGGGTGAGGCTAAAAATTAAAAAGAAATTTTTTTTTTTACATTTTCTTTAAAATTCTAACACAAGTAAAAAGTTAGAAAGATAGAATTTACCATTTATGTAGCCCCTGTTGATACACATACTATATCATATGTTATATGTTATGTAACCCCTGTCTACGTAACCCCTGTTGATGTAGAAACTATAGGGCTATAAAAGTAATACATGTTCTTGATTGAAAAAGTCAAGCAGTATAGAAAAGTTCCAAAGGAAAATGAAAACTTTTCTCTCTCCTGTTCACCCACCCACAGTCATAGTGTTGTTTTCCACATTTAACAGCTTTTTTCTGTGTTAAAAAGTACACATTTACCAACATACAGTGCCTGACATGGTTCGGTTTAAACTTATTAGTAAGCCTGGGCATTTAGCACCTCATTCATTACACGTTTGTTCATTTACACAACAAGTCTTTGTCAGGTACCTGCCATGAACTGATCACTAGGCTTAAAAGTAGGAAGACAGTTATGGAGGAAGCATGGCCATGTCCCAACAGCAGACACTAAGTACAAATAAATAGCAGTTGCAAGAACAGCAACTGTTTGTTGAGACTTAGTCTTTTTTCCCCCCAACGTTTAAACTTTTTATTTTGTATTGGGGTAGAACCGATGAACAATATTGTGGTAGTTTCAGGTGGACAGCAAAGGGACTCAGCCATACATATACATATATCCTTCTCCCCCAAACTCCCCTCCTATCCATGGTGCCACATAACACTGAGCAGAGTTCCATGTGCTGTATGGTAGGTCCTTGTTGCTTATCCATTTTAGTATAACCGTCCATACATGATCTTCCCAACTGTCCCTTCTCACCAACAGCCATAAGTTCATTAATCTAAGTCTGCAAGCACTGACACGTATTCTTAATGCTTTCCTTGCTCTGGCTCATCTTCCTCTTTCAAGAGTCTTGTGAAGTTTCTGAAGCTATTTCTGTCTGACAGGTGACACTAACCCGATGATGGCAATCCTCACTGCCACCTGAGGAAGTGCAGAGGCAAGAAGAGAGCCCAGGGTTAGTGACAGTAAATTCAGACCTTGCCAACCTGAGGGACGCGATAGAAACATAATAGTTGAGCTTTGTGAGTTTTGATCTATAGGCATTTCCCAGAAATGACCAGTCACAGATGTGTTCCCTGGACAAGTGCCCCTTGTTCCCCTCAGTGTCAGTGGGCATCCCGGGGAAACTGAGGCACACGTACCTCGTGTGAGACGCACGTGGTGCCTTTGTCTTCCTTCCCTCGTGCAGGTGCGGGATTTCTGTTCCGTCCTGAGAGGAAGCTCTTCAAAGAGGAGAAGCTGATGAAGAGGAAAGTTGCTTCCCCTTCTTCGATGCAAACAGATCTTGTTCATTTATTTTTCTTCACTTTGGGTGGGTGGGACTCAGAGATTGGATTCTATTTTATTTATCAGAGTATTAGACTCTGTCCAGCATTTCTTCCCAGCCTCACTTCAGTGAACTTTTTTGGCTGTTGTTCTTGTTGTTCAGTCACTCAGTGGTGTCAGACTCTTTGCGACCCCATGGACTGCAGCACGCCGGACCTCCCTGTCCTTTACCATCTCCTGGAGCCTGCTCAGACTCATGTCCATTGAGTCAGTGATGCATTCCAACCATCTCGTCCTCTGTGTCCCTTTTCCTCCTGCCTTCTGTCTTTCCCAGCAGCGGGGTTTTTTCCAGTGAGGCAACTCTTTGCATCAGGTGGCCAAATCAAGAGGCTATTTAGTTCCTCTTTGCTTTCTGCCATAAGGGTCGTGTTGTCTACATATCTGAGATTATTGATATTTCTCCCAGAGATCTTGATTCCAGCTTGTGCTTCATCCAACCTGACATTTCACATGAGGTACTCTGCATATAAGTTAAATAAGCAAGGTGACAATATATGGCCTTGACCTACTCCTTTCCCAGTTTTGAGCCAGTCTGTTGTTCCATGTCCAGTTCTAACCATTGCCTTTTGACCTGCATACAGATTTTGCAGGAGGAAAAAGATGGTTTGGTATTCCCATCTCTTTAAGAATTTCTCACAGTTTGTTGTGATCCACACAGTCAAAGACTTCAGTGTAACCAATAAAGCAGAGGTAGATGTTTTTCTGGAATTCTCTTGCTTTTTTTATGATCCAACAGATGTTGGCAATTTGTTCTCTGGTTCTTCTGCCTTTCTAAATCCAGCTTGAACATCTGGGAGTTCTTGGTTCATGTACTGTTGAAGAGAATTTCGAGCATTACTTTGCTAGTGTGTGAGATGAGTGCAATTGTGTGGTAGTTTGAACATTCTTTGGCATTGCCCTTCTTTGCGATTGGAATGAAAACTGACCTTTTCCAGTCCTGTGGCCACTGCTTAGTTTTCCAAATTCGCTGGCATATTGAGTACATCACTTTCACAGCATCATCTTTTAGGATTTGAAATAGCTCAGCTGGAATTCCATCACCTCCACTAGCTTTGTAGTGATGCTTCCTAAAGCCCACTTGACTGCACATTCCAGATGTCTGGCTCTAGGTGAGTGGTCACACCATCGTGGTTATCTGGGTCATGAAGATCTTTTTTGTACAGTTCTTCTGTGTATTCTTGCCACCTCTTCTCAATATCTTCTGCTTCTGTTAGATCCATACCATTTCTGTCCTTAATTGTGCCCATCTTTGCATGAAATGTTCCCTTGGTATCTCTCATTGTTTTGAAGAGGTCTCTAGTCTCTCCTATTCTGTTGTTTTCCTCTATTTCTTTGGACTGTTCACTTAGGAAGGCTTTCTTATCTCTCCCTGCTGTTCTTTAGAACTCTGCATTCAGATGGGTGTTTCTTTCCTTTTCTCCTTAGCCTTTTGTCTCTCTTCTTTTCTCAGCTATTTGTAAGGCCTCCTCAGGCAACCATTTTGCCTTTTTGCATTTCTTTTTCTTGGGGATGGTTTTCATCACTGCCTTCTGTACAATGTCACGAACCTCTGTCCATAGTTCTTCAGGGACTCTGTCTATCAGATCTAATCCCTTGAATCTATTTGTCACTTCCAGTATATAATCATAAGGGATTTGATTTAGATCATACCTGAATGGTCTAGTGGTTTTCCCTACTTTCTTCAATTTAAGTCTGAATTTTGCAATAAGAAGTTCATGATCTGAGCCATAGTCAGCTCCCAGTCTTGTTTTTGCTGACTCTATAGAGCTTCTCCATCTTCAGTTGCAAGGAATATAATCAATCTGATTTCAGTATTGCCCATCTGGTGATGTCCATGTGTGGAGTCGTCTCTTGTGTTATTAGAAGAGAGTGTTCGCTATGACCACTGCTTTCTCTTGGCAAAAGTCTGTTAGCCTTTGCCCTGCTTCATTTTGTTACTCCATGTATCTCTTTACTTCCTACTTTTGCATTCCAGTCCCTTCTGATAAAAAGGACATCTGTTTTGGGTGTTAGTTCTAGAAGGTCTTGTAGGTCTAGATAGAACCATTCAATTTCAACTTCTTCGGCATTAGTGGTTGGGGCATAAACTTGGATTACTGTGATACTGAATGGTTTGCCTTGGAAATGAACTGAGATCACTTTGTCGTTTTTGAGATTATACCCAAGTACTGCATTTCGGACCCTTTTGTTGACTCTGAGGGCTTCTCCATTTCTTCTAAGGGATTCTTGCCCACAGTAGTAGATATAATAGTCATCTGAATTAAATTCTCCCACTCCCGTCCATTTTAGTTCACTGATTCCTAAACTGTCAATGTTCACTCTTACCATCTCCTGTTTAATCACTTGCAATTTACCTTGATTCGTGGACCTTTTGCCTCTTACTTTCGTTTCAAAGTTTGCACATCTTTCAGTGTCTTGAATTCAAAGACCAGCACGCATAAAATTGTGGATTCATCTGTTGCACAGGCAGGAAAATGCCCTCATGGTATCTGAGATAATTTTAGCGGTGCACAGATGTCAATTGAATAACTCAAATCATGCAAGCAAGAATTTGTTTTATTTTTGAAAAGTTCTTGTATGATCTTAAGGAAATAGTTTTCAGTTGGTTGCTAAATATATCATAACATCACTATAATGCTTGCTAATTCCACTTTTTAAAAAAAGAGTGAGCCTTGGGATCAGAGCTTTGCCTTGTAGTGTTACCTACCTACCTTGGAATAATGTTTTTTAGCTTGATTATACCCATTTTTACAGTTTTATGTCATGTGTTATTAGTCTTCCATTTAAGACAGGTATAAAAGTTTCCTTCTAAAATAAGAACATGCAAGTTTTAAAGAAGGCAAGCTTAACTTAGAAAAAATGTTTATTAAGTAAGCTGTTAGTTATGGAAGTAGGCTTGAAATTGGGAAATATCATGAAGAAATGTACTTTTAACTGGGAAAGACACTTGTATAAATGTTGTTACCATGAATCGTGAGCTTACTGAACTCAGTACTTTCCCTCTCCTCCCCTTTCTTTTGTTGTTCATTATGTTCACAGGGAACTTGGGTTTTTAGATCAGCTGAGAATCACGCATAACACAGACATATTTATTGGAATGCATGGAGCTGGTCTTACCCATTTGCTTTTCCTTCCAGACTGGGCTGCGGTGTTTGAACTGTAAGTATTTGGGGACACTTTAATATTGAGGTAGCTGATAATGCTTTTTCTGCTTGCTGAGACTTTCATTCAGAGCCTTAAAAGGCTTAATTATTACAAAGAAGTCACATCATATATACATCTTGAAAGAAAAGAAAAAAAGACCTAAAAGTTTGAAGACTGCGATTAGCATCCTTAGCAAGCAAATAACCCTTTCCTCCCCCATCTCAGCAGGATTCAGGAGATGTGAATCTGTGGTTTTCTTCCTCTGAGTGCATTCCTGTGTGCTTGTCAACTGAAAGCCTCTCCCTGCCATCAGTGTAGTGACTGTGTGAAAAGAGAACCTGTGTGTTGCATACCCATGTTCATGGCAGTGTTATCTTATTAGGCAAGTGGTGGAAGAAACTCAATTGTCCATTGACTATGGAACGGGTAAATGAAATGTGATGCAGACACAAACGTACCCAGTGGAATACTATTCAACCTTACAAAAGAAAGAAATCCTGTCTTGTGCAGTGACAGGGATGAACCTTGAGGACATTATGTTAAGTGAAATGTTACTCTGAAAAGCACGAATACTGTATGATTTCACTTTCATGAGGTACGTAGAGAAGTCAGATTCATAGAGACAAAAAGTAGAAGGGCGGGTGTCACGAACTGGTGGGAGAGGTGAAGGGGGACTTAGTGTTTAATGAGGACAGAGTTTCACTTTTGCATGATGAAAGTGTTCTGGTGATTGGTTATAACAGTGAGCTGTATGTACTACTGAACTCTACACTTAAAATGGTTAAGATGGCAAATTTTATGTCGTGTGTTTTCTCTTAAAATGAAAGAGAGAGGGTTTGAGTATCTGTACTTCTAGTGAAGAACACAGCTCCAAAACATAAGCCACCCTCTTTGCCTGGTGCTCACAGGCACCATACAATTCCATGGGCCTATTTGATTCCATATACACACACAGGAGACTGAGGCCTCAGGTGAAAGTAATTTTCCCACAGCGTTGCTCTAACTCGGTGGGTGGTTGTGGAGACATGGACCTCTCTCCTTTAATAATTCTACTCTGGATACCAACCGTGATTACTGTTAATGGATTCTTCCCCTTGCATCTAAATATCTTGATTTTGTGGTCGTATTTCAAAAATAACTTGGCATTTAAATGAGAGACTATTTAGAAAAAAAGTTGTCATGAACTTTCAACACCCTGAAAAACCTTTAAAAATAAATATATATGTTAGAGAAATAGCTAGATCATTGTGGGTTCTGTTTTAGTTCTTCCTTTCTCCCTGAGAGAGAGGGGCGGAAAGAGGAAAAGGAAGGAAGAAAAGAAATGTCACTGAGACATTTCAGTCCTTGGAGGTCAACAGTCCTGGGATCAGTTTCTTTTGGAGAATGTGTTACCCACCCGCCCCAAGGCCATGTTCATATGCACAAGCTGGGGTTATTAGGAGTTAATATTAAGTTCACAGTCCTGTTGATAAAAATCCCCTCCATTCTTTAATCCTGTTCTGGTTTTTGAAAGTTAAGATGATTTAGTTATGAAAATATTTAAAAAATAATGTTTCACTCTTGTGTGTGTGTGTTTCTATAAACCAGTTTTATTTATCTACCATACTACAGTTCACTCATATAATTCAGTGCTTTTAATATATTGACAGAGTTGTGCAACCACCACCACAATTTTACAATATTTTCATTGCCCCTCAGAGAAAATCAGTCTTCTTCAGCAGTTACTCTCATTCCATCTTTCTCCCAGCCCCTGGAAACCACTAATCTCCTTTCTGCCTCTGTAGATTTACCATTATGGACATTGCACAGAAGTGGAATCATGCAGTACGTGGGCTTTTTCTTACTGGCTGCTTTCACTTAGTGTCATGTTTTCAAGGTTCATCCATGTTGGGGCGTGGATCAGTGCTCATTCCTTTTTATTAGCATAATTCCTTGTATGGTTATGTACCATGTTTTATTTATCCATTTGTCAGTTGATAGACATTCAGATTCTTTTCACCTTTTGGCTATTGTGAATGCTGCTGCTATGAACATGAATCTCTCTCTCTTTCTTGTTTACTGTTTATACAATATTTTGCAAGAACATATTTGGGAGGTGAATTTTTTTCCCCAAAGAACTGTGGATTGGTCAAAAATCCCAGGCCAAAGCCCCATGTACAGATGTCCTTGTGTTCTTAGGTACAACTGTGGAGATGAACGTTGTTACCTGGACCTGGCTAGGCTGAGAGGTGTCCACTACATCACTTGGCGAAGGCAGAACAAAGTCTTTCCTCAAGATAAGGTAAAGTTCAATGACAGAACTCATCTTGTTTTATTTTTTAATTGGCTGAAAGTGTCTAATTAAATTGCAAATTGTCTTTAAACTTCAATCCAAAGATAAAACTGTTCTCTGGAATCATAAGTTGTTATTTTTTATATTTGCAAACTTGTGGGAGAGGGGAAGTTAATTATTCTCTGTCTTTATGTGGAAAAGTGACCTTCATGAAATTTGGGACTAGAGAGAGCTGTTAAATTATTTAGAGACGGGATCTGCAAACTGTAGACCAGTGGGCTATATCTGGCCCTCCACTCGTTTTTATAAATAAAGCTTTATTGGGACACAGTCCTTCTCTTTTGTTCACATGTTTTCTATGGCTCCTTGAGTACTCCAGTGGCAGGGTTGAATAATTGTGGTGGAGACTCTGTGGTCCACAGAGCTGAAGAAAGTACATGCTATCTGGCCTATTACTGAAAAAAATTGCCAGCCTCTGATGTAGAGCATAAATTAAAATAGTTGCTTTGACCAAAGTGAAATAATTTTCTTCTTGTTCAGAAAATCACATCCTTAACAGCTTACAAATTTGTCTTTTGCTATTTTTGCAGGGCCACCACCCAACTCTGGGGGAGCATCCAAAGTTTACCAACTATTCTTTTGATGTAGAAGAATTTATGTACCTTGTCCTTCAGGCTGCAGATTATGTATTGCAACACCCAAAGTGGCCATTTAAGAAAAAACATGATGAGTTGTAAATCTGTTCAGTCTTTTTGCCAAAAGGGAGTTTTTGAGCAGTCCTGCACCCAGACTCACCTCACAGTTAAATAGGTAAAACAGCCTGTTATCTCCTAGCCCCAAATCATCTTTTTGTTTTTTAAAAAAAAAAAAACCAATACAATGCCTTCAGGATATTACTTATGTCTTTTATAGCTTTTAAGTGTTTTGTTTGATTTTTGTGTCATTGCTATTTATCAAGATACTATTTTTGCACTGAAAACTTTACTTTTTATAGTTCAAAAATTGGGCCTGGGCTCACTGGTATCATTGAGCTTTTTTCTTAGGGATGCCAAAGTTCGCAACTTTCTTAGTTTTAGAATTTGTAAGTGTTTTTGTAGAATACCATGAGATCATCATTTTAGAGGCTTCCAACTTGATAATGATATGTTTAAGTAAAATCACAACTCATTTATTTGCCATAGTTTGTTCATAGCACTGTTCATAGTTGGACAGGAAAACATGCAATGCACACACACACACTACTGTTCATAGTTGGAAAGGAAAACATGCAACACACCCATGCACACATGCGTGCGCACGCACACACACACACACACACACAGAGTTGTGGTTTTCAGTACCAAGCTATAGGACTGTGTTATAGATCAAACAGTATTATAAATAGATCTATTTTATTCTTTTCAGAGTCCAAACGAGTTCTCTGTTATATCCTTATAGTCAACGGCAGGTTATATTCATCCAGAACCTGAATAAATCATGCTGTTTCCTTAATTCATATTCATATATTTCATATGCAAATCATGTTTTCCCCACGTGTAACAACCACGTATGATAAAAGCAAATGAGAACATTCTTTAGAACGGTTTTATGTATCTTCTAGCTGGTTCCCACCGGCTCTTTCTTAGCTGTGGAGAGCATTTATGTATGAAACAGTGGTTTCATTGTGCACATATTTGTAAGTGCATATACCTGTGTGTATCCGTCTACCTCTTTTAGCATGAAACTATTCCAGTGTTTGATTTTGCAAACTTCAAGTTAGCCACAAGTAGAGATTTTTTTTCCCCTATAAAAAAAGTAAAGGCAAAAAAGGGTAAAGACACACGTGAATTAGCCAGTTCAAAATGAGTAAGAAGCCATAAGAGAGTGTCATAGATTAAAAAGTATCTGACAGCCACCCCTACTCCCTCAGTGAGATTCACTTCTTACTATTTATGAACCTTCAATTTAGTGGTTGGAAACCACGGTTTTATTTTATTGCAAAATGTGAAGTTTACATTTTATTAACACTGAGTAATCTCATTTAGAGACTAGCAACTTCTATTTTTTTAAGTAAGGGATTAACAAAGTACAGCAGAGCTAAAATTTTTTTTATGTTTTAGAGTAGTTAAAAGAAAAAAGAACATACAGCAGACAAGTGACCTGAGAATCCTAAAATGTTTATTATCTGGACCTTTACAGAACACATTTGCTGACTCCTGCTTTAAAGGATTATCAACAATCTTCTAGAGTTTAGGAATATTTATTAAAATATCTGTAAATGATTAATGAATCACTGTAGCAGTAGCTTTGATTTGAGACCTTTACAATATTTAAAAAGACTTACAACATGACTTTTGAAATGATTGGTGTTGCTGCTGTTCTTTGTCCAAAATACTGAGTAACTGCTGAGAAGATCATTCACGTGAAAGGAATTGTCAAGGCTATGTTGCATGTTTAGTCAGGGAGGCAGAAACATCTAAAAAAAAATGGCCTGAAAAAAAAAGGTTTCAGCATTTATCTTCTTACCTCATTTTAAGAAGTGTTTGGCAATGTGATTCTGTAGATGAGCAAGAATTTTAGACATTGAAAACAATTTCATAATAAAATGTTACATTTGCATATTTCACAAAGAAACAGTACGTTTTATAGAAATGAGAAAATACACTAGGTACTTTATGTAATTCACTTTTATCAGACTTTTTGATAGAAGCAAAAGAAGGTCTTCAAATTGTTATAAAATTTTAAATGTAAAGACTGCTCTTTTATTAAGTCTTTGAAAGAGATGCATGTCATTGTTTGTACATTTGGGATATGGCTTTGGAATAAATCTTTTTATATTTTATTTGAACACCAGACTATTTTCAGGATTTTCTGTGTCTGAATGTCAGATGTTTACCTTTTTTTGTGTGTGTGCAATCTGGTCACTCCAGATTATATGAATTGAGTAGGTCACTGACAATTCAATTTAAGGAAAAGTTGTACCTTATAATTATTTAGCAGTTTATTATGTGATGCTTTCATGGTATATTGCATAATCTGTATAAACTCAATTTAGTTGTTCCCATTTTTTAATGTGACAAAAGTCAGATGCTGTTTAGGGGACCTCCCTAAAGATCACATGGCTTCTGATTGCACATCTGTAGTCCTACATTTATATACCAGATTATGTGGTAAATATTGATGGTGCAACTACTGTGTACATTTCTACTCTAGGTTCTGGGGATACAGAAGTGAGATGAACAGAAAAAAGCCCTTGCCTTCATGGCCCTTGTGTTCTGATAGAGGAGACAGATATTAACATAAATAAGGAAAATATACTGTGTGTTGGATGTTGATACAAGCATGGTATGGACAAAACTAAAACAGGAATGAGGGCTCTGGAGCTCTGGGGGGAGGTAGAGTCCAGCGTAGAGGGTCAGGGAAGTCCTTGTTGAGGTCGCCTTTGAGTCAGGACTTAGAGTACTTAAAGGAGGAAGCAATGTAGATAGCTGGCAAAGAGTATTCCAGGATGATTGGAATAGTATGTGCAAAGGTCCTGAGGCAGGAGGGTACCCAGTATGTTTGAGGAACAGCCAGGAAGCCAGTGTGGGGGCAGAGGAGTAGGAGATAAGGTCAAAGAGGTAATGGGCCTGGTGTGCAAATGGCAAGGCTCTTGTCCTTTGAAAGTGATGAGATGGAAGTCATTGAAGGGATCTCAACAGGAGGAATGGCCTGACTTTGAAGAGGAGAACTGTAGCTATTATGCTGGAAAGAGACTCTGGAGAAATGTTTCAGGTCGTGTACCCTGGGGAACAGACTATGGGGTGTAAATTTGTATGCAGGTGGTTTGTTGGGGAAGATGCTCCTTGATGGACACCTGGAAGGAAGTAAAGGGACCAGACTGGGGTGGAGGGAGCTGTCTAGCTGCAACACAATTGCAAGTGAGGCCACAGGAGGGCACTGTAGAGTTGATGTAAGCGTTGGGGATCCTCATAGCAATGAATCCCTGAATACCGGCATTTCTCCAGAGGCTTGTATTCTGCAGCAGGGCAGCTCTATTCAGCTGAAGGCAGTTCCTGGAGAGGAGCTTGGTGTGATCCATCAGTGGTCAGTATTCCCATTGCAGTGGTGGTGGGTGGATCTCCCAGGCCCTTTACAGCGTCCATAGAGTGCTGTTACCATTCAGCGTGTTCCATGCTCTCTTCTACTGCCTGCCAATAGAAAGTTATAGCTAAGGCTTCATTTGATTCAGATTTTATTTGTTTTAAAGACTCCTTGAAGACAGTTCTGTGTACTTCATATGGTAGAAGGTGAGAGTGGCTTTGTGGGCCATATGAGTTCTCTGTCCCATTTTATATTTTGTTGGTTCCCACCTCTAATCTTTTAACAAACGTAAAAGACATTCTTTGGGATATTTAAACAGGTTAAGAAACTTTCCCAAAGCCACGCAGCTAATAAGTAATAGGTGGATTGGATATAGGGCCTTCTTTGTGAAGGAATTTAAACAGAGGTAATGTAGGAAGTAAAGGATGAAAGGAAGGAAAGGAAAGAGGGAAGGAGAGAGGGAAAGAAGGAAAGAGAAGAGAGAAGTTGGGTGGAAAAGAAAATAGAGAAAGTAGTCCTGGTGTTAGGCTATTCCTTGTAGTTACAATATAGTTTTCTCTGATACACACTCAATGGAGAGAGAATTTGAAAAACACTTGCTTTTTGAAACTAAGAGCAATAATCAGATCAGGTATGGTTGCCTTGGAGAAACCAGTCTTTCAGAATACTATATTCACAACCAAGGGCTATTGCCAGACACTTTAATATCGTCTTCCTCTGTTAGCTTATTGGGGCATGGCATAAGATGTCATAAGCACGCTTGTCATGGAAGAAGTGGCTTAGAGCTTGGCTGCGATTATGTGGGCCCTCTTTTTGGACGGTAATGCACATTTTAACCATGAGGTGGCAGTCAAGCCCTTCCAAATGGCCTCTCTGCACTCTGAAACTCTGGGTATAATAATCTCATTGTAGATTCCAGACACCTGAGTGCCAGGAGTAAGGCCTTGCTTCTGTGTGTGATGTATTTTTTCCATCCCTGATTTGAGGTAAAGTGGGAAAAATTATCCTGGACAGTTTTCAGATTTAAGTGTGGAATTTCTTAGCTGCAGCCAATTCCTGAACCCTTTGTACCATCTCCTGATCGTCCCGTGGAAAGAGCATTTGGTCTTGGGAAGATGATTTCTAGTGACAGAAGCTGTTCAGTGGAATGCAGTCTCATTGACGCGAAGGAATTTTCTTGGGTAGAGAGCTCTATTGTAGGATCTCTAGATAGCCCATTAGTTCCTCAGTCCTTTTTAGGACCTAAATTCTTTGTTATGTTGGGCTTGATAGGTTACTGTATATGTAAGTGCTGTTATCGTTGAGCAGAACCAGACTGTAAGTGGAAGAGTTCTCGTGCTTGTGTTTCGTTGCCCAGTCATGTCTGACTGTTTGCGACCCTTTGGGCTGTAACCCACCAGGCTCCTCTCTCCATGGGATTTTTCAGGCAAGAATACTGGAGTGGGTGGCCATTTCCTTCTCCAGGGGATATTCCCACCCCAGCGTCTCTTATGTCTCCTGCATTGGCAGGCAGCTGCTTTACCCACTGAGCCAACGGGGAAGCCCAGTATAAACGAAGGAGTTCATTGAGGTCTAAATGTCAAGAGTGGTACCGTGTTAATTAAAGAGGAATTTTTAGCACAAACAAAGGGGTATTAATATCGAGTCTTGATGTGAATCTGACCCATGCAGTTCTCCAGGTGTTTGCTATTATTTGTTTTTACAACCGTGCATTGCAGTATTTGGGGATGTCTTTGCTGAAAAGGACCTTGAGATCCTTTGTGGCTTTTGTTCATTTCACTGTGGTTTGTTGACTGCCCACCAGTAACAGAACTTTCAGACCAAGAGAGAAAGTTCCTGGGAGAAGCATGTTTTGTAGACCCAGGAATTCAGCTCTAGGAATCAGAGGGCTCTGACTCCTCAGCCTTGCACATCCCTTGTACCTGTGTGACCAGGGGTTTGTTGCTTAGCCTTATGAAGCTTCAATTTTCTCATAAATTGATGGCAATATCTGTTAGGCAGGGTAGATTCAAGGGTAAAAAAAATAAAGTCACACTCATTTAGGGCTTGGTGTATACTATCTGTTCAATAAATGCTATTATACTATGGAACACATAGAATTGTTATTATTTAAAGCTCTAGTACCTGGAAAGCGGTTAAATTTTCAATCTCCAGACTTCTCCCCACACGAAATTATTTAGATTCTCAGGGGTACCATCAGCTGACTCTCTTTGGTCAAATGTCCCCAGGTGTCCCATTGCACAGGGATTGGGAGCTGCTGGTCTAGGACAGAGTGGCAGCTCTTGGCAGTAGATAGGTCAGGAGGTCTAAACCAGTATTTGTTGAAGTCTCTTCCACTGGGTATCCTTAAGATGTTGCATAATAAACAGTTTACCAGGGAAATACTGCCTCAAGTCGAGTTGTTTCTTGTAGGGTTTATCCCCACCTTTGACACACCAGTGCCCACTGTGAGTTTCTAAATAGGAAGAGGTCATATGCGCTGTTTCCAGATTGATTGGACCACTGGGTCTCTTTCTCAGGGAGCTTGACGATTGCTGTTACAAGAATCCCCCTCCAGGCAGGCTTCTCTCAGTACTGGCCGCGGCTCTCTCCCCTCCTGGGGAATGGGTAACAGGCAGTGCTTTCAGCATGAAGCCGGTCCCGGTTTGTGAGTTCTGTCAGTAGTGCTACCCGATCACAACTGACTGGACCAGGCGTCAGTAGCTGAGCCGATTCTATCCAGTCGGGAGGCTGTAGGATAAAGGGTAAAGAAATGACCCGGGTCCCTTCAGCAGGGCCGTTTGGATGGAAGACGTGAGGAGGATGCCAAGGTTTCTGGAACCAAGACACCAGATCTGAGCTATTGGTGCTTTTTTTGTATCAAGTACAATTATGAGCTGCTCTTCAGTTCTTCGTGAGGCCACTTGTACATTCAGGTCATGCATTGGGTGCCCTCTTCCAGCCTGAAAGAACCTAACCCACACAGCCATGCCTGACTCCAGGAGTGACTGTCCCACCCAACACCACGGTGATGGTGATGGGAGGACATGGACCCAGACATTCTTATTCCAAGTTTAATGCCACACTGCGGCCCCATCACACCATCGCCTCTCTAGCTGAGACTGATCAGCAGGACAAGCAGAGGTAAAAAATAATGGTAGTTTCCAGAAAAATCTGAGAAGTAAATGTGAAGGACGCACATGTAGAAGTCCTTAATGGTCTTAGGTAGAAATTGGAGCTGGGCAGAGGGTTAAATAATGGTGCCTGAGAAATTAGGCCAGTTTGCCATGAGGCAGCTGGATGAGGACTCAGCAAAGCGGAAATGAAGTTAAAGGTGAAGTTCCTAAGTCTCAGAAGAAAACCTTAAAGTGGATAGGCAGTAAATAAAGCCGAGGACAAGAGTGAAAGGAGGGAATTACTAGACACACGTTGTACAGGTCAAAGAAAAGGCAGGAAGAGGCCAAGATAACATTGAAAAGCTTGCGGAAGAGGGAGACTGAGGAGGACGATGCAAACACTGAGGAAGCCGGTATGTCTCTTACTGCAGCAACCCCTCCAGGCCCTGAGGGCGGCAGCAAATGGGGAGAAAAGCACGAAAGCGCCAATTCACAGTGAAAGCCATTCTGCACTGATAGAAAAATGTAAATCCTCCAGAGAAATATCTTTATCTACGCATCGTTTTTCAAAACGCAGGGAATATTCAGCAACATTCTCAGGGAGAGAATTTACACAAGATGCTTTTAGAAGTGTTTATGGTTCACTTGGTGGAAACGGGCCCGGGAGTTTTTCCTCCTGCAGTTCACAAGGATGTCAATGCATCCTCTTGCCTGTGAAATTAAAAGTAAGATGTGATGGTGGCGCGTCCTTACTGCCATCACCACACCGAGACATGGAGCCCAGATGGGATTTCCATTCTGCCTGGCAGGTGTCTATGCAAATAAGCTGCTTTTCAGAAATTGCTGGGTAATACTATCATATTGACTTTGTACTAGATTATATGCTCTTGGATAGTCATACTTTTGCAATTCAAATAGCAGTCTGTTGAAAAGAGTTTTATGATGGCTGCTACTTGGTGCAGGCAATAAATCTGGGGGACCAGGAATAAAAGTAATAGGCAGAGAAAGGCGCCCATTCTTTTCCAGCTATGCTTGAGACTGGTGAGAAGGGCCAATAGCTGGGAAGCATCTTACAGTCTCCTTTTATCATTTTGCTGCTGCTTTTTTAGTTCTTTTTTCTTCTTCCTCATCTTTTTCCCCCTCTACCCCCCCCCACCCCAAATATTAGCATTTGTAAGTCTGCTTTTGGGGGTCTTCCCTGGTGGTCCAGTGGTTAAGAATCTGCCTTGCAATGCAGGGGACGCAGGTTCGCTCCCTGCTCCGGGAGCTGAGATCCCACCTGTCATAGAGCAACTACGTCTGCGTGCCCCACAACGGTTGAGCCTGCGCAGTACAGCCCTAGCGCTGCAACTACTGAGCTTGCGCCCTGGAGCGAGGACCCACAACTGCTGAGCCTGCGCTCTGGAGCCGCAAACCACAACTACGGAGACTGCATGTTCAACTGCTTAAGAACACATGCCCTGGAGCCCGTGCTCCACCAACAGGGGAAGCCACGCCAGAAGGCCGAGCACCACAACTAAGGACTAGCCCCGCTCGCCATAACTAGAGCAAAAGCCCACACACAGCAATGAAGAGCCTGTAGCTGCAAGGACCCAGTGCAGCCCCTGCTCCCCCGCGAACGTCTGCGCTCTTGGTGAAAGTAAAGACCGCCGGTCCGGAACCCTACAGAAAGGTTTGGACTTGTTGGTTCCTAGTGACTGGCATGGTGATATGCATGGTCACCCTTGGTGGTAAGACATTGTAGCAGACTCAGTGCTGACTCTTCTGGGCTGTCCATTGGAAGTGGCCGCATAGGACCCGGGGAGAACATCTACTTCCCCTACTCAGTTCAGACTTCCTGAGATTGCCACCCCCACCCCCCAACCCCCATCCTCTGCAGGGAAATGATGTCAGGCAAGTGCAAACACATGAAGTCTTAGGACATAAAGTAGCTTTGCAGAGCCATGATGAGGAGCAGGGTGGCAGAGCAGTGGAAGGGACGGACTCTGGCCTACCATTGACTACCCCAGAGACCTAGGGCAAGCCACTGACACTCAGGGAGCCTCAGTTTTCTCATCTGTGAATGGACACTACTCAGGGGACCAACCTGAAGGTGGTTGTGAGGCTGTATTTGGTCCTTGTGTCTGCATGGCACCTCGTGGCACAAACAACTGTGAGGATAGAGGAGCCTGATCTCAATCAGGTAATCACACAGGTGAGGGTGTGTAAGGATAAACAGTGGGGCTGCCTGGAAGGGGAGGAACTTGTAACCAAGAGATGCCGTGGCCCTGGGGTGAGAGGGAAGGTTCCTCGCAGGCAAAAATAAGGTAGCACACCTGGGGTCTGGCACCCAGGGAGGATTCCTAAGCTGGGAGAGGAGCTGGGAGGTGGAAGGAGGAGGATAGGAGGCAGATGACGAGGAGGAAGAAGATGCAGACCCACAGGAAGCCTGGGTCCTCGGCCCGTGAGCACTGGAGAAACCTCCAGGAGTTGACAACTTGAGCCTGAAAGACCCTGAGGACAGTGGCCGCTGAGGTCTGCTTGATTCAGTGATGGACTGACAGTCCTGTGAGGTGGAAAAACTCCTGGAGACCAAGCGGCCCCCAGACAGAAGCTGCAGAGGCTCCAGGGCTATCAGACTTGAACTTTGCTTCCCACTGAGTGGTTTCGTCAGCATCACCTGAGAACCTCACCAACGGCAAAGGCCTGCCAGCCAGCCTGCCTTCTCCTGGCCTCAGAATTCTCAGCTACCTACATCCGAACTTCGCTTCTGCCCCTTCAGTCTGAGATTAAAGGGCAAAAGGTATGTGATCTATGCAAATACATGCACATATTAATATGTAAGCCCAAGGATCAATTATGTAAGGTGGCCAAGGGGTCGCTCTGCCAGGAGAGAGGTTCTTCTGGGGAGGTGGAGAGGGGAAATCAAATGTTGTGGTCTGTGGGTGGGTTGGAAAAGAATTTCCAGACATGAGGCGGAATGAGAGGAGACTAGAGTTTGTTAGAGTGGGAGATGGTGTTAGAGCAGTGGGCCAGCTCTTGGGAGAGCCGACCCCTTTTGTGGGCCAGTAGCCAATTTTTATAGCCTCAAGACAGAAGAAATTCCTACTGGAAGGGTGGCATTAGGTGATTGGTTAGGATGCTAGAGGGTGGTAATAGCATGGATATTTTACCTAATATGGGTTCAGTGAAGTGACTGGTTTAAATCCAGAGGCTCATGGCAACAGTTGCTACGGGGCTCGCTCAGTTCTGAAGATTTTTGTCCTTTGACCTTGGTACAGGGCCCACACCAAAGCTGTGTTTATTTTATTTTTTTTAAAGAATTAAAGTGAATTGCTGTCTGTTGGAGGGAGAGGGGAACTTGAGGCAGGTGTTATCTATGATGTTATCGCTCAGGGGCACATGGTTGAGAAGGGCTCTGCCTGGACTAGGGTTTGTCTCAGTGAAGCCCCAAGCCTGCTCCTCCCCCTACTGCTTTTTAAATTGAAGTACAGTTGCTGTATAATAATGTTTTCAGGTGTACAGCATAGGGATTCACAGTTTAAAAGTTATATTCCAAAAAAGGAGTTATATTCCGTTTACAGTTGTTACAAAATATTGACTATATTCCCCATGTTGTACAGAATATCCTGGCAGCTTGTTTATTTTATACATAGTAGTTTGTGCCTCTGAATTCCCTCCCCCTAGCTTACCTCTCCCCACCTCCTTCCCCCCACTGGCAATGGCTCTTTTGGTGCCTCATATCTGTGCGTCTATTTTGTTTTTGTTACATACATTAGTTTGTTCTTTACTCTAGATTTCACATTGGACAGTTAGGTGGCTTCCATGTCTTGGCTCTTCTAACTAATGCTGCTGTAAACATTGCAGTGTGTAGATCTTTTTGAATTAATGCTTTTATTTACTTTGGAGATATATTCAGGAGTGGAATTGCTGGGTCATATGGTAGTTCGAGTTTTAGTTTTATGGAAAAATCTCCATACTGTTTTGCACTGTGGCTGTATCAGTTGGCATTTGCACCAGTAATTGATGAGGGTTCCCTTTTCACCATGTTCTTGCCAACATTTGTTATTTTTGTTATTTTTAGTGACAGTCTTCGTGAGATGATAGCTCATTGTGGTTTTGATTTGCATTTCCCTGATGATTAGTGATGTGGAACATTTTCTCATGTGCTTGTTGGCCATCTGTATGTCATCTTTGGGAAAATGACTGTTCAGATCTCCTGCCCATCTTTTAATTGAGTTGTTTGTTTTTGATGTCGAGTTGTATGAGCTCTTGATAAATTTTGGACGCATGTGTGTGTGCTAAGTCGCTTCAGTCGTGTCTGACTCTTGGCGACCCCATAGGCTGTAGCCCGCCAGGCTCCTCTGTCCATGGGATTCTCCCAGAAAGAATACTGGAGTGGGTTACCATGCCCTGCTCCAGAGAATCTTCCTGACCCATGGACTGAACCCATATCTCTTACATCTCCTGCATGGGCAGGCAGGTTCTTTACCACTAACTCGTATCATTTGCAAATGATAGAGAAACTAGAGATTTGTCTCAGTGAAGATCCAAGCCTGTCTTTTATACATAGAAAAAAGTTCTTGACGTGAATGAGAAGTACCTAGTGCATTACTGCCTATGTGGCTGGTGACTTTTGTCAATATTCAGCATTTTGTCCACCTGCCCCTTAACATCACCAGGAGCTCCCGTCAAGTCTGCTCAGTGGGTCTGCAGGCCTTCAGAAGGTGCTTCTTTGGCCAGGAAGTGGCAGTCTGAACATGGGTTGGAAAAGGTTTGATGCACAATACTGGGTGCTTGGGGCTGGTGCACTGGGACGACCCAGAGGGATAGTATGGGGAGGGAGGAGGGAGGAGGGTTCAGGATGGGGAACACATGTATACCTGTGGCAGATTCATTTTGATATATGGCAAAACCAATACAATATTGTAAAGTTAAATAAAATAAAAAAAAATAAAATAAAAAGAATTTCCAAACACAGAATTGCAAAAAAGGATGAGATTATTAAGAACAAAGGGCAGAGATAATGTGGGGGCTGCAAGCACACCGGGTCGACCCCCTGACAGCCTTGGGAGAGCCAACAGTTTTCCTGGGTTAGTAGCCAATTTTTATAGCCTCGAGACAAAGAAGGTTCTTGCTGGAAGGGTAGGTGATTGATTGGGGCGCTGTGGGTTGAGTAACGGGGTGCGCATTTTTGCCTAATTTGGGATTAGGAAGCTGACTGGTATGAATCAGGGGGGCTTTTGGCAATGGTTACAATGGGGCCCCATCAGTTCTGGAGCTGAGCTTGGTTGTGGGCTCTGCTTCCGTGCCCTTGGGGCAGGACTTCACAGCAGGGTTTAGATTTGGCCCACCCCAGTGATACAGGGGTGTGTGATGATACTGTAGGAGCAGAGAGTAGCTTGGGAACATGCACTGAGCCTGTGCTGAGGACAGCACCCACATGCTTTTGATCTGGTTGCCTTCTGGTGGCCTTGCTTGTCTCTGAGTTAGAGAAATTGAGTTTCTGAGTTGCATGCAGTAGCAGAAAATAGTGATGAGGTCAGAAAAAAGAGAAAAAGAGAAAAAACAAAACCCTTTCCAAGCAAGAAAGCAAAATACTATTCAGAAGGGGCTGTTTTGCTGCAATCATGTAAAATGTGGACTCATGTATGTTTTTAATTGAGAAATGTAAAACATGCCCCACCATCCTGACTGACAGGCTGACATTTCCCATGTCCTTGGTCCTCATCCCACCCTTCCCTCCACCCCTAAACCCTCATCCCCCTCTTCAGCCAGTCCCCACACCTGACCTCGCCTTCCTAGTTTGAACCACCACGGAAAGAGTGGCAGTGTTATTCATCACCTTGAAAAATGCTACATGGAGCCCAAGGGTTGTGTGTGATGGTCATGTCAGTGGGAACAATTCATTATTCCATCAACCACTTGGCATGTCAGTCAATGAAAAAATATGTGCTTTAGAACTGACAGCTCAAAATAGTCTTTTCAGCAATTGGCATGCCAAGATCTTGATAGTATAATGAATTGTTCTTTAAACCTATCATTTCATGCCATCAATTTGGCCATGTAGACTTTACCTTTTTTGGCGGGGGAGGGGGGAGGCCAGGACTGAATTATAGAAGTTATCTAAAATAACAAGCTAAATAACTTTGTAACCTGGGAAGGAAAGATTGGAGTTTTGAGAAGTAGAATTAGAAAGAATGTTCCTTGGGGAAGATAGGTAAACACAATTACTACTAATAAACGTGTAAGAAAAGTTCCCTGAGGTTCTATGAGTCTTGGGCATGAAAAAATAGTTCATTCTCATTGACCGCTGAAATTTTATCCTCGTTTTCCATAGTAAGGAACCGAGAAACTGAGATTATTTATTATTCTGTGTGCAGCTTGATATATGTCTGCTGAGCAGTGTATTTAGTTCCTGCTTATTTAGGCGATGTGACTGTCTTGGATTGAATTTTGAGTTCCGTTGGAAGGTCAGTTTTTCCCAGTTAATCTCCATACATAGATTTCTTTTCCCACACTTGATGTATGATTTTTCTTATACTCCTGGGGCTAATTAATTCCATTCCCATTCGCAAGTCTGAGCTCTTCAAAGATCCACACCCATCTCGTCCTCTGAGTATTTTGAAACCAGGACTGAGAACTTGCACAGCTTGCTGGCTTTTTGGAGAATGTTTAGGACCTTGGCATGTATTTTGGGTGACTTCTGAACGTGGCACACAGCATGTCGAGGTTTCAGCTGGTCAAATTGCTTTCATCCTAAAATGTCAGCTTTATTTCTAGGAGCAGCAGCTGCCACAGACCTTTTTTTTCCCCCCTCAGATATCTCCACTGAATTGCTTGGTGTGTCAATGGTTATTTTCCGTCCTGTTAAATAATGCCAGTTGCTCCAGTGATGGTCATTTTAATACCGTCACAAAATAACAAGCAGTGTCAATTTGTTTTCAAGATTGAGTCTTAATTGTTCACCATTGTTTGAAAATAGAGAACAGCCTCATTAATCCACTGCTGAATATTAAGCATTTCATTAAAATATTGCCTGGAAAGGAGAGTTACTTCAAATCCCCTTCACGTGTCCTTCACGGCCAGCAAAATGATCTATTCTGCATTTTTAACTCTCAACCCAGAGAAAAATTGGGGCATCTGTGACCTTTTAATTTGTGCTTCAAAGAAAACATTTCTTAACGTTATGTAATAAATCAATCATTACTTGCTTAATAATCTTAATGCATGTCTTTGAAGTCAGCAACCCACAAGAGAGGCTGGGATTTTTAAAAATTGACAACTCTCTGGTCATTTGATGTAAACCGTGTTTTATTGATCAGCTGTTATCAACTTCATGTAAAAAGCATGTGATCATGAGGGACAATGAAAAATGAAGACTATTTTATTTATGTGTATGTGTATATGTATACGCATATTTATAGTCTCTAAGTACATAGGAAATATAATTTGAAATTATACTAACTCCCTTTAAACCTTTCTTATCTTATCTTTGTACAAGTGCATCCTAACATAAACATCTGTATGTTTCTTGGTTTCTATAATATTGAAATGAAAGTTTTTGCAACCATATTTTCTATGTATTCTAGAAAGCAGTTGTTTAAAATGCAAATTTACCCACGTTCCTTCAATCCTCTTTAGTCTATTTGCCTTGATTTCCCTTGTTATCTAAAGAATTTTTCAGTTCAGGCATTCCTATACTTAGAAATCATGTCCTTGTTACTTGTTATTAATGCTCTGTTTATCATACCAAAAAAGGAAACCCAATCTTGGATTTTTGTTTCATTTTGTAGATGAGCTTCAGATAACGCAGTTGTAGATCTGCCGCTTCTTTAATGACTAACTGCTGAATTATAGGTTTTCTGATTTGAAGTGTATTTAGAAAAAGCAACAAAAATGCAATTAATCTGATAGTAATAGGAACAGAAGTTAATATTGGCCTGAAGCTAGACTGCTCATTGTAAACATCTAGCCTGCATAATTGACAGTCACAGAGGCTCACTTCTGGCTCCTAAAAACGGTCCTCTCATTACTGCCTGCACAGCCCAGCTTGACCCCATTCTTCTGCAAAGTTCTGCCCAGACATTCCCAAGCTCCTGCGTTGGTCACTGACACAACAGCAGCTGTGCCTCTCTCTGAGCTTTCATGGCTCTCTCATTGCTCTGGCCTGGTGAGCCCCTGAAGGAGAGTGGCAGAGGGCACACCTGGGTTCATGACCTTAACTCAAGGCTCCCAGCTTTGAACTTGGGTAAGACTTTGAACCCAGGGACCACCCTTGAGGCATGCTTACCTTGAGAGGTGGCTGTAAGGATGAGCAGATATTGTCTACTTATTATAGGAGCTCCAAAGAGCTCTGACACCCGCCACGGGGAGGGAAGATGCCCTGCAGTGTTCACTGGTTTTTTTGGATGGGGCGGCACTTCCCACCCACAGCTCCCAGCCTTGAGTTGGGATGTTGTTACCAGTCACAGGGTACCTCTTCCCTGTTCTCTCTGCTCCTTTCCACATTACCTTTTCCATCATTTCTATTCAATAATTAATACTGCAAGGCTTTTCTTTATTGAAACAGTGCTCCCAAAGGTTTTTTAATCTTCTTTTATCTGAACTCTTGAAAGATGTTTAGACAGAATGTTTTTTTTTAAATGTATTAACTGCTATTTTTGTTTCTTTTTTGTTTCTTATAAGGTTACTAAGATTGATTGCAGAAATCTGTGATATACAGATAGGGAAAAGTCACTTAAAGGAAACCATAGTATTTATCAATCCAGACCTAGGCTGTGCACATACCACCAAGGGGCACACACAATTCAGACACAGACACAAATTGTACACACACAGGTTTGCAGATAAAACTTTATTTGTGCTAAGCTACAAATATATACATATTCATGGTATGTATATTTTTGGATAACTTATTATTTGCTAACAATAGGAGTTAAAGGCCACCTCCTCAGTACCATAAAAATATTTACATCACCATTTTTAATGTCTGAAGGTAATTTCATTAAGCCAATCTCATGTCATTGAGCATGAGGTTTCTTTCTAGTAGCTTTCTAGCTACTGAATATTATCAAAGAAAAAAATTGCTGTGCCTTGAATATCCTTACACATACATCTTTATACATATATCCAACTGTTTTCGTAGGATAATTTCCAAGATATAGCACTGCTTAATGTCAGGACATGCACATTTTTAGAGATTTCATTTAGGTTGCCATTTCCTCCTCCCGGGGATCTTGCTGACCCAGGAATTGAACCAGAGTTTCCTGTGCCTCCTGCATTGGCAGGCAGGTTCTTGTACTACTGAGCCACCTGGGAAGCCCCCAGAGATTTGATTACATTCTGATAAATTTTCATCCAGAAATGTGGCATTTTTCATAGACCCCTCAGCAGATATTTGAGTATGCCACTAGCCTACATATTCCCAACACTGGATATTATAAGTTGGCAGAAGGGTCTGTAGGTGGAGTTGCAGAAGAGCTTTTACAGGAAAATACTGAAAGAAGAAAACATATTGTATCAATCTGTGTTTAATATATTGAGACAATTCTGGGCACTGTGGTTAGGAAGATGAGTTGCAGTCCTGAGGCTGTGAGAAGGATCATGGCTGCATAGACAGTTTCTCCAGCTCTGGAGAGCTGGACCACACACCAGGAACTATTCTTTTGATTGAATAGGCCCAACAAGGAGCAGTGACGAACATTATTTAGACAGCCCAAGAGGCTGTCACTTCTCAAACTAGGTTAACTTAAAAAAAACAGGCTACACAGGTTAATTAAAAGATAACACTGTGCAGTTGGACATAGCACCTGGGTAATTGTTTCTTCCACTGAGACAAGTATGTAATGAATATTACAGAGGTCTAGGGGAAAAAAAATAAACTTGTGTGACAAAGATGAGACTCTCTACCTAAAGCTCGAGTGCTTTCCCTGTATCCCCATATTAGGTATTTATAAGCCTGGATGCATAATGGAGCAGTTTTAAATGACCTACAAATGCTGAATAGCTATCCTGGTCAGTAGGTTTGGGTTGTGTTTAATTGTATGAAATAGATGACAATTACAAAACCCTTTTTATTTGATAAGTTTCAAATACACACAGAAGTAGAGTTGAGCGATGAACGCCCACATACTCGTGACCCACTTACAGTGATCATCAATTCATGGGCACTCTTGTATCATGTACACCCTACCTCCTTTGGCACTGAATTATTTTGAAGTAAATTGTGACATCATATCATTTTAGTCGTAAATATTTCAGCGTATAAAAAGGTGATCTGGGTGATGGGTCCTAATTAATTAAGTTTTCCGAGTTAGCATTATGAGAATATCTTTTTAAAATACTGATTAATTGTACAGCCTCCACAAAATGACTTCTCTGAACCTCAGATTCCTGTTCTGTAAAAGGGATACCAGTAATACTCAGATATGGTGGTGGTATTGTGGGGATCATGGAAGATACTCAAGATAACATAACATCAAAGTAATGGAAAACTGTTAACTCATCATGATTGCCATTGTCATCACTGGAATTCAGATTTTATAGGTGGGTGACATATGGGAGCTTTGAAAAGCTGAGTGATGTAAGAGGCTGCTAGGAAAGGAGATGGTGGAAAATGTGGCAAGTATATCAGAAAAAAGTAAGGAAACCAGGAGATATATGAAGGAGATAAGCAGGAGGAGCCAGTAGCCCAGGCATGTGGGACAGTGAGGGTATGGGTCTTCTGACCTCTGTGGCCACAGGTTCCGTTTCTTGGAACCAGGATACAAACTTGGAAAAGTGAAATGTCAGTGGAAGTTGCGGAGGAGACAGAGAACTTGGGGTTTTAAAATGTTAAATTCTATTAAAGGTCATACCATATTATTAATAATAAATACTATTACAGTGTAGAAGTTGAGCTATACATATGGAAATAATTTTTTTAAGCCTTGCATAACGGGTCCCTACTTTCCAGAAATGATTGATATTGCAAATTTCTAAGTGAACAATGCATGCAAATCATCTCATGGAATTTATGTTGGGGGGATTTGATTGACTCTCTAGCAGTGGAAGATGCCCTGGAGGAGGGCATGGCAACCCACTCCAGTACTCTTGCCTGGAGAATTCCAGGCACAGGGGAGCCTGACTGGCTACAGTCCATAGGGTCGCAGAGTAGGACACGACTAAGCAACTAACACACATTTTCGCTAGCGATGGCTGTCTTATCAAATGAAGATGGTGGAATGATTCCCCAGATAATTTTGAAATTTTGGATCAAAGGTGACTGTCTCCATTCTTTTATTCCTTGAACATTTATTTTTTTGACTAATACGGATCACAATCTAATTTCTTCATCTGAAAAATAGCATACAGGATAATTTCACAATACGGTATCTCCAGATGATAGAATTTTTAAATGTATATTTGTAAGTTATTTTAATTGTTATGCTTTAGAAATGAATCCAGGCAAACTTTGACAACCCTTGCTTTTTTTTCAGAACTTACCTATCCTGTCTCTCATTCTCAAAGAACTGAATAGCCACAGAGATACATTGATGAATGAACCCCAATAAAGGAGTTAATGGCCGATATGGTGTTAACTGGGGCTACTCCTCTTAGAGACTTAGAGACTGTGCAATTGACAGTCTCCAGATGCCTTGACTGGAAGGAAGGGATAATGGAACCCTTTGTGGTTGCAGTGCCAGTGAGAGAAATATTTGGGGGCAGGATGACATTTGGTGTCTTCACATTGAATCACACAAGAGTAAAATTTGTAAATCACGTTAAAGAGTTTGGATTTTATCCTTAACCAGATGCCTCCCAATGAAAATGGAAAATGACATAATAGTAGTTGGATTTTAGAAAGGTCAGTCTGGGTTGTTCAGAAGCAGGCAGTGGGGGGCAGGGGAGGGGGGAAGTGGGGAGAGGGCAGGGAAAGTAGGAGAGAAGTATAGCTAGGATACTGCTTATACTGGCAGTGAGGGTGGAGGAAAGCGAGCATGAACTGGGAGAGTGGCAGTGAGGGTGGAGGCTACTGGGCTCTTAGTAAGTGTGAGAATCCGTAGACCTTGATTGTCAACTGAACGAAGAAAATGTGGGTGAAGAGGTCAAGGATGATACTCAGATTTGGAAAACAGGGTAGATGAGTGTATCCCTTGCTGCATCAGCTCTGGCAGGGAGAGAGGCAGGTTTTGGAGTAAAGGTGTGAGTTTCATTTTGGATGTGTGAAGTTTGAGGTGCCTGTGAGCTGGAGGTACCCTGTGGGTATTAGGATTTTGGTTTCTGGCAGGACAGATGCCTCTGGGGCAGACATAGTGGTTGAAGCCTTGGGAATGGATAGGATCAAATGGACAGCAGTCAGTCACAGAGAATACAGATACACAGATGCTGAGCCTGGCTTGTGTCAGCCCCCTCCGGGTGGTGAGTAAAGCAGCTGTGGATCCTCCGTCCCCAGCCAATAGCTGAATTATTACACAGTGAGCCCTGGGAGCCCATTGAGTGCCACGTGGAGTGGAATCACTTAGCCACGCTCCCCCCACCTCAGTCCTGTCCCACTAAATTTAAGGTGCTATGTGATGTTTGGGAGAAGGCAATGGCACCCCACTCCAGTACTCTTGCCTGGAGAATCCCATGGATGGAGGAGCCCGGTAGGCTGCAGTCCATGGGGTTGCTAAGAGTCAGACTGAGCGACTTCACTTTCACTTTTCACTTACATGCATTGGAGAAGGAAATGGCAACCCACTCCAGTGTTCTTGCCTGGAGAACCCCAGGGACGGGGGAGCCTGGTGGGCTGCCGTCTATGGGGTTGCACACAGTCGGACACGACTGAAGCGAATTAGCAGTAGCATTAAGCCACCGTGTGTTGGGGTTGTTTATTTGGCATTAGAAAACTAGAAGAGTTGTCTGTGCCACACTCCCTTGTAATCCAACTTTGAAACATGATATGCTCAACTGAGTGTTCTCTTAAGCCAAAGGGACCTACACACTGGATGAAAACCTGTGTTTTCATCTGTGTATGAAGGATGATAATACCTGCCATCCCTTCTTTTCAGAATTATTTTATGGCCCAAGTAAGATAATATATTTGAATACACTTCATACATTATAAAGCCCTCTACAAATATAGATGAATTTAAATAGAATTGGAAAGCACTCTATCAATATAGCTGATTTTTATTATGGAAAGAAAGTTTTAAACTGATATCACAAATGTTAAAAACAGTATTAAATATTCAATGCTACTGACTGTACTTATAATTTGAAGTTACATAAGGATCATCAGAATGACTTTGACTTTTCCATAAATTGATCTAGAAGCTTTTTATCTAGTTCTCTTTGTCTCTTTAGTATTTTGGTTCTTTGTCAAAGGATGGGAGTTGATTTTCAGCTCTTCTTTCATCTAGTGTTGGTCTAAAAGGCCTTATTTACTTAAGGAAATTGAGCAGATCCATCTTGGTGGAGAACAGGGAATAGGATTGGATCCAAATTGATACCCAGGAGTAAGAGGCTTCCTTGGATGGCTTGCTACTAGCTACTGCCAACTTGCTTTTAAACTTTGTCACGTTACCTCTTCAGTAAATTGAATTACCGAATTATCATCAGTTGCTCAGCAATCTGGTGATCTGGTACCAGTTTTATTCAGGGTAATTGAAACTATTTGTGTAATTTAAATTAACACCCATCTTGAAAATTTTCCATCACGATGACTTTGAGAAAGAGGGTGGACAGAGGGTTCTAATTGAATTGTGATCCTTAATAGATACAGAGGGAAGAATGCTTTCCCAGGTTTATTTTTAGTTCTTTGACACATGCCTGTAATAGCCAATTCAAAGTAAAAGCAAAAAAAAGTCAGATGTGAGGTGGGATCATCTGGGTCATTCCTGTAGACTACAGTGTCTTAATATTGGCACTACTGACCATCTGGGGCTGGATAATTATTTCCAGGATCGGGGGGGGGGGGAGGGGAAGCTATGTTGTTTCTTGTAGGATGTTCAACAGCATCCCTGGCCACTGCCCATTTTGATGCTTTAGTCATTTCAACCCTCAACTCAGTCGTGAAAACCAAGAATGTATACAGATATTGCCAAAGTCTCCTAGGGGTCCAGTTACACCCCTTTATTTGAGAGCCATTGCTGTAGAGGATAGAGTGTGTTTCTGCTAGTAAGAAGCAAAAATATTTTGCCCCAAACTCTTCTCTACCACTCATCCCATCTCCCTAGCCCCAGCCCACAGCTTTGTGCATCACATACATTTCTTGTTGAATCAGCTCATCTCCAGGGGTGCTTTCCCTGGGCAGTGATCTCATGTTTATCTCCTTGATGTTTGACAGTGGACTGCTCTTCATCAGACCCACTTGGAGACTGACATCCACATTTGAAGGTGCTTTTTTTTTTAAAGAAGTCCTTTAAAAGGTCATAAAACACTTGGCATTAGTTTCTTAGAGTGTGTGATGAATATTTCAATAGTTAAAAATGTAGTCAGGCAGCAAGGAGATGATTTAATGTTGTAAATAAATCTCTTTGTGGGATTTAATGTGCAAAAATGGACAGCAATGGCTTTAAAAAATCATTCCCCAAATGATGGGATCTATACAGTGGTGCTCTCTGTATGTTGAATCCATATCTGGAGACAGTGTTCATTGTATCTTTCTTAGATATTGGAGGAAGACACTAAGATTACTTTCTCTCTTGGGACCTCTATATCTTTTTCTCAAAAGGAGAAGCCTATAAGGTCAACTTTCTGGGAAACAGTACTGATATCAGATCCTTGCAGAATGTACTGTCCATTGCACTAATTGAATTCCAATAGGTAATAGTCACAAATGATAACATAGAAGTAGTGATAATGATCAAAGAGTTGTGTATGTGTTAATATTCTAATAACCCTGTGAGTTGATTGTGGAGAATCAACTATGGTCCTCTTGGCCACATTTGTAATGAGAACTAAGAACATTATTTCTATTTTTTTAAGTGACTGAAACAAACAAAATCAAAGGATGAAGAATATTTCTTGACTCCTTAAAATTATGAAATTCATATTTCAGGGTCCATGAATAAAGTTTTATTGAGATGTAGCCATGCCCACTCATTTACATATTGTCTGGGGCTGCTTTGACAGAGCTGAGCAATTGCGACAGAGACCACACCGCCCACAAAGCCTGAAGGACTTAGTATCCAGCCCTGGATGGATAAAGCTGGCTGACCCTTGATGTAATTATGGCTTACTGCCCTCATTTTATAGAGGTGGAGGTAAAAGTACAGAAAATAAGTCATTTGTTTAAAGTCATGTGTCAATAATGTGACAGAGCCAGAAATCTGAAGTTAAATACTCTGGTACCATGTGTGGTGACAGTAAAATTTGCCAGGACAGAACTCCTCTTTTTTTTTTTTCCTTTCTTTTTTAAATATTTATTTTATATTGGACTATAGTTGATTTACAATGTTGTATAGTTTCAGGTATACAGCGAAGTGATTCAGGTATACATATATCTATTCTTTTTCAAATTCTTTTCCCATTTAGGATATTACAGAATACTGAGCAGAGTTCCTGTGCTATACAGTCGGTCCTTATTGATTATCTATTTTAAATATAACAGAGTGTATATGAGCTTCTCTGGTGGCTCAGACAGTAAAGAATCTGCCTGCAGTACAGGAAACCTGGGTTCGATCCCTGGGTTGGGAAGACCCCCTGGAGGAGGGCATGGCAACCCACTCCAACATTCTTGCCTGGAGAATCCCCATGGACAGAAGAGTCTGGTGGGCTGTAGTCCATGGGGTCACAAAGAGTTGGACCTGACTGAAGCGACTTGGCACACACAAAGTGCATACGTCAATCCCCAATCCCTCCCCCCACCAACCTTTCCCCTTTGGTAACCCAGAACTCATCATTTTAAACAAACTAGAAGAAACAACTTCCCATAATTCAGCTCTTTCTTATTATACTTTGCAGTCCATTCATACTTGATTTTTGTATGTAGGTCCCCAAGCAGCAATTCCTGAATGAAGTGAAGAACGTTTTGTACTCCTTAGGCTGTACTTGTACAATATTCTCTTCAGCCTTTCTAAGAACGGGTGTTTGTACATTTCCTTTCATGCAGCAGGATTCCTGCCATACAAGGAAGCACCCCTGAAGGGCAGAGTCCTGAGGTCTGGAAATCTAGGTGGGTAACTGATTTTCTGTTACACAGAAACTCTTGTGGAGGGAGGAAATGTCAAGGGCAGAAGGACGGTTTCTAGGTCTGCGGTAATTGAAGTTTAAATATCTATGTAGAATAGTTAGGAACTTAAAAAAAAAAAAAAAAGAATCTCATCTGTCTGGCCCAGAATTGGCCTTGCTTCATTCAATTTCTCCATTTCAAAAGATGAAAGGCTGCATCGTCTGCCAGGATTTAGCTTCCAGTCCCAGGGCATCATTGTGTTTCTAATCTGATGTTTGGGCCATGACGCCATCCCCTCTGCTTGCCGGTCAAGATCCGTTCCTTTTTTTTTTTTTTTTTTTGTTAGATTGTTAAAAGGCCCTAGACATGGATCAATTTCAGACAGCTTTTGGCTCTATAGGGAACCAGCTCACGGGTCTTTGGTTTTATTTTATTCCTTTCAGATTTTAGAGCAAAGTTCATTCGTAGTAGCAGAGGGCTATAATCATTCTCATTTTAAAAATACAGCCACACACTCACAAATTAAGAGTGGGGGATGTTCTAGATCTTGACTGAAGTGATGGTTCTGTGACTGAATATACTTATCAAAGTTCATCCAAATGTATACTAAAGATCTGAGCGTCTTAACTTCAACTAAAAGGGCATTAGGGGTTCCCTGATGGCTCAGATGGTAAAAGAACCTGCCTACAATGCAGGAGACCCCGGTTTGATCCCAGGGTGGGAAAGATTATCTGGAGTAGTAAATGGCAACCCACTCCAGTATTCTTGCCTGGAGAATTCCATGGGCAGAGGAGCCTAGAGGGCTACACAGTCCTTGGGGTTGCAAAGAGTAGGATACAACTGAGCGACTAACACTTTGAAAAGGGCATTAGAGGGAAAATATAATAAGGAAATCAGGTTTTTTTTTTTTTTTTTAAAGTGAGAATAGTTAATTAGAGCACCTGTGTGAGGCTGGGTAAACCCAGAATTACTCTTTAGTAATCACTTCTAATTCTTCAGATTTCTTGAATCCCAGATCAAGGTATGTCCTTGTGGGAGGCTTAAATTCATTCCCTCTAATTTGTGTTCTGCATTCCTTTGAAGGTAGTCATTCTAAGGCTACATAAGGATAACTAATATTTATCCCTATAAATAGTCAGTGTCAGAAAGGTAATCTTTATTTTTGAATCTCTTTATTATGCCACATTGGATTTACAATTAAATAAAGATACAAAATCTACCTGGGATGAAGGGCGGGTAAGTGTATTTAGTGCTTATTTCCTCAAGCTTGTGAGAAAAGTGAAGTGTAAAGATAAGAAATATGACTTTAAAATAAAAAGTCTTTGGGTGGAATCATTTATCATGCCTCCGATACAGATATCCAGCCTTAGATATAAATATTTCAGGATCAAGATGCTTTCATCTCTCTCTGCCTTGCAAGAAGGGAAGATTGGAAACAATCTTCTTTAAAGTAAGCAGCTTTAATGATTGTTTCTAAATCAACTGAACTGTGTTGGAAAAAAAAAAAAAAGAAGCTGTACGAATCCTATAATCCCTAGTTTAGTTGTAATGAAATTGTCCAGGCTAAGAAGGGAACAGATGGATTCTGATTAATTTCTACTAAAACCAGCAAGTATCAGCCTCAATATTCTTTATAAACTTATCAGGGTAAATGTTATATAGTCATAAGAGGATGGAGGAAAAAGAGATATATAAATGAACTTATAACTGGGTTATGAATAGTTAAGGGGGATATGCTTAAAAACACTATCTTTAGCAACATATCAAAGTGGAGATTCATTGAATCAGGGTTTTCAGAGACCTTTTCAGATTTAATTCCTTAAAAAATAGTTTTGTTGTTGTTGTTTGTTTTTCCCAAGAGAGGATTCATGGCTCTGAGTATCCAGCAAAGTGGCCCATTGCATATTATGGGCTTAACAGTAAGAAGAATGCAAAACAGGATTCAGAGAGCAGAGAAGTTGTGCCTCAGATTCGCCATTCATGATTCCAGGATGATAATTGAAAACAAAGATGAACTTTACCAAGACATAATTTGGAATGAACTTAGATAGTTCGGTTGCCACAGTTCATTAGTTTTATGGTTGATATTTAGGATACTGAGGGGTAGAATCTTAGCTTCCCCTGTCCTTTTTGGGACCTCCTCACTCCTCCAGTCTGTCAAAGGGGATACAGAGAGATCCAGAGGCTTAAGCTTTAAGTCTGGCATCCACTTGAAACTAGAACTGAAAATTAAAAAAAGGCAAAGCGAATCTGACGGGGCATTGGTCCCACATTCCCATAAAGTATGAAGTATTTACCTCCAGCAGAAAAATCAATCACTTGGTCTTAGATTTAAAAATCCTTCTGCTGTCTAGCTTTGTCTCCTACCTGGCATCATTTTACATTGTCCACTTCTCTCCCTGCTGGGCTGTGAGGTGGCCATAGGCTGTGAGGCTTCTAAGGAAGTAGAATCCTAACTATAACTTTCAACATTATCAATACCTAACTAATGACCGATGATCAACAAAAGACAATACATATCATCCCCCAAACTTGGAGTTCTCATTTAAAGACAACACAAAACCAGCTCTAACTTTGCTCTGTAGTATTAGGAGCAGAATGGGATCTTTCTGAGAACATACAGAAAAAAAATCTCTCCTTCACAGCTACTGAGTGATATATTTACATACAGAAACATGAGGTTTGTTAATAAAGTCTCTGGTGGTTTTGTCATCGGCTGCTGGGATGTGGTGAGTAGTAAATGAATTTGGAATTAATTCAACACTAGATACTCCATTTCTTTCTGTTATTATCTTGTCATCATAGCTGTGACTTGGAAATAGGATCTGCTTAGGGACAAAGACACTGGTTTACTGTAATAAAAGCAGGCTGTTTGGGAAATTTGACCCTAGAATCGTGATTTTAACTTGATAGTAGCCTGTCTACCTGGGAGCTTCTGTCCATCTTCTGCCTGCTAGGTCTGTAGGTAGAAGAGACTCCGCCTTCAGAGTCCTGGCAGAAAATGACAGTGACCAACTTCCCAGTGAAATACGGCAAGCTCCACGCATGGGGCCTATGAAAATGGAGCCCATGAAAATGCTTTAATTTCTTTTAAAACCAAGAGGGAAAAAGTGGCTATAATCCAGCCAGATTATATTCATCTTTATATCAGTGCTGTCATAAACTAAAAAAATAACTGTAATAGTAATTGTAATAGTTTTTTTATGGAGGAAGGATTCACAAAGGTGGAAATGCCAGGGGCCCATAAATGTCATCGTGTGGACCTGGAAACTGATGACTCGCAAAGATTTTTCACTGAAGAGAACAAGATGAAGGGGGCTGCTTGCAAAGGTGTGGTTCGGATCAAGAAACTGGCCAGCGGGAGTGGAGCATTCAAGAACTAGTAACCTTGAGTTATTAGTAGCCATGAAAACCATCAAGGACAAGTAACCATCATCACCCTTGGGCCTGAATTGACACATTGCTAGGTGGTGACTATTGGCCAAACCCAGCTAGAAGCCATAGGAAAAAGTAACCCAGAGGTCATTCCACATAGGTCAGCATCATTGGACACAGAGCAGGACAGGAAGAGCAGAAAATAGACCAGAGCTGGGGAGCTGGGGTTGTCAACCAAGAAGAACCAATACTAGGACTCGTATTCCAACCACTTTCTGTCTCAAGAATTTTTAAGTGGGTGTAACCTCTGCCTTTGTATAACATTGATAGGATCCATGTGTGAATTACAGAAAAAAGGAACTTATTTTCTGCTGCAGAAAGAAACAGATTTGAAAGGCTACTACCCCATCAAGTGACCCCAACCTTTCTTGCTCACTTGCTGTAACTGGAAGCACCTGTCTCTAGGGTTCTCCTCCCTTTGCAGTCAGGGCTCAATCTCCTTTTCCAGTCCAGTAAGGGGGCAGTTTGGAGAATTGGTGAAGGAAAGACTTTTGAATCAGACTGTGCCTGGCCTAGTTTGGTGACTGAATAGCTATCTGACCTCCCTGTGCCTCAGTTTCTTTATCTGTAAAAATAGAACACTAGTGATACAGGCTTCATGGGGTGGTAGGGAAAACTAAATGAAGTGATAGTAGTAGTATGAGCCAAACTCTATTCTGAGTGCTTTATGTATGTTAATTCATTCAACCACACAAAGAAAAGCAGAGATTAAAGCACAAAGAGAGGCATTTGTGATGCTATTCTTTGGGTTTCAGGACATAGCTGTGCTTGAAACTCAGCTGCCACTGGACTTTTCATGTATGTGAATCAACAAATATTCTCTAAATTTGGGGAGGAGTTCTAAGTCGCTGAAATGAAATTTTTGTCAACTGCAACCAAAGCAGTTCCAACAAAGTAGATACTGTATACATATGTATGTGTATCCATAGGGGCTTCTCCCATGGCTCAGCAGGTAAAGGGTATGCCTGCACTGCAAGAGACATGGGAGACACGGGTTTGATCCCTCAGTTGGGAAGATCCCCTGGAGGAGGAAATGGCAACCCACTCCAGTATTCTTGCCTGGAAAATCCCATGGACAGAGGAGCCTGGCGGGTTACAGTCCAAAGTGTCACAAAGAGTCAAACATGACTGAGTGACTAAGCACACACACACACAAATCTATGTAATAGTGTGTTTATATATACATAAATATATATTTGTTAGCTGGATAAATCAAGGAAGAGAAATGATAGAGTTCATGTGCATTGTCTCTGAACTTTGGCAGATGTTGCTCTCAATAATCTATAAGATAACTGATGAAAATGACCTCCTGCTTATTCAGTACCTATGGTGCCGGGCCATGGTGTGAAATAGTTCTCATAGGTACTCTTTGAGGGCATTATTAAAACCATACCCATTTTATAGAGGAAAATACAAGGCACCAGAGAGCTGAAATAACTTCCTCAAAGTCAATTAGCTGATGGGTTGATTGAGCTAGGATTCAAACCTAGCCCTTGCTCTTTTCTCATAAAAGACTGCCTCCCCGATTTGCATTCAGCATGCAGGGAGGGATGGGTTTGAGCCAGGGTGGTTTTTGCCATCTTCTCTTGTTGCATCAGAGAAGGCGGGGATAACCACAGCACAAGGTAAAGGATGATGGGGTGAGAATTGCGGTGAAGAACGGAGTTCATAATGGTAAATGAACACCGTGCATCCGCTCTGAAAAGGCAGCTCTCTCTCCTACAGAATAACTGAACCAGTAGAGGCTTTCCTCTACCTGTTGCCCACCCTGTGTGTGCATTAACAGCAGAGCTCTCTGTTGTTTATTTCTGCGGCAAACCATCTTGCTGTGTTATGTGTTTTGGCAACAGTAGGAGAGTCTGAAGCGATACTCACTGGCCCAGATCCAGAAGCTAATTCCTTCCTAATGATTTCTATTTGTTAGCAATCTTCTGCTCTTATTGAAACAAAAAGCCCGTCCTAATGGTGGATGGAGATGAGTGGGTGGCAGGGGGGTGGTGGTGGACGGTAGTTCCCAGGCCTGCGGCCCCTTGGTTCCCCCAGAGGGGCCCTGGGGTAGGGATTGGGGGGCTGATGAATCTTGAAGTCCACTCTGGCAGGCTTCAGCCTCTGAAGGATTCAGTCCTTCTCATGTCCTGCTAATCAGGAATGAAGAATGGAGAAACGTCCTCAGATTCCTCCAAGCCCAAGAGATGAGAATCTTGGATTACAAAGGATTGCCTGTCAGACTTGCTCTGATTTTCCTCAGCATCAAATATTTTCTCCTCCTTCTGTACTTCATCACTTTAAGAGGGCACTCATTAAATTTTTCTGCATTATTTTCTCCTAATAATTATTTCCCTCTCTATTCTAGAGCACTAAAAAAAGAAAATACTCCTAATTCCATCATCTGAAGAGAATAAATTTTAACATTGGTACTCTCTTCCTTTATTAAAAAATTTTTTTATTTTCTAGTTAAAAGCTTGTGAACTAAGAGGACAGTGTCCTTTAAGAGGACTCTTTAGGGACTTCCCTGCTGGTCCAGTGGTTAACACTTCACCTTCCAATGCAGGGGGTGCAGGTTCGATTCCTGGTCTGGGAGCTAAGATCCCATATGCCCTATGGCCAAGAAACCAGGACATAAACAACATAAGCAATATTGTAACAAATTCAATAAAGACTTAATTTAAAAAAAAAAAAAGAGGACTCTTTATATTTGGGGTAGCTAGTGTATAGTAGATGCTGTGAAATGTTTGCTGAATCTAGCTGGTTGAGATGAACACAGGTCCAGCATTGATTTTATCTTGTTAAAATTTTTTTTCCAATTAATCACTTCAAAGTTGCCTGGAAAGCTCATCAGTCAACGTAGACCGATGAGGAAAGAAGTGTCTTTAGCAACTGAGGTTCCTGCATATCTCAGCCCCCTGGGTCTTTTCTTCTGACTCCTTTCTGTCTGCCTGCTTTTTTGTTGTTGTTGTTTTTAGAACTTTATTGAGATAGAATTAATATACCATAAAATTCAACTATTTAAAGTGCTTTCAGCTTATTGACAAGAGTTATGCACATCACCACTACTTATTTGTAGAACATTTTCATTCCCTAAAAGGAAACTATCCATTTAGCAGTCACTTGCGATTTCCCATTCCCTCAGCCCCTGGCTACTGACCTACTTTTTCTTTCTATGATTTACCTGTTCTGAACACTTCAGACAAACAGAGTCATACAGTATGTAGACTTTTGTAACTGGCTGGTTTCATTTGATAATAAACTCAAGCAGTGTTCTAAAGATTCATCTGTGTTATAGCAGGTATCAGTATTTCATTCCTTTTTTGCTCTGCTTGCATTTTCCTGTCTACTGACTGCTCACTTTCTTTGAGAACCCTCTCCCTAATGGTATGTGTGTGTATACCATATGTGTATAGATGGTCTCTGCTACTTGATACTTGCTTTCTTTACCCAGGCAGTGTCGCATGTAATGTATCCCTTTGCTCCAGACTCCAAGGATCAAGTAACAACCATCTTAGAGTTTGCTAGGCTGTAAGAAAGTCTGTTTATTCCAAGTTTATGTAACATACATTTACACACTTACATGTTTAACTATTGCTGCTGTTGTTGAGTTGCTAAGTCTTGTCTGACTCTTTGTGACCTCATGGATTGCAGCATACCAGGCTTCCTATCCTCCACTATCTCCCACAGTTTGCTCAAGTTCATGGCCATTGAGTCAGTGATATCAATCTAGTCAGTGCTAGCTGGTCTATTAGAAAGCAAGTATGTTTGAAGGTAGCAGTCTGAGAAAGAGAGAGAGAGACTGGCACATACAGAACAGTTCCCTAGGACTAGATAGGCAATCAGGAAATGTAAAATAAAATTTATAGATGAATCCGTTGAATTTTGTTTTAAAAAAATTATGAACTTGCAAGAGTTTAATTAGCTGGAGGAAGGATTGGCATCAACCAAATTTTAGAAAATAGAAAAGTTATATGATGTTCTAAATTGTGCTCATTTTCTAGGTATTTCTAGAACCAGAGAAATTGGTTCAAGGTTTACCTGAAGCTTTAAAGTCTAGCTGTCAAATCAGTGAGTGTCAATTACCTCAACAGATGCCACCAATTGGTATCACTTAATATTAATGGTATAGAATGGAAATAGCATTCTATACAGTCCATGGAATTCTCCAGGCCAGAATACTGGAGTGGTAGCCTTTCCCTTCTCCAGGGGATCTTCCCAACCCAGGAGTCGAACCCACGTTTCCCACATTGCAGGCAGATTCTTTACCAGTTGAGCCACCAGGGAAGCCCAAGAATACTGGAGTGGGTAGCCTATCCCTTCCCCAGTGGATCTTCCCAACCCAGGAATCGAACTGGGGTTTCCTACATTGCAGGCGGATTCTTTACCAACTGAGCTACTAGGGAAGCCCAATATTAATGGTAGTGAAGTGCATCTCTGTGATGGTGGGATAATTCTTCCTTAGGAGTTCTGTCTCTGAGTACAATTGAGTTGTTTTCGTTTCGTATTTCAGAGGTCTCAGATATTTCTGTTATCTAATCAGCTCATCGCCTTTTTTCCTCTGCATATTATTAAGGCATTCATTAGCCTTCAGTGGCACTGCAGAAGTTGGCTTTGGTTTAAAATTGTGCCCATGGTAGAAGGAATGTTTCTACAAACCACTTAAAACATTATTAAGCTGTACTCTTTTCCCCCTCAGAATTTGTTTAATCTCATTAGACCTAAAAAATGGCTAAGCAGTGGGTAGCATTTTCATTTTTTTTGTGAATCAAAACATGAAAAAGAATGCAAGCATTAAGAAGTAATGAACATTGGATGCACTCTGTATTCTAACTGTTTCGAGTTATAGCAATATAAAATACTTAGATGTCATTATCTCAGATACTTATGATGGGGTTGTTTTTCCTCGATAAGAAATTAATCGGTCATAAATCTGTGTTAGAGTATAACAGAAAGTAAAAACAGACTGTACCAGCATAATTTGGCTTCAGGGATAAAAAGGAAGCAGATGTTGGAATTAGCATCTTTAAATATTATCCCTCTAAGTCAACACTGTGAGATGAGATTGGTTGTGAGATTTTGCGTGGAAAGTGGTAGATTCAGTCATCCGCAGTCTCATGGCCTTGACTATGTTTTGGGACCTCTGGAATCCACTGTACTCAGAGACAGAACTCATGATCAAGAATTATCCTAACGTCCTCGTGCTCACAAAATTGCACTTCATCCAGGAATGCGGGACATACTGATCTTCTCTGGATTATTTCAGTTTTGGCTGTATATGTGTTGCCACTGTGAGCAGTAATAAAATCCCAGGGCTCAGGTGATACAGTGTTGCTCAGTATTGCCTTGGGCAAGTCATTTAGCTTCCATGAATATTAGTTTTCATGTCAGTAAAAAGGAACAGTTGGAAGCTGCCTTGCATACTTGGCAAAGTGGAAAGCACTGTAGAAAGGTAACAGCACCAGTGGAATAAGGTGTATTTGACATCAGCAAATTATGACTTGAACCAGTGCAGAAGAACGTATTATAGATGTGGCCCTCCAATATCATTTTCCCTGTCCAGAACATTCCTTAGGAATTTATCCTAAGAAAACAAAGGAATATATGAAGATGTCCATCAGAGCGTTACCAGTGATGGTGAAATAGGGGTGATCTAAATGTCCAGAAATAGGGGGTGGCTAATTAGATTATATTATGAGCATATTAAGGATGCTATACCTCTAAGAAAATCCATGTTAAAAAAAGTGCCAATTCCAAAACATATGGTAATATGGCCTTACCTTTGGGGTATGTGAATATACATATACATGTATGAAACATTGTGTGTAGACAGAACATGAACAATAATGATTTCTGAGTGCATAGAGTATAGATAATTTTAGGGATTGGTGATTTTTTGTATTCTTACAATTTTCTGTATAAAGAACAAATGGCTTTTTTAATTAGAAAGATATGTATGTGTGTGTATGTGGAATCTCTGTCTCTTTCCCTCTTTCATTGGTTCTCAACCAGGAGCGATTTCTCTCCTCTTCCCTAGTAGAGTTTTGGCAATGTCTGGACTTATTTTTGGCAGTCAAAACTTGGAGGTACTACCTGCATCTAGTAGGTGGAGGCCAAGATTCCTGCTCAACATCCTGCAGTGGAGTAGCCCCCACAACAAAGAATTTTCCAGCCAAAATGACAACAGCAACAAGAGTGAGGAGCCCTGTGAATTTCTGTTCTAGGTCAGACGTCTGGTCAACCTCACACAACTCAGGGGCAGCTGTCCACAGTGGTCTCTCTCGGTAACACTCACCCTCATCTGACTTTCTTTTTAAACTATCTTCTCTTCCATCCAGCCTATGGAATCTGTACCTTATCTGAAAACCAGAGGGAAGGCTATTTTTTCCCCAGTCTATTGTTCAGAGTATGCTGTGGCTTTTTGATATTCAAAACCCTGGCTTTGGAGGCTCAGAAACCCTTTCAAAGCTATTATGTCTGGCATGGGTTTCAGTGGCATGTTTTGAAACTCATAAGCTATGGTTTTGTCTCTTTGTTCTCCAAGTTTTGCTTTGGTATGTTTTCCCCTAGGGTTGTAAGCATATTGTCTAGCTGCTTGAATTTGTTATGGGTGAGGATGGAGAGTCATAGAGTAAAAGGAAGCAAAGGGAATATTTTAAAAATCATCTCAGCACATTTATTTATTCCTCAAAATTTATGTCACAGTGTGCTAACAACCTTACAAAATAAAGCGCTGACATGACGAATCATAATTTATTTTGTGTCTCTTAAAAAAAACTTATTAAAATGCTAGAATAGCCCAAATTTACCAGGGGCAAAATCAACTTGGTGTGCAACCTTGTTTATCAAGATAGGGTGGAAGAATGGCCTTGGATGCCTCCATATGCAACCTGACACCCAGTCCTTGATATTCTGCTTCATTCTCTGCCATTCTGGCCCTTTAGGCCTGTGCTAATTTGCAAGGTTTCTTTAGAAATTCATGTGTAAAAGCGAGATTGTCTTGAATTTTTCAGACTGGACAAAATGTGAGGATGAAGCCACTTAAGCATGGCAGAAAAATGACCAAATCCTTAAAAACAAACTATTTGAAGTCCCTTTCATCTTATGGTGCCTAAAAGCAAGATCACTGCTATCTCCCCTAAATCTGCCTCAGTTTCTCTTTTTCTGATAAAGTATAGAACATTCAGAATGTTGAGCACAAGGAGTACCCACAAGGTGAGCTGATGACTTACTCTCTACCTGTGAGCCTTCACTTGGTGGCCTCAATCCCTTCCATGGCTTTTATGAAATTGTAATTATCATTTTGGCTGTGCTGGGTCTTAGTTGCGGTGCATAGGCTTGTCATTGCAGCGGCTTCTCGTTGTGGAGCATGGATCCTAGGGCACATGGGCTCAGTAGTTGTAGCTCCCAGGCTCTAGAGTACAGACTCAATCATTGTGACACTCGGGCTTAGTTGCCTCATGGCATGTGGGATCTTCCTGGACCAGGGATCAAAGCCATGTCCTCGCATTGGCAGGTGGATTCTTTACCACTGGACCCCTGGGGAAGTCCCCTTCTGTGGCTTTCATGAGTATCACTTGGAGTCCAAGTAGATGACCGCCAAATCCAGGTCTCCAGGCCAGCTCTTTCCCTGCTGCTCAAGGTTCTGAAGCAGCTTGGAGCAGGGGTAAACATTCTCCACTCAGACTCTTTCTAGATTGACAAATCACATTTTAAAAAATCCAATAGTTTCTATGAACTTCAGGTTTTCATCTTTACAATGGAGAGAATAGAGACTTTCTAATGGAGTTGCTATAATGAGGAAATGAGATCGAGTGAGTAAAAGCACTCAGTGTGTTAGCCAGTTCTTATTTCATACCACAAAATTTTCAGGCACTGGCATTCACAGTAAACTGAGAAATGCAGCTTCCTGAACGTCCTTTCTGAGGTGATGTGGTCTCAGAGTCAGTGTTTCTCCCTGATCTCCAGTTGCTGTAGGCTGGCTTCTTTATAACTTCAACTGCACGTTGCCTATAATTGTCTGTCACATCATTTAGTTCAACTGCCCCAGCTAAAGACTCAGTCTGTTGGGCTTCCATTTTCAAATTTCAGGGAAACAGCCTGTAGGCCCATGCTCCTTTTCTAGCCAAGCCACACAAGTCAGATGGATGGCTAGTTCTTGGTTTAGGAGTCCAGACTAATCTATAACAATTAACTGTTGTTATATGGGTCAGTCCACCAAGGCATTGGATAGGGCAGATTCCTGTTTGGACGTTAGTTTATATTATCCTCTATTGGAGGAATTTATAATATGATTAAGGTGGGAGTGCTATCTTCTCTGCCCAAACCGGGCATATAGATGAGCTTATGAAACGAGTGGGACAAGATTTCTTTAATTAGAAGCCGAAAAAGAATTCTTGTTGCGTTTGGAGTCATTTGGCTGGAAAAATATGGTGAGAACTGTTGAAGGACTTTGTCCCTGCCTTTGGAAAGAAGCCTCCTTTTGGTTGGAAAAAATGATGTCAATTCATGCAAAAACAAACAAAGAACAAAGTGAAGAAATGGGGAAGACATAGGAACAAATGCATGCACTCTGTGAGCATTTGTGTGCTCAGTCCTGTTCCATCTGTTGTGACCACATGGACTGTAGCCCTCCATGTCCTCTGTCTGTGAATTTTATAGGCAAGAACACTGGAGTAGGTAGCCATGTCCTCCTCCAGGGAATCTTCCTGGCCCAGAGATTGAACCCCTGTCTCCTGTGTCTCCTGCACTGGCAGGGGGATTGGTTATCACTGTGCCCTCCCTTGAGTGCTAGTATCCAGTAACGCTTCTGCAGTGTCTTAGTTATGTAAAGAGGCAGTTCCCCCTTTCAGCTTATTGTCAGTTTGTGTTGAATTTCTGTCACTTACAATTAAGGGTTCTGGCTAGTATGGTTTCTCTGAAGGGGTTGTTTGGCAGGCAGGCAAATGTCCAGTCCTTTACTTTCTTGGGAAATCCATGGGATTTGAGGTCTGATAGATTAGGCTTCCCTGGTGGGTAAGTCCCTGATCAAGAGTCAAATGTCAGATGTCCAAGTGAAGCCCTTTAAATCCTGCTTTAACATTCATGACATTTTACTAAATAACATTCTTTTAAGGTAGAGGCAAAATCTCGTCCAAAATTAAAGTCAACTGGCATGTGGTTTTTGTTGCCTGTATTAAAATAGGGCAGATACAAAGAAAGTTGGAATAAAACCCAATACTTACTTTCCTGCCTTGCCCCAGACTTTGCAGTAGAGCTCAAGGAGAGTAAAAGGGACAGATAAGGACTGGAAATGTAATCATTGTTTCCACTGTGAGTTTGCTACAGTAACAATTTGCATGATACAAACTCAGCATGCTTCCAACCTAAGCACCAGAGATACTTGACCACCTTTCATTCTTCACCACCATCCTCCTCTAGATTTAGTCTTTTCAGAAGAAGCTGAGTTGGTAAATGGGGAAGGAAGAGATTCTTAGAACATGTCATTGCTCGGTGTATTGTGGGATGGCTGCCTCTAAGAGTTTCAGAGTTAGAAAGGGAGAACATGAACTCGTGGTGGAACATAAAGGTGACTTCATTGTTGCTCTGTCTCTCAGTTGTGTCCAGCTCTTTGCAAAACCATGGACTGCAGCATGCCAGGCTTCCCTGCCCTTTACCATCTCCTGGAACTTGGTCAAACTCATGTCCATTGAGTCGATGATGTCATCCAACCATCTTGTCCTCTGTTGTCCCCTTCTCCTCTTGCCTTCAATCTTCCCAAGCATCAGGATCTTTTCCAATGACTATAAAACCTGTATTTCCTGATAATATCATTTTCATCAGCCTATCATTGATCAAGCATTTCTGCCAACAGAATCACTCCTATTTTTATAAACGTCACCTCTCGTCCTGGTTTTGTTGGGTCTCACCTTCTTGATTTTTACCAAATGCCTAAATTACTGTTATCATAATCTTTTCTTCAACTGGAATCACCTTTTAATTTAACTTCATTATAAATAACAATTTTCATGAAAATCACAGATTTGATACTATCATTTATCCATTTTCATAATATACATTAAAATAAGTTACAGATACTAAAAGAAACCTTCCATATTTTAGCTAAAATTATTGTGTACACCATCTTTGGAATGGAAGCCACATTTTAGAAGAAAACTGGATTACTATATTGTTTCTAATGTTATTGCCTATATATGTTACAAATATGGAAGGGATGACATAAGCTTTATACCTCGATATCATTAGCAGACTTCATAAAGACACTTGTTAGTGAGTCTAGCTGAGAGTCAGTGAATTCTGATGGAGTAGGGAAGTTGGAGGAACAATAATTTCTTGTTTGTTATGTTTCTCTTCTGCTAGACTGGCAGCTCTGTGAGAACTGAGTCTGTGTCTATTTTGTTCACTGATGTATCTGAGCAGGTAGCAGAGAGCCTATCATGTAGTAGAAACTTAGTAAGTATTTGTTGGGGAAAGAAAGTATAAACTGAATAACAGACTCCATCAGGTCAGCGTGGTATTCTTTTGTTAAGGTTTTTGAAGCCAGGGATTATGAATGTCCTTTTTTTTTTTTTTTTTAAGAAAAGCGAAAGTGAAGTCGCTCAGTCGTGTCTGACTCTTTGGGACCCCCGTGGACTGTAGCCTACTAGGCTTCTCTGTCCATGGGATTTTCCAGGCAAGAATACTGAAGTGGGTTGCCATTGTCTTCTCCAGGGGATCTTCCTCACCCAGGGATTGAACCCGGGTCTCCTGCTTTACAGGCAGACTCTTTACCCCTGAGCCACCACCTTTTTTAAAAAATATATATATTAATTTGCCTGCATAGGATTTATTTAGTTGTGTCATGCAGGATCTCTAGTTGTGACATGGCAACTGTTAGCCGGCAGCATGTGGGATAGAGTTCCCCAACCAGGGATCTGTCCCCGGCCCCTTGCATTGGGAGCATGGAGTCTGCGCAGCGGGACCAGCAGATTAGTCCCATGGGTGTCTTTTAAACAGCATCTTGAGTGTCTGGTACAATGTCTAGCACACATGCAAAGATGAAAATAATTTTTTTTGTTGTTATGTGAAGGTGTGTTTAGTCTAAGTCTGTTAAGTTGTGATACAACAGAACTTAAATAGAATCACATATCTTAAATAGCATCACATATCACATTTTAAGCTTTTCATTTTTTCCATTTTTGGTTGATTTAGGAAAATTTTCAAATTAGATTTGAAAAATGTTTTAAATTGTGGTTAAATACACAAAGTGAAATTTATTCACCACCATTTTTAAGGGCATAGTTGGGTGACATTAACTCCCTTCGCACTGGTGCACAGCCATCTCCGCCATCCGTCCCCACACACTTCTCTTCTTGCAGAGCTGAAACTCTGTACCCATTAAACACTAACTCTCTGTTCTCCCCACCACCTCTCCACCCCATCCTACTTTCTGTTTCTATAAATTTGGCTGCTCTAGGTACCTCACATACAAGACATGATACAGCTCTTGTCTTTTTGTTAGTGGTTTATGGCACCCCACTCCAGTACTCTTGCCTGGAAAATCCCATGGTCAGAGGAGCCTGGTAGGCTGCAGTCCATGAGGTTGCGAAGAGTCAGACATGACTAAGCGACTTCACTTTCACTTTATGTCACTGAGCGTAATGTCCTCAAGGTTCGTCTTGTAGCACGTGTAGCGATTTCCTTCCCTTTAAAGGCTGAGTGACATTACATGGTATTTCTGTGCTATGTTTTGTTTATCCATTCATGGACACTTACTTGGGTTGCTTCTCCCTGTTGTGCGTAATGCTGATGTGAACATGGGGATACAAATACATCTTTGACAAACGCAGCTTTATATGAATTAATAAAAGAATCAATGAAAGAATGAATTAAGGAATGACAGCAGCAGTCTTCTATGTCACTAAGGAGGAGTATGACCCTACTGGGAGATGCTGGATGGAAGGGACAAGAAGAAAGGGTCCCAGAAGGAGCCTTATTTCTCTGGTGATTCTCCCTGAGGCTGGTCCTACTTGGAACGAGCTCATAGTGCTCCATGCACCAGCTCTTGTGCGATCTCTGAAAATGCCTTCCCACTGTGGTTTTATAAATCCTTCTTATGCTGATTTGCTCCGAAGTGTTGTGCTTTTCCAGGGCATAAATTATTGAAGCAGTTGTGCTCAGCAAAGGGAAAGATAGGGAGACCCACTTGAGCCTTCCAAAGTGAAGACCAGACACCTTGTCTCAGTTCCAGCAGTTCAGAGCAAGCCTGACCGCACCATACCAGGCAGGAAGTCATGCAACTGCCGGAACGGCCACCCGTTTCCTTAGTGTGGCAGGGGAATCGAGGATGCAAGGAGGCGTACCTCTCATCTCTTCACCTCTGCAAGTTCCCCAGGCTTTCTCACTGACCAGGACTGGGAATGGAAGGCGATTCACAAAGACCAGCTGAAGCCATTTTTAGGTATTCACTCTCAGGCAAGAGGATCTGTTAGTATCTGTGCAAAGAGACTCAGAGCTAGCATCACACACAGCATTGGGTCTGGCAGGGGGCACGATGTTCCCTGTGAGTTGAGTGAGGGGAGGGACTCCCTTTGTGCTCAGGATCTGTCAGCGTGTGTGATACGGATGTCTGTCAAAGTAGACTGATGTCTAAGAAGCTTGACTCCCATTTCCTCAGAGGATGCTGAAAAACAGACAGGCTAAAAACAAAAAGTGTATCTGTCGTTTCATTTATCAAAGTTCTTGCAGTTCCCGGTTTGAAGCAAGGGAAAGCAAAGCAAATATCTGGTTAGAAAAGTGAACTTGAAAGCTCGAGGGCTGGCATGTAAAAAAAAATGTTAGAAAACAGTGCTATGAAAATCTTAAAGACAAAAGCAAGAGAATAGACAAATGCTTTTTGCTTTCTGCTCACCCACCCTAGTGCAAGCCTTCTAGGGAAAGAGACCAGCTTGAGCTCTAAGTCTGCCATTTAATAGTGGTTTCAGCCCTGGGCCTACTGCTTCATTTTTTTGAGCGCCAGTTTTCTCATTTGTGAAGAGGATGTCGTAGAATTTCCCTTGTAGGGCGGTGGGGATAATAATCCATGAGATGCGCTTAGCAGAGTGAGCCACACACAGGCCTCTGATTAATATTAGCTGTTACTCTTATTAGTCTCCTAAGTAAAAATTGCCTTCAAAGTACATGAGCATTACAAAGCTGAAAACTGAAGCTTCCCTTGATAATCAGAGGATTTTATAAATAGGCCTTGGAGAGTCGGAATGTTATTTTGAAGGCACAGTCACTCGTCAGCGTATTGATTAAGCACTGGGACATTCCCCAGTTGTATTCTGGATGTTATACAAATGAGGAAGATAAACACAGCATCCTAGTCATGTGATGTCACCACATCCTGGGATGTTTTGTGAGAGTGTGTGAGCATCTAAAACCCTGTTGGCATGACCTCTCCAGGTTTTTACAGAAGAAAATAAACACCTTGGCCCCATTTTTAAGAGAAAGACATTGATTTTGTACAACCTCAAAGGATGCAGCATGGGTAGCAAAGAGAGAAAGGAAGGGTGTTAAGAAATGGATGGCAGGGATATTTCCTTACAAGAGGAGTTGTGGACTTCCCTGGTGGTCACAGGTTAAGAGTCTGCCTGCCAATGCAGGGGACATGGGTTTGATTCTTTTCCAGAAAGATCCCACATGCCCCAGAGCAACTAAGCTCGTGTCACAACTACTGAGCCAGTGCTCTAGAGCCTGTGCTCCACAACGAGAGAAATGAATGCAATGAGAAGCCCGTGCACTGCAACCAGAGAGTAGCCCCTGCTTGCTGCAACTAGAGAAAGCCCAAGCCCAGTAATGAAGATCCAATGCAGCCAAAAATAAAAATAAATAAAATTCAAAAAGAGATGAGCAATTGTTATCTCCGCCTGGAACTGTTTTTGCCAGATTTTTGCTTGGATGGTCTTCTGTTATGGAAGTCTTTGTCTCAAGTGTCTTCCCCTCATAGGACCCTTCCTTGGGCAGCCATTGGAAATTAAACCCACCCCCCCATCCCTTTATTCCTCTAGCCTTCCTGTCTTTTCTTTTAAGCATTCTGGTCTGAAATTAGCTTGTTTATATGTTTGTTGATTTGTTTACCATTTGACTCTGTCCATAATGATGTCACCTGAGAGCAGGGACCACATCTCTCTTATCTGTTACTGTATCTCACAGCCTGACATATACTAGGCATTTGATAAATAGATGAGAAATGATTGAATAATTGGGACACCTTTGGCTTTTTTTAAAACATAATTTGTCTTTTCTTGTGGTGATTTGGTTGGTAAATCTCACCTCAGATCATTTTGGCTTCTTGCTATATTACACAAAAGGCATCATCGGTCATTAGAAATTTATGAGTCACTTAAACTTTAGCATCATACCTTAGAAACATACTTTTGTTAGTTAGTACTGCTGTAACAAAGTGCTACATTGTGTAGCCTAAACAACACAAATTTATTATCTCACAGTTCTGAAGGTAGTCATTTGAGATCAAGAAGTTGGTCAAGTCGGTTCCCTCTGAGGGCTCAAAGCAAAATAGTCTGTTCCACGCTTCTCTCTTCTGCTGGAGGTTTGTCCGCAATCTTTGGCTTGCTTGCCTTGTAAAATCATCATCCCATCTCTCTGTTCACCTTCACCTGGTGCTTTCTCTTTGTATTTGTCTCCAAATTTCCCCATTTTGTAAGGACACTAGTCATATTGTATTATCTAATCATTTCATTTTAATTTGATTACTTTTGTAAAGAACTTTCTCCAAGTAAGGTCCTGGGTACCTGGGTACTTGCAAGGTACTGTGGGTTAGGACATTAGTGTATGAAACCCCTAACAATCCTGAGCATCCAGGATGGAAAAATATGATAGTGGGTTGAGCCACATAAAATTGCTTACATGTTTTTTCTACCAGGATGAGAAAATTTCAGTTCAGGGAAACTTGGACATATGAAATACAGGAGGGCTTAAATAAACACACAGACCCATGCCAGAACCGTGCTTAGCACACCTGGTTAGCTTAGTGCTCAGTCGATCAGTATTTGGTGATTGAATGGCTGTGGAGTTCTTCAAAATGACTTTCACCCTCAGCTCTTCTAAGTCTTTGTCCCCATATTACCGTCTCAGTGAAAACTAGCCTGATTCTTACATTGTAAATCATGACCTCTCGGTGCTCACTTCCCTTTCTGCACTTCATTTCTCTCTGTTGCACACCATACTCTGTACTTCACTTACGTATGGCGTTTATTGCTGTCTCCCCTCACTAGAAGGTAAGCTGTATGAGGGCAGAAATTTTTACTGTTTCATTTACTTCTGTTATGTCTGTATATACCAGCACCAGACCCAGAGTATGCCATCAGTTTCATTGACTGGCTGACTGAATGAATGCCATCAGGAGCACTCTGGCATCTCTTGGCATGTAGTTTCAGGTTTTCCTTGGATCTGCCCTTGGCCTTCATAGAATCTCAGTGCTGAGGAACTCCTCAGAGATCAAGTTCCTGTCTCTAATACTTGAATTCACTTTTAGACTGGTGACAACTTGGTAATAATCTTGGCTTACAGAGCCCCTAACTTCGAGAGTAAAAGGACAAAGGGTTGAAAAGGTTAAATGATACATAAAATAATATAGCATGATGGGTGTCTCGTAGAACAAAGGAATGGGGAGCAGAGGCAGGAAGCTTGTAGTGGCACAAGCAGCAGCTCAGAGAAGGGCAAATATAACCTGGTGTACATCTGGGGCAAAATGATGCATAATGATCACTGCAGGGTGAAAGGACCAGAGGATGATAAGGAAACCAATGACAGTGAACAGCGCAGTGATATACAACAGTGCTCCTCAAACTTTATGCAGATACCAGTCACTTGGGGATCTTGTTAAAATGAAGATGCTGTTTCAGGGTGGGGTCTGAAAGTCTTTGTTCTTAACAAGTTCTCAGGGGATGCATCTCCGGGATTGCACTTTGAATATCAAAGAACATGGATTCTGCAACCAGACTTCCAAGGTTCAGATTACACAGGGACCACTGATTAACTGTGTGATCTTCAGTAAGTTATGTAATGTCTCTGTTTTCTGGTGTATAAAATAAAGATCAGATGAGGTATTCTCTGTAAAATGAATACTATGTAAGTATTAAGTCATGGATTATGACTGTTACTTGGGGATGGGAGAAGGAAGAGGATTTGGTGTGGGGTTCCAGGCAAAGAAGCCTTAGCGGTACTTTCATGATTTTTAAAGTGTTCAGGTGATCACTGTGCAGATTTCCCTCCTTTTCCTTGCAAGCAAGTTACAAAAGAAGGTGGATTAATTAGGCATGTGCTATGCTCAGGGCAGTTAAGGAAAACTGTTTGCAAGCTGCCTTGGGTCCTCCGATGGAGAAACCATGTGAGGGGATTGTTTCAGCTGGGAGCTGAGCCCTAAATTCCTCTCTGATGCAGGGCTCCACGAGGCGCTCAGCTCTTCAGAAGGAAGAGCTTTCCCTAGCACCTGCTGAGTGATGGCCACAGCGAGGCGCTAGGGAGAGGCGCGCGGAGTCCGATTCTGGGAGCACCCGGACAGAGCGAGGCTGCAGGCCGGGTAGAGGGGCAGACCCACGTGGACCACCAGGCGGGGCGGGGGCGGGGGCAGCCAACCAGCCTGACCAATCACCGTGACCCGCGGTGGCCCTGCCCTCCCCGTGGGCTTGCTAGCCTGGCTCTGCTGCACTGCTGGCTGCGCGCCGCCCTGGACGGGGCGCACCGAGGCTGTTGCCAGACCCCAGGAGTGGAGTCGCAGCTGCTGCTTCCGCAGACGTTTGTTCTCCAGATGCAGTTTCGGACTTGTCTTCAGAGAGACTTGGGAGTTTCCTTTCAGAGCGAGCCTGCTGAGGTGATGGACCTCTGTGGGGATGTCTGCGGGGAGGCGGCACGGTGAGCGTCCTCTGGCTCGGGTGCGGAGGGAAATCGGTGTGTCGCTCTGCACGCGCAGTTTCAGACTTGGCTGCCGGCTTTAGCTGAGTGAGGAAGGTTGAAAGGGCAAGGAGGAGGTGGGAAGATGGGATTGGGGTGACTTGGGACCCTTTGCTCACGATTTGTCTCCTGGGCAGCATCTGCCTCTTGGGCCGATACCGACTTGCCTCCTCCCGCTCATCCTTGCGCTCTGGACTGCGGGAGTGACCTCCTGTGGTGGAGGCTGCCGTGCACCCCGAAGTTGGAAACCTCGCTAAGAAGCGGGGTGTGTGTGGCACGCTTCCAACTTCAAGGTTTGTGTCTGTCACTCAGAGATCCCGAGGGTGCTCCGTCAATGTCTGAGAGGTCACTTGATGGATTGATATGTAGAGGCAGAGGGCGAACTGGTCGCGAGTCCTTGTTTTGAAAAAGTGTGAGCCGGTATCTTTATAGGAGCCTGAAGGAGAGAGCTGGTTAGCCTACAGCTGATTTCCTGCTGGCCCGGCTCTTGCTGGGAGGACGTTGCGTGATCCGGGGTGCAACTTGCAGCTGTGAGCGCGAAGCTTCCCACGCAAGGGGAGAAGTGGAGCGGGTCTAGAAGTACCGTCCCTTCCCACATTAGGTATCTAGCATTTGTCCACCAAGCCGGCGTGCTTAGGTTTCTTCCCGTCTTTTTCGGTTTCGTCCGCTGTTGCTTCCTTTGCTCTGTCAGTCAGCCCCTGGAAGGGAGGGCATCTTTAGCCTTAAGCCATGTTCTCTTCCTCGGGGACGATGTGGAAAGCCTGATAACCCGCACCTAGGGAGACAACCCAGGCCAGACACGGTGCTACTGGTGTGTTTTTCTCTTGAATCAGCGTCACTTAACGTTTGAGAGCTCCACAGACCCCCGTGAGAACCTTAGCTAAGCTATGAAGCAACTCCTCAGCCAGATGTGCATACACGAGTTCATGGTTACTCGCTGAAACCTACCCCTGTGCCCATCCCCACACAGGATTTTAGGACCCCCTTGAGGAAGTGTCTATTATACGTGTACTCGGTTCCTCTTTAACTTTCAACCGCTGTCCCTCCGAGACGGGCAAGCTTGATGTGATGTGACAAGTGACCCTGGAGCGTGGGAACAGAGACGTTCAAAGCCGTGGTCTGATTCTGTAATATCCGTGGTCTGGGGATTCAACAACCTGAAGCCCATACCTGCAGACCCATATGCCCAAATTGGTCTCCAATGATGGTTCAGTTTCCTGGTCAGACTTGCCCTCCTTCCAGGCCACTTGCTGAGGGACAATGAGTTTGTGTGTCTGAGTCCTGTTCAGGCAGGACCCGGGTTTCAAAGCAAACAGAAAAAGGCTAAAATAATTTAAGAACATCCATTTCCTGATATAATCTGTGTTTTGCACTCAGTCATTTGAGGACAGATGTGTGACTTGCAGAATTCAACAGCTCACTGTGGGTTTTACAATGACGAGCATTTCTGCTGTTTGAGGTTGTGAATCAGTGTGTAAGCCCAGCACTGCCTTTGGATTGGAAATACAGATCTTAATAAGGCGGCGTGAGAGCAGTTTTCAGAATCATTACGACTAATGATGACTTATGTTCTCCCAAACTGACTGTGTGAGTGGACATTGCTCATTTGTGCAAAAAGCTTTCTTTATCTGTGTAGGCATTTCTTGATCAATATTCTCATGTCCAAAAAAATGGATTTCAAGATTTTTTTCCTCAGTTCTTTTCATTTTTCAGCTTTGGATGACTTTGTTCTCTTCCTTCTGTACCATCTTAACTCCCCTTTGACACTTTGAAATGTATTATAAGGTTGTAAGTCATGATTTGACGCGGCCAGTTTTCCCTGTTAAAAGATAAGAATATTGCTCTTACCAGATAAGCAGTGGCTGCCAGTTCACTTATTTTTGAATGGCTAATTTGTTTTTTCTTCTCCCACAAACTTGCACACAAATACAAATATCTCAACTTGATTACTGAATAGTTTTTCATTTGAGGGAACTTTTCCATATATCTGGTTCTAGAATTTTCTGAGTCACTTAAATTTCAATATTCATTTTTTGACTCCTTTTAGAGATGTGTTTTGTTTGATAACCTAGTTCCATTTAGTCACACACAGACACAGATTCTTTGTCCCCTTACCTACTTTTCAGTGGCACATAGCCTTTCTCTAATAGCTGCTTTTATTATCTGCACAGTTCATTTGTTGGTACACTTAATATAATACTGTTATGTAAATGGTGTGTTGGTGTATATGGTATGTATATGGTATTAAAACTGCAGTCAATGGAGATTAACCCTTGGGTATGACATCATCACTAGCCAATCCTCTATCTGATTTGAACATGCATTGACAAAAGTCACATTATCATATTCAGCAAGGGTTTCTATATTGCCTGTGATGAATCAAAGAGGGAAGTCCTTTGGTTCTTCCTAACTCTCAATTAGCTGCCCAGTTGGAGAGTTTTGGGGATTTCTACACTAAGAAGCTTAGCTTAATAATAAAATTCTCAGATTGCAGTTTTATAGATCTCTTTAGAATTTGCATAAGTACATTTTCCCCCTTTTGCTTTCTTCTTTGGAAAATTTTCACCCTGCATTTGGCTCTGTTTCTTTACTGATGGAGAGACATCATAGTAAATGGACTAACCTTTTGATTTTTTTTTTCTTTGAAATAGGTGGAACATCTAGGTGATGGACTCACTTGTTTGCATACATGTGTACTTTTCATCAGGTGTTGGGTATGAATCTGCTAGGGTTACCAGTGTGCCTATAAATCTTGAAGTCAGTCATAAATGACTGGGAGATCAAATAGTGTTCTTCATTCTAATTTGTCAGACAGATTCGGGATTGAGGGTAGGGGGACAGGCAATAGAAAAAGATGTCTACGAAGGGGTTGGTGAAACAATTTTGGCTACCTTAATGACTTCATAATTATTTGTTTTGAAAACACTATTAGAAAAAGCTCAGATCCTTCCTAGGCAGCCCTTACTTATATAGGCTTGAATGGATGTGTGGAGTTTGGTTTTACAATAATAGCCAACTCATTTTGTGAACTCTGGCAACCCTCTGCTCACAGCGTAAAATTAACTTTGGCTTCCCATGTTTTTAATATCTATTGAAAAAAATAAAAGTAACTCTTTCTGTTTTGCAGTAGCCATTTAAGTTAAATCTACTTTCCTCCATAAAGTCAGTGAAGAGGGTTCTTGGGTTTTGTATTTAACATAAATTTAACTGTGCAGTGTGGTTTAAGGGGAGAGTCAAAGGCAAGCAGAAGTTTGAATCTGAAAAGTATCTCAGAGTTCCTTTTTCCAGAAGATCAGAAGTAGGAGATGTTGTGACTTGGATCCCCTGTGGGCTTAGAACCCCCGAATCCTTACTCCTAGCCCACTGTGCTTTCTGGTGAAAAGCTGCAGGGAATGGCTTTAGTAATGTGCTAGGACCCACATTTTAGCTCTCTCTGTGGAAGGAGGACCACATCCACTTCTTCTATTATTGAGTCTTAGTTAGAACATTATGTTCATTGAACCCGACTCAGAGATTTGATAACTATATGCAGCAGTTAGCTTGGGTCACTTCCTGGTAGCTTAGTATTGTAATTATAAAAGAGACATTTAACTGAGAGGTGATGGTGGAGGAGGAGTGGCTAAGGTGACTCAATTTCGACCTGAGCACAGGGAAAGACAGGGATGATAAAACGATGCTGAGGCATCACTTCAGGTCTAAGAACTCAGGACATTTATTTATTGTGTGATAATCTCTTCCTTCATACTTTGTGCTTTCTAGTTGCTGTGTAGCCAAACCAATAATTTGGAATAATACTCTTTTTTAAGTATGATCATGAATATTGATAATGGCATCTTACCTTTGTTGAACACTTAGTGTGTACCAGGTATAGGGTTAATAAATCCCTTTCTCTGTATGGATGAACTACTGATTTTCAAAGGTCATTCGTGTAAAACCACATTGACTCTTTCTTTGGCATTCTTTTTAATTCAGAAGATGTCAGGATCAAACAGTAGCAGGTTATTAGCATGAGCATAAATAATTTTCATTCAGAAATACAGTAGCATCAGATATTAGGGGATTCTTGTTAATACAATGCCAAATAAGAGGAATATGGTGTATTTAGATAGGAAAGATGTGGCTAATTAGTTTTATTTTAAGAGATTGTTCGTAGTATTGTTAGTACAGAAGAGTAGCATAATCCCTTTTAGAAAGATAGGAAGATATGTTTATATTTCTTATAAAGAGAGAACAGTGGGATTCTTTTAGAATAAAAATATGCATTGCAGAAAAAATAGTCTATGTTGGCCTTGTTAGTACTGTAAGTTCATTCCAAACTAGATACCAGTCAAACATTTCTGCGGCATTTCAGTTGTCTTAACTAAAAGTGGAACTGTCAAAAACTAGCATTGCTTTTATGATTAGTTTTTTGACGACCATTAATTATGTCTGCTTGAATTCTCTTAGGTTTACATCTGTGTTGTGTATCCTAAAGTTTTCTCTGAAAATTTATGGTTTTATTCCTTTATGCAATTTCACATTATCCTGTGCTTTAAGGAATCATCAAAATATTGGCATGTCCTTGTTGTAACAAAGGTACTTCCTTGTCCATCAGCTAAAACCTCAGACTGTAGACACAGCTCCTGAGATAATCAAGGAAGGTTTCCAGCAAGAACCTGAAATCATCTAGGGCAGAGGTTCTCAGCTGGGGGCAGCTTTGCCCCTCAGGGACATTTGGCTATGTCTGGAGTCACCTTTGGGGTTCCACCTGGGGTGGGTTATGTGGGTCTCTAGTAAGTAGAGGCCACGGATACTGCTCAACATCCTATAATGCACAACATGGCCTCTACAGCAGAGGACACTCTAGCCCAAAATGTCAAGAGTGCTGAGGTTGAGAAACCCTGCTGAAGTACAATTTTCTGGGCCCAGCGTCTTGAAATGGCTTATCCAGTGTCCCCAGCTCCCTGTTTCTGGCAGGGAACCTAGATCTCTAAATGCAAACCCAGGATTCTTTTAATCACTCTAGGCTTCCGTTTTGTACAGTTCTCTCTCTGTTTCTCTCTAATACATTTATAAAGATAATACATGTTTGGGGTAGAAAATTTACGTACTATAGAAGGGTATAAAATGGAAAGAAAAAGGAACCCAATTCTGCCATTGAAATAGTTCCTTTTCATATTGCAGTAAATGTATTTCCAATTCCCTCCTTCTGCTTTTCTCCACATACAGACATTTAGACCAAATCACTTTAGATAAATGGGGCATCCCTCATATAAACTGTGTGCTGGTTTGTTTACTTGGCAAAGGTCTCCTGGAGGGCCCTTGGTGAATCCACTGCTGGGAAAGGAGGCGGACAGCCATGTGGTCGGGCAGAATTTCCCCAATAGGGGAGACCTTCTGTGCACTGTGCCCGTTTTACACGCAATCTGTGCTTTGCAGCCATTCTCGGAAGGATGATGAATCAGTGAAAAGAGCTGATTCTGTATGTATGCCATTCTTTTTCATGGCTGTATCTTATTCTATTTAAAAATTCATTTTAAAATGCTTTCCTCTTTGCCAAAGGCAGCAAGTTTCATCATATTAATGTTATATTAAGTCCTTGAGTTCTACCTTTTTTTTTTTCTGATGTCTAGTTTGAGATTGAAAGTACCTTGAAAGCCAAAATATATATATATCCATTGAGATGTTTAACTGAGGCCATCTGAAGAAAATATTATTGGGGTGAATTCTCTGAATGTATCAGTGGGGGCAACAAGTCACTGGGGCCCGGTGATCTTGCCATCTTCGTTACTATTTAAATCATTTGGCAGCTCTTCCAGAAGCAGCCAGATTGTAATGTAAACATCTGTTACCTTTTCTCTGCTTTCAGAACTGATTATGCAACCAGGCTTCACATCAGAGACCCACAGCTTTCTTCATCTGTATTCCTGGATTAATTCCTTTTCTCTCTCTCATGGACACATCCACAGACTCAAATCAAAAGAGCCATAAAATTGGTTACCATGAGCTCAGTCCTCCCAGGATAAAACTCCTATCTTCTTTGTGTTCTGTCCTGCTCTGTGCAGACTGTCGGGTCGGCTCAGGAGCTTAGAGCTCCATTAACCAAGTTGGAGGATGACTGAGTCTGTCCCCTGGTACCTCTCATTCTCCATGTGTACTGAATTCCTACCGCCTCAAACCCTAGGGGCTGATGCTCAGCTAAGGAAGTTTGGGAAACTAACAGGTTAATATTTAAACATCCCCAATAAGGGCACATAGGGATAAGAGTGATGTGCAAGGGGTGTGCAAGGAGACATTTACATGGAGTTGAACATTTGATAGTAAATGTCTCTTGCACTAGTTTCTGCTGGTATTTGCCATATTTACATTAAGCGATGTTTGAAATATTTTGTTGACCTTTTAAAAAATGATAGTAGCAACAATGACTATCATTTGTTGAATAAGGATATTGCTGGCTACTGCACCAAGCGTTTACAAAAATTGTGTTAAAATACAAATAATAGAAGTTTACCTATTTAATACCATTGAACTGTATGCTTTAAAATTTGTAAGTCCATTCACATTGTTGAGCAGCCATCACCACCATCCATCCTCAGAACTCTGTTCATGTTGGAAAACTGAAACTCTACTCAGTAAACAACATCTCTGCATTTCCCCTCCCTTCAGCCCCTGGCAGTTACCATTCTGTTTTGTATCTTTACAAATAGAGCTGCTCTAGGATCCTACAATATTTATCCTTTTGCGACTGGCTCGGTTCACTTAGCATGATGTCTTCAAGGCTCATCCGTGTTGTAGTGTGTGTCAGAATTTCCCGACTTTTTAAGTTTGGATACTATTCTCCTGTGTGTATACACCATGTTTTGTTTACCCTTTCATCCTCCATGGACGCTCGGGTAGTGTCCACCTTTTGGTTATTGCGAATAAAGGTGTTATGTACACAAATCCGTTGGAATCTTTGCTTTCATTTCTTTCGGGTAAATACTCGGAAGTGGAATGCCTAGGTCATATAGTAATTCTGTTTTAAATTTTTTGAAGACTTGCCGTCCTATTTTCCATAGAGAATGTATCCTTTTACTGCACTGAGAATTTTGATGCACTGTCTCATTCAATTCCCATACCCGCCTCCCCACCCCCCCACCATACACACACACCAAGCCCTCCAAGATAGCCATAGTCATCGTCCCCATCCTGTGCATGAGAAAAGTAAGGCACGTTGGCAGGAAGCCACACAGGTAGCTTGTGAAAGAGCCATGATTTGAACCCAGGCAGGACAGTAGAGCCAATGCTCTCACTAGAGTATCCATTCTTCCAATTGAGGAAAGATTGACTGGACTACTCCTGCGTAGGGCACAGGGATGGGGGGTGGGGGCAGCTAAGAACTGAGTAACAAACACGCTGATTCCAGAGAGAAGCTGTGAAAGTCCTCGCCCTGCCACGTGGAGGAGTTTGATTGAGATGTGGGTCAGATGCTCATTGAGAAATTGATCTGTAATCAGAATAACCAGAGGGCAGTAAATACACACTGTGGTTATTTTGGCTGCAAATAATGGTGCTGCCTCCAGTCCTCTGGCAGTTAGTAACCATGCAGCCCATGTTTTTTAAAACGCCATGCCAGTTTTGTTCCTTGCTGGAGGTTGGGGGTGGTAGTGGGTTGAGACAGTACAAGGAAATGATCAAGACCAAGGTAAGCCTTAAGCTGGCTCTGAGTGATTACCGTAGTTTTACTTTACAGAGACAGTAGACAGAGGACTTGGGCATTTTTTTTTTCCCCACCAAAAGCACAGCTTAATGAAGTGACTGCAAAAGAAAGCACGTATAGTCACTTTAGAGAATTAACAATTGATCAGTTTTGTGGTGCCCGCATCCTTTATAAGCACCCCATGTTTATTCATTATTGTGATTACACAGCGTAAGCGGCCTGGCTTGATGTGATGAGCCAAAGCAAGATGCGAAGACATTTAAATATACTTGAAATTAAAGTCTGCACAAATAGGTATCTGAAGGGATATTCTAATTTGATTCTAAAGACCTAGAAATAAGCCTCCATCTGGGGGTGGGGGTGGGGGTGGATCCTTCTGGAATCCTAAATCAGATGTGTGTAGTTCAAATATTTCTGAACCATAGCATAAATAGACATGAACTTACAAGCAGTTGACTACATCCATATATGAGTTGCACTGCCTTCATTTACTGAGAAGTAAGTGACAAGGGAATATGAATATTGGGTTCATGCTGATTATAGTTTTTAAATTTTTTGTCCTCTGCAAATCTTGGATTTTTAAAAAGTCTATTTCATATTATCACTGTTGCTTGGTGATGCCCCCCATTCTGGTATGATTGCAGTTCTTAATATTATTACTTGGACCAGTGCATAAGAATCACCTGGTATAGTTCAGTTCAGTTCAGTCACTCAGTCGGGTACGACTCTGTGACCCCATGAACTGCAGCATGCCAGGCCTCCCTGTCCATCACCAACTCTCGGAGTTTACCCAAACTCATGTCCATTGAGTCAGTGATGCCATCCAACCATCTCATCCTCTGTCGTCCCCTTCTCCTCCTGCCCTCAATCTTTCCCAGCATTAGGGTCTTTTCCAGTGAGTCAGCTCTTTGCATCAGGTGGCCATAGAATTACCTGGAGGATTTTGTTAAAATACCCGTGTCTTACCTCCAGGGCTCCTGGTTCAGGGAGTCTGGGCTGGAGCCTGATAATGTTCACTTCTGACAAGTCCCCATAGAGCCTCTCAGACCATACTTGACTTAACACTTCTTTTTACAGCTCATCTTTTGATTTAAAATTTTTAAAATGAAAAATTTTAGAAAAAGGACTATGTTATTAGGTGGTAGGTTTTATGTTTTGTAATACATTGATGTTTTTCTAAATAGAATGATTCTGGAGATGAATTTAAATTCCTGGGCCCAAAATACAAATTAAATGTTGGTTAGATAGGTGTTATGGGTGAGAAACCGATGTTGATTATGTCCGTAAGTTTCCTTTAGAGCATAAGATACATTTTCTGTGGCTGAGAACTTTTCTTAAAATTAATTTACTTTAATTGAAGGATAGTTACTTTACAATATTGTGGTGGTTTTTGCCATGCATCGACATGAATCAGCCACCCATGCTAAACCCCTGAACCGCCCTCCCAAGAATCTATTGTTTAAATGGATGTTGAGGAAATTTTGTTGTGTGGAGCACGTAACATGCATATTGCCTCTTTCTGTCGTTGGACTGATGTCTGTATTGACTAGGGAAAATGTGGCTTCTAAGTCCATATACTTTTGAGTCTAATTTAAATTGTAATCCTGTCGGCAGGCGACATACAATGATTTCGTCTCTGTATAGTTAAGACTCAGCAGATGTTAAAAGCTGATGTGGATTTAAGATTTCATCCATTCTGGGGATAATTGAAGGTTCAGTCAGGACCAGAAGATGGAGATGTAGATGGAGTTACGGTACTTGAGGGGATATGGAAAGTTTTTGCACAGATGCCTGGCTTCTTGTGTTCTCCTACCACTTGGAGGAATAAATTATCTCCTGTGTTTGCTGAAGTGAAAAGCTTTTGGTGGATTTGACTTTTGTCTTGCACTGTTAAAAAAAAAATGTGAAGTTTGCAAACTGAAGTCTCTTCTGAATAAAAGACAAATGAGAGGGGGTTGATTTTTAATAAATCTTCAGTCTTTTTTTAAATTGGGGTTTTATGATTATTTTTCAGAGATAGCTCAACTTACAGAAACATGTGGCTGTTGGCAGGAAGGGAAGAACTGGTAACCACCAAGAAGAGAGGATGGGCTGGATCAAGGGCATTTAATCTCCTTTGTCTCCAGAGCTATGTTTTAATTGCATAGCTGGTTTGCGGTGATACTTTCCTGGAGGCTGTGGCACATTGCATGTGACTAGGTTTGTACTAACGTTTTCTTGGGACCCATCAGTCACTGTTGTCCCTTTGACTGGTTTTTACTTTGGTCATCTCTGCCCAACTGTCAAGATGCTGTGGCTCTCCTTCCCTGGCTGCCTGCCACTGTGCCCTTTGTCCCCTCCAGCACTCAACTCTAGACAGTTAGAAGATGAGGCTTCCAAGTTGAAAGGCAGCTGAGGGCACGACAGAAGATAGCTTACATGGAAGACTAAATGGCAGAAGCATCCAAACAACAAAATTACCTGATTTTTTTTTTTTTTTTTTAAGAACAAATATCCACTTAGGAAAGAAACATGGCATTTGGTTTACTGTAGAGCCTGGTGAATGTAGACTGTATTCTCTGCTGGCTGAGAATGGCTGTCAGTGTTATTACAACTGCTAGCGTTGAGTCTCATGGACAAGGGTGACATCAGTTGTAATACAGGATCATAGTGACCTTGTGGGAGCCCCGCTGGTTAACTCATGAGTTCTAAAACAGTAAAAGCAAAATTAGAATAACATGAAAGGTACAGTTCAGTTCAGTTGCTCAGTCATGTCTAACTCTTTGTGACTTCATGGACTGCAGCACGCCAGGCTTCCCTGTCCATCACCAACTCCTGGAGCTTGCTCAAACTCATGTCCATTGAGTCGGTAATGCCATCCAACCATCTCATCCTCTGTCATCCCCTTCTCCTCCCACCTTCAGTCTTTCCCAGTATCAGGGTCTTTTCAAATGAGTCAGTTTTTCACATCAGGTGGCCAAAGTATTGAAGTTTCAGCTTTAGCATCAGTCCTTCTAATGAACATTCAGGACTGATTTCCTTTAGGATGGATTGGTTGGATCTGCTTGCAGTCCAAGGGACTCTCAAGAGTTTTGTCTGACATCACAGTTCAGAAGCATCAATTCTTTGGTGCTCAGCTTTCTTTATAGTCCAACTCTCACATCCATACATGACTACTGGAAAAACCATAGTTTTGACTAGCCCGACCTTTGTTGGCAAAGTAATGTCTCTGCTTTCTAATATGCTGTCTAGGTTGGTTATAGCATTTCTTTCAAGGAGCAAATGTCTTTTAATTTCATGGCTTCAGTCACCATCTGCGGTGATTTTGAAGCCCAAGAAAATAAAGTCTGTCACTGTTTTCATTGTTTCTCTGTCTATTTGCCATGGAGTGATGGGACCAGATGCCATGATCTTAGTTTTTTTAATGTTGAGCCAGCTTTTTCACTTTGCTCTTTCACTTTGATCAAGAGGCTTTTTAGTTCTTTTTTGCTTTCTGCCATAAGGGTGGTGTCATCTGCGTTTCTGAGGTTATTGATATTTCTCCCAACAATCTTGATTCCAGCTTGTGCTTCACAAGCCTGGCATTTCGCATGATGTACTCTGCATATAAGTTAAATAAGCAGTATAATATACAGCCTTGACAATATACAGCCTTGACGTACTTCTTTCCCAATATGGATGAAAGGTGCAGATCATGTTTAATTATCTCTCTACCCACTTCTGTTATTCACTCCCCAAATTTTATAGTTTGGCTTATATTTTTCTGCACATATTTATAATATTTAGTATGCTTTATCCAAATGTGAAGAGAAAGAATGTATTGATCACGTCTCAGAAGACTCTCTGTAACCATTTTAAGTTGATTTGTCAATGCTCACTGATCAACAGAAGTAGGAGGCCTATCTGGCATTTAATTTAAAGTTTAAAATGCAGAAATGTCAAAATATAGTAATTTGCTATATTTATGTTATTTACATTGTGTATGTTTTAAAAAATATATGTGTGTGATGTTTTACTTTTTATTTTGCTTAAATAGTAACATATAATAATTTGTGTTGTCTTCCAGGTCTACCTATGTTGATACATTAATAGCACTTGTCCATTTCTTAATTTGCTTCTTAAACTTTTATTTTTGGTGTTCTAGGTCTTCATTCATGTGCTCTAGCTGCAGCGAGCCGCTGGAGAGTTGCAGCGCACAGGCTTCGCGTTGCAGTGGCTTCTCTTATGGAGCACAGGCTCTAGGGGCTCAGTAGTTGTGGCTCATGGGCTTGGCTGCCCCATGGTATGTGGGATCTTCCTGGAACAGGGATCCAATTGGCATTCCTTGGCATTGCAAGGTAGATTCTTAGTCACTGGACTGCCAGGGAAGCCACTTGTGCACTTATTTAACTGCCATTAATGTTCACTTATGAATCTACTACATTTTAATTAGCCATTCTCATACAGACAGGCATTCATATTTCCCCATTTTTTTCTATTACAGTGAGTATTATGAGAATATTGTTGAGCAAATTTGTACCTGACACTGAGACCCAGTGTTCACTGTTGAAAGCCCTCTCATAATTACACATCTCTTTGTAGCCATGTGTATGTGTTTTTCTGGAGTGGAAGTGGAATTGCTGGATCAGAGGATATGTTTTAGAGCATCAAGTTGCTTAAGAATGCATCTGGAAAATGTGGGGATGCAGAACGCCCCATTCATTATTGTGTTCTCTTGGAATCAAGATGTACAAACTCCAGAAGTCAGGCCCTGGGCTTTCTAGATGAACAGCCTTTTAATTTCCAATAGAACTTTCTGTGATGAGGAAGAGTGTTCTAAAATCCATGCTGTCAGCTCTCGTAGCCACTAAGTGACCACTGAGCACTTGAAATGTAGCTATTGTGACCAAGGATCTGAATTTTAAATTTTACTTCATTTTAATTAATTTAACTTTAAATTGAAATAGCCACATCTGTTTAGAGACTCACATTTTAGACAGTTATAAGTGGGAGGTACTCACCATCCAGGGAGTACATTTACTGTTTTACTTTTCAGTGCCAGAGTGTTTTAGAAAGTGACTCATGCAGAGGTGGAAATGTAGTCTGTTTTGTTCAATAAGAGGCTTAAGATGTGTTAACTGAAAATAAAGAGATAAATAATCTAATGAAAGCAAGATGCTGCTGTTAAGATTTATTGGGCACTTTTCCCCCTCGTTGAGAGACTGTTGTCTGCTCTACATGGTTGGGCTGCCTGGTGGGAGCTGTGCAGTTCTACTGGGGCAGTTCTTTGTAAAGTGAATTGATGGCTATGTAAATACAGCCATTAACCTTAAGCACCTCGGACAGCTCCTTGGGCGCTGCCGCTCTCTTGCCCTTGAAAATGTCAGTTGATGGATGTCAAGATATAAAAAAAAATTTTTTTCCTTTTCCTCTAACTGGTTGAAGCAGTGATCCTTGCATGTCACAGCTAAAGGAACCAGTGAAATTGAGGACCTACTAGATGTAAATACTATAACAGGGGCTGGGAACTCTTTTCTTGCAGAAGGTTATTTTAAAGGCTTACTCTCAATATGAGAGATAGGACTGTGTATTTGTATGTACATCTTATTTTTTAAAAATACACCTTGTTTTAAGGAAATGATGTTTTATACTTCTGGAATTTTTATGTATTTTAAAATTAGGCATACTTTGCCATCAAAACAATACCTTCTTTTCCTTCTCTTAGAAGAGTTTTTGAAGTAGATTGAGTGAGGGTGATGGAGACAGATTAGTAAGATTCCCATGTTGAACATGCGTTTGTTTGCAGGGAAAGCCAAAGTTGTATTAGAGGTAGTAGAGAAACATGGTGATTGCCAATGTCTTGATTTTCTGTCTGATCTCATCTGAGCCCTCGCCCCCTTGCTTGCTTTCTGGTGATCCACTGGCCATCCATCTTTCCCCTAGAACGCACTAAACTTATTACTTCTTCAGTGGCTCTGTACTTGCCTTGGAATGTGCATCCTCTGTTAGTTTTCCTCTTCTTTCCTGATTGGCTCCTTCTCATCCTCTAAGTCTCACATGTTCCCTTGAGTACTTATGTCTTTTACATACTTGACCCAACAGTGATCTGCCCCGTATAAAGCAGTGGTGGGAGTTTCCAGTTGTTATTATATGGAAATCCTTGAAAAGCTGCAGCTCAGAGTGTCAAGACGCATTGTCATTATTCCTGAAGTTCTGCCAGAGGCCACGTTCCTTCTGCCAAGTTGTAGTGATCTTCCATAAGGCTGGGCATTGGAGTGAAAACTCAGAGGTATTGAATTCAGAGTTTAGGTTTCTGCTGTCTCATTCCATGTTACATAAATGCCGTCGTTTCTCTGAACTCTTAAGTCTTTTCCACATTGATACACAGGGGTGTGTCAGCAATAGAGGACTTAATTCTACTCTTGGGTTCAATGAGATATATACACATATGGTTTTATCTATAAATATCACCAGAGGCAAAAACCTAAAAGTTTAAACCGTAAAATACTTTGGTCTCATGATAAGTGCAATTGAGGTACTATTTATGCCTGAAATCTTTTATTATGTTAACAGGATAAGGAAGTATGTGATACTGACCAGTTTGAGAAGAAATGTCAAACTGAGAGGAAATACAAATAACAGTGAATGTCGCCTTCTAGGGTGCTGAAATGCAGAGAGGTTCCCTGAAGTGACAAAAGACAGCATGTTGGACAGTCGTCATTTCTTTCATTTATTTAATCCTTGATGGTCATCCATACAAAGTGTACATATACAATACAGGCTTACGGAAGAGATGCTACTTGCCTATATCTTTCCACCTCCCTTCATAATGGAACCCTGATTTCTAGCCAGGCACCTGCTGTGTGGAATCACGACCAGATTTTAACAGCCTCTCTCATGGTATGAAATGAATGTAGAAACCCTGGGTGGTGTTTCTGGGGTGTCTTCCTAAAATCAAGATGGGAACCCTTCTTGGATATCTTAAATCCTAGAAGGTGAAGTAGTGGTTGATACTGCAGCAGCCATCTTGGACTGTGAGGTGACCTTGGGAATGAAAGGCAGATGGCTGAAGAGAAAAACGGAAGTAGCCTGAGACCCTGCTGTGTGGAACTGAGCTACCTGCCCTGGCCTGCCTACCGTTTGACTAAATTTTTGTAAAGGAGCAAGCCTGTATTTTTTTATGTCGTTGTCACATGCAGTGAGATGAAATGATACAAGTGTAATGCAGTGACAAGTAAGGTTACAACGTCCCTGAATGAGTTCATAATGTGGTAGAAGAGTTTACAGTCCAGAATATGGGCTTCCCTGGTGGCTCTGTGGTAAAGAATCCACCCGTCAGTGCAGGAGATGCAGGTTCGCTCCCAGATCCAGGGAGATCCCCTGGAGGAGGAAATGGCAACCCATTCCACTATTCCTGCCTGGAGAACCCCACGGACAGAGGAGCCTGGTGGGCTACAGTCCACGGGGTCACAAAGAATCCGACATGACTTAGCGACTGAACAACAACAGCAAATCCAGAACACCCTTTCAAGTTATGTGTAGACCTAGCTTTGGTTCTCAAAAACCCACTGGAGGGAAGGCTACATTGTACAACAGATTTTGAATCAAAGGAATGAATACTACACAGGTTGATCCTGAAAACCATTTCTGGGAGAGTCACTCAGAGATACTCTACGGTTTGGGGACAAGAAGTGAAGAAGACAGCCAAGGCTATTAACGGCCATCAGAGACTTCTCCAAATTGCCCATATTGAAGTTAGTTACAACTCATTCTCAAATAAATTGAAGCCTTACCCTTTTGATGCATCTTGACAGGAAATGTGTATTTACTGCCTGAAACGAGTCTAGTTGCTGAGCCACAGTATTTCATAAATGATTAACATTAGACAGAGGCAGTAGAAACCTCATGCTTTTTCATAAATAGCATTCCACAAGAAAGAATTTTTCACAATCGCAAGATATTTACCCTGTTTCCAAAAGGACAAATTCACCCTGGTAGATTTTTAACTTGTTTGTCATAAAATAGTTCCTGCTTTCACACATGGAGAGATAGTCACTTAAAATCTAAGGAGATGAGCAGATACATTCAGTGTATCTTGATCAATTCAATATTTATTGAGTGAGGATAGGACTTTATAAGTTTCTTCCTTTCTCCATGTATTTCTCACATGCTTATTTTGCATGAGGTGGTGGATGTGATTCTTGATTTTAATATGGATTTCATATTCAGTGAGCTTTCAGTGTAGTAAGGGAGATTGAGCTGCAGTGGAGATCAGTGTGGAAGAAATAGGCCTTTTGAAAGTTCAGAGGTGGGAAAATTCATGTTCCATCACCCTTTCACAGTTGCTCTTTCTTATCAGCCAATTAGCACCTTAGTTATTTTCTATTGGTGCTTTTCCAACAACACCCTTAAATGTTTATACTTTGAAGATACACTAGTGGCTTGAAAACAAAAAAGGACTCTAGAATTGGTTGTTTTTTAAGCAAGAACTAACCTGAGGGCAGAGTAAACATTCTGGAAAAAAAATGGCCACTTACACAAGAAACTAACTTCTAATATTAGCTTCTGATACGTCGAGATTGCATTGTCTTTTGTGGCTAGGATCTTCTAATAATACTCAATGATAATAATAGGATAATAATTATTATCCTATAATAATAATAGCATGATAATAATAATAGGATCTTCTAATAATACTCAATGACTTAGTTGTCATTGGATCAGACCTTAGAGTTCAGACACACACTGTGGGCTTTCTAAAGTCAGGATTTGGTGCCAAGAATCTTATCATATTGGGTGTTCGACGACAGCGTCTTGAGTGAGGAGAGATTAGGAAAGTAGGTAACTTTATGGGCAACATCAGTGGCAAAGACAGAAATTAGCTGCTAGAGCCAGGATCCGCCAACTTTTTCTGTACACGGCCATATAGTAAATATTTTAGGCTTTGTGGGTCACGTGGTCTGTGGTACAACTTTTAAACTCTGCTGTTGCAGCGGGAACAGAGCCAGAGACATAATGTAAATGAGTGAGCAAGGCTATGTTCCAATAACATCCTATTTGTGAACATTGAAATTTGAATTCCATATGATTTTCACATGTCAAGAAATACTATCCTTTAGATTTCACTCAACCATTTAAAAATGTAAAAAACCATTCTTAGTTTTGGGGTTTTAAAAAACAGGCAGTGGGCTGGATTTGGTCCCTGGATTTGTTTTTTTTCATTCTGGGCTACAGTAAAGGTTCTTTTGACTTTCCTCTTTAGCTAAGGTGTGTGCTGTTCATAGTTTGGTGATTTCCAAATTTCAGTCTTTTGCATACTGCCTTTGAGCGGTTTGTTTTGTTTTACCATATTTTCCCATATTTTCATTGAAACAGACGTGTCCATTCTCATCTAAACAATTATATTAATGAAATACAGTCTAAATGCATCCGTGTTTGAATATTAATTACTAAAATGGAACATACTATCACGTCACATACCATACTGACTTAGTACTTTTTAATTTTTAAAAATTGAGGTATCACTTCTAATAAAGTACCCAAAGCTGAACCATTAGAACTTAGTGAATTTGCACAGATGTACTTCTGGGTGGCACCCCACAGGCCTGCAAGCCTTGTAGTTGCCCAGCCCCTGAGGAAAGAGCCCGGAGACAGTGACAGAGACATCAGTAGCTTATTGGACAAGGGATCTTTAGCAAAGGGTCCTGGAGTGACACTCCATCATTGACAGCAGACGGCAGGCAGGGCATGGCAGCAGTCTACTGAAGAGACGAGGGGGCTACCATTTATAGAGGGAACTCACTAGTTACCAGGGAAACCAGCAGCTGGGGCAGGGACAAGCATGCAGGCAGTTACTGATTAAGCCCTATAATTCAGAGGGTTGGATTGTCATGTGAATGAAACAAGGCCTGGTTGAGCAGGGAATGTACAGAGAGCAAGACAACAGCCATCTTGAATGGCCTGACCATATTACATACACCCTCACAAAACCACTATTCAGAAAGACTGCAAAATTCCAGCTCCCAGATGGGTCCCTGGTATCGCTTTCTACTCATACCCAGCCCATCTTAGGTGACCTCTACTCCACCTCTGCCAGCAGAGCTTAGTTTTCTCTCTTTTATAGCTTTGTGTGAATGGAAACGTACAGCCTGTGTTGCTTCCCATCTGAATTGTTTGGTGCGTTTCATGTCTGTTGCATGTAATGGTAGTTCTTTATTGCTGTGTAGTGTTTCATTGTATGAACAAATCACTCTACTCATCCATTCTATGTAGAACATACAGGCTTCTTCTAGCCTGTGCTTTAGGCTGCTGTGAACTCTCACCATGTTATTGGTTGACATACACACTTCTTTCTGTTGCATATACTCGTGTTTTTCAGACTGGTTGTTTGAACCAGGGCTATTTCCTGGCAGAATTGTTATAAAAGTAAAACACAGTTAACACTTAAATTAACAGAAATTTTCTTTAACTAATCTGTACCAAGTTTTTAAGTAGAGTTAATATATAATATTGCATTAGATTTAGTTGTACAACATAATGAATGGGTATTTGTATATGTTGTAAACTGATCCCCACAATTCTCCTTACCGTCCATGCATCCCTCACTACACAGGTACAGATACTTTCTTGTGATAAGATCTTTGAAGTTTGAATCTCTCAGCATTTCCAAAAATGCAACACAGTATAATTAACTCTAGTCACCATGTCGGACATCACATTCCCATGACTGACTGACTTTGGATGAGCCGAGCTTTCTTTTTCAGGCTTCACAGGTGGCTGTATTGGTAAATAATCTACCTGCCAATGCAAAAGACTTGGGTTCAATTCCTGGGTTGAAAAGATCCCCTGGAGAAGGAAATGGCAACTCATGAGGGCCTGGTAGTCCGTGGGGTCACAAAGAGTTGGACATGACTTAGTGACTGAGCACACACAATGCTTAAATAGCACTTATGCTGTGTGAAATGCTATTCTGAATCCATTGGATTTATCAGCTCTTCTTGCTGGGATGAGTAGGGTTGTTGTCTGTGTTTTATAGGAAGCTAAGGAACAGAGTGATGAACATTTGGCCAGGGTCACCAGCTAGTAGCTTAGAGAGCTTGAATTTATTTCTGTCTCTCTTGGTCTTCCCATCTCAGTCTGTCTCTCATTGAGAAAGTCTTTCAAGCATTGATCAGATTAATTACACTGATTTTTTTCCCCCAAATGTAGGAACTACCGTGTGTAGGACCCTGTGCCAGAGACAGGGTAAGTGAGGAACAGCATTGCAAGCTGATCTCCAGCAGCTCATGATTTGAGCTGGAATTTGAACCCAGGTGTGGCTCCAAGGGCTCTGCCTGTAATTATTCTGCTAAGTAAAACAAGCTTCATTTTGGTCCGTTCTTCCCTGTCTCTTCCAGCACCTCTCTCCTTCTCTTTCTGGGCTCTTTGCTGCCCCCACTGGCCATGCTGTGTACTGCAGGCCCCTGGCTCTCTTCCTGGTTGGCCAGCTTTGTTTTGCAAACTCACCTAGCCACCACCTGCGACAGGGGCAGAACAGAAAACTGAATTCTGGTGTCACTTGCCTGGATTTAAACCTTGGCTTCAGTTATAACTATTTGTGCAACCCTTTCAGGTGTCCTTGTCCATAAAATGGAGAAAATATCACCTGAGCAGTGTGTGGGAAATGTGTATACAGCTCATAGCACAGTGTTTGACACACGGGAAGTTTTCATTAGATAGAATCAGCTATTGTTTTTATTGCTATTTATTTTGGTTGTTGTTATTCAACATATGTGTCATTAGGGCTGTTTCAATGAATAACTGGGCAGCTGAAAGCCTCCCCATATTAATTCCTCTAGGACAGACAATTCCTTAATAACCCCAAGAGTTGATCTGTAGTAGGATAGCCTGGCTGGGGAGATATTTGGGGGGCATGGTTCCCTCCCCCACTGCCTTCAGTCACACCTTTGCCAGCAGCCAGCCAGCCTGCGTTAAGAACCTGGATAAATACCTTGAACCTGCAAAGTGAGCTCCACAAGTGGTTTAACATCCATTTTAACATCCTCACAGAGGAAAATACCTGAGTACTGTTTTCTTTCAATTTTGTTAATCTCTAGTGGTTTTCTGAAGCCCAGAGAGGGTATCCGTAGGGCTTTCTGATTTTCAGGGTTTTAACAGAAGAACAGGTGAGTTTGAGCTCTTGGGTCTTAAAGGGACAGCCAGGAATCCCAGAGCACTTGAATGGGAGCCAGCAGCACCTTGGTCCTCCTGTTTTCAGCTCAGCCAGTTATTAATTCTCTCTGAATGCAGCGGCACACACACAGATGAGGAAGGTTGATTAACGGCTTCCTGCTTGCTCGCTCATCTGGTCCCAGACACTTTGAAAATGCAGTGGGAAGAGGGTGGGGGAAACTAGGGGTGTTCACTGGGCAGAAAAAAAGAAAAACCCAGTGTAGTGTTGGATGTCCCATTTTGCACTGGTGCTGCTGTTTTGCATTTAATTAGTGGCCAGTCCTTAAGCCAGGCATGTAACATTTTGGTTGTGTCCTTGAGCTGCTACAGTCTTTTAATCACAGGCCCCCTGCCCCACTTCTTTTGATGTACTATTCTACAGGCAAATAAAAGACCCAGATTTGATTCCACGGGACTGGTAAAAGTAGAAGCGGGGGGGTGGTTTGGGTTTGTAGGTCTTTCCTGATGTTTCATGATTAAAGGGGCCCTGGCAGGTGAAGAGAAAGAAATTGGCTTGTGTAACCCTTAAGGAGAGGGTTTCCCTTTAATGTCTCAAGAAGTGGAAAACAGACGATGGGGAAAATAATAGAATGGGATAATGGAATAAAGGTGCAGGAAATATTCTGTGAGCCTGGACCAAAAGAATGAAGGAGAAGAATCAGTGATTCACCCAAACGTAGCGGATGAAACATTGATCCAGGGGAGCTTACAGGAGGGGACTGAGGCCTCCGAGGTGAGGTGCAGAGAATTAAAATGATTTCACGGCGCTTGGGCTGATGAGTTGGGTGCTAGAGCCCTCCGTGTGGGTAAGGTAGCCCTGTCTGCTGACACATACATCCCAACATACAGACACCCTCTCCAGGAAGGTTTGCGGCATTTTATTTTTCTGTTTCAGCTTGTTAGATGTACTGTGTATACATCAAGCTATCTTCCTTCCCTGTCCCCAACTTGCTACCCCACCAAGATTACAGGTATTTCTGGGTCTCGCCTCTTTATTGGTCCTCTGGTTTATTTCCAAGTCATGCAGTGGCGGGTGGTGTCCAGCATATAGAAGACTTTCAAATATTTGTGGAGCAGATAATTTGTTTGGGGGATTCTCCTCTGTTGGAGACGTCTCCATTTTAGGGAATCCTCTTCTGAGCGTCTGGCTTCCGGTTGCTGTTCGGTGTATGTGTGTGTGTCTGCACAACCTGTGTGACCTCTCTCACAGCTTGTTTCTCCCACTGTAAAACAGAGTTGATCATTTCCATCACCTAGGGTGAATGTGAGGGACACATGACCTCACATGGGGACCTCATCTGGCACTGTGTCCCACACATGATGCCTCCCCTGTCCTTTTTACTGTCTCAGTCCAAAATCTGCAGGGAATGTTCTTCTAAAAAACAAAGAAGAGGAACATTTAGTTCTAATGGACAGCAAGCTCTTAGTTGTTGATGTTTTGTCTTTATTTTATGAGAAGATGATAGAGGTGTGGGTGAAAGCAGCAAGAAATGTCCAAATGCGGGCTTCTGTAGGAAAAAAGAAAAAGGATTGTAGAGGATTAATCTTTGCAGTTCATTGTATCGATTGGCTTGGCATAATTGCTCATCTCTCGAACATCATCTGCCTCTTTGCTCTCGGCAGCAAGCTGCTAGGAATGTGAACAGTGCCCTTACTGGGTTTTGAGGTTACCGTTATTGAATTGTAAATTGTGTAGGAGAGAGAGATACGGAGTTTGACCCTCTTTTTGGGAATGTGAGATTAAACTGAGCCAATATTTCAGGCCAAATCTATCACCGAATCTTTTTTGCATGCTTAGTAATTTAATGGGAGGTAAGAGGATGTTCACCAAACAATTAAGTACCAAGCATTAAGTTACCCTTTTAATGACATTTTATTAGGACAAACCTATGAGGTTTGGACAATGAAATCTGATTGCACATGGGATTTGGTGTTTAATTAAATGTGTAAAATAAAAATCATAGAACTGCTCTCTGAAAAATCCCTTAAGATATTTTTGTGTCAAGAGGAGTATCTCCATGGGGAAGTCTGGGCATTCACATTTATTGAATAAATGAATGTTGAGTGAATTCTGCTTAGAACTACTAAAGTTCTATAGACGGGTGATGGGTTGAGAGGTCTTAAGTATTTCTCTGGCTTAAAGGGTTGCCTTGCTTCTCTTTTAATCTTAAGCCTCTTTAACCTAAATCTATCCTGCTAGATTTGTTGTTGTGAGGTTTAAACAGTATCATGGAGGCAAATCTGACCTTGGTTACATTCTAAAGCGAGTTTGTGTATTACATGTGTCTGTAAGGACTCCATTGTACTCGTAGGGCCTCATTTTTATAGAGGACAAGCTGGTGTGTGCTGAGTGACCTGCCAAGGTCACTGTCACAGACATTAGGGTTGTCCCACAGGATCGCCACCTCCTAGTGTTCACACTGTTCTATAGTGGCCTCCTCTTGAGACTGGACAGGACTTGATTCTAACCAGTGGAATCCAGCAGAGGTGATGGGGTGTCACCCATTGTGATTATGTTACATTATGTAAACTGTTTGCTAGCAGGCTTACTCTACACACTCTCTTTGATGGCTAGGATCTATAAATGGAATGTTGGGGAGGCAGTGTGGCAGAGAAATACACATGACCTTAAGGAGCTGAAGGCGCTCAGCCTGAAAGCCGGCAGACAGTCCCGAGGATGTCAGTCCTGTAACCACAAGGACGGAGGAATGAATGCTGCCAACAGCCATGCGAGTGGGAAGAAGGTTCTTCCCCAGTTGAACCTCCAGAGGAGAACCCAGCCCTGGTTGACATCTTAATTAAGCTTCATGAGACTCTAAGCAAAGCACCCAGCTAAACTGTGCCCATCACTTCATGGGAAATAGAGGGAAACAGTGGAAACAGTGTCAGACTTTATTTTTCTGGGCTCCAAAATCACTGCAGATGGTGGCTGCAGCCATGAAATTAAAAGACGCTTACTCCTTGGAAGGAAAGTTAGGACCAACCTAGATAGCATATTCAAAAGCAGAGACATTACTTTGCCAACGAAGGTTCGTCTAGTCAAGGCTATGGTTTTTCCTGTGGTCATGTATGGATGTGAGAGTTGGACTGTGAAGAAGGCTGAGCACTGAAGAATTGATGCTTTTGAACTGTGGTGTTGAAGAAGACTCTTGAGAGTCCCTTGGACTGCAAGGAGATCCAACCAGTCCATTCTGAAGGAGATCAGCCCTGGGATTTCTTTGGAAGGAATGATGCTAAAGCTGAAACTCCAGTACTTTGCCCACCTCATGCAGAGTTGACTCATTGGAAAAGACTCTGATGCTGGGAGGGATTGGGGGCAGGAGGAGAAGGGGACGACAGAGGATGAGATGGCTAGATGGCATCACTGACTCGATGGACGTGAGTGTGAGTGAACTCCGGGAGTTGGTGATGGACAGGGAGGCCTGGCGGGGGGAGGCCTGGCGTGCTGCGATTCATGGGGTCGCAAAGAGTCAGACACGACTGACCGACTGATCTAATCTGATCTGATCTGAACCTGTGCCCAGACTCATGGCTTGAAGAAACTATGAGATAAAAAGTATGTGCTGTTTGAAGTCACTAAGAAAACTCACATGTAGAAATCCGTTATACAGCTATAGGTATCTGATTAGTCCCACAAATAGCGAGTGTCAGGACTTAACGCAGTGCCATCTGATGGTAGACGTGAGGCTCATAGCAGATCTGGAAGGACCTCATATGGTCCAGCTGCCTTTTGGTGGATGTCTGGCTCTTGCACCGTGTCCCTGGAGGTGGTCAGCCAGCTCCTGTGGGACTCCTCCTGAATGCGGGAATTAATTGTCTTTTGAGGCATCTGAATTCCATTTGGATTGCTTTCTATTTTGATTGATTGATTGGTTTACTTAAATGAAGTATTTCCTGAGCGCTTCCTTGGTGCCAGGCAGGGTGCTAGGCGCTGGAGGTGAGTTCAGTGGCCACAGGTTCTGACGTTGTCATCATTATTAAACACTTATTTCTATACAGCCATAAATTTTATCTTACTCTGATTTCTCTGTGTCCTAGTTTTGTCCAGTGGACTCCAAAGAATATTTCTAATCCTTTTTCCATGAGACTGCACTTCAGAGATTAAACACAGTTGTCATTTTGGCCCCCTGAGTATTTTTTTCAGGGTTGCTAACCTCCCAGTCAGTTCTACCGTTTGGCATATGGCTCTGTTTAAAGTTCTGCAGCCTAATACGGTAGCCAGGGGCCATAAGTGCCTACATAAATTTGAATTAATTAGAATTAAGTAAAACTAAAAAAAAATTCAGTTCCTCAAGCTATATGAGCCACGTATCAAGAGCTCAGTAAGCCACATATGACCAAACTGGAGAAAGTCAAAGTGTTAGTTGCTCAGTCGTGTCTGATTCTTTGTGACCCTATGGACTGAAGCCCACCAGGCTTCTCTGTGCATGGGATTCTCCAGGCAAGAATACTGGAGTGGGTAGTCATTCCCTTCTCCAGGGGGTCTTTCTGGTCCACAGATTGAACCCGGGTCTCCTGTATTCCAGGCAGATTCTTTCCCATATGAGCCACCAGGGAAGTTCGAATAGAACATTTCTTCATGGCAGAAAGTGGTCTGGGTCAGGGCTGGGCTACAATTCCATCTCCATCCTGAGTGTAGATGCTGAATGAATCCTGGCATTCTTACACTGAACTGAGTACTATAATGTCTCTCGTTCTGGTACAACTAAGAGTATAACTGGACTATATGTTTTTCTGATTGTAAGTAATATACTTTTACTGATGAAACATAAGATCAAAGTAATAATTTTAGTAGCCATTTTGTAGTCCTCATTTTTAATTCAGAACCCATAAGACATTTATGAGCAATCTCTGTCCGGGTGATATGAGAGAGCAGTGTTTCTTTTTTTTTTTTTTCCCTGTAATGTAGTTTGTCTACTTCTATTTTTAGATCCAAGCTTCATATTAAGCATTTACCTCTGGAGAATTTAATTTTGTCAGAGTCAACGAATTGTAATTTCAAATATATTGGAATTTTTTTCCCGTTTTGCTTAAAATGTTTCAGAATCATTGTTACCCTTCCAAGCTTCAGTTCATCCCCAGATTTGACTGGAATGCCAGCAGCATTGGCATCCAAGTTATTGATAAGAAAGATGAACAGGATGGGACTTTGGATAGAGCCCAGTGGCATAACATTAGAGGCTGCAGTCTAATTGACATAGATATAATTAAGCAGAGGAAAACTCAGCTGTTCAACCCACTTACTTTCAGTATATCTAGCCTATAATTCTTTATTTTTACACTGGAATTTTATGAAAAACCTGGTCAGAGTATCTTGCAGATTTCTGAATTTTATGACCCTACCAGGCTCTTTTTGTTATAAATTAAAAAAAAACAAAATTGAAGTATGGTTGATTTACAGTGTTGTGTTAGTTTCAGCTATACAGCAAAGTGATTCAGTTACACATATATATTCTTTTTCAAATTCTTTACCATTTTAGGTAATTACAAGATAATGAATATACTTCCCTGTGCTATGTAGTAGGTCCTTATTGTTCACTTATTTTTTATAGTGTGTGTATGTTAATCTCCAACTCCTAATTTATCGCTCTTTCCCCTCCTTTCCCATTTGGTAAGTTTCGTAACAGTCTCTTGATTGTCAGTTTCTGTGAGGATGGCGAAGGGGAATGAGCATTGCCTGGTATTAATTATTCCTAGTGAATCCATGCACATTCCAGGTAATCCTCACTGTTCCCTGTCTCCCCACTCCCCACCCCATGTTACTGATGGCATTTGAAGAATTTCAGTCGTGAGATTAGCAGATGCTTACTCAGTTATCATTGGCAGAACCTCTGTTTTCCTTCCCTTTCATTCGCTGGTATGTTTCCTCTTCTCCAATGGTCTTCAGAGTTTGCCAGTGTTATTTTTGCCACCTCCCATCTCATGCCGTCAGTGGCATGGAGTTTAATTCATCAGGGCCAGGAAGCTCGGACTCATCCGGGGAAGGGGCAGGCAGTGTGACAATCGCTGCACTTGCTTTGGACCTCAATTCCCTCTGACCAGTGTCCCTGTACTCTTTGTGGAAAGCATCTCATCCCTCTTGACAGAACACGGATGCAGAGCGGAGGCTGGGTAATTCCGCCTGTTGTCACGATGAGCATTGCAGCACCCCCTCCATGCGGGAGACCGATGTCTTAGTGTTGTTCTCCTTGCCCTGAGTGTAACAGAAATAGCCCTTTTGTTGTGCTGCACATTTTCTGCTGGGCTCAGCTCATTCCGGCCTTTTGCCTTCCTGACACTCATATCAGAGGCTGGAAGATTTTTCATTTGAGGATCGAGGCATTCTCCAGAGCAGATGACTTGAAAGGAGCCAGCTGGATAGAAAACTATTATATTGAGAATGGCAGTTGGTGCATATCTTTGCCTCCACCTTCTATTTGAATAATGGGCATTAATTTCTTGGACAACTTTGGGTATTAGTAGAGGATCAGTTTCTCTAAACTTTCTCTCCCTTCCCTCCCTTTTTTTTCCATCTCGTTAAATCACTGGGCTTGCCTGGTGGCTCAGACAATAAAAAGAATCTGCCTGCAGTGCGGGAAACCAAGGTTCGATCCCTGGGTGGGGAAGATCCCCTGGAGAAGGAAATGGTAACCCACACCAGTATTCTTGCCTGGATAATTCTATAGACAGAGGAACCTGGTGGGCTACAATCCTTGAGGTCACAGAGTCAGACATGACTGAGCAAGTAAGTTTCACTTTCAAATCACTTTATTGAGACCCTTTTCTGGTGGGTGTAATATTCTGTGGGGAGTGGTTTTCAGATGGCTGTCAGTTCTCATGAGACACGAGGGTTTCGTTATAGGCAGGCTTCGATTGCCTTTGAAATGCCGCCACCATGGCAAGTCAGCTGTGAGGTGCCTACGGAGTTAACAAAGTCCTACAACTTGTGATTAGGAGATGGACTCCGGAGTCAGACCCTGGCTGTTCAAATCCCAACTTCCCTATTAGTCTTTATGATCCTGGCCAAATGATTAACCTTGTTGCATTTGAATTCCCTGTGAGGAGGTCCCTACCTCAGAAGCCTGTTGTGAGACTCAAATGAATTCATGTATAGAACAAGTTTTCAGCACTATATTTGGCACATGAAAAAAAAGTGAAAGTCTACTCTGACCCCATGGAGTGTAGCCCTCCAGGCTCCTCTGTCTATGGGATTTCCCAGGCAAGAATACTGGAGTGGGTTGTCATTCCCTTCTCCAGGGGGTCTTCCTGACTCAGGGATCGAACCCAGGTCTCCCCTGTATTTTAGGCAGATTCTTTACTGAGCCGCCAGGGAAGCCCATGGTTAATGCTAAATAAAAAGTCTAATGACAGCAGTTAGGATTTGCATACTGAATCTTTCAAGAGTAAAAGTCTCCAAATAATTGAAATTAGAGGGCAGTCAGGTGGCATGATCTTGAATTCTAATGCCCAGAGAGGGACACATGAAATCAGTACCTGGTGTTTTATTATGTCCATCAATGTATCATCAGCCAGGACATGAGAAAGGAAAGGAGATGCAGAGCTGGCTTGGCCACTTTGAGGAAGGACAGTCTATCCTTTGAGATATATTGAGCCCGCATCCTGTTTCCTTATCTGGCCAACTGTGTGCACAGAAGGTTACTTCAGTTCAAGGTACTGAGCCCCGCTGCTCCTTATCCCCTTTTCCTACGATGGGAAAGTACTTGTTTATGGTTTACTTTTGTTCTTTTCTTTCCCAAATGCCCAGGGACCATAGGCCCTTGGGGACTTTCTCTTGGGTTCAAGCCTGGTTGATGCTGTGAAGCTCCAAGTTCAGTGATCTGTGGATGGAAAGGTGGAGAGGGAAAATAAAAAAGGGAAAAGAGAAAATAGTCATGAATGTACTAAGTGTTCTAATCCTGCTTCCGTTCACTTTGGCTGTGTCTACATGACAACACAGGTTTGACAGGGAATAAAGTTGTGCCCAGTGTCATGGGTGTTAGTGTGCCCCTCCCCCTCAGTTTTGGACCCCACCCTTCCTTGCTTTTTAAGTTTGGTGGGAGGGGGTACCACCTCAGCAGCAATCATCAACCAGCCAATGGGATCTATTTAGTGGTAAGCGGATTAACTGTTTAAATGCTAAGAGTCACTGGCCTGACCATACCATAGTATGGCCACTTGGGTTCCTGCAGACATGGCTTCCTTTTCCACCTTTGCCCCAAATGTTTACTTCTTGCCTGATTGAGGAGGAGGGTCTCAAGACCTCAGATTGGAGGCCATTGAGCTCTTAACCCTGCCTCACCATGGAGAGAGATGCTATGAGGTGGTGGGACTTCCCTGGTGGTCCTGTGGTTACCAGTCCCTGCTTCCACTGCAGGGGGCACGGTTTCTATCCCTGGTCAGGGAACTAAGATCTCACATGCTATAGGGCCAAAAAAGAAGTGGGGCCCCTGGGCCAAGGGACTCTTAATGTCGTTCAGAGATACTTGTCTCTTGTAGATCCAGCCTTAATGTTTTTCTGACATCCTAGTGATAGCAGACCCTGTGCAAAGTGGATATCAGAGTTAATACTGTGAGGAGACAAAATAATGAGAATAGTTTTACCAAAGATAATGAAACATTGCATACTGTCTGCATTTTACCATTGATTTGAGTGCACCCTTAGAAAACTGAATGTAACAAAAACCCAGGACATTTTTTGGAAATTGTATGCTTTCTAGCAACTGTGTGAATTTTTATACAAGCACTGTTTTATGAGTTATATAAAATGTTAAAAAAAAAAAAAAAGAAACACTTTGGTGTGGTTGGAAGTTTTTCTAAAGAGAGGGTCCTGTGTGTTGTCTCGAGTTCATTACCATCTGAAAACAGGTTTGCTTTGCAAACAATTGGCTTCCTCTCGGATGGAGGAAATCTCATGGCTGTAATAAATGCTCTCCTCCACCCACCCAGTGGAAGGATGCACTGGCTTGAGCTCTGACTGGCTTCTTTGCACCTCAGGGCCTTTGCTCCTGCTGTGCCCTCTGTTTGGAAGCTCTTCTTTGCCTGTCCCAAGGTAGATTCCTCATCTCTCAGGCTGTAAATCAGAATGACATTTCCTGGCTCCCCTTGCTGACTTATCCTCTCTGCCCTCTCCCCTCTCCTCCTCGTCCTTTCTCCTGTCATTTCTTTCTGTCAGTATCTGAGAGACTCATGTTTCAGATGGCTACGATCTGAATACAAGGTGGAGGAGGGCATAGACCTCGCGTGCCCTGTTTATTGCTGGGGGTCCACATCTGGAGACAGTGCCTAGCACGTAGTTGGGGCTCAGAAATAGTTGGTGAGTGAATGGATTTTAAATTTTCATGCAGACATAGGCGAGTGAGATTAAAAGGTGCAAACTCTCAGTTACAAAATAAATGTCACAGGTACGAAATGTACAGTGTGGGGAATACAGTCAATAACTACATAATACTTTTGTACAGTGATGTACTGGAACTAGACTTGTGGTGATCATTTAAAATTGTGTGTTGCTGTTGTTCAGTCACTCAGTCGTGTCTGACTCTTGGTGACCTCAAAGGCTGCAGCATGTAAGTTTTCCCCGTCCTTCACTATCTCCCGGAGTTTGCTCAAATTCATGTCTGTTGAGTTGGTGATGCTATCTAACCATCTCATCCTCTGCCGCTCCCTTCTCCTGCCTTCAATCTTTCCCAGCATCAAGGTCTATCAAAGTACCGTGTTGTATACCAGAAAATAACATAGTGTTGTAAGTCAGTTGTAATTCAGAAATATACAAACTCAGAGAAAAAGAGGACAGATTTGTGGTTACCAGAGGCAGGGATTAGGGAGGAGGGGGGGATTGGAGGAAGGTAGCCAAAAGTTACAGACTTCCAGTTGTAAGATAAATAAGTACTGTTGCTGCTGCTGCTAAGTCGCTTCAGTCGTGTCCGACTCTGTGCGACCCCATAGACGGCAGCCCACCAGGCTCCCCCGTCCCCGGGATTCTCCAGGCAAGAACTCTGGAGTGGGTTGCCATTTCCTTCTCCAATGCATGAAAGTGAAAAGTGAAAGTGAAGTCGCTCAGTCGTGTCCGACTCTTAGCAACCCCATGGACTGCAGCCTATCAAGCTCCTCTGTCCATGGGATTTTCCAGGCAAGAGTACTGGAGTGGGGTTCCAATAAGTGCTAGGGATGTATAATCCCATGAACAGAGGAGCCTGGTAGGCTACAGTCCATGGGGTTGCAAAGAGTTGGACACAACTGAGCGACTTCACTTTCACTTTCAGAGACGTAAGGTACAACATGATACATAGACTTTTCACTGCTGTACGTTATATCTGAAAGTTATTAAGAGAGCAAAGTTTTAATAGTTCTCATCTCAAGAAAATATATCAGTTTTTTTCTTTCTGTAATGTTGTATCTATATGAGATGATGTATGTTCACTAAACTGTGCTCACCATTTCATGATGTTTGTAAGTCAGATCATTGATGTCGTATGTCAATTCTATCTCAATAAAACTGGAGAAAAAAAAGTTAATGCAGGGGAAGCTACTCCAGGAGAAAAAAGCTGACATCCCACCTTCACTCTGGGTAGCAGGTAGCTCTGGGACCTTGTGTCCTAACACTCAGCTTCCCCAAGTTGCAAAGGACCGTCTGAGCAGGTGCAGAGGTGGCTCAGTGTGGAGATGAGGACACGAGGTACCAGCGAGAATGAGGAGCTCATGCTCTGTCCTGGCATTCACTCAGCATCTTTTCCACCTTTGTCTTGGGGCCTTCTCTGATGTGATGATGTGTGAGCAGAAGTAGCCCAGGAGAACTGGGGCATGGATGCCTCTGATGGAAACCTGAAGTGTCAGTGCCCCCACCCTCTGTATTTGGGTGGATGATTCTGGGAACAATTCCCTTGGCTTCTTGGGAGGCCCTGGGAAATCCAGCTGCCCTTACTCCTTCAGTAACCTCAGTCACGTGCTCTCACCTGATGTCCTTGTCTCAGGCTCTGCTTTGGAAAGAACGCACCTGAAGACCCCATTCACACTGATGGCTTCGCTTCCTTGTTGCTGCCCTCTGTCATAGCCTGCACAGATATTTACAACCTTGTATGAAAGTCTCGATGAATGTTTGCCTGGGAATGTGTTTTAGCTTTTTCAGGCTGACAGGGGTCTCTTGGACTTCTGAGACCTGTTATCCTAGAAACCTAGAACCTCAGTTTCCTTTATCCTATAGTTGTTCACTCTGCTGGCCCCTCAACTCTCCCGGTTCCTTTCCTGAAGACACAGTCATGAGATCCAGCTCACTGTTGCTTTCCCATGCCTCTTTATAGCACTGGGTTTTAGATGGTGGGCCAACTTTTGAGTTGCTTGCTTTGAAATAGACTTTCTGAAGGACTTCTGGAAATAATGAGGCCATTTCTACACTGGCAAGTTGGAATACATTACAGATAGTGGTTGCAAGAAGTACGTGAAACGATGGTGCTGTCTATACAGGGCAAATCTTTTTTTTTTTTTTAACCTTCCCCAGATCATTCTGCAACTGTTACCTGGTGCTTTTGTGACTGGTTTATGTCCTATATGGAAGTCATTGCATCATCTGTCAGTTTTCTTCCAGACTTCTGAGGCAGTACCAGAAGAACTGATGGGTGAAAGGTTTGGTTTAGGTAGGGTGGCGGTGGGGGAAAGCGACAAGGCAAATTGATACTGCACATCGAACTTAAGAGTTTTGCCAGCTCCAGCGATGGAGAGCCTGTAACTCTTCTTTGCCGTGGGTTCCCTGGGAGGCAAAGAAGAGGTTAAGCCAGGGGATCCTGTCTCAAAACAATGTCTGAAAACACAGAAAACAAAGTTCAAAGGATCACAGAAGAAGTCAGTTCTACAGAAATGTAGCAATCGACACATTAAAATTGTTCATGACACAGAGCTGGCATGCTTCTGTAAGAATGCATGCAACAGCACGATCTCCAGGCAGATCCATTAACCCTAGAATTATGAGGTGTGATGGACATGTTTTGAGGTATTTGCAACAGACTGTCATGTGACTTGAAAATACCTGTGCTTTCTGCTTGTGATCAAGTCCTAGGAACTGCTAAATACCCCTCTGGTTGGTTGCAGACATTTATAATTGAAGGGAATAATGAGGCTCAGGTAGGAGTAAGTAAAAATGAAGATGTCATTTTTCCCCCTCATCCCAGGTCGTAGACCCCAAATTCTCTCCAAGGACCCCTGATTCAGCAGCCCTGCTCTCTGGATGGCAGGTGCTTTAAGGCCTGTGCCAAAGCTCTTGTTTGCTGGGTGAGTGGTGGTCTTTTGCTTCAGCATCTGCCTCATGTGTTGGCTGAAGGAAAACATCGCCCAGTACCATGCCTGCTGCTGTCACAGGTCAGGTGAATGTTAAGGACGAGAGTGATGATGCTGGCTTCTTAGCTCTCAGGATTCTGGTCTCTCTCTCTCTCTTTTTTTTTTTTTTTTGGTTCCTTTCATCTATTATAGAAATGGCCATTGATTGGGAGAACCAATGGTGTCTGAAATTACTTATTAGATGGAAAATACTTTAGAAACGGCTTTTACTAACTTGGTTTGTCAGGTTTTCTCTGCTGATTGCTGCTGTGCAGAATGTCGTGGAGTAAAGAGGCCAGCCTGCATCTTATTTTCCTCCCCCCGCCCTTTTTATGGCTGCACTGCACAATGTGTGGGATCCTAGTTCCCCGACCAGGGATCAAACCCATAATCCCTGCAGTGGAAGTGCCAAGTCCAAACCACTGGACCTCTGGGGAATCCTCTACTTTTTGTTTTGAGGTTGTGTTTTTGTATCCAATAAACCTCTCCTTATTGTTGTTTAGTTGCTAAATTGTGTCGGACTCTTGCGACCCCATGGACTGTAGCCTCCCAGGCTTTTCTGTCCATGGGATTTCCCAAGCAACAGTACTTGAGTGGGTTGTCATTCCTTCTCCAGGGGATATTCCTGACCTAGGGATTGAACCTGCGTCTCCTGCATTGCAGGTGGATTCTTTACTGTTGAACCACGAGGGAAGCCCAAGCTTCTCATACTCATATATAGAAAAGGGAAGAATATTACAAGAGAAAGCCCCAAAGACAAGATTATAACTGGAATGTGCATACACAAAGTGAGCTGTATAGGTATTGACCGAAAGAAATGATGGTGGGGATAAAAGGGAGGGAGGGGTGAATGCCTGGTTTTAGACATTGGAAAGGTGTGCCTCACTTGAATCACCCAGTAACCTGAGAAGTTATTTTTAAATCAGTATTCAAGATGAAGAACCTGAGGTTAGGAAAGGTTGAATGATTTGCCCATTGAAAGGCTATGAAGGGGTGTAGATGGGAACCCAAGGTTTGGAATGGTGAGATATCTGTCCACTTTCCAGTGGGCCCCACTGCTTTTAGTAGAGTGGCTGAAGTGAGCTTTTGCAGTTTCAGATTTTACATATGAAGAACATTGTTCCTGGAACTTCCCTGGCAGTCCAGTGGTTAAAGAGTTCGCCTTCCAGCCCAGGGGATGTGAGTTCCATCCCTGGTTGGGGAGCTAAGATCTCACATGTCTGATGGCCAAAAAACCAAAACATGAAACAGAAGCAATATTGTAACAGATTCAATAAAGACTTTAAAAAATCAAAATCTTAAAAAAAGAAAAACATTGTACCTTCAGGAACCCAGCCCCATCCCATGACACTTTCTGCTGTGGTGGGAATGTTCTGTAAATTTGACTTCACTTAAGTTCATTTAAACTTTAGTGACCACACACGGCTAGCAGTTACCAAATGGATAGTGCAGACAGAGTGGCTCTTGGTTAGAAGGCTTGGGTGGGGAGCCCAGCTCTATCACTGGTTAGGTTTGCCACCTGGGGAAGATAATTCCTAGACGCTCAGTTTCCCTGTCTATGAAGTGGGACAGTTCTCTTTGGATTCAATTAAAAATTCATTCCAGCAAGGTCAAACAAAGATGAAAACTGTTACTGTTTTTTGAAAAGTTATAGCCATTCTTGAGAAACCCAGAAGAAGGGATGAAGGCAAGCTAAGGAAAGGCTAAAAACAGAATGACTTTCAGGGTCATGATCATGCTCTCCTGGGTCATGTCTGCTCTTGGCACATCTGTGCCGATCTCACGGGCTTTCTTTGTCCCCACTGCACGTGATGAGAGCAGCCTGACCACCCTCAACCCCCAAATGTGTACCTGCCTCCTTTAGCAGCCTGTTCTAGAATGATCAGCTGTCTCTCAGCCTCCATTCTAAGTTCCAGGACAGGAAAGTTCTCTCGGCTCATGTTAGAATTCTATTGTTTCTGCTCCCTTGGCCCCAGTTACCAAAAATACTTCGACATTGACTGTAATTGATGGGTTTTCAGGGAACTCTGTCATTTTAATTAAAGGATGAAGGTCCTATAGGTCACAAAGATAGATCTGCAGCTTTGTGCATTTTTATGTTAAGCAGCAGATGATGGTAATCTTTATTTTCACCCACATCTCTCCCTTCTGAGGGTGAAGAGTGCATTTGATACCTAAAGGGCCTAAACTCGTCCCTGGAAAGAGAAATCATTCTTGCTCACTTCCCGTGTTTTTCTGCTTTAAAAGTCTCCTAAAGTGTGTGTTGTGTCTCTTGTGCATTGGAATTATGGCATCATGACCTAATATTTCATTATATGGGTGTCCTTGCTGCCAGAATGTTTCCCTGATGCCCAAAGGAAGCATGATTAGTGAATTCTTACATGGAAATGTGAATGCAACATAGAAATGTCTTAGAACGCAGATTCTGACTACGGTGTATCGCATCTGGCTCCTTGTGGGCTGTGTCTTTTTTTAGAGCCAGAATAAGAGGAATGGCCTCATAGACCTTTTCTAAGGCAGTGATGTCAAACCATAGGAGGAGTTGAAGATAGCTGCTGTGAAAACCAAAAGATTTTTCCAAATGAGGAAAACAAATAATCCAGAATCTATTGTCTGTAGATAACAACTTGTGGTGACACCTAGAAGCCTGAATTTTGCTTTTAAATTTCATGATATATTTTATTTAACCCACCATATCTAAAATACTATCAATTCAACAAGTAATTGATACTAAAACTTACTAACGAGGGGGTTCTTTTTTGGTTTCAAATGTTTATGACTCTTGGTGTTTTTTTGTACTTAAAGTGCACATTAAGTCAGATGGTAAATTTTCACTGGAAATGTTTGCTAGGCATTCCATGTATTCTGTAGTGTTTACATAAGAAAAAGTGGATATGTGACTGAAATTATGTGACCTTCCTCCAATATGGCCAGTTGTTAGGAGGACTCTGTCTTAACAGCTCCAGTATTGAAATGGGAGACATTCTGGGTTGGACTTTCTGTACTGTGAAAATTCCAGTCTTGAAACAGCCTTGGCTAACGACTTTCCACTCCCAGCCCTGTCTCTAGCTTTCCCAGACCTCTTTCTATTCTCCCTTCCCTTTTCCTCCCATATGGGGACTCTCCCAGTTTCATTTGGAGCCCTGGGTCAACTACTTACTTGCTTTGTGCTCTTGGGTAACTAGAATTACTTATATTGTCCCATGTTGGAGATTTAAAACAAAATGAAGTAAAACTGCCCTGTGGGTTGTTCTGAGGGTTCTATGAGATGAGAAGTGATGGTGTCTCTTCTAATGTTAGGCTTGGTGTATCCAGCTGCTAAATTATTATCTCTATGTCAGATTCCTTGATTCTCTTTTTTAGACTTAAGATACAAAATAGATAAGACTTTCTAGTGTTTTATAGCTCCTGTGAATACTTTTCTGGATTCTTAGATTATATATTATATATGTGTTAGTCTCTCAGCCGTGCCTTACTCTTTGCGACCCTATGGACTAAATAGCCCACCAAGGCTTCTCTGTCCATGGAATTTTCCATGCAAGAATACTGGAGTGGGTAGCCATTCCCTTCTCTAGGGGATCTTCCCAACCCAGGGATCGAATCCAGGTCTCCTGCATCGCAGGCAGATTCTTTACCATTTGAACTACCTGGGAAGCCCATGATCTTAATAAGGGAAGGAGTGATTGGTTACGAGTCACTGCTGGCTAGGACTGATCTTTGTTAAACATGTGTTCTTGGGTCCCTTCCCATCCCATCCTTTTTCACCTTGTCTTCTTTTGGGTCCCTTGACTGCATTCACTTCTCTGACCTGCAGGCACTAAACCTTGTTTCTCACATTCTTACTCACCTTAAACCAAACCTTGTATCCTTTGTCCTATTTGCTCAGACCCTGCAATCTACCAGGAAATTCATCAGTGAATCCCAAAGTGATTTACCTCCTGTTAGTTTCTATGCTATGTAAGTCTAGGTAACATTTTTCATTTTATTATTTGGAAATAATGCTTTTCCCTGAGGTAACCATGCCATGGTGGACATTTTGACTTTTGGTCTGGCAAGTAGAATGGGTTGAAAAAAGGGAATTATAGGAAGAGACAGAACATGCTGGACCTGTTAAAGCATATGGTGTCTTGTTTACATATTCATGTATTTGTATCTGTCTCCATCAAAGCAGATTTGAGAAAACTTTTAAAAATATTTTATGAAATCGGACATAAAGGGATGGTAAGGACAACAAAGCAGAAGGTTAGCCTATGATATGCTTGGTGAGCGGTCCTCTTCACTTACTAAAGGTGGACTCTAAATTTGACTCTGAGCTTCCTAGTAGCCAAAGTGAAGAGTAAAAACAATGGATTATAGGATGTACAATTGCATAGATAAAAACTAGTATTCTTGGTACCGAGACCTGAGACCTGAACCTTGGATGTTAATTCAGTAGTTTGACTGCACATGGAGTGTCTTAAGATATCCAGGATTGTATGTGAGCAAAACTGTTCCTCAAGAGGCCTGACTTCATTATTGCTCTGCTCTCCAGACATCTGGTCAGATTCATTCTCTTGTACTTCTAGGTTGAGACCTTAGTCTGCAGTAGTCTCGCATTTTTCTACTTTTGCCTCCCAGAGGGCCTTCTGCACCAGCAGCTTTAGAGCTCTTGTGCAAACCTAAACCATCTCCCGTTTCCCTTGTGCTTACAGCTCTCACATTCCATCTGGAGCCAAATCCCAACTCCACACTGTTACCGGCAAGCTCCCTTGTGATCTGCTCCTGGGATCTCCCTGACGTTACCCCCTACCCCTCTTTGCCCTGCTCACTGTCCTGCAGCCCCTCTGCTTCTGACCATATCCAGCTTGTTTGGACTTTAGACTCCTACAGGGCAGAGCTGTTTCTCTTCCTGTTTCTCTTCTTCCCCAAGAAGTCACATTCTATCATTTGTTATCATGTCAAGATGACCTTCTCAGAGAGGCCTTCCCTAAGCACCCAGTCCAGGAGCCTCTCTTCCTCCAAACCCAGCTGGTTCCTGTTACACTACTGACTGTTGTTTTCTCTGTCATACTTAATCTGAACCCACAGTTACTTTCCAATGAAGATTCATTGGAAGGACTGATGCTGAAGCTGAAGCTCCAATACTTTGGCCACTTGATGCAAAGAGAAGACTCATTGGAAAAGACCCTGATGCTGGAAAAGATTGATGGCAGGAAGGAGAAGGGGACGACAGAGGATGAGATGGTTGGATGGCATCCTTAACTCAATGGACTTGAGTTTGAGCAAGTTCTGGGAGATGGTGAAGGACAGGGAAGCCTGGTGTGCTGCAGTCCGTGGGGTTGCAAAGAATCAGACACAACTGAGTGACTCAACAACAACAGTTCCGTTATTCACACTTGTTTACCTGTCTGTCTGTCTGCCCACACTATAGTCCAAACCCCAGGGTACCCAGGACTTTATCCATCATCCATGCCTGGCACCCAACACAAGACCTGGTTCAAGAATTGATCAAAAACTACTTGTTTCAGGAGTCATGAAGAGGTGACCCACTGAGTGTGGATAGGACCTGGGAGACTGCTCACCTGTTCTGTATGACTTCCGCATGGGGTCAGCCCACCATACCTACCTCCTCTCCCTTCCCCCTTTCTCTGTGTGGTTTCCTTCAGTGGCCCTTTCTTCTCCGCCACCAGATCAAATCAGGACAAGACAAAACAAACTCACACACATGTGCAGATCTTTTCCCCTCATCAATGACCAACCAACCAAACCAAATTTTTTAAATTCCTGAACACCTCTTTACTCTTTTCCCCAAACATTCCTTTTTTACTCCTGTGTGTTGTTGTCTCTTCCAGGAAGTTTTCCTGGATTGCAGCAGTCCTCAGTGATCTTATTCTTCTATTTTCATTATTCAAAAAGACAATAGTAAAAATTTTTAAACTTTTTATTTTGTTGGAGTATAGCTGATTAACAATGTGATAGTTTCAGGTGAACAGCAAAGGGACTCAGCCATACATATACATGTATCCCTTCTCCCCCAAACTCCCGTCCCATCCAGGCTGCCTCATAACATTGAGCACAATTTGCTATGCTATACAGTAGGGCCTTGTTGGTTATCCATTTAAAATATAGCAGTGTGTACATGTCCATCCCAAACTCCTTGTCCTTTTCCCCCATCCTTCTCCCTTGGCAACCATAAGTTCATTCTATAAATCTATGTATCTGTTTCTGTTTTGTAAATAAGTTCATTTGTATAATTTCTTTTTAGATTCCACATGTAAGGGTTGTCATACAATGTTTTCTCTTTCTCTCTCTTACTTCACTCAGTACGGACAGTCTCTAGGTCCATCAAAAGACAATGGCAAATATTACTGACCTGCTCTCTTGGTTGCCCCATGTATGTCTATTGCAGTTGGTTTGTCATTTTTGGATAGACAGGAATTAGTCTTATTCTTGATTTCCCTAAGCACGTCCTAGTATTAAGCCAGAACTCAGTAGGCTTTTGTATATATAAGCTGAATGTTTACAGGATCTTTAAGTAGCTTGGAGAGCTTTGATAGATGATATCATGGATTTGTGTTATAAAAGCAACAGGGAGAACCAATAAATATTGAATCTCATTAGACTTGTGTTTATTATGTGTAGTTTTCTGTATAAATAATTACCATTTCATTTAGAAGCTTTTTACCATATTTTGATTTGACTTTTTTTGTGATACAATTTAAATTGCTGTTTAATTTATTTCATATCTTATGCTTCTTTAAGGATGGTTTGCATACTGTTTTAAAATGACTTTATTAAAAAAATGAAAACTGCACTTATAATAAAAATATCCATTATAAATCAAGTAACATGTTAGCACTTTCAGAAGACTTCCCTTTTTGCCACAAGAGGGCACTGTTGTCAAACAAAAGATGAATTTTTAAGGTTGGAAATTTAATAATGGTTCTGATACAGCTTTTAAGAAGCATTTATCTCACTAATGGATTAAAATGGTCAATATTGCCTGTGATGGGCATTGTCTTGCTGTGCAATCCTGTCGCAGTTGAATTTACTGTGTATATATATCCATGACCTGTATGTTATCAATAGCTGAAACTTCCCGTGTTTTCCCTAAAATGCTCTGTGAGTCATTGTCATAGCTGGTGGTTGAGCATACATTGGTAATTGTGTCGTTTAACTATATTAGTTTACAGGTAAGGAATTAGGGAAGCATAGAAGTGAAATGACCATTCATTTGGGAGTAAAACTAGAGACTTTATTCATTTATTTAACAAACTGTATTTAACACCCTTGGTGTGCAGAGCATTATGTTAGAGGTTAGCATAGAAGTGAAGTAAGATACCATCCCCTCCCCTCAAGAGGGTAATGTTCTGTTTGTAAATGGCCAGCCCCGACCCGAGCAATGTAACTATTGAATAGTCACAGAATTCTACTTTTGCATTCTATTATATACAGCTTAGCGCTTCCCTGACAGCTCAGCTGGTAAAGAATCTGCCTATTATGGGTTCAATCCCTGGGTTGGGAAGATCCCCTGGAGAAGGGAAAGGCTCCCACTCCAGTATTCTGGCCTGGAGAATTCCGTGGACTGTATAGTCCATGGGGTCGCAAAGAGTTGGACGTGACTGAGCAACTTTGACTTTCATTATGTTTAGCTTGCTTTATTTTTTATAATATAACGTATAAGTTAGATCATATCACACAAAAACTTTTAAAATAAAAGTTCAGGTACTTGGCAACTTGTGAGTAGCCTTCAAAATATTATGTTGGTTATTTATTATGCTAAATAAAATCCTTAGACACTGTTTTGATGCTTTGAAAAATGAGAAATGGGAGGAAAATGTCCAATTAAAAACTGGTCCAATTAAAAGAAACCCTTAGACGTGAGGATAATTGGGCCTTGAGAGATTTATGGCTAAATTGCCATTACCGCTCACATTAGTTCAGCCCCAGACCTGGGCAGTTTCACTTGGACAACAAGCTGTGGAATCGTGTTGAGTGTCCCTGAATTTGGTGAGTGCGTTTTGTATTTTATGTCACTCACGGGTTTGTTTTCTGTGTTTTGTGTAGACTGACTCAGTGAACCATCGTCACTTAGTGATGAGTGCTTTGGACAGTTCATAGTCACTTGTAGGCTAGAGTTTTTCTTCACTAACAGAAGGCACTGGCCATACTTCCATTAGAAAGGACCATGTCACTGCATGGAAATAAAGATGCTGCATGGTTGTAAGGAGTTTCTCGGTTCTTACAGTGACAGAATGTGAACCTTTTGAGATCACAGTGTGTCTGTTTAATTTGTTTAAATCATATCTGACCAAGAGGGCCCTTTTGAAGAACTCTACAACCTAATTTAAGTAAGATGGTATTGGCAACACATAAAATTAAAATGCCACGTGTAAAATTTTATACAATTCTGTACCAGACACAGCTATTGTCTTTAATGACTCACTTAGAACCTTTTAAGTTCTAAACATATTTACAGCATGTTGTAAGATGAATGAGTAAGTTCCTCATTGATATTTTTAGGCAGCAATAGAAAAGCAACTTAATGGCATGAGTATACTGCATTTTGGCAGAGAAACCTGTCCTTTTGAACGTGTGACAGTAAGCATGCTCTAAATTACAAAGTAATTCTATGCATCATGTGACAGTTATAAGTGAGAGCTCAGCTGAGGCTTTAGCTGAGTATCAGGGCTTGAAATACATTCATAAAAGTGTCAATAACCTATTAAGTACATTTACTTTCATCAGAAGCCTTTTAAATATAAAATGTTCATTAATACTTGTCTTGTTCCTGCGTAAATTTGTCAAGAGAGAGGTTGCGCTTGGTTTGCATACTTTTGTGGAAAAGCGGTTTGAGAATTTCTAGAAGACAAACCAGTGTGGTTGTATTATATAAACACAACATGAAATGGAAACCTATTTCCTCCTCTCTGTCTAAAGAAATGATGAATTATTTCATGGAGACAACTTCTCTTTCAAAATTTCCATTGGTTATAAGACACAATTCTTGCTTAATGGAACCATCTTTTCACCCCTTTTCCACTCATAAAACTCTGTTTTATACATCCAAATCTCAGGTTGCTAGTTTCACCTCTGGAGGATAGAGGTGAACTTTCTCAGCTGTATCATCTTCTACCTTGACTGATTTGAAATTAGTGTGAAAAAATGATTTAACGCGATGTTTAAACTTGTTTAAGGATGTCACCTGTTACATCATTAGCTGGAAAAATTAGTCCTACTTGTGCCCTGATACCCGAGGGGCTGAGAACCACAGTTACCAGGTCATCCCAGTAGATCCCACTCCAGGAGGTCAGCTGCACTAATGGTGAATCTGAAAATAGCTCATTATTCAAGCATCGCTACTCTGCTGGTAAAGCAAGACGGGGCTTGGAAACCTCCTAGGTGAGTGGGCAGGCAGGAAATGGCAATGGTGCAAGCGTGTCTATTTGGTTTTTAAGTGAGAATCTACCTTGCTGTACCGTCACAGAATTGCTCCTGGATTTCTTGGCAGGAAATGAGTCTGCGTGGATGCACCGACAGAATTCTGCTTTGTTTTGTGTCAGTGCTGAATTCCTTCATGGAAATTGACAGAAGTCATATAGGCTTATGTTCCGGCTCTGCTGTATTTTCACCCAAGTGTCTTTGAGGCATTCTGATCTAAAGTGTGGTCGTTTTTCCATCTGTTTGAAAAATGGCAGCTTAAGTGCTCAAGGTCTTCAGAATTCTTGTATGTTTGGTCTTAATTTGGAAAGTGACCTTAAGCCTTGAATAAACCTGTAGTAAGGCAGAACCCTGTAGCAAGTCAGAATCACTTTTATTCACCAGCTTTTCAGAGATGAGGCAAAAATTATTTAGGGGTTAATAAAAAATAACAAAGAGTCGGACATGACTGAGCGACTGAACTGAACTGAACTGAAAAAATAACAGAGGCTCTAAGCCAGGATCTGGTCCTTATTCAGTCCAGTGGTCTACTCATGTGGGTCCACAGACAAAATTTTTACTTTTATCTTGATGACCATTGCCTTGAATTCCTGAAGAAAGAGTTATTTTCAGTCTATTTAAAAAAGCATGAAGAGGACTAATACTCTTTGAAAATATTTTGATAAGAATTGAAGCAGTAGATTCCTTGGTGCTAGATGGCTTGCATTTGAATCACGGCTTAGCCACTTGCTAGCTGAGCGACCTCGGGCAAACCCCTTGACCTATCTGTGTCTCACTGTCTTCATCTGCATAGCAGGATAGAAATAAATCCTACTTTTAAGTGAGTTATTATTTTAAAGTACTTGCACAATCACTGAACCATAGTAGACACTATGAAAGTGCTATTTTTTCTCATCGAATACATTTTTAATTAATAAGAGAGATTAGGAGCACATAGTATCAATCTCCTATACTTCTTATACAACTGATAGACTTTTGACCAAAGGAACACATTGAATAGCAACAGTTTTTCAATGTTATTGAATGTTATATTCTATTAAATGTCCTTGAAGATATTTTAATTACATGAGAATATTGTATGAACTAACAGCTTGAGAAATGGTAAACCAGTATGACATTTTTAAAGGAATAGCAAAAAAAACACCCAAATGTGTTTACAGAAGGTGTTCCTATGAAAGTGCTTTTTAAATAAAAGTAGATGAACTTCCTCTGGGGTCGTCAGTGAGTATTAAGAAAGTCAGATGAGCCAGAACATTTCAACTATCAACTCCTCTTATGGTTTAAGAATGGTAATAAGTTCTGAATCATTTTAGTATATGTGATAAACCGTTCTTTTTAGTGAACATCTATTGTCTTATTTTGATATAATTTCTGATGTAATGAAAAGTTGGAGGAATCATACAAAGAATTCCTAGATTCATCAGTTGCTTACATTTTGTTCATTTGTTTTTCTGTTCGTTCATTCATTCGGTTTTCCTTCCTTTCCTCTTCCCTTTTTCCTCTCAGAATCATTTGACAGTAAATTCAAGACAGTTGCCCCTTTTTTCTTAAATATTTCAGGGTATATTTTAATAACAGGGACATTCTCTTAACTAATTTAATATTGATATGACACCGTAGTGTAATCTATAGGCTATATTCAGAAATTGTTATTTGTCCTAGTAGTGTCCTTTATAGATAAATGTGTGTGTATATATGTGTGTGTGTGTGTGATTGTGCATGCGGTTCATTTGAGAATGACTATGCGTGTGTTTTTATTTCTGATCTAAGATGCAGCATAGGATCACCATTTCATTTGGTTGCCATGTATCATTCCTTTATTTGGAACAATTCCTCAGATTATTTTGGTCTTTCATAACCTTGACAGTTTTTAAGGAGCAATTACTTTGCAGAAAGTCTCTCACGTTTAAGTTAGTCAAACGTTTGGCATTTTTCCTCTGATTAGGTCCAGGTTTAAGGTCATAGTGAATTGTGGTTTTAAAAGGAATGTGGTATTTCATCACTGTAGGGTTTTAGAATGAAAAGATAAGAACGTCATGCTGCATAAATTGACATCTGTGGAGTGAGGTGGGTATAGCAAAAGTGATCTAAGAGATATTCTGAGGGTGCTTATCTACAGCAAGTCAATAGCTGTATTTCCCAAAATAATCCTTTCAAGGAATTCACTCTGCTAATAGTGAAGGCAAGTAGATCAAGAGAAAAGAAAGGCGGAACCTCACTATTTCCTTGATAAGAAATCGGGTGTAGGCTGACTTCTTTCTTGGGTACAACAGAAATAAATTAAACATCTGAAGAATGGTCTCCTCTGCCTGGGAAGTTCAGAGTTTCTTGGTACCAGGGAACATGAACAGGCATCCTGCTCTTTTATAGAAAAGTGACTGTCAAAAAAAAAAAAAAAAAGAGAGAAGAAAAGTGACTGTCTCCACATAAGACCAATGTATAAGGTGAAAGATGAAAAATGTAACCCAGCACGCAAATGCTGTTTTTTTTTCTCATTCCAACAGTTGGAATTGGACCAGACACATTTAAAATTGTTCTTAGTCTAGATATGGCAATGTCATTCATCATTGTAAACACCCAGACTCTTTAAAAATGAATGACTTTTTTTTTAGTTTGAATATTTTTATTTTAGTATTATATAATATAATATTGTATTAATAAGTAATAATATCTTATTGAAGTATTGTTGATTTACAATGTTGTGTTAATTTCTGCTGTATAACAAAGTGATTCAATTATGTGTGTGTATGTATTTACACACACACAGAATATATATTCTTTTTTTAGATTCTTTTCCATTATGGTTTATCACAGGATATTGGATATAGTTCTCTGTGCTGTACAGTAGGGCTTCCCTGGTGGCTCAGATGGTCAAGAATCCGCCTGCAATTCAGGAGACCCGGGTTCAGTCCCTGGTTGGAAAGATCCCCTGGAGAAGGGATGGACTGCCCACTCCAGTGTTCTTGCCTGGAGAATCCGAGGGATGGAGGAGCATGGTGGGCTGCCATCTATGGGGTTGCACAGAGTCGGACACGACTGAAGCGACTCAGCAGCAGCAGCAGCAGAAAAAGGAAGGACTTTTAAAGTAGAATGATAGAAAAGACTGTGCCACCGTTGGAAAACAACCTGCAGGGAAGTAGAGTGACTGGAAACACATGCTTTTCACGTTGTACACAAAAGCACTGATGGTCTTGAATGTACTAAAGTTCAGACATGACAGGAAAAAGTTAATCCTTTTAAGCAAGTGCCTAGGGTACACTCGGGGAAAATCTGACTGAATGAGTTACTGCTCAGCCTAAAATTAAACTCCTGGCTTTTTGTCTAGCATGTGAACTATTGGATCACATTTGTTTTCGCTGATGAATCCTTTTTTTTTTTTTTTTTAACGAATTGAAAAGAGAATCCCCAATGGTTCCCTTTATGCGAAGAAAACAAGATAAATATTAGCTAGGAAAGGTCATTTTGGTTTCCAGTATGTGGGGAGTTCATTAGGATGGGTTCTGGTAAATTATACTGTGTATTTCTTTCCGATAACAGAAGGTCATGTTGTGCCCTTGGGTGGATATCAGGACAAATATACTTAATAAAGTTGGAGGATCTGGGAGACGAACATTATCCAGTGATTTCTTTTCCAAGTATCGTACATTTATACAGTTACTCAAAGCTGCTTCTCTCTCGTAGAGCTAATCACTCATGGCCTCCTCTGTGTCTCCTGTGGCCCCAGAAGGATGGATCTCAAGCCTGTCACCCAAAGAGGCCTCTAGACAAACATCTGTAATTCCCTCCAGGGCATCCAAAGAAGAGAAAACTATCAGTTGTACTTTGTGGTGCATTTGCAGTGGGTTCAACAGGATTCGATAATGATTAGACTGTGGAGCAAGGATCTTTTGTAAAAATAATTTTATTTATTTTTGGCTATGCTAGGTCTTCATTGCTTCGCAGGCTTTTCTCTAGTTGCAGCTAGTTGGGGCTATTACACGTTAGTGGTGATGCACAGGCTTCTCATTCCAGTGGCTTCTCTTGTTGGGGAGCACAGGCTCTAGGAAGCACAGACTTCACTAATGCTTGGACTCTGGAGCACAGGCTCAATAGTTGTGGCACATGGGCATAGTTGCTCCATGGCACGTGGGAATCTTCCCTGACCTGGGATCGAACACGTGTCTCCTGCATTGGCAGATGTTTTCTTTATCACTGAAACACCTGGGAAGCCCGCAAGGATCATTTGTATGTCACATTTGCAGCTTAAATATTTATTGTTGCCCATCATTATTTCTCTTTGATCTCCATCCCTTGGAGGGATGTACTTAACTCGGTAACGTTAAAAACGGGTAATTTCATGTTCCTTTGTTTTTGAAATGTCTTTTGTTTTGGCGTTATCTGAATCCTTCTTGAAAAATGTTTTCATTAAGAATAAAAGTCTTTTTAGGTGTGTGCATTAAAGGAGTATGTTGAATCTCAGTTATGGTGTTAAAAAGTGTTTTTTGTATTTTCGTGTGTTTTATGTTGGAAAAATTTTTGCCTTCTGTGTCCCATCAGCATTTTTCAAAAAGCATCCTTGCAAATTGTCTTATATCTGTATTAGTGAATGAATGAAAGTTGCTTAGTTGTGTCTGACTCTTTGTGACCCCATGGACTGTAGCCCACTTGGCTTCTCTATCTGTGTGGAATTATCCAGGCAAGAATACTGGGGTAGGAACCCATTCCTTTCTCCAGGGGATCTTCTCAACCTGGGGATCAAACCCGGGTCTCCTGCATTATAGGTGGATTCTTTACCATCTGAGCTACTAGGGAAGCCTGTATATATAAAGCCCATTCATTAAAAAGTAATTTATTTATTTTAATTGGAGGATAATTACTTTATAATATTGTGGTTGTTTTGCCATACATCAACATGAGTCAGCCATGGGTGCACATATGTCCCCCCTTATAGATTATTATATAATATTGGGTCTACTTCCCTGTACTATACACTAGGTTCTTCTTGGTTATATATTTTATACACAGTGGTGTGTTTTGCAAATAGTTTATCATCATCACAGAACATTGAAACTTAGGTCTGCATGCTGGCTTTTCCACTGCTCTGTGAACTTGGGCAGGTTGTGGAACTCTTGGGATTGGAGTATCTCCAATTTCATTTTCATCCCATGGTTGATGAGAGAGTGGAATTTTGCATCATGAGTGGTTTGGTACCCTCTGTCAACCTGGTCATGCCTTTGCTGCAGAGGAAACTTCTGCTTTAAGATTGTATTCTGTTAACTACTGTGTGGCTAATTAATAAGTGCAGAATTCTGTATTTCCCGCCCTCCCTCCATCCCCATCTGTTAGGACCCTTTACACATGTGGATGTGTTTGACTGTCTACCACTTGCCTGAAAACACGGTTGTTGTAAAAAAAAAAAAAAATTTGCTTCTGAAAACCTGTATCATCTCAACATTAAAATGCTAATGGCTTCCTGTCTTTTTTGTATTTTAAATAGGTCTATGAAGTTAAGATAATTTTTTGGAACTGTTGAAATGATTGGTCCTTGCTACCAATGGGAACTTGGAGTCACTCTGAAATCCATCCTGGAATAACTGTGTTTGACTGGAACCAAATTTTATGAAGTCTCCAAGGTAAAATGATTTTAGCACATACCTAGAGATGGTATCTTTATGAAGCATAAAGAATTTAGGCAGATGGAATATCTTAGAATTGATGACCCTTTATAAAAGCTTTATGTTGAATTTTTGGAAATATGGAGAATTTTTAAAAAATTAGCTCTGATCTTTGAAATTATTTCAGTTGATAAAGCAGTACTTTGGCTGTTCAACAGGGCCAAAGGTGATATGGTTAAGATAAACTAATTTTGTTTTACATTTGGACAAAAATGTTCAATGTAGGAGAAATTGAAGTATCACAGTAGGTATGAAAGTGAAAAGTGAAAGTGTTAGTCACTCATTTGTGTCCTATTCTTTGTGACCCCATGGACTGTAGCCCACCAGGCTCCTCTGTCTGTGGAATTCTCCAGCCAAGAAATGCTGGAATGGGTTGCCATACCCTTCTCAAGGGAATCTTCCCAACCCAGGGATCAAACCTGGGTCTCCTGCATTGCAGGCAGATTCTTTACTGTCTGAGGCACCACAGTAAGTGTAGTAAGTGAGATATCTTTTTACTTGGGCTCTGGATTATGGAATGAAATGAAGAATCATTGCTAAATAGCTGCCTGCCTAGCCATAGGCATTTCTCCAGGGAATCATAGCTGTTGTTAAAGTAGATACTTGTTCTAGGCAATACTTGTTCTCAAACTCACCCCAGACCCTGATACATAGAATTTTCCATGAAGAAGTCAGATCAGGGATGATCTCCCAAGATTTGGAATAGGGGCTCATGAGACTTTTGATTTGGGGTTTGTTGTTGGAATCCAACCAGGAGAACAGAAGCCATCCAGGAGCAGAAGGACAGGAAATTGAATTCAGGAAACTGATTACATGTGTGATGGGAGAGTCAGAGAGGTCAAGCAGAAGACACAAAGGCAGCCCATAGATGAGCAACAGCAGGCAATAGCTCCTGCCATCAGATGAGCAATAGCTCCTGCCATCCTGAGGCTGGTGGGACAGAGGAAGGCAGTCCTGCTGGCCAGTGGCCTTGGTGGGGAAGGGCCTTCCGTGGGAGCTGGAGCCATACTGGGCCCTTCTGGGGGAAACTGACACCATGGAGGAGAAATGGCCACTCCGTTGACCCTGCCAAGACAGAGAAGGTGGGGAAAAATACCATGGCCTTTCCCTTCCACTCTGCAGGCTCTAACCAATGTCTCCTATTGGTGAAAGCCAGGTAGGAGCCAGATCATTCAGGAGCCTGGGGAATGCAGTACAGAGGTGTCACCCAGTAGAAGTGAAAAGAATGGTGCTGAGGGCAGAGCAGGCCCAGGCTGGGCTAGGGTTTATATTTGAAGTCTCTTCCCATCACATTTTAATGAGCGTGCTGCCCTACCCAGCATCCCCTTCAGGAATGAAGGATTCATGCCCTCAACTATTGGAAGAATTGTAGAAGATGGCCTACAGCGTCTTTGAATTGTCCGCAATCCAAAGAGCCTCCTTGCCTGAGATGATTTTCCCTGATGTTCAGGTGTAAAGGCCTGACCCCTCACCACAGTTTGGGACCATGGAGAAGGGGCATCTCAGCTGTGTAGTTTGTTCAGTCACTCGTGTCTGACTCTTTGCAACCTCATGGACTGCAGCACGCCAGGCTTCCCTGTCCTTCACCATTTCCCGGAATTTGCTCAAACTCATGCTCATTAAGTCCTTGATGCCATCAAACCATCTCATCCTCTGTCTTCCCCTTCTCCTCCTGCCTTCAGTCTCACCCAGCATCAAGGTCTTTTCCAGTGAGTCAGTTCTTCGCATCAGGTGACCAGAGTATTCTGGAGCTTCAGCATCAGTCCTTCCATTGAATATTCAAGGTTGATTTCCTTTAGGATTGACTGGTTTGATCTGAGCTTTGGAACTTTCCAGAGGGTTATCTGAGGCCTTTTCCTCTTTCTGTCTTTCCTTCTTCTTGTCCCTCCCCTTTCACAGGTGATACTCCCTAGAGCACTCCTTAAGTCATCCGCTGATTATTAATTTCTATCTTAGAGTTGACTTCCTAGGGTACCCAGCATTTGGGACTCAGATCATCTCAGACATAGTCTCCCAGTTTTGTTAACTCCATCCAGACAGGTTTAGGACTTGCGGTGACTGATAAACACATGGAAACTGAACTTCATTGGTAAATTAGGTGGGACAGATTATAGCTCATCTGATAGACTTCATCTGAATTTGGAGACTCTAAATCAGGTGGAACACTGTGGTTAGAGGCAGAGGAGCCAACCCATGAAGCAGGAAAAAGTGGAGGATAGAAGAGTGAAGAGGCCTTTGGAGACCTATTGTTTTAAACTGTTCAATTTGGCAGTGTTTATTACATGGCAGTAGAAAGCTAGTACTCCATTCATCTGATCCCTTAAAATTTTCCTTTTTTGGGCCACTGATTGCTACAAACCAGAAGTTAGGGTACCCGATCCAGTTTGCAAATGTGTTTTGTTTGATCTGCACTCTGTTTTTAAAACAAAACAAGTGGAACCCCTTGCTGACTCGAAGTGTGCAGACGGTGTATCAGAAAGCAGCTTCTCTTGAAAAGTCATTCCTGGCGTTCCCTTGGAGCAGCTGCCCCTAGACAGGACTCTACCTTCCTTACTACTCTCCAGTGCCTTGGGCCCAGCCAGCCTACACTTTTATTGGGAGATATTTGAAATTTAACCCCTGGGTAAGAGGGATAAGCCTTTGTAACAGTTAGATTAATAATGGATACTGGAGTTAACAACTGGAATTTTAAAATATGGGACGGGGGACAGAGGACCTCATTCAAAAACTCAGCATATATAGAATTCTGAACCTCCATGCTTTCCCTGTTGAGTAATAAATTAATAATCAATTTTCTGAAGTGAAAATGTAATTACATACTAGCACCTCAAGCTCACATAGACTCGCACATATTCTTTGCCACCTTTTGAGCTGATTCCAGGGTTTCTGCCCACTGTGCATGGAGGCTGAGGTGGGGAGACGGAGGACATGCTTTGCAAAATTAAGGTGCACGCAGGTCTTTCAAAGCAGAGGCACCTAGTGTTCCTGTCAGTTTCAAGTGCTTGGAATTTCCAAGGCCAAGGGCAAAATGATGTCAAGCTTTGAAGCTTGACATCAAAAGGGACTTGTCTCAAGTCCCTTTTGCCACCATGGTCTTCAAAGATAATCTTAGAATCTTGTATTACTGTGGTTGTTTCAGAGTCATACTGAATCTCAAACCAGTGGCAGTACAAGATCTTTCAACAAGATCTGTGTGACTACTTTGTGAGAGGCCAGTGCCTGCTCCTGGGAGTGTGGTGTGGCCACCGGGTCCCCAAGGCTGCACTTCCTCTTGAGCACAGAGTCAAGGTTCTGGTTGAGACCCCATGGGGTTGGCAGTCATGGGCTTGTTAGGCCCTTTCTTCAGGATTTCCTCAGAAGCTTTGCCTGTAGTGTTACTCAAACAGGAATCCACGGGCCATGTCTTTATCATCTGCCCATGGGTGTTTATACATCTTGTATATGAAAAGGGAGTTCCTTTGATCCTCTGTGGTGGATCTATTATCCCTGAAGCCAGGCAGAACCCAGTGTTACTGGAGTTTCAAATGCCCAGAGCTTGGACTTCCATTTGAAAAAGTTAATTAAAAAAAGAGCAAACTAAAGTTAATCTAGTGCTGCTGCTGCTGCTAAGTCGCTTCAGTCGTGTCCGACTCTGTGCGACCCCATAGACAGCCCACCAGGCTCCCCCATCCCTGGGATTCTCCAGGCAAGAACACTGGAGTGGGTTGCCATTTCCTTCTCCAGTGCATGAAAGAGAAAAGTGAAAGGGAAGTCGTTCAGTCGTGTCTGACTCTTCGCGACCCCATGGACTGCAGCCTACCAGGCGCAGAAAGTTAGGGAAGAAAGTAGAATGCATATTAGCTATTTTCTTTTTATTTACTTTTTTTTTTTGGAAAGGGAAGTGTTTTAGAATAGACCACACAGCCGCATTTGTAAACTGAATTGTCTTTGAGCAGCTGTTTGGATACTGTCCATTCATATGAAGTGAGGTATATTTTCCCAGTTTTTATTGAGATGTAATTGATTCATAACACTGTGTATGTTTGAGGTGTGCATTGTATTGATCCAATATGTTTATCAGCTGCAAAATGATTCCCACCATAGTATCAGCTACCACCTTCTTACTGTCGCAGTTACTGTTTCTTTCTTGTGATGAGAACATTTAAGATCTACCCTCTTAGAACGTTCAAGTATATGGGACAGTGTTATTAGATGAGCTGTAATCACCATGCTGAACATTAGATCCCCAAACTTGTTAATCACGTCACTGGGAGATTTGACCGTTGACTAAATTTCCCTCACCCTCAACCCTTGCTGACCACTGTGCTACGTAATCTGTTTCTCAGAATTTGTCTTTTTTAGGTTCTACATAAAAGTGAGATTATGTAGTATTTGTGTTGATCTGACTTATTTCACTTAGCAGCAATGCCCTCAAGGTCCATATGAAATTTTGTTTATGGCAAGATTTCCTTCATTCTCATTGCTGAATAATATTTCATCTTTATCCATGTATCTATTGATATCTGTATGACGTTGTTTATATATTTATCTCTAGTTGCCCATGTTCTCATCAGACTCTGAGATTGGATTAATCCACTATTCAGCCAGTATTCTAGGCCAAAGGGCATTAATATGCAGTCAGAGAAACCAGGGGAAAGTTCTCAGGCCTGGTGTGTGAATTTCTGTGGTTTCTTTCACATGCAGAAACCACATATCTTTTATTTGAATCCTGCTTAAAGTATGTTGCTTTTTAAATTTTGTGCTATAAAATAGTATATAACCCCCATGTTCTATCAGGGCCACTCAGGCTATGCTCTAGGGGTTCATAAATAGACTTCTCACTGAGGCATGTAGCTAACTTGAGAAACTTTTAATTATAAAAGGTGTGTATTGGAAACTGAGTGAATGCACAGTGCATGTAAGGTTCGCTTGGCCTCTGGTCTCTTTGGTGAGGTAGGGGTAAAGGTGCATCACCCAGCATCTTCCTCTGCTCTCCCCACTTTCTAAGGACGGTGTTTGCTCAGAGTCTCTCACCACCCATCCATCGCTGACCTGCATCCTGCTTTCTCTCCAGGATGAGAGCCTGTGCCAGATCCGTCTTGCTGTCTCACTGGCTCTTTCTGGCCTATGTGTTGATGGTGTGCTGTAAGCTCATGTCTGCCTCCAGCCAGCACCTCCGGGGACACACAGGTAAGCCCTTTAAACTCGTCATGCGCCACTGAGATCAACTAATAAAACTCTTTCAAACGTCAAAGCCCACATTTTAGGCACAGGTAATTGACAGGAGCCTTGACTGGTGTGTAAATAACCAGAGGAAGCATGAAATACAACAGGGTGAAGCAGTTTGATGGTTTGATGCTTAAAGAGATTTGTTCTAGATATCTTTTTAAGATTTCTCCAGGTTTTCCTTTTCCTGGGTACACGTCCATTCTTTGGAAGTGATTTTTCTCAAAGAATCCTGGAAACCCAGCAGTATTTTGTGCTATATATTCCAGCTTCCTTTGAAGGCAGAACATCTTTATTGATAAACTTGAATGAACACTGAAGGCAGTTTGCACATAATAGGGTTCTTCTAGGAAAAGATGGTGAATGATTTAAAAAGAAAAAAGAAAGGGAAAAAAAATGTCGTGGTAGCTTTTGCCCCAGGACCTAAAATAGAACGTGTTTGAAGTCTTAGAGAAGCACTCTGATACTTTCTAGTGAGACCCATGTCTGTCCTTCGCTTATTTCTAAAGATAGATCAAAATAATCAGTTAAGTATCTCTGTGTGTATTGTGTATTTGTCTTCACCTTTCCCTTTTACATCTACATTTAAAGTGATACAGATTTGAAAACTCCCCAGTGAATTGTGTTTTCCTGAATAATTGATATTTGTCAGCAAACTCGTTACTAAACAATTAATTTACTGTCTATGCTTCAGTAATCAGAGGTGTGGCAGTGCCAGGTATGCTCTGAGTTTTTAGTGAAAGAGTGAAGCTTGAACCCTAAACCGTGTATGTGTCAGAATTGTAAAGTCTGTGTCTAAGAAAGTGTGCTGGTCACATAGCCTTATTCTCAGATATACAGCAGGTCAAGGTTTCTCGTTAGTTATTCTGATAATTTAGGACTAAGACTTAACTTTAAGCTGAAGTTTTGAAACTCTCTCAGAATTCAGTTTTCCTTAAGCGACAGTTTCGAGAAGACAAGAAAAATAATGATTGCAATTTTAATAAATCAGTGTAAAATCGATACCATTTGACTGCTGTGAAAGTGCCCAGGGCTAGTTGGTTATTGTGCTGTGTATCTTTGGGTGAGCTCACTCTCAGGAATAGGGTATTTGAAGTCATCAGTCTAACCTGTTTAATACACATCTCTTTTCTTGGGTTGCAGGTAGAGAGTCAGTGTAGTTCAGAAGCAGAACATTTCAGTGGGGCAGGTTAGCACCAGCACATTCCAGACTTCTCAAAACTGGGTTTGAGATTGTGATCAATAGTGATTAAACCTGAGGGAAACAGGGGCCATGACTAACCCTTCAATTCTTCATCTTTGTTGGCAATCCTCATTCCATACCATAACCTTTTAAATTTGGAAAAGGTGAGACCATAGGGTGTCTGTGTGAAAGTGAAGGTGCAGTTCGATAATAAAATGTGTTATACGTGAGCAAAAAGAAAAAAAAAATCTGAATTAAATCTAAATTAAGATTAGAATTGTGAACACACGAGATGCAGTATCTTCCCTATAAGCCAAGACTCATCTGTAACAGGGACGGTAAGAAGTCTGAGCAAAGCCTTTGAAAGTTTTGCTCAAGAAATGAAATTTTCATCATGGATTTCTTTCAGTGATTTTATTTGGATTCTTGGTTTTTGGTTTCTTTTTGACTTTCGGGGGATTCTTCCTAATTTTGTTTTTGGAATTTAAGTACCTATCATCCCTCATCTTTTTAAATTAATTAATTTATTTTTAATTGGAGGATAATTGCTTTGCAGTGTTGTATTGGTTTCTACCACACATCAACACGAATCAGCCATAGGTACACATACGTCCCTTCCTTCTTGAACCTCCCTCCTACCTTCCACTCCATCCCACCCCTCTAGCTTGTCACAAAGCATCGAGTTGAGCTTCTTGTGTCATACAACAAATGACCACTGGCTATCTACTTTACATATGGTAGTGTATCTTTCCATGCTACACTCTCAATTCATGCACCTTCTCCTCCCCCCACCGTGCCACAAGTCTCCATGTCTGTGTCGCCTTGGCTGCCCTGCAATTAGGTTCATCGGTGCCGTCTTTCTAGATTCCATATGTACGTCTCACCCCTCATCTCAGTAGCCGTCAAAGCAGTCAGGATGGCTCCTGCCCACGGGGAGCTCTGTTCTCTCCCTGGGGCCGCAGGCTGTATATGAAGAACCATCTTTGCAGAAGTACAGGCGTGCTTTGTTTTTTTGCTCTTGGCTTCTGGCTTGCACTTTACTGCCTTTTTTTTTTTTTGAACAAATCAAATGTTTGTGGCAACCCTTCATCCAGTAGGTCTATCGGCTCCGTTTCTTCCCAACTGCATTTGCTCTCTTTGTGGGTCTGTGTCCTAGTTTGGTAATCCTTACCCTATTTCAAGCTTTTCCATTATTTATTTGTTATGGTCTGTCTGACCTGTGATCTTTGATGTGACCATTGCAAAAAGATTATGACTTGATGAAGGCTCAGATGATGGTTAGCGTTTGTAGCGATGAAGTATTTTTAAAATTAAGGGATGTGAATTCTATTTTAGACATAATGCTTTTGCACACTTACTAGACTACAGTAACGTAACTTTTATATGCAGAACCGAAAAACTCAACGTGTCTTGAGTTATCACGATATTCACTTTATTGAGGTGGTCTGGAAGCACACTGGCAAAGTCCCTGTGATCTGCCCATACCCTTTGTTTAACTGCAGTTGAAGGCTCCTGAACCCTACTGTGAAGTCTTATTCCCTCATGGGTTTCTTAAGCTGTGTCCTTGATGCCTGGAATATAATGGGTGCTAAATGAATATTTATTAATAGGCTGGTTTTGCCTATTTGTCACCATGGAATCAGTTATGTAATTTTCTGCTGGTGCTAAAATTCCAGACAGTAACAGGCAGGTGTGAAAAGATATCCTGTTAACTTTTTGTTGATTATTAGGGTTCTCCAGATAAACAGAACCAATAAGATATATATACACACACATAGTGTTGTTTAGTTGCTCAGTTGTGTCTGACTCTTTTGTGACCGCATGGACTGTAGCCTGCCAGGCTCCTCTGCCCATGGGATTTCCCAGGCAGGAATTCTGGAGTGGGTTGCCATTTCATTCTCCAGGGGATCTTCCCCACTCAGGGATCAAACCCACATCTCCTGTTTGGCAGCCAGATTCTTTTAGCACTGAATCACCAGGGAAACCCTGCATATGCATGGTGTACATTGCAGCCTTCCAAAGGCCTGTGGTCCAGGAGCACAGAGGGCAGGAGATAGTCAGTGTCCCAGCTCAGCAGTCAGGGAAAGAACAAATTCCACCTTCTGCTTTTTTCTTCTTTTCCTCAAGCACTTGGATGAGGCCCACCACAATGGGCCATCAGCTTCACTCAGCGCCCCAGTTCAAATGCTAACCTCTTCCAGGAACACCTTCACAGACATATTCAGGGGTCATGTTTTGGCAGATATCTAGGTGTCCCCTGGCCCACTCAAGTTGACAATTTCATGTATCTTTCTAGATAGTGTTTTATATAGTCATCTATATTTTCTATATTATTTTACAGATTTATGTATGTACGCACCTATCCTTCCAGAAAAAGGAATGTGTATACTAGTACGTGTGTATGCACAGATATCTCACTCTATACTTTGTTTTGTACCTTGATTTTTTTCCTATTTAACAATAGAGTTTAAGGGGGCTTCGTTTGAGTGCATGCAGATTTATATCCCACTCTGTTGTACAGATGTGCTCTCATTTATTTGATCACTCCCAGTTTTTGTGGACATTTACCTTGTTGTCTGTCGTATTTTCCAAATACATGTCCTGACTGCAGATGAATCTCTAGTAGTGGAATTGTTGAATTAAAGTGTACGTAGATGTATTAGTGGGGCTTCCCAGGTGGCGTTGTTGGTAAAAGAATCCACCTGCCAGTGCAGGAGATGCAGAAGACGCAGGTTTGATCGCTGGGTCAGGAAGATCCCTTGGAGGAAGGCATGGCAACCCACTCTAGTATTCTTACCTGGAGAATCCCACAGACAGAGGAGCCTGTCAGGATACATTCCATGGGGTTGCAAAGAGTTGGACACAACTAAACTTCTGAGCACACATACAGCAAATGTATTAGTGAGAGTGGGTTAATTCCTGTTACACATAGACCAAAGAAATATACATAATGGTTTAAACAAAAGAAGCTGTATTTCTTGCTCATGAGTGCTGTGTAGGTAACATGTCAACTGGCTGTCCTCTCCTGTGGCCTTTTTGGAACCACAGGGCATGGAAGCTATACTGTTCTCAGCCTGTGTCCTCGAAGGCTGTCCTGGAGCCATCTTCATTCCAGCCAGCTAGAAGGGGAATGGGTGGGGAGGGTACACCTCGGAGGTGATGATGAACTGGGTTAGAAGCTGGCAGTATCCCTTGACCTGTCTTCTCTTGCTATTGGCTACAGCTGAGTGCCCACGGCCACACCTTGCTGCAGGGGCTGCTGGGAAACATACCCTAGCTGGGGATCCAGGTCTGAGAGGAGATGATGGTTTTTGGTGAGTGTCCTGCATCCTCTGACAACCGTATTAAGATTTCAATAGTGCAGGGAGTTTCCTGGTGGTCCAGCAATTGAGTCTGAGCTTCCTCTGTAGGGGACACGGGGTCTATCCCTAGTCTGGGAACTAAGATCCAACATACTGTGCAGCGCAGCCAAAGAGAAAGAAAGATTTTAGTAGTGCCAAGCACGCTCCAAAACTTCTGAACTTAAACTTACAGCAGCAGTAGTAGTATAACTCCCTTTCCCTCACACCCTCATCAGCTCTGGGTACTATCAGGTCTTACTGATGTGTGAAAATGGTAATGAAAACTACTGTCAGATTGTTTTGACTTGCAGCTCTTTGACTACAGACTCTGTGCTGCGGGATTACTTGTTTTCCTTGGGCTATCCTATCCGTTATCTGTTTTTGTCTTGGCTGTATTGTTTACTTGTCGATTTGTGAGAGTTCTTTATAAATTGAGGACACCAAGTACCTGGACTATCATTTCCTTGTTTCTTTCTGCCTTTTCTTTGCCCATGGTTCTCGCGAGGCTGTGTGTTCTAGTTGGCTGTGTGTGTTTATGTGTATGAGAGAGAGAGATGAGGAGGGAAATGGCGAAGGGAGGCAGGTGTTGTAAATGTCTCTAATGACCTCACAGTGGCCACGTGGATTTTCTTCCCAGAATTGTGCTCACCTGATGACAAAGTCAAGGGTCAGACTTGAGAAATTCTGGTCAGGTCTTTGAGTGTATCTGAAACAGCCTGAGAGTGGGAGCAAGCTGTAGAGAGTTAACTGTAGAAGACAGTGTACTGTGTCCAAAAGGACTCCTGACACCGTCCCAAGAGCTTTGTGGTTTGTGCTGGCCAATTAAAGAAACTGTGGCCCTAGGAAACCCTAGTTGGAAGCTTACTGGATGCTTTTAATGGCTCAGATTAGAACCACTTGTAAAATAAACAAGGAGATATTTTCCAATCCCATCTTCACTCATCCGTCTAAGACAGAGCCAGAGGGGAAAAAGGTGGGACCCCATCCCTGATTTGGGCTGATCAGATCAGGTGTTAGGTGTGGGCTGAAGTTCACTTTAGTTCAAGTGTTAGAAAACAAAAATGCACCCAGTTTTCGCAGAACAGGGAGTGGGAAACTTTCTTTAAGGCATTGATCATCTTCCACTAGAGTACAGAGATAGTATCTTTAAGGAATTAGAAAACACAAACGGCCACCTTTGTTGTTTTTTAAAATTCCACCTGACACAGTGATTGAGTAGGAGACCTTGGGGTGGCGAAGAGGCAGACACGACTTAACTGAACAACAACAAAGGAGACCGTGTGGGCGTCTGTAGCCCCGAACCACAGAAGAGGTGCCTGGGGCCAATTGGTAGGTTACATTCTTTTAAAAGGAAGCCAGAGTTAACTCTCTTATTTCTTCAAGGAGCAGTTTGTCCTTTCGTTCCCTGTCCCCTGACCTTTCCCCGCCACTGTACGTAGCATCATTTCCCCACAAGAGGGCAGCACGTGTAATGCTGTGGAAAGATGCTGACGATTTCACAGACTTCAGAGTCATTTGAAATTAACCATTTAGGGATGTTTGTGACAGTTTCATTCAAGGTTCACGTGATGAGTTTGGGACACAAAACATCCTACATCCTGGAGATTTATCCCCGGGTATATTTTGTTGTTGTTCAGTCACTCAGTCGTGTCTGTCTCTTTGCGACCCCATCGACTGTAGCATGCTAGGCTTCCCTGTCCTTTACGAACAAGCCTAAGAATGAATATTTAGACACTTTAAATTTCCCCTTTGAAGACAGAATCATAGCTGCTTTTCCCATATAGCTGAGAGAGTTGGAAACTTGGGTGCTGCTGGTTTACAGGTTCATTTTAATAGTCCCATTTCTCCAGACAGCTTTAAATATGAATGACTTTGGTCACATTTAATTCCTGCAGATGCCATGGTGCCTAGCTGCTGTTTAATATACTCCGTTTTGGTGTAAAGTTTCCTGTTTAATACATTGTGCCCAGGTGTTAAGGCCCCGAGAAACGAGCACAACTGAGAATGAGGCAGCAGAGCACAAGCAGATCTTCAGGAAAGCATAATCCTGGTTCTGCCACTTCTCAGCTGTGTGACCTTGTCCAAGTCACTTAACCTCTCTGAACTTGCTTCATTATCTGTAAAAATAGAATGATGTACTTGCCTACCTTACGGGATTATTGGACCTACTCAATAAAAAAGTAGGTGAAAGGATTAGTACATAGTAAACACTCAGTAAATGGTAGCTGTCTTCATGTTTAGAGGCATTTAGAATGAGCAGGAGTCTGGAAACTTTCAAGGAATAATTGGGGGCTCCGTATGGGTGGGAGATATAATCAGTGACATAATGTTTGAAGCTTTATCATGTACAAGAGAAAATGCTTGTTTTTCATTGTTCTAAAGAGCTGACTGTAATGAAGAGAATGTCTTTATGAAGACTGGTGTTTCACTCAACCTTAAGGAAAGAGGAAAGGAATTTCTAACAAGCAGGATTTCACCATGCTGGGGACAGAGCAACCCCAGGGCGTGCTGAGAGTCCTTTTACTTTCTAGGCTTCAGTCAGGTCTTCCGTAGAGGGAGGCACCTCACTGATGGGGAGCTGTGTCAAGAATTGTGACGGGTCTGAGGCTTAACCTTCCTTGCGAGGTCACAGGGCAGCCTGTCGGTTTCCTGGATGCTGGTGGAAGACAAGAGATCCTAGGCCAGAGGCAAGGGGTTTCTTCTTACTGCACAGCAAGTAGCAGGGGTTCAGGTTAGCTCCTGCTCTCCTTTCGTATTTGAGCTGGTTACAAAATCTCTTTGGGACTCAGTCTCTTCTGGAAAGTGGAGATAATAAACAGTAAAAGTCATCCTTAAGGAGTTGTAAAGAGGAGTCAGTTCCCGTCTGGAAAGTGCTAAGAATTGTGTTTGTGTTTTGAATGTTCAATAAATGTTGGTCATCTTTATTGAAAACTGCCTTCTCCTTATGAGGGCATTCCATTTTATAGAGGTTCTGTCATGTTTACATTTATGGAAGTTTAGATTTTCTGGTTTCTCTGTGATACAGGATGATTGCAGAATATGAATGTTGGACTTGGGTGCCTTGTATTGCTTTCAGCTTTGGTTAAATTGTTCGAAAAGTAACTACATCTAAATTTGGGCTCTTGTTTCTGTCCCCTATAACAGCTGAAATCTTATAGGAACCTTGCTGATGATTTTGATTGGAATGACTACTTTAGCCCTCATTTACTGTAAGATATTTCTTTCCAAGATAATACAGATAGTTTTGAAAAATAATTAATCTGCATTGTCAGAGTTCTGACACGAGGGGGCAGGCAGGGCTTAGAAGAGCTAACAGCAAGAAGCAGTATTGTAGCCTGATGCAGATGTTGTCTAGCAGAAATAGGAGAGCCACGTATGTAATTTTAAATGTTCTATATAACCACATTTAAAAAGTAAAAAGAAACACGTGAAGCAGTAATATATTTTATTTAACCTAATACATCCAAATATGATTATTTCAACCTGTGGCCCAAGCCACATTCTAAGCACTCAGTAGCTACACGCAGCCAGAGGCCAGTGTAATCTGCTTAGTGCAGGGGAATGAACTGAGTCTTAGCATTACTTTCTGAAAGATTAGAGTTATGAGTTATTTGTATTTTCATGGGTCAATCCTAGGGCACAGTGTTTTATCTCCTTTTTGTTCACTTAACTTCTTTTTAAGTTTTTAGTTTTAGGTCTTTATTTTTTTCTTGAATGACTGCTTCTAAATTTAGGTTAAGTGCCAGGTAAGTGGGGTGTGTAGCCTTCATAAAGTGTGGAAAAGATGGCTGCATTTCCTGATGAACTGCCTATATGATCATTCCTTGCAAGAGGGTATATTTTTTTAGGAAAAGAAAAATGGCAGGATAGAGTGTGTGTGTGTGTGTGTGAGTGTGAGTGAGTGAGTGAGTGAGTGAGTGAGTGATGGCTTCAGCCATTAAGTCTTAAAGTTAGTCCCTGGAAGTTAATTTTGACCAATAATGGGTATTTATCCACTGGAGTGAAGTCCAACAATATAGATTTAATATAGTTTCTTCTGTAACTGTTTTCATCTTCCTGCCCTGCCCCCAGCGAATGGTTACTTCTTTAACTGTATGGGTATATTTCTATGTAGACAACTCCACAGGAATATCCTCTATTTTATAAGCCAGAAAAGGACTCCGCAATGGCCCCAAAGCCCACGTTTTGGTAGTAAAGAGGGTATCCATGTGATGATGCTTACTTGATTTCTCTGGGGAGCTTTTACTTGAAAAAAAAAAAAAAAAAACCAAAAACAGAGAGGCTCCACCACAGCTATGTTATATCTGAATCTTGGACGGTGGAGCCCAGGCAACTATATTAGTTAATAGTTTCCTGGTGAGTATCAGAACCACTCATTCAGAAGAAAAAAAATCGGAAGTTTGACTCAAGCTCTTGTCATGCTACAGTTTGATCCCAGTGGTGATGAGTCTCCATTTCAGGCTCACTACACACAATCAGGCTTGAAGAGAGGTCTGTTTGCTCCCTGTAGCAATGACCTCCATCTCCACTTCTTTGGAAGGACTGTGAGAATATTTTGTCATTTTGTACTGGCATGACTGTTCCTGGATGCCAAGAGCTCGTAGCGTGAGGGATTCCGCTGACCTCCCTTGGACCCTTCATTATTTTTGTCCAGTTTTTGATGGGCTCATCTTAATCTCGGTGTTCATAAGAAAAAGGAACCAATTATGTGAGGTGTTAATATGTGACTTCTCATCTCAGCTGCAAGTTCAAGTCCCAGTGCCACAGACGAGGTCAGCTTGGCAAAATATCTGACAAATGAGCATGCTTCACACTGGTTTTTGTGGGGAGGAAGGGGTGTTTCACAGAGAGGGGAGTAAAGAATTTCAGGTCCTTAAATAAGCTTGTGAGCCCCCGCAGGTGGCAGAGCAGGCTTTTTTTTCCTGACGCATTTTTGTGCCTTTGAGGCAGAAGAGGCAACCCAAGGCCTTTGAAGAGTTCTCTGGGTAGTTAGGCAAAAGATTCTCTTTACCCTTGAGAAGAAAGCTCCTTTTTCTTTCTTCAAGCCATACCTCTGAACTTACCTAAACAAAGCCTACACTTTGGGGTTTAAAAAGCCCAAGATCTCATCTGAATGTTGGCTTTATCCAAGGAAACCAGAATCTTTTGTATAAAGAAAACAAAATCATTTGGTAAGAAGAATCAGGAGGGTAGAGATGGAAAGGGAAGAACAATGAGGTTTTATGTTTTTCTAGGTGTAACTTGAATGCTGGAAATAACTTGGCCCATATGGTGATAGTCATATTATTAAAAGGATGTTCAGAAACCTATTAAAACTTTAATTCACTCTGAGAAGAGAGTGTGTACAATAGTTAAAAACTTTCCCACTCCTTATGCTGTGGGCTGTCAGTGCATATGTCTTGGGGAAAGTCTGAAATCAGACAAAAACTACAGTCAATTTAAACTGGGCTGGGAGGGCCTGACTGGGTGGCTCAGTGCTTAAGAATCTGCCTGCAATGCAGGAGACGTGGGTTCAACCCACGTCAGGAAAATCCCCTGGAGGAGGAAATGGCACCCCACTCCAGTATTCTGGCCCGGAAAATCCCACAGAGGAGCCTGGAGAGCTATACTCCATGAGGTCACAAATAGTGGGACACGACTGAGCACACTCGCAGTGTGTTGTGGAACAGGTAGTGAGGGATTCAGAAAGGGAAAGAGGAGATAACTTTGTTTCAGGGAAAAGTAATACGGGCATGAAATAAAGTGAAAGAATGGCTCTACCAGTGGGGCATCTTTCTATAGTTTGTTACTGACTCTTGCGTAACTACTCGCTAAAAGGCTAGGGGTAAATACCAGCAATCCAGGCAATGTGTATGGCAGGGGAACGTGAACGGTTTGAACTTGGCACAAAGTTAAAGGTGTGTGCCTTCTGCCCTCAAGCCAAACGTAGTTCTAAGCTTTGCTGTTGGGAAAGCATTTGCAAGGCATGGTGGTCCAGGAAGTCATTTCTTTCAAGAGAACCATTGAAAGGCCTGGTTGGATTTGAGATACAGGCATGGATTTATTGCTGTTTGCTCTACCCGACCTTCCCCAGATGTCCTGTAGTCATCTAGCCGATTTCCAAAGTGCCAACCAGTGGAGACCAGTGACTTCAATTTGGAGAGATTCTATGTGTTTGAGCTATTACTAGTCAATCCTATTCAATAGGAAATATTGACTGTATATAAAGCAAGATAGTGGCAAGTAACACTGAATATTTTTCTAGTTAGTGGACGTCTAGAAATTTGAAACATCCACACAATGGCTAGCTCAGCATTTTAGTTGCCAGGCCTGTGTGTGTGTGTTTATGCTCCAGAAGAAAAATTACAGTGTTTGATCTCTCCAGGTGGGAGCCTGTCTCTTCTACTTGTGCTGATCTTGAGTTTGTTTCCGATGAGCCTGACTTGGTGACTCTTGGCTGTGTGACACGTCAGAACCTGGATTGTTTCTCTAAGTCACTGAAACCTTCAATTGAACCCTATTAATTTTAGAATTTGTGATGATCCTGAAATGATGGGGTTGACATTTACCCATGCTCTGTCTATGAAAGGAGATTTGCTAAGCAAATAAATAGTGTCAACAGTGGGAGCTGTTGAAGTTACCTTTAAAAAATACCAAGTGATTTGAAAGCATTTATTTAACAGGAAATCAAAATGCTTGTGCTTTGGCTCTGTGAAGCCCTAGCTGTGTGAGTTATTGAAAAACAGTATTCAGTCTCTCTGGCAATGGGACTGCACCCTCTATCTCAATGTTTTTTCATGAGGTTTAAATTAAATAGTGCAGAGTTGGGTATTACATTGAGAACTTAATGTATTTTTAAACAGCTTTATTGAGGTATAATTGACATGCAGTAAACTTTGTATAAGTGTGCAATTTGGTAACTTTTAGCATACATAATGTATAGGTATATATATGTACACACACACACCCACACACACACACCCATGAAAACAATCTTGATGATCAAAATAATGAATATACCCATTACCCCTGAAAGTTTTCTTGTGCCCCTTTGTAATCAATCCCTCTTGCCCCTACCTGTACCATTGCCAGGCAACCACTGATCTGTTTTGCCATTATAGATGAGTTTTCATTGCCTGAAATCGTGTTGAAGTAAAACCATACAGGATCTATTCTTTTTTTGCTTGATTTCTTCTTCATAGTTGCTGTGTGGTTTATCTGGGGTGTCATATGCATCAGTAGCTCATTTCTTTTCTTCATTTTTATTGGAGTATAGTTGCTTTACAATACTGTGTTTCTTCCTGCTGTACAGCAAAGTGAATCACCTATACATACATACATACATACAAACATACATACATACATATATATATATATATATATATATATCCCCTCTATTTTGGATTTCCTTTCCATGTAGGTCACTACAGAGCATTAAAAAAATCATTTTGTTTATTTATTTTTGGCTGTGCTGGGTCTTGCTCTGCAGGCTTTTGTCTAGCTGCAGTGAGTGGGGTTTTTTCTCTAGTTGCAGTGCAGGGTTTCTCACTGTGGTGGCTTCTCTTGTTAGGGAGCAAGGGCTGTAGGGCACATGGGCTTCAGCAGTTGGGGCTCCTGGGCTCTAGCGCAGAGGCTCAATAGTTATGGCACATGGGCTTAGTTGCTTCATGGCACGTGGGATCTTCTGGGATCGGGGATCGAACCTGTGTCTCCTGCATTGGCAGGTGGATTCTTTACCACTGAGCCACCAGGGAAGCCCACTGTAGAGCTGAGTAGAGTTCCCTGAGCTATACAGTAGGTTCTCATTAGTTATCTATTTCATACATAGGAGTGTATTTACGTCAATCCTCATCTCCCAATTCATCGCATCCCTGTTTCCCCTGTTGGTGTCCATACGTTTGTCCTTGAATAGCTCATCTTATTGCTGAATAGTAGCCCATCCTGTGTCACACACTGTTTATCCATTCACCTGTTGGTGGACATTTGAGGGTGTTTCCAGTTTTGACTATTACAAGTAGGGGTGTTAGGAACATTTCTTACAAGTGCTTACATGAACATATGCTTTTATTTCTCCTAAGGAAGTTCCTAGGGAACAGAATGGCTGGTTCATATGGTAGATGTATGATTGACTTTTCAAGAAACTGTCAAACTGTTCTCTGGTGTGGTTGTACCAGCTCACACTCCTCCCAGCAGAGTAAGAGAGTCTTAGTTCCTTCACATTCTTGTCAGCACTTGGCATGGTCTGTATTTTTAATTTTAGCCCATTTACTAGGTGAGTAGTGATATCACATGATGGTTTTAATTTGCATTTCCCTTATGACCAGTGACATTGTGCATCTTTTTGTTTGCTTTTCTGTATATCTGTGAAGTGTATATTCAAATCATTTGCCCATTTTTTAGAAAGTTGGGTTATTGTCTTAATATTGAATTTTGAGAACTCTTTACATATTCTCAATACAATTCCTTCATCAGATAAGTGAATTGCAAATATTTCCCCTGAGTCTGTTCATTCTCATAACAGTGCCTTTTGAAAAGCAGTTTTTTGTTTTGATGAGATTCCATTTACCAGTTTGTTCTTTTAGCTACCATGCTTTTGATATCTTTTGCTTCTAACTCAAGGTCACAAAGCTTGCTTTCTATGAAATAGTTTAATTTTAGTCTTGATGTTTAGGTCTGTGATTCATTTCTGTAGATGATGTACTTGAATGCATTTTGAGTAGGTAAGAAAATACTGCTCATTATAAATTCTCCTCCTGTTACCTAGGTGAAGTTGCTGAGAGTACTTGAACATAATCATAGATTTCTTTTCAAAAAACTTAGGCATTTTAGTAAGCCAGACTGATAGTCCCACACTAGTTAGTCTGAATTAGTGAGTTAAAATAACGATGTCAAATAATGTAAACAGTACAGCTCTACAGAAAAGGATATTTTAAACAGCTCTTCTTCCAGACTTGGGCAGTAACCAGTCATATAGACCGTGACAAGTTTAATCTCTTGGCCTCAGCTTCTGCAGCTGTTAAACACAGAAGTTAGATGATCTTTGCTGTTCACAGTATGTAGCTCTGTTTACTAGAGGTGGGTCGGATTCTTATGGGTCTTTATGTTCATCCTAGTACCAGTGACTGACTAGGTTGAATAGATGTCCCTCAACTGTGTGCAGCTCATTTTTCAAGCATGCATTGATAGCCTCTGATGGAAAAAAAAAGAAATTGACTTAAAAGGGCTTTGACTTCCTATTAATGCTATGTCAGGTCTACATTTTCATAATCAAAGACTTAGCAGCAGTGCAACCACTGTCTGATTGGAAATACATTGTAAACTTTATTCTTACTAGGAGAATGTACTGGCTCAGCTAGTAAAGAATCCTCCTGCATTGTGGGAGAGCTGGGTTCGATCCCTGGGTTGGGCAGATCCCCTGGAGAAGGGAAAGGCTACCCACTCCAGTATTCTGGCCTGGAGAATACCATGGACTGTATGGTCCACGGGGTTGCAAAGACTTGGATGTGACTGAGCGACTTTCACTTTTCAGAATAGTCTTACTCATTTTAGCTGGGAAACCTGTGTCTAAATGATCTTCTGCTGAGGATTTTTCAAACTTGGAGGTGTAATGAGACTCTGAGGCACTACTCGTTCATCATTTGTGGCTAGTGGGTTTCAGCTGAGATGCCGGTTTGTTCTGGTGGTTCCAGGTGGGTAAACGTCTCGACTCTCCTGCCTGGCCCGTGACAGTGTTCCTCACCTGCTCCATCCACACCACTGCTGGCTCAGAAAGTGGCCTGTGTGGTAGCTAGAGTGATATATGTATCTTCATAGCTCAGGCTCAAGAGTGGAGTTAGAACTTCTCTCTGTGGGCATCCTATAACATGTGCCAGCTTGGAAGCCCCCAGGAACATGTTAATAAACAGGTCAGTTAGGGTGAAATGAAGCATCCTTGTAGGGACTGTTGTGTGAACTGTATGTTGCTTTCTGCTTATTTTTAGTAATTGTTTCATGTCTATGGCCTTTCCTGGTGGCTCAGTGGTAAAGAACTCACCTGCCAATGTAGGAGACACAGGTTTGATCCCTGAGTCGGGAAGATCCCTTGGAGAAGGAAATGGCAACTCACTGCAGTATTCTTGCCTGGAGAATTCCATGGACAGAGGAGCCTGGCGGGCCACAGTCCAAGGGGTGACAAAGAATCAGGCGCAACTGAGCAGCAGCAGCACGTGTCTGTACACGCATACACGTCATACTTGGTATTTGCAAACCGCGTGGGCTCTTAACTTAGAGTATTTTGATATAACTGATTTCTTTGCCCTCTTGTGAGTTTTATTTCACGCATTAACAATATTCTGAGAGGAAGTTTGTAGAGTCACCATGACACAAAAAAGATGAGGGATTTCTGCAAGCATTGGGAACTGCATCTTAGCCTCCCCGCCCTTCACAAGCCTGCTAAGTGGGTGAGGGCAGCAGGGAGCACAGGCGTCTTGCAGCCTCCTCAGAGAACTCTTCTCCCCACCAGGGAAGTGACTCGCTGGTCACGTGGGAAGCTGCTCTATCATGATGTCCGGTGTCCAGAGAGGTGAGTTTCCCCTCGGGCCAGTGGGGAGAGGAAACAGCAGCAGGCGGAAGTGAAATCAGTTGCACCATCTGGCAGAGTTGGGACATGGAGCTTATGTGTGACTAGTTCTGGGGGAGCATCAGTAAAGTTGTCATCGTACCAGTCCCCTCCCTACATCCCCGCATCAGGTATCCAGTATTGAATCTCCATTCCTGACATCTGTCATGTCGGTCTGCATTTCTAGCAGGGGGGCAGAGATCAGATGACAGGTCATAGATGGCTTAGTTTGCTGATGAGTCCTTGTGACCCTTTTCAAATCATTTGGTAGCATTTCAACGGGCTCCGAAAATCTCCCATCCTTTATGTCTCAGCACAGAAAGAATTTAGCGAGAGACAAAGTGATAGATAAGAAGTGATTTACTAGAATAGGATGCTTGGGATGCTTACAAGCCAGGAAGGTGAGAAGGTGCCATGCCCCATGAGCTTAGTGGGCTACAGTTTTACAATCAAAGGAAAAGTGGGGAGGAGGGAAAGACTGCCTTCTTCCTCATTGTTGAATGGACGTCACACTTCCATCATCAGTTCTTTGACCGGTTTGGGCAGGAGAGTTTTCTTGTGTTTATATCGTCTAGCCAGGACTGTCATGACACTTTGGAAAAATTAATTCAGGTCTCTCTGTTCAGTGAGGGCATTTCACTTTGAAATGTCGCCTTTCCATAAAGCATTCCTTCTCAAGTGCAGAAAGCATGTCCTAGGAATCAACTTACTGAGCTCACTGGGCAGGACATGGGTCCCATGCTACCATTGGTTTATTGTTTAGGGGCGTGTCTCATGCTTTTGCTTTTGAATTTTGTTGCTAAGCAAGCCTGCCTGGTTTTGTGGTTACGGGAACGTGAACGTGAAGTCGCTCAGTTGTGTCCGACTCTTTGCGACCCCATGGACTGTAGCCTACCAGGCTCTTCTGTCCATGGGATTTTCCAGGCAATAGTACTGGAGTGGATTGCCATTTCCTTCTCCAAGGGATCTTCCCAACCCAGGGAGCGAACCCGGGTCTCCCGCATCGTAGACAGATGCTTTAACGTGTTTCCTTGAGTAATCATTAACTTATCAACTATTGTTAACCATTAAGATGTTAAACGGTTAACATCTTAACTATTTAAGATAACATACCTTTTTATAATTTATAGTGCCCTCGTGGGATGAAGTATTTAACCCTTTGTCCCTTTACTCCTTTCCTGTCCCTTTCTCTTAGTGGAGAGAGGAGGAAGTGAGTGCTGGAACATCTCTAGGGCTGTGGGGTCCCCTCTGAGTCGGTGGAGCTGGGCTGAGGGGAGGCGGGCGCCCTCTTCTCCTTGGTGAGTTCCAGCACGTGCCCTGCACAGGTGTACATGACTTTGCGGCCTTTATCGTTGTGTATGAGCATGATTTGTGTGTGTCTCCCTTTCTAGGCAAGAGTTCCAGCAGGGTAGACACAGGGGTCTTACTTTTGTTTCACAAGGTACCTGACGCACTGATTAAAATCTTAACAGCGTGAGTGAATATTGAATGCAACAGGATACTTTCTATCCGAAAGTAAAATTTCGCAAGGCCTGTCATCCTAGCTTTCTGGGATTCAAGTGGGAGAGATTTTTCATGAGTTAGTTCCTGAGACTGAATGAAGAACACACCAAGATTCCAAGTGCTGTGGGATATTTCATCGTGAATGCCCATCATAGGTGAATTCTTCATTCGCTTAGTCAGACAGTTAGATTGTTCTTGCTCTCCACCATCCCCCAAACAGAAACAAAACAAACAACAATGAAATTCAGTGCACTGGTGATAATCCATGTGAATGTCCCTGTCTGGAGCGGTTCTGGAATTTTGGGGATATACAGATGGGTGGGAGGAATTACTGGATAGCCAGGGAAGAGGGTGCATACATAATATGACAGAATACTCACAGATGGGCTGGCCACAGCAGCCACTCTCCTTTGCAGTCCCTGAAGCTGCGTTTGAGATATATTCTTTGAAAGGAAGGAATTTGAAGGCAAAGATTGTAGACAATAATATCTGTGCCTCGCTTGATGAGTTTCAGGGTTTTAGCCCATTGATTAGTATATATGATTAAAATTTTGTGTCAGGGACCTAAGTGCTACGTAAGTACTCTAGGACTTAAAGTATTCTTTCCAATCATAGGATTCAAGTGTTCTACATAAATATTTGTTGTTGTTGCTAAGTTGTGACTCTTTGAGACCCCATGAACTGTAGCCCACCAGTCTCCTCTGTCCATGGGATTTCCCAGGCAAGAATACTGGAGCAGATTACTATTTCCTCCTCCAGGGAATCCTTCTCACCCAGGGATCTAAAACCCATGTGTCCTGCATTCGCTGGTGGATTCTTTACCACTGAGCCACCAGGGATGCCCAGATACATATTAGGCATTCAATTTTAATTATGTAGTATTGTAAGAAAATCTGGTGCTAGGAATACTTGAAAGGTAGTTTTTGGCTACTGGTGATTGAAATAGTTCAGTCGCTCAGTCGTGTCCGACTCCTTGTAACCCCGTGGACTGCAGCATGCCAGGCCCCCTGTCCATCACCAACTGCCAGAGCTTACTCAAACTCATGTCCATTGAGTCAGTGATACCATCCAGCCATCTCATCCTCTGTCGTCCCCTTCTCCTCTCACTTTCAACCTTTCCCAGCTCAGAGTCTTTTCAAATGAGTTAGTTCTTCGCATCAGGTGGCCAAAGTATTAGAGTTTCAGCTTCAACATCAGTCCTTCCAATGAATATTCAGGACTGATTTCCCTTAGGATGGACTGATTGGATCTCCTTGCAGTCCAAGGGACTCTTAAGAGTCTTCTCCAACACCACAGTTCAAAAGCATCAATTCTTTGGCACTCAGCTTTCTTTGTAGTCCAATTCTCACATCTATACATGACTACTGGAATAACCATAGTTTTGACTAGATAGACCTTTGTCGGCAAAGTAATGTCTCTGCTTTTTAATATGCTGTCTAGATTGGCCAAAAGTTTTCTTCCAAGGAGCAAGCATCTTTTAATTTCATGGCTGCAGTCACCATCTGCAGTGATTTTGGAGCTCCCCAAAATAAAGTCTGTCACTACTTCCATTGTTTCCCCATCTATTTGCCCTGAAGCGATGGGACCGGATGCGTTGATCTTAGTTTTCTGAATGTTGAGTTTTAAGGCAACTTTTTCACTCTCCTCTTTCACTTTCATCAAGAGGCTCGTTAGTTCTTCATTTTCTGCCATAGGGTGGTGTCATCTGTATATCTGAGGTTATTGATATTTCTCCTGGCAATCTTGATTCCAGCTTGTGCTTCATCCAGCCTGGCATCTTGCATGATGTACTCTGCATATAAGTTACATAAGCAGGGTGACAATATACAGCCTTGACCTACTCCTTTCCCAATTTGGAACCAGTCTGTTGTCCCAAGTTCATTTCTAACTGTTCCTTCTTGACCTGCATACAGATTTCTCAGGAGGCAGGTCAGGTGGTCTGGTATTCCTGTCTCTTTAAGAATTTTCCACAGTCTGTTGTGATCCACACAGTCAAAGGCTTTGGTGTAGTCAGTAAAGCAGAAATAGATGTTTTTTCTGGAACTCTCTTGCTTTTTCCATGATCCAGCAGATGTTGGCAATTTGGTCTCTGGTTCCTCTGCCTTTTCTAAACCCAGCTTGAACATCTGGAAGTTCGTGGTTCACATACTGTTGAAGCCTGGCTTGGAGAATTTTGAGCATTACTTTGCTAGCGTATGAGTAGAATTGTGTGGTAGTTTGAACATTCTTTGGCATTGCCTTTCTTTGGGGTTGGAATGAAAACTGACCTTTTCCACTCCTGTGGTCACTGCTGTGTATTCCAGCTTTGCTGGCATATTGAGTGCAGCACTTTCACAGCATCATCTTTTAGGATTTAAAATAGCTCAACTGGAATTCCATCACCTCCACTAGCTTTGTTCATAGTGATACTTCCTAAGGCCCACTTGACTTCGCATTTCAGGATGTCTGGCTCTAGATGAGTGATCACAGCATTGTGGTTATCTCGGTCATGATCTTTTTTGTATAGTTCTTCTGTGTAATCTTGCTGCTGCTTCTGAATATCTTCTGCTTCTGTTAGGTCCATCCATTTCTGTCCTTTATTGTGCTCATCTTTGCATGAAATGTTCCCTTGATATCTCTAATTTTCTTGAAGAGATCTCTAGTCTTTCCCATTCTACCTTTTGTTAGAGTCGTAAGAGTCCTCGCTGGTGGTTAAGCTCTTGGCAAAGCCATGTGCTGGGCTGACTTGGTGTATGTAGCTTTCACTGTACGGATGCAGCGTGATGCAGGGTTGATGCATGGTTGGGAAGTTCTCTGCCTAAATCGTTCCCATTATTTCCCAAGTTTCAGCCCATTAACTAACTTGGTCAAAAGGCCAGGAAGAGAAATGGCATTCTCGAAATATTATTAGTATTTGCGGTGAATGCTAACTACTGTACATTTACAGCCGATTAAGTTTTGCTTTCTGTTTTATTATACAGTATGACAGGGATTTTGAGACTGAATTCTGTTAAATAATAAATAGAACCAGCAAGGTCACTTTCTACCTCACCAAAGGTAAACTTTGCAGCAGGAAGACATGAATGAAGAAACAGGTCGAGCTAAACATCTCAGGGGGATGGGGTGGGGTAGGCAGGGATTTGAGATTTTCAGAATCAAAGAGAATCCAACAGATGCTGGGGACTTCCCAGTGGTCCAGTGGCTAAGACTCTGTACTCCAAAGGCACAGGGCCAAGGTTTGATCCCTGATCAGGGAACTAGATCCCAAATGCTGCAACTCATACCTGGCATAGTCAAATAAATATTTAAACATAAAAGAATTTTCTGTAACTGGGAAGAATACTAAAGAACAAGAAAAAAATCGATCAAATGGATGCCAAATAAACACCTGCGATGAAATGTGAATATTGCCATTATTTATTGCCAGTGATTTGATGGATTTTTTTTTTCTCACCAAAATTGTTAGGGCTTGTAACAAGGGTCTCCAAGTGACAGCCCACAGGTAAATTAGGCCCATGGATGTGTTTTGTTTGGCCCAGATGATGTTTAAAAAGCATCTGTAAAATCAGTTGTATTGTTTGAAAATCACAGGGTTGCACACATAAATCCAGATTTTGGGCAACACTAGGTTTTCTCCTCTGCTTTGTAGCAGTTTGCTGTAGCTGACTGCTCTCAGCAGATGGGCCATTTTTCATCCTCTTTGTCACCTGCTTCCCTCATTTATGTTGACCCCCCTTGACTCTGAAGTATAAGCAATTGAGTTCGAGAGCCTTGACTCCCATGTTTCAAAATGAAGACAAAAATAACTAGAAGATTGTGTTTCAGGTTTCAAGCCTCTTTGTTATTTTATAGGATAGTGGTTAAGAGTTGGGTTTTGGGATCAAAATTGCATGGAAACATGTGCTGGTTTCTTCCAGTTTAGCTGTGTGACCTTAAGAGGGTTATTTAACCTCTCTGAATACTAGTTTTCTTGTTTAAATTGGACTGCAGTTTTCTCTGCCTCCTAAGATTGCTGCACGGATTCCATTTGCGTCTGTGTGGATGTGAATCCATTCAACACTATCACACAGATAAACACACGCGCCACTTAGAGTAATATCTCGTTCATGCTAACTCATCTTATATTTTTAAGTAAAGTTTGGTTGAAAAAGAAAATTTAATGAATAAATAAAAGGGTAATTTCTCTTCTATTACTCATCAGTTGAAAAAGGCAAAAAGTGATATTTTTCAGACTTCATGTGATTTTTCTTAAAATGCAGGTATGCTAGGTTGATGGTATTATTAACTCCATTCTAACTTGACTACAAAAAAGAAATTGTCAAAGCTGATGGACATTATCCTGCTCTTGATATTCTGCCAAGCAGTGAGACTTGAGAAGATGGTGCATTATATAAAGGATGCCAAGCATTTCCACAAAGCGTTTTTGTTATGTATGTGAGCCTTGTTCCTTATACATGAATCAGATGGCTCTAAGTGACAGCTTCCATGATCCACCTGAGGAGGTGGAGATGATTCCAGGCTGATGGATAAAGTGAGCAGGATCTGACAGTCCACAGAGGGCAGAAAAGCAGGATCAGTCTCAGAGACAGTGTCTCATGCTGATGGTGTTTGATACACAGATGGGGCATCAGAAATCAGATTTAAATTACTCGGTGATGGAAGGAGATGGAGACAAATTGGCCTACTTTAATCATTATGTCCTCTCTTGACTAGAATCAGAGCTTAATATATTGTTTTTCTTCAGACCCTTCTTATTTTAAAAGATGATGTTATTGTTTTTCTCCACCCGCTTATTTTAAAAGATGATGTTGGCTTCCAAAGCTATTTAGTGCTAAAACTAACTGCTATTTCTGAGTGTTTTTCCCCTCTCTGGAACTCTTAACACTCAAGAAAATTAGTAACACATAGCTATAGTACATGTATGTGTGTGTGTCCATATACTACATATATGTATATGAATTTACATTTCACTTCTATATAATGTATTTTAGGTAATGATAAATTAGTAAAGCAATCATAGCATGTAAGGTGAAGTGAAATGAAAGTTGCTCAGTTGTTTCCGACTCTTTGCATCCCCATGGACTATAGAGTCCATGGAATTCTCCAGGCCAGAATACTGGAGTGGGTAGCCTTTCCCTTCTCCAGGGGATCTTCCCAACCCAGGGACTGAACCCATGTCTCCTGCATCTGCAGGCAGATTCTTTACCAGTTGAGCTACCAGGGAAGCCCTAGTAGTCTGTAAAAGTCATTTTTAATTTCAGTGATTTGATGATAATTAAGAGCATTATTTGGGTGATAAAAGATTTCCATCTGTGGGTTCTAATTAGCTAATGCCTACCATTATTTCTTGTTGATCCTTTTATACTGTGGAGTACAGGTATTGTGTTTCCATCCTTCTAACACTGTATAAGCATACAGTGCTTAACAAATCAACAGGTTATGATATTTCTTTATTAAGAGGGACTTTGTCCTTTAGCTGTGCTGTGTTATTTAACACTTGTGCCACCAATTTATCTATGAGTTTTCAGAACTGGTTCTGTTACTATATTTTGACAATTTGCATAAAACGGAGCATCATCGAATGCCATGGCGAAAGGGAGTCTGATTGTCACACTTAGTACATACAACAGGTACATGGAAGCTGATAATAAGAATTCTCAAGAATTAAAGCTTAATTCAGAAAGAATGTTATTGCATACTGCTGCTAAGTCGCTTCAGTTGTGTCCGACTCTGTGCGACCCCATAGACAGAAGCCCACCAGGCTCCCCTGTCCCTGGGATTCTCCAGGCAAGAACACTGGAGTGGGTTGCCATTTCCTTCTCCAATGCATGAAAGGGAAAAGTGAAAGTGAAGTCGCTCAGTCGTGTCCGACTCTTAGCGACCCCATGGACTACAGCCTACCAGGCTCCTGCATCCATGGGATTTTCCAGCCAAGAGTACTGGAGTGGGGTGCCATTGCCTTCTCCGTATTACATACTAATGAGTTTAATTAATATTAATACCTAGAATATTATTAATTAATTATTATACCAGGCCAAATGCTCTACCCCATGTGCATCCCACTTGACTTACTCTCAATCGTGGAGGTCTGTGTTGTTACCTCCTCACATATGCACTGAGGCTCAGACCTCTTCAGTGAGTGGCCCAACATCACACAGCCAACAGATGGTGGAGCTGGGGCTGGAATGGTACTGGTTTTCCTCCTTCCCTCCGTGTCCCAGTGCTTCACCAATGATAGGTTTGGTTTCTGGGTTGTGGTTCTCACCTGCATCTCCCTGAGAATGCGTGAGGTGGAATTATCATTTATTCCATCCATAGGAATGCTGAAAATGCTGACTGTCTCAGTACTGATGTGTGCTAGGGTGAGAGCGGAACCGTGTCTTGTTTTCCAGCTTAAGCTTCCTACTATTCTTAGGAGTTAATTTGAAAATCACATGAGGTTTACTGCTCCATAGCCAGTAAAGTCTGGTACCCCAAGGGGTTGCCTAATGGGTTGAAGCCACAGGTCAACAGAAGTTTGCATAGACGCTGGGAGAATGTTCTGAGAGGAGTGAGACAAGTTAGGCGTGCTTGGGACCATCTCAGACTCTGGAGATGGATGCTGTATGAGGCAACTGTAAGAGGCTGCCTTATTCCTCTGTGCCTCTTTACACATAGGCTCTCAGAATGATCCTCTATTTTATTATTATTTACTTTTATTGAAAAATGATGGCTTACAATGCTATATTAGTTTCAGATATACAACAGTGATTCCATATTTTTATACATTAAGAAGTGATCACTGTGCTAAGTCTAGTCACCGTCTGGCATCTGTTTTTGAATTAAGTATGACATAAATAACGATGCTGTTGCTGCTTAGTCGCTGTCGTGTCCAACTCTTTGTGACCCTGTGGACTGTAGCCCACCAGGCTCCTCTGTCCATGGCATTTCCCAGGAATAATACTGGAGTGGGTTGCCATGCCTTTCTCCAGGGAATCTTTCCGACCCAGGGATCAGACCCTAGTCTCCTGCTTGCCAAGCAGATTGTTTACCACTGAGCCACCTGGGAAGCCCTGACATAAATAATACAGATTGTTATTTTAAAACCTTTAGAAAGATAAAGCTGCCTTACATCTCCCAGTCCTCTTCTCCCATTGTAGCCTTACCTGTTTTCTCCTCAGGGTAACCACTTTTGTAAGCGTGATGTATGAGTCCTTTAGGATTGTGTCATCTACATGTAATCAACTAAACATAATAAATCAGTCTATTGCTCCCTCTTAACAAGGAATCTAGCGGTGCACAGTCCAGAGAGGCACAACTGTTCAAAGATCCAGACTCCTCCCTTTCTGCCTCACCATCCTTAGTTTGTAACTTTTGTTTTCATGGTGGCAGGATGGCTGCTCTAGCTGTGGAGAGCCTGTGTGCCTTTGGGGCAGGAAAAACAGGAAAGGGCAAACAGAAACAGGGGCATGGCAGCTGATTCTGGTCCTTTTTCTAGGAAAACAGTAACTTTTCCGGAGACCAGGGACATCTTCTTATATTTAATGGTCAGAATGTTGTCACAAGCCACTTGGGGAAAAAAATGATGTTTCTCATAGTAAGAAAAATGGGATAAAGGGATGTTGAGTTGGTATTTATCAGTGTCTGCTTAGTCATTCATTCTTTTTTCAACAAATTTATGTATCTGTTTAAGTATGTATATATAGAGTCCCTCTTTTTTTATTCTAACTGATGTATACTCTCAATATTGTTCTGCAACTTATTTTCCCTACTTGTTAGTTTGTTACGGTAGTAATTTATTTGGCTTCATTACAGAAATAAAATTTTCTTCCCATTATGAGTAAAATACAAGAGTAAATCAAGCTGTTTCTATCATACAGCAAAACTTTGCTGATTTTAACCATTTTGCATAGAACTCCATCTAGATGATAATTTACTGTTTACTTTCTTGTAAATGAAAAGATACAAAACATAATTGAAATCTTTGGTGTCAGCCACTTTAGAAATAACTAGTTTGGAGTTTGGGGAGAGCACCCAGCATAGTTCTGTTGTAATTTAGATTTTCTTTCTTACTGAGCTTTTTTTCCTTTTAATTTTGTGTATTTTTGACTGCACTGGGTCTTTGTTGCTGCACGGGCTTTTCTCTAGTTGCAGTGAGCGGAAGCTACTCTCTAGTTGGGGTGCATGGGCTTCTCATTGTGGTGGTTGCTCTTACTGGGGAGCGTGGGCTCCAGTAGTTGTGGGTCCTGGGCTCTAGAGCATAGGCTCAGTAGCTGTGGTGCACGGGCTTAGTTGCTCTGAGGCATGTGGTATCTTCCCAGATTGGGGATCAAACCTGTGTCTCCTGCATTGGCAGATAGATTCCTTACCACTGAGCCACTGGGGAAAGCCTTTACTTAGGTTTTATAGAATCACCTTTTATTTAGCATTGTCAGTTTTCTGGCCCCTAAGGACTCCACTGTTCCGTGTTGTGATTTTTATTCTGTTGGGAGTTTGGGACCAGAGGTATTGGAATTCTGTGTCAACCAAGAGTGAGTGGAGTGTGTCCAGATGGTTACAAGTGAAATACAGACATAGTGTGTTGGGAAATTATGATTGATTCTTGGAGAGCTCAGTAGACTGTTTCTTGTTTTTCAAGACTGTTCGAGAAGCTTGAGGTTGTTGAGAAGTGGACTTCAGTGAAGGTGAAATTGTCGTTCAACTGTCTTTGAAAGTTGGTTAGGAAAGGAGGCAATCCACGCCTCCCCTACCACCCCCGCCGGCCCCCCTGCTCCACACATACACACAAAAACAGAACAGAGAAAAAACATACTCGAAGATGCTTGGTGACTTTTTTTTAAAAACTGTGTCAACTGAGAGGCAAAGATCATTCTTTCAGTCAAATAAGGCTTTTATCATGAATCTGTTCTGCCCCATGTGAACTGTATAAGAGTCTAAGAATTTTAAGACTTGGTGCCTGCCAACAAGCAACCCAGAGCTCACAAGAGCAACTAGCGAACACATATAATTGTTTTGACAGTGAAAATGTATGTGATTCTAGCATGTTCTCCACATAGCAGATGATGCACATCCCTCCCCCCACCCCCACCCCACCCCCGGCTTGTAACCCTCGAGCAGCTTCCTGCAATTCTTAGAATAAAGCCGTCATCCTTCCTGTCACCTCTAAGGCTGTCTTCAATCTGGGCCCTGGCTACACCCTTGGCATCATCGCCTGTCGTTTTCTTTCTTACTCACTGTTTCTAACTACGCTGGGCCCCTTGCCCTTCCTCACAGAACATTCTCATCGTGGGCTTGAGCTCCCTCTGCCTTGAACCCTCTTTCCTGTTCACTGTCCCATTTCATTGAGAACCTTGCTTAAATGTCATCTCTTCTGGGATTACCACTCCTGCTCCATCTCTCTCCCCGCTTTCTCTGCTTTGTCATTCTTTATGGAACGCATTGTTATCTGATATCCCGGTATGTCTTCATTCATTTTTCTCCTGGTTCTTGTTTTTCTCTCTCATTGAAAAAGAGAATTTTCACACTCACATCCCCTGAATAGTGTCGGGCACATAGTAGGTGCTCAGTAAATCTTTGCTAAATCAGTGATTGAGTTCTAAAATATGAAACAGACACCTTGCCCTATTTATTTGTGTACTTCCTAAGCCCAGGGATATGATTAGGAGTAGTGATAACAGTAACAGCTAACGTTTACTGAAGCTTTCTACACTCCAAGCCCTGTTCCACGTGCTTTGCAAGTGTTAATTTGTTTGAGGACTCTTTGAGGTAGGTCAGACTGTTAGCTCTCTTTGTAGAGAGGAGGAAGCCAAGGCACAGAGGTTGACCAGTTAGCCTGAAGTCAAGCCGGTAGTAAGTGGAGGATCCTTGTACATGGGTATTCTGTGATCTCTTAACCACTTCACTGCAGTGTCTTTGCCTCCAGAAGACCTTCAGTAAATAGTTACTGCATTGAAATGAATAGTAAAGGGCCATATTATGGGAAATGGATGACAAGAGACTAAAGGAGTGTGTAGAGAGGCGGTAATTGTCTGTATAAATTAGTAGAGTAGGATTTAGCCAGGGTAGGATCAGGGAAGGAAGGGTTGTGGCTCAACCCCTCCCTCGAAGGAGGGATGGGGCTTATCTGGATTTTAAGAATAAGTCTCTTTTAGTAGGCAGAGAGGGGTGAGGTGGTTTTCCAGGGGAAATGAATAGAAACAGTAAATCATGCATTTAAAACATTACTTAAAATAGACTTGAAGGTAATAGAAAGAATATGGGTGTTTCAGAGTCACACTTTCCCGTATTAAAAACACAACTGAGTCATATCTATTAACAACTCAAGGTTTATTTTTAGAACACTGGCAAGGGAAAAAATTTTTTTTCCCTTTAACTCTGTGGTCGATAATGATAATAATTAAGACTATTAGATGTATAAACATTGTGACACTCCAACGTTATTTCTATTTGACATTGTAAATTAAAGTATAATTTACTTATACAGCAATCACATTGCTTCATACGCTCTTACCATGTTCTTGCAAAAGACTCAGGGGAATCACAGCTGAACCTTTGCATTTCTGTGGAATCTAAGAAGTACAACAGAATTCTATAGTGACTATAACAAAAAACAATCACAGATATACAGTGTGGGGGTGGGGGTGCAGTAAAGGAGTGAGGGGATGGGAGGTACAAATGATTGGGTGTTGGATAGGCTCAAAGGTATATTGTGCAACATGGGGAATATAGCCAATATTTTGTAATAACCATAAGTGGATTGTAACCTTTAAAATTGTATATCAAATTAAAAATTAGATTTTAAAAAGCAGACAAAAATCACAGAGAAAGGAAAAAAAACCCCTCAGTTTTTCTTTAAAGGGAGAAGAGTTTATTAAGGAGGAGTTATTTCAGAACACTTTTGGGAAACATGTAAGGTTGTTAGATTCAAAAGGATTATGTAATCTGATCATGAATATGAGATGAGGGGATTTTTTTTGTCTTGTTTCATACCTCCCCCGACAACCCTGGGCCCTCAAGAACCAAGGAGCTCAGTCTTGCTAGTTAGCTTTCTTTTTGGATGATGACACTGCTAAGTTGAGGGTGCCCTAATGGTGTTTGGGACCTTTGTTAATGACTTTCAGTGACTAAGGATCCAAGCTTAATAAATCTGAAAGAAAATTGATGACCGTTGTGTACTGACTTTTCTGTAGAAGCTGGAGCTTGACCAAATCATTTTGAAACTTGTGATTGGATTTTGGAGGCCTGGGAACTTGCACCCCCTACTTTGGGTCTAGACTGGTTGAGAGAGAGCTACGAAGTCAGGCAAGTGGAGATGAGCACATTGCCTTGGGCACTGTTCAGGCTGGTTGGAGAATGTGCCTTCATGTCTGTAGCCAGGGGAGCTTGCTGATGCTTCTGCCTGTAATTAGATGGACTTCTGTACCCTGTTGCTGGCAGGCTTGGACAAGCACAAGCCCCTGACACAGGAATAACCCTCAGATGATGCAGAACTGACCAAATGCAAATGTCCTGAAGGAATGCAAGTCCCAAAGTAGGAAAGGGAAGGAACTGGGTTCAGTTTATCCTTCAAAACTTAGTATTTCAGTTAGTTGCTCCTCTTCAGATGCCTGGTCCCTCCTAATTATGTCTGGCATGAAACAGTCACCTCCCTCGAAACCAGCCCCTCCTCATCTCCCTACTTCTGTCTTAACTGTTTTAAAGCTTGAGACTTAAGAGTCACTGATTCATCTTTTCTTTTCATCTTTGTCACCCATCAGGGGATTAGATCTCAAGTAGGGATTTTCAGAGTGGTCTGTGGCCACTGTATCAGAATCACCAGGAAAGCTGTCAAAACACACATTCCTAGGATCCCACTCAGAAGCACTGAATCAAAGTCTCTTGGTCTGAGCCTGGGAGTTGGAATTTTTAAGGTGGTCATCTGCTCCTTCTGATGCATGCTGAAGTTTGCTCACCCTGGTTCGACCTTAATACTGCCTCCTGAAATGCTTTCTTTCCATTTCTGCTAATATCGCCCCAGAATCCAGGCTCATTTATCTCTACCTAGGTTGTTTCCCCCTCACGTCTTGCCAGACTTGCTCCTTTCCTTTGATTTTCCTGCACCTACTATGACTATATAGTGAGTTTTGAAATCAGATAACCCAATTTCTGGGCTTCCCTGGTGGTACTAGTGGTAACGAACCCACCTGCCAGTACAGGAGATGTAAGAGATACAGGTTTGATCCCTGGGTCAGGAAGATCCCCTGGAGGAGGGCCTGGCAACCCACTCCAGTATTCTTGCCCAGAGAATTCCATGGACAGAAAAGCCTGGCAGGCTACAGTCCATGGGGTCACACAAAAAATTGGACATGACTAAAGCAACTTAGCACACACACACAACCCAGTTGCTAAAGCCTACCTGCTCAGTGTTTGGTAGTAATGAGTTACATTTATGTAAAGGTATAAGAGCCCTTAGCAGATCAGATGAGATTTGAAAAGGACCTCCCAGTTCTGGTTGTTTCCCCGTGAAAGAGACAACTTTGGACCATGGTGGTAAATGACAACCAGCACTCACAACACCCTCTGGAAAGGCAGAGAGGAGTGGGAGAGGGAAGGAACCTGGTGGGGGCTGGTGAGTGAGCTGTTCAGTAGCAGAGGAAGAGGCAAGTGAGGCAACATGAATGAAAGTTGGTGTTTTGTGGAAGGACTGGTGTTCCACTTGTTTAATGCAACCTAAGAAATGACTCCCAAAATTGTGACTTAAAGCAATGTGTTATCTTAGATCGTGATTTCAGATTAGGACTTCTGGACACTTGGTTAAGGGTGGTTCTCCACAGGCACTGGGTTGCTTGGTGATATTCAGATGACATCTGGACTAGTTTGAAGGATTTAGATACCTTCAGTCACGTTGGGAGGTTGGAGGCACTGGTCTCTTTGCATGAGTCTCAGGGCCTCTCAATGTTGTCTTCTGGGAGGTGGTGGTTATTGTACTTGTCAGCAGTGGCTCAGGGCTCAAGAACAAACTTTCCAAAAACCAAGGAATGGGAGCTGCCAGTCTCTTAAGGTCCAGACCCAGAAACTAGTACAGTGTCATTTCTGCCACATTCTATTATTCAGAGTGATCACAGAGCACATCATCTTCAAAGAGGGGACTGAGACCCCTCCCCTCCCACAGAGGAACATCAAAGCCTTTGCAGCCATCTTTCATGTGTCACAGTGACTTGCTGTCTCTTTCTGATGCATCTCTTGGCCGGAAGAAAGTTAAGAGAGATGAGAAGAAGAAAATAGGGGTTGGAATGCAAGAATCCTACTAGAATAGTCAAGGAAGGATACATGTAGAAAAACTATACATGCATTTTTTCATCAGCTGTATATTGCACCTGTTTTTCTGGAAGGATAACTTGTCCCAGTGATCATGTACGGTTGTGAGAGCTGGACCATAAAGAAGGCAGAATGCCAAAGAATTGATGCTTTCGAATTGTGGTGCTAGAGAAGACTTCTGAAAGTCCCTTGGACAGCAAGGAGATCAAACCAGTCAATCTTCAGGGAAATCAACCCTGAATATTCATTGGAAGGACTGGTGCTGAAGCTGAAGCTCCAATACTTTTGCCATTTGATGTGAAGAGCTGAATCTTTGGAAAAGACTCTCATGCTGGGAAAGATTCAGGGCAGTAGGAGAAGAGGGTGTCAGAGGGTGAGATGGCTGGACAGTATCACTGATGCAATGAACATGAACTTGGGCAAACTCCGGGAGATGGTGAGGGACAGGGAGGCCTGGCGTGCTGCAGTCCACTGGGTCACAAAGAGTCAGACACAACTAAGTGACTGAACAATAACAACAGCTTATGCTAAAGGTGGGAAATCTATTGCAGAGAGAGTTAGGAGTGTTTTTATTTTTCTTCCTAGGTATTTTTCTGTTTGTAAGTTGGCATTCTCCTTGGCAAACCCTTCCAGTGAGTCAAGATGATGTTTATGTGGTGCGCTAATGAGGTGGAAAGGAGACAGTCTACCACATTCCATGTACTATGAACTGTGTGTGTTCCATCCTAAAACAGTCATGCCTGAGAAAGTGGCAAAGGGGCAAGGGACGCTGGAGTTGGGACTGGGAGTGGTGTAGAGTAGACTTTGTTTCCTCTGGAGGTGGCCATAGAAAATGATTATCTGAGCCCCCAGCACTGGGTGTGGGTGATGTTCAAAGGGCATGGAAGAAGCAGTGCAATTAAGTACGTGTGTCCATTTTTACCTTTCATCCAAGTTCGTGGTATGTACCATTCCACCAAGTCATTGGCCTCCCATGGTCTGTGGAAAGGCTGAACAGTAGGGTGAATGGGCTATTGAAAGTTTCCACTTTATTGATTTAGGCTGCGTACTTCCTGGAGAAAAGGTATATGGTTCATAGGAAAGGCCAGTTACATCTTGTGCCCAAAACTAAACAGTCCTAATGAGGTGGATGAAACTGGAGCCTATTATACAGAGTGAAGTAAGCCAGAAAGAAAAACACCAATACAGTATACTAATGCATATATATGGAATTTAGAAAGATGGTAACAATAACCCTGTATACGAGACAGCAAAAGAGACACTGATGTATAGCATAGTCTTTTGGACTCTGTGGGAGAGGGAGAGGGTGAGATGATTTGGGAGAATGGCATTGAAATACGTATAATATCATATATGAAACGCGTCGCCAGTCCAGGTTCGATGCACGATACTGGATGCTTGGGGCTGGTGCACTGGGACGACCCAGAGGGATGGTATGGGGAGGGAGGAGGGAGGAGGGTTCAGGATGGGGAACACATGTATGCCTGTGGCGGATTCATTTCGATATATGGCAGAACCAATACAATATTGTAAAGTTTAAAAATAAAATAAAATAAAAAAAAAAAAGGAAAGTAGAGCCTAAAAAAAAAAAAACAACTGAACAGTACAAGTGGAGACCATTATTTATATTTGCTGATACATGGCTGAGAGTAGGGAGAGGATAGTGTCCTATTCATTGTCTCTAGTCTCACGTCTAGAAATAGAGTTGTATAGAGCCTCAGAAAATCCTGGACTGGTTAATTTTGTGTCTTTTCCACTGAAATACGGAGAAGACAAATTTCCACTGATGTGACGAGCTGGTATAGGGGGCAGCACTTAGTGCTGATGTGGTGGGGGAAGCGCTCAGTAGCATAAGCCCTGTGGTCATATTTCTTGATCTGATCATGGTGCTGCTGTGCAGTAGCTGTAGACACTAAGATTGTTATTTAATCTTTCTTTCCTCGGTTTCCCCACCAAGAAGTGAGGCTAACAGTAGCGTTTCCTTTTTGGTAGAAGTGTGAAAATTAAAATACATGACTGTATATAAAGTGGACAGAGAGCTATAAAAATGATAGCTCTTAGCAGTAGTGGTGGTTATCTTTTCTAGAGCAATTCCTGACATCAATTCTTGGCAAAAAGTAGGGTGAGTGAATTCTGCATGTGTTTCACTTGGCCTTTGGAGGACATGTTCAAAGCAGGAAGTACAGGAAAAGTTAGTAAATATTTCCAAAACATGCTGTACACCTGGGAAATTAATGTGCATTTCATGACCAAGTGCTTTCGTACTTTACTGTGCTCAAATCTACCAGTCTGGAACTTGTGACCTTTGAGAAGTTCAGTTCCTCTGAAACCCCCCCAGTAAATCAGTTGGAGGTGACATCACATGAATTGTGGAGGGTCATAGTCACGCCTTGCTATTTAGCTCAGGGCCTGGGGGCCTTGTGCTGTCAGGGAAGAAAGGCAAGAACTCTGGCAGTCAGTTGTGGAACCACTGAGATTTAATGCAAAGTAAACGTTTTTTTTTTTTTCGCATGTGCATATGTATTTTTAAGATCACCTTCAATTTAGACTTGTGAAGAAAGGATGAACGCCTTGGAGTGTTGTAAAGTTTCACACTGCAGTGTTTATCTAGACAATAGACGTGGGGAGTGGGTGACAGGGAAAGTCCAGCATTAGGAAGATGCTCCACTTAGTTCAGTATTTCAGGAAGTAACAGTGACTGAAGCAAGGGTCATTCTCACCACAGTGGGGGCAAGTGGTGTTTGGCAGGCATGGTGGCACCTAGGGACAGACTATGAAAGGCTTGTCATGTAGGCAGAGTGTTTGCTGCTAAACCAACTGTGAAACTATGATTTTTTACCTGTGAGGAAAGGCTGGGGCTCTTATTTTCCCTTCTCTGTCACCGTATTGGGTACATGTAATAGTCACCTGCCCACTTCTCAGGTTCTGTCTTTGTGTGTTGAAGAAAACAGAAAGTTTTGATTTTGAAAAGTCATGTGTATTATATCTCTCCAGCATTTCTTAGAGAGACTACTAACCTAGCCTGACAATTGCTCTTTCTTATTCTTGGCAGTTCAATTTTTAAAAAAATTTTATTAAAAAATTAAAAAAAATTTTATATTGGAGTATAGTTGATTCACAATGATATCTTAGTTATAGGTGTACCACAAAGTGATTCATTTATACCCCTACAAGCATCCATTCTTTTTCAGATTCTTTTCCCATTTAGGTTATTATAGAATATTGAGCCAGGTTCCCTGTGCTGTGCAGTAGGTCCTTGTTCATCTGTTTTAAATATAATAGTATATACATGTCAATTCCAAACTCCAAATCTATTCTTCCCCCCACCCTTTCCTCCGGGTAACCATAAGTTTGTTCTCTAAGTCTGTGAGTGTTTCTGTTTTGTATATAAGTTCATTTGTACCAAACAAATGGTATTCATAAAACTACTAAGTGGCGAGACCTGGATTCTAGTCAGGGAAGGTTTACTGATGTAGCCCATGCTTGCCATGGGGTCTTTTGTCCTATAGTCTGCATCTTTTCTTGAGATTTTAGCCTCGGGACAAAGCTTCTTTTTTGGAAGAAGGACAGAATTGTATCACAGCTTCTACCTGGAAGCAGAAGGATGTGATGAGACTCTAAGAAAGCTTGCTGCTGCTGCTGCTGCTAAGTCACTTCAGTCCTGTCCGACTCTGTGAAACCCCACAGACAGCAGCCCGTCCCTGGGATTCTCCAGGCAAGAGTACTGGAGTGGGGCACCATTGCTAAAGCTTTCTGACTGTGTATTAAATCTGTGGCCAGTGCTACATGTTCATGGGGGCCCATCAGTGGTCTTTTACACTTTCTCCTTCCATCTCAGCCCAGTGCCTCTGTGACTGTGGTTGATGGTCTGTCTGACCTCTGAAACTTGCAACCAGCTTAAGGAGTTGCTCTCTCTAGATTTTCCCCCCTTAACTGTACCTTCCCAAGGCACCTCCTTTACAACAAACTGCTTTGGTGAGGACCCACAGACCTCAAAGTTAATACTTCTAATGGATTACCGTGAGGCTGGAAAGCAGAGCAGCAGGCCATGTGTCAGGGAAAGGAGGAATTAGAATGGTTTTCTAAGAGGCAGGGGAACATTTCTCAATATGAAAAGGTTGTGAATTGCATCTGGGCGTTAATGAAGCTTGGTTGGTACCAACTTTTCCAGGGGCCATTTGAAGCATTTGCTTTCACAGCATGTGGTAAAACTTTCACATTCCACCTTGATGGTGTGTGTTTGTGTCCTGAGGCCTATTTCATAGTGCATGACTTCTGTGTGTTTCTTTTGGACATTGTTTCTACCATTCCCCAATGGTGTTAATGTCAGTCTCCACGATGAGAATTTTTTTTAAAGCTTTTTATTTTTATTTATTTTTTTCTGTCCTGGGTCCTCATTGCTATGAGGACTTTAGTTGCAGCAAGTCTGGGCTACCCTTGAGTTGTGATCACAGACTTCTCACTGCAGCAGCTTCTCCTGTTGCGGAGCACAATCTTCAGAAGTTGTCGCTCCCTGGGCTCTAGAGCACAGGCTCAGTAGTTGTGGCACACAGGCTCAATTGCCCTGCAACATGTAGAATCTTCGCAGATCAGGGATCGAACCTGTGTCTCCTGAATTAGCATTTGGATTCTTTGCCTCTGAGTCACCGGGAAAGCCCCTCATTATAATAATTTAATGTGCTTAAATGTCACCTTCCTTGGCCACCTCCTATGAACGTCCTCTTCTGCTGTCATTCTTTAATCCCTTTAGTATTTTTTTCTTCATAGAGCTTAATTGCTATCATCATTTTACTGTCTTTGTTTATTATGCATGTCCTTCTGCTAGAGCACACTCTCCATAAGGGCAGGGACTTTTGTTCACTCCTGTATTCATTCCTATCACCTAGACTAGGGATTGAAAAATGACAGCCCACAGACTACATCTGGCTCATTGCTTGTTTTTGTGGATTGCTTGAGAATCAAGAATGATTTTTGCATTTTTTAAAAGGGCTTAAATGATTTTGTTTTAAAGGGTTGCAGAAAGGATAACAAAGAAACAGAGGAATAATATAAGACAGAGACTACATGTGGCCACAAAGCCTAAAATACTGACCATCTACCCTTTGGAGAAAACATCTGCTGACCCTTAACATAGAATATTGCCTGGCTGTTGAGCCAACCCTCATCAAATATTTGAGGAGTGAAAGAATGTCATTTGGGTCTCCCAATTTTGTTCTCTCCATCTTCCTAGAATGATGTCTCACTGACATCTGGTGTTGAATAAAGTGTCTTGAATATGGCCCTGAAGACTTAAACCTGGACTCCTGTCATTGAAAACAGTAATTGTAGTAAAATATTTTTTTATAGCTCTTAGAGTTGCAGCACCTGACTCCTAGGTAGCCACAGAAGCACCGTGAGCCTTTACAATAAACTGTAGCTCTCAGGTCTCCTGGTGGTATTTTAAGTGTCCAAAAGTAAAACTCTGATAGTGATGGACACAAATGATGCTTCTTGATTTTGGCCCCAACTGTGATGGAGGTGGTTTAGTCTCTTGGGCTTTCCTGGTGACTCTGTCAGTAAAGAATCAATTACTGCCAATTCAGGAGACCTGGGTTCAATCCCTGGGTCAGGAAGATCCCCTGGAGAAGAAAATGGCAACCCACTCCAATATTCTTGCCTGGGAAATCCCATGGGCAGAGGAGCCTGGCGGGCTATAGATTCAAAAGTCTACTCTTTTAAAGCAGTGTTTCCAAAGTGATGTCCCAGGCTTACTTGTCTCTGAATCTCCTCAGGGGTACTTGTTTAAAAATTCTGGAGTCTTTGATTCCATCTCAGGTACACTGAATCAGAAGCACTGGAGGGAGGTCCCAGGACTTTATATTTCTTACAAGCTCCGTATGTGATTCTGATTTTACTAAGGTGGAAAGTCATTGTTTTGAATTCCGGTATTGGTAGGAAGGGGTAGGGTGAAATTTACATCAGTGTAGGGCATGGGTATTTCTATCATCATGAAACATTCCATGGCAGTGTTTCCCAGGCTTCCATGTCATGGAATCCCACTTGGGGATCTTGTTGCAATGTAGATTCTGATTCAGTTTTGGAGTGGAACCTCAGATTCTGCATTTCAAGTAAGCTACCAGGTTGGTGGTATCTGTTCTTGAACCTCATTCAATATAACAGGGGATTAGAGCAGGTGCTGTCAGATTTTTTTTCCCCTAAAGGATGAGGAAGTAAAAATACTAGGCTTTGGGGGTCGTAAAGCCTCTGTCTCAACTACTCAGCTCTGCCTGTAGCACCAAAGCAGCCATAGATTATACATAAATGAATGGTGGTTTGGCTGTGTCCCAATAAAACTTTATTTGCAAAAACAGGCGGCCAGTCAGATTTGGTCTGAGGGCTATGATTTGCCAATGCTGTGTTAAGAAAATCATACCAATTAATATCACTGTTCTTCAGAATTATTGAGCATCTTCCATATGACAAGTCATTTGGTGGGTGGTTTCATTTGTTTCCTGGTAGCATACACAAAAATAGTTCTGAAAGGTTAATTAAGGGAACATTCACAGCTACCACATGGGAGAGTTGAGACTTGAGCTCCTCCGACTTCTGGTCTCCCATGTGACTGTTTCTTACACTGTACAAGGCGGGTTCCACATTAGCAATGAAACTAGCTTTAAAAATAACTTCTTTTGAAGGACAAATAGAATGGAGACTTCATGAGGGCAGGAATTTATACCTTTGCTTCTCTCTATATCCTCATTGCCTGGAAGAGGGCTTGGAACACAGTAAGTAGTTCACAGTTCAGTGAACATTTATTGAATGAATGGCTATTTCATGATTTCCCACTTCTAATAATAGTGTTTTATGGGAAGGGGTTTTTTATGTAAAGTGACGCAACCCATTATACAGTTAGTGACCCTGAGTGCAAGTCCTAGGAACCAGGTTGTTCTACACTCAGGCTCTTTCATTCTGAGCAGTGCACTAAAGTTAGATAAAAGTCAATTTGCAGGGACTGAAATTGTGACCTTGTAGCTTCTAGCAGATACTACCCGCCTCTTAATTTTAAGTTTTCAGTCCCTTTTCAACATTGTGAATAAAATTGTGTTTTGACAAACCTCCTGGTGAATGGAGGAGTCAAGGACTATTCTTGGGGCAAGTGATCTGCCCCAAGATCACTTGGGATCTTTTGTCTTGGATCTTCTTGTTGTAGGGAGTTCCTCCAAAATGTCAATAGTCATGTCACCAATCAGAAGAAAAAGGGGCCTGACAAGAGGGACCCTCTTCTTTGTTCTTCTTTGGAGTTTCTCATTTTAGGACACTTAATAAGATTTTTGCAATGAAATCCATAGATCTTGCTAGAATGAGTTTCTTGGTAATAGTATTGCATATTGTTAGAAAAAAAACACTGTAATTGGCACAAGGTGCTTCTGACTCAAGGAAGGGCAGTTGGCAGGTGTGTTGAAAGCATCACAAATAATTTTTGAAGAAGGGTATGAGAAGAAGACTAAATGACTGCTTGAGGTGCAATTTACTAGAGATGCTGCTGCAAGGCTGGGAGTCAGGGTTTTGATCCTAAGGCAGCAAGAGGGGAAGGTACACCTGCTAAAGCTACAAAGAGACTGACTTGAGAAGTTGTATCGAGCTCTTTATCGTTTCTAAGCCTTCTTGCTTCAGGTGACCTAATGGTGTCACCTCTGAGCTAACTTTGTGCCCATGTAAGACTGCCCCCTGACGTCTAAGCTTCATAATGAGATTTCTCACAAAAGTGTTGCCTTTGTACTGCACTTGAACAACTGACTTGACTAGTTTACCTTCGATGGAGAAATTGAAACTGTACAATCTTGGTATTTATTTATTCATGATATTATCATCAGGCCTTGCAGGAGCCAGCCAGCAAGGAAGAAATATATTTGTTCCTATCATATACCTTGACTTCATTTGTTCATTCCACAAATATTTGCATACTGACTGTGTGTCAGATAGCATTCTCATTCTAGGCAAAGTGTGCCTTCGAGTTGTTTTTAATCCTAGTGCATTAAGAGAGATAGTCAATGGACAGAAAAAGTAAACATCAGATGGTTACCAGTTCTAAGGAGAAAAACACCAGATTCAAGGGATCTGGGGAGCAGGGTGGGTGTGGGATAGGTAGTTATTTCATATAGGGCCATTAGGGAGGCTTTGATGGGGGTACCCCTTAGATAAAGACCTGAGGCTACGTGGGAGCCAGTGTTCCAGGTGGGGCGCATGGCAAATGTGAAGGCTGTGAGAGAGGAGGTGGAGGAATAGAGGGTTCAGTGGAGTGAGTATGGCACTTGCCACCCCTGGATGGAGATGCAGACAGTTTTGGGCCTCATGGGCCATTGTGAAGACTTTGGCTTCTCCCCTGAATGAGATGCAAGATTTTGGAGGTGTTTTTTTTTTTTTAGTTTATGCTCAAAATTCTCCAAGCCAGGCTTCGGCAATATGTGAACCATGAACTTCCTGATGTTCAAGCTGGTTTTAGAAAAGGCAGAGGAACCAGAGATTAAATTGCCAACATCTGCTGGATCATAGAAAAAGCAAGAGAGTTCCAGAAAAACATCTATTTCTGCTTTATTGACTATGCAAAAGCCTTTGACTGTGTGGATCACAATAAACTGTGGAAAATTCTTCAAGAGATGGGAATACCAGACCACCTGATCTGCCTCTTGAGAAATTTGTATGCAGGTCAGGAAGCAACAGTTAGAACTGGACATGGAACAACAGACTGGTTCCAAATAGGAAAAGGAGTTCGTCAAGGCTGTATATTGTCACCCTGTTTATTTAACTTAAATGCAGAGTACATCATGAGAAATGCTGGACTGGAAGAAACACAATCTGGAATCAAGATTGCCCGGAGAAATATCAATCACCTCAGATATGCAGATGACACCACCCTTATGGCAGAAAGTGAAGAGGAACTCAAAAGCCTCTTGATGAAAGTGAAAGTGGAGAGTGAAAAAGTTGGCTTAAAGCTCAACATTCAGAAAACTAAGATCATGGCATCTGGTCCCACCACTTCATGGGAAATAGATGGGGAAACAGTGGAAACAGCGTCAGACTTTATTTTTCTGGGCTCCAAAATCACTACAGATGGTGACTGCAGCCATGAAATTAAAAGACGCTTACTCCTTGGAAGGAAAGTTATGACCAACCCAGATGGCATATTCAAAAGCAGAGACATTACTTTGCCAACAAAGGTTCGTCTAGTCAAGGCTATGGTTTTTCCTGTGGTCATGTATGGATGTGAGAGTTGGACTGTGAAGAAGGCTGAGCACCGAAGAATTGATGCTTTTGAACTGTGGTGTTGGAGAAGACTCTCAAGAGTCCCTTGGACTGCAAGGAGATCCAACCAGTCCATTCTGAAGGAGATCAGCCCTGGGATTTCTTTGGAAGGAATGATGCTAAAGCTGAAACTCCAGTACTTTGGCCATCTCATGCGAAGAGTTGACTCATTGGCAAAGACTCTGATGCTGGGAGGGATTAGGGGCAAGAGGAGAAGGGGACGACAGAGGATGAGATGGCTGGATGGCATCACTGACTCGATGGACGTGAGTCTGAGTGAACTCCGGGAGTTGGTGATGGACAGGGAGGCCTGGCGTGCTGCGATTCATGGGGTCACAAAGAGTCGGACACGACTGAGCGACTGATCTGATCTGATTTGATCTGACAGTTGCTTCACAATGTTGTGTTAGTGTCTGCTGTACAGCAAAGTGAATCAGCTATTTGTTTATGTGAAAGTGTTAGTCACTCAGTTGTATCTGACTCTTTGAGACCCTATGGACGGTAGCCCACCAGGCTCCTCTGTTCATGTGATTCTTCAGGCCAAAACACTGGAGTAGGTTGCCATTCACTTCTCCAGGGGATCTTCCCAACCCAGGGATCAAACCCAGGTCTGCTGCATTGCAGGCAGGTTCTTTACTGTCTGAGCCACCAGGGGAACCAATGTGTTTAAGTATGCCCTCTCCTTTTTGGAATTCCTTCCCATTTAGGTCACCACAGAGCATTGGATAGAGTTCCCTGTGCTATACAGTAGGTTCTTATTATCTGTTTTATGCATAGTATCAATAGTGTATATATGTCAATCCCAATCTCTCAATCTATTCCGCACCCCCCCACCTTGATATCCATAAGTTTGTTCTCTATGTCTTTGTTTCTGCTTTGCAAATAAGATCTATACCATTTTTCTAGATTCCACATGTATGTGTTAATGTATGATATTTGTTTTTCTCTTTCTGACTTAACTTTGCTCTCTGTGACAGTCTCTAGATCCATCCACGTCTCTGCAAATGGCACAGTTTCATTCCTTTTTATGGCTGAGTAACATTCCATTGTATAAGTGTACCACATCTTCTTTATCCTTTCTTCTGTTGATGGACATTCAGGTTGTTTCATGTCCTGGCTATTATAAATAGTCCTGCAGTGAACACTCAAGTGTGTGTCTCTTTTAAATTGTGGTTTTCTCTGGGTATATGCCCAGAAGTGGGATAGCTGGATTATGTGGTAGCTCTATTTTCAGTTTTTTAAGGAACCTCCAGGCTGTTCTAATGTTGGAGGGTTTTGAGCAGGGCAACAGGGTCTGACTAGCACTTGAAAAGCACCACTCTTGTGCTATATTGGTAAGTAGAAGGGCAAGAACCAGAACACGGTGACCACTTAGGGGGCTATTGAAATAAATTCCTGGCAAGAAATGTGGGTAGCTTGGTTGAGGGTGGTAGCAGTAGAGATTTAATAAAGTCTGAAAATGTGCAGTGGAGCCAACACAATTTTGCTGATAGGTGGAATGTAGATGGTGAGAGTGAGGCAAATATTTTGGGCCTGAGCAACCAGAAGGGTTAGGGTTAGGCTGCTTCTAAGATGAGGGAGTGTATGGGAGGAACAGGGGTTGGGGTGGATGTGGAAATCAGGAGTTTGACTTGGGGCATGTTGAATGGAAATGCTGATGGCCTCAGATGAAGAGGTCAGGAAGGCACCCGGGTGTGTGGTGGCGAAGATCGTAGGGAGGGTTTGGAAGACGCTGTGATGCTGGTAAGAGTCATTAGGATTGAGTGCCTTTTATTTGAGTGTACGAAAACAGTAAAGAACCTTCTTTTTCACAAGTGTCTGCATTCAGAACCAAGTGATATATGAAAACAAAAGCTATATAGTTACAGAGTTGAAATTTCAACTTTATTGCTCATAATGGCAGGATTAGAGAATGTGGCTTTGAATCTATGGCAAAGTGGACTTGCCCATACTTTACTTTTGAATCACATGGACTTTTCCACCAGGCATGGTCAAGATGGACATTTTCAGGGATGGGTCCCTTCTTGTATGGAGGTACCGAGCAGATCAGAACGTTAGCCTGTGCTCAGGTAAGCTGATTCTAAATGAACACTTACCACAGACAGACTTTTGAATGTCCACTTCCTTCTTGAACTTGCCCGTCAGTCAGCTGCATAAGTCATTCTTCTTCCTCCAGAGATGGGGCTCCAGAGGTTTGGAGAGAGAAGCCAGGGTGTACATTAACTTAGGTAACAGAGTATCAGGAGTTGGGAACACATATCTAACTGAATATTAGATTCTTTACACTTACTGTTTCATGTGATCTTCACATCTTTATTACCATTTTACAGATGAGGCAGCACTTGCTTAAAGATGTTGCTTTACCTAATATCATGTAGCTTGGAATGGGAAGACCTCTCTGTACACTTGACACTATTCTAATTCCTCTGCTATGTCTTCCAAAGAAATGAACTATCAAAGGGGTGATCATTTTATTTTTTAAACTATAGACATGAAAACATTTGTTTTTGTTATTGTTGATGGGGTGTTCAGAATATATGTCATTTAAGAGAAACTTGTATTCACGTCACAAAAGAATTAAGAAAAAAACCACATTGAATATTTACATGCAATTTAAACATAAAAGACTGTGACTGTTCATTATCATTGGATTTATTTTTAGGAAAACTTTTTACTCTCACTTTTATTCCCAAGTGCCTGAATGCTTCAAAGATTCAAAATCATCTTGACATCGGCATTTTTATTGGGACTTCTTAGAGAGACATGCAGCCGTAAGTCTGGGTGATGTATTTCATACAAAGTCAGGTCTCAGTTGTGGAAAATTCTAGACTCTGATCTCTACGTTCATCGGCTGGATCTGTGGTTATTCTATGGTCTTTTGAGAAATAAAGTCCTTTAAAGTGGAAATCTTCTGAAGTAATAAGGACCTGTTACTTCTTCTCATACCTTGTTGCTCTCATATTACTGAGTAAGAAAGAGTTTGCAGTAAAAAGTATTGAGTCTTCAGAAGAAACATGGGTTTTCCTGACTCTTGAGCTTCTTCAGAGCAGACTGAGTCTCCTTGCCTCCCAGTGAGACTTTTCTGATGGGGTTCTGCCCTCAAATTCAGGTCAACATCTACACAGGCTTAGTTATTTTATTTTTGCAAACCACCTCCCTGAATAGCCTTTCTTTTATCCCTTGTTGTGGGTGACAGAACTTGAGATGATGGAGTGTTTGTGGTTCCACAGGTAGTGGCAGAACTGGTCCTCAAACGTCAGCCTTCCAATTCCAAGTCCAGTGTTCTATTCTAACTCACCGCCTTGCTTCAGCCCCAACAAAACTTCTCTCTGAACTACACCATCATTTCTGTCCCACAGCCTTCACTCAACTGCAAAACCCTCTTCATTCTGCAGAGCTCCCTGCCTGTTCTAAAGGTCCTACTGGTTTGATCTGTTTGCTTATTAAAAGCCCCTTCGTGATGCTGACCTAAAGCCTGGGTCACTGACTAAATCCCCCCTCTATTGAATAGTCATGTTTGCACTGGTTGATTTCTACTTATTCCCTCTCCCATCCCTTATGTTATAAACAGGGTGTGAGCAGGGACAAGTGCCTTTCTGTGTCCCCAGTAGATTCCAAGACAAAGCCTTGCACCAGTGAGTGAGACAGTCATTGTCGGCCTGAGAGTCCCTGTAAAAGGCCTGAGATATTGAAAGTCATTGCCTTCAAAGGTTGCATTTTCATTCTTATGAATTATGGGGGCCACATTCATTGAATGATAAAGAAGCTGCTAAGTCTCTGCTCTTGTTTGCCCCCCACGCTGAAGTTTGTACAGTAATACAAGTTAATAATGGATGAATAAACATAAAATTCAGGGACATAACAATGAAAGTACCAGGCATTCGAGAGCCACGAAGGAAGCATTAAACTTTGCATCCAGGTGTAACTGGGAGTTGGTCTGGAGAGCATGGGACGGCAAGTCTGGAGGGTAAAGTACAAGGGAATCTGGATATAAAGCTTCTGGATATAAGGCAGGGCTTCCCTGCCTTCCCAGGTAAAGAAACCGCCTGCAATGCAGGAGACCGGGGTTCGATCCTTGGGTCAGGAAGATCCCCTGGAGAAGAGAATGGCTACCCACTCCAGTATTCTTACTTGGGAAATCCTGTGGACAGAGGAGCCTGACAGGATACAGTCCTTGAGGTTGCAGAGTCAGATATGACCGAGCAGCTAAGCACACACGCACATATCAGCACGCACACACACATCAGCATGCACACACACACATCAGCACGTGAGCACACATCAGCACGCACACACACACATCAGCACGCATGCACACATCAGCACGCACACACACACACACACATCAGCACACACGCACACATCAGCACGCACACACACACATCAGCACGCGCGCACACATCAGCACGCACACACACACATCACGCGTGCACACATCAGCACGCACACACACACATCAACACGTGCGCACACATCAGCACGCACACACACACATCAGCACGCACGCACACATCAGCATGCACACACACACATCAGCACGCACGCACACATCAGCACGCACACACATCAGCACGCACACACACACATCAGCACGCACGCACACATCAGCACGCACACACACACATCAGCACGCACGCACACATCAGCACGCGCACACAGACACATGAGCACACGGGCAGCTCTTCGAAGCTGGAGAAGGCAGGGAGACAGCTTCACCCCCCGAGCTTTCAGAACAAACACAAGTGCCGCTGACATTTCAATTTTGACCCATTAGACCCATTTTGGATTTCTGAGAGACCCAGCGCAGAAAGATAATGCTTGTGTTGTTTTAAGCCACTGAATTTGAGATGATTTGTGGTACAGCAGTAATAGGAAACCAGTTCAGTAAGCATTCTCTGTATTGTGGTTGCTGTTGTTGTTACTATTATTTCTGGAGTAATTTACAGTAACTTAAAGCTTAGAGTTGCTAAAGTAAGTTACCCTCTCCAAGCTTTGGGTGCTCACCCATACTCAGATACCGTCGCTGTACTGCACTTCGTTTGGTTCTTTTTCTGAACCATGCACCCCTTTGGCAGCACATTATGTAAAGCCTGTGGACGATTCTCATAATTATTTTTTTAATTCATAAAGTCAGTACTGCAACCCAGAAAACCCAGTATATTTAATCATGCTTATCAAATATACATATATATATAAAACTCAAGTGTTGCATTAAATTAATGTTTGAACCTTAGTAACACATCAAAAAAGATATTGTGTAAGGCCTTAAATCTACTGTACTTTTGAAATAGTAATGAGCATAAATGGTATTTCAGCATATCTGCAAAAACTGAAATGTGAGATGAAAATATTCGTGATTTCTTTTGGTGATAAAACCTCAGGTACCTCTGATACTATTGCATTTCATTGTCTTATCATTGGAGGAACTGCTAGATTGCAGTTCAAGATTAGTGGAGTGAAAATGTAACTTTCCCCCTGCCCCCATCCTGGTTCACTTGCCAAGTCTCCCAAGCTCCATTTCTCTCTGTGGACCTCCTTGGGTCCCTCCTTGGGACCTCCTGAGGTCCTCAGGTGAGAATCCGTGGGAAGGACAGTGTTGTAAGACCACAGGGCAGTATAGTGAAACTTCAAGATCTTAGTACTTCTAGCAAGACTCAGTGTGTGTATTCTGTAAATGCTTGAGGATAGAGGGGTGATAGGTCTGTTAGAATGAGGGAATGACTGTTCTGTTTCATTTGGGAAAGGCCGAAACCATTATTGTAAACCCAACTGAATTTATTTGGGCTTCACGGTTTGAAACATTTTTTTTGTAAAGCTGACTTACCAGGAGAGAAGACCTATCAATAAACAGTAGGATAGGGTGATGAGAGTGAAATTAATTCCATATTAGCAAAGCATGAAACACAATGAAAGGAATGAGTAGTGTTACAAGAATTTCAGTAAAGTTGCCTCTTAGAGGAAATTCTGGGTATATAACAGTGGTCAGGGAACTATTCTTGACCAAGAATGAGCAGGATGGTCTGGAAATGGTACTGACCATTGTCACGGAGCAGTATCCACAGGTGAGCTTCAACCAGAGTTGAAGGAGAGAGCTCCATCCAGAGAGGAGCTCATGGGATAGCACATCCAATAGCTTGTTTGGTGAGAGTTTTAGGCTTAAATCTGGCACATGGCTTTGCACATAGTAGGCATGCTCATGGTTGTCAAATTGGCTTGACTCAAGAACATGTTTACCCCCCAAAGTGTAAACCATTTGGATTACACTTTTGGAAAAGTCAGTATTCTCACTGGATAATTTAGAAAGACAGCTGTATAAACATGTAGCTTTTCAAAGCTGTCCACACCTGCCATATAACAAGAGCGAGCATAATACATTTTTATTTTGTTAGCAAGAGGCTCAACAGGATTGCACAGTTAGTAACAGTAGAGCCTTTCTGCAGGCAGTTTCCACTGCAGATTGACTGGAGGACTGGCAAGTATCTTTGTAAGTGATGGACTTGACAGCCATGTCTTGAAATAGAAGACAGAGAGCTGTTAGGTACTTAGCATGGTTTAAACAGCCAATATTTTCTCATTTGTCTTTCAGATAAAAAGTTACATAGGGGCAAAACACCCCAATGAAGCATAGTTATTGGGAATATGGCTTCATGGATTCACTCTTTATGACAAGGTTTAAAATTCGGAGTGGCAGTGGGGTTTTTTGTGAGGAGTGGTACCTAAAGAAATCATATAATTCACGATGCACAATGCATCTGAGCCTTATTTTCTTCTGGAAAAAAAAAAATCAAATGGGGTTGCCTTCATGGACCATAAATCTACAGCCATCGTGTCTTACACTTTCGATGCTATGAGTATTTCCTTAGTATTATTTCTAATGGCTCAGAGTTTGTTCTCAAATTAACAGTATGGTATATGTTGGCAGTGGTTCAAAAGCTATTGATTTTTTGCTGTGTTTTTTCAGCATCAGTGAATGTATGGGTGACATTATTATAGATTTAAAAAAATTTAATCTGTAAGTATTGACTGTTAAAAATAACAGCCAAAATAGTCAGTAAAATAATTGGCAGAATTGGTTTCCATAATGTTAACAAAGTCTGTATTGGCAACTTTATATGGTGCAGTGCAAACTGTTGATAGTTTCCATAGCTCACCAACTTTGAAATGAAATCCTTTACCTTTAATTGTGAAGGGTTTATGTTGTTTCTAACTTTGTACATATAGTGAGATTTAATAATATTTTATATCTTACCATATCAAAATTGTATATTTCAGAACTGCCTAAAAGAAGCAACCAAATTATGTTGGCAACAAATTATATTTCTAGATAAATAACTCTAAATGCCATGCTGTTAATAGTTTTAAAATAGAACTTTATTTAAAGTTGGATTTTAATGGATTTAAAATAGAACTTTAAATTCATGTCCAAACTATTTTGTTGTACTAGAATTTCATTGCATTGGTTAACTGAGTTCACAAACTGGCAATCCAAAAGAGATGTTATTGGTTGTTATTCATACGGATCAACTGTGTTTTGGGGGTTTCAGTTTATACTTTAAAATATACAAATCTACTACTATCATCATACCAGAACAGAATACAGGCAAAGCTCAAAGATCATATAGGTTTAGTTCCAGACCACTTCAATAAAGATTGCAAGTACGAGAGTCACACAAATCTTTTGGTTTTCTAACATATATAAAAGTTTTGTTTACACTGTACTGTGGTCTGTTAAGTGTACAGTAGATAGCATTGTCTAAAAAGAATAATGCACATACCTTAAGTTAAAAATACATACTTGCTAAAAAAAACCGCTAACCATTCTCTGAGCCCGCATCGAGTCATCACCATTTTGCAATGGTCACAGCAAAGATCACTGTCCACAGATCACCATAACAAAAACAATAATAATGAAAAAGTGTCAAATATTGCAAAAATTACCAAAATGCGACAAAGATACAAAGTCAGCAGACATTGTTGGAAAAATGGTGCCTATAGATCTGTTTGATACATAATTGCCACAAAGCTTCAGTCTGTAGAAAACACAGTGCCTGCAAAATGCAATAAAGTGAGGTCTGCCTCACAGAAACGGCTTGTTGCTGACCATGGAACTTGTGCAGTCCTCTGGAGATTTGAGAGTATGCCTTGGAAGTGATCACGAGCTATGCAAGTCTATTCAATCACTATTGATTTTAATTTTATTTGAAAATATTTGTTGCCCCTCTTTTTCCTGTCTCATTGACATAATGTTTGGTCATGTGCTTTTCTTTGGCCAGTGAAATCTGAGTGGAAATGATTTCTGAACTTTCTGGGCAAAAGCTTAAAATTTACTGAGGCTTCCCGTGTTCTCTTTTTTTGATGAGCAGAAACCTTCCAGATCAAAGCTGGTTCCCTTTCTCATCCCCAGCTCCCAGAACAATTTCTGATACACCTTAGCACTCAGTGAACAACTACTAAATGAATATTGGTGACATTTGTATATCTTCAGAGTGTTTTATGGCAGAAAGTGAAGAGGAACTAAAAAGCCTCTTGATGAAAGTGAAAGAGCAGAGTGAAAAAGTTGGCTTAAAGCTCCACATTCAGAAAACGAAGATCATGGCATCCGGTCCCATCACTTTATGGGAAATAGATGGGGAAACAGTGGAAACAGTGTCAGACTTAATTTTTCTGGGCTCCAAAATCACTACAGATGGTGACTGCAGCCATGAAATTAAAAGACGCTTACTCCTTGGAAGGAAAGTTAGGACCAACCTAGATAGCATATTCAAAAGCAGAGACATTACTTTGCCAACAAAGGTCCGTCTAATCAAGGCTATGGTTTTTCCTGTGGTCATGTATGGATGTGAGAGTTGGACTGTGAAGAAAGCTGAGCACCAAAGAATTGATGCTTTTGAACTGTGGTGTTGGAGAAGCCTCTTCAGAGTCCCTTGGACTGCAAGGAGATCCAGCCAGTCTATTCTAAAGGAGATCAGTCCTGGGTGTTCTTTGGAAGGAATGATGCTAAAGCTGAAACTCCAATACTTTGGCCATCTCATGTGAAGAGTTGACTCATTGGAAAAGACTCTGATGCTGGGAGGAATTGGGGACAGGAGGAGAAAGGGACAACAGAGGATGAGATAGCTGGATGGCATCACCGATTCAATGGACAGGAGTTTGGGTTAACTCTGGGAGTTGGTGATGGACAGAGAGGCCTGGCGTGCTGCAATTCATGGGGTCGCAAGAGTCGGAAATGACTGAGCGACTGAACTAAACTGAACTGAGAGTGTTATATACTCTTGGCCAAGTCCTGGATGGTAAGCTTTTTGTAACAATAACAAAAACTTAACCACAGAATATATAATGTGAGGTTTTAGATATGTAACCTGGAATGACAAACAAAATCAGGAGGGATTGTTTCTTCTTTAGAAAAGTCACTTGAATTAAAACAGTTTTTTCTCATTTGTTGCTTTTGACACTTTTTTAAAGTTTTTAATTTTTTAAAAAATTGAAATATTGTTGATTTACAGTGCAGTATTAATTTCAAGAGTAGAACAAAGTGATTCAATATATGCTGCTAAGTCACATCAGTCGTGTCCGACTCTGTGCGACAGCATAGACGGCAGCCTGCCAGGCTCCCCCATCCCTGGGATTCTCCAGGCGAGAATACTGGAGTGGGTTGCCATTTCCCTCTCCAGTGCGTGAAAGTGAAAAGTGAAAGTGAAGTCGCTCAGTCATGTCCGACTCTTCGAGACCCCATGGATTGTAGCCTACTAGGCTCCTCCGTCCATGGGACTTCCCAGGCAAGAGTACTGGAGTGGGTTGCCATTGCCTTCTCCAGATTCAATATATATACATATGTATATGATTGTGTGTGGGTGTGCTCAGTCGTGTCTGACTCTTTGTGACCCCAAGGACTGTATCCTGCCAGGGTCTCCTGTCCATGGGATTTCCCAGGCAAGAATCTTGGAGTAGGCTGCCATTTCCTTTTCTAGAAGATCTTCCCAATTCAGGGATTGGACCCACGTCTCTTGCATCTTCTGCATTGGCATCTGGATTCTTTACCACTGTTACTGCTGTGCCACGTGGAAAGCCCATATATGTGATTATGCATATGCTTTTTTAAACATTATTTTCCATTATAGATTATTATAAGATATCAAGCATATCTTATGTAGAATATATACATATATTCTTTTTCAGATTTGTTTCCCTTATAGGTTATTACAGAATGTTACGTATAGTTCCTTGTGCTATAAAATAGGTCCTTTGCTGTTTGTTTCATATACAGCAGTGTATATCTGTTAATCCAAAGCTCCTAATATAACCCTCCTCCCCTTTTCCCTTTGGTAACTACAAGTTTGTTTCCTGTGTCTGTGGGTCTGGTTTTTTTTTTTTTTGTCTTTGTCTTTTCTATATTGAAGTATAGTTGATACCTAATACTATGTAAGTTACAGGTGTAAAATATAGAGATTCACAATTTTTAAAGGTTATACTCCAGTCATAGTTACTGCAAAATATTGGCTGTATTCCCTGTGTAGTACAATATATCCTTATAGCTTATATTTTTATTGATTTTATAAAAAAAATTTTATATATTTGGATGTGTTAGGTTTTCATTGCTGTGCATGAGCTTTCCCTAGTTGGGGAGAGCGGGGGCTGCTGTCTATTGTGCTATGTGGGCTTCTCGTTGCAGTGGCTTCCGTCGTGGGGCATGGGCTGTATGGTGCATGAGCTTCTGTACTTGCGGCATGCAGGATCTTCCTGGACCAGGGCTCGAACTGGTGTCCCCTGCATTGCAAAGCAGATTCTTAGCCATTGGACCACCAGGGAAACCTCAATCCTACAGTTTTTATTCTTCAATTTGTTAATGTGGTATATCACATAGATTGATTTGCATATATTGAAGAATCCTTGGATCCCTGGGATAAATTCCGCTTGATCTAGGTGTATCATCCTTTTAATGTGTTGTTGTATTTGGTTTGCTAGTATTTTGTTGAGGATTTTTGCATCTGTGTTCATCAGTGGTGAAAGTGAAAGTGAAGTCGCTCAGTCGTGTCCAATCTTTGCGACCCCATGGACTGCAGCCTACCAGGCTCCTCTCTCCATGGGATTCTCCAGGCAAGAGTACTGGAGTGGGTTGCCATTTCCTTCTCCAGGGGTTCTTCCCAACCAAGGGATTGAACCCGTCTCCTGCATTGCAGGCAGACGCTTTAACCTCAGTGATATAGACCTGTAATTTTGTGTGTGTCTGTGATATCTTTGTTTGGTTTTGGTATCATGGTGATGATGGTCTCATAGAATGACTTTGGTAGTATTCCTTCCTCTGCAATTTTTGAAACAGTTTTAGAATTGTAGGTGTTACCTTTTCTCTAAATGTTTGATAGATTTTGTCTGTGAAGTCACCTGCCTGGATTTTTGTTTGTTGGAAGATTTTTAGTCAGAGTTTCAATTTCAGTACTTGTGATTGGTCTGTTCATACTTCCTATTTCTTCCTGGTTCAGTCTTGGAAGGTTATATCTTCCTAAGAATTTGTCCATTTTCTAGGTTGTCTGCTTTTCTTGGTGTATAGTTGCTTGTAGCAAGCTCTTATGATTCTTTGTATTTCTGAGGTGTCTGTTGTAACTTCTCCTTTTCATTTATAATTTTATTGATTTGAATCCTCTCCTTTCTTTTCTTGATGAGTCTGGCTAAGGGCTTATTAATTTTCTTTATTTCTGTTTTGTATATGTTCATTTGTATAATTATTTTAGATTCCATATGTAAGTGATAATATTTGCTTTTCTCTATCTTTGATAATTTTTAAAGTAGACAATTATGTGTGGAAACCAGTAGAAAAGTGTCTTGTACCGACTAGTCGAATTTGAGCAAAACACTTTTTCTCCTTACTTGGAAAGCACAACATTCCTGGTGAAAGTCTTTTTTTCTCTGCCCTCTGATTACCAGGTCATAGACTCTATAATAACTACTGCTCAGGTCACTGGCATATGAGTTTTTTTTTTTTTTTTTTTTACAGTGTTTAGATTGTTACCAAATACTTAAGGCCACCTAAATCCAAGACACCAGGTACTCAATTTTCTGTTTTTAGTTTCTTATATAATATTTTATATGTAACTAATGCTGTTTGTGTATTGACTTAATTGGAGACTGTGTTCTTAAATGTCTGTAGGTATAAAGACTGGTAGTTCCTTTAAAGGGTTTAATTGAATTCATGTTTCTTGGAAAAGTGGGCTAGATTTTCTTTTCTACTCATGGTTTAATTATATTATATATAGTGTATATGAAAAAAAAATCAGAAGTAAAGATCCTGGAAGGCTCTGAGCTTCTTGAGGGCAGGAATCTTATTTGTTGGGGTTTGAGAGCTGGAAGGAGTCAGAGCCATCTTTTTTTTTGACTTAATGAACCTTCTGAAAAGCAGACACAGGCAGAGAAAAATCAAAATATCAATTTTACGTCTAATGTTAACAGAGTAAAACAGAGTTGAAGAATGAGGCTGAGACCTCTAACCCAGGCGGACTTTTTCAGCTCTCTGTTAATTACTTGGCCACACTGCACAGCATGAGGAATCTTAGTTCCCCGCCAGGGACTGAATCTGTGTCCCCTGCAATGGAAGCATGAGTCTTAACCACTGGATTGCCAGAAAATTCCCACATGGACTTCTTGATTCCTCCCTCCTGACCCTGAGTTTCCTCCGTGGGACTCACATATGGGAGAACAGTCATCCAGTAACCCAAGTGCAGCATCTTGGTGGATCATGGCCTTCGTCAGCGCAGCGACTATGAATCAGTCAGCCTTGCCCAGGACCAAACGGTGGACCAGGGATTTGGGATTCTCGTTATTTCTCCAATCAAATCAGTTCCTCCTTTTCCCATTTGGGGGACTGAGTGTGAGAAGGCCACAGTGTCTAAACCAATTCTGTAGGAACACAGGGAGAGGAGTATTGTTCTCTGTAAATTTTTCATCCCTGTATTTCTTGTTATCTCGCACAGCACATAATAGGCATTAACAAATAGATGGATGGATCTCACATGTGTTTATTTATTGAAGCCTGGTAACTACAAAATACTCTGGCTGTAGCTGCTGCAGATATAAAGTGAGCTACTTTCGTAATTCATCAGTGAAGGGAATTTTCAATAAAGATCTCTTTGGGTGGCATCTCAGGTACTCATTTAGGCCGATGGGAACAAGGGGAAAAATCACAGTACCTAGAGAAGGGTGGAAAGTCACTCTTAAGCAGAAGCATACCATCCTATTAGAGTTCTCCTTTGCAACGTACAGCTCTTCATCTTACTAGTAAGCTGCGATTTTGACAGCAAGTTTCCAAAGAAGAAAGCACTTGAAATTGTATTTCAAGTTCTTTGTTGCAAAAATGTGGTAATTTAATTGAAAGAAAGGCTAACTTCCTTGCCATGGAAGCTTTTAAAAATGGGGCTGCTCTATGCTTTACTGCTGTGTGGGAAAGCTAGGTGACATCTCAGAAGCTCTGCTTAGAAACTGTACTGTCTGGGGGCAGGATTCGCCTTCTTCTATAGGTGTCAGACGCTTCTCTCTGTGCTGTGTGTTGTTCAAGAGTTGTGTTTTGGCTGCTCTTCAGAGCACTTCTGGGGCTTCCATATTTATGATAACTTCAGGCCATCTGCTGCTCGACTGCTATCAGAATGAAGAAGAATCTTCAACTTAAACAGAGCCATACTCCTCATGCCAAAGCACTTTCCATAGTATTTATCTTCCAGCGCAGTAGATTTTGTTGTTGTAAACTCCCATTGAGTTCACATTGAGTGATGATTTGCAGCCTTTTTTTTTTGGAATTATCTTTCATGCCATCAAAAAAATAAAAAATAAAAAACAAAAATAAAACCAACATGCTGCCTTCTATTTCTGGGCCTATGTATGGGGCTCTAAATATGACAAAGATTCATTCTGACCTTCTGATTCAGCATGTAAATTAGGATACTTGAAGCAGAAGGCTCCGCATTTTCTTCCAGTTCATGTGTAATGCCAGCAGATTGGTATGAATCAAAATGGAACACTTAGAAGCAGCTACCATTTATAAAATGTCAATTAGAGAAGGCTAAACTGCATATAAAAGTTAGCTAACTGGTAATATCAATTAGGAGAGCTTTCTTTCCGTGTTGCTTAAACTGCTATCATTGTTTTGCAGTTGAGTAAAAATATAATGTAATCCCCACCCCGTTTTTTTGAGAAAAACATCATGGATATAAGTGTGCATCAATATCCCTTAATTATATTTACCTGCAGCAAATCCTGAAGCTCCCATTGGCTGCTTTGCATCTAATACACTCTATTGATTTCTGGGCTCCAGGAAAACACTCGCACACACAAACTACAGGGATTTAATGTAAAGAATTTGAATGATTAAAGGGAACAGTTCAGAATTCAAATTCCAGGATTCCCACCCCTCAACCTGTGAATAGACTTTCTAAATTATCTAGATTTTTGTTGTTGTTGTTCGGTTGCTACATCCTGTCCAACTTTTTGTGACCCCGTGGGACTGCAGCATGCCAGGCTTGCCTGTGCTTTACTACCTCCTGGAGTTTGCTCAAACTCATGTCCATTGAGTCGGTGATGCCATCCAACCATCTCATCCTCTGTCATCCCCTTCTCCTCCTGCCCTCAATCTTTCCCAGCATCAGGTCTTTTCCAGTGAGTCAGCTCTTTGCATCAGGTGACCGAAGTATTAGAGCTTCAGCTTCAGTCCTTCCAATGAATATTGACGGTTGACTTCCTTTAGCTAGGTGGGAGGTTGGCAAAGTACGGCCCTTGTGCTAATGCTGGCCCACTACCTCTTTGTGGAGGCTCTATGAGCAAGAATGTTCTTTCCATTTTTAAATGATTATGTTTCAAATGATTGTTTAGGCATGGGTATAATAGCCTTAATTCTGCCTCTTGGCCCTCAAAGCCTAATGTATTTACTACTTGGTCTTTTAAGAAAAAGTCTGCCAACCTCCGGTCTAGATTACGGTGATAAGACTTTGCCTAATTGGTTGCTGTGATAGGTAGATAGTAGGTAAAAATAGGTGAAAGCAGAAGAAAGTGTTAGTTGCTCAGTCATGTCCAACTCTTTTCGACCCCATGGACTATACTCCGCCTGGCTCCTCTGTCCATGGAATTCTCCAGGCAAGAATACTGGAGTGGGTAGCCATTTCCTTCTCCTCTGTAGTAACTTAAAAAAAAAAAAGCCTTTCTGAGCCGCATTCATGTTGTGGTCACCAGAGCACTGTCGGAAGCAAAGCAGCGGTGCAGTTGGTGCTGTGAGTGGAGAACCTTTGTAAACTAAGAAGGTTCTTAATCCCAACTTTTCACATAGGCCACTGAACAGCCATCAGTGGAAAAGAGATGAGAGTGATTCCTAACCTGGATCCGATAATCCCCCCCGAAGCCTGCCACAAAATCCATGGGATTCTGGAGCTGATTCAGAGCTGTAAGGGGATGGTCGATGAGGCAGAGACAGAATTCAACCCAGGGATACATCAGCAAAATGGCAGTGCTTCGTAGTATTTCAGCCAGTGAGGGTATGGTGTGAGTTTTCACTTAGAAATCTACATGCCGATAGCAGTAACTGAATATCGTATATATTGAATTTACTATTTCCATAAAACTCATGACCTTAGGGGTTGGGGGGTGGGGGAGTTACCTTTCTTGGAATGTAAATCCAAAACAGATCTGGCTGTTAGACTTTGGGGCCTTGAGGGGTCGGTCCTGCAAGTTAATAGGGGGCTCTTTTGTACCAGGCAGCTGTGGCCATTTGACACTTGCAAGCCCAATTAGCGTTGCGGCTGTGCAAGGGGTGCCATCTGCTCTCTTTGCCTCGATGCTTGGCACACACCTGTGGCTTTGCTAACAAAGCTGGTGTCCCATCACTTTGATCTGACTTTGTCCCATCCTGAGCCTTATTTTCAATTCCACATCTTGGTAGTAATGATACCAACTTATTTCTTCACGTGCTTCAGTTCTCATTAAGTTTGTGGAATATACACCTGGCAGAAGAGCTTGCTTTTCTTTCTCCCTTTAAGTGGTGGCAAGTCTTTCAAACATACCTTAATGACACTCTTCAAAAACAGGCTTTGTGTTCTGGTGCCAGGCTCAGAGAGCTTGAAGAAAGTGTGGAGCGAACCTGTTCAGAGATAAAGGTGAGCTGGGAGGCCAAGAACTCATGCATTATGAGTTTGGCAGGTTGTCTGGAGGCACCATGGCTTACTTTTTTTCATATAAGTCAAATTGTGGAGTTGAACAAGAGCCACTGCATGTTTCCATCTGTTTTGAAAAGTTTGACTTTAGGACAGAGTATCTGTATGAAAATGGGCTTTCTGCCACACACTTGATTTCCTAAAACAACATAAATTTATTACTTTATAGTTCCAGAGATTATAACTCCTAAAACCAGACTTCCATGGGGCTTTGGATATTTGAATTTGCATGAAGGAAACAGAGAAAGTGTTAGTTGCTCAGTCACGTCCAATTCTTTGCGACCCAGTGGACTGTAGCCCGCCAGGCTCCTCTGTCCATGGGATTCTCCAGGCAAGAGCAGTGGAGTGGGCTGCCATTTCCTTTTCCATGAATTTACATACTTTACTATTTTCCTGGGTTCTATTTTATTTTGTATAAGTTAGTTTTCCTAGTTCTGCTTTCCTGGAAAAGCAGTTGATGATTTTTTAATTTTTTGGTAAATGGAAAACTCACTTTTCTCTCTCTCTGTCTAGGGGAAACCCACCTCTTTCCTGTTTTATGTCTTTCTTCCCCGTGTGTTTCCTTTCATTCAGGAGAATGCCTCACTTCGACACTGCTGCTCATCTAATGTGTGGAGGTATTTACACCACATCAAGCAATTCTCTGACACCAGCTGGCTGTCCTACAATTTAATGGAATTCTTGTTAAATTTTATTTTGTACTGGAGTTTAGGTGATTTACAATGCTGTGTTCGTTGTGGCCGTACACCAAAGTACACCTGAGTAGTTTTCTCTGAGTGTACCCCTTGGACTGCAATTTATAGATCATATGGTAGTTTGTTTTTTAGTTTATTAAGAAACCTCCATACTGTTCTCCATTGTGGCTATTACCAGTTTACATCCCCCCAAATACTGTAGGAGGCTTCTGTTTCCTCCATGCCCTCTCCGACATCTGCTGTTGGTCTTTTTTGCTAACGGTCATTCTGACTGTTGCAGTGTGATACCTCCTTATAGGTGTGATTTTCAGTTCTCTGATGTGGCCCATGTGGAGCATCTTTTCATGTGCTTAAAAAAAACCAACACACACAGTGCATTAAATGGACCTCTTGCGATTGGCTTCTTGAAGGTCTGCCCTGTTTGGAATTGTTTTTCCATTACCTACCCCAGAACATTTGTTGAGAACAGGCATCCTTTACAGCCCCTCAGGCCTTGTGAATTTGAAGTGTTCCTAGCTGTGCTGTGCTCAGTCATGTCTGACTCTTTGCAACCCCATGGACTGTAGCCTGCCAGGGTCCTCTGTCCACGGGATTTCCCAGGTAAGAATACTGGTGTGGGTTGCCATTTCCTTCTCCAGGGGCTCTCCCGACCTACGGATCAAACCCACATCTCTTGTGTCTCCTGCATTGGCAGATGGATTCTTTTCCAGTAGTGGCACCTGGGGGGTCGCAGAGTGCCCCATGCACTGGCTGTGAAGTTGTTGTTATGGGAAATGTCCACAAGGTGGCAGCACTCCCCTATGCCCTTCTCGGGTTCCTCCGGCAACTGGAACCCTAGAGAAAGGCGTGTTCCTGGGTTGTGGATCAGAGTGGACTGTGCCAGGGCTCTTGTCTCATGACTTCTACCCCCTCTCCCTGAGCCCCCCAGACAAATCCCAGATCCTGCCAAAATTGAGGCTGAAGCTGCTGTCCTAGTTAGGTGGCGGGACTCTGAGGAAGGAGGCTGCTGCTGGGAACCCCACACGGAGACTTGGAGACCTGGTAACATTTCAAAGCTCTTTCAGTGCAGAGGGTCCATTGTTTTCAGTTGCGCTAGGCTTGGTTGAGCTGTATGAGGGCCTGCCTGGATCTGGAGGTCAGGGTCCCTCCACAGGGAACCAGGCACTCCAGTTCCAAGAGGGGCTCATTTGCTGCTGCATCCTTCTCAGTTCCCACAGCTCCACCAGAGTCCAGCCTTGGGATCCAGGGCTGTCAGACTTTAGGGATGTGAGAGCAGCCGAGGCATTTCTTTGCTTTTCTTTTGCATTTAATTTTTATTTTATATTGGAGTCTAGTTGACTTAAAAAAAGGTTGTGTTTGTTTTGGGTGTACAGCAACCTGATTCAATTATATATATATATTTTATTCTTCCTCGGATTGTTTTTACATATAGGTTATTAAAGAAGACTCAGTAGCGTTCCCTGTGCTCTACAATAGTTGCTTGTTGATTGACTTTTTTACATATGTTACTGAATTTATGTTAATCAAAGCCTCCTAATTTATTCTTTGCGCTGCCTCTTGTGTTTTGTAACCATAAGCTTGTTTGCAAAATTGTTGAGTCTGTATTTGTTTGGTAAATAAGGTCATGTACCTCGATTTTTAGATTCTCCAAGTGATATCATAGGTTATTTGTCTTTCTATGTCCAACTTCCTTCACTTGGTATGTCATCCCCAGGTCCATTCATGTTGCTAGAAAAGGCATTATTTCATTCTTCTTAATGGCTGAGGAATATTTCATTGTATGTATATACCACATTTTCTTTATCCATCCTTCTGACGATGGATATGTTGCTTGCTTCCATTAAGGTTGGAGTGCGTGTGTCTTTTTGAATTATGGTTTTTCTCAGCATATAGGCCCAGAAGTGGCCTTTCCAGATCATGTGGCTGCTCTAATTTTAGTTTTCTAAGGAACCTTCATACTGTTCTCCCCTGTGGCTGTTACCAACTTACATTCCCCCAAATGGCACAGCATGTTTCCTTCTGCTCCACGCTCTCCCCTGCATTTTTTGTTTGTGGACTTTATGATGATGGCCATTGTGACCAGTGGGAGGTGACACCTCGTTGTACTTTTGATTGGCATTCCTGTAATAGTTAGGGATGCTGACAGAGGATGAGATGGTTGGATGGCATCACCGACTCAATGGACATGAGTTTGAGCAAGCTCTGGGAGTTGGTGATGGACAGGGAGACCTGGTGTGCTGCAGTTCAAAGGGTCACAAAGAGTCAAACACGACTGAGCGACTGAACCAATGTGTTGTGATGGTTTTGTGTATTTTGCTTTTTTTTTCTCTTCAAGAATGTGAGGAAAATTTACCTGTTGCGATTGGCTTCTTGAAAATTGGTTGTGTTTGCAACTGATTTCTGAAATAACCATCCCAGGAAACTTCCTGAGGGCAGCTGTTATTAACAGTCCCCCAGGCCTTGTGAATTGGAGGTGCCAGTAAGCAGCAGTGGTCAAGCTGTAGTTACAGGAAATGTCCACAAGGCGGCAGCACTTTCTCATGCCTAACCGGTTCCTCAGGCCACCAGAGCCTTAAGGAAAGCCGGCTTCCTGGGCTGTGAATTAGAGTGAAATATACCTGAGAAAACACCCAGGGGCTTGTGTCTCACTGCTTATTCCCCCTAAAGATTCACCACCCCGCCAACTCCAGGCTCATCCCAACCTGAGCCACAGCACCCTGCTGAGGGTTCCTAGGTGCCTAGAAGACTGTACTCTCAGGAAGGAGGCTTGAGCTGAGAAACCCAGGGCAAGGTGACTTTTCCAAGGTCTTCAAGGCCACAGGGTCGGGCCAGCATCATTTGGGTGCACTAGGGACTCTGGTTCCAGCCAGAGCAAATCAGACACTTAAGGTTTAAGAGGGGGCTCAATAAAGGGCACCCTCTTGGCTGTCTCGACCACAGCACAGTCCAGCCACGGGACCCAAACCTTCTGAGGCTCTAGGGATGTGATAGCAGCCCAAGTCAAGGAAGTCGGAGAGTAGAAACCATGCATTGCTTTTCATTTCATTTTTTTTTTCAACTTCATTATGATGCCATGTTGGAGTATAGTCAATTTGCGATGTTTAGCTTGTTGTCTATTTCAGTTATGACATGTACATACCTATATGTCTGTTCTTTTTAGGACTCATTTGCCATAGAGGTTATTGCAGAAGGTTGAGCAAAGTCCCTGTGCTGAACATCAGTCCCTTGCTTATGGCTTATTTAGTACAGTTGCAGATTTCTTTGTATATGTTAATTCCAACCTCCTAACTGATCCCTAGCTCTTCAATATTTTTTTTCCTTTTTCTGTAACCTGTGTTTGAATTCTGAGAGTCTCTCTTTGTTTTCTAAATCAGCTCCTTTGTATTTCTTTCTTCATTTTGCCTAGAAGGGACATTTTACGCTATTATCTTCCTCTCTCTGCCTGACTTCACTTAATGTGTGATCCTCCAAGGTCCATTCCTGTGGCTTGTAGGCAAAATTTCATTTATTTTTTTATGGCTGAGTAATAGTCCATTTTATGTATGTACTACATCTTTTTAAGCCTTAATCTGTTGGTGGACATTTTGCTGGTTCAGTCCTGGCTATTATAAGTGGTGCTGCAGTGAACATTGGGGTGCATGTGTCTTTTTAAATTATGATTTTCTCAGGATATAGACCCAGGTGTGGGCATGTCAGAGCCGAGGCTTAGCTCTCTTGGTAGCTTTTTTCTGGCATTTGGTGATTGTCCTTTGGCTGTTGCTGATGTACATTCCCACCAGCAGTGTAGATGGGTTCCCTTTCCTGCAGGCTGTCTCCTGCATTTATTGTTTGTAGACTTGTGAGGATGGCCATTCTGACCAGTGGAATTTGATTTCTTGTTGTAGTTTTGATGGGCATTCCTGTAATCAGAGAGATAAGGTCACACCTCACAGGTTGAGGGCTCAGTTACACAAGACGACCCCCTGGCTGCCCCAGCACAACCTCAGGTATCAGCTGCAAGCCTGGCTTATCACCTGTGCATGTGACTAACTGGCAGCAGGTTGGATGTTCCCAAAGCCTTCTCACCGGGTTCAGTTCACTTGCTGTAGCAGATCACGGAACTCAGAAGCACTTACCTACTTCTACTAGTTTGTTAAAAGGTACAAAAGAGGACACACATAAATGTCCCAGTGCGAGATTGTGGAGCTGAGTATGCTTTAAGGGCCAGAACTTCCTTGCCCTCTCTCAGCCGCCTCTCTCCCAGCCCCTCCAAGTGTTCAGCAACCAGGAAGCTCTGTGAACCTCATCATTCTGGGTCTTTATGGTGGGTTCATTCCACAGGCAAGATAGATTGAATCATCAGCCACTGATACTTTAACTCAATCTCCAGTCCCTCTCCCCTCCCCCGAGGTTAGGGGCTGCGACTGGCAATTCCAACCCTCTAATCACAGGGTTGGCTCCACTGGCATCCAGCCCTCATCTTGGGTCCTGTCCAAAAGTGATGTCAGTAACATAACAAAAGACATCTTTATCACTCTCTTCACTTAGGAAATTCCAAAGGTTTGGGAGCTCTGTGCCAGAAATCAGGAATGAAGATCAAACATATATTTACTATAAATCACTGTATCACCATTCTGTATATAGATTTCAAAAATATTGAGGGGTACCCCTGTATTCTTTGTTGAAGTAGTATGGTATGTGAACCTTGCAATCAGACCTTTGCTCCTCTATAATTGACCAAAAAATATTTTTCATAAGCTCCATCCCCTAGTCACCAACCTATAGACCTCCTGCAACCAACATGTAGTTTATTGAGGGCCTGGATCTTTGGTAAGTTTCTGGATCTTTCATAAGAATAATTCCTTATTCTACTTAGGTCTCTTTCCAAGTGTCAGAAACACATCCACTTCGTCTCAAGCAGAGGGCAAATATGGTGGCTCTTGTGAGGGCAGAATTTGTTCTAATTATAGCTTGAATAGCACCGAGATGCAGTTTTCCTCTGTCTTTTGCCTCTGCTTTCGTCCAGATTTTATTTTTGTTTTTGGGGTCCCTGTGGTAGCAAGATAGGAGCAGTAGTTCCACCCTTCGAGTTTCAGTGTCATGGGATAGAGTGATATATTTGTTAGTAGTGTATAAGACCAGGCTAGCTTTATCTAGGTAGACTTGAACTCATCCCTAAAGCAATAATTTGTTGAAGTATAGCTGATTTACAGTGCTGTGTTAATTTCTATTATATAGCCCAGTAACTCAGTTATGCATATATATGTGTTCTTTTTCATAGTCTTTTCCACTATGGTTTATCGTAGGATATATATTACACTTTCCTGTGCTATACAGTAGGATCTTATTGTTTACTAAACCAGTTATTGTGACTTGCGGGAAATACGAGGTGCTAAAATTTAGGTCTGGGTCATAAGGTCTGTAGGTGGAGCTGGAAGAATCATGAGATTGAAAATGGGAAAGGCGTTTACTGAAGTCAGCTCAGGCTCTTACTAGCACTGAAGGAAGTGGATGGTGCTGAGGGGCCTCAAATTAACAGCTGTTGGAACTCTCCTCTCCTGAATGCTTTCTGCTCTCCCTATTATTATTAGTGTCTGCCTCTCTTCTTTAACATCTAGCTAAAACTTTACCTCTTCTTGGTGTCCTTCCTGTAAGGTTCCCAGAGCAAAGTGATCTCGAACTTGCCTGAATATTTATGGAATCTGTCCGTTTACTTAATAAATACCTGAAGTATGTTCATCTTTCAGCATCTGTGTTGTAAGTATTTGAAAGGTTGATTATTTCCCCTGAGGGGTTTGGTATGTAGTGGAGGTGACGGGCATTTCACAGGTAATTGTAGGTGCAGTGAAAATTACAAGAGGAAAAGGGGGTGAGAGAATTTAACAGGAACAGTTAGTCCGTGGGATCAGAGAGCCCTTCCACAAGGAGGTGGTGTTTAACTTGAGTCCTGAAATCACTGAGACGCAGATGAGGGTGGTTTAGGGTGAATGGAATGCTGTAGATGGAAGGAGGTAGACAGGCCCAGAAACTGTCATACATCAAGGATTTCAAACTCCTTTGGGGGGAGGATGAATAATTGAAAGAAGTCCACTGTCATTAAGACAATGGAGGTTGGCAGGGTTGTGAGTCAAAGGGCTATTTTAAATAGCTTTGTCCTCTCAGCTCTAGTCCAGGTTGCCAGATCTTCTGATGTTTGAAGAATTTTTATTTCGCTTTTGCCAATTCAAAAATTTTGGCAGTGGATTAAAATTTTCAAAACTCTGTATGGGAAAAATAAAATTTTGCTGGCTGAAGTGATCCTTTGTCTGGTTTGCAGTGTCTGCTAATCCTGAATCTGTTTAGGTAGATACAACTTGTAGTCTCTGGATTCTTTTTTTTTTTTTAATTTAAATTTATTTATTTTAATTGGAGGCAAATTACTTTACAGTATTGTATTGGTTTTGCCATACATCAACATGAATCCACCACCTGTGTACATGTGTTCCCAATCCTGAACCCCCCTCCCACCTCCCTCCCCGTACCATCCCTCTGGGTCATCCCAGTGCACCAGCCCCAAGCATCCTGTATCCTGCATCAAACCTGGACTGGCGATTCGTTTCTTATATGATATTATACATGTTTCAATGCCATTCTCCCAAATCATCCCACCCTCTCCCTTTCCCACAGAGTCCCAAAGATGTCTATCTGTGTCTCAATTGTTCTCTCCTATACAGGGTTATCATTACCATCTTTCTAAATTCCATATATATGCGTTAGTATGCTGTATTGGTGTTTTTCTTTCTGGCTTACTTCACTCTGTATAATAGGCTCCAGTTTCATCCACCTCATTAGAACTGATTCAAATGTATTCTTTTTAATGGCTGAGTAATACTCCATTGTGTATATGTAATCTCTGGATTCCTTGCCTAAGAAGTTCTAATTTGAGATCGCTAGGATGATGCTTTGTTATCCCAATTTTTTAAACCAATCTTTTATGTATTATTATTAGCCATGCTGCACAGCGTGTGGGATCTTAGTTTCCCAACCAAGGGTCAAACCCACCCCCTGGATTGCTGCCGTGGAATCTTAACCTCCGGACAACCAGGGAAGTCCCATTTGTTATTCCAATTTTTAACTAGTGTTCTTCCCATGAGATTGTTTTAAAAGGATCAGATTATAGAGTTTGAGAAGGAAAGAGAAGCAGAATCTGGTCCTACAAACCTAGGATTTGACGCATAAAGTTTGGGTTTTATTCTGAGTTTAATGGGGAACCATTGAAAGTTTTAAGGAGAGAAGTGTCTTGTACTAGGGTGAGTTTCAAACTGGTCCATGAGAGCTGGTGGTTGTTCTTTCAAAATTTGGGCTAGCAAGTGGTTAAACAATTGGTAGCTTGATAATAATTGGTAGCCATGAGGGGCTGTTTACACCATGGAAATTGGCAGATGCTGCAAATGACTGTTGCTGCCCTTGTGAGGATCAGTAAATATTTATCATACATCATTGAATACAGTTATCAAATGTATGTATGTTCATATGTATATAAATCTGCACATTATATATTTAATGTACAACATATATTTATAGTATATACATAATATTTATGTACATATACATGTACACACATACAGGTATAATTTCAAAGATCCATCTGGATGCATTGTGGAGAGTGGGCGGGAAGATGTAATAGTCTGGGTGAGAAATTATGATAGCAGAGGACAGAGATGAGGAAGTTGATGTGTGAGCTTTTGCCTCAAAACTTAAGGCTTAAAACAATAGCATTTATTAGGCTCACAGGGCTTCTGGACAGTTCTCTTGGTTTGTGACAGGCTGTTGCTTTGACTAGGTTTGCTTGTCTGTGGTCACTTAGCAGGTCAGCAGGGGGCTGACTGGTCAGAATGGTTCCACTTACGTGTTTGAGGAGGGCTGCCTGCTGGCTGGGGTGATGGCACCCTATGTCTCTCGTCATGCAGAATTACCCAGGGCTTGTTCACGGGGCAGCCCGTTATAAAGAGCAGCAAGGAGGCAAGTCTCCACATCGAGGGCTTTCCAAATGTTTGCTGGGGTTGTACTGGCCACAGCAGGTCTCAAGTCCAACCCTGGTTCAGGTGTAGAAAAAGTGTGTGTTTGTTTTTTTTAAACTGAAGGCTATACTTTATTCAGATTCCTTAGTTTCTACCCAGTGTTCTTTTTCTGTTCCGGAAATCCCATCCAATATGCCACGTTCCATTTAGTCTTTATGTCTCCATAGGCTCCTCTTGGCTGTGACAGTTTCTCAGGCTTTCCTTGTTTTTAATGACCTTGGCCGTTTTGTTTCTGTTTATCTGTTTGATTTTTGGCTGTGCCTTGTGACTTGTGGGATCTTACTTCCCCACCCAGGAACCAAACCCCTGCCCCTGCAATGGAAGACTCCACCTCTTGACGGGAGAAGGTACCAGATTACACCGCATAGAGGAAAGAGGGAAGGAGTCTGTGGCCAGTCTGGCATTTCACCATGATTGATTTATGAGATAGGACAGCGTTATCAGGACGTGGGTCACTGAATGCAGAGGTGAGCGAGAAGTAACCGAGGCATCATTGGTTAACCCAGTGTGTGTGTGTGTGTGTGTGTGTGTGTGTGAGAGAGAGAGTGAGTGTGAGTGATCTGCTGTGTGTGTGTGTGTGTCTGTGTGTGTCTGTGTGTGTGTCTGTGTGTGTGTGTGTGTGTGTGTGAGAGAGAGAGTGAGTGTGAGTGATCTGCTGTGTGTGTGTGTGTGTCTGTGTGTGTCTGTGTGTGTGTCTGTGTGAGTGAGTGAGTGAGTGAGATCTGCTGCCAACCGGAATTTAAATACAGGACAGAGAGCATTAAAACGTGTAAGGAACTATTGCCCGACACCTTGAGCAGCGATCTCCGCCTCTAGGCACATATTTGTTGTCTAGTGAAGTGGAATCATCTTCCTCTCAATTTTGTCACCTGTCTGAATTTGACCAAGTCACAGCACTGGTTTTGCTACACATGGACTATTAGTCCATGTTCTTAATTTCCTTACAGATAAATCTTCCTCCAAACTTCCCTGTTCCAAAAAGTCCTCCCTGAAGAATAACATCTACACATTCCGGTTCTTCCTGACGTCATGCGTTTGATAGTCGTGTGTATTGAGACCTGGCTCTTCAGCCTCGGTCCTGTGTGTGTGTATGTACAGGTACAGTGTTGTAATGTCTATTGTTACTCTCAGATTCATCCGGTGAGCAAAGCAGAGAAGCTTGTATGCTTCATGGGGGTGCAATCCTTCCTGTTCAGAGCTGCAGCCCTAATGCTCACACGGTGTGTGAAATAGGCAAGTATTAGAGAAGGAAATGGGCGCCCACTCCAGTATTCTTGCCCGGAGGATCCATGGACAGAGGAACCTGGAGGGCTGCATACAGTCCATGGGGTCGCAAAGAGCCAGACATGGCTTAGCAACTGAACAACAGCAAATTGATAGAGGAAGCCTTTGGAATCTTTCCTGTAGCTCATGGACTCATGTACCTGACCTTCTTCTCTAAACAAGACGTGTGAAAGCACATCAGACACCCAGCTTCCACTCAAAAGTCTACTTCCTTTGCTCTTTGCTCTGATTCCTCAGGAAATTCCACATCCAGAGAATCGCTTCTGCAACCAAAGTGTGTTTTATGCTCATTCTTTATGTAACATGCTATTCTCATCCAGGTCGTAATAAAAATCCAGGTATGTTTTTAAGTGCTAGTAAAGTACTTATAGCACTCTGAATTTAATTTTTCAAAATTGTGATATCCCTGCTGCTGCTGCTGCTGCTAAGTTGCTTCAGTCGTGTCCAACTCTGTGCGACCCCATAGACAGCAGCCCACCAGGCTCCCCCGTCCCTGGAATTCTCCAGGCAAGAACACTGGAGTGGGTTGCCATTTCCTTCTCCAATGCATGAAAGTGAAAAAATAAAGTGAAGTTGCTCAGTCGTGTCCAACTCCTAGCGACCGCATGGACTGCAGCCCACCAGGCCCCTCTGTCCATGGGATTTTCCAGGCAAGAGTACTGGACTGGGGTGCCATTGTGATATCCCTATTGAAGCATAAATGTGAGTCAAAAGCACACACTTAGTTTAGACTTTATAATAACTCTTGGTAACATATGTTTTTTCATATGTATCAATACTTGGTTCTGCTGAGGTAAAAATCATTGCTCAAGTAGCTATATATTTTTTTCTCTTTGTTTTTGATGGGGTCAATTCCTGTTAGTCTTTGCCTTAGTGGAGTTAAGTGGGTGATCCTTAAAAATAGTAGTAAAAAGAATCAGAATCGTTGGGCCACAATCAATAAAGGGGTGATATATAAACACCCCATATTGATTCCTCGTGGTTAGCAAAGGCATCTTTCTGGCCTTCAGTTACTCTTATAACTGCAGGGAGGCCTAAGCTGTTCACCAAAATCAGTATATGGTGTGGAATTTTGAAAGAAATGTGAAGAAAGGAGGGCATCATGGAAAACAGGAAGAAGTGATAAGGAAATGTAAGGAGATGTAAAAGCAGACCAGTGACCAACTAGGGGAAGAGGAAAAAGTCATCTGCAGGCCAGAGCTGTCCCTGTTGTTTTTAGTTCGTTGAGAGTGAGGTCTTTAAAGTTACCACGTGTTACTTGATGGTAGTCCAGCCTGTATTTAACACAAGTCAAATAGGAAGATCCTCATAGACATTATAGCTTTTCAAAGTACAAGGAAAGAAAGGAACACAGCCAGGGTAGAAAACAGACCTCCCTGTGTTAGTAATGAGTTCTCCAGAAAGGGGTAAGTGGAGGAGAAAAAAACAGCACAAATTAACTGGTGCCATCTCCTTAGCTTGTATTCACAGATAGCCACTCCTCGTAGCGTGAAGTCTGTATTTTCATCAATGGCAAAATAAATTGGCATATTCCTACCAGGATTCGTTAAGATCTTGAATTTTGAAGAACACCTTTTATTCCAAAGAGAGGATTGTGAGAAAATAATAAATAAGGGGTTGCACCGGTCAGGATCCTAGCAGATCCTCAGGGAATGAGAGGTGTTTATATTTCATTGGTTGTGACAATCTGCCCGCTTTTGAATGAGTCACTGGGGACAGGTTGGAAGTGGAGCAACTTTGCTAGCCCAGTGTCTTGACTTTTTATTATTACTTTTCCATTAAACACAGAGAGACCGCATCTTGGGTGATTAAATAGATGGGCAGCTAAGATGGCATTTTCTGAATTTCACTTTATCTGATTTGGAATCCCTCGTTATGTGTCTACATTTGATTCATTATTACAGAGTGAATTAAACGTGCATCCGAGATGCAGCTTTCTAAAATCCATAACTCGAGCACAGCAATAAAAATGGCAGCTCCCCTTAAAACAAAAAAAACAAAAACTGGCTCCGAGTTTTGTTCATTGCTTTTGCGCAAAAGATCGTAATTGTTACTCTCTGAAGTTCAGCTAACTGTTACAGGAGGAGATTGCTTCATGCTCAGTGTTTTTAATGTTCTCTTGCTCTAATGTAAGCTCAAAATTAAAATGCCATTTTTGCCATTTAGCTTTATGACTAATCATTATCTAAGTGGCAGTTGGATTTCCAAGCTGGGCTGTCTAGCTCTGAACCGCCAAATAGGATTGCTTATCTGAAACAGTTTGCTGCAAAACCAAACCCTGCAACGAATTACAAGTGAGCAATTAAAACAGCGGGTGTTCTTCAGTAGAGCACTGATCATCTTAAAGTACTTATTGGGCCTATATTCTCTTAATAATGAAACCTGCTTGTGTCTGCTAAGTCACTTCAGTTGCATTCAACTCTTTGCAACCCTATGAACCATAGCCTGCCAGGCTCCTCTGTCCATGGGGATTCTCCAGGCAAAAATACTGGAGTGGGTTGCCATTTCCTCCTCCAGGGCATCTTCCTGATTTGGGGATCGAACCCACATCTCTTAAGTTTCCTACATTGGCAGGTGGGTTCTTTACCACTAGTGCCAGCAAAAGTCCAGTTTCTTTTTCTGTTTAGTAAATTCTGGGGTTGTGTTCATGGACCATCTTCTTTTTTCTGAATTTTTCAAAGGACCTCATTTGAAAATCTATGTCCCAGAGGGAGATTTGGATAAGTCAGCTTCTACTTCCCTGACCCCACATAGCGATTAACTGTCTGTGTTTGCTTGCCAAAGTTGAGATGCTTTGCGAAGTTAAAAATAATGAAAGCAGAAACACAGGAAAAACATAATCCCACTATTAAGAGACAGTATAACCCGTTGATCTCACAGAAGCAGTAGCACAGCTGTACAAGGATGATGAAGAGAATGAGGAGGCTTTTTACCGGTGTGTAGATGGCCATCAATTTGATAGAAATATAAAAGTATCAAACTCATTTCATTTTAGTGTTTGAAATTCTGCTTGAATTTAAGATGAAAGGTCTGAGTTTCATTAGAAATGGAAGCACAGTTGTATCTGTCTTCAGAACACATTTTGTTCATAATAAGTGGCATTTCTTTTAATCTAGTTAATTTGAAAACATTTTAGATGAAAATTACTGCTGCATGAAGAACAATGATGATAAAATGACGTGGGCAACTTTAGAGAATTTGAAGAAACTAGAAGATTTTCATTAACCAAAAATCAGAGCAAGAGATGGCATAAATCAATCTTTTTTTTCTCCCTGAAACTTTGAAAGCTTTGAAGGGACTATCTTTGGGGTATGAGTGCTATCATATTTTGAATTTTAAATAGAGAATGTTATCTCAGTGTTAGAAATGCCCTTCATTCTACTGTCTGTTGTAGAGGTTTGCAAACTTTGCTGCACGCTAAAATCGTCAGGGAAACTTAAAAATCCTGATACCTAGGCCATATCCCAGACCATGAATTGAAGATGTGTGTCCCCGAATTTGAAATTTTATTTCTGTCTCTTCCAAAAAATTTCCTTGACTTGTAGAGGAATACAATTATTGTAAATGGATTAGTCCACATGTGTAGTTGTAGCTAATGTTCCCAACCAAACATAGGAATAAGATTATATTTGTATTTTCCCTCCACTAATGATGATGAGTTAAGGGTTATTTTTTGTGCATTAAGCTCTGTCTTTAATAAGTACTGTGTAAGTACTGTTTAATAATGTATCAGCCCAACATTTCATTTTCTGAAAAAGTAGAAGGAGCTTGCTGGGACCGCTCTGGTGGTCTAGTGTTCAGGGCTTCACCTTCCAATGTAGGGGCTGTGGGTTCCATCCCTGGTCATGGAGTCCGGAGCCATGTGCCTCGCAGCCAACGAGCCAAAACACATGCACACACAAAACAGAAGCAGTATCGTAACAAACCCAATAAAGATGAAAAAAAAAAGCAGGCAGGGATGGATGATGAAGGTATTTTTCTAAGAACATCTAAGAGTATTTAATACTTGGGAAACTCTAGACATCTCATAAAATCCATCGGTAGATGGTGAAATTTTGTAGGTGAGTGACTTTTCTGCTGATCTTGTGAATCTCTGCCTTGAGGTGCAGGGATGTGATTATAAGGAGGTATTATCAGCTGGTGGCTTGTGGGACATGTTCAGCCGAAATACGAGGTGTGTTCAGTCTGCAGTGTTTCAGTGTGGGAATATCAAAATCCTAATCTCTAGTTGTGAACAAAATATTAGCATATCTTGGTTACACTAGGTAGACTTAACAGATATATACAAAATATTCCAAAGGAAACAATGGGGCAGATGGAACATTGTCCAGGATAGCTCATACGTTAGGCCACCGAACAAGTCATAATACATTTAAGATTGAAATCATATCAAGCATCTTTGGCAACCACAGTGATACAAGACCGGAAATCAATTTCAAAAGAAAACTAGAAAATTCAGAAGCATGTGGAGACTAAACCACATGCTACCGAGCAACCAATGAATCAAAGAAGAAATCAAAAGAGAAGTTACAAAATATACTTGAAATAAATGGAAATGGGCCTACCATTTTGTACTTTGTTTTCTGTTTGTAACTTCTGTTTTTTGTTTCATGTTCCCCTTCTTGCCTTCTTTTGGGTCATTTGAATAATTTTTAATGTTTTGTATTACTTTGTCTTTTGGCCTTTTGACTATAGCTCTTTCTTTCTTTTTTTTTTTTGTTAGAGCTTGCTTTCGGGCTTAGAAGGTACATACTAATCTTGCCCAGTCACTTCAGAGTTAACATTGTGACACCCTGAGCAAAATGTAAAAAAGCCTTACGTGCATATAGATCCATTTATCTTCTTTACTTTATGTATTCATCATACATTGAAAACCCTACCAGATTGTTATAACTTTTGCTTTCAATAGTCCTCCATATTTTTAAGAATTGAAGAGGAGAAAGATAAACCCTGTTTACCTATATGTTTACCATTTACCTGTTGCTTTGCCATCATTGATGAAAGTCCAAGTTTCCCCCTAAAATGATTTCCCTTCAGCCTGAAGAGTATTATTTAGTGTTTGTTTTAGGGAAAAATCATCCCTAATAAATGGTACTCTTCTTTTAGAAGTATGCGACCAATATTGTTTAACTGATGTATGTGGGTATTTGTTGAATGTGTGATTTTCTTTCGTTTTCTGCTGAGAAGCAAAGTTAATTTGTCCAATGAGATTTTTTTTTCCTCATTCCTCTTCTGTACCCCGTACTGATATTCATCAGAAAAATGATGACAGAGAGGTGAACAAAACAGAGAAATACCTTTGCTTTCTTGAGGCTTATTACATCATGTGTGAAGGGAGATTGACAACCAATGTGGAAGAACAGACCGTGTATCATATGTCATGAGTTCTAGGGAAAAAATAAAACCAGGGTCAGAGATGGAATTTTATTTATTTGCTTTTAATTTTCTTTTCTTTTTTTTTTCTGTGTTGGGTCTTAGTTGCAGCTCACAGGATCTTTAGTTGTGGCATGCAAACTTTTAGCTGCGGAATGCAGGACCTAGTTTCCTGACCAGGGGTTGAACCTGACCCCCCTGCGTTGGGAGTGCGGCGTCTTCGCCACTGAACCACCAGGGAATTCCCCAGAGATGGACTTTTTAAAAGGGTGGTCAAAAAGACGACCTCTCTGAGAAGGAAATCTGAGCACCAAGACTCACATGAGGGAACCAGCCCTGATGATACCTGGGGGAAGAATGTTCCAGGTGAGGGAACAGCAAGTGGAGATGGCCTGAGATGGAGGGTGACCAGCAAGGGCGATGAGGCAGAGGAGTAGGGCAAGATGGGGGAAGATGTGGTCATAGAGATGGTGCTGCACAGAAGTAAGAAGACCAGCCATCTGCTATACCACGTGAGACTGATATATGGAAAACTGTTATTTTTGTTTTATTTTTTAGTCCAAGCTTTATTAATCTCAGTTTATTCTTGCAACAACATAAAGTTAGAACAAAGCTCATATACTTAATTTAAATACATTTATCACTAAACTATTATGCAGTCACGTGTAAGTACACCTCCGGTCTGCCCCAGCTTGTTATGCATTGTACATAAAATAGACTGTTGGTGTTAATCACCTTAGTAAAAATAACATTTATGCTAGTAATGGCTCATTACGTGCCAAGTACTGTGTTGGAGGATGTTAAAAACCATTTCTCCTCTGGAGAGAGACAGCTGGAGTAGTGTCTGTTATTTATAATAATTTACTCTTCTGGGGCCATAAAAAGGGTAAAAGAAGCTCAAATACCTAAGACTAGTCTTATCTCCTCTTGAAACAGGCAAGTGTGGGTCTAGCATTGCAAGCTTCCAGTTTTGCCAAACAAGCTAGCAGTAGACGGTTCAGGGACTTCTCTTAACTTTTAAGTATTGACAACTGAAAAATGAGAGAATTTTTGGAGCTTTGAGCCAACATAACACCCATGGGTTAGAATGAGGCTGCCAATTGCTTTATATAAGTGCTGGTCTGGAAGCTTGATCAGTCAACAAGCAGCTCCTTTCCATCCCTCTTTAAGGAAAACAGTGGTTTGTGCTCAGCTAGTTTTGAGGCTTGATTTGCAGCCTATGTCCTCTTTTGTTTACTGTTGTGTGCGCGTGCTCAGTCCCTTCAGTTGTGTCCAACTCTTTGCGACCCCATGGACTGTAGCCCGCCAGGCTACTCTGTCCATGGGATTCTCCAGGCGAGAAGGCTAGAGTGGTTGCCATTTCCTCCTCCAGGGGGTCTGTCCTGACCTAGGGATCAAACTCATCTCCTCCTTTGGCAGGTTGATTCTTTACCCACTGAGCCACCTGGGTAGCCCAGGGACTGTGTACCACAGTGACTAACTTGGTGAAATACCTATTTCCTTGCGGGGAAATGGAAGGAAGGCTGCTTGTGGCATAGATTAGACGTGACCCAGTGGGGTGGTTGATGGGGCTCTGATGTGTAAGTGGCGCAAGGACGAGTCCCCGATGTTACTGGGCGTCCACTCTGCCCTTCGGTCCTCCTGACTCGGCAGGTTGTGGACATTCATCTGACTTTATTGCCCGAGAGGTTCATTATACTTAGCACAGCTTTCTCCACAGCCTGGTGATATAATTATGATTGTTATCTTCTCCATATCTTTCCCCTCTCTCCCTTTTATGAGATGAAAACCTCTGGTATAAATATTGGCAGTGAGGGCATGCATTTTCCCTTCCTCTCCGCCTAATGGATGAACAGCTGGGAGTTAATGAGCTTTTAATAGGAAGTGTAGGGGGTGAGTTTGTTGCAGTTTCAGTCTCCGCAGAATACTCTGAGGTCTCGTTGTTTTTCTGTTTCTCTTTAACGTTAGCTTTATTGATACCTGCAAACACCTGTTTAAAATGCACTCAGCATGGAGGGAACATATTTCTCTTTCGATCACCTTGGCCTCCACTGACTCTCCTTTAATTACAAGGCTCCTGTGCAACCTCACACAAGGTTTTTATCTTCATTTTTAAGGACCTTGAAAATGTTCTATAGGCCTGAGTTTTTATTTAACAATTTTTTAAAGTTTACATGAGCATTTGTATATATTTTTTGCCCCTTTTTATTTTTCTTTTCTGACCTTAAAGGCAAACAAGACCAAAGCCTTTTTCCACTCATAATTTGTAGCAGGGTTCTTAGCCTTTCTCATTCATCCTTTTCCCTAAAAATTTTCCTCATACCTAGCCATTGTAAATCCTGGGTTATAAAATGATTTCCTGTAGCTAAAAAAATCATCATTAGCAGTAACACCTAACTTCTATGCATTACAGGTTTCCCTAGCGGCTCAGCTAGTAAAGAATCCGCCTGCAGTGCTGGAGACCTTGGTTCAATTCCTGAGTCAGGAAGATCCGCTGGAGAAGGGATAGGCTACCCACCCCAGTATTCTTGGGTTTCCCTGGTGGCTCAGCTGATAAAGAATCCGCTGGCAATGCGGGAGACCTGGGTTTGATCCCTGGGTTGGGAAGATCCCTCGGAGTAGGGAAAGGCTACCCACTTCAGCATTCTGGCCTGGAGAATTCCATGGACTTTACAGTCCATGGTGTCACAAAGAGCTGGACACGACTGAGCAACTTTTACTTTCTATGCATTACTATGTAAAGATGATAAATCTTTTTCAATGTACCTGCATTTTCTCTTTCGGTATTTGAAATACCATCTAAAGTTAACAAGACAAGTATTATTACCAGTTTACAAAGTAGAAAACCAAGATCGTTGGTCAAGGTTAAATGCTTTTAAAAGCTAATACAGATAACGGTAAAATTTGAAACAGCACAGAGCATGCACAGAAGTTTCCCTACCAAGAGATAACTATACTTAATCATTTTCTTGTGTTTCTTCCTGTAGTTTTCCAGTTTTCCATGTATGTTCAAAGTCGTGTCTGCTTTCTTTTTTAAACACAGAGAGGATAATATTCTCCATAGTTTTGCAACTTGCTTTATTTCCTTGTGTGGATGGAAAGTGAATATATATGATCACAGGTCCTGCAGCTAGCCCTGTGACATTGTGGGGACTTAGCAGAGTTTATTCAACCAGTCCCCTGTGGGTGACATCTAGGTTGCTTCCACTTCTTTAGGACCATGCAAGCTATATAGCAGATGCCTGTTCCTAGACAAATGGGCAAATTTTTGGGAATAGAATTTTTTTTTTTAGAAGTTAGATTTATTAAGACATAATTTACATATATACAGTTACCCTTTCCAGTGTACAGTTTGATAGACATATATATGTGTGTGGGTATATATTATATATATAGTAAGTTTAATCATCATAGTCACAGATACTGAAAATTTCCACCACCCCCAAAAGTATCCTCAGACACTTATGCACTCTCCCCTCTCCTTGACATCCAGCTCTGATTTCTGTCTCTATAATTTTCCTATTTTTAGGTTGATATATAGATAGAATCATTGGAGAAGGCAGACTGACACGGACACGACTGACGTGACTTAGCAACATAGATAGAATCATACAGTATATAGACTTCTGATTTGGCTTCTTTCACTCACATAACACACCTAGGATTCATCCATGTTGTTGAGTGTCAGTGATTCATTCATTTTTATTGTTCAGTAATAGTATTGAGTTCTATGGATATACCACAGTTTGCTTATCTATTCAGGTAATGGACATTTGGGATATTTAGACTTGTTGACTATTATGAAAGAAAGCTGCTATTGCCATTCATATATAAGTCTTTGTATAAAAATATTATTTCATTCCTCTACTGAGGAATTAGATTGCTGCTGCTGCTGCTGCTGCTGCTGAGTCACTTCAGTCGTGTCCAACTCTGTGCGACCCCATAGACGGCAGCCCACCAGGCTCCCCCATCCCTGGGATTCTCCAGGCAAGAACACTGGAGTGGGTTGCTATTTCCTTCTCCAATGCATGAAAGTGAAAAGTGAAAGTGAAGCCTCTCAGTCGTGTCCGACTCTTAGTGACCCCATGGACTGCAGCCTACCAGGCTCCTCCGTCCATGGGATTTTCCAGGCAAGAGTACTGGAGTGGGGTGCCATCGCCTTCTCCGATTCGATTGCTGAGTTGTATGGTAATTGCATGCTTACCTTTGTGATCAACTGTGAACTTGCTTCCCATAGTGACTATACCATTTTGCATTCCCACCAATAATGTATGAGATTTCTAGTTGGTCCTCATTCTTACCAGAGTTGGTTTTGTCACTTTGATGATTTTAGCCATTTTAGTAGATATTTAGCAGTATCTTACTGTAGTGTTAGTTTGTGAAAGCTTCTCTGTTGGTGTTGTGAGTACTTTCATATGCTACATTGTCTATTCATAAATTGTCTTTGATGAAATATCTCTTTAATGCTATGCCTGTTTTTTGGTGAGAGAAGGTGTTTATTTTCTTATTGAGTTGGAAGAGTTCTTTTTATATTCTAGATTAAAGACATTTATTAGATATGTTTTCAAAATTATATTTCCCAGTGTGTGTCTTATAATTTAATTCTTAAATGTCTTTTGATGAATTAATATGTTTTTAATTATCATGAAGTTCATTTTATCTTTTTGTGATTTCTGGCTTGTTATTTTGGTGTCAAATATGTATCTAAGAATCCACTGCTAAGTCCAAGCTTATGAAGGTTTACTCCTCTGTTATCTTATAAAAGTTTTGGTTTTAGCTCCTCTTGATTTATTTGATTTTAAATGCTGTGAAAGTGCTGCACTCAATATGTCAGCAAATTTGGAAAACTCAGCAGTGGCCACAGGACTGGAAAAGGTCAGTTTTCATTCCTATCCCAAAGAAAGGCAATGCCAAAGAATGCTCAAACTACCGCACAATTGCACTCATCTCACATGCTAGTAAAATAATGCTCAAAATTCTCCAAGCCAGGCTTCAACAGTATGTGAACTATGAACTTCCAGATGTTCAAGCTGGTTTTAGAAAAGGCAGAAGAACCAGAGATCAAATTGCCAACATCCGCTGGATCATTGAAAAAGCAAGAGAGTTCCAGAAGAACATCTATTTCTGCTTTTTGACTATACCGAAGCCTTTGACTCTGTGGATCACAATAAACTGTGGAAAATTCTTCAAGACATGGGAATACCAGACCACCTGACCTGCCTCTTGAGAAACCTATATTCAGGTCAGGAAGCAACAGTTAGAACTGGAACGACAGACTGGTTCCAAATTGGGAAAGGAGTACGTCAAGGCTGTATATTGTCACCCTGCTTATTTAACTTCTATGCAGAGTACATCATGAGAAACGCTGGGCTGGAAGAAGTACAAGCTGGAATCAAGATTTCTGGGAGAAATATCAATAACCTCAGATATGCAGATGACACCACCCTTATGGTAGAAAGCAAAGAAGAGCTAAAGAGCCTCTTGATGAAAGTGAAAGAGGAGAGTGAAAAAGTTGGCTTAAAGCTCAACATTCAGAAAACTAAGATCATGGCATCTGGTCCCATCACTTCATGGCCAATAGAAGGCGAAACAGTGGAAACGGTGGCTGACTTTATTTTCTTGGGCTCCAAAATCACTGCAGATGGTGACTGCGGCCATGAAATTAAAAGATACTTATTCCTTGGAAGAAAAGTTACGACCATCCAGCATATTAAAAAGCAGAGCCATTACTTTGCCAACAAAGTTCTGTTTAGTCAAGGCTATGGTTTTTCCAGTAGTCATGTATGGATGTGAGAGTTGGATTATAAAGAAAACTGAGCATCAAAGAATTGATGCTTTTGAACTGTGGTGTTGGAGAAGACTCTTGAGAGTCCCTTGGACTGCAAGGAGATTCAACCAGTCCATCCTAAAGGAAATAAGTCCTGAATATTCATTGGAAGAATTGATACTAAAGCTGAAACTCCAAATCTTTGGCCACCTGATGCTATGAACTGACTCATTTGAAAAGACCCTGATGCTGGGAAAGGTTGAGGGCAGGAGAAGAAGGGGATGACAGAGGATGAGATGGTTGGATGGCATTACTGACTCAATGGATATGACTTTGAGTAATCCGGGAGTTGGTGATGGACAAGGAGGCCTGGCGTGCTGAAGTCCATGGGGTCACAAAGAGTTGGACACAACAGAGTGACTGAACTGAACTGAATAGTTCTAAATTAATTGAGACATATTATATGGCACATAGTATGGTCTTTTCTGATTAGCTTAGCATATGTGTAAAAAATAATGTATTTTCTGTCATCGAGTTAGAGTGTTCTTTAAATCTTGTCAAATTGGTTGATAGTGCTGTTTTGATTTTCTGTGTCGGTGTTGATTTCATCTTGTTATTGTAATAGTTGCTGAGAGAAGGGGACGAAAATCCCCCCCTTCCTCCTCTCTCTTTTCTTTGGAGTCATGCTACTACTGTTAGTACTCTCAGGTCTTTGTCCCTTGAGCTAAGTCTTTGTTCCTTGAGCTAAGTCTTTGTCTGTTCCTTGTGTTAAATCTTTGTCCCCTGGTTTTATTTTTCTATTTGTTTATTTTGCTCATTTTCTTGTTGGAGACTTTCTGGCAGTGTGTGCCTCCTTATAGGAGAGTGGAATCTCTGAGTATATAGGACTTGGCGATCAGTGGACTTTGGTTCTGAGTGTATGGGCGATCAGTCAGGCCTCCTCCTCTGAGCGCCATGCCTTGAAGGACCTATTGAGATCCTTGCAAGTGAGGTGGTTGCATCCTCTTACTTCTCTTGTCCCAATCAGCTACTTCTAATCTACCTGCTTTCCATCTCCCAAAACACAATGAAATGTTTCTCCCTTGTTTGGTGTGTTAACTTTTATTTTTTGTTCTTGTGAGTTTGACTCTTTTGTCTTCCTCAACTATAGTGTGGGGTGCATCTCTGGAAGGAGAAAACACTGACCTAAAGTGGTTAATTTACCATCTTCAACTGGAATTTAAAAACTTAAAACTGGTTCTGCTAAGTTGCTGTTCAGAAAAGGTTCATGGTGACATGTCAGGTTCAGAATGCTATTTAATTCTGGGCTTAGATACTTAGTGACATGTATAATGTGACAACAAAAATAATGCTTATAAGAGAGTTTAACAACTAAAAATTGTTTAGGTTTTTTTTAAAAAAATCATTATGCAGTATTTCTGTTCTAGTCTATTTTAGCTAGAAGTAAAATGGAACAAAATTTTCTACGAGAAAATGTGAAAAAATCATATATTTTTTATGTTTGAAATGTACAAGTGGAAGCTAATCGCCAGTTTGTACATGCATATAGATTTATTCATTTTTGTCTACTGACATGGTTCTGCATATAAATTTAGTAGAAGAACGATTAAGAAATCTATCCAACTGTGCAAGAAATGTTGAAATCACAGATACAGATATTGAGGGGACTTGCAGGGACTAAAACAAGTCCTTTTGTTTATTTTTATCTTTTAACTCTCTGTTTGGCTTTATTCTGACATTAGCATACACACACACACACACACACACAAGCTGTGTAACAGGTTCTTTGAAATTGAAGTCAGCAGTTATCCTTCTTTTTTTTCTTTCTTGCACTTAGTGCTGATTTGTGGGAGTGTTAGGAATGGGGAGGAGTGTGTCTGGGGCTGGGAGGGAAGGTGCCAGTAAAGCCTAATGTCAGTTCTCTACTTCATCAGCTACCGCTATGGGAGAGGCGTTTTGTAGTCTTTTCCATGTCTCTGCAATCATGTTCCTCTTTCAGAAGAAAACGGCTCAATCTGATCATCTGAGCATGGGGAGCCACTTTATTTGATTTCCCGTCCTCCAGTGGGCCTGCTGAATTTAAAACCTTTGAAGGTACTAGGCAGTGATGAAACCAGGAACCAGAGACACGGAAACTGGAGCGCCCAGTATATAGTCCAGTGCAGTGGGGATAGGAGTCACGACTCTCGCACTTGAAGATGCCCTAAATTTGGCAGCAGCTGGCTTCTAATGGGAGAGTTAAGGGTTTAAGGAAGTACTGAAGGAATATTTCTTAGGAAATAAAGGAATTAACGTACCAGGTGAGGGCTTCCCTGTGGCTCAGCTGATAAAGAATCTGCCTGCAATGCTGGAGGCCTGGGTTTTATCCCTGGGTTGGGAAGATCCCCTGGAGAAGGAAATGGCGACCATTCCAGTATTCTTGCTTGGGAAATCCCATGGACACAGGAGCCTGGTGGGCTACAGTCCATGGACTCGCAAGAGTCAGACATGGACTGAGCGGCAAAACCACCACCACACACCAGGTGGGAAAAAATTAAAACAGAGGTTGCTTGCTATTTCAAATCTTTAATAAATATCAGTTGAGTGAGGGGAGTGTTATTAGGGGGATGTTTTGCTAATAGAAGGCATTTACTTTTTCTTTATTCTGAGAAGTATAATTTTAAAAAAATGATTTGAATTCAGTTCTTTGCATTTCTTCCTAGATCTTCCCAGTTTAACAGTTATTTAAGTAGTCCATCATAATTACAGCAGTAATGTTACTGTCGCGCGTGTGTGGGTGTGTGAGTCGCTCGGTCGTGTCTGACTCTTTGTGACCCCACGCACTGTAGCCCGCCAGGCTCCTCTGTCTGTGGGATTCTCCAGGCAAGGTTGCTATCATACTTCCTGTTATTAGCAGTAAAAGTTTTATTGAAGTTGAACATTGAACAATGTTGCATTAGTTTCTGCTGTATAGAAAAGCGACTCAGCTATCCATATACATATTCTTTTTCCTATTCCTTCCCATGTAATTTATCAGAGGATATTGAATATGGTTCCCTGTGCCATACAGCAGGACCTTATTGTCATATCCAGCCTGATATACTAGTTTGCATCTCATACTTCCATATGTATTGAGCACTTACCACTTCACCTGTGTTACTGTTTGTCCTCAACCCACCCTCTGAAGGTTTATTGTTTTGCAGACATGGAAACAGAGGCAAACAGGAATGAAGTCACTTGTTGAAAACCTCCCAGAAGTAGAGAGATGGCAAGCTAGCCATTGAAACAGAGATACCTGGAGTCTTTATAAGACTGGAATGACTTTGAGTTCTTTCTTTCAATGTTAGCTTCTCCCGCCCCCAACTTATTATTTGGAAACTTCTCAAATCTAGAGACGGAGAAGACAATGGCACCCCACTCCAGTACTCTTGCCTGGAAAATCCCATGGGCGGAGGAGCCTGGTGGGCTGCAGTCCATGGGGTCGTGAAGAGTCGGGCACGACTAAGCGACTTCACTTTCACTTTTCACTTTCATGCATTGGAGAAGGAAATGGCAACCCACTCCAGTGTTCTTGCCTGGAGAATCCCAGGGACAGAGGAGCCTGGTAGGAGGCCGTCTATGGGGTCACACAGAGTTGGACAGGACTGAAGCGACTTAGCAGCAGCAAATCTAGAGAAAGGTTGAATGAAAAGTATATCTTAATATCCCTTATGAGGCATTGCAGGCAGATTGTTCATCATCTGAGCCACCACGGAAGACCCCTATCATATTAGAACTGCCAATTATACACTCCTATGCCTGTGTAGCTATTCCTTTTTTTTTAATTGTTTGAAAATAAGTGGCAAACTGCATATATTTTCCGAGAATAAGACCATTTTCCAAAAGAATTTACTACTGTAACAAATTATGTCACTATAAACTAAAGCAGATAATGAATTGGGCATAAAAATCCAATTTACCACACAGACACACACACTTTTTCAGAAACACAAATGATCCCAAACGATGTATTTTGCCCAGTCGTGTTAGTGCTGTGATACTCCTGATGTGAAGCTCATCACCTTCTTGCAGTCCATGAAGTGAGAATGAGTAAGTGACAATGTATGAGTCATCTCAGGCTGCCATAACATATTAGCACAGACTGGGTGGTTTAAACAACAGAAATTTATTTTCTCATAGTTCTTGAAGTTAGAAGTCCAAGATCAAGGTATCAGCACATTCATCGTCCGGTGTGATCTCTTCCTGGGTTGCAGACTCCCCTCTTCTCACCGTGTCCTCACATGGCCTGTTCTGTGTGAGTGTGCAGAGGGGGCCAGGTCTCTGGTGTCTCTTCCTTTTCTTATAAGAACACCAGTCCTCTTGGGTTGGAGCTCTGCCCTTAAGACCTCATTTAACCTGAATACCTGCCTAAAGGCTCTATCTCCAAATACTGTCATATGGGGATTAGAGATTCAGCATACAAATTTTTGTGGGAAGAAGGCATAATTCAATCTATGACAGATGCCTTGAAGGAATACTTCTGAAATATAGGAAGATTCAGTTCACTTCAGTTCAGTTGCTCAGTTGTGTCTGACTCTTTGCAGTCCCATGGACTGCAGCACGCCAGGCCTCCCTGTCCATCACCAACTCCTGGAGTTCACCCAAACCCATGTCCATTGAGTCGGTGATGCCATCCAACCATCTCATCCTCTGTCATCCCTTTCTTCTCCGCCTTCAATCTTTCCCACCATCTTTTCCAGTGAGTCAGCTCTTCACATCAGGTGGCCAAAGTATTGGAGTTTCAGGTTCACCATCAGTCCTTCCAATGAACACCCAGGACTAATCTTTTTTAGGTTGGACTGGTTGGATCTCCTTGCAGTTCAAGGGACTCTCAAGAGTCTTCTCTAACACCACAGTTCAAAAACATTAATTTCTCGGTGCTCAGCTTTCTTTATAGTCCAACTCTCATGTCCATTCATGACTACTGGAAAAGGTGCATCTCAGTGTAACATGTGAAAGTATATGTTACTAATTAAAGAAGCTTTTATATTGTGTAATAATTAATCTGGGAGCTTTTAGTTTGTATATATAAATAATCAGAAATACTACATGTGAAATATATATTAATCTAATATTGAGATCCTCTCAGAGCGCTTATTCTGTGCTGCTTATCGCCTTCTCTGTATATGTGTCTTCTAGGTGATGGTATTCTTAACAAAGAATGACAAAGAGATAATAGCCTTGATTAAGTGTAATGGGAAAGTCTTTAGAATATGTGTATTGTTGAGTAGTGAAAGAAGAAAATTTTTGGTAAGATGAATTAAAATTGCTGAGTATGGGAAGTTTGTAGATACTCTAAAAATTAAGGAAAGCAACTGAGTTGTGTTGAGTTAGAACATATTATTCTTTTGACTTTTAATCTGTTATTAAAAATTATATTTATAATATCTATTATAATAGGATAGTAATAGTTTTCTCCCCAAAAATGGTATTGCATTTTTTGAGTACGGGAAGAAGGTCTTGAGGGGGGAAAGAACAAGCAGGTGAGAAATAATTCTTTGACTGGAGTAGATACGACTTCATACAGGGAAGAATTGTTACATAGTGTAATGTGTAATTTTTTATTTTATTATTGCCTTCTGCTGTATAATGATAAATGTCTATGAAACCATTCAGGAGCTTCCCTCATTTCTCTATGAGCTTCTCTTTGGTCCTTTGACACTTCAGTCAATCTCTCTCTTTTTTAAAAATATATTTATTTGTTTGTCTGTGCCGGGTCTTAGCTGTGGCACACGGATCTTCAGTTGCAGCGTGCAAACTCTTAGTTGTGGGATCTAGTTCTCTGTGGGAACTTACCTGTGGGATCTAGTTCCCTGATGAGGGATTGAGGATCGAACCCTGGCCCCCTGCATTGGGAGCACAGAGTCTTAACCACTGGGCCACCAGGAAAGTCCCAGCCACTCCCTTCTGAGAAGTCTTTCCAGGTGACTTTCTCCTCTTGACCTAAATCTGCCGTATTCTCAGTAAAGTGGCTTTGAGTAGTATTCAGGCAGCTATACTGAATGGCTTTATGAGATTCTTCAGCATTTGTAATACTCACGTCATGGGATGTTTTTGGACCATCACCAAGGGGTTGCTCTGAGACTTGGCGGTACAGTTCCTGCTGTTGAACGGGGACTAGATTTGTGTGACCCGGCATAGTTTTTTAACTGATGATGTCAGTGAATAGTCATACAGCAGTGAACACAGGTTCCATATAGAACATCCGGCACAATGGTGACACCCAGAAAACTGGGATAAGGAAGGTTATAAGTGAGCTGTGTGTGCTTCTGTCAAATGCCCACCTCTTCACATAGGTTGCGCCCATAACCTCCTACCTGCTCAGACATCTCTATAGCAGTTTTCTGTATCCAATTTTCTCTAAGAGAACCTAGGCAGCATATTACAAAACAGAGACATTACTTTGCCAACAAAGGTCCATCTAGTCAAGGCTGTGGTTTTTCCAGTAGTCATGTATGGATGTGAGAGTTGAACTATAAAGAAAGCTGAGCGTTGAAGAATTGATGCTTTTGAACTGTGGTGGTGGAGAACTCGAGAGTCCCTTGGACTGCAAGAAGATCCAACCAGTCCATCCTAAAGGAGATCAGTCCTGAGTATTCATTGGAAGGACTGATGTTGAAGCTGAAACTCCAATACTTGGGCCGCCTGATGCGAAGAGCTGATTTATTTGAAAAGACCCCGATGTGGGAAAAGATTGAAGGTGGGAGAAGGGGATGACAGAGGATGAATTGGCATCACCGATTCAATGGAAACAAGTTTGAGTAAACTCCGGGAGTTGGTGATGGACAGGGAGGCCTGGCGTGCTGCAGCTCATGGGGTCACAAGGAGTTGGACACGACTGAGCGACTGAACTGAACTGATACATATTTGTTGTAAACTCTCTTACCTAAAGATTGCTAATGTCTCTATACCGTATACATTCTTATTTTTCTTCTGCCTTTCACAGCACAATTTCTAGCTGTAATTACTGTTTCCAGTTTCTCACTTTACGTGTTTTCTTGAAACCTGTTCCAATCATGATTTGCCGCCACTGTTCTTCTGATACTTTTCTTGTGAAGGCCACCAGTGGCTTTAATCCTGTAATGTCCAGGGGTCCTCATCTTACTTCAGTTCACAGCTGCATTTAACACGATCACTCCCTTATCCTTGAAATCTTTGTCCCCTGGGCTGCCAGAATACCCCTCATTCATCCTTGGTTCTCGTTTTAGGCCGCTGGTCACCCCTTTTCTTCCAAATTTGTGCCATTAAAGTGATCCTTAAAAAAAATTCTTGAGGTCCAATTATTTCCTTGGGGGTTTGACCCAGTCTGATGGCTTTAAATACCATCCACATATTCTAATGATGGACAGACTTAAACCAACCTTCTCTCTTAATCTTCAGACTCAAGTCTCACACCTAACCACCTAGTTGATGTTCCTCAGTTAGGTATCTAACCAGCACCTAAAACCAAGTAAACTCCTGGTTTGCCCTCATTTCTTGGAGGATCATCCCTACCCTTCTCGTTCATGGCAGCAGCCTCAGCGTCTGCTTTGAGTCCTCTCTTCTGCTCACACCGTACGTGTAACCCCTCAGCACATCCCATCGCCTCTACCTTCTAACTGTATCCAGAACCCCACCTTTCCTTATGTCACCACTACCGCCACCTGCTCCAAGCCATCGCCACCTCTCCCTGGACTGTGGTGACAGGAGCTGCGTCCCTGCTCCCAGCCTGTTCCTCTTCAGTCTGCGCTCATCACAGTAGATCCTTTACAGAGGTTTGTCATAGCAGGTCACTCCAAGTTCACACTTCCCAGGGGCTCTGAGTCATATTGTAACTAAAGCCCAAGCCCCCACCATGACCCACGAGGTGCTGGGGAAGCTGCCCACTCAGTCTGCATTATCTTTCGGCATCACTGCCTATGAATCTACCCTTCTCTCACACAGCACCAGGTGTCAGGGCCTCTTGCCCTCAGATAATCTGCAAGTGTTCTTCTCTCCTCTACTTCAATGTCACACTGACATGTTAGGTTCTTGGGTGCTCCCTATTTTAAATTCCATCTCTGTTGCTTTGTGTTTCTTTCATCACCAGAATCTGAGAGGTCCTTTGTCCTGTCTTGGTCACTGTTATGTTTCCATGTGTCTGGCACAGAGCAAGTGTTCAACAAATAGTTATTGAATAAATATGTAAACAAAAACCCAAAGTCATTTATTCAACATCTATGGTGTTTGAAGTAGCTCATGATACCATTAAGCACTTTAATTGAAACTTCAGAACCATCTTGTGTGATAGATAACAGACTAGCTGTGTATTCAGAAAAATGAGGTTGAATTACTGAGTTGAATTCCCCAAGTCTGGAAGTTGGCATTCCAGTTCAGTAATTCTGACTCCAAGTCCAGCGCTCTCTCCTTGGTTACCTTCAGGGAAGAAATCTGTTTCCGCCTTGGGAGAATCGTCAGATACTGCCATTCGTTATCTCTACTTGCTGAGGCCAGAAGCATCTCTCTTCTTTACTACTGTCTGCTCAACCCCAGCAGAGGCCTGGAGCATAGCAGGAGCCCAGGGGATACTTGTCTGCACAACGAAATTATGACTTTTGTCCAGCTGATGGTCCCATGGCTACCATAGGCTTAATGTCCATAGTCTCAGGTATCTCGTTTGGACAGAGAGTGATGTTGGGTCCAGGACTGGGGAAGAAAGTTGAGAGTTTAGATGGGAAGCACAACTAGGCGTAGTGAGCTTGTTTCCCAAAGGCAAGTGGCGCGCCACGGCCTCGTTCTCTGCTTTCATTTCATGAAGTCTTGTTTTCAGCCTTCTGTTTGCTGTGTTCTGGTCCCATGGAGGGGGAGGATGAGAATACTGTAGAGAAAACCCTGCTCAAATCAAAGCAACACTTGCTAAGATCACTGGAGTGTGGTGCTCCCCTCTGAGGGTGTATTTTCCTGTGCTGGGCTGGAGGAGGAAGCGGGGAAAGGATTTAAACAAAACCAAAAGGATGCAAGGGAAATAAGAGCATCAAGAAACTCACCCTAATCGGACGCCTTCTGTCTCTCTATCAGCTTTCAGTTAGCTTCAGCCAATCAAAGTAGAACTTTTATTGCAAATGAGGTTTTGTATTTTATCCCTTTTATCCTGGGAAGACCCTGCACTGGGACAAATATGTATTTATTTACCCTGCTGTCAACTTTTCTTAAAAACATATTTAATAAGAAAAACAGATACGTATTTAAGCAGATAACGTTAATCTATCCTCTGTAGCAATCCCAAAGCAATGAATTTTTCTCGTAAGGATTGTCATAACTCTTTTAATGGTGTATACATAAATTATTCAGGTGAGTGAGAAGCCAGGCATATTAGATTTTACAATTCTGCCAGTATGTTATGTCACCTTTTTGGAAAAGAGCGTATACAACCTGATTGCAAATTCAGAAGTGTGGAAAGGAATAAGAAAGTGAGATGATTTGAGAGAGTAGCACTGAAATGTATATATTACCATATGTAAAATACATAGCCCATGGGAATTTGCTGTATAACACAGGGAGCCCAAAGCCTGTGCTCTGTCACAACCTAGGGGGCGGGAGGGGGTGGGAGGTTTTAGAAGGAGGGGACATATGTATACCTATGGCTGATTCATGTTTGTATGTGGCAGAAGCTATCACAATATTGCACAGTAATTATCCTCCAATTAAAGAAAAAGTAAAAACAAATAATGTTTCAAGTTTCCCCAGTTTAAATATATGCCTCTAAGCGCACTGAGAATAGTGTCTGGTACATAGTACACTGTATGAAAGTGTTGGTTAAATAAATAGAAATAATACACTTCCATCCACCTATCAGAGAAGAAGCTTGGAAGGGAAATGGCTCAGAAACTGACAAGGATTAATGGCATTAAAAGGATAGTGATTTTCTTTTCTTCCCCCTTCTTTGGCCAGTTTCTGTCCAGTGAACCTGGCTCCACTTCTGGATAACTCATCCGTCCATCCTCCACTCCACACCTTGAAGCTCTAAAGTAAACCTCACATGAGAAATTTCAGCACAACTTCTCACTTACTGCATAGCCCTTATGTTGTCATATGTATGTAGCTGTAGTTTTCAAGACAGTTCCCCGACCAAAATGTTCCTTGCTGTTTAAGAGAGAAGATGCATGTTTGTTTTAAGTGAATTTATCTGAAGTGGCCAATTCCTGGTACTAAGCTTATTGAACAAGGCATCCCTCTTCTATGTCTTTATAGAGAGCTAAGCCACTCGTTTCTTGTCTGCTTTCTACTCTCATTGTTTTCCTGTCTAGCAACACTATACTTCATAGATAGATGTATGATGTTTATGATGGTTACATTTATATGTCAGCTTGACTGGTGGGGTGCCTGGCCAAGCATTATTCTGGGTGTTTCTGGGACGGTGTTTTGGATAAGATGATCATTTGAATTTATAGGTTAATCTTTAGACTCAGTTGACCTCCCCAGAATGAGTGGGCCCCATCCAATCAGTTGAAGGCCTAAATAGAGCAAAAAGCTGTACGTTCCTCTTGAGTAAGAGAGATTTCTTCCAACCTTTCCTCTTTTTAGACGCTGACTGAAACATACGCATTTCCTGGGTCTTGAGTTTGTCCACCTTTGGACTAGAATGACACTGTGGCTCTCCCGCTTCTCCAGCTTGCTGACTCTCTCTTTAGATCTTGGGAATTGCCAGCTTCCATAATCACTTGAGTCAGTTCCTTAGGATAAATCTCTTTCTGTGTATATACAACCCGCTGCAGCGTTCTTGCCTGGAAAATCTCCTGGACCGAGGAGCTTGGCCAGCTACAGTCCATGGGGTCGCAAAAAGTCACACACGACCGAGCAGCTGAGCATACACACAGTAAAATATTAGCTACCATAGCTACTGCATTTTCCACCATCCTGTGACATCATAGACACTGTGTAGCTTTGGATCTCTCCTCTTTCCATTCTCTAGTTGTGTTAATGTGGGCAAATTAATTTCTGGACATTTTGTTAAATGTAAAATAGAAATGAAAATAGTACCTACATCATAGCATTTTTAAAGACCACATGGGACAATATTTATAGGAAGTTTACAACAGTGCTTGCAACCTGACATAGTTTATCAAGTCAGAAATGCTGTCAGTTGTGAAATACATTGCTATTTTGTGTATTTCAAAGTAGAGAAAGCAATGCCAATTATAATGGTAAGATGCTATCAGTTGTGACATCTCCTGACATGTTAAAAGATGAAAAAAAAATGTTTCTTAAAATCAATAAAGTACCAGAGTTGGTGCTATATAAATGAATAAAATCTACACCAGGCAAGCTGATTATTCAGAGACAAGACTGAATAGAAAAAAAAATCTATTTGCGTTTGTGGATGGTTATCTAAATAGCAACAAAACTCTTAGCAAACTATAATATTAATGAATGTTCACCTCACTTCTTGGCTAGTCTAGGAAGTTACTAAAGCATATTTCTTTTATTTTCTTAATGGGGTATAGAGCTGCTTTCATTATAGACTCTCTATGGCCATTTAATATGGCATGATGGCTGTTCTAGATTTCCCCCACCAAATTCATACGTTGAAGCCCTGGGCCCCAAATGTGACTGTGTTTGGAGACAGGGTCTGTGAGGAGGCGATAAAAGTTAAATGAAGTCATAGGGTGGACCCTAATTTAATAGGGCTGGTGTCCTTAGAGAAAAGAGGAAGCAATGCTAGAGCATGCTATCTCTGCCACGCGAGGACACAGTAAGAAGGAGGGGGACTTCCCTGCGGTCCATTGGCTATGACTCTAACCTTCCAGTTCAGGGGGTGCAGGTTTCGTCCCTGGTCAGGTGAACTAAGAGCCTGCCCACATACTGTGCAGCCAAAACACTAAAGTAAGTAAATTAGTTTTTTTTTTTTTTTAAACAGGCTGTCTAAAGCCAGGGAAAGAACTCTCACCAGGAATTGAATTGGCCAGCACCTTGATCTTGGGTGTCTAGCTTTCAGAACTCTGAGACACAAAGCCTGTTTTGAGGCCACCCAGTCTGGGTTAGTGTGTCATGGCAGCTGACGGGGAGGGTGGTCACTGAGAGAGGACTGGCCACCCTTCTCCCCCCGGCCCTCAGTCGTTGCCTGTCTGGGATTGTTTGACCCGAAGGTGCTTATGTGCAATTGGAAACCAGAGAAAGACTCTTCCCGTGAGCTCTCCCCGTCCTCACTTCTCCGCTCACGTCGTGCTGAAGTTCCATGCTACTTTACCGACACTGTAATTACTCTCTATTTTTTATTTATGTACTTTCTTACAGTCACACACAACTACCTATGGGAAATAAACACTCTTCTTGTGAACATTTAATTAGGTTTATCATTTTAATTATGTCTTTCATATTGCTGTGTTCTTGTGCTGTGGATTGAAAGCTGTCTCTCATGTTGGCGGTCTGACTCTCTGGGTACTGGTTCCACTTTTACGTATTTTACAAATCAAACTTTGCCTTAGTGTTTGTTCTCACCGTTATTTGGATTTTGTTTTTCCCCGTTTAAGATGGTATGATAGGGAAGGGCCAGAAAATCATTCAGCATGATGCAGAGATTATTTTGTAGAAGGCCTGTCTTTATGGACTGAAAATCTGAAATACAGAATTTTTTGAATGAGTTTTGTTATTCGAAGCACATGCACCAAACAACAGAGACCAAGCAACACATTAACCCGTGGGACTCCTTGGGGAAACCTGTTTTAATGAGTAGATGAGATTTCTTATAATTCACAGAACAATTTATATGTAAATGGAATCTGTGAAAACCTTGAGGTGGGTGCTCTGAGGGTGCTCAAAAGCTTGCCTTTCGTTAATAATTTCTGAACACTGCCTCTGTAATCTTGTTTATATTGCTTTTTTAAAATTAGAGTGAAGCTAAGTCTTTCCATCCTAGTTATAACCAGAGTTAGTGTATTAGTTATCTATTCAGTTCAGTTCAGTTCAGTCGCTCAGTCATGTCCGACTCTTTGCGACCCCATGAATGGCAGCACACCAGGCCTCCCTGTTCATCACCAACTCCCGGAGTTCACCCAGACTCACGCCCATTGAGTCAGTGATGCCATCCAGCCATTTCATCCTCTTTCGTCCCCTTCTTCTCTTGCCCCCAATCCCTCCCAGCATCAGAGTCTTTTCCAACGAGTCAACACTTTGCATGAGGTGGCCAAAGTACTGGAGTTTCAGCTTTAGCATCATTCCTTCCAAAGAAATCCCAGGGCTGATCTCCTTCAGAATGGACTGGGTGGATCTCCTTGCAGTCCAAGGGACTCTCAAGAGTCTTCTCCAACACCACAGTTCAAAAGCATCAATTCTTCAGTGCTCAGCCTTCTTCATGGTCCAACTCTCACATACATACATGACCATAGGAAAAACCATAGCCTTGACTAGACGGACCTTTGTTGGCAAAGTAATGTCTCTGCTTTTGAATATGCTATCTAGGTTGGTCATAACTTTCCTTCCAAGGAGTAAGCGTCTTTTAATTTCATGGCTGCAGTCACCATCTGCAGTGATTTTGGAGCCCAGAAAAATAAAATTATCTATTACTGTGTAACAAATTAGCCCTGATCTTAGATGCTTGAAACAATGTACAGTTGACCCTTGAACAACACAGGCTTGAAGTGTGCAGGTCCACTGTCCTCTGATTTTCTTTAATAAATATGCACCATGGTGCCACATGACCTGTGGTTGGTTGAATTTGTGGATGTGTAACTGTAGGTAAGGAGCGCCAACCGTAAGTTATACTCAGATTTTCGATTGTCTGTGGGAGTTGGCGCTTCTAACTCCTGCGTTGTTCACAGGTCAACTGGATATTATTTTACTCACTCCTGCGACTGCTGGCAGCAGACTCTAACTCCTGGCCACAAGACGCTCAGAGCTGCATGCAGCACGGCTTCCTCAAACCACTGCTCCTGGTGTTTGCTGTTGGTATTGGCACCCAGACCAGTGCTGGTGCAGCATCAGAGGAAATATACCTAGAAGCTCACTTACAGGGTTTCGTGGCAAGAGATTTCAGTTTCTTTATAAGAGCCGCTTATGCCATGGTTTCCCGAGAGTGAGTGATCCAAAGGGCACAGGAAGAGTGGCCACCTGCTTGTGGAAGTGCCATATTATGACAGCAGGCTATTGGTCACGGAGACCCACCCTGGTACCATGTGGGAAGGGACTGCACAAACGTGTGGACTGGAGGAGGCAGGGCTGACTGGGGATCACCGTAGATGGTGGTTGCCACAGCTGACATGACCTTGAACAGAATGACAGAGTCATTGAGTAGAATCATTCCCTCAGGGTCACTCATGAGAATAGGTTCAGCTACTATTAACCTCGGCTTCCCTGGTGGCTCAGATGGTAAAGAATCCGCCTGCAATGCAGGAGACCTGGGTTCAATCCCTGGATTGGGAAGATCCCCTGGAGGAGGGCATGGCAACCTGCTCCAGTATTCTTGGCCTGGGGGAAATCCCATGGACAGAGAAGCCTGGTGGGCCACAGTCCACGGGGTCGCAAAGAGTCAGACACGACTGAGTGACTGAGCGCACACACATTATTAACCTAAGTTCTCTCTTTGCTCTCCTCGCTCCTGATACTCTTCCAGTAAATCCTCTTTGAATTAAGTGAGCTCAGATCAGTTTCCGTTGTTAAAACAGAAGAGTTCTAACGGATAAAATGAACTCCAAAGTAAATTAAACTGCTTTTTGTTTGTTACAGGACTATGGAAGTCAGGTTTCTCATTATTGGTGTCAGGAGATACAAATAGAGAATTGTGGATAGAGTAGTGAGAACCTGTGGTGCTAGGTTGGAATTGGAGATATTGGTGTGAACTTACGCTGTACACACACACGCGCACACACACTCCTAGATCGATCTATCCTCTCAGCCCCAAATCACTCCCTGGTAGCAATGAATAAACCTTTGTGCCAAGACCTTGGTTTCTAAATCTGATGCCCCACTAAAAACAATCAGGTCTCCTTTGAGAAAAATGATGACGGCAGGGAAAATAAAGGGTGAGTCTGGCACATCTTTGAGTCTCCATTTGCGCCAGAAAGTTAGAAAGAACTCAAAGAGTAATGGGGATATGTCAAAAATGACAGAGCTGCCAGTGTGAAGGGTCTCCTCCTGTCTAGATCTGAGAGAATTTGAACATTAACATAGAATCAATTTTGCAACCATCATGTTAATAACTGGTTCAGACGGAAACCATCGATGGATGCTAAAAATAGGCGGTGAAAGTCTGATGAAGAAGGGGGTGTTGCCATCGTTTCAATATATGTCCCCTTAAAATGCATATCAATTACAAAGGGCAAAATAATACCTTTAGAGATGGAGAAACATGGTAGACACCACCTTAGGCATGTAATTAACAGGCACCGCACCAGTAGTGGAGTAAATGGATAATCTGCCAAAGTGCATTGCCTGACTCTCATCGGGAGGAAACACCAGACAAATCCAAAGTGAGGAACATTCTACACAGTAACTGACATGTATTCTTTAAAAATGTCAAAGTTGTGGAAGATAAAGCCTGAGCAATAGTTCTGACAAAAGAAGACTAAAGAAAAGTGAACTGAATATAATGCAGGATCCAGTATTAGATCCTGAGGGAGAAGGAAAACTGCTCTGAAGGACAGTCTTTGGGAAATTACTTCAGCCACCTGATGTGGAGAGCTGACTCATTTGAAAAGATCCTGATGCTGGGAATGATTGAAGGCTGGGAGGAGAAGTGACGACAGAGGATGAGATGGCTGGATGGCATCACCGACTCAATGGACATGAGTTTCAGTAAGCTCTGGGAGTTGGTGATGGACAGGGAGGCCTGGCATGCTGCAGCCCATGGAGTCGCAAAGAGTTGGACACGACTGAGCAACTGAACTGAACTGAGGATTGTCAATTATGTAATAGCTTTATGTTAACGTTCATTGTCCTGAATTTGTTAATTATGTCAGAGAGTTAATTAATTATTCTTGGGAAATACACAGTATTTAGGGGTGAAGGAATGTCATGTCTTCGACTTACTCTTAAATGGCTCAGAAAAAATATATGAAAGAAAGTGAATGATGAAGCAAATGGGGTCACATGTTAATGATTAGGATATCTTGGTGAAAGATCTTCTATCGGTTTGCTATTGCTCCTCTGACAAATGACCATAAATTTAGTGGCTTGTTTCTATGAGAAGACTGGCACAGTTTGGCTGGTTTCTCTGGGTTAAATTCAAGGTGTCGACAGGAGAGCATTCCTTTATGGGGTCCCGAAGGAAGAATCTGTTTCCAAGCACATCCATGTTTTTGGCAGAATTCAGCTCCTTGTAGTTGTAGGACTGAGGTCTCCATTTCCTTGACTCTTGGCCCCTCTGCCTTCAAGCCACCAAGACGTGCTTTGGAGCCCGTCTCATATTTTCAACCTGACTTCCCCTTCTGATTCTCTCTCTCTGCTTTGAAGGGCTCACATGATGACATTAGCTCTACATAGGTAACCGAGGATAATCTCCCTCTCTGAAACTCAACCAATTAATAATCTTAATTACAGCTGCAAAATCTCGCTGCCATGTAAATAACATAACATAGCCATGGGTGTCAGAGAAGGCAATGGCAACCCACTCCAGTACTCTTGCCTGGAAAATCCCATGGATGGAGGAGCCTGGTGGGCTGCAGTCCATGGGGTTGCTAGGAATCAGACATGACTGAGCGACTTCACTTTCACTTTTCACTTTCATGCATTGGAGAAGGAAATGGCAACCCACTCCAGTGTTCTTGCCTGGAGAATCCTGGGAATGGGGGAGCCTGGTGGGCTGCAGTCCATGGGGTTGCTAGGAATCAGACATGACTGAGTGACTTCACGTTCACTTTTCACTTTCATGCACTGGAGAAGGAAATGGCAACCCACTCCAGTGTTCTTGCCTGGAGAATCCCAGGGACAGCGGAGCCTGGTGGGCTGCTGTCTATGGGGTCGCACAGAGTCAGACACGACTGAAGTGACTTAGCAGCAGCAGCAGCAGCAGCAGCCATGGGTGTGATACCAGGGGACTAAAGGTCCCAGAAGCCAAATTTCTGTCTGCTGCAAGTTCATAGGAGTTCATGCCACTATTCTTGTTACCTTTATCTAAGTTTAAGGTTACATCAAAACAAAAAACTTACATAGATTCATGGATACAGTACATGGAATTGGAAAGCTGTAGTCGTGGCGTCATTGATCCTCTTGGTAGTTCCGTTTCTTCCTAACAGTACTGGGTCTGTTTTGTTCCCCTCTTACCCACCAGGTCACCACCAAATCAAGCAAGGGACCTGTGAGGTGGTTGCAGTGCACAGGTGCTGTAACAAGAACCGCATAGAGGAGCGATCCCAGACGGTCAAGTGTTCTTGCTTCCCAGGACAGGTTGCTGGCACGACTCGGGCTCAGCCCTCTTGTGTTGAAGGTAAGACCGTTACAGTCAGTTTCCCTAATGTTGCCCAAGGACCTAACACTGTAAGAACCTTCTTGCTTTATTGTCTTTGCAACTCCAAAGAAAAGTAGGTCAACTACGTCCGTGTCACTTTAAAAATGAACATAAAGGGACTTCCCTGGTGGTACAGTGGTTAAGAATCTGCCTGCCAGTGTAGGGGTCACAGGTTTGATTCCTGGCCTGGGAGGATTCCCTAGGATCCCCCAACTAAGCCCATATGCCACCAGCTACTGAGCCTGTGCTCTAGAGCGCATGCCCCACAGCAAGAAGCCGGTGTGCATTGCAACTAGAGGAGGCCTGTGGGTAGCAGTGAAGATATAGTGTGGCGAAAAATAAAATTAAATAAAAGTGAGCATAAATGTAACCCTACAAATTTCTTGATGAGTAAGGCATTAATGATGTCTCTCAAAAGGTACCAACGAGGACTTCTCTTACTAGACAACTAGGAAGATATGCTTTGATTTCTTCTTGCCTGGCTGTCTCTTCAAATATCATCCAATGGAGCAGTCACCTCCCCAGACATGCTCTTCCTGCTCTCAAATGCTGCTCAAAAAATTTAGCAACCTGGTTTTCTCAGCTCCTCTTTAATGTTACAGATGAATACTCTATTTTTTTTCTAGTTTACTATTTGTGAGACATCTTTGGAGCAGGTTCCCTGAGAATAGTCTGGGATCATGTATCATTTATTTGTTGTTTCCACATCCCCCAGCTGAGTACTGTGCCAGTAGTTTAGAAAAATGAATGAGGATTGATGGTTGTAGATGGAGGCCTGGGACTGATTCCTTTTGATGCCCCTGGCTCCTTCCAGCAGACACCTTGTTAGACACAAGTGTCAGTCCCCAGGGGAACACACACAGGAGGTAAGTCTTGTAGCTGTTTCTCTACAGCGGCGTGGAACCTGTGAAAATGAACACTTCCCGTCTTACCAGATGCATCTCTAAAGGTAAGTGGTTAAAACATACACACCCATTCTTATCTCTGAAATTATACAGTTGACAACAATAGCTGACTTACATGTGCCAACTCCCCTGCCAAAGGCAGACACAGATTTATAGGTTGTATAGCGTACTTGTGTGGTATGCATGCCTGTGGTCTATGTCAGCACGATCTTAGCCACCTTTCAAGCTGGAAGGTGAACGTGAAATGTTTCCCAACTACAATTCCTCACCAGAAACCCTGGAGGTCAGGTGAGTCGCCAAATGCAGATTTCATCAGATTTTCTCAAGATAAAAAAGTACATATACCATCAGCTAACAGTCCTGAAGTCTTCTTCAGTTGCACCCCATAATCACAGATACTAATATTTATGCAGCGAAATATATGAATATTTATGCAGGATGGGATAAGACAAGATGAAGAGCCTCATGTTAATTCAAGTCAGGTATTGCTACCATCATAAAGAAATTCTTGCCATTTTCAGAGCTTTTTGGATTTGGGGATTAAAGATAAAGAATTGTAGACCTAAGTTAAAAAAAAGAATGAGGAGCTTTAACATTTAAAAAAAAAAGGCTAATTTTGGCTCTCCAGCTGGAACAGTTTGTTGTTGTCGTCGTTGCTATTCTTCAGTCACTCAGTCGTGTCCGACTCTTTGCGACCCCATGGACTGCAGCACCCCGGGCTTCCCTGTCCTTTGCCATCTCCCAGAGCTTGCTCAAACTCATGGCCATCGAGTTGGTGATGCCATCCAACCATCTCATTCTCTGTCATCCCTTTCTCCTCCTGACTTCAATCTTTCCCAGCATCAGGGTGTCTTCTAATGAGTCAGCCCTTCGCATCAGGTGGCCAAAGTATTGGAACTTTAGCTTTAGCATCAGTCCTTCCAGTGAATATTCAGGACTGATTTCCTTTAGGATTGATGGGTTTGATCGCCTTGCAGTCCAAGAAACTCTCAAGAGACTTCTCCAACACCATAGTTGAAAAGCATCAATTCTTCTGTGCCCAGTCTTCTTTATGGCTCAACTTTCACCTCCATACATGACTACTGGAAAAAGCATAGCTTTGACCATATGGACCTTTGTCAGCAAAGTAATATCTCTGCTTTTTAATACACTGTTTAGGTTGGTTAAAGCTTTTCTTCCAAGGAGCAAGCATATTTTAATTTCATGGCTGTAGTTGCCATGTGCAATGATTTTGGAGCCCAAGAAAATAAAGTCTGTCACTGTTTCCATTGTTTCCTTATCTGTTTGCCATGAAGTGATTGGACTGGATCCCATGATCTTTGTTTTTTGAACATTGAGTTTTAAACCAGCTTTTTCAGTCTCCTCTTTTACCTTCAAGAGGCTCCTTTGTTCTTCACTTTCTGCCATTAGGGTGCTGTCATCCGCATATCTGAGGTTATTGATATTTCTCCCAGCAATCTTGATTCCAGCTGTGCTTCATCCAGTCTGGCATTTCACATGATGTATTCTACACATAAGTTAAATAAGCAGGGTGACAATATACAGCCTTGACGTGCTCCTTTCCTGATTTAGAACCAGTTCGTTGTTCCATGTCCAGTCCAGTTCTGACTGTTGCTTCTTGACCTGCATACAGGCTTCTCAGGAGGCAGGTAAGGTGGTCTGGCATTCCCATCACTGTAACAGTTTTCCACGGTTTGTTGTGATCCACACAGTCAAAGGCTTTAGCATAGCCAGTGAAGTAGAAGTAGGTGTTTTTCTGGAATTCTCTTGGTTTTTCTATGATCCAATGGATGTTGGCAATTTGATCTCTGGTTCCTCTGCCTTTTCTAAATCCGGCTTGAACATCTGAAAATTCTCATTTCATGTGCTGTTGAAACGTAGCTTAGAGAATTTGGAGCATTACTTTGCTAGCTTGTGAGATGAGTGCAATTGTGCGGTAGTTTGAACGTTCTCTGGCATTGCCTTTCTTTGGGATTGGGATGAAAACTGACCTTTTCCAGTCCTGTGGCCACTGTTGAGTTTTCCAAATTTGCTGGCATATTGAGTCCAGCAGTTCTGCCCAGCACCTCCTGTACAGTGTTAAGAACAGTTTAATATATGTATTTTCTCCATTATTGAGCCCAAATCATACTCTGTCTCCTTGTCCTCAGATCAGTTTGCTTTTCTGTATTCGGCTGTCCCCTCCACAGTCTAAGGGCCTTGTCATATTTTGCGGAGCTAACCATCTTAGTGTTCCAGCATTCACCCAGTAGCCAGAATGATCTTTCTATGGAAATAGGGCTTGTCACGTCACTCTCATATTTATCAATAAAACCTTACTTCAGCAACTTTCTGCCGTCTTTAAAATGAAATCTAAAGTCCTTACCCTGTTGGTGTGGCTGATGAAACCCTGCATAATCTGGTTTTGTCTTTTTTTCTTTGTTTTTCTTTCAACTCCTGTACCCTAGCCACACTGGAGTCTTCTCTGTTCCCTTTCATCTCTGCACTTCACCCATCTGTATCCATACTTGAATCTTTGCCTTTGTCCCCTCAAAACACATTTGTCCAGTTGATGCCTTTTCTTTCAAATCTATATGTTCTGTATCTCACCATACTTCCAGTTCCTGACATGGATATCATTTTGTTGTAAAAACTTGCTGAATGTTTGTCTTCACATTAGTCTACAAGTTGCTTGAAGATGGGAACGGGATCTTTTATTTATATCTTTCCGCATTGGCTGATGCTTGGTGAGTGTTAGCATAGCAGAGAATTATTTCATCTTCACTAATCACAGATTCATTTGGAAAAGTAACAGCAGTGTTTGCTTGCCTCTGTAGATTTTTAATTTTTTAATAAAAGTCATGTAGATTTTTATCATTTTTGTTGAATTATTATGATAGTAATAATAGTTGAGAGTATTGTGATAGTTTTAAATGATCAACATAGTGATTCAACACTGATATACATTACACAGTGATCACCATGGTAAGTCTAGTAACTATCTGTTGCCATACAAAATTATTAAAGTATTACTGATTGTACTCCCCATGCTGTATATTATATCCCCATGGCTTAATTTATAACTGGAAGTTTGTACCTCCTAATTCTCTTCACCTGTTTTGTCCAGCTTCCCATACTTCTCCCCTCTGGAGACCACCAGTTTTTTTTTTTTTTTCCTGTATCTTTGAAATTTTTTCTGTTTTGTTTGTTCTTTATTTTGTTTTATAGATTCCACATACAAGTGAAATTGTATGTTGTTTTTTCTTTATCTGACTTATTTCACTTCACATAATACCCTTTAGATACATTCATGTTGTTGCAAATGACAGAGTTTCATTCTTTTTATGGCTGAGTAATATTCCGTTGTGTGTATAGGGACTTCCCTCATGGCTCAGTGGTAAAGAATCCACCTGCCAACGCAGGAGACGTGGGTTCAATCCCCGGCTCAGGAAGATCCCCTGGAGGAGGGCATGGCAGTCCACTCCAGTATTCCTGCCAGGATAACCCCACAGACAGAGCAGCATGGTGGGCTGCAGTCCATGGCATTGCAAAGAGCTGGACACAACTGAGCGTGCGTGCATGTGTACACACACACACACATACACACACACATCTATATCTCACATCTTCTTTATCCATACATTGGCTATTGTAAATAATACTGCAATGAACATAGGGGTACATATTTCTTTTCCAATAATCTGCCAGGGATTATCCTGGCAGGAATACTGGAGTGGACTGCCATGCCCTCCTCCAGGGGATCTTCCTGAGCCGGGGATTGAACCCACGTCTCCTGCGTTGGCAGGTGGATTCTTTACCACTGAGCCATGAGGGAAGTCCCTATACACACAACGGAATATTACTCAGCCATAAAAAGAATGAAACTCTGTCATTTGCAACAACATGAATGTATCTAAAGGGTATTATGTGAAGTGAAATAAGTCAGATAAAGAAAAAACAACATACAATTTCACTTGTATGTGGAATCTATAAAACAAAATAAAGAACAAACAAAACAGAAAAAATTTCAAATTTTTTATTCTTTGGATGAATAGCCAGAAATGGGATAGCTGGATCATATGGTAGTTCTAATATTAGTATTTTGAGGAATCTCAATATTTTCCACAGTGGCTGCACCAGATTAAATTCCCACCAGTGGTATATGAGGTTGACTTATCCCATGTGGGATCATTTTCTGAACTTTTCTTTCTGATAGTTTATTACTAGTTTATAGAAATACAATATACTTATGTATATTGATTTTTGTATCCTGCAACTTTACTGAATCCCTTGATCAGTTTTAAGTTTTTTGGTGGTGTCTTTAAGGTTTTTTAAAAATATGTACTATTGTAACATCTGCAAACAGTGACAGTTTTGCTTCTTTCTTTCTAATCTGGATAACTTTTATTTCTTTTTCATAGGAGTGAGACTTCAATACTGCATTGAATAGAAGTGGTGATAGGGATCCTTGTCTTGTTCCTGATCTTGGAGGAGAAGCTCTCAGCTTTTCACCTTTGAGTGTGATGCTGCCTGTGGTCTCTTGTCTGTGGCTTTTATTACATGAGGTGCCTTCCTCTATACTCACTTTGTTGTGAGCTTTTAAGCAACTGGATGTTGAATTTTGTCAAGTGCTTTTTCTTTATCTGTTGAGATGATCGTGCAGTTTTCTCCTTTATTTTGTAAATGTGGTATATCACGTTGATTGATTTGCAGATATTGAATCACCCTAAAATTCCTGGAATAAGTCCCACTGAACCATGGCATGTGGTCCTTTTAGGGTTTCTCTGGTGCTCAGTTGGTAAAGAATCTGCCTGCCAATGCAGGAGACCCATGTTTGATCCCCAGGTCAGGAAGATCCCCTGGAAAAGGAAATGGCAGCCCACTCCAGTATTCTCTGGAGAATCCCATGGACAGGGGAGCCTAGCAGGCTATAGTCCATAGGGTTGCAGGGAGTTGGACATGACTGAGTGACTGAACCGCTACCATGGTCCTTTTAATGTATATTGTTGAATTAGGCTGGCTAATATTTTGTTGAGATTTTTTGCATCTATGTTCACTACGTACACTGGCCAGTAATTTTCTTTTTTTTTTTGGTAGAGTCTTGGTCTTAACTTTTGGTCTGTAGTTTTAGTATAAGGATAATGAGTTTGGAAACATTCTTTCCTCTTTAAATGTTTGGAATAATATGAAAAGAATTAACTCTTCTTTAAGTGTTTTATAGAATTCATCTGTGAAGCCATCTGATCCTGGACTTTGTTGTGAGTTTTTTGATTACTGATTCCATTTCAATACTAGTAATCAATTTATCCACATTTTCTATTTCTTCTTGATTGTCTTGGAAGGACATGTTTCTAGATTTCTTTGAGGTTGTTCAGTTTGCTGGGATATAATTATCTGTACTAATCGCTTACTATTCTTTGTGCTTCTGTGGTGTTGGTTGTAACTTCTCTTTCATTTCTGATTTTATTTATTTGGGCCCTTTCTCTTTTTTTGCTTGATGAGTCTGGCTAAAGGTTAATCAATTTTGTTTATCTTTTCAGAGAACCAGCTCTTAGTTTTGTCGATCTTTTCTATTTTCTCTTTAGTCTCTGTTTCATTTGTTTCTGCTCTAATATTTCTTTCTTATGCTGACTTTGGGCTGTGTTTGTTGTTCTTCTAATTTCTTTAGATGGTAAGTTAGGTTGTTTCACGTTTTTCTTGTTTCTTGAGGTAGGCCTGTATCATTATGACTTCCGCCTTAGAACTACATTTCCTGTATCCTATAGATTTTGGAAAATTGTATTTTATTTTTATTTTTGAGATGTTTTCTGATTTCCTCTTTGATTTCTTCATTGACTCATTGGTGTTGTTTTTTTTTTTTTTTTTAGTAACATGTTATTCAGTCGCCTCATCTTTGTTTTCTCCAGGTTTCTTCTTGCGATTTGATTTCTTGTTTCATACTTGTGTGGTTGGTAAAGATGCTTGATTTCAGTCATCTTAAATTTATTGAGACTTGTTTTATGGCAATAATGTGATCTATCCTAGAAAATGTTCCATGACACTTGAAATGTATGTGCTTTTTCTGTTGTTTTTAAAATGATTTTTATTGGAGTGTAGTTAATAGCATTGTGTTTCAGGTATACAGCAAAGTGATTCAGTTACACATATGCATGTATCTATTGTTTTCCAAAGTCTTTTCCTATTTAGATTATTACAGAATACTGAGCAGAGTTCCAGGCCACTGTATAATAGGTCCTTGTTGGTTATCTATTTTAATACAGCAGTGTGTAATTTTCAGTTTTACCTCAATAAAAAAGTTCTGAACTTATATATATAACATGTCATTATATATTAAATATGACACACATATGTATATATAATCATTTTAAAATGACCTCATGGTTTGGGAAATATGCTTGTAACAAATATATTTACAGATAAAAGAAAAATATAGCAGTGTGTACATGTGAATCCCAGACTCCCAATCTATAGGTTCACCCCTGGGAACCATTAAGTTCTTTCTCTAATAAGTTAATAAATACATTAATTATCATTTTTAAAAAAGATTCCATATAGAGGTGATATTATATGATACTTGTCTTTCTCTTTCTGACTTTATTTGATATTCTCCAGTACCATCTAGTTCAGTTCAGTTCAGTCGCTCAGTCATGTCCGACTCTTTGCGACCCCATGAATTGCAGCACGCCAGGCCTCCCTGTCCATCACCAGCTCCTGGAGTTCACTCAAACTCACGTCCATCGAGTCAGTGATGCCATCCAGCCATCTCATCCTCTGTCATCCCCTTCTCCTCCTGCCCCCAATCGCTCCCAGCATCAGGGTCTTTTCCAGTGAGTCAACTCTTCACATGAGGTAGCCAAAGTATTGGAGTTTCAGCTTCAGCATCAGTCCCTCCAATGAACACCCAGGACTGATCTCCTTTAGAATGGACTGGTTGTATCGCCTTGCAGTCCAAGGGACTCTCAAGAGTCTTCTCCAACACCACAGTTCAAAAGCATCAATTCATCAGTGCTCAGCTTTCTTTATAGTCCAACTCTCACATCCATACATGACCACTGGAAAAACCATAGCCTTGACTAGATGGACCTTTGTTGGCAAAGTAATATCTCTGCTTTTCAATATGCCATATTGTCCACCCTGCTTATTTAACTTCTATGCAGAGAACATCATGAGAAATGCTGGGCTGGAAGAAGCACAAGCTGGAATCAAGATTGCTGGGAGAAATATCAATAACCTCAGATATGCAGATGACACCACCCTTATGGCAGAAAGTGAAGAGGAACTAAAAAGCCTCTTGATGAAAGTGAAAGAGGAGAGTGAAAAAGTTGGCTTAAAGCTCCACATTCAGAAAACTAAGATCATGGCATCTGGTCCTATCAGTTCATGGCAAATAGATGGAGAAATAGTGGAAACAGTGGCTGACTTTATTTTTCTGGGCTCCAAAATCACTGCAGATGGTGATTGCAGCCATGAAATTAAAAGACACTTACTCCTTGGAAGGAAAGTTGTGACCAACCTAGATAGCATATTGAAAAGCAGAGATATTACTTTGCCAGTACCATCCATGTTGCTGTAAATAGCATTATTTTTCTGTAAATGTTGCTGTAAATAGCATTGTTTTTCTTTTTAATGGCTGAGTCATATTCCATTGTGTATATATACAGCATCTTCATTATCCATTCATCTATCGATAGCCATTTAGATTGCTTCCCTGTCTTGGCTGATGTAAACAGTGCTGGAGTGAAACTTGGAGTGCATTTATATTTGTGAATTACTGTTTTCTGTGGATATATGTCCAGGAGTGGGAGTGCTAGATCATATGCTAGCTCAATTGTTAGTTTTTAAGGAAACTTTATACTGTTCTCCGTAGTGGCTATACCAATTTACATCGTCACTAAGAGTGTAGGAAGAGGATTCTCTTTCTTCCACAACCTCCCCAGCATTTATTCTTTGTGGGCTTTTCGATGATGACCACTCTGACCAGTGCAAGGTGACACCTTGTGTAGATTTTCAGATGGTTGATAATGAGCCATGTGGAGCATCTTGTGCTTTAAAATAAGCATATGTTAAACTGGCCTCTTCAAATTGGCTTCCTTATGGTCTGACCTGTTTTGAATTCATGATTTCAATTACCTACCTACTCCAGGACATTTCTTGAGGAGATAAATGGCCTCATTTCTTGAGGCCTTGTGTATATGCTGCTGCTGCTGCTGCTAAGTCGCTTTAGTCGTGTCCGACTCTGTGCGACCCCATAGACGGCAGCCCACTAGGCTCCTCTGTCTCTGGGATTCTCCAGGCAAGAATACTGGAGTGGGTTGCCATTTCCTTCTCCAATGCATGAAAGTGAAAAGTGAAAGTGAAGTCGCTAAGTCGTGCCCAACTCTTAGTGCCCATAAGCTGCGATTTTAAAGTTGTTGTTATGGAAAATGTCCACAAGGCGGCAGCACTTTTTATTATTAATTTAGTTTGGCTGTGCCCGGTCTTTGTCACTGCATTGGCTTTTCTCTAGTTGCAGAGAGCGGGGACTACTCTCGTTTGTGGTGCTTGGATTTCTCACTGTGGTGGTTTTTCTTGTTGCAGACCACAGGCTCTAGAGTGCAGGCTTGGTAGCCGTGGCGCTCGGGCCCAGTTGCTCCACGGCATGTGGTATCTTCCCAGACCAGGGATCAGACTTGTGTCCCCTATATTGGCGGGCAGATTCCTATCTACTGTACCCCCAGGGAAATTCTTGGCAGCACTTCCTGATGCTCCAGTCGGGTTCCTTGGGCAAACAGAACTCTAGAGAAAGTCATGTTCCTGGCTTGTTATAGAGTACGCTGTGCCAGGGCTCCTGTCTCATGACTTCTTCCCCCGCTACCCTCCACCACCCATACAGATCCTAAGCCTTGTCAGAACTGTGATGCTGAGGGTGCTGTAGGTGGGGGGACTCTGAGGAAGGAGATAGCTGGTGGGAATCCCAGCTCCGGGAGACTTGGAGACCAGGTGACTTTTTAGAGCTCTTCTGGCCCAGAGGGTCCACTGTTCTTTGGGTGTACTGGGTTTGGTTGAGCTGTAGGAGGGCCTGCCTGGATCTGGAGAAGGGGTTCCCATCCACAGGGCTTCCCTGGTGGCTAAGATGGTAAAGAATTTGCCTGCAGTGCTGGAGACCCGGGTTCGATCCCTGGGTTTGGAACATCCCCTGGAGGAGGGCATGGCAACCCACTCCAGTATTCTTGCCTGGAAAATCCCATGGTCAGAGGAGCCTGGTGGGCTACAGTCCATGGGGTGGCAAAGAGTCAGACACGACTGAGCACCTAACACTTTCACTTTCCACAGGGGACCAGGCATGCCAGGTTTAAGGGGGCTCATTTGCTGGCACATCCCTCCCCAGGCCCCTCAGCTCCACCCGAGTCCAGCCTTGGGACCCAAGGCAGCTCAGGCTTCAGGGATGTGACACCAGGCCAGGTACCCGAGGCCTGAGGGGAATACTGATGGCATTTAAAAAATCTTTTTAATGTCTATTGGAATATAGTTGATTTATAATCTTGTGTTTGAGTGTACAGCAACTTGATTCAGTGATACATAGACGTCTATCTATTCTTCTTTGTTTTCCTGTTTAGGTTATTACAGTGTTCTGTCGAGTTGCCTGTGCTACACAGTAGGTCCTCGTTGATTAACTTGTTTATACATATTAATGGATATATGTTCATCCCAGCCTCCTCATTTATCCCTCCCTCTGCTCCACCTTTTCTGTTTGGTAACACTAAGTTTGTTTTTAAGGTGTGGGTCACTGTTTTTCCTTTGCAAATGAGTTCATTTGCATTGATTTTTAGATGCTACCCGTAAGTGATCTTGTAGGCTATTTGTCATTCTCTGACTTCCTTCACTTAATACGGTCATCTCTAGATCCATCTATGTTGCTGGCAGTGGCCTTATTTCTTCCTTTTTTTAATGGCTGAGTCATATTCCATTGTAACTGTACCGCATCTTCGTCATCCATCTGTCCATGGACATACTGGCTGCTTCCCCGTCGTGGCTATTGTAACTAGTGCTGCGGTGAATGTTGGCACGCAAGCATCTTTTCCAGTTTTTCTCTGCCTTTAGGCCCAAGGGTAGAATGACTAGATCGTGTGATAGCTCTGTTTTTATTTTTTTAAGGAACCTCCATACTGTTCTCCATTGTGACTCGTACCAACTCACACTCCAAAAAAACAGAATGGGAAGGCTCCCTTGCTCCATGTGCTCTCTGGCATTTACTGTTTTAGACTTTATGATGATGGCCATTGTGACTGGTAAGGGGGATACCTCATTGTGGTTTTGATTTGCAGTTCTCTAATGATGAGCCACATGGAGCATCTTTCCGTGTGCTTAAAAAAAAAAAGGTATGTCAAATTGACCTCTTGAAATTGGCTTCTTGAAGGTCTGCCTTGTGAATTCTTTTTCAGTTATCTACTTCAGGACATTACTTGAGGGCAGGTGTCCTTTACATCTGCGAATAGTGAATTTGAAGTGTCCTAAGTCCTGGTTTTCAATTTGTTGTTTCAGGAGAAGTCCATAAGACGGCAGCCCTTTCTCTGGCCCCACTTAGGTTCCTCAGGCAACCAGAGCCCCAGAGAAAATCTGTTCCAGAGTTGTCTCATGACTTCTTCCCCCTTAACCTGCACTCCCCACAGAAATCCCAAGCCCTCCCCTAACTGTGATGCTGAGTGTGCTATGGTACTTAGGTGGGAGGACTGCCAGGAAGGAGGCTGCTGGTGGGAAGCCCACCACTGGGGTTGTTGGAGGACAGGAGACTTCTTTAAGATCCCAGCCCAAAGGGTCAGCATCGTTTGAAAGCTCTGGGTTTGCTTGAGCGGTAGGAGGGCGCATCTGGATATGGAGATCAGGGTCCCATCCACAGGGACCAGGCACTTCAGGTTTAAGGGGGCTTATTTACTGGCACATCCTCCCCAGCTCCAACCCAGTCCAGCCTTGGGACTCAGGGTGGCTCAGGCTCCAAGGATGTGACTCCAGGCCAGGGGTCCAAGGCCTGTGTCGTTGGCATTTATCTTTTTAATTTTTGTTTCATATTGGAGTAACATTGACACACAATGTTGTGTTTCTTTTCAGTTTGCATCAACCTGGTTCAGTTACACATATGCATGTATCAATTCTTCTTCAGATTCTTTGCCCATACATCTTACTGCAGTGTGTTAAGTGGAGTTCCGTCTGCTATACAATAGGTCCTGGTTGATTTTCTAGTTGAAATATATTACTGTGTTTATGTTAATTTCAATCTCCTAATTTGTTTTCCTGCCACCCCATCTTGCCCCTTTGGCAACCGTTCGTTTTTTATGTCTGTGATTCTGTTTCTGTTTTGCAAATGAGTGCATGTGTATCGATTTTGAGGTTGCAGGCATCAGTGATACCATGGCCATTTTGTCATTCTTGGTCTGACTTCCTTCACTAAGGATGATTATACCCAGATCTACCCATGTTGCTGGAATAGGCATCGTTTTCATTCAGTTTTATTCCTGAGGAATATTCCCCTGTATATATGTCCCACCTCTTCTTTATCTGTTAATCTCTGGATGGAGATTCTCATTGTTTCCACCCCTTGGCTTTTGCCAGCAGTGCTGCAGTGAACATTTACGTGTGTGTGCCAATTCCAGTTGTGGTTTTTGTTTCCATATGGGCCTAGGAGTGGTCATGTGGTGCTTCTTTGCTTAGTTTATTAAGGACCCTCCATACTGTTCTCCATCGTGGCTGTTATCAATTTTCATTCCCAAAACGAGTGCATAGGAGGGTTCCCTTTTCTCCATGCTTTCTCTGGCGTTTATTATTTGTAGATTTTTGATGTTGGTCATCCTGACTAGTGGCAGATGATACCTCGTTGTAGTTTTGATTTCAGTTCTGTAATAATGAGCCATGTGGAGCATCTTTTCATGTGCTTAAAAAAAAAAAAGCTGTGTTAAATTTATCTCTTGAAATTGCCTTCGTGAAAGTCCTCCATGTTTTGAATTCTTTTTCGATTACCTACCCCAGGACATTTCTTGAGAGCAGGCGTGCTTTACAGCCCCATAAACCTTGTAAATATGAAGTGCCAGAAACACTGGGTTTAAAGTTGTTAATACAGGAAATGTCCACAAGGCGGCAGCACTTCTCCATGCCCCACCCCGGTTCTTCTGGCAACCAGAGCCCTGGAGAAGTGTTCCTGGCTTGCAGATTAGAGAGGAGTGTGCCAGGGCTCAGGTCCCATATGTCTTCCGCCTTACCCTGCACCCCCCAGACACCGGAATCACCGGCGTGGGCCGCGTGCACCTTCCTTTTAGGGCTGAGTCTCTACTGCTGCAGACACAATGGGGGCAGGGCTGATGCCCTGGCTGGCTGGTTGTGTGGCTTGGCCAGGACTGTTTATGGCACGTCCTGGGTATGAAACTGGTCTCTGGGACAACCGGCTGTGAGGCTTGATCATGACTCTTGTGAGAGTGCGGTTGTGCGGAGTTCCCCTTATGGGAGCTGGTTTGCAGGGGCACCTGGCGCTGAGGTGGCCCACCAGGGAAGGGTGGATCTCCTTGGGAGGGACTGACCCCAGCGGGGCGGGGCACAGTGTTAGCGCGGTAGATGGGGCTGCAGAAATGCCGCACAGCGGCACTGGGCCAGCTAGGTAAAAAGAGGGTTCAAGAAAATAGCCCCTGTCAGCACTTCTGTCCCTGGAGGTGATACCAGAGGCTTGCCTCTCTGGTACTCGTCCTAAACGTAGTCCCTGAATTTCCTTCCCGTGTGACAGGGGCACTTTCCAAGCTGCTGCCTGTGTTCTGGGACTTGGAATAAGTGAGTTTGTGTGTGAATCCTTCAAGAGCGGAGTGTCAGTTGTCTGTGTTCCACCAGCTCTCCTCGCCCTGAGTCCCGCTGGTTTTCAAGGCCGTTCTAAGAGCTCACCTTGCTAGTGCAGGACCCCTGGGCTGGGCCACCCGACGTGGGGCCCGTCCGCCCGCTCCTGGGCTGGGGGCTTCCCGGTCGTGACGTCCCTCCCCACCCCGGGTCCCGCACCAGGGGTGTGGGTTCTGACTGCACCGCGCCCGTGCCCCTCCTACCTGTTTGGACGTGACGTTTTCTTTATAGACTTACTTGCAGAAAGCCTGTTCTCCCAGCCTTCAGGTCATTCTCAGAAACAGTTGCTCTGTATCTGTTTGTGGTTTTGGTGTCTCCAGGGTAGGAGATGAACTCATGTTCTTCCTACTCTGCCATTTTATCCAGACCAAACATGACCTCTGTAGACTTTCCACGTCTACAGGAAGTCATGAATCATTACATAAACTGTGTTCATACTCTGTCTGGTTTGGGAAATTTGAATATAAAAATCTTGTATGTCTAAATCATGTGTTACAATTCGGAAAGCACTTTTATTGGGGAACTACAAAGTACAGTAGTTCCCATTAGCATCTGTCTCTTAGTAAAGGAAATGCTAATCCCTTACCATAAACTAGCTTGTTTTACATTTGATATGTGGGAAAATCCTTTTTGGCCTCTACTCTCTGGGTAACTACATTTCTCTGTTCGGTCAATATATATACTTGTGTATTTCAAACAGGTCTGCAGAAAATGTGGTCGATCTTGGTATGAATGTGTATTACACAAACGGATAGGATATCCCAGTGGCTATTTCTTAACTCAGTGTGCATTATTCCTGTTAGTACTACGTTGTGGAGATCTTTGTGTCCTAGTACCTGTTGACCTGTTTCCTTTTTAATTGCTCTACAGCATTCCTTCATATGGGCAGGTTGTAATTATTTAGCTGTTCTTCTACTGAAAGGCATTTTGGTTCCGTCTGTGGCAAAGGAAACATGCTCACAGGCTACTTGAGTGCCTTGGTGGGGAGGATCAGTGAGTGGTGGAGACCGAGTGTCTGGTCTCAGAGCGGAATCTGCACAGTAGAGCTTTCTGTGATGATGCAAGTGTTCTTTCTGTATATCTCCATCTCTGAGTGGCATCATGTCCGTGTGTCCAGTGCGATTGGGAGCCGCTAAGCATGTGCACCTCCAGAGCACTCCAGATGCGCGAGTGTATTTAAGTGGGAACGTGGGACCTGAAGCTTCTGTGTTGCAGGATAAGCTTTATGCCATTGTGTAAGCTTGGTGTAACATCTGGTGGCCAGGGCATCCCAAAACCCTGAGAGAGAGAGGATTGTGAGTCTTCATATCTGTGTCCCCTGCACGAGCACTGCCTGGCAAATAGTCGGTGTTGGGCTCAAATAGTCAGCGTTCATGGGCTCAAAGTCACGGAGGCGGTGTTAGAAGTTGTACTTTAGACTCTAGTTAGGATGTATGTCTGTTCTCATATGTCTCTGATCTTCTGTTCCTTATTTGAATATGTTTTGAATCGGGCTTTTTAGCTTTACCTGCTTAATCTTTATCCCATAATAATTATGCAATATCATGCTGCTAACTGGCATGTGGGGAGACCTAGTGTCTGCTGATACCTTCCTTTTATCTTATTTGTCAATAAGGATAGGATCTAAAATATAAAATTTACTTGAATTTACATTTAAATTAAAGGCAAGAAGAGGGGCATTAATTTTGGTACAGACATTGGACTATCTTTATGCGTTTTTGTTAATCCATACCACAGATACTTATCTAGTGTTTTTTGTGCTTTTCTGGGAAATTACAGCTTTTAGTAGTTAAAAATAGCTCTTTTTTCCTCCCATCCAGCTTTTTTTAAAATTATAATTAACTTATGAAATCCCCCTGAATTATTGAAATGTGTCTGTAATACACATTTGGGATTTGGGAGAAGGAATGAAGAATTATTTGATTGAAGCTGTGATTACTTGGATCCTGAAACAGAAACTATTTAGCTGTTAAGCATTCTTCCTTTTGCATCTTCTTCGGGCATAGACAAGGCTGTTTTGTGGTAGGAACTGTATTCTACACATTTATCAAAATATAGCCCTATAGAGATAATGCTGGATTGGTTTATGATAAAATGAGATAAATGTGTAGTACAATGAAGCTTAATTTATTTTGTCAAACTGAATGCTCTCTAAATATCAGGTTTATAAAAACTTAATAAGACAAAAGCCTAAGACTAGAAGACAGTTACTTTTCAAAGGTTTTTTTTTTTCCCCTTTCTTTCAGTGATGTCCCAATGCCTTTTCTGAGATGTCAGACTTCACTAAGGATAAGAGTTACTTCGTGTCCTGAAGACATCTTTTGTGAATTGTGGGTTGTGTGGTCAGATGTGGGGTCTGTCTTTAAGATGTGAGTTCACAAGGTTTTGTTACTAGCTGTTTTCTCTGTGCTACCTGAGCGATGAAGCAGTTTTCTGAGTTTTTCTCGGTGTTGGTCAGCTAAGTGACAATGAAGTATCCTTTACTGAAGCACTTTGAAAGTTGGAAGGATATGTGTGTGCATTTATCTAGTTTTAATTTAGCTCTTTTGTACCTGGCAAGTCCTAGATGCTGGAGGTCCTGTTTTCAACCCAGAGTTTGCTAATAATAAGCAAGATAGATAATTAAAGTCTAGTAAATGAAGGACTCTTAGAGAAAGGGGTACCCATGAGGAGCCATGAGTGTGACTTTACTATGTAGGAGGGAGGGGCGTGTAGAGCACCTGAGAATGAGCCGGGCAGCCTTGGGAAGTGGAAGCAGCTCGTCTGGCTCAGAAATGACAGAAGACAAATCTGGAGGTATACACAGGCCCTTGATAGTAAAGGTCTGAGAGCAAATCACATTTTTGGACTTACTGCCTGCTGTCTGGGAATTTGTATTCAAGGAGAGTGGATGAAGCAGATTCTGCCAATAAGAAAGGTAGGAAATGCTGTGAGCGAAGTTCATATCAAATATTTCTCAGAAGGAAAAATGTGCTCCCTAAATTTGACAGGTCAGATGGATTGTCAGCATAGGTGTCATGGTGAGCCCAGGATTTGTGTGTCTGTAGGGGACAGAGAAACATGTAGATGTTAGACTTGTGGAATTACCTTCAGTGGGGGGAAGAAGGGAGACAAGGACTAGAGCTGACATATTTACTTAGAGTGAGTTGTATTTTCACCCAGCAAAGCTTTGATGAGGTTTGATGAACCAACAAATCTTCTCATTCTGGGCTGAGGACATTTGGATCGTGACTGTAGGTGACCGGAGACCATTGTTGCTCCACTGCGGGAGGTTTTCTCCAGCTTGGAAACATGTCATAATGCCTGGAGATGCTTTTGGTCTTTATGCTGGGGGAGAGGGTCGTGCTGCTGAATATCTTAACATGCGTAGGCTGTACCCCTGAAGTGAAGAATTAGATGGCTCCAAATGTCAGGAGTGTCAAGGTTGAGAAGCCCCGCCTTTGAGGTTTCTGCTGTGTGTGGATGTGCTTGTGTGAGGTGGCATTTAGAAGCATCTTAGATCACAGAGGAGGAGTGTGTATGTCTTCATCCACAGCCTCACTTTGTACTCTGTGGAAATAACAATACTGGGTCATAGGTGAAATGTGTGAACAAGTAAAAGATTCCTTAAAAAATCACAGTCCTCCCACTACTGCTTTTATGCATGTTACCTGGGTCAGCTTCTAATGGCTTCCTTTCTTGAATACCAAGCATGTCTATTGGCAAGGTTTTCCACATACCTTTCTTAAAAGTTAATCAGTGGCTTAATATTTAAGGAACATGTCAGGTGTTTTGAAATAACACAGGTAAGAGCAAAAGAGCTAAAGATGAAATACATCAAAACCTCTTCTTGTTTTGATGTTCTTGTGACGGTTTCCATTTTAAACATCTTCTGTCCGTAGTGTCAGTGTAGAAACACTTTTCTTTAGAAAAGCCTTAACTGTTTGTAAAAGCAATCAAAATAAATCAAGAAGGGAGAGACCAGCTATAGAGAAGTGAGCCTCTTAATCTTATTTGAAGGTGGGCTTATCTAAATAATTATGTATTAAAGAAAACAGAGTATGTATTTAGAGTAATATTTATTTGGAACAAGGGCAAGAAACCAAAAACATCCATCTATTTTATACAACAGAGAGATAAAGACAGTGCATCAGCTTTCCTTAGCTACTTAGCCGCCTCGCCACACTGTCCCCCAAAAAGAACGTATAGGAAGTACTAGCCGTTCCCATAAAACGGGAGCATCACTGTCTTTTTAAAATTTCCTTTCCTGCATAAAACCAGAAATTTGTTACAGCTCGGCAGCTTGAAGATAGGGATATTTTGTGTTTTCCTAAGTCAGGAAGGCATGGGGCTTTTTAAAGAATTTCATTTTAAAAATAGAAGTGACAAGATAACTTTCTCATTTAAAATATATTATGGTACTTGGTAACAGGAAAAAAAAAATGTATTCCTCCTACAAACTTATTTTCCTGCGGAGACAAGACTCAGTTAAGTGGGCAGATGTTCTCAAGAGTTATTTTAATAGAATCCTATTTCTGAGTCCTTTGTCTCAGCTTACAGCCCTGCTCCGTGTGCGCTCCGGGCTGACACTCGCAGGCTGTTAATCACTCTCTTCTCTGTTAGGTCAATCCCCCGCTTGGTTTTCACCTTCACTGTGCGTTCCTTCCTCAATCCTTAACTCCTAAAGGAAAGTGAAACTTGTATTTTGGCTACCCGGGCGGCTCTTACTATGTCTCTCTCTTCTGAAAGAACATCGGGGATTAAGTGTTTCACAAAAACCTTTATCCTGGATACAGTATGTGCTTATGGAAGCCCCTCCCTCTTTGCGTTCTATCAACTATGAACAGTTTCTTTTTTACAAGTAGTAGTGCTTTACAGTCCAGGACAGCTTTGCTAGTTTTAGGAGTCAGTGGTGAATCTGTCTTTAGAAATACGCTCTGTGTTTTCCAATTAAATGACAGGATTGTGGTAAATGATTCCGTAAGGCATCAATACATGCTTATTTATTAAAATACACTTCAATCTTTAAACAAAACTAGGCAATTCAGTTAGGAATTGGCCTATTTGTGATGAATGCCTGAATCCATCATCTTTCCCCCAAGATCCGTTTCTAGATTTCTCATCAGCATTGTCTTGGATCCCCATGGTCCAGTGAGGAGATACCAGCACTTCTGTGCTCTGAAGGTGAGATAATTGGATTTCATCCATTTCCTCGGCAGGGAGTTTATTCCCAGACTTCTCACCTCACTCCACCTCAGCTGGTCTTTTCTCTCAGACTCCTTTTTGTTCTACATTCTCTCATCTTCTGGGGACACAGGTTTCCTGGCTGAGGGCACTACCTTGGTCACAAGCTTCCTAGAGCTGAGAGAACCAAGTGTTCACTTGCCCCTGAATGTCCATTGCTTCCTTGCTGACCCCTCACTTCAGCCACATGTCTCCTGCTCGCCCTTCGCTGTCCCTCTTACCTTCTCTTGGATCTCTAGGCACCTGTCAGAGCTGCTTTCGAATCATCCGTGTAGCTCTGATACCTGCCAGGAGCACACAGGTCTCCACTGCTGAGTGGAAGAAAGTTTGTCTTTGGAACAGTTGTAAAGATTTTTCTGGACAGTATTTCATGTTCAATTTTAACTCTGTGTAAATACAATGAAGTCTGTCAACATTTATATAACTTTTCTGTCCTGGAGACGGTATTTTAAATTGAAGGTTCCTCATCTTTGTACCTACTTGGGACCAGACTAAGGCATTCAGAAAATAAGGAATGACTAGTCAGCACTATGCGTATGGTCAACTCTGCATAGCACTTACTTGTCTAAACTATTACTTAAACTCTGGTGTAAGCAGAAAGATTGATGGATGCAGAGTCTAGATTCAGATACTGCTCGTGGTGTGGAAAGCTCTGGTGTTTGGTCTGGAACCATCTGCCTCCTTTTCTGGGGAGGTTCTGGGGACAATTCACAAGAAGGACAGTACATAAATGTGCTTTCAAAATGACACCACTCTGTACAATTTTAAGGTGAAACTGTTGTGATATTGGGGGCTGAAAAAAATACAACTTGCATAGACTTGACCCCAGTGCGTCCATCCATCGAGTGCAGTCTCTGACACAGTAAATAACCCATTTAGCGCTATGCCTTTCTCAGTGTTGGCACCTTCTGATTTCAGTAGCAGCTGGTTATTCTAGATCACAGATCTGCCTTACTCGGGCACTGCTCTTGGTTTGGAGGGGACTCACTGGGTAACACCTCAGTGTTGGGTCAGAACCTGGAATGGTGGCTGCACTCAGAGAAGGTACCGTAAGCCGTCACTTCCGCCGGTAATGGAACCATTCTGTCCCCTTGTCATGCCGCGTCGCGTTTGCTGCCTCCAGTAGGGGCCTCTGCTGGGGAGGAGGTAGGTACTCAGCATTGCGCTCGGGCACCTCTGTTCAAATGCCGTTTGGCTATTTGCAAAAACTGTGACTTTGGGCAGGTTGCTTAATACCACCGGACCTCAGTTTTCTCTCCTGTATAAACCACAGGAAAAAAATAACCACTGTTAACCTTAGAGTTGTAATGAATTTGAAATTACTAGGTGTCTTCCCTTCATTTTTAAGGTGTCCTGCATTCACGAGAAAGTAACTGTTAGGATTTAGTCATGCCTCATTTTATTGTACTTCACAGATACTGTGTTTTGACAAATTGAAGGTTTGAGGCAACCCCGCACTGAGTGAGTCTATCAGCACGATTTTTCCAACCGCCTTTGCTCACTTTGTGTATTTGTGTCACAGTTTGGCAATTTTTGCAATACTTCAAATCCTCTATCAGTGAAAAGAATATGACTCACTAAAGGCTCAGATGATAGTTAGCAATTTTGAGCAGTAAAATATTTTTTTAATCACGGTATATATACATTGAGGGTTTGCTTTTTTAAAATAGATACAGTGCCATTGCACCCTTAATAGACTATAGGGTAGTGTAAACCTGACTTTTATATGCACTGGGAAGTTGTGTCACTTACTTTATGGTGGTGGTCTGGATTCCTCCAAGGTAGGCTTGTGTAACGCCTGCTTTTTCTTGAACTTGACTTTCAGAGTTCTGAGGCAGTTTTAGAATCCATTGGGGTATTTTTAAAAAAAGCAACCTGTTACTATTTAAACAACAACGAAAGGTTAATCTACTTCCACCCCTAATCCACACACACTACCCGCAGCTTTGGAGCTTGGTCCTCTACCAGCCTACTGGGTGGGGTCCCCTTAAAAAACCTGTCACAGTCTTTTTTGTCCTTTGACATCTATGGGAATAACTAGTCACGCTGATGGTTTTTTCCCCTTAATTTCTCATCTTTACCTGCAAACTCAGAGAACTGGGGTGCTACTTTCTGATTCATGGGCTTGCAGCATGAATCACTGTATTGGCAGGCGGCTGTGGGGATGGTGAGGTGAAGGGCAGTCGCAGGTAAGCCAGCGAACTGGTCGAGAATGTGGGCTTGCGAAGGGGCGCCAGTGCTCCCCCTCCTAACTTGGCGCCCAGTTGACTCAGGCGGTTACTCACCTAGCTGGAACGGCATGGAGAGGTGAGCACCTTCGGGGATGAAAATGTTGTCTGTTCTGTCTTGACACTCTTGTCAGCAGCACTCACACCTGCGGTATCAGCATCCACCACTGTTACCTGCAGCCAGAGACGGAGACACAGTAACAGCTAGTATTTCCTGACAACACAGTGACTGGTGCAAAGTCAGCCAGGGCTTTTACGTGGGTCGGCTGTATCCCCTTGCCATCCTTTGGGGGGGGCTCTATTTTCCCCCCATTGTACAGGTGAAGAAACCGAAGCTGAGAATAAAACAGCTCGTCCGAGCTCCTTTAAAGAAGGCCGCACAGTCTGAGGTCTTACTACCTACATCATAATGTTAGCCAACTGCATAAAAAAGAAATGGTGTTTTTCCGTTAAGTATATGGGTTGGATTCCTTCCTTATGGTGACACCTATACGCAGTCTTGGAAGCCAGTGTCCTAACCTGCATTGAGCTTTATGTTGCCTGGATTTGGAGGGAAGAAACCGCGTCACAAGTGTTACGTGCCTTTGTCTTCCAGCTTCCATTGTGATTCAGAAATGGTGGTGTCACATGGATCCTTGTTTGGAAGGAGAGGACTGCCGAGTGCTGCCCGATTACTCAGGTTGGTCCTGTAGCAGTGGCAACAAAGTCAAAACTACCAAGGCAAGTATAGACAGAGCACAGCTGTACTTGGCAGCTTCCGCTTCCTGTAACCTGCCCCCTCCATTTCATCCTGCCGCCAAGAGGGAGGGTAATGTTACGTTGGTAAAGTTCCGTGGGCAATGCCCCTCTACCACTCGGGCCCTGTGAAAAGCGCGTTTCTCAGCATCACCCTCCATTTCAGATTTATGGAGTTAGGACTGGTGGAGGGATGCCTTATCTGAAGCAGGGCTGCTGAATTCATTTCAGCTCCTTCACGGGCCGATTTAAAGTAAAGGTTTCAGAGTTGACAGTCCCGTGCATCAAACCAGCGTGGCCAGACCCCACATCCTGGTGACTCACTGAAATAGAATACCTGCCACCTCGGAGGAGATTTAGTCTGGCTGAATTGGCTGAAGACTCCAATTCAAGCCTTGTAAGTCGTGTTTCCTGCCCATTCATCCTCGTTCTAGTTGCGTCTCTGAAACACACCATTTTCTACCCAGTTCTCGAGCCAGAAACTGAACTTCTTTCTCCTCTCCTGCTGTCCACACTCTTGTTTTGTCTTAGGGACTGGTACTCCCACACCCCGCCCCCTCTCTGCATCACCCTAGTTACCACCCCCGGGCGGTCTCCACTGTGTCTGGATGACCAACATTGCTTCCTCATATCCACTCTTGCTTCCCTTCCTGCCTGTTCTCCATAGAAGGGAGTCATTTTTGTGAGTTGCAGATCTGCTAAGCTGGTCCACCCCCAAATCTCTGAGTGGCTTCTCTGTGCTCCTAGCTCACCTCTGCTTGTGTGGCCCTCACTAGATAACTCTGCAGAGCACCTACCTTCGTTCTTTCTGCTCCAACCGTCTCAGCCTCGGTTAGTCCTCCTTCTATGGTGCTTTGCCAGCTGCAAAGGAATGCGCTTTCTGCCATTCTTCTCTAGAAAGAAATCATTATTCAGGGAATCCTTCACGGATAGGATGCACATCCCTTGTATCTCTGAGTGCATCATGTAAAACGCACTCAGTTTACACACATTGCTCCACTTACTTGCTTCATTCTGTCAGCTTCCTGTCTGGGAGCAGAGCGGTGATGTTAGGGCCCCTTGCTGGGTTGCTCACCCAATAGTCCCAGAGCTGGCTGAATAGCTCCACACTGTTTCTTGTACAAAAATTAATAAAACAGGTCAGTCTAGGATTCTAATGAGCTACACACACTGGAATGGAATGACTGCTTAGTCCTGGTTGCTGTGTCAGCTTTGGCCCCCTGAGGAGGAAAAATATCCCTTGAATGGTTTCTCACCTTGCTTACATTTCCCTCTTTATGAGTGTTTTGAATTACTCAAGTTCTCAGTCATCTTCAGCCACTGAGGGCAAGAACAGGTGAGTTCTCCTATGTATGCACATGAGGTATTATAATAAACAAGATCTTATTTAAACAAGTCATTAATAAAAGATTAAGTCTAAAACATACTATTGTAAAACAAGATTTAAAAATAAACTTTACATGTAAATTTTAGCTGATATTTATTACATCTCAGATTAATAGTCTAGTATGTTGTCTGATTTATTCTTTATAAAATAATTCCAAAATCAAGACCATTTTAACATTAATTACAATTATCAACTAAGCTGTCCTTGTTAGTGATATCATGATCACTAGGTTAAATAACCTGATCTATGCTTCTTTATCCAGGGCAGGAGAAGTTCATGGAGGTTATTGGTAGAGGAAGGAAGTTAATACTGCCACCATTTAAAAAAATTGGAGTATAATTGCTTTTCAGTGTTATGGCTGATTCACTTAATTGTGAACAGCAAAAAATATGGATGCATCTATCACCTCTCTCCCGTCCCCCACCCATGTAGGTCATCACAGAGCACCAAGCTGAGCTCCCTGTGTCATACAGCAGCTTTCTACTAGCTGTCTATTTTACACATGGAAGTGAATATATTGGAGAAGGCAATGGCACCCCACTCCAGTGTTCTTGCCTGGAGAGTCCCAGGGATGGGGGAGCCTGGTGGGCTGCTGTCTATGGGGTCGCACAGAGTTGGACACGACTGAAGCGACTTAGCAGCAGTGAATATATGTTATACCCTAAGGAAACCCTAATTCTAAAAGACACACACACCCACTCGTCACTGCAGCACTGTTTCCAACACTGCCATCATTTTCATCCGCTCCGCTTCTAACCCGCTCCCACAATCTTTCGATCTGGGTAAACCCAAGTGTGCCTGTTAAGCAAATCCTGCCTTAAGATAATTAATTCCACTGTCCTTTCCCATGGGCCCCCCTCAGCCTCTCTTCCCTTACCTCTTCCGAAATCCAAATCTGGCAGTGGCCAAAGAGCTAGGGTCTTAAATCTGTCAACCATAAATCTTTCCTTTTTTCATGTTTCTTGTAGACTAAGAAATAATAGAAGCATAATCTTGCAAAACGTTGACTCTTACACAGAAATATAAAATAAGATACTGAGCACCAGTCAGCTGTGTTCTGGGACAGAATGCATCTGAGGAGCCCCTTGCTTGCGCAGCTCCCTGCTGTTTCCATACAGTTCACGAGGGTATTTGCAGGAAGTGGGCCTGGAGGGGTGTTGTAGCTCTATGTGCTGGGATTAGGAGTTTGCTCTAGCGAATCCTCAACGGCAGTGACATTTCATTTAGCGCTGTGAAAAGCTGCAGAAGCATAATACAGTTCCCCCAGCCCTCATGCTACATAGCTACTTTTCGTTTTTCTTTTTTGTGATACAGCACTGGGGAATAATCTTGGAGTCATAAAACTTTGTTTCCTTTAGTAATCCAAGTCGGTGTGACTTGAACTATATAAAACATTTTATGTCTTTTATGGAGCTTATGCACATAGAGTAAATTCATTTGTGGAATGGCGACTGGCATCGAGCTCACAAAAGCTGTGTCTTAAAATTGACACTGGACCTCACACCCTAGGTGAGACCACAGTCACATAAAGGTAGAACACTTACCGCTCTCAAGGGGGTATTATTAACTATATAGCAAAATAGTTTGCATTTTCATTAACAGTCCATGCATGGCAGCATCACAACACAGAAAGGCGAAAAGAAAAAGATCAGCTACTGTCAGGCATCTAGTCCAAATTTTCTTTTCCACTGAAATGCGAATGTAACAAAGTTAGCAGTCAACCTGAGATATGAATAGTCTTAGATGAAGATAGGAACATGAGTGTGGACAGCTCCCTAACCAGCAAGGCAGACACTGAGTTGATTCTGCTTGTATTGTTTTCAATATCCCCAGAGAGGAGGCGGGTACTGCTTTGTTGGGGGAAATCTAACTTCTCTGACATCCTGCCTTGATTTTCCTTCCTTAAATTCTGAGTTTTATTACCTGAAAGTGAAAAGTGTAAGTTGCTCAGTTGTGTCCAACTCTTTGCAACCCCCTGGACTATACAGGCCATGGAATTCTCCAGGCCAGAATACTGGAGTGGGTAGCCATTCCCTTCTCCAGGGGATCTTGCCAACCCAGGGATCAAACCCAGGTCTCCCACATTGCAGGTGGATTCTTTAGCCACAAGGGAAGCCCAAGAATACTAGAGTGGGTAGCCTATCCCTTCTCCAGTAGAACTTCCCGACCCAGGAATCAAACCAGGGTCTTCTGCAGTTGCTAAATGTGCTAAGTCATTTCTCCCTATTTGAGTTGTCGGTATTAAGACTCCTTACAAGTGTGCAGTGTCTTCTTAGCACTACAGGCAATGGTTTGAAGGGTGTTTTTGTCGCTTGCAAATACAAGCAAATCACACGTTGAAGTTTGAGAAGCTTTAGATTTTTACATGTTCCTAATTTCAAGACCTCTAAGAGTAAAGAAGTATGTGTTGCGAGTGGTTATTCCCACCGAGGGACAGTTTTGCCCTCAGGGAGATGTTTGGCAATGTCCGAGGATGTTTTTAGTTGTCACACACTGGGGAGGGGGTTGCTGTGGGCTTCTGTGGTTAGAGGCCAGAGATGCGGCTCAACATCCTGAAATGCACAGGGCCGTCCCCGCGACAGAGTTACATAGCCCCACATAGCAGTAGTGCTAAAGCTGGAAAAAACTTCATCCAATAGGGTAGTTCTTTTGGTAACTGTGTGTGTAAGTATCCTACCTGATCCCATTGCTTCCTTTTGTTCTTCAGAGTTTCTATTCAGTGTCCAAGCGTTTGCAGTATTTCCTACTGGAAAAGCTAGAGGGAGGCGGTAAGACACTCTCTTCCACACCTCCCTCTCCCTCAGGATCTAAGGTGACCGATTCCTCTGGTTCCTTCCTCACTGGTCCCTAATCGATACCCTTCCCTCTGGCTCTTGGTCTACTGCAACGGGTCATCCTCATCCTCTCTACCACCATGTTATAACTGTTTAATGATACCAGTGGCTGTAGAACAACCATCATGGGAACTTGTTAAAAACACAACTATTTTGAGCCTCATTCTAGGGTGTTCTGGGATGGGGTTCAGAAATCCATACTTTAAGAACAAGTGTTCTTAGGGAGATTCTGATGAGTAAACAGTATACCCTCGGTTTTTGAGCTCCCTACCTGCTCTCGGTTCTCACCTTTGTCTTGGCTTTCTGTGCCACGAGGGTGAGGTCCCTGCCCAGGTTCCTTCCTGGAACCATCGATGGATGCCCCTTGGTAACTGCTAGAAAATGTAGGATATAAGCATCTTGGGATGGGCCTTCATGGCCACTCAGCAGACAGGCCTCTGTGTCCACACCTTCCTCTTCATCCCCTCCCACTTCTCAAGTCTACTTGTCTTTCAAGGTTGCGCCGAGGCGACTCTTCTATCCTGAAGTCTTAGCTTCTCTGATCCCTAGAGCCAGAGCCTGAACTTTTCGGGGCACTGTGTCACATGAGAGTGGAGCTGAGAGCGACATGATAGCAGCCTTTTATCCGCCAAGATGCAATGCACCTTCCGCCTACAATCAATGAGACAAAAATTTTCAAATCAACCAAATCTGAAAGTACCTCTTCCAATTGTCAGTGCAGAAAGGTTCCCAAACAGGTTGGATGTGGAGAATGAGCTTCCTCAGATAAGATGCTTTTGAGAATTACATCCTAGATGTAGACTGCTACTTGGCTGACTGTAAAGATGGTTGGGTTTGAAACAGATGCATGAAAGAAAGATCCAGGAAGAGCTACCATGACAACAGTCACTGTTCCTTGAGCACTAACCCCACGACAGGCAGCGAGCACACCCTTCGTGCAGTTTCATTCCCTTCTCGCAACAACTTAAGGAGGGTAGATGCTACTGGTTTTCATTTAGCGGACGAGGAATCTGAGGCTGAGAGAGAGAGTCCTCCCTGCTCAGAAAGTGACCAGCTTCCTCCTCCGGCTGCACAAGCCTAAGACCCGAGAGTTGTCCTTGACGCCTCTCTCACACATCCTGTATTTGTCACGAGTCCTGGTGGCTCCCCTCTTACCAAGTGGTCTCTCTGAGTTGTTGACAGCCTGGAACCACATTGCTTGTCTCATCTCTGTGCCTCCCTCAGAAAAAGGCCGAAATCCTTGCGTTTCCCTCTCCCTAGACAGTTCTTGGCTCAAGTAGTCAGGGCGCCATTCTGTCAAGTTTCCCTGTAGGCACCTCCTCCCCCGACAAGCCTCTGTGAAATAGCGGCCGTCTCCCCTCCCTGCCCCAGTCCTGGGCTCCACACACTATGTCACCTTTGATATACTTTTCTTTTACCTGTTTGTCCAGCCCTTTTCCTCTAGACTAGCAATAAGCAAGCTATGTCTATTGAGCCAAATCTGGCCCTTAGCTTACAGGTCATTGAAACAGCAGAGAAAGAATGAGTTGTACTTTTTTTAATGGTTGGGGAAAAAAACAAAAGGACTATGTATTTCTTAACATGAAAATTTTGTGAATTTCAATTTGAACATCCCAAAATCAAGATTATTGGGACCTAGCAATGCCCACTGGTTTATGTATTGCCTACGGCTGCTTTTGTGGTATAAAGGCAGAGTGCAGTAGATACAATGGTGACTGGCCTGCAAAACTGAAAATATCCTACTGTTTGGTGTTTCACAGAAAAACTATATCTACCCCTATTTTAGCTAAGTTCCACGAGGAAAGAGTTTTAATACTATGTGCTGAGAATACTATATAGCAAACAAAAGAGCAGTTGTAGAATACATACATAAAGGACTGTGTCAGTTAAAAGCATATCTGAAGTTTGAATACATACCTGATTGGATGATGACTATCACTGAGTAGTCGTGATGACTATGTGATCAGAGAATATAATTTACTTTAAAAGTATACTGATGGTGTAGATGGGTTAACATATTATGCTTCTATTTATTCCTAGTTGGTGTATTATCTAACTTGTACAATTTATTACATGATGAAATCAAACTATAGAAACTGCAGACCTGGGTTCTTAGATCCCAAGTAATGGTGAGCCTGGGTGCTTAAAAGTGGAAGAAACCACACATTTTTTAATGGATGTAGGTTTTCAGAAAGGGCTTCCCTCATAGCTCAGATGGTAAAGAATCTGCCTGCAATGCGGGAGACCCGGATTTGATTCCTGGGTTGGGAAGATCTCCTGGAGGAGGGCATGGCAACCCATTCCAGTATTCTTGCCTGGAGAATCCCATGGACAGAGGAGCCTGGCAGGCTGTAGTCCATGGGGCTGCAAAAAGTCAGACACGACTTAGCGTCTAAACCACCACATTTTCAGAAAATATTGTAGTTTTATAAAATAATCTATTTTTGAAAACAAAAGTTAACTACCTTGTGCTTAGTGGCTCCTTAAAAATATAACGAAGGCAGTATTCTGATCCTGATATACACTGATTTAAATCAGCACTCATCTGACAAAAGTTTAGTCCCATTAATAAAAGCATGTCTTAGCATACGTGAGTTACCTTGATGAGCAATCAATGTACCTAATCTACTGGGATTTTTTTATAAACCCCGCAAGATACAGAACTAGGGCCTATAACCATGTTGTGGAATGTTTTGGGTGTGTTTTCCTCTGCAACCTAAAAGGAAGACAAATATAAAGAAGAATTTGATGTCAACAGCTGATTGGGAGAGGTTGGTTACAGATCAAGGGGCCCGACTATTAAATTGTACACATCTGATGCAGACAGGGACTTCTGGGTCTGTTAAGAGGAAGGAATACCTGTGGTGGGTCTAGGGTGCTGAATGCTAACTTTTAAAATTCATTTCAGGTAACACGGTAGCAGAGAGAGAGGTGCCTCCACGCCGGAGGAGGGACGGGCGGCAGCGCTCTCCTGTCGGGACTGCGGTCCTGGACTCTGCGGGAAATTGTCTTAGATTTTACCCACGCCACGTGGGCATACCTGTGCTATGAATGGCGGTGTTTACTTAACTGTTCCAGCTCTCACTGCCTCGTGACTTGACTACAGTGGGTTATAACCATGGGCTGCCACACACCCAGCGGACAGCCTACCTGTATTCCTAAGGAACATACCTCCAAGAGACTCTGGACCAACAAACTGGAAGCTGGAAAAGTGGATCATCACTGAATGAAGAAGACTATTTCTGCAGCTTCTTTCTGCATTTACACAGGAGCACGGACCGGTTTCTGAGGATCCTCATCCTCTTCCTCCTGTGAACTTTTCCTTCAGCCCTGGGTTGGTCATTTGAAAGGGTCCAAATAACAAAACATTTTGGCAGAACATTTTTTTTTTTTTTTGCAGATGTAGATTGATGAACTCTGATTAACTGGTGATGAAAATTTATTTTATAAACCTTGAGGAATAGGAGGACTCATGTTGGGGTTACTGTGTGTGCATTTGTTTCAGTTTTAAAGTCTCTGCATTGTAAGGTCCTTTGGCAGGTCAGCAGAAATAAAATGCTCCCATGTAACTTCTGTGCCATTTCACCCAGTGCTAAGGAAGTGTATCAACCCCAATAGTTTATAACCAAAGCCCTCTCGTGACAGATACACAACAGAAAGGAGACCCGCTGGAATTCCTATGGCTTAAGTGTAGGCAGAGAGGTAAATCATTGAAAATATAGAACACTTTCTGTTTAGATCAAGGGTGATTTCTTAGATCCAGTTTATGTCAATCAAACTGTTTTGCTAACTCTGAGACAAAAAAGTCATTAACGGCAGAATTTTTAGACTCTGAGTTAGCCCTACGCCTTCCCTCCTTATTTATTAGTTATTTTTTAAATGTGAGTAAAATCTGAGTCATTTTTTTTCTTGGTTAAATGACTTTGCAGCAGCTGTGTCTCCACATATTCTCAGATGCTGTCATGAAGAAATTTATTACAGACAACAAGTGACCCAGATTTGAAATGCATAATGTTATTAAATAGGTACCACTATAATAATATGGAATAAATTTTATGTTAAGACATGCCAAAAACATACTTTCTGCACTGATTATGCCTGTCCTGTCACAATTATGGGAGAAAATATTATTATTGTATTGTTTGTAACAATAACAGTTACGTCTCTTCGATTTTATTCTTGCAGAAGGAATGGAGAAAGGCGATAGCTACTTGTTTGCTAAATTTTGTTTGAATCTGATTGACTAGATGCTTACCAGAATTGTTACTCTCATATTAGTAAGTAAAAAATTAGTTTCACTGATGGTGTTTGGTGTACACACTTTTGTGACTGTTTTATTCCATAAGACTTGGTGTTAACATTCTTAGGCTTGCAAATTTTTATTATCAGTGTGAAAACTTTACATAAACTTTAATGTTACTATATGGCAATTTATATAGAGATCACTACTTTGTTTCTTCTCCCAAACCTATGTTGCACTAAGGAGAATTTAAAATGTAGGAAGATTTAATTAAGTTGAGGCACATTCATAATGTTTTACATGCATTCTGCTGCCTTTAGTATAAGATGTTCCATTGTAAAAAAGCGAGTTAAAATGAAATTGTGTGGAACATGAGACAATGTCTTAGTTTTTCAGCCACACATCTGATATTTTACCCCAAACAAGATCAAGTAAAAATGACATCGCTTCACCTTGAGGTTCATTCCAGGATAAACTACTTCCAGGGAGTAAATAGTCCATTTGGGAAAGTGGCAGGTATGGAAGCTGCCATTTCATCCATTACTGCTTCACAGTGTTCTTTATACCTAGTTCGCAAGTTAGCTCTGAAATGGGTATTTGAGAGGCACTTTAGTGTTATCATTACTATTTTTCTCAGGTAGGGAAGTAGATAGGAGTCTTTGCTTTAAATTCTGTAAAAACGCAGAAAAGATACCAAAGGAGGTATCGGTCACATCAACCCCTGGCTCTCTGATGGTGGCGCAAGTGGTCTCAACACCGGAGAGACATTCGATTCTCACATCTTAGGACTTTCGGCTGCCCTGCGAGGCCTGTGGACTCGGACAGGGCCTCTCCTAAGGCAGCAGCAACCTCCTCAATTTTAGAGTGCTCCCTCAGGTTCCAGGGTGCTGCTCGGAATTACAGAGACCCCTGTAGCTCGTGCCCTTGGAGAGGTGGAATTCTGCCGACTCAGTAAATTCACACTTAGCCTTCCCAAGACCCCTCGGAGTTCTGGGGGAGAGTTTTCATCCTTTTACACACAAATACATCTATCTAACCCTTTGTCAATGCACTCTTTGCCACTGGATACACACATGAAAAATGTCACACTTCCAACATTAAAAAAATTGGAAAAATATTCAGTATTGAACTTCAACATGAGTTTACAAGAAAAACTGTATTCTTTATGTATTAAAAAAAAAAAACAAACGGAAACTCACAGTTAGCATCATTCTTGACAGTGAAGAGCTGAAAGCATTCCCTCTCGTATCAGGAAAAAGGCCTGAGTGTCCACTGTCACCACTTCTACTCAACACAGTTTTAGAAGGCCTAACCAAGGTAGTCAGAGATGAAAGGGATCCAAATTGGAAAAGAAGTAAAACTGTCCCTGTTTGCAGGTAACATGATACTACACATAGAAAATCATAACGATGCTACCAGGAAATTACGAGAGCTCATCAATGAATTCAGTAAAGATGGAAGATACAAAACTAATACACAGATGACACCAGCATTCCTATACACTAACAGGAAAAGATCAGAAAGAAAAATAAAGGAAACGATCCCATTTACCACTGCAACCAGACAAGTAAAATACCCAGGAATAAACCTACCCAAGCAGGCAATGGCACCCCACTCCAGTACTCTTGCCTGGAAAATCCCATGGGCGGAGGAGCCTGGTGGGCTGCAGTCCATGGGGTCGCTAGGAGTTGGATACGACTGAGTGACTTCACTTTCACTTTTCCCTTTCATGCACTGGAGAAGGAAATGGCAACCCACTCCAGTGTTGTTGCCTGGAGAATCCCAGGGACAGGGGAGCCTGGTGGGCTGCCGTCTCTGGGGTCGCACAGAGTCGGACACGACTGAAGTGACTTAGCAGCAGTAAGAAGACAAGAGTACTCTGAAAACTATAAGACGCTGATTAGTTGTATTGGAAAAGCTGGACGGCGACATGTAAGTGAATGACATTAGAGCATTCTCTAACACCACACACAAAACTAAATTCAAAATGGACCGAAGACTAAAACATAAGGTGGGACACTATAAAACCCTTAGAGGAAAATATAGGTGGAACACTCTTTGAAACAAATTGCAGCAACATCTTTTTTGAACTGCCTCCTAAAGTAATGAAAAAAAACCCACAAAAATAAACAAATGGGACCTAATTAAACTTAAAACATTTTGCACACCAAAGGAAACCATAAATAAAACAGAAAGCAACCCACAAAACGCAAGGAAAAGTTTAGATATGTGGCACCAACAGGGGATTAATCTCCAAATTATTCAAAGAGCTCATGCAGCCATATGTCAAACATAAAAAATCCAATCAGACAACGCACAGAAGATTTAAGTGCACATTTCTCATAAGAACACATACAGGTGGACAAAACCACATGAAGAGATGCTAAATATCACTAATAATGGAGGCAATTCAAATCACAACATCGGCTCTCAGTTCAGAATGGCCATCACCAAAAACTAAACACAACAACTCCTGGACAGAGTGTACAGAGAAAGGAATACCTCCTGTTGGTTGGAATATAAGTTGGTATAGCCATTATGGAAAACACGTTGGAAGTTTCTTAAAAAACTAAAACTATAAGTACCATATTATCCAACAATCCCATTGCTGAGCAGTAGTCGGAACACACAAGAATTTGAAAGGATACATACACCCCAGTGGTCACTGCACCGCTACTGACAACAGCTGAAAGATAAAAGCAAGCTAAACTCAGAGGAAGGGGCACAGAAGACAGTGCATATACACAGGAATTAAGAAAATGAATGCAATACTGCCATGGGCAGAAAAATGAATGGCCCTGCAGCTTATCATACAACTGTAATAAGACAAAGAATGACGGATAGGCAATGATATCACTGATGCCTGCAATCCCAAAATGGACACAAATGAACTCTTTACAAAACACAGAGAGACCCGCAGAGTTGAAAAAGAAACTTATTAAAAAAGAAAGGTAAGAAGACATGGATAAACTAGCAAGTTGGGATTAACCTGTATACAGTAATATATGTAAACTGGATAATCAAAATGGACCTACTGCACAGCACGGGGAAGCCCATTCTGTATACTATGGTAATATGCATGGGAAAGAACATGAAAAAATATATGCAGATGTGTAACCAAATCAGGTTGGTATACACCGAAAAAGAAACATACGGAAAATCTTCTGTGTTCCCATAGAAAATAAAAAAAATGAAAAAATGCCAATGATATTTCCCTCAGGTCTCAGGCACCTGGCGACGTGACACATTTCTGGAGCTTGAACAGCCTTGTGTCCCAGGGCTGGACAGGGTGGAGCAGAGGCAGTGGGGGAGGCGGTGCCAGCACGTAAGCCCACTGCAAACCGAGCGCCTGGTTCCCCGTGAGGATCCCACATCTCCAGACCCACACTGGCCCTCTTACAGCTCAGCCAAGCCCAGTGCATTGCAGTGACGCAGGCCCTTTGGGCTGGAAAACCTTTGAAAAGACCCCTGCTCTCTGAGTCTCCTGTTGGGGGGGGGTGTCCAGGTGTAACCTCCTTTCTAGAGTCGCCTCTCCTACATGTGACTGCTTCCTCTGCTTGGTGGTGTAGGCAGAGCTTGGGACTTGTCTGGAGCTTGAATTGTAAGGTGCAAGATGTAATGAGACAGGAGATCTGGACTCTTACTTCTTGCACTGCTGCTGCTGCTAAGTCGCTTCAGTTGTGTCTGACTCTGCGCGACCCCATAGACGGCAGCCCACCAGGCTCCCCCGTCCCTGGGATTCTCCAGGCAAGAACACTGGAGTGGGTTGCCATTTCCTTCTCCAATGCATGAAAGTGAAAAATGAAAGTGAAGTCGCTCAGTCATGTCTGACTCTAGCGACCCCATGGCCTGCAGCCCACCAGGCTCCTCCGTCCATGGGATTTTCCAGGCAAAAGTACTGGAGTGGGGTGCCATTGCCTTCTCCAACTTCTTGCACATTCCATTCTAATCTACAAGTGTGTTGCTTAGTCGTGTCCAACTCTTTGCGACCCCATAGACCTTAGCCCTGGAGAAGGAAATGGCCACCCACTCCAGTGTTCTTGCCTGGAGAATCCCAGGGACGGGGGAGCCTGGTGGGCTGCCGTCTATGGGGTTGCACAGAGTTGGACATGACTGAAGCGACTAACAGCAGCAGCAGCAGCAGACCTTAGCCTGCCAGGCTCCTCTGTCCATGCAATTTCCCAGGCCAGAATACTGGAGTGGGTAGCTGTTCCCTTCTCAATTCACAAGGCCTGCAGGGTTATTAAAAAAAAACACTTTGCCTTAAGGAATGTCTTGGGGCGGTAACTGAAAAAGAATTCAAAACAGGGTAGGTCTTGAAGAAGCCAATCTCAAGCGTACATTTAAAGCACAACACGGGTGTTTTGTTTTTAAAATTTTTAAACTCCCTAAAAGATGCTCCAGCATGGCTCATTTTCAGGAAAAGGAAGTGAAAACTACAAAGATGTATCCTGTCCCACCAAACAGAATGGCCATCACCAAAAACTGATAAACAGTAAATGCAGGGGAAGGCATGGAGAAAAGGGAACTCTCCTCTGCCCTTTTTGTGGGGTATGAAAATTGATAACAGCCATCGTGGAAAGCAGTATGGAGATTCCTTACTAGATGAACAAAAGAGGTACCACATGGTCCAGCCATCTCATTCTTGGACCCAGATGCAAAGACAAATCACAGCCAAGAGATGGAAGAAAAGAAAATGTCTATCCAGACATGGTTTCAATTAAGATGATGTGGTACACACACACATATATATGCACATACAATGGAATACACGTCAGTCATAAAAAAAGAATAAAATAATGCCTTTTCCAGCAACACCAGTGGACCTAAACATAATACTGAGTGACGGAAGTCGGACAGAAAAACAATAGACTCCCACTGATATCGCTTATGCTTACAACCTCAAAATAGATAGAAATGAATTCATTAATAAGACAGATAGATACCCACAGATCAAAAAGGAATGTACTGTTACCAGAAAACAAAGGTCAGAAAGCAAGGATGAACTAGGAAGTTAACATATACACAGTCACATATTTAAATGAGATAATCAACAAGCACAGAATGTATAGCACAGGGGTTCCACACAACATACTGTTATAACATGTATAGGAAAAGCATCTGAAAAACAATGGATATATGCATATGTATAAAGGAATCAGGTTGGTCTATACCGAAAAGTTCACATGGAAAATCATCTATATTCCCATAGAAAGGAAAAAATAAATTTAAAAGAAAAAACAAAATGCCAACGTTATTTCCATTAGGTCTTGGGCACCTGGCCTGGTGACACTTTTCTGGAGCTTGAACAGCCCTGATGCCAAGGCTGGACAGAGTGAAGTGGAGGCAGTGGGGGAGGTGGTGCCAGCATGTAAACCCCACTGCAAAACTCCCTGTGGAGGATCCATATCTCTAGACCCACGCGGGCCCTCCCACAGCTCAGCCAAGCCCAGTGCACTGCAGTGCGTGGGCCCTCTCAGCTGGAAAACCTTTGAAAAGACCCCTGCTCTCCGAGTCTCCTGTTGGTGGGGAATTCAGGGGCAGCCTCTTTCCTGGAGTCGCCTCTCCTACATATGACAGCACCCTCAGCATAGTGGTGTCGGCCTGGTCGGGATTTGTCTGGGGGTTGAAATGTAAGGCGGATGAAGTAATGGGACAGGAGCTCTGGACTGTTTCTTTTGGCACATTCCATTCTAACCTATAACCCAGGAACAGAACATTCTCTTTAGCTCTCCTTGCCCCAGCAACCGAGTGGGGCATTAAAAAATATTGCCACCTTGTGGACATTCCCTGTAACAACAACTTGAAACCTGGTGTTTTGGGCACCACATACTAACAGAGCTTGAGGGGCTTAAAAAAAGCACTTGCCCTTAAAGAATGTCCCAGGGAAGAAATAGAAGAAGAAAACACAGTGGATCTTGAAGAAGCCAATCTCAGGGTACATTTAAAGTACACTGTGGGTGGTTTTTTCATTTGTTTTTAAACTCATGAAAAGATGCTCCACATGGCTCATTTTTAGGGAACTGAATGAAAAGTACAATGAGGTATCATCTCCCACCCAACAGAAGGGCTGTCACCAAAAATCTACAATTAGTGAATGCAGGAAAGAGTATAGAGAAAAGGGAACCCTCTATGCCCCTTTATGGAAGAATGAAAATTGGTAACAGCCACGGTGGAGAACAGTATGGACATTCCTTAGTAAATGAACAAAAGAGGTACCACGTGATTCATACTCAAACTCTTGGGTCAGATACAAATAAAAAGCAGAATTGGAACAGGCACATGTGCCCGAATGTTCAGCAGCACCTCTGACAACAGGCAAGAGATGAAGCAAGGAAGAAGACCATCGAGACTTACATGGTTAAAGAAGTCATGGTACATAAACACAATGGACTGTTCCTCAGCCATTCAAAAGAATAAAATAATGCCTTTTTGAGCAACATGGGTGGAACTAACATGGTAACACTAAGTGATGGAGCTCAGACCGAGAACAAAATGACACTGATAACAATCGTGCCTGCAACCTCAAAATAGATAGAAATTAACTCATTTACCAAAGACAGACACCCACAGTTCAAAAACGACTGTGTCATTCCCAAAAAAGAAAGTGGGAAGGGAGAGATAAACTAGGAGGTTGGGATTAACATATACACAGTAATATATTTAAACTAAATAATCAACAAGCACTGACTGTGTAGCACAGGGAACTCCACTCAACACACTGTAACACCATGTATGATTAGAGAATTGAAAAAGAAATGATGTATGCATGGGTGTAACTGAATCAGGTTGGTGTACACCGAAAAGGATATGCATGGAAAATCATCTATGTTCCCATAGAAAATAAAAATTAATTTAGAAAGGAAAGAAAAATGGCAACGATATTTCCCTCAGGTCTGGGGCACCTGGCCCGGTGACACATTTCTGGAACTTGAACAGCCGTGCGTCCCAGGGCTGGACAGGGTAGAGCGGAGGCAGTGGGGAGGGGCTGGGGCAGGGCGGTGCCAGCACGTAAGCCCCACTGCAAACCGAGCACCTGGTTCCCTGTGAGGATCCCACATCTCCAGACCCACACGGGCCCTCCTACGGCTCAGCCAAGCCCAGTGCACTGCAGTGACGTGGACCCTGTCAGCTGGAAAACCTTTGAAAAGACCCCTGCTCTCTGAGTCTCCTGTTGGTGGGGTCCCCAGAGGCAGCCCCCTTCTTGGAGGCACCTCTCCTCCCTGTGGCCGCTCCCTTTGCATAGTGGTGTAGACAGGGCTTGGGACTTGTCTGGAGCTTGAACTGTAAGTTGGAAGAAGTAATGAGACAGGAGCTCTGGATGGCTTCTTCTGGGATATTCCATTCTAATCTACGACTCAGTAACAGGAATTCTCTTTAGCTTTCCTTGCCTGAGCCACCTGAGTGGGGGGTGGTGGAAATCAGAAAATGCTGCCGCCTTGTGGCCATTCCCCGGAACAACAGCTGTAAACCTGGTGCTTCTGGGTACCACATACTCAAAAGGCCTGAGGTGTAAAAACCCCACTTGCCCTTAAGGATGTCCCATGTAGCGAATTGAATAACAATGGAAAACACAGTGGACCTTTAAGAAGCCAATCTCAAGGATATATTTAAAGCATACCGTAGGTTTGTATTTTTTTGAAGCACGTGAATATATGCTCCACGTGCCTTATTATTACGGAACTGAAATCCAAAGGAGAATGAAGGATCACGTCTGTCTGGTGGTCCAGTGGTTGAGTCTGCCTGCCAGTGCAAGGGACGTGGGTTTGATCACTGCCTTGGGGAGATTCCACATGCTGCGGAGTTGTTAAACCTGTGCGTTATATCTACTGAGCCCACACCCTACCGCCCGCCAGTGCCAACTACTGAAGCCGGTGCGTCCTAGAGCCCACGCTGTATAGTAAGGCAAGCCACCACAATGAGAAGCCCGTGCGCTGCAACGAAGAGCAGCCCCCGCTCGCCACGACTAGAGAGACCGCACAGCAACAAAGACCCAGGGTAGCCAAATATAAATAATAAATAAATGAACCTTAAAAAAAAACCCACGAGGTATCGTGTCACACAGGTCACAGTGGCCATCATCATGAAGTCTATAAACAATAAATGCTGAAGCGGTTGTGGAGAGAAGTGAACTGTTTGTGGGAACGTAAGTTGGTACAGTCAGTATACAGAACCGTATGGATTTTCATTAAGAAAAAGAAAAGTAAAATAGGTACTTTACTGGTGGTTCAGTTTCAAGACTTGGTGCTCCCAATTCAGGGGCCAGTTTCCGTCCCCAGTCAGGGAATGAGATCCCAGATATCACAAGTAAGAGTTTTCAGGCCATGATGAAATATCCCACACGCATCACTGAAGTTCCTGCGTGCCTCTGCTAATTATAAATAAAGAAATAAATAAAGAGGATCGCACATTCCGAAAGTAAAGATTGCTGCATGCCACATGATGACTGAAGAAGGTGCATACAGCAAGTAGGACCAAGCACAGACAGAGAATTATTAAAAAAAAAAGAAACAAAAAACTAACCATAGTGCTCCCATATGATCCAGCAATCCCATTCCTGGGCATAAATCCAGAGGAAACCATACTTTGAAAAGACACATGTACCCCAGTGTTAACTCCAGTACTGTTTACAATAGCCAAGACACAGTTGTAACCTAAATGTCTATTGAGAGATGATTGGATAAAGAAGTCACATGTGTATATGTATACACACACACACACACACACACGCACAATGGAATACTACTCAGGCATAAAGAAAATAAAATGATGTCATTTGCAGCAACACAGATGGGCCTAAATATTACCATACTAAATGACATACTTCAGAAATTCCATATGCTAACACTTACATGTGAAATTTTTTTAAAAATGAGACAAATGAACTTGTTTACAAAACAGAAAGAGACTGACAGTTACCGAAAACAATCTCATAGTTACCAAAGGGGAAGGATGTGGGGAAGGAATAAACCAAGAGCTTGGGACGAACATATATACACTACTATGCATAAGACAGATAAGGTCCAGCAAGGGCCTTATTATACAGCACAGGAAATTCTACTCAATACTCTGTGATAACCTATTTGAGAGAAAAATCTAAAGAGAATGAATATATTTCCATTAGAACTAAATCATACCCAAAACTAAGACAGTATTTTAAATCCACTATATTCCAATAAAATTTTAAATAGAAACAAGAAATCGACCCCAAAGAATAATTTTTAAAAAAATACTATTGGTCTGGTATAATATGAAAAATTAATTGAGCTGCTGTTAGTATGACTTATATACTATGAGCATGTTAAAGTTCTCTATCCCACTGTATACCCTGGCAGTAAACCAGCCCTTCTCTACGAAAGTTTCAGTTAGAGGCTGTGTAAATGCTGATGGATCTCAAGTATATATTCCATGGATTTCTAAGGCCTTTTGAAGATGCAGTGATACTGAGCCCATATTCTTCCATGCCAGTGTCATCAGCTGGAGTGGAGACAGCAGCCCCTTCAATTCACAATACCACCCCCTACCCATCCCAGCCTAATGCCCTGCCCACTCGGCCGGCAACCCTCACTTGAATATTCAATATCTGCTCAGAGTATGGTATCTTGGAAAGAACTGGTTAGTGCACAAAATCAGGAGTTGACATCTGTCAATGTCTGTGAAACAGCCTCATCGAGATGCCTGCATCATTCAGCTCAGTTCAGTCGCTCAGTCGTGTCCGACTCTTTGCGACCCCATGGACTGCAGCATGCCAGGCTTCCCTGTCCATCATGCTTGTGTCATATTAATAGGTAATTTCTCCAGGACTGGAGCATGCTTCTGCACAAAATTCTTAGTGATGGGCAATTAGGGACTCACTGACCAAGGATTAAGCCACTGCTGAGCTGGTCCCTCTGAATGAGGCAAAGCGTTATTAAGAATTGTACCTAAAATTAAAGTTCCACCTGGGCTCTCCTATACCGTGTGCTTAGTCACTCAGTTGTCTCCAACGCTTTGTGACCCCGTGGAATGTGGCTCACCAGGCTCCTCTGTCCATGGGGATTCTCCAGAATCCTGGAAGAATTCTCCAAGAATACTTGGGTGGGTAGCCATGCCTCCTCCAGGGGATCTTCCCAATCCAGGGAAGAACCCAGGTCTCTCGCACTGCAGGTGGATTCTTTTACCAGCTGAGCTACAAGGGAAGCCCTTGGAAAGCCCTTGGAAGCCTAGGGAAAATTGGCAAAGTGTGGTCAAATTCACCCAACCCGGGTTTGTTAGTAAAGCTGTATTAGAACACAGCCATGCTGAGTGTTTGTGGAGCACCTCAAGCTTTGCACGACAGCAGAGCAGACGGTGACAGAGCCCTCATGTTCCACAAACTCTACAGTATTTAATCTGCAGAGGAGTTGGCCAATTCATGCTCTATTCAATGGAAGAACATAAAATTCTTTTTTGAGTTCACTGAAACACTGCAACACTGGCAGAGAGCTGAAGAAAATTCAAAGTTTGAATGTAGGTTCTGCTACTCATTTCTCAAAGGTTTCTACTCCATCAACTGCAGTTTCTGTATAAAACGGGGATAAGGGGATGATGATATATATGGCCTGAAGGAGTTTTTTTTATAAGAATTTTATATCAACAAACTCTTAGCATGGTGGTGAGCAAATAATAAACCCTTGTAAAAGCTGTGCCTCTGTTATGAGCAACCCATAATCCAGTAGTCACCTCATACAAAAAAAGCAAAGGACTGCCCTGCCGCTCCAGTGGATAGGAATCTGCCTGCCAAAGCAGGGGACATGGGTTCAATCCCTGGTCTAGGAAGACCCCACATGCCCTGGGACAATGAAGCCCATGTGCCACAGCTACTGAGCCCACCTGCCCTAGAGCCTGTGCCCTGCAACAAGAGAAGCTGCCACAGTGAGAAGTCTGTGCGGCGTGACTAGAGAGTAGCCCCTGCTCACCACGACTAGAGAAAAACTTGCACAGTAATGAAGACCCAGTGCAGGGGGAAGAAAAAAAAAGCAAACAGCAGACCCTGGGCTCAAAAGTGGGGTGTGAGTTTTTCAAGCGGACACAACTGATGGGAATTGGGGTCCGCTAAGATTAGACCCGCCCCTTCATGGGTCACGGCATTGTTTGGTGAAGGGGCTTGTGTAACTCAGTGAAGCCATGAGCCATGCCATGCAGGCCCAGCCAAGATGCATGGGTCATGGTGAAGAGTTCTGGCAAAATGTGGTCCACTGGAGGAGGGAATGGCGAACCACTCCAGCATTCTTGCCGTGGGAACCCACGAACAGTATGAAAAGGCAAAAAGCCATGACACTGGAATATGAGCCCCAGGCTGGAAGGTGTCCAGTCTGCTGCTGGGGAAGAGCGGAGGACCGCTAGTCGTAGGTCCAGAAAGAACGAAGCAGCTGGACCAAAGCAGAAACCATGCTCAGTTGTGGATGCTGCTGGTGGTGAAAGTAAAATCCAATTCTGTAAAGAACAGTATCACGTAGGAACCTGGGATGTTAGGTCCATAAATTAAGGTAAATTAGACATGGTCAAGCAGGAGACGGCAAGCATGAACATCAGCGTCTTAGGGATCAGTGAACTAAACTGGATCGAATGGGCAAATTTAATTCAGATGGCTGTTTTCTACCTACTACTGTGGGCAAGAATCTCTTAGAAGAAATGGAGACGCCCTCATAGTCAACAAGAGTCCAGAAGGCAGTACTTGGGTGCAAACTCAAAAACGACAGAAAAATGGTTTCTAAGGCAAACCATTCAACTCACAGGAATCCAAGTCTGTGCCCCAACCACCGATGCTGAAGAAGCTGAAGTTTATCAGTTCTGTGAAGACCTATAAGACCTTATATAACTAAAAAAACAAACTATAAAACAACAACAAAAAAAGATGTGCTATTCATTGTAGGGGACTGGAATGCAAAAGTGGGAAGTCAAGAGATACCTGGCTTAATAGGTAAGTTTGGCCTTGGAGTACAAAATGAAGCAGGCAAAGGCTAACAGAATTCTGCCAAGAGAACACACTGGTCATAGCAAACACAGTTTTCCAACAACATAAGAGACGACTCTACACATGGACATTACTAGATGGTCAATACCGAAATCAGACTGGTTACGTTCTTTGCAGCCAAAGATGGAGAAGCTCTATACAGTTAGCAAAAACAAGACCAGGAGCTGACTGTGGCTCAGATCATCACCTCCTTATAGCAAAATTCATATAGCAAAAACCTAACATTATAGGCTTAAACTAAAGAAAGTGGAGAAAACCACTGGTCATTCAGGTATGACCTAAATCAACTCACTTATGATTATACAGTGGAGGTGATGAACAGATTCAAGGGATTAGATCTAGCAAACACAGTGCCTGAAAAACTATGGATTCAGGTTCATAATTCTGTACAGGAGGCAGTGATCAAAACCATCCCCACGAAAAAGAAATGCAGGAAGGCCAAATGGTTGTCTCAGGAGGCTTTCGAAGTAGCTGAAGAAAGAAGGGAAGTGAAAGATACTGGAGAAAGGGAAAGATGTACCCAACTGAATGCAGAGTTCCAAAGAATAGCAAGGAGAGATAAGAAAGCCTTCTTGAATGAACAGTGGGAAAAAATACAGGAAAGCAATAGAATGGGAAAGACTAGAGATCTCTTCAAGAAAACTGGAGATATCAAAGGAACATTTCATGCAAGGATGGGGATGATAAATGACAGAAAAACTAAAGACCTAACAGAGGCAGAAGAGGTTAAGAAGAGCTGGCATGAGTACACAGAACTGTACAAAAAAGTCTTACTGACCAGGATAACCATGACGGTGTGGCCATTCACCTAGAGCCAGACATTCTGGAGTGTGAAGTCAAGAGGATCTTAGGAAGTGTTGCGCCAAATAAAACTAATGCAGGTGGTGGAATTCCAGCAGAGCTATTTCAAATCCTAAAAGATGATGCTGTTCAAGTGCTGCACTCAGTATGTCAGTGAATTTGGAAAACTCAGCAGTGGCCACAGGACTGGAAAACGTCAGTCTTCACCCAAATTCTGAAGAAGGGCAGTGCTAAATAATGTTCAAACTATCAGACAATTTTGCTAACTTCCCATGCTAGTAAGGTTATACCCCAATTCCTTTAAGCTAGGTTTCAACAGTAGTTGAATCGAGAACTTCCAGATGTACAACCTGGATTTAGAAAAGGCAGAGGAACCAGAGGTCAGATTCCAACAGTCGTTCACTTATAGAGATAGCGTGGGAATTCCAAAAAAAAAAAACAACCCATCTACTTCTGCTTCACTGACTATGCTAAACCATTTGACTGTATGGATCACAACAAACTGTGGAAAATTCTGAAACAAATGAGGATAACAAGCCATCTTACCTCTCTCTTCAGAAACCTGTATGCAGGTCAAGAAGCAACAGTTAGAACCAGACACAGAACAATGGATGGTTAAAAATTGGGAAAAGAGTACGATGACAAGGCTGTATATCATCACCCTGTTTATTTAACTTATATTCAAAGTACATCATGTGAAATGCCAGCTTGGATGACTGACAAGCTGGAATCAAGATTACTGGGAGAAATGTCAACAACCTCAGATATGCAGATGATACCACTAGAATGGCAGAAAGTGAAGAGGAACTAGAGAACCTCTTGATGAGGGTGAAAGAGTAGAGTGAAAAAGCTGGTTTAAACTCCATATTAAGAAAAAACTAAGATCATGGCATCTGGTCCCATCACTTCATGGCAAATAGATGGGGGAAAAGTGGAAACAGTGGCAGCTTTTCTCTTCTTGGGCTCTAAAATCACAGTGGACAGTGACTGCAGCCATGAAATTAGAAGAGGCTTGGTCCTTGGAAGGAAAGCATTGACAAACCTAGACAGGGTATTAAAAAGCAGAGACATCACTTTGCTGATGAAGGTTCATGTAGTCAGAACTATGGTTTTTCCAGCAGTCATGTACAGATGTGAGAGTTGGACCATAAGGAAGACTGAGTGCCAAAGAATCAATGCTTTTAAATTATGGTGTTGGAGAAGACTCTTAAGAGTCCACTGGATTTCAAGGAGATCAAATCAGCCAATCCTAAAGGAAATCAACCCTGAATACTCACTGGAAGGACTGATGCTGAAGCTGAAGCTCCAATACTTTGGCCACCTGATGTGAAGAGTTGACTCACTGGAAAAGACCCTGATGCTGGGGAAGACTGAGCAGGAGGAGAAGGGGACGACAGAGGATGAGATGGTTGGGTGGCATCACTGACTCAATGGACTTGAGTTTGAGCAAATTCTGGGAGATAGTGAGGGACAGGGAAGCCTGGCATGTTGCAGTCCATGGGGTCACAGAGTCAGACAGGACTTAGCAGCTGAACAACAATAAAACTAGACCTTAATGTATTTTCTCCTGGTTTTTTTAGTCAGTTAAATCTCTTGAGAAAGCTGGGCAAGGACAAATTCTGCAAATGACTCAAGAGGCATGGCTTCCCCCTGACTTTCGCTGTCCTTTGGCAGATACTGAAAATGCTTACGCTTTTCTACATGGAGAGGTCAGTCTTGAGTCTGTAATACCTACCTGGGGGAATCCTGAGCACCAGTGGAAAGATGTACTACACAGTGATGCTGATTTGAATCTGCAGTCTGAGTTGGGGGATGTAGGACATACACACAAATACCACTCTTTCAGGCTCATCTTGTAAAAGACTCAAGCCCCCAGCCAGCAGCCGCATGAAAGGAAACAACCATTTCTAGTAACAAAGTAATCTTGTAAACAGAAACTCTGAACAAAAGAGCCCGGTAAATAATTGATGACTGGTTACTGAAGCACGTTGGGCAGTCTTTGTACTATTGATCTGGGGCTGTGAACAAAGCAGGGCACTGTGAGCTCGTGCTTGAGTTTTTTCCTCTTCTCTTTGGTGCTATATCCATATTCATCGTCGGTTCCCATGAGAGGAATGCACAATGGTATTGCTTTCATATTGTTCAATGGTAAAGCTTTCAAATTGCTCACCTGGGCCTTTGCTCTCTGTAGATAGGGTCTGTGACCCATCCTTTAATGATCAGCTTTGATTCTCTTAATGAGGAGTTATCAAAATAGTTCAGGACACTGAATTATTAATTGAAAACTGTAATTAACAACCAAGGGATGGAAGCAAGCCGATGAACTTGGGTCCTCTATTCCAAATCTCAAATCCTACTATCAGGAGTTCAGTTTGCATCTCTGAACTGGCCTGCCCTCTTTTTGAATTGCCTCGTCACCCTTGCTTTTTGTTACATATATTAAGTTCAACATTCAGTGCTTTATCGCCTGTTCACAGACATCATAGAAAATTTAATCATGCCCTTATTATTTTAGCACTGCAATAACTGAAAAGAAAACATAAAAAAAAATCCATACAGTCTCTCTTCATACACAAATCGATAGGGTGGACTGCTGAGGTCAGCTAGGTGGAGGCATGGGTTGAAACAGGAATCAGGACAACACTTTGAAACATTTAAATATGTATGAGCTCTACATATCTGACCGAGGACTGAAACAGATCCTTAATGCCACAGTGAAGAGGGAAGGAAAGCCACTAAACCTCAGCTGGAGAAAAAAGTCAGTGACAACTCTTAAAACTGTCAGAGTCAGAAAAACCACTATCTGATGATGCCATATGCTGTTTCAATCATTGTCTCTCCTGATTCACTACTAGAGCCCAGATGATGACCGGCGATAGGGGAGGGGAATCTTTACAAGACACCATGTCTAATGCTCTCACAGGAAAGGGTCTTTCCTGTAGAAAATCAGTTCCGATGGCTCTGATGTGGTGATGTAGGCACCTGGGCTGTGGTCAGAGGGAGTCAAGCAGAAAATGGGTTTGAGTGTGGTTCTGAACAGCTCTTATTTCATTTCTGATTAGACAGAAACCTACTGGAGAAGGTCTTCCCATTTGTCACTCCACTCGTCTTCCTGCACTTTAAAGAGAGCTGTATCACTTTCTCTTCCCTACCCTGACATTTCAAATGTAAAAAGGGGTCAAAAGGGGGAAGGCGATCTCTTCAGGCTCAGAGTAGGACCTGGAAGGCCAATCTCCTCAGCAAGAAAAGATTTATACAAAGTGATAGATCTGACTCCATAAAAAGCAAAATCTTGGGCGGCCAAACCACAGAAACTCAACTAAGAGTCACACTGGGACAAGTATTTGCAGCTTATATAGGCAAACAGAATATTTATATCCATATATGCAAAACTTACACAAACCAGTAAGCGGAAGACGAGCACCTCAATACAAAAGCAAATAAAAGGTGTAATAATTCACAAAAGAAGAAATACACGAAGGCCAAATGGTTTGCAATCTTTGACGAGAAGTTGATGTTGAAGAATAGTCTCTCATGTCAGTTTGGCTGATATTAAAAAGAAAGAATACTTAACAGGAGCTGCAAGGGCTGTGACACTACCCAGTACATACGGCACCAGGAGTCTTAGCGGTCAACCTTCTTGTCTCAAGGTTTCTACTTATAGAAATGTGAGGAAGTAAGAGGCCACGTGGCATAGGCAAGACTATGAATCCCAGAACTGTTCAGAAGCGCTAGCAATCAGAAATCCTATATTACCATCAATCCTATGTACGTCAAGGCTGTATATTGTCACCCTGCTTATTTAACTTCTATGCAGAGTACATCATGAGAAATGCTGGGCTGGAAGAAACACAAGCTGGAATCAAGATTGCCGGGAGAAATATCAATAACCTCAGATATGCAGATGACACCACCCTTATGGCACAAAGTGAAGAGGAACTAAAGAGCCTCTTGATGAAAGTGAAAAAGGAGAGTGAAAAAGTTGGCTTAAAGCGCAACATTCAGAAAACGAAGATCATGGCATCTGGTCCCATCACTTCATGGCCAATAGATGGGGAAACAGTGGAAACAATGTTAGACTTTATTTTTTGGGGCTCCAAAATCACTGCAGATGGTGACTGCAGCCATGAAATTAAAAGACGCTTACTCCTTGGAAGGAAAGTTATGACCAACCTAGATAGCATATTCAAAAGCAGAGACATTACTTTGCCAACAAAGGTTTGTCTAGTCAAGGCCATGGTTTTTCCTGCGGTCATGTATGCATGTGAGAGTTGGACCGTGAAGAAGGCTGAGCACCGAAGAATGGATGCTTTTGAACTGTGGTGTTGGAGAAGACTCTTGAGAGTCCCTTGGACTGCAAGGAGATCCAACCAGTCCATTCTGAAGGAGATCAGCCCTGGGATTTCTTTGGAAGGAATGATGCTAAAGCTGAAAGTCCAGTACTTTGGCCACCTCATGCGAAGAGTTGACTCATTGGAAAAGACTCTGATGCTGGGAGGGATTGGGGGCAGGAGGAGAAGGGGACGACAGAGGATGAGATGGCTGGATGGCATCACTGACTTGATGGATGTGAGTCTGAGTGAACTCCGGGAGTTGGTGATGGACAGGGAGGCCTGGCGTGCTGCGATTCATGGGGTTGCAAAGAGTCGGACACGACTGAGTGACTGAACTGAACTGAACTGAACTGAACTATATTGCCATCTGGTTCTGAGGACAGTGCATTCCGTTTTACTCCTGCTGATCTCAACAGAAATCCCTGGACAAAACCCATTAAAAACCTGGCAGGGTCAAAGATGGATGACAGAGACAAGTTGGAATTTTGGGACTCAGGGGTCAACTGAAAACGGTCACTTGCCATCTGGTTATGCAAGCATGAAGTCACTGGCCACTGTAGCCTTCAACACACCCTGATGGGAGTCCATGATGCAGATGAGGAAGGAGGTACTCTGTACTATAGGAAAAAAAGGCAGAAGAGGGCTTCAGATAGAAAATTTCAGGAAAAGATGGTATGAGCCCAATTTCTTGCATCTTCTCATATTTAGAAAAGCACAAAATTCATTTACAGAGACATATGCTCCTCATGAAGACCTGCAAGACCTTCTAGAACTGATTACAAAAAAAGATGTCCTCTTCATCATCAGTTCAGTTCAGTTGCTCAGTCGTGTCTGACTCTTTGTGACCCCATGGACTGCAGCATGCCAGGCCTCCCTGTCCATCACCAACTCCCAGAGCTTACTCAAACTCATGTCCATTGAGTCGGTGATGCCATCCAACCAACTTATCCTCCCGCCTTCAATCTTTCCCAGCATCAGGGTCTTTTCAAATGAGTCAGTTCTTCACATTAGATAGCCAAAGTATTGAAGTTTCCGCTTCAGCATCAGTCCTTCCAATGAATATTAACGACTGATTTCCTTTAGGATGGATTGGTTGGATCTCCTTGCAGTCCAAGGGACTTTCAAGAGTCTTCTCCAACACCATGATTCAAAAGCATCAATTCTTCGGTGCTCAGCTTTCTTTATAGTCCAACTCTCACATCCAGACATGGACACTGGAATAACCATGGCTTTAACTAGACAGACCCTTGCAGGCAAACACTGTCTCTGCTTTTTAATATGCTGTATAGGTTGGTGATAGCCTTTCTTCCAAGGAGCAAGCGTCTTTTAATTTCATGGCTGCAGTCACCATCTGCAGTGATTTTGGAGCCCAAAATTAAAGTCTCTCACTGTTTCCATTGTTTCCCCATATATTTGCTATGAAGTGATGGGTCCAGATGCCATGATCTTAGTTTTCTGAGTGTTGAGCGTTAAGCCAACTTTTTCACTCTCCTCTTTCACTTTCATCAAGAGGCTTTTTAGTTGCTCTTCACTTTCTGTCATAAAGGTGGTGTCATCTGCATATCTGCGGTTACTGATATTTCTCCTGGCAATCTTGATTCCAGCTTGTGCTTCATCCAGCCTGGCATTTTGCAAAATGTATACTGCATATAAGTTAAATAAGCCAGGTAACAGTATACAGCCTTGCCATACTCCTTTACTGATTTTGAACCAGTCTGTTGTTTCATGTCCAGTTCTAACTGTTGCTTCTTGACCTGCATATCGACTTCTCAGGAGGCAGGTAAGATGGTCTGCTGTTCCCATCTCTTGAAGAAATTTCCACAGTTTGTTGTGATCCACACAGTCAAAGGCTTTGGCATATTCAATAAAGCGGAAGTAGACGTTTTTCTTGAACTCTGTTGCTTTTTCAATGATCCAACAGATGTTGGCAATTTGATCTCTGGTTCCTCTGGTTCTTCATCATAGAGGACTGGAATGCAAAAGTAGGAAGTCAAGGGATACCTGCAGTAACAGGCAAGTTTGGCCTTGGAGTACAAAATGAAGCTGGGCAAAGGCTAGCAGAGTTTTTGTCAAGAGAACACACTGATCATAGCAAACCCCCTCTTCCAACAACACAGGAGGCAGCTCTACACATGGACATCACCAGATGGTCAACACAGAAATCAGATTGATTATATTCTTTGCAGCCAAAGATGGAGAAGCTCTATACAGTTAGCAAAAAGAAGACCTGGAGCTGACTGTGGCTCAGATCTTGAGCTCTTTATTGCAAATTGAGACTTAAATTGAAGAAAGTAGGGAAAAACCACTAGGCCATTCAGGTATGACCTAAATCAAATCTCTTATGATTATACAGTGGAAGTGACAAATAGATTCAAGGGATTAGATCTGATAGACAGAGTGCCTGAAGAACTATGGACATAAGTTTGTAACACAGTACAGAAAGTGGTGACCAAAATCATCTCAAAGAAAAAGAAATGCAAGAAGGCAAAATGGGTGTCTGAGGAGGCCTTACAAATAGCTGAGAAAAGAAGTGAAAGGCAGAGGAGCAAGAGAAATATATATCCAACTGAATTCAGTGCTCCAAAAAATAGGAAAGAGAGAGAAGAAAGCCTTCTTAAGTGAACAATGCTAAGAAATACAGTAAAATGTCCAGGTTCGATGCACGATACTGGACGCTTGGGGCTAGTGCCCTGGGACGACCCAGAGGGATGGTATGGGGAGGGAGGAGGGAGGAGGGTTCAGGATGGGGAACACATGTATACCTGTGGTGGATTCATTTTGATATTTGGCAAAACTAATACAATTATGTAAAGTTTAAAAATTAAATAAAATTAAAAAAAAATGATACAATGGGAAAGACTAGAGACCTCTTCAAGAAAACCAGAGATACCAAGGGAATATTTCATGCAAAAATGGGCTCAATAATGGATAGAAATGGTAAGAACCTAACAGACGCAGAAGAGATTAAGAAGAGATGGCAAGAATACACAGAAGAACTGTATAAAAAAGTTCTTAATGACCCAATAACCATGATAGAGCGATCAGTCACCTAGAGTCAGACATCATGGAGTGTGAACTCCGGTGGACCTTAGAAAGAATTACTACAAACAAAGCTACTGGAAGTGATGGAATTCCAGCTGAGCTATTTTAAATCCGAAAAGATGATGCTGCTAAAGTGCTGCACTCAATATGCCAGCAAATTTGGAAAACTCAGCAGTGGCCACAGCACTGTAAAAAGGTCAGTTTTCATCACAATCCCAAAGAACAGCAATGCCGAAGAATGTTCTAACTACCACACAATTGCACTCATTTCACATGCCAGCAAGGTAATGCTCAAAATTCTTCAAGCTAGGCTTCAACAGTACATGAACCAAGAACTTTCAGATGTACAAGCTGGATTTAGAAAAGGCAGAGGAACCAGAGATCAAAATGTCAACATCCGTTGGATCACAGAGAAAGCAAAGGAATTTCAGAAAAAAACATCTACTTCTGCTTCACTGACTACGCTAAAACCTTTAACTGTGTGAATCACAACAAACTGTGGAAAATTCTTAAAGACATGGGAATACCAGACCACCTTATCTGCCTCCTGAGAAACCTGTATGCAGGACAAGAAGCAACAGTTAGAACCAGATATGGAACAACGGACTGGTTCAAAATTGGGAAAGGAGTATGACAAGGCTGTATATTGTTACCCTGCTTATTTAACTCATATGCAGAGTACATCATGCCAAATGCTGGGCTGGATGAATCACATGCTGGAATGAAGATTGTGGGGAGAAATATCATCAACCTCAGATATGTAGATGATGCAAATATAATGACAGAAAGTGAAGAGGGACTAAAGAGCTTCTTGGTGAGGGTGAAAGAGGAGAGTGGAAAAGCTGGCTAAAACTCAACACTCAAAAAACCAAGATTATGGCACCCAGTCCCATCATTTCATGGCAAACAGATGGGGAAAAAAATGGGAACAGTGGCAGATTTTATTTTCTTGGGCTCCAAAATCACTGTGGACAGTGACCACAGCCATGAAGTTAGAAGACACTTGCTTCTTGGAAGAAAAGCTATGACAAACCTAGAGAGCATATTAAAAAAAACCAGATAAATCACTTAGCTGACAAAGGTCTGTAGAGTCAAAGTGATGGTTTTCTCAGTAGTCATGAATGGATGTTAGAGTTGGACCATAAGGAAGGCTGAACACCGAAGAATTGATGCTTTTGTATCGTGGTGTTGGAGAAGACTCATGAGAGTCTTGCTTGGACAGCAAGGATATCAAACCAGTCAATCCTAAAGAAAATCAACCCTGAATACTCATTGCAAGGACTGATGCTGAAGCTCCAATACTTTGGCCACCTGATGCAAAGAGCCAACCCATAGGAAAAGACCCTGATGCCGGGAAAGACTGAAGGCTAGAGAAGGGAGGGACAGAGGATGAGATGGTTGGGTGGCATTGATGACTCAGTGGACATGAGTTTGAGCCAACTCTGGGAGTTGGTGATGGACAGGAAAGCCTGGGTGCTGCAGTTCATGGGGTCGCAAAGTGTCAGACATGACTTAGTGACAGAACAACAAAATGGTCCTCATGCCTAGCAACAAACTTCTTATGATTAGCAGTAACTTTCTGCCAAAATCTGAGCTTGACTGCCTGTGTTCCCCTTCACTAAAATCACATATATACTACCTTTCCCCTCACCACTTCAGAGCCGTTCTTCAGAGCTATCCGAGAGGCTGGTTCTTAGACTATAGTCCTCATTTTGCACCCCCAAAATGTAACTGACAACTCAAATTGCACATTTTTTTTTTCAGCAATGCAAGAACAATCCAGAAGTGATGTCTGATTTGTATTTTCTTTTCCCCTTGTACTCTGTGTAATTCAGCTGGGTTTGGATAAGCCTGAAACCCAGAAATGCCAAAGGGTACAGACAAAACATAGCCCCCCAAAAAACCCACTTTATTTCACACAAAGGACTGAGAAAAGGGCAGTCCAACAGAATAGAAACTTTTGGCTATATCTGCCCGTTCTTGATATTAGATAGCGCTTCCCTGATAGTTCAGTTGGTAAAGAATCAGCCTGCAATTCAGGAGACCCTGGTTTGATTCCTCGGTTGGGAAGATCCCCTGGAGGAGGGATAGGCTATGCACTTCAATAATCTTGGGATTCCCTGGTGGCTCAGTCAGTAAAGAATCCAACTGTAATGCAGGAGACCTCAGTTCGATCCCTGGGTTGGTAAGATCCTCTGGAGGAGGGCTTGGCAACCCATTCCAGTATTCTTGCCTGGAGAATCCCCATGGACAGAGGAGCCTGGAGGCTGCAGTCCATGGGGTTGCAAAGAGTTGGACACTGGCCACCTTGAAAACCCTCTGTAGCCACCCCTCCCACAGTGTGCACTGCAGCTGGGGGTCTGCAGGAGGAACTCTGTCCTTCATCTCTGTCTCCAAAAGTGCATGTCCCTCCCCTGCAGGGATAGGGGATGAACTAAGACTTCCTCCACGTTCTTGCGGGGGCAAGGAGGTGTGTCCCCTTCCTGTGCAGGCTTTGGTCAGACCCCTGCCTGCCACATCCCTGTAATCAGATAGCTCTCCTTTCCTACTAGGCCTGCTGCAAAAACCTGAATTCCATGATTTCCATTCTGAATGGTAAGGCAACTTTCCTCTCCTGCGGGCAGAACTCTGACATGTACCCCCACTCCACCACGATGATGATGAGGGGACACCCTGGCTCTGTGGAGCCTGTGGGCAAGATGTTGATTCAGCCTTCTCTGCAGAAACACGGTGGCCCCTCCTCCCCTAGGTCTGTCACTGCAGAAGACTCCGCCCTCTTTCCCATCCTGCAGAGATGAGGTGTCTCTCTCCTTCCCACCTCCAGCCACCACTGAAGACACTCTTGAGTCAACTCCTATCATCTAAGTAACACGCAAGTTGGGGGAAGAAAAGAAAACAGCATTGTGGAGGCTTTATAAACTAAACTGATATTTGAACCATGAACCACAGGAGTGAACTAGGATATGTATTTAGAATAGGTTGATTAGAAGATTTAAATAGGAACCAAACCCTAATAGTGTAATATTCAAAGCCTAGGACGCAGTCCAAAATTACTCATCATATCAAGTCAAATGAAAAATCTCAACTCAAGTGAGAAAATGTGAGCAACAGATTCCAACACTGAAAAGACACAGATTTTGCAATTTTCTAACAATGTTTTTCAAGCAGCTGTCACAAAAATGCTGCAGCAGGCAATTATGAACACTCCTGAGCAAATTTAAAAACAGCCTATCTCAACAATAAAACAGAAGACACAAAGAAGAAACAAATTCAACTTTTAGAATTGAAAAATACGACAACATTTTTTGAAAATTTCACTGGGTGGGTTTCATTGCAGAACTGAAATAATGAAAGACTCAGTGAATTTGAAGATCGGCTAATAGAAATCATCTAATCTAAAAAACAGAAAGGAAATTGATTGAAATAAAATAAAATGAGCCTTAGAGGCACATTATACGATAACAAGAGATCTAACATTCAGGTCCTAGGAGACCCACAAGGAGAGGAGAAAGAATATGGAGTTCAAAAAATGTTTTTAAAAAATGGCTGAACATGTCCCAAATTTGACAAAAGACATAAGCTTACAAATTCCAATGTGCATGTATGAATGTAAGGTTTTGTTTCTCTGGGATCAATACCCAGGAGGAAGAATTACTAGGCTGCATGGTAAATGTATGTTTAACTTTATAAGCTTCCAGACTTTTACAGAGCTGTGGTTCCACCTTACATTTCCACCAGCAGTGTGCAAGAGACAGATCTACTTACTCCACCTCCTCACCAGCTTTGTACAGGTGATTCTGATTATTCATGGTGGGTATGGTCTACAGCATCACTAGGAATACTGAATGAATGAATCCTGAATCATTGCTCCTATGGGAAACACAAGGCTGTGTTTCTATGGGCTTCCAGGGACAACATTTCATCAACTTATTAATATCAGTGCATTACCTTTTTCAGTGTATGTTTCTGTTTAAAGACACCATATGTAATGTATTAATGTTGAGTGATTAACATTGGACTCATGACCAACAGAACTGTAACTTCTGTTGGAATGAAGTTTTTTTAATACACACATTTTCTCCATAAGGCACATGGCAGCCTTCCTGTACGAAGCACTAGCCAGGAGGCCATCTTAACAGTGAATTCGCTGACAGAAAGCATAAAAGTGCACGAAAACAGGGTGCTAAATAGACTGTATAAAAGGCGCTTATTTATAGTATGAGAGCTGAAGCAAGAAGGCAGCGTGTCTCCACGCTCAGCCTCCGCTGTGAACAGTTACATCGAGCAACTAAAATTTTTCATCGCTCTGTGCAGACACGTGTCCAAATGACTGTGGAAGGACTGAGGTTGTTGATTTTGGTTTTACAAATAAATTCTGGCCAGTAGACAAGTTCACAAATCTGAGCATCTCATTATTCAGGATCCATGAATAACAAGGACTGATTATACTGCCATCATTTTTCTGGTTTGACATGGTATTATAGTTATGTAAGATATTATTATCAGGAGAATCTGGTTAGAAGGTACACATAAATCCTACTATATATTTTTTTTTGGGTAACTTTCTGTGAGTCAAACGAAGGTTTCAAAATAAAGTTATTATAAAGAAGAGGTGGCTAAATATGTTATAGTATTTCCAACCAATAAATATTATAGAACCGTTAAAATAGTATTGATTTATACTGAACTATCTAGTATAATCCCATTTTATTAAAATACAGGCAGAGATCTCGTATATAAAGTATTAAGGGGAAGGAGGATGGGTGGTTTTAGATTCCTTCTTTACACAATCTTTTTTTGAGACAGATTCACTAATATATTTAATCTCTAATTGATCTCCCTTTAGATATTCTCCGGGTTTACCAAGTCATTCTAACTTAAACTGAGTTATTATTCCATGTCAGGGAGGACAAATTCCAGATAGCTAGAAATAACATTCTATTGACTATTGAAACTCCCCAAGAAGATCACTCTTTCAACTTGATCTCTCAAATGCGAGTCTCACCAATCCAGAGATGTCACGTGTCAGAATGTTTGGAGAGAGATTTGTATAGCCATCAGAATTCATCTATTACCTGTCCATCCAATCCCTCACATTTTAGATTTCGATGCAGGCCTAAAACATCTTTGGCTCCAGTGTACAAAAATCGCTAGAGAGAAAAAGAGAATGGATTTTTACCAGACACCAAGGGTATGTAAGGTGCAACATCTTAGCTCTCCAGTAGTTTGCAGATGAAAAGACTGAAAGAGAACGAGAAGCCGCCCTGAACACAGGAAGTGTTTGAGCTAAGATGCACACCTTCTGTCATCTTCCTACCTGGTCTTTCTCGTCTTTCTTCAAAGTGCAAGTGTTAGTGTCTCAGTCGTGTCCAGCTCTTTGAGACCCCATGGACTGTAGCCCTCCAGGCTCCTCTGTTCATGGGATTCTCCAGGCAAGAATACTGGAGTGGGTTGCCATGCCCTTCTCCAGGGGATCTTCCCAACCCAGGAATCTAACCCAGGTCTCCCACATTGTAGGCAGATTCTTTACCATCTGAAGCCCCTAGTCTTTCATAGAAGTTTGCAATTTGACAGTAAATGTTAGTAAATAGTAACATCAGGACCTCAAGTCATTTTCAGTGCCTTAAGGCTTCAGCAAATCCAACTCCCCTCAGAGAAGGCATTGTAAAAACAAAGCCACACCAGGGTGGTGATAATAGAAGTCAAAAGGAGAGAGATTTGGAGCCTAATGCTATAATTAATTTTGTAATTACATAAAAGACTATCCAGAATTGGGAATGTGAGCTCTTAGAAAGTAAGTAAATTTAAATGAGAACTGCTTAACTAAAACTTTGATAAGACACTAATTGATTTTAGTAAAGAGACATTATGTGAAGTATTGTCAGCAAGACTGCTGAAATGAGAAAGTACGTGCCTATGAGTTTAATGGAACATCATCCCAATTGCTGAGACCCTGTCTCAGCAGAAAATAGGAGCCAACAGCGTGTAATTAGCTAGAAGGAGGTTGCTTTTCAAGGCTCAGAGGAGGAGCAAGCAGGCCCCAGAGAATAAAAGTCTCTTCTGATTTTGCAGCTATGCAAGTACTGACCACCTACTTTGCGCTCTGAACATCAAACTCAAGATTTCCTTTGTCAGTCGAACATTACTTTCAGTTAGAGAAAGATATCCCTTCTAGCTGGGCCACTACAATGAAAGTGTTGTTCGCTCAGTCGTATCTGACTCTCTGTGACCCCGTGGACTGTAGCCCACCAGGCTCCTCTGTCCATGGAATTTTCCAGCAAGAATACTGGAGTGGGTTGCCACTCCCTTCTCCAGGGGATTTTCTCAGGGATCGAACCAGGGTCTCCTGCACTGCCAGGCAGGTTCTTACCATCTGAGCCACCAGGGAAGCCAGAGAAACAGTGACAAAATAAAACCATGAAAAAAAAGAGGCGTATTTTCTTTTTTTCTCCCATGAAGCCATAATTATTTTTTAATAAACATCCTCATTCTACTTTCTCATAATCTTTGCCTAACAAAAGGAGAATTTCTTTCATCTTTTTATCTGAAAAGATCTTCTCAAAAAGATACTTTTTTTTATCATGGCTGATATCAAGTCAGTTCTAATGACTGCATTTGAAAAGAAATACAGGTATTCAAAAGGACAAATTACAAAACCAAGCTCTGTTTTACAGTATGCCCAGGGAGGACCCCTAGAGAAGGTTGATTTAATGAATCAGAGTAAAGCCTTTGTAGGTAAAAGTGCCTAATGATATATTTAGGCATTTGATCACATGTCATGTTTGAACTCTGTTTTAGTATTTCAACAGACACGGGGAAGCAATAGTAATTCCCTGGTTTCACAGTTAAAAAGCAGGAAGAGTCAATAAACAAAGAAAAGTTTCCTTTTGTTTTCTTCTGATCTCTGGAACATCTGTGCTGTGGTACACATCAATTGCTAGAGATTCCTCTCTCTGACATGCATTCAACAGGTACATTGATTTAATCATTCAGAATAAGTCTGTGCTCCCTAGGAGAGGTTAAGATCCTAGAGTACTTCAGCTTCAGTGTTCCTGAAGTTATCATGTTCCACTTGTATGTGAAATGTAGTTGTCCAGACACCAAGACATTGTAAGGACATGTGTACTCAATTTGCCCATCAGGATCTGAGAGGTTTTGAAAGGTCGGCAGATTAATCTCAGTGAACTTGACACTTTTAACAATGGAGACAGTTGTTAGGAAAATAGCAGGTTAACAGTCTTGCCCCTCCAGTGTGAATGGTTTTCCTTCGGGTTTGTCAAGTTTTTATTTTGAAATAATTACAGAAGTTACAGAGAGAGCAGAGATGTGGGTCCCTTGTACCTTTCTCCCAGATCATCCACCAGCTCCATATTACATAATCCTAGCACAGTGCCAAAAGCAGGAATTTCACATGGATACAATGTTTGTGTGTGTGCCACTCAATGTTAGATATGCTGCTGCTGTTGCTAACTCCCTTCAGTCGTGTCCGACTCTGTGCAACTCCATAGACGGCGGCCCACCAGGCTCCCCTGTCCCTGGGATTCTCCAGGCAAGAACACTGGAGTGGGTTGCCATCTCCTTCCACAATGCATGAAAGTGAAAAGTGAAAGTGAAGTTGCTCAGTCATATCCAACTCTTTGCGACCACATGGACTGCAGCCTTCCAGGTTCCTCCGTCCATGGGATTTTCCAGGCAAGAGTACTGGAGTGGGGTGCTATTGCCTTGTCTGATGTTAGATATTAACCTATTCAATTACCCTAGATCTCACTCACAGCTCCCTTTTTAGTTACACTCCTCTGTGACCCATCTTTCCTGATCCTTGATAACTACTACTGTCGAATTCTATCTCTATAAAAATTCAGCCTGATGCCCTTGAAATTTACCTTATGTCAATAGTTTTTTTCAAGTGCTGAGTAGTACTCCATGGTGGGGATAAACCACAGTTTGTTTAGTCTACTCTCCAGTAGACTAAAGGCATATATTGATTGTATCCAGTTTCTAGCTATTATAAATACGTTTTCTATGGACAACTACGTGTCAGTTTTGGGGTGAACATTAGATTTTCATGTCTCTGGGAAAAATGCCCAGGAGTGCAATTGCTGGGTCAAAGGGTAATTGTATGTGTAATTTTTTTTTAACAAGTGACAGATTTTTTCACAAATGACAGATTTTTTTTTCATCATTTTACATGTTGAGTTTTAAGTGTTCTTTACACATTATAGGTATGAATCCTTTGACAGGAATGTAGTTTGAAAATATTTTCTCCTACTCTTTAGCTTGTCTTTTAATTGAGTCTTACAGAGTAAAACTTTAAAATTTTGATGAAGTAGAATTTATCAATTTTTCTCTTTGATCATGCTTTTTGTGTCATGTTTAACAACATTTTAACAAACCCTGGTAGGTCCTTAAGATTTTCTTCCATACTGTCTTCTAAAGTTTTATTGTTTTATATTTTATATTTAAATCTATAATCCAGTTTGAGCTAATTTTTCTATAATACGTGAAATTTAAGGCAAGAGTCATTTTTTGCCTATGGATGTTCAATTGTTCCAGCATGTGCTAAAAAGGCAAAACTCCTCCAATGAGTTGCTTTTGCACCACCGTCAAAAATCAACTGGCCAAGAAGGAAGCAGTACAACTTATCTGAAGTGATGAAAGGTAAAACCTATAAGGAAGAATACTCTACCCAGTGAGGCTCTCTTTCAGATTTAATGGAGAATCAAAAGCTTTATAAACAAGCAGAAGCTAAGAAAATTCAGCACCACCAAATCAGCTTTACAAAAAATGCAAAAGGAAATTCTCTAGGTGGAAAAGGAAAAGTTACAAACAGAAACAAGAAAATTACAAATGGGAAAGCTCACCAGTGAAGGCAAGCATACAGTAAAGGAAGGAAATCATCCACACGCAGACATGGTATCAAAACCAGCATTCATGAGGAGAGGAGAGTAAAAATGCAGGACACTGAACATGTGTATGAAATTAAGTGACCAGCAACTTAAAACAATCTTGTGTATATACAAACTGCTACGTCAAAACCTCAAGGTAACCCCAAACCAAAAATCTACAACAGATACACACACCAAAAAGAAGAAGCAATCCAACTACAACACAAACAACAGTCAACAAGTCACAAGAGAACAAAGGAGGAAGGGAAGAAAAAGAACCTACAAAACTGAATCCAAAATAATGAACAAAATGGCAATAAGAACATACATGTCAATAATTACCTTAAATGGAAATAGATTAAATGCTCCAACCAAAAGACAGACTGACTGGATACAAAAACAAGATCTATATATATGCTGTCTAAGAAACCTACTTTAGATGTAGGGACCCATACAGACAGAAAGGGAGGGGACCGAAAAAGGTACTCCATGCAAATGGAAATCAAAACACAGCTGGAGTAGCAATACTTATATTGAACAAAATAGACTTTAGAGACCGTTGCAAGAGACAGAAGGATACTACATAATGATCAAGGGAGCAACCCCAGAAGTATAACAAGTGTAAATATATACAAACCTGACACGGGGCACCTCATATATAAGGTGAATGCTGACAGTCATAAATGTGACACCAACACGATAATACTGGCAGACTTTCACACCCCACTTTCATCAATGAACAGATCATCCAGAGAGAAGGTCAATAAGGAAACACAGGCCTTAAGTGACACATTAGACCAGGTGAACAGTCTGGAGGTTCCTTAGAAAATGAAAAAATAGAGCTACCATATGATCCAGCAATCCCACTCCTGGGCCTATGTCCTCGGAAAACTAATTCAAAAAGATACAAGCATCTTGTGGCTCAATGTACCACTATGTACAGTAGCCAAGACGCCGAAACAAGCAGAAGGTCCATCGACAGAGGAATAGATAAAGAATATGTTATATATATACACACACACACACACACACACACACACACACACACAGTGGGAATATTACTCAGCCATAAAAAAGAATGAAATGATGCCACTTGCAGCAACACGGATGGACCTAATGACGATAATATGAAGTCAGACAGAGAACAAATGTCATATGATTATCACTTAAATGTGGAATCTAAAAATGGATATGCATGAACTAATTTACAAAACAGCAACAGACTCACAGGCTTAGAAAACAAACTTATGGTTCCCAGAGGGGAAAATGGGGAGAGGGATATATTAGGAGGATGGTATTCACATGTATACATAACATAGATACAACAGATAATCCACAAGGACCTACTGCAGAGCACAGGAATGCTACTCAACACTGGCAGGTCCTATATGGGAAAGGAACCTCAAAAAAATATGTGTGTATGTATGTGTATATATATATATGTGTGTGTATGTGTGTGTGCATGTATATATATGTGTGTGTATGTATATGTATAGGTATATATATACATGGGCTGGTGTTACAACCCTGGAGCCTGAGCAGCCTTGGGTCAAGCTGAGGGAGCTGGGGACGATGGGCCAGCAAAGGAGTCCCTTTGGATGCAGAGTGTCTGGTCCCCTGTGGATGGGACTCCATTCTCCAGATCCAGGTGGGTCCTCTTCCAGATGAACCAAGCTTACTGCACGCAAAAGGAGGAGGACCCTCCAGGCTGGAAGAGCTTTGAAAATCCCCCTGGTCTCCCAGTCTCCTGGTGCTGGAGTTCTTACCTTTAACCTCATGCCTCAGAATCGTCCCACCCATACAAGTGCAATGGAACTGTCAGCACTGCTTTATTGCAGGGCCTGAGATTAGTCTATGGGGATGCAGGGTAAGACGGAAGAAGTATGAGACACAAACCCTTGGGTGTCTGTTCTGGCACATTCTACTCTAAGTTACAACCCAGTATCACTATTTTCATAAGGCGCTGGTTGCCCCAGTAACCCTGGTGGGGCATGAAGAAATGCTGTCACCTTGTGGCCATTCATATAACTACAACTTGAAAACCAGTGCTTATATGAGATGGTTGGATGGCATCACCTACTCAATGGACATGAGTTTGAGTAAACTCCGGGAGTTGGTGATGGACAGGGGGGCCTGGTGTGCTGCAGTCCATGTGGTCGCAAAGAGTCAGACACAACTGAGCAACTGAGCTGAATAGACACTTCATATTCACAAGATCTGAGGGACTGTAAAACATAACTGCCCTCAAGAAATGTCCTGGGGTATGTCATCGAAAAAGAAATCCAAACAGGGCAGACCTTCAAGAAGTCAATTTAGACAGGCACATTTTTTTGCACACAATTGAAAAACCTGCTCAATGTGGCTATTTATTAGAGAAAGGCAAATCAAAACTACAACAAGGTATCACCTCACACCACTCACAACGGCCATAATCAAAAAGTCTACCAGTAATAAATGCTGAAAAGAACGTGGAAAAAAGGGAACCTTTCTACATGCTTGAGGGGAATGTAAACTGGCACAGCTACTATGCAGAATTGTATGGAGATTCCTTTAAAAATGAAAAATAGAGCTACCACTGTTCAGTTGCTCAGTCATGTCTTTGCAACCCCATGGACTGCAGCATGCCAGGCTTCTGATTTCCGCTATCTCCCAGAGTTTGCTCAAAATCATGTCCATTAAGTCAGTGATGCTATCTAACCATTTCAACCTCTGCCTCCCCCATATGATCCAACAATCCCACTCCTGGGTGTATATTCTCAGAAAACCATAATTAGAAAAGATACGTGCATCTTGTGATTCACAACATGTGTGCTAAGTTGCTTTAGTCCTGTCTGACTCTGTGTGACTCTATGGACTGTAGTCCACCAGGCTCCTCTGTCCATGGGATTCTCCAAACAATAGTACTGGAGTGGGTTGCCATACCCTTCTCCAGGGGATCTTCCTGACCCAGGGATCAAACTCGCGTCTCTCACATCTCTTGCATTGACAGGCAGGATCTTTACTGCTAGCACTACCTGGGTGACTCACCATACCACTATTTAAATAGCTAAGACACAGAAGTAACCAAAATGTCTGTCAACAGAGGAATGGATAAAGAGGATATGGTACATACACACAATGGAGTATTACTCAGCCATAAAAAAGAATTGAATACAGCCATTTGCAGCAGCCTGGATGGACCTAGTGATGATCACACAAAGTGAAGTAAGTCAGACAGAGGACAAATATCATACGATATCACTTATATGTGGAATCTAAAAATGGATATAAATGAACTAATTCACAAAACGGATACAGACTCACAGACTACAAAACAAACTTATTTTTACCAAAGGGGAAAGATGGGGAGGATAAATTAGGGAGTTGGGATTAATATAGAGACACTAGTATATATAAAATAGATAATCAACAAGGACCTACTATATAGCACAGGGAAATCTACTCAATATTCTGTAGTAACCTATATGGGAAAAGAATCTAAAAAAGGAATGGATATCTAGATTCAGTGAAAGTCATTCAGTCGTATCCAACTCTTTGCAACCCATGGACTCTAGCCTCTGAGGCTCCTCTGTCCATGGAATTTTCTAGGCATGAATACTGGAGTGGGTAGCCATTCCTGTCTCCAGGGGATCTTTCCAATCCCAGGGATCAAACCTGGGTTTTCTGCACTGCAGGCAGGTTCTTTAGCATTTGAATCACCTGAATGTGTAAACTGAATCACTTGGCTGTATGCCTGACACTAATACAACACTGTGAATCAGCTATATTCCAATATAAAACTAAAATTAAATAAAACAGAGGAAAAATCAGTTGGCCACACTTAGTGACTCTACCTCTGGATTTTCTATTCAGTTCCATTTATCTGTGTGTCTGTCCCTCCAAACATAAATCAAGATTACTACATACTCTGCAAAGTGATGGAGCCCTTCCTTCCATTTTATTCTTATTTTTCAGAATTATTTTCAGTTATTCTAGTTCTGCTGCCTTTCCATATAAATTTTAGAGTAGTATTTTCTATATCTACAAAAAATGACTGTGTTAAAATCTGTATATTAATTTTGGAGAACTAGTTTTTACTAATGGGAGCCTTCCAGTTCATGAACATGGAACCTCTCTTCATTTATTTAGATTCTCTTTGATTTCTTTTGTGGCATGGTCAAGCTTTCAGCATACAACTCCTATACAGATTTTGATAGATTTATACAGAAGCCATTTCATATTTTTGGAGCAATTATAAGTCATATTGTATTTTGAATTTCATTTTCTATGTGTCCTTTGGTAGTATATAGAAATACAATTGATATTTGTATATCAATTATGTTTCCTGACACCTCACTGAACTCATTATTCTAGGAGACTTTTTTTTTGTACTTTCTTTGGAATATTTCTATTAAATAGCACACCATCTACAAAAAAAAAAAAAAAGCAGTTTTACTTCTTCCTTTTGGTATGGGTGACTTTTCTTTTCTTTCCTTATCACCTGGGATAAAACTTGTGGTACCACAGAGAAAAAGAGTGGTGAAATCAATCATCCTTGCTTGGTTTACAATTTTAGGAGGCAAGCATTCAGTCTTTTACCGTAAAGTATAATATTAACCATATTATTTTTTTGTGTGGATTCTCTTTATCAATGTGAGGGCTTTCAACTCTATTCCTATTTCTCTGAGAGATTTTTACAATCACAAATAGGTACAGAATGTTGTCAAACGCTCCCCCCCCACTTCCTCCCTTGCATTGACTGACATGATCTTATCCTGTTTATTCTTTTATATATTAATGGGGTGAGCTAAGGCAATGCCAAAGAATGCTCAAACTACTGCACAATTGCACTCATCTCACACGCTAGTAAAGGGATGCTCAAAATTCTCCAAGCCAGGCTTCAGCAATACGTGAACCGTGAACTTCCAGATGTCCAAGCTGGTTTTAGAAAAGGCAGAGAAACCAGAGATTAAATTGCCAACATCCACTGGATCATAGAAAAAGGAAGAGAGTTCCAGATAAACATCTATTTCTGCTTTATTGACTATGCCAAAGCCTTTGACTGTGTGGATCACAACAAAAGGTGGACAATTCTGAAAGAGATGGGAATACCAGACCACCTGACCTGCCTCTTGAGAAACCTGTATGCAGGTCAGGAAGCAACAGTTAGAACTGGACATGGAACAACAGACTGGTTCCAAATAGGAAAAGGAGTACGTCAAGGCTGTATATTGTCACCCTGCTTATTTAACTTCTATGCAGAGTACATCATGAGAAACTCTAGGCTGGAAGAAGCACAAGCTGGAATCAAGATTGCCGGGAGAAATATCAATAACCTCAGATATGCAGATGACACCACCCTTATGGCAGAAAGTGAAGAGGAACTAAAGAGCCTCTTGATGAAAGTGAAAGAGGAGAGTTAAAAAGTTGGCTTAAAACTCAACATTCAGAAAACTAAGATCATGGCATCTGGTCCCATCACTTCATGGCAAATAGATGGGGAAACAGTGGAAGCAGTGTCAGACTTTATTTTTTTGGGCTCCAAAATCACTGCAGATGGTGACTACGGCCATTAAATTAAAAGATGCTAACTCCTTGGAAGGTAAGTTATGACCAACCTAGATAGCACATATTGAAAGGCAGAGACATTACTTTGCCAACAAAAGTCCATCTAGTCAAGGCTATGGTTTTTCCAGTGGTCATGTATGGATGTGAGAGTTGGACTGTGAAGAAAGCTGAGCACTGAAGAATTGATGCTTTTGAACTGTGGTGTTGGAGAAGACTCTTGAGAGTCCCTTGGACTGCAAGGAGATCCAATCAGTCCATCCTAAAGGAGATCAGTCCTAGGTGCTCATTGGAAGGAATGATGCTAAACCTGAAACTCCAGTACTTTGGCCACCTCATGCGAAGAGTTGACTCATTGGTAAAGACTCTGATGCTGGGAGGGATTGGGGGCAGGAGGAGAACGGGATGACAGAGGATGAGATGGCTGGATGGCATCATGGACTCGATGGACATGAGTTTGGGTGGACTCTGGGAGCTAGTGATGGACAGGGAACCCTGGCGTGCTGCCATTCATGGGGTTTCAAAGAGTCAGACACGACTGAGGGTCTGAACTGAACTGAACTATATCAATTAAAATCTGAATACTTTGACAACCTTGCAACTCCGGAATAAAACCCAATCGGCCACAGTATATAGTTGTCTTCATAAAGTATTCAATTCTATTTGTAAATATTTTGTTAAGGATTATTATGTCTATGTCCATGAGAGATGCTGGTGTGTAGTTTCCCATTTTCTTTGTATTGCCTTTGGCTGGTCTGGATTTAGAACAATACTAGTTGCATAGAAGAAATTGACAAGTGTTCCCTTCTCTTTTCCATCAGAGACTTTTTAAAGTTGGTTTAATCCTTCAAAAATTTGGTAGACTTGTCTAGTGAAATCATGTGGGTCTTGAGATTCCCCGGGTATTCCGAGGTTGCTGGTTTCACTCAGCAGCCAGCCTGAGATACACCTGAAGCAGAGAGAGGAAGCAGGGGACTCACTGCCATGTTCCCTGGATCCCAAACTCCTTAGATCGTCTGTCTTCTTCTTTCCACTTTTTAGACGACTGTTATATTTTCCCAGAGTTTTTATTTGTACTTATTGGGAGAAATAAAGATCTCCTTCCAGAAGTGGAAGTTTCCCACAGGATTTTAACCTGATGGATATCTACAAAGAAATCTGTTTAGGAGAGAGGGAAAATAATGGGAAATTCTACAGAACCATTCTGTCTTAGACATAAATGAATGTGAGGCTTTGCATCTAGTGATAAACCACCTACTCCATCTGCCTTGCGTTTTTTTTTTTTTTTGCCTTTTCTACTGACATATAATTCATATACCATAAAATTCATTATTTTAAAGTATGTAATTCAGTGAATTTTTAGTATATCCAGAATTCTATAGCCACCACCACAATCTAATTCAGAACATTTTTTTTTTTTGGAGAAATATCAACTCAAATACTTCACATATTTAAAAAGATTTTAATTTTTAATTGAACTACAGTTGCTATATAATATTTTATAACTTATAGGTGTACAGTATGCTGCTGCTGCTAAGTTGCTTCATTCGTGTCCGACTCTGTGCGAACTCATAGACGGCAGCCCACCAGGCTCCCCCATCCCTGGGATTCTCCAGGCAAGAGCACTGGAGTAGATTGCCATTTCCTTCTCCAATGCATGAAAGTGAAAAGTGAAAGTGAAGTTGCTCAGTCATGTCCAACTCTTCGCGACCCCATGGACTGCAGCCCACCAGGCTCCTCCATCCATGGGATTTTCCAGGCAAGAGTACTGGAGTGGGGTGCCATTGCCTTCTCTGGGTGTACAGTATAGGGACTCACAATTTTTAAAGTTTATACTCCATTTACAGTCATTATAAGATACTGGCTATATCCCCTGTGTTCTCCAATATATACCTGTACTTCATTTTATATTATACATAATAGCTTGTGCCTCTTAATTCCTTGCCCCTTCCCCCATTTCCCTCTCCCCATTGGTAACCAAGAGTTTGTTCTGTATCTGTGAGTCTGTTTCTCTGCTGTTATGTTCACTAGTTTGTTCTATTTTTAGATTCTCTATATAAGTGACATCATACATTTTTATCTTTATCTAACTTATTTCACTTACTGTAATACCCTCCAAGTTCATTCATGTTGTTACAAATGGCAAAATTTCATTTTCATGGCTGAGTAGTATTCCACTGTGTGTGTGTGTGTGTGTGTGTGTGTGTGTCCATGCATATAAACACATACACTCATACACACATCACCTCTTACCCATTCATCTGTTGATGGACACTGAGGTTGCTTCCATAACTTGACAATTGTAAATAATGCTGCCATGAACACTGGGGTGCAAGTAAGTTTTCAAATTAGTGGATTTTTTTTAGATATATACCCAGGATTAGGTTGCTGGGTCATATGGCAGGTCCAGTTTTAGTTTTTGAGAGAGCTCCATACTGTTTTCCCCAGTGACTAGATGAATTTATATTCCTGCCAAAAGTTCCCTTTTTCTCCATATCCTCATGTAAGGTTATGCTATTGACTGGAGATTTTTCTTTTCTAACACAGGTGTTTACAGCGATACATTTCCCTCCAAACACTGTATGAGTCACATCCCCTAAGTTCTGGCACACTGTGCTTTTGTTTTCATTCATCTCAAAGTATATCCATGTATTTATGAAGTCTCTGATTTCCCTTCTGTTAATGATTCCCAATTTCATTCCACTGTGGTTGAAGAATATACTTTGTATGATTTCAATTCTTTAAAAACATTTTAAGGCTTACTTTATTGCCAAACATATGGTTTATACCATGGAAGTTTTCATCTGCACTTCAGAAAGAGAAGTAAGCTAGTGTTGGAGAAAGTGTTCCATAGCTGTCTCTTAGCTTATTTGGTTCAAAGTGTTGTTCCAGTCTTCTATTTCCTTATTCATCTTTTGTGTAGTTGTTCTATCCATCATTGAAGGTATAGAATACTGAAGTCTCTAACTATCATTATTGAAAATATGGCATATTTCTTTGTCAGTTTTTGCTTCGCATATTTTGGGAATACATTGTCAGGTGTACTGTTTTCTCTTGACACACTTGCTATCATAACGGACTCTGTTGTGGGTTAAATGGACACAGAAATAGTCTAAATGAATTTTGTATGTAACGGTCTTTACAAAGAGAATTTAATAACCAGTGTTCTAGACCAGGGGCCTCAAAAACTTTCTCAGTAAAGGACAAAGTAATATTTTAGGTTCTGCAGCCATATGGCCTCTGTCACAACTCCTCTACAGTTGCAGTGACAAAACAGCTGTAGATAACAGGAAAGCAAGTAAGTGTGATTATGTTACAGCAAAACTTTATTTATAAACACAGGCAGAGGGCTGGACCATATTTACCACTTCCTGGTCTGATAAATGGTTTTTGGCAGTGTGATTTATTAACCATGTTCTTTTATCAGTATCTTTCTCTGTGTTCTTTGGGAATATTTCCTCTGCATAATTCCAACAAGTAATTTGATTTTGTAAACTTTACTGAATTACAGAGATTCTAATCTACCAATTCGTGATGAGTTTATTTCCAAGAACAATGCTTCTTTCTACAGGGTTTCCAGCTCTGAAACAGGAATGTGAAAATACATTTCCATTTTCGTTACCAGCCATGTCTACATTACTGGAAACTCACATATTGACATTTGACACATAATGAGTCTGAGAAAACATAATACTCTTATTTCAAACCAAGACATCCTTATGTGTGGATTTGAATGAGTCGCATCTGCTTTCGCAACAGATGCCTGCAAATCAATTACAAAAGAGCATCCTAAGAAGCATCATATTTAGCTGAGAATGCATGAAACTATGTGTCAGAAAAGAGCTGGCTAGTATTGAGTCTTCAAGACTCCAAGAATACTCCTGAGGTCTCAGAGGTGCCCATTCCAACATACAGGTGTGACAACAGAAAACTGAGCGCTAATTGATTACGTGCTGTTCAGCAGTATGCAGCAGTCTGTAGCAGAGTCCAAATGACTAAATAATCAAATTCCAGCTATAAAGTAATGGGATGATAGATTGCCCAGGAAGGTTCTGTTACCCAGCCATGTTAGTCAGAGCTGCAAGAATACCTTTCTACTCTGGGGAGGAAACAAGAGACCTGGAAGCAAGGTATTTATCACCATATAATTATCCCATGACATGTTTCTTCTACAAACGTCGATCAGCTGCCACATACCTCCTTAACCAAAGGAGGAGGAGGGAGAGGTTATCTCAGCTTGACAGACTTGGAAATGATGGCCCAGAGTGGCTCAGTGACACACGGATAAGCTTGTTCATTTCAGTTCTATAGCTCCTCCTGGGACAAAACCTGGCAGCTTCCCAGACTGCCTGCCTTCCCCTGTGTTATGGCAACAGGTATTTGTCTTTCTTTGGCTGTGCCTGGTGACAAGGATAAGGAGGACAACAGCAGCTGCCAGCTATTGCTCCTCTGGTACTAGGCCCTGGGTTAAGGGTTTGATGCATATTATCTCATTGTTTTCTCACAGGTAATACTGTATTGCGATTAAAATGACCCCCATTTTAAAGATGAAGAATCAGGCTATGGACTGTAAAAGGACTTGAAGACTGTTGCATCTTCTCTCTGATTCCAAAACTTTTGAAAACACTTTCTGCGGTTTTCCTGGCCGGCACAGTTGTCTTCGTTTTCCTGGTGGTGTTATTTTGTGCCAAAAGACAGTGATGTCATTCCTTGAAATTAGAACATTCTCTAACACTACACAAAAATAAACTCAAAATGGATTAAAGACCTAAATGTAAGACCGGATACTATAAAACCCTTAGAGGAAAATATAAGCAGAACACTCTCTGACATAAACTGCAGCAAGATTCCTTTTTGATCCACCTCTGAGAGTAATGAAAATAAAAACAAACAAATGTGACCTAATTAAACTTAAAAGCTTTTGCACAGCAAAGGAAGCCATCAGCAAAATAAAAAGAAAACCCACAGAATTGGAGAAAATATTTGTATATGAAGTGACTGACAAGAGATTAATCTCTGAAGTATGCAAACAGCTCATGCAGCTCAGTATCAAAAACCCAACAATCCCATCAAAAAATGGGCATAAGATCTAAATAGACATTTCCCCAAAGAAGACATACAGATGGCCAAGAGGCACATGAAAAGATGCTCAACATCTCTAATAATTAGAGAAATGCAAATCAAAGCTACACTGAGGAATCACCTCACACCAGTTGTAATGGCCATCATCAAAAAGTCTCCAAAAAATAAATGCTGGAGAGGGTATGGACAAAAGGGAGCCCTCCTACAATGTTGGTGGTAATGTAAATTGGTACAGCAACTATGGAGAACAATATGGAGATTTCTTTTTTTTTTTAACTTTTATTTTGTATTGGGGTATAGCCAATTAACAATGTTGTGATGGTTTCAGGTGAACATTGAAGGGACTTGGCCCTGCATATACAGGTGTACACTCTCCCCTAAACCGCCCTCCCACCCAGGCTGGGCTCCAAGTGCTATTCAGTAGGTCCTTGTTGGTTATCCATTTTAGATAGAGAAGTGTAAGGTATGGCGATTTCTTAAACTGAAAACAGAGCTACCATATAATCCACCAAAGCCACTCCTGGGCATATATCCAGAGGAAACCATCATTTGAAACAATATACACATCGCTATGGATGGAGGAGCCTGGAAGGCTGCAGTCTGTGGGGTCTCTAAGAATTGGACACGACTGAGCGACTTCCCTTTCACTTTTCACTTTCATGCATTGGAGAAGGAAATGGCAACCCAGTCCAGTGTTCTTGCCTGGAGAATCTCAGGGACGGGGGAGCCTGGTGGGCTGCCGTCTGTGGGGTCACACAGAGTCAGACACGACTGAAGTGACTTAGCATAGCATGTTCACTGCAGCACTATTTACAATAGCCAGGACATGGAAGCAAGCTCAATGTCCACTGAAAGAGGGATGTATAAAGAAGATGTGGTACATATATGCGATGGAATATTGCTCAGCCATAAAAAGAATGAAATAATGCCATCTGCAGTGACATGGATGGACCTAGAGATTGTCATACTGAGTGAAGTAAGTCAGGAAGAGAAAGACAAATATCATATGATACTGCTTATATGTGGAATACAAAAAAAAAAAAAAAAAGGCACAAATAAACCTATTTACAAGACAGAGGTTGAGTCACAGATGTAGAAAACAAATTTGTGGTTTCCAGAGGGGAAATGATGGGGGAGGGATAAACTGGGAGACTGGGGTTGATATATACACACTACTATATATAGAATTTTGCCAAGAGAAGGCACTGGTCATAGCAAACACCTCTTCCAACAACACAAGAGAAGACTCTACACATGGACATCACCAGGTGGTCAATACTGAAATCAGATTGATTATATTCTTTGCAGCCAAAGATGGAGAAGCTCTATACAGTCAGCAAAAACAAGACCAGGAGCTGACTGTGGCTCAGATCATGAACTCCTTATTGCCAAATTCAGACTTAAATTGAAGAAAGTAGGGAAAACCACTAGACCATTCAGGTATGAACGAAGTCAAATCCTTTACAATTGAACAGTGGAAGTGACAAATAGTTTCAAGGGATTAGATCTGATAGACAGAGTGCCTGAAGAACTATGGACGGAGGTTCTGACATTGTACAGGAGGCAGTAATCAAGACCATCTCCAAGAAAAAGAAATGCAAAAAGGCAAAATGGTTGTCTGAGGAGGCCTTACAAATAGCTGTGAAAAGAAGAGAAGTGAAAGGCAAAGGAAAAAAGAAAGATATACCCATTTGAATGCAGGGTTCCAACAGACTACCCCACAATTGCATTCATCTCACATGCTAGCAAAGTCATGCTCCAAATTCTCCAAATCAGGCTTCAACAGTATATGAACCATGAAGTTCACAGATGTTGCAGATGTTCAAGCTGGATTTAGAAAAGGACCAGAGATCAAATTGCCAAATCCACTGGATCATCTAAAAAGCAAGAGAGTTCCAGAAAACATCTGCTTCTGCTTTACTGACTATGCCAAAGCCTTTGGCTGTGTGGATCACAACAAACTGTGGAAAATTCTTAAAGAGATGGGAATACCAGACAACCTGACCTGCCTCCTGAGAAATCTGTATGCAGGTCAAGAAGCAACAGTTAGAACTGGACATGGAACAACAGACTGGTTCCAAATTGGGAAATGAGTATGTCAAGGCTGTATATTGTCACCCTGCTTATTTAACTTATATGCAGAGTACATCATGAGAAATGCTGGGCTGGATGAAGCACAAGCTGGAATCAAGATTGCCAAGAAAAATATCAATAACCTCAGATATGCAGATGACATCACACTTATGGCAGAAAGCAAAGAACTAAAAAGTCTCTTGATGAAAGTGAAAGAGGAGAGTTAAAAAGTTGGCTTAAAACTCAACATTCAGAAAACTAAGATCATGGCATCCAGTCCCATCCCTTCATGGCAAATAGATGGGGAAACAGTGGCAGACTTTATCTGGCAGGGCGGGGGAGCTCCAAAATCACTGCAGGTAGTAACTGCAGCCATGAAATTAAAAGACACTTACTCCTTGGAAGGAAAGTTATGGCCAACCTAGACAGCATATTAAAAAGCAGAGACATTACTTTGTCAATAAAGGTCCATCTATTCAAAGCTATGGTTTTTCCAGTAGTCATTTATGAATGTGAGAATTGGACTGTAAAGAAGCTGAGCACCGAAGAATTGGTGCTTTTGAACTGTGGTGTTGGAGAAGACTCTTGAGAGTCCCTTGGACTGCAAGGAGATCCAACCAGTCCATCCTCAAGGAAATCAGTCCTGAATATTCATTGGAAGGACTGATATGTTGGAGCTGAAACTCCAATATTTTGGCCACCTGATGCAAAGAACTGACTTCTTAGGGAAGACCCTGCTGCTGGGTAAGACTGAAGGTGGGAGGAGAAGGGGACGACAGAGGATGAGATGGTACTGGCATCACTGACAAAATAGACATGAGCCTGAGTAAACTCCAGGAGTTGGTGATTGGCAGGGAGCCCTGGCGTGCAAGGCCTGTAGGTTACTGTGGGTAGTATAGTCATTTTCACAATACTGATTCTTCCAATCCAAGAACATGGTATATCTCTCTATCTGTTTATGTTGTCTTTGATTTCTTTCGTCAGTGCCTTGTTTTCTGTACACAGCTCTCTTGTCTCCTTAGATAGGTTTATTCCTAGGTATTTTATTCTTTTTGTTGCAATGGTGAATGGGATTAATGCTTTTTCTTTCTTATTTTTCACTGTTAGTGTATAGGAATGCAAGAGATTTCTATGTATTGATTTTGTATTCTGCAACTTCACTAAGGTCACTGATTAGCTCTAGTAATTTTCTGATAGTACCTAGAGAGGCTACCCACTCCAGTATTCTGGCCTAGATAATTTCATGGACTGTATAGTCCATGGGGTCGCAGAGTTGGACACAATTGAATGACTTTCACCTTTAGGGTTTTCTATATATAGTATCATATCATCTGTAAGCAGTGACAGTTTTCATTCTTTTCCAATCTGGATTCCAAGGCATTTTGCACAGAACTAGAAAAAAAAGTTTCATGATTCATACAGAAACACAGAAGACCCCACACAGCCAAAGAAATCTTGAGAAAGAAGAATGGAGCTGGAAGAACCAACCTTTCTGATTTCAGACTATACTACAAAGCAACAGTCATCAAGACAGTATGGTGCCTGCACAAAAATAGAAATGCAGATCAATGGAACAAGACAGAAAGCCCAGAAATAAACCCACACACCTATGGGCACCTTATCTTTGACAAAGGAGGCAAAACTACATAATGGAGAAAAGACAGTCTCTTCAGTAAGTGGTGCTGGGAAAATTGGACAGCTACAACTAAAAGAATGAAATTAGAACACTTTCTAATATCATACAGAAAGGTAAACTCGAAATGGATAAAAGACCTAAATTTAAGACCAGAAAGTGGGAGCTAAGATGGTGGAGGAGTAGGACGGGGAGAATACTTTCTCCCCCACAAATTCATCAAAAGAACATTTAAACGCCAAGTAAATTCCACAAAACAACTTCTGAATGCTTGCAGAGGACATCAGGCACCCAGAAAAGCAACCCAAGTCTTCGAAAGGAGGTAGGAAAAAATATAAAAGACAAAAAAAGAGACAAAAGAGGGAGGGATGGAGTTCCGTCCCGGGAAGGGAGTCTTAAAAAGAGAGAAGTTTCCAAACACCAGGAAACCTTCTCACTACTGAATCTGTGCCAAGCCTTGGAAGCACAGAGGGCAACATAACAGGGAGGAAAAATAAATAAACAATTAAAACCCACATATTGTGAGCCCTACGGTAACTCCCCCAGCGGAGAAGCAGCACAGACGCCTGCACATGCCATTGGCAAGCGGGGGCTGGGCAGGGAGGCGTGGTGCAGGCTGCATCGCTTAGAGTAAGGATCTGGCCTGAATACCCTGAGCGCTATCTGAGCGAAATAATTTGGTCTAGCAAACCAGACTGTGGGATATCTACCACACGAAAAGCCAGTCCTAACCTAAGACACCACCAGACCCGCAATGGAAAAAATTACTGAACAGAGATAGCCAGTTGCAGACCATCCCCCTCCGGTGACAGGCAGCCAGAGCCGGAAGGGAGCAATCACAGCCCCAGAGAGACATTATCTATAAAACTGTAAGCAGGCTTCTTTGCTAACTAAAACTTCTTGGGGGTCTGGATGGTCAACATCTGCCTGAGAAGGTGCGCTGGTTGTACACCTAGATAACCGAGCGGCAGGGAGGCGATAAACAAACACCTCATCACCTGAGCTGCTCGGACCTGGGAAGGGCACAAAACGCAGGCCGAACTGAGTCTGCGCCTCTGAGGACTATCCGAGTGCTTGAACCTGAGCGGCTTAGACCTGGGAGGTGCAAGCAGCCCAGGCCAGCCACGGATTCTTCCCAGCGGAGCAACCTAGAGCCTGAGCAGTGTGGGCAGGGAGGCTACATGCACCGTGAGCGGGGGCAGACCCAGTGTGGCTGAGGCACTGCAAGCACAGGCCAGTGTTATTTGTTTGCAGCGTCCCTCCCTCCCCACAGCGCGACTGAACAAGTGAGCCTAAAAAAAAAAAAAAAAAGTGTCCACCACTGTCCCCTTTGTGTCAGGGCAGAAACCAGACACTGAAGAGACCAGCAAACAGAAGAAGCTATAACAGAGGGAACCGCCTTGGAAGCTACAGGCAATAGATTAAAACCCTGTGGTTAGTACCAAATACATAGGAAGGGGCCTATAGATCTTGAGAAATATAAGGCGGACCAAGGAACTAGCCAAAAATGAACTGACCCCACAATACCCACAACAAAACCAGAGAAAGTCCTAGATATATTTTTACTATTTTTATGATCATTCTTTTTTTTTTAAATTAAAAAAAAAATTTAAGTCCTCTATTATTCCTTTAATTTTCACTTTTATAACCTACTATTGCTTTGCAAAAAAAAAAGACCCTATTTTTTTAAAGCAAACTTCATATATATATTTTTTATAATTTTTGTGACCTTGTTTTTTTTTTTTTTCTTCTTTTCTTTAACATTGTATTTTTGAAATTCCAATCTCTACTCTAGATGTTTAATTTCAGCATTTTGGTATTTGTTATCAATTTTGTGCCTATATATATATATTTTAAATAATTTTTGTGACTTTTTTTCTCTTTCTTTCTCTTCTTCTTTTATATAACATTGTATATCTGAAGTTCCAAACTCTACCCTAGATTTTTAATTTATGCTTTTTGGTATTTGTTATCAATTTTGTACCTATATTTTCTTTATAATTTTTGCGACTTTGTTTTTGTTTGTTTGTTTGTTTTCTCTCTTTCTTTTTCTTCTTCTTTTTTTTAACATTTTATTTTTGAAATTCAAAACTCTACTCTAGATTTTTAACTTTTGCTTTTTGGTATGTTTTATCAATTTTGTACCTACATTTTCTTTATAATTTTTGCTACTTTGTTTTTGTTTGTTTGTTTTTCTCTCTTTCTTTTCCTTCTTCTTTTCTTTAACATTGTATTTTTGAAAATCCAAACTCTACTCCAGATTTTTAATTTTTGCTTTTATGTATTTGTTACCAATATTGTACCTTTAAGAACCCAATCTTCAGTACCCATTTTTCACTAGGGCACGAGATTACTGGCTTGATTGCTCTCTCTCCTTTTGGACTCTCCTTTTTCTCTACCAGATCGCCTGTGTCTCCTCCCTAACCCCTCTCTACTCTACCCAATTCTGTGAATTTCTGTGTGTTCCAGATGGTGGAGAACACTTAGGGAACAGATTACTGGCTGGATCTGTCTCTCTCCATTTCATTCCCCCCTTTTATCCTCCTGGCCACCTCTGTCTCCTTCCTCCTTCTTCCCTTTCCTGTATAACTCTGTGAACATCTCTGAGAGGTCCAGTTGTGGAGTGCACATAAGGAAGTGATTACTGGCTACCCCACTCTCTCTGCTATTGATTCCACCTCATCTCCTTCGGGTCACCTCTAACTCCCTCCTCCCTCTTCTCTTCTCCATGTAACGCTGTGAACCTCTCTGGGTGACCCTCACGGTGGAGAAACTTTTCATCTTTAACGTAGATGTTTTATCAATGGTGCTGTATCGAAGGAGAAGTTTTGAAACTACTGTAAAAATAAGACTGATAACTGGAAGCAGGAGGCTTAAGTCCAAACCCTGACTCCAGGGAACTCCTGACTCCAGGGAACATTAATTGACAGGAGCTCATCAAACGCCTCCATACCTACATTGAAACCAAGTACCACACAAGGGCCAACAAGTTCCAGGGCAAGACATATCAGGCAAATTCTCCAGCAACACAAGAACACAGCCCTGAGCTCCAAGATACAGGCTGCCCAAAGTCACCCCAAAACCATAGACATCTCATAACTCATTACTGGACACTTCATTGCACTCCAGAGAGAAGAAATACAGCTCCACCCACCAGAACACTGACACAAGCTTCCCTAACCAAGAAACCTTGACAAGCCACCTGTACAAACCCACACACAGCGAGGAAATGCCACAATAAAGAGAACTCCACAAACTGCCAGAATACAGAAAGGACACCCCAAACTTAGCAATTTAAACAAGATGAAGAGATAGAGGAATACCCAGCAGATAAAGGAACAGGATAAACGCCCACCAAACCAAACAAAAGAGGAAGAGATAGGGAATCTACCTGATAAAGAATTCTGAATAATGATAGTGAAATTGATCCAAAATCTTGAAATCAAAATGGAATCACAGATAAATAGCCTGGATACAAGGATTGAGAAGATGCAAGAAAGGTTTAACAAGGACCTAGAAGAAATAAAAAAGAGTCAATATATAATGAATAATGCAATAAATGAAATCAAAAACACTCTGGAGGCAACAAATAGTAGAATAACAGAGGCAGAAGATAGGATTAGTGAATTAGAAGATAGAATGGTAGAAATAAATGAATCATAGAGGAAAAAAGAAAAACGAATTAAAAGAAGTGAGGACAATCTCAGAGACCTCCAGGACAATATTAAACGCTACAACATTCGAATCATAGAGGTCCCAGAAGAAGAAGACAAAAAGAAAGACCATGAGAAAATACTTGAGGAGATAAAGTTGAAAACTTCCCTAAAATGGGGAAGGAAATAATCACCCAAGTCCAAGAAACCCAGAGAGTCCCAAACAGGATAAACCCAAGGAGAAACACCCCAAGACACATATTAATCAAATTAACAAAGATCAAACACAAAGAACAAATATTAAAAGCAGCAAGGGAAAAACAACAAATAACACACAAGGGAATTCCCATAAGGATAACAGCTGATCTTTCAATAGAAATTCTTCAAGCCAGGAGGGAATGGCAAGACATACTTAAAGTGATGAAAGAAAATAACCTACAGCCCAGATGATTGTACCCAGCAAGGATCTCATTCAAGTATGAAGGAGAAATCAAAAGCTTTACAGACAAGCAAAAGCTGAGAGAATTCAGCACCACCAAACCAACTCTCCAACAAATACTAAAGGATATTCTCTAGACAGGAAACACAAAAATGGTGTATAAATTCGAACCCAAAACAATAAAGTAAATGGCAACGGGATCACACTTATCAATAATTACCTTAAATGTAAATGGGTTGAATGCCCCAACCAAAAGACAAAGACTGGCTGAATGGATACAAAAACAAGACACCTACATATGCTGTCTACAAGAGACCCACTTCAAAACAGGGGACACATACAGACTGAAAGTGAAGGGCTGGAAAAAGATTTTCCATGCAAATAGGGACCAAAAGAAAGCAGGAGTAGCAATACTCATATCAGATAAAATAGACTTTAAAACAAAGGCTGTGAAAAGAGACAAAGACAGTCACTACATAATGATCAAAGGATCAATCCAAGAAGAAGATATAACAATTATAAATATATATGCACCCAACACGGGAGCACCGCAATATGTAAGACAAATGCTAATGAGTATGAAAGGAGAAATTAACAATAACACAATAATAGTGGGAGACTGTAATACCCCACTCACACCTATGGATAGATCAACTAAACAAAAACAAAGAAACACAAACTTTAAACGATACAATAGACCAGTTAGACCTAATTGATATCTATAGGACATTTCATCCAAAAACAATGAATTTCACCTTTTTCTCAAGCTCATACGGAACCTTCTCCAGGATAGATCACATCCTGGGCCATAAATCTAGCCTTGGTAAATTCAAAAAAAATTGAAATCATTCCAAGCATCTTTTCTGACCACAATGCAGTAAGATTAGATCTCAATTACAGGAGAAAAACTATTAAAAATTCCAACATATGGAGGCTGAACAACATGCTGCTGAATAACCAATAAATCACAGAAGAAATCAAAAAAGAAATCAAAATTTGCATTGAAATGAATGAAAATGAAAACACAACAACCCAAAACCTGTGGGACACTGTAAAAGCAGTCCTAAGGGGAAAGTTCATAGCAATACAGGCATACCTCAAGAAACAAGAAAAAAGTCAAATAAATAACCTAACTCTACACCTAAAGCAACTAGAGAAGGAAGAAATGAAGAACCCCAGGGTTAGTAGAAGGAAAGAAATCTTAAAAATTAGGGCAGAAATAAATGCAAAAGAAACAAAAGAGACCACAGCAAAAATCAACAAAGCCAAAAGCTGGTTCTTTGAAAGGATAAATAAAATTGACAAACCATTAGCCAGACTCATCAAGAAACAAAGGGAGAAAAATCAAATCAATAAAATTAGAAATGAAAATGGAGAGATCACAACAGACAACACAGAAATACAAAGGATCATAAGAGACTACTATCAACAATTACATGCCAATAAAATGGACAACGTGGAAGAAATGGACAAATTCTTAGAAAAGTACAACTTTCCAAAACTCGACCAGGAAGAAATAGAAAATCTTAACAGACCCATCACAAGCACGGAAATTGAAACTGTAATCAAAAATCTTCCAGCAAACAAAAGCCCAGGTCCAGACGGCTTCACAGCTGAATTCTACCAAAAATTTAGAGAAGAGCTAACACCTGTCCTACTCAAACTCTTCCAGAAAATTGCAGAGGAAGGTAAACTTCCAAACTCATTCTATGAGGCCACCATCACCCTAATACCAAAACCTGACAAAGATCCCACAAAAAATGAAAACTACAGGCCAATATCACTGATGAACATAGATGCAAAAATCCTTAACAAAATTCAAGCAATCAGAATCCAACAACACATTAAAAAGATCATACACCATGACCAAGTGGGCTTTATCCCAGGGATGCAAGGCTTTTTCAATATCCGCAAATCAATCAATGTAATACACCACATTAACAAATTGAAAAATGAAAACCATATGATTATCTCAATAGATGCAGAGAAAGCCTTTGACAAAATTCAACATCCATTTATGATAAAAACTCTCCAGAAAGCAGGAATAGAAGGAACATACCTCAACAAAATAAAAGCTATATATGACAAATCCACAGCAAACATTATGCTCAATGGTGAAAAATTGAAAGCATTTCCTCTAAAGTCAGGAACAAGACAAGGGTGCCCACTTTCACCATTACTATTCAACACAGTTTTGGAAGTTTTGGCCACAGCAATCAGAGCAGAAAAAGAAATAAAAGGAATCCAAATTGGAAAAGAAGAAGTAAAACTCTCACTGTTTGCAGATGACATGATCCTCTACATAGAAAACCCTAAAGACTCCACCAGAGAATTACTAGAACTAATCAATGATTATAGTAAAGTTGCAGGATATAAAATCAACACACAGAAATCCCTTGCATTCCTATACACTAATAATGAGAAAACAGAAAGAGAAATTAAGGAAACAATTCCATTCACCATTGCAACGGAAAGAATAAAATACTTAGGAATATATCTACCTAAAGAAACTAAAGACCTATATATAGAAAACTATAAAACACTGGTGAAAGAAATCAAAGAGGACACTAATAGATGGAGAAATATACCATGTCCATGGATTGGAAGAATCAATATAGTGAAAATGAGTATACTACCCAAAGCAATTTATAGATTCAATGCAATCCCTATCAAGCTACCAATGGTATTCTTCACAGAGCTAGAACAAATAATTTCACAATTTGTATGGAAATACAAAAAACCTTGAATAGCCAAAGCTATCTTGAGAAAGAAGAATGGAACTGGAGGAATCAACCTACGTGACTTCAGGCTCTACTACAAAGCCACAGTCATCAAGACAGTATGGTACTGGCACAAAGACAGAAATATAGATCAATGGAACAACACAGAAAGGCCAGAGATAAATCCACACACATATGGACACCTTATCTTTGACAAAGGAAGCAAGAATATACAATGGATTAAAAACAATCTCTTTAACAAGTGGTGCTGGGAAATCTGGTCAACCACTTATAAAAGAATGAAACTAGAGCACTTTCTAACACCATACACAAAAATAAACTCAAAATCGATTAAAGATCTAAACGTAAGACCAGAAACTATAAAACTCCTAGAGGAGAACATAGGCAAAACACTCTCCGACATACATCACAACAGGATCCTCTATGACCCACCTCCCAGAATATTGGAAATAAAAGCAAAAATAAATAAATGGGGCCTAATTAAACTTAAAAGCTTCTGCACAACAAAGGAAACTATAAGCAAGGTGAAAAGACAGCCTTCAGAATGGGAGAAAATAATAGCAAATGAAGCAACTGACAAACAACTAATCTCAAAAATATACAAGCAACCCCTACAGCTCAAGTCCAGAAGAATAAATGACCCAATCAAAAAATGGACCAAAGAACTAAATAGACATTTCTCCAAAGAAGACATACAGATGGCTAACAAACACATGAAAAGATGCTCAACATCACTCTTTATCAGAGAAATGCAAATCGAAACCACTATGAGGTACCATTTCATGCCAGTCAGAATGGCTGCGATCCAAAAGTGTACAAGCAGTAAGTGCTGGAGAGGGTGTGGAGAAAAGGAAACCCTCTTACACTGTTGGTGGGAACGCAAACTAGTACAGCCACTATGGAGAACAGTGTGGAGATTCCTTACAAAACTGGAAATAGAACTGCCTTATGATCCAGCAATCCCACTGCTGGGCATACACACTGAGGAAACCAGAAGGGAAAGAGACACGTGTACCCCAATGTTCATCGCAGCACTGTTTATAATAGCCAGGACATGGAAGCAACCTAGGTGCCCATCAGCAGATGAATGGATAAGAAAGCTGTGGTACATATACACAATGGAGTATTACTCAGCCATTAAAAAGAATACATTTTAATTAGTTCTAATGAGGTGGATGAAACTGGAGCCTATTATACAGAGTGAAGTAAGCCAGAAAGAAAAACACCAATACAGTATACTAATGCATATATATGGAATTTAGAAAGATGGTAACAATAACCCTGTATATGAGACAGCAAAAGAGACACTGATGTATTGAACAGTCTTTTGGACTCTGTGGGAGGGGGAGAGGGTGGGATGATTTGGGAGAATGGCATTGAAATATGTATATCATACATGAAACGAGTTGCCAGTCCAGGTTCAATGCATGATACTGGATGCTTGGGGCTGGTGCACTTGGACGACCCAGAGGGATGGCATGGGGAGGGAGGAAGGAGGAGGGTTCAGGATGGGGAACACATGTATACCTGTGGCAGATTCATTTCCGTATTTGGCAAAACCAATACAATATTGTAAAGTTAAAAAAAAAAAAAAAGACCAGAAAGTATACAACTTTTAGAGGAAAACTTAGGAAGAACACTTTTTGATGTAAATCATAGCAAAATCCTTTACTACCCATCTCCTAGAGTAATGGAAATAAAAGGAAAAATAAACAAGTGGGACCTAATTAAAACTGAAAGCCTTTGAACAGCAAAATAAACCATAAACAAGATGAAAAGACAACCCTCGGAATGGGAGAGGATAATTGCAAATGAAGCAACTGACAAAAGATTCATCTCCAAAATATACAAGCAGCTCATCATCAGAAAAACAAACAACCCAATCAAAAATTGTGCAAAAGACCTAAACAGACATTTCTCCAAAGAAGACATCCAGATGGATATCAAACATGTGAAAAAAATGCTCAACATTGCTTATTATTAAAGAAATGCAAATCAAAACTACCACCTCACACCAGTCAGAATGGCCATCATTAGAAAAATCTACAAACAATAAATGCTGGAGAAGATGTGGAGAAAAGGGAACACTCTTGCACTACTGGTAGGAATGTAAATTGATACCACTATGGAGAACAGTGTGGCGATTTCTTAAAAATCTAGAAATAAAACTACCATATGATCCATCCGTTCCACTACTGGGCATATACCGTGAGAAAACAAGAACTGAAAAAGAGACATGTACCTCAGTGTTCACTGCAGCACTATTTACAGTAGCCAGGACATGGAAGCAAACCTAGATGTCCACTGGCAGATGAATGGATAAGAAAGTTTGTGGTACATATATACAATGGCATGTTGCTGCTGCTACCGCTAAGTCACTTCAGTCGTGTCCGACTGTGCGACCCCATAGACGGCAGCCCATCAGGCTCCCCCATCCCTGGGATTCTCCAGGCAAGATCACTGGAGTGGGTTGCCATTTCCTTCTCCGATGCATGAAAGTAAAAATTGAAAGTGAAGTCGCTCAGTCATGTCCGACTCTTAGCGACCCCATGGACTGCAGCCTGCCAGGCTCCTCCATCCATGGGATTTTCCAGGCAAGAGTACTGGAGTGGGGTGCCATTGCCTTCTCCCACAATGGCATGTTACTCAGCTGTAAAAGGAACAAATCTGAGTCAGTTCTAGTGAGGTGGATGAATCTAGGATCTTTATACAGACTTATGACTTATACAGACTTAAGTCAGAAAGAAAAAAACAAATATGGTATATTAATGCATATATATGGAGTTTAGAAGAAATGGTACTAATGAACCTATTTGCAGGGCAGTAATAGAAACTCACTCTCATGCATTGGAGAAGGAAATGGCCACCCACTCCAGTGTTCTTGCCTGGAGAATCCCAGGGACGGGGGAGCCTGGTGGGCTGCCGTCTATGGGGTCGCACAGAGTCAGACACGACTGAAGCGACTTAGCAGCAGCAGCATAGAAACTCAGACATAGAGAAAGACTTATGGACACAGTCAGGAAGGAGAGGGTGGGATGAACTGAGAGAGTAGCTTTGAAACATATACACTACCATATGTAAAACGGATAGCAAACGGGAATTTGCGTACGGTGCAAGGATCTCAGCCTGGTGCTCTGTGACAACCTAGATGGGTGGCATGGGGAGGGAGGTGGGGGGAGGGGTCCTGTGTATACCCTATAGCTGATTCATGTTGATGTATGGCAGAAACCAACACAACATTGTAAAGCAATTATCCTCAATTACAAATAAACAAATTTAAAAAATTAATGTAAAAAAGATAGTAATGTCTTTATTGCTTATTTATTGGTCTCTCATGAGCCTGGGTAGCCTACATTAGGTTGTTAGAGCTAAAGAGATGAGTAAATTAAGCTGCCAAAAAATGGCAGATTGTGGCTTCTTACAACTCACACGAGTGAACTAGTTTTTAGGGGTAAAGAGCTGGCTACTTTTGGTTCTCTTTTCCCTCAAATACAGATAATAACTTCTGTGGGAGGTTCTCAGAGGCTAAACACTGTGTGAGCTCAAAAGACCACAAAAGTCATGGTGAGCAGAATTCTGAGATGGCACCACAGGTCCCAGCTGAGATTCTTGTCTCTGGTACACAGACCCTATGTAATCTCCTCCCTTTGCCTATGAACAGGACCTGTGAAAATAATGAGACATCATTCCTGTTATTAGATTATGTGTCAAAGTGAAGAGATTTTACAGATATAATTAAGGCCCCAATTCCATTGGTTTTAAGTTAAACAAAAGGGAGATTATCCTAGGTGGGCCTCACTTAATCAGGTGAAAGACTTTAAAAGAGATGCTGGCCTGTTCTGAAAAGATGGATTTTCCAGCTGGACTTGAAGAAGCATGCTGGCATGTTGTGAGAAGGCCAACACAGCAAGGAACTGCATGACTGAGAACGAAGCCCAGCTGACATCTATTAAAAGAATAGGGTAGGGACCTCAGTCTTAAAATCACAAGGTACTGAATTTTGGTAACAATCAAATCAACCCAGAAGAATATCATGAATTCCAGAAAAGAATGTAGCTCTGCCAACACCTGAATTACATCTTGGTGAGATGCTAAGCAGAAGACTCAGATAAGACATACGGGGACTCCTGAGCCATGTGTGTGCTTAGTGGCCAAGTTGTGTCCGACTTTGCGACACCATGGACTGTAACCTGTTGGCTCCTCTGTCCATGGAATTTCCCAGGCAGGAATATTGGAGATCTTCCCAACCCTGGGATTGAACTCCCATATCCTGCATTGGTGAGTGGATTCTTTACCACTTGGGCCACCCAGGAAGCCCTTAGCCATACAAACTGTAAAATCATAAATGAGGGTTGTTTACAATCACTATATTTACATCCTTTTTGTTATGCAGCAACAGATAACAAGTAGAGGGGTGTATTAACCAAGAGGCCCCAGAGAAAGTCCGACAATCTGTGTCATACAAGTTGGATAACCAGGCAAGTTGATGGTATAATGCAGTCTGGATCTAAGGTCTCAAGAACCAGGAAGGCTGAAGTCCTAGGGCAGGAAGAGATAAATGTTTCAACTGGAACAGAGAGGAAGTTTGCTATTCCTCTACCTTTTGGTTCTGTTCATGTCCTCATATGGGTTGGATAATGCCTACCCACATGACTGACAGTCATCCTTATCCAGTCTACTGGCTCAAGTGTTAATCTGTTCTGGAAACATCCTCACAGAGGGCACCTGGAAAGAATATTTTACCAGCTGGGCATCTCTTAGCCTCGTCATGTTGACACATAAAATCAACTACCACAAATAGCTTTCTCCCTTCTCTAATCCCTCTTCAAATCCATTGTCCAAGCAACAGCCAGAATAATCTTTCAAAACTGTATAGGAAATCACAGCTCTCCTTACTTAAAACTCTTAAATGGCCTCCCCTTGATGAGAGTCAAGTCTCAACTCCCACCACAGCTTACAGCATTGTGTATGACATGGACCTTACAGGGCCCTTCCCCCTGGGCCTCTGCTCCAACCTGTCAGGCCTTCCTTCACTTCCTAAAAGGCACCACCATATACTCTACAAATCCAGAGACTTCACGCTGGCTCTTCCCTTCGTCTGAAACACTCTTTATCTCATTGTGAACCACTTCATACTTTCCTACCACACTAGCTAAATTATAAGCCTTTATTTAGAAGCTACTTGTTCTGTCCCAAAGATGTGTAATCATGTACTTTGTGGGTGCATTTTTATTTTTATTAATTGTTTTGTACTCAGGGGAAAAAACTGGTTTGTTACATAAAGGTAAATCTTATCCATAAATTTATATTTATATAGAAACATGGACACAGAATCATATAGTCTGAATCAAAAATAATTGTTGGAAAGCTTATAAATATAATACAATTTCATTGAATGTAATCACTCCCATTTTAATAAGACCAAAGCAGGCTTTGGACTTAAGTGTGTCTGCCTCAAGAGCCCAGTATCTCACTGGTATTTGAAGCTTGGTTAAGGAGGGTGTGTATTTTAAATGATCACTTCATTCTCCTTCCTATATTAAACTCTAAGCTCCATGAGGGCCAGGCACACAACTATTTCATTTCACACCGAATTTTCAGAACACAGATCAGTGGTGGTGTCAGAACAATCAGAACATTCATCAGTGTCCCTCATTGATACTTTTTTTCTCCTCCAAGGACAAGATGAGATAGCTGTATCTCACCCCCAGAAGCTCTAGGTGGACATGGGACTTTAGTGCATTAAATGGCAGAGTGTATGGCGATCGTTACTTCCAAGTAGAAGCTTTTAAGGACTGGTGTGTAAGCATCCATGTTTTTGCTCTCCCCTAAATGGCAACCCACTCCAGTGTTCTTGCCTGGAGAATCCCAGGGACGGGGGAGCCTGGTGGGCTGCCGTCTATGGGGTCACACAGAGTAGGACACGAGTGAAGTGACTTAGCAGCAGCAGCAGCAACATATGATGATTTGGACCTACACTCTACAAGACAGTGGCTATTAATCAATTGTGGCCACTGAAATTAAAATAGTTATAATTAAATACAAGTAAAATCTTATTTTGTCAGTCACATTAGGCACATTTCAAGTACTCAAGTGCCACCTGTAACTGGTGGGTACCATTTTGGGCAGTACATATACAGATCATTTCCTTTACCACAGAGAGATCTACTGGGACAGAGCTGCTATAGATGCTGGGGACTGCTCCTGAGTGAGGAAGCCATGAAGCAGAGCCACAGGCTGACTCTAATACTCATGTTATAGGAGTATGAAACAATCTGTGTTGTTATCAGCCACTTATATTTTGGGCTTGTTTGTCACTGAAGCAAAATCCAGCTTATCCTAATTGATAAATGTAGTCATTAAATGAATCCATGCTTAATAATTTGACGGTTGTTTTTCTTCTGGGAGTTTTGGATGAAGAGGGAAGAAAGAACTTTTAAGGGAAGTCAACATAAGCAAAAGCTTAGAGCTGGGATATTAACAGGATCTCTGGGAGTGGCAGGGTTTGTGTGAGGAGGCGTCAGTTAAGAGGTAGGACTGGAGAGAAGTAGAGAAGCTAAGGCTAAGAATTGGTGCATAGAAAAGGAACAGGGGGTAGACCCCAAACCTGCATCTAACTCCAAGATGTACTAAACAGTCACAATCTACCGAGCCTACAACTTGAAGCCCCGTCTGCCACTGCTTTGTTTCATTTAACCATTAGAGTGTAGACACTATAGTATGTTACCGCCCAAGCCATGACATGTTTCTAATGAAGGTAGCATGACTAGTTCAGAATATCAGTATTAATTTGCTGAGGATAGTCTACATAAAGAACCTGGATGATGCTTGGTACCCAAGAGGCTACCCTTGTCATCCCAGAATCATGGCTAAAGTCCACAGCTGAAGAAGAATCAGAAGTTATACTATGTACTGAAGTCAGAGTGAAGAGGGCAGCCATTCCCCTGCAGCACTTGTTAAAGGACATCACTGCATAAGAACTGGCCATTTTTCTCCACCTCACCTCCACCCTGTTAATAAGACAAGTACAGCAAGAAGAACTGTTGGTGTGGGAAGGGGGGAGGGATAATTGAGGAATTTGTATATACACAGTACTGTGTATAAAACATAACCGACAAGGACTTACTATATAGCAGTGAACTATACTCAGCATCTTTTAATCAATATGGGAAAAGAATCTGGAAAAAATAGATTTATATGTATATACAACTGAATCACTTTTCTGTACCCTTGAAACTAACACAACACTAAAAAAACAACTATACTTCAATAAAAAAAGCTAAAAAAAACCCCAAAAAGCAAACGTCAAACTAAACAACAACAACAACAAAACAAAAAAAGAGCTACTGCCTCTACTTCTCACCAGGGTCTGTGGTGCAAGGGACCCTCCCTCCTGGGAGTCAAGAGTCAGTCCTCCAGGAAAGTCACTTTTAAAGCTTGTGAGTGACAGAATTACTTTCTTTGTAGGTTGGGGACAGGTTAGAGACAGAAGATTCAGGACTGGGGCAAAGAAGAGGAAAGCTGAGAATGAGGTTTAAAAACAACCTGTGGGTTTTTTATATTGTTGTTTAATAGTCTCAATACAAACTGCAAAGAGACCACTGGGGTAAGTAGAAAAGAGCTCAAACTTGTGGAATTGGGCTTCAATATTGAGGGGGATGTCACTCAGCTGAGAAATACTACAGGAGGTTTTAACATGTTCCTTAGACACTGCTGCTGCTAAGTTGCTGCTAAGTCACTTCAGTTGTGTCCGACTCTGTGCGACCCCATAGACGGCAGCCCATCAGGCTCCCCCGTCCCTGGGATTCTCCAGGCAAGAACACTGGAGTGGGTTGCCATTTCCTTCTCCAATGCATGAAAGTGAAAAGTTAAAGTGAAGTCGCTCAGTCGTGTCCGACTCTTAGCGACCTCATGGACTGCAGCCCACCAGGCTCCTCCATCCATGGGATTTTCCAGTCGAGAGAGTACTGGAGTGGGGTGTCATTGCCTTCTCCGCCTTGGACACTACTGTTAGAAAATTAGTTTTTCCCTGAAAGTTACCCTGACAACATGTGACTCTTCAATAAACCCCTTTATTCTTGGACGATGCTTGAGATACGGCAAGCACCGATGACCTCCCCATGTGCTGCAGTTGGAAAGATGCTTTAAAAATTGTCTCTCGATGGCTTTTCACTCCCATCCTTTAAGCTCTGAGTTGATGAAACAAAAAGTTATGTGAGGGATACAATTTGATATTCTTAGTGTATTTCTAGCTTTACAATTAATTCATGGATGAGAGAGTCATTATCCGATAGCATCCAGAAAGATGGAGACCATTCGTTTCAGACAAATACCCCAAGTACTGTTATAGGTTTTGATTAAAATGAAAACTTACCAAGTTTTATTCCTCAAAATATGATAAGTTCACGGGCAATTGAAATCAGCTAGTTCCATTGTTAGGTTTCTAATTCCAGGGCTTATAATAATATTTTTTGGAGTCAAATATGACATAATGCTAGGACTCCTGGAGCTAGCAAAGATGATAAAGTGTTTTAGCCCCAGCAGGTGCTCAGCACAATCCTTTATTAAAAAGAGCTGCCACACTCAGGCTCTGAGTGTGATGGATTGTATAGGAATTAGGAGTGACATGCTATGAATTTACAACATTAAATTTTCCCCCTAATTAAAGCGGTGGGAATGGCCTCCAAACACAGTCTGGCTGCAGCTGGACAAGAATGACTGTATTCCCCAAGACTCCAGAAGGAGGATTCTTGACCCAGTGCTTCTGCATAAGAGTGCTTGAATTAAACCACGAGCTGACAGCAAAAGATAACTGACATTACTGAATTAAAAGTTTCTCTTTTCTGTTATACTTTGACTTCTATTCCCAGCTTGATATGTGCACATTTTCCTTTTTTTTTTTATGTGTATAATTAGACTTGGTAAGGTAGCTGTCCTGTTGACAGAATAAACCCACGTAACAATAAGGGTGGCTGACTTCCAAATATCAGAAGGACCCACAGAGTACTGCAAACTGTGCCAGTGTGTGTGTTAGCAGTGACAAAGAAAAGCTCCACAAGCAGCATTTCCCAACAGCTCTGTGATTGCCTGGGATGGTGCTGAAATACCTGACTTCACCTGCACATTCTTTTTTTTTTTTTTTTCCTTCATTAATGATGTTTTTATTTTCCAAAGAAGAAAGCCTATCCAGAAACCATACAAGGAAAAGTGTTACAGTCTTAGCCATATATGAAGAAGTCAGTTGACTGCAGATTAGACTTTGTAACTTTGCCACTACCCATCTGTGTGGCCCTGGGCATGTCATTTTAAGTCTCTGGACCACATCTGCACATGGAAGTTTTGGAATGGATAACCTAAAATAAATTTCTTCATGCTCTATGCTTCTTGTGATTCTAGAATGTATAGTAAGATTATTTTAAAGTAGAGATACAGGGTTATAAAGGAGCTTTATTGACATTAAATGCTTAGATATAATGGGACTTATTTTTCGTAGAACTTTTGAATGTGCCTGTAAGATCAGTTCAGTGTTTTTACAAAACCATTATTAAAACCTTGTGATGAAACTTAGAAATTGTATTAGTATATATTTTGGCTGTATGCAGTGGATAATCATATCAGAGCTTGGTGAAAAATAAATCCTCCCAAAACCAATGATGGGAATTAGAAAATTATTAGAATTTGAACTGAATTATATACAATTTTAATCCTTGAAAGAAATTCCTTTATTTGATTCCTATGGATGAAAAGTGCTTTCTATGTTATTTCAGAGGCTGGAAAATTGACCATATTTAGAATCCTGGGCAGCAAAGTAAAACAGATTTCAGGTAAATTATGCTGTACAAATAGTCTATCCCAAGAAAATAAATCACTGCTAAATTTACTGAGAGATCTCTTTCAGTGATTATCATATGGAATAGGTTCCTCAGGAAGCATTTGAGTCTTGATTTCATAGATGCTGCTGCTGCTGCTAAGTCACTTTAGTCATGTCCGACTCTGCGTGACCCCATAGACGGCAGCCCACCAGGCTCCCCCGTCCCTGGGATTCTCCAGGCAAGAACACTGGAGTGGGTTGCCATTTCCTTCTCCAATCATCTGCACATTCTTGCACAGAGGGAAATGAAGGTGTGTGTATGTCTCCAGGAGAAGGTACTGAATGAGCCACGACTATGATGCAAGAGCAGATGAATATATTTTTCACAGGTTTTTGGAAGAAAAAGAATGAGTGGCCAGGTACCTGTGCCAAATGGATCATGTCTGGGACAAAGAATTATTCAGAAACAATAAGTTTACTCAAATGAATACTAGATTCTGCGGCTAAATGAGCTCATTCCCCTTCCCTGACTTTCTGGTTCATCTCCTGTCACTAAGGTTGTTCTCAAATGGATCCATCTGGGGACACCTGAGTGCTTCCTTCATTCAGCAGATTTTTAGTTTTCCTTCCCTCGGAACTCTGAGAGGAACATGAAGAGGAAAACATTTCCTTAATATTTCCACCCATCTCAAACACACACACACGGAAGACGTTAATGTCTCACTGTTCCTTAAATGCATCTGTGTTTCTCATCATGATAAATCATTTATTTGAATTATCTTTCTCTACTAGGATGAACAGCAGTGTTATTAATAGCATAGATTTCAGAGCCAGGCATCTCCATTGTTTCCTGACTAGACGCTCTTGGGCAAGTTACTGAACTAAGTCTCTTTTGCAAAAGGGGGATGTTAATACTAATTACCCTCAAAGAGTTGTTCTGAAGATGAAATGAAGTTATGCATGTATATCAAGCATTGGGGGATGTACCCAGTAAATGTTAGCGGTAAGTATTTACCATTATTATATTATCAATAAACTGAGACCTGAAATCACTGAAGAGAATAAAAAATTACATAGGCAGAATGCTGAAATTGGTAATCAATTATGAAACTAGTTCAGCAGGACAAAGAAAGGCCTCTGATTTTATTCTTATGTTCCTATTTTCAACAGTCTTATTCTTAGGGGCGGGTGACGTCAGAAAGAGAGGGCGTGTGGAAAAGGTGAAATGGTGACATGGAGAGGAAACATCAGAACGGAGGAGTAAGAAAGAAGCAGCTGAGGTACATAATTTTAAGGCTCCATGCTGACATTTTCCCCAAACTTGCAACTTCTCTGACTGTTCCACTTAATTTAATAAAGCACCAGCTTCCTGCTCACATGCTTCTGAACTCTCCAAATACTTTCCATTCACTATGATTTTATGGTGTCAGACTCAGACCTGAAATATCCTTCTTGCTACCAAAACATCATCCACCTATCAGTCTATTCTCTCCAAACCTATGTGACTTCTGAGTCTATAGTTTAAGGTTGGCAACTAGTGTGCATCTCAGACACCTTCTCCATTGAGTTGTTATGTCCACTTGCATTGATATGATGAAAAGATTTCAGAGTCCATGTCTGGGTACAGCAGGAAAGAGTGATACGACTCATCTGTCTGCCACAAGCACGGGAGCGGGGAGTGGAGCTGAGATTGTCATGTATTATTGTCCCTCTTGTGAGTTTTGCCATCCTTTATCATCACCTTCTTGTTGTTTGGCCGCTAAGTCATGTCCAACTCTTCTGTGACACCAAGGACTCTAGCCCACCAGCTCTGCTTTCCATGGGATTTTCCAGGCAAGAATATTGGAGTGGGTTTCCATTTCCTTCTCCAGGGGATCTTCTTGGATCAGGGCTTGAACCTGCACCTCCTGCATTGCAGGTGGATTCTTTTCCACTGAGCCACCCCAGAAGCTTTATATTGGTTATAAATCCCATCCTGCCTTGAGGTCGCTCTTGTGTAACATCATTTCACCTTTTCCCCAAACTTTTGGAGGAATTCAGAGAATAGGTATTTTTTCCTTCTTTGTATTAGCAGTTCCACATGAATGCTTTGTATGTTGTAAATACTTGGTAATTATGTGTTGAATGATTGACACCCAGAAGCAGAAATAAATGTGTTTGAGAGAGGAGAGGCAGCCACATGACAGATCTTCCTTTCCCTTAGGGTTTTTTCTCTCTCCCCATCCAGAGTGTAAAACCGTACGAATTCCCTTGGTGCTTTTCAAAGAAAGACACTCACACACACCCTGTATGTGGAAAGAAAGGCGTGTATGCCACATGCTGTAGAATTAGTCTCTGGAACACAGAATTACTGACTCTGAATAGCTTGCTATTATCTTTTCTGTCCTGCAAGTCATTGGAATGGCAGACTGCAAACAGTAGACCTATTGAAAGGGAAGTCATAGCCACTTGTCTCCACAGGAACCACATTGAAAGGGTGTTCAAAAGCCAGGCACACAAGAGCTGAGGCTTGGCAAGCATCACGGCTAGCTTGGAGAGCAAGGGACTGTTCACAGTGGTGCTGCCTAACTGTCCGTATTCCCCACTGCTTCTCTCATGGGTTCATTAAAAAGCCACAGGAAACCAACATGGCAGGGGTGGGCTGTCAGCAAGCCAGAATAATTGGGATAACTTTGGGGCTGCCTGGATACAGGTGAGAGAGACAAGCTCTATGTTGAGATTGAAAGAGTGGTGAGTGAGTGCATGAGTGTGTGTGTGTCTGAACCAGTGAAGGTTCAGATGGGATTAGCTCAACCACCTCAATTTCTCAGACTCTCGCCAATTTAGATCAAGCCAGAGAGGTAGGCTCCATCAAGTACGTTTGGGTTGCTTTGACAAGGGCTAATAGCTAGAGGAATATGGTTGACCACACTTAAAGGATATGAAGGGGATTTAAATTCTTCAGCTCAGACAAGAGTTTCTCATCCTTGGCACTGTTGGCAGTCTTGGACAAGCAACTCTTTGTTTGTGTGAGGGGCTGTCTGGTGCACTGCAGGATGCTGAGCAGTGTCTCTGGCCTCTACCCACTGGATGCCAATAGTACCCATCCCTCAGTAGTGATAAGCACAAGTGTTTCCAGATGTTACCAAATATTTTCTGGGGGAAAAATTGTCCCTGTTGAGAACAACTGAACAAACTGTCCTCTTTGATTAATTATTAATAGTTACCCATCAGTGAGAAAGACATCAAATCAACTCAGGATCGCTTGGTGATAGTTTCATAAATCATATACACATATCTTGTGTATGTTATCACTCAATAGTGCTTTAAGAGAAATTTCTGTCTCAAGCAGCTATTGTGTTAAAAATGTCTTTAGTGTATTAAATACTCACACAGAACACAGCATTTTAATTTGGAAACATATCAGCTTACATTTATCAGAGCATTTTCATGCAGATAGAAATATATAACCAAAACAAAGAAGTTATAACCATAAATCATGGCAAAGCTGGCAGTGTAACTAAATTGGAAATGAGTTTACAAAATAAATGAAAACACAAAAACATATTACAGAATAAGTATGCCCCTTACTGCATTCTTTTTGGGATTGTTATAAATTGGAAAGAAAAGAGAACTGCATACAATGGGAGTTAAATTACAATGCATTCTACCTGTCAAAATACACTAACACAAATAGATCTATGAGCAGGTGTAGCTAACTGCTGCTGTCATTAGTCTGGATTTACAAACATCTTGACTTTCCAATGAAAAGGTGAACAAAAATAAACGAAATCTTCATAAGCATTAATTGAATGACAAAGCAATATTTAAGTTGTATTGTATCACTATCTTTCAGTCAAAATCTTTACACCTTTCATTATAAGACATTTCTTCTATTTGTTTATGAGTTGGCCACTATTAATTAACTTAGTAGATAAACATGATGTGAAGAGTACAAAGAGAGACAAATGACTTTAAGGAAGCTTTCTAGTTCTGAAATATATTCTTTAGTACAAAGACAAGCACTTAACCAAATTGTTTTGGACCAGTAAATTGACTATTAATTTAGCAGATTCAAGGCTTGTTGTTTCAAGGGTTGTTTCAAGTATAGTTCTTACCACTAAAAAAAGAAAAAGGAAAACAAACACACAAACCCACTTGGACATTATTTTGAGGTTGGATAGTTTAAGTAAGAAGCAATTTTATCAATGATAATCATTACATTGTTCTTTCCCATTCTAAAATCAAGGACATTTTTTTAGTCTACATTAAATTTTTTCTTAAACTCCCAACAACTTACCCACAGTTGAAATCTTAAGGGAAAGTCTTCCCACTTTACCTGATAACAGTATATGGTATTTTGCCTGATAACCAGGTATCTGCAATAGAATAATACCTGTACCACATTGGTAATTTGTTTATGTTTTTATTATGAAGTTTGCTAAAGTATCTCCCATGCCTCCATCTCAGATATCAGTGTGTGAAACTTCTGATGTACTTTGCTCTCTTTCCAAAAATGCAGCTGGCTAGTCCAGCTGAACTGCTCACATGTTTGTGAAAATGCATTTTATTTTGCGGACTGATGTTAATGTCTTTCATAAGTCTCTCTGCATGAGCAAATGACAAGAGTTATCCTCAGACCAGAGACTGCTGTCTCTTCAAACCATTAGTGTCAGGGAGCTCATCTTATCAGACTTCAGCAATACGTGAACCATGAACTTCCTGATGTTCAAGTTGGTTTTAGAAAAGGCAAAGGAACCAGATCAAATTGTCAACATCCACTGGATCATTGAAAAAGCAAGAGAGTTCCAGAAAAACATCTACTTCTGTTTTATTGACTATGCCAAAGCCTTTGACTGTGTGGATCACACTAAACTGTGGAAAATTCTGAAAGAGATGGGAATACCAGACCACCTGACCTGCCTCTTGAGAACTGGACATGGAACAACAGACTGGTTCCAAATAGGAAAAGGAGTACGTCAAGGCTGTATATTGTCACCCTGCTTATTTAACTTCTATGCAGAGTACGTCATGAGAAATGCTGGGCTGGAAGAAGCACAAGCTGGAACCAAGATTGCCGGGAGAAATATCAATAACCTCAGATATGCAGATGACACCACCCTTATGGCAGTAAGTGAAGAGGAACTAAAAAGCCTCTTGATGAAAATGAAAGAAGAGAGTGAAAAACTTGGCTTAAAAGCTCAACATTCAGAAAATGAAGATCATGGCATCTGGTTTCATCACTTCATGGAAATAGATGGGGAAACAGTGTCAGACTTTATTTTTTTGGGCTCCAAAATCAATGCAGATGGTGATTGCAGCCATGAAATTAAAAGACGCTTGCTCCTTCAAAGAAAAGTTATGACCAACCTATACAGCATATTAAAAAGCAGAGACATTACTTTGCCAACAAAAGTCCGTCCAGGCAAAGCTATGGTTTTTCCAGTAGCCATGTATGGATGTGAGAGCTGGAGTATAATGAAAGCTGAGCGCCGAAGAATTGATGCTTTTGAACTGTGGTGTTGCAGAAGACTCTTAAGAGTCCCTTTGACTGCAAGGAGTCATCCTAAAGGAAATCAGTCCATCCTAAAGGAAATCAATTGTGAATATTCATTGGAAGGACTGATGCTGAAGCTGAAACTCCAATACTTTGGCCACTTGATATGAAGAACTGACTCACTGGAAAGACCCTGATGCTGGGAAAGATTGAGGGCAGGAGGAGAAGGGGACGACGGAGGATGAGATGGTAGAATGGCATCACCAACTCAACGGACATGAGTTTGAGAAGCTCCGGGAGTTGGTGCTGGACAGGGAAGCCTGGTGTGCTGCATTCCATGGGGTTGCAAAGAGTCGGACACGACTGAGCAACTGAACTGAACTATGGAAAACAGTTTGGAGGGTCCTCAAGAAACTAAAAATAAAGTTGTCATGCTGCTGCTGCTAAGTCCAGTAATCCCACTCCTGGGCATATTTCTTGACAAAACTGTAATGGAAAAGGATATGTTCACCCCTATGTTCACTCTTTACAATAGCCAAGACATGGAAACAACCTAAAAGTCCATTAACAAATGAGTGGATAAAGAAGACATCATTCCTTTGTACAATGGACTACTACTCAGCCATAATGAACAATGAAATAATACCATTTGCAGCAACATGGATGAACCTAGAGATTATCATACTAAGTGAAGTAAGTGAGGAAGAAAAACACAAATATCATATATTACATGTAGAATCTAAAATATGACACAGATGAATTTATCTACAAAATAGAAACAGACTCACCAACATAGAAAACAGACTTGTGGTTGCCAAGAGGTAGGGGCTTTGGAAGAGGGACTGGGAGTTTGGGATTAGCAGATGCAAATTATTACATATAGAATGGATAAACAAGATCCTACTGTATAGCATGGGAAGTATATCCAATATTTTGTGGTAAAACATAATGAAAAAGAAACTGAAAAAAATCACTTTGCTGTACAGTAGAAATTAATACAACACTGTAAATCAACTATACTTTAATAAAATAAATTAAAAAATACTTTTTATGGCCATTAAAAAGAATACATTTGAATCAGTTCTAATGAGGTGGATGAAACTGGAGCCTATTATACAGAGTGAAGTAAGCCGGAAAGAAAAACACCAATACAGTATACAAACACATATATATGGAATTTAGAAAGATGGTAACGATAACCCTGTATGCGAGACACCAAAAGAGACACAGATGTATAGAACAGTCTTTTGGACTCTTTGGGAGAGGAAGAGGGTGGGATGATTTGGGAGAATGGCATTGAAACATGTATAATATCATATAAGAAATGAATCGCCAGTCCAGGTTCGATGCAGGATACAAGATGCTTGGGGCTGGTGCACTGGGATGACCCAGAAGGATGGTATGGGGAGGGAGGGGGGAGGGGGGTTCAGGATGGGGAGCACATGTACACCTGTGGCGGATTCATGTTGATGTATGGTAAAACCAACACAATATTGTAAAGTAATTAGCCTCCAATTAAAATAAATAAATTTAAATTAAAAAACATAAAAAAACATACTTTTTAAAGTTTAAATATGCTATAGTATCTCTAAATGATAAAAACTGAATTATTTAAAAATGATAATTTTGAGGAATTCTGTATGGCATGCAAAACTTCTTTTGCTATAAAGCTGAGTGAAAAAAATATAAAACAGTATATACCATCTCTTTCCAATATAATTATAAGAAGAGACACAGCTATAAATTCACATAAATAATTGTCGAAACCTGGAAACCATGCTTAATAAAACAGTAAAGAAACAAAATGGGAGAACTTAATTTTCATAATTTTATTTAACTCATACAACCAAAATATATTTCAACACATCATCAATATAAAAAATTATAGATGAGATATTTTACACTTTTTTTTTTATAATAGATTTTCCAAATCTGGAGTATATCTCCCACTTATGCTATGCTATGCTATGCTAAGTCACTTCAGTCGCGTCCAACTCTGTGCGACCCCAGAGACGGCAGCCCACCAGGCTCCCCCGTCCCTGGGATTCTCCAGGCAAGAACACTAGAGTGTTCTTGGGTTGCCATTTCCTTCTCCGATGCATGAAAGTGAGAAGTGAAAGTGACGTCGCTCAGTCGTGTCCGACTCTTAGTGACCCCATGGATTGCAGCCTAACAGGCTCCTCCGTCCATGGGATTTTCCAAGCAAGAGTACTGGAGTGGTGTGCCATTGCCTTCTCCGTCTCCCACTTACACCACATCTCAAAAAAGACTATCCGCATTTCAGATGCTGAACAGCAACATGTGGCTGGTGGCTACACTACTGGGTAGTGTAGAGATAATAGAGTGATTCCTATTCAACACAGTTAGTTGGCCAGTGTATCTGTCTACATAAAAGGAAAAAACTGTTTGCAGGGAATACAGTATTATATTCATTGCAATTTCCTTTAGGATAAAGAGACATAGACACTTTCTCTTCATTCTGTTAAAAACTGTTCAAGAGTTATTATGTTTAGGATCAAGAAAATACAGTTTCCACATACAGTCTGTGAGGAAATATAAATTTTTTTCCCCCAAAAGTAAAATGAATGTGTGAGGCACAGAACACTAAATTCAACCTAAGTATCCTGAAACTAACACAATCATCAGGGTTCTGATGGAATATGAGAAGATGGGAAGGAAAGGGCCACAGATACCTTTGAGACAATGTTTCTCCAACATGAAAAAACAACTAGGAATCCAGCTGCTGGTAATAGAAGGCTAGCTTTTCCAGACAAATCCTACTATGAAAACAAACAAAAGTGGAGAATAAATTATAAAACAAACTTTTAAAAACAGTAAAGAGAAACAGAAGAGTAAGAAATTAGCTGACCAAAATTGAAAGAAAACTAAGAAGGCGGAGAATTAAGCAGATAACAAAAACAATGCCCTTTAGTTTTGAAAAATTCTCAGGGAGATGTCATAGCCCAAGGAATTGGTGATTCTAATAGGAGACTCTTTCCACAATATTCTACACCTCTGAAGGGGCTGCACAGTCAGGGGAAAGATAAAGTGGATAATTAAATAATACCCAAATCATGTAGAAGAAAGAGGGTATGCTATGCTATGCTAAGTCACTTCAGTTGTGTCCGACTCTGTGTGACCCCACAGATGGCAGCCACCAGGCTCCCCCGTCCCTGGGATTCTCCAGGCAAGAACACTGGAGTGGGTTGCCATTTCCTTCTCCAATGCATGAAAGTGAAAAGTGAAAGTGAAGTCGCTCAGTTGTGTCCAACTCTTAGCGACCCCATGGACTGCAACCTACCAGGCTCCTCCATCCATGGGATTTTCCAGGCAAAGTACTGGAGTGGGGTGCCATTGCCTTCTCCGAAGAAAGAGGGTAATTAAAGTTAAAAAAAAGACACCAATGATACATGAAATCAGCAAACAATAAAGAAAACTAATGTTATCAACATCACTAATCATCAGGGATCAAAAAATGAATGGATAAAGAAGATGGGGTGTATATATACACAGTGAAGTATTACTGAGCCATAAAAAGTAGAAAATTTTGCCATTTTCTGCAACATGAATGGACCTGGAGGTCATTATGCCAAGTAAGTCAGACGGATAAAAACAAATACTCAATGATATCATTTATACATGCAATCTAAAAAATACAACTAATTAGTGAATATAACAAAAATGCAGCAGACTCACAGAGAACAAACCAGTAGTTACCAGTGGGGAGAAGGATGTGGAGAGGCGCAACTTAGAGGCAGGGGATGAAGAGGTATAGAATACTAAGTACAAAGTCAGCTATAAGGATATATTGTATGACACAGGGAGTATAGTCAATATTTTATAATAACGCTAAATAACCTTTAACAACTGGGAATCACTATACTGTACACCTGTAACTTACATAATATTGTACAGCAACTTTTCAATAAGAAAGAAAAAATCTGTAAAACTCCTAGATGTCTTTTAGCTAATGGTACACTAATTATAGAAAATTCATCTAATTAGATTTATATGAGGCTATTAACAATGTTGAACTAAATCTATATGCATCATCAGGGAAACTGTTCCTAAGTTTTAAAAATCAGGTTAACAAGTAGTATGAACACCTTCATGAAACACACATTCCATACATATACAAAGTCAAAAAGTGGATAGTTTTCAAAAGTAAGAAATATTTGGAGTTGGGAAAAATAAATACCAACAGCAGCGATTTTCTCTATGATGCTGTATTGGGTGTTTACTTTTTCTTTTCTTGTATTTTCTGATTATTCTTTAATAAACATGTAGCATTCATAAAAATTATAAAATATATAAAAATGTGTTAAACAGTAAGAAAGGCAGTGAAAGATGATAAAATATCCATGGAAATCAGTTACTACAGAATGTAGCAACCTTGTTAAATACACTCAATTTCAGGCAAAAATAGATAAAACTAATGGGAGAAAAGGTCAGAAACATGGAAAAATACATATGAGGAAAACCTGAAATACAGCAGAATTGATGAAGCAGAATAAGTAAAAAAGAAAACAACAGCAGGCAATTTTTCTGTCTTTAAGAAAGGCCTGAAGAAAAATTAATGAGAACAAAATGTCTAAGCTTATCCTATGACAACTTTTGAGTTTTATGAATTTAAAAAAGCATCTTATAAATTAGGAAAAATGTCACTTGCAAAGGTGCAAGACTCTATAATGCAAAACTAGAAAATAAGTGAATTACCAACATGAGAAAAACACTTAATTCAAGAAATCTATTTCTGCCTAAATAATTTTTCATTTCCCAGGACAACAGCAAGCTGGTCTTCGAAATTTTATAAAGCATATAACACATATAGCTTTCCTTAAAACAATTATGTGTGTGTGTGTATATACACACACACATACATAAATTGGGCTTTCCTGGTGGCTAAGACAGTAAATAATCTGCCTTCAATGCAAGAAACCCAGGTTTGATCCCTGGGTCAGGAATATCTCCTGGAGAAGGGAATGGCTACCCATTCCATTATTCTTGCCTGGAGAATTCCATGGACAGAGGAGCCTGGCAGGCTACAGCCATGGGGTCACAAAGAGTCAGACATGACTGAGGAAGTTTCACTTTCAAACATAAATTACATATACATACATTTAATTATATATATATATAATTATATAAATTTAATATATGCAATTATAGATGTACTTTTATATATTTTAACATAATTGCATATATTAAATTTTATTTATATAATTTTATATATATACATTTTTTATATATATGTAAAATATAGATACATATGTGAAAACTTGAAATAAATTACTCACAGTATAATAGGAATAATTACACTGAAATAAATAAGAATTCTATATAATATTAATGTGGTCACAAAACAAAGTTAAATTAAATATAAAGCTTGAAAGAGAGTATTTATAACATTTAAAAAGTCAACCTAGTGGTCATTAGGTCAAGAGAAAATATAAAAGTATGCTTAAGGACTTATCTACATAGAACCAGATTTTCTTTTCATTCTCAATATTAAAAAACTCATAACAATGGGTTAATTTTTTTTCTTATGTTAAAATTAACCATTAGTCAGGAGGTAGGGCAGAAGAATGAGGAATTCAGATTAGGCCTTAAGATAAAATATTCACTGCATCATTATTTACAATAACCAAGATTTGGAAGTAACCTAAGTGTCCAATGATGGATGAACGGATAAAGTGTGTATATACATATATAATGGAATATTACTCAGCCATAAAAAGAATGAAATCTTGTCATTTGCAACATTATAAAGGGTATTATGCTAAGTGAAATAAGTCAGAAAAATAATATATGATCTCACTTATACATGGAATCTAAAAACCAAAACAAACAAACAAAACAAAATTAGAACAAACTCATAGATACAGAGAACAAATGAGTGGTTGCCAGAGGAGGGTAGAGTGAGGATGGGTGAAATGGATGAAGGGAAGTAAGAGGTAAAGCTTACACTTATAAAATAAATAAGTCATAGGGATGTAATATACAGCATAAAGAATATGGTCAATAAAACTAATAACTTTGTATGGGGACAGATGGTTGTTAGCACAGTGATCATTTCATACTGTATTTAAATGTTATATATGTGAAACTAACATAATACTGTCTGTCAATTATATTTCAGTCAAAAAGTCAATCATTTTCCAGAAGCCTTCTAAACACCTGTGACTATATAATAGATTTAATCCAACCAAATGGATGAGTATTTATATTTCTCCTCCCACTAGTAATAAGAGTAGAGTGGACTACAGTTTTTCCAGCAGATTTATTAAGTGAGTTGAGGATACAGGGATTTTCACCAATCACAAATGACAGGAATGATCTTAAATACTTAATCATGGTTCCTTAACAGTGAAAGGTCCAAGAAGAATAAAGAAGTAGAAGACAAAATTGGGTTATTTGGTCATGTAATACTGCTTTTGCTTTCAAGGTCAACCCACATAAAAGGTGTGCCTAGTATAAAACTACAGGAGAATGACATAGAGAATCACGCAATTAAAACAGCAATAAGAGAGAGTGTTTAGATGAGGCTTACTATATCAGACTCTTGAGACCAAAGAGCAGGTGTTTCTGAAATGGGTAGGTTAAAAAAAAAAAAAATCCAGGGATGAATTTTCAAACAGCCCTCCACAAATTCTAGTGCTTTTCAAAGCAACAGCTGTTTCAGGGGAAATAGTTTCTATCTCTATAGATGTGAACTTTCAACAGATACTTAAAAAAATTACAGAGAACTGTTATGATGAGGAGTTCACATAGACAGCAACATCTTCTTTAAAGTATAAGAATGGCTTATACTTTAAAAAAGAAAGATCATTTCTAATTACAGGAAAGACAATTAAGTGCATGACTCAGTTCAGTTCACTTCAGTCACTCAGTTGTATCCGACTCTTTGTGACCCCATGGACTGCACCAGCCAGGCCTCCCTGTCCATCACCAACTCCCAGAGTTTACTCAAACTCATGTCCATTGAGTCAGTGATGCATCCAACCATCTCATCCTCTGTCATCCCCTTTTTCTCCTGCCATCAATCATGCCCAGCATCAGGGTCTTTTCCAATGAGTCAGCTCTTTGCATCAGGTGGCCAAAGTATTGGAGTTTCAGCTTCAACATCATTGGAGTCCTTCCAATGAATATTCGGGACTGATTTTCTTTAGGATGGACTAGTTGGATCTTCTTGCAGTCCAAAGGACTCTCAAAAGTCTTCTTCAACATCACAGTTCAAAAGCATCAATTCTTCAGCACTCAGCTTTCTTTATAGTCCAACTCTCACATCCAGACATGACTACTGGAAAAACCATAGCCTTGACTAGACAGACCTTTGTTGGCAAGGTAATGTCTCTGCTTTTTAATATGCTGTCTAGGTTGGTCATAACTTTCCTCCCAAGGAGTAAGCACCTCTTCATTTCATGGTTGCAGTCACCATCTGCAGTGATTTTGGAGCCCCCCAAAATAAAGTCTGCCACTGTTTCCATTGTTTTCCCATCTATTTGCCATGAAGTGATGGGACTGGATGCCATGATCTTAGTTTTCTGAATTTTGAGCTTTAAGCCTTAAGGCTTAAAGTGCATGAGTAGGCTTATTTAAATGAGAAAGGGTGAAAGGGTATTGGTTTAAGGGACCTTTTTTTTTTTAATTATTATAAGACTAGCAAGCTTCGAGGAAATATGAAAGCTGCCTGGGAGATATGAAAGCTCCACAGGTAGGACTCAGAAAGCTGCTATCAGTTTTGGTATTGTCACTGGGTGGCCCTGAGAAAGTGAAGTAGCCTTTGAGGCTACTTGGTTTATTGAGCCCCTCTCACTGTCTGCTTTCCCAAACCCCCAAAAGGACCATTGAGCAGCCATCAGTGCACGGTACTGGATAAGAGCCCAGGGGTTAGGTGTCCAACAACTTTAGTTCAAATTCTGATTTGACCAAAAAGGTAGCTGTGAGACCAAGGGCACTCATATAATTGATCTTTGCTTTTCATTGATCTCATTTGCAAAGAGGGCCATAACCCTTATTTTATCATTATACATGGAATCAGTAAATGTATATTACACATTCCACTGGTAGTTCAGTCGCTAATTCATGTCTGACTTTTTGCGACCCCATAGACTGTAGTCCACCAGGCTCTTGTGTCCATGGGATTTCCCAGGCAAGAATACTGGAGTGGGTTACCATTTACTTCTCTAAAGGATCTTCCTGACCCAGGGATCAAACCCATGTCTCTTGCATCTCTTGCATTGGCAGGTGGATTCTTTACCACTGAGCCACCAGGGAAGCCCATGTATTACACATTACATAGACTGAAAGTTGGGTGTTCAAAAATTCAGTCTCTCCTTCTTTATCAGAAGGAAAATATTCTTGAAATAAGAGAACAGTACTCATAAAGCTTGCTTACTTGTATGTCAGGCACTTAATTATTACCTACAACAATTCCTTTAGATTATCATTCCAATTTTACTGATCACAAAACAGCCTGGAGGGGATAATAAACTTACTCAAACAGTAAATACAACTACAGAGCTTCTATTCTGTTCCATGTCTAATTTATTCCAGAATTCAGCCTTTAGTCACCACCATTTCTTGTCTTAATAAAAAACATATATATAAGATTTTGCATACATTACACATTTCACCTAAAAATTACACCATTAAAACACAGTCTTCATTTCCCTTTCCTGATCTTAAATTGAGACTGCTAGTTCAATGGTGTGCACAGTTAGTTCCTTAGAGAGTTAGAACAATTATAAGCCTGTGTGTGTGTGTGTGTGTGTGTGTGTGTTAGTTGCTCAGTCATGTCCAACTCTTTGCAACCCCACGGACTGTAGCCTGGCAGGCTTCTCTGTTCATGGAATTCTCCAGGCAAGAATACAGGAGTGGATTGCCTCTAAGGAATCAATAAATGAAATTTGCCAAGAAGTAAAATATTATAAATGCAGTTACTATTAATTTTTACATAATTACTGGATCCTAGTTCCATCAGTAAGAAGCTTCATATCTATTCTGCCTAATTTGATGGAGCTGAACTTCAAAAACAGATTAAGCCGTTTTTAGTTTTTCACCTCAAACAAAGATAATTAGCTTGAAATACAGAAGATGAGAATAAATCACAAATACTGTTATTTCAAAGACATTTCCTTTCACTTGATCCTGGTTTGCCTGATGTCTCCACACATAAAAAGTAATGTTCCATCTGTATGCAAGTTTTGCACATTTTGCTCAGAAATACCATTCTTATATTTTAGCCCCTAGATGGTAATTTTGAAGGTTTCATATCCTCTCATTTGACAGCTACTCAGTGATTGCTTGGAATCTCATGAGTATAAACAGCAAATAAGGAAATGCAGTAAAACTGAGAAATATCATGAGGTCAAAGATGAAGTGAGGGAATTTTTCTTGATAAGCTGAAGAGAAACAGTGCAATTCTCCTTTCCGCATGGAAAGACTAAGGCCTTCTCCTGTGGCTTGGTTACGTCAGTCTGAGCTCTCACTGGCCTAGAAGGAGCCTCAAGAAGACACACTCATGTACTGAGGGTTTTGAGACAGATTTTATGCAATATACCAGCACACACATCTGGGAAGTGCTTGGAAAACTGAAATAAATGTTTGTCAACAAAACCCAAAGTATGCCTGGGAAGTTAGCAAAATTGTCTGATAGTCTGAACATTCTTTAGCACTGCCCTTCTTTGGAATTGGGATGAAGACTGATCTTTCCCAGACCCATGGCCACTGCTGAGTTTTCCAACTTTGCTGACATACTGAGTGCAGCACTTCCACAGCATCATCTTTTAGGATTTGAAATAGCTCAACTGGAATTCCATCACCTCCACTAGCTTTGCTTGTAGTGATCTGTCCTAAGGCCCACTTGACCTCGCATTCCAGGATGTCTGGCTCTAGGTGAGTGATCACACCATCGTGATTACCTGGGTCATGAAGATCTTTTTTGTATAGTTCTTCTGTGTATTCTTGCCACCTCTTCTTAATATCTTCTGCTTCTGTTAGGTCCATACCATTTCTGTCCTTTATTGTGCCCATCTTTGCATGAAATGTCCCCTTGGCAACTCTAATTTTCTTGAAGAGATCTCTAGTCTTTCCCATTCTATTGTTTTCCTCTATTTCTCTGCATTGATTGCTAAAGAAGGCTTTCTTATCTCTCCTTGCTGTTCTTTGGAACTCTGCATTCAAATGCGTATATCTTTCCTTCTCTTCTTTGCCTTCTGCTTCTCTTCTTTTCACAGCTACTTGTAAGGCCTCCTCATACAACCATTTTGCCTTTTTGCATTTCTTTTTCTTGGGGATGGTCTTGATTACTGCCTCCTGTACAATGTCATGAACCTCCATCCATAGTTCTCCAGGCACTCTGTCTATCAGATCTAGTTCCTTAAATCTATTTCTTACTTTCACTGTATAATCATAAGGGATTTGATTTAGGTCATACCTGAATGGTCTAGTGGTTTCCCCTACTTTCTTCAATTTAAGTCTGAATTTGGCAATAAGGAGTGCATGATCTGGGCCACAGTCAGCTCCCAGTCTTGGTTTTGCTGACTGTATAGAGCTTTTCCATATTTGGCTGCAAAGAATATAATCAATCTGATTTTGGCATTGACCATCTGGTGATGTCCATGTATAGAGTCTTGTGTTGTTGGACAAGGGTATTTGCTATGACTAGTACATTCTCCTGGCAAAACTCTATTAGCCTTAGAGTTACTCAGAAAGCCATAAAAAGAATGAAATAATGCCATTTGCAGCATGGATGAATCTATTATTGTCATACTGAGTGAAGCCAGACAGAGAATGACAAATATCATATGATATTTATTTGGAATCTAAATAGTGGTACAAATGAACCTATTTACAAAACATAAACTTAATCACAGATGTAGAAAACAAATATATGATTACCCAGGGGGAGAGGGCAAAGGATAAACTGGGACTGATAGGTATGCACTACTATACATATTGTAAAGTAGATAACTAATAAGAACCATTTGTATAGCTCTACTCAGTATTCTGTAAGGACTTATGGAAACAGAATCTAAAAAGAACGGATACACATAGATGTGTAACTGACTCACTTTGCTATAAGAAACAGAACATTGTAAATCACCTACACTCTAATAAAAAATTGATTAAGAACAACATCTAGTGAAAAGACAACCCTCAGAATGAGAGAAAATAATTGGAAATGAAGCAATTGACAAAGGATTAATCTTCAAAATATAAAAGCAGTTTATGAAGCTCAATATCAGATGAACAAACAACCCAATCAAAAAAAGCAGAGGAGACCCACACAGACATTTCACCAAAGAAGACATACAGACAGCCAACAAAGACATTAAAATATGTGCAACTTTGCTCATTATCAGAGAAAATGAAAATCAAAACTACAATGAGGTATCACCTCACATGGGTCAGTAGGGCTACCATCAAAAACCCTACAAATAAATGCTGGAGAGGGTGTGGAAGAAAAGGAACCGTCTTGCACAGTTGGTGGGAATGTAAACTGATATAACCACTATGGAGAACAGTATGGAGATTTCTTTAAAAACTAGGAACAAAACTGCCATATGAGCCAGGAATCCCACTACTGGGCATATACCCTGAGAAAAGCATAATTGAAAAAGACACAGGTATCCCAATGCTTGTCGCAGCACTATTTACAATAGCTAGGACATGGAAGCAACCTAGATGTCTATCAGTAGATGACTGGATAAAGAAGTTGTGGCATATATATACAATGAAATATTACTCAGCCATAAAAGGAACACACTTGAGTCAGTTCTAGTGAGGTGGGTGAACTTAGAGCCTGTTATACAGAGTGAATTAAGTCAAAGAGAGGAAAACAAATATTGTATAATAATGCATATATATGGAATCTAGAAAAATGGTACTGAAGAACTTATTCACAGGGCAGAACAGAGAGGCAGAGGTAGAGAACAGATTTATGGACACAATGGGGGAATGAGAGGGTGGGATGAACTGAGAAAGTATCACTGAAACCTACATTACCACCTGTAAAACAGCGAGTCAGAAGTTTTTGTGCTGTATAACACAGGGTGTTCAACCTGGTGCTCTTTGACAACCTAGAGGGGTAGGTTGTGGTGAAAGGTTGGGGGGGAGGTTCAAGAGGGAGGGCATATATGTATGCTTGTGGCTGACTCATGTTGTTGTATATCAGAAACCAACAAAACATTGTATAGCAATGTCCTTCAATCAAAAATTAAAACACAACATCTAGGAAGCTTGAAGGAATGAAAGTAAATTAGATTTATTTTGTTTATTTAGTTTCTTTTTAATTTTCAAATATTCCATATCATTTTTATATTTAATTGTATAGTTAAAAATGTTAATATGGCACACAATAAATGCACTGCATTTTTGTTTTGAATTTTCAATAGCTTAATTTTTTTTTTTAAATGGTAAAAAGCTAGTGCAATTTCTTGTTGATAGAATGTTCAGGAGCATCCCTGACCCCTTTCTACTAGATGCCAGAGTACTCATTCCAGTTGTGACTACCAAAAATCCCACCATGTATCTCCTGGGGGCCATATCACGCCCAGATTAAAACCACTGTTCTGGACAGAGGCACAGCATAAGGAAAGATTGCTAGCACAATGCGTGGCACATAATGAACATTAAGCAAACACTGACGTCACTGCTTACAACCATTTTGGATGCTGAATCACCGCAGAAGAATTGGAGGAAGCTTGGATGTGAATATTTCAAGTGAAAATCGTTGTATGGTAGTTCTGCAAGCTTTCTTAGAAGGTTAGGTAATTATTTTCTCCTTTGGAATGGTTATTTGAGTATGGTTAAATAAAAATACAATTTGATTTTGAGCATCTCAAGTGGATGTCTAGCCCTTAATTAAAACAAAAAAGTTGTGTTGTAATTTATCAGTGTTTTTCCTTTTAATCAGTGGGGAGTCAATAAATAAATCCATACACAAGACTTGAAAATGTATCCTCAGATGTGATCCACTTGTTATATTTGTGAGAATTATAATTGATTGCCTGCCTATGGACACTTTTTTTCTCCTCTTTTCCCTTTAAAAATTTAAAGCCACACACACTTTACCTAAGGAATCCACTTTGTCAAGAAAGCAAATAGAAAAGGTGAAGAAGAAAAAATCAGTGTCATAATCATCATTTTCACTTCATTCTTTAAACATACGGCCACTCCAACAGCTTCAAACACACATGAGTTTCCCTGGGAGCGGGGGCACCTGACAACTGAGGATGTGATGTGAGCTACAGGCAGGTGTGACTTGGCTCTCCTCCATCAGAGAACTAAATGAGGATTTGTATCCCCACAGAAGCTTGGTGGACACGGATCTCAGAGAGAACTCTGCCTTTAACGTCGGGTTCAAAATAATGAGTTGGAAACCTCAGTAAGACAGGTAAAATGAAAGAAACAGTAGGCAAGCTAGCCTGAGTTCTGCCCACATTATACCACAATGGGCAGTGACTCCTATACCATCAACAGCAGCCGTGTGTTAACAACGGCCACAAACAGTGCCTATTTCTCTTACAAGAGCTATTGCTAGCGCCATACACTTCCTCTCTACCACTGCTGAAACTACACAACCACAAGAGCTGTCACTACGGCACGGCCACCACAGCAACAGTTTCCATGATAACAATAACTGCTCCTCTGCAGTTGCTGCTACCTCCCACTACTGCCGGAAAAAAACAAACAAAAACAAACAAAAAACTATCCAGAAGTCACTATATACTATGGTCTTTAAATAATCCAATGAGTTAAATGTTGGAACTCTGTTTTCCAAAATGCAGTCTTAGCCTTTGACTACTTGTGCTCACAGAATGCTGTCACCAGGGATCCAGGGAGTCTGATGAAGGCATGAACCTGGATCTCCAGATCTATGAGGTGCTGCTACACGCAGTGACTGGAGGACTTCGCCTTCCTGGAACCTGGTCATCTCATTACAGAAGGCAGAGGATAGATTAGACGATGTGTAAGCCATTTCCTCTATTTTTTTCCTCAGATGAATTCTCACACCCTATCATGTGAGCCTGGAGAGCAAGGCCATGTTCAAATGTGTCCCCTGGGTTCCCAAGGGGACAGATGGCTAGGACTGTGACTCGGGCAAACTTTTTTTTTAACACAATTTTTCTTCTCCTCAAGAGGCCAACATTGGGATGAGAACTGCCACTATCCACACCAAGGCTGGACACAGAGGGACCATTTTAATTTGAACTTTGAGATTAAAAAATGATGACTATGGACAGTCCCTAAATCAGACATTCTTCAAAAACATGTTCCCTCAAGAAGAAAGCCTGTGGGAGGATGAGTGAATAGGCAGAACAGGTTAAGGCCTGTTTGTAAATAACAGAATTGGGAAGGACAGCAACTTCCTGGTAATGTTTATAATAGTAACATTTTGGATACCACTTCAGTGTCCATCAGGAGGGTGCTGGTTACATTTTGAATCCTCTCTACAACATCATGCAGCCATTAAAAACGTCTAGTTCTATATCTGACAGAGAATGGCACTCATTTAACATAAATGACAAGCTAAATTATTATAATCCCATTTACAAAAGAAAAGTATTCATTTTGAACTCTACATGAACAAAGAAAAATTTAAAAAGATAGATGCAAAAACATAAATCACAGTTACCTCTTGGCAGTGAGATTACACTCGATCTGTATGTTTTCTGTATACATTTTAAGACATAAGCAGAAAAAATGACATAAAGCTATTTCTAATTAAGGGGAAATTCAGATACAAGCGGCTACAATTACATACTAGTGACTTTTTACATCTCATATCAACTTTGCAAATTGTAGATTTAATTTACACTCTACTAGAAAATCAGGCCTCTTTAAAATTTCAAATTTCCTATCTGATCCACCATGTTATTTGTTAGCCCTTGACTCAGAACACCTGATAGTTTCTAGAAAGTAAATCCCTCTGGAAGGAGATGTACTGGGATGCTGGGAGGTGCAAAATGATTCCACATAAGTTATCAAAAGCAGCTCATGTGAACAGCACTAGGATAAGTGCTAAGCTGCAAAGGCAACTACTTTGAAAGAAACAAAGCTATTTGGATACATACATTGTAAGGCATTAAGGAAGAAAAGTATTTTTTTTTAAGACATAAGGGAACAAATGGAAAGATACAGTCAGCTCCTTTTTAGCATCAGTATTATGTGATTTTCAAATTAAGTCCTTCCAATCTCTAGTCTTGCCTCTCAGACCCAGTTTGGCTGGCTGATCTATTTTCATCCATCAATTTTCTCTTTGATGAGGGTGCATTTTGGGCTCATCTTCTCCTAGAGGCCTGAAGACATTTTAATAGGATGAGTCAACAAGTGAACGTAATTGATCCTGTCGGGCCTTCTTTTATGCAAGGCTGATGTTGAGGGGCCGATGGCTCAGTCCTTTTCTGAAAAATGCATAACTCTAGAAAAATGCATTTCCATCTTATTTTCTTTGCTGAAGGGATAGTCACCTATCTATTATTCAACACACAGTGACCAGAAGATTACAAGCATCCTCACTGTAAACGACACGTTTTCCCAACACTGCCAGTTTAATGCTGGAACAGCAGCCGATGATTTATAGCAGCTGTTCTCCGGAGAGGTTCAATGGCTTTCAGATACCTTCTCAGTTTCTCCCTGCCCCACCTTGAAAAAATGTTGGGGATGAGAGGGCAAGAAAGAAAACACTTTACATACCTGAGGATTAAGAACATTGAGTACAATGCCAATATCAAACTTAGACATAACAGTCCAGCAAGATATTTTTCTCATGTGTCTCCCAATTTCAGTTCTGTCTGCCAGGGTTTGTCCTCTCCTCCATACTTTGTTAAGACTCAGTGAATTCCTTAATGTGTCTTGAAAACATTCCTAAACCAAAGCCCAGTGCTGAAGAAGTTACCTGTTCCCAGCCTCCAGTCAACACAACATGGCAGAAAGTGACTCTCCCACTTTCCTACCCCTTGACCATTCTTCCCGTGTGAACTGCACTCCTGGCACTAGTACCACATCGGCTCTGTCTCCCATTTGCTTTCTGACATCTCTTCCCTTTTCCCATTCATCATTCTTAGCTAATGATCAAGGCATTCCCGCCTTTGAGAAGATTAAAGAGTTAACAAGAGGACTTCCACAAACATCCACTGTGACACTGACTCACCTTCATCGTCTTCTTGTCATCATGGTAGGCAAGCGGACCACACTTTTGTCCCAAGGCCACAACTCCCTCACGCACATGAGCACGTGTTTGCTCTCACGCTCACAAACGCACTCAGCAGCTCGCGAGTCTCTCGTCCTACATCATCAGAGCGTCTGTTTCTTCTTAGATTGCTCCCAGCTTCATAAAACTACAGACATCCTTCCCACCCTAAAAGTCTCCTAGATCCCATTGCTCCTTCCCTTTGGAGCATCACTTTTTGGGTCTATTTGAGCAAAACTCCTCTAAGAATTATTAATGCAAACACGCATCACATGCAGCACTTTGGCTCCGAAACAGTTCAACCAGTCTTTCCAGGCTTTTGCCCACACCACTGCACTGAATGCACTCTCACTGATGTCACCAATGAATTCCTTGTTCTCCTGTCTCATAACGTCTTCACTAGTCTGGCTTTTTCCGTCTTTGATCCCCATAAAATATTTCAAACTCTACAACGTGATGTAAGTCAAATCATGTCACATCTCTGCTCAAAACATGTTCATAGTTTCTGTCGATGAAAACAGTCAACACACAATTGTCCAGGGAGTTTGTAGTTTCCTCGGTTCTCACTGCAGCAAAAATTTGAAGCAATGAATGGACCAGTGTTAAGGCTTGGTGTTACAGATGTTTTATTTGGCAAGCAAAGGAAAATACATCCTCGAGGAGTGAGGGTGGGCCAACCCAAAATATACTAAGAGAAGCCAGCAGCTCAAATTTGGCTCCTCTTTTTATATGTTTTTTCTCCTCCCCGTGAGCCTGCCCTATGTAAACTGGGCTAGCCAGGAGGGCTGTTTGTTTCACATGAGGCTCTCACTCTGGTTCTCAGACCTTCCTTTGTTCTATTTTCGTGGGCTTTTCCCTTCTTTGTCTTTTAGCCACTGCCATTCTGGACTCCTTTTTCCTATTCTAGGTACCTAACACAATCAATAATAAGACCAGAAAAGGCTATTATTTGAGCCAAACTACGGTATAGTCAACGCTATTGTTTTCCATTAGTCATGCATATATGTGGGAATTAAACCATAAAGAAGGCTGAGCACTGGAGGATTGATGCTTCTGACTTGTGTTGCTGGAGAAGACTCTTGAGAGGCCCTTCAACAGCAAGGAGATCAAACCAGTCAATCCTAAAGGAAATCAACCCTGACTATTCACTGGAAGGACTGATGCTGAAGCTCCAGTACTTTGGTCACCTGATGCAAACAGTCAACTTTCCCTGATGCTGGCAAAGGCTGAGGGCAGGAGGAGAAGAGGGTGACAGAGAATGGAGTGGTTCAATGCCGTCACTGACTCAGAGGACATGAGTTTGAGCAAACTTCAGGAGATGGTGAAAGACAGAGAAGCCTGGCATGCTGCAGTCCATGGGGTCACAAAGAGTTGGACATGACTGAGCCACTTAACAGCAACTGAAGACTAGGCTGGAAGGCTGCTTTCCAGATGACTCTGAGAAACTACTTCTGAGAAGCATCGTTTTATATTTTGTCGGAACAAATATTAAAGAATCAGGGTTACATTTCTTCAAAGTTAAAATGAAAACAACAACAACAACAACAGATCTGTATGTATACAGCGAGTCAGTATGGCCATGGCGCCTGGGAAGGGACTCCTATCATCAAAGGAATACAGCACTGGTGTCCCAGGAAGAGAGGCATTTAATTTTTACTTTTTAACACAGATGTTCTTTACTTTTGGTTAGTATGCCCTTTTCACTAATAATTAAAGTAGATGTACAATGTATGTTTGATAGGCTACAAGCAGGCTCTTTTAATTAGCATAAAATTCAAGTTAACTCATATATAAGCCAGAATGACTTCCTTACCTTGCAATATGTGAAAATTTCTTTTATCACTTTGCATTGTATGGAGCCCATATAGTTTTTTTCAAGATTCTGTGTGATAGTCTTCCCACCCCACCCCCACATTTACTCTTAACTCTTATCCCCTCATCCTCTGTCTCTTGCTCACTCTGCTTCAACCATGTCATCTCCTTGGTACTTGTTCAATAAATCAGGCACACACCCACCTCAAGGCCTTTGCACTGGCTGCCCTTGTCCTGATCTGCTCTTCCCTTAGATGCGTGCTGGAGTATTTTTCCTCCAGGCCTCCGAGTGCCTGCTCACATGTTACTCCCTCACTGAGGTCACCTGGTCTACCCTACTATGTCCACTCCTGGGACTCCCACTCTACCACTACCCCCTCCCCATTTAGGTTTGATGTTTTCCCATGTCATTTACCACATTTCTTTATACTATATAATTTACTTATTTATTATGTTTATTGTCTGTCTCCCCCAACAGAATGAAAGCTCAATGAAGGAAGTGATATTTCCAGCTTTTAGAGCAATTCTTAGCATAGTACATGCTCAGTAAATCGATCTTGAGTGAAGGAACTTGTGGCAAAATGACCAAGAGTACTCTATGGAACTGGGAACTGGGTCTCAAAGATCCTGTAAAAACTTCAAATTCAATGACTCCACACATGATTACTAAGTTATGGTCTCTGGAGGTGGGCCCTGAGAATCTGGCTGGTTCTTACACACAATGATTCCTTCTAAGTGATGCTTCCAAGAAGGCTAAGGAGCCAGAGTTAGTTCCAGGATTCCGAATGGCTATTTTGTAGCAAACCAAGGAGAGGTTGGCCACTCAACTAGGTTGACTAGGCCAATAATTTTGAACCTAGGTCCCTTTTGCTCCCTAGGACATACTTGGCAATGTCTGGAGACATTTTAAGTTGTCCAAACTGACATAGTGGGGGTAGTGGGAGAGGCATGCTGTAGAAGGTCTAAGAGCAGACCGAGGTACTGGGCTTGACCAATGAGCATCTTATTCTCTTGATGACAGTGACTGCAACTAAATCAACAGAAATTCTGGGATTTTTTTTTTTTTTTGGCTCTACTGGAAATTTGACTCTTGCCTGCTGCTGGCTTGAAGCTGGGAGCGTGTGACACTGCAGCTCTCAGGTGTCTTCACAAAGCTGCCCGACAGGAAAGCAGAACTGAGAGACAGACAGAAACTCAGCCCTGATGACTTATATCTGAACAAGTCCTGCCTCAAATCTCCTGGAAAAGCATATAAAGAGGTAGATTAACATTACAGTGATACGTGGACTGGATGCACTAAATTGGATCCGAGAGCCAATATAACCAATAATGATCCCTGGCAAGTTGAGCCTTTGCCCCCAAAGAAATAGCAAGTGCAATTCAAGTTTGAGACAGAAGGTGGGGATTAGAAGGCATCCCAGCACTCTTTTCTTTAGTGAAAGTTCGAGGGCCCCTTGTAACATTTGCAGAAGTTAAAGTTTAGGTGGGGCAAGCTGACTCTGGCCTATTGGAAGAAGAGAGGGAGAGGAGAAGAAATACGATAGTAAATTAATATTTAATGTGTGGTAGCCCTACTGGCTTTGCTAGTAAGGTATCAGGTAGTAAAAACATTCCATGATGTAGCCAGTATGGAAAGAGGGTTTATTGGCCCTAGGAGAAGGCAGTCATAATTCAGAGCTATTAACAAAAATAATAGGGCTGGGGCCCTGAGGAGATTTTCTTAGAATGCCTGCACACATTCTACCTAACCTAATTTAAGGGATGTCATGAGTCAGAACAGATCCCCATCAAGTCTGTCATGCTTGTCATAACATGGCATTTGAATAGCAGACATCCCGTCCCAGGAGATATTCCTGCTAAGAAACTGTGTTATTTAATGGGGTTTAAAGACTCCTTTTAAATTTCAGGGCCTGTTTGTATAAAATCTGCATTGGGAAAAGCACCATTTGGCTAAGCTCTTCTTAAAGGGAAACAAGCTTTCTCCAGGCTAGGATTTGGAGGGCAGTTGCCACAAGTGTAATTAGCTACGGATGGCAAGGGAGCAGAGGAGCACAGAAAGGAATGGGGACTTTGAATATGGAATGACAGAGACGGCTTTTGAAAAGCTACCATCTGTGATTTGGCCTTACTTCTAGAATAACCCTGTGGTTATTAACGACAGGGTTTGTGTTTCCTGGTGTCACCCTCTGGATAAGGTGACTGGATCTTATCCACCCTCTGGATAAGGCAAACACCTGGCCCAGGTTTGGCCATCAGAGTCTCTTGGGATGTGGAAATGAGACCCACAGGCACCTTAATCTGCTTATGGTTGTTGTTTCTTGAACTTGGAACATATGTGTTTCAAGAGACATAGGCTGATGGCAGCCTCAGTCCTGCTTTCCCATTTATCTAGGAGGAAGGAACTGAATTAGCTTTGAAACCTTTAGAGGAAGCCCTGGAAAAACCAGAAAGGGATCTATAGGGAGAGAGACCCAGTGCCCTTAGAAACTGTAGTCTCTGGTTTCCAGACACAAGGTAGATTCCTTTCCAGGTTAGTGATTTCAGGATTAGTCAGTGTTAAGGAAAAAGAACATGTCTAATGACCAAATCCACTTTATATTTTCATTTCAAAAAGGATACTCTTTTCATTATGTTCCTGCTGACATAGAATTAATAAAGTTAGAATGCTACTGGAGTTACACAAGCATTTGTGTAACTGGAGGCAATTCTGGAGGCATCTTAATCATGTCTGTCTTTAAATTCTTTTCTTCTTCTAGTCTAGACCTTTTTGATGGATAGTCACTCACTCTGGAAATATTTTTTGACTTAATGTAGAGAAATTAATAAAAATTGTACCTAAGAAATATTGCCAAAATAGCACAGTAGACTTCATCTTATATAATTCATGGCAAGGATATCCACTCATGGAAAGGTAGACACTGATTGTAGACATGAAAGTCTAGCTTGGTATGTCAATCATGGACTCAGATATTGCAATATCTATGCTCATCTCGGACAGCAAAGAGATCAAACCAGGCAGTGCTATAGGAAATCAACTCTGAATATTCACTGGAAGGACTGACACTGAAGTTGAAGCTCCTATATTTTGGCCACATGATGCAAAGAGCTGACTCACTGGAAAAGACCCTGATGCTGGGAATGATTGAGGGCAGGAGGAGAAGGGTGGCAGAGGATGAGATGGTTGGATGGCATCACTGACTCAATGGACATGAGTTTGAGCAAAATCCAGGAGATAGTGGACAGGGAAGCCTGGCTTGCTGCAGTCCATGGGGTCACAAAAAGCTGTACATGACTTAGCAACTGAACAATGAACAACATCGTGATGTCACAGGCTAGGGCAGTATCCAGGGATTCACTATTCCTATGGACATGTTTCTCCAAGTTTACTTGGCAGCTAAGCAGCAAGAAAAAGTTACTTTTTTTTCACATCAGGAAAATTTTATGAATAAAATGAAACCTTTCCTTAGTGGCTCTCCTTTCTAAATGCTATGTTGCCTTATTTATCACAAATCATGACAGCACATCATTTGGAACTTATACTTCTGCTTCCCTTTCTTTTTTCACCTATTGTTATCTGTCTCTTTGCCCTCTGTGATTAGGAAAGCATCTTAAATGCTTATTAAAATAGGAAATGTGCTGGTAGGACCTTCTGGAAAACACAATGGTTGGGGTAGAAGGGAGAAAAGCAGCCTCTATTGTTTCATGTTTGCAGAATTAAGACAGCAAGCAACAGTTGGAATATTTTTGGCTAAAGTAAAATGAGGCTACCAAAACATCCATTGACAGATGAATGAATAAAGAAGATGTGGTACCTATACACAATGGAATATTACTCAGCCATATAAAGCAGTGGAATTAGGTCATTTGTAGAGATGTGGATGGACCTAGAGTGTCATACAGAGTGGAGTAAGTCTGAAAGAGAAAAACAAATGTCATATTTTGATGCATGTCTGTGGAATGTAGAAAAATGGTACCGATGAAACTATTTCCAGGGCAGGAATAGAGCACACACAAATGGAATGGATATGGGGGTGGGATAAATTGGGAGACGGAGATTGAGACTGATGTATGTGCATGCCACCAGTAAAACAGATAGCCAATGGGAACCTGCTCTATAGCACAGGGAGCTCCCCTTGGTGCTCTGTGGTAACCTAGATGGATGGAGTGGGTTTGGGGGTGGGAGGGAGATCGTAGAGGCTGGGGTTATATGTATACATACAGCTGATTCACTTCCTTGTACAGCAGAAACTAACACAAATTGTAAAACAAGTATATCCCAATAAAAAAAGAAGGCTATCTCTGTATTCTTTCTTCAGTGTCACACAGAAAGAGAATGCTTGTTGTTTATTATAAAGGGATGACTTAGCCTTAATAGTTGCAGGGGGACAGAGGCATTGTTTGACTGACTGTAAAAATTCTTTACAACTAGCACTGACACAGTGACTGTGGTCAGCCTCCCAGGCATATGGAGGTGGTGCTGGGGGTTTGGTCAGCAGTACACATGCCCAACCAATTAGCCCTGGGATGATTGTAATAGCATTTGAACAGCAGCTGCAGAGTCTTTTAGATGGGAAAACAAATTTCTGAACACAGGGAACTTATCCCAATGTGAAGTTCTGAAATACCTGTCATTTCAGGCACTCAGTCATGTCCGACTCTTTGTGACCCCATAGACTGCAGCATGCCAGGCTTCCCTGTCCGTCACCAACTCCCAGAACTTACTCAAACTCATGTCCATCGAGTTGGTGATGCCATCCAAAAATCTCATCCTCTGTCATCCCCTTCTCCTCCCGCCTTCAATCTTTCCCAGCATCAGGGTCTTTTCCAGTGAGTCAGTTCTTCACATCAGGTGGCCAAAATATTGGAGCTTCAGCTTCAGCATCAGTCCTTCCGATGAATATTCAGGACTGATTTCCATTAGGATGGACTGGTTGGATCTCCTTGCAATCCAAGGGACTCTCACGAGTCTTCTTCAATACCACAGTTCAAAAGCATCAGTTCTTCAGTGCTCAGCTTTCTTTATGGTCCAACTCTCACATCCAAACATGACTACTGGAAAAACCATAGCCTTGACTAGATGGACCTTTGTTGGCAAAGACTTTTGAATACGTTGTCTAGGCTGCTCATAGCTTTTCTTCCAAGGAGCAAGTGTCTTTTGATTTAATGGCTGCAGTCACCATCTGCAGTGATTTTGGAGACCCAAAAAATAAAGCCTCTCACTGTTTCCTTTGTTTCCCCATCTATTTGCCCTTATAAAGTAATGGGACTTGATGCCATGATCTTAGTTTTCTGAATGTTGAGTTTTAAGTCAAGTTTTTCACTCTCCTCTTTCACTTTCATCAAGAGGCTCTTTAGTTCTTCTTTGCTTTCTGCCATAAAGATGGTGTTATCTGCATATCTGAGGTTATTGATAATTCTCCTGACAAACTTGATTCCAGCTTGTGGTTCACCCAGCCTGGCATTTCACATGATGTACTCTGCATATAAGTTAAATAAGCAGGGTGACAATATACAGCCTTGACATACTCCTCTCCTGATTTAGAAGCAGTCTGTTGTTCCATGTCCAATTCTAACTATTGCTTCTTGACCTGCATAGAAATTTCTCAGGAGGCAGGTAAGGTGGTCTGTTATTCCCATCTCTTTAAGAATTTTACACAGTTTGTTGTGATCCACACAGTGAAAGGCTTTGGCATAGTCAATAAAGCAGAAGTAGGTATTTTTCTGGAACTCTCTTGCTTTTTTGATGATCCAGCAGATGTTGGCAATTTGATCTCTAGTTCATCTGCCTCTTCTAAGCTTGAATGTGTGGAAGTTCACAGTTCACATACTGTTGAACCTGGCTTGAAGGATTTTGAGCATTACTTTGCTAGCTTGTGAGATGAGTGCAATTGTGCAGTAGTGTGAACATTTTTTGACATTGCCTTTCTTTGGGAGTGAAATGAAAACTGACATTTCCCAGTCCTGTGGCCACTGCTGAGTTTTCCAAATTTGCAGTCATATTGAGTGCAGTACTTTAATAGCATTATCTTTTAGGATTTGAAATAGCTCAGCTGGAATTCCATCACCTCCACTAACTTTGTTCGTAGTGATGCTTTCTAAGGCCCACTTGACTTCTCATTCCAGGATGTCTGGCTCTACATGAGTGATCACACCGTCGTGGTTATCTGGGTCATGATGATCTTTTCTGTATAGTTCTTCTGTGTATTCTTGCCACCTCTTCTTAATATCTTCTGCTTCTGTTAGGTCCATATCATTTCTGTCCTTTATAGTGTCCATCTTTGCATGAAGTATTCCCTTGGTATCTCTAAATTTCTTGAAGAGTCTTTCCTATTCTATTGTTTTCCTTTCTTTCTTTGGATTCATCACTGAGGAAGGCTTTCTTATATCTCCTTGCTATTCTTTGGAACTGGCATTCAAATGGGTATATCTTTCCTTTTCTCCTTTGCCTTTCACTCCCCTTCTATTTGTAAGGCCTCCTTAGTCAACCATTTTGCCTTTTTGCTTTTCTTTTTCTTGGGGATGTTCTTGATCATCATTACCTCCTGTACAATGTCATGAACCTCTGTCCATAGTTCTTCAGGTACTCTGTCTATCAGATCTAATCCCTTGAATCTATTTGTCACTTCCTCTGTATAATCTTAAGTGGTTTGATTTAGGTTATACCTGAATGGTCTAGTGGTTTTCCTTACTTTCTTCAATATAAGTCTGAATTTGGCAAGAAGGAGTTCATGATCTGAGCCACAGTCAGCTCCTAGTATTGTTTTTGCTGACTGTATAGAACTTCTCCATCTTTGGTTGCAAAGAATATAATCAATCTAATTTTGTTATTGACCATCTGGTGATGTCCATGTGTAGAGTCTTCTCCTGTGTTGTTGGAAGAGGGTGTTTGCTATGACCAGTGTGTTCTCTTGGCAAAACTCTGTTAGCCTTTGCCCTGCTTCATTCTGTATTCCAAGGCCAAATTTGCCTGTTACTCCAGGTATCTCTTGACTTCCTACATTTGCATTCCAGTCCCCTATAATGAAAAGGACATCTTTTTTGGGTGTTATTTCTAAAAGGTCTTGTAGGTCTTCATAGAACCGTTCAACTTCAACTGGGAAAGCCAAAGCCATGCCAAAGCCTTTCACTGCGTGGATCACAACAAACTGTGGAAATTTCTTCAAGAGATGGGAATAACAGACTACTTTACCTGCCTCCTGAGAAATTTCTATGCAGGTCAAGAAGCTATAATTAGAACTGGACATGAAAAAAGAGACTGGTTCCAAATCAGGAAAGGAGTATGTCAAGATGTATATTGACTCCCTGCTTATTTAACTTATATGCAGAATGCATTATGCAAAATGCCAGGCTGGATGAAGCACAAGCTAGAATCAAGATTGAACTTGGTGGTGTTGAACCGTGCTTGGTGCTTTTGAACTGTGGTGTTGCAGAAGATTCTTGAGAGTCCCTTGGACTGCAAGGAGATCCAACCAGTCCATCCTAAAGGAAATCAGTCCTGAATATTCATTGGAAGGACTGATGCTGAAGCTGAAGCTCCAATATTTTGGCCACCTGATGCAAAGAACTGACTCACTGGAAAAGACCCTGATGCTGGGAAAGATTGAAGGCGGGAGAAGGGGATGACAGAGGATGAGATGGTTGGATGGCATCACCGACTCGATGGACATGAGTTTGAGTAAGCTCTGGGAGTTGGTGACAGACAGGGAAGCCTGGCATGCTGCAGTCCATGGGTCACAAAGAGTTGGACATGACTGAGTGACTGAACTGAACCAACTGAACAGTATTCTTGCAGTTAATTCATTCTGATCTGGTTTGGGTAATGATTAATACACTCACTGCCCAGACCCATGGAGGGTTCTTTCCTGGAATAAGATATTTATGTGTGTGTGTGTGTGTGTGTCTGTGTGTGTGTATGAGACACTGTTTTCAACTCCTACTGAAACTCGTAGACCAAGAGTAAAAAAAAGGAGACTTCTCAAAGGAGAAACTAGGTACAATTAACAGAAGAAGGGGGACTAGAGGACATGTTTACAAAAGCAATGCTTTCAGATATTTACCACAATGAGACCCTGACAAGAACTACTTTTCATACTCGAGTACAGTAGGTTGGTAATTACCCAGATAGGGTATAAATGATCACTTACCCTCATTCACATTCACATACTAGCTGAACCTGCTGAATTTAGGCTTGACCTATTTTAAATTGATCAGGATGAGGTTAGATAGAAGGAGAGGAGATTTATCTTTACTGAGTGTCTATCATATACCTATCAATCTCATACTTAGGATTTCATTCTCTTCTTCTGATGCTTTTCCAAGGCTGGTATTATTTTCCCATTTTAGTATTGAAACCAAAAAAGGGAAACAAGAAAGAGATCTGTCCGCACTCATATAGCTAGTGAGAATCTAGTCTTCAACATAGCACATTATTTTCACATTTATAAAATTCAAGAAACTAATTAAAAAGCCAGAGGTCTCATGTTTGGTGCTGATGGTGGGGGTCACTCCAAAAGACTCAAACATGTTGGTATCTTTCTAGCTCCTGATAAAATTTCTGTGGTTCCATTGTTCATTTTAGTCTGCTCAAGCTGCGACAACACAATACCAGATACTGGGTGACTTAAAGAATAGACCTTTGCTTCCCACAGTTCTGGAGGCTGGCAAACTTCAAGATCAGGGTGCCAGCATGGTTGGGTTCTTGAGCTATTGTCCTGCTTTGCAGATGGTCACCTATTTGCTGTGTCCTTATGTGTTGGAGAGAGAAAGAAATTTGGTCTCCTTTTCTTCTTATAAGGACACTAACTCCATCCTAAGGGCCCCACTCTCATGACCTCATCTAAACCTAATACCTCCCAAAGGCCCCCATCTCCACATTCCATCACACCAGGGATTAGGGCTTCAATATAAGCATTTTTGAAAGGATGCAAACATTCAGTCTATAACATCATCCTATCCTTCCATCTGAGCTGGTCCTCTATCATGGCCATTTATTCTCTTATCCTTTTGCTGTTTTTGACCACCTCATCTCTGCCAAACGTATCCATGGCATGATATGAATTTATTTTGGAAAATAAACTGGATTCAGTTCTCTCTCCATTCCCTTAACCCTGAATTCAGGCATCCTTTGGCAGACATGTCAACTCAAAGAAGGGAAAACTGGCTCTCTGGATCTGCTCTTGCTTCCATGTGTAACATCACCTATGTCTTGGAGCCAGAAGAGGCACAGAGCTCATTTTCTCCTTTAGTCAGATTTGCCACATTTCAAACCAATACATTTGGGGAGTTTTCAACCAGTAATAGTTATGAATTGAATTTCCAATTACCTTCTACCAATGGAGAGGAGGGGCACAAAGCCACCTCAGTCAATTTGATAAAACACTTTATCTGGCATTTACTGACAGTAACAGGCTTAAGGTGTTAGCTAGCTGGGTTGAGTAGATTAATAACTTGCCCTGGGTTATCAGCAGAGTTTCATCCACAAAGAAATCCTGTCTGATCTCTTGGCACAAGCCATGAGATTATTCTATCTATTCTAGAGGCAAGGATTTTTTTGCCTTGTAACTGAGCAGCAAAATGACTTTTGTGTGTCATGCTGCTGCTGCTGCTAAGTCGCTTCAGTCGTGTCCGACTCTGTGTGACCCCATAGACGGCAGCCCACCAGGCTCCCCCGTCCCTGGGATTCTCCAGGCAAGAACACTGGAGTGGGTTGCCATTTCCTTCTCCAATGCATGAAGGTGAAAAGTGAAAGTGAAGTCGCTCAATCGTGTCCGACTCTTAGCGACCCCATGGACTGCAGCCTACCAGGCTCCTCCATCCATGGGATTTTCCAGGCACGAGTACTGGAGTGGGGTGCTGTTGCCTTCTCCGTTTGTGTGTCATAGGCTTTGGCTAATTTATGAATTAGAATCATGGGAGAAAGATGGCTTGCTCACTGTCACCAGCAAGTTTTTAATCAAGGAGCATATGATCAAATGAGAGCAGTGGTTCTCAGTCTGAGGGCAGTTTTGCTGCTCTTCCTCTCCACAGGGGGTCTTTGGAAATGCCCAGAGACATTACCGATCATCATGATTGAGAAGGAGAGGTACTATTCTCATCTACGGATAGAAGCAAGGGGTGGCGCTTAGCATCCTGCAATACACAGGACGGCTCCACAACAGGGAGTTACCGAGCCAGAATGTTAATAGTGCTGAGGTTAAAGAGGTTTAGAAACCCTAAGGTAAATCATAAGTAGTCAAAGATACTATGTTGGCTTCCAATCAGGTAGAATGTTTTCTGAAACTTCCATCAGGAAACACCCGTCTCTGGTAGAAGCTGTAGATGAGGAACTTAGTCTCTGTATTAGTTTCCTATGGCTCCTGTAACGATTGTCACAAACTAGGTGGCTTAACCAATACAAAGGTAGTATGTTACACTACCAGAGGTCAGAAGCCTCAATTTATTCCTTCTGGAGGCTCTAGGGGAAGAAACTGTCCCTTGACTTTCATGGCTTCTAGAGGCTGCCCTCATTTCTTGGCTTGTGCCTCTCTTTTGTCTTCTAAGTGAGCAACTGCATCATGCTGACCTCCACTCCATCATTACATTTCCTTCTCTGACTCTAACACCCTGTCTCCAGCTTATTAATAGAAGGATCACTGTGCTTGAGCCCACCTGGATAATCCAGGAAAATGTTCCCATCTCAAGACTCTTAAGTTAACCATCTTAAACCCTTAAAAATCTGCAAAATCTTGTTTGCCATATGGAGGTAACACATCCACAGGTTTTGGGCAATTAGGACATAGATATCTCTGGGGAACTATTAATTTGCCTACCTTCCTCCACTATAAGAATCTAGAAGCTACCCCTGATTTTTTAGACACCTCTGTCCTCCAATACCCCCAACATCACTAGAATCGTGTGACCACAGAAGAATGAAAAGCAGTTCTAGACAAACCAAAATAACATTCCTAACCCCAAAGAAAGACAATTCTCTTAAATAAATTTCTGGCCAGTTGTTCAGGCCACTAAAATAATACTACATAAGGGTGAATACAACAATGATTTTAATTTCAAGATTCCAAGAAGAAGGGAGAGTTAAACCATTCTTTTCTTCTTTCTGTATATAGATTTGTAGTACAGTCTTACTTTAAAAATTTTAATCTTTAGTCTCTCAATCCTCCATAATCAGGATTTCCAAGAACACAGCTAGTATTTTGATGCAGGTTGGTATCAAGGTCCACTTCAGGTCCCTCAAAGTGCAGATGCTGAACTCAAAGTAAACATAACTGAATATCCCACAGGGTCTGTATTCATTGTGTTGACATGAGCACCAACGTGCTTACCATGGTATTTTGGAGGGCAGAAGTGGGTACCAAAGAAATGCCAGACATTCTCCCAGAGTTCAAGAAACGTAAAGAAAATATATTTGGCTCTACCTAAGGGGTTTGTGAATTAAAAGAACAGAATTCAAGCCAACTGAGTGAACATCCATGAAGCATGTACTTTACACCAGCTTGGCATAAAACATTAAGATATAAAGATAAATACATAAATGTTTCTCTTGAACTTAGTCCCAGAAGAGATTTGTCCTAATCTTTCTCATTAGACTATCCTTTCTTAAGTATCCTAATAGCAAGGCTTCAATTTGTCTCCATCAAAAAATTATAACTCTACCTAAATATGACAGCAGGCAAACAAGATAAGAAGTCATTTACCTTGCACCTTCAAATCCTAGAATTTCTTTCCTGTGGTCTCTTTTGAGAAAGGCAGCATGATGCAGTGGGAAGCATGCTGATTCTCAAGTACACAGACCCCAGCCATGAACCCCAGTTTCCCCCTTACCAGGCAGTAGTGACTATTGGCAAAGTCGCTTACTGTCTCCCAGTTCCAGTTTCCTCATTTGCAAAATGGAGCTCATAAGGGTTCCCCCTGAAGTACTTTAGGAAGGACCAGAACAGGATATCGGGAAGGACTTTACACAGAATGCAGGAGATGTGGGTTAAATCCCTAGGTCAGGAAGATTCCCCTGGAGAGGGAAATGGCAACCCACTCCAGTATTGTTGCCTGGACAATCCCATGGACAAAGGAGCCTGGCGAACTATAGTCCATTGGTTTGCAGAGAGTCGGAGATGACTGAGTGACTGAACAACAGGCACACAGTGGGTAGCAGATGAGTGATGACTCTCATCACCAGCCTTAGACTTCCCTCTGTCTCTGGTCATCAGACACATCGCTTACTTACATGCAGACTTATCAAGTTCAAGTCAGGTTACATAGCTCTCCTTTATGACTTCTTCATCTCCCCCAAGGGCTTGGAAAGAACTTAATATGAGGACTAGTTACAGTTGCTCACACTCCTCATTTCACATTTGAAATTGCTTATTTTTTTTCCAATATCTTTAAATGTAATTCACTTGTCATGTAATTGGATGCTATAAAAGCCTCTACTTTTTTTTTTTTTTTATTACCCACCTGAGTATCTTCTGAAAGGTGCTGACTCTATAGTTTTAAAAACCTGTTACTAATGGAGTCATTTTTCACTTGGAAAATAATCCCTCGTTTTCACGGAGCATACAAGGTTGGCATCACCGCCAGTTAGGAAGCTTTACAATCCTCCATTCCATTTATGTGTCTCATTTGGAATTATTTACCTAGAGGAAAAACAATGATATTGACATTTTTGATCTATCTCATGTGTCTAGAAAGTTTGAACACTGACATTTTCATTTTATGATGCAATATTTCTGTGGCTCTGAATAGGTGGGCAATTGAAAGCTTGGGATCTGGAGTTAGGGAGGATGGAATTTGAATTCTAACTCTGCCATTTACTATCTGTGTGGCTTTGGGCTAGACACTTACTCTTTCTGTGTCTCAGTTTACCCATCTATAGAATGGAGATTATAACAGAATCTCATTAACAAGGTTTTGTGAGATGAAACACAGCACAATAGTGCCAAGTGCACATATTATTATCATTATTATTTCTGTCATTATTATTAATATTGTTGTTATTGTTTATTACTACTATCATACTACTACAGAGATTTATGTTAGGGATAAATTTATCTGTTAAATGTGAAGTGCTGAATATGAAGTCTGGCACAAAGTAGGTTCTTAGTAAAAGGCAAATATTATTCATTAAGTTTTTTTTTTTTTAAAGAAAAATATCTATGACCTTTTATTTTATTTTATTTTTTTCAAGGTCTATCTATGTTGTAATCTGTGTTAGAATTTGCTTCCTTTTTATTTTATTTTATTTACTTTTTTATGTTAATAAACTTCTGTTTGATTTTGTCCTGCTATTCTGTCATTTCTTACAGAGATCCTCAGCTAAGAACTCAGAAGGGTAAAGGGAAATAAGCCTCTATGTCACCCTAAGTCAGCTTCAATAATTGCCATAGTGAGCAGTCTTTTTTTTTTGGGGGGGGGGATGAAATGTCCTGTAGCTATCAATTAGGTCTAACTGGTCTATTGTATCGTTTAAAGTTTGTGTTTCCTTGTTAATTTTCTGTTTAGTTGATCTATCCATAGGTGTGAGTGGGATATTCATTAAGTTTTATTCACTGAAAGATTTAATAAACGTTACATTCTGTAATCATTGTCCTATGTATAGGTTCTGTTATACCCATTTCAAAGATGGGTAAACTGATGCCCCAAGTGGCTAAATATATTCCTTATAGTCACACAGGTATTAAGTGGCAAAGCTGGAACTTGAACTCGGGCAGTTATTAAACAGAGATCCATTTTATTCATGGGGCTACAAGATGCTGCTCCAAACAAGATCTCTCAGGAAAATGTCCCTGGTGTGTGACTTAAGTCGTGGTCATGCTGAATGGCCAGGTCGATTATTGAGAGCCAGGCAAGAGAAATGCGATTATAAAAATATTACTGCACCTAATATAGAGTCTTCCCCTTCCAGAGCAGCACACTGTCTAGACGGCCCAGAGGAGGGAGGAAGTCATAATCCTTAATAAACCACCATCCTCCGTGTGGACCAGACTTGAATTAAGCATCCATGGAAATGAGAGAGACACCCACTGATTCAAGCAGATGACTTCTTTAGTGAGAATGAGAAATCTTTCCTTGTTTTTATGGCAATTTAAACAACTCCTAATCACCAGCAGCCTCGCTCCCTTCAGAAGACAGAGGCCTGAAAGGGGAAGATGAGGTTTAGGAACACAGCTTCTGATGGGAAGCTGAAGAGAGAGATTACATTGTGATGCTGATTGCAGGCGCTTGAGTTAGGGTGATTGGCCGAGAGAATTCAGATGGCTCCTGGAAATCAGCTGGCTGGATAACTTCATGCAGGGTCGAGGTGCTGCTTCTCCCAGATAACACTCTTTGGCTGGCTGCAGTCTGCTGTGGGTGCAGCCGCTGCATTTTATAGTGTGGTAGCAATGATGGATTTGATAATAGTATTCTGAATAAATACCGTTTATTGACCATTTGCCCAGTGCTTGGCCCGTCCCATACTAATTCTCATAGATCCCTCACACTAGGCATCTCAAGGAAGGAGAACTGTTTTCGTCATTTCACAGATGAAGAAACCAAGACACAAAAGCTAGAATGCTCCCGTGTAGCAGAGTCGGGACATAAAGCCGGGTTGGCGCGACTCTATCGCCTCTGGGTCTAATTACTGAGTCACACAGGCAGCCACGTATGGCAGAAAGAACCAGACCAGAATTTTAGCCAGCCAGGAGGTTTACGGGATGGCACTTCGGTTTTCTATTCCCTACAATGAGGAGTTTGCATACTGAACATCCTTGCTGTCCTTCCGAGAGCTGTCCCGAGGAAGAGAAATCAACATATGTCAGTGAGTTTTGGAAATATAAGCAAGGATTCTAATTTAGGCAGTTCACTTGATTTTCCAACTATTGCAACAAAAAAATATTAAAGCAAGGATGAGGAATATAAAACCCAAATTCAGACCAGATTTAATAAGAAATGCAAAGACTGGCCTGTAGCACTGAGAACTCTGGAATAATTGTACTTGAGTTAGACTAGCTGATTTTCTAATAGCTTACTCCATAGGTCAACAGCAGTGCTCCTTAAACTTTAGTGTGAATTCAGATCACCCAGAAAGCTCATTAAAATGTAGATTGTGGAACTCCACACAGAGCTCTGATTCAGGAAGTCTGCAGTAGGTACCCAACAGTTTGCATTTCTAACAAGTTTTCAGCTAAGGCTAACTCTGCTGATGCAGGGACCACACAACGGAAAAGACTACTCTAGAGAGTAGTATATTTCAGTAGTATATTGCAGTATATTTCAGATGAGGTTTCATTCAAAGGTATAGACATGGGTGGATTTAGAGATCATCATACTAAGTGAACTAAGTCAGAAAGAGACAAATACCATGTCACATCACTTATATGTGGAATCTGAAATATGACACAAATGAACGTATCCATGAAACAGAAGCACAGACATGGAGAACAGACTTGTGATTGCCAAGTGGAGGGTGGGGAGAGGGATGGAATGGGAGTTTGGGATTAGCAGATGCAATGAATGGGTAAACAACAAGGTCCTACTAAATAGCTCAAAGAACTATATACAATATCCTGTGATAAACCAAAATGGAAAAGAATATGAAAAAGGATGTTACATATATATGTATACCTGAATCACTTTGCTGTACATCAGAAATTAATGTAACATTATACATCAACTATATGTCAATATAGAAACAAAGGCACAAACACTGTCACCAGCACCTGAGTGGCTCTCCTCTGTCCTGCCATCAATGCCCTTCATCTTTGGGCTCTGCATTTGCCTTTAGCAACCATTCCTGCTCTGTAAGGATTTCCCAGGTGGCTGAGTAGTAGTAGTATAGAATCCATCTGCCAATGCAGGAGGCACAGGAGACGCGGGTTCGATTCCTGGGTCGGGAAAATTCCCTGGAGAAGGAAATGGCAACCCGCTCCAGTATTCTTGCCTGAACAATCCCATGGACAGAGGAGCCTGGTGCGCTACAGTCCACGGGGTCACAAAGAGTCGGACGCGACTGAGCACGTTGTAATGGCAGCAGTATCTCTGCAGCAGAACTAGGTTTCATCTCCTCACGCCTCCCTTTATAGGGACTGAGAAAGCCAGAGCTGCTCATTCCTGGAAACATTCTTTCTCCCTCCAACATGGTTCTTGCATCTTAGTGGCTCTGATGTGGTTAGATGTTCATTCTTGAGCCAGTCTCTTGACTTAGGCCTATCAGAGACTATGGGAATAAAAGCGTGAGGTGAACCCCACCTGACACACGTGATGAGAAAGGATAAGGGATGAAGCTCCCAAAGGGAAACCAGGGACCTGACTTCTGGTAGGGTGGAGTGGGGCAGATAGCAGGGAGATAAAGAACAGATTCCCCAAATTTTGTAATATGATGAGATCTCTTGAAAAAAAACACCTGACTCCTCTTAGATTACTAAACTGTGGCTTGAGTGAGGTTCAGCTCTACTTTTCTCACTTATTTAGTGGGTATCACTTGTTCAAGATACATTTTATCTCTTCCTGCCTACACGGTTCCATCACACTTAAAAAAAACAAAGGAGACTTTATGGTCAAAAGGTCCAAACTTTCAGGTCTAAGATAAATTCTGGGGAGTAGTGTACCACACGGTGACTATAGGTAATAATGCATGTGTACACACTCAGCCACTCAGTCGCGTCTGACTCTTTGTGACCCCATAGACTGTAGCCCATCAGGATGCTCTCTCCAAAGGATTTTCCAGGCAAGAATACTGGAATGGATTGCCATGCCCTCCTCCAGGGGATCTTTCCGACCCAGGGATTGAACCCATGGTCCCCTGTGGCCCCTGCATTGGCACACAGATTCTTTACCATTGAGCAACCTGAGAAGCCCCATAGGTAATAATACTGTATAATATATTTGAAAGTTGCTGAGAGATTAGGTCTTAGAAGTTCCCGTCATAGGAAAAAAGAAAACAAATTGTAACTATGTGTGGTGGTGGATATTAACTACACTTATTGTGGTGTAGTTATTTTGCTATATATACATATATCAAACCATTACATTGTACATCTAAAACACAATATTATACACTTATTTTGCAATATATCCATATATCAAACCATTATGTTGTACATCTAAAGCTAATATAATACTTTATCTCAATTTAAAAAAAGAGAGCGAGACTGTAAAAACCAGTAGTGTGACCAATCCGAAAACCCTCAAAATCTTAAAGCTGTAACCATAGTGCTGAGGATGACTGAATGTAAAAAGAACCCATTTCTCAATTCCAGGTAATTAGGCTACAAGCATCCTTATTGTGCAGCTCAGAAGGGTCCTCAGACTTCAAGTTCACTGTCAAAGCAGGGAGGAAAAATGCTTCCCTTTATTTTGTTCTTTTTTGTCCTCACTCCAGTGTTCTTGCCTGGAGAATCCCAGGGATGGGGGAGCCTGGTGGGCTGCCGTTCATGGGCTCCCACAGAATCGGACACGACTGAAGCGACTTAGCAGCAGCAGCAGACAAAGCTTTGGTCAAGGAAAAGATTACAGACTGCCTTCTCTGCTCTGCACCTGAGGGCAGGCTCTGGGGAGGTGGTCCTGGTGGGAACGGCTCAAGCTGGCTAGGGCTTATACATATATATATATGGCTTCTTATGGGTGGTGAGAGCTCTTCTGTCCCCTAACTCACCCACTTCCTTGGTCTCTTAGACTGATCTGTGCCAATGCTGGGGATTCTTGACATTGTCCCCAATTCCCCACAACCTCACGTTGCTCCATGAAAGTGAGAGCTCAAAATGACAAATGCTGGGAAATGATTAGCCATTTTGGTTGGACTTGAGCTTCTGGTTGATACTCTTGTAGGTTTATCATTCATTCATTTCTATAAATGAACTGTTCAGTCAATCTGTTTAGCTGCTGCTGGGGTCAATGACTGCCAGACTTTAAAAAGCATTTTTTGGGGCTTGAAGTGATTATGAGGGGGGAATTGGCCCAGAGAAGGAAGAGAGACATTATTCTCTCTGCAAGAAGTACCGTGTCTCAGAGTCATTTCACTCGTATATTAAAAGCCATGACCTCATTTTGGACCACAGACTAGTGAGATTACAAGTCAGGAGAATAAAGACAACAACAGCTACAATAATCTTCAGTATCTTTTTGAGGACACACTATATGTGAAGCATTTTAAAAAGCACTTTATACATTTTAGCTCTTTTGATGTGCATTGTAACAATAACAAACACTATTTCTATCCATATTTCCCAGATGCAGGAATTCAGGAAAAGAGGTGAGGTTACTTGCCTAAAGTCACATAGCTAGTAAGTTCACATATGCTTCTTTCAGTCTTAGATTGGTGGATTTCAAACAAGCAACAAAATTCCCCTGGAGCATTCATTAAAACATAGATGACCCACCTCTAGAGTCTCTGTCCTTAGACGTTTGGGATGGGGCCTAAGAGTTTGTATTTCTAAGTTCACAGGTAGTGCTGCTGTTGCTTCCTAAGGGTCACACTTCGAGAACCATGATCTTACATAAACAGACTTTACAAATGTGGGGTGAAAAGAATGTTCATTGAAAAACTGTGGCACATGTCATTTGACTTTTACACTGTACACTTCTGGCACAGGAGCCCATTTTTATGACAAGGGCAGGTCATTTTCTCTCTTTCCTACAAGACCATGGTCATTCGAACTGTCAGTACCTGAGTGCTTCTTGTAGATTTCCCACACGTAGGATGATGACTTTCCTTCTCCTGAGTCATTTGCTACAATGACCTTGGGAGTCCAATGTCTGGCAGTCGTCATTCAGGGATTGTGCTCAGTCGCTCAGTCGTGTCCGACTCTTTGCGACCCCATGGACTGCAGCCCACCAGGCTCCTCTGTCCATGGAATTTTTCAGGCAAGAATACTGGAGTGGTTGCCACTTCCTACTCCAGGGGATATTCCCTACCCAAGGATCAGACCCACATCTCTTGTGTCTCCTGCATTCATAGGCAGATTCTTTACCACTGAGCCACCTGGGAAAGTACGTACATCTAAACAAAGAAATACTACAAAGTCGGGGAAGAATGATGGTCCTCCTGAAATCTGTTTTCCAGTTTTTATTGGCTATATGGCTGGCCAGTAGATCAATAATTTCCTATGTTTCTGTGCAGGTAGGGGTGGCCATGGAATTAAAGGCTCCTGAGATGAGATGGGTACAGCTTTCATTTTACTCTCTTTATAAGAAAACTGCATACCTCCGGTGTCCTTACTTTCTCCTTTCTTTGAGCTGGTATACAGAGAGGGTAGCAACCAGCTTTGATCTTACAGATGATGACAGGGCCTAGGTAACAGCAAAGCGACAAGACAGCAGGGACCTGGGTATCCGAAAGACGGTATGGAGAACAGTTTCTCCACCAGGCTGGATCTCACATCTCCAGACTATTTTATGGCGGGGAAACAGTCTTCTTATTTTATTTAAGTCATTGAATTTTAGGATTGTTGTTTCTTTGTTATTATCATTTGCAACAACAAAGAAAAATGGAGTTTGCAACAACAAACAGAAATGGAGTGTGATGGTATATATTGGTTATCTAAAATTACCATCTACCCTCTAAAATCACCCTCTGTGTATGTGCTAATTCACTTTAGTTGCGTCCGACTCTTTCTGACCCTATGGACTGTAGTCTGCCAGGCTTCTCTGTCCGTGGGATTTCCCGGGCAAGAATGCTGGAGTGGGATGCCATTCCCTTCTCTGGGGGATCTTTCCAATCCAGGGATCATGTCTCCTGCACTGGCAGGCAGATTCTTTATCACTGAGCTACCTGGTAAGCCCTTACCTATACATACATACACACATCAGTGCCTAAAGACTCTTTCTGAAAGGATACCTAATGAACTGATAACAGTTGCATCAGCTGGATTAGGGGACTAGGAGGGTGCAGCAGAAAAGTAGTATCTTCTATAACATATATCATTTTCACAGTTTGATCAATTGATTGATTAATGTTTAGTGAAAACATTTTAAATAAACCAAACCAAAAAAATAAAACGCCGACAAAGTGAACACGAATTGTTATCCAAATTGAGTCCACCATACAGTCATCCCTAAGAGAGCAAGCTGGTATTTGAATCTGATGTTGCTTCTTTTACTTTTTTCTCCGACTGATAAGTCACAATTGAATCAAATAGTATGTTTTTTTTTTCTATGTAAAAAGCAGTTTTCTAAAGAAACAGTTTCTTTGCAGAGTTAATATCGTTGCTATAATGCACAAATATTTGGAAGTTCAAGTTGGAAGTGCAGGAAAATAAACAGTGTCATCAATAGCAAATGTGTTCAACATGCAAAAATAACAGTGAGACATAATGAACTCCATATTTCATGTTTAGAAGAACAACTTTTTTTTTAATTGCCAAAAGCATTTAAAATGCACCTAATTGGTATGGCTTGTGTCTTGAAACAAAGCAGCGCATGCCCACAGATTTGCAAAGTTGTTTGCAAACAATGAACAAACTCTGTTCCCTAGAAAATTTTATTGAAAGTTTATTTTGGATTGTGTTCTTTCAAAGGAAAAAGGAGATTTTGGAATGAGCTAGAATACTTAGTTAGCAGAGATAATAGCAATTCTTTGTTTAGGACCTGAGGTTTGGTTTATGTAAATACCTAGGGAAAAGTTGAGATAGCAAGCTTTTTTTCCGCATTTGTGACCATTTACAGGTTGTTAGCCACGTCAGTCCATCTCAGATCATCAGCAGATAGCAAAGTTTTTACAACTTTCCAAGCCATGGGATGACCAGTGCCACAGGTAATTCACCGGATGAGCTTGACAACATCCAAACCAGTCTATTGCTTTTGAAATAAATTAAGCCCCTGGAATTCATGCTTGGATGTCACAGCAATGTCACATTGCTACACATGTTTCTAAAGGTTTATCTCTATACTTACTGTGTCCCAGATCTAGTCAGTCAGTTCATAAAAGGCATCAGTCACTGGGCCAGACACTGAGTAATACTGAGGCGGATCCCAGATAATAGGTGGGAGGTGACTTGGGGTCAAAGAAAGTCTGGTTGGCTTGTCTTATACTCTGTGGTATAATAGGTTGAACTGTGTCCTCCGAAAAGACATGCTCAAGTCCTAAGCCCTGATACCTGTGAATATGACCAAATTTGGAAGTAGGGTCTTTCTAGCTAGAATCAAATTAAGATGGAGTTATACTGGATTGGGGTGGGCCCTAAATCCAGTGATGTTCCAATGTTCCTGTGTGCATAGTCGCTCAGTCATGTTTGACTCTTTGGAATCCCATGGACTGTAGCCCGCCAGGCTCCTCTGTCCAGGGGATTTCCCAGGCAAGAATATTGCAGTGGGTTGCCATTGCCTTCTCCAGGGGATTTTCCCAACCCAGGGATCAAGCCTATGTCTCCTGCATTGCAGGTGGATTCTTTATGTCTGAGTCACCAGGGAAGCCAAACCCAGGGATGCGTGTCTGTTTAAAGGGAGAGATGTAAAGATTCGAGGGGACAAAGGGAGGACGGCCATCTGCACGTGGAGGCAGAGACTGAAGTTATGCAGTTGGACGTGGAGGAATGCCAGGACTTGCACTAGAGGACAGGAAGAGTCAGGAAGATTGATTCCTCCTCCTCTAGAGCTTTCAGAGACAGAGAACCTTGCTGACACCTAGATTCTGTTTGTCTAGCTCCCAGAACTGTGGAGGGTACCCTTCTGTCATTTTGACACCGAGTTTGTGATACTTTGTTATCACAGCCCTAAGAAGCACACACGTGCACCAGTAGTGGATTCTGGGGAAAAACATTTCAATATGCGTTAGGCCAAAAAAAAAAAAGTTTTTATGGCCAAAAAGTTTTAACAAGAAAAATGTTCAAGATTTAATCTCTGTAACATATCTCAGGGCTTTTGATATAAAATTATCAGTGGACTCAGATCTGTCATTGGATAAATGTTCTACTGCTGAGAGTATTTTAGGGATCAAGCAGTGTAGGATCTCTGGAAAACTAAGTGAAGCCAAGTGATTATCAATGGCTCCAGAAGTGCAGACATATTTAAAGAGCTGAACAGTTTATTTTTGTACCCAAATATTCCTATTGGAAATCAACTCTTATATGTGTGTGTGAGCAGGATTTGGGAATTGAGCAGGGAGGCATGTGTTGTCTACCACAAGCACCACCTGGGAAGCTCTTTGCATCCTATCTATCCTGAAAACACTCAGATCAGACTTTGTATACAGATCGTTGCACTGAATCATTCTGGTCAAGATGGCTATGGCTCTGTCTTGCCAAATCTTACTCAACTTGCTAGCACAATGAAATGGCTAATCACTTCTTTGAAACTCTTTCTTTCTTAGGTTTCCAGGATACCAAACACAACTGGTTTTTCTGTTATTTCATTGGTTGCTTCTTTTTCAATCTCCTTTGTTTGATTCCCTTCCTCTGACCTGTAAATGGTAGGGCTCAATCCTTGAAACTCTTTTCTTCACTCTCTATACTTAGTTCCTAAGAGCTCTCATCTGGTCGCCTGGCTTTAAACACCATCTATTAAATTGCTGTCTCCTGTATTTATCTCTCCAGCCTTGAACTTTGCCCTGAGCACTGGGCTTACATACAGAATTGCTTCCTTGGCATCCCCTCCCTGCAGCTTCCTAATAGGTACCTTGCACGTATCCCCCCTCTGGAGCAGAACCCATAATTTTCCTCCCCCTCTGCCCTCTAGTCAGCTTGTATAGGTTGCATTCTGTGGAAACAAACACTGAGATAAGAGGCTGGTGAGCAGGGCATTGACTAGGGATCAGCATCTGTGGACGGGAAGGTGGAGAGGGAGTGAGAAGTGGGGTGAAGAGAGTGAAGAGAGAAGTTGGGTTGTGAGGCGGGCGCAGCAAAGTCTTGGCTTACTGGGTGGCGATGTCTGCAGTGCGCTGGACCCATTAGAGCTGTCCCAGGTTGGGCCAGGGCTTTATCCTCCCACTACATCAGTCACTGCTGTGGGCTGCCCTCAGTGTCCCCTTGGCTGAGGCAGCTCTCTGTAGCTGAGCAAACCATGAAGACACTGACAGCTGGCGGAGTGCGTCTCTGACTCAGTAACTCTGTTGTGACTAGAAACACTTTGGCTTACTGGGGCTGAAGGACTGAGCGAGTGTGCATGCACGCACACACACACATTCTAGAGCGTATCACCTTCATGGCTTAGTTTAACATGCAACTCATGAAGGGAGAATCCAGGTATTTTGGCTATTTCATCCCAAGCTGCAAGCATGCTTTGTATAACATCTGGACACTGTTTCCCCCACTTGTTCTGCATTCACTACGCTTGTGATCTCCTCAGTGCCCTATTTTAAAGAGATTTTTAAAGGCCTACTTATGACACTGACACTTTGCAACTGTGAGGGTCATGTCTCTAAAAAGAAATACTCAAGATTGAAAGACAAGCAGAAATTAAATGTAAAAAATTAACCCTGCATAGGGACCTCTACAAGTATCTTAAACTAACACTGACCGAGTGTCTTTCAGGCTTGGTTTTCCCTAAATGATGCTTGGTAGTTCAAAAGAAAGTACTTTAGTAACTTTGTATGAACTTCTACTGGAAGGTGACTCCCTATTTTCTGAATGGTGAATTTTGAAGAAAATACCTTGCCTTATATTCAGGCACATATGCTATTTAAGACTATATAAAAACCAGATCGATTGGTCACAATGGTTGAAATAAACCTTATTCTATTTACTGAAGTCAATTTCTCGCAAGTCCAAACAACAAAACCACTTTTCTTCAAAGCAACACTTCTTGAGAAAAATCCTGCATTCCTGTTTCACCTCTATTTCATTTGTCACGTAAAGCCCCTCTTGGAAACACAAGCATTTCATGGAACAAGTGACAGACCCTTAATTCAAGGCACAGATTTAGTATTCCCACAATACATGGGCCCAGGAAACCAATTTCATATTTTATAACCTGCTTTTAGAAAACTTGGCCTGTCCCCTTTTCTTCTGGAGTTGGTTTCCTCATCTCTGATATTTGGGTTGTGTTCTGAACTCAAGAAATAATAATGAGAACGCCTGGGGCGTGGGGGTACGCCTGCTTTTAGCACAGGTCTCTGAAGACCACACAGACTGCTGTTGTGCTCCAGTGGAAGTTAAGGGTATTTTTGCCACCTCATTCTGCCACCTCACAATTTCTCAAGACGTCAGGAGTGGATGAATATAGAATTGAGAAATGAACATGTAGAGTTGAACAAGATCCAGATTAATAAGTTTTATATTTAGAAAGTTCAACAAATGAAAAACTTTTAAGCTGTTCTCTATTTTTTTTAAACTTCCTACCAAAAGAAATAATTTTTCAAAGTTTCATTCCTGTGCTAACCCCAACTTCACTCTACTATTACTAAAAATTTACAAAGTGATTATCATAAAAAAAGGAATTGGTAATGTGGTTTAACTTTATCATATGATCTCCTAAGATGGCCTGAAGTCATGTGGACCACTATACAGCCTGCTTGGGGGTCATCAATGCACAGCCTCCTTTTCAATGGCTTGTCTCTCACTTTCTTTCTCTCCCATAACATCTTCTGGTTTTAAAAATTGAGACGAATCATTATTATAAAACAACCCAAGGAACAGCAGCTATTTATAAACTATATATGGTGTTTCAGACTGATATGTATAAACTATTTGCTTGTGAAGTGGATATTACTGCTAAGCCCATTTTCCAGATAAGAAAACAGAGACTTAAAGAAGTTAAGAAACTTCACAGACAAGGCTATTTAAGTGGAAGGCCTGGCCCACCTGCCAAAACCCATGCTCTTGACCTCTGCATATTGCCCTATGCTCGGAGCTAAAATGCACTCAGCAGTTTCTCTGTTCCAGCTGCCTCATGATCAAGACAACAAAACGGAATTCCAGAAAGGTAGAGTGACTCATTTGAGGTTACACAAGAGCTGACTCACATCACAGCCTAGATCTTTCCTGTTTTCAGTCCAGTGGTCCAGGTACAATATGATACTGCCTCCAACATGATTAGAATTCTGAAACATGGGAGTCATTGCTCACCCTGGCTTTTGACTAAAAAAAAAAAAAAGCAATTTCAGTAGAGTTATATATAGGCAGACATTCAGGACAGAGAGGAGTGACTATGTAGTTCCAGCTACTTTTCAGCTTCTTTTAACTTATTTCCATCAGGCTAAATTGGTACCCTTCGGTGATGCCTGTATAAAGCGCTGCCATTGATTTTTTGTCTTAACTGTTTGGATATTTGGGTATGACCAGGAGAAAATCACTTTTGATCATCTCATCCTTTAGGACTTTGCTCTAACTTCATCCATCATGCTTGTTTAGAAAGTAAGACCAACTACAGTGGTCTTTTTCAGAGATATTTCATCTGGATGCTGATTTTTCAAGGATATGTAGAACCTTTTCTCCGTCTGAGCTTCCTTATTTGTTCCATCCAATATCTATCTATTTGTCTACCTATCTATCATCTGTTTAACTATGTGCAATTATATTTTTCTGTCTGTAATTGCCAGATGAGAAAACCAGATTCATACACCAAGCCAAGTATGGGAGATAAAAGAACTGGTTGTCTCACAGACTTCATAGTTGATTTTCTACACACTCTGATTCACCTATGTTTTTTTCTAGGCTCTTTTGAGAACTGATAATGTTGCAGAATTTCAGAACCGCTTCTGAAGGTTGACTACCAAACCTACAAATAAATAAAATTAACAAGAACGGTGACTCCATGCAGTGGTGGCACAAGAGGCAATCTTACACCGTGTGCCACAGATTTTCACCTACAAAACTCTTCTAAAAGATTGCCTGGCTGGAGTTTCAGTTCTTATTTGCCATGGTATTAATGCATACTATTTTTCATGGGTGAAAACAAATGATTGTGTTGAAGAATAATTTGCCACTTCTTCTTGTGGAGTTTGATAGAACTATTCAAAGCCATGTGATCAATGAATTATTTATAAACTACAGAACTAACATTTGATAGCAATGCTATTATTAAGGTCTGCCAGACTTTCCAATAGAGCTTGGCTTAATTTTTTTTTTTTTTCCCTGAGTGTGGATCACTTGCCCATTTTAAATTGTAACAAGGGAAAACTTGGTGGAGAGAATGATATTTTATAGCAAAAATAACCAACAGCTCAGTAGATAGCAAAGAAAATTGCCCTCTCCCCAGTCACATTTAAATTCCTAGGCACACAATGTTTGAAGGTAAAGAAGTTGGAATAAGCATATATTTCTTCTCAAAATAAAACCAAGTTGGTTTACTATCAAGGAGAATGATACAATATGTTTTCACATAAAATTTAACATAAGGTGAATATACAAATAAAATTCTAGGCAAACTTATTCTCATACTACTCGTTTCACATTTATAAGGATAAATGTCCCCTGAGAGAGTCACTCCTACCCCCTAAATTCTCTCAAGGCAGCATTCCCTAGCATCCACTTTTCTGAACACCTTGAACTGCCCATCATTAGGATGTGGAAAATGTGATGCTATGGCCATGACCGACATCAACTGCAGCACACTCACCAACCTCTTAGCTGCTGAACCTGCCTTGACCAAAGTGTAATTAACCCATTAGTTGTTTATGCACTGGTACCCATTGAGAAGGCACTCTGCTACTCCCATTTTATAGGAAGGGCAAAGATAATGTTAAAAGTTATATGGCTAGGACTGGAAGCAATGTCTGAATTCTACTTTAAATCAGTTTAACCATTGTTCTAGGTACTGTGGAGATAGATACCATGGAGATGATGGGAGAAGAATAAGATATTATTTCAGTGCTCATTAGGTCACTGGGTCAGCCACAACATTTTCTCTGTTCTCTAGCTGTATCTCCATATCTATTTAAGGTATGGAGAGAGATCTTTTGTCTATCTATGTATCTATCTTTCTATCTCTCTTATCTTTTCAGAGTAAAGTATCTAGTTCCTAACCTTAAAACCACAGATGTTCAATGAATAGTAGGGATAAATAGAATTTGGACTTAAAGCCCAGGCCCTGGGAGTTGGTTAAAAAAAAAGTTGCCATAGAATGAACTGGGTTTTAGTTGTAAGTTAAATAAGTTCTGGAGATGTAACATACATCATGATGACTTTAACATTCTTGTATTTTGTATGTGAAAGTTGCTAAAAGAATAGATTTTTAAAGCTGTCATTATAAGAAAAAATTGTAACTATGTGAGGTGATATATATTAATATATGCATTGTGGTAATCATTTTGCAATATATGCATACATCAAATCATTATGTTTATACTTAAACTAATACAATTTTATGTCAATTAGAACTTAGTAAAACTGGAAAATAAATATTAAAATAAAATACTAGTTAAACATTGAAAAAAAAGAATGAACCAGATTTCCCTCTTTGTCTCTCAACCCACACTTTGAATCAAATCATACCAGATCTGCTGAAACTTAAACTAGAGATAATTACTATTTTTTATGTGCAACTGAGACTGTGGTAACTTGTTATGCAGCAGAAGCTGACTAATACACTAGATGTGAAAAATATATCCACTTATTTCCCTTCTGCAAACACAGAATTTGTAAATATGTCATAGACACAACAACACTAAGACGTGAATTTGTGTCATGGTAGTTATTAGGGAGACTGGTTTGGGGCTCTGATAATTTTTTTGCCATATTGGTTACCCCCAAATTGGTCTGAGAATATGTATTCTGCCTGAGGACTTACATATAGTATCTGCCAGTTTCGTTGGCAGATACTTACTGCTTGCTTCTCCATAAAGCTACCCATAGTTGATGAATAATGATAAGACTCTTTTGAATAATTCACATTTTTTTTTTAGAGAGAGAAACTGACTTTTTGAAATCTGATTAAACGTGTCTTGCTTTTAGCTGAATGTATACTAGTTCTAGTTTAGCCATAAGAAAGGAAATGTTTGTCAGATTAGGGAAGGTAATGGATGAGACTGTGAAAAATGCGTTTGCCAGAAAGCAAATAAAAGGTAATATATAGGAATGGTGGAGGCACTCAGCACTGGACTAAAATTATAGCCTCACTTACTTATAATCCATGGTCTTTGCCTACAGACTGAATTAAGTAACACATTTACTCATTTCCACATTTTGTATAAATAGCTGCTGCAAGGCCCAGGAATCGAAAAATAAAACAGATTTTGTTCAACTTTCTGTCCCTAGTACATGGCCTCAAGCCTGATAGTAAGTATATGCTCACTAAGCCTTTTAAAAATAGATGCATAGGAGCCAGGGTGAACCTCTGAAAATCTAAGACCTGTCCTGTCACTCCTCCATTCAAAATCTTTCTGTGGCTTTCACATTACCAGAGATGAACAAAAAAGTCCCTGTGATGACTTCCAAAGCCCTACATGGTCTGACCTTGAACTCCTATTCTAACCACATCAACTTCATTCTTCCCTAGCCACCTGGTTCTCCTGTTTTTCAAACTCACTAAGTTTATTTCTGTCTCAGGACCTTGGTACTTTTCACCTCCTCTACCTGAATTGCTCTTCCTTTGAATATGTGCATGGCTCCCTTTCCTGCTTCCCTGTGGTCTTTATTCAAATATTTCCTGTTCCATTTGACCTTCCCTGGCCACAGGAAATGTGAAAAATTACAACTCCCTGCCTCACTCTCAAGCACTTCCTGCTTCCATGGACAGGTTGTTAATTCAATTTTTTCTTTGTTCTCACCCAGTATAACAATAGATATGGATATATTTATCTCTCTCTCTAGCTAGGCTGTAAGCTTCCTCTAATGATGAAATTTTTCTATTTTTTGGTTTATTGCTACATCTTAAAACAGTACTTGACAGAGAGCAGTCACACAATACCTCTTTGTTAAATGAGTGATGGAGTGGCAGTTTATGCCACATGTTGGGTGGTTCCATGAACAAAGAGATGCACCTTGGCAATGGATTCTATTGCCTCTGCTTAGGACCAGGACTGTCTCCGCAGCACTCACTTGAAAGGGATGCTGTTTTAAGAGAGGTGGAAGGTGTGTAGGACATAATTCTTCAAGTTGTTTGTGATGATCTAATATTGACAACTGGAATAATAAACCAAGTTGGTGCTAATGTGCAGTGTGGAGGTAGCAAGTGTGCTTTAGCTCCGTATCACAAAATCAGCCTGCATCTTTGTACTGGTCAATGGGGAACAGCCAGATAACTGCTGTGATTTATTAACTGTGTCTCCCTAATTAAGATAAAATATTTGATGCATTAATATTTCCTCTGTCTGCTGCTTGAGCTTTAGGAATAAGAAATCCAGTGACAGGTAGGCCCTCCTAGATTCTGATGAATTCTTTTAGGAGGGAATTTTTTTTAATTGGAGGATAATTGCTTTACAAGATTGTGTTGATTTCTGCCATATAACAACTTGAGTCAGCCATAGGTATACGTATGTTCCGTCCCTCTTGAGCCTCCCTCCCTCCTCCCACTGTATCCCACCCCTTTAGGTTGTCACCACAGAGTATCGGATTCAAGCTCCCTGCGTCATACAGTAAATTTCCACTGGCTATCTAATTTTGTATATAGTAACGTATCGGAGAAGGCAATGGCAACCCACTCCAGTACTCGTGCCTGGAAAATCCCATGGATGGAGAAGCCTGGTAGGCTGCAGTCCATGGGGTTGCTAAGAGTCAGACACGACTGAGCGACTTCACTTTCACTTTTCACTTTCATGCATTGGAGAAGGAAATGGCAACCCACTCCAGTGTTCTTGCCTGGAGAATCCCAGGGACGGGTGAGCCTGATGGGCTGCCGTCTACAGGGTTGCACAGAGTTGGACATGACTGAAGCAACTTGGCAGCAGCAGCAGCAGCAACAATGTGTATGTTTCAATGCTGCTCTCTCAATTCATCCCACCCTCTCCTTTCCCTGGCTATGTCCACAAGTCTTTTCTCTATGTCTGGATTTCCATTGCAGGGAGGGACTTTTAAAAAGCTGATTCTTTTCTGATGAAAATAAGTACGGAGAGACATCCTAGAAATTCTGAGCTCTGGAAGAGACTGCAGCTGTATCTTTGCCATTACAACCAGCCATTAGAGTAAGACTCTAAGAACAAAAGTTATTTCACTGGCTTTTCCTGAATGGGAAAGATGGAGCTCAAGTAAATGATTCAGAAAGTGCCATTAATGTAGCTTCTCCAGGTAAAACCAGATCCAGTGGGAAGGGACCGCAGAGCATTGTCTAGCTTGAGTATCTTCCAGCAGTTTTACCTTTATCTTTTTCTATTTCTATTACATACACATTCATACATCCCTGGCATAGGCTTTCTTGAATATTTGGATCAGAGAATGTTTACATCTGATAAAGCAGATTTGTGAGGTAAAGAAAACTCAAGTACACTCAAATAAACTAAAGCATTTTTGAAATAATCCAAATGATAGGGTATAAAATCATTAGGGATGGAATATGAAAAAAAAATTCCAGTCTATAAAATCCTGGTGCATAGATAGGGGAATTCAGTGAAGTGCAAACACATATATTGAATATTGGCAATGTATGGGCAAGATGCATTAGAAATATTACCTAGCATAATTCTCTTTCTAAACTCATTAAGCAGGTAATATCTTCATTTATTCATAAGCATTAGAAGGTTGATATAACTTGACTGAATTATTATAATCCTATTTTTTATCAATTAGTAGACACTTGTAGTGAAGTTCAGTAACTTGTCCAAAACCAAATAGTTGGAAATGGCAGAGCCATGATGTAAACCTGGATCCTTTTCCTCCCAAGTCCTTGTCACTATACTCCATCACCTCACTGGCAGCATGAGAGGATTGCCTTGATAGTACCTCAAAGAAATTCAATAATACACAGAATATAATCCATTGTAAAACTCATTTCCCCAAAATGACATTACTGGAAAGCTCAGAGGTTCAACAAATTTTCTGTATAAATTTAGCACTTGCCCACATCTTTGACTTTGTATCCTATTTTATTTAACTCTCCAGCTCAATACTACTCCTTACAAGATTTCCTATCTCCATGCTTTTGCACGAATATTATTCTTCCACACAGGATGCCTCAACTTTCAACCCAAATGCTACATATTTTCTGAAACTTAGATAAAATGCGCGTGTTCTTTGAAGCCATCCTATGTTTACTCAGGAACTGAGATACTTGTCACTTTATGCACCTCACTGGGATCCAGCCTTTATTTTTTTTTTTTCTGATGTATTGCTACGATGCATAGCAGACACCCAGTACATGGTTATAAAATGAATGTACGAAAACAGATACAATGCTATACTCTGCAAGAAATATGAACCAGAGCTGCTTTTGTGGACAACATCTCAGATCAGCACCTTGGAGAGGAGCCAGCTCTACTAAGAACTTGGCCTTGTGTGGGCCCCTGGCCTCATCCCTTCTGATATTGGTGTATGGCCTTTGAAAAACTCTCTCACTTGTTATTAAGGAGGTACAGGTAAAATAGTGAAGATAATTTACAAAGATGGGATTTTTTTTTTTTAACCCAGAGCAAAACATCACATGCATTAAGAGATGTTTTGGCTGTCATGGTTTACAACAACACATGATACAGAATTCAGAGAAATGTTCTTTTCCTGGAAGCACAAGAGGCAGTTTTTCAGTAGGGAAATAATGCCAGCATATGAGTCATGCATTATAATCCCAGATATGCTATTTTGGGCAATCACTTAATCTTTCACAGAGCTCAATTTTCTCATTTATAAACAAAATTATTCATATGTTTTTGCCTATTTTGGAGGGTGATTTCAGGAAACATATGAAAAGATATTATGTCAGATATATTCTGTATAAGCATAGTTTAATTTTGTTTTTTGACTAATAACTTGTTAAAACAATAACTTGTTAAGACAATCATGACCCTATGAACCCCAAAATTGAGCAGCCAGCACATTAGCCATCTGGGGTTGTGTGGGTGGGAAGAGAATATTTAAAGCTATCACAAACTAGATTTCTTTTAAATAAGCACTGTCTTATTTCTGAAGTTGCCTATTACTAGCATATTATAACATTAAAACTCAAAGAGTTTCTTTTTTTCTTTTTGTAGGGTTTAAATGTCTCAAGAGGTGAATTGAGAGGAAAAACAACTCTATGTTTAAGGTGATTACTACTCCTCAAAGTTTCAAAGCAGCATTTAAGACTTTGTCTCAAAAACTTTAATAGAAGGGGAAATTATGCTAATTAGGATAATGGGAATTTATACATCTAAGCCTAAGGATCCTTTTGAGGAAGGGAGATGCTTCCTTGGGCAGCTCCTCACTTAACTGGGAGTGGAAAAATTACACTGGGAAAGTGATAAACGCTTACCAGTCTATGAAACTACACTTAGGAGGCATTATTTTCCCCTCTGCTTGGGGAAGATTCAAAGCTGTGACCAAGACTCTGAAGGATTTCTTAGGGGTCTGGAACCAACAGATACTCGTCTATTTCTCAGTCTCTTGCGTAATTTCCCTACACACACACACACACCTCTGCAATGCCCTGTGGATCTCATTTTCCCCATTAAGCCTACTTGTATGAGGATAGCCCTGCATGCTGTAAGAGCTCATCAACTTTCTTTATCACTCTTTCCATTGCTCCTCCCAAGAAAATGGAATGCTCATTTTATTGGTCAGATTATAGATTCCTTTATGGAAAAATTTATTAGTGGATGGAGTCATTGGAAATTAAGAGGTTACCTGTTGGTACTGAAGAACAGTTTCAAAACTTTTAAAGTTCAATGTCAAAATAGAGTTTGAACGAACTAAAGCAGATTGTAAATCTAGAACTCCTCCCCAAATATCAGTCTCAGGTGTACAAAAATAGATCCCTTACAATGGTCAGACAATGCATAATAAATTTTCTGGGTTCTCTTTCCCTCCCAGACAACTGAATTAGATTTTCTCTTTTATTCACGTATTCAGTTCTGCAAGTCAGTTATAGTCCACTGTAAGCAAAGGTACAGGTATGAAAGGTGAATAAAAGTTAGTTTTCCTATCCAGGAATTTATACTTTTGAAGTCTTATTATTGGGTTCCAAGGAGTTTATTCTCTTATCTTTGAAGTATGAAGTGATAAGCTTTCTCAGGCCTCCTCCTCTCACTGTGTCTTACAGATGGCATTTACAGTCTTTGGCTGAAGGAATTAATATGGAGCAATAGGTTACTCCTGCAATGCAGGAGACTTAGGTTCGATCCTTGGGTTGGGAACATCCCCTGGAGAAGGAAATAGCTACCCACTCCAGTATTCTTGCCTGGAGAATTCCATGGACAGAGGAGCCTGGTGGGCTACAGTCCAGGAGGTCACAAAGAGTTGGACATGACTGAGCGACTAACACACGCTGTATATGTTACTTGCTTTCACTTCGGAGTTCTGTGAAATCCTTATGAAAGCCGTTATTTCCAAGTCATCCTGGTAGAGGAACTCTGCTTGGCTTTCATGACACAGGATACACCAACAGGAAGAACAAATCTCAAGTTCTGCCAACCTTACGGTCTTTCTTAGACCTCTTTCTTAAGGACACTGACTGGAGGGGAGTGGGTGGCGTGGGATTTTCATTAGACATGACAACAGAATGTACTTCTGTCTCTGCTTTTCTCTCTTCTGTATCTCACTCCATTACATGGAGATAAATGTGCATGAAATCACTGGAGGGACCTTGCTAACATACAGATACTGATTTCACAGTTTTGGAGAGAGGACAGAGATTCTGCATTTCTCCCACCCTCTCATGTTAAACAGGTGCCGCTGGGCTGTGGACCACACACAAGAACAGCCCAAAGCTTCTACTCAGCTTGCCAGGGCGTGCCGCCCTCTGCCCAAATCCACTTAGCAGGCAGCTGGTCCTGGCTTTCTTCTGCTTCTGTCACCCATGTGTACAATTCCCTCAAGCTCTTTTTGTGGCAGAATGCTTTTCAAGGGAGGTAGGGTCTTCTGCTGCAATTACTACACTGACACCTTCAGGATGGAACCACTCATCCTGTATCCCACTCTTCCATTAAGAATTCTAGATATAAAACTGCAGTAGTGAAGTACTTACTATCCAGAGGATGACGGCCAATGGCCAAAGGGGTGTCATTGTCACTTTTATTCTTTTCTTCCTTGACTTATGTTTAAGTTTCTTAAGACATCTAATTTCCATGGAAGCCATCATCAGTTAAGTTGCTGATATTTTTGGAGACTCCTGTGCAAGGGCTGGTAAGAACTTTTTCCAACTTGATGACACCAGAGTTAAAATAACTTTCACAAACACAGATTTAAACACAAATTGAAACTCATCAAAGATATAGAGGCACGTTAGCTGGCTTAACCAGGGAGGCAGGGAGATAGAAAACTATTCTGGTTGGACTGAGAAAGTCAGCAGCCTCTGTCAAATACCTGTTCCTTGGTACCAGTAATAATACTGAGTTCTCTTTCTTTAAGGGATGGTTCTTTCATAAATGCTACTGAGCATATGGTTTGTGTCAGGGACTATGTGAGGTACTGTGGGAGTAACAAAGATAGATAAGTGCTTGCTTTCCAGAGATCTAAATGGAGGCCAGAACTAACACATAAATAACATGACTTTTGAAAGGCTCTCATAGGCCATTAGTGTATTCAGCTAACAGCTTATTATTAAGCTACTGCCATGTGCCAAGCCACATTAATTATCATCATATCCGTTATTTTCAGCTATATTGTAAGATCATTTCCTCCAAGGAAATGTAAGTTGGAGAAAGAATTCTAGAGAATGTTCTCTAGTAAAGAGTGTAGGTTTTTGAATATGACCACTCTCCTGGTGGCTCAGACAGTGAAGAATCCTGCTTCCAGTGCAGGAGACTCGAGTTCAATCCTGGGTCAGGAAGATCTCCTGGAGAAGGATATGGCTACCCACTCCAGCATTCTTGCCTGAAGTCCATGGATGAGGAGCTTGGCAAGCTACCGTTCATAGGGTCACAAAGAGTCAGGTATAACTGAATGACTAACACTAAAATTATACAATATATTTAAAGCTATCCTTTGGGTAAGAACAATGCACTAGGTGTTGGGGGATGTAAGTTCCCATCTTCATTCAACTATTTGTTAAATGTAACTTGGGCAGAATACTTATTTCTCTCATGTATAAAATAAAAATATTGAATTATGTAATCTGCAAGGCCCCACTTAGCTCTAAATTTCTGTGGAAATCAACATGGGGTTTGAAATCAGAGAACCTGGTACTTCTCACTAGCTGGGGAACTTAGCAAAGTCACTCGATGTTCCTGAAACCAGGTTCCTCATTTGAGAATGAAGAGAGACATGATGCTGCCTAGAATTGCAGACCCAGCATTTTAGCACAATGTCGGGCACTTAGTAGGAACTACAAAAACTATTTTTCAATGGAAGAATACTTTTCTACCCTGTGAAAATTAAATGAGATCACACATACAAAAGAAGTTTAGAAATGTTATACCACTGTTTCAGTAATGGTTCGTACACTTCTTATGAACTCAATTTACACTATTTAAAAAAAAGGCAAAAAAACAACAGCTTCCCTATGTTGTGGGCTGAGTATGGTTCTTTATCCAGCATTATTTGTTAACACGAGGGTACATCTCCAAATTTTGCATCACACATTACAACAGCAAAAAGTAAGCCTGGTTGGGGGGGATGACTGGGTAAACGATTTAATGAGCTATTAAATTTCCTATCAGAAAGCCAGAAACTCACAGGGAGTCCAAAATACCAACTTCTGAATAAACAGCCAAATAATAACCTACATTTAAAAGCCAGCAATCCATTCTTAACACGCCTACAAGATAAACTAAACAGGAGAAAAAGAAAAGCCAGCTTGGGCTCAGACACTTCCCTTAAGGTAACTTTATTCATCATTTCTAAAGCTTCCAATTTCCAGACAACGGTCTCTTAATATGGACTTGCAGGTTTCATATGAGAATGACAAGAAGTTTAAGGTATGAAAATTTGCTGCTTCTGTGGCAGAGAATTTGTCTTAGGTTGGAATTTCTTTGAAGTGATGGTTTGAGTTCAGCCTGTCCGTGTTATGTAAATGCCATGGCAGGTTTTTACCGGGTCCCCCCACTGTCTATGCCCTCATTCTAGTTCTTCAGTTGCTGTTTTCCTATTCTTGAAAGGGTTGTGGAGGAGACCAGCTGTAGTTTGGTCTGGCTTTGATGTTCAGTAGACTCCCCAGGTTTCCCATGAATGATTTCTCTCATTGAGAGTTACTTTGAGCTGGAGGGAGAGTTGAATGTTCTCAAAAGACTAAAACAAATTCCCTTAGGTATATGACAGAAAGAAAGAACATTGCCTCCTTATTTCTGCTCCAGTTCATCTATCTAGAAAGGCAGGCTAGTGGGAAGGCTGGAACAAAGGCTAGGATTGCACCAGGAAGCCAGCTGGGTGCCTCATGGAGTAGGCTGGAAAGGAGAGAAGGCAAAGACGGCTGTGAGTAAAAAGGGCTTAATAGATAAGAGCTAATGTTTCCTCAGGGGGTAGAACAGGCCAGATATGTTATTGGTAAGAACAGCAGCAAAAATAGAAGCTACACCAGTAATGACAAAGCAACTACTATTTAACTGATTGCCTACTACGTGTCATGTTTGATAACAAGGTTGATCATATATGTTGATTTGCTTATTCATTGCAAAAACCATGTGACATTTTCACAGATGAGGAAGTGGAGGTAAAAAGAGGTTTAGTGATTTGTGCAAAATTACATAACTGTAATAATACAGAATTAAGTTTCAAATCAAAGTCCATCTCAGTCTATAGCCTACAGTCTTTCCATTTCATCATGAAGTATTGAGAAGGGTCTCAAGAACATTTGCATGGTGGCCTTATTTTGTTTACACCCCTGACTTCCATGGCTTATATCAGAAAATATGGAGTGGACTTTGAGCTAATAGAATGGCCTAGTTTTGCTGAGGGAATAAGAGAGCAGAGCTTCTTTTCTAGTTTAAAGCTAAAAATATTCATAATCTGAATTATCAGAAGTCTGCAAAGGGAAGAAGTGGTAGGAAAGGCAGAGAGCACCTACTATTAAAGTAAGCATTTTTTTTGCTAACAAAAAGGTTGGCCCCCAGTCCTCTGAATCCACTCTCTCTACACAGCAGCTGAGCTGCCACAGGGTTAGGCAAGCACTCTGAGACTTGCCATGCATGGGCAGCAACCAGTTCACAACCATCCTGGCTGAATGCCCTAAGCCTCACTCTCCCCTGCAGCAGACAAGCCACAACTGGGATGGGCAAGCAGCTCAAAACCCAGCCTTCTCCCTTCAGTGGCTGAGCCACAACAAGACCAGGGGAGCACCCTGAGCCCCACCCTCCCTGTGCAGCAGCTACAGTCCTATCAAGCTAGTGGGCACAGCACAGTCCATACCATAGTTCTGGTGGCCAGGTCAAACTGTGCTTCTAGGCCACATGGAACAGCTCCCATCAAAACAATTCCTTTACGACTGAGGGAGGAAACCATTCGACCTAACACAGAGGAGACAGAGGAATATGTTCCAAACCAAAGTACAAGACAAATCCCCACAAAAAGACCTTAATAGAGATAAGCCATGTACTTGATAAAGAGATCAAAGCAATGGTCATAAAGATGCTCACCAATCTCAGGAGAAGAACGGATGACCACAGAGACAACCTCAACAAAGAAATATACAGGAAAGCAGCACACAAAAGTTATAACTGAACTGAAAAATACCCTAGAAGGGTTCGTTAGCAAAACGGAAGAAACACAAGCATGAATCAGCAAGCTAGAATACAAAGCAATGGAAATCACCCAGACAAAGCAGCAAAGTAGAAAATGAATTCTAAAAAGTGAGGGTATCTTAAGGGACCTCTGGGACAACATCAAGTGGAATAATATTCACTTTATAAAGTTCCCAGAAGAAGAGACAGAAAGGGCCAGAAAAATTAGTTGAAGAAAGAATGGCTGAAAATATCCCTATTCCAGGAAAGGAAACAGATATCCACATCAAGGAAGCCTCAAGGGTTCCAAATAAAACTAAGGCAAAGAAATGACAAAAAGATAAAATTACAGGCCAATATCCCTGATGAACACAGATGCAAAAGTCTTCAGCAAAATTTTAGCGAATTAAATTCAACAGTACATTAAAAAGAGTCATAAACTATGATCAAGTGGGATTCTTTTGGAGAGACAGATGATTTAACATGTGCAAATCAATCAATACAATATGCTACATTAACAAAACAAAGGATAAAAATCATACGATTATCTCGATAAAGAAAAAGCATATGACAAAATTCAATATTCATTTATGATAAATACTCTCAACAAGTAGATATAAAGGGAATGTACCTCAACATAATAAAGGCTGTATATGATAAATCCACAGCTAACATCAAATTCAACAGTGAAAAGCTGAAAGCTTTCCCTCTAAGATCAGGAAAAATATAAAGATACCCACTTCTATAAAACTGTCACTATTTGCAGATGACACGTTCCTATAAATACAATATCCTTCAGACTCCACCAAAAAACTCTTAGATCCAATAAATAAATTCCGTGAACTTGTAGGATACAAAATAGTTTACAGAAATCTACTGCATTTCTATATGCTAATAATGAACTGTCAGAAAGAGAAGGCAAAAAAATCCCATTTAAAATTGCATCAAAAAATAAAACTGCATCAAAAAAGAGTAAAATACTTAGGAATAAATTTAACCAAGTATTCTGAAAACTATATGAAACTGATGAAAGAAACTGAAGATGATACAAAAAAATAGACTGAGATTCTGTGTTCATGAACTGGAAGAACTGACATTGTTAAAATGTACATACTACCCAAAGCAGTCTACAGAGTCCATGCAGTCCCTATCAAGATATTCATGGCATTTTTAATAGAACCCAAACAAATAATCCTAAAATTGGTATGAAACTACAAAAGACTACAAACAACCACAGCAATTCTGAGAAAGAAGAAAAGAATTTGGAGGTACCATGCTACTGCAAAACTATAGTAATCAAAACCCGATGGTACTGGCAAAAAAAAAAACCCCAAAAACCAAACCAAAACAAAAAAACCAGGCATATAGATCCATGGGCAAATTGGAGAGGCCAGAAATAAACCAACACTTACATGATCAAGTAATCTACAATGGATATACAATGAGGGAAACAGTCTTTTCCATAAATGGTACTGGGAAAGCTACAGCTATAAGCAAAAGAATGAAACTCGACTACTTTCTTATACCATATACAAAAATAAACAAAATGGATTAAAGACTTAAATGTATTTAAGACTGGAAACCATAACATTCCTAGAAGTAAACATAGGCAGTCAGCTCTCTGACATTAATCCTAGAAATATCTGTTTTGAATCTGTCTTCTCAGGCAAGGGAAACAAAGCAAAAATAAACATATGTGACTACACTGAACTAAAAGCTTTATGGAGCAAAGGAAACTATCAACAAAATGAAAAGGCAACATACAGATTAAGAGGAGATACTGACAAATGATATTATCCTTAAGGGTTTGATATCCAAACTATATAAAGAATTCATACAACACAATATCAAAAAACAAATTCATACAACTTAATGTAAAAAAACAAACAATCTGATTAAAAAATGGGCAGAGGACCCGAGTCAACATTTTTCCAAAGAAGACATACTGATTGCTCAACATCACTAATTATCAGGGAAATGCAAATCAAAAGCACAATTAGGTATCACCTCACACCTGTCAGAATAGCTATTAAGACAACAAGCCATTGTCAAATAGCTATTAAAACACAACAAATAACCAGTGTCCATGAGGATGTGGAGAAAAGGGAACCCTCTTTTACTGTTGGTGGGAATGTGAATTGGTACAGTCCATCCAATAAAACAGTAGAGAGGTTCCCTCAAAAATTAAAAATAGAACTGCCAAGCAACCCAGCAATTCCACTTCTGGGTTTTATGAGAAGACAAAAACACTAATTCAAAAAAGAAAGTTGTACTCCACTATTCACTCCAGTAGTATTTACAGTAGCTAAGATATGGAAGCAACTTAAGTGTAAATAGAGAAGATCTGGTATATATGCAATGTGATACTATTTAACTACAAAAGAGAATTCAATCTTGCCATTTGTGACAACACAGATGGATCCAGGGGGTAAATGAAACAAGTCAGAGAAAAACAATACATGATCATAGTGATATGTGGAATCTCAAAAACCTAGACAAAACAGAAACAGACACATAGATACAGAGAAGAAATTGATCATTGTCAGAGGGGAGGGTGGTAGAGGGTTGGGCAAGATAGGCAAAGGGGATTAAAAGATACAAATTTTCAGTTATAAAATAAGTATGTTATGGAGATGTAAGGTACAACATATAGAATCAACAATATTGTAATAACCTTGTATAATGATAGATGGTAACTAGATTTAGTGTGGTGATCAGTTTGTAATGTACAAAAATACTAAATCACTATGTCGTACACCTGAAACTAATATAATACTGGATGCCAATTATAAATCAATTGTAAAAAGACTCTCAATGTATGTTTTTACTGTGAGTACATCCCCAGGCTCTGGCATTCCACCTGGAATACTAAAGAAATGCAAGGGCAATAGAGAATGTTAAATAGATAGACTTTATTTTTATAAAATTTTTCTGGGTTTAGCAGGTAAAATAGGAGTTACAGTAGAGATGGAGCTTGCATGCGTTTAATTTACAAGCTGAATTTAGATCTAACTTTTTCTTGGCCCTCCACTCCCCTCGTATTCAGATTCTTCTATATCATCTCCTCAAACAGATAATTTTAGTGGGAAATTGGCTCAAATGCTGAACAAAGAAAGGCATTTTAGAGGTTTCTCACACTCATCTACTGCTAAGGATTTTCTAGTTATGCTAACTGCTGAGGGTTTGAATGTCCAGATGTCTACACAGAGACCTTTGTTTCTTCCTTATGGCTTCTCAAATTTTAATAAGCATTTAATCAGAGTGATGTCACGTAATAATCTTAAGATCCAGATGTGGCATCTGGAAACACTCTTCATAGGGCCTCTCAACTTCAGACTTGACTTTGACATGCTCTGAGCATTAGAATTTTGGATGTGTCCATTAGTCTAAATTTGTAAGAAGTGTCATTCTGAGAAATCTTTCATAAGTCACAGACCTGTCTGGACACAATGAGTTAGGACACAATTCTTAGGAAATACCAGAGCCCTCTCTGACTTTGGAAAATTTTAACCAAATGCTAGGCTGGGAATTTGTGTGCCAATATCACAGTCTATGTGGTATGATCCCAGGAGCAGTTACTGCTGTTTGAAATAAAAATTAGGAGTCCAGTGACAGTCCTGGTTTCCGCAGTTAGCAAAGGGGTGTCACACATTTACTAGGGTGCTGTGAATCCTTCATGTCTTTGCCTTCATATTTTGAACAATATGTATTAATGTCTTCTACAACTGAGGGTTCATATTAATCATTACAGTGATTTCGTCGGATGTGAGATTGTGCTGAGATTGAGGCAGCTCTATCAGTAGAGAACACCTGCTGACAGTCAGAAGAGTCTAGTCATGATATCACATCAGCATGGGGAAAAGAGCTCAGGTTTCTGAGACTACTCAACAATTTTACATTGTGGGTATATTAGGGAGTTTAGTCAGGGAAGTAAACAGTCTGCATTGGGTTGACAGCAATCAACAAAGAGGAGAAAAACAATGATGATCACACACTGAAATGTTACCCTGTTTTAAAGAACTGTACTGTAGGTTTAACGGATTCATTAACTGCTGCCTTCAATCTCTTAACTGCTTTAATATGTGGCCAAAATTTCTGGTATTTTAAAGGTTGAGGATCACTCACATAGCACCACAAAACCTTATCCCTCAAATATTATAGGGAGAACAGCTCAGTATTTACCCAGTGAATGGGAATCTACGATCTATGTGCTTATACGTGGAATGCTCCAGATTCACTGGAGGGTTTGTGATTTGAGGAAGCACAAAAGTATGGAGGAATGGCAAGTGTGGAACTTCTTTGTATTAAAAAGTTGGGAGAGTGATCACAGGAAGTCAAATGCTCAAAAAAAAAAACATATGCAGCTAAATAAAAATGTTGCTATATGCATGATTTCGAAGAGGCAGAGTATCAATTGTTGAATATATATTGAAGAATAGACAAACAAATGAATTTGTCAATGAATAAATAACCTTTACCATATATCGTGATTTCCTATGTACTAGACATGTATATGATCTTACTTAAGAAGGCAGGTATTATCATGTGTCTGCTGCCATGAAGGGTTTAAGGCAAGAAATTAAATAACCTGTCTAAGGTGAGCTAGTAAATGGCAGAACTGGAATTTGAACTCAGAACTATGCAATAACCAAAGACCACTTTATTAAACTATCATATATTAGGCAGTGATAGGTTTTATTTTCTTGAGCTCAAAAAATCACTGCATATGGTGAAAGCGGCCACAAAATTAAAAGACACTTGCTCCTTGGAAGGAAAGCTATGACAAACCTAGACAGCATATTAAGAAAGCAGAAACATCACTTTGTCAATCAAGGTTCATGTAGTCCAAGCTATGGTTTTTCCAGTAGTCATGTATGGATGTGAGTTGGACCAGAAAGAAGGCCGAGCACTGAAGAATTGATGCTTTTTATGGTGTTGGAAAATCCCATGGGTGGAGGAGCCTGGTAGGCTGCAGTCCATGGGGTCGCTAAGAGTCGGACATGACTGAACGACTTCACTTTGACTTTTCACTTTCATGCATTGGAGAAGGAAATGGCAACCCACTCCAGTGTTCTTGCCTGGAGAATCCCAGGGACAGAGGAGTCTGGTGGGCTGCCATCGTCTACAGGGTTGCACAGTTGGACACGACTGAAGCGACGCAGCAGCAGCATGGTGTTGGAGAAGACTCTTGAGAGTCCCTTTGACTGCAAGAAGATCAACCAGTCAATCCTAAAGGAAAGCAACCCTGAATATTCATTAGAAGGACTGATGCTCAAGTTCCAATACTTTGGCCACCTGATGTGAAGAGTCAACTCATTGGAAAAGACCCTTATACTGGGAAAAATTGAAGCCAAAAGGAGAAGGGGGAGGCAGAGGATAAGATAGTTAGATAGCATCAATGATTCAATGGACATGAATTTAAGCAAACTCCGGGAGACAGTGAAGGACAGGGGAGACTGGTGTGCTCCTGTCCATGGGGTCGCAAAGAGTTGGACATGACTTGGCGATTGAAGAACAACAACAATGTATTAGGCATAAGCCATAGATCCATTTGCTACCGATGAGCCAAAATTTAATTAAAAACATTAAAGCTGATCACATCCTTCTCCTCCTAAAGCCCTATAATGACTTCCCATCATTCAGAGAATAAAATCCCAAATGCCTACTTGGGGCTGGAAAGGTCACCTACCTCTGGGTCCTCATCCTTTTTGCATTAGGTACTTTTTGTTTTTCTAACCAACCAAGCTTATTCCCACTCCCAGAGGCTGGCATTTGGTGTCCCAGCTGTCTGGAATATTCTTCCCTCAGATCTTTTCAGATCTCTTACAAATGTCACCTCTTAGAAAGACATTTTCATCTTTCACTCTGAGTGGTATGTGAGTTCCAAAGATTCTCTCAGTATCATCACTGCAACTGCAGGATCTAAAACAATGCCTGGCACATAGTAGGTACTCAACTGAAATATTAATTAAATGAATGAGTGAGTTCATTCTCTAAAGCAAAGACTGAATGCCAGCTGTAATCATGAAGATATTTCTTTTGTATGGAAGATAGAAAACATCTTGGAGGGTTAGGGAGGTGAAAAATAACATCTGGGTAAAACATTGTCACTTTATGAAAGCACAAGATTGATCAAGGAACATAAGCCCCCAGCCTGTAAGAACAAGGCACAGAAAGATGAAGTTGAAACACAGACCTGAAAGGGTCGAAAATTTGTGGTTCTATTCTCACCGGTCAGGTTAAACTTCATGACCTCAAAATGGTGCAAATAAAAATGAATTTTGGCCAAAGTGAGCTGATGACAAATTTGGCCAGAGGGTCACCAGGCAGACATAATTTCAATGTAAACAATCTTCCACAGCGAAGGCAGTGTCCTATTTGGGAGTGTGATTCCAATATAACATTTTATAGGGCTGCAGCAATTTGGGCCAGACAGAACTGTACAAGTCTCTTGTTAAGCTGAAATAACTGCAGAATTCAGAATATGTCATGTGAGTGTCAATCTGTGAGCTCTTAGCTCTTGCCAGTTCTAAAAGACGACAGATCAATTCCCATTCGGCTGCCCGTCCCAAGGTTAAGGTATCTCTGAGGCACAATTTCCAAGACTCAGATGGAGTTTGGAATTTAACAGTTATTGTTTCAGGTGAGAAGTGTAATCTAATGAAGTGTGCAGTGATATCCTGTGGTGAGCACTTGAACGTTAATCTGCTTGGAATAAGGCAGTGGGTCTCATCCGACCTTGTCATCTATATTGAATTTAACACTCCCAGTGAACACATTTTGAACAGCTCACCTCAAATGGATGCGATCTGTTTCGATTTTTATTCTTGCTCCTAATAGTTTAATACAGCTGAGTAACTCCCAGGGCCTTTGGTACAAATCAGCAGTGTGGCTCCCTGCTGCCAGTTACAGGCTGGTGCATGACATAGCTAGAAATTGACCTTCATACAATACCTCTCTGTTTCTCCCACTGATCCTTATTCTAGGAGGTGACTGAGAAACCCAGTAAGTAATTTTCCCCTGGGGGTCTCCCTGCACCAACTCATGGAGGGACTTGGCAGATGTAGGATGTGTGACAGATAGGAATGCCAACATCTGTTTCCTTTTATAATGAGAGCTAAACTGTTCTGAGAAGTGGTTTATTGTGTGGGGGTTAACATTATGCAGTCGTTTCTGGATTCCATATTTGGTAGGGCATAGAGAGTAAGGTATAATTCAACATCGATCAATTTCATTTTCAGTTTCCACCAAAGGCTAAGACACAGCATTTTGTTTGTTTGTTTGTTTGTTTGTTTTCTGGGTATTTGCATGAATTTGACATGACAGTCCCCAAAGTTTGGGAGTAATAGCTTGACTACATCCCATACATGTATATATTAGATAATTATTTAACTAATGCTATTGTACTGGCAACTGGAGAATCCAGGTTTTCGGAAAGGGACCACTTAGATAAACTCTGTTGAGAAAGAATGTCTTAATCTAGAAAGTGGTATAGATACCTTTGGGCTAAATATCCTCTTTGGATTTTAAGGGGATCTGATAGTCTCTTTGTAAAAGTCAGATTAAACTAGGTTTATTAAAAAAAAACAACACCTCCATTTCTACACAGTTTTGCTCTCTCAGGGAACAAAAAGTATAATTTACTTACTCAAAAAGGCAGCAAAACTGGGTGAAAGTGTTACCTTAATCATTTATGAAGCTCCTGCTTAGTGCTGAACCCTGGACTAGATACTACAGTTGGGAAAACTAAGACTCAGAGAGGTGAAGTAACTTTGCCAAGGACTCACAGCTGGTCAGTGACAGCACTAGGATTTGAAGCCAAGTTCTGACCTCAAGGTACAGTGTTTTCCCAACATCCATCAGCAATCAAGTTTTGGGATTCTATCTATGAGCCATGGCTGACTTCCTCAAAAATAAGCTATGTCTAATGTAGGGGCTCTGAAACATCCTTCCAAGAAACTAGTATCTGGGGCATTAGCCACTGACATACTTTGAGGATAGTCTCCGTAAACTCAGTTTCCATTTGAATGGGAACTCCTGTCTGACCTACTCACTATTTATTTCTAGTGTTTGGCAACTAGGAAGTGCTTAATAAATAATTGGGTGCATGGATGAATGAATGAATGAACAAATGGTCTCCATAAGCAGAGTCTAAAACACTTCCCTAAACAGGAAGAAATCAGACAATCAGATTTCAGTAAATTGTGCTCAAATCAAAAGTAAGAAGCAATCAAGGATATCCTTAGTTCAGGCTGTTGATTCCACCTGGATAATTCTACAAATCATTGCACATTTGTCTCTTTCTCTCCCTTTAGAACTCATCTCCAATGCCATCTCCTCAGAGGCACTTTCTTCGACTCTGTCTGGAGGTCACCTCAAATCTAGTCACTTGTCTCCTAACCTGGATTTATTTTCTTTATAGAGCTCATCACCAAGGCTGTCTTGATTATTCATTCACGTGTATCTCTCCTTAGCTACTGTTTGTTTCCTATCTTTAGAAGGCCAGCTGGCAGCTTGCTTGTTTTTATTAGGTTGGCTAAAAAGTTCTTTCAGGTTTTTCTGTTACACACTTTACTGAAAAAACCCAAACGAAATTTTTGGCCAAATCAATACTAGTGTATCTCCTATGCCTAGGCATTCAGTGGGTGCTTAATAATTACTTATTGAATAAAAGAAGCCAAATCCTAGAAAATGGGTTCAAATCAGGATTTCAGAGGTCAGGATCCAAGAAAAAGGTCAAGTTTCAAGAATGTGGAGATTAATTAACGCACTGGCACATAGGTGATAAATGATGGCTCCAACGCCCTCCACACCTGACTCTCTAGGAGCTGGGGCACCTGCACTCCATCTCACACCCTTTCTTGGACCTACCCTGCTCTCCAGCACCTCCTTCCCACAAAGACTGCTTGGACTAAGCTATTTCCATCACTGCCTTTCAAATAATCCCTTAGTAACTGAACACACAATCTGTGAGAAAACATTCCACTCTTTGACCTCAAGAGTTTCAGACCTTAGTTCAAAGGGAAGAAGGCATCCCTCTGGGCCCTGGCTGGAGAGAACCAAGACCCTCTTTGCAGATACAGTGTGTTGTTTTTGTGTCCTTGAACTTCCAGAGATAACACTCTTCAGGATCAGTCCGTCTAGAATCATCAGGTCTCTGACAATTGTGGCCATTTTGGTCGTTCTGATTTTCTTTTATTAAAAATTCCTTCATTTATTCCTCATAATCACCCCCCATTTTATATAGAAGGAGTATAAAATGTCCTTTCAAGGAAGAGGCAGAGCCTGGCTCACAGTCACCCAGCTGGAAGTGACTCAGAGGAATCTGAAACCGAGATAATCTGACATTGCTGCTGCTACTGCTAAGTCGCTTCAGTCGTGTCCGACTCTGTGCGACTCCAAAGACGGCAGCCCACCAGGCTCCCGCGTTTCTGGGATTCTCCAGGCAAGAACACTGGAGTGGGTTGCCATTTCCTTCTCCAATGCATGAAAGTGAAAAATGAAAGTGAATTTGCTCAGTCGTGTCCGACTCTTCATGACCCCATGGACTGCAGCCCACCAGGCTCCTCCGCCCATGGGATTTTCCAGGCAAGGGATCATGCTTTTCTACATCAACGGGTACCTGGAAGGCTGCCCGAGGCTGAGCTTCATTTTAGCCTCCCTTGCAACAAGGGGCTGCAACAGAGGTTGCCTTTATCCTGTTTCACTCTGCGTCCTTTGTGAAAACGTAAACCGTACGGCTCTCTGAATTTTCCTTTAGCCCTAAACTCCTAACACTATCACTACATCTAACTAGTTTTGAGTCCAAGAGGCTGAAGAGTGGGTGGTTAGATGACTAAGATGTTCCAGTACTGAACAGTCAGAGGGTAGATGGGAAACATTTTCCAGGGATGGCTGACCTAACGAGTCTGTCATCAGAGGCTGTGCCCTTCATGCAGTGGAGCCCACTCTCCTCACTTCCCCATTTGTTCCCCAGCCAGACGGATGGCTTCATCTTCCACTTCTGTTATTGCTTGCCTTTCTCACTCTGGGATTCAATAAACGAGTTTAACCGGAAGAAATTTGATGTGGGACAGCTAGGCTGACTCGGTATTAGGCCAGGAAATGCCACTGTCCACCACTGTTTGGGCTTTTCTTGAGAAAGGCTGTAGGTTCAGGGGAGAGTTTATCATTTTCCAAAAGGCACATTGTGTTCTTCAAGGCAAGCAGGGAGATTTGTCTAAACCCAGTTCACCCTTAAGATTTTTTTTTTTTTCTGGAGCCTGATAGTCTAGGGACAAACAGGACTATGTCAGTAGTGCATTAGTCATACCACGTGCATTGATAATAATAATGATCCTGGTGAGTGTTACCACTGCGACATTTATCAAGCGCTTATTAGGTGTCAGCCTGCACTTTACATTCCCTCACTTCATCCTCAAACTGATCTTCTGAGATAGGTATTTTTATTCCCATTTTTCAGAGGCTCAGAGATGCTAAGGAATATTCCCAAGGCCATACAGCTAGAAAGTGGAAGATGTGAGACTTGGACTAGATATGTTAAAGCCATAGTTTGGGGCTATTTTGCCTTCATGGGGACATTTGGCAATATCCAGTGATTTTTTTTAAATTAGCTTTTATTTTGGAATTGTTTTAGATTTACAGAAGAGTTTCAGAAATAGTAACAAATTTCCCATATTCTCATGCCCACTTCTTTCTATTAATAACATGTTAAGAATTAGTATGGTAATTTGTTCATGTTAATAATTAGTCTGATATATTTGAAACAATTAATGAGCCAACATAATACATTACTATTAAATTAATTCTGTACTTTACTCAGATTTTCTTAGTTTTTATCTGATGTCCCTTTTCGTTCCTGGATCCCATATAAGGTTTAAGCACCTGTCTCCTTAGGCTCCTCTTGTTATTGTTCATTGTTTTCAGTCCCTAAGTTGTGTCTGACTCTTGTGACCTCATAGATTCAAAGGATTAGATCTGGTAGACAGAGTGCCAAAGAATTATGTACAGAAGTTTGTAACATTGTATGGGAGGCAGTGACCAAAAACATCCCAAAGAAAAATAAATGCAAAAAGGTGAAGTGGTTGTCTGAGGGGGCTTTACAAATAGCTGAGGCAAGAAGAGAAGTGAAAAGCAAGGGAGTAATTAAAATATATACCCAATTGAATGCAGAGTTATAGAGAATAACAAGGAAAGATGAGAAAGCCTTCTTATTGAACAATACAAAGAAATAGAGGAAAACAGTAGAAAGGGAAAGACTAGAGATCTCTTCAAGAAAGTTGGAGATAGAAAGGGAACATTTCATGCAAGGATGGGTATGATAAAGGACAGAAACAGTAAGGACCTAACAGAGGCAGGAGAGACTAAGAAGAGGCGGCAAGAACACACAGAAGAATTATACAAAAAAGGTTTCAATGATCCAGATAACCACAATGGTGTGGTCACTCACAGCCAGAGTGTGAAGTCAAGTGGGCCTTAGAAAGCATTACTACAAATAAAGTTAGTGGAGGTTATAGAATTCCAGCTGAGCTTTTTAAAATCCTAAAAGATGATGTTGTTAAAGTGCTGCACTCAATTTTATGTCAGCAAATTTGGAAAACTCAGCAGTGGCCACAGGACTGGAAAAGGTCATCTTTTATTCCAATCCCCAAAAAGGGCAATGCCAAATAATGTCCAAACTATTGTACAACTGCAATCATTTCAGCTAGCAAGGTAATGTTAAAAATCCTTCAAGTTAGGCTTCAGCAGTACGTGAATTTTCAGATGTACAATCTGGATTTAGAAAAGGCAGAAGAACCAGATATCAAATTGCTAACATCCATTGGATCATTGAAAAAGCAAGAGAATTCCAGAAAAACATCTACTTCTGCTTCATTGACTATGTGAAAGTCTCTGACTTTGTGGATCACAACAATCTGTGGAAATTTCTTAAAGAGATGGGAATACCAGACCACCTAACCTACCTCCTGAGAAACATGTGTGTGGGTCAAGAAGCAACAGTTAGAATTGGACATGGAACAACAGGTTGGTTCAAAATTGAGAAAGGATTATGGCAAGGTTGCATATTGTCACCCTGTTTATTTAACTTATATGCAGAGTACATCATGTGAAATGCCAGGGTGGATGAATCACAAGCTGGAATCAAGTTTGCTGGGAGAAATATCAACAACCTCAGATATGCAAATGACACCACTCTAATGGCAGAAAATGAAGAGAAACTAAAGAGCCTCTTGATGAGAGTGAAAGAGGAGAGTGAAAACTGACTTCAACATTCAAAACACTAAGATCATGGGATTTGGTCCCATCACTTCATGGTAAATTGATGGGGAAACAGTGGAAGTAGTGACAAATTTTATTTTCTTGCACTCCAAAATCACTGCAGACGGTGACTGCAGCCATAAAATTAAAAGATGACCATTGGGAGAAAATCTATTACCAACCTAGACACCATATTAAAAAGCAGAGACATTACTTTGCCAACAAAAGTCTGTCTAGTCAAAGCTATAGTTTTTCCAGTAGTCGTGTATGAATGTGAGAGTTGGACCATAAAGAAAGCTGAGCACTGAAGAACTGATGCTTTTGAACTGTGGTTCTGGAGAAGACTCTTGAGAGTTCCTTGGACTGCAAGGAGATTCAACCAGTCAATCCTAAAGGAAACCAACCCTGACCTGAGTATTCATTGGAAGGACTGATGCTGAAGCTGAAGTTCCAATATGGTGGCCATCTGATGCAAGGAGCCGACTCACTGGAAAAAGACCCTAATGCTCAGAAAGATTGAAGGCAGGAGGAGAAGGGCAGCAGAGGATGAGATGGTTAGATAGCATCACCCACTCAATGGACATGAATTTGAGCAAATTCCAGGAGACAGTGAAGGACAGGGAAGCCTGATGTGCTGCAGTCCATGGGGTTACAAACAGTCAGACACAACTTAGTGATTGAACCACAATTTGTAAAAATTAATGAACCAATATCAATACATTATTATTAAATAAATTCAATACTTAATTCAGATTTCCTTAGCTTTTATCTTGTGTCCATTTTTATTCCAGGATCCCACCATCGGTTTATGTATCTGTCTGCTTAGGCTCCTCTAGTTGTTGTTTGGTTGCTTACTCATGTCCAGTTCTTGTGACCCCACAGACTGTAGCCTGAGGCTTCTCTGTCTACGGGATTTCCCAGGCAAGAATACGGCAGTTATTCTTTCTTCAGAGAATCTTTCAGACCCAAGGATCGAATCCACATCTCCTGCATTGCAGGTGGATTCTTTACCACCGAGCCACCTGGGAAGCTCTAGGTTCCTCTTGGCTATGACAGTTTGCCACAGTTTCCTTGTTTGTGATGACCTTGACAGTTCTGAGGAGTACTGGTCAGACATTTTCTAGAATATTTCTCAACTTTGATTTGTCCATGCTTTCCTCATTATTAGGTTGGGGTTATGGGTTTTAGAAGGAAGACCACAGAAGGACAGTGTCCTTCTCATCACATCAAATCAAGGGTACACACAATCACCATGACTTACCACTGCTAATTTTGCCCTTGAGCACATGGCTGGTTAGTGTCTGTCAGGTGGCTTTACTGTGAAGTTACTCATTTTATCCCTCCTTTTCATGCTGCGCTCTTTTTAAGTAAGTAACTATGCACAGCCCATACTTAAGGAGGGAGGAGTTATCCATACCTCATTGAGGACTGCCTAACTCATGATATACATGTGTGTGTGTGTCACACATATATGAGTGTCAACACATAAATGAGTGTCAACATTATAAATTACTTGAAAGTCTTCTGCAGACGAGACTGTCCGTTATCCCCATTTAATTGTTTAATTAGTTATTTATATTAATATAGGCTTAATGGATATTGATTTTATACTTTGCATTAGAACCCAATACTCCTTTTTTTGTCGTTGCTTAAACTGTTCCAGCTTTGGCCTCTGTAAGCTCTTCTGTGTTCATCTGACATATACCATCACTGAATTTGTTTGTGTGTGTGTGTTTTGATAACTATCTTTTTTTCATCCTTGATACTAAGAGATGCACTCAATTCATCATGTTATTCCTTCCCCAGCCATGAAATCACCCATTTCTCCACAAGCATTTTTGCTTGTCATGACTAGTGGGAGAATGCTATTGGCATTTTGTGGGAGAGGCCAGGGATACTGCTAAAAGTCTTGTGATACACAGGACATCCCCCCACAGCAAAGAATTATCTAGCTGAAAATGTCAGCTATGTCAAATTGAGAAGCCATAGTCTATTTCCAGAAATTAAAATGCATCATATTGACATTTACTGCCTACTCTTTGTCCAGACCTTCTGAGTGAAAATGCAGGAAAGTTATGGACACAATCCATGGACACCATACAGTGTTCCTAGCAAAATGAAACCATCAGACTGATTCAAAGATGCTTTGCATTTGCACAAAATTTCCTTGCCTTTTTGCTTGCCTGGAAGAGTGAGATATATCAGATATATTTGACAAAAGGAGAAAGGATTTCTATAGTAGAGCATATAAGACAGTGAATGGAAAGAGTGCAATGAATGGAAACAATGACTTTAGCATTTACTAAATTAAAAATAAAAGCCTGTGTCCCTGGACAGCTTTATTACCTTTCCTGCTTTCCCTTCTATCGAAATTCTCTTTAGTAAGAATAAAACTCCTTTCCAATCCTTGTCTACAGGATGATATTTTGGAATTTTATCCTGAAAAAATTATATGGCTGAAAAATACGACAGTTAACAGAAATAGGAACAGACCCACAGCTTGTTTGTGTCTTCTTTTGGTTAAGTGCCGTTAGTTTAGAGTGGGCAACAATCACTTTCTTATGTTTGGTTGTCACAAGTTCCTAACACTTGCTCATGTCAAATTTCTGCTTGTAATTTTTCCACTGGTAGAGCCTGCATGCTCTCTCCTCTGTGTGTGCTTTCTTTTAAGGTAGGATGGTACTCTATTCCTCTCTCTCGCACCACTGCTACCATTTATAGAACATGTGCATTCTTACAAATAATGGGAGAAAAAAGCAAACTATGAATGGAACAAAGCCAGGTCATTCAGAGAAAGTTAAGAGCTTATGAAGTTCAATCACAGGGACTTCCAAACATGTCCATACCAGATTGAAACAAATTCAGGGAGAATAGAACACTATCTAATATAGATCATTCTTATTTCTCATTCTTATAAAACACATGTAATGATTCATGATTGACAGGGAGCTATGTGCAGGCAAAGTACTGCTACTGCTAAGTTTTCACTTCAGTCGTGTCCGACTCTGTGCAACCCCATAGATGGCAGCCCACCAGGCTCCCCCGTCCCTGGGATTCTCCAGGCAGGAACACTGGAGTGGGTTGCCATTTCCTTCTCCAATGCATGAAAGTGAAAAGTGAAAGTGAAGTCGCTCAGTCGTGTCTGACCCTCAGCAACCCCATGGACTGCAGCCTTCCAGGCTCCTCCATCCATGGGATTTTCCAGGCAAGAGTACTGGAGTGGGGTGCCATTGCCTTCTCCGGGCAAAGTACTGAATTTAGACAAATTTCTAAGCTTGGCTCTGTCACTGCCTAGCTCGTGAGCCAGGGCCAGTCATTTCACCTGTTTAGCCCTCTGGACATTTTTTTTGCGTGTGTGAAACTGAGCTAATTTTACCTACTTCATAGAGTTGTAAAGACTCAAAGAAGTTCTGAACATACAACACTTGCCACAGTGCTACATGTGTAGATGTCCCATTTATTACACTGATGAGAGATACATACATCTGTACACATATTACACTGCTATGGTGATTAATAAATGAGTACACTCCTGAGAAAACGTGAAGCTCAGACAAGTTACTTCACTGCTGTGTTCTCAGTTTCTTCCTTTATAAAAGATAGACTGAGAGAAGATAATCTGTGAACTTCCAGAGTTATTACCCTAAAATCCTATGATACTAATAAATATGCACTGATATAATGAGCATCATCTACTTATAAATCATATACAAACATACATATATGGTTAGTATTGCTATTGCTTATCATAGAGTTGTCTATAGATCTCACCCATCCTTATATCTGCCCAAAAGAATGCATAATTTCCAGTCTAAATTTTCTCTTCATCCTCCCCTCTTTGTAATCCATTCCTTGCCTTTCCCAAGCCAGGAGACCTGGGGATACAGATCCAGCAAAGGGCAGAGAAGGGAAGACCCAGACAGGAATTGGGGGGTGGATGGGGGGATGTAGACCTGGTGAGAGGTTCAGGGAGATCATGGGGAAGCGGGAAGGTTGGGTGTTAACAAGGTAGGGAGAGAGTGGACTGTAGGCATAGAGTGCCAAGGAGTTTCAGGCATGTGAAGCAAAGAGGAAAGAGGAAATGTTGAAAGTATTGAATCGAATCTCTCAAACCGTCTTTTGAATTTATGTAAGGGAAAGTCCTTTCTCTTTGAACTGCAAATGGTAATATACAACTGCCTATTCTACTGTCTTAGTCCTGTTGAGCTGCTACAACCAAATATCACAGACTGGATAGCTTATACACAGCAGAAATTCAGTTCTTCCAGTTCTGGAGGCTGAAATTCCAAGATCAAGGTGCTGGCAAGATAGCATTCTGATCAGGGCCCGCTTCCTCGTTCGTAACCAGCACGTTCTGGCTATATCCTCAGTGATGGCAGAGGCAAAAAATCTCTGTGGGGTCTCTTTTTTTAAGAATACTAATCTCATCCATGGGAGTACCACCCTCATGACCTAAGTACTTCCCAAAGGCCCTACCTCCAAATACTGTCATATTAGGCATTAGAATTTCAATATAGGCATTTGGGGGGACAGAGTACAGACATTCAGACGATAGCATCCACTCTGACACTTGGGTTTCTAATAAGCATTTTAATACCACCTCTCCAAAACTCCTATGCTTTTTCCCAAATCAGCTTTACTCACATGTTTCCTATCTCAGATGAGGAAAACTCAATCCTTTAAGTTCCTCAGGACAAAGTTTTGGAGTCCGGCCTTCTGTAATCTTTCTTGCATACTCATATAATCAGAAAATGTAGTCTATTTTTAGTTTTTTAAGGAGCCTCCATACTGTTCTCCACAAGCATATACACAAAGAAAACCGTAATTCCAAAAGATACATGCATCCCAGTGTTCACTGCAGCACTATTTACAATAGCCAGGACATGGAAACACTGAAATGTCCATCAACAGAGGAATGGATGAAGAAGATGTGGAACATATATACAATGGAATATTACTCAGCCATAAAAATGAACACAATTTTGTGCCATTTGCAGAGACATAGATGGACTTAGAGACCGTCATACAGAGTGAAGTAAGTCAGAAAGAGAAAAATGTATAAGCTGGATTTAGAAAAGGCAGAGGAACCAGAGATCAGATTGCCAACATCTGCTGGATCATAGAAAAAGCGAGAGAATTCCAGAAAAACATCTACTTCTGCTTCATTGACTATACTGAGGCCTTTGTGTGGATCACAGCAAACTGTGGGAAATCCTTCAAGAGATAGGAATACCAGACCACCTAACGTGCCTTCTGAAAAACCTGTATGCAGGTCAAGAGCAACAGTTAGAACCGGACGTGGAAAAACAGACTAGTTTAAAATTGGGCAAGGGGTACATCAAGGCTGTACTTTGTCACCCTGCTTATCTATATGCAGAGTACATCATGCAAAATGCCAAGCTGGATGAAACACAAGCTGGAATAAAGACTTCAGGGAGAAATATCAATAACCTCAGATATGCATATGACACCACCCTTACGGTAGAAAGCAAAAAGGAATTAAAGAGCCTCTTAAGGTGAAGGAGGAGAGGGAGAAGACTGGCTCAAAACAACATTCAAAAAATGAAGATCATGGCATCTGGTCCCATCACTTCATGGCAAACAGATGGGGAAACAATGGAAACAGTGACAGCCTTTATTTTCATGGGCTGCAAAATCACTGTGGACAGTGACTACAACCATGAAATTAAAACATGCTTACTCCTGGAAGAAAAGCAATGACAAACCTGACAGCATATTAAAAAGAGACATTACTTTGCTTACAAAGGTCTGTATAGTCAAAGCTATGGTTTTTCCAGTGGTCATGCAAGGATGTGAGAGCTGGGCAATAAAAAAATAATGAGCATTGAAGAACTGATGACTTTGAACTGTGGTGTTGGAGAAGACTCTTGAGAGTCCCTTGGACTGCAAGGAAATCAAACCAGTCAATCCTAAAGGAAACCAATCCTGAATATTCATTGGAAGGATCGATGCTGAAGCTGAAGTTCCAATACATTGGCCACCTGATGTGAAGAGCTGACTCATTGGAAAAGACCCTGATGCTGGGAAAGATTGAAGGCAGGAGGAGAAGGAGATGACAGAGGATGAGATGGTTGGATGGCATCACTAACTTGATGGACATCAGTTTGAGTAAACTCTGGGAAATGGTGAAGGACAGGGAAGCCTGGCATGATGCAGTCCATGGGGTTGCAAAGAGTCACACAAAACTAAGTGACAGAACAACAATATTAACAGAGATATATGAAATCTAGAAAATGGCACAAATTTACCTATTTGCAAAGCAGAAATAGAAACATGGACATATAGAACCAATGTATGGACACCAAAGAGGGAGAGGAGGGGTGGAATGAATTGGGAGATTAGGATTGACATATATACCCTGCTATGTATAAAATAGGTAACTAATGAGAATCTACTAGTATAGCTCAGGGAACTCTACTCAACGTTCTGTGGTGACCTAAATGGGAAGGAAATCCCAAAAAGAGGGGATATATTTTCATGTACAGCTGATTCACTTTGTTGTACAGCAGAAATTAGCTTAACATTGTAAAGCAACTGTATTTCAATAGATTTTTTTTTTTAAAGCGTAATCAGTGCTGCTATCAAAAACCAGTCTAACTGTTTCTGAGAGTAATCAGAATCTGGTTATTTCTCCTGGCTCCACTGCTACCACCTTTGTCCAACCCCCACTACCTGTCACCTGGAATATTGAAAGAGCCTCATAGCTGGTCACCCTGTGTCTGACCTGGTGCACCAACTAGAGTGACATGGTTTATATGTCAAACAGATTATGTCATTTCATTGCTGAAAACCCTTTAATATCTCTTCATCCTATGCAAAATGTGATGTTTAAGTGTTAATTTGACTGCTCCACAGGGTGCTTAGATATTTAGTCAAAAATAATTCTGGGTGTTTTTGTGAAAGTTTTTTTTTTTTTGGATGGGTTTAACATTTACACTGTTAGACTGAGTATAGATCAGATCATTGTTCCTAATGTGGATGGCCTCATTCAATCAGTTGAAGGCCTGCATAGAACGAATGGGCTGACCTTCTCCTGAATGAGAGGTAACTCCTATCTGATTGTCTTCAAACTGGGCAAGGCATCAGATTTTTTCCCTCCCTCTAGACTAAACCTGAAATACTGAGTCTTCCTTCATTTCAGAGCTGCTGGTCTTTAGACTAGAACTACACCGTTAGCTTGTCAAATGTAGATTTGGGCATTTGGGGGCTTCAATAATCATGGGAGCAGATTCCTTATAATCTCTGTTTCTACATACACACACACGCTTTCTCACTTATCCTATTGGTTCTTTTGGGTATTTTCTCTGGTGATCCCTGACTAATACACACATTAAAATCCAAAGCTATTATGATGATGTATAAGGCCCCACATATTCAGGTCTCATTACCAACTACTCACTCCTTTAAACCAAAAGCCTGCTGTCTACAGCAGCTTTTAGACCACAGTGGTAGGACTGAGTGCTTGTTATGGAGACTGTAATCGTTTTTATTATCTGTTTTTCTACAGAAAAAGTTTGCTGATGCCTGTTCTAGTTGCATACTGACCTCCTTAGAATTCCAAGAAAGATTCAGCGCTTTCCCACCTCAGGGCGTCTGCACTTCCATTTCCCTCTGCAATGCTCTTTCCTCACATATCTGTGTAACTCACCCCTCAGCCTCTTCAGGTTTTGGTTAAAAGTCAGCATCTCAAAAGAGACTCTTCACTCTCAGAACTCCCAGTCATTTTTCTTGCTGTGTTTCGTACACATCACTGATGTTCATCTAATGTGACACAGTTTATTTAGATTATCATCTGCCTTTCCCTACTCAATGTGAACTTAATGAAAGTGCTTTTCATTTAGTCTGTTTACTGTTGCATCAATAGCGCCATGAGTAGTGGCCGACACAGAGGTTGTTCAAGAGAAATGTGGAATGAATGAATGGAATCGATCTTAGTCTACTTGTAGGCTTTTGAACTGTGACTCCTAAATAAGTAGACAGCAAAGACTGAGCCACACAGATCACAGATTATAAAGGGTGTCACAAGCCACCTTAGCCTAAGTAAGCACAGATCAGCAGAGAATCACATTACATGAAATACCAGTTCAAACAAAAATATAACAGAAATATATTCCATTTTTTTCCAAGAACACACAAAAAAGGGGGGGGGGCTATATGCTCCAGGCATTACAAAATTTTTTTTCTTTTAATATTTTGTTTTTCTGGACTCTTCTCCCACTCTCACAAGCATATGTCATTCTTTGCTTACTCCCTTGACATTCTGACTTTCTCTGAAAGACTACATTTGGTTTTTCTGGTCTTATTATCTTCGGATCCTCTTCTATTTGTCCTGACCATCTCAACTCTAATCCTTTAATTCCATTGAGCAAATAGAAGAGAGAAAATGAGAGACAGAAAGCTCAAGCACAGAGATTGTGGACAAAAATAAGTTCTCCTGAGGAACAGACATTGATCACTTTCATTAAACAGTTCCTGAGAATCCGCTGGGAAACTCTGCACTGCTGTGTCTTTTCATGGAAGCCGATACTCATGGGTTTTCATCATGTGGATAAATGAAATGATTGTGGTGATTTGGTGACCTTTGTCTGAGATCCTACATTGTAGGCTTTCTTAACTCTTAAAACTCAACGTACGTATATAGCTTTTTCCTGAATACAGAACTACACCTCTGTATATATAGATACAGATATAGACATGAATATAGATGATTTAGGGGCCTCCCTAGTAGCTCAGCTGGTAAAGAGTCCACCTGCAATGCAGGAGACCCAAGTTTGATTCCTGTGTCAGGAAGATCCCCTGGAGAAGGGATAGGCTACCCACTCCAGATTTCTTGTGCATCCCTGGTGGCCCAGATGGTAAAGAATCTGCCTGGAATGCAGAAGACCTGGCTTCAATCACAGGGTTGGGAAGATCCCCTGGAGGAGAGCACAGCAACCCACTTCAGTATTCTTGACTGGAGAATCCCCATGGACAGAGGAGCCTGGCGGGCTATAGTCCATAGGGTTGCAAAGAGTCAGACATGACTGAAATGACTAAGCATATGACAGCATAGGTGATATATATGATACATGTATATCTAATACAGATGATGTATATAATCCATACCTAATATATCTATACCTATAATATTGCTGCTGCTGCTAAGTCACTTCAGTCGTGTCTGACTCTGTTCGACCCCATAGACGGCAGCCCACCAGGCTCCCCCGTCCCTGGGATTCTCCAGGCAAGAACACTGGAGAGGGTTGCCATTTCCTTCTCCAATGCATGAAAGTGAAAAGTGAAAGTGAAGTTGTTCAGTCATGTTGAACTCTTCACGACCCCATGGACTGTAGCCTACCAGGCTCTTCCGTCCATGGGATTTTCCAGGCAAGAGTACTGGAGTGGGTTGCCATTTCCTTCTCCAAGCTATAATGTTAGGAATTCTATAGCCCCCTGAAAATCATGACAATGAGCAGTGAATCAGTATTAGTACATCCATCTTTGTAATCTCCTTACTGCACATGGTGGTGGTAGTTTAGTCTCTCAGTTGTGTCCAACACTTTGTGATCCAAGTTCCCATGTAATTTTTTTAGTCCTTCTTGATTCATACAGAAGAAATCTGACTCAAACCATTTAAGCAATTAAGGAATTTGTTGGCTCATGTAATTAAAATGTCCATGAAATTACTTTGGTGCAGTGTGATTCAGAGGCTCTAACTAGGTCAAATAATCCCCTGGTTTCTTCATAAAGGGTTCTAATGAAATTCTCTGGTAGCAAAAGATGTAGGACCTCCATGAAATTCCCTCTCAGGGCTTACTGCAGTGCAGTAAGCCTTGACTTCCACATCCTAGAATCTGTACCTCTTGCCTGAGGTCATCCTTTTGTGGCTGAAACAGCCACTGTGCTAGTGTTCAGGGCAGGGAAGAAGGAGCAGGGATGAACCCTCTGAAGTGTAACCCTCAACCAGTGACTGAGGGGTACTGAGGTACCCTGGTGTGGGCTGCCTCTGAGGCTCCTGCTCTACACTAACTCCCAGAATCCCTCAATAGGATGAAGCTCCAAGTTCCCTCAGTTATAACTTGCTAGATAACACCAAGTGTCTCCTGGGACTGCTTCTTAAAAAAAAAAAAAAAAAAAAAATTCATGCTGAAATCTTTGTCTCTGGGTCTGCTTTGGAAGAATTCTTCCTGATTGAACACGCCACAAGTCTCATCCTAATTGGACAAGTTGGGATCTCTTTCCAATCTCTGCATCAGTCCTAGGAGGCTAGGAGGATAGGAGGATAAGTGTGTTTATTGGTTAGATTTGGATCCCATTCTGTATCCATGAGCCTAAGAGTCCAGTCTAAACAAAATCGTGTGGGCTGAAGGTAGGGTAAGCGTGGTTCCCAAAGGACATTAATGGAAACAGATCCTAAGGAGGCCATGAAACAAAACAAAAATACACCCGTTTCCTGTATCTGTTACATTTATCCATTGGGCAAGATCATTTGTATGCCCACATTGTTATCAACTGGCTGTACTTTGGGGCAGATAAGCCAGACTAGAGGTTGGCAAAGTGTAACTTGTGAGCCAAATCCAATTTTTTTTTCTTGTTGGTAAATAAAGTTTTATTCAGACCCAGCCACACTCCTTTACTGTCTGTGGTTGTTTTCATGCTACAGTGGAGAGGTTGAGGAGTTGCGGAAGAGATGTTATGATTCACAAAGCCTAAAATATTCACTATCTGGCCTGCTATGGTTTGAATGTTTGTGTTCTGCCTGAATTTATGTCTGGAAATCCTAACCTCCTTATAAAAGAGGCTCCACAGAACTCCCTAGCCCGTTTTGCCATGATACAAGAAGATGTCTGCTGCCCAGAAGAAGGCCCTCACCTGACCATACTGGCACCTGATCTTGGATTTCCAGCCTCCACAACTGTGAGAAATGAATTTCTATTGTTTACAAGCCACCCAGTCTAGGATATTCTGTTATAGCAACCCAAACTGACTAAGACATAACTCTCTGCAAAAAATTGCCAAACCTTGAGCTATGCAGTAAGCACTTTGGTTTCTAGAACTGGTCACCAAGGTTCCAGGGCAGCACATGGACAATTACCCCTCTCAACCCTTCACTCTTCTCTGTTTCTTCATCTGAGGATCAGCACCTGAATAAATGGTGATTAATTCAGCAGATTCTACTTGTCATACTTTACCAAGCAAGGACTATGCACTAAATCACACACCCCACCCTGGGTCTTTTCAGTAATCCAGTGCCCCTGGCACTGCTAATGGAATACACAATATAAAATGCAACCTAAGCTCTTTTAAACACAGTTGTCACAAGTGTGTTTACTTTAGTGAAGTCTCCCTTATTCAGCTTGAGCAAATGAGGTACTGAAAGGCAGATGTTGGTGGGTTATCGATTTATGGCAATTATCTCGGGTGTGCAAAAATGAACTTTATTTCTATGAAACTTTATGATATTATGACTTAAGGCTTCCTCAGAGAGAAAAATTAGCTTAACACTTTTCAGTATTTTGTCAGTCCAGTTCAGAGATTTTTATTTAAGTTACTTCTGGGCTGAAACTCAAGATCATTGAGAAAATCTCACACAACCATCTTGACGTTCCCTCCTTCCTCCAATTCAGTATATGTCCCAGGGTTAAGACAGGTGATGTAAGATGCCAGATCTTAGACGTATTATATCTTGATATTTTGTTAGAGCTTTTAAATATGCAAAACATATTTTGCCTGAGTCTGGGGTGTGTTATCCAGTCTGTTTTTGCACTTCACCTATCACAGCTTATGGTCACTGGCTTCTAGCAACTCTGTCCCTTGAGATAATCAAGGTTTGCTGTAACTCTTGGAGAAGGCAATGGCACCCCACTCCAGTACTCTTGCCTGGAAAATCCCATGGACAGAGGAGCCTGGTAGGTTGCAGTCCATGGGGTCGAGAAAAGTCGGACATGACTGAACGACTTCATTTTCACTTTTCACTTTCATGCATTGGAGAAGGAAATGGCAACCCACTCCAGTGTTCTTGCCTGTAGAATCCCAGGGATGGCAGAGCCTGATGGGCTGCCGTCTATGGGATTGCACAGAGTCGGACACAACTGAAGCGACTTAGCAGCAGCAGCAGCAGCTGTAACTCTCATCCTTATGCCTTCAGGTCATTCCCAATTTTCATACTCTTGACTCCAGGCTCATTCAGCTCTTTCCGTCTAACCTCAGCCTTCTAGGATCTCTCCTAATGGTCTGATTGCTGTCCTTCAGGAGATGGGGAGCTACTCTTCTCTGACACTTACTTTCAAGTCTTTGAGACTATTAATGACCAGAGTTTTAGAGAGAATTGGCAGGGTACCAGTCCTCTCTATTCCAGACCCCAAATTAAAATCAATTGTGTGTTTGTCTCCCCTCTTCTTCACCAGGACTTATTCCAAGAAGAAGAGAGAGTAAATGGCCTCTGGAATGTCTTATCTGTCTTCTCATCCAAATTCTTTTTTTCTGTCTACAGCTTAGAGGATCTTTTATAGAATCCAGGGGCAGGAAGAAAACATCTTTTCCTATTCATTCTTTCCACCCCTGAGAGCTAAGGATGTCACCTTTGCTCTCAGTAGTAGATCGTGTAACTTCTACAACTGATGTTCCTCCATGTGACTCCTAAAATGGATGGTTGGTATCTGCACTGGGAAATAGTCAGTAGGACTTTGGTAAACACTTTGAAATGTTATTCTGTTATATTGCATAATGGGCTGTTTTTTAATATAAAAAAAGCCAAGGATTATCCTAAATGATAATTATAGCTAGCTAGTTAGCATTTCTTTGATGCAAAGAATTTGCTAGATCTTAAGCTAAGCTCTTCATAAATCTCATCTAATTTTCATAAATCCCTACAGCATAGGTGTGCTCAAATTTTCCATTTTCGAGGGGTGTGAGGTTTAAATTTAATTTTCTCTGGCATTTGTTGTGTTTTATAAAATACCTAAATGTCAGTCAGATTTATAAAAATATATGTGCTATTGCTAAGTCACTTCAGTCGTGTCCGATTCTGTGTGACCCCATAGACGGCAGCCCACCAGGCTTCCCCGTTCCTGGGATTCTCCAGGCAAGAACACTGGAGTGGGTTGCCATTTCCTTCTCCAATGCAGGAAAGCCAAAAGTGAAAGTGAAGTCGCTCATTCATGTCCGACCCTCAGCGACCCCATGGACTGCAGCCTACCAGGCTCCTCCATCCATGGGATTTTCCAGGCAAGAGTACTGGAGTGGGGTGCCATTATAGCTTACTAAATAGTAAACACAGATTATTCACTACAGATATAATGCAGAACAAAACAATCTAAGCTGATGTGGTTTTTGTTTTCCTCTCTATTGCAGTAGTAGTTACAGTTTGCTTCCAAAGTTTTTTAAAAATATTTCTTTTCCAGCTTTATTAAGGTATATTTGACAAAGGATAATTGTATATATTTAAGGTGTACAACCTGATATTTTGATGTGTGTGTGTGTTAGTTGCTCAGTTGTGTCCAACTCTTTGTGATCCCATGGACTATAGCTCACCAGGCTCTTCCATCCAGGAATTCTCCAGGGAAGAATACTGGAGTGGGTTGCCATTCCCTTCTCCAGGGCATCTTCCTGACCCATGGATTGAATCTTGCCTTGCAGACAGATTCTTTACCAACTGAGCCACCAAGGAAATAATTACCATGACTGCTGGCTTTGAAGATGGAATCAGAGGTCAAGAGCCAAGGAACAAAGGCAGTGCCTATAATCTAGAAATGCCAAGGAAACAGATTGTCCTCTAGAGCTTTCAGAAGGAATACAGCCTGCTGACACCATGGACACCATGATTTGAACCTATTACTACTCATTTTGGACTTTTAATGTCTAGAACTGGAAAATAACAAGTATGCATTGCTTTAAGCTACAAAGTTTGTGGTTACTTGGGACAACAGTAATAGCAAACTAATACAGCTACTTTGGAGTCAGAATGTCCTGATTTGAATTCTCACTCTGCCACTTCCTGGACATGTATCCCTGGATCACTTGGCTGAGTTCCACTTTGCCAAGTCTCATATTTCTTCTTATTCCTAATAATAGTATCACATCACAGAGTGGTTGATAATCATGGTGTTGGGCATACAATATGCACTTAATAAATATAGGCTAATAAGGTGATCCTTGACTAAATAAGCCTTGAGTCCTCCATAAAGGCATTCCAGGCAAAGGGGAGAGAATAGAGAAGGCATCATACAATGAGCAAGTGGGGTACAGTGAAGAGTTTGCTATGGGTGCAGTAAAACATGCAAGGTATTACTTTGCCAACAAAGGTCCGTCTAGTCAAGGCTATGGTTTTTCCTGTGGTCATGTATGGATGTGAGAGTTGGACTGTGAAGAAGGCTGAGCGCCGAAGAATTGATGCTTTTGAACTGTGGTGTTGGAGAAGACTCTTGAGAGTCCCTTGGACTGCAAGGAGATCCAACCAGTCCATTCTGAAGGAGATCAGCCCTGGGATTTCTTTGGAAGGAATGATGCTAAAGCTGAAAGTCTAGTACTTTAGTCACTTCATGCGAAGAGTTGACTCATTGGAAAAGACTCTGATGCTGGGAAGGATTAGGGGCAAGAGGAGAAGGGGACGACACAGGATGAGATGGCTGGATGGCATCACTGACTTGATGGACGTGAGTCTGAGTGAACTCCAGGAGTTGGTGATGGACAGGGAGGCCTGGCGTGCTGCGATTGATGAGGTTGCAAAGAGTCGGACACAACTGAGCGACTGAACTGAACTGAACTGAACTGAAGAAGAATCTAGATGTGAGGCTGAAAGATAGCAGAGGAATAGACTGTGAATGCCTGTATGTTATCTTAAGGAGTTTCAATGTTACCGGGTAGCTAGGAAGCCAGGAGTGATCTTTGAGTGAGGGCCATGATAAACTTGGGTATGTATGTAGAGAGACAGCTTGTTTGGTCCCAAGGAGTGCAGGAATGGAAGAAATTTGTTGGAGGGAAATTTCTTGAGTGCTTCCTTTGTGCCAGGCACTGTGCTAATTACTTTCTGAAGGTTATCTAATTTAATGATCCCAAGAACCCTATGACTTGGTACATCATTACCTTCAATATACAGAAAGAGGTATGTCTGCTCAGAAAGATTAAGTGACTTGCCCGAGGTTGCCCAAGAAGCAAGGAGTGGAGAGAGAATTCAAGCCCAAGCTTTTCTAATGCCAAAGGCTATTGCTTTACCTGCTGTAAAATTTCACTTCTATCTCTGTGGAACACTCTCATAAGTGAAGCTATCTTTTGATGAAGCCCTTGGGTCCTTAAAAAGTAAATTAAGGCTCCATGAAGACACTCACTCTGTCTATTGAACCCCATTCTTCTGAGATCCACATAAGTGCCAGTGTTCAGTGTAACAGTTTCTCTATGAGCTCGTTGTTCAATCAAGCAGTCATACATGCTAGAGACTATTTAACCACTGAATGTCTTTATTGCTGTGGATTTATGCCCTTTTCGGCAGGTGGATTTCATTCAGTGGATGAAATAACAGTCATTGATGAACTGGCGAAGCTCTGCTGATGCTGGCACTCTAGAAATATAGCCAATTAAATTCACTGGCTAGAAATGAACCCTATCATAACTACTGGTGGTGACAGAGACTGCTGTCTGTCTCGGTACAGGACATAAACATAGTCAACTTTTGCTTTCTAAAAGTGCATCAGAAGCAGTATCTGCCCTCGTGGGTGCAGAAGATGCAGTGATAGAGACTTGGGCTGTTATGTGGAATGGGTAAGGCAGGAGATGGATGGAAAACCCTCAGGTTACGGGAATTGACTGAGCAATTGAACTGAACTGACTGAATTATTTACATGCAGAATCTTAAAAAAAAAACATCAACAAACAAATGGATATAACAAAACAGAAATTAATCCACAGATATAGAAAACAAACTAGTTGTTATCAGTGGGCAGAACAAAATAGGGATATGGGATTAAGGGATACAAATGACTCTGTATAAAATAGATAAGTTACAAGAATATATTGTACAGCATAAGGACATAAAGCCATTATTTTTAACAACTTTAAATGGAATATAATCTATAAAAGTATCCAGTCACTGTGCTGTACATCTGAAACTACTATAATAATGTAAATCAATTATACTTCAATAAAAAAAGAAATACAGTTACAGTGGACAAAACTTTTTGTGTTCTCAGTTCCACTTTCTTTGGGAGACTAGTCCTCCTACTTTCTGTATGATTTTGTCTGTGATCTATCAAATTACATGATAGTTGAATGAAAATGAGGCCAACGCGTACTGGAAATAAAACTAGAGGTGGAGAAAGAAAAGCAGCTGAATATCATCTGAGGCCCTGGAATGTGCCATACCCAACATGTAAATTTCTTCTGTTTGTGTCCACTCTTGGACTTCACAGCTAGATGAGCCAATACACTTTCTTTCTGAGTTAGTTTGAGTCATTTTTTCTATCATTTGTAACTAAAAGAATCCAATCAATATATACAGTGGTATGAAGAGTGTTACTATATTTAAAATTATTACTAGTTTTTTTCCCCCCCAAAGTTTGAAATACATTTTGGACTTCTTTTCCTTAGAAACAGAAATTAAATAATAATTGTCTGGATATCTTCTAACCTCATTGTGCCTCACACTTAAGAACGATCTTACTCATGTTAGTATATACTAAGTCCAGTTTCTGTATACAAGCATCAGTATTGTTTAAAGGTATATAAAGTCCAACTCAAAGCACAGAACCTTCTGAATTTCAGATTCCCCACAATGTTCTTGAGACTCTTGACTTAGAATTTGCCCCTGAGACTGTGCCTCTGAGAAGCCATTCAACTCAGTGGAACTCTTCTCAACTTTCTGAATTTGTTGGGAGACAGAAAAAGGGAACACCCTTCAGGTGGAGAAATGGAAGGATGCTGGAATGTGGCCTCCACTGACAACTTGAGGGAGTCAAGCCCGCAAGAAGAGAAGATGCTGGAGTGACCACCAGAGCTATCCCAACCTGCTGAAAATAGACCCCTGGGATTTGGCCAAGAGCCTTCATGACCACTGCTGGCTCTGCTGTTCCTTAGGCTCTGACCTCATCTACTCATATCTGTTGCCAAACAGCCCTATGCTCTGGGGATCTCCTTGTTCTTTGGTATATGCTCAAACTCTTCATTTTTTCTGTTAAAAAAAGTTGCACACATATTACTGGATTCTTTCCTGGAGTAGTTGCAAAGGAAAACATTTCCTTCTCCTAGTTTCACTGTTTTCACAATGGGGCTTACAAATAAACTTCTAAGATGACGCTTCACCAGAATATGGTCTTGATCTTAAAATAAGTAATAAAGCCCTACTTTAAGGATATTTACACACATAAGGTGTGATCTCAGACATTAAGATTTACTTTTTAGGCTGCCTTTGGCCTGTTTTTGAGAGTTGAAAATTCATCTTGTAACATACTTTTTATTTTATTTTATTTTTGGAATGAGAGTGTTACATATGGGTCAGTATGTTGGAGTCGCAAAACTGGTTTTTCTCCTCCGTGGCTTCTTATAGCCTCTGTTTCTTAACTACCCTGTCTCCTTCTGTTCAGGGTGCTATAGCAAATTACCATCGACCAGTGGCTTCAACAGCAAACTTTTATTTCTCATAGTTCTGGGGTCTTGGTAGTCTAAGATCAAGATGCTGACAGAAGTGGTGCTTGCTGAGGGCCCTCTTCTTGGTTTGCAGATGGTGGCCTTTGCAGCGTATCTCACATGCTGATGTGCAGAGAGAGATACTCATCTAGTATTTCCTCCTTTTAAAATCTATTATGAGGCCCCCTACCCTCATGACCTGATCATGAGGGACCTAATCACCTCCCAAAGGCTCTATCTCCAAATACCAAAACTGGTGGGTTAAGATTTCAACATATGAATTTGACGGTGGGGGACACAAACATTTATTCCATAATACACTCCCTTTCAAGGCCCCCCGATTCCTGGCCTCCAGCATATCTCACCTAGATTATGATCATAGCCTCCTAACTGGTCTAACTGCTTCTATCCTTATGTTTTTGCCTCTTTAATCTACTTTCAACAAAGCAACCAGAGTAACTTTGTTTCAAAGAGAATTAGACCTCATTATTCTTCTGTTCAATACACTCCACAGCTCCCCCTCATTTGGAGTCAAACCCCAGGTCTTCATAATAATCCACAATTTAACCCACATAATGCAGATTCTTATTACCTACTAACCTCATCTCCACTCCTCTTTTCCGATCACGAGCTTGGTCACCATGCTGCATGAAACCATCAACGCTTTCTCTTTGCTTCTGGCCCACTGCTCTTCCTGTTACTTCTGTTCTTCCTTGGACTCACCAAGCATTCCTCCATCTCAGGGCCTTTCCACTTGCCACTCCCTCAATCCCAGAATGTCTTCCTTCATGTATCCTCAGGGTCAGCACCCTTGTTCCCCAAGGGTCTTTCCTCAAGTCACTGTTGCATGGAGGGCATGTATGGCCACCTGATCTAAATTTCAAGCCCTACTATTTGACATTTCCTTCCTTGCTTCATATTATTTTTCACTAGCAGGTTCTGTTTCTTCTACTAGAAAGTTAAATTAAATTTTATGAAGTAGGAATTTTGGATTCACTATTGAATCCACAACAGCTGGAAGAGTACCTGATACATAGTATGTGTCAAAAAAATGTGTAGAATGAATAAATAAATGGATGGATGATTAAAATGGAAGACAAGGACACATATTTGAGACATAAACTGAGGATGTGTATGGGAGAGTCTAAAGAGAAGTTGTTGCTCCAAATTGAAGAGGAGCCAATGGCTTTATAGATGCAGGGAACAGGAAACAGGTATGAAATACTGCTAGGAGTTAAAAAAGGAGAAATTGAGATAAATATACTGACATAGAGTCATCTTAGAGATACATTCAGAGAAGGCTATGGCACCCCACTCCAGTACTCTTGCCTGGAAAATCCCATGGATGGAGGAGCCTGGTAGGCTGCAGTCCGTGGGGTCTCGAAGAGTCGGACACGACTGAGCGACTTCACTTTCACTTTTCACTTTCACGCATTGGAGGAGGAAATGGCAACCCACTCCAGTGTTCTTGCCTGGAGAATCCCAGGGACGGGGGAGCCTGGTGGGCTGCCGTCTATGGGGTCGCACAGAATCGGACACGACTGAAGCGACTTAGCAGCAGCAGCAGCAGAGATACATTATTCAGTAAAAAAAAAATAGTAGTAAGTGCAATGAACAAATAAATACAACTTCTTTTCTATAAAGAAATAGAAAAACAAAACTCTAGATTTCTGTGTGTCTATTTGTGTTTTTATATATGTACACATGCAGATATATGCTAGGAGAAAGGTCTGAAAGTCTATGCCAGTAGGCAAACATTTTTTTCTGTAAAGGGCCAGACTATAACTATTCTAGGCTCTGCAGGTCATCTAACAGTTTCTGTTGGATATTATTCATGCATTTGTTTGTAAACAACTCTTTCAAACTGCAAAAAAAAAAAAAAAATTAGCTCATGAATTATATAAAAATAAAATCCTCTGGGTTTGGTTAGTTCTGGTGAAATCTGTGGCACTGGGAAGAGTGAAGGGAGATTTTAGACTTTTTTCCTTTATATGGTCTCTATTGTTTGAATTATTTTTTCTCAGGGAATGTATTCCTGAAATGTATGTGTTAAAAAAAGTGCTATTAAATAAATGAATGGGGAAAAACCTGCTGCAAGGTAATTATTCAAGAAATACTTGTTGAATAAATGAATGAATTTTGAATGAGTGAATAAATGTTCACATGAACAAATGAATGCACAGATTCACATGTTTTCAGTTCTTTTGCTATGCATTATGTGGAAGCAAGGAAGTGGTTTGTGAAATTCTACAGCTAACAGAAGACCACATAAGATTTGCAGGTCCAAGCTACTGACTTTGTATTTTTCGTCATTATCAGTTCTCCTAATATTAGTACTGGAAAACCTGTTTGAAAGTCAATTCTATGCAATAAAAATCCTTTTACCTAATGCATTGCATTAACCTTTAATTTGCATCAAGGTTTGGTACAATACACTGGAGGAAAGCTTAAAATAATATTTAGTTACTTCAACATTTTGTTCCAGGCTTAAGTGGGCATTGGTCCATGAATATTTATTTGTGTTAAACCCACTTGTCTAGGTGTGAGCTGCTTTGTAGACTTTATATATCAAACATAGTGTAGAATAAGTATTTTAAATCTTTTTGGATTTTTGCAAAAACCTTTTGTTCAGTTGCCTCTTTGCAAAGAAAAACACATGCACATCTGTGTCCTTGTGTTAAGATGAGATTGTCTTTAGTTTTGCTTTAAAATGCTGCTTTTATAATACTAATGTAAATTTCCAATTGTCCTTGAGATTAGTGTCTAAATTGCTAACAAGTTTTAAAAACATCCTTTTGCCATGCTTTAGTACCTATCCATGTGTTTCACAAAATAACATATTTATCATCATCAATAGAGATTTCATTAAAAACACACAGGCACCCATCTGTACTGTTCTGGTACTGTATCAAAGGATTTTGGGGAAAAAGAAATTCAACAATATAAGTCTGGGAAGTCTTTTAATAAATAAGTTCCTATCAAGATTTATTTTAACTCCTGAAAGATTTTAGCCTCTTAAATATCTGTGAGTGAGTGAGTGAGTGAGTGAAGTCACTCAGTCGTGTCCGACTCTTTGCGACCCAGTGGACTGTAGCCCGCCAGGCTCCTCTGTCCATGGAATTCTCCAGGCAAGAATACTGGAGTGGGTTGCCATTTCCTTCTCCAGGGGATCTTCCCAACCCAGGGATCGAACCCAGGTCTCCTGCATTGCAGGCAGATGCTTTATCCTCTGAGCCATCAGGGAAGCCTAAATATCTATACTTTCCCCCTAACCTCAGATTATTGAGATATAATTGCCATGTTACATTGTGTTAAGTTTAAGGTGTACAATGTAATGATTTGATAATTAAATATCTAGATTTCCCCCTGTATTTGTAGAAAGTTTTCACTTTATACTTGGTTGATTTCCTAATTTCATTTTCAAAAAAGTATTTGAGTGAAGTCCTTATTCCGCTGTTTTAGGCTGCAGTTAGCATTGTCACACGAGCGCTTCCATCAGCTTTAATTGAAGCTGTCAAATTTGCTGCTTTAAATTCCCTTTAATGCTAAAGCACAATATTAACTGTCTATGAGCAAATATCCCACTACAATATGTGAACTACCCAATACTTTCTTATCATACTAAAAAGTGTGAATTAAATTATAATATAATGAGAAACTAGAAGTTCATAGTAATTCCAAATGTGGTGAATCTGCACCAGTGCATAAAAATTTTCAGTGACTGTGAAAAACAGCAGAACAGCTTGAGCCTTGAAGCTTTCTCCCAACAACCAAAAAGGACCCCAAACAAGCAAGCATAGCTAAGCATTTCATCCTGGAAGCAGCTTACTGAATTAATAAGACAAGTCAATTAATGTAATACTCTGTTGCTTCGGGATAAAACATGAAAATGGAAAAACGTGGAGCTGTTTACCATATTGAGATCAAGCCACCAGGAAGACTGAACAAAACAGCCTCTTTTCTCTGAGTCTTAAAGGAGAACTTGGCATGTTTTCTGCTGTGGACTTAAATGTGAATTTCTCCCGAAATTTATCCTCAAAGGACTAACCCCTCAGTGGGACTGCATTTGGAGATAGGGCCTTTATGGAGCAATGAAATTACATGAGGTCCTAAAGGTGGGGACCTGAACCCATAGGATTAACATCCTTTCCCATCACTTCATGGGAAATAGATGGGGAAACAGTGTCAGACTTTATTTTTATGGGCTCCAAAATCACTGCAGATGGTGACTGCAGCCATGAAATTAAAAGATGCTTACTCCTTGGAAGGAAAGTTATGACCAACCTAGATAGCATATTCAAAAGCAGAGACATTACTTTGCCAACAAAGGTTCATCTAGTCAAGGCTATGGTTTTTCCTGTGGTCACGTATGGATGTGAGAGTTGGACTGTGAAGAAGGCTGAGCGCCGAAGAATTGATGCTTTTGAACTGTGGTGTTGGAGAAGACTCTTGAGAGTCCCTTGGACTGCAAGGAGATCCAACCAGTCCATTCTGAAGGAGATCAGCCCTGGGATTTCTTTGGAAGGAATGATGCTAAAGCTGAAAGTCCAGTACTTTGGCCACCTGATGTGTTGACTCATTGGAAAAGACTCTGATGCTGGGAGGGATTGGGGGCAGGAGGAGAAGGGGACGACAGAGGATGAGATGGCTGGATGGCATCACTGACTCGATGGACATGAGTCTCAGTGAACTCTGGGAGTTGGTGATGGACAGGGAGGCCTGGCATGCTGCGATTCATGGGGTTGCAAAGAGTCGGACACGACTGAGTGACTGTTCTGATCTGATCTGAATAAGAGACACCAAAAAGTGCTCTCCCTTCTCCATGTAAGGACACAGTGAAAAGGGGGCCATCTACAAACTAGGAGGTGGGTTATCATCCAGGAACTGAAAAGGCAGCATCATGATCTGGGACTTATAGCTTCCTGAACTGTGAGAAAATAAATCTGTTACTTAAGCCAGTCTGTGGTGTTTTATACTCTGGAGAAGAGACTGTGGTGGAGATCAGCTGACAGTTGACCAAGTGGGTCTCCCCTCCTTCCTGGGCACATCCTGAGATGCATTTCCTAGCCTCTCTTGCAGTCAGGTAGGTTCTGCTGGAATCTCCAATAAACTGGAGTTCTGCTTCATGAAATGTGGGCTGTTGTATTTTCTACCATTTCTAGGACTGCCCTATGCTTGCTCTCTCTTCCCTGCCTGCTGGTGGAAAGCAGAGTTTCAAATAGATGTTTCTATTGTCTCAGAAATGGTAGAGCCTCTCAGGAATTTATAACGTTGAGTCCCTGGTTGCTTGATCTACGGATAAAATTCGAGGAGTTTACGGCCTTGGCTAGAAAAATATTACATCCCTATTTTCATGAAACTCTAACTTAAATTTAGTATCTCCTTCTATTATGAATGTAGGCAAATAACTACAATGATTTAAGTACTCCCTATGACTGTCACCTGGATAAATCACAGATTTTTCATATCACTTAGTTATTGCAGATATTTCAAAAGTGTTTTACACTTACTACTGTTTTAAAGTTATTATAGTTGTTGAACCTGTTGCCAGATTTTGTTATTTAATTCTTTAGTAGTGAAGCATATATATTATGTCACATTTTAAAATATTTTGATTATTGAATTTTAATGTATTTTTCTTTAAGTTCTACATATTTTATTTTATGCTTTTGAAAATTATTATCCTGAAAAAGGGTTGACAGACTTCATCAGACTTCCCAAAGTGTCCGAGGCACAAAAAGATTAAGAATCATGATGCCACACGGGGCATATGACATATGGGGAAGATAAACACTTGCTGGGTTAACCCACCGAGATGTTCAAGATGCTATATTTGTTAGTCTTTTCACATCAAAGAGTCTATACTCTCCAAGACAGGGATTGGCAGAGGTTTTCTGTAAAGGGTCAGAGAGTAAATATGCTGGACTTTGCAGTCCACACAGTTAGTGTTGCAGTGATTCAACTCTGCCCTTGCAGTGAAAAGACAACCACAGGCTATATGTAAATGAAGGGGCATGACTGGGCTTCAATAAAACTTTATTTATAGATTGGAATTTCCCCTGGAGAAGGAAATGACAACCCACTCCAGTACTCTTGCCTGGAAATCCCATGGATGGAGGAGCCTAGCAGGCTATAGTCCATGGGTTCGCAAAGAGTCGGACACAAATGAGCGACTTCACTTTCTTTCACTATAGATTGGAATTTGAATTTCTTTTAATTTGGTAGGTCACTAACATTATTCTTTAAGAATTTTTTTCAATCATTTAAATATGTAAAAAGCCATTCCTCCTCTAGGCCGTACAAAAGCCCATAAGGGATTGTAGTTGACTGATCCTTGAAATAAGACATAGGTCAGATGGTACTTTTGGGAAGGATAGGGGAGTGAAATTGTGTTAATTGCTGAGTTTGCTGGATGACTCAATTCCACAATGTAGACCAACATTGGAGACATCCCAGAATGGCAAGCTGAAGGGGTTCTGTATTGTCTGCTCTTTGTAAATCTAGGTTGCCATTTCCTACTACAGGGCATCTTCCTGACCCAGGGATCAAACCTGTATCTCTTGCGCCTCCTGCATTGACAGGCAGATTCTTTAACGCTGAGCCAGCTGGGATGCCCAACTATTCTCCTAACACCACATAAGTCCTTAGTGTTTAGTGATTCTCTACTTTGTGCTTTAGAATGACATGGGGTGATTAAAAAAAAAATATCGAGGCCGGAGCATCATACTGGATCCATTAAATCAGAATCTCAGGACTCTGACTGCACACTGATGCTCCTACAAAACTCCCTGATGACTCGTGTTCAGTGAGGGAGAGAATACATGGGCATTGACGATGAAGTATGGTGTGCACCCCAGAGTGCAGGGCAGAAACAAAAATCGAGATTTCTCTCTCCAGACTCTTGGTCTTCACTTTATTTCCTTCCTACTAGGTTGAAAATAGCACACATCATTTAAGTTAAAGAAATATAAAACCTCTCCTCTAACGCACATGGTGTCATCAGGCCTGTGCAGATTCCATATATGAATGACTAGGACGTAGCCTCTTGCCCAGAGTTTGAAAACCGGTGGTTTAAGGAACGGTTTTGTCCACTTGTCTCTTTTCACTTTTTCTGCCTTTCCCCTTGCTTGTTTTCCCTCTCAGCCTCTCTGCCTCCATCTCTCTTTCCTTCTTGCCCTTTAAACACATATTTATTGAGAATCTACTATGTGTCTATTCAACACTTTTCTGGGTGCCCTGAGATTTGTTTGCTTTCCCATTGTCCTAAAAATGTTTAATTATTTTCCATATTTAAGTATTCAGATATTCAGAAATAGGGAGATTTCACTGAACCAATAGAGGAGATGGAGCTGCTGGACATTTCCACATGGTGACAGTCAGGTACAGCTGAGTAACAGGGTCCCTTTCCACTGGGAAAGAAAGGTCTTTCTACCTGGCTATGTCTTCATCACTTTCAACCTTTTAATACACACCTACATCTCTTCATGTAGCTGAACAGTGTCAACCTGTAGATACCGGGGCTGTGACCTCCTACCTGAGCCAATTACATAATTTATAACCTGCACATTCCTTCTCATATCTGCAACTAAGTGGCAAATACCCACATGAAAGCAAGATTTCTGTCATCATCTGTATCAGAGGTCTACCAACCATAACTTGTACACCAAATCTAGCCTGTTGCTTGCTTTTGTAAATGATTTTGTAAATAAATTATATAGGGATATTTATGCATTGTCTATTCCTCCTTTCATGTTCTGATGGCAGAAATCAATAACTGCCTGCAAAGTCTAACATAATTATTTTCTGGTTCGTTATGGAAAAAATTTTGTTGACCCATGATCTAGGTATTTGATGTAAAAAATGCCTATATCTAGTTATCTGTTAAAACCTGGTTGATTCCATTTTTAGCTTTTCCTTCAGGTATTTCACGTTTGTTGTGGCACCTGCTTTTTCCCATGTAGCCTGTTAAGCAACTCTGAGGTCACTGGTAGGAGACAATAGTTTGATCCTCTCATCTGTATGGGAGAAAATATTTGCAAATGAAGCAAATGATATGGGATTAAGCTCCAAAATATACAAACAGCTTATGCAGCTCAATATTAAAACAAAAACAAAAACCCAATCAAAAAATGGGCAGAAGATCTAAATAGGCATTTCTTCAAAGAAGACAGATAGCTAAAAAGCACATGAAAAGATGCTCAACAGCACTAATTATTAGAGAAATGCCAATCAAAACTACAATGAGGTGTCATCTCACATCAGTCAGAATGGCCATCATCCAAAAACCTACAAACAATAAATGCTGGAGAGGGTGTGGAGAAAAGGGAACCCTCTTACACTGTTCGTCAGAATGTAACCTGGTACAGCCACTGTGGAGAACAGTACGGAAGTTCCTTTAAAAAAACTAAAACTAGAGCTATGATATGATCCGTCAATTCTACTCTTGGGCACATATCCCGAGAAAACTGTAATTTGAAAAGATACATGCACCCCAGTGTTCACTGAGGCACTATTTACAATAGCTGGGATGTGGAAGCAAGCTAAAAGTTCATCAACAGAGGAATAAAGAAATATCTATTCCTTTATATACATACATACATACACACACACACACATATACATACACACACACAATGGAATATGACTCAGCCATAAAAAAAGAACGAAATAGTGGCATTTGCAGCAAGATGGACGGATCTAGACATTGTCATACTAACTGCAGTCAGACAGAAAAAGTCAAATATCATGCATCACTTATATGTGAAATCTAAAAAAAAGGTACAATTGAATATATATACAAAACAGAAATAAGAGTTACAGATGTAAAAAACTTATGGTTAGCAGGGCATAAGGTGAGGGGAGGGATAAATTGGAAGATTGGGATTGACATACACAAACTGCTGTATGTAAAATAGATAACTAATAAGGATATACTGTATAGCACAGGGAACTCTACTCAGTACTCTGTAGTGACCTATATGGGAAAGGAATCTAAAAAAGAGTGGATACATATATACGTATAACTAGCTGATTCACTTTGCTACTTGCCTGAAACTAATACAACGTTGTAAATCAACCATACTTTAATAAAAATTAAACAAACAAAAATGTCAGCACTGGCTGATATCTTGATTTTGGCCTTATGAGGCTTTAAGCAGAGAGCTCAGCCATGTTGTACCTGTACTTCTAACCCATAGAAGTTGACATAATAAATGTATGCTGCTTTGAGCAAAAAAGACCAAACAACTCAAAAAGAGATAGCTTCAATCATAGGCAATGAATGTGGAGAGATGTTACTAGCATCTGTTGTTATTTTTTTCCTGAAATACCTTTGCCCTCCTACTAATTTGTCACAGCTATTTTTTTTCCAGCCAATTTTTCTTTTAAAGAATCATTAAGAGAAACATTTGATTTCATTTTATTATGTAAACGTTACTTTGCCAGAGAACAAAATCATTGCTTGACTTTACAGCAAATTCCCACTTACTCCCAACCTCATCGAACCATACTGTGGAACATGAACTGTGATGGAGGAAAACAGGTAATGGTTGAAGAGCATCAGACCATTTCAAACACTAGGATTGCAGCTCATCTGCTTGAAACACGGTTAAGATATTATGCTTATTTTATGTCTCTGGTCAGCAGGAAAAAGATCCAGTTTATTGGGTTAGAGCAAAACGCTTGATAGTGTTAAGATACCTATCACGGGGCTTAATCCTCTTCCAGGAAAAACTAGTCATCCTCTCCCTACTTCTGCTCAACTAAAAAGGGTTTGTGAAAATACAATTTGCTCTCTATAAAGTGCTTACTCTGCAACACATTCTCAATCTTCCTCCATCCTAGGGAATGGGCTTTTTGATGAACTTCATGGACGGTGGTTCTCATCAAGAGAAAATATAACAGGCTATAATCCACTGTGTTGGTTCACACCAACTCCATCACTCTGATTAGTTTAAAGCAAATCACATCTATAATCAATTGTCATGGATGGGACTTATTTGAATCTTGACTCAAGACTTTACTGAAAAATTGTAAGACAATCAGAAGAGCACAAATATCGCTGACTTGTTCTTTGATATTAATGACATCATTGTTGATTAGTTTTGATAATCATATTGTGACTTTAAACAAATTATCTTTAAAAAAATTCCTTGTTGTATATAGTCTGACATATTTACAGATGAAATGGTATGATATGCTTCAAAATAATCTAGGGTGGGGGCAGTTGGACAAAACAAGAGGGGCTGTGTACTGGTATTTATCAAAGCTGCCTGGTGGGTAAACAGGTTCATTATATTATTTGATCTTCTTTTGCTTATGCTTGAAACTTTCTGTAATAAAAAAAAATTAAAAAAGGAAAAGAGCCCCAGCATGGAACAAAATGAAGCCAGCAATCCTCAAGTATGTTCAGGGGCTTTGACCTTAGAGTTGGCAGTTTGAAGAGCTCACAGGGCAGGGCAAGGTCTCTAAAGATTCACTTTTTAATCAAATGTTTAATTTAGGTTTACAGCTATCAAATCCAAAACCTATAGGACTCCAAAGCCCCCTCTGTAAAATCCGTATGTCTCACATACACATACCTCTCAGATGTCATTGAAATCTGATAAACGTCTCAGAAATTATAAAACCAACATAATGACCACCATTTTCTTATAAATTAAAAGCATCTCCCCAGTAGGCTTTGAGCCTATCTTGAGTTTCTCTAAGAGTGTTTCTGATCTGACCCAAATCTTTATTCTTTGTTCAAGCTGATTTCTTATTCTTTTTAGAAATCAGCTTTAACAAATTTGAAATGCTGAGTGATCAGTTTGAAAACTAGATTCCAGTTTATTCAATGAGATAATGAACTGTATGCTCAGATTATAATATTTGACCAAAAGAGTTTTTTTATTTCCAGTTGTAGAAGTTGCAGTGCTTATGTTAGGAGGCCAAATGTAACAATTGCTGAAAAATACCAGACATGTCACTAATTATACTATGAACTTGAAAAATCCACTATTGTATTTAGGAAGAGAATGTTTTTTTTTGTTTTTTTTTTTTTAAAGTAAAATGCCTTCTTTTCTCCTCTCTGGGACTAGAGCCAATGTTTAAAGCCAGATAACTATTTCATTAAAATCCCATCCCATGAGTGGCAATGGTTCAAAGAAGACTGTAGAAAGCATTCTCACAGTGATTTCAGTCCATGGCCAGCAGTCTGGGATATTACTTTTGAGAAAGTCTGGGTTGCATCGCCCAGCCCTTCTAACCTACTCTGGGGTGTATTTTATTTTGAAAAAGATTGCAAATAAAAATGAAGTATTTTGAGAATTTTAGACTCTCCTTGAAACTGTTAAAAGATCTCCTTGTGTGTACCAACACGTGATTTGGGAATTACTTAGATCCTGATTTTAAGCCTTCGGCACTTGGTAGGGGCCAATTCATGAAACGAAAACCTGAAAAAATTCTTTGCTGTGTGTGTGTGTGTGTGTGTGTGTGTGTGTGTGTGTGTGTGTTTGACACCAGCAGCCTCTGGTGCTTCAACTCTGCCAACAGCTATTCAGATTCATATTTGAAACCACGGTCTGTGCCTGGAGGGTCTCTTAACTGCTGTTTTAAATGCAAAATCAAGTAAGAATAAAAAATATCTTTGAGGAACAGAAAAACTTCCTAAATAGCTGGGAAGCCTTTTTTTTTAAACCCTCTACCTCAAACCAACATTGAACTACAAAGTTGCTGAGTTCCTTCTTGATGATGAGTTGAGAAACACATCATCATTGAACTGTAAGGGCTGTTGCAAATTCTGAGAAATACCACACATCCTAATAGTATTAATTTAGGAAAAACAAACAAACAAACAGAATCCTGCAATTTATTTAATGGATCACTGGGCGAGAGTATATTCTGCATGGCTGTTTTACAAATCACATGCAATGGGAAGGAGACGCAGGTGAAATCACCAACAAATACAGCTTCAGTAGTCCTTGAAGTAGTCTCTAAGTGATGGTGGGTGTGTGCAGAGTCACTTCAGTCATGTCCGATTCTTTGTTACCCTATGAACTATAGCCCGCCAGGCTCCTCTATCCACGGGGTTCTTTGGGCAAGAATACTGGAGTGGGTTGCCATACCCTCCTCCAGGGGATCTTCCCAACCCAGGGATCGAACCTGGGTGTCTTACATCTCCTGCCTTGGCAGGCGGGTTCTTTACCACTAGGGCCACCTGGGAAGCCCTAAGTAATGGTAAGTGGTGACTAACTGTCAGTTTGGAAATCGAGAAAGTCATGGTGCAAAATATTTATATGGTTCGATTATTTTTGCATTTGATTATTTTTGGTTTGATTATTGTTACAACTGCAGCTCTCAACAAGGGCAGTATCTTATCCTCAAGGATCACGTGCGCATGTGTGCAGTGATTTCTTGGCTGTTACAGTGGTTGTGGGCTGCTATTACTGTGTGGTGGGCAAGGAGGAGAAAGGATGTACGCCCTGAAGTGCATGAAATACTCCTGCTCAAGGGAGAATTACTGTCCTATTGACTTAATAATGTCACACTGAAGATTAATGTACGTAAGAAAATCCATTTATGATGTTTTGAGCCCAGAACTGAGCTCAGATACAAAAAATAATATCTTTGTATTTTTTTCCCTTAAAAAAATTGAGGCATAATTAGCATTTCATACAATTCACCACTTTAAAACTGTTTACATGTCAATGGTTTTTAGTTGTGCAACCATCACCAATATCTAATTTCAGACTGTTTTCATCTGCCTCAAACAACCAGTTAGCAGTCACTTTCCCATTCCCCCTTCTATCCCCTGGAAATGAATCTACTTCTGTAAGCAGCTCCTTGGTCCCTTTTTCTGTTTGCTCATCCTTGTTTTGCTTAGACCTTAAACATAAAGATGAGTTCATTAGGCAACATTTAACTCTGCTCCCGATTTCTGCTTTTCTAAATAAATACCTGATTTGTTGATTCCCTGCCTGGATTAAAAGGAATAAGAATGAAGAATTAAGTAGTTAAAGAATGACTGACTCTCTACCCCTAGGTTCCCCTTAGTAAATCTGCAGGTAGACTCTTCGGGCACAGGTGGACGGCAAGAGAACATGCAATTACAGGTGGACCATGTGAGCAAGACAGCATCCAAGTAAGACTGGGGTAAGTCAACAGGCCTGCGTGCAATGGAAAAATGATGAAGACTCTGACTTCCTGCTTAATAATTAACTGTTTCCCCCTTTTCCCTTTAAAAATCGTCACTAGGGTTGGGCAGTATCTTCAGAGTTGCTGGATTTTTCTGAACATAGCATGTTTCTTCTCTACTGAAGCTTGCTTCTCAATTTACTGTCTGTTGAGTGGTGAGCAGCCAAATATGTGTTCAGTTACACTTTTTGTGTCTATGTGCATGCTCTGTTGTGTCCGGCTCTTTGTGACCACCAGAGCTCCTCTGTCCATGTAATTTTCCAGGCAAGAATACTGTCAATGTATGGCAAAACCACTACAATATTGTAAAGTAATTAGCCTCCAATTAAAATAAATAAATTAATAAAAAGAAAAGACCCTGATGCTGGGAAAGACTCAAGGCGGGAAAAGAAGGGGACAACAGAGGATGAGATGGCTGGATGGCATCACTGACTCCATGGACATAAGTTTGAGTAAACTCTGGGAGTTGGTGATGGACACAGAGGCCTGGCATGCTGCAATCCATGGGGTCACAAAGAGTCAGACATGACTGAGTGACTGAACTGAACTGATGTGGAATCTAGAAAAATGGCACAGACGAATCTATTTGCAAAGCAGAAACAGAGACACAGACATACAGAACAAATATATGGACATCAAGGGATAAGGAGGGGATAAACTGGGAGATTGGGACTGACATATATACACTACTGTGTTTAAGGTAGGTAAGGTAGGTAACTAATGAGAACCTGCTGCATAGCACAGGGGGAAGAAATAAGGCATAATGTGTAGGACATATATTAAGCTAACCTTAAAAATTCATTCTGGTCCCATCACTTCATGGGAAATACATGGGGAAACAGTGGAAACAGTGTCAGACTTTATTTGGGGGGACTCCAAAATCATGGCAGATGGTGACTGCAGCCATGAAATTAAAAGATGCTTACTCCTTGGAAGGAAAGCTATGGCCAACCTAGATAGCATATTCAAAAGTAGAGATGTTACTTTGCCAACAAAGGTCCATCTAGTCAAGTCTGTGGTTTTTCCAGTAGTCATGTATGAATGTGAGAGTTGGACTGTGAAGAAAGCTGAGAGCCAAAGAATTGATGCTTTTGAACTGTGGTGTTGGAGAAGACTCTTGAGAGTCCCTTGGACTGCAAGGAGATCTAACCAGTCCATTCTGAAGGAGATCAGCCCTGGGATTTCCTTGGAAGGAATGATGCTAAAGCTGAAACTCCAGTACTTTGGCTACCTCATGTGAAGAGTTGACTCATTGGAAAAGACTCTGATGCTGGGAGGGATTGGGCAGGAGGAGAAGGGGACGACAGAGGATGAGATGGCTGGATGGCATCACTGACTCGATGCACGTGAGTCTGAGTGAACTCTGGGAGTTGGTGATGGACAGGGAGGCCTGGCATGCTGCGATTCATGGGGTCGCAAAGAGTCGGACACGACTGAGTGACTGAACTGAACTGAACTGAAAAATTCATTCCAGTATATAGTAGATGCTGACAAATACTGTTTGATTTCACTTATACTAGGTACCTAGAGTAGTCAAATTCATAGGGTCAGAAAGTACATTGGTAGATGCCAGGGGCAGGGGATGGAAGGTGAAGAGGGGAAATGGGGAGTTAGTGTTTAATGGTACAGAGTTTCAGTTTAGGAAAGTGAAAAATTCAGGAGATAGATGATGCTGAGATTTGTTCAACAATGTGTCTGTACTTAATGCCACCGAACTGTATAGCTAAATATGTTTAAAATAGTATGTTCTATATTATGTGACTTTTATCACAATAAAAATTTAAAAAAATAATTAGATGAAATCCATGATCTGATAAACCACTAAAAAGGTAGAGAGACATATCTGGCTGAAATGTTCAAGGACTTGCTCAGTTTTACATTTTTAAACCAATTCCTGCCTTCGACCATTGTGTTTCTCACTGGTTTGGTTTGGGTCTGCTTCCTTGTTCTCAGACGTCTAACTGATTCATCTTTGCAGTTGTTTCTACCTGACTTAATAGCCTTGAAGTCTTTTGGCCAGTCTCTAACGAGGACTGCTGACTTATGGCAAAATCATCACCCCATTATGGTTCTCACTGACTGATCAGTGATTACGCTGGCTTGCTCCAGGTGTGGCTGGAGCCTGAAGAAACAGATGCTACAGAAGTTGGGAAGGAAGAGCTTTTTCTTTACCCGCAAGCAAGGCTTCTGGGGCTGTTAAGGAACATCTGTATGTCTAAATCAAGCAATCTCGATCTAAGCAGTCAGAGCTGCTCTTCAGAACCTAAGAATTTGTTATGTTGTAAGTATCCGACTTTAAAGAGTATCTTGAATTCTATTTTCACTCTCAGTTCAGTTCAGTTGCTCATTTATGTCCGACTCTTTGCGACCCCATGGACTTCCCTGTCCATCACCAACTCCCAGAGCTTGCTCAAACTCATGTCTGTCCAGTTGGTGATGTCATCCAACCATCTCTTCCTCTGTCGTCCCCTTCTCCTCTACCAATCATCACTCTACCAATAAGAAATTAGGCTCAGATAATCACAAATTCTGAGAAGTACAAGATTCCTTAGGCGTGAATCCTTCTGTTATTGTTCAGTCGCTAAGTCATATCTGTCTCTTTGTGACACCATGGACTGCAGCACACCAGGCTTTCCTGTCCTTCACCATCTCCCAGAGTTTGCTCAGATTCAGCACCCCTAAGAGTTCTCCTCGTCTATGCTTGAATACCATTCATAGCAACAAAGCCATTACCTACTAAACAAAGTCAATCAGGTAAGTTGTTCTTAAACTGGTAAATGTTTAGTTATAAATTGCACATACTCTTTAGAAACGAGTGAACCCCTCCTTCTAAATGAGACCTTTGAATATTTAAATACAGCTTCTCATTCTTGACCCACTTTTCTTTTTCCAAGAATCTAAGCATCAACCTCCTTCAGCTGTTTCTGATGATCATAAGTACTTTCCTCTGTCTACTTGCTTGAACTTGATTGAAACATGCCAGGTAGTCGATGACCAGTTTGACTGTGGATCATCTGCAAAACTGGTCTGTATAGCATGTCAGTTCTGTCTTTCACACAGTTGATAATAAAACAATGCACAGGACACAGCTAGGACAGTACTCAGGATTCTATTACTAGAAATCTTTCTCTAGGATACAATTATTCTGGAAATTAGAAACACTTGAATGCCACGCTTCATTATGGTTATGAGCTCACACAGTTTTTACTCTCATCTAGCCTTCTCCAGAATATACCAGGGAGCAGCAAAATGTAAAAAGCCAAATAGTAAATACTTTGGAGTTTCTGAGCATAATATCTCTGTTGTAGTCATTCAATTGATATAATATTGCAAAAGCAGCTATGGCCATTATTCAAACTAGTAGCTGTATTACAATAAAACTTTATTTGCAAAAACAAGCAGCATTCCAGACTTAGTTTAAGGATCACAGTTCACCAATCCTTAGCTTAGACTCATATCTTTTTAATATCTAGACATAATATGTCAATCATTTAAAAAAATAATTTAGATTAATTAAAGAAAACAGTGAGGTCAATGAAAAACTTGACTGGCATGATTTTTTTTTCTCAGTGAACCCACGCTGGCTCCTGGTAATCACTGTTTCCCTAATTATCCCCCCCAGATTTCTTAAATGATCTACATAGCATCTTGCCCTGGGTTGACCTCAGGATCTCTGACCTGTAGATTTCAGAATCTACTTCCTTTCCCAAACAATTTAAACTGTGCTTAACCCATACTAGACATCTAGTAGCCCTCCTAGAGGTACATATTTCCGCAGCACTGGCATGGTAATATTTGGACAGGTTTTTTTTGTTTGTTTGTTTTTTGAACTAGGAATGTCACTTCCCTTACACAGTGGTATGCTGAAGCTGGCTCTCACAGGCTTGTGAGGGCCAACCAAGTGTATCTCTTCCCAACCTGTCACTGGTAGCTTGGGATCAACAAAAATATGTACAAATTAGAGCTTCCCTCCTTCTGCCATCACTGCACCCTGGGTACTTGAATCCTTGAGGAGGACTAGATGTTCTCTTCCAAATTTCTTCCCCTATCTTGAGTTATTTTTCTCTTAATAATATCCCTTCCAGACATTTTAGCCAGCAGGTAACTTTTATCAACATAGAAAAACCAGAAACAACATAGCTGCTTGAAAGTCCTGGATTCTGCATCACCTGTAGACCACTGGCCTCACCCAGTCGCTGTGTCCTTTTCATATAGCTACAAAAAGGTTTTGACATTGACCTTACCGTGTCTGGAAGTCAGTCTAAGTCATAAGTCAATGTAACTCTATCATATTCTTAGAGGTCTCTGTCACTGTCATATACAGTCTTCACTCTTTATTTGCCTTGCAAAATCTTATGCCTATGGCCTTTAAAATTTCAAATTGGTACTTTAACTAGTTCACCATTTCCCCTACAATTACAATGTGTGGTTGCCTGCACAGAATGCCATTTCTGAGAACCACTGCAAGAAGTTTAAGTCATTTCCTGGGTTATAACTAGAGATCAGGGTTCGTCTAACCCAGTGCATTTTCTAGGATGCCATCCACGTTTTACCACGTGGTTTTTAGAAAATACTAGTATTGGAGACAAACTTGGAATTTCCTTATTATTAATTCAATTTGAATCTTGTTCATTGGCAATGAGGGTAGCTAGCTGGGAACAAGGTGAATCAGAAGGGACTAAAGTTTTCTCTGAGTTACCTCTAAGAGATACAGCATAACCTTACTCTTGTTTTATCACGATGGCCTTGGATAACTGAGTCTATAAAATGGCAATTGACTGATGTAGCTGAGACCTGAATCTAAGCTATCAGCTCCTCCATGAAGGGAAAAGAATGATTCACTGCTCTGTCCTCAGGCTCTGACAAGGAAATGCTCCACATATGTTTACTAAATACTACAAAAACCTCCTTACTGATCTCCTCAGCTCTAGTTGGTGCCCTTCCCGTTTTTCTCCATTTTGGAAATAGAGTGGTCATCTTAAAATATTGCCTTTGGTGGGTCTTTCCATAGGAAGACCTTGAGACAAAGATTTCAATGCAAGGAATGTATTTGAGAGGTAAATCCAGGCAGCACTGAAAATGAAGTAAGGAAGTGAAAAGAAGTCAATAAAATTGTTATGAGCATGCCATGGCTTTGGGCAACTGGGGCTCAGTGTTAGTACTTCTGAAAGACAAAACAGAACTATGCTGTCCAGTAAGGTAGCCGCCTAGCCACATGTGATTGTCTAGTAAGTTAATAAAATTAAATAAATGTAAAAACCTCTTATGTCACAGTTGACACATTTAAAGTGCTCAATAGCCATACGGAGCAAGTGGCTACCGTATTGGACAACTCAGATACAGAACATTTTCACACTACAGAAAGTTCTACTAGACATCACGAAAGGTCAGACCCGTGCACTAATGAGGGTTATGTGTGAATTTGTATGAATATTTTGCCTGAATGACAAGAGGGTAAGATGCGGGGGAGGCGGGGAGTAGGCTGGTGATGACATTGTGCATAGTTGTTGAACATTGTCCTACGAACCAGACAACTCTGGCCATGAACTCTGGCCAACTCAAGTCTTAACGGCAGTGATCAAGTGTAGATAATATTGGCATTTTCCAGTGGTTTAAAAACATTAGCAATAGTAGTGGCAGATGGGGAATTCTACAAAGTTGAACAGAGATCTGTCTAGTAACCTGAGAACAACAAGAGTTTGCCTACTGCTTTCCATGTATAACACATTTCCATTTTCTCTAGTTTCCTAGTCTTCCCATAACCTTTAAACTTTGTACAATGATCTGCATTTTACAGACAGGAAAACTCAAGAGGAAGAGGTTACAAATTTTCTAGGTTATAAGTGGAGGGCGAGGACCCAAATCTTCAAGGGAGATTGGAAGTTCTTTTGGCTTCCAATCCTAGAACTTTTTTTTTTTTTTTTTTTAATACATACAGTGCTTTTTAAGTCTGGAATGTAAAAGGGAGAAGAGGAAATATGACAGTGGTGAGCTGAATGAAAGGGGTGATGGGGTGAGAGGCCTTGAGAGCTTCTCCATCTGGCCTTCTAGAGGAGGATCCAGATCACGGGACAAAGAACTTAAGAATTCACACATGTGAGTGTGGGAGGGTGTGTGCAGGATGAGAAAGCAGAGGAAGGAGGCCGTTTCCACTGGGCAGGTAGTACCTAGCATTTTTCCCTTAAACTAAATGTTCAAGCCTCTCAGGTGTTTTAGCAGCTGCTTGTGGGAGATTCTGACCTGACACTGCTTCTTTCTAGCCCCTAAAATTGGCTCCCACAGTGGTTTGGTGACCCCAATGGTGGAATCTATGGAGGTTTAATCCATTTACTCTATTCTGGCACAGGGGCTGACCTCTTTTTGCAACCCTGGCATGCCCCTATTTGAGTATAACTGATATCCATTGCTGTGCACATAGGGTTCCCAGTGGCAAAAGCAGGAGAGGTTGCAGGTTCCATGCAATGGACTGCAGACAAGCTCTAACGCCACTGCATTTTTTTCCACCACCAGAGGAAGTACACAAGAATGCAGATCCTGAGAAGAATGCCATTGTAGGCCAGATTTGCAAACCAATGTCTCATAGACAAAATAGAATCTTCGGTCATATCTTTTAATAAAAGTTCAGTAAGTTATAAATATGCACAATTTGGAGATTTCATATAAACCTTGGAATTTCTGGATTTTCTTATAAAACACCCCCAAAACAGAAGAACTGGGCCATATTAGCGCACCAATGCTAAGCGGGAGTAACAGGCTGGGACCAAATACTGCCTGCCGGAACCTGCCAGCTACATCGCAACCCTAATCATGTGTGCTTTGGCAGTGACATGTGACTTTGGTTAGCTGACAAGGGTTACTTGCCTAGCTCCTGTTGGCATACATATCTTATAGGCCCTGGTTGGGAACTACTTGTGAAATAATTATACTTTTCTTACTTATAAAACAGTAATTGACTCACAGATGTAGAAAACAAACTTATGGTTACCAAGTAGGAAAGGAGGGGTAGGGATAGATAAATTGGGAGATTGGAACTGACGTATTCACACTACTATATACAAAATAGATAAGCCATAAGGATCTACTGTATAACACAGAGAACTCTATTCAACACTCTGTAGTGACCTATATGGGAAAAGAATCTAAAAAAGAGTGGAGATATGAGTGTGGGTGTGTGTGCACGTGCAGCAGATGATTCTCTTTGCTGTACAGCAGAAACTAACAATATTATTAATAAACTATATTGCAATAATAATTAATTAAAAATGTATTTACAGATCATATTAATAAGCCACTTCTAACCCCTCTGTAAACAATGGCCACATATCCATGTTGTTGAGAACCATTGTCATAAGGAAAGTCTGGCCTCAGGTTTTTCCTCATGGCATGAGTGGAGTCTAATCCAGGGTTAGAGTCTCTCTAAGGAGGTGGGAAGTAGAGCTGGGCTTTAAATATAGTCAGTTGTGTTTGGGGTCCTGGCTTTCATGTTTGGTAATTGGTTATTATTATTTTTTTAAATAATGTAGCTAGCTACCAAAATCAATATATGAGAGCCGAACATTTTCTTTTTGAAAATGAAACAAACTACCTAAGGAAATAAATAAATGAGAGCCCCTGTTGACCAAAGATGTCAGCATAATGTAACTTCTACTGTGAGGCTCCTGAGATCTTTTATAAGGAAAAAATATCCTGAACTATCCAACCTAAAATCTTAAAATCTTTATTAGCAGGAGATTTGTGTGTGTTGGTGCAATTAGTAGCTTCTTCTTAAATCTACTTTGAAGGGTGAATATGATTTTATCACTTTTGTATAATGTCCACGGGCACTACAAAATCATATTCTATCACTGCTGCATGAGCTCCGATTCTCTACATTCCATAGAAAGCCTTTTACGTTGCTTTCTTATGTTTATAAACTAGGTGGAAGTGACTTGAGCCCTAGAATTTGCTAGACACCAAATCTTTTATTTGGAAGGCAGACAGAGAGTGAAAAGAGACATGATACACTTTGTCAAGCAAAACCAAATAGATTTTGAAATGGGACTGTCAAGCTTAATTAAAACAGAAACTCATTCATGACACGATATTTGACCTTCTAAGGAGAAGTGCATATCCCATGCAGGTGAGGAATGTGTGAATTGTCTCATATAAACAGTTTTTATACCCTTCATAACTTATTTTAGCAGTGACAGTGCGAGGTGGCACAATATACTGCACTATAAAATCACTATATTGCTTGGTGAAACTTACATTGGATTTGATCAGAAAAAGATATGAACTGTGTGTTGGTGAAAACATTCTTCATTGTTCTATAATGGGAAAAGAAGTAGTTAAACATCTCAGTGTGCTTGCCAAGTCCATTTATGGTAAATGCAATTACACACACAAAAAAGTCAGCAAATAAGCTTTACCTTCCTTGAAAATCTTTGTCTTATGAACTGAGTCATATTTCCCTTTTACCATGAGAAAGGATTTGGAAGAAACCCTTGGCATTTGCTCTAATTACGTTGTAATATTATTCATCATTCTTGATTCGAAAGCTCAATATCAGTATTAGTCACACCACACTGAGCTCTTTATTAACCAGAAATACGTGATATACTTTTTAAAACCATATACATTCAGATTCAATAGGCAGATGGTAGTTACTGAAAATTCCCCAAACTGCTGCAAGTTAAATTTAAACACAAGTTGATGGTTCACACATTTTGGTAAGGGACTTGGATAAATGGAAACTGAATTTGATGACATTTACAAATATTTTCACTGTTTTCTTGGATGATTGCTTGATTCTGATGTGGTCTTTTCTTTCCCCCTCCCCCCCTTCTCTTTTCTTCCAACTCTTTCCCAGGGAATTTACCGCATTAAATGAACAACAGATGAACTAACAACAGACATGGACCTCTAGACTGGATCTTTCATTGACTTACAGGCTCCAGTTACAGAATGGAAAAAGCTGTGAACCCCACATGCTGAGAATCATGAGTACGGTCCACATGTGTGAGGCCACAGAAAACAAAAAATTTGCTTCTCATTGGATTTTTTATTCAGGACAAACACTCTTCAAAGCATATTCCAGAAAATACTAATCTTATAGAAAAGGCCACATGGTCAGATATTTTGAGCAGTAATAAGGCTTGCTGCTGCTGCTACTGCTGCTAAGTCGCTTCAGTCGTGTCCGACTCTGTGCGACCACATAGACGGCAGCCCACCAGGCTCCGCCATCTCTGGGATTCTCCAGGCAAGAATACTGGAGTGGGTTGCCATTTCCTTCTCCAATAAGGCTTGCAGAGTTTTTTAATGGAAATAGTCTCATTTTGGTTCATCTTATTTAAGAATGTTAGAAGATTGTATGTAAAAATCCAGACTTCTGGTTCTCTAGAAAAACTGAGGACATGACAATACAGTATATCTATCCGCACACAGAAATAATTTCTTGCAGCTTCTATTAGTCAGCAAACGAGTGCTCCATTAGTCAAGGACCACTCAACATGTTTGGATTCTGGAAGCCTTTTACTTTACTCCCCCTGTTTTAGTCTTTCTTGAGGACACACAGTATCTTTTGATGTATTAAAGGCTCTGAGAATCCCTTCGACTACTTCTACTTTATTTTGTTGGAAAAAATTTCCCTAATATATTTGATTACAGAAATCTATTGCTCCACATTTTGGGATGTACTGTTCTAGATAAATCTTGGGATTTATGACTTCAGTTTTCACCTCTGAAATTTATAGATGAAATCAATTTGTAACGTATTACATGGTACATGGATATGGACCACAAAATTCAAGCAATTCTGAATTGTTGGTATGAATTTTATGCTACCTCCTAGAAAATATTTGTTAAAGTGTTTAGGAAGCTCAGATTTTGCAATAAGGTTTCCATTTCCATTTTTGGATGCTTCTATAGACATTCAAAATGCAGAACAAATCCACCTAGAGTATTTATATATTCAATCAGATTTCAAGGTATATTAGAAAAGATGAAGAAGCCTCTGGATTTTACCCAAAGGTTAACTGAAAAATCCACTCTAAGAGACTCACTGTGCCGCTGATCTAGTAACAGGCCCTAATAACACATATTCTGGAGAAAAGATTTTGGAGGGAAAAAACACACTTGCAGTGTGATATGATAAGTAACAGGAATGTACAGTAATATTACGCTCTACCAGAGTGCTAACATAATATCTATTTAAACAAGAATTTAAGTAGATAGTCTTTCTTAAAAGTGTCAGCTAAGTAACTCTAAAAAAAGAAGATGGACACAAATTGATCTTTGGGGGGCTGAGCCCTGTATGTATCATCCAGGTGACCACTATGGAAGCCCAATAATAGGATTTGACATTTCATCTTGCTGGCTGAGAACACTGAACTTCTAGTAATGAATTTCTAGTTTTCAAATATTAGAGTTGGAAATATTGGTTATGATAGCAGCAATGACCTTGTGCAAATAATTCTTGTGGACTATGTGTCGCTACATGAATGTTCTCTGGATTTGGCTAATGCTGATCGAGGGAAAATAAACGGCAAATGAAGAGGACACAGTGATTTAGAAAGAAGTTATTTAGCAATTTAATAGGGCTGTCCAACATTTGGTCACACAGATCATTCTGAAACCTAACTGCTTTAACAGTCTTTCCATCTCATCAGAAGAGATCTCTGAATACTCTTGGAAAAATCAAATCAAATGTAGAAAGAGGTGCCATGATAAGACTCAATGCTACAGCACTATGTTATTAATTATGTCAGACTTTGGATTTAATCAGAGGACATTTCTGCAGTTTAAGATAGCTATACAAAGCCTTAAGACACTGTATTTACAGAACTTAATACAGGGATCCATATTTGACCATCACTCTGCCAGAGTCTTAACAGCATGGTGGAGTGGCTCCCTCAAGAATCCTCATTTTTCTTATCTGTGGAAAAGCTAGTAGTTCTAAAAATATTTTCCTGGAAGAGGTTAGAACGGTTATATCAATTGAATATAAAGTATGGTTGTGTAAGCCAAGCTTGCATGCTAATATTGCACAGGATAGAAAACAATAAATCAGGATGATGAGCTTCCTCGGGCCATCTGGTAGAAACAGAAGGAAGCTCTTGACTCAGTGTTGTTTTGATGCCTCAGATTCCAGGAGTCCACCTGTAGCTGGCCTTCCAGTGTCAGTGCCATGCCCACCTCTCCAAAGGGCACATGTTTTCCTTGCCAATAGCAAAAGAAATGACAAGAAAACAAAACAAAACATCCAAAACTCAAAGAGGTACACCAGCCGTCTCAAACTGTGGTACAGTTCAATTCTTGAAGAGAATATATAATATTTCAAAATATTATGTATATACATGTATTTCAAGTGGTACAAAGTAACTATAGATCCAAATGAGAAGATAGTTGATCGTTCTTCGTAATCCCAAAAAATTTGCATTGAGAAAACCCATTTTTTTTCCTTAACCCACTCTCCATGGTACCGCCAAAACTTCGGGTCTTCTCACTCTAGGATACTCGGTGATACACAGTAAAATCACTGTGCTTATCTGGTAATCAGTCAAAGTGCAAATAAGAAATCCATTTGGCTTCTAATGTATAAGATGTTTTAACTTTTTAAAACGTATTTTCGCAGAGTTGGTTTTCCTTTATTACTATAACAGATGCTTCCGTTAGGTTCTTGGGTGAATCTGAAAGCAAAGAGAGAAAGAAAGAAAATTCAGGAAGAAAAGAAGGAAAAGAAGGCACAAAGAAAGATGATTAGGAGGAAAATTAAGGACACCAGGAATTTTTAGGATGTTGCTTCTTTCAGGTGCACTGAAATAAAAAATGTTCAAGTCTAGAGCAGCAGTTTTCAAACGATGATCAAAGCACATGCACAGGCCATCATATTTAATCAATTCATTACTTTTTGCCACAAGTGAGGACACAGACTCTTGGAGCAATGGTTAAGCAAGACTGCGGTCATAGGCATGCAACCTACGTAACTGTGGGGAGCCCCGTGCCGAAAAGGATTTCACACTTGGTTTAATGACCTACAACTGCCATCTTGAAATTCTTAGTAATTTTTAAAAAGGGGTTTTGTGTTTTCATTTTGCACTGAACTCTTTCTGTAAATTATGTAGTTATTCCTATGTCTGTCTGATGAGAATTTCATGAGAAGGAAATTCATTAGCCTCGTCATGTTGGTCACTCGTAAGATGCAGAGGGGTGGCATTAGGTGAAGTCATTGCCAAGGTTGGATCACATTTGTTGAGGAATTTAAGAGACCTTTGCAAGGTGAGAAACTGTTCCACTCAAACAATGATATCGTTTTCAAGGGCAATCAATGGTATACTTCTATAACCACTGATGTCATTCAATCCATTCAAATAATGGTCCCAAAGACTCATATTCCGAAGGATGCATGCATGAAGAATCACCGGTTTAGAGCATGATGATGGTTCTAATAAAGTTGAAGGTTCTATTTTAGAGTTCTAGGACTTAAAACAGTTTTCTTCATCATCTCTTAATTCTTTATAGCTTTAGAAACTGAGTATTCTGAGTCCAGGAGTGAAGTCCATTTAAAGCTTTCAGGGTTAGGTAGGAATGATAATACATGCTTGCATTCAAAAGTTGGTTGGGTCAGGGGCAGAATGTATAAGAAAACTTCACACATTTATTTTTTTACTCTTTCCATACAAATAACAGATACTTTAAAACTTTGTTTCTTATAGTCCAGTGGTGTTTATGACATTTGTTTTCACTGTCTTCTTTTCCACCAAAAGGAAGGAGAAAGAGATGTTTCTGAAACTGATCTGGAATTGCCTTTTAAAAAAAAATCTGTAATGACCCTCCCTCTCTCCCCATCCCACCCAACTTTCGGCTCTATTCTTCATGGAAGACCAGGGGCCATGTCATGACCATTATCACATTCCCAAGACTTTAACTTTAGATAATAGAGGTTTAATACTATTTATTAGTTAAAGAAATGAACGAGCACACTTGGATCATTTGTGGCAATTTTGATAGTATATTTTATTCTTTAAGAAGATAGCTTACTCTTCCTTCCTGCGATCTCTGAATACCACTCCCACTCCAGCCTCCCCTCTTTACCCATCATTTCTCTCTCTCTCTCAGACATTTCTTGCAAAACGAATGGACTAGAGATCAAGACTGTCAAGACTCTCAGAATCTTTCACGCCTGGTGGAATTTTGAGTGAAGAAGCTGGAATATGTCAAAGCTGGTATTTTACTCCTCAGTAATATTAAAAAAAAAACATTGGGGTGATTAGAATGGGTGGAGATATGCAAAGCCATTAGGAGGATAAGGCCAGGAGGCTGTGGACAAATGACTCTGGTGAATTGCACTGGGTGAGTCACAGGGCATGCCACATCTGAAAAGATGGCTATTGTGGTTAGGTGTGTAATCTGAGGGGTTAGGTTGCAATCTGAGGTCTGTAATTTACTCTTAGGGAATGAGACTTTACAGTGTACACTAACTGTTGATCTCCTCACTAATGTGAAAGACATTAACATACTTGGATGAAGGAAATCCAAAAAACTGCTTGATATTTCCCCAGATATAAAACCAGATTACGTTCTGGTATTTTAATCTACTAATTTTCCTTCCCAAGTGATTTTGCATTTGTCCTCATTTTATTCCCTTCCTCCTCCTGTCCCCAAACAATCATTGTTCACTTTCTACACATAAATTATTACAGCATTGTCAGACAACTTATTTCCTCAAAAGGGGAAGTCTAGCTTTCGGAATGAAGTCATTCTTCCTGAGTGCAAAAGGGAGTAGATTCATTCCTGAAAACATGGATGATAGCCTCTTCACCTGTCACACTTATGCTTTTCCTCCATCAGTTTACAGAAGAGAGATAAACCAATGGGTAGCCACAACCATAGGAAAAAAATCTCTAGTCAATATTTGGGCAGGTTAGTCTTGCTACAAACTACCTACAAAGCAATGTAATAATAAAAATTGAAGCCATGATCAAGTAGGAACAGGGGTAAAATTTAGCCAAATTACGTTTTTCATATAACAGTTTAAAGAAAAGGGATAAACTAATGGATATCTAAAATCATAGAAAGAAAATCTCTAGTCAATATTTAGGTAGTTTAGTCTTGCTCCAAATTCCTAACAAAGCAATTTGATAAAACAACTGAAGCTATGATCAAGCAGGAACAGTGTTAAAGTTTAGCCAAGAAACTTCACCCAGATGCACCAAGCTTCTTCTCAGAAGGCATCTATTTTACTGTGCCCATGCCATGTTTTTGGAGCACCTCTCAAGTGTAATTACTTTCTCTCCATGGTGTGGCATTCAGGAAGTTTCCTCTTTCCCTATGATTTATTCTGCCAAGTCTCCTGAAAGGGAAGCCTCTGCTTGATTCCACTTACCTTCTCTCCTTCTTTCTGAGTTTTATTGTCACCCAGATCCAATTTCCCCAAGATTTTCCTTCAGAGTGTGGCCTGTTACCCTGGCTAGTCTATATTCTGTGGTGTCTGGTGGGTTAAATGAAACACTGAATTTCTACTCTCTACCTTCCTTGAAAAATGAGCATCCTAAAAATTTAAATTAGGGCATACTTTAAACCATCTTTTGTTTATCGACATTTCAAAAAATGCTGAGAATTTTGGCTTAGTATGATTAGTTGGGAAGTTACTCACGTAATAGGGAGTTTATATGGAAAAAAAAATGTAGGGAGAAAAACTGAAGTCCCAGGAATCTTTCCTGCAAATTTCTTTACACTGAAGCTCCTTTTAAAAAATAAGTTTGCAGGAAATTCACAGTTGCCATTAGCAATCTGAGTATGTTTCTTCAGTTTTCTGCTTTTGTTTTTTTCTTAAAGAACTCTTTGAACCAATCTTACCCATAAAACAAAAAGAGGTGATTTTTTTATTCTTCTTTTCACTTTAATAATGTCTTTTTTACCCTAAAGATTACTTTTTAAAGAACAATGAAAACATATGATTCCTAATTAAAATACATCTGTGACTTAAACTTCTAAAAGTTAAGTTGCTAGAGTCAACATTTGAAGTGTGTAGGCATATTTATACTCTGATGGGAAAAAACACACAAGGCATAACTAGAAAAATTCATATAAAACCTATTTTTTAGAGCGTATGATCTAAGGACTGGTGTTAGCCATTTATATGGGATGGAGTGCCTGTATATATCATTTGGACTTAACTTGTGGCTTTTGTGTTTAAAAGTGTTTATTTCATCATGAATTTCTTTGTAAAGAAGGGGGAAGAAAATATGTCAATTGCAATGTTTGGGTTTTCGTAAGGTCTGAAACATTCAGCTTTTTCTATTGCCTTCTTTTTCCTTCTCTAAAGAGAGACTTGAGAATTCTTAGTTGGCTGACGTGCCACACACATGGCTATAGAGGACTCTCTTATTTCCTTGCCTGAAACAGATACACACACCAGAAACAGGTGCATCTTCTGCTTTTAAACTGCCTGTAAGGGTGATTTATTTCTCTTATACTGTTCAACTATTTGGATTGCGTTCAACCCACCTTGTGGCAGAGCGAACACAGTGCGTGCTTGACTCTATTACCATTATCAGATTCCACACCATACTTTGGTGATTCAGAAGAATGTCTAGGATGTATTACTGCAAGCATGATGGTTTTAAAATATACTCCATGAAAGCCAAATAAAAGAAAGTGACATGGGTCACAAATAAGCAGCACTAACGATTTCTCTCTTTTGTTTTATTTTCTGTCAGCCAAAGAGTCTTCTCATTGGTACTCTTGGAATTTTACATATCTAAATTCTGAAATATTTTGACTTGTGTTATTGTTCTTTAAGGAGTTTTAAGTCTGAAGGTACTATGAGAACAAGGATTACCATCAATATAGGGTGATTGGTTATCACTGGAATAGGGAATGGAGATTTGGCAGAGAGTATGTCAACAACATGTTCAAAACAATGGCTACTGATTTCCAACCATACTGGATAAAATCCAGAGTAGCTTAAAACTAACTTGCAAGGGTATCTTCAAATTATCTGGTAAAATCATCTTCATGAAAAATGTAACCAAAGGGAAACCAAAAATCCATACTCCAGACCAGCTAATTAAGATGACTTCTGGAGTAAGTAGCACAAACTAGGTTCAGTTTTAAACACTCTCTTCTGTAGATGTTTCATTGGAATGAAATACAATATTCCAGATTGACTTCTTGGCACCTTCAATTTGTAGGTTAACAAGATAGGATGGTTTCGACAAGCCTTCTGGCTGCAAGCCAGGGAGGTAGAGCCATTTACTAGCTAATGTGGTCAGTATAGGCAACCAAACTAGAAAAACAGAGTCTTCACTTATAAAAAGTTTCATAAAGTGTTATGTTTTCTGCATCATAAAAATCCAAGAACCAATTTTATTTTTTGAAAGGAAAATTCTGAGAAGAAAGACCAGGTTAAGACTCATGATTTAGGGGCTGGAATCAGATATGCCCTTTGAAATTCAGATCATTCTTTTGGAAACTTACAAGTTCAACACATTGGAATTTTAACTAGTGGAGCTTGCTTTAAAAACTACCCAATACTTGCAACATATACACAGATAGCAGGGCTGATATTCTCATGGTTCATGTACGTATTACCATACTGACTTAAAATACAAATAGACTTTTGTACTAATAGACTTTTGTATAGTGAATAGTTACCATCTTGCATACCCTAAAGAACCCCCCTCGGTACCCCCATTAAAACTTTCAAACTTTCTTATCAACCAGTAACTACAGAGTCAACAACTGGCCTAGACTGGCCTCTCTAACCTGTTCCAGCCTCATGACACCAGTTCTGATGGGCTGGGTAGCCTGATACACATCATTACATATTTTGAAGCCAATTCCTGCTTCAACCACACAAAGCAAAGAACAATTATTCACATCAGAGAAACCTTTCATTTCCCTAAAAGAGCATCAAAAATTCCTTTAAACAACCTTTAGAAAATGGCAGTACTTAAATGCAGAACTTTTTAGAAAACCATCTGGATGAATTAGGCAAGATCCTTATTTTATTATCTATTCTGAGCACCAAAGATGTCCAATGCATTATCCAAATACCCGCCTCACTGCCCCTCTTCCCTTTGGCGATGGCAGCCTAGCTTTGTTTATGAGTCCATAACAGAAACACTAAACTGCTCAGGATGGAGAAGTCAAGTTCAATCTCTAACTTCTCTTTGATGGATGGACACTGATCTGAACCATCAAAAATAGTTTCTGCTGGGGAAAAGGCTTCTTTCTCTCTTGTTCGAAGCTTCTCTGGGTGTTCTTTATACAACACAAAGGCAAACAGTACAGTCTGTAACATGCATGAGACATTTCCAAAAAAAGAAAACAACTTACTCTTGTGGTCTTGATTTTATTGCCTGTAGCACACATCCATCCAGAATTATCAGGGAGTGTCTTACACTCTTCTCCTTCTAGACAAGGCTCCATCTCACACCACCATTTCCCGATCACAATGGAGGCTGTGCAAAGACAGGAAACAAGTTTGTTTGCAATTCATCCAATCTGGGCATGAGACTGTGTCCTTCTATAGATGTTAATGTTCTATGAGATGCATTAGGTCCTTTTGAACCTTTCATGATTGGGTAAGAACACTATTAAGAAGAGTAAGATTTTAACTTAAAACATCTTAAAATGCAAATACAATGATGCTGTCTGGTTTCATCAAGCTACATTTTGTCCAGAATCTCCTTGTATGATGAAAATACGAAGAATGGCGACATTCACTTTTTAGAGAAACTTCTGTGTTAGTTTTGTAGATCAAGGATTTGGTACTTTCTTTTCAGTGTGAGGGACAAAAGGACTAAATGTTCTTTAGAATGACTGACTGAGCTGTTCTTTTTCAGAAAGGCCAGTTTATTCACCCCCAGCATTAGGGTTTATCTCCCAGCCTAGGGTCTTTGAGAATTTCAAAGGCCTACTGAAAAAAGAAAAAAAAAAAAATTGATGGAAAGTACAAAAGAAAGCCTGAGAAATTAAAACCAACAGTGATAATAAAGGAAACTATTTGTTTACAGTCAAAAGTATATTCGATGTGAGCTTTCACTGTGTTTCCTTTCAATGTGTTTGAGGGGATATGAGTGGAAATTTAAAACCTGAGCCTCTGATAAAACAGCTCTACTTTTTAGGGTGACACCAAGGATGACCACATTAGGAAGCTGGCGACGAATTTAGTGGCTGGATTTATAGCACACTTTTTTGGATAATGAGATTTTATAAAACTAAAGACTGGATTCACTCAGTACAAATTAAGCAGCCCCAGAGCTTTAATATCTTGAGTGAAAATGATTTCTGCATAAGCATTGGTTGTTTCTGAGGATCCTCAGGGCATTGGCTTTTTTATTTTTATTTTTTTATCAAATTCACCTGGCTTTTTCATGAAAAATCCTTAACATATCTGTGAGTGTTTCTTTTGTGATACTTTCCAAATGGCTGTCTTTACACTGAACTGGAACTCTAGGTCTTTATAAAAAAAAAAAAAATAGAGTCACTTTTCAATCCCTCACATTCCCACGTTGTCTCTACCATGATGTTTTGTCTCAAAACAACAAAGAACCCACAGGACATCTCTTGATATCACAGGGCATTAATGTTAAAATGAAATGGAGTTCATGGTATAGGGAAGCAGGAGCATATTAAAATTCTCTATCCATCCAGCGTATATGAGAGAGATCAGACTGCTACCTCAGAAGCAGAATGGCTTAAACATCCAGACATTTATCTGCATTTAAGTTTCCCTCTTCCACATTTTTCTTATTTCACACTTCCTCTCCTTTAGAATTCAGTCTTCCTCAAACTTCCCTTTGAAAAACAATTATTCTGCAGGATTATATATGCAAAATCATATCTTCTCTATTTTATGGTCAATTTAAAGATTTTTTTTCCCAAGGGTAACTTTGCCTACATTTGATATATACCTTACATGTAGACGGACTTCCCTGGTGGCTCAGATAGTAAAGTGTCTGTCTACAATGCAGGAGACCCGGGTTCAATCCCTGGGTTGGGAAGATCCCCTGGAGAAGGAAATGGCAATCCACTCTAGTACTATTGCCTAGAAAATCCCATGGACAGAGGAGCCTGGTATGCTACAGTCCATGGGGTTGCAAAGAGTCAGACACAACTGAGCAACTTCACTTTACATGTAGACTAGACCAAATCACAGAAAACACAACTCTATTGGATAGAGCAAGCAGAGGAAGTAAAATCTTGCGTATTGTTCTATCCATATGCAAAACAATGTGATATTTTTGAAAAACTTGGACTAAAAACAGGAAACACAAATCCTCTACAGCAAGAGTCTCCAGCCTCTGGACTATGGACCTGCTTCACCTTCAGATAAGCAGTGGCGTTACATTGGAAATAAAGTTCACAAAGGGCTTCCCAGGTGGCTCAGATGGTAAAGTACCTGTCTGCAATGCAGGAGAATCAGGTTCAATCCCTTGGTTGGGAACATCCCCTGGAGAAGGGAATGGCAACCCACTCCAATATTCTTACCCAGAGAATTCCATGGACAGAGGAGCCTGGCGGGCTACAGTCCATAGGGTGGCAAAGAGTCAGACACGACTGAGCGACTAACACAAAGGGCACAGCAAATGTAATGCTCTTGAATCATCCTGAGAGATTCCCCCACACCCAGTCTGTGGAAAAACTGTCTTCCACTAAATCAGTCCCAGGTACCAAAATGGTGGGGATCACTATTCTAGAGTGTCCAAAACGACTATGAACACTTTGAATAATTTTCTTTTTAATAGTAGGATTCAGCATCAGGATATGGAGTAGAAGAAGAATCTTGTTATGAATTAAGAGGCCTTATTTGTATGAACAAATAGGTTGACAATACTAAACAGAGAAGCATATATTTTGGAAGCAAGAAAAGCATATGTAGTGTTAAGGGGAATAAAACCACATGGCAAAGCTTTCAGGAACGTAAGATACAAGTCAGTGTTTGGCAGTGCTTCTTGAGAGCTTCCAGGTTGAGGCTCCCTTCTGGCTAGAGTTCGGTCACACACAAGCCAATGACACTTGCCACGCTTGTCCCCTTAAAGCCCACCTAATATTTCAGTATTGTGCCCTGCATCTCAACCATCAAGAACAGAGACCCTATGATCTTTGCTCGGAGGGGAAACTGCCTTTCCCAAAGGTCTTAGATTTAGCATTTGTCCCCCTCCATTCACAGAGGCTCACAGATAATGAACAACTGCTGGTAAGGTCAGCCGTTAGTATCTTTGCCTCTTTCTAAAGGACCCCATTCTGTCTTCTTCAGACTGCTCTTTGCCCTCTCACAGCTGACCTACTTTGTTGCAAGCTAACAAAGCAGCTTCTCCCCTTTCTCTCAAGCATTAATATCTCCCGAATGAACATGTAGGCTGTAGGAAAAGGAATGCACCTCAAATCCTGAGTATCACTTTTAATTCAAGTTTATAAAGACCCACCAGCATGGAGGGAAAGAGAAAAAGCTTTTTTAAGAATAAAAATGTCCCAGATCTGCCGATGGTCTTGAAAAATTCGTATTACAGTTGCTTCTTCTACATGGAGTTTGATGATTTGGTATTCCCTCCGGCTTTTTATAATCTAGTTCATTTTTCCAGGATTGCTTTTCTTAAGATGCTATTAGACCTGTGTTGTTTCTGCTTTGTGCATTACACAGTCATTTTAATACCTATTATTTTATGGCCTAGGTCAAAATATAGTTTCTCGTCCCCCCACCTTTTTTTCTGAACTCACATTTCCTGAAATATCTTTTAAAAAATTCACAAAGAAAGGATTTAAAAATTGCCTTCTCTTCTCCCAATTTGGAAGCTACTGAAAACCTTCTGAATATTGGACAAGGAATGAACAATTGGATTTAATAAAATGAGCTAATATTAATGCTAGTTAGTTGTTTTTAATAATTTTTATTACAGAGATAAGTATAATAATAAAACTGTAAATATAAATAATTCTAAGATAACTTGCATTATAATGGTCAGTTCAATAATACAAGTGATAACTGACATTTCTGAACACTTCTTGTGTGTCTCTCTGTTAGATACTTTTAAATGTATTATTTCAGTCTTCAAAGCAATCTTACGAAGTAGATATCATGAGACTGTTTGTTTTTTTAGATTAAAAAAAATAAAGCCCAGAAAGGTTAAGTAACTTTCCTGAGTTTACACAGGTAGAGAAGTTCAGAAATTTACACAAGAATTCAGGCCTGCTTGACCACAAAAACCCATGATTTGCACCATGATAGTGCTAGCTTATTTTAGTTGTGAGTTTAAAAATCATAGTTCTCTAAGAAAAACATGTATTGACTTATGAATGGATGAATGAATTCTTTCTGCTGTATTATTATTGAAAATAAATTCTGTATCAACCTGAACACTTGCAGAAAACAAAAACATTCAGTTTTTTTGCAAAATTAACTTAAAAAATAATTTGGGAAGGAACAGTTGATCACACTTGTTTTTTCCTAGTCTCAGCTACATGTTGCTTCATTTGTCATAGCATTTTAAGAGAAATTCCCACTAGTGAACACTTTGTGAATCCATAAGAAACATATGAGGTAGATGCCTAACTGCTCTAAGAACTTTTCTCTCTTAGAACTGAATTAAATATCAGCTGCAAAACCCAACTCTCTCTTATCTGTGGTGATTATGAAAAAGAACCTTAAAAGTCCCTTTTAACCCTGGGATTCTGAGATTCTATGAAAGTGCCATGTTCAGGAAAATATCTGATCTTCAACTTTTTCAAGAATGTTCATCTATCCTTGAGAGATTCTTAAAATCACTTAGGCCACTTTAATCATGAGTCTTGATTTTGCCCTTATACCAGGTCCTATTGCTATCAAGCAGAAGAGAGACTATAAAAGGAGAGTGAATCCATCTTTTGGTGATCAATTGTAAATGGAGCAGAAATCCCGTTTTTTTATTTTTTGGGTTGTCGTTCACTGTGAGGAACTTCCCCATGAAAATAGAATGGGATATAATAATCAATGGGTTTAATATATATTTTAAAAAATACTGTCTAAGAATTGTCCTTTTTAAAAATCATTTCAGTAGATATGTTTGAGTTGTGGTTCAGCAAATATTTATTGGGTACTTTGCCTAGTCAAAGCTCCCTGATTTGCTGAGAGTAATAAAATAATGAACATGACATTGTCCCTACCCTAAGAGCCCACAGCTTAGCTCAGGGTTTTTCAATATGAACACTATTAGCATTTTAGCATGAATTATGGTAAAGAAAAATAAATGAACAAAAAGTGTTCCTCCAGTAGTAAATATTATAATGTACTAGAACAGCAGCCTCACGATTGGGAGGAGGAAAATAGAAACTCTTAGTAAGGTTGTAGAAGTTTCTTAAAGCAAGGAGCCTGAGCTTAAAAAAAATTGTTTTGTCATTAACTTATTTTTTAAGGAAAGGTAAATCATTGAATATTCTTGATTTTCCAAGCAAAGGGAGGACCTATTTATAGGGGTGACTGGGGGAAGATGAATTTGGCAGTGATATGCAAGATGCAAGAAGGAAGAAGCAAGCACCTGAAATGCCAGGTAAGCACAGCTGCATTCAGACAGAGAAGCGACAGGTCTTGATTTTTGGATGCCTGCTCTAGAATCGTGAAGTATGGTAGAGCGGAAAGTGATGTTAGGAACAAGTGGGGGAAACACAGTTGCCAGTATCTCAACCGTGTTAATTGTAATCCTAACCACACTGGACACTAATTATTAACTTATCAGCTCATGTGCCAGGGGCTTCCCTGGTGGCACAAGGGTAAAGAATTCGCCTGCCAAACAGGAGACCTGGGTTTGATTCCTGGATTCGGAAGGTCGCTTGGGGAAAGAAATGGCAACCCATTCCAGTTTTCTTGCCTGGGAAATCCCATAGACAGAGGAGCCTGGCAGGCTACAGTCCATGGGGTCGCAAAGAGTAGGGCATGACTTAGTAACTCAACAGTGACAGCAAACAGTTCATATGCATGCATACTCCCTCTACTCACTAAGTAGTGAATTCCTTGAGGGCACAGATCATATTACATTCATCTTTGAATGGCATACAGTAGCTTAAGACAGGTTCATTCACTCATAAGTGAATGAATAAAACAATGAAACAATAAAGAGAAAGAAAAAATAGTGACTATTTCAAAGGATTGTGAGGTTCACATGAGAAATTCATCCCAAGCACTTAGTATTGTCTAGCATTCAGCAAATGTTTAATAAATATTAGCTATCATTATCATCAGCATCATTTTAGTACTCAAAAGAATAAAATCATTCCCAAAGAGAAAAGGCAGTTCTTCACAAAGTTAGCAACTACACCATTGTTCTTCAATATTATGCTAAACTCTCAGCTTGCTTCTATGAGAGTTTGAGCATAAATTAAATGATTGAACATATGATTGCATTCATGTTCCCAGAAGTAGGTTATAAGTACATCAATCATGACAAATTTCCAGGCTCATTTTTGTGCAACATGTCACACAATTTAAAGCAATGGCTGGGACTCCATTAGAAGAATGGGACAGCTCTCCAGCCTCCATTTTTGCACAGGTTGTTGGAACAGCTGTTACGAGGCTCTTCTTCAAAAGACCTGCAGTGACTCCCTGTTTGTGATTGTCTTTATCAAAGGAAACAGAAAATTAAAGGCACTGAATACCATTGTCTGTTGATATTCTGAGCTCCCTCTTTCCTGTAAGCTCACATTTAAGAACTGGATCCAGTTTGGAGGGATTGGGGAATGGTTAAGACTCTAAACTCTTGGGTATGTGATAGAGAGACTCAGGTTTGAACCTTAACTCCATCACTTATTGGTAGAATGGCTTCTGAAAGTTCTTTGGTTCAAGTCTCAGGTTCCTGAGTTATAAATGGAGTTAATAAAAATCACCACTGTAATTGTGAATTTTAGATGAAATAAGATACTTAGCATAATACCTAATAAGCTTAAAGCTCAACACAGGGAAAATTATTACTATTATTTATCCATGTGTTCTAGCCAGCTATGTATGCATTCATGCAATTGTCTTTACAGAGAATGAGTGCCTTTTTTAATGGAAGTTTATCCCAGTTTTGTGAGACATATATTTTCTTTTTTACTGTACTGATTAGACTGTACTACTTTATAGGACCTATAATATATTTCAGAGACATATACAGAATTAATAGCTGATGATAGAATTGATAAGCATTACTTCTCTTCTACTAATTCTATTCTAGTGCTTTTCAAACTGAGGCAGTTTTATCCTGGTGAGGGTAGAGGTGAGGATGTGGATTATGAAATGGGCCATACTTAAAGCCACAAGATAAATGTGGTACAGTCTCCTCGAGTAATAGTTTTCCTTGAACGTATTTGAAGAAAAAAGTTATCTTTTATTCATTTGAAAACTATTCATTAAGTATTGTGCTGGACATAAAAGAGACATGGTTTTTACCCCAAAGTGGCACACAATCTCTTGTGGGAGATATACACTGTATGTAATGATGGGGTAACATGTGTTTACAAACTGTGATATGTAGAAAAATACTATGTGCTTTAAGGGAAACTAAACTGATCTGATTTAGAGTGTCAGCATGACGGCAGGAAAGAAGTCCTCACTGAGGAGGTAATCTAACCACCAAGTAATCACCAAAGTATCTTCATTCGGAAGCAAATAAATACATTTCTTATGAGGTAAAAGGTTAACTTTACCTGAATTATAAGATAAAACACAAAAAAGTATTGTACTTGTCATGGGCTGTCTTATCAGGATGCAGGGTATCATCTCCACTGCTTTAGGGGGGAAAAAAAAAGGCTGTCTGCTTGGTAAGAGAATTCTCAGACCCTTTGCCAGTTTAAGGGAGCACTCCTAATTCCTGCCAGCAGTAATATCCTTCTTTGTGGTCTGGACACCAGGACTGGAGTCTCTGGTTTATTTTGTGCTTTTAATACATGACAACTCTCTTCACACATCCACTTATAATTCAAACACTGGATGCTAGTCTTGCTTTCCTTAAACTGATGCTTTTATTTTTGAGTTTAATTCATATATATATATATTGAATTTATGTAAGTACATAATTTAAAATATATGGTTAAGAAAGAACACAAAGTATCAGTTATTAGACAAAAAATCCTGTACATTTCTCATATTCTCAAATTTAACATTTTATGTTAAAGACTAACTCTGAAGTTTACAGTAAATAGGAAGTGAAATCTTGTTGTTCTTATTTTTTCCAACCGTAGAAAACTTTACATTTTCCCCTCCTTAATTTTAAAAGTAATAAATATTCTTTTCTAGAATTCAAAGCATACAGATAATTAGAAAAAGGAACATAAACCTAATTGCATTAGGCAGAGATAAATTGCTCCATTTGGGTATGTTTTTCCTAGAATTTCCCTCTGAGTATTCATGACATAGCATCCAAAATGATCTTTAAAAATGCAAATAATTTCCTATCATTCATCTCTTTAATCCAACAGTCCCCATTATAGAGAATAAATCCTAAACTCCTTACAATGGCTTTCAAAGATCCACATCACTTGCCCCCTCCTATCTCCCAACCCACATTTTCCACCATCCCTATCTCCACCCATCTCCCCCCATTTTGTTACCATCTCTCTCCCCCTTTAGCTTTTTTGCACACCTGTAAAGCTCTCTTTTTTTTATTTGGCTACCCACCTGTCTGGGCTATGTTTTCCCAGAATTGACATCCTTGTTGCTGCTGTTGCTAAGTCGCTTTATTCGTGTCCGACTCTGTGAGACCCCATAGACGGCAGCCCACCAGGCTCCTCTGTCCCTGGGATTCTCCAGGCAAGAATATTGGAGTGGGTTGCCATTTCCTTCTCCAATGCATGCATGCATGCTAAGTCGCTTCAGTCATGTCTGACTGTGTGCGACCCCATGGACAGCAGCCCACCAGGCTCCTCTATCCATGGAATTCTCCAGACAAGAATACTGGAGTGGGTTGCCATTCCTTCTCCAGAATTGACATTGCTGCTGCTGCTGTAAGTCGCTTCAGTTGAGTCTGACTCTGTGCGACCATATAAACGGCAGCTCACCAGGCTCCCCCGTCCCTGGGATTCTCCAGGCAAGAACACTGGAGTAGGTTGCCATTTCCTTCTCCAATGCATGAAAGTGAAAGGTGAAAGTGAAGTCACTAAGTTGTGTCTGACTCTTAGCAACCCCATGGACTGCAGCCTAGCAGGTTCCTCCGTCCATGGGAGTTTCCAGGCAAGAGTACTGGAGTGGGTTGCCATTTTCTTCTCCATCTCCTATCCCCTATTATTGGAAAGTCGTCTTTTTTGGGGGGGGGGAGTTGGTTGCTATTAGAAAGGATGCTTATATGAATGACCTTGCACATACATCTTTGCAACGTATTTATTTCTCTAGCATGAAATCCAAGGAGCAGAATTTCTGAGTCAAAAGGTTAAAAAAAAAAAATGTCTGGTGCTTGGGCTTCCCTGGTGGCTAAGATGGTAAAGAGTCTGCCTGAAGTGCAGGAGACTCGAGTTTGATCCCTAGGTCAGGAAGATCCCCTGGAGAGGAAGTGGCAACTCATTTCCAGTATTCTTGACTGGAAAATCTGATGGACAGAGGAGCCTGGCAGGCTACAGTCCATGGGGTCTCAAAGAGGTGGACATGACCAAGTGATTTCACTTTGGTGCTTGTGATATTTATATCATCAATGAGTCCTTCAGAAACTTGATACTAACTGGTATTTCCCACCGAAAGTACCCATTTCTCTGCACAGCTACACCAATACTTGTTTGCATTGCTAATGATTTCAGTGAATTGTGGATTTTGTTTGTCTTTTGAGGGGTAACAAGTTACAGGAACATGTTGCTTACCTAGCGAGCCTAGTTAACTGCCAACTTTCATAGTCCAACTTGACTATCAAAAGAGTGACCTAATACAATAATAAGGTCTCAATTTATTTGTGAATAATTCCTCCTTGAAGAAATCTGACTGAGAGCGCTGTCACAGAATAAAGAGAGAATGGCATAGTGAAGGCACTAAGCCCCAAACAAAACCAAAACCACTACGTTGGAGTCCTTAGTGTGCTCTGATATCTCCTGGAGGTCTCCAGTGGATAGTATGTGGCTACTGCACATGGATCGCTCAGGCTTAGCCAACCTGGTGTGGAAAATCTTGCTATTTCTGAAAGAACAAGCACTTATGCTGTCCTTCTGAAATTCTGTGTCCCTATGGATTGTAAATTCAATCCGTTTACATTCATGGCAATAAATGGGGAAAGGGGTTAACACTGATGTGGGTATAAAGAGGAACTCCACAACGGTTCTGCATTTTAAATCAAAGGGGAAATCAGATTTTAAAATGATATTTACAAGCAACTTTCAAGACACTTATACATCTGTATACTTTTGGATGCTAGCTCTCTGTTCTTACAATGTAGGAAACTGCTCCTTGGAGGGATATTTTTATTTCTCAATTTGAAAAGGTAACTTTAAAGGTTATTATTAGATTATATAATATAGTTTATTTTCTAGACTGGCTACAGATTTAATAGAATCAAATAATATTAGTTAAGTACCATTTTTTCCTTTTCATAGGTAAGGTAATCACTTTTACAGTTATTGACATACAAAACTATCACTTTGGTTGGTTCCAGGTTATAAGCAATCTCAAATATTAAATTACTCTCAGAAAATTCTTGGCATCAAGATCCTTTGCAAAACCAGTGCCTGCTATCTGAGCTGTAATGGGAAAGTTGCACACTGATCGTAAGGTCTTTCATTTTAATTTTGCTCCCACTAGAGAAGATTGATATAAATAAAATTTAAATAGAAGACATATTTCAGATGCCAGCAGTAGAAAAGACTTTGTCAGCCTAATGAAAAGGTATCAATTTTCTCGATTTTATTCAATAAACTGTGAGTCATTTTCTAAATGGATTAGATTAAAGGCAAGTTCAAACTCCCAGTGAGATGTTCTTGGCACTGAGGGAGACTTCAAACAAGGGAGAGAGAACAGGACACCCGGAACCTCTTAGGCCTCTTCAGATCTTTGCAAATTGACAGTAAGCTGGAGAGAAGTGTCTCAAACATGACTTTACCTATTGCCTTAGAAGCCAAATCCTGGGGAATTGAATGGGAAACATTGTTTCTCTTATTTCTTTAGGATGTTATGTGTGGTTGGTCAAAGTACAACTGAGAGCATGGAAATATGGGGAGGACTGAAGCTGAGCCCCGAAGAATTGATGCTTTTGAACTGTGGTGTTGGAGAAGACTCTTGAGAGTCCCATGGACTGCAAGGAGATCCAACCAGTCCATCCTAAAGGAGATAGGTCCTGGGTGTTCATTGGAAGGACTGATGTTGAAGCTGAAGCTCCAATACTTAGGCCACCTGATGCGAAGAGCTGACTCATTGGAAAAGACCCTGATGCCAGGAAAGGTCAAGGGCAGGAGGAGAAGGGGACGACAGAGGATGAGATGGCTGGATGGCATCACCAACTCGATGGACATGAGTTTGAGTGAATTCCGGGAGTTGGTGATGGACAGGGAGGCCTGGCGTGCTGTGACTCATGGGGTAGCAAAGAGCTGGACACGACTGAGCAGCTGAGCTGAGCTGAAGCTTGGATGAAGAGCCTATGGCAGTCAGTGCTTTATACGCCTGTCTCATAAATGTTTGATAAAATAAGACAAAAACACACTGTGATGCTACCATGCTCACACAGTCTCTGGGGAAGACTTTGATGCCTTCTGATTTATTATAATTAATTTAATTTCAGAAAACATAACCCAACTTTCACGTGAGGATGAGATGTGTAAACCCTGATCACAGAGTGCTCTTGAATCTAATTTTATTTGTGTGTATGTGTTTGAAATGGCAAAATATTTTGATAACTGGTTATCTTTATAATTCAGCAAGAACTGTGCAGTATCTTTTTGGCATATGTCTTCACTCACCAATCCCTTGAGAAATGCAAAATAACAATTGGTGCTTTCTTTATGTTTTCTTATACAATGCCCTACAACTAGAATGGTCAATTTGGTGGAATTGTTGTGATAGTTTGGAAAAGTTCAGCTTCATTTATCAGAAAATAGCTATAGACTATATGTTCTATGCTTATCATCATTCAATATAGGCAGTCTGAGTGACATAAAAGTGATGTCAAAGCTTTACGATGAGTTTAAGGTAGATGAGCAAATGAAAAATGATATAAGGTCCTTATTTTTAAATACCTAATGCCTAAATATCAAACAAATTTATTTAAACAACCAGAATTAGCCTTTAGAAATTACTACATATATGGGTAAATTCACAACATTGACAGTTTGCAGCTTTTCATGTTCATGATGATAGTAAAAGGAAGGCTAGAAAATCAAAGAAAGCCAGCAATATAAATGTTGCAATGTTTTCGATGCAACCAGCTGCAAAAAGGTCAGAATGATAGTTCTACTGCCTCAAGCCACACATCCTTACTCTTCATGCTAAATTGAAAACCTCTGCTGCTAAGTCACTTCAGTCATGTCTGACTCTGTGCAACCCCATAGACGGCAGCCACTAGGCTTCTCTGTCCCTGGGATTCTCCAGGCAAGAACAGTGGAGTGGGTTGCCATTTCCTTCTCCAATGCATGAAAGTGGAAAGTGAAAGTGAAGTCGCTCAGTCGTTCTCGACTCTTAGTGACCCCATGGACTGCAGCCTACCAGGGTCCTCTGTCCATGGGATTTCCTAGGCAAGAGTACTGGAGTGGGTTGCCATTGCCTTCTCCATGAAAACCTCTGCTGCTGCTGCTAAGTCGCTTCAGTCCTGTCCGACTCTGTGCGACTCCATAGATGGCAGACCACCAGGCTCCTCCGTGCCTGGGATTCTCCAGGCAAGAACACTGTAGTAGGTTGCCATTTCCTTCTCCAATGCATGAAAGTGAAAAGCGAAAGTGAAGTCCCTCAGCTGTGTCCGATTTGTAGCGACCCCATGGACTGCAGCCTACCAGGCTCCTCCGTCCATGGGATTTTCCAGGCAAGAGTACTGGAGCGGGTTGCCACTGCCTTCTCTGTGAAAACCTCTATGTTTACCTAAATTGGAAGCAGGAGGTAACGTGTTCCTAAAATTCAACAGCAATACCTAGAAGCCAGAAAAGTACTTCTCCATCTGAGGGCTACAGACCTCGGAGGAGGTGGGGACGACTGTGGTTACCATGGTGGTTTGTAGAGTCTTCTTGAATTTAGTAATTTTGACTGATTTTTATTTTTTGTATTTACTATTTCTTTATGTCAGGTGGTACTACCTTTTCATTTTGATTGTGGAAATGGCTGCACAGTCTTCCTCTTCTTCTGTGTCCACCCTTTAAAATGTGACTTCACCTCTCCTTGCATCGGGAAGTGAATGAAGTCTATTTCCTCACTCCTTTTGTCTGGGTTTGGCCACGTGCTTTGTTTGCCTAATTAGAAGTTAGCAAACACTACAGGAAGATCGAAAATACTTTTGCTTGCTTGGGGCTTGCTGCCCTCTGGAATGCTGAGCTGACCATGATGAAAGGTCATGTGAGCTGAGAAAAGCTCTCCGATCTGATGCCCTCCTGGAGTAATTAGCCTGCCGACCATCAGACTGTGGCTGAGGCCATCCTAGACCCCAGTTCTACAAAGTTCAGTGCTAGCCTGCTCCTTACCTGCCCCCTCATCTGCCACTTCCTGTCTTGAATATTTAAATGACAGCTGCAACTTCAGTGGCTCTCACCAAGGAACGTTCAGGAAAATGGCTGCAAGGCTGGCACTTATGTCATTAAATCAACATCAACAATCCAAGCCTCTGGACTTCTTGTTATCCGAGAAAAATCAATTCCTATTACTCCAGATATTACAGTCGGGGATTCTGTTACTTGCCAGCTAATACAATCCTAAGTAAAACTGAAGGTATTTAATAAATATCTGGACTGCCTGAATGAATGAATGAATGCAGATACTTGTGCCTAGGCCAGATCCTGCCATTTCTATCCACCTACTAAATATTCACGATCGTCAAAGAGTGACCTTTTATTTGGCATTCAGATTCAGAAATTCAATTGACATATAGACAGTCCTGAGAGTGGTTTTCTGTCCTCATTGTGTGTGTCTCCAATTTGCATGCACAGTCACACCTTCCTTCACAACTCACCAGATGTGGAAGATATCAAACTAGCATAGCTGTATGTAAATTAGGCATTTTCCCAGAGCAATTCAGTGTCAGTGGTAATGTTGAATTTTCTTAATTACAATCCAGATATGCTCACAATGGAGTAATACTAACTGTTATGGTCTAGAGAAGCTAAATTCAATTTTGCTAAACTATTAAGATTCATTTCGATGTACTATTTGAGCAAGAAAAGGAACACATATAGAAACTGCTCTCATGGCGAAGTATTTTCTGAGGCTGGCTGGAGCAAAGAAAGAAATTGGGAAAGGACTGAAAATCAGCCATCAAAAGAAAGAGAGAAACAAAGCAACAAAAGCAAGGGCTTCTAGTATTTATTTATTGTTGATTTAAAATCATTTTCCATTCTACCTGTAGCAGGCTGAAATGGATCTCTACCTGAGTCCCAGCCAGTAGGAGAGAGTTTGAAAATTTATTTGAATTGATGTGATTTGGGGAGAAGACAGGCTTAAGGAATTTTTTTCTAATGCTCTGAGTTTATAAGTTGGCTTGAGTCTCAAGTACCAAGCTCAAACACCATTTTCATTTCAATTTCTGAGATGACAACTTTTCTCAAAGAAAAAAATTATCACTGTAACAACAGGGCTTAATGTAAAATTCTGAGTAAAGGTGTACTGCTTTCTGTTATCGGAGAAGGCAATGGCACCCCACTCCAATACTCTTGCCTGGAAAATCCCATGGATGGAGGATCCTGGTGGGCTGCAGTCCATGGGGTTGCTAAGAGTTGGACATGACTGAGCGACTTCACTTTCACTTTTCACATTCATACATTGGAGAAGGAAATGGCAACCCACTCCAGTGTTCTTATCCGGAGAATCCCAGGGACAGGGAAGCCTGGTGGGCTACCGTCTGTGGGGTCACACAGAGTCAGACACGACTGAAGTGACTTAGCAGCAGCAGCAGCTTTCTGTTATACGATTTTGTTGGGTCATAAGAGCCCCTTTCTATAAGAAGGAATATACTGAAATTACCTCCTTTCAATTGTAAGTCTTATTTTGCAAACTTTCTTGAACAATGTCTCCCCTCAATGCAGAGAGTTAAAGCACGTCCAGTACGTAAATCCACAAAACACACTCATCCTAAGATCAATTCATTTCTGAAATGCATCAGCCTAGAGCATAGTTGATATAAAACCACTAGGCAATAATCTGGAATCTTTTAATTGGCCATTTCCTTGGTCTTGTGCAGTTTAGACCAAGAAGCTTAACATCTTGAAACATATAGGCACAAGTAGACATATCAACTTGCAACATATAGACACATCAACTTATACTATTTGGGAGCTGAGAAGTATTACTGACATTTTAGAGAGGAGGAAATGGAATCAAAGGAGGGTTAGGTAACTTGCCCATGTTCACACTGTTAGTAAGGGGAAGAATTGTGAATTAGCTGAAGCAACCTTCTCCAGAGCCAATGGAAGGCTTGGGAAAGTGCTGCCTGATGTAAATGTGGAAGGATGAATAGTAATTTGCAATGTAAACAAAGTAGAGATGGATACTTTCAGTGGAGGTAAAGCTGTGCACAACCCAGAATTGTTGTCTAGAAAGCTGTACTTCGGGAACTATTGGTGATTCAGAATTTCTGGAGCAAAATATATGTGTGTGTTTGTGAGGAAGCCAAGAAGGTGAGAAGCTGGGTGTGTTCTAGGTACTGAGGAATTTGATCAAGGTCTTCTTAATTAAATCAGCTTTATAAAATGCTAATGCTGTGGCAAATCAAAGATTCCAAGAGAATGATGGAAAGAATCGTTTTTGATCTGGAGCAAGTTTTCTTTGATCTTGAGTGGTACTGTTTCTCTGTCAGATGAATTTCTTCTCCAGGGCCACGGTTCCACATTTGGAAAGTGTATTTTAGTAGATGGAACTGGGGATGAATTCATTCATTTGGCAGAAGCAAGTAGTCTGTCCTCACCGAGTACTTCCTTCAGTTCAGATCTCCATCGGGGTAGCCTGTAGGATATCTGCTCAGCATCTCTATCACGCCTCCAATTGGAGGTCATGTGACCACAGGCCTCGGCATCTTTCCCTGTACCCAGGCTGCAAACCCAACTAGAGATCCTTGGTTTATAGACAAGAATTCAGGACAAAAGAAACAGCAGGAGGCCATGACCCAAATAGAGAGCTCTCTATCTGAGTTTTAAGCCGTAGGTTACCACTTTTAGGAAATGTTTCTTTTACTGAAGTGAATTTATATGAAAAGGGACCTTTATTTCCTTGCTGTATGTGGTAGACTAGTAGCATTGTTCTCATATCAAAAATATAAACATAACCCTCACCCAAACAAGGTTACTATATCTAGTTAGATACTGCTGCCCTCCTAAACTGATGTCTTTGGTCTGTTTTAAAAAAAGAAAATTGATAATGAGCAGATTTTAGAGAGGTATTAAAGACACAATAGTAGTACCTGATTGAGTTCTTCAAGACATCAGACTGACAGAAAGAAACTGAAAAAAAAGTATTAATTACTCTGCATTCATTATTATTTAGTATCCTATTATTACCTAAAACGATCTCATTTACCACCAGGGGTATGACCCCTGCATACTGACCAGAATGAAATAATCTCTTTTATTGCTTCTTCAAGAAGCAGGAGGGAGAAAGAGCTAATGCTATCCTTAGATGTCTTACACTATCCTGATCGCTTTCAATCCAAGACCACTTTTATTTAGATGGCATTCAAGAACCAGACACATTAATGAGAGATGAATAAATGAAACTGTAAGCTATGGAAGAGCTGCAACATTACTAGCATAAGTTTTTCAGCTGGCATTCACATTAAAATATGTATCAACCAAGGCTAACATTTCTTGAAGGACAGCTCCCTTTCAGCCCTGGCTCCATGATGAAAAGTGCCAGGCTGAGAAGCCATCGGTCTGGTACTTTAAGATGCATTTATCTAATGGCTGAATTTGGAAGACAGCTTCCAGCACCTGAATGTCCAGGAAAAAAATAGTAATCAATCAAGTTTTATTAGTGATGACCAATAAAAAAGAAAAGCTAAATTCAGCCCTAAAATTTCATTATTACGATGGGTTGAGTGACCTCCAATATTCCTTAAGAGACCGATGGCCTTGGATGCTCAGGATTCTGAGAGAAATGAATTTTGAAGATGAAATAGGAAATAGTATGTCACTGCAAAGATGCATAGAATCTCTCTCTCCAGTGAACAGAGACCAACCTGCATCTGCATTTATTGATCAAACTGAACAATGTGAATTGGATTTTGAGAAGTAATGGCTGATGTAGCCTGTAAACAATGCTTGGTTTCTACCAAGCATTGAGACTCCCTAGGCTACTATCTCCTATGCCACTCTCAAAGGGAGGGCTAATTTCATAAGAAGCTCACATCTACGGCTGAAGAGGTTTCATTGGGAAAGAAAGTGAGGGGGATAACATTTGCTGAGCAAATCTTAAGTACTTTATAGAGTATTTCAGCTAATGCTTGCAGCAATTCTGGAAAAGCTATTATTATCCACATTTTATAGGAAGGTAAGGTTCAGATTTTAAGTAAACAGCCCAACTTGTGGATGGCACAAGTTAGGGTAAAAACTCAGGCTGAGTCCTAACTTCTTATGCATTTTTAAAATTCCAGAATGCCTGTTGGAAGCACAGGTTTGGTGATACCAGCGTCAATTTGTAACATAGCTGTTGTTTTCACACACCTAGCATCTGTTTCTTTGTCTACTGGCAACAAGATACTAATTTTCCTCTGTGGAACTACTCTCCTTACAATGTTAGTCTGATGTTTTAGGTAAATCTGATCCCACGCTATGGAAATAGAGGTGGCACATGACCAGGTTTGTCCAATCATATCACTGTATCTCTCTGCAGGTTAGACTGTTGCAGAAAATTAGAAAAATAGCTACTCCTCTCTTTGAGATCAATTGGGGTTTCCCTGGTGGCTTAGCTGGTAAAGAATCGGCTGCAATGTGGGAGACCTAGGTTTGATCCTTGGGTAGGGAAGATCCCCTGGAGAAGAGAACAGCTACCCACCCCAGTATTCTGGCCTGGAGAATTCCATAGACTGTATAGCCCACGGGGTCGCAAAGAGTCGGACATGACCAAGCACTTTCACTCTTTGAGAATTAAAGTATTGTTGCCTTTCTGCTGAACCTAGATGGCCCTAGTAACTTGCCTGACCAAACAAATGCAGCAGAAACGGCATTCTGGGATTTCTTATGGTGGGTCCTGAAAACCCTTGTAGCTTCTATCTGTTCTTGGAATCCTCTGTCTGGGAGTCCTGGATCATCTTGTTAGAAGTTCAGCTACCCTGAAACTACCGTTTTGGAAAAGGGCATAGACACTATGTTGATAATCCCAGATGAACCCATCCTTCCATCCACCCACTTTAAGCCAAGGTAAATGAGCCATTTTGGACCAGATCTGTCCAGTCTAGTCACCAGCTAAATACCATGCAGTAACCTCTGTCAATGTCATAACTGAAGAATCAACCTGCTGACACATTCAGATTACTGACAAATAAAATCATAGGATGTAATAAAAAATTATTGTTTTAAGCCAGTAAGTTGTGGGGTTATGATGCAACATTAAAGACTAGAACAATCTCTTTGGCCACAATGATTGGTTTGGGGATGGGTTGCAACCTGAGTCAATGAATGACATTCATTCCAGGAGTTCTGTTAATTCTATTGGGAAAAAGAACTCTCCTTTCATTGCTTGGTGGTGATTAGGTAAGAGACAAAACTGGGACTACTGGTAGCATTTTTATTACTACTGGTGCACAGCTTGTTTGAGACTAAGGCCAACGGAGAAGCAACAGGAGAAGGATAGAGAGAGGGAGGGAGTGATGTCTGAAGATAATCATAGCCTTGGCCTCTTATTTCACAGCAAAATAAACTTTTTGTTTAAATCAAATGAAATCTGTTTCTTCCAACTGAAGAAGCTTCTACCAAGGAAAGCTATGTTAATGGGATAAAGGTGAGATGGAAAGAAAGAATGCAAACAAGGGAAAGAAGGACCACTTGAAATTAACATCAAGTCACAGTTTCAGAAGTGGAGGAATACAAAGAAAAAGGCAACTTAAGGACACATCTAAAAATAATTTTTCCAGGCCTATATAGGAGGGCTTTTAGCTCAGAGGCCATTCTGATCTTTCTAATTGTACTTCTAAATATAAAAGTACAGATGCATATTGTGATTAAAAGGAAATGGGGAAAAAATAAACAAGCATGATGGTTAAAACCATTAGCTTATGTCTCAGTGGGTAAGTTACTTTGATGACCTGAGGTCTATTTTCCTGGTCTGTAAAATGGGAATAATAACTGTCCTGCTTCCTTCACAGAATTTTTAATTAAACTCTGTTTAATTAAACAGAGTTAGTGCTTTTGGAGGCAACTGGAAATAGGCAAGTAAAGTTGTTTAGAGCTCACAGTTTAGGGGAGGACTTATTTGGCTGTATTGGTCTTTATGAAATAGACGTGTGTCAGCAGGAAAGACAGGTCTGTCTTCTGAAAATGAAAGTTGCTCAGTTGTGTCCGACTCTTTGTGACCCCACGGACTATACAGCCCATGGAATTCTCTAGGCCAGAATACTGGAATGGGTAGCCTTCCCCTTCTTCAGGTGATCTTCCCAACCTAGGATCAAACCCAGGTCTCCTGCATTACAGGTGGATTTTTTACAAGCTGAGCCACAAGCTGACTCCCGAAGTTAATGCTAAAAATGTCCTATGCCAATACAGTCAAATACAGTATCCACTGGCCATGTGTGACTGTTTACATGTACATTAATTACAATTAAATGCAATTAAAATTTAACCTCTCAACTTCACTAGGCACATTTCAAGGGCTTAAGGGCTATATATGACTATGACAAAGGAGGCAAGAATATACAATGGAGAAAAGACAAGTCTCTTCAATAAGTGGCACTGGGCAGTGTGGAATAGAATATTCGCATCACTATAGACACTTCTATTGGATAGCACTGGCCTACTATACCTGACATTCAATCAGCCCAGCATCTACCAGCCATCACATGGCGTACATTCATCTACTGTCACCAGCAGCACCCTGCCACTTCTGCTCTGAGCTCCACATCCTTTTCATGCCTTATGCTCGCCACTCTGGAGGCACTTGTGAACTCATGTAAAGTGGACTGAAGTCCTAAGAAGACCTGAATTCTAGTCCAATATCTAATACCGATGTAGGTGACAACTTCAGCTGATCATGTTATGTCATTAAATCTCAGATTCCCATTTGTAAAGTGGGTATAGCACTCACTTCACACAGTTGTTGAAATTGCACAAGGGAGCCTATGTGTTTTGAAAATGTACAAAAATCAAGATTAACAAAGTTCTTAAAAAGTTAATTTTTTTCCTCAAGAGAAATTTTTCAAGATCTAATTTTATAACATATAAATAACAACACAGTCAAGATCATTTGCTCTGATATCAGATAAAATAATTATTTATTTTAAATTTGCTTTAAATCCCATTTTAGCCACTCACAAGTTGTATAATCTTGCACAAGTTTTTAAGCACTTTTAATTCCATCTTTCTCATAAAATTGAAGGCAAGAACCTACTTAATACTTAACTATTTAATACTGATGCTGTGCTGATTAAGTGAGATAACATGAATTAAGAATTGTAACTGACACACAGAATGGATTAAAAAGTATCAGCTGACCCTTCCTGTCCTAATGCCTCCCAGGCCATTGCAAGGCTTTCAGTCATTACATAGATACAACGACTGTAGGAGTGTATCTGGACTTCTGATGGTGGGTAAAGAAAATTATAGAGAGCTAATGATCCTACTAATTTTTTAAAAGTGTATTTTCTTAAGGTAGTTGCTCATTGTGCTTAATCCTGATAAAATAGTCTTTACTTTTAAAAGTTAATGAATGATTTTTAAAAAAATTAATTTTATTTATTGAAATATAGTTGATTAACAATGCTGTCTTAATTCCTGCTGTACAGCAAAGTGCTTCAGTTATATATATATATATATATAAAATTTTCCATTATGGTTTTTCAGAGGATAATGAGTATGGTTCCTTATGCTATAGAGTAGGATCTTGCTGTTTATCCATTCTCTATACGGATAATTTGCATCTGCTAATTTGAAAGTCCCAGCCCATCCCTCCCCTGCCTCCCTCCCTCTTGGCAATCACGAGCCTATTTATTCTCTGTGTGTGAGCCTGTTTCATAGATACATTTATCTGTGTCATAGTTTAGATTCTACGTATAAGCGATACCATATGGTATTTGTCTTTCTCCGCCTGGCTTGCTTTACTTAGTCTGATAATCTCTAGGTCCATCCATGTTGCTGCAAATGGCATTATTTCAATGAAAGATGTTTTTTTAAGGAGTTTTTTTTTTTTTTCAAAGTCCTTCATTTCTATACTGTGGGAAATAAATCTATGTCTGCTACATGATGAAAGAAATAGAGTGAACTTTGTAAACAAATCAATAGGTCACAAGCCCTGTGGCAGCAAGTGAAATGGTTGAAACTTTAACTGTGGAGTCAGGGAAACCTAGATTTACATAACCTGCTTTAAGTTATATGACTTCTGAAAACCTTGGTATCCTCTTTCATCTAATAGGGATAATCATAGTGTTCCTACCTCAGAGAGTTGTGTGAGTGATTAAATGTTAAACAGTTGATACAGGAGTTTAGAAGAAGTCCTGCCATATATCAGTGCAATCATGCATTGTGCTTAGACACTCAGTCATGTCTGACTTTTTGCGATCCCATGGACAGTAGCCCACCAGTCTTTTCTGTCCATGGGATTCTCCTGGCAACAATACTGGAGTAGGCTGCCATTTCCTCCTACAGAGGCTCTTTCCAACCCAGGGATAGAATCCGAGTCTCAAGTTTCCTGCATTAAGTCCCATATAAGCACAATGTATGTTGTTAATGATGATGATGGTTACTATCATTGCTTATATTACCCAGAACCATTCCTGGCACATATTTGGTTTTAATTTGAATAGTTAAGTATATTGAGAGTTATAGTAAAGCTAGATAAATTATTTTAGTAAATTAAGTTTATCTATGGTAACTAATACTACCATGAAAAAGTAAAAAAATTATGAATCTAGGGAATATTAATCCATATTTAAATAATAATATTCTTGAAAAATTTTGAAATAATGATTTTTTATAATATAATTCTTAATATCTATTTTCTTAGAGTAATTAAGAGAGTTCTTAGAATCACTTTATAGGATAAAAACTCATGATATTTGCCCAGATCCCGCACTCTTGCCTCTGTTCCATTTCTTTAATTTTATTGTTTTGATATAAGGAAAATGGGTTCCTTTTCTAGCATATTTTTAATCAACTTCTAGAGGAAATAAGTAATTTCAACTTGACTGTTGGTAGAAATATACGATTAGAAACCTTGCAAAACTATGAAGATAATTATGTTAATAACATTTATGACAACTGCATTTTCTAATAGTATTATTTTCACATTTGTTTCCATACTATTACTTCATGTTTAAATTTATTATAGCAAGAGGCTGAGCCTTATTTCCATATTTATTGCTACCCAGATATTTATACTATATGTTTATTTAAGAAACAGCAATGGGTGCAATCTTCAATGTGGAAAGCAAGTGAAATATGATTGCAAAAAATCTAATGAGTTTTTTCCCCTTTCAGGGGCAAGGAAATGGCACAGTGGAGAGATGCATTTGCAATTGAGTCTTCTTAATATACGCTCTGGAAAATCAATACGATAGATACCTGACCTTTTTCTTGTTCTTTGGAATAAGCAAGAACACACTAAAATCAAAAGGTGTAAAATCCTAAGGATTGCAATGAGCTCATTTACATCAGGGAGCAAATTTCTATTTACCTGATAGCCAAAGAAGAATAATACCTTGTCGATTCTTCCCCTTTACTCTTTCGTAGAGCTCAATAAATCTGTCACTTTCCTGCATTTTTATTTTTGTTTTATTCATATTTTCTCTTTACTATGTAAAATGATACAGTGGAAAGAACATTGAATTGGGTGTCAAAATTCCCCAGCGTAAGTCTACATTCTGTTGGTAATTAACTATGTCACCTTGTTTGACTTACTCAACTTTTTGAGTTTTCATTTCTTTATCCTAAGAAAAGAGTGAACTCTGAACTTTAGACACAGCATAAAATCTGGTAGTATCACATGGTAGTATTACACAGATGCCCTGAGACACAAAAGTGGGACATGCAGTGGTGCATGTGGTCAATCATGGGTGATTCTCTGGGTTAACAAGGAAGCTACTTTCCAGGAGACAGAGGATTAAACTGCTTTCGCTTCAAAATCCTTGACTTTTTGAGCAGAGGAAAACTATCAAAAAGGACTGTGTGTGTGTGTGTGTGTGTGTGTAAGCAATCACTTTATCACCTGAAAGCCTCCTCCACCAGGAATAGCGCAAAGCACTGGGGATACAGGGATGTCCAAGGCACTGTCTGCTTTCTTCCTTTGAGTTCCTCCAAGTCTAATGGGAGATAGTCAGGTTGAGGGGCAATTGCAGTTTAGTGTAATAAGTTCTACAGCAGAGTAAGCACAGGTGAAGGGCACCAGACTCAGCCTTGGAGGGTGATCAAGGAAGATGTCTGTTAGGAAACAGCGATGCAAAGGAGGAAAGGATGGAGCACTGGAGGCAGAGGGATCATCTTTATAAATGTCTGAACATGAGAGGAAGCATGAAGCAAGGAGGTGGGAACAGATCATTAAGGATCTTATAAGACATGACAATGGCATTAGATTTTATCCTGGCTTGATGGGGAATCAAAGTTACATACAATGTGGGTTTTCCACTGGAGTCCAGAAAGGACATAAACTAGTTATAATAACCCTCTGAAGCCAGGCACCTCACAGCCCAGTTGGCACTTCAATTGAGCCTGGTAAGACACTGAGCAGAAGATGTAGCTACGAACTCCAGACATACTGAAACTATGGGTTAATAAACACTTGTTAAGTTGCTAGATTTGTAATTTGTTATGCAGAAGTATAAAAATAATATAAGATCATGGAGATGAATTTAAAATATGGCTCTTGAACTTGAAAAATGTGATTATAAGATTATATTATAAGGTTGTTAGTGTGATTATAAGCTGACGGGTTTGTTATGTCAGGAAAGGTGAGAGAACTTGTTAAAAGATAAAAAGCAGAAGTCAGAAGAATATAGCTTGTATCATGTATAACTATCTCCCTGACAGAGGTTCTTAACTTTCTATGTTTTCTAAACACTAGGAATTTGGGTGGAAACCTGAAAGGATTAGACTGACTGTCTCTGCAGTTATCTCATTTTGCACTTGGGTATCCTCCCAAGCCTCCTCATAGTTTAGTGTTAGTCGCTCAGTCATGTCCAACTCTGCAACCCCATGGGCTGCAGCATGCTAGGCTCCTCTGTCCATGGAATTCTCCAGGCAAGAATACTGGAGCGGGTTGCCATTTCCTTCTTCATGTCACAGTTTGGGTACAGCCATTTGCTGCCTTGACTCTGCTCTCATATCCAGAGGAGGTGTTTCTCCAATGTTTCAGGAAACATACTCAGACCTTAAGTACCTGCTTCTCAGAATGTCACACTTCTTACCTTCTAACACATGCAGCAAAATGCACTCTGTTCTTAGCATTCCACACAATCCATCCATTACGCCATCTGACAGCCTTTTCTCGCAACTTTTAGTTTTGAGTAAATAGCCCCATTTTTAGCAGGAGCAATTTTTATTTTTCCATCATATTTTGATCCTTTAAGGGATTGTAGTACACCTGTGCACCACAGCACAAAGTTGCAAGCACTATCTCTCAACCTTGCTAATAATACCTTTGGATAGATTTTTACTGGCCATTGATGTTTTGGTTGATAAAGTTGGGGGAAAATATAAAGCTCATGAGCCAAAATGTTGAGGTTAGATGGCAAATTTTTAGTAAAGCGATAAGAAAAGGATTGGTAACCACCATTCAGACATGGTAGAGGATTCACTCTTCCTTTGAAAGAGACTGAGTCAGAGTGAGGACACCGATATATGGTGACATGACAGGGGACAGTGGCAGGCCTCTTGTGACTGTGCTCGTGTGGACCAGGTGAAACTAATCAAGTCAGCCGAAACTCTCAATGGCAGACACTGCAGGACAGTGTGTCTGTCATGCCTGGATCCTGGTTACGATCCTAGTTAAGGTGTTCAGGAACACAATCTGAGTTCAGGGAAGTCCTCCCCAGGACAGAAGCAGACAAACACAAAACTGCCTGCTCTGTGGACAGTTTGTGTTTAGAGCAACTCAGCTTAGGGTGGCCATGGGGGAGCCCTGCTAGTTTTCAGAACAAAGGCCTGGCAGGCAGTTTCTTTTTTGGTCAACCTAGTGAACTGGGCGAGGGAAGCTTGGCTGTTCATAAGATCTTTATGTTTGTAAAGATCATAAGAAAGATCTTTTCAGAAAAATGCCTATAGCAGACAAGGACGATGGAGAAACTCCATGGCTGGACTTATCATTTGCTTTTTATTTGGTTGTACGTAAATGAGACTAAAATGTGGTCATTCGTCTTTTCCTTGTCCCTTCACCACAAATTTATGCTTTAAAAATAGAACCATCAAAAAGAAAGCAGTCAGAAAGTATGCACTAAGATTCAGTTTTCTGTGCACTGGATTAATTTTTTCTGTGATTATCAAGTTATCCAGATTATATAATGATGGTACAATGATGATGACCATAGCCATCATGGTGGTGAACAGCATCATCAACTATTTACTTCATCATTCTTTCTGCATTGAGCACTTAGTTCAAATCCAAAAACAAATCCATCAGTGCTGTTTCACTGGCTTCCTTTCCAAAATATGTATTATCAGAAAACGATGCCTCTTTCTGGGGAAATGCACACATAATAGCTTTTTGCCTGAAATGCCTCCCTAGCAGGAATGATTCTTGTAATGATTTTTTTTTTTAATTATTAAGGTACAACTCACATCACTAAAACACACCACTTTAGCCATTTTCAAGTATTCGATTCAGTGGATTTTAGTGCATTCAAAATGCACAACTCTCACCACTATCTAGTTCAAGAATATTTTCATGATCCCCGAAGGAAACTGTGTACCCATTAAACATCATTCCCCATGTCCCTCTCATCACAGCCCCTGACAACCATTGGCTTCTTCTGCACTTAGGACTTGCCTATCCTGGATACTTACATAAACAGAATTATACATTATGTGGCCTTTTACATATGGCTCTTTCAAAAAAATTTTTCAAGTTCATCCATGCTTTCAAAATTCATCTATGTTGTAGTATATACAGTATCTTACCTCTTTTTATGGCTGAATAATATTTTTTCCCTTGTGTCTGTATCACATTTTGTTTATCTATTCATCTATTGAGGGACATTTGCATTATGTCCCAAGTGAAGTGAAGTGAAGTCGCTCAGTTGTGTCCAACTCTTTGCGACCCCATGGACTGTAGCCCACCAGGCTCCTTCGTCCATGGGATTTTCCAGGCAAGACTACTGGAGTGGGTTGCCATTTCCTTCTCCAGAGGATCTTCCCAACCCAGGGGTCGAACCCAGGTCTCCTGCACTGTAGGCAGACGCTTTACTGTCAGCCACCAGGGAAGTCCTTCTGGCTGTTATGAATAATGCTACTCAGAGCACTTATGTAAAGAAGTTGATTTGAATATGTATCTTCAATTCTTTGGGGCCTTAGAATAATTTTCAGGGTTGGTTTTGAGTCTTTGAATGTGGTCAAGACAAGTTTTGGCAACTATCCTTTTTTGCATGTTATTATTTCTAAGAGCATCAAGAAGAAGCTGTTTGACTCAGTAGATTGAAGGTAGCAGATGAGAACATGTGTGGACGAGTTAGGGAGGAAGAAATGTACAGAAAAAAGAGCTTGGGGCTGGGACTCTCTGAAGAAACAGAATTTCTCATAATCTGCTATATCGGTAGTGTTTGGGATTGTATCTACTTGCCTATGACTACCAGTTTGTCTATATTCATCTGTGTTCCCAGGAATAAATACATTCTGTTTTTATTCAATTACTCAATGTTTAGTAATCCACCAACTGTGTGAAATAATTAAGACTAATAATCACAAATTAAGACATTTGACGTAAGGTTCCATTAACAACTATTTTGTGTTTGATGACAGTCTTTGTTTCTGTGTGTTCTAAGCAAGGAAGACCTATATTTATTTTTCCTAGCAGACACTAAAAAGTGTAATCATAATACTTATCTGTAAAATGGAGTTAATAATAGGTTAGTTGTGAAGTTTAAGTAACTTAATGCTTCTAAATTAAAAGGTGTTGCCCTTAATGAATCAATCATTATTATCATCACTATTATTCATTCAGTAGACAGTAGTAAAGGCAGTATTTGTAAAAGCAAATCAAACCATATTGTCCATTTGCTTAAAACCCTTCAATGCTTTTCCAGTTTATGGACTCAGGAAAGAATTCGCGTGTCCTAAGGCCTCACCTGAATGATTTTGCTTCTAACTTTCCAAATGTTTTTGGACTATTTTTCTTCTTGCTTCTTCTCTCCAACCATGTTGGCTTTATTTCCTAGAACAGATCAAGATTTTCCTGCCTCGGGGACTTGGCGCCTGCTTTTTCTTCTGCTGGGAATATTTATAGTCTACGTTTCTCTCGGCTAACCACCCACGGTTCTGCTTGTGGAACTTTGTCTCAACGCCACTTTGTCGTAGAGGCCTTTTGCTAAAGGACATCCTCCATTATTAATCTCTATTTTTTTCTTCCTTTTGCTGGAGTTAAACGATAGCCTAATTACAACCTGCAGTGATTTTATTTAATTACCCACTGACTACAGTTTGCTCCTCTCTCCTTTCAAGTCTCTTGAAAGAATCAATATCTAGCTCAGTGTTTAGATATTCATGGTATATATTTATTAAATATTTTCTAAATAAATAAACTCTTCAAATAGTTTCTATTTTCATTTCTGGAAATGAGAGTTAGGCAAGCCTTAAGTATTTTATAATTATTTTATATCTTATCATGGTTGGGCTCATTAATTTCTTTATTATAATAACATTTAAAAATTATTTATTCGTTTCTTTGCATATTTTATTACTTTTCAATCGTCAAAGGATTTGAGATGACAATTTTTCAAGCTGGAATTCATTTAAGGCACATTTTGAGGTTTCAGTATTCATTTTTAAAGAGTATCAAGAAAACAGGATATTAAGAGGAAAAATCAAAATCCAAATTCTATACTAGATATTTGAAGGAATTCAGCTTCCCCTTCTCTTGAATAAGAAGAGTTTACCTTACGCCATGTTCTAAGAGTGAGTTTCTTACAATAAAAAGAATAAGTTTCCCATTCTTTTGGTAGCTGGGTTACAAGTTCCTTTTGGAGAATCATCCCATTGCTACTCCCCATCCACGTGCTTAGATATGGGTCTGTGACTTCTTGGATAATCATAAACTCACAGTCTTCTGGTCACAGGGATTGCTTGAAGTAGGAATTGGCAATTTTTTTTCCTATAAAGGGCCAGATGGTAAATATTTGAGTCTTTCAGGCTGCACAGTTTCTGTTCAACTACTCAACTCTGTGCTTGTATCATGAAAGCAACCTAGACAACATGTAAAGAAATGGTCATGGCTGTCTTGTAATAAAACTGTATTAGCAACTCATGAGGGACAAGATTCGGTCTGTGAATTGCCATTTGCCAACCCCTGGCTATGGATCTACAAGTACCAAAAGTGTGAATAACTGTTTAGAAAATTTTATATCACTTTAACAGAGGAATTTTATGTATTTTTTAAATATAATTCTTTTCCTTTCATTTTTATGCTAATTCATATTTAATTGTATTTTACAAAATTATTGGTCCATTACACACTGGATGTTTAAAAAAAATGATAAAAAGGTCCTCATGATGGAAAGTTTGAGAAGCAGTGGCTTAGAATACAACACAGGGTAAGGAAAATTCATCAGCCTGATTCAAGCCAATCCAAGACTTGTAGGAAGAGACCCATTTTCCCCCTTGGCACTTAAACCTAGAAATTGTGAGCCTGCAGCTATTGGGCCACCTCAAAGAGTCCAGGAAGGAAGGAAGGCAAGATATTGGAAAGCACAACCAAGAGGTGGACAGAAATCAACTGTGATGACATCACTTGAGACCTTGATCAAGTCTTCAGCTTGGTACTGCTTATTTGCATTTTGTCTGTTTCCCCAACTGGTAAGTTTTACCACTGAAATTTACTTGTATGTAAGCCAATAAATCCCTCCTCCTCCTTAAAAAAAAACCAGTTTTCATGGCGTTTTCGGTCAGTTGTAACCAAAAGAATCTGACAAATATAAATTTGCTTACCTTTCACTTCCATTAACTAACTGTGAGACATTGGGGGAACCACCTCCCTTACTCATATATTTATTTCCCCAGCTATAAAAATAATGAAGTTTTACCAAGTAAGACCTTAGTTCTCAAGTCATATCATTGCCAAAACATATTAAAAATGACTCGAATACTCATTATTGCTTCAATAAATAATACCTTTAAAAATTAACATATAAAGGGTTTCCACAGAAAGTACTGCTCCAGATAATCATTATTCCTCTCAGTTTTGCCCTGACAAAATAAGTTCCTTAGTATACATGAAAATTCTGCATGGATCTCAAAAGATATTTTATACCCAGGCTGCTTTATGAGAGGTGGGAGAAAAGGTATCTCTTTAATGATTTCTACAATTCCATTTTAATCACACAAGGTTGACTATTTTGACTTCTACCAGGATAAAGGGGGAAATGTTGCAAAAGAGAAAATTTAATACATTCTAGGCTCTAGCCAATACATGTCTTTGCTGGAGATAGGCTTTCAAGGTTCCAGTTCTAAGGAAATGTTAAAGAACATCTCCTGTACTCATGAAAGTCCCTGAAGACCATTAAAAAAATTACTTTATTATTTAAATTGGAGGCTAATTACTTTACAATATTGTGGTGGTTTTTGCCATACATTGACGTGAATCAGCCATGGGTGTACATGTGTCCCCCATCTTGAACCCCCCTCCCCCCTCCCCCCTCCCTCCCCATCCCATCCCTCAGGGTTGTCCCAGTGCACTGGCTTTGAGTGTCCTGTTTCATGCATCGAACTTGGATTGGTCATCTATTTTACATATAGTAATATACATGTTTCAATGCTATTCTCTCAAATCATCCCACCCATACCGTCTCCCACAGAGTCCAAAAGTCTGTTCTTTATATGTGGGTCTCTTCTGCTGTCTCACATATAGGGTCATCGTTACCACCTTTCTAAATTCCATATATATGCGTTAATATACTGTATTGGTGTTTTTCTTTCTGACTTACTTCACTCTGTATAATAGGCTCCCGTTTCATCCACCTCATTAGAACTGATTCAAATCTTTTTAATAGCTGAGTAATATTCTATTGTGTATATGTACCACAGCTTTCTTATCCATTCGTCTGCCAATGGACATCTAGGTTGCTTCCATGTCCTGGCTATTGTAAACAGTGTTGAGTTGAACACTGGGGTACAGGTGTCTCTTTCAATTCTGATTTCCTTGGTGTGTATGCCCAGCAGTGGGATTGCTGGGTCATATGGCAGTTCTATTTTCAGTTTTTTAAGGAATCTCCACACTGTTTTCCATAGTGGCTGTACTAGTTTGCATTCCCACCAACAGTGTAAGAGGGTTCCCTTTTCTCTGCACCCTCTCCAGCATTTATTGTTTGTAGACATTTTAATAGCAGCCATTCTGACCTGTGTGAGATGGTACTTCATTGTGGTTTTGATTTGCATTTCTCTGATAATGAGTGATGTTGAGCATCTTTTCATGTGTTTGTTAGCCATCTATATGTCTTCTTTGGAGAAATGTCTGTTTAGCTCTTTGGCCCATTTTTTTAATTAGGTCATTTATTTTTCTGGTATTGAGCTACATGAGCTGTTTGTATGTTTTTGAGATTAATTCTTTCACTTGCTTCATTTGCTTTTATTTTCTCCCACTCTGAAGGCTGTCTTTTCACCTTGCTTATCGTTTCCTTCATTGTGCTAAAGCTTTTACAGTTAATTAGGTCCCATTTGTTTATTTTTGCTTTTATTTCCATTACTCTGGGAGGTGGGTCATAGAGGATCTTGCTGTGATTTTTGTCAGAGTGTTCTGCTTATGTTCTCCTCTAGGAGTTTTATAGTTTCTGGTCTTACATTTAGATCTTTAATTCATTTTGAGTTTATTTTTGTGTGTGGTGTTAGAAAGTGTTCTAGTTTCATTCTTTTACAGGTGGTTGGCCAGTTTTCTTAGCACCACTTGTTAAAGAGATTGTCTTTTTTCCATTGTATATTTTTGCCTCCTTTGCCAAAGATAAGCTGTCTATTGGTGCGTGGATTTATCACTGGGCCTTCTATTTAGTTCCACTGATCTATATTTCTGTCTTTGTGATAGTACCATACTGTTTTGATGACTGTAGCTTTGTAGTATAATCTGAAGTCAGGCAGGTTGATTCCTTCAGTTCCATTCTTCTTCCTCAAGATCATTTTAAAGTTAATCACCCTAACAGATGACCCACTAGAAACACATTCTACTTCAAATATTTCCTTCTACATGCTGCTGCTGCTGCTGTCGCTTTAGTCGTGTCTGACTCTGTGCGACCCCATAGACGGCAGCCCACCAGGCTTCCTGTCACTGGGATTCTCCAGGCAATAACACTGGAGTGGGTTGCCATTTCCTTCTCCAATGTATGAAAGTGAAAAGTGAAAGTGAAGTCGCTCAGTTGTGTCCAACTCTAGCGACCCCATGGACTGCAGCCTACCAGGCTCCTCCGTCCATGGAATTTTCTAGGCAAAATTACTGGAGTGAGGGTGCCATTGCCTTCTCCTACCTTCTATATGGAGGCCACTAAAATTAGTGAAGTTGCTCAGTCTTATCTGACTCTTTGCGACCCCATGGACTGTAGCCTATCAGCCTCCTCCGTCCATGGGATTTTCCAGGCAAGAATACTGGAGTGGGTTGCCATTTCCTTTTCTAGGATATCTTCCCGACCCAGGGATTGAACCCAGTCCCCAGCATTGTAGGCAGATGCTTTACTGTCTGAGCCACCTGGTAGCTCAGTTGGTATAGAATCTGCCTGTGATGCAGGAGACCAGAGTTCGATTCCTGGATTGGGAAGATCCCCTGGAGAAGGGAATGGCAACACACTCCAGTATTCTTGCCTGGAGAATCCCATGGATGGAAGAGCCTGGTGGGCTACAGTCCATGGGGTTGCAAGAGTCAGACACAACTTAGCGACTAAACCATCACCACCACCACCACTAAAATAGTATTCTTTCAAAAAAAAACAAAAAAACAAAAAATACACCAAAAAACTGTGGGGGGGGGTGCATTTTTATGATCCAGAATAGACTTTCAAAAAATCCTCTTTTTAAATTGGCTTTTGAAAGAAAACTGTGTCTTCATGCCATCTTGAACTTCCAGTGACATTTTGGGCTCTGCAATTACCATGTTTTCAGTCACGAATACCCTTAGCCTTTTTCTTGTTGCTGTTGTTATTTTTTTTTAAATAATAGACTCTGCTTTAGGGAGATACAGCCTCTCATACCCACTTAGCCAAGTGTGCTTTTCTGAATTGATATTCATGTTTTGCACGGCTCCAGCACTGTACTCAGCTCCCAGCACCCATTTCTCTCTGTGATTTCTAACCCAATACTTATTGAGTATAAATATCTTTGAACATGGGGACATCCCAGTGCCTCCTTTGATAGATATGTGTAGAATGAATGATTACAAAGTAATACTTATTACTTAAGATTCTCTTCATTCCAGGTGTGATTACAAATACTTTTCATACTTCTAATCCTAACTGGAATCCCATGAGGTAGACACTTATGCTATGCTAAGTCACTTCAGTCGTGTCGGACTCTGTGTGACCCCATAGATGGCAGCCTACCAGGCTCCCCTGTCCCTGGGATTCTCCAGGCAAGAACACTGGAGTGGGCTGCCATTTCCTTCTCCAATGCATGAAAGTGAAAAGTGAAAGTGAAGTCGCTCAGTCGTGTCCGACTCTTGGCGACCCCATGGACTGCAGCCTACCAGGCTCCTCCATCCATGGGATTTTCCAGGCAAGAGTACTGGAGTGGAGTGCCATTGCCTTCTCCGGGTAGACACTTAGGGCTATGTCTATTTCACAGAAGAGGAAGCAGAGGCACAGAGAAGTGATTTTTTTCAAGGTCATATGACAGTCAAATATTGCTGAGTCAGGATTCAAATTCTGACTCCATAATCTCTCAACTTTTTTTTATAATACCAGGGACTGAACTCCAAGCCACTGTTAGTTAAGAGTCTACTGACTACCAAGCAAGGGATTGGTAATCGGTTTCTCTCATAGGCGATGCTCCCTGGAGTAGCATCAGATCCAAGTGGATCTTTGGTGAAAATTCCATTAGTTGGCTACCAACTGGGGATAATTATCCAATGGCAAGTGATTCCAGAGTATTTTTCCTCATCCACACCACCACTTCCCAGTGCAAGCTATTATACTCTTCTTCCTGGGCTACATGTGTATCCTTTCAGCCCTTTCTATAAAAAACAGTCAGAGCCATTTAAACAAACAAATCCACCATTCTCTGTCACTTTCCTTATCCAAAACCCTCACTGTATTCTACATATCTTTAGGAAAAAGTCAAAATCTTCACCTGAGTGTAGAAAGTCCTGCTTACTTTTCCAGACACCTCTCAAGCTTTTTTGACTGTATCCAGTCACACTCCATCTGCTTTCATTTCCTGGAGGAAACATGCTCTTTCCTAGCTAAAGATATTTACTCTGGCTGCTGCTTTAGTTGGGCACACCAACACTCTGTGCTTCCAACCATCCAACTGTGTTTGTGACCTGCTGTCATAGGTCCACTCATCTTTCCTTTTGGTCTCAGCTTGGCCAGAAAGGATTTTCTTGATATATTCCAGTCCCAGATCATACTAGAGTCCTCTAAAATGTACCATCAAAGTCTTGTTTCTCTGTTTTTTAAACTCCCCTTATGCTCTATAATTACACATTGAATATCTGTCTTCCTTTCTTGCCATATCTCCAGTACCAAATATCTGTCATAGTGCTGATACTTCATACTTGTTGAGTGAATTAATGGACATATATTAAATAATTAAATTGTGTCACTTCTAGGAACCATTACCTTAGAGACAATAAAAGGCTTAAATATGTCTTGAAAATGTGAATAGTTGGTAGAGCACTGGAATAGTTTACCCAGGAACACGGACAATTAAAAAAAAAACAGTGATATTATAATAAATGCTAATATATTCCAAGTATTTACTATGTAAAAGGCATTTTTCCAAGAACTGTGAACAAACTGGTCATTTTTGTTTTTGATTTTCGTAGGCTTTTTCCTGAAGACCAAATCAGAAGTCTCTCATTTTCCTCCTAAAAACTGGTAAGAAACACCAATATCAATGGTAGTGGCAGTGTTGGTAACAGTAAAGATGATGATGATAATAGTGTTGCTGATAGTATCTTACCACATGCTATATTCTTTAAATGCAGGACAATCATATGTGGTCCTAAGGACCACTTAATGAGACAGGTAATATTATTACCCACACCATAAAGATGAAGAAACTAGATAGAGAAGGGTTAAGTAACTGTCTATATAGTAAATATATTATCTATATTTATATAGATAATACAGGCATAGTCAGGATTCATATGAACCCAGTCTTGACATTCATAGCTGAAAACAGCAATATGCTCTTTCCATTTTGGGGGTTAATAGGCTTTTCTGTGTGGCTCTTGCTTAGTGTCTCTCCTGAGGCTGTAGTCAGTTGGGATCTTTAGACATTTAAAGCATTCACTAGTCTCGGCATCAAAGATGGCTTACTTGGAGAGCTGGCAGCTGCTGCTGCTGTTGGCTGGGAATGCTTTTGAGACTGCTGACTGGAGAGCCTACACGTGACCTCTCCATATGGCCTGGACTTCCCACAGCAATGAAGCTGGGTTTTGATAGGGATCATTCCAACAGGGGTAATTCCACAATATCAGGGGAAACTGCAAGTCTCCTTAGAGGCTAGAGTTATAAGTTTAGAACATGACTATTCTCACATTCTATTGGTCCAGCAAACACTAAGGAAATCCCAGGGTGAAGGGAAAGGAGCTACACTTAAAGTCTGGACATGCAGAGCAGCACACGTACACACAGAGGGAAGAAATTGACGAAGACCATCTTGAAAACTATCTTCCTTAAGATACTATGTTGTTTCATAATTTATTTGCATTGGCACTGATACTCTTTAATGCTGATCATGATGGATAAGAAGGTAAGCCTTGCTACCCTCTTTCCAGGTCCCAAAGGATAACAACTTCAAGCATTCTTCACACAAACCATAGACACAGTGGTATTTGATTTGAGAAGGTCTGTTTGTCTTTTTTTTTCTCTCTTGCTTGAGGGAAAGAAGTTTCACTATCATTCTATTTCAAGAGGCAAGTGGGAAAACCCTGCAGAACAAACAGGAGCCCTTCAAAGGATGCCTCTTAAATCACTGTCCATGGAGATCACTTTTCCCTTTAAGCCTGTGAAGAAAGTTTGGCGTTTCCTAACTTGCTTTGATGTAAATTCCTTTCTCAGTTTCCTTTCTTTTTTGGTCCACATGGGAGCCAAGGGAGCATGTGTCTCTCTGAACCCTCACAATCAACCCTGAGTTGCTTTAGATATCTGTCCTCAGGCACTGCCTGCAGCAGTGTGGACTCTGGATGGAACTGAAAGTGTGCCCCCCTAACCCAAAATGATTGAGAATGGCAGCTGGTGAGCTGAAAATTCTGTGAAAGCAATAAATGGCAAGTTGCTACATACACCTCATATACATTTCGGCGCAACTTAAAACTACTAATTGTACAATTATTTGCCAACTTAGAAATGTAAAGCTGAGGACTTTTCTCAAAATAAGAGTCCAGATTTGGAGGTTCCAAGTAGTCATTCTTGCATAAACTACATTTATTAAGCATCATGCTTGATGCCAGTTTTGTTTCCTTTCAAGTAAAATGAGAATTTAAGGGAGAACACAAAATACTTCCAAATTTCTAAATGATTTTTCCCATGTACAAAAGGGTAATGTTTCTCTCTAATGGAATTTTTCAAAATATTAAATTACAGATTTTATATAAAATTGAATCGCATATTTCAATAGCAAATATAACAGGCATGAAAAGTTTTGAAAACACTGACTCTTGGTAAGTATACAGTTCAACAGGTGAGAACAGCGAATACTCAGGGGAGCTAGAAGGTGACCTAATAGAAGCCTCACTGCACTGCTGGTCTCCACTGGGATATTTTTACAGAGGGAGGGACAGTCTCCATTCACCTGGTGTTGGGTTAGAGGTCAGTTAAGAGAGCGTCTGGTGTGTTTCTTTGTTTTCCACTGTGGCTGTGACTTAGCCCCACAGAAAATCACATTGTCCACAGTCCAAAGGAGAATCAGCATGACCTTTGCCAAGTCCTAGGAAATCTAGGCCTTGTTTAAATAAATGTTATCACTTTTAATAGCATGATCCATGTGCCAGGCCCTGTATAGCTGTTTCATGTGATTTATCTAATTTTATCCTTCCAAAACCCCTATGAGATCGTGCACCAATTAGAAATTGCATTAAGTTCCTTAATTGCATTAAGTTGTATTAGTGCAAGAATGAAAGTGAAAGTGAAGTCGCTCAGCCATGTCTGACTCTTTGTGACCCCATGAATTGTGGCCTAACAGGCTCCTCCGCCCATGGATTTTCCAGGCAAGAATACTAGAGTGGGTTGCCATTTCCTTCTCCAGGGGATCTTCCCAATCCAGGGATCGAACCAGGGTCTCCCGCATTGGAGGCAGACACTTTAACCTCTGAGCCACCAGGGGGCTTAAAAAGAAGTTTGATTTCTTCTAAGGAAGGTAACTTAAAAGGTAAACAGCCATGGGCTTGGAATTAGGAATTCATTCATCACGTGTGACTTCCATTTTCAGAATTATTGCATGATCCAAGATGACCACTAGAGTCTTCACATCTGTTTTGTGACAGCAAATGGTAGAAGGGAGGAAAGTTCTCTAGAAGGACTATCTAAGATCTAGAACTTATACTGCAAAGGCCATGCTTGTCTGTGATGGGAGTCTGGGGTACATTTTTAGCTGTGCAATTTGATACTCAATTTGAATATGGGTTCTTCTACAAAGCAGGAAGAGAATGGATCCTGGCCCTCAACTATTAGACAAGGACCCAGCTAGTTCTTTTTACCATCTCTATTGTACAGAGAAGGGAACTGAGGCTTATCAAGGTTTAGATTCTTGATCACAAAGGTAGTTAGTGAAAGCCTAAAAGTTTTAGCAGGTGAGGTGTTATATTTAATCATTACCATCAACCCTGTAGTTGATACTATTGGCTCTAATTTTCAGGAAACAGACTTAAAGAGGTTAAGCTCACAAATGAATACATGGCAAATAAGATCATACGTGGAATCTGGTTTGTCAGATACCAAACAGGGATCTCTAAACTATTCTGCCACACTAATACCATTGCGTGTTTTAGGAAAGAGTCAACAGAGATTCCTGGCACCATCTCATCCCTCTACACTAAGTCCCCAGGGGATGTTGCTCACTGAATGAAAATACCAGGTATCATCAGTTGTGTCTGACTCTTTGTGACACCACGGACTATAGCCCACCAGGCTCCTATGTCCATGGGATTCTCCAGGCAAGAATATTGGAGTGGGTTGCCATGCTGTCCTCCAGGGGATCTTCCTGGCCTAGGGACTGAACCCATATCTCTTACATTTGTTGCACTGGCAGGCAGGTTCTTTGCCACTAGTGCCACCTGGGAAGCCCATTTACAATATATAACTAGATATGGTTCATTACCCACTCCAGTACTCTTGCCTGGAAAATCCCATAGACAGAGGAGCATGGTGGGCTGCAGTCCATGGGGTCGCTACAAGTCAGACACAACTGAGCAACTTCCCTTTCACTTTTCACTTTCATGCATTGGAGGAGGAAATGGCAACCCACTCCAGAATTCTTGCCTGGAGAATCCCAGGGACGGGGGAGCTTGGTGGGCTGCCATCTGTGGGGTCTCACAGAGTCGGACACGACTGAAGCGACTTGGCAGCAGCAGCAGCATGGTTCATTATCCTTAAATCTGTTTTCATTCTTTCTAATTATGGCAAATAGATGGGGAAATAGTGGAAACAGTGGCTGACTTTATTTTTGGGGGCTCCCAAATCACTGCAGATGGTGATTGCAGCCATGAAATTAAAAGACACTTACTCCTTGGAAGGAAAGTTATGACCAACCTAGACAGCATATTAAAAAGCAGAGACATTGCTTTGTCAACAAAGATCCATCTAGTCAAGGCTATGGTTTTTCCAGTAGTCATGTATGGATGTGAGAGCTGGACTATAAAGAAAGCTGAACACTGAAGAATTGATGCTTTTGAACTATGGTGTTGGAGAAGACTCTTAAGAGTCCCTTGGACTGCAAGGAGATCCAACCAGTCCATCCTAAAGCAGATCAGTCCTGGGTGTTCATTGGAAGGACTGATGTTGAAGATGAAACTCCAATACTTTGGCCATCTGATGCAAAGGGCTGACTCATTTGAAAAGACCCTGATGCTGGGAAAGATTGAGGGCAGGAGGAGAAGGGGATGACAGAGGATGAGATGGTTGGATGGCATCACTGACTCAATGGACATGGGTTTGGGTAGACTCCGGGAGTTGGTGATGGACAAGGAGGCCTGGCGTGCTGCAGTTCATGGGGTCACAAAGAGTCGGACACAACTGAGCTACTGAACTGAACTGAATCACGCAGTATCTAAATTTGCTTGATCATAAAAAGTCATCTAAAATGTTTGTCAAAAAATAAATTCCCCCAAAATAAATAAATAAATAAATTCCCAGTTTTTTCCCCTGGAGATTATACTCAGTAGATGGAGTAGAGCTGAGAAATCCATGTTGAAAACCTGCTCCAGCTCATCCTTACAATCAGGCTAATGTGGGAAATATATTTACATAGTTTAACCATATGCTTCCACTTCTACTGCTAAGTTTCCAGGAACTTGAAGGTGAAAATGTCTTCCTGCAATAGTTTCTTTTTTTAAAAAAAGGCTTTCCTTCCAACACCAAGAAAAAAAAACAAAATGTTTCTTCTTGATTTTCTCTTGCTTTCTCTACAAAATAAATATGGAAACATCACAAACAATCATTTAAGAGTCCAAAGTCACTTATCTTGAAACTTCAGGACTAAAAAGCCATCCATGAATAAAATGAAGAATGAAGGACTACAGTGAAACAACAGAACTTGAGCAAACACTCCTTTCTGATTCATTCATTGGTTTCTTCTTTCATTCACGGAGAGATCAGATGAACTCAGGAAAAAAAGAGAGGGAATGCAGACCATCAGAAAAGCAGCTTGCTCAGAAATTCTCTTTGTAGTCTGGCTTCCCTTTGCTTTGTTTCTCAACTTTTATAAAAGAGAATCTCAGTGACACAGAAGTCTTCTTTGAGTGTTTTGGGAAAGGCTTGATGCAAAAAAGTGCACTGGTTGAAACAGACTAGAGTCAGAAAGAGGCACTGCTTCTTAACTGATCACGACTCAATCACAGGAGGAAAGGGAGTTTTGTTTACAAATCTAATTTATGAAGCAATGTAGTTATAACTGGGGACCCACAAGGACCAGTCTCCACACAGAGGTGCAATATACAGAGGAGAAAACATCTCATTCTCTAATTTCTAGTTTTGTACATGTTTCCATTTCTATCTGATATTCATGAAATAGTGCAGAAGTGCTAATCTATAGATAAATATGCAAGTATACATAAATTGAGGGTATGTACTCCAACTTTTTTTTAACTGATGAGATATGTGATCAATACAATTCGATGTAGAACAACTTATCTTTAGTGAGCTTCAGAATCACCTAAAAGATGTTAAAATGCAGATTTCTGGGATGTATACCCAGAGATTCTGATTTAGTAGGTCTATGGTCAAGTCTATGAAATTACATTTTTAACAGTTTCCCAGTGCTCGCTTTGGCAGCACATATACTAAAATTGGAACTATACAGAGAAGATTAGCATGGCCCCTGCACAAGGATGACACGCAAATTCATGAAGCGTTCTATAATTTTTACAAGCAATAAATGCTGGAGAGGATGTGGAGAAAAGGGAACCCTCTTACACTGTTGGTGGGAATGCAAACTAGTACAGCCACTATGGAGAACAGTGTGGAGATTCCTTAAAAAACTGGAAATAGAACTGCCATATGACCCAGCAATCCCACTGCTGGGCATACACACTGAGGAAACCAGAAGGGAAAGAGACATGTGTACCCCAATGTTCATCGCAGCACTGTTTATAATAGCCAGGACATGGAAGCAACCTAGATGTCCACCAGCAGATGAATGGATAAGAAAGCTGTGGTACATATACACAATGGAGTATTACTCAGCCATTAAAAAGAATACATTTGAATTAGTTCTAATGAGGTGGATGAAACTGGAGCCTATTATACAAAGTGAAGTAAGCCAGAAAGAAAAACACCAATACAGTATACTAACGCATATATATGGAATTTAGCAAGATGGTAACGACAACCCTGTATGCGAGACAGCAAAAGAGACACAGATGTATAGAACAGTCTTTTGGGATCTGTGGGAGAGGGAGGTGGGGGATGATTTGGGAGAATGGCATTAAAACATGTATAGTATCATATAAGAAACGAATTGCCAGCCCAGGTTCGATGCAGGATACAGGAAGCTTGGGGCTGGTGCACTAGGACAACCCTGAGGGATGGTATGGGGAGGGAGGTGGGAGGGGCGCTCAGGATGGGGAACGTGTGTACACCCGTGGCGGATGCATGCTGATATATGGCAAAACCAATACAATATTGTAAAGTAAATAATAATAATTAAAAAAAAATTTCCCAGGTGGTGTTGACACTGCTCATCCATAATAGAATAATAATAGAATAATAGACTAGCACTGTTCTAGAGAAGTGATGAGCATATGATTTGGTCTCAGGATCCCTTTATACTCTTAAAAATGGTTGGGGATCCCAAATAACTTTATCTGGTACTATTTATGAATACTGAATTAGGAATTAAAACATATATTTATTGGTTTAACCTTTGAAACATAAGTGTGGTGTTGGAGAAGACTCTTGAGAGTCCCTTGGACTGCAAGGAGATCCAACCAGTCCTTTCTAAAGGAGATCAGCCCTGGGTGTTCTTTGGAAGGAATGATGCTGAAGCTGAAACTCCAGTACTTTGGCCACCTCATGCAAAGAGTTGACTCACTGGAAAAGACTCTGATGCTGGGAGGGATTGGGGGCAGGAAGAAAAGGGGACGACAGAGGATGAGATGGCTGGATGGCATCATCGACTCGATGGATGTGAGTTTGAGTGAACTCCGGGTGATGATGATGGACAAGGAGGCCTGGCATGCTGCGATTCATGGGGTCACAAAGAGTCAGACACGACTGAGCGACTGAACTGAACTGAATAATAAATCTCATGTTAATACTTACTTATTGTAATGAAAAGAAATTACATTTTCAACATGAAATAATAAGCAAGAAGAGTGGTTTGTTTTACAGTGGGTAAATCTTTTTAACGCCTGGCTTAATAAAAGGAAGTTGGAGCTTCATATCTGCTTCCATACTCAGTCTGTTGTGTAGTAGGAAAAGGGGGGTCCTGATATTATATAAGGATATTATATTATCATAAGAGTCTTTAAAGATAGTTGTGGATATTCTTTGATACTCAAAACTAAAAAAGTAGTCATTTCTTAAAGTTTATTTTCAATACAGCTCTGAAATTGCATCAATGAACTTTCCATACTTATTAACACGACAGTTCAGTCATCTTCACTTTGAATGATCTTACCTCCATGCAAGATTCTGTAGTATATTCACTGGGATGTATTGGTTTACTGAATTAAGCAGATTTTTCAAATATTGACATATGTTATTATATTTTAAAAATCACATTTGTTAATATAACTACCAATTATATCAGAGAAGTCTGTAAGAACTGGGAATCTGTCAAGCTTAAGTTCTCCAAAATTTTAATTTTTCACTTGAAAGCTTGAGCTTTATCATTGGCAACAAATATTGTCAGTTGTTTCCCTTGGAAGTGACAGGCTTACTTTTTTTTTTAATAAAGAAAATGTATGCCAAAGAATAAATCTGAATAATCATAGTTTGTCAACTTTTTTGATAAAAATGATATTCCATTAAAAAAGTGGCTAGTTTAGTTTGCTCTCTGATCAATTACTTAGTCGTCCTTCTAGAAAAAATACTTTTATGTAAACTTATCAGTTTATCCCACAGACTATTTAAAATATGTGTGTTCAAAGGTTTAGATTAAATAAATGAGTAGCTTTTACTGCTTTATTAATGGCATTCTTAAGTAAAATGGGCATTTTAAAACATTTTATTGTGAGCATATGTTGGTGAATAAAACAATGGTTACTGATATGTTTTGGAGAAATTGCCTTAATTTATGCTAAGGCAACAGCGATTTTACCCATGGTTTCTTTTGTATCATTCGTGCAAGTGTCAATGAAAAAAAAGATTATTGCTATTGTGAAAGAAGTTTTGAACATGCAGCTGCCTTGAAAGAATCTAAGGGACCCCAGCTTCGGGGGTAGGGTCACATTTGAGATCACATTTGAGAATCACTATTCTAGAGAATAATACTGGAGAAGGCAATGGCACCCCACTCCAGTACTTTTGCCTGGAAAATCCCATGGATGGAGGACCCTAGTAGGCTGCAGTCCATGGGGTCGCTAAGAGTCGGACACGACTGAGCGACTTCACTTTGACTTTTCATTTTCACGCATTGGAGAAGGAAATGGCAACCCACTCCAGTGTTCTTGCCTGGAGAATCCCAAGGACGGGGGAGCCTGGTGGGCTGCCGTCTATGGGGTCGCAGAGAGTCGGACATGACTGAAGTGACTTAGAAGCAGAGAATAATACAGAGTCAATACAACAAATGGAACTTTGCATGCAGATTTATTTCCTCTGACCATCACAGCATTTTAAAATATGAATTAGCTGTAAGCATTTAATAGCCAGGGGATTTCATATAAAAATCTGAGTCCTGGGCTTTTCTTGAAAGATCAGAGACATCAAAAAAGAAATCAAAATTTGCATAGAAACAAATGAAAATGAAAACACAACAACCCAAAACCTGTGGGACACAGTAAAAGCAGTCCTAAGGGGAAAGTTCATAGCAATACAGGCACACCTCAAGAAACAAGAAAAAAGTCAAATAAATAACCTAACTCTACACCTAAAGCAACTAGAAAAGGAAGAAATGAAGAACCCCAAGGTTAGTGGAAGGAAAGAAATCTTAAAAATTAGAGCAGAAATAAATGCAAAAGAAACAGAAGAGACCATAGCAAAAATCAACAAAGCCAAAAACTGGTTCTTTGAAAGGATAAGTAAAATTGATAAACCATTAGCCAGACTCATCAAGAAACAAAGGGAGAAAAATCAAATCAATAAAATTAGAAATGAAAATGGAGAGATCACAACAGACAACACAGAAATACAAAGGATCATAAGAGACTAGTATCAACAATTATATGCCAATAAAATGGACAATGAGGAAGAAATGGACAAATTCTTAGAAAAGTACAACTTTCCAAAACTCGACCAGGAAGAAATAGAAAACCTTAACAGACCCATCACAAGCACGGAAATTGAAACTGTAATCAAAAATCTTCCAGCAAACAAAAGCCCAGGTCCAGACGGCTTCACAGCTGAATTCTACCAAAAATTTAGAGAAGAGCTAACACCTATCCTACTCAAACTCTTCCAGAAAATTGCAGAGGAAGGTAAACTTCCAAACTCATTCTATGAGGCCACCATCACCCTAATACCAAAACCTGACAAAGATGCCACAAAAAAAGAAAACTACAGGCCAATATCACTGATGAACATAGATGCAAAAATCCTAAACAAAATTCTAGCAATCAGAATCCAACAACATATTAAAAAGATCATACACCATGACCAAGTGGGCTTTATCCCAGGGATGCAAGGATTCTTCAATATCCGCAAATCAATCAATGTAATACACCACATTAACAAATTGAAAAACAAAAACCATATGATTATCTCAATAGATGCAGAGAAAGCCTTTGACAAAATTCAACATCCATTTATGATAAAAACTCTCCAGAAAGCAGGAATAGAAGGAACATACCTCAACATAATAAAAGCTATATATGACAAACCCACAGCAAACATTATCCTCAATGGTGAAAAATTGAAAGCATTTCCTCTAAAGTCAGGAACAAGACAAGGGTGCCCACTTTCACCATTACTATTCAACATAGTTTTGGAAGTTTTGGCCACAGCAATCAGAGCAGAAAAAGAAATAAAAGGAATCCAAATTGGAAAAGAAGAAGTAAAACTCTCACTGTTTGCAGATGACATGATCCTCTACATAGAAAACCCTAAAGACTCCACCAGAAAATTACTAGAATTAATCAATGATTATAGTAAAGTTGCAGGATATAAAATCAACACACAGAAATCCCTTGCATTCCTATACACTAATAATGAGAAAACAGAAAGAGAAATTAAGGAAACAATTCCATTCACCATTGCAACGAAAAGAATAAAATACTTAGGAATATATCTACCTAAAGAAACTAAAGACCTATATATAGAAAACTATAAAACACTGGTGAAAGAAATCAAAGAGGACACTAATAGATGGAGAAATATACCATGTTCATGGATTGGAAGAATCAATATAGTGAAAATGAGTATACTACCCAAAGCAATTTATAGATTCAATGCAATCCCTATCAAGCTACCAATGGTATTCTTCACAGAGCTAGAACAAATAATTTCACAATTTGTATGGAAATACAAAAAACCCCGAATAGCCAAAGCGATCTTGAAAAAGAAAAATGGAACTGGAGGAATCAACCTACCTGACTTCAGGCTCTACTACAAAGCCACAGTTATCAAGACAGTATGGTACTGGCACAAAGACAGAAATATAGATCAATGGAACAAAATAGAAAGCCCAGAGATAAATCCACGCACATATGGACACCTTATCTTTGACAAAGGAGGCAAGAATATACAATGGATTAAAGACAATCTCTTTAACAAGTGGTGCTGGGAAATCTGGTCAACCACTTGTAAAAGAATGAAACTAGAACACTTTCTAACACCATATACAAAAATAAACTCAAAATGGATTAAAGATCTCAATGTAAGACCAGAAACTATAAAACTCCTAGAGGAGAACATAGGCAAAACACTCTCTGACATACATCACAGCAGGATCCTCTATGACCCACCTCCCAGAATATTGGAAATAAAAGCAAAAATAAACAAATGGGACCTAATTAAACTTAAAAGCTTCTGCACATCAAAGGAAACTATTAGCAAGGTGAAAAGACAGCCTTCAGAATGGGAGAAAATAAAAGCAAATGAAGCAACCGACAAACAACTAATCTCAAAAATATACAAGCAACTCCTTCAGCTCAACTCCAGAAAAATAAATGACCCAATCAAAAAATGGGCCAAAGATCTAAATAGACATTTCTCCAAAGAAGACATACAGATGGCTAACAAACACATGAAAAGATGCTCAACATCACTCATTATCAGAGAAATGCAAATCAAAACCACTATGAGATACCATTTCACACCAGTCAGAATGGCTGCGATCCAAAAGTCTACAAATAATAAATGCTGGAGAGGGTGTGGAGAAAAGGGAACCCTCTAACACTGTTGGTGGGAATGCAAACTAGTACAGCCACTATGGAGAACAGTGTGGAGATTCCTTAAAAAACTGGAAATAGAACTGCCTTATGATCCAGCAATCCCACTGCTGGGCATACACACTGAGGAAACCAGAAGGGAAAGAGACACGTGTACCCCAATGTTCATCGCAGCACTGTTTATAATAGCCAGGACATGGAAGCAACCTAGATGTCCATCAGCAGATGAATGGATAAGCAAGCTGTGGTACATATACACAATGGAGTATTACTCAGCCATTAAAAAGAATACATTTGAATTAGTTCTAATGAGGTGGATGAAACTGGAGCCTATTATATAGAGTGAAGTAAGCCAGAAGGACAAACACCAATACAGTATACTAACGCATATATATGGAATTTAGAAAGATGGTAACGATAACCCTGTATACGAGACAGCAAAAGAGACACTGATGTATAGAACAGGCTTATGGACTCTGTGGGAGAGGGAGAGGGTGGCAAGATTTGGGAGAATGGCATTGAAACATGTGAAATGTCATGTATGAAACGAGATGCCAGTCCAGGTTCAATGCACAATGCTGGATGCTTGGGACTGGTGCACTGGGACGACCCAGAGGGATGGTATGGGGAGGGAGGAGGGAGGAGGATTTTAATAAAAAGAAGAAAAAAAAAATAAAATAAAATATGAATTAGTTGTAAGCATTTAATAGCCAGGAGATTTCATATAAAAATCTGAGTCCTGGGCTTTTCTTGAAAGATCAGAGACATGATAACACTGGACTCTCTTTCCTTCCTCATGATAATGGACTGGCTACCCTTCACATGAGGCAGGCTCCTCTCCAGTTGGCACAACCGCTCCCACCTCAATTTATCTCATTCATTACCTTTACTTTCCTAGGTACAAAGCAGTCTAAGTCTGTAAATGCTAGTATTATGATAGAATGATGAAAAGCAAAGCCTGTGAAGTTAATATATGTAAGACATAAAATCTCAATCTTTCTATGACTAGCTATGTGACTTGTGAAGTGACTCTCAGTGTTCTTATCTTTCTCAGTCTCAGTTTTCTTATCTTCCGAATGGGGATAATACTATGAAAGTTGTGAGGATTAAATGGGATTATAAAAGTAAAGAATTTTGCTCCGAGTCTCTCAAATCCCTAAGTTCATAATAGAAGTTAGTTCTGTTGATGATGCCAATGGTGACAGAGCCATGTATTCAACCTTCACAGGGACCCTAGAAGTTATGTGGTCTTGTTTTAGAGATGAGGAAAATGAGGCACAGAAAGGCAATCAATGACCAGCAGCCTCTCTACCACCACCTGAAAGAACAGTGAGACAACAATAAATACCGAGTATCGAGCACTTCCCATGCTGCTGGTATTACGCTAATCATATCCATCACCTCAGCTAATCTTTACAAAACCCTGTGATAGAGATATTTTATTGCCATTAAACAGATAAGAAAAGTAAGGCTCAGGGAATTTAAGGAAGGTTCTCAAGTAGAGCCTACTCAGACAGAGCTACATGAACTCAGAGCTACAAAGTTTTGGTCTTTAAGAATCTCAAGTACTGAATCCACACACAACACTGGTTTGTACTGAAAATACATCCATCTATCTAGTCTATATCCATCTTTACTGGTCGCTGATTATCAATGCTTATAAGGAGGAAATCTGTGCTAATTCCTGCAGGCCTGTGGACATCATATCCACATCATAGGTGCTTCTTTCTGTGGAAATTCTCCAGCACACGCCAATGAAAAGAACAAGCAGAAACATCTGAAAGACTACATGTTCCAATAAAACTGATTTATAACTTATCACATCACCTTTTGGTAGAGTTGACATTAACAGACGTTTCAATGTTTATAGAAATAAACACACACTTCCCCCTTCACAAATATGCCATAATTTGTGAAGCATATAATGAAGCATAATTAACTGGCTGTGAAAAATTAAAACCAAGAACATGGTTTTGTCAAATAAATAATGAAGGAAATTCACAGTATGTTCTTAAGAAAAGCTCTCCATGGTTTGTGACTGTAATTAGAACCACCTGAACTTTGGCAGAGAGTACTATCAAATTTCCCAAAACCTTTGCTGACATTAGAATATTTTGGATTTAGGTCACATTCCTGGGCAACTGACATTCTTTTTTATTTGCAATTAAATTCTGGAGTTTTCAAACACTCTCCGACCCGTCATAACATTTCTATCTTTTCATAAGTTTAAAAATAACCTTGCTTGGGTTAATTGGGTCCCAAAGGGTTGTAATTTTTGGTATTTTAATTCATTTTGTCCTTGGCTGATTGTCAAAACTTACTGGAAATAAAGCTTCACAATAAACTCATAAGTCTAAATGGTTTCAGAAATGAGCATACCGATGACACAGGGTGAAGCCAAAATGCCTCTGAGAAGCCTTGGAAAGCACTAGTTATGATGATAAAATGCCAAGAAGCCAGATAAGAAGTAGGTAACTCAGTTATCTATCTTACTTCAGTTGCCAAATGCCCAGATGTCATGATATCTGGGTAATTAAATGTTAACCATTTTTAAGGATTACTGCTGTGTTGACAGCCTTAAACATGAGTCCATTCCACAGACTTGAGAGATCATCATTGTTAAACGGCGCTATGCTTTGTGCCACTTGCTGAATAAGTACAATAGTGTTAGTCGCTCAGTCTTGTCCAACTCTTTGCGACCCCATGGACTGTAGCCCACCGAGCTCCTCTGTCCATGAAATTTTCCAGGCAAGAATACTAGAGTGAGTTGCCATTTCCTCCTCCAGGGGTCTTCCCAAACCAGAGACTGAACCCGGGTCTTCTGCATGGCAGGCAGTCTCCTGCATTGCTGGTGGATTCTTTACCAACTGAGCAACCAAGGAAGCCTGCATAAATACAATGCACTCTCTTAGAACAACGACCTTGCAAGTGCTCTCTGAAAAACTGAGTAAAGATCCTCTTTTGATAGATGAGAAAACTAAGACTTAGAAAGATTAAGGTTCTGCAGAAACCACTGAGGCTTAGAAAGATTAATAACATGGGTAGAAACCAATGAAAAACACCCTGATGCTGGGAAAGATTGAAGGTAGGAGGAGAAAGAGGCAATAGAGGAGGAGATGGTTGGATGGCAACCATTAACTCAATGGACGTGAGTCTGAGCAAACTCTGGGAGATAGGGAAGGACAGGGAAGCCTGGCATGCTGCAGTCCATGGGGTTGCAAAGAGTGGAACACAACTGAGCAACTGAACAGCAATGACTGAGCAACTAAAGAGCAGCAGCAACAACAAGTGAACTAGTATATGACAAAGGGAAGATCTGAACCCATGTCTGTGGGATTTCCAAGTCCAGGCTGTGCTTAGGCATGGAGGCATGGTGTGACTCAGGGCCTGCAATGGAAAACCTCCCAGGGGCCAGGCAGATGGCCTGAACTTCTGAATGTGGTTCAGTTTCAGACTGCAAGTAATGGCCAGAATGCTAAGGAACTGGAGACTTCATACCTTGCCTGATAGTTTTCAAATCCAAAGTTCCAAAAAACACGATGCATGCAAACCAAAACAGAATCCCGTGATCTTCCCAGTTCTTCCGCTGGCTGCTCTGACGCAGACAAAATTAAGTAAAAACAATCTTGTAAATATGGGCTGCTTTTTTTGTTTAGCAATTTTCACTTTAGCCTAAATGAGTTGTTTAGAAAGCAGCTCAAGTCTGTTTCAATAAGAATTTAGCAACGAATAAAATTTTCCTTGCTACCAAATTTAAATGAAGTATACGTGAAACTTTTCAAAGCAGTGTCTAGAGTGGAGTCAGCAATTCTGAGCTCTCCTCTTAAATCCTTGCAGTAGCTTCTTACTGTAGCAAAATGCTCAGTTCAGTATTCAAAGATTCCTGAAGATTAGAGTTCAAGGTGCTAATCAGTGATGAACTGCCCTCAGGCAAGTGGCCAATGAGGGGCCCTGAATCAGCTAATAAATGAATAACTGGGCATTCAAATCTAATTGTCTTGATTTTGAATTCTCTATCCAGTAGGCACAAAGACTTTTACAATAATTCTAATTTGCCTTTGGAGTGTCAGAGAAGAATGGAAACATTTTTTTTTTTTCTTTTCTGGAGTGTTAGAGAAGAATGAAAATATCATAGATGTTCCCTAATAAATATGATAGTGAAGGACTGGGTTTCAATATTGTATCAACATTATCATCAGATACATCAGTTTTAGTATCTAAACCCTGCATTTGCCAGTGTGTGCATGCTAAGTCACTTCAGTTGTGCCCAACTTTTGTGAACCTATAGACTGTATAGCCTGCCAGCCTCCTCTGTCCATGGGATTCTCAGGCAAGAATACTGGAGTGGGTTGCCATGCCTTCTTCCAGGGGATCTTCCCGACCCAAGGAATGAACCCACTTCTCCTGTGTCTCAGAAGGAAAAACAGGATTGAAGGACTTTTCCTAACTTTCTAAGGAAGCCTTTGGCAAAGTAGAAAAAAAATGTTCAGATTTATTTAGCCACTATTACCTACGTAGTGTGCCTGGGAAGAGTGCGGCTTCATTTAAACAAGCGGGTATTTTGGAAACAACTGGCTGGAATCAGGTAAACATCTGGTTAAAGCAGCTGGTGAGTTGACAGCATTTACCCTTCTCCCCCAGCTGGCTTGCATGTGATAAGGTAGTGGAGTCGACTATCAAGAGAGATTTTGTAGCCTGTAGCTGTGGAAATCGCTAAGAAGAGAAAAGACACTTATTTGTTCTGGGTGGATTAGAAGCCCTAGAGGCTGGGGACTGTAACCAATGAGCCCTTTCGTGGCTTCCTCAAGTGTGTAGCTACAGCTGCATCCTCCTCCTTGAAATTTCAATAATCCCTCCACCTTTGCAAGGGCACGTGTTGCCATGGAAGGCAATCAAGAGATGGGTTAAAACAGCCCTGGTTATGATTCTTGCCTTGAAATTAAACTCTAGCAAACAAATTGTTTCCTTTTTCCCTGAGAAGGTTTTAAATCCAATTTATTTGAGGTTTCTATTTAAATTGAAAATACTGTAGCATCTCAGGCAAAGTGAAATCAATCTCTTTAGAAACAGGAGGGGGAGAAGAGGAGAATGTGGGCCAAGTGTATGTAGATTAAAACTTGCTTTTTCAAAGATTTTGAAATATGAAAAACTACCTCTGCCCATAAGATTAATGATGGATCCTTGGGACAGAACCACTCTGTTTAACTGCTTTCCTGGCTGCCTAATAGGCATCCCAAACTTAATGTATCTAAATTCAGATTCCTCATTCTGCTCCTACCTGGTGTTTCACTCCTAGGCTTTGCTCACCCACAAAATGGAACCAACAACTGAGTTGTTTATACCAATCCCTAGAAATCATCTTTCAATCCTCTCTTCACCTCACTCCCCAAAACTAGTTCATCAGACCTTATCTCAACATATCTCAAATTTATCTTGCTGCTACTATTACCTTGGACCATCACCTTTCATCTAGACCAGTTCAGCAGCCTCTTAACTTGTTCCCCTCACTTCCACTCTGGTTCTCAAGAATCCATTCCCTGCATGACAGTCAGAGATCTCCCTGAAACTCCCAACATGGTAGCCACTAACTAAGTGGCTATCAAGCCATAGAAATACCGTCAGTTCCCACTGCGATGAGCTTTAAGTGTAAAAGTACATTGGATTTCAGAGATGTTGCACAAAAGATAAAAAAAAAAAAAAAGGAAAAATCTCATTAATAATTTTATACTGATTATATGTTGAAATTACAATATTTGGAATGCATTTGGATTAAAGAAGCTATATCAGTGAAGTTAATTTCACATGTTTCTTTTTGCAACAGTTAGCAGAAAATTAAAAATTATATATTTGTATTGGCTAGCACTATAATCAAATAGATCATGTTCCTTAAAAATCCTCTTTTAGCTTCCCATAGCCCAAAGTCTGAGCTTTATTATATAACAATCTATAAAGCCCTAAGTGATCTGGCTGTTGATTTCCTCTTATGTGTCTTCATAAACTCTAGGCTCCAGTCACACTGGCTTTTTGCCTCTTTTAAGTGTATAAAAGACATTCTCCTCTTAAATGTTTTTCACATACTTACAGAACATTTGTAAATGTGCTTTGTCCCCCATGAAATATTATATAGATCAGGTATTGGCAAACTATGGCCCACAGGCCAACTTTCCCTCCCCTCCCCATACCTTACATTGGCCCCTTCCTCCAGCCATGCTCATCTGTTTACATCGTTTTTTTAAGTTTGTTTGGCTATGTTGAGTCTTAGGTATGGCACATAGGATCTTTCCTTTGAGTGCATGGGCTACGCAGTTATGGTGCTCAGGCATAGCTGCCCTGCAGCATATGGGATCTTAGTTCCCTGACCAAGGACTGAAGCCGCATCCCCTGCATTGCAAGGCAGATTTTTAACTACTGGACCACCAGGAAGTCCCTGTTTACATATTCTTTAATGACTACTTCCTTGCTGCAAAGGTGGAGCTGATGATTTTTAAGAGAGACCATATACGGACTCTTGGCCAAAGTTAAAAATATTCTCTATCTGGCCCTTTACAGAAAACCTTTGTTGATATATAGACAGACAGATAGAAGTTATGCAGGATCCTTTATGAGCTGGGCCTTGTCTGTCGCACTGGTGTCTTCCCAAGCCATTTCCTCTCTTCCATCCTAGGCTCCAGCTGAGCCAGACCACATGCAGAGGCCTGTAGGCACTGACTTCTCCCAGGGTCAGACCTTTCTATTCATTTCCTTAGCTGGAAACGTTTCTCTTCCCTACATCTGGTGAAGTCCTATGTTAGTTGCAAGAGACAGCAGAAATGACTCTGGCTGGTTTAAGAAAGAAGTGGAATTCATTGGTTCCATAAACGAGTGTGGGACTGCCTGGTCCAGAGGTTTAAGCTATGTCAGCAGGAGTTGCTTTCATTCTCTCCATCACCATGTTCTTCTTCCTCTGTGTTGGCTCTAATCACAGGCAGTTTTCCTCTTGTGGTGCAAAACAGCTTCTAAGAGCTCCCAAAGCTATAAGGTTCCGGAAGTCCCAGAGAGACTGTTCTGAATTGGTTCTAATTAAACCATAGGCCCATGCCTGAACCTTTTGCTCACACTGGACAGAGGATGTGGTATTTTAATTGGCTCAAAGCTAGGTCAATTGTCAGCCTGCTGAGTGAGGTCTGCAGACCATAAAGCAGAAGGGGAAGAGTATGATCTTCCTGGGGAAAATTAGGAGAAGCAGGAAATGAGAGCTATGTGGCTAAAATCATGGATGTTTGCTACCTTGTCCTTGAAGTCCTAATGGACACACCATCACTTTCTTTTGGGTGTCTCCACAGATCCCTTTACTGCTGCTTCAGTTGAATTCTACAATCTGGTCTCCTGTAACCCTGGGCTTTCCTCTACATCAGCACTGCTCACACCACATGGGAGTAAATGGTTACCTTGCTTCTTTTCTGCCGGGGCTTCGAGCTTTTTGAAACAGGACTTTGCTCTTTGTATCCTCAGCATACAAACACAGAGACCACTATAGAGGAAGAGCCCAATACATGCTGAAAAATATATGTAAATGTGAACTTTAACCATTCTTCTCCTGAGTAAGGAATAATCATACAAAGATTGTATTTTAGGAGGGTTACTTTGGTAGTAACTGGTAGGGTAAATTTGGGAAGACTGTAGCTAGAAGGCCATACTATATTACAGAATGAGATGAAGAGGAATGAAAGGGGCTAGACCATGACTACAGGAAAAGAGATGAAGGAACCTGATGTCTAGAAATTTTCTTTCTATATCACTCATCCAGAAACAAGGTTATAAATTATTGATCAAAAGCTTCAACCAGTAAAAAAAAGCTACAGCTACTGTTCACTGATACTTGCCTAAGTGTTAAACATTTGTATTTGTTTTATATAAATTAAAAAATTAAAGTCTCTCAATGCCACTTGAGGTAAGCAATATTCTAATTTTAGAGATGATAAGGAAAGAGTTTTAGCAATGTTAAGCAAGCTGACCAAAGTTATGCAGTGAATCAGAGTAAACTCTAGATCTGAATGAAAATCTGCCTCCAAAAACTGTGTTGTTTTTAATGACAAAAGAGGTAGGTGATGCTTCTAAAACTCTTTTAGGTCCCAACCAAGTAACTCTGGGGTTGAGACTCCATATTATTTTTAACTATTTGAGCAAGACATAACTTGCCTGTGGTAATATTCTTTGTAAAAATTGATTACAACACCCACTGTTCATGTCTGTTGGCATAGTAATTCCTCAGTAGATTTCTCTGATAGCACCTGATAAAGTCAGAATTCAAATAATGGTCACAACATGAATGAATAGCTCATGGGTGTCATCACAGGATCTGGGATTATGTATCAGATACAGTAAAGACATACTGGAAATAAATCATGCATATTCAAAAAAAACATAATTGTTTTTAAGGTAGCCAAGCTTATGAAGGATTTTTATAATACTTACACCCTCATTACTTGCTACATGAAGCAAAAAGTACTGACAATTAATTAGATTATGGGCCCACTTCTTGCTCTCAAAAAGTTTACAATTTAAAAGGAAGGAAAGAGACACATAAAGTCTTGAAGATTTAAGTTCATAGATCCTAAGAGCTAGAAGGGTTATTCCAGGTCATTAGGCCAATGGTTCTCAAACTTCAGGATCCTTCAGAATGACCTTCAGGACTTTGATGAAACACAGGTCTTGGACCCTGCCACCATAAGTTTCTGGCTCAGGTGGTCCTGAACAGACCCTAAGAATGTACATTTCTAACAAGTTTCCAAGTCATGATGATATTACTGGTATGTGGATAACTCTTTGAGATCCATTGATTTAGGCCAAGTTTCTTATTTTGTAAATGAGCTAATCCAAGCCCAGGGAAGTATAAGACTTGTCTGAAACTACACTAGCTAATTTTACAGTTGAAAATGAGGGAAATAATTTGTGGACTCCTCTCTAAGTAAAGGTGTGTATACATATATGTATACATATGCAGATTTCTTTTTGTGCCTATGAAGCATTCATTACTCCTTCTTTTGATTATAAGAATGCTTTCACTCCTCTGTGTTCCTATGATTTGAGTGGAATTGATGTCATGTCCACTTGCAGAGATAAACATATAAAGAACACCTGGAAATAAGTCCAAAATTTATCTATCAGAGGGATCGCTGATTAAGCATGCATGTTTTCCAGAATCTATCCTGAAAATAAAGTTTCATGTTTTATAAATATATCAACTAGCACTGTTTTAATAGGAAAAAAACCCCAAAAGATCCATCAAGAAAAGAGCATTCATCTGATTTATGATAGATGCCTGCAATGGAATCTATGCTGTCATTTCAAAAATAAGAGAGATGTACTGATAATGATTCCTGAAACCCTTGAAGAATTCTTATTTAGGACATTCAAAGAGCTATAAGATCTAGACAGTGAGGAAAAAAACAAGCTATAACATAGCTATGACAAACCTAGACAGCTTATGAAAAAGCAGAGACATCACTTTGCCGACAAAGGTCTTTAGAGTCAGAGCTATGGCTTTTCCAGCAGTCATGTATAGATATGAGACTTGGACCATAAAGAAGGCTGAGTGCTGAAGAATTGATGCTTTTGAACTGTGGTGCTGGAGAAGACTCTTGAGAGTCTCTTGAACATCAAGGAGATCAAACCAGTCAATCCTAAAGGAAATCAATCCTCAATATTCATTAGAAGGACAGATACTGAAACAGAAGCTCCAGTACTTTGGCCACCTGATGCAAAGAGCTGACTCACTGGGAAATATTCTGATGTTGGGAAAGATTGAAGGCAGGAGAAGGGGATGACAGAGGATGATATGGTTGGATGGCATCATCGACTCAATGGCCATGAGTCTGAGCAAACTCCAGGAGATAGTGAAGGACAGGGAAGCCTGGCATGCTGCAGTCCATGGGGTCACAGAGTTGGACATGACTGCGTGACTGAACAACATAGTGCTTAGAGTTAGCATTTATGCAGGGCACAGGAATACATATATTCACACAAATACACTCATAGCACGTGAGTTTGTATGTGTGTGTGGAGCTACTGTTTGTAGGGTAGAGCACTATATATTCTTATATATATATATATATTTATACATTATATATCCTTAGAGCACTATATATTCTCATATGTATTTATATACATACATATACCTTGCATACATATACATGCATATACCTTAGAGCACTGTATATTCTTATATATATTTATAAACATACATATACCTAGATAATAATATAAATGTGATGACTATATATGTGTTAAAGTGATGTAGCTCAGTCATGTCTGACTCTTTGTGACCCCATGGACTGTAGCCCACCAGGCTCCTCCATCCATGGAATTTTCCAGGCAAGAGTATTAGAGTGGGTTGCCATTTCCTTCTCCAGGGGATCTTCCTGACCCAGGGATTGAACCCAAGTCTCCCGCGTTGCAGGCAGACACTTCACCATATGAGCCACCAGGGAAGCCCATATATGAGTTCAGTTCAATTCAGTTCAGTTGCTCAGTCGTGTCCGACTCTTCGCAACCCCATGAATCGCAGCACGCCAGGCCTCCCTGTCCATCACCAACTCCCGGAATTCACTCAGACTCACGTCCATCGAGTCAGTGATGCCATCCAGCCATTTCATCCTCTGTCGTCCCCTTCTCCTCTTGCCCCCAATCCCTCCCAGCATCAGAGTCTTTTTCAATGAATCAACTCTTCGCATGAGGTGGCCAAAGTACTGGAATTTCAGCTTTAGCATCATTCCTTCCAAAGAAATCCCAGGGCTGATCTCCTTCAGAATGGACTGGTTGGATCTCCTTGCAGTCCAAGGGACTCTCAAGAGTCTTCTCCAGCATCACAGTTCAAAGGCATCAATTCTTCGGCTCTCAGCTTTCTTCACAGTCCAACTCTCACATCCATACATGACCACTGGAAAAACCATAGCCTTGACTAGACGAACCTTTGTTGGCAAACTAATGTTTCTGCTTTTCAATATATATCTAAATAGTCCATAAAGTTACTTTTCTCTCTGGAATCTCTCTGATAAAATAGAAGTACAGAGCTTGGTGTTTGGATACATGGCACTTGTATACATTTTTCAATTTACCCACCCATGTAAACAGTATTTTCAACATCTGTATACTTACAAGTTTCAGTTCAGCTTGTTCTTATATTAATGGGGAAAAAAAACCTGTTGGATGCTTCAACGTGGCATCCAGCTGTCCCAACGTGGAACAGACGTTGAGGATCACTTGTCACAATGTCTTAAAATTGGTAGGTTCAATCTACACAAACTTTCTTTTATTCATCATTTCTCATAGCTTATCAACTACCATGCACAGAAAAGATTCCAGAATTTGAGGGAAGGATGATTATTTAAACTTTTAGCATTTTATGGGAGGTGAATAAATATTCATTGAGAAAGTGTTCCATGTTTTGCAGGTTCTAAGCCTTACTGAAAATAATTTTTACTTGTCTTTGCTCTTACTTCCCCTTCATGTCCTAGAAGTTGCTGGATGTTTTTTCTCGAACAGTTTGCTGGAAGTTTTTCAGACCTCTCACTTAGGAAGGGCCTGCTGACTTTTTGTTGTTGTTGTTGAGGAACATGAGCAGTCCAAATAAATATGCACAGGTATCCTGAGCACATAATAATAATAAGCATTGCCGAGAATTCTCCTCAACTCTACTGTCAACTTGGCACACCGTGTTCTGATTTGTTAAACAAAGAAAGCAGCCAAGTTGGGAGTACCTAATGAGACAGCAAATGCTCCTGCTGTCACCGGTGAGAATCCAAGAATCACAGGGAGAGTGTCTATCACACCTCTAAGGATCAACTTCAGTCCTAATCTCCGAGGCTCCTTCTAGCTTTAAAATTCCATTTTATGATTGAAAAACTTCCTCCCTTTTCTAGTGAATAAAACACAAGATCCAAATCTCTCATGATAGACGAATGATCCCCAAGCCCTTAGTGGAATTGCTTTTATATCACTGATGGTCTGTGCACCTCATTTGAAATCTCCAGTTCTAAAACTCAAATTAAAGCGACGATGGTATATTATTATACATCATCAGTATGATTAACCCCTCCTGTCACCAAACTTGTAAACACCACGTATTGTCAAATATGTAGAACAATTCAAACTCTCATTCACTGCTGGTAGGAGTATAAACTGGAAACTCTTCAGAAGACTGTCTGTCAGTATCTTTTAAAGCTGACAACAATGCATATTCTTTTAACCAGAAATTTCACTCTCAGGTATATATTCAATAGAAACACTAACATATATGTATATCTATACATGTAATATTTGTAACAGTCCCATACTGGAAGCTACTTCAGTGCCCATCAAAAGTAGACTAAGTCACAAAACATGGCATGTTCATTTTCTGGAATAATATTACAAAGCAATGAGACTCAACACATTATTATACAAAAAAATATGGATGATCTCACAAACAAATGAAGCTAAAAATAAGACATAAAAGACCATATTGTGTTAAGGAAGTACATGTGGGTGCATGCTAAGTAGCTTCAGTCATGTCTGACTCTGCAGTCCTGCCCATGGGATTCTCCAGGCAACGATATTGGAATGTTGCCATGCACTCCTCCAGGGTATCTTCCTGACCCAGGATCAAACCCACGTCTCTCTGTCACTTGCACTGCATGACTCAGGGAACCCAAACGGGGCTCTGTAACAGCCTAGAGGGGTGGGATGGGGAGGAAGGAGGGAGGGAGGTTCAAGTGGGACACATGTATACTATGGCTGATTCATGTTGATGTTTGGCAGAAACCAACACAATTCTGTAAAGCAATAATCCTTCAATTAAACAAATAAACTTAAAAATAGTATATTGTGTTTATCTCATTCATATAAAATTTTAGAATTAATTTTCCTATATAGTAGAAATTAAAGCAACATTGTAAATTAACTATTGTTGTTGCAGTTTAGTTACTAAGTTGTGTTCACCCCATGAATGTGAACCCCATGGAATGTGGCTAGCCAGGATCCTCTGTCCATGGAATTCTCCAGGCAAGAACACTGCAGTGGGTTCCCATTTCCTTCTCCAGAGGATCTTTCCAGCTCAGGGATTGAACCCACATCTTCTGGCAGGTGGATTCTCTACCACTGAGCCACCAAGAAAGCCCAAATCAACTATACTTCAATATAAAATAATTTTGATCTTGGCAAAAATTTCCTACAAATTTTAAAGGACAGATATTTGGAAATGATCCACTCTGGGTTAATTTAGTGAGGCCCTGCTGCTGCTGCTGCTAGCCCAGGTCATATCATATATTGTAGTTGGAACTGTTGAATCAGAAGCAAGTACCTAACAACTGACAACATCCTAAGCCAATTCAGAAAAATGATGTTTATTGGGTTTCCTTAATCATGTGAACATATTCATTCTTACTCCACACTTTCAAGTATGTAGTCAATTGGGAATAGGTGTGAACTTTAAGACGGTTAAACCTGAAATTAAATTCTCTGGTTCCTGGTCTCTATTTTTAAGCAGACAATGGCTTGCTTTTCTACTCTCTATAGACAATGGATGGATCTTGAGGGCATTGTGGTAAGAGAAATAAGCCAGAAAGATGAAGACAAATACACCATATGGTAGCACTTATATTTGGAATCTGGGGTGGGAGGGGGAGGAGGTCAAGTTCACAGAAACAGAGAGTAGAAAAGCGGTTACCAGGGGCTGGGATGGTGATGGAGGACAGGAGAAACGGGGGCGGGGTGGGGGGGTGGGTCAAAAGGTATACACTTTCAGTTATAAGGTGAGTAAGTTCTGAGGATCCAATGTAAAACATGGTGGCTAGTTGATAACATTGTATTATACCATGAATATTGTGTAATATGGGGTTGCAAAGAGTTGGACATGAGTCAGTGACTGAACATCAAGTACCATTAAAATTAAAATTCACTAAAAAAGTAGAACAAATGCTACTACTAAAATAAAAAGGAAGATATATACATATATCAAATCATCACAATATATACACTTTAAATATTTTACAATTTTACTTGTCAATTACACTCAGTTAAGTTGGGGGAAAAAAAAGACGAGTTGAACTCCATGCTTCCCTTTTATAACCTGTGTGCCAAACAGGACAGATTCTAAGCACTTTCTTACTGTGTTGAATGCCGGTAGGTTTCTGAAGACAGTGGCTATCTCAGACTTAACAGCTACAGGTTAGCTCCTTCAAAATGAGAAGTCAACATTTAAAAGTTGCTCTAGCAGGTGGTACCAGAACCTTTTCACATCTGACCCTGTGTAAAGGGGATTTTCAATTTCAACATCAAGAGTAACTCAAAGGAACAGAGCCTCTTTGATAATAAAGTAAAACCTTAGGTAATCGGTTCAGCAGATCACATCTTACCTGTGAGAAACTCCACATTTCTAATGTTCAACAGAAAAAAACACAGTCCTACTAAAAAAAAAAAGACAGCCACTACTGCGATAAACAAGATCTTTGTCCTGGGAGTCAAAGTTGTCTTTGCCACTTAAATTGTTTCTTTCTTGTGCTATTTTTCCCCCTTTGCTAGAGACTGGTATCTTAGAGATTATTTATTTGACTCCCTTTGTCTTAATCTCTGGACACCTCTCTATGTATGACCTCTGTCTAAGTTTACTTTTCATGGAAAAGTAACAGAAATGGTTGGGAACATAGGTAGGAAAATAATCTTCAAAGGTTTATGAAACCAAGATGCTGAAGCTGCAATACACCCATGTAAAACTCAGTTATCTAGATAATCACTGTTCTTCAGAAGCGGCATTTAACTATCTCTGACTAACTGGAAGACCAAATTTGCAGTGAATCCATATCTTAGTAAGCGTGACCCTGGTGGCTTCAACAAAACATCTAAATCTTGTAGATGAGGATAAACTTCTGATGACTGGATAGACTTGGTTGGATGGTACAGCCAACTTAACATTGTTTCAGTAATGGGACACAGGTGTGGATATCAACCCTTAGGCAAAGCCTCAGATTTTCAAATGGACTAGTGGACAAGTGCCACGTTCCTACTGTAACCCCTGTCTCTAGCCCCTTCAGAGGAGTGAAGCAGCCTGGAATTGTGGTGAAACTACATGCTATGGAAACATAAGAACTTACATCCTGAATAATTTTAGTAACCTTGGTTTACTCAATCTCCTTAGCCTCTGTTTTGTTATCTATGTATGGGATCAATAATACTTACATAGTAGCACTACAATATTAGAAAACTCCTATGTAGCGAGCAGCAGCTGCATGGCCCTGGAGTGGGGAGCAGCCCAGAGGAGATACCCTACATCCAAGTAAGGAGCAGTGGCTGCACTGTGCTGGAGCAGCCGTGAAGAGATACCCCACATCCAAGGTAAGAGAAACCCCAGTAAGACGGTAGGTGCTGAGAGAGGGCATCAGAGGGCAGACAGACTGAAACCACAATCACAGAAAACTAACCAATCTAATCACATGGACCACAGCCTTGTCTAACTCCATGAAACAATGAGTCATGCCGTGTAGGGCTACCCAAGATGGATGGGACTTGGTGGAGAGTTCTGACAAAATGTGGTCCACTGGAGAAGGGAATGGCAACCACTTCAGTATTCTTGCCTTGAGAATCCCATGAACAGTATGAAAAGGCAAAAAGATAGGACACTGAAAGATGAACTTTCCAGGTCGGTAGATGCCCAATATGCTACTGGAGATCAGTGAAGAAATAACTCCAGAAAGAATGAAGAGATGGAGCCAAAGTGAAAACAACACCCAGTTGTGGATGTGACTGGTGACAGAAACAAAGTCCGATGCTGTAAAGACCAATATTGCATAAGAACCTGAAAAGTCAGGTCCATGAATCAAGGCAAATTGGAAGTGGTCAAACAGGAGATGGCAAGAGTGAACACCGACATTTTAGGAATCAGCGAACTAAAAGGGACTGAAATGGGTGAATTTAACTCAAATGATCATTATATCTACTACTGTAGGCAAGAATCCCTTAGAAGAAATGGAGTTGCCCTCACAGTCAACAAAAGAGTCTGAAATGCAGTACTTGGATGCAATCTCAAAAATGACAGAATGATCTCTATTCGTTTCCAAGGCAAACCATTCAATATCACAGTAATCCAAGTCTATACTCCAACCAGTAACGCTGAAGAAGCTGAAGTTGAATGGTTCTACAAAGACCTACAAGACCTTCTAGAACTAACACCCCCCCAAAAGATGTACTTTTCATTATAGGGGACTGGAATGCAAAAGTAGGAAGTCAAGAAACACCTGGAGTAACAGGCAAATTTGGCCTTGGAGTACAGAATGAAGCAGTGCAAAGGCTAAAAGAGTTTTGCCAAGAGAATGCACTGGTCATAGCAAACACCCTCTTCCAACAATGCAAGAGAAGACTCTACACATGGACATCACCAGATGGTCAACACCGAAATCAGACTGATTATATTATTTGCAGCCAAAGATGGAGAAGCTCTATACAGTCAGTAAAAACAAGACTGGGAGCTGACCGTGGCTCAGATCATGAACTCCTTATTGCCAAATTCAGACTTAAATTGAAGAAAGTAGGGAAAACCACTAGACCATTCAGGTATGACCTAAATCAAATCCCTTATGATTATACAGTGGAAGTGAGAAATAGATTTAAGGGACTAGATCTGATAGACAGAGTGCCTGATGAACTATGGATGGAGGTTCATGACATTGTACAGGAGACAGGGATCAAGACCATCCCCAAGAAAAAAAAATGCAAAAAGGCAAAATGGCTGTTTGAGGAGGCCTTACAAATACCTGTGAAAAGAAGAGAAGTGAAAAGCAGAGAAAAGGAAAGATGTACCCATTTCAATGCAGAGTTCCAAAGAATAGCAAGGAGAGATAAGAAAGCCTTCCTCAGTGATCAGTGCAAAGAAATAGGGGAAAACAATAGAATGGGAAAGACAAGAGATCTCTTCAAGAAAATTAGAGATACCAAGGGAACATTTCATGCAAAGATGGGTTCAATAAAGGACAGAAATGGCATGGACTTAAAAGAAGCAGAAGATATTAAGAAGAGGTGGCAAGAATACACAGAAGAACTGTACAAAAAAAGATCTTCATGACCCAGATAATCACTGTGGTGTGATCACTCACCTAGAGCCAGACATCCTGGAATGTGAAGATAAGTGGGCCTTAGGAAGCATTACTACGAACAAAGCTAGTGGAGGTGATGGAATTCCAGTTGAGCTATTTCAAATCCTAAAAGATGATGCTGTGAAAGTGCTGCACTAAATATGCCAGCAAATTTGGAAAACTCAGCAGTGGCCACAGGACTGGAAAAGGTCAATTTTCATTCCAATCCCAAAGAAAGGAAAAACCAAAGAATGCTCCAACTACCGCACAATTGCACTCATCTCACATGCTAGCAAAGTAATGCTCAAATTCTCCAAGCCAGGCTTCAGCAATACGTGAACTGTGAACTTCCAGATGTTCTAGCTGGATTTAGAAATGGCAGAGGAACCAAAGATCAAATTGCCAACATCTGTTCACAAGAAAAAGCAAGAGAGTTCCAGAAAAACATCTATTTCTGCTTTATTGACTATGCCAAAGCCTTTGACTGTGTGAATCACAATAAACTGTGGAAAATTCTTCAAGAGATTGGAATACCAGACCACCTGTCCTGCCTCTTGAGAAACCTATATGCAGGTCAGGAAGCAACAGTTAGAAGTGGACATGGAACAACAGACTGGTTCCAAATAGGGAAAGGAGTATGTCACCCTACTTGTTTAACTTATATGCTGAGTACATCATGAGAAACCCTGGGCTGGATGAAACACAAGTTGGAATCAAGATTGCCGGGAGAAATATCAATAACCTCAGATATGCAGATGATACCACCCTTATGGCAGAAAGTGAAGAAGATCTAAAGAGCATCTTGATGAAACTAAAAGAGGAGAGTGAAAAAGTTGGCTTAAAACTCAACATTCAGAAAACTAAGATCATGGCATCCAGTCCCATCACTTCATGGCAGATAGATGGGGAAACAGTGGAAACAGTGGCTGACTTTATTTTTGGGGGGCTCCAAAATCACTTCAGATGGTGACTGCAGCCATGAAATTAAAAGATTCTTACTCCTTAGAAGGAAAGTTATGACCAACTTAGACAGCATATTAGAAAGCAGAGACATTACTTTGTCAACAAAAGTCTGTCTAGTCAAGGCTATGGTTTTTCCAGTAGTCATGTACGGATGAGAAAGTTGGACTATAAAGAAAGCTAAGTGCCAAAGAATTGATGCTTTTGAACTGTGATGCTGGAGAAGACTCTTGAGAGTCCCTTGGACTGCCAGGAGATCCAACCAGTCCATCCTAAAGGAGATCAGTCCTGAGTGTTCATTGGAAGGACCAATGTTAAAGCTGAAACTCCAATACTTTGGCCACCTGATGCGAAGAGCTGACTCATTTGAAAAGATCGTAATGTTGGGAAAGATTGAGGGCAGGAGGAGAAGGGGACGACAGAGGATGAGATGGTTGGATGGCATCACTGACTCAATGGACATGAGTTTGAGCAAACTCTGGGAGATGGTGAAGGTCAGGGAAGCCTGGCATGCTGCAGTCCATGGGGTCGCAGAGTCAGACAAAGCAACTGAACAACAATGCAAGGTATTTAGGAAATGGTTTGGTACATTTTCTTGCAAATATACCACTTCATACTAGGCTGTAAGCTAATTCACTTTGTCCATGGTGACCCCTGCTTCATTAAGTCTTTCTTTATGCAACAAATAATAAATTTACCAGGTATATTCTATGTGTCAGGTGGTCAAATCACTGGAGATTTGGATTAGAACAATTTAGAAAAGGTTATACTCCTTGCAGGGATTAAATACTATAATATGTAAGGGAAGAAATGAAGAATAAACAAGCATATAGGTGAATAAAATGATTACAGATTGTGAAAGCTCAAGGAAGGAAATAAACAAAAATAACAATAAAAATCTAAGGTATTTGATGGAGTAACTGGGGTTGGGAAACTGAAGTAGAGTCATTTCTGTGCAGGTAGCAAACTGGAAGCCAAGTGATTAAGACTTGGAAAACCATCACTTTTTTTTTTTTTTTTCTTTTGCCTGAGGCTCTCCTTTCTTAGCTTCCCATGGCAGATAGATTGTTAGACCTCAAGTTCCTTATCTCTGATAACCATTCTACCTTCGGCCAATTCCACTTGAGAGGAAGCAAAGGGAACAGATAAGGCCATTGATATCTGGTAGCAAGTTTCATTACAGAAACATTGCCATCTACTAATAAGATCACTTGACCTTCAGTGTCTGGTGGTAAATATGAAAGTATTAGATTGGAAGGTTAAGAAGAAAGTCCACTTAGTAATTTATGCCATCAGAGATATGATAGAAAATTCTTTGGTTTTTATCTCTCCTATATTTTCTGTCATTGATTCATACCACAGTCATCACCATTATCATCATCATCATCATCATCATCATCATTACTGTCTTTGCCTTTACTGCCATCATCATCAATCACCATCATCCCTGCCTACATTTCCTATTTGTTACCAGGAAGAAGCTTAGAATACTATTTCCTAGAATTTCAGGCAATGGCGTCCCACTCCAGTACTCTTGCCTGGAAAATCCCATGGATGGAGGAGCCTGGTAGGCTGCAGTCCATGGGGTCGCTAAGAGTCGGACACGACTAGGCGACTTCACTTTCACTTTTCACTTTCATGCATTGAAGAAGGAAATGGCAACCCACTCCAGTGTTCTTGCCTGGAGAATCCTAGGGACAGGGGAGCCTGGTAGGCTACCGTCTATGGGGTCACACAGAGTCGGACACGACTGAAGTGACTTAGCATAGCACAGCATAGCATATACTTTTTCTGGTTAGATTTAGTCAATGAGTGGAGAAGGGCATGGCAGCCCACTCCATTGTTTTTCCCTGGAGGATCTATTGACAGAGGAGCTTCATGGGCTACAGTCCATGGGGTAGCCAAGAGTTGGACATGACTGAGCAACTAATACACTCATAGTCAATGAGAGGCATTTGAGGGAGGTTTTGTAGGTGGAAGAGAAATAGAAGCCATCATTCTCTGGTGGAAGTTAAAGGCAGGCAGTTCAGCTCACAGCTTTCCTGAGCTACTGAGGTTTCTCAGGCAGCTGAGATAATGGACACTGATTTGCTTTACTGTCTGTGGGTTCTTCTGAAAATCACTTTGGTCTTGAAAGCAAATGGGATCATCAAGATTTCTTGAATGTGGTCTCTTAACCACGTTCTCCCTCCCTCCACTGAGCCCTCGTATCATTTGAGTAAGCCTGTCATTCTCATGTTAAATGTCTAGCTAGTCAAAGTATCTAGAGTATAGTGGCTTCTATTTTTCCATTCAAAGGTTGACTGATATACCATTCCTCATTATTTATGCTCTTGTAACCCATATAAGAAGCAGTCTTATAGGTGGCAATAGTTTATTTGACAAGCAGGCACTTAGTTGCTATCACTGACTGAGGACTTAAGATGTGCCAGTCACTGAGCCAAATGTTACTTTTTAATTGAGATAATTTTATATTCACTTGCAGTTGTAAAAAAAAAAAAAAAAAAAAAAAACTAGAGACCTCATGGATCCGTTACCCAGTTTCCTCTAATAATAACATTTTGCCAAACTACTGTACAATATCACAACCAGATTTTACAGATTTTATTCAGACTTGTGTGTACATGTATTTACTTCTAAGCAATTTCAGCACATGTTGTAAGCTCACGCACCCAATATAACAGTCAAGATATCAGTTCCATTACTACAAGGGCTTTATATGTACTTTTAAAGTTCAATCCTTACAGTGTACCTATAGGTACTATTGTTGTTTAGTCACTAAGTCATGTCCAACTCTTTGCAACACTGGGAGCTGACTGTGGCTGAGATCATGAGCTTCTTATTGCAAAATTCAAGCTTAAATTGAAGAAACTAGGAAAAACCACTAGTCCATTCTGCTGCTGCTGCTGCTAAGTCGCTTCAGTTGTGTCTGACTCTGTGCGACCCCATGGACTGCAGCCTACCAGGCTTCTCCGTCCATGGGACTCTCCAGGCAAGAACACTGGAGTGGGTTGCCATTTCCTTCTCCAATGCATGAAAGTGGAAAGTGAAAGTGAAGTCGCTCAGTCGTGTCTGACTCTTAGCAACCCCATGGACTGCAGCCTACCAGGCTCCTCCATCCATGGGATTTTCCGGCAACAGTACTGGAGTGGGGTGCCATTGCCTTCTCCACTAGTCCATTCGGTATGACCTAAATCAAATCCCTTATAGGTCCTATTATTATCTTCATTTTTCAGATAGAAAACTAAGCTTAGACACCATAAGTCAAAGGTATATGGTTAAACAATAAGTATTTGAACCAGAATATGAATCCAAGGCCTTTAATATCTGGCCCCATAGGAGAATGAACTTGCCCCTGTAAGATAGCCAATGAAGCTTCCAATATCTCCTTAAACATCTCTTTGATTGTGCAAAAGTGAAAAAACAAAAAAACAATAACTAGCCTTGAAAGTGAGAAGCAAATGATACATGAATAATGCTTCATGCTTTCCAATGGCTAACATACCTCCTTTCTATGTGGAGAAAAATTAAGTCTCCTGATTGTTTCTTAACAAATTCTTTCTTTCATCATCCTAGAATACCAAAACAAAGAAAATATAAAAACATGCCTTTGCCAGGTTTAAGCTTAACAACTACTTGGAAAAGGGTTTCAGTTTGAGCCACCATAGTATATTACTTATTTCCTCTTCTTTTTTGTCTTCTGTAAATTTCCAATGCACCAACCACTTTGACAAGGAATAATTTGACACTTTGTGGAATTCATTTCTTACTAAAAGTGATGCAGATATTGATGAGTTGGCAGTTTTTAAAGTCATGGTAGGCAGCAAACATATGTCTTTCATAGAAATCAGATTTGAGGATAATAGAAAAGTGCTGATAATGTGGGCCCCACGCTGGATGTAGCTCACCAGTGAGGAAGCCTCATAAACCTCCAAAATATTGTCAACTCTCAACTATTAATGGTAATAGGGGTCTAGGAGAGCACAAATACTGTAATTGAAATCCAGTGATAATCTAAAAACTTCATTTTATCTAATAGTTCCAGTGCCCTCTTGGGGCAAACTCTTGACAGGAATGGGTATAAGCAGTCAATGGGACTGATCTGAGTTTCATCTCCCTTTTCCTGTCTTGGCACAAACAGGCACTGGAGGTTAGAATCCATTAATATTCAAAAAGGGAGCCAAGAATGACCAAAGGGGAAAGCACAGTCTCTTCAAAAATAGTGCTGGAAAAATTGGAGGAACAGAATAAAACTGGACCTCTATCTCATGCCATTAACACAAATTAACTTGAAATGAATAAAAAAATTAATCATAAGATCTGATTCCATAAAATTCCTAGAAGAAAACGTAGGAAGGAGACTCATTGATATTAGCTGTGGCATTGATTTTTTTGAACATAACGCTAAAAGTACAAACAACAGAAGCAAAAAATCAACAATAGAGCTACATCAAACTCAAAGGTTTTGGTACAGCAAAAGAAACAACAAAACGAAAACACAACCTATAGAATGGGAGAAAACTTTTATAAACTATCTAAAATGTATTTTAAAAACTCAGTCAACTTAATAACAAAACAATGTGATTTAAAAATGGACAAAGAAACACATATATATAGAACAGTCTTTTGGACTCTGTAGGAGAGGGAGAGGGTGGGATGATTTGGGAGAATGGGATTGAAACATGTATAATATCATATGTGAAATGAATCGCCAGTCCAGGTTCGATGCAGGATATAGGATGCTTGGGGCTGGCGCACTGGGATGATCCAGAGGGATGGTACGGGGAGGGAGGTGGGAGGGGGTTCAGGATGGGGAACACGTGTACACCCGTGGTGGATTCATGATGATGTATGGCAAAACCAATACAATATTGTAAAGTAAAAATAAATAAATTTAAAAAAATAATTAATTAATTTTAAAAAATGGACAAAAGAACTAATTAGACATTTTTCCAATGAAGACCTCAGAGTGGCCTAGAGACACATGAAAACGTGCTCAACATTGTTAATCATCTGGGCAATGCAAATCAAAACTGCATGATCTGTCACCTTACAACTATTAGAATGGCAATCATCAATAAGACAAAACACAAGTTCTGGCAAGGACGTGCGAACGGGAACCTTTACCCTTTGTTGATGAGAATGAACACTGATCCAACCACTGTGGAAAACAATATGGAGTTTTCTCAAAATATTAAAACTAGATCTACTGTTACGATTCAGCAATTACACTTTTGGGGATATACCCAAAGGAAATAAAAACATGACTTTGATGAGATATATGCGCTTCTATATTTATCTTACCATTATTTGCTATAGCCAAAAAATAGAAATAACCCAAATGATCATTAACAGGTAAATGGATAAAAAAAAGTGGTAATTTAAAAAGAACATTATTAGCCATGAGAAAGGAGGATATCCTTCCATTCTCAGTGACACGGGTGGACCCTGAGTACACTGCACCAAGTGAGATTAGACAGAGAAATACAAGCATGGTGTGACAGCACTTGTATGTGGAATCTAAAAATGTTAAACCTGTAGAAAATAGTAAAATGGTGGGTCCCAGGGGTCTGGGTGGGGAAAGGATAACAGTGATAATGTAAGGGAAACAAATGTATAACCAGCAGTAAATAAGCCATTGAAATCTAATGCATGGTATAATGAATACAGACAATAAATACTGTATTTTAAGTATTAATATGTAGTATGATAAATCTTGCTACATTGGCAATCATATTATAATACATGAATAGATCAAAGTAACATGCCTGTATATCTTAAACTTATACAAAGTTACACATCAAACTTACTCAGTAAAATGAAGGAATGAATGTATTTGGTTGCAAGTAAAAGAATAGTCAAATCAGGGCTTCCTTGCTGGTCCAGTGGTTAAGGATCCACCTTGCAATGCAAGGGACACCAGTGATCCCTGGACCAGGAAAATCCCACATGCCACGGAGCAACGAAGCCTGTGAGCCACAACCCACATGCTCTAGAGACTGTGCTCTGCCACTGCAAGGAGAAGCCTGCACACTGCAAAAAGAGAAAGACAATGTGCAGCAATGAAGATCCAATACAGCCATAAATAAGTAAATAAAATGTCAAAAAAGAACAGCTAAACCAATAGTGGCTTAAACAAGAAAGACAGAATTGTCTAGATGTTGATGGTTCCACAGTTTTGATGCTCCACAGACTTAAGTTTTTTCTTTCTGATTTATGATCCTCATCATGTTAGATTTGGTCACTGTGTGGTTATGAGATGATTGTTGCAATGCCAGTCATTTCTACCAGTGCTCAAGGCATGAAGAGAAGGAGATCTCCTATTCTATTTTCATCAGGAAGCAATACCCTTTAAGAAGTTCATTACTGCTCTCTACTCCTTTCCCCTCTTACCCACTTCCTACCCTACAAGGAATCTTTCCTTCCATATCTAAAATGAAGACACGTGCCCTCCCCTAAACCAATCATTAGCAAAAAGAACTGGTGTTAGGGCATCATGACTCATCTCCCAGGGCTGGAGAATAGGCTGATTTTGCAGGAGCGGACTGCTGTCCAAATAAAGGCATCTATAGGTTAAGGGAGAAGGGGGAAACTGTCTGCCTCAGCAGAATCTCTTAGACTTCTCCTTTACTTTTACACTTAGCAAGTCCCATCAGTTCAGTTCAGTCGCTCAGTCGTGTCCGACTCTTTGTGACCCCATGGACTGCAGTATGCCAGGCCTCCCTCTCCATCCCCAACTTCCGGAGCTTGCTCAAACTCATGTCCATTGAGTCAGTGATGCCATCCAACCATCTCATCCTTGGTCATCCCCTTCTCCTCCTGACTTCAATCTTTGGCAGCATCAGGGTCTTTTCAAATGAGTCAGCTTTCCACATCAGGCGGCCAAAGTACTGGAGTTTCAGCTTCAGCATCAGTCCTTCCAATGAATATTTAGGACTGATTTCCTTTAGGATGGACTGATTGGATCTCCTTGCAGTCCAAGGGACTCTCAAGAGTCTTCTCCAACACCACAGTTCAAAAGCATCAATTCTTTGGTGCTCAGCTTTCTGTATACTCCAACTCTCACATCCATACCTGACTACTGGAAAAACCATAGCTTTGACTAGACAGACCTTTGTTGACAAAGTAATGTCTGCTTTTTAATATGCTGTCTAGGTTGGTCATAACTTTCCTTCCAAGGAGTAAGCATCTTTTAATTTCATGGCTGCAGTCACCATCTGCAGTGATTTGGGAGCCCCCAAAAGTAAAGTCAGCAACTGTTTCCACTGTTACCCATCTGCTTGCCATGAAGTGATGGGACTGGATGCCATGATCTTAGTTTTCTGAATGCTGAGTTTTAAGCCAACTTTTTCCACTCTCTTCTTTCACTTTGATCATGAGGCTCTTTAGTTCTTTGCTTTCTGCCATAAGGGTGGTGTCATCTGCATATCTGAAGTTATTGATATTTCTCCCGGCAATCCTGATTCCAGCTTGTGCTTCATCCAGCCCAGCATTTCTCATGATGTATTCTGCATGTAAGTTAAATAAGCAGGGTGACAATATACAACCTTGATGTACTCCTTTTTCTATTTGGAACCATTCTGTTGTTCCATGTCCAGTTCTAACTGTTGCCTGTTGATCTGCAGACAGATTTCTCAAGAGGCAGGTCAGGTGGTCTGGTATTCCCATCTCTTGAAGAATTTTCCACAGCTTATTGTGATCCACACAGTCAAAGGCTATAGCATAGTCGATAAAGCAGAAGTAGATATTTTTCTGGAACTCTCTTGCTTTTTTTGATGATCCAACAGATGTTGGGAATTTGATCTCTGGTTCCTCTGCTTTTTCTAAATTCAGCTTGAACATCTGGAAATTCACGGTTCACATACTGTTGAAGTCTGGCTTGGAGCATTTTGAGCATTGAGCAAGTCACATTTTTTTTTCCTAAATATATATTTCTTTGTATTTTTTCCCTAAATATATAGAACTAAAACAAGACAGAATAGAGAGAGATGATGTTTCATTACTGTACTGCCTTCACTCATCCTTCTACCTTCAACCTCTTCTCAAATAGCAGGCATTGGGCTATATCCTCTTTAAAACAAATCATATAATCTTATTGCCCTTGCTTAAATCCCACCTAAAACTTGCCATTTCCTGGATTAAAACATCCTCTTTTCTGTGTCCTACAAGACGCTAGCCATCTGACCCTGGCTTCCCTCAGTCCTACTCCTCATGCTACGCTCTCCTCCCATTGTTCTCCAGCACTTGTGAGCAGGGACTTGTGAGTATTCTCCAAAAGTTATGAACTCATTCCAACCTTGGGGATTATGAACCTCCTGTCATGTCTCCCCAGAAACCTTTATCTGACTTCTTGTCCATTCATGTCTCACTTCAAAGGTACCTTCTCTGGGAGACCTTCTCCAGCCATTCAGTATAAAGCAGATCCCTCCTTTCCAATTCTCTCTACCTCTATCTGGCTTTGTTTTCTTTGTAATTTCCTGATTGGAAAGGATTTATTTATGCATTTATAAGTTGTTTTGTACTCTTATTTTTGTTCTACCCCACTAGACTGCAAGATGAATGAAAGCCAGGGTATTGTCCATTTTCTTCACTTACATACCTCTAGTAAGAAGACCAGCACCTCGTACACAGTAGGTGCTCAACACAATGAAACAATGAACAGAAATCTGGGTGATAATGAGAGTAATCACAAATCATCCTTACATGGCTAAAGGAAATGGCATACACTCAAGTTTGCCTACAAAAATGAAATGACACCTCATCAAGAATGTGTTAATTCAAATCTACAAAGGGTCAAGTGAGGCATGGTACTTTTTAAAAAATAAAGTGAAAATCATAAGCCTATTCATTCACTTAAGGATTAATACTATTTTCAACCCATGTAGCTCACTGAATTTATTTTAAACCCAGCATTCTTTCAGTCATTTATTTTGTAACCATATGTATCTTATTGATAAGGGTGATTCAAGAAGCTGTGAAATTGCCTGTTAAGCTATAGCCCATGCTGCTGCTGCTACTGCTGCTAAGTCGCTTCAGTCGTGTCCGACTCTGTGCGACCCCATAGACAGCAGCCCACCAGGCTCCCCCGTCCCTGGGATTCTCCAGGCAAGAACACTGGAGTGGGTTGCCATTTCCTTCTCCAGTGCGTGAAAGTGAAAAGTGAAAGTGAAGTCGCTCAGTCGTGTCCAACTCTTAGTGACCACATGGACTGGCAGCCCACCAGGCTCCTCTGTCCATGGGATTTTCCAGGCAAGAGTGCTGGAGTGGGGTGCCATTGCTATAGCCCATAATTCAGTAGAAATGGCTCAAGGAAAAGAAACCTGAATCACACAAATGATGCAAAATATGTCATCAGATTTTAGCTTCACCCCACACCATACCAAAAATTCCAACTGGTAGGGCTTATTCTTGGGTATGTGGACATGCTCAGCATTTTATATTGAGTTGCTATTTTCTGTGTAAATCTGGAACACAGGACACAGATTCAATGTGGAGATGGAAAGAGAGTTGACACATGGCAAAGATGGAGAAGATACACAATAAAATTCAGCAGGCAAGGATAGCTAGGAGCAGATCCAGAGAGAAAACTAAACTGATTATACAACTAGAATTTCCATTTGCTTGTTAAGAAAAAGAGCTAATTAAGGAAAAACCAATGAAAATAAAGCCTTTTGATAAAAACCTTGTAAGTGACTGAATTTGAAATACAAGTTTTTTTTGCACTGACTCTGAGATGAAACAGTTTTTCCACTCCCCCCTCCATTATGCTCCAGGAAATAGATGCTTGCTTACTAACTCCTTTAACTTTTTTCTGGTATCTATTGATTATATCCATAGAAATTAAGAAGAGAAGGCAATTAAGTTTAAAATTTAATAGTGTTCTGCTGCTGTTGATTTACTGGCTGACTCAATAAATGTGTCACCCTGGATAGAAATCTATGCCCCTCTCCATGTGTTAGAAAATTCTATGATGCCCTTTCAGCTAAAATTATAATAATCATAAGAAATCAAAGAACTAAGAAGTAGGTACCATACAAAGAAGTGAGAGAATGAGCTGCTTACAATAGTTTAATCCATATTTTTAAATAGGCCACTTCAGTTGAAAATAACAAACCTTGTGAGTGCTTTTGTTTATCTTAGTACTTGCCAATTTGGGAATTCATGAAATGGTACATAAGCCACACACACAATAAAAGGCAAATTTTCCCTACCAATGAGAGGTAAAATATATACGTTCCATCAAATTTCAATATGCTTGTTAGACTGTAAAAAGAAGTACTGGATATATGTCATGATTTAATCTGAAAATGTCTGGTTACTGGCAAAGGAGACTATTCTATTTACAAAAATATATTAGCGTATTACGTAAGCCCAAAGTTTTAACAGTTCTTTCTGTGACAATGAACTTCCCTCCTGACACAATTTAATACAAAACAAATGATAATGAAATATAAATAAATAGCAGTAACTACTTTGCTTTCTACAAAATGAATCTGTTATCTATTAAGTTTACCTCATATTTTCTACTTATAATTAACTTATTTTCTACTTAAAAATAACTATTTATAGTTTATTAAAAATCAGGCCTATATGCATATATGCATATGTTAATGAATACTCAAAAACACATTAAAATATAAAGAAAAAAGCAAAAATCTTCTATTTTCCTAAGCTCCCTTTTATACCTACCACTGTATTGAGAATTTTCCCCCATTTCTTCAAAACTTTACTTCTTATGAGCCAAAATGTATTCTGTCTTATCAGTGTCCGACAATCATTAACTTTCCTAGTGCTGCACTGTGTGACTTTTCCCCCCTTTTCTTACCCGAAACTTCTATATTGCAACTTAGAGAACGACTCTGGGAGCAACTGTATCTTTTCCCTTAAAGTATTAACTCATTATGCATTAACAGATAAAGGTGCCCCTAGAACTCTGGCTATCATAGGAAGAGTAACCAGATGGATGAGCCTACTGCTCTGCCCTGAGTCACAGGACATCATCACTGGAATCACCCATGATTCCATTGGAAGGAGGCAAACAGGACCATAACAGCAACTGCCTCCTCCTTGAGAAGAGCTGAACATGGTAACTGAGGTAGGTTTTCATTCTTAATGACATTAGGAGGAAATGTGGCAGGTTTGTGCTCTATTAGCACCAGAGTTTCCACGAAACCAAACAGGCCATTGTCTGCGGAGAGGGTGTAACAATAGGATGATGGAGGTATATGGATCATGCTTCAATCCCTCTTCAAGCTCTCACTTCTACCAAAATTTGCGATTTGGTGAGAGCAACGATGAAAGCTGAGATTATGAATAGATTCCAGTAGGAAAGATGGGAAGAAAAACAAACTGGGTCACACACCCATGTTCAATTGGCTAAAAATCTTTATATGGGATGTGTACATGTATGCAGCATAATTAGTGTAGATTCCTTGTGGGTATACTAGCCACGTTATTTGTACTTTTTTCTTTCCAGAATATTTTATAAAAAAGCCTGCTTTGAACTCTGAGAGCAGAGTTTAATCTGTTTTACATTTGAGGTTTAGAAGAAAGATCTCACTTTAAGACATCTTTCTTTTTTTAAATATGCCTTTAAACATTTTTGAGTGTGTCTGGTACAATGATTCTCTAGATGTGGTCCCAGATCATTGGTAGCACCAGCATAATCTGGAAACTTGCTGGAAATGTAAATTCCCAGACTGAGATCCAATTTTAGGGGATCAGAAACTCTGGCGACAAGTTTCAGCAACTTTTCTGCTAACAATCCCTTCAGAATCCTGTCTCCCCAGGTAACCCTCCTACACTGTTGGGGGAATATAAATTGGTATAGCCATCACGGAGAACAGTATGGAGGTTTCTTAAAAAATTGAAAACAGAGCTACCATATGACCCTGCAATCCCACTCCTGGGCATATATCCAGAGAAGAACAAGATCTGAAGGACACATGCACTCCAATGTTGACCGCAGCACTGTTTACAACAGCCAAGACACGGAAGCGACCTAAGTGTTCATCGACAGAGGAATGGATAAAGAAGATGTGGTGTATATATACAGAACGGAAGATTACTCAGCCATTAAAAAGAATGAAATAATGCCATTTGCAGCAACATGGATGAACCTAGAGATTGTCATACTGAGTGAAGTGAGTCAGACAAAGGAGGAGGAATACTGTATGGCATCTGTTATATATGTGGAATCTAAAAAGAAATGATACACATGAAGTTCCTTACAAAACAGAAAGAGACTCACGGATTTAGAGGACAATCTTATGGTTGAGGGTGGGTAGTGGGGGGTTGACTGCGAGAAGGGATAGTGAGGGACTTTGGGATAGGCATGTTCACACTGCTATATTTTAAATTGAATACCAACAAGGACCTACTGTATAGCACATGGAACTCTGCTTAGTGTTATGTGGCAGCCTGGATGGGAGGAGGGTTTGGGGAAGAATGGATATGTGTATATGTATGGCTGAGTCCCTTTGCTGTTCATCTGGAACTATTACAACACTGTTAATCAGCTATTGGAGAAGGAAATGGCAACCCACTCTGGTATTCACGCCTGGAAAATCCCATGGGCCGAGGAGCCTGGTAGGCTACAGTCCATGGGGTCGCAAAGAGTCAGACACGACTGAGTGACTTCACTTTCACTTTCAATCAGCTATACTCCAATACAAAATAAAAAGTTTTTATAGAAAGTTAAAAAGAAAAAAAATTATGCAGAATATTTTTTTAAAAAAGCCTGTCTCCCCCATCCCTGGCATCTGTATAGATGAATATTCATTCTCTGTGTTACTCCTGGGAAACGTTCCTTCCTCACTCCTGGGAATGAGCAGGGGATGCTTTGAACCCAGGATATGGAGGAGAGGAAGACAATCTTACAGAGATCTTGCCTCTGAATGATGTATCTAAAAATACTGTTCAACTTCTTTTATTGGGATGGTTCTCCTCCTCCTGGCCCCTTCCTAGCACCTTATTATGCTAAAAGTCTGCCTCTTCCCTGGACCTGAGTGACAGTATTGAAAAATAAAAATCCTTTATTCATGGAGGAACCAGACTCCAGAAAGAAGAGTGGTGAGGGGAAAAATACATCAATTTCTCTCATGAAGTAATTGGGAGAACCATGATGAATCAGATGGGCTCTAAAGTTCCCTCCCAATCTGGAACTCTGAGATTTAAAAATGCACATTTTGTCCCTTTTCTTTTGTAATTTCACTAATGCTCTCCTAACAATTTACACCTTAAGTTTTGCTGTAGGGAGAAGAGGCATGAAAACAAAAACAAAACAACAACAACAAAACCCCCTCATTTCCCTTTGCTTCTGAGACCTAAAAAGTTATTTCTTAAATCCATTGCAAGATTGAAGGTAAGACCTTGAGGTCTTTCAGAGATGATGGAGCAATTGTTCATCTCTCAAACTCCAACGAAGGGCCTAAAGTGCATTTGTTTTCCAAATAACAAAGCAGTGGTTAATTACTGTGTGAATCTTAGCACACAAATACTGAAAACACAGCCCACATTTCATGATGAGTCGAACATAGCTTCATTATGTTTCAAGAGCTTCAGGTATTTCTGATTACATGTGAGAAGTTCACCTTTATTTATCATTTTCTTTTATTTCGCTGGGGATGACATTACTTCATGAGCATTTGACTGGGGCGTCTTCAAATGAAAGTCTTATATGGGCAAATAGGGAATTAGGGGGAAAGCAGGGATGAGATTTCTTTGTATTGATCTTATCACTCATTTCAAGGATGAGATAATACTTTCTATCAACTGCAAACACTTTCATTTAGCTCCCATAAAACTAGTATTAGTTCCATTTATTTTGTCCTCAGAACCAGGATTTAGATATATTTATTCAATTCTCAGAACTTGTATTTTGCAAAAATGAACATTCAAAGCTGAATCATTGCTTATTTCTCCTAGTGCATTAAAAGATAAAGAGAAACCCCGCCCCCCCAAATCCTTTGAAATTAGTCCCTGCTTAAAACTTATTTATGTCTAAGATGTAGATTGTAAATTTAAGATCAAAAGTATAACAATGTACACATTTTTCACTAATTTCAAGTGCTCAGTACTCTAAAACTCATCTATTATTTTTCTTTTTAAATGTTATTATCGCTTATTGTCTTAAAGATTAGGAACTTGTTACTTGCAGTGGATGGTGTGGCTTGGATTCCTCTCTCAGGACCAAGTGGTTCATTCTCTTGGCTCATAAGGTGGCTTATGGTTCACTAGAATTGCCCTCATTTGAAGAGAGCTTCCTTGCCCAAAGTCATCCTCTCCCCCTACATTCAGTGACTGCCTAATGTGAGGATAGAAGGGACTAATTCTTTGCTAGAGAAAGAACAACTCTGAAGGGCTGTCCCTATGGACTGGGTGAGGCTTTGCAGTGACCATGTGCATGCCTGCTCTTGTTGCTTCGGTCGTGTCCAACTCTTTGACCAGATGGACCATAGCCTGCCAGGCTTCTCTGTCCATGGGATTCTCCAGGCAAGAATACTGGAGTGGGTTGCCATGCTCTCCTCCAGGGGATCTTTCAGACCCAGGGATCGAACCCAAGTCTCCTTCATCTCCTGCAGTGCAGGTGGATTCTTTATCACTGAGCCACCTGGGAAACCCTGCTATGACTATATCGCCATTCAACTCTGCCTTATGCCAGACTTGCTTCTATGCCTCACATCTTCTCCAGGGGTTGATCCTGAAGACTTCACTTAATATAACTCCTGCAAGCAAATGGGTCTTAAGGTCTGTTTCCCAGGGAGCCTAAGCTATCACTAAATATAACATGGTTTATCTTTTCCTATAGGAGTCATGATACAGTTTTAAATAGTGAAAAACACTATTCAAATATTTCTCTACTCCAACCACATATGATCCTCACCCAAGGAGCTCTAAGTGAACTACATATGGAGGATTTGCATATAAAACATTTGGAAATATCACACTAGTAGTTGCCATTATGTTATTTATTTCTGGTTGAGAATCTACAGAGCCTCTTAGGAAGATTGGGGTGAATGATCAACTTAGACTCAAAATCCTGTGTCCTAGTATTGAATTTAGTCAATGTCTTTGGACAAAACATTGAACTTTACTGAGCTTTCTTGGAAATGATAAAACAGTGAACAAGTAAATGATCCCTGGGGGGGGGGGGGAGCTGTAATTCTGGCTAATCAAATGTACATCTACTGATTCATACAATATGCTGCTATAGTGGAATAAGACCAGATGGCTAAAAATGCTTCATGGATTCATCTCCTTACCTTAAAGTGATACGGTAAACTATTTCAAAGCATAGTCCTCAGGAAAACCTCATCAGAATCCAAGGATACTTGTTTAAAAGGCACATTCATTGAATTCCCCACCTCCAGCCTACTGAAATAGAATCTCTGTGTAGTGGTGTTAGGTAAAGAACATTTTAAGTCAACATTCTTGATAACTCTTATGCAATCTGAAAAGTTATGAGGAGAGGTGGCTACTGGGGCTCAAGGAGGGAATAAAGGACTGAAACAACAGCTATTGTGGATTAGCTACAACAATAATAAGGAATTGCCACTGAGAGCTCAGGTGAGAATGGATGAAATCATTCTTACATTGTGTCCAAGCAGCCCAAGACTTGATGTACTTTCTGAAAACTTGAGAATGAGTTTTAAGGTAATAGACTTTTCTATTAATCTAGACTGTGCACTGTGTTCAGTCACTCAGTTGTGTACAACTCTTTGAAATCCCATGGACTGTAGCCCTCCAGGTTCCTCTGTCCATGGGATTTCCTGGGCAAGAATACTGAAATGGGTTGCCATTTGCTTCTTCAGGGGATCTTCCCAACCCAAGGACTGAACCAGTGTCTCCTGCATTGGCAGGTGGATTCTTTACCACTGATCCACCTGGGAATCCCCAATCTAGAGCTGGGGCCTGTATCAAACAGGATAAAGTGAGAGACTAGAGATATGGGTTGCCAAGTTCACAGTTGTGGTGCAAGACTGTGCAGCAGACACTGAGATCTAATATCGGGGAGGAAGGAGCCCCAAGACCAATTGGGAACTGACAGACTGGGGAAATCCAGAGGGACTCAGGAGTGATCAAATCAAGTTCAGTAGGAGCAAAGGAGAAGAAGGTCCAAGAGCCAAAATACATATGGCAACCCTTTTTCCTTACAAAAATGATGATAAAAGCCCAGGAAAGCTGCTACTATCCTTTTGCAATTCCTGGCTTGACTAGGTAGATCTCATATTTTGAAGTTGTGGAATGCTCATTTAAAAACACTATTGCAGTCACGGCTGTAAATTTCCAAGTTGCTAAAGGTGCCCCATTGGTAACGAACATCTGTTAACCTACTTCAACTTCCATGGGATGTGCAAAGAAATAATTTTTCATTTCAGTCCTCCTCTTTAAGCTTCATTTATTCAGGTGCACTCAGAAGTTGAGTTCAGATTTCCAGCAGAGTGCCAAGGTGAGAAGCTGTAGAAGTTACTGCATTTTTACCAATAAAAAATTAGCAAGCAGAGGATTATGGGAAATGTGCACGCCCTGACTACAATGTAAATGGTGTGGCTAATTGTCATTTAAATCATGGGGTTGATGAATAACATCCCAGGAATAATGAGGATTCAGCTTGACAAATAGTTCTTTAGAAGTTATCTAACACAATTTTGGCATATTGCTGTTTGTCAAATTATTCTTGTGCCAGATGCTTACACAAAATCTGTTGCTCATTGCCAAATGGCCTAGCTGAACATTTTCTCATTAGATGGCACTGATATTTTATGCAGAGAATGTATCAAAATATAATTGAGGATGAAGAGGCTTGCATTTGTATTCTACACTCACAATGCCTGTTGCTACTCCACACTGCTGCTCACCTGCTGGTTCAAGCACACTTATACTCCGTCAATTCATTTTGGGCACCAGTCGCTGTGTATGAGACTACAGTATGCATGTTGATCAGAATGGGAGTGAAAAGTGCCTTGAGGAAGACTCGTGTTTATAACATGCACAATTTCTGTCATTTTTGAAACATGCTGGATTTTCTGATTGGAGATATTTTCATGTCCTAATGTACAACCTGTCACTCCCAGCACAGATTACACGAGGGTGAGAGCTGTCTGCAATGGCTCTCTTGTCAAGACAGAGGGTTTGGGGCACTGCCTCTGATCCACTCAAACCCCATTATTCTTAAAAAACCATTGGAAAATCTTGAGTTGTGTAGCTCTCAAGGTTAGCGAGCACTTATGTCCCTAGAGATTAATCCAATTTCTCAATCTTAGTGAAATAAAGCAATGCCATAGCAATGAGGGAAAAAATGAGTATCTGGCTACTTGTAGGGTTTCAAATGGATTTCTATTATCATTCAAAGAGGAGAGTGAATGAGCCCATGATTGACAACTACAGTATTCAACATTTACAATTCCCTCTTCAGGGATGTTCAGAATTGATTGAAAAAGAATGCAATGTTTAGGAACTACTCAGGGGTACTTTCAGTAAAATGCTTTAAATAATGATTGTCCAAAGCTTGCTAGACACTGTGTGAATGTCAGAAACACATTAACTATGTTAAATGGGCATGTTCAATATCTAGAAAACAACACAAGTGATTTACAATCAATTTTGCACTCACCCAGGAACATCTCCCTGGTGGAAGATAAGAATGGCCTCTTTGACTGGGCACACTAATGTCAAGTCTTCATTTTGGTCCAGTATTTACACACATATGGCTACTTAACACACAACATGGGCCATTATCTGGAGAATAAGATACATGTTTTGGAGCTGAATAAAAGTTCCATGTTCAATGTGCTCTCCATGGCTGCGTAAGGATAGTAGTGGATGCATTCCACTGAAGCTGGGTATAAGAGAAAGTAACTTGCCTTTTGGGAGTTAAATTCCTATTCTCCAACCCCAACTTCCCTACCCCTGGCTTCTCTTTCTTTCTTGGGTGGTTATCTGGGCTACTCCCTCAAAAGCTACCTGGATTCCTTCATAGTTCTAACCTACCATCACATGTGTCCAGAAAAACCTTGATACAGAAACAGAACTACACTCATATTTTTACCATAAAATATTTAGTCTCAAACACTAGGCCATCAGAACTGCTCTTTATCCCTTATATATATCAGCTAACTCTCTCATCTCATTTTTCAGTGGGTCATTGACTCTTCCAAGTCTCCCATGTCTATCCTCAAGCTCACACAACTCTCTCTTGGCAGATGGCTCTCACCCCTCTCTTATGGAAAGAGTCTAATTCATCCCTAAGGTCTTTGTCAGCTTTCCATCCTCTGTCTCTACATGTCTTTATACCTATGTACCTCTGTTTTTCCTGTTGTAGAGGTTTTTTGGCAGAGGTTTTTCTCCTGATTCTTTTTCAAAGCCAGTCCCTCCATGCTTATAACATAAGTACTCAATAAAGTACAGATGGAGAGATAAAACGACAGGAATATGTTGTTCAGTTGCTAAGTCATGTCTGATTCTTTGCAACCACATGAACTGCAGCATGCTAGGCTTCCCTGTCCTTCACCATTTTCTGGAGTTTGCTCAAAGTCATGTCCATTGAGTCAGTGATGCCATCTCATCCTCTGTCAACCCCTTCTCCTCCTGTCTTCAGTCTTTTCCAGCATCAGGGTCTTTTCCAATGGGTCAGCTCTTCGTATCAGGTGGCCAAAGTATTTGAGCTTCAGCTTCAGCATCAGTCCTTCTAATGAATTAGTGAAGTGAGTGAAGTTGCTCAGTCATGTCCAACTCTTTTGCAACCCCATGGATTGTAGCCTACCAGGCTTCTCAGTCCATGGAATTTTCCAGGCAAGATTACTGGAGTGGGTTGCCATTTAGAATTGACTGGATGGATCTCCTTGCTGTCCAAGGGACTCTCAAGAGTCTCCTCCAACACCATAGATTGAAAGCATCACTTCTTCGACACACAATCTTCTTTATGGTCCAATTCTCACAGGAATATGAGTTCAGAAATAAAGATATTATAGCCTTTATTTTCTTTGTGATGAAGGAATGCCTTTAGCACCCTCTGTTTCTCCCTTTGAGACATCACTGAATCAGTCACTTACTTCCTGGTGTATTTTCACAAGTTTCTCCCCTTCTGGCAAGTTCCTTTGAATTTGATTAATATGTTCAAGTCTTTACCATTTTGTACTAATTTCTCTTCTCCTCTTGTAGCCAAAATTTCTCACATATTGATTGAACAAATATTTCTCGAGAACTTATGAACTGTGATGCAGTGTGGTTCAAAGAACTGTTGAGGCTCACTGTACTCATTTCCTGTCTGTCCATTCATTACATGAGTGGAGTGATCAGATGGAATTTATCATTTCATCTGGAAAATGCTGATTCTTTGGTAGGATGTTGAGATAATAGGCATAAACTGAATCATACTATTTATTACCCACTGTGGTGTGAAAAGATAGTCTAATAGGAGTACAGTCAAGATCTGGACTCTTGAGTAGATTTCCGGAGTTTAAAACTTTGCTTCTATCACTTCCTTGCTGTTTTCTTGGGAAAACTATATGATATCTCTGTCCCTCAGTTTTCTTATTGTATCACAGGGACAAACGTAGTATCTCATAAGGTTATTATTTTAATTGAGTTAAAATGTAGAACACTTAGGACTCTGCAGCCATGTAATTACTGCTATGTAATTATTAATGTTATCTTCCATTGTCCTTAAAATGTCACTGTAAGTACTTTCGCTAAGATTAACAATGAACTCCAAATTTCCCAAATGAATGGACCAACTTCACTTTTTGATTCGTTTGACACTTCTTTAAAATCTGCTTCCTAGCCTCCATTACACCCTTATGTCAAGATTATTTTCATTCTTGTCTGCTTTTTTTTTGTTTTTCCTGGGTCTATTTTGTGGGATATACTCCTTAAATGTACTGCTTCTTGGGCATCTGCCCACATGCCATTCTTGAACCTCAGACTCTCCCTGACTGATGGAATTCATTTTTATGGATCCACTTACAAATTGCCTCTTCTGACTAGTCAAATCCACACTTTTAACCCAGATCTCTCTGCTAATTTCATGCTCATGTATGCAACTTTCTAATCAATACTGATACTTTGTGTCACAATTTATGTCCAATTCAACCTGTCCAAAATGGATTTCACATTCTTCATCCTAATTTGGCTCTTTCTCTTATTGTACCACCAGCAGCCTCTACTGCACAAAGTAGAACCAGAGACACCATCCTTTTCTTCTCTCAACCTCAGAGTCAATGAACCATGAACCCTGTGATTGTATCACCTGTGGACTATGTAAATCCACTCTCCTTTCCAACCTCAGCACCATAGTTTTAATTCTCACTCTTATTCCTTATCTGCATCCTAGCCATCAGCCAATTGTTCTTCCTGCCTCTAGTTTTGCTTCATAAAATCCATCCTCTAGGATGATGATGACTTTAGCAAGAGGAGCTGCAAACTCAAATGTCAAGCTCAAAGTCAGGCATTGTGAATGAGTGAAGCTTGCTAGTGTAAGAAAGGAAATACTGTCTTTCCCATTTTGCTTGAAGTGCATGGTCCTCTTGATCTATTTTTCACTTTCCCACTTTTGACACAGATATAAGTATGGAGAAACATGTCTTTGCTATGAGAAAAATGTGCAGTGAACCTGATGATAAATGGCCTCACTTATTTGGGCTCAGTGTTGGCAAAGATACAAAGAGTAGAGGGATCAAGGCCACCTGGAGAGCCCACATGCAGTCCAAATTCGACAATCACCAGTTAGCTTCCGCCATAGAAGCCAAATGGAACAGAAAGTCAGGGATGCTGGATCTTTCAATTTTTTGGAGGAAGTATAGTCTCCTGATTTTTAAACACATGAAGAATTTTAAAAATTCAATACACTGCCAAATACATATGTAAACTAGATTTTTTCAGAAGGTCACTAATTTGTAACCTCTTCCAAAAACATTGATTTGACCAGATAAATCATCTATGCAGATATGAGGGTATTCCATTCCCTATGAATACAGTCCAAGACCCTTAGCACAGAAGGCAAGAACTACCATGTTCTGCCCTCAACCTTTCTCTCCTTATTGCTCAAAAATGCCTCTCCTCTCTAGAGCTTTATGCTCTGGCAATGGCAAAAATGAGTCTCATTTCCTGCATTCATAAGCTCATATCTTACTTCTGTACTGCTTATTATACTGTCCCTTCTAACAGTAACCTATCTCTCTAATTGCTTAACTTCTATTCACAGTAAGGCTTGGTGCATCACCTCCTACAGGAAGCCCGCTCAGCCTCTTCTCTGTGCATCTCCTCCTCCACTGCACTTCCTTCACCATTTCATGGAGATGTGACTGTATTTCCCACAGTAGAATGCAACCTCATTAAAGGCAGTAACCTATCTCATTCATTTGTGCTTCAGTGCAAAACCTATCCCAGTGTGGACACACAGTAGGCAACCAATAAAAATTTTTTTTAACAGTAAGAATGGAAGCTGAGTAACAGGCAGCTCACATTCTTATACCACCATATAGTTGCTTCTCAAGTAATAATCAAGGTCTCTTAGAAAAAAGGGTTTATACCTCATAGAGTCATTTCCAACTGTGTTGTTTTTTTCCTTTTACATTGGTCCCATAAGAGAGGTTTATTCCCATTTTACAGTGAGAAAATGAAAATTCAGAGAGGCTAGGAGATGTATTCTGGAGAAGGCAATGGCACCCTACTCCAGTACTCTTGCCTGGAAAATCCCATGGATGGAGGAGCCTGGTGGGCTGCCGTCCATGGGGTCGCTAAGAGTCGGACACGACTGAGTGTCTTCACTTTCACTTTTCACCTTCATGCATTGGAGAAGGAAATGGCAACCCACTCCAGTGTTCTTGCCTGGAGAATCCCAGGGATGGGGGAGCCTGGTGGGCTGCCGTCTATGGGGTCGCACAGAGTCGGACACGACTGAAGCGACTTAGCAGCAGAAGCAGTAGCAGCAGGAGATGTATTCAGGTGACACAACTACAAAGAAGTTATTAAATTCTACTCTAACTTTCATATTCAGTTTTCCTTTTATAACATCAGAGCTACTTTTAATGCAGTTTAGTCAGAGTGGATAGAATTTAGAGGGTCTGTGACCTTAAGTGGGAATAAAAAATGACATCTTCACTTTCATTAACCTTTAACAGAAATTTAACATCTTCTTCAATTATCTAAGAAGGCAACAAACCACACTAGAATCAGCAGGCTGTGACTCACTCTGTCACAAATGGAAATCACAAAGGTTTTCATATCACAGAACAGTTGTTAGAGCTTCTTTAAAATGTAGTTTATGCTCTTCATTATTCCAAATTACAACTGGTTTTAGATTCATTGATGGCTCTTGTAACTTTCTGTATTAATGAAGGAGCATGTATGTTATTCTCTCAGAAATTTACTTCTAAAAATAGTTTAACAAATGAATTTTAATATATTATATTAATTAATAAACATATAGTGAAAGTGTTTGTCACTCAGTTGTGTCCAAGTCTTTGTGACTCCATGGACTATAGCCTGTCAGGCTCCTTTGTCCACGGAATTCTCCAGGCTGCTGCTGCTATAAATTTATTTAAATATATATGTTTAGTAATATAATTAAATATATATTAAATTATATATGTATTTATATATATTAAATTAATATATACTTCTTAGTTTTGTTTTATGCATTTAAAACATTATTCTAAGAAGGGGTTAATGGGTCTTACAAGATGGTTAAGGGCTCCATGGTACAAAGCAGATATGGGACCCCTTCAGTAGGAGGGTACCCCAGGGATGCATACCCTCCTGTTCCTCCTTCCAGAAATGACCACACACTCCACAAACTCTGTAGGTGGATTCCTGGGCTCACAGCCCAGCTCTGCCACTTAATATCACTGAATCTGTGGACTGGACAAATCTTTAACCTTGGTACTTTAGTTTCCTCATTTGAACTTATTTTATAGGATTATTTCAAGAATAACCAAGTTAATATGTTTAAAATGTTTGGTCCCATACCTGTCAAGTTGTGTGTTACGTTTTATCCTTCTGATTACTGTTTATCATATTCTTTCCTACCAAGCTAGAGCATAGCTCCAGAATCCTTCTAAATATATTGTGTTTATTGATAAGAGGTGACTCAAGAGATGGAACTTATTTTTGAGTATTGAAATTAATTCTGTTGACAGGCCTGGCTATACTTCTCCATGATTCTCAGTGACACGACTCTATGAAAACATATTTTTATCATTTTCAACCACTGTCCATACTCATCAACTGTTGTTTACATCTTTAACATGAACTTTTCGCTTGTTAATAATCAGACCATAAACCAGAGAGTTCAGGGACAATGGTCACAGGTGACTGGGGCCAGGCATTTCTACAGAGTAGACAAGAGGCACACCAGTAGAACGAGTGCCACATTGTGATCACATCCAGAAAATTCAGGGTTGGGAATTTGCAGCGGGCAGAGTAGAACAGCCACTAGTTTGGTGGTTGTTAGTCCACAGTTCAATCCTGCTCTGGCATTGAGTAGTGGGTAAAGCCGAGGAAGTCTGTTTAGTAATCTACAGCTCAGTTTTTCTTTCTGTGGAATATAATATGCTATAGCAAACTCCATGGGGCTGCCGTGATGTGTATTGGAGCTGACTTGAGCAGATATAAGAAGAGTACGTGACATATTTAGGGATATTCAACAAATGCTAGTTTCCTTTCCTACTCCTCACTTTCAAAGTGTGGGACATCATTCCAACACCACAAGAGTCCTCTCAAGGTTTCTTACCCAAATGGTGACAGCAAATGACTTACTACCACCAAAGAGAATCTGATCCTTCAACATTCACTGTTAGACTCAAAAATGCAATGGGCAGATCAAAAGCCAGGGGGTCACCACAAAGAAACTGCTCTCTCTCTTTTGACTGGTCTATGCCACTGAAGATGACCTCATCAAGTAGCGATTGTCAGATCACCTGGTTCTGTCCGATGGACACCTTGTTTTACTTCTGGTATTTCAACTGCAGGTGGGCATGGGTGCCTAATTAACTGGACATGATAGCGAACCATTCGTGACACTGATGGAGCCTCTCCATCATCTCGGGAGGGAAAGCTAACAACTGGGTCTTTTCCAGGAGTGAAAGGTTTGAGAAGAAAGCTGACTTTGTGATTCTTTTTAGATGTCAGCCTTCTATCCATCCAGTAGCAACTGGGTACTGAAGTGTGTAATTCAATTCCCTTTAATTTTCATCCCTTAATGACAGGCATATATAAATGATTTGTCCTTATAATTGACTGCGCTGCTGAAGAGCTCATAGTGAATCCCTAACTCAAGGCAATAAAAGGAACTGAAATGAAAAGGCAAAGGCCAGGTCTCTTGCCATCTTCTACCCTCACTTCCCTATTCTTTAGCCAGGGGTCTGCCAACATTCTGCAAAGGAACAGATACTCAATATCTTTGGCTTTGCAGGCCATATGGTTTCTGTTGAGACTATTCATCTCTGCCATTATAGTGTGAAAACAGCCACAGACAATGCATAAACAAATGAGGATGGCTGTGTTCCAATAAAGCTTTATTTACAAGACAAATGGTGGGTCAGACTGGGGTGCAAGATGTTGTTTGCCTACCTAGACTTTGGACTAGTGAGTCTCCCAGAGGGATCTCAAGAGCAGCAGCAGCAACATCACTAGAAGACTTTAGAAATGTGTATTTCTGAGCGTAGATGTATAGAATCAGAAACCCTGAAGATGAGATCCAACACGCTAGGTGATTCTGATGCATGAGAACCACTGCTTTAGCCTAGGGGACCATATGTCTCATCCAAATAGAATTCTCTCTTACCCACTTTACAGCTAGAATTCATTTCAAAAACTGTTCATGCTGAATGCTAATTTTCATGTCTGCAACTGCACTCGTGTTTATATATTTGTTCAATATAAATTATCCATGGAGAATTCCTCTGAGAAAATTAGTTTGCCCATACTTCATTGCATAGATCATTTGTTCATTTGTTGACTGATTAAAACAATAATCCTGTAAAGCAGATAACCTTTCAGTACTAAATTCTACAAAGGTGTGCATCTTATCGCCACACAAATTTGGATCAAATTATACATTGTTTGGTGTCCAGTCAGAAGATTTTCTTCCAACAGGACTGGAGTGTTTGATAACACTTTCATAAAATGCAAAATTAAAATAGCAGAGATAGACCGTGTATTATACATAAACTGCTAAGCAAGTGTCTTAGTAAATCTGTTAGTTTTGCGGAAAAGGAAATACAGTGCTCAAAATGCAAAGTTTATAAAGCATGAAATGCCTTAAAGATGTAAATAAGAGCACGTCAGAGTCCTGTTTCATTATCATTGGGTTACTACAAACCTTAAACACAGACAGTGACTATAATTATCAAGATAATGTCACTTCATTTAAAATTACTGGACATAATTTTACATAATTTATCATTTAAGTATATTATTCTATAAAACAATCTTATGAAATATGGGATATTCAGAAGGGACAGAGCAACGCTTACTTAAGCTTTTAGGGATTGCAAATGATGAAGGTAGGACTTGAACTCAGATTCATTTTAATTAAAAGAAGAGCAATGGGAGCATTGTATATTACATGTACATCAAAGACTAGCTATATTTATGCAAATATTCTCAGAGAGATTTTTTTCAATGGTCAGTTCTTCATCTAATATTTGTAATCCCTTCCACTGTATTGCACTGTTCAAGCTCAGATGAGAACTACATTTCCCAGGCTCACTTCATTCAGGAAGGGTCGTGTGACTACTCTTGTCCAATGGCACGTGAGTGGAAATTGTGTGTGACAAGGAGGGTGAGAGAGCAAAGAAATAAAGCAGACCTGAGAACTGTTTCTAAGAAATAACATTGGAAGTGGTCACTAGTGGGAAAAAAATGTATATTGGAGGCTTCTGAGTGTTTGAGGGAACTCTGCTCAGAGGTTAAAAAAACTAGCTGTTTGCACTTAAATCAACTCTTGGGCTCCCAAATTAGTATGAATAAGATGTATGCTGTAAATGCTACAGAGCCACAAGGAGGGCACATTGCCTGCCACTCCCTTCAGATGATGCCATGGAGGATGAAGGACAAGGACAAAGTGCCAGAAGGCAGAAGCAGGGCCATGGGGAGAGAGGGACCAGAAACCTGCACAGTCCCTAGGTAGTAGTCCTGACAATGCCCACTGAGCAGGACTTTATATTGTTAGAAAATGGCGTGACTGCTGTTTTTTCTTCTTCTTTCCTCCTCTGAAAGAGAGTGTTTAAACTAATGCTACACCTATATATTTAGTATGTGAGCTTGGGTGAGGCACAGATCATGCCTGTAATGGTTTCAGGAGGCCAGACTATAAGAGGAGTCGCATTTAGACCTGTTAAAGAAACTATGCACAATCTGGAGACCCTCAACTTCAGGCGGTCTCTTTGGGTGACAGGAAGTGTATTTTGTGTATATGAGGATATAATGGGTGACTAGAGATAAGTATTGAAGGAGACACAACTAGCTGCCTTCCAGAGCTCCCGTCTTATTTTGGCTTGGAGCAAGGGATATAACTGGGAAGAGCCTGCCTTACTAGGGATTCTGTTTTCCAACTGTCTTACAACAGGGTAGGACCATTCACTAAGACAATGTGAGTAGAAGTGAGATGAGCCATTTCTGGACCAAGCTGGCTAAGAAATCAGTGGGCCTTCTTCCCTGTCTGCCCTTGGTGTGGATGCCCCCAGCAGCCATACTAGCAGAGCCACAGTATGGAAGGATGGAGACTTCTGAATCTCCACCTGGAGGAGAGCCCCCTGCTGTTCAGGTACACACAGATTAGTTGGGCTGTGGGTGAGAAGTAGAATGCTATCATATTAAGTACACAAATCCAGCAGCTGGAGCTATAGAGGAGTACAAGATCAAATTACCGCCCCTCAACACTTGGCAGATGCTCAGTGGAAAGTCTTTAGGGAAGACTGTCTGTCACTATAGATTACAGTGCCTAGTGGATTCCTTCCATAGGCACTATAATCTATTTCTGGTTTCAGCCAGACTAGCTGAGTACTGATGCCTGCACTGGGCCAATTTGCACACACAACCTTCACAATTACTTTTATTGACTGGTGGGAGTCCCTCAGCCCACACGAGGGATGGCAGAGCATCCCATGAATTTAGTGATGTATGGGACAGGTCCCCTCCCTGCTTCCTTTCCTCTATCATTTATTCACTCAATATGTATTGGTGGCCACTACGTGTCATACACTCTACTAGGGTGCGTGGATGTGGATGACGTTATTACAGTTTTACACAGTAGCCTCATTATTTAGATCTGGAGATGGTTTTCTCTAGCAGTGTTCCAGAAAGAGCTATTTCTCTCTTCAGCAGTTGCCTGGATTAAGCTGGGGACCTTCTGAATCTTGTAACCCATCTTGTTTCCTTCTTTACATTGTCTGTTAGAAGGCTTTAAACCAATTTGCACCCCACTGCTGGCATATTTATAGGTCCTTATGGCCTACTCTCAGCATCTTCATGTCCCTTAAGGTCTCCTCTGAAGTCTCCTACCCGCATATTCCCTGCCTCCTGACTTCTTTCACGTTTGTATTACATTTTATCTCTCCCTGCTGTGTTTGGTGCATCCATCTAAGTCACCTTTACTCGTTTTCAGAAATATTTATAAATGAAAAGGGAAAGGAGCAGAAATCATTCCCAGCACTATTTAGAGGTTCTTAATAAAGTGGGTTGTATCTGGACAACATAAATGGAGTTGCCTATGTGAATGACAGCCAAGATGTCAGGAAGACGAGCATCGGGGCACCAGGGATTATTAATGTCCAGTGACTCGCTATTCATTTTTGAAGCTCTATGTTGATTTGATCTCAGCTCTTCAGAGACATCTGTTGGTTCCACATTTGTGTTAAATTCAAATCAGAGTCCAAGTTTTGGAGTAGACTCTGAGCAACCCTTGAATTTATTCTATTTTGTACAGTGTATACCTCCTTGCCTCATATTTGGGGACAGTTATTAGATGATCCATTAATGAACACTTGTTCATATTCCAACATTAGCTTAGAACTCAAGAAAGCAATTTGGCCCCAACTTGCCTTTCTAAATGGTTTTTTCTATTATTCTCTGAAAGAAAGTGAAAGTGAAGTCCCTTAGTCGTGTCTGACTCTTTGCAACCCCATGGACTGTAATCTCTCAGGCTCCTCCGACCATGGGATTTTCCAGGCAAGAATGCTGGAGTGGGTGGCCATTTCCTTCTCCAGGGGATTGTCCCGACCCAAGGATTGAACCTGGGTCTCCTGCACTGCAGGCAGATGTTTTAAGATCTGAGCCACCAGGGAAGCCCCCATTATTCTCTGAAGCACTAACCAAACTAACTGGTGTCCTTGGAATATGCCTTGTGATTTCCATCTCCCTGTCGTTGTTTCTCCTATTACCTAGATCTGGTTTAAGAAAAATGTGCTGTGCTTAATCGTTCAGTCATGTCTGACTCTTTGTGACCCCATGGACTGTAGCCCTCCAGGTTCTTCTTTCCATGGGGATTCTCCAGGCAAAAATACCACAGTGGGTTGCCATGCCCTCCTCCAGGGGATCTTCCCAACCCAGGGATTGAACCCAGGTCTCCCACATTGCAGGTGGATTCTTTATCATCTGAGCCATGGGGGAAGCCCATGAATACTTGAGTGGGTAGCCTATCTCTTCTCCAGGGGATCATCCCAACCCAGGAATTGAACTGGGGTCTCCTTCATTGTAGGCAGATTCTTTACCAGCTTCCATTTATTGAGCACCTATCTGCCAGGAATTTGTAAATCACTTTGTTCATTAACTCATGTGATCCTTGCTGATCCTATCAGAGACATGCTATTAATTTTTCCCATTTTTACAGATGAGGAAACTAAGGACAGATCGGTAAGAGTTAAATTTCCTTCGTATCTGTACATTTTATCTTTACCTTGCTGTGTTGGATATATCCATATAAAGCCACCTTTAATGTTTCATGGGATGCTTGCAAATAAAAAATATAAAGAGCAAAATAAGTATTTCTAGAAAGAGCTGGAATTCCAACTCACACTGCTTTCCTCCTCAGCCCATGCTCTGGGCTGTGACACCTTTGGTTTTCAAATCTGCTTACATTTTAGTGTCCTTGTGGAGCTTTCCAAGAATACAAATACTCAGGTCCCACCCTATCTTAATGAAATAAAAATACTTAAGGATGTGGTCAAGATGTTGGTGTTTTTAAGAACCTCTCTGATGACTGTAATGTGCAGCTGGGTGATTTCACAGTACCCTTTGATCCTCCTAGTGTGAAGTATCTCCTCTTTCCATGGTTAAGACATCGTCACCCCAGTCTTTCTCACTTTTTATTTCTAAGTGGAATCAACTCTCCTCTTGCCATCGTGATCTTGATGCATTACCACAAGTTTTCCTGAAGAACCTTGGACTCTTGTCCTAGACCTTTTGAATATGCACAAGTCAGGGCTTTCCAGTCTGCCAGCTAATTAGATGCTCAGGTTTCCTTTGGGATGCATGTCCTCTTGCATAATCTTCACTCTGAGTTTTTTTTTTTTTTTTGCCAGCAAATTTGATGCACCTTTGCTGAGTAAGCATTGACTTAAATATCAGAATTGACTTGCATCTTTTCTGGCATTTCTTGGGTTTAATCTTTCTATTGCTTAGAAAGATAAGTTTAAGTACAATGAATAGGAGCTATGGTAGAAGCAATGTTTTTGATTCCTTTACTAGGTAGTGAAAAACCCTCAGGAAATTGAATTATGTCATTTATCAGCACAAAATTCTTTAGCACCAGACTCCACCACTTTTGGACAGAGTTCCAATGCCTCATCTTGGTTACCAGGATGCTGCATGAGTTCACCCTAGGGAATCTCTGGTCTCACCTCTTCCAGACCTAATTCATGGTCTTCTCTCTCCAGGCACACTAAGCATCTTTCACTTCTCTGGATCCACAAGGCCCATTGTTGACTCCACACTTGTACATATACTGTTCCTCTGCCTTGAACATACTACTGTATCATCTTACCTGCTTAGTCAGGTCTCAGTTTGGATGTTAATTCTGCAGGGACACCATCCAGAGCCCTTCCCTACCATGGGTTAATACCCTCACCTTGGCTCTCAGACTGCCCTGGGCTAATCCTTCTCATATAGTCTTGAAATCACCCATTTACTGTCATCTCCCCTAGATCTCATAATCATTAGGTTACTCTGTCTCTGATGCTCAGTATCAATGGTGTTTGTTGAATGAATCTTCGGTATGTGGGCATTTTCCTGGGCCATTTTCTCTATCATTTTTGACTTACAAGGTAGTATTAGACATTTTTCTCTTGAATGCTACAGATTCTGCAGGATGATATTGTCAAAAATGACAGGCTTTAGACAAATGGTATTAACTCTTAAAGACATACCAAAAATCAGTCAGTCAGCAGGCTGCAAGATCATGTGTAACATTTACCCATCTGAATAATGAGTGCACTGAAAAACTCCGCCTTTGATCAAAAGTTCTATGTAAATTTTCTCTTTACATATATTTTGTCTCCACCTGGAACACTAGGAATAATCAGTGATGGAACATACCTCTACTTGAGGTCTTCCTTTTAATTTGCATTAAAATGGAATAAAAATTCTCAGCATACAAACACAAGAAGAAGGATAAGTAAAGTCAAGCTCCTTAATGTCCATTAATTCAGCAATTTGAAGTGCAGGATAATATGAGGCTCTATGGATGAATCTTTTAACAGGGATAATCATCACAGTACCCATCTCGTGCTGTTGTAAAGTTCTAACATGAAAATGCTGGAAAAGTTCTCAGCAGGGTACCTGACACATGGTGCTCCCCAACTTCCAGTTCCTGCAGTCATTATTATCCTTTATCTATAAGGGCTCTTAGTACAGTGGAGAATTTTTATAGTGTGCTTGTGGCTTTATTATACTGCTTTTCAACTCTATGTGCTTGAGGATTTTGAAGGGAGCAGGACTCAGTAATGTAAGAAACAATTTTCTCATTATTTCCCTCTTCACAAAATAGACATATAATCTGAATCCATCTGAATTTTTACACACTACCTCAGATTTCAGGAATGGGTTTGTCAGGCATCCATTGGGTATATGTGTTAGGGAAGTTTTCTTTTCCTTTTTTGATACATAGATCAGGGCATTATAAATTCGTAATGAAATGAACTAGAGTCAAAGAACATATAGGTTAATCTGGAAGAAAATAAACTAACATGAGCCTGTAGTTAGCTGCCATGTTTAAATATACCTCAAATTATCAGCCCTTTACCCTGACGCCCTGTCTGATATAATGAACCAGCTGCTGCTGCTAAGTTTCTTCAGTCATGTCTGACTCTATGCGACCCCATAGACGGCAGCCCACCAGGCTCCCCCGTCCCTGGGATTCACCAGGCAAGAACACTGGAGTGGGTTGCCATTTCCTTCTCCAATGCATAAAAGTGAAAAGTGAAAGTGAAGTCGCTCAGTCGTGTCCAACTCTTCACGACCCCATGGACTACAGTCTACCAGGTTCCTCCGCCCATGGGATTTTCCAGGCAAGAGTAATGGAATGGGTTGCCATTGCCTTCTCCCATAACGAACCTAGTAGTTACAATATTTTCTAAAGTCAGACAGTAGAATTGAAAAGCAGTGACTTGCAATTTCTATCAGAAAGTTTTGCTTGCTTGATTTGGAGGTGGTTGTGAGTATTCTTTGCAGCAGTGTGACTGGCTCAGCATAGCGAGACTGAGACATTCAGGTGACAGCAACCATGTGGATAACAGTGTGTGTGGAAGATGGGGATATCAAAAAGGCAATTTGATTTGCTTAGATTTGGCATTGTCTCAAGTGTCAGTAGGGAGTTTTTAAAATCTGTTGTCAGGCACTACATAGGCAGATTTCTGTCTAAGTAGAGGACTCTCAGTGCTGTTTCCTCACTCACCAAGTTCCAAGTTGACTTATCATTCAATTTCCCCCAGCAGATTCCTGCACCGCTGCCTTCTCTAAACATTTGATGAGCACATCTCAGTTTCAAGAACTATACTCAGAACTGGAGACGCTCAGCTCAATTACAACACTATTGTCTGACCCCTGCCTATGTTTTCAGCCTCTTCTGGCATATGATCTCATTATTGTTTGAGAAAACCACAATGATTTCCTCAAGTTGTTGATCAAAATCCAAGGCTTTTGCCCAGCTGTTCTCTTTACCCAAGAAGCTTAAGTCACAACTCAGACCTCTTGTTACTTCTTCCCAGAAGTCTCAGTTTCCCAGCCTCCTTGAGATTCTTTGTTATTACATCCTCTCTGAATTCCTTTGCTCCAGAACATGCAGTTTCTACTTCAACAATCTGATGTATGATTAGAGTAAGATGTGTCTTCCCGGCTGGACTGTAGTTTCCATGAGAGTGAGGGACTAACGCTGTTCATCATTATGTGAACATGTGTTTGGCATAATTCCTGGCACATAGTCAATGCTCTGAAAAGAACTACTGAGTGAACAGATGACTGTCTTTAGACATAAGTCAATAGAAAATTATACTACATTATGGTAAATTCTGACAAATATTATCCAGGATATGCCAGGGACACAAAAAAGGGTATCTGTTCGATTTGGGTGCATAGGTTTGAGGAAAGGCCTCGGGAGCTGGTGCTGTAACTTGGTTGATGAACTTGGAGTGGGATGGGGTAGAGGGAGAAGAGCTTAGGGCACAATTTTGTCAGAGGGATTAATCAGGGTCAAGAGAAAAGTTTATACTATATTAAAATTAGGAGATGATGAGAAAATGATGGATTTGAAAGGTATGTGATGGGAATGATGAGTGTGTATGTTAAAGATGCCTTCAGGAAGCTGTCATTCCCAAGGAAGGGAATACATGAAGTGGGAGGTACTCTGAACCTTTCCTACCTAGGTTTTCAGTGCTGGCTCCTACTCATCATTTCTAGCAGTTCTTCATTTGGGGTCTCAGATCTCCTGCTGCCATGCTTAGAAGAAACGATTTAACTTCTCTAAGGCATTTGGTTCTTCCTCTATAAAATGGGTTAATAATAGTACCTGTCTTATAAGGCTGCTGTTATGAGAAATACATAAAGTAAAACACAGGTCTAGCACCTATTAAGAGCTCAATAATTATAAGCTAGTACAATGATCAGTTTTAAATTATTACTATAACTCGTGTCCCATATAGGTGATAAGAGCATTGCCAGCTGATATGGACTTAACCTCCCTTGTTTACAGGTAAGAGAATGAAGCAGATATCCAGAAAGAGCCCAGGAGGAAAGGTGACCATCATCTGTGAACACTATGATGAGCCCATATGGACTCACCTCAGTTTTAGCTGCCTTGAGGCCTCCTTCATGCACTCTCTGCTCTCGGTACTCTATGCTAATCCCAGTATATTGTCACAATAACTTCCCTTTTCACTTGAGCCACTACTGAGAGGATTGTGAAGAACGGGTACCCAGCATAGAGCAACACTGCTATGTAAGCACCAAAGGGGAACATGAATGATCATTTCTGAGTCGCACTAGCATGCCATTCTATATCTGAAGGAATGTGACCTTCCCTTGAATGAGTGAGCACCCAACCATTATATCAGCCTAAGTAATACTGCTGACCTTGAATTTGAGTCCATTGAATTTTAAGGCTTCCCAGGTGACTCAGTGGTAAAGAATCCACCTGCCAATGGAGGAGTCACAGGAGATGTGCATTCAATCCCTGAGTCAGAGAAGATCCTCTGGAGAAGGAATGGCAATGCAGTCTAGTGTTCTTGCCAGGATAATCCCATGAACAAAGAAGCCTGGTGGGCTATAGTCCATGAGGTCGCAAAGAGTCAGACACAATTGAGTGACTGAGCATGCATACCACTTAATTTTACCCTTAAATCTTTTAAATGAAGCAATAATGAGAATACTAAATACCATTGGGGCTTATAAGTAAAACTGGTGGCTTGGGGAAGGTGAGAATGTCCTACCAGTATCCTAGTTCAGTTGGAGATTTTGACTCCAACTGGTCTTGTGTGCTTGGTGTGTGGAACTTCATTTCTATGTCCACCACACCAGTTAAGGACCCTGATTCCTTTTTTTCACTTCCTGGGAGCATACCTACGCAGAGTGGAAGACTAGACAGGCAGGTGGTGATGACTCCTGTTGGACTATTTGTGTGCAATAGCTAGCTTCTATTCATGGGTGGTCTTCACTGGAAGGAAACCAAAAGGATATGAAGAGTGTGTTGGCCTACTATGTATAGTAGTTTTTTTTGCTGGCAACTGGAGAGATGGGTCCATAGGTGGTGACCCATGTCCCTGGCAGGAGTGGCATGTCTGTCTGTGCTCCAGTTTTCCTATTCATGTGGTCCTTCTTTTCTCCCTCCCTGGGCTCATGGCATCCATATCAGTTTGAGGGCAAACAATTCTCATCTTTCAATTTTCTACCAGAGTTTCTGAATGACTTTTGAACTTAATAAAGATCATTTGGGCATCTCTTCTCTGGTTGGTGTGTAATTCACATCTTGTTGTTTAAGCTGGGAGCAGGCCCTCAAAACTTCAAAAAGCTTGATAGAATACAGTACTGATTTTTCAAAATACTATTCATCTGCATAAATTTCTACATGGGCCTCAGAAGGGGACAGAGTTTTACCACTTTCCTAGATGAAGTTACCACAATCTTCCACTTAGAAAGGGACCAGCATCCTCAGTGGCTTCCAGTGCTGTTAGAGAAGGACAGGGCTATAGATTTTCCTAGAAGTGTGAAATAATTCACCAGCCTCACTCATTATTCATATGGACAGCACATTAATAACACAGGACCCTGAAATCTTACCTTATCTAGGCTGGAGCCAAGCTAGAGGGATGAGGACCTGACTCCATAGATTTAGAACAACATTTTTTCCCCCTTTCTAAAAAAAAAAAAAAAATTGATTAAAGGTGCTCTCATATCAGACAAGAACAGGTCTTTGAGAACACCTGAGCTCATTGTAGATAAACGGAAAGCAATGACTTTGGAGCTATGTTAGGGAAATTTTCTTATTGATGATTTTGGAATTCTGTGTAACCAAGTATATTCCAGCAAGATAACTGACAACGATTTGGGATATGTTGCATCATAATTACACACACACACACGCACATGCACCAACTTACACACTCTGACAAATGTTCGTGCAGAGAGTTTTGTGTCTCTCAAGTGGCTACATAGATGGGCTTTACAATAGGATTTACTATATCTAGGTGCAAGTGTGGCAAATAGAAAGGGAAAAAGTGGAAGCTCGGACAGGTTTTATTTTTTTGGGCTCTAAATGCACTGAGGACAGTGACTGTAGACACGGAATTAAAAGACACTTGCTCCTTGGAAGGAAAGCTATGACAAGCTTAGTGTATTAAAAAGCAGAGATATCACTTTGCCAACCAAAGTCTGTACAGTCAAAGCTACAGTTTTTCCAGTAGTCATCTACGGATGTGACAGTTGGACTTAAAGAAGGTTGAGGGCCAAAGAACCGATACTCTTGAATTGTGGTGCTTGAGAAGAATCTTGAGAGTTCCTTGGACAGCAAGGAGATTAAACCAGTCAGTCTTAAAGGAAATCAACCTCGACTGTTCATTGGAAGGAGTGATCCTGAAGCTCCAATATTTTGGCACCTGATGGGAAGAGCTGACTCATGGAAAAGACCCTGATGCTGGGAAAGATTGAAGGCAAAAAGAGACAACGTTGGCAGAGGATGAGATGGTTGGATTGCATCACCAACTCAGTGCACAATGTTTTGAGCAAACTCGGGGAGACAGTGAGGGACAAGGAGGACTGTGTGTTGCAGTCCATGGAGTCACAAAGAACTGGACATGACTTAGCAACTGAACAAAAACAAGAAATATGCACTAATATACTTTCTTATTTAGTTTTCTCTCTGGAAAGGACATCAAAATCCTGAGATTTCTTAGGTGATATCTAGATTCATGAACCCAGTCCTGTTGAGGAAATGTGGTGAATTATATGTCTAAGAACTGTGGCTAAATAAAGTTAAGGCAAGGAGTTATAATGCCTGCGATTTGTATTATGTTCCCCAAACATCCAGTCTCATTAGAAACTTTCCTATTTATCTTACTTCTTTTCGGTGAACCAAACAAAGGAAAGTGGCTAACTAGTTGAGTTTGGAAGCTGTTTATCATTGAGTATAATTTATATGTAATTTTTCTCTCTTCCCTTAATACTGCATATTACTAAACCTTTCATCTCTGCATATAAACTCTGCAGAGTTTAATTTACATTTCTTCTCTTGAGTGAGTTTAAGCATTTTTTCCATGTTTACTAGCTATTCTTTTACAGAAAAAGTGAAGTATTTAAGATATTTTTTATGTTAAAAATAAAAAGGTTAAGACCATTTTCATAATAATGTGACATCATTTTGATTTATTGAGTTTCATGTGTATATCCATAAGCGTACATGTGCACAGATATTATCTGTAAGAATGCACAGAAATCTGGTAATGATGATTCCCTCTGGCAATTAAGATGTGAGAGGATTAGTGGAAAAAGGGAGGAGGAGGACTATTCTTATTTTGATCCTTTCTTTGCTGTTTTTGGATACATGTATTTCCATTTATGATGCTTCCCTGGTGGCTCAGTGGTAAAGAATCTGTGTGCCAATGCAGGAGATGTGGGTTCAATCCCTGACTTGGCAAGATCCCCTGGAGAAGGAAATGGCAATCCACTCTAGTATTCTTGCCTGGGAAATCTCGTGGACAGAGGATCTTGGTGGGCTATAGTCCATGGGGTTCAACAGAGTTGGACACAACAACTAAACAACAGCACTTGAATTTACACGAGGTTAGTACTTTTATATGAAAGAGCAAATTTCTTCCAACAAGTGATATGCTTATTAGCTTTAGAATACTAGGAAAATGGCTCTGTGAGCCAGGAACCATACATTCCACTGTATTCAGGGATCAGGTAAACAATATCAATGTGTCAGAGCCTGGTGTGTAAGAGGGAGTGGTGAATCCTGCGGGAACTGGAGTGTCCCATCAAAGAGCAGCAAAGCCAATTTTCCCACTGCTCAGCCAAGGACCCAAGAACAGGTCTGACAGTAGTTTCTGCCAGTGGGCTCTCGGAGTTGGAACCTATGGCTTTAAACCAAAAAATGAAGAGTGACACCCACACTTGGAGGTATGGGACTATCTGAAAACTGAATACCCGTCTCTTTATCCTGACAAGGAGCAAATGGAGAAACAGCACTTTTATTAAGTGAGTGAAAGTGAAGCCGCTCAGTCGTGCCCGACTCTTTGCGACCCTGTGGACTGTAACCCACCAGGCTCCTCTGTCCATGGGATTCTCCAGGCAAGACTACTGGAGTGGGTTGCCATTTCCTTCTCCAGGGGATCTTCCCAACCCAGGGATCGAAGCCAGGTCTCCCGCATTGCTGGCAGACGCTTTAACCTCCGAGCCACTGGGGAAGCACTTTTATTAGATGGTCTAAAAACTCTGTCAGCTCTTGTAGACTCTTCTTCTCATTGCTCTGACTAATGCAGACTTGAATTCCTTACCTACCTGGGCAGGAATAGGTGCCAAGGAGGGGAGCAAAACAAAATTCACACAATTCAGAAACTATGCTTGGAAATGCAACGGTTACACTAATCATGCTATAAAAGACCTTCTTCTGACAAGAACCATAGACTCTCCTTTCAGCAACAGCTCATGAAGAAACCAGCTGAACGCAGACTTCTGTCTATTAAACAAGCCAAAGTCTGCTTTGAAAGAGCGAGAAAAACTTTAAACAGAGATTGTAATGAAGGGACCATAGACAGCTACTGTGTCTTAGTCCACCATAGCAATTCATTATTTGTTATGTGTGGATGTTGAGTAACAAATGGCAGAAACAAAATAGGTTATCTTGTCTGTCCCCTAAAATATTTAATATGTGTGAATAAAAATAAGGGCTTAAGCTTTTTCATAGTACATTTCCCTGGAAGTTCGCTAGATGCTTTCCAAACCTAAGTTGAGCCTGACATATCACTGAAATGTGATAAACCACATTACTGCCAAGACCTGTTGTGCACTGCTTGGTCTTTGGAAAAGCCAGTCTTTGGCAAAACACTGAGTTATGGGCAAAGGAATTATCGGCTGGTCTTGGAATACCTAAAGCACTCTCCTGGAAACAAAAACAAAAACACAGTCTAAACAGTCTAACACCAACATGGCCCCAAGTCCATTTCATGGAACATTGGGTCTGCAGGATATAAACAAGTGTTACACAGGAGAGGGTTCTATGGTCAAATATGTTTAGGGAATACTGGCCTAAAGTTCTACAGGTTCCTGGTCTGCAGAGCTTCTCACAGCCTTTAATATGCTATCATGTTTTAGAAGGCTAAGAAGGGGCTATAATATGCAGTATTTCTCATACACATTTCATACTATTCTACAGAAAATTGTTGCTGAATTTCAAATTTACTTCAGTTCTCTGATCTATCTATTCATGATGGGAATATAATGGCATGTGGTCAAGAAAATTTTCTTATGTATTTTCCAAAGGAGCAATCTTCAGAAGCAAGTTTTAGAGACATCCTGGTCCTGGAATCTCAAATAATACAATTTGAAAAAAAATAAAGTTTCAGTCTACCAAATAACACTTTATTTTGTGAAAATTAGTTATATGCTGTGAGATAATACAAATAAGTTGTTTGGAAAAATGAATGAAGTAATTTCATGGACAGATGTTTTAACATTCCTTCTAGGCATCCATTGTCTTCTGTCTCTTTTATCCCTTCTTCCTTGGTTCCTCTTTCCAGGCCCCTCTGTTCTTTGTACATCCCTCCAGTTCACTGACTGTGGGCCTCCTTTCCTGTAATTCTGTTTTTTTTTTTCCCTGGGTTTGAGTTTTTGTGTATCTTTCCTTTTGTGTCTTCTGCTCTTACCTTGGAAACTTGGTTGTGATAAGCCGGGAACAAAATGTAGTGATATATTTTGGAAGTTTCTCTTTAAGAAAACAGCCAGCAGTATGACGCCTTTTTCATTGTATTAACTGTACACTAATGGTCAAAAGCAAAATAATCTGAGGTTTCTGTATCTGAGAAAGTTAGAAAGTTTTATGATGTGAGGTGGTCTCTTCTTGCTGCTATCTCTGGTTGGTAATCCCAGTGTAAGCTTATCATGGAGATTTTTCTTACTTATATTGACACTAAAACTTCACAGTGAATGAAAAGTCCTCACTAAGCAGTAGTTACAATGATTTTTTTCCACGTATTTGTCTAAGTTAGAAACATAAATTACATGAAAATAAAATACAAAATAGAGACAACTGCATGACAATTTTCCCATCAAGCAGTCACTTTATTCCGGACCCCCTCCCCAAACAATGACACTTCAATCATTCTACAAAACTGAAGCCATTATTTACTCAAATGCTTCTAATTGCTCAATGACAATGACCTTAGGAAGGGTAATCAATCAACCATTTCGAAGACACAGAAAGTGAAGGGGAAAGTATTGCCCCAAGTACTGAATGTTTCTGTAAGTATCCATCATAGTTGCACTGTCTGTCTCTTCTCCCTCAAATATTTTGGCATTCTGCAAGAAAGCCTTTGGAATAGAACATGAGTGTGTTAGATTGTGGTTTGCCTATGCTTGCTAAATGGGGCCCTTGGAGTCAGATAGCCCAGGCAGACCTTCTGGCTCTGCCACTATGGCTATAAGATTTTGAGCAAGTCACTCAATTTCTGAGCCTCAATTTCCTGGTGAGTAAAACTGAAATAATCGAAGGTTACACCTTATGGGGCTGGGGTTAGAACTGAATAAACAGATTCTAAGGACTTGGAAAAGTGGAACATGGTAAGCCTTCAAGAAAATGTCAGCCACTCTTTTCATTATTATTATTATCATTATTCTTACTATTTATAGTCATTTATTTTTAAGACTTTGATACTCTTTTTATGCCACTATAGATCAATTAGAATAATAAAATACAACTTCACAGGCCTCCTAGAAATTAGGTGTTTTTGTTGTTTTCCATCATCTGCTTGGAAAAATTCTTCTCTTAAATAAATAATTATGCTTCTTCCATCATCTTCTTATTTATTGTATTCTAAATTTAGTCTCTGGAAAATAATTGGAGATTATGGAAAGACTACATTTTTAGTTGATCTCAACCAAAGATCTTGAGCAAGGGGCCACTCCATTTATATTGAGTTATAGAATAATTAATAAAAACACAACATGATGTGAATTCTAATGTAACAAACTCTATTCTCTCAGAATAGTGCTAGGCACACATCCAATTGTATAATGCTTTCTAAAATATCTGCAAAAGACTATGCCAAAATTTAGGTTGTTGAGTGTGTATTTTTGGTATTTTGGTATTATTAGGCAACAGAATATCACTTTTAAACTAAAAGTCCACTCCTTAAATATCTCTCCAAATATCATGTATTATACTTTTCAATGAGTTGCTAAGATTATACTGCTAAATGTAGGCCCTGTTTAAAACAATCTGGTCTCAGATTGTGAATCTTCAAACAATCCAATATAAGCATTTTGAAAAATCAAGCTGTGCCTCTGTTTTTGGAAACACTGCAAAAAAGGCAACTGACCTGCAATTTCAGAGGAAAGCAAATAACAGCAATTGGAACACTTACCCTGGGAAATGCACTATGTAGAACAAAATATGTTTAGGGCAAATGTGGTATCTGGATTGCCAACTGTTGTCATGGACAGAAACTCATTTCTATCCATTTTTAGGATGAGAAGGGAAATGCATGAAACATCATAAATATGCCAAAGTGGAAGATAGTAAGATAAATGGTGGTACATCCTACCCTGAAATTTGTGTAGCTATTAACAATAATGTTTTTTAAAGAGTATGTATTAAGTTGGAAAATGTTCATCATATTGAGTTGGCCAAAATGTTCATTTTCTTATGGAAAAACCCAAACTACTATTTTGGCCAACCCGATATATTAACAGAAACAAGCTGTCTATCAAATAGTACTATAAGATTTTAGTTTAATAAAATATCTGCTTTGTGAGTTTCTTTCAATGGATTCAACCTCAAAGAAGGTATACTTATTTTCTTACAAAGCAATAATATTATGGGTGATTTTAATGGATGTGCTGTAGTTTTCAAAATTCTTACAATGAATATACATTTCAGAAGAAGACAGACCATTATTAGTGATATCCAGTATAAACACTTAGAAGCAGTTCCAAGAAAATATAGTGGCCAAAATGCCATTGTACTGAATTACTGTGAAGCAAAACTTCAGAAAATAATGTCTGTTTCTAAGCATTACCCACACTTTATCAGTAAGACAAAAAACTGACACCATCATTTAAGGAGCACTTGAGGAGAACCAGACATTAGACAAAGCACATTATACACATGATTTCCTTAGTTCCCATCACAACCTCATGAAGCAGAAACAATCTTATTCCCATTTACAGATGAGGAAACAGGTTAGGAAGCAACATGACTGGCCCGAGATCATCCCATTAGCAACTGGTACAGCTGGGATTCCACTTGTGTCTAATTTCATAGTTTATGGTCTTAATAACTACACTGGAACTGTTCCTTTATATATCCACTTCCTATTCAATTTGCATGTAGTGATCCAGGCCTTAAAAGAGTTTTGATCAAAGTAACCAGACACTTTTTACTACACAGGCCAATGGATTCCAAGATTTTTGAGGAGTAGAATGCTTTGGAAATTAGAAACAATGAGTGTGAGGCTATAGAATATGCTGCATTTTATTGACTTTTGCTCAGAAGATAGACACTAACAGCTGCTGCTGCTGCTGCTAAGTCACTTCAGTCGTGTCCGACTCTGTGCGACCCCATAGACAGCGGCCCACCAAGCTCCCCTGTCCCTGGGATTCTCCAGGCAAGAACACTGGAGTGGGTTGCCATTTCCTTCTCCAATGCATGAAAGGGAAAAGTGAAAGTGAAGTTGCTCAGTCGTGTCCGACTCTTCGCGACCCCATGGTCTGCAGCCTACCAGGCTCTTCCGTCCATGGGATTTTCCAGGCAAGAACACTGGAGTGTGGTGCCACTGTCTTCAGCTCTCCTGCCTAAACCTACCACACTAAAGGGCTCTGAGTTTCCAAAGTCAGACAGACTTCTTCTGAGAAACAAAAGTTACCGATATGTGGCTTAGCTTCTCAGAGAAACTTAGAGCCAAATGCCAGTTCCCCCTGTGTCGGCACAGACAGTGGGCTGCTCCCTGTGTTCTCCATTCAGATCCTGAAGGCAATTCTATTTCTAGGTAATCCGTGATTTAAAAAAAAAAAAAAAGGAACTGGAAACAAAATGGAGATTTATAGTTAAAAGACTCACTGCTTTCTTTGGCAGAGAAGAGGAGAAATCATCATGGTTTTATAATGTATATTGGCTTTAGGGGCCAAGAGTTTCCTCCTCTAAGAGGATGCAATGGCTTTTCTGCTCTAGCTGCCTGCTTTCCCTGCGGTGGAGGCGCCTTATGGTACTGACTGTGATCTAGAATAACAGTGCAAGTCTCTCAGCCACAGCCCCACTGACACTGGTGGCATGATAATCCTTTGCTGTGGGAGCTGTCCTGTCCATGGTAAGTCGGTGAGCAGCTTCCTTGGCTTGTACACACCAGATGCCGGTAGCACTCTTCTAGTTATAACAGATACCTGCACCAAAATTGTCTCCAGACATTGTCAAATGGCTCCTGAGAATTGCCCTAATTGAGAACTACAGATCACAGTGCATTCCTAAATCTAACCTTTTCACATCTTCTAAAAAAAAAAAAACAGCTTGACCTTCCCATGGTACAGAATGCCCCAAGAGCTTGTCCCTCTGGCTGTGGCTGATTGGACAAAGGATAACATGTGACCCAAGCCAGGTCAATCATATTTAGTCTTTTGGAGATGGCATTTAAGATACAGGAAGTGAAGTGAAGTGAAGTCGCTCAGTTGTGTCCAACTCTTTGTGACCCCATGGACTGTAGCCTACCAGGATCCTCCATCCATGGGATTTTCCAGGCAAGAGTATTGGAGTAGGTTGCCATTTCCTTCACTAAGAGATCTCCCCAACCCAGGGATTGAACCTGGGTCTCCCACATTATAGGTAGACGCCTTACCATCTGAGCCACCAGGGAAGTCAATACAGGAAGTGAGTCAAATATACTTGTTGTATACCATGATGCTAAGTGAGATCAGAGTTGGTATCATGGAAATTAAAAGCTTTACGCCAATCCCTAAGTTATGGGAGAGCAAAAGATAAAATCCTTGAAGGAACCAGTCTACACAGAGAAGAATGAGGGAAGGAAAGATCAAAACAAAGAAAACAAGATGGAGGCTGCCTAAATGGCTTATGAATCCCATGACATCTGCTGAATTTCCTATCACTGAGTTCCCCAGGATTTCTCTGTTTTCTTAAAAAATAACTTTTACCTTTCTTGGTCTAGTTTGTGTGTGAATGTTTTCTTTCTAACCACCTAACGGTTCATAATGAAAATACACAGCATGAGCCAATCTAGAAGGTATCTTTCTCCATCTATATCTAGAGGTAGGACCATGGACCCTAAGTCAAGAGGTTTAGGTTATAATTCCCGCTGTATGACCAGAGCAAGTGAGTCACTTCTCTGAGTCCTGATTTCCTTACTTAAGATTTTGAAGGTCAACTCACATCTGGTTCTAAAATGATGAAAGAGAAAGAGGGGGAAAGATATCTGTGATCCCTTTGAACTGTCGACTCTCTGTTTGACAGGCATATAAAATTGTTTACAGATGGTGGTCAAGACTAGGTATTAGAGTCAGTTAGTTTCATCTCAAGAGTTAGCAGAGCTACAGCTTACCAATCATGGGCCCAATGGAACATTAATGAACCATTCTAAGGCTCAGTTTCCTCCATGTTTAAAATGGCAGGGAAAGTCTATCTACCCTGGTGGAAAGTGTATCTAGCCTTCAGGTTTTCAAGCCTTTTTTGTCCACTTCCGTGCTGGACAGATAGGGTTGACTTATATAACCCACAGGATATTGTGGAAACAATAAAGGATAACTTCTGAGGCTCTATCATAAAAGAAAAGGGTCACACTGTGGCCTCTACATTGTTCTCCTGGGTCACTCTGCAGGAAGCCAGCCACTACAGTGTGAAGACACCTAGCTTCCTTTGGAAGGGTGCATGTGGAAGGGAACAGAGACCACCTGCCAACAGCTCTGTGAAGGGCCGTCTTAAAACCAGCCTCCAGCATCAGTCGAGTCCTCAGATCTTGGCTGCAACAGAAGGGACCCCAAGCCAGAACCACCCAGCAAAGCTGAATTCCTGACCTATGGAAATTGCGAGATGGTGCCTAGTGCTTAAAACTGCTAACTTCGGGGGGAATGTGAATTGTTATATAGCAAGACATAAGAAAGATGGTATTGTTAGGATGAGTAAATAAAATAATGCATGGGTTTTGGACAGGGTATAGCAAATGGTGAACTCTCAGGGCACATCTATCTGTTCTTGAATATATATGAAGCCCTAGAGCAGTGCCTGGGATACAGTAAATGCTCATTAAATCCAGACTGAATGCTATCTTTACTACATTAATCATCATCATTATACATAAACTTGATCCAAAATCAATGCCAAAATGAGCTGGACCCTCAAACTCATAGACTTGAAAAAATTCCTTCACCTTATCTTTTCTAACACACATTCAAATACAGCTATTTGAAAAACCTAGAGCCAGAGAAACAAGAATTCAAACTCTGTGCAAAGGGCTGGCATTCGTCTAACTTTGCAGCATTGTAGAGACACCTTCTTTATTATCCTGAACCATATTTAGATGAAACAAAATATATATATATTTTACACCATAACAACACAGGTGAACCCATAGAGAGAGGAGTGAAACCAGCTACTTACCATCGACACAGGAAGGTCGGTTTCTTGTTGTTCCAGCCACTTTCCCAGGTAGACAGGAACACTTGACTGTTTGCGACCGCTCCTCAATGCGGTTTTTATTACAACATCTGTGCGCAGCAATCACTTCACACGTCCCTCCTTCTGGCAAGAGAGAAAGAAGCGGGATGCTGATTAGAGATAATTCAGTAGCCATTCAGGTATGTGCACGTGTGAATGGAGGGGTTCGGAAAGTGAAAAACGTAAAGGGAAGGGTTTCCATAAAGTAGAGTTACTATGGGATTCTCTCCTACAACATGTATCTATACATGTATACAAGATTGCATACAAGGGATGTGTCATGTCATCTGGGAGAAGACAGGCATCAGGGCACAACATTTTAAATGCAACAAAGAGCAACAACAAAGAGCCCTCAAGAGGCAACACTTCTGGGCTGTATGTACGAAGAGGCAGTGGAGCAGTGAATGCCCGGAGATTTGGAGAGCTCACCCCTGCATTATCTTTGTGTTTAGAATTCTCTGAGCTCCCACTAATGACAAGAAACTGACACTCCAGTGGTATAGAACCTGCAGTGGCAAGAAAACTGCCCTGAAATGAGCTTTCCCTCCTAGTACCCACTCACTCTCAAGGGAGTTGAATAGAAAATCTAGTTGAAGAGTCATTTCCCCAAACCAGATCTCACCCAAAAATGATAGAAAAAGAAAATCAGTATGTGCTTCAAATAGAATCTCAAATTACAGACCAAGGCATATGGCTTCACTTAAGTATTACAGATCAGCCATGCTCTCTTCAGCATTTACTGGCAACCTAATGTATGCAACTGTCTGTTAGGTTCTTAACAGGTGCTCTGCTGGGTCTGTCTAAAGGCCAGTGACATTCAAGTGGACCTTTTCAGCCCAAAGGATACCAGCTAAGCCAGTTCTCCAGGGACATAAGAGGTAATCCAAGTGATCAGAAACTTGGGATTTATTTCACCAACGTCAAGTTTTGCATTCAGGAAGAATGTTTTCCATTTGTCTGTAACACTTAGAATCCTAGGCATTTAGGACTCTGTTGGCAGTTAATTCCTCAAGCATTTGTTAAGCAACCTCTGTCTACAAGTTACTGTGTTCTAAACTATACAGGATGTGTATCCAGCCTGTATATGGTGGACACTTAAGAAACACCAATACAGTATACTAACACATATATATGGAATTTAGAAAGATGGTAACGATAACCCTGTATGCAAGACAGCAAAAGAGACACAGATGTATAGAACAGTCTTTTGGACTCTGTAGGAGAGTGAAGGGGGGGATGATTTGGGAGAATGGCATTGAAACATGTATAATATCATATAAGAAACGAATCGCCAGTCCAGGTTCGATGCAGGATACAGGATGCTTGGGGCTGGTGCACTGGGATGACCCAGAGGGATGGTATGGGGAGGGAGGTGGGAGGGGGGGGTCAGGATTGGGAACACGTGTACACCCGTGGCGGATTCATGTTGATGTATGGCAAAACCAATACAATATTGTAAAGTGCTGCTGCTGCTAAGTCGCTTCAGTCGTGTCTGACTCTGTGCGACCCCATAGACGGCAGCCCACCAGGCTCCAACGTCCCTGGGATTTTCCAGGCAAGAACACTGGAGTGGGTTGTCATTTCCTTCTCCAATGAAGGAAAGTGAAAAGTGAAAGGGAAGTCGCTCAGTCGTGTCCGACTCTAGCGACCCCATGGACTGCAGCCCACCAGGCTCCTCCATCCATGGGATTTTCCAGGCAAGAGTGGGGTGCCATTTTCTTCTCCGATATTGTAAAGTAATTAGTCTCTAATTAAAATAAATAAATTAAAAAAAAAGAAACACTGAAACAAAGGAGCAGAGGGAGGGAAGAGAGGAGGAAGGGAAGAATTTAAACACAACTCCATCCTGATCTGAAACAGTGTAACTCAGGGGCTTGCAATGCAGGGGCGGGGGATGGGATTGTTTTGCTAGTCGCCCTCGCTGTCAATCAAACGTGGCAAAGTCTGAAGACATTGTTCATTGTCATTACAGGTAGAGGGTGAGAGCTAATGGCATCTAGAGGGTAGAAACCAGGGACGCCCCTAAACATCCCAGAGTACACAGAACAGACCCCACAACAAAGAATTATCTGACCCAAATGTCAATAGAGCCAAGAAACCCTGGTATAATACGACGGGAACAATCACAAGAATCTCTGACTGGACTTCCCTGGTGGTCCAGTCATTAAGAATCTGCCTGCCAATGCGGGTATCATGGGTTCCATCTGTGGTCCTGGAAGAGCCCACATGTCACGGAGCAACTCAGGTGAAGCACCAGAACTACTAATACAGAGCCTGCGCTCTAGAGCGCACAAGCCGCAGCCGCTGCCCCTGCACCGCGTGCCCAGAGCCGGGGCTCCCCACGAGAGAGGCCGTGGCAGTGAGAAGCCCACACCCTGCAATGAAGAGTAGTCCCTGCTCACCACCAGCAGAAAAAGCCCACATAGTAACGGACAGCCAAAAACAACCAAACAAAAATCTCTGACTTAAGCAGATGAACTGTGTCTTCCTCAATAGGATGAAAGAGTTTGGGCTTTCAAACAAACCTGTTCTAGCCTGAATCTCAGCTCTGTCACTGTTGAAGTCCCTCAGTTTTGTTATCTATAAAGTACAAATATCTGTAAAGTACAAATAAAAATAACCTTGCGTCACGAGTTATGTAAGTATTAACCAAGGTAACACGCGTTAGCACTGAGTTGAGTTCATATATGGTGCCTATGTTGGGAATGTCCAATCACACTGATGTTATATTTCTTTGGGGATACTCCCCTCCTTTCTGCCTCAGGAAAGTTCAAACAGGTTTTCTCCCAGAATACTCTTTCCTGTCTTCCCATTCCTGCATCCGCCACTCACACATCAAATGCATAGACTGATTACAAAGGTCGGATCCTTAGAGACATTCCCTAATCACCAGTTTTCATTCTCTTAGAACCGTACACATTTGCTTGCACGACTGTAACCACAAAACTGTAAGCCTGGTCAGAGTCAAGGTTGTTGCTTGTCTCTCCACAGCACGATAGTCAATAACTGGTGTGGTTAATCCATAACTATTGAAAGAATAAGTAAATCAATGAAAATCAACAGGATAAGTATCGAGTTCTTTGGACACAGATGGAAGGGGACACCCATTCCTTTTTAAAGAATTAGGAAGGCTACTGAAGTTGAGTTGAAAGGTAGGGCTTCAGCAGGGGACAATGACGGGGAAGCATTTTGCTAATGTGAGAGGTTGGAATATGATTTTAAAACAAATGTTTAATCTTAGGACGACATAGGACAGAAAATTTATGAAGATAGTATAGTGAGTTCCCATATATCCCACACTCTACTACATATTTCCTAGTTTTAGGCCCTTAATATTAACATCACATATTAGTATACTACACTTGTTACAATTAATGAACAAATACTGATACAGTGTTATTAGCTAAAGTCTAGGCTTCATTCCGATTTTTTTACCTTTTGCCTAATGTTTTTTCTATGCCAGGACACTTCCAGGATCCCACATTAATTTTAGTTATCTTATCTCTTTAGGTTTCCTTGGTTATGACAGTTTCTCAGACATTCTTTCCTCTTTGAGAACCTGGACAGTTTTGAGCAGTGTTTTTTTTGTTTGTTTTGTTTTTTATAAAATGTCCCTCAAATGAGATTTTTCTTATGGTTTTCTCATGATTAAACTGTTCTGTGTTTTTGGAGGAGGACCCCGGAGGTACAGTACCATTCTCATGACATCAAATCAAGAGTACATATCATCAACATGACTCATTACTCTTGATGTTGACCTTGATCACATGGTTGATTCAGTACTTGTCAGATTTCTCTACCATAAAGTTACACTCCTTCTCCACTCGCTATGGCGTCCTCTTTGGAAAGATTTCACTGACTACAGCCCATCCTTAGAGAATACAGAGTTATTTATGCTCTGTCTCCATCTCTGTGGGGTTGCAGTATCCATTACAATTATTGGAAATCCTTCTACAAGGTATATAAGTCTGTTCTCTTCCATTTATTTAATTATTTATTATTTACATCAGCAAATTATTTATATTAATTGACTGATGAATTAATCATATCAGTATGGGTTCATGGCTCATTGTTATTTATTTATCCTTTGGGTTATAATCCAATACTATGCTATTTATTTTGTTGATCAAGATGGTCCAGATTTGGCCATTATGAACTTTTGTAGTTGATTTGCCTTCTTCTTCTCTTCTTCTTTTTAAAAGCACTTCCTTTCTTTCTGGCCCTGTGTTATGATCCTACCTCATCGTATATATTTCCTGCCCTAGTCCTAGAATTAGCCATATCTCTAAGGAGAGTCAAGGTATTTTAAATACCTAGGACAATATTTTAAATATTGGAACAGATGGAACTGAGGACTTGAAACAGGACTGAACAGAAGAGGACTTTCATCTTCAGGGAGAGGCATTGGGGGTGATTCTGCATTGCAATGAGGTACAACGTGACTATGAAGCTAAGGAAAGATGTGACCTGGATACTGCTCTTGAGTGACACCATGTCTACTCTTTGACCCCATTCAGGAGGAGTCAGAGAGGGCAAAGAAGAAGAAACAAGAGGCCGCTGAAGAATTCTAAGCAGGAAGTAAGCAGGCTTGAACTTGGATGATGAGAAGAGTATTTCCGTCTCACCACCTGCCCATCACTGGATGGCAGTTAATGAAAGAGCAGGGCTAGAGGCACAGTTCACTCTTTAACATCGACACTTGCAATCATGTTACTTTAGCTCATAATTGTCAGCAACAAGTGCCCCCAGTTAAGTCACTAATAACTAGTTTTATACTTCATGAAAATACCACTAATTCTAAAGTCACCGCTTAAGTTTAATGTAAGATTGGAGCAACATTTTTGATTGAAAATGGCACAAGGCATATGAAAGCTCTCGTTTCATTTAGAGCCAAGCTGGCAGGGTGACAGACAAGCCAGATCATCTGAATTACTCACCGAGTTTTATAATATGGACAAGGAGGTGGCCATTGGAGGCCCAGAGCCAGTTCTCACTGCCCTGCTGTGGCAATGGCTTAGTCACTAAGTCATGTCTGACTCTTTGTGACCCCATGGACTGTAGCCCACCAAGCTCCTCTGTCCATGGGTATTCTCCAGGCAAGAGTACTGGAGTGGGTTGCCATTTCCTTCTCCAGGGGATCGTCCCAACCCAGGGATCAAACCCGGGTCTCCTGCATTGCAGGCAGATTCTTTACCATCTGAGCCACCAGGGAAGCACTGTTGTAGATGACTGAATTCTGTTCCCTGTCAGGTCCGTGCTCACTACACTTTAGTGAGCTCTGATTTGGGTGCTGTCCTTGGCACTTTACCTACATTAACTGTGAACCTCCCAGGAACTACACAAGGCATTGTTCCCACTCAACAGATGAAAGGGAGGTTGAATAACCTGCCCAGAGTCACACAAGTGTGCCACAAGTCTGTTGTACTCCAAACTCACATGTTTTCTGCATCTTGTCACAAGACTTTCTTTGATGATGAAGAACTTCCAAAAGGAAGTTTGACACTTTGTTTAGAAGGGGTATCAGGGTTAGGCATTCAACCTACCCCTCCCATAACTGTGTCCTTGACCTCACTTACTCCACCCTTCTCTCCTTCCCTCTGCTCCAGGGCCACTGGTCTCTTTGCAGACTACTGGCTGAACGTGGCAGGAGTGATTCCTCTTGAGGGTTGCTCTGATTCAGAGAGCAAACTACCTGAACAAGTTGAACTCTGTAACACCTAGGACTCCCGTCCAGTGGATCCCTGGCTCACTCTCAACTCTTCCATATCTTTTTCAAATGTCAGTTTACCAGAGACACTTTTGACCACCCTACTGAAATCAACTGAGCGACTTTTACTCGTTGAAATCGTAATTCCCTTAGTCAGCACCCATGATTTCACTTTGCTCTGTGCCAGCCACTGCCCCATACCCAGCCACCAGGGTACTTGTAACTTACCAAATACAGTATATAATTTATTTATGTATTATACTTACTGTGTGTTTCTCAGTGGACTGCAATTTTCTCAAGGACAGGGATTCCTGATGTTTCCCATTAAATATTGTCTGTCACATTATTGTTAGGATTTCAAAAGTACTTTTGATGCATATTTCATTAAAACTGAAAAACCGTTCAAAGATAGAAATAGGACTATTGTCATCTGTACTTGTTTGAGTGAGGATGCAGACTTAAAGCAGCCAAATGACATAGCCATAAAAGAATCGGCAATGATAATAGTATTCCAAGTGTTAATCATTCACTGACTATTTGCTATTAATACATTACTGACGTCATGGTAGATACTGTATAAAGCTTCAATTTATTACATACTCAAAAAGCCCAATGAGGTCATGATGACCCTCATTTTTACAGAGGAGGCAAGTGTCATCAAGAGCAGCTTAACACTTACCACATTTTACTTAGCAAGTACCTGTCAGCATCTGGACCAGAATTTAGATCCTCTGACCCCATATATGTATCCTTTCCCCAGTCCCACCCTGGCACATATGCTGCCTTTTCTCTGAAAAGGGACAGGGAATTGACAAGTGCTCCATTTTCATTAAAATCTTGTACATAAAGTCAGTGACCCCAGACCACATCTTCCTTAGGCTAAAGGATGATGGTTTGCACACTGGGAGCCTGGGGCAACTGGAGCAACTGGGTTGCTCTAAATAATGAGCTCATCTGATCTTGACAAGTTGAACTATGGCTTCGTTGACACCTACTGCTCAGGTACACCAATGTGGAGACCAGAACCGAGTCTCAGAGAACCACAGGACCCTGCCATTCAGAATGTCTGATGGGCCCTGCCATATATGCAGACCTGATTCCCAAGGTTTATGCTTGTGACTGACCTAGCCACAGTCAATCAGAGAAATGTAATCTTTCAGTAGAAATTTAATCTTTCTTTAGAATACTATGAAACCCTGGTCCATAGGCTTGCAATTACAAAAAAAAGTTAGTTTTTTTGGAAAAAGCTCAGATATGCAGTCCTTTGATTAGAATTTTTCAAGTTTTGCCTCATGAGACTTCACGGATTATCTGAGGGGGTTCAGTTATATCCACTAAAAGAAAGGAGAAAGCAACTCTTGATAATTTATTTTTAATATTCAGTATAGCACTTCAATGTTTTATTTAAATGTTTATTTTAACATTCAGTATAATCCTTCAAGGGGATTCCTTTGCTAAGGAAAAAGTGAATACCACTGTACTCGGCTGATGAGCAGCTCGAAAGCTAATATCAAGTGACAAGTATTTGATGGATGGATGATTGAACAAGATGAAACATGAATTACAAGTCTGTCGTGGATTACTGCACATTTAACAAGGAATTACTGTTTCTGAGATGTTTAGATGTCTTTGGTACAGAATTGTATAGTAAGTTGGTAAGATACACTCCCCATTTTCAATTTCTATGTTTAGTATTATTTTTATTTCTTGGCTATCTCAGAAGCCCACATTTACTTTGATCCACCCAAGACACAGGGAGAGGCTGATCCAATTCTGTGAAAAGAAATAAAATTCTGGATTTCTATAATAACCACGTGGATAAAACTTTTCAAGACCCTCTGGAGTTGACTGTATTTTTCTTTACCTATTGGCCTCACTAGCCGGCTACTTCAAAAAAGAGACTTAAAATAAAAATATTCCCAGATTTGGTTCCTGTGAAAGGAAAGAGTTAAGTTTGTCATAACCCTTTCTGGGAACTAGAAAATTGTTCTTTTAAATCTATTTTATCTGCATTTTAAGAATCACCTAGTGAACTGTCCTTTCAAACCCAACTAGCAAGGTTATTGCAAAATCATAATGATAATATTTGTCATGTAAATGCCTTTCAGTCTTTGGCACTAATACCTGACCATTCTAAATTTTATCTCAATCCAAGTCAAAATGATTTCAAGATGATCTATGGCCTCTCAAAGCAAAGTCATTTAAGTGCTCAGAAAACTGAGCTTTCCTTTCTTGCTTACGGATTACCTGGAAACTTGCTTCTTTTCTGGATTTCACTCAGCATCTGTAGAACCAGCCAAGAAGACAGGTGAAATAACCTTTTCACTACTGGCAGAGAATGTGTCGTAATACAAGCCAGTATGGGATTTGTTTGTACTATTCAGATTTTCTAGTTTGTGGTTTGTATCATGGCTTTGTCTATAGAAAACACACCTAAGGTGAAATGCTGCTGCTAAGTTGCTTCAGTCGTGTCCGACTCTGTGCGACCCCATAGATGGCAGCCCACCAGGCTCCACCGTCCCTGGGATTCTCCAGGCAAGAACACTGGAGTGGGTTGCCATTTCCTTCTCCAAGGCAGGAAAGTGAAAAGTGAAAGGGAAGTCGCTCAGTCGTGTCCGACTCGTTGCGACCCCATGGACTACAGCCCACCAGGCTCCTCTGTCCATGGGATTTTCCAGGCAAGAATGCTGGAATAGGGTGTCATTGCCTTCTCTGAAGGTGAAATATAAGAAATTAGCCTTCTACCCTAAATCTAATCTTAGAAGGGGGCCCTATTGTTCTTCTAGATTAGAAGGTAAATACAGTAATTACATGATGAATGCAGGCCAATCTGAAAAAGTTAGATGTATTAGATGGACATCAGTTTCCTAGTTTTCCCTCCAATACACATTTTTAAAACAGTGGCCTGCTTCCCACTCTTTTACCCCATGTTTCCCAGGAGGCGATGGGCAAGTCCCCTGCCGAGAAGCTCTCCAAGGCAGCTCTCCACTTTTTCTGTCTGCTCTTTCTTTTGGATTTGTCAGCATTTGGAGTGCATTATCAAAACCTATTTTTAACAGGAAGAGAAAGTTCCTAATAGCCCCAAAGGGGGAAAAAAAAAAAAAAAAAGACAGCATTTCAAGATTATTTCTGGCAGCAATAACTCTTTCTGAGATGGAAAAGTTTACAAAAATTTTCAAGCCCAATATGTTCCTAGCAATGATCCCTCCTTCCCAATTCAATGCATCGCTGTCTTGCCCTGTATTGGTGAGGAAACAAAAAGAAGATAAATTGCTAAGGATAATATTTCTTTAAAAGAGAGTCCCTGTGAATGACAATTATACATCTTGAAGGAAAGGGAAGATGAGATTAGGGATGATTGGCAGGTGGATGGCTAAAAATCTGATGATTGGGATCTTAAATGGTTTGTCCCCCCCCTCCCCCACCATGGACATCTAGTAGAAATAGCTTATACTGACAAAACTGATTGATCTGAGCTACAAACTGGGTCAACCATTTAAAAATGGTCACTTGTGGGAGATTGCTAATATCTAATCCTTTTCATCTGTCAGAGAGTTTGACACTAGTATATTTTGGTGTTGATGGTTTCATGTCCATGACCAGGCGTAGCCAAGCAATTCGAAATGATCACAACACCAAGTTTTCTGGGAAAGAAGATGCTAGGGGAGAATGTAAGGTTGAGATGGAAAATAATCTTTTTTTTTTTTGAAGTTAATGTAAGTCTAAACTCTGTATTTTGGAAGGAGGGGGGCTCCTGTACTCACTATTCAGGTCTTCTTTAGGTGGTCTCCTTGAATCAGATTGTAAGTTAAAGCTCTCTTCTATATGACCCTACAAGCTCATATAATTACCCCATAATAATATTTACAATGCACTATTTTGGCACTTTTAAAGAATATCTCACTTTTCTTATCTCCATAAGAGCAGCAACTTTTATATTTCATTATGTTATTACTGGGTCCATTTCTGGCCTGTAATTATTTGGTGAATGAACCTCTTCCGCAAAGACTAGGTTTTGTCCCCCATGTCTCCTAATTGAAATGATTGGTTTATCACATCTCCATCCTGTTGGGTTACACATTCTATAATGGTAGGAAGCTCATCTTGTTTACTTCTTTATCGCTAGTGTCTGGAACATGTGTGTGTGTGTGCTTAGTGGGTCAGTCATGTCCAACTCTTTGCAGCCCCATGGGCTGTAGCCTGCTAGGCTCCTCTGTCTATGGAGTTTTCCAGGCAAGAATGCTGGAGTGGGTTGCCATTTCCTTCTTCAGGGGAACTTCCTGACCCAGGGAATGAACCTTGTGTCTCCTTCATTGGCAGGCAGATTCTTTACCACTGCGCCACCTGGAAAACCCATAGTACGTGGTACAGACATTCTCGTACTTGCTAGATTACTGAGTAATTAAATAACTGAATGAAGGAAAGAAGAAAGAAAGGAAAAGAAGAGGAGGGAAGAAGGAAAGTGTTAGTTAGAAGAAAGAAAGAGGAAGAAAGAAGAAGAGAAGGGAAAAAATGAAATGTTGTTAGATATTAATCCTCTTTGGGGATCTTTTCCTGAGTATCCAATATGTGGTCTTTTCAGAAAACGAACTTGAATGATAAATGTAGCTTTTGCAAAGAAGTGACCTTCTAATACACCTTCTAGAAAAATCAGCTTGGAACTTTGGTTTTGGGGGAGAGCCAAATTGTACAAAGGAAAAGATTTTTACTCTAAGCAAAATGACTGAAAAATGAAATTGCAATAAAGAGTAACCATAAGGAAACTTCAGTCCTCATTAATGCTAAAGCCAGGATATATCTGCTTATAGTAGAAGCCAATTTTTGGAGGAAATGAATAAAATGTGATTAAGGAATGCTAAGACTGACATGATAATTCGGATCTAGCATTTTAACTTTATTGCAAATGGTTCCTTTCTTTGAAAGCTGTTAAGTGTAAGAAGCACAGGTGTTTTGATATTCACTTTTATAGGACTTCTCGATCAAGGCCTTATAAATAGCTCTCTTGGAATCTATTGTAGCGGATGTCAGAAATGCATATTTAAGACTGTGTTAAAAATGCTTTATTGACCCAATGGACTGGAAGGAAGCTCCAAGTGTCTTTGTAAATCATTGACAAGAGAGACACTAATGGATCTTTAAGCATGTCTTGGTCAAGGAGGGCAAAACGGCTGCTTGATTTGTTTAAACTTGAGATTAAACAAATTACCATCTCCTCTGTCCCAGGGTTCTGTGGTATATACAGTATAGACAAATGCAGGAAAAAGAAACAAATTCTGGGCCAAACAGTCATGTCTGAGGCAGTAGAGCAAAATGAATAAAATATTGTAGAGTCAGGCCCCCAAAGTTCAAGTCCTAAATCAGCTTCCTATTGTCTTCTATTCTATGTCTCAGGGTTCTCCTCTGTAAAATGTGAATAATAATAATATTAACTTATTAGGGTTAGTGTGAGGACTAAATGAGTATGAGAATTAAGTGAGTGCAGGCAAACTGATTATAATAAATAGCTGTTAACACACTGACCAGCACACAGCATGTCCACCGTAAATAAGAACTGACATTTTTCTTACTGTTCACATAAAAAATGAAACCCAATTTCAAAGACACTACCAGAGGCAGTTATATGTGACGTGAATTTTGATGGAAGGACACAATTCTGAAAGGTTGGAAAATGGAAGCATTTAGTTTTCAAGTTCCAAGACTCTCCTGTCAGATGTGTGAACTGTTGGTGCAATGACGGGTGGTCTACGGGCTTTCTACTTTGCATCCTTGCTTCATCTGCTCTTAAGTCTTTATTCATTTTTATTCTGTTTCTTCGTGATGTTTATTTAATGGCATACCAGCAGGAATACACTCTGAGAAGGAAGCCCAGTAACAATGATAAACTTTAAAAACTTCTCTTAAGGAGGGCTTCTCTGGTGGTCTAGTGGTTAAGAATCTGCTCTGCAATGTAAGGGACACCAGTCTGATCCCTGGTTTGGGGGGATCCCACCTGCCATGGAGCAGCTTAGCCTCTGCTCCACAACTACTGAGTCTGCTTTCTAGAGCCCACGAGCGGCAATCACTGAGCCCACATGCTGCGACTATGGAAGCCCACAGCCCAGATCCTGTGCTCCACAAGAGAAGCCACCACAATGAGAAGCCCCAGCACCTCAAGAAGAGTAGTCCCTGCTCACCAAAACTAGAGAAAGCCCAACCATAACAATAACAATGAAGACCTAGAGCAGCCAACAATAAATAAATAAAAATATAATTTAAAAATAATTCTCTTAAAAGGGGATTCTTCTATTAGCCTCCATGGGTAAGTATATGGATATTAAAAGGAACATGAGTAATGACAATACACAAACTCCATTATCAAAACATAAAAGGACAGCAGGCAATGCAACGGCCCAGAATCTATTGTCTCTAAATCGTAACTATTTTATGACATATTTTCTTCCAGATAAACAAAAATACACACTCATGGAACAATATTCCTGAGTTAGCTTAGAAGCAAAAACAAGAAGATCAAGGTACAATTTCAGATTATCCAAGGAGAAATGGCTTTAAAATAACATCCCCTGAAAGAAGCGTTTTTAGTTTAGGGTCTGATTTTCTCTGCTGGGTCCTCTTGCTGAGTCTTAAACTGATCTTAAATTCTAAGTCCTTTCTGTGGTACCCACAGGAGAACCACATGAAAATCCATAGGCATTAGCTTTTACTTCCATCTATGGTGAAGCGACTTAGCAGCAGCAGCAGCGTGGTCTAATCACTCTCAAACTCCTAAGTGAATTACTAAGTTTTAGGCAATCTGTTACACAAATACTAAAATTAACATTTTGCTTATGTCTATTGAATCCTATGGGCTTCCCTGGTTGCTCAAATGGTAAAGAATCTGCCTGCAAAGGAGGAGACCAGGGTTCAGTGCCTGGGTTGGGAAGATCCCCTGGAAAAGGGTATGGTAACCCACTCCAGTATTCTTGCCTGGAGAATACCACAGAGGAGCCTGGTGGACTACAGTCCATGGGGTTACAAAGAGTCAGATATGACTGAGTGATTAACACACACACACACACACACACACACACACATTGAACTCTATAACGGTTTTGTGAAGAAGTGGTCTCTACATTATCAATGGTTGAGACTTTTCTTAGACCTAAAGGATCCACGTGTAGTAGGATATTTAAGACTATAGCATTTGAGATTGTATTTTAGAGCCATATTGACGGGATTTAAATGCTGCCTCCAGCCTTTGGGATCTGTATTATGTCAGGAAGATCATTTACACTTTCTATTCTTAGTTTCCTCATCTGTAAAATGGGGAAAATAACAATACTTTCATGATTAGGGAGTTGTGAGGATAAATGAGGCACTTGAATTATGCCTGAAGAACCGTACAAGTGTTTGCTGTTAATAGTCTTGCTATTTTTAATTTTAGCTGTTGTAACCATTAGGACTTCTGAATGACTATCTCTGACTCTCCTTCCCCTAGGTTTAGGGTAGTTCCCAGTCCCCTTGTGGGAGGCAGGGCCATCTGAGTATTTCTGTATTAAAGGAAGTGATCTGTTATTTTCATATTATTGTTTAGTTGCGAAGTTGTGTCTGATCTTTGCAACCCCATGGACTGTAGCCCACCAGGCTCCTCTGTCCTTGGGATTTCCCAGGCAAGTATACTGGAGAGGGTTGCCATTTCCTTCTCCAGGGTATCTTCCCGAGCCAGGGATTGAACACAGGTCTCCTGCACTGGCAGGAAAATTCTTTACTGCTGAGCCACCAGGGAAGCCCATCACTTTCATACCAAGCTTTTAATTCCTTGTGGAAGACTCTGGAGCTCTCTTCCTGTTGGTGTAGTAACCAGCAGTGTTTTAGATCAGGGATCAGCCAACTTTTTCTATAAAGGTCTCAGGTCAAAAATGTTTTTAGTATTGTCGGCCATCTAATCTCCATGGCAATTACCAAACTCTGCAGTTGGAACACAACCATGAACAAAACATAAATAAAAGATATGGCTGTGCATAAATAAAATTTTGTGTATGGAAAGTGAAACTTGAACGTCATGTAATTTTTAGGGGTCATAAAATATTCCTCTTTTGATTTTTGCTAGCCATTGAAAAAGGTAGAAATCATTCTTAGTTCATAAGCTATAAAAAGAAAACCAAATGGTGGGCCAGATTTGGTCTATGGACTAGTGTGCCCACCCCTATTTTGGATATTGGCTGCTCCAGCAGTTCTAGTTCCTGGATGACACCTCCAAACACAATCACAGTGAGGAACCACAAAGGGCGTGTTGCTTGATCAAGAAATAAACCTTCATTGTTTTAAGCCAATGAGAGTTGCAGGTGGTTTGTTATTGCAATTCAATACAGCCTAATCTGACTCATGTATTATTCTTTAAGGTGATGAGAATGAAAAAGGTGTATTACCCCCTTAAGAGAGCTTAACTTGCTTCTGTAAATATTTAGTGATAACTAAGGTGGAACCATTCCAAGGTTTTTACCCATGAAATACAGTCTTTCAAATCGATGCCATCCATGAAGAATGGGAATGAGATATAGCCGCTCAGCTTCCTCCTCTGTGCACATATCTCATCCAAGCCAAGGATCTGGCCCTTGTCATCTCGGTGTTTTATTGGTGTAGCTGAGAGGTAATCACAAAAGTATATATTTCTTCATATCATGAGACTGTGCCTCTCCTCCACAGTCAGCAAGATCAGAAAACACACATTTAGGGGAAAAGAAGGCAAACAGAAACTCTGATTTGTGTTACACATTGTAGAAGTCATTAACTATGACTCAGGTAGAAAAACTTATTACTTCTCTTTTTGACAGTGATGACAATTTAATAGTATTTGACTCTACCGAGTTACATAAAGCGTCCAGAGGCATTGAAAGGGACTGTTTATCAAGATGATAAACAAGGTTTCCTTTCCTCCCTGGCTGCATGAATGTGATCAGAAGTCTGAGGCCATCTGAAATCACTTAGTCTGGCCACCAGGCAGACGTGAGGCTACACGGGACCATCTGCACTTGAAATGAGCTTCACTTAATTGACCTGCTCCACCAGCTCAGCACAAAGGGAGGCATGTTTATGTGAGTAGATGACCACCAGGGCATTCAGTGTGGATTTGGTGACTGAGGGAAGGGTATTAGTCCTACTTAAACCCTGCTCTTTGGAAATCTCGTACTCAACTAATCTAAAAACATACAGTCACTTTTGCCTTCTGGTTTGCGTAAAGCAGGCTGGATTCTCAGATTTCTGAGAATGGAGAAGGCAATGGCACCCCACTCCAGTACTCTTACCTGGAAAATCCCATGGATGGAGGAGCCAGGAAGGCTGGAGTCCACGGGATTGCTGAGGGTCAGACACAACTGAGTGACTTCCCTTTCACTTTTCACTTTCCTGCATTGGAGAAGGAAATGGCAACCCACTCCAGTGTTCTTGCCTGGAGAATCCCAGGGACTGTCGAGCCTGGGGGGCTGCCGTCTATGGGGTCGCACAGAGTCGGACACGACTGAAGCAACTTAGCAGCAGCAGCAGCAGAATGAGTTTGAATGGATGAGTATAATTAAAAAAAAAAAAACACAAAGTAAGTGTTTGTTTTTAGTATTGCTATTATTAACTGTGGCAGTCATTAATGCCATTAGTCATTTCTACTTTGTGCAAGTGAATTGTTAGTTGTGTCTGACTCAGTCGTGTCCAATTCTTTGAGACCCCATGGACAGTAGCCCACCAGGCTCCTCTGTCCATGGAATTTTCCAGCAAGAATACTGGAATGGGTTGCCATTTTCTCCTCTGGGGGATCTTCCTGACCCAAGGATCGAACATGCTTCTCCTGTGTCTCCTGCATTGCAGATAGATTCTTTACTCACTGAGCCATTGGGGAAACTTCCTCCAAAGAGAAGTTTCTCTGTACTACAGAGAACAGAAAATAGAATACTACTACAGAATAGAAAAGTCTCTATTCTTTTTATCTGCCCAGCAAACTCTGCTACTTCTACTGGTACTTGCTTCTTTGTTTTCCTTAGGGAGCCAAAGGCCTCTTCTCCAATGTTAACTCATGGAGTTTTGAAGTTGTTGGTTCTACCCCTGATCCAGAAGAGTGCAAAGACTCAAAACTAGCCAAGTGGATTATGAATTCTCTAGTGACCGGTCTAGAGCTCCAAGGACTGGTACCAGTCCTAGCTCAAACTGTACACAATGAGATCCAATTGTAAACCATTCATTCTTGGGAAAATATTTTTTTCTGGAAGTCTTTCTGATGAAAAAATGTAAATCAGGAGTTTGCCACTATCTTAATACCATGACATAAAAGAATGCAAATGAATGGAATCAACAAAGAGGGAAGACAAGGGGAAAAATGGAGTGCTTCCTGGCATTACTGTTAGTGCTACTTGATACAGCTCTGCCTGAAGCTGGCAGCTAACTTTGGGTAGAACATGCTTTTTTAATTATACATTCTATCACAAAGAGTCATGAAGCTGAGTTATACCAAAGATATTAAGAAGATTCTCTGCAATTCTAATTTCTTCTTTTCTATACATTTGTTATATGCAGTACTCTAAGACAGCTTCCAAAACTGACCTCTGTCTCAGTGCCACCTCCTGAGGGAAAACTTCCTTTACTTCCCCTGTTAGGTCACTCAATACTTATTGTCTTCTTTTTCATAGAGCTAAAACAACAATTTCGATCAGAGGACCATATACTCATGCATTCAAAACTATTTTTCTGTTCCCCTTATAACTATGATGGACACGTGACACAGTTCTTGTCAATGGGTTATATATGCAAATTTGCTAAGTATATCTAGGAAGACTTTGCTTTCCTTACATAACACTTGCCCCTTCCTGTTTACTATTTTTTGCTTCTTCCTATCTGAAATGAAGGCTAGATGGCTGGAAATATAGCAGCCGTTTTGTGCCAATGAGAGAAAGGAAGGTCAAAGAAGAGGTCAAGAAAATCATAGACTTTAACCTGGAGAGTGTTAAGCAACTAAACCCAAGTCACCAAACATGCCTCCAGATTGTCTATTTCATGAGAAAAAATAAATGCCTACCAGTTTGCTTAACCTACCACCCAGATGAGATTCCCATTACTTGCAACAAAATGTAGTTCTGATATATTGGTACATGTTACCATTTTTGATAAATGCTTTAAAAATATATGAGAAAATGAAAGGAAGTATCCTTAACTTCAAAGATCTAGTCAGAGATCTAAGACAGAGAGAAAATAAAAATGAATAATTCAAAGTATAAAGTAATAAGAGCCATGAGAGGGTAGACTCTTTTCATTACTGGAGTGTCTGAAGGATTACAAGATACTATCTTCATCCTAATGGATTGAGTAAGACTTGCTGAAGTAAAAGGATTTGATTCAGGTCTTTGGTCCTTCAGGGACTATTTATTCTTATGGTGATAGGAGATACACACTTTAGGTTCAAAGAATAGGGTGAGCAAATACCTAAGGATGAGGCCTGTGACAGACTCTAGAGTGGCCCCCTCTTCATGCTCTGCCTAATGCTCTCCCCTTAGTGAGGATGGTACTTTTAGAATAAAGAATGGAATGTAGTAAAGCAAAGGTGATAGAATAGCCCTTCTGTGGTTAGGTTATAGGTATGGCTAAGATAATGTGATGTCATTCCCATAATGATCTTCTATCTGTATCTGTAGCTCCACCTCTATCAAGTCTTGTTAATATGTACTAAAGAGGCTTGAATATTCACTGGAAGGACTGCTGTTGAAGCTGAAGCTCTAATACTTTGGCTACCTGATGCAAAAAGCCAATTCACTGGAAAAGACCTTGATGCTGGGAAGGACTGAAGGCAAAAGGAGAAGGGGATGGCAGAGGATGAGATGGTTGGATAACATCACTGGACATGAGTTTAAGCAAACTCTGGGAAACAGTGAAGGAAAGGAAAGCCTGGTTTACTGCAGTCCACAGGGTTGCAAAGAATCAGATACAACTTAGTGACTGAACAATGACTATTAATACAACAACCACAGAGACACTCTATTTCCAATACTGACTTTGGGAGAGGATATATGGAAATGTCCACATGGCAAGGAATTGCAGATGGCCTCTAAGCGCTGGGAGTAGTCCCTAGTTGGAAGTCATACAACTGCAAGGACATGGATTCTACCAACAATCTGAAGGATCCTCTGGAGAGAATCTACATGTCTGTCAACTTATACCCACGTGGTACACTTTTTCTCAAATGTTTAGGGATTAGTTAGGTAATTTCTGGTAAAAATCTCTACCTCATTTGATATTTGATTTCAGTTACCAAGGACATCTCCTAAAAATCACAGCACTCATAAGATCTACTCAAGTATGAAAATGTACATTTTTGTCTTTAAGAATTTGATTGTTCAGAGAAGAAAAGAACTTAACAACAACAAAATTAAGGGTCAGGAGGTTTAACTGACATGTCAAAATTTGCCAGTTAGTAAGACAAAACCCAACTGTTTTTGCTCGCCTATCTTTTCATTCTTTCTTCTGATAAGAGCACGTCAGGTTTCCTTCGGGGTGTGACTACTCCCACCTTATTTGCAGTCCATGTAGAGCAGATGAACTAAAGCTTTCAGGGATGGGGCTGTGACCTAGACCTGGCCACACCGCATAGTCTTTCTACAGTCATGGAAACTGGTCTGAAGATGGGCTTGTGATCCAAGTTGGTTCAATCAGGCTGAATCAAAGTTAAGGGGAAATACTGGGAAAAAACGTACTTTCTGTTGGACTAGATGCAAGCTGATCTTTTCAGAGATTCAGTGAAGAATTGAACTGATCTGGAGAACAGTGGACAGAAGAGATAGTGATGGACCTGGCCCTCGTGTAGATCCAACACTGCTGGCTCTTACTCTGGGCTCTTTCTTTAAATGTGCTGATAAATTTTCTTCTTTTTGACTGTATTGGCTTCAGTTATTTAAAGAATTCTGTGGTGTTCTTCTTCATGTCACTTCTCCAAGTCCCCAACAGCAACTGGTATCCAATAATCCAATTCAATTCAATTCTGACCCCAACTACCTGCAGTTAGTGCAGACCCCATAGGTTGAAAGACTCTCCAACACAGACCTCACTTTAGACAACAGTTGCAAATGTGATGGCCAAACTACCTTTTGCCTGACTTGGTGATAACTTCAGGGGTTCTCATGACTCCTCTGATTCAATAATTTGCTGAAATGGCTCATAAAACTCAGGAAGGCAGTTTATGCTTCCTGCTGCTGCTGTTGCTGCTAAGTCGCTTCAGTCGTGTCCGACTCTGTGTGACCCCATGGACTGCAGCCTACCAGGCTTCTCCATCCATGGGATTCTGCAGGCAAGAACACTGGAGTGGGTTGCCATTTCCTTGCTTCCTAGTTTACTATAAATGATTCAACTCAGGAACAGCCAAATAGGACAATAGGATGCCGAGGACAAGGTATGGTCATGGGTTGGGAGGAGCGAGGTTTAAGTAGAGCTTCTATTACTGCTCCAGGTACTGCCACCTCCCCACATCGCAAAGCATTCACCAACCCAGATGCTCTCAAAAACCTGTCATTCTATGAAGGTTTTATTGACCTTACATAGGCATGATTGATTTAAATTGCTGGCCATTCGTAATTAACACAACTTCCAGCCTGCTTCTCTCCAACCCTCTTATACCTTGGTTTTCCTGGTACCTTGGTCGTCTTGGTGATCAACTTCTGTCCTGAAACTATCTAGGGATCCCCAGCCACTAGTCATCTCATTAGCATACAAAATTAGCATACACTTACTACTTTAGAGAGTCCAAGGATTTTACCAGCTGTGTGCCAGGAACTGGGTACAAAGACAAGACACCTTTCTATGATACCCTGGGAATTTAGTTTTAGGGTTCTAACATTGTACATAAAATCTTTATGAGAACTTAATTTTTTTAAAATGCACATAAAGTATTTGATACAGTGCCTGAAACATAGTAAGTGCACAAACTGTGTAGCTGTCTTTGTTACTATTAGTGTTCCTGTAATAAAAATCATCTTTTAAATTTACTGAGAGCAATTGGGAGAGAGAATCAATTAGATAATTATTTTATGAGACGTCTACTGCAGACGAAGTCCAAATAAGTCACCATATTGATTCCTAGCAATTGATAGTCAAACAATCAGGTGAACTGACTCACAGTCAACTGGATGGTTGAGGCTCTGTTAAGAAATTCCAAGTAGTAGAGTCATGAAAGAATTGGTAAAATACTATAGTGAAGACTCTCGAGCTCAGTAGTAAACCAAACACGGGTTTCAGTCCCAACTAGGTCATGTAAAACATGCATCTCTTAAAGTCTCTGAGCTTTGTAAAATGGGATTGTGAGACTAACTTCATTAGATATTTGTGAAGAATAAATAGAGTAATAAATATGAACAGCTCAGTACAGTTTGACTCAAACTGTAAAACTTCATAATCATCGCTTTTGATGTTTTAATTATACTGACTGACGCAAATACACTGAATTTCAACTCTTAAGTGATGTAAATTAGACCTTAACATTTTTATGACCAAACAGTATTGATTAACTGACATTTGAGCAATGTAGAAGCAACATGTAGAAGTAGATTAATTTAGACTTTAACTTATTTAGACTAAATGAGAGAGAAATTTTCCCACCTAATGTAAAAAAATGCCATCTTTCAGAGTTTCAGCTTATGCCTTTAGATAAGTCAGACATAAAGTGACCTTGCAGTGAGAAGTCTGTAAAAAAAAAAAAAAAAAAAAAAAGACTGCTTTTCCTTGGTTAGATGTCAGTTCGTCAGCACACATTTTATGAGCGATAATCTGAAGAGCAGAATATGGTTACTAAAGTTTTGAGTTCCCTGAAGAAACAGCTATGTAAGTGAATGCTTGTAATGAAATAACATTAGGGAAAAGCTGGCTGAAAAGTACATAAATTTCAACCTAAGGCTAAAGTTTTCTTCTTCACAGCAAATTATATTCAGGTTAATGGGGTCAACATGGGAATTGAAGCTATTGAGGAGGCCTAGGCGTCATATACCAAATTTCCACCGCACTGAATAATGCATGAAAGCCATTTGGAAGAATGCTGTTTCCAGACAAGTGTTTGCAAAAATGCAAGGTCCTCAGAGAAGAGTCTTACACAAGGAATGCCTTTCTCCTGTTTTCCTCCTCAGATTCACTTAGACCTCTGTCTTAGCCTAGAATGTCTTCTTTCCTACTCAGTCACTTCACACCCTCCAATCTCTCAGCCCTAAACTCATCACCTCACTTTTTCTTTGGTTCATCACGTCGTCTTTGGAAGCTGAGAGGAGCAATCTGAAACGGCAGTCAGGAGAACAGATTTCGATTATTCAGGGCGTGATTTTACCCTTGGTTCTGGGATGAATTTAACTATGGAATCCTTGATAAATGACTCTAACCATCAGTTCCTTTATCTGTTAAACAGAGTTAATTTAATTTTATTTATTTATTTTTATTTTTATTTTATTTTTAAACTTTACAATATTGTATTGGTTTTGCCAAACATCAAAATGAATCCACCACAGGTATACACGTGTTCCCCATCCTGAACCCTCCTCCCTCCTTATTTTTTAAACAGAGTTAATTTAAAAAAGCCCACGGAGGAATGGCCAAAAAACATGTTAGGTCAAAATTACCTCAGAAAGTCACTAACTCCTTCATTAGACTGGAGAGATGCTAACAGTGTAGGAGACAAGACAAATTAAAAGGGGAGAACAATTGACTCAAGAGGGCCATCTGTGAAATGGGATATTTCCTGCCCTATCAGTGAACAAGGCTGTCACAGCCACGCACGATTCGTGATTCTTGCCCTCCGAATGTGAGCCTCTGAGCCCCAGGGGCACCCAGGAAGAACAATGCTGGCTACTGGCAGCCATCAGTCACTCCCCAAGGTGAGCAAGGAACTAAGGTGTGAAAAGTCAAGTCCCAGGATGCTGGCCCCACATGGGTGAGACGCACACGAAAGGAATGACTTCATTAACCCCGGTCTCTTGCATCTTCCCACGCATAGAGAAGTGCTAACTTCCGAGACACCTGGTTTTCCTTAATTAACAATAATCTTTTGATGTTCAGACTACTCGCCTCTTGCTACAAGCTTCTGTATAACCTGACTCCTCCCCCTAGGTCCTCTGAACAATTCTCCCAGGGTCACTTGAGATGCTGTCTCCCGGGCTTGAAGTCCTAAAAATTCCCACCAAATAAAACAGAACTCTCAACTTGCAGGTTGTGACTATTTTTTTAAGTTGATACATCTCATGCCCACTCCAGGAAATATCCAAGAAAAAACCATAAGAATTAGCATTATTAAAATTCTTATTTATTTGTATTGGCTCTAGCTCTGTTTTACTTGAGTATGTGTGGTTGAATTGAATGAGTTCAGTACATTTGGAGGGCCACTGCTGCTCTTTGTGTTGGAAGGTTACAGACATAGTCAGTTTTACTCTATTATTATATTTTAACTTTCAGCAATGAAAATTGTGTGTAGTTTTGTTTTCCCTTTACCATGATATTTAAGTATCTACGAATAGTCTCAGTTTTGCCTTTTTGGCTCACAAAGCCTGAACTATTCCTATTTTGCCTTTGAAGTGGATGGAAACTTCTTGCCTTGTAGGTTCTTTGACTAGTCTAATTATTAAATTGACATAATGTAGATTAAAAACAAATTTAATTTCTTAGGTACAGGAGCTCATAGAAATGTGAGACTCAAAGGGCAGTCAGGTAGTTGAGGCTTACAAAGCATCCTGAGCTAAGGAAAGGGCTAGGGGCCTGGAGATACAAAGGGAAAGAAGGCTATTCATAGGAAAATGAGAGGAGATGTTTGGAAAACAAAAGTTGCCCTGCTTTGTAGGTAAGTTGCTTAGATAAAAAGGTATATCTCTTAATATGCTGTTGTTGTTGCTCAGTCAGGTCTGACTCTTTTGTGACCCCGTGTATGGTAGCTGGACTGTAGCTGGCCAGGCTCTTTTGTTCATGGAATTTTCCAGGCAAGAATACTGGAGTGGATGTGCAACCCCTAAAATCCATGTTAAAATGTTCTTAGTTTATTCTAAGGACACTGAGTGCAATGACATGATTGAAGTGGTCTTTTAGTAGAACTGATTAATCTCCTATGGGGAATTTTATCTCTCTTCCAGGTATTGTAGGGGAGCAGAATTGGTCATCCCAAAATATGCCTCTTTGGCATATGAATTATTTTAAGCTGATATTTTAAAGAAAATTGGGGCATAAAACAGCTCTGAAAGCCAACTAGAAGCTACTCTTTTTAAAAAACTATTTACATTTCTAAGGGAAACTCCAGTTGTAGGGGTGTCTCCCTTGTTGTACCAGGAAGAAGAGGATGACTCAGTCTCTAAGAACTCCTACTAATGGAGATGGCAGGAACTTCAATCTGCAAACCAACCCTTGTGTACTGTGCTCTTTTTGGTCATCTCCCATAACTCATTGATCCCACCCCAGTATCTTTTGTCCTTAGCTAATGAGTTTGGGTGGAGAAGGCAATGGCACCCCACTCCAGTACTCTTGCCTGGAAAATCCCATGGATGGAGGAGCCTGGTAGGCTGCAGTCTATGCGGTCACTGGAAGTTGGACACGACTGAGCGACTTCACTTTCACTTTTCACTTTCATGCATTGGAGAAGGAAATGGCAACCCACTCCAGTGTTCTTGCCTGGAGAATCCCAGGGACGGGGGAGCCTGGTGGGCTGCCGTCTATGGGGTCGCACAGAGTCGGACACTACTAAAGCGACTTAGCAGCAGCAGCAATGAGTTTGGGTGAACTCCGGGAGTTGGTGATGGACAGGGAGGCCTGGCATGCTGCGATTCATGGGGTCGCAAAGAGTTGGACATGACTGAACTGAACTGAAAGATGGTATAAAGGTAGCAGCTTTGTCCATTTGGGCAAGTTATTCACTTTTCTAGAGTCTCTCCCAAGTATACAGGAGGTATACATGTAATTAAACTTAATTTTTCTCCTGTTCATCTGTTTTATGTCAATTTGGTTATTAGACCAGCCATGGAACCTAAAAATATTTCTCCTCCAACAGTATATACCCAAGAATAATGAAAGCAGCTATCCAAGAACTTTTCAAAAATGTTTATAGCAGCTTAATTCATTACAGCCCCAAACTGGAAATAACTTAAATGTGCATCAACAGCAGAAGAAATTTCTGGTATGTTTATGTAGTAGACCAGTATACAGAAATGAGAACGAATCATCTACTCCTGTATGGAACAAAGGCAAAAAAGTGGCCAGATACCAAAGAGGATATAGGATACTAATGATTTTAAATGTCTTTTTTAAAGGCAAAACTATATGGTATTAAAACTTAGGAAAGTAATTCCCTTGGAGGACAGAGTTGTGACTGAAAGGGGTCACAAGGGATGTTGCTGGATTGCTGGTATTATTCTATTTCTTTATGTGAATTGTGGTATCATGCATGAATACAGTTAGTAAGAATTCATTGAGCTGTTCACTCATGACTTGTATACTTTTCTCAGTGTATCAGTTCACTTCGGGCACTCAATCATGTCCAACTGTTGGTGACCCCATAAACTGCAGCACGCCAGGCCTCCCTGTCCATTACCAACTCCCAGAGTTTACTCAAATTCATGTCCATTGAGTCGGTGATGCCTTCCAACGAGCTCATCCTTTCTTGTCCCCTTCTCCTGCCACCTTCAATCTTTCCCAGCATCAGAGTCTTTTCCAATGAGTTAGTTCTTTGCATCAGGTTGCCAAAATACTGGAGTTTCCGCTTCAGCCTCAGTCCTTCCAATGACTATTTGGGACTGATTTCCTTTAGGATGAACTGGTTAGATCTCCTTGCTGTCCAAGGGACTCTCAAGAATCTTCTCCAACACCACAGTTCAAAAGCATCAATTCTTTGGCACTCAGGCAATGGCACCCCACTCTAGCACACTTGCCTGGAAAATCCCATGGATGGAGGAGGCTGGTAGGCTGCAGTCCATGGAGTCGCAAAGAGTCAGACATGACTGAATGACTTCACTTTCAATTTTCACTTTCATGCATTGGAGAAGGAAATGGCAAGCCACTCCAGTGTTCTTGCCTGGAGAATCCCAGGGATGGGGGAGCCTGGTGGGCTGCCGTCTATGGATTCGCACAGAGTTGGGCACGACTGAAGTGACTTAGCAGCAGCAGCTTTCTTTATAGTCCATCCATACATGACTACTGGAAAAACCATAGCCTTGACTAGGTGGACCTTTGTTGGCAAAGTAATATCTCTGCTTTTTAATAAGCTGTCTAGGTTGGTCATAACTTTTCTTCCAAGGAGCAAGTGTCTTTTAATTTCATAGCTACAGTCACCATCTGCAGTGATTTGGGAGCCCCCCAAATAATCTCTCACTGTTTCCACTGTTTCACCATCTATTTGCCATGATGTAATGGGGCCAGATGCCATGATCTTAGTTTTCTGAATGTTGAGCTTTAAGCCAACTTTTCCTCTCTCCTCTTTCACTTTCATCAAGAGGCTCTTTAGTTCTTATTTGCTTTCTGTCATAAGTGTGGGGTCATCTGCATATCTGAGGTTATTGATATTTCTCTTGGCAATCTTGATTCCAGCTTGTGCTTCAGCCAGCCTGGCATTGCACATGATGTACTCTGCATATAAGTTAAATAAGCAGGGTGACAATATACAGCCTTGACTTACTCCTTTCCTGATTTGGAACCAGTCTGTTTTTCCAAGTCCAGTTCTAACTGTTGCTTCCTGACCTGCATACAGATTTCTCAAGAGGCAGGTCAGGTGGTCTGGTATTTCCATCTCTTTAAGAATGTTCCACAGTTTATTGTGATCCACACAGTCAAAGGCTTTGGTGTAGTCAATAAAGCAAAAGTAGATGTTTTTCTGGAACTCTTTCACTTTTTCAATGATCCAATGGATATTGACAATTTGATCTATGGTTCCTCTGTCTTTTCTAAATCCATCTTTCTCAGTGTATGCTACTGCTGCGGCTAAGTCGCCTCAGTCATGTCCAACTCTGCGTGACCCTATGGACAACAGCCCACCAGGCTCCTCTGTCCACGGGATTCTCCAGGCAAGAATACTAGAGTGGGTTCTCAGTGTATAGTATGTCTCAATTAAAAATTATCTTAAAAAAAAGCAAACATTGCAGCCATTTAGACTTCCTACTGATAAGAGCCCCCATCTCAACAGAAGTTTTGCTTTAAAGTAAAGAAAGAAATGAAGAAAAACAGACCCTCATTTATAATTAGGAAATGTAAAGTTGGAAATATTTTTTCCTAATCAGTTTTATAAAAAGGATAAAGAAGGCTAATGTCCAGAGTTTATGATCTTACATAAAAGCAGACACAGACACAACTGGGGAATTATCAACAGACATTTTTTGGCAGTATCTATTGATATTTAAATGGATATATTCTGTGACCCAGTAATATCAATTCTAAAAGTCTCTTCTACTTTTAGTAGTTTAGTAGTTAGTCAGTTAACAAAGCTGTATGTACAAAGTTATTCAGGGTACCCGAATTCATAATAGCTAGAAAAATGAGATAGTTATTAAAGATTATATAAAATGAAAAAATTAATTACAAAGAGGCCAGACTGATGAAAGCTTTTTATGTGTTTCCTCTGGGGAAAAAAAAAAATATGAGCTTAAGAAGTGCTGTCAAACATCTACTGTGATTAGCCACAGATGGAATAATTGAAAAATCAAGGCAAAACACTTGCAGACTTATAAATATATTCAAGTTCCCCTTGATTCAAGGTAGAGGTTGTACAGGCATGTTTTCCAGCATCTACAAGTATAAACTTTAAAGATATAGGGCTGTCTTTATCAACATGGACTATACAGTAGCTGGCAGAATTCACAATTTTATTTTAATTAAAAAGTTATCTTTGACTCATGGGCAGAGATAATTTTCTTATTTTCATTGTAGAAAAAGTTCACATATAAAGTACAATTAAAGTGACCTGTATTGTGGTTCATTAACTTTCACAATAAAAAACCTTTTTCTAAACCACCAGTGTACAATAACTCTCTTGGGTCAGTTTCTCAGATAAATATCTTAACAATGCAAAAAATTACAACCTAATTTTCTACAAAATAGGTTTTTGAAGTAAAGCTAAAGCATCGATGGTCAATCACATGAGATCTATAGTCCATTGTGATAAAATTGTTGGCTAATTATTAAGCTTTAGAAAGACCATTCAAAAGGCCCCTTTTGGTCACTTAAGTTTATATTCAAAAGACATGAGATAGCCATAAACTCTTTAAAAAGGTCTAGTAGAATTGATTGCTAGCTTCACAGTTTGGAATAGAGACCCAGGAGGTCTAAAGCAACCTGGTACAATGAAGACCCAGTGTGCCTGCTATCTACACCTAAAGATGCTGGGGATCTATTAGGGAGAGCTAATAAATAAGAGGTCGGTGCTAAGATTTCGAAAGAAATTCATGGGATGATGAGCTGAAGATAGCAAGAAGTAATAGAGATAAATATTAGATATGACCTATTAGAAAACAAGGTGTAAGTATACATGGAAAAGAGGTTTAACAGCAGCAATGGCTCTGAAAAAAGGAGACAGATTTAAATTGACAGAGAATTCAGAATGAGGCCTCTATGTGATGTAATACGGGGCTCAGTGTTAAAGACTCCATCTGCCAATGCATTAGTCAGCAGGAGACTTGGGTTCAGTCCCTGGGTGGGGAAGATCCCCTGGAGAAAGGAATGGCTACCCACTGTAGTATTCTTGCCCAGAGAATTCCATGAACAGAGGAGCATGGTGGGTATAGTCCATGGGGTCGAAAAGAGTCAAATATGACTGAGTGAATGATCATGTGTGTGATGTGGCTACTAAAACTGCTAATGAGCTTTGGGGCTTCATTAATACAAGTTGAGTATCTAGTTTAATTATTTCAACCATTTTTTTTCTTTTAAATTCATAGTAACTTTTTATAAAGGTAAAATTGAAAGCCAGTGATTTCAATATGCATTCATTCAGTGGCATATTCCCTCCAAACTCCTTCTAAGACTGTTTTTCCGTGTCTCTCACAGTCAAGTTCCAAGCCTAAGTTTTCATAATGTGAGTTAAGACATTAGGAATTTTATTTGATTTCTAAAAATAATGCTATAATGAAATACTGAATATGCTTTTTAAAATTACACAGTATATGCTTTATTTATGATTAATAATTCATATTTAATCATAAAATAGCACAAGTTTCTTTCATGGAATAAGGAAATGTCACCTTAAATCTCAGGTATTAGTTTCAATGATAATAGTCAGAAAGGGTTTAGATTATTTAAGGAATACAATCATTATTTTGTATAAAAACTAAAGCTGAATGAAATGCATAATGTGTAAATGACGTTCCAAGGCTACAGTTTCAGAAAACAAGCATAAACTCCTTCACACACATACACACACACATACACACACACACACACACACACACAAAGGTTGCCATGTCACTCTTAGAAACTGTAAGTACTACTGATGACCCTGTCAGGGCATCCTTAACTCTGGCAGGGACCTCACAAATGACACCCTAAGTGAGAGAAGAAAGAAGACTCTTTGAAATGAATAGAAAGTTTGGGCACATAGATGAACCTAATACATCCTCACGCTTTTACTTCCCCAGTGCCCATCATAACGCCAGGTATAGATTGTTATTCAGTTCTTGTGTCCAATTCTTTGCAAACCCATGGACTATAGCACACCAGGCATCCCTATCCTTCACTATCTCCCGACTTATGCTCAAATTCATGTGCACTGAGTCGGTCATGCTGTGTAACCACTGAAGGGTGACTGCAGGGTAAAATCATACCAAGACTCTTCACTAAGGCATACGATTTCCATGGTACAGTGGCACGAATGACTATACACAAAAGTTGCCTGGAGTGCAAGTTCCATGCATGAAGCAGGGCACTCAAAGCTGGTGCTCTGGGACAACCCAGAGGGATGGGGTGGAGGGGGAGGTGGGAGAGGGGTCAGGATCGAGGGATGCATGTGCACCTGTGGCTGATTCATGTCGATGTACAGGAAAAACCACCACAATACTGTAAAGTAATTAACCTCTGATTAAAAACATAAATAATTGTTTATAAAAATTGCCTGGATAGTACTATTTAATATATATTTTTTATATTAAATAGTACTATCGAGGCAACTTCTGTGCATAGTGAGGACAAATAAATGCTAATTAGGCTTTATAAACATTTTATGAAGCAAAAGATCCTGAGGAGATGCTTTTATGTAACTGGAAAACTCCAAAAATCACTTGACAATCTAATAATGTCTTTCTTAGAGTTTTGGAATAAGCCCTTTTGCAAAATGAACTACCAACTGTCGTTCTGAGTCTAGCACAGAGGATCTCAGATCTGTAAGAAACCTAATTATCAGTGGAAGTATACTGTCTGGATTTATAGTCACCAGACTTTTCAGTCCTTCTTTCAGTCAACAACAAAGATGGCTTTATGAAGGCATAGATTTGAGATTTATTCCATCACATTCTTCTTGGGCCTAAGGGCTTCATCCTTTAGAAAGTGTCTATATGCAGATGCCAAAAAGGAACATTAAGGTGCAGAGAGTATGGATTTAATGCCTGACATTACAAAGCAAATTCTGAGTACACTGGCAATCAAGATGTAGGGCAAGTGTATGTATTTCCATATCAAACCAACATAGACACTAGAGAATGATCTTTCTTTCTAAACTAAAGGGTCTTGCAAATTGATCTCATGGGACACTGTTCCTAGGACTTAATTCTTATGCATATAACATCTTTCAAAAGTGAATCAAAGGGAAATCAAACCTTCTTAAACAAAATAAGCTTCTGGCAGGCAAAGCTTCAGACACTTGGCATTTCAATTGGCTTACACCTAACTACCTACAGGGCAGCCAAGAGGAAACAAAACCACAGCCTACAACCCTCCCCATCAATGGCACAGTTGGCTGTCTGCAGGCAACGCTGTTGGTGAAGGCAAATATTTCCCTCCCAGGAAGGGGAAGCTGGATGTCAACAAAGATGGAGATGGGAAAACAGACTAGATCAAGCACGTAGCAACCTGCACGAGTTCTCAACATGGATGAAATGGAACTGATTGTCTTGAACATGGACTTTTAAAATATGTACTCTGTGTCATCCACGCATGAGATTAAAGACAAAGTAAGACAAAGTAACTAGGAACCACCACAGTCAGCGCATATCATTAAAGAACTACATAACCTCGTCTGAGACATGTATTTGGAGTCATAAAAATGTGCTTTAAGTTCTAATTTTGTTATTTACTAGTTGTGTGATTGGTGAGTGTATTATCTTACATAATAACTCTGAGTCTCTGCTTCTTCTTATGCAAAATAGGGATAACATAGTAACCACATAGTGTTATGTACAGAAATTAATTTTCATGTTGTGGGGATTAAATTTAGCACAGTCTCTTGCTTATAGCAGAGGTCAGTGAACTTTTTCTGTAAACAGCTAGAGGCCAGATAGTAAATATTTTAGGCTTGGGTTGCCTAGTAGTCTCTGTCTCAACTGCTCAATGTGCCCATGTAAGCACAAAAGCAGCCAGAGACAACACGTAAATGATGGGACCGTGTTCCAGTAGAATTTTATTTGCAAAAACAGGAGGTGAGTTGGATTTGGCTCAGAGGTTGTAATTTGTAATGCTTTAAGAGACATGCTTAATAGTAATATTATGAATCCAGTTCCAGTTCCAGTTCAGTCGCTCAGTCGTGTCTGACTCTTTGCGACCCCATGAATCGCAGCACGCCAGGCCTCCCTGTCCATCACCAACTCCCGGAGTTCACCCAAACTCATGTCCATTGAGTCGGTGATGCCATCCAACCATCTAATGCTCTGTCTCCCCTTCTCCTCTGGCCCTCAATCTTTCCCAGTATCATGATCTTTTCAAATGAGTCAGCTCTTCGCATCAGGGGGCCAAAGTATTGGGGTTTCAGCTTCAACATCAGTCCTTACAATGAACACCCAGGACTGACCATCCCTATCAAATATTTGAAATCACTTACAATATGCCACATACTGTGCTAGGTGCTTCACTTAGATTAATTCATTCAGTTGTCATAAGATAGGAACTATTCTACTATTAATATCTCCAATTTTACAGCACAAACAGGCCCAGAGGTGTTAGTAACTTGCTAAAAATTACACAGCTTAGAAGCTGAAAAGTCATGATACGGGCCTAGGTGCTCAGGTTTGGGAGTTTGTTTTCTTAACTGCTCACTACGGCACTGACTATTACCTATTAACTCCTCTGTATGTGTGTGCCCACCCTGTTCAACTCTGCAACCCCATGGACTGTAGCCCGCCAGGCTCCTCTGTCCGTGGAATTTTCCAGGCAAGAATACTGGAGTGGGTAGCCATTTCCTTCTCCAAGGGATCATCCTGACCCAGGGATCAAATCTGCATCTCCTTCACTGGCAGGCAGATTCTTTTTAACCACTGTGCCACCTGGGAAATGACTCCGCTATCAGAATGTAATTAAATGCCAGGAAAAAAGGCCAGTTTGAAATTGAAGTTCAAACAAAACACTAATGTAGTTCAATTTTGAGACAGTGGACCACTCATATTTATAATGATTAGGCAGTCTTGAAAAATTTGGAAGAGCTTCAATTAGCTTTACCTTTGATTTCTACCATCCTTACACGGCTTTGGGGGAAGGCATTCTATTTGTAACTCATAATTCACTGTATGTTCTCTCTTTGCTGTGAAATTATTTGAAGGAAAATGAACTCATAATGACATCAACAAGGGTGGCGAGGGCTGCTCTAAATTATTTAGGCCAAAGAGAACTTTAAGAATGATTTTTATATCAGCTGTTGTGTGACAATCTAGACGGGGGGGGGGGGGGGGGCGGGGGGGGATGGGCTGGGAGGTGGGAGGAAGCTCAAGAGGGAGGAGCCATATGTATACCTATGGCTGATTCATATTGATATATGGCAGAAACCAACACAGTCCTGTAGAACAATTATCCACTAATTAAAAGTTTTAAAATAAAGAATGATTTGCTGTGGAATACTGTTACTTGAAAAAAATATATATATAAAAAGAAAAAACCAACAATGTTTGATAGTTCACCATTCATTTCAAAACACTTAATAGGGGACTTCTCTGTGGTCCAGTGGCTAAGACTCCACACTCCCAATGCAGGGGGCCTAGGATGGATCCCTGTCTGGGAATTAGAGCCCACGTGCGTGCTACCACTAAGAGTCAGCACATCGTAACTGACGATCCTGCCTGCTGCAACTAACACACCTCTGCAACCAAGACGTGGCACAGCTGAATACATAAGCAAATAAAAATTTTAAAAACAAGAACATACATGGTAACTAACCAAGGACTTCACTCTGACAAAGATTTTTCCTAGGCAAACACCAGTTTTCAATAGTCATTGGAAACATTTTTAAAAGAAGAGGCAAAAGATTTTCCCTTCTGTGGGGGAAAAAAAATGTGGAAGGCCATTCTTTCCCTGTTTTTCATAACAGCCTAGCTGCATGCATTATCTCATTTAATCCCAGGCACTATTACTATCTTCATTTCACAGATGAGGAACAAGAGGTTCAGAGAGGTTAACTTGCCCAAGCTCACACAGTTAGTAAATTACAGTGCTAGGTAGGATATAACCCCAAGATAGTGGGTTTCAAGGTTAAATGTTGAAGCACTTACACTCTGCACAGAGCTGTTCCTTTTCCACTCAAGAATGTCATATAATTGACAGAGAATGAGAATGTGAAACTCAAAGGTTCATGTTCCACTGAAGACCAGGAGACAAAGTGTGAAATGGAGTGAAAGATAGATGGGAAAACATCAGCATGTTAACACAGGGGTTCTCAGGCACTCAACTGGGCAGTCTCTAGTAGGTTTTAAAACATACAGATGCCTGGACTGCTTGTCCAGAGATGCTCATTCATTTTGGACTAGTGGAACTAAAAGCGAAGGTTTCACCCTTGACTATGCCTTGGAATTACTTGGTGGATTCATATATGTATGTATAAAAATAAGCTACAGCAAGGGCTTCAAACTTGGTCGCACATTTGAATCACTTGTGTATGTGTATGTATGTACTTAGCACAGAGCCTGACACATAGAAGGAACTCAAAAAATCATAGTTATTATTGTTAGTTGAGAATGTGAACCATGAAGAAGCAGACCTCATATCTGTTTTAATGAATTGAGTTAAATCAGGAAAAATGATTCATAGTAGTCCTTGGAAATCGTCTATAAGTTAATCTGATATTGACTTCTTCCAGACAAGAGAGTTGATTGGACTTCTTTATAGACAGACTATATAGATCATGACTGCCTTAATGTCACAGGACAACATTTGAGTCATCTTCATTTTTTTTTTTTTTGCCCAGTTACTTGCACGGCATAAGCACACAGTATATACTCATTGAGTTGATTCCAAACATGTACTTACTTTATGTAGGTACGCCAGAATCCATGATTTTAATTAACTATATCTATCAAAATAGACTTAGAAATTCTTTCCCAAGTACTAGAAAGTTCTGTTAGACATTACCATATGAGAACATCACTATCTAGAGTAGAATTCACAATGGAAAGCAGTTCTTTCTTGAACAAAAGGAAGTTCTTGCCTTAGATGACATTAGCTGATCAAAAAGTAAAATGAAGAACAGAAGGCAAAAAGACTTTTTATATTTGAGAGAATTACAGATCAGTTGGTAGCTCTGAAAAACAAACAAACCAAAAAAACCCCTAGTAGAGTTATATCAAAAGGGGACCTTCTTCCCCAAAGATTTAGTTGTGATAAACTCAACACCACATAAATTTATCTGCACATACAATGATCCTGAAATGTGATTAGTCTACGGAGAGTCAACTATACCATCATCACAAGAAAAGGGTGGTGGTAGATAAGAATTTTTTAAAACTCTTCACCTGGAGGATGATTTTACAGGCAGGGAGATAAGAGCTGTTGAAAGTAATGAGATCCATACCGAACATATAAAGACAGAGCTCCTGGGATTACTGAGAAAAATCGAAAAGGCTGAGCTGGAGTTCCTAGCAGGTTTAGAAACATTTACCTCACATGAAAGCATTAAGTAACGTAACAACTAGAAGACCTGGAAGTAGGTGACTCTCATCAATACAGAATCATATGGTGCATGCCTACCACGATACTGACACAGTGTGGTGAGTTCTAGAAATAGATGAGGAGGAGAGGAGTTACATAATACAGAACAGTTGTGGGAATTTTTAATAGTCATTTTATGCATTAAGGCTTACTGGATTCTGGAGTGTTCAAAGAGCCAGTTAATTTTAATAAATATTAATTTGCGCAAACCTTTACAACCAGTAACCTCTCCCTTCTAATTCTACTCTGTATGTAATTGTACCCCATAGGGATATTTCTCTTTTTATAAGTGCATATGCATAATAGTACAGAGGGCAACAGAGAGTGATTAATCTGCTCAAAATCCACTTTCCCTCAGTCCCCTCCTCCTTACAAAGACAAGCCCCTCACTGTTTGCTCTATTTATATGGCTACAGTATAGGCAATCATATTTCATAAAATATGACCCCTACCTCCTCAGCTGATTGGCCAGGAATGGGTAATTGACCAAAATCAAAGGGGACATGGAATTCTTATACCCATTTGCTTAATCTCTTGAATGACTGGATTTCATCACAAAAGGTGTAGGTTTTACTATGTTTTACTATGTAAGTTAACAAAAACAAAAACTAGTTTATAGAGTAGAGGGATACAGAGAGGAGGTAACCCCATCTTTGGTCTATTTCTGAGTCTTTGATGCATTCCTTCCTTTAGGTTCAAGGAGATATTCTATACCCTTATGATACATTTCCTTCTTGTGTTTCATTCTTGCTCAAATGGGTGTCTACTCTTGTCAAACAGGAGTCTGAATTAATACAGAAATGGGCTGTAGCTGTTTGCAGAATCCATTCGCTTTCACTCATGAAAAAGGGTCCTGACAAAATGAATGTTTGCTGGGCAGAGTGACCCAAGTTTTCAGTGTGAATGCTGATAAGCATTTCCCTTGCATTGGAGTCAGATTTGAAAATCTGGTTTCAAATTAAGATTGGCATATCTGGTCCTCCAGATGGTGGCTCGCGTCTTGATATAAAATGAAATGACTTCTGTCTTTTATGGTAGCTCTGACATCAACATTTATTACATAGCCAGAGTGTGCTGGGGGCTGCTGATCAGGCTAAAAAAGGTACCGTCTTCTGGGGCTGCAGTGAGGAAAACAAAGCAGCTACGGCTACTGTGGTTATAAGGGCAGATGGATTTGAGTAAATTACCTGGATTTAAGTCTTGCGTTACTTTGACTAGTTTAAACCACTCCCCCGAAGTTTATTATTTACGAAGCTAAACAGAGTGGTGTAAAGAAAGGAGTACCCTTTTAGAGTTTAACTAGCCACCGGTTCACATCTCGCTTCTGGTACTTACTAGTAGTCATGTGACTTCAATTCAGTCCCTCACAGTTTCTTAGCCTCAGATGCCTCCTCTGTAACCTGAAAATCATCATAAGAAACATTGGAGGAGCTAGAGGCATAGTAATTATGGGAGCAACTTTTGGCAGGAAAAAGTTCTTTGCAGCAAAGAGCTCTCTGCAGGAGGCAACACTGTCTTGACAGTAACCTTAAATCAAGCACACCAAGCCCTACTCATCTCTGGTCCTAGCACACCATTCCAACCTTTTGATCACACAATACTTAGCCTAACTTTTTTGTTCTTTTCATAGTTCAAAGAAGTAGGAATGAAGAATAAGCAATTAATAGATGACGGGATTTCTTCCCTAACTTCTTCAATAATCTCTCAGACACACTGTGCGAACAGGTTTGCACCTAAAGAAAGGTCACAAGGAGTCAACAAGCCTGCATAAAGTGGGGAATGGCAACTACTCAGACCCCCTATCTCAGTGATAAAACTGAGGTAACTTTCCTGTTTCCCTTTAAAAGCTTTCATGGCTGTATAGAATCTTTGGAGGTAGATTTTGGGGGATGCTGAGACCACCATTTCCCCAGATTGTAGGCACTCTGATTGAAAGCAAACTTCCTTCCTATCAACATTTGTGAGTACTGATTTTATAAGTGGTATGCAGCAGGACCTGATTACTGATTACAAACAGTTACTCATCGTTTGTGCTGTGCTCAGTTGTATCCAATTCTCTGAGATCCAATGGATTGTAGCCTGCCAGGATCCTCTGTCCATGGGGATTCTCCAGGCAAGAATCCTGGAGTGGGTTGCTATGCCCTTCTCCAGAGATCTTCCCAACCTAGGCATCGAACCAGGTCTCTCACACGGCAGGCAGATTCTTTACCAGCTGAGCTACCTGGGAAGCCCACTCATCACTTAGGCAAGGTTGTGCTATTTGGTTTAATTCATTTTTTACTTCATTTACTTTTCATTCCACATTTTTTTTATATACCTGCTATGTGTCATGCACCGTTTGAGGGGCTAGAATGGCATCAGTGAACAAGAGCGACACCCATGTCCTCACTGTGCTTACAATACAGCAGGCACTGAGAAAGAAACAAATATAACGAAGACTCAAACTTCTTGGTCTTTGGAGACCCTTACAAGACTCTGTCTGAACAGGAAGTGGTGTTGTTTGCCATCATTTTAAATGCAGCATGCATAAACACACATATTTTTCCTCATGTTCATTTTGAACCACCCTGTATGAGGGTGTAATCATTTGGACAATTTTTTCTTGGCCACAGTTGCAAGGCAATGATCTGTATCTTCTTGTAGGCAGCACCCTGGTACTCAATAAATGGTAGTGGAAACTTGCAAGGTAAAACAGGAAAGATATATTAACTGTGAACTTTACATACTGAGGGACCAATTTCTTCCCACTGAGTTGGAAGCCAAATAAATCCATTTCCTTCTCCAGTGGAAGATTTGCCCGCTGACGGATTGAGGGCCTTGCACACAGGCTTCCTTTATAAACCTTGACAGGTTTTCAAATACGTTTTGTATTTTCCAACAGATTCCTGGGTTCAGCTTCTCACTGAGGCTATTCCTTTGTATCTTTCACTTCTTGTTTCTAATCACCGATTTCTTCAGTGCTGGGTTTATTTTTTTTTCCATCTGATTGGCTGTGTTATTTCATCTGATTAATCCAACCTTTGTTGTATGCAGGTCTTTGCACTTTATTCCCCAAATTGTGCTTTTCTAGTTCAGTTTTCATTTGCTTCTATATTCACAAGACTATGCGGTATTATGTCCTGAAATTTCTTTGCCCTGCAATTTTGCATCACCTGCTGGTTCCACATTAGGCTATTTGTCATGTGACTAGCAATTAGTAAAAATGGCATTTTGAGCAGATGCCCAGAGGAGCACCAAAGATTGGTAGTTCATCTACAAATCCACCTGGCCCCCTTCATCAAAGTGCTCATTAACTCACAGTTTGAGATTCCATGCTGTCAGATTCTGGGATTGTCTATTTCCCATTAGACTTTGGATCAGCATGTGTGTGGTAAAGAATCTACTTGCAATACAGAGACCTGGGTTCAGTCCCTGGGTTGGGAAGATCCCCTGGAGGAGGGCATGTCATTCCACTCCAGTATTCTTGCTTGGAGAATCCCATGGACAGAGGAGCCTCACGGGCTACAGTCCACGGGGTCACAAAGAGTCGGACATGACTGAGCGACTAAGCATAGCACAGCATCTGTAGCAGTCTTTCTCTTTACTTGAATGTACTTTTTCAGCTATTGTTGACCTGTCACACTGCCACCAGGACCCAAAGGATCCCTCAATGCTGCAAAGTTATGTTCTTTATCTAGGCTGGCCAGACCACAAATGTTATTAACACTGCATTTCCAAAACAAACAAATGACACTGAAGTTCTATGTCTCATTGATTTTTTTTTATGGAACATCCTTAATAATTTACTTATTTAACTCATAGTTAAATAAAAGTAAGACTAATAAGGAGGTACTTTTGTTAAATACATTATGTGTATTTGACCGCTGATCTCAGACTGCCTACAAAAATTGACTCATTTGATACTGGCTCACTTTGATTGAGGTTTTCATAAGTTTGAATTAGAATAAAATTTCACCCAAGAATCTAGATTTTTTGATTTCTCTGAAAATTATCAGAATGTTTGGCAACTTTGAGCCATCATGCCCCCAGGGGAATAACTACCTGGTGATGAAACTGACGAGCAGCCCCCCCACTATTGAGAATTAGCATGTGTTCCCTTGTTTATCACAGTCTTCACTCCCTTCTGTCTCGCATTTGGTCACTTTGGTTATTTCTTAATTTTTTGCATCCTGTATGCATTTGAGGTGGCAACATCTGCATTATGGGACTTAAAGTGTTTTAACTTTATAAAAATTCTGAGAAGCAAAGGCTCAAAGAGGTTTTGTTTCTAATAAGGGTGGACTTGTGCTTATTTATATTGTATCAATGGGGAGAGGAAAAACATCACAATCTCCTTTTAAAAGAAGAGTCGATGAAATAAGAAAAATGAAATGCTTCTAGCTTTGTTGGCCTTTTCTTCACAGATATCTATGTATCATTACACTAGTTTAGTGTTGGGGCTTCCCTAGTGGTTCCGATGGTAAAGAATTTGCCTGCAATGCGGGAGACCCAGGTTTGATCCCTGGGTCAGGAAGATTTGCTGGAGAACGGAATGATAACCCACTCTAGTATTCTTGCCTGGAAAATTCCATGGACAGAGGAGCCCGGTGGACTATAGTCCATGGGGTTGGCATACCGTAGGACACGGCTGAGCTACAGTTACGGGAACAAACAACTAAACCAAAATAGCTAAAGAGGGTGAGAGTAAAAGTAGTGTTCTGGGAGCTTACACCCCAAATATCTTCTTCAAACCAGAAGATGCAATCACATGATGACTGTCAATTAAGTTGATCAAAACTTTTTCTCTCTCCAGTGGAACAGGCTCCCCTGTTTGTTCCCTCGATGGCTAGAAACTGGAACTGCCTGGCAGGTGTCTCAGACTACACCACGCAAAGGGAGTTGTGCAGGTTGTACATGCTCCCAGCCTCCTTCCCAGCGTCCCATAACTTATTCCATTTCTCAGTGATCAGGGAATTCAGACAATTAAAAAATAAATAAAAAGCAATACACAGAAAAGGAAGGAGGCTTAACAAAAAGAGTACCCACTCTCCAATTTTCTAAGAGATTTTTTGTGGCTTTTACATGTGGTTTCATGAAGACAACTTCAAATTCGTCTAAGGTTTTGATAGCACTTCTCTTGTCTTTCACACTTGAAAAAAGATTTCCACTATCTGTTTTATAACATCTATTTCCTTTAAGTAGTCAACATTTCAGAATTTTTGCGGAGTTCAGCTATTTCTTGTACTTTGCTTAAATTCACACTGCAAAGTTTGTTTTTTTTTTTTTTTTTAAAGAATGCTCTGTACTTTAAAACAAATGTATATTCAGCCATGAAATCTCTTGAGTGTTTTAAAAGCATATGGGTGGTCTTATTTTACTTCCTCTCATCTTAAGGAAGATTTCTTTTGTCTTCTGAAGGCAGGACACTTGCAAATATTTTGAGAAGGAACCCGGACTTGTTCCTAATAAGAATTCTAGAAAAAGAAGCCCTTGTTTAACAAGAAGAGTATTTGGAGAAACAATGCAAGAGGCAGAGCCAATTTATATTGAGATTGAAAACAATGTGTGAGAGAGTGATGGCAAATCCCTAAGAAATTGAGGATTTAAATGGAACAAGAGCTATAAAAAATAGAATCGGTGGAGGGAGAAAGATCGCTCAGAAACCAGATAGGACAATATAGTCTTTGAACTGTGACTACTGTTGGCCGATAACCAGTGGGAAAACATTTTTTACAGTACTGATTTTTAAAATTGGTCTCATAAATATTTTGCCTATTTCAATAATATGCTTAAACACATACATCACCTTAATTGAAGGTATAGTTTCTCTGCAAAGAATAAATAATTCACTTTATTTTTGTACAATTTTGTTGAACTTTAACATTAATCCATTGACATGTAATGTGAAGCAATGCATCACCTCTTTCTTCACATACACTATTAAAGGAAATTTGGATCCAAGGGTTTGTCAGAGCTCATCTAACTATTAAAATCATTGTTGATCGAATAAACATCCATTAAGAAGCAATTTATATATTAGACTTTAGTTCTATTTTTGTTGGGGGACCTGTGTATGTTCTGTGCACACTAGACTGATGTTCCAGAATGTCTGTCTCCTGACTATGCATGCTGTGTTGGGGTTACAAAACCTACTTTAGACAAGTATTTGCTATAACAAAGCACTTGATATATATTACTTATAATATTGGACGTTTATATCAAATAATAGGCATTTACATATATTTTTGACATGTCCTATGCAATACATTTAATTTTCATTAGATGCTTTTCTTAAGTAATTTTGTAACTCTCCACCATACCTTTGTTCTGAGTCTAGTATGAAAATATTCACATCAGAGAAGAATAGGTGTAAACCAAGAATTTAGAATACATTCATGTGAGATGTTGTCTTGCTTCTAAATTGCAGCTGATAGCACTGATTGTTGCCCCCAACTTTCCTCAGGTTTGTAAAGGGGTTTGTTGGGGAAGATGCTGGTGGCACAGATGAAAGAGAGTGTTATTTTGCATCCTCCTTTCCTTTTTGACCAATGCAAACATGTAATCTAAAAATGATTTTGATAAACTTAAGGAAGAAAGAGAGAAGACAATCTAGAATCTTCATTTTTTCTTTACAAAGGGCACTAAAGATCTCAAGATAGTCTCACATTACTTGTCAGCTCAACATCCCAGCTGTCTTTATGAAGTACTTTTTTGGATGCTCTGTAGAAAGGGGTTTTATTTCCTTGGACTATACCATCCCTAGAGGATACAGATATAAATGCTTTAAGGCCTATGAGAATAATTTCAAGGTCTAGGAATGAGCTCACGGGTACTTGTGACCACAAATATTATCTCTCACTTGGAACTGAGATACACCCACTCTTTTTACTGGACAAAATTCTATAATGTTCAGGGCTTCCTTTGACAGAAAGATGAGTGACCAGAGAAAAACCTATATTAACCTAATATTATTCGTAGGGTTATTTTATCTAATAAATTTGGTTTAAGAAATTACAACAGACAATAGTGATGTTGAACACATTTTTAAACGCTACCCAGGTTGTCTGTTACTTAAGGGGAAAAAAAAATCCTATTCCACTTGGGATTGTGGACAAAATGAAAGCTCCAAGCAATTAACTGGAAGAATTGCATGTATATTTACACACAGGATGACTTATTTTTCATTGTAATTAGCTTTTAGAGTATCATTAGGGATTGAAATAAACGTATGGGAATGTGTGCATATAAGCTGTTTGCATTTGAGTTAATTTGCTTTACCACCAGATATAGACAGCAGCTAAGTGAGCCATTAATGTTGAACATTAGTTTTACAGACAATAGAACCACTCCCCCCATTCAAGCACTTGCCCTTTGTCATTCTGTCTCTATCCTAGAACCTGCCTTACCAGAACTTTTATATGCCCCACTTTGTAACTTTGTCTTACCATTGAAAGGCCCTGGGGAGCTTTACAACAAACAAACCAACATACCAGCAACCTGATAATGCAGGTCCTATCACAGAAAACCTTGTATTTTGTCTGGGGTAGGTTAGGCTAGAGAATTTTTAAAAAGCTTCTCAGATGATTCCGATGTTGGTCTGAGGCGGTAGACCACAAAATCTCAATATGAGTTTCATCGGATTTTAGAAGCGTCTCCTTCAGGAAACACCTCTTCCATTGCTGTCTCCTCACTTACAGGTGACTTGTAAACCTTTGATCGGAGAAGGCGAGGGCACCCACTCCAGTACTCCTGCCTGGAAAATCCCACGGACGGAGGAGCCTGGTAGGCTGCGGTCCATGGGGTCGCTGAGTTGGACACGACTGAGCAACTTCACTTTTACTTTTCACTTTCATGCACTGGAGAAGGAAATGGCAACCCACTCCAGTGTTCTTGCCTGGAGAATCGCAGGGACGGGGGAGCCTGGTGGGCTGCCGTCTATGGGGTCATACAGAGTCGGACACGACTGAAGCTACTCAGCAGCAAACCCTTGATAGGTTTATCCTTTCCTTTCTGATGGAGAAAAATCATAACTTGTAACCTTTGATGGACACTGCAGAGTATTACTAGATTAGTTCTTTTGATCTAATCTTGTTTCCTTTTGCTCTATTTTAATTCCACCACTGCATATATCCTAAGACAAATGCACCAGGTTAAGCAAGGGGCTGCTAAATGGATTATGATTACCCAAGAGTGGCCCCAGTCCTTTCTAAGAACTCCTATTTCCAAAGGGGGAACTGTAAGACATTAGACTCTCAGAGATTTCTGTGCCAGAAGCATCCCATTTAAAGCTTTAGCTGGACTTTAAAATAGACAAGTTGGCCATTCATGTGCTGGTACTGTCCAAAGTGCTTTATGTGTCATAATTCACTCAGTTCTTACAACAACCTCAGGAGGTAGTTTATCCCTGTCATTATCCCTGTTTAAGAGGTGAGGAAACCAAGGCTAACTTAGAAGCAGCAGAAGACGTGGACAGTAAATTCTACAGGTTTGAGTCGTGGTCACCATACAGGGTGTAATAATTTAAAGACAGGTCAGAATGTAAAAACCTTTGAAAATATCTGGCTTTAGAGAGGCAAGTATGATTCCTGATTCTGTATCCTAAAGCTTGCTTCTAATAATTATATTGGGCTCTATTTATTGAGCCCATATTATTCATCAGACACTAAATTAAGCACTCCATATTCATTTTTCTTTTTTACTTCCACAGATCCTAGGTAAGTACTATTATTCTTCTTGATTGACAGAAAAATTAGGCTTAGATACTTGTCCAAAGTGCTAAGTTGGGTTTGAACTGTCTGGACTTCAAACTTATGTTGTGAAACTCTGCCACAGACTGCCTTGCTATAAGGCAAGAGATTCAATGCATCTGTCCCCAGTATATTTCACCACCTCCTGTGACTTTACATTTCCATCCAATGCAGTCCCTATTTCCATTTTGAACACTTTGGCTTGAGAAAAATCAACACCACATTGTGTAATGGTTTGAAAACAGGGACATGTTGTAAAGATGTTAAAAGAAGACTGTGAATTTCTGAGTTTATACCAGTGTCCTACGGCCTCTTTCCCTTTCTGGAAGTGAAGATTCAAGCCATTTCACTTCCCACTTGGTTCTGTGACATATCTGTCAGGCTCAGCTACCACAGTGAGAGAGAGACTGTGAAGGGCATGTACCTGTCTTTACTTGCAATGTTCTGCATGGTAACTTACATTCTTGATATTTTGGACCAGTATCCCCTCCCTCCCTCCTGCAGCTTAAATTTTCCTACATGCCATTGTTTGAGCATCCAAACCACGAGTCTTGTCTTCTTCTATAATTGTGGCAGTTCCACAAACACATTCAGATACAGTATAGAGATGCCCTCGGTAGCCATGGTCCTTGCATTAGAAATTATGTATAACTGTTGGCTCACAAATCTTCTGAATGCCAATACTAATTCCATAAGAAGCAGCAAATAGTTGCTGCTAGAAAAGGAACTTTGCAGTCAGACAGACCTACATTAGAGTCTGGATCTATCACCGCTGCTGCTGCTGCTGCTGCTAAGTCGCTTCAGTCGTGTCCGACTCTGTGCGACCCCAGAGACGGCAGCCCACCAGGCTCCCCCGTCCCTGGGATTCTCCAGGCAAGAACACTGGAGTGGTTGCCATTTCCTTCTCCAATGCAGGAAAGTGAAAAGTGAAAGTGAAGTTGCTCAGTCGCGTCTGACTCTTTGGGACTCCATGGACTGCAGCCTACCAGGCTCCTCCATCCATGGGATTTTCCAGGCAAGAGTACTGGAGTGGATTGCCATTGCCTTCTCCAACTACTAGTGCAATTCTAGGAAAGTTACTGAGGATCTTAGAAAAGAATTTCAGTTTTACCCCTCTGTAAAATGGACCTAAGAATACTTTACTGATCAATTCATAAAACAATGTATATGAAGTTTTAAGTATAGTGCTTGCTTAGGATACGTTAGATACTACAATAGAAACGATTACAATTATTATTATTCTCCCATCCCCACCCTCAATAAAGGGCTCTTTCAGCTTTATGATCAAGGTTAAGAGCATATGCTCCTTCTTAAACAGGCTGATTGTCATCCAAAATAAAAATTATATGCAGTAGACACTCCACAGCTAGATGTCTGGGTTCAGATCCCTGCCCTGGCCCTTTCTATGTTACTTTTGATAAATAAATTCTCTGTGCATAAGAGTTATAATCTGAGGATAGAATTATTTACATCATAGGGTTACTGTAAAGATGTAAAAGTCAATATGAAAATGAACATATATGAGGTTCTTGGGGCTTCCCTAGTGGCTCAGGTGGTAAAGAATCTGCCTACAAAGCGGGAGACCCAGATTCAATTTCTGGATCAGGAAGATCTCCTAGAGAAGAAAATGGCAACGTTCTCCAGTATTCTTGCCTGGAGAATCCCATGGACAGAGGAAGCCTGGAGGGCTACTGTCCCTGGGGTTGCGAAGAGTCAGACATGACTGGAGTGGCTTAACACACACAGCATGCATGAAGTTCTTAGAATATTGCCTACCACATATTAAAGAATATGTCAGTGTGAGCTGTTTTTATTATTACTTAAGTTAATGTCACCCCAAATTCGTACTGCAATAGAGTATTGAAGAACACTTAGTCTTAAGTATTATCCAAGTTTCCGTGCAAACATGTATGCTTATAGGTTATAAACTTTTATGCCTCTACATTTATAGGTAGAAAGAGTGTTAGTTGCTTTTTTGACCCCATGGATTGTAGCCCACCAGGCTCCTCTGTCCATGGAATTCTCCAGGCAAGAATACTGGAGCAGGTTGCCATTTCCTTCTCCAGGGGATCTTCCCAACCCAGGGATCAAACCCAGCACTCCTGCATTGGAGGCAGACTCTTTACCAGATGCCCGAGTCACCAGGGAAGCCCAAAACATAAGCGGAAAGCATTTCCCTAGAAATACGTCTCCTCTGAAACATATCCTTATCTTTGTTATTCTTGTACTGTGTGCTGTGAGTGCTCATTTATGTCTGGCTCTTCACAACCCCATGGACTGTAGCCCACCAGGCCCCTCTGTCCATGGAATTTTCCAGGCAAGAATGCTTGAGTGGGTTGCCATTTCCTCCTCCAGGGGATCTTCCCCACCCAGGGATTGAACCCATGTCTCTTGTGTCTCCTGCATTGGCAGGTAGATTCTTTACCACTGTGTCACTCAGGAAGACCCTTACCCTCTTTAATTCTTTGATCCAAATCATTCTTTAAGTTTCTCATCTTGTCATTTTGTAACTTATTTTTTGAAATTTTGGAGACGTGCTCCTTGAGTCAAACACAGTATCTAGGCTATGAAATGTATATTAATTGTCATGACATTTTTTTCCTTCAACCTGCCTTTTCTGATGACATGATTAAAAGTGGAAAGGATTTCTTTGCCTTGCTCTAGCTAGGATAATTTATTAACAACTTAGTGGTCAAGAGTATGCTGTGTTTCCATGAGACTTTAAGTCACTTGGCATCTCTGTGGATTGGTTTACTTCTCTATTAAGTAGGGACAATATTATCTACCTTATAAGATTTAGTTCAAACTGATTTTGGATTGAGACAACTCCTAACTCACTATCTCTGTGAAAAATTCATGATCCTCTCAGAGACCAAGTTTCATATGTAAAATGAGAATAAGAAGACACAACTCACAGACATTTTGCATCACAAATAAATGAAGTAATTGTGCAAAGTCATCCAAAATAAAAGGTAACAAATTGTTCCTGCTCAGGAAATATTGGTTCTTTTGCTCTTTTCCTTATATCTTACCAAAGCCTGATGTGCTACAATTTAAAGCTGTTTATTTTTGCTCAATGCTTATTGGAGGCAACTAGTGGTACTCTCCTATAATTATTTCAATACTTGATTTTGTGAGGTCATTCTTCAAGTGTCAGTGCTAATTCAAGGTTTCAGCAGAATTGTATTTTGTCTTATTATTTTTTTAGCATAAAATTTGCCACACTTTAATCCATCATTGCAATAAGGAAGACCAGAAACTTATATCTTCTGAACATTAAAGTTATTGATTTAAAAGCCTCTAATCAGGCCTTTCTAATATTCAAGGAATAATAACTGTTATGAATAACATTTAGCTTTCATTGGAGTACTATACAACTTTTTCCAGGGTTGCAATATGTTGTCAAAATGCTAATGTATATAGAGTACAGTGATTTCTGTTTCAGCATCAAATGTAAGTATTCCCATATGAGTCAGTGATTCTAGCATTGTTTTATCTTCATGAGGCCAAGCTGTGAATTTAAATAGTAGCATATGTCATACTTATGTGTACAGACAGTATTTCAAATGACTAACTATAAAAATATTAGTGATACCAATGTGATATTTTCAACCTACTGAGGGAACACTTGTGATTTTAAAAAATCCACTTGAGACGGTATAGCTGCTGAGTAACAAATCAGGTGAATTTTGCCCTTTTCCTTCTACCGCAAACCCCTTTCTCTCTTAGTGTGTGTGTAGTACAAAGGGAGTTGGCATCCTCTTCTGGGAGGAAAACTTGAGTAATTTACTCCAACAGTAACGCAGGGACCCCATGATGTCTGTCATGTATTTTGACTGTAACTAGGCAAACAGCGTTACAGAAAGGAGAAGCATCCATGTTCTACTAAGCATTTAAATTGTTAACCATAGAAACTTTGCATTTATCAAAGTGGTTGCTCCACAGTGGTGTTCTTAGTACTACAGTCAGGATTCTCTGAATATTATAGGCTTCTATGAGGCTCTGTTGAATAAACATTCTCTGCCAAATCTCCACGTCATTTAATGTTGAGAGGCATGGAATTGAAGAGCCACTGGAGTCGGTTATTTACTCATATTGTTCAAGTAGGGGCATCTGTATCAATATGCAATCATAGCAGTGAATAATATAGGGGCCTGGATTGAATTCTGATAAATATAAATATGTTGAGATCTAAAAACCATACTCAACTACCAATCAGAATGAACAGCCACAAACCCTCTAGATGTAAGGTTTCATAAGGGACCAAAGACATGAATTTCCTTGTTTGAGTTATCCACGTTTTGTTAGTCCATCTCATTTCAAGGTCTTCAGTAAAGCAATCTACAAAGTGGCTCATTACAAAAATAGAAAATTGGTTTCTATGATGGAAAAAGTCCTCTGCTTTGACAGTAGAAATAAAATTTAGGTCTAGTCATGGCCTGGTAATCTAAGGAGGAGTATTTGCAGCTATATTACTTTCCTATTGCTGATGTAGCGAATTACCACAAATTTAAGTGTTTCAAACAACGTAAATTCACCATCTGACAGTTGTGAAGTTCGGAAGTCTAACACGGTCTCATTGGGCTAAAGTCGAGGGGTTGGAAAGACTGTTCCTTATTGAAGCCTCTAGGGGAGAAGCTGTTTCCTCCTCTTTCCCAGCTTTTGGAGGCTGCCTTATTCCTTGGCTCATGCCCTCCTGCCTCTACCATCAAAGCCAGCAACCAGACTGAATCCTCCTCACATCATATTACTCTCATCTTCTCTTTGCCATTTTTAAGGACTCTGATGATTACTTTGAGCCCACCCAGAATATCCAGGATAATCTCCCTATACTAGTCAGTTGGTTAGCAACCTTAATTCTGTCTGTAACCTTAGTTTCCCTTTGTCATTTAAGGTAATATATGCACAGTTTTTAGGATTAGGAGGTGTAAATTGGTGGGAGAGGGGGTGCATTATTCTACTTACCACAGTGACCAACCCAAGAATTATCTGAATCTCTTTGGCAATTTCGGATAGACATGATTTTAAGAATATTTGCCTTTTGCCACAGAACGTATAGGGAGAATTTCACATATATGCATCATGTTTAAACAATAAAAAGGAGTTATCTTCGTGGAGAAGGGTCCCATAACAGATATATATTTAGTCCAGGAGTAGGCAGTGGTGCGTTGGGCACTAAATTTATGCTGTCAGATTCCTACAAGAAATAGACTTGGTGGTGGTGAGACCCAGTTATACTGGATACCCAATGGATTCTATATGTAAAAGCAACTTCTGCCTTAAGCAGGATTAAACACAGATTGAAGGTTGGAAGTAGAAATTCAATTCAAAGCACTCAGTGGGTACCAGTGATTAAAATAACAAGGTAAGGATTCTTATCTTTTCCATAATGCTACTGGAAGTTTTTTACGTCTATATCTAAGAATCATAACATTGTCACTGGTATATGCCACATGGCTTATAATGCTGAAGGTTATGAGTTTTATTCTGAAAGAAGAAGAGCAGTCATTCATCAGCAGTAACTGTAACTGTAGCTGAAGATGTGGTTGACTGCATCGACTGAGGAATGGAGTAGACTAGAGATTTAGGGGGTGGGACATGAGGGTGATCAGGACAGTAATGGGGTCAGTCCAAGTCATGGGGGCAATAAGGAGACCTCCATAAGATGGGATAATATTCAACCTTATAAAAAGTAAGTTGTATCCTATTGTGGCTGATGAAGTCCATTGGTTCATGGCTCCTTGAACTACTTACTCTGTGCCTCTAAGCTTCACTTTCCCTGCCTGTAAAACAGAGATAATGATAAAACTTGGAAAATGCCTCAGATTTAGTGAAATGTTAATGAGATAACTGATCTAAATATCTTAGTACAGAATCTGACATATGGTATGTCCTCAGTAATTACTGGCTATTTTCGGCATTATAATTGTGAATAGTATAACTAGCTCAGAAAGAAGACATGAAAAGACATTTAGGATATGAAAGCAATGCAGTTTAAGATAAAGAACTAGAATAATCCCTTTTTTTTTAAAAGACAACTCAAAATTATATATGCAGAGAGTTCAAATAAGCATAGAAAAATGTTTAAAAATATACACACCTAACCGCAGCCATGAAATTAAAAGACGCTTACTCCTTGGAAGGAGTTATGACCAACCTAGATAGCATATTCAAAAGCAGAGACATTACTTTGCCAACAAAGGTCCGTCTAGTCAAGGCTATGGTTTTTCCAGTGGTCATGTATGGATGTGGGAGTTGGATAGTGAAGAATGCTGAGCACCGAAGAATTGATGCCTTTGAACTGTGGTGTTGGAGAAGACTCTTGAGAGTCCCTTGGACTGCAAGGAGATACAACCAGTCCATTCTGAAGGAGATCAGCCCTGGGCCTTCTTTGGAAGAAATGATGCTAAAGCTGAAACTCCAGTACTTTGGCCACCTCATGCGAAGAATTGACTCATTGGAAAAGACTCTGATGCTGGGAGGGATTGGGGACAGGAGGAGAAGAGGACGACAGAGAATGAGATGGCTGGATGGCATCACTGACTCGATGGACCTGAGTCTGAGTGAACTCCGGGAGTTGGTGATGGACAGGGAGGCCTGGCGTGCTGCGATTCATGGGGTCGCAAAGAGTTGGACATGACTGAGCGACTGAACTGAACTGAACTGAAAGTAATAATTCTCAGAGTAGAATTCAATACAGATATATTTTTACTACCTAAGTAAGAATAAACAGCTTTGTTCAAGCCTGGCTCCCTGAAAATATCACCAAAACAACCTATTGACAAGACAATCTATTTAACAAATACATAATACTTTTATTTTTAAAAGCAACAAAGCACACAGACCAATATGTAAAATATATCTAAGCATTTGTGTAATATTTGAAGTTTCTTATCATCTGATATCATTCTATCATCTTTCAAAGAAAAATCCTCTCTTCAGTTTCAAAGATTCAAAATCAAAAATAAAATGGAGCATCTTTCTCATAATTTTCTGAGACCGAGAACAAATGTAATTGAAATCCACAAGTTCCAGGACCATTTACATCCCCAGCAGAGATATAAAAATGCCTGGTCATCCCACCCTCAGGCAGCCTTTTGCACAACAAACAAAAATTAGAATGCTTAGACAGAATGCAATTGCCAAAAGCCATTTTATCTCCCTGTGTTCAGTCTCAGTAATACTGCTTTAACTAACCAATTGTTTAGTTCATTGGAGTTTTCTACATGGCTGGTTTAGCAGAGAAACTTACACCGACTAGCCTAGGGAGATCTCTCTTCACAATAGAAGGGGTAAAGATTGCCTAAAAGTAAGCAAACATCATCACAGTTTTTTAAGGAATTAAACAACAATAAAATAAATCCAAAAAACATACCATCGGGTCCCAGATCAGCGAGGTGTTTTTCTCCTAATTTTCTTCCATAGCCTAGTTTCCTCTCTGAGAATGGAGGGCCTTTCTACCTTGATGACAGGCATCTATCAGCAATTAAAGTGATCACAAATATATATACAATGAGTGCTGTTTTGCTTCATGAAGATGGACAGGGTTTCACTAAAGTAAATTGCTGAATATGAAATGTTGCTTGGTAAATCTGTTCTTTTGGAAGATTTACCTGATTCTATTTAGGAAGAATTATTCAATTCCTATATGTTCTGTACAGTTCTGGGAGACCTAGGTGAAACAAATATTATAGAAATAATACTAGTCTATTTAGAGCTCACAGCATCATTGGGATGGGGAGAGATACCCTTGGCTTCTTTATTCTTATAAGACAAAGTTCAGAGGGACATCATCCTTAAAGATTTTGCTCATTTATAAACAAGGAAGCCACGCTGGGAGCACAGTAGTCAAACATCTGGTTCTAGAGAACTGGGTCCAAATACCAGCTGAACCAGTTCCTATATATGATTTGTTAAGCAAGATATTTACATCTTCAGAAAACAATTACCTATAAAATTAAAGGTTTAATTACCTGTAGGTAACTAAACAATTACCTATAAAATTAAACCTAGAAGAATTAAATGAGATGATACATTAATATTCTTACACAGATTCTGTCATATATAAGAATCTATGTATTAATATATTGACAGTTACACATTGCAATCATCTTGAGTTAAAAGAATCCACATTTAGTGGAGGAGGTATAAATCAGGAGCTTGGAATGAATATACACACATTTATATAAATAAGATAGATAAGGACCCAGCAAGGACCTACTGTATAGCACGGGGAACTCTACTCAATATTCTGTGATAACTTAAATGAGGAAAAAACCTGAAAGAGAGTGGATATATGTATATGGTATAACTGAATCATTTTGCTGTATGTCTGAAGCCAACGCAACATTGTAAATCAACTATACTTCAATACAATTTTTTTTTTAAAAATCTGTATTTAAATTTTGTATCCAGCTACTGATAACCTTGGGCAGATCACATAATCGCTTGAAGCTTCAGTTTCCTCAGGACTAGGACTGTGTGAGAAGCCGCCTCTCAGGGTGGTAGTGGGAATTAAATAAGATATTGTATGCAAGGAGTTTAGCTCAGAACAAGATGCATGGTTAAGTGTGCGCTGATGTTAGCTATCGATTTTGAAAACATCTTGCTCTCTGGGAGGCTGGCCCAAAGTGGCTGCTTTCCTGTACTTGAGATCACAGCCTCTCTATGATTCCTTCCCTTCAGCTGAAGAGAGAAGGCAAGCATCTGCATGTCCTGCTTCTGCCAAACGCTGAGCCTGACTTCTCTCCATTTGCACTGATAACCACACTTGGGGGCAAGATTTAATTACACAACTGGGGACACTGAGAATCAGACAGTGCTTTGCCTGGGGCCATGCATGTGTGTGAAAACCAGGAATCCTTGCATAAGTAAACTTCATACTACTCAGACTCTCAGTTCCTTCTTTATACCTCTTCCACATGGACTGACCTTTCCTGAGTCATCGAATTCAGAAATCCAGGACCTGCCTCTACAATATGCTATTCAACGGAGCTTTCTGCGATGACGGAAAGGTTCTATGTCTGTGTTGTCCAATAATGTAGCCACTAGCCACTCGTGACTATTTTTATTAGCACTTGAAATGTAGCTGGTAAGATGGAGGTGCTGAATTTTTAATTTTATTTAATAAAAAATTTTGAATTGTATTCAACTTTAAATAACAAATTTAAATACTCACACATAGTTCATGGCTACCACTTGGACACAAGAGATCTACAACATTCCTGGCAGACAGTCCTGCAGTCTTTGCTTGAACATAAGTGATGGGTTGTTGGTCGCCTGACAAACAACCCATTCAATCGCTTTCTATCTATGAACATAAGAAAGGCCTTCATCATGTTGAACCAACATCTGTTTCCTCTAACTTTTACATACTTGGTCCTGATTTTTTACTGGAGCTACATAAAATATGCTCAATCAATTTCACAAAAACATTAGTATATCCTAACATTCTTTACCATATACAAATCTTCATAACTACAAAGCATTCTTGGATCAGGATTCTTTTTTTAATGGGGTTTCAGCTTCCAGGTATGATGATGACATAATGATGATGATAATTGTTACCCTGGCCAAAGCACTTCATACATGCCCTGCATTATTTTGAGTCCTTTATATAGTTTAGCTCATTGATCTATTATGACAAACTTATAGGCTAAGTGCAATTCATTAGTCCTATTTTAAGAAAAGGAAGTGAGGCAAAGGAAGTTTCATAATTTGAAACTGGGTAATTTTGAATTCAAAGCCCACTGTCTTCACTACATTGCAATCTGGCTTCTCAAGACCCAAGTTAAAGGATCTAAAAGAGCACAGAAATCACATATCAGTGACTGAGTTCTGAACTCCTATGTTCTGTAATAGAGGGTTAAATAGGAAACATTTTAGTCTCAGTTAAAAGGAATCTGTGTTTTCCTGAGAACCCTGGCCTAATTGCAAAGGCTACTTTTTCAAATGGCGACAAGGAAAGAAACTAGAGAAGCTGCTCTTACTCAGGGATTTCAAAGCAAAATGCCTACATTGGCCAGGAAGCTTATGTAAATGAGAGAAGTGGGTTGGTTATTTAAATATATCTTTATTTTCTCAAATTCATTTTTGCCCACTTTCTCTGGAAATACACTGTCAGGCTATCTTTTGATTTCTCACTTTTCAGAGTTATGAGTGCAATGAATGGTCCATAGCCTCCGGATTGTACTATAATTGGAGGTGCCAAGTGATGGTAATGATTACTGTCTATTGTCCAGCAGGCAATAGAGAATAGAGGAGACTGGCAAACTGGAGGGCACGTGTCCTGTTTCAAGCAGCAGTGGTGAGATTTCCCTGGTGGAGCACTGGCTAAAACTCCACACTCCCAATGCAGGGGGCCTGGGTTCCATTCCCGGTCAGGTTGAGGCAATGGGTTCTCATATCACAGCTAAAGACCCTGAATGCTACAGAGACCTAGCAGAGCCAAAATAAAAGAATAAATATTAAAAAAAATAAAGTAAACGAAGGGGCAGTGGTGACTCAGCTTTAGCTTATCATTGCTATAGTCAAACTTATCAAGTTTTGCGCACAGGTCTCTCGTCTTCAGATCACTTAAGCCTTCAAGGAAAGTGTGAAATCCAGATCTTTTATGTGAAATATATCATTTTAAAATACTGACAATTTCATTAAAAAAAAAAATCACCTTGTACTAAATGCGTTATAGTATCCTAGACTAGATCTTGGGATAAAGGACAATGGTAGAAAAACAAATGAAATTTGAATTAAGTCTGGAGTTTAGTTTTTAAATAAGTTAAAGAAACAAGACCCTGTGGCCAAAACTTGAGGGTCACTTAACACATATGTAGCCCTTAGGCTGCTAATATGCCGTCTCTAATCCAGTCCAAGTGTCACATTTAATGATGAGGAAGCAGAGGCCCAGAGATCAAAAATACTTCGCTTAAAGTCTCAAGAATTAGCTGCAGTGTTTTGTCTAGAAACTCCATTTTGTACTGCTCAGGCCAAGCCTGATTAATTCTGGAATTGTAATAGAACTTACTCTTTTTTTACTCCACACTTGGAATAAAGCAAGCTTTATACACTGCACTCATGAAGTATTATACTTCACACGCTAAGACATTATGTGACTGAACTGTTGTTGCTTTTGTTATAGTTGAAGCTGCTCCCTTTTCTTTCTTCCCCACTGGCCTTCCTCGCCTGTTCTTTGCCTGAGGCTTGATTTTTCTCCTTACTACCTTTCCTGAATATTTAGAGTTTTCTTCTATTGTTCTCTCCTTCCCTGTAGCCACTGTTGCATGAAAAGTCAGATTATGCAGCAAATAGTGGTTATGAATACAAAACGAAGTACTTATCCATAAACCCGATTCAGAAACACTCGTTCCATTAAAGCATCAAGAAATTTTCAAACTGCCAAGTAAGAATTACTACATAGCACTCTTACTCCAACAGTCACATTGCATGGTTGTACCACCCACTTAAAACTATAAGGCCAGGATCAGCTCTACATGGTTAATAGGATGTGTCTTAAGAAACAGAGACACTTGTGTGCAAGTCCTTCTTGCCAGTGTGACTCCCAGAGGACAGAGAAGACTTTAGAATATAGGCTTCTCCTGTGTCCAAGGAGCAAGGGCTTCAGTGAATTGCCTAAAGCAGGAGAAGACTCAGAGCCAGAGATAAATGCCTTGATTCCAGCAGAGGAGAGCAAAAGACCTGTGCAGTGAGCTTTTATTCTCCACTAGGCACAATTTAAGAAGTGGCGAGGTGGTAACCTCATTTGTGAAAAGGAATGCTCTTAGAGTGACAAAGAAGCTATTTCCTAAGTGGGTTTCCAAGTGGTTTACTATAGTGCCAATTTGGCTAACCTGGAATTACGTTTTCCAAGTTCTCCTTTGCCTTTTGACTCTGAGTCAGAGTTGGTCGGAACAGAAGTGCAAGTGAGCTTCTGAAGCCATTGAAGTTAGAGGTATTCAAAGACAGATGCGAACTCCCCCACCCCTGCTGACTCCGCTGGTCATCAGTGACCCCGGGTCCACAATCAGGCTCTGGGACAACACCCTTACTTCCATGAGCATCTCAGCCAGTGGTAGAAGCATCTGTCTTTCCATATTCCCACGGAAGCTCCTTTCCTGTCCACCTCCACTAGGGTGGGAGCTGGTTAGTGACTTTTCTCAGATCGTCCAGCTCTTTCCAACTCTCACTTCTCCAGCTCCTTCCACAGCTGTGTAGCTGTACTCCTATTACACACCCCTTGTTCTCGAATACACTGAGAAGTTTTCTCTCCCACGCTGAACTCTGCTTGATATGGTAAGCAACTCTCTGAGTGATCTTTCCCCACATTCACTTGACCATGACAATCACGTCCATTACTTATTTAAAACAGATTTCCAGGACTCAATCCTCATTCAATGGATTAGAATACCACGGACTGGGGTTTGCTCCATAAAAACAACCCCAGGTGACTCCTATAATCAAATAACCTTCTGGCTATATATTTAGGACCTTCGGCTGTACCTTAAAACCGCCTGGGGAGATTTAACAAGAAACAGTGCTGCCTGGGTCCCCTGTCCAGTGATTTGGATTTAGTTGATCTGGAGAACAGCCTGAACATCAGTATTTAAAAGCTCCTGTGTGATGTCATTGTGCAGCCAAGGGTGAGCAGCCCTGGTGAGGCACCTATTAAGGAGTAATTTTCTTCTGACTCAATAGCAAAATTTGAGAGGCACCATATGCTCCAGCACAGCATTTCTTTTATACAATTTTAAAGTTAGTGTTCCAGCTACACAGGGTCTCAGTGGTCATTTAGCAAAGCCCTCATTTCTGCCCTCGGGTTAGAATAGTGAGGCCAGAGAGGTTAAGGGGCTGGCCCAAGGTCACACAGCTAGTTATGAGAAGACCCAGCACAGAGATCTTCCTGCCACAGATAAGCAACTCTTCATCAGTCCTTAATTGTATCTGGAATAAATGTTCTTATGTGTAATTGACTCTGTTCTGAGAAGCATCTGCTGCTTTTTTGTTAAAAAGTAGTTTTAATTACATTCAATAAACAAACAGGAAGTACAATACCTACATTTGTTTCATAGGAGCAGTTTTGCACACTCTGCCACACACAGGAAACAAGGAAACACTTTGGGAACTTATAGGAATGCAGAGCCTGGAAGGTTGATTTAGGAAATCTGTGGTGGGCCTAGGAATCTTCAGCTCCTATCCAATAATAAGTAAGCAACCCTCCCACCCTTTATAATCCTGAAGCCAATAGTCCAGGGGCCAGGCTTTGAGAAGCTCTGTCCTGTCATTTGATTCCAAACACTGGTGTAAACTATTTAAATAAAAACAGCATCTAGCTCTCATTCTAAATAACATAAGGCTCAGCTTTTTGGTTTTCCAAATTTGTGCACAAAGTTAAACTCTCCGTACTTCTAGATCAGAGATTACATCCACAGTTTCTAAAGGAATGCTCTATCAAACAAAGCCAATTAATCACTGAGTACAAATAAATTTCTTCTTAACTGCAGTCTTGCCATCATCCATATTTTGGCTGACCAGAGTTTTAAAATACTGTTTGCTATTTATATACCAATATTTCTGCATATGCATGATTCATTTTACATCCCTTAGGCTGGTTGTAATACTCCAAATTCTACAGAGGCCAGAAAAGCATTGCTAATGAATCAAGGTAAGAGTCTTGGGAGTTTCATAGGAAGTCGTGAGGGCCGTGGCAAATGTACTACTCAGCTGTGTCTAAAAGAACATTTCTTATTTGGCTCAGGTCTGTTATAGTGACATGGGAATACCGACACAGAGGTGCTGAACTTCTAGTCTCTAGCCCCAAGAGGAGGTGAAAGTCTAGATCAAGAATGTACAAACTCAGGCCAGAGACAATTCCAATCTGCCATCTGCATTTTCAAGTGAAGTTTTATTGAAAAACAGTCATGCTCTTTTGCCTACATATTGCCTATAACTGCTTCCTCTCTACAGTGGCAGAGTTAAGTATTTGCAGCTAAGAACCATAGCCCTTGGAACCTAAAATGTTTATTATCTGGCCCTTTATAGTTAAAATTTGCTGATCCTGATCTAGATTTTTTGTGTGTAAAATTTTTGCATGCCAGGTCAAATTCTAAAAGCATTGCATGTCCAAATACAATAGATATGCTGAAGAACTAGCATTTGACCCTTAAAGAACTCAGAGGTTGATTTGCATACACCTTATAGTCATCCCTTCAAATGAGCAGTTCCTTCGCATCCATGGATTCAGCCAACCTTGGACAGTATAGTACTGTTGTATTTGCTATTGAAAAACAGTCACATATAAGTGGATCTGTACATTTCAAACCCGTGTTGTTCAAGGGTCACCTGTCCTCACTTTTCCTCTTGTACATGTGGTTGGAATATGACTCTATAGGGCAGAGGAGAGATAGTACATTTATTCCTTTTAACACTTTTTTATAAGAGAATATCACATCCAGAAAAATAGGCACTTAAGTACTATGATATGTGGAGGAAATCTTTGGCAATTAGAAAGAATTTTGCTGTAGAAACAAAGAAAAAAACAGGCACAAAGGACTTTGAGTTTAGAGATACCAAAGACTGATTTAGGGGAAAAGTCTCAAAGAAAAGTTACAGCCTAAATAACAGAGCCGTGGGAAAATCTACATCAGATTTTATGATGCCTTAGGAAAATTTGCAAAATTTCCTGAACACACAGAGAATGATTCTGAACTTTCCAGAAAACAAACAAACAATCAAACATATCAGTCTTCCATAAAGGAACAATAAGCAGGTTGGTATCAGCCTTCTAATAAGGTTTAACATTTTTTTTCCAGTTTCATTGACAAATGATATATATCACTGTATATGTTTAAGGCATATAGTATGATGGTTTGATTTACATATATTATGAAGTGATTACTACTAATAAAGTTTAACATCAGAAACCCAGTTTGTTTTAGAAGCAAAGCCTTCTAGAGCTTTTATCAAGCATGTTTTTTAATTATTAAAAGCAATACCTATTGCTTTTCCTCCAACCTTCTATTTTATATGAGTCCTTGATCTTTTCTAATGCAGCTTTTCCAACCATGCTACTTTTCAGGAAGGAATATGATCCCCGTGGCTGGTAGGGGGTTACAGTAATTCATTCTTACATTTCATGTGGAGTTTTAAAAATTGCTTTCAGAGGTTTTGAGGATACAGAAGAAAGGAGAGAAAACAAGGGTCATAAAGAAACTTGGGTTGAACTATTTTAGAATTGTAGCAAGAAGGAAGTCCTTGATAATTCATTGGTGTTTCAGGACCTAAACTTAAATTTAACTAAGAGCGAAAAAAAAAGTGGGCTGACTTGGTTCGTATAGTTTGAATGTCCCTCTCAAAGGTACCCGAGGCTAAAATTAGGAATAAAGGTCTTGGGTAGCTTGACATTGGTACTACTTCTCCTAAATTTCTAGCTCAAAAGAAAAAGCATATTTGTAAGATGAAATAAATTGTTGTTCAAAAAGTCAAATACATTTGACAATATAAGACAAGATAAGCAACTGAAAGTACACCAGTTAGAAAAACTTTAAACAAGAGGAAAACTGAGACATATATTGTGTCCAAATGTATACTCTGGCTTAGAAGTTATGAAGCATTCCACCATTATAATTATAGTGATAAACAAAAATAAGTTAGTACAGAATTACTATGTACCAAGGTCTACAGCAAGTACTTTATGTACATTCAGATCAGATCAGATCAGTCGCTCAGTCGTGTCCGACTCTGTGACCCCATGAATCGCAGCACGCCAGGCCTCCCTGTCCATCACCAACTCCCGGAGTTCACTCAGACTCACATCCATTGAGTCAGTGATGCCATCCAGCCATCTCATCCTCTGTCATCCCCTTCTCCTCTTGCCCCCAATCCCTCCCAGCATCAGAGTCTTTTCCAATGAGTCAACTCTTCACATGAGGTGGCCAAAGTACTGGAGTTTCAGCTTTGGCATCATTCCTTCCAAAGAAATCCCAGGGCCGATCTCCTTCAGAATGGACTGGTTGGATCTCCTTGCAGTCCAAGGGACTCTCAAGAGTCTTCTCCAACACCACAGTTCAAAAGCGTCAATTCTTTGGTGCTCAACCTTCTTCACAGTCCAACTCTCACATCCATACGTGATCACAGGAAAAACCATAGCCTTGACTAGACGAACCTTTGTTGGCAAAGTAATGTCTCTGCTTTTGAATATGCTATCTAGGTTGGTCATAACTTTCCTTCCAAGGAGTAAGCGTCTTTTAATTTCATGGCTTCAGTCACCATCTGTAGTGATTTTGGAGCCCAGAAAAATAAAGTCTGAATCTCATTTAATTATTAAAGGGTATTATCTTGTGTTACTGGCAATGATACTGAGACTAAAAAGGTGAAGTAACTTTCTCTAGATATGCACATAGAGGTAAAGACCATAATAAAAAAAAAAAAGAAAATGAAACAAAACAAACTTCTGCTCTATATACCATTATTTCCCTGTGAAGTATGTCTGTTTTATAGATAAAGCATGTAAAAACTCTGAAAAATCAACATTGTGAAATTGGTAAATGACAGGACCAGGATAGAACCCAAATCTTCTGACATCATGTCACCCCATGAAAACTTGTAGTCACCCATTCCAAATAGAGATTCAGAGAAAGAATCTCCACAGGAGAGTAGCTGTTCAGAGACATTACCAGTGAACACATTGCAAAGAATGATAATAGTTGTAATCCCAAAATATGCCCTTGCAAAAGAAGCTCATGATTGGCTGTGGCTAAACTATGAAAGTGAAAGTTACTCAGTAGTGTCCGACTCTTTGCGACTCCATGGACTATACAGTCCATGGAATTCTGCAGGCCAGAATACTGGAGAGGGTAGCCTTTCCCTTCTCCCCAGGTATGGAACCCAGGTTTCCCGCATTGCAGGCAGATTCTTTATGTGATTAAAAAGTAAGGCTCTTACATACACACACAATAAAGCCAGAGCCAGTGATTTTAGAGTGGGGGTCAGCAAACTATGTCCCATGGGCCAAATCCATCTCCATGGGTCGAATGCAGCCTAATATCTGCTGTAAAGATAGTTTTATTGGAACACAACTACAGCCATTCATTTACATATTGTCTATGGCTGCTTTCACACTCCCATGACAGTCAAGTTGTTGCAACAGAAACCGTACAATTAGCACAACCTAAATTATTTACTGTCTGATCCATTATAAAATAAGACTATCAAGCCCTGTCCTAGAGGGCTATGTCACATGGAGAGTGTTATAGTGCTATATATACTACAGGGGAACTTTTTCTAACTTGGATTTGAAGCCAGAAGTGAGTTTTTTTTGCAAGCAGTCTCTATAGAGCAAAGAGTTTGAGAGGCAGAGACAGCATGCAGGCTGCATAAAGCTATAATATCTTCCAAGGCATTCCTGCTAAATGGTAAATAGCAGCTAATATTTAATGAGTATGTTTAAGAAAAAGCAAAACATTTCATAAAGGACCAGAAAGTGAAGATTGTAATTTCTGCTAAAATATAAGCACTAAGAATATTCCACCTGAATATGATGTATAATAACAGCTGTAATTCCAGAACAGAGCATCTCAGTGCGGGTGGCATGAAGTGGTTAGCCATTCCCTTCTCAGGGGATCTTCCTGACTCAGAGTAAGATCCCAGAAACTCAATGGGGAAAACAGACTGGAGCAAAGCAAAGACCATTCTTAGTTTGAGAATGGTAGCAGCTGTTTGCTCTTAGGAAGATCTGAAGACTTCTACCAGAATTTTCCCCCATGCTTTCTTTAGTCTAATTGTTTTTATACGTGGGCATGTAAAGTAAGATACTGCCATTTCTTCACCCTCCTCCCTACCCCAGCCTGAACCACAGAACCTGGAAAGTTCTATCACACATCCTATTTCATGATTTCATCAGCCCTCCAGCTGCCTTTATCAGTTGAATGAATTTACCCCATCATGGTATATAATATATACATACGTATTTATAAAATATATAATTATATATGATAATTATACAATAACTTATACATAATAAAATGTATAGTTATATAAATATATATTTATAAATACAAATATGGGTAATAAAATAAACTATATAAACATATATAAATAGATACATATGTCAGGGCAAGAGGCTGGGAAACTGATACAGCTCATTACTGAGGAGTATGGAACAACTCTAGTCAGAAACTGTAAACCTGTGCAAGTCACTTTGTGACTTGGAGCCTCTGAAGGCTGCCTTTGCATTTACATGAGATAATGTAAATCAAACGCTGTGTATAGTGATAGTCAGAAAAAAGGGGTTCAAAAAAGTGTTAGCAATCATTGTCAATCAACTCTTCTGCTGTCTTCAGAAAAACTGAAACTTAAATTATCTCTCCAGGCACTGTCACTTGGAGATAATTATGCTGCGAGAACCTCTTTGTGAACTCCTTTCTGGGACTCAGATAAGGCCAAACCAAGATAAAACAGCATCCCCTGCTAAATAAAAAGTGATTGTGTTACTCACTCATGTCTGACTCTCTGTGATCGCATGGACTATAGCCCACTAGACTCTTTTGTCCATGGAATTCTCCAGGCAAGAATACTGGAATGGTTAGCCATTCCCTTGTTCAGGGGATCTTCTGGACCCAGGGACTGAACCTGGGTCTCCTGCATTGCTGGAAAATTCTTTACTGTCTAAGCCAAGAAAGACATATAAAGCTTAATTCCATTTTGGTGAACTACCCACTCCTCTTGTACTTTTAAATACTTTAGCTTCTCAAATAGTCAAAACTGATCCACATACAGGTGGGTAGTTCCTAGAGAAAATATGTATAAAGAACAGCAAATAAGTAGCCAGCCATTCCTTCTAGAACAATTCTAAGAAGATTTTTAGTTGGCTGGTAAAACCAGATATGTAACTTAACAAGCTGCAGTCTCTTGCCAATCTTTCGTGTCTTTCACTCTAATAAGGAAAGGGTATTTCATTATCAAGAATTTTCAGTACATCTTTTTTTTTTTCCTACTTCTACCTCCCCACACCTAAAAATAATGTATAAATTTCCCATGAGGTGCCCCTGGTTTTCCAGAATCTTCATTTAAAATATTCTAACACAATCATCTGGTAAACATGACACTTTTTGCTGAGACTTGGTTTTCTTTAAAAAAAAAAAAGAAAGAAAATTCTGGCTATAAGAGTATGTTCCAGGCCAGAAGAAAAATTTGAAAGGAATGGTATGTTTCTGCCTTAACAAAGTGCTTGAACATGATCTCCTGGGTCTGCCTGTCAAGTTCAGGTGTCACTCTACTCCTCACATCAATGTACTGCTAGCTTCTCAAGAGCTTCTCTGACTCCTTATACCCTGAGTGATGTCAATCCCTTTTCTATTTTTCTCAAGTCAGGATTTTTCTATGTAAAAGGCCCTCTTTCTACACTTGTCCCATTATATAAGGAAAAGCTGACGTGATGAGAACTACAGGCAAATGGAAAGAGGATAGCCATACCTGCCTGGTCCCAGATTCACACTTCTAAGCCTCTTTTGCCTGGAAGAGGTAGAGGTGATACCTGCCCTGCTTGCCCACTTCGTTCCAGTTCACTGCAGCCTATTCCTCAATGACACATCTGTGGGGCTGGGTCAGGACGTAGCATCTTGAGAGATCATTGAATGGCCTAGTCCAAAATGATGATCCCTCCCAGGCCCTGGATGGTAGACTGTTAGCAAAGGCTAATGTTTGTTAGACTCCACTTGCTATTGATCTCCCGAGATCAAAATATGAATGAGACACTTGATTTAACTTTTTAATTTTAAAGAAATCATATACGAACCTAAATCAAAATCAATTTATGTATCACTCTATGGGGTTGCAAAGAGTTGGACATGACTGAGCAACTGAACAACTAATAGACAAGGATTAAGAGCACAAGTTCTGGTGTTGAAAAGCCTGAGTTAGCTTCACCTCCTTCTAATCTGTTTGCCCATCTGTGGCATAGGAATAATAAAAGAAACTAATTCAAGGATATTTGAAGGTTAATCACAAATAATAATGACACAAAACGTTTAACAGAGTGCCCATCTATAGGTGCATAGATGTTTATTATTATTCTTGCTCTTATCTCTGTTATTAGCTATAGCGGACTTAACGAAGCCTAGAAATGTGGAGAAGCTAAGTGACCTGGCCCAAGTCACACAGCTACATCAGAGCAAAGTCAGGGCTGGAGTCAAGGTCACTTGATATGTGGTTCACTGATCATTTGTTGGAGTAGGGGGAGAATGCTTATGCTGATCACTTAGACAAAAACGGTGTATCACATCAGAGCTGGCTCAGGAGCACACCTGTCCTCTGGAATCCCTTGCTGAGATTATGATCTAAGATGCACTGGTTTATAGACAGAACATGTAAAAATAGGTAGACTCAGGTTAGTATTTTATTTCCTCATATTCATGCCTTAGCCAGAGGTTTCTTTTCTTTTTTTAATTTAAATTTATTTATTTTAATTGGAGGCCAAGCCAGAGGTTTCTGAGCTTTGTCCTGTCACGTGGCACCTACAGTATCTCAGCAGTTTCTTCTCAACGTATCTAGACGCAAAGAATACTTAACATTTCCATTTACAAGTAGTCAGTTCAAGAAACCTAACAGATATCTATGTCCTAACAACAACCATTTGAAAATATAATATACATAATCTGAAAGATAATATGGATAAAGATAATGTATATAAAATATTGCAAAATGGTATTTCTGCACAACTTCTTAGATACCATTACTCTTACTTCTTGCTCCACACTGATTTTCTCGTGATATGTGCTTGTGATTGCAACAACTACTGAAACTCAGCCATACAAGGATATGACATCATCAAAAATATCTAGCCTGAATGGGAACTCCAAAAGAGATGGGTTATGAATATGTATGGCTGATTCATTTGCTGTACAGTAGAAACTAATACAACATTATAAAGTAACTATGCTTCATTAAAAATTAATTTAAAATACATGACAAAATAAAAAAAACAAACACACACACGCAGTTTCAGACTGAACTACCTTGAGCTTCAGTGTGTTCAAGAGATGTGGAGTATCATTCTATCTTTCTGAAAAATTTAAAATATTCTGTAGTGTCTATGAGAACGAGGCAGTGCCCAGGGTGACTCAGCACAGTTTGAGAAACATGGATGTAAGCTTTGTTGGCCTCATTGGCCTTTACCTACAAATATGGGGGAGGCTACTATATGTATGTATGGGACTTCCCTGGTGACTCAGTGGTTAAGAATCTACCTGCAATCCAGGAGACACGAGTTCAATTTCTAGGTCGGGAAGTTCCCCTGGAGAAGGAAATGACAACCCATTCCAGTATGCTTGTCTGGGAAATGCCACGGACAGAGGAGCCTGGCGGGCCACGGTCCATAGGGTTGCAAGGAGTCGGACATGAGTTAATGACTAAACCATCACCAACAAAGTGTGTATAGAAGTTGCAAGGATAACTTAAATAGTGAAACGGCCAAGCACAGAAACCAATGGGTCTCAATTTTCAGTGAGCCTAAGAATTGCTTTTTTCTTTTTTTGAATTATTGGTTCTCTATTCCCCCTGAAGTCTCCATTTTTTATTCTCATCGGGAGATTTATACGTAGGTGGTCAGAAGACTACACTTGGAGGAAAACTGCTTGAGAGGTAACATTTCTTTGTTTGGGATGTATGCAAATGCCAGCCATTTAGGGAAGAGAGTTAGTGGATGACATTTTCCTCTTAATGGGTAATGAAAGAGCTCAAAATGACTCCAGGGGCTTGCTAAGTAAGTTTCTTTCATCAAATTCCCCAGGTATCAATCTATAGAATCTCACCCATGCCTACATAGTTCACCTGATAGCACTTTGTTAAAACAACTAACCTGTAGGAAATGTGATCCATGAACTGAAAAAGGCTTTGAGAAGAAAAAGGAAAGATACTTTGAATGTGTAAAGAATCTACTATTAAATCTTAAAGGCTGCACTGCATAAAATAAAATTATTGTTATTAAATTCTCCCCAGATTACAAGGTAGCGGCAGCTCGTATTGTCAAGGCCAGATCGGGCCTTTGTGATGCCTACAGTTCTAAGCATGAAGGAAGGAAACTTGGCCTCTTGAAGGATATTTGCCTACAGCATAATACCAATAATGGAAATAATATCAGATCATATAAAGTTGAGGCTTTTATTCTCTGCAGAACTGAGAAATGATGAGAGAAGCACTCTGGGAATTTTCCCTTTAGATTAAATATTTGAATCATGACTGTCTGAGACAATCACATTCAGTTTGAAAATTACTTTGCTATCTCAAGCATGCTGAGAATAAAAGACACTTTCGGTATCTCAATTAAGACATGAAAATCGTATTTTCTACGGGATTTGTACAGTTAAAGAAAGAAAAAAATAATATTTGAATGGTACTTAATGTTTTAACTAAATTTAACTAGCTCCATCTCACTGCTGTGTTACTGAAATAAACAAGTTCACAGCCCTTTGGAGTTGATTAAAGATCTCAGTTGAAGCTCTTGGTTCTAAAGAGGATCAGACAAGAGAACCAAAACAAAAGCCAGCAGGCCATCCATTCTGCTGTTCTGCATTAAGGTGGCAAAACTCAGATTTTCTAGCATCTTCTAATGTTCACTTACAAACTAGCTTGGGCCTTTAACTCCACTGACATATTATTACTGAAGGCATGGAGGGCACAGGCAGCCCTTACTTTGTAGGTTTATACCCTTTATCCTATTCTTGCTGAGGTCAGTTGTCATTGCTTAGAAAGGCTAGCCAGCCTTCAGAACTTGTCAAAAGGGTGGACATTCCATCTATCCATCCACCCATCCATCATCTAAAAGTGTGACCGGACTTAGGAGAAAATGGTAACAATTTGATGATGCATGTTCTTTAGCAAGATCCACTTCCCAAAGGTAACCCCAAAATGCTTCCCAAAAGCATCAACTCTCAATACTTTTCTCTGTCAAACCACCTTGGTACTGAAGGCCCTGTTAATAAAGCTGACTTTTAAAATTCCATGTCTCCTCTTTGTTTTTTCAAGCTCAGGCCAAATGGAAATAACCAGGATTTCCTGGTCTTTATGTGCTAGTCCCCCATCCCTGAATCTTTACTTCTGTGACTGCTTCTATTCAGAAAAATAATTATTGTGCAATGGTTTGATATGACTTTAAATCCACTTATTTATGACAAAATCAAGTTGTTTTTCTAAGTAAAGTTATTTGGATAAAAAAGTGAAGTTGTGTCAGGATGCTGTCACCAACATGCATGGTGCCAATGGGTACCAAGCAGCTTGGCTTCTGAGGGGCCATGCTGGTGGCTTATCAATAAGAACATATGAACAAACAACTATGGTGAAGAGACATTTCCAAGATAAATACCAGAGTTAGTGAAGGCTTTAGTGAAGTTAGTTAAGTCTTTCCAACAGTGTTCAAGCTGAGCAAGGAGACTCTTCACTGATCTAAATAGCTCTCTGAAGACCCTGTGGCAATAGCTCCTGTCTAGAACAGATAACTCTACCAAATAGTGGTGAAAACCATGCGGTGGCCCCACAAATGAGATCATCTTGCCTGCCCACACCAGCACCTTTGTTGCCTAGCAACATGCTCTAACTACAGGGAGTTTTGATTTTGCACTGTCAACTGGACACCAACTCTTGGTTGGAGAAACTCTCTCTCCTGAGAACCAATTCATAGAAAGATACACTGCAAACTAAATATGGACTTTATTCCTTTCATCTCTCCTCACCTGGAACAGTCATATAATTCATCTATTGTTTTAAAGTATGTTATTTATTTATCGGCTTATTAAGTAACATTATTTTGTATTTCACTATTAGCTCGTGAAATTTTTATAATTTCTGCAGGGAATCTGTGTTAAATAAAATATCATCAAAGGAACAAAACAATTACCTCACTCTTTCCCAACTTCTCTATGTTAGTATCTTACCCATGATTAATGTGATCTTTCCAGGAAGTTTTCTCTGACTTCTAGCACTTCCATTGATGAACTCTGTTTTCTCTGATTTGAACCTGTAACACTAATCTCAATGGGCCCATTACTCTCCTCCTGATATTAAAGAAATGTGGCTAAAAGTCAGATTTCTATCTTCCCCATTAGACTGTAACTTCTCAAAAGGTAGAATTCACTTTTTGCATCCTTCCTAACAAATAAGACAGGGCAGGTAGCATACTGCCTATGAGGAGTGAATGAATGAGAGAAAAGAACTGATATGCAGTTACCCCTAGAAATCCTTCAAAGATGTTAATGTATCTAAGCTATACATGATCGAGCTTTTCTGTTTCTGCACAGGGAATATTCATTGAAAGAGAACAGGAAGAGAATTCTACATATTCTGTGTAGAATGTGAGGTCATCACTCAATTCTAGGGAACTGGCTGTGGAAGGAAAACAGCACAGGAGGACTGTTTAAAAATAAACTCTCCCTGCTTTAGCTCTTTTGCTTATCACCTGGCAAATGAGAGACTATTTCCCCCCATTCTAATCCATGTCCATTCACATGACAAAGGCAAGATAGCATACATATCATACCAACAAAATTCCTCAGTGTAATCAGCAGAATCAGTTAAAGATTTCACGTGACCCATCTCAAATGGAACTGGCGGGTAGACAAGGAGATGTCCTCTTTGACTCAGGGAAATTTTGGCTATTCAAGTTCAAAGAGAATATTAGCTTATTTCTAATATCATGAAGAATGTTTACCAAATGACATGCTGCAATATCTTATCATTCTATACTGCCTTCTGATGTACAGTATGTAATTTCCACTGCACACCAAAAGTACCATGGCTTGTTTACAGGCTTCAAACAATATTTTCATACTGGTTTTCAAAAATCACTTAAGCCTGATTCAGTGTCTTGATGGTAGATGGGAACAAACTCAGGATATATGAAAGAATAATTAGAAAAGATTAAAGGAACTAAAAATACTCCTCAATGGAAGACATAGTATTATTTATAGTGGAAGAAGTTTGTGGGAGCTGGCTTATAGCAGAGTTTTGTGAGTGGCTGTTAAGCCATTGGTAAACTGAAGGCAGCTACATTGGGAATATTTACACCATAAAAATTGGCAAATATTACATCTCAAAGCCTATTTTTGTAAAATTTTTTGAGGGCTGCTTTAGTAACACACCACTGATTAGAGGCTAGTATAGACGGCAGAGAAGATAAAAGAAGTAGACAGATATTCTTATTGATTTTTTGTATCCTCAAAAATCTACATTAGGAACAGTATCAGTGGCTGCATATTAAAAAACAATGAAAATGTTTAACTAGAATTGTGCACATTGTAGAAATATGTTTCTATATAGGACAAGAGGATTTAAGTCATAGTTCTACCAAAATATAAAGCGTCAAAAGAGCTTTTAATAATATACTTTCAGTAATACACAAATTTCCTGTGTTTCTTGTAGTATATATAACATATTCAAAAAACAACTGGCCCTTAAACTTGCTTTTTCTGTCAAATTTGGTGGCCATTACCATGCATATTGTCATGCGTGCAAGAATCCTAAGTCATTTTAGTCATGTCTGACTCTTTGTGACCTTAAGGACGGTAGCCTGCCAGGCTCCTTTGTCCATGGGATTCTCCAGGCAAGAATACTGGAGTGGGTTGCCATGCCCTCCTCCAGATGATCTTCCCAACCCAGGAATCAAACCCATGTCTCTTCTGTCTCCTGCATTGGCAGGCGGGTTCTTTACCACTAAGTGGAAGCCTGCATACTGTCATCATTCAGTTCAGTTCAGCCGCCCAGTTGTGTCCAACTCCTTGTGACCGCATGAATCGCAGCACGCCAGGCCTCCCTGTCCATCACCAACTCCCGGAGTTCACTCAAACTCATGTCCATCAAGTCGGTGATGCCATCCAGCCATCTCATCCTCTGTCGTCCCCTTCTCCTCCTGCCCCCAATCCCTCCCAGCATTAGGGTCTTTTCCAATGAGTCAACTCTGCATGAGGTGGCCAAAGTATTGGAGTTTCAGCTTCAGCATCATAATCTTGAAAACAATGATCGGGGTATATACATTGTTCCTGATTCTAATAATGCAATTCACTATATCTTTATAACTAAGTCATCTGTGGTAAAAATGTTATAAAATGATGAAAGAATAATAAGAGTCACAAAATAAAATCCTGTTATACCTTACAGACAAAATACAGTTCTTTTAATGCTGTGCTGGTTATAATCCAATCACATCTTTGACAGGGAGAAAATACGGAAGAGTTGTTCTTGTGTATTTAGTCATTGCTGTGATTCTTCCACATCCACCCCTCTCCTGGTAGTCACACTCATGTCCACACTTCCCATCACACTGATGTTAGTCTTGTCCATACAGAATGTGGGTGGAGCCTCCAGTATGTCTCTTCTTAGTCCAAGTCCTCAAGAGCCACTGTGTGCTTATCTTCTGTCCCTGCCACTGACCACAAGAAGACAATGCCCTTAGAAGCTGCTTTTCTTTATTCTGGCCCCAGAATAAAGAAACAGGGCACAGACTTGAATCCAGCTGATTGCTCAGATCCAAGCTTAGACAAGCCTAGCTGAGATTAAGCAAACTCCAGGCAACTCAATGAGTGTACAATAAATACTTATTTAAATAAATGTTTATTTTCATCAGGCAAGTTTTGAGGTAATGTGTTATGTAGCAGTGTTGTAGCAATAACTGACTAATGTAGTTATCAGACAGTAGGCAGAAATTAAACATTTTTTTAAAAACAACAGTTTATATAAATCAGGGGCTTCCTTAGTGACTTAGTGGTAAAGAATCTGCCTGCCAATGCAGGAGACGTGAATTTGATCCCTGGATTGGGAAGATCTCCTGAAGGAGGGAATGGCAACCCACTCCAGTATTCTTGTCTGGGAAATCCCACAGACAGAGGAGCCTGGCAGGCTACAGTCTGTGGGGGTACAGAAGAGTTGTACATGACTTGGAAACTAAATAACAAATATAAATCAGACTTGCACAGGCTTTGGAATTCAGGAGCAAAGTTTTGAATACTGGCTCAAATATTTAGAGCTGCTCTATTCTTTATCAATTAAAAGAGGACAATACTATTTCTAACATAAGGTTCTAGTGAGGATGAATTGAGAATTCTCTCCACAAAATGATCTTCTATAAAGGGCTCAACAAAGAATATGGGACATAATGAAAACTCAAAATTAATAGCTACTAGGATTATTTTTATTAAACATTTACTATTTACAAAAGCATCACTACTAACTGAAATTGAGAAGAGAGGGGAAAAGCCTATTTTTGGTGTAGAGTCTGAACTCACTAATAAAACAGAATCACCTGCAAGGCAACATATTTAGTATTGACTGAAGAACATGGCCAAAGGCAATTGCTTTGGAATTAAACACAGGTTTGGAACAGGAATTTATTTTTTGAACACTGCTAAGCACTGACCATACCAAAAAGTCTCTATAAAATTTGATGGATGAGTTCTATTATATACGTAAAAATTAAGGCATGGCCTTATCCAAATGTTGTTCACAACAGGCACTGAAATCCATAACAGGTAGCCCAGAACTCACAAGGGAGGAGAGTTTTCAACCTAAGCTTGTACAATAAGAACAAACACGCAGATAAGCAAATGAATTGCAAGCCAAAGGACTTTGAGCTTTGTACTTGAACACAGGCTAATCTAATTTGACAGAGACCCACCAAATGATTGGAAAAATCAACCAAGTGGTCTACAGTGAATTCGTGAAATTTGTTGAGAACACAGTGTCTCTGAGTTCCTTGACCTAATGCTCTTTTCTGGATGGAGGAGATAAAACAGGTAAATAGTAAATAATGTAAAATTTAGGGATGGGAGAGGGGAGGGAGGCTGAAGAGGGAGGGGATAAATATATAATTATTCGTGTTGTTGTACAGAGGAAACCAACACAATATTGTGAAGCACTTTTCCTGGAATTGAAAAATAAACAAAATAAGAAAGTAAAATTTAGGTGAGTGTGTTCCTTATTTAGTAATGTAGTCATGATTCTCCTTAAAAGCTACAATCCCCCTGGCTGCATGTCTCCCAGATACTGTTTCATGATGATTTTCAAAGGGCAGTACTTCAACTAGTCTATGTCCACATTAGAGGCCATAGAATCACCCAGAAACTGGCAAAACCAATACAACATTGTAAAATAATTAACCTCCAATTAAAATAAATTTATATTAAAAAATAAAATAAAATGTATATCCTGCCCAGCACCAGACTTCCTGATTTATCAGTCTGGAGTGAGGATGGGAACTTCTCTTCCCTACCTCATGCACCAGATGAGGACCACCTCATTGTCAAACAGATGGTGTGAAGACTGTTCTTTGAGGAGCACTGACCTAAACTTAATGGAGCGGGGGTGGGGGCACAAACTAGTGTTTTCTGTGCCTCACAGATTTGTTTTCTTTGGTGGGTGCCAAAATGTATGAAATTTCACACAAAAAAATTTCTAGCTTTCCTTAAAAGAGTTAAGGAGATCCCAGGTGGCTCTTCTGGCTGTAATGCAGGAGACCTGGGTTCCATCCCTGAGTTGGGAAGATCCCTTGGAGGAGGGCATTGGCAAGCTACTCCAGTATTCTTGTCTGGAGAATCCCATGGACAGAGGATCTGGTGGGCTACAGTCCATGGGGTTGCAAAGAGTCAGACATGACTGAGCAACTAGGCATAGGCAATTCCTGAACTGGGTTTCGGGATGACAAATTAACACTCTGGAGAAGTTGCAAGGTGGTCAGTTGGGAGGATCCTGAAAGCATGGAAACAAGAGACCAAAGCTACCATCCTGGTAGGGCAAGATGTTAGGACTGAGGTTCTCAGGCTGAAATCTCAGATCACCTGGCATTAAAACAATCACCAGCACGTTTAAACAATGCATGCAGTGACCTGGACCTTCTGCTAGAGACTTTAAGTAATATTGTTTCTAATCCTCAACCACTCTACAAAGTGGATATTGGATTTTTATTGTAAGATTAAAAATTTAATTGTCAGAATGTTTTACCTAAGGTTTCTCAGCTGGTAAAGGGTGGTGCTGGCTCCCCATTCTTAATGACCCACTGCTTCTCCAATTTGGTATACTAAGGAGGAAGAGGAACACAGGATAAATGTTAAAAGCATTGGGTTGGGATTCAGGAATCACAAAGAATGTTTATGAATCAAAACTTGAAAAAGCAACTAAGAAATGTTTTCCATAACTGAAGTTTGTCATGTCATGTGACTTCCTTTTTAAGAAAATTTTGTTTAAGGAGCTAAGTCAAAGACAATTTGGTGTTCATCTTGGTTATTGAGATCATCCATTATGTATCTTGTAAATTCTAGAATTAATGGAAATTCTTAAAATAAGTGGACTCAATTATTTGTCAAGTTTGGAATATGATTATGTGTCTCCTGATGTCATTATGTTTGTTTGTATGTATGTGTAAAATCATATATCTTAAATTTTGTAGGATATCCCATGGGGTTGCAAAGAATTGGACACGACTGAGCGACTGAACTGAACTGAATCCTCCATTTTAAAAAAAGTTCCCATTATACAGACACACCATTGCAATGGCCTAGAAATTTGAGTTATTCAGCATCTAAATTGGGTATGTGCATGCTTAGTCATGCGCAACTCTTTGTGACCTCATGGACCATAGGCTGCCAGGCCCCTCTGTCCATGAGATTTTCTTGGCAAGAATACTGGAGTGTCTTGCCACTTCCTTCTCCAATTCAGCATCTAAAGTCCATTCTAATTCAACTGTTTTAAAACTAAAAGGGCCACAAAATTCTTTTCAAGATCACATATACTAACCAGGGATATGGAGAAGCTGGTTTCTGATCCACTCATTGTCTGCCACTGATCAGAGTAACAAACAAGAAGTCATGCCATGCAAAAATTTACAGAAGTCAAAATAACTGAATTCTAGACTTGATGTTCCTATTCTGAAAAGAAAAGTGATTACCTCTTTTTTATGCCTCTGTAAGTAACAGGATTGAAAATAACTTCTGCAAGTCTTTTCAGTTCCAAAACTCTATCAGACAAAAAGAATTATTAACTTATCTTATGAGGAGGAAGACAATCACTCCAAATCTCTTGTAAATAGAAAGCATATAACTGAAACCTTAAGGCAAATGTATTTCTTATGAAATTTGTGAATAATGACTTTTGAACTATTTTGTTCACATGATGGAACTGCAAGCACAGGCCCTCAACTTAAGTTCCTAAAATTCACTAATATTTCAACATATGGTTCTATGCTATTTGTGAATATACAGAGGATTGCATTTTGCTGCTTCCTTGAAGTGAATCATGTTAATGAAATATGATTGTAAGTGACATGGGATACCTTGAGGTCAAAGTACTTAATTGCTGGGGCTCAATTTTCTAACCCTCTCATTTGTCATCCCTTGGGTGGTTCAAGTATGAGATGCTAAGTCTTCCACTGATATGGGTCCCTACGAGACTCTGTAGAGCTCAGTATCTCATTCAGTCTGCACTTGGCATAACCTAAATAGGAAGACCAGGTCTCCCGCACTGCAGGCAGATTCTTTATCGTCTGAGTCAACAGGGAAGTGGTCTAGGAAGACATACTGCACGAGTGAGACCCACAGCATGAGAAATATATATAGCATGAATGTCAGAATATCAGAGTTCATTTCTTCCCACAGCAAAAATCAGTGTGTGATGTGTATGGTAGAGCAGCATCATTATCACTTGGGAGATTATTAAAAATATAGAATCTCAGGCCCCAGGTCACAACTACTGAGACATAGGCTGCAGGTGATTTGCACACACAGTTGGAGAAGCACTGAGAGTCTATTCTGACTTATACAACCCTTAACTTTGTCCAATGTATTGGGTTGGCCAAAAGGTTTGTTTGTACCATCTTATGGAAAACCTTGAGTGAACTTTTTGGCCAGCCCCATAGATATATATTTGAAATATCTAGCTTTCCCTAATTATCATGACTATCTCTACTTAAGGATCTTTTTCATCAAGTTTTCAAAGCAGTCTCACAAATACGACAAAGCCAACAAAGAAATAACTGAAATACATCATGGCGGCACTGCCTCAAAATATACCTAACAGTATGAATATTCTCTATTCCTATCTCAAAGAATTGGGAAAGGGAAACACATATAAATATCTTACTCATAAAAATTTGCTAACAATCTCCGATAAGATGAATAGTTTGGCTTCAGATTATCACAAAGGAAATGTTTCTCTCTGCAACAGAGGTAACTATATCTTAGTGACAACATAGCCCATAATGTTTTTTTTTAAAGTCTGTTATCTCAGGTATCCATTCATTTTTTTATTCAACAACTATTTTTAAAATATCTATTATGTGCTTGGACTATTTTTGTTGTGTATCGTAAAGGTCTTATAGCATAAAATTTACCAGTTTGGCCATTTTAATGTATAAAATTCAGTAGCATTTGACATATTCACAGCATTGAACAAACATCACCACAATCTAGCTCAATAATATTTTCCTCACTCCAAAAGGAAACCCCGATTTTTAGGCAGTAATTCGCTATTCCTCTCTCCCTGTAGCCCCTGGCAACCACTATTTTACTTTATGTCTGTATGGATTTGCCTTTTCTAGATATTGTATATAAACGTAATCATACAGTATAGACCCTTTGTGATTAGCTTTTTTCACTTAGCATAATGTTTTTCAGGTATGACACTTGTAGTATGTCAGTACTTTATTTCTTTTTATGGTTGACTTTCCTGGTGGCTCAGATGGTAAATAATCCACCTGCAACGTGGGAGACCTGGGTCTGATCCCTGGGTTGGGAAATTCCCCTGGAGGGGGGCATGGCAACCTACTCCAGTATTCTTGCCTGGAGAAGCCCCATGGACATAGAAGCCCGGTGGTTACAGTCCATGGGTCACAAAGAGATGGACATGACTGAGAGACTAAGCACATCATTGGATGGATACACCACATTTTGTTTACACACTCCTCATTGATAAACATTTTGGATTGTTTCCCCATTTTTGTTGTTGTTGTTTAGTTGCTATGTCATGTCGATCTCCTTGTGACCCCATCGACTGCAGTGCACCAGGCTTCCCTGTCCTTCACTATCTCCTGGAGTTAGCTCAAATTCATGTTCATTGAGTCAGTGATGCCATCCAACCATCTCATCCTCTGTCATCCCCTTCTCCTGCCTTCAATTAAAAGATGCTTGCTCCATGGAAGAAAAGCGATGACCAACCTAGACAGCATATTAAAAAGCAGAGACATTACTTTGCTGACAAAGGTCCATCTAGTCAAAGCTATGGTTTTTCCAGTAGTCATGTATGGATGTGAGAGTTGGACTATAAAGAAACCTGAGTGACGAAGAACAGATACTTTTGAACTGTGGTATTGGAGAAGACTCTTGAGAGTCCCTTGGACTACAAAGATATCCAACCAGTCCATCCTAAAGGAGATCAGTCCTGGTGTTTATTGGAAGGACTGATGCTGAAGCTGAAACTCCTATAGTTTGGCCACCTGATGCGAAGAGCTGACTCATTTGAAGAGTCCCTAATGCTGGGAAAGATTAGGGCAGGAGGAGAAGGGGACGACAGGGGATGAGATGGTTGGATGGCATCACCTACTTGATGGACATGGGTTTGGGTAAATTCCGGGAGTTGGTGATGGACAGGGAGGCCTGGTGTGCTGCGGTTCATGGGGTCGCAAAGAGTCGACATGACTGAGCGACTGAACTGAATGCAAATTTAATGTACAAGCAGGTAAATTAACCTGTTTACATAATATTCAATTCATGAGGCATGAGAAACCTGCTATTTCTCCATCTTTCTGCCCAGAGCATCATCATAAACATGGTGGTTCAGAGATCACTCATACATTGCCACAGGCTGTCTCTGGTACTCCTGATTTTAGCTCTACAAATGTGAATGTCTTCCAAAGTATAGGGTTTATTGACAGCTAAGACGGAAGATGTGTGCCTGAGGCTTGTAGAAAGCCAATGGTCATCCTGTGAGACTGAGGGCATTAAAACCAAAATAAAGCAGCAAACACACAGGAATTTTGCTTAAATAAAGCAAAGACTGATAGTCAAGAGTCACTAAGGTTTCTGATCTTTCAAGCCAGTCTTCACTCAGTGCATCATTAGCTATCACTGCCTAATGAGATTTATCCTGTAACAGAACTTGATTTGCATGACTATGCTGGTGTAGATTACCCATGAGGGACAGACTTTGGAAGCTGAGATACAGAAAATGGTAGATTAGCCATTAAAATGGCCACAACTAAGACAATTCTCTGTTCCTCTATGGACAGCATCACAGTCCGTAGCAGCATCACAATGTTTGATTTTTTTCCATTTTGCACGTAGCTTGGAACCAACATCCATTTACTCTTCGCCATCCTATATGGTTTTTATTTCATTATATTCCGTCACTCTTCTTGGTTTCCCACACGCTCTCTTTTCCCCTTAGCTTTCATGCCATCGTTTCTTACCATTAAGTTCTAATTTCTAGTTCAGTTTCAGTTGTGTCTGGTCTTGGGATCTGCAAGGCTATACATGCATTCATTATATAGAGAGAGCTTATTCTCTGAAATGAAGAAATAAAAAGTGTCTGGACATTAGTTTTATCTGTGAGTTGCTTCTCAGGCATAGTGAATTTCAAAGCAACCTGCACAATAAAAAATGGGTAATGTAACTGTGCTTCATGTTAACCTGCTGGTTTACACAAGAAGTCCTTGGGAAATGCCCTAAATAATTTGTGATAATCTGCCAAAGTTGAAATGTGCACAGGGCAGTCACATCAGTTTGTTACCTCAGAAAACAGCTGAAATGCTTCAACTAGCTTCCTGACCCAGCAGACACTTTTCTCAGCAATTTCAGCTCAAGGGGCTTCAAAGCTGTGTAATAACTACTTTCCCCAAACATAAATCTGAAACTAAATAGGATCATCAAGAAGAAGAGACTGTCCTTCTGAAACTGGGTACCAATTGCTGTGTTCAATAAAAATAGCATCTTAGCCAACATCAAAAGCAATTTTATGAAATTGGTAATTTCAACACAGCCCAGGCCAGACACTGGGGAATGCATTTGTGTGAGTGGCACAAAATCCTGTTGATCACCAACTAGCTGACTCATGAAAACAAGCCATGTGGAAAAATACAAAAGTTGAGGCTAGCTTTCCAGTTAAGCCACATGAGAAAAATGAGATCCTAGGCAGCAAAGAGAAACATCTTTCTACACAAATAGATCATCTATGTTAACAAAGACAAGCTACGAATATGTCCTAGAAGACACCATAGTAACTATGATCAGCTATTTTAATATTCAGATACCTCTATTTAAAATTCATCTCTATCACACAAAAAAACTATAGTATTGGGTTAGCCAAAAAGTTCATTTGGATTTTTCCATAACATATTATAGAAAGAGTGACTGAACTTTATGGCCAACCCAAATGATAGTTATCAAGGATTTGGGGGATGTCTAGTTTGTAGGTTATCCTGGTCCATTTATTTCTCTTGATAGAGACTGATAGAACTAAAGGCAGACCTATGAACTGCTTTAAGTAATATGATCTACTTGGAAATATCTCAATGAAAAGTCCTATCATCATTTCTTTTTTAAAGATTTTTGTGTGTGTCCCATTTTGAAAGACTTTATTGAATGTGTTACAATGTTGATTCTGTTTTCTATATTCTGGTTTTGGACCATGAAGGCTATGAGATCTTAGCTCCCCGATCAGGGATCAAACCCACACCCCCTTCATTGGAAGGCGAAGTCTTAACTACTGGACCGCCAGGGAAGTCCCAAGTCCTTTCATTACTGAGAGAGAGGCTGGAGGTTTTCAAACACTTTAGTTATTATAAACAAATAATATTCAGCTTTATACAGGGCAATAACAACACTTCAACTAATACCCTTTGTTGACTACTTATTTGGTACCCAGCTCTATGTCATGGATATATTTGAATTAACCCAGGCAGCAGTGGTAAAGAACTCACCTGCCAATACAGGAGACCTAATAGACATGGGTTCGATCCCTGGGTTGGGAAGATCCCCTGGAGGAGGGCACGGCAACCCATTCCAGTATTCTTGCCTGGAGAATCCCATGGACAAAGGAGCCTGGCAGGCTACAGTCCATGGGGTAGCAAAGAATTGGACACAATGAAGCAACTTCACATGCACACACATTTAACCTTCTCAACAAACCTGTGAAGTTAGTATTGGTATCTCCATTTTACTGATAAGAGAATTAAAACTTAGTAATGTTAAGTATTTAGAACAGAATTTCAGGCTGGTAATAGCTGGTGAAGCCAGTACTCAAACCCAGGATGGTCTAACATCAGGGCTGCTGCTTAACTCATATTGTCCCTCCTTGGTTAAAAATCCATTTTGGTTTCAAGACCCAGGGACTGAAGCCAGGTCTCATGCACTGCAGCTGGATTCTATACTGCCTGAGCCACCAGCAAAGATTTTATAAAGTTTCCTTCTCACTAAAACCAAGTGATAGGCCCAAAACTCTTTTATAAAAAAAAAAGTCTCCCTGTTAATACCAAAATATTCTGTTAATATAAAATTGACATTCTGTTAATATCAAAATATTCAAATATAGCAGTTTGGGCAACATAGTCTATAGTCTTGAAATCCTGTATTTGAAGATGCCCAAACTCTGGAGAAGAAAATGGCAACCCACTCCAGCATTCTTGCCTGGAGAATCCCAGGGACGGCGGAGTCTGGTGGGCTGTTGTCTATGGGGTCGCACAGAGTCGAACACGACTGAAGCGACTTAGCAGCAGTAGCAGCAGCAAACTCTGTTTTAATGTTTTTGGGTTTGTCACACAGCATCTCTCAGTCCTATGTCTTCATCTTTTCAAAGGAAATGATAATATCTGCTTCCCAGAGTTGTGAGGATTAAATGAGAGAATATCCATAAATACATCTGCTAATGTGTGTATCAAGTAATAAGAACACTTTAAATTTTAATTTTATTCCTTCTGTCTGATCATTCTTTTATATTCCATGATAAAGAAGCTCATTGTTTTTTAAACATCAGATCCTGATAAATTGCTGAACATGTAAAGGGTGGCATAGACTGAAGAATCGCATGGACAGAGGAGCCTGGTGGGCTATAGTCCATGGGGTTGCAAAGAGTCAGACACGACTGAGCACTGAGCATGCATACATGGCATAGACTGAGCACAGTTATGCAGGGCAAGAGAAAGAGTTTGTTGAATGCAAACTCTCAGGTAAAGTCACCCCAGGCTGATATGAATATGTAGACAATTTGAATGGGAAATAACTCTGTGACACAAAAAAGATCTGTGAACCCAACCAATTCCCAATAGCTCTTAATCTGCCTATTCTATTTTAACTGACTCCCCTTCCTAGGCTTAATTTCCAAATGTAATTGTCAATGACACAAGGCAAAATCTGCAGCAACTACAGCTCATTAAAAACAATGACATATTTTTAAATGTGAACATGTGATACAAGGCACACTTCACAAGTAGGTTTCCTTCACCGCTGGCATAAGCTAACAGGAAACCCAATGTTCTCTATCAGCTTGGAAACTGCAATTTCTTGTTTGTCATAGGCAAATAAGAAAATAAGCAACTTTGGGAAAACAGCACTTTGGGATTTAAAAGGACAGGAATTTCTGCTAGACCCTTTAGTTACATTTTCTTTGGAACTGTCATTTTCTTGCATGCTCAAACTTTTTCAGTTCAGTTCAGTCGCTCAGTTGTGTCCGACTCTTTACGACCCCATGAATCACAGCACGCCAGGCCTCCCTGTCCATCACCAACTCCCAGCGTTCACTCAGACTCACGTCCATCGAGTCGGTGATGCTATCCAGCCATCTCATCCCCTCTTGTCCCCTTTTCCTCCTGCCCCCAATCCCTCCCTGCATCAGAGTCTTTTCCAATGAGTCAACTCTTCGCATGAGGTGGCCGAAGTACTGGAGTTTCAGGTTTAGCATCATTTCTTCCAAAGAACACCCAGGGCTGATCTCCTTCAGAGTGGACTGGTTGCATCTCCTTGCAGTCCAAGGGACTCCCAAGAGCCTTCTCCAACACCACAGTTCAAAAGCATCAATTCTTCGGTGCTCAGCTTTCTTCACAGTCCAACTCTCACATCCATACATGACCACTGGAAAAACCATAGCCTTGACTAGATGGACCTCTGTAGGCAAAGTAATGTCTCTGCTTTTTAATATGCTGTCTAGGTAGGTCATAACTTTTCTTCCAAGGAGCAAGTGTTTTTTAATTTCATGGTTGTGATAGGGACAGAATAAAGAGACAAAGTAGGTGATTAAACAGTTAATCCCACTATGGGATTGTAAGTAAAAACAAAAAACAAAAAACCAACTTTGTGAGACCCCTGAAAATTAACAATTAGTCAATAGTCAAGAAAGTAGACTTGCTTTACCACAAAACCTTGCAACAGAAGCGTGTGACATGCCCCCAAACAGTAAATCAATGTTGACATAAGAACTGCATCCTGCCCAGTGAGTTCAGTAAGTTAATGCTCCCTAGGACATATTCTCTGTGCACTCATAAAAAAACAGTAATTTATGGACCTAGCTTGGCCATGTATGGACAACCTGGAGGAGAAGCTTGGCCATGTATGGACAACCTGAAGGTGGAAGCATGATGTCTACTCAGGAAAGACAAAGATGTTCTTCTTCCCTTTCCCACTTTTCCTTTGATTATAAAACTGTAGCCCCATAAGTTCTTGGGTTGCAGCATTTTTCACCTGCCTGCTTGTAAACCTCAGTTCAGTTCAGTTCAGTTCAGCCACTCAGTCGTGTCCGACTTTTTGCGACCCCATGAATCACAGCACGCCAGGCCTCCCTGTCCATCACCAACTCCTGGAGTTCACTCAAACTTATGTCCATCAAGTTGGTGACACCATCTAGCCATCTCATCCTCTGTCGTCCCCTTTTCCTCCTGCCCCTAAACCCTCCCAGCATCAGAGTCTTTTCCAATGAGTCAACTCTTCACATGAGGTGGCCAAATACTGGAGTTTCAGCTTTAGCATCATTCCTTCCAAAGAAATCCCAGGGCTGATCTCCTTCAGAATGGACTGGTTGGATCTCCTTGCAGTCCAAGGGACTCTCAAGAGTCTTCTCCAACACCACAGTTCAAAAGCATCAATTCTTCTGTGCTCAGCTTTCTTCACAGTCCAACTCTCACATCCATACATTACCACTGGAAAAACCATAGCCTTGACTAGATGGACCTTTGTTGGCAAAGTAATGTCTGCTTTTCGATATGCTGTCTAGATTGGTCATAACTTTTCTTCCAACAAGCATCCTATTCTAACAAATCAATTCTTATCTATCACTTTGCCTCTTGCTGAATTCTTTTCTGCCTTGAGACATAAAGAACTATGGTACTGGAGCTCCTTAGAGCCACCCTACCTGGAAATGACACCGAATGGTTTCAGTTGTTTGAATCCACACATGTGGAAACCCCAGATATGGGGGACTGACTGTATATTTTTTTTATTAGGTATAAGATCATTTTAAATGAATTGCATTTACTATGTCATAATTATGGCCATAAATCTTTTTAAAAATACCCACAAAATTATGGTTAATATTACTAACTTGTCTTGATGACAAAGTCTCTACATTTTTCTCATTTTCCCCATTTCATTTTGGCAGAGCAAAATCTTCACCATGGACCAGCACTTCCAAGAAGGGACTTGGGTTTGGAAAGCCTAAAGCTTATGCAATTTGTGAGTGGAGAGAGCTGTTTAAGAAAAATACAAAATTAGGCAGGAAAGGTGATGTTTATTGAGAATCAGAAAAAAAAATGCAAGGATTCCTGGAGTCTTAGAGATGGAGGTGTCCCTTTTTCTGATATTCCTTTAGGCACTTTATCAGAAATGCTTAGACAGAAATTACTCCTGATTGAAATCTGGCACCCCCTCCCCACCTGGAACACAATGCAGGGGTCTGTGCAAATGGAGAGTTCCAAAGCATGGTTTCATTGGTTTCACAGTAAATCCACCAAGTGCTGGCATTTGATAAACATTGCCTTATGTCATGCTGCTTCTGAGAATTATTTTTCAAGAAATGAATTCCAGCTGATCTCACAGGCTAAAGGAATAAACAAATATTTGTACCATTTGGTTCAACTTCAATCTCTGATACTTGGTTATTCTTTCCCCTTCCCTTTCAACTTAAGACAACTATGGGCATGTCAGCCTTGAAAAATAATCATTTTTACAGCCCAGATTACCTAGCTCCGTATATGAGGACAGGCAATTTAATACATTTTGGCCAAAGAACTGTCAATCACTGACCTGCTCTTAACTTAGATGGCCCTACTTCTTTTGTGTATAAAATTCAATGTTTTGTTTGGTTTGGTTTCTGACTGTCCCCAGTTTTTCTTTGCATTTGTGTTGGCTCCTATTTCCTGTCTCTTCAACCTGTTTCCAAGTTCTAGCCACTTGAATCTATTCATTTCAATGAATTTTACACAGCTGGGTAGGTCTGCAGGTGGTCGCTAATGTGTTACACAGGTGGCTGCATAAATCCTGATCCATTTCGTCTGGAGGAGATAGCATCTCTGCCAGGGATGCATTTACTTTATCTGGATCTAGGGAAGAGAGTCTGTTCAGAGTGAAGCCAATGTTTAAGGTGAGATGAAATTTGGCAAAATTGTCTTAGAATTTTCCGTACAATTAATTTTTCAAAACACCTTTTAATATAAGCATTGGTACCCCTTCCAAGGCATTATAAATATTGATTATAGATTCCCAGCTGGCCCTGATTTTCCTCAAGGTAAATGAGGCCCTGTAATACAATGGGAGGAACTGAGGCTTCTTTAACTCACTTGATTTACTTAATTCTTGTCCGAACTCTAACGATATGAACTTGACTGGGCAAGTCATACCACTTCTCCAGATCTGCAGATGCTAATATAGTGGAAGCACTGATATCTTAGTGAGAATTAACTAACAGAATGACTTTCTGGATATCTTGAGTGAAGTGTGTATCTTTCTAAAGGAATATTATGGTTGTGAGAAGAACAGGAAGACATGGTGCAAACTCAGCAAATCTTATGGAAGCGTTATTCTTACTAAAAGATTGAGCTGTAAGTACTTTACTTAGCAGGTAGGTTAAACTTCTCTTTTGTAGTAAAGCAATGACAGAGTTGGAAGAAAAATATAAATGCATTCCATAAAGGTACCTAGTAGGAAAATTTGGCTTGTGGCTCCAAGCCCATGAAATTAGAAAAGTAGCCTTCTCTGCCATTAGGCATTGTTCATAATGCTCGTCTATATTTATAAGATATTCTGTGATGTTCTGGAACAATCTTTACACATGGCTATGGAAAAAGATCTCTCTGCTTTTGATAATGGATATAGCTAAAATATATTTACTTATATTACAATATAAAATATTGACTTCCCCAATGGCTCAGTAGTAGAGAATCCGCCTGCAATGCAGGAGACACAGGAGTCATGGGTTCAATCCCAGGGTCAGGAAGATCCCCTGGAGGAGGAAATGGCAACCCAGTCCAGTACTCTTGCCTGGAAAATCCTGCGGACAGAGGAGACTTGTGGGCTACAGTCCACACAGTAACAAAGGGCTGGACACGACTGAGCATGCAGGCACAATACATAGCTAAAATAGGGCTTTCCAGGTGGTGCTAGTGGTAAAGAACCTGCCTGCCAAGGTAAGAGACATGAGATGCGGGTTCAATCCCTGGGTCAGGAAGATACCCTGGAGGAGTATATGGCAACCTACTCCAGTATTCTTGCCTGGAGAATCCCATGGACAGGAGCCTGGCGGGCTACACTCCATGGGGTCACAAAGAGTCGGACTTGAAGGAAGTGATTTAGCAGGCATAGCTGAAATGCAAAGGGACTTATCTTAAGACAGAGATGTATCTTTTACTGATGGGAATTTGGAAACTGTTAGGAAAGGAGAAACGAATTTCTCCCTCTCTGCCTCCACAGTATCTGTAGAAGCATCTCTCTCCCCTCTATGGTCCTAGACTCTGTTGTAGATGCCAAGTGATGCTCTAGTTGATTTTGTGTATTAGATTACATAGACTTTGTAATAGCCTTATAAAGTAGGCCACATTAGCTCCTATTTTTAAAGAAAGAGACCTAAGAAAAGAGAAGCAAATTGACCTGCCTACATAGCACAGCCAGTGAGAGGCATGTCAGAGGTTTGAGCCCAGACTGTCTGGTCCTGGAGCTCAGTCTCAACTGTGTGGTCCATGTTGCCTCCACTGTAGAAGAAACATGGATGCTTCTGGTCATGCTCCAGGAGGAGATCGATGAGGTAGACCTTCTTCAGCTCCTCCCTAGGGCCTTCTCTCTTTGTTCTCTTGGGAAGGGGGGTTCTTATGTGATGGGAGAATTCAGAGGAAGAAAAGGAGCAGGAACCCTTCTGGTTCCCACTGAGGAAGAGCCTGTTTTCGGGGTGTCATCTCGAGATCCTGCCTCTGTGGGGCAACCTTGGGTTCTGGTGAATATAGGTGTGAGAGAGTCTTTAGAACATGGTTTTCATTGGAAAACTGGTCACAGAGGCTGAGTAAGAGGTGAGAAGCTAAAAGAAAATGGAGATCAGGAGCAGCAGGGAGCCCCCTCTGGGCCTGGGTCAGAAGAGTGAAAGGAGGTGCTTTCACAGGGGCCTCAGTTCCAGAATCTACCATGGCAGGTGTTTTCAGCAGGGTCTAGGACTATGGAGGGGAGACAGCTGCTGCCAAAGATATTGTAGAGACAGGGAGGGAGAAACTCTTGTTTCTTCTTTCCTAACACTTCCGGACCTCCTGTTACTTGAAACTAGCTAGCACCGGAGCCAGGACAATGTAGCCTCACTACACAGACAGGGCAAAGGAGGGTAATGCATGGATCTGAGGACAGAAAGAGCTGGGACCCACACGTAGGCATGTTCAACATAAAGGGAAAGACACAAAGAAGCCAGATTGTGGCCATGTATCTAAGCCTTGTTCTCAGCTTGGCTGTATCATTAATAAAGCTAAAGTGGTATTATGATCTTCATGTATATAACTTAAACCTCAATTGACTTGGAATTTGGGAGATAAGAGAAAGGGCTTAATTATTATCCTCTGTCCCCAAATTTGCAGTTAAATTGTAAGCACAGAAGGATTTGTTTTGCATATATATACACTCACACATATACACACACACACAAATATACATATATGCATACACAAATGCACACATATACGTATATATTCAAATTGGACATAAAGTATTCAAGTGAAATCATTTTAGAAGAAACACTGTCTTAGTAGTATTCTCATTACTTGCTTTATCAAAGCTAACAACCATTCTAATGTTACTATGAAAAATACCAATTATTTTTATGATAATGAAGACTTTAAATAGCTCAGTAGGATAAATTGGATCCAAACCATGGCTTAGCTAGTTCCTTCTATCTTTGGAATACTAAACCAGAATGAAGGATTTTAATCCTTCTAATACAGAAATGTCTCTTTTGAACTTTAAAGAAGAAAAACGATACTTATTCTGTTGTGAGGATGATGAATTAATTTTGAAATGGGGATGTGGAAAAATGATTTTTACCCGAGGGACAAAGCCCAGAGTGAATTTAACTTTGTCAAAATCCTTAGTGGTAAGAATGACAGATACCACTAATGCATGTGTAGGTGATACTGGATAAAACCTGACTACTTTTTTTTTTAAATCAGTTGCCCACACTCCTTAATGCTTTGGATGGACCCTCTGGGTCAGGGTTTCCTAGCCTTACAGTACTGACATTCTGGGGTACATAGTTATTTGTTGGCTGTGGGCTGTCCTTTATAAGATGAGATGCTTCACACCATTCCTGGTCTCTACCCACTGGATTCCAGTAATCCTCTCCGTTCAGTCATGACAACAATGAATCCAGACATCATCAAATGTCCTCTGAGGTGGTGGTGGGGGAATGGGGCAAATAACCCCCAGCGGATAATTTATGTTGTAGATATTGTGTTGGCCAAAACGTTTGCTTGGGTTTCTCCGTAAGCTGTTTCAGAATGACCAGAAGGACATTTTTGGCCAACTCACTATTTATAGTTATCTCACTTGTACTATTACTGGTTGTGACTGTTTATACTTCTCTCGAATTAGTTTGATTTCGAGCTTTAAAAATCATACACACTGAACTGGATTCTACTAGAAGTAACATCCAAGGATCAAATCTCTTTGTAGGATTCAATCTTTTTATAGCTATTCCTTACATGTTCTTAAATTGAACCAAAAATTAGGCTTCAGTATGGCTAATGGGAGCCAAGATACCTCAAGTAAAATGGATTTATTTGCTGAGGACACTTTTGTAGGAAGGTAAGAGGAGGAGAAGAAAGAATAATATTCAAATAAAATGCTGTCTTCTGAGGATTTTCCATTAACATAATTCTTTGAAAAATTGGACATTTACCCATGTTATGGGCTTTGTCTTCTAGCTATGAATTTAAATTTGGGGATTCAATTATTTTATTATTAGATGCATTACATGGTGCATCTTTATTGAAGACAACATAATTCAGAAGGCTTAAATTCAATTAATTATCAAGTAAACAAGTGTACCTACACCAGACTACCTTAGAATATTGTAAGCAATTATACGGAAAGATATATTCTTCAGAAGTGCAAAGAACTAGGTAAAAAAAATTTCTCAGTTTTAAAAATATTTATTCTGTCCTATAAAATCTAATGGAAACTGGAAAGGCAAATCAAATGCTCTGTGACAACCTAGAGGGGTGGGATGGGGTGGGAGGTGGGAAGTTCAAGAAGGATGATTCATGTGTCTACCTGTGACTGATTCATGTTTTTGTATGGCAGAATCCAACACAACATTGTAAAGCAACTATCTTCCAATTAAAAATAAATAAATTTCAAAACAGAAAGGAAAAAAAATACTCTGGGAGGAAGAAAAACACAAGAGTAAATCAAAATAGTATAATGTTAGAAAGATGGTCAGAACTGAATCCTTGTGTTTACAAAGCACTATGGCATGACCACAGTTATGTCGCTGTCCTCATGGGTCTTTGTTCCTCAGTGGCAAGATAAGAGAGTCAAAAGACTGCAGAGTAGAGACATGGGAACTTGGTGGGCCATGGGGTGGAGCTCCCAGGCACACGTACAAGTCTGATCTCACCAGCAGGAATTCCTGTGCCTGAGTAATCTCAACATTAGATAGCAAATGAAAGCACCATGTCAAAGATAGAGAGAGGAAAATACATTTTCATAGCTCTAACAGTACTTTTATCCCTATCTGGGGGGAACAAAACCCCTGAATTTTCATTTTACACTGGGCTTCACAAATAAGGTACAAAAGCTGATCATGTAAACAACAGATATTTACAGAGCATCTGGCATCTTCCAGGCACTGTGCTAGGTACAGGCGGCCTAACTGTGAACAAAAGAAAGCACATCTCAGCCCCTGGGGAGTTTGCAATGACTTCAACATTATTACCCACCCTCCCATCCCTGACACTCCTTGTCAAGATTCCTGATAAAGACATTCCCTATATGCTGAAGAGAAATTAGGAAAATCAACTATGTAGGTTGCATTACTAGTTTATCAAATATTCTATTTCTTGTTCCTGGGTATCCTTCCCTGAGGTGAGCTCGGGAGGGGTCATTCAACTTGCGGTAACCAGTGAAATACGGATGGATGTGTTGGGGGTCACTTTGGGGTGCTGTGTGTCCTCAGTCGTGTCCTACTCTTTGCACCCCTATGTAGACTTGCCCGCCAGGCTCCACTGGCTTTAAAAGCCAACATATAGTTCTCCAGGTTTCTGTCCTTTCTGCTGTAGGGACCAGCAATATTCTTCATAGATGTTTGTTCTTTAACCTGGGTCCTGGGAGCCAAGTGACAGAGTAAAGCTGCAGCTGACAAGCAGCCTAATTGAGAAATAAGCCTTGGTTTCAGCAAGTAACTGAGATATAGGGGTTGATTGTTAATGCAGCATCATCTAATCTACCCTCACTAATTTATGGCACTTCACTTGGGGAGAGGAACCTCTCTACAATCCCCAGAGATTTAGCATGAAATTTGAGACCTCTAAACACACAACATCTCTACTTTATCCATAAAATTATTACAGTCTTTTATAGTGAGCACTGGAATCCTTTTTTACAAACAGCTCTCCATTAATCAACTTTACAGCCATCTCCTTCCACAAATTATTGACTCTTCAATGAATATGTATTTAGTTTGATTAATTTTTTGTCCTACATAGTACCATCTATTTCAAATGTTAACTTGGCTGTGAGTCACACTCATGCCACCATCCTACTGTAATGGAAAAATAGAAGGAAATAATGGCAGTATGAGGCTATTTTTCCATTCATCAAAACACTTGTGAAATGTTTATTAACTATGTTCTACTTTTTTCTTCATGTCTTAAGAAAGCAGATTGATAATTGACTCAAGTCATCAAATCAAAATGATGATACATGGTTCTATTTCACTGATTCATTCCATATGTATTTACTGAGACCTACTGTGTGCCAGGCACTGTTGTAGGCACTCAATCCCCCAGTGCCTAATGCAGCATCAGGCATGCACAAAACGGTCACTAAATATTTGTTGAAAAATCTAGGAATTTAATTTTAGTATGAACTCAAACCACCTCATAAAAACTACCAGGTTTTTCAGTACATTTTCTAGACCCATTATTTTTCCTTGTCTGAAAGCAAACACCAAGAAAAGGAGAGAGAAAAGTCCAGAACACTGCAAGCTAGCAACCTCTAAAAGGCAGAACATTATGAGAAACCCAAACATTATAAACACATTATTTTGTGGAAGATTGAAATCCAAAGCAACAAGAAACAGTGTTGGTAGAAAATTAGTTTTGTTTCCTTTTCACTTGAGAGTAAATTATGAGATATTTTAAGGCAGGTGAATTTTCCAAGGCACTGTAATTTTATTTAATCATTTTGATCATTTCTAAGGAAGAACATTCTCTTCGGGGCATGGGGTGGGGTGAGGGGGCAGACCTCCTCCTCATCTCCAGGTAGTGTCCAGTTTGGCAGCTTTACAAGTCAAGCAGTAAAAGACCTATTTAAAATAAACTATTTCAATATGTGCATTAGTATGGTGATGGAGCAAAGTACTTTTTACTCAACTTAGATTAGTGAATCCCTCATTTAATTACAACTGGAAAGGTTAGAAACTTTTTATCGTACACACATATTCTCTGGGAATTATCTGGCTCTGAAATATAATTAATCATCCTCTGTCATGCTTTCATTATATGTACTGCTCTCCAGAGCCTTTGCTTTCTTGTTTCTTCATTCATATTCCTCTGACCTTCCTCCTCACTGTTACCACAGACCTCAGGTGAATTTCGTCAACTGCTCAGAAATGACTAGATATTGTTAAACCCATTTGTCAACCACATTATCAGCTCACAAACATGAGATTTCTGCATATGTTTAGCCTTTCCTATACATAGCAGTCCAAGTATTAACATGGATGGCATCTGTCAATGTTGACAAAAATTAAATTTCCAAACTACTGTAAATAATAAAGCAGTCATATAAAGATTATTTCTCTGGAGCATAAGCTACCAGTAAACACGATTTGCATATTGTGCTTACAGCTGTTTCAACATGAGCTGCTTGCTGTGGTTCATTAAAATGATTTGATTTGTCAGATTCTAGGATAGTTGAAAGTTTGATGTGGAACTGTTTAAAAGGAAGTTTAGTGAAGTTTTTTATTTATTTTTTTGAGCTGTTCACATCTGGTATAAGGAGAATAAAGTTAACTGAGTAATGTATCTTCAGGAGAAATCATTAGAGTTTTAAGGCTTGAGGATTCATCATTAACTCAATGTAAAGGCCTTAGGACAAACCAAGTTCTCTGTCCCACCAAAGCTCATGTATTTTCCACACACATCTCATGGAGTTGGATGGCCAGGATACCATTCCCAACTCAATGTGAGAGGACATCATAGCTTGCCAGGCCAAGAACTGACCATGAAGGAGCCAAGCATGTGTTTACCGACCTGGGAACCATATAGACTCGTCTCTGAGAATTTCCCGTGAAGCTGATTTAATGTGGCAATTCTACAGCTCTATTGCATCACTTTCCAATCAGAAATCATAGAATCTAATTGCTTGGTGAACTGTTAAAAGACATGTGCATTGGTACTCTTCCCTAGAAACAGCAGGACTTTTAGATAAACCACAGTAAGTGTGGTTTTCATGATTTTCAGGGAAGAATATTACATAGTTTCTTACTTACTGAAGTCCTCTTTAACAGAGAAAGATAATTTTTCATGTCTATTTGATGATTTTCTTGATATACTGTATTCTCCATTCATTGTTGATATATACATACATATTATATGTATAATTATCACTGTCAATGCCTAATTATCCTGAGAACCAGGAATGACCCAAGTATAATTTTAGCCAACTCTTTCAAACTATGGACCCAAGTATGACTTTAGATATTATTTGTGATCTTTTCTATGCTAAATCTTCTCTTGTTTCATTAAGAAAAAGGGGACAGGTTAAACTCTCTTATCATAGGTCATATATTAAAAAAAAAAAAACTTTTAGTGTTTTGAATAAAAAAGTGCTTGCTAGGCATATTTACAAGTGAAGTAACTAATATTATTGGCAAAGTGACTTTCATTCATCGATGAGTTGCTAGTCTAAACAGCGTGTGTGTGCACAATCCTCCACGTGTGTGTACTGTAATGTTTTCTCTTTCAAAAATCAATCCTGTCGAAAGAAAAAATTTGCCAACCTTTTCTTATCCAATAATATGTGATTCTGATGTAAGAATTATTTGTAGACACTTAATGTGTGGAACATTAATATCAGGAAAATGAGAGCACAGGGAACTGAGGAAGTGGCAGGAACGGTTATGTGCAGATTGGATGAGTTTGCTGTAACTCTACTGTAAAATGGCAGATATTGATTTCCTTTATGAATAAAGTATCCAAATAAAACTCAGCTCTGAACATATGACCAACTCCTCTGTGAAGAGGAACAGGTGTTCCTATTTGAATTTTATAAAGAAACCTGCATTTGTCTATTCACCCACATGTCAGCTATTGCTATCTAATTGGACCATGTGTTCAGCATACAGGGTTGTTTCTTCCTAAAGATCTTTCGTAGGCAATCACAGGAAAAAACAATGGTCAAACACCAAATTCAACAAAACCCTAAAATCTAGGAAAATAAGCAAAAATTGGAGTCATGTTCATACTCTGCAGGAATACATGAGAATAATGGAGTGGAAACTGTGGTTTTGCTTAATGTTGAGAAATGGATTCCTTCCTACATTTCTAGTTATTTCCATAATCAAACATGCAAGGCACAATTGTTATTTCTGCAGGCTAATATTTACATTCTTTTCTTAAAGGGAAAAACATCTCTCTACTCCTAGTCCACAGGCTTCTACTGAAACTGACTTTAATCCCAGGCCCTCAGAGTAGAGGCAAGGGTCATCAGAATAGTCCATGCCCCAGTCATAGCGACTGACTTACGCAAATGATTCACGTCATGCCATCAAGGGTCAAAAAGATTAACTTTTGGGACTTTTTTGGTGTTCTTTTCAGGATATACACATTTGTCCAGGTTGTACCCTGAAGAAGGGCATTATATCTGAGAGGGTCCCATTTATATTCATACATCTTCATTATTTTGACCTTTCTAAAATTTTATCATAACTTTGTTAACTTCAGCATAAGTGATTTATATATTTATTTTAACAATTTGAGGGCAGATGGAACAAGGATGTCTTGCTCTAAGAAAATCAGCATATTTGGACAAGTTTCAAACAGATGAAAGTAAGACTACTGTTCTAACAGTGTGGTTATAGATCATTATGCTTTGGCTTATGAAGGAGAAGCAAGTAGGAGAAGGGAAAGACTACCAACCTAGTATCAGCAAAAATAATGTGTGATTCTAAGCAAGGAGCTTAAAAAGCAGATAGATTCTGAGGTACGAAACACACTATACTTCCAAAATTATTCACTTACTAATATATTTGTGTAATATGAATTTAGTATGACATTTTAAACAAAACTAATGCTATAAGTAACATGGTGAGCAATCAAAATTCAGCATATATAAAGCACTTGGAAAAAATAAATTATTTGAAGAGAAATGAAGTAATGTTTTAAAAATATATACAATTGAAGGCGCATAAATGTCAAATATTTTAGCATTAACATTCATTTTCCAGCACAGAAAATGTGAAATTCATTTCAAATATGAATACCATGATTGTACCTTCTATAACTCAAAACTAAAGTTTAAAATACGTTTTTCATATACTATATTTAACATGAACATAAATTACCTTAAAAGTGCAAGTTTATAGTAGCTTATGTTACTGTTTGATTAGATGTAATGTGAACATTTGACATGAACATGAACTACTCCGACAACGTAAAATATAAACTTGAACCTGAGGACCATGGTAAGGACTGTAATAATGAGGAGAACTCAGAATATGAGGCACTAACTGTACACACACAGTTTTCTAACATTTATAATGTACCCTGTTAAAAAGTATGAAAATATTGACCAGAAAAAAATTTTCACATACTTTTATTTTAAAACAGGATATTGTTAACTTGGTAAATATTTGTCACTGTTCAATAATATGATTCCTCAAAGCGAACACTACTTATAGTCTCCACTATCACTAGAAAGATGGTGAAGTCTATGGTTTGTTGGTACAGATAGCCTTTGAAACAACTCTATTTTGTTTTTCTGAAAGGAAAACCTGTAATTGTGTATAGTGTAGTAGGGAGAGTCGCTCAGTCATGTCCGACTCTGCGACCCTGTGGACTATAGCCCATCAGGCTCCTCTGTCTGTGGAATTCTCTAGGCAAGAATACTAGAGTGGGTTGCCATTCTCTTCTCCAGGGGATCTCGCTAACACAGGGATAGAATTCATGTATCCTGCCTTGCAGGTAGATTCTTTACTGTCTGAGCCACCAGGGAAGCCCAAATACAATTCAAGTTTCTTTGGATTCTTAATCTTTATGATTAAAACATTACACATGTTGCTTTACTATTTTCAACAGTATGATTTGTTTTAATTTTTGCAGTGTTTTATGTATGTTCCAATAATTATTACTGTTAAATCATCCACCAACTTTAGAAATTTCCTTGAGAAAGGGGTACCTTTTTCTAACTTGCACAAATGTGCCATATGGGCTGGCAGCAGCCTTGACTACTGTGGAAGTAAACTTCCTCATTTCCACTGACATGAAAGAGAATGCATAATGCCTGGAGCTGCTAGAACTCCCCACCTGCCATGTTAACACCAAGGAAGTGGAGTGTAGAAATGGAGAGAAAAACTGGGTCTGGATGATATAATTTGAGCACTAGATCAAGCCTCCGTTAGAGCCATCCCTCCAATCTGTTTAATTTTCTGGGCTGATGCATTTATTTATCTTACTTTATATTTTTCACCAAGCAGATTTAAGTGGAAAATTGTCAATGCTAACAAAAATCTGTATGATACAAATTCCATAAAGAGTATTTATGCACAAACAATGATTTCTGGTGGCTAGAGGAAAACTGTTAGGTAAATTTGTCCTAGAGTCTCCCATTGTATGACTATGTTTTTTTTTTTTTTTTCACATTTAATGACATGGTTTTGTTGTAAGACAAACATGAGTTCAAATCTGTCTAAGCTATTTATGAGTGCTGTGGCACTGAGAGGTTGTGAAAGTTGAAAAGAATGAAATAATGCCATTTGTAGTAACATAGACAGACCTAGAGATCGTCATACTAAGTGACAGAAGTCAGAAAAAGACAAATTTCATGATACCACTTATATGTGGAACCTAAGAAAATGATACAAATGAACTTATTTACAAAACAGACACAAAGACACAGAAAATAAATTTATGGTTACCAAAGCGGAAATGTGGGGGAGGGAGGGATAAATTAGACATCTGAGATTAACACATACACACTGCTATATATAAAACAGATAATCAACAAGGAGGGACCTACTATATAGCACTTAGAACTCTATTCAATATTCTGTAATAACCTATATGGGAAAAGAATCTGAAAAAGAATGGACATATATATATATGAACAACTGAACCACTTTGCTGTATACCTGAAACTAACACAATATTGTAAAACAACTGTACTCTAATATAAAATAAAAGCTTACTTTAAAAACTGAAATAATTTAGTCATAATACTATAGCTTTCTTTCCTCTTTAAGATACTAGAGTATTTGTACATATTATGGTTATGCTACTCTTGAAGAATAAAATTACTACTGCTATTGACAAATATTTCTTGAGCATTAACACTATGTTTAGTACATTCTACACTGAGGATATGGTGGTGAACAGACTAGACAAGATATGTTTTCTATTTTCACAGAGCTTATGTTAGAATAGGTAAAAATGACTAAGAAAGCAAACAAAACTTCAAAGAGTGATAAGCACTAGAAATCAATCAAATATTGTTGTGGGATTTAGAGTGTCTGGTATAAGGAATACCTTTAGTTGCAAACCTTCATGGGGGCTCTGAATTCACACAATATTAGTGGTTTGTAAATCCTAGGTTTTGAGTGTCTGCATGTTTGATTATTTTAAAGCTCATTTTCAAATTAGGAAATTTCCATTCATATCACCCAACTTATTACTATACTTGGTATTTTAGGGGAGTGACTATACACATGTTTATTTAGCGCCCAGTAATATTAAAAATCAGCACTATCTTTTTAAAGTAGATAATTATTTTGGCACATTTAAGAAGGCTAACATAGTCATATTACAAATCAATGAAGTAACAAGGGCAATTATGAGTCTCGGATGCAATGATTAGCCATTTTTTATACATCTTTCCATACTTCTAACCCTGATCTCAGACTCACCTCACATGGAGTTCATACCCTTTCTATGTCTTCCCAGTCCTGGGGAAGCCACTCTCTCATGCATGCTTAAACTCTTCAGATGAAACTAATATGTTAAATCAAGAAAGGAGTCTGGGGTATACTTCAAACCTCCAGCCCTTTCAAATGTTTTGCCTTGCTAAGATAAGCAAAGCAACAATCAGATAAAATCCAAAAATTGTTTCAAGGCAAAGTGGAGGCACATGTCCAATAAAACCCATAAATGAGAACCGGATGATGAAGACATGCATCTAGTAAGTCTGAGAAAATTAAAATGCCATGTTATTCATATATGTCATTGGATATTACTGTTTAATAGATGTTATTTATAGAAAAATCATAGTGTTGGAATTGCAGAATATGTAGCTGTTCTCTATTTATAGACCTAGAGATTAACTTACATACAAGACTACTCTAGATTTGCACTGGGATACTAGAAAGCTTATTTAAACTGTTCATCTTCTTTCCTATGCTGCACTGCAAGAGTTGTCAAAAAATTTCCCTCAAGCTAACCCAAATAATTCCCAACTTTGGAATAATGAGGTAAATATAAATATTTTAAGAAATTTGCTTTCATTATTGCATGATAAAATGGACTTTCATCTTAGAAAATGTGACATGATAAATAATATCTAAAGTTAGCAGTGTTGATGAGGTACATTGGTATGTGCTGGACAATGTATATTAAACTTTTAGCATGCATTATTCCAATTATGGTATTATCATTAGCATTTTACAAATAAATAAATAGAAGCTGATATAAATTAAATGGCTTTCCAATGTCATGTGGTGGAGTCCTTTAACCAGTCCTTGCTGGCTCCCAAGACTGTCTTCTTAACCACTACATGATGCTGCCTTGAAATGTCACCAAATATTTACAGAAAAGAAAGTGCAAATATTTAACACAAAATGGTTGAAAATATGCAAATTCATCCATAATTTGTCTCATGCGGAATCTTGAGGTAAGGGTGGGGTTGGAATGTGGGAACTCTAGAAAAAGATCCCTTCCCTGGTGGCTCAGCTGGTAAAGAAGTAGCCTGAAATGTTGGAGACCTGGGTTCGATCCCTGGTTTGGAAAGATCCCCTGCAGAAGGGAACAGCTACACACTCCAGTATTCTGGCCTGGAGAATTCCATGGACTGGATAGTCCATGTGGTAGCAAAGAGTCAGACACGATGGAGCAACTTTGACTTTCTTTCCTGTACAGTGAAGATTCAGCACCAAGGATTGCAACTCAGGAGGTACAGTGGCTGTCTTGGGCAACCTGACCCTCAGGAGCCTGCAATGTGTTCCAAATAGTAGAGACAAATAGCTGTTGTTGGGACAGGTTTTCACACATTGTGGTTCCAGAGACTAGCTATATCTCCTGTGAGATCTAAATCTATCCATTGGGGAGAATCAATTAATTTGTATGAGACCAAGTTTAAACTGTTCAGTCAAAAAATATTTTTGACAGCATATAAATTTAAACACACACACAGCTGCATATTTGAGTTCAAAACTGTGTTTCTTCAAGTCTGAAAATCAGACTCAGGCAAACTTGGATGGTATGCAAGTGTCAGATGTTTCAAAGTTAATAGCATCTTGATAATTACTGTCACTTAATTACATTTTTTGCAAGGTCAGACTCAGAGAGTTACTTGTTATTTCCCCTTAGGCATTAAACCCACTGAAAAAACCCCACCCAGTAAAAATGAGGTACAATGTAATCCAACTTTAAAGAAATGCAACCAGCTAGGTAACATGCCATGGGGTCTCTGACTAGACAATTATCAGGTACCATTTAACTACCTCTAGTGATCTCCCAATGGTTGGATCTACTCTTGAAATCTGAAGCTTTCTAGTTTATATTTTTTTCTGAAAGAACAACTTCAAATATCCAATAATTTCCCTTTTCCATATACCATTGTTATGGGTTGAATTGTGACAACTCCTACTGCCCTCATCCTACCCGACTCCAGCCAAAATAATATGTTGCAGTTCTAACCTCTGGCACCTGTGAATATAACTTTACTTATTGAAAGGGTTCTTTGCAGATGTAATCAAGTTGGGATGCACTAATATTAGGGTGGGTTCTAATCCAATATGATGTATCCTTCTAAAGTGAGTAAAACACCAGAAGAAAGAGACATAAGGTAAAACAACAATATGATGACATAGGCAGAAATTGGATTTATGCAGCTGCAAGCCTTTGGATGCCAATAGTTGATGGTCACCACTAAAAGCTAGAAAGAATCAGAAGAATTCTATCCAGAATCTCCAGAAGAGGGAGCAAGCTTTTGCCAACACAATGATAAAATGGGGGAGAATGAAAATGAATTTCTGATGTGCTAAGCTTCCCAATTTATGGTACTTAGCATTGGCATTTTCAGAGAACTAACAGAGTGCTCCATATTCTATTTTTTGCTTGTTTGCATGAGAAGTAAAATGGAGCCATCTTGATAGAGATTAGCTACTATTCAGTGGGGTCTATTTCAGATGACTCTTTGCCTGGCCAGCCAAGCACACAAAACAAATGAAAATACAACCAATCCCTCCTCTGCAAACTCTTCCTTCAGTAAGGTCATCTTTACTTCTTTTTATGAACTAACCAAGTAATTCATCACCATCAACAGGAATATTTTTTGTTTGTTTCTCTATTTTAAAACTGATCTTGCCAAGGCTTTCTTCAACTTCTTTAGGTAATTAAGTACTTTCGTATTGTATTTCAGTGGCTGTTTGAAAAGGATAAACTGTGACAGTTTATTCAAGATTTATCTCACTTCCTGAGCACCTCAGGAATGGTTGTGACTCTGTTATTACTACAAATCTGGGAAATAAGGTATTATGCTGAAACTTCATGGATGTACCAATATGTAGAGGGAACACAGGACGTGCTGCAGATCTAAATCCCACCCCTTATTCATATTATTTAGAAAAGAGTTACATACTGAAAAAATTACCAGTAATGCATACAATAATAATCTGGAAGATCTTTTGTGTGCGAGCTCAGTCATATTTGATTCTTTGCAACCCTATGGACTGTAGCCTGCTAGGCTCCTCTATCCATTGGATTCTCCAGGTAAGAATATTGGAGTGGGTTGCCATTTCCTCCTCCAGGGGATCTTCCCCACCCAGGGATCGAACCTGTATCTCCTGCTTTGGCAGGCAGATTCTTTACCAATGAAGCCATCTGGGAATGGCTTTTAGCTCATTTCAAGTATAAACAAAACTTCAAAAAGGTTTTTCACTGTGGTTAGATATTTGGTTGTATTGACTTGGGCTTTTACAAATAAAATTCTAACAGCATTTGGATTTTTGATAGCTTATTCTAAATGCAACCTTCTCCTTTACACGTGCTCACATCAGGTATATATCATTTAAATCACAGAGCTATTGAGTATTTTCTACTTTAATATGAGACAGGTAAAAATATGGTTATACTATTTCCACATTCTTTTAGTCACATTCATTTTGCCATATTTAAATATCCAATTTCAGATTTGCATCATTTACAAATGGCCCTGCCTTATTCTTTGTGGGTAAAGCTATTACAGGACACTTCAGTTTTCCACTACTGTAATGTCTACCTTTGTTAACCAAGCACCGTATTGTGGGTGCAGTTCTAATATTTGAAATAGGGTAACACAAGTAAAACACAAGTATAAAAGCTTCTACTTTTAAAAAGATATAATTTTAGTAAGGGGAACATCTTTGGTTTAACTGCTTTTCAATTAATGTCATCAAACCAGTGACTTCTATAAGAATTTTGCCTTTTGTGACATATTTTGAATTCTTAAGAGTCTCTATAATTGTAAGAGTTGTGTCAAAAGGCATTTTCTCTGTACTCTTTTTAGGCAGAGTAAATGACCACCTTTTGAGTTTTACATTCAGTTCAGTAGATCAGTTGTGTCCGACTCTTTGCGACCCCATAGACTGCAGCACACCAGACTTTCCTGTCCATCACCAACTCCCAGAGCTTACTCAAACTCATGTCCATTGAGTCAGTGATGCCATCCAACCATCTCATCCTCTGTCATCCCCTTCTCCTCCCACCTTCAATCTTTCCCAGGGTCTTTTCCAATAAGTCAGTTCTTCACATCAGGTGGCCAAAATATTGGAGTTTCAGCTTCAACCTCAGTCCTTCTGAATATTCAGGACTGATTTCCTTTATGATGGACTGATTGTGTCTCTTTGCAGTCCAAGGGAATCTCAAGAGTCTTCTCCAATACCACAATTCAAAAGCATCAATTTTTTGGCACTCAGCTTTCTTTATAATCCAACTCTCACATCCATACATGACTATTGGAAAAACCATAGCTTTGACTAGATGGACATTTGTTGGCAAAGTAGTATCTCTGCTTTTTAATATGCTGTCTAGGTTGGTCATAGCTTTTCTTCCAAGCAGCAAGCATCTCTTAATTTCATGGCTGCAGTCACCATTTGCAGTGATTTTGGAGCCCCCCCAAAATAAAGTCTGTCACTATTTCCATTATTTCCCCATCTATTTCCCATGAAGTGATGGGACCAGATGCCATGATCTTAGTTTTCTGAATGTTGAGTTTTAAGCCAACTTTTTCACTCTCCTCTTTCACTTTCATAAAGAGGCTGTTTAGTTCTTGACTTTCTGCCATAAGGGTGGTGTCATCCGTATATCTGAGGTTATTGAGCTATTGATATTTCTCCCAGCAATTTTGATTCCAGCTTGTGCTTCATCCAGCCTGGGATTTTGTATGATGTACTACATTAGGATTGATCAAAAGATCCCTTTTCCAAAAATCTCACACCATCAGTATGCCAGTATTTGGAAGGATCTCCATTATATGTATGAGTTTGTAAAAGCACTGTGGTTCTAGAAACCTGGTACTAGAAGACAAGTTTGTGTCCTTCAGAAGGTAATATAGTAATAAGGAAGTATATAACCTGTGTACTTACTTATACAGTGAAAGTACTTTCAGTACATTTCATTTGATTCTCACAGTAAATGATGGTGATATGAGTATTTATTGAGCATTTAGTATATACCAGACACCTTGCTACATACCATAGGAGAATATGCAGTCCTCCAAAAATCTTATGTGGAAGATTATTCATATTTTCTCCTATTAAACAAATGAGACAGCTGGGGTACAGAGTTTTAAGTAGCTTGCCCTAGATCATACATAGCTAGTAAGTAGTAGAACTATGATAGAATTGAGTGTCTTGGCTCTGGAACTTGTATTTTGGCCCTGAATCCATTAGTCCTATTTTATAAATACAGAAACTGAGGCCCAGAGATTATTTTCCTTGCTGATTTACATAGTTAGAAAATGTCAAAGAGGCAATGGGAATTTAGGTCTCCCTGAATGGAGATCTTTACTGTAGGTTAGACTGTTGCCTCTGTCTCATTCATTCAAAAAGGTTTATTGAGTATCTTTATGTGCCAGAATCTGTTGTAGATGTGAGGGATATGATAGTGAACAAGACTGGAATGGACTTTGTTCTTCTGGAACTTTCATTTTCATGTGGGGGAGTAAACGATAGGCAAACAAATGAATAAGAGAACAGAGATTCAAAATAGGACTGAGAAGAAAGCTTTTAAAAGGTGATATATACAAGTGGCTGGGAAAGCTTAATGCCATTGTCAGCTACTAGCACCTAAACTCCATTCATTTTTCCAGTGTAGTTAGCTGTTATTTGGAAATAATAGCTCTGCATGAAGAGATCATGCTACATTTTGGGGGAGCGACCAGGGCACTCTTTGAATAAGAAATTCCTTCCTGGACATGTATACTCTGCCTGACAAATAAAAGATGCTCACAAAGATTCACTAAATTCAACTGCCTTTCTAGGAACTCTCAATCTCAAAAGCAGTAAAAGATGACAGCGTGGGCTAGGAATAAACATCTCTCTTACTCTAGTCTTTGTTAATGAGTTAAGGTTTAATGTAATATCACCTTGGTCTTTCAAACTCCATCTAAGAGAATTTCTCTCTTCCTTTCAGTTAGGGTAAAGGAAAATATCTGATCTATGGTAGTGACCACAGAAGATATTTTACATGGATTTGACTTTCTGTTAACCATATGCATACACACTCAACAGAAATTATAGAATAAATCCTGAATATCTTTTGTTTATCACATGGTAAAGTGATAAAATTCAGATGAATAATTAACAATAAAATGAACTAGGATAAGATGAACAGAGAATACCAACCTGAATAAATGTAGTAAAAGGGTCTGTCTCTAAAATACGTACATTTAATTTATCCTATCTTTTTGAAATATAAGCTCTTCTTCAACTTGGCCTCGACAGTTAAGTAATATTCTTTCTTTGTTTCCCACATAAGCATCAACTGTCAATCATCTGATAGATTTTTGATAATTTTCAGAGTCCGGACTGAGTCTCCAATGTCAATTTTTAACTCAGTTATGACTCCATTAAGTTAAATAGTTCAGGTGATATTCTCTTTGATTTGAAAAAATTCATCTTTTCAGTGCAGAGATGTACTCTTGCTTCACTTCTGCCTTGCTTTTCCTGCTTCCAGGCCACTTTGCTCCTCTCCATCTGATAGATTTGCCCCAGTTTACTGGGGTGCATTTGGACAGCTTCTCTCAAGCTTCCCCAAGACTCCTGTTTTGTGAGATATATGGCATCTTAGTCTGGAGTAAAAAGCCACTCCAAGAACATGTAAGTAAATTCAAAGTGCAGCATACATACAATGGGATACTATACACCTATAAAATGAATAAGAAATGCTTTGTGTGAAAATAAGAAACGATGCCCAACTTGTATTAATGAAAACAGAAAGGAGAAGATTATATAAGTGAGCTTTTACATAAAGAGCATAAAAATACACACTAGTCTGCTTATATTTTCAAATGGATGAATGAAAGGGAAACAAAAGAATAGTAAAAGTGATCATTATGTTAGGGAACAAGATGATCATGGGATACAATGAGGATTTCAATGTTTCACTGAATATCTTTTAATATTATTTTACTTTGTTCTTTTTTAACTACGTGAATATATCACCTTTTAAGTGTCAGATTTTGGTGATGGTCATGAATCTGTGTCCTATTTTTGTGGTTATCTAAGTCTAAAATTATTTTAAAACAGAATTAAAAAACCAAAATTTACAGAGTTAGATTAGAATATCAAGGAAATGGCACTTTTGAAAAGAGAAATATCATAAGTAAGTTCTAATGAGACAAATAAGAAAAAAGACAAATAAATAACATTTGGAAGGAAAATGGTGTTTAACTAACAATCCAACAGAGAATCCGAGGGCAGGAAAGAAAGCCAGATACACTCATGATGGGATAAAGTCTTCAGAGAAAAGAAACTGCTCTTCATCTCCATGTATCTGAAGGTCTCCCTTACTCTTTCCCACCACTTTTTATCATTATTTCTCTCACCTGTATATCTCTTCCCCACTATCCTGTCTGTCTTCGTTCTCTTTATCACCTCTTTTCTTTTCAGGTTTCCTCTTTTTCTGTGTTTCTGTCCCTATTTCTATCCCTTCCATTACCTCAGCTGTAAGATATTCTACCACTGCTGCAGCCTCCTTCAATTTCTTCCTGCTACTTCCTGCCATTTTCATTTCAATTTTCTCCCCATTTCATGATGCCCTCTCCCAACAGCTTCTCAGCATGCGACAAGCACAACCACCTGTCCATGGCCTCTGGATAGCCCCTGAAGCCCCGATTCTATATGGCCTCTCCCTTCAAGTAGTTCAAATGAAGTAATTATATATGTTAGATCCCTATTTGAAATTCTTTCCAGAAGCATCTCAATGACCCTTTTTAGAAATGGTCCACCCCTCACTGATGCCAAGGTAGTCATGTTACTGGTCCACTCTTTGTTTATCAAGAATTGTGGGAACAGGCCATCCAGCATGGTTACACCAATCGCAGACACCTCAGTCTGCCTAACAGGTGAAAACGGATGAAAAGATAAGGTCAGAGAAACAAATCTCCAGGTCCAGCGAATTAATGTAGTCAGAGAGGAATTATCTTTGTCTTATTTCTGAAGTGTTCAGAAAAAAATAAATAATATTGACTGCAAGAAAGTATTTGAATTATAGCAAGTTCTTTTTAAGTGAGAAATAAGATAAAAATAGTACTATAGCTTGTTGTAATAATTGTTTCAAAATAGAGATGCCAACTTATAAAGTACCAAAATTCTGCAAGGAGAAAAGCAAAAGAAGGGATTATAAACACATAGATATATTCTTAATAGAGAAGATCCCCAAGAAATAAAATATCACAAAGCCCAGTTATATTGGGAGAGGAAGATCTTGCTGTAAATTACTTCCCCATTAGATAATTTCCAAAAGCACCTGGTAATATTATCTATTCTACTGAAGTTGATATTATCTGTGAATAAATTGGTAATATACAAAAGTGAATTTCTAAGGCAATAGTTTCCAGACTTTATTTCCTATCAGAATCACTAGTAGAAGGTTTAAATGATAAGATGTCTGTGTCCCATCCTAGATCTGTGAAGTCAGAAACTCCAGGAGTTGGGAGAGGAGGTCCCATCATCTACTTTGTTGTAAATCTCACCAGGATAAAAGTCCTGAATTTAGAGTGACTATTCTGAATATATAAGAAGAAGATTCTAAATTAATTCACAGTTTGCTTAAAAAATTGAAGATAGACAAGTGATGGTTTAAATACTCTCAACAACCTTAGTTAATGAAAGTTCAGTTCAGTCGCTCAGTTGTGTCTGACTGTTTATGACCTCATGGACTGCAGCATGCCAGGCTCCCTGAAAAGGAATGCCCTATTAGAATGAGGATCAGATTAGATTTTGATAAAGATAAGTGTTTGAGACAAAGCCTACCAAGTCCTACAGAATCTGTCCCTGTCTGCCGCTTCAGTGTTATCCTGTGTCATACTCCTGCTTGCTGTCTAAGTCCTAGCTCCAGGGGCTTTCCTTGACTTCTTTGAATGTGCCATTATGTTTCATTCTGTACATTCTCTGAGCTTCTGTCCATCCTCCTCCTCTCTCCTATGATCTGGTTAATATTTTTTTACATACTTTGAGTCTCAAACATAGAAGCCTTCCTGACTTCTTCAATTAAGTCATTTCCTCCCCAAATCTTCAAAATCAGTTTGCCCTATCTTTTTATGCTACTTATTACAGTTGATTTTTTACATTTGGTTACTGGATGAACTAGTCTCCCACCAATAACAAGCTCCCTAAAGGCAGCAGTCATTTTGGTCTGTTCCCCATGTATCCTGAAAACCAAGAACTGAGTACAGACATGTGCAGACTGGATAAACTAGTCTCCCACCAATAACAAGCTCCCTAAGGGCAGCAGTCATTTTGGTCTGTTCCCCATGTATCCTGAAAACCAAGTACTGAGTACAGTGTCTGCACATGGTTACATGCTATTGACTGAATGTGTCCTCTCAAAATTCATGGTGAAGCCTACATCCTCAGTGGGATGATATTTGGAGGTGAGGTCTTTTGGAGTTGATTAAGTTGTGAGAGCAGAGCCTTCACAGATGGGATTAGTGCCATAATAAGGAAAGACATGAGAGGGATGATTGTAAGGACATCCTACCACAAGTAAGGAGAAGACAGCCATCTCCACGCTGGGGAGAAGCTAAAACTGAAATTCAAGAAGATATATACGTGGAGAGACACATCATATATTTTGAGACTGTAGGTAGGAACAACAAACATGGAGGTCAGATGAACTCAAAGAAAAAGTTATGACGGTTGGTGATCCAGATACTAAAGTTACATGTCTGGCTTGCATTTTACCTATCTTGAGTAATGTCACTCTGAATTACCTTGTCCTATCAATTACTTGACCTGGGGAGGATGGTGTATAGCCTACCAAAATCTGACTTGTCATTGTTTACTGCATATTTAGACAACAACAGATATTCTAATATATTCCTTGAGATAAGGGAAGACTCAAGCGATAATTAAATCAGAGGCAATTTTCTTAACTGCTAAGTGGATATTTTGGTAATGCTGCTCTGAATGGTAAATGAGCAAAACAATCCTAAATCTTAATTCTTGGTGTTGCAGGCAGATTCTCTGTGCTTTGACCAGGTTCTGTTTCTTTGTGTTTTTCAACAAGGTTTGTTTTTCTCCCTGACCTCATTTATAAGAGGGCTGCAAGAAGCAACCCCTGGTTGGCCTGGAAATGAAATGAAAAACGCTTTCCCCACTACAGTTCTTGACCTGGAAATTACTCTTCAGATTTTCACAAAAGTCTCAAAAGACCAGCTTCCCTGCTCTGACTTCCATTCCCACTGCAAAGCCTGAGACACTAAATACAAATGCTTTATGAAGAACATGATAACAAACACTGATTAAGCCAGGCAACAAGCTATGCCCTGTTATACGGAGTATCTCATTTAATCCTTATGAAAACCCAAATATATAGATGCTAATTTTTGCCAGAAGACTAGAAGCGGGTAGAATGTCCATGATCACATGCCTAGAAAGAGGCAAGGAAGAGGTTTTAGTCCTTATTCATCTGATATTTTGACAACATAAGATTTTCTTTCCCTAGAAGGAGGACTTATAACTTTTATTAAACTATTTAAATATCTTTTCTACTAGGAAGGGTTAAGGACTTTTAGTCTACAGAGAAGTGAAACTTTCAGTGAAACTGTTTTAGCCATCAGGTTCCTGTTGTTAGTACAAAGCTAAGGTATTTAGAAAAAAGAGAGGCATCCTTTTATGCTAACAATTTTAAAAAGGTACAAAATTGAATATGTGGCTTTTCAGAATGAAGGAGCCGAATAGAAGTACTCAATGAAAGACCTCTTAATCTAACTTGTGGATGAGTATGGGGAAGTGATTATGTTTTCCTAGGGGTTCTCACAAAATGGGAAAGAAGAGAGAAGCAAAAGATGGTGCAAACACATGAAACTTACAACTATATATATATGAGAACTTCAAAAGTTTGAAACATTTCTTGGAAGAAGTATGGTAAATGAGAAAAGACCAAGAAGAAAAGTCATAGAGAAGATGATATGGGAAACATAGATAGATAATGTCTGGTCCTTCTTTGAGCCTCTAGGTAGGCAAGACCAAAGAACTGCACATAGCTATTAACAATGATACAAACAAGAGTTACCTTAGCATGGACTAAGTATGTTTCATTAGATATTTAGAATTACAACATATGATGTAACTTGTATGGAAAAAGCTGATGCTTAGGTTGGTTTGGTCTGGGAGACAAAAAGGTAATGAGAGTGTATTTGACATGAATGAAAATTGAAACTGTGTTTGTAGAAATAAAGAAATAAGGTTCTAAAATTTTTGAAGGGTATATTTCTCAGAAATTTTGCTGAGTCATTTTTAAAATTCTTACGAATTACAAACCAAAGGCATCATGCAACTTAAAAAACATTGTGAAGAGTTTGTTTTCCATCAAATATAAACTTCCTGTCCTGGAAACATCACTGTTTCTCTCACATCCTAGTGAATTTACTTCCAAACAGGCTGACTACCTTGAGCTTCCTAGGAACAACTGACAAGTGCATACCAGACATATCCTTCTGTGTACAACTGTATCAAACTGTCCGATCAACACACATATTCTAATTGCATCCAGATGAAGAGTTTTTTCTTCTGAAAAAAGCTTTTGCAATTACCCAAATACTCCTTGTTCACATCTCTCAAAAAGTGTTTCTCTATGTCATATCTTGATGAAAGTGAAAAAGGAGAGTGAAAAAGTTGGCTTAAAACTCACATTCAGAAAACAAAGACCATGGCATCCAGTCCCATTACTTCATGGAAATAGGTGGGGAAAAAATGGAAATAGTGACAGATTTCATTTTGGGGGGCTCCCAAATCACTGCAGATGGTAACTGCAGCCATGAAATTAAAAGACACTTGCTGCTTGGAAGAAAAGCTATGACCAACCTAGATAGCATATTAAAAAGCAGAGACATTACTTCCCCATTAAAGGTCCATCTAGTCAAAGCTATGGTTTTTCCAGTGGTCATGTATGGATGTGAGTTGGACTATAAAGAAAGCTGAGTGCCGAAGAATTGATGCTTTTGAACTGTGGTATTGGAGAAGACTCTTGAGAGTCCCTTGGACTGCAAGGAGATCCAACCAGTCTATCCTAAAGGAAATCATCCTGAATATTCATTGAAATGACTGAGGCTGAAGCCGAAACTCCAATACTTTGGCCACCCGATGTAAAGAACGGGCTCATTGGAAAAGACCCTGATGCCGGGAAAAATTGAAGTCAGGAGGAGAAGGGGACGACAGAGGATGAGATGGTTGGATGGCATCACCGACTCAATGGACATCAGTTTGAGTAGGCTCTAGGAGTCGGTGATGGACAGGGAAGACTGGCATGCTACAGTCCATGGGGTCACAAGGAGTCGGACGTGACTGAGTGGCTGAGCCGACTGACTGACGTCATGCCTTATGTTTGGTTACAATCTTATCTGTGTTGGTCTAAAATCATCATATTCAAGGAGCTACCTCTCATATACTTAGGGATGAAATAATATATGCCTGACACTGTATTCTCTTCCTACTAGACTATTAGCTTTTTAAAGGGAGGAAATTCATTTTATTTCTGATATTCCTTGTATGGCAGTTAACCCAGAATTCTCTAAACAAGCATGTGTTTATCTGAAAGGAAGTATTAAGTCTAGTGAGATTGGTGGGTTTAAGGTTTTAAATATCATTTTGGTTTATAATAAACAATCTTTATACATGATCTAGATCCTTTCTGTGGGGAATGGACAGGTTTTTTCAGTCTGTACTACTTTACTGTTTTCCTTTGTTTTTTAGTTTATTTTTTTTAACTGGAAGAAAATTGCTTTACAATATTGTATTGGTTTCCTCCATACAATAATTATAACTAGCCATAATTATACATATTTTTCACTTTCATGCATTGGATAAGGAAATGGCAACCCACTCCAGTATTCTTGCCTGGAGAATCCCAGGGACAGAGGAGCGTAGTGGGCTGCCATCTACGGGGTCACAGAGAGTTGGACACGACTGAAGCGACTTAGCAGCAGCAGCAGCAGCATACATATATCCCCTCCCTTATGCCTCCCTCCCCTTCTCCCATCCCACCCCTTTAGGTTATCACAGAGCATGAAGTTGGGCTCCCTGTGTTATACAGCAACTTCTCACCTATTTCACACATAATAGTACATATATGTCAATGCTACTTTCTTCATTCATCTCACTGTCTCCTTCCCCTGCTGTTTCCACAAGTCCGTTCTCTACATCTGTATCTCCATTCCTTCCCTGCAAACAGGTTCATACCGATTTTCTAGATTCCGTATAAATGCTTTAATATGCGATATTTGTTTTTTGCTTTCTTACTTCACTCTGCATAACAGGCTTAGGTTCATCTACTTCACTACTACTGATTCAAATTTGTTCTCTTTTATGGCTGATTAATACTGCAAGGAGATCCAACAAGTCCATTCTTAAGGAGATGAGCCCTGGGATTTCTTTGGAAGGAATGATGTTAAAGCTGAAACTCCAGTACTTCGGCCACCTCACGCGAAGAGTTGACTCATTGGAAAAGACTCTGATGCTGGGAGGGATTGGGGGCAAGAGGAGAAGGGGACGACAGAGGATGAGATAGCTGGATGGCATCACTGACTCGATGGATGTGAGTCTGAGTGAACTCCGGGAGTTGGTGATGGACAGGGAGGCCTGGCGTGCTGCGACTCATGGGGTCGCAAAGAATCGGACACGACTGAGCGACTGATCTGATCTGATCTGAATATTCCATTGTATATATGTACCGCATCTTCTTTATCCATTCATCTGCAGACAGACTTCTAGATTGCTTCCATGTCCTGGCTACTGTAAATAGTGCTGCAGCGAACACTGGGGTACATGTGTCTTTTAGAATTGTGGCTTTCTCCAGATATATGCCCAGTAGTGGGATTTCTGGGTCATATGGAAGATTTAGGGCTTCCCAAGTGGTGCTGGTGATAAACAATCCACCTGCCAAAGCAGGAGATGCAAGAGATGTGGGTTTAATCCCAGGATTGGGAAGATGCCCTGGAAAAGAGAGTGGCAACCCATTCCAGTATTCTCACCTGTAAAATCCCATGGACAGAAGAGCCTGGTGCACTATATGGGGTCTCAAAGAGTTGGACACAACTGAGCACACACACATACACACACACATATGGTAGATTTATTCCTAGATTTTGAAGGAATCTCTATACCGTTCTCCATAACGGCTGTCCATCCACACTACTTTAATGTATAGATACTCTCTGCTTCCTCTCCTTCTTTTGTAGAATGATTATTTTCACAAGACTCTTTCAGTAGGAAGAGTATGACTTTCTGCACACTGATAGACTTAGGTCACAGTGTACCTCCATCACTTACTAGCTCTTTGGCCTTGGCCACGTTACTTGGAGACTTTAGGTCACATTTTTTTTTCTTGTTGCTGTTGTTATAAAACGGGATCAGTGATGCTACCCAACTCACAGGGCTCTTGTGGACTTCAGCCAAGAATATGCCTGTTAAGAGCTTAGCACAGCACAAGGCAAGTAAAATTACTCTCTATGCTGAAGCCCTATCATTGTTCTCAATGGATCAGATTCCATTCTAACCCTTGTACGTGCATCATTTTATATTTGATGTCCATGGTGACCCTAAGTTGATTATTTTCCCCCTCCTACAGATGAGAACAAGAAAGTTTAGCAGGGTGAAATGAAATTTGCAAGAATACATAACCATTAAACAGAAAGTGGGTTAGACCTTGAGGAAAAAAAGCTTGCTTAAAAAAAAAAAAGGACTCATTTTTAGTTGCATTTTCTAGATTTATCTTTTATTGACATCATCGTAGTTGATAACATAAGTAGTTTCTTTTTATAATTATTTCTCATATGCAGATCAAAGGTTACAAATTAATAGTTAAACATACTGGAGAGTGTAATTTCCTTTTAAAGCAGCAATATAGATATCAATTAAATAGCAAATTAGATATACCTTTTGACTTATGTGCAAAGAAGAGAATTGCTACAGTGTTAAAGAGTTCTTAACTACTGGATAGTCAGGTAATTAGGAAGCTGTCAAAGCTTGTTATGTTATCTTGTAGCAGTTGGTGTTCTGAATATTTCTTGCTACTCCTGTCTGAATGGGATGTGGTTAATATGCAGCTTCAGTCAACAAAGGTTCAAAGGGGACAATTTAATTACGACTCTGTAACTTCTTAATTTTCAATTATTATAACACAGGGAACTGCCCTTGAGAAAGGGCAGTTAAAAGACATTTTACCACTTGTGTAAGATTGCAGAAATGGACGAACTTGAAAACAATGATGTTTACTACAGTAAGGCCATAGTCTACTGTGTGTGTGTGTGTGTGTGTTTTATATATGTTAACATGGTAGTAAATTGAACAAAAACTTTTCCTAAAGATGATTCCATAGAATATTAACATTCATTTCATAGAAATATTAACAAGTATCCCTTTTAAAATGCTTTTATGGAAAAAAATTGAGAAATACTAGGTTACATAAAGCCAAAGAAATATTTTTTGTTCTTGCAGAGGTTCTCAGAGACTTAAGTAATGTGTATATTAAATCACCAAGGGAGTTAATACATAAAATATCCCAAATTACATAACCAGAGATTGTTACTTTGTTTTTCTAGAATACTTTGAAACTAGACTTCAGTGGCATATTCTCTGAATTATGCTGGTATAATGAAAAAAAGTTAAACACCTGGCAGCTCAAGTTTGGCCAACGACTTGACTATTTATCTTGGACAAGTCCACTGGTTCATTCATTCACTCATTCATTCCCATAATATCATCACTCACCCAGTTGTTCAAGTCAAGAACCAAGGAAGCATCCTTAAGTTGTCTTCTTCTCTCCCTCCAACTGTAAAATTAGAAGGCTCAACCTCTGAGACGTATCTCAAATCCAGCCACTTCTTTCCATTTTCACTGCTTCCACCCAATTCCTTACCCTAATCATTTCTCACCTAAACTACTGAGGCAGAAGATTCAAAATAGTCTCCCTGATCCACACTTTGTCCATCTTTCATATTGCAGCCAGAAGGATCTATATAAGAGATAAACTAACCAAGGCAAGCATCTTCCACAAACATTCTAGTGATATCCTGTGACTCTCACACAAATACTAAAGTAAATTTCTGAGTAAAGTAGATCTAACTATGAAGGACAAGCAGTAAATCTTCTAGGAAGTAATAGTGAAGACTTTATGATGGTGGAATAGGCAGAGATATTTAAAACAGAAAAAACACTTTTTTTCCTACTAACCATAGTGGAAAAGCTTGATAAATTGGACTGCAATAAAATTAAGAACTTCAATTCATCAAAAGACATCAAAAGAGTGAAAATTTAGCCTCCATAGTGGGTTATTAACATATACAATAGACAGAAGATTCATATCTAGGCCTTTTAAAAATGTATACAAACACCACCTATAAATCATACACAAAGCAGAAATAACCCAATATGGGCCAGAGACAAGAATAAGGCACCTTAAACATATACTATTTTTGACTGTACACTTCATGATAATTCACTGAACTATACACCTTAAAACCATGGTACATGGTTTTAACTTCAAAAAATTTTACAATAATTTATATACCCAGATACTTCAAGACACGAGCTAACTTCCTTGGAGACTGAAGTAACTTGGCCCACTTTCAATGCTTAGTTGTCTCTACAATGGTCTTCACAAAACAAGTCATTTTTTCTTTGAAAAGATAGACGTATTTCACTTTTTTCCCTACAGGGTAGTACCAGCAGAGCATTTCTGAATAAGAATTGCATGATTATATAAAGCCCTAGCTCTTCATATCATGGAAAAGTCATTAATAAGTCATTGAATCTGCCCATACAGTAGCATTTAATATACATGGAGGGCTCACTGTTGTGTTTTGCATAAGATGAATAAACAAAGAATCAAAGAGCAAGGAATATTAATATTTTAAGTACAATATTTAATTTGAAAAACAGGACAAGGAGGCATTAGCATTGAAAGCAGATAAAAAAAATATGTCTGGATGAGAAATGGAGAAGAGACATCATTAAACATGTGGGCTAGGTAAGAATACAAATAGAATGCTAGACTCCCTTGACAAACAGCCAGTCTGACTTGGTGCAAATGGCATCATCATCTTCTATGGACTGATTCTCTAGTAAACCAAACTGAGGAAATGGAAATTCCCCGGATTCGATCTGCATTTTGTTTTCCTCATTTCTGCTTTCACCAAGTGTTTGAGATTCAACACAAACACTAGCCCAAGGATATATCCATCTTCACAAAGCTGCTTTTAAAAAATGTATATATTTTTGTGCCTGTGATAATGGCACGGATCACTCATGGGTCTGGAACCAAGTTGTGTTTTGCCCTATAATTGGTAAAAGTGAAAATCACTCAAGTGTGTTCGACTCTTTGGGACCTCATGGACTATACAGTCCGTGGAATTCTCCAGGCCAGAATACTGGAATGGGTAGCTGTTTCCTTCTCCAGGGGATCTTCCCACCCAGGGATCGAACCCAGGTCTCCCACAATGCAGGTGGCTGGCTGAGCCACCAGGGAAGCCCAAGAATAGTGGAGTGGGTAGCCTATCTTTTCTCCAGAGGAATGCAGTGGGCAGTCTGTTCCTTCTCCAGGGGATCTTCCCAACCCAGGAATAGAACTGGGGTCTCCTGCTTTGCAGGTGGACTCTTTACCACCGGAGTTACCAGGGAAGCCCTTGTGACGGGTGAGCAGCTGCAAATAGGAGAGAATGATGATCTCGAGGAGCATATTTTTCTATTTCTGCAAGTTCCGAGTTAGAAACAGCCATGAACTCTCATGAACTCTCAGCCCTGCCAGGAGAGGAGAGATCACCCATGACTTAAAAAAAAAAAAAATTAATGGGAAGCGACAGCCAAGAAGCTTTCAGAACTGAAGTTCTTCACTATAGAGAGTTTACATTGTCTCCTACACAGTGTCCTGTGGAAATTGGTGTTAAAATAAATAAATATCAGGCCTCCAATCATTTGGGGGCTCTCAAGTAAATAAATAAAATCCCCTGCCAAGGGGAAAAAAAAATCAAAAATCTTCCAAGCGTGAGAAGTGTGCCTGGTGAAAGATCTAAAAATGTCCTTCTTTTTAAAGAAAGAAATAAGTATAATTAGATTTCACAAATGGCCCTTGCTTTAGGGCATGGTGGAGGGGCGGGATAAATTGTCATAAGTGTATACTGTGTGTGACACAGGCCAGGAAACACCCACGATTAAAATCATTTCCTAGGATATATTTTTAATACCCTGAAAATGCTTATGAAAACATCAGTAGCGATCTTGAAAGCCTTCAGCAGGAGGCACAAGGCAAAGCTGAAGTCCTCTGGTCTGAGTGTGTGAGTCTGTTTTGGACTTTAATGCTTTCTGTCCCATGGAGGCAAAGGAAAAAAATCTCCTTGCCCCTAACTGTGATTTTCTCACACAATAATTTCAGCTCCAAATGGAACTCATCTGTCTGCTCCTGGAATTGGGGCCAGGTGGGGGTGGGTTGAGCAGCACAAGTCAGGGAGCAGAACTTCTGCCATTAAAACACAGTGGCTTGATTAGGTTTTCATAGTTAGCAGGTGATGAATGAAGGGCAAAGAGAAGGCTGTTCCTCATGTAATAGGGCGATAATAGGAGACTCATTTGGGCTGCTACAATCCACTTTGGCTGGTGTCAGCTTTTCCATTACACACACAGCTTTTCAGGAAGGTGATGATAATTCAATCCAGGAATAGGAAAAATAAAACGAAAGTAAATTAACTGTGGGCTGAGACTTGGCAAATAGGGTCTCCACTCGGGCATGCTAAGCCCAGAAGTCTAAAAGTAGGTCACCTTTAATTCTCTGCTGGAGAGATTACTGTTTTCCGGCTTTTTTATTTTTTTGCAATGTGGTTGACTGCAGGGCCCTATGCTGAACTTCCTTGCTTGAAATGCAATGATTCTCGATTCCAATTATATCACACCAAGGATGGGCCTATGATGAGAGCAGTGTCAAGAGGCTTTGCTCTCGCAGGAAGATGATCCTCTGCTGCATCAGCTCTAGGAGGAGAGAGCATTTTCAAATTTCCATCACCAGCTTACTCTGCTTTCTCTCCTACCATTCTAGTAAGAGTAACCAACCACTCAATGTCTTGATTGCTCTCCATTACTGCCACCTCGTGCTTGTCCCCAGGCAGCCCACTGGGACAGCCCCAGGAAGGTGTCATCAGTGATCTGTCAACAGCCCCATCCCAGTGCCTGGATAGAAGGTGCTCAGAAAATATTTGCTGAGTGATATTCAAAACATACTTTTTGCTATTCCCAACTTTCCTGGGCTTACTGGTTTTTATTTTCCTCCCAGTTTTCCCTCATTAGTCCTTCTTAGCATCCTTGAGGGTCTCTACTTCCATTGTCTACTCTTTGAGGGTTGAGGGACTTCAGCTTCTGCCCACTTCTGTTCTATTCATCTGCTCTCTTTCAAACTCAGAGCCGCAACTTGACATATATTTGGAGAAAGTCATAAATCTAAAAGATACATACACCCCAATGTTCATAGCAGCATTATTCACAACAGCCAAGACATAGAAGCAACCAAAATATCCATCTATAGATGAGTAGTTAAAGAAGACATAGTACATACATATGATGGACTATTACTCAGCCATAAAAAGAATGAAATAACGCTATTTGCAGCAACATGGATGAACCTAGAGATTATCATTCTAAACAAATAAATCAGTCAAATACTGTATGATACCACTTATCTGTGGAATTTAAAAATTTATCCAAATAAACTTATTTACAAAACAGAAAGACTCACAAAGAAAACCAACGTATGGTTACCAAACTGGAAATGTGTGTGTGTGTTGGCGGGGGCGGTGGGGGGGGGGGCGTGGATAAATTGGAATTAACATATACACACTACTATATATAAATAGATAACCAACAAGGACCTACTATATAGCACAGGAAACTCTACTCAATACTCTATAATACCCTAAATGGGAAAAAAATCTGAAAAAGAATAGATATATGTATAACAGAATCACTTTGCCATAGGCCTGAAACTAACACAACATTGTAAATCAACCATACTCCATATAAAATAAAAATTTTTTTAAAGAATCAATGCAGAAAATACCCCCACACAACTCAGAGCTGCAGTTTGAAGGACTGGTGACTCCCTCCATTTTCCTCTCCAGTCCAGAAGTGTTGGCCACATAGCAAACAATCTCTTGAATGGTTTATTGGAAACATCAACACTTGGACTCATTACTCATACCCTCATGCCATTCTGATATTGCTTTATTATTTTTATTATATTTTAGTCACTCAAGTCATAAAACTGGATTTACTCCTGAATAACACTTAGCCTTTCTTGTTTCACCTCTGCTCTCACTGTATTAGTTGAAAGATATAATGAAAATCCCAGAAACACTCTTATTTTACTTTGAGACACAATAGCATTATCATATCTAATAAAATTAGTAATATACCCTTAATATAATTTAGCAACCAGTCCACATTCAATTTTCCCCCAATTGACTAAAAAATAAACCTAAGTTAAAAATAAATTAGAACCCAAAGAAAGTTCACATAAATTGCATTTGACTGATGTTTATTGTTTATTAAATCATTTTAAACCTTTAATAGTAGTTCTCTATCCCTTTTTTTCAATGCTACATATTTGCTGAAGAAACTGGATATTCAGAAAGTTTTTCATATAAAGTCACTAATTTATTGTGATATATCTTATGCTACTAAATCTCTTCCATGGCAATATATAGGTTATTTGGAATTTCAAGTATAATATGAATATAATGAAATCTACAAATTTTTAAAGCACACCTTTATAACTGTTTATATATTGACATTATCCATATCAATATTTAGAACATTTTCATCCCACAGAAAGATGTAAATGTGACCCTTTCCAGCCATCAGCTACCCACCACAGGCAAATTCAGATACTATTCTGACTATGATAGTATCTGATACTATCTATGATATCTATACTGCCAAGAGCATAGATTGCTTTTGCCTATTTGTTCACTTCACATTAATGGATTACACCTTATGAACTCTTTTGTATTATAACTTGGTTATTTCATTCAACATAAAATTTTTGAGTTTCATACATATGTTGAGTGTATGTGTAGTTGGTTCTTTTTTATTGCTGTGTGATTTTATGAACACATCATGATTCATTTGCCATTTTCCTATGGACAGATATTGTCTGTTGTGAATATAGCTGCTAAAAGCATATATGATCTTTTTGAAGACATAACTGTTTAATATCTTGTGGACATATGTTAGGAGTAGGATTGCTTGGTTATAGAGGAAGCAAGTATTTTGTTACAGATTGATAGTAGTCTCAAGTCGTTTAGCACTTGACATTCTTACCAGAAAAGTATGAAATTTGCAGTTATTCTATACCCTCACCAGTACTTAATTTTATATTATCAATCTTTCAAATATTGGTCATCTTGTAGGGTGTGCACTGATCGATGGATGAGCAGTGCCAGTATTTATGTTTAACTCCTAGATTCACCCCAAATTAAGAATAAGCCAACAACTTTCACAAGTGTTGAGACTTTAATAGGAACAAGCTCTTTCACGTGGTGTTGTCTGCTATCAGTAAAAATGCAATTAAGGTTGGTGAGACTGAAAAACATGGAAAGACTCAAATCTCATCTAATTCTTCCCTCTTTCAAAATTCTTTGGCCAAAGTGGGCATTTAAACAGATTCAATATCAAAAGCCCGTCAACCTCTGTCAGATCACATAGAGCAGCAGGTTTTCTAGGGAAATCTCAGGTCTTAGCTTCTGGTTAAAGTTGATGTATCCATCCTTTTATTCACCTAACTTGACAAGACATGCAAAACTGCACAAACATGTATCCAAAAGAATTCTACTCATCAGTGAGTATTTTGGAGTTTATGCAGTTATACAATGTATGAAAGCAAATTAAGGACAACAGAAAACAGCTGCATGGCTTTGAACCCGGGAATGACCACCCATTTCTGATTTTCAGCATGGGATGGGCTGTAGGGCATGTACGATGGGAAAGGAAATAACATTTACTAAGCAGATACAATGTGCCACCCATCACACACAGAATTTTTGGTACCTAGTCTTGAATTAGGTCCTCACTAAAATCTTTAAGGTGGGTTTTATTACTACATTTTACTAAGAAGGAAACTGAGGCTCAGAAACATTTAGGAACTTTCACTGTAAGTGCTTGGACCAGAATACACCCAGTAATATAAGCAGTAATGCCACAGAGTTTTCTCTTACAAAGAGGATGAATTAGATTAAATTTAGAGATAATAAGAAACTTATGCAAAAGTTATTCCTAAAAATCCTTGAATTGTCTACACAGTTGGGCAGAGTGGCTTGGTATATATAACCTGAAAGAGTAATACTTAAGCATGCTAAAGCTTGAGAATCAGTAAGTTAGACTAAAAGAAAGAACATAAGATGATATATGCAGATTCAGGGCTCTCTTCTTTTTAGCATTTTACAGGACTTATGAAATCTCTAGTGGTGAACAGGTATGGCAGAACAGTCTCAAGCATTCCTCCTTGTGTGCATAGCTTACTTGTTTGGTTTAAGTACCGATCCTTTATAATCATAAAACACATTACATCTACTACATCTGTTGGTCTGAGAATTTTACAATATAGTATAACTACAGCTACAAAGAAAAATGTTATATTCCATAATCAACCAAAAGGTAAAATGTGAATACAATAGCATTCCTATTGTACTATGAGGAAAACTGGAGTTTAGAGAGATTTAAGATATGTGCCCAGAGCTCTAGTATATGCTGGACAGAAAGTGATTCTAGTTCATCTGTTTTAAGCTGAAAGTAGAAGACCCATTTCAGGAATCAGGCCAAGGATTTAGCTACCAGAAAACTTGGAATTTTATACAATTCATGAGGTTCTCATGGCAAGTATATAGGTGGGAGAAACATCAACATCCTCAGATATGCAGATGATACCACTCTAATGGCAGAAAGCAAAGAGGAACGAAAGCCTCTTGATGAGGGTGAAAGAGGAGAGTGAAAGAGCCAGTTTCAGATTAAATATTAAATAAACTAAGATCATGGCATGTGGCCCCATTACTTCATGGCAAATAGAAGGGGAAAATGTGGAAGTAGTAAGAAATTTCTTCTTGGGCTCCAAAATCATTGTGGACTGTGACTGCAGCCGTCAAATCAGAAAACAATTGCTTCTTGGGGGAAAGTGATGACAAATCTAAACAGTGTTGAAAAGCAGAGATATTACTCTGCCAACAAAGATCCAAATAGTCAAGGCTATGGTCTTCTCTGTGGTCACATACAGTTGTGAGAGCTGGGCTGTAAAGAAGACAGAACTCCTAAGATTTGATGCTTTTGAACTGTGGTGCTGGAGAAGACTCCTGAAAGTCCCTTAGACAACAAGGAGACTAAACCTGTAAATTTTAAGGGAGATCAACCCTGAATTTTCACTGGAAGGACTGATGCTGAAATGAAGCTCTAATATTTTGTTCATCTGATGTGAACAGACAACTTATTGGAAAAGTCCCTGATGCTGGGAAAGATCGAGGGCAGAAGGAGAAGAGGATATTAGAGGATGAGATGGCTGCACGGCATCACCGATGCAATGAATATGAACTTGGGCAAACTCTGGGAGATGGTGAGGGACAGGGATGCCTTGTGTGCTGCAGTCCATGGTTGAAAAGAGTTGGACACAACTGGGTGACTGAACAAGAACAAAACTTGGAATTTTATATACTTCAGAACGTCTCATTGAAAAACAGGTGGGAGAGTTTACCCAAGAAATGATTGAGCACATTGGGCAAATACTTGACTCACTGGAGAAGATGACCAATCATTGCTTATACAGGTGAGATGCTTTGGCAGTTATTCCCAGCCTTGATTTTGCTATGAGCCCCATAATGGATGGTGATCTTCAAGGAAGAGGCCATACTCCCTGGGTTGCAGACTCCATGAGCCTGCTATAGCTACACCTATATCTCTCATACTCATGAGAGCATAGCAGACTGCAAGGAGTTAAAAATTATCTAAGGAACCTTGAAAGTTCTCAGTTTTGTAGTAAGAAGTGAGTCATCCATGAATGATGGTCTTAGAGATTTTTTTTTGTTAGTATATCCATAACTTAGAGGACAACAAGCATCCTAGCTTTATAAAATGTGGCATCCATTCCTATGAGAATGATACTCTTATGTGGACTTTATTTGGACAAACACGAATCTTTTGAAGAAAAGTTAGGGAAGAGAGAATAAGGTCAGACTCCTTTGGTGAAATCTCAGTTCTGTTGTTAGACATTGGATGACTCAGTTCAACATCCTAAGTCATGGTTTCCTCATCTCTAAAATGAGGATACACTCATGCCTACTTCATAAGGCTATGGTGAAGACTGAAAATATACATAATGTGCTTAGATAATATAAAATAATATAACATACACTTAGCACATAGTAAGTGCTCAAGGTGATGAGTAAGAAAATGGAGCATGGGCAAAAACAATTGGAGAATTAGTGGAGAAGAGGACCTGCCACCTTACCTTTAAAAGAAATAGCTACCATCAGCCTGAAAGAGACTACACATTGAAAAGGATCTTAAAATAGTTTTCATTTTCCTGATGTATGAAGGAAATGACTTTGATAAGAGGGAGGTCAGATATATGACTATAGGAGCTCATGGGATACCAAGGTCAGAAGAGATTTCTTCTATTAGTACTAGGAGAGGCCCACAGTTTTGTTTTATATCAGGAGAGATGGAAGGCAAAACCAATACAATATTGTAAAGCTTAAAAATAAAGTAAAATTAAAAAAAAAAAAAAAGAAAAGATCCAAAGCAAATAAAGCAAAATTTTAATGTTTGTAAAGTTTCAAGAAAAAAAAAAAGAGAGAATGGGTGCTGGCCTTTGAAAATAGGGTATGAATGTCAGTACTACTGTTTACCTGCTGTGTGAACTTGGACAAGTCACTACCTATCCTTTAGTCTCAGTTTCCTCCTCTATAAAATGGGGGTGCTAACTATAACTACCCCCAGAGAGTAGTTGGGAGGATTAGGCACAAATAAACACATAGGCACAAATATACTAAGGCAAAATGATTGTCTGAGGAGGCATAAGAAATAGCTGTGAAAAGAAGAGAAATGAAACACAAAGGAGAAAAGGAAAGATAAACCCATTTGAATGCAGAGTTCCAAAGAACAGCAAGGAGAGATAAGAAAGCCTTCCTCAGTGATCAATGCAAAGAAATAGAGGAAAACAATAGAATGGGAAAGACTAGAGATCTCTTTAAGAAAATTAGAGATACCAAGGGAACATTTCATGCAACGATGGGCACAATAAAGGACAGAAATGGTATGGACCTAACAGAAGAGAAGATATTAAGAAGGGGTGGCAAGAATACACAGAACTGTACAAAAAAGATCTTCATGACCCAGATAACCACAAAGGTGTGATCACTCACTTAGAGCCAGACATCCTGGAATGCAAAAGTCAAGTAGGCCTTAGGAAGCATCACTATGAACAAAGCTAGTGGAGGTGATGGAATTCCAGTCGAGCTATTTCAAATCTTAAAAGATGATGCTGTGAAAGTGCTGCACTCAAAATGCCAACAAATTTGGAAAACTCAGCAATGGCCACAGGACTGGAAAAGGTCAGTTTTCATTCCAATCCCAAAGAAAGGCAATGCCAAAGAATGCTCAAACTACCACACAATTGCACTCATCTCACATGCTAGCAAAGTATAGCTCAAAATTCTCCAAGCCAGGCTTCAACAGTAGGTGAACTGTGAACTTTCAGATGTTCAATCTGGATTTAGAAAAGGCAGAGAAACCAAAGATCAAATTGCCAACATCTGCTGGATCATTGAAAAAGCAAGAGAGTTCAAAAAAAAAAAAAAACAAGAAAAAGCAAGAGAGTTCCAGAAAAACATCTACTTCTGCTTTATTGACTATGCCAAACCTTTGATGGTGTGGATCACAACAAACTGTGGAAAATTCTTAAAAAGATGGGAGTATCAGACCACCTTACCTGCCTCCTGAGAAATCTGTATGTAGGTCAAGAAGCAACAGTTAGAACTGGACATGGAACAACAGACTGGTTCCAAATAGGAAAAGGAGTATGTCAAGTCTGTATATTAGTACCCTGCTTATTTAACTTATATGCAGAGTACATCATGAGAAATGCTGGACTGGATGAGGCACAAACTGGGATCAAGATTGCCAGGAGAAATATCAATAACCTCAGATATGCAGATGACACCACCCTTATGGCAGAAAGTGAAGAAGAACTAAAGAGCCTCTTGATGAAAGTGAAAGAGGAGAGTGAAAAAGTTCCTTAAAACTCAACATTCAGAAAACTAAGATCATGGCATCTGGTCCCATCACTTCATGGCAAGTAGATAGGGAAACAATGGAAACAGTGACATACTTTATTTTCTTGGGCTCCAAAATGACTGTAGATGGTGACTGCAGCCATGAAATTAAAAGACGCTTGCTCCTTGGAAGAAAAGTTATGACCAACCTAGACAGCATATTAAAAAGCAGAGACATTACTTTACCAACAAAGTCTGTTTAGTCAAAGCTATGGTTTTTTCAGTAGTCATGTATGGATGTGAGAGTTGGACTATAAAGAAAGTTGACCGCAGAAGAATTGATGCTTTTGAACTGTGGTATTGGAGAAGACTCTTTAGAGTCCCTTGGACTGTAAGGAGATCCAATCAGTCCATCCTAAAGGAAATAAGTCCTGAATATTCATTGGAAGGACTGATGTTAAAGGTGAAACTCGAATACTTTGGCCACCTGATGTAAAGAACTGACTTATTGGAAAAAAGCCTGGGAAAGATTGAAGGTGAGAGGAGAAGGGGATGACAGAGGATGAGATGATTGGATGGCATCACCAACTCAATGGACATGATGGGTAAACTCCGGGAGTTGGTGATGGACACGGAGGCCTGGCATGCTGCAGTCCATGGGGTCACAAAGAGTCAGACACAATTGAGAGACTGAACTGAACTGAACTCAGAAAGTTCCTGATAAGTTCTCATCACCTGTTGTTCATGATTGTCATAATCAGGGATAATAATAAAAGCAAAGCCATCTCACTCCCTTCTGTGGACAGAAATAATACTGATAATTTATATTAATGAAAATCCAAGTGGTAGAGCACTGATGCCACAAATCCACTCTTGTAAGTATCCTGAGAAATATAGAAACTTTCCATGGAAGAAAAATACAAATTCATCTATGCCAACAGAGCTATTCCATCAAACACAAAGTCCTCATGCCTTTAATTGAATTTGAGAGCTAATGATAGATGTTTGTGATCAATGGTCCAGATGACTGGAAAATGTGAATATGAATGCAAAGTCGGTTCATCTGTATCACTATGGTGCTATGTATAGAATAGAACTAAATATCCTAATTGCATTCCCCTGGTCTTCCTTTCCCACAGTAGCTTTATGCTTCATTTAGAATGGTTAATGTGGAAATTAGTGCCCAGCAAAACCAAAACATCTTAAATAACTGGTTCTAGGGCTTGATGTCACAGCGTGACAAATCAGCATGTATGATTTGAAAAACACTAAAAATAAAATCTTAATATATTAAAAAGATAACCCTAAGGGCAAAATGATAAAGTGGAAAAAGCTTTGAGTCAGAAAATGAGGGTTTTAGCCACATAACCGGAGAAGGCAATGGCACCCCACTCCAGTACTCTTGCCTGGAAAATCCCATGGACGGAGGAGCCTGGTAGGCTGCAAAGTCCATGGGGTCGCTAAGAATTGGATATGACTGAGCGACTTCACCTTCACTTTTCACTTTCATGCATTGGAGAAGGAAATGGCAACCCACTCCAGTGTTCTTGCCTGGAGAATTCCAGGGACGGGGGAGCCTGGTGGGCTGCCGTCTATGGGGTCGCACAGAGTCGGACACGACTGAAGTGACTTAACAGCAGCAGCCACACAACATCATTTTTGTGTGTGTGCAACTTTTAAGTTGTTCTGTAGTGTATAAGGCTGCCAGTTCACAGCCATTCTTTTAACTTCCCCGAGCCTTAATTTACTCATCTGTAAACCCCCAATTAAAACATTTATCATGCCTATTAAATAGGGCTGTCATAAAAATTGACTTGTGTATAAACTTTAAATTGGTAACATCTTATAAAATAGTTTATTAGAAACGTATGGATTTTTTATTCCATAAGAATATTCCAAAATGTTAAGAAATAAGTACACACAAGATCAAAATCTTTCTAATCATCCCACTGTGCAGGAAAGAAAAAACAATTAAATAGGACCTGCTCAAAGCTAGATCAACTCCTTTAAAAATGGAGATAGAATTTTTTTAATGATGATGGGAGGCTGTCAGTTGATACCCATGCCTCCCATTACCCACAAGGATAACCTGTCTAAAAGTCACTCTATACTACCACTTGAGGAATTTCATAATTCACTTACCAGGCTGCATTCATCAAGACAGAATGTTGAGACTGCCTAACAGTGAACTGACAAGCAGGGCAGAAGGAATGCCACTAACTTTGTAACTTACAAAGAGTGATTGCAAGCCAATGTTGTTAAAGGGATCAATGATATTGAAAGAATGAGTTGTGGCAAGTGGAGTATCGACCACTGAAGGGAATGACGGACAATTACAGTCCCGATCCAATAGCAGTGTTATAAAGGTCACTGCTGAAAGACGTCTCAGTTCCCCCTTTGAAAAGTCCTGTGACATTTGATTACCATTCTTTTCCCTCTCCATTATTCCGTTTTCTCAAGTGGTTCTATCAGTATCTCAGTGACAGCAAATAGCATTATCCAGCAGATGGTTACCATATCATTTATGTTATTAGCATTTTGTGATTTTTACACCTTGCATAGGAAGCTTTGTGAAATGAGATTTTTGGGAGACTCAGAATGCTATGCAAGACTGCAACTGGCACATTATTTAAAATGCAAAAACTACAGTTGTTCATTATTAAGATTACAGATTAAAATTCTCCCTGAGTCAAGGAATGAAGGAAGCTATGGTTCTCTAGGTGGTGTTCATTTCCCCATTGCAGTACGTACCAGTAATGAACAACATGTGTTATACTTTCAAGCCTAGCTAATAGTCAGGAACACAACCCGTGTGCAAAGCCCATATTATGACTTAATGTTACAGGAAAAAACTATCACCCTGGCATTTCTATGCTTTTGTGATATTTCCTTCTGAAATGGAAAAATTCCTATTAAGTGTACTGAATGAACTTTCAAAAAGGAGGAAATAAGGAAGAATTTTTTTTTTTCCTTCTCTGGTTTCCTATATGTGTTTGGTTATGTATTATGTCTCTACCTTTCACCAGATTGTCAGGTCTAGAGGAGTAGGAACACCTCTGATTCAACTCCTGCTTCATTTTTGCATGGCTCCCAACATTCAGCATCAGTTCAGTTCAGTTCAGTTGCTCCGTCGTGTCCAACCCTTTGCAACCCCATGAATCGCAGCACACCAGGCCTCCCTGTCCATCACAAACTCACGGAGTTCACTCAAACTCATGTCCATCGAGTCAGTGATGCCATCCAGCCATCTCATCCTCTGTCGTCCCCTTCTCCTCCTGCCCCCAATCCCTCCCAGCATCAGAGTCTTTTCCAGTGAGTCAACTCTTCGCATGAGGTGGCCAAAGTACTGGAGTTTCAGCTTTAGCATCATTCCTTCCAAAGAAATCCCAGGGCTGATCTCCTTCAGAATGGACTGGTTGGATCTCCTTGCAGTCCAAGGGACTCTCAAGAGTCTTCTCCAACACCATGGTTCAAAAGCATCAATTCTTCAGTGCTCAGCCTTCTTCACAGTCCAACTCTCACATCCATACAGGACCATTGGAAAAACCATAGCCTTGACTAGACGGCTTTGTTGGCAAAGTCATGTCTCTGCTTTTGAATATGTTATCTAGGTGGGTCATAACTTTCCTTCCAAGGAGTAAGCGTCTTTTAATTTCCTGGCTGCAATCACCATCTACAGTGATTTTGGAGCATAGTTATGTATAATAAGTGGTCAGTGCAAATATAAGTGTCTTGATAAGATGGATGGTTTGGAGGGGGACCGGATACATCCAAGAAAGAACACCTACCTAGGCATCATCATCTATGACATGTAAGCTAGTGGCTCAAACACTTAGCTGTGCCCCAGAATTGACTAAAGGAAATGAGACTTCAAGGCCCCACTTCAAACTTATTGAATCAGAATTTCTCATTGAAGGGCCCTGGAATGTAAATTTCAATATAAGTTTCTAAGTTGCATATTTTGTAGCCAGTTTGGTTCTGGTTTGTAGAGTCATATTTAAGACGCTTTGAGATAAAGGAAGCCCTTTTGTTTTGGTCAGACATAGGCAATTGATTCACCTGATACACCACTTCTGACAGTGGTCATTGAGGACCTAGATACTCAAAGTTGGACTATAGAACAGCAGTGTCCCCTGGAAGCTTATTAGAAAAGCTGAACTGCAGGCTCTGCAGCAAACCCCCTGAATAAAAAAAAAAAAAAGAATCATTTCCCAGAGAAGAAAATGGCAACCCACTCCAGTATTCTTGCCTGGAGAATCTCACAGACAGAGGAGCCTGGCAGGCTACAGTCCATGGGGTTGTAAGAGTCAGACATGGCCTAGAGTAATGTTAACAGAATGTGACACGCAGACAGGCACTATCAATGTTACCTGGCAGGTTGTTTGAAATGCAGAATCTGAGGCTCCATCTCAGAGCTAACTGAAAGAGAATCTATGGGGGAGGGATCCAAGACTGTGTTTTTCTTAATACTCTTTCTTTTTCCATAAATTTTTCTTTTCGGTTGCACTGGGCCTTCATTGCTGTGCATGATCTTTCTCTAGTTGCTGCGAGTGGGGGCCTCTTTGTTGCAGTGTGTGGGTTGCTCACTGCAGTGGTTTCTCTTGTTGTGGAACCCAGGCTCTTGGGTGCCGAGGTTTCCGCAGTTGCAACACCCAGGCTTAGTAACTGTGGCACAAAGACTTGTAGCTGTGGCACAGGGGCTTAAGAGCACGGGCTCAGTTGCTCTGCAGCATGTAAGATCTTCCTGGACCAGGGACTGAACCCATGTCCCTCGCATTGGTAGGCAGATTCTTATCTACTGTACCCCTAGGGAAGTCCCAAGACTGTGTTTTAACAAGCTTTCCAGGTGATGCTCAAGTATGGTAATGTTTGAGACCTACTGGTCTAAAGCCCTGTGTTAAAAACGGTTACAAAGATAGGCTGGGCTTCCAGCAAACTGATGCATTCATTGGTTCATGATACCTATCCAGGTGCAGAGGGGGAAGTGATAACCCTCATGCTACACATATATTATTCCTGCTCTAGATGGAAGACTTGACTCACACGTATGATGCTTGACATCAGAATTAGTACTAGGATGAAGAGTGAAAGATGAACAAACAAAAAATGAAAAAGACTATGGCAGGAAAATTAAGAAAAAGATTAAACCTCATGCAGATAAAACAAGTATAGCATTCTATTAGTAATTGTTGAAGTTGGATGATGAGTAATGAGAATGTATTGTACTATTTCTTCTACTTTTGAGTATACATGAAATGCTTCATAATAAAAAGCTGAAAATAAACGCATCCTGAGATACATTATTGCCTATGTAGTTAAAAAGCATTAAAATATGGATAATATCTATTGCTAATGAAGGTATGAGAAAAGCAAACTCATACACTGATGGTAGGAGTACAAGTAGTTATGACTTTTGGAAGATAATCTGACAGTAAATGCTAGACTGTTTAAAAATGTTTCACATATAGTGATCCAGTAACTATTTTTAGAAAGCATATCTACAGAAGAACTCAGCCTTTTGTGTATGGATACAATACAAAGAAGATGACGGTGGCTTTACTTGTAATAAGAAGTAACTTGGAGTCTACATAACTATAAAGATAAAACATGTTCATAATGAGGTCGATTGTACAATTATTATTTCTAAAGATACATCTAAATGTACTGCTCTAGAAGACAATAATATATCACTGAGAAGATAAAAATGTCTATCATGCCTTTCAGTGGGAAGAAAAACTCCTAATGTTTATGTGTATGGCTCTCTCTGTACGTACATAGGCAAGTATCTGGAAGTCTAATACTGAACAGTTAATGGTTACTTGGGGGAGAAATATGCCCATTTTGAGGAGGAAGTCTATAGCTTTCAATTTTGTATAATTTTGCACTATTATCCTTTTTGTATCTTGGTCCGTGTGACAGTGTTCCTGCCAATGAGATATAAATGAGTGTCACAGGGAAAGCTCTTTAAAGTTTTGAGAAAGCTGGTTGATAGGGCCAAATTCAGGAGGTCCCTACAGTTTGTTCTTTGCCCTTCCCCTTCCTTCTAGCTTGGAAACTAGCTGAATACCTGAAAAAGAGAAGCTATTTTGCAAACACTGGGGTAATGGATCCATGATTTTAGAGATGGTACAATGGAAAACTAAAAGGAGCCTGGGTTCCCCAAGCAAGTGTGGAATGAATTAGACCTGAATGGTTTTTTTCAAACTCTGCATTATATCAATAAGATAAAGCCATTGATTGGTTCATATTCTTTAGACTTCTGTCACTTACAGACAAACAATTTTCTATCCAAGCATTATTTAACTACCCAGGGATCTAGGTACATCTGGCATAAGTGGGGATCGGATACATAAATATCAATATATGTGCAGATCAGTTTCATCTAAAGATGTGCATCTGGTCCACCAGAAGTTCTCAGCCTTAGCAAAATGCTGGGTACATAATTTAATGAAAGAGTAAGGGAATCTATAAAAGAGTAATGTACAGTTATCTCTAGATGGTGAGATTATGGATGATTTTAATTTCCTTTTGTATACTTGCCTGTATTTTCTGAATATTTAAAATCAGTTAAAAAAAACTATTCTTAAAAATTATTAAAGCTGTGTGGTAGGGCTTAATGATAAAGTGAAACTATGTTATTCCATAGATATCAACATATTGCAAATCAAACCATTCCCCACCTCCCTCCCTCCACTGAAAAAAAATAGAATGAGATCCTGATAAAGCTCGATATATAAGATGAGTGTTTGTCTGTTCCCCCATCAGGATGATAGAGGAGTTTTACTTTACAATTATATTACATATTTATAAAGAAAAATTTTGAAAATGGTTTCTTTTACATTGATGGATGTCTGAACACTCACCATAAGAAATAATAAAAAATTAAGCATCTTTGTTTTCTGCTGCTACAAATGCATGTATGATGTACAGTATCTCAATTCAGGGGACACATTTATCATACCTCTCTGGAAAACTGCAGACAAATCAACAGAAACCCCTCTGGGTGGTGCAACAATTTCTGCAACATTTTTTTAAAGCATCATGGCATGAATACTTTTATAATAGCGGTCTCCTCTGGACCATAAGGCAGTATCTAGAGACATTTGGGGTTGCTACCACTGAGGGGATAATACTGGTACCTCATGGGCAGGGGGCAGTAATGCTGCTAAATAATACACAGGATAACTTCCATGACACAGAGTTATTCACTCCAAAATGCTCACAGTACTGAGGCTGAGAATATACATGTGTGTGCGTGTATACATATATGTGTGTGTGTATGCTTGTATTATATATATGTACCTGTGTGTGGGTGCTAAGTTGTTTCAATTGTGTCTGACTCTTTGTGATCTATCGAGCATAGCCCATCAGGCTCCTCTGCCCATGGGATTCAGGAATACTGCCCATGGGATTCTCCAAGAATACTGGAGATTCTCCTCTGCCCATGGGATTCTCCAAGAATACTGGAGTGGGTTGCCATGCACTTCTGCAGGGGATCTTCCTGACCCAGGGATTGAACCCAGGTCTCTTGTATCTCCTGCAGCGGCAGGAGGGTTCTTTACCACTAGCACCACTTGGGAAGCTCCATAAATAAATATAATAAATACACACACACATACACATACACACACATAGATTCCCTATCTTGTTATTTAGGCTGTATCTACTGATACGAGTAATTTGACTGCTTTAACTTTTGGATTTTGTATTGGGTTATTAAATTACTAATTGGTTTTCAACATTGAAAGTGTTTTCTTTCCCAGTCTTAGAATCCCAACACTAGACATGTGACTACATTTTCTTAGAGATCCCTTCACACAATAAATTTTTACTCAATATCTAATAAGGACTAGCCAGTGGCCAGAGAGTGAGTGCACAGATGTAAGTGAGAAGACATGGCCAATGCCCACATGTTTACCGGGCCAAGAGAGAGAAAATACTCCTAAATCCTGGAGGGCAGGGGGCCCAGATAGGGGATGGCATTTGAAGGTAGTGACATGAATACTGGATGTGGACTCAGGGCCCAGGTCCAAATTCCAGGTAACCATCTCCTCATTTCTGTTTATTAACACGTAGCCCAGCCCTGCTTCCTTCGTGTCTGCCCTGTTTACTCGTCTGCTTGCATTAGCCTTGCTTCAGATCTCTTCTCTATTGGCTCTTTTGTGCCGTTCAGGTCTCTACTCAAATGTCTTACCCTCAGAGAGGACATTCCTGTTCACCCCAGCTATTGTCTCTTCTAAGCTTTCTCTGTCCCACCACCCTGTTTCACACTTTTGACTATAAACGTCTTGCTTCCTTGTTTAGTGTTTGTCTCTTCAACAATGACTTTTGGAAAAATGTGCCCCGATTCTTCAAGGCCCTGGAGGATGTACGGTCTGAGGATGTGAGTGGTCTTACCTGAAGCTCTCCTGCCCTCACTCTCTCTCCTTCTCAGCCACACTGGTCTTATTCTTCATCAGCTTCTTCATCAGAACATGCAGTCTCTGATCCTTTGGACATCTCTCTGCTGCTACTAAAACTCTCTCCTCATTTTCTGACTAGTAACCATTCATTCTTCAGCAATTGTCTTTAAGCATGATTTCTTCCACTATCCACAAAGATTGCCCTCTGCATTGCTCCCAAATATTCCTTACTGCACTTTCATTGTTGCCCCCCGCCTTGCCAGCCTTCTCTTACGGCTAGAAGCCCAATGAAGACAGAGCTCTTGTCTTCCATTCCACTGCTGCCACCCCAATGCCCACCCTGATTCGTTCCTTATGATACATGCTCCACAAATACATACTGCTTAAATTACTCCATCCTGCAGATCTGAAACTGATTTTTAAATATAAAAGCTAATAAAACATTAAGTAACTTTTACTTTGTTTTTTCAAGAAATATTAACTTTATAAACCCACCTCTACTGTGCTTCTGCAAACTGCATGTGAACTAAATATTAATTTTCCAGCAACAACAAAAATGCAAACAAGGTCCTTAGCTAATGGAAGATCTTCTAGAGAGTATAACTAAACGAGAGAGAGAGAAAGAGGGCATATACACATAGTCATAATCTAGTTAAATTCAAGAAGAAGCATATAATTGAGCTTCTAAGACTAGGAACACATGCACAAAAACACCCTCCATATACATACAGAAACACACTGGGACGACCCAGAGGGGTGGTATGGGGAGGGAGGAGGGAGGAGGGTTCAGGATGGGGAACACATGTATACTTGTGGCGGATTCATTTTGATATTTGGCAAAACTAATACAATTATGTAAAGTTTAAAAATAAAATAAAATTAGAAAAAAAAAAAAAAACATGCAAACACCAAAACTTTCACTACGTTTTTGAGGTTTGATGATTAATGGATGGAGTAAACTATATGTTCCCTCGAAGTCCTCCCAGTGGAAAATATCACTTCCCACAGCAATCCAGGCAAACGTCTGCAGTAGCCAAAGCAGGACAAGTCTTGTCCTTGAGGTATTAGTTGCAGAACGATTTTTGCAAAGCACACTGAGAAGCTCCTATTGATCTGCCGACAAGCGTTTGAATCTGCAGGCAGAAATGAACTTTGGCTTTTTCTTGAATGTATTGGCATCCCATACTGTTTTGCTCGTCTATTAATTTACCGTTTTTATCTGAACACTGGAAAGAAAAATGTTGGAGGAGTTTTGGAGAATTTTCTCTTTTGAATCCCTCCTTTTATGAAACATTCATCATAGCTCTTTTTCATCTTTTGCACTTCTTCATGAAAAGCATCACCCTAAACACCATGGAGTGAGATTTAACATTCATAATCTGGACATACGAAACGAACAGTCTGAACTTGGAAGTGGAAATTCATTTGTGGACCTGAGTGAACCACTGTGAAGTCATTCCGAGGGTAACAGAATATAGCACCATTTTAAGGCTGGCCAACTGCCATAGCTCTCAATAAGACATAGACTAGTTTCTTACATCTTTGGCTGGTCAGTATTCTCACATCTCTGTCTTGGGGGGATGGCTGAGAACTGGTCAGAGCAAATCACTGAGTCCTACTAAAGTCAAATGGATTTTATGGACAGGTTGGTGTGGCTTAGGATATTTGTGAGCTGGAACCAAATGCTGATCTAGAAGAGTCCTTAGGGACTGCATTCTACGTGCTTATCTTATAGTGAAACAGAGTCCCAGGGATGAAAAGAAATTATGTCAAATTAACACAGATAGAGGTAAGGTGGAAACATTTCTTCCTCTACACTGTACTGTCACCATCTGACATAGCTCACTAACCTTTCTTCTCTGGATTTCTCTGATAGCTTTCTAACTGGTCTCCCTCTTTTCATTGTTTAATACCCTCCTGTGTTTCTCTACAGTAGCAAGAGTGGTTTTAAATCATTACTTTAATCATTCTAATCTCTTTCAACAGTATTTCAGTGCACACATAAAACAATGCAAGGTCTTGGCAACAACATGAGTTCATTGATCTGGCTCCTTCCTTTCTCCAATCACATATCATATTACTTTCTCTCCCCAACAGATTATGGTCCAGCCAGGCTTTTTGTTCTTCAATTATATACTTACCTTTCTTAGCCCAGGGCCTTTGCACTTGCTTTCCCTTTGCTTGGAATGCTCTTCTTTCTCTCCTTTGCATGTTTGGATTCCTTTTATTTTGTATCTTAGCTTAAGTGTCACCTCCTTTTAGAGAGCTTGCTAAATGAAAACAAGGCAGCCCACATTGGTAATATTTTTGTTTCTCTTGTTTACTTTCTTTTCTTCCTAACTTTTGACATGATTTATAAATGTATTTTCTGTTACATATTTTTACCCCCTCCTCCCAGTTAAAATATAAGTCCTGCGCTTATCATGGAGTGAGGGATGCAGAGGCCCTCAGTTTACTTTTATGGAATAAAGGAATGAATGTGAGTTGAATTCAAAGCTCTGGCCTCCCATGTCCTACTGTATGAATGTGAATGTATTAAAAGAAATGTTTTTATGATATTTCAGGAGTTTCAGTCATGCTTAAATCATTGCTTAGCCTAACATAAAAGTTAGCTCTATTTTGAAAACATTCAGTATGTTATTACAATGCTCAAAAACTAAAGGTATCAAAATGTTCTACTGAGAATTTTAGAGTTGTAAAGTCTGAGAGGATCCTAAAAAATTGTATTTGAATCTCTCATTTCATAGATGAAGAAATTACAGCTCAAAGAGATGAATTATAAGTATCAAAAAATCTTAATACTCTCTTAATCTAACACTCACTGATTTTTTTAATCCAGTAAGTTTCTGAAAAAATAGACCAAAATTACAATTTTTACTTACTGTGCAATGAACTGTTACAGTCCACTTGCTGCATTCTCAGGTACCTAAGTGCCACATGAGAGGCAAGACAAGACATGCGTGCATGCTTAGTCGTGTCCAACTCTTAGTGACCTCATGGACAGTAGCCCACCAGGCTCCTTTGCTCACTAGATTTTTCAGGCAAGAATACTGGAATGAGTTGCCATTTCCTGCTCCAGGGGATATTCCCAGATCAGGGCCTGAACCCATGTCTCCTGAGTCTCCTACATTGTAGGTGGATTCTTCACTGCTTGAGCCACTGGGGGGCAAGGAGGAGTTGCCACATGCATGCTAAGCCACTTCAGTGGAGTCTGACTCTTTGTGACCCTATGGACTATAGCCTGCTAGGCTCCTCTGTCTATGGGATTCTCCAGGCAAGAATACCAGAGTGGGTTGCCATTTCTTCCTCCAGGGGATCTTCGCCCATTAACAATTGTTTGTGACTGCATAATACGCCAGGTCCCATGTAATAGGTTTTATCCTTTTTGTCCTCATGATTCCCTTTGCTTTGGATAGCTTGGTTACAGTCATTAAAGAGATGAGGAAACGTATTATTAGTAAGTTGAGCAGGTCACCCAGGCGAGAAAGGCTGACTGGTACCAAAGCCAAAGGTTTTGAGCTCCCTGCTCTCTGCCTCCCTGAATGGTATTCCAATGGCACACAGGAGCTGATGTGCTTTACCAAAGTACTGTGCTTTATTATGAAAGAGCAGCTTGTCACTTGGTGAGAATAAGGCTCTTTTTATGTAAAGTGATTTTTATCTTTGGCAGAAAGAAACTCTAGTACAAAATCATATTTCACTCTGCTCAGAGCTCAGATCTCCTCATACATCTCCATAAGTCAATAGGATTGGGGAAAGAGTATTTTCCCAGAGCACCTATTTATAGTTACATAGTGCAAATCGCTATATACTTGAAAATCACTTAACCACATTTCAATCGTTTGAGTAAAATCCTCTGGCTGGCATCACATCCCCATTTCTGAGGTGAATAAGTTTATTGTATACATTAAATAAATGTGTGTGTATGCGCGTGTGGGTGGGGGGGGTGGGTGGGGGGGGCTTCCCTGTTGGCTCAGATGGTAAAGAATCTGCCTGCAATGCAGGAGACCTGGGTTTGATCCTTGAGTTGGGAAGATCATGGGGTTGCAAAAAGGCAGATATGACTGAACTCTAACAGTTACTTATATTTGTATACTTACTATATATATATGTATATACACATATACACTTACTGTATATAAGTATATATACTTATATATACACTTTCTCTCTCTGTCTCTGTCTCTCTCTCTCTATATATATATATATATAAGCTTCCCTGATGGCTCAGACCGTAAAGAATTTGCCTGCAATGCAGGAGACCTGGTTTTGATCCCTGAGTTGGGAAGATCCCCTGGAGGAAGGCATGGCAACGCACCCCAGTATTCTTGCCCGGAGAATACCATGGACAGAGGAGCCTGGTGGGCTACATACAGTACACGTGTTCACAAAGAGTCAGACACGGCTGAGCAACTAAGCATGCACGTGAGCACGCACACACACACACATAAATATAAATAAATATATATATATATATATACACACACATACACACACACATAAGTGTGTGAGTAAACCCTGATATAGAAATTGACAGATGAAATACAGGTAGCTGTTACCCAAGTATTTCCCCCATGCTCAGCACCTGAACTTTAACACTTTGCAAACTGTAAAGTATTTGCTAACACCTTGTTTGTGATAGATATCAGAATATGATATTTATTCTCTTTATTGAAAAGCCTTTCAATATGTGTGTGTATGTGTGTGTGTGTGTGTGTGTGTGTGTGTGTGTGTGTGTTTGGAATCTCTCTCTCTTGACCAAGTTCTTTTTTTTTTTTTTTGACCAAGTTCTTTAAAGGAATTTATCACCTTGACACACACTTTTGGATCTTGGAAATCAGTTTTGTTTCTTACCCCACAATTCATTCATTTTTTTTTTTGAAACAATAGCCCAGTTTTACTGGGAAAATAATCTTTGTCCCATTTGTAGTGATGTGCTTTATGTGACCAAGCTCTGTACAGTTAGAGGGAAATAATTTCATATCCTCAACCACATAATTCATTCAGAGATGAGCCTGTGACAAAGCCAGGCTTACAAAATTGAACTCTGGACTTCTATGGTTCCTCTTGGGAAGCAGGAGTTCTGTGATTGATTGAAATTTTACGACCTCATGGGAAACAGATCTTGATTGGCTAATGGCCATCCTTGGCACTATGTGGAGAAATCATTCCTGAAACTGAAACCAACACGAGATAGTGATGGACAGGGAAGACTGGTCTGCTGTGGTCCACGGGGTCTCAAAGAGTTGGAGCGACTGAACTGAAGTGAACTGAGACCCCCAGGTAATTCACAGGCTCATTCAAAATGTCTGGAACATGCGGTCTAAGTGTGGTCCTTGGACCAGGGGCATCAACATAAATGGGAGACATGAGGAATGTCTTCCTCATTAGGAACGAGGAAGAAAGGAAGGGAAGAAGGGATGGAGGGGTGGAGGGAGGAAAGAAGGGAGAGAAGGAAGCAGGGAAGGAATTTCCTGGTAAGAAAGGGAAGAAGGCAGAAATATCTCCACTGGCTGGCAACTCTGATGTGCATGATGTAACGGGATACTGGAATTAATGTTAGTTCAGTCAAGCAAGGCATCTTAGTGTAATGAGTTATTGTCAGCCACTCTGAAAGTTTACATCTTTTTTAATTATCATGATTACCCAACTGACTGGTTTCTTTCAAATGGAGGAAAAGTGCAGGCAACAAGTGAGTTTAGGCCCTATAGCATGTCGTAAGGAAAGCAGATTGGAAACGTCAATCAGTCAAGAAGTGGATATTTTTAAGTTTCTAGAAGAAAACCAAAGGGCTTCCTTTGACCCTTCTCTCCTGGGGTCAGGGTGTCTGGCCTCTACCTCTTCTTCATCCATTCTCTTCTTTTCTATTGCTTTCACCTTTCATTTCCTTCACTGTATTTTCTCCCAGTGGGGAAAAATGATGATAATGCCCATGAAAGAGAGGTCAAATATCACAGGAAGAAAATACCTCAAGGACTCATATTTAGCTGACAATTGAACTGCCTGCCCACCCCCTCCACTTCTCAGCCCCCACAGTGCACTGAGTCAGGGGGCCAAGCATTTTTTGGTCTCTGGTTTGGATCTGCTAACCCTTAAAATGTCAAACTTTAGGCAACACGTGAAAATATATCTTTCTTCATTGAAACTGAAATGGTGCTCTCTCTCTTATCTTCTTCTATCTTGACCCGGCTTGTCCTTTTTTTTTTTTTTTACAATATTATTTTTTGGAGCCAAAACTTTAGATATCTTTTCACAATAAGAAGGACTCATAATGGCAGTCAAATACCTAAGAACTTTATTTTTGGAGCTGGTGTTATAAAAGAGAGGGACAGAACGATTCTCAAAATATGCCTCACCTTTTAACACCTTTTCAACAGAGTCTGAAAATTCCAACACAAAGAGAAAATAAAATGAATTGTCTGGACTGCCAATGGCAAGGGACTACAGCTCTTTTAACGAGCTCATGACTATGAACAACTCCAAAACTAAGTCCTCTTTGCCAGTTCATATCCATAGCGTCATCTAGCAACCTTAATAATATCTGTCAATTGTCTAGCAGAGATGTATCGCGTTCAAAAGAGCAGTCTTGACAGAATCAATTATCTTTTCAGGCAGGAAAGTCCACACATATATATACTCAACAAACTCGCTTAAGTCAAGGCTGTGATAGACAGCTTTCCATCCCTAGGTGGGGTCAGTCCTGTGACCACCAGGTCCACAGGCATTAAGATTCCACAGCTGCACTTCAAGGTTTGACTTCATACATAATTTTCTGTGTAACTTGCATGAGCTACTTGAGGTTTTCAAGCTTGGTTTCCTCGCAGTATGAGTTCAGAAGACTTCATCTACATGTTCTGATGGACCACTTTACATCAAGGGGTGGGAATAAGTTTGGATAATTGAGAACAGAGACTCAGCTTTGTCTTGCTAAAGTATCCCCTGGGAATGAGGACCATTTGCATGCAGGAAGTCTAACAGTGGAAAATCTATTTCTCCTGAAACCCAAAACCCCCTGCTCCTTCGGCAAGATTCACAGGAAAAACTCGAGTACATTAATCCAAGGAAGCCTCTTTTGCTTGACTGAGCCCAAGAGTGGATGTGCCTCATTAAATACCAGTCAGGCAGGCCATGTAGCTTCAAATTATGGTAACAAGCCAATTAAAATCACACTTATTTCTGGGAGCTGGGCAGCATTCCCTGGAGAGGAAGGTTCTGGAAGGCAGAACCACAACCAAACACGGGCAGCCAGATGCTTTGGCATTCCTTTCCCCACTCTGCACAACCCCACGCATCTGGGAACTGTGCTTTACCCAGCTCTTGCCAGGGACCCCTCTCTTTGTCTCCTGGAATGTCCCAGGCTCCCATTCCACATAAAATAGTTTGCAGCCCTACTAGAAGTGCAGTTCTAGAAATGGAGAATTGCAAACCTGAAACAAATCTTGGTAAAGAGAGAATAACAATACTGTGTACACCAGAGAGGCAAAAATTAAGCAAGTTTCTGTGAAATCTCTCTATAAGCCATAAAAAGCAAACCAAATGTCAGATCATTAATGACGACATGAAAATGGGACACAGAGTTATCAACACTTAAGGTAACTTAGGTTTACTTTAAGGTCAAGACAGTAGTTCTATATCTTATTAAACTCCCAGCCTTGCAACTCATGTGATATATATATCTCTTCAATTCAAGACTTCAGTTTTGAAATATCTCAACCTCATTCTTCTTCATCAAAGATGAAATTTCTATCTCCACCAACTGCAGGGACAACTTCATTCAGTTCAGATCAGTTGCTCAGTCGTGTCCAACTCTTTGCGACCCCATGAATCGCAGCACACCAGGCCTCCCTGCCCATCACCAACTCCCGGAGTTCACTCAGACTCATGTCCATCGAGTCAGTGATGCCATCCAGCCATCTCATCCTCTGTTGTCCCCTTCTCCTCCTGCCCCCAATTCCTCTCAGCATCAGGGTCTTTTCCAATGAGTCAACTCTTTGCATGAGGTGGCCAAAGTACTGGAGTTGCAGCTTTAGCATCATTCCTTCCAAAGAAATCCCAGGGCTGATCTCCTTCAGAATGGACTGGTTGGATCTCCTTGCAGTCCAAGGGACTCTCAAGAGTCTTCTCCAACACCACAGTTCAAAAGCATCAATTCTTTGGCACTCAGCTTTCTTCACAATCCAACTCTCACATCCATACATGACCACAGGAAAAACCATAGCCTTGACTAGACGGACCTTTGTTGGCAAAGTAAATGTCTCTGCTTTTGAATATGCTATCTAGGTTGGTCATAACTTTCCTTCCAAGGAGTAAGCGTCTTTTAATTTCATGGCTGCAATCACCATCTACAGTGATTTTGGAGCCCTAAAAAATAAAGTCTGACACTGTTTCCACTGTTTCCCCATCTATTTCCCATGAAGTGATGGGACCAGATGCCATGAACTTCGTGTTCTGAATGTTGAGCTTTAAGCCAACTTTTTCACTCTCTACTTTAACTTTCATCAAGAGGCTTTTTAGTTCCTCTTCACTTTCTGCCATAAGGGTGGTGTCATCTACAACTTTGTTACAAACTATAAAATTTTAAGCATCAACCTGGCTGTAGATTAACTGCACTATGGAAAATGATGGCATTCCACTTTTGTCTCAATTCAGTCCCAACGCTGACCACTTTTTAAAAATGCTGTCCTTATTGTAGATGCTTTCTTTCCCTGGTGGCTCAGATGCCAAAGAATCTGCCTGCAACGTGGGAGACTTGGGTTCAATCTCTGGGTTGGGAAGATCCCTTGGAGAGGGAAATGGCAACCCACTCCAATATTCTTGCCTGGAGAATCCCATGGATAGAGGAGCCTGGCGGGTTATAGTCCATGGGGTCATGAAGAGTAGCATGGGACTGAGAGACTAACATTTTCACTTCTTTTCCTTAGGAAGGAAATGTTTTATGGCCTTAAGGGCAGCAGCCAGGCCCGTGTAAAAAGAATAAGCACGTGATGACTGTGTCTGGGGAGCTTAATCTAAGTATGCTTTCAATTTAGAAACTCAAGATATTAGCATTCCACTTACTGTCTCATTTTTTTCTTCTCCATACTCACAACTTCTACTTTCAGGTGTAAACCTTTAACATGACACACAAGAGCTGTGAAGTGCCTTGGAGAAAAAGAGTCCAGTACTACTCAGGCCTGGCACTTTCTTTACCCATGTCCTAGTTATGCAGACTAGACCTTTCTAGAGGGCTGAGTTAGCCTCCCTGGCACTCGGCAGTGCTCACAGGCCATGGGAATGAAGGGACTTGGGTGTTAGGTGCCAGTTCCTTAACAAGCCTTGCAGAAGCTCTCCTTCATACTGGCTGCAAAGCTATGCTTTTCTGTTCATGTGCTCTTTCTCGGGTCTGGAGATGAACTCAGTTAGTTCAAGCTTCACATAGCATCTCTGTCCTAGAAAACTTTCTCTCCCTAGAGAGAGAGATCAAAACATCTTTCAGAGACTTCAGAATTCATAGAAATTCCCACTGGGGATGTAAACTGTGACGCGGCCAAAAAGTCAATTGGCTTGTCCTGATAGGATGCTGGGTGGCTGTGCATAATCATCTTTAATTAAGGGATGGGTTGCCCTTGATGATGGCTAGTCATTCTCACATAAAAGGACCTCTCAAATTAGGTTGATGTTGAAAGCAGCAGGCCCAGGGCCCCTTTGGAATACACAGCGAGAATGCCATGGTTAGAATTCCTAGCAAGAAATGATTAAGACAAAGAAAATGAAATCAACACATGTTAATAATGACTGAGGAAAATTAAATGGAGATCTAAGTGATCAGAGTCTCAGAAAGCGTTTTTGATGAGAGTCTTTTAAAAAGAGTTTCCAAGTTCAACAGAACTACGATGAGATGAAAATCAAAATTGGGATGACATAAATTATCCTAAATTGAACACAATTCTTGCATTGCCAGCTAAACAGCATGTTAATTTCTTACTTCAATAGTCTATAAAAAATGCCCCAATTTTTTGTGTACATTTTCATATAAATATGCTAATTTTATATGGAGGGGCATATGCTATTATAGCAGATTTTAATAATTATCAAACTCTACATCTTTTTTCCCAGTATTATTGACATATAATTGACAAATAAAATTGTAAGATATTTAAAATGTACAGCATGATTTGATGTATGTATAAATTGTGAAAGGACTCTCTCAAGTTATTTAACACATCCATCATTGTACATATTTATCTCTTTTTGTGCATGTGAAAGAATATTTAAGTTCTACTTTTTCAGCACATTTCAAGTACACAATACAGTGTTATCAACGATGGTCTCCATGTTACATGGTAGATCCTCAGACGTTGTTAATAACCTGCAGATTCTAATTCAATGACTGTGGGTTGAGCCTGGAGTTTCTTAAATTCTAGAAAGCTCCCAGGTGCTGCTATTGGACTCTGTACCGCATGTGATTTGTATAGTTTTTATATGATTTCAAAACCACATCATCAGCAGCTGGCTTTTCTTGTGCCTTGGCATTAACTTTATACGATATTTTAATTTGAAAATTTTCCTTGAACATGTGGATTCACCACGACAGCCACTCTTAAACAAAATGGCTAAAGTTATATAACAGTTCCTAATTATTCTGAAAAAAGTATTTTAAAGGAAATTCTCCAGAGTAAATAGAAAGTTGATTACACATTTTCTGAAAGAGACAGAGAAAGTGGAGCATGGAAGCAACCTAGATGTCCATCAGTAGACGAATGGATAAGAAAGCTGTGGTACATATACACAATGGAGTATTACTCGGCCATTAAAAAGAATACATTTAAATCAGTTCTAATGAGGTGGATGAAACTGGAGCCTATTATACAGAGTGAAGTAAGTCAGAAAGAAAAACACCAATACAGTATACTAATGCATATATATGGAATTTAGAAAGATGGTAACGATAACCCTGTATGTAAGACAGCAAAAGAGACATAGATGTATAGAACAGTATTTTGGACTCCGTGGGAGAGGGCAAGGGTGGGATGATATGGGAGAATAGCATTGAAACATGTAAATTATCATATGTGAAACGAATCACCAGTCCAGGTTTGATGCATGATACAGGGTGCTCGGGGCTGGTGCACTGGGATGACCCAGGAGGGATGGGATGGGGAGGGAGGTAGGAGAGGGGTTCAGGATGGGGAACACATGTACACCCATGGCAGATTCAAGTCAATGTATGGCAAAACCAATACAATATTGTAAAGTAAAATAAATAAATAAATAAACAGAAAAAAAAAAAAAAGAGTCAATGCCACCATACGATCCTTGATTAGTCAAAACTGACATGTGACATCAACTTAAGTCATGGCAGCGGTAAACAACTAGTGTATACTAACCAGAGGTCACCACTGGTTTCTAACCCAGTTTAGCTATTTTAAATACATTTTCTTATACTGGAATAATCTTAGATTTACAGAAAGCTACTACAAAGAGCTCTTGTATACCCTTTACTCAGTTTGCTGTAATATTAACATCTTATACGTGACAGTGAATTTATCAGAACTAAGAAATTAACTTTTCATAGTAACTAACCTACAGACTTAATCTGAATTACACCAGTTTTCTCACTTTTGTCCTTTTCTAGGATCTCTCAAAGTATTTAGTATTTAGTGCCAATGACTCTTTGCTTTCTTTGGATCTCTGTTTCCCTGTCTTTCCAATTTTTTCGTAATTTTGAGAGTTTGGAAGAGGTATTTGATAGAACGTCACTCTAATTGGGGTTTTCTGATTTTCCTCATGAGTAAACTGGATTGTGAAGTTGTGGGGAGGATATCAAGCAAGTGAAGTGCCTTCCTTATCACACCAACATCAGGGGGTACATGATATCAACCACTTATTAAACTTTATCACTCGGTTAAGGCAGTGTCTTTCAGGTTTATCCAGTATGAAGCTACCATTATTACTATTTTTTATTTTCCTTTCCTTTCTCTCTTCTTTGGAAGCAAATCACTAAGCTCAGCCCATAGTCCAGATCTTTAGAGAGATCTAACAGCCCTTTCTAGGTCCACTATATTCTCATTTGTAAAATGGGGATTCTCATGGTAATTAACTCAAAAGGTTCTTCTGTGGATGAAACAAAATCATGAATATTGACCTAGGGTTTGACACACAGGAAGCATTCACTTATCCATGCATTCATTGACTCATCACCTACTCATTAACTACCAACCATGTCTGAGGTGTTACCATGGGAGTCAGTATACAGAGTTTAAAAAGACAGTCTTTGCGCTTATGGAGTTAACTGTCTATTGGAGAAGATGGATGTTTCAAACAAACACATAGGAAAACATAGCACTACATATTGGAATAAGTTATACAAAGAAAAGGATCAGTATGCTATTTCTGAAAATTAGCATTTTGATGTGGTGGGCTAGGTTTCAAAGAATTGCTTGGTAAGAAAGTTATGTTTAGTTGTGGTCTGAAGGGCGAGTAGGAAAGAAAGGGGGACTGGAAGATGTCCACATAGAACAGCACATGCTCATGTGTTGACGCTGGAAATACTTCAAGGACCAGGGAGAAGGAGAGCAGAGTGAGAGCACTCTGTGAGGAGAGACAAAGCTGGAGAGGGAAGCAGAAGCTTGGCGCTTCCTATTTATCCAAAGTCCAATTGACATGTGATGCTAAGCAGGGGGATGGTGTAACGTGGCAGAAAATCGTAAGAAATCACACAGGCTGCATTGTAGGAAACGGTAACAGGGCGGAGGAGGAGATTAACTTCTGCGGCTACAACAAGAACTCAGGGGAGAGAAGGTGGCAGCAGAGGGAAGAGGGGAGTGAATGCCTCAGTTGATAAACACAAATAGACACCAATCTCTTTCAGTCTTCTCTTCCCTAATCACCTAGTCTGATTTATGTCATAATTAACCCTCTGGGCTTAAAACCCTACAGTTGAATTTGCTGTCCTCCTGTCCCACAGTTCCCAAATAACATTCTGCACAAAGTCAAGGCTGTCTCCATTCAACTGGACACAAGACTACGTACGTTAAACAATTAAAAAATAATTTTATAAATAGGATGCTCTACATGACACCCTTATATCTTAGACACTTGAGACTTTTAGCAAAGAGTGCTACTCATCATCTCAACAAAGCAATTATTCTCCCCAAAAGACAGTAACAGCACATAAATAACACCACAGAGCAAGCCCTATTTTAAATGTGACTTTATACTACCATGTGAAAAGATAGGTACAGTTATTATCCCCACTTTATAGAAGTGCAGATTCAATCATGGGAAGGAACTTAATCAATGTCTTGATCTCACAGCCAGTCTATTTGCTCTGAACCAGTAGGATGTATCTCAGTGCTAATGGAATTTTAGTTTAAGAGAAACCCTGGCATTTCTCTGTGGCTAAAGGGAGACATTTTGAGGTGACAAAGTGTATTTAGAAAATGTGGGAACTGTTTAGTCAGTCAGCAGTGTTACCTCCTGCCGGAAGTCGTCCCTAGACTAAAGATTATTTTATTCTACTCCACACCTGGAAGGATTGTTGTAATATTCCAACTTAAAAGCAGTAGGAGTAGCCATCTGGCCTGATTTTAAACTATAATATTTGGAAAATGTTTTAATGCCATTTTGGGGCTTTGATAAATAGTATGTATTGTAGCAGAGATAGGGTTCTGAAAGAGAGCCATATTAGTAAATAAAGTCATTTAGAAAGTGATTCATTAGACCCTTCTCAAGTAATTAAAAATATATTTGGTGAAACTGAAATCTCCATTTTTTTAAACAGATTTAACTGCCATTGTCAGCCAGAGAAAATGAACTAGTGTTTCAATTTCTATCAGCCTGCCTGCAGCCATTTACTCTGCAAACATATTAGACAAACACAAATCCTGTGAAGCTCAGGAACCCTTAAAGAAATCATTGTCCCTCACAAAACAAACTATAAAAATCTCTAGCATGGGTTTTCCATTTCTGTAGTGATTTCCTGTGCTGTTATTGATTCTAGTAACCTCTAAATGGACCTATAGACAACAGTTTTAGCTTACAATACCAGAAGTAAAGTGGGATATACAGGTTTCTTTCCAACTGGTATCATATTTAAGAAATAATACTGGTGACTGCTGATTAAACTTCAAGACCTTGAAGTCCTCAATTCACAATTCTTTGGTACACTGAAGAGTGGGCCAATATTCTTATCTATCTAGATTCCATGATTACCTGCATCAGAACCAAATAAATAAATGTAAATAGATTACATTTCCTTAAATTGGACACAAACCAGATTTGTAAAATATAGGTCTTTAGGACAAACCTAATAAATGAAAAACAATAATATTTAATAGACAGTTATTTGAGAACTACAGTGTTCTCTTTATTCCTTCTTTACCTAGTCACACTTCTAGGATTGGATCATTCCACTTTAATAGCTTGGGGTTATAGATGACCTAAACATGAATGAATATTCTTCATCCATTTCACTAGCACTTATTTATTTCTTTGTTGTTGTTACAAAATCGTCTCTCTTTTGAGGTGTTATTTTTCCTATTGCAAATCAAAGATCTCTTGAGTGACAAGTAATTTATTACAAAGTTCATTTTCTCCTTATCTTTTCAATGAGGCCAAGTGGCTGTCACTTCCAGAGCTAGTTTAACCAGAGTATCAAATTACCTTATCTATTTATTGTGCTATATAAGCTGGCACTGTGGGTTTGGTTTGCTTCCAGCAGGATTAATTGGGTTTTCTCTAGTTAATCAATTTCATTACTCCCTTCTCCCTGCATGGGATCATGACCTTTGATACAGTCAGACATGAACATTCTAGAAGGTCACATTCAGAAAACTGGGACTTAATTGTGGCAGATCCAGTGCTAAAACCTAAGGCTGTTTGTGAAGTGAAGTCGCTCAGTCGTGTCCAACTCTTTGTGACCCTATGGACTGTAGCCTACCAGGCTCCACCATCCATGGGATTTTCCAGGCAAGAGTACTGGAGTGGGTTGCTATTTCCTTCTCCAGGGGATCTTCCCTATCCAGGGATCGAACCCAGATCTCCCGCATTGTAGGCAGATGCTTTACCATCTGAGCCATTAGGGAAGTCAAGGTTGTTTGTAATATTCCTGTATATTCCTCCATACAGGTAATACCTATCTATCACAGGATCTTTTGGTTCCCATATGGATAAATTCCAGCAGTAGTATTTATAAAGTAGTCTCAGTAATTATAGCTCACTCCACACCATGATGGCATATGGAAAAATATTTCATTTCAGAGACTTAAGCAAAAAATGACACATATTTTCCTTTCAGGTTTAAGTAATTCTTCTGTTTGACTGAATTTTAGGAAGCCTTCTCTGACATTAGTGAACAAGAACACTTCTGAACCTCCCATTCCCACTAACAAACATCTTGTTAGGTTCAATCTTGATATACATAATTGGTTTTCACACTTTCCCAGTAACTAATTTCATCATCTGCATTACATAACCTTTTATGTGTTGAATTCTCATCCTTGGTCTTTTATCCATGTTGAAGACCAAGGCCAAACTCCAAAGAAACTGATCCCCTGGTTATTTTTACAGATTTTCCAATTAGATTCTTGCTTCTATAAGGTAGGAAGGAAATAAATCATAACACAGTTGCCACATGATAATGACCTTCAATTTGGAAGTAGTGTTACACAGTGATGACCTTCAGTCCACATCAACCTATATTAGAAGGGGTGAAAAAGCCATTTCAAAGCTCTAACTGTGTTATTCATAACTGGCTCTTTCACTATTTCACTGATTAGACAGAAACCTGACCCTCTAACTTAGTTTTGTTAGCCAAGAAAAATGTCATAATAAAAATTTCCCTCATGAGATTCCAGAAAATAAATTTTGTACTCTATAACATTGGTGCCAACTATCTGCCAGCAAGTTGAAACAAGACCCAATCGTCACCTGTCATACATCTCCATTAGGATGCTCCAGTCTGATTAGAGAGAGAAAATATCAACACAGACAGTTAAATGCCAATGCAAAGGAAGAGATGAGTACACAATGGGTAGCACAAAAAGTCCAAGCTAGAGGAATGGAGAGCAGTGAGAAACAAGCAGCTAGAGTAGTTGGTAAAGACTTCATAAAGGGGAAAGACTGAAGATTTTAAGAGATGGATAGAATTCAGTAATCATGGAAGATCGGATAAGCTATTTGAGATAGAAGATTAAGGCACACAAGAGTAGAGAGATAGGATTGCAAAAGGTATGTTCAATTGCTAAGTGTACCAACTTTACTGACAAACAGCAGGAATTATAAACAGCCACTTACTGACTGCTTTCTATGACAATCCATTGTTCTAAATGTTTGTGTATGTATTAATTCATTTAATCACACCAGAGAAGGCAATGGCACCCCACTCCAGTACTCTTGCCTGGAAAATCCCATGGACGGGGGAGCCTGGTAGGCTGCAGTCCATGGGGTCGCTAAGAGTCGGGCACGACTGAGCGACTTCACTTTCACTTTTCACTTTCATGCATTGGAGAAGGAAATGGCAACCCATTCTAGTGTTCTTGACTTGAGAATCCCAGGGACAGAGGAGCCTAGTGGGCTGCCGTCTATGGGGTCGCACAGAGTCGGGCAAGACTGAAGCGACTTAGCAGCAGCAGCAGGAGAGATATGAGGTAGGTATCGTATTACCTATATTTTATGGGGCTGCCACAGAAAGCTTAATTCACCAGTCAAGTTAGGAAGATTAGTAAGTGTTAAAGCTGGAATTTGAACCCAGGTAGTCCAGCTCCAGGAAGTACCTACAGCCACCATCTGTAACTATTGCCAAAATATATGAGAATGCTTCTAAGGATCACACAGGCTACAAGTGATGCCTGTGGGTGTCTGACTATGGACACTGCCAAGAACTTGAGTTTATGGCCCATACAAAATTGATGGATGCTGCTGAATTTCAGCCTTGTGGGAATATGCCCCCAGTGTGATTTATTTTTTTAAGAGAATTCAGTAACCTAATTTTGTATGCATTTTTTTAAAGACCATATGGTCTAAATATAACCTGCAGATAGGTGACCAATAAGAAATGTAAGGGAATAAGGAGGGTTGAGATTGAAAAGGTAGACTGGTACCAAATTGTTGAGTATTCAGAAATCTTGAGAAGATGGAATACACACAGCTAAAGCTCTAATAGTACTAGAGCCGATGGAACAGGAAAGATACATCCTATGACTTTAATAAGGAACTAATAAATGATTCTGTGATTGGAAGGGCAGATTTGGTGAAAGTTAAGCAAGAAGAAGTCAGTTGAGATTTTGAGTGAGGGAATATCAATAGAAGAAAGTAGTTAGTTTCAAGGGTTAAGCTTATTTATAAGGCAGTAACAGAGCATATATACACAGAATTATCTACTGAATAACTGAAAAGCAGCACTGTGATTATAAATGATTGGGGCTCGGAAATTGAATAGACCCTGTCCTGGCTCTGGGTTTCCCAAATGTGTAATGAGTTATTTAACATCTCTTTAGCTTCTGTTTCCTTGAAGGTGAATCATGTCATCCCCCTGCTGTTAATCATGTATGGCTTCTCCTTATCGTCAAAAAGAAATCCAGAATGTTTACCTGGCCTAAGAGGTCCTGGGCCCTTCTGCCAGCCCATGTCCCTCCTACCCACAGAGGTGTTGTTCTGTTCTTACAAACCCTATCTCTGCCACAGGACCTTTGTACATGATGGTTCCTCTACCTGGAATACTTTCCATCCTGAGTTCACATCATGGCTCCCTTTAGGTTTCTGCTCAAATATCATCTCTGTGGAGGTTTCTCCTCCTCTTTCTCCTCCTCCTCCACTTTCTTCTTCACCTTCCATCTACTGCCTTTCTTTCAATTAGAATGCAAATTTTCATTCACATTGCTATATCCATAGTGCCTAGGGTGTGGCCTGACATTCCACGAATGTTCATTGATGTGTATGAGTGAATGGAAGGAAAATGCCAAAAAAGGGACTAATAGAAATCCTAACAGAGAAGTAGATGCCAGTTGAGTCGCACAGTTGTTTCCGATTCTTTGTGACCCCACAGACTGCAGCACACCAGTCCTTCCTGTCCGTCTCCAACCCCCGGAGTTTGCTCAAACTCATATCCATTGAGTCAGTATGTAGAGTAGTAAGTAAGTAGTATGTAGATTAAATGAAAGAACATGTGTAAAGCGCTCAAGTTGCCAGAGAAGAGAGTTTTTTCAAGTAGTTGAAAAGAATAGGAAATGACAAGATGGGGGCAGGGAATTGGATGCAAGCCCTGGAGCTTGGAGTCTAAGACCTTGAACAGCTTCCTGGGCAGTGAAATCTGCATCTGCTGTCATCATCCAAGCTCTCAAGGGTTAGCCTTGAGAAATTTTGGGGGAGATTTTTGAATGTTGTTCATTAAGAAGTATATTAGCCACAATGGTGTGCTCTTAGCCAATCATTTGTTTTGTTTTGCTTTCTTGCTTAAAGATAACCTACAAACTGCCACTTACTGCTGTTTTGCTGATAAATTAGAGATTTGGGAATAAAATGGTAATATTAAACTAAAAGCAATGAGAAATCCAAAGGAAGCAAATGTCATTTTTATCATATGCATTGTAGTTCTTTCAAAAATTACCATTATATTACCATAATAAGAGAAATGAGGTTCCTTTTCTGATTTTTATGTAATTATGCCCTTTATGAATAGTAATTGACTTGAACTAGTTCCTTGTCCTATAGGGTCAGGCTCCAGAGAAGAAGGAAATTGCTAGAAAAATCACTAAAAGGGTCACTTAGGCTTGCTCAATTTCACTAAAAATCTGCCTTTCTCCTCCAAATTCCCACTCAAGCAATTTTCATTTTGCCTTAGGGGCTGGTTGCCTGAAAAAGGAATAATAGGTGAGAACTTCAAAGTATGCAAGATGACTGAGTACGTAAATGTTTTGCAAAGAAAACTAGTCTCTTGAAACTAGGAAATATCACTGGTTATTTCTCACAAGGCTAGAAAGACAAGGTAAGGGCAATCCTTGGATAAACTAGGTACCAGAGGCCATGCTGAGCTAGGAGTAGTGTGACTCCTGGTGAAGTTCCCAGTACCGTAATACTGAGCATCAGTGTATTTTATATGTTCTTGGAATACTCTAAGCAAGTACATCTGATTAGCTCTGAGATCATTTCCAAGTGAAGCTGAAATGCGTCAACAATCATTTCAGCCAACCTATGATTACCCTCTGTCAGGCACCATGATAACCAACCTCTGCAGAAGATAGTCTTATTACCTGCACTGGACAGTTCAGCACACTATTTCTTAAGGGTGATACATTTAGCGGGTGGAGAAGTTTAAAGTAGAATCATTACACCAGACAGTGAGGCGGGAATATGACTAGAGGTGATGAGAATGTACAGTTATTCACTGAAGTATTTTTTCCATAGAATGCATTTCTTGTATGTTTTCACATTAGTAAAACCATCTAATATGCATCTCAATGGACTTGAGTTTGAGCAAGCTCCGGGAGTCGGTGAAGGACAGGGAAGCCTGGCGTGCTGCAGTCAATGGGATTGCAAAGAGTCGGACATGCTTGAGTGACTGAACAACAGCATCAGTGTACATTTGGGAGAACTCCTCAAATGTCCTGATTTAAAAGGAAGGTCCTCCCTGGTAATGAAATTCACACACGGAAGACAGAGTTAGGGGCGAGGAGAGACCAAATCCTGATGACATCATCTAGTTCCTAGGTTTGGTTTTATTTCTGTATTATTTTACTCACTTGAGCTACTACATTTCTTTTGGTGCTTAAGCCAATTTCAATTGGGTTTTCGAAGACAGGTGGCTTGTGTGTGGGTTACTGTCTGACTAGTCATGCCAACTTTAAAAAGATGTTTACTTTGATGTCTCAGTCATTTTATGAATTTTATTCTTTCAAAGTTTTTTCTTTCTCATTCTTAATCTTTTCTCAATAATTTCATTTTATTTCTAGAAATATTAAGCCTAAGGCAAATTGAAATGTCTTCTCTACTAATGATCTAAAGTTATATAACTTTATGAAGTGTTTCCACTTAATGGTTCTTATTAGGGTTTTGAATGAACAGAACTGGGAATGTCTTAGTTTTATAAAATAAAAATCCTACCCTCTGACTTTACAAATAAATCTTCATGTGATATTTTCACTGCATAATTTTTGTTAGAAATTAATATAATGAATATTTTTAGTGTTAGAAATTAATATGATGAATCATTTTCTTACAATCATCCATTAGACGTCAGTTATGTTCTAAAGACTCAGTCACCCTATGTTCAGTGTCCAGATCTTAAGGTGATATTAAAAGATTTTTTAAAAAAACTTTTTATTAGGGTATAGTTAATTTGCAATGTTGTGTTCGCTTCAGGTGTACAGCAAAATGAATCTGTTAAACAAATACCTATACCTACACTTTTTTAAGATTCTTTTCCCACATAGGCCATTACAGAGTTTTGAGCAGAGTTCCTTATTAGTTATCTATTTATGTACAAACTTATTTATCTATACATAGGGGTGTGATTATGTCAAATCCAATCTTCTAATTTATCCCTCCTCCCCTCAAAATGAGATTGTTCTCCCAACAGTTTTGCAACTCAATACTCCAGAATTACTCATCTGTAATTCTGCCCTTTAGCTAATAGTGGTTTGATACTCAAATTGGCTTCAGTTTATAAGGACTATAAACCACAGCCTGAAAATTTAAGTCACCTTTCCAAAGTTACTTACATTATTAATAAGGACAGAATTTCAACTCATTTCCACACAAATGAAGAGAAAGAGTGATCAGACTAGTTGATGTAGGTTTAGTACAGGACATTGCAGAGAGCTCAGAGCCCAAGATGCCCTGCAGACATTGATTTAATCATCTGATTAAGAGAATTTTTTTCCTCTTCCCATTCTGTGGTAAAGTCACAGCTATGTTGCTATTTTAAAAAAAATCATGTTTATGATATTCCTTTCTCCCATAGGGCTGCACTCAGATATTGGTTAAAAGGAACTTGTGAAAATGGAAAGAATTCAGAAAGTACATATATAAATGGTGGAGGTGGGGAGAGAGTAAAACATACCCAACCTTACAGCTCTGCAGAACCTGGTCCCAGTGTGTATGGATCCTGACCAACCCATCACTGCCAGGCCCCTCAGCAAAAATCCAGAGAAAGAAGGATTTCAGTTGCCTTCATGCAAAAACACACTGTAAAACTGACCAAGTTCCAAATGCAGCCCCTCTGAGGAAGTCCTCTCCAGGACACCAGAGCTGTAAATAGGACAGATGTGAGCTCTGCTGTTGCTTTGGGGGAAAAAAAAAAATCCGTGCATGTGACTTTGTTTGGTCTTTGTAGGTTTTTCTTTAAAAGTAGAAAAAAGTTAGAGGAGTTTTCCTAATAAGAGAAAGAATCTCTTCCAAACAAAACATCCGAAAGAAAGAGATTTAGTTTCTGAGGGAACATTCTAGGTGGATTGTCTTCAGGATGATACATGACAGAATTCTTTGTGTTTCGAATCACACTCATTTTTCCAGGTCCAGGATAGGGAAAGGGAGGAAGGAGAGAGAACTGGTAGGGTAGCTAGGGGTCTTAATCAAGGCAACATCATAACTCATGCTTTGGAAATTTATTATGTGCCAAGGCTATTGCTAACCATTTTATGTCATTTCATTTCATTCTCATGTCAACCTCATGAACAATCATTATCGTATGGCACTTTCTTGATGGAGAAACAGGGGCAAGAAGAAGTTCAGGAAGCATCAGGGCCAGCATCTGAACCCAAGCAGCTCGATCCCATGTTCTCATCTTTATCATCCTTCTGAACACTCTGATTTACCCAATCTTACCCCCATTTTACATACAGGAAAAATGAGACTGTGCCCATTTACAGTTTATTTTAATACAGGCATTAAAACTAAGATTTGAACAGTAACAGAGCCATGGTACTACTTCACTGTTATAACTGTTATAAAGAGGAGATGTATACCAGCTCCTCTTTAGAGTTGGGTATGATGCTTTGCCATTTGGGAAATCCAGTCACTGTACAGTCTCATACATACATTTCGTACTTTCAATAGAACAGTGAAGTCCAGAATCATTTCCTCACTCTACAGACAGAACACTGAAACCATGGGAGGGAAAACTGACTGACTGAGATCATCCAGGACTCCTTTTTCTTGGTTTACTTTTTTCCCCCAGGAAGATCAGGACTACTTGGGAAGCTTTTCTGGAGAGCATAGTGCAGGCAATAGATATCCAGGGAATTGGAACACTGCTTTAGGATGGAACATGGAGTTCCAAGGCATATGTGGCTAGTTTTACTACCTTACAAGCTCTCCGTGCAGATGGGGAAATAGGAAATGAAATAGCTGACTGTGGGGAGTGCCTGATATTGTTGTTAACTCTGGAGATAGAGCAGAGAGCCAAACACACAGATCTCCTGTCCTCAGTGAGCTTCTTCTTATTTTTTAAAAATTTATTTATTTATTATCAGTGAGCTTCTGTTGCTGGAGGCTGTTCTGTACCACAGTTAACTTTTACCCATGCCTGAGTCTAGCTTACTGCCCTAGATAAGCCCTTCTTATGGCTCCTGTAAAATACCCCCTAACTTACATACTCTTGCTTCTGAAAGGCTAGCTCATACATATCACAAAACAAGGAAACGATAAAAGCTAACTCTCAAGGGTAAAGCATTTATTTTCTTTTTGATCCCCACCAGAAAGATGGAAGGTTCAGAATGGGAGGCTACTCAAGGTCACACAATAAGTAATCAGTAGAGGAAGCAAAGCAACTCATCTTCTGATTTTTGTTTTATCCACAAGTTTTCCTATTTGCAATAGGTGACCAAGTACCAAATGTTTAGGAACAAAAGGAGAACTATGATTTAAAACATCAACAACAACAAAAACCTGCTAATCATCTTCCGGGCAACATATGGCACTAGATGACCCCTGTTGTTCGTTTTGCTTTAATATGCAACATCTAAGCAAGCCTCCATGAAATGAAAAGCAGCACATCGGAAATGTATGTAAATTGAGGGTGTAACATGTAAATCACATAGAAATTGTTATTATGGGTTTATGTCCAGAAAAATCGTCTCTCAAGACTTTTAAAAAGAATGAGAGGCTCAATAAATAGGGAAAGTCACCCTTAGCTACATGACCTTTGTGGGAAAAGTAAAGGGCTCTGGAAGAAGTTCCGTTAAATTACAAACTGAATGAAAAGAGGCCAACACAGGTCAGATGCTCTGGCTGTTACTATTGGCATGTTGTTGCTGTTCGGTTGTTAGGTCGTGTCTGACTCTTTGTGACCCCATGGTCTACAGCATGCCTCTGTCCTTCACCATCTCCCAGTGAGCATAACAAAGAGTATTGTTAAAAACTGATACTAGATGAAGGGACAATTTCGTTTTCTAAAATGGTTATATTTAATGTGGCAAAAGCCTAGTCAAATTCCAGAACCAGACTCCAAACTCATAGCTGATTTCTCAAGCTAAAGAAATATTTTTAAGTGCCTGCCAAAGAAGTCATCAGTTCTTACTATACAACATAATAATGGCTTGAAAGATGAAAAGCTTCGACTCTGAGTTTCCTTTGATGGTAAAACATTTTAGTATTAAGCATGATATGTGCTTTCAAATCACACAGATCTGACTTCTAATTCTATGTTTATATTGTAGCACATTCGTGTCCTTGAGCATGTCACAATGATTTTCAAATCTTAGCTTCCATATCTCTGAAGTGAAGATAGTAATACTGCCCACATTTTTTTCCTACAAATAAGATACGGTTAATAATGCAGGTAAAGAGACTGCACAGTTAAAATGCCTGGCACTGAGTAGGTCCTTCAACATTTCTATTTATTATTATGTAGCACATGTAACTCATTTAAGATCTATACATCTTAAAAAAAAATATGCTGCAATTCAATGGAGGAGGAATAACCTTTCAACAAATGGTGTTGGAATAATTAGACATCACAAGCAAAAGAAATAAGCATAAACCTCCTATTGCATCTTTAAAAATGACTGAAATGGATTATGGGCTTAAATGTAAAACATATATCATTCATATCTCTAGGTAAAAAAGCAAAAGAAAATCTTCAGGATCTAGGTAGGACTAGACTCATTGGAAAAGACTAATGTTGGGAGGGATTGGGGGCAGGAGGAGAAGGGGGTGACAGAGGATGAGATGGCTGGATGGCATCACTGACTTGATGGACGTGAGTCTGAGTGAACTCCGGGAGTTGGTGATGGACAGGGAGGTCTGGCATGCTGCGATTCATGGGGTTGCAAAAAGTCAGACACGACTGAGCAGCTGAACTGAACTGAACTGAACAGAGGCAAAGTATACTGAGACTTGACAGCAAAAGATCAATTAAAGAAAAACATCAAAATTTAAAGCTTATGCTTTGTAAAAATACCCCAATAGGAAATGAAAAGACAAAATAGAAAGCAAAAGGACTTATTTTGCAATTCACATGTATAACGATGGACTTGTTTAAAACTCACCATTAAAGAACAATCTAATTAGAGAATGGGTAGAACAGTTATTTCACGGAAGAGAAGGATAGCTTTGTCAGTAAAATGATACATAAGCACACAAAAAGATGTTCAACATTATCAGTCATTAGAAAAATGCAAACTAAAACCACAGTGAGGTATCACTACACATCCCCTGGCATAGCTGAAATGAAAAAACTAGTGATCAACCTAATGTTGGTGAGGACTCAGAGAAACTAGCTCACTCAAACATTACTGCTGGGGATGCACATGGCACAACCACTCAGGAAAGTAGATTGGCAATTCCTTTAAAAGCTAAAAGTGAACTTACCATATGATCTAGAAATCGGTTTCTACAGAAAACTGAAAAACTATATTCTTTTCAGAATGTTCATAGCATCTTTATTCCTAATAAACAATAACTGGAAGCTACCCAAATGTCCTTCAAATTGTGGTACATCCATAACCTGGAATATTACTCAGCAATAAAAATAGAATGAACTATAATGTATATACACTGTATCTATCTATCTATCTACATATAGGGCTTCCCTGGTAGCTCAGCTGGTAAAGAATCTGCCTGCAATGTGGGAGACCTGGGTTCGATCCCTGGGTTGGGAAGATCCCCTGGAGGAGGGGCAACCCACTCCAGTATTCTTGCTTGGAGAATCCCATGAACAGAGGAACTTGGTGGGCTACAGTCTATGGGATCGCAACAAGTCAGACACGACTGAGTGACTAAACGCATGATGTATATACACTATCATATGTAAAATAGCTAGTAGGAACCTGGTGTATAGTACAGGGAGCTCAGCTTGGTACTCTGTGGTGACCTAGAGAGGTGGCAGGGGGCAGGGTGGAAGGAAGGCTCAAGAGTGAGGCGATTTGTGTCTATACATACAGCTGATTCACTTCATTGTATAGCAGAAACAATATCATAAACAGCTTTATCCCAATAGTTTAAAAAAGAATGAACTTGGATACACACAACACCCTGGATAAACTTCAAAGAATGGAAAAAAGTCAATTTCATCAAGTTACGTATGGTATGATTTCACTTATGCAGTATTTGTGGAATAACATAGTCACAGAAATAGAGAAAAGAGCAGCAGCTGTGAGGAGCTAGGGTGGCAAGAGGGGTGGGTGTGGCTATAAAGGGATAGTGTTATAGTGTTATATAAAGGCAAACTTATGGGGGCGGTGTAATTAAGCATATTCATTGTGGAAGTGGCTCAGACATTAAAGAATCTCCCTGCAATGGAGGAGACCTGGGTTCAATGCCTGGGTGTGGAAGATCCCCTAGAGAAGGAAATGGCAACCCACTCCAGTATTCTTACCTGGAGAATCCCATGGACAGAGGAGCCTGGTGAACTATAGTCCATGGGGTCACAAAGAGTTGGACATGACTGAGAGACTAACACACATTGTGGAAGTGGTTGTTAGTGAAGCTGCATATGTGATGAAATTGCATTGATCTATACACACACATACACACACGAGTACACCTAGAAATAGTGAAATCTGAATAAACTCTGTGGATTATGCCAGTGCCAGTTTCCTAGCATAATTATTGATAAACTATAAATGCAGCATGTGATCACTGGGGGACACTGGGTGAAGGGTACAGGTGACATCTCTGGACACTTAGATACAAATTGCTGTGACTCTGTTATGATTGCAACATAAGGAGTTTTAAAACTTATGCTGATTTCAAAGATTTAAGGATTAAACATACGATTTCAGGATGAAATCTCATAAAGCTCAGTGGTGCCTGAGCTATCCAGGAGAATAAATATCAAAATGCTTCCTGGGAAATAAGAGATGGAAAAGGGAGTTCATTTCATCACGTCTTCCAGCACACATTCACACACATCTCCACACCTCGCATCATTGCTTAGGAATCACCATATGCTCAGTGTTACATATAATGTGTAGAGTGAGATTTTATGTAGTTTACATCAAAATTATAGTTTATAGGAAAATATATGCCTGCACTTAATTCTCATCAGTAACACTGAAGTAGGGAAAAGGAACCACATTTTTAGTTCTGTAACTAAATCTGTGATGATCAGCAAATGACTTCAACTCTCAAATAGTCTTTAATATGGTGATTAACCTAGGTGATATGAAAGATTCTAACCATAATTAAACAACACCTAATTACTAGGGGTGAAAATTCATTAGGCACAAGTACTAGAGATGTAGTATACTTAATGTACAGTAAAACCTCATTAATGTAGACTCTACTAATTTAGAACTTGTAACAGCTTATGGTGGGTGTTACCCATATCACTATTTCTAATATTTAAGACAAGACAGATTTACTATCTAAGTAAATTGTGCAGAGAAGTATCTGAGAAGAATATTTAAATATAGCAAATTTTTAAAGACTCAATGAACACTTTAGAAATTCTTGTGTGTACAAGAATGGAGAGGTTGTTAGAAACCTTTCTTATTTATTTATCATGTCATAGGGGGACATAGGATAGTACAAGGACAGGGAACAGACCTTAATAAGAGATTCCCCTAAACTCATTCATGCCAAGGGAATCTTTTTCTCTGAAATCATCTCCAGCTTGCCAGTCACTTAAAAGTGCCTTAGGCTCTTTTACTGCAACTTCAGGCAGCACAACAGGTCAGGCCAAACTCAAGGTTGATAGGATTAAAAAAAAATTAACACAACAAAATGGCAACACAAAATCTCCGGATCCAAATTTGTATCTAATATGTGGCCCTCCTCAGATAACTTGCAAAGATGCAAGATATTCAAAAAACTGATTTTTAAATGTGTTTCTCACATGCTATGCTTCCTGTTGGTTCTGTGTTTGGGCTTTGGCTCTGAAGTTAGTTGGACTTCTGGGAGTTTTTGTTCTGCTGGAGAAGTAAAATAAAACCTCTGAATCAAGCATTAAATTGAGTGGGATGCCCAAGTGCCTGCCACATGCTTTCCTCTGTCCAGTCACATATTCACCTACCCATTGCCCCCCAAAGAGAAGCAAAGTTGGGTCATTTTCCTAAAAAGGAGTCATATGAAAGTATAATGGTCAGTTCACAGAGAATTAAGATACCACAACTCAACAAGTGCCACCAAAGCCATGTGTGGAAAAGACTAATTATATCCTTGGAAAAGGACATTAATTTTCAGGTTAGAGTCATGCTCTATTTTCCCCAAAGTGCTACTGTCCTTGGCACTAATTCATTCGTAGCTGAAAACAAGTTGTTTAAAAGTCATGAAGAGATGGACTTCTCAGCATAGTTTCTTCCATTACATATTGAGTCCAGAAAGCCTTAAAAATAAAATATCACTGGAAATTATTTGTCCAGGGATATCTTCAGAAGATATTTGTGCCATCTCAGGGTATATGGAAAAAATAACACAGAAGATCACCAAACAACCACTGTATTCTTTTTCTTCTATTTAAATCTGTAATGAATAGGCATCATTCATTTCCTGCTCTTTCCAATAGGATCAAGCGGCACATTTTTATATGAAATTGTGATTTTATGAAAAAAAAGTATTATTTCATAACTTCAACTTTTCCCTTAGATCTTTGATAACTGACCTAACCATGGTGAAGATGTAAAAATTTCATACTTTAGTTTTAAAAAGGCAAGCCAAAAATATTCTATGATGGTTTATATCAGAGGACATCTTTTTACCCCACTCAATCAAAGAACAAATATGAGAATATCCACACCAGAGCTCATTTCATAGCTTCAAAGCTTTCTTTGGCAGAGATAAATGAGGCCAAAACTCACAATTATTTAATGCTTTTTATAATTATGTGTCCACAGTTAATTTTATTTGCCTCTGTGCCACAAAGCCTAGACTTAGAGGCATATCTGCTTTATTTTTTTCCCAGGCCAGACAAAATAGTAAAGGATAGTCCGTGAGTTCTTTGGGAAAAAAAGGCTTTGTAAAAATGCATGGCAGCTTCAGAAAATGTGTTGAACTCTAATGTAAGGATACAAGCGAGTTTTTTTTTTCCACGAAACATCTGTGTATTTTTTCAATCTCATAAGCACAATTTGTGTTAAGAAATACAAAGAGTGGAATGAAAAAAGTAAAAAAAAAAAAAAACCCCACTAATCTATGGGGAAAGTCCCTCAATATTTGATATGTTTTCCTCTAGAAAATACACAGTTGTATCACAAAATTGGAGTCATGAGAAGCAAGTCTTTTCCTCGCCTTATTCCCTGCCTGTCTTGCTCTTTACCAAAGGCAGGGGCAGGGGATAGGTTGGGAGTTTGGGAATGACTTGTACACACAGCTATATTTAAAATAAAATGCCAAAAAAGCACACTTGTTTGAAATGGCCATGTTTCTATTAAGAAATTGTTGTTGGTGTTGTCTAGTTACTAAGCTGTGTCTGACTCCTTGCGACCCCATGGACTAGAGCCCACCAGGCTCCTCTGTCCATGGGATTTCCCAGGTAAGAGTACCGGACTGGGTTGCCAGTTCCTTCTCCAGGGGATCTTCCCAGCCCAGGGATTGAACCTGCATCTCTTGTATTGGCAGGCAGATTCTTCACCGCTGACCCACTAGGGAAACCCATTAAAATATTATCAAACATTTAATCATCAGCCATCTTTTTGACAAAGGAAAGAATTAACAAAAGAATTCCACTCTTCCCTTTGGTACTTTGTCAGTTTCTGCCAGCATCTCATTTTGTCATAATTTCATTTAAACTCCTACCAAGTTGTCATCATCAAAACATCAAAAAAAATTTTTTTTCAAATATTAGCTGAATTAGGGATTGTATAATGTATTATGCATGCAACACAAAAGCTTCATTTCTGGACAATTCACCTGCAGGAGATGCATTAATTGGTGTAGAGAATCTTGCTGCCTGTCATGATATTTAGCATCAAGTGGCCAATCCCTCACAGAGAAAATCCTGAATTTCTTCTCTATCCAGTACATGTAACCAATAAGGAAAATTAGCTGTTGAAATTAACAAGGCCCATGAAACGCAACAAGGTCCAGGTCTCCACCTAGGGGAGGAAAATTCTTCTAGAGTGTTCCATTTCAGCCCTAAGGGTAGTGACTGTTCCTTATATCTGCTATTCTGACATTAATTAGGGTTCTCTTTTAATTTCTAGTAACAAATCCCCTGATATCCCTATCTCCTATTATAATTCACAATTTCTATATTAAACTTCCTGTTCCAATTACTATGTGGATTTTCTCTTTTCTAATTGGACCCCTACTAATTCAATATCTTTGGGTATACTTTTACTTTTTTATAATGAGTGAGGATATACTTGAAATTGAACAAAAACCAACAAAGAAGTTTTACAGCCAAAAAAAAAAAAAATGGGAAGGTAAGAAAAGTACAGATTTTAATTATATGTATATGATGAGATCACCTATGTCTAAGATGTGTCATTCACCAGTGTCTCATGAATTACATTCAAAAATACATGAATTCATACATACATGCCTAGTTATCCACATGCACCTGATGTGCAGGTAGCATTTAAAACAAACCAACTTGGTTACTTAACTGCTTAGAGTTAATAGTCTTAATTGTCTAACTTGTACTACAATACTAACATATGCTAGAGATGTTATTCATTGGCTTACTGTTTAGTGAATACAATCTAATTTTGATTAGAGCATCTAATTCATCACTGAGATTCCTATTGAGGCCCCATTAATTCCAGCACACATTTTATGAGCTCCTATGAACCCAGTCTCAATGATCCTCCATAAAGGATTCCATGACCATGATCTCATGAGAAGGTGCTGCTGCTTCTTACATTACTCAGCTCAGAGGTTCAAAGAAGCAGTTTAAGTGTTGATGTCCTTCCATGAAACCACAGTTATGTAACCAGACAGAGACAGTCTAATGGAGGAATAATTAAAATGCACTTTAAAATGTACATTTTCCCATGAATGATATTAACTCTCTCTGAATACGAAAAACCGCAATTAAAACATTTGGTCCAATATGGAGGCTTTCAACAGCTCTATCATTTTTTCCCATTATGTACTTCATTAGTTAATATCAGTCTCCTGAGTAGGTTGAGACCTACTCCATTAATATCTCCTTTCAGCCCATCTTATTGTTACTGTAACTCTGCCACAGAGTACAGTATCAAAAAAATGAAAGGGGGTGACTTTAGCCCCAACTCTGTATTTTGCTGTATAAGAATGCCATTTCTGGGGTTTCTCCGGTGGTCCAGTTGTTGACTCTGTGCTCCCAAGGCAAGGGATATGGGTTCGATCCCTGGTCAGGGAACTAAGATCCTGCATGTTTCATGGAGTGGTTAAAAAAAAGAATGATACTTCCTAATTTTAGTAATAATAGTAATTATAATTTTATTCTAAATAGGCTAGTTTATGGAAATATATATTTTTAAAGTATGAACTACTGAAATCACCTACGACTAAAACAATCTTTCCAATTTTTTTCCCCCAAAAGTTTAGAGTATTATCCAATATGCCCTAAGGAATTACAGGTATAAGTAATTAAATGGCTACAGAATTCCCAACTTTTTGAAATAAAATGATCATTTTCCTTGGTTCTACTCTGCTTAACTATGAGCTTTCAGATGATCAGATTTTATCAAGCTTCAATCATGCAGAACCTGGTAAACTGACAGAGGAATGGGATGCTGTGGTGGTTTCACTGCTAACATATACAGCAGTTCATTAATTAAGGCTCCCAGCCGCAGATGTCAAAAATCCAACAAAGACCAACTCAACCAAATAAGGGAAATTCATAGTCATCTAATGGAAAAATCCTAGAATAGATCCAGTTTCATAGGTGACAATAAGATATTCAACCCACATGATAAGGAATCCATCTTTCTCTTTGCCGTGCATGTATGCTAAGTTGCTTCAGTCATCTCTGACTCTTTGGACCCTATGGACTGTAGCCCACCAGGATCCTCAGTCCATGGGATTCTCCAGACAAGAATGCTAGAGTGTGTCGCCATGCCCTCCTGCAGGGGATCTTCCCAACACAGGGATTGAACCCGCATCTCTAATGTCTTCTGCATTGGCAGGTGGGTTCTTTACCACTAGTGCCACCTGGGAAGCCCCTTCTCTTTGCTATATATCAGCTCTATTTTTATGCTCTGTCTTCACCCTGAAGAAGTTTCAATACATATGGTTGTTCTAGGAAGCTCCAGGTGTATGCTCTCTCATTTTCAAGCCTAACAGAAAGACAGTTTCCTTTTGCCAATCTATCTAGGTAGGTCCCAGGTCTGAGTCTCACTGCATACTATGGGCCACAAGAAGATTTGATTGGCCAAGCACACTTGACATTGAGTAGGACTGGCCCCAATCAGATCATAAGGTCTATCTACTCTTCGAGAAAAATGGAAATAGGTGTTTTACAGACATAAAGTTCTCAAATTTCTGCCAGTTGTAATTTATTTTAACTAGGTACCAACTTACAAGGTGGCATTTAATCCTCATAATACTACCTACTTTTTTAAGGATTATTATATGTGGTTTAAGGATGAAACTGTTGTTACTCCGAAAACATTTCAAAACCATACCCAGAATTCATAGTTACATGTTAGAGATGCTACCAACATAACAGAGACAAAGATAACAGGTCATCAGGGCTTCATCTCCAAAATGCTTTCTGCATCTAGCATGATACCAAATGGGATGGAAAGGTGTTTAACTAAAAGTAAACCACTTATATTAATTTAAATAAATTAACACTCTACCAAATTGAACTCAAAGTTTCTCTACAGAGTTGTCATATTTGAGGCATTCAAGTCCTTATGACCTATACAGGAGCAGTAAATAGCTCCTTCACCTTGAACTAAGATGAAAATGCCTATTAGCCTTTAAGAGCTAAATGGTTTAAACTCCAGGGAATGTGTGTGTGTGTGTGTGTGTGTTGTGCACACATATGTGTGCACACATATGGACAAGGAGCCAGGAATGAATGATTCAATTATTTAATAAAGACCTTAAGTGTTCATTTGTGTGTCTCATTCACTCCTTTCACAGGTATTTACTGAGTGTGGCTAGTATGCCAGAAATTCAAAGCAAGTTGCTCCAAATAGACATTAAAGCTACATTGCTTGAATTAAAAGTGACCTGTCTGCCACTTGGGTTTTCACCCTGAAATTTTCAGAGACTGAGTAGTCTGGGGAAATCTAAGTACATTTATCACAACTGCCATGAATGCTAATTTTTGTTTTGTGAGTTGTTTTTTTTTTTTTAGTTTTGCAAGGCTGAAAATAAAATATAAGAGAAATTAACCTGCTAGTGACAAATGTGGGCAAGGATGACTCCACTTAAGAAGTATGAGCAGAGCTTTGATGGGCCAGGTGACAGTCATGAGAGGGAACCCAGGGGAGGATCACTTGAGTTAAAAGCCAATCTTTTTGTAAATAGGACAATGGAAACTGTGGCAGCAGTAGGCAGAAGAACTGGTACTTTTTTAATATTTTAATTGCACCCAGGTGGCTCACTGGTAAAGAATCTGCTTGCCAATGCAGGAGACATGGGTTTGATCCCTGGGTCAGGAAGTTCCCCTGGAGAAGGAAATGGCAATCCACTCTACCCAGAAAATCCCAAGGACAGAGGAGCCTGGTGGGCTACAGTCCATGTGGTCGCTAAATAGTCAGATACAACTTAGCGACCAAACAACAACAAAAGGAGTTGATAAATGCTAAATACTCTCCTTTGGGTTAGCACTGACAATTTTATCTCTGAAAGAATAGATACTCAACACATGATGTTGGCATTCCTCTAGCTCCCTCCTATCCCCATAAATGTCTTCAGGGGATTTTAATGTAAAAGAAACCTAAATCTGTTTGACTGGAATCCTGCCAGAGAAGCAACTCCCCTCTGAGAAGACCATGGACATCCCTCACCACCCACCAAATCAGTATCCAGCTCCTTTCTGTCCGAGGCCAATTCCAAATGTGGTTTCCAAACATCTGCCATCACTGTTCTTTGATTTCACTCTCAAATGCCATCCTGGGGAATCTGTTCACACAATCACCAGCCTTGGCCGATGACCCACAGAAATGTCAGCTGCTGGGTAATCTGTATACACTCCTTCATCCAGTGCCATTTGTTTCATAGAGGTACAGTGATACTCAACAAAGCCAGCTTCGGAGCAGTGAGCAGAGTGGTAAACGGTAGCCCCTGGCTTGTTTCCACCACTGTCATAGCTTTCTGGACACTTTCAGTGTTTCTGACCCTTCTTTCCTGCCTTATATTTCCTCGTCAGTAAAGTGGGAGTGATTTAATGCTCTGGGAATAAGGAATCAGGGTCATCATAAACTGCAGGGAGATTTTTCTGCACATAAGCTCTGCTTTGTGAAAAATATTAGGTCCCTCTGGTTACAGACAGTTTCTTTTGAGATCTTTTAATCCCAAGAGTCATAGGACAGGAGCATCCCCATGAATCTTTGTGATGTTGGTTAAAACTTATGGCTGTTCAGATCTATATAGACAGAAAGTAGCTTAACAATTGCCGGGGGCTGAGGTGAGAAGAGGTAGTATTTACAAATAGGTATGAAGAATCTCTTTGGGAAGATGGGAATGTTCTAAAATTGGAGAGTGGTGATGGCTGTGCACTTTGTAAATGTGCTAAAAAATAATTAAATTGCACTTTGAAAACAAATTGATTTGATGGTGGATAAACTATATCTCAATAAAGCTGTTAGCAAAAATAAGAATGATTGAGGGATGGATAGACTGACCGAAATGTGGTAAAGCAAATATAATAAAATGGTAAATGCATGAGCTACGTGTTGGTAATGGGTGTTTATTGTATAATTTTTAGATTTTTATGAGTATTTGAAATGTTTATAATAAAATGTCAGGAAAGTATATTATAAAAACTAGTGTCTGTTCACTTGGTGGAAAGGATTAGACCTTCCACTTTTTATATCTCTGTATAAATATGCAAATACATGCATATATTTAAATAAACAAAGATGTGGACAAAAACATCCTATCTTTGAGAAAAATACAGTTAATATGATAAGATTCTTGAGGTTAGAGATGGTACTTAGTAGAGAAAGACTGAAAGATACTTACAAAGAAACTGCCATATATTTGCTGTTCTGAGGATTTTACATACATTATCACATTTAGTTGTCATAAATAGCTGTTTGAGGCAGGCATTATAAATATCTCCATGATACAGATGAAGAAGCTGAGGATTAAGGGGTTTTAAATGCACGTATAAGTGGAGGAGTTATCATCTGAAATAGATCTGACTTGAAGAATTAACAGCACAACTTTGGTCTAATAGATGCACATTATTAGGAGCTGCTAAAATCATGACAATGATCTCAGCTTTATTAGTTTTCATTTTACCCCATCCACCAAAAAGTAAGATTGATAATTTGAAAAGAAAAAAAAAATCTTGTCACTGTATTACAATGAATTTGGCCATGCTATATTTCAGTGTATGTTTCCACATTTGCAAAGCAGTTTGCAACACTGGAGTGTTACTACTTTGGTTACTGTAGGGGTACTTTCCCCTATTTCAATTATAAATGAATGGTGAAGAGATGATATTTTAGACTGTAGAGCCACAGGTGTATTTTCTGTTTTAGAGTTAGACATCCTACCAAGAATTTACATATTTTTCTAGCTAGCATATAAGGATATCTTATACATGTTTATTTCACAGAGGTAAAACTTGGTTTTTTTTTTTTGAACACTGAAAAAAATAAGAGCAATAGAAAATCCTAGTTACGTGCTTGACTGCCAATAAAGAAAATCAGGGAAGAAACATTCAGTATGACTTCCAAATATACTGCAACACAAAATGTTGCTAAGACTCTTGTGCTTACTTGGTTCAAAAATATAAAGTCAGTAGCCAAGATTTCTCAACTTTGACAAATATCAAGCTGCCTGGTTTTCCAAAGTTGAGTCAGAGGCCATATTGGGAGGGGGCAGAGGGTAGGCAGCCATGAGGTTAGAGAAGGAAAAGCGAGTTGGAAACTGATTCAGGCAAAATGCATTCTCCTGGGGCAAGCCTTTGGCACACAGTCCCCCACAGTATTCCCTTTTTCCTTATTTCTCCCAATTCTCCTCCTTCCTTCAACTTTCACTTAGCCACAGACCTGCACTGGGTCTGAGAGCCAGTGCATCCTGGTCTGTTCCCCTTGCAAACTTAACATCAGATCAGATGGTTTTATTCCAGTCTTGGTATATTTCCCTAAGAAACAAAGAACCGTTGCTTTCAAGTCAATTAACTTGTATATACTGAGAACTAGTAATGTTGAGCCAGTGGTAGACAATAAGAGTAAATCTAGTTCTTGAAACATTCATAGAATGATAGGGGACATGGGTGGGTAAACAAATTCCAGTCAGTTAAACCAGAGCAAAAGAAACAAGTAGAAGTATAGAGCCATATGGTACCACTGTATAGAACAGAAACTGTATGGTGATAACGTATTTATCTTCCATAGAAATATTTTTAAGTCTAGTTATCAGGTTATCTTGATATCCTATTATTTAATATTTATTTATAAATATTATTTAATATTTACACCATGTCAGATGACATGATGATTCTTTACATGCATGATCTCATTTTATTTCCACAACTACCTAATCAGGTCACTACATTTATTTTTTCCATCTTTACACATTCTGCTACTGCTGCTAAGTCACTTTAGTTGTGTCCGACTCTGTGCGACCCCATAGACGGCAGCCCACTAGGCTCCTCTGTCCCTGGGATTCTCCAGGCAAGAACACTGGAGTGGGTTGCCATTTCCTTCTCCAATGCATGAAAGTGAAAAGTGAAGGTGAAGTCGCTCAGTCGTGCCCCACTCTTAGCGACCCCATGGACTGCAGCCCACCAGGCTCCCCCGTCCATGGGATTTTCCAGGCAAGAGTACTGGAGTGGGGTGCCATTGCCTTCTCCGGCTTTACACATGAGTGAACCTCAAATACACCTGCTGAATTACGCTGTGGTCTGTCTTGCCATCCTGGAGACCCAGTTGCAAACTAGATACTAATGCATTTGTCAACCTGTCTCTACATTCAGCCTTTTGCTGTTTTCTTCACAAAGCAGCTTCCAAAATAAAGTACGTGCTCAACTTTAAGTTACAGCTTGAGATAAAAGATTTCCTTCTGGGGAATCACTTTTCACTTATAATGTACAGACCTTGCTCCATGGAGCATCTGTGGTGGGAAAAAAAAAGAATCATTTTAATAAAATGAAATACCCCAGATGCTCCCAATATTGAGTGATAAATTCACACCCTGTTTGGGAATTCACCAAGGATTTAAGCCAGATCTGCAGAGAGAAAGTTAACATCTCTGACCGAAGTTGGGGAAAAAATATAATGCTCTCTGCTATAATACAGAAGTGATCCGTATTGTGTGTTTTTTTTTTTCCATGTTCCATTCAGTCTTACACTTAGTTTTGCCCTTTGATGGTCTTTTATGAGTCAGTATTTCCCCCAGTTGGCTGCGTGGAGTCTTGCTATGTGGGAGGTGGCATTCTGAGTTTGAAGTACTCATCTTCCAAGTTCACCTGGAGGTTGGCTGTCTCCAACTGGGCAAGGCATAAAAGGACCTGACTGAGTTCCAGCCCCTGTAATTATGTTCTAATCTGTCTTCATCCCCGCTCCTCATTTTTCATGTAATGTTTTTAAAGCAGCTTAAACCACAATTTCATTGCTTTTTAGCAGAAAGGGAAATTAATGGATGTATTGTGAGATTATCTAATGACATATTATTTATTTTTAGTTCTATTCCTGTTGTACGAAACCAAAACAGATATTGCTAGGATACAAGCTCACTTCAGTTCAGTTCAGATACAAGCTAATCTACCTTTAAAAAATGTTTTTCCTTAGGAAATATATTAATTTTGCAAATACTAAAAATTATATGATACATTATATATGATCATATATTATATGGCATGCAATATTTGAATATGTCAGATTTACTAGATATTTGCCTCTTGCCCACCCCCCCGAAAAAATATTGAAATATTCAAAGACTAAATGACACCAGTAACAATGACCACTTGACTCCAGACTCACAGCAACTCACTGTTCCATTCACTTGCATCTTGGCTCCTTCATCCCAACAATAATTCTCTAAATGACAGAGAATGCCAGCTTCTATCGGGTGCCCCACAACAACTAGGACGGATCGGTACACTTTGCTCCTCCAAACTCCTAGTTGGCTTCCTGATGGCACTTCTTGGTGGTCATTGTCTCTTCTAAGAACTGTTTTAGAAGAATAGGCATGATGGGTGTGGTAGAATGAGGAAGCTCTGGCATCAGGAGAGGCGGAGTTGGAAGTGACCAGTCTCTGAGAACTACTGGATCTGTGACTTGGGCCAAAAACCAAGATTTTTCAGACTTCAAAACTATGAAAATAATTCATGCTCTGTCTTCATTTCAGGGAAGTCCAGAGTGTTAAGTGAAATAAGTATACACTGAAGTATCTTGTCAAATGTGCTCTACAGTGGAAGCTAAAATGAAGAAGGCCAAAGGAGATGGGAAGGAATGATTAAGATCTCCTCTCCCATTTAAATTACAAGCTTCTTGAGGTGAAGGATAATATATCACAAGTTTTATTTTTGTTAATGCCCGTGGCTCGGTGGTAAAGACTCCACCTTTCAATGCAGGAGATGCGGGGTTCCATCCCTGGGGAGGGAAGATCCTCTGGAGATGGGAATGGCAACCCACTACAGCATTCTTGCCTGGAAATGCCAATGGACAAAGGAGCCTGACAGGCTACAGTATGTGGGGTCGCAAAGAGTTGGACACGACTTAGTGACTAAACACGTGTGTCTCTCCTCTGTTGGAACTTCACAGAAAGAATGACAGAGATGAGAGTAAGAGGTGAGAAAGAGGAGGGAGAGGAAATATTTTGAAGTGAAATTCATATGCCCATATCAAATTCATCCCTCAGAAGCATAAGAGCCATTCCTCTGAACAACTGACACGGGGACAGGATTCCTGTCGTTCTGATAATATGGTTGGTCCTATTTCTCTGTTAATGAACATGACAGAGTGTCAAACACTTCTGAGCTTATCAGTCTGCTGAGGAGTGGAAAGCATTTGTACACGGCATGAAATCATTTCATTTTGAGCTATAACCTGACTCCTTGCTTTTAATTGTCTAATCAAAGAATGCTAAGGAACAGTGCGGAAAGATGGGCTGCTTGACACCAAGAAAATCACAGTATGTTTCCATCCATCTGTCTGTCTGTCTTTGAATGTAAGTAAATTGAACTCTAAAAATAAAACTTGAATTTTCTTTCTTTTTAATGACCACATGCCAAGGGAGTGTTTTGATATAACTACCCCTTTTGGTGAAACTATTTTTTCAGTCATATCACCACTCTATGCTGTCAACTGACATATGACAATATCTTTTCTCTCCATTTTGCCAGATGGTTCCCAGAGAATTTTCATATGAGTTATGTTTATTTGATTTGGTTCATGGCCACCCTGAAATGCAGGTATTATTACTGTTTCCCTTTCAGAGACGGGTTATCAGAGGCTCAGCAACATTAGAAAACTTATTCAAGATTCCACAGGTTGCCCAGTAAGAACAAAGACAAAAAGAACTTAAGATGTGGAAAGTCAAGCTTAGAGAAATGAAATAGCCTGCTTGAGGTCTCACAGTCAGTAGTAGAGCCAAGACTTAAACCAAGAGACTGACTCCCTGCTCTGCTCTCTCACCACACTGCCATCTACTGTGCATGATGGATGCCTGAAACGGCCCCTGGCAGGTGCTCAGGGAATATGCATTTCTTATCACTATTGGCAACCATGCCCTGAGGCAGAGAGGGCAAACATATTTAGAGGAGATGTGACCTTTTCAAGGTCACCAGCTGGCCCTCCTTCCGTGGTACCATATTGCCACCACAGGCAGGAACTATAAGGTGATCTATTTTGACTGTTGCTCTCATGGATTTGTTTGGTGGAGGTCAATTTAAAGAGATGATCCTGTAATAGTCACTATAAATACATGAGCATAAGATCCTGATTAGAAATTATAGATTGTAATAAAAACTCCAACTTGGTCCCCTCACACACATAAGACTATGTAAGTTGAACCCAGCAATATAACTGTCACCCAAAAAAGAAATAAAGTGTCAGAACCCAGAGGTTTCTGAAATGTAAAACACCAAGGCACATGATTACAGGCCCATTCACCCTGTCTTCCACCACCTCCCCATTGCAAATCTAAAGTCTCCTCTTTTCTACTGACTATGAATACAAGTTAAAGGCCTTTCAGGAATCATTCAGGATAAAAGGCTCATTTCAAAGACAGGGAGATTGAGGCACGGAGCAATGAAGGGCATTGTTAAAAGTGAAAGCTTGTGAACCTCAGCACAAGGGTGACTGGTGGCCAGTCCTGCTGCGTGATGCTCTGTTATCAAGTGTGTGCTCTACATGGGAGTGAAAGCCACAGGCCACAAAGTTTGTCAAGAAACACACACCTCATATTTGATACCCCTCTAAGCCTGGATTTCTAAACTGCCCAAAGATTAGCCACAGAAACTAAAATTAAATTAGCAGCCCTTCAGCTTAGATGACACAATTTTTAAAAACATAAGAATTAAAATTTATTTAAATGACACAATTTCCTTTGTCAGAGCTGGAACCCTAAAGAGTCAGTGTAATCTCTTGTGTTTGAACTTAAACTTAATAAGCAGGGGGTCAGAGTACTGGGAAGGAAGAAACCCACTCGAAGAAGAACCAGTGCTAGTATTAATCTTAATTCTTTTGTGTAAGCTTGTCTTAAATTTGCCTACATCTACCTTTATTTGCTGAATGTGATTTAGACATGCATTTAAATCTCTCTAAAGTGTTCTAGACTTTATGTCAAATGTGAGCAGCCAACCAGAAAACATTGGTCAAGAAGGGAGATATAAAACACTCTAAAATACTAGCAGTTTGTCAAGGCTCACATAGTTAATGGCCATAAAATTGGTGCTCAATAAATTTTACTCTCATTAACTACATTCTGGAAAAAGAAAACAATGGATTAAGGTTTAATCAAATCATTTAATGTTGAGGCATTCACAGAAACATGACCCTACTGCCTTGTACTCAATTTTAAATACAGATATTAAAATAAATCAGTTTGAAACCCAGAGAGCTTTGATCCATCATAAATTTCAGCCCAAGGCTGCTAATAACTTGGGTTGTGTCATGAATTGTTTTCCCTGACTGGCATCTATCATGGCCCCAGATCAATAATCGTTACTGATACAATCCTGCCATTATTTAAACTTCCTCACCCTGTCAGTGGGCATGGGGAAAATACTCTTGAATGGCTAAATGTTTGGGACATCAGGGGACAGCTTGCATGCTCTCTACATCTTTGTAAATGAAAGTCTGCAAAGCCAGACTTTTATTACAAGGGCACGGCTATGACATGAATAGAGCATGGGAGTCTTATGTGTATATGTGTGTATGTGTTAGTCAGTCATGTCTGACTCCTTGCAAACCCCATGGACTTTAGCTTACCAGACTCCTCTGTTTATGGAATTCTCCAGGCAAGAATACTGGAGTGGGTTGCCATTCCCTTCTCCATGGGACCACCCTGACTCAGGGATCAAACCTAGGTCTCCTGCTCTGATGGCAGATTCTTTACCATCTAAGCCAGTAGGCAAGCCCAATATATGTATACAAACACACACCCCTTGAACAAAATAAGTAATGATTTTAAAGTTGCTTTATCTCTATGGCTCAGTTACCTTGGTTGTAAATACTGGATGACTGTACTGAATAACACGAGGTGTATGAAGTGCTTAGCATAGTGTCTGGGACATAGTAAGTGCTCCCTTCTTAAAAAAACACTGAGTGGAAACCCCAGCTTGCTGTTTGGCAGAGATTTCCTTCCAAGTGTTTGTGAAAATTTTGAAAGGCTTAGTAAGCTATCTCACCCTTAAGTACTTTGGAAATGCGTTTAAAAAATCATCTCATAGGCCTTCAAGGAAATCACAATGATTATTTTAGCTAGAAAGAGGACCATGCATCCCGATCACCTACGGTAATCACCAAACTTTGGTTTGAAAGTCTTGATTTCTTCCCAAGGGGAAATCAAGCCTTAAGGATAAAAATGAATGTGATCATTAAGGATGCTCAATAGAATCTGAGTTATATTAAAAAAAAATACTCCTCATTGTTCAAAAAAAAAGTCTTAAAGTATGAATTGGAGTAATCATCTGTCAGGAATTAAGATTGTAAGAGAAAATGATGCTGTGCAAATAAACTCAAGAAAATTAATTCAATGACATTAATGGATCAAATAGATACTGAATACCCTCCAGGTGAAAAAAAAAAGAAAGAAAAACTAGGCTAGAAACAGCAGGGTTGAGAAGGCAAGGAAATACAGAGAAAAGTAGCCCTACTTATCAAAGACCTCAGAAGCCATCAGAGGAGACAATGAGGTAAAGACCAACTCTAACTGCCTTACTTTAAACTCTGCAAATAAAGATCTATCAGAAGAGGAGATGGGAAGGACAATATAGTGCTTTCCTCTCTGGCATGAAATTTATCTTATGAAAAGAACAATTATCTAACAGCAGATTTCTTTCTCAATGACATCAGATAAAGTCTGCCCTAAAGGACAAGATGAACCCTGTCAGCCTTTATCCTCAGGCTCCCTGCAGTTCTGAAAATGCATGGTGCTTCATGTGTGAACTTTTCTCTTGTAAATCAGAAGCACAAGCTTAAATAAGTCAGGCTTTCTTTTGCATTCTTCTCACCGCCAATAAAATCATGAAAATAAAAAGTTGGAGGATTTTTGGCTTGCTCAGGACGAACCATTATTCATCTTGAGGGAATCAGCTCTCGACAATTGGCCCCAAAGCAACCTCCAGGTGTCATTCCCTATTATATTTCTGCGTTCAACAAACACACCATGAATTCTCATTCTACTACACAAATCAGGAGTGATTTTTGTGTTCAGCTTATATGGCAAATTATTATGATTTTTAGTGGTGCATCTTAAGAGGCTGGAAGAATCAGAAAGCACAGTCACATCCTATTTATTGGGTATTCTATTCATTGAAAATGTCCCCACTGTGTATTCGCTCGTTCTCTTCTCTCTACCTAAATACTCAGCTTTTTATACTACATAACCTTCTCTGAAATGACTTTTAAGGACATTAATGTGCTTTCTATCTTTTCAGTTTGACTTTTTTTTTTTTTTACTTTTTCCTTAATTGTTCGTGCATCCATTTGCTTCGAGGTAGGAGAGGAGAGGTGTCAGGAGTGTAGGGACAGAGATGTGGTGCAGAAAGGTAGCTTTTTGCTTCTGTTATTAAAAAAGAAAATAAATGTTGTTACAAAACACTTGCCTTTCAAGCCAGGCTATTTTCTTGAGAAAATACAGTTGAAATTATTTTATTTCTCCTTTAACATATCAAGAGGCAACCTAGTCTCTTTGTGTTAGGATTTTATATAAAGAATATCCAGACAAAAGAGGAACAGGGAAAAACCTATCCTTTTGGGGCCCTAGTAAATGATAGGAAAGAGAGCAGAGAAGAGAAAGGGAGCAAAACGGGGCGTTAATTGTTCACTCCAGCCAGAGCCCAATGAGTGGAGGTACTCAGATGAGCAAATGAAAACTGGCATCTGGTGCTAGAACAAGACGGTCTTTGGGCCGCTTCTCACACCAGTTTGAGGACATTGTTCAACACGAGAGCAAGTAGAGGGAAGCCCTCAGACTTAGCCTCCCTGAGCCGCACTTGATTCTTGTGTGGTAGGGATAGGACTAGAGGCTGCTGAGGATGTGACTGGGGGGCTTCTGACAGGAGTGCATTAGCAGGAGTAAGAGTTCTGTGACTCGGGCCCTAATGCAAACCCTGGAAGCTGGATCTTGATGGAGATCACAGGTGGTCTGCAGAGGCACCCATAGTGCCAGGAGGAACAATGTAAGGCTAAGTCGGCCAGGAGCTCCATGCACTCCAGTGAAGACGAGAGAGACTAGTCAAGACTCCCAAAGCCAACAGCACAAGGAAGACGTGAAGAAGGACTATCACTCAGTGGACAGAGGAGCCCAGGACACCATGACCCAAGGGCCTCAACTCATCTTCTCCGTGAAGAGACCGAGAAAGCCATGTTCTTCCACATGTGCACCATCCTGGAGAATATCTTGGAGGCGATGGTGGCAACCTGAGAAGCTGAGTGTGTTTTCCCCTGGTCATTTCTGTACAAGGGCCTGAAATCTCCCTAAAGAGACTGTGGGAACAGATCAGACAAATTGTAAAACCTGACATTGGACATTCCCCCGGAGTTGTTGTTCTTCACTGCACTAATGAGTGGGTAAAGGATTTAGGGAAAAGACCATATTAATTATAAACAAATTAAAGAAATTCCATCTTCTCTGCACTTTCAAGCTGAAGTATTACATTTGCTACCCTATTCTGCTGCCAGCCTTGGTACACGTGCCCCCACATCTGTGGGAATGAACTCGGTTTGAATTAAGCACTTCCTCATCTGAGAGCCACTTCCCAGGTGGCGCAGTGGTAAAGAATCCGCCTGCCAATGCAGGAGATGTGGGGTCAATCCCTGGGTCAGGAAATGGCAACTCACTCCAGTATTCTTGCCTGGAGAATTCCACGGACAAAGGAGCCTAGTGGGCTACAGTCCATGGGGTCGACACAACTGAGACTGCTTGCGTGCATCTGAGATTCACAAGATCTCACTTACTTAAAAAAAAAAAAAAGGAGTATAGTTGATTTACAACATAGTATTATTTCCTGCTGTGCAGCAAAGTCAGTCATATGTACACATATATCCCCACTTTTAAAATTTTTCTTCCCTTTTAGGTCAGCACAGAGCACTGAGCAGAGTTTCACATGCTTACTAATACATAGGTCCTTACTAGCTATCTATTTTATACATAGCAGTGTGTACATGTCAATCCCAATCTCCCAATTTATCTCTCCCTTCCTTACCCCCCGCTATTCATAAGTTTGTTTTCTACATCTGTAATTCTACTTCCGTTTTACAGATAAGTTCATTTGTACCGTCCTTTTTTAAATTTCAGATTCCACATATAAGTGACGTAGGCTATTTGTCTTTCTCTGTCTGACGTTTTCACTCAGGAGGACAATTTGTATGTTCACCCATGTTGCACTGACGTCATTCAGCCTTGTAGTGAAGATACTATTTGCATGTTTATGTTACAAAATTACAAGCTCTCTGAGGGTACCTGTCGCAGTGAACATACAATAGTTTGTCCTACTGAGTTAATAAATTAACTGAATTTAAAAGCTAAATGGCATTTTTTCTAATTAAGACGGGTTGGTTTCAAATGTCTAATTCACGCTCTACTACAATTTGTATTGTCACTTGCGTAATTAAGCCACAGGTAAATAACACAATTAATAACTAAGGGGCCATATGAAACTTATCAACTATCATATTAAATCCAGAAATAGTTGGAGAGGACAAGACTTCCTTCTGCTTTGATAACTGCCGAAGATCTTGTTTTCAGTTTGCCCAGTAGGTGCAAGGTATCATATTTATTCTGGTAACAAACTACAATCTCCAGACTCACAACCAATGTTGAGCCCAACCTGGTACCTATCTGAGACAGGAAGCATTGAGGGTGGTCACCAAGGTTCCTGCTCCCTGGTATATACATGTTGTAGAATTTCTTCCCTTGGCCATGAGCAGGACCAGTGAATATGATGGGATAGCATTCACTATTACAGATTATGAATCAGTTAACTTTGAGTTAATCAAAAGGGAGATCATCCTGGAGATGAAACTGACTGAATCAGACGACCCATTTAAAAGGTGAAATATGAGAGAAGCGTTCTCTGGCAGGCCTAGAAGAAAGTAATCAGCCACGTGTGAGAAGAGGGACCTCCCAAGGGCAAAGAGTGGCTCTTATCTGACAGTCAATAAGAAAGCAGGTTGAAGGGACTGGATGCAGAAACGGGACTAGAGTGATTATATAGACACCTGTATTTATGTACAACTGTTATTGACAGAGCTGAACACGAGTCAGAGGGCTATAATATCACTGCTTCCTAAGTACTGTGCTTTCTAAACTATATTTTGATATTCAATAATGTATATATTAGTAAACTACATTCACAGGTGAATTGAACTCCCCTGGGTTTTCTTTTATTATACTTCTTGTGAAATTAAAATTGTTTTTAAAAATGTCTTTGGGTTATAAGGAAGCCTAGTTCAGTGTGGAATATAAATTCATTTCTCACTGTCAAGCTATGTCTATGATTTATACTTTTAAGATATAATAGCTGCAACCATATTTCCCTAGTGATAAAAAGAAATCCCCTTTGTAATCCCAACAAAATCCTAAAGTGCTAAAATGCAATGAAGAGGATTTCTAATGGTAAGTTATAAATCCTTTTAGAGAACATCTTGGTTTAAAATAATTTCAAAAAAAAGAATGCTTAGGAATTAAGTAGTACTATTTAGACATCCTTCAGCAGTATCAAGGGCACTCAAAAGGATTCACATTTAGAGAAGATGAAATGAAGTTATATTTGTGATAGTCATGGACGGTAAGAAACTGACGTTACCAGAGAAACAACTGTACACTTTCAAAGTGTGACAGGAATTCAGGGGCCATTCATTCAGTCCACCCCAAATTCAGATACTCCTTTACATCAGCTATTGCAGGCAGAAGAGATCTACACCTCATAAGTCAATACATGCCTCAGGTTAATGAAGCAGAAACTTAAGTCAATGTAAGTGTTAACCTTTATATAAGCTTTGCTCCCCAACACTCCAGAGAATAAGTTCTGTCTCTCTTCTATCTGGATGCACTTTATTATTTGAAGGTAGGAGTTACTCGCTTTCATAAACTGGACCCCTATAGGATCAAGCATGAAGTTACACACAGATATAAAGTTACAAGACAATGGGACTGATGAGCACACGATAAACTCTAAGACCAACAACCTCATGGACTGTAGCCCACCAGGCTCCTCTGTCCATGGGGGTTTCCAGGTAAGAATATAGAATGGGTTGCATCTCCTCCTTCAGGGGATCTTCCCGAACCAGGGATTGAACCCACATCTCCTGCATTGCAGGTCAATTCTTTTACTGCTTAGCCACCAGGGAAGGTTCTCCAAAGGAGCAGCTGCTACTTATTCCCCAACAAGCATGTGGTAATTTGGGAACTAACCACAATAAACCAAGAATCTGGATTATCAGGAGTACATTTTTCCCTTTTAAAAAACTGTAATAATTAACCTCTATATTAAGAAGTTACATTTGATTCTCCTAAATGCATCATTCCATCAAAACATGGTATGAACTGAGACTTCAGAACAGCATTCATAGCTTAAAGATACTTGTCATTCAATGTTGAGAAGATAACCTGAATTATTCATCTATTTAAATACATGTAAATGGAAATTTTAGGAAGCGACTTCACTTTCACTTTTCACTTTCATGCACTGGAGAAGGAAATGGCAACCCACTCCAGTGTTCTTGCCTGGAGAATCCCAGGGACGGGGGAGCCTGGTGGGCTGCCGTCTGTGGGGTCACACGGAGTTGGACACGACTGAAGTGACTTAGCAGCAGCAGCAGCAGCATTAGGCTTCTACATTTAGAATTGAAAAGCTGGAATTTTTCACACTGAATTAATGCTAGAACATTGAACCATCATGTCCTGCAGGATGCTGATTCAACTTCTGGGGAACATATTATTAAAAGATGTGAAGACATTGTGAGTGCTTTGGACCCTCCCCAGAAAGCCATACAAATACAAACCATTTAGCCTATTTTTAGAGGTTTACTGTGAAGGGTATTCATTTTCTTCCAATCTAAATACCATTCAAAATAAAAATGATAATAATACATGCTAAAACATGTTAGGCAATACACAGGGTTATTATGAAGATTATATGATATTATATTATTATTATTATTATTATATTATTATAAGATTATATTAAGTGCATTTACCAAGAATGAAATAAATCCATGCCTGTAAAATATTTGGAATGTACACTATCTCACTTATACCAACTCTGTTAAAAAAAGTTAACCTCATTTTTTTGAACAGAAAAACTGTGACTATAATAGTTCCTATATCCTCTATTCCAGTTTTGCTATTATACATAATTATTTTTCATTAGTATGGTACATTTGTTGTAATTAGTAGTTCAATACTGACACTTTATTATTAACTAGAGCTTAATCAAATTTTCTTAGTTTTATGCCCAATGTCCTTTTTCTATTCTAGGACACCATCCAGGATCCCTATCATTTAAGCATCATGTTTTCTTAGGTTTCCCTTGACTGAAAGAGTTTCTCAGATTTTCCTCTTTTTCTCATTATCTTGACAGATTTGAAGAGCACCAGTCATATAATTTGTAGAATATCCCTCAATTTAGATGTTTTTCTAATGGTAAGACTGAGATTACCAGTTTTGAAGAGGAAAACCACAGAGACCAAGTTTCATGTTCATCTCTTACAACAAAGGGACATACTCTCAACATGGCATCACCGTGTATGTCAGTCTCAGTCACCTGGCTGAGGTAATATTGGCTCTATTTCTTCACTGTAAAGTTACTGGTCCTTGTTGCCCTTTCTACACTGTTCACTTTAGAAGGAAATCACTATAAACAGCCCACACTTAAAGTATGGGGAGTTTTGCACCCATCTCCTTGAGGGCGGGTGGTATCTACATAAATTATTTGGAATTATTTTACATAGTAGATTTGTCTATTCTTTCCCAGGTGTTTATGTATTCCGTTATTTGCTTATAGTGGCTTCTCAGGCAGCACTAGTGGTAAAGAACCCACCTGCCAAAGCAAGAGACATAAGAAACATGGGTTGCATCCCTGGGTTGGGAAGATCCCCTAGAGGAGGAAATGGCAACCAACTCCGATATTCTTGCCTGGAGAATCCCATGGACAGAGGAGCCTGGGGGGCTACAGTCCATGGGGTCACAAAGGGTCAGACACAACTGAAGCAATTTAGCATGTATGCATGCCCCACAGAAACAGGAAACGATGTGGACTCACAGATACTTATTTTAAACTTTGGGTTACAATTCGCTACTACTTTATTTTCTTGCTCAAATTTTCCCCCCCAGTTTGCTCATTGGGAGTTCTTTCAATTGGTGTCTATGATCTTTTTTGACTCAGTGTGGGATGTCTGGATTCTTGTGCACTTCCTCACTTTCTGGCACTGCAAGATGTCCTAGGCTCAGCTTGTTTATTTTCTGCCCCAATCCTTGATTTAGCCATTTCTTCAAAGATTCCTGGATTCTTTTATCAGATAGTGGCATTAGGAACCAAGATCTGAGCATTAGATGTACTCATCACTAATGCAAGAAAATACATGTGTGTTTAGGTGGCTCAGATGGTAAAGAATGTGCTTGCAATGCGGGAGACCTGAGCTCAATCCCTGGGTCAGGAAGATCCCCTGGAGAAGGGAATGGCAACCCACTCCAGTATTCTTGCTTGAAGAATCCAACGGACAGAGGAGCCTGGTGGGCTACAGTCTATGGAGTCACAAAGAGTTGGGCCCGACTGAGTTACTAACACTTTTCACTTACCATGTGCATGTTTTCATACACATTTAACTCTTGTGGATACATCATTAGCAGCTAGAGTACAGTATTTACATACAGCTTCTTTTATCTTTTGTTTTACAAGCTTTACTTATTCCCCAAATTACTTATCACTGTGGTTTTTTCCCCACTCCTTTCAATGAGGCTATTTTATGTTTTATTATAAATAGTTTTTAAAATCACTTTTGCTTTCATTTGGGATTACCCAGACCTCTCAAATGACTTTTGTATATTTGTAAACATTAAGATTTTCTCTTTCTTTTGTAAGTTTCAATGAGTTTTGACAAATGCACAGTGTCATGTATCCACAATTGGAGAATCATACAGAATAGTTCCACCACATTTAAAAATCCCCTGTGCTTTATCTACTCAACTCTGAACTTCTCTATCTCTGGCAATCACTGAACTATTTTCTGTTTCTAAAGATCTCTGAAGTTTTACTTTTTATGAATGTCATATAGTTGGAATCACGCCTGTAAACTTTTCTTTCATGGAGCAGTATGCATTTCTTTTCTCTGTATCTTTTTGTGATGTGACAGTTCATTTCTCTTTACGGCTATGGCTTCTGTGTTACAGACGTATCACATTTTGTTTATACATTCACCTGTTGAAGGATAAGGATATCTTCCAGTTTGAAGTGATTATGAATAAAGCTGCTATAAATATTTACGTGCACATTTTAGTGTGGACATAAACTTTAGAATCAGCTGTGCATATATCCTAGGGGCATGATTGCTGGGTCATATGGTAAGACAATGTTTAGCTTTGTAACAAACTGCCAAACATTTCTCAAAGTGGCTGGGCCAGTTTCCATTTCCAGCAGCAGTAAATAGAGAATTCCTGTTGCTTCACATACTTGGCAGCAGTTGCTGTTGTCAGTTTCTAGGATTTCAGCCATTCTAATGGCTTTATTGGATATATGTTTTGCACATATTTTCTCTAAGTCTGCAGTTTGTCTTTCCATTCTCTTAGCAAAGTGTTTCACAGAGCAGATGCTTTATTTTAGTAAAGCCTGGTTTATTGGTATTTTTTTCATGGATTATGCTTTTGGTGTTTTATCTAAAAACTTAAACACTCCATCACCTAGATTTTCTCCAACCCTCCATTTTCCAGGAATTATATAATTCTTTTTTTCCAGATGGCGAAAGTAGAATGTCAGTGTTAGGGGAAGCACACTGACTGAAACTGCCCACCCGAGCCAGGCTCTCTAGTAATCATTTGCATGATTTGTTTTACAACAGGAGGTCCTGGTAAAGAACACAGAACTGATAAGCCACCACCAACTGGAAGAGTTCAGGAAAGGTCAAAAGGAGACACTGCATGTCCATCCACCTCCTAGGATGGATGGCTAGCATCCATCTTGGCTGAGCAATGTGTGAGCCACCAGGAAGGACTCTGAGCCAGAATGATTGGCCAAAGACAACCCGGAAACTAATCCCATCAACATAAAACCCAAGAGTGCGAGCCACGTGGCAGGGCAGTTCTCCTGGGTTCCCTTATCCTGCTGCTCTCCCCCTGGTGCTCTCTTCCAATAAAGTCTCTTGCTTTGTCAGCACATATCTCCTCAGACAACTCTTTTCTTGTTAGACAAGAGCCCACTTTTGGGGCTCTGGAGGGGGCCCCCCTTCCTATAACATGAATAACCTAGCTGATGTTACATAGCCTGAATTTCAACTCAGACTGTCACAGCCTCAATTTCTATGTTCTTAGCATGTTTTTATGTCTTTTAAAAGCCATGTTGCTTAGTGTGATAGTAAGTGAGATAATGTATGGAAAGTACTCTGGGCCCACTGAGTACAATCTATTTATTATTGGTTTTGTTTTGTTTTTATTATTATTCCTCTTAAGCATTACCTTATAGGTTTGATTTCAGTTAAAACAATGCTAATTTAAAATGAACCTCTTTGGCACACTGGATGAATGATGCGTCACTGAATTTAAAGTAGTTTTATGGAGCTTTATATTGATATGATTAAATAATGCAGAAATCTGAGTGCCCTTTATTTCACAGATCAGTATAGTGTATATACAGCCTCTAAACAAAACTTTAACTTTCTTCTTTATTATGACACTTGAGTTGAGATTGTACCAAAGACCCCACTTGCTCCCTGGGGTCTCTTTCCTTGTCACCATCAGAAGAAAACATCTGGTATTCATTATTTAAAAGGCTGGGGCAATGGATTCTCTTATGAGTACAATAAATAACCAAAGACTGTTTGTATAAGAGGAGACTGGGAACATCTTACAAGGCATCTTGTAAGGGCAAAGTGAAGTGGCAGCTGCTAACTTAAAACACTTTCTGATCTCTTACTGTGTGCAAAACACAGGAACTTAACATGTATAATATTATTTAACTTCACTTATTATTATTATACTTATTTGAAAGCAAGGAAACAGAGGCCCAAAGAAATAAAGTAAAATTCCCAGAGTCACCTGATCAGAAAAATGGTTTTAGGATTTGAATTCTGGTCTCTCTGAACTCTGAGCCTATACTGTGAAGCATTGTTCTTCTACCCTGTGGAGATCATGTGGTTAGAAGACTAGAACTTTATAATGCCAAGTTTTTTACAAGAGGAAAGACCTCACAGCATCTAAGGAATTTAATTGGAAAATTTTGGAAGACTACTCAATTGTGTTACCTAGGCCACAAAGAACCACAGCTTCTATAGATACAGTTTAATTCCTGATTGAATTTATAAGTTATTATCATTCCAACAATGCCCAGTAGGTTAAGGAAATGACTATTCTTTAAGTAATTGGAAGGAATGAGAAGGCAGACAAAGGCACCCAGTGTGATGTTGATGTGGAATCCTGGGTTGTCAAAGTATGTCAAAGACAAGACCAATAGCCTAGCTGATCCATTCTTTCTAATGGAAACTAATCCATTCTAAACTAATCCAAGAAATCAATCCTAATGTATTTGACTGGGATAGTCAGAATCAATTGAGAATTATCTTCAATACAACTCAATGGTATAGCACAGTAGATATATAGATAGATAGATGATAACATGAATAATAATACCAACTCTGAAGTTAAGTCATTTTTACATGGTTGTGTTTTATATATAATAACATCCATCAGGCATCACTGACTCAAAGGACATGAATTTGAGCAAACTCCGGGAGATGGTGCAGGACAGCGAAACCTGGAGTGCTAAAGTTCACAGAGTCACAAAGAGTCAGACATGACTTAATGACTAAACAACAACAATATCCATCTGAGGCTAAAATAGGCAAACAAACGTCAAGTACGTTTAAAATCAAAGTTCATTTGATCCAACATTGGAAGAATGTGCTAAAGCCTCTTCTGGATTAAAGTAGAACTTTCAGGGACTCAAATGGCAAGAAGATTTAAGCAGGCCACACCCTCTGGTTTCAAGCATTTACTATGGGTATAATTCCTAAATTGGAGGTTTATTACATTGAAAGACATGGCATATGACTTTCTGTAGTTTACTGATCAGATTAACTTGAATATGTAAGTTGAATGTCTTCTTAACTGTATTGGTAGAATCCACAGCCTTAATGACATTTTCCCTAAGATTTAATATCTTTCATACATGCAATATCCTATCTGCTGAACTTTAGGGATTTGAGAGTAGAAGGGAAAGTATCACTTCTGGTAACAGCACCCTGATTTTCTTCTTAAATATTACTTCTCCAAACAGTGGCTGACTTTATTTTTCTAGGCTCCAAAATCACTGCAGATGGTGACTGCAGCCATGAAGTTAAAAGACACTTACTCCTTGGAAGGAAAGTTATGACCAACCTAGACAGCCTATTAAAAAGCAGAGACTTTACTTTGTCAACAAAGGTCCATCTAGTCAAGGCTATGGTTTTTCCAGTAGTCATGTATGGATGTGAGAGTTGGACTATAAAGCTGAGCACAGAAGAATTGATGTTTTTGAACTGTGGTATTGGAAGACTCTTGAGATTCCCTTAGACTGCAAGGAGATCCAACCAGTCCATCCTAAAGGAAATCAGTCCCGAATAATTGGAAGGTCTGATGTTGAAGCTGAAACTCCAATACTTTGGCCACCTGATGCGAAGAGCTGACTCATTTGAAAAGACCCTCATGCTGGGAAAGATTGAGGGCAGGAGGAGAAGGGGACGACAGAGGATGAGATGGTTGGATGGCATCACAGACTCAATGGACATGGGTTTGGGTGGACTCGGGAGTTGATGATGGACAGGGAGGCCTGGCGTGCTGGGGTTCATGGGGTCACAAAGAGTCGGACACAACTGAGTAACTGAACTGAAACTACATACTGCTAAGATTTTTAATATGAATAAAAATGACACAAAAAAGGAAAATAAACAAAAATGAATGGTAGAACCCATTCATTCCAGAATTGACAATCTGAAGATACTAAACTAGATGCTACATCTTAATTCATGGACAGATGGTGATTTTAGGTTTATGTTTTATCCGCCCCCCACCAAAGTTCTATATCCAACATTCTCTTCAGTTTCCCAAGTCTCCTGGCCATCATCCAATAAATTTATTTTCTACCTGTATTAGCTGGAGTTGGTTTCTTTTCTACTGGCAATGGAGCACTAAAACTGATTAATTATATCACTCAAAAGAATCGAGTACCAATTTCTGTTGAAGTGTAGAGTAACTGGTAACACTACTAGGTTTGTGTCATACTTTTCCTCTGCCTAAAATATTTTTATAAAAACCACCATTTGCAACTCGAGGATGCTGCACCCTGAGGAATGTTATTGAGGGTGAGTTCAATATCCTGAGATTGTGGAAAGATGACAGCTCCCCCTGTGGCTTGGAGGGTGTATTGTCATCTCATCTAGCTGCTCAGTCTGAGCAACCACAGGGCCGAGTGTACACACACAGAACCAAGCAAAGATGCTTACTAGATATGGATGAATATCTCCATAGCAACTATCTCCTTGCTCCAACGTTCCCATCATTGTCTCAACTTCTCACTTTGGCTAGGCTCATTCAGTGATTGACTTTTCAAAAAGTGCTTATGGTTTTAACAATATTCTAATAGTAGGGGGGAAAAGAGTGACTGCACATTGCAAGGTCTAAAGCTAAAGACACTTGGCCCTATAAGAGGACAAAAAGGGGAAGAAAAAAGCAGCTGAAACTGACCATCTGTTTTCTACTTAGTGGCAAGGCTGATGAACCCAAAATATGAAGAACATCTTTCTGATTCTCTACTAAAATTCAAGGACTCCTATTGCATTTAGAAGTGACCTGCAGCACCCTGGGAGAGGTCCATATGAATATGACTAGGAACTGAAGCCTCCTGCCAGCAGCCAGCTTGGAAGCAGGTCATCCACATCTGGTCTTCTCTTCATTCTCACCTCTCATCCCCGTCCCCTCTGTTCAGTCCTCTCCCCTCTGTTCAGTCCTCTCCCCTCTGTTCAGTCCTCCCCCTCTACTCAGTGTGTCTCAGCCATGCTGTTTTTTTTTTTTTTTCCAGCTCTTCAACAGGCCAGGCTTCTTCCTCTAAAGGCACATGACTGTGCTCTTTCTCTCTGACTTGACCCTACTCCCCAGGGTTGCCCATTTTCCAATAAGTTTCCACAATCATCCTTGAGATCTAGGATTAAATGTTATTGGTGGGACCCTATCTTAGGAAAGCTCCACTTCTCAGTTATTTTCTATTTCAGCACTAATTTGTTTTCATTATGATGCTCAGCATTACCCCTATTTATTCATTCAAAGTCTCTTGTCCCTCAATTATAAGCTCTGTGAGGGTTGGTGTCTTGCCTACCTCAATCATGACAGCATCTCTGGTGCCTAGAATGGAGACAGACTGTTATAGTTCAGTAATTATTTTCAAATATCTAGATTCGGGTATCAATATCATGAAAGTGAAGGCACTAAAATTAGTATGTTCAGAATCTACTCTCTTAGGTACATCCTTCAAGACAGGAAATTTATCTAATAGTTGAGAAGAGGTGGCTCAGAGGTTAAAGCATCTACCTGTAATGCGGGAGACCTGGGTCAGTTCCATCCCTGGGTCAGGAAAATCCTCTGGAGAAGGAAATGGCAACCCACTCCAGTATTCTTGCCTGGAGAATCCCATGGATGGAGGAGCCTGGTGGGCTATAGTCCACGGGGTTGCAAAGAGTCAGACATGACTGAGTGACTTCACTTTCAAGACAGGAAATTTATCTAATAGTTGAGAAGAGCATACACAAAATATATTCTGTAAGCAAAAATTGTATGATATACCTACATCTGGTAGTCAGTTTTCAAGATGGCCCCCGTAATTCCTGCCACCTGGTATTCTTGCCCTTGTGTAGTTCTTTTCTGCATGGAGTAGTGCTAACCTACATACCCAATAAGATATTATAGAAAGGGTGTGTATGATTTCCAAAGCTAGGTTACAAAATACAGATCTATGATGCTTCCATGCTTTAATGGAAGCTAACTGCCGCATTGAGAAGAGATCCTAGCCACTCCATGGAGGGGTTTGAGTGGTAAGGAAGGAAGGTCTTTTCCTAGTAACCAGCATCTGCTTGCCAGCCAGATGAGTAAGTTAATTTAGAGTTGGATTCTCCAGCCCAATCAACTCTTCAGAAACTGCAGTCCCTAGGCTCTATCTTGACTGCCATCTCATCAGACACCCTAAACAGGAACCACCCAGCTAAGCCAGTCCTGAATCTGTGACCCAGAGTAACTGCATAAGACAATAAATGTTTGTTGTTTCTTTATCTGTAAGTCTTGGGGTGATTTCCCATGCAGCACGAGCTGACCAATACACTATTAAAACAGTATCTGGAACGTAGTAAGTATTATAAAAAAAAAAAAATAGTAGCAAGCAGCAGCTGCTGCATTAAATAGCAGTGACAGCAGGGTGGCTACCCAAACGAGTCTGGTGAAGAATGGGTACAAGTGTAGGAAAGAGAACTTTTAAGTCTTTATAGTCAGACCTGCGAAGCAGAGACAGTGTGTGGTGGACATAAAAATTGGCTTCCAAAAATGGCTTGCATTATGCCAAGTCAATTGTGGATAGAGGTGACAAATCAGAACTTTCACATGGTTCAGTCTCTGTTAGTCGGGTAATTTCATAGGTCATGATAACCCGGGAGCAAATCCCAAGATAGCAGCCATCAAATTCCATTAATGGATGAGCACCTAGCAAAGCTGTGATCACAGAAGTGCATAATTAATGTGAATCAACGCTGATGATCGTGGTGGTAATATATAGACTCTAAGGATGGTCCCATGAATTGACATTTACCTAGGCAGACTTTCATTTTAGAGAAAAGGCCTGAAGGAATAGGTCTTGTGACAAAGTTCCGTTTTCCTGATTTGAGTAGAGATGTTCGTGGTGAAATCATAAACGTCAGTTTCAGTTTCCTCAGGTTCTGATAACTGAATCACACTTGTAAGGTAAAACAAACGGAAGATGCTAAATAATAGAAAAAACGTCTTCAGAAACCAGGCTTGGTTGTAATAGGAAGGATAGTTTCAATTCCCTCCCTTTCTTTTTCTCTAAAACACAAGCTCATTACAAATACAGGGCAGCAAAAAGGAAAAAAAAATTGTCATAGAGTATGGTGCTTTCATATCATGTTTAACCACGTTTCAGAAAAAAATTAAAACCTGATATTAATGAGCTTAAAAGTTAGGCCTGCAATTTCAGCCTGTATAGGGTTCACATATTTTGATTTAGACTATGTATTTTTGAATTTCGATCTGAAACATTGAATTATATATAAATTGTGTTGGCTTTTGTACCTTTTATCACAGATGTATCTGTATTATAAAACAAAAATATAAGTTCTCTAACACAGCAGACATGAGCAATATCAAGGGAAAAAGTCTTAGGAATACTGTAGCATTTGTTAATAGAATCATAGTGTTTCAACAGTTTAAAAAATCAAAACATACTACTGCAATTTTGAATCACTGTGTAAACACATAGGAAGCCAGAAAATTGCAAACTGCGGAGAACAGACACATAACGTAATACTGCACTGGGAAATGGAGACTAAAGTGGTTAAGAAGCAAGAAGGGACAATAGATAATATAATATGCTACCCTCTTAACTTAATTGTCCATGAGAATCACAACATTTCTGTGTTGTATTCCATTTGTTTCAGAACCACATTATCTCATTTTGGTATAAGAATCTTAGAAATTACCGCTATATAATATAGTATTCCGGACAGAGGATTAAGAATGTTACAGGTTGTATTAGCTTTCTATTGCTGCATAGCAAATTACTTCAAATTTAGCAGTTTAAAACAGCACACATTTATCACCTCACAGTTCTGTGTGTCAGCAATCTGACAGGTTTCTGCTGGATATTCTGCTCCGGGTCTCACAGAGGTGATATCAAGGTATTGGCTGGCCGTGTCCTCATCTGGAAGCTTGACCGGACAAAGATGTACTTCTAAGCTCCCTCAGCTTACTGACAGAATTCACCTTCTTGCAGCTATACAACTGAGGTTCCCGATTTTTTTTTTCCTTTGGTGAGCTGTTGGTTGGGGACCTCAACCAACACCCAGAGGTCATGCTCAGGTCTTTTTCATGTGGTCCTATTCATTAAATGGAACTTTTTTTTTTTTTAATAAAAAGTAAAGTAGCGGGATGTATGCCTCTGCATCTTTGAGTTTCCCAGAGTTTTCTGGCTCTGACCATCAGTAGTAGTTGTTCAGTCGCTAAGCCATCCAACTCTTTGTGACCCCATGGATGGCAGCATGCCAGGCTTCTGTCCTTCACTATCTCCCAGAGTTTGCTCAAACTCATATCCATTTAGTCGGTAATGCTAATCTAAACATCTCACTCTCTGCCACCCTCCTCTCCTTTTGCCTTCAATCTTTTGCAGCATGAGGATCTGTTCCACTCCGTTGGCTTTTTTCATCAGGTGGCCTAAGTGACCATTAGAGCCTCTTCTAAAGGGTTCACCTGATTATTAAAACCCACTACACTCAAGAGGAGGGGATTCCACTTTTAGGGCATGCACATCAGGGAGTGAGGCTGGGGAAGATGAGCTTCATGGGACACTGAAAAGATGGAGGTGAAGATATTCTTCGGGGATGAGTAACACTGCTTTCTTCTCATAAACAGGATGAAGTATGTGGGGGGTTGAGATCACCTCAAGAGCTTGCCATTCCCTGAACGAGAGAATCTAACTTGTCTGAATAGATTCTCCTGATTGATGACAAAAGGTGCAGTGATGAACAGAGGATTCGGGTCTTTCTTCAAATTTAGCAAGACCCTAATCTGCACAGACGGAGAAGGCAATGGCACCCCACTCCGGTACTCTTGCCTGGAAAATCCCATGGACAGAGGAGCCTGGTAGGCTACAATCCATGGGGTCGCTGAGTTGGACACGACTGAGCGACTCCACTTTCACCCTTCACTTTCATGCGTTGGAGAAGGAAATGGCAACCCACTCCAGTGTTCTTGCCTGGAGAATCCCAGGGACGGGGGAGCCTGGTGGGCTGCCGTCTATGGGGTTGCACAGGGTCGGACACGACTGAAGCGACTTAGCAGCAGCAGCAGCAATCTGCATAGAAGGGGTTCTCTGAAACTATGTGCCTCAAGAGGACTCAGAGACAAGAGAAAAGCCACACTGAGGTACACTGCACCAATTCTGCTTGTCATAACCACCTTGCCAAAAGGGATGGGAACTTGGTTAGCCCTTTGATCCAATCAACATAGTGACCTTTAATACAATAAATGTGTGGTGGGCACTGTGGTTGCTGTTGCTGCTGAAATAAAATGGCACTGTCAGTACTAGTTCACAGGTCACTCACAAATGGAAAGGATAGCTCCCAATCCCTGCATATTCTACACAGTTATGATAGGCATATTGCATTTTACCATGGAAAATGCACTATTTAAAAATAACTCTACCTTCTATTTTCTCATTCAACTAAAAATAAAAATGGACAAGGTTTACATTCATGTGAATAGAAAGGTCTTGCACCATTCTGCTTTGTATCTATAAAAGTCTGAGTCTATTGTTACTCCCTTGCTCTACTGCTGCCTGAAGAGAGTAGCTTTCTAAGCAACAAAATCATAATAGGATGGATGATAAAGGTTAATGGTATTTAGTAGCTGTGTGACCTTATAATCACCTCACTTCCACCTCAATTTCCTCTTCTGTAAAATGGGAATAATAAGACCACCTAATATCTGCAGGTGTGATCATAGATGAGATATGCCCAATGTCTGACTTATAGTAAGAGATTAGTAATTAATTATTACAACTGCTACTGCTGCTAATACTATCAGAATAAAATTTTTATGGAATTTTTATTGATATAAAATTGTTGACAACACACACTTGACATTGAGCAGTTGGTAGTTCTTAAACTTTATAATCAGTTGGAAGGCTTAATTAAACACAGACTATGAGACTCACTCCCAAAGTTTTTGACTCAGTAAATCTGAGGTGTGGCCCTGAAAACTGACCTGACATGGTGATAATCAATGTCTATTCTGTGAAGCTTGTCACTTCACCAAGGGAATAGGAGAAAAGGTTAATCCCAGTAATCATGATATTCCACTGTACAGGCAAACCTTTAACATGTGGTATTTTTCACTTTTATGACTTTTTCTGATGGTCTATAGAAAACAGTACCAGTTTTAATTAGCTGTGACATTTTAATATAATTTAATTTGGAAAACACAGAGAAAGCATAATGTATTAAATCTTGAAGCCTTGCTCAAGAATGGGGAATTTTCATACAATAGTAAATTTAGGGATCCTGGTTACCAAGAATTCACTCTGTATTATTCAATAGAAGGCAGTCTCTTAATTTTTGGCAATCTGTGGTTGACAAATGGCTGTTTTTTAAAAATCCATCAATCATACAGTTTGGTAACATTCAGTGTAATCCTCACCAGGTAGCTTGGTATTAACCTTTTAGTTTGCCACATGCTACATACATACAACATCTGAACTTTATTGATGTTAGAGCAGTCTACCTTCTTAGAAAAAGCATATCCATCACTTTCAGGGGGAAAGTCATCTCCACTCTTTGTCAGTATGATTTGTGTATGACTGACCCCGGGTTCTATGGAAGTCATGTGACTGGAGTCTGGACAATCAGGGTAATTCACTCTACAAACTACAGTAATTGGTTCAGGTTCAGGTATATGGCCCAACTTGGCTCAATGAGATACAACACCAGCACTTTGACTGGAATGAATTGAAAAACAAGTTCTCATGGGTTTAAGGTAGTTAGGATGATAAGAATGTAAATCAGGAGCTGATGATGGTCTCTTGTGTTCACACAGGAAGACCTCACTCGATAACGAGACCAACAGAGAGGATGGCAGAGGTCAAAAGAAGCATAATTCATACTGACATTGAGCAACCAGACCCAGCTATGCCTGAAACCATGGTATCATTTATTTTCATGTATGTGAGCCAATAAATCATTTTTCTGCTTAAGCTAGTTTAAGTCAATTTTCCTATCTGCCACTGGAAGAGTCCTGAATAATATCATTTAGAAATTGTTATTTTTTCTATAAAATGAGTAACAACAGTGCATAATTGATACATTATAGCAGTTTAAGAAAAATCAGACACATTAGACAATCTTGTCTACATTGACAGAGAAGTAAATTCAAATCAGCAATTATCCACCTCACTTAATAAACACATAGTGTATCTCATGTCATAACAATATACCTAATTTAAAATCTACCCCAAATCTCTTTACTACTCAAAGACTGGTCATTTCTGTGTAAATCTGTGGTTTAAAAATAATTCATAGAACAAAGAATGACAATAGTTAAAATTATTCCAATTTCCCTGTGACATGTGGAATAATAAAAAATTTTGGACCATGTCCTTAATTATATTGTTTCTATGTCAGAGTGACTGCAAAGGATTCTAGAGTGTTGTAACTTCAGAATGTTTTTGCATATTTCCTGAAAGTGCAATTCAGCTGAAGAGAAAATGTGTGCATTACCTATTTTTTTTACTTTTTCCATGTTAGTATTTTGCTACCTAATATATTTTCTTATTAGTGTGAGGAGGACCAGTTTTATGACTAATTCCTCTCTTCCCTTCATCCATTCTTATATGAACAATCATTTTGGCTTTCTGGTATACTGCTTATAATCACTTGTGTTACTTGTAATCTATTTCTGTGGAAAGTCACGGCAATTATAAACATATTCAGTGGTCTGAAGAAAAGATAACCTAGGGATTATTTCCCATCTTTAAATTCACCTTTGCCTGATGATAGTAACTTGTTGCTGTTGTTCATTTGCTAAGTTGTGTCCCACTCTTTGTGACCCCATGGACTGCAGCACACCAGTCTTCCCTGTCCTTCACTATCTCCAAGAATTTGCTCAGGCTCATGCCTACTGAGTCAGTGATGCTATCTAACCATCTTGTCCTCTATTGCCCCCTTTTCCTCCTCTACTCAGTCTTTCTCAGCATCAGTGTCTTTTCCAATGAATCCACTCTTCGTATCAGGTGACCAAAGTATTGGAGCTTCAGCTTCAGAATCAGTCCTTTCAGTGAATATTCAGGGTTGATTTCCTTTAGGATTGACTGGTTTGATTTCCTTGCTGTTCAAAGGACTTTCAAAAGTCTTCTTCAGCACCACAGTTTGAAAGCATCAGTTCTTCTGCGCTCAGCCTTCTTTAAGGTCCAACTCTCAAATCCATATATGACTACTGGAAAAACCATAGCTTTGACTATATGTCAAAGTGCAGAGGGCAAAAGTGATGTCTCTGCTTTTTAATACGCTGTCTAGGTTTGTCATAGCTTTCCAAGGAGTAAGCGTCTTTACTTTTCATGGCTATAGCCACTGTTCACAGTGATTTTGGAGCCCAAGAAAATTAAATCTGTCACTGTTTCTACTTTTCCTCTTCCATTTGCCATGCAGTGATAAATATCCACAGTTTACAGATGAAGAAAGTGACATTCAGAGGTGATGTGCCTTGCCCAGAGTCACAATGTCCTGATGGGATCCCGGCTTTATTTTCTTTTCCATTCCCCACACTCCCTCATAGTCATTTGCTCTGAGGACAAAGTCTAGAATATTGCCATGGATACTGGCTGGACAACACAGACTGTTAAGAGGGGCTGTGAAATGAACACAGCCAGAGCCTCGTTCCTTGCAATGATTTCCATTGGGTTTATCGACTAAGAGTTTCAGCTCATAAAGCACAAACCCTTGCTATTGAACTGATTTAAATCATCTCAGGAAAAGTGTGATGTCTAAAAACCACCCATACCTTATAGAATAAGTTAAAAGAAATCCTCCCACCCATAATCCTTGCACTGCAGTGCTATTAAGTCATGGTTCATTTTCTTGGGCTTACCCAGGTTATGGAATTTCAACTCATTATACACAAGGTCAGTTTTATACTGTATGTGGAACTGCAATTTGGCCAGTCTACTTTATAATTCTGTAATAAGATATGATATACTAAATGGGAATAGTTATGCTTCAAGTGAAAGGAAAAAAGGGAAGCAGGTTTATAGGGCATCTGGGAGGCCAAATAGTGCAATGGGAATAGGCTCGAGACTAGGAAACTCGAGCTCTTAGTTATCTCATAGATTAGTCATTAACTTACCGGATGACCTTGAGCAAACCACTTCAGCCTTGACAATTTCAGTTTGCTCATAAGGGAGGTGCAGAAGTTCACCATCAAAATCAATTCAAACTCCACACAGGAAGCTTGTTAGAGGGAATATGGTGGGCATCTGGACATCTGTGGTTGTTGCTTTTATTGTGTCCTTACTTTAGGGATCTGCCTCTTTTCTTTAAAAAAAAATTTTTTTTAATTGGAGGATAATTGTTTTACAAGGTTGTGTTGGTTTCTGATGTACAACACTGTGAATCAGGCATTAAGTATACGTATGTTCCCTCCCTCTTGAAACTCCCTCCCCGACCCCGTTCTCCCCTCCAGGTTGTCACAGCACACTGGGTTGAGCTCCTTGTGTTATATACAGCAACTTCCCACTAGGTATCTATTTTACATATTGTAATGTACATATCTCAGTGCTACTCTCTCACTCCACAGGAGTCCCATGGGCTGCTAGTCCCAGTTATACCTTCCCTGCCCAAGTGATGATATATGATTCAGGCTGATCTATCAGAGCATTCCTGCCTCCCTTCCTCTGGCCACAGTTATTGGTTCAGTGGTGGGCGATGTCACAAATGAAGGTCAGTTTACAGGTCTGTGGGAGGAAGGACTAGACTAATTTTTCTGGTATCACTAACTCTAAAGCCAATATAAGTATGGACCTTCCCATCATCATCTTTGCTACTAAGTCAGGAGATTCTGTCCATAACTAAACCCAAACCAGAGGAAAGCAGAAATTAAAAAAAAAAAAAGGAAGAGAGAGTCAGAATCCAGTTTACATCAATAGGATCTCTGGATCCAGCTATACCTGAGGTCACTTCTCCTCCTCTAGATTTCCCAAAACATAAGCTCCTCTTCCTCACTTAAGATAATTTGAAGTGAGGCTTGCTCACTTGCTCCTGATTGAGTTCTAATTAGTACATTCAGAAATGATGTTATTTACTCTGTACAAGTGAGTTCAACACACCAGTGAAATAGTTGCCCATGAAATATATGTTGATACACTAAAAGAATTAATATATGCTATGAATGATTCTTTTCATACTGTTCATGGGGTTCTTAAGGCAAGAATACTGAAGTGGTTTGCCATTCCCTTCTCCAGTGGACCACATAGGAGATTCAACCAGTCCATTCTGAAGGAGATCAGCCCTGGGATTTCTTTGGAAGGAATGATGCTAAAGCTGAAACTCCAGTACTTTGGCCACCTCATGCGAAGAGTTGACTCATTGGAAAAGACTCTGATGCTGGGAGGGATTGGGGGCAAGAGGAGAAGGGGATGACAGAGGATGAGATGGCTGGATGGCATCACTGATTCGATGGACGTGAGTCTCAGTGAACTCTAGGAGTTGGTGATGGACAGGGAGGCCTGGCATGCTGCGATTCATGGGGTCGCAAAGAGTCAGACACAACTGAGTGACTGATCTGATCTGATGAATGATTCTGTGGTTCTAAGAAATATATATATATATGTCCAATATTTAAATCTACATATTAAGTGACACATCACGATTTTCATTTTAAAAGATTAACTACAATTCATTCACTTATTTACTGAGTACTGAACAACTTTTACATGCTGTCTTGAGGATGCAATGCTGAACAAAACAGACAAGCTCTACATCTATTGAGCTAACATTCTAGCAGGACCAGAGTTATGTTATATTTAATTATATACAATACGCATCTCAGATCCACCCAATCCATCTATCTGTATTCAGGAACAATTAAATCCAGAATGCAAAATAACACTCTAAGACTTATAGATCTCAGCTCTGAAGTGCTTTTCTTTCACCAGTGAATTTGGAACCCAGTTAACCACCAGAGCCTAAGGCCTCAATATCTGTTATGTTTTTAAACAAAGAGTCCCTGCTTGCTGTTTTGACAAAGATCTATTCATTGTCTGATTGCACATTTCTGTAGGATAATCTTGAGTATTCCCTGTCAACAAAGTTAGATGTAATACAACTACCCTGCCAAAACAACAAAATTGACCTTTCCTTCTTAATAATTAGATGTTGCCACTAATGTGGAGATACTGTGGTCCTAAATTTCAATTGGTGCCCATTGCAACTTACAAGTATTCCATTTCCTGAGCCCCAGAGGAGCTTGTTCTGATTAAACTGTTATCAGACCTACCAGGTAAAAATCAAGTAATTCCAAAAGATACCCCTAATCTGATAAAGGCATATACTCCAAACCCTACACTTTCAATTCTCTTACACATTCAGTTTCACCATTTTATTGTTAAGAAAAGCAAGATAGTAAGCATGCTGGGGGAGACATATTTTAGCAGAGCATAAATGTTCTATTTATGGGCTAGAAAATCTTTCATGCACTATGCTGGCAAATCATCCTAAATAAACCAGTGTGTTGGCAACACCTTACATAGTAAATTATGACACATTTTCTTCAGTTGGTGGCTATATATACATTCACCAATTACTGCTGGGATATAAAGCATGATTTTAGGCCTTGCAGAAGACAGAGGAGTGACACATGTTGAAGCTGTGATAGGCTATCTCACATCCTGAGCATTCCCTATGCTCTTGTACAGCAGTTATTTTCTGCCCTTTCTCCTGGGGATGAAAGACCTTTTCCTTCCCTGATCTTTTCCATACAGTTGGCTGGGACTATCTCTACCTCCTCCAGTCAGACGGATGGTTCTGTGGTTGGCCCTGATGAAATGATCCCATCCTTGTAGCCAACATGATTGGCTCAGTTGTTGGTGAATGCCCTGTAAGTTCTTAGAACTGTTCTAAAAATGTTATGGGGCATTAGTCCTCACCAGGGCCCCACTGCCCACTAGGTTGAGAGATTCAGTTTATGAGATGACCAAGGACATGGAGCACTGCCAACAGTAGTCTAAGACCCTGGTTCCAATTATAAATAAAATAATGGTGTTACTGGTAAAGAACCCGCCTGCCAATGCGGGAGATGTAAGAGATGCAGGTTCAATCCCTGGGTTGGGAAGATCCCCTAGAGTAGGAAATAACAACCCACTCCAGTATTCTTGCCCGAAGAATCCCATGGACAGAGGAGCATGGTGGACTACAGTCCACAGGGCCACAGAGAGTTTGACATGCAGCATACAACACAGAAAAGCAGAAAGAGGAGGAGAAATGAGAGATGGAAATATCACAATATCATTTTTGTTCCCCATATCCAATTACATGTTGGTTCTTTGAAAATTTCCAAAGCAATAATCCTCCATTTTTCCCAAGGCTATGGTTTTTCCAGGGGTCATGTATGGATGTGAGAGTTGGACTATAAAGAAAGCTGAGTGCTGAAGAATTGATGCTTTTGATCTGTGGTGTTGGAAAAGACTCTTGAGAGTCCCTTGGACTGCAAGGAGATCCAACCAGTCCATCCTAAAGGAGATCAATCCTGGGTGTTCATTGGAAGGACTGATGCTGAAGCTGAAACTCCAGTACTTTGACCACCTCATGTGAAGAGTTGACTCATTGGAAAAGACTCTGATGCTGGGAGGGATTGAGGGCAGGAGGAGAAGGGGATTACAGAGGATGAGATGGTTGGATGGCATCACTGACTCAATGGACATGGGTTTGGGTGAACTCCGGGAGTTGGTGATGGACAGGGAGGCCTGGCATGCTGAGGTTCATGGGGTTGCAAAGAGTCGGACACAACTGAGCAACTGAACTGAACTGGAACTTGATTTTCTCAGTTGCTGAATGCTGAATGTACACTGGCAAACAGGTGAGCCAAAAGAGATATAGATCCCACATAAGTATCATCCAAAATGGTGGAATGATTTATGGATTGACCAGTAGATTCATTCATCCATTCAAACATTCCCTGATAACCCATCATGTTCCAGGTGCTGGGGAAAATCTTTACTTACAAAGATGAGAGAGACACAGGGCCATTAGGGGTTCACTGTGTATCAGGAAAGGTGTTCTAATATAATGTGATGACAGCTTTAACTGCAGTGTGCAGAGTACCTTGAGGATTTGGGGTCTGATAAAATTGTTCCTAGAGACTGAGAATGCTTCTTGGAGGACAGCTCAACCAATTAAACACAAGTTATCCATTGATGTGAGAATATTATTACCACTGAACTCCTTTGAAGGCTTGGGGGAGGTAACAAGTTATGTAGCACAGAGTAATGTGTGGGCCCAGTGGGAAGCGCCTACACACAGACGGGAAGGGAAGAACCAGGTCTCTGATTCCTGAGCAGCTTCCACCCTACCCTTGTTCAAGGATCACTTTTCCCCCTAAAACCTCAGCTCTGTGATGTATGACCCACATTCTAAGAACCCTGTTGCCTCTTAAATTCTATGCATTCCTAATGCTATCTGAACCATAAAAAAAGAGAAATAGTTTTCTATCTGTGAGTGGCCAAGTGACGTAGGCACAGGTCATCTTCATAGCAGTAGATTCCATCTATCAACAAGTACTGAAGCCTACTGTCCAGGGTCAGTGCTAGGAGTGAAAAGGGACACACTAACGCCTAAGACACGAAGTTGCATGGAGAGACAGAGGGAAAATAATTAAATATTTTATGGTGATGATCCTAGTGAAAAGTAGCAATCTCTATGGCTGACATGACCCAACACAACTTTATCATCTTTGGCATAGTTTAGAGTAGGGTTTCTCAACTTCTGCGCTGTTGACATCTTGGGCCAGATAATTTTTGCTTTATGGGGTCATCTTAGGCACTGTAGAATCTTATGCACCATCCCCAACCTCTAAACACTAGATACCAGTAGCTTTTTCAGCTATGACAAAAATGCCTCCAGATGTTGTCATATGTCCCCTGGGGAGTCCAAGCACTCCTGACTTGAGAACCATTGGCCAAGAGGTACTGATGCTTAGAAACGGAAAGTCCATAATAAGAAATTCTAGCTAAGACTTAGGCAGAAATATCTACACAGAAATCCTCAAACTCTCATTATCAGACTAGGATATTGATAAGCCCAGGAGTTTACAACAATATACTGGGGGTAGGGGGAGTGGATGGGAACAGGAAGCCTTATATTATAACTTCCTAGGACCTGAACTCTCCATTTGAGGATTTAAAAGTTAAGCTAGATAGTAATTCAGAGTGTACTTATTTATATTTAAGTAAATGCACATATATTATGGTATAAACTCTAATTTAGTTAAAGCCTGAAAGAACATTTCTAAATGTCACGGGCTATTTCTGACTATATCCCCAACCTCTTCAAACACACACTTAGCCTCCTCTGCCATCAAGCGAAGCACATTGAGGACCCAGACATAGATGAGCACAGAGGGGACACACCCAGTTTTAACAGATTTATAGGAAATTAAGTGGCTGTACTTAAAGAATGAGTATCAAAGCTATGGTTTTTCCAGTAGTCATGTATGGATGTGAGAGTTGGACTATTAAGAAAGCTGAGCATTGAAGAATTGATGCTTTTGAACTGTGGTGTTGGAGAAGACTCTTGAGTGTCCCTTGGACTGCAAGTAGATCCCACCAGTCAATCCTAAAGGAGATCAGTCCTGAATATTGATCAGAAAGACTGTTACTGAAACTGAAATTCCAATACTGTGGCCACCTGATGGGAAGAGGCTGACTCATTGGAAAAGACCCTGATGCTGGGAGGAATTGAAGGTGGGAAGAGAAGGGGACGACAGAGGATGAGATGGTTGGATGGCATCACTGACTCAGTGGACAAGAGTTTGAGCAAACTCTGGGAGATGGACAGCAAAGCCTGGTGTACTGCAGTCCATGGGCTCACAAAGAGTTGGACACGACTGAGCAACTGAACAATAACAACAATCAGAGAGAAAATCTAAGAGAAGACAACTACCACTGATTGAGGGTGATGATGATGAGGAGGATGATAGCAAAGCCTCTCCTGTGATGAATACTTCCCTATACACCAGTCTCTATGCTATATACACTTTACAAACAAAACCTTACACCAACCCAAGGGGACAGCTCCTGGTGCCACTGCCATTTTAAGGAGACAAAACTAAGCTTTCATACATTGAAGTATGTGTTCTAGAGCTACCATTTCAAATTACCTTCAGCTGGATGGCTTATAACAACAGAAATTTATTTTCTCACAGCTCTGGAGGCTAGAAGTCTGAAACCAAGCTGTTGGTAGAGCCATGCACCCTACAATACCTAGAGCAACATTTTTTCTTATATATATACACACACACACACGTGTGCTAAGTCACTTCAGTTGTGTCTGACTCTTTGTGGCCCTATGGACTAGCCTGCTAGGCTCCTCTATCCATGGGATTCTTCAGGCAAGAATACTGGAGTGGATTGCCCCGTGCCCTCTTCCAGGGGAACTTCCTGACACAGGGATCAAACCCATGTCTCATGTCTCCTGCACTGGCAGGTGGGTTCTTCACCAATAGCAACACCTGGGAAGCCTCTCTAGACACACACACATACACAAAATTTGAGTCACCAGGGAAGGGTGGCTCAGATGGTAAAGAATCTGCTTGTAATGCAGGAGACCAGGGTTCAGTCCCTAGGTTGGAACGATGCCCTGGAGAAGGGCATGGCTATTCACTCTAGCACTCTTGCCTGGAGAATTCCATGGACAGAGGAGACTGGCAGGTTACAGTCCATGGGATTACAAAGACTCAGACATGACTGAGTGACTTTGTCGTATGACATGGTAATAATGAGTTCCTTTATTGGAAGCAGAGTATGCATCTCTGTTCTAATAACTTTGAGCTTGGCCACTTATATTGACCAGTGGGCAGAAGTGGGAATGGGTTTAAGCCATAATCTTAAAGATGCATTGCAAGATTCCACTAACCCTGTTGAGATTCAGCACTTTGCCAAAGGAAGAACATACCCCAAATAGACATTAATCTTCCCTGAGTCTCAGAACAGCAAACCCTTGAGCCTGTAAAGAAATGTTTACAGTTGTCAGCAACTAGGATTCAGAGGATTGCTTGTTATATAGCATTAGAGCAACAGAAACCTGACTAAAACAGCAAGTGTCTAAGATAGATACAGAGAAGATCTGTTCTTTTTTTCTTTCCCAAATTAGTTTTAAAGCCTAAGTAACTTGAGAAACTTGGGAAAAACAAAATTTCTGTCAACAAAATCATGTTTTCCTATTGACTCACAATCATTTCAGAGATGTTTTTGCCTGGGGAAAAAATGTCTTCGAAATAACAATGAAAGCTATACTCTCAAGAATGCAGCAGACTTCAGAACTCTGCCTAACTCCTTGCCCTTGACAGTGGGGGGAGGTGGGTGGGGGAAACAGTGAGTTTCAAAACTTGTCAAGGGAAGAAGGCTCACTGGAAGAACACATAGTATAGCCTTTTTGTTTTCTTGTTCAAGTTTCAAAGGAAACTTTTTGGGGGCAAGTTTTTTCTGTGTAAACTCTATTTAACTTCTTGGTTTCTTTCTTGACACTTTTGGCAAAAATGTTGAAGCTAGGGCACAATGTCTCATTATTTCTTCAAATTAAAATGAAATTCTTGATACAAAGGTTAATAAACATTCGATGATAGACAAGTACCTAAAATAAAAATGAGGTATCTCTCTCCTGTGCATGCGTGCTAAAGTCACTTCAGTTTTGTCTGACCCCACGGATTGTAGCCCACCAGGTTCCTCTGACGTGGGATTCTCCAGGCAAGAATACTGGAGTGGGTTGCCATGCCCTCCTCCAGAGGATCTTCTGACCCAGGGATTGAACCCACGTCTCTCTTGTCTCCTGCCTTGGCTGGTGGTTTCTTTACCACGAGCACCACCTGGGAAGCCCATCTCTCTCCCACCAGATCCCACTCCCCAAGTGCCAGAGTTAATAGCATGATGTGCAAAAGTAAGACTTTTCCGAATCTCCTGCTATTCTGACATTCTCTGCCCCCAGAGAACAATCTGCAGTAAGTTTAAGAAGCCCTGAATGATGTTCGCTGCCCACCATGTAGACACATTCCAGGACACTCTACTGTATGTCACGCTATTTGCTTTTCAGCCTCCGTGGACCTCACTGTGCACATTTCCGTGCCCTGTTCTTTCTGCTGAATTATTAACCATAGGTCCCTCCATGCCTGACTTAACTCATAGTCAAGTTTCAGGCCTCAGGTGATCCATCATGCCCTCCAAAACCACATCTTTCACTTGCTTAGCCTAAACAAGACCCCTTGTTATGAGCTTTCAGAAGCTCCTTTACCTTCTTAATAAATCCCTCATTCTAATTTTAATCTCATTTGTTTACTTTTTTCCAGATTTATTGAGGTGCAATTGACAAATGAAACTGTAATATATTTGAATGTACAATATGATTTGACATGTATACATCATGAAATGATTTCCACAATCAATTAATATATATATCACCTCACTGTTACATTTTTTAACAAGTTTAAGATCTACTTTTACAAAATTATATATATATATATATATAATATATATAATACAGTCATTAGCTATAGTCACCATGCTATATACTGCTGCTGCTGCTGCTAAGTCACTTCAGTCGTGTCTGACTCTGTGCGACCCCATAGACGGCAGCCCACAAGGCTCCCCTGTCCCTGAGATTCTCCAGGCAAGAACACTGGAGTGGGTTATGCTATATACTAGACCCTCAGAATTACTCATAACTGAAGGTTATTAGTTTAATTTTAATTATAGTAATCCCTATCAGAACAGAAGCCATGCTGCTTATTCCCTTATAATTCCTGAGTCTGGCACATAGTAGTCACTCAGTATAAAACTATTGTGCCACAGTGAACATAAACCTCGTAGCTCAGAAGACAGATACTTAGGAATTAAAGCTAGGGATACATTTAGGCAGGGTTTTGGGAAGGCAAGTGGAACCAATACAAAAGTAGAGACGGAATACAAAAGGAGGCAATATAGGGACAATGAGAATTCACCTAAGAGTGACCGAGTCAAAGCAAGTGAGAAATTCCTTTAGCAGCTACTGTGACCCTGTGGAGATGACCAAACACCATCAGATCATATGCTGTACAATGACTACATCAGCCAGGTCTCCTAAATCACCCATACTGAAAACCAAGTGCCCATTACCGTGTACCTTATGGATCCATAGTGTTGGCTCCGAATCTACATGACATAAAGTTTATCTGTCATGTTGCGACCTTAAGTCAAGTAATGGCCCTGTGTAATGAGTCCTCTCTCCCCCTCCTTGATTTCTACTGTCTTTGCTGTAATAAAACATTCCGTGATGACAACAGAATTAAGCAGAGCTGATGAGTAAAGTCCAACTTACTAGAATTGAACTTGACCTATCTACAAGTACTTCCTTAGACATTCGACTCCATCAGTTCTACAAGTAACTACACTAAAATTGAAGCAATCAAGACACCAAAAAGCCAAAAATAATTGGATTCAACTTCAACATAGCACGTTTAGTGTACCACAAGATCCAGCTTCAGTTTGCCAGTAAAAATGACTCACTTTGACTATAGTCATGGTTTTGTACTGTTTGAGCAGATTTAGTAAATGCTTCCATGATGATATCCCTATGTGTCTTGTGGGAAACACTTTTAAACTCTAAATTGATGATCCATGCTGTGTGATGATACACTCAGCTCTTCACATTGTTATTTGGGATTTCATAGGAGGGATATTAGAAGAGAAAGTACACCATACAGATAAAATGTATTACAATGTATTTGCCACTATATATATATAAAAAAAAAGATAGACATACTGTAGACTCTTCATAGAACAGCATTTACTACTCCCTTTTCTAAGGGTCGTTTGAAGATCACTCACTGAGATTTGCTTTAGGGCATGTTTGAAGTCTCCATCTTAGACTAGCTGAATTTGAATCTTTGAATTCAAACAGCTATGTAGGTGAGTTTTTAAGGTCTCTAAAATAACAATCCTACAACATACTTAGTAACTGAAACTGGTAGGATGTCAGTGTGAAATGGAGGTATTTGTTAAAATTGCGTCTTGGTATAGGTACTTTATGTCATTTATACTCTGGTGTCACTAGAAGTTCATATTACTTGGAGGAAACACCAGATATATATTAAATCAGAAATAAATGAAGAAGTCATACTTTTCTGGTTCATACAGATATACTTAAAAATATTAAGAGCCCATGTGGTGAGCTATTCTATTCTCACAAAATCCTCTCAACACACGTACCTTTATTTATTACCATCCGGGTAAGGCTGTGCTTCTCAAATTTAATGTACAGCAGAATCACGTAAGTATCCACTAAAAATGCAAAGGCTCCTATTGACAAAGAACAAAAACAGGGAGACTGGAGCACAGCCTAGTTTTTTCATGTTTCACTCATGTCTCAAATGACCTTGAGGCAGGTGGTCTGAAGACCATACTGTGAGAAACACAGACTCTGTACGAGGGCACTCTTCCTACCTCAATATTTTCTCTTCAGAAAACAAAACTCATAGAAATCAAACAGATGTGTGGAAGCACCTTCAGGAAATATTTGGAAATGTTTTCCTAAAGGCATGCTGGTATCACCTACAGCTTATCCAAAAGTGTAGCCAGCCTTTTTGTATCAGAAAGACAGCCAGGCTATAATGTAGAAAATGCCAGATAAGCTTGATCTAATTAATCATTTCTTTCACTGCAGGATAATAGAGCCACAAAAGAAGCTTTTGGTGACTGGGAATGAACACTGAAGGGAAAAAAGAGAATGACAAAATGTTAGGATTTGTTAGTATTTCTTTCTGACACTATTCATAGCAGACAGCAGGCTGATCCCACATGACTAATAGTAGCTTTTCTGACAGAATCTCCTTCAAGTGGAGAAAGACAATTCGTTTAGCCACTGTAGCTTGTTGTAAGTATCTGTGAAGTTCACTACCTTCTTTCGTTCTAATCCATCCTCTTCAAAGCCATCCTCTCTATAACTGGGTCTCCAAAGTTCACTCACCAGGAGAAATTCCCTGGTGCAGATGACTAAGAGTGGCATTGGTGTCAATAAGAATCACAAAAGAGACAAAATCAATATTAATGGCAACTCCCTTTGTGCTGGGACTGGATCCTGCATTATCTTATTTCATATTCAAAGCATTTCTATGAGGGAGGCATAATTATTATCCTGAAGATAAAGTTGAAGAAACTGAGGCTCAGAAAGATTAAATAATTTGAAGGAAGGTCACATTTAATTAGGTGGAGCCAGTGATTCAGGCTATTTTTTTTTCTCAATGTAGGATATGCCTTGTATAATTCTTAATTTGCTCTCCCTTCTCTAATAGACTGCCAGTCATTGACCCATTTGGGGAACTTCTAAAGGGCTTAGTTCTAGAACTGTGAAACTTTCACTTAGGCCATAAAATCAGGGTATTGGGTCCAGCTTTGAGTGAACAGCTACGTCTGACAAATGAACTGAACTGGGTTGCCAACCCCAGAGCTGATATTTAAATTGGGAATACACCGCCAGGAATTTATGAAACAGATAATAAGAACAAGGGAAAAGTTGAATGTTATTAAAGATCAATATGAAGCAACATTTAAGACAAATGTTGCTCTCTGGGGCTAGATTCCATATATCAGACAACTGGCATGTGGGTATGTTGAAGTTAAAGAGTTCTAGGATGGGACAGATATGCAAGAATATCATTCATTCTTTCTTTCACTGAGCTAACATTTACTGAGTACTTACCATGTGACTAGCCATTGATGATATAAAGATGAATAGGATGTACACTGCATCTTCTTAAAATTTTATCCTCCAAATAAAATAATTAATTGAAAAAAATCTCTATTATTTTACATTCCAAGATTTTAGATCATTTTACAAAGGATTTTGGTATAAATCAGCCCCTAAATACATAATCACTGGTGGCAATCCAACATGAGAGGGATTGTCTAAAGCTGACAACTATAGCCAGGATCTATAAAGACTTGAGCATGGTCACTAATGTACCTGGTTTCAATCCATTAATGAAACAGAAATGGCAGGCCACAAAAAAAGGAATGACTAAAATTACCTTGAACAATAAAAATTAACCAGAAGAAGCATCACACAAGATGTTGGTCAATGTCAAAAAGTCATCTTTCCCTACCCATCTATGGTTTTGTCCTCAGGGCAAAAGGATGTGGAATCTAATTCAGAGTTAAGAAAACCTACTATCCTTTCTTTCTAAACTGCTTAATGGAAACACAAAGACTGCTTTGTAAGAGCCAGATTCTCTTTTATCAACATTAACTGATATAAGGGCTACTAGTTTCAAAAGGCTATATGGAAAAATATTTAGAAAGACTGCTTCAAAACAAAACAAAAAAATTAAAACAGGAAGAATAGGAGTAAGGGAAATTCGTCTATTTCAATATTCTTTTTTAAAGTCAAATAACCATTTAGAAAATTAATCTAGTAAGTTATATGAGGAACCAACATTGTAAACTTGCTCTTACCAATGTCCAAAAAAGTTAGGGAGCATGGAATTTAGTTTATCTTAACTCAAGATTTCCTGTACAGGATGCAAAAAATACTGGGAAATTTGACTGTATTAAAGTTAAAAAAGAATCCCATTTATTTTCAAAGCAAGCAAGCAAATACCCTTAAGACAATGAAAAGATAATCCACAGAATAGAATATGCAACACGGATAAGAAAGGTCTTACACTCAGAATACAAAAGAATTTCTAAAAATCAGTAAAACAAAACTAGACAATCCAGTAGAAAATGGACAAGAAATTTAAACAGTGGTCTCACATAATATTCCAATGGCCAATAAGTCAATAAACAAACACTCAACTTCATTAGTAATTAATAAAATGCAAATTAAAGCCAAAATACCACCTCAATACTCCCTAAAATGGCAAAAATTAGAAAGATGGACAGAACCAAGTGCTGACATGGGTTTTAAAGAGAAAAGAATTATCATACATCGCTTCTAGCATAAGTATAAACTTGCAGAGCATGTTGGAAAACTGCTTGCCATTTCCTACTAAAGATAAACAAATGCTTATTGTATGTAATGACCTCAAATTCCACTCCTAAGTATGTATCCAATAAAAATACATGCTTCCAATATACACACGATAAAGTTCACAGGACCGTTATTTGTAATAGCCCCAGATTGAAATTCAATATTACAGAGGATATCTAGAAACTGTCATGTAATCATATCACCCAGTGATAAACTACATCACTCAAGTTAATCAATTTCACAAAACTTTTGCTGAACAAATGGAGCCACAATATATTAGCCCATCATATGAAGTTCAAAAATAGCCAAAACTGATTTGTAGGGTTAAAAGTTATGATAATACCTTTGGCTGGGGGTGATCAAGGAGGGCATGAGGAAAGTTTCTAAGTTGCTGATAATGTTTTATTGCTAGATCTATGTGTTTTCCTTGCGATAGCTCATTAAACAGTACATTTATGATTTATACCCTGTGTGTTTATACTTCCATAAACTAAAATTTTAAAGATACCTTGAGAGGCTGCTTATACAGAGAAAATAATGTCAGATAACATGGGCAGGAAAAAAAATGGCAATGCTTATGTTTTATTCTTTATCCATACCAAATAATGATAGGCAAAATTGACTTAGTATAGAACTTATGGCTTAATTTTTTCAAACATACTCCAAATTTCCATGAAAGTTTGGCCTGAAACAAAGAGTGCAGACTTAAAGATGGGATGCAGAATTAGGGAACTAGCTTGGCTCACTGCCTTCACAAGTTTTACATGTTTTCAAAGATCTACTTATCACCCATAGAGGGAAAGAAGACAGAGGATTTTTAGAAGGGTACTTTGTGGGTGAGGGCTACTAGTAAGTTTGGAAAGGAGGAAATCAATGTGTCATTTCCAAAAGCTTGAGCTTTCTTGGCAGCCAAAAGAAATTCAGTACATCCTGAGCACTTAGCAAAGAGTCTAGCACACAATAGTCCTTGATGAATGAATTAGAGACAAGGAGAAAGGCAGAGAGGGAAGCTGGAGAAAAGGAAGGGAAAAAGACAGGCAGATGGAGCAAGAAAAGAAGAAAGAAAATAGACCAGGCAGGTTAGACACCCGGATGCAGGAGGAAGGTGAAGAGGCTGCAAAGATAACTACAGTAGAATCAACGACGATTTCCATTTCCAGGTGGGGATAAACAAAGATTCTTTCCTGCAGTGGACACCTGACCCGCAGTCCAATGTGTTAACACAGAAGCTGAGTTGTGTTGGTAAACCTGGGTAAGGAGATGGCAGAGCCCATTATTTACTAATTTCCTTAGTAATTGATGCCAGAGACTGCTTGGAAGCATATTTTAAATACAGAAATATCAATGCACTGACAATTCAAAAACATATTTTCTTTCAGTATGAGAAACCTTAAAATGCATGTGTTTAGAGGCCACTAAAAGCCACAATAAATGTGTCCGCTTACTAACATCTTACTAACATTTACTGAACACCACTATATGCCCGTCTCTGTGTAATTGATAAGGAGAACAACAGTGAAAGAAAAAGCGTACTCTCACATCTCAGTAAAATGAATTTTACTCAATGACCTATTATTATTATAATGAGAAGGGGCTGTATTACACTTTAGAGCAGGAAATCACACTTGAATGCTGAAAAGAGAGCAGAATTCAAAGCCATTTCAACTTGCTTCTCTGGCTTCAGGCAGTTCTGGGTACTTCCCTAGAAGAGTTTATTGTCTTTAGGACAAAATTTTAAATCTACAGGATTTATAATTATTCCCCAATAGTGAGAAATGTATTATGGAAACCTTCAAGCTAACAGTAGACAGTCCTCTAAGGGTGGGAGGTGGCACATGCTGAAGGCACTGAGTATTTATGAATTCACAAGAAGAAGGCGGTCTGGTTCTTCACTTCCGTTCCAGGGAGGAAGTCTCATGTTGGTGCTGGGGTAACTTTATGTCCTTCCTAACACTTGCTCCATTTTTGACAAAGAGCAGGCTCCATGCTCATCATCTCCCATGGGCAACAATGCTGAGTTACGATTTAACAACTCTGTTTTGTTTCAGCTTCATTTTAAACAGTGACCTGTTTACATGAGAAGAAGCTGGTGTCATATATACACAGTGATGTGACACTTTCTTTCCTTTAGAATAAATTTGTTTAAGAACTAAATAGATGTACAGCAATGTGTTAAGGAAATGTACAAGTGGAACTCTGGTGGACAAAACCATGAACATGATATGAAAGTATTGAACACGAGTGAACTGAAGTCTATAATATCCTGTAATTTTAACTTCTGCCCAGCCCCTCTCAAGCCCCAAACTTTACTCATTCCCTTTTCCAACTATTAAGTCTTTCCATCTTTCAAATCTACTCTGTTTTACCGACTCTGGTCCGGTCCACAAATATGGTTTTCTTTATTTGGGAAAGTCCCTTCTTTTTCTCTTTCCCTCTTTTCCTTCCCTTGACTGACTCTTATTCATCCTTAAAGGGACTTTGAAATGTCATCTTCAGGGCTGTCTTTCCTGCTGTCCCAACAGGGATTAGTCCAAGTGCATGTTTACTGCATGTTCAGATGTCTGTCTTCCCTAAGAGCCTGAGGATTTTCATGGGAACAGGGACTTTGAGACAACTCTCTGGGGAGAGTAACAGTCACAAAGCAGAGTTAAATATTTATCAATCTGAACTGAAAGGGAAAAACATCATTCCAAGCAAGAAAGAGAATTTATACCAAAAGTTGTTCAAGTAAAGCATATACAATGATTTCTTGGGTGTCTGTGTAGAATACCCTTTTCAAGGCTTCAGCCCCTGTGAACCTGCTTCACTACATTATGTTCAGGAACCAATGTATTAATATTTCAAAGTAAAATAGTGGTCCACAGGCCACTGTGAGAGATCTATACATATCACAGTCAACACCCATACTTTGAACTTGAAATCTTTCTTTTTCTGGAGCAGTTCCACAAGAATGAGTAGTTAATCTTTGCTCATTTGCCCAAACCTAATATTTATTCAACACCTGCTTTGCTAGCAAATGGGAGCTTCTATGTTCCCAGTATACACTGGAGCTCATCAGTAGATCTAATTTAGGAATAGAAGAAAAGACATCCTGTAGCATTTTGGATTATTTTCTTGAGCTAAAGTTCAATGTTTATACTTATGAAAGATAAAACTCTCATTCTGTTTTTCTTATACACATACACACACAGAGCTTATCATCTTAAATGTGAAAAAAATATGTTGGTATACCTTCTAGCCATGGTGTTTCCAAAATATGAACTGTAATAATTTTCTAAGCCTGCAGCCCTGCAAAGCCCATTGAATCTGATAATTGCTTTCATGTAGGATTTAGGATGAGATGGCTGGAATGTATCCTGTGGAGGTGATCTATTTCACCACCAAAGCTATCCTCTGTCAGTCAACTGAGTTATAAATGTAAGTGTCAACTCAGTCATTTGATTCTTTATTCACAGAAATGCATAGAAAAGTTCAGAGCAACCATAGCACATAATGTACTTTTTGCTGTCCTTTTCCTCTCTGAGGCATACGAATGCACAATGTCATACTGACATTCTGGGGAAAACCAGCTTAATGTTAGTGTTTGGATAAGATGTTTGCGTTTATTGTTCAGGTTACAGATTAGGAGCAATTATACTAAACTGTGATGAAGGGCAGTGTCTTTCTGAGTATATTAGCTTTGCATTACTAAAGGCCAAGGTTAGCTCATTATCCCTCATCGTGGTTATCTCTGAAGCACATGGCACTCCACTGCACATTTCTGCATCCATTTTCCCTGACAAGTTAACTACGGTTACGACTGCTTTCTATGCACAGATTCCCATTCTCAGAGCAAAGGGAAACCATAGAACTGACTCTGATCTAAATAGAATGTGCTTAGCAGAAAATACACTATCTTAGTCCTCTATATTATGAAAGTGGATTTGGAATCAACACACAGGAGATGAAGAAAAGGACAGTTGCTAAATTCAAAAGTGATGCATGACCAAAAAGCTATGTTTCAAATGAATGGCACCAGCTCTGGAATGAGCAAGTAACCTTGTTTCTCAAGGTTGGGGGCAGCAAATAAACAGTAAAGAAAGATAAATGGGCTCCAATAGGATCTTACAAATCCTAACAGTTCAAATCAGGAAGTCTTCATTATACTGAAGACATAGTTCGTTCTCAAAATGGGGACATGACTGAGCTGTTAATAAGCACCTCACTTTATACCTCACTTGAGACAATACATCTGAAACATAATAAGTTGCTGGAGTGTTCTAAGGCATGATAATGCATGCCTTCTGGTTCATTATTCCATGATGTTATGACACTGCTGTCCAATCCTGGGGCATAATGAGGAGCTCAAGATTTTATATTATCACTTAATGAAGTCCAATTAAGACTTGTTAACCTTTGATCTGCTCCACATACTTAATGAACAATGAGTGGTCCTGGGAAAACTTTAAAAGGTGACCTTGGCATGATTAGTCAAACAATTTTTTTTTTTTTTTGAAGAGGAAAATCCCTTTCAGACCACCATTTTCACCAGAAGCAAGGGCCAGTGACAGATGATAAAGCCACATACACACCCCTCAGGTCAAATATGTTGAATACTGCAAGGATATTATGGTGGTATAATTATTTAGGAGGGTTTATAGAACCAACTGATAATAGAAGCATGATTTTGATGATTTATGTTTTTAACATTTTGTCTATGAACTTATATACAAATAGTATTTCTTTTTATTTTCAACTAAATCCAGCTCACGTTTATCAGTTCAGTTCAGTTCAGTAGCTCAGTCGTGTCCGACTCTCTGCGACCCCATGAATCGCAGCACGCCAGGCCTCCCTGTCCATCACCAACTCCCGGAGTTCACTCAGACTCACATCCATCGAGTCAGTGATGCCATCCAGCCATCTCATCCTCTGTCATCCCCTTCTCCTCCTGCCCCCAATCCCTCCCAGCATCAGAGTCTTTTCCAATGAGTCAATTCTTCGCATAAGGTGGCCAAAGTACTAGCATCATTCCTTCCAAAACACCCAGGACTGATCTCCTTTAGAATGGACTGATCTCCTTTAGAATGGACTGGTAGGATCTCCTTGAAGTCCAAGGGACTCTCAAGAGTCTTCTCCAACACCACAGTTCAAAAGCGTCAATTCTTCGGCACTCAGCTTTCTTCACAGTCCAACTCTCACATCCATACATGACCACTGGAAAAACCGTAGCCTTGACTATGTTTATCACCACCACATAAATGCATAAAATATAAACAATGTTCATAAATCATGACATTATTACTAAACAAGAAATTCAGTTGGTGAAATTACTAAGAAGTGTGTATAATGCATAAAGCAATAGGCTTTTCCTAAGGTTTACAGAAATGCAAGGTTTATACAAAGACATGGTTTGACGGTTACCAGACATTACATTAAAATACACATTAAAATCTATATATATAAATATAATTGCACTTTAAAAGGAAATTTAGGCTAATCTAAAAAAAGTCAGCTTGCTAGAGGAGCAGAGGAATGAAGTACTAGCAGAAACACAAGCTGAAGCAACAACCTAGCACTAATAATTCCTCCCATCTCCATATTCAAATACATTTTGCTGTCAAATTAATTTTGAATAAAATACTACTGCATTGTGTGTAGGCTTTATTCAAATACCACAACCTTAGAAGCTGAAGACAGCATACACAGCATTCTGTAACTGATTCATTTTATCTCCAAACTGAGCATAATAACTGCTACATACAGGGGCTTTTAAAAAGCTTGCTAAATACAAAAGTGAACAGTACCTTATTTTCCAATTGATAAAGTAATACTGAGTAATCCACTAAGGGTTACCCAGTTTATCAGTAAAGAATCGTATCCAAATCTTTGTAGACTGTGTTTAGCCTTACTCTGCTTCTTTCTTAGATTTCACCCTATTTGATAGATTGAAGAAGGTTCCATCTTCAATCTATGCCAAATATCTGCATAATTTTAAGTAGTCTCCTATGCTGCTGCTGCTGCTGCTGCTAAGTCGCTTCAGTCGTGTCCGACTCTGTGTGACCCCATAGACGGCAGCCCACCAGGCTTGCCCGTCCCTGGGATTCTCCAGGCAAGAACACTGGAGTGGGTTGCCATTTGCTTCTCCAATGCATGAAAGTGAGAAGTGAAAGTGAAGTCGCTCAGTCGTGTCCAACTCCCAGCAACCCCATGGACTGCAGCCTACCAGGCTCCTCTGTCGATGGGACATTCCAGGTAAGAGTACTGGAGTGGGGTGCCATTGCCTTCTCCGGTAGTCTCCTATAGGAGTCTGGTATTCTGAAAACTTACTGTGGTTAATACTTTGCAGCCTTTTTATGGCTGACACACAGTTTTGATCATCAGAATATTTGGAAGCACATCTAAAGAGACCTGAAGAACAAACTCAAACAATACTGAAAAAGTAGCACTGTAAGAAACATTTTAGTGCAAGTCTCTCACAGCATTTAAGTCCTTACTGGTCAACTTTTATTCATTTCCTAGTTACCGAGTATCTCTAACATCAGCCATTACAAGGAAACTATAGTCATGGGAATAGAGAAACTTACTACCTTAATTTATATCATCTCAAGGCAAGGTTTTTGCACATGCTAATCAACGCATCATCTTCCTCTGAAGTAATATGGAATATTATTAATCTATCACTGCATAACAAATTACTCTGGAATTGAGCAGCTTAAAACGGTAGAGAATTTTGTGAGTCAGCTATCTGGGCTGCCTCTTGAGAAATCTGTATGCAGGTCAGGAAGCAATAGTTAGAACTGGACATGGAACAACAGACTGGTTCCAAATAGGAAAGGGAGTACATCAAAGCTGTATATTGTCACCCTACTTATTTAACTTATATGCAGAGTACACCATAAGAAACACTGGGCTGGAGGAAGCACAAGCTGGAATCAAGATTGCCAAGAGAAATATCAATAACCTCAGATATGCAGATGACACCACCCTTATGGCAGAAAGCAAAGAGGAACTAAAGAGCCTCTTGATGAAAGTGAGAGAGGAGAGTGAAAAATCTAGTTTAAAACTCAACATTCAACAACAAAGATCATGACATCTGGTCCCATCACTACATGGCAAATAGATGGAGATAATGGAAACAGTGACAGACCTTATTTTCTTGGGCTCCCAAATAACTGCAGATGGTGACTTCAGCCATGAAATTAAAAGACACGTGTTCCTTGGAAGGAAAGTTATGACAAACCTAGACAGCATATTAAAAGTAGAGACATTACTTTGCCAACAAAAGTCCATATAGTCAAAGCTATGGTTTTTCCAGCAGTCATGTATGGATGTGAGAGTTGGACCATGCAGGCTTAGTGCCAAAGAACTGATGCTTTTAAACTGTGGTGTTGGAGAAGACTCTTGAGAGTCCCCTGAACAGCAAGGAGATCAAAACAGTCCATTCTAAAGGAAATCGGTCCTGAATATTCATGGAAAGGACTGATGCTGAAGCTCCAATACTTTGGCCACCTGATGCAAAGAACTGACTCATTAGAAAATACCCTGATGCTGGTAAAGATTGAAGGCAGGAGGAGAAGGCGATGACAAAGGACGAGATGGTTGAATGGCATCACTGACTCAATAGTCATGAGTTGGAGTAAGCTCCAGGAGCTGGTGAAGGACACAGAAGCCTGGCATGCTGCATCCATGGGGTGGCAGAATCAGACATAACTGAGTGACTAAACAACAACATATCATCCAATTTATTTATCTGATAATAAATGGGAAATTTTTTCATTGCAGGGATACACCAAGAAGAAACAGATTCACTCCGAAGTTTCCATTGGAAACTATAAAAAGAAAACATTTTCAGTGTTCTCTAGGGGTAAAGTTGCAAGTAAGAAGTCCTTGAGTAAAGCTCTAGATAAGTGCTTGTTATTATATTATTACTTAATAATTCAGCAACATACACTGAGTACAATAAAAGGAAAATCCTGTTTGGTTTTTACAAGTTTTATTTCTCTAAAAATATAAACCAAAGTGAAATGAGTAAAAGGAAAGATGAACAAAATAAACAAAAAAGATCAGGTGTTCTAATAAACTCCAGTCTCACTCTTTGTTACTTATGCATTCAAATTAAATTCTGAAGGTCATTTAGTCTTATAGTGTTGTAACATGCCTAAAAATATTTTTGACCTAGAGAGGAGAAAAATCAGAGAAATATGCTGATCTGGTACATGTCCTTGAATTTTAAATTTTAAAAATACCAAAAGTGATGTTTTGTGCAGGGAAGGTGGGGAGATGTAATATAGTTTTCCTGGAAATATGTTATGACCTAATGAAATTTTAAATGATGGAGTCTCAAAACAATAGTTAAGTGCAATCTTAAGTGGTTATGCTATAAAAAGCTGCTCTTACTTAGCAAATAAATGCCTTCTGAGCACCAGTTCCTCCACTCCCTGATACGTGCAGAATGAAGAAAATATCTAACGTCTCATAGTTCATCAGATACAAAATAGCCCCAGCAATGGAAGGTTGAGGATTTCCCCTCTAATCAGTGAGGAGGAAGCTCAGGGCAACACCTTGGATTCTCTTCAGGCCATTCTCCACAGGGCAGCAGCTTGAAGCATCTTCTTACACTGTCAACCTTATTATATTACCTCTTCTAGGATTATTTACTAGGTCCTCTCTCTCTCTAAATACACACACACACATACATATAATTTATGTATAGTTGATGTATAATATTATATAAGTTACAGGTGTACAATAATAGTTATTCACAGTTTTTACAGGTTATACTCCATTTAGTGTTGTTTAGTCACTAAGTTGAATTCAACTCTGTGACCTCTTGGACTGTAGCCTTCCAGGATCCTCTGTCCAAGGAATTTCCCAGGAAGAATACTGGAGTGAGTTGCCATTTCCTTCTTCATATTCTATTTATAGTTACTATAAACTGTTGGTTGTATAATGTATATAGTATATATACAATATATATACTAATGTATATAGTATATCATTGTAACTTACTTTATATGTAATAGCTTATATTTCTTAATCCCCTAACCCTACACTACCCTGTCTTCTCTCTCCCCATTGGTAACCACTGGTTTGTTCTCTGTTTATCTGTGTCTCTCTCTTTTTTGTTATATTCACTGGTTTGTTGTAATTTTTAGATTTCACGTGTAAATGATATCATTGTCTTTGTCTTTCTCTATCTGATCTATTTCACTTTAGCATAATACCCTTCAAGACCATCCACGTTTTTGCAAATGACAAAATTGTTCTTGCCTCTTGAGAAACCTATATGCAGGTCAGGAAGCAACAGTTAGAACTGGACATGGAACAACAGACTGGTTCCAAATAGGAAAAGGAGTACGTCAAGGCTGTATATTGTCACCCTGCTTATTTTTATTTTTTCGCTTTCTTTTTTAATTTTTATTTTATTTTTTAACTTTACAATATTGTATTGGTTTTGCCATATATCAACATGAATCCACCACAGGTATACACGTGTTCCCCATCCTGAACCCTCCTCCCTCCCCATACCATCCCTCTGAGTCATCCCAGTGCACCAGCCCCAAGCATCCAGTATCATTCATTGAACCTGGACTGGCGACTTGTTTCATATATGACATTATTCATGTTTCAATGCCATTCTCCCAAATCATCCCACCCTCTCCCTCTCCGACAGAGTCCACAAGACTGTTCTATACATCAGTGTCTCTTTTGCTGTCTCGTACACTGGGTTATTGTTACCATCTTTCTAAATTCCATATATATGCATTAGTATACTGTATTGGTGTTTTTCTTTCTGGCTTACTTCACTCTGTATAATAGGCTCCAGTTTCATCCACCTCATTAGAACTGATTCAAATGTATTCTTTTTAATGGCTGAGTAATACTCCATTGTGTATATGTACTGTACCACAGCTTTCTTATCCATTCATCTGCTGATGGACATCTAGGTTGCTTCCATGTCCTGGCTATTATAAACAGTGCTGCGATGAACATTGGGGTACACGTGTCTCTTTCCCTTCTGGTTTCCTCAGTGTGTATGCCCAGCAGTGGGATTGCTGGGTCATAAGGCAGTTCTAAAGATCTAAACGTAAGACCAGAAACTATAAAACTCCTAGAGGAGAACATAGGCAAAACACTCTCCGACATATATCACAACAGGATTCTCTATGACCCACCTCCCAGAATATTGGAAATAAAAGCAAAAATAAACAAATGGGACCTAATTAAACTTAAAAGCTTCTGCACAATGAAGGAAACTATAAGCAAGGTGAAAAGACAGCCTTCAGAATGGGAGAAAATAATAGCAAATGAAGCAACTGACAAACAACTAATATCAAAAATATACAAGCAACTCCTACAGCTCAATTCCAGAAAAATAAATGACCCAATCAAAAAATGGGCCAAAGAACTAGACATTTCTCCAAAGAAGACATATAGATGGCTAACAAACACATGAAAAGATGCTCAACATCACTCACCCTGCTTATTTAACTTATATGCAGAGTACATCATGAGAAACGCTGGGCTGGAAGAAGCACAAGCTGGAATCAAGATTGCCAGGAGAAATATCAATAACCTCAGATATGCAGATGACACCACCCTTATGGCAGAAAGTGAAGAGGAACTAAAAAGCCTCTTGATGAAAGTGAAAGAAGAGAGTGAAAAAGTTGGCTTATAGCTCAACATTCAGAAAACAAAGATCATGGCATCTGGTCCCATCACTTCATGGGAAATAGATGGGGAAACAGTGGAAACAGTGTCAGACTTTATTTTGGGGGGCTCCAAAATCACTGCAGATGGTGACTGCAGCCATGAAATTAAAAGATACTTACTTCTTGGAAGGAAAGTTATGACCAACCTAGATAGCATATTCAAAAGCAGAGACATTACTTTGCCAACAAAGGTCCGTCTAGTCAAGGCTATGGTTTTTCCTGTGGTCATATGTGGATGTGAGAGTTGGACTGTGAAGAAGGCTGAGCGCCGAAGAATTGATGCTTTTGAACTGTGGTGTTGGAGAAGACTCTTGAGAGTCCCTTGGACTGCAAGGAGATCCAACCAGTCCATTCTGAAAGAGATCAGCCCTGGGTGTTCTTTGGAAGGAATGATGCTAAAGCTGAAACTCCAGTACTTTGGCCACCTCATGCGAAGAGTTGACTCATTGGAAAAGACTCTGATGCTGGGAGGGATTCGGGGCAGGAGGAGAAGGGGACGACAGAGGGTGAGATGGCTGGTTGGCATCACCAACTTGATGGATAGGAGTTTGGGTAAACTCCGGGAGTTGGTGATGGACAGGGAGGCCTGGCATGCTGTAATTCATGGGGTCGCAGAGTTGGACATGACTGAGCTATGGAACTGAACTGATGGATGAATAGTATTTTGTTGTGTAAGTGTATACACACACATAAATATCACATTTTCTTTATTCATTCATCTGTTGGTGGACATTTAGGCTGTTTCCATGTGTTGGCAAGTATAAATAATGCTGCTATGAACATTAGGGTGCATGTACTTTTTTGAATTAGTGTTTCCAAACTTACATGAGTAAGAAACTGAGCTAACTTGCCCTAGTTTCATTTCCAAGCTAATCTTATTCTGCCTTACCTTCTATGCCATAAGCAAACTGGTTTTCCTTCAGATCCCTGGGCATACCAAGGCATATACACATGTTGGTCCTTCACCAGCAATGCTTTTCCCTGAGTTTTTCTACTCTTTGTCTCTCAATTATCAGCTTTATAAGTTCTGCCTCCTAGAAGCCTTCTCTAAATCCTGAATTAATTATCATGCCCCTCTTCCCTTGTTTATTTCCATCTTAACCCCTTGCTTGTTTGTTTAACACCTATCATAATCCATGATTACTTGTCTGATTCCTTCTTTCCACCAGATTATTAGCTAAATGAGAAAGGCACTCTGCCTACCCTATTCACCATTTTGTGTGCACGTTAAGTTGCTTCAGTCGTGTCCGACTCTTTGCGACGCTATGGACTGTAGCCTGCCAGGCTCCTCTCTCCATGGGATTTCCCAGGCAAGAATAGTTGAGTGGGGTGCCATTCCCTTCTCCAGGGTATCTTCCCTACCCAGAGATCAAACCCACATCTCTTATGTCAACTGCATTGGCATTGGCAGACAGATTCTTTACCACTAGTGCCATCCGAGAAGCCCATTCACCATTGTACCAGCATCTAATCAGAGTGTCTGGCACAATGAAAACAACTGATAAGTATGAGAGAATGAGTGAATAAATGACATGAAAAAGTCCTTTTGTTTCAGCTGTTGCGTAACATAATAATAGCTGTCACATATAAGCAGTCTGTTTGGCTGAGTTATTTTGTTAACTTTTATAACAATCCTCTGAAGTAGCTAGTCTTACCAACATCACATTATAGAAGCAGAAACAGAAGTTTACAGGAATTCCTTGCCCAAAGCCCAGACAGAGAGTGAAGAGAGCAGAACAGTGTTTGAACCCAGTTCTGTCTTATTCAAGAGCTCTAGCTCGTAACTATTACACACACCATTAATATTAATAGTAAATCCCTGGTTGAAAATCAAGAGTTCCTTTTTAGAGTGGGATACATTTTAGATAACTGCCTAAAACCACATTTAAACTTGTACCCAAGATGACGATGTATCTGATTACAAATTGACTATAAGAAGAGTGCACTCCTATTATATTCTTGATTACTACAGCTAAAAGTCTCAGGATGTCAAGTTTCTCTTCAAAAGAGCAAAGTGATACTAAAAGAGCACAGAATTCCAGGATTTTTTTTGTTTTTTTTTTTTTTTTAGTGAGGAATTTTCCCTTTAGCCACTAGCTCTGTAGCTGTAACTAAAGGAAGTCAAAAGTGCGTAGTAGCTTTCTAAATCAGCTGGATCTAAACTTTCCTAAGCATTAATGTTGATTTACCAATTAAATATCCCAGAACAGTGCATAGGAGCATGCCTTAGGGTCTCCTTGGCAGAAAAGTAGAGGCAACTAAGGAATTCACTGTGTCCTACTTCAATGAAATATGTTACCATTTCTGCCTGATTAGAATTACTCCTTTTTCTTTTTTAACTACATTCCTATGCATACTTATCCCCAGTTATGTAATATAAACAGTGACATCCTCTGAGTTACTGTAATATTTACAGTTTGAGTAAGGTCTATGAAGACATCCATGAAAATCCCGGTTCACGATGATCACCAGTCCATAAAACACCTTAATTCAAATGCCACCAAGAATCAGATGAGACATATAGCGAATCATAAACAACCAAATCAATTTTCCCTCACATTCCTCCCAGATCTGGCAAATAGTCTACTCCCAGGTTGAGCTTTTGTGCTGAGTTTCATTCCAGAGTACAACTTTACAGCACAGTTATAAGCCCTTAAATTGCTGATACAGCCTTAATTATTGCTATGCTGGTGACACTGTTCTAATGAACTCTTTGCAATTTTATGTGGCCTGGGTATCCCAGAAGGAGCATTGTCTAAATGTACAAACACACTGGTCAGGGCTTAGTGGGATATTTTTGGAATAGAGTATTGGTAAGTGTGGGTGTGGAGCTTTTAGCTTTTAATGAGTGACATCAAAATGGTTCTGTCTGCCATTATAGAAAACACTTGAAATAATATAAACCTTCTCAATTTAAAAAAAGTTACCAAAATTAAAAAGGATACTAAATGATCTGTAAGTTGCATTTTCATTTGTATTATTTTCTCTACTGCCTCCAACAGCAGTAATTTGGCTTTCAAACTGTAATACTAGCTACCATTTTTTGGTTCCATGCTAACCAGTGTTTCCCAAAATGTAATGTGCTTTCCAAGTGCAATCTGGTTAAAATTCATATTTTGATTCTGCATATTTGTAATGGGGCCTTGAACTGTGCTGGGAAAGACTGAAGGCAGGAGGAGAAGGAGACAACAGAGGATGAGATGGTTGGATAGCATCACCAACTTGATGGACATGAGTTTGAGCAAGCTCTGGAGCTGGTGATGGACAGGGAAGCCTGGCGTGCTGCAGTCCATGGGGTGGCAGAGAATCGGACACAACTGAGCGACTGAACCGACTGACAAAGTTGCTGGTCCGTGTTACTGTTTACTTGGAATGGAACTTCTACAAGAGATTTTAGTTACCCTGGTGTCATTTTTATAACATTCAAAAATCATTTTGGAAATAAGTTAGGTGACAGACTCACATCCAGAATGTGTGTTTTCTTAAAAATTGGAAAAACGATTTGTTTAAAAAAATAAAATTCTATAACTTGTTACCTAAACACTCTTTCAATAGTGGTTCTAGTACTGCTTTTTTTTTTAAAGCTTCTGAAAATCAATGACTCTGGAAGTTAAGGGAATTGCTTAAAAAGACCACAAAGAAAGGCAAATAACCAGAATGACATACCACGCTGCTAATTTAGTGGGAAAAAAATCTTTAGAAAAAAAATTAATGCTGAGAAGACAAAGGAAAAAAAAGACAAAAAGCAGCATGAAAGCAATTATTTGAAGATTCACATTCCCCATCCTTTAAATGTACTTATAGGAAAATAAATCTTGAATCCTGAAAGTTTATTGTTTGAGGTTTTCAAAATACACTCTGTGCATAACTATGTGAACTCTCATACATTTAAAATCTGAAATAGGATAAACAAGGAACCTTTTATTATACTATTTCTCTGATTCCCTCTGTTTCTTTCATGCCTGATGTCTCAAAATGATTAAATGCTGTTTACAACATAAGGCTATTCCATTACCTTTAAGGAAAATCTTAGAAGTTGGATTGGCTCAAAAACCCTAAGCTCAGTATGAAAAAATATCACATTGATAATAGGCCACAGTCTACGACTACAGATTCTAACTTTTACTATGAAAAAAACAAATAAAACAAGCTATGAACACAGAACATTGCTATTAAGCTTGGAAAATTTGCTCAAAATGTATAACATGATCCAAATATACTGGGAGATTAAAAAATCAACCTAGAGAGGAATATGAAGAAGCTATCAAGCGCACTGCAGAAATGAATACATGTTCTGTTGTGTTTATTGGAGGGATTATAGCTCCCACTTGTCAGAAAACATGTATATTTAAAATACACAGAGATATGTATTTAAAAGGAAAGTCTTTACATACAGATCTTAGAGTAATATAGCTGAAAAGTCCTTCAGAAATTATTTAATCTGGGAAGTTTGAAGCTTTCTTTTTAGCCAAGAAAGCAAAACACTGTATAATACATAAAACAGATCAAGTCAGATCTGCTCTGCTCTCTTGTCACAAGAAAGTGTGTCACATTCTTCAGCTCCTGAAGATGACAACCTGGAGCAGACTTTTCTACTGCTGGTCTGATACAACCCCCACATTTTACTTCAGAATCAAGAAACGACTTGCAGATAGCATGTATGTGCATGCTGTCAGAATTTGAACTAGGATTCTAGCTAGGTTCTCCCTTATTCTTGGCCCATGGCAGTCGTTCACTCTGATACTGTGTTGCCTTGTTGACAGGACAGTAATAAATCTCTACCAGTAATGTTCAGTAAAGCCTTCTGCTCAATGCACACATCCTGGCAATGATTTAATAGCTTTCTTAATTCAAATGGCTACATTTAACCCAAATTACAGCTTTATTGAGATATAATTTAGAGACCCTAAAACTCACCTTAAAGTATAAAATTCAGGGCTTTTTAATATATTCAGTTTTGCAGTCATCACTGCTATCAAGTATGGAACAGTTTGTCACCCCCCAAAAGACCACATAAAAGCCAGCCAGTCACTCGCTGTTTCTCCCTACCTTCAGCCCTGGTAACCACTAATCTACTCTATATCTCTACGGGCTTGCCTACTCCAGACATCTCATATAAATAGTTTCATACATTATATAGCAGTTTTGACCAGCTGTGTTCATTTAACATAATGTTTTCAAGGTTTATGCATGTTATAGCCTGTAGTAGCACTTTATACTTTCATATGGTCAAATAATAGTCCCTTCTAGGATAAACCACATTTCATTTATCCATTCAGTAGCTGATGGACATTTGGGTTGTCTTCAGCTTTGGGTTATTATGAATAACAGTGCTATAAATGTTTGCATACAAGATTTTGGGTGGTTGGATGTTTTCAGTTCTTTGGGGTATACACCTAGGAGTGGAATTGCTGAATCATATGGTAATTCTACTTTTTATCATTTCAAGGGATTCATCACCTATTTCCTAGAGTGTCCGCACCATTTTACAATCTAAGTGGCAATACGTGAGTGTATAAGGGTTCCAGTTTCTCTACATACTTTCCAATGCTTTTTATTGTCTTTCTTTTTATATTGCCCATCTTGGTGAGCGTGAAGTGGTATTTCATTCTAATTTGTATTTCTATTTCCTGAGTGACTAATGATTCTGAGCATCTTTTCAAGGGCTTATTGGCCATTTGCAAATCTTCTTTGGGGAAATGTCTATCCAAATATGTTGCCCATTTTTAACTGAATTGTTTTATTGTTTTCATTGTTTAGTTATGAGTTCTTTATATATTCTAGATACTTATCAGTTGTGTGATTTGAAATTATTTCCAAATAAATCTTAAATTATTATTTTCAACTCCATTCTGGAGTTGTATTTTGACTTCTTGATAGTGTCCCTTAAACATAAAAGATCAGTGATAATAATAAATAACAATCAATGACGTTCAATTCATTGTTTTTTCCTTTGTCACTTCTGTTTTTCATGTCATACCTAAGAAACTATTGCCAATACAGAGTCACTAAGGTTTACTCTCATTTTCTTATAAAGTTTTGTAGTTTTAGCTCTTAAATTTAGTTCTATGATCCATTATGAATTATTTTTTATACAATGTGAGATACAGCTCGAATTAGTTTTCTTTTTTTTTTATGAAACTATCTAATTGTTGAATAGACAAGCTATTAGCCATTGAGCTGAATTGGCACCCTTGTTAAAATCAACCATCCAAAAATGTAAGTAATCAATACCATAAGAGCCCTGGAGAAGGAAAAGTCTACCCACTCCAGTATTCTGGCCTGGAGAATTCCATGGACTGTATAGTCCATGGGGTTGCAAAGAGTCAGACACGACAGCGATTTTCATATACCATAAGAGAATATGTAATATATATGGCATAAGGATTGAAATTATATAGTAATTCCAGAAATATACTGTCCTATTTTTGCTATTCCAGGTCACTTTTATTTCCATGTGAATTTTAGTATCAACTTGTCAAAACGCAAAAAGAAAAAAAAAAAAAGTAGCTTGGAATTTTGACAGAAATTACATTAAACCTGTAGAAAAATTTGGACAGTTTTTTCCTCTTAACAAGATTAACTTTCAATGATGAACATGTAATGCTTCAAATTAACTTAGGTATGTAATTTCTTTCTATGATGTTTTGTAATTTTCAATGTGTAAGTCTTCTACTTCTTTTGTTACATTTATTCCTAAGTACTTTATTCTTGTTGTTTGTAGTATAAATAGAATTTCTTTCTTAACTTCATCTTGGGATTCTTCATTACTACAACATAGAAATACAATTTTTTTTTTGGTATTGATCTTGTATCCTGGAACTTTGTCGAACTCATTTATTAGTTCTAATGGGTTTTAGTGGATTCCTTAGAATTTTCTATATTAAAATCATACTATAGGGACCTGGGAGGGGGGTTCAGGATGGGGAACACATGTACACCTGTGGCTGATTCATGGCAATGTATGACAAAACCACTGTAATATTGTAAAGTAATTAGCCTTCAATTAAAATGAATAAATTTATTTAAAAAATTCATGTTGATGTATGGCAAAACCAATACAATAATGTAAAGTAATTAGCCTCCAATTAAAATAAATAAATTTAAAAATTTAAAAAGTGCTCAATTTAAAAAATTAAATAAAATCATACTATCTTCAAATGGAAATAGTTTTGCTTTTTCCTTTCCAATCTGTATGTCTGTTATTTCATTTTCTTGCCTAAATTCCATGCATAGAACCTCCAAAACAATATAGAAGTGGTGAAGACAGACATCTCTCTCTTGTCCCTAATCTTAGAGGAGAAAGTATTTAGTCTTTATTAAGTGTGATGTTAATTGTTGGCGGGCGGGGGGTGGGGGGGCAGTGGTTTGTAGACATACTTTATTAGGTTTAAAAACTTGCTTTCTATCCCTAGTTTATCATAAAGCTTGATATTTTTTTTAAAACTGATATTCTGCATCAAAACTGATATTCTGCTTCCTTTCTTAAGTATTTCTTTTGTGGAAAGGAAGATTTTTTGAGGTCCTTACTCCTGGAAGGGATTCTTAAAACATCTTCTTAACTTTCAAATTGTGTCCTTTTTGCAACTAACATTCTTTGTCATTACCAGGACAGCAAACCTTCAGACAAACCACTGAAGGCAACCTGCCTTCAATCTTTTAAGAATTTACCACAAATTAAATATGCTTTTTTCTATCTTACCACCATAATGGATTGTTAAAACCTAGTTAAAAACTAACTTCTCTCTCCACGAAATGAATAGAATGAAATATAGATTCATGATCATCACAGAGTTTGGCATACATCCAGTAATTTGAACCTTTCACATCATGCTCTTGTCTTTGGCCAAGAAATTCTGTGTTATCTATTGTTGAGAAACAAATTACCCTAAAACGTATTGGCTTAAAGCAATGATCATCATGTATTAGCCAGAAATTCCTATCTATTAAATAGATGTTCAGGTCTATATAATCAAGCAGCTATTGCTGCTTGGTTTCTGTGGAAAAGAATATTAAAGTTGCTTTGTTGAATGGTTCCAGCTTGGGCTCTACTTTGTCATATTCAGATATTGACTGGCTCTGGAAGATCTACTTTTTAGGCAATTCAATTTTAAGGCTGGCAGCTTAGTGTTGGCTTTTATTCAGGGGTTTCAGTTCAACTCAAAGGGCTGTCTGAGTGTCATCATGACATGACAGCTGGTGTTCTCCAGAGCTAATGTTCCAAGAGAACAAGGAAGAGGCTCCAGTGCCTTTTATGACCTAGCTTTGGAAGTCACGCATCACCACATTTGGTACATTCTGTTGGTCATGCAATGCCAGCTTTGATTCAATGTGGGAAGGGCACAAGTACATGGAGACATGAATTATTTGAGGACATGATACCAGCTTATTGCTACACTACCTATTTAGCTTGAGACCCTGTGGATAAAGAGGCACATGTTCCAATAACAATACTACTAAGATAAATTATGTGCTGAAAATGAAAGATTATATACTTTAAGAATTCAAAAAAAAAGGTAGAGATGGCACCCAACTTCGTTAACATGGGTGTTCTACTGAGAGGGACTCTTGGCTATGACTGAGAAATCAGGAAACGATCGCCTATTTATTAGTTCCAACAAATTCCTTTGCAGATAGAAAGGAACAGGTGCTTATTTTAGTTTCTTAAGTTAGAAGTAGATTTAGACTCTTTAAACTAATGTTTTGTCTAAAGACTTTCAACCTCATGGTGGGCAAAGCAACTTCAAACTACCATATTTAGCTAAACCACTGAAACCAGAAGGTATTGACCACAATTATAATCTGCCACCAGTATCTAAAGAAAAACCAGTGTCTTCTGAATTTCCACTTTTCTAGGCTGGATTGAGATTACCTGGATGCTGTTTACACCAATCAACATCCAAATTATGACTCTTTCCAGAAACATAAAGCTGTACAGCTTTAAACTACTTGTTTCAAACTCTGGCAAATATATAAATGAAAAATGGAGAATGAATATGTGATTACTACATCATCTGCTTGAACATTAGGAGACATAAATTATTTCCTCCAAAAATGCTACATTGGTTCACAGTCACGCACTTATTCATCATTGAAATTGAAGTGCCGGTGGTTACTGCAAATACTACCCAGCTAAGAAGAAAAGAATTCAAAATAAGGTGTAGCCATTGTTAACATTTGGTAACATTGTTACCAAAAGCCATTGTTATCATTTCCTTTTTTATCTAAGAAGTTTATTACCACCAACAGACAAGGTTTTCTACATTCATAATTGTAATCAATTGACCCCAAATCAAAATATTTGCAGTCAAAACCTGAATAAAACAGGACTGCATTCTTGACAAATGACACTGAAATTGATCTTTAGATCTACTCCAAGTGTGACTCTGCAGTTTGCACACACATTCTCCTTTGTTTCTAAGATTTATCTAGGAATAATTTAGACTTTTAGAACTTTTACTAAGTGTCTCAGCCTATGTTAGGTGGTTTTTTGGTGCACTGGTTCTCAGAATTTTCTGCAGTAAGGATTCTCTTGAGTGCTGTTATTAAAAATGCAGATTCCTGGGGCCCTATTTCCAGAGATGTTGATTGATGGAGGACCTCAAAGTTGCAATTTACCTCCTACCAGGTGACTTTGAAGCAATCATCTAAGACTACAGTTTGGGAATTAGATTATTACGGTATGCGAGTTACACTGTCAGAGCCAAAATTCTGACTCAACAGACCTGAGTTCATGTCCCAATCACAGCACTAACTAGTCATGTGACCCTCCGTGGTTCCCTTGACCTTCCTAGGACTCCTCCTGATCATGGTGCAAATTTCTGTCTCATTCTGGTTAGTGCTGAAGACAAAAGAGGCAACATGAAAGAAAGGCTTTGTAAATCATAAAGACGCCATAAATGATATTCAGAATATCCTTACTGCTGAGGCCTCTGCCAGAAGTGACCAGGTTACATCATCAATCTTATTTATCATTTAGAAGATATTTACTGCAATTCTACTCTGCATAGGGCTTCATGGCAGATGTACTTCCCTTGGCCTTTATACAACCCTGTAAGAGCATTTCAGGACTCACAAATGGGCAATTAAACCTACAGCCTCTTCCTGAGAGTTCTGCCCTCTATTTGATATGCAGAATTTCCCTTTGATGATTCAGTTGGCACCTCTGTATGAAAGTGCTCCCTTCCCATCCTCCAGGGAAGGCTGTTTTCTCCCATTATGAGCTCCATGAGGGAGGAGCATGGCAGGCTTTGCTGTATATTGCACACTGTTAATTTTTAATGTGTGAAGCCAGACTGCCAGTAGTAGGTCTCTCTCTTCCTATGCAATGCACCACTTTAGCTGCTCCAGAAAGGTGTCTTTTTCTTGCTAGAGATCTTGAGATGGTAAGCTATTTAGTTACTATCCAAACAAGGGGGCACACAATGAACTCTGCTCATTTTAAGAAATGATCCAAGAAAACCTCAAAGGAAGAAGAGGTTGTGTGATTGGCTGACAGTTGAAGGACAAAACGCACTAAGGGGAAACAGAAACCAAGTGTGATAGAGAAAGTGGCTCAGGAAAGGAAGAACCTAGAAAGGGAGATGGGATCAAGACCCATCTTGCTTAAAAACCTTTAGGTGTCCCCAGACTCCCTGAGATAGCAAAACCTTTTCCTTGGCAAATAAGAACTTTGTGATCAAGTTCCAACTTGCCTGTCTGGTCTCTGAGCTCTGGTCACAGTGAATTTCAGTGTCTGGAATGAACTATAGTCTTTCACACCTGCCTCTGCTTGGACTTTGCCCTCCTCCATCTGCCACTGCTGCTTCACCTCTTGCTTTTCTTTCTCCAGCCCCCACATACAGAATGAGCTCTCACCTCTTCACCTTCCTCCCTCCCTGATCACCTTCACCAGGCAAATAGTTCCTCTTCCAAAGCAACTGTAGCCCTTGTTTTATTCGTGTGTGTGTGTGTGTGTCTGTGTATGTGTGTGTGTGCGCACACATACACGTGGGTACTAAGTCACTTCAGTCATGTTCGACTCTGTGCAAGCCTATGGACTGTAGCCCACCAGGCTCCTCTGTCCGTGGGATTCTCCAGGCAAGAATACTGGAGTGAGTTGCCATATTCTCTTTCAGGGGTTATCTTCCCCACCCAGGGATTGAACCCGTGTCTCCCGCATTATCTCCTAAATTGCAGGTGGATATTTTTAAAATCACTGAGCCACCTGGGAAGCCCATTTTACTCATAATTATGTCCATTCAAGTTTGCAAATATTTGTCGAGTACATACAGTGTGCCGGGAACTGCTCTAGATGCTGGGGATATAGCAGTGAGCAAGACAAAGCCCCTTGCCTCCCAAGCTTAAGGACTTGCGTGTTGTCTGTTTTTCCTGGGAGCAGGAGAGCAAGGTCTTGTCTGTTTAGTGCATTATTGCACTTCCACAGCCTAGAACCCTGCCTGCACACAGAAAACATCTAAGGAATGTTTCACTTTAACACTTTAAAGCTTTACTTTAACACTACATTGGACTAAAGGCGGCTGGCTAGGTATCTGTTTTGCATCACAGACTGCAGGCGATTTGAGGGTAGAGGTTATACATTTACCTCTTGCATCTGCAGAGCAGAGCCATGTACCTGGCAGGGACCAGATGCTCATGGATAAATAAAACTCTCTAAGCTTAGTGTTATAGCTACATCCATGCACCTTACGTTCAGAAGCTAGCCGATCAACTTAGACAATTATTCATCCTGGGATAGCTTAAGATCAAAGTGTTACCCTAAGAAATCTTTCTCTTACTTTAGGCGCTCAGACAGATGTGGGAAGAAGCAGAATCTGTGTGTGGGGAGGTCTCCCTGCTGCTGATGAGGCGGTTTGGCTGGTGGGAGAAAGGGTTTTGGAATACCCACCATTTGCCACAGAGCCTGTAGCAAATTCAACAATATTTTTCAGTGTTAGGAGGGTTGGTTTATTTGGGAAGTCACTCATTATGTTGAAGATTCTAAAATTCCAAGAGTTCTATGCATGAATGCAGATTTCACAGCTGTCCACCTGTTTTCAAGCTCTCAGGCTGCTGCACCATGGCCTGAACTTCACCCCCTGATCTTCCTTGCTATCCATTATGAACACTTGTGCTCAGAGTACAAGTTCAAGAACAGTCATCCTTTGTTTATTGCTAATATGCAAAGGAGTTCCGGATACTACAAGTTAGTGGCGTATTCATAGGAGCATTTAAACAACTGAAACTCAACCTATCTTATGAGGTTTGGAAGACAAAATACATTCCTCAAATGACATATCTCATAGAATCTACAAAGGGTTTTTAAGTCACTAGAGGTTTTCAAATGGGAGAAAGAGGTAATTTGGTTATAATCCAGATAAGTAGGGAAAAGTCAAATTGTAGGAAAAAATATATCATAGACAATTCACCAGGGGGTAATCATATGGGAAATTCTGAGAGCTGACCATAGGCACTAGATAATAATTTAATCTCCATGTAGACACCTCTTACACACACATTTTGCAATGACAATGAACATGGTAGATGAGACCATGAGGAAAAAGCTGAATAAGAGCAAAGGCAAATGGAAATGGTATACAGAATATAATGAAAAAGAAGAGATTCTGCAAAAATGAGAAATGTGTTGATTTCACAAAAACTGGGAATAGTCTACATAATATACCCTGGGCATTTACCCAAGAGGGAAGAAAAAGATCTATTCAAAACTCGCCTGATGACACCTCCATGATGAAGTGTCAACATTTCAGGTAATGCCATAAGTTATAATGCCTTAAAGGCCCTTTTCAGAATTCCATTGGAATACTTGTGAACCCCACAATACTGTTCATATTCAACAATGTAGTTTGTAATTCTGTTTGGAAAAAACACCTTTCAGAAGTAAGACCTCCTGTGATTAAGTTTCTAACCTGAGTGAATTTTTATGGCCAAATTAGAAAGCCTGGAAAAGAAAGATTGTAGTGAAGGTGCTGACTCAGCAGTGACTTGCAGAATGGCAATGGGATAGTATTTTAATGATGCCAGAGCTTGAAAGCATCATCCCTAAGATTAGCATACTTGTTAAAAAAATTAAAAAAAAAAAAAGAACATTCAGCCATGCATAAGCATTCTGCCACTGGTCAGCAGAAAAGGGATATCTGCATAAATAACAAGATTAGGAGATAGGGTCAGAAAAATTTAAAGGAATTATATAGTGACCTAAACGATCTGTGGAACTCCAAATTGAATCCAGTCTCTTTTTGCCTAACAAGTTCCAGAAGGGTGTTCTTTAGCGTGGTCCCTGGCAGATTTTGACAGTTTACACCGTCATTCCCATCCTTATAGTCGATCTTCCAGCTGATTAGCAAAAATTGTCTAATGAATTCACATGCTTGAAACTGATTTAGCGTCTACCATATACCAGGTACTTGGGATACTCTGAAAATTAAGGTCAGTCTTTACTCTCAAGAAATGTCATAGTTTACAAGGGAAATACAGCCTAATTTCAGTCTGGAATGAATTATACACTAATAGAGATGAGTAAGTAGAGAGAACTATGGAAATGCAGAGATGAGATCCTTGACCTGGGTTGAAGGAGGTAAATGAAATGAAAGGTTTAAGCTTTGACTTAAGGATCTTAGGGTTGACTCCCCTTTTTGTACACTTCACTAGAGTATTTTTCAGGTCCAAAGTGAAGCATCAACTTCAGACATTAAAACCAGTTTAATGCCTTATTTATGGGTAGAATCAGCTGATGAAGTGAAGAGAGTAAGTGTTGGCCTTAAAACAAGACTGCAAGTTGGCTCACTATTTACCAGCTGAATGACGTTGAGCACTTGAGCAAGTTTCTTAGCCTTGAGCTCCTGTAAGATAGGAATAACATACCAATTACACGAACACTTAGAGATTTGAAGAAATTAATGTAGGTGGTACATCTGACAGAAAGCATCAACAATATACTCAATAAAATGATACCTGCAGTATTGTATCTGCTGTTGCAGTTACTCTGCTTACTAATATTATTAGACATGAGCAATTTAAATAATTATGGTTTTTCAGTTTGAAGTCACCAGATACAAGAGAGTTTTCATAAGTATGGCTCTATTCCTACATTTCTTAATGTGTGATTGAAGGAGACTATTTATCAAAATAGAACAAGGCAGTGCTTTCTAGTAAATTTTCTTCTATGATGAAAACATTTACTAACCACATGTGGCTACTCAATGCTTAAGTGTGACCAGTGTGAATGAGGATTTGAATTTTTATTTTTAGTTCATCTTGATTTACATATTAATTAACTATATGTTCTGAATGTTTGTGTCCCTGCGAAATTCATGTTGAAATCCTAATTCCCAAAAATGACTGTAACAGGAGGTGGGGCCTTCAGGAGGATGAAGTTCTTGTGAGTGGGTTATGCCTGATATAAGAGGCTCTCGAGAGATTCCTAGCCCCCTCTTCTGCTATTTGATCATCCATCAAGAAGTCTGTGACCCAGAAGGGGCCCTTACTGTACCATGTTAGCACTCTGATCTCACATTTCGAGACTCCAGAACTGAGAGAAATAATGTCTAGTGGTTATCAGCCACTTTGTCCATAGGTATCTTGATATAGTAGCCTGAATGGACTAAGACAAATGTGTAGCCATTGGCTGCCAAACTGGATGGTGCAGCTCTATGGTGTTTGTTAAACATAAAGATACCCAGATCCTACCATAGACCCAATCGGGAAGAACCCTGAGGATCTGCATTTTTAGAACACACACTAGAAGATTCTTACACATGCAGATATTGAGAATCACTGCTGTCAGTTTGATTTCATAAATTATGTGTTCACAGATGGACCCTGAGGTTATAAATTAAAAGAGATATATTTCCTTGGAGGCTATTCTGTTTTAAAGGAAGTTTTGGTATTTTGTAATCTAGTTAAGGATTATGGAGGTGGGTCATCTCTCTTCTGTGGATTCATCAGGAAAACCATCTAAAGGAGGTAAGCATGAGAACACAAACTAAAAGGACAGGAGTGAGTGTAGTTAGAATGTGAATTTAGAGACAAATGCAATAATACTAAAAAAGCCTTTATTGTCTCATCTAAATAAATTAGATAATAATACAGTAAATATTAGTTGATCATTTACTTTCTACTGAGATACTTCACCTTTACCATCTTAATTTCCTCAATGACCCTAAGAGGAGATACTACTATCATCTTTGATTTCACATCTGAGGAACCGAGTTCAGTAACTCTTAAGATCACAGAGCTTGACCATAAAGTAGTATCAGAGTCAGCCAGGGAAAGCAATCGATCCAGGATTCAAAGGAAGCCATTCAATTTTCAATGCTGCTACTGCTGCTGCTAAGTCATTTCAGTTGTGTCCGACTCTGTGCGACCCCATAGACAGCAGCCCACCAGGCTCCCCCATCCCTGGGATTCTCCAGGCAAGAACACTAGAGTGAGTTGCCACTTCCTTCTCCAATGCATGAAAGTGAAAAATGAAAGTGAAGTCGCTCAGTCATGTCCGACTCTTAGTGACCCCATGGACTGCAGCCTACCAGGCTCCTTCATCCATGGGATTTTCCAGGCAAGAGTACATGAGCTGAACTGAAATACTGGTCAAATATTTGTTGCAGAACAGATATTTAGGAGACACAAAAGATGGAAAGCACAAAAGCAACAAAATAATAGCTGCTACTGCTAAGTCACTTCAGTCGTGTCTGACTCTGTGCGACCCCATAGATGGCAGCCCACCAGGCTCCGCTGTCCCTGGGATTCTCCAGGCAAGAACACTGGAGTGGGTTGCCATTTCCTTCTCCAATGCATGAAAGTGAAAAGTGAAAGTGAAGTCACTCAGTCGTGTCCGACCCTCAGTGAGCCCATGGACTGTAGCCTTCCAGGCTCCTCTGTCCATGGGATTTTCTAGGCAAGAGTACTGGAGTGGGGTGCCATTGCCTTCTCCGAAATAATAGCTAGCTATCATTTATTGAGCACTTACTACTGCCAAGCCCTCTGGTGGGATTTTACACTTATCAGTCAGTTTTCTCCTAATAAGTCGCCAATAGGCATTGAAGTACATCAAGGCTGTTTATTATCACCCTGCTTATTTAACTTATATGCAGAGTACATCATGAGAAACGCTGAACTGGAAGAAACACAAGCTGGAATCAAGATTGCTGGGAGAAATATCAATAACCTTAGATATGCAGATGACACCACCCTTATGGCAAAAAGTGAAGAGGAACTAAAAAGCCTCTTGATGAAAGTGAAAGTGGAGAGTGAAAAAGTTGGCTTAAAGCTCAACCTTCAGAAAACAAAGATCATGGCATCCGGTCCCATCACTTCATGGGAAACAGATGGGGAAACAGTGGAAACAGTGTCAGACTTTATTTTTTTGGGCTCCAAAATCACTGCAGATGGTGACTGCAGCCATGAAATTAAAAGACGCTTACTCCTTGGAAGGAAAGTTATGACCAACCTAGATAGCATATTCAAAAGCAGAGACATTACTTTGCCAACAAAGGTTTGTCTAGTCAAGGCTACGGTTTTTCCTGTGGTCATGTATGGATGTGAGAGCTGGACTGTGAAGAAGGCTGAGCGCGGAAGAATTGATGCTTTTGAACTGTGGTGTTGGAGAAGACTCTTGAGAGTCCCTTGGACTGCAAGGAGATCCAACCAGTCCATTCTGAAGGAGATCAGCCCTGGGATTTCTTTGGAGGGAATGATGCTAAAGCTGAAACTCCAGTACTTTGGCCACCTCATGTGAAGAGTTGACTCATTGGAAAAGACTCTGATGCTGGGAGGGATTGGGGGCAGGAGGAGAAGGTGACGACAGAGGATGAGATGGCTGGATGGCATCACCGACTCGATGGATGTGAGTCTGAGTGAACTCCAGGAGTTGGTGATGGACAGGGAGGCCTGGCGTGCTGCGATTCATGGGGTCACAATGAGTCGGACATAACTGAGTGACTAAACTGAACTGAGGCATTGAACAATGATGGGAACAAGAAAAAATTACCAAGCATACACCCAAATAGCCATGGGTAGGAATCACTTCACATGAAGAAAATGTTCTCCTTTTAGTTCACCTTAGTTTAGGTCTCCAAATCAGAAAAGCATGTACTAGTGAAGAGATATATGCAGTGCTCATGTTAAGTGCCAACAATTATAGCTCCATTCACCTTTCTGTGTGGAAATGACACATTCTGTTGATTTCTTAAACATGTAGGCTGTGTCTTTCACCTCTGGATTACATTAATGAATTCAGGAAACTCTAGGGTCACTTTCTGACATGTCAACATCTGTTGGTAGTTTTCCATTATATAGTAAGGGATTCCTCTGCACACAGAAGCACTCACACACACCACAAACCAATACAGAGAACTGGAGACAGAGGAGAAATATCTATAAAACAGATTTCAGGCAGAAAGTATTTTTTTAAGAAATATATAAATTTTTTATCTCATAAATAAGGGCTTCCCAGGTGGCTCTAGTGGTAAAGAATCTGCTTGTCAATGCAGCAGACATAAGAGATGCTGGTTTGATCCCTGGGTTTGGAAGATTCCCTGGAGGAGGAAATGGCAGCCCACTCCAGTATTCTTTCCTGGAGAATCCTGTGGATGGAGGAGCCTGGCAGGCTACAGCCCATAGGGTTGCAAAGGGTTAGACATGACTGAGAGTCTGAGCAACCAAATATGGTCTATATAATAATAATAATAAATTTACCAAAGCATTAACATATCAGGGGTTTATGTTTTTAATTTCCCACAATCTTTTGAATATTAGACAAAGTTTTCTATTTAATGTACTAACCACTGGATTTCAAACAGTGTATAGTAGTAAATTAGAGCTGTGTCTAGAGATCACGCTTCAATAGTAATAAGTGGTAAATGTATTTTTTAACAATTTTAATTTCTTCATCTCCCATATCTCCCAGGAACTTTTTTAAGGCAAGGCAAAGTTAAAACTTTCATTGTAGTTTTCTTCTCCCTCAAATAACCAAGGGGTATTCATTCTTCTGAGTTCGATCCATACCTTAACACATGCAGTCTTTAAAATGTGGGTTTATTAGCAGAAGGTGAGACTACAGAATACCTGAGGAAAAACCATTACTATGACACTGCACATCATCAAAGAACCCAGAGGGCATGTACTTGTTTACTGGTAAATGGTTTTAATTTACATAGCAGTTCCTATCTCTTAACATTAGATGCTCAGAACACTCACTGGAGAAAAATGTTGAGATTGGCTCTGTGGAGAAAGAAGGTGTGTACAAGCATTGACCTGTCATGTCTGCCCTGCTGAAAGGAATGGAAATGGTGTTCCAACTGCTTAATGTTACTTGCCACTAATTTTGTTTATATTTTACCTTAATTAATAAAGTGACTGCCACATTGAAATGCAGTCTTATCAAGGCTCTTTAGCAAGAGCACAGCAGAAATAGTATGAGGATACTTGTTGGCTAACACCCAAATCAAAAGCTTTCCCATTGCACCAAGCTGTAATCATCCTATGTTTTTCTTTCCTTTTTTTTTTCTGAAAATCAACAGTACTTTGTTAAAATCTAACTAAACACACTAGAAAAGGCTGATCAATACATAGACAAAAACAGTCCTTCAGAACATTACACCGAAAGAAAAATGGCTATGCCCTTGAAAGGAAAGCTACTTTTATTTATGTTAATAAAGCTTTATTTGTTCTCTAGTCGTTAAGTTTATAGAAATTAAATGTCTTGACTATTTGTCTTTTGCCAACATGAATTTAAAAGTGGCTTTAAAAAATCTCATTAACATTGTGCTTCTTTTTTCTGTCCCAAGCTGATTCAATACAAAACAGATTACCTCCTGTCTGTGCCACTAAAATGCACATAAATATTTCACAAACCAATTTATCTAAAAATTTTGTCATTCCTCATTCTGAGTCTGGACACAGAGCTCACTATAAAACACTTCAGGTTTTTCAGATAACATAATCACTGAGGCAAGAGTGTATTTCTTGTTTTGATTCTTGCCTGTGCTCGAACCATTCCTCTTGGAATGCTTTCAGAATGTCACCATGTCACACTGGTGTGCACATAGCTAACACCACTTGCTGAGAATAACTAGGAAATGCATAATTGTGGTAACTTGATGGTCAGAATGCTGACAGAGTCCACACCATTGAACCATAGGGGAAAGGGAAAGCAGTTTACTGATGCTGGTAGGGAGAATGACAGTTCTCACACGAACAGTCAGCCAGCATGCTGAGAAACACGTAGAAAAGAGTCGAGGAGCCTAACTAAAGTCACAGTTAGGACACTGAATTTAGCAACTCTCTATTCCGCTAGCTCACTCACCAAAAGTGATGTGAGACACCGGCTACCTCCAGACCAGTGATGGGCAAAAATTTTCTGGAAAATGTCAAATACTAAAGGATTCTTGCTCTGGGGGCACGTAACCTCTGTTTCAACTATTCAGTACTGCTGTTGCAGTGCCATAACAGCTGTTCATAGATAATAGTTATACAAATGAGTGTTACTGTGTTCCAATAAATCTATATTCACAAAAACAAGTGATGGGCCAGCATAGCTCCGACAAGCTGTCATGGGCTGACTCCTGCTCCAGAGGACTGAAAATCATGGGTCTCAGTGGGGCTCCTCTACCACCCTTGCTTCCTTGCTATGCACGAACTCTTTCTTTCTTCAGACCAGGCTGTGAGCTCTTTGAGACCAGGGTTGGTACCCTTCCCATCTGTATCCCCAGCAAATTAAGCAAAGCTTACAGTATGGGAGGTGCTCAATAATCAGTAGTTGACTGAGCAGGAGATTGAACAAAAAGTCAGGCCCTTTCTCAGTGTTTGGAATTCCTTCATTCAGTCAGCATTGGCTTGGCTATTTAAAGATGCAGATATTTCCCACAGACACTGTAAGATTCTCTCTTAAACCTCTATGCGTGCAAAATGCCCTCTCCTGATACAAAATACATATTATAAAGTTATAGCATACATTATTCAAATTACATGAAATCAAATGCACTTACTTTGTAAAAGAAAAGTAATGTGCAAATGGAAGAAAAGAGAACAATAATGGTTGCAAATTCCTGACCTCTCAAATTGAGACTCTCTCATCTCAATGATTCTAGGGTTTAAGAGTATTTTTCACCCTACATGACTCTCTATGCAAGCCAATTATCATCATATATTTAATGGAAGAAAGAGTAAACTTGACTAATCCTGATAATTCATCTTGGTAGACTTTTCAATCGATGTGTCCTCATATCCATCTCCAACCTGGCATAAATACAGCCAGACTGTATCTAGTATCAGTGCCATCAAGAGTCAAAGAGAAACTGTCATCACCTTTATAAGTAATCTATACATTTTACACACTGCAAGTTGAATTTGAAATCAACACCGGGAACAGAAACCATTCCACAGGACTGCACACATCACATGTTCAAGGCTGGCAGACTCATGGAGAAGTAGGGACTCCCGTGGAATGCTGGGACGTGGAGCTGTTTGGACCACATGATAACCATGGCACTCCTGAATTGGCTACAGCACAGAGCAAACTTCAGTAGGATGAACATCAGTGAAAAAGATACACTAATATCTGAAGCCTATTTCCTATCAATCTCAGCTGTCAGGAGAATAAAGCAGCAGCAAAAACCATTTCACTGGGGCCTGAATATTTGGGCTGTTCCTCAGGGCAGGTTTTGTAAGGGGGCTGAGTGAAGCCTCAACACAGATTTTAATTTCAGCTGATTCTTACTGAAGGTATTGATCTCTGGAACTTGTTAAATTTAAGGCTGAGAGGATACACCTGAGAGGGAAAGGCTCAAAATGTGAAAGCTGCCCAGGTCTCACAGGCCTCTCCAAGGGCCAAAAAACAAGATATAATTTTTCATGATCATAACCCAAGGCTTTTAAACCAAAGAGTGTTATTTCTGTTAATAAGAAAACCAAGGTGATGTCTGGCTATCCTACTAGCAGGTGATTATCATAACAACAGTTCTAAAATGAAATCTGCAGCCAAAGCTATTTGGAGATAAACTAAAGATGCCAGCCCTATTTGGAAATGACTGAAGAGACCACATACGAGTTTTTATTATCTTGGTTAAATAAATGGGAAACATAAAACCTAGGAGATGAAACCAAAGGACTTTTTAGTCATTTCTATTGATTGGAAGACAGCTCCAAAAGGACTCCAAACTGTTTAGAAAACAAACAATCATTTTTCCTGTGTGTCTTCCAAGCAAGGCTTTTTTTTTTTTTTCTTTCCTCTCTACAGCATTTGGGAGACTTCTACTTCCAGTAAAGAAAATGTTTATTTATCAGATGTTCTTGACAGAATAGTAATCACCATTTTTGTAGTTACTTTTAATATCTTGTGGCAATGAATTTCAGATTTAAGATCACAGACCTATCAAAAGTTTCCTGCCCACCACTGAATATTGACTTCAGCTCGGATTTCAATAGGATGATCCAGAGCATGTTTTAAAGCACAAAAACAGCAAACAAAAACAGAGAAAAGCTACTAAATAAAAAAAATAAATGTAATAAAAAAAAATTTCCCTGGATCCTTTCTGAGTATGCTTTGAATGCATGGTTTCAAAGTCATACTGATTGCTTCTGAGGGTAATCTGAATTGTAACACACATTGAGCTAGTATTACCTTGCACTCCAACATAAAAGTGAGTTTGTTCATATTGCAATAAAGAACCTGAGAACACTACTTCCAGGGTTTATGAAGGCAGAAAAGCACACTAGTTAATGGTGATAGAATTAAAAAATTTGAGTTCTAACTCATGTCCCTCATAGGTATAAACCTGAGAGAAGTAACAATCTCTCCATGCCTCGGTTTTTCATCTGTAAATTGGACATGTTAATATCTGTTTCAAGTTTAAAGATAACATGAGTTAAAGATAATGTAAGACAATTTTTTCCCCTGGCACAAAATTTATACTCAATAAAGTGTGGCTATTATTATAAAAATAAAGATGATAATATTTCGCATTTCAAACTTTAAATTTATTGTCAATCATCCTAGCTCAAAGTGCAGGTCTCCTCTTTTGGAGACAATATAGTTGAAACAGGTTAACACCAGTGGATCCATTTACTGCACAGCAGACACTGTGCTAAGCAACGTTTACTCATTTTCTCATTTAGTAGAGACTACACCATATTTTCCGTTTCCATTTTGCAGATGAAAAAAACTGAGGCCTGAAAAAGTCAAGCAATTTGCCTAAAGTCTCACATTTAATATGAAGCAAATCCAGGAGGGAAAAAAAGGCCCCAAACAAGTGAGCTAGCAAACAGACAAGCAGGCAAAATACTGCCTCATTTTAAATCCCACGCTTATGTGCACCACGTAACGTTGCCCACACATTCAGATTACATGCCTACCTTTAGGTCTTCATCCCCCTTTGCTTCCAAGACTCTGGTTAGAAGAGGCAAGCTTGCAGGTCAAAAGCTCAGATACAACGACTGCAGGTCAAGCAGTCTTTTTCTTCCTCCGGACCTTCTGTCAGGATCCTGGTCCCCAGTTCTGCCTCAGGAAAGCCAGCAGGGTTCTTGTGTTTTATTTACCCTATTCTCATCGACTAGCATGTCCTGCCACAGCAAAGAACTCCAGAATCAGAAATGGCACCCGTGGGCCAAACGCAGTCTACTTGACCTCGGGGTTTAGACCACCTGGTATTTGAGGCAGGAGGGGAGGAAAAAAAAAAAAAGTAACAACCTAATTATTGCAACCACCTGCCAGCCATCACTGTTGTGTTCCTGACTGCTGCCAGGTGCCAAGCTGGCAGGCTTGGATCAATCAGGAATTGTAACCAAACCTGAGTGCAATTAGTTACATAACTTTAAGCTGTTCACATTTAATAACCCTGAAATTACTTCGTGAAACTGCAATGTAGTAGAGGATAGCAGCAAATAAAGGAAAATAGCTGTGGATAAATAGTTTCTGTATTTTCTTCAGGTTTGGATCTAACTTAATCCTCATATATCCTGTGCATGCCCAACTTGTCCTATTTACCATAGGTAAGGGAGAAGAGGAACAGAAGCCTCAGTGAAAATGTCATGGGCTTAGGTAAGAGGATAAGAACTTTGCTAACTGTGATCATAGCAGGCATTTAAATTCCCTAGATCTTGCTGCTGCTGCTACTAAGTCGCTTGTCATGTCTGACTCTGTGCGACCCCATAGATGGCAGCCCACCAGGCTCTGTTGTCCCTGGGATTCTCCAGGCAAGAACCCCGGACTGGGTTGCCATTTCCTTCTCCAGTGCATGAAAGTGAAAAGGGAAAGTGAAGTCGCACAGTCATGTCCGACTCTTCACGACCCATGGACTGCAGCCTACCAGGCTCCTCCGTCCATGGGATTATCCAGGCAAGAGTACTGGAGTGGGGTGCCATTACCTTCTCCGCCCTAGATCTTACTGCAGCCCAGAAGCAAAAGAAAGTCCCAGGAATAATGGTAGCAGGAAGTGGCCGAATATTCATTAAACCCATTTCTTTCTCTTGGGTGAACAGAGAAATTAACTTTACCAGATCTGGCCCCTGGAATACGGGCAGAAGTAACGCATGCAACGTTCAACCTGAAACTCAGCAGGTGATGTCCTATACACTTGCTCTTTGCTCACTAGCTGACTGATGCAGTAGAGAATATGAGGACATTTAGAAAATGGATGGAAGGATCCACTGAACCACCATATGAAAAGTCATTTGCCGAGTATGCAATCAGACTATGTATGACAAGACTGAGACATATAAATGCATATGATATTAAGCCACAAATAATTGGATGCTGTTTATTATTAATACAATGGCTAACATTAATTACTGATTAATAAAACACCTGACACAGAATTTGTCATCAGCCCTAAAATGTGAAGGAAAGAAAACAAAATTAATTTAAAGAACATGTAGAATATATGATTCACACTTAAGTTTGTGCACAGCTTTAATATTACAAAAATTGGATTTTCCATGTAACAGTCTAAGTAACATACCAGCAAAAAGCATCATAAAAAGCAAGTATTTTACATCACAGGTTGTTTTAATAACAAATTCATTGGAATCATATGACATGGTTCTCTCGCTCCAGAAAAGGGTCAAGGTTAGAGTTGCCATCTCAGCCATTCTACCAGGAGAACACCAGAGATTGATCAGACCAGTATAAGAATCTTAACCACCCATGAAGTGCTCTCTGAAAATATGCATGATGCTAATACCTGGAGGTTTAAAATAAATAAAATATGAACAAATGAAATAAACTTACTTTAAGAACTCAATTCCAAAATTCTTCAAAGCTATAGGAGAGCTTTTCAAATTACATGTAAGAAACACCCTCATTTTGATCCATATAGTTCAACTTTCATACAAAGTCCCTGTTCTCTCCAGCCCCTCATCTGGCCTCTTTGTCAGCTTCCAGTTAGGACGATCCTGTTGCCCTCAACCTGCAGCAGTTTTTAGCTGGTCCTTTAATGTGTCCTATGAACTATCGTGGCCACTTTTTCCATTTAACTGATTTGAAGCATCTGGGAAATAAATTCTATTAGAACACTAATTGAATCTGATGTGAATATTGATCTGTAGGGAGATGTACCTCACAGAGCACCAGATTACATTAGATTTTATAACATTTAAAAATATTTGCTAAGAAAATTATACTACATTCAAACACCAAGGAGAAAAACAATAGCAGAGCCATGAGCAGAGTGTGGCTTGTTTTACTTATTCATGGTAAAAGGATAATTACTGATTTGCCTGTCCATCATTCCCTTTACTAGGAGTATTAAGACTCAAGTTTCCCTTGGGAACCAAGCCTCTCTTGCCATCAGTTCTTATGGTTCATCAATGGCTAGATTCCACCTTTCACTCCCTCTTCCCTGCAGTTTCAGAATCTTGTGGACAGGATCCAAGTCTAGCCAAACTTGGTGGGGGGGCATGCCATCCCCTTCTTTTCTTTAGTTCAGGGAGGTTATGGTAGTAATCTGGCTCTTGAAGGAATTTTGTTGAAAGATGTACTCTTCCCATTGGAAATTCTAACCTGGCAGTAGATAAACCTGGAGATGGTGGAGGCAACCCCATCCCTCCTTGGAAGTTGCTACCTAAGAATGAAGCCCAAACATAGAAGAGGTGACCCAAAGCACAGTTCATTCTGTGTGTAAGCACCTTGATCAAAATGTATTGTACATAAGCAAATCAATTACCTTTTATGCTTCTTCCAGTCACCATTAGGTTTCTCTAAAAGTAACAAGTCTAATATCATGGGGATGAATTAAGCTGATAGCAACAGGGTCAGATTTCCTGGCAGTGGTGTATTCAGGTATCATTTATTATAAGCTGTCCAAAATTGTTTCACTCACTGATTTATACCAGTGTCACCATACTAGTGGTTACTTTTTGAGGGACTTACCAAAAAGTCATGAGCTTTTTAACCCAAGTAAAACTTATATGGATTCCAGGGACAGTTTGGAAAATGGTAAAAATTGCAGATTCCTAAGCTCTTTATCTTTTTGGGCTCCAAAATCACTGCAGATGGTGACTGCAGCCGTGAAACTAAAAGACGTTTACTCCTTGGGAGAAAAGTTATGACCAACCTAGATAGCATATTGAAAAGCAGAGACATTACTTTGCCAACAAAGGTCCGTCTAGTCAAGGCTATGGTTTTTCCAGTGGTCATGTATGAATGTGAGAGTTGGACTGTGAAGAAGGCTGAGCACCAAAGAATTGATGCTTTTGAACTGTGGTGTTGGAGAAGACTCTTGAGAGTCCCTTGGACTGCAAGGAGATCCAGCCAGTCCATTCTAAAGGAGGTCAGCCCCGGGTGTTCTTTGGAAGGAATGATGCTAAAGCTGAAACTCCAGTACTTTGGCCACCTCACGCGAAGAGTTGACTTATTGGAAAAGACTCTGATGCTGGAAGGGATTGGGGGCAGGAGGAAAAGAGGACGACAGAGGATGAGATGGCTGGATGGCATCACCGACTTGAAGGACGTGAGTCTGAGTGAACTCCGGTAGATGGTGATGGACAGGGAGGCCTGGCGTGCTGTGATTCATGGGGTCACAAAGAGTCGGACACGACTGAGCGAGTGAACCGAACTGAACTGAACTGAAGCTCTTTATTGATAGATTCTGATTTAGGAGACCTTTGAGCACTCCACAAATCACCATTCTCATCAAGCAGCCTAGATGATTTTGATACAGGTAGCCAAACCTTATGAAATAGTACTGTGACAAGTGGATGAGAACTCAGGGACTAAAATAATATACAAATGAATTTCAAATCCTGTTTCTACTGCCTACAGGCAATACGTGGGACAAAGGGTAATCTTTTAATCTTTTTATGCTTCAGCTTCCTAATTTACAAATGAAGATAATAAAGCCATCATAGAGGGCTTTGCAAGATAAAGCTTGTAAAGTATTTAGCACAAACCCTGTCATACAGTAAGATTCCAACAATGGTATCTATCAGTAATTCATTTACATGGATTAGCTTCTCAGATAAACCAATTATTACTAATTAGAAATATACAAGACCTTGAAGCAATGAAACACAGAATATATAAATTTTGGTGTGGAAAAGAGGACACAGACTCAGCCTGATAAAAGTTCTGGTGTACAAAGGATGGGAAAATACCAAAAAAAAAAAAAAAAAATCCTACCTCACCTATTATCTTGCCTAAAGCCACTTAGGACTAATGTCCTTAAGTTTAATGGCTTACCAGTACAGTTTTAGGCCTCACACTGAAAAGTCTTGTACATTAAATAGCAATGCCCTAAACTTTCCCTGTTGAAAAAAGAATAACAATGCCCTAAATACGGAAGTGAGTAGGCAATGGAACTGGTTTAGCAGCTTGTATGATAGGCATAGCTACACAAGGGAGGATGTTCATGGTGAAAGTTGTAGAGGAAACGAGCATACCTGTATATATCTGTGTATACCTGAAATAAGCATACCTCCAAGTCATCCTGACATGGAGGACAGGCTTTGAAGAAGGACTGGTTGTTCCAAGTTTAAATTACCAAGGTCCCATTTACTAGAAGAGCCACGACATTGATGAGTCACTTAGCTTCTGGTTTCCAGAGGAAAATGAAGCCAATCTCATTAGGTTGTGTTCAGGACTCAATGAAATATCTGATGTAAAATATTTAATAGAATGGTTAACATAGGATGAGTGCACTATTATTCTTATTACTGTGGTTTCACCATGGAGATACTACTTTTAAAAATAATTAGCAAGATGAGGATAGGAAAAAACATACAAAATATTTCATATTTCTATAGACATGAGAGTAGGGAGAAGAAACAATCAGAAAGAACCCAAGGCATTAATTTCAATTAATTTCAACAAGTGGCGAAAGAAATAAAGAAGAGGCAGGCTTAAGAAAGTACTTCCTGCCGGTCCAGTGCTGCATGCCTTCATTTCCTTCACTGGCTTTGCAGGTACACATGGTGGAGCAGCAAGAACCCATGAGCATTAACAATGGCTCTGATGTTAATGGACCTTCAAGGGCTATCTCCCAAATACATTTTTAGCCTTTGCTGCCATAACAGTTGCAAGAAGAAAAAAAAAAAAAAATCAATTTCACAGTCCTCTCCTTTTCCAAAATGCCTGGGCTTTGGCTGATAAAGCAATGATTTAAGTCAATGGCTGAGGTGGAAATTTGAGTATGTTCTTAAAGGATAATCACCAGGCTCCTTCTTGAAATGCATCTGTTTTTAACCAATTTCTCAACCTCTGAGAGTGGTAATTAAACAGAGAGGTGCATAAAACATAAATAGTGGAAACTGAAAACTAGCTTCATTAGCCTCCTTATCTTTGGTAACTGCAGGTGTGTGCTAATGAATTACATGACTGGTAAAATAAAATTAAAGGCAGCTGCATGTGTTTACAAAACTGCAGCCACAAATTACAGGTATCTGTAGCATCCATAATTCATCCATAATTGACAATTTTCATATTACTGGAATAAAGAATCAAGTCGTGCAGATGATTACAGTATTTGCCTCTCAGCACTAGAGATTTTGCTTCATTTCCTTTGCAGCATATCCACTGAAATAAATGACAGTTTTATGGGTGGAGTTATATGTCAGGGTAAAGGACAGAATATGGCAGACAACCCAGAACCCAGTTCTGTCTCCCATGTCTCCAACTTCTAGTTTCCCATCAAGAGAGAAGTGAGCTTACACATAAGCTTTAGAAATGTACACACTGGGCCCACTTTTGACATTGCTAGCTAGAAAACTGAGGTAAGGTTTCTATATCTATATCTCAATGTCTTCATCCATTAAATAGGATAATAATATGCCTACCTCGCGAGGTTGAAAAGATTGAGTTAATGCATGTAAAGTGCTTCAAATAATGACTGGCACTGAGAAAGCAGTGAGTGAATTTTTAACTATTAACAACTCCAAGCCTTGGTTTCCTTAACCATAAACTGGGATAAGAACATCATCCATCACATACGATTGTCAAGATGATGAAATGAGACAATGCATGGGAAGTGCATTATGTCCAGGCACACGTAAAACACTCCATATTCTAGTCAGCAGTAGATACAGTACTGACAGCATTATACCCAAATAGATGAAATAAATAAGTATTAAAGGGCTGGACAAAAAATAAACACTGCTAATTTTTAAAGTGTGTGTGTGTGTGTGTAAAAATCCCAACTCTTGGGCTTATCGTTTACTTAGAAGAATTTTCTTTCATTTGGGTATTTTGAAACAGATACTCTTGTGGGACTGAAGTTTTACAAACTACCCTGGACTTGAATAAACATAATTTTGATAAAAATCCCTTGCATGAGAGATGCCCTGTACATTGCTGGGAGGCCCTGTAGCTTTACCTCCCTGGAGAAAGCTGACCAGAGCTGCACTTGGAATTCTCCAGTACTTGATGAGGATGAATTTGGAGGCCACTTTAGAAAAGCTACCAGAGTTGGGAGGAAAGCTGAAAATAGCGGAGGACGTGATGGAGACAGAGCTGAGAAGTTACAGGGATCCAGGCCAAATGTTTTGCTGAAACCTCTGTAACATGCTTTAGAAATGACTTTCTCAACTGCCCATCATTTCATAGATGAGAGGTCAAGGGTCTGCCCTCATGTTAGGTATTTTGGTTCCTATTCCTTAAATGTAGGAGGAAAGGACAATGCAAATATGCTGTCAACACAGAATTTCTTAAACAAACTACTCTGAACATGTGTCAAAGTTTATTGCTCATTATGAGGGACCTAGCAAGTAGAAAACACTGGTTCGAAATGCACAGGAGAGAGATGTTAAATACATAAGGCTTCTAGTGAGGTAGAGACTGCTGTATTACTTCAAATGGTCATTAAAAGGTCATATTTCTGTCTGTGGTAGGGTGAATTTGTGACACATTATGGAACTATTTGGGGACATGATCCATTGGTCAGAGACCAATCACCTTTAAGAGAAGCAAATGATAAATCTATCTGTGGCTATTCGTTAGAAATACCAGATAAAATTTCTCCTGCCTTTTTCCATTAGAATCGATACGTACCCAGGTATTGGGTAGAAGTAAAATATATAAGAATACTGGCAGAAGCACAGAGTCCTGCTTTTTTACTAAACAAATTTCTGCAGCAAATGAAGACATCAAACAACATAGCAAATCCTCAGAAACGTACATGACATTTGCCTTGCACAATGAGAATATTTCATAACATTTTATATGTGTTTGGTTCAATAGTTTACCAAGTGTTTTCTCTGCATTGGAGGTCCCACTTACTTTGCACAACAGGTCTGAGATGCAGACAGGACAGTTGTGAGTCCCACTTGATACCTAAGGAACATGGCAAGAAGAACTAAATGTCTTTGCTAAAGGTCTATCATTAAATGGATAAAAGAGCCAAGAGTAGAGCTCGAGTCCAGTATAGCTATGAAAAATATCTCTCTTTCAAATATTTTAAGGATGGTAAGAAAATTATCAGGTCAGAGCCTATAGCAGACAGAGATATGTAGTCAATAGTATAGAGGGTTTGAGAGTGTTGCAAAGTTCTTGCGGTTTTTCCTTACCCAATCTGTCAGCTCCACTGTCCCCATATTCCCAGCCTGATTTAAGCCATTTAAATCTGTTCAAACAAGGCACCTATTGTATAAATGTAGGCCTAACAATTCAGGAGTTGTCATCTTTAGCATTAGATTCAGCAATGTGTTTTTATATGAAGTGTTTTGACTCCCTAAGGGGGATCTAGTTTTTCCTATTTTTTGGCTGTGTGGCTTGTGAGATCTTAGTTCCCTGACCAGCGATTGCACCTGGGCCCTCAACAGTGAAACTCTGGAGACCTAACCCCTGGGCCGCCAGGAATTCCCCCAAACGAGCCCGAGCTCTATGTATTGTCGAATGTCCTCTTTACCATTGTCCCCATTACACATTGGAATCACCTGGGGAGGCAATATCTGATATCTGGGGCCTGTCCCTAAGACTCAGATATTGTAACCAACCTAGTTTGAAGACACTTGCAGAATATGTAAGAGATATTCTATATTTTAGAGAAGTAAACAGCAACCATTCCAGTATTCTTTCTGGGGAAACCCCGTGGGCAGAAAAAGCTGGTGGGCTACAATCCATGGGGTCGTAAGAGATGGACACAACTTAGAGACTAAACCACCACCACCATTCTATATTTAACCATGTATAATGTTTTTTTAGCTAGTTTCTTGACAGTAGGATTTCTGAGTTTTTAATACACTCTTGTATCCTGTGGGTCTCCAAGATGGGAAGTTTATAGTGTTGGGCATATTTATTTCACTCTAGAGTCCTTTGAGGAGAAGGCAATGGCACCCCACTCCAGTTCTCTTGCCTGGAAAATCCCATGGACGGAGGAGCCTGGTAGGCTCCAGTCCATGGGGTCGCTAAGAGTTGGGCACAACTGAGAGACTTCACTTTCACTTTTCACTTCCATGCATTGGAGAAGGAAATGGCAACCCACTTCAGTATTCTTGCCTGGAGAATCGCAGGGACAGAGGAGCCTAGTGGGCTGCCGTCTATGGTGTCGCACAGAGTTACTCACGACTGAAGCGACTTAGCAGCAGCAGCAGCAGCATTGAGGTTGAACACCTTCAAGGACTTGTTCCACAGTGACTTAATGAGTTCTGGGACAGGAGAAGGGATATTTTGATGGAGTCTGAATTCAGTAACACCCTAAGGCACCTCCTAAAAAGAAGGACAGCACCTAAAGAAAAAAGATGTGATGAAGATAATCTTTCTAGTCTAGAACCTTGCTATACTGTGTGGTTCCTGTAACAGCCTCAGAGGCAGCTCGGAAAAATTGTTACAAACATAGAATCTCAGGTCTTGTTCTAGACCCACTAAACCATAGATTGCATTTTGACAAGATCCTCAAGAAAGACTAGATGCATTAAAATTTAAGAAGCCCTACTCTCATCCATCACTTTTTAAACCCCTTCCTGGGTTTCTTCATTCTGGCTTTGAGGAAACCTTCATGCATCAACAGTAATTTCTTCTGCAGTGTATCTTTATCATTCCCCCGAAAGGCAGGAAAACCCTGGGCTGTGGCTCTACAACTCCAGGGGGCGCCAGTCACATACGACATAGAGTGCATGGTGTCCCCAGAGTTATACAGACCCAAGAAGTCTTTTCAAAATTGACACTCTACTATGTGGAAGACAGAGCCTTTGTATTCTCAGTTTTGTCAAAGAACTCTTATTAGTCAAGTTTATCAGTAACACTTTTTGAGCACTTAATAGAGTCTAGGAATCTTCAAGTCACTTTACAGTCATTATATTATCAACATCTATTATCATCCCCATTTACTGATAAAGACAAGGGGATTTTTAAGGATTTATAAATGATGCTATATACTCAACATCAAATAGTAGAGTTGGGATTTGACTGTAAATCTAACTCCAGAGAGTATGTTCTTACTACAGAAAAGCTGACTTTTAAAAATCTATAGAATAGGATAGAATATTGAGGTGGGAAATTACAGGAGAGTTTAGGAATTATGTTTGACAACAGATTAGCTATAGAAAGTGTGGTATGGCTTCCCTGGTGGCTCAGTGCTAAAGAATCCACCTGCGAGTGCAGGAGACATGGATTTGACCCCTGGTCTGGGAAGATCCCATATGCCGCTGAACAACAAAGCCCGTGCACCATGACAGTTAAGCCTGGGCCCATGAGCCCAGGAACGACAAGAGAAGCCACCGCAATGAGAAGCTTGAGCACCGCAATTAGAGAGTAGCCTGTACTTGCTGCAACTACAGGAAAGCCGGCCCAGCAACGAAGATGCAGCACAGCCAAATATAAATAAAAATAAATACATAAAATTTTTTTTAAAACTGTGGCTAGAATATGTTTCTAGGGGACATGGTCTTGGTTTGCCCTAATTTGAAATTAAGAACCCTGCATAAGTGGACAATAATTGAACAAATATTTGTTACATGATTACAATGTCTAATCATGTTGACAAATACTTTGCATAGTCATTGTGAAATCTACAAACAGCTACTCTCTATTTTATCCTCACTGTGGTCTAGTGGAAAATTTTACCATCTCCAGTTTTAGGGACAGAAGAAGGCAGAAAATTTTAAGAATATTTCCTAAAATCTCCAAGTCCAGAAGTAATGGTGATAAGGTTCAAAACCAGGTCTTAAAACTTTGAAATCCTGAGCTTCTTTGCAGCAGCACAACCCGCTTACCAACCGTGGGATAAATGTTAGGACCTTAAGAATAAAAGATGAGAGGTATACTTCTAGCTGGCTAGCCTAGCCTAGACAGCTGACAGACAGCAAGCTAGAGGGCTCATGGAAATGAACTGATAAAACAACAATGACAAAATTGAGGAAATGCCTTCCAAGAATTTTTCACACTTTAGCAGAAGCTCAGTTCTAACAAATGGTCGATTTTGGTACCTAAGAGCACAGAAAGTTATTTTTCCACAACCCTGAGATTTAATTTTTCTTCTCTCTGTTTCAAAAAAAAAAATGTTTCTGCCAAGTTTTCTCAAAAAAAAGACCCCTCCAGGCTTCCTGCGGACATAAAGGTGTGCTGGATGGTAAGGCTGCTGACGAGCATTATCATTAGTACAGGCCCACAGGGACAGAAAGAGAGAGGAATCAGGCCAGGTCATGAATAAACAGTGTCCAAGAGTTCGAGGGTCCATAGGGATCTTGGGAGGTCACTTAGTCCATTCCTCTGTCTCTAGGAAGGACTCACCTTTCCCCATTAAATTGGACCACCATAGGACAAATTCATTCTCTTTTAGAAAATACTGGGAAGCAGATTTTTCTGTGGATCAACACATGAAAACTTCTCCACTCTTATGCATTTACCTTTGGTCTTAGTTCTCAACTGGGAGTGACTTTGCCCTTCCTCCTCCGCAGCCAGCCAACCACCCAGGGGACATTTGACAATGTCTGGATCACTCTTTTGATTGTCACAACTGGACAGGAGGTTGCTACTGGCATCTAGTGGGTGGAGGCTAGTGAAAGTGAAAGTCACTCAGTCGTGTCCAACTCTCTGTGACCCCATAGGCTATACAGTCCATGGAATTCTCCAGGCTAGAATACTGGAGTGGGTAGCCTTTCCCTTCTCCAGGGGATCTTCCCAACCCAGGGATCAAACCCAGGTCTCCTGCATTGCAGGCAGATTCTTTACCAGCTGAACCATAAGGGTACCTAGTAGGTGGAGGCCAGGGATACCCCTAAACACCATAAAATGCCAGGGTAGCCCAATAAGAAAGAATTATCAGGCCCCCAAGTAAACACACCGAGATTGAGAAACAGAGCAATGAGCAGGCGAGAGCATCTTTCCTTGCATTTTGCTATACAGCACAAGGACCTACCTATAGTGGGACTGAAGTTCCATGGTTCAGAAGTTCAGAAACACATTTCTTCATAAGATGATGTGGAACTCTTTTTTTTTTTTTTGGTAGTCAGAACGACCTAATTCTCTATTGACTAGCCAGTCATATATTGGACAGTACATTTTTTCATGAAGGCAGGAACCATACATGGTTAATTTCTATTCCCCTAGGGCCTATCACAGAGAATTGCATATAGTAGACATTTTGCAGGGGGCTTCCTCAATGGTGCAGTGGGTAGATAATCCACCTGCAATGCAAGAGACACAGGAGACTCTGGTTCAATCCTTGGGTTGGAAAGATCCCCTGGAGAAGGAAATGGCAACCCATTCCAGTATTCTTGCCTGGATAATGCCAGGGACAGAGGAGCCTGGCAGGCTACTATTCATGGGGTTGCAAAGAGTCAGACACGACTGAGTGACTAAGCACTTAGCACTCAGATTTATTTTGCAAATCTCTATGTGAAAATTCAAATCATCTAGTTATGTAAAAACAGCGAGACAGATTGTCACAGAATTAGGGGCATGTGCTAGAGATGGTCTGTCTTAAAATTACAGGCTATTTCATATACATGATATTTTGGAGTCCCTGAGTAAGGCCTCTCACAAACATAGATAGTCTTCCAGAGCAGCTGAAACTAAGAAGTCTTGGTGACTATAAATGGGGCACAACACACCATATGTATGAAGATGTTGTAGATTAAAAAAAAAAAAAATTGTGGTTTCCAAAGTGAGTCCCAAAGTGAAAAACCTCAGGCCAGCCAGATTCTGTTAATTGTGGATGTTGCTTTGAGTTCCACAAGGAGAACCCTATGTAGTTCTGCATGGTCCACTCCTTGGAAATGAGCCACCTCTGTCTGAGGGGAATGTCTTAAAGAGAATCAAAGCTGAGCAATTCATGGCACGGGGTGTATTTAAAGTGCTCTTGGAAAGCTACCAATTACCAATATCACAGACACAACCCATTTCTGTTTTAACAGGAACTGCTTTAGCCCATCCTGTTAGAGTAGGAGGTTTTGCCAACTTCCTTTAGACTTTAATTGATAACACACAAATCTGTTGCCACAGATGGTTGGGTGGGCAGCATCTGAAGCTGAGGGCTGGAGAAAGGCTTCCCACCCCCAGCAAATGCAAGAATGTTCAAGGAATGTAGATGCAAGGCGCACCATGGAAACCAAAGTACGGGAAGAGCTGTGGGCTCCACACCAAAGCATCAGATCTGGATTAAAGATGCCCTGGCATGAAGAAGGTTACAGGTCTCCAGCTTGCCTTTCTGCCATGTGCAAATAAGATTATATGCTTCTGAATCCCAGGCACACCAGCTATTAACTATGTCATCTTGGGCAGCTTATTTAATTTGTCCAGGTTCTGCTTTTTCCCATATGCAATAGAGATTGATATTAATACCTCTCTTTTGAGACTTTGAGGAACTTGAATGAGTCATAAAAATTTTTTTCTATTAATTATTATTCTTTTCTCATGTATGAAATAAAAGTGTCCTGTAGATAGATAATCTCTATTCTCCTTGACATAGACTCTTCACTTTTCCCAATAAAACTTGCATAATCTTCAAAATTTTGAGTTAAATCCAAGAGTCAAGGAGCTCAGTGACCTCAGATTCTTCAAAGACAACTTACATGGTCTCAAATAATTCCAAGTGATCACAAGAAGTGTGATCAAAAGTGACCTGGGAGGGAAGATATCTCAAATTTGCTAATCTGGTCTCTTTCAGTGGCAGGTGATTGAAAGTCAAAACTGCTGAAAGGAATAAATAGGAAGACATCTGTCGACTCTTATCATAGATGAGAAGCCCAGTGGAAAGCTTTAGGTTAGGCAGACTCCTGTTGCTCAAGAGATCATTGGGAATCTGCCTTTCCATCTCTTGACTTTTCTTTCCTTGCTGTTGACTTCCCTCTCATCAAGGCCTTCTGCAGTGGTGACCCCCAGGAGGTTCAAACATACATTCTTTCACTATCAAGCCCAGCAGACATAACGTGTGTTTCCCAGTCACTCTGGTGAAAGTCTCAGTATTTAGTTCGCCTTGCTCAGGCTTGGATCATGTGCTTACTCCTGCAATTGGCACCACACCTGAACCAGGTAGACTGAGGGGGCAGAGGAGTAACCAGGAAAAGGCAGAATAGATGCCAATCAGGCAAAATCAGGAGCACCCACTGCACTTGCTGACCACCCATGTTCTCTTTCTTGATAAAGGACTTACCTCCTTTCTTTCTTCCGTGTATATTACATGGGTGGTTATGGAATGAGTTGAGCAGGGGTTGAAATGAGAATAGATTATGCACAGCTGGGCTGAAAGGAGTTTTTTTTTCTTGTGTGCTATTTTAGTCTTGTTTGAAATTATCCTCCTTGGAAATAGGTGCCATGTGCCACGTCGGCTGTCTCTCATGGAGCTGCTTGGCTGCATGAGAAAAGTAGACTCTCACAAGTTCCTGCCAGCATCTGACCTGTGGCTCCCCTCTAGTTATTCTCATGCTCCAAAGAGTTCAGACTGTCAAAGTAAGAAGAGGAGACTTAGCTTAGGTACAAGGTTCCATAACTCCATGGTCTCAGAATTTCAGACAGCAGAAATCTGGATTTATTCTAGGGCACTTCTGCTGTTGTCTATTTCCAACAAAGATTTGGTACATTTCTTCTTAAGCTCGCTGGGCTCACTTCAACTGACAGTAAGGAGCTTTTAAGGATGGCAGTCCCTGGACTTGTAGTTATTTACAATGGATGCTATGAAGCAGGGTAGTAAAAGACCGAGGATGAGATGGTTGGATGGCATCACCAACTCAATGGACATGGGTTTGGGCATGTGTGATACATAGTGAAGGACAGTGAAGCCTGATGAGCTGCCATCCATGTGGTTGCAAAGAGTCGGACATGGCTTAGCAACTGAACAACAACAAAAGACCTAAATTCTGAGACTTTAAAGGTAGACAGAGTGAGCTCTAAATCCCTAAGCAAACTGTCTAACTCTCCTGAGACCATTTCCTCATCTGTAAAGTGGTCACCGTGACTATTGCCCACTGAACATTTTCAGTTTGCCCCATGCCTACTCTAAAAATGTGCTTTCATGCATTGAATCCTCATACCAAATTCTGTGAGGTAGGTTCTCTTATTATCTCCATTTTACACATGGTGACACAGTGGGTTCAGGAACTTGACCAAGGATGCACCTCTAGAAATGGCAGGAAAGTATTTAGCACAGAGCCTTGTAAATAGTGGCCAATCAAAAAAAAGTTCACAGATGGGAAGAGCTGGTGACAGATGCACTTCCATTAAGAAATGTGTAATTCCAAAGTAGTATATATCATTTCGGATGACTGTCATTTCAGTACCAAAAGGTGTGATTATTGATTGGGATATGCAGTAGTTTAATCTGGAAGGGCTTTGTGGAAGAGGAGATTTATTTTGCTATTCTAGTCAGACTGCATCATACTCAGCTACCTCTGTAAAAGGCCTGGTTCTCGTCCTTCAAAGTTTCAGAAACAGATCACCTTTGTGTGCAATGAATAAAGAGGGGCACTGGCCCCCAAGCTGCCTCATTTTCTGAATCAATTCTGATGATTCATGTCAAGTGCTACTGTCACCAAATAACCCTCCCAACTAAGTTTTGAAGAGACAGATGGTGTGACAGGCTGGAACTTGAGACTGATTTCACTAATATAGTATGTGTTATTCACTGCAATTGGAGATTCAACTGTGAAACTGAGCCCAGGGTACACAGGAAAGGAGAGTTAGGTGATACCTGGTGTTTAAGGAGGACTTATTTGAATTTCACGTGCATTATGTCATTTAGTCCTGACAATTCACAATCAGTTTAGTTTCATTATCATCCCCATTTTGCAGATAAGAAAAATGAGGCTCACAAGTCACACAGAGCTAAAAGGCAGAGGAATCAGCCATTGTGGAAGAGCTTATCTCTTAACCACTAAATGCTCAGCGTCCCGTGTTGACACGGACTGAGATGGAACAGAAGATGAGTGCAAATAAGTAAGATAAGTTTTGCTACTGATTGGAAGATATTCCTACACCAGACTCCATGCATAATCAAAATGCAAAAGCCAGATCTGACATAACTGTGTGAGCTCAACTTTTTCATGACCTTCAGGTATGTAGGGCATGAAAAAATTGTTGAGGCCCAAGGAATTTTCTAGTTCATCCTTCATCAATACCTTCATCAAGGAATTTTCTAGTTCCTTCATCAAATGAAGCAACATAAATATTCCAATTACTGTAAGCAATTCCACACAGTTAGTTTCCAAATAAGAATACAGTGAGAAAAGAAATGGCCACAGACTTTCTTTATCATAACTAGACTCACTGTGCCTGCAGTGAATCAATATTTTCCCATAATGTTACTTGTCTCCCACTGAATTCCTGGCAAATTCTGCAGAGGAAAGCAATGCTTACAGTACATTATTACTTTGGTATTTCAAGGGGAATTATTCATACCCACATATTATTGAAACAGTGCTCACTTTATAGAACCTATTCCCAACTCTAATTTCCAGCGGTGCATATTTCTCCATTTACTGCTATTTACATATACAATTAATTTCTATGGTTAATTGACCTGGTATTTGGTATGTCAATGTTTGCATGTGTTAACATAAATAAATATTATATATAATAATGGATGTAACAACACAGTAGAAATTCATTTCCCATTGGACCTCCTTAACAATTGAAATAAGTTAATAGTTTCCAGAATTCTAAAGGTACATCCATGCAAATCTAAAATAGAAGACAAAAACAATCTGATTCTACACGGCCACACTCAGGAACAGTAATTAAAAGAGCAGAGGAACTGTCACATCCTGAGTCATTCAGATTTTCTCCCTTTGATCATGGCATTCAGAGCCCCAATTCCACCAGTTCTAGCAACTTCCAGCAATGTCAAACATATCCTAATTCTACCTGGAAAAGATTTGCAATGATTCAGTTCCCTACTAAATGCAGCCTCACTATCACAGAAACCAACTATTGGTAACAACAAAGACAACTGCCAGTACTGCTGAATACACATCTTGTGCTGAGCACTAAAGGCTAAGTGCCCCTGTGTAAGGAGTTTGCATGTTACACATGAAGAAACTGAGGCCCTGAGATAGCAAATCACTTTCCCATCATCTATCACCTTGTAAGTGGTAGAGTTAGGATTCCGATCCCGCTCAGTTTAACCACAAAGCCTACAACCATAACACCTGCTCCATAAGCTTCCTTCATACTAAACAAGTGGCTGCAGAAATTCAGACTGAGTAACAAACATTCAGGTTTATTAGTCAGGATAGAGAAAGTGCTAGAAGCTCTGACTTATGCCACAGAATCTGATGCAGGATGGGCACCATTCCTGCATTTCCAAACTCCATACATTTATGCATGTGTTTTCAGTATGTATCCTATCCTTCTGCCCTGTGGCTCCATCATGTTGCAGGATACCCATGGCAAGCGATGTAAAACCTGGGGGATCTTGCATTGGCTCAAATGCTTCAGCCCACAAAGAACACACCAATTCTGCTCTTAGTCCATTGGCCTTAGTCCACAGTGCTAAGTCCACAGTGCTAAGTCCACAGTCCATTTCCCAAATGCCAAAAGATGGGAAAATGTTGGGGCAGGGCACATGGATATTCAATGAACAACAGATGCCGCTGCCATATAACACTTCTCATGATTCCTAGGTAGGAGGAGGCTTATACATGGGGCACCTGCAAAAACATACTTTATTACACATTTTCAAGTTCTTTGCCCTAATATTTTGGAGGTAATCATCTGTTTGTTGGATCCACATTTTTTTCACTCTAAATGGTAGCTAAGGTTAATCATGTGTGTTTTGTTTTTTTTTTTTAAATCATGTGTGTTAACAGGATATTTGGTGACAAGAAAATACCTTTAATAAATGTATCTGTGGGTTGTCAAGAGATGGATTTGGACATGTTTATTACCCTGTTACCAATACAACAACATTGCCATTTCTTGCCAAATATCACAGATCCAATTTTCACTCACCAGTCTTTATGGGAAAATATCAAGCTTTAGTGTCAGCCAGATGACAAGATGGCTCATTCGGGCCTTTCTCTACATCTCTCGCATGATTTATTGTTACACCCTAACTTTCTAACCAAACACGTTGACCAGCACAACTACAGGTCCAAAGAGAATGAATATCAGGGGAGACGACTTGTGTGATAGGCAACCTTTCCATTTATTGTTCTCTATTTCACTCTAGGTCTGTCTAGTCAAAGCTATGGTTTTTCCAGTAGTTCATGTATGGATGTGAGAGTTGGATTATAAAGAAAGCAGAGCACCAAAGAATTGATGCTTTTGAACTGTGGTATTGGAGAAAGCTCTAGAGAGTCCCTTGGACTGCAAGGAGATCCAACCAGTCTATCCTAAAGGAAATTAGTCCTGAATATTCATTGGAAGGACTGATGCTCACACTCCAATACTTTGGCCACCTGATGCGAAGAGCTGACTCATTTGAAAAGACCCTGATGCTGGGAAAGATTGAAGGCAGGAGGAGAAGGGGACGACAGAGGATGAGATGGTTGGATGGCATCACCGACTCAATGGACATGAGTTTGAGTAAACTCTGGGAGTTGGTGATGAACAGGGAGACCTGGCGTGCTGCAGTCCATGGGGTTGCAAAGAGTCAGACACGACTGAGCGACTGAACTGAACTGAACTGAATTCACACTATAGCAAAATTTCAGAGCAAGAAAACCTCTGCACTCATCAATTTACTGATCTGGGTTTTTTTGCGTACTCCAGGGCTTCCTATTTTCTAGAACCTTCTTTCATGCAATATTGTATCCCCTACTGCTGTTGTTACTTACAGGCATTCTGTGATGTGCACTATACTTTCTTGATTTAAAATCCAGCTCTCATTGGCTGAATATAATCTGATGGGATAAATTATTTAAGAAAGACACAACATTGAAGGAAGGTCAATACCTAGTCAGTGCTTACTCCTCCATTTAATCATAAAATTGAAAGAATGATGAAAAATAGAAGACTTAGAAAAAAATAATCAGGGCATTTGTATGGAGTAAAGTGAATTCCTGACAATTTTTTTTGTGTTGTTTTTTTGTTTAGAGGAGCCTCTTAAATTATACCATGTGAAGAGAGAGATTTTCCTACACAGTACTCTTATTTACACCTTGGAAAAAAAAGCCTAGAAAACAGTATTTTCCTGAAATAATGGAAAAATCATTCATTCTAGTGTTTTCACTTTTCTCTCCTGACAACTTATGTCCTTGAAAACACTATTCTGGGATTTCCCCCTCAACCAAATGCTCCAGGCCTGGGTGGCTAAAGACAGTCCTCAATGAACAGGTGAAAAGGCGACTAAAATTTCAGAAAACCACTGGGTCAAAGCTTAGTATCAACTGAGATACATACGAATTTTGGTCCAGACCATATCTCATCGGGACGCTCACTAACGAATCAAAGAATCCAAAGTACTGGTGATTTTCATTTCTTTTTGACATATCCATCCAGGAAGGAGGCAAATTGAGAAAAAAAAAAAAATCCTCTTTTCTTTCCTCAGAGCCTGTCGTCCCTCCCTTTCTCCTTTATGCACACAAAATATATATATTCGACTTCCTTTCCAATGTGTTCAGTTACAAAGAGAGATGTAATGAAGGCGCTCTGTGAATGGGGTTGCCATGGAGAAGCTGTTCCAGGTAAAGAATAGACACTCCAACTACAGAAAAGTGGCATGTAACTTGTCAGCGGAAATGCTGCAGCAACCCCTGAGAGATCGTAAGTTCTGCCCCCACTAATTTAAATACAACATGATTCTGTGGGTATCTAGAATACACCCTGTCCTTTTGTGAGGATGCCTTGCTTTACAGAAGAACTGTGTCCTGACTCCGTGGATTTAAATCAAAGTACATTTCAAAAGCATATACACGGTGTCATATTTAATAGAACCCTAATGGCAATCCTTTGTTTAAAGATTTTTCCCCTCCTAAATAGGGTTTCAAGGTATTGGGTTTTCTTACAGTGGGGTAAACTGTTGAACTCTGTCTCCTGATCTTCCCTAGTGTGAGGAAAACATAGATCCATCATGTGCTGCCTTAGCTATACTTTCTCTCATTTTTAAATTGAAGTAGAGTTGATACACAATATTATTATATATGTTACAGATATACAATACATTGATTCACAATTTTTAAAAGTTATATCCTGTTTATAGTTATTATAAAATATTTGCTATATTCCCCATGTTGTACAATATATCCTTACAGCTTATTTCACACCTAATAATTCATACTTCTTAACCTCCTGTGCCTGTGCCGCCTCTCTCCCCTTCCCTCTCCCACTGTAACCACATTTGTCTCTCACTCTTGAGGGGCATTAGCCTAAACCAGAGCAATATATACAAGCTCACCTTTCTGAAATCCAATCTCTCTGCTGGTTGAGACTTATTGAAAGAATATGTAAGCAAACTTCAGTTCCTTTATTACATTTCAGCATAACTGCCTGAGTTTTAGTGAAAGGAAATATATTTATGTACACATGAGATACACACTTACCCTCCCCCCAAATATGTGTGAAATATCCACCTGTAGTCATGCCTACATGACTGTAGGCTGTAGTCATGCCTACTGAAGCGACTTAGCAGTAGCAGTCATGCCTACAGTTGCCTAAATAAAAAATGAAAAGAAAAATCCTGATAGATTGAAAGGAAAGAGGAAACCATCATTGTATTTTAACACAAACCATGTACTGCTACTGCTAAGTCACTTCAGTCGTGTCCGACTCTGTGCGACCCCATAGATGGCAGCCCACCAGGCTCCCCTGTCCCTGGGATTCTCCAGGCAAGAACACTGGAGTGGGTTGCCATTTCCTTCTCCAATGCATCAAAGTGAAAAGTGAAAGTGAAGTCGCTCAGTCATGTCTGACCCTCAGCGACCCCATGGACTGCAGCCTTCCAGGCTCCTCAATCCATGGGATTTTCTAGGCAAGAGTACTGGAGTACAAACCATGTAAATAAACTGCTATCCAGCAAGCTCAAATGGTTTCAGCCCTATGAGTCAGCTTCCAACTCTGAGCATTCAACAGATACCACTGAAATTTCTTAAACATCTACTACATTCTAAGAACAAGGCTAGATACTATATATTCATAACTGAATTTGCTCATCAAAAATAAGAAAATAGAGACTTAGAGTGGGTAAGCAATTTGCCCAGGTTCTTTCTTTCATACCGTAGCCACAGAGGGTTTAAACCAGGGTCTTGAAAATCCAGAGTCTGCGCTTCTTCTTCCATGCTGCCTGGAAATCAGGAAATGCCAAAATTCAAATGCATAACCTCGGTCATGTAAAGTACATGGTCACTGAACCCTGGAACAATGTCAGAAAAGAAATTATACTTTTTTTTTTTTTGGCCAGAGCTAGGTATCCAGGAGATATGTTTTGGTTGATATTGATAGATGACCACTGAAATCCATCCACCCTCCTCTTAAATAAGAGGTGGCAATGTGCCCAGATAAACAACTGTATTAGCCAGGCTATCTTACAAATATATGTGCCTCAGTTCAGTTCAGTCGCTCAGTCGTGTCCGACTCTTTGCGACCCCATGAATCGCAGCACGCCAGGCCTCCCTGTCCATCACCAACTCCTGGAGTTTACCCAAACTTATGTCCATCAAGTCGGTGATGCCATCCAGCCATCTCATCCTCTGTCGTTCCCTTCTCCTCCTGCCCCCAATCCCTCCCAGCATCAGAGTCTTTTTCATTGAGTCAACTCTTTGCATCTGGTGGCCAAAGTATTGGAGTTTCAGCTTCAGCATCAGTCCTTCCAATGAACACCCAGGGCTGATCTCCTTTAGGATGGACTGGTTGGATCTCCTTGCAGTCCAAGGGACTCTCAAGAGTCTTCTCCAACACCACAGTTCAAAAGCATCAATTCTTCGGCACTCAGCTTTCTTCACAGTCCAACTCTCACATCCATACATGACCACAGGAAAAACCATAACCTTGACTAGATGGACCTTTGTTGGCAAAGTAATGTCTCTGCTTTTGAATATGCTATCTAGGTTGGTCATAACTTTCTTCCAAGCAGTAAGCATCTTTTAATTTCATGGCTGCAATCACCATCTGCAGTGATTTTGGAGCCCCCCAAAATAAAGTCAGACGCTGTTTCCACTGTTTCCCCATCTATGTGCTTAGGGAAATGTAATTAGAAGATTTGGGTAAGCTTTTCAGCAAAGGCTTTCAACAGGGTTCTATTTGACGGACATGTGCCCTTTTAGCTTTACTTCCTGCCTTGTTCTTACTGTGTTGAATACTCATCCGATGACTGAAAGCTGAGCCACAGTCATAATTATATGGCAACTCAGAAGCCAGAGGCCACACAAAACCTGGAGACAAGTACAGGCTTCAAGTTACACAAAAGAAAATTACCTATATCTTATTCTAAGACACTATTATTTGGGGTTTCTGTTATACAAACTCAAAACCAGTCCCAACTAAAACATATCCTGCTAGGAGAGAAAAAAGGCAGGATTTATGTCCCTGTCTTCCCATGATAATTACCTTAAGGTTGGAGACCCTGCTCTTACATTTACTTTTATATCTTCTCCTCATCATTTGGACTTTCCATGTAAACAACATGAGGTCTATGGTTACTTATTTGCTTAAACTAAGTAGATATCTTAGAAGAGGCACCAAGGAAGGTCCATCTTTCTTAATGTCATTTTTAAAGCTAAATCCAGTTTAAATGAACTATAAAAAAATTTATTCTGGAGAGATGCCAGCAGGCCACTTAGACTGACTGACAGCAAGAACCAACTGTTCTTCAACCTGAAGAAAACAAAAGAAAGTGAAAGTGAAAGTTGCGTCTACCTCTTTGAGACTATATAGTCCATGGAATTCTTCAAGCCAGAATACCAGAGTGGGTAGCCTTTCCCTTCTCCAGGAGATCTTCCCAATCCAGGGATCGAACCCAGGTCTCCCACATTGCAGGCAGATTCTTTACCAGCTGAGCCACAAGGGAAGCCCAAGAATACTGGAGTGGGTAGCCTATCCCTTCTCCCGTGGATCTTCCCAACCCAGGAATTGAACCAGGGTCTCCTGTATTGCAGGCAGATTCTTTACCAACTGTGCTATCAGGAAACCCAAAATCAAATTTGTCCCTCCAAGTGACAGTGGCTCACAAAGGAGGTCTGCGGGTCTTTAGATTATACTTGCAAAGCAGCATCTTTTTGTACACACATCAGAGGTGTTTTCAGAAACTCATCCTATTAAGAATTTGAATGCCACTTGAGTGTGATCTGATTTCCCCTCTTGTTCCTGTATAGAACTAAGTCCTTGTTCCACTTCAGAACAGCAGATCTATTTGCTGTTGAAATCTCCAAATCCCTGTCCTAGTTTGCATTCTCCCCCTTTCCTTCTGTACATGTCATTCTAGAAGGCTTTCCTCTACAGCTATAGAATCTTCTCTAAAGCCAGCCTCGCCAGTGGTAATGGAAACCCAAGAAGATGACCTCATGCAGTTGATGGGAGGATTAAAGGTCAGATTTGAACTTGCTTGGCATTGAATCTGCTACATGAGATGTTTTCAAACAGTAAATATTGGTGGCCTTGATTACATGAATCAATCAAAAGTCAGTTCCATTTTAGCTCCCTTTATGTCTATTGATTAACCAATCATAGAGTTTCCTGCTAGTTATCATCATGAATTGGCCATTTCAACTAATTTTCACCTCTGTTCTGAGGTCAAGCCTGAATCTGACACGCTACAAGAGGCCAGTCCTAACCACTACAACCTCAGAAAAGTCTCCATTCCTTCTGTTCCTAATTCTTTGTCCAATCAATTGTATTTTTACTTAGAACTGTCATTTACCATGTGAAAATCACTTTCCATCATCTAGTTTCTAAGATCTTTAAGAGCAAGGACTGTGTCTTCCCTGTCTTTGATTCCTGCTTGTTGGCATGGTGTCTGATCCCCCTAATAAACTTTTGTTATCTTGACTGTTTGCTCTTGGATCTTAGTTTCTTGGAAGTTGGGAACTAGGTAGCCACTGTGATAAGGAAGAAAAAACACACAGGGTCCGAAGAAAGTCAGTGTTAACTGCTTCCTAAATCATATTTTGACTGCTTAGTACAGTCCAGATACTAGGTTAAATGTTTTCTTTCATATGTTGCTTCTCAGCAGATATGGAGGTTCTGTAAGTATTTCTATTTCACAGATGAAGATACTGAGGCAAAGAAACTAAGTAACATACCCCAGTCCACATCTGGTAGTGGCAGAGCCAGAACTCTCAAGCAGGCCCTTGGGCTGTAAGAACTGAACTCTAACCACAAAATTACAGTGACTCTAAGATGCGAACTTGCTGAAGGTTCTGTGCAGCCCAGGCCCTGCAGTGGGACTCATGACCCATCCAACACAGCTTGGTCAGTAGTCATGCCTGTGCTTGATTTTTGTGGATTTAACAGCTCTCTTGTGTGAATGTAGCCTGGCAGGCTACAGTCCATGGGGTCGCAAAGAGTTGGACAGTACTGAGTGACTAACACGCACACACACACACACACACACATGTGCACGCTCAGTCAGTAAGTCATGTCCGACTCTTTGTGACCCCATGGACCGCAGCCCTCCAGGCTCCTCTGTCCATGGGATTTACCCGGCAAGAATACTGGAGTGGGTTGTCATTTCCTTCTCCAGGGGATCTTCCCGACCCAGAGATCGAACCCACATCTCTTAAGTCTCCTGCATTGGCAGGCAGGTTCTTTACCACTAGTACCACTGGAAAACCCAATAGCTTACAGCAGCAGCTAAAAAGTTTCCTTAATCTACCCCAGAGAAGCACTAAAAAGTAAGGAGCAGATAACTAAGCTACTGACAAAGGGCAGTAGCATGATGGTGAGAATTCTAAAAATAAAAATAAGGATGCAGGAAGGGGGAGACTCAAAGGTAATTAATTTAAGCTCTTCTGCTGGGGAGAACAGAGGTCAACTAAATGGCTAACCAGTTCTGACCGCCACCTTAAAGTCATATTCTCCTTTTGGGGATGAGTGTGTGATTTTAAGGGTGATTGTTGAGAGAGACTTTACACATTACTGAGAGTGGAGGAGAATGTGGGATCCCCTAGGAGGAGCTATAATAGAGCCACTGATGAGTAAGGAAAAAACCACCACTTAAAGATGGTTTCAAAGATCACATGTGTGACCAGTCATATACAGTGCAAGCAATGATCTTGGGAGAGCATAATTCAGCAATTCATTCATTCTACATGGATTTTTCCCTAAAGTATTTATTAAGAGAACTATGTGCCATGTGTTACACAGCACTCAGGATGAAATGGTGAAGAGTCGGAAAAGGTCTCTGCCTTCATGCAGCTTGCCTTTTATTTGGAGAGGTTGATAACCAACGAGATGACTAATGGATGAAGACATGGACTGTGTTACGAAGGAAAGGGACAGTGTAATGGGCTAGAGTGGGTGCGGGTATGTTGCAGGGAGGGTTTGTGGGGAAGGTAACATTGAAGCTGAAACATCCAGGATGAGATGGAATCATCTCTGCAAAGAGCTGGTATGGAGAGAACCTTGGAAGCAGAGGGATCCAAGGCAGAAAAGAGTTCTGATGCACCCGAGGAAGAGAAATGTGAGTGAAAAGAAAGATAGTAGGGCCAGGAAATTGACAGGAAAGAGTTGCAGATGGACAGGAGCCAGACAGGATGAATTTGTAGTCCAGGGGTTAACCTTGGGGTTATATTTAAGAAAAGGGAGTTTTAGAGGGTCGTATGGGAGAACCAGATGAGCTAGAGGAGGAGACAGCAACCCACTCCAGTATGCTTGCCAGGAAAACCCCATGGACAGAGGGGCCTGGTGAGCTGAGGTCCATGGGGTCACAAAGAGTCAGACATGAGTTAGTGACAAAACAACAACAGTGGGAGAACATCATGACGTGCAGTGGATTGCAGTTCAGTTTCTGGGTAAAAAAGGAAGAAGAGAAACAAGGAGGCTCGTTAGGAGGCTGAGGTGGAGGCCCAGGCGGTTTGGGCGAATGTGGCAGCAGCAAAAATGGAAATAAATGAAAAAGTTTGAGTTGTGTCTCGGAGAAGGAATAACTTGTACCTTTTGCCCAAAGGCTTCACTGCTCCAAATGTCAGCAGCAAACTTCTCTAATGCCTAAAATTTGGGGAATTAAATAATTAAAAAGATAACGAGTTTTGTTCAAAACTAATTCAAGATAAAGATATTAAGTAGTTTCTCTTCCAGCCTCAGCTTCCCACATGAATGGCTGCTTTGTTGTAGGCCAACTTTTTAACCTCACTGAAGCTCATCGGGCTCTATATCTACAGTTCTGGCTACCTGGTAGGGTTGTTGTGAAAATTTAATTAATGAATAATAAAGTAAAAGTCGTTACGCCCCTATCCCAGTATTTCCCAAACTGGAGAATATGTGCTCAAAAGATATGAAAATAAGCATTTGATATTCAAATACCCTTCTAGACTTCTATATTGCAGGATTTATCAGGGCCTTTAATGCATTAATGCGTATGGCTTTTTAGTGAATTAATGAATCACCAATAGAATACTGTATTTCCTACTTACTTAAAGAACGAACTCTTTTCTTTCAAACCACCTGATTAGGGATTTTGTAGAACACAGTTTGGCAAGCATTGTATTAATATTATAGAGATGTAAAAGATGTTATTGAGACAGCAGGAGAACTTCTAAAATTAAAAATCTTCCAACAGAGAAAATATGTTGCACTTACATTATAATTATCAGTCCTTTGGATAATAATTACCAGGCTAGGGGGTCAATATCTTGCTTAGGCACCAAAAACATAAAATACCCATTGCAGAACAAAATGAAAAGTGGGGCTTAGGTAAGACATCTTGGGAACACAGTATTCCTGACTCTAACAAGAAGCCTATGGAGTAGCCATTATGATCCCCAAATAACAGATGAAAAAACTGAACCTGGAAGCGGTTGAGTTACATGCATAAGTTCATCCAACTGATGGGTAACCATCATGTGTGCTTCTAAGCATTATACCCAATGGCTCTTTTTAAATGCTGGGATGAGGTATAGCAGTGGTTAGGCTAGTATGACCTCTGTCCTAATCCTAAACACAAGTAGAGGCAAGAGCAGAGCAAAGCAGTCAAAGCGTTTAAATCCTGGCTTTACCACTTAGTAACTGTGTGATGTTAAGTGAGTTACCTAACCTCTCTGATCCCTGGCTAACTTATCTGTACCTGACAGATGACAGCAAAGATCCCACCCACCCTAAGGTTTGTCATCAGGATGAAATGGAACAGTACAAGTCAAATACTTAGCCCAGCGCCTGGAAAAATAGGAACACCTCTTAAATGTGTGATCTTATTATTTTGTACAATATCATTTGTATAGTATGATATTTTTGAGGAGAAGATGCTCCTAACGGAATACTGGTTATCAAAAGATGAGGATAAGTCGTGCTCCCTTCAGAGTTTTGATTAGCTTGCTGTATTCTGTCAAGGGCTTCCCCAGTGGCTCAGTGGTTAAAAAAAAAATCCGCCTGTCACATAGGAGACAGGGGTTTGATTCTTGGGTCGGGAAGATCCCTTGGAGGAGGGCATTGCAACCCACTCCAGTATTCTTGCCTGGAAAATCCCATGGAGAGAGGAACCTGGCAGCCTTCAGTCCATAGGATGGCAAAGAGTTAGACATGACTGAAGCAACTTAGCAGGCAGGCAGGCATTCTGATGTCAAAGTGCAGGCTTAAATGACAAAAGACAAAAGCTGCACATAATCACTTAATCTTGGGAAACTACTTTTTTCTAGAAGTAAACTTTAAGTAAAAGCCTTTATTTTTCTTTTCTTTTTTCAACGCTGGGAACACTTGGTTTAGGGTTAATTCACTGAGCCTGAGTTATATGAAGAAAACTGAGTTAAGGACATAGCTACTGAATGGCTAAATGATTCCTGAGGTACTGGTCTAAGTATCACACATCTCTTCTCCATGGAATGGATCTACATCATATCAGGTGGGGATAAGAACAGGGAGGACAGATAATGAGACTTGCTAGACAATTAGGAATGATATCTGTGCATGTGTGGGGAGGAGGGTCTGCTCTGACTATGAAGAAAGCTGCTGATTTCAAATCACACTTTATTCTTGACTTTGTTAGATCTACATGAAACCAGTTTTGACCTTTAAAACACAATATCACCTTGCTCACAATCCTTCTGTAAGTAGCTTGTCTACCTAATGAAATTGCTGCCTGGCTAACAAAGTTGTGGTTGAAGTCCTGCCTGTTAGTCATTAACTTTAAGATCTGAGCACAGCTTTCTATTCATTACTGCTGCTATTCATTACATCCTGCTGCTAAGTCTCTTAGCAGCAGGATGTAGGGTCTTGCTTAAAACTGAATTTGGAAGGTCTTGGATCTTGATGAATTTAAACTGAAGCACAAGATGCGGATTTGGATAAAGACTACGTGAAATTAAGTGTCTGGCCTCTGGAGTCAGCCTACCTGGGTTTGAGTCTTGGCTCCACTGTTAACTGTGTGACCTCTCTAAGTCTGTTTGTTCAGCTTGAAAACTAATTATAATAATATAATGATAATTATTATAAAAATGAATCCTTCAGTGAGTACTTATAAAAATTAAGAGAAACATGGTTCCTGGATTATAAATATTAGCTATGACTACTGTCACCACTATCGCATCACCATCACCGCCACTGTTACCTCCACCTTCAGCACCGCCGTCGTTCCCTCAGCATCATTATCACCACAGTCAGTAGCACCATCATCACCACTACCTTTATCATCACCACCCTCGTCATTAGCAAAGGCAGTAGCAGCAACAAAAACACCATGGTCCACCCAAGCCCATAAGCGGAGTTCTTTAAGATCCACTTACTGTCTCTACTTCACCATTATCAGCAGCAACAAAAATGTCATGTACACCCAAACCCATTAGTCCAGGTTTTTAAGACCCACTTAATGTCTCTTTCTTTTCTACTTGAGTCCAGATATTTTCCTTTTCTCTCATATCCATCGCTCAAGTTTTCCATCTTACAACTAAAAGCAGCTTTCAAAGCTAACAAGACATTAAGCAAAAGCCACTGGGGCAACTAGCTGAGGTCTTTAATACTTCCCGTTTTTGTCTCTTTTAGGTAGCTTAATTCAAATGTCCTGCCCTTAAACCATTTTTCTGTCTGTCTGACATTGTCAATGGCCTTAATATTTCATTATGAACCACTAAGTAAAACTCATTCTTTTTTAAAAAATCTATTTATATAGACTTCTTCCTTCTCTTTAGTGATCCAAAGAGTCACAGGCATGAGCACTAACTCTAGACTTCTAATCAGTGAAAGTTGCTTGTGGTCTGATCAAGTCAGAAGTCAGTTAATAAAGCTCATTCATGAGTTTTTCAGTTTGTACTAATTGTTTTTTCAGTGAAGTCCTGTTGTACACATTTTGTATTTTCAGGTGTGGTAGTTATATCATGGTTTGAAATCAATATGCAAAAACACTGAGTTCATCAAATTCTGCAGATTAAATGTTCTAAAATTCAAATCTCCCTTTAGAAAGGCTGCGGTTGTGAACTTACTGCATTGAGGAGTTCATGCAAATGAGTTCATGTAATGAAGTAGGAATATGACACACTGAAGAATATTCTACTTTCTCAAGTCAGCCTGGGAGGGCTCTGTGTTCTTATTGTTAGCAAGTGAGGTGTATGGTCAAACAAGCTCCCATATAACATGATGCTCCTTGCATTATAACCTCCTGGCATCCAGACATTGCCCCGTGGTGTAGTATTGACTGTACATATGGTCTATAAGCCCCTTCTTATAAGGTTTGCATCAAACAGTTCACCATTATCTGTTATCCCAGCCTGGAACAGGGTCTATAAAAGACCAATGAATATTTGCTGACATGTAAAACATTTTTATCTTTGAAAAATATACATTTTTTGTAAAGCTAGAGAATCACTGAACTGATCACTTTTTCCCTTCAGGATTGCAGAGAAAAATGATGTTTTCCATGAAGATATAAGAACCCTCCAAGGAAGGTTTTGACAATCAGTTGCCATGCTTATGGTACAGCATTTAGTAAATAAGATTGCATGGTACCCAACCTACATGCTCACTATCAAGTACTAAGAAGCATGTTGATTTATTTGTTCATTGACTCAATCACTCAACTAGCATTTACTGAGTGTCTAGGCTGTATCAGACTCCACTCTAGGCACTAGAAACCACAGCAAAGAAGGGAATGGAGTATACAGGGGATTTGCACAATGATATTGGTTTTGGAATTAGGGTTTTAGAAGAGGGCATGTCTTAGTGTGGGTCCCAGAAATCAGTGGCTGAGACAAGCACTTATGTGCAAGTTGTTTACTTAGAAGGCAATTCTATAGACAGGAGGGAGAGAACAGGGAGAGTGATACAGCGAAGGGTAAAACCCAAGATGAGGGAATGTTTTGAATGCCTTTGTTGTAGGAGAAGGTACTCTGAAGGCACCTTCTAGGACTGCCCATCTGGAGGGTGGGAAGTATCCTTTTTGGTTAAGGGTTTCTTTGAGGCCACTTTCACACATAGGCTCTCTCAGCGTTGGAAAAGACCTCGTAGCAGACAATCTGAGGGCATCTGAGGCAGGTGCTGCTGGCACGAAGTGAATTTGGGACCTCAAGGCAATGCCCACCACAGCTGTGGCTCAGATGAGAGGTAAGCTGAGGGAATGAGACATGAGATGCCAAAGGCAGAGTGACAGTCACCCTTTTACAGAAATTTTAATAAGGGCCTGCCTCTCTGACAGGCCCTGTGCCAGGATCCTGCATGTGAGCTGAAAAACACAAAGGGCTTCAGCATTTAGATCCCACATGTCCACAGACAGGGACCATGTTTCTCTTGCCCATTTAGAACATCCTTCAGCTTATAGCCAAAGATCAAATAAACAGGTGTGGTGATCAGATTCACTTTTCAAAGCACATTAAGTGCTAATTTTTCAAAACAACAACAACAAAATGGTGTTAAAAACAATAGCAAGAATAACAATAGTAGCACAATTTACTCCCTCAGATGCACGAGGCTCTGATCTAAGTGGTAAACCTAGTTCATCTCTCTTAATCTTTCCAATAATTCAGTGTCAAAGATACCATTGTTATCACCCCCATTTTACAGATTAGGCAACCAAGGCACAACAAAATTTTAAGATACGCCCAGGGTGAAACAGCTAGTGAGATGGAGGACAAAGACTCACGCCTACCAGTCAGATTTCAGAATTCTTACTCACCACATCTTGCAGTCTGTCTCAGCCTAATGCAAAGATCAGGCATCACTCCTATTCCAGTCATCTGCATCTCTTCCCTGTCTGTGTCCAGCATGCAACCAAGAGTTCTCAGATATCACAAAAGCCTCAGTCAATGCTTGGTGGAGGAAGAATCAGTTTGTTTTTATTCCAGAACTGAGAGGAAATGGAGAGCTCATCAACTGAGACCCTGATCCCAACCTTTCACCCCTTATTCTTACCCTCATATCCATATTAACAGATGCTACCAGGTAGCACAAATTCTGCTCTTTGGGGTAGTGACACATCATCGCTGGGTGGTGACAGACCAGGTTCCACAGTCCCTGTTCAATAGCAGGGCTGGGAGCTCAGGATCTGGACTCACATTTCCTGGGTTCAAATCTTGATTCATGTAAGTTCTGCCAAGCACTGGTCTCCTCACCTGCAATATGGACATTGTAACAGTGCCTAAAGTCTAGAAAATATTTCAAAATTCTATAGCACAGTGTCTTCAACATGGAAACCATTGGATATTGTCATTATTTGCTCCACTGCCACACATTCTTTGTGAAAGGAGCCCTTGCTCTTAACTTAGTGACTCATGTCTCCATTTAAGATTTTGTGATGCTGTTGACACCCTTCCCTCACAAGTACACATATACACACGATTTCATCCAGTCTCAGAGACATCACAACTCACTAAGTATCCCCATGGTCCACACAGGGTCATCTCTAGGTGGAGCCTGTGAAGACATTTCCAAAGGAAATTTTACCCAAAGAGGTGTTGGAGAAAATATAGGGGGACCAGAGTCTGCAACTGCGAAGAGCTGTGGGAACACAAAAGGGAAAAAAAGAGAAGAATCTTCTCTCATTTTTTAACCTTTACTAATTATAAAATCCTTATTACCAGTGAGTGGTGAAGCTTACAGCCAGCACAATTAAAATTTTAATTAATTAAGCCGAAGGCAACATTAACTTATACTTAAAAAACCCTTTATACATAGTGATTAACATAGGTCAGCAAATCAGCAAATATTGCAAGGATTTCAAAACTAAAAGGACAACAATCCTCACACTTGTCCAATAGTTTGACTTAAGGAAATCATGACAAAACCAAGAGATCTCAAGGACAGTGATTCCTAAAGTTTCTAGTGAGTGAAACACATTTTAAAATGTTGTTCTTTATCAGAGTACAAAAGTAGTGTAAATGTTCTTATAGCACAGCTGGTTAAGAAAGCAAAGGTTGCCTATTATAAAATCTACAATCAAATATCAGATGGACAACTATATGGATTTAGAAATATTTCCAGTAGATACACCACTGAACTAGCTGATTATTAAATCAACAACAGACCAAGCCATTGCATTAATTGAGAAGAGATGAACACATGCTGAATGTAATAGATTTAATCGTTGGTCTATTCTATCATCAAGAACAGACCATCTGCCATTTCAGACAAATAAAGATGTCTTCACCAGATCTGAAGCTGACCACAAACATGACTGTCCACCCTAATGTTTTGGGCATACAATACTAAGTTCTGAATCATCTCAGGCAGGATTCCTCTAGGTCTGGGCAAGCTGTGCAACAGGAAATGACTGTTTTCCATTCTTCCCATTGTTCTCTTCAGAGTCCTTCATTTATTTCTTCCTGTTAGACAACATCCCTCTCAGGTAGTCTGGGAAATAATCAAATTATGTGGAGCTTTTGGCACACCTTTAAACAGTATCCTAAAGGCAGCAGCCCACTCTTCCCATGCTTCTGGTCAACCCTGCTCCTCTAACCATCTTAACTTCTCTGCACTCAAAACACATCTTTAGCACCTGAGGAGGTGAACCAGAAAATGAGCTTTATGGAAGGTTGAAAAGGGAGAAGAATAACACACCTTCCTATAGCAAGAAGAAACTCATGGGCAAGAGCCGTCTGGGGTAGGGAGGGGAGGAAGGAAGGGAGGAAAAAAGGAATAAATCTACAGAAATATTTTTGAAAGAGAAGGTTCTAAACCTTGCTAGTTTCTTCACTGCTATTTCCAGTAGGTCAGTACCCACTATTCAATGAGTCATGAAACTTCAATGAGACACATACACACACACACACCACATTATAAATGTCATGAAGTAAGTTATAGTGAATAAGAGCAGCTGAAATCCTAATATAAAAATAAATAAATTTCTCATTTATTTCATGTTCTGCTCATAGAATTTTAAGCAACTTGCTTTTTTCCAGGCTTTGCATTTTTACGATAAACACATAAACTATGCCAATGGCAAACTATTAGGTTTATCTTGACATTGGTTTTCATTAGAACATGGTCCTAAATTCACATTTAACTCATTTTCTCTCCTCACACAAGAGTAAGTGTTCCTGCCATGTGGATTCCTTAAACTGCATATTATGTTTAGCTCGGAATCTTCTCATTCTATTATCTTCATCTCATTTACAATTCTTTTCCAGTCTGTGCTTCTCCTGGGACATACATGATTATTTAATCTTTTCTAACTTACACTGCATAGAAGACAAAACTCCTTCTGGGCCAATGCATCTATAAATAGGATGAAATCTACACATGACATGGATAATTTCTTTCAGTACGGGTGTCATTGCCATGGAGGAGATGAAAACCTGAATGTATTGTTAAGTGGGAAATATTCAAAATTATTAGGTGAGGTAAAATATAGAGAGAGCCTAGAAAATAAATAATATAAAAATAATATAAAGAAGAGTTGTATCAGAGTACTGATACAGTAGGAGCATCGAAAATTCAATTTTGGAGTTAGATAAAATGACTCTTGAATTCCAGACTCACAACTTATTAGCACACTTCAGCTTTCTTCTTTACAAGATGGAGATAAAAAGAACACCTACTTCATGAGACCCCATAGACTATACAGTCCATGGAATTCTCCAGGCCAGAATACTGGAGTGGGTAGCTGTTCCTTTCTCCAGGGGATCTTCCCAACCCAGGGATCGAACCCAGGTCTCCTGCATTGCAGGCGGATTCTTACCAGCTGAGCCACAAGGGAAGCCCACTTCTTGAGATAGATGTGAATATAAAGGGACTACATACCTAAGTATATAGTCTTAGTGTATGCCTTTAGGATACTGTTTAAAGGTGTGCCAAAGGCTCCACATAGTTTGACTATTCCCCAGGCTACCTGAGAGGGATGTTGTCTAATAGGAAGAAAGGAATGCTTGGCATATATTGCATGCTCTAGAAACATTAGTTGGTATTTTTACAGATACAAAGAACCAACATATAAACATCTTGCAATTAATTTTCCCGCTATACTTCCAAATGATTGCTTGCAAAATTCAGGCCTATATAAAGAATTAAGCTTCTCAAGTAAAGGACACTCCATTTACACTTCACTGTCATTTGTTGTTAGAAATCACAGTGTACGCTGTATTTTAATTGATCTAGATGACAGAGTTATAATGTTGCACAAAATAGTAAATTATGTCCATTTGTGATAATATTTTTATGTTCAACCCTGAACAGTGCCTCATTTTGACAGAAAAAGAAAACATGTGATTATTGAATTAGGGGCACCATGGAGAACTTTGTAGCCCAGCTGGTTCATTCGCACTCCAAACACATACTGTTCTTACTCAATTACAGCTCGTACATTCAGTTCAAGAGCGTTCTTCAAAAACCTTGTTAGTGAACTTCAGATTTCTTGGAACACCAAAAATAAGCTTGCATATGTGAAAGAGCCACTGACACGGAATAATGAGTTCTGCTGGGGTTTTTAAAAACAGAGGGAAGCATTCTTATTTTTTCCCCATCATTTAATAATTATCAAGCCGGAATATCCTGAGTTCACTTATATGAGGCCCCAGTTCTAAAGAGGGCCTCTCTCTCTCTCTCTCTCTCTCTCTCTCTCTCTCTCTATATATATATATATATATATATATTCAGTTCAGCTCAGTTCAGTCGCTCAGTGTCTGACTGTTTTATATATATATATATATACACACACACACACACACACACACACACACACACACACACAGACTCACACACACCCACTCATGAGCAACATTTGAAAATTCTATTGATAAATTGTATCCTTTGAATAATTAGGATGAAATACATTATAGAAAGCATTTTTAGCCTACAGCCTATAGAAACATTATTAGCAAGGGAACTAAAATATACTTCTCTTTATTAAGACTTGGAGAATTTACATGCTGGCTTGTTATTGCAACTCTGCTGACTCAGTAATGGAAATTAGCTGAGACAAAACAAAGCTACTGGAAGAAAGAAGAGACTATTGACTCCATATAGGATTTGAATTTCAATTCAGCTCTCAATCCAAGTTACATATAAAGTTCTTAAATAGTCTTTAAGTAGCTTTTCGGGCATTTGTCAATAAAAGATTGAGGCAGACCCTCACATTCTCAAAGGTGACAGGTCCCTGGGAAAAGCGTATTACCCTTTCAGTACTTCATATAGTCATTTTCATTCTTTTAGGATAATTACATCTCCTGAAAATATCTATTACCATGGATTCTAGAATAATGATCCTCAAAGGCACACAGAAAAACATATTTCTTCCATGAGTTTCATAAAAGAGCAGACCCGTAATAAGTATATATGGCATGGAGACAGGAAGGTGGACAGTGGTGTCTTCAAATGGCCTTTTACCCCAAGGTTATCAACCTTACCTCAGGTATGGTGAAGCTGTATCATTTCTGTAACCCTCACTAGAGTAAACAGATGTAGACAAAAAGTTAAGTTTTGGAGACTTACTTTGAACACTGACTGGCAAAATTGTGGCTGCAAAAAGGGCTACTTGACTAGTCTTTACCCAGTCCCAGGTGTTGAGGATTTCACAGTTCTCCTAAAGGAAGAATGGATCAATCAAAAACTCCTACCAGATATTTGCATATGGATCTCCTCCCCTCATTGTGTTTTTTAACATGCCAATAGTTCTATAAACCTAAACATACCTTGTAGACTTGCAAGAAACTATGCATACTAAATTGCAAGGATGATCCTGAGTAGCCAAAATAATACTGAAAAGAAAAATATTGGAGGTCTCCCAATTTCAAAAGTTATTACAAAGCTATGGTGACCCAAACATTGTGGTGTTGGCATAAAAGCAGTCATACAGACCAAAAGAATAGAATAGAACACCCCAAAATAAACTTTTGTGTATATAGTCAAATGACTTTTGACTAGGGTGCCAATATTATTCAATGCAAAAAGGACAGTCTTTTTAATAGGTAATGTGGAGAAAACAGAATATCCACATGCAAAAAATAACATTTGGTCCTAACCTTATACCATATACAGAAATTAACTCAAAATGGATCAGACCTAAAAATATGAGCTAAAAAAATAATAAAGCTCTTAGAAGAAAACATGGGGGAAATTCTTCTTGACATTGGATTTGGCCATGATTTTCTGGATATGACACCAAAAGCACATGAAACGAAAGTAAAAACAGATAAATATGACTGCATAAAAATTATAAGTTGTGCATCAAAGACACAATCCACAGAGTGAAAAAGCAATCAGTAGAATGGGAGAAAATATTTAAAAATCACAAAAATATTTACAACCCCTGATAAGGGCTTTATACAAGGAATGTATAAAGGACCCCTACTAAAACAACAACAAAACAACTCAATTTTAAAATGTGCAAAGGTGTCAATTAGATATTTTCTAAAAGGTTTTACAATGGCCAATACGCATCTGAAAAGATACTCAATATTACTAATTATTAGGGAAATACAAACAAAAACCACAATGAGATACTGCCTCACATACATTAAGATGGCTACCAACTTTTTAAAAGACAGAAAGTAACAAGAATTAGTGGACTGGAAGAAACACAAGCTGGAATCAAGATTGCCGGGAGAACTATCAATAACCTCAGATATGCAGATGACACCACCCTTATGGCAGAAAGTGAAGAGGAACTAAAAAGCCTCTTGATGAAAGTGAAAGAGGAGAGGGAAAAAGTTGGCTTAAAGCTCAACATTCAGAAAACGAAGATCATGGCATCTGGTCCCATCCCTTCATGGGAAATAGATGGGGAAATAGTGGAAACAGTGTCAGACTTTATTTTTTGGGCTCCAAAATCACTGCAGATGATGACTGCAGCCATGAAATTAAAAGACGCTTACTCCTTGGAAGGAAAGTTATGATCAACCTAGATAGCATATTGAAAAGCAGAGACATTACTTTGCCAACAAAGGTCCGTCTAGGCAAGGCTATGGTTTTTCCTGTGGTCATGTATGGATGTGAGAGTTGGACCGTGAAGAAGACTGAGCACTGATGCTTTTGAACTGTGGTGTTGGAGAAGACTCTTGAGAGTCCCTTCGACTGCAAGGAGATCCAACCAGTCCATTCTGAAGGAGATCAGCCCTGGGATTTCTTTGGAAGGAATGATGCTAAAGCTGAAACTCCAGTACTTTGGCCACCTCATGCAAAGATGACTCATTGGAAAAGACTCTGATGCTGGGAGGGATTGGGGGCAGGAGGAGAAGGGGACGACAGAGGATGAGATGGCTGGATGGCATCACTGACTCAATGGACGTGAATCTGAGTGAACTCCGGGAGTTGGTGATGGACAGGGAGGCCTGGCATGCTGCAATTCATGGGGTCGAAAAGAGTCAGACACAACTGAGCAACTGAACTGAACTGAACAAGTATTAGTGATAGACTCTGGAATGCTTGTTTGCATACTGTTGGTGGGAAGGGAAAATGGTATATCTATCATGGAAAATGGTATAGAAATTCTTTAAAAAATTAAAAATAGGATTATCATATGATCTGGCAATTACACTTCTGATTCTCTACCCAAAAGAATTGAAAGCACAATCTCAAAGAGATAGATTTCTACCCCCATGTGCATAGCAGTGTTATTCATATTATCAAAAAGGTGGAAGCAACCCAAATGTCCATTGAAGGATGAGTGGATAAACAAAATGTGGTATACACATATGTGCTCAATCACTCAGTCATATCTACTCTTTGTGACCCCCTGGACAGCCTGCCATGGAATTTTCCAGGCAAGAATACAGGAATAGTTTGCCACTCCTTTCTCCAGGGGATTCTCCTGACTCATGCATTGAACCTATATCTCCTGCATCTCCTGCACTGGCAGGAGGATTCTTTACCGTTGTGCCACCTGGGGAGCCCATACACACATGAATATTATTCAGCTTGAAAAAGAAGGGAATTCTGACACATGCTATAAATGCAACATGAATGAACCTTGAGGACATAGTGCTAAGTGAAATAAGTCTCTCAACAAAGGACAAAGATAGCATGATTCCTCTTATGAGAGGTTCCTAAAATAGTGAAATTCATAGAGACACAAAGCAGAATGGTGAGAGGGCAGTAGGCTGGGGAGAGTGGGGAAAGCAGCATTGTCATTGAAATGACACTTGTCATTTCGTCTTTAAAAGACAAAAACGTTTTGGAGGTTGGTTGCACAACAGTGTGAATGTACTTAACATTGCTGAATTGCATACTTAAAAATGGTTTGATGGTAAATTTTATGTGATGTGTATTTTACCACAATTTAACAAAAATATATGTGTCACTTATGGAAAAATCAAAGGTCATTTAGACTGTATGAAAATTTCTATAATGCAGTATTAAAAACCTCTAAAACCTAACCTTTAAATTAAACTTTGATTCTACCATATTTTCTGGCTATTATCTAGTTTCCTATTTATAAATCAATAAAATAATAAGCAACTATAAACAAACATCAACTAACCTAGATTTCTTTTTTTAGTTAATAAGGAAGAACCAAGGAATACGGGGAAATGGTCTACTGTGCAAGTTTATCAACAGTTAATGGAATGACAAACCTAAAAATCAGTCCATGATATTTTCTGTTAGCCACCTGTTAAAAGATAATGCACTTCATTCCTGGATACTGATAACCTGTCATTAAATCCAGCTGGGATACTTGCCGCTGTAACACACCACATTGCATTCTTGGCTCTGCATTTAACCTGTAATCTGATACACTATTGCCACTCTCCTGAGAATGAAAGAGAGCTGAAACAAATCTTATGGTGTCTAATTAATGTACTCCTGAGTAGTTATGCTTAAACTGATTCATATACTCCCATATCTCATTGTACTTTAGCATAACAAAAACTCCACACTAGCTCCAAGGGAAATGAAGGGCGTTTAATAATACAATGAGGGGAGTAAGTTTTCTAAGAGAGACCACAGTATAATAAAAATGATTCACTAAGGGTATCTTGCAAAAATAAACTTATTTGGGCAAAATAAAGTTGCTTGGAGACACTGATAAATGATTTTTTCATTTATTCAATGTTCAACAGTTATGTAGGACTCACTATACTATAACTATTCTTCTTGGAGGAGGAAATGGCAACCCACTCCAGTATTCTTGCCTGGAGAATCCCATGGACAGGGGAGCCTGGCAGGCTACAGTCCATGCGGTCCCAAAGAGTTGGACACGACTTAGCAACTACACACATTCTAGATCAGGGATCAGCATACTGCTTCTGTAAAGGAGCAAATAGTAAATATCGCAGGTTTAGCAGACCAAATGGTCCCTGTCTCCAAACTATTCAGTTCTGCCTGTGTAGCATAAAGGCAGCTATGGATAATACTTAGATAAATGAGCAATGCTGTGTTCCAACACAACTTTATTCGTAAGGATAGGCAGGTGGGTCGAATTAGGCTCATGGGCCATAGATGCTAACTTCTGTTCTACATTTTAGGAAACAGTCCAGAGGACTTGTTTTCATGAAGCTTATATTCCACCAGAGAGACAAGGGAAAAGCAGGGGGGGGGGGGAGGGAAAGGAAGCAGGAATGCAGAAGAGAAAGGAAAAAAGGAAGGGAGGAAGAGACAAAGTGTGAGAGAGACACAAAGAAACAAAAAGGCTTCAAATAATGTTAAATAATATGGAGTTATTTCCTTTCAAAAATAGTTTGCTCCAATATCTTCCAAACTAAAGGTTTCGACCTGGCTACTTAATAGATTGTCAAAAATCCACATTACAGAAGTTCATCTGGAAAAAAAAAATTCATTCAATGGGTATAGGGTAGAGCTTGAGGAGGAATACTTTTCAGAAAGTTCTGCAGGTAAGATATCTGGTCAAACAACCTTTGTTTCTATAGGTATGGTTGAGAAAAATTATTAGTATTAATTTCAGTGATGGAGAAATAAGAAATAGCAAAATTGAATCAATGACCTATTAATGAATTAGCTTCCTCAACACACAAAGGACAAAATATGTGCACTGCAAACAGTTTGGCTGATAGAAATACGTACACTTCACTCATACAAGAAAACTAACTACATGTGCATTACATGTATGACATAAATTCCATGTTAGTATTTAAGAATTTCTCAGATGTAGACATTTTTATTGGAGGATAATTTTACACATCAATTATAGAGGGTAATTCATTCCCATATTTTATTTTTACAGGAGTGTTTTATGAACAATAGGACATGTGCTACACAAGTATCAGTATTACTAACAATTTTCAATCACCCTAGATATACTGAGCAGGCTTTGAATTACACAGATAAACAATGTTCTTGCCACAAAAAGATAAGATAGAGGAGCAGTACATGTGGAATGAACTGATAAGACATAGGTACCTTCTGATTTGGACTTCCCAGGTGGCACAGTAGAAATAAATCCACCTGCCAATGCAGGAGATGCAAGAGACACAGGTTTGATCCCTGGATCAAAAAGATCCCCTGGAGGAGGAAATGGCAACTCACTACAGTATTCTTGCCTGGAAAATCCCATGGAGAGAGGAGTCTGCGAGGCTACAGTCTATGGGGTCCAACAGAATGGAGCGACTGAGCATGAGCACGGGCCTAAGCACCTTCTGATCTGCATCCTCCTACGTTTGCTGCCGACAAGTCTGAAACTGACAGGCAGGGATGAACACACATGAAGCCTGACTCATGTCACTCAGAAAGCATGGAGCAAAGCACTCGAAGCGCACCTCAGATAATGTATGTTGTTGCTCAGATTACATCAAAACCTCAACCTGCTCCATTGGATGTCATTTCTCACTAATTTGGGGGCTCATTATCTGGATTGTGTGTCAACATTGGACTTCCTACAATACCAAAATCCGTGAATGCTGAAGTTCCTTATGTAAAAACACATAAAGGGGTCCATATTCCCTATTTACAGGTTCTGTATCTGCGGGTTAATTGAATCCTTGACTGTGAGGTGTCAATTGTACTAGCTTCTCCTTTAGCACTTAAAGTCCCAAAATTCTAAAGGAGGACTTAAATTCACCCGGTCAACCAAATTTTTGCTTCATAGACAAAATAGTTGTCATAACAGCAGGGGGGACAGTAGGGTGGTTGGATTTCAGCAACACATTCACACCTGCCACTCTTGAACTCCATCTCTCACATTTCAATTGTGAAATAGAACACATTCACAGCAAGTGCCTAAAACATTAATAAGTTACCATATAGCATGGCTTCATGTAAGTATCACTTAAGATAAGAAATAAAACTTTGCCAACATCTAAGAAAACTCCTGGGTACACCTTCCCAATTACAGCCCCTCCCTCCATGATAATTGTAACCACTGTTTTGATTTTTATACTTACCATCACTTTGCTTTTCTTAATACTTTGATCATCTATGAACTATAAATTATACTAGCTTGGTTTTGCTTATTTTTGAGGTTTATATAATTGGATGAATATATATAAACTATGGGGCTTCCCTGGTGGCTCATTTGGTAAAGAATCTGCCTGCAATGCAGGAGGCCCAAATCCCCTGGAGCAGGGAATGGCAACCCACTCCAGTATTCTTACTTGGAGAATTCCATGGACAGAGGAGCCTAGCAGGCTATACAGTCCATGGGGTTGCAAAGAGTCAGACATTACTGAGTGACTAACACACACACATATTTGTATATATTCTTCTAATTATGTAATATAATATATGGTATATATCTGATTTCTGCTATTCAATTCATCAAGTTTCTGCTTTTAACTATAGTTGCTTTTACCTATTTTTTTTCATAGTTGTATTCTATTCCATTGTAAAAATGTATCACTATATTTTTATAAATTCATGGATATTTGCATTGTTCTCACTTTAAGACTATTATACATTATGTTGAATTGAACATTCTTTTATATGTCTCAATATACACATACATGTTTTTCTTATCTAGAAAAGAAATTGCTGATTCACAAGATATTTTTATTTTCAATTTTGTTAGCTAATGCCAATGTGTTGGTCAAAGTGTTTTGTGTCAATTTACATTCCAACCAGCATCACATGAAAACTGAAGTTGTTCTGTATCTTTATCAGCACTGGCATTGTTAGTCTTTAATATTAGCTCTCCTGGTAGGGCTTTCATTGTGGTCTTGTATTTCCCTTAGTAATGAGATTGGGCATCTTCCTACACTTAATTGGTCATTCATTTTGCTCTTGTGTGCAGTACCCATTTAAGTCTATTGCCTTTTTTTTTCAGTTAACTGTTGCTGACAGAAAAACTATTCCACAACTTAGTGACTTAAAACAAACTCAAAGAAGGAATTTCCAGCATTTAACCGTGAAGTATAATATCTATTTGTGTTTCTGTTAATAGAATGTATTAAAGTTCTCTTTTATGTCTTAAGAATTTTTTAAACTATGAAATTACATTTAATTTTGTTTAGTTTCCTTGATGCCTGGATTCTTTCATCATGTATTTCAATCAAACATTCAGGAAAGAAGTAATAACAATCTTAAATTCTTTCACAAAATATTAAAGATTGCAATACTCATTTCCTTAAGGAGGCCTGTTTAGCCTGCCAAAACTCCCAAAGAGGGAATTACAGAAAAGGTAAATTATAGGTAAGTTACAATATAGATTCAGAAATTGTAAACAAATATTAGTAAACTGATTCCAGTCATGTATAATGCCATGCAGGTTTGTTAAGAAATTCAAAATTCCCTACGTTGATTGATTTTTAAGTGTAACATACCACATTAACAGAATAAAAGAGGGAAGTCATTTCAATTAAGGCAGGAAAGTGACAAACAAATGTTATTTCATAGTTTAAAAAATTCCTAGGAAATAACAAAAAGGGAATTTCTTTAATTTCATATAGCATTCACCTAAAACACAAGTAGATAATTTACTTACTTAACAGGAAGCAAGTTAGAACTGGAGATGGAACAACAGACTGGTTCCAAATCGGGAAAGGAGTATGTCAAGGCTGTATATTGTCACCCTGCATATTTAACTTACATGCAGAATACATCATGAGAAACGCTGGGCTGGATGAAGCACAAGCTGGAATCAAGATTGCCCGGAGAAATATCAATAACCTCAGATATGCAAATGACACCACCCTTATGGCAGAAAGTGAAGAAGATCTAAAGAGCATCTTGATGAAAGTGAAAGAGAAGAGGGAAAAAGTTGGCTTAAAACTCAACATTCAGAAAACTAAGATCATGGCATCGAGTCCCATCACTTCATGACAAATAAATGGGAAAACAATGGAAACAGTGGCTGACTATTTTTGGGGGCTCCAAAATCACTGCAGATGGTGATTGCAGCCATGAAATTAAAAGACGCTTATTCCTTGGAAGGAAAGTTATGACCAACCTAGATAGCATATTCAAAAGCAGAGACATTACTTTGTCAACAAAGGTCTGTCAAGTCAAGGCTATGGTTTTTCCAGGGGCCATGTATGGATGTGAGAGTTGGATTTTAAAGAAGGCTGAGCGCAGAAGAATTGATGCTTTTGAACTGTGGTGTTGGAGAAGACTCTTGAGAGTCCCTTGGACTGCATGGAGATCCAACCAGTCCATCCTAAGGGTTATCGTTCCTGGATGTTCATCGGAAGGACTGATGTTGAAGCTGAAACTCCAGTATTTTGGCCACCTGATGTGAAGAGCTGAGTCATTTGAAAACATCCTGACATTGGGAAAGATTGAAGGCAAGAGGAGAAGGGGACGACAGAGGATGAAATGGTTAGATGGCATCACTGACTCAATGGACGTGAGTTTGGGTAAACTCCGGGAGTTGGTGATGGACAGGGAGGCCTGGCGTGCTGCGGTTCATGGGGTCGCAAAGAGTCGGACACGACTGAGCAACTGAACTGAACTGAACTGAATGGTTAGATGCTGAAAACGTCCCCGTTAAGTTTGTTACCTTTTTGTACTCAGTTTCTACATTAATTAAACTCTAGTCAGAAGACATATACCCTATAACATAGCTTTTTTTTTTTTAATTTGCTGAAACTTACTTATTCTAAAATAATGTAAATATTATAACTGTATTACATGTGCTGGGGAAAAAAGGTGTTTCCTGCAGTTATTTGGTACAGTGTTAAAGAATCCACTGAGTTTTTAAAATCTTGTTTAGTTTTACTGATATTTTGTCTGCTTGTTATATTAGCTACTAAGCAAGAGGTATCAAAAATTTCCCCTATTCACCAAAACCCACTGATTAATCATAGGCCTCATGAAGAGTTGCAATAAAAAGTATATAACACCATCCAGGAAGAAACCTACTCTAAAATAAATTGAGCCTGCATCAAATCAACTCTCCAGGACTATCTACCAACTTACTGGGAAATGAAAGGTAGAAAAGCAAAGGTAAACAAGATTATGAAGAAGCAATTAGTCAAATACAGAATATGGGTGTCCCATAGGATGAAGGATGCATTTGAACAATGGCTTGGAAAACCAACAAAAAGGGCAAGAATGGTTCAAAATAGAATATATTTGAGACAAGATTTTAATTTTCCACTGTGATTTCTGCTTATAACTATAACCATCTTTCTGTATGTATTATTTCAGTGATGTTTCTAGCTGCACACAACTTTAGAACTGTTATATCTTCCTGGTGAATTGAGTGTTTTATTATAATACTGTTCCCCATTTTGCCTCTAGTAATGTTGTTTTATAGTTGGTTTTATATTTATGATATTACTATAGATACACCAGCTCTATTTAGTTAGTATTTTATAGAGTATCTTTCCTGTTGTTTTAGTAAAATAACCATCTGAAAATGACTGGCTTTTAATTGGAGCACTTACTGCAATTATTGGTATATTTCTGCTTAAATAATCTATTGTCTTGTTAATGTTTTAAATGTGTCCTGTTCTATGTTTTCGCTTTCTCTTTTCTTCTATGTTTATTTTACTAAGCTTTTTAAACATTGTAATTTTTGCAGTTATTATAATGGCTACCAGAGTTATTATAATGGATACATGTATTTTAACATATTAAATCTACTGTTAATTGGTAATTTAAATTACAATCTCTTCCCAAGGAATTCAAGAATTTTAGAACACATTAGCCCAATTGATCCCCACATAACCCATATGCTATAATTGCTATATATTTTAATTCTATATATGCAGTTTATATTCATAATTTATTTATTACTTCTCTCATCCTTTATTTTTTCTTATTTCTCCAACATTCTCTCTGGGAACAGTTTTCTTCTGTCTGTAGAACTTCCTTTAGCTTTTAGTTTGGGTATTATGTACAAATCACTCACTCTTTTCTATTAATATGTCTATTCTGTTTTCCTTTTGAAGGCTATTTTTATAGGCCATAGAATTAATGATTAGCAGCTTTTTTTTTTCTTTTGGTTCATTGAGGACATTATTTCATTGTTCTCTGGCTCCCATTATTTTTGTTAAGAAGTCTCAGTTCAATTCAATTCAGTCGCTCAGTCGTGTCTGACTCTGCGACCCCATGAACTGCAACACGCCAGGCCTCCCTGTCCATCATCAACTCCCAGAGTTCACCCAAACTCATGTGCATCGAGTCGGTGATGCCATCCAGCCATCTCATCCTCTGTCGTCCCCTTCTCCTCCTGCCCCCAATCGCTCCCAGCATCAGGGTCTTTTCCAATGAGTCTACTCTTTGTGTGAGGTAGCCAAAGTATTGGAGTTTCATCCTCAGTATCAGTCCTTCCAATGAACACCCAGGACTGATCTCCTTTAGGATGGACTGGTTGCATCTCCTTGCAGTCCAAGGGACTCTCAAGAGTCTTCTCCAACACCACAGTTCAAAAGCATCTATTCTTCTGCACTCAGCTTTCTTCACAGTCCAACTCTCACATCCATATGTGACCACTGGAAAAACCATAGCCTTGACTAGATAGACCTTTGTTGGTAAAGTAATATCTCTGCTTTTTAATATGCTATGTAGGTTGGTCATAACTTTCCTAGGAGGAGTAAGTGTCTACTGGTAGATATTTCCTGCCCAGAATGTGGCCCAGGAAACAGCAGCATATTAAATCTTGTGTACCTTGTTATCTTTGATCGTGCTATGGAAATTTTATTGCAAGTGTAATTTGTAGAAATAATTTCAGCTTTATAAATACCCTATATTTTTCTAGGAAAGATAATAATTTTTTTTTCAGCCTTATGTCTTGAACCTAGCAATTTAGGATCATGTTAATGCTAGTGTTAAGGACAGAGATTTTTGAGGCTGACTCAAGCAACTCATACTATGATACAGTCCCTGTGACATCAAGTTTACTTGTGGCTCATCTTCACTCCCAGGATGCCACCCTTCAGGATCCCAGTCCAAAGTAGAAAGGCTTTGTATGGACTCCATCCCTAGTGGGTTCTGGATTCCAACTTTTTCAATCTCTATTAGAAGTATTTCTCTGTCAGAGAACTTTCTGATGATGGCAATTTATCTCTTTCCATCACACTTCACAGTGAGTTCATCAGCAAGTCCTATGTTTTGTTTCACTGGAGAAACAGAGAACAGACCTATGGACATGGGGGGAGGAGAGAAGGGAGAAGCGGGGATGTATGGAAAGAGTAACCTGGAAATTTACAATACCATATGTAAAATAGATAGTCAATGGGAATTTGCTGTATGACTCTGGGAACTCAAAGAGGGGTGCTGTGACAGGCTGAAGGGTGGGATGGGGTGGGAGATGGGAGGTAGGTCCAGAAGGCAGGGGACATGGGTGTACCAATAGCTGATTCATGTTGGTGTATGGCAGAAAACCACAACATTCTGTAAAGCAATTACTCTTTAGTGAAAAAAAAAAAAAAACTGGAAAAATGTATCATTAATCTGTATCTGCTCCCAATCTGCAAAGCCCTCATCACCTCTTCTCTAAGCGGCCTCAGTATCATCCTACCTTGTTTCTACCCTTGTCTCCTGTGATCCATTCACCAAACATTTAAAATCAGCCACACAATTCACATAAACCAGATTATGATGCCCCAGTTAAACATCTCTAAGAGCTTCCCATTGAATTTTGAGTGCCTTGTTTCTCTAACGTGCAATTTTTTTACTTTGACCTTCAAGGCATTCCATGGTCTGGACCCTGCCTTTCTCTCTAGGCATACTAAAATTTTTTTTTTTTAATGAATAATCCAAATTAGTTCCTGCTTTAGTTGCTTTGTACTTGCTGTTTCCTTTTTCTGAAAGAGCAGTTTCCTCATTATATCTCCTCTTGGACCCTCAGTTTCTCCTTGAATGTTGCGTCTTACAAGAGGACTTCACTAAAAACAAACAAGAAGAGAAACCCAAGAGGCCCTCACTCACCATCCCGTTTAAGTCCTTCTCTCTCTGGACTCTTGTGCTTTGCCTCATTTAACTTCATTAATAGCATTTACCAATCCCTGAAATTATGCTTTTTATTCCATGCAACAAATTCCAGTCAACGATAATGTGAAAATACCTCTTTTTATATAGGGGAGACACTGTTGAAAATGTCATAATTGTTTATAAAACTAAGTCAACAAAAAGAAGGAACACATAAAAGCATGTGACAGAATGTTGGCATATAGAAGATATCTAAATACATTTGCTGAAAGTCAGAATATAGAGCCCTGTACATCATACATAAATCATTCATCCAGTCATGGTCTTATGAATTCATCCTTCCCTTTTATACTTCATTCCAAATCTCTCATTCAATACCACTCAATTTCCTCCCCAATAAAACAGAATTTTTTTCAACCCCTCCCCACAAGAATTAACTACTAGTAATATATCCAAAGAAACAGTCACATTAGTAAGCAAATAACTGACACAAAAAGTACACTTTGATAGGGGAAAAAAAAAGAAAAACTAAATATTCTCTTAGAGCTAAGTACATCAAAATGTATCTTAGAGCTTAATTATATGCTGCCTTGAGGAAGACTTTAAGATATTTTCATGGAAGAAGTTAATGATAAGTTTTTCACTGAGAAAAACTGTAGAAGTAGATGTATAAAATGATAAAGCTTTTATTTTTAAAATACATGTCTCTATATATGCATATATTAAAATATGTAACATATTACTAAGTGAAACTGCCACTGGGAAAAAATTATTTACTATTTCTATATCTCTGCTTTAATATTTCATTCTACATATTATTTTTTTATAATAATGAAAGACCAAAGAAACTACTCAGAAATTAAAAATATCACATCTCTTTTAATTTTGAACATCTCATTTAGCTGTATTTTTGCATCTTCATCTAATCAGCAATGACACTATTCTCAAGGTGTTAAAAATTACTAATACATTTGTAAGGTTTATGCTGTCTGGATTAATTTGTTCTTCCCACTTCATGTCTAGTCTGGTAAGCTCCTTCAGGAAACTTGCCACTCACCAATCAATGTTGTGATATCCCAAGCACAAATAGGTAAGGATGAATGACAGTCAGTGCATGTTGTAATGCTTAACTCTGTAAAAAATTTCAAATCAGTTATCTCTCCCACTACCTTACCTTGGCTTTATTACACTGGACATTCCAGAGAGAAGTTATCTAATTTGAACATACTTTAGTTTACTTTGAGGGGTTCTGAATCTTCTGATGCATTAGATAATACTTATTACAATAATACTTTTTACAAGTCAGTTCAACTGGTAAGCCTCACTTAAAAAAACAGCTCCCATTGCCCTTGTCTGAGCAAGTGTCTACATTTTGTTATACAAAATAAACACTTTAAGAAGAAAAACAATAAACTGTCATACACTGTCACATTCATCCCATAGAGTTATCTAATTATTTGCTAAAGGTGATTTTGCTTTTACTAACGCAAAATTCTTGGAAAAGTGGCCGGGAATATTGAAACACAATATGATTGGAAAACAAATCCAATCAGCCTGTTAATCTCTGTATTCCCTGACCCTTACACTTTAGCATTGAATCACCAGGGCTGGGCATGAATAGATAATTTGGTTCATAATAAATGGGCTGCAATAGTCGGATACAACTTAGTGACTAAAACCACCAAATGTTCAACAGAATTAGTATCCTAATGACTAAAACAGAATTATCCAAGGGCCCCTGTAAAATCAAGAAAATACAAGGAGTAAATTGAAACAGGTGCTAAATTATATGATTAAAGACTTTAGCCCTTTGAATTTGGATTTGAAACTAGACTTTGTTATTCGATGCTATTTTGTGAGTATCAGAAATCATATGAAATCAAACCACTCCTTGAAACTTGATAAACGTGAAGAATTCTGAGCTCTTTAATTTGATGTAAGATGTGGCATAGAGCAGTTCTGGCTTCCCTTACCCTACTGCTCTCCACCTGGTGCCCTTTCCCTATAAAGTCTCTTGCTTTGTCAGCACGGGTGTCTCCTCGGACAATTCATTTCCGAGTGTTAGACAAGAGCACAGTTTCGGGCCCTGGAAGGGGTCCGCCTTCTTGCAACAAATGGCGACACTGGCAGGGACTCTTCTTCGCTGAGACTGACATCCTGACCACTCAGGGTACTCAGGGGCCAGCTTGCCTGCCAATGGACCAGACCCAGTGGCCGCACCTGGGACCCTTTTGTCCCTGATCTCCTCCTGATGCAGACAACAGGCCAGAGTGCCCTGACTGGCCCCTACAGTGGATTGGTCTATAGAGAAGACAGCTGACCTGATCTCACCTTAAAATGATGCTCAAGCAGGAGAAACTACACTACACCAGGATGAGAAAATGATGACATCAGAGCTACGTAGACAGCTTGCCCAAGATGCTGGACCTGATTTTTATGATCATTTATGTTTTCTTGACTTCTTAGACCTCTGCATATAAATCAAATGCTTTTCTATCATAGGCCTGATTCTATGCTAGTTGAATCAGGGATTGGAGGCAGGAGGAGAAGGGGACGACAGAGGATGAGGTGGCTGGATAGCATCACTGACTTGGTGGATGTGAGTCTGAGTGAACTCCGGGAGTTGGTGATGGACAGGGAGGCCTGGCGTGCTGCAATTCACGGGGTCGCAAAGAGTCGGACATGACTGAGCGACTGAACTGAACTAAACTGAAGATGTGACATGTCTCTAAAAACTCATTTGATGATTTAATACCAACTACAGCTGCCTGGTAATTCAAGAATACCTTTTATACTCAAATAATTGGGGCAATGTGGAACGTATTGAAAGAAAATACTGCATATTCAGGTGCAGTGAAACATCTAGACTAATTCACGTTTGCAGTTTTATTTTTAAATGAGAGAGCGATAAAGAGACAGACAGAGATAGAGACAGAAAGAGATTCCCTCACCAAACTCTCAACTTCTCTTATACATTGTGACTGCTTTCATATACGTTTTCAGAAAAGTTTCTTTGCAAGAGAACCAAAAAGTATAAGACAGGTATTTTTCCAGAGGAAATCTGTTTTTTCCCTCAAAGTGAGACTTGGTGAGATATAATTTAGATACAATAAAAACTGCAACAGCTTGAAGTGTAATGTTCTATACATTTCAACAGAGGTATACATAGTATATTCTCATCACCCTAAAATTTCTTTGTGGTCCTTTGTAGTTAATCCTTCTTCCCTCACTCTTAGTCTACTTAGGCAAATACTAATTTTAGCTGTGTCCCTATAATTTTTCCTGTTCCATTCTTATAAAATGTCATCTTTTGTGGCTTCTCTCACTTAAGTCTAATGTTTTTTTAAAAAGCAATCATGTTATTGCATTTAACTGCAGCTTATTCCTTTTTGCTGTTGAGTAGTAGTATTTCATTGGAGAAGGCAATGGCACCCTACTCCAGTACTCCCACCTGGAAAATCCCATGGATGGAGGAGCCTGGTGGGCTACAGTCCAAGGGGTCGCTAAGAGTCGGACACGACTGAGCGACTTCATTTTCACTTTTCACTTTCATGCATTGGAGAAGGAAATGGCAACCCATTCCAGTATTCTCGCCTGGAGAATCCCAGGGATGGGGGAGCCTGGTGGGCTGCCGTCTATGGGGTCGCACAGAGTCGGACACGACTGAAGCGACTTAGCAGCAGCAGCAGCAGCATTTCATTTGTTGATGTACCACAATTTGTTTATCCATTCACCAACTGATGAACATTTTGTTCATTTTCAGTTTGGGGTAAGCATGAACAGAGCTACTATAAACAGTAATGCAAAGTACTTGGATGGACATACTTTTTAATTTCTCTAGGACTACAATTTCTAGGCTATATGCACTGCATTATGGTAGATATTTAATAATTGTTTCCCCTGAAGAAAACTTTTATTTGTAGCATTTGCCAGTGTCTGAGTATAGACTCCCACCTAGCCTGTTTCAAGCTTCCCATATGGCACCACTAAAAGTGGAGTTGGATGAATGATTTGCATGAGTGAGTTAAGGACTGATTCCAACACAACAATGGTCATAATTTTACTTTATAAGAAACTGCCCAACTATTCTAAAGGGGCTTTGAAATGTCACATTTGCATCAGCAATGTATGAGAGTTCCAGTTGCTCTACGTTCTAGCTGGCATTTTTTATTATTCAAGTTTTAAAGCAATTTATTTTAACCACTCTATCAGGTATGTAACATTGTGGTTTTAATGTGACTTTCTTTAATGCCTGGTGATGTTGAACATCTTTTCTTATGCTTATTTGCCTTTTGCATCTTTCTGTTGAAGTGTCTGTTCAAATAATTTGCCTATTTTATTTTCTAATTATTGCATTTTGAGAATTTTTTGTACACTCTCACTACAAGTCCTTTATTGGGTATTTGGTTGTAAATATTTTCTCTCAGTAAATTGTCATTTCATTTTTTGCTACTATCTTTTAAAAAAGCACATGTTTTTAGTGTTTATAAAGATAGCATATTCAAAAGAAGAGACTTTACCTTGCCAACAAAGGTCCATCTAGTCAAGGCTATGGTTTTTCCTGTGGTCATGTATGGATGTGAGAGTTGGATTGTGAAGAAGGCTGAGCGCCAAAGAATTGATGCCTTTGAACTGTGATGCTGGAGAAGACTCTTGAGAGTCCCTTGGACTGCAAGGAGATCCAACCAGTCCATTCTGAAGGAGATCAGCCCTGGGATTTCTTTGGAAGGAATGATGCTAAAGCTGAAACTTCAGTACTTTGGCCACCTCATGCGAAGAGTTGACTCACTGGAAAAGATTCTGATGCTGGGAGGGATTGGGGGCAGGAGGAGAAGGGGACAACAGAGGATGAGATGGCTGGATGGCATCACTGACTCGATGGACATGAGTCTGAGTGAACTCCTGGAGTTGGTGATGGACAGGGAGGCCTGGCGTGCTGCGATTCATGGGGTTGCAAAGAGTCGGACATGACTGAGCAACTGAACTGAACTAAACTGAAAGTTCAACTTGTCATTTTTTTTTTCATTTATGATATCTGCTTTTTTATCCTAAAAAATATTTGCCAAATCCCAGTTACAAATACATATTCCTGTAATTTCTTCTGAAACTCAAATGTCCAGTACAACAGCCACCAGTTACATGTAGATATTTTAACTTCAAATTCATTAAAATTAAATAAAGTTAAAACTTCAGTTCCTAAGTTGCACTAATCACATTTCAAGTGCTCAGTAACCTGACTAGCTAGTGGCTATCCTATCCGACAGAGTAGCTACTGAACGCTTAGATTTTGGTGTACCGTTCCTTTTGTACATCACTCACCTAAAAGTTGAATAGCTTTAGGTTTTACATTTAGTCTCTAATATATTTCAAGTCAATTTTTGCATATGGTGTGATACATGGGTAGAGTCTTTGTTTTTGCATATGAATTTCAAATTGTTCCAGCAACATTTTTGAAATCTACTTTCCTTTTTACTACCATAACAATTTTTGTATGTCAAAGTAGACACAAGACTTTACCTTTGGCATTTTTATGATTTCTTTCAAAAAAAAGGCATACCTGAGGATAAAATGTTAGAGATCAAAAACCGTGGTTGAGTTAAAAAAAAAAAAAGTTGTTACTCATCACTCAGTCTTGACTGACCCTTTGCGACCCTATGAATGGTAGCCTGTCAAGACCCACTGCCCATGGGCTTCTCCAGCCAAGAATACTCAGTGGGTAGCCATTCCATTCTCCAGAGGATCTTCCCAACCCAGGGATAAAACCCAGGTCTCCTGCATTGTAGGTGAATTCTTTACTGTCTGAGCCACCAGGCTGGTTGAGTTAGGGTCATCAAATTCACTTGGAGAAAACTGTATTCTCTACCACCTTTTGTCTTCTGAACCAATATCTGTTTCTGACATCCTGTCTGCTAGGCTTTAGGTGATTAATCTGTGAGTACCAGGTAGATTAAGCCTGGTTTGCACAGGGAGGCAGCTCAATTGCAAGGGAAATTCTGCCTCTTATAAATAAACTAAGTGATCCAAAGTATGAAAATACTAATTTGTATTATTATATAGAAATGGGTCTCTGAAAAGAGACCTCTATAGTCGGAAACAAGCGTGAGTATGTTTTCTTTTTACTTTATTTAGTAGAAAAAATATATTTCTCACGTGAACTTTGGTATTTTTATTTTCCCATTATAATTCTGCTTTAAAGAAAAAAGTAAATATCAGATTCTGGGTTTTATCACAAAACCTTCCGTTACTTTCTGTGCCTTTTCATTTCCACTTCATAAGTAAATTTGATAAACATAGTTTTGCTTTAAGAACAACCATAGGATTGAGGGAACCTCACCTTGATTTTGCAAGTTTTCTCAAGTAACTGTGGCAGTAAAATAAAACACGCTGTTTTTAACTGGCTGAACATTTTAGAGACCCCAAACTGTGTGGGCCTGACAGAAGTAGAAAACATTAAGAAGAGGTGGCAAGAATACACAAAAGAACTGTACAAAAAAGATCTTCACGACCAAGATAATCATGATGGTGTGATCACTCACCTAGAGTCAGACATTCTGGAATGTGAAGTCAAGTGGGCCTTAGGAAGCATCACTATGAACAAAGCTAGTGGAGGTGATGGAATCCCAGGTGAGGTATTTCAAATCCTAAAAGATGATGCTGTGAAAGTGCTGCACTCAATATGTCAGCAAATTTGGAAAACTCAGCAGTGGCCACAGCACTGGAAAAGGTCAGTTTTCATTCCCATCCCAAAGAAAGGCAATGCCAAAGAATGCTCAAACTACTGCACAATTGCACTCATCTCACATGCTAGTAAAGTAATGTGAAAAATCCTCAAGGCAAGCTTCAGCAATATGTGAACCGTGAACTTCCAGATGTTCAAGCTGGTTTTAGAAAAGGCAGAGGAACCAGAGATCAAATTGCCAACATCTACTGGATCATCGAAAAAGCAAGAGAGTTCCAGAAAAACATCTATTTCTGTTTTATTGACTGTACCAAAGCCTTTGACTGTGTCGATCACAATAAACTGTGGAAAATTCTGAAAGAGGGGAATACCAGACCACCTGACCTGCCTCTTGAGAAACCTATATGCACGTCAGGAAGCAACAGTTAGAAGCGGACATGGAACAACAGACTGGTTCCAAATAGGAAAAGGAGTACGTCAAAGCTGTATATTGTCACCCTGCTTATTTAACTTATATGCAGAGTATATCATGAGAAACGCTGGGCTGGAGGTAGCACAAGCTGAAATCAAGATTGCTGGAAGAAATATCAATATCCTCAGATATGCAGATGACACCACCCTTATGGCAGAAAGTGAAGAGCAACTAAAGAGCCTCTTGATGAAAGTGAAAGAAGAGTGAAAAAGTTGGCTTAAAGCTCAACATTTAGAAAACTAAGATCATGGCATCCAGTCCCATCACTTCATGGCAAATAGATGGGGAAACAGTGGAAACAGTGGCTGATTTTATTTTATTTTATTTTTGGCTCCAAAATCACTGCAGATGGTGATTGCAGCCATGAAATTAAAAGACACTTACTTCTTGGAAGGAAAGTTATGGCTAACCTAGATAGCATATTCAAAAGCAGAGACATTACTTTGCCAGCAAAGGTCCATCTAGTCAAGGCTATGGTTTTTCCTGTGGTCATGTATGGATGTGAGAGTTGGACTATGAAGGCTGAACACTGAAGAATTGATGCTTTTGAACTGTGGTGTTGGAGAAGACTCTTGAGAGTCCCTTGGACTGCAAGGAGATCCAACCAGTTCATCCTAAAGGTGATCAGTCCTGGGTATTCCTAGGAAGGACTGATGTTGAAGCTGAAACTCCAATACTTTGGCCACCTGATGCGAAGAGCTGACTCATTTGAAAAGACTCTGATGCTGGGAAAGATTCAGGGCAGGAGGAGAAGGGGACGACAGAGGATGAGATGTTGGATGGCATCACTGACTCAATGGGCATGGGTTTGGGTAAGCTCTTGGAGTTGGTGATGGACAGGGAGGCCTGGCATGCTGCAGTTCATGGGGTTGAAAAGAGTTTGATATGACTGAGCAACTGAACAGAACTGAACTGAAACAATGTTTGACACAACTGTGTTTTAGTCATTTTGAAATGTCTCCAGTTAGATGGGACTCTTAAATTATTATTGCAGTATATATCAACCAACATTTCTGTTTGGAAAATTGCTTAGAGTCTTTAAACTTTTATATAAGGGACTAAAGAGTAACTATCGTATTCTTTGCATGCCAGTGATCTCTGTCACAAGTACTTGACTCTGCTGTTGCAGCACAAAAACAGTTATAGACAATATGTAAACAAATTAGTTCAGTTTTTTTTAAATAAAACTTTACCTAAAAAAATACAGGCTGTGGGCCTGACCTGGCCCCTGGTTTAGAGTTAAAGATCTTCACTCCCATTTTATTAAAAGGCAGGAAGTTCATTCCAAAGTAATAGTGTACAATAAATGAAATATAAAGGTAATTCATTTCCTTGAAAGGTGACAATATATTCTAGGTTTGTGATATTTTTAATTCCAATAAAAAATTAATGATGTTTTTCTGTTAATGTATTTCACAATATTTACATATATTTTTCTCATTTAAAATTTTTATATCTGCCATACATCTTCTTAATTGAATGATGTAATGATTCTTAGGGAATTGTCCTTGGAATTGTTCAATGCCAGTTTATCACTTTGGTGGTTAGTTAAATAAACACAGTAGACCCATATTAGTATGAATGTTGGCAGTCTCCCAAGCCTCTTAATGATCAGGGTAAAAGACTGGTATAAAGTGGCTACTGAGTTTAGAATGGGACAATTATAATAATAAAAGCAATAAAGATCAATTATTATAGGCAAGATGGCTTAACATTAGACTTCAAATTCCTATAGTGCACTGGAGACACATGAATGATAAGTCAGTAAGTTAGGTTGACAAAAGACATATGCAAATAAAGAAGGAGTCTTAAGCCAATGGGAAGGAGTAATCAAAAACTTGGGTTCAAAGCTTGACTCTGCTACTTATTAACTCTAGGATTTGGGAAAATTATTTACACTCTCTGAGCCTCAGGTTTTCTCATCTTTACAATATGGATAAGAAAAGAACCCACTTCCTATGTTCTAGGAGGATTGAATGATATGATCATTTTAAGTGCTTAGAGGGCTTCCTTGGTAGCTCAGCTGGTAAAGAATCTGCCTGCAATGAGGAGACCCAGGTTCAATTCCTGGGTTGGGAAGAGCCCCTGGAGAAGGGGTAGGCTACCCACTCCAGTATTCTTGGGCTTCCCTAGTGGCTCAGTCAGTAAAGAATCTGCCTGCAATATAGGAGACCTGGGTTCAATCACTGGGTTGGGAAGATCCTTGGGGGAAGGCATGGCAACCCACTCCAGCATTTTTGCCTGGAGAATCCCCATGAACAGAGGAGCCTGATGGGCTACTGTCCATGGGGTTGTAAAGAGTCAGTAGGACTGAGCAACTAAGCACAGCACAGAACAATACAAGGTATTTAGAACAGAACAGGTACATAGCAAATCTTCAATGAATATTAACTACTTATTCATTACTTATTATTACAGTGCTGATTAGTTACTCACTATTATATTATTACTTATTATTATAGTACTGAAACCAGTAACTTAGAAATTCCTTGTAAATTAGGAATTCTAATAATCTTCCAGACAGTAATTCACCACCAGTGAAAGTTACTAAAACCTGTGTGTTTCCCCTGAGCCTTGGTAAATAACTAGCTAATGGAATAAACACATGCAAAAATGTTAATTGCTGCTCGTGAAAAATATAGATGTATTTGCACCCCCAAAGAACTTTCTATATTTCAACAAATATTCAGTGTTAAAACTCAAGGAATGAATTGCTAAGGCTGACATCACTGTGACAGTAGTTAATAAGCATATTTATGAACAAGAAAATCTTTAAACACACTTAGCCCATGACACTTCCAACCTAAAAGCATAAGGCTATCCTTCTAGCAGCTTATCCCGCTGCATCTCCTCCTAAAGAGCAGGTGCTCAAGGGTCTGAGCACGCCTGACCAACACTGGAGGGGCAGGAAGCAAGAGTACAAATGGAGATCCTCTCTCCAGCCTGCCTCCCTTCTCTTATGCCTGATACCAGTCTCTGGTCTTAAGAGTTAAGCACATGATTTCAGATACCCATGTCCTTTATCCCCAACACAGAAATATCTACCCTTTGGTCACACCATGTCTATACACCCTCAACATCCTTTCCTTACCTTGATAGAATAAACTCAGGCAAAGAGAGTCTGAAAACAGGTTCAGGGTGTACTGAGAATCCTTGGGTTTCAAATATTCACAGCCTGGGAGGTAGAGAGGGCATGGGTTCTGGATGGACACAGTTCTGGGCCTGAAGATTCCCATGGGGAGGGACACAACCGGCAGAGAGCAGAGCTGGACCCTAAGGACCAAAGCCGAGAACAGGGCTAGTTGGCCTGGGTGTGAGGATGGTATTGCTATAAGTGATGAAAAATCTAAGAACCAGACAATTATGTGGTTTTCTTCCTGGCAAGTGGTGGAAATAGATTCCTAATTGAGATAGCCTGCAAGGCCAGGCATCTTTTTCCTATCATCCCAGAAATTGATCAGTGAAGTTCTAATAATCATAATACAGAATAGCAAATTACAGATTTTATTATATAACCATGGGTCTGAGACTCAGTGCCAGCTAAAATTTTGTGTGTATAGATGGCAATTCAGTATGGGAAATAAAAGCTTCCTGTGCATGTGATGAGTTAACTGACATTAATGCCTCTACCCAGTCCCCTCCCTTATTAATCAGGTTAGTATAAAACCCTGCTATACATATAATTGAATGCTTGGATAGCACTATAGGATGTCACAAAATTATAATATCACAGTTACCTGAGAGGTAGATAATTGAATGGTAGTAAAGCAACAGGCTTTTAAATCCTAAGCTCAGGGTATTTAAAGAACTGGAAAGTGATTTCAGAATTTTTTGTTGGGGGAGAATTTTAGGAGAATTGTCTCTTCTAAACTTTAAGAAATCCCATCAGCCTCACAGCTCAAGCCACTCTTGATGTGTCTTGCTGAAATGAATTAGCACGGAAGGAAAGAAAGAAATCATTTCCACCAGAAACTAAAGCTATAATTTCGAGTAGAAATGACAAAAAGTTACTGTAACACCTTTATCTTTATTCTTGTAAAAAGTGAAACACAGTCTGGGATGCCTTTTTGTCTTTGACAAGGCATTTGATTGTTAAATAAAGTCTCACCCTACCCCTTCTCTGAAGAAAAAGCTAAGCTCATTTAATACTCCTTGGGCAAAATCCTCCCAGCCTCAGCCTTCTCATAAGAGCTGGACAGCTTTCTAGTTCTACTGCTGCTCCCCTTTTCTCTGCTTCAAAACTGAGGGAAGCTCCTTCTATTGCATAACCTCTCTATTTTGATGTATGGGACATTTGAGACCTCCGTTCTCTACAGAGATTCATCTTGTGCCTTTCCCACAGTCAGGACAGGGTCTACACCTTCCAGAACCTGGAGTGGTTGTCCACGTCCCTAAGCATATGGTGCTGGCCAAGTGTGAAAACACCAACTTCCACTGTTTCTCAGCCTTCTGTTTCTGCTCCTGGCTACAGCAATCTGCATTTTCCCCTGCATTTTCTCAAACTAGGAGCTTCTTAAGGAGAGGAATGGAATTTCACTTATCCCTGATTTCAGAGCGTAGTACTGGAAACACAATATGTGCTCAGGAAGTATTTCTTTATCAATTCATTGCAAGGAATATCAGGAAATATCCCTTTATTAATTAATGGATTGATGTTGGATAAACAGATAGCTGGAATAATAAATGATGATCAGGAAAAGAATGCTTAGATTTGCATTGAGCTGAATGCAGTCTAAAGGTTCACAGCAGACCTACTGACAAGCAGTTTTAAACACTGAATTTGGGGCTAGGATTATGAAATCACAGTATCCATCTACTGGACCTAAGAGTCCTGCTGCTGCTGCTGCTGCTAAGTCACTTCAGTTGTGTCCGACTCTGTGTGACCCCATAGATGGCAGCCACCAGGCTCCCCCATCCCTGGGATTCTCCAGGCAAGAACACTGGAGTGGCTTGCCATTTCCTTCTCCAATGCAGGAAAGTGAAAAGTGAAAGTGAAGTCACTCAGTCATGTCTGACTCTTAGCAACCCCATGGATTGCAGCCTACCAGGCTCCTCCATCCATGGGATTTTCCAGGCAAGAGTACTGGAGTGGGGTGCCATTGCCTTCTCCACTAAGAGTCCTAGACTGAGCCAAAAGCCTCTTTATATATGACTGGAAATCTTAGCACCTCTCTCTACCGTAACTATCTTCCCTTATAATAATGTATACATATGTTTGTTGTTACCTACTTCCCTACCACACACTTCCTTGAGGCATGTATCCCATCTTATGACTGTATGCAGGTCAAGAAGCAACAGTTAGAACTGGACATGGAACAACAGACCAGTTCCAAATCGGGAAAGGAGTACATCAAGGCTGTATATTGTCACCCTGCTTATTCAACTTATATTTAGAATACATCATGAGAAATGCTGGGCTGGATGAAGTACAAGCTGGAATCAAGATTTCCAGGAGAAATATCAATAACTTCAGATATGCAGATGACACCACCGTTATGGCAGAAAGCAAATAAGAACTAAAGAGCCTCTTGATGAAAGTGAAAGAGGAGAGTCAAAAAGTTAACTTAAAACTCAACCTTCAGAAAACTAAGATCATGGCATCTGGTCTCATCACTTAATGGCAAACAGATGGGGAAACAGTGACAGACTTTATTTTTCTGGGCTCCAAAATCACTGAAGGTGGTGACTGCAGCCATGAATTTAAAAGATGCTTACTCTTTGGAAGAACAGTTATGACCAACCTAGACAGCATATTAAAAAGCAGAGACATTACTTTGCCAACAAAGTTCTGTCTAGTTAAGGCTATGGGGTCATGTATGGATGTGAGCGTTGGACTATAAAGAAGGCTGAGAACTGAAGAATTGATGCTTTTGAACTGTGGAGTTGGAGAAGACTCTTAAGAGTCCCTTGGACAGCAAGGAGATCCAACCAGTCCATCCTAGAGGAAATTAGTCCTGAATATTCATTGGGAGGACTGATGTTGAAGCTGAAACTCCAATAATTTGGCCACCTGATGTGAAGAGCTGACTCATTAGAAAAGACCCTGATGCTGGGAATGATTGAAGGCGGGAAGGACAGAGGATGAGATGGTTCTATGGGATCACTGACACAATGGATTGGAGTTTGAGTAAGCTCCAGGAGTTGGTGATGGACAGGGAAGCCTGGCGTGCTGCAGTCCATCAGGTTGCAAAGAGTCTGATACAACTGAGCAACTGAACTGAACTGATGACTGGCATGATGCATTGCAAATGAGTAGTGACCAATAAGTATTTGATGACTCAATGAATCAAAGAAGTAGAACCTAGGAAGACTTGGGTTCCTAAAAATTCTCTGAGATAGAAAAGTAAATGCCTAAATACATTAATTTTAATTCTTTGCATTTCAGAGCTTTGGGAACTGAGGCTTAAAAGATCCAAGGGCTACTCTCAAATCACAAGGCACTTGGGGTAGGGGAGCAACACAGCAGAGTACAACATTCTGCTCTTCTTAAGAAAACACTGGTCATTCATTTGGATGTACAATGCAAAGAAATAGAGGAAAACAACAGAATGGGAAAGACTAGAGATCTCTTCAAGAAAATTAGAGATACCAAGGGAACATTTCATGCAAAGATGGGCTCGATAAAGGACAGAAATGGTATGGACCTAACAGAAGCAGAAGATATTAAGAAGAGGTGGCAAGAATACACAGAAGAACTGTACAAAAAAGATCTTCACGACCCAGATAATCACGATGGTGTGATCACTGACCTAGAGCCAAACATCCTGGAATGTGAAGTCAAGTGGGCCTTAGAAAGCATCACTACAAACAAAGCTAGTGGAGGTGATGGAATCCCAGTTGAGCTATTCCAAATCCTGAAAGATGATGCTGTGAAAGTGCTACACTCAATATGCCAGCAAATTTGGAAAACTCAGCAGTGGCCACAACACTGGAAAAGGTCAGTTTTCATTCCAATCCCAAAGAAAGGCAATGCCAAAGAATGCTCAGACTACCACACAATTGCACTCATCTCACACGCTAGTAAAGTAATGCTCAAAATTCTCCAAGCCAGGCTTCAGCAATACGTGAACTGTGAACTTCCAGATGTTCAAACTGGTTTTAGAAAAGGCAGAGGAACCAGAGATCAAATTGCCAACATATGCTGGATCATCGGAAAAGCAAGAGAGTTCCAGAAAAACATCTATTTCTGCTTTATAGACTATGCCAAAGCCTTTGACTGTGTGGATCACAATAAACTATGGAAAATTCTGAAAGAGATGGGAATACCAGACCACCTGACCTGCCTCTTGAGAAATCTATACGCAGGTCAGGAAGCAACAGTTAGAACTGGACATGGAACAACAGACTGGTTCCTAGTAGGAAAAGGAGTACATCAAGGCTGTATATTGTCACCCTGCTTATTTAACTTCTATGCAGAGTACATCATGAGAAATGCTGGGCTGGAAGAAGCACAAGCTGGAATCAAGATTGCCGGGAGAAATATCAATATCCTCAGATATGCAGATGACACCACCCTTATGGCAGAAAGTGAAGAGGAACTAAAGAGCCACTTGATGAAAGTGAAAGAGGAGAGTGAAAAAGTTGGCTTAAAGCTCAACATTCAGAAAACGAAGATCATGGCATCTGGTCCCATCACTTCATGGCAAATAGATGGGGAAACAATGGAAACAGTGTCAGACTTTATTTTTGGGGGCTCCAAAATCACTGCAGATGGTGACTGCAGCCATGAAATTAAAAGACGCTTACTCCTTGTGAGGAAAGTTATGATCAACCTAGATAGCATATTGAAAAGCAGAGACATTACTTTGCCAACAAAGGTCCATCTAGTCAAGGCTATGGTTTTTCCAGTGGTCATGTATGGATATGAGAGTTGGACTGTGAAGAAAGCTGAGTGCCGAAGAATTGATGCTTTTGAACTGTGGTGTTGGAGAAGACTCTTGAGAGTCCCTTGGACTGCAAGGAGATCCAACCAGTCCATTCTAAAGGAGATCAGTCCTGGATGTCTTTGGAAGGACTGATGCTAAAGCTGAAACTCCAATACTTTGGCCACCTCATGCAAAGAATTGATTCATTGGAAAAGACTCTGATGCTGGGGGGAATTGGGGGCAGGAGGAGAAGGGACAACAAAGAATGAGATGGCTGGATAGCATCACCGACTCAATGGACATGAGTTTGGGTAAACTCCAGGAGTTGTTGATGGACAGGGAGGTCTTTCATGCTGTGATTCATGGGGTCACAAAGAGTCGGACACGACTGAGAGACTGAACTGAACTGAACTGAACTGAATATAAACCTTTAAAAAATAACCACACTTCAAAATGTCTTCAGTTAGGAGGTTGTGAATGTTTTTACTATTTGAGGCATTCAGTTATTGAGATCTATCATGAGTCTTTTAGGACACTAAATCCACTGCAAAGTTTTGCCTGGAAGGAATAACATAGTTCTACATAATGAGAACCCAAACCAATCCTTTGAAGACAATGGCAGTTACTCATATTGACTGCTTAGCATGTGCTGGTCACTAGGAGCATTATATGAGTCATTTACCATTTTACATATAAGAAAACAGGAGGGACAGCCTGTGGACACTTTCATGCAGAGCATGTGAGGAAGCAGAATTGGGATCCATATTTTTCTGACACTGGGGGTGTCGTCTGGATCACCATGCTGTGAGGGTTCTCTTCCAGTGAGGCTGTCAAGTATGGTAGAAAGAGCTTCTGCCCCAAATCTCTGTTGGGGAAATAGGTCCAGTGCTAGACATTTCCATGGTTATCTGGTAATCTCTCTATCATAGTCCTTACTAAACTTCACTGTGAAAATACTCATTCAACAAGCATTTATGGAGCACTTATTAAGTGCCAGGAACTGGGTACAGCAGGAACAAGACCAATGAAATACCCTGATCCATCTTTCTGCCAGACTGTAAGCTACATAAAGGAAAAAGACACATTTCCCTTCTTCACTCTCCTATCATTATTGAAGGATGAGATAATTCAATCTAACTGTATTCAAAGCACCAAATAACTGTTCTGAGACAACAGAATACAAGCCCAAGCTGTACATGAAAAGATATTTCATTTGATGCTCATTTCAGGACAAATGGGAAATGTTTCATATTGGTTTGCCATGAAGTGAACACAGGATCAAACGTAGATCGTGATGAAAAACAAACAGAAGAGATAATTTGTTTGCTTACTCAAACTTATATAGAAACAAATTCTTCTTCAACCTGAACATAAGTATTATGGCCTTGAGGCTGAAAGGTGTTTCTTTCATTTGAGGGATATGATAGGAAAGAAGTGTCCTGTGTAAAACTCTATGTTAATGAAGTGGCAATTCTGTCATTATCATCATGAGAAACCCAATCCCATTGTGATCGCTACTGTGTTTTTCTGTCAGATGATCATTTCTTTTAGGATGTGCTCATGGTGAACATTGGGCAAGAAATGAATCTATGGAGACAATTCTTTTGCTTTAGTAAGAATGATCCCAGAGCATCTGTTATTAAATCCGCCAGCTCACAAAAACATGGTATAGAGAGAAAAGCACATCTAGGGAAAGAACTGTTCACTCTTATCCCAAGACACCACTTTACCTGTTGTGTGAGCCTGGGGGCAGACACCTGCTGGATGGCAGTTAGGTGTTTACAAAACCCTCCAGTCTTCACCCTGGCTCTTCATCATTATCTCTGAGAATAACTTTCCCAAACTCTCACTTTTAATCTATATGAAAGTGCTTTGTGATTATAACTCTCTGAAGGTGTAGGGAATATATGTGTATATGTATTATTTAGACTTGGTCCATAGTAATAGAGTGTTCTATTGACTATCAAGTTGCTATAATAGTTTAATTTAAAGTTTAGGATTATAGGCTTTGTTGTTTTAAATCCCAGGTCTTCCATTTACAAGCTGTGTGATCTTGGAGAAGTTACCTAACCTTTCTGAGCGTTAGTTTCCATAGGGGGAAAATGTAACTAATATTCCAATCTCACAGAGTTACTGGAATAACAGAATAAGATAAGGTATCCAAAGCACTGTGGTACAGTGAGAGGCAGGAAATTCTCTGAAGTCTGCTATTATAGCAAGTCATTTAGCCTCTTTTAGCCCTGTTTCTTCATCTGCAAAATGGGGACACTAAGAGTACCTAATCCATTGACCATTTTGCCAGGAATAAATTAATTAATGCATGCAAAGTATTTAACATATTTTCTGAGACACAATAAGTGCTCAGATGTCACTTACTGTCAATATTATTATTATCATCACCACCACCATCATCTTTAATCTGTTGGAGGGCCGGAACCATGGCTTACAAATGTTTCTTCAAGACAGATCTTGGGTAGCTAAATATACCTTAGTAATTTTGTATGCTTATCATGGGACTTGGAGGTGAAATACCTACAGAGTAAGGACATGCCACCAGGGAAGAAAGGCTCTGACACTAAATAGTAATGTATTCAACTGACAATATGAAAAATCAATGTGTTCCAGGACTAATTGTAAAAACTGTTTCAAGACTGAGTGTTCACAGGCTTGAACAGCACCAGGCAAAGGTGTATCATTGCAGAAATATCTTTGAATCCTACTCTTTGAATTAATAAAATCCCCTTTACTGGCAATACCACTTAAAAGAAACTTGGGCAGGTTTTCACTTGAACTGATATCAAGAACCAGAAATTCCCTCTCATGGGAAGTGAGAAATGAGAGACTGTACTCAGCAGAGTTAAGAACCTAAGAGTCTATCAAACATGAGCAGAACAAGAGTGTCCAGGGAGCTGCAAACACACTTTGGAAAACAGCCAATCAGATCTCGCTTGCTTGAAGACGAGGGACCAGAATGTCACTTGCTTGAGGCCAAGTCACTGAAGGGCCTCTGAGAGGGTCACAGTCCATTCTCCGTGATGGGTGGCCTTGTACACTGCTGTAGGAGTAATTCCATGGGACCCCCAACAGTTATGCTACAGGTTGACTCCTTGTTAGACAGAGAAAAATGATTATCAAGAACTAAAGCAAATTTCAGCTATGGTTAAGAACCAAAAACATATTGCAATGTATGTCAAAGAGTGTTCTGTCTTTTTTCCCCCTAGGAGTTTTATAATTTCTGGTCTTAGATTTAGGTCTTTAATCCATTTTGAGTTTATTGAATGTTCACTGAAGCACTATTTACAATGGAGCAACCTAAATATCCATCAATAGAAGGACAGATGAAGAAGATGTGGCATATATATATGTATATGTATATATATATATATATATATATATAAAATGAATATTACTCAGCCATAGAAAGAATGAAATAATACCATTTGTAACAACGTGGATGGACCTAGAGATTACCACACTGAGTGAAGTAAGCCAGACAGAGAAAGACAAATATCATATGCTATCACTTATATGTGGAATCTAAAAAAATGATACAAATAAACTTATATATAAAACAGAAATAGACCCTGGACATAGAAAACAAATTTATGCTTACCAAAATGAAAGAGGGGGAGGGATAAGTTAGGAATTTAAGAGTAACATATACACACTACTATATATAAAATAGACAGTCAACAAGGAAGAAATATATAACACAGTGAACTATGGTCAGTATTTTAAAATTACCCATAAGGGAAATAATCTTAAAAATATATATATATTTATAAACATATACACATAAAACTGAATCACTTTGCTCAACATCTGAAACTAACACAACTCTGTAAATCAACTATACTTCAATAGGGATTTCCCAGGTGGTGCTAGTGGTAAAGAACCTGCCTGCCAAGGCAGGAGACGTAAGAGATACAGCTTCAATGATCCATTGGAGGAGGGAATGGAGACCCACTCCAGTATTCTTGCCTGGAGAATCCCATAGACAGAGGAGCCTGGTGGACTGAGGTCCATAGGGTCACACAGAGTCAGACACGACTGAAGAAACTTAGCATTCATGCATGTATACGTCAAGAAAGCATAGAGCTAAAGCAAATTCCACTTATGGTTGAGAATCAAAATCCATATTCTACTTTTCCTTTTCTCCATTTTTTCCTCTATTTTTCACATCACTTTATAAGTTGATACCTGGTGATGTGAAATAGGAAATTAACATTCACTGAGTACCTGTGATGTGCAATTTACACAATATAGGATCAGCATAGTACAATCGCTTAGTCGTGTTCAATTCTTTGTGACCCCCATGGACTGCAGCACGCCAAGTTTCCCTGTCCATCACCAACTCCCAAAGCTTCCTCAAACTCAAAGTCCATTGAGTTGGTGATGCCATCCAACTATCCCATCCTCTGTTATCCCCTTCTCTGCCTGCCTTCAATCTTTCCCAGCATCAGGGTCTTTTCTAATGAGTCAGTTCTTCACATCAGGTGCCAAAGTACTGGAGTTTCATCTTCAGCATCAGTCCTTCCAATGAATATTCAGGACTGATTTGCTTTAGGATGGACTGGTTGGATCTCCTTGCTGTCCAAAGGACTCTCAGAAGTCTTCTCCAACACCACAGTTCAAAAGCATCAATTCTTTGACACACAGTTTTCTTTATAGTCCAACTCTCATATCCATACATGACTACTGGAAAAACCATAGCTTTGACTGGACAGATCTCTGTTGGTAAAGTAATGTCTCTGCTTTTTAATATGCTCTCTAGGTTGGTCATAACTTTTCTTCCAAGGAGTAAGCGTCTTTTAATTTCATGGCTGTAGTCACCATCCGCATTGATTTTGGAGCCAAAAAATAAAATCTCTAACTGTTTCCATTGTTTCCCATCTGTTTGCCATGAAGTGATGGGACCAGATGCCATGATCTTAGTTTTCTGAATACTGAGTTTAAGCCAACTTTTTCACTCTCCTCTTTCACTTTCATCAAGAGGCTCTTTAGTTCTTCTTTGCTTTCTGCCATAAGGGTGGTGTCATCTGCATATCTGAGGTTATTGATATTTCTCTTGGCAATTTTGATTCCAAATTGTGCTTCCTCCAGCCTAGCGTTTCTCATGATGTACTCTGTATATAAGTTAAATAAGCAGGGTGACAATATACAGCCTTGATGTACTCCTTTCCCAATTTGGAACCAGTCTGTTGTTCCATGTCCAGTTCTAACTGTGGCTTCTTGACTTGCATACAGATTTCTCAGGAGACAGGTCAGGTGGTCTGGTATTCCCATCTCTTGAAGAATTTTCCACAGTCTACTGTGATCCACACATCAAAGGCTTTGGCATAGTCAATAAAGCAGAAGTAGATGTTTTTCTGGAACTCTCTCTATTTTTCCATGATCTAATGGATGTTAGCAATTTGATCTCTGGTTCCTCTGCCTTTTCTGAATTAGCTTGAACTTTTGGAATTTCATGGTTCATGTACTGTTGAAGCCTGGCTTGGAGAATTTTCAGCATTACTTTGCTAGTGTGTGAGATGAGTGTGGTTGTGCAGTAAGTAGTGTGAGCATTCTTTGGCATTGTCATTCTTTGGGATTGGAATAAAAAATGACCTTTTCCAGTCCTGTGGTCTCTGCTGATCTTTCCAAATTTGCTGGTGTATTGAGTGCAGCATTTTCACAGCATCATCTTTTAGGATTTGAAATAGCTCAACTGGAATTCCATCACCTCCACTAGCTTTTTTAGTAGTGAGGCATCCTAAGTCCCACTGGACTTCACATTCCAGGATGTCCAACTCTACATGAGTGATCACACCATCATGATTATATGACTCATGATCTTTTTTGTACAGTTATTCTGTGTATTCTTGCCACCTCTTCTTAATATCTTCTGCTTCTGTTAGGTCCATACCATTTCTGTTCTTTATTGAGCCCATCTTTGCATGAAATGACAAATGTGGCCCTCTGGAGAAGGGAATGGCAAACCACTTCAGTATTCTTGCCTTGAGAACCCCATGAACAGTATGAAAAGGCAAAATGATAGGATACTGAAAGATGAACTCCCCAGGTCAGTAGGTACCCAATATGCTACTGGAGATCAGTGGAGAAATAACTCCAGAAATAATGAAGGGATGGAGCCAAAGCAAAAACAATAGCCAGTTGTGGATGTGACTGGTGATAGAAGCAAGGCCCAATGCTGTAAAGAGCAATATTGCATAGGAACCTGGAATGTCAGGTCCATGAATCAAGGCAAATTGAAAGTGGTCAAACAGGAGATGGCAAGAGTGAACGTCGACATTCTAGGAATCAGCGAACTAAAATGGACTGGAATGGGTGAATTTAACTCAGATGACCATTACATCTACTTCTTTGGGCAGGAATCCCTTAGAAGAAATGGAGTAGCCATCATGGTCAACAAAAGAGTCCAAAATGCAGTACTTGGATGCAATCTCAAAAACGACAGAATGATCTCTGTTTGTTTCCAAGGCAAACCATTCAATATCACAGTAATCCAAGTCTATGCCCCAACCAGTAATGCTGATGAAGCTGAAGTTGAACAGTTCTATGAAGACCTACAAGACCTTTTAGAACTAACACCCAAAAAAGATATCCTTTTCATTATAGGGGACTGAATGCAAAAGTAAGAAGTCAAGAAACACCTGGAGTAACAGGCAAATTTGGCCTTGGAATACGGAATGAAGCAGGGCAAAGGCTAATAGAGTTTTGCCAAGAGAATGCACTGGTCATAGCAAACACCCTCTTCCAACAAAACAAGAGAAGACGCTACACACGGACATCACCAGATGGTCAACACTGAAATCAGATTGATTATATTCTTTGCAGCCAAAGATGGAGAAGCTCTATACAGTCAGCAAAAACAAGACCAGGAGCTGACTGTGGCTCAGATTATGAGCTCCTTATTGCCAAATCCAGACTGAAATTGAAGAAAGTAGGGAAAACCACTAGACCATTCAGGTGTGACCTAAATCAAATCTCTTATGATTATACAGTGGAAGTGAGAAATAGATTTAAGGAACTAGATCTGATAGACAGAGTGCCTGATGAACTAGGGACTGAGGTTCGTGACATTGTACAGGAGATAGGAATCAAGACCATCCCCATGGAAAAGAAATGCAAAAAAGAAAAATGGCTGTCTGGGGAGCCCTTACAAATAGCTGTGAAAAGAAGAGTAGTGAAAAACAAAGGAGAAAAGGAAAGATTTAAGTATCTGAATGCAGAGTTCCAAAGAATAGCAAGAGGAGATAAGAAAGCCTTCCTCAGCGATCAATGCAAACAAATAGAGGAAAACAACAGAATGGCAAAGACCAGAGATCTCTTCAAGAAAATTAGAGATACCAAGGGAACATTTCATGCAAAGATGGGCTCAATAAAGGACAGAAATGGTATAGACCTAACAGAAACAGAAGATATTAAGAAGAGGTGGGAAGAATACACAGAAGAACTGTAAAGATCTTCACGACCAAGATAATCATGTTGGTGTGATCACTGACCTAGAGCCAGACATCCTGGAATGTGAAGTCAGGTGGGTCTTAGGAAGCATCACTACGAACAAAGCTAGTGGAGGTGATGGAATTCCAGATGAGCTATTTCAAATCCTGAAAGATGATGCTGTGAAAGTGCTACACTCAATATGCCAGCAAATTTGGAAAACTCAGCAGTGGCCACAACACTGGAAAAGGTCAGTTTTCATTCCAATCCCAAAGAAAGGCAATGCCAAAGAATGCTCAAACTACCGCACAATTGCACTCATCTCACATGCTAGTAAAGTAATGCTCAAAATTCTCCAAGCCAGGCTTCAGCAATACATGAACCATGAACTTCCAGATGTCCAAGCTGGTTTTAGAAAAGGCAGAGGAACCAGAGATCAAATTGCCAACATCCTCTGGATCATTGAAAAAGCAAGAGAGTTCCAGAAAAACATCTATTTCTGCTTTATTGACTATGCCAAAGCCTTTGATTGTGTGGATCACAATAAACTGTGGAGAATTCTGAAAGATATGGGAATACCAGACCACCTGACCTGCCTCTTGAGAAACCTGTATGCACGTCAGGAAGCAACAGTTAGAACTGGACATGGAACAACAGACTGGTTCCAAATAGGAAAAGGAGTACATCAAGGCTGTATATTGTCACCCTGCATACTTAACTTCTATGCAGAGTACATCATGAGAAACGCTGGGCTGGAAGAAACACAAGCTGGAATCAAGATTGCGGGGAGAAACATCAATAACCTCAGATATGCATATGACACCACCCTTATGGCGAAAGTGAAGAGGAACTCAAAAGCCTCTTGATGAAAGTGAAAGTGGAGAGTGAAAAAGTTGGCTTAAAGCTCAACATTCAGAAAACTAAGATCATGGCATCTGGTCCCATCACTTCATGGGAAATAGATGGGGAAACAGTGTCAAACTTTTTTTTTTTTTTGGCTCCAGAATCACTGCAGATATTGATTTCAGCCATGAACTTAAAAGACACTTACTCCTTGGAAGGAAAGTTATGACCAACCTAGATAGCATATTGAAAAGCAGAGACAATTGCTTTGCCAGCAAAGGTCCATCTAGTCAAGGCTATGGTTTTTCTGGTTGTCATGTATGGATGTGAGAGTTGGACTATGAAGAAAGCTGAGTGCTGAAGAATTGATGCTTTTGAACTGTGGTGTTGGAGAAGACTCTTGAGAGTCCCTTGGACTGCAAGGAGGTCCAACCAGTCTATTCTAAAGTAGATCAGCCCTGGGTGTTCTTTGGAAGGAATGATGCTAAAGCTGAAACTCCAGTACTTTGGCCACCTCATGAGAAGAGTTGACTCATTGGAAAAGACTCTGATGCTGGGAGGGATTGGGGCCAGGAGGAAAAGGAGACGACAGAGGATGAGATGGCTGGATGACATCACCAACTCGATGGACGTGAGTTTGAGTAAACTCCGGGAGATGGTGATGGACAGGGAGGCCTGGTGTGCTGCGATTCATGGGGTCACAAAGAGTCAGACACGACTGATCAATTGAACTGAACTTGCATGAAATGTTCCCTTGGTATCTGTAATTTTCTAGAAGAGATATTTAGTCTTTCCCATTCTATTGTTTTCCTCTATTTCTTTGCATTGATCACTGAGAAAGGCTTTCTTATCTCTCCTTGCTATTCTTTGGAACTCTGCATTCAAATGGGTATATCTTTTCTTTTCTCCTTTGCCTTTAGCTTCTCTTCTTTTCACAGCTATTTGTAAGGCCTCCTCAGACAATGGTTTGCCTTTTTGCATTTATTTTTTGGGGATGGTCTTGTTCCCTGCCTCCTGTAAAATGTCATGAAGCTCTGTTTATAGTTCATCAGGCACTCTATCAGATCTAGTCCCTTGAATCTATTTGTCACTTCCACTGTATAATCATAAGGGATTTGATTTAGGTCACACCTGAATGGTCTAGTGGTTTTCCCTACTTTCTTCAATTTTAGTCTGAATTTGGCAATAAGGTGTTCATGATTTGAGCCACAGTCAGCTCCCAGTCTTATTTTTGCTGACTGTATAGGGCTTCTCCATCTTTGGCTGCAAAAAATGTAACCAATCTAATTTCAGTATTTACCATCTGGCAGTGTACATGTGTAGAGTCTTCTCTTGTGTTGTTGGAAGAGGGTGTTTGTGTAACTCATAGTGAAACTATGAGCCATGCTGTGTAGGGCCACCCAAGATGGATGGGTCATGGTGGATAGTTCTGACAAAATGTGGCCCACTGGAAAAGGGAATGGCAAACCACTTCAGTATTCTTGACTTGAGAATCACATGAACAGTATGAAAAGGCTAAAAGATAGGACACTGAAAGATGAACTCCCCAGGTCGGTAGGTGCCCAATAAGCTACTGGAGATCAATGGAGAACTAACTCCAGAAAGAATGAAGAGACAGAGCCAAAGCAAAAACACCCATTTGTGGATGTGACTGATGATAGAAGTAAAGTCTGATGCTATAAACAACAATATTGCATAGGAACCTGAAAAGTTAGGTCTATGAATCAAGGCAAATTGGAAGTGGTCAAACAGGAGATGGCAAGAGTGAAAATCGACATTTTAGGAATCAGTGAACTAAAATGGACTGGAATGGGTGAATTTAACTCAGATGCCCATTATATATACTACTGTAGGCAAGAATCTCTTAGAAGAAATGCAGTAGCCAACACAGTCAACAAAAGAGTCCAAAATGCAGTAGTTGGATGCAATCTCAAAAATGACAGAATGATCTCTGTTCATTTCCAAGGTAAACCATTCATTATCACAGTGATCCAAGTCTATGCCCCGACCAGTAATGCTGAAGATTCAGAAGTAGAATGGTTCTGTGATGACCTACAAGACCTTCTAGAACGAACACCCAAATAAGATGTCCTTTTCATCATAGGGGACTGGAATACAAAAGTAAGAAGTCAAGAAATACCTGGAATAACAGACAAATTTGGCCTTGGAGTACAGAACGAAGCAGGGCAAAGGTTAATACAGTTTTGCCAAGAGAACACACTATAAGATAAATTTTCTATTTCAAATAGGAAATAGATAAATTTCCCTATTTCCAATTTCCAGATTCAAATACTGAGGCTCATAGGGATTGGATAACTTTACTTGTATCACATAGTTAATAAATGCAAAGCCAGGATTACAATTAATATCTCTCCCTCTCTTCTTCCATGAGAACTGACACATATCTCTTTGTTCCTTGTTGTAACCTCAGTACCTAATGGACACTTCCTAAGCATTCTTCAGTGCATATTATTACAACTTACTTTCTCAGCTGTATGTAAGACCTGACTATCTTTTTAATATTTGTTGCTAAATGAGCATAAGAGAATCTGTTTCTTGTATCCATTCATTATTTATTCATTCAGCAAATAGTTATGAGGCCCTACTTAGTTCCAGGCACCAGTAACATAAGTGAGTAAATAAAAACAAATATTCCTGTCCTTGTGGATCTTATTGTAAAGGAAGAAGTGATACAATAAGTAGTACATTGAATAAATAAACAAATTATTAAAGATGTCAGAGAAAGATTCATTGACTCAGAGCAGATGAATGATTTAAACATCCATGAACCCATCAAAGTTGGGAATCATGACTGCATGGAATTAGAGTTTTGATAGGTACAATATTTTTTAAAATATTAAATTGATGTACTTTTCATTTATCTTAAATCATAATACCCTAGGGCTCTCCTACCCTAATGGGTTTCAGTGCCTCAGAGAAAAGGAATCATCTAGAATAACAAAACCTATGCTTCATGTTGACTGTCAAATTAGATTTATTTTGAGTCTATAACAAGATAATAGTTCTGATAGTTGGGCCTTGTCAAAAAAGAAAAAAGAAATTCTCAAAACTCCTTCTCCATATCAACAGACAAATCTGGTGATCGCATACATGGACTTTTCTATGACTTTGGTAGAGAAAATTCAGAATAGAACATGATGTAAATTTCCATCAAAGGAGAAATAAAGAATGCATCCAAGGGCACCAGCAGTTAGAGTTCTTATTTCTCATCAATCCCTATCCACTTTTGAGGACCAATCCTGAAAGGGAATAATAAAAACACAAGATATATTGACATGGAATGTCATAAGCAGGTTTCTACTTTTAACTTGAAAAAAAAATGCAACTGCCAAGGTGTTGAGAGTTGACCCATAAAGAAGACTGAGCATCAAAGAATTGATGCTTTTGAACTGTAGTGTTGGAGAAGTCTTGAGAGTCCCCTGGACTACAAGGAGATCAAACTTGTCAATCCTAAAAGAAATCAATCTTGAATATTCATTAAAAAGACTAATGCTGAAGCTGAATCTTCAATACTTTGGCCACCTGATGCGAAGAGCTGAGTCACTGGAAAAGACCCTGATGCTGGGAAAGATTGAAGGCAGGAGGGGAAGGGGATAACAGAAGAAGAGAATGGTTGGATGGCACCATCGACTCAATGGACATGTGTTTGAGCAAGCTCTAGGAGTTGGTGATGGACAGGGAGGCCTGGCATGCTGCATTCCATGGGGTTGCAAAGAGTCAGATGCAACTGAGTGACTGAACAACAACCAAAGTGCACCCTTTTGAGATGCTCCACAGGATATAATTGGCCACATGACATAGTCAAAAGGTAACTCCTTCAGGCTGATCCACCTTCCCAGAACCCAGCATGGTATATAATGGATTGTCTATGATATGCGAAAGATTTTAAAGTGTCTCTTGGATATTACAAATGGTAGCTGATAATTAAGAACCCAGAACCTGCCACTGATAGGCTAGAGTAATTTTTAGGTTCTCTTTTACAGTTGAAATGAGGACAATGAGCATCCATTTATTATCATAGCTGATAACAAGGAGAATCACCTGGGCCAGAAAGAGCCAAATGAGACCAAGTTCTAGAGTGTGAAATAGGAGGTGGAAAGGAGAAGCGCCAGGCCCCACAGTGTGGAAAGAACAGTTTCACCAGCCGTAAACTTGAGAAACATACAGAGAACAATGTTCAGTCACCATGCTGGACAAGAATGATCTCAATGGAGCCCAAAAGAACCCAGGGGATAGTCAAGCCACCCATCCTCACTCACTCCAGCTTTCCTTTCTGCATCATCATGAGTACACAAAAGCTCTTCATCTATACCTAATGCCATCTTGGATTTTGAGGAAGGACAGGGAAAACTTTGGGGAGGAAATAAACATATACGAAAGTTACTTTCAAATATTAATTTATGAATATGTATCTAAAAGAAACTGAGATAATCTGAAAGAGACTGTTTAAAATTAGCAGTGAAAGAAGTGCCTAAAATTAAGCTATTCCCAGCCAACATTATGCAGCTAGAGACAATAAAGCTGAGTTGTAGTATATAAATCTTGATCCCTGGATAAAGATTTAGCTCCTGACTCAGCTATTAGGATTTATCTTGCCTTATTCTGTATGCACATAGAGCCAACTGATTTTACTTTGGCACACTTGGGGAGTGCAATTGCTATTCTGGTAGGTGTCCAGATATTAAGAACTGTTTATGATTTCTGAGAGATGTATTTTGGAAGGAAGAAGAGTTCTTTTGCCTGTTGAAGTACTTACAAACTCTTTGATAAAAATTGCTTAATAAGCTACATTTAAGATTTACTTGAGAGAGAAGGAAGAACTTACGGGCAGAACATGGCTCAATTTCCTTCTTTTCTTGCCCATTTGTCACAAGAGCTCTCTCATTGGTCTAGAATTCTTCTTCGAATAAGCTGAAATCTTTCCCATGCTGGTATCTATTCTTTCCATTGTCTACCTAGACACATATAGACCTCTTCCCAAATCATACGCTGACCTCCATCTGCTCAGAGCCTTCTTCTCTGAGAATCACTCAAGTTTTCAAGTCTTTCTAATTTTTTTTCTCTGTAACGAGTTACTGTTGATAAACCATTTTCTTCTTCATGTGTGTTTCCAAATTTTAGTAAGTTTTATTCTAAATCTGACTCAGCAATTAAATCTGAGTGAAGAAAGCTTTAGACATCTGAAAAAAGTTCTTTCATTCACTTTTCCAGAGAAGGCAATGGCACCCCACTCCAGTACTCTTTCCTGGAAAATCCCATGGATGGAGGAGCCTGGTATGGGGTCGCTACGAGTCGGACATGACTGAGCAACTTCACTTTCACTTTTCACTTTCATGCATTGGAGAAGGAAATGGCAACCCACTCCAGTGTTCTTGCCTGGAAAATCCCAGGGACAGGGGAGCCTGGTGGGCTGACGTCTGTGGGGTCACACAGAGTTGGACACGATTGAAGTGACTTAGCAGCTGCAGCAGCAGCATTCATTTTTCAAGCCAAAGAGCAGCAGGAACACATTTTAATTGAGTAATGTGGTGTTTATTGCCTTATGGCAAGGAGAAAGAGCTCCACCTTGGGGAACACCATGGCTGAGGTGGGTGGGGGAAGTATTGAAAAGGGTTCATTGTAGGATTTGAAATTAGGTCATCTGGGAGATGATTCAAGGAAGTGAGACTTTGCTCTGCATGGGACGCTGCTAGGAAGCTGGGATAATTCTGTGATTGGGTATCTTAATAATTCTCACCTAGAATGTAAGCACCCGGTGACTTGTGAAAAAAAAAAAAAAAGGAAAAAAAAGCAGCAGTCACACATATTAACTATTACGGAGAAATGTTTGGTCATTTTTCTGGTTTGGACAATGCTCATGTTTTTATCTATATTCAAAAATGATTACAGCGTCATTGTTTTGATCAGTTACAGTCTCAGAAAGGATGATGTTGATGTTTTGTGAAATTTTTTATGTTCAACAGGAGCAAACCACAGCCCACCTATGTGTGTTTGAGGCTAGTTTTTGCCTTTCAGGGCTGCTTTTCTCTCTTCATGTTCATTCATTCACTCACTAGAAGTGGCTTTTCAAAAATTATAATTATTTAATTTGTTGTTTTGCTCACTTAATATTTTTTTCTGTTCTTTATTCTAGAAAATAAGCTCTATTAAGATAGATATCATGACTAACTGGCTCTTAATTTTATCCCAAGTGACTTCTCAGTGCCACTGAACAAAGCACCCAACAGACTGAGCAATCTTGGAACGTCTCAGATCAGACACAGATATTCCCAACTTCAAAAAACAAAACTTTCCAATGAAAAGCTTTTAAGGTATGTTCTCAGAAGCTAACCATTAGGGTATACTTGTTTATTACTCTATTTGTTTCAGATAATCTGCCAAGCTATTTAAAGCACCAAATTATCAGAGTTCCATTATCCCCCAGAGAGAAGTCAGCTTGTAGGTGCCCTGGGTGTTCACAAGCAAGGTTTAAGAAGCATTAACTTATACTGTCATTTAGAGGGGAAATCATTCAGCTACGATGGTCTAGTTGATTAGAACATTGGAGAACCCAAAAAATCCTTCATCAAGAAAAGTATTCTAGAATAGATTGCTTTTCACACCTGATTTCAAGACATTTCAGTAATTGGCGGATTGTTATTTAACTCAGATTAGATTGTTTTGAAGAATAATAACTTTCTCACATGTGTTAGACCACATACATATTTTGGTTGTTTTGGTGGATGGAAAGCTTTCTGAGGGCAGATGTGTAATTAGAGAAGCAAAGGTCTTACTGACTTCTGAAGAAGCATCACCACTAACATCCTAGTTTTCGATGACCTGTCACAGGGGTGACTAATTGATTCTCTCATCCAAATAAGACCCTCTGCATCAGATACTTTGTCAGATGCCATAGAAACAGTAGTGAATAGTTGATGTAATTTTTGCTGTTTGAGATTTGAGTCACAAAAGAAAACATTTTTTAAACAAGGAATTTCCTGTGAGCTGAGTGTTACAAAAGGAGGCGTATACAAAAATCCCTAGAGCAATATACAGAAGGTGTATCCAGACTCAGGGTCACAGACAGAGGGAAGGAGCATAGGGTACAAAACAGGGAAAATAGCATTAGCTGAGATATCTTCGCATGTCTTTAGACTTGTATATTTAAATCTTACATTTGTGATTCCAAATCTTAATATAGTCTTAAGGTTTCATTTCTTAATATAAAAATGAATTGTCAATATCCCTACAGTGACATTAACTATAGTTTTACAAGATGTTACGATTGAGGGGAGTGGGTAAAGGGTACACAGGATCTTTTGTGTGCAAATCTACAAGTATCTCAGAATCAATGTTTGCTTTCTAAAAAAAATGAAATATATTTTGCAGCAATGTGTTTCATGTGTTGGAGAAAAGACTTTGAGTTAGCAGACAACTAAGCCATCATAACTTCAAAAACTGCAATTCTCAGCTAGTAGGATGTCTGGCTCATATTAATTGCTCTTCACAACTTTGGTGATTGAATGAATGACTGCAAATTCTTAGTGAGTAGGCAGTCTGCTAACATCAACTGCAAAGTCTTGGTCATTATAGTGAAATATCCACTTAGTGTTTAAGAGGGGCTCTTAGGAGGTCAGCCAGCCAATTCCATTTTCAGAGATTACACACATAATAGCTTCTGTGAGTCATGAACTCTTTTTTTAACTAGAAATTGTAATTCAAGTCAGGATTGTTTATATTTCTCTCTTTAATATTTTATCCTTTATTCCTAACAAGGCCTGGCCCAGACATCGAGGGACCATGTAAATACAGTTGACTGAATTATTAAAAGGATTCTCTCTGAGCACCTCAAGGACTACAAAATGCTTTTTTAGTTAACATTTCCATCTAGGCAAGGAAGGTCAGGACCACACTTCAACCACAAAGATTAGACTTGGCATAGTCAGCCATGATAATATGAGCCCTGGGATTCATGGCTTGGTTTCCCTGGAAAATGTAATTAATAACCCATAGTTACTAAGCCTCTAATCTAAATGTATTTTAGGATCTGCTTTTTCTCCTATACCTCTATATCCTACACCGAAAGCAGATGAACCCATGTTTTCTCCATTTCTCCAAAATGAGTTGAACTTCTGACCTGGGTTTTAAAAATGTTCACATTAATTAATTTATCAACACTGCAATCATCCACCTACCCATGCATCCATCATCATCATGGGAAGGAGGAGTAGGAGATAATGTTTATTATCTACTCACCATGTGTCAGGCAGTGTGCTAAATTTTTATAAAATTTGTATTATTTCATTTAACTTTTACAAAAAAGCATTATACCCATCTTATAGATGATTAAATTGAGGTACAGAAAGATTAATTGCCGTGATTAAGATCACTTGGCCAGTGTCGATAATTCCCAAATTTAAATCTCCCACTCTGACTTCTCTCTCTTGAGCTTTAGATTCATGCATCCAATTTCACACTTGAACATTTCCACTTAATAAACACCTCACAATCAAAATGTTGATCACCCTCATCTCTGCCTCCATGAAACCTTTTCTCCCTCCTATCCACCAATCAGTGATTGACAGATAGTGACTGACAACCTAGTCTCTCAGGCTAAAAACTGTAGAGTCCACCTGAACATCTCTTTCCCTCTCACCTGACATCCTAACCATCAGCATATCCAGTTGTCTCTACCTTCCACATAGATCCAGAATGTGACCATTTTTCACCATCTCTAGTGATAACACAGCCATCTCTCACCTTGTCAACTGTAACTGGAGTTACAGTTGGTGAGTGTGACATCAGGAATAAAGCCTTTTAATGGCCTTGGAAAATAATAACCAGAAGTATTAACCTTCTCTAACAGATGATAAAGACTGTCTCAGGAAAAACAAATGTTACCCTAATCTAAATTTCAAAGATCTTGTTTTATCTATTTATCATGGACTTATAGAAAGACAGAAACATGAGCTGTTTCTAACATTGCTATAACCCCAGTATGTGGCACATAGTGTCAGTTCAATAACTATTTATTGAATAAATGAATTTTAATTCTCTTTATCTGTTTAGAAATGTTTCTATTAGTCAAAAATTAGAAACAATATAAATGCCCAGTAATAAGAGATTGGACATATAATTTATGGAACATTATAATACAATGAAATAAAATCCCTGTTAAGTAGAAGTATATCTACTGGCTTGGAAGACACTCAAAGTATGCTGCTTCATTACCAAAGCAAACTGTAGAAAGTTTATATCTAATATAACACCATGTTTTAAATACAAGGACAGACGAATGGATAGACAGAAAGGAAGGATGGAAGAAGACCAGGAAGGAAGGAAGAAAGGAAAGGGAAGGGAAGGAAGGACAGGAGATACTTAAAGGAAGGAAAACAAACCAGTAGTCAGAAGGTATTTTCTAAAATGCTTTCTCTAGGTGATAGTTACAAATAATCTCTTGTTTATTTTTATGCTTTTGCATTAGTAAAATGGATTACTGCATGCGCAGTAATCATTTTTTTAAAATGTCTGGTATAGAAAGTCAAATTTTATTGGCAACTTTGTTTTATAAATTAATTGCAATATGTTGAGAGTAAGTAATTTTTTTCATTGCTGCAAATAACAAAAAATCCTCCAAACCAAATAAGCATCTATTTACTAGTATGTTCAACTACTGTCTCAGAAAAATTTCCACTGAAGTATATGTGTATGAGAGCTTTATGGATTTTGCAAATTAGATTCAGTTCCTTTCTAAATGCAATTCCTGTACAACAGTAGGTATCCAGTGGTAACTAAGCAGGGTTATTTGAACAATGCATAAATATTTCACAGTGTGCGAAGAGCCACAAATGCCGAACTCCAAAATGTCTGCAAACATGCAAGATTTCCAGTTCCAAGAGTGTAATTACTCTCTTGGGATTTGTGGGGTGTCTTGTTGAAGACTCTTTTTATTTTGATAAAATGATGATCTTGCAAGAAAAATGATACTCTAACTCTCATGTTAACCTCAAAGATCCTGATCAAGGAGAAAGATTTCTTTTGTAAATCATTTAAGAGAACACTACCTAAAGCTTTTTGTTATCCAATAAAATCAAAGAATTCCTCTCCAATGGGCCCCTCACTGTCTGGGAAAATGGGTTTATATCACAATAGACTGACAGCTTCAAAATCACATATTATTGGCAACGAGCTGCCATCACTCTTTCAGTTCAGTTCAGTTCAGTCACTCAATCGTGTCTGACTCTTTGCAACCCCATGAATCGCAGCACGCCAGGCCTCCCTGTCCATCACCAACTCCCAGAATTCACTCAAACTCACGTCCATTGAGTTGGTGATGCCATCCAGCCATCTCATCCTCTGTTGTCCCCTTCTCCTCCTGCCCCCGATCCCTCCCAGCATCAGAGTCTTTTCCAGTGAGTCAACTCTTCGCATGAGGTAGCCAAAGTACTGGAGTTTCAGCATTAGCATCATTCCTTCCAAAGAGCACCCAGGGCTGATCTCCTTTAGAATGGACTGGTTGGAGCTCCTTGCAGTCCAAGGGACTCTCAAAAGTCTTCTCCAACACCACAGTTCAAAAGCATCAATTCTTCGGCGCTCAGCTTTCTTCACAGTCCAACTCTCACATCCATACATGACCACTGGAAAAACCATACCCTTGACTAGACGAACCTTTGTTGGCAAAGTAATGTCTCTGCTTTTCAATATGCTATCTAGGTTGGTCATAACTTTCCTTCCAAGGAGTAAGCGTCTTTTAATTTCATGGCTGCAATCACCATCTGCAATGATTTTGGAGTCCCCCAAAATAAAGTCTGACACTGTTTCCACTGTTTCCCCATCTATTTCCCATGAAGTGATGGGACCACATCACTCTTTAGGCTAAATTAAAAGTAAATGACTATTTCATGCTCCTTTTCTCACATGCACATTACAGAATAAAGATTTAAAAAAATAATAATAAGCCAACAATTCAGAAACCAATTTTGAAATCAGAAGGGAAATTCTAGTGAGAATGTTTTTTTATGCAGTTGGTCAGTCTTTTGACTTAAGAATAAATGAATATGAGAGGCAAGACTGCTGTTTTAACATACAACTGAGAGACAGCAATCAGGCAATAGAGACATATAAAATTCATGGCTCACACTCATGAAATGAAAAGGCAGAGAGAAAGGTGAGAAATCTGCAAATTGTATGGACCACCCAGAAAACAACCTGCATCTCCAAGAAACTCCAAACATAGGACCCTAGACAGTTCCTTACATCTGACACTGGTGGGGTCTCTCTCCCGGATGGAGGCGATAATCAGTATCCTCAATAACCAGGACTATGTTCTGGAAATGTCTGTGGTCATGAAAAGTGGTCACAGAACACTTTGGGAAAAGAGAGAAAGTGACCTTCGCTTCCTCTTCAAAAAGTCTTGATTCTGAACTACCAATCAGATCAGAACATCAGGTTATCCTCCACTTCCAGATGTCTTGATTGAGGACTGGCCATTTTAGTATTTATAAATGGGCTGTGCCTCTTAAGAACAAAGAAAAATCCCTTCAGGGCAGGAGATAATGTGAATTTCAAGTATTTGGTATTGGTTTTCTCGAATACCAGAATTAGCACTCAGCTCTGTAATGTAGATCAAGACCTGTGGCTAGAATTATCCGCACTGGGCACTTCTGCTCCAGAAGGGATGTCTGGGTGCTGTAGTTGTCCATCAACTGGTACATCAGTGTTTAAAAAATTGGGGCAAAAGCCCAGCCCCCATAAAGACACTTCCAAAGAATAATTATCAAAGTCCTCCCACTGGGGGCATTTGTTGAAAACCCGCTCAAACTACAGACAATCTAAAGTTGTAACAAACATTTTTTCTAGTCTCTGAATGACTAGGGAGTTCTAGTGAATTCTGAATATGTGACAGAAACTTGTATTTATTGACATAGGCAGGTATAATCTTTGAAATGGATAAAAGTTAAAAAATAAATAAAATTCACTTTTAAGCTCTGCAGAAGGCACTATCTCCATCTTCGGTCTCTTGTAAGAGCCAGGAGTGGTGATAACCTGCAAGATTCATACTGAATCTTTTGTGGTGAGTGAACTGAATTGATGAAAAAGCAGAGACCATGAGGAAACAGAAGTGGAGAGAGAAAAATACCAAATAAAGATTGAATGAAGGCTAGTTGATAATGGACCAGAAGTAAGAAAACACACCAAAAGGAGCCAAGACCAATAAAGTGGTTGAAGCCTGTAACTACCACAGGGAAGAGGGAATGATGACAGAGGTTTGCAGTGATGCTCTGCATTCATCTCCATTTCTGGAGAACCTCAACAGTGTAACAATGCATGTTCAGATTCTCAGGAGCTCCCCATTAGCCTCATGGCCATAAGCATTCACTCAGTTGCTCCAGCCTTAACAAGTCTGTTCATGCCACTAAAAGAGGCTAAATTAAAGCAAGTTTACAATAAGAAAGAACACAGAAATCACTTATAATCTCACTGCTCACACATAATGATCATTAGGGGGTATTCATCCATGGTGTTTTTGATGTATAATTTTATTTTAAATGATGTTCATATAAGATCTATAGAAAACAAGCAATTAAAATTCAAGTAATTGAAGCAAAGACAAAAGTGACGATCACCTAAAATACTTAACTGCTTGGAAATGAATAGGTGAGGGTTGGGGCTTGGTGCAGTTAAGTGCCTCAATTAATTTTCTTACTGCTTGCAATGCTCTTTTTGCCTGGACAGATATCTCCTCTGATTTGAGAGGCACTCAGTCATTTGCTATGTGTGTGACATAAGGCATGGCCTTCACACTCTTTCATTCAGGCTCCTTTAAGCTCGTAAGCATATTGCAACTACAAAAAAAAAATGAATGGAGGGAAATGGATGGCTATGAACTTCATTAATATTAAATATTAATCCCTCACAAATTAAGGTACAATTTTCCACTGAATGTTAAAATCATTCTTACAGCACAGCTAAAGGGCAAGTAGGATACCTCCTCCTTATATATGGAAAACTGGATAAACCAAGGGAGGAGATGACTTCTTCAATGTCAAACAGCAGCATAATCAGTAATGTAAGCCCGGCCTCAATTTCTGTTAAACTTTAATTTATTCAATTCAGTCCTGTATTTATTAGACGCTTCCAAATTAGTCAAGGCTTCCCAGGTGGTGCAGTGGTAAAGAATACACCTACCAATGCAGAAGACGAAAGAGACACAGGTTTGATCCCTGTGTGAGGAAGACCCCCTGGAGCAGGAAATGGCAACCCACTGCAGTAGTCTTGCCTGGAAAACTCCATGGACAGAGGAGCCTGGGGGGCTCCGTCTAGGGGGTCGAAGAGAGTTGGACACTACTGAGTGACTAAACAACAAGACAGTCAACACTGTATAAGTCCCTGGGGACACAACATAAATACAATTCACTCCTACTTTAAAGGCTTTCACTGTTTAGTGGGGAGGTTGGCCGAAACAAATTATTATAACACATTTTACAAAGGAAATCATCATCATCTCTGTCATCGTCACTATCCTCATCAACACTTAGGTATACTTTAGCACTGTCCTGTTTTCTTCACTTGAATTCTATGTTTCCATCCTCAGACAACCAAAAGAATTTAGGCACTACCAATGGCTCCAGTTTACAGACATGGAAAAAAGACTTTGAGGGATTAATAACTATTTGATGTCACAAAGTTAGAGCACGTCATGCTTAAAGCTTAAATGCAGGTTTATCAGCCAGCAAAGTTCAGGCTTATAATCACTTATATTGATGTGTCTCCTATATTTACAGAGAAGGCAATGGCACCCCACTCCAGTACTCTTCCCTGGAAAATCCCTTGGACAGAGGAGCCTGGTAGGCTGCAGTCCATGGGGTCGCTAAGAGTCGGATACAACTGAGCGACTTCACTTTCACTTTTCACTTTCATGCATTACAGAAGGAAATGGCAACCCACTCCAGTGTTCTTTCCTGGAGAATCCTAGGGATGGGGGAGCCTGATGGGCTGCCGTCTATGGGGTCGCAGAGTCGGACACGGCTGAAATGACTTAGCAGCAGCTCCTATGTTTAAGGTTTATATAAATTGCTCCAGGAATAAAAATGAGGGACACTTTTAATTAGGAAATAGAAATAACGCAAAGACTCCTGATGGAGTTTTTGCTCTCACAAAAACCAATGGCTTATTGGTTTTTGTGAGAGCATTTTGGTATTTCACTCTCTTTTATCAACCTCTGATGCCCAATGACAATTAAGAGTCAAAAGACCTGGTCTCAGGTCCCAGCTCTTCCATTCAGCCTTCACTAAAATTGCTCAAAGGACAACAGAACAAAATTCTCAAGGGCAACAGAGCAAAAATATCTCACAACATTTCAATGATGCTTATTTAATTCTGCTGATGGCAGTTTTTCTTAAATGATTGGGAGGGCTTTTTTTTCCCTCTGAAAGAAAATGGTACTTGGTCCTTCAGCTCTAATGTTGACACCTACTACTTTTCTATCCACCTGCGAGAACTGGAATATGTCTAAGGGTTAAAAGGTTAACTTACTTAGACAACATCTTAATTGCTGCTCCTTCATAATGTGTAATAAAACAGCATTTACTTTCAACAACCCCCTTGTTAAAATCCCTGGGACTTAAAATGGTGTAAAAGGAAAGCAATTCATTATAATTCTACTGAAGTGATCTTTTCTTTGTGGAGTTGAATGTAACATCCTAGTTAGGTTTTCAATATTCTTACCACAAACTACAAGTTGGTTTCTGAACCAGCTTACAGAAAAGAAACAGAGAGGAAGAAAACTCACCGAAGGTGACTAATAGTCTATTAGCCTAGGAGTAAGAATCAGAGTCACAGGGGTCCCAGACTTCAGTGGAAAGTCAAACACTAGCTAATTTTATCCCCAGTGCCAATTAATAGGGAAGGCAGTAACTCTGCCATCCCTATAAAGAAGAATCCAATGCTGGCCAGTCCCAACACAATATTGTATACAAAAGAAGCAGTCAGATTTATAGTTTTAAATAATATTCTAACAACAGCATTTATTGACCTCGAATCTATCTTCAGTGACTACTTTGTTCAGTCTTCAGTCTTGCAATTTAAATGTGTACCTTTTGTCAACTGTCAGGTTCCTGGGAAAGGCCAACCATTTATGACCCAAAAGACTAATGTTGACAACAGAGGCATCTTGCTGCAACAATTTCAGAAGATTCAGAAATGGAACATCCCATATGTTGGAAAAAAAAAAAAGCCCTCGGATAACAAATGCAAAGAGGTTTTTCAAGATTTAAGAAGCAATATTCAAAAGCCAAGATTGAAGTAACTTTCTCCCAAAGAATACACACAGTGTGGTTTTGAAGCAGGTGAGGAGTCATATAGACTTGGATTTGAATCCCAGTACTACCATGAAAAAAAGCCTTGGGAGTTATTTCAGCTCCTTGAGCCTCAGTGTTCTCATATGTATAATGGGGATAAAAATGAAGACTTAGTCACAGAGTGTGGGTTATAAGCTTTGCCAGATGTTTTATGTACTTTTCTGTTCATTTTAGTCTCCCTTTATCCATTTCAGGCAGGCACTTTCATTTTCTCTGTTTTTACTCGTGTGGAAATTGAGCCTTCAAGAATTTAAGTATTTGCTCAAAGTCAAATAGCCAGGAAATGTTTGCACTGGGATACAAGCCCAGGAATCTGAACCTGAGCATTAAAGTTTTGAGTTATATTCTGTACAGTCTCTTATGTATAGAGTGTCTGGCCTATAGAAAGCACTTAGGAAATATATATATCACCATCCCCACCCTCACCATCATCGTTACTACTTCTGCTACCATCATTCTTCTATAGTTCCTACCATGACTCCTGCTACTACTCACTACTATTTCTACTACCACTACCATTACTAATACGTACTTAGGGGAAAAGAAAGATTATGCAAAAGATTGTGACACTTGTCCTTTTAATATATGGAAACATTTTAATCCAACAGAATTTTATAACCGAATCTTACTGGACAGTTTGAAACAAATATGCCATGTTTCACTGAGCAGAATTTCCAAGCCGACATGTCTAACCTGGTAGTGCTATATGTATTTGTACTTTTATGTTCTCCTTAGATATAAGGTAAATAATAGAAAGGGGAGAAAGAATCAAGGGGTGCAAAGATTAGATAGATAGAGATAGCTATTTCAGTACTGAAAAATGAGAGCCAGTATGGAACCCCAGAGAAACTCACTGTCCCAATCCAGCGGGCTTTGCTCTTAGAGCCTGGTCCTGTCATATACATGCTATGAAATCTAAAGTAAATCAGCCAGCCTCAGTGAGTCTCTCTCATTTTTTTTTTTAAATCACAGATAATATACTATCAGGGTGCTTCTAAGTCTAATAGTCTGTAAATCCATAAAAATGCTATTTTTCTTATAATAAAGCCATAGGTCTAAGTCATCCTCATAGACGCCCACAACAAATGGAAAAATCTGCCAAAAGGAGGTCTCCTCTGTTGGTTTTTCTTATTTTCTAATTAACCAAGAACAAGGATGGCCTGTCTGAAAATTTCCTTTGAAAGTCTAGAATTTAGATGCGTGTCACTGCACACACTGTTTTCTCTTCAGAAATCCTTCTAATGAGCTGGGGGAAGAGCATATTATTCCTTTTCAGAAAAATTTCACTGCAGTTCTTTGTACCCTAAAATAAATAATTATTGCTGAACACTGCAAGAATAGGATAATACTGCTCTGAATGCTTTATATTTGTAGCATCCAGTTTCCCAAGCTTTTGCATTTATTATGCCATGTGTTCCAAACTTCAGATCAAACCAGTGATGCAAACTTTAAACCCATAATGTCCAACTGGCTGTACACATCTCTATGCAGACATCCTACTCGGTACCACAAACTCCACAGTCCAAAACTGAACTCATTGACTCTGTAAGCACTCCTTTATGCTTTATTGCAGTTAATGGCATTGCTGTTCATCCAGTTCTCAAGACAGAGATCTGATTCTTCTGTTCTTCTAAACTTACCCTCAGACAATCAAGACCTGCCTACTGAATTTCCTAAGCATTTCTTTTTTTATTTTTATTGAGTATAGTATACTCAATAGTATATTGAGTATAAAGTATAGTTACTTTATAATGCTATATTAGTTTCAAGTATACAGTGAAGTGACTCAATTATATTTTTTTCAGATTTTTTCTTCCATTATAGGTTATTACAAGATACTGAGTATAGTTTCCTGTGCTATACAGTAGGTCCTTGTTACTTACCTATTGCACATATAGTAGTGTGTATGTATTAATCCCAAACTCCTAAGCATTTAAAATATCCTCTCTCCATCCTTTCACTAGCGTTCATATTTCACCTCTTCATCTGTCACCTGGACTGTCATCTTATTTCCTTCAAACCAATGCTCCATAGATCCACCAGAATAGTACTAAAATATATCACCCCCTGATAGCCCCGTGAAGGAATCCACAATATAAAAGCCAAGTGCTTTAGTGACTGGACCCTCGTCTACTTCTATGGCCTCACATCCCCTGCTTCTGGTCCAGCAGTCTGAGTCTCTTCTGCTTTTACACATGATGTCTGCTCTGCTGAGATGGCCACCTGCTACTACCACATCTGATAAGTGACCTGGCAGACTCCTCCTCATTATTTAAATTTCAGCTACCCTCAAATAAAAACATAATAAAAGCAACTAATTAAGTAGCACTTATAATGTGCTTGGAGAAGGCAATGGCACCCCACTCCAGTACTCTTGCCTGGAAAATCCCATGGATGGAGGAGCCTGGTAGGCTGCAGTCCATGGGGTCGCTAAGAGGCTAAGAGTCAGACATGACTGAGCGACTTACTTTCACTTTTCACTTTCATGCATTGGAGAAGGAAATGGCAAGCCACTCCAGTGTTCTTGCCTGGAGAATCCCAGGGATGGGGGAGCCTGGTGGGCTGCCGTCTATGGGGTCGCACAGAGTCAGACACAACTGAGGCGACTTAGCAGCAGCAGCAGCAGTATAATGTGCTAGGCTAACCAAATTACAAGTATGAACTCATTCCATTTTTCCAATGACCATATTCACCAAGGGCTCTTTTAATTAACATTCTTATTCTCATTTTAATGTGGGAAAACTGAAGCACAAAAAGGTTAAATGACTCGCTCAGGGTCACATATGTAGCAAATGGCAGAGCTGGAATGTGATTTCAGGTTGCCTGGCTCCAGAGTTCTGTTCTTAACCACTACACCTCAAGTCCTCCAGCGTCTTCCATGATTTACCAATATCACTCCACCCATCTTACTGGTATGACATAGTAGCCGGCAGTCTCAGGCTCTTGTTTTCCATCCTAGTGGATGATAATGCATCTAGTCCATTGTTTCCCAAAGTGCAATCCTAGCAACACCTTCATCAGAATGATCCAGCATATGTGTTCCAAGATAAAGAATTAATGTTTCTCTTTTTTCTGAAAATCATCCCTAACATGCAGATTTCCACATCTCACTCCAGACCTACTGATTTGAAATTCAAAGGAAAGAGACTGGTTACGTGCATCACAAATAATCTACGTAGTAGAGTCTTACGTGTAACAATGTGGGGGATTAAATCAGCTAAGGCATAGCAAAGTACTTAAAATGTTAGTCTTATTGTTATTATGGTTGTTTTTCACTACTATTTGACCCAAGGAGAAGAAACAAGAACAACTTTTCTATTCACTAAGAAAAAACGTCAGAAAGAAAGAAAGCAAGCCATGTAACTAACTATAACACGCGGGTCTCCCTTGATCAGACAGAGAAAATTTTGAAATGAAGTAAGTTTGTGGTTTCCAGTGCCATATTCTTTGGGGTCTGTTACAGGGAAACCACAGGGGATGAGAAGACACAGTTACACTTTTATTTTAGTAGCTCTGTTCCCGAGAATAGTGGCGCCTACTTAAGTAACATGACCCCAAGTACAGGAATTGGCATGATTAAAGCTTTAAAAGCTGAGAACCATCAGCATTGTCATACAATGATATCTGAAGCCTCAGAAAGGCAGAAAGAGCCAGCTAATATAAACAAGAGGACTCTGAGCTAAAAATAGATGTCTAGTTCTGAAAGAGCAGACTTACAAGAAAGTTATGCCCATGAGGGCATGAAGATCCTTGATGGACAGAATGACATCTCAACTACAGTTATCCATAAGTTGAAAATCTCGCTCCACTTTGTATTTCTTATTTTGAATGCATCAGTTATTTAACTTATCTATTACCTAATAGTCAGTTCAAAACTTCTTCTTTTTTTTTTTTTTTAAGTCAGGAGTGTTTGTCCGGTATGGATTAGTTCTTAGTCTCTAGTTACCAGTGCCCAGAGCCAGCAGCCAATAATTTAATCAATTATGCCTACAAAATGAAACCTCCACAAAAACCTTTAAACAGTAGGGTTTGAAGAACTTCCAAGTTGGTGAACACATGCAGGTGTTGGAAAGTTAGTATCCTCCACCATGGAGGGGATAGAGTTGTGCTGGGGACCCTTCTGGACCTCACTCTGTGTACTTCTTCATCTGGCTGTTCATTTGTATGCTTTCTAATATCCTTTAAAATACATTGTCAATGGTAAGTAAAGTGTTTCCTGACTTCCATAACCTATTCCAGGAAATCTGCCAGTCTGAGGAAGGGGTTGTAGGAACCCTCAGTGTATACCCAGTTGTTCAGAACTATGGGAGGCTTGGGACTTTGATCAACATTTGCTAGGGGTGAGGAGAAGTTCTGTGGGACTGAGCCTTTAACCTCTATCCAAGTAGACAGTGTCAGAATGGAACTGGGTTGTAGGATGTCCAGGAGGTGACCAGAGAGTTGGAGAACCAGTGATGGTGAAGAAGAATATCTCACGCAGTTGGTGTAAGAAGTGTGGCTGAAAACACTTTCAAAAGGAATGAGTTTGAAAGACCACGAGTAAGATTCAGGCATTAGGCAAGAAAAGTTGCTCAGTGATCCCAATGGTGACTTTAAAAACAGAGCAACACACTATAGATCCTCTCAATCACTCATTAGATGCCCCTCTAATGGGCTTCCAGAACACTCAATGCACTGCTCACCATAGTCAACTGCTCTCACTCTGTTTTAGAAAATCTTCTTCCAAAGACCCCATGTTCAGATTTATGTAATTAAGTAAGACGCCAATTGGCAATCATCCTTGGTAGACCCAAGTAAAACAAACTAAAACAAACAAAATCCCCTACAGGATAAGTTCAGTTCAGGTCAGTCACTCAGTCATGTCCGACTCTTTGTGACCCCATGAATCGCAGCATGCCAGGACTCCCTGTCCATCGCCAACTCCCAGAGTTCACTCAAACTCATGTCCATCGAGTCAGTGATGCCATCCAGCCATCTCATCCTCTGTTGTCCCCTTCTCCTCCTGCCCCCGATCCCTCCCAGCATCAGAGTCTTTTCCAATGAGTCAACTCTTCACATGAGGTGGCCAAAGTACTGGAGTTTCAGCTTCAACATCAGTCCTTCCAAAGAACACCCAGGACTGATATCCTTTAGAATGGACTGGTTGGATTTCCTTGCAGTCAAAGGGACTCTCAACAGTCTTCTCCAACACCACAGTTCAAAAGCATCAGTTCTTTGGTGTTCAGCTTTCTTCACAGTCCAACTCTCACATCCATACATGACCACTGGAAAAACCATACCCTTGACTAGACAGACCGTTGTTGGCAAAGTAATGTCTCTGCTTTTGAATATGCTGTCTAGGTTGGTCATAACTTTCCTTCCAAGGAGTAAGTGTCTTTTAATTTCATGGCTGCAATCACCATCTGCAGTGATTTAGGAGCCCAAAAATATTATAAAGTATGACATTGTTTCCACTGTTTCCCCATAAAACTCAGCAGTGGCCACAGGACTGGAAAAGATCAGTTTTCATTCCAACCTCAAAGAAAGGCAATGCCAAAGAATGCTCAAACTACTGCACAATTGCACTTATCTCACACGCTAGTAAAGTAATGCTCAAAATTCTCCAAGCCAGGCTTCAGCAATACATGAACCATGAACTTCCAGATGCTCAAGCTCGTTTTAGAAAAGGCAGAGGAACCAGAGATCAAATTGCCAACATTTACTGGATCATCGAAAAGGCAAGAGAGTTCTAGAAAAACATCTATTTCTGCTTTATTGACTATGCCAAAGCCTTTGATTGTGTGGATCACAATAAACTGTGGAGAATTCTGAAAGAGATGGGAATACCACACCACCTGACCTGCCTCTTGAGAAACCTATATGCAGGTCAGGAAGCAACAGTTAGAACTGGACATAGAACAGCAGACTGGTTCCAAATAGGAAAAGGAGTACGTCAAGGCTGTATATTGTCACCCTGCTTGTTTAACTTCTATGCAGAGTACATCATGAGAAACGCTGGGCTGGAAGAAGCACAAGCTGGAATCAAGATTGCCAGGAGAAATATCAATAACCTCAGATATGCAGATGACACCACCCTTATGGCAGAAAGTGAAGTGGAACTAAAAAGCCTCTTGATGAAAGTGAAAGAGGAGAGTGAAAAAGTTGGCTTAAAGCTCAACTTTCAGAAAACGAAGATCATGGCATCTGGTCCCCTACAGTATACCAGGTAGGTAAGTCAAAACTCAAAAATTGTAACCCAACAACAATGAAAGTGATGGATACTGAAAGATACTTCCTGTCCCTGATAGATACAGAAGCTTTCTTGTCTCCCTAACTTATGTGATGGCTGTCATGATTTGGTTGAAAGACACAAACTAGCTGAATATATGACCAATAGGAAATCATTTGCTAAGTACAAAATCCATACCTTTATACACATTTTTGCTCTACTCAACACATCTAGAGTCACTCGTGACTCCTTTAGTGCAGGATAACCACGATGCAGGTATTAAAAAAACTAACCATGACAAGTGATAATTAGCTGAAATGTACATACCAAGGCCATCCTTTTTCTCTCCCAAAATGCAGATATTTCCCAGAAAGAGTATGGAAGAAAGAATTTAAATGAAGGGGAGAAAAGCACTCCTAGAGCTTGCCTCATTGTCTTATTAAATTTACAACATGAAACAGTTTTATCATCAAAATTATGTAACGGCAGAAGCCAAAATAGGATACTTCTCAGGCAGGAAATATAAAAATATACACACACATACACAAAATATTTTCCAAGGAGTTAAGAAGCTTTCCTGGACAAGTTATGTTACAATAAAATATTAATGTGTGCTCATTTATCATGTGTTAATTAGCAGAATAAGCTGTAGGAAGTCCGGATTACCATGCAAATGTTAATTAGGTCATAATTTATGTTAAGCATTTCTAAGTTTAGGAGCACTGCGTCTCATTTAGCAGCAGTTGAACTTTAGAAATAATTTGCATGTGCAACTGCTCGTTTTCAATTTTAATATGACAGTCACTTCATTTTAATAAATACAAGAACCTGCATTTAAATAATAGCAAATTCAGAGCTAATTTGGTCACAGTCAGTACATTTCCCCAGGAGATGGAAACTCTGTCCTTTAATCACCACCACTCAGGTAAAAAAAAAAAAAAAAAGCTTCAGAAGATGCTTTTTCTAAATAGCTAAGAGAGTGTTCCCTGCTTCCCAGCCACTGTCCAGAATATTGATACCCTACTTTTGTTTTGAAGAATTGCGCACTTGGATGGTTTCTATGTGAGCCAGCTTGACCAACTTGAGGTCCCACTTGATCACGTTTTTATTTCCTCATTTTGGTTTGCCGCAGGTACAAACATATGGCAACATTCTGTCAGTTCCCTCCCATATTCTGTTTTTTTACATTTGAACTCAACTGTTTTCAAATTTTTTTAATTCTTTTTTTGTTCTGTTTCACAACAATGAATTATCCCAGTTACTCCTGAATCTTTATAAGCAGTAAGAACTCCAGTTGGAAAGGTTGTTCTCACCTTAGTACCCCAGATAGGAAATCTTGCAGTAAAAAAAAAAAAAAAAAGAGCAATCTCAGAACCTCCACAATGGAAAATCTTTTTATTTACTGATTCAGAGCCAGGCTTCTTAACTTTTCTCCTGTCACAAACCCCTTTGGCGATCTGGTAAAGCCAATGGACTCCGCTCAATGTAATCATGTAAACATTTAAAATATGGATTAGAAATGAAGGCTTATTGTAAAATAGTATTTTTTAAATATGTGACAGAGTAGTATATGTACTTCTTTATTAATGCATGGAAGAACATGATCTGAGTCTGCTAACTGCTATGGTTTTTTAAGTATCTATAGTAATAAGCCTAACTATGACTTCCAGCCATTTGCATTTCAACAGTATGAAAATTTCCTTGGATTTCCATTGGTGACAAAGTCACAAGGGTACCACTTGAGCTTCTATGGTTTGTTAAATATTTCATAATTGAATGAAGTGTTACACTTAAGTTAGAGGATAATGGAGATAAAGATGTGATTATGTTTTTGCTCAAGTTCACAAGCCTGAATTTTCTCTGCTTTAAACTACTGATTTGGAAGAAAATTTTTTTCTAAACTTCTAAAAATATTTTAATTAATGTGTCTCTAATTTAAAATTGTATGCTATAATATGAAGCATAATACATGAAAAAAAATCTTTTTACACACAAAAATATCTGCATTTAATACTTCTTGTCTTTGTGCATGCATCTTTACAATGCATACAAAATTTATGTCTTTTATCTTTTCCTATTATCAGTAGCAGGAGTATTTAAAGTCCACTCTTTGATGAGAGACCCCCAGCTGGCTCAAGAATAGAGAGAATACAGGCTCATGATAACCTTCCCCCAGTGCCCTGCAGATCTAAGTTGATTCTCCATGTGGGCTTCCAAATAAGCTTTGATTCACACTTTTCTTTTTTCATGTGCATGTGCTGCCAACATTTAAAAACCGTAACTTTCAAATAAAAACTAAAAACTTAGATTTCCAACTTCTCGTGGGCAATGCTGGTGCTGCTTTTCTACATGGCAACCGTCCACTGGAACTGAGCCTGTTTTTTCATCTAGATACGGCGGACTCCTATCCAAATGAAGTTTTCTTTTTTGTTTCCTGTCTGGCCTTTAAAAACATTTGAATTGGCAACCCCCTGCTAGAGGATAAAACTCTTACTCCTCAGCCTGTCATTTAAGACCCTCAATACCTGGCGCTTTCGATGAATTACATTTACTGATCAAATTAGTGTCACCATTGTTCCAGGAAAGGAATAGCCGTCTTTTCCTACCATGGACTTATCTTCACTTAATTCAACTAGTAGGACTGCTTCTTCATTATGTTTTTGCTCATCATCAGGTCATATCTATATTTCAAATCGTAATTCACATATTACCCACCCTCCCCTATCCTGCTCCAAACAGAAATATGTGCCCCCACTCTCAATGTGCAGCTAACATAATACATAATTTGATTTACGGTTTAGATTTTCCAGTGGACAAAACCCAGGGTCCTGTACGTACATAGAAAGTAATTTGAATTAGTTGTTTATTTTATATGAATTGGTTAGGTCAAGAACCTGTTTTTTTGTTTTGTTGATGCTTTGTTGTCGCTATTTGCTGAACTTTCCCCCTTATCAGATTATTCTCCAGAAGTCACAAACTAAGGTTTTGGGGGCCTGTACATCATTTCAAATGACAGAACTCTTCATTTCTTTGAGCGTATTTCTGGCATCTCTATAAAATATTTGTACAGAATCACAATTTTGGGCCTAGAGCCCCACTTGGCAGCTATTGGCTGAAAGTGAGCAACAGAAGCCTCCCTCACCAAAGGACTATGACCTCCAGTTTGCCACAGTCCTCACCATTCCCTGCTGAAGTGCACTTGACCCATTTCAGGGCTTCCCTGGTGGCTCAAATGATAAGGAATCTGCCTGTAATGCAGGAGACCCGGGTTCAATCCCTGAGTTAGGAAGATCCCCTGGAGAAGGAAATGGCAACCCACTCCAGTACTCTTGCCTGGAGAATTCCATGGAAAGCCTGATGGGCTACACAGTTCATGGGGTTGCAAAGAGTCAGGCACAACGGAGCAACAAACACCTTGGCCCGTCTCAATAGTCCATATTATTTGCCTACTCACCTGCTCTGAAGCATCTTGATTTGAAACCACCTAGTCTAAACAAAGATAAAATTACCTTTTTAAAAAGCATAAGTGATAATCTACCAAGAGGCTTTGATGATTAGAAATATAGTAGCAGAAGATAAATTGACAGCTTCCACAATAAAATACTACTTTTTTATGCCTAGTGTGTGTATATAAATATATACTGAAAACATTAGAGTCTCTAATATGAATTTGAGAACAGAGACCACATTTTTTGAGGTGTCATTTCTACATTTGCCAGGAAAGAGGAAAATCACGTTTTGATCAGGGATAAATGTCATATATTCAGGAAACATAAAAAGAGAGAAACCCTGCTTGACAAGTGGTCCGACTTCCCCCTCTTTCCCAGAAAGGTATTTTGTGGAGAAAAATGACCTCATCCTCAAAAATAGAGATATTTCCTGAATGTTCTTAATGCACTTTTAATCATCAACTATAGTTTTATTCTTCACTTTTTAAACTGCTCTTCTTTGGAATCTATTTCTCTTTCAAGCCACTGTACATGATCAATAGTGCTTATGACCTGTGCCAACTGCATCCGTTATTCTACATCTTAAATCATCACTTTCAAGCTTTGAACAAAACCTTTGGTTTTTAGGGATGTGATAAACAAAGGCACATAATCGTGCCTGACCCCTTTCTAATTCTGTGGATGTGTGTACCATCCCTCCTTAGATCTACTATCCCTATGCTGACTCCCACTGTGCTTGTTAGTCCATTCTCATAGAGAAACCATCTCATCACAGGGAACTTATTCAGTCTCTTTTCTCAGCACTGCTCCTGCTTTCCCCATTCTCCTTGAGGCATACCAGACTGAATGTAGAGTTAAGTTATTAATATGTAAGGTCCATATAAATAGAGAAACTTATCAAATACTTTATTTTTTAATTGTTTTATGTCATTTTCATAATCAAGATATGAAACCTCTTAGCCTGAGGCTTAATAAATGTCCTCAAATTCTGCCACCAGACATAAGCCATTTGCACCCAGCATTGATGAGAATGACAAACTCATACATGCCATGTCCCAGAGCTCTCCACTGGGAAAAGTTCATGGTCTCTGCCATGGCCATTGTCCACTCAGTTTAAGTACATATTTACTGTCTACAACTCTTAGCTCTATCTCCAAGAAAAGGTGAGAGAAATATCCAGAGAGAGAGCACACACACACACATACTGCTAAAGAGGAATTTGAACCTATGTCAAATCTGAACCAGTGTCAAAACACACTATGGGATGATGTTGAATCATCCATCTTGACAAGATGGTTTGTGACAGTGGGTCATGAAGAATCCACATTTTCATTATATACAGTCTACCCGCTAAGAAGAGCAATCAAAACCCAGCTAATTGAATTATCCATGAGCCCATTTAAAGAAGAAATATTGCTCAATAAAATTATACAGCCTCTCTCCAGACTGCCCCTCCAACTCTTTTATCTTGCCTCTGAGGCTTATGTGTCTGACATCCATGACAAAGACCCATGGCTTAACGGAGAATAGGCCAGGACGTGGTCTCAGTCAAAGCCAGTTTCTCCACATTCATGGGGGCCAGGGCAATGTGATTCATAATCAAAATGGAAATCCACTATAAAAATACAATGCACAGATTTCCCGGGAAAGGCCCGGAATCTCACTAATTATTCTACCCATTAGCTTCTCTGAGATTCCCCCATTCTAGCTTCCCTCCTACAAGGTAAGGTATCATGGGCTCCAACAATACCTTTTGAAATAAATATACCCTTCCTGGTGGTAACAACTTGAAATTGCATTAGTCATCATACAGCCAACATCTGCACGTGTGAATGCCAACCAGCTGGTATAAAAGCAATGATAAAGGGAGAACAAGGGAATGTGGGATGCTATGTGTGTATGTAAACACACATACATATGGTTGTAATGGGGGATTTTCCAAAGCAGAGGAGCATGCAGGTTAAAGGATAACATGAAGACATCAAAGATAAACTTCTCTTCCTTCCCAGTTCTGCTTGGGCAAGCCTTGATTATCAAAGGAGAAAGCCTTCTTAAACATTCAGAACAAATTCTCTCACTTTAGCCTTCCAAACGGGATGTGAATAGCTAGGGCATCCAGCCCCAACTTGAAGAAGCCAGAAAAAGTCTACGGAGCCCCACCCCTACCACCACTGACTCACAGAAATAGATTTATGTGCATCCAATAATTTAGGCTCAAGTGCTCTTCTAAGTAAAAACAATTACCTTCTCTCTGTCATGGCACTTGGGTTAACAATTCCCAACTGAGTCTGTAAATCAAACAAACACATTTTTACCAAGACCTTATTTCCTCTGAATCTTTCATGTATTTAGTTAGTGCCATCCCTTGGCTAAATCATGGAATAGGTAAACATTATTCATGAGGCCTCTTCTCTCAATTTGTTTCCCTGCCTCCCAGATCCCATCTGTCACTGCACAAATATATGCCGAGTGGCCCTTGCTAACCACAGAGTTCAGGGACCCTGTGATGGTGTCCTACCTGACTGTGCATTCTCTACCTAGCATCCCCTTCTTTTCCTCTGAAAACTCACTTCTCCTGTATTCTGTTCTCTCAGAAATTTGTTCTCTACCTTTCGAGGTAACTTATTAGTGAGTAGGAATGTAGGCTCTTTTAGGCTCTGGGGCCAGGTCACTTGAGTTGAAACCCCACTTCTGACACGTAATAACTCTGTGTCCTCTAAGTTATTTAGCCTTTCTGCTTCAGTTTCTTCATCTGCAAAGTTGGACAACTAATCGTTTCCACTTTATAGGGTCATTGTGAGGAATAAATGTATTTTCATATTTAAAACATGACCAGAGCAGTGCCTGGCACTTTCAAAACAGTCAATAAGCATTAGCTATTGCTGCTATTATTATGAGTGTCAACATGCTAAGTCACTTCAGTCTTGTCTGAAGTGGACCCCATGGCCTGGAGCCCACCAGGCTCCTCAGTCTATGGGATTCTCCAGGAAAGAATACTAGAGTAGTTTGCCATGCCCTCCTCCAGGGAATCTTCCCAGTCCAGGGATCAAACCTGGGTCTCCTCCACTGCAGGCAGATTTCTTTATCATCTTAGCCATCAGGGAAGCCCTACTATCATTATAAATGGCGTCAGGTATCAATACAAGATTCCTCTTGATCATATGGTTTATTTTTCAAGCCATTATCATGAATTTTCTTCAATGCTTTTTCTCAGCCTCCTGTAGGAAATATGAGTTGTCAAGAAAGCAGGCATTTTGACATCATTCATAACCTGAAAGTGATAGGAAAGATTACTTATTACTCAGCATGTGGGGATTTTATATAAAATAGCAAACTTCTCCACAATTTGGTCCCATCTTCAGCAATCACTGGTAGCTTCTGATCTTGAAACTTCTCAATTTATGACATTTTTTTTTTCTGTCACCAGAGCTCATCTCTCTCGGTAGTCAGTGACTGAACTCAAATATAGAGCAGTCTTTTGGAAAATTATATGAGCCTTTTTCTATGGGCTATTCATTAAAAGTAACCAAACTAACAAGTTTTAAAAGTTGGGAGACTTAGATATCAGTGTATAACTCTACCCAATAAAAGGAAGCCAACTGCATTCTGAGACCTTATGAAACATGTGGAGCTTTGCATGTGCCATTGTGAAGCACATTTGTGTTTTCTTTATCTCTGGAACTTTGTACTTATTGCATTATATTTTCAACATTGACTCAGTACTGAAAAAGAGCACTGAGTTAGGAGCCAGTCTCAGACCTTGGGAATTTCCATTATCCCCTCCATGATTCTATGTGTCCCTCGGGAGAAGGGTGAGGGAGAGAAAAAGCAAAACAATCTCAAAGGATTGATTTAAGTTTATGAGAACACTGTAAACTGTGAGATCATCACAAGCACAAAGATCGTTATTTTTAGATCACAACAATAATAGTCAATGTTTTTGATTTTTCAATATTCTCTAGGAATACTTTTGAGTGCACTATATAGATTATCTTATTCAACACTCACAACACTGTAAGATATATATTATTAGCATTCTCATTTTACAGGTGAGGAAACCAAGACTCAAAATTGTTATATAACTTTCTAAAGGTCACATTGCAAATAAACTATAGAGCCATGGGACTTTAATTCAGTCCTTAGATTCTCAGTATCTACACTATATTTTCACCAGAAATACAAACATCTCTGCCTCTGCTCTAGCTCCAAAGATGACTATAATCTGTTTTACCCTATATATTAGTTTCCTCTTGCTGCTGGAACAAGCTACCACAAACCTAATAGTCTAAAATAACATAAATAAATTATCTTACAGTTCTGGAGGTCAGAAATCTGAAATGAGTCTTACAGGTCTAAAATCACTGTGTTAGCAGGGCTGTATTTTTTTCTGAAGGTCCTAGGGGAGAATTCATTCTTTGCCTTCTCCAGCTTCTAGAGGCTGCTTCCACTGCCTGGCTCATGACTTCTTTCTTGTATTCAAAGTCATCTGGTCACATTACTCTGACCACTCTTCTATCATCACATCTTCTTGACTCTGATTAGAGCCCCCTCTTAGGACACTTATGATTACATTAGGTCTACCCAGATAATCCAGGATCATCTCCCCATAGCAAGATCTGTAATTCAGTCACATCTGCCATGTCCTTTTTTGCCATGTAAGGTAATATATTTGCACCTTCTGTGGATTAGGATATGATCATCTTTGAGGGAGCTATTTTTTATTTTTTTTGCCTACCATACTCTTCCATTGTCAGGTTAACTGTCTGAATGGTTGTTGTGCTTAGATGCTTCAGTCATATCCAACTTTTTGCAACCCCATGGACTGTGGCCCACAAGCTCCTCTGTCCATGGGATTATCCAGGCAAGAATATTGGAGTGGGTTGCCATTCCCTTCTCCAGGGGATCTTCCTGACCCAGGGATCAAACCTGCATCTCCTGGGTCTCCTGCATTGGCAGGAGGGTTCTTTTCCACCAGCACCATCTGTCTCTAGCATCTAAAAATGGAAAGGAAGTGAATTGTGTCCATCCTATGTCTTTTCTGTGACAAAGATCCATGTTTAAATGAGGCAGTGAAATTGAAATGGTCTCAGAAAAATACAATCATTTATGTGGTCAGCTACAGAGGAGTGAGGAAAATACATTGTGTCACCTCCCCAGCACTAATGAGAGGAGGCCGGCTTGGTGGGCTCCATTTTAAGTAAAGGCACTTGGCCAGATGGTATAACTAACATCTCTAGCTCCAAGCCAAGTAGACACTACTTGAGTTATCACAGGGGCAAATCTGTACATGATTTATTTCTATGTTTGGCTCCCAATTCAGGGTTGTGAACTATACACTGACTCTGACACAGGAAGGGATGCTCTGCCCTCTTTGGAGGAACACCTGGGACCAACATAATTGCTGGCCAGGAGGGAAAGAAATCTAAAATAGGCAGGAGAGGACAGAGATTATGGATTTCAATTGCAGCTCAAGTCTAAAAGCCAGGACTGAAGCTTTTTCCCATCAAATTTCCTGTGTAAGTTGTGTCCAGCCAACCCCTCACTATACAACAAAGGCAACTTATCATGGGTCATAAGTGGATCTGAGTACTTCCAGGAATGAAAAGTTTTAACAAATATTGTGTTGCCTCACTCATATCCTCCAGATCTTTCAGTGTCCAGGCAAATTCTAGATGCCAATCTCTGCATTTTGGGGCCTGAAAGGCTTTTTTGCTGTAAATATTATACCAAGGCAGGTGGCTTAATAATACACCTTCTACCGCCTGCCTTCACTTCCTTTTCTTATTTCCCCACTCTAGGGGGTGTTTTCTTTAACAACAACAACAGAAAAATATTTGCACCCAAATCCTTGCCTGAGAGTCTGCTTCAGGGAGATACTAAGACAAAGTATGGAGGCAAAGATCTCATGACTAAAACTTTAGAGAACATTCTTTAATCTATCACCCCAAAAATTAAAAGAAAAAAGGGAAACATATTTAGTACCAGATTAAGAACCTGAAGATCATAAAACTGTTTCTCCCACTGTGTTGTAACCCTTGATCTTATAGAGCAGGGTCTGGCACACAGTGCCTACTTATCAAATATGTGTTCAATATATGATATGAAAAACAAATGAATAAATGAAAAGATTCAGTTCAGTTCAGTTCGGTCACTCAGTCATGTCCAACTCTTTGTGACCCCATGAATTGCAACACGCCAGGCCTCCCTGTCCATCACCAGCTCCCGGAGTTCACTCAAACTCACATCCATCGAGTCTGTGATGCCATCCAGCCATCTCATCCTCTGTCATCCCCTTCTCCTCCTGCCCCCAATCCCTCCCAGCATCAGAGCTCCCACCAATTATGTAGCCCAGGAGTTGGCAAAACTGCCCTTAAAGGGCTAGATGGTAAAAACTTTAGGCTTTGCAAGTCCCATAGTCTCCACCTTCTCTATTGTTGCAATGCGAAAGCAGTCATAGATAATATGTAAATAAATGAGTGTAACTGCATTCCAAAAAAATTTAATTTACAAAAAAATAAATAAATAAATAAATAAATGCGGGCCAATTTGGCTCATAGGCTATAGTTTGCCAAATCTTGCTGCAAATCAAAATTAAAATCATATCAAAACTTCAAATAAGTGAAGTTTAGAAGAAATTCTGACTTATCTGATGGTTATTTTGATACTTTTTAAAATATAAAATTATTATTTTTTTAATGGATTTTCTCATTTTGGGTGGCCCTACTTTTCTGAAAGCCATTTGGGTAATTAGGCAATGGCACCCCACTCCAGTACTCTTGCCTGGAAAATCCCATGGATGGAGGAGCCTGGTAGGCTGCAATCCATGGGGTCGCGAAGAGTTGGACACGACTGAACGACTTCACTTTCACTTTTCACTTTCATGCATTGGAGAAGGAAATGGCAACCCACTCTAGTGTTCTTGCCTGGAGATGCCCAGGGACAGGGGAGCCTGGTGAGCTTCCGTCTATGGGGTCACACAGAGTCGGACACGACTGAAGCTACTTAGCAGTAGCAGCATACTACACAAACTACTGTAAAATAAATTTTATGAAAAAAGAGCAGACATATTTCACTGCATAAAAATAAAATAAATACACCTGAAATTTATGTAATATTGTAAATCAACTATACATCAATAAAAAATTAATAAAATAAATCTTTAAAAAATTTATAAAAATAAAACTTCTCAAGCAACTGTAAATTAAACCTGCTCCTTTTTTACTTAGCAACTTGTTTAATACCTCTATCTCTGCTAGAGATAAGATAATTAAAATTGCATTAATAAAACAACAAAAATTTAATAGCTTTATAATTTTACTATTAAAATAATAAACATATATTTTAATTTTACACATGAAATTATAAATTATCCTATGAAAAACATACTCAAAATTATAAGCAATCATTAATAAAATGTAAGACAATTCTAAAGTACTGCTGCTGCTGTAAGGCGCTTCAGTCATGTCCAACTCTGTGCCACCCCATAGATGGCAGCCCACCAGGCTCCCCCATCTCTGGGATTCTCCAGGCAAGAACACTGGAGTGGCTACATAGTTACTAATGTACTAAAAATACATAAATAAAACTGTGTTAAAAGTTGTAAAAAAAAAAATATGGACATCAGGTTTCAGAAGGGGAAATAAAAAGACATGGAGAAGACTTGTCAATACATCCAATTTTGTTTTCATTTCTAGTGAAAAAATTACAAATGGACTCCGCTAGTAGCCAACACTGATGCCATAAATATCAACATTTTCCACTTGTAGAATAAGTTCTTTATCACAGCTGTTAAAATTTAAATAGGTAATGTTGGGAGTATTACTTTAACCAATGAACCAATTCTGCTACCTCCTCTTGGTTCTGCCATCTAAAAACTGTCCCCCCCTCACCTACCCACCTGCTCCCACAGCACTCTGCTTTGTTTCTCAGCACGCTCACCATTACCGGAAATGGCTCCTTATTTGAACGCTGTGCTAGTGTTAAGGGAAGTTGTGAAGACTTTAAAATGAATCAAGAAAGACTGCGGCAGAATACTGAAAGATGTCAACGGATCCCTCGGAAATAAGCTGATTAACATGGAGTGCACGTCTTTGATTGTTTTTTACTCATCTGTTTTGCAATTGTGAGAAGAAAAAGTTAAATTTTAGATGATGCTGCTGAAATAAATCTTTTCTCTCTTGCTGGTGGCAAGGCAAATGCATATTGTCCAATAGAAATGATAAATCTCTATAAATCTAATTCTTATTTGAACCATATTATTGGTTCCCCCATTAACAGTAAAAATCTTTGGCATGTGTTCATTTTGCATTTGTGTGAGAGTCATGGTTTTATCCTTTTTTATTTTTTTTTTGTAAGTCTTTACAGTTTTATTTTTTTATAAATTATCCTTTTTTAATATAAATTTATTTATTTTAATTGGAGGTTAATTACTTTACAATATTGTATTGGTTTTGCCATACATTGACATGAATCCACCATGGGTGTACATGTGTTCCCCATCCTGAACCTTCCTCCCACCTCCCTCCCCATCCCATCCCTCTGGGTCATCCCAGTGCACCAGCTCTGAGATTTAAAAGTCAACCAGATGAGGGACTTTGTGTTACTGTTATGCCAGGCACAGGGAAGGAACTTAGTGAATATTTATTGGCAAAATAAATAAATGAACAAATAAATGGTGATGTCCCAACAAGAGAGAAAGTCAGGATACAAGCATAGCCACAATACAACTTTCAGGAGTATCCTGTAAAAGTATACAAGTTGTGCAGTGTTCAAGAGTTCCCAGTCAAGGCTCTGTGTATTGATTCATGGGGAATTTTCATGGGGCATTTTCATGGGGTGTATTCATGGGGTATTTTCTCTGAGTAGCTCAGAAGTTAAAGTGTGTACCTCCAATGCAGGAGACCTGGGTTCGATACCTGTGTCAGGAAGATCCTCTGGAGAAGGAAGTGGCAACCCACTCCAGTATTCTTGCCTGGAGAATCCCGTGGACAGAGGAGCCTGGTAGGCTACAGTCCACGGGGTCGCAAAGAGTCAGACACAACTGAGCGACTTCTTCACTTCACTTCACTCCGCTTCACTTCATTCATGGGGTATTTTCTCAGAGTAGGATGCCTTTCTTCAAGTAGCCCAAAGGTTCCACATGGATTAGGGGAGGATACAAGAACACTGTGAGGCCATTTGAAGACCCAGAGTAGTCACGGAAATCTGCAGAGATTTAAATGAAAATTGAGCACGAAAAGAAAAGAGACTGTCACTCAGAAGGGATGTTTGGTTGGAGATAGCCTATTTAGAGTTGTTGTTTTTTTTTTTAATAAAAATTCTCTAGCAAATTCATCTGTCAAGTTGAGAATATATCAACACTTAAAAATAAGAGAAAGAAGAGGTCATGGTGATTTCTTGACAGTGAAGAGCTATTAACAATCACTCCAATGTGGTGAAATTCAGAACAGAAAGCATTTTGAATTGAGATAGTCCGTTTCAAAAATCATTCTGTCATAATATTGAGAGTTAAACAGGTATAAATAATAGCCTTGCACACTTCCCATTGCCAGATACCTTGGTAATTTATAGAGAAAGGTTTCTTTACATCACAACAAAGACGACAGATTTGAGAGGCTGTCTTCTATCGTCTCAACTGTCCCCAATTGATAGAAAGATATGGAATGTAAAGAACATCATTCGTATTGTCAAAAAGATTCCTCAACAGTTAAAATTGTTTTAGCAGAAAATAAAGTATGTAGTTTTGTCAACCAGGCATCTAGAGTATTTTTTAAATGATAATGTCATTCAAAAATATAATACTTCACACCTTAGTGTATTTATCTTGACAGAATATTTCCATGCATCTTTTGGAAGCCTGTGAACCAACAAATCATGATGACAATTTAAAACTCGTGTGAAAAGTTGTGATAGACATATTGCCAAATGTTAGAGGGTAAAAGTTGAGAAGGGACATAGTCTATCTAAACCAGGGTTTCTTGACCTCAGCACGAGTGGTATTTTGGGCCACATCAGCTTTTGCTGTACAGAATCATCCTGTACATTGAGAGATGTTTAGCAGCATGGTGGCCTCTACAAACACCAGTAGTTTCCTCACCCCAATTAAGAAGGAAGGAAGTTAGTCGCTCAGTTGTGTCTGACTCTGTGACCCTATGGACTGTAACCCTCCAGGCTCCTCTGTCCATGGGATTCTCCATGCAAGAATACTGGAGTGGGTAGCCATTCCCTTCTCTAGGGGATCTTCCTGACCCAGGGATCAAACCCAGGTCTCCTGCATTGCAGCAGATTCTTTACCATCAAGACATTGTAAAATCACCCCTAGTTAAGAACCACTGACCTAAGTCCATGCAGTTTAATAGGTTGCTCAAATTTAACGGGTAAATCTTTGTGCCAGATCTGAATCTCAGCAAGGATACCAATAACTATCTTGTTATCTTTTCACCCAAGTAGAGTTTCAGTAGATTCTTTCAATGAAAAAGCAGAGGAGTGATAGAAAACAAAATAAGTGTGTTGGAAACACTGAGTTCTGATTATGTGTCACTATGCTAAGTATGGGACATAGAATAATCCCATTTAATCCTCACAGCAACCCTATGGGATAGTACTCTTACTTTTCCCATTTTATAGATGAGAACACTGAGATTTACAGAGAATAAATGTTTTGTGCAAAATTATCAAAGTACAAAGTATAACCACTGGGATCCAAAACTTGGCAGGCTGACACAGATTCTAATTTCACAGTCCATGCTCTACTGTCTCCTGCGAAGTAAACACTATTTTTTATTTCATATTAGATAGTTGTGGAAAAGATAAATTGGCTTATGGGCCAAACAATGGTCCAAGAGTCAAATCTAGCCCATCACCTGGTTTAGCAAGCAAATTTTTATTGGAACACAGCCACACCCATTCATTTACATTTTGTCTGAGGCTACTTTTACTCTGGAAAAGCAAGTTGAATAGTCAAGATAGAGACTGTAGGGCTCACAAAGATGAAAAGTATTACCATTTGGCCTTTTTAAAAAGATTTTTTATTTTTTAGCTTTTTATTTTGTATTGCTGCTACTGCTGCTGCTAAGTCGCTTCAGTCGTGTCCGACTCTGTGTGACCCCATAGATGGCAGCCCACCAGGCCCCACCGTCCCTGGGATTCTCCAGGCAAGAACACTGGAGTGGGTTGCCATTTCCTCCTTCAATGCATGAAAGTGAAAAGTGAAAGTTGCCCAGTTGTGTCCAACTCTTAGCGACCCCATGGACTGCAGCCTACCAGGCTCCTCCATCCATGGGATTTTCCAGGCAAGAGTACTGGAGTGGGGTGCCATCGCCTTCTCCGATTTTGTATTGGGGTATAGCCAATTAACAATATTGTGATAGTCTGGGGGCTTCCCAGGTGGCGCTAGTGGTAAAGAATTCACCTGCCAATACAAGAGACCTAAGAGAGGAGGTTTTGATCCCTGGGTCAGGAAGATCCTCTGGAAGACAGCATGGCAACCTACTCCAGTATTCTTACCTGGAGAATCCCGTGGATGGAGGAGCTTGATGGGCTACAGTCCATAGCATTGCACAGAGTCAGACACCACTCTTAGCGACTTAGCATGCAAACACATGATAGTTTCAGGTGAACAGTGAAGGGACTCAACCATACATAATCGTGTATCCATTCTCTCCTGGCCTTTTGCACAAAAGATCTGTTGATGCCTATCCCTGCTTTAGAGGCTAAGAAGCTAGTCCCTCCAATGGTAAGTAGTATAAAGAGAACTTGAACCTAGCCCAGTGACAGCCAGGCTCTAACCCACAGGGCTCTATTGATCACAACAGGAATGGCAGCAGCACAGCGCTGGGGCTTACTATGATCCAGGCACTCCTCTCAGCATCCATCTGTGGAAACTCGTTTAATCCTCTGCATAACCCAATGAGGCATCATGACGTGTGACAGCAGATGCTGTTGGTGTCTTGCTCGTATTTCCCCAGCAGTCACATCTACACAGTGAGGGCTTTTCTTCCCTTGCCTTGGGAATATATTTGGCTCAAGCACGGGACAAGTGGGATGCACCAGACAATAAATAACACAGAAGCAACCTTCAACAGCTTAGCGATAAATTCTTCAGAGTCTTTACCCCTGTTGTGGAATATATTGAGGTCTCTTCTATGCTCATTCCCCGAGTTCCCTGTTTCCCACTGTGGTAACTGGTTTTGAAAACATGTCTTCTGTTGGCTTTCTCCCTTCCCTCTTTCACTTGCCCATTTCCCAACCTATGTTTCCTAGAAACATTTTCCAAATAAACTACCTGTACTTGAATTCTTATCTCAAATTCTATGTCTGAGGGTATTTCAATTTCTGCCATTTTTATAGGTAGAAAACTAAAGCCCAGAGAGGTTATATATCTAGCCCAAAGTCACACAGCTGGTAACTGGTGGTGTGAGGATTTGAACCTGGCCATCTGGTTCCAGAGTCCACTCTTAACCAAACCATTCCCAAGTAATAGTCACTTATAGGGGCATTCTGGATATTCCTATTCTCCTTTCTCTACTATGCAGGAAAAACAGATAGCTATCAACACTGTCTCAGAGTTTGTTTTGGGAGGGATGAAAGTTCTTTCAGAGAGAAACACACTTACCTAACACACACACACACACACACACACACACACACACACACACATACACACACACACGATGACTTCTTTCTGCTTCTTCCCCTCCCTATCTAGGACGGATAGTCCATTTCCCTGCCAGCACCCAAGAGAGAGGGACAGAGGCAAATTTTCCTCTCCTGAGCCTTAGAAAGTAACATCTATACACTCCTTTGCTTGTGCTTCATTATTGGCCATGACCCAGAATATTCCCTTAAGCTCCAAGTAAATAATCGAGAGTTACTAGGCCTTAGAGTAGCTATGAAACTCTGTAGAGATTCAGAATCCATGTGTGCCCACATACAGAAATCACACGTCTATTTCTCTTCAGTGTGGAAAACAAACAGACTATCATTCTCTTTTTTATTAGGGATTAAAGATCACACATTTGAAGGATACACCACAACCATAATTCTTTATACACAGCTCACAATCCTCATATAATAAGAATCATTGAAATCATGCTGTCTGTCATGCGTACATCCTGCCTGGTGGCTAAGAGCTGCTCCCCAAGGGGAAAAGTCCTTCTTTATTGACACCTCTGACTTGCCCTTACCTCAGGCATTATAGGCAAAGATTTGGGGATTATTTTCTTTTAATAGCCCATGTGCTATTAAAAGCAGATTTCTAAGAAAATGAATGGTCTCAGAGAAAATAAGGAATTCAGACAGGACCAATACATAGTGTTGTACATTTTAGACTGTGTGACTGGTGCTCCTTACACTTATACAGTGAAAAATCTGGCCAACTATATATGACAGGCCTGCCTTAAACCTATTTCCAAGGTCCATGAACTCTGATTGTATTTGTCCTGCCCAATACATTCATATAATCATAACTGTTGTATTATTTAGTATTAACGATTTTCAGAGTCTCAGAATGCTTTCACTTGGCAGCAACAGAGTACTCAACTAACAGCAGTTATATTTCATGAAGCAGGAAGAACGGAAACAGGGCCTTGTAGAGTCTGTTACCTTAATGATTCCATGATACCAGGTTGATTCCTCTGCATTTACCTTCGCTTCTGCCTTTTGGCCATAAAATAGCTACCACAGCTCTCAGAATCATCTGTCAAAATACTTGGCCAACTTGATTCATTTACTTAAACATCTCAGTTTAAACTTCTCAGGCTCTTACAGTAATTGTGTACCTGTTCCTGGGCTGGGAAGATCCCCTGGAGAAGGAAATGGCTACCCACTCCAGTATCCTTGCCTGGAGAACTCCATGGGCAGAGGAGCCTGGCAGGCTACAGTCCATAGAGCTGCAGAGTCGGACACAACTGAGCAACTAACATTTTCACTTTCTTTTGTAGTAGAGTGATAGAGTTAGAAGCTTAGATTTCTATCACATATCTAGACTCCAAGAAGTCAAGAGGTGGTATCTTCCCAAAGCCTGGTTGCTTTGCTCCTTGGTTCCTCATCTATAAATTTTTCTAATATATTCCTATCCTCCATTACTTAACTTAAGTGAGCTTCTACTCTTTGTAACCATATTGCTGTAACAACTCAGCTGCCTGTTCCAGGCAGAAAGGAACGTTTCTCTTACTGCAGTTTGAATCCAATGAAGTTACATGGCATTCCAAAAGAAAGAACAGAATCTATGAATTCCTAGTTTATTCCAGAGATGAGGGCTTTCCGTTGTCATTAAAAGAAACTGCTACTCATATAAACTTCTCTTTGGGGTAAAGTTTAATCCTTTGTGATGAGCTCCGTCTTGAATTTATTTATTTTTCTCATGTTGTCTGTATGTTTTATTTCAATTGGAAGATTGTTTCGGAATTGTTTCATACCTGAGTTCAGGGACTCAGATGAATTTATGCTGCTATCTGAAAAGGATCACTTTGAATCTCTATAGGAGTTTCCTATGTTGAAAAATGTGACAGTACCTCATATCACACCCTAGAATTATCTGAAGGAGAGGAAAACTGTTCTAAGTACATTATGAAAGTAATGTGGGCAAACCCACAGCTTGCTTACCATCATGAAGATGGATATATTAAGGAGATAAAACTCTTCTAAATATTAAAACAGTTTTTCATAGATATTACACTAGAATGACTAATGAAACAAAAGCTATCCCCTAATTTTTAAGTACAGCACTTACATTTTATGTCTAACAAATTATGATACATCTGGTGCACATTTACTTGTACTTTTCTTTTAAAAATCAATATGCTGTCTATGATATTACTTACTAAGGATAAATTCATATCAGCAGGTTTACCTTATCATGTTTCACAACCCAGGATTCGGAATCAGTCTACCTACAGTAGTTCCTAGTTCTGCTACTTGTTGTCTGTCTAACCAGCTAAGTTACACAATCTCCTTGGATTTTGGTTTATTTATAAATTCACCTGGTGTATCTACCATATACAGTATTGTGTGAATTAAATGAGATAAGCCACAGACTACATTCATCATGATGCTTGAACATAGCAAGCACTTAGTCAATATTTACTATTATCAAAAAATCAATCTATTCAACATTGATCATAACAATAAGATAATTAGACCCTAAATTGATCAATTTTGTTGATTTATTTCTAGAAGGCTTACTTATAACTAATAAATTGCTTAAAAAGTTGAAAATGTATGATTGCAAACTCAATAACTGTTCCTAATCATGAAAAAAATGTTTTTAAAAAAGTTGAATTAAGTAAATTCTGAGATTAAGGAAGCTACAACTTCCAAAAGTCTACTTAGCCATGTCTTCCAAGATGAATTATTTTATACTCTGCAATTAGTCACTAAACATAACCTTATCATTATAGGAAACAATATAAAAAATTTTATCTAGACCCACATTTCAATTTTTCAAGTAGTAGAGAAATTAAATAAAGATACGGATTTGTTTCAAATACTGAAAACTACTGCCAAAATAACTGTATCCCATCCAACATTTGTGGTTGCAAAAGCAAATATCCTCGATGGGAATATGGCTTACACAAATAATGGAGATAAGGGAAAAATGAAGGATTTACTGTAAGTCTAAGAGGAACTGTAAACCTATTAGGGAAAATATGCTGCCAATGGGCAAGTTAATTAAAACATGTAACTAAGCTAATTCCCCAAACTTGACTAAGTAATTTATGACAATATCACTAGAACACTTCAGATTATTTATAGCTCATAGTCATTTATGAATGAAATTTTCTCTAGAATACAAGGTGTCTCACCATAAGAATGTTGCCCTTTGAGAATTTTGGCATATTTTCAAAATGGAATAAAACTTGAGAAAATAATAAAATGAATGATTAGATAGGTAAAAAGGATTTAAGAGATAATCTAGTAGCTATGTGATAAATAAATCATAATAATACATACAAATCACCTATGCTGTCACTCCCCTCTCTTGTGCCCTTGCGAAACGTAATTTATAGGAGCAGATTGGTTTCACAGCTCTGAGCCTCCCAGCCAACATCAGCTGACTCCCAGTTGTATCAGTGGATTAGCTAAGATAAATCAAAGGTACCCCCAGTTACTCCACAGAGACTTGAAGGAAAAAAAAAGCTAATATTTTATGCCCTGAGATTAGGTGGATATTTGTTACACAACAGCAGTTGATTAGTGTAATTGTGCTGCATATGATGATCATTATTACTGTCTCAAATAACTTCTATATGCCAGGCATTTTGTCGTTTTATGTCTAATCCTCCTAACATTTCTGCAACAACAGTAGCCACATTTTTCAGAAAGCTGTTATGGGCCCAAGTTCCAACGACTACTAACTGGCTGGTCTATGGTTTGAATTCTGATGCAATTCCCAAAACTCATGACCTTTCTTAAACACCAGACTTATTCTCCCTCTCTTTTTATTTAGCTATCACTATGAGTATGAATATACCAATATGAAACCATACAACTTCCCAGAAGAAAATATATATGTTATTTAACCATAATAAAGCATAGCTCAATGCTGAAGTGTGCAAATGTGAAAATAGGTAGTAAGACTAGAAGTCAGGGAGATGACCAGGGCTGAGTTATACAGGGCCTCCCAGGTCATTGTAGAAAGTTCAGAGCAAAACAGAGGTCCAAAAAATGGGGGACAAAGAATGTGCTCATCCATATAGTCACTCATGTGTGCACGCTCAGTCACTCCGTTGTGTACAACTCTGCAACCCCACGGATCCATATAGTCACTCACGTGTGCACGCTCAGTCACTCCGTTGTGTACAACTCTGCAACCCCACGGATTGTAGACTGCCAGATTCCTCTGCCCGTGGGACTCCTCAAGCAAGAATACTGGAGTGGGTTGTCATCCCCTTCTCCAGGGGATCTCAAACCCGTGTCTCCTACGTCTTCCTTCGTCAGCAGGCATTCTTTACCACTGTGCCTCCTGGAAAGCCCCGTGTATTCACTCAGTAGATATTCAACAGGCACCTTGATAGACTTTAGGTTTCCAATGGTCAGCAATAAAAGTACAAAGTCTCTAGTGTCATTAAGTTTACAATTCAGGGAATAAGAGCAAGATACTAATTAAAGAACCAAAAATAAAGGTAAAAAACAGAATTATCACAAATGCTAGGAGGAAGAAGTACATAATTCTTTGAGAGCCTGGAGTAGACAGTAGCTAAAGGAATGAATAAATGAACAAACTGATAGAAACAATTCCCATCCAAACAAAGGATATGACATGTTTGTCATCCACAGTACCAAATGTGGATCTTCAAAGAGTAGAATCCTAATGCTGAGGGCTATGAATTTTCTCACCTTTTTACTTCAGTGGAAGGAGTGGCTGGAATGATGGGAAAGGGATTCAGGTCAGAAAACAGAAATGAGTTTTCCTTGAAAAATGTCCATATGAATCCCTTAGAAATACTTTACTTCGAAATGAATGCCATTAGCAGCAACCTAGGCAGGTTTTGATTCTGGCAAGCAGCATCCTGTATAGAATGGCCCAAGAAGAAAGAAAACAAGAAGAGAAAAAAAAGTTTGAATCCTACAAGTAGCACCAGCCTCTTTTAGGATTCAGGGAGGGGAAAAAAAAAAAATCAAAACTCCAGCATTACTTTTAGATTCCAGAGAAAAAGATCTCATAGAAAATTCTATGAATAATGAACTTGTATTTTTATTTTTCATGTGAAGAATTTGGCTTCTTCCTCAGAAGCAAAAGTAAAATCAATCTACTTTGAAAAAGTCTGATACATATTAAGGGAAATGTGTTTAGTTTCTAAAATATAATAAATGCTTATATGTTTTAGGTGGGCTAATCTTTTAATCATTTTTACCCAAAACATGCATTAAAATAAGTATTTCATAAAATACATACATCACCAAATATAAAAATTTTGTGAGTAATTTCCTAGAAAATGAATAATATTGCCTATTCTATCTGGATAGTCTGTACTTTGGAAGGAAATTCTTTTAGCAAGTTAATTTTCCAATCAATTCTTTATTTATTTATTATTATTTTTTAGTATTTTTTAATATAAATTTATTTTAATTGGAGGCTAATTACTTTACAATACTGGGATGACCCAGAGGGATGGTACGGGGAGGGAGGTGGAAGGGGGGTTCAGAATGGGGAACACGTGTATACCCATGGCGGATTCATGTTGATGTATGGCAAAACCAATCAATTCTTTAAAACAATTCTTCTTTCATCCCAAATAGAAAAACTGTAAGAGATTCAGAGGAACTAGGTGAATTTAAAAGGGACGGAAATGAGAAATTACAGAGAAGACAATTTTAACAGTTTTTCTTTCCCTCCAAGACTACCACCTTCCTCTGTTTAAGCAAGCAGAGGCAGAGTCACCTAGCAAACAGGGAAACAAAAGATACTGTTTTCACACAAAATACTCCACTCTCCTTTCGTTAACATATAAACTGAGAACAGCACAATTAAATTGTGATTGAAGTGGAAATCAATGTACATGTGAAGTTTTAGGAACTAAAATCACAGTACAGTTTTCTATACTTCTTATCTGTAGAGCAGGAGAAAAATTATCTCTTACAAGAGATGTGAAGTGAGGATTAAATGAGTATGCACACACATATAATGTACACTATAGACATTGCTGCATTTAATTAAATATAAAATTCTGCTTCCATTAATCAAAATTGAAAACGATATTTGCTATGCATAGGAATATAATCCTATGAGTTAGATAAATGTATGATCTCAAGCAATTGCAACTATTTTACATTGATTAAGTTCTCAGATCGGAAGTTGAGGCTATACATAGAATACTCTACAAGCTCAAGGCAGCTGGTATGAATTAGGGCAAGAAAACAGTACTCATTAAACAGGGAGTGATGGAGTCTGTGGTGAATTGTAGCCACATGTGGGAAAATGAAAATTCATTGTGGCCCAATCTGCCAATTTTTTCAGAAAATCCAGAACCCTAGATCTTTCTTCATTTTGTAAATATTGGGAAATAATTTTAGATTTTTTTTTAATATGATGACCATGTCCAGCAAAATCTCTCTCTGAAATGTTTGCCACCTCCATGCTAGGTCAACAGTATTCAAACCATATTCCATGGAATATCAAGAGCTACCTTGGGAGATTAGGATTCATGGGGTGCTCTATATTTCCTTTCTCCAGAATAACTCAAACGTTATTTTTCTAGATACTGAACTTCTAGATAAGATACAGTTTGAATCAGTGGGTTCCACCATTGTAAAAACTTGGAAAAACATTGGTGTGTAGCGGGGAATGCACTAAAGAGCATGGATTTTGCCCATCTTGGACTGGAAGCTCACTCTGTCCTCTTTCCTCGCACAGCCCCAGCAGCCAGCACAATGCCTAATATAGTAGACACTCAATAAATATTTTTTTTCCAATGACTAAATTACGTAATAAGCAGTGTTTGATTTCAAACCTTTTCAACCTAGGTTAATTTCCTGAGCCTTTCTACATTCGAGTTATTCCTATCTATTCATATTAGGAAAATGAAAGACCAAAAAAATATATACATATATATCTTTCACGAAGACAGAACAAAAATTCATGATATCATCATCATAAGAATGTCTCCAGACAAGCTCAAAGGCATATATGCTGTGCTCTCTCACTTTAATCTGTGTATAAACTCTTGGAATGCACATAATTGAATTCTGGTAAACCAAATAAGTTACTTTTTATTATTTTTTAAGCAAATCATTTGACAAGCAATAAATATGTTTTTATGTAGAAGAACCTCAACGGAGAGACTATTGTGAATGTCAACAATCACATACAACGCTGGGGAAAGGGACTGGTATAAAAGTTTTGGGGTTTTGGATTACAGATTCCTTTACAGTGAGGCACATGCCTCTATAATTACTAGTCATGATATTTGAAAAATATAATCATGTCATTTGATTAAAATAATTGAAAAGATATAACCAAAAGATAATTAATTTTTATGGTTACAATAATCCTTGATGTGCTGGGCAAAACAGAAGAATTGTCTTGATGTGATTTTCAAAATAGCATTGCCCTCACAGTTGCATAGTCCATAAACATGCACAGATTAAAGGCACTAGAATTTTCGTTAGTGATATGTTATTAAAGAAAAAAAGAAGTTGTTAAAAAGGGAAGAAATTTGCTATTTTACTCAAAAAAAAAGAAATTTTATTTTATAAAATTTAATTGGCCATAAATACTTGGACTAATGTGAATTATAAACAGCTACAACTGTTGTTTTAAAATTTTGTTATCAAAATCTCCTGAAGGGCTTTTTAAAACAGACTGCTGAGTCCCAATCCAAGAGATTCTGAATTGGTAGGTGTGGAGGAGGAAGAGCCTCAGGATGTGAACCTCAAATAAACTCCCAGGTGATACTGCGACTATACAGTGAGGCACATGCCTCTATAACTACTAGCCATGATTTTGAGTTAGCCAAAAACTTCTTTTATGAGCCCCTGGACTAGAGGAAATCTAATACCCTTTTCAAAACGAAGTGGTAGTGGCTATGGATAAATCATTAATTCACCATTGGAGCACCAGAAAAAATTACAATCTGCTTTAGTCGTACTAAAAAAGACATTTTCTTGGACACACAGGTTACATTCAGCTCCAGAGTCACTTAAGCAGTGACTGCCTTCTTTGACTCTATTCACTTGAAACCCAACTATAGGAGCAATAAACCTCCCCTGGGAGAAGGGTACAGAGTTGGATTGTTTATCAGATGGTCCAGAGTGTTTCAAGACAATTAAATTAAATGGCTGACTCAGCAGGGGAGAAAGCTCACAAGGAATAGAAACAGTTCTGCATAGAACTGAACAAGGCAGCAGGTGAGTAAGAAGATTGCCTTGCAAAAGAGTTTGCAAGCAAACACATCCAGTCAAAACGCAAGGTCCAGTTAAAAGTATTAAAAGAATAATTTCAAAAATTTTCCCTAAAATACTTACTAAGACACAGACACAAACTTACAAGAAAGCACCCACAGGAACATTGTAGCAGGTGTTCTCAATGCCCTGCCCATATTCTTTCAGCAACCAGCATGCCTTCATGCTGACAGCTTCCTCCTGTGAGCCCCTGATGGGGAACTTTCTAGAGACATGAATGAAGGGACATGTTCAGCCCATTCACAGGACAGGTCAGAAGTACTGTGGAGTTAATACCCCTGGGAGCAGCCCACAGCCAATGACAAGCTCAAGTTGATGGATTCATACCTGTTTGTTAATCCTTAAATAGGACTTCTCAGAGACATACTGTGCACCATTCCCCAGAAGGTTGTAGTGAAATCGAGTTAGAATTGTCTGGAGCAATGATCTGCTATGGAAGCGACACATATAGACTTCCTCCCCCTTCCTGAGAAACAATCACCTTCAAGGAAACTATCTGCACTCCAATATATGCTTCAAGATTTGCATTTGACAGATCCTACTTGTTCACTGAAACATTGTTTTAAATGGTAAGAAAGAAATTGAATTGTCCATTATGATGTAATTATGAAATAAATTCCAGCATGATCACTGAGGGGGCCAAAACTTGTCAAATAAGAATAATGATATTATTTAAAATACACAAAATTTCAAATATACAAAAAACATACACATGAAATGATAGTATATAATTTTAGGAATGTCTATTTATTAAGTAAAAGTCAAGAAGTGATCTGCAAAGTCTCAAATTAAAGAGAGGACCAAGATGGCAGCCTAGGGAAACTCTGAACTCAACTGCTCATGTGAAAGAAATACATATATTCCTAGAAATATACAATGTTCCAAGAATAAGTCAGCAAGAAATAGAAATTCTAAACAAATTAGTTACTAGTGATGAACTCTGAATCAAAATTTTAAAAAAAATCACATTAAGCAAACGTCCTTTTCCTGATGGCTTCATGGGTGAAATTTACTAAACATTCAATGAAAAGTCAATATCTATCCTTCTCAAATTACTTCAAAAAACTGAAGATAATGAAACAACTCCAGACTCATTTTACAGGGTTGGCATTTCCCTAATACCAAAACCAGACAAAGACACTACAAAAATAAAACAAAAATTACAGATCAATATCCTTGATGAACATAGATGCAAAAATCTCAACAAAATTTTAGCAAACTGAATTCAACAAGACATTAGAAGGATTATACATCATGATCTAGTGGGTTTTATCCCAGACATGCAAGAATGGTTCAGTATTTGCAAAAAAAAAATCAATGTGATACACCATGTTAAGAAACAAGGGATAAATATCATATGGTCATCTCAACAGATACAGGAAAAAAAAATCTGACAAAATTTAACATTCACGTAGGATAAAAACTCTAAACCAAGTGGCATAGAGGGAACATGAAAGTGTTAGTCTCTCAGTCATGTCCAACTCTTTGCAACCCCATGGACTGCAGCCTCTGTCCATGGAATTCTCAAGGCAAGAATACTGGAGTGGGTTGCCATTCCCTTATCCAGGGGATCTTCCTGACCCAGGGGTTGACACATAGCAGGCAGATTCTTTACCTTCTGAGCCACCAATGAAGCCCTTCAGTATAATAAAGGTCATAAATGACAGTCTCACAGCTAACATCATATTCAATGGTGAAAAGCTAAAAGTTTTCCTCTAAGATCAGGAACAAGACAGGAATGCCCACTCTTGCCACTTTTATTCAACACAGTATTGGAAGTTTCCACAATAGCATTCAGATAAGGAAAAGAAATAAAAGACATCCAAACTGGAAAGGAAGAAGGAAAGCTGACGGTATTTTCAGATTACATAATATTGTATACAGAAAACACTATAAACTGCACCAAAAAAAAATTAGAACTAATGAATGAATTCAGGGAAGTAGCAGGATACAAATCAGTGTGCATATAAACTGGTTACATTTCTATACACTAATAATGAACTATGAGAAAGAGAAATTTAGGAAACAATCCCATGTACAAATGCATCCAAAAAATACTTATGCATAAATTTGACCAAAGAGGTGAAAGATCTGTACTTTGAAAAGTATAAGACACTGATGAGAGAAACTGAAGAACCAAAAAAATGGAAATAAACATGCTTATAGATTGTAGGAATTTTAATTATTAAAATTAAATTAAATTAAAATTATTTAAATAGTACCATAGTGCCCAAAAAAGATCTTCACGACCCAGATAATCATGATGGTGTGATCACTCACCTAGAGCCAGACATCCTGGAATGTGAAGTCAAGTGGACCTTAGGAAGCATCACTACGAACAAAGCTAGTGGAGGTGACGGAATTCCAGTTGAGCTATTTCAAGTCCTAAGAGATGATGCTGTGAAAGTGCTGCACTCAATATGCCAGCAAATCTGGAAAACTCAGCAGTGGTCACAGGACTGGAAAACGTCAATTTTCATTCCAATCTCAAAGAAAGGCAATGTCAAAGAATGCTCAAACTACCGCACAATTGCACTCATCTCACATGCTAGTAAACTGATGCTTGAAATTCTCCAAGCCAGGCTTCAGCAATACATGAACCATGAATTCCAGATGTTCAAGCTGGTTTTAGAAAAGGCAGAGGAACCAGAGATCAAATTGCCAACATCTGCTGGATCATGGAAAAAGGAAGAGAGTTCCAGAAAAACATCTATTTCTGCTTTACTGACTATGCCAAAGCCTTTGACTGTGTGGATCACCACAAACTGTGGAAAATTCTGAAAAAGATGGGAATGCCAGACCTGGCTCTTGAGAAACCTGTATGCAGATCAGGAAGCAACAGTTAGAACTGGACATGGAACAACAGACTGGTTTTAAATAGGAAAAGGAGTATGTCAAGGCTGTATATTGTCACTCTGCTTATTTAACTTATATGCAGAGTACATCATAAGAAATGTTGGGCTGGAAGAAGCACAAGCTGGAATCAAGATTGCCGGGAGAAATATCAATAACTTCAGATATGCAGATGACACCACCCTTATAGTAGAAAGTGAAGAAGAACTAAAGAGCCTCTGATGAAAGTGAAAAAGGAGAGTGAAAAAGTTGGCTTAAAGCTCAACATTCAGAAAACTAAGATCATGGCATACGGCCCCATCACTTCATGGCAAATAGATGGGGAAACAATGGAAACCGTGGCTGACTTTATTTTTCTGGGCTCCAAAATCACTGCATATGGTGACTGCAGCCATGAAATTAAAAAGACACTTACTCTTTGGAAGGAAAGTTATGACCAACCTCAGTCAGTCAGTTCAGTTCTGTCACTCAGTTGTGTCCGACCCTTTGCAACCCCATGAATCTCAGCACGCCAGGCCTCCCTGTCCATGACCAACCTAGACAGCATATTAAAAAGCAGAGACATTACTTTGTCAACAAAGGTCCATCTAGTCAAGGCTATGGTTTTTCCAGTGGTCGTGTATGGATGTGAGAGTTGGACTATAAAGAAAGCTAGGTGCCGAAGAACTGATGCTTTTGAACTGTGGTGTTGGATAACTCTTGAAAGTCCCTTGGACTGCAAGGAGATCCAACCAGTCCATCCTAAAGGAGATTAGTCCTGGGTGTTCGTTGGAAGGACTGATGTTGAAGCTGAAACTCCAATACTTTGGCCACCTGATTCAAAGAGCTGACTCATTGGAAAAGACCCTGATGCTGGGAGGGATTGGGGGCAGGAGGAGAAGGAGATGACAGAGGATGAGATGGCTGGATGGCATCACCAATTCAATAGACATGGGTTTGGGTGGACTCAAGGAACTGGTCATTGACAGGGAGGCCTGGCATGCTGTGGTTCATGGTGTTGCAAAGAGTTGGGCACGACTGAGCGACTGAACTGAACTGAACTGAACTGAACTGATAGTGCCCAAAGCAATCTTTGAATTCAATGCCATCCCTATCAAAATAACCATATCATTTTTCACAGAACTAGAAGAAATAATACAAAAGATCCAAATAGTCAAAGCAATCCTGAATAAGAAGAGACATTATCTGAGGAAGCTGTATCTATCATATACCATGATTTCAACTATATGACAAAGCTACAGTATTTAAAACTGTATGATACTGGCACAAAAGCTGACACACAGATGAACAGAACAGAATACAGAGCCTAGAAATAAGCCCATTTTTACATGGTCAATTAATCTATGACAAAGAAGGCAAGAATACAAAGACAAGACATTTTCTTCAAGAAACTGTATTGGAAAACTGGAAAGCTACACTTACTCCACATCAGACTTTAGCTTTTCCTTTTTTTAAATATCATCATTGTTTTCAACCTTTCAGTGGTTAGATCAATACTGCATCCATCCAGGCATTATTTATTCACACAATTGACATTTATTGAGTTTCTACTAGAGTCCATGTTCCATGCCACATGCCATGCATTCAGCTATAAGCAGAGAGAGATGTGAATCCTAGCTTCATAGAGCTTACAGTCCAGGAAAGAAGACTGATTTATGCAAAGCATTTGGATAAAATACTATAATGATCTCAATAGAAAATTCTACTTTGGTTCCAATGTAATTCTGTAGAAATTAGACATTTCCAAAAATGTTGACTAAAGGTTCCTATGACACAGAACCTTGGTTATCAAAAGCGTTTAATTACTTGTCTCCATTTCTTTCAAATTCTTTCTTTCCCATCACCTTCCCAAAGTGACTCATGAAAAAAAGTACAAGGAAGACTTCTCAGATCTCAGAAGACTCAGTGATCTATTGTACTTAAATGTGACAATGACAGTCTTTAAAATTATGATAAAATATGATAAAGTATTCTACAAGGCAAAACAAAAGTGCATTAAGCTAAATATATGTAGGCAAAATTCAGTATCACTGTGGAATTTCCTAATGCTTCTTCTGTGGTCTGTTAATGGTACAATCAGTTGAGAATCATGTAGAATATAATAATTCAAATGACATCAGGGTTTTATGCAATTATATGGAAAGGTTCTTTGTGGTTTTCTTTGTCTTTCCTTTCCTTGCTTCTGTGTTTCAGAGAGAAGGAGCAAGAGAGAGACCACACAATTTTGTTCATATAGCATTCCCACCGGCAGAGTGAGAATTTGTTTTCTTTCTCTTTCATCCTATCTGGCCATAAGATGCTTAGAAAGGATTTGCTTAAATTAAACCTCCAGAGCAGTAAAATATATCTTGCCAGAGACCTTCCTTCTCCATACTGCCTCTGGAATGATCTTTCTAAAATCCAAATCTCAGTGTGTCTCTTCCCTGCTGAAAACCATTTAAAAGGACCCCTTTCACTTAATGCAGAAAAGATAAAAATATGTATCTGAATTTTTTTCCACTATAACTGAAACTAGTTTTACCAAAGCCCATGTATGTACTGTATATTCTTCCAAAAGTGAATTACCTACTTTACTGAACAGAAGACTGTCACTGGGAAAGATAGAAGCTGGAGTTTATCCATAGGAAGCTAATACCTGGATATTTTTGAAGGGTAGCTTTTTCATCTTTCAACCTCAAACTGAATCGCTGGGTTAGGTAGAATCAGATAGAACTTGTGCCTTATGGGATACTCATCACAGACTTGCAAGATAAAAGTACAAATTTCTTGGCATGATACACCAGGCCCTGAAAATCTGGCCTTCTCCTCTTTGGCATCATCTCCAGACAGGCCGCTGTAAGTGTCACTTCCCAGCAATTCTGCAGTATCGCATTTTCAGAAGCACACTGCACTTGTTCATGCTCTGGGGCTTCTCTACGAGTTCTTCCCTCTCTGGAGTGCCCTCTTCTCACCTTTTTATGCCTGGAAAAGATGTACTCATGCTTAAAGACTTACTAAAGCTACCACCATTTTGGCTAATTCTTCCCCAACCTCCCCAAGGATTGGGGGCAGGAGCGGGGGAGGTGAAGAAAACTAATCACTGCTTCCTGCTGCTGCTGCTGCTAAGTCGCTTCAGTCGTGTCCGACTCTGTGTGACCCCACTGACGGCAGCCCACCAGGCTCCCCTGACTCTGGGATTCTCCAGGCAAGAACACTGGAGTGGGTTGCCATTTCCTTCTCCAATGCATGAAAGTGAAAAGTGAAAGTGAAGACGCTCAGTCGTGTCCTACTCTTCGCAACCCCATGGACTGCAGCCCACCAGGCTCCTCCATCCACGGGATTTTCCAGGCAAGAGTACTGGAGTGGGGTGCCATCGCCTTCTCCACTGCCTCCTAGTTCTTTGCAATTCTGCAGTTACCATGCTACATCTATCCATTGTATGTCTGTCCCACCTGACTATGAACTTCTGAGGTCAGGACTCAGTTTCACTTCCTAAGTTCCTGGCCCAGGTGTTGGCTCTTTGTGGAGCTCAACAAGTGTTCAATAAACGAATGAGAAAACAAAGGAAATCTAATGTGAAAAGAAGGTATTCAAACTTCTGTTGATCCCAGAATGGCCACAGATGAGGTTTTTCTTTCTTTCTTTCTTTTTTTTCCTAAAAACTGTAGTAGTTTATATCTTTTAATTCCATACCCTTATTTTGTCCCTCCCTGCCCTGCATTTTTGGGCATTCTAGTCACAGGATCTTGGAGCTGGGTTACTTGGAAACAGAAGGTGATATTCTAAACAGGTAATCAAAAAGTATTCGTAATATGACAAAATAAGTTAATGGAGCATTGACATAGTAACAATCAATAGTTTTCTTTTTACCAAATATATTAAATATTTAACATCATAGAGAAAATATGAGGAAATGTATACAAAGAGAGTCTGGGGTTTAAGACAGCATATGCTTACAGATGAAGTAGAAGTTTTGTGCTGATGAAATAGTAGTCAATGGACTTATGAGACCACAGGCTGGAATGAATCACAATCATCTGAAAGAAAGGTCTGAATCCATGTGATAAATCAGAGAAGTGCTTTGTTTCTTTAAAATCTGTCTGAAATAAGGAAAGATCTAGGAAAGGAATTAGAATTAAGGGCTTTGAAAAACAAACCAAGCTAGGGTCCTGATGGAATGCAGAGAAGGTCCAAATTCACTGTTAGCAGCCTTAGGTAAATGTTGGGTGAGTGACTCAGAAGAATAATCTTCAGGTAGAAATAAAAAGAGTCTGTGAATCAGCCCTAATATGCCTCCAACCTGGGAACCAGTTTGAGGATAGATGTGTAAAAGGTGATGAGTAGATAAGATGTCTGCCTTGGTATATAGAATTTTTTATTTCTCCTTTCTAAGACAGTGACATATATTTGCCAACCCACACAATCAGCCAAACTTTCCTCCCAGCATTCCTATCCTCACCACCCAACAATGTGCCCAGTCTCTCTCTCCTCCAAATGCTCATACGGACAGGGACAGAGGATCCTTGGGGCTTACATCTTAAAACAGAAAGTGTTCTTACTCACCAAGCAAGGACATGAAAGGATAATAGTGACTTCCTCGTGCTCCACCCCAAGAAAGACGGGAACTAGAGGCTGAAAGCACCACTTCATAAAGGAATTCTCCGAAGTTTCCTATGATAGGCCAGGCTAGAGTAGCCCATTTAAGATCGTTTTAAGAGCCTGGCGTCTGGAATCAGACTGCTTGGGCTCAAATTCTTACCCCCTGCCCTCCACATACTGAACATGTGATGTCATCCAGCAAGACAATGAAGAACTGTGTTGCAGGTTCCCCTCAAGCAAAATGCGGTTAATAATAGTAGTACTTTACAGGTTTATGATAAGGATTCCATTCATTAACACAAGTAAGGAGGTTAGAATAGTGCTTAGAACATCATAATTGTTGCATGTTAGTTCTTATTGCTTTTAAGTTTCTTATTGTTGTAATGAATATTAACATATATCAAGTGAAGGAAGTCTTCTAGGGGATCTAAGTCCCCCTTTATGCTAATTTCACAGCTTGTTTGGCAGAAACTAACAAAATTCTGTTAAGCAATTACCTTCAATAAATAAATAAATACACGACTTTAAAGACTACAAATAGTACAAAGGTACTATTTGGCTCAATCTATAAATGAGTTCATTCCTGCATTAAAGATCAGCAAAAATGAAAGTATTAGTTGCTCAGTTGTGTCCAACTCCTTGTGACCCCATGGACTGTAGCCCGCCAGGCTCCTCTATCCATATGGTTCTCCAAGCAAAAATAGTGAAGCGGGTAGACATTCCTTTCTCCAGGGCATCTTCCCAAGCCAGGAATCAAATCCAGGCCTCAAACATTGCCAGCAGATTCTTTATGATCTGAGTCACCAGGGAAGCCCATGGGTTAGCAGAGAGGCAGGGCCATACTACAAAAGATACTGCTATACCTAGTTTATAGTTCAAAGCTGAGGGATCAATTCACATTGACTATCTTGCTTTTGACTATCTTATTTTGCTCCTCTTTAGTCTAATGGTGTTGTCATTTGTTTTACAGTGATATTGTCACCTGTCCATCCTGCTATTAAAATGACTGATCTGAAGATTACATCAAACTCCAAACCAAAAGGTTCCTTCAGAAACCCAAGCAGAGCATCTATTTGTTCATCTTGTCTAACCCAGCAGAGACATTATCGTATATTTCTAGTATTTACACACTGATAAACTTGTCCTTTGGTAAACGTTTTTTGACAGGAAGACATATTCCAGTTATAGTAAAGAATAAATACTGCCTGCTTTCAAAAAAAATTCTTTAAATGCTAATTTTTCTATTCTATCTATTGCCTTAGTAAGAAAGTGTCCAGCATACGTTTAATCCACAAGTCATAAACTGGTATTTGTCATATTATATTAGCTTATAAATATACAAAAGCACTGTGCTATCAGAGGTGCATAAAAATTCGATGGAGAATATTCTTGTCTAAGAAAGAAACATCTAACATATAATGTGATGTTAAGATCAATGTCAGATGCTAAATACTTGCATGATGAATGGTTTTAAAAACACACATGCCAAAAAATCTATACAACTAAAAAATAAACCCATAGTAATGCAATGCTCATAAAAGAAAGATGTAAAGCTGAATGTCTTTGAGTCAGATTGTTCCAGATATTTCAGGTGTTGAAAGTAAAAGTGCAGTCCCCAACTGTGAGGACAGAAAGAAGGTGAAGACTGGAACAGCTGAGCAACTTGGCAGAAAAGGAAGTGAGTATAAAAGCTCAGACGCAGAAAAATGTCTGGGTCCCCACTTCCATATGATCAAACAGTAACTAGGTCAACGGAAAATGTGGAAAAATTACAAGAGATGCTATCTATTCCTGTTGAAATTGAAGACAATTTAGCCACTTTTTCATGATTGTAAAAGTGTTTCACAACTAGGCATTGCTCTCCTAGATGGTCGTTAAGTATATATATTTTCATCAACTATATATATCAAATGTTCTTTCCTCTGATTTAATTTTGGAAGAAATAAAAGGATATTACCCACAAGGCTTCCCAGGTGGCACAATGGTAGAGAATCCACCTGCCAATGTAGGAGATGCAGGAGACTCGGGTTTGATCCCAGGATTGGGAAGATCCCCTGGAATATCAAATGGCAACCCACTCCAGTATTCTTGCCTGGAAAATTCCATGGACAGGGGAGCCTGGACGGCTACCGTCCATGGGGTCGCAGAGAGTCAGACATGACTAACACACCTGCATGCATGCATTACACACAGGAGAAAAAAGGAATAGAATGAAGAATTGGGAGCAGGAAAGGAAAACATAAAGGTGAGAGGTGAAGAAGGCAAGCAAAACAGTAAATGATGAATTTACAAGTGTTAAGAAGTGTTACGCATGTGAACAAAGATAACAAAAAGAAGATCCTTTTGCTTTGCTGGGCAGGATGGTATGAAGGCTAGTCTTCAAAGAAACCGATTTCTGTACTTGAGAAATGGCTTGGGATTCCCCTGAAGGAAACAGAGGAGTCTGGGAGGCTAGAAGCAGAGGCAAGAGAGGAGAGGGAGGGTGAGGAGGGAAGCCAAGCCAAGTGATAGGAAAGGAGTGGTTTGGAGTTTGGAAAAACATGGACAAGGACCCAGGCAGCGGCTAAAAGGAGACTGGGCTGAAAAGGAGGATTAGAACAGTCTCACTCCATGTTAAAAGCTATAAGTCCCTTTGTATTACCTCTGCAAGTGGTTGTGTGTCAGCCAAGGTGTGCATTACCTTCTAAAACTTTTGCTCTCTGATTGGCTTTTCTTTTTAAGTGTGTTACTGGGATGAGACTGGCTTTTGGGTGGGAACTGCTGCTAAGTCGCTTCAGTCGTATCCGACTCTGTGCGACCCCATAGACGGCAGCCCACCAGGCTCCCCCGTCCCTGGGATTCTCCAGGCAAGAACACTGGAGTGGGTTGCCATTTCCTTCTCCAATGCATGAAAGTGAAAAGTGAAAGTGAAGTCGCTCAGTCGTATCCGACTCCTAGTGACCCCATGGACTGCAGCCTACCAGGCCCCTCCATCCATGGGATTTTCCAGGCAAGAATACTGGAGTGGGTTTCCATTGCCTTCTCCGAGGTGTCCACAACTTGTATGGGGTGAGGGACAGAATGAGGGAGGAAATAGGGATAAGAGATAAAAACAACAGCTTGACTAAACTTGCCCTTGTTTGACCATTTTAGCAGACTTATCTTCTTGCACGTTTCCTTTTCTTGTGTGTACTTGCTCACCAGAGAGATTTTTCTACCTTCTAGAACTCTATAAAAATACAAAAATATTTTGAGATCCAACTTGTGAAGCTTAGACACAGACCACATAAGCCCTTGGTTCATTCTGCCAAGAGGAGGCTGGTCAAACCCCCGAACAGTCTGAAAAGACATGAGGGTACCTGGCTGAGGCTTAAGATTAAAAACATGATGAAATCTCATAGAAAAGAAAACTATCAACACTCAATTTTCCATGCGTCCAATAAATAAATAAACCCTGCAGATTAGAGAAGGAAAATCTGTATGAAGATTCAAATAGGTATAATTTAGAGATTAAGTAGGTAAACTGTGTCTCCTCAATTCTGGCTCGATTTATCACAATGGGATATGACTCGCATTATGTACAGTAAGACTAAAAACAGAGACCACAGGAAATGTAACAGAAGACACAAGTCATTGAAACAACTCTCTGAAAAAAAAAAACAGTATAGCTCTACTTTGTTTGGAATGGATGTTTATACAAAGGAGGCTGAAGTTTTGTTTTGTTTTCAACTTTTTGTATATCATTTTATTTTATTATATATAAATTATTATATATCATTTTATTTTATTTTACGGCTGTGCTGGGTCTTCATTGCTTTAAGGGTTATTCTCTAGTTAAGGTGAGGGGCCTACTTTCTAGTTGCAGAGTGGGAGCTTCTCATTGCAGCTTCTGTTGTTGTGGAGCACAGGCTGTAGGTGTGCAGGCTTTAGTAAGTGTGGCACGTGGGCTCAATAGTTGTGGCTCCCAGGCTCTAGAGCACAGATTCAATAGCTGTGGTGCACAGACTTGGTTACTCCATGGCATGTGAGATCTTCCCAGATCAGGGTCTAACCCATGTCTTCTACATTGGCAGGTGGATTCTTACCACTCAGCCACCAGGGAAGTCTGGGAGTTTTTTAAAATCAAACTTTTTAAAATCCTGGTTTCATTTATTCATGACTTGTTTAAAATTATTGGCCACCCTGGTAGGCTGCCATTTCTGGGGTCGCACAGAGTCGGACACGACTGAAGCGACTTAGCAGCAGCAGCAGCTGTGATGCCAGGTTTTGAGATTTATGACAAGTCCCTCAAACTAGGACGACTAGACAAATGGAAACAATTATTCTCATCTATCTGTCCAGCCTACTTATCCGCCTTTTACGAACGAGATCCTCTCTCTAACCTTGGTCTAAGTCCAGGTTAGAATCATTACTGGTTTCTCCTCCTCAAACCTCTCTCCAGTACTTCCTCCTCTTTGCCTTATATAATCGTTCCTTCTTTAGGCATTCCTCACTGCATTTTAAGAGCTTTGATGATGAGATCTACTTTTATTTCTCTTCTCTTTTGGCACCTAACAGTGTTACTACAGCATCACATAAATGTTGGAAGGATGAAATTGGAATCCAGGTAGGACATAAAATTAGTCACCAAATATCCCACTAGAAAATTACTTGAACATCAGTCTCTCCATATGGATAATTCCAGGCCCCAATACCTACTGAATATTTATCCTTTTCTAATAATGATTGCATTAAAATATTTCCAACTGACTGCAGGTTTCTGCTCTTAAATAAGCTTTTTCTCTCCCCTAAAATTTGCTGGGAATTGATTCTGAATAGGAAATTCTGAGTTAAGAAACAATTCCAAAGTTGAAAATTGATGCATGCCAGCCCAGTAGTAACAACATGTTTTAGTTGCCTGACCATCTCAAAAGCCACAGTAGTTTTTTTGGTGCAATGCTTTCTGGTATTGAATCTAAGCTCTTGTAATGTGATATGTAAGCTGACTTGTGGTCTTTTCAAAACCACTAAAAAAGGGACATCCTTTCTCTTCCGAAGAAGGGTACATTTCAGCCTAGGATTGTTACTACAAACAAATAATCAGCATTTTATTTGGGAAAACTCCAAGGCAAAATGTACTATATAAAAGACCGATGGCTTAAAACACCATTAAGATGTGTGCTGGTCAAGAAAAAGCATAAACTTGTTTTATCTTTATAACTTGTTTTACTGATGTGACCTTACTGTTTGCTATTATTAATAATGCTATCCATTTTATTTCCAGTTACATTCATTCTCTTGACATTTTAACTATATTCTCTTATTTCTTCATCTTACAAGACATCGAGTTAATGTCCTGAAAAGAAGTTAATTAGATGAACTTAGAAGGGCATTTAGATCATGCTTGATGGAAAGCCCAAAACAAAGTTCTGCCAAAGTTCTGAGCACAGTATTGCTGCAGATTAAATTGGCTTCTTAGGCAAACATTTTCAGATGTATTTCCATTAGTTTACATCCCTATTATCCCAAACCAATTCCTGTCAAGTGGGACATAGATAGGGTAAGAAAACAAATGTGAATTCGGACAGAAAATCCCATGAGAGAGAGATACTGTCTCTCTTGTTTATTATCGTATTTCCAAGTCCTGACACACTATAGATGCTCAGAGATACGTGTATTGCAAATGAAAACCTTAGTGCCGCTTAAAGCTGTCAGCACTATAAAAGTCTGAGCACACTGGCTATTCAGTTCAGCTCAGTTCAGTTCAGTCACTCAGTCGCGTCCAATTCTTTGCCACCCAGTGAACTGCAGCTCGCCAGGCCTCCCTGTCCATCACCAACTCCCAGAATTTACCCAAACTCATGTCGATTGAGTTGGTGTTGTCCCCTTCTCCTCCTGCCCCCAATCCCTCCCAGCATCAGAGTCTTTTCCAATGCACTGGCTATTATGCCTTACAATTAATATTTAATAATTGAAGTAAGCTCTAGTGCTGCAATACACCAGCCACATTTGACTACTGAGCATGTGAAATGTGGTTAGTAAGACCAAAAATAAAGAGTTGCAAACTTTATTTATTTAGTTTAAATTTTAAAACTGATGTGTGATTTCTTACTAGGAAACTTCCAATAGTGTCGAAAAACTCATGTGAATCCATCTTTTCAACTTGAAATTTTATAATATCTAAATAGAAATCAAGTCTTTCTAATGAAAATTTGGAGTCTAAATTGAGATGTGCTGTACGTATGGAACACACTAGAGTCCAAAGACTTAGTACAGTAAAAATAATATCCAACTTTTTAAGACACTAAGGACTGTAGCTTGCCAGGCGCCTCAGTCCATGGGATTCTCCAGGTATGAATACTGGAGTGGATTGCCATGCCCTCTTCCAGGGGATCTTCCCAACCCAGGGATTGAACCTATGTCTGTTATGCCTCTTGCATTGGCAGGCAGGTTCTTTACCACTAACACCATCTGGGAAGCCCAAACATTGCATTAACAAGTCTCTATATTGATTACAGGGCTTCCCTAGTGGCTCAGAGAACTCACTCCAGTACTCTTGCCTGGAGAATCCCACAGACAGAGGAGCCTGGAGGACTACAGTCCATGGGGTCTCAGAGAGTTGGACACGACTGAAGCAACTTGGCATGCACGGGCATGATATCTGGAGTGGACTGAATGGTATTCTTCCAAAAGTTACATCAACAGCCTAATCTCCAGAATTGGTGAGTGTCATCTCACATGTAAATGAGGGAATGCTACCTTACACAGCAAAAGACATGTAATTAAGAACCTTGAGAGGAGGCTCTTATGCCAGATTATCCAGGTGAGGTCTCATTCGAAACACAAGAGTCCTTCTAAGAGTAAGGCCAAGAGATATTTGACAGACAGCAAAGGAGGGGACAAGATGGATTGGAGAGAGGAGGCCACATGTCAAGGAGCACTAATATCCATGAGAAGAAGATATGAAGAAGGGATTGCTCTCTAGGGCATCCCAATCTCTGGAAACTTGTTACACAGTCATAGTTTAGATACATTGGGTTAAAAATTATTAAAATTAATTTCTCTTTTTTTAAGCTTTAGAAATGTGACTACTAGAACATTTTAAATTACCTATTTGGCTCTCATTGTATTTTTCCTGTACTACACTGCTACAGAATAAGCTCTCAGAGATTATCTATTTTTCCAAATAATATTTTGTGTGGAATTTCCATCTCTTAGGTCACATATGTAAGAAGCAGCTTAAAAATCTTAAATTCACAAAATGATATCATCTTCTTAAATTCACAAAAATGTTAGCATCCTAGAATGTAGGATTATTTTATTCATGTTTAGGAAATAATTTTTTTACTATTTGCAGATATTTCTATTCATTCAAAACCATTAAGTTCGGGCAGTCTAGTTAAAATATTAGATGAGAGAATTGTAATTTTGAAAGTTTCCAATTAGATGAAATGAAAGTTGAAATCTAACAAGATAGAAAGTAACAGGGACACATTTAAAATCCACACTTGGGTCCAAATAGCCAACTGTGAAAACAGAGACGTGAGGAGATATGACTTCACTATGGCGTGTGAAAGAGACCTGGGGGTTTTCACTGGTGATAAATTCAATCTGAGTTGGCAGGTTGGTAGAGCTGCCAAAACAGCTATCGTGACCTTGGGCTGTTTAAATAAAAATTGGGGTTCCAAAGGCAATCGTCCTGTGTTAGCTCACAGCCACACTATTTCATACGACAATCAATTAGCCTGGAAAAGGGTGTCCTAGGAGAAATATACTGTCTTTACATCTAAATGGTTCTTTTATGGAAAACATATTGAGCTTGTTCTAAAGCCTGCCACAGAACTAAAAACCATCCAGATGTTCTTCCCTAGGACTTTGCTAAGCATCATGGGGGTATAGAAATCTAATCATTTCAGCTATCCAATATTGAAACAGGCTCCCACAAAAGGTAATAAACATCCCAGGTCTTACAAGAGACTCAGAAAAAGTCTGAAACTATTGTTCATTTTCCATAAAAGTGACATCCTAAGAAAACTGTGCACCCCTTTCCTGAAATAAGGTCATACAAGTTAGAGTTATGGCAGTCATTAGGAGCATAAACTGCTGTCTGGGTCTGAACCCTAGCTCAGTCATTTGCTACCTGTGTGACATTGAGCAAATTACCTAACCTCTCTGAGCTTGTATTTCTTCATCTGGAAAATTGAGATTATAAAAGTTCCTTCTTCACGTTATTATCACAGGGTTTGCCCATGGACTGTGGGCTTCAGACCAACCCCGGTGCTCACTCCTGTGGCCAATAGAGTCATGCCAATTCAGAGGATCAGGGCCAATGGATCTAGGACAGAATTTCCTTTTCAGCAGTGGACTGAAGGCTCTAGCAGGTAATTTATGAATACTTATTTTACAATATTTAATGTGGAGTAGAAAGAATGAGCTCTATCTCATGAGGTCCTAAAGTTTCTCTTTCATTTTTTCATTCATTTAGTTAATCAGCATGTCTTAAGAGCCTTCTTTGTGCCCTATGATACATCAGGGACTAAGGTTGGTTAAAGAAAATCTATGTCCTTGTGGAACTTAGATTCTAATGGGGGAAGACAAGTAATAAAGTTAACAAATAAGTGAATGATTTATCAAGTTAAAAGGCAACAAATGCTACTGCAAAAGGAGAGCAGGGTACAGGATCTGAAGTGCTGGGAGGAGGGTGAAATAAGAATTAATATAAAGTTGTTGTGTGAGACCTCACACAGGAGGCAATATTCGAGCAGAAATTTGAAGGGGGTGAGGATGTACTCCATGTAGATATCTAGGGAAGAACATTCCAGGCAGAGCAAGAGCCAACAAACACAGAAGTTGTGTCTATTTTTGAAGGGAAAGCAAGGAGGCCAGTGGAGATCTAAGAGAATCCACCACAGAGATAACAGGGGAAAGGTGAGAAGTGGCTGGAGTCTGGATATATCTAAAGTTAGGGAATTAACAGTTTCTTTGTTTGTTTGTTTGTTTGTTTTTTTGAATAAGCTGAGTTATACTGTTGTGTTAGTTTCAGATGTACAGCATAGTGATTCAATTAGAGGTAGACATACACTCATTCAGGAAGTATAGTCTTGCTGATGGATTGAACATGAAATTTGAGGGAGGGAGTGCAGGGTGATTCCAGGGTTTTGATGAAAAGGATGGGGAGGCTGAAACTGCCATTAACTGAGATGAATAAAACTATGGATGGAAGAGGCTTGAGAATGGGGGCAAATCATTGAAGGAATTTTATGTAGGTCAAAAAATGAGTCCTGATTTCAGAATTCTCCAACAAATCAAAGGACCCTACCAGGGAATCCATAACCACTTGGCAGGGGTTGCTTTGAGGCAAATGAAGTGTCCAAGGAAAGCTTGATCTAGATAACTGTTAAAGTAATTCCTCATTCTTAACTTATCTAATTATTATTTTTAAGTAATTTAACAATGTTTAATCAAGTGTGTCTGTGTGTACCAAGGAGATAGTCTTGAAAGTTCTTTAAAATCCTGACAAAATAATTACCTCAGCCTTATTCCACCACTAAGAGGTAGGAAGTTAGAGACTGAAACCATGTTTAACAGGACTAAACCTGATATGTGTCGTCTTCCTGAACCATCCATGGGAAATGCCGCTTGGTAATGACATTTGTGACAGAAGTGTTGATGGATCAGTCTAGTCTTCCTAATTTTTTCTTCTCTTCCTTTAGACACATGTTGGTGAATTACAGCTTTGTCTGCTCATCAACACACAGTTTTGTAGCTAATAAGAAAAAAACCCTGTCTGGTAAATAACAGCTCCCAGGAAGCCTGACTCTTCCTAAAACAACTTTTTTGTCAGCTGAGGCCACTATGGATTATAAGAGCACCTAATTAAAGGAGGGAAGAGAGGAATAATGTTACCATACTCCTAGGGTATGAAAATAAGTCATTTAGCACCTACAATTGCAATGCGCTATGCTATCACTGTTTTCCCTAGCTTCATTAATTTTTTGTCTTCCAAAGTCAGCATCTATCCTTACAGCCTTTCTCTCCTGCTGTCATCAGAGCATTTATATGCATTAATCCATGACAAATGGGTACATTTGATCCATAACTGATTTCTCTGCCTGCCAACTAGGAGCAGATATAGTTTTGAAAATGGAAACAAGAAGACTAAAAAATAACTAGGATAATATAAAAATAATATTTTCTTTCTAAATATGCTTTATAAATGCTTTATCTAAAGCAAACAGCAGCCTCCCAGATGGTAGAGTAATGAATGCTTTGACTTTTTGGTCACTGGCAACAATTCTTAAAACAGATCAGTTCACACATTGTGTGTGCTTGCGTGTGCTAAGTCGCGTCAGTCGTGTTTGACTCTTTGCGACCCTATAGACTGTAGCCTGCCAGGCTCCTCTGAGGAGGACACTTCACAGATTCAGTTCAGTCGCTAAGTTGTGTCCAACTCTTTGCAACCCCATGAACCACAACACACCAGGCCTCCCTGACCATCACCAACTCCCGGAGTCCACCCAAACCCATGTCCATCGAGTCAGTGATGCCATCCAATCGTCTCATCCTCTATCGTCCCCTTCTCCTCCTGCCCTCCTCCTTTCCCAGCATCAGGGTCTTTTCCAATGAGTCAGCTCTTCGCATCAGGTGGCCAAAGTATTGGAGTTTCAGCCTCAACATCAGTCCTTCCAGTGAACACCCAGGACTGATCTCCTTTAGAATGGACTGGTTGAATCTCCTTGCAGTCCAAGGGACTCTCAAGAGTCTTCTCCAACACCACAGTTCAAAAGCAACTATTAGGCTCACACAAATGAGAGGGTAGAGGGAGGGAAGGAGAAAGAGTGAGCAAGCGAGCACTTTAGGTGTTTGCTATGGGAAAGGACTCAGTGGAGAAGAGTGCACGGTCTCTTATGGCCCCAGAGGTTTGCTCTACATTCACTTACATGGGGAGCTGGGCCCTGTGACACCCATTTGTTCAAAAGTCAGCTGTGTGAAAACAGAACAAAACAAAACTGTATGCTTGGTGTCACAGTGCATCTGGTTTTGTTTCCCTTTTTTAGATTCACTAACTGGATTATCCTCTTCTTTATAGACTGAGTAACTGAAACGTCTAGAGCCTTATCCAAATACTAAAATAAGCAGAGATATCTAAACTTGGATATCTAAGAATGAAAGGGCACTGTAACAAAGAAAATATTTCCTAGTCATTAAGGCATTTCACAGTTACCATGAAGGCTCTTCACTAGATATTTCCTGTTATCTGCCTTCTGGGAACATGATAGGATTGTACTCTCTGGCTTTTTGCCATTGGGTTGAGCCATATGACCAGATCTGGCCCGTGAGTGGTGACATGTGTCACTTCCAAACTGAAGCATTTATTTGCTAATGTTACCTCAAATTCTCTCCTCTTTTCTGCCATGATGAATGACAGATGCTGCTCCTAATTCTGGATTGACCATAGCACAGACCACAGTCTCCAGCCAACCCCAGAGGACAGTACGATAAGCAAGAAATAACTTCTGTGCATTAAGCCATTGAAATTTGGAGCTGATTGGTCATTATAGCATCTTGTAGCCTCTTCTGAAACACATTCATTTCCTTCTTAATTCTGTCCATCACAACTAAAAGTAATGATGCTGGTAGAGGCAAATAATTTTAGTGTTATAGACATGAAGAGCATGGGATCTGGAACTAGATTATCCCAGTTTAAATCATAGCTTCACCACCTATTGGCTGTGTACTTTGAGCAAGTTATTCAAACTCTTTGAACCCTATTTCCTTCATTGGTAGAAAGAAGAGAAAAAGAGTAGCTGCCTTCAGTGGTAAGTATAAGGGTTAATGAAATAATATGGAATTCTTAGCACACTGACAGGCACAAGGTACTTAGTAAAACTATATATATATATATATATCTCAGACAAGGAGGAGTGCTAAATTAGCTTTTCCCTTCCAAAGTCAGCATATACTCTTTGTCTCCTATTATGTTCAAAACATTTAGATGTTTTAAAACATGACAAAGAAGTGCCCTTTCCATGATCTTCTGATCTTCTTTAGAGTTTTCTAATGCATCTTCTTTTCTGACTCCAGATGTTCATAATGCTATTATCTTTACCTGCCTGGAATTCTTTGCTGTCCAAACTACATCCCTAACTCTTGATCTCACCTTTTCTACTTCTCTAGGTTTCATTTAAAGCATTTTTTTTCCGCAGAAGACTTGACCCAGATCTTAGACCTTTCCCCCACCAAATATTCCTTCAACAGAAGGAAGAAGAGATGAATAGATGGTCTTGTAGCTCCTCAGGATGCATAGTAGAACAGGATGAATGTTTTGGCAGAAACCCCACTTTATCTGTCTAATACTGGATATAAAATTATAAATGTTATGTGAAGCTTCCACTTCCAAATGTTCTATTATAATAACAACTTTCTCAAATTAGCATTTTTATATTGCTTTCTGTTGATGAATAATACCATACCCATGAGAAAGAACTTTACCCCAGATCTTATTCACACAAATAAGTACATCAATAGAGCTTTCTTCTTACAATAATAATAAACTACCCTTAGTTGTTTTCAACAATTTAATTAAATACAATTAACTCTAGTTTGTTTTGGCAACCTATTAATGTCACTATTGAATATAAATAGGCTCATGAAAAGAGTATAATAAATCCTTTACACTACTGTAAAATTACTCTGATGCTCAGCTTGCCAGAAATACTTAACAGCATTTTTGAAGTATGTTAATGAGACAGTAAAAAAGAGATAAAGTTTTATCAAGTAACTCATCAAGACTTCTATAAGGCTTTGACCTCTTCAGTAGAGAGCTCTTGGATATGTTGGATATGGTTCTTAAGAGACTCTTAAACAGTAATTGCAAATTTATCATCATCTTATAATATATTTAATCCATGCTTCTAACTGCATAGGCTATTATTTTATGTTAATTCGAATTCCCTGGAGTCTTAAAACATAAGAAATTGACCACTGGCACTTTATTTTGTGTTGCTGCTTTTACTAAGGCTCAAAATGTTAGACACCATGCTACTTAAGCAATCCTTAGTACATAAAGAAATCATTTTGCATTCAAAGTAGAAAATATGGGGTGCACATAATAATACACAAAAATGGTACCCTGGGATGAAAACTGTGGATGTTTAGGTACTAATGTGCAAATCAGTATACACCTGGGTTACTTCCTTTAGCAGTTGGGTCTTATGATAAAGAGGTGATGGGTTATTGGAAGGACAACACTATAAATGGAAAAAGAAATAACTGAGGAAATATGGATAAATGGTATAAGATTTCAGTTGACTAGTGGCTCTTTTAATAGGGTTTTAATACAATTATAACCCATTCTGAGAATCACAAAGAGCCAATGCTGGCTTTTAGACCATTTCTTGTTAATGAAATATTGGCCAGATGTTTTAATTAATTAACCAAACTTCCCTATTATTTGACATCATACAGACTCTACCAAACTTATGGATTAGAGCACCTTCTTCAGTAATTACCTACACAACCTGCTATTGAAAGGAAGTATACTGTGAGTATTAACCTGGTCATATTGACTTAGAACTAATGGCTAACCATTATGTATTCCAGAGTAGAGACTAGCTCTAAAATCCCTACCTTTTAACTGTTCTGAATACATGAATTTTATTATCAGAATTCTCAGATGTATTCATAAAGTGAGGCAAATAAGTCTAGCTTATAAAATTTCTATATGCATCATCTTATAGAATAAAATATTATGGGTATACATGTCAGTATAAAGCAGTCCTTCTATACCATCTTTGCTGTGACATTCATATATTTACATAACAATATAGTGAGACGCTTTGTGCTGGACAAGTACTATATGGCAGATATAGAAAGGATACCTTCTCTATTCCTTACGTAAGTCAGCAAGGTGGAAACTTTATAAACAGGAATCCCCATTTCATGAGTGAGGCAGGGAGAACTATAATGTCTAGTCCACACTTGGAGCTAGTAGTGATAGACTTAGGATGAGAACTCCTGGTTTGATTAGGATCCCGAGCTACTCCAATTCCTACCGCTTCTTTGGCCAAGGATCACAGGTGGCAAAAAGGGTAAGATCAGGTAAAAAGCCTGCAAGCAAGTCAGCTCTTTACCTCATTCCCAAAGATGTTCACAGCTGCTACACAAATGGGGTGTAACTGTCTTGCTGCAGGTACCATGCTAAATATTTTACATGTCAATGCTTATTTATATCATTATTTTAAATGAATAATATAGCCCACCTTGATGGGGACTTCAATTACATATAAGAACAGCATAGCTCAAGAATGGACAACTGTCTCACCTCAAAATTAAACAAGTAAGTCCAGGTAGGAAACTGCACAGTATTTGACATTGTAGGTGCTGAATGATGATGGTTGTGGGGGTGGCTGTTGTGGTTGTTTTTGAAAGCATCCCTACCTCTTTTAACAACTCATGATTGGATCACAGTGCTTGGAAGGATTCAGAGATTGAATCTAGGTGAAAATACAAAGAGTGTCATAATTGATTAGCAATCATATATGCAATGTATGGTTATAGGAAGAGTTGACTATGTTTCAAGAATTTGCCACCACTGGCCATGGGGATATTTTCAAACAAACAAAAGGATTTGTTTTGATGGTGAGAGGAATTTGAAAGGGAAACTTCAGGTCTGATTATGTAAGCGATTTCTACCAAATATGTTATTGAGTTATGAATCTGGCAAGTTTTATTTGAAAGATAGCAAATTCTATATTTTAGCAAAAAGATACTGCTGCAAATGATCAAACCACTTACCAGAAAGGTCAGCCCACTTTACAATATTCTAGATAATTTATAAAGTCTCAACATGATAAATGCCAAAAAATCTTATCAAAAAGTTAAACTGCAGTTAGGTGGAATTCTTCTCCACTGTGAATGATTTATAACTTCCTTTTAAGTAAAACAGAAAATCTACACTAAGACTGAGTCTAATAAATGTAGATTCATCTTATGCTGCTTCTTCCTCCCCTGGAGCACAAGAAAAGGGCCTCCAGAGTCTAAAAATCAAAACAAAACATTATAAGACCATAGCCCTATAAAAAAATACTTGAAAATGAGGTCCTGTTAATGCAACAAGCAAAGAAAGCATGCTTTCAGTCAGGCCTGTATGCAAAGAAATATAAACACTAAAGTTCTATCGAGCACAGGAAATTAAAATTATAGCATGATGTAGCCAAGCCTAAGACACAGAGCCTATTAATACAGCACAATGCCCCACAACATAGAAATTTATTTTGTAATTATATTAAACCAAGACCAACTTGCTGATATTCCTAAAAGTAGTACTTGGTTGTGATGGAAAGAGCACCTGAGTGAAAGACGAGATATAACCTAAGTTTCCCTCTCAGCTTTTAATTATTATCCATACGTTGGGGCTTCCCTGGTGGCTCAGCTGGTAAAGAATCTGTCTGCAATGCAGGAGGTCTGGGTTCGATCCCTGGGTTGGGAAGATCCCCTGTAGGAGGGCATGGTAACCCATTCCAGTATTCTTGCCTGGAGAATCCTAGTGGACAGAGGAGCCTGGCAGGCTACAGTCTATGGGGTTGCAAAGAGTTGGACATGACTGAGCGATTAAGTACATGCACAGAACCATGGGCCAGATGGGGCTTTCCTGGGTTGGGAAGATCCCCTGGAAGAGGGCATGGCAACCCATTCCAGTATTCTTTCCTGGAGAATCCCCATGGACAGAGTAGCCTGGCAGGCTACAGTCTATGGGGTCGCAAAGAGCTGGAAACGACTGAGCGATTAAGCACAGCACATGGGCCAGACACCCAGTCAGGGATCCCCAGGCTGCTCAGTTCCCTACCTACACAGAACTGGTGATCCAGTCAGGAAAGGCGGCATTGAACCAGTGATTATAGTAAAGGGGCATTGCTATAGTTATTGAGGAAGTGTAGTTTTCTGAACCTAGTAGGCAGTTCATAAACATTTGTTGAATAACACATTAAATTTGTTGTCCATTAAAAATAAAATTATTATCCTTAGGTTTTGATGTAAGAGATATGTAGTTTACTCTAAAGTAACAACCAGACTTTAAAAATCAGCAGAAGTAGCATATTTTGGCTTGTATTATTAAATGACTTGCTTTCCACAGAGACTCAAACTGTGGATGCTGGGGCTTCTTTCTTCCATTTTAACTAGCTGTTCATCTGTGATCATCAGTGGACATTGCTAAGGCAACCTTTAGATTACAAAACAGTACGCAATGGCACCCCACTCCAGTACTCTTGCCTGGAAAATCCCATGGACAGAGGAGCCTGGTAGACTGCAGTCCATGGGGTCGCTAGGAGTTGGACACGACTGAGCGACTTCACTTTCACTTTTCACTTTCATGCATTGGAGAAGGAAATGGCAACCCACTCCAGTGTTCTTGCCTGGAGAATCCCAGGGACGGGGGAGCCTGGTGGGCTGCCATCTATGGGTCGCACAGAGTCGGACACGACTGAAGCGACTTAGCAGCAGCAGCAGCAGCAACAACAACAAAATCTTGCTTTCCCTTTATCTGCAATAATATGAAGTTCTCCAACTAGTTTAGGGCCTATAGACACTTAGGTCGCAGTCCTACCTTATCCCCCTTACCTTCCACTAAGACTTTACTTGTTCTGTTTCCTCTGGTTCAGTATGGTACCCTTGATCTTTCCCACTAGCTGACTTCCTACCCAACATTCAAAGCCAACACAAAATCCAGCTTTCTATGAGGGCTTCTCAAATCCTCTCTGTTCAGAATGAAGTGCTTCATGCTTTATGATCAAGCACCTGATTGACTAGAGCTCCTATGACAAGCAGCTTGTATCCCTGACATAGAATAAGAGAATGGGGAAAGTAATCAAAAATTTCTGGATTAAATAAAAAGAAAGTTCTGCAAATATTAGAAGCTGACAGAATGACTAAAGATCCACTATCTTAAACCATCATTACTAGACATGTGTGGCTATTTATATTTGCTTTAATCACACTTTGGATCTTTTTATTTTTTATGAATTGTTTCGTGGCATGTATTTTTGGATAGGAGAGGGATTCTAAAGATGGTCAATGAACCAGCAGGGACGGTCAAAGACTCTCAACTTGCTTGTGTCAATCAATTAGTATGTGGTCCAGAGAAGGATTGAAAAAGATTCTGAAATCACATCTAGGCTCTGTGGGAACAATCACTGTGATTGATTCCTTTGGTCTGTGATAGATAGAGGGTGGGAGATTGGCAGCGTGTATGCCATAAATCTGCTTTTTCTTCTAAACAATCCTGGGAGTAACTGTCAAAAATGCTGCCCTATAAATGTTCACCCAGTGACCTACTTTCTCAAACACATGTCCAGTACATGGCATCTTGCATTTTCATCAGATAAAAAGTGTAAGAAGCTACAAAAACAATTCAACTTAATAAGACCTCATCTGGGAAGCTTCCAAGTACTCTCTTCTCCTGTCTTATATCTTATCATTTTATCTCAGAAAAAAAATGGTTTTATTATTTTATTTTTTGCTTTGTCATATAGTTTTTAATTCAGAGTTCCAGTAGGTCTGACCTCTAGATACAATTTCTTCAAAGAATAGTGGTGTTCAAATTTTCCTAATCCCAACACCCTGAGGAGGTGCAATATCCAGTTTCTACCTGTTTCCACTTCCAATGGGAAAATACTTGGGTAATAAATACTTGGAAAGATGCATTTATGAATCACTCATTATTTTGGTAAAATAAGATGAACCTATTAATATGCTAGTATATTATGAAACAATGCCTTACAGACATAAAAATAACTCAAAAAATGTTTCTTCTCTTGAGAATTTATGTCGTGTAGGTTCACAGGCAATATACAAAATGTCACTAGACTAGTGTCACCATACAAATAAGTTTTGAGAGTGATATAAACACATGTTTTACAATAAGCATATCAATGAATCATTTCTAACCACAACCAAAGAATGTTTCAAAGTCTAATCCTTAGCAAATTTAAAACCCCAAGTATGCAAATATGCATTATTATAGACTATAGGGTTAATGAAACAACCCACAGCAAACTTAATTGATAATGATGAAACTGAAGCAACACTAATTTATAATTAAAAAGCAAGGACCACAGCAATGGAAAATCACTAACAACTCAAACAACGCTCAAGATCCAGTGATAACAAATTATCCTTCCCCAAATTGCATGAGTTCTAATTATTTGCATGCAGGTACTTTGCAATGTTTCCCAGAGGCAGCAGCCAGTTTTCTTAGCAGAATACTGAATTAAGGAAGCTCAGTAAACCTTAGTTACATGTCATTTGTGTAGAATGATAACTCAGCCAGTATATTAATAAGTAGCCTGTGTTCATATACAAAATGAATGTACATAAAATCTTAAATCATTTGCTCAAAAGAACAACAACAACAAAAAAAACACCTTGGGTTTCAAGATAAATTTATAATCCGCTAGTGGACTGCAGACTAGATTTTGAGAACTTTAATAAACAAAGGGTTTTACATAGGCATCATTATGCTGTCCGATGCTTCCCTTTGTTTTATTACATTTACAGATTACTCTTTCTGCTTAGCCTTAATCTGAAGTTAAGTTAATTGACTTTTAGCTAAGATTCAAATGAGACCTCTGCTTAGGCCACTAGCCTCATAATACAAATGCTCTCTGTTCATCAGACCCCCTAGTGAGAGTAGTTCACTGCATATAAAAGGCTCAGAGACACACAGCATTTTAACATGTTGAATTTAACTCAAAATAGGACTCATCCACGGGCATAATTTTAAAGCAGGCCGAAACAAAACAGATCTGCATTGAGATTCCCCTTTTGGCCCTACTGCCTTCGCCTCGCTCCACTGTGCTCGCATAAATTCATTAGGAATCATAAAATGTTGGAGCCGGAGATAATCTTGTCTGAGGTCACCCACTGACAGCTTGCTAGTGGGATATAGCCCTGAGTTAAGTTTTGTTTGGCCCACTTGACATTTAAAAGATAAATTTAAATAAGTTTAAATAAAATTTAACATAAAATTCTAGGTTTCTGACTTGCCTTGAAATACCGGATGATCGGGTCACATTGAGTCCATCTCAGGTGTGGCGAAGTCTGTGCTATGCCCTCTAGATGTGCATATGCTCTTAAGCTGCCACAGTTCTCAGCATTCTGTAATATCTGGCCTCCAGGCTGATCCAATTATTTTTGTTAACTACCTGGTCTGTGAAGCTATTTGCCTTCTCCATCTATGAAATCATCCAGAAAGTTTTCAAATAGCTTTAGCAGAAGGTTTTTTTAATATACAAAGGTGATTTTGTACTGCTTCTTGCTCTATCAAATGGATAAAGGCAATGAATCAGTTCCTTGGGCCGCTTAAAGCTTCCTTATTTGGCAGGATATACTTTACTATTTGTGGAATGCATGGATCGTCTCCTCGGAGTTGCTAGGAGCAATATTAAAACGGTTGATTCCTTCCAACCTTCTAATCTGGAGCCTTGCAATTGATAACAGAAGTGAGATGCTGAAAGCTCCAGTGTCCTACTCCTACTCTGGCTCTTTCTTCAACACCATTAGGTATAAGAGAAGGTGTAAAGTGGTGCTTTCCCACCAATATGTGCACTTTTTTAAAGGATATAAAACTCTTGTCTAGTTGCTCAGCAAATATTGATCAAATACCTACATAGTATTTAATCCAGGGATAGGATGAACTGCTGGCCTGCTGTCAATTTCAGGAGCATTGAAATCCTTCCCCCCCACCACCACCATCGCCACCACCCCCACTCCGCCACTCACCCCCCCCCCACCACCCTGCACTGTGCAGTAATTCATCTAAATCTGGAAGCTGACATTTATTCACTTCAAAGCATGTGACTCAGGAGGTCCATTCTTCACCCACACAAGTGGGAAATCAGAAAACCCCTTTAGATATACACAGACTCCGCTTGTATTTAGTCTTAGGTATAAAGGAGGTACATCTACAAGTGAAGGCCTACTAAGGGCAGGGTAATGGTAAACACAAGTAACTCCATCAACAGAAGATGGCCTTTGCTGAGGATGTAGAAAGTCTTCCTCCCTTTTAGACTGAGGGAAAGCTTGATTGGATTCCTGCCCTGCAAGGAGAAAGGGTATGCTTAACGAGTAGGCAGATCACTCTGATGTCTATCTATCTTCTGAGAGAAAGGTGCTGTGATATATCATTTTTCTTTTCTTTCTCTGGACATTTATTATATAAATTCGGGGAAAGAGAAAGAAATAGCGGGCCAAGAAGATTCCCTAAATACTTTGAGGATATTATCTTTGGGAATCCAATTAGTTTATATAAATTGTTAGCAAAATAACTCTTCTTCTTCTATTTATCCCAAATAAATGATAAACTGCTGGTCTGGTGCTATTTTTTTCCTTCTGCAAAGATAAAGTGAATATTTTTTCCTTGATATCAGAAGATTTGAAAGCAAAAGTCATTTTCCTATTTACTAAGTGAAGTTTCCTTTTCAGACCCTCAAGAGCACACCTATAATATTTTCTAATCTATAGGAAAAAATAAAAACTCATGCTGTGACTGAAAACCTTAAGGATTTGACTTTTCACTACATCTTTAAGTATGTTCTTTGGACCATTTTGATTAATGTACTATAATATCAGTGTTAGTCATTCAATCGTGTCTGACTCTTTGTGACTCCATGGACTGGTAGCACACCAGGCCCCTCTGTTCATGGAATTCTCCAGGCAAGAATACTGGAGTGGGTAGCCATTCCCTTCTCAAGGGATAGGACCAGGAATCGAACCTTGGTCCTGCATTGCAGGCAGATTCTTTACCATCTGAGCCATGGCTTTTGATTAATGTCAAATATTGAATAGAGTCAAATATCTACCCAAAGATACTGCACAGATATACGCACACACACATGCATATGTTACAGTGACAATTTAGTGTTTATACCACTCTCCATTACAAACACATATATAGACACAGATGTACCCAGCCACATACACACAAACACTCACACATAAGTAGGAAAAAATGAAGGAGTGTTTGATTCCACCAGAACAGTCATTCCTTCTTCTTTAATAATCTAACATATATTTTCTGAGTACCTACTATATGCCAGGTTCCTTACTAGAAATGAAAGATAAAAAGATGAATGTTACATGATTCCGGGATTATCTAGGCCTATGCGTCTCAATGCATGTGATATGACTAGTCACTGTAGGTGTTTTCCAAATTAAAAAAAAAAAAATTTTGGAAAATTTTAAACACAATCAGGACTCCCATCTGCAAACCTTTTCAGAACTTTCATACACTCACACACACTGCAAATCTCCAAGAGAAAGACACATCGTACAGTGAGTGTTTCCTCAGCAGTTAATAGTTTTTCTCCAAAGAGCATCTTGAGGGGACAGTGTTTTTGAATTGGGAAATGCTAATCTGAATATTTTATTGGATTAAGGCTCTTAGAAGGAAAAGGGCCTAATGATACTTTAGCAACCTACATTTGCTTCTTTTTCCTTAAACTGGGAAGGAACATTGATGCATTTTTAAATTAATCATTGAATTCTCTATAGCTAAGATTTTAAGCTTTTCATTAAAGATCATTACATACCCATCCTAGAAATGAATTTGAAATTTTTTCAAAATTAAAGGAAATAAAAAGCCACGTCAATCCAATCCTCCCATCAGGTTTAACTAACAGTGTATAAGGAATGTTTTTATCTTTTCTGATATTTTTTATGCATGTACAAATAAATATTTTCTCCAAACTATTTTGCTCCTATGGACAGAGGAGCCTGGCAGGCTATGGTCCATGGGGTTACAAAGAGTCAGACATGACTGAGGTGACTAAGCATGCACGCACATCCTTTTTGATAGAGATGGAAACTTCCTTTAATTTTTTGCCATCAAAATTACTGTTTCAGTGACTAAACCTTAAACATACATCTTTTTAAACCTGTCCAATCATTTTCTTAGTATAAGCATCTAGAAATGGAATTGTGTCAGGACTTTCACATTTTACATTTTGGAAAACACTGCAGATTGTTGTTGTTGTTGTTTTAATGATGTACCAATTTTTATACCCAAGCTTTGAATTTTTACACAGAGTTCAAAATTAGAAGATTTGAAAAAGCAATTTTCATTTTAGATGAACTTTAAAGAGATGAACAACTAAGAGTACTGTTCATTAATGCCAGTTCTAAATATCTGTTTGCACTGTTGTATAAAACTGAGGCCATAGGCGGTCATAAGTAACAGTACTTAGACTGCATTGTAGTAATTCTTTTATAAATTCACAGGGATGTCAGAAAATTTTTATTTGCATCTTTACCTGATTTTGATTTTGAAAAGAAAGTGTGAAAGTGAAAGTTTTAGTCCTCAGTCATGTCCGGCTCTTTGCGACCCCATGGACTATATATAACCTGTTAGGCTCCTCTGTCCATGGAATTCTCCAAGCAAGAATACTGGAGTAGGAAGCCATTCCCTCCTCCAGGGAATCTTCCTGACCCAGAGATTGAACCCGGGTCTCCTGCATTGCAGGTGGATTCTTTATCATCTGAGCCACCATCAAATGCTCATGCCTGCACTTTGACTCTAGGATGAGGTCAATATCATCAATCACATGATCGACGGATTATCACCAGCACCAGTTACACCAAATAACAACCTGTCTGCTCCAATCCTTAGGCCAATTCACTACACTTAGCAATCTAGAATTGGTACACATTCTAAAAATTCAATATACAACCACTCTTGTTTTCACTATTTCTTTTATACTACAATTGTAAAACAACCCTTTATTGTAAGGAAACTTGGTATTCTAATACATATTCCCTGAGCAGCTTTCAATAAAGTAATATATAACAGGAAGGGAAAAATAAGTATAAGGTATACAAGGATGCTTTCCAATCTTCACAAAAACACTCACTTTAAAATGGATGGTGATGTTCACTATGTAATAATTAAGTCACAAATACCTCTAAGTACAGTTTGCTTTATAAAGCTTTAAATGAAACCAAGTATAAGTTACACAGACAATTCTATTCAGTGTCATCTCTTTATACTTCCATACACCCTTGTCAATAAAATAGCAGTGACGAGAGAATAAATGATTCATAAGGCATTTACAACTTCTTGTCTCATGTAATTTATCTTTATAATTTTAAATTGCTAAAGAATCCCAAAGATCTTTTCTCACTAAAGTATTGTGAAATCATCCATATTTTATTAAGTTTCAAGGACAACCCCTCACACCCACACCCATGTACACTCACCCTTGAAATTAAGTAACCATTAAAATTGCTGTCATAATCTTATACCCACAAGGGGAAAAAATAATCCTGTATAAGAAAGTTACGTTTAGCAAACCACACATCTTTTTTTACCTGTCACATAATAACTGGTGATTATAAAGAGTTGAAGCTGTCTATTTTAACTTCTGGGAACAATGGAATACCACTCTGAGTTTTCATTGTTCAGTCTGCCTTTTTTAAATTAAATGTCCTTCTTCTAGCTTTACTGTACATATTTTTTAAAAAGGCATGAGTATTCTTCAAGTTATTACACTAATTTCCTACATCATTCCCAAAATAAAAAAACTTGATTTAGCCAAATATTAAATTATTGATATTACAAATCTGTTAATCTATAGCACATTTAACTTATTTGTGTAATTTTAAAATTCACTTTCATTTGATTGACTGTTTTAATCTTCCTTAACTAGTGAGTCACTGAAAACAAATGGTGCATTCCTAATACTATAAATATGAAAAATAGGAAGCACTTTGGGAATGCAGGGGAATACATTAAACTCAGTCCGTTTTCTAGTTAACATATTCTCATTCTGTTTGTGTAGAAACAGCATTGAAAAGACAGATCACAAATTCACAACCTCACAGAAACAAGGTCCTAATACTATGTGCTGACAGCAGAAATTGGCCCAAATCTCTAACCATTTCCCTAAAGGACTCTGGCTGGCTGGTGCCATCCAGGTACGGCATAGTTTGAATGAGGGGAACATCCAGTTTCACTCATCTGTCAGTGGAGTGGATTATTTCTTGAGAGACTGAGATTGGCTGCTTGGGATCAGAGCACTATCCATCTTACAGTGTAGGGGATGATGGTGAAGCTGCCTATAAGAGCCTGGAGAGAGGGGGCCCAGACATTCTTAAACAGGTGAGGAGGCAACTGTAAAGCCTTCACTCCATCCAGGGCTGTGAGTGAAAGATGTGTCATTTTTCACATTTCCCAGACACTTGATATGCACATGGTGTCTGCCAGCTCCTACTTTATGAAAGAGGCGATTTTTCAAGCTTAGGCAAATGTGGCAAAGCTCAGGGTCTGCTGGTGTCTCATTTTTTCTCATCATGTCACTTGTTTTAACCGATTTGAGAAAATGAGATTATGTTTTTCCTTTTTGCTCATTTATCCAGCTATTTATTTATTTATTTGCTCATTGAAGGAGGGAATTGTCACAGATAACTGGCCCTGATTTCTCTCTTGTTTTCATACACATTTCATTAGTGTCCCTGAAGATTTAAGACCCATGAAGGGAAACATCACAACTCTCATCACAGGAAGCATACATTTTCCCTTAAAATCAAGACCGAAGATTGCATTAAAGGAGATTGTATTTCTCACTGAAATAATGTAGAATATTGCTGTGTCCAAGATCTATGACTTTAATCTTTGCAGCTATTGTTGAAAACCCAAGAAAGTTGAATAAACCTAATACATAGAAACATTGGACTTTAGTTTAATATTATTTTCATCTTTCTGCATCTAGAAGAGAGTATTTATAGTTTCTTCATTTCATCAATGAATCTGAAATAGGTCTCAAATGTATAAGTACTTGGGGTTGAAATTGGTTTCAGTGCTGCAGTTTCTTGGAGTATTCGAGGTACAGATGAACCATGAACTGATGATAATAAGCAATTACTAAGAGTAAACAATGAAAAAAAAATAATGAGTTTAATTGCAGAGAGAACCTATGATGTGTTTCCAGGTTTAAAATTATTGTATTTTGATAACAAGCTCCACAAAGACATAACATTACTTGTTACATAGCCACAACCCTTCACTCCCAAAAAATCTAATATATTAATCAATTAATTGAGAGACAGTCTATGTGAAAACTCATTGCAAACTGTGCCATATTTCTTGACTGTATGCATAGGGCACAAAATAAGACAGGTGGAATTTGGAAGTATATTCTAGCCAGGTATCACATAGTTAAAATTAACAGCAAGAGTAAAAGCAATATTGTTACCAGTAAGGATAATTAGCTGTGTGAACGGCAAGACGTCACTAATTCAACATCTATGACATGCACATTTGTAGTGTATGAAGTGGTGAAAATGTGTTAGTTGCTCAGTCTTGTCTGACTCTTTGTGACCTCACTGACCGCAGCCCGCCAGGCCCTCTGCCCATGAAATTCTCCAGGCGAGAATACTGGAATGGGTACCCATTCTCTTCTCCAGGGTATCTTCCCCACTCATGAGTCCAACCCTGGTCTCCTACATTGCAGGTGGATTCTTTACCATCTGAGCCACCAGGGAAACCCCAGGATGTCAGTAATTCCTGATATTTCTGAAGAGTTTTACAGTTTATAAACTACTTTTCTGAAGATTAGTTTATTTACACTCCCCACAATACCCCTAAATCAGAAATTGGGCCCAGAGAAGAAAAGTGACTTGCCCAGGGTCATATCACTAATGTTCAGTGACAGATGCAAAGACTCAGACATGACTGAGAGCACTGTGAGCACTTACACACACGCGTGCACACACACGCACATGCACGCGTACTGATGGTCTGGCCTGAGTTCTGTCATCCCCACAAGCCACCCCTCACCAGTTCTGCCATAGACACCTTTCAGAATGCACTTCAAATGAGTCCATTTATTGACATAACTGGAAAGTTTTCTTGAATTATATGAAGGTTCTCATAAAGCTTCAAAAAGGCTACATGGCAAGATTGTTCTCTGCACTTTGAGGCATTATTTCCTCTTTGGGAAACAGGCTCTGGAGATGAAATCAGACTGAAGTCTCCAATGACAGATATTAGCTGTGTGAACTTAAGTCACCCAGACCCTCAGAACTTCAGTCGCCTGAGCAACACGGTGGGGAATCACACCTACCTGAATAAGAATTAAGCCAAGCAACGTGAATTAACCTTCAGATCCTGTCTAAAACACTCACATTAGCTGTTTCTGTTATGCATGCTTATCGTTAAGTATTATCATGACTAGAAATTTCTCACGTTATTTGTATGACTATGTAACAACTCAAAGACGTTTTTTTGCCAGAACAGATTGGCCATCTACTGATTGGAGGTAAACTGGGGATTCCAAGACCCACGTTTGTTTTTGCTCCGACTCCGCACTGATGCCTCGGACTCTGGCAGTGATAGATCCAGTCTCAGAATACACGCGGAGCAGAAATACCAGCGCGCAGCATCCGCAAAGCCGTTTCCATACCCACCTGCAGGGGCACCAACGCCCCCTCGCCATTCCTCCCAGACCCAGGGAGTGGAGAAAGGGCAACTGGAGCCCAGAGGCAACCCTGGGCCTCTGCCCCAAGCTAAGGCCCCGCCAAACCCCTGCTCTCGGGGCGGCCCAAGTTGCAGCATTCAGCTGGCTGGTGCGCTCGCCCGCAGCCGGCACGGGAGAACCTGGGCGGCAGCAGCGCTCTTTCGATCCCGCCCCCAGCCAGGAAGCAGAGCCCAGGAAAGCAGCAAGCAGCGCCCTGGGAGGCGTTGCTGGAAGAGAGTGTCGAAGAGCCCAGGATGGGTGCCCAGGCCGGCTGCGAGGCAGGGAAAGGCAAAGGCATAGACGCTGGGCCACGCAGCTGCAGGAAGCCGGGCGGATGGGAGAAGCCAGAGAGGAATTTGGAAGGAAAGGAGTGTGTGTGGAAAGCTGGCAGCGCTAGAGAACTAAGGATCCGGAGCTTGAGCGCGCAACTGGTCCCCAGAGCCCGGACCTGGCTATCGGATGGGGGGTGGGGGAGGGGAAGGGGTGCGCTGAAGGTGGAGGAATAAGTGCAAGGGCTGAAGCTAAGCAGAAAATGGAAGGCAACCTTTCCGAGAACCAGGATGGGTGAGGACAGTCGAGCTGAGGGAATAGTAATGAGAAAGCTGGAGCGGCAAAGGAGAGAAAAATACAGATTGAAGAGTGAGACCATGGAAGGGTGAGAAATACACTCTGCAAAGAAAAACGAAGAAAGTAAAATGCATCTGGAACTTAAAATTCGATGGGGCGGGGGGGGGGGGGAGTCACGCTAGAGAGAACTTGTCCCCGATACTGCCAAGAGAGATAGGAAAAAAAAAAAAAAGGCACCAAGCATACCGGAAGAACAGAAAGTGAAGGAGGGGAGAAAAGAGAGGAGACAAACCAGACAAGAAATAGTAAGTTGCTGTTTAATTTCTTTTTCGTTGACAAACTACTTCCAAAGTTAATTTTGGCACTAACATGCGCACAAAATCCTTAGCCACATACACACCAAAATTATGGTATCTATGCTTCAGACAAATGCAGCCCAGGACCATGGACACACTTTCTCGATTGCAAATATTGTATTTTGGCTCTTTAAAAATTTTTCAAGTCTTGAAAGTTATCCCACTTTTTGCAGAATATTTCACTATTGGCCAAGGTACCCACAAACAAAAGACTTCTACTTTATGCACCAAGGGATGGTGGGACTCCTAGACAGAATCACATTTTCTAAACATTTATTGAAAATACATCCATGGCATTTTAGTATCCCCCACACTCCCCGTAGCATCCAGCCAACAGTAAGTCTTGGAATTCCGAGGCAAGCTGCCCACACTGTAGCACTTTCTGTCACTTGCCTTCAACCATCTGTTAGAAGACCACAGTGAGGCTGGAGACTGGAGGCTACTGTGGAGCCAGCCTCCGACTTACCTGGTCGGTGCAGGTGATGCTGCTGGAAAGTGTGCTGAAGGGATCCATGGCAGAGCAGCACCGCGCAAGCACTTATCCACAAATACAGGACCCAGGACATCGCAGAGACCATTGCCATTCTCTAAAGAGAACATTAGAAAGGAAGAATTACCCCCGGCTTTGAGCCCCCAGCTCTGTCAGTCCCACTGATGAAAGAAGGGGGGTCTCAGACGTCATGTCCCTTTGCTACTTTGCTGGCTATAATTAATGACCTGGCAGAGGTCATGGCATGAAGTGGGATTGAGAGAAATCACTCTCCACGAGATCATGAATCCATTTTTGAAATTCTGCAAAACCAAACTCTTAGGATAGCTGAAATACAGAAATAAAGTGTTTGACTGTTAGGCAGTTTGAAACACTATACCCTGACTAAATATCCTGTTTTACACAATTATCTTTAAGCTATAGTTATTCCAGGCATTGAAAGGCTGCATGCTCCTGTTCATTCTAACTTCATTGCAAGTCTGACATAAGCCTGGAAGGAAAGAGTGGATTCTTTTTTTTTTTTTAATTCTACAGTCATGAATTTTTAATTCCAGTGCTGTCTTCTAAACTAAGAAATCATTTCTCAGAGGCATGTTGTAATCTCCTGAAAGAACTGGTGTTTGGGGCTGGACTTAAAATCAGAAGGATTTGTCTTCAGCCAAATGAGTTTCAGATACAAGATCTAAGATCTATGCATCTCTCCTAAAGCAAACCATAATTTACAATATTGCTTTGCCTCCTAAGATCTTATTGTGGCATTTGTTGAGTGTTGATGAATATGCATATACAGGTGGTGTATGTATTTATGGACGAGCATCCACCTTTTCTCAGGCGCTGAAACTTTGACAGTCTTCTCAGCACCTATGAGAATCTTAGGAGGTACAAAAGCTCAACTGCGCTACATATTGTCCAATTTCTCAAACAACACCTTATGCTGCATTTCATATTTGCCAAATTAATCAAACTTGAAGCATCGTCCTTATTCAGCCAGTGATACGGAAGCATTTTCTATATAAGAATCCAGTTAAGTGTATGCTTTTCTCTTAGAGCTTTGGACCCAAGATTGTTTCTTTCTGTTTTTCATCTTTCCATTGTCAAATCATATACTTCAAGAATTTAAACTCTACATTTAAAACCTCCTAGTGACCTCCCAGTGTGGCTTCTTTATTCATGAAAATTGGCCCTCTTTCAAAAGCTGTGATGTTCAGCAAGCAAACTATATACATTATACCTGTGTGTGTGTGTGTGTATGTATACAGACATAATACAAGATAATTTGTGGGTTTTAGGAGAGAGAGACTTAGTCTTTAAGAAGGGTTTTTAAATTATAATAGACAAATGGTGACAACCATAATTAAGTGCAAAGTAGGAAAACATTAGGTTCAACAGCGTGATGCCTTTCATGCCCTGGTCTGTGATTCACATGGACCATTCACTTTATAATTAGTTTCACAGCCCACTGTTTACTTTTGTGTACAACAGATTTAGCCTCATTGTCTTCAGAACTATCAGTGTACCATAGATGCATTCTCTTCAGATAAGAGCAACACCCCTCCTATGAATTCTGAAATGAATGCATCTGGGTGCCTGCAAATTATAGAAAGACAAAATAGAGCGGATGGTGGCATGCAATGACTGTGAATTTCAGTTAAAATGTACTAGGAATTCATCTAAACTTGAAAAAAACCCTACCAGGATAAAAACTTAACAGTTTTTCAATGACTGCTTTCTCTTCTTCACCCATATAAATCTTAGTACTCAAAATTGCTGTGGTTTGACATTTGCAATATTTTCCTTCTTTTTATTTTATTTTTTTCATTTAACTTTCTTTAATTCTTAACATTACTTCCAAGGCTCCTGCAAATAGCTCTCTTTGCTAACTCTCTTAGCAAGAGGTGATCTCTATGTTAATAAGTGTTTCCCCCAAAAATAATGCATTCAGCTTTACATAGGTCTCTAGACCTGACTAAATAGATTTCAAATCTGCTTTCTGAATCTTAAATCCTTAAAGAGGCTTCTTACCTGAAAAATCCAGCCAAGAGCAGAGTACTCTATTAGTGTTCATTGGAAAGCTCTAACACTTTCTAAAATCCATCTGTGCCACAATTGAAGATTTTTTTAAAAAGAGCTTCCCAATAATCTTCTTTATCAGGATTAAAAATGTATATATGTTTTTCTCTTCCGATGCTACTTCCACAGTAAAGAAGACATTGGGTTCATTCAGACTGTATTGTCAGAAAAGGAACCAAGGTTTGAGGGCTGGAAACCTTGTCATTTTCACCTTTAAATCATCTCCTGGCGTCACCTCTGCCAGACGAGACCTTTGAAATGATGGTGAGATAATGTGCAGTTTCCTGATGAGAATCAGTTTAAGTTAATGACGGACCATCCCCACTCCAGAGCATTCAGGGCAGAGTAAGGCAGCAAAATGTAGGAGCAGGGCTGCTATACGGCGCTGTAAGTAGCAAGTCTCTTTCAATACATCCCTCCTCTGTAAAGTATCACATGTCTTAAAGTGACATTACCCTCTATTACAGCTACAGTGAATTGTAATACCTGCCCACTAACTATTGAACAACTCAAGCAGCACTTTAACACTGTATTGCCCAGTACTTTCTCTTAGAGATTTTACTGATACTGTTCATTTACCAAAAGAAGAAAGAGGGAAGGAGAAACAAAAGAAAAAAGCATTCTGCAAAATACTGATAGTGTTAATGGGTGTTAGATTTCTAATGGCAAATGGGAAAGTGAAAAATGTAAGCCATTTCTTACCTCTTAAGGTTCTTTTAACCAGTAAGTTAACCTGAAATATTGTTGAGTTTATACAAATTTAAGTCTGTCAATTATTTCAGCAGCTAAATGTGGGAACGTGATCTAGCTAGACTACAGTATAGATGTTTATAGGAGTAAGCCTAAAACAAACCTTCTGAGTTTTTTTTTTAAACATGTTGAATACATAGAAATATATCATTTTCAGCACCGAAGAGTGGGTTTTGACAAAGAAATATGCTCAGGACATTTTATAAAAATTTCCTTCAAATAATATGCTGGGGTGGGAAGAGGAAACACTCAGAAGTTCAGCATTTTGTTTCCAGTGCTAGGGTTTAGACACTTTCTTCTTTGGAAATATAAATATGATGGTACCTATGAAGTGACCTAGTTTTCACTTAAAGATTACATTGACAATGATTCACTCAAATAAGTCAATCAGTTATCCACTTATAAAGCACCTACTATGTGTTAGGTGCTTGGGGACAAGTGGGAAAGTAACACTGATGTGACTGCCACTGTCATACATCATACTGTCTAGTCTTTCTTGCTTTCTTTTTTATTTTCAAAATTAAGGTAGTTCTTATAATATTCTGGCTTCAACAACCTCTTCAAGTGCCTCCAAGTACTCTCTGGGCTTTCACAGTCATTATAAAGAAAGTTTGATGTTGCAGTGCATCTTCAGAAGCTATCCTTCTCTCTCTCCGTTTACACAGAGTGAGACACTGAGACACCCTTCAAACACATCAATCCTCATCCCTGGTCCTGCACAGAATAGCTCTTTGGACCCTAACAACTGTTTATTAAAGCTCATCATTAAACAAATTTCAAGATAACAGTAAATACAAACCTTAGAGTGAAAATAAGTTGAGTGCCAAAGTTCTAGGTGCAATTGTGTATTTCATTTCTATGCTTCATTATTGTTGAGTTGGTGAATATATATAGTAAGCTCACACCATTCAATCTCAAGACAAAAGTGATTAAAACTACAGTAGCAGTTGTTGTTTGATCTCTAAATCATGTCTGACTCTTTTGCGACTCCTTGGATTGCAGCTCACCAAGTTCCTCTGTTCATGAAGTTTTCCAGGTAAGAATATAAGAATGGGTTGACATTTTCTTCTCTGGAGGATCTTCCTGACTCAGGGATCAGACCCGCATCTCCTGCCTTGGCAGGCAGATTCTTTATTGCTGAATCACCAGAGAAGCCCACAGTAGCAGTAGGTAAGGTGTATTTAAACTCTCACCATGTGCTGATGCTACTCCAAAGTATGTTGCTTATAAGGTGTAATTTAATCCTTTTTACCAACCCCATAAGATAAGTATCATTACTATTGTCTCATTTCATGAATGGGGAACCAGAGGGTGAATAGGGAGATTAAGAAACTTACTCAAGGTATTATAGCTGCTAAGTGATAGAGCAGACCCCAATGATCTGGATCAAGAGCCCATCTTCTAAACACTAGGATTAAATATTTCATAGAAAAAAAAAACAAAAAACCTACCCTCCAAAATTAGCCATTATATTTTCTTATTTCTTTACAATTAATACAGTCTTCAAAAATTATTATATATTCATTCAAGACTTATATGCTGAGTATATTCCAGGCATTTGAAGTATAGACATATGAAAGACAGTCTTTACCTCATGGTTTTTTATTTTGTTTTTGCTATGCTAGTGTGTGCCTGTCTGACTCTTTGCAGCCTTATGGACTGTGGCCCATGAGGCTCCTCTGTTCTTGGGATTCTCTAGGCAAGAATGCTAGAATGGGTTCCCATACCCTCCTCCATGGACTCTTCTCAACCCAGGGATCAAACCCACATCTCTTATGTCTCCTCCCTTGGCAGGCATGTTCTTCACCACTAGCACCGCCTGGGAAGCCCTTGCTATGATAATGAATTAAAATTAGAAGGAAAGGGCTTCCCTTGTGGCTCAGCTGGTAAAGAATCTGCCTGCAATGCCAGAGACCTGGGTTCAATTCCTAGGTTGGGACGATCCCCTGGAGAAGGAAAAGACTACCCACTCCAGTATTCTGGCCTGGAGAATTCCAAGGGAGTCACAAAGAGTTGGACATGACTCAGCAACTTTTACTTTTCACATTTGCTAATAAAGGCTACCATTTTGAAGGCTGCACATTATATTTTTCATTTCTAGGGATTAAACGAGGGTTCAACATCATTTCTTTTCTATGATTTAGTTTAATAAACTTACATACTAATGGATTATGTTCAAGGCACTCAGATAGGCATTGTTAGAATTTTTTAAAAAGACTGGAATAATGACTTTCTCTTTCAGTCTTAAGTGGCTTCTATATTTGCATATGATGGAACAAGAATGTCAGACTAGCTCCATTTTCTTTTCTAAATACCCTGTCCATTGTATTGCTGCCAATGATCATTTTCCCTAATAATATAAGCATCAACAGATATTGACACTTAAGGCAATTTAGTCCATTCTCCCAACACAAAGCAAAGTTATTCTCATGCCTTTCAAAGAAGTTGAGCCTTTCCACCTTTGGCCATCACAGGACTTCATCACCTGATCACTTTCTTGTTGGGTGGGCCATAATGTTTTGGCCAATGAGGTGTTAACCAGACTAATGGTATCTCTTTGAGGCTGAAGGACTGTTGAAGCAACACTTTTCAGATCACTCTTTGCCTCTGGAACAGGGACTATCTTCCTGGATCCTTGAGAGACTGAAAAGAGCAGAGGTCCTCGTCTTCACCTTGCCACTCACAACAGATGTAGATAGTAAATAAGAAATATTCTGTTCTTTAAGCAATTGAGATTTGGGGGCTATTTGTTACTGCAATATAACCTAGTCTGTCCTGACTGATATTTAACCTATATCAATCATGTATTACTTGAATTATGTTCCATTTACTTCCCTAAGCTATAGCAGAATTATATATCAGGCCCAGTTCATGTCTTCACAGAGCTCCATGGTATAGACACCCACTGGAGATTTTTGATCAGAGCAGTGTAAATCCAAAGCATTGATTATTGCAGCCAGTATCCCTTCAGATTCTCATAAGCCAGGAGTTATAAACTGAACATTCACATGCCCATCGCCAGGCTGGTTCAGTTATACAAGTATGATATTGCAAAAGGCAAAGGTCTACCGCACCACTGTTACAGCCCTTCCAGTTACAGGACTTTAAGATACTTACTCAGTGGGGCCAAACTCCTAAAAATATAATTTCAAATATAGTATCTATGTGTATGTACATCTGTTTATGTAAAAAAGAGAGAAAATCATATTCACTAGAACATGTCCCCATGGAAAAAGCCACATTTACTCAGAAGACTCAATGAAAATAATTGAGGGTAAAAGATAAAACTCAAAATGTTTACATAGCCAAGAATGTTTAGCATATTGCCCTGCATAATGAAAGGCATGGGGATAGAGGAATGGAGGATAGAGGAACCAGTAGGGCAGAAACCTGGAGAGGGGAAAAATGGTGGGGGTGGGCAGAAAAAGAGAGAGAGAGAGAGAGAAAGAGATGCAGAGGTTCTCTAGAAGCTCAGGAAGAGAAGAACTGGGGGCAACAGAAATGTCCAAAGGGAATTTCCTGGTGGAAAACTGCATCCTGTGGAGTGTGACTTCACCTTTTGTCTCTTCAAATGATTAAAAACAGTTTTAAAATACAAAAAATTCATATATACTTTGTGTTAGTAAGTTAATTGGGAAACGCATTGAAGGGGTAAAATCCTGGATCCAGGCCCGAAGTACCACCAGAAAATCCCTCAGTTCCCTGATTACCACACTTTTCATTTCTTGGCATTAGAAATAAAATCCATCTTCACTTTAGTTTAGGAACAATCCACTTAATAATTTGGCTAATTTGAATTCACAAATGTGCAGGAAAAACACATTTGAGACATGCAAAATTTTATGTCTATGCATATTTCTAAATTAAAAAACAACTAAAGGAATTTAAATAAATTACATCTGGACTGAGAAAGATGCCAAGTTTCAGTCCAATGCAAATGAAAGTGGTTTAGATGTATGCCATTTAAAGGAGTTCTAAGCATTTCCTGAAATAAAACAATTTTGGTTGTGATTTCACAACTCTATTGTTTTTTTTCTTGTTCCATTTCAATTGGCTAATGGAAATGAAGTTATGGATGAGAGGATCATTGTCATTATCTCTAATCTAGATGCTTTCTATACCACTGAAACTCAGTTTCTCTTTTCTGTAGTCACTGGGGCTATCCATCAATTGGCTGACAATGTCTGTTTTCAGTCCCTGATTATGAGAAGACAATATACCTCTTCCCTTGGCTAAGTAATAATGCTACCCTATCTTTCTCCTGTAACACAACTGCATAAATTATTTGTGTTACATCATGCTTTGTCTGGAACTCAGTTAAAATTTTTCTGTCTCCCCTGGTGTCCTAATATGTGCCCCATATCAGATACATGGAGAAGGCAATGGCACCCCACTCCAGTACTCTTGCCTAGAAAATACCATGGACAGAGGAGCCTGGTGGGCTGCAGTCCATGGGGTCGCAAAGAGTCGGACATGACTGAGACTTCACTTTCACTTTTCACTTTCATGCATTGGAGAAGGAAATGACAACCCACTCCAGTGTTCTTGCCTGGAGAATCCCAGGGACAGGGAAGCCTGGTGGGCTGCCATCTATGGGGTCGCACAGAGTCGGACACGACTGAAGTGACTTAGCAGCAGCAGCAGCATCAGATACACAACAACATTCCTAGCTTATAAGTCTTACTTTGGGACCTAAATAAAATGTATATACTTGTCTTATTTCTTTATTCTGTACCTTGTATTGCTTTAAAATACATTTAAGCTAAGATGAGGAAAAAATGAAGAGAAAGCAAATGAAGTACAAGAGAATATGAGTTATATAATATATAATATCTATGATGATTGATGAACATGTATTAATAATGATGATGATGCTATTGTATTAATACCCTTTATCTAGAGAGAGGAATCTTTTTATGTGCCAAGCCACTGGCTTAGCGTTCACATGCAGTGTCTCATTTAATACTCACAAATATGCTAATAGGTCTGTATTATAGTCATCTCTATTTTATCAGTGAAAACACAAATTTCAGAGAAGTGATTGAACTAATGTCACACCTCTCATAAGGTTGAACAACTTTGATGCAAACTCATATTTGATTTTCAGAACCAAAGCTCTAAGCAACCAAATTCTAGGCAAGCGATATTGCCAAGAAACGAAAAAAAAATTACAAAATAAAGATAAAAGCCATGTAAGCTAAGTAAGATAAGCCTAATGAGAACTTTGAAAGTGAACTCCAAACCATCAAGTGACAGAGGAAGTCACTCAAAGCTTCCTAACAGTAGAAGTGAAGAAGAGACAACTTATTTCATAAAAATGTACAGCGTCCATAAGGTAAAAAACCAAGCAAAAGCACACCCACCAAAAAAGCCAAAAAACTGCTCCAGAAATAAGACTTAATGAGCAGAGGCTGAATCATTTGCTGTAAAACTGGTGACTCTCAGTTTGGTAATTTGGATGTGGATACACAAGCCAGAATTTTCAGTAACTGTAAGAAAAGGGAAATGGAAGGCAAGATTTCTCTTAGGCTAGAAGAAAAGATAACCTTCATGTAGGAGTCTCATTTTTCACCTCCAGCAGCCTATCTCTTCAATTACTTTATCAATTATAATTCCTCACTGCTTATCTTGTCTGTCTTCCAGGCAGCAGGAAAAGAAAGAATAAGGTCATTTCTTTTGTTCTTCCACATCTCATCTCCTTATTCTCTTTTTAGAACAGAAAGAAAGTTGAAACCACAAACAGCTTCACTTCCATTGCACTAATGAAAGTGATAAATAAACTGAACTTTTAAAGAACAAGTGGTCTCTTTATTATGAGAATATGAATATATATTATGAGCACATAAAGGCTGTGAAAATGACTGCTTTGATGATAATAATAAAAACAATAACATGATTTCTTTGGTTTATAAAATGCTCAGATCCATAGCCAGATTCATAGTCACTATCTCCCATACCCACTCTGACCTAAGAAATGGCCCTTCACAGACTCTGTGTCTTAAATCCCTCCACTCTCTCCCTGTCCATTCAAACATATACACCCCAAATACCACCATCTTTCATTTGAATTATAACAATACTTCCTTAACTAGTCCACTTGCCTTCAAATGTGAACCTTCCATGCATCTCTTTCCCACTCTGCCACCAGAGGGAATGGATTTGAGATTCATGTTGATCATGCCACTCAAGTAAACCTTGAAAACCTTTCAATTATTTTCCCATTGTGCTTAAAATAAAGCCCAAATTCTTGGCCATGGTTGACAGGGCTCTGCATGAGTCGGCCCCTGTCTACTTCTCTAGGCTCATCTTTACATTCTCACTCAGCTCTTACTAGACTGTTGGGTCCTTGAGTGGGATACAGTTTCTCTCAGTTGTCTTCTGGAATGCTCCAAACCAAATCGTCACCCTGATATATGCTCTCACAGTGTATCATCTCTATAGCCTTAATTACCATTGTAAATAACTGTTTCTGGAATTATTTATGATATCTGCTTTATCTCTTTACCATAAACACTATAAGAGGAGAACTAGCACCTTGTTCGCTACTCTATTGTCAGAATCGAGTGTATATATATACACACTACGTACCATATAGTAGAGACTCAAGTGTTTGTATGTGTAAATAAACAATAATCAATGAATCAGAAATAAAATATGAGGCCACTATCAAGATGGCATATACGATGAACTGGTTTTCAGAAATAAGTATATTTTGTGCCCTCCTCCAAGGCTTTATTTGTTCTTTTTGGTAGTACACATGTATGAAGCAGCAATACATATTAAGGATGACTGCCTTGTTCTGTTTGAGTCTATTGTTTTGACACTAAGTGAAAGAAAGTGCCCATGTATTGTTTAAATACTTACCTACCTGCCACTAAATCTATTTTTGATACATTATTATTTTTTTTGCTAGAAGAAAAAAATAAAACTGTCCTGAATTTTCAGCCCTGGTACTTAGTGTCTAAATATGACCTGATGGTAGAATTCACAGGTGACCCCTGAAGAATAACAAAAATCTACAAATGTTAAAAATTGAAAAAAAAAACACTTTGAATTTCATTACTCTGAACCTAGAAGAAACCTCCCCCAAACATCCTTGTTCAGCCTCTCTGTTGTACAGGAAATAAAAAGACCTAAGAAAGGGAAGAGGCTTTCCTAAGGGAATACAATGAGTTCACTGGTGTGTGTCATGTTAGAATACAAGTCTCCTCATCTTATATGCTCTCTTCTATTCTTTTCTCTTCTTCCTCTCTCTCTCACACTCTCTCTTTCATAGCACTATCCAGTAAAACTTTCTCTGAGACTGGAAATGTTCTGTATCTGTGCTGACTTAGATGGTAGCCACTATCCTCATGTGGCTATCAAGTACTTGAAATGTGGCTAGTGCAACTGAGGAAATGAAATTTTTCATTTTAATTAATTTAAATTTAAATAGCTTCATATGGTTAGTGGAAATTGTACTGAACAGCATAGCTCTAAAATATGTTAGCTAGATTAAGGAAAATATATGCAATGACATCAAATAATTTTTAGTAAGCTAGCAGAAAAATCTGAATTACCTCACAGTAACCTTCCAGAATTTGGATAACATCGAAGAAGGTAAAATGGGCTTGGTTACAAGTAATAGGAAAAGAAATCAGAAACAATGCAAACCGGAGTAAATAATACAGAGGATGTAAGTTTTCTTAAAGATGTATTGTTCACAGGTGGGGCTCACCTCCTGGTGGATTTGACTCAGTAACTCCACTCAGTTATCAAGCATGTAGCTCAGTTTCAACTTTTTCTCTGCTGTGCAAGGTGTCATTCTAAAGTAGGCTTCCCACCATGGATGAAACACAGCTGCCAAAAGCTGTCTGAGATATGATCTTATTCATCCACATATGGGAACAAAAAGGATTGTTTCAAGAAGCTCTCCTCAGATAAGCAAGGAAGAATCTTCATTAGCTTCCCCTAGCAAACCACTTCTCAGAGCTCCTTAGCTTGTCTTGGATCACTTGCCCCTCCCTGAGCCAGCTACCTTGATCAGGGGGGAAAGATCACATGGTTAGACTGAGGGCTAGAGCATTAGTCCCAAACCCAAGTCAAGAGAGAAATTAACTTCCTCCAAAAGAAATGAATGGAATGTGGGAGGTCTGATACTTAAATGAAGTGAAAGTGAAGTCACTCAGTCATGTCTGACTCTTTGCCACCCTGTGGACTGTAGCCTATCAGGCTCCTCCATCCATGGGATTTTCCAGGCAAGTGAGTTGCCATTTCCTTCTCCAGGGGATCTTCCTGACCCTGGTCTCCAGCATTGTGGGCAGACGCTTTACTGTCTGAACCACCAGGGAAGTCACTTAAATGAAAATCAGGACAATAACTTGGAAGAAAGGATGAATATTGAAAACAACCACAGTGTGGACAAAAGCTGGTGGTGTTTTCATATATATTTTAGGACTAAAGTACTTTGTCATTTTTATAATTTTTTTCTACTTAAAAGTAGTATGGTTTTTGAAAGGTAGTAAACTTCCCCTCCCTCTCTGAATCTCTTTCCCTCCTCCACGTCTATCAGAGAGTCCTGGTCTGTAAGTAAGAGTGAAGATGGGGTAGGAGTAGTGTATGTCCTCTCCCAGTGAACTTCCACCTCTGGAGTCAGTGAGGAGGCAGTGGTGCTTCTCAAGGAGTCGAGGAGAAAAAGAAGAGGTGACATTGCAGGAGAACTAGGATGCTGAGGCCTTGAACAGAATTATTTCTGGACTTTCATTTGGTAGTTTCTTCCATGAGGAAATTCAAGGATGAGTGGTCTGGAGCAACTGAAGCAGGAAGCTGAGAGCTGTGGAATCAGATCCAGAGATCAAGTCCTGAGCCTTTGGAGTGGGAGCACTGACTCCAAGACCCTCGGCTACCAGAGAACTAACCCTAGGGAGTATCAAATAGTGAGAACTCACACAAAGAAAACCACTTGAATACAAGACCCAGCATCACCCCACCAGCACTAGCACCCTGTGCAGGATGCCTCATCTAAACAACCAACAAAATGAAAATATAAACCCAATCATCAGCAGACAGGATTACCATCTCATTCAGCCTAGCCCATTAGAAGAAAAACAAACAAACAAAAACTCAGCACAAATCTCCCTCTATAAGAAGCTCACACAAACTATTGGATCAACCTTAGGAAGGCAGAAACCAAAAGGAAGAAAGAATTCAACCTTGAAGCCTGGGAAAAGGAGACCTCAAGCACAATAAGTTTAAAACAAATAATGAAAAGGCAGAGAAATGCTACACAAGTGAAGGAAATAAACTGGAAACACAGAAGTCCAAATCAATGAAGAGGAAATAGGCAAACTACCTGAAAAATAATTCAGAATAATGATAGTAAAGATGATCAAAAACCTTGAAAACAAAATGGAGAAAATGCAAGAATCAATTAACAAAGACCTAGAAAAATCAGACAGTAAAGCACCTGTCTACAATGCAGGAGACCCAGGTTCGATCTTGGGTTGGGAAGATCCCCTGGAGAAGGAAATGGCAATCCACTCCAGGACTATTGCCTGGAAAATCCCATGGACAGAGGAGCCTGGTAGGCTACAGTTCATGGGGTTGCAAAGAGTTGGACACGACTGAGTGACTTCACTTCACTTTACTTCATGGGCTTCCCTGGTGGCTAAGAGGGTAAAGCGTCTGCCTGCAATGCAGGAGACCTGGGTTCGATCCCTGGGTTGGGAAGATCCCCTGGAGAAGGAAATTGCAACCCACTCCAGTATTCTTGGACTTCCCTGGTGGCTCAGACGGTAAAGCGTCTGTCTACAATACAGGAGACCTGGGTTCAATCCCTGGGTTGGGAACATCCCCGGGAGAAGGAAATGGCAATCCACTCCAAGACTATTGCCTGGAAAATCCCATGGACAGAGGAGCCTGGTAGGCTACAGTCCATGGGGTTGCCAAGAGTCAGACACGAAGGAGTGACTTCACTTCACTTCAGAAGAATTAAAGAATAAACATGCAGAGACAAATGACACAATTACTGAAATTAAAAACTACTCTAGAAGGAATCAAGAGCAGATTATCTGAAGCAGAAGAACAAATCAGTGAACTGGAAGATAAAATGGTGGAAGTAAATTCTGAAGAGCAGAATAAAGTAAAAAGAGTGAAAAGAACTGAGGATAGTCTCAGAGACCTCTGGGACAATATCAAATGCACCAACATTCGAATTATAGGGATCCCAGAAAAAGAAGAGAAAAAGAAAGGGTATGAGAAAATTTTTGAAGAGATTATAGTTGAAAATTTCCCCAGCATGGGAAAGGAAATAGACAATCAAATCCAAGGGGCACAAAGAATCCCATACAGGATAAACCCAAGGAGAAACATGCCAAGATGCATACTAATGAAACTAACAAAAACTAAACACAAAGAAAGTATATTGAAAGCAGCAAGGGAGAAGCAACAAGTAACATACAAGGGAAACCCCATATGCTTAACAGCTGATCTTTCAGCAGAAACTCTGCAGGCCAGAAGGGACTGGCAGGATATATTTAAGTACTGAAAGGGAAAAATTACAACCAAGATTACTGTACCTGGCAAGGATCTCGTTCAAAACTGATGGAGAAATAAAGAGCTTTCCAGACAAGCAAAAGTTAAGAGAATTCAATACCACCAAACCAGCTTTACAACAAATGTTAAACAGACTTATATAGTCAAGAAATACAACAGAAGAAAAAAGATCTACAAAATCAACCCCAAACAATTAAGAAAATGGCAGTAAGAACGTATGTATCAGTAATTAAATGTAAATGGATTAAATGCTCCAACCAAAGACACAGACTGGCTGAATGGATACAAAAACAAGACCCATATATATGCTGTCTACAACAAACGCACTTCAGACCTAAAGACACATACAGACTGAAAGTGAGAGGATGGAAAAATGTATTCCATGCAAAAGGGAAGCAAAAGAAAGCTGGAGTAGCAATCTTCATATCAGACAAAATAGACCTGAGAATTAAAGACTATTGCAAGAGATAAGGAAGGACACTACATAATGATAAAGGGATCAATCCAAGAGGAAGACATAACAACTGTAAATATCTATGCACCCAACATAGGAGCACCTCAATGCATAAGACAAACACTAACAGACATAAAAGGAGAAAATGACAGTAACACAATAATAGTAGGAGACTTTCACACCCCACTCACATCAATGGATAGATCATCAAAACAGAAAATTAATAAGGAAACACAAGTCTTAAATGATACACCAAATAAGATGCATTTCATTGATATCCTCAGGACATTCCATCCAAATGCAGAAGAATACACCTTATTCTCAAGTGCACATGAAACATTCTCCAGGATAAACCACATCTTGGGTCACAAATCAAACCTCAGTAAATTTAAGAAAATTGAAATCATATCAACCATCTACACTGACCACAACGCTATGAGATTAGATATCAATTATAAGAAAAAACTGTAAGAAACACAAATACATGGAAATTAAACAACACATTTCTAAATAACCACCAGATTACTGAAGAAATCAAAAGGGAAATCAAAAAATTTCTAGAAACAAATGACAATGAAAACACAACTCAAAACCTATGAGATGCAGCAAAAGCAGTTCTAAGATGGAAGTTTATAGCAATATAATCCTACCCAAGAAAGAAGAAAAACATTGACTAGACAACCTAACTTTACACCTAAAACAGCTGTAACCAAAAACAACAAATAAAAAAAAATTAGTAGAAGAAAAGAAATCATAAAGATCCGAGCAGAAACAAATGAAAAAGAAATGAAACAATAGTAAAGATTAATAAAACTAGAAGCTGCTTCTTTGAGAAGATAAACAAAATGACAAACTTTTAGCCAGACTCATCAAGAAAAAAATAGAGAAGAATCAAATCAACAAAATTCAAAATGAAAAAGGAGAGGTTACAACAGACAATGCAGAAATTCAAAGGAATATAAGAGACTGTTATGACTATGCCAAAGTCTTTGACTGTGTGGATCACAATAAACTGTGGAAAATTCTGAAAGAGATGGGAATACCACACCACCTGACCTGCCTCTTAAGAAACCTATATGCAGGTCAGGAAGCAACAGTTAGAACTGGACATGGAACAACAGACTGGTTTCCAAATAGGAAAAGGAGTACATCAAGGCTGTATATTGTCACCCTGTTTATTTAACTTATATGCAGAGTACATCATGAGAAACGCTGGGCTGGAAGAAGCACAAGATGGAATCAAGATTGCCGGGAGAAATACCAATAACCTCAGATATGCAGATGATGCCACCTTTATGGCAGAAAGTGAAGAGGAACTAAAGAGCCTTTTGATGAAAGAGGAGAATGAAAAAGTTGGCTTAAAGCTCAACATTCAGAAAACCAAGATCATGGCATCTGGTCCCATCACTTCATGGGAAATAGATGGGGAAACGGTGGAAACAGTGTCAGACTTTATTTTTGGGGGGCTCCAGAATGACTGCAGATGGTGATTGCAGCCATGAAATTAAAAGAATAGCAAGGAGAGATAAGAAAGCCTTCCTCAGAGATCAATGCAAAAAAATAGAGGAAAACAACAGAATGGGAAAGACTAGAGATCTCTTCAAGAAATTAGAGATACCAAGGAAAATTTCATGCAAAGATGGGCTTGATAAAGGACAGAAATCGTATGGACCTAATAGAAGCAGACAGAGAAGGCAATGGTACCCCACTCCAGTACTCTTGCCTGGAAAATCCCATGGATGGAGGAGCGTGGTAGGCTGCAGTCCATGGGGTCGCTAAGAGTTGGACACAACTGAGTGACTTCACTTTCACTTTTCACTTTCATGCATTGGAGAAGGAAATGACAACCCACTCCCAGGGTTCTTGCCTGGAGAATCCCAGGGACGGGGGAGCCTGGTGGGCTGCCGTCTACGGGGTCCACAGAGTTGGACACGACTGAAGTGACTTAGCAGCAGCAGCAACAGAAGCAGAAGATATTAAGAAGAGACGGTAAGAATACACAGAAGAACTGCACAAAAAAGAGCTTCATGACCAAGATGATCACTCACCTAGAGCCAGACATCCTGTAATGTGAAGTCAAGTGGGCCTTAGAAAGCATCACTATGAACAAAGCTAGTGGAGGTGATGGAATTCCAGTTGAGCTATTTCAAATCCTGAAAGATGATGCTGTGAAAGTGGTACACTCGGTGTCAACAGTGTCAGACTTTATTTTTTGGGGGCTCCAGAATCACCGCAGATGGTGACTGCAACCATGAAATAAAAGACGCTTACTCCTTGGAAGGAAAGTTATGACCAACCTAGATAGCATATTCAAAAGCAGAGGCGTTACTTTGCCAACAAAGGTCCATCTAGTCAAGGCTATGGTTTTTCCAGTGGTCATGTATGGATGTGAGAGTTGGACTGTGAAGAAAGCTGAGCGCCGAAGAATTGATGCTTTTGAACTGTGGTGTTGGAGAAGACTCTTGAGAGTCCCTTGGACTGCAAGGAGATTCAACCAGTCCATTCTAAAGATCAGTCCTGGGTGTTCATCGGAAGGACTGATGCTAAAGCTGAAACTCCAGTACTTTGGCCACCTCATGCGAAGTGTTGACTCATTGGAAAAGACCCTGATGCTGGGAGGGATTGGGGGCAGGAGGAAAAGGGGACAACAGAGGATGAGATGGCTGGATGGCATCACCAACTCGATGGACATGAATTTGGGTGAACTCCAAGAGCTGGTGATGGACAGGGAGGCCTGGCGTGCTGCAATTCATAGGGTCGCAAAGAGTCGGACATGATTGAGCAACTCAACTGACTCACTGACTGATATATAATATGTTTTATATACAATTTATAGAATATGTTTTATGATCTATTTTTTTCTCTGAAAATATCACATTTTCCAATGTCAATAACAATTCCTCTAATGGTGAACTTAATCTAGATAATCAACCTAAAATACTTTTCTCTTTCTAAGCATTCCACATCCCTTTATTGCTTGTAAACTGTGGTTAATCTTCTCACTTTTATGGCAGCAAACTGCCTCCCATGCAAGACAGAGAATTAACAATGAAAATATTTTTCTTTTCTCTGCAGGACCCTATATGATACCAATGGTTAACTGCAACAGAAAAGCATACATCCCCGCTGATTGGTGTGGGCTTAAATCTGGTGAACTTTATTTGACGCTGTCGGTTTGTATCTGATCTGCTTTCAGGTAAATTTCTCTTCTGGTCTTTGTTTTATTTTTAATATGGCTGATTATCTATACTCTTTTATCTGGTTTGAATTTTAATTATGAGAAAGAAATAATTTCCCGAAATGGAAAAAATATAGAAAAATAGATATGTATATCTTTTAATCCATATCTCCTTGGCCGTCCCTCCTTTTATTTCTTTGCTTTTCGACTTGGTCAGAGAGGCAGTGAAATAGAAGGGCTAAGAGAATGGACTGTGGACTCAGACAGCTTGGGTCCTTCTTTCAGCAGCATCTCTTACTAACTGTCCAATCCTATTTCAGTACCTTTTCTTGAGTTGCCAAATACTGATATCTAATTCAAGGGATTATTGTTAAGATGCATATTAGAATATCTGGTATATTATAAGTCTCTGTAAACTTTTAAAATTAAATTTGGTATCTAGGCTCTAAGATTTAGTTCTATATTTTAAGATGCTTTCACATGTCTTTGAAACCTCAGCTTTTAAAATTTGAAACATTCTTGCTCCCCTCTTTTACCTCCACTTACCTTTCCTATTCCCCTTCTTTCCTCTAAATCAGATCACTTTTTAGAGTTAGTTCTAGTGCTTTATTGTCCACGGACTTTTTGTTGGCCTCCCAAGTCTAGACTGGACACCCCTCTATATAGTTGTGTCCTATAAGACACGCCTCAGTCTCTCTAAGATTCAGTGCCAACCACATTTGCTAAAGCATCTACTGCTCAGTGTGGTAGCATAGATGGAAGAATGTCCCAGAAGGAGGGAATAAATTGTGCAAAATCTTGGACTGAAGAAGGCATTTTGTTTGAAGGACTGAAAGGCACCATGCTTTATCTAGGGATGTGGAAGTGAGAGATAGACTAGTGAAGTGAAAATAACTATCTAGTGATCACAAGATCACTATCACTATCTAGTCTATCTCTCACTTCCACATCCCAAGATAAAGCATGGTGCCTTTCAGTCCTTCAAACAAAATGCCTTCTTCAGTCCAAGATTTTGCACAATTTATTCCCTCCTTCTGGAATATTCCTTCATCTGTTCTTTCCCCAGATAGCTCTTTTTTTATCCCTCTGGTCTCACAGAGATTTTCCCTGACCTTATCATTCCCTTTTTGAAAACACATGATGACTTAAATGTGGTTTAAAAACCACAGACCACAAGACTCAACACAACCAAAGTGTGCCTATGTTTTCAATCTAAATATCATCCCATTCCTCTCTACCTGCTCCCACATTCACTATGCTCTAGTCACTCTTAACTTCTCTCAGTAATACACTTCGGTATTCTCTACTTTAAGAAGCATTCATGCAATAAGCCAAGTACAGAGAACAGAACTCAAGAACTGGTATATAAGATAGAAATTGCTCATGCACTCCAAAAGCTTTCTAGCCTTTGTACCTGCTCTAAACTCCTGTTTTATTCATCACTGTTCACTCACCCTCTGACAATGTACCTGGCACATAGTAGGTGATCAATCATTATTTATAGACTAGATGAATAAAGGAATGTGTCAGTGAATGAATAAACACAGCCATTTCTCATTCTCATGTTTTAGGTGTCTTATGAATTTGCAGCAATATTCTAAGCAAGTGGTTGGCGGTGGGCTGAGCAGGGAGGAGGCTGGGAAGAATTTCAGATGATGTGTCTGTATGTGTATGGGTGTTTGTGTGGGAATCTGAGTCTGAGAATGCCTAAATGTGCATCTCCAACCACAGCCCAGTGCCAGAAAGGCTTTTTGAATTGCTTCTTGTTTTTTCTCATCCACCCTTTTGTCCTTTTCTCCTACCACACCATATTGAAAGTAGGCCTTTCCCACTCTTAGTTTCCACCTTCACGTTCATACTGTAGTGAAGAACATGTGGTATCTCTGGGAGTCCCAACCAGGAGATCTAGCAGTTGCTAGTTTAGAGTAGAGGAGGAGAGAATTATAAAAAGGAGTTCAAGGGAGTCATCGAACATGACTAAAGCGGGTAGGATAGAGTAGTTGAGCACACCCACACTTGGATTCCCTAAACCAGAGGTCCTCAGTCTTGACTGTGAGTTACAATAACCTGGGGAGTTTGTGAAACTCTAAATGGCCTCGGACCCTACCCCAGATCAATCAAATCAGGATCTGTGAAAGTGCAACTTGGGCAGCAGTATTTTCAAAGCTCTCTGTGTGGTTCCAACATGCAGCCAAGTTTGAAAGCCACTGCGGTAAAACAAAACCTTACTGCAGTGTTTGGTCACTATGGCAACCCCATAAATACCTGTGATATTTTGTTAATTAATTGCCAACTAAGAGGCACATTCCCCCTGTTTAATAGATTTAAGGTTAGGCCAGTGTTTCCAGTACATCTTTATGGAAAGCTTACTATGTGCTTGATATGATAATATTTACCATATAAGACCTCTATTTCATTACTTTGTGATTCTTTTTCCTACCTCATATTTAAGTGCATAGATTATGTGAACTTTGGGTGTTCCAAGAGATGGTTAGTACACATCATGATTGCTCCGCTTACATACATTCCCCCCCACCTTAACTTTTTATCATTTAGTCACAATCTCCTGTGCTGAGCTAACTGCTGGTTCTAGGAGTCTATTCTGTGGCTCAGGGTAGCCCCATTCCCTGCCATAACCAGGGATGAGCACAAAAGTCAATCTGTGCCAATAATTATTCGAGGATAGGTTTGCAGAGATCTCCTGGAAAGATACTTTTTTTCATTCATCCAAGACAGTTTTAGGAAGTAATTTTTTTTCTCTTCTCCAGACCGGAGAAAGGGAGCAGGTCATAGACTCAGTGTCATTATGAAGCAGTGCTAATCTTAGCATGAGACTGATACCACGAAAAGCAGAGGAAACAAGTGTGGAAAAAATGTCCTTTGCTGAACCAGACTCTTAAGTCCACTCAGTGTTAGACTTGCCCTGTAATAGTTTAAGGCAGTTTGAGTGTGGCTTTCTGTTACTTTCAACCAAAAGCATCCTAATTAATGGAGCATTAAGAGACAGCCTGGGTTTCCCAGGTGGTGTTAGTGGTAAAGAATCCACCCACTAATGCAGGAAATGTCAGAGACGTGGGTTCTATCCCTGGTTGGGGAAGATGCCCCGGAGTAGGAAATGGCAACCCAGTACAGTATTCTTGCCTGGAAAAGTTCACAGACAGAGGGGCCTGGTGGACAGAGTCAGACCTGACTGAGCACACATAAGAGACAGCCTACAAGAGTGGAACTATAAAACTAAAAATATCCCAAAGATTATTTAACCCAAACTTTCATTTTAAAAATGAGAAGATTGAGGACTTCCCTTGTGGTCCAGTGGTTAAGCCTCCGTGCTTCCACTGCAGGCAGCATGGGTTCAGTCCCCAGCAGGGGAAGTTCCACATGCTGTGAGGTTCAGCCAAAAAATAAAAAATGAGAAGATTAAGACCCAAACAGCCAAAATAACTCATGGAGGACAACGCGGTCTACTGGTCTTATGTTACCTAGAATTGGGCCTGGATTTCAAGTGTCCTCATTCCAGTGCATTGTTCATTCTACTAAAGAATAAAGTCTTTATTGTATACATTCACTTTAATTTTCAAATGTTGCTAAATTAGCTGTGATGACCCTAATTTTTTAAATGTCATTAAATTTCCTTGGAAGGAACTCTCTCTAGAAATAGATATTCTCAGCCTTTTCTCAAAAGACATACTCAAAGCCTGTAGAGACCATTTGATTTTCAAATGCAGACGTCATGAAAGAATATGCAAAACTGTTGAAAATATATATCACACAAGCCACCCCCAACCAAAAAAAAATTTAAAGTTCTATCCAGCTAGGCTGCTTCAGTAAATGATGTTTCTGAATATATAAAATACTTGAATCTAAATTTAAAAATACTCCCCCACCCCTTGATTAACCAGATTGTCCCCTCCCCTATATATAGGAACGCTATGTGCCTGAGCCCACTTGCCATCTGTCACCACATTTTCCAAACTTCTCTTCCACCTCCTCCTCTTACACAATCTTATCACATAAAAATATTAGATTTCAGGGATTTGTATAATTTCATTAAATTTTCTGAGCCAAGTAAAAATAGAGGAAGTACTGGTATCTCAAACTGACTCAGATTTTGAGTTGTCCAACAGATATCCATGGTAGCCAGTGATGACCTTTAGGCAGAGCTCATGTGCCTGGGAATAACATGAATAAGGCTTTTCCCTTAGTATGGCATTTCACATTAGAACTTTGCAAGTGTTCCCCATATTACAGAGAGGGATTTGGATAGCTTCCAGCAAGTCCTGACTCATATACCATCCTATTGCTTTGTTGATCACCTTTTGTAAAGTTTTGTGAGTTTTCTCAGATCATTTAAAAAGTACTTAGAAGCCAGTTGGGAATTATCCATGTTTCTGCTTCCTCTTTCACAGTTTGGGAAATGATTTTTAGCCATCTGAATACAGGGCACCTCTTCTCAGTTCAGTTCAGTTGCTCAGTTGTATCCAACTCTTTGCGACCCCATGGACTGCAGTACGCCAGGCTTCCCTGTCCATCTACTTAACCAAGTGCTTAAGACAGAAGTTTAAGTGCCTTCCTTGGTTGCTCTCTTTCTTGCTTCTCACCTACAATCCATGCAAAATCTCTAGCAGTGCTTTTGTTTCCAGATCCCACAGGAGGTCTTTGAGGAATGCCCAGTGAGGTTGGCTATAAAGTATCAAGGCTACTACACAGTGAAGAATTGGTAGAAATGGTTCTTTCCTGCTTCTCTGCATGTGTAGGAGAAATGAGGCTTATAAAGTGCAGCCTATTGTTTCTACCAAGTACTCCTTTTTCTCCCATCCCTACCCCAGGTGGTCCTGAAGGGTTTATCAATCACCATGTCTCAACCATTCTCTGATGGCAGGGGTAGTCACATGACTCAGGCCTGACCAATCAGGAATTCCCAAGTCCTCTCAGCAGAGGTTGGTCCAATTGTGGCACATTATTCAAGAGGAACATCAGGGAGAAAGAGATTTGCTTCCTTTATAGCATAGACTTGGGGCTACTGGTGGCCATTTCTATTTGCTACAAGGAAACACTGTACCTGTGGCAGCAGAAGCACAGCCACACCCATAAGGGAAAGAGACAAACTAATATGGAAAGATAGAAAAGGAGAAAAAGACGGGGGATAAGAAGGGAGTCTAAATCAGGGGTTGGCAAACTAGGGTCTGCCTCCTGCTTATGGGAACACAATACACCCATTTATATTGTATTATCTATAAATGCTTCTATTCTGCCATGGCAGTGTTTAGTTGAAATAGATACCAAACCTAACTAACAATGGCTAAATGAGGACATATGAAGTATTTTGTCCTTTTCGAAGAGCTCATAGTTTATTGAAGGGTAAATAGAAAAGTAAATATATATGTATAGTATATAATGCGGAAAAAATACAATACAGAATAATACACCCAAAAACTAGCAAAGTAGCAATGGTCACAAATGATACTTATACTACTGATGATGACATCTTCCAATTATTGACTGCATATTATGTGGATGCTTTACATATATTTTCACTCATCCTTCAATCTTGTACAGTAAACATATCAGTAAGGATAGAACAAGTCTTGCTGCAATAACAAATCAACCTGGTATCTCTTGCTGCACATCCATGGTGGATCAGTAGCAGAATGTGCTTAGTCTTAACAGCCAAGATCTCAAGATGATGGAGGTTCCTTTTCAACACATGTTTTCATATTTGCTTCACTGAGGGTAGTTTAGTTCAGTCGCTCAGTTGTGTCCGACTCTTTGTGATCCCATGAATTGCAGCACGCCAGGCCTCCCTGTCCATCACCGACTCCTGGAGTCCACCCAGACTCACGTCCATCGAGTCAGTGATGCCATCCAGCCATCTCATCCTCTGTCGTCCCCTTCTCCTCCTGCCCCCAATCCCTCCCAGCATCAGAGTCTTTTCCAATCAGTCAACTCTTTGCATGAGGTGGCCAAAGTACTGGAGTTTCAGCTTTAGCATCATTCCTTCCAAAAATCCCAGGGCTGATGTCCTTCAGAATGGACTGGTTGGATCTCCTTGTAGTCCAAGGGACTCTCAAGAGTCTTCTCCATCACCACAGTTCAAAAGCATCAATTCTTTGGCACTCAGCTTTCTTCACAGTCCAACTCTCACATCCATACATGACCACTGGAAAAACCATAGCCTTGACTAGATGGACCTTTGTTGGCAAAGTAATGTCTCTGCTTTTCAATATGCTATCTAGGTTGGTCATAACTTTTCTTCCAAGTAGTAAGCGTCTTATAATTTCATGACTGCAATCACCATCTGCAGTGATTTTGGAGCCCCCCAAAAATAAAGTCTGACACTGTTTCCACTGTTTCCCCATATTTCCCACGAAGTGATGGGACCAGATGCCATGATTTTTGTTTTCTGAATGTTGAGTTTTAAGCCAACTTTTTCACTCTCCTCTTTCACCTTCATCAAGAGGCTTTTTAGTTCCTCTTCACTTTCTGCCATAAGGGTGGTGTCATCTGCATATCTGAGGTTATTGGTATTTCTCCCGGCAATCTTGATTCCAGCTTGTGCTTCTTCCAGCCCAGCGTTTCTCATGATGTACTTTGAATATAACTTAAATAAGCAGGGTGACAATATACAGCCTTGATGAACTCCTTTTCCTATTTGGAAACCAGTCTGTTGTTCCATGTCCAGTTCTAACTGTTGCCTCCTGACCTGCATACAAATTTCTCAAAAGTCAGGTCAGGTGGTCTGGTATTCCCATCTCTTTCAGAATTTTCCACAGTTTATTGTGATCCACACAGTCAAAGGCTTTGGCATAGTCAATAAAGCAGAAATATATGTTTTTCTGGAACTCTCTTGCTTTTTCGATGATCCAGCGGATGCTGGCAATTTGGTTTCTGGTTCCTCTGAAAAGAAGAGAAGCGAAAAGCAAAGGAGAAAAGGAAAGATATAAGCATCTGAATGCAGAGTTCCAAAGAACAGCAAGAAGAGGAAAGAAAGCCTTCCTCAGTGATCAGTGCAAAGAAATAGAGGAAAACAACAGAATGGGAAAGACTAGACATCTCTTCAAGAAAATTAGAGATACCAAGGGAACATTTCATGCAAAGATGGGCTCGATAAAGGACAGAAATGGTATGGATCTAACAGAAGCAGAAGATACTAAGAAGAGGTGGCAAGAATACACAGAAGAACTATACAATAAAGATCTTCATGACCAAGATAATCACGATAGTGTGATCACTCATCTAGAGCCAGACATCCTGGAATGTGAAGTCAAGTGGGCCTTAGAAAGCGTCACTAGGAACAAAGCTAGTGGAGGTGATGGAATTCCACTTGAGCTATTTCAAATCCTGAAAGATGACGCTGTGAAAGTGCTGCACTCAATATGCCAGCAAATTTGGAAAACTCAGCAGTGGCCACAACACTGGAAAAGGTCAGTTTTCATTCCAATCCCAAAGAAAGGCAATGCTACAGAATGCTCAAACTGAGGGTAGGGACCATAGCAAATCTCACACTGCCTCTAGAAAAACTTCCATCTACAAGTGAAATACAGCACCTTCGCTCAGATTGCATTAGCAAAAACAAGCCATAAAGCCATGCCTATATTGAAAAATTCTGGTGAAATGTGATCAGAAGAAGAGCTGGAAATATTTAGAAAATACCAGTAATGTTTACCCAAAGAAATATTGGGTAAACACCTTTCCAATGAGGAAATTCAGTAAGAGAAGTTAGCAGACTTTGTCAAAGTTAACATTAATAAAGTAGCAGTGTTTTAATTGAACCTAGAGTCAGTATCAGAGAAAGCAATGGCACCCCACTCCAGTACTCTTGCCTGGAAAATCCCATGGACGGAGGAGCCTGGTAGGCTGCAGTCCATGGGGTCACTAGGAGTTGGACATGACTGAGCGACTTCACTTTCACTTTTATGCACTGGAGAAGGAAATGGCAACCCACTCCAGTGTTCTTGCCTGGAGAATACTAGGGACGGGGGAGCCTGGTGGGCTGCCGTCTATGGGGTCGCACAGAGTCAGACATGACTGAAGCGACTTAGCAGCAGCAGAGTCAGTATGACTCTAAATTCTAAGTTCTTTTATGTTGTATTGTGCCAATATACTTTCCCTTTGTGCTGGAAAATAGTAGAGTTTACAAATTAAAGGAATAGTAGGTTTTAAAGGACCAAGAAAGAGATGTAAAATATTTAGATTTGGTGAGCTTGCAAAAAAGGAAACCCTTTAATCATTTTGCTAAAGACATTCACATTATATAAGCTGTATTTAAGAAAGATATGAATGACAGTCTCAACTAGTGAATTTAACCTGGAATGGGATGATTAGCAAGAGGAGAGAGCAGTATGGAAACAGGAATGAGATAATACAAAAAAAGAAGGGATTCAAAGAGCGAGAGAAAGAGTAGCAGGGAAGGAGAGGTTGAGAGAGAGAGAGAATTAGTAGTTGCAGAGGAGATTTTGGACTGAGATCATCTCTGTTCTTGAGGTACTTTAAGTATAATTCTTTCCTAAAAGGTTCAGATTCAGATATTTATGAGACAGAGTTGCTATTTCTTTTAGAGGCTTGTCAAGTGTACAAGAGGAGGAAAAATCTGTTTGTGAAAGGAGTTTACAGTATACTTAAAGTTTATTTTAAAAATAAATAGGACTTGATAGATAGGGCAGTAAACAACAGGCCCTACCAGGAACCTGCCAGGAGCACTAACAGGAAGCATCTGTAGGCTGCCAAGAGCCAGAAATAAGAATGAACAGTTCTTACCGTCAGAGAGTCACAGGAATACTCACAAACAAAAAGGATATTTGGGGAGCAGCATCTGTAAGCCAAGTTACTCCTGTCACGAACACACTCACAGTTTACATAGAACATACCCACACAGGTAAAGCCACATCTGAATCAGATGTTGCTGGCTCCCTTTGCTATAAGTTCCTGGTTTTGTTTTAGCCTGAAATTGTGACATGATACAGAAAAATAGGTAGAATCCTTTAGAGAATTTAATATCATAGGGATATAAAAATGTGCATGATCTCAATAATTAAGAAGTATGAATGACCAGAAAAGAGTCTGTGTGCTCCCTCCAAAAGTTTATTATTTTAACATTTATATTTATTAACTTTGCAAAGGTCGGACTAATTATGGATATGTGCTTACTATGTGCTGAGCATGATCACAGGAGCTGAGGATACAAACATGACAGAGAGAAGCAACCTTTACCTTCCTAGAATCTCCTATTTTCACAAAGGAAGAAAATGAGAAAAAATGAACGAGGTGATTAAAGATTGGACTAGGACTAGTAATAAAAAGCTATGAAAATAATGATATAATAGAAATCCTAGGGATAAAGAGTGGGACCAACATCAGGCAGGGCCCAGGTGGCCCTTTCGAGTGGCGAGCTTTGAGCTAGGGTTGGAAAGGTAATAAGCAAACCATGTGATGACAAAGCATAGTATATGTTTGATCCTGTTTCAATTAATTAAGACTTTTTTCTAGAGAAAAATATAATAGAGCTGGGTTATAAAGCTCATTGGATAAAGACTTAAGAGAACTGAGTCTATTTTCTGCCACTTAATAGCTGTATGCCCTTAAGCCAGTCACGTAACCTTTAAAAGTATGGCTTTCTTCATCTGTGAAATGTGTGGGTTGGGCTGGAGGATCTCTGAGGTCCTTTTCAGCAGTAAAAGTATTCCTTTCTTGTCCCTACTGCATTTGTGTGCATAGAGCACTTGCACACACACCACAGATGTAAGTCTTCTATTAATATTTTCTAATTGTTGTCTGGAATAAACTGAGCAAAATAAGAAATGCTTACACAACAGAATCTCAGTATAAGTAAAAACCACCATACCTCCTTTTAGCATCTTCCCAAAATTCAACCTTTCCATAAAGGTCTCTGAGGATAAGTAGGACCATATTTGGATATAGCCACACCCCTTTAGCTTCCCTGATAGCTCAGTTGGTAAAGAATCTGCCTGCAATACAAGAGACCTAGGTTCAATCCTTGGGTTGGGAAGATTCCCTGGAGAAGGGAAAGGTTACCCACTTCAGTATTCAGTCCTGGAGAATTCCATGGACTATACAGTCCATGGGGTCACAAAGAGTCGGACCTACTGAGTGATTTTCACTTCACAATCCTTTCTCAAACTATCAGTCTCTGACCATAGTCTCTGATACTCCATGTGTGTATGACTCTTCCTCCATACTCTCCCCTTAGTACCGCCCAGTCCAACATCATCTGATTGGACCAGAAGTGGATACCCAAATTGAGGAAGAATCAACTATAGGCTGACCACTGACCAGGAAAATCAATGGGAAAAGTGAGGTCAGGCTAACCAATCTACTTCAAGGAAGCTGGATTTAGGACTGTAAAACATTTATGGGTTGGTGGCAGGGCAAAAAATTAAGGACATGTGAAAGGCGCCAAAGCATTCAAAGGAAGTTGGTGGCTTCTGTTGCTGTTGAGGCCCCCAGATCCTCCCATCTCCAAAAGGCCCTGGCATTAGTGTTTTCCATACTCTATTTCTATGAAATTTCTCAGTCTTCTATCAACAATCACCATCTCTACTGAATTTCTTCACTGGATGTCTTTCAGCCAAATTGCATTCACTAAAACAAAATGTGGCTCATTCAATAAATAAGCTAAACTCCTTGGGGATGTTAATGGTGACCAGATTTAGAAACAAGAGTAATAAATGAAAATGGGGGAAAGGCTCTTTTTTTATGAAATAGAGGTTAGATGGTTATGAGTTGCTGGCCCAGCGAGAGGTGAGTGGCACCTGAAGCAGAAAGCAGATTCCAGAAAATATGCTGTTTAGGGGATGTTCCAAAATTGGTCTGGAAGGACTGAAAGGAGATGAGTAAGATGGAAACATTTGACCTACAATTTTGCTAATGAGCAGTGCTTAACTCTGTAAGAAATAAACAGCCCCCAAAGCTTTCAGATGTTTTTCTTTCTCTCCATTCACCTTCCTCCCAGCACAATGCATAATATGTAGTAAAAAGAAAAAAAAATAATACTTATTAGTAAAGGCATAAAATTCTGTCTTTTAGGAACCACACAGGAAGATATTTTCTCCTAGTCTCTCTTCAAAGAACTCTGTATTTTCCCACCCCTGCATAACTCTTCAGAAGTTTTTGTTAATTCTAAGGCTTATGCTCCTCAAATTAGGGATCACAGGGAGACAAATCAAGCTCATCGTTTTTCAGAAGAAGATGGTATGGAGTGATCGTCCAATAGTCACTTCCAACTGCCATCTGTGACAAGTCTGTAAAACATTTCGTTTGCATAATATATGGGAACTCTATTAAAATACAGCACACTGCTACAAGAAGTGGGAATATTCTAAGTCAAATTATGTCTCCACATAAAACCATCCCCCTAGTATTGGCAACAAAGCAGAGTTCTCCTGTATAGCTTTAAATAAGAAAACCCACTGCTCAAGGAATTACTGAATAGACACTAAACCTAGTTTAATCCAAGCTGCTGACATGTTGTGAAGTTACACCAAGAAGAAGGCTGAGGGAAGGTCATTTAGCATAAAGATGCCTGTTTGGGTTGCACATCTTCTCTGTACTAGGATAAGCAAGGACAGAACAGCAATCAGTTTATAAAAGCAGGCGCTGGGTCCCATCCATAATGAGACCTATATACCTGACCTAAAAAGGCCACAGCTCGTGTTTCCAGAATAGAAAAATGTATATCAAATACCTTACCTTTAAAAAAAGATCTTTATGTTTAGTCAAAAGTGGGCCAGCAAACTGATATCTTGACAGCTCATTGGAGATTCTAGCAAAGGAGAATGGCGGCTACTTGCGTTTTTCTTTTTCTCTGCCTCTCTAAAACACTGATGACATCCTTGCTCTAAAAAGGACATTTTGTTTGTCTAGGTCCAGAATTTTTAAAAACATGCTATTATTCTCACAGGTGGCCATTGCAGGGGATGTAAGAGACGTAGGTTCGCTCCCAGGGTCAGGAAAAACCCCTGGCGGAGGAGATGGCAACCCACTTTAGTATTCTTACCTGGAAAATTTCATGGACAGGGGAGCTTGGCAGGCTATAGTTCATGGGGTCGCAAAGAGTTGGACATGTATGAGCAACTGAGTACACACACACACTATTCTCACAGCTTTAAACAGGATTGCAGCTACAGATATAGTTTTCCAAAGGCACCAAATGGCTAGCAAAGACCATGGTTGTTAATTAATGACCCTTTTACATCAGCCTGACATCCTAGCCGTACTTCAGTGATCACTTGAGGAAAATCTGAGGGAAAGAATAGGACAGGAGAAGATGAGAGTTTCTTACCTTCAGTGTTTTAGTTAGCAGAGCCTATAAAGTCATTTGAATTATCAGTGACTTAAATTTTACCGGTGGCTCAGACAGTAATGAATCTGTCTGTGATGAAGGAGACTCAAGTTTGATCCCTGGGTTGGGAAGATTCCCTGGAGAAGGGAATGGCTACCCACTCCAGTATTCTTGCCTGGAGAATTCCACAGACAGAGGAGACTGGCAGGCTACAGCCCATGGGGTCACAAAGAGTCGGACATGGCTGAGCAACTAACACTTTTACTAAACTTCACTGTCAAAGCATTTTTATTGACAATGGAAGCCCTGGAAATAACTTGAGGAGGTATTTTTAATAGTTTGGTTCAAACTCTGTACAGGGTGCTCAATCCGAGGCTGGTAAAACATATAATGGTTTTCCTTCCCAAATAATCTGAATGACAGCCAGGCCCATGTTATACCTCTCTCAAGACAGATGGTGAGAGTGCAGTTCACTGTTCAGTTTTAATTCATTGTTGTATTTTGTAAGACAGCAGCTAAAGAGAGATATTGCATAATTTTAGCAATACCCGGATGAAAACTTGTGTTATACTATGGGTCACTTCCTTGTAGTGTTTTGTGAAACTCCCTTTATATTTGTCACCCCCAAATTCATACCTAGTCAAAAGTAAAAACTGTCCTAAAAGAGAAGGTTCTAATTTTCTTGGCCATTCTTGACACAGTGGTCCACCTTTTGATATGGGCAGGTGTTTCACATTTCAGAGCTCTGGCTCATATTGTTTTCATAGCTCCATCTCTTTTATCCCATAATATCACTAAAGATAAGCAAAGATCTGCCAAATTCAAAATCTTTCACATCTGGATTTATGTCTTCCCTTGAATTGGATTAGTGAGTGCTGACTATGGACCAGCCGCTGGGCTACATGCTTATATTCTTTAGCTATGTCCATCTCATGACACAGAAAGATTAATGCCATTTTATAGATAAGAAAATGAAGCCTCGGGTAGGTTAGGCAACTTTTTCCAAAGTTATATGGCTCATTTATGGCTGAGAAGAAATGTTAACTTCGGTATAATTTTATGGCCTCACCTGCTAATCCACCTCACTAATCAGCTCTTTCTTTTCAATTCCATTATGCAGGGGTGTGCTTAAGCACTGACTCTAAAAACAAGACCTGCTCAACAGCAGCCTTACCTCTGACAGTCCAATCCGGGGTCTGTTCTGGTGAATTCCCACCTGGCTACTAAACACCTGTATTATTTTATACCTATTAGATTAAAGGAAATTGATTTTCTTTGGGGTGAATAACAAGACAACACCTCAAGCAGGTCTTGTCCCATGAAAAAAGTGTCTGTGGCACAACCATGCACTCACTTACATCGTATCCCCTCATACAGTGCATTTTTCATGCGCACAGTGCATTTTGCACACTGATGATTCTGAACTGTGGTGTTAGAGAAGACTCTTGAGAGTCCCCTGGACTGCAAGAAGATCAAACCAGTCCATCCTAAAGGAAATCAGTCCTGCGTATTCATTGGAAGGACTGATGCTGAAGCTGAAACTCCGGTACTTTGGCCAGCTGATGTGAAGAACTGACTCACTGGAAAAAATCCTGATGCTGGGAAAGATTGAAGGCAGGAGGAGAAGGGGACAACAGAGGATGAGATGGTTGGATGGCATCACCAACTCAATGGACATGAGTTTGATCAAGCTCTGGGAGTTGGTGATAGACAGGGAGGCCTGGCGTGCTGCAGTCCATGGGCTTGCAAAGAGTCAGACATGACTGAGTGACCGAACTGACACAGTGCAAGTTCCATAAGTTCACAAACCTAGTCTCATATCCCAAACTTGGAGCCCAGAAGGTAGCACTTGGGTATCCAAGAATCTCTTGAATGACTGAAGGAATGAGTGAGTGAGTGAGTGAACAACAATGTCAAGATCCAGGCACAAGAGACACCAGTATAGGAGCTTTTTACTCCCTGACCTGCTTTCACCAACTGTATTGCTAATAGCAGCCCATTTCCTGGATCCTGCGTTATTAACCCAATAAGATCCCCAGTTCTAGCGCTTCCCTTGAGTCTCTCGCTTGAGAGAAAGCCAGTCCACCTACGGGTTTATCATTAGTTTTAGAATGAACTTAACATTTCTTGGGCTTCTCATGTGGCTCAGCCGGTAAAGAATCTACCTGCAATGCGGAAGATCTGGGTTCAATCCCTCGGTTGGGAAGATCCCCTGGAGAAGGGAAAGGCTACCCACTCCAGTGTTCTGGCCTGGAGAATTTCATGGACTGTAAGGAGGTGGGGGGCAGAGGGTATTTCATACTATCCTCTGCATGCCTAGCCTCCAGGGAGTGAAAAAAAAAAAACAGAGAGATTATTTTTGCGGTAATCAGACTTCTTAACAGTGAAATGGTCTTGTTAAGCTATTTCCTTTTCATTCATTCAGAATAGGTTTACTGAGTGGTACTGTGTGCCAGGTATGTTGTAAGAGCTAAGGATATTATGAGAATGAAAACAAAAAGGACAAGAATTTTTGTCATCATGAAACTTAAATTTCAGAGAAGGGAGCCAGAGAGTAAACCAAATAGATAAGTAAAACACAGCAAGTTTGAGGAAGTGATAAACAGCAAAAAGAAAAAGAAGTGGGATAGGAAGTGCTGACAGTGGAATGCAGTGTTAAATAGGGTGGATATTAAGGGTTTAATTGTATTCCTCCAAAGAGGAATTCAAGTCCTAATCACTAGGACCTCAGAATGTGACCTTATTTATAAACAATCTATGCAGATACAGTGAGTTAAGAGGAAGTCATACTTGAGTGGAGTGGACTCTTAGTCCAATATGACTATTGTCTTTTCATTAGAAGATAATGTTTAGACACACAAGGAGAGCATCACGTGTCTACAGAAGCAGAGACTGGAGCATTGCAATTATAAGCCAAGGAACACCAAGGACTTCTGACCATCACCAGAACTAAGAAAAGGCAAGGAGGGATTGTACCCAACGTCTGAGAGGGAATGTGGCCCTGCTGACCCTTTAACTTGGACTTGTAGCCTCCAGAACCCTAGGAGAATAAATAAATATCTGTTTTTTTTTTTCAAGCCTTTTCAATAGTTTGGTATTTTATAATAGTAGCCATAGGAAATTAATATAGTGGGCAAGGAAACCTCAACTGTGGGGATGACATCTGAGGAAAGACCTGAAGCTGGTGAGGGAGCACCCACACAGCTACCCTGAGGAAGAGGGAAGAGCAAGTACACAGGCTCAGAAGTAGGAGTGGATGCAGCAGATTCCTGTGGCTGCAAGGGGGCCAGAGTGGCTGTGGTCAGGCTAGGAAAGGGAGAGCACTCAGGTCCAAGTGTAATAGAATCTAAATACCAGGGAATCTTGGCTGACCTGTTAAAACACAGAGAGCTGGGCACACCCCTCAGTGTTTCAGTATATCTGGGGTAGGCTCTGAGAATATGCGTGTCTAACAAGTTCCCAATGCTGATATTGTTGGTCCAGGGGCCATGTTTTGAGAATCCTTGTTGTAGGATACATCAGGCATTGTAACCGCTTAGATCTTTGCTCTGTGAGAGCCAAAAGCTATTCTAGGGTTAGATTAGAGGGGTGACACAGGAGGACTTCTGTTTTAGCAGGATGCTGTGCCTGCTGGGTGGGGAACGGGGTCACCAAAGGGTGACTGGTCGAAGCAGAGAAACCAATTGTACGATTATTAGAATAAAAAGTATATAATGTGAAGCAACTGTTTAAAAGTACCTAGGGACCAGTGTCGGAGAAGGCAATGGCACCCCACTCCAGTACTCCTGCCTGGAAAATGCCATGGATGGAGGAGCCTGGTAGGCTGCAGTCCATGGGGTCGCTACGAGTTGGATACGACTGAGTGACTTCACTTTCACTTTTCACTTTCGTGCATTGGAGAAGGAAATGGCAACCCACTCCAGTGTTCTTGCCTGGAGAATCCCAGGGACGGGGGAGCCTGGTGGGTTGCTGTCTATGGGTCTCACAGAGTCGGACACGACTGAAGCGACTAAGCAGCAGCAGCAAGGAGCAGCATGTGTTGTTTGGGTGTTATTTGGATGGGAGGGAAGGAGCATTTGGATTAATTCATAGAAAACAAATACATAAATAAGAGATCTGAGTTACCATGATTCCTTGAAAGCCTGACATTCTTGGAGAACAGCACTTACTTAATAAGAACTATATGACCTCTGTATGTCACCAGCTTCCCCTCCACTCATGTCCATGCACAGCCAGTTCAGAGACCAAGCACCTGTTAAGTCTGGAAATTCTTAATACACCCTGCAGGTCATCACTTGAGGGTTTTTTTTTTTTACTGCCTTTGAAAGAAAAAAGTGTCCCTTTACTCCATCCTAATAGCAACTCAGAATTCTTGGAATTTTAAGAGTTTTTGTTTCAGTAGATAATGAGGACTCCAGTGAGCATGTCTGTTAAAGCTCTCAGATCACTCCCAGAGTGACCTTTACAAAGGTCCTAAAATAGGTTAGAATACCTATTATCTTTTTATATAAAGCCGAAATCTTGCCGTGGAAGAAATTTCCAATGTGAAGAATGAAACAAACTACTAGGGTTAATAATGACCAAAAAAAGTAATACTTAGAATCATACATCCAACCTCTTTAAAGCCTCTTTCTATTAACACTTTCTTTTTCCACTTCCTGTGTGCTCTCACATTCTTATGGGTTTATCATCTTGAAGGTAAAGCTCACAATAGCTACTGAGATGGCTTCAAAACATAATGGTTTTATTTCTTGGCTGTTTGTAAGGTTCTCAATTTGCAATTTGTATTTCATAAATATCTTAACATTTTTTTTTTTAAAGGAGAATTTTGAAACAATCAAAATCCTGGATAAAGACATAGCCTATGTCCTTTGTATTCCAAGGGAAAAAGTGAAGCATCTTCAAAGTGTTGTTTAGACCACTTCAGTGGCAACCCACTCCAGTGTTCTTGCCTGGAGAATCCCAGGGACGGGGGAGCCTGGTGGGCTGCCGTCTACGGGGTCGCACAGAGTCGGACACGACTGAAGCGACTTGGCGGCGGCAGCAGCAGCAGCAGCGCTGATACACTGTATCATTAGCTAATGCAGAAATTAACTTCTCTGTTCCTAGTTTCCATATCAGTAATTTAAGGGAGTTTGGATCAAACTCCAAAGTCCCTGGCAAGCTCTAGAATTAGCTGATTTAAATTGTACTATTGTATCCTAGATTTGACTTTAAAAAAGGGAAGTCATGTTATTTTGTGTCCTTTCTAATACTGAAACTGAAATTCAAATCTTCTGGGGGCCAGACTGTAGTATAAGTGAGTGACGCAGATGACAAGCAAGAAAATAGAGTCAAGGATCAAGAACTGGCATCTGTGAGGAGACCATGGACACCGATGCGAGGACCATGGTGATCTGTGACTGAAGAACATTGATACTATGCTCTAGCCTCTGTGAGCATTAAAGAGATAGAGATGTGAGTTTACAAATGTTTCCAGTATTTCAGAAGCTCAAAATATTCATATTTGTTGATACCACCTTGATCTTTAAATTGACAACCAATTCAAATTAAAACATCATCACTGTGCAGGCCAAACGCTGGCAGCTCAAGCCTATCTAAAAGCTACTGGTTTCATGATGAAAGCCATATTGGATAAGATTTACCCCTCCAGGGGGTTATTGTTGCAAGCTAAGTTTCCACAGGGGAAGGATCCGGTAGCCTGAGTCCATATTAATTTTCTCTCTTAAAAAAAAAAAAAAACCAAAAAACTGCTAACCTTTTCCGCTACAAGGAAAAGGCTAAGTAAAGCATCATAATAACCAGAGATGAAACTGACAGTCAGAAAGATAGACACGGGATACTCTAAAAATGCCTACAGGGCAAGACAAACTGGTTTTGCAGAGGTGGCTTACCGACTGAGATCTGAGCTATAGCTCCATTGGCTGATTGGTGAACAGCACAAATTATGGCTGGGCTGACTAGTCAATCAAAATGGCCACAGGATGAAAATTTGCTTTCTTTTTCTTCCCTCAAATGTACTGATATATCTCCCCATAGACTCCATTCATTTCCAGCTTCAAAGTGAGTTTAATCATTGGTAATAAATCACAAGAACTACCCAAAAACCACACCTAGAAAATAGACAAGTGAAGACAGAAAACTATAAATAGGATTGTTTGTTTTAGAGAACTATTAATAAGATAAAGAAGTTGGCATCTTTAGGATTTCTAAGTTTTTATCTACTGATAATTCATTTAATACATGGAGGTCCATAAAAATTTCAAGGAAAGGTACATAGGTTTATGGATTTTCTATATAATTAAAATTAGTTTTCTTTCAGTTTGTCTCCTTGCTGTTATACTATACAAAAAGAAATAATCTGAAAATTTCCACTAATATTGTTGTGAGGTCCAAGTGAAAATATAGGCTATGTTATACTGGAAGTTGGATTCCTCCACAAAAAAGCCTGAGTCAAAGTCTTGGGAATTTATTTGAGAGATGGTCCCAGGAGCAGGAAGCATGAAAGGAGAAAAATCCAATTAAGCTGGAATATTGAATTGGTGATGGTTTTAAGCAACTAGGTTCATTCCTACCGGGGGCCTCTGAGAACAAGGTAGAATATGTCTCAGAATGCTCCCACCAAAAACCAAAGTGTCTGATCCATTTATAGATTCTTAGTCTCTAATAGTTGAGATTTACTGTGGGTTTTATCTTCCTTGTATATAATAACTGTTCATGGCTTTAGGAAGAGTCTTGAAGCAGAACAGCAGAGAGATACTTGGGGGCACTTGAGGTAGGAATCAACCATCAAATTACAGGTACACTAAGATGTGTATAGATGCTCCCTGGGTCAGGAGAATCCCTTGGAGAAGGGAATGGCTACCCATTCCAGTATTCTTGCCTGGAGAATTCCATGAAGATAGGAGCATGGTGGGCTACAGTCCACGGGGTTGTTGCAGAGTCAGACCGGACTGAGGGACTAACACTTTCACACTTTTAAATTAAGTATACAAAATTGGACCACACCAAAAAAGATAGGCTGTCACCCTTTAGAGCAGCTAGAAATGAAGTGGGATATAAAGAGAAATCCATGAATATGCCAAACAAGAGAGAAAACCTGGTACCCTCGTATCATGACTGCCAGTTCCATTGGGTGCTGCCTGTGTGCCTATGTGAGTTCTATCTGTTTCCCGTGTATCAATGTATGTAACCCTGACCACAACTTTATGCCATAGGCACTACTTTTATTCCATTTTTCAATGATAAGCAAATTAATGATTAGAGAAATTAAGTCATAGTGTTTTAATATACCACATGAACGAAAAACTAACCATGGTTCAAAAAGATGCCTCTTTCCCCCAAAAGAGGCCCAAATCAAAAGTCATCAGGGAAGATATCTTGAATCTCAGGCATTGATTTGCTGCCTCATATGTGATAACCCTAGAGAATATTCTCAAGCCAGCAGTCGTAAGGATATATTTATTTAATTACGGTTTCTGATCTTAAGCAATGATCAGCACACTAGCAAGTCACAAATAAAAAGTTTTCTCAACATCTAGTCAACTTCTCTGGGAAAATACGACTCAAGTTAGAAATGTCTCAGGGGTATTGAATTATCAAGAAACACACCCACTGTATATCAAAAGATCCACTCATATGAAACAAGTGCTTATGCAAGTGTACCTGAAAAGAAATTTACGCTAAAAAGGAATTATGTTCTTTTAAAAAAAAAAAGTACTTTTTTTCCTCCTGCTGGGTATTACCATTGTGTGTCTTCAGAACAGAATCAGGTTTTTACAATTCGTTAACTCAGTGCCACCACTGGCGTGCCAAAGACTTGTGTACCCCATGCAGAGACCTTATTTCCCTTTCATGGTAACTAATGACTTCCCCACCCTCTGCTTTCTTGGCTTCCAATACAGGTTTTGAATACTATGGGGAAGAAAATGGAAAAAAAAAAAAAGAGACAATGGAAAAGGCGCTTCTGAAAAATGAGTAAAGTTATATCATATCACAATGAGCATTTTTATTCTGATTCACTTAATTTTTTTTAAGCAGATCAGGTGGGCAAATGTGGGCATGATTAAATGAGTCCCAGTAGGTGATATAGTAATTTGAAATACTCTTAATGATGTCAAACTGAACTGTTACAATGTGATTCTTGGCAATTAAGACATTTATCCACCCAGATTGGAATTATTATTATTATTTTTTTTTTTTGCTGTTTATGATATATACCTTTTTGTGATTTGAGTTCCAATTTTGGCTTAAATAGAGGGATATTTTTTTTAAACTGTATTCAATTCTTTTCTATTAGTTACCTAGTTAATTCAATTTCCTCGGAAATGAAATGATACTGACAAGCAGATATACACACTGCCACATAATTTCTTTCCATGTTGCTTAAAAATATAACAGTGAATAAAATAGAAAGAAAAAAGTAGACACTTTAGCAATGTAGACATAAATGGTGATGACTTGGATGCAATATGAAAGCTGGCTTGTACAACCTGTTTAACATATGGTCAGAGATACCAGTGTCTTTCTTGGTTCCTTAATTTTTCTCAGAAGGTCTTAATTTTCAAAACATATGGTTCTGTTAATAACTGGCCAAAGAATATCGGCATGTGATTTAAAAAAAAAAAATCAGAGCCTACAACAGAATGTTTCTCTCTTCTTCATGCTATTATAATAAAGGGAAAATGGACATCATTGGATTTTTGCTTGGGCTTCAGACCTCCTTGACATTCCTTGACACTGTGTGCCCAATTAGGGGTGGATATAATTTGGGGACAGGGGCTTCCCTGGCGGCTTGGTGGTAAAGAATCCACCTGTGATGCAGGAGATGCAGGTTTGATCCCTGGGTTGAGAAGATCCTCTGGAGAAGGAAATGGCAGCCCACTCCACTCCAGTATTCTTGCTTGGGAAATCCCATGGACAGAGGAGCCTGGTAGGCTCCAGTCCATGGAATTGCAAGAGTCAGACATGACTTAGCGACTAAACAACAATGACATAATCTGGGGACAGGGTCCATAGATTTCCTTAAAGTCACAGAGGGGCTTGAGACATTTCTGCACAGCACACACACACACACACACACACACACACCAAACAAACAAAAATACAAAGCAAGATGAGGAGAAAATGAATTACAATGCTGAGATAATTAGGCCTTTAATTGCTTTTCTTGACATTAAAGGATGTCAAAGAATCATCTACTCTGTTGCATAGTTCTGATCCATGCCAGAAAAAAACTTTCTTTGTCTGTATTTCAGCAAAATGTTCTTCTCCTGAACCCCTTGGCAGTACTCAGGTTTTGAAGTTAGACAGTCTTAAGGATTCCTTGAATAGTCCTCTGTGCCAAATTCATGGCTCATATGCAGCACCTAAACCAGGCTGTAAGGTCTGTATTTCTGTGATTGAATTTAACTTTAGAATATAATTATACCCAACTTCTACCAATATTTATATAATTATTCTGTGCCTTGTTTACTTGTATTGTTGTTCAGTTGCTCAGTCGCGTCTGACTCTTTGCAACCCCGTGGACCGCACGCAGTACGCCACTCCTCCCTGTCCTTCACCATCTCCCGGAGCTTGCTCAAACTCATGTCCATTTATATAACCTGCTTTAAATTCTCGCGCAGATAGTAATCATAAGGTAAATACCCTTGTGAGAAAAGTTAAACCTGGGTAATTACATCACACTCCTGTCATTTTGGCCCTGATCATCCTTTATTTTCCCTAGTAGCGCTTACAGTTAACCAGCTGACTTTACATTATATGTTACTTTGTTTTAGAGTTGTGTCTGTCACCCCAGTAAAAAGTAAGTGCCATCAGGCTTTGGCAGGATATTGGCTAACATGTTCAGCATTATACCCCAGTTCCTAGAACAAAGTGTAGCCATAACAGGACCTTGGTGGAGATTTCTGAATGAATTCGGTTATCTGAGCTCATAGAAAAGGTTATAGAGACCAAATATTCCTCAGAGACCAGCCAGCTGATTCGCTTCTCTGTGTTGTTTTGATTCCTCCTAATGAACTGTCCAAAGTGTTAAAACAGAATCATGTTTTAGTTCTGCAATCTCTTATGTTTAGACAGAAATCCATTCTTTATACATGAATGTTCCCTATTTAAATAACAATATAATTCTTAGCACTTGTTTTAAGTGATTCTAAAAGGAGGAAATCATTGGCTTTACAAGCCTTGCATAATTGAAAATCTGGGTACATTTTAGCAAAGGCTAATGGGTACATATTTATTTTTCTGTGGAGTTGCTTTTGTATAGTGCCTTGAAAGGAACTCTTATTAAACTTTTAATGATATTCAAAACAAACTCTCTTTATGTTTCTAAAGAAAATTAGCATGCTGTTTGCAGCCTTATACCAGCTTCAGTTTCATGGCCTTTAAATCATCATTTATATATTTCTAGTGTTCACCAAAGAACAAAATATGTCCCATAGAATTCGTGGTTTGCTTTAAGGATGCATGAGAGTACAATTGAGAACCATGCAATTCATAACAAATTCAATCTAGACAAGACAGCGTGTCATTCAATTCAGCCCCACCTATTTCTCCTTTCCCACAAGAGACTGAAGAATGGAAGTCATTCGCTCAAATATGAAATTCATGAAACACTTTCATTCTATGACAGCCATACACCAAGGACCAGAAAAATCATTTCATCTCATAATGTTTTAGAGACCCCAGGCAAATGTAAACAGTAGACGCTGTTAGACATTAAGGATTCATTACAACCGCTAAACAGCTAAACTGAAAATCTACTGATTTATTTGGAATTCCATAGGATTCTGGTGGGAGACTTATTAAATTATTTATTAAACTTCAACGGAAAAAAATTACTATTTATTAAATCTGAATATAGCACTTATAGGTGTCCTTGTTTCATACCATGGTTTATATTAAGGGGTAAAATACATGGTAAAATAACATTTAGTGTCTAACATTAATCCACCAGTAGTAATCCATTTTAATATAGGACTATAGTTCTTCAGTAAGCTGACTCCATAGTGATTTGGTGGCTCAGACGGCAAAGAATCCACCTGCAATGTGAGAGACCTGGGTTTGATCCCTGGGTTGGGAAGGTCCTGGAGAAGGGCAAGGCAACCCACTCCAGTGTTCTTGCCTGGAGTATCCCCATGGACAGAAAAGCCTGGCGGGCTACAGTCCATGGGGTCGTAAAGAGTTGGACACAACTGAGCGACTAAGCACAGCACATGGTCTTGTGAGAAGATTTGCCTCAATAGTGAGGCTTATCTGAGTCCCAGAGACTAAGGTTTGGTTTTCACACAGAGAGAATATTCCTGTCAAACAATGTCTTCTGAGAAAACTATCTATGTAATTTCATCATAACTGGTTCTGTATCATTCCTCTTCCAAACTTTTCAAATACCTAGCACAAGCACAGGATGCTGTTCTTAAATGGGTGTGTTCTGTCAAATACTTATGCCCATAAATTACATATAATTATAGGTGTGTGTCTGTATCCACATTCAGATATTATGTACACCTGTCCACACAGCCGGATATCATGAGCATCTGTATACATCCAGATACTGTGTGTGTCTGTATATACACAGACATTGTGAACAACTGAACACATGGCAAAATGGATATAGTGAACTCTAGGAATAGTAGAAGGGCATAGAAAGAATTATGGAATGAGCAATGCCAGTTGTGACACGTAGTAATCATGCAGAAAAAGCATCCAACTTGGTGCTTTCAAGTTTGTATAGTTTCAGGTCTATGGGTTAGTCAAAAGTCCCAAGAGGACAGGTGACTGAGTGAACTTGATCTCAGATAAATCTGGTTGATACAGCCTCTAGGATAATAGTGGAATAGAATCAAATAAGCTATCTAAGTGAAACAACAGTAATTTAAATTAGGACCTGTGACTACTAAAACTTGATCACTGAAGAGATGGGAAGAGAGGGGTGTGTAAAGCTGATCACAGGGAAGACAGGGACAGCATAAAGGAATTGTGTCTCTGAAAGGCAGGCTGGTTGCATCAGGGTCCTGATGAGTGGAAAAAAGAGATGAGAAAGATAGAGCACATGTGAAAGTCAGAGAGAGAGATTTGAACATGCTATTCTGTTGGCCTTCAAGACGGAAGAATGGGGCCAAAGGCAAAGACATGCAGGCAGGACCTAGAAGTTGGCAAAGGCAAGCAAAGAGATTCTCTGCTAAAGCCTCCAGAAGCACCCCAGCCCTGCTGACCCATTGATTTTTACCCCAGTGAGATTTCTGGTCTACAAAACAAATAACACATCTTTATTGTTTTAAGCCACCAAGTTTGTGTTAATTTGTTATAACAGTAATAGCAAACCACTACACCCATTCTTGGGCTTTCCTTGTGGCTCAGATGGTAAAGAAAGTGAAGTCGCTCAGTCGTGTCCAACTCTTTGCAGCCCCATGGACTGCAGCCTACCAGGCTCCTCCATCCATAGAATTTTCCAGGCAAGAGTACTGGAGTGGGTTGCCATTTCCTTTTCCAGGGGAGCTTCCTAACCCAGGCATCAAACACGGGTCTCCCACATAGCAGGCAGACACTTTACCATCTAAGCCACAACCTGCCTGCAATTCAGACCTGTGTTTGATCACTGGGTGGGGAAGATCCCTTGGAGGACGGAATGGCTACTCGCTCCAGTATTCTCGCATGGAGAAACCCATGTAGAGAGGAGCCTGGCAGGCTACAGTTTATGGGGTCGCAAAGAGTTGGACACGACTGAGTGACTAACACACACACACACACACACACATTCTTACCAGAATTAGCCAGTTTCCATGTGAATTTTATCAAACTATCTTTAATTGTACTCACTGGATCCAGTAAACTAGAAACAATATTTTTGATTTAAATAAAATGTATTCATCTTCCTTTCTTCCTGCCATCACCTTAAGTTAGGAATGAATGATTTATTCATTTTTGGAGGATTATTTTTCAAGCTAGAAGGATCCAAAGAATTCTTGTCATCTCCATATCAAATTTGGCTGTTCAAATCAATACGGCCAGTAGACCTTATATTAGTTCAAATACATTACTTAAGATAATTTTTTAACCAGTTTAATAATAAAGGAAGAAGTTGATTTTTTTCCTTCATTAGCAAGCAATTAAATTAATTCAATTTTCTTTTACCTAATTTTACAGTTATTTAATCCATTAATACTAGGTCTGTTAAATTAAAGATCCTGAAATTTGTTTGATCACTTAATGCTTTTGTTGGGAGATAAAAGTTAAGCTCTGATGTCTCTAAACTGAGAAGAAGCAAAAAGTCATTTTTCACAGTCCATTTGCTCCTTCAATCACTTTATATGTCCCTCAAGGAAGTGTGTCTATATATCTTGTCCATCATAACCCAGCTAATTCCTCATCCCGTATGTTTGTTCCCAATGAGATGAATAGATCAAGGGCCTCTCTGAGGTGTTACCCAGGGCCCCATAACCATTAATCTTGAACTACCTCCTTTCTGTGCTGGCATTTGCTGCCAATTAGAGTTTAGATTCGACAAGATGCTTCCAATTCACCTTCATTATAGACTAACCAAAAGTAGAGAGTTTGTATGTTGACACTTTACTTTAAAAACAACAATAAAACTAACAAGGAAAACAAAATACAAGATAAAGTCCACAAGTTTTGACGTCAAACTAGAGTTTATAGATTGGTTCTCAGTCTACCTGCGAGGGGACCTCAGACAGCTAAGACAATGTCTTCCAGCTCTCATTTTCTCACATATGTTAGGGAGAAGTTACAGCATTTATTTTAGTTGCTTGTTTAATTGCTTCCATGAGATACAATCTCCAAAGTTTTTACACACCTCCAGCCTGTGGCAACTACTTAATAAAATGCCACTATTGTCTTGCTTCTCTTAAATAAGAATTTGAGTGCAAGACATGACTTTTAACTTTTTTGGGTGGCGTCTTCTTCATCTGTTCATTAATGAAGTTTGACGAGATAATAACCTATCATTCTCCCTTTAGTAGTGAGATTCTAAGAATATAAACATAAAGAACACAGTTGCAAAAATGTATAAAAGATGTCAAAAGACAATAATGTTATTTATATATGTTTCTACAACTGTCTTTTTTCAACAAACACTCCCATATTAGCTATGAAGTTTACTGTGCCATAGATCATTTGGAAAATATTATGATCTTTGAGGTTTCTTCAATAAACATTTATAATATAATAAAATCTAATATTTATTGTTTATGACTGGCACTGTGCTGTGCTATATGTGAACAAACTCACTTGATCCTTGAAAAACTCATAAATACACACTCACACACATTGGGAAAGTTGGATGTGTGCATATTTATAAATATAAATATAATTTATATTTATGTATATGTATAAATATACATATAAATTTATGTATATGTATATATAATATATTTATACTTATAAAGTGTATATATATAATATATATATTTAAGGATATATATATCCTTAAACTAATACCTTAATACATATTATGTTCATTATTATATATGATGTATGTTATATAGTTCTAATTGATATAAAATTCTAACCGATATATATTTATACATATATAAAAGGGAAGTTATATATTATATATATATATAGACATATATATATATAGTTGATGAGGAAACTCAGGCAGAACTTTCTCAGTGTATTTATTCAGTAAAATTTTACTGTATCATTAAATTTTTATCATTATCATTACCATTTATCAAGCTCTAACCTTGCAGGACAAAACTGCTTTGTGATCTAACCCTCTCTCTACTTTATACATCCTTTAGAACAAACTAGACTTTTAATATTCATGTATTGCTGAAGCCTGGCTTGGTACTTTGAAATCCAGTATGGATTTGATATTTACAGAACATCTCAGTTCAGACTATTTACTTGCAAGTGCTATAGAAATAGTGACTATCAGCAATACGTGAACTGTGAACTTCCAGATGTTCAAGCTGGTTTTAGAAAAGGCAGAGGAACCAGAGATCAAATTGCCAGCATCTGCTGGATCATCGAAAAAGCAAGAGAGCTCCAGAAAAAATATCTATTTCTGCTTTATTGACTATGTCAAAGCCTTTAATTGTGTGGATCACAATAAACTATGGAAAGTTCTGAAAGAGATGGGAATACCAGACCACCTGACCTGCCTCTTGAGAAACCTATATGCAGGTCAGGAAGCAACAGTTAGAACTGGACATGGAACAACAGACTGGTTCCAAGTAGGGAAAGGAGCATGCGAAGGCTATATATTGTCACCCTGCTTATTTAACTTCTATGCAGAGTACATCATGAGAAATGCTGGGCTGGAAGAAGCACAAGCTGGAATCAAGATTGCTGAGAGAAATATCAATAACCTCAGATATGCAGATGATGCCTATGGCAGAAAGTGAAGAGGAACTAAAGAGCCTTTTGATGAAAGAGGAGAGTGAAAAAGTTGGCTTAAAGCTCAACATTCAGAAAACGAAGATCATGGCATCTGGTCCCATCACTTCACGGGAAATAGATGGGGAAACAGTGGAAACAGTGTCAGACTTTATTTTGGAGAGGCTCCAAAATCACTGCAGATGGTGACTGCAGCCATGAAATTAAAAGACGCTTACTCCTTGGAAAAAAAGGTAAGACCAACCTAGATAGCATATTCAAAAGCAGAGACATTACTTTGCCAACAAAGGTCCGTCTAGTCAAGGCTATGGTTTTTCCAGTGGTCATGTATGGATGTGAGAGTTGGACTGTGAAGAAAGCTGAGTGCTGAAGAATTGATGCTTTTGAACTGTGGTGTTGGAGAAGACTCTTGAGAGTCCCTTGGACTGCAAGGAGATCCAACCAGTCCATTCTGAAGATCAGCCCTGAGATTTCTTTGGAAGGACTGATGCTAAAGCTGAAACTCCAGTACTTTGGCCACCTGATGTGAAGAGTTGACTCATTGGAAATGACTTTGATGCTGGGAGGGATTGGGGGCAGGAGGAGAAGGGGACGACAGATGATGAGATGACTGGATGGCATCACTGACTCGATGGACCTGAGTCTGAGTGAACTCCGGGAGTTGGTGATGGACAGGGAGGCCTGGCGTGCTGCGATTCATGGGGTCGCAAAGAGTTGGACACGACTGAGTGACTGAACTGAACTGACTGAGTGACTATCAAGTTGGACAATACAGATTTAAGTCTGTACAGACTGTGGCTAATGTCTAAGGCATTACAATAGGTTAATCTAAAATCATGTATTCAATTTTGAGATTCAAAAATTATTTTAAGAAGGTATTAACTCTAGTTTATATAAAAATCACTGCTAGTTACAGGTGATAGGTGTCAGCTTTGCAGGTACTGGACCTGCAAGAGGGAGGAAAATGAACACTAGGGAGAAAAAGAGGGTCTAGAATTGAGTCTTGGCTTGATTAAGTCACTTAAAATGCACAGAGCTCATTGTTTTTTTTACTTCTCTGCATCATTCTGAGGATACAATGAACTAACTTAAATTGTAGAGAATATGATGTGAAGAATGGTAACAATGGTTGTTTTTAAGATAATAGTGATGATTAATGTTTGGTGAGGAGGAAGATGATATCAGCATTGTTGTTTTTAACCTAAAATCTATATTAGATAATCTTTCCACAGGAAAATTGTTCTAAAAATAGATCTCTACCTAAATCATTAACATATAAAATTCTTGATAGTAGAAATGTGAACCAGTTACATAATTATTAAATTTGTTTAACTGTTGTTCTTATTTTATTTATTCACCAAGATTAGATCTTTAGTTCCAAAAATATGTCAAGAGATAAAGAAGGTCATCATGGGACATGAGGGTACAAGAGCATAATGGGAATGATGATGTTTATTTCCATGAGCTATATTAACTGGAAGTATATTAGGCCAGGGAAAAGTCATTTTAACTGTATTATCATAATAAAACTCTACATCAACATTCTGTGTCAACGAAACAAGTCAGCTAAAAGGATTTTATATTTTACCAGGACACACAAAATTTTAATAAGAAATTGTTCAATTAAGCACTATGATTAGCTGGATTTTTAACAGTTCATGTATTCTTGACTGGTTTATCACAAACATCAAATGCTCTTCTAAGTAAGAGTACAGGATTGCACACTAAAAAGTAGTTAAAGAATTTTAGGAAAAGCTTGCAGTTAAAGATATAAATTGTAATTACCCTTTACTTTTGGTGAGAGAAATGTCAGGGACAGCATATGAGAGAAAAATTTGGATTAACTCACATATTTGTAGAAGTTTCTTCAAAAGTTTTGCGTATGTTAATCAAAGTGAAGGAGGGAATATCCTGATTTGAAATAATATTAATGACAACAGTAAATCTTAAGGTTCTATATCAAAGAGTAATAAACAGGTTAAGAATTAGATATCTAAGGACAAGATACATGCTTCATACTTTGGTTTGGTTTAGTTAGAGAAATTGTGTTCTCAAATGGAATATTTTGCAGAAACCCAATATGTAAAACAAACTAAAGTGATGTCTTATTAAAATAAATTATTTGTATGTTCAAATTTGTATTTTCTTCTTAGTGTCCATCAATAAAAAAGCGATTGTGATCCATTAAAATATTTAGAATTAGTTTAAGATTATTATCAAGCTTTGGTTCTCATTATCTGTGCTTATGCCTTTATATGTAACTATAAATATGAGGAGAAGCAATGTGAAATTTCTGCTATCGATTAACTGTAACCAACAAATATGAAAACATCATGTAGTTCGAGGTAACAGTACTCATTGTGTTTGTGTTTCTTAAGTATTTCCACCTGTGATATTTCCATTCTCTTTAATTTAGACCACCCAGAACTGGAAATACGGTGAACTTTGTTTTAAAGTTTAATCACTAATGATATCAAGAATTTGCTCACACACACTACCATAAGAGTAAGAGCTGTTGTTGTTCAGTCACCAAGTTGTGTCCGACTCTCTGCGAGCACGTGGACTACAGCATGCCAGGCTTCCCTGTCCCTCACTCCCAGAGTTTGTCCAAGTTTGTGTCCACTGAGTAAAAGTTACACAACTACAGTTTAGTATGTTTTAGAAGTATCTTTTATATATGCTAAAGGATGTATTATTATTGTTGTTCTTGTTTAGTCACTCAGTCATGTCCAACTCTTTTGAGATCTCATGGACTGGAGCCCACTAAGTTCCTCTGTCCATGAGATTTTCCAGGCAAGAATATTGGAGTGGGTTGCCATTTTCTTCTCTAGGGGATGTTCTCAAAGGATGTATATCAAGCAGAAGAAAAATTATGTCATATGGAAAGGCTAAGTTGCAAGAAGAAATGTGATAAAATATACTGGTACATATGTGAGTAAATTTAAAAATAACTAACATTATACAATACAATAATATTGTCTAATTTGGGAATAATTAAAACTGAAACTGGATAATGGTAATATTTAAGTTGGGAGGAGATAATTAGAATAAACAACTGTAAGGTCTTATATTATTCTGTAGTATGATAAAAATATTAACTTCAGATGTCTTAAGATAGGCAGCTTCAGTTCAGTTTAGTCGTGTCCAACTCTTTGCGACCCCATGAATTGCAGCACACCAGGCCTCCCTGTCCATCACCACCTCCTGGAGTTCACTCAAACTCATGTCCATCGAGTCGGTGATGCCGTCCAGTCATCTCATCCTCTGTTGTCCCCTTCTCCTCCTGCCCTCAATCCCTCCCAGCATCAGAGTCTTTTCTACTGAGTCAGCTCTTTGCATCAGGTGGCCAAAGTACTGGAGTTTCAGCTTTAGCATCAGTCCTTCCAATGAACACCCAGGACTGATCTCCTTTAGGATGGACTGGTTGGATCTCCTTGCAGTCCAAGGGACTCTCAAGAGTCTTCTCCAACACCACAGTTCAAAAGCATCAATTCTTCGGCGCTCAGCTTTCTTCACAATCCAACTCTCACATCCATACATGACCACTGGAAAAACCATAGCCTTGACTAGACAGACCTTTGTTGGCAAAGTAATATCTCTGCTTTTGAATATGCTATCTAGGTTGGTCATAACTTATCTTCCAAGGAGTAAGCATCTTTTAATTCCATGGCTGCAATCACCATCTATAGTGAATTTGGCTTGGGTAATACTAAATGACATACAATATAGACCTTTTAAACAAATAAAGTCATAAAGGAGAACTAAGGAAAAATCCATTATAAATATAAAGAGAAGAAAGAAAAAAGAAAAAAAGACTGCAGTAAATCAACATGATGACAACATACAGAATTGTCATACAGGTTGTAAAAAATCCAGCAGCTGTCTGCTGTTTCCAGGAGATAGATCTAAATTTTAAGACTTAGGGGAATTGAAAGATGATTCTTTGCAATCCTGTGGATGATAGCCAGCCCCTCCTCTGTCCAAGGGGTTTTCCAGACAAGAATACTGGAGTGGGTTGCCATTTCCTTCTCCAGGGGATCTTCCTGACCCAGAGATTGAACCCACATCTCCTGTATCAGCAGGTGGATTCTTTACCACTGAGCCACCAGGGAAGCTCCATTTATCAGGTGAATATTAACTAAAAGAAAATGAGTATAGAAATAATAATATTAGACAAAATTGACTTTAAGACAAAAATAATTCATATAAATAGTAATATTTTGGTACTAAGCACAATAGCAATTTAATTCACTAAAAAGATACAAAATTCTAAACTAGTATAAACCTAAAAACACAACTTCCAAATACATAGAATAGAAAATGTTGAGTACAAGATGAAAAATAGGCAATTTCACCATCAAAATGGAAGAATGGTGTGCATTTTGTACAAGCAGAAGACTTACTAGAGATATAAAATTTTAATCAACACAATTAGCTAGCTTGATCAGAAATTCTTAATATCTACATGATCTTCTTGAATTCCTTGACCTCCTTTCCAGAGGGAAGGGAAAAGTCCACAGGTCCCTATGATCTTGAATGTGTTTAACCTCCTGTGTACACAGACTGCAGAAGTGTGGGAACGATGGAGACACAGTTTTCAATAAGCATCACATGGATACACCGGTTCTCTTTTGAACAAAGGGATTATACAGTACCCTAATTCCATGATAACAAGTAAAGTTCAGTTCTACATTCCATCAGTCTTAAAAAACTGCTGAAACTTTCCAGACCAGGACAGTGCCGGTGCACACCACACACATGCTTGTCACCTCACCGTGTGCTGCTCTACCCTGAGGAGAACTAAGCCAGAGATACCACCGGCCTTTCATTGAGCCTGTTCTTACCTGCCTGGTGTTAAATGAGCAGACAAGTGCACGTCTGAATTTTAATTCAGTGACACTTTGCAGAGTTAAACAATCCCTAATCATAACATGTTCTCAAGATTTTCAAGCACCGCCTACATATAGAAAAAGGGTGTATGTTTCAGAGAATGGGGATGATATTTCAAAGTCTGCACAAAAAAAGGGTTTGTGAACCTGGAATTTCAAAGTGTTTAAAACTGATTCACAGTTACTATGAAAGTGTATATTGGGTTTTATTAATATTTTAGGTAGTTAAAGATAAAATCAGAATTAAAAGTACTAAGAACCACTGTGTAGAGGACCCTCAGAAGAGCACAGTTAAGAAAACCACGAGCCTATAATATAGATGATTGCTACACAGATCTTTAAACACAAAGGAAAAGCAAAATATGGGTATTGGGTATTTCCTACTAAGGAGTTCATTTCAGCCATCATATGTTTATTCATCATGCTAGTTATTGTGGGGTCATATCCCTGCCAGCAAGTATATAATCCAAGTGTGTTTGTGCTAAGTCACTTCAGTCGTGTCCGACTCTGTGTGACCCAGTGGACTGTAGCTCATCAGGCTCCTCTGTCCATGGGATTCTCCAGGCAAGAATACTGGAGAGGGTTGTCATTTCCTCCTCCAGGGGATATTCCCCACCCAGGGTTCGAACCTGCATCTCTTATATCTCCTGCATTGGCGGCAGGTTTTTTACCACTAGTACCACCTGGGAAGCCCAATATAATCCAAGGACGTGCACAAATAACCATCACACAGACACACATACAAACGCACACCGTGTATGACTCAATGTGGTTAAGTACTACGCACAGTAAAAGTTCCTGCCGAAACTTCTTGACTGATTGATTTAGTAATTCAACTAAAACTTAAAGCTTTTACCAAGTGTTGGGCACCACGGTAGACACAGGAGATGAAACACTGACCAAGACAGGCAAGATTCCTGCTCACATGGAGCCTGCATCCTAATTCAGGAGACAGACCAAATTAAGAAAAGAATGAATGAATGAGATAGTTTCAAAGAATGTCAACTTCCTTGAAGGAAATAAACATCCTAGATGCAATTTTACAAGTTCAGCCCTACTGACATATTGGGTCAAATAATTTTTTACTATGGGAGTGATGTAAACATTGTAAACATTGTAGGATGTTTAGTAGCATCTCTGGCTTCTATTCACTAGATACCAATAGCACCTTCTCAGTTAAAACAACCAACAAAATCTCCAGACATTGCCATATATCCCCTGGGGTGGGCGTGGGGTGGCAAATTCCTCCCCAGCTGAAAACCACTGTACAAGAGTGATGGGAATAAGGATGAGTTTTTTGCTTTTGTTTTTCTTGGATGGTCAGGAAAGACCTCTTTGAGACCAAAAAAAAAAAAAAAAAATCCAACCAGGAAATATTTTGGAAGAAAGCTTTCTAGGCAGAGTTGAACAGTTAAGTGCTAAAGTGATAAGGTGATAACGAACTTGAAGTCCTAAAGGAACAGACAGGGGCTTATTTGACTGAAGAGAAGCAGGATATGGCATCAGAGAGGCAGACAAGAACAGATAGAGCTTTACAGGAGGCCATGGTAGAAAGTTTAGATTTTTTTTTTAATGTAATAAATTTAGATAAAAAAAGAGAATTTCAGATTAACTGTGAAGGAAGAAAGATTTCTAGTCAGACATTTAAAGGTGGAAAGATCTGGATTTTTACAGGCTAAAGTGAAAGACAGAAGTATTTGAGGTACTGATAAAAGATCAGAGAGGATAGAACCTGCCTGGAGTAGAGTAAAAGATGCACAGAAATGGAATTGCAGAATTGTCAGTAAAGTAGAATCTAACTCAGGAGGAAGGGACTTTTGAGGGGAATCTTCTATTCCAACCACCAGTGGATGACAACTCAGAAGAACGCTCTCAAGGAGAGGGTATTCTAGGCAACATACTGACAGCTGCTGTGAGCTGTGGGACCCAATGCATGAGCATGAATTCTGGCTCAATCCTGAACACGCCTCTTTAGGGAGGGAGGGCCCAAAGCCAAGTACAAGCCAAGCTAATGCCTAAGAGGAGCCAGAAACCAACAATCCAGGGACAGGCAACTAACAGTACAAAGCTGCCAATGGCTTGATTCTAATATTGGATTGGCCAAAAAGTTCATTCTGGTTTTTCCCCATGCTATTATGGAAAAACCCAAACTAACTTTTTGGCCAACCCAATACATTCTTCTTAGAGGTTTTTAGGGGCAACACTCTCAGACCAGTAAAGACAAAAATAATGGACATTAGCTCTTTATTCCAACTCCCTCATAGTTGTAGCATAGCTACCATTTTTAAAAATATTGGCATGTGTGAGACATTTGTCTAAGTGATTTTCTCATTTAATCTTCTGAACAGTTCTATGAGGTAGATTCTCTTATTTCCAGCATTAAAAACATAAGGCACTAGAGCCTTGAGATACCCTGTTACTTGCCCATGGAATCTGAAACTTAAGTAGTTCTGACTCAAGTCCAATTTCTGAACCAACACATAATACTCATATAAACCAATCCATACCATATACTGCTCAGATGAAGGGACTGACAAAGGTGAAATCTCTTGCCAAAGGCCATATCCAGCTAATATCTGGTTGAGGAACAATTTGTAATGAATTGCTAACACGTGAAGACCTACTCAGTCTGGGAGTTGGTGATGGACAGGGAAGCCTGGAGTGCTGCAGTCCATGAGGTCACTAAGAGTTGGACATGACTGAGCAACTGAACTGAACTGAACTGAAGACCCACTCATGCTAGTTATTTTTCTAGGCAATGTATACACATTATGTTGAATCATCTTCACAAAACCTACAATAAAGGTCTTATTAGCTGCCTCAAATTATAGATGAGAAATCGGAGGGCAAGAGATCTTAAATAACTTGTCCAAAGTCACATGGGTTTCCCTGGTAGCTCAGAGGTAAAGAATTTGACTGCAGTGCAGGAGACACGGGTCCACAGGTTCAATCCCTGGGTTGTGAAGATCCCCTGGAGAAGAAAATAGCAACCACTCCAGTATTCTTACATGGGAAATCCCATGGACAGAGGACTCTGGTGGGCTATAGTCCACGGAGTTGCAAGAGTCAGACACGACTTAGCGACTAAAACCACCACCACCACCACCAAAGTCACACAAACAGCAAGTGGTAGAATTGAGATTGCAATTTCGACAGTCAAATGCCCAGGTCTTCATCACTACACTAAATATCATAGAACCCAGTTCTTTTCAGAAAACAAGAAACTTTTAGAAACTCTTATATAGTCTTATTTCTTAAAAATAAGACATATGATTTTAAATATTGCAACCTTATTTAAAAGAATTCACAAAGATGTCTGATAATGTTCTAAGCAGGGGCAATGCTTGGAAAGCCTCAATTACTGTGTTTCTGTTTGTACAAAAGTCCTAAAGAAAACATGATAAATTCATTATTTAATTCATGTCACACGATACCTTAACTTCTAAATAAGCATACGAAAAGGCTTTGGGCATTGATTCTACAGTCCCATTTAATGCACAGGCCAGTTAATGAGCTCAGGTATGTCCATATTACTTCAGGTAAAGATCTGTTCCTGTCTCATCTGCACTCGCATCTCCAGATCTTCTAACCAAACACAGTTTGAGAAATCAACAAAGACCTAGAGTTGCAGAAGCTAGTTTTACAATCCATGTATTTGCCTGACATCAGAATGACAGACTGTTGCTACCTGTGTGTCAGCACACTTCCCATGGCATCATTGTGACATAAGAAAGTGACCCAGTCTGTTGGTGACCCATTCTGTAGAAAAGTGTATATTCTCAAGCAAGAAAATTGGAGGTATTAAAAGGTATCTGTGAAACATTAGAAGAGAGGCAGTACTTGGCATCAGAAGTGGCAGATTTCAGTCCAGTGTTATCCTTTACAAGTTTTGTGGTCTTGGGCAAGTCACTACAATGGTTCTGAGATTAGGGCTCTTCATTCTGCAGGAGGCAACATGATCTTGACCCTGGCTACCAGGCAGGTTGCAGTGCAGATCAATAAAACAGTGTGTTGGGTAGTTTATGGGCTGTATAATGATGCTCTAACAGTAAAGGACAATGTTCATAATAGAGATAATTTTAACTGAACTAAACAGAGCACGTCTCATTTGTCCTCAGGTCCTTTTGATGATGCCAGAGTGCTGCAGCCAAGCTGACTCAAACCTATGTATTCTGGGGCTACAGGAAAGACGAAGTCAACAGGAATAAGATATGCATGCTGCTGGCAGCTTCCTGAGATATAAACGGAAAATTCTTAGTCTTTCAAGGCACTAAATCCAACCTGACTAGGCACAACTAATGCGAATGAGACAACCTTTGCAGACTCTGTAGCAACTAGCTATGAAATCTTTAATATTAATAATACCAATAATAGCAGTTCATGTATCAGTTAATTACTTTTGCAAACAAAATGCTCTAAGACTTATAGGCTTAAGAACAATTGTTTATTCTTAGTTTCTCTAACTGCATGTTGGTTGAACTCAGGCAGCCCTGACTTAGAATGAGGCCCACTGGGGCTTGGCTTCTCATCCTGGGTTGGGCTCCTGTGTGTTCATTCTGGAGCCCAGGCAAGGGGGACAGCAGCTACGTAGGGCAAAGGCTTTTCAGAGCAATGTCACAGGTGCCAGGGAACCCGTGTGAGAGCTCATTTCAGAACTCTGACCAAATCTGTTTAAGTCATATTCACTAGGCACTTACTATGTGTTCAAGTAACTGAATGCTTTACCCTTTTTCTTTCAAATATTTTTCACATCAACACTATAAAGCCAGGCCTATTTTTCTCCTCATTTAAAAGAGAATGAAATGGAAGTAAAGAGAAATTAAGAAACTTTCCCAATATCTTGCTGCTAGTCAATGGCAGGGTCAGGATTCCTGTGTCGGCAGTGGACTCCAGGGATTTGCCAGTATATTCTATTGTCTGCTTAAATCCTTAATCTATCAATACTGCAATTAAAATGAGACTAGTTTCAAAGTGTTGGATATACCTGTGTTCCTATGCCATGACCCTTAAACATGAATTTTGTTTTGTTTATGTTGTTGATAACATGCATCTACCCTGTGACATCTAATAAAATCAATACAGAAATCTACCACCCAAAATCTAGAATATTGCCAACATCTTTGTGTGCTCTTTATGCCTCCTCCCTGAAGGTAACCACTCTCTTGAATTTTATATTTATTAATCTCTTGCTTTTTTAAAGAGATTGATCATATATGTCTGTGTCAAATAATTTTGCTTAATTGAAACATCAACTGTGCTGTCATATGTAACTACAGTTAATCTATTTTTTATTATTGTATAATAGTACATTTAGTGAATATATCACAATCTTTCAATTATCCTATCTGTGAATACTGGGTTTCTTCTAATGTGTACACTATTAAAAATAATGCTTCTATGAACAATTTCAATATTAATGTATGGGTTTTTGCTATTCCACCATCCTTACCAATACCTGGTATTGTCAGACTCATAATTTAGGGAAAGTAAAATAATATTTTATTGTGATATTAATTTGTGTTTCCCTGCTTACTAAGCACTTTTGGCACATTTTTCTTAGGTAATCTACCACATATGTTTTCCTACCTGAAAACTGCTTATCCATGACTCTGGCCAATTTTCCTACTGGGTTATTTGTCTTGCTTATTGATTCATATCAACTGTTTATATAGTTATTACATTCATATAAAAGTACCCATTAAATATATTACTGATAGCTTCTGTGTCTTTCATTCTTTTTATAGGAAACAGTTAAAAGATTTATCAACCTTCTCCTGCACAGTTGTACTGACTTGAATAGTGTCCCGCTCAAAATTCATGTCCACTCAGCACCTGTGAGTGAGACTTTATCTGGAAATTTGTAGACTTTATCTACAAATAAAATCACATTAAGATGAAGTCACACTTGATTAGGGTGAGCCCTAAATCCAATCACTGATGTCTTATAAAAGGGAAATGAGGACACAGAGAGAGAACAGCCACAGGGGAGATTGCATGACAACAGAGGCAGACATTGAAATAGGGTCACTGGACCAAGGCTTCCAGTAAGGACCAGAAGCTGGAAGAGTCAGGGAGTAATTCTTTCCTAAGGCATTCAGAATGCAGAGGCACCTGTAGTCTCCAAAACCATGAGGGGATATATTTCTGTATTGTAAACCACCAGCTTTGTAGTAATTTATTACAGCAAGCACAAGAAACTAATACAATTGTCAACCATTTTTGTATTATAACTTCTTTAATTCTAAAGCTATAAAAAAAACCTCTATATTTTTATCTAAAATTGTAAACACTTGCCTTCACATTTAAGCTTTAAATTCATCATGTATTAATTTTATTTGTGGGCATGAGATAGGAATCTCATTTTATTGTTTTGTTTGTTTATTTGAATAATGAATTGTTCCAGTACCATTTATTGAAAGGTTCATTTTTCTCCATAACTTTGCAAAAGTTTCATTATATACGAGAATGCCACATAAGTGTGGGTTTCCTTTTGGGCTTTTGGGTATGTTCCACTGGTCAAATTGCCTATCATGCTATTCTTTATTGATTATTATAAATTTGTCATAGTTCTTCTTATCTAATAGAGCTAATACTATCACATTCTTTCTCTTTTCTTTTTTTTTCCAGAAGTCTCTTGGTTGTTCTCAGGCATTTGATCTTCCATTTAAATTGAAAATCAGCTTGTAAAGCTCTTTTATAAAACTCTGTTGAGACTTTTATATAATCTATACATCAACTTGAAAGAATAACATTTTTATAATATTAAGCCTTCCTATCATAAAAGTGATTACATATTATTATTTCTTTATATTTTACAATAAAGTAATGCAAGTAATGCATGCATGCATGCTAAGTTGCTTCAGTCATGTCCATTGCTTTGCAATCCTGTGGAGCTCAGCAAGCTCCTCTGTCCATGGGATTCTCCAGGCAAGAGTACTGAAGTGGGTTGCCATGCCCTCCTGCAGGGGATCTTCCTGACCCAGGGATCAAACCCTCATCTCGTATGTCTCCTGCATTGACAGCTGGGTTCTTTACCACTGGTGCCACCTGGGAATCCCCAGATAAAGTAATAATGTGTTATAATTGCACACTTCCTGTTGAATTTATTCCTAAATACTGTACATTCTTTGTTGTTCAGTGTTGTTCATTATCTTTCCAAAACTGTGTTTTAAAAATTCTTTGCTTATATATAACTGCAAATTTTGATTGACAGTACTATATCCACCTTGCTATATTCTATTAACTAATTTATATACACTTATTTATATATTTATTTATATATAATCACATGCCAAAAAAAAAAAAGTGGGAGCTTGGTTTCTTCCTTTCCAGTTCTTAGAGTCTTTGCATCTCCTTCTTTCCCTACTGTACTTGCTGGGCCTCCAGTACAGTGTTGTACAGGAGCAGTAAAAGTTGGCATCTTTGTCTTGTTCCTAGTCTGAAATGTAATGCTTCCACTGTTTTAGTGTTAAGAATTATGTTTGCTGTAGGTTTTCATACTGTTTATCAGACTAAAGAAATTCTTTTCTACTCACAGTTTGCTCAAGTTTTATCACAAATGAGTATGAGATATATCAAGAGCTTATTTGACATCTATTGCAAATTTGTGGGTTTTATTCTTCAATGCATTAATGTGGAAAATATATAAATAAACTTATTTAAGAGCCACTTAAGAGAGGTATGACTGACACACAAGAAGTTGTACATATGAAGGCAATGGTACCCCACTCCAGTACTCTTGCCTGGAAAATCCCATGGACGGAGGAGCCTGGTGGGCTACAGTCCATGGGGTCACGAAGAGTGGGACGTGACTGAGCGACTTCCCTTTCACTTTTCACTTTCATGCATTGGAGAAGGAAATGGCAACCCACTCGTGTTCTTGCCTGGAGAATCCCAGGGACAGAGGAGCCTGGTACGCTGCCATCTATGGGGTCGCACAGAGTTGGACACAACTGAAGCAACTTAGCAGCAGCAGCAGCAGCAGCAGCATATATCTAAATGTCTTTGGCATTAAGTATACTGGTGGCTCAGGGGTAAAGAATCCGCCTGCCAATGCAGGAGATGCAGGTGTGATCCCTTGGTCGAGAATATCTCCTGGAGATGGAAATGGCAACCCACTCCAGTATTCTTGCCTGGGAAATGCCATGGACAGAGGAGGCTGGTGGGCTACAGTCCATGGAGTCACATAGAGTTGGACACAACTTAGCAACTAAACAACAACATTACATCCATGAAACCACCATGACAATCTTTGCCACAAACAAATTCATCATTTCCAAAAGTTTCCCCCACCCTTTTTATTTATCATTAATTTTGAGTGTTGTAAAAACACTATGGCTGGACAGCACTAGAGTAGCAGCTGCATGGTGCTGGAGTGGCCATGAGGAGATACGTCCAAGGTCAGAGAAGCCCCACAAGATGGTAGGTGCTGGAGCGGCAGCTGCACGATGTTGGAGCAACTTTGAGGAGATACCCCACATCCAAGGGCAAAGGAGAAGCCCCAGCAAGATAGTAGGGGGAGCGAGTTCACATTTAGAATCAAACCAAATTCCTGCCAGAGACGCTCAGAGGGCTCAAACAAACCTTGTGCGCACCAGGACCCAGAGACCCCACAGAGACTGAGCCAGAACTGTGTTTGAGCATATCCTCTGGAGGTACGGGTCAACAGTGGACTGCTGCAGGGGCAGGGGCTCTGGGTGCAGCAGACATGGGTATGGCATAAGCCCTCTTGGAGGAGGTCACCATTAATCCCACCAAAGAGCTGCCAGAACTAACACAGGACTGGGAAATAGACTCTTGGAGGGCACAAGCAGAATCTTGTGGACACCAGGACCCAGGAGAAAGAAGCAGTGACCCCACAAGAGACTGACCCAGACTTGCCCGGGAGTGTCCAGGAGTCTCCAGTGGAGGCATGGGTCGGTGGTGGCTTGCTGCAGGGTTGGGGGCACTGAGTGTAGCAGTACAAACATGGGACCTTTTGAAGGAGGTGGTCATTATCTTCATTACCTCCACCATAGTTTTGCCCCAAGTAAGTAACAGGGAGGGAACACAGCCCCACCCATCAACAGAAAATTGGATTAAAGATTTACTGGGCATGGCCCCCCCATCAGAACAAGACCCAGTTTCCTCCTCAGTCTCTCCCATCAGGAAGCTTCCATAAACCTCTTATCCTTCTCCATCAGAGGGCAGACAGGCTGAAAACCACAATCACAGAAAACTAACCAATCTGACCACATGGACCACAGCCTTGTCTAACTCAATGAAACTATGAGTCATGCCATGTAGGGCCACACAAAACGGATGGGTCATGGTGGAGAGTTCTGTGGTCTCTTACAGAACTGTGGTCATGTGGACATTGTGGTCCACGGGAGAAGGGAATGGCAAACCACTTCAGTATTCTCGCCTTGAGAACTCCATGAACAGTATGAAAGGCAAAAAGATAGGACACTGAAAGATGAACTCCCCAGGTCAGTAGGTGCCCAATATGCTATTGGAGATCAGTGGAGAAAAAACTCCAGAAAGAATGAAGAGACGGAGCCAAAGCAAAACCAACACCCAGTTGTGGATGAGATTGGTGGTAGAAGCAAAGTCTGATGGTGTAAAGAGCAATATTACATAGGAACCTGGAATGTTAAGTCCATGAACCAAGGCAAATCAGCAGCTGTCAAACAGGAGATGGCAAGAGTGAATATTTTAGGAATTCGACATTTTAGGAATCAGCGAACTAAAATGGACTGGAATGGGTGACTTCACCTTAGATGACCATTATATCTACTACTGTAGGCAAGAATCCCTTGGAAGAAATGGAGTAGCCCTTCTAGTCAACAAGAGAGTCTGAAATGCAGTACTTGGATGTAATCTCAAAAACGACAGGATGATCTCTGTTCATTTCCAAGGCAAACCATTCAATATCACGGTAATCCAAGTCTATATCCCAACCAGTAACGCTGAAGAAGCTGAAGTTGAACGGTTCTATGACGACCCACAAGACCTTCTAGAACTAACAGCCCCAAAAGATGTCCTTTTCATTATAGGGAACTGGAATGGAAAAGTATGAGGTCAAGAAACACCTGGAATAACAGGCAAATTTGGCCTTGGAGTACAGAATGAAGTAGGGCAAAGGCTAAGAGAGTTTTGCCAAGACAACGCACTTGTCATAGCAAACAGCCTCTTCCAACAACACAAGAGAAGATTCAACACATGGACATCACCAGATGGTCAATACCAAAATCAGATTGATTATATTCTTTGCAGCCAAAGATGGAGAAGCTCTATACAGTCAGCAGAAACAAGACCAGGAGCTCACTGCAGCTCAGATCATGAACTCCTTATTGCCAAATTAGGACTTAAATTGAAGAAAGTAGGGAAAATCACTAGACCATTCAGGTATGACCTAAATCAAATCCCTTACGATTATATAGTGGAAGTGAAAAATAGATTCAAGAGATTAGATCTGATAGACAAAGTACCTGAAGAAATATGGATGGAGATTCCTGACATTGTACAGGAGACAGGGAACAAGACCATCCCCAAGAAAGAAATGCAAAAAAGAAAAATGGCTGTCTGAGGAGGCCTTACAAATAGCTGTAAAAAGAAGAGAAGCAAAAAGCAAAGGAGAAAAGGAAAGATATACCCATTTGAATGCAGAGTTTCAAAGAATAGCAAGGAGAGATAAGAAAGCCTTCCTCAGGGATCAGTGCAAAGAGTAGAGGATAACAATAGAATGGGAAAGACTATAGATCTCTTCAAAATAATTAGAGATACCAAGGGAAATGTTTCGTGCAAAGATGGGCACGATAAAGGACAGAAATGGTATGGACCTAACAGAAGCAGAAGATATTAAGAAGAGGTGGAAGAATACACAGAAGAAATATACCAAAAAAATCTTCATGACCCAGATGATCACGATGGTGTCATCACTCAGCTTGAGGCAGACATCCTGGAATGCGAAGTCAAGTGGACCTTAAGAAGCATCACCATAAACAAAGCTAGTGGTGGATATGGAATTCTAGTTGAGCTATTTCAAATCCTAAAAGATGATGCTGTGAAAGTGCTGCACTCAACATGCCAGCAAATTTGGAAAACTCAGCAGTGGCCACAGCACTGGAAAAGGTCCGTTTTCATTCCAATCACAAAGAAAGCCAATGCCAAAAAATGCTTAAACTACTGTACAATTGCACTCGTCTCACACAATAGTAAAGTAATGCTCACAATTCTCCAAGCCAGTCCTCAACAGTACATGACCATGAACTTCCAGATGTTCAAGTTGATTTTAGAAAAGACAGAGGAACCAGAGATCAAGTTGTCAACATCTGTTGGATCATCAAAAAAGCAAGAGAGTTCCGGAAAAACATCTATTTCTGCTTTACTGACTATGCCAAAGCCTTTGACTGTGTGGACCATAACAAACTGTGGAAAATTCTTAAGAGTTGGGAATACCAGACCACCTGAACTGCTTTTTGAGAAATCTGTATTCAGGTCAGGAAGCAACAGTTAGAACTGGACATGGAACAACGGACTGGTTCCAAATAGGAAAAGGAGTGCATCAAGTATAGGAAAAGGTGTATATTGTCACCCTGCTTATTTAACTTATATGCAGTACATCATGAGGAACGGTGGGCTGGATGAAGCACAAGCTGGAATCAAGATTGCCTGGAGAAATATCAATAACCTTAGATATGCAGATGGCACCACCCTTATGGCTAAAGTGAAGAAGAACTAAAGAGCCTCTTGGTGAAAGTGAAAGAGGAGAATGAAAAAGTTGGCTTAAAGCTCAACATTCAGAAAACTAAGATCACAGCATCTGGTCCCATCACTTCATGGCAAATAGATGGAGAAACAGTGGAAACAGTGACAGACTATTTTGGGAGGCTCCAAAATCACTGCAGATGGTGAATGCAGCCATGAAATTAAAAGACACTTGCTCCTTGGGAGATAAGTTATGACCAACCTAGACAGCATATTAAAAAGCAGAGACATTACTTTGCCAACAAAGATCCATCTAGTCAAAGATATGGTTTTTCCAGTAGTCATGTATGGATGTGAGAGTTGGATTATAAAGAAAGCTGAATGCCAAAGAATTGGTGCTTTTGAACTGCAGTGTTGGAGAAAATCCTTGAGAGTCCCTTGGATTGCAAGGAGATCCTACCAGTCCTTCCGAAGGGAAATCAGTCCTGAATATTTATTGGAAGGACTGATGCTGAAGCTGAAACTCCAATACTTTGGCCACCTGATGCGAAGAACTGGCTCATTTCAAAAGACCCTGATGCTGGGAAAGATTGAATGTAGGAGGAGAAGGGGACGCCAGAGGATGAATTGGTTCGATGGCATCACCTACTCAATGGACATGAGTTTGAGTAAACTCCACGAGTTGTTGATGGACAGAGAGGCCTGGCGTGCTACAGTCCATGGGTCACAAAGAGTCAGACATGACTGAGCGACTGAACTGAACTGAAGAACACTATATGCGTGTGTGCATGCCAAGTCACTTTAGTCATGTTCAACCCTGTGTGACTATAGGGACCGTATCCCACCAGGCTCCTCTGTCCATGGCACTCTCCAGGGAAGATCACTGGAGTGGGTTTCCATGTCCTCCTCCAGGGGATCTTCCCCACCCAGGGATAGAAACAGTGTCTCTTATATCTCCTGAATTGATAGGTGGGTTCTTTACCACTAGTGCCACCTGGGAAGCCCCCCAAACACTACACATTTTACCATATTCTTAGCAAATTTTTAAATATATAATACAATATTGTTAACTATAGATACTATGTTGTTCCCAAGATCTCCAGGATTTACTCATCTAGCATAACTAAAACTTTGTGTCCTGTGACTAATAACTTTTCTGTTTTGTCTTTCTTCAGTCCTCTGGCAACCACTTTTCTACTCTATCTATTAGTTTGACTACTTTACACTTCTCATGTAAGTGGTATTCCGCAGTATTTGGTCTTCTGTGTCTAGCTTATTTCACTTAGTATAATGTCTTCCAGGTTTATCCATATTTTCACGAATGGAAGGATTTCCTTATTTTATAAAGCTAAGTAGTATTCCAGTGTGGGTATATACCATATTTTATCTTTTCATCTGTTTATAGACATTTAGGTTGTTTCTGTGTCTTAGCTATTACAAATAATGCTGTAATGAGGTTGCCTGTCTTTTCATTAGTGATTTCACTTTGTTTCAATACACACCCAGAAGTTTTACTGCTGGATCATATGGTAGTTCTATTTTTAATTTTTTGAGGAACCTCCGTATTCTTTTCCAAAGTAGCTGTACCAATTTACATTCCCACTAACAATGCAGGGGGTTACCTTTTCTCCACACCCTTGCCAACACTTGTTATCTTTTGTCTTTTAAACAATACCCATTCTAAGAGGCATGAGGTGATATCTCATTGTGGTTTTGATTTCCATTGTTTCTGATGATTAGCCATGTTGAGCATCCATTTATATACCTATTGCCTCTGTCTGCCTTGTTTGCAGAAATGTCTGTTCTGTTCTTTTGTCAATTCATTTTCAAATCAGGTTATTTGCTTTTGCTATTGAATTGTAAGAATCTCTTACAATTTTTGGAATATTAACCCTTTAACAAATGCATAGGTTGCAATTTGATTGCATTCCATTCTACAGGTTGCCTTTTTATTTTATTGTTTTCTTTGCAATGCAGAAACTTCTTAGTTTGATATAATCCCTCTTGTCTACTTTTGCTTTGGTTGCCTGTGCTTTTGGCAAGAAATCATTGAAGAAACACTTAAGGTTAACTTACCTCTGAATCCCTGGAATAAACTCAGTTTTGATGCATTACCTTTTGTATATATTGCCAAATTTTATTTTGCTGTTATTTTGATTAATATCTTTGCATTTATACTTATGAAAGAAACCATTTCTTGTTTCCACTTTGGCTCATACAATGGAATTGTTGAGTAATCTCTCCTTTTGTACTCTGTGAAAGAATCTGCATGAAATTGGAATGATTTGTTCTTTGAATGTGCTGTAGAATTTTCCTAGAAAGTCATCTTGGTCTGATGCTTTCTTTGAATGAGTGAATTTATAAATTTATAAAAGATTTGAGGGAGACAATTAATAAGTCTGGCTCTCTAGAAAATACACACTAAACATTATGCCCAACAAGTAAACGGGACACATTCTTCTTAGCAAACATGGAAATTTTTTAACATAGTTTCATGTTATATGCCAGAGTCAGACTCAACTGTCTTCAAGGAACTAGTAAAATTGAAAAGATTAATAAAGTAAATAATATCTAATATGATGAACATGTGCCAGCCCTTTGCTATAGAAATATCCTAATGTGATATTAGACTGTCTCTGTGTTTCTAACAACTTTGGCTTTATATTTTTTGAAGCTCTTTTGTGAAGTGGATACATGTTGAGAATTATTCCCTTTTCCTAGTGAGTTGAGATTTTATTTTTTATTTAATGACTTTTTATACCTAATAATCTCTGAATTAATTTTTTTCTGTATATATTTCCATTCATGAATCACAAATGTTTATTTTCTATCACAGTTCTAATATCAAAGAGCTGGCTATACTGGATATAAAAATAAATCTTCACTTGTCAAATATCTGCTTATATTTGACAACTTTTAAAAGTTGAATGCTCATTTTTATTCCACCTTTTATTTCTTTAAATAGTTCATACTACAGCACTTTACATCCTCCTGTCCCATCATTCACTCTAGCTACTGATGTCAAGATGCTTTCTTCCAAGTTTTGATCAACCTGGTGCTGGTGCAACCTCACAGTAACTCACTCCTTTTGAAAGTTGCATCAGCTTTCAATATTTTATTCTTTGTACTTTCAATGTCATGAAATAGCCTCAAGATTTTTTTCAATGTGAAATTTTTGCCAGTCTTCACGTATCTCTTTCTTCTTTCTCCAGAATTTATCTAAGTCATGGCATAGGGTACCTACAAGAAGATGGTTAATTCCTGAGCCTGTGAGGAACTTCATGTCCATGGGGCAACTTCTGAGCTTGGGGACTGGGAGTGGATGGATAAATGTGTCCTCATCCTTAAGAAGGATAACTCAGGTAGGTCCCTAATCTATTAAGATTATTAAGATTAATGGCCTTATAAGAAGAGAAAGAGGAAGATCTCTATCTCTCTCTCCTGTGTGCAAGCACACAGACAAGCATGGAAGCATACAACGAGATCACGGCCACCACCCAAGCAAGAAGAGATGCATCAGAATGAAATCTACCCTGCCAGCACCTTTTTCTTAGACTTCTCAGCCTCCAGACCGGTGAAAAATAAATCTCTGCTTTTTAAAAAAAATCACCCGGTCTGTGGTATTTTATTATGCCATTCCAAGCTGAGTAAGACAAGGTGTTTTATTTCTTTGTTAAAAAAGAAAAATCATATCAAGGGTAGTTTAAACTCTGCTTGTCTTCTTCTTTTACATCACAGGACTTATGATACCCAGCCAGCATCTTTTCTTGCCTTGGAAGATTGTCATAGCCCTTTCTAAGTACAAATCACCTTCCAACATTTTATCCTTGAGTTTCAATGTCATGAAATATCTCCAAGAGCTCTTCTAATGTGAATACTTTTTCTGATGTCACTTCTTCTAGGACACCTTCATATTTTCATCACAATCCCTTTCCCTGTTTATGTTGATAAGTTTGCCTTCACTAAGTTCCTTTGACGGTACATCTAGATAGCTTAAAAGATGATATGTCCAATGATCCATGTAGGATCATTTGAACTCTACATCTGAACACTATTAGATATCTGACTTGACAATTTACTTATTCTAATTTTTTTTGAGTTTTAATGTCTTTATTTGTAAAATAGGGTTCCTTGATAGCTGGAGCTAATAACAGCACTTACCACTGTTTTTGTTTCGTTTCTTTTTTTTTTTTTGCTATCACTCATTAGGCATTCATACACCAGGTAGGATGCTAAAAGTGTTTAAATGGTAATGATTAGGAAATGTTACATTTAATACTTCCTTTTCTTTATAGGTGTTAGTGTTTTCCATGTTATTTGATGAATGTATATTTCTTAATTGAATTATATTTTATTTATAATATTGTGTTAGTTTTAGGTATACAACAAAGATATTCAGTTATGTATTTTCTTCAGATGATTCTCTATTATAGGTTATTATAAGATATGGAATATAGTTCCTTGTGCTATACAGTAAATCCTTACTGCTTATCTACTTTATATATAGTAGCTTGTATCTGTTAGTTCCAAGTTTCCAATTTATTCTTCTGCCCTTGCTTTCTCCTTCAGTAAGCATAGTTTGTTCTCTATGTATGTGAGTCTGTTTCTATTTTGTACAGTTGTTGTTTTTTTTTTTTAAGTTTCCATGTAAAATGATGTTATATAATATTTGTCTAATTTCACTAAATATACCATTTTCTAAGACCATACACATTGCTGCAAATAGTAGTATTTCACTCATTTTTATAGGATTTTTTTTTTACAGTCCCCCAAATGTGGCTTACATGTTTAAAAGATACTTGGCCCACACCAATTGCTATTTACCCATAAGATGAGAATATCATTCAGAAAAGTCATGACCTGTAAATGAATATGAACAGCCTCTTTTCATATGTCTTATTTTAAAGAATAAATAATTAGTGGTTAACTGTACATGAATCAATGTTTCTTGTGACGTTTCCACTAGGGTTACTATAAATGAACCAATGCCTATAATCTAATCAAAATAATATCATTTAAAAATGACTATATCTTTGATTTATAAAGCCTCTTGCAGCACAATATTTAAACTAAGAAACTCCAACTTTTAAAATCCTGCCACCATTGTATTTGTAGAGTAATACTGTCTTCCAATAATTTATATTATTTTAACTTTTTCTTATCTATTTATAATTTACTGAGCAATTCACAAAAATGCTGCTGCTGCTGCTAAGTCGCTTCAGTCGTGTCCGACTCTGTGCGACCCCATAGATGGCAGCCCCACCAGGCTCCACCGTCCCTGGGATTCTCCAGGCAAGAACACTGGAGTGGGTTGCCATTTCCTTCTCCAATGCAGGAAAGTGAAAAGTGAAAGGGAAGTCGCTCAGTCGTGTCCGACTCTTCGCAACCCCATGGACTGCAGCCCACCAGGCTCCTCCATCCATGGGATTTTCCAGGCAAGAGTGCTGGAGTCATAATTCCCTAATCAAAACTAATGAAAATGTAATTTGCCAAAAATCATATGCTCTCTAGAGATTTACTATTTTGATAAATAGCTTATTTTTTGAGATGCAAAAGGGGAACTTGCATGTATCCATAGGCTTCTTCTTTAACTTAAGCATGTGCTGAGAAAATGAAGCCACAGGTATTTCTTCTACATAGAATTGTCTTAGGATTGTAATGCAAAAAACTTCTTTGAAAAGACTATTTTCTAACTTTAATTAGGCCTTGATCATACTTGGAAAGAAAACTCCAATGGAAAAAGAAGATTGTTATATTAAAATTTTGCTTTTTAAATGAATATACAGTGTGGGTTAGTCATTCCTAACAGTTTGATTAGGGAGATAAAAAAAATAACACAAACCAACTACCATCACTTTTAACTTAAATTTATAATTTTTCTGTGTTCTATTTTTATGAAGGTGAGTTTCAATATAATTCTGAAAAATAATATCTTCTCTCTAATAATATATATATGAAACTTCAACCTTACAGTATTTTAGGTAAGGTAACTATACTGGCTAAAAAAAAGTTAGTGGAAAAAGATGAAAACATGAATGGTCCATGACTGAAAATTTCTACTCCTGGTTACATTCACAACAGAAATGTGTGCATGTCCATAAAAGGTATGTATTTGAAAATTTTAATATTCAGACCAGCATTTTTTAATAGCCCCAAACTGGAAACTACTCAAATGTTCATGTCTCTGGAATGTTATATTCACTCATCAAAAATGAGGATGAATCATCTGAATATCATGCAGTCTCACAGATCAACTTGCCAATTCAGTGTTGAATAAATGTCAGAAAAACAAAAAGATATAGACCATTGATTCCATTATATAAGCACAATGTAGGCAAAATTAATCTATCCTGTCAAAAGTCAGAATAGTGGTTATTCTGGAGGTTGGGGGAATCATATGTGGACAAAAGCATGAGGGGGCTTTAATGGGCTTCTTTTTGAGTGCTGCTCACACAGGTGTATACAACTTGTGAAGATATATTTAACTGTACACTTCTATGTGCGTGTCTCTTTATAAATGCTTGTGACAAAATAATTTCATTTGCTTACTTCAATTTATACACTGTTTATGTTAATTTTAAACAGCTAAGTGTACTTAATAACAAGACTATCTTCTTACTTACAGAATATTCTTTACAAATGAACTAATGATACATTCGTAAAACATGATGCAAAATCTAGTTCTTCTACAAAATGGATGGACTAGTGTTTTTGTAGCATTACAGTAGTATTGTTGTAGTTATGCCACTTATTTTTCTGATAGGCTTAACTATATTAACATACCTGAAGAATGCAGAATAAATATTTTGTACCCCACTTCAAAAAGCATTTTATACAAACATTAAAATTTATTTCTCCAGAAAATACTATATAGCATAGTTAACTGAATTTACATATTACTGTGGATTAAGATCAGAACTTTGCTCTTAAAATTAAGAGTATGTAGAGTTGAAATTAGGGCTTCCCTGGAGGTTCAGACAGTAAAGAATCTGCCTGCAATGCAGGAGACACAGGTTCGAAATTACCCTTGAAAATTCTCCAACAATGTGACAGACCAAAGATTGCATTACAACTCACAACCCTGCAAGACGATTTTTTTCCCTCTAACACTAATTTGATCATTTTTCCCTCTGATTGACTATAAGATAAAGGAGCTATCTTACATTTAGAGCCATATTCCTAAAAGGAAACAAAAATATCAAAACCACATCCACCTAAGAGGCACCTGGAGCTGTAATAACCTGTGCTAAAGTAGGTTTGAAAGTGAAAGTCTCTCAGTTGTGCCCGACTCTTTGTGACCCATGGACTATACAGTCCATGGAATTCTCCAAGCCAGAATACTAGAATAGGTAGCCTTTCCCTTCCCCAGGGGATCTTCTAACCCAGGGAACGAACCCAGGTCTCCTGTATTGCAGGTGGATTCTTTACCAACTGAGCTATCAGGGAAACCAACAGTAGGTTTATAGCTCGCAAATCAGGATTCCAGTAGGACACATATTTATTGGGTAAAATGGCTGGCTGGTTTATCCATAATATTTAAATCACTTTCTCTTTCATTCTCTCCCAATCCCCATATCTGGACCTTCAATGGCACATCCACAGTTGAAGTCACAAAAATTAATTCCAGATATGAAACTCCACTGGGCAAAGAAAAGGCCTGAATTTTATAGCCACACAGATCTAGATCAATGGTCTGGTCTGCTACTGTCAGTCAACTGATGAAACTTAGTTTATAATAAAGAAAGTGGAATGAGATCTCACATTATAGCAGTAAACCTGAGACATAAATGTATATAAATTAACTCGTGAGTTGATAGCATCCAGCTTTCATGCACTGGAGAAGGAAATGGAAACCCACTCCAGTGTTCTTGCCTGGAGAATCCCAGGGACAGCGGAGCCTGGTGGGCTGCTGTCTATGTCGGACACAACTGAAGTGACTTAGCAGCAGTGGCAGCAGCAGCGTGTTAGGAGTTCTCAGTAAATTATAACTATTATTATTGTGGTAGAAAAATATGAAAACAAATAAAACAGATGGAATTACTATGACATATTCCTCCCAAAACATTAAAATTACTCTTTTTTTAAACTACTTGGAAAATTAAATTTTTAAATTTAAATATATTCCTTTTACCCAACTTAGGGTCCTTGCCATAAAGCTTCAAGACCATGTGGCAAAAGGGGTTTCCTTTCCAGGACCCCTTCTCTTAGAAAATGGCTTTGAAGGCCCTCCATCATGAGACAGAGTCTACTTCTCAGCCCCTTGGATCTAGGCTGGCTTGTGGAGTGCTTGGCCAAGACAATGCAGTAAAGGAGGCATAAAGTCCATTCCATTCCAGACCTGGGCCTCAAGAGGTCACGTGAGCATCACGTTGTACTTTGCCTTGGTCATGGAGCAACCTCAGACTAGCCTGCAGGAGTTGGAAAGACAATGTGAGCCGTGGGCCAGTCAGCCCAGCTGATCCCAGACAGGCGTGAGAGCCCAAACTAATAAGCAGAGTCAATCTGCAGCTTTCATTATCATTCCCAAATGGCTACACACACATGAGGGGGACCAATCCACAACCAGGACAGTCCAGCAGAGTCATGAACCAAATAAATGCTTGCTACTTTAAGTTATCACATTTTAGGTGATTCTTTATTCAACTATACCTAACTGACACAGACTATGAATTTTTTTCATCAATTCTTTAAAATTTTCTTTTTCAACTACAACTTAGTATTCCTATCCATTATATAGTATGTTCAGACAGCCCGCAAGATTTCAATGACACATTCATACACACAGACCTAGAGGTGGTTTACAAAAGTGCCTCAACTTGCATTGGAACCTTCTACATTTCTTTTTCAATGGAACTCCTGTAGATTTACAGTGATAAAGCCAATGCTTAGACTCTAACAGTGATCTGGTCATTTTCCATCTATCACATTATAAAAAAGCTATTTAATCAGCATATGTACAAGAGATTTTTGTCAAGGTATTGGGCTAAGCACCTTACTATTGATGTATAATTAGGAGACATCTAATTGAAGAGATCAGCTTTAACATCAGCTTAGCCCCAGAATAGTTACAAAGGAGAAGTTACTTTTAATCTTGTTTTTAAATTTAAATAGGTACATAAAGTGAAAATTAAATTTGTCTTCTTCCCTGTGTCTCATTCTAAAGGCAATCTCATGCCAATTCCTATGCATCTTTTCAGAGATACTGAATGTTTGTATACATAATGTATTAATCTAGGCAACACAGATACATTTTAATGTGTATATATGCATTACATATATGTGTATATATATTTTACATGTATATATATTTATGTGTATACATGTAGACTTGCTCCCCTTCTTGCTCCTTTGCATTTTAGTTTATCTGAGAAATCACATCATATCAGTATAGACAGATTTTAAGGCAGAACCTTCAACAAGACAAGTCAAGAAATACAGATGTTAATGCTCTGGGGTGACTGTCATGACTAATCTGCCAGCATCTGGAAGACTGCTAAATACTTCAGATTTTTTACTCAACTTTCACATTTTTTATTCCTTTCACTGAAGAAAAAGACAGGGTATGATTGCCAGAAAGCTGGCCATCCCTGGATCAGGAAGATCCCTGAAGAAGGGAATGACAACCCGCTCCAGTATTCTTGCCTGGAGAATTCCATGGACAAAGGAGCCTAGTGGACTCCAGTCCATGGGGTGGCAAAGAGTCAGACATAACCGCGCGAATTATGTCTATAACCAGAAGCCAAGGCTTGACTAGTTCATCACCAGTTCATGGTTCATGAAGTGTGTGCTTAAGATTCAGTCATGGGGCTGTGGGTCTGAAAGGGACCTGAACTAGGCCAGTCCTTGGTTTTACACATGGAAAACTGGTGTTCCTAGAGATCATTCCTCCCCTTCCCTATAAATGAACATTTAATGAACTTATATTATGTGTTGAACCCGGCACTGATTTTAATAAATAAATATTCAATAAAATCAGCCTCAAAGGCAAAACAGATTGAGTTTCAACTTGGATCAAGTTCTTTTAAGCATATAATTCTTGAAAAATATTTTATTGCTTTAATGATACTAGCAAGTCTTATGTTTTCTCAGAATGCTTATGTGAGAAATCAATCTATATCCTTAGATTTTTAAGGAAGGCAGCTGTGCTACTGAATGTCAAAATGGCTGATTTATAGACCGAAGCCTGGAAATAATTAGATCGTTCAGGAAGTGATTGTGCCGATACAAACTCTCAGTTCAAAGATCAAAAACCATGCCCACTCAGAAGCTAAGTTATACAGCTAAGGAATCTGCATCTTTCAGAGTGATGTTTGTGGGCTTAATGATTGCTCTTCTTGAAATTAGCTTTAAAAATAGTTTAATGCATCACAGGCACATCTAAATTCCCTTAAGCACCTAGGACAGAAAGAAAAAACAAAAACAAAACAGTGATACAATTCCAAAACTTTTGAAACAGTTTTGAGTCTGTATTATATATTGAAGGGCTTCCCCAGAGGCTCAGTGGTAAAGAATCCACCTGGAATGCAGGAGACTCGGGTTCGATACCTGGGTCAGGAAGATCCCCTGCAAGAGGAAATGGCAACCCACTCCAATATTCTTGTCTAAAAAACTTCATGAACATAAGAGCCTAGTGGGCTAAGTCCAAAGAGTTGCAAAGAGTGAGACACAGCTGAGCAACTAAGCACACACATTACACCATGAAGAAATACAGGTTATTTGGGGTTTTTATTTGTTGGTTTTCCTTTTGCCACCCACTTCAGATGATGCTAGCTAAGTCCTAAAGACATCAGGTCAATAAAGCAGTAACAAGTTACTGCAGTAAACTGAATCTGCAAGTCTTTCCTAAATAATCAGATTAAATTCTGGGTGTATAAAAATCTCAAAGTTAAAATCTGGGACAGATTTTTTTCAGCAGTGTTACAAGAACTAATGTGGGAGGAAGAGCAGGGAAGGTGAAAAAAGGGAGGGGAAGGAGGAAGAGGAGAGAAGAAAGAAAGAAGAAAGGATGGAGGAAGGCAGAAGGGAGCAGGATGAGGGTAGGAGTGGAAGAGGAGAGAGGAAGGAAGGAACAGAAAGAACCAACGTAACTTATTCCCCAGACTTCCTTCCATGAACAAGCAGTTCTTATTTTAGAGAGAGACTTTTAGACTGCTCTGAAGACTAGAAAACATTCCTATCTGAACTTTAAATTGGAAGATGATTGTGTATGCTGGTTTTATCACAGATGAGGCAGCAAATTTTCTTAGAACATCAGCAAATGGGCTTCAGAGAATTGCATACTGAAGGCACAGTGACTGCTACAAAAATAAACAAATGCTTTTGGTTTATTTCTGATTAGATAAGAGCCTATAAAACACTCACCATTTCAAAAGAGAAATCTGATACAAAACTCCATCTGAGGAGACATTAACTTGAACATCCAGGGAGGTGGGGGTGGGCAAGAGTTCACACTATTTTTTCTCCTCTATTATTTTCTCTTCCTGATAATTTTGGGAATAACATCATGTCCTACATTCCTCCACTTACTGTTAGTGCTCTGAACTTTCTGTTTCTGCCTGGCAGGGATCCATCAATCCACAGTCTTTCCACTATTAAATCTATTTCTCAATATAGGTCACTTGAGTCAAAATTACTCAGTTATGGATAAAATATAACCCTCCACTAGAGGGACATATTTTTATCTCAACATTCAAAGAGTTGCCTTCTTAATATTCCCCAGTGTTAATGGAGGTTATACTCATAACTCTTCTGGAAGAGACCATAATTTAGAAATCTACTCTCCCCTTGATAATTAGGCATAACTTCTATTAACATAAAATGAGAATTATGTGACTTAGAGCAGGCAAGATCAGATCCCTTACTTTAAAGTAATGGTAAAAGTTGTGCTTTCTCCGTATGGTGAAAGTCTTCTCTGAAAGCATGCCAGCATCTATGAACATGCCATTATTACCTCTGTAGCATTGCCTAGAGCCCAAACAATGAGAAAAAATATTAAAAGCAGCTCTATATCAAGTGTATATGAGAATCACTGAGAATCACCTCATTCTTTATTTTAGACAATGGCTTGCTGTATTTCCTAGTAAGGGAGATTCACTTTGCTGTTATACAGCTGACCACAAGTGATAGATTCATTTTTAGAATAATTGTCTCATGGCAAATAGATGGGAAAACAGTGGCTGACCTTCTTTTTCTGGGCTCCAAGGTTACTGCAGATGGTGACTGCAGCCATGAAATTAAAAGACTCTTACTCCTTGGAAGGAAAGTTATGACCAACGTAGACAGCATATTGAAAAGCAGAGACATTACTTTGCCAACAAAGGTCCGGCTAGTCAAGGCTATGGTTTTTCCTGTGGTCATGTATGGATGTGAGAGTTGGACTGGGAAGAAAGCTGAGCACCAAAGAATTGATGCTTTTGAACTGTACTGTTGGAGAAGACTCTTGAGAGTCCCTTGGACTGCAAGGAGATCCAACCAGTCCATCCTAAAGGAGATCAGTCCTGGGTGTTCATTGAAAGGACAGATGTTGAAGCTGAAACTCCAATACTTTGGCCACCTGATGCAAAGAGCTGACTCATTTGAAAAGACCCTGATGCTGGGAAAGATTGAAGGCAGGAGGAGAAGGGGATGACAGAGGATGAGATGGTTGGATGGCATCACTGACTCAATGGACATGGGTTTGGGTGGACTCTGGGAGTTGGTGATGGACAGGGAGGCCTGGCGTGCTGTGGTTCACGGGGTTGCAAAGAGTTGGACACGACTAAACTACTGAACTGAACTGAACTGACAGCTATTTATAGAGGGACCTGGTGAAGCATTTACCCCAAATCCTAGTTTAAGTTTAAGTCACTATAAATTTGAAGTATTTTATACATTTAGCAACATAAAAATGCAAATTTGGCCATCAATCAGATGCTTAATGAAGACTATAACACTTAGTTCTGATCAAAAACTAAGTTTTTATAATATTGAAAAATACACTGCATACCCAAGTGGTATATTGTTGCTAGTACTTAGGAACTGTTACCTTTAAATCTTCATATTTTCCTGTTCATCTCTTAAATAATTGAAGACAAGTCTTATCCATATCATTTGTTTTAAAAATAACACTAACTAATACCTACCAATTGAGCTCATGGATATGTCAGACATCTTACAAGAATAGTTCATACAGATGGAGAAACTTTTTAACTCAATTCATATACGAAATTCAACTGAGGATGGAGGATTGGGGTAAATAAGACCCAAAACAGAATTCAGAGGCACTAAGATGTGTAAAATAAGTCAGCTGCTACAGTTTTTCCAGTAGCCATGTGAGAGTTGGACCATAAGGAAAGCTGAGTGCCGAAGAATTGACACTTTTGAACTGTGGTGTTGGAGAAGACTCTTGAGAGTCCCTTGGAATGGAAAGAGATCAAACCAGTCAATCCTAAAAGAAATCAGTCCTGAATATTCATTGGAAGGACTGATGCTGAAGCTGAAGCTCCAATACTTTGGCCACCTCACACGAAGAATTAACTCGTTGGGAAAGACCCTGATGCTAGGAAAGATTGAAAGCAGAAGGAGAAGGGGACGACAGAGGATCAGATGGTTGGATGGCATCACTGACTTGACGCACATGAGTTTGAGTGAGCTCCAGGAGTTGGTGATGGACAGGGAAGCCTGGCATGCTACAGTCCATGGGGTTGCAAAGAGTCGGACATGACTGAGCAACTGAACTGATCTCAACTGATGTATTTTACTCCTAAGAAAGCATACTCACTAATGACTTACTCTTATTTTATACATACTTTGAACAGTTTTAGTTATTTCATTTCCCTGTATAATAGCTATTGTAAAAAACAAATGAGAAAGGGAAGGGGAGCTGGTAAGACACACATTGAGCAAGAAGTGGTGTCTAACACTTAGGGAAAGAAGAGAAAATAATACAGCATCTGATATAAGTGTTCAAAAGTCTAGCTCTCATGGACCAGGAAGGACATCTCATGACAACACTGCTGTCCACAGAGTTCAATAAGAGCAAACAGATAACCCTAAGGTATCTTACATAAAACACAATATTCTGTTCAAAATACTGTTGAAATTGGCAGAGACAGCTATAATTCATTGTAGAAAGGCTTCATTTTATGGCTAAGTTTTTTTGTTATTTGTTATTGTTTGGTTATTGTTACTAGGGTTTTACTCATAGAAGAGAGAACTATAATTAGCAAGCAAGTCACCTATGAGGACTCGGACTTCTAATATAATAGGGTCAACAAGGTTATTGTATTTGCTCGGATCATGAACTATCAGGAATCTATTTCATTCAACCCATATTGAGCCCCTATCCCCAGGCAAGATAACTGCTGTGGAAGATGAGTTGGGAAAGAATGACATTATTAAAAATACTGGTTAAAATTTCTCTTCCATTCAACTTAATTCATTAATCCAGTCACTAATCACAATGGCTGTTATAAAACTTTTAAACCTATTCTATCAAAATACAGCATTAACAAGGAAAATGGATTACGATGATGATAAATACTTATCTAGCACTAGGTAAGTTACAGGCTCTGATTGGTGCCCTCTACATATTACTTCATTCAGTCCTTATAGTCCTTCTTGAAAAAATGGGGGCAATTATCACTCTTAATCTAAAGATGAGGAAATGGAAAGATTAGGAAATTTTATCAGGATCTCATAGACAATAAGTAGCAGAATCAGATTTTAAATGCCAAAGTTTCTTACAGGAAGGAGATAATCCCTATATCCATGAAGAAGGATTTTTAAAGAGAATTAATGAACTATTTTGAGTATCATAGTGCCAATTATCCCTGATATGGAACTATCAAATGGTATAATGTCCCCAAATTTGTCATAGTTTGTTCCAAAGGATTTGCATTGCCTAGAACCAGTTCAAATGCAAACTGCCTCAATGGGCCTGAATGTCACAAATATCAGATATCCTTATACGCAATGGTCCAAGAATATTTTCTGTTTAATTTGATTTATCATGCAGTATTCAGATTTAACCAACAATAATGGATAATGATAATTAAAGTTTCAAGTACAATGAAAACTACAAACCATAAGAAATGAAAACAAATAATAAATGTTGGAGAGGGTGTGGAGAAAAAAGAACCGTCCTATATTGCTGGTGGGAATGTAAACTGGTACAGCCACTATGGAGAACAGTATAGAGGTTCCTTAAGAAACTAAATATGGAGCTACCATATGATCCTGCAATTCTACTCCTGGGCATATATCAGAGAAAGCCATAATTTGAAAAGATATATGCACTCCAGTGTTCATAGCGGCACCATTTACAATAGCCAAGATATGAAAGCAACCTAAATGTTCATCCACAATGAGGGGATAAAGAGATATATATATGCTTCCCTGGTGGTTCAATGGTAAAGAATTTGCCTGCAATGCAGGAGACCTGTGTTTGACCCCTGGGTCAGGAAGATGACCTGAAGGAGGGTATGGCAACCCACTCTAGTACTCTTGCCTAGAGAATCCCATGGACAGAGGAACCTGGCAGGCTCCAGCGCATAGGGTTGCACAGAGTTAGATATGACTGAAGCAGCTAAGCAGTATATCATGGCATATTACTCAGTCATAAAACCATAAAGAGAAGGAAATAATGCCATCTACAGCAACATGGAATGACCCAGAGATTATCACCCTAAGTAAGCCAGACAGATAAAGACAAATATCATATGATATTACTTATATGTGTAATCTTAAAAAAAAATGATACAAATGAACTTATTTACAAAACAGAAACAGACTCACAGACAGAAAACAAACTTATGGCTACCAAAGGAGGAAGGTGGGGGAAGGAATAAATTAGGAGTTTAGAAGTTAGCATATACACATTACTATATATAAAATAGACAACCAAGTATCTACTGTATAGCACAGTGAATTATATTCAATATTTTGTAATAACCCACAAGGAAAGAGAATATGTACACACACATATACATATACATGGCATCACTGAGATTGCTTTATGGCCCTGCATTTGGTGTGTCTTGGTGAATGCTATTTATTCTATCAATTACGAAGGGGACTACTGAAACTTTCAACTATACTTGCTACTATTCCATCTATCCTTCCACCCATCTATCCATCTATTCATTGGATATAATATGTAGTGTTAAGATCACAAGCTCTGGAACATGATTTTGTTAGTTCAAAATCAAATTCCAGAACGAAATTTATGTAATCTTGAATAAGTTACTTGGCTTTATGAAACCCAATTTTCCTTGCCTTTAAAATAAGTGTACTAGTTTGCATTCCTACCAACAGTGTAAGAGGGTTCCCTTTTCTCTGCATCCTCTCCAGCATTTATTGTTTGTAGACTTTTTGATTGGAGAAGGCAATGGCACCCACTCCAGTACTCTTGCCTGGAAAATCCCATGGACAGAGGAGCCTGGTAGGCTGCAGTTCATGGGGTCGCTAAGAGTCGGACATGACTAAGCGACTTCACTTTTCACTTTCATGAATTGGAGAAGGAAATGGCAACCCACTCCAGTGTTCTTGCCTGGAGAATCTCAGAGACGGGGGGAGCCTAGTAGGCTGCCATCTATGGTGTCGCACAGAGTCCGACATGACTGAAGCGACTTAGCAGCAGCAGCAGCAGACTTTTTGATAGCAGCCATTCTGTCCAGTGTGAGATGGTACTTCATTGTGGTTTTGCTTTGCATTTCTCTGATAATGAGTGATGTTGAGCATCTTTTCATGTGTTTGTGAGCCATCTGTATGTCTTCATTGGAGAAATGTCTGTTTAGTTCTTTGGCACATTTTTTGGTTGGAATTGAGTGCATGAGCTGCTTGTATATTTTTGAGATTAATTCTTTGCCAGTTGCTTCATTTGCTATTATTTTCTCCCATTCTGAAGGCTGTCTTTTCACCTTGCTTATAGTTTTCTTCATTTCGCAAAAGCTTTTAAATTTAATTAGGTCCCATTTGTTTATTTTTGCTTTTTTTCCATTGCTCTGGGAGGTGGGTCATAGAGGATCCTTCTGTGATTTATGTCAGAGAGTGTTTTACCTATATTTTCTTCTAGGAGTTTTATAGTTTCTGGTCTTACATTTAAATCTTTAATCCATTTTGCGTTTATTTTTGTGTATGGTGTTACAAAGTGTTCTAGTTTCATTCTTTTACAAGTGGTTGACCAGTACAGCCACTATGGAGAACAGTGTGGAGATTCCTTAAAAAACTGGAAATAGAACTGCCATACAGCCCAGCAATCCCACTGCTGGGCATGCACACTGAGGAACCCAGAATTGAAAGAGACTTGTGTACCCCCATGTTCTTTGCTGCACTGTTTACAATAGTTAGGACATGGAAGCAACTTAGATGTCCATCGGCAGATGAATGCATAAGAAAGCTGTGGTACATATACACAATGGAATATTATTCAGGTATTAAAAAGAATGCATTTGAATCAGTTCTAAGTAGGTGGATGAAACTGGAGCCCATTATACAGAGTGAAGTAAGTCTGAAAGAAAAACACCAGTATAGTATATTAACACATATATATGGAATTTAGAAAGATAGTAACGATGACCCTACATGCAAGACAGCAAAAGAAACACAGATGTAAAGAACAAACTTTTGGACTCTGTGGGAGAAGGCGAGGGTGCGGTGATTTGAGAGAAGAGCATTGAAACAAGTATATTACCATATGTGAAATATATCACCAGTCCAGGTCCAATAAATGAGACAGGGTACTCCAGGCCAGTGCTCTGGGACCACCCTGAGGGATGGGATGGGGAGGGAGGTGAGAGGGGGGTTCAGTATGGGGGACACATTTACACCCATGGTTTATTCATGTCAATGTATGGCAAAAACTACTATAATATTGTAAAGTAATTAGCCTCCAATTAAAATAAATAAATTAATTTACAAAAAATAAGTGTAATAATAATATATAGCTTATAAAGTTATTTTGAGAACTAAATGTATATGAATGTTTTACCATGGTCTTCCCTGGTGACTCAGTGGTAAAGAATCTGCCTTGCTAAGAAGGAGACACTTGTTCAGTCCTTGGATTGGGAAGATCCCCTGGAGGTGGAAATGGCAACCCACTCTAATATTCTTGCCTGGAAAATCCCATGGACAGAGGAACCTGGTGGACTACACTCCATGTGGTCACAAAGAGTCAGACACAACTTAACGGCTAAGCAACAAAAACATAATCTATAATTGCTTTATCTTCCTGTTGCATTGATCTTTTTTGAATCAAATATCTCTCCTTGTCTCTATTAATCCTTGTCTTAAAGTCTGATTTATATGATATTAATATATACATCCCCTTTTTCTTATGCTTATTTTTCAAATACTGCACTATTTACCATCATTTTCCTTTAATTTATTTGTATACCCTATATATCTCTTATTGAAAGAAAACAGTTGAATCTTTTTTCTTTAATCCAAGTTTTGCCTTTTAATTAGAATAGGTCATCTATTTATAGCAATGTGATTTTTGTACAGCAATATTTTAATCTGCCATTGCAGTATGTATTTTCCTAGTTGTCTCTTCTCCTTTTTGTTCATCTCTCCTTTGGTTTTCTGAAAATATTTTTGTAAGTCATTTTAATCCCTATTAACTTTTGACTATATTTATTACATTATTTTTATTAGGTGCTTAAGAATAACAAGATACATTGTTAATTCATGACAATCTACTTTTGCCTGACACTGAATTATGACTTTGATTAAAATACCAAAATCTTGAAACATTATAATTCCATTTACCCATTCTCATTTGTTCTTTTATTGTCATATATACTAATATACCTTAAGCATTCTACACTGCCTTTTTTTAAAAAATTAAGTGAAAAAATTATTTGTATAATCTTTTATATTTCACCATATATGTACATTTTCCAGTGCTTCTCATTTCTTTCTGAACATCACTGCTACTGTTTGGTGTCAGTTCCCTTGAACCCAAAGGTATTTCTTTAATATTTCTTGATATGCTAGTCTGCTAGCATTGTGTTTTGTAAATTTTCATCAGAAACTTCTATCTTATTTTCATATTTATAGAATACCTGTAGGAACTCTAGATTTCTTGACAGCCAGGGTTTTTTTGTTGTCATTGTTGTTTGGTTGGTTTTGTTTGTTTACTTATTCTTTTTTTTGAATATGTAAGTCCAGTGTTTTCTTGCCCACATCAATTCTGGTGATAAGTCAGTTGTTGATCATATTGTTAGTTCTCTGCATGTTATGAGTCTTTCAACATTTTCTATCTTTTGTTTTCAGATGTTCTACTATGGTATATTGAGATTGAACTATGGGGGGGGTATGTGTGTGTCTGTTTAAGTGAACTTCACTGAACTTCTTGGATTTCTAAGTTAATGGACTTTCTTTTGCACATTTAAGAAGATTTGACCAATCTGTCTTCAGTTTTTTTCCCCCTTTTCTCTCTCATTTTGTCATGTCTGACTCCATCTGCACATATAGTAGACTGTTAAATATTACTCCACAGTCCTCTACAGTTTTTTCACTTTTGCTAAATATTTTTCCCCCTGTTGTCCAGAGTGGGCAATTCTACTGATACTTTAATTTCACTGACTTTTTTTTCTTTTGCTATTTCAAATTTTCTTTTGAGTTCATAGAGTGAGGTGTTTATACCCAGTTAATACTTTATAGTTCTAAAATTTTCTTTTGCTTTTTTCTTTTAGCTTACATCTGTTAAAATTTCCTATCTGTTTACTCATTAATATTATATTTTCCTTTAATTATTTAACTGTATATTAAATTGACTATTTGAAACCTTTGCTCAATACATTGTCAGGGCCCACTCAATTTCACTTTCTATTGACTGTCACTGGTAGTTTGGCAAAGAAGCACTTTCCTGCTTTGCATATCTAGTAATTCTTGCTTAGAAACTGTATCCTGTAGATTATACTTTGTAGTGATTCTGGGATAGTCTGAGGATGATTGGGTTGTTTGTTTTATTATTTGTTCTAAAGGCAATTTTCTTGCCCAAAATCAAACTGTGAAACAGTCCTCCCTGCAATGTGCAGCAGCTGGTGTTTGATCAATTTTCTTTGGCTTCCAGCTGCTGCTTATTTGGCTCGACCCCTCGGGGTCTCTCTGTGCCTGCATAGTTTGGCTGTCAGCAAAAATTTGGGTCTATTTTACATTTAGATTTTAGGGTTCACTCTCAATGGTTATTTTGTTTCTGGGGGGTTCTCTAAATTTCCAGATGTTTTTCCAGTCCGAACTTCATGCTTCTGATATTTAAGATAAAGAAGCATTCTCCTTTCTGCTGCTTAAGTTGTGTGTGATTTGGAGAACACACTCAGTCAAAAACACAGCAAACTCAAAAACCTTAACACCAGATAGTTTTGAATTTTAGTGGCAGCTGATTCTCTAGTTTCTACTTCACTTTTTTACCCCCTGGGGTCTCTTAATTCCAAGCATGTGTAGTTTTGTGATCAATTAGGAATTTGAGTAGAGTTTATACTTAGATTTTGGACTTAAGCACCTTTGACGCTTTTCCACTTTTGAAAGTTCTTCTTTGAAGCTCAGACATTTCTGTGCTCTGATCTATCATCCAGTAAGGAAGTTGGGGCAGTTTTTATTGAGATAATTATGAAGTTGTAAGGAATAATTAAGAGAAATTCCAGGTATACTTTACTCAATTTTTCCAATAAGAACATTTTGGAAAATTGCAATGCAGTATCACAGCCATCGTATTGACGTTCATATAATACATTTATCTTCTCCACATTGCCCAGTTTCACTTGTGTTTGTGTGTGAATGTGTCTTATTCTATTAAATTTTATCACTTGTGCACCCACCACCACAGTCAAGATACTCGACAGTTTCATCATCACAAGGATCCCATGAACTGCCCTTTAAAGACTACATCTACCTCCCTTCCACCTCATCCTTCCTTAACACCTGGAAACAACTTGTCTGTATTCCATTTCTAGAATATTGTCATTTCAAAATATTATCTGAAGGGAATCAAACATTATGTAATTCTCTTGGATTTACTTTTTTTCACTCAGCATAATTCCCCAGAGATTCATCAAAGCTGTGGGCTATATCAACAGCTACTTTCTTTTTATTGTTGAGTAGTATTCCATAGAATGAATATATACACATTTTCTTTAGTCTTTACCTGTTTGAGGGATATCCGACATATTTCCAGTTTTGGATCAAGCTACTATAAACATTTGTATATAGTTTGCTATTTTTGTGGATGTGAACACAGGTTTTCATTTCTCTGGGACAAATGCCTAAGAGAATAATCACTGTATCATTTGGCAACTGCAGGTTTAGTTTAAAAAAAAAAAAAAACAACTGCAAGCTCTTTTCCAGGGTTACTGTACCATTTCTCATTCCCTTCAGCATGAGTGATCAAGTTTATTCATCCCCTCATCAACACTCTTATTTTAGCCATTCTAATAAGTGTACAGTGATATCCCATTGTGCTTTTAAAGTGTATTTTGCTCTAGACTTATACCTAGGGTATATAGACAACCTTAACAATGAATTAGAAAACCAGAAAAGATATGAAAAGACAAATCACAAAAGAGGATATACAGATGGCAAATTCTAGACATGAATCTTTTAAAACTATTTTCTTCAAGAGGAATTACCTGACACCTTCATGTCCCCCTGGTGGCTCAAATGGTTTAAAAAAAAAAAAATTGATCTGCAATGCAGGAGACATAGATTCAATCCCTGGGTTGGGAAGATCCCCTGGAGAAGGGAATGGCTACCCACTCCAAGAGGAGTGGAGGGCAGGAGGAGAATGGGGCAACAGAGGATGACATGGTTGGATGACATCATTGACTCTATAGACATGAGTGTGACCAAACTCTAGGAGATAGTGAAGGACCGGGAAGCCTGGCATGCTGCAGACCATGGAGTCTTAAAGAGTCAGACATGACTGAGCCACTGAATAACAACAACAACCAGTATTCTTGCCTAGGAGAATTCCATGGACAGAGGAATCTGGAGAGCTACAGTCCATGTAGTCACAAAGAGTCAGACATGACTGAGCAACTGAGAGTTTCACTCTCACACTTTGATATCACCACCACTGTATTGCAATTACATAGAAAAACATGTATAGCAAAAGTATAATACAGAATTTCATTTCATATTTGAACACAGCACTGTATGAAACAAAAACAGGCTCTGTGTATATAAAAGACTAAAACATATCAAAAGAGATGATGATTATCTTTGATGATACAAAACTTGAGTACTTTTTGACTACATTTCACTAGTGGGTGGTTAGAAAGTTATCCTCTATAGTTACTAAATTATTTCACATTTTTATTAGCTTACAATGTGGTCTTGATCAAAATGTTTCTCAAAAAGGTTAATAGAAATTCCAACTTGAATATGGTCACAGAAATTTCTACCTATTCCTGAACTCAACTTTGAAAAGGTAGTTCAGTTCAGTTCAGTTTAGTTGCTCAGTCATGTCCAATTCTGCAACCCCATGGACTGCAGCATGCCAGGCCTCCCTGTCCATCACCAACTCACGGAGTCTACTGAAACTCATCTGCATTGAGGTGGTGATGCCATTCAACCATCTAATCCTCTGTCATCCCCTTCTCCTGCCTTCAATCTTTCCCAGCATCAGGTTTTTTTCCAATGAGTCAGCTCCTCACATTAGGTGGACAAAGTATTGGAGTTTCAGCTTCAACATCAGTCCTTCCAATGAACATTCAGGACTGATTTTCATTAGGATGGACTGGTTGGATCTCCTTGCAGTCCAAGGGACTCTTAAGAGTCTTCTCCAACATTATAGTTCAAAAACATCAATTTTTTGGCACTCAGCTTTCTTTATAGTCCAACTCTCACATCCATACATGACCACTGGAAAAACCATAGCCTTGATTAGACAGATGGCAAAGTAATGTCTCTACTTTTTAATATGCTGTCTAGGTTGGTCATAACTTTTCTTCCAAGGAATAAGTGTCTTTTAATTTCATGGTTGTAATCACCATCTGCAGTGATTCTGGAGCCCCCCAAAATAAAGTCTGCGACTGTTTCCACTGTTTCCCCATCTATTTGCCATGAAGTGATGGGACAGATGCCATGATCTTCGTTTTCTGAATGTTGAGCTTTAACCCAACTTTTTCACTCTCTTCTTTCACTTTCATCAAGAGGCTCTTTAGTTTTCACTTTCTGCCATAAGGTTGGTGTCATCTGCATAGCTGAGGTTATTGGTATTTCTCCCGGATATCTTGATTCCAGCTTGTGCTTCATCCAGCCCAGCGTTTCTCATGATGCAATCTGCATAGAAGTTAAATAAGCAGGGTGACAATAAATAAGCAGGGTAACAGCAGCCTTGACATACTCCTTTTCCTATTGGAACCAGTCTTTTGTTCCATGTCCAGTTCTAACTTGCTTCCTGACTGCATACAGATTTCTCAAGAGGCAGGTCAGGTGGTCTGGTATTCCCAACTCTTGAAGAATTTTCCACAGTTTATTGTAATCCACACAGTCAAAGGCTTTGGCATAGTCAAGAAAGCAGAAATAGATGTTTTTCTGGAACTCTCCGGCATTTTCAATGATCCAGTGGATGTTGGCAATTTGATCTCTGGTTCCTCTGCCTTTTCTAAAACCAGCTTGAACATCTGGAAGCTCACGGTTCACATATTGTTGAATCCTGGCTTGGAGAATTTTGAGCATCACTTTACTAGCATGTGAGATGAGCACAATTGTGCAGTAGTTCGAGTATTCTTTGGCATTGACTTTCTTTGGAACTGGAATGAAAACAGATCTTTTCCAGTCCTGTGGCCACTGCTGAGTTTTCCAAATTTGCTGGCATATTGAATGCAGCACATTCACAGCATCATCTTTTAGGATTTGAAATACCTCACCTGGAATTCCATCACTTCCACTAGCTTTGTTTGTAGTGACACTTCCTAAGGCTCACTTGACTTCACATTCCAATATGTCTGTCTCTAGGTGAGTGATCACACCATCGTGATTATCTGGATCATGAAAATGTTTTTTGTATAGTTCTTCGGTGTATTCTTGCCACCTCTTCTGAATATCTTCTGCTTCTGTTAGGTCCCTACCATTTCTGTCCTTTATTGAGCCCATCTTTGCATGAAATGTTGCCTTGGCATCTCTAATTTTCTTGAAGAGATCGCTAGTCTTTCCCATTCTATTGTTTTCCTCTATTTCTTTGCATTGATCGCTGAGGAGGCTTTCTTATCTCTTCTTGCTATTCTTTGGAACTCTGCCTTCAAATGGGTGTATCTTTCCCTTTCTCCTTTGCTTTTTGCTTCCCTTCTTTCACAGCTATTTGTAAGGCCTCCTCAGATAGCCATTTTGCCTTTTTGCATTTCTTTTTCTTGGGGATGGTTTTGATCCCTGTCTCCTGTATAGTGTCACAAACCTCTGTCCATAGTTCATCAGGCACTCTGTCTATCAGATCTAATCCCATAAATTTATTTCTCACCTCCACTGTATAATCGTTAGGGATTTGATTTAGGTCATACCTGAATGGTGTAGTGGTTTTTCCTACTTTTTTCAATATAAGTCTGAATTTGGCAATAAGGAGTTCATGATCTGAGCCACAGTCAGCTCCCAGTTTTGGTTTTGCTGACTGTATAGTGCTTCTCCCTCTTTAGTTGCAAAGAATATAATCAATCTGATTTCAGTGTTGACCATTTGGTGATGTCCATGTGTAAAGTGTTCTCTTGTGTTGTGAAGAGGCTGTTTACTATGACCAGTGCATTCTCTTGGCAAAACTCTATTAGCCTTTGCCCTGCTGTATACTGTCACCCTGCTTATTTAATTTATACGCAGAGTACATCATGAGAAACGCTGGGCTGGAAGAAGCACAAGCTGGAATCAAGATTGCCGGGAGAAATATCAATGACCTCAGATATGCAGATGACACCATCCTTATGGCAAAAGCCTCTTGATGAAAGTGAAAGTGGAGAGTGAAAAAGTTGGCTTAAAGCTCAACATTCAGAAAACAAAGATCATGGCATCCGTCCCATCACTTCATGGCAAATAGATGGGGAAACAGTGGAAATAGTGTCAGACTTTATTTTTGGGGGCTCCAAAATCACTGCAGATGGCGACTGCAGCCATGAAATTAAAAGACGCTTACTGCTTGGAAGGAAAGTTATGACCAACCTAGATAGCATATTGAAAAGACATTACTTTGCCAACAAAGGTCCGTCTAGTCCAGGCTATGGTTTTTCCAGTGGTCGTGTATGGATGTGAGAGTTGGACTGTGAAGAAAGCTGAGCACTGAAGAATTGATGCTTTTGAACTGTGGTGCTGGAAAAGACTTTTGAGAGTCCCTTGGACTGCAAGGAGATCCAGCCAGTCCATTCTGAAGGAGATCAGCCTGGGATTTCTTTGGAAGGAATGATGCTAAAGCTGAAACTCCAGTACTTTGGCCACCTCATGCGAAGGGTTGACTCATTGGAAAAGACTCTGATGCTGGGAGGGATTGGGGGCAGGAGGAGAAGGGACGACAGAGGATGAGATGGCTGGATAGCATCACTGACTCGATGGACGTGAGTCTAGTGAACTCCGGGAGTTGGTGATGGACAGGGAGGCCTGGCGTGCTGCGATTCATGGGGTCGCAAAGAGTCGGACACGACTGAGTGACTGAACTGAACTGAACTGAACTGCTTCATTCTGTACTCCAAGACCAAATTTGCCTGTTACTCCAGGTGTTTCTTGGCTTCCTACTGTTGCATTCTATAATGAAAAGGACATCTTTTTTGGGTGTTAGTTCTAGAAGGTCTTGTAGGTCTTCATAGAACCGTTCAACTTCAGCTTGTTCAGCATTACTGGTCATAGACTTGGATTACCATGATATTGAATAGTTTGCCTTGAAAACAGAGAAAAGGTAGTGCATTTCTCTAAATCTCTCAAAACCATAAGTAATTTCAGATTGGAGAACATATAGCTTTTCTATTATTAAGTAAGTGTTTGGATAATGCTTCCTGATATATTTCATGGTATCATTCATACAAATAATATGCACATCACCTATTATTAACTATAGTAGCATCTCATGAATAATTTGTGCAACTTTTATCATTTTTTAAAATAAAGACTTTAAGAATAGCTTTCTAAAATATTGCAACTAGTATGAAATCAATTAAGGTGAAACACATCTAAGGAATATTATCCAAATGTAAGATATTTTTTGAGTTGAACATTTTTTAAAGTAGCTTCATAATGATAAATAAAAATTAAGTAATGAACTGTGATTCTATGAACATTTAGGCAAAGTCTCTTAGAATAAGCTGGGCCCTGGGCAACTCTTTCTAATTTGCTAAAGATGATACACTCAAGTTACAGTAAGTCAATTAGAATTTCCTGTAAATGCAGTGAACATTCTGGATCTGCTTAGACAAATCTGCATAATCCATTTAAAATTTATTTTGGTTCATTTTCCCCCCAGGACTAACAAAAAAATTTGTCTTCCCCCCAGATCAGTAAATCCTGCATATTAAATTCAGTCTTTTAGGCTCAATTATTATACACAACATACCAGAAAGTTCTGCTTTTAAATTTATAAAAATTTATAAACACCTATAATTAAAGAGAAGTAAAAATGATTTATTAGATAATCAAGCCATTCCTATGCCCAGATTGCAAAATTCTGAAATCCCTAGGTAGAATGCATAAACCTTTCATCTTCACCATAAGGCCATTAACATTTAAAAATTGGCAAGGTTGGCATTTCCTGTAGTAAATAACTTCTTATAATGCTACCATCCACACATCAATGCCAGTGGCTCATGTTCTAACCTGACCTGCCTGCTTATTGAAATCGTTGAATATTACTTTTAAGATTGTTCTTTTTGTCCGGAATAGAAGTTGGAGGAAAATCCTTAGAGTACAATATTAATACTGTGCTGATGATTAGTGTAGCTTTAAGAGCCCATAAATTAGAAGTTCAAGTCATGAATACTGCAAACACTCCTCCAACACAAAAACTACTAAAAACTCAGAGGGCCATAATGAGAGAGTTGAGAAGGGGTAGTTTTTAAAATGTATATATTATTCATTTCTCTCTCTTTTTTTTTTTAATAACAAATGACTATGCAAAGGAAATAAGCTGTCAAAGAAAAGTTACAGTAAAGTAATCATGGAGCTGGGACTAAATCAGGAACAAGAAAAACATTTATTAGTACTAAAAAGTTTGCCCGCAACAGATAGAGCAGTGGCCAGAATGTGGGAGCTCTGGCTTGCTTCCTCAGTTCCTGGGGGATGTCAAGCATTTAACTTGCTGCTTCTAGAAAACATTCTAAGTTATTTGTCGACAGGAGTGAAAATTGGCAATAAAGTTATACTGATATTAGATACCTCAAACAGTTCTTCAAAAATTTCTCAGCAGCCAATAGTCTCAATTTACTTCATCTAGTAAAACTGTTAGTTTCTGCATTAGGGACCTTATTTTCATTTGAAAACATCTCCTTTGGTATTAAGCATGTATGATGATTTTATGCCTGAGAACTTTTTCCTCTTGATGCCATCTCCATTTAGGAAAATATGGTTGAACAGGTACATGTCATACCTTAGGAGAAATACCCAGCTGGCTGATTAGAATATAGTAGGTACGAGTAGGATGCATTGGTCTTTTCATCTTTTTCAGCGACACATTTTGCAGGGACAGAGTCAAAAGGTTGGGGATTTGTGCAAGCTCACTTCCAGTGTACTGAACTCTGCCTATAAACATTCCCATTTATCCTCAGCAGGGATGCCCACTGACCTAATGCTTGCATCCTGTTACACACTTCTCTAAGACACTCCAAACACAGATGGATGGTCTTTAAGCTCATTCCTTCACTTTCACCCCACAGGCACAGTGACCTTATAGGCTTGCTGCCAGTGACTGCCCTGTTAAGATGAAATCTGTCACTTTTGCAATAATGTTCAGATGGCCTATAAACTCCTAATTTATGTTTTTTAAGTTAAAAGTCAAAATTAAGAATTATCTGTTTCCAATCACGGTTGGTGTGCCGTGCTTAGTTGCTCAATCATGTCAGACTCTTTGCAACTCCATGGACTATAGCCCGCCAAACTGCTCTCCCCATGGGAATTCTCCAGGCAAGAATACTGGAGTGGGTTGCCATGCTCTCCTCCAGGGGATCTTTGCAACCCAGGGATTGAACCCAGGTCTCCCACCTCTTTACTGTCTGAGCCACCAGGGAAGCCCGTGGTTGGTAGGACATAATTTTTAAAAATGCATTCCCTCACTATGGAGGGGTATTTAATCTTAGGGAAGCAAGACTGAGGGAAAGAGTGAATTCAAGCAAAAAGGAAAGGCAACCAAGACCAGATGGTGAATCATTAAGATGGCCTTGGCTTCCCAGAAGAACACAGAGCAGTCACCCAGTCCCTCATAAGCCATAGTGGATGGCTATCAATAAGAACAGCCCATCAAGGGCAACAGTAGCAACACTTCATCTGCTGGTTCATTTCCCTCTCCTGTCACTTACTGGCCAAAGTTCTCCCCATGCGCTATTATCTTCCTGCATATTTGGGTTACAGTACAAAGCCCTTCCTGGAAGCTACTGGGAAAGCCAGAGCTCTGTGGGTCCAGACCTGAGGCTGGAACTGCTGTGGTTTCCACCACAGCAAGCACAATGCAGTTCACACAGTAAATAGTCCAGCTTTTTTCCCCAGAGGAAGGAAGACCAGAACCCTAAAACCATAAGATCAGGAGCCTCCACTGAGGGCTTTCCACTAATAGAACACAAGGTAACCAACTGACACCCACAGAAAAAGGTGTAGGTACGCTGAGCATGTAAGAGGAAACATATACCCTGGGTTTCATACTGTCACCCACAGATCCATAGAAAGAATACAGGGTGCTTTCTCACAGATAGAAAAGTTTGGTCAAAAATACCTTTCAAGGTATCTTTGAGCAGCAAAATATCATCGTGATTAATTGTAACCAGAGCTAACTACCATATTGTTTAGCCAATTAAAATCCTAAAATACGGAGAACTGCAGTAAGATGTCAACAGTCTTCTTGACTTTAGAATTTTTGACATCCAGAACTTCTTCCACTCATCTAGTGAATCCAAGCCAAGTCTGTTTCTGACGGCTGTGGGGTATGGCTGCTTGGAAGCAAGGGATGGAGGCAAGTGACTTCTGCTACAGTACTATTTAATAAATGGTGCAGACGTTGAACCCTAAAGCAGCAGGTAACACTCAGCATAAAGTGTTCCACCAGCTGATATCATGAATTGGTCCTTCTCTCTTACAATTTTTTTTTGCTTCAAAGCCTCTCCCAGGTTTGGCTGGGCCAACAACCAGTTGTGTTGTGCACCCCTGATCACTTCTCCAGCTCTCCTACCAGTTAGGTACTGACCCCTGCCTTCTTCGGCAAAAATGCACTTGCCCTTAACCTCTGGTTGATGTCAGCAGCTCACTGTTGTGTCTTATCAGCATGTTTTCCCTAGCTTTCTGCCAAAATCAATTCTTTGTGCAATTAGGAACTTAATACCTAATTTTAAATAATGGCAGAAAAGTAGCTTCAGTGTCGGTGACGGCAATGGAAATGGCACTGAAAGTGTTTGCTTCTTTATGTGTCTTGGCTTAAAAATCTCCTTGGTGGCAGGAATGCTTTCTTGCTCAGCTGTGCTTTCTCACTCAGTGCTGAAGCCAGAACCTACCATATTGGAACTACTCAATACTTGTTAAATACATGAATGGCACAGACAAGATGGAGAAGAGTAGCCTTTAAAAGCACGAACTTAGAAGAGTGGGAAGAAAATTCACATTTTCATTGTAATGTTATGTGGAATATTACATAAAATACAGCATGTGACTATGTGAATAAGTACCTTGAAAACTACACATTAACATGGAAATTTGGTTTAAGGAGCAAGTAATCACAAATAAATACATGCATACATATAGTGATAGGTAAGACAGGACATTAAAAAAAAAAAAAGTATCCAAATATAAACAATAAGTATCTGAGGCCAGTTGGATTACAGGCAATTTTTATTGTATTCTTCATATTTTTCAGATTTTCTAAAATGCTGCTAAGTCACTTCAGTCGTGTCCGACTCTGTGTGACCCCATAGACAGCAGCCCACCGGGCTCCCCTGTGCCTGGGATTCTCCAGGTAAGAACACTGGAGTGGGTTGCCATTTCCTTCTCCAGTGCATGAAAGTGAAAAGTGAAGTGAAGTCGCTCAGTTGTGTCCGACTCTTGGTGACCCCATGGACTGCAGCCCACCAGGCTCCTCCATCTATGGGATTTTCCAGGCAAGAGTACTGGAGTGGGGTGCCATCGAATATGTATTAATTATAATTTATAATCTTAAAAGTGATGCTATAAAAAGTCTGCCCCAAATTCAACAGAAAATAAAGGATAGGGAAGTAGAATAAGAAATAGATATTTTATAATTTATCAAAATATAAAAACTGTACCTCTTAGAGTACCACAAATCAATAGCATAACAAATATGACAAAATAATGCACTGGACCCTAGGGTGAGGCAGAGTAAATTCTTTGCCTCAAATATGCTTCTGCTATATGGTTTTCTAACATCCCAAGGACTGTATCACAAGATTACTGAGGATAGAAGAGAGTCCTCAAAGACTCCCAGAATGAGGATTGTGGAGAATAGTACAGGATGCTCAGTCACTGCTCATGATACACCCCTAGGTAGAAAGTAATTCAGCCTACCTAAACACAGACCTGCTGTTCCAGTGATAGAAAGCCATGTTGTGATCCTTGTCCTAAAATTCTTGCTTTGTGTAAATATTTGAAACCTTCTCCTTTTTTTCAAATCTTAACACAGAGCACAAACCAAACAAGAGGATGAGAAGGACTGTAGAATAGGCTACCTGACTTTATATGGGTAGTTCTCCACAGAAGTCGATTTTAACCCCAGGGGACATTTTTGGTTGTTAAATCTGGGGAGGAGGACAGGTGCTATGGGCATTTCATGCATAGAGGCTCAACATCCTACAGTGTACAGGACAGCTCCCGGGACAGAATTACTTGATTTAAAACATAATACTACACAGACACCAGACACTACTGCCATCACAACTACTGCTCTCAGGGACACACCATGCTTCCTGGATCCAGAATGGTGAGAAGACAAATGGGGTGTCCTTCACTCTAACCTGAAATCATAAGCTCGTGATTACTCATTGCAGCATCTCTACAGAAAACTCAAGACTTTTCTGCGGGGGCCTGAAGGCAGAGAGAACAGAACTTAGGAACTTTAGCCCAACCTAAATCAATAGCTGCTGGGGAAGGAAGGCCCTACTGTTACAACTTTGCACCATCAAAGGATGATAGAATGGAGACGAATGAGTTACTGTCCTATAACTAAAAGATATTATATTTATATTCAAATGCCATCAGTGTTCTCAGAGGATCTTTTATCATTCCTGGCTTTGTCATTCTGACTGATCACTCAATTGGCTGACTTCAGTTTTCAAGATATTTTTCTTCCAACAAGAGCTCATAGAATTATATTTCTTGATTTCTTTCATATTTGATAATGTCTCTCTGTAACCATTCCTTTCTTCAGTATTCTTGCCTTGAGAACTCCATGAACAGTATGAAAAGGCAAAAAGATAGGACACTGAATGATGAACTTCCCAGGTCGTTAGGTGCCCAATATGCTATTGGAGATCACTGGAGAAATAATTCCAAAAACAATGAAGGGATAGAGCCAAAGCAGAAACCACACCCAGCTGTGGATGTGACTAGTGATAGAAGCAAGGTCCAATGCTGTAAAGAGCAATATTACATAGGAACCTGGAATGTTAGGTCCATGAATCAAGGCAAATTGGAAGTGGTCAAACAGGAGATGACAAGAGTGAACATCGACGTTCTAGGAATCAGTGAACTAAGATGGACTGGAATGGGTGACTTCACCTCAGATGACCATTATATCTACTACTGTGGGCAGGAATCCCTTAGAAGTGGAGTAGCCATCACAGTCAACAAAAGAGTCTGAAATGCAGTACTTGAATGCAATCTCAAAAAAAAAGAATGATCTCTGTTCATTTCCAAGGCAAATCATTCAATATCATGGTAATCCAAGTCTATGCCGCAACCACTAATGCTAAAGAAGCTGAAGTTGAAGAGTTCTATGAAGACCTACAAGACCTTCTAGAATTAACACCCCAAAGATGTCCTTTTCATTATAGGGGACTGGAATGCAAAAGTAGGAAGTCAAGAAACATTTGGAGTAACAGTCAAACTTGACCTTGGAGTACACAATGAAGCAGGGCAAAGGCTAATAGAGTTTTGCCAAGAAAATGCACTGGTCATAGCAAACAGCCTCTTCCAAGAACATAAGAGAAGACTCTACACATGGACATCACCAGATGGTCAACACCGAAATCAGATTGATTATACTCTTTGCCGCCAAAGATGGAGAAGCTCTATACAGTCAGCAAAAACAAGACCGGAAGCTGACTGTGGATCAGATCATGAACTTCTTATTGCCAAATTCAGACTGAAATAAAAAGAAAGTGGAGAAAACCACTAGACCATTCAGGTATGATCTAAATCAAATCCTTTATGATTATACAGTGGAAGTGAGAAATAGATTTAAGGGACTAGATCTGATACAATGCCTGAGGAACTATGGACAGAGGTTCATGACATTGTACAGGAGGCAGGGATCAAGACCATCCCCAAGAAAAAGAAATGCAAAAAGGCAAAATGGCTGTCTGAGGAGGCCTTACAAATAGCTGTGAAAAGAAGGGAGTGAAAAGCAAAGGAGAAAAGGAAAGATATACCCATTTGACTGCAGAGTTCCAAAGAATAGCAAGGAGAGATAAGAAAGCCTTCCTTAGTGATCAATGCAAAGAAACAGAGGAAAACAATAGAATGGGAAACCCTAGAGATCTCTACAAGAAAATTAGAGATGCCAAGGGAACATTTCATGTAAAGATGGGCTCAATAAAGGACAGAAATGGTAGGGACCTAACAGAAGCAGAAGATATTCAGAAGAGGTGGCAAGAATACACCGAAGAACTATACAAAAAAGATCTTCATGACCCAGATAATCACAATGGTGTGATCACTCACCTAGAGCCAGACATGTTGGAATGTGAAGTCTAGTGAGCCTTAGGAAGCATCACTACAAACAAAGCTAGTGAAAGTGATGGAATTCCAGTTGAGCTACTTCAAATCCTAAAAGATGATGCTGTGAATGTGCTGCACTCAATATGTCAGCAAATTTGGAAAACTCAGCAGTGGCCACAGGACTGGAAAACGTCCATTTTCATTCCAATCCCAAAGAAAGGCAATGCCAAAGAGTGCTCAAACTACCACACAATTGCCCTCATCTCACACACTAGTAAAGCGATGCTCAAAATTCTCCAAGCCAGGATTCAGCAATACGTGAACCGTGAGCTTCCAGATATTCAAGCTGGTTTTAGAAAAGGCAGAGGAATCAGAGATCAAATTGCCATCATCTGCTGGATCATTGAAAAAGCAAGAGAGTTCCAGAAAAATAACTATTTCTGCTTTATTGACTATACCAAAGCCTTTGACTGTGTGGATCACAATAAACTGTGGAAAATTCTTCAAGAGTTGGGAATACCAGACCACTTGACCTGCCTCTTGAGAAACCTGTGTGCAGTTCAAGGAGCAACATTTAGAACTAGACATGGAACAACAGACTGGTTCCAAATAGGAAAAGGAGTATGTCAAGGCTGTATACTGTCACCCTGCTTATTTAACTTCTATGCAGAGTACATCATGAGAAACACTAGGCTGGAGAAAGCACAATATGGAATCACGATTGCCTGGAGAAATATCAATATCCTCAGATATGCAGATGACACCACCCTTATGGCAGAAAGTGAAGAGGAACTAAAGAGCCTCTTGATGAAAGTGAAAGAGGAGAATGAAAAAGTTGGCTTAAAGCTCAACATTCAGAAAACTAAGATCATGGCATCTGGTCCTATCACTTCATGGCAAATAGATGGGGAAACAGTGGAAACAGTGGCTGACTTTATTTTTTGGTGCTCCAAAATCACAGCAGATGGTGATTGCAGCCATGAAATTAAGAGACACTTACTCCTTGGAAGAAAAGTTATGACCAACCTAGACAGCATATTAAAAAGCTGAGCCATTACTTTGTCAACAAAGGTCCATCTAGTCAAGGCTGTGGTTTTTCCAGTGGTTATGTATGGATGTGAGATTTGGATTATAAAGAAATCTGAGCGCTGAAGAATTGATGCTTTTGAACTGTGATGTTGGAGAAGACTCTTGAGAGTCCCTTGGACTGCAAGGAGATCCAACCAGTCCATCCTAAAGGAGATCAGTCCTGGGTGTTCATTGGTAGGACTGATACTGAAGCTGAAACTCCAATACTTTGGCCACCTGATTCAAAGAGCTGACTCATTGGAAAAGACCCTGATGCTGGGAAAGATTGAGAACAGGAGGAGAAGGGGATGAAAGAGGATGAGATGGTTGGATGGCATCACCAACTCAATGGACATGGGTTTGGGTGGACTCCAGGAGTTGGTGATGGACAGGGAGACCTGGTGTGCTGCGATTCATGGGGTCACAAAGAGTCGGACACGACTGAACTGAACTGAACTAAACTGAACTCTGTAACCATTAGAAATAAAAGCAACTTTGCCAGGTAATGTTTCCTTGGGTGGTACTCTCTCTGTATCAAAACACTGTAGACATTTCTTTATGTTCAGGCATTGGACATTACTGTATTCCAATGGAACGGTTGAGGCCAGCCTGATTTCTTACCCTAGTACATTTTTTTAATGTTTATACATAGAAACCAGAAACCATAGAACACAGTGAATGTGTTCATGGATCAGTGTGTCAATGTGTGCTTGTTGATCTGCAGGTGTAGTTCTTTCTTCATTTTAGGCTTTTTCCCCCCCTTTTGGAGGAATAGCCACTTCAGAGAGATCAGCTCTTCTCATGTCAGCTATTTTAGTCTTATTCATCTGCTAGCATTCTTATTGTTTTGCTGTCATCAGAATCCATTATGATTATGTCTAGTCTTTCCTCTATGTCAATAATTTGATTTTCAGTGTTGATCTCTCCCTTAGTATTTCTAATTACTGTATCTGTTCTGTAATGACTCTGTTTTAGTAGATTTCTTTCCTTGGGTCTGCCAAGTACTTTTCTGTTTATATAAACAACAACATATGAAAAACGCTGGACTCAACCAGTTACAACCATGAAAAAAGTTGGTCTAGATGCTCCCACTGTCTCTCCTGACCTGGACTGCATGCCGATCCTTTCTGCTTCTTACCTGAGCTGCTGGAAAAGTCCCTTAGTTTCTCCTAGCTTTTTCAATTCATAGAGCGATCTCATTTCAGTAAGTAAAGTCCAGTCCAAGGTACATTAAAACCATTATAATTAGGGAACACAGAGAGAGGGGTTGGCTTCTCTTGTTCCCGTGCTCACCCTTCCAGAGCTTCTTCTGCAAACTGCTCTCTGAGGCCTGGAGAATCTAATCCAAGAAGCATGCCGTGGTTTAGCAGCTGAGCCTGGGGCATTCTCCAGTTGAGAGCTTCTGACTAGAGTTCCCATGACACTAGCTCTGCCTGTTGTCCAGCTGGCCGGCCACTTTCAACTTCCATTCTAGCCCAGGACTTCCTACCATTCACCTCTGTCTGGGGTCCCTTCCTTAAAGTTCTCCTGGGTGGTGTCTCTTTCTCAGTGCCTCTGTAAAACCATACACTGTGTTTTATTCTTCCCTCTTTGAAGTAAGTGTTAGTCGCTCAGTTGTGCCCGACTCTTTGCAACCCCATGGATTGCAGCCCACCAGGCTCCTCTGTCTGTGAGATTTTCCAGGCAAGGATACTGGAGTGGGTTGCCATTTCCTTCTCCAGGGGATCTTCCCAACCCAGGGATCGAACCCGGGTCTCCTGCACTGCAGGCAGAGTCTTGACTGACTGAGCTACAAGGGAAGCCCACAGGTCTAATTAAAAGAAAAGATGGATACCACACTTTTGGCATTCCCGTTTTCTCCCACCTTGGGTTTAGATGAAAGGGCACACATCCTTCCTGTCCCTGGAGGGGCGATGGTGTGAAAACAAAAGGGTGCAGCACACCCGCACTTTTCTTCATTCTTCCCTTCAACCTTAACTGCCAGAGGTGGTTATTCTTAAAATTCGGAAAATCAGGTTTGCCATTGTTCTAAAGTTGTACCCAGGATTTAATTAAGAGTGGTCTGACAGAGTGACAACACAGAGAGGCCAATGCCAGGAAAGGAAGAATTTAGGACTCACATTTCACGTGAGAAGGGGACATACCACACTACAAAAGGCCAAAAGAGCACTGAGGTGGTCAGGAGGCAGAAGACAGACAGGGCCAAGGGGAAAGTCTTGGCCAGAGCCTGTATTTGCATTTTCTACAGGAAAGGCAAGGTAGTACACAGTCAACAGCTTAGGGTTGGCAAAGTTTGAATCATTCCAGGGGACTGTGGGGCATAGGGATGGTCCTTGGCTCTGGGATGGTTTAGAGCAGGGGGAATCTTGGCATGGTTTTAAGAACTAGATAAATGAGGTGGTTGGGGCAATAGACTTGGGATTGGTGGGTTTGCACCAATGAGAAATGTGCTCCTGGTCGAGCCCCCGCTGTCTCTAAGAATTGATCAGCCCTAAGAGTCGGACACGACTGAGCGACTTCACTTTCACTTTTCACTTTCATGCATTGGAGAAGGAAATGGCAACCTACTCCAGGGTTCTTGCCTGGAGAATCCTAGGGACGGGGGAGCCTGGTGGGCTGCCGTGTCTGGGGTCGCACAGAGTCGGACACGACTGAAGCAACTTAGCAGCAGCAGCAGCAGAGAAGTGTATATCTCCCTGGATCTATAAGGCTCCCAGATGCCAGAGCATCAAGAATACAAAACATAAGAAAATAAAGTTACTTCAATTGGCCCTGCAACAAATGGATTCCAAACAGACAAATATACAATCTAAGAGAACACCGAACAGCCAAGTCTCAGCAAGTCTGGCTTTGGTAATCTAGCTCACACTTCAGATTATGGACTAAAATCAAAATTTTAGTTGATAAGACTTCAAACATTTCAGGAGGTGAGGATCCCCAATGTGAGGAACATCTCCTCACTGTGAACAGTGAAAATCAAGGTGCCTTGCCCTCCTCTGGCCTCTGAAGAATCGACAGTTTTTCCCAAGTATATGAATTTTAAGTGAAGCAATTCAAAACCGGAACTCAGTGCAGCTCTTTCATCACATTTGAGGGGACCTGAAATGATTGGTCATTTGTCCATGCCTCCTAAGAAGCTGACATTGGTTTCCGTCCTTTACTGAGGCTTGGATAGGACCTATTCTCTTGACTTTTTGAATTATACCTTATCTTTCTAAAAAGTGTTTTTTTAACCCAAGTTAGTCAGAGTCCATTTCTATTGATTTCTATCAAATATATGTGATATCAAGTGTTAATATTTAACAGAAGCAAAGGCGGGGTGGGGGGAAGTTTTGAATGGTAATTCAACAGTGTTGATTTCACAGTCAAGTTGTGTTTCTGTGTTTCTGTGACATATTGGATACTAAGAATCACAGATCGATGACATTAATATCTTAGTAAAGTACAATCCTTCATTTTGCCACACTCAGGGAAGAATTCATTTTGTTTGGGAGAAGTTGGTAAAAGAAAATAACTAATAAAAACTCAGCGTTTCTTTATAGTGATTTAGGTTTTTGCTGAATTTGAAATTTTTATGCCAATACTTCTTGGGTCACTGATTTAGAAAAATTAAAGACATAAATCATATGAAAGCTATAATTGCCAGGGTGGTTTGGTTTTCACCTTATATTTATAAAATCTATTTGTTTTGCTGTATTTTATTGTCTTTACCTGATTTTGTTTTTATGCTAAAACAGTTTCTTCCTTGGGATATCTATTTATCTAGGTGCTGCTTAGACACTGTATTGAATCATAGTTGCGGCATGCAGGGCTTTTCCTGTTTGCCAAATAGTGCTAACATCTTTAAAAGGAAGCCAATTTTTCTGTGGTAGCATTCATGACATTATCAGTCCATGGAGAAGTCCTTTGGGAGACATCTTGGATAATAAGTACCTAGCCAGCATATTACAATGTAGAATTTTCCTTTTAAGAGATTTGTTTCATAATTAATGGTAATTAAAAATAATAGCTACTTTATTAATTTTGGAACATTTATTAAATACTACATAATGATAAAAATTTAATTTATTTTTCATAGTAATCATATGATTTAGGAATTCATCATGCTGAATTTACAGATAAGGGACATGAAACTTAGGGACTGTAGGCAATGCTTCAGCATCACACAGAGATAAAACTAGGATTTGAAACCAAATCTGCATGACTCAAAACTCATTGCTTCCAACAACTCTAGCATTTTGGCTCCTCCTCAACTTTCCATTTACCTCCTAAATGATTCAAAATGTGTGTATATTCATATTTTACACTTTCAACAAAATGAAAGCACACATTTTTCTATGAGTTAGCACAGAGAATCCAAAAATCTCAGCTGGGTGTTGACTCTCTCAGTACTGTGGGCCATCCAGCCAATTTCAGAGTGGTTGGTTATACATTTATGGTGGACACTCTTAAGTTTTTATTAAATCAGTAAATGAAGGGGTAGTGTTGAATAATCGCTTTGGGAACAACTCTCACGAAAGTATGTTTTCCAAGCATCTGTGAATTTGAACCATTGCTCCACCCACTGTCTCCTGTAGGGCAACAGGTGGGAGATTCCAATGAATAAGACTGACCTTTTTCTTGACTGAATCATATTCATAGAAGAAAAGAAAGTTAAATGATAGAACTTGAGATCTGAGAAGATGCTCAACACAGTCCATCCTTTCATTTTCCATATGATGAAACTAAATCATATTCAATCAATGATATACCTTCTTAGCAATTTGTTCAGTTCAGTTCAGTTGCTAAGTCGTGTCTGACTCTTTGCAACCCCATGGACTGTGGTACACCAGGCCTCCCTGTCCATCACCAACTCCCAGAGCTGACTCAAACTCATGTGCATCGAGCTGGTGATGCCATACAACCATCTCATCCTCTGTTGTCCCCTTCTCCTCTCACCTTCAATCTTTTCCAGCATCAGGGTCTTTTTAAATGAGTCAGTTCTTCACATCAGGTAGCCAAAGTATTGGAGTTTCAGCTTCAGCATCAGACCTTCCAATGAATATTCAGGACTGATTTCCTTTAGGATTAAATGGTTGGATATCCTTACAGTCCAAGGGACTCTCAAGAGTCTTCTCCAACACCACAGTTCAAAAGCATCAATTCTTCAGTGCTCAGTTTTCTTTATAGTCCACTCTTACATCCATATATGACTACTGGGAAAACCATAGCTTTGACTAGACAGACCTTTTTTGGCAAAGTAATGTCTCTGCTTTTTAATACGCTGTCTATATTGGTCATAGCTTTTCTTCCAAGGAGCAAGCGTCTTGTAATTTCATGGCTGCAGTTACCATTTGCAGTGATTTGGAGCCCAAAAAAGTCTCTCACTGTTTCCATTGTAGCAATTTGTAGATGCTTTTGTTTCTACTAATGTCCATATATTTGTGTATTTATAAACGTGACATGATGGAATACACTAATCAGTGTATTCCATGGACTCTGAACTCTGAACACTTGGACTGCAATTCTGGCTTTGTCGCTTATGAGTTGTATATCCTCAGAGCATTTACTCTAACTGTTCTGCACGTAATAACTTTTATATAAGCTATTAAATTACTATAATTAATAAATATTAGCTATTACTTTTATTTTGTCCATACATTCACGTATGTATCAACTTGTAAGAGAGCATTTGATACTGGGAAAAGCACAATCATAAAATGACTTCCAAAAAGATTCAGTATAATACGTAATAATGTATTGGCATTGGCGTTTGACTCAGACATCAGTTAGCTCAAGCTAATTTTTACTATCATGCAAAACAATGCCAAAATCTCATTGGTTTGCAATAGTGACTTAGCAGCAGCAGCAGCAGCAGAGTTTAAGTTCTGGGTCGCACTTCACACTGATGTTGGTAGAAGTAAGGCTGGGCTGAACAGAATCTCAAGTATGCTTCATCTTTGAAGGAGGAGCTCATGTCTGGGACTTGGCCAGTTTCATGGAGGAGAAGAGGGAGCACTGGAGGATCAATGACTTTTATAATTTCAACTTGAAAACAATATATATCACTTCCACATGTATTTCACTTACCAAAGTAAGTCACAAGGCCTAACCTAACCTAAAAGAATCAGGATTGTAAAATCAGCCCACAAAAAAGAGGAAAAAAAATTTTTGAAGAATACTATTGCTATCATACCTAATAATGAGTAGTGTTTATTAAGCATCTACACTATGCCAAGAATGACTCTATATGCTATTAGATACATTATATCTCACCTCCACAAAATCCAAGTAAGATCATTGTACTTGTTCCTTCTCTATAAATGAGGAAACTTGCACACAATAAAGTTTTATTTATTCAAGCACAAGTCTTGCATTAAGCTCTGTAATGCACTTTGCATTACACCTCACTGTGGATGTGCATTGATGACCAGAAGAGTCAAGACCTTTACCTTCCAGGAACCTGACAGTAGCAGTGGAGATGAGTTAACAAATAATTGTTTGATTGCAATTGTGGTAAGTACTCAAAGTAGAGGTACAGGAGGATGTGAGAATAAATGCAGAAATGAGTCAAGGAAAGTTTCTCTGAGAAAAGAATCTTTGAGCTGATGAATACAAGGCTGTAGGATGAATGTACGAGTGGACTTCTTGTGCATAAGGCCTGAGGAGGAAAATGACACAGACCTGATGTCCCAGCAGTTTTCACATGATTGATTGATGAAAACATATCAGAAGTCACAGGCAGAGGATAAAAGTTCTTTCAAGAAACAGAAAAGAGAGTCATGTGCCATGGAGGTCAGGAGGTTTTGACCCACATTACCTGACTCCAAATCTTCATTTTCCCACTTACCACCTCTACAAGATTTAGGCAATTTATTTAACCACTTATCTCAATTACAAAATGGGGACAGAAGCAATACCTGTTTTGAATTTCGTCAAATGAGCTCATTTTTGTAAGGTACTTGAAACTGTGCCAAGCACACAATCTCTAAGTCGCTTCAGTGGAGTCCAGCTCTTTGTGACCCTATGGACTGTAGCTTACCTGGCTTGCTGTCTATGGGATTCCTCCGGGCAAGAATACCAGAGTGGGTTGCCATTTCCTCAATAAATCTTAAGTTTCCATCTTGTTGCTATTGAAGCACACAGAAAGGGAAACACGGTGGCATATTGGTTAAGCAATCAGGTGTCAAAGTGGCCAGATAGGACAATGAGCCCAAATGAGAACAACTATCATGGCTTCAGTCACTCACTATGATAGTGCAACTGAGATGCAAAAGAAGGGTGTCAGGCCCCCATAGTTCTCCTGCCCCTCAAGGAATTGTAGTAGTTGAAGGTCACGTGGACACAATGCACATAGTAGGGGGAATCATTTCATCCTGGAGCCCCAAACAAAGGCTCCTGAATCTTTCTGGATGATGAAGGGAGACAAGAGAGAGGGATTTGTGTGCCAAGTCTGGTGTGGAGAGAGCAACAACCTGCTGGGAAAAAGTCTTGTTATTGGTCTGAGAAATCGTGCATTGAATTTGGCCTGGAACCAGACTTCTTAATATTCATTCAGAGCTATAAATTTTTTCGACTTAAATTTTTCCAGCTGCTTATCATACCATGACTGGAGTAAGAATTGCAGCAGGTCAGCTGGAAGGGTCTGCTTATCAGCCTCATTTTTATTTGTGTATTTCAATAGGCCTCTGGCTCATCTCAGTGATTTTGGAGACTGACTTTTGAGCATGTGGAAGTCGTAAGAACCTTGCACCTAGCTCGGTATCGTGCACGATGAATTCCCCCGGTATACCAGCCCCCTAGTAGTCTGGGGCTTCAGATCCTCTAGAGGCAAATCCTGCAACTTGTTGCAATAAAGCAAAAAAGACCAGTTATGACTGAAGTAAAATTAAATGGAAGCTCAAGATGAAGCTGGAAGATAGTAAGGGACCAGATCAAAGTGTAAATGAATCGACCAATGCCATACGGTTAAATCAAGAGGGAGTCAAAACTCATAGCCAAATGTGCCTGGTTCCAAAGCCTTGTTCAGTGTACTGAGTCAGATCAGGAAAAAAAAAATCATTTGAAAAGGATGATGGATGAGCAAACTGTCTCGATATTTCTACAAAGTCGTACCTGGAGCAAAGGGAGGACATGGTGCTATTAAATATAGTTCATTGTTAAGAACAGGGAAAACTTTGCTTAAGATTCTAGAATCAAATTTTGATCTTTTAGTCTTAACAATAGAGAGTGAAACTTGGGGATATCGAGCTGATGGAAGCTGACGGATCAGATGAGCAACCTGAATCCAATAGCCTAACAAGGCAGTGGCACCCCACTCCAGTACTCTTGCCTGGAAAATCCCATGGATGGAGGAGCCTGGTAAGCTGTAGTCCATGGGGTCGCTGAGAGTCAGACACGACTGAGCAATTTCACTTTCACTTTCCATTTTCATGCATTGGAGAACGAAATGGCAACCCACTCCAGTGTTCTTGCCTGGAGAATCCCAGGGACGGGGGAGCCTGGTGGGCTGCCGTCTACGGGGTCGCACAGAGTCGGACACGACTGAAGTGACTTAGCACAGATGTGACTCATACCCTCTCCAGGAATTAGTTTATCCATGTAACACAATGAGGGAAAAAGTAAACCTGAGTCAATGCTCACAAACTTCCATTTGTTAAATATGAGGCAAAATTCTGACAGCCATAAAACAGGGTGAACAGTTGTGTGTTTGTATTAAAATATCTTTGAGATAAGCAATAACCAGCTACCCGAGCAAAGGAACATCTGCGATATTATCGTGCTATTTCTGGCTGAGTCATCTCATGCTGAGAGAAAACACAGAGAAATGGAGATATCATTGTGGTGTTCTTAATTGAGTGAAGAAAGGGCTCTTTTTTCATTCTTGCCAGGGTGGACCCTAGAGATGCAACAAGTATCATTTAAACATAAATTTTTAGCTGATTGCTTTATTTGTCTGCAAAACAGGCATTGCGACCTACTTTAATATATATATATATATATATATATATATATATATATATATATATATATATCTGCCCTGACAATTCCTGGAATAAAATGTGAACGTGCAAAATCTTATAATTAATGAATCTACCTGTAGGTTTTTAGTTTTTGGAAGGACTTCTCTTTTTGACCTCTGGAGAGGAGAATAGTATGTTAGACATATTTGATAATACTGTTTCTCAGATTCTTAATTAATAGGCAAAACCCCCTCCATAACAAGTCCTAATAAGGTGCTAATTTATTCACTAACCCCCTTGAACAGGGATGAGACCAAGAAAGACACTCATTACACTGAATTATATCCTATAGAAAAGCAATGAATTAATGGAATCAAGATTTTGTATTATTTCAGGAAGCCTTAGAAGTAACTTACTGAGGACCTTTCATTATACAGTTGATAAAACTGTATCTACAGAAATGAAATCTCCTGCCAGGTCTATATAATTGTCAGATAAGTTATTGAAAAGTTACAGAAAAACTTTGAGTCTAACATGCCTAGATATAAACACTGAATTTTTGGCCTTGAACAAATTCCATAATCATTCTGATCTTCAGTTTATTCATTTATAAAAGGGGGAAACATTACAGATTCTTCTTTTGTAGGATTCTTGCATAGAATAAATTAGATACTACATTTAAACTGCTAAGGTACAGCACTCTTCTTACAGTCAATACTCAATAAATAGTTATTTTCACCTTGAAGAGAGCTGGAAAAAAGTACAATCCATATAGTCAGTTTACTATATCAAGTTACTTCTGCACATATAGTAAAAAGAGAGAGACAGAGAAAGAGAAAGAAAGAGAGAAGAAGGAAGGAAGAAAGAAAAGAGAGGAAGGAAGGAAGGAAGAAAGAAGAAGAAATCTAGATCTTGGAACAATTCATCAGTTTTTCTGGATAGATTTACCAAGTCCATGAGAAGCACACTACCAGTACACCTAAGACAGAAATCACAAGTTATTTAGCAAGACTTTTTTCAACTCAAGTGATAAAAAGGACAAAGCAAACAACCTGAGGACTGACTGAGTTGAAAGAACTGACTAGATTGATCAGGTGATCCTGTTGCTTAACTTATCTAACCAGTAGGGAGGAAGAGATATTTTTATCCTTATTCCTGACAAAGTAAATCTTACCAGTTGGTTTTGCGGTAGCCATGCCTGATACTCACATCTGATTCACAGAAGTCCTCGGCCTTCCTTAATGCCTATGAAAACAAAGAGCCTAGAGCCCAAGAATCCTTCACACAGGCAAATTCAAAGTCAGACATGCAGACAGAATGTGAACCGAAGTTTAAAGAAAATGATCAGTGTGTTCCTCCATTAGATATATGAATCCTTTAGAAAATTATCTTCAAACAGGGAAATACAAAATAAATAGCTGATGAAACAGAAATTTGCTTGTAAGTAGCACAAACTCAAGTCATCAATTTAAATTTGTGTTCTTTAATAATATAAGCTATAAGTTCGTATAGTACCTTTTATCTATACTTTATTGATCAGATAGCACATCAGACATATAAAACATTAATAAAACAATTCATTAGATATACTGAAGGCTTAGAATGCAACCCTCATATTTAAATATAAACTACTCCATTCTTCAAAATACTCAGCCCCTTTACCAATAAGTTAGTTATCATGATATTTCTGTAAAGTCTGAATGCACTGGTATTCTACCTTCATTTTCTGTGTGGGGAATAATTACTTCCCAGTGTGAATGATATTTATTGGAGCACAATGGAACTGGCACCCCCTGGAGGTGTGCAGCATGATAGCCCTGTATGTTTCCCAGATGCTGGCTTCCTTTTACATATGTCTTTTTTTTCCTGTAAGCCCTTGCTTTGAAATGGACAACATCTTTCTTTTTGCTTCGTATAAGTTCTTATAGGTGTTGATTTCAGCTAACACATGAGAGATATCTGGCCCTTCAAGTTCCAAATACATCAGAGATATCCCTGCTCTTTCCACCAAAAAAAAAAAAAAAAATCAGAATTATGCAACCCTATCAATACATCAACTGAATATCAAGAGTTGACTGAAAATGAGTCATCCCTACATGAAAACCTAAACAACCTTTAAAATATCACAGGACTCATACATCTAGTACATGCAGCCCTATAAGGGATTTATAGTCAGTTACTGGTATCTATAAAAATTTGAACAGAAATTGGCAGGAATATCACCAGCATGCATCCTCTAGACATTGATGGTTTGGTATTAAGTATTACTTTGGATTTTTATAGATACATTATTTAACATCACATAAGAATCTATTTGTCATCTTTAATTATAGTTTATATTAGTGTTTATATTGATTGGTTTTTGATTGACTCTGAATGCTTTGTCCAGGGACAAAAAAAAAAAGTAATTTCAATGACAAATTGCTATTAGATACTTTCTGTGCTGTGCTGTTTAAAATATGCTTTTTAAAAATGCATGCTTTTATGGTAACTGGGCAACCATCATTTTTAAGTGTATCTAACCTCTAGTTATTAGGTTATGTGAGTAAAATAATATGTTTCATATGTAATTTCTAAAATAATTTAGAACTTATACTTGCCAGTTGGTGTTAATGTTTAGAAGGTCTGATTTTCCCAACAGCGGAATTTTTAGTTTACATTATCTTAAAATGTTTGAATTTGCATCTACCCAGTGAAAAAGAAACATGAACTAACACAACATTTTTGCACATACAATTTGGAATTTCAGGGAGATGCTTGTTATAAATCATGGGCCCCTTTCCAGGGCTAATGAAGTAGATGCTATAAATATTATTGTGATGAATTAGTGTTTGGCTTTAAAGATTAATGATGATGATGATGATGATGAAGACGGTGCCATCAATTTTAAAAGTAAGGAAACAGAGTTTGGGGAAGTTAAGAAACATATCCTAACTCACTTTGATACTGAGTAGCAAAACTTAAACCTATGTATGTCCAACACCAAAGCCTATATGTTTGCCAACAGATTTTCAAGATAAACGAAATTTAAATAAAATTTCTAAATGTATACAGATTTAAATGAAACATTCACAGAGAACATGGGTAAGGCAAACAAAGGAGATAATAAAAACATTGAAAGGCTGGGAAAACAGAAAAGGAAGTTTTTTCAAGACACTATAAAGAATTCTTACTGACCCCAACTGTAGTTTCCTGTTGGGTTTCAAGGGTTAACTCAGGCAGCAAGCTCCATATTGGAAAACATCTAGAATGTCAGGTTGAGGAAAGGCCAATAAGCAATATAGTGGTTTCTGATTAAGGATGCTAGTCAGTCTACTTCTCTGGACACCCTCACTTAAGACCACCGTCACCTATCAGCTGGACCACAGCAGCATTCTCAGCAGGCTCACTGCCCTCAGTCTTGCTTTCCCAACATACCTGTCATGCCGTGTTCATAGTACGGTCTTTCCAAAACGAAAATTTCATATCCTTACTCTGTTTAAAACTAATCTTGAACTCCCATGACCCTCAGAATAATGGAACACAGGGTGTTTACCAAGTCTTCCCCAGCCTTTTAAAATCAGACCCCATCCACACCTCACCTCTTTGGTCTCCACCTCTAATGATGCCTTTACACTGATTCCATCTCTACCCAGGCTCCCACTCACCCATCCCACTCTGACACCAGACAAGCAGACCTTCTTTCATTTCTTCTCAAAGTCATGATCTTTTTTCCCCCTTGGCCTTTCCATACCCTGGTCCCTCAGCGTGGACCCCTTTTATATCATCTCTACATATTTCACTGCTAACTCTTATCTAGCCTTCAGATCTCTTCATATCTCTGCTTATACACAATCCGCCTGTACCCCAAATCCACCTGTCTAGGCACATTGCATATCATTCCTCTCATTTATTCTAACATTTATGTCATAATGAGCTTTGTGATTTTCCAAAAATCCCATTAGAGGTACTGTTCCCTCAGGGTGGGTTCAAGCTCTGTCTTATTGACTGGGGAATTCCTAGTGCAGACTACAATGACTGCTAGTAATTGCTCAACAGATATTATTTGTCAAATAAATGAAGATATGGATGGATAAATGAACTATATGGAGGAATATGACAGGACAGATGAGAAAGCGGAGACGTGACAAATGTAACAGTGCAATTTAGTCACCTCAGATACCAGAATCAAGCAGTAATACATTAAAGACCACAGTGTAAGAAAGCACTGTTTAAGGAGGAAAAAAAAAAGTGATCTGTATCTTCTTGTTTCTCTAATAGCGTGTCCATAAAGTCTAGAAACACAATTAATGCTTTATTTCCTTTAGTTCAAAGATTTCTTTAATGATATTATATAACAATAGTGATAAACCCCATTATTTCTAGATTTTAGGGGCACCCATAGACACAAGCATTTTGCAAATGATTTTCACAATCGTTATTGCCCCAATTTCTGCCTGATGTGGGAACAATTTTAGCTCTTTTAGTCAGGGAAAGGGGAGAATCAGTTGGTAGGCAGAGGTTGATCCAGAATGTTTTCTTTATCTGGAGCATGCTACCTGTGGGATGGCCTTTTCTATCTATGAGCTTGTCCTACTTCTTTCTCTAGGGAGTTCTTGTGAGAGGTTGAGGGAAGCACACTATTCAAGAGAATGTCTTCAGTCTCACACAGATTTAGGTTCAAAGCCCAGCAGGGTTAGTGTGACTTTAAAATATTCTAAGTGTCAGTTCTCACACATAGTCCTCCACACTCATATATTTTTGCAACACCCATTCACTGGGAAGTGGCCCTGACATGACCACTATAAAAAGGACCATAAACAAGATGATTTTCCCCAAAGTCTCCTCCTGATTTTCAAAAGTCATCCTTAAAATGAAATTATAAGTTACTCTAGAGTGAATGGACAATATCAGCTTCCTGGTGGCTCAGGAGTAAAGAATCACTTGCCAATGCAGGAGATGAGAGTTTGATCCCTGGGTCAGGAAGATCCCCTGGAGGATGAAATGGCAACCAACTCCACTGTTCTTGCCTTGGAAATCCCACAGACAGAGGAGTCTGGTGGGCTACTGTCCTTGGGGTTGCAAAAGAGTCGGACATGACTTAGCAACTAAACAACAACAACAAAGGGATAATATGGAAGAAAATAAATTGAATAAAAGGCTTGCCTTCTTAGAAATCAGAGTAGTTGTTGACCACAGAACTAGAGGCAAACAGGAAATAAAGATCTAGAAATTTCCAATAGGGAAAGAGAAAATCTTATACATGAAAAAAAGCATTCTAGTATGAATGTTACAAACTCAATATAACCACGTAAGACTATACAGAAATCACTGCTAACTATAGTTATCCTAGTGAGGGGAACAATTTTCACATTAGCTTCACATAGCATTTACATTTGTTACTTTGACAATGAGTGAAAGTGAAAATGAAGTTGCTCTGCTGCTGCTGCTGCTGCTAAGTCGCTTCAGTCGTGTCTGACTCTGTGCGACCCCATAGACAGCAGCCCACCAGGCTCCTCTGTCCCTGGGATTCTCCAGGCAAGAACACTGGAGTGGGTTGCCATTTCCTTCTCCAATGCATGAGAGTGAAAAGTGAAAGTGAAGTCGCTCAGTCCTGTCCGACTCTTCACGACCACATGGACTGCAGCCTACCAGGATCCTCCGTCCATGGGATTTTCCAGGCAAGACTACTGGAGTGGGGTGCCACTGCCTTCTCCGAAAGTTGCTCAGTCGTGTCCAACTCTTTGCAACCCCATGGACTGTAGCCTACCAGGTTCCACTGTCTGTGGGATTTTCCAGGCAAGGATACTAGAGTGGGTTGCCAATTCCTTGATTACCATTATTTAAAACAAATGAAAAGTGCTATGGAGAATTGTTCTGTAAGAGTAGGGACCTCACTCTATTCTTAGCCCTTTTGCTCCAGGCCTAGAAATCTTTCCAGAGTTTTGTATTTCTGCACTTTTGTGGTAGGATAATCCCTTTGAGGCATTATGCTGTATATTAGTTTCTTTAAAAATAACCTTTCTCTATCAAATATTAAATTCTTCAGCTTTTTGTTAATTTTTAGAACATTTCAGAATTGGGGGCTATACTGCCCCTTTTCAAAGGAAAATCACTCTTTGCACATTTTGCAGTTAGAGCAGGAAACACACTCCTCTTCAAATTGCCTTTTTTATTTTTTATTGTTGTGTTACAGCACAACCTTCTGTGTATAGCATACAAATGATAGGTGGTGAAGATATTGCGGAAATGCATGCATAATAAATACAGTTTCATTTCAGTAGTTGGTGAACATTTCATAAAGCAAGAGTAGAAAATGGGACAATTTGAATATTTGGGGAGGCTTCAATATATATTCATTGTGCGTGCATATACATATTTACATACAATTTCAGCACTCTATTTATAAGCAAATAGCCAAAGAGGCAATTATTTGTATGTGGGCCAATATGACACAGTCAATGGTTTGGAAAATATAGGCTAGTTAACTGACTCATTATTGTGAGTAGAAAACGCAAGTAAGGTATATCAGCTCATTTGAAACATAAGCCACTGAAGACAGAGTAATTTCCTGAGAATCAAATTCAAGAGCTATGTTTAGAGATAAGTGTCTCGTTTTTGTAATATTTAAGAGAACAGGGAACTATGAAACATTTTGAAAAAGACATTTTAGAGTAAAACATGGCCGAGTACCTTTCTATAAAAGAAACCAGCAAATCCAACACATTCCTTGTGATTTCACATTTTAATTCCTAGGAATAGGATGTTAGTTGGGCTATGGTTTCTAATGCAGCTAGTCACTTGAATCACAAATGATCATACCTGTGGAAAGTGGTAAAATCAACCTAATGAGCCCTTATGTGAGTGTCAGAGGCCCTGTTGAAGTCACATATTTGAAATTACTCAAAAGACATATCAAGAGGAGACAGACATGCAACAGGACGGGCTGTTTGGTGAGTTAAGGTGTCGTGTGCATGAGACGGATGCAGCCAGTGCTCCATCAAGGCTCATCCTGCTAAAAACAGTGAATGAAAATGACTGATCTACAATTTGCATCCTCTTTTCAGTCCATCAACAGAACATTATTAAAACCAGTCAGCCAAAACCCATTAGGACAGCACTCACGTATAAAACAATGCCCAGGTCCGCTTGTTCTCCATTTTTATGCACTGCTACAGGACTATAAATATTCATCGTAATGTAACTGAAAATTATTGAAGTGAGAAAAAAGAGAAACAGGGAAGCCATTTGCTTCAATTCATAAACAGCATCTGTTGGGAAGTTATTCATAGATTGCTTCAGGGCCTGCCGAGCAGCAAGCCCACGGAAAAGGATGCCATTGCAAGCAAATTGGCACAAACTGCATGGAGATGCTATTAGACATGATTCACTGACAGCCAGGGAGAATGATCAGGCACTGGGTTGTTTTATGTGTTCTTTTATCACTGGGACACAGAACTACCCTCCAGCCAAAGTCTCACACAGTTCAAATTAGAAGAGCAACCTTCTAAGTGTATTAAGGCCTAACTAGTGGCTAGAGAAAGTTAGAAGCAGCAGCTAAACTCCAGGTGATAGAATTTGTTCACCTGCCCACACTTTAGGCACCCTTCAAATCCTGCCTGTACAACCTGGCAGATTTGAATGGCCCTGGTAATGCTGTGTCCATCAAAAATTAAACAGTAAAGAAAATAAGTTTCTCTAATGTTGACACTGATTTTGTGGTGTGTTACCCTGAACAGAATGAAATTGAATGCTTACTACTTACCAAACCAATGTTAAGGAAAAAAAAAATTAGCAAGGAATGTTTTCCAATCTGGCATTAGTAGCACGATGAGTCGTATTTCATTAAAAAATGGATTTATGGCTTTCTAGTCAAAGCCCCAAATTCAGCTCAAAGAAAATAAACACAGCAAGAGCTTTCAAATGTGAAGTGATCATGAATAAAATAGATGGGTTGATTTAGTAACTGTTTATACTTGTATATTGATTTATGTGTTTGTGGTAAAAAGGCATCTTCAAGACAGAGAAAGAAAATATTTATTTCAGATTTGGGGTGTTTTTTGGGCAACATTGAATGTCGTCCATTTCAGGCTGAACTCACTGATCAAGAACCAGACAGAATATGTTTCATCATAAAAGACCCATGTGTATGCACATTCATACACACCTGCACACACAGAGAACCTAAAATCAGATCAAGGCTTTGGATCTGATTATCACTGTATAGAAAAAAAAAAAAAAAACCAACAAACTGGGGACAGGAGAACACATCGGTAATACCATACAAGCGCAACCAGCAAAATCCAAACTATGGAAAACTGCAAGTGACCTGGTTTCCCTAGCAAACAAACCGCAAAGAAAATAAAGGAGGTGGGGAAAGAAAGAGGGAACCTATGGATTAAAAGAGTCTTAAGAGATACATCAAGTAAATGCAATGAGTAGCTCTTGTTTGGATCTTGATTTGAATAAAACAATTCTATATCCTCTCCAATGTATATATATAATCACTAAAATGTATATACATAATCAGGTAAATTGGAATACAGGCTGGATAGTTGATAATTTTAAGAAATTGCTATCAGTATTTTTTGTATTATGGTTTTATTTTTTTTAATTTTATTTTATTTAACTTTACAATATTGTATTGGTTTTGCCATATATCAAAATGAATCTGCCACAGGTATACATGTGTTCCCCATCCTGAACCCTCCTCCCTCCTCCCTCCCCATACCATCCCTCTGGGTCGTCCCAGATGGTTTTATTTTTAACGAGTCCTTCCCTTTTAGAGACATTGTAGTACCGGTTTCAAAATGATTAATTTGGGGATGGAAGGAGCAGGTGGAGTACAGATGAAACAAGAATTTGCCTGGTTGGATCATTACTGAAGCTAGTTATGGAACATGGGAGTTTATCAGCCAATTCTCTCTGCTCCTTGAAACACTCCGTAATAAATTTTCATATTGCTAGAGTTGGCTCACAATAGTCCTGAGAATTGACCATTAAACTTTTTACAAGCCCGTTTTTAAACCAATGGTGGCTTGAATTCAGCCATAGTGGGTATATGGAAATAAGCTAATGCTACAGTCAAGTCTTTTTGTTTCTGAAGAATTAATTGTTGAACATTAACCAGTATGTCATTGCTTATGATCCCAGTGAACTCTTTATGTATGCTGGAAACTTTATCAACAGTAGTACAAGAAGCTGGCTTTTCACCTTAGGTTCTTCTCTGCTCTCCCTCCCCACTGCCACCAGCTTTTTTTTTTTTTTTGCCTCAGATCCCAAGGTGTGGCAACGCATGGCCCCACTCTGAAACATTTCACCTGGTCTCCAATCATTTCTTCCCTGTATAAGCCCTTAGCTTTATCCTTCTGTCAAACTTATCCAATCTATGGCCCGTCTCCTTCAGGTCCTTCTCTGACATAATACAGTGCTCAAATTTCTTCCTAAGTAAGAAGAAACCTGAGTCCTTCAGAAATAATTTTCTTTGGAAATTTCTGATCTCTTAGCAGGCTTCATAATCTTTAGTAATTCTATAACTCTAAAGCTCTTTCATACACTCTGGCTTGTTTACTTATTTATTTATTCCTGATATTTACTAAGTGACTACTTCTTATATACAAGAGAAACATTCATTAGCACATTGTCTTATTAAATCCCCTGAATAAACACATGAGCTAATAAAGAGGCTGACGCTTTCCTCCTTTGGGAAGTAAGGACACAAAAACTTAAGAAAAGTCGAATGTATCAAAGGCCACCTGGTTAGAGACAAACTCAAGACCAAGCCTAAGAATATTTGCTATCATGATTCAAGATTTTTCTACAAACCACAACCTCATTGACTGGATGAACAGAGTAGATTTTTTTCTCCTCTGCAAGGCAGATTTGTATAAACATGTGGTCCACAAAGAAATTTTTTCTCAACAGCATATTTTTATTCCCATATACAGGAGTGTGAAGGCTACTAGCTACTTAAATCCAATCTATAAGCATTTATTAAATGCCAATAAAGCACCTGCCATATGATATCTGCAAGTAACAATCTCCTAGATTTTAGGAGAACGGGATGTTAGCTCCTCTGATTTATAGTTAGTCTGGATTTCCAAAAAGGTGTGTTTTGTTTGAAATACTATGAGTTGCAAAATTATGTGTCTGTCATTACTGGTTTCTTCCTGCATTTCCACAGAAGCCAGATCTGCCCAGAACTATTTAGGAGGCTAAGGCTGTTGTTCCACTGACATCTAAATTGACTGCCTTTGTGTCTTTCTCAAACTAGATAAGACAAACAATGCCATCAACTTTTGTGATTTCCTTCTGTTTCTCTATGACAATTAAATCTGACTCAGTCTTGCAACAGAGAAAATGGCTGAGTGTGGGGGGCAACACTAATGCTAACACTAAATGTAGAAGACATATTCTGTCCCTATATATTCCTGGCAGAAATTTGAGTAGAAATTAAGTATTCCTAATTGCTCATTAATTCTATTATCTCTTTTGTATTGGTGCATTTGTCTATATTATTACTCACCACCTGTAAATGCCAAGGACTGCGATAAAAACATGGGCTATACAGTGAAAGACCTCGGCCCCAAGTAGCTCACAGAGAAGTCAAAGGGAGACTTACAAGTAAAGATGCAGGCATATTAGAGCATGCTAAGTCGATTCAGTCGTGTCCGACTCTGTGCGACCCCATAGACGGCAGCCCACCAGGCTCCCCGTCCCTGGGATTCTCCAGGCAAGAACACTGGAGTGGGTTGCCATTTCCTTCTCCAATACATGAAAGTGAAAAGTGAAAGTGAAGTCGCTCAGTCGTGTCTGACTCTTAGCGACCCCATGGACTGCAGCCCACCAGGCTCCTCCATCCATGGGATTTTCCAGGCAAGAGTACTGGAGTGGGGTGCCATTGCCTTCTCCTTTAGAGCATGCAGAATGCTAAATACCAAGCTGCTCAATGGGAAAACAGGGCAGGAGAGTCTCATCTTTAGCCTGGAATGAAAAGAAACATTCTTAGAGACTGGGACATTTAAACTAACACCTGTAACACAAAGAGAATTTTTTTAGTGAAGTCACTGAACTGGGGCAGAAAACACTGTAGGCACTGCAAGAACATATGCTGAGTTTGGGAAGATCCCACCGTGCGACATTCTGATTCAATAAGTCTGAAGAGAAGCCCTGGAAAATAAATTTTTAACAAACACACCCAAAAGATTTTAATGCAAAAGATTAAAAACCTTGAGAAGGTCAGAGGCAACATGGTAGTCTGAACCAATTCAGAATGTGGTCATCCAGGAAAATGTGGACAATGTGTCTCAGGTATCCACACAGCTCCTTCCTTGACACCATTTATATCACCAGCTCAAGCTACGGGGATTATGCATGTGTTATATTTAAGTGTGGGAGGCAGCCAAAGTAGAGGGAAGGGCCAGAAGAGTGGTATAAAGGAGGAATATACCATAAGATATAAAACATGAAAGGAAGGTTTCCTGGGCTGCAAGATGCTGAACTAGGATTTCTAGAACAGGTGGAACACGAAAGGGGAGGGTACAAGCATTTCAGGCAATTAAGATTTGTAGTTTCAAAGTCTGGATTGAATCTAGGTTTGGCCACTTCCAAGCTGTGACATTCATCAAGTTGCATGACTTTGTTTCACTTTCCTCATGTGTAAAATGGAAATGATAATCATTTCAACATGCACCTGTGAAAAGCAAATTAAATAATCTGTTGAGTAAAATATGTATGGGTTCTAGTGCATAGTAAGCTCTCACTGCCACTGCTTCTGCTGCTAAGTCACTTTAGTCGTGTCCGACTCTCTACTTACTGAATTAATAAAAACGGAAACTAATTCTTATTACTTTTCTCTCTAGGAGTCCCAATTTTACTACAACCTCAATAAGTATCTTTATAAACAATGACTTGATATTTAGCAATGATCTTTCGCTTCCCGGGTGGTGCAGTGATAAAGAATCTACCTGTCAATGCAGGAGACACAAGAGATACAGGTTCAATCCCTAGATCAGGAAGATCTCCTAGAGGAAGGCATGGCAATCCACTCCAGTATTCTTGCCTGGAAAATTCCTTGGACAGAGGAGTCTGGTGGGCTCTAGTCCATGGAGTCGAAAAAAGTTGGACACGACTGAGCACACATGCATGCACGTGATGATTTCTAAAACGTTTGCATGCTATCATAGACCCCTTGAGATCATTTGGTTCCAGCAGCTCTATATTTTTCAGATAGTAAAGGACAGGAAAGCCTGGTGTGCTGTAGTCCACGTGGCTGAAAAGAGTTGGACACAACTGAGTGACTGAACAAGAGTATGGGGAAAAGGACAGAGATTTTGGAATTAGATTATTTAAGTTTGAGTCTTCACTATTTGCTAGTCATAAAAACTTTGACATATTTCTCAAAGTCTCCTAAGCTTGGTTTATTCAATAATACAATAAATGTATAACTCTCAGGATTGTTAACAAGCCTCACTAATTCATTCAGTCAAAAAAAAGAAAAAGAAATTGAGTATTTGGTAAATGTGAGAAACTGTTTCAGCACCTGAGGATTAGTAGTGAAAAAATGAGAGACCTTTGCCCTCATCTAGTTCACACAGAAAAGAAAAGATAGGTGTATTATTTCCCTAGGGCTCTGTAACAAATTACTATGAACTGGATGACTTAAAAAATATATCCTCTTATTGTCTGGGGGCTAGAAGACTGAAACCCAGGTGTCGCTAGGCCCATGCTCCCTCTAAGGCTCTTGGAAAAGGGCCCTTCCTTGACTCTCCTGGCTTCTAGTGGTTAACAAAAATCCTCAGTGTTCCTCAGTTTATTGACCCATCACTCAAATCTGTACTTTCATTGTCACATGGCATTTTCAAAATGTGCCCATATGTCCAAATTTCTCTCATCATATAAGAACACCAATCATTGGATTTAGGGCTCACCCTAATCCATTGTGACCTTATCTAATTATATCTGAAGAGATCCTATTTCTGAGTAAGGTCACATTGACAAGTATTAGGGGTTAGGAAAATAACTTTTCTTTTGGGGAGACAAATACACATCAACTCATGACAGAATGTAATAGACAAACTGACCACGTAATTTCATGGTCAGATCACTGACCATGATCCCAAGATCATGACTTCCAGGAGGTCTTCAATAAATAATGGCTAATATGAGATAAAATATTTCACTCACATTTTTCAGATAAGGTCACTGAATTTGTCTGGTTCATCAAGAATGACAAAGTATAATGGAAACCAGAAACCTGGTCAAATAAATCCCAAAGAGGAAGGCTCTTTCCAAATAGCAGTGTCTCACAAAATAGATTATTCGTATGTCTTATGGCTTCTAAAAAATTGTAGATGTTAACTGTGCAAACTTTATTTTTAATAATTATGTATTAATTTTAATGTATGTTAGAAGAAATATTACCAACAATTAAAACCCCTGCTTTCACAGATAACACTTTTTATGATGTACTTAACATAGATTTGTCATGTAAAACAATTAGACATTTAACGTGAATCAATTCATAGAAAAAATGAGAAAAAAGTAGGTAAGTGGCTATAGCAAAAAATACTACAACAGTACTTGGTGACTCAAATTTCAGAAATGCCACAGTCCCACGTGATGTTTGTTCAATCTGTCATACAAACTAGGATTCTGGCTGTATGTCTTGACATGGACTCAAGTGGCAAAATGCAGTTTGGGAAATTCCCCAGTTGAGGCACTGAACATAAAAATTATAATGTGTCTTTGTTTCAGCTGTCTGTTAAACTGATGATCCCTTCTCTCAAGTCCATACCTTGAATGCTTCTGAAGTTCAATTTCAAAACTTAGCATAAAGCTACAGAAAGCAAGGCTGTGTGGTGACAGCATAAAGATATATATATATATATAGATCAAGGAGAAAGAATTAAGAGTCCAGAAATAAGCCCATAAATGTCTGATCAACTGATTTTAAACAAGGGTCAACTGACAAAGAAGAGTCTTTTTAACAAATGGTATAAAGACAACTGGATTATCCACATACAAAAGAATGAAGGTAGATAACATCTCATATCATATACAAATATTTTATTACATCATATATCAAAAAGGGTATATTATCCAATGTGTGTGTTTATGCAAATATTTTCTTCCATCCTGGGGGCTATCTTTCTACTTTCTTGATGCTATTCATTGATCTGTTTTTCTTTGGTTCCTTGCACTTTAGGTGGCATTGCTAAGAAACCATTGCCTAAGACAAGGTCATGAAGCTTTACATCTGTGTTTTCTTCTGTTTTATAGTTTTAGCTGTTACATTTAGGTCTTTGATCCATTTTGGAGTTAATTTTTGTATACAACTTTCTTTCAAATTTGTTTATGTCATGATGATTTAATTTCTCCTTTATTTTTGAAGGATAGATTTAATGGATTTATTGGTTGACATTCTTTTTTTTGGTTCTGTTTTTTTTTTTTTTAAATATAAATTTATTTATTTTAATCGGAGGCTAATTACTTTACAATATTGTATTGGTTTTGCCATACATCAACATGAATCTGCCACGGGTGTACACATGTTCCCCATTCTGAACCCCCCTCCCATCTCCCTCCCCGTACCATCCCTCTGGGTCATCCCCGTGCACCAGCCCCAAGCATCCTGTATCATGCATCGAACCTGGACTGGTGATTCATTTCACATTTGAAATTATACATGTTTCAATGCCATTTTCCCAAATCATCCCACCCTCTCCCTCTCTCACAGAGTCCAAAAGACTGTTCTATACATCAGTGTCTCTTTTGCTGTCTCACATACTGGGTTATCGTTACCATCTGTCTAAATTCCATATATATGCGTTAGTATACTGTATTGGTATTTTTCTTTCTAGCTTACTTCACTCTGTATAATAGGCTCCAGTTTCATCCACCTCATTAGAACTGATTCAAATGTATTCTTTTTAATGGCTGAGTAATACTCCATTGTGTATATGTACCACTGCTTTCTTATCCATTCATCTGCTGATGGGCAGCTAGGTTGCTTCCATGTCCTGGCTATTATAAACAGTGCTGCGATGAACATTGGGGTACACGTGTCTCTTTCCTTTCTGGTTTCCTCAGTGTGTATGCCCAGCAGTGGGATTGCTGGGTCATATGGCAGTTCTATTTCCAGTTTTTTTAAGGAATCTCCACACTGTTCTCCATAGTGGCTGTACTAGTTTGCATTCCCACCAACAGTGTAAGAGGGTTCCCTTTTCTCCACACCCTCTCCAGCATTTATTGCTTGTGGACTTTTGGATCGCAGCCATTCTGACTGGAGTGAAATGGTACCTCACTGTGGTTTTGATATGCATTTCTCTGATAATGAGTGACTCTGAACACATTGAATATATCACCCCACTGCCTCTGCTGTCCATGGTTTCTGATGAGAAATAAGGTTAATCTTGTAAACGATGAGTTACTTCTCTATTGCTGCTTTCAAGACTTTCTCTCTTTGCATTTCAACAATTTGATTATGTTTTGTCTTGGTGTTACTCTCTTTGAGGTTATCCTACTTGGAGCTCACTGAGCTTCTTAAATACGTGGATAAATGGCTTTTTTTTTTGTTAGTTTGTTTTGTTTTGTTTTGTTTGTTTGTTTGTTTAATATTATTTTATTTTTAAACTTTACATAATTGTATTAGTTTTGCCAAATATCAAAATGAATCCACCACAGGTATACATGTGTTCCCCATCCTGAACCCTCCTCCCTCCTCCCTCCCCATACCATCCCTCTGGGTCGCCCCAGTGCACTAGCCCCAAGCATCCAGTACTGTGCATCGAACCTGGACTGGCATCTCGTTTCATACATGATATTTTACATGTTTCAATGCCATTCTCCCAAATCTTCCCACCCTCTCCCTCTCCCACAGAGTCCATAAGACTGTTCTAAAATTTGGGATATTTCACCCATTATTTCTTCACATATTCTTTCTACTTCTCTTGCTCTATTCTCTCCTGGAATTCCCGTTATTTGTGTGTTCATACATTTGAATACACTACAGGCCTCTAAGGCTCTCTTCATTATTTTTCTTCTTTCCTTTTTCTTTCTGTTCCTCAAGTGATCTATCTTTAAGTTCAATGATTCTTTCTTCCACCTTATCAAGCCTGCTTTTGAGCCCTTCTAGTAAGTTGTTTTTTGTTTTTTTTTTTTTAATTTCACTTACTGTTTTTTTTTGCTCCAGAATTTCTATTTTGTTTTTTTAATAACTTTTATATATTTATTGGTAGTCTCTATTTGGTGAAACATTGTTCTCATATTTTCTTTGATTTCATAAATATGATATTCTTAAGTTATTTTGAATATATTTTAGATAGTTGATTTAAAATCTTTATCTACTTAGTCCACCATCTTTGCTTCTCAGGGACAGTTTCTATCATGTGCTTATTTCCTCTGTTTGGGCTATCCATTCCTGTTTCTTTTCATGTCTCATAATTTTTGTTGAAAATGGAACATATGTGGAAACTCTGAAAATTATATTCTCCCTCTTTCGCAGAGTTTGTTATTATTGCTGATTGTTATTTGTTTAGTGACTTTTCTAAACTATTTTTATAAAATCTGTATTCTCTGTTTTATTTGGTAAATGAAATGTCTGCTCAGTTAGCTTGAAGTGAAGTGAAGTCGCTCAGTCGTGTCCAACACTTTGCAACCCCATGGACTTTAGCCTACCAGGCTCCTCCATCCATAGGATTTTCCAGGCAAGAATACTGGAGTGGGTTGCCATTTCCTACTCCAGGGGATCATCCCAACCCAGGGATTGAACCCACATCTCCTACATTGGCAGGTGGATTTTTTATCACTGTGCTACCTGAGAAGACCCAGGAACCATCATAAAGGTCAAATAGTGACAATTCTCTGGGAATGTGACTTTGAAGAAGCTCCAATCACATTCTTTCTTCCCATTCTTTCACAATAATTGTGATCTGTTAGTTTTCAGTGCTACTGTGGAGCTATTAGGAGGGAGATGGAAACCAAGCAAGTTAAAGTGCAACAAAGCTCTCTCCTCTGATGAAAATTCTCCAGTTTTTCTTGAATGAACACTTTCCAGGTTACTACAAGTCTTTACTCATTTCCAAAGTTCTGAAAAAGTTTATTCAGACAATGCATCCAGTTTTGTCATTGCTCTTATGAAGGAGGAAACTTTTGGAAGTCTTACTCCATCATTTTCAATGATGTCACCTCTGTGCTGCTTTCTTCATCTACAGATGCAGGGTTGACTTACAGCCTGCACTATGCTGGTTTTCCCATCTTTCCTCCTTTTAAGTCTTTCCCTTATTTCACTTCTGGAAAAAAAATGAAGTGTCAAGATTGGGAAAGATGACAGTATCAGATTTGGTAATTGTTTAGAAGATGAGGAGCATTGAAGACTAAGCCATTTGTTTATTCATTTCACACCATCCTAAATAGTGATCATCCTTCTAACTACATTGTTATTACACTAAAAAAAAACTGCCTATTAAAGCACATATGTTAATTGACCGTCATGTCCTGATCTTCAGAAGTAAATGTAAAATGAGACCACTGCAAATGCTCAAACTGATAAATATAGGTTGGCGGCTTCCTTTCCAATCACATCTAGAAACACATGCTTCCTCTGCATGGCTTTACCCCACCAATAGTCCACTTTTCAACTTTCCTCATCTTCACCTTCATTTGGTAGCCATTTCCCCAAAGAATCTAAGTAGCTATTAGTTTCAATTTTAATAAATGGATAACTATTACTAAATATAGGAAACATCAACAATATCAAAGTCTCATTGAGATTTTGATGCTGGGCAGTTAGCTGAGTTCATCACTAGCTAAGTGACACATTCTTTTACCTTAGCTAAGAAAGCTGAAAATGATTACCTGTAATGAAACATTGAGGTCACCAAGCCTTATCTTAAAATCTGAATTTTTGAAAAACAGAGACCAATACTTCTATACAAACTTCAGAGCTTTTTATAAAAATAAAAATGCTTTCTAGCATATGAAATAGCCAGTGATTCATAAGAACGAAAGTAGTATTCACCAGCTGTTACAAATGCCCTTTCCCATCAATCTTGACCTTTTCCTCAATGCTTCCCTAAATTCCAAATTCTTTTCTGCCTGAGGGAAGGAAAAGCATTTCCTCCTGCCAGCGACAGCCAAGACACTGCAGAACCAACAGCTGGCCAGAAGCGATTCTCCCTTCCTGTGGAGCAAGCCAAGCCATAGAAGTGGATCATTATGTTTCTAGGTGAAAATCCCCGATTGGTAGTTCTTTGGTCTTTTTTTAACTTCTTTTGTTTGATGAACATTTAGTATGCCATTTCGTTACACTCAAAAATCTCTAGCATTTATGTAACCTAACCAGAAATATCTCTGACCAAATAGGATAATTAAAACTATATCAGTTGAGGCTAGAGGGTCAACATTAAGGCAAAACCTGTACCATAATATCTTACTACAATTAACCCACAAAAATATACACAAAATAAGGACAGTTATAGTCCTGAGGTCTCACTGGCAGCTGGGAAATGGAAACTTGTGTTTTAGTGTAACAAGTACTCACCAAGTGGAAACTTGATGTTACAAATTTGTCCATAGCTTCTGGTTGCATTGGGGAATTCACTTACCCCTTATTACTTAAATGTTTATGATTTAGAAACTGTTAGTATTTGGTTTTTTTATCTTTGGACTAAATTGTGAGCAAAATTTATTCTTTGGCTTTTAAACTGTTGTTTTAAAAGAAGGGCCTGATTCCCTATCCCAATCATAGACGAGCCCAGGTATTTCCTAACTGTTCAGTGAGGCTATTTTGATGTGCCAAAGACAAGGTCACCAGTACAACTAGTGACTGCTCCACTGGATGTATTTGTCTGCCTTCAAGTCTGGTCTGAAACATCTGGATGGCGCAGAAACTCACAGCCACGTTACTCATGGCTGCAGACAGGTTCTGAATGATATGGGTCTGGGGAGGAAACAGACACCATTGTCTTGGCCGCTTATTTTAATTCGAAAGGGAGATAAGGAAGTAATAACCTTTCTCCTAAAGTGAATTCCAAGGAAGGAGCTAAATAAATTTTGCCTCTATTCTATCCACACCACTATTAATCTATACAAATACTAGTCAGTTAAATTAGATTGCATTTATAAAGTGCTTGGAACCTGGGCCTGATACATACTAAGGTTTCCAGTAAATCTTAATGGCAATTAATAATAAATCATATTCAAAACTACTTATATTTTGCATGCATTTAAAATTCTAACAGAGAAAATGACCTCAGTGCAAAGACACCAACACAAAGTACTCTTTGTAAATACATCAGACATTATTGCATATTTCACATGTCTGAGGAGTTGGGTGTTCTGCTTTTTCACGTGTATGAACATTAAGTGAGTGTCTGTTTGGGGACACTCAAAAACAGAATAAAAGAATAAAAAAGTTGCTAGTATAAAAAAGAATACTAGCAACTAAGAAAATGAGGTGTTGAAGGCATATGATCACTTAATGAAACTGAAGTGGGAGGTGCCTTCTACTTATCTCCTATGTGGATATGGTATAGCCGATGAACCAACCAATAGCATTTGGATCTTTATGGATTAAACAATGACATACTACTTTGTCTCAATATCCTCTGTGTAAGAACACTAAGTTAACTTCTGCTTTGATATTCATTTCAGGAAAATCATTGCCTTTATAGATTAATATATCTGCTTTCTATTTTAGAAATCACACTTGAGTCGATTGTTATCATTCTTTTGTTACTTTAGCAGTTTTAGAATTATACCTAACTTTATCACTCAGGTGGGTAAAATCTGTTCAACCAATATATGGAGTGCTAAAAACATCAACTCCTTCTGTCTTCGCCAGATGGTTTGGAGATACCCTACCCTACTCAGTGCTTGAAATGGCATTAGTATATAAAGATATAAAAATAGCAACAACAAAAAAAAAGGCATTTACAGGATAGCATTCATAAGCGAGCAATGTGGCATAACTGTGGCTAAGTGCTATACATGTTCAAATATCTGGGGGTTCAAATCCTACTTCCATCAATTACTTGCCTCTTTGGTTTCTCAACATCCATGATCCTTTCTTTGTCTTTGCTCCTTAGTTTGCCTGGTCAGAAAGTCTTCCCTTTTCCCTCAAACCAAGTGATCCAGTCAAAACCTTCAAGTTCCACCTTCTTGGCAGGTCCTTTAATCTGTAAACAGCTTGTATCAATTACTAGATTTCTGTCCCTCCCATTGAATTGCTCAGAACACTTGACCACAGATGGCTTCACCAAAGCAAAGTGTTTTGGCACCTGCCACTTGCTGCTGCTGCTAAGTCACTTCAGTCGTGTCCGACTCTGCAACCCCATAGATGGCAGCCCACCAGGCTCCCCTGTCCCTGGGATTCCCAGCCACTTAGGCTGGGATAACTGAGGAAGAGAAAATCCCCTCTCGGTAAGCACAGGACATTCTGGTTGCCATCTTGTTACCCCAAAGGAAGAAGTTGTCTGAAATCAATGTCAGTACTGAGGAAAAAAGTTTCAAGGTGGAGATACATATACTTTTGAGTACTTGGGTCCAATCATGCCTGAAGCCTTATACTAAAAGACTTTTGCATTATATTGAATAATAAGTTACTTTTCATGGTCATGGTTACCTGAGTAACATTTCCCTCACTTACTGTTAAAGGTCTACTGACTAACAGTATTGCCTATAGCTTTCTCAGTGCTGGGAATTAAATAGTAATCCCACTTCACTGAATCAACATTCTTGTGAGAGGTATCAATGAATCAATGAGTCATAACAACTGCTAACAGAGGATAAATACAGGGAGATATGGGAGCTCTCAGCAAGAACACTGACCCAATTTAGGGGGATCAGGCAGAGAAAGACTTTTCAGAGGGGACATCATCATATGGATTTCCCATCATCTGTTCTTCAGGGGTTAATTTAAAGATGTTACATTTTCATTCTCAAACTGAGTGTATAGTGAGTAATAATACTGACACCTAGCCATAGGTATTATCATTATAACTCTAAAACTATCACTTCTCCTTAAAATTCCCACCCAGTAAGACGTTATCCCCTCATTCTCTTTTAATAGCTAAATTTGCATTATTCATGATTATTGCCTCTAAAACATAGATTATCACAGCTGTTCAGCCATCACATATATAGTTTCCAACCCCACCACCCACTCCCAATCAGAATTTTGGCCATAGCCCCAGTTGGTACTGAGAGAGAACACATAAACGTTAAATACTATAACAATCTGTGGTATAAGGGGGGTGGAAATCAGCAGCTGACAGTGCTGTAATATTATAACCAGGAAAACAAAAATATCTTATGCAAGTGCCCATTTTTTAAAAGTGATACATTCTGACACAGCAATTCTTTGATAGGTTTGGTAAATCCATCCAAAATCTGATGGAATGGACTCAGTAAAACCTTCCTTTTATGAATTCCTCACTTTAAAAAAATAGAGTTTGATCAGGATTTGAGCAGTAGATTAAATGTTAGTAACCAATGAAGGACAATATAAATTTCCAAGCCTATATATAATTTTTATTTATATACCAGAAATTATAAGAACTTAAAATGTTAAACTTAGTAAAACACTTAGTTAAAATTTTCAAACAAGTAAATACTTCAAACAATAATATTAGATTGTTCAATATCTGCTCTTACAGATTTTTTCCAATTTATTTGCTCTTTGTGGTTAACTACAAAAGATTTTGTGAGGAATTACTCCCTAAGAGATTCAGGGTTGAATGCTGTCAAGCTGTGCTTCAAAACACCCTTATAAAGAGTGAAGGAAAAAATAAAGCTGAAAAAAAAAAAACAACCCTGAAATATAGAATTATGATGAAATTCTCCTTGACTAAGATACTTCAAATTTGGAGGAATATTTGAGACATGAATCCACAAGGGTAGCCAGAAGACATGTGATAGCCAGCCTCTGGGACAGTCCCCAGTGTTTCTTTCCTCCTGGTGTTAATGCCATTGTGTAGTCTCTTCCCACAATGAATAGGACTGGCCTGTGAAACCAATAGAATATCGCAAAACAGAAGTGTGATTTCAAATAAAGACACTATGGCTTTTGCCTTGCTTGCTCTTGAACCAGTCACTCTGGGAAAGTCCAACTGCCATACTACGAGGACACTCAAGTAGCCCTCTGGAGAATCTTAAGTGGGAAGAAACAAGCTTCTCACCAATAGCTAGTAGTAACTTGCCAGCCATGTGAGTAAACCACAGAAACAGATCCTCTAGACTCAGTTAAGCCTGGACAGCTGTAGCCCTGGTGGATATCTTGATTACAACATCATGACACACTGCAAGCCAGAAATGCCCAGCTTAAGCCACTCACAGAATCCAGATCCACAGAAGGCATGCAGTCAGGAATGATTATTGTTGTTTCCAGCCAAATTGTCTGGGATGATTTGTTTTGCTATGACGTATAACTAATTTACTAGGCATGCTTGCGCATGCTAAGTTGCTTCGGTTGTGTCCAACTCTTCACAACCCTATGGACTGTAGTCTGCCAGGATCCTCTGTCCATGGGATTCTCCAGGCAAGAATACTGGAGTATACAGGGGATCTTCCCAACTCAGGGATTGAACCCTGGTCTCTTACATCTCCTTGCATTGGCAGCTAGATTCTTTACCACTAGCACCACCTGGGAAGCCCAATTTACTAGGCAATTAATTTCTTTATTCTCTAGATTGTAAAGCTATTGTTTGATAATTGAGTGAAAATTTTACTATGTATCTTTTAATGCTGATTACTGTTAAGAAATGAAGTGCATAATATTCTTTCAATGATCTATGCACCTCAAGGTTAGGATTTGCCTAAGGCTGAAGAGGTCTATCTGTTCTTCTACTTGGTATATATCTAGTTACAGAGTGCTTTGGCACAGTGAACAAATAGCCCACCTACTCCTTCTGCAAGGCACTGTGTGTGAAAAGATGCTCATCCTATCCATGCACCTTGACCTTTAAGAAATCATAAAGTAGCAAAATTGATAAATAAATAAAAATAAATATTCTCAAATTAAATGCCTCTTCAGCATGTCAGATATAAGTTTTTCAAGATAAACCTGAACTCTTTCAGTGATGGGAACTCATTACTCATCAGAATTCAATCAAAATCTCAAGCAAATATATCCAAGCAAAATCTTTCTTCCTCTTGATTCCAAATACTGGCCTCAGACACTAAGTCCTGTTTCACTCTGGTCAGTCCTTCAGATAGCTAAGGAAAATTTTATCTTTCTTTTGAGTTCTCTTCATGTAGGATAAAGTATTTGGCTCCAACTATTCCTCCTAAGACATGATTGAACCCCTGATACTTATGATGCTTTTCTCTGAAATTGGCCCAGTTTCTTTTTAATCAGAACCCAACAACTAACAGTCTAAAAGGTCTGTGGATGCTTTTTTGTTTTATGTTTTTTTACAGAGATTGAATTTGGGTACTTTTAGATGTAACAAACCCTCTGTAGTTCCCACAAACCCCACAATGCCTTCTTGTCTTATAGATCACTTCCTGTCACCCATTTCTTTCCTATCTGGTCAATGGTTCCCATAATACAAAAAATATTGCTAATGTCAAAAGGCTTATAACTGCTGCTGTTCATGTCGTATATGCCACATGTAGAGCTGATACAGAAAGCATCTTGTGGTTATTACTGGGACGGAATCAGGGCTTCATCATCTTCTTGCCTCATTCTTAAGCATACCAAGTTAACAGGTACTGATCAAGCATTTCCTGAACACCTCAAACCAGAGATTGTATTGAATAATACAGGAGAAAACTGGTCTGTCTATTCCTCAAAGATGAGAAGGAGCTCCCCTGTATTAACCTAGCACATAAAGATGACTCAGAGTGTGATAATAGAGGAGAAAGCAGAAGATATGCTGCTTTAACTGGGATACCAGGCCAACAACCAGCAAATCAAAATACAAGCAATAAATACTTGCAAATTTTAACCAGGGGAAGAGGTCTATTCCTGGTGTAGTTAAAGGAGGGAAGGTAGAAGGATAAACTCCTCACAGGACAATTAGTAGTCTGTTCTATCCACCTCAGGAGCCTCTCAGGAGAGAGACCACTTTGGGTGTGTTTAATCAGTGTCTGGCAATGGCTAACTCTGCCTTTGCTCCCCTGTGTTGGCAACCTTAAGGACTAGATGATTTGGGGGGTTGAATACTGTGTGATTTAGTGATGATATAGATTTGGGAGAGTTAGATCTAAGGTCTCTTTACCTTTCTATTAAGGAAAAAGTTACAGCGGGTCAAAAATATAGGCAGTGAGTTGTTCTCAGAGAGCAATATTAAGGGGAAATAAATAATCCGTGGCACACCTCAAGAGGTCTGTCTTTATTGTTTGTTTCACAGTACACACTTCTTTGCAAGCCTCAAGGAGGATAATTACTTCTCCAAATATCAGCCAAAGGAGGGACAAAACCCAGCTTACAATAGCACTCAACTTTTAATTCCAGTGACAGCCAAAACACCATTAAACTCTACTTCAAGTCTTTGAAGTCCTAAAAAGTTCAGTCGGAAATTAGTATACGGTCAAGTATCCAATTTAATAGCTAATGCAGTTCCCTCTCTGTCTAGTTGAGAAGAACATTCAAAGTACGAAAGAGTGGTGCAGGAAGCTTTAAAAACCCAAAGGAAAGTAGCAACTCTTTCAGAACAAGTCAAAAGAGAATGTGGACATCATAACCTAGTTCCACTTGATCACTGTTATCCAATCATATTAGACATTCTTGAGAGGCAGAAGCAATTACTGGTTAACACTATGAGCTTTCTTCAAGTTCAGAGAGGCCTTAGTTTACCTCCCACTCTGAAGCCCGTGTTGTCTTGACTTAACCACCTAACTTCAGTGACACTCAGTTTTTTCATCTGAGATTGCAGGTAACAGTAATCCTTACTTCACTGAGAGTTTGCCATGTGCCAAAGTTACAGCTAAGTGGCACATTTTCTTTTTTAATCTTATTTGGTATACCCTTTACCACTTGATAGAGAACACTAAATAAAAAGCAAATTTAAGGGGAAAATTACCAGTTCCATTTATGATATGTAAAGTTTGAACTATTAATAGGCCAGAGAGAAAAAAATGTGCTTTAACTTGGTCTTCGTGTCTTTGAGCAACATTTCCTGGTCTTCCTTAAAGCCAGCTTAGAATTGTGGACTTGCCTCAACTTCTCAACTGCCTTATGAAAGGAGCCTACATTCTAGATATACCCTGACAATACTGTATATGCAGTGACTCAAGGCTTAACCTAAGATTGTATCATCTAATAAGCAACTGCATTATAAAAGCAGTGCTTGTCAGCTAAGATCTCTACTTTCCCCCTCATATGTAGATTTTAAACCAGATCATCCTGATACAACTCTTGGATTTTTTGATGCCTCTGAAGCTTCACTGTAATCAGAAGTAATCTTAAGGGAATTACTCCCCTTTTAGCTTGTCACTTTAGATTTTTATTTTCATTTTGGCATTTTTCACAGTAGCTCTCCCTCCCAACTTTGATATTATAAGGAACCCTTCATGATGAACTTTAAGCCCTACCCCCACTTCCCACCTCCCTCAACACAAACCTCTTAGTTCTTGATGAAAAGAAATGGAGAAGCATTTCTAACATTACCTGGGATGTCACAGCAACTGACTTAATATGTCCACACAATTTTCTAACATGATCCTGTGTAGAGCAACAGATATATTGTCTACATCAGACAACAGGATAAAACCTTTGTACTTCTGTCTATCCAAGGATTAATACTTGGGCCATGAAAGAAAATGTACAAAATAAAAAATATCAGAAATTTATAAGTTTCAATGGCCTCTAGTCAGCAAAGACAAGTAGTTATAAAGCAACAAGTTGGCATCAGGTACTCCCTCATTTGAAAGTCTAACTTTGTGTATACAAAGTGCTATTTAGTTTCTGCAGTTGTAAATTGCTAATTGAAAGCATATTTCACTATTAGGCTCATAAGTCTTTCCTGTGCAAGTTTAGCCTTGTAAAACTATTCCACTTTGAATATGGCCAGATTCTCTTAGGATATTAAATGCACAACTCTTTGTTTTCCATATCCTGACACAGAAATAAAGCAGGAAGGTACGTCAAGAATAGGTGAGAAGAAACTTATTCATCAAAAATTTTCATCTGAACTGTGAAAAGCCAAGGTTTTCATGCAGAAAAGTACTTTCCATTTTCTGTAGGATGGCAAAGTCCTACGTTCATAGCTACTATAAGGACAAACATTATTTAAAATAGTTCGCCCCGTACCTCATAGATAGTGAGAAACAAAGGTATGAAAGAATTAAAAACAGATATTGTTTGCAAAATTTAATCAGTAAATTATATAGAGAACATACCAAAGTTTTGTTTTGTTTTTAACACAGAACAAAAACAAACACCTAGGAGTGTGCCTCAAGCTATGAATTTCAGAGTGTTCACTGTCAAGGACTATTATGGGATATAGTGTTTGGAAATTTACATGGGATTTTTTTTTTAATCTTTTTAATTTATTTATTTTAGTTGGAGGCTAATTACTTTACAAGGTTGTAGTGGCTTTTGCCATACATTTATATGACTCAGCCATGGGTGTACATGTGTTCCCCATTCTGAAGCCCCTTCCCACCTCCCTCCTCATACCATCCCTCTGGGTCATCCCAGTGCACCAGCCCTGAGCACCTGTCTCATGCATCAAACTTGAACCGGTGATCTGTTTCACATATGATAATATACATGTTTTAATGTTATTCTCTCAGATCATCCCACCCTCCCTTTCTCCCACAGAGTCCAAAAGACTGTTCATACATTTGTGTAACTTTTGCTATCTTGCATACAGGGTTAACGTTACCATCTTTCTAAATTCCATATACATGCGTTAGTATACTGTATTAGTGTTTTTCTTTCTGGCTTACTTCACTCTGTATAATAGGCTCCAGTTTCATCCACCTCATTAGAACTGATTCAAATGTATTCTTTTTAATGGCTGAGTAATACTCCATTGTGTATATGTACCACAGCTTTCTTATCCATTCATCTGCTGATGGGCAGCTAGGTTGCTTCCATGTCCTGGCTATTATAAACAGTGCTGCGATGAACATTGGGGTACATGTGTTTCTTTCACTTCTGGTTTCCTCAGTGTGTATGCCCAGCAGTGGGATTGCTGGGTCATATGGCAGTTCTATTTCCAGTTTTTTTAAGGAATCTCCACACTGTTCTCCATAGTGGCTATACTAGTTTGCATTCCCACCAACAGTGTAAGAGGGTTCCCTTTTCTCCACACCCTCTCCAGCATTTATTGCTTGTAGACTTTTGGATAGCAGACATTCTGACTGGCGTGAAATGGTACCTCATTGAGGTTTTGATTTGCATTTCTCTGATAATGAGTGATGTTGAGCATCTTTTCATGTGTTTGTTAGCCATCAGTATGTCTTCTTTGGAGAAATGTCTGTTTAGATCTTTGGCCCATTTTTTGATTGGGTCATTTATTTTTCCAGAATTGAGCTGCAGGAGTTGCTTGTATATTTTTGAGATTAATTCTTTGTCAGTTGCTTCATTTGCTATTATTTTCTCCCATTCTAAAGGCTGTCTTTTCACCTTGCTTATAGTTTCCTTTGTTGTGCAGAAGCTTTTAAGTTTAATTAGTTTGTTTATTTTTGCTTTTATTTCCAATATTCTGGGAGTGATTTATGTTGGAGAGTGTTTTCCCTATGTTTTCCTCTAGGAGTTTTATAGTTTCTGGTCTTATGTTTAGATATTTAATCCATTTTGAGGTTATTTTTGTGTATGGTGTTACAAAGTGTTCTAGTTTCATTCTTTTACAAATGGATTCTTTTCCGATCTGGATTCCTTTTATTTCTTTCTCTGCTCTGATTGCTGTGGCCAAAACTTCCAAAACTATGTTGAATAGTAGTGGTGAGAGTGGGCACCCTTGCCTTGTTCCTGGCTTTAGGGGAAATGCTTTCAATTTTTCACCATTGAGGATAATGTTTGCTGTGGGTTTGTCATATACAGCTTTTATTATGTTGAGGTATGTTCCTTCTATTCCTGCTTTCTGGAGAGTTTTTGTCATAAATGGATGTTGAATTTTGTCAAAGGCTTTTTCTGCATCTATTGAGATAATAATATGGTTTTTATCTTTCAGTTTGTTAACGTACATTGATTGATTTGTGGATATTAAAGAATCCTTGCATTCCTGGGATAAAGCCCACTTGGTCATGATGTATGATCTTTTAATATGTTGTTGGATTCTGCTTGCTAGAATTCTGTTAAGGATTTTTGCATCTATGTTAATCAGTGATATTGGTCTGTACTTTTCTTTTTTTGTGGCATCTTTGTCTGGTTTTGCTATTAGGGTAAATGAGATCAAAAACACTTGGGAGGGAATCAACAGTAGAATTACAGAGGCAGAAGATAGGATAAGTGAGGTAGAAGATAGAATAGTGGAAATAAATGAAGCAGAGAAGAAAAAAGAAAAAAGAATCAAAAGAAATGAGGACAACCTCAGGGACCTCTGGGACAATGTGAAACACCCCAATATTCGAATCATAGGAGTCTCAGAAGAAGAAGACAAAAAGAAAGACCATGAGAAAATACTTGAGATAATAGTTGAAAACTTCCCTAAAATAGGGAAGGAAATAGTTACCCGATTCCAAGAAACCCAGAGAGTCCCAATAGGATAAACCCAAGGCAAAACACCCCAAGACACATATTGATCAATTAACAAAGATGAAACACAAAGAACAAATATTAAAAGCAGCAAGGGAAAAACAACAAATAACACACTAGGGGATTCCCATAAGGATAACAGCTGACCTTTCAAAAGAAACTCTTCAGACCAGAAGAGAATGGCAGGACATACTTAAAGTAATGAAAGAGAAAAACCTACAACCCAGATTACTGTACCCAGCAAGGATCTCATTCAGATATGAAGGAGAATTCAAAAGCTTTACAGACAAGCAAAAGCTCAGAGAATTCAGCACCACCAAACCAGCTCTTCAACAAATGCTAAAGGATCTTCTCTACATAGGAAACATAGAAAGGGTGTATAAACTCAAACCCAAAATAACAAAGTAAATGGCAACAGGACCATACTTATCAATAATTACCTTAAATGTAAATGGCTTGAATGTCCCAACCAAAAGACAAAGACTGGCTGAATGGGTACATAAATAAGACCCCTATATATGCTGTCTACAAGAGACCCACCTCAAAACAAGGGACACATACAGACTGAAAGTGAAGGGCTGGAAAAAGATATTTCACGCAAATGGAGACCAAAAAAAAGCAAGAGTATCAACACTCATATCAGATAAAATAGACTTTAAAATAAAGGCTGTGAAAAGAGGCAAAGAAGGACACTACATAATGATCAAAGGATCAATCCAAGAAGAAGATATAACAATTATAAATATATATGCACCCAACATAGGGGCACTGCAATATGTAAGGCAAATGCTAACAAGTATGAAAAGGAAAATTAACAATAACACAATAATAGTGGGAGACTTTAATACCCCACTCGCACCTATGGGTAGATCAACTAAACAGAAAATTAACAAGGAAACACAAACTTTAAATGACACAATGGACCAGTTAGACCTAATTGATATCTATAGGACATTTCACCCCAAAACAGTCAATTTCACCTTTTTCTCAAGTGCACACGGAATCTTCTCCAGGATAGATCACATCCTGGGCCATAAATCTAGCCTTGGTAAATTCAAAAAAATTGAAATCATTCCAATCATCTTTTCTGACCACAATGCAATAAGACTGGATCTCAATTACAGGGAAAAAACTGTTAAAAATTCCAGCATATGGAGGCTAAACAACACGCTGCTGAATAACCAACAAATTACAGAAGAAATCAAAAAAGAAATCAAAATATGCATGGAAAGGAAAGAGAATGAAAACACAACAACCCAAGACCTATGGGACACTGTAAAAGCAGTGCTAAGGGGAAGGTTCATAGCAATACAGGCTTATCTCAAGAAACAAGAAAAAAGTCAAATAAATAACCTAACTCTACACCTAAAGCAACTAGAAAAGGAAGAAATGAAGAACCCCACAGTTAGTAGAAGGAAAGAAATCTTAAAAATTAGGGCAGAAATAAATGCAAAAGAAACGAAAGAGACCATAGCAAAAATCAACAAAGCCAAAAGCTGGTTCTTTGAGAAGATAAATAAAATTGACAAACCATTAGCCAGATTCATCAAGAAACAAAGGCAGAAGAATCAAATCAACAAAATTAGAAATGAAAATGGAGAGATCACAACAGACAACACAGAAGTACAAAGGATCATGAGAGACTACTATCAGCAACTATATGCCAATAAAATGGACAACTTGGAAGAAATGGACAAATTCTTAGAAAAGTATAACTTTCCAAAACTGAACCAGGAAGAAATAGAAGATCTTAACAGACCCATCGCAAGCATGGAAATTGAAACTGTAATCAGAACTCTTCCATCAAACAAAAGCCCAGGACCAGATGGCTTCACAGCTGAATTCTACCAAAAAGTTAGAGAAGAGCTAACTCCTATCTTACTCAAACTCTTCCAGAAAATTACATGGGCTTTTAAATGTTTCATTGGCTCACTCCCCCTAACAATTTGTAGAAAAGAGTATCTGACAAAACTTGTGACTTACAGATTTTTGCTAAAAACTATTATTTGTGACATTTTTCTAGAATCATTTTCCAAAGAATATATCATGGGCCAATCCTTCCCACTTCCTCTAAGCTCAGTGGAGAATAACAGGGCTTTGTTTTTAATCCTATCAAGTTTTGACCCAGAACTCTACAGCTTTATAACTCTTGATCTGACTCAAATTCTATGAGCCTCTGGTTCCTCATCTGTAAAATGAGGACTGAAGTCATTTTAGATTCTTCATAATGTTTTAATAGAGAAAGTTAGTTCTTTTCTTTTTTCTTTATGAAATTCAAAGATCAATTCTAAGATTTTCCTTTCACTTCCTGAGACAGTTTCATTTAAGTTCATGATTTTGAAGAAAAAGCAACTTTAGGGGGGACTGCCAAAAATTTGCATGTGGGTTTGACACATTCCTGTCAATTGTTAAAAAACAAGAAAAATGAATGTTTACCAAAAAATAGTAAGAAGAAGGAGAAAATGGAAGAGACAGCAGAAGAATCAAAGATAAGTAGAATTTGGTAAATTTTTCAAAAAGCTCTGGAAGGTTAGTTGTTACATTGGAACAACTTCCATAAAAGATTGAAGACCATCTCCCCAGAAAGATCCAGATATGCAAACTCACAGAAGGATCACTGGGCATGGCACAGCTCATATAGACTAGAGGATCAGTGAGAGATTGAGTTAGCACTCTCATCACTAATTATACAGCCATTGTTAAACAAGGAACATGTCAGCTGACCTTCCCTGAAAGCCAAAAGAACAGAAGATCACCTATAAACCCAGCAGGAGTAAAATGCTTACTTATGGAAGAAGAATTGGTAGATTTCACCTGACGGGCCCTTGACACCCCATGAATACACCTCTTATCTCTTAAGGAACCTATAAGTCCCTCAAATGATAATGAGTCTCTGGACATTAATTCAGGTGATGATGGAAAAATAATTATACCTGTCTGCACTTGGTGTGTAGGTGAGATAAAGTTAAACTGAATAAATCCAAGATTCTTACAGTAGATCAGTGATTAAACATTTCATATTAATTCCTATTTCATTACAGTTCTTGGCAAGATTAAGTGAAATGATGTGAAGTTCTTGGTATTGTGAGGATTTCAAAGGGTTACTATTTACATCATCATTACTGCAGCTGCAGGGTCTTCCTATGTTATGAGGCATTAGGAAACAAAGGCAGACATAAGAAAGGGAGGTTAATGGCAGGGCATACTCTGGAAAATGGTAAGAATTAGTCTTGGTCATCAGGAGTGGTCAGCAAATATGAGAGATAAGGTCATTGAAAGAGGCTGTTGCAGACTTTTACACTTTGACCTCAAAATAACCTTGAGATCATCTAATTCAACCACCTATAGCTATAGAAGCACAAACATTGTTGAGAGGTTAAGTTTCTAAAGATATGTTTTCAATAACTAATTACCTAGATAGGCTAAATGACATATACTCCTGACTTTCACCAATCTAGGTCTGAGGGCTTTGCTTTCTAAAGAATAAGTTCCATTAAAAAGTTTTTTTTAATCAAAATGTATTAATCAAGACTCTTCTGAATTGCAAGGTAACTCCCACTCAAACTTAAATGAAGTCGAGAATGTGCTGGCTGACCTAAGTGAAATGGAGCTTCAAGGAAGAAAGGATTCAGATGCTCATACGTAATCATAAGACCTCAGTTTCATTAGTTTTCATTAGTCTTCTTTGGGTGTTAGTCAATGCAGAAGCCCTAGTTAAAGAATAACTTCTCTCTCCCAACAATTAGACCAAGGTTCCAAGAGTGAGTGTCCTCACCTATCTTGGTCTCTGTGCTCCATCTCTTGAGTCAAGCATTGTCACCAGAAGAAAACGGTCTGTTCTGATCGTTACGTGGCCAATCCTGGCAATGGAAGAGTAGCCCAGCCTAACACAAATCAAGTGAATGAAGCTAGGAAGTTACTCCCCAGAACAAATTTGGATGCTATTAGGAGAAAAATAAAAAGTCAATAGATGCAGGGCAAGCAAAACCAGCAGATGCCCCCTCAAACTACTTTTATGAGGATACAGAGAAAGTTACAAAAGACAAAACTCAAGTTTAAATTCAGAGTTCTTTAGGATACATTATTATTGTTTTCAGACCACAGGCAACTGTCCAATTCTTAAGGCACTTCCAAAGAATGAAGAAAGGTCAGAGATTTCCAGACGCTTGTCTCTCATCTTTCTTCATAGACTTAAAAATACTAGAGCAAGAATTTACAGTTAAATTGCGGTTCTCTAAGACCAGTTTTAAGCAATCAGATTTGTCATTCTATTGATCCCACTCAGAAAGACAAGTCAAATATCAAATTGACCTTTTCAGTCTAGAATTTTTTAAGTCCTAGACAAGGTCTTCTTTATTCTCTTTTATGGTTTTCTTATCCATTTTTTATTCTGCTTTTTTTTTTTTCTTTTTCGTTCTTCTCCAATTCACCTTCATTTATATGTATGTTTTCATATCAAACCCCTGGATTCAACTTTATGTTTTCTTTTATTTTCTGTGAGTAAAATAAAGATCTTGATTAAATTTTACTCTATTCCACTCATTCAATAAATACCTGAACTCTAGATACTATTTTAGGTACTTGGGTGACAACCATAAACAAGGTAAACAAGATTCCTATTCTCATAGAATGCATACTCTAGGGTGGGGAAAATGTTATCACCTACTTGTGCTTCCTTGTCTGCTATTATCCACCAAGACCTATGGTCATCAAAAACTCTGGATACCTTTCAAAGCACATCAGATTGTATCTTCCTAACTCACTGTGGGAGATAGAGGTAATTTCAAGGACCCTATTTTATAGATATCATTTAACAGAGAGATAAAACAAGATCACTAATTTAATCATTAATAAGCATCTATTCAGTTCAGTTCAGTCGTTCAGTCGTGCCTGACTCTTTGGGACCCCATGAATCGCAGCACGCCAGGCCTCCCTGTCCATCACCAACTCCTGGAGTTCACTCAAACTCATGTCCATCAAGTCCGTGATGCCATCCAGCCATCTCATCCTCTGTCATCCCCTTTTCCTCCTGCCCCCAATCCCTCCCAGCATCAGAGTCTTTTCCAATAAGTCAACTCTTCCCATCAGGTGGCCAAAGTATTGGAATTTCAGCTTTAGTATCAGTCCTTCCAATGAACACCCAGGACTGATCTCCTTTAGGATGGACTGGTTGGATCTCCTTGCAGTCCAAGGGACTCTCAAGAGTCTTCTCCAACACCACAGTTCAAAAGCACCAATACTTCGGCACTCAGCTTTCTTCATAGTCCAACTCTCACATCCATACATGACCACTGGAAAAACCATAGCCTTGACTAGATGGACCTTTGTTGGCAAAGTAATGTCTCTGCTTTTGAATATGCTATCTAGGTTGGTCATAACTTTCCTTCCAAGCAGTAAGTGTCTTTTAATTTCATGGCTGCAATCACCATCTGTAGTGATTTTGGCACCCAAAAAAATAAAGTCTGACACTGTTTCCATTGTTTCCCCATCTATTTGCCATGAAGTGATAGGACCAGATGCCATGATCTTAGTTTTCTGAATGTTGAGCTTTAAGTCAACTTTTCCAGTCTCCTCTATAATATGCCAGATATTATTGGGCTGGCCAAAAAGTTTGCTCAAGTTTTCTTGTAAAATGTTACAGGAAAGCCCAAATGAACTTTTTGGCCAGCCCAATATTTCAGGTTTTGGATCAGTAATATTGACCTGCATTATCGTCATGAGTCTAGTAAGGGATATCAATAAATAAAATGAAAACTTAAGAGTAAATGATGTCAAAACATCAAATTAGTGGTGAACCTAAAATAGTTTTCAGCCTTTCTATCTTGATGTATAATAACACAACTCTGAGCAAATGATCACTTGACCAAAGCCCCTGAGAGGATGTGGCATCAGCAACAAAAGCCATCTTCAGTGACTGCTACACAAGGCAAACTCAAGAAAGAATTTCATATTTCCCAGTCAAGACCATGCTGCCATTTTCAAGGATCTCCACTGATCCGCCTCTTTCAAACATGTCTACTATTCAACCTTGTACTCAAGGTCTTCATGAATGCAATGTGATAAGATAAGGTGGACAGGACAGGATACAATAGGAAAGTAGCAACCCAGCTTCCATTTCAGCAGTCTGGTTTCAGAGACAAATATTATAACCATTCTGCTATGCTGTATCAAAAAAACCCTTAATAAAGAGAAAGTACAATTCACAAAAGAAAGAACAAAATTCACTGAATGAAAAGTATCAACTTAAGGATAATGTAAAATAATATGAACAAGTAACAGAATGCAAATAGTTATTTGTAATGCATACACAGGTAGGAAACAGTGTTCAGAACAGATTAAAATGTCCATTAATGGGAGTTCCCTGGTGGTCCAGTCATTAGGATTTGGTGCTTTCACTGCTGTGATCTAGGTTCAATCCCTGATCCAGAAACTAAGATCCTACAAGATGCAAGACATGGGCAAAGAAACAAAAAGCCCACATGTGAGTTAGAAAATATGAGCCAAACATGTGGACAAACAAAAATGTAGAAAACATTTTTTGTTCCAATAGGGCAAAAAAAAAAAGAGCTCAACTTCAAGTAGCAACCAAAAGCATCACCTACTAAAGTAACAACAGAATACTATTTCATACTTCTCAAGTTGGTGGGAAAAAGGCTGACCTCATGAAGTGATGACAGTGTAAACTTCTGGAAGCAACTGAGTTGCTACAACCACTTCTAAGAACAATTTGGCAACAGATCAGTAATTTTTTAAAGGGACATAATCTACTACTCAACAATACCATTTTTAAGTATGTGAAGAGGAACTCAAAAGCCTCTTGATGAAAGTGAAAGTGGAGAGTGAAAAAGTTGGCTTAAAGCTCAACATTCAGAAAACAAAGATCATGGCATCTGGTCCCACCACTTCATGGGAAATAGATTGGGAAACAGTGGAAACAGTGGCAGACTTTATATTTCTGGGCTCCAAAATCACTACAGATGGTGACTGCAGCCATGAAATTAAAAGATGCTTACTCCTTGGAAGGAAAGTTATGACCAACCTAGATAGCATATTCAAAAGCAGAGACATTACTTTGCCAACAAAGGTTCGTCTAGTCAAGGCTATGGTTTTTCCAGTGGTCATGTATGGATGTGAGAGTTGGACTGTGAAGAAGGCTGAGCACCGAAGAATTGATGCTTTTAAACTGTGGTGTTGGAGAAGACTCTTGAGAGTCCCTTGGACTGCAAGGAGATCCAACCAGTCCATTCTGAAGGAGATCAGCCCTGGGATTTCTTTGGAAGGAATGATGCTAAAGCTGAAACCCCAGTCCTTTGGCCACCTCATGCGAAGAGTTGACTCATTGGAAAAGACTCTGATGCTGGGAGGGATTGGGGGCAGGAGGAGAAGGGGACGACAGAGGATGAGACGGCTGGATGGCATCACTGACTCGATGGACGTGAGTCTTAGTGCACTCCGGGAGTTGGTGATGAACAGGGAGGCCTGGCGTGCTGCGATTCATGGGGTCGCAAAGAGTCAGACATGACTGAGCGACTGATCTGATCTGATCTGAACCTATAGAAACTATTGTTGTGTCCCAGAAGACTGTTCGAGAATGCTTACACCAGCATTTGTGACATTATATTATAAACAACCCAAACACCCATCAGTAGAAGAAGAGATAATTAAGATGGGATGCAGTAGAATTTTAAGTGAAAAGCCATATGTATGTGATTCCACATGGACAGAGGTCAAAAACATAATGCTGAGTGAAAAAGGTACCCTGTACATTATTACACAGAGCACAGTATAATTTCTGAATATTTTAAATATTCAATATTATACGTATGTATATAAAAATTATCTAGAAAATAGAAAATTATTTCCCAGAAGTAGAGAAACATGACCTGAAGTTCACCTCTCTAACTCAGGAGAGGGTAGGAGAGCAAATGGGAGCAGAGTGGGATAAAGGGGATGAACATTATCTGTTATGCTTTGTTTCTTTTACATTAAAAAAACATGAAATAAGACTGACAAAACAAAACCTTTATCGATGTGAAAATCCTAGGGCTATACAATTTCTATCGTTTTATGTTTTCTGCATTCCTGAACATTTTAAAAAGAAAACTCCATATGCCTGCTACTTCTCATCTCTCCCTCTTGTTTTTTTTTTTTTTCCCTTCCTTTGCTTCATGGTTCCAGATTGGGAGAAGAACAGAAGAGTAGGGGTTCTGATCCCCACCGGGGTTTAAAGCACTTGTCCTCTTGCCTGGACCATCTTCCACTCTTACCCAACTGTAGTCCTACTCTACAAAGTGGCAAAAAGAAGATTTAAAAAGAGCAACTCCCACCACTTAAAATCTTTAAGAGTTGCCCACTGACTTTCAGGTGCAGGTGAAAATCCTACCTATAAAGACTGAAAAAAAATTTTTTTTTAACTTAGCTGCTCAGTCTTGTACTAAAGAGCTTTCCCTTTCATTCTCTCTCACTGGCCCCAGTAGCTTTTCTGTCCTTTCAATGTACTACTGCCCATCTGGCCCAGACATGTATCACATGGTCAACTTTCTGCTAGGACTGCCCAGCCATGGCCTTGACTCCCCCAGTCCCACTTATCCCACAGAGCCCTCTCCACACATGGTGTCTTCAGGGAAGCTTCCACAACAGATGCCTGGCCCACCTTAGATCAGATGATGTGGTTCAGTGCTCTGGGTGCAATCTTGATTCTTTCAGAACATCATTTAGTCAGGAGGGCTTAAATTCTCTTGCCCATTGTATCTGCTGATTCTCATTCATGGCGAACTGTTTCCTTTATGAACTATCTGTGAGAATCGTCCCCTCTTGCTCCACAAACAAAGCTACCAGATCTTTAATTTACACTCCTCTCTTTTGTTTCATCTTGTTTTTTTCTGGCCTCTGAGAGTTTCATTGACTTTTGGAGATGTTCAATCCTGCCAATGAAATGTTTCTTACCATATTTCATCCAATGTTTGGGATATTTTGAAACTGGAGGAATTCTTGTTATCCTGTTAAACACTATTACAGGAAATGTAGTTTCTCCAACTAAGAATGTAAATATGCTCTTATGTTATTGAAAGTGGGGTCAGGCTATTGGCCACTTGAAGGCCAATAAAGAGGAAAGATTGGTTGGAAAGGAAACCTTCCTTTATTGTGGAGGCTGGCAACCTGGGGCAGGGGACTGCCCCTACTGATAATCAGTGGGCAAGAGCTTTAAAAATGGGAGTTTCAAGGGTATATAGGTGGAGGGAGGGGCTACACTTAGAAACTGCACAGTCAGCTCTGACAGTCATCTTGAAATTGGTCTTATCAGCATCATCTTGATTGCTTTAAGTAGCATTGAGCTTCCCTTGTGGCTAAGTTGGTAAAGAATCTGCCTGCAACACGGGAGACCTGGGTTCGATCCCTGAATTGGGAAGATCCCCTGGAGAAGGGAAAGGCTACCCACTCAAGTATTCTGGCCTGGAGAATTCCATGGACTGTATAATCCATGGGGTCGTAAAGAGTCAGACACAACTGAGCAACTTTCAATTAAATTAAGTCTTCAGTTCCAGGGTCAGTTTCTCAATTCTTTGAAATAAGTTCCTGGAATTATGACAGCTTATGTCATGGCTACAGTCTGGTCATCACGTAGTTAACTTCTTCCACTTGGTGGGGGTTTCAGTATCTTACAGAACAGCTCAAAGAATAAAGCTCAGAATATTACCAATAGCTGTTGAGGAGGAACTAAAGGTCCTTGACTCTACTTAATGACTAAACTGTTATTATTTGGTCATTTGACTCTTTTTCTTTGCTTTTCTCCTCTCTACTCTGATTAAACTTACTCTGTAGCTAAAGTTTTTCTACAGACAAAATACAGGTTGAAGGGACAGAGGGCAGGGGAGGGAAGGACCATAGTGCCCTGATCTGTTTCATTTACCTTCTTATTTAAGAAAGCTCATCCATTTCACTATGCTATAATCTCCCTGAGAGAAGGCAAATATATGTGTTTTGACTTGTCACCATTTTTTTTAACAGCGCTGCCACAGAGTAGGTACTCAAAACACATTTGCTAAATGAATGAACAGATCAGAGCTGGAGGGTAGGGGTTTTCCTTGGAGCACCTTGCTGGAGAGCAGGCTGATAAAAACATAACCAATAGGCGATATGACAAATTCCAAGATGTTCAACATTCTCCCAGGCACTGGGAGATGAAAGCCTCAGAGTCTTTGATCACCAGAAAATGTGGCTCCCCCACTAGTCTACTGTCATTAATCTTTAATGCATGTTTCACTCCATCCATCCCACACTTAAGTTTCCATATTCTTCATTAATTCTGACATCAGCAGGCTGAATTCCTCTGAGGCCCAAGGCACTAAAGCTCTCTCTTCAAATACCAAAGGCACGTTTTTTAAAAGGCATAATTTTTGCCTACAAGATTTTGTATAACAATATTACCAATTAGCCTCTTGTACCATCCAAATAAATTGCCTACTAGTCATCACTTTAAGGGATTAATTGACCATGCAAATACTGAGAGGCATAAAATTCTGCTGCCAAACAGAGACCTAGTTAAGGCCTCTTTAAGTGTTCCTCCTTGGGAGCGAACGCCTTTATATTTTAATCATATTGTATCATTTGAATGAAACAAAGTCCACTTAAGTTTTCTGTCCCTAGGATGATCCTTAATTTATTTGTCCTTTGCCATTTGGGATTAGCCTTTCTTCAAACAGTTCACACAAAGCCAGTAGGATGTTAGAAGGTAAATGTTAGAACTCCTGCCTGTTTTCCATCTCTCTCCTTGAACCTGGGGGAGACCAACCATGGCAGAATCCTACCTGAATTATCTGAGCTATGGATAGAGTCAGAGTGTTGGTAATGGGAAACATTACCTTAAATATCATATTTAAGGAACCATATTCCTTAAATATCCTCTAAGTCTAAAGAAACATTAGGGAAGTGTATAAGGCAGCGTCCCTTAGGTAGGGTCCCAGCAGGAAATAAATGGCACAAATAGAAAAATGAAGAGAGTTAAATAAAGGGACTATTTACAAACGGTATAAGAAAACCATTAAAGGCTATACTAGTGCTCTGATGTTAGTGCCAATAGAGCTGTTCCCTCTGCTTAGCTGAAAGGAGCTGAGAGAGGGTGCAGTTATGGAACTTGGACAGAAAGAGACATATGGAGAGGACCACCTCCCAAAGACCTGTGATCTTTGGTCAAAGCGACAGCCAGTCCAAAGTTATCCCTTAAAGAGAGAGCCAAGGGAATACAATGTCCCACCCTCTCCCTTCTTCCCTGTTCCCATATCCTGGCAGGACTTCCCACTTGCTGCTCCCAACAGGAAGGCAGAAAGTAAAGGAGTTCACCAAGACTGTCCACAGACCTAGGCCTCTTGAAAACAGAACAGAGAATGTTAAAAAAAAAAATTGAGAAGTTGAGTGTACATCTGGAGGGTAAAACAGAAGATATTCAATATAGCAGGGACCAGAAGCACCTAGGGAGGACTCACAAAAGCACAGATTCCAGAAACTCCACTCTCCCTGAATCAAATCATAGCAAAATTCATAGGCAGATGAATTTGGGGCAAATTGTATAGGCTATTGTGATGCACACCTGTCATTAAGATTGTGCATTTTTAATTTAAAACCCTGATATTAACTTTTATTTTATAATTCTTATTATTCCAGAAAAATTAAAAATCTTGGAGTTGCAAATTTGGCTTTGTATAACTAACATCAATTTATTGATTATCCAAAGAGAAGGGGATATTAAGGAACCTAGTCTTTTAACTTGGGTACATAAATCCATCCTGTTCACACTGATATTGTTGTGCCCATGGTTAAATGCTTGTTTGTTGGTAAATAGCCAGTATCCTCAGCTCCCAAGAATCCAACCTCTACCCCAGCTGCCCAGAACTTCCTCAATCCAGCAACCAAAGCATTAACACTTCAATGGACTAATACCCGAGCATCTAGCATGACTAGATATTTTGAATATCATATTTCAGTTTTCAACAGATTTGTTCTACTCTTCAACCAACTTTCCCTTTTATTCAGGAATTCTAAATTTTCAAATTTGATAAATCTGTAGCAGAATGTTTTTTTTTTTTTTTGAGAATTTTAAAAATTTTTATTCAGTTCAAATCAGAGTACATGGCTCATTTTATATTGAAGAATAGTTGATTTACAATTTTGTGTTAGTTTCTGGTATACAGCAAAGTGATTCAGTTATATAAATATGTATATATATGCTTCTTCATATTCTTTTTATTCTTTTTATTATGGTGCCATTACAGGATATTGAATATAGTTCCCTGTGCTATACAATAGAATCTTGCTGTTTGTCCATTCTATATATAATATTTTGCATCTAGCAGAAATATTAATGAATCTGAACCCAAAAGCCAAACACTATTAACAAAGAGACATAGGGCTCCACCAATCAATCAGCTGGATGGTTTGCCACCAAATCAACAGCAGTGAATTATACATTTTCCCCCCTATATCAGTTTTCAACTTCAAAATCCAATAACTCTTTATCTTGAGTCCAAGAATAATCAGAGGAGCATAAACCTAAGAAAATGGCATTAGCGACCAGAATCCTGTGTTCATATTCTTCTCTGTCACAATCAGCTGGTTGATCTTGGTCAAGTTGTTTAAACTCTAGGTCTCAGCTTCCCTGTTACTTAAAAATCACAAACAAACAAAACTCCTACTCATAATGTTTCTGGTCAAAGTACCGTTATTCAAAACAGACCTCGTTTTTAATCAGTGAGGAAGAACAAAGCAAAGAAGAAAACAAGAAAGATAAAATGAGCAGAAAAAAATAGTGATAACACATTCTAATTTATAATCATATAAATAATGACATCTCCCATGTATGAAGCTATTATGTCACCAAGCACATGGCAGTAGTATTGCAAACATATAATTTTCACCCAAGTCCTGGTAGGTAGTATTCTTAAATCCACTGCACCAAAGGGGAAATTAAGCTCTGAAAACAACATATGTAAGAGCACCAAATAGCAGTCCAACAACTTCCTGGACTCCCAAGAGATACTCTGAACTGCTACCTATAATAATAAAACCATCAATGTACAGTCCCATAATTATAAACAAGATATTTAAAATTGCTTGCCAATCAATCATTTACATCTTCAGAAAAACAAAAGGAAATGAGTATTGGTTTTTAATGAGAGACTCTTTTGAGACTATAATATTGACAAAGGTACATTTTCTGAAGACCTCTGTATTTACCTGGATGGGCTAAATTCTAGAATTTTAATACATCAGAAAGAGTCAATCTTGTAAGTAATTTAGAGACTTGTTCTAAAAAATGAATAAACAAACAAAAAAACTATTGATTTCTGTTCCTGCACGAGTTTGTTTACATGTTTATTAACAGGATCAACATCAAAGTGACTCATGTCTCAGGAACTTTAGCTGTAGTCGTAGCAAGCAGTTTCTCAGGAGACTGAAGGTATAATTACATGATTTTAGGTCCTTCCAACTCTTCCTTCACAACAGTTGGTAGATGATTTGATCTTCAACCCCCCATCACATCTTGGAAAATGACCTCATGGGATCTAATAATGTACTATTTAACAAAAAGACCACAATGGTGGCAAGAATAAAAGGCAGTTCATTGACTCTCAAGAATAGAATAAGAGGAATATTTTTAAAAATCAGTGTTTTCCTGTTTATGAAAATACACTGACTTTGTTTCCTATATTTTAGAGTTTGTAGAAAATGTATCACAAAGACCCATTTTCATCTAACACAGGGCTCTAGAGTCCCCAAGAGCTCTTGCCTCCCAATCTCAGGAAATTCACACAAAAGCAACAGAAAGGCCATGTTATCACTACCCTGCTCTTCCAGGAGGTGTAGGCGTTCTTCTGAGTTGGTAATTCTAATGATGGCTGCTTGTTAGAAAAGCAGGAACTGGAGCTTCACTTCAACCTCCTGAATCAAAAACTTGGGGGTTTTAATAGGTTTTTCAGGTGATTCTGATTTAGGCTCAAGTCCGAGCATAACCGTTGCTCTACACCAGGTGTCTTAGATTTGCCTGATAAGCTGGTGAAGTGAACCAGCCTCTGAAAACCCCTCCAAAAGAAATTCTGTCTCACTGAGTCTCAGATCTTGTTACCAACTGAATTATTTCCCTGTTCCAAAACTTATATGTTGAAGCCCTAACTGGCGCATCCTCAGAATGACTTTATTTGGATATGTGACTTTAAAGAAGCAATAGTTACTTAAGTGAATGAGGCTGTTAGGGTGCGTCCTGGTTCAACTTGATTGGGAATAGGACAAACAGAGGGACACCAGAGACAAACGGGCACAGAAAAAAGAACTTGTGAAAAGGCAACAGGAAGGCAGCCATCTGCAAGACAAAGAGAGAAGCCTCAGAAGAAGCCTAACCCTGCCAACCTTCATCTTGGACTCCCAGCCTCAAGAACAGTGAGAAATAAAATTTCTGTTGTTTAAACCAGTCAGTCTGTGGTATTTTGTTACGGCAAAGTAACTGTACTTTCAATCACCACCACAGATATTTCTTCTAACCAGCAAGCTTGGGAAACTCTATCTTTCACACTTTCCACTAAGATGTGGTCCTCAAAACAGCAGTCTCGACACTGCGTCCACTGAATCAAATTTCATAGTATAACAAAATGCCCAGGTGATTTACAGCCCCAGTAAACACTGCCGTGTACCACACCTATGATTACCGAATCTAGCAAATAATTATTTGCAATAGTTGGGATATACTCACCCATACATATATAGGTAGTCATATTTATACTAAAAAATTAATTATTTTTACTGGAAATTCAAGTTTATCTGGGTATCTTATATTTCCAGAAGGAAACCAGATAACATTTATCAGAATTTCAAGAAAAGGTATCCAAAGACTCAATTTTGGTTTCTGAAAGCAGACTTTAGGACTGTATGCTTCTTATCCCGAAATTAAATAATACAATAACACTAAAAAGGACTGACATTTCCATTAGTTATAAAAGCAAATCTCAGTGATCTTGTCTAATCTTAAGATACTGAAATTTCTCACTGGAAACATCTATATCAATCTTCGCCCTTAAAGCCGACAGCTGAAGGCATCCCTGAGTTCAGAGCTCCTCATGACCCAAGCGGCCTCCAAAACACCACATGATTGTATTTTGTGGGGATGCCATATCTTTCAAGGAAGTTCATTTATTTTGTTTTGTTTTTAAATTACAAAATGTTAGTGCTGGAAATTTTCTTATAAAGTTGTGAGCTTAAAAATTTATTTAAATAAATTTATAAGCTTAACCTCTAGGTACAGTGATAATAATTCTAACAATTAGTATTTATAGAGCAGTTACAAAACGGAGAACTTTACAAACATTTTTTCAAACTCCCAAAAGAGTAGATATGACCTCATTTTCATAGCAATAACACAGCTAACATTAGTGATTATTAACTATATGCTGGGCACTGTGCCAAAGTGATTTACTATATTACACTGTCTATCCTCTAACATAGATATTATTTGCCCCATTGTGCAGATAAGGCAAGTTATTTTCCCAACATTCAGAGACCTGATAAACAGCTGAGATTCAAACACAGGCAAAATATCTCCAAAGCTCGCACTGCAAATTACTGACATCAGATCATCTGACACAGGAAGCATCTCACCATTCAAGAATTGAATCCATTTCCCTGATGTCAGAACTGAACATTGAACCCATGCCTGTACTTTTAAATACCATTTTTATGTAAACAAACTGGAAGCCTTAAGTGGCTGAAGAATCAGAGTATGGGGTGTTTCAACGAGCAGTGCTAGGAATCTTCCCTGAAAAGCTTCAGTTCAAAAATTTCCCCACCATATCAATATGGCAGATGGACAGGAGAAAACAAACACAGCAAGGTCACCTGGCAATCCACAGTTGCCATGACTGATCAACTGGATCTCTAGTTGGTGGTATTGTGTGGAAAAAGCAGAACCGGACCAGGAAGAAAAATCACAAGAGGACACAGAGAAGTATGTCATCAGTGCCTGGGTTCAAGAACTAACTTTTGAAAAGTATTGGAGCATCCATACTGGAACATATTTAGTCATTCAATAAGCTCACATTGAATGCTCTCTATTCAGCAAGCATTCATCTACTCTCTACTAGTCGACCTCAGGTTCAATAAAAGCATACTTCAGACATACTTCTTTGACCCAATGGGAAATATTCCCTGCACATCAACAACAGTAGTAACAACTTCTTACTTTAAGAACTTCTGAATTTACAATTCAGTAAGAGGTACTTTTTTATTTAAGTTTTACACCACGATATTCCACACGTACTATCATAGCTTGGCTCTACTGCCTACTAACAGTGTGAGTCTTGGGCAATTTACTTAACTTCTCTGAGCCTCAATTTCCTCATCAATAAAACATGGGTACAAAGAATATCTAGCTCATAGGGTGACTGGAGGGATTGAGTTAGTCAATGTGTCTAAAGTAGGAGGAAGGATATCTGACACACAGTAATTGCTATTAAGTGTTGCCTATTTCAGACAAGCCAAATTGAGGTTCCCAGATAAGAATTTCTTCAAGCATGGTCCTGGACTACCTGAGTCAAAATCCCTTTGGGTTTCCCGTGAAGAAAAGCAGATTCCTGGGCTTATCTAACTGTATCAAAATGTCAGCTGGTTATCATGAGCCCTCTTTGTCCTCCAGGTGATTCTTATGTATGTAAATGTTTGAGAAATTCTATCTTGGAGGATAAGAAGGCTGTCTTTGCCACTTGACAGTACGTAAGGCAGACAGGTCCATTAGAAAGGGCTCAATCCCTTGCACATATCAAAGTGCCAAAGAGAACGGAATTTTAAGTGGTTTTTCCAAGGAAATGTGTTACCCTAGTAACAAGCAGAACCAGAATTTTGATGTACATTTGTGACTGTTTAGGTCTGCTCTCAGCCACCCTACCAGCACGAACAGAAATGTACCCAGGACTTACCTGCCTCTGAAGTTGGAGTCAAATGAAATCTCTCAGAATATCTTGTTTTGTGTCAGACTTCAGGCCACCTTGTCCAATAATCCAGAGTGTCATTTCTGGAGCTAATTTAGAGTGGTCTGTCTTACTCTGAGGAAGGTTTGGTGAAGAGTAAACCTCTGTCAGGGCTTCCCAATGCCTCAGTAGTAAAGAATCCACCTGACAATGCAGGAGATGCAGGAAACTCAGGTTTGATCCCTGGGTCTGGAGGATACCTGGCTCAGGAAGATCCCTGGAGTAGGAAATGGCAACCCACTCCAGCATTCTAGCCTGGAGAATCCCATGGACAGAGAAGCCTGGCAGGCTACAGTCCATGGGGTCACAAAGAATAGGACACAACTGAGCGACTGAGCGCACACGCACACACACAAACTTCTGTCAATAGCTAGCTAGTGGGAGGCTGCTCTATAGCACAGGTTGTTCCAAGCTCTGTGATGACCTAGAGGGGAGGAATGGGGAGGAAGCGTGAGAAGGAGGTCCAAGGGGAAGGGCATTGTACAGCAGAAACTAACACAACATTGTGAAGCAACTATATTGCAATACAAATAAAATAAGCACACCCCCGAATCTCTGCTGGAAGGGTGAGACCTCCCCAGCAGCCAGCCAAAGTTAACCTTTCTATTTCAAAATACCTGTCTACCAAGTAGAGCATCACTCTGGAGCAGTCCATACTCTCTCCAGGAGGGCTGTCTACAATGAGGATGGCCTTTGGGCCCAATAATGTCACTTCTGAGCATTTTCTTTAAAATGTGGTAGGTTTTGGTTTTTTGTTTTTTGTTTTAATGGTGAGAAGGTGAAAAGATCAACCAGCTCTGGTTCTTCAACAAATCAGTATTAAAAATGGGAAACAAAAGTAAGGAGGGGCTGCTTTAGATGGAAAATACTTAAGAGACAATAACACCCAAAGGTAATTCGGGTTCATGATTGGGTCCTGATTTAAAAAAAAAAAAACTGTAAAAGATGTGAAAAGCAATTTGGAAAATTCAGAAATTTTAAAATAAATGTGTTAGGTGATATTAGGGTATTATATTTAATTTTCAAATATATAATAAAGGTATAACAGTCACGCTGGAAAATGTTTTTATGAGACACACTAGTATCAGAATAAAATATCATGATTGATGTGTTTTATTTTTAAACACTCAAGAAAAACACAGATCAATCAAATAAAGCAAATTCTAACAGGATAATTACAAATGCTAGCCATATATTTGTGTGCATTATACAATCCTTCCTAATTTTATTTGGTTTGAAATTCTTCATAGTATAATGTAAATTAGAAAATACTCTTGAATGGCAAAGTTTGGGCCTGACAAATCTACTTCTAGAAATTTGTAAATATTCATTTGTTCATTGAACAAATGTGCCAAATATTAAGAAAACAGTTAGATAAGTATTTAAGTTTATTGCAGTATTACATGTAATAGGTAAAAATTAATTTTTTAAAAGCCAACTATTCAACATTTAGAATCTATTAAACAATCTGTAGTTCATGTGCATAATGCAGAGGTGTGCATCTCATAAATACAATGATAAAAGTGTCTGTATCCACAGTCATATGGAAATATGTTCAGGGTAAAATTATGTGAAAAAAAAAAGTAGTTACAAAACAGCATACATGTTGTATCTGTAAATGAGACCATTTTTATAAAAAGAATGATGTATTTATTTAATAATGAAAATTATTGGAAATAATTTTGGAAATAATTATTGGAAATCAATGGAGAAATAACTCAAGAGAGAAGGAAGAGATGGAGCCAAAGCAAAAGAACACCCAAGTTGTGGATGTGACTGGTGATGGAAGTAAAGTCCGATGCTGTAAAGAGAAATATTGCATAGGAACCTGGAATGTTAGGTCCATGAATCAAGGCAAATTGGAAGTGGTCAAACAGGAGATGGCAAGAGTGAACATTGACATTTTAGGAATCAGTGAACTAAAATGGACTGGAATGGGTGAATTTAACACAGATGACCATTATATCTACTACTGTGGGCAAGAATCTCTTAGAAGAAATGGTATAGCCATCATAGACAACAAAAGAGTTCAAAATGCAGTACCTGGATGCAGTCTCAAAAGCGACAGAATGATCTCTGTTCCTTTCCAAGGCAAACCATTCAATATCACAGTAATCCAAGTCTATGCCCCTACCAGTAATGCTGAAGAAGCTGAAGTTGAAAAAAATAATAATAATAATGAAGTTACAAGCTAATGTGCATTGAGAACTTACTTTTTCCAGTCCATGGACTGCATTACAGAATTATTTCACAATTATCAGCATTTTCCAGATTGGGACATTGAAGCATAGAGAACTGCTCAAGATCATCCAGTTAAAAGAAAATTTAAATCTGGTGTGTGGGATTTCCAAACCTGGACTTTTTATGCTCTGCTCTGGGGCTCACCCAGGCAGACAACAGGACCTAGCCAACACCAGCACATGTACATGGACTCTGGACCTATGGTGGGATGATGAGTAACTGTTTTCCTGTTATGTTTCCCTACACTGCTGCTGCTGCTAAGTCACTTCAGTCGTGTCTGACTCTGTGCGACCCCATAGACGGCAGCCCACCAGGCTCCCCGGTCCCTGGGATTCTCCAGGCAAGAACACTGGAGTGGGTTGCCATTTCCTTCTCCAATGCATCAAAGTGAAAAGTGAAAGTGAAGTCGCTCAGTCATGTCCGACTCTTAGTGACCCCATGGACTGCAGCCTACCAGGCTCCTCCGTCCATGGGATTTTCCAGGCAAGAGTACTGGAGTGGGGTGCCATTTTCCCTATAACATTATTACCTGGCTCCTTTTATAAGTTTAGGAACAAACCATAAAAGTGATAGGAAAAAATGCAACAATGAGCAGAATTTTCCTGATCTGGGTCCAGACATTCATCATCATCTGGCTGGATGATGCTGTCTGCTTATTCTGCTGCAACTCCAGGAGGCTGTTTCCAGTTACCTGCTCTAAATTTCTCCCTCTATTTACTTGTGCCTGGCTTAAACCCAGAGCCCAATCTATTTTTATCAAGCCTTCTTGCCTTGATGAATTTCCCTTATAGTAATACTTTCCACTTAGTTGTGAATCATATTTTCCAAAAATGGCTTGAATAACCTCTCTCAACCTGTATGCTTTTCTTACCTAAGTGACTTATATGTGACTTTGCTCCTTCCCCAGCAAGAGTGGTGTCTATACCCCTTCTGTTAAAGGGATCCCTGTTTCAATCATAAATATGATAAAACTGATTCTATGTGACTTCACAGACTCAATCCGTGAAAGATAATACAGCTTCCACCTGATTCTTTATCTTAGGACACTTGCATCTGAAACCTAGTCAATCATGCTGTGAGGAAGCCTGGGTCACATGAGGCCATGTGCTGATGTTCTAGTTGACAATTCCAGCTAAAATCTTAACCAAGAGCCAGCACATGTGAGTGAGGAAGTCTCTGAGGTGACTCCAGTCACAGCACTATCTGACTGCAGTTATGTGAGAAATTCAAGCAACCTTAAGAGAAAGTATCACTGATTCCTTATGTTCAGCCATCAGCATGTTCTAGTAGTTCCAGCCTCAGAACACGTGCAGCACTCCATCACTTCTCCCAGTCTCTTCTGGTCCAAGCCCCAGTCATCACTCTCTGGAATTAGAGCAATAGTCCTAAAATCCTCCCCGACTCTGCACTCACTAGCACATAAGGCTATTTTCCATACATCTGCAGAAGTGACTCTACAATCATACAACCACTCGTGTCATACACATCTTCTCAAAATCCCCAGTGGCTCCTCACTCCACTCAGTCCATGCTGAAGTCCTTACAGTAGACATCCAGCTGTATGTGCATGATCTGGCCTCTGTTACCTCTCCCAATTCTACTCAGCTACTTCGATTCTTCTCTCTTGCTCACTCACCTTCTGCCTAGGTGACCCATCTACTCATCTTCTATCCTCCACCCCCCAACACTTGCTGTTTCCTCAACCTGCAATACTTTTTCTCCAGTCTTCTCTCAGGCTCATGCCTGCTCAACCTTAAAGTCTTTGCTCAGATAGTAGCCTTAACTGAGGCGTTCCTGGCCTATCCTATGAAATTTGCACCATTCTTGTTTCCCAGCACTTCCTGTTCACCTCCTATAATTTACTCTCTCTATGGTGTTCATCTCTTAGATGTTCCATATAATTCAGTCTGTCATTTGTTTGTCTATCTCCACCCACCCCCACTAAAGTATAGCCTTCATGAAGACAGATTTCTGCCAATTTTGTTTATTCCTAATGTCCCAGATTCAAGAATGGTACGTGGCATATACTGGATGCTCACTAAATATTTTTCGTTCATGAATGAGTGCCTGAAAAATGGTAAAAGCTTAGAGTGTAGTTATTGGGAATTCCCTGGTGGTCTGGTGGCTAAGACTCTGCATTCCCAATGCAGGGGGCTCGGGTTAGATCCCTGGTCAGGACACTAGATCCCAGATGCCACAACTGACAGTTCACAAGCCACCACTAAAAATTCCACATGCCACAATGAAGGTCTCGCTCCTGTTTATGAAGATCTTTCCTGCTGCAACTGAGACCTGGCATAGCCAAATAAAAACAAATAAAAATAAAGTGTATCTATTATCATACTATTAATTGAGGTTAAAAGCTCAAGTTTTCTGACGACTCTGTATCTACTGTAGTAGGTTGAATGGTGGCTCCCAAAACAAATATGGCCAAGTCCTAAACCCCAGACATGAAAAAGCAACCTTACGTGGTAAAAGAATCTTCGTAGAAGTAGGTAAGAATCTCAATATGAGATCAGGAGTCCTTATCAGAAGAGGGGAGGATGATATGAAGAGGGTGGCATATACTAGAGTGGTGCCTCCACAAGTCAAGGACCCACATGGTTGCGAAGCAGTCTCCAGAAGCCAGGAGGAAAGGTACGGGATGAAATGTTTCTCAGAGCCTCCAAGAGGAACCAACCCTATAAACACCTTGACCTTGGACTTGTAGCCTCCAGAACCGAGAAAGATTAAATATATACTGTAAGTTATCAAGTTTGTGATGATTTCCTATGGATGCATTAGGAAAATAGTACACCCACTATAACCTGTCTCCCTGGATGCTAAACTGGTGTGCAGTCTGGCCTAGCAATCTGGACGTGGCCTTATTTTGCCAGTAAGCCTCATCATTAACTACACACACTTTCCATGTGGACAAGTCCAGCTTTTGCTCTAGCATGGGCAATGCTTTGCACTTTCCCTCACCAGCCCAGCCTGGCCTCTGGTTTGGATCCTTCTTAGCTGGCCCTGACCATGATTCTGTGCTGCAGCGAGATACTGATTAGGCTCTTTCGTCCCATCTCTCTGCCTGTATTCCTGTCTCCAGACCTAAGCAGAGTGGGTGAGACACAGCATCCGGAGCCAGAATAATTGCCCTCCTGAGCCCCAGCCTGTCTGTGGGGCTGGCGAGGAATCACCCCAGGCTCCATACCTGCTGGTGATCTCACTACCTCTCAGACCCCATTGGCCAGACTGCATTAGTCAAGTGCTGGAAGTACCCTAAGTTCCTGTAACTTTTTCCAGCCTGATGTCTGAGATGATGTTTAATTTATATCATAAGAAATAAAAGTGCACTCCTTCCTGCTTAAAATGTTTAGATCAGCAGAGACCTGGCACTGCTCTTCCTGTGCTATGAAGAGAGAACATCAGGAGGAAGACTTTCTGTCTGAATCCAGAAAGGTTTAACATGTTCCTCCCAACAGGTTTGAGCAGCAGCATCTCAGATTTCCCTAAACCTCTAGATAAATGAATACTCCCCTACACAGACAGGTAGCTAAATTTTAAAACCCCTTTTGTCTTAACCTGCAAACAGGGATTGGCAGTGACACAGATTTTAAAATGCTGCTGCTACTGCTGCTAAGTCGCTTCAGTCGTGTCTGACTCTGTGCAACCCCATAGGCGGCAGCCTACCAGGCTCCTCCATCCCTGGGATTCTCCAGGCAAGAACGCTGGAGTGGATTGCCATTTCCTTCTCCAATGCATGAAAGTGAAAAGTGAAAGTGAAGTCATTCAGTCATGTCTGACTCTTTGAGACCCCATGGACTGCAGCCTACCAGGCTCCTCCGTCCATGGGATTTTCTAGACAAGAGTACTGGAGTGGGTTGCCATTGCCTTCTCCGAAATGTCTTTTGCTCTGTTAATTAAGCTTCTATGCCTTCCTTCCCCAACCCACCCCAATTTATGAAGTCATCTCTCAATCCAGGCAAGAAGAAGTAAAGACATTCACCTTCTTCCCACAATTCTTTACACATTTGCTGAGAGGTAACCTAGTTTTTCATAAAAATAAACAAGCAAAACACTCATCAAAGGGAGTATCTATCACCTTGAATAGGTGAAGGCTAAGAAAAATACTTTTCTATTTGTGTTGAAGATTTTTCAGTCCAAAAAAGGAATTCCATTCAATGGAACTAAGATGTATTGAGTACTCCCACACACTCTGAAGAGTTCAAGAAAGGCCAGCTCATCCTTGCATGAAGGTTTCTGAAGGACGAGGATGTTTATCTGTGCTCAATGTACCCCTAATGCTTTGAACGGTCCAGGCCCATTGTAAGTACTCAATTACTACATGTTGAATGTTGAGTCCTAGGGAAGAAAGTAACTGGAGAGTCTGAGAGAAACTTCAAAAGGTATCCTAAAATTCCAAAGCAGCAAGACCTCTTTGGGATTATCTAGTATACAAATGAATTTTTTTTAATGATCACAATAGCCAGCACTCCTTGTTGAGTGCCAGTCACTGAGCTAAGCACTTTAAATGTACTGCCTTATTTAATCCTTTCACTATTCTCATTGTGGGCTTCCCTGGTGGCTCAGATGGTAAAGAATCTGCCTGCAGTGCAGGAAACCCAGGTTTGATCTCTGGATTGGGAAGATTCCTTATAGATGAGAATGGCTGCCCACTCCAGTATTCTTGTCTGGAGAATTCCCTGGATAGAGGAGCCTGGCAGGCTACAGTCCATGGGGTCACAAAGAGTCAGACATGACTGAGTGACTAACACACGCACACACACACACATTCTCAATTTACATATGAGTAGATGAAAGATTAGAGAGGGTACATAACTAACCCATAAAGTCACACAGGTGATGAATAGCCAAGTCAGGATCACACCCAGTTCTTTGAAGCCAGGGCCTGTACTTTATAATTCTGTGCTATGTTGTCACTTTTTACAGCTTGGTAAACTGAAGCCAAGAAAGAGGAAGAGGCCACCCTAATTTATAAAACTAAAAAGTAAAATAGCTTAAACTTGGCATTACTGGATCTCTAACCTAGTGTTCCTGGTATATCGCCACATTCTCTCTTGCTGCTGCTGCTGCTGCTAAGTCACTTCAGTCGTGTCCATCTCTGTGCGACCCCATAGACGGCAGCCCACCAGGATGCCCGTCCCTGGGATTCTCCAGGCAAGAACACTGGAGTGGGTTGCCATTGCCTTCTCCGACATTCTCTCTTATCACTAGTGAAATCAGGAATTTTTAAAACTTTAGGATTTCTCAGAAAAAGTGCTTTCTCATCTTGATATCCTTCCTCCTGGTGTTGAGAAAGAAATGTCTTGTGCCTTTAAAGAAGAAATTTTTGAAAAAAATAAAAAAACTCTCTGGGGAAAAGGCAGCATGTTTGATTACCAAAAGAAAAAAAGACTTTTATTCACATAGAAAAAGTTAACCTGTTTCAAATATTAATACAGTGTTTATATACTGCCTTTCTTCCAGGAACTGAAAGAATTTAATACAGTTCATTAATTTTTAGACTATTTCTGTGAGAGAAGAAAGCAAGCATCATTATCTATATTTTAATACAAGGAAACTGAAGCATAGACTCAACTGGAGAGTAGGGACATGGAACAAATTCAGATTCTAAGCCAAATGTGAAAGACAAGACCATTTTGTCAAATTATATCTGGGATGTTTGCCAGATGTGGATCACTCTGTGAGGTATGTTGATCTTTGTTGAGTAGTAAATGTCCTGAGAAGCCCTTGGAGTCATAGCACTAATCAGTGAAACCTGTAATTTATAGCATTTTTCTCGAAGTAGATGTCAAAATAAGTGATTCTCAACCTTAAGCATGTATTGGAATCACTAGGAGGGAGAAAACACACATCACTGGGCCTCTGCCCCCAGAGCTTCTGATTCAGTAGATTTAGAGTGGGATCACAATTCTGCCCTCCCACAAATCCCAGTACATGGAACACATTTGAGAACCACCAGTCTAGAAAGGTGTGCCTTAGCCCCACAAGAATTCATCATTTAGACCTAGATCCAAACCTGTGAAGGTTTGAATCCTGGCTCTGCTAATTTGCATAATTATTTCTTTTGTATTTCAGGTTTTTTCTTTTGGAAAAAAAAAAAAAAGTGACATGGAGATGGTGATAATAATAATTTAACACTGGGTGGCAGAGGGAGAAGGCAATGCAGCCCACTCCAGTACTCTTGCCTGGAAAATCCCACGGACAGAGGAGCCTGGTGCGCTGCAGCCCATGGGGTCGCTAGGGGTCAGACACGACTGACGTGACTTAGCAGCAGCAGCAGCTGCGACTTCCCTTTCACTTTTCACTTTCATGGGTTGGAGAAGGAAATGGCAACCCACTCCAGTGTTCTTGCCTGGAGAATCCCAGGGATGGGGGAGCCTGGTGGGCTGCCGTCTATGGGGTCACACAGAGTCAGACACGACTGACGTGACTTAGCAGCAGCAGCAGCAGCAGTGTGACAGAGAGAGAGCATTTTCAGTAATTGTTGACTAGCTCCATTTTGTCATGACTCAGGCTACAAGTGCTTAGCCATCTTCTTTGATGCTACCTCATAACAAGGTATATAAATTAGGAAATATCCCTTCTAACAAGCTGGGCAGTCTTTAGGGAAATTAAGATCAGGCAGAAATCATTATGAAAATGATCATGAAACTTGTAGGTTCAAAAACTTTGATCAACGGGTACATTGCTTTAGGATATAAACTTCCAAGATGTGTTTTAAAAGTCCCATTAGCAAGGGTAGAGACCCTCATTTTGATACATTTCCAGAAAGTTAAGTAATGAATTATCAAATTTTAATGATGCTGGCAAGGATAACCATGTTTGATGGAGGTATGTTCAGTAATACTTAAGTCTGAATTTTACCAGAAGGGATTTTCCTCCATTGCTAGGTTACAGTTTTTCCTCACCTAGAAGAAAGGATTGTGTGCCTGCTGAATGATCACTGTATGCTGAAATTTTTACCCAAGTCTCCACAATTTTTCCAGAGTAACGGAGATTTAGTACTATGTATTAATATTTAAATCAAATTGCTTAAAATCTTCATTGCTTGAAAGCATAATGGGGAAATTATTCAAACAATTTATGCTAAACATGTATCTCAAGTAGTTGATAGGTTTCACATTGTTCCTGACATTTTACAAGTACAAACAGGTAATACTGTGTATTTTTGAAAACAGTTTGTCGGACAGTGCTACTTCAACATCTCATAAATGTCCAGTTCCACACCTCTCTCGCACTCACATTCTTCTCCAGCCAACAAGAATGGCTGCACACTCCATCTCAGGGCACCATGAAAAATTTCACATCTTTGCACACAAATTCTCAAAGGAAAGTGCATAAATTGGTTCTAAGTTATTATATACAGAGCTGACATAGTAGACTGTAATGACCCCTAATGAAGGACACTCCAGGTGTTCATACCCATTAGTAGCTCCCTCCCCTTAAACCTGGACCCTCTCTGTGACCAACAGAGTGTAACAGAAATGATGTGTTTGTCTTAAGAAAGCCTATGGCTTCGGCTTCTGCACTCTGGGGGAAGCCCCTGTCGGGTTAGGTCTGACTATCCTAAAGCTGCCTTGCTGGGAGAAGTCCAGCATCAAAGAGAACTGAGGCCCCAGCCAGGAGCTCCAGTCAAGCTCCCAGTCAACAGCCAGCAGCACCTTGCCAGCCATGTGACTGAGGCCATCTTAGAAGTGGAGCTTCCAGCCCCAGTGGAGCAGTCCAGCTATGATTTGGGAGCAAATAAATAAAATGGGTTTTGTTTAAGCCATTGAATATGATGTATTTCATTAAGCAGTAACAGATAAACCCAAAGTGCTAACTTGAAGAATGGCCCAGTCCTGCTCAGCACATAGTGAGTGAAAGTTACTCAGTCATGTCTGACTACTGGAGTCGGTAGCCATTCCTTTCTCCAGGGGATCTTCCTAACCCAGGGATCGAACCCAGGTCTCCCTCATTGCAGGCAGATTCTTTACCAGCTAAGCCACAAGGGAAGCCCAAGAATGCTGGAGTGGGTAGCCTATCCCTTCTCCAGTGGATCTTTCCAACCCATGAATTGAACTGGGGTCTTCTGTATTGCAGGTGGATTCTTTACCAACTGAGCTATCAGGGAAACCGCTCAGCATATATGTTCTGTATAAAAATTTACCTTGATACAGCATTCCCAGCCCATAGCATCTCTTTCTGCTGGTTTGTACAACATATTGATTCCAAATGAGTGATTATGCATACATTAGTTGATCCCAGTTTCTAATAATGTTCTTCTTTTTCTAGTCTATTCTCACCCCTTTGGGTTTGACATTTGTATCAGGAAGAAACCCAAGAGGAATTATTTTGTTATCTGATTCTAATAGTCCAATAATCGAGGCCTGGGATTAATTACTTTTGTATTCATTTTTACCCTGGGAGCATCAGAAAAAAAAAAAAACAAACAAACTGAATGGTCAAATATGCAAAGGTCATGACTTAATTAACACACAGATTTCAATGTGTTGAAAACTCCAAGCACCTCAGTGCATTTGGGGGTGATGATAAAAAGAACTGACTCTAATGTGACCCATTCCATCCTTCAGCCTTACATCACCTGCCTTGGCAGAGCTACACGTTTCTGTAGGTTATGGGGACAACTGTGTACAGCCAAAATTTCTAACATTTCATCTGGAATGCCATTCACTTTCATACCTAGTCTTTCCAAAATGAGAGAAAGCACACAAAATCCAGATGTTTAGATCAGCAAACTGTCACTAGTAGGAAATAGTAGGAAAATATTTTGTAAAATCTAATTTCATTCTTTTTTAAACCCTGAGGAAATACTTGTATGTATCCAGTTGTAACAACCAGAGACTTCCTTTAAAAGGGTCTTAATTCTCTATGGAACCATTTCTCCAGATTTCACATGCCCTCTAAATCTTTCATCTCTCCAGAGAACCAGGTGGTTACATCAACTGTTTGCTAACTCCATTCTGCAACTAGGGAAACTGAAATATGTATAAAGATTTTGTGTTTTCCTTTGCAACAGTGGGATTTTTCAAAACTTCTGCAAACAGATACTTTAACCTCATGAAAGGTTTCATGGGAATTGAATACAGAGAGGCGTACACATACAAGGGAAATGAACTGCACTGTTTGCATAGCACATTTGTCAGCTGCTGCCTACTGGGAGGTGCAGGGAAGGTGGACGCATGCTGGGTAGAGAGACTCAGACAACTTGCACTGAGACTGCAATCGATTCCATAGCTTCTTGGGCAAATTATTACATATCGGAGCCTCAGTTTTCCCATCTGTAAAAAGAGACTAGAACTACCTCGATATGAAAGAAACAAAGTCAACAAGATGTATGATAAATGCGCTGTACATAGAGCTGAAATTGTCACTACTAGTATTATTATGACATTCTAATTTCCCCTAAATTTTAAGAACAGCCACCGTTTGTGGACTATTGATTATGCACTTTTTGAACAGGAACATCTTATCTTGTAATAGTAATTGTATAATCATGGACAAGTTATATTTTCCTCCCCAAGGCTTTGTTTCCTCCCCACCTGATGTGAAGAAGTGGTCATGAAGGCTGAATGAAAAGACCTTAGAATAAATCCTTAACTACTGTGGCACTCTCCCCTGATGGATGATGATCCATGATTCTGAGTGCTTCAGCCAGGACTTCCTCACTACAGAAGATTCCCCTGCTGTTTTGTTCTTTTAGCACCTAGGTCCCCAACATGGAGCAGCTGCTGTTGATGCCCCCCCCCCCGACCCTGCCCCATATCCCCTAGGCCCAGCACTGATGTGACTACAGCAAGCAATTCTTGTCACTCTGGAAATCTCCCATCTCTCTTGTGTCTTTTTACTTTGCCTCCTGGGACTTTCTTTGGTGGTCAAGAGCTCACTTGGCCCATGTACTGGGAAAAACCTCAACCAGTGATGTATAGAAGTTGGTGGCTAAATAGCTCAACTGAGGCTCTTCTTGCCTGCTTTCTAGAAGCTTTCTTAAACTGTAGTCAGGAAGATTGCAACTCATCTGTTTATAGCTGTAATCTGCTCATCAACATTCCTTTTAGTGAGCTTTCTCCACCCTCCCCCTCACTTTTCTATTCCTCCCCTTGAGCTACTAGGGATTACTCCCCAAATAAACAAACTAACCAAAAACCATGCCTCAGGGTGAGCTCTTGGAAGATCCAAAACCAAGAAACCACTCAAAGCCTGGAGTGGGCAGCCTGATAGACTAAGTTTGTCTTAGCCCATGCTTGAACTTGTAAGGCAGACTGGAAACTTGAGTTCCTGACAGTATCAGCTTCTATAGTAAGAAAAACAACATCAGTTCTACCTCCATGGCATTCTTATTTTCTAAATTTTCTGAGCACCTGAAATCTATTTAGGTATGTGTACTAAAAAGTTTAAAAAATGTCTGCTACCAAATGTTTCTTTTATCACCAGAAGGAAGTACACCTCACTTCATATTTCTCTGGCATGTAAAGATGTTGTGAAAACTTTAACATTGTTTTTATCTCTACTTCTGTGCTTCTAAAAATTTGTTCATGAGCCCTTATAGTCCCTCATCCCCTTCCTGTATCCACCTGAGATTTCTGGGGCCTTTATTATCTGATGTTGTATTAAACTAGCAGACTCGCTGTGTTCTAATCCAAAGACTAGAAGAACATCAGCCCTCAACTTGCCCCCAGTCAAGTTAAGGAGACAATCTTGGGAATAAATAGCTCCAATTGAAGGCAGACCCTAGCTTAGGCTCACACATAGCTACAAAAAGCAGGAAACAGGAAAAAAGAATTTGTCTCCAATGAAAGGAGTAGAGAAAGCTTGGGTACTGAGCCATGCACAGACTCTGTGGCATCTCTCAGAGATGGGCAATGTGGCCAGCAAAAGCATAAGAACTCATCTGAAACATGAAAGGGCATTTTTGGGGCCCTGTGAACCATCTGTAGCTGCAAGAACATTTATATGAGTGACATAGTTTGTCACAGATTTACAGGGACTTCCCCTGGACAACTGTGCCAAGTGCTGTTCCAAGTATTTCTGTGATTAAGGGCAAAGTCAGGGCCAGGTCAAGAAGGGAAGATGGGCTTGTACTGGATAGTGTTGAGGCTCTGGTCAGACAGAGAGTTTGTTCAGGAGATTTGCACCGATGGTCATACCCCATGTATTGTCTTCATGCTTGGGATAAGGCAGTACTTTGATGCATAAAGGTAGAGCTGGTTCATCTTGATGAAGTGGTGTTTTCTCTTTTTTAACAGTCACGGCTTACAAGCACAATGTCAGGATCTGTTTTCAGATCCTGGTGCATCATCATATATCCCGTCAGTTGGCAATCCATGCAGATTCTATCCCTACAATGGACCAATACTCATTCTCTCCCAGCCATTGCTACCTTTATCTCCCTCATTTTAGTGTTATTGGATCACATTTGGACTTTTGCCATCTGATCTCCCTGTCTATTACCAGTTTTTTCTTTCCAATCCAGTTTTTTCTGAAGCCTATTTTGAGCAATGTAGTGGTGTGATTAACAGAACAGGCTCTGGTATAGACAGATTTGAGCTGGTTTTGTAGATTAAAAGACACTAATGGGGGTGATGACCTACATCCACGGGTTGCAAATAAATTTTTATTGGGACAAATCTACTCTTACTCATTTACATGTCATCTATGACTGTTTTCCTCTACAAGGGCAAAGTTGAGTAGCTATAGCAGAGATTGTACAGTCAACAAAGTCTAAAATATTTACCGTGTGATAATGATAACAGAAAAATAATATATAATATAATAATAACAGAAAAAGTTTACAGATCCCTGCTCTATATCACAGAATTGCTGGAAAGACTATAAAGATACATGCAAATACTAATGTACTTGACACACTGTATATGCTTAGTAAATGCAAGGTATTATCGTTATCATTGCTTTAGTCTCCCTATTCACGGACCTCCATGTAACCAATTCACCCAATTGGGTGCTCTCCACACCTTCGGTATTACATAATGACTAATGCGCAGGGCACATGGAAAATGCTCAGTTAGCAGACTGCTCCTCACTACAAAACTATTCTCCTGGAGGGAAGGAACTTGAGAACCACAATGTTTAATCTTTATGCATTCTAGTTTCTTCCATATCTCCATTGTCTACTAGGTAGTTCTGCTTCAATGTCAATATTCTAATACAATAGATCTCAAAGTATATTCTTTTATTGTCTTTTCCAAATGGGCTTTCCCTCCTGCATCCCAAATTTCTATCAAACGTACTACTACTAATACAACCTGGAGTTAAGCTTAAAGAGTTAGAGAATGTTAGAACTCATAATGGCAACCCACTCCAGTGTTCTTGCCTGGAGAATCCCAGGGACGGGGGAGCCTGGTGGGCCGCCGTCTATGGGGTCACACAGAGTCGGACACGACTGAAGTGATTTAGCAGTAGCAGAACTCACAAAACATAGAATTGTGGGCTTTAAACCTCAAAGAGGATCATGTAGTTCAGCAATTTTGTTTCTTACAAATCACGAAGTTTTGCTGCTTCATTCAGTGCATCTAGTTGTAGCCAAGTTGGATTTATTCTTCTTTCTGTTTCTTTTTATCTATTTATACACTTCCATGTGTACTAGCCCCTTTCATGCAAAGATTTATTCCTTTAGCCACTTGTTTCATCATTCATTTATTCCTCTGCTATTTACTGAGCATATCATTAAGTGGCATATATTGAAAGAGACACTGGGGATCTGAGAGTGAATAAGTCCCAGCACCTTCCCCACAAAGTTATAATAACTATCATGTAACCTAAATTTTCATTTGGAATAATGAAAGCAATTCACTCTTTCTCCTCTACAGCACTTGAATTCAGCTTTTGGGGGACCCCATGTGCTTCACACTGGATAGGACATACTTATTTGTCTCTACTATGAGGAAACAAATCTTCTACTTGTACCATGAGCTTCTCACTGCTGCTAACTGCTAAGTCACTTCAGTTGTGTCCGACTCTGTCCGACCCCATAGACAGCAGCCCACCAGGCTCCCCTGTCCCTGGGATTCTCCAGGCAAGAACACTGGAGTGGGTTGCCATTTCCTTCTCCAACCCATGAAAGTGAAAAGTGAAAGTGAAGTCGCTCAGTCATGTCTGACTCTTAGTGACCCCATGGACTACAGCCTACTAGGCTTCTCCGTCCATGGGATTTTCCAGGCAAGAGTACTGGAGTGGGGTGTCATTGCCTTCTCCGAGCTTCTCACAGTTCATCTTAAATGTTGCCACTTTAGTTTAGTTTAGTTTTAGTTTTAGTTTAGTTTAGTTTTAGCCATGGTTTTCAAAGAATAAACTATAGATTTCCTAATTTGCTACACTGCTTCTTTGAACAACACCGCAGTGTGGAAAAGGAATGGAAGCAAGTAGATGGACTTCTCCCTTCAACCACAGTTACTTTTTACTAGTCATGCTGTATTAACCCCTTATAGTAGTTTGAAGAATGAGGCTCCATAATTTTTCCAAAAAACATTTTAAAATAACTGAATCCCCTATTTATAATAAAAATCCAGTTTTCATTCCAAATTTCTCAAAAGTAATAAAAATCAATAGGAAAAGTGATAATATAGGGAAGTATACTCAATACTTTATGATAACCTATAAGAGAAAAAGGATCTGAAAAATATTATACATATATATTATATATACATATATTATGTATATTCAGTTTATATACATACAAACTGAATCACTGTGCTGTATACCTGAAACTAATACAACATTATAAACCAACTATACTTCAATAAAAAAAGAAAAATGATAATAAAAGCTCCTTTATGAGTGCTTGCAATATGCTTTTAAATCCTCTCAACAACAGCATGTAGTAGGTATTCTAATTATGTCTGTGTATTCAAGAGAATACATTTAGGGTCCGAGAGGTGAAGCCACTTTCCCTGAGTCCCATAGGTAGTAAGGCAAAGCCAAGAAATAAATTCCAAGATGTCTCTCTCAACACTATTGTTTTAATTACCCTGCTTTTCTGTCTTCTATAGTCTATATACTGCTTTCCCCCTTTTTACCACTCTGAGTTATTGTTCACTCTTTTTTTAAAATTTTTTTCTTTTGAAATAGCAGATTCAATAGTCCTTTGTTTTTCATTTACTTTTTTTAAACTTGCTTATTTGGCTTGGGTTACTGTTTTAATAATAACTTGGGTTATTTGCTTTAATTAAAGACCTCAAATGTATTTGCATGCCTCTCTGGTCCAATCCTTCACCAATTTGTCCCACATATTTATCAAATTAATCCACTCCAAATACAAGTTTTTAATTTCTTTTCAATATTTTATTACAGTCTTCTAATTCTTCATACTTCCTCCAATGGTATTAATCAAAATGTGTTCCTCAAGATGTTGGTAGATAGTCTACTTAAATAAAAGGAAAGAAAAAAGACTACTTGGTAATACTTAGCATTTCAGTGCTCTTCTTGGAGGAGAAAGAAAAGAGAGAAGAATCTGGATTAAAAAAAAAAAAAAAACAAAACCCTGTAATTCCATAAAAGAATTTGGGGAAATGTTTTTTGGAAAAAAATAACTTTCTTCTGAATAAACTAGACATTTTTGGTTTTATGGCTGAGGTTTTGTGAAGAACACTTCTGGAATGATCAAACTGAAATGTTACTAGATTTGTTATTTTAAAACCTTAATTAAGAAATCTAAAATATTATGAGCTACAGCCTAAACATTTTCTTGGAATACAATAGTTTAGTATCAAAGAGTTATGTTTCTTCCATTATTATCCAAATTAATGCTGTAATCATTCAGTGCAGTAAGAAAAGGATAAGAGGAAAAACACCCTACAAGAAAAAAATAACTTTAGTGTTAAAGATGGCTTCCTCATGAGGGCAATGGTGTTAACCATTAGAAAACTTTAAAATAGTAGTAATTTTGAAACCATGTGTTAAAGATGATGAAGCTACAATATGGAAAAGTCAGAGTCCACCTCCCCACACACACTCCTTAGGCTGAGGTGAATGAGAAAGAAACTTTCATTTGATTAAATCACTGAAATATTGAGGTTGTCTGGCATTGCAGCTAACATTACTTACCTTGACAGAAACCAAGGTCCAGACATGTGGCAACATGTTCAAAGTTCCACAGTGAAATAAGGGCATAGCAATTCAGTACCCAGTTCATAGCAATTCTTTCTACCCAATGATACTGCTCTATTTACAGAAGACTTCATTTTTTAATCTCTCTTATTATTAAAAACTAACTTGTAAAAGTTTCCTGTTTGTGAGTAATCATTTGTTTCCTTTCATACCTTATCTCAGGTAAATGTAAAAACTTCACTGTACCAACATGACATTAAACCAAGTCATTATATCATAAAATTGCAGTGGCAACTACTCCAAAACATTTAAACCAGCTCTGTAACACAGTACGCTCAGATAAATGAAGAGACATCACTTAGGTTTTCTACTTTTACCCGGTAATGAGAGAGGACAAACTGACATGACACAGTCAAAGGGTTCTAAAGTCTTAACAGTAAGAATTTTATGTACTTTAGATAATGCTCTTTCCTCCCTCACACCAATTTTTCTACTCTAAATTTAATTATTTGGATATTTCTTGCTTTAACAATCCCACAATGTAGGGCATCGTGTCTTTAAACATAGTCCTAAATAGAAACCATAATAAATCACAGGGGTTTTTGTTTTTTGTTGTGTTTTTTTGTTTTTTTTTTTTTTTTGATCAGAGCCTTGTGTATTGTATAACTTGGAATGGAAGATAAATGATTCTGCAGAGGGACATTCACCTAAATAGCTTTATCGTCAGTAACAATGACAATCTCCTACCTGGGCTGTAGGAATATAATGGAATCTCTGGGGAAGCTGGAAGGGAAATATGTCAGTAAAGTGAAGTCAGGCCCTTCCTATTCAATAGCCATGCCTAGACTAATCTTGACCAAGAGTCAAGGATTTCAAGAAGACCAAGCCATGAAGACATTAAGAATCCTTTTCTTACTTCCTTTATTAAGGTAAAGCTAAGATTAGGATAGGGCTTCCCAGGTGGCTCACTGGGTAAAGAATCCACCTGCAATGCAGGAGACACATGTTTGATCACTGGGTCAGGAAGATCCCTTGGAAGAGGGGATAACAACCCCACTCGAGTATTCTTGCCTGGAAAACCCCGTGAACAGAGGAGCCTGGCAGATTACAGTCCATAGAGTTGCAAAGAGTTGGACACAACTGAAGAGATGGAGCACAAACACACAAGACTAGGATAAATACTTGAAAATTCATATCTACACAGGGTAAAGTCAGTAAGCTAAAGGCAAGACTAAGGACACAAGTGGTCAGATTTTAGGAGGGACATGGAGACCAACAGACTTTAGGTCCAAGAGACTATGTAAAGGAGTGAGAGAGATACTCATGCGGACAGAACTTAGGACTTTAACTTTGAAAACTTAGATTCAAAACAACTTTACTGTATTTACAAAGCCTATTTCTTCATATATATTATTGGAATACGGAATTGTGTGTTATTGGAGTTTAGCTTATGCAAGCTCAAATGTAAGTGCCCAGAGAGGGAAACAATATCTCTCGTACAAGAGTTTTGCTATCATTAATGGCAATGACCATGTGTCAGGGGGACCTAGACCATTGTTGCTGCATTCTGCTTGCCACTCTGGTTCATCACTGTATTCCCAGTGTCTAAAATAATATGTGCCCTGTAGGAGGCCATTGGAGAAGGCAATGGCACCCCACTCCAGTACTCTTGCCTGGAAAATCCCATGGACGGAGGATCCTGGTAGGCTGCAGTCCATGGGGTCGTGAAGAGTCGGACATGACTGGGAGACTTCACTTTCACTTTTCACTTTCATGCATTGGAGAAGGAAATGGCAACCCACTCCAGTGTTCTTGCCTGGAGAATCCCAGGGATGGTGGAGCCTGGTGGGCTGCCGTCTATGGGGTCGCACAGAGTCAGACACGACTGAAGGAACTTAGCAGCAGCAGCAGCAGCAGGAGGAGGCCATAAAATTTAGGGAAGGAATGGATGGAGGGAAATATGGAAGAAAAGAAAAAGGAATGAAGAAATGGTGAGCATCTTGCTGTATTGTGCCTCTGTTTTTTGGTATGGCATGATCCAAAAGAGAAATCATCCATTTTACAAATTGTGAGTAGAATAGATACAAATGAATTATATTTATGGGAAAACTAGCTGTGTTGGACTTTTTGAAAGATAGAATTCTCAGGGGTATCTATGACTATACACAAGATTCTGCTTCCGTTCTTTAGATCAAATTGCCAACATCCGTTGAATCATAGAAAAAAGCAAGAGCGTTCCAGAAAAACATCTATTTCTGCTTTATTGACTTTGCCAAAGCCTTTGACTGGGTGGATCATAACAAACTGTGGAAAATTCTTAAAGACATGGGAATACCAGACAACCTGACCTGCCTCCTGAGAAATATGTATGCAGATCAAGAAGCAACAGTTAGAACCAGACATGGAACAACAGACTGGTTCCAAATTGGGAAAGGAGTACGTCAAAGCTGTATGCTGTCACCCTGCTTATTAATTTATTGCAGAGTACATCATGCAAAATCCCTGGCTGGAAGAAGCACAAGCTGGAATCAAGATTGCTGGGAAAAAATATCAATAACCTCAGATATGCAGATGACACCACCCTTATGGCAGAAAGTGAAGAGGAACTCAAAAGCCTCTTGATGAAACTGAAAGAGGAGAATGAAGAAACTGGCTTAAAACTCAACATTCAAAAAACTAAGATCATGGCATCTGGTCCCATCACTTCATGGGAAATAGATGGAGAAACAATGGAAACAGTGACAGACTTCATTTTCTTAGGCTCCAAAATCACTGCAGATGGTGACTGCAGCCATGAAATTAAAATATGCTTGCTCCTTGGACGAATAGCTATGACCAACCTAGACAGCATATTAAAAAGCAGAGACATTACTTTGCCAACAAAGGTCCAGCTAGTCAAAGCTATGGTTTTTCCAGTAGTTATGTATGGATGTGAGGGCTGTACTATAAAGAAAGCTGAGTGCCAAAAAATTGATGCTTTTGAACTGTGGTGTTGGAGAAGACTCTTGAGAGTCCCTTGGACTTCAAGGAGATCCAACCAGTCCATTCTGAAGGAGATCAGCCCTGGGATTTCTTTGGAAGGAATGATGCTAAAGCTGAAACTCCAGCACTTTGGCCACCTCATGTGAAGAGTTGACTCACTGGAAAGACCCTGATGGTGAGAAAGATTGAAGGCAGGAGAAAGGGATGACAGAGGACGAGATAGTTAGATGGCATCACAGACTCGATAAACATGAGTCTGAGCAAGCTCCAGGAATTGGTGATGGACAGGGAAGCCTGGCCTGCTGCAGTCCATGGGGTAGCAAAGAGTCAGACATGACTGAGCAACTGAGCTGAACTGAACTGAACCAAATAAGATGCAACTCTACTACAATAATAATCATAAAAATGCATGCAAAACCTAAATTATCGTGCTCATATAAGGACACAATAAGATTAAAATATAGAATGGTATTATGGATAATAATGGTGTAGTGGGCAAGAATAAAGTCATAATAATTTGTGTCATTATCTGATTTCATCTACTAGTATATGCTGTTGTATGGAACTCTGTTATATAACACAACTGCTGTATATAGCTTCTGTAGTTACCTAGCAAAAGAAATTTCTACAATTGAAATACTGGAGCTGTTGATACCCCAAAGGCCAGGAAAATTAGCCAAGGAAGAAAATAACTGCTGTTCATTCCATCAACCAGCTTAGCCTTATAGCACTATTGACATTTCCATCTTGGCTCTGTGGGGCTTGTCAATGGAGATGCTCACAAACACTTCAAAGCTGTTGCTACCATTGTGAAGCTTGTAAGCATGTATTCATTACTATTTGTGAGGTGTTTGATAATCTAATGACAACTCAGTTGGTCAGTCACTGCTAAAATCTTGCGGGCTTGTGATGAAGGGAGCCACCTGTGTTTTCAGACACACCTAAGTTCAAGCTCAGGTTCTCCACTTATTTATCATATGACTTGAACAGATCATTTAGACCCCTCTTTGTTTTTTCTTTCAAATTGCACAATATCATGTCCCTATGTATCTCAAACTTGAGAGGTACTAATAAGAGCTCTTCTGTTCTCATTCTAATGCTCATATTATAGTCCTGTTCTTGAATATGGCATCCCTCTGCCCCCAGATGATTAAGACAAAACCTTAAGCATCATCACTGATGCCTAAGTGTTATCACTCCTAACATCCAAACATGACCAAGGTCTGCAGGTTTTTCATCAAAGATATTTTTGGAAATATTTTCAACCACACCTCAGTAAAACATTTTTGAACTTCAGTAGCTCCCTAACTTGGTTTATGTTCCTCTCTTACCCTTTGTCATGATGATTTTTTTAAACCTCAAATCAGAACAGGCCGCTACATTGCTCAAAGTCTTGCATTGACTTTGCCTTTCATCTTCATTAGTATAAAACTCAAATTCCCATACCGTGTTCTACAGGAAGATTTTGCATATAACCATCATCTTCCTCTGTGAGTTCATCTCCTAGTCTCTCCCCATCTTTCACTACTGTCCAGGTAGACTATTCCGTTCCTCACACACATCAAAAATTTTCCCAGCCAAGGTCTTTGCCATTATTGTTCTTTCTTTTGTCTGCAATCATCCCCTGGGCATTTGTCAACCCTCATCCCTCAGGGCTCAGTCACCTCCTCAGAAAAGTTTTCGCTGACAACCTTCACTAAAAGTCTGCTTCTCCTTGTTCATCTCAGTAATCCCAATCTTTCCAGAAACTATCCCAGTTTATAATTATGTTGTTTACCTATTTAATACTTTTCTTATACACTAGGAAGTAACTTTCATCTGATCAGAGAACTTGTCATGTCTCCATGCTAGTATATGACACATAGAATGTGCTCAATAAATATTTTTGACGAATAGAATGAACAGTGTAAGAGACAGAAACGGGAAGCTGGCTAAGTCGTACATGTTGAAGGCTGGGATTCTCAAAGGTAACTGTAACTATATATAATTATAGAACCTATCTCGTAAATTAGATATAATTCTGCTGCTGCTAAGTCACTTCAGTCATGTCTGACTCTGTGTGACCCCATAGATGGCAGCCCATCAGGCTCCCCTGTCCTTGGAATTCTCCAGGCAAGAATACTGGAGTGGGTTGCCATTTCCTTCTCCAATGCAGGAAAGTGAAAAGTGAAAGTGAAGTCGCTCAGTCATGTCTGACTCTTCGTGACCCCATGGACTGCAGCCCACCAGGCTCCTCCATCCATGGGATTTTCCAGGCAAGAGTACTGGAGTGGGGTGCCATTGCCTTCTCCGAGATATAATTCTACTGCAATCTTTTCTGTGTAACCTATTACTCTTATAGAATCTCAATGAGATTAAAATGCGCAGCGTAGTACCCCAATGTTCATCGCAGCACTGTTTATAATACCCAGGACATGGAAGCAACCTAGATCCCCATCAGCAGACAAATGGATAGAAAGCTGTGGTACATATAAACAATGGAATATTACTCATCCATTAAAGAATACATTTGAATCAGTTCTAATGAGGTGGATGAAACTGGAGCCTATTATACAGAGTAAAGTAAGCCAGAAAGAAAAATACCAATACAGTATACTAATGCATATATATGGAATTTAGAAAGATGGTAACGATAACCCTGTATGTGAGACAGCAAAAGAGACACAGATGTATAGAACAGTCTTTTGGACTCTGTGGAAGAGGGTGAGGGTGGGATGATTTGGGAGAATGGCATTGAAACATGTATAATATCATATGTGAAACGAATCGCCAGTCCAGGTTTGATGCATGATACAGGATGCTCGGGGCTGGTGCACTGGAATGACCCAGAGGGATGGTACGGGGAGGAAGGTGGGAGAGGGGTTCAAGATGGGGAACACGTGTACACCCATGGAGAATTCATGTTGATGTATGGCAAAACCAATACAATATTGTAAAGTAATTAGCCTCCAATTAAAATAAATAAATTTATATGAAAAAATGCGTAGTAGACAAATTTTAAAATATTATGCACTCTGCAGACGTTATATGTATTTTATTATTATTGTATTTTGATTTTCGGTATATCCTTTTATGTTAATACTGGTATATTACATAACAGGGGCTCCCAGGGTGGCACTAGTGGTAGAGAACCCACCTGTCATTGCAGAAGATATGAGACACGGGTTCAATCTTTGGGTTGGAAAGACCCTCTGGAGGAGGCATAGCAACCCACTCCAGTATTCTTGCCTGGAGAATCCCATGGAAGAGGAGCCTGGCAGGCTACAGTCCATAGGGTCACAAAGAGTCGGACACAACTGAAGCAACTTAACACGCACGCATGCTTAACATACAGAGTATTTATGTAATAGAACAGTTTTAGAGACAAGGAACAGAAGGTCCATTTCAACTCTGCTTAAATGATAAAGAGAATTTATTGGCTCAATGTATGAAAAATCCTACAAATAGGGCAGACTAACCAAGCCAGAATCTGTTTCTTTGGGATTGTCTTATTCTTTCGTTTTTCTCTGTTGACCTCGTCTTTGAGCTGGCAGTGAAAAGGCTACCATAATCTGTCATGACATTGTTCACAGCCAAGGGAAGTCATCTTTTTCCATGACTTTCTCTTTTCCAAATGCCCTCAGCAAACATCCCTTCCTGTCTCCTTTGCTTATAAGGAGTTACATGCCATTTTCTGAACCCATTCTTCTGTCCAGAAATGGTTGGCTATCTTATGCCTGAGTCCCTACACCAATTACAATCAAAGACATAGGAGACAAATCAGACTCATTCTGGAGTTGAAAACAGGTTTGCTTCCTCTTCATCACTGGTGTTACAAGGAGTTAATGTAAATTGTTGTTGTTGTTTAGTCACGAAGTCGTATCTGATTTTTTCACAACCCCATGGACTATAGTCTGCCAGGCTCCTCTGTCCCTGGGATTTCCCAAGCAAGAATACAGGAGTGAGTTGCCATTTCCTTCTCTAAGGAATCTTTTCGACCTGGGGTTTGAATCCTCAACTCCTGCTTGGCAGGCAGATTCTTTATGTAATGTAATTATAAATGCCTAAGGGTAAATCAGGCAGGAAAGTACCTGCCTGATTTCATCAGTACCTGATTTCATCCAGTGTACGAAAACTAAGTGACTGAGAGCAGGTAGAAGAGCACTTGGACAATACCTGGGATATGGAAAAATGCTCAGGAATATTAACCACTCTTTGGGAGAAAAGCAAATCTTTCTAAATAAAATTCTAAAAATTTCAACAACAAAGAAGTGATGTCAAACCAAGAGAAATTATACATATAAAGAGAAAACAGATATAAAGTATTTTGTAGATTTTTTCACTTGACCTGAGATTAGTTATTATTATATATTTTCCATTTGGACTTTGGTCAATCAATATGCTTTAATATGTACACTGTGAAAGACATGATTTAAAATGCTGCATATGACATGAAGCCTAAAATATAGTTTTCTCTAGGAGCTTGGAAGCTAACACATGACATATGTTCTAAGTCAATGTACAATAATATTTTAAGTACTAAATAAGTTGAGTTATATCAACATGCAAAAATAATATATGTTAAATACTAATATTTGAATGAATATAAAGTTGTACATATCATATATTTATGTAATAACAGAAGTAGTAAATTAGTGATTGACCACAGCAGTGTTTAAGAGCCTGGACACTAACTAGACCCATGCAAAATAATGTTTGGATCCTAACTCTTGTATTAGTATCTGGGATCAGTATTCCTTCCCTAGCTTTAGTCCGCTCACCTGTAAAATGTACCTATCTCATTGGGTTGTTGCAAGGGTTGAATTAAAAGAGTTGATCCAAATGAGTGATGTCACTGCATCTGACACATGGTGAGTGCTCCATAAAAGATAGTTACTCTTAGAACCACCATCTTTGCTAAGATTAGGTTTTATAGAATTCTGGAAAAAGAAATCAGTTGAAATAGATAGGATTTGCTCTTAGTCTTGAAGGAAGTGTAGGATTCAAATAGGAGATGAGATAGCTGGCCATGCAATCACAAGTCACACTTGGGAATTCGGTAAATAGCCCGAACTGTCTAGGAGGTGGAAACCCAAGTAACAACAGATTGTATTCGTACAACATCATCTCACAATCCTTCTATTTTTTACATTTAAATAGCTATTATCTCCCATGCTCTCATTCACAACTCAATTCAATTCACATCTTTTTAACAAACATGGAAACTGAGACCAGTAATTAAGTACCTCAAATCCCTTTTCAGAATGAGGTATGTCCCAAGAGGGAAGAGACCTATTCCTATTAGCTATTGAAATTTAAGAAAGGACCACAGTGCCTAACACTCCCGCTCCCGGGCTCCCGGGGCGGCGGGCCCAAGACGAGGGGCGCCCCCTACTTCCTCCACGCCGTCAAAGCGGCGTGCTGCGCCCCTAATGGATCGAGCGTGGGCAGTCGGCCGTCCTCGCCGCTGGCTGGGCGGGTGGGTCGGGCCACCGGTGATCGCTTTCCCGCTTCCTCACTTCTCGGGTTTCAGCCTCCACGAGTCGCCCTACGCCCCGCGCCCTGCACCGGGCACGCCCGGCTCCTTGTGATTGCTTCTGGGCTTCCCTGGTGGCTCAGCTAGTAAAGAATCCGCCTGCATTGCGGGAGACCTGGGTTACATCCCTGGGTTGGGAAGATCCTCTGGAGAAGGGAACGACTGCTGCTGCTGCTAAGTCACTTCAGTCGTGTCCGACTCTGTGGGACCCCATAGACGGCAGCCCACCAGGCTCCACTGTCCCTGGGATTCTCCAGGCAAGAACACTGGAGTGGGTTGCCATTTCCTACCCACTCCAATATTCTGGCTTGGAGAATTCCGTGGACTGTACAATCCATGGGGACGCAAAGAGTCGGACACGGCTGAGCGACTTTCACTTCACTTCACTTCTCATGAATAATTATTGAATGGCGATGATGGGGTACAAATAAATGTGTTAATAAACTGACTTGCTTGGAGTTATCTAGCCAGTAAACAGCAGGGATGAAACTGGACAAGAACTGGTGCTTCCTAGTTTCAGATTTTTTTTTAATGTTTCCTATGACACTTCACTCTCTCCACATAAAGGAATTAGGAGAGAGGAGATTGGAAGGAGCATCTCTGGGAGTGCAGTGATCAGGAGTTCAGGTGAACACATAGAAATTGGTCCATTATGTTCTAAGAGTCAGCATAGTGTAGTGGGGCAGTGCACTGGTCAGGTTAAAAGCTCAGTTCCTCCTCTTATGTGAATTTGAATGTTGTTTAACCTTTCTGTATCTCATTTCCCTCAGCCATAAAAAGGGGATAAATGATAGTTTTTATCTCATAGACTGATAATGATTAAAGGAAACAATGCATGTACACTGAACTGCTTAGAACATAGAAAGCGTTCAGTAAATGTTAGCAATCATTACGTAGAAAGCTGCAAAAACCTATCTTTTAGAATATTTGCTCTTTTTTATTCATCCGCCCCTAACTCTGGCCCTTTGCATCTGAGTGCATGCAACTCATGGTTCTGTTGCTCCCTTGTCAAGGCCTTTGATGTTTGTTTTTCCAGTTGCAGGAAAAGTGCTCTTAAAGTATGGAAATCACTGAAATCACTCCAGGGAAGCAATCACCTCCCTCACCAAACATGTGATTCAAACCAAGGAAAATGGCCAGTATTCCACTTCCATGAGTCTGACACTTGGGACTGACTACACAATGTGTGGAGCCCAGTGCAAAATGAAAATGTGGGGCTCCCTGTTCAAAACGTATTAAGAATTTAAAGACAGCAACACAGCATTAAAGCATATATGGGGCCCCTTTGAGCCCATGTACGGTTGCACAACCATAAAGCCAGGTCTGCAGATGCTTTAGACTTTCTACTTCTCTTTTTAGTCTTCCTTTGCAGTCATCTTTTCGTGACTCTTGCCCCAAACACCTGGCAGAAAGTGTTCCTCTCGCCCTTGATCTTGGCATTAAACGTGCTTTGCATTTTGGAATCCAAATGCCTGGATTCAGACTTGAATTCCACCCCTTGCTGGCCTGTATGTTCACAGGTATGATGCTTAACTCTCTTCATCTCTCTTTTCTCATGTGAAAATTGAGGATAGCAATAATAATAGCAAGTTTGCAGACTTACTATGAGGACTGAAAGAGCTATTAATTTAAAAGCTTTTAAATAGCATCTAATACAGTGGTTCTCAACCCTGGCTGCATATTAGAATCATCCAAAAGCTGTTCAGAAGTAGCATTTCCTGGGTCCCAGCCATGACCAATTAAACCAGAGTCTTTGGGGGTAAGGCCAGGACAACTGTAGTTTTAAAAAGCCCCCAAAGATATTTGAATAGACAGGAGGATTGTGAACCACTGGTCTTGTGCATGATGAGTGTTCAATAATAAATAATAAGAATAAATAATAAATGCTATAATAAAAAATAAAATTTAAATATAAATAGTATAATAATAAATAATAAATGTTGGCCAGTTATTATTACACAGCCTAGCTACACAAGGAAGTAAAATGCCCTATATTTCAATTTTTCCCCTGGATCAACTCTGCATTTGACTTCTTTCTCCCACTCTCGTGTGCTTTGATCCAGCATGTACCTGCAACCAATATAAATCAATACCAAAGATGTCTTACCGTGCTCCCACTGAGACAAATGTACCTCTGAATACAGGTCTTCCCATTAACCTGGAGATGAGAGGGGAAATGTCAACTCTTCCAACAGGGGTCCTTCCTTTGATATGAGGGCGGTGTATATTCCAAAAGCTCAGCACTCTGGGTTTCGGGGGGCAGGGAAGCCTTCAGTCAAGTCACCAGAGATCCCTAAATAATGCAAAGCAAAGAGAGACAAGGCACTGGTGAGAATGTTAATTTCTTAAGCTTGTATTTCTCTCCCATCAGAGTGGATAGTCATCTTTTTGAAAATGTCCTTTTGTTGTATTTATGATGATGACACATCCATTATGAATACAGTAGCTCATTTGCAATATAGCCTGACAAATATTGATGTGTTCTAGGCTACATTTAATTCCAAGGTAACTAAAATCATTTGTGTTTCTTAGTAACTGAGAAGGATTCTGATCACACGATCACACGAAGCTTAAAATATGAGGGTCCTTTATGAATCATCCTTCACAGTAAATCTACTGATCAGGACCTAGACTGGAGTTGAGGTAGGAGCTGGAGAAGAGGTCAGTTGACTCAACTTGACCTTGAGGTCTAGAGGATCTCAATCTCAAGCTGAGGTTCACAGACACATTGTTGGAGGGGAGGTAGCTGTTAGTCACAGATAGTTTCTTCACTGACACCCACTGACCATCTCCTCCAGCTCAATAATAGGCTTACAGACTCAAGGCTCTTGGGACTCAGAATATGAAAGGTGATTGATGGAGACCCTCAGAGGCCCCAGTTCCAGTATCCAAGAGTCAAATAACTTGTTATATTCCTGAGACCATGGGTCTAAGAGAAAAGAGCAGATCCTACCCAGAGCTATTTATGTTCTGGTTGGCTTCCTAAATTCTAAACACCTGAGAAGGCAACTCTTAAGCAATATAACAAGATGTTAGATCTTAACAATATCCTTAAGATGTGATGGAAGACCCAGATGAACTTTTTGGCCAACCCGATAGGGGTTTCCCAGGTGGCGCTAGTGGTAAAGAATCCACCTGCTGATGCAGGAGCCTCAAGAGACAGGGGTTCGATCCCTGAGTCAGGAAGATCCCCTGGAGTAGGAAATAGCAACCCACTCCAGTATTCTTGCCTCAAAAATCCCATGGACAGAGGAGCCTGGCAGGCTATAGCTCATAGGGCTGCAAAGAGTAGGACATGACTGAGCACACACACACAAAACATAGATTCAGAGGATAAAAGAATCATCATAGTCAGTAAAGTGTTTTTAATAAATTTTAAACCATTGTGAGTCCTGAAGTTAATTTAGTAGGTCAAGTCAAACGTTTATCTTTATAATAGAATAGATTAGTTCGAAGTAGAATAGATCAAAGTGCTTTCGTTTCATTTAAGTCTATTGTTAGTATTGAGCATTGTTTTCTAGAAAGTTTTGCTTCATTTATCTGTGTTTATGCATGTGTATATTAGATTGCAATGTAGAATGGAATTTTTGCTGTGGTTTAAGGTCCAGAAGAATGAAATTCACCATATTAATGGACAGTGTCTGTTCAGGGCAGTGTTTATAAATTGGGGATTCACAGGATACATATGGTCCATCAGGAGTGAGTGAACTGGGGGCTTAATTGTTATTATTATTTAGTTCTATGGTTCAAAAAAAGAAGTTGTGAAAAAAATATGAGTTGATAGCCAGCATTTTAAAGTCAGGAAGTTTTTTAAAAAGACAGATTTTTTAGTTTCTCTTCAAATAACAGAATATCTAGAAATAATGAATCGGCATTCCCCCAGCCCAGGAGAGTCCAGGCAAACTGTTTTCCCAAAAATGAAAAATCTGATATGTCGAATGGGTCCATTTGCAAGTATTTTCTATCTCTGGGTCCTTTGACTTGACAATGATTTCTTATCTGCCATATGTTCCTGCCTCAACCTACATTTCTGGCCTTATCCCTCACTCATCTTCTGTTCTAGACAGAAGAATTAGAAACCTAACTTATCCAAGGATATTTCACCATCCTCTGATTATATGGCACTTTCTCCTCCCTGACCTTCTGTCAATTGAAACTTTTACTAAAGCCCAATTTAAATACATAGTTCCAGTTAGCCTTTCTGTCTCTTTCTTTATCTCTGGTTGTCCCCATCTCTCACTTCTGCTTGCTCATTGTACTTCTCTACTGGTCATATAATACTCACAATTCTCTAAAATATATCATCCTAATTTATCATCATCTCTCTCTCTGAATAGATCATAAGCTCCCAGAATGCAGAAACCATGTCACATTTGTCTCTGCTTTCCCAACCCATTCCTCAGACCAGTGAATTGCATAAAGCAGATACTCAATATTTGTTTGATGAATTAGATTACAAAATACTTCAATATAAGGTTATTCATTACAACATTGTTTGATATAGCAAAAAATTGAAAACAATCCAGTTGTCTATCAGTTAAGGTTGAATAAAGCAGTTATACTACCTCAGGATATTCTGAGGCTATTAAAAATGATTTAGATCTGTATTTGGTGATGTAAAAGATGTTCAGGACATACTACTAAGTAAGAAATCAATTGACAGAACCATACAGCACATTATCCAAAAAGTTTTATATAGACTCTTGTATGTACCAAATAGATCTGAAAGGATATTCATTCATTCACCTTACAGATGTTTACTGAAAGCCTCCTATGAGTCAAAGACTACTCTAAGATCTGCATATATGAGAATAAACAAAGCAAAATTTCTATGCACCTGGAGTTAGCATTCTAGTAGGGGAGGAGGCAGAGTGGAGAGACTGTATTTAAGATAGTAATAAGTGCAACAAAGAGAAATAAAACAAGAATATTGAATAAAGAGTGATAGGGCTGGTGCAGGGAATATTTCAACATTATATAAAGTAGTTAAGAAACGCTTCTCTGATGAAAAGTTATTTCCCTAAAAGCCTGAAGTAAGACAATAAGTCATGTAGGTATCTAAGGGACCAGGATTCCAGGAAGAGGGCACAGCAAGTGTAAGGTCCAAAGTACAAGTGTACTTGGTGTGTGGGATAGAGTAAGTAAGAGGAGAGGAGGTAGGAGGTTAGATAAACCCATCAGTGTGAAACCATGTTATGTAGTGCCCCTGTAAGTACTCTTTTCTGAATAGAGTGCAAAGGCTGGCAGAAGAGTTGGTAATAGACCAGGAGTTCCAAGTGGGTGATAGAGAGTTGGGTACATGATCTAGAGTTCAAGACTGAATTCCAGACTGGTTTTATAGATTTGAACTGGTATTTAAATCAATTTTCTAATCAAGTAAAACTACCTTGAAAAGAAGTGTGGAAGTCAAAGAAGTCTGAGGACTGAGGAATGTATTCTTTTGTTTTTTACAGAATAGAAGCTTGAGTCCAGCAAAACTTAGAAGGAGGGACCACTGAGCAAAGAGATAAAGAGCTGTATGAACGAAGCCTGGTGATGAAAGTATGATACCCTCAAGAGGAGGAGAAGATAAATTCTATCAAATTCTCCTGAAAGGTTGAATAAGAGCCGGACTGAGAAATGACCATTGAATTTTGTGACATGAAGATCACTGGTGACCTGAATAAAAGCAATCTTGGGAGAATGATAGGGACAGAAGTCAGTAAATTAGGATCTCAAGAGAGAATGGGAGGCAGGGCTGACAGTGAGTTTATACAACTCTTTCAAAGGCCTTTCAAAATTAAGAAATATCAGATGAATTGAGACTCATTCTAGAAATCAACTAGCCTCTTCTCCACAAAAATGTCAGTGTCATAAAAGATAAAGAAAGGCTGAAGAAATGTTCCAGATTAAAAGAAACCAAAGAGTCATGTCCACTAAATTCTATACTTGATTCTTGATTGAAACCTGGATTGGGGGGAAATTGTTATAAGGGACATTACTGAAAAAAAAAAAATGACAAAATCTGAATACAGATTTCATTTTAAATTAGGATATTGTATCAATACTAAATTTCCCCAATTTGATCATAGAAATATAGATATGTAATGGAAGGTCCTTGGTCTCAGGAAATATATCCTGATATACTTAGGCATATGATACATATGATATCACTTAGGCATATGATACACTTAGGGTATGATAATTGCAACTTTCAATCAAATGATTCAGAAAAAAAATAAACATAAATATATATACACCTGTGTGTGTGTGTGTGTATATATATATATAAAATAGATTACATATATGGGAAATAATAGATTTTATATATGCAGAATGTAGAATATATATATTTATATATATATACAATCTAGGTAAGGGGTACATGGAAGTACTCTGTATTATTTTTACAACCTTTCTGTAAATTTGAAATTATTTTGTAACAAAGCATTTTTGAAAATGTTGTAGTGTATTTTTCTGAGTAATTAAAGAATTGGTGTTTTTTCTATCTCCTTATCCTATTTTCTTTTTCAACAGCAGAGATTAGTTTTTTTTTAAACATAAGTATTTCAATGACATTTAAAGTATTCAGGAAGACATATCAATTAACTTTATCAACCACTCAAAAGGATAGTGTTTTAATGATCTGAGCAAATACTAACTTCATGAGACATATTTATCAGATTTTTTGAAGTTATAGAACAAGATTTACAACAGATTTCTAACAAAGAGATTATATACCCACATGCAATACTTTATGGGCCAATGTTCACTTCTCAAGTATAAGAAAGTTAATATATATGGATATCGCTTGAAGTATTTTAATGTTAACTATAATGATTTGGATATTTTTAGGACTTAAATTATTTCTGTGTTTTATGTACTGGCTTTACCACCACAAAGGAGAAATCTCCAAAAGCAATAAACTCTAGTCTCTCTGAGAAATCACTATAAAGAACCTGTGGAGGAAGGTGCAGGGTTAGAGTAATCATAGAAGGTCTATTTAATCAGATTCTCACCCCATGGAAAATCTGGTTTAACATCCCACTGCTATCAGAACAAGTTTGCCATTATCATATAACAGATTTGTGGTGGAAACTCAATGGCCACTTGTTGATTCATTGTGAAGAAAGGGAAGAAAGCTTATATTACAGACAACTTGACTTTGCAAAATCTAGCAAGGTTACCACCAACTCTCACCTACTCAGAATATAAAGTGTTGACCATGGTGTTAGGAAACTGAGCGGGATTGTTTTTAATGTCAATCCCTCTAACAAGAAGAATAAGATAACTTTGTTGCCCACAAGCCTTAGAGCACTTTATTGACTTAACAGCCAAGTAAGAAAGAAAAATGGGGGGTGGGGGGAGGAACTATTTAAGAAGATAGATTGATAATATTTTGCTATCAAGTTTTGTAATTCAATTTAAATAATTTATTTATGGAAAACCTTTAAAAATTATTATAGAGGTATATTTTAAGAATTAGTATAGGTGTTTTTGAAGGTGTTTTTATATATATATCAGATCAGATCAGTCGCTCAGTCATGTCCGACTCTTTGAGACCCCATGAATCGCAGCACGCCAGGCCTCCCTGTCCATCACCAACTCCCGGAGTTCACTGAGACTCACTTCCATCGAGTCAGTGATGCCATCCAGCCATCTCATCCTCTGTCGTCCCCTTCTCCTCCTGCCCCCAATCCCTCCCAGCATCAGAGTCTTTTCCAATGAGTCAACTCTTCACATGAGGTGGCCAAAGTACTGGAGTTTCAGCTTTAGCATTATTCCTTCCAAAGAAATCCCAGGGCTGATCTCCTTCAGAATGGACTGGCTGGATCTCCTTGCAGTCCAAGGGACTCTCAAGAGTCTTCTCCAACACCACAGTTCAAAAGCATCAATTCTTCGGTGCTCAGCCTTCTTCACAGTCCAACTCTCACATCCATACATGACCACAGGAAAAACCATGGCCTTGACTAGACGAACCTTTGTTGGCAAAGTAATGTCTCTGCTTTTGAATATGCTATCTAGGTTGGTCATAACTTTCCTTCCAAGGAGTAAGCGTCTTTTAATTTCATGGCTGCAGTCACCATCTGCAGTGATTTTGGAGCCCAGAAAAATAAAGTCTGACACTGTTTCCACTGTTTCCCCATCTATTTTCCATGAAGTGGTGGGACAGGATGCCATGATCTTCGTTTTCTGAATGTTGAGCTTTAAGCCAACTTTTTCACTCTCCTCTTTCACTTTCATCAAGAGGCTTTTTAGTTCCTCTTCTCTTTCTGCCATAAGGGTGGTGTCATCTGCACATCTGAGGTTATTGATATTTCTCCCAGCTATCTTGATTCCAGTTTGTGTTTCTTCCAGTCCAGCATTTCTCATGATGTACTCTGCATATAAGTTAAATAAACAGGGTGACAATATACAGCCTTGACGAACTCCTTTTCCTATTTGGAACCAGTCTGTTGTTCCATGTCTGGTTCTAACTGTTGCTTCCTGACCTGCATACAAATTTCTCAAGAGGAAGATCAGGTGTTCTGGTATTCCCATCTCTTTCAGAATTTTCCACAGTTTATTGTGATCCACACAGTCAAAGGCTTTGGCATAGTCAAGAAAGCAGAAATAGATGTTTTTCTGGAACTCTCTTGCTTTTTCTATGATCCAGCGGATGTTGGCAATTTGATCTCTGGTTCCTCTGCCTTTTCTAAAACCAGCTTGAACATCAGGAAGTTCACGGTTCACATATTGCTGAAGCCTGGCTTGGAGAATTTTGAGCATTACTTTACTAGCGTGTGAGATGAGTGCAATTGTGCAGTAGTTTGAGCATTCTTTGGCATTGCTTTTTATATCTGTACCTGTATCTCAATTTCAGTTTCTGGCAGCATGGCAGACTAAATAATCTAACCAGCTCTCAATTAAAGTAAGTTAAAGTATGAATATCTATCTATGTTATTGCTTTGACAAATTGATGAGAAGGTAAGAATGCTTCAGAGACCTAAAGTTAAAGGAAAACGGGAGCACAACATGATAAGCCGAGGACCAGAGTTCACCTTTATCCTAAGGGCATCTTCTGAGCCCAGACAACTCTGAACTTTACTTTGCATGGCCTCACAGAGAGTGAAGGCGTAAGAAAATCTTTCAGAGTGGGAAACCTGCTAGGAGCTTCCACACATTAACCTGAACTAGAAAATTATACCTTCAGCAGGCAAACTAGAAATAAAACTGTACCTCTCAGGAGTAGAAAATAAAATTAGCCACCTTAAACTTGTGTCTGGATGGCAGCCAGGAGGAAATATTTATAAATTAAAAAGAACAGAGTACACATATACAAAAAAAGAAAAAGTTTCCATATAGGATAAACAGTTGAAATATGTAAATATTTAAACGATACCATTTGCAACAGCACCAACAAATGAATTTAACCAAAGATGCACAAAACCTTAATGACATCAAAAACCTGTGAAACTCTGTTGAAACCACTTAAATAAGAGCTAAGTAAAGATGTACCATGGTTCATAGATGGGAAGATTCAGTACTGTAAAAATGTCACTTCTCCCCAAAATGATCCATATTTTCCATCTGAATAGTTTTTACTTTGAAACATGACAAAAAAGGTTGTGAAATTTAGAGGACAAAGGCCAAAAATAGTCTAAAGAGCCCTTAACAGGAAATATATACAGGGAATAATTGCCTTACCAGATATCAAGAGTTATAAAATCTAATATTTAAGATATGGTTATAGTGGTCCAGGGACAGATCCCGGAATATACTTGAGGAACTGAATGGAGAACTCAGAAATATATCCATACAACTATGGAAGTTCAACTGACAGATTAGTGGGAAGCAGGAATTTTTCTACAAATAGTTCTGAAACAAAATTAACTCCTAACTGAAACAATTCCATAGGCATTAAAGATCTAAACATGAACAGCAAAAGTATAAAAATTTTAGAAGGCAACATAAAAAATGACTTTACCATTCCCTCCTCGGAATTCTCCATTTTTTCTGGAGTTGATCTGTAGTAGAGATAGATTTCTGTACTCTTGCCTGGAAAATCCCATGGACGGAGAAGCCTGGTAGGCTACAGTCCATGGGGTCGCTAGGAGTCAGACATGACTGAGCCACTTCACTTTCACTTTTCACTTTCATGCATTGGAGAGGAAAATGGCAACCCACTCCAGCGTTCTTGCCTGGAGAATCCCAGGGACAGAGGAGCCACTGGGCTGCCGTCTATGGGGTCGCACAGAGTCGGACAAGACTGAAGTGACTTAGCAGCAGCAGAGATAGATTTCTTAAATATAGTAGAAGTAGAAAATGCAAAGAGAGTTAGGTTCAATTACATTAAAATTAAGAGCATCTGTTCATATAAAGCACCATGTGGTAGAAACCGTGAGTACTCCCAAATATCAGTGTGGGAGTATTCTATACTTCCCAACCTCCTTTGGGGCTGCATGATGAGATGCAATTTGGACAGGAGTGACAGAAACCACTTTCAGGTCTCTTACTTAGAAATAACCTACAGAATCCCCAACTTTCCTTCTTTTACTGTGTGTTTTCTAAAGCATAGCTTCTATATTGAGGATCATCTACTAACATCAGCCTTTGTTATTCACTGACATTCAAAGTCAGTTACCTTAGTTTCGTGTATCCTACACTCATGAATAAACACCATAGAGAAATGACAACTACAAAATGGAGAAACCATTTTCAGTACATCTACTTGACAAAATATGACCATCCAATATATTATTAAAGTTCTATGAAATAGTAAGGAAACATATCAATGGAAAAATGGGCAAAAGATTTGAACAGCCTCCTTCATAATGTCAATAACCACATAACAAGATAGCCATTCTCTTTAGTAAATGAGAAAATAGTACCTCACAATTTTTATTCCCATCAGTAGTACAAAATTTTTTTGAAGTCTGATCCTACCCAGTGTTAACACAAATAGGGAATAATAGGAATTCTTATTCACTGCTAATGGAAGTAAAAATCAATACAACTACTTTGGAAAACATCTTAGTGTTACATAATAAACGTTAAGAAGCTCATACTCTTCTACCCAGTAGTTCTGCTCTTGGGTATGTACTCCAAGCCAGTGCTGCTCAATAGAACTTTGATGATGCTGGAAATATTCTATAATCTTGCTGTCCAATATAGTAGTCACATGCCCCATGTGGCTAACTGAGCACTTAAAATGTGCCTACTGAGACAGCAGAACTGGACGTTTTATTTTAATTCATTTTCAATTTTAATTAGAACACTCACTTGTGCTAATGTATTGAACAGCACGAGCGTAGGCAAAGGAAAAAGAAAAGAAAGAAAGTAGTGGGCCATTTACATTTCTGGGAATAAAGAGTAGAGGCAGTTTTTCGTATTCTTCCCACTAAGTGTAACTAAAGTCCTGCTGGGGTTAGGGGAAGATATAACTCTACAAAGTTATATCAATAACCTCAGATATGCAGACGACACCACCCTTATGGCAGAAAGTGAAGAGGAACTAAAGAGCCTCTTGATGAAAGTCAAAGAGGAAAGTGAAAAAGTTGGCTTAAAGCTCAACATTCAGAAAACTAAGATCATGGCATTCGGCCCCATCACTTCATGGCAATAGGTGGAGAAACAGTGAAAACAGTGGCTGACTTTTTTGGGGGGGGCTCCAAAATCACTGCAGATGGTGACTGCAGCTATGAAATTAAAAGACGCTTACTCCTTGGAAGGGAAGTTATGACCAACCTAGATAGCATATTAAAAAACAGAGACATTACTTTGCCAACAAAGGTCTGTCTAGTCAAGGCTATGGTTTTTCCATTAGTCATGTATGGATATTCGAGTCGTACTATAAAGGAAGCTGAGCACAGAAGAACTGATGCTTTTGAACTGTGGTGTTGGAGAAGACTCTTGAGAGCCCCTTGGATTGCAAGGAGATCCAACCCATCCATTTTGAAGGAGAACAGTCCTGGGTGTTCACTGGAAGGACTGATGCTGAAGCTGAAACTCCACTTCTTTGGCCACCTCATGTGAAGACCTGACTCATTTGAAAAGACCTTGATGCTGGGAAAGATTGAGGGCAGGAAAGGCGACAACAGAGGATGAGATGGTTGGATGGCATCACTGGCTCAATGGACATGAGTTTGGGTAAACTCCGGGAGTTGGTGATGGACAGGGAGGCCTGGCGTGCTGCGGTTCATGGGGTCATAAAGAGTTGGACACGACTGAGTGACTGAACTGAACTACAAAGTAAAGAGAAGCCAAACTGGCTGGGATCTAGGGATCTTATTGAGAAGATCAAAAGAAAAACTAAAGATAGGGAGAAAATATTTGCAAACCATACATCCAACAAAGTTCAACTAATCAGAATGCTTAAAGAACTCTTTAAGAACAACATTAAAAAAGCAAACAATCTACATAGAACACAGGCAAAAGACATTTCCTCTTGATGAAAGTGGAAGAGGAGAGTGAAAAAGTTGGCTTAAAGCTCAACATTCAGAGAACTAAGATCATGGCATCCAGTCCCTTCACTTCATGGCAAATAGGTGGGGAAACAACGGAAACAGTGATAGACTTTATTTTCCTGGGCTCCAAAATCACTGCAGATGGTGACTGCAACCATGAAATTAAAAGATGCTTACTCCTTGGAAGGAAAGTTATGACTAACCTAGACAGCATATTAAAAAGCAGAGACATTACTTTGCCAACAAATGTCCATCTATTCAAGGCTATGGTTTTTCCAGTAGTCCTGTATGGATGTGAGAGTTGTACTACAAAGAAAGCTGAGTGCCGGAGAATTGCTGCTTTTGAACTGTGATGTTGGAGACTTTTGAGAGTTCCTTGGATAGCGAGGAGATCCAACCAGTTCATCCTAAAGGAGATTAGTCCTGAATATTCATTGAAAGGACTGATGCTGAAGCTGAAATTCCAATACCTTAGCTGCCTGATGTGAAGAACTGACTCATGGGAAAAGACCCTGATGCTGGGAAAGATTGAAGGAGGGCAGAGAAGGGGATGAGAGAGGATGAGGTGGTTGGATGGCATCACTGACTCAATGGACATGAGTTTGAGTAAACTCCAGGAGTTGGTGATGGACAGGGAAGCCTGGCATGCTGCAGTCCATGGGGTCACAAAGAGTTGGACATGACTGAGCAACTAAACGGAGAAGGCAATGGCACCCCACTCCAGTACTCTTGCCTGGAAAAATCCCATGGATGGAAGAGCCTGGTGGGCTGCAGTCCATGGGGTCGCTAGGAGTCAGACACGACTGAGCGACTTCACTTTCACTTTCAGGCATTGGAGGAGGAAATGGCAACCCACTCCAGTATTCTTGCCTGGAGAATCCCAGGGACAGGGGAGCCTGTTGGGCTGCTGTCTATGTGGTCGCACAGAGTCGGACACGACTGAAGCGACTTAGCAGCAGCAGCAGAGCAACTAAACTGAACTGAGCTGAAAAGACATTTCACCAGAGAAGGTATATAGATGGTAAATAAGCAGATGAAAAGATGTTCAACAACATTTGCCATTATGGAAATGAAAATAGAAACCATCATCTGATTCCACTGTACTGCTATCAGAATGGGTAAAATAAAGCACAATGACAATACTGGAACCTGGCTAGGATGAGAAGAAATTGAATTATTGAAGCATGCTAGTGGGTATGTAAAATGGAACAATCACTCTGGAAAACCATTCAGCAGTTTCTTAGACAACTAAATATGTAATTATCAAATGAACCAGCAATTGCTTTCCTGGGCATTTAACATAGAGAAATGAAGCATTGAATTTATACCAAAACCTGGACCCAAACGCTCGTAGTAGCTTTATTCATAATAACCAAAAACTGAAAACACCAGATGTTGTTGAACAGGTAAGTGTTTAAACAAACTATGGTACATGCATACCATAGAATAGGCCTTAGCAATAAAAAGAAATCCATTTACAAAACATTCTTGAAAACAGAAAATTATAGAAAAGGAAACTATATTATGGGTTGCTTTGAGTTAAAGACAGAGGCAAGATTTTCAGAAAGTGAATATGGCTACCTCTATGCTATGCCAAAGCCTTTGACTATGTGGATCACAATAAACTGTGGAAAATTATGAAAGAGATGGGAATACCAGACCACCTGATCTGCCTCTTGAGAAACCTATATGCAGGTCAGGAAGCAACAGTTACAACTGGACATGGAACAACAGACTGGTTTCAGATAGGAAAAGGAGTACATCAAGGCTTTATATTGTCACCCTGCTTATTTAACTTCTATGCAGAGTACATCATGAGAAACGCTGGGCTGGAAGAAGCACAAGCTGGAATCAAGATTGCTGGGAGAAATATCAATAACCTCACATATGCAAATGACACCACCCTTACGGCAGAAAGTGAAGAGGAACGAAAAAGCCTGTTGATGAAAGTGAAAGAGGAGAGTGAAAAAGTTGGCTTAAACTCAACATTCAGAAAATGAAGATCATGGCATCTGATCCCATCACTTCATGGGAAATAGATGGGGAAACAGTGGAAACAGTGTCAGACTTTATTTTTGGGAGGCTCCAAAATCACTGCAGATGGTGACTGCAGCCATGAAATTAAAAGACGCTTACTCCTTGGAAGGAAAGTTATGACCAACCTAGATAGTATATTCCAGGTTCGATGCATGATACTGGATGCTTGGGGCTAGTGCACTGGGATGACCCAGAGGGATGGTATGGGGAGGGAGGAGGGAGGAGGGTTCAGGATGGGGAACACACGTATACCTGTGGCGGATTCATTTTGATATTTGGCAAAACTAATACAATTATGTAAAGTTTAAAAATAAAATAAAATTTTAAAAAAAAATGAAAAAAAAAAAATCAGAGACATTACTTTGCCAACAAAGGTCCATCTAGTCAAGGCTATGGTTTTTCCAATAGTCATGTATGGATGTGAGAGTTGGACTGTGAAGAAAGCTGAGCGCCGAAGAATTGATGCTTTTGAACTGTGGTGTTGGAGAAGACTCTTGAGAGTCCCTTGGACTGCAAGGAGGTCCAACCAGTCCATTCTAAAGGAGATCAGTTCTGGGTGTTCATTGGAAGGACTGATGCTAAAGCTGAAACTCCAATACTTTGGCCATCTCATGCGAAGAGTTGACTCACTGGAAAAGACTCTGATGCTGGGAGGGATTGGGGGCACGAGGAGAAGGAGACAACAGAGGATGAGATGCCTGGATGGCATCACCGACTTAATGCACATGAGTCTGGGTGAACTCCGAGAGTTTGTGATGGACAGGGAGGCCTGGTGTGCTGCAATTCATGGGGTCGCAAAGAGTCGGCCACAATTGAGCGACTGAACTGAACTGAACTGATGTTCATGGAAATGTTATCTTTCTTTACTACATCAATGTCATTATGTACTAGAGTTTTACAAGACATTACAATTGGGGAAACTGAATAAAGGTTATGTGGGACATCTTTGTATTGTTACAACTTCATATAAGTTTACAATTATTGCAAACCAAAAGTTTAATTTTAAAAACACTGGAAAAAACTCAAATATTCATCAACATAAAATGCAGAAATAAATTGTGATATATTCATTTACTCATTTAAGAATCCAAGCCTAAGCAAAGATGATAAATTCAATAAATGGTGTTACTTCTGAAGGGGAGAGAAAGAGATGATTTCAGGGGTACTTAAGGGGATTTCAAAGGTAATATTTTTCCCCACAAATTGAGTAATGGATACACAGGCATTCATTATATCATTGTTCTTTATTCTTTACAAATATTTTAAAAATTTAAAAATAATTTACATATTAACGTTCCTTTCAAAGTAAGGGAAAAAATTGTATTTTATTCTGTTTTAAAGGATATCTTAACTGTAGCAATAAACTAGAAATTGAACAGTCCACACTGCTCAGTGATATGGGCTAAATACTTCAATAAAAAGTGGTGCATTTAACAATTAAGATTAAAATTTATATTCTGTTTCTGAATAAATTGTGTCAGATAACAGAAAATGATTAGATGATAGTTAGAGCCAAAGTAACAGTGAAATCTGAGATGACAGATAAAGGGGAAACACATTATTCTTTTATTTATTTTTATTATTTTTTGGCCATGCTACACAGCTTGTGGGATGTTAGTTCCCCAGTCAGGGATCCAACTCAGTGCTCAGCGGTGAAAGTACCAAGTCTAAACCACTTAACACCCAGGGAATTCCCAAGGGAACTCATGCTACTTCACTTCATGTCGCGTCCGACTCTGCGACCCCACAGACGGCAGCCCACCAGATTCCCCCGTCCCTGGGATTCTCCGGGCAAGAACACTGGAGTGGGTTGCCATTTCCTTCTCCGATGCATGAAAGTAAAAAGTGAAAGCAAAGTCGCTCAGTAGTGTCTGACCCTCAGCGACTCCATGGACCGCAGCTTTCCAGGCTCCTCCGTCCATGGGATTTTCCAGGCAAAAGTACTGGAGTGGGGTGCCATTGCCTTCTCCGAAGGGAAGTCATAATTTGAGGTTAAAAATGAGATGATCACTTTCTAAATTCATATCATATAATGATGTTGGGCTAGGTCTTAGAACAATGGGCAAAGTGAAAACTTGTTGAAGCTCAAAAGCAGATGAGGGCTTTACTATTTTGGATGGAGAGGACCCAGGAGCTCTGTCCATCAATCAGATGTACTCGCACTTCAGTATATGAACAGATTTAAGGAAAAGGATGGGCATTTCAGAATACAGCACTCAATGAAGTAAGCACCTACAGAATTCTGTGAATGATGCAAAACCAAATCACTGGGACAGAGGATACTAAAAACAGAAATTTAATGAAAAAGTCTGTAAAAAAAGTTCTTATGAAGGAGTAAGATTAAGTCCACAGGTGGCAATGCTTTTGGAGCTAAATAGAAATGACCAAATAAGACTGACCCTAATAGCGCTTACTTTATGTCAGGCCTGGTGCCAAATGATTTACATACATTTGGTTCATTTGATAATCATGGAATTCTTCTGTAGTGGTACTATTATTTTCCTAATTTTATAGGTGAGGAATCTGAGACTCAGTGAATTTAAGGGATTACCTCAAGTCATGTCACTGAAGGGTGGCAGAACCAATACAAAGACCCAGATCTGTCTGTCAGACTCCAGAGCCTATGCTCTAAGCCTAGCTATGCTGCTGCAGCATCAATAAATAGAAAGAGCAAAGGAAAGTTAATATTAAGGACACCCCCCTGCTTAGGAGAGGAATTAAGGCATATATAGCAGGCACACAAATAATATTGGGCCATCTTTGTCAATTGCAACAAAGTTCAGCTGGCATAAGCTTTTAATTTTTGAGGTGTTTTCATGACTAAGATTCCCACTGTTCATTCTTTTTCATTTGCTGCTCTCTGTACCATGATGCAGATGGTGAAAAAAATAATTCATACTCTTTTTACACATGTTGTTATACATCAAGCAAATGTGAGGAGAAGGGGGGAAGTTTCTCCTTACGTCACAAGAGAGGAACCCAAAGAGAATCAAATTGTAATATTCTTGCTGACTACTTGCAAGAGGACTTAACCATGAGGAAGGAAATCCTGATGTGGTTTAGGAAAAAAAAAAACCTAGGATTTCTAAAGCAAAGCACTTAACTTATGCATCTGTGCAAAGAAGAGCATACATCACCTTTTCTAAGTATTTTGAAAGAGGGTAAAAATCCAACTTTTAATGGTTGTTTGCAAAATGAAAACCCATTTTCCAAAAAACATCAGCAGCCTGAAAAAGTAGTTCTGCTCCCCAAAAGGGCAGAACACTTTCTGAGAGCACACAACTAGCTTGCCCTTGGTGTAATTTAGCAATGCTTCTACCCATTGGCAGAAATAGCAACATATTTCCTGCAGATCAAATTTGCAATTTCTCTCAGAAAATATCTTGGGTTTTATATATGCATATTCATAAAATGAAAATAACTTGATTCGTTGGCATTCTGAGCCTGGAAGCAGTAGGGTTTGGGGAAGAAATAATCCCAGGGGTTGAAGAAAAAGAAGTAGGGCCAGAGAAAGCGAGAGAGTGAAATGAGAATACAGGACAGGGCTTTGGAAAGGGCAGGAACATACAGATGTTAATGGTGTAGATATGCTAGGGAAAGACTGCAGCTTTTCTACTCAAGATATGATCATATGAACTTGAAAACCCCAGTTGCCTGACCCAGATGGTGGAGATTCTCTCCTCTGCCAGTGCAGAACTGAAGGTGTGTCTGCATGCGAGCTGGCTGGGCCTCCAGCCAGGGAGGCAGAAGTGAAGCTGGGAATGAGGAGGAGGCATTCTGATCTTTTCTAACAGAAATGCCCTTCAGAATAGGATTCCTGTCTACTTTGGTGGCAGCAGCTTATAGAAAAGCAGGGGAGATATCCTATATCATTTTTTGGCCCTCCAGTTCCACTCTCTCCCTTCTCTATTATTAGTAGTAGTCGTATTTCTATTATTATTGTTGATGGAAGGAGGCAACTTAATCACATTTATTCCCCAGCTCCTTCCCTGCTAGGCTGTGAGGACACAGGGGCTGTGTTCTTCCAAGACTACTGCTGGGATTGGGCAATAGTAACTGCTCCCTGCTGCTGCTAGCCATGGGGTGCTTCACCACCTTTCTTGGTTTCTCTTAACACTGCCCATACTTTTTATAACAATCCCCTCATAATACTCAACTCAAATACCCCATTTGAATGTTTTATCTATTTCCTGCAGGACCCTAACTTGGGCATTAGATTTGTTCTGGCAATGAGTTCTAGAAAGGCAATTTGAAGAGAAGGGAAAAAAAAATAGTACATTTGATGGGAGAGAAACCTCCAGGACAACATGCTGTTTGTGGTCCTTGGCTGTCCTCTAGGAAAGCAGCACTACTACTGTAGCCATCTGGCTTAGGTTATGGTGCTGCCGAAATTAAGAAAATGACATTGGGTGTCATTGGGAGTTTGGGAGGCAGTATGAGGTTATATTTGAAAAAAAAAAAAAAAACAGGCTTGAGGGTCACACAGACCTGATTCTGTTAGTACTTTTGTAGCCCAAAGAAAGTTACTTAAATCTCTGAGCCTTGTTTTTTTTCATCTATGTAAAACATAATAGTACCCACATCTTGAGGATTTTGTGTGACAATTATTAGGGTAACAAATATAACGCATCTAGGATGGGATTCAGAACATTGCAGGTTCTAGGTCATTGTTAGTTTCTTTCTTCCTTTGCTGTTTCACAACAACAGGACAAGTGATGGGAGGCCAAGGCCTAGGAAAGCAGATCTTCTGGTGGGGAGATGTGATGATGGTGCTGGACAATTGCTTTGCCAGCAAAAGGCCATGGTACCCAGTGGAAAGTGCACTGTACCAACATTAGGTCTGGATTCAAGGTTCAGATCATCCACACAGTCAGTCGACTTCATGTAAAAGTCCTCTTCTCTGAGCCCCAGTGTCCCATCAGGAAAGTGAAGCCTTTGGGCTAGATTAGCTCTTCCCAAGGTGTGGTCACAATCTAGAATTGAGAGGGAGACTAGGGAATAAGGAGTGGAGCACATGTCCCCTTAACTTCCAAAAGGAAAATAACTAAGGCAATGGAAATGAAAATAGTTAAATTACCTAGATGATAAATGATGTATTGGCAGGCCATAAACTAGATCTGTGCGCAGATGTATTTTCTTTGACCTTGTATGGTGGTGTTTTAAAATTTCACACTATTAGACAAGTTTTAAAAATCAGGAGACATCATATAAAAATTCAGAATACCAGCTTACTTTGAAGGTCTGGCATACTATCCCACCCCCACCCCCACCACCATCACACAACTTCCTATAGGGTAATGTTGGCCAGAGCTGAGTAACCTCTGCCAACCTCGGGGAGGACCTGCACCTTCCTGTTGGCCACAACCTTCACCTGAACCACTTCATTCATATATGTTACATGCCAGGTGGCTGGACACATTGGGTGCCTGGCACCAAAAAAATGAAGAGAGGTTCAGTTCAGTTTAGTCGCTCAGTCGTGTCCGACTCTTTGCAACCCCATGAATCGCAGCACACCAGGCCTCCCTGTCCATCACCAACTCCCGGAGTTCACTCAGACTCACGTCCATCGAGTCAGTGATGCCATCCAGCCGTCTCATCCTCTGTCATCCCCTTCTCCTCCTGCCCCTAATCCCTCCCAGCATTAGAGTGTTTTCCAATGAGTCAACTCTTTGCATGAGGTGGCCAAAGTACTGGAGTTTCAGCTTTAGCATCATTCCTTCCAAAGAACACCCAGGGCTGATCTCCTTCAAAATGGACTGGTTGGATCTCCTTGCAGTCCAAGGGACTCTCAAGAGTCAATCCAACACCACAGTTCAAAAGCATCAATTCTTCGGTGCTCAGCCTTCTTCACAGTCCAACTCTCACATCCATACATGACCACAGGAAAAACCATAGCCTTGACTAGTCGAACCTTTGTTGGCAAAATAATGTCTCTGCTTTTGAATATGCTATCTATGTTGGTCATAACTTTCCTTCCAAGGAGTAAGCATCTTTTAACTTCATGGCTGCAATCACCATCTGCAGTGATCTTGGAGCCCAAAAAAATAAAGTCTGACACTGTTTCCCCATCTATTTCCCATGAAGTGATGGGACTGGATGCCATGATATTCATTTTCTGAATGTTGAGCTTCAAGCCCAAGGGCTCTATGATAGCTTAAAGATTGCCATTTACTTTCACTAAAATAGAAAATAAAAGTTAAAACCAAGAGCACATTGGTATAATGCAACTGATAATTGACTCAAGGGCCAAGTCAATGATACAATTTTGCCAGCAAGATTTTGACTATGTCACCTATTATATTGTTGGTCACTTTTACCAGAGGAATAGCCACATTATTTTTAGAACCAGTAAATGAGGGGGATTCTGGAAAAGACCCCGATGCTGGGAAAGATTGAAATTGAAAGGAGAAGAGGGGTGGCAGATGATGAGATGGTTAGATAGCATCACCAACTCAACGGACATGAATTTGAGCAAACTCTGGGAGATAGTGAAGGACAGGGAAGCCTGGCATGCTGCAATCCATGGGGTTGCAAAGAATTGGACATGACTTAGCAACTGAACAACAATAAATAAAAAAAATGAGAGGGAAGAAATCAAAAATATACCCTATCTTTCTTAAATGAACTCTATTTCCAGATATTGTTGATAAGGGAAAATTTCCCTTTACAGAGAAGTATTTAAACTAAAAATTACAGAAGGAATGCTAGAATTAGGATTTCATTGTTTTGTAACACCCAATGAAATAAGGACTTTGATAACCACCATGCATGCTTAGTCACTCAGTCATGTCCTATTCTTTGTGACCCCATGGACTATAGACCGACAGGTTCCTCTGTCCATGGGATTGTCCAGGCAAGAGTACTGGAGTGGGTAGCCATTCCCTTCTCCAGGGGATCTTCCCAACCCAGGCATCGAACCCAGGTCTCCTGCATTGCACATGGATTCTTTACTGTCTGAGTCACCAGGGAATCCCTTGATAAGCATCAGTGATGGCTAAGTCCACAAAATAAGCCAAGACCAGATGATTATGCACACTCCACACTCCTGATAAATGCACACAATACCGCCTAAAGTATTCTCACCAAAAAAATCAAAACTCTTATCAAAATAATCTCACTACCCACTCAAAAATACAAGCAACAGAGAAACTGATTAAATGATACCATGAAGATACAATCAGCAAAATCAAGACTTCAGAAACTCTATGTTAATTCAACCTAGATACCAAGGAAAAAGTAAAGGAAAGAGGGGATAATCTATGGATTAAAAGAGATGACATGAATCAGTTAATGGCAACATATGGACCTTATTTAGAATCTGATTGAAGTAAACTGAAAATCAAAAATAAATTCATAAAGCAACCAGGGACATGTAAATATTGAGTGGATGTTTGATGGTATTTGGGAATTACTGTTATTTATTTCGGAGAAGGCAATGGCACCCCACTCCAGTACTCTTGCCTGGAAAATCCCAAGGACAGAGGAGCCTGGTAGGCTGCGGTCCATGGGGTCGCTAAGAGTCAGACATGACTGAGCGACTTCACTTTCACTTTTCACTTTCATACACTGGAGAAGGAAATGGCAACCCACTCCAGTGTTCTTGCCTGGAGAATCCCAGGGACGGGGCAGCCTGGTGGGCTGCCGTCTATGGGGTCGCACAGAGTCGGACACGACTGCAGCGACTTAGCAGCAGCGGCAGCAGTCATTTATTTGGTATAAAAATCATACTGTACTTTTTGTTATTAATAAACTTTAATTTTTAGAGCTGTTTCAGATTCACGAAATTGAGCAGGATGTGTAGAGAGTTCCATAGACATACAACTTCCTCTGCTATGTGCATCCCTCATGAGAATCCTACACTTGTTACAATTGATAAATCTATGCTGATAAATCCTAACCCAAAGTACATAATATACATTACAGTTTACTCTTGTTGCTATATATTTTATGAGTTTGATAAATGTAAAATGCCATGTATCCACCATTGTAGTATCACACAGAATTGTTTCACTGTCCTAAAAGTCCCTTGTGCTCTACCTATGCATCTCCCCCTTCCCCTACTCCCTGGCAACTACTAGTCTTTTTACCATTTGTAAGTATTAATTTGCCTTTTCCAGAAATCATACACTATGTAACCTTTTCAGATTGGCTTTATTCGCTTAGTAATGTGCATTTATGTTTCTTCCATGTCTTTCTGTGGCCTGATGGATCATTTATTTTTAGCACTAAGTATTCCCAGTGGGTTTCCCAGACAGCTCAGTGGTAAATAATCTGCCAGTCAAGCAGCAGATGGGGGTTTGATCCCTGGATCAAGAAGATCCCTTGAGGAAGAAAATGGCAACCTACTCCAGTGTTCTTGCCTGGGAAATCCCATGGAAAAAGAAGCCTGGCAGGCTACAGTCAATGAGGTTGCACAGAGTTGGCCACAACTTAGTTACTAAACAAATATATCTCAGTTTATCCATTCACCTATTGAAGGGAATCTCTGTTGTTTCTAAGTTTTAACAATTATGAATAAAGTTCCCAGTGCAGGGTTTTGGAGGGCATAAATTTTAAATTCATCTGTGTACATATCAAGGCGCATGCTTGCTGGATCATATGTTAAAAGAATGCTTAGGCTTGTAGGAAACTGCCAGCTGTCTTCCAAAGTGGCTGCACAATTTTGCACTCCCATGAGCAATGAATGAGAGTTCCTCATGCCTCACATCCTCACTGCCATTTGATGTGGTCATTGCTTTGGGTTTTGACCATTCTAACTGATGTGAAGTGAGTGGCATCTCATGTTTTTTTAATTTATTTTTAGTTTTCGTTTCCTTGATGTCATAGGATGTGAAACATCTTTTCAAGTGTTTATTTACCATCTGTATATTCTGGTGAGGTATTTGTTAAGGGCTATGATATTTTTTAACCAGAGTATCTTTTTTTTTTGTTGAGTTTTAAAATTTCTTTGTATATTTTGAATAACAGTCCTTTAAAAGATGTATCTTCTGCAAATAATTTCTCACAGGCCGTGGCTTATGGTCTCATTCTCTTGACACTATATTTAGCTGGACAGAAGTTTTTGATTTTAGTGAAGGCCAGCTTATTCTTTCTTCACTGCACTGTGCCTCTTTGTAGGTATGTATCTCAAAAGCCTACAGTATACCCAGGATCACCTAGATTTTCTCCTGTGTTGTCTTCAAGGAGTTCAACAGTTTTACATTTTGCACTTAGGTCTCTGATGCAATTCACTTCATTTTGTCAAGGGTTCATTTTTTTGCATACAGATGTCCGGTTGTTCCAGCAACACTTGTAAAGACTGTCTTTGCTCCATTGTATTACCTTAGTTCCTTCGTCAAAGATCAGTTGCCTGTATGTATATAGGTCTATTTCTGCCTCCACATTTTGTTCCATTCATCTCTTTGTCTGTCCTTTTGCTAATACCACTCTCATGATTACTACAGCTTTACAGAAGCCTTAAAAGTCTGGTGGTGTCAGTTCCCTAAATTTGTTCTTCTCTTTTAATACTGAGGTAGCGATTATGAATCCTCTGCCTCACCATTTAAATTTTAGAAACAGCTTTATGTCCACAAAACTATTTGCTGGAGTTTTAATTGGGACTGAATTGAATCCAAAGATTAAACTGAAAAGAACAATCTGATAGTATCAAATCTTCCTGCCCTTGAATATGAAGTACTTCTCCTTTCACATTTAGTCCATCTTTGATATGTTTCAACAGATTTTTATAGTTTTCTTCATATACATCATATACATATTTTGTTAGACATAAACCTAGCTATTTTATTTTAGAGGTTGTTAAGAGCCCCTGGAGAAAGAAATCACAACCCACTCCAGCATTCTTGCCTGGGAAATCCCATGGGCAGAGGAGCCTGACAGGCTCGCAAAAGAGTCAGACATGAGTTAGTGACTAAACAACAGCAAACAGTGTCAATAATAATGTGTTTCTAATTTCAATTGTTCCTGTTCATTGCACGTATATAGGAAAGCAATGTATTTTTATATATTAACCTTGCTATAATCACTTGTTACTTCCAAGAGTAATTTTTTGTCAGTTTCTTCAGATTTTCTACAAGAGGATATTTTTATCTGTAAACTTTTAAGACAGAGTGGCAGCTTATAAGGTCCAGACCAGAGACTGGAAATCTACTTTGTTTTTAAAAGTGGTTGTTATCTTTTAATGACACATGAAGAGATACTTATAGATAAAATAATATAATATCTGGGATGCCTCAAAGTAATCTGAGAGAATAGGGATATAGAGGAAACAGGATTGGCCATCACCTGATCATTACTGAGTTAGTGTTCAGAATATCATTCTCTATATTTTGAATTCATTTTCAAGTTTTCAATATTTCTTTTTCCTCTCTGAGAAACTTTCAATAGCTATACCTCTCCAAAAGTCAGATCCATCTCTCTTCCTCCCTCACTCCTTCTCTCTTCCTCCCTCACTCCTTCTCTCGTCTCCCTCCCTTTTGTTCAAATACCTTGTAAATTTTGAACACGACTTAATGATGTCTTAAGAGAAAGAAAAATAACTAAACCTTAGCAGTATTTTCCATCCTTCAATCACTCACATTTACCTATAACTTGAGTATCCCATGCTATTATTTTCATTAATTTTTTTTACATTGACTCTTTCTTTAACTGTGCCTTAATTATATTATCAATGAAGTTAAAAGAAAAGAGGTTCTAACAATATTTAGGCCAAATATCATTAGAGATCAAACCAGTCAATCCTAAAGGAAATCAGTCCTGAATATTCACAGGAAGGACTTATGTTGAAGCTGAAACTCCAATAGTTTGGCCACCTGATGTGAAGAACTGACTCATTGGAAAAGACCCTGATGCTGGGAAAGACTGAAGGTAAGAGGAGAAGGGGATGACAGAGGATGAGATGTTGGATGGCATCATCGACTAGATGGATATGAGTTTGAGCAAGCTCTGGGAGTTGGTGATGGACAGAGAGGCCTGGAGTGCTGCAGTCCATGGGGTCGCAAAGAGTCAGACAGGACTGAGTAACTGAACTGAATTGAACAATATTTAATAAATATAAAAATGAATGTCTAGGGACTCCCTGGTGGTCCAGACTCTGTGCTCCTAATGGAGGGGTCCAAGTTCAATCCCTGGTCAGTGAACTAGATCCCACATGCCACAATTAAAAGATCCTGTGAGCTACAGCTAAGACCCCGCACAGCCAAATAAATAAATATTTCTAAAAATTAAAATAAAATACGTGAAAGTTTAAAGAAAATTAATCTCTAAGCAGCAAAACAAAATGCATTGATTAATGTACCTCTTTAAATCAATTTGTGTTTTACCAGAAGATTTGTGTGCTGTTCTCTGGGAAATACTGTGCTAGCATGAGGGTTGGTAGCCCACAAGAAATATGTCATGTTATACCTCCTCTTTCCTGCTCTAACATTTGGAGGATGATTAAGTGGCAGAATTAGAATCTTATACTTCTCCAGTATAGCAGTTTGTCTTAAATCTGAATTTCTAGCCAGGTATTACACCTACTTTACTATGCAGATTCCTAGTAATTTCAGAGAATTCAATTGTTGTCCTAGCTGTCCAGCAAATGAGGGGTATATAAATACATGTTTGCTTCTTGAGAAATGTTTGCTTCTTCAGAACTCTAGCCAAAAGAGAGAACTGCTACTTTGGATTCACTTTGTTTTTAATTTACCTTAAAAGAGAACTGAAAATGAATTGATCACAAAGGAAGGTGTTTTGTTTCTGAATGCAGTCATGTAAAAATCAATGTACATATAAATGTGGCAATCCATATCAACGGTGCCTGGAGTTTTGGGTTCTTTTTCACTTCCTAGATTAAGTTTTCTTTCATTGAATCAGTGCTTTAGGGACCTTGAGGGTAAAAAAAAAAAAAATAGAAGAGTGAAAGCTTAGACTACAATTAAATCTCACAGAACTTGACAAATGATAATTCTTTGTTTCTTTGGTCATTGCAATACAACAGGACCAGCATCTTACTGATTACAAGAAAATAAATACACCAATAAGTTGGTCACCACCTCCATTAAAACCTGAGCATTTACTGCTGGGAGCCCAACAAAATCCATGCAAGAAAATGCTTCTGAAAATTGAATGACTATTCAATATTGGAACTTTATAAAAAGCAACCAGAAAAACCTCTATAAGTGCATCAGGCTTTTAAATTAGCCTTAAAATAAAGAATGTCAATTTTAAACCTTTTTAAGCCATATTATATAAAAGAATATGATGAATGTTGCAATATCACTTTTTACTCTGGTGCAAAAAAGTATTATTCTCTGTAGACATTACAACATAAAACAAAAATGCTTTTATTACTAGTAGCAATGATGTGACAAGCCTAATAAATGCAAGTTTGAGATTCCTTTGGGTTTTGGCATCCCTTCACACTTATTGTCAAGTTACTAATAGATTCTGTAGGTTTGACTAGCCATCGTTTAAGAGTGTCATTTAGTTTGAAATGACAGAAAAGTAAAATGTTCTTAAATGTTCAATTTTTCTCTATTCCCTGACTGAGTTGCTAATGACTAAGAGTAATATCTTTTATTCATGTTGCCTGAGTGATGAAATGGTCATTGCCAAATGATGAATATCAAGCAGAGATGTTTTCATTTAACACTCTTGGAAAAAAAAAAAAAACTTCAACAGGAACCTGACTGCCCTGTTTTAGTTGCTTCTTTTTTTGAGTCTCAGATTGACAGATAAATTCTTCCAACTGAACAGGCCTTAAATATCCTTCATGTAAAACCTAGATGTGTTATATAACGCTTGCTACAAATGCTTGGATTACAGGCTAATTGGTGCATCGAAGACCAAAGCATTGTTTAACTATTTTCTCTTACACTAGAGAGAGGTCTCTAAAATAGAGACATTTGGGGACCTACATGTAAATAATTAATGACTAAATCTATTACTTTCAAGCAGCATTTTCTCTGAAAGCTACATGATCACATTGGAAATACCACATAACAGCCACACTGGGTATCTCTGGGCTGGTTACCATGAATTTTGAAATGTAAATAGCCTGCTCAGATCCCTCACAGTGTCTTAGAGGCTGAAATTTAACTCAATATTGTGATTTGCCATTTGGCAAGATATAAGTTTTTTTCTTTACAAACAGTTCCAAAGAAGCATTAGGTGTTTCAAAACATGTATAAAACAATGCTCATCACTGTTGGAATTCTTCGTTTATTCATTCATTTCTTCATTTATTAATTCATTCCAATGTTTTTTCTTTTTAGTTCCAGCTGTATGACAAGCACTGTGTTAACACACAAGAAGAACAATGGTTAACAAGCAGACAGAATTTTCCTATGAAGACTATACCAATGGGAATTTTAATAATGAGTGATACATAAGGCAGATTCTTACAGTGAGAGACTGGCAGAAAAGGATAGGAAGATGGATGCAACTTTAGATAGAAGGGTCAACAAAGAAATCAATCACTAGGAGCAGTGATACTGAAAATGAACTCCCCGGACCAGCAACAACTGCGATACCTGAGATCATGATAAAAATGCACATTCTTGTGTATCCCCCCATCACTCCCTCTCTTGACCTACTGATGCAGAAACTCTGGAAGTAAACCCAGCTGTCCTGTTTTAATAAGCACCACCTCTCACTTCCCAAGTGATTATGAAGCACTTCTGCACCTCGAAGTTCCAGGGACTCTTAGTCAGTTAAGTCAAAGTCACTCAGTCGTGTCCAACTCTTGCGACCCCATGGACTGCAGCCCGCAAGGTTCCTCTGTCCATGGGATTCTCCAGGCAAGAATACTGGAGTGGGTTGCCATTTCCTTCTCCGAAGGTGATCGGATTAAGTCAGGTTTAAATCCCTTATGAGTTTACTGATGGCATTTTGTTGATTATGAAGCACTTCTGCATCTCTAAGTTCCAGGGACTCTTAAGTAACAGTTTACCTTCTTCTGACCTCACATCTGTCTTCTGTCTTGAGTTTCCATTTCTTTGATCCTCAAAGAGAAGCTAATTCCTTTTCTCACAATCTTTCTAATCCTACTCCAATCAAGTTTATGCCCATACTACTATGTCAAAATTGCTCATGCCAAAATCCCCAGTGACCTCACCTTGCTAAATCCAAAGGATTTTCAGTTTATGTCTTACTTGAGTTACTCACAATATGTGACACAGTTGAACTACCTCTCTTCCTGAAGCACTTTCTTCCCTTGGTTTCCACTTGTCTTGCTAATAGATCCTTTCTGTTGGACCCCTTTATCTACTCCATTTGTAAGTAGCAGGGCCCCAGAGCTTAGACCTAGGACCTCTTTTCTATCTACAATCACTTCCTCAGTGATCTCACTTAGTTTCATGGATTTGAGTGCCAGCTATATGTTTCCAACTCCCAAACTCAGATCTCTATCTTTGATTTTTCCTTAAGCTTCAGATTTCCATTTTTATGTATAGATATCCAGAGGCATCTTAAACTTAATAAGACCTTAATAGAAATAATTTTCTCCCTGAAACTTGCTTCCCCATCTTGATACATGAAAATTCCATCTCCCGAACTGCTCTAGCCCTAAATCTTGGAGACATGCATGACTCTTCCTTCTTGTTCACCTAACATTAAATCTTTCAGTATATCCCTCCTTTGGCATTCACTCTCATAATACATTTGTTGTTGTTTAATCGCTAAGTCATGTCTGACTCTCTGTGACCCCAGGGACTGTAGCCCACCAGGATCTCTGTTCATGGGATTTCCCAGGCAAGAATAGTGGAGTGGGATGCCATTTTCTTCACCAGGAGATCTTCCCAGATCAGAGATCAAACCTGCATCTCCTGCATTACAGGAGGATTCTTTATCACTGAGGCACCTGGAAAGCCCTCAAATACATCTAGAATCTAGCTATTTATCATCACCACCACTACTACCATTCTGGCCCCAGCCACTGTCCTGTCTCATTTGGATTATTGCTCTAGCATCCTAATGGGTATCCCTGCTCCCTGTTAGGGAAATTAAATAGTCTTGTTTGGGCTTCAGAGACAAAGCAGAGCAGGCCTCTGACCTTGCTTCTCACCTGCCTGGACACTGCCCTGATTGTGAGTGAATGTGACTGCCTACTGTAAGAGCAAGACTTATAGCACCACAGATAAGATAGGGGGAAATCTTGAGATTCTTGAGCCCTTGGAGGAGCCCTGGACAACCAAGCCCTAGGCTTAATCACATTCCAAGTTTTTTAAGAGAAAATAAACATCATTAACATGACACTGGTGCTGCAATTTGCTCACAGATTGATGACGATATCAATTGGCATCCAATTATAAACGGAACCTGAAATGCAATCTTCGAAGTCTCACCCACAGAGCTGATGTGCGGCCTGGGACTCTAGATGTGCTGTGACACGGGACTTCCTAGCGCCAAGTCTGGATGTTGGTCAAAACCTAATTTCGTGCTGTATCCTCTGCTGTTTCTATTTCTCTTTTCTTTTAATGTTAGCATATTGAAAGTAAGCTAGATAATTCTCTAATAAATATTGGCATTATTTATTTGTATGTAATGAGTGTCTTATTATGTTAACAAATTCTTTGAACCTGAGACGAAAGTGAAAACTTTTGACAAAACACTCAATACGGTCTGTTTTACACAGTCAGGGTCATCCATCTGACTGAAAGAAAAAGGCAACATTTTTACCATAAACTCCAAAGCCCCGTGTGCTCTGGACCCCTGCTACTTCTCAGGGTTTCTCTTCTACCATCCTCTCCCTGTTCACTCCACTCCATTCATCTTGCTTTCCAAACTTTCCTCAAACTGGTGGGCACACTTCTGCCTCAGGAGAAAATGCTCCTTTGCATTTGCCTTTCCAACAGCCTGGAGTACTCTTCCCCAAGATATTCTCACAGCTCACCTATGACTCCCTTTAGAGCTTACTCCAATGACTTCTTAGCAAGGACATGCACCCTACTTTACTTTTCTACTTTATTTTTCTTCACAGAATGTACTGACCTTTGAGATAGTATATAATTACTTATGTAATTTTTTTATATGTAATTTTTTTTATATATCTATCTCCCCTCACTAGGAATGAGGGCGGAGACTGTCAGTTTTGTTCACTGTTTCATTTGTAGTGCCTAGAACATAGCATATTTTTCAATAAAAATTTGCCGAAAGAATTAATTTTATGTTTCAATTCTTAGATCAAATACTCATTTTCCTAGGGTGGATTAACCTGTAACAGGAGGGAAAGGGGCAGGGTACAATTTTTGAAAGAATGTCATAGTCCAGTTCGGTTCAGTCACTAGTTGTGTCTGACTCTTTGTGATCCCATGGACTATAGCAAGCCAGGCCTCCCTGTCTATCGTCAACTCCCAGAGCTTGCTCAAACTGATGTCCATCAAGTCAGTGATGCCATCCAACCATCTCATCCTCTGTCGTCCCCTTCTTCTCCTGCCCCCAATCCCTCCCAGCATCAGGGTCTTTTCCAGTGAGTCAGTTCTTTGCATCAGGTAGCCAAAGTATTGGAGCTTCAGCTTCAGCATCAGTCCTTCCAATGAATATTCAGCACTAATTTTCTTTAGGATTCACTGGTTTGATAACCTTGCAGTCCAAGGGACTCTCAAGAGTCTTCACCAAACCATAATTCAAAAGCATCAATGCTTCAGTGCTCAGCTTTCTTTATGGTCCAACTTTCACATCTATACCGGATTACTGGAAAAATTATAGCTTTGACTAGATGGACCTTTGTTGGCAAAGTAATGTCTCTGCTTTTAGTATGCTGTCTAGGTTGTTCATAGCATTTCTTCCAAACAGCAAGCATCTTTTAATTTCATGGCTGCAGTCACCATCTGCAGTTGTTTTGGAGCCCAAGAAAATAAACTTTGTCACTATTTCCATTTTTTCCCCATCTATTTCCCATGAAGTGGTGGAACTGGATGCCCTGATCTTACATTTTTGAAAGTAGAGTTTTAAGACAGCTTTTTCACTCTCCTCTTTCAACTTCATCAAGAGGCTCTTTAGTTCCTCTTCACTTTCTGCCATAAGGCTGGTGTCATCTGCATATCTGAGGTTACTGATATTTCTCCCAGCAATCTTGATTCCAGCTTCTGCTTCCTTCAGCCCAGCATTTCACATGATGTGCTCTGCATAGAAGTTAAATAAGCAGGGTGACAGTACGCAGACATGTACGTATTGGATGCTTAACGTACTCCTTTCCCAATTTGGAACCAGTCTGTGGTTCCAAATTGTTGCTTTTTGACCTGTGTACAGATTTCTCAGGAGGCAGGTCAGGTGGTCTAATATTCCCATCTCTTGAAGAATTTTCCACAGTTTGTTGTGATCCACACCGTCAAAGGCTTTAGCATAGTCAATGAAGCAGAAGTAGATGTTTTTCTGGAATTCTCTTGTTTTTTCTATGATCCAATGGATGTTGGCAATTTAATTTCTGGTTCCTCTGCCTTTTCTAAATCCAGCTTGAACATCTGGAAATTCTTGATTCATGTACTGTTGAAGGCTAGCTTGGAGAATCTTGAGCATTACTTGGCTAGCATGTGAGATGAGTAAAACTGTGCGGTAGTTTGAAAATTCTTCGGCATTGCCTTTCCTTGGGATTGGAATGAAAACTGACTGTTTCCAGTCCTGTGGCCACTGCTGAGTTTTCCAAATTTGCTGGCATGTTGAGTGCAGCACTTTCACAGCATCATCTTTTAGAATTTGAAATAGCTCAACTGAAATTCCATCACCTGCACTAGCTTTGTTTATGGTGATGCTTCCTAAGGCCTACTTGACTTTGCATTCCAGGATGTCTGGTTCTAGGAGAGCGATCACACCATCATGGTTATCTGGGCCATGAAGATTTTTTTTGTACAGTTCTTCTGTGTATTCTTGCCACCTCTTCCTAATATCTTCTGCTTCTGTTAGGTCCCTACCATTTCTGTCTTTTATTGTGCCCATCTGTGCATGAAATGTTCCCTCGGTATCTCTAATTTTCTTGAAGAGATCTCTAGTCTTTCCCATTCTATTGTTTTCCTCTATTGCTTTGCATTTGTCACTGAGGAAGGCTTTCTTATCTCTCCTTGGTATTCTCTGGAACTCTGCATTCGGATGAATATATCTTTCCTTTTCTCATTTGCCTTTTGCTTCTCTTCTATTTTCAGATATTTATAAGACCTCTTCAGACCATTTTGCCTTCTTGCATTTCTTTTTCTTGGATATGGTTTTGATCACAGCCTCCTGTACAATGTTAGAAACCTTGTCCATAGTTCAAGGACACAACATAAACAGATTGGAATCAAATGGGTCCAAAATGGCAGACAAGTCCATATTGATTAGACCTTCAGTTCACTTCAGTTCAGTCGCTAAGTCGTGGCCGACTCTTTGTGATCCCATGAATTGCAGCACACCAGACCTCTCTGTCCATCACCAACTCCCGGAGTTCACCCAAACTCATGTGCATCGCATCGGTGATGCCATCCAGCCATCTCATCCTCTGTCATCCCCTTCTCCTCCTGCCCCCAATCCCTCCCAGCATTAGAGTCTTTTCCAATGAGTCAACTCTTCACATCAGGTAGCCAAAGTACTGGAGTTTCAGCCTCAGCATCATTCCTTCCAAAGAACACCCAGGACTGATCTCCTTTAGAATGGACTGGTTGGATCTCCTTGCAGTCCAAGGGACTCTCAAGAGTCTTCTCCAACACCACAGTTCAAAAGCATCAATTCTTCGGCACTCAGCTTTCTTCACAGTCCAAATCTCACATCCATACATGACTATTGGAAAAACCATAGCCTTGACTAGATGGACCTTTGTTGGCAAAGTAATGTCTCTGCTTTTCAATATGTTATCTAGGTTGGTCATAACTTTCCTTCCAAGGAGTAAGCGTCTTTTAATTTCATGGCTGCAATCACCATCTGCAATGATTTTGGAGCCCCCCCCAAAATAAAGTCTGACACTGTTTCCACTGTTTCCCCATCTATTTCGCATGAAGTGATGGGACCGGATGCCATGATCTTCGTTTTCTGAATGTTGAGCTTTAAGCCAACTTTTTCACTCTCCTCTTTCACTTTCATCAAGAGGCTTTTTAGTTCCTCTTCACTTTCTGCCATAAGGGTGGTGTCATCTGCACATCTGAGGTTATTGATATTTCTCCCAGCTATCTTGATTCCAGCTGTGCTTCTTCCAGCCCAGCATTTCTCATGATGTACTCTGCATATAAGTTAAATAAGCAGGGTGACAATATACAGCCTTGACGTACTCCTTTTCCTATTTGGAACCAGTCTGTTGTTCCATGTCTGGTTCTAACTGTTGCTTCCTGACCTGCATATAGGTTTCTCAAGAGGCAGGTCAGGTGGTCTGGTATTCCCATCTCTTTCAGAATTTTCCACACTTTATTGTGATCCACACAGTCAAAGGCTTTGGCATAGTCAAGAAAGCAGAAATAGATGTTTTTCTGGAACTCTCTTGCTTTTTCTATGATCCAGCGGATGTTGGCAATTTGATCTCTGGTTCCTCTGCCTTTTCTAAAACCAGCTTGAACATTAGGAAGTTCACAGTTGACATATTGCTGAAGCCTGGCTTGGAGAATTTTGAGCATTACTTTACTAGCATGTGAGATGAGTGCAATTGTGCAGTAGTTTGAGTATTCTTTGGCATCGCCTTAGGGATCGTCAATTGCAATCTAAATGACACATCCATGACAGTTCCAAGGCACTGTCAAAAGGAGTGGGCAGTGGGTGGCTTAATTCATGGAAATCTCCACCCCTTCCCAAAAATACTTGGAATAATCTTCCCACTTATTAGCATATGAAATTACCCAGCCTATAAAAACTAACCATGACACATTTTGCAGCTGCACTCGTGGCCTGTGATGGCCCACACTCTGTTTGTAGACTGTGCTTCTCTCTGAATCTGAATAAATCCACCTCTTGCATTCTTAGCTGCTCAGTCATGTCTGACTCTTTGTGACCCCAATAAATGTAATGCATCAGGCTCCTTGTCTTTGGGATTCTCCAGGTAAGAATACTGGAGTAGGTTGCTATTTTCCTTCTCTGGGGGATCTTCCAGACCCAGGGATTGAAGCTTCATCACTTATGTCTCCTGCATTTGCAGGCAGGTTCTTTTCCAGTCACGCCACCTGGGAAGCCTCATGTCACTTTGTCTCTCACTGAGTTCTTTCTGCAATGAGACATCAAGAATCTGAGCTTCATTAGGTCCTAAAACAGGTACTGTGTGTTTTGACTGGGTTCCAGTCCCAGCCACGTGGGTTCAAGTCCCAGTCTGAGGTAATCGGTTTCAAAGTCATCAAAAATACCTTTTCACAGCCCCATTCTTTCACCTATCACTTATTTATTTCTTCACAGTAATCATGAAAATCTGTATTATCTTATGTATTTGTGTTATCTATGTTCTTTACTTGAATATAACACCTTTCTCCCAGACACAGTAGGTTGTAAACCCCAGGACCACATCTTTCCTCATGATGCTTAACATAGCACCTAACATACTGATGCACCTCGAGTATTTTTCATACAAGCATGGAATGAAATAAGGTGCTTTCTCTACCTTGTCTTGATATTATCCTATTTTTATCTTTATATCAAACTCTGAGGTATATGATGTTGTTTCCTATTTATGAGAATATCAAAGCTCAGAGGAAGCTAAATTGCCTTAAGTAACTTTTAAAGTCCCATAGGAGCTTCCCTAGTGGCTCAAATGGTAAAGTATTTGCTTGCCAATGCAGGAGACATGGGTTCGATCTCTGATCCAAAAGGATCCCACATGCCATGGAGCAAATAAGTCCCTGCGCCATGACTACTGAGCCAGTGCTCTAAGCCCTGGAAGTCACCATTACTGGAACCCATGGGCCTTTAAGCCTGTGCTCCACGACGAGAAGCCACTCTAATGAAAACACTATGCAATACAACCAGAGAGCAGCCCCTGCTCACCATAACTAAAGGAAGCTCATGCAGCAACAAAGACACAGCACAGCCAAAAATAAATATAGATAAGTACATAAAATTATGTTTTACAAAACCTGAGGCAAATTCAAAAGTCCACTCTCTCCATGACGTTTCTCCTCAAGGAAATCAGTCAAAGGGTCAGTAGGATTTCCTTGACATAATACCCTAATTTGATGAGAAAGATATCTTGTCTAAGGTGTTAATAATCAATAAAGCCTTTGTATCTACCCCTACTACTTTACTGTTACTTTAAAAGAGTAATTCCGTATTTTAACCCAAGTGAATAATAAAGATAGACCTATGACAGAAAGATATATGGGAGAGTAAATCTTTCGTTTTCATTAATGACTCCAAAATAGTAGCTAGTTTTTTCTGGACTACATCTAGGGGATGGTGGGATTGGAGGGGAGTATTAAATTTAGAATTCAGGTCTGGGCACAAATTAGACTTTAAGAAGAATTATGTTGCCTCTCACAGCAGCAATTTTTCTCATTTAAAAAGTGAGAATACTATCTGCCTTGAAGAACTACAGAGATAAGAGTAATGACAAAGTATGCCAATTGTCTGTTGTCACCCTGACATCACTCTCATTCCCTTGTGGGGTGCCCTCTACATTGCACAGAAAGTGCTAGAATAATTCCCACAATCCTTTTCTCAAAGCCTCTCCAGGTTGGATTCTGCCAGGGAAAATCAATGGTATAAGTAGTGGTGAACAGAAGCTGAAAGCAGGTGATTACTACTGTGAAGAGGTACTGCAACAGCTGGGAGATCTGCAGCAGCTTCTGGGTGCACCCCACACATCCCCTGCTTCAGTGCTGTAGGTATGTGAGGTGGTGGGCAACGCTTTCTGGGCTCTTTCCCCTAGGTCGTACAGACTGAGCTAGTCATCTCCTGGAGCTGTTGAAAGTAACAGCAGCTTTCAGGGAGTGTTCACAACAACCAGCCTGTTAGGGCTGCAGGCTGAGATGATTAGAAGTGGCTTTCCTGACCTTTCCTCCCTCAAACCTTCCAAAAATTGCACATGCCTCTAATTCCCCAAATTCAGTCACTTTATAGTGAAATACATAGAGTAATTTCTGTTATTCAGTGAAACCCTGAATGCCAAACAATAGTAACCACATAGTCATATGAAGCACTTCTTAGACCCAGCATAGAGCTATGTGCTTTCAGTTGTCCCATCTCCTTGAATTCCTACAATAGTTCCATGAGGTAGAGACTGACATTGGGTCCACTAAACCTACGAGGAATCTGAGACTTAAAGGGGTCACTTGGACACAATTAATAAACACCACACTTGGGTGATATGTGTCTTAGTTAAGGTTGCTATAGCAAAGTACCATGGACTGCGAATTTTATTTCGTACATTTGGGGAGAATGCAAGTCCAGGATCAGGATGTCCACCTAGCGGATTCTGGTGAGGGCCTCTTCCCAAGAGGACTTCTCCTTCTACCCTCACGTGGCAGAAAGACGGTGGGCATGAAAGCTCTCTGGAGTCCCTTTTATAAAAGCACAAAGCTGTTTCATGGGGGCTCCATCTTATGACCTAATTATTTCCCCAAAGCCCTACCTTCTAATACCATCACACTGGATGTTGAGATTTCAGCACATGAGTTTTGGGGAGGACACAAATCTGTAGTCCATAATAATAGGAAAGTACATTATAAATGGAAAAGCATTGCACAGAAAATACAGATAACCATATAGTCTTCCCAGGCAGAATTTCTCACAAGCATAAGAACAGATTCTTCCTTCTGTTGTTTAAAGTTCCTCTGTGCTGGACTTTCTCAGTCTTGGCACTACTGATATTTTGGGTGGGGTAATTCTTTGCTTGTAGGGAGGTTGTGGTCCTGTGCATTGTAGGCTATTTCACAGGATCCCTGGTCTTTACTAGCTAGATGCCAGAAGCACCCCCTACAGGTGCAACAATTGAAAATGCCTCCAGGCATTGCCAAATGCCTCTTAAGGGCAAAAACACACTCTCCCTGCCCCACCCTCCCAGAACCACTGAGTTGAAGGCTTCTTGCTCAGAGACTAGAGCTGTAAAGGCCACAGACTTATTCTCTCTTTTTTTTCAGGGGATGATGTAGTTTTTATTGACAAGGGAATATTTGCACAATACATTATTTTTTTTTAATTGTGGCAATAAAACACACAAAATTTACCCACACAACAATTTCCAAGTATACATTATAATATTGTCAAATGCTCACATTGTTGTATAACAGAGCCCAGAACATTCTCCCATTCTGCATGACTGGAACTCTTTACCCATCAAAGAATACCTCCTATCTTTTTCTGCCCCCTAAACCATAGCAACCACCAATCTACCTTCTGCACTATGAATTTGACTCTTTTAGATACCTCACCTAAATGGAATCATGTAGTATTTGTCTTTTTATGACTGACATATTTCACTTAGCATAATATCCTTAAGTTTCATTTATGTGCCACAGCCCTATTCTTTATTGTGATGCCCTCACCAGGTATATCCATGTTCTGTAAGAGCAGACAGACCCCAGAGGGAAGTGCATGCTTTTACAAAACTTGAAAAGGAGATGCAGATTATTGTGTTTCATACACTGTTTGGTAAAAAAAGAAAAAAAAAAACGACATTGAAACATACCTACAGCAGAAGATAATGAAGATGCTCACATTCATTACATTAAGGATGTTGGTGGAACAAGAGTAGGAGAGATGATGAGATTTTTCTAAATGTGTTCCTTTTGTGGTTTGACCTATTAGAATGAGCAAAACCTTTCCAAGTATTTTTCCAAATAGTTTTATCAATTATAATTAGGCAGTAATAACTAGAGTATCCAGTACATGCAGACCCGCAGTTACATGTAGACATGTGATAGAGACCAAGACGAAGCATATGAAGTCTCTTCCTGAAGCCACCAATTCCTTTCAGAAAGATCAGGAGGTTTGAAAAGCAAAGAGAATGTTCTCAGAATGTTCTAGAAATATTCTCTCTTGAGTGTTCTAGGAATGGGGTATCAAGGTTGTAGGCCCTAAAGCAAAGCACCAAGCTGGAAACTAATTCCAAATCCATCTCTACCCTGAATGCTAACGGTCCCCTAGCATATCTTTTCTTGATTAACTTGTAATAGAGGTAATCACCCTGCAAGTTACCCAAATCATAGGTGACAGGACCTTCATTCCCCACATTCAAAGAGCTAACAATCCCCTCTCCCCACTTATTCCTTCCTTTCTTCAACCATCTTGACTCCTGCAGAGGCAAGGTCAGTTCTGCTCCAATAGAAAGCAGAACAAACCACTGATTCAATGAACATTGTCCCCCAGAGATATAAGTTCTAGGACTATATTACTCAACTCTAGAAGCCTATAAACATTCAGTACCTTTCTCTAACTAACTGAATAAGATCACTGGGATCCACACCAAACATCATGGGTCTGAATGTGAGAGCAGGAGCAGTGGTACAGAAATGCAATTTTCAACAACTCCTCAAGGAGATATCTTTGCACAGAAAACATAACTTATTTTATACACTGTGCAATTAATAAATATTTTTTAGTCATTTTAAACCAACTCAGATGAAACCAAGTGAATCCTTCTTGAATGCTGAAGAATAAAGAGTTGAAAAAGTGAGTTTTTCACTGTGTCATTTCCCTTCCACAAACCTCTGTGATTCGGGTAAAAGCAGAGCCCCTTTCAAATTAAAGAACAGTCAGAAAGGCCTTTAGAAATGGATATTACTTCAACATCACAGCAAATGGCCCCAAATTTCAATTGACTTTGGAATTTAAGCCTAACATCTGGGCAAACTATTAGTCTACTCTATTCCTCTGATAAATGTATGAGAGCAAATGATTATTAAAAACATCACCGAAAGGTCATTTCATCATCTTCCTAATTTCATTTTAGAGGATCTAAATTTCCTTTTACCTGCATGTCTGCCTGGAGCAATCATATCATCTCCGTGTCAGCCAGGTGAAGGCGACTGATATGTGAACATACTTCTAAGGGCATCTGAGCTTTCAAGTTTTGAATCACTGAAAGTTTCAAGCCATGTTCCAACTCAGAAGGGATGTGCTGTAAATTATGATGTGCAAGAGGGAAATACAACTGTCTCTTTAAACCAAGTCTAAAAGGAAAATAGCTAAAACCAATGAAAAGGAGATTTTCAGCATGCAATAAACAGAAGGCAACAGGTTTAAAACAGTAAATAAACATTAATTAGTCTTTATAGAAAGGTTGTTAAATTAAATCTAGACTGAAAGGATGAAATTTTTGGAGAATGATACACTAAAGACCTCATTTTAAATTATAAATTTTCATCTAAAGAGCAAATTGTATTAAAGGCCCAATTTTATTACTCAGCACTGTTTTCAGTTTATGGAATATTTTGCATTACATTTTAATTAAACTTATAATTACAGAACTAAATATAATTAGCTTCTTTCAAAGAAATTAGAAATGAACTTACTTTATTAAATTTTCAATTTGTTTGCTGCAATGTTACATAGTTTATTCTAATTAATTGAAAGAGAGCTCATAAATATTTTATCAACATGGGAATGTGATTAAAAACTCAAGAATTTTTCCCTTGTGGGTTTTTTTTTTTTAGTGATTTTATACTCTTAATTTTTGGCTTGTGCTCAGATGTGTGCAGATGAAGTAGAAGGATGAAGAAGCCTTCTTGATATATTCTTTCTGGACCTGATGCTTAGCATCCAAGCTGCTTGCAGCATTTACTCCACTTTATTTATTTATTTTTTTCTTTTGGGTCAGCATTTTGAAGTATTCCCAAAGGAAGAAAGGGGATTGGCAGCCTGAATTCATCTTTCCTGAGTGGCTAGTGGATACTGTACGATATCTCTGCCTGCCTCCACTTCCCCTACAAACATTCTAAGCTATAAATTCCACCAGGACAGTTACTTCATTTGTTTTGTTGGCTGTCCATCCATAGCACCAAAAACAGCACCCAGCATAGAATAGGAGTTCAGTAAATGTTCACTGAGTACATGGACCCAAATTTTCCAAAATCTGTCCCTTTAAAGATTATTTCTAAAAGATAATAATAAGCTCAGTATGCCCCTTACTTGACCTTATTCATCTTAGAGCTGAAAATGGTACCCTTTGATCAGCCTCTCCCTATTTTCCCCATTCCCAGGCCCTAGTAACTACTTTTCTACTCTCTCTTTCTCTGAGTTTAAAAAAAAAAAACTATAGAAACACACTTAGTTTCTTAACAGTAAGACTTCCAAGAAGGGGATCAAATATATACTATTACCCATTCTTATTTGACCAGGAACAACTTTTTTCCTCTCAGAGGAAAAAACCTTATGAGGCTAGTGTTTTGTAGAACGTACACTGGGAAATGCTGTTGCATGTTTATGGGATCTTAGGGGGGAAAATGTTTAACCTTAAGTACAGTACAGTCAGTAGTATCTCTCAGTTTGTGTGTATCATCTTCACTGCCCCGTAGTGCAAGGTTCCCACTTTGATCAACTGACTGATCAATTCACCTCTAACTCATTTCCTTTTTGTTCCCCCAAAGACAACCATATAATTAGGTTTATTGTGAATACTTTTATTCTAATATATTGTCATGTTGGGGTGGGAAAGGAGTGGAGAAGAAAAAAGTGATATCTGTGAATATTATTTTTTGCATACAGTTAGACTTTCTGAAGGCTTTAATCTCCTATATATTAATATATGTGTTTGTGCATGCTAAGTCACTTCCATGGTGTCCCACTCTTTTGGACCTCATGGACTGTGGCCTGCCAGTCTCCTCTGTCCATTGAATTTTCCAGGCAAGAACACTGGAGAGGGTTGCATTTCCTCCTCCAGGGATCTTCCCAACCCAGAGATCGAAGCTGCATCTCTTACTGTCTCCTGAATCAGTAGGAAGGTTTTTTTTTTTTTTTTTTTTTAACACTAGTGCCACATGGGAAGCACCAATATATATACAAATATATATATATATATATATATATAAAATGTACGCATATGCCTATATACAGAAGGAAAAGAGCACTAAAACAGGAAGTCAACTAAATAACATAAATTCAATTGTTTTCCAAACAAATGCCATAACTACCCTTAAGTGGAACACTAGAGACAGGAAGGGAGAAAAAGGAGGGAGGGAGAAAAGAAAGAATTAATCCATGTAACTAACTGTACACCCTCAGTTTGTGGCAGAATGGGGTGAGGGTAAGAATTGCAAACAAATCTTGACCTGTTTTTAATATGGCTTGCTTTTTGTAATGGAATGAGCAAAGGAATTGTGAAACTATTTTAGATGTGTTGTAAGATGGAGCGAGTAAATAAATTTGGGAGCCAGTTTTCTCAATCAAGAAGAGGGAACATAAAAACATAAAATGGGAAAAGACAAGAAACAACCCTGTGGGGAAGGTTTAGAAACTGGGGATATTGATGTGAATTCTCATTTTGGGATATGCATGTATGTGCATATGCATATACAAGTGCATAGGTTTAAGAATATATGTATGCAAGTGTATGTATGTAAACGTGTTTATGCATGCATATGGTTCCAACCTTTATGCACTGAAGGGGCCAAAATGCCACACTCCAGGTGCAATGAGCACACTCAGTATCAAGAGCTAGGGTTTAATATCATTCCCCTCTAAAATCTACCAGGGATCCTTAGAGCAATGGCCAATGCCAGGGCTTGGGTGAATAGGTACAAGACTTTGGAACACCTTGCTATGTCATAAAGTAAGTGTTCAAACCTATTTTGGGGACATGGCCCAGACCCAGTAGCCAACTTAAAAATACTCCCACTATCAATATGGGACAATTTCAGTGCCAAATAATTAACTCTATGTAGTAATACACCAAAAGCCATTTGGAAGGAAAAAAGCAATCCATTATTCCTTATTGGTAATAAATAGAAAGAAAGGGAAGGTTCTTGCTTACAATAGAATGCCATGTAATACTTAATAAATGTGGAAAGTGTACTGGGTTAGAAAATCAGCATTTTGCAATAAGAGTAGTAAAAACTGGAGCAGGCAAGATTTATGTGCTGTGCTGTGCTTAGTCACTCAGTCATGTCAGACTCTTTGCCACCTCATGGACTTTAGCCCGCCAGGCTCCTCTGTCCATGGGGATTCTCCAGGCAAGAATACTGGAGCGGGTTGTCATGCCCTCCTCCAAAGATGCTAAACCCTGGGAGGGAAGCTTGATGAGGAGCAGAATGTACATGCTTTCCAAGTGTCTCCCCACAATTTGTTTCCATGTTACAATGGAAATATATATATATATATATATATTAACTATTCAGTGGAGAAATCAGGCAATAGCCTGACAAAGTGTTCAAAATAAACACCCCCAATTAGGGGTAGATGAGTGTTCTACTTCCACATATGGCATCTGAGAAGGACACACTGTCATCATCTATGCCTTGTTCTGGTCAAGGATACATAATTGAATACAATAATGAGGAAACATTAGACAAAGTCCAAATGAGGAGAATTCTATGAAAACAAATGGGTACAAAGGAGAACTGTAATTTTTTAAATTGTGAGCATCAGGCGGTCCTAAGATGGAGGAGGAATAGGACGGGGAGACCACTTTCTCCCCCATAAATTCATCAAAAGAACATTTGAACGCTGAGGAAATTCCACAAAACAACTTCTGAATGCCGGCAGAGGACATCAGGCACCCAGAAAAACAGCGCCTTGTCTTCAAAAGGAGTGCTGCATAGATGGAGAAGTCTTGAGGCTACTGTAGAAATAAGACTGAAAACCAGAAGCAGGAGGCTTAAGTCCAAATCCTGAGAACACGAGAGAACTCCTGACTTCAGGGAACATTAATCAACAAAAGCTCATCAAACACTTCCATACCTACACTGAAACCAAGCACCACCCAAGGGCCAACAAGTTCCAGAACAAGACAGACCAAGCACATTCTCCAGCAACACAGGAACATAGCTCTGAGCTTCGATATACAGGCTGCCCAAAGTCACTCCAAACCCATTGACATCTCATAACTCATTACTGGACACTTCATTGCACTCCAGAGAGAAGAAATCCAGCCCCAGCCACCAGAACACTGACACAAGCTTCCCTAACCAGGAAACCTTGATAAGCCACCCGTACAACTCCACCCACAGCTAGGAAACTACACAATAAAGAGAACTCCACAAACTGCCAGAATACAGAAAGGCCACACCAAACACAGCAATATAAACAAGATGAAGAGACAGAGGAATACCCAGCAGGTAAAGGAACAGGATAAATGTCCAACAAACCAAACAAAAGAGGAAGAGATAGGGAATCTACCTGATAAAGAATTCCAAATAATGATAGTGAAATGATCCAAAATCTTGAAAACAAAATGGAATCACAGATAAATAGCCTGGAGACAAGGATTGAGAAGATGCAAGAAAGATTTAAGAAGGACCTAGAAGAAATAAAAAAGAGTCAATATATAATGAATAATGCAATAAATAAGATCAAAAACACTCTGGAGGGAACAAATAGTAGAATAAAAGAGGCAGAAGGTAGGATTAGTGAGGTAGAAGATAGAATGGTAGAAATAAATGTATCATAGAGGAAAAAAGAGAAAATAATTAAAAGAAATATAGATGGTAACGCTAACCCTGTATGCGAGACAGCAAAAGAGACACAGATGTATAGAACAGTCTTTTGGACTCTGTGGGAGAGGGAGAGGGGGGATGATTGGGAGAATGGCATTGAAACATGAATAATATCATATAAGAAATGAATCGCCAGTCCAGGTTTGATGCAGGATACAGGATGCTTGGGGCTGGTGCACTGGGATGACCTAGAAGGATGGTATGAGGAGGGAGGTGGGAGGGGGGTTCAGGACTGGGAACACGTGTACACCCGTAGTGGATTCATGTTGATGTATGGCAAAACCAATACAATATTGTAAAGTAATCAGCCTCTAATTAAAATAAATAAATTTAAATTTTAAAAAAAATTAAAAGAAATGAGGACAATCTCAGAGATCTCTGGGACAATGTAAAACGCCCCAACATTTGAATCAGAGGAGTCCCAGAAGAAGAAGACAAAAACAAAGACCATGAGAAAATACTTGAGGAGATAATAGTTGAAAACTTCCCTAAAATGGGGAAGGAAATAATCACCCAAGTCCAAGAAACCCAGAGAGTCCCAAACAGGATAAACCCAAGGAGAAACACCCCAAGACACATATTAATCAAATTAACAAAGATCAAACACAAAGAACAAATATTAAAAGTAGCAAGGGAAAAACGACACACAAGGGGCTTCCCATAAGGATAACAGCTGATTTTTCAATAGGAACTCTTCAGGCCACGAGGGAATGGCAGGATATTTAAAGTGATGAAAGAAAATAAACTACAGCCCAGATTACTGTACCCAGCAAGGATCTTATTCAAATATGAAGGAGAAATCAAAAGCTTTACAAACAAGCAAAAGCTCAGAGAATTCAGCACCACCAAACCAGCTCTCCAACAAATGCTAAAGGATCTTCTCTAGACAAGAAATACAAAAAGGGTGTATAATCTCAAACCCAAAACAATAAAGTAAATGGTAATGGGATCATACTTATCGATAATTACCTTAAACGTAAATGGGTTCAATGCCCCAACCAAAAGACAAAGACTGGCTGAATGGCTACAAAAACAAGACCTGTGTATATGTTGTCTACAAGAGACCCACCTCAAAACAAGGGACACATACAGACTGAAAGTGAAGGGCTGGAAAAATGATATTCCATGCAAATAGAGACCAAAAGAAAGCAGGAGTAGCAATACTCATATCAGATAAAGTAGACTTTAAAACAAAGGCTGTGAAAAGAGACAAAGAAAGATGCAATAATGATCAAAGGATCAATCCAAGAAGAAGATATAGCAATTATAAATATATATGCACCCAACATAGGAGCACCACAATATGTAAGCAAATGCTAACAAGTATAAAAGGGGAAATTAACAATAACACAATAATAGTGGGAGACTTTAATATCCCACTCACACCTAAGGATAGATCAACTAAACAGAAAATTAACAAGGAAACACAAACTTTAAATGATAGACCTAATTGATATCTATAGGACATTTCATCCCAAAACAATGAATTTCACCTTTTTCTCAAGCACACATGGAACCTTCTCCAGGATAGATCACATCCTGGGCCATAAATCTAGCCTTGGTAAATTCAGAAAAATTGAAATCATTCCAAGCATCTTTTCTGACCACAATGCAATAAGATTAGATCTCACTTAAAGGAGAAAAACTATTAAAAATTCCAACATATGGAGGCTGAACAACACGCTGCTGAATAACCAACAAATCACAGAAGAAATCAAAATATGCATAGAAATGAATGAAAATGAAAACACAACAACCCAAAACCTGTGGGACACTGTAAAAGCAGTGCTAAGGGGAAGGTTCATAGCAATACAGGCTTACCTCAAGAAACAAGAAAAAAGTCAAATAAATAACCTAACTCTACACCTAAAGCAACTAGAAAAGGAAGAAATGAAGAACCCCAAGGTTAGTGGAAGGAAAGAAATCTTAAAAATTAGGGCAGAAATAAACGCAAAAGAAACAAAAGAGACCATAGCAAAAATCAACAAAGCCAAAAGCTGGTTCTTTGAGAGGATAAATAAAATTGAAAAACCATTAGCCAGACTCATCAAGAAACAAAGGGAGAAAAATCAAATCAATAAAATTAGAAATGAAAGTGGAGAGATCACAACAGACAACACAGAAATACAAAGGATCATAAGAGACTACTATCAGCAATTATATGCCAATCAAATGGACAATGTGGAAGAAATGGACAAATTCTCAGAAAAGTACAACTTTCCAAAACTGGACCAGGAAGAAATAGAAAATCTTAACAGACCCATCACAAGCACAGAAATTGAAACTGTAATCAGAAATCTTCCAGCAAACAAAAGCCCAGGTCCAGACAGCTTCACAGCTGAATTCTATCAAAAATTTAGAGAACTAACACCTATCCTACTTAAACTCTTCCAGAAAATTGCAGAGGAAGGTAAACTTCCAAACTCATTCTATGAGGCCACCACCATCACCCTAATACCAAAACCTGACAAAGATGCCACAACAAAAGAAAACTACAGGCCAATATCACTGATGAACATAGATGCAAAAATCCTTAACAAAATTCTAGCATTAAGAGTCCAACAACACATTAAAAAGATCATACATCATGATTAAGTAGGCTTTATCCCAGGGATGTAAGGATTCTTCAATATCCGCAAATTAATCAATGTAATACACCATATTAACAAATTGAGAGATAAAACCATTTGATTATCTCAATAGATGCAGAGAAAGCCTTTGACAAAATTCAACATCCATTTATGACAAAAACTCTCCAGAAAACAGGAATACAAGGAACATACCTCAAATAATAAAAGCTGTATATGACAAACCCACAGCAAACATTATCCTCAATGGTGAAAAATTGAAAGCATTTCCCCTAAAGTCAGGAACAAGACAAGGGTGCCCACTTTCACCACTACTATTCAACATCGTTTTGGAAGTTTTGGCTATAGCAATCAGAGCAGAAAAAGAAATAAAAGGAATCCAGATTGGAAAAGAAGAAGTAAAACTCTCACTGTTTGCAGATGACATGATCCTCTACATAGAAAACCCTAAAGACTCCACCAGAAAATTACTAGAACTAATCAATGACTATAGTAAAGTTGCAGGATATAAAATCAACACACAGAAATCCCTATACACTAATAATGAGAAAACAGAAAGAGAAATTAAGGAAACAATTCCATTCACCATTGCAACAAAAAGAATCAAATACTTAGGAATATCTCTACCTAAAGAAACAAAAGACCTATATATAGAAAACTATAAAACACTGGTGAAAGAAATCAAAGAGGACACTAATAGATGGAGAAATATACCGTGTTCATGGATCAGAAGAATCAAAACAGTGAAAATGAGTATACTATCCAAAACAATCTACTGATTCAATGCAATCCCTATCAAACTACCAACGGTATTTTTCACAGAGCTAGAACAAATAATTTCACAATTTATATGGAAATACAAAAAAACCTCCAATAGCCGAAGCAATCTTGAGAAAGAAGAATGGAACTGGAGGAATCAACCTGCCTGACTTCAGGCTCTACTACAAAGCCACAGTTATCAAGACAGTATGGTACTGGCACAAAGACAGAAGTATAGATCAATGGAACAAAATAGAAAGCCCAGACATAAATCCACGCACATATGGACACATCTTATTTTTGACAAAGGAGGCAAGAATATACAATGGATTAAAGACAATCTCTTTAACAAGTGGTGCTGGGAAAACTGGTCAACCACTTGTAAAAAATGAAACTAGACCACTTTCTAACACCATACACAAAAATAAACTCAAAATGGATTAAAGATCTAAATGTAAGACCCCAGAAACTATAAAACTCTTAGAGGAGAACATAGGCAAAACACTCTCTGACATAAATCACAGCAGGATCCTCCATGACCCACCTCCCAGAATATTGGAAATAAAAGCAAAAATAAACAAATGGGACCTAATTAAACTTAAAAGCTTCTGCACATCAAAGGAAACTATTAGCAAGGTGAAAAGACAGCCTTCAGAATGGGAGAAAATAATAGCAAATGAAGCAACTGACAAAGAATTAATCTCAAAAATATGCAAGCAACTCATGCAGCTCAATTTCAGAAAAATAAACAACCCAATCAAAAAGTGGGCCAAAGAACTAAACAGACATTTCTCCAAAGAAGACATACAGATGGCTAACAAACACATGAAAAGATGCTCAACATCACTCATTATCAGAGAAATGCAAATCAAAACCACAATGAGGTACCATTTCATGCCAGTCAGAATGGCTGCGATCCAAAAGTCTACAAGCAATAAATGCTGGAGAGGGTGTGGAGAAAAGGGAACCCTCTTACACTGTTGGTGGGAGTGCAAACTAGTACAGCCACTATGGAGAACAGTGTGGAGATTCCTTAAAAAACCAGAAGTAGAACTGCCATACGACCCAGCAATCCCACTGCTGGGCATACACACCGAGGAAACCAGAATTGAAAGAGACACATGTACCCCAATGTTCATCACAGCACTGTTTATAATAGCCAGGGCATGGAAGCAACCTACATGTCTGTCAGCAGACGAATGGATAAGAAAGCTGTGGTACATATACACAATGGAGTATTACTCAGCCATTAAAAAGAATACATTTGAATCAGTTCTAATGAGGTGGATGAAACTGGAGCCTATTATACAGAGTGAAGTAAGCCAGAAAGAAAAACACCAATACAGTATACTAATGCATGTATATGGAATTTAGAAAGATGGTAACAATAACCTTGTATACGAGACAGCAAAAGAGACACAGATGTATAGAATAGTCTTTTGGACTCTGTGGGAGAGGGTGAAGGTGGGATGATTTGGGAGACTGGTATTGAAACATGTATAATATCATATGTGAAATGAATTACCAGTCCAAGTTTGATGCATGATACAGGATGCTCGGGGCTGATGCACTGGAATGACCCAGAAGGATGGTATGGGGAGGGAGGTGGGAGGGGGATTCAGGATGGGGAACATGTGTATACCCGTGGCAGATTCATGTTGATGTATGGCAAAACCAATACAATACTATAAAGTAATTAGCCTCCAATTTAAAAAATAAATTTATATTAAAAAATAAAGATGTAGAAATTAAAATGATATTATTTTATCTATAAAATATAATAAATAAATAAATAAAATAAAATTGTCAGCATCATAAGTAGCAAAGACTGGAGGAATGTTCCATACTATAGGTGACAGAAAGAGGTGAAAATGTAAATGCTACACCTGACTGTACTCTAGATACTGTAATGAAGGAAGAGAAATGCTATAACATACGTGTCTTGGTCAACTGATATACTTGGAACATAATAAAATTCTATCAATATAAATTTATGAGATTGGTAACTTTATTACGGTTCTATATGACTGTGTCTTTATTCTTAGGAAATACATGGTGAAACATTTGGGGGTAAATTTCCATAGTTGGTATAAATTATCCTCAAGTTGTTCAGAAAAAGAAAATGTTACAGAGAAGGAGAGAAAATGTGCATGCACTTGAGCCAATGACAAACAAAAAGGAATAAAATATTAACAGTAAGTGAATCTGGATAAAGGATTCCTGCATATTCTTCACACTATTCTTATTCTTACTTAAAATTATTCTATCTTTATTATATTACTGTATATTGTTCTATTCTTTTCTTATATGAAATTACTTCCAAATAAAAATGTTTGGATACTATGTTCCCTAAAGGAATTTGTCTTTCCAGAATGCTGATAATATTGAAGTTGGGTGAAGGGTATGTAAGAGGACTGATATTCTATTCTGTTCAGTTTGTAAACATTTAAGTTAAAATTTTTTGTAACAAGGATCTCTGCTTTTTCAAAAATTATTTGACTTGGTTTTTGTTTAAAGCCTGATTTCATGTGTTGACCACGGGCCATTTCAAAGGGCTACACTTTTGAGATCTTATAAAAACTCTCTGGCACTGGACAAGTGAGTGTCCATACCACATAAAGCATGCCTTCATACCTGCAGCTTGCACAGCTCTCTAGGTTCTCTAGTCCCACGCTGGGACTCTCCGGTCTTTGTTTTTATCTCACTGAGTCCATTCAACTTCTCTCGCCTTCTCTCCCTCCTTCCCTTTCACTACGAAATTTAGAGACACTTGTTCTTTTGGGCAACCCACAGTGATGTGATAGAATTGGACACCTTCCAGCTTCCTCTTATCCAGCTGTTTATTCACCTTCTTCTGGATTTTTTTCATCTATTTTTTTCACTTGTTTAATATCATCCTCTACCCGTATAACATAACTATGGATTTTCAAAACACTTTTACACACAGAAAGGCATACTACCTGTAACTAATGTGAACAGATATACATAACGATGTCACCTTGAACCAGCAAAAAACTTAGAAAGGTAGTTGGTGAATTTAGAGTCACCAGGAGCAGGGATTAGAACCCAGCCTGTTTTCCTCTATATGATACACTTGCCCGATTAACAGTATACTACATCATGAAGTCTGAAACAAATGGCAAAATTATGCGTGGTCCATGCCTATTAATAGTTTCTGGTAAAATTTTAAATAACAACACTGGGCTTGATTTTAGCTGATGATCCACTCCGACACTGTGCCTTTTTCTGCTGTGACTATGCATAGCCTGGCATTCCCAGTCTTGGAACTGTGTCTTTTGCATGTGTCCATATTGATTTCATTTCCATATGAAATATTTACATATGTTTATCACTTTGTCATCATTTAACATGACATCTGTTTGCTGCAAATGAGTCAGGTCTCAGCCACAGCAGCTTGTCAGATTTGTGTATCTGAAGAGAAGGGAAAATGCCTTTGGGTAGATTCCTATAAAAGTGGGTGACTTTATTAATCATTGCCTGACAGTATTTTACACTCTCATATGTGCTCCTGCATTTTCCCCTTAATTTCAGACTTATAACAACCCTGTGAAATATGTAAAGCAGCTTTGATAATCCTATTTGACAGCTGTGAAGTCAAAGCCTTTGGAAGGTGAAATGATTTGGAAAAGGTCACAGACTGAATCCTTGCTGACCCAGGTGTCCTGATTCGTAGACCCTTCGATCTTTACATCAAATGTGCTGAGTCACATCATTAAAACAAGCAGTAAAGTGTGCTGGCTTGTCAAAGATGTTAGAAATTAATTTTTTAATTTAATTAACAGCTACCACTTAATAAGCATTAAAGTATTAATTTAAATATGTATATACAAATTATTAGGCAGCATGTTTTCTGTGACTTCTAGAAATTAACTAAGTCCCAAAGAGGCAATAGATAACCCCTTATTCAAAAAAGATGGCCAAACTGGTCTTTTGACCCTCACACCCATCACTGATTCAGACTGTATAAGTAGAAGACTAGAGTTAGGACAGACTGGTTAAATCAGGATGGTTGTTGACCCAGTAGCCATTCCACCAGCCAAGTGAGGAAGTTTCTAGTAAGAGACTGGGGACTGAATATAAGATAAGGGGATTAGGGTCTCATTCCCAGTCAGTTCATTTCAGTCACTCAGTTATGTCCGACTCTTTGTGACCCTATGGACTGCAGCATGCCATGCCTCCATGTCCATCACCAACTCCTGAAGTTTACTCAAACTCATGTACATTGAGTCAGTGATGCCATCCAACCATCTCATTCTCTGTCGTCCCCTTCTCCTCCCACCTTCAATCTTTCCCAGCATCAGGGTCTTTTCAAATGAGCCAGATCTTTGCATCAGGTGGCCAAAGTATTGGAGTTTCTGCTTCAAAATCAGTCCTTCCAATGAATATTCAGGACTGATCTCCTTTAGGATGGACTGGTTGGATCTCCTTGCAGTCCGAGGGACTCTCAAGAGTCTTCTCCAACACCACAGTTCAAAAGCATCAATTCTTTGGAGCTCAGCCTTCTTTATAGTCCAACTCTCACATCCATATAGTCTCATTCCCTACCAGATTGCTTTCAGGTCTACAAAAAAAATCTTAGCATTTCCCACTACTTCTCCATCCCTCTCCATACAGAGCTCAGTGACAAGACTCAGGAAAGAGTTTCACATGTGTCCCCTAAATTTGGGAGCATTTGTGAAACAAGAAGCTGACATTCATTTCCTGTTAAAGTTTTCTGAAGCTGGAAGGGAATGCTGGCTGGAAACAGCCTCAACAAATGGGGAGAAGAGACAGCAGATAGTGAACATTACCAAACCCTCAACCAACAGGAGATGAACAATGTTGAATAATTGCCCCCAGTGTCCCTGTCTTAGATCAAGTTCCCTAGAAGCAGAGATTGAGACAGGGATTTTAAATGTGTGAGATTAAGCACTGTAGACATATCAGGAGACACCAGTAAGGGAAGGAAGGAAACAGAAAAAGTAAGGGGAAAAATCAAGTTAGGTGTAGCCACAGTCAGTCTAGCCCTGGCCTGTCTATGGTGAAGAGGGCTCTGTGCCATCAACCATGCAGCAGAAATGTTTCCCTGGAGGTAAAAGGCTGGCTTTTGTATCCCCATACAAGTCAGTCAGTGCTACTGGCAGCTGGGATAGAAAGGTCCTTAAGCAAGGACAACACTCCAGAGAAGGGGTAGGGAGGAGAGGCTGTGAGAAACCCAAAGTTCAGAGTAACTAGAGGCCATGTACACCAGGTCAGTAAAGGGATCCAGTTCAGGAATCAGAAGCATCTACTATGCTCACCTTTCTCTAAAGACAATGTCTGTTGCATGTGGAATTTCAGAGACATTGAGCCCTAGTTACTCAGAGTAGTGACCTGCTCATACAATGCTTTTACTAACAATTCTTTCTTTCCTCTCTCCCCATTTCTTTACTTACGCTACTTTGAACCACCTCCTAGATAGGCTCTGTGTTAGTCATTCAGTTGTGTTCAACTCTTTGTGACCCCATGAACTGTAGCTGGCCAGGCTCCTCCGTCCATGGAATTCTCCTGGCAAGAACACTGGAGTGGGTAGCCATTCCCTTTTCCAGGGGATCTTGCCAACCCAGGGATCGAACCCAGATCTCCTGCATTGCAGACAGATTCTTTACCCTCTGAGCCATCAGGGAAGCCCAGTAGGCTAATTGCACCCAAATTCTTGTCTTATAGTCCTTTTGTAGGGGGCAACCCAAACTAAGATAATTACAAGGAAGAAATTATTCTTATCAGTCAATGTTACTTATAGCCATGGTTCCATCTAGATAACCTTATGGAACAAGGAACTAAAAATTGTGTTTGGAAGAAAAAATAAATGATGCTCTTTCCTGTTTTTACCTCCCTGAAATTTAAGTTGGTTAATAAACTGATACCCATGAATTATCTCATTTAATCTTCACAGCAACTCTCTGAGGTAGATATAATTATCTCTACTTTATTATACATAGGAAAATAGAGGTTCAGAGAAAGTGTGATATTCAAAGTTTCTCAGCTAAGATTCAAATTCAAGTAATGTGATCCTAAAGTCAGTTTCTTGCTTATTAAACCAGATCACTTTCCTTAATTTTCATAAACATGACAAATATATTTGCTTGCTCATTTCTAAAATTAAATGTTGGGCTCCTAAAACAAACTTTTCAGACAGTGGTGGTGGGAAGTACAATTTTTAATGTGGTGAAGGGGTGCATTTTCCCTTTTCTAACATAACCAGGAAGATGAAAGGAGCAGATAGCATGTTCTGCTGTTAAACTGACAGCATTATTGATATTTTTCAAATTATTACAAGAAAGACCCAGGCTTCACATGTTTTATTTAAACCAGTTCCTGCATTGTTTGGATATTATATTATTTATGTCAAAAATGGTATATTGGATGAACATTTATTCACCCAATAACATTTATTAGTTATAACCAAGCAGTTTTAAGACCAGAATAAAAGATTGGAAAATGGAGGGAAATAAACCAGTGTCTTATTTCTCTGGCACTCTCCTTGACATGTGGACATTTTGTTCAAGTTATAAACTACATTCCTGATGTTTGCTCTATAGGGTTGACACAACTCTCTAGGATGCTAGCTTCTAGGAATGACTATTAAATCAGCCAAGCAAGTGGAAAGATGTCAACCACAGTTTTCATTCAAGAGGCCACACTGTACAGTGATTAGGGTACAAACACAGGTATCTGACATTCTTTGATTTGACTAGGCTTTGACACTTACATGTTGTACAATCTTAGACTAATTAGTTATGCTCCTTAAGACTCAGTTTTTCCGGTAGAAAACTGGTGACAATAATAGGTGCTCCCTGATGTGGTTTGGAAAGAATCCAATGCATTATGTCTACAAAGGGGTTCCATGGTATCTGGCAACAGAGCGAGCATTCACTAAATGTTATTTATCTATAACCAATAAAATATTTTTTTCTGATTAGAATGGAGCATAAGAAGGATGAAAAAAGTCCTATTTGCTTCACAAAGATCTGGCCTAGGTAAGCACGCCAAACTTTCTTTTAGCCACCAGCTAGAAGCTATACACAAATTCACTGTGCAATGCACACTGGAATGACTGCATTGCTGACACTGTTTACCTGGGACAATGTCACCTACAACATTACCCTAGGGGGACCCTAGCGGGGATTAACCCCTTCCCCTGGAGAAACAGAAGAAGTAGAGAGGAATTGAAAACACAGTGGAGAAAGAATATATGTCGATTTGGAGTGCTGTAAACTTACATTACCATGAATCTGGGATGACAGCATAAGTCACAGGAAGGGAAGCATCGAATGAATTACACAGCCCTTCCCTAAGAAGTGGTGATAAAATAGTGAAGAACACTTTGCATCCCGTATTTCATGTATGCCAGAAAAATTCCACTTGAATTTTGTCTTAATTTTTCCCCATGTTTAGTCTCTTTCTTACTCCCCTTGCCGTGCGACTCAGGGACTTATTCTTTCATTTGACATGTATTTATTGAGAGCCTTCTCTGTTGTATAGAAGTATACAGGGCATTGTCAAGCTATAAGTGCCAAGCTATAGTGGTTATTTCCATGGATATATCACAAAATTAAATTGTTTTCCTATTATTTAATATAAAGGATGGAAAAAGAGAGCCAGGTAAAAATAAGTGCTTATTAAACATTGCATGTAATCACTCTCTAGCCAACACCATTATTTTATGTAAAATCATAGTAAATGTCAACCTATTTCGTGGTTGCACTTTTGAAAATGCTATATTCTAACAAGGAAGAACACTAGAAAATCATCCCTCAGTAATTTGCTGAAAATGCAATGTTGACACCTCATGGGTGTCTGGGGGGGTGCTCATAATTATTTAAATATCAGGTGAGCTAGCTTCTCAGGTCATTTTGGAGGCCCATCATTTTCCTGATTGAGAGATGCAGAAATGCAACCCATGATTAACCTTACATATACATACACTGGAAGAAACACAAGCTGGAATCAAGATTGCCAGGAGAAATATCAATAATCTCAGATATGCAGATGACACCACCCTTATGGCAGAAAGTGAAGAGGAACTAAAAAGCCTCTTGATGAAAGTGAAAGTGGAGAGTGAAAAAGTTGGCCTAAAGCTCAACATTCAGAAAACGAAGATCATGGCATCTGGTCCCACCACTTCATGGGAAATAGATGGGGAAATAGTGGAAACAGTGTCAGACTTTATTTTTGGGGGCTCCAAAATCACTGCAGATGGTGACTGCAGCCATGAAATTAAAAGACGCTTACTCCTTGGAAGGAAAGTTATGACCAACATAGATAGCATATTCAAAAGCAGAGACATTACTTTGCCAACAAAGGTCCATCTAGTCAAGGCCATGGTTTTTCCAGTGGTCGTGTATGGATGTGAGAGTTGGACTGTGAAGAAGGCTGAGCACCGAAGAATTGATGCTTTTGAACTCTGGTGTTGGAGAAGACTCTTGAGAGTCCCTTGGACTGCAAGGAGATCCAACCAGTCCATTCTGAAGGAGATCAGCCCTGGGATTTCTTTGGAAGGAATGATGCTAAAGCTGAAACTCCAGTACTTTGGCCACCTCATGCGAAGAGTTGACTCATTGGAAAAGACTCTGATGCTGGGAGGGATTAGGGGCAGGAGGAGAAGGGGATGACAGAGGATGAGATGGCTGGATGGCATCACTGACTCGATGGACGTGAGTCTGGGTGAACTCCAGGAGTTGGTGATGGACAGGGAGGCCTGGCGTGCTGCGATTCATGGGGTCACAGAGAGTCGGACATGACTGAGCGACTGAACTGAACTGAACTGATACATACACATACCCTGATAACTGATCACTTTTACCCAGTGAATGTTGATATTGACTCAGAATTCATTTCAATACAGCATTTCCGGAAATGACTTCCACCATCAGTCTGGACACATGAATTGTATTTATCAAGGATATAGCAATCTTTAGAGCTGATGGGGAGGGGATCCTTCTTCAACTTTTTGACATACTGAGTCCCTCAATTCCTTAAATTTGTGCATTTGGATGCACACCTCACTTATAATTGAAAAAATAAAGTGCTTTGAATTGAGAAGGTTTGCATTTAATCTCCTGATTTTAAATAATTTTTAAGACAGATTTATTTGTATATTCCATGAAGGTTTTCATTGTGCTTTCATTCATCAGGGAACTATAAAAAAGTTGGGGCAGTTATTGTTTACAAAAGGAGTACTTGTACCAAGCAATCTTTACCTTGGCATACCGTGAAAGTGAAACTCCTAATACATCAAATCCTAGCTTCTGATTCTGAGCCCACAGACTCAAAACCAACATAATATTTTTAATAAGTTCCAGAACAAAGTGAAGGAACAAAAACATTTTCTATTTAAGATAAAGTTCTTGCTTGTTTATCCAAAAAGAAAACATATCCTTCAAAACCCAGTTCAGATATCATCCCTTGCAGATAGCCATCTTTGCTCATCTACTCTGACAATTATTCATCTGTTCCAAGAGGTTTTGCCCATTTCTCACACAGATACCCTTATCATTCTGCACTGTGTCCTCTACCAGATGGGGAGTCCCTTGAAGGCCAGGGGATATCAGAACCATTTCCTTGCCCTGAGCACCCAGCAGAGTTCGTGGGCCAGAGGCAACACTCACTAAATGTTGTCACAATGAAGTAAGCAGTATGCTCAGACACAACACAGAGGGTCATCTTTATATATTCTTAGGAGATATCAGAAATGGTGGAAATGTAAAGAACAATTAATATAAAGAAGGTCAATTGCATAGAAGAGAAAGATGTAATCATCCATTCATGACTCAACAAATATCTAGGAAGTGTTTATTATAGAAAAAGGAAGAGAGCACGGAACTCCTGCTTCGTTGGAAATTATCTACAATCCATCACAAGTAAACAAGGTTTCCATTACCACTCACAAAGAAACTTAAGCATTAAGTATAAAGATGAATGGTTGAGACTGGAGAGCTAATCAGCATGAACAAACCATGTCAATGACCATAACACTATAATGATCCTATTTCTGAATATTCTATTAATTGTTGACAATTTCACAAGCTTTGACTTCAGGCTCAAAAGTCATAACAACTCTCAAAATCACTTTATGTCTATTGTTGAAGGAAGATGTTACAGTGAAATGTTCACCTTAGCACCATGAAGAAAAGTTTTATATTCCTAAATACACTTAGAAAAATTAAATGTAGTAATATAATCTTTTATATTTACTGATAAATTACTTTTTAGTATATCATGCTTGTAAACTTTTGCATGTTTCAAAATCAAGTGTCTCCAGTGTCTCTAATAATTGGCAAACATACACACAAATGTGGCGTGTGTGTGTGTGTTCACATTGATAGAGATACCCAGACAAACAGAGCACGGGCTTTCGAGTCAGTTGTTGTTCACTCACTAAGCTGTGTCCAACTCTTTGCCATCATATGAACTGCAGCACGCCAGGCTCCCCTGTCCTTTACTGTCTCCCAGAGTTTGCTCAGATTCATGTCCATTGAGTCAGTGATGCTATCTAATCATCTCATTCTCAGCCACTCCCTTCTCTTTTTGCCTTCCGTCTTTCCCAGCATTAGAGTCTCTTTCACTGAGTCCGCTCTTCCCATCAGGTGGCCAAAGTATTGGAGCTTCAGTTTCAGCATCAATCCTTCCAATGAATACTCAGGATTGATTTCCTTTCAGTAGGTCATTATTTAAATTCTAGCATGGTTCCTCTCCAGTGGTGTGACTGAATAGAAAATTACTTCACCTCCTCGAGCCTGTTTCCTCCTTTATTTGCATGGCTGCTTCAGGAGCCACAAGAAAAACATACATCCTACTAGGGTGCTGTTTGGTATTAAGATTTTACACGTCTTAAACAAAGAACTCGACATATGGTAGAATCTCAACAAACAATAGCATAATAAAAGTATTACTGTAACTATCATATAATATGTTATATGTATGTATAATATATATAGATATTATGTTATAAATATGTTAACTGTAACTATGCTATAATATGTACATATGATATAACTATGATATAATATACATATTTAATATACTGTAACTATAATATAATAAATATAATAATATTCATGTATCTTAAGCCACTCTATGTCTACCATCTAGCCCGACAACTCTTCCCCTGTCCCCCACAGTCTGTAATATGTCATGATGAATGGAGAAGTCACTAACAGGTGGTGAAAATGGAAATTGAGGGTCCATTAGAATGATGGCAGCATGGATATTAATAACATTTTTCAGATCACCTTCATGGACAAGACTAACGAATTCATGTAGTAACTTCTAATAGTGTAAGAGCCCTCATTTATAAATTAGAGATAAAAGAATGCCTTCTTTGCAAGTTTATTTTGAAGACAGCTTACAATGAATATAATTTATCTAGCATAGCTTCTGCAACATAGCAGACACTGAAAGATGGCAGCCATAACTATAAATACTATAATTTATATTATGAGCTTATTGTTCCCAGGATGAAAACAACGATCAAAATTTATCTCTAATTCCAAACATTCCCTCTGATGGGATTCATGATGGAGGTGTGATACTTTCTTTTTCAGTATCCTCACATCCTTTTGTAGCCCAGCTCATCCTGTCCTCATTAGTAGTTCTAGGACATCAAAGCAGGTCTGGGAAAGCGAACAACCTCAAGGAGAACATCTCACAAATCTGGATGGGATATTCTATAAGCAGCTATAAGTACACAAGAATCCAGGCATAAAATGGGCTGCTCAACTCATAGAAAAGACTTTTGATTCTTTATATTTTTCCCTTAATCCCTGTGGCTGTGGTTGTGGTTTTAAGTAGAGCTGAGTCATGTAGAATTTTAACAAAAGTTTCTTTGAAAAGCCAAAAGAACTATACTCTCTATTATTATGTAGCATCTTTTGTGAATTTATTACATAGAGGTATTTAGTTAAACAGAAATTTCTCTTCTCCGAATTAGTACAGAACATACTTTACTTTTTTGTTTCTGCAAAGTTTCTAAACTTCTCAAATTGTAGTTCATTTAGCCCAATTATAATTTCATGTAAAGAAGACAAACCACAATATGAAAATAAGAGACTGGAAATGTGGAGTACAGCCACTCTAGAAAACACTTTGGCAGGTTCTTTAAAAACCAACCATGGAACTACCATGTGACCTAGAAATTGTACTCCAGTAGAAATTTTCCAGAGAAGTGAATTTATTTTCACCCAAAATAACTGTACACAAACATCTATAGCAGTTTTATCTATGAGTCAAGAATTGGAATCAGTCCAAAAGTTCATTACACAAACGGTTAAATAGACTACAGCACAACCATGCCATGGATTATGACTCAGGAGTAGAAGAGATAAACTACTGATACAAGCAACCATTTAGAAGGATGTTAGGGAATAATGTTGAGTGGAAGAAACTAATCTCAAAAGAGTACATACTATTGATTCCATTTTTTGTAACATTTTTGAAATGGCAAACATTTTTAAAATGGAAGGCAGATTAGTGGTTGCCCCAGGGTAGAAGTAGGGTGAAGGACATGTGGAGGGGGCAGGGGAAGGAGGGTGCAGAGGAAGGGACTGATGTGGGAGGGAGGAAGGGAGGAAGGGAACAAGTGGGAGGTGGGTGTGATTATAAAAGGGCAACATACAGGACCAGGTGACTTCATAGGTGAATTCTACCAAAAGTTTAGAGAACCTATTTGCTCAAACTCTTCCAGAAAATTGCAGAGGAAGGAAAACTCCCAAACTCATTCTATGAGGCCACCATCACCCTGATACCAAAACCAGACAAAGATGCCACCAAAAAAAAGAAAGAAAGAAAACTACAGGCCAATCTCACTGGTAAACATAGATGCAAAAATCCTTAACAAAATTCTAATAAACAGAATCCGACAACACATTGAAAGGATCCTACACCATGATCAAGTGGGGTTTATCCCAGGGATGCGAGGATTCTTCAATATAGGCAAATCAATCAGTGTGATACACTATATTAACAAATTGAAAGATAAAAACCATATGATCACCTTAATGTAAGCAGAGAAAGCCTTCAACAAAATTCAATATCCATATATGATAAAAAATACTCTCCAGAAAGTAGGAACAGAAGGAACATAACTCAATATAATAAAGGCCATATATTACAACCTCACAGCAAATATTATCCTCAATGCTGAAAAACTGAAAGCATTTCCTCTAAAATCAGGAATAAGACAAAGGTGCCCACTCTCACCACTATTATTCAACTTAGTTTTGGAAATCCTAGCCATAACAATCAGAGAATATAAAGAAATAAAAGGAATCCAGATTGGAAAAGAAGAAGTAAAACTCACTATTTGCAGATGACATAATTCTCTACATAAAAAACCTCAAAGATGCCACCAGAAAATTACTAGAGGTAATCAATGAATATAGTAAAGTCACAAGATACAAAATTAGTACACAGAAATCCCTTGCATTCCTATACATTAACAATGAAAAATCAGAAAGAGAACTTAAGGAAGCAATCCTATTCACCACTGCAACAAAAAGAATAAAATACTTAGGAATAAATTTACCTAAAGAGACAAAAGACCTGTATGCAGAAAATTATAAGACACTGATAAAAGAAATCATCAGACACTGATGAAAGATGTAAACGGATGTTTCTCCAAAGAAAACATCAGATGGCTAAAAAACAGATGAGGAGATGCTCAACATCACTCATTATTAGAGAAATGCAAATCAACACTACAATGAGATATCATCTCACACTGATCAGAATGGCTGCTATCAAAAAGTCTACAAACAATAAGTGCTGGAGAGGGTATGGAGAAAAGTGAACCCTCTACACTGTTGGTGGGAATACAAACTGACACAATCACCATGGAGAACAATATGGTGATTCCTTAAAAAACTAGGAATAAAAATACAATATTACCCAGTAATCCCACTATGGAGGCTAATTGAAAAAGACACATGTACCCTCAATGTTCACTGCATCACTATTTACAATAGTTAGGACATGGAAGCAACCTAGATGTCCATCAGCAGATGAACGGATTAGGAAGTTGTGTTATCCATACGCAATGGAATATTACTCATCTAGAAAATGGAACTCATTTGAGTGAGTTCTAATGAGGTGGGTGAACCTAGAGCCTATTATACAGAGTGAAGTAATTCAGAAAGAGAAAGACAAATATCATATATTAATGCACATATATGGAATCACAGATAATCCTATGTGCAAGGCAGCGAAGGAGACACAGATATAAAGAACAGACTTTTGGACACAGTTTGGGAAGGAGAGGATAGGATGACTTGAGAGAATAGCACTTAAACATACACATTACCATATGTAAAACAGAACACCACTGGGAGTTTGATGTGTGACACAGGGAACCCAGTCAGTGCTCTGTGACAACAAAGAGTGATGGGGTGGAAGGGAGGTGGGAAGGGGGTTCAAGAGGGAGGGGACACATGTGTGCCTATCGCCCATCCATGCTGATGTATGGCAGGGGCCATCAAAATATTGTAAAGTATTTGTTCTTCAATTAAAAGAAATAAATAAATAAAAGGGCTACATAAGAGATCATTTTGTGCTATTGGAACTGTTCATTACCTGACTGAGGTGGCAGATATAAGAACATATACATATGATGATGAAGCTGAAGCTCCAGTACTTTGGCCACCTGATGCAAAGACCTGACTCATTAGAAAAGACCCTGATGCTGGTAAAGATTGGGAAGAACAGGACAACAGAGGACGAGATGATTGGATGGCATCATCGACTCAATGCACATGAGTTTGAGCAAACCTTGGGAGATAGTGAAGGACAGGGAAGCCTGGCATTCTGCAGTCCATAGGGTCACAAAGAATTGGACACGACTGAGTGACTGAACAACAACAACAAATATACATAATATGACTGTATGCATGCGTGTATGGTAAGTCTCTTAAGTCATGTCTGACTCTTTGCGACCCAATACTGTAGCCCCCCAGACTCCTCTGTCCATGGGATTCTTTAACAAGAATACTGGAGTGGGTTGCCATGCCCTCCTCAAAGGGATCTTCCCAACCCAGGGATCAACCCTGCATCTCTTATGTCTACTGCATTGCAAGTGGATTCTTTACCTCTGAGCTACCAAGGAAGCCCTATAAGACTGTACAGGACTCACAAATGAGTAGAAATATAACTGGGAAAATGTGAATAAGATTGCTGGATTGTATCACTGTCAATACACTAGTTACCATATTATACCATAACTTTTTTTTTTTTTTTTTGATAGGCACAGTGATAGTTTATTGCATTTTTCAGCCTCTTTTTTTTTTTCATGTTAAATAGCTTGGAGTTTTAAGTTCAACTTTTCTGCTTACTTTCATATAGATGAATTAACATAAAACTGAATGGCTGACACAACACCAGGACCATTAAATGGCTCATAGACCAGAACTTAACTCTATTAAAAGTTGCTTCTTTGTACAGTTTGATCATGAACTTCAAGTGTTCTAAGTAGAATGTGGATAGGACTACTGCTGCGAAGTCACTTCAGTCGCGACCCCATAGATGGCAGCCCACCAGGCTCCGTCGTCCCTGGAATTCTCCAGGCAAGAATACTGGAGTGGGTTGCCATTTCCTTCTCCATATACCATAACTTTGTAAAATGTTACCATTGGTGAAAATTGGACATGATGTACCCAGAATCTTTCTATACTATTTTTTACAACTAATATTAGTCTACAATATCACAAAAATTTTCAATTGAAAATTAAACTAAATGATATCTTATGATAACTTTTGATGCCATGCAATCTAAAAATACTGAATCAGTATGCTATATTACCTGAAATTAATGCACTATTGTAAATCAACTACACTTTAATAAAAATTTAAACTAAATGAACACACTAAGAAAAAGAAATTATACAATGTCAGTATTGAAAGGAAATTATACAGTTCAAATTCTTAGAAAATTCTTGAATTATTAGCTAGTGATTGCTTAACCTCTATTTACTTGGACCGAAAGGAAATTTACCTCCTCCTGAGGTAATCAGTAACAGTTCTCCTCAGCCTGAAAAGTTCTTCCTGAAACTGAAAATGGAATCTCTTTTTAAAAAGCTGCATCCATTGTTCCTACAGAATAACTTTAAGCCCTCATGCACATGGTAAGCCCTTCAAAATCATGAAAAGAGCTCAGTTTTTTATTTTTGCTTTGAGTTTGATTTTCTTTATAACATTTTCAGTTATTTTCCCTCATATATCACGCTTTTATGGTCCTTCCCCATCCTAAACAGCTCGTCTCTAAACACATTCCAGTGTCACTGGTTTTGTTTTTTTTTTCCTTAAAGCAAAGAAGGTAGTGTTTTAAGTGTGACATAAACAACAGGGCTATGGTTACCTTTAAGATCAGGGAGTGGAGTAAGGGAAACAGGGGTATTTGTAAGGACCACCTGAAAATTAGGGATTTTAGTGATGGAATTGTTTTGAAGCTGGACTGAATCCAGGTTAATAACTTAAAATATGATGCTGTATAGTTCTATAAGAGGTTATCATTTGGAGACACTGAGTAAAGTGTACCCAGGATCACTCTATGTTACTTCTTTAAGCTACTTGTATGTCTACAATTATTTAAAAACAAAAAGCTTAATTAAAACAACAAAGTAGGAAGGGAGCAGAGACTACCCAACTTCTTCTTCAGTCATAAAAGGATGAGCACTTGTAAAAACGAAGCAAAGCAAATAAAAAACACCCAAACCCCAACCAACTCTGAGTGATTAACATAACCAGATGTTAACATCTGTGAGTAAATACACTGAAGTGGTTTATGCTTGGCTCCAAATTGCATACAAATATATATATGAACTCCAGCATCTGAGTACTTGGAGAAATATACATATTTGTAGTATGTGTTTGGAGAAGTATTTCATTGTCCTCATACTTTAGTTTTCCAAAACTTTATCTAAAGACACCTAAAATCTTGGAGTTTTCCCTGATTGTTCTCATTTTTTTAATACCTCATGTCTAATCTATCAGTAAATTCTGTTGTTTCTGTCTGCAAAATACATCTAGAACCTGGCCACTTTTTCATTGATTTCACTGTTACCATCATCTCTCACCCAAATTATTCTAACAGCATCATAAATGGCTATACTATCTCCTTGTTCTTCTGTGGTCAATTTTCAGCACCTGGAGTGATCCCTTAAAACATGTCAGAGCATGACATTTTTCACTTCAAAACCTTTCAATGGCTTCCAAACATAAACACCATCATAGAAAAGGTCAGCGCTTTCTATGTCCTGCATGGTCTGACTCCCACTGTACCCCTCTGACCTTGCACCGTCTACACTTCCCTCCTTCCATCTTTCAGTGCAGCCTTACTGGTCTCTGCTATTATTCAAATACGCCAGTCAAATCCTGGCCTCGGGGCCTTTGCACTAGCTGTTCCCTCTACCTCGGATGCTCTTCCTCAAGATATTCACATGACTAACTCCCAAACCATGTCTAGGTGTCTGCTTGAATGCCATGTTCCCACTGCTCCCTATTCCTTTCTCCACATTTTTTTCAGAGAACTTAACACCATCTGCATATTACTTATCTTATTTATTAGTCTCTACCATTAGTATATTTGCTCACCAGCATAAGAATATTGCCTTCAACATAAAGGCACTCTACACTTATTGAAAAACACTAATGAATATGTAAGGAAAATGAAGGACTAAGGCATTTTCATAGTAGGAAATATTAAATATTTTAATAAAATTCCCTTCCTTCCAATCTAAACCAGAGTCCTCCTCCACCCTGCCTGTTCTTTTCCACAAAGTATAACTCCTTCACTGAATTCATAAATTCCTCCACAACAGCCACAGCTTGGTTTTTGTTCTAATTGTTCCATATATGACTTGTCCCCTCAAGTAAATTAGAAGCTCAAGAGTAAGAGCCATGTTCTGGTTTTTCAATCCTCTCCCATGACTGGCAGAGAACAAAGCACCCCACAGGTATTCATGAGATAAACACTTCTTGACTTAATTCCAACTCTGCATTTCATGACCCCTCCTATATTATTCTCACTTTGATATCTATTTTATAATACACTGTAATCTTATGATGATTATGTCTCTTTTTCAAATGTAATTGAGTGCTGTCTGTACTCTGGCTGCACAAGATTTTCCAGTGATATGATTAAATATAACCTTTCACCACCTACCTCACTAACGTTCCCCAGCAGTAGAATCTGTCACCATGTTCTTACCATTAGTTGATTTGGAAGGTAAAGGCTGTCACCAAGGCTATGTAAGTCACATATGAAAGAGATTTCATGAGAAGTTCATCATCACGGAAGGGGAAAATGTTTTGTAGCTTGCAGAAATAAGGAAAGGTTTTCGATTAAATCCTCCTGGCTGAGGGAATTTTACCTTGCCATGCATAATAACTGAAGCAACCATTTCCACTAAGCTTTAGAAATGCAGATTCAGAGAATTCATTTTAGAGCAAATCAGAAACTTATCTTTTTATCTGACTATTTCTATCCTTAAATGTCACTCCAAGTTTGAAGCTCTTGAATATTGTTTTATGTAAAGTCCTGAGAGATAACTTTGTATATTGCAAATTTGGTTTGTATAGCACTAAGTTTTAAGAAAAAGACCAGGGCAGTTTGAAAAACTACAGGGAATGAAAATTCACAAAAGTGATTCTGCTGATAGAAAAGGGGGCAAGCAGGAAAAAAACAAACCCCATTTTTGTGAAAGATAATAAAATACTGTAAGTGTGGGGCAGATCCTAAAAGTCACTTATTTCAGCCGCTTTATGGAATGCAGGCAAGTACATCTGTCCAAAATGGTGAAATAAATTGCACAAAGGCCACACTGTGGTTAAGGACAGAAATACAGTTAGAATCTAGCTCTCCTATCTCCCTTCCATTTTTTTTTTTTTCTGTGTTATCAGGGTTTCTCAAGCTTGGCACCACTAATGTTAGTGAGTGTGTTAGCTGCTCAGTCACGTTCGACTCTTTTCAACCCCATGGACTGTAGCCCGTCAGGCTCCTGTGTCCATGGAATTCTCCAGTAAGAATACTGGAGTGGAGAGTCATGCCCTCTAGGGGATCTTTCTGACCCAGGGACCAAACCCAGGTCTCCAGCATTGCAGGCAGATTCTTTACCATCTGAGCCACCAGAGAAGCCCTTTGGGGCCAAATAATTGTTTGCCATCGGGGGCTGTCATGTGCATTCCAGGATACTTAGCATCATCCTTGGTTTTTCTCCACCCATGTCCCCTCCCCAGTTGTAACAAACAAAAAAATGTCCTCACACCTTTCAAATGTTTCCTGGAAAGAAAACTGCCTTCCTACTAATGAACAGTGGTGTCAAACCACTGTTCAACATGATTAACGAACAAGAATAATTGAGAGGTTTCCATTTCCAGTGCAATGATCTGTATGAGATTCTATGCTCAACAGGCACTTGTGCAAGTCAAAATTCTGTTTGAAATGGCAGAAATCCATCTGAAACTAATCTAGATAATGTGGTAATTTATTGACTTGCATAAACAAAGCACCAAAGGCAGGTCCTAGGCTGTCTGGAAGTAGAAGTACCCAGTATTTCTCCACTGACCCTTTGCTTGTTTCAGTTCTCCCTTGTTGACCTTATTATCTCAGACCCTTTGTTTAGGAGTGGACATGGCCCCAATAGATCTGGAGTCACTTCCTTTCTATATTCAACACTTAAGGTCAAGAAGCAACAATCTTACCACCTTCAGTCAAGAAAATTCTAGAAAGACATCATGGACCCAGAATGATCATGTGTCTGATCCTACAGTCAGGACATGGCAGCTTTATTTTTATCAGAAGAGGGGTGGATGTGGGGGGGAAGGGTAAAGAATGCTGATTCAAAGTATAATAATAGCAAAGATAATAATAATGTCCTCTATGTTGGTTTGAAAATCATTGGAAATAACTATTCTAACATACTTTACCATTTCCTTTAAATCTATATGTACTACAACTTAAGGTGAAAGCTCTTTCAAACCAGATGGAACGCTCATGTCCAATGCTCAATTTCTTAGCATGAATACTTTTACTGTTAACAAGCTCTGCCTCTAATATTTTCCAGGTCCAGAGTAAGATGACTAACAGAACTAAATATTTCAATCTCACATTGTGTTAAGTAAACACAGTCTCTCTTTCTACACTGGACAGATGTTGTTGTTATTGTTCAGTTGCTAAGTCGTGTTCAACTCTTTGCAACCGCATGGATTGCAGCACACCAGGCTCCTCCGTCCTTCGCTGTCTCCCAGAGTTTGCTCAAATTCATGTCCATTGAGTCAGTGATGCTATCTAACCATCTCATCCTCTGCTGTTCCTTTCTCCTTTTGCCTTGACTCTTTCCCAGCATCAGAGTCTTTATGAGTCAGCTCTTCATATCCGATGGCCAAAGTATTGGAGCTTGACAATAAATTTGTGAGTTCGTACACTGATAAATATATCATCATAAAGACCTGCAAGGTCAGATTTGAATTTAGAATTATCAAAGTCCTTGTTGTTCTAAAGCAGAAAGGGTAGCCTGAGAAGAGCCAGCTTCCAGCTGTCATGCCAGGCCCTGTTCACCTTTGTTTCACACACATAGCTCCATCTCACACTGTGAGGTCCTGCATGTCCAATCCCAGCCCACTTCCCGCAAATAACTACCTCTCAAATACACTCTGGTTCTAGGTATTCCAAACTGTCAGCTTGATCTGTCCTGGGTGGGAGAGATTCAGAAAGAAGCTCATACAGGCTCTGTGAGTAGAATCTAGAAAACTCTAGGTCTAGGTACAGAGAGCATTTTCTAGAAGGTTGCACAAGCACTTTCTCCCTAACCACATAAACTCTACCCTGAGGAGTTCCAGAAATATGTCTTCTAAAGCATGGGGCCCAGGAAATCTTTTGCCAAGATCAAGGGGACTACTTGGTGGAAGATGACACATGTGGTCTGAACAAAACATCTGTGTTCTATAAAACAGTATATTAAAAATGATGCCCTTGTGGGGAAAAAAATACAGTTATGGGTACACCAAACCCTATTCAAGTTCACAACCAAATCAACAATGAATCAACAGTTGGTTCCTTGGAAGAGAATCCAAACAACTCAAGAAAGCAGCAGCATGAGACTTCCTTAGAGGAAATAGAAATGAACAAGAAACAATACAGTGCTAATGATGGCTTAAGAGCAGAACCAATGTTGATGGAAAGAAAGTTCTGAGTCAGTGGGGCTGCTGCTAAGGTGGGCACACCAGGAAGTGCAACCTGCTGCAGACAAGAGCCAGGCACTGTGGAGGTGCTCCTTTCTAGGGAGCATATTGGATGCAGGCATTTATTTTTATCTTTCTTTAACATGTAGTTAATGTACAGATATGAGTTGGATCACAAAGAAGGCTGAGCACTGAAGAACTGGTGCTTTGAACTGTGGTGCTGGAGAAGACTCATGAGAGTCCCTTGGACAGCAAGGAGATCAAACCAGTCTATTCTGAAGGAGATCAACCCTGAGTAGTCATTGGAAGGACTGATGCTGAAGCTGGAGCTCCAATACTTTGGCCACCTGATGTGAAGAGCTGACTGACTAGAAAAGAAGCTGATGCTGGGAAAGATTGAAGGCAGGAGTAGAAGGCAGTGACACAGGATGAGATGGTTGGATGGCATTGCCAACAAATAGACATGAGTCTGAGCAAACTCTGGAAGATAGTAAAGGAAAGGGAAGCCTGGCGTGCTGCCATCCATGGGGTTGTAAAGAGTCAGACATGACTTAGCAAGAGAAACAACAACAAGGAGTAGAAAAGTCTCCTCCATGAACAACAAATGATGTGAAAGTCCATCCTTTTCTGCTGAAGTTTATAATTCTACTTCCATCATTCCAGCTTTCCCTGCCTAAGGAAATGCTTGTGCAACTCCAATATCACTTTTGTGTTAAATTATCATTACCTGTTAACAATTGTATGTGAACGGATAAGCATTATGGAAATATGTATAACAGAAGAGCTTATTTATTTTTATTATAAAAAATTATTATTTCATTAACGATTATTGAAAGAATGAAATACAGTCTGTCACCCCACTGGAAAATGTGTATTTCCAGCACACAACTGTGTGCCACACAAGCCACTCCTTGTTCAAACCACATCCAAATGCCACCTATTCCCACATACTTTCTTGAGTGTTACAAATATAGAGTGATCTCATCTGCTTCTGCAAATTTTATATCCTCTCCCTATATGCTCTTTAAGTTATTTATATAGGTTTATTGTCTCCTTGAGAAAAAAAATTTAGGCTGCAAGAAACAATCTTGTATCTCATTCAGGGCTTGGCTATGAGAGTTCAATAAATGCTTAATAAACAGATAAAACCTTGAATCTGGAAACCACACTGATCAAACTCAGTCTTGAATCATGGAAATGAAATGATAACACTTATCTCAACTATCTACTCAATCTGTTCCCCCCATGAGGCTGAACATAGTATAAAAAAACATACAAAAGTAACACAATGTGGTAATAATTATTTTAGCATTTTTAGAAAATCAGGCATGAAGCTAAGTACATAATGTACATTAACTCATTTAACAACCATCCTAAAGGTAAATGGCAGTACCTTTATTTCATAAAGAAGGAGAAGCTGATGTTCAGAGAGGTTAGGGAATTTGTTCAAGATGGCATAGTGGAGGTGATGGGCTTATTGATAAATCCTCTGAATCTGAATTCCTCATTTATAAAATCAAGACAAATATTTTCCCTGCTGACCTCACAGAAGAGTTGTGCAGTTGAAGTGATCTGCAAAAGTCTCCAAGAAAAATCCTAATTTTTACATCTGCAAAAAGTATTAGTGTTTTTTTAAATGTTTTCACATGCATCTAGCACTTAAAAAGCCCTAGGCTTCCATATAAATGTAGAGCATTATTAATCTTTTATGCTGTTTTTACTCCAAAACTCATTTTATGCACTATAAGGTAATAACAGTATCAAGAACTAATATTAAAATATGCTAAGCTCAGTGCTAAGAGTTTTATACTGATTGTCTTAATTTATACTAAGAAGAAAAAAAAAAGGTTACTATTCTTAATAATGCATTTTGAGGTAAAAAAAATACAGAAATTAAACAATTTGCATAATTCATTTTTAGTACATTAGCAGATCAGGATTTAAACATAATGCTACTTTTAAAATAATATTTCATAGTAGAATTCATCCAAGATATCATTGCAACATTGTGTAAAACTCAATGTATGTGTACTTGTTATTGATAATGATAACCTACAAGTATGGTTGGTTAGGAGAGATGCTTAAATTTTGAATTAATTGTGCCACCTAAAGCATCAAAAAAGAAAAAAACTTAACTGAATTCTTTTGAAAAATTATGAATATATCAATTATTTCCATTAAGGAATGTCTCAATTTGCAAGAAAATATTTGTAAACAAAACAACATTGTAGATAGGTTGGGTGGAGCAATTCTTTTAAAAACTTAAATAATATTTAATGAAATAACAGCTAAAATGTAAATTAGTCTTCTAAGCTATGTGCGTGCATGCTACATCGCTTCGGTTGTACCCAACTCTTTGCCACCCTGTGGACCATAGCCTGCCAGGCTCCTCTGTCCGTGGGATTCTCCAGGCACGAATACTGGAGTGGGTAGCCATTCCCTTGTCCAGGAGATCTTCCTAACCCAGGTAACAAATCCATGTCTTTCACTTCTCCTGCACAGGCAGGCGGTTTCTTTACCACTATCACCACCTGGGAAGCCCTTCTAAGCCATACCATAGATTAATATCATTATGTATAAAATTTTCTCAGTGATAATACATGCTATAATGTGTTATTCTTTTTAAAATATATTTATATATTTTAATTGGAGGCTAATTACTTTGCAACATTGTAGTGGTTTTGCCATACATTAACATGAATAAGCCATGGGTGTACATGTGTCCCCCATCCTGAACCCCACTCCCACCTTCCTCACTATCCCATCCCTTAGGGTTGTCCCAGTGCACCGGCTTTGAGTGCCCTGTTTCATGCATCAAACTTCGACTGATGATCTATTTCACATATGGTAATATACATGTTTCAGTGCTATTCTCTCAAATCATCCCACCTTCGCCCTCTCCCACAGAGTCCAACAGTCTGTTCTTTATATCTGTGTCTCTTTCGCTGTCTCACATATAGGGTCATCGTTCCATCTTTCTAAATTCCATATATATGCATTAATATACTGTATTGGTGTTTTTCTTTCTGACTTACTTCACTCTGTACAATAAGCTCCAGCTTCATCCACCTCATTAGAACTGATTCAAATGAATTCTTTTTACTAGCTGAGTCATATTCCATTTTGTATAGGTACCACAACTTTCTCATCCGTTCATCTACCAATGGACATCTAGGTGGCTTCTGTGCCCTAGCTGTTGTAAACAGTGCTTCATTGAACATTGGGGTACATGTATCTCCTTCAATTCTGGTTTCCTTGGTGTGTATGTTCTTTCTGGGTCATATGGCAGATCTATTTCCAATTTTTTAAGGAATCTCCACACCGTTCTCCATAGTGGCTGTATTAGTTTGCATTCCCACCAACAGTGCAAGAGGGTTCCCTTTTCTCCACACCCTCTCCAGCATTTATTGTTTCTAGACTTTTTGATAGCAGCCATTCTGCCCTGTGTGAGATGGTACCTCACTGCCGTTTTGATTTGCATTTCTCTGATAATGAGTGATGTTGAGCATCTTTTCATGTGTTTGCTAGCCATCTGGAGAAATGTCTGTTTAGATCTTTAGTGTATTTTTTTGACTGGGTCATTTATTTTTCTGGTATTGAGTTGCATGAGCTGCTTGTATATTTTTGAGATTAATTCTTTGTCAGTTGCTTCATTTGCTATTATTTTCTCCCATTCTAAAGGTTGTCTTTTCACCTTGCTTATAGTTTCCTTCGTTGTGCAAAAGCTTTTAAGTTTAATTAGGTCCCATTTGTTTATTTTTGCTTTTACTTCCATTACTCTGGGAGGTGAGGCATAGAGTATCCTGCTGTGATTAATGTCAGAGTATTTTGCCTATGTTTTCCTCTAGGAGTTTTATAGTTTCTGGTCTTACATTTAGATCTTTAATTCATTTTGAGTTTATTTTTGTGTACAGTGTTAGAAAGTGTTCCAGTTTCATTCTTTTACAGGTGATTGACCAGTTTTCTCAGCACCACTTGTTAAAGAGATTGTCTTTTCTCCATTGTATATTCTTGCCTCCTTTGTCAAAGATAAGGCATCCCATAGGTGCATGGATTTATCTCTGGGCTTTCTATTTTGTTCCATTGATCTCTGTGCCAGTACCATACTGTCTTGATGACTGTAGCTTTGTAGTATAGCCTGAAGTCAGGCAGGATGATTCCTCTAGTTCCATTCTTCTTTCTCAAGATTGCTTTGGCTTTTTGAGGTTTTTTGTATTTCCATACAGATTGTGAAATTATTTGTTCTAGTTCTGTGAAAAATATCATTGGTAGCTTGATAAGGATTGCATTGAATCTATAGATTGCTTTGGGTAGTATACTCATTTGCACTACATGAACATGGTGTATTTCTGCATCTATTTGTGTCATCTTTGATTTCTTTCATCACTGTTTTATAGTTTTCTATATATAGGTCTTTTGTATCTTTAGATAGATTTATTCCTAAGTATTTTATTCTTTTCATCACAATGGTGAAAGGAATTGTTTCCTTAATTTCTCTTTCTGTTTTCTCATTGTTAGTGTATAGGAATACAAGGGATTTCTGTGTCTTAATTTTATATCCTGCAACTTTACTATATTCATTGATTAGCTCTAGTAATTTTCTGGTGGTATCTTTATGGTTTTCTATGTAGAGGATCATGTCATCTGCAAACAGTGGTAGTTTTACTTCTTTTCCAGTCTGGATTCCTTTTATTTCTCTGATTGCTATTGCTAAAACTTCCAAAACTATGAATAGTAGTGGTGAGAGTACACACCCTTATCTTGTTCCTGACTTTAGGGGAAATGCTTTCAATTTTTCACTGTTGAGGATAGTGTCTGCTGTGGCTTTATCATATATGGCTTTTATTATGTTGAGGTATGTTCCTTCTATGCCTGCTTTATGGAGGGTTTTTATCATAAATGGATATTGAATTTTGTCAAAGGATTTCCCTGTATCTATGGAAATAATCATATGGTTTTAATCTTTCAATTTGTTAATGTGGTATATTACATTGATTGATTTGTGGATATTGAAGAATCCTTGCATCCCTGGGATAAAGCCCACTTGGTCATGATGTATGATCTTTTTAATATGTTGTTGGATTCTGTTTGCTAGAATTTTGTTGAGGATTTTTACTTCTATGTTCATCATATTGGCCTGTAGTTTTCTTTTTTGTGACATCTTTGTCTAGTTTTGGTATTAGGGTCATGGTGGCATCATAGAATGAGTTCGGCAGCTTACCTTCCTCTGCAATTTTCTGGAAGAGTTTGAGTAGGATAGGTATTAGCTCTTCTCCAAATTTTTGGTAAAATTCACCCATGAAGCCATCTAGTCCTGGGCTTTTGTTTGTTGGAAGATTTTTTATTATCGTTTCAATTTCCAGGCTTGTGATGGGTCTGTTAAAATTTTCTATTTCTTTCTGGTTCAGTTTCGGAAGGTTATACTTTTCTAAGAATTCGTCCATTTCTTCCAAGTTGTCAATTTTATTGTCATGTAGCTGCTGATAGTAGACTCTTATGATCCTTTGTATTTCTGTGTTGTCTGTTGTGATTTCTCCATTTTCACTTCTAATTTTGTTGATTTGGCTCTTCTCCCTTTTTTTCTTGATGAGTCTGGCTAATGGTTTGTCTATTTTATTTATCTTCTGAAAGAACCAGCTTTTAGCTTTGTTGAATTTTACTATAGTCTCCTTTGTTTGTTTTTCATTTATTTCTGCCCTAATTTTTATTATTTATTTTCTTCTAGTAACCCTGGGGTTCTTCATTTCTTCTTTTCCTAGTTGCTTTAGGTGTAAAGTTAGGTTATTTATTTGATTTTTCTCTTGTTTCTTGAGATAAGACTGTATTGCTCTGAACCTTCCCCTTAGCACTGCTTTTACTGAATCCCATAGGTTTTGGGTAGTTATGTTTTCATTTTTTGTTTCTATGCATATTTTGATTTCTTTTTTATTTCTTCTGTGATTTTTTTGGTTATTCAGAAGTGTGTTGTTTAGCCTCTGTATGTTTGTATTTTTAATAGTTTTTTTTTTTTTCCTGTAGTTGACATCTAATCTTACTGCATTGTGATCAGAAAATATGCTTGAAATGATTTCATTTTTTTTTTTTAATTTATCAAGGCTAGATTTATTGCCCAGGATGTGATCTATCCTGGAGAAGGTTCCATGTGCACTTGAGAAAATGGTGAAATTGATTGTTTTGGAGTGAATGTCCTGCTGCTGCTGCTGCTGCTAAGTCACTTCAGTCGTGTCCAACTCTGTGCGACCCCATAGACGGCAGCCCACCAGGCTCTGTCGTCCCTGGGATTCTCCAGGCAAGAACACTGGAGTGGGTTGCCATTTCCTTCTCCAGTGCATGAAAGTGAAAAGTGAAAGTGAAGTCGCACAGTCGTGTCCGACTCTTAGCGACCCTATGGACTGCAGCCTACCAGGCTCCAACATCAATTAGTCTAACTGGTCCATTGTATCATTTAAAGTTGTGTTTCCTTGCTAATTTTCTGTTTAGTTGACCTATCCATAGGTGTGAGTGGCGTATTAAAGTCTCCCACCATTATTGTGTTACTGTTAATTTCCCCATTCATACTTGTTAGCATTTGCCTTACATATTGCGGTGCTCCTATGTTGGGTGCATATATATTTATAATTGTTATATCTTCTTCTTGGATTGATCCTTTGATCAATATGTAGTGTTCTTCTTTGTCTCTTTTCATGGCCTTTATTTCAAAGTCTATTTTATCTGATATGAGTATTGCTACTCCTGCTTTCTTTTGGTCTCCATTTGCATGAATTATCTTTTTACAGCCCTTCACTTTCAGACTGTATGTGTCATTTGGTTTGAGGTCAATGTCTTATAGACAGCATATACAGGGGTCTTATATTTGTATCCATTCACCCTGTCTTTGTGTTTTGGTTGGGGCATTCAACCCATTTACATTTAAGGTAACCCAAGCCCCTAAGCCCGAGGCCAGGGGCAGCGGCCGGGAGGAGCTACCCCACGACCCCACGCCCGAGGCCAGGGGCAGCGGCCGGGAGGAGCAACCCATGCCCGAGGCCAGGGGCGGCAACGAGAGGAGTTACCCCACGCCAGCCTGAGGCCAAGAGCGGTGGCGGGGAGGAGCAACCGCATGACTGAGGCCAGGGGCAGTGGCTGGGAGGACCAACCCCACGTTCAAGGAGCCGTGGCTGCATAGGCCCAGGAGGGCCTAGAGGAGCTATCCCACATTGAAGGTCAGGAAGGGTGGCGGTGAGGAGATACCTCTCGTCCAAGATAAGGAGCAATGGCTACGCTTTGCTGGAGCAGCCGTGAAGAGATACCCCACGCCCAAGGTAAGAGAAACCCAAGTAAGATAATAAGTGTTGCAAGAGGGCATCAGAGGGCAAACACACTGAAACCATACTCACAGAAAACTAGTCAATCTAATCACACTAGGACCACAGCCTTGTCTAACTCAATGAAACTAAGCCATCAGATCAGATCAGATCAGTCACTCAGTTGTGTCCAACTCCTTGCAACCCCATGAATCGCAGCACGCCAGGCCTCCCTGTCCATCACCAACTCCCGGAGTTCACTGAGACTCACATCCATCGAGTCAGTGATGCCATCCAGCCATCTCATCCTCTGTCGTCCCCTTCTCCTACTGCCCACAATCCCTCCCAGCATCAGAGTCTTTTCCAATGAGCCAAATCTTCGCATGAGGTGGCCAAAGTACTGGAGTTTCAGCCTTAGAATCATTCCCTCCAAAGAAATCCCAGGGCTGATCTCCTTCAGAATGGACTGGTTGGATCTCCTTGCAGTCCAAGGGACTCTCAAGAGTCTTCTCCAACACCACAGTTCGAAAGCATCACTTCTTCGGTGCTCAGCTTTCTTCACAGTCCAACTCTCACATTCATACATGACCACAGGAAAAACCATAGCCTTGACTAGACAGACCTTTGTTGGCAAAGTAATGTCTCTGCTTTTGAATATGCTATCTAGGTTGGTCATAACTTTTCTTCCAAGGAGTAAGCGTCTTTTAATTTCATGGCTGCAGTCACCATCTGCAGTGATTTTGGAGCCCAGAAAAATAAAGTCTGAGACTGTTCCCACTGTTTCCCCATCTATTTCCCATGAAGTGATGGGACTGGATGCCATGATGTTCGTTTTCTGAATGTTGAGTTTTAAGCCAACTTTTTCACACTCCTCTTTCACCTTCATCAAGAGGCTTTTGAGTTCCTCTTCACTTTCTGCCATAAGGGTGGTGTCATCTGCATATCTGAGGTCTTAAAGGTACAAAATTGATAACAAAATAGCAAAAAGCAAAGATTTAAAATCTAGAGTTTAAATTCTCAAAAATACAATATTAAAAATACAAAACAAAGTCAATCACGAAAATTATAAATATATATATATGAAATTTGCTTTAAAAATAGGGTATTTTTTCACAAGATAATAGTAGTTTATAAAATGAAAATTAAAGGAGTAATAAAGAACTTAAAAATAAAAAAATAAAAAATGATAATAGTAAAAATATATCTAGGAATTTCTTTGGAGCTGTTGTGGGCAGTATAGTGTCAGTTCAGTTTCAGATATTTCCTTGTTCCAGCTTGTATTTCTTCTTAAGTTCTATAGACCTCTTCCAATGCTTAGTCAATGTTAACTATAGGGTTTTAACCTGTTGGACCTGTTACTTCCAGAGTGGTTCCCTCTTCTTTGTTTATTTTGGCTTCCTCTGTTTGCAAGTCTCTTCAGTGTCTAATTTCTGCCCTGACACAAGGGGGTGAAGGTGGTCACTTATTTAGGCTTACTTGTTCAGTTGTGTTGTAGGGAGGGAGGAACACTGCAAACAAATATCACTGGCATGTGGGGGGCATGCTCGCAGTGTATGGACCACATTGGGCTTGCCCCAGCTCACAGTGGCATGTGCTTTCTGGGTCTACACTGTTCAGGCTCCAGGTTGTTCTGCAGGGGTGCTGTCCAAAGCAGGCCCTGCATTTTGTGCACTTCCCAGATCTAAGCTGCTCAGGTTCAAGTTCTCGGGTACTCTGCTGCTGCTGCTGCTGCTGCTGCCAAGTTGCTTCAGTCGTGTCCGACTCTGTGCGACCCCATAGACGGAAGCCCACCAGGCTCTCCCATCCCTGGGATTCTCCAGGCAAGAACACTGGAGTGGGTTGCCATTTCCTTCTCCAATGCATGAAAGTGAAAAGTGAAAGGGAAGTCGCTCAGTCGTGTCGGACTCTTAGCGACCCCATGGACTACAGCCTACCAGGCTCCTCTGCCCATGGAATTTTCCAGGCAAGAGTACTGGCGTGGGGTGCCATTGCCTTCTCCGCTCGGGTACTCTGCAAGGGCACAGATTCAGTTGGGCGTGCGTTTTCTGCCCTTCCCAGGTCTGAGCAACTCAGGCGACCAGGTGCTTGGTGAGAGGACTGTCCCAGGTGGACCATGCATCTTAATTACCTCTCCAACCTGGCTGCTCAGTTTCCCAGGTGCGCCACAAGAGCACCGTCTCTAGTGTGTCGTATTTCTCCTTTGGGGAGCTGATCTCAGGCTGCGACCCTCCTGGCAGATGTCAACCATCTAGGATCCCAGGAAGACTTTGTTAGCAACCGAGAGCCTGCTCATAGTTTGGTGGAGGATGCCGGTCTCTGGGGCAGAGATTGCCCCTTGCCTTCTGGCTCTGGCTGTCGCCTGCCTGTCTCTCTGCCTCCTGTGGGGGGAGGAGCCTGTACGCAGCCAACTAGCTCTCCTATTCATTCAATCCTTTGTTCTGTGAGGGCGCCAGGCTGCGTGTTAGGTAATAGCCTTTTATGGGAAAGTTCTCTTATTTTTCTCTCTGGCTATCCCACAGTTTGGGTTGCTATCTCACAAGTTAGCTCCCTCAGATTGTCCTCAGGGCATTTAGGCCTGGTCCTTTACCCTAAGCATTCAGCCCGCGCCTCCCTGTCCAGCCCCAGCTCACTGGTGGTAGACACCAGCATCTGGGCTACTTCTGCACTGTGAGTGGTGGTTAGGAGCCTATTCTGTGGGTTTTTTTTTTTTCCTGGTTATGCTCCCCTCTGAGATTTCAAAACTCCCCACAGACCCACCAATGACAGGCTTTCCTTCTGTTTGGAAACCTCCTCCTTCACGACTCCTTGCCCAGGATGGGTCTCCCTCATTAACTCTTTTGTCTCTCTTTTTATCTTTTATCTTTTGTCCTACCTCCTTTCGAAGAGAATGGGCTGTCTTTCTGGCTGCTTGATGTCCTCCACCAGCGTCCAGAGGTTGTTTTGTGGGAGTTGCTTAGCATTCAAATGATTTTTTGATGAATTTGTGGGGGAAAAAGTGGTCTCCCCGTCCTAATCCTCCACCATTTCGGGACCACCCTCAATAAGTATTATTTTTAAAGCAGCTTTTAATTTACAGAACAAATGAGCAGATAGCACAGGGAGTTCCCGTATACTCTGCCCACCCGGCCTCTTGTAGACTGTTACCCCTATTATTCATGTCTTACATGAATGGTACATGACTTACATGTCTTAGAATGGTATATTTGTCACAATTAATAAACCAATGATACATTATTGTTAGCTAAATCCCATATGTTATTCAGATTTTCCTAAATTTTACCTAATGTCTTTTTTCTGTTCCAGGATCCCATCCAAGATACATGTTACATTTAGTCTGTCTGTCTCCTCTAGACTGGGACAGTTTCTCAGATTTTCTACGTTTTCATGACCTTGACTGTTTGATGAGTGCTTGTCAGGTATTTTGTACAATGTCCCTCTATTGGGCCTTTTCTGATATTTTTTTGTAATTATACTGAGGCTTTGGATTTAAAGGGAAAATACCATAGAGATAAAACACTATTTTCATTAAATTATATCAGTTTATATCCATGTGATTTATAGCTGTTGATGTTGACTTTGATAACCTGACTAAAATAGTGCTTGTCAGGTTTCTCCACTGTACTTTTTTTGCCCCACCCTTCCATAATGTATTTGGGGTGGGGGGCGGGAATCACTACATACAGCATCTAAGGTTATAGATATTTCTCCTGGCAATCTTGATTCCAGCTTGTGCTTCTTCCAGCCCAGTGTTTCTCATGATGTATGTACTCTGCATATAAGTTAAATAAGCAGGGTGACAATATACAGCCTTGACATACTCCTTTTCCTATTTGGAACCAGTCTGTTGTTCCATGTCCAGTTCTAACTGTTGCTTCCTGACCTGCATACAGGTTTCCCAAGAGGCAGGTCAGATGGTCTGGTACTCCCATCTTTTGAAGAATTTTCCACAGTTTATTGGGATCTACACAGTCAAAGGCTTTGACATAGTTAATAAAGCAAAAGTAGATGTTTTTCTGGAATTCTCTTGCTTTTCTGATAATCCAGCGGATGTTGGCAATTTGATCTCTGGTTCCTCTGTCTTTTCTAAAACCAGCTTGAACATCTGGAAGTTCACCATTCACATAATGCTGAAGCCTGGCTTGGAGAATTTTGAGCATTACTTTAAAGATGATGCTGTGAAAGTGCTACACTCAATATGCCAGCAAATTTGGAAAACTCAGCAGTGGCCACAGGACTGGTAAAGGTTCGTTTTCATTCCAATCCCAAAGAAAGGCAGTGCCAAAGAATGCTCAAACTACCACACTATTGCACTCATCTCACATGCTAGTAAAGTAATGCTCAAAATTCTCCAAGCCAGGCTTCAGCAATATGTGAACCATGAACTTTCTGATGTTCAAGCTGGTTTTAGAAAAGGCAGAGGAACCAGAGATCAAATTGCCAACATCCGCTGGATCATGGAAAAATCAAGAGAGTTCCAGAAAAACATCTATTTCTGCTTTCTTGACTATGCCAAAGCCTTTGACTGTGTGGATCACAATAAACTGTGGAAAATTCTGAAAGAGATGGGAATAACAGACCACCTGATCTGCCTCTTGAGATATTTGTATGCAGGTCAGGAAGCAACAGTTACAACTGGACATGGAACAACAGACTGGTTCCAAATAGGAAAAGGAGTTCCTCAAGGCTGTATATTGTCACCCTGTTTATTTAACTTCTATGCAGAGTACATCATGAGAAACTCTGGACTAGAAGAAACACAAGCTGGAATCAAGATTGCCAGGAGAAATATCAATAACCTCAGATATGCAGATGACACCACCCTTATGGCAGAAAGTGAAGAGGAACTAAAAAGCCTCTTGATGAAAGTGAAAGTGGAGAGTGAAAAAGTTGGCTTAAAGCTCAACATTCAGAAAACGAAGATCATGGCATCCGGTCCCACCATTTCATGGGAAATAGATGGGGAAACAGTGGAAACAGTCTCAGACTTTATTTTTCTGGGCTCCAAAATCACTACAGATGGTGACTGCAGCCATGAAATTAAAAGACGCTTACTCCTTGGAAGGAAAGTTATGACCAACCTAGATAGTATATTCAAAAGCAGAGACATTACTTTGCCAACAAAAGTTCGTCTAGTCAAGGCTATGGTTTTTCCTGTGGTCATGTATGGATGTGAGAGTTGGACTGTGAAGAAGGCTGAGCACCGAAGAATTGATGCTTTTGAACTGTGGTGTTGGAGAAGACTCTTGAGAGTCCCTTGGACTGCAAGGAGATCCAACCAGTCCATTCTGAAGGAGATCAGCCCTGGGATTTCTTTGGAGGGAATGATGCTAAAGCTGAAACTGCAGTACTTTGGCCACCTCATGCGAAGAGTTGACTCATTGGAAAAGACTGATGCTGGGAGGGATTGTGGGCAGTAGGAGAAGGGGACGACAGAGGATGAGATGGCTGGATGGCATCACTGACTCGATGGACGTGAGTCTCAGTGAACTCCGGGAGTTGGTGATGGACAGGGAGGCCTGGCGTGCTTCGATTCATGGGGTCGCAAAGAGTCGGACACAACTGAGCGACTGATCTGATCTGATCTTACTAGCATGTGAGATGAGTGCAATTGTGCGGTAGTTTGAGCACTCTTTGGCGTTACCTTTCTTTGGGATTGGAATGAAAACTGACCTTTTCCAGTCCTGTGGCCACTGCTGAGTTTTCCAAATTTGCTGGCATGTTGAGTGCAGCACTTTTACAGCATCATCTTTTAGGATTTGAAATAGCTCAACTTAAATTCCATCACCTCCACTAGCTTTGTTGGTAGTGATGCTTCCTAAGGCCCACTTGACTTTGCATTCCAGGATGTCTGGCTCTAGGTGAGTGATCACACGATCATGATTATCTTGGTCATGAAGATCTTTTTTGTACAGTTCTCCTGTGTATTCTTGCCACCTCTTCTTAATATCTTCTGCTTTTCTTAGGTCCATACCATTTCTGTCATTTATTGAGCCCATCTTCACATGAAACATTCCCTTAGTAGCTCTAATTTTCTTGAAGAGATCTCTAGTCTTTCCCATTCTATTGTTTTCCTCTATTTCTTTGCACTGATCACTGAGGAAGGCTTTCTTATCTCTCCTTGCTATTCTTTGGAACTCTGCATTCAAATGCTTATATCTTTCCTTTTCTCCTTTGCTTTTTGCTTCTCTTCTTTTCACAGCTATTTGTAAGGCCTCCTTAGACAGCCATTTTGCTTTTTTGCATTTCTTTTTCTTGGGCATGGTCTTGATCCCTGCCTCCTGTACAATGTCACAAACCTCCATTCATATTTGATCATGCACTCTTGTCTATCAGATCTAGTCCCTTAAATCTATTTCTCACTTCCACTGTATAGTCATAAGGGATTTGATTTAGGTCATTCCTGAATGGTCTAGTGGTTTTTCCTACTTTCTTCAATTTAAGTCTGAATTTGGCAATAAGGAGTTCATGATCTGAGTCACAGTCTGGTCCCAGTATTGTTTTTGCTGACTGTATACAGCTTCTCCATCTTTGGCTGCAAAGAATATAATCAATCTGATTTCAGTGTTGGCCACCTGCTGATATCCATGTGTAGAGCCTTCTCTTGTGTTGTTGGAAGTGGGTTTTTGCTATGACCAGTGCATTCTCTTGGCAGAACATTTAGCTAAATGTTAGCTAAATGTTAGCTAAAACATTTAGCCTTTGCCCTGCTTCATTCTGTACTCCAAGGCCAAAATTTGCCTGTTACTCCAGGTGTTTCTTAACTTCCTACTTTTGCATTCCAGTCCCCCATAATGAAAAGGACATCTTTTTTGGGTGTTAGTTCTAAAAGGTCTTGTAGGTCTTCATAGAACCGTTCAACTTCAGCTTCTTCAGCATTACTGGTCGGGACATAGACTTGGATTATTGTGTTATTGAATGGTTTGCCTTGGAAATGAACAGAGATTATTCTGTTGTTTTTGAGATTGCATTCAAGTACTGCATTTCGGACTGTTTTGTAGAGTATGATAGCTATTCCTTTTCTTCTAAAGATTCTTGTCCACAGTAGTAGATATAATGGTCTTCTGAGTTAAATTCACCCATTCCAGTACATTTTAGTTCGCTGATTCCTAGAATGTCGACATTCACTTTTGCCATCTCCTGTTTGACCACTTCCAATTTGCCTTGATTCATGGACTTAACATTCCAGGTTCCTATGCAATATTGCTCTTTACAGCATTGGACCTTGCTTCTATCACCAGTCACATCCACAACTGGCTATTGTTTTTGCTTTGGCTCCATCTCTTCATTCTTTCTGGAGTTATTTCTCCACTAATCTCCAGTAGCATACTGGGCCCTTACCGACCTGGGGAGTTCATCTTTCAGTGTCCTATCTTTTTGCCTTTTCATTCTGTTTATGGGGTTCTCAAGGTAGGAATCGTAGAAGGCAATGGCACCCCACTCCAGTACTCTTGCCTGAAAAATTCCATGGGCAGAGGAGCCTGGTAGCCTGCAGTCCATGGGATTGCTAAGAGTCGGACTCGACTGAGCAACTTCACTTTCACTTTTCACTTTCATGCATTGGAGAAGGAAATGGCAACCCACTCCAGTGTTCTTGCCTGGAGAATCCCAGGGATGGGGGAGTCTAGTGGGCTGCCATCTATGGGGTCGCACAGAGTCGGACACAACTGAAGTGACTTAGCAGCAGCAGCAAGGCAGGAATACTGAAGTGGTTTGCCTTTCCCTTCTCCAGTGGACCACATTTTACAACCTTACTATAATCACTTATTAGTTTCAGGAGCTTTTTTTTTATTCTTTGGGATTTTCTAAACAGAAATGTTCACATGTCATCTGCAAACGAAGACAGCATTTTTCTTTTCCTTCCCAATCTGTGTACCTTTTATTTCCTTGTTTGTTTGTTTGTTTTATTACTAGCTAGTACTTCTAGTAAGGTGTCGAAAAGAGTTCCTTTAATTAAGCATAGTTTATAAAATTACATTTAGTCTCATTTCTTAGCATATCAATTACATTTCCTTTTTTAATGTTTTAGTTGTTTCTCTATAGTTTGCAACATGCCTTTACAAGTAACCACAACACAGCTATGCTTCCTGAGCATTGAAAGTCACTCATTCGTGTCCAACTCTTTGCTATCCCATGGACTGTAGCCTTCCAGGCTCCTCTGTCCATGGAATTCTCCAGACCAGAATATTGGAGAGGGTAACCATTCCCTTCTCCAGGGGATTTTCCTAACTCAGGGATCGAACTCAGGTCTCCTGCATTGCAGGTGGATTCTTTACCACCTTAAGCCACCAGGGAAGCCCTCCTGGGTAGTGCAGTCACCATATAATAGAACAATCTCACTTCCTTCCATCCAGCCCCTTTTACCACTGCTTTCATTTACTTCACTTATCTACAGGGTATATTTTACTTTTATGTGGTCTTTCAAATGCTCTTCCATTCTTTATGTAGATCCAAGTTTCTGACCTATATTATTTTCTTTCTTTTTGAAAATGTCTCTTAACATTTCTAGCAAGGCAGGCCTAGTGGCTGAGATAGAAAAGAATCTGCCTGTGATGCAGGAGACCTGGGTTTGATCCCGGGGTCTGATCCCTGGGTCTGGAAGATCTCCTGGAGAAGAGAATGGCTATCCACTCCAGTATTTTTGCCTGGGAAATCCCATGGACAGAGCAGCTTGGCAGACTTCAGTCCATGGTGTTGCAGAGTCAGACACAACTGAGCAGCTAAGCACATTTGAGAGCACAAGCCTACTGGTGGCAGTTTCACTGAGTGTTTATCTAAGAAAATCTTTATATACCCTTCACTTTTGAATAACGAGTTGGATAGATACAGAATACTAAGTGGGACCTTTTCTTTCAACAATTTGTATGTTTTATTCATTCTCTACTTCCTTGCATGGTTTTGAGGTTTTTGATAAGAAGTCTGATATAATTCTTAGCATTATTCCTTTACAGATAAGCTTGTAAACCCTTCGTAGCTTCTTTCAAGATTATCTCTTTGTCTTGGATATTCTCCAGTTTGAATATGATATGCTTACATTTAGAATTTTGGTATTTATCTTGCTTGCTGTTTTCAGATCTCTGAATCTCTGGTTCAGTGTCTCTTATTAATTTTAGAAAATTCTTGGCTATTATCATCATTTTATAATTTTCTCTATTTTCTCTATCATATATTCCAATTATGCATAGGTTATACCTTTTTCAATTGTCCTACAATTCTTGGACATTCTTGGGTGCTATTATTTCCATTCATTTTTAATTCTGCATTTAAGTTTGTAAAGTTTCTACATATATAATTTCAGTTTTACTGATTATTTTCTTGTCTGTGTCCAGGCTACTGATGAGATTATCAAAAGTATTCTTCATTTCTGTTTCAGTGTTGTTTTTTCTTTTCTATTATTTCCTTTTGAGTCCTCCTTAGAGCTTCCATCTCTGTTTATCTTACTTATACATTCTTGCATACTGTCTACTTTTTACATTAGAGCTCTTAATGTCCTTCAGTTCAGTTCAGTTCAGTTACTCAGCTGTGTCCAACTCTTTGTGACCCCATGGACTGCAGCATGCAGATTAATGTCATTAATCATGGTTATTTAAAATTCCCTACTGAATTATTCTAAGTTCTGTCATATGTGACTTTAGTTCTTGCTTTGTCTCTCCAAACTACCTTGCTTCTTACCTTTTAGCATGTCTTGTAAGTTTTTTTCGAAAGTCAGATGTGATATATCAGGCAATGGGAATTAAGACAAAGTGGTCTTTAGTGTGTGGTTTTATGTTAACCTGTCTAAGAACTGAGTTATGTGTAATATTGTCTGTAGCTGTGCATACCAGATACTTCGGTTTCCTCTGGTGTTCTTGTTAGCTTCTCCCACTATTGGCTTTTCCTAAGAACTCCTTCTTAAACAAAGTCTGTGTCCCACAGCTCCTTCTGTTGTAATTCACTGTTATTTTTGTGGAATCCTTGTTGATGTGGTGGTAAGTTTTGTGTGGGTAGGGGGAGGCATTCTACAATCTTGTTATTAAATGTCAGTCTTTTAATGGGCCTGAGTCCCTGGGTTGTGACCTTCAGAAGTATTTTTCTTAGGCTTTTTTTTTTTTTTCTTCCTTTAGGTGACACTTGAAGATTGAAGGGGCCTTATAGCCCTCTTCCCAAGTCAAATAAAGCTCTAATACCCTTGAAGAGTAAGTTTTTTTTATGGAGAATGTCCTGAAAGTACTTCAAAAGGGTAGCTTTCCCCATTCCAGTTGACCAAAACAAGAGGGCTTTTCCCTAGGATCATTACCATGGAAATTTGGTGAGTTTCCTCAAGTTCAAACTCATGAGAGTGTAAGGGTCCCCTTAAAACTGTGCACTGAAAGTTTCTTACTGTCAAGTTAATTCACACTCAGATCAGATCAGATCAGTCGCTCAGTCGTGTCTGACTCTTTGCGACCCCATGAATCGCAGCACACCAGGCCTCCCTGTCCATCACCAACTCCCGGAGTTCACTCAGACTCACGTCCATCGAGTCAGTGATGCCATCCAGCCATCTCATCCTCTGTCATCCCCTTCTCCTCTTGCCCCCAATCCCTCCCAGCATCAGAGTCTTTTCCAATGAGTCAACTCTTCACATGAGGTGGCCAAAGTACTGGAGTTTCAGCTTTAGCATCATTCCCTCCAAAGAAATCCCAGGGCTGATCTCCTTCAGAATGGACTGGTTGGATCTCCTTGCAGTCCAAGGGACTCTCAAGAGTCTTCTCCAACACCACAGTTCAAAAGCATCAGTTCACACTCAGTCTCCAGCAATTCATTCCTACCAATTTGTGACTCTAGTGTCTTCTGCTTCAGGTAAGTTGATCTTGACTGAGATTCTCTGTAATGTTCCTTTGTCTCTCCAGACTTTCAGATGGTGCTTTTCCCTGGGGCCTCGGTTCTCTGATGCAGCTAAGAAAGCTGATTGATTCGTCAGTTTATTTAGCTTTTTTGTCATTGTTGTAAGGATAAGAATGGTTGGAAAAGATTGCCAATCACATTACATGTTGGAGCTGAAACTGGAACTCCATGCCCTACACTTCTAGAGCGCTCATTATTTAATTCCTTTGGAATCTTTATTGTGTATTTCTAATTCTATTTCATAAAGCTGCTGATTTGGTGAGGGTGACCCTGTAATTATTCTCAGATCCCTTTTAACTTCATTATTCTAATATTAAATTATGTACTGTATTTTATTAATTTTATTACTTAAATTTTATTACAAATGAGAATGGTAAATTTCAGAAAGTTAACCCTAGAGAACATGATAGAATCTGTAGGATACTATGGATTCATTGTTCACCAGTCTTGGCTCTTCATACTCTGAAAGTGAATTTTTGGTCTATAATTTCCTTTCAAAACAATGTGAGTTAGTAAAACTGCATATCCAGTGCATTTTGTAGTAACATTTTATGTTGTTGAAAAAATCTACATGATCCAATATCAAACACAGTCATGGTCCCCTTCTTTGGAGATTTTGCCAACTTATAATTAATGAGAAAACCATTTTAAGGTATTAAAAGTTACTTTTTGCTAAAGTAAAAAAGACTATGAATTAAAATATAAAATACTGGTTTTTTTCAGTTGAATATATCACCGTTTTATATATTCAGGAGTCTGACTTCATTTCGGTGGCCTTTAAACAATAAGTACTTTCTAAAAACCCAAGTGACTATTTATTTAGTCTGTAACTAAGGAAAATTGCTGAAATGATAAGCACTCATGTTGGTAATGTGTACAGTGTTTAAAGAGAACATCAAAAAATGTATGGAAGAACATGAAAACTAAGCCAGCAGTGGGTCTTTGAAAAGGAGAATGTTGATTTGGGGCCTCTGATCTGTATGCTACCCCACCTCTCTACTGACAAGATGTTCATTTTTAGGCACCTAAAAGTCTGAACTATTAAGAAGCTCTACTTCAGAATCAATGTTGGTTTTGTCTCCAACTCCTTCACAGACAGACTTTCTTTGAAATCAATTCCTCTTTGGGGCTAATTGTTTAAAAGCCATGACATCATTTCCAGGTTAAATACATGCCTGTACTATTCTCAGAGTTAAAAGGAGAAAAAAAAAAGCAGTCTTTGAGTACTATGTTCAACATACTGAGAAATGTCTAGAATACTAAAGCAATTCCAAAGGCAAATTTTTGGTGTGACAGATGCATAATAACATAGGCTGAAGGGTCTTAGAAAAGCATCCTGTATCTACTTTAACAAGAGTACTGAGTGTCATCTATAATTCATGCAAGTGTATTGAAACTCTCTGCTGCCATCCAAGAAAGATGGTTTTCAAAGCTACAGAGTGCAATAATCCAATATTCCTTGTAGAGAGTTCCATACATCTCATATAGATTTTACACTGGAGATCATTTCTATGCTGAAATCCTCAGGAACACAATGTTATATTTTCAGAAAACACAGATTTATGCTGTGTGTTATGTCTGGAGGTTTGGAGTGTAGCCATTAGATCATCAAGTTGAGGATATATTTCTAGTTAGCTTCCTCAACATTGCAGAGGTCACTACAAAACAAGTGGGTGTCCAAATGCTTCAAGAACTTCATTTTTTGTGTTCAATATATTTTTCAATTATAAAATAAGTTTTACAATTAGAATATACTCCTGGTGAAAGGCAAAATAACCCAAGAGTATAATTCAATCATTTCTTTTACAGAATGGAACTTAAGAAATGAGATCAACTTCTGTTGAATTATGTTTCAGACCCAAAATGGTGAGCTTCATAAAATGGTTTATTTGCTACTTTCAGAAAACAGTAGTGTTATAGTCAACCAGAAATAGGTAGTCAGTATAAGTTCTGAATAACACTACAAAGCATTAGATTATATCATCAAAAAAGCAGTAATTTTCAACAGACCAGTGTATGCAATATAATTTATAATCAGACTCCAATTAGGGAAATTCTCCATCCATAGTAATCTTCCAGTTGCCACCTCCCCCTCCAATACTTCTCTCCTTTCTTTTATGGGTACTGTGAAATATCTTCATGCACTGCACTGCCCTAGAATTTTGGACTACCCAATACAGTATGCAACTTCTTCCCTAGGACTGTGCCAGTCACTAGATGCCCATTGTAGAGCTGAGGAATCATTACAACTAGGACTGTACTACCACAAAGTAGACGTGAAAGAATATTTGTTGAACAATTAACAATTATCAGTGAATAAACAAACAAATGAACAGATGAACTGATAATTAGTAAAAAAAAAAAAATATATGTTTTCTTCTGACTGGCTTGCTTTTCCCACTTTTTATTTCAAGGTTAGAGAAGTTTTTTTGAACAGTGATTTCATTATAGAACAGATTTAGATTTATGAAAAAGGTACTAAGATAGTAAAAAGTTCCAGTATATCACATATCCCTCTCCTATTATTAGCATCTTACATCAGTATGGTATGTTTGTCACAATTAACCAACCAATATTGATGTGTTATTACTAGCTAAATCCCATACTTTATTCAGATTTCAGTTTTCACCTAACATTCTTTTTCTGTTCTAGGATTCCATTTCAGATACCTTATGTACTTGTCACATCTAAAGATTCTAAAGAGTTAGGTTCTTCTTGGCTGGGACAATTTCTCAGCTGAGCTTATAATGACCTCAAGTGTTCTGAGGAGTACTATTCAAGTATGTTGTAGATTGTCCCTCTATTAAGCTTCCTCTGGTGTATTACTCATGATTAGACTGGAGCTAGCTACAAGGTTTTTGGAAGAAAGACCATAGAGGAAAAATGCCATTCTCATCATATCATATCAAGGGTTCAGTTCAGTTCAGTTCAGTTGCTCAGTCATATCTGACTCTTTGTGACCCCATGAATCGCAGCACGCCAGGCCTCCCTGTCCATCACCAACTCCTGGAGTTCACCCAGACTTATGTCCATCGAGTCAGCGATGCCATCCAGCCATCTCATCCTCTGTCGTCCCCTTCTCCTCCTGCCCCCAATCCCTCCCAGCATCAGAGTCTTTTCCAATGAGTCAACTCTTCACATGAGGTGGCCAAAGTACTGGAGTTTCAGCTTTAGCATCATTCCTTCCAAAGAAATCCCAGGGCTGATCTCCTTTAGAATGGACTAGTTGGATCTCCTTGCAGTCCAAGGGACTCTCAAGAGTCTTCTCCAACACCAGAGTTCAAAAGCATCAATTCTGCACTCAGCTTTCTTCACAGTCCAACTCTCACATCCACACATGACCACAGGAAAAACCACAGCCTTGACTAGATGAACCTTTGTTGGCAAAGTAATGTCTCTGCTTTTGAATATGCTATCTAGGTTGGTCATAACTTTCCTTCCAAGGAGTAAGCACCTTTTAATTTCATGGCTGCAGTCACCATCTGCAGTAATTTTGGAGCCCAAAAAAATAAAGTTTGAGACTGTTTCCACTGTTTCCCCATCTATTTCCCATGAAGTGATGGGACTGGATGCCATGATCTTCATTTTCTGAATGTTGAGCTTTAAGCCAACTTTTTCACTCTCCACTTTCACTTTCATCAAGAGGCTTTTTAGTTCCTCTTCACTTTCTGCCATTAGGGTGGTGTCATCTGCATATCTGAGCTTATTGATATTTCTCCTGGCAATCTTGATTCCAGCTTGTGCTTCTTCCAGTCCAGCGTTTCTCATGATGTACTCTGCATAGAAGTTAAATAAGCAGGGTGACAATATACAGCCTTGATGTACTCCTTTTCCTATTTGGAACCAGCCTGTTGTTCCATGTCCATATCAAGGGTACATGCTATAAACTAGACTTATTACTTATCATTTGACCTGGTTCACTTGGCTGAGATAGTGCTTGTCAGGTTTCTCCACTGTGTTATTGTGTTACTCTCCCCCTTAATACTGTCCTTTTTGGAAGCAAGTTACTGTGCATATCTCACATTTAAGGGGTGGGGAGTTATGCTCCACTTCCTAGAAGCAGAGTGTCTATATAAAGTATTTGTAGTTTTCTGCAGAGGAGATTTGTCTATTTCTCCAGTTAATTTATTTAATTATTTATTTATATCAGCACAGACACATTGATATTTATTTTGCACTTTGGATTGTAATCCAATATTACTTCATTTTATTCCTCAAATAGTTGCACTTTTGGCCATTAGGAGGTCTTTCATTTCACTTCTGTGTCCCTTTGACACACCCCATTACTGTGGGTTTTTTCCTTTCATTTTTCAGAACACTTTACTTCCTAATTCCACAAAAGGTCCAGGCTAAATCTTGTTTATTTTCCATTCCAGTCCTAGAATCAGACATTTTCCCAAGAAACCCTGGTTCATTCTTTTTGGAGAATGGCATTAGAAACTAAGATCTTGGCACAGGGTTCTAAAGGGTTTTGTTCCTATTATTCTTAGTCTACATGTTTGTTCACAGGATATTGGTAATGTTTTCTCTAGTGGTTCCCATATGTAACTTTTGACAAATTACCTGGAAAATGGGTATAATAATTTGTGTATTTTAAATGGAGTAACTAGCACAGTGTCATGAGTAAAAGCAAAAGCAACAGTAGCTCTAAGTGATAATTACAATTTAAGAAATGAAACAAATGATAATTTGCTTCCCAAAGCCAATTTCAATTCTTTAGAGGTTGTATTTTTGTTTTGAGCTGTTCTTATTGTCTGTTTGAGCATCCCTTGTGGCTCAGCTGGTAAAGAATCCACCTGCAATGTGGGAGACCTCAGTTCGATTCCTGAGTTGGGAAGATCCCCTGGAGAAAGGAAAGACTACCCACTCCAGTATTCTGGCCTGGAGAATTCCATGGACTGTATTGTCCAAGGGGTTGCAAAGAGTTGGACATTACTGAGCAACTTTCACTATTATACCCATTATAAAAAGGATACACTGGATGATTTGATTGAATTCTTTTTAACAAGCAGAGCTAGAATGGGAATCTCTAATTTCCCACTTGTTCAAATAGATGATAAAGTAAAAGTGAAAGTCTCTCAGTCCTGTCTGACAGACGTGGGTAGCCTTTCCATTCCAGGGGATCTTGCCAACCCAGGGATTGAACCCAGGTCTCCTTCATTGCAGGTGAATTCTTTACCAGCTGAGTTACAAGGGGAACCCAAGAATACTGGAGTGGGTAGCCTATCCCTTCTCCAGAGGATCTTCCCGACCCAGGAATTGAACCGGGGTCTTCTCCATTGCAGGCAAATTTTTTAACAACTGAGATGTCAGGGAAGCCCGAGTATAATATGGATTGGCTCAATATAATGCCACAGGATTAGTCTGTATGTAAAACTGATGCAAATCAATGTTTATACAAATATATACTGGCGAAGTTATTATGATTTTTGTCAGTATCATTAACCTCTCACTCTTTTATTACTATTTTACCGTGTGACTTTTTTTCTCATTTCCCTGGTGGTTCAGATGGTAAAGAATCTGCCTGCAATGCAGGATACCTGGAATCTATCCCTGGGTAGGGAAGATCTCCTGGAGGAGGAAATGGAAACCCATCTCAGTATTCTTGCCTGGAGAATCCCATGGACAGAGCCTGGAGGGCTACAGTCCATAGGGTCACAAAGAGTCAGACACGTCTGAGCAACTAACACTTTCACTTTGCCCAAAATTATTTACCATACTATCTTGAATTCGTCCCTTAATTATAAATTTAAATGATACTAGGTTTTTAAAACCAGTATCCAAATTCAGATGTGACAATTGCTTTCAAATTCTATTACAGCAAATACACATTAGATGCTTAAAATTTAACTAACATTTTCCTAACTTGTCCACAGGTAGTATTTTAAGGTAATGAGCCCTCTTGGTTCTTCTTTAAGAAACTTGAATTAAACCAAATGTACTAAGCCCACTGAGTTATGCCATAATGAATGTGCAAAGATAGATGTTTGGCACAGCAAGATATGACATAAAAGTGTAGCATCTCAAAAATGCCCTTATATTGAATTATTGATGCAAAGCAGTTGACTACTGTCCTAAGAGGCAAGGCCATCAACTGTCTAGACATGATCAGATATTAAAGTTGATGGGTTTTGCAATCTGATCATCTTGTTTTCCTTTTACCAAAGTAAAGGCCAGGAGCTTCATGACATCTGATAAACTACCAGCAGTATCAGTACACCCACAGGAGTGAAGTTGGCCTCCTAAGCCTGTGTCAACCTAAAGAGATTGATGCTATTTTTTTATCAGTCTGTTTGTTGGGAAGGATGGATAAGGCAGGATAAATATTTATCTCTTAATCCTTTGAGCCTCACTTCCTTCAAGATGCCGGTCATATCCCATGCAAAAACACTCTAATTGATCTAAAGATCTGATGGAAACATGTTGAGGAGGAGAACTGAACTAGGTTTCCATGCTTATGTGTTAAAAGTCACTGCTCCCTCACTGATTTATTTTCATGGACAACAATTTAACTATTCGTAGGCAGCATTACTATAAAGTACTTCCAGATGTTCAAGCTGGATTTAGAAAAGGTAGAGGAACCAGAAACCAAATTGCCAAAGAGAGATCATACAAACAGCAAGAGAATTCCAGAAAAAAAAAAAAAATCTACTTCTGCTTCATTGACTACGCCAAAGCCTTTGATTGTGTGGATTACAATAAACTGTGGGAAATTCTTAAAGAGATGGGAATACCAGACCACCTGACCTGCCTCATGAGAAACCTGTATGGAGGTCAAGAAGCAATACTTAGAACCAGACATGGAACAATAGACTGGTTCCAAACTGGGAAAGGAGTATGTCAAGGCTATATGCTGTCACCCTGATTTTTTAATTTCTATGCAGAGTATATCATGTGAAATGCCAGGCTGGATGAAGCAAAAGCTGGAATCAAGATTGCCAGGAGAAATATCAATAACCTCAGATATACAGATGACACCACCCTTGTGACAGAAAGTGAAGAGGAACTAAAGAGCCTCTTGATTAAAGTGAAAGAGGAGAGTGAAAAAGCTGGCTTAAAATGCAACATTCAGAAGACTAAGATCATGGCATCTGTTCCCATCACTTCATGGTAAATAGATGGGGAAACAGTGGAAACAGTGACAGATTTTATTTTCTTGGGCTCAATAATCACTGCAGACAGTGACTGCACCCATGAAATTAAAAGACACTTGCTCCTTGGAAGAAAAGCTATGACCAACCTAGACAGTATATTAAAAAGCAGACACATTACTTTGCTGACAAAGGTCCATCTAGTCAAAGTTATGGTTTTTCCAGTAGTCATGTATGGATGTAAGAGGTGGACTATAAAGAAAGCTGAGCACCAAAGAATTGATGCTTTTGAACTGTGGTGTTGGAGAAGACTCTCAGTCCATTCTAACAGAAATCAGTCCTGAATATTCACTGAAAGGACTGATGCTGAAGCAGAAGCTCCAATACTTTGGTCACCTGATGTGAAGAGCCAGCTCATTAGAAAAGACCCTGATGCTGGGAAAGATTGAAGGCAGGAGAAAAAGGGGACGACAGCAAATGAGATGGCTGGATGGCATCACCGACTCGATGGATGTGAGTTTGAGCAAGCTCCGGGATTTGGTGATGGACAGGGAAGCCTGGCATACTGCAGTCCATGGGGTCATAAAGAGTCAGACATGACTGAGCGACTGAACTGAACAGAACTGAACTGATGCAGTGACCACGGTTTTTATCATTTACATAAACTCTATTTGTAAGTCATCAAAATGGTTAATACAATATTTCTTATGCATATCTGATCTCTTGATCCTTCAGTATATCTGATTTCCAGAGTCAAGTATATTAAAAATCCTAAGGCAGATGTAGTCTTATCAATTGATGCATGTTTATTTCTATTTTAACTAATTTGTCAATTTCTATTTTTTCCTAGTTTCCTAGCTACCTATTTTTTTTAATTTATTTATTTTAATAGGAGGCTAATTACTTTACAATACTGTAGTTGTTTTGCCATACACTGACATGAATCAGCCATGGGTGTACATGTGTTCCCCATCCTGAGCCCCCTTCCCACCTCCCTCCCTATCCCATCCCTCTGGGTCATCCCAGTGCACCAGCCCTGAGCACCCTGTCTCATTCATTGAACCTGGACTGGCGATCTGTTTCACATATCCTAGCTACCTATTTTTTTAATTTATACATGACTCTTCTACCAGCATACACTTCAAAGGTGACTTAATGACAAAGCCATATAGAAAGAAAAGGGCTTAAAAATCCACATTTCAATGTTTTACCTGGAGGGGGGTGTAGCTTTCAGAGGAGAATGGAAAAGACATTTTCTTCCACTGATGCTAAGTGTTTTTTTTTTTTTTTTTTTTAATGTAGATCTTGTTGTTAATGGCATGGAAGAAAGAAAGAATTTCTGAAGTTGGGAAAGTCCCTGAAGAATCTGAAAGCCCAGAAGTCCCACCACCTGCTTTTTCATGACTGGAATCAGTGATGCATTGGTTTCTTTTTCCAGACTTCTAAAAGGTCATTAAGAACCAACCAGAGACTTTAATACCCCACTCACACCTATGGATAGATCAACTAAACAGAAAATTAACAAGGAAACACAAACTTTAAATGATACAATAGACCAGTTAGACCTAATTGATATCTATAGGACATTTCATCCCAAAACAATGAATTTCACCTTTTTCTCAAGCACACACGGAACCTTCTCCAGGATATATCACATCCTGGGCCATAAATCTAGCCTTGGTAAATTCAGAAAAATTGAAATCATTCCAAGCATCTTTTCTGACCACAATGCAGTAAGATTAGATCTCACTTAAAGGAGAAAAACTATTAAAAATTCCAACATATGGAGGCTGAACAACACGCTGCTGAATAACCAACAAATCATAGAAGAAATCAAAAAAGAAATCAAAATTTGCATTGAAATGAATGAAAATGAAAACACAACAACCCAAAACCTGTGGGACACTGTAAAAGCAGTCCTAACGGGAAAGTTCATAGCAATACAGGCATACCTCAAGAAACAAGAAAAAAGTCAATAAATAACCTAACCCTACACCTAAAGCAACTAGAAAAGGAAGAAATGAAGAACCCCAAGGTTAGTGGAAGGAAAGAAATCTTAAAAATTAGGGAAGAAATAAATGCAAAAGAAACAAAAGAGACCATAGCAAAAATCAACAAAGCCAAAAGCTGGTTCTTTGAGAGGATAAATAAAATTGACAAACCATTAGCCAGACTCATCAAGAAACAAAGGGAGAAAAATCAAATCAGTAAAATTAGAAATGAAAATGGAGAGATCACAACAGACAACACAGAAATACAAAGGATCATAAGAGACTACTATCAGCAATTATATGGCAATCAAATGGACAACGTGGAAGAAATGGACAAATTCTTAGAGAAGTACAACTTTCCAAAACTGGACCAGGAAGAAATAGAAAATCTTAACAGACCCATCACAAGCACGGAAATTGAAACTGTAATCAGAAATCTTCCAGTAAACAAAATCCCAGGTCCAGACGGCTTCACAGCTGAATTCTACCAAAAATTTAGAGAAGAGCTAACACCTATCCTGCTCAAACTCTTCCAGAAAATTGCAGAGGAAGGTAAACTTCCAAACTCATTCTATGAGGCCACCATCACCCTAATACCAAAACCTGACAAAGATCCCACAAAAAAAGAAAACTACAGGCCAATATCACTGATGAACATAGATGCAAAAATCCTTAACAAAATTCTAGCAGTCAGAATCCAACAACACATTAAAAAGATCATACACCATGACCGGGTGGGCTTTATCCCAGGGATGCAAGGATTCTTCAATAGCCACAAATCAATCAATGTAATACACCACATTAACAAATTGAAAAATAAAAACCATATGATTATCTCAATAGATGCAGAGAAAGCCTTTGACAAAATTCAACATCCATTTATGATAAAAACTCTCCAGAAAGCAGGAATAGAAGGAACATACCTCAACATAATAAAAGCTATATAAGACAAAGCCACAGCAAACATTATCCTCAATGGTGAAAAATTGAAAGCATTTCCTCTAAAGTCAGGAACAAGACAAGGGTGCCCACTTTCACCACTACTATTCAACATAGTTTTGGAAGTTTTGGCCACAGCAATCAGAGCAGAAAAAGAAATAAAAGGAATCCAGATTGGAAAAGAAGTAAAACTCTCACTGTTTGCAGATGATATGATCCTCTACATAGAAAACCGTAAAGACTCCACCAGAAAATTACTAGAACTAATCAATGAATATAGTAAAGTTGCAGGATATAAAATCAACACACAGAAATCCCTTGCATTCCTATACACTAATAATGAGAAAATAGAAAGAGAAATTAAGGAAACAATCCCATTCACCATTGCAATGGAAAGAATAAAATACTTAGGAATATCTCTACCTAAAGAAACAAAATACCTATATATAGAAAACTATAAAACACTAGTGACAGAAATCAAAGAGGACACTAATAGATGGAGAAATATACCATGTTCATGGATTGGAAGAATCAATATAGTGAAAATGAGTATACTACCCAAAGCAATTTATAGATTCAGTGCAATCCCTGTCAAGCTATCAATGGTATTCTTCACAGAGCTAGAACAAATAATTTCACAGTTTGTATGGAAATACAAAAAACCTCACATAGCCAAAGCTATCTTAAGAAAGAAGAATGGAACTGGAGGAATCAACCTGCCTGACTTCAGGCTCTACTACAAAGCCACAGTCATCAAGACAGTATGGTACTGGCACAAAGACAGAAATATAGATCAATGGAACAAAATAGAAAGCCCAGACATAAATCCACGCACCTATGGACACCTTATCTTTGACAAAGGAGGCAAGAATATACAATGGAGAAAAGACAATCTCTTTATCAGGTGGTGCTGGGAAAAATGGTCAACCACTTGTAAAAGAATGAAACTAGAACATTTTCTAACACCATACACAAAAATAAACTCAAAATGGATTAAAGATCTAAACATAAGACCAGAAACTATAAAACTCCTAGAGGAGAACTTAGGTAAAACACTCTCCGACATACATCACAGCAGGATCCTCTATGACCCACCTCCCAGAATATTGGAAATAAAAGCAAAAATAAACAAATGGGACCTAATTAAACTTAAAAGCTTCTGCACAACAAAGGAAACTATAAGCAAGGTGAAAAGACAGCCTTCAGAATGGGAGAAAATAATAGCAAGTGAAGCAACAGACAAACAACTAATCTCAAAAATATACAAGCAACTCCTACAGCTCAACTCCAGAAAAATAAATGACCCAATCAAAAAATGGGCCAAAGAACTAAATAGACATTTCTCCAAAGAAGACATACAGATGGCTAACAAACACATGAAAAGATGCTCAACATCACTCATTATCAGAGAAATGCAAATCAAAACCACTATGAGGTACCATTTCACACCAGTCAGAATGGCTGCGATCCAAAAGTCTACAAGCAATAAATGCTGGAGAGGGTGTGGATAAAAGGGAACCCTCTTACACTGTTGGTGGGAATGCAAACTAGTACAGCCACTACGGAGAACAGTGTGGAGATTCCTTAAAAAACTGGAAATAGAACTGCCTTATGATCAAGCAATCCCACTGCTGGGCATACACACTGAGGAAACCAGAAGGGAAAGAGACACATGTACCCCAGTGTCCATCGCAGCACTGTTATATAATAGCCAGGACATGGAAGCAACCTAGATGTCCATCAGCAGATGAATGGATAAGAAAGCTGTGGTACATATACACAATGGATTATTATTCAGCCATTAAAAAGAATGCATTTGAATCAGTTCTAATGAGGTGGATGAAACTGGAGCCTATTATACAGAGTGAAGTAAACCAGAAAGAAAAACACCAATACAGTATACTAACACATATATATGGAATTTAGAAAGATGGTAACAATAACCCTGTATACGAGATAGCAAAAGAGACACTGATGTATAGAACAGTCTTTTGGACTCTGTGAGAGAGGGAGAGGGTGGGATGATTTGGGAGAATGGCATTGAAATATGTATATTATCATATATGAAATGAGTTGCCAGTCCAGGTTCGATGCACAATACTGGATGCTTGGGGCTGGTACACTGGGACAACCCAGAGGGATGGTATGGGGAGGGAGGAGGGAGGAGGGTTCAGGATGGGGAACACATGTATACCTGTGGCAGATTCATTTTGATATATGGCAAAACCAATACAATATTGTGAAGTTAAATAAAATAAAATTTAAAAAAATAAACATAAAGTTCTGTTGTTAAATCCGAAAAAGAACCAGCCGGAGGATCATCAGAGAGCCTGGTGCACATGGGAGCAGCATTTGACAATGCAATGCACACTACGGCAACCTCCTTTGAAAGACAAATAGAGAAAGTCAAATTGAGAGGATAGAACGTGCAGGGAGGGACTTCCCTGATGGTCTGGTGGTAAAGACTCCCAATGCAGAGTTTGGCTTCAATCCCTGGGCAGAGAACTAACATGCCACATAGCAAGTGTTACTTATCAAGTACTTCTATACACTATGCTAGTTTGATTGTAATGATGAAATATTTTTTTAGAAAAAGAAAATCCAAGAATTCAACCATGCAGCCCATTTCAAGTTAAATATCCCTTCCTCTCTAACCAGCCTATTTTAACAGGGAAGGGGGCATGACCTGTGATTCTGTGTGCTTACCTGATGAACTTGTAGTTCATAACAAGGGCCTATGTGGTAGAGTCAGAAAAATTCTTCACTGTTCAACCAAGCCATAACTTCCAGGCTTTCCCGTTCATGGAATAGCAAGTGTACGACTGTTTTGGGGTCCAGATTAAGCATCTCAGCCAAACTATGTTCTTTTAAATAAAACCACAGTTTTAAGGGAGGGAGTCCTAACTCAAATACATGATTAAAAATGTATTGACATACCTACATTTCTTCAAAACAAATTCACATTTGGAATATGTGAAAAACTCCTTAAAATCAATGAGAAAAAGAGAGCTAACCCAATAGATAAATAAGCAAAAGACTTGGACACTTCATCAGAAAGGATATCAATAAACATAAATAAAAAGTGCTCCACCTCATGAGTCATATGGAAAATGTAAATTAAAAGCACAATGCAACACTATTCTTAGCAGAATAATTAAAATGAGTAAGATGGAAATACATCAGTGCTGAAGAGAACGTGGGGCAATCCGAACTCTTCTACACGGCTGAAGGAAGATACACTTAGGAAAATGATTTTGTACTATTGAATAACACCTAACATATGTATCCCCTGTGATCGAGGAGTTTCACTGGAAGGTACATATCCAGTAGAAATGTGGATATATATTCACCAAAAGACATGTTCAAGAATGTTCATAGCATTATTATTCATACTAGACAAACACTGGAAATGTCCATCAACTATAGGCTAAATAAATTGTACAGATGTGCACATCAATAATCTAAATCTACAGACAACAGCAAGGAAAAATGTCATAGTAGAACATTGGATGAGAGAAGTCACATGAAAAGAGTATATAATATATGATTAAATTTCTACAAAGCTCTAAAAGAGAAAGAACTGATATATGTTGGTAAAATTCAAGATAATGTTTACCATTGGGAAGTTGAAAGAAGGCAAGAGGCAGGGGTCTGGGAAAGCTGTACACATTGCTTTCTTGACCTGATTGTGTCTATTTTTTAAAAAACTGATCAACCTATAATTATGATTTTTGAATATATGTAATCAACAGTTGGTTCTTACACCTGGAGTACCCAGGATTAGTCCTCAGAAATGGCTCCACAGATGCTCTCACTCTCTCTCTCTCTCTCTCTCTCTCTCTCACACACACACACACACACACACATTATCTCTCTTTCTCTCTCTCAGTAAGTCTGCCCTGTTTTCTTCACTGGTTGTTGTCTTGGACAGGGTCTCCCTGGACGCTGCCAAAATGTCCACTAGCGTCCCCAGATTTACATGCTACCCATTAGGAAGCATAACAAAAACAGAACTCGTGCACTCTTTCTTACTGTGAAGATCAAGGAACTGAGTCTCACCAGATCAAACTGAGATGCATACCCATCCCTATAGGAAGCAATATGTGCAGGTTGGTGGAACATAGTGAAAGGCTAGGACTATGTCATATGCTCATCCCATCATCTCCCATTTTGGACATTAACTGCACTCAGCTAGGTTGTTCTTGCTGGGGGTGTCACAACATGGTTGCAGTCAGATAGATTTTGTCTGACCTGGACTCATCTTGAAGACTGCCTCCTCATAGATCTGTGAGAAAAGACTTGGGCATCTGGGGCTACTTGAGCATCTCCTTCTTCCTCTATGTAGCCTTTCCTCATGGCCTCTCTAGCAAGGTGGCTTAAGGGCAGCTGGATGTGGTGGCTTGAACGGAGAGTAAGATGCCATAAAAGATGTACAGACATCAAACATATGGAAAGGTGCTCCACATCGTATAACAGGGAAATACAAGCTAAAATGACAATAAACTACTTATCTACTAGAATGACCAAAATCTAGAACACTAACACCACCAAATGTTGGTGAGGATGTGAAGCAACAGGAACTCTCATTTAGTGCTGGTGGGAATGCAAAATAATATAACCACTTTGGAAAACAGTTTAGCAGCTTCTTACAAAACTAAAACACACTCCTAATATACCATCCAGCAACCGTGCTCCTTGGTATTTATCCAGATGACTTGAAAACTACGTCCATATAAAAACTTGCACACAAATGTTTACAACAACTTTATTCATAACTACCAAAATTTATCCCTCAGTGGGATAAATAAACTGTAGTACACTCAGACAATGGAGTATTTCTCAATGCTAATAAGAAATAAACTGTCCAGCCATGTGAAAAGACATGAAGGAATCTTAAAAGCATATACTAAGTGAAAGCAGCCAGTATGAAAACACTATATACTCTACAATTCCAGCTATATGGCATTCTGTAAAAAACAAAATTACAGAGACAGTAAAAAGATCAGTGAGTACCAGGGCTGGGGGAGTTGAGGATGAATAGGTGGAGCACAGAGAATTTTTAGAGCAATGAAACTCCTCTGCATTATACCATAATGAGAGATAAATATCATTATACGTTTGACCAAAGCCACAGAATGCACAACATTGAGAGTGAACCCTCATGTAAACTATGAACTTCAAAAGGTTATCATTTGTCACGGTAGTTTTATCAATGTGATACAATAAATGTACCACTTGGTGAGGGAAGTTGATCATGGGGGAGACTATGAATGGAGCAGGGGGTATGTCGGAAACATCTGTACCTTCTGCTCAATTTTGCTATGAACCTAAAACTACTCTAGAAATATCGTCTTTTTAAATTGAAAGAGAAAGAAACAGCACAAGTCACATCATCTTTTATGACCTAATACCAGGGTTGGCAAACTATGACCTGTGGGACAAATCTGAGTCTTCATGTAATCTTATAAATTTCCATCTAACACAGCCAAGCCTGTTTGCACTACCAATTACAATACCAGAGAAGTATAGCTATGGCAGAGACCAGATGGGTAGGGCCTGAAAAGTCAAAAATATTTACTAACTGACACTTTACAGAAAAACTTTGCTCACACAGTCTCACTTCTGCGGCATTCTATTCGCTACAAATAAGCCTCTAAGGTGAACCCATGCTCAAGTGGAGAATTAGTTGACATGTACTAAAGAGATCAATAAAATAAACAATTCCTTGGACAGAGGAGCATGGTGGGCCACCTTCCATGGACTCACAAAGAGTCAAACATGACTGAGCAACTAAGCACACACACACAAGATCAAAGCAGTCAACCCTAAAGGAAATCAACCCTGAATATTCATTGGAAGGACTGATGCTGAAGCTGAAGCTCCAATACTTTGGCCACATGATGCAAAGAGCCGAGTCACTGTAAAAGACCCTGATATGGGAAAGACTGAAGGCAAAAGGAGAAGGGGGAGGCAGAGAATAAGATGGTTAGTTAGCGTCACTGACTCAATGGACATGAATTTGAGCAAACTCCAGGAGATAGTGAAGGACAGGAAAGCCTGGTGTGCTGGCAGTCCCTGGGATCTCAAAGAATCAGCACAACTTAGCAACTGAACAACAACAAAACTACCACCCAGAGGTGGCACCACTTAGAACAAACACATTGAGAGGACAATGAGGGTGCTATTGGTAAAAGAAGGGCTCAGAGATACTGAACTGTCCTGAACAAGAACCCGCTGTGAGGTGAGACAGTATGCTTCTAATTCTCTGGGCTGGTTGACTGAGTGGAGAAGGTGCAGATAGTACATTCTTTCTTCAAGTTAGTTAACACCATTGCCCACACCAGGGTGGTAAGAACAGAACTTGTTTCTCTCCAAAATTATGCCTATTGCTCAGGGGCACTTATGTTGAAGTCATTCTGACAATTTTACAATGCTCTAATTGAACTGCCTGGGCACAGAAGGATTGCTTTTTGCAAAAGAAAAATAGCTGGGAGAATTACAAAAATGGCATATCAGAAAAAGTGCAACATATTCTTGGGCTTTTGAAATGTCAGATTTCTGGGCACCAATTTATCTGACTTTTACATTACAGCACTACAAACAGTCAGAAACTCTTTTTGTCCGTTTTTCACAATAAAAATACATTTCTAAGTGTTATTTTAGCTCAATAATGATTGTACAGATCTATTTATTTTGCATTTATGTGAGTGTATGTTGGGAAGGGGGTGGTTCCCTAAGTAATACTTTGCCTTTCGCGATGTTGGGCAACAGAGGAGAATGCATTATATTAATCAGATTGGACCACTCGCTTAGTGAGAAGACTGTAATCTGAATTTTAGCATAATAAAAAGCATTCAAAGTCCACATGTAGAATTAAGCAGTCACTGAGTTCCTTCTATAAGAATATGTCACTGACATCATCTGTCCTACTCCAGAGTAACGGAGAAGGCTCAAGGCCAGAATTATAATCATGAAGAAATTTCTTTTGATTGTATTATGCCCAGAGAAGCAGCTTAAAAGGTGGCTTGGAAATGAAGAGGGGGTCTATCACTGCAGGAGAATAGTAGCCTCCTGTAGACTCCTTTATCAGCCATACTTCTCACACCAGGAGATGCATAAATAGCATCTTAAGAGTGAAATACTGACCAGCACAACTTTATGAAACATAGAGGGGGTATTGGCAGAAATTGTATTTTTGTCACCTACATTGCAAGTGTTGATATGAAGAGATTTTTCAAAATTACCTTTCTGCAACTAGCACTATATCCAGTGAGAGATGTGGGCAATATGCACCACAGGTTCTAATTGAAGGCACAATGTGAAGACGGCCTGCCACACAGCAGGTACTCAACAAGTACAAGTTGGGTGAAATCTGAGGTTTATTTAGGGCTTATCCATAGCATGCAATATGATAAAAGGTTTACACATTTAATCCTCCCAATAAATTTACTGACTACATATTATCATTATTACACTTATTTTAAAGGCAAGGAAAATAGGGCTTTGTAAAGCCAAGTAACTTGTTCAAGATTTCATAAATTTCATTTTGGAACCTGATTATGAACTAATGAAATCTCATTTCAGAGTTTGTAACCTTAACTACTATGTATTACAACCAATGAATGAATGGATGGATGGGTGAGTGGATGGATGGGTAGACTGACAGATGGAATAATGAAAATATTGTGATCATGTAGGGGAAGGAGTGGTAGGGGAAGGAGCGGAGAAGGCCATGGCACCCCACTCCAGTACTCTTGCCTGGAAAATCCCATGGATGGAGGAGCCTGGAAGGCTGCAGTCCATGGGGTACCTGAGGGTCAGACACAACTGAGCAACTTCACTTTCACTCTTCACTTTCCTGCACTGGAGAAGGAAATGGCAACCCACTCCAGTGTTCTTGCCTGGAGAATCCCAGGGATGGGGGAGCCTGGTGGGCTGCCATCTATGGGATCGCATAGAGTCGGACACGACAATTGACCTAGCAGCAGCAGCAGGGGAAGGAGTAAGCACATCTGACTAGCTAGAAAAGAAGGCTAAACAGAAGAAGTGATATTTGACCTCCGTCTTAAAGACAGATGCTTCCAGGTGGGGACAGGGAAATGGGTTTCCCAGGCTGGCAGGGGAGCATGAGCAAAGACACAGACATGCAAGTCTCCATGAATCTAGAGGATGACAGGTAGTCCTGCACAGCTAGTGCACAGGTCATCCAGGCCAACAGCCCAGAGAAGAGGCTGCTGATGGGTCTCTATGGTGTAAGAGTTGGAATGCTGGGTTCAGTTTGGGTTTTCTTCTGCAAGAAGTTGAAAACCTTCAAAGATATATATATATATATATATATTTGGGCTTCCCTGGTAGCTCAGACGGTAAAGCAATTCCCTACAATGAGGGAGACCTGGGTTCAATCCCTGGATTGGGAAGATCCCCTGGAGAAAGAAATGGCAACCCACTCCAGTATTCATGCCTGGAAAATCCCATGGACCAAGAAGCCTGGTGGGCTACAGTCCATCAGGTCGCAAAGAGTCGGACACGACTGAGTGACTTCACTTCACTTCACTTCATATATATATTTAATGATGGATAACATTTATCAAGGACTTAACTATCTGAGCCGTGAAGTGTTAAAATCCTCACACTTGCCTAATGTATAGTCTAGAACTATTTGTATCTGTATTTGGACCCAAGCAGTCTCCATAACTACAGAGCTAAACAGAGCAAGAGAGACACGATTTTATCTGAGTTTAAGGAGACAGACAAAGCAGCAGTGTGGATGAGCATGAAACGTAAGATAGGGAAACTAATTAGGAGGCTGTTCGTGTTTAGACAAGACAGCCTGGAGAAATGAGCTAAAGCAGGGCTCCTTGGCACTTTAACATTTTGGGCTGGATAAGTCCTTGCTGTGGGAGCCTGTCTCAAATATTGTAGAATGTTTTGCAATGTCCCTAGCCTCTACCCAATAGATGCGCTGTAGTATCCCCCTTCAAGGTGCGACAAAAATGTCTCACCAGAGGGCAGACTGTCTCTATTGAGAAACAATGAGTTAAGGTATTCTGGGGGGATTGGAAAATAGGAGATATTTCAGAAATAAGATTAAAAGGACCAAGTAATCAAAAGGTGAAAAGTGGAAATGTGTAACATAGTCTTGGTCATAGTCAAGGCAGTGATAGACCCTGGATTCAGCTGAGGATCTAAATTAGGCAGTGAGTAAAGTAAAAGTCATTCAGCCATGTCCAGCTCTTTGCCACCCCATGGACTGTAAAGTCCATGAAATTCTCCAGGCCAGAATACTGGAGTGGGTGGCCTTTTCTTTCTCCAGGGGATCTTCCCAACCCAGGAATAGAATCCAGGTCTCCCACATTGCAGGCAGATTCTTTACAAACTGAGGCACCAGGAAAGCCCAGGTTCAAAACCCAGTTCTGTCGTTTACCATTGAGTGAACTGGAGAAAATTACACACTGCAGGTCTTAAAAAGAAGATCCTAATAGTGTTTCTCTCCAAAAGTTGTGAAAGTTTAAACAGAACCCACTTCAGTACTCTTGCCTGGAAAATCCCATGAACAGAGGAGTGGTAGGCTACAGTCCATGGGGTCACAAAGAGTGGGACATGACTGAGCTACTTCACTTTCACCATGAGTCAAGTGCTTTGCAGAGTTTCTGGCACTTAGTAATTGCTCAATATATGGTATTACCAGCAGATAAGGGAAACACAGGGTAACTTCTTCAACCTCAGATTGTGGAATTCATGGTTTGAGGGTTTTTAGTGAGTGGACACTGTGAACTCTGTAAGCAATTATCTACTCAGTAGAATATCTCTCCTAACTCATTAAAGTTAAGTTGAAGAAAAGAATATGTAACTGAATTTGGGTTTATATCATTTGTTTGGTGTATGTATATAAGTGTGTGTACTTCTGGGTTTCTAGGTATACTTGTGCATGTACACATATACATACACAAATTAACTTTTTGGAATTACACTAAAACATTAACCCTAATTATACTGGATGTTAGATGATGAGTGAATTTAACTTTTATCTCTATTATTTCTATTATCCTTTTTATTTTTTTCTATAATGAATAAGTATGATTTTTATAAATAAGGAACGGAAGTAAATGTTCTAAAATACCTTCCTTTAAAATGTACAGATTGAAATCCGACTGTGTGTCAGCTATTGCACTAGAAACTAAGGACACAATAATGAGAACTCCGACCCTCATCCTACACCACACATACATACACACACCAGGGAACAACAAAAGCAACAAAAGACACCTTAAACCACATGTTCATGTACCGGAAGGCTGGAACTTGGAAAAATCAAGGTTAAATGTAACTGTGCTACTCCAGAAGCAACAAAAATGACGGGCTTCTGTGACATCATCCTAATCATGTTTTTTAAGTCTGACAGAAGATCCAAAAGAATTTTCCAATTCTCCTACTTTGCAAGGGTTCAGTAGGAAACTCCACTGTTCCCTCCTTTTTAAGATCTTGCTTCCCCTTATTTAGTAATTCCTGTCCTGAGGGAATATAATACAGTTTTGCAATGTCGAAATCAACCTTGAGTCTAATTAGTAGGGATAGCTCCCCTGGAAACTACGATTCTTCACAGGGAGACTTGTTTCAGTAACAAAGGCTTTCCTCAGACAGTATATAGGGGTTTTCTATTTCAAAGTACAAATCCTTTCCTTCCTGCACATTCAGGGAAATTTAGAACAGTATGTATGTTTCTGAGCGCCCATAGATTTACAAGAACAATTTGGGCCTCTGGAAAACTCTGCAACATCCTGACTGTGTGTGTCAGTGAGATGGATATGCCTGCCTTCAACTCACTGTAACAAGGAGATTCTGGCTCAGAATTGTCACTCTCAGTTTCAACTGGTATCTGTGTGAAGAGTAATAGAAATGATCAATTAAGGATGCTCACTCTACCTTCCACATCCTTTTTAATTAAGTACCTGCTGAAATGATGGACTTTACACAGATGACAGTTTTAGGCATTCTGTGTCTGCCCCCTGTCATTCATTCTCACTGCATTTCTGGAATTAGGATTCACGTTCTGTCATCTTGAATATTTTAATACTTTACTGATCTCGAACGTGTTTAGCCATGGGAGGACAGCAGTAAAATAAAATTTTATAGCCAACAAAGTCCTTTATACCTAAAGTTTATTGCACATTTTATATTTTGTTTAACAACACATGGCTCCTTGAGAATCTAAAATAAACATAGCTTCTTCAAGTCACAGTGGGCTTGTGCTGTTTCATTTCTTGTTAAGAGTTGATTCCATCATTGGGATAGAAAGAATTCCTCATCATTGGCCATAGAGGCTCCAATTCTATCAGGCAGGTGCTTCTTTCTCTAACAGTATTAAGACAACCTTAAAGTTCCTTGTGTTAGAAAAATGTCCCCCTTTTTTTACTTTGCTCTCAAAATACAGCTATCCAAAGTGACCTTTTCCCATGGACTCCCTAGATTATATTCTGTTTTAACCAGTAAGTCAGGGATCAATCAATTGAGAAGATGTGAAGGAGTCCATTGACTCCTAAAGTAGTTGATATTTTCCAGCAACAATTTTTCTCACTGTTTGGCTAGGGCCTGTAAAATTTTATGATAATGACAAAACTACTGTTTTGTGTAGTGATGGTTTCTTATAGTAATTAACACTATCTTATTTTTGTTCTTTGGTTTGCAAAGTTGGCGTGGTAGACCAAGAAGCGAATAAAGAATTGTAATACCATGCAGGACTTAAGAGTAGCTTCTGTTGTTCCCTGATTGAGCCAAATAACTGGTTTGAGGGATTTTTCAATTGTTGTTTATGTTGTTGTGTATAGGAATTTAAAACAAACCAAAAACTTCTGGTTTTTCCATAAGACAAACTGCAGAGAGAACTGGCATCCCAGAAGAGTAAAATGTAAGGAAAATATCATTGAACTAGCTTCATAGCTTCAGTTCCCAGTTCTGATACTATTATTCAGGGGTGGCGGGGGAGGGAGCAAATTATTTTGTTGCTCCATGAGTTTAAAAACTGAGTTTTAAAAAATGGGTTAGATTCATTTCTTGAATGAACTCCAATTTTCTGTAGTTCTAAATAAAATACACTAAACCTGTTGATACCATTTATGTCATTGTCAAAATTTCATCGTTCATTCACTCATTTGTATCTCCTACCAAGACTTATTAAACAACAAACATTCATTGAGAACCCAAATATCTTGAACTTGTCTTTTCCTCTAACACTTCCAAACAGGGCATACTACAAGACAGGATATTTTGGGGACAAAGAGTTAAAAAGAATGGTAACTGGCATACAGAAATAAACCGCTGATCTCCTTGGTCTTACTGAGCTCTTGACCTATTTTCCTGCCTGAATGGCCAGGAAGAAATTTCAAAAGGCTTTAACCCTCCTCAAACTCAGAAACAGAATCTAAAAATATAAATGCCCTATAGAAGTTCCTTACCACCTCTTTTTATCTTCAAAGATGAGATCACTGGGCCTGCAAATGAGAGTGGTGTTGGGGGAGGTGGTCAACATTTCTGGATGCTGACTTCAGATTTTCAGGACTCTTGGGCCTTTGCCATCAGATGCTGAGTTTCTACAAGGCCATATTAAGAACTGAAACATACCAGAAAGAGTGGAGGTTAGTCCTTGGATTTTTTAATGACTTGTTTCCCCTGATATCCTTGTGGTCAGGAAGTTCACTGTACTGTCTACGTTTTTTGGCTTCAATTTAAAGTATGTTTTCTAGTCTGTCTTTTACTGAGCTGGAAATAATGCATCCTATGCCCCTTTGAACAGTCCTTCTTACTGCTGAATATGATTGTTAAGGTGCCCTTCAACTATCATTACTGTAAGCCATGTATCCTTTGCGATAAACATAATTAAAAACTGCTCCAGGGTCTTCTTAAAGTTACGTGAGATTTTAACATTTTTATGCCTGGTGTGGGTGATGTTTAAAAAACAGTACTGGGATGGGAAAGCAGGAGGGATATCAAAAGATACCCTCCATCTTTAACGCTCCCTTGATGGAAATGACAGCCTTATTTGTTTTGTTAACCAGTGCATAATTAAAAGTCAATATTCAAGATCATAATAAAAATCTGTATAACTATTCATGTTGTGAGACTGAGGCTTGGAAGGAAAATCCATTAAAACACAGCCATGTGTAATTTACAAGAAATCAGTAATAAACTGTTTGCTCTCGACATTATCTGCAAAATGGTCTGTATATTATGGGAGTAAATCCATATAACTTGGAGGCTGTAGATAAACATCCATAGGCAAAGTTCACATTGAGGTTATCTGCCTTATGCTCTGAACTGGGGAGTGCTATTTAAAGGAGATAAATTGTGGTTTACTTCTCCAGGTCTCAAGTACACTGTGCAGAAATGAGTTTAGTTCCTGAGAGGGTATCTGTCATATCCAAATAGGAAAAGAATGCCATTGCAGGGTTGTACCCATTGCAGAAAGAATATAACTTTTGTCCTCAGTGGGAAACAGAAGGAAGCTTCTTAACACTTAAAAGTCCTGAACGAACCTTCTGTTCATACAAAAACGGGAGACATTTGATACTTTGCAAAACACTGATTCATTGGGCAATAGAGTGATGTCTTATTTTAAGTCATCAGTGAATTCAGTGCTCAAGTATGTGAAACTTTCATGAAGCTAGACCTTGGATTCTGAAGTAAGAATAATTCTTTATGCATAGGAGAAAACCTAATAGCAATAGGAAGAAGTACTGAAACACCATAGCAGAAAAGTTTTCATGACAGAACAGATAGCTTTCAAGGTAAGAAAATGGGCACTGGCTTTGGATAATATTTGGTTCCCTGGCATTTACTAAGGATTGTTGCTTCTTGCCATTTAAATTAAACTCTAAGGTTAGGGAGAGGCAGCGGGTCTCTCTTTTTCCCTTTGTTTCCTTTCCCACCTCTCTGTCACCTCTCTCCAGCAGCAGAGGTGACTTCAGATCTTATCTGGTGATGCCTACTAACATTTATTTACAGTAAAGACCCAGTTTTAGAACCCCAGGCTTTGCTTTTGATGCGGAAATGGAAATTCTGAAATTTATAAACCTCCTTTCTCTCCTAGTACACTTGATCTTGAGGAATTATTGTCCTCTGGGAGGGGGGCAGTGGTTCTCAACATCAGCAGCATCAGTGTCACCTGGGAAATTATCAGAAATGCAATTCTTGGGTCCCACCCCAGATCTTCTGAATCAGAAACTCTGGATGAGATTTTCGAATGAGGCCCAGCAATCTATCACTTAGCAAACACTCCAGGTGATTCTGATGCTCGCTAAAATTGAAGAATCAGTGCTGTAGGGAGTCCAGGATATTCTCTCTGAGGCTCAGAGTCCAACAATGATTTCTTTGTCCTGAGTGATAACTGTCTTTTCCCTTAAGCCAATGAATGCTATGGATTCCATTGATGGGGAATCACAGAGTAATACAATTCACTTAAATAAAAAATGGACTTATTCTATATCTCAGAAACATTAACCCCTTTACACAGGTCCTATTTTCTGTCCTGAAAAAGAACTTTTGTAAGTCTATTTAGGTTCCCATTTTCAGTAGGATTTCTTATTCTCACAAACCTATGTCTCATTCTCCTCATTGCTTTCAGAAAACAGAGGCATTCCAAAGTCATCTGAAGCTCTAGACCAATTTCATATTAGTCTAATCAGAAAATAATATATTGTATACTACAGTGAAGATAAAATCGGTATTCTGACAACATAAATCTATAAACTGGGCCTCAGTGAATTCATGAACTAGAACCATGTTAGTAAATAATTGTGGTGAGGACCTCAAGACTTAGAACTGCTTCCAAATCATGAAAAAACAAATACATCAAGCCAAGTTGACTCTGCACTCAAGTAATAAGTGTATTCCATTATCCTCTCCAGATTTAATACTTCATCTCCATGGGTGTAGACCAGTTCAACACAACTGATCTTGATTGAGCTTACTGGCAACAGCGTCCACATTCTGACTCTGCGAAATCCCTCATTCCCTTTTCAAACCTGAAAACAGGACTTGGGGACAGAGGCCATGGATAACACGAGGAGAAGGTTCTTGTAGCAAAGTGAACAGGGAAAAGACCGCTAAGGTCCTGGTTCCAGACTATGCCCAGGGCACTGCAACAAACATCAGAGTGCTACAGGGGATTTTAAAGTTCAAAGAGAAACACAGCGATATTCCAGATCCATCCACACTGCAGGAATTACTAGCTTGCAGTATTCCACAGCTTCAACATTACCTCCAGCTCCTTTGAGGACACCCTACCTTCTCAAAGTTGTATGTTTAGAGGTTTCTGTGATAAAAAGCTGTTATTGTTGTTCAGTTGTCAGTCATGTCCGACACTTTGCGACCTCAGGGACTGCAACATGCCAGGCACTAAAAATGGTAGTGCCCTGCAAAAATCACTGTGCAACTGGAAATAAGGATGTCAATGTTCAATCCGATGCCAAGGTTTGAAAAGCTGTGCAGTGCTCAACAAGCACACACATCCATCAGAAATCAACTGTGGTTATGAAAGAATGGAAAGAATATTTTTTTCATTCAAGTACATGTGTTTTTTTCAAATGGCTACTAAGTTGTTAGGACACAAATTCATTATCTATTTTAATCTACTTAACAAACAAAACTGTTAAGCATTTCTTTTGGCCTACAAGTATTACGAACCAAGAAAGTTTGTGAATCTCTGGGTCAGGGGATTCTTCTTATCTGGAACTACAAAGAGTTAAGATATTCACCTCAGAGGTGAAGGCAGAAATGGTAGGAGCCAAAGTCTGTCAGACAGAAACTTCCAGACAAGGTCAAGAATGTGGGACTGAAGCTGTCCTGAGTCCTCCCTTGGCCCACAGCTTATACTGCCAGCATGGCAACTGTTTCTCTCTGCCTTATATTATAATGTACTTCTACACATCAATTTCTTCCATTAGAATGTAAATTCAAGATCTTTCCTTATTTGTTTCTCTATTTTCCCAGCACAACATCACAAATGCTTTCTGAAAGATTATTTTGGAATTAAACAACTTTTCGATTCAGTTGAGGATATCCTTTCAGTCTAACTCTTTGGTTATTCTTGGATTTCTCAGATTTCAAGTGGATTCAACATCTGTGATGAGGCCTCATGATACTTCCCTGCACACTGGGGCTTGAGCAGATGTCAGAATTTAAGGTTTATGTAAGCTTGGGGCTTGGAAGCTGCCTGTCCCCATCTTTCAGAGTCTTGGACCTGTGTGTCTCAGTGAAGGAAAGGATGAATGAGTGGATGAAATCCTTGAAAGACTGAACTGTGTTTAACTTCATGGCCATTAGTCTTACAAGTCAGGAAATCAAAGGTAGCAGACAAGGGCAATCAGGACTGCTCTGCCCACACCCCTAGGAAGTTCTCTCTTGGGAATTATATTCTTTTAAAGGACTTCTCCAAAGCCATCAGCTCAAAGAGTCTGCCTATCTTAAGAGTCATTAACATCTTTTTATCTTTATGAAAATAAGATTTCCTGATAATTCCCTGGACATATGAACACTTTCTTAATCTCTCCTCTATACTCACCAGGAAGGATAGTGAGTTCTGTTTAGCATGGTCCTCTCTACATCATCTGTACACATAAACACGGTTGACCCAACTCTTATATGTATGATCATGTCTGCTCTGACTTTGCTCCAGGTAGATCCTTAGTTATTGAGTAGAGAAAGAAGACTAAATTTATCAAAATGGTTCCGTGTAATTAAAGTTCGTTGATGCATCTGCCAGATTGCTTAGCAGTGTGGGCTTGTGAATGGATTGTATTTCAATGGTCCATTTGTAAACCAGTTATGTGGAACATGAAATTCATTTTTCCATTAAAAAGATATTTATAAAAGGTAGTTACTTTTCCAGCTTAGCCCCCAAACTTATTGATCCTGTAATTTTGCTAGAATAACATATATTCACAAGGATGTTCATACAGTCTTGGTGTTTATTGTTAAATAAAGAAGTAAAATTAAATAATAAATTTCTACTTTTAAATGTCTCTTGAAGGCTCATATTTCAACAAATACAGCTTTAAATAAAATGGATGAGACAAATGAAAACTTTTAGAAAGATTCTGAAACAAATTTTGTGAAAAATCTGAACCTGTAGAATCCCATCCCGGCAACAGCAGTACTTAACCCAGCAACAGCAGTAATGATAGCCTTGGCATTCATGGGAATAATTCTCCCCAGACCTCATTCTCTACATTACCACCTCCTCCATAGGTAACAGATACATGTCAATCTATCCTCCTGGCATCCCTTCCCCCTTCATCGGGTGATAGCATCTCAATATTCTTTCAGAAGAAAAAATTCTACACTCTCAGTTTATGAAGTTTACCGACTCCATCTCTGAAGTTAAGAAGCATGCAGGGAATTCAGCCCTGGGTTAGCTAATCAGAGCATTTCGGCCTTCACCTAACTGACTGGTCCAGAGATGAGCACGTGATCTTAGCAGTTCTAGTCAGGACCAAGGTGCATGATTTTACTCAGACTCTAAGGAAAAAACCCTTCATTCCCCTAGAGTTTCTAAGCTTGTAAGAGGCAAGTCTGATGCTGCTTATAAGACAACAACAAAAAGCAACCACTGAGCCTACTTGGAAATTAAGCCAACACAGGAAGGTAGAGCCAAGGAACATAGAAAATTAAATTTCTGACTACACATTTTAAACACCTGTGTCTCAAGTGTGTTCCTTAAATGCATGAGCCAATGATTTGTCCTTTATATTTCAGGCATTTTTAGTTGGCTTTTGGTCACTTTCAATCAAAAGAGCTGATTTATTTTACAACAAATGTCAACTTATAGTTTATGTTTTAGAATACTTCTGTGAGGATACCAAAGAAGACCCACACAAGCTGTCTCCACATTCTGATACCATGTGGGCTGGTTCCAGAGATTTCCAAAATCTGAATTAGATGTCACTGATTATTTTATTCATGTTTCTTGATTTGGGTCTATTCCTACCATTGATCACCCATTGTTAAGTTCAGTTAAGTTCAGTTGCTCAGTCACACCCAACTCTTTGTGACCCCATGGACTGCACCGTGCCAGGCCTACCTGTCCATCACCAACTCCCAGAGTTTACTCAAGCTCGTGTCCATTGAGTTGGTGATGCCATCCAACCATCTCATCCTCTGTCGTCCCCCTTTCCCACCTTCAGTCTTTCCCAGCATCAGGGTCTTTTCCAATGAGTCCGTTTTTCACACCAGGTGGCCAAAGTATTGGAGTTTCATCTTCAGCATCAGTCCTTCCAATGCATATTCAGGACTTATTTCCTTTAGGATGGACTGGTTGGATCTCCTTTCAGTCCAGAGGACTCTCAAGAGCCTTCTCCACACTACAGTTCAAAAGCATCAATTCTTCGGCGCTCAGCTTTCTTTATAGTCCAACTCTCACATCCATACATGACTACTGGAAAAACCATAGCCTTAACTAGACGGACCTTTGTTGGCAAAAGTAATTTCTCTGCTTGTTAATATGCTGTCTAGGTTAGTCAAAGCTTTCCTTTCAAGGAGCAAGTGTCTTTTAATTTCATGGCTTAGGTCACCATCTGCAGTGATGTTCGAGCCCAAGAAAATAGTCTGCCACTGTTTCTATTGTTTTCCCATCTACTTGCAATGAAGTGATGGGACCAGATGCCATGATCTTAGTTTTCTGAATGTGGAGTTTTAAGCCAGCTTTTTCACTCTCCTCTTCCACCTTCATCAAGAGGCTCTTTAGTTCTTCCTCACTTTCTGCCATAAGGGTGGTGTCATATGCATATCTGAGGTTATTGATATTTCTCCCAGCAATCTTGATTCCAGCTTGTGCTTCATCTAGCCCAGTGTTTCTCATGATATACTCTCCCTATAAATTAAATAAGCAGGGTGACAAATACAGCCTTGAAGTACTCCTTTTCTTATTTGGAACCAGTCTGTTGTTCCATCCCCAGTTCTAACTGCTGCTTCCTGACCTACATACAGATTTCTCAGGAGGCAGGTCAGGTGGTCTGATATTCCCATCTCTTTAAGAATTTTCCAGAGTTTGTTGTGGTCCACACAGTCAGAGGCTTTGACATAGTCAATAAAGCAGAGGTAGACATTTTTTTGGAATTCTCTTGCTTTATCGATGCTCCAACGGATGTTGGCAATTTGATCTCTGGTTCCTATGCCCATTGTTAGTAATGTTTTATTCTTTCCTCCTCTGTTCCCAGGAAGATTATAGAAATGTAACAAAAAGAGGAAGAAGAAATCATAGAAATATAATAAGAATTTTTCTTTGGTTAGAGAACTGGAGTTCTTCTCTCTTTTCACTGTCAATATGCATATCTTGACAAAACCACTTTAATCTCCCCAGGTCTTTGTTCCCATATTAATTTAAGAAGAGAATGTGATTTTGAGATTTCTAAAAGTAACTGAAGTTGTAAGGGAAACGAATTGTGACCAGAGTTAAAATGAAGGCATGGGCAATCCTGCTCTTGCACATATATCCAGAAAAGACAAAGACTCTAGTTTGAAAAGATACATACACCTCAGTGTTCATAGCGGCACTATTTACAAAGCCAAGACATGGAATCAAGCTAAACGGCCATCAACAGATGAATGTGCATGCATGTGTGCTTAGTCACTCAGTCGTGTCCAACTCTTTGTGACCCCATGGACTGCATCCTGCCAGGTTCCTCTGTCCATGGGATTCTCCAGAAAAGATATTGGAGTGGGTTGCCATTCCCTTCTCCAGGGGATCATCACAACCCAGAGATTGAACCCAGGCCTCCCACACTGCAGGAAGATTTTTTCCATCTGAATATACATATCTATATATATATACATAGACACTTGGAATATTATTTAACTATAAAGAAGAATGAAATAATTTGCAGGAACATGGATGAACCTGGAGATTACCATACTAAGTGAAGTAAGACATATAGAGAAAAATAAATGTCATATGCTATCACTTACAAGTGGAATCTAAAAAAAGTAATACAAATGAAATTATTTACCAAACAGAAGTAGACACAACTCCTAGAGGAGAACATAGGCAAAACACTCTCTGACATACATCACAGCAGGATCCTCTATGACCCACCTCCCAGAATATTGGAAATAAAAGCAAAAATAAACAAATGGGACCTAATCAACCCTAAAAGCTTCTGCACATCAAAGGAAACTATAAGCAAGGTGAAAAGACAGCCTTCAGAATGGGAGAAAATAATAGCAAATGAAGCAACTGACAAACAACTAATCTCAAAAATATACAAGCAACTCCTACAGCTCAACTCCAGAAAAATAAATGACCCAATCAAAAAATGGGCCAAAGAACTAAATAGACATTTCTCCAAAGAAGACATACAGATGGCTAACAAACACATGAAAAGATGCTCAACATCACTTATTATCAGAGAAATGCAAATCAAAACCACTATGAGGTACCATTTCACACCAGTCAGAATGGCTGCGATCCAAAAGTCTACAAATAATAAATGCTGGAGAGGGTGTGGAGAAAAGGGAACCCTCTTATACTGTTGGTGGGAATGCAAACTGGTACAGCCATTATAGAGAACAGTGTGGAGATTCCTTAAAAAACTGGAAATAGAACTGCCTTATGATCCAGCAATCCCACTGCTGGGCATACACACTGAGGAAACCAGAAGGGAAAGAGACATGTGTACCCCAATGTTCATCGCAGCACTGTTTATAATAGCCAGGACATGGAAGCAACCTAGATGTCCATCAGCAGATGAATGGATAAGAAAGCTTTGGTACATATACACAATGGAGTATTACTCAGCCATTAAAAAGAATACATTTGAATCAGTTCTAATGAGGTGGATGAAACTGGAGCCTATTATACAGAGTGAAGTAAGCCAGAAGGAAACACATCAATAGAGTATACTAACGCATATATATGGAATTTAGAAAGATGGTAACAATAACCTGGTGTACGAGACAGCAAAAGAGACACTGATGTATAGAACAGTCTTATGGACTCTGTGGGAGAGGGAGAGGATGGGAAGATTTGGGAGAATGACATTGAAACATGTAAAATATCATGTAAGAAACGAGTTGCCAGTCCAGGTTCGATGCACGCTACTGGATGCTTGGGCTAGTGCACTGGGACGACCCAGAGGGATGGTATGGGGAGGGAGGAGGGAGGAGGGTTCAGGATGGGGAACACATGTATACCTGTGGCGGATTCATTTTGATATTTGGCAAAACTAATACAATTATGTAAAGTTTAAAAATAAAAAAAAAAAAAAAAAAAGAAGTAGACTCACAGACATAGAAAACAAAAGGATGGTTACCAAAGGGGAAAGGGGGGATAAACTAGGAGTTTGCGATTAACAAACACACACTGCTGCTGCTGCTGCTAAGTCGCTTCAGTCGTGTCCGAGTCTGTGCGACCCCATAGACGGCAGCCCACAAGGCTCCTCCGTCCCTGGGATTCTCCAGGCAAGAACACTGGAGTGGGTTGCCATTTCCTTCTCCAATGCATGAAAGTGAACAAATAGAGTGAAGTCGCTTAGTCGTGTCCGACTCCTAGCGACCCCATGGACTGCAGCCCACCAGGCCCCTACGTCCATGGGATTTTCCAGGCAAGAGTACTGGAGTGGGGTGCCATTGCCTTCTCCGAAATACACACTACGAGATATGAAGTAGATAAACAAGAAGGACCTACTGTTGAACAGGAAACTTTATTTAATATCTTACAATAATCTGTAAGGGCAAAGATTACACTTTGCTGTATACCTGAAATTAACATTACATTGTAAATCAACTATACTTTTCAAAAATTTCACTTTAAAGAGGTAGATTTTATAGTACGTAAAATCTATCTCAATAGCCAATTAAAAAAACCTGGGAACCAGTAAGAAAGTGATTTCCTGAGATGAACCGAGCTGAGACCAGTGAAGGATGGGAAAACTGGGTATTCTCTGGACACAATCCCATGAAAGGTAAGACAGTGCTTGGGAAGAAACACTGAATCAAATGATTCCCCATGGGACTCCACGAAGCGGACCATCAGTCTTCCAAGCACAAGGCACTGCAGATTAAAACTGCTCCATAGACAAATGACTGTAAGTTTCTCTTCCATGAATGCATCTAAGCAGACTACGCTTAATATATCTGGTCATTTATACCACCCCTATAGTAAAACTCAGATAAAATAACACTTAACTTTTTATAATAGGGAGGTGAGAGGGGAGGAGAGATATTTTATGACAGAAGACTTTTATTCCTCTGAAATGAATATAATCCTGGTTAAAAATGAGCAAGGCTTTTTAACTTATTGGAGTAATTAGTTGACATTTGATTATAAAATAAGACAATTTTACAGTGCTGATTTCTGCCCTTTCTACAACATTAATGTCCAGAGAAAGGTTTTAACTCCAAACAGAGTGGGTTACTGGCAGTATGCTAACAAGATGCTCAAGATTTAAAAAACAAAACAAACAAACAAAAAAACGTCATAATATGCACAAATTTAAATGCAGCTGTAAAAGGTCAGCCCTGAATTGTATATACAATATATTTGTCAACATTTCCTTTTGGGAGACTGTGATGCTAACTTTATTACCAGAGGCTGCTTGACACCTGTTCTAGGGTGTTCTCTTGACTCAGGCAACAAACAAATGAAAAGAAACCTTGTGTTTGATTTCTCTAATCTAGAGAAGCCAAGATGCACATTATAATGAATTAAAAAGCATTAGCCATTAAAATGACAGAGTTTGAGGGACTTTCATGTCAGGGAAGATGGAATAAACATACTTTTTCCTATTCCTTGTGTCAAGTACAACTAAAGACTCTGGGCATTACATATGACAGAAACATACAGAGATTGGAAAAAGTAGAAAAGGAAGACAAATGATCTGGGGGCTTTGGAAGTCAAGGAGCAACACAGTGGCAAGTTCCCTGGGTCTGTATGCACTCATTTCACATGCTAGAGAGGTAATGCTCAAAATCCATCAAGCTAGGCTTCAAAGGTACATGAACTGAGAACTTCCAGATGTACAAGTTGGATTTAGAAAAGACAGAGGAACCAGAGATCAAATTGCCAACATCTGTGGATCATATAAAAAACAAAAGAATTCCAGAAAAACATCTGCTTCATCAACTGCATTAAAGCCTCTGACTGTGTAGATCACAACAAACTGTGGAAAATTCTGAAAGAGATGGGAATACCAGACCACCTGACCTGCCTCATGAGAAACCTGTATGGAGGTCAAGAAGCAATAGTTAGAACCGGACATGGAACAACAGACTGGTTCAAAACTGGGAAAGGGGTACGTCAAGGCTGTATATTGTCACCCTGCTTATTTAACTTCTATGCAGAGTACATCATGTGAAATGCTGGGCTGAATGAAGTATAAGCTGGAATCAAGGTTGCTGGGAGAAATACCAATAACCTCAGATATGCAGATGACACCACCCTTATGGCAGAAAGTAAGGAAGAACTAAAGAGCCTCTTGATGAAGGTGAAAGAGGAGAGTGAAAAAGCTGGCTTAAAACGCCACATTCAAAAAATGAAGATTATGGCATCCAGTCCATCACTTCATGGCAGATAGATGGGGAAACAATGGAAACAGTGACAGACTTTATTTTCTTGGACTCCAAAATCACTGCAGATGGTGACAGCAGCCATGAAATTAAAAGACACTTGCTCCTTGGATGAAAAGCTATGACAAACCTAGACAGCATATTAAAAAAGCAGACACATTACTTTGATGACAAAGGCCCATATAGCCAAAGCTATAGTTTTTCCTGATGCAAAAAGCTCACTCATTGGAAAAGACCCTGATGCTGGGAAAGATTGAAGGCAGGAAGAGAAGGGGACAACAGAGGACAAACTGGTTGGATGGAATCACTGACTCCATGGACATGAGTTTGAGCAAGCTCTGGGAGTTGGTGATGGACAGGGAAGCCTGGCATGCTGCAGTCCATGGGGTCACAAAGAGTCCAACACAACTGAGCAACTGAACTGATAAACCTATAGATTCAAAAACTCAAGCAAATTCCAAAGAGTATAATTTTTTCTTTAATCCACAGCAAGTGTATTTATCTGCTGAGGCTACTGTTACAGAATATCACACACTGGGTGACTTGAATTACAAAACTTAATTTTGTCACAGTTCTGCATGTTAGAATTCTAAGATCAAAGTGCTGGCAGAATGATTTTCTGGTGAATACTTCCTTCTTGGCTTGTACAACAGCTGTCTTCTTAGTATGTCTTCTCATGACTTTCCTCTGTATGTGCATGGCAGAGGGGTATAGATGAGAGAAGGGAAGAGAAAGAGAGGAAAAGAGAGGGAGAGAGAGATCTCAAGTCTCTTTCTCTTCTTATAACAATACAAGCTTTATCAGATTAGCACCTCACACTGTAATCTCAATTGACATATAATACCTCCTAAAAGGAGTGAATATATGAACTGACTGGTTCAAAATTGGGAAAGGAGCATGACAAGGCTGTCACCCTGCTTATTTAACATCTATGCAGAGTACATCATGTGAAATGCCATGCTGGATGGATCACAAGCTCGAATCAAGATTACAGGAGAAATATCAACAATCTCAGATACGTAGATGATATCACTCTCATGGCAGAACGTGAAGAGGAACTAAGAAGCCTGCGATGAAGGTGAAAGAGGAGAGTAGAAAAGCTGCCCTAAAACTCAACGTTCAAAAACCTAAGATCATGGCATCTAGTCCCATCACTTCATAGAAAATAGATGAGGAAAAAGTATAAGCAGTGACAGATTTTATTTTCTTGGGCTCCAAAATCACTGCATTGACTGCAGCCATGAAATTAAAAGATGTTTGCTCCTTGGGAGAAAAGCCGTGACAAACATAGACAGCGTATTATAAAGCAAAGGCGTCACTTTGCCAAGAAGGATCCGTCTAGTCAAAGCTATGGTTTTTCCAGTAGTCATGCATGGATGTGAGAGTTGGACCATAAAGAAGGCTGAGTGCTGAAGAATTGTGGTGATAGGGAAGACTCTTGAGAGTCCCTTCGACATCAAGGGGATAAAACCAATCAATCCTAAAGGAAATCAACTCTGAATATTCATTGAAAGGACTGATGACGAAGCTGAAGCTCCAATATTTTGGTCACCTGATGTGAAGAGCCAACTCATTGGAAAAGACCCTGATGCTGAGAAAGACGGAAGGCAAAAGGAGAAGAGGGAAGCAGATGAGATGATTTTCACTGACTCAAGAGACATGAATTTGAGCAAACTCCAGGAGATAATGAAGGACAGGGAAGCCTGGTGTGCTTCAGTCCATGAGGTTGCCAGGAGTCAGACACAACTTAGCCACTGAACAACAACCTCCTTAAAGACCATATCATGAAATATGGTAACACTGTGGGTTAGAGTTTAAACATACAAATTTGGGGGCAACATTTCATTCTGTAGCACCAAGAAACATCCATCACAACAAAACTTCTGAAAATTACAGACAAAAAATTCCTCAAGACAGAAACAGAGTAATGATACTATAAGGAAAACAGTTTGGATGATAATGGATTTCTCATCAGCAGCAATGGAGCTCAGGAAGCATTCCAACACCATTAATTGATTTAAAGAGAAAAGAAACCACAGTAATATTCCCCTAAGGAATGGGGGAACTGAGCTGATATCACATCCCAGAGGCTGAGCAGCCTTGGTTCCCAAGGCAGGACTGGGGTGGACCTGAGAGGGAAGGACAGTACCTGCCAGTAAATTAGCCCCCTTTGGACCTGGAGGGTCTGGTCCCCTGTGGATGGAACCCCAATCTCTAGATACAGGCAGGCTCTCCAACAGCTCAACTAAACTTAGTGCTTTCAAAGGTCAGTGGACTCTCAGGGCTGGAAGAGCTTTGAAAAGTCCCCTGCTCTTCAAGTCTCCTCTTGGTGGGGTTCCCCGTGGCAGGCTCCTTCCTGGGAGTCACCTCTCCTAAGTATGACGGCACCCTCAACATAGTGGTCTCGGCTAAATGCTTGGAATTTGTCTGGGGAGTGAAGGGTAAAGGAAACGAAGTATGAGACATGAACCCGGGGCTGTTTCTTCTAGCATATTCCACCTTAATCTACAACCCAGTAACAGGACTTTAGCTTTCCTTGTCCAAGCAACCTGAGTGGGGCATCAAGAAATGCTGCCGCCTTGTGGACGTTTTCTGTAACAACTTTCAAACTGGTGTTTCTGAGCACTTCATTATTTCTAAGGCCAGCAGGTCAGTAAACCACACCTGCCCTCAAGAAATGTCCTGGAGTAGGTAATTGGAAAACAGTTCCAAGCAGGGAAGACCTTCAAGAAGCCAATTTCAAGAGGTAAATTAAATGCACACTGTTTTGCTTTGTTTTGTTTTGTTTTTTAAGTCCATGAAAAATGCTCCACATAGCTCATTATTGCTATGCTAAGTCACTTCAGTCGTGTCCGACTCTGTGCAACCCCATAGATGGCAGCCCACCAGGCTCCCCCATCCCTGGGATTCTCCAGGCAAGAACACTGGAGTGGGCTGCCATTTCCTTCTCCAATGCATGAAAGTGAAAAGTGAAAGTGAAGTCACTCAGTCGTGTCTGACTCTTAGCGACCCCATGGACTGCAGCCTAACAGGCTCCTCCGTCCATGGGATTTTCCAAGCAAGAGTACTGGAGTGGGGTGCCATTGCCTTCTCTGAGCTCATTATTAGAGAAATGCAAATCAAAACTCCAACAAGGTAGCATCTGAAATGAGTCAGAATGGCCAGCATCAAGAAGTCCACAAACAGTAAATGCGAGGGAGTGCATGGAGAAAAGGGAACGCTCTTAGCTATTTTTGCAAATATAAAATGGTAACATCCATGATGGAAAAGAGGTTCATTTAAAAAACTAAAAATAGAGCTACTGCATGATCCAGCAATCCCACTCCCAGGCCTATATGCCAAGAAAAAATATAATTCAAAAAGACACATGCACCCCCAATGTTCACTGCAGCACTACTGAAATAGCCAAGACATGGAAGCAAGCAAAATGCCCATTGATGGATGGATAAAGAAGGTGTGGTACATCTTCTTTATTTATACAATGGAATATAACTCAGCCATAAAAAAGAATGCAATTTCCACTCCCCTGGTGGCTCATCTGGTAAAGAATCCTCCCGCAACACAGGAGACCTGGGTTCCATCCCTGGGTTGGGAAGATCCCCTGGAGGAGGGCATGGCAACCCACTCCTGTATTCCTGCCTGGAGAATCCTCATGGACAGAGGAGCCTGGTGGGCTACTGTCCACGGGATCACAAAGAGTCAGACACGACTGAGAGACTAAGCACAGCCCACTGGTTACCCCAGGAATCCAAGAGGGGCGTTGAGAAGTGCTGCCACCCTGTGGACATTTCCTTGAACAACAACTTTCAAACCATTGCTTCTGATCATTTCATATTTCCAAGGCCTGAGGGGCTGTAAAGCCTATCTGCCCTTGAGAAATGTCCGTGGGTAGGTAATTGAAAAAATACTCAAAACAAGCAGACCATCAAGAAGCCAATCTCAACAGGTAAATTAAATGCACACCAGTTTTATATATATATATATATAATACATGAAAAGATGATCCACATGGCTCATTAACAGAGAAATGCAAATCAAAACTACAACGAGGTATCACTTTCCACCAGTCAGAATGGCTGTCATCAAAAATCTACAAACAATAAATGCAGGAGAGGGCATGGAGAAAAGGCAGCAGTCCTATGCATTGTTTTAGGGAGTGGAAATTGGTAACAGCCAAATGGAAACTAGTGTGGAGATTCCTTTTAAAAAACCTAAAAATAGAGCTACTACATGATGTGCCAATCCCACTCCTAGGCCTGTGTGAGGAGAAAAGGTATAATGTGAAAAGACACATGCACCCCAAATTTCCTGCACTCTTGACAATGGCAAAAGATGAAAGCAAGGAAAATATCCATTGACAGTTGGATGAATAAAGAAGATGTGGTACATATTTGCAATGGAGTATTACTCAGCAACTTAATACAAAAGAATGAAATAACACCTTTTCCAGCAATGTGGATGAACCTGGACATGATCATACTAAGTGAAAAACGTCAGACAGAGAAGGACAAATATCCAGTAATATCACTTATGCGTGGAATAAAAATGATGTAAATGAGCTCATTTACAAAACAAACAAACTTGCTGACTTAGAAAACAAACTTATGGTTTCCCAAGGGTTAAAGTGGGATGCAAGGAGGGATAAACTGGAGCTTGAGATTATCTTATACACTGTAATATATTTAAACTACACAATCAACAAGAACCTGCTGTATAGCACAGGGAACTCTACTCAATATTCTGTAATAAAGAATATGGGGAAAGAAGCTAAAAGAGAAGGAATATATAAATCACTGAGTCACTTTACTGTACACCTGACACTGACACACATCGGAAGTCAGTTATGCAGGTGTGCTCAGTCGCTCAGTTGTGTCCACCTGTTTGCAACCCCTTAGACTGCAGCCCGCTAGACGCCTCTGTCCATGGGATTCTCCAGGAAAGAATGCCAGCCTGGGCTGCCATTTCCTCTATCGGGATATCTTCCCAACCCAGGAATTTAACCTGCACTGGCAAGCAGATTCTTTACCACTGAGCCAGCTGGGAAGCCCCAAGTCAACTATACTCCAATATAAATTTTAAATTTTAATTTTAAAAAATATACTGGTGTGATATTGTACTATAGCTTTGTGATGTTTTACCATTGGAGGAAACTGCAGAAACAGTTCATTTAATTTCTTGCAACTGCATACGAATCTACTTTTTTATATAATCATAATCACCTCAAATTGAAAAGTTTAATTAAAAAAAGACACTGTTCATTAGTGTGAATGCAGCCATCTGCTAACAATGATAAGAGTGTCTACAAAATGTATACTTAGCTCCAGTTAAAAATGAAATAAAGGACAGTGTGGATCTAAAATATACGCATCTTTCTACAAATTAAATACTGACAGTCCTGAGTATATTCTCGGCTGTTTTCAACACAAATTTGAAATATCTGAATCCACAAATTATGAGTCCAACATGCACTTAAAATGGTTTAATTAAACCTTAGACCACTTCTCTCTTTTGTTAAATTATCAGAAACAGAGCATATTTTCTAAATGACCTGCCATAAAAATTCATGTGTAATATATATTATCTGATTTCCCCATAATTAGAGCAACTATGACAAACTTGTTCCTTTGACACAAACCTCAGAATTACACATATGATAATAAGTCAAATGGGTTGATTGATGAGACCCTGTAAGGTGGAACCCTTGGGGAATAACAGACAGCGATTTTGTCAAATACTCGCCCTGCCTGATTCCTGGAAGCGGCCAGAGGAAGAAGCCAGAGTAGGAAGGAAGCCTCGTTTTCCTCCATGCTACACTGTCTTAAGTACATTTTGCCTTAGCCACCATGAAGCCCTTTCCTAACACTGAAACTCTGGCAGTAGCACACTAGCTAATGTCTTCTGAGAATTTACTATGTGCTGGACACTAATAAACATACATTTAATGTTAATATTAATAGCCACATATGCCAGATATTATTATTTTCTACAGTTTACAAAAGAAAAAGGAAGGAAGGAAAAGAGGGTGGGAGGGAAGAAAAAAGAAAGAAAAGGAAAGAAAAAAAAAAAGAACACCCAAGTTCAAAGATGTTGAAAAACTAGACCAGAGTCATGTAGTCTAGTGGTAAAGTTGGAATTTGAACTAAGATCTGATTTTAAAGCTCAAGCCTTTGGCCATTACTCCAGCGGTTCTCAGCCTTTGCTGTACATTAAAATTGATGGTGACTTTTTTTTTGTTCTAATCTTTGTGCTGAGTAACACTGCACATGATGGAATTAGAATGTCTGGAATAGAAACCAGCTTCAGTATGTTTTAAAAGATCACATGTGCATTCTAATGTACTGCCCATTTGGGAATCACTTTACTATTAACTAGCCTTTTGATTAAAACTCTAGCCCTCCAGGGGCATCCCATTACCAACCTTCACCCCAAAGCTCTGCCTCTTCCACCTTCAAAGTCTAAGTACACCCTGCTTTGTTGAATGCCCTCATCCTGAACCTAGCCTGAGAAACTAGTTAGAATTTCTTGATTACCTAGGAGACTCTTCTACCCAAGGTTTACGTTAATGAAGGCTCAATACCTTTCTTCTCTGATGTAATGATTCCAACTGTGGCCTTGGATGCCTCAGCCCCAGAACACTATAGAGAATATAGACATTTGGGGGCCCTGAAGCTTTACAGATGGAAGCCAACTTCATAGCAGAATTAGAAACAGCACACCTGAATAAAGGAATATAGCAAATTAGAAAACACGAACAGAATCCCCAACACATAAGCCCTTGACTTTCCTAAATGAAAACTTCAAAAATGGCTTGCAAAGACTCTCAGTATGAATTGTGTATGAGTTAAGCTCTTCACGTTGGCAGAATAGACTGCAGATAATAAAAATGAGGCACCGACAGCAGAACAAACAAGGCCACACAGCTAGTGTGAGGAGTGCCACCGAGATCACACTCTCCAGAAGGACATTGTTATTGTAAGGACAGATGGACAAAGGTGGTACAATTTGCATAGTGCTTGCTCTATGCATATTTGTCCATGGACAGTCAACAGACATCACCTGGGCCATTAGTTTCTTTTTTCTTGTTCAACATCTTCACAGACATTGCAAAACCGGAAATACATAGGTAATGAATGGGCACAGAAGTTGGTAGATAGAGAAAAGAAAAATAAAGATGCAAAGAGCTAATAAATTCCATGAACCCAAAAGCAAACAATCAAAGTCAATGTGTATGGCCCAAAATAAGTTGCATATCTGAAACAAATGGAATTTAGCCCCACTCTGTCTGAATCCACATTTGAGACCAAAGTTGACTGGGAGACACATGGAACCCAAATACATTCTGACTGTTCTTGCCTGTCTCATATCCCCAGCAGGAGCAATTGAACTCATTAGCTTGTTAACAGTGGCTTGGAGGAAGTTGCTATCTTGAAAATTTTCAGAACAATGTTGGCAACTGTCTGTTTACAAATTACCCTAGAAGCCATTTCTTACAGGGTTTGCACTCTAGGTTTCCTTGTCCCATTCAGTGACCGTGTGTCTGTTTTAAAATTTTGTCAGAATTTTGGTACTTTTTGTACCAAAAAGTACTTCTTGGTACTTTTTCTTTTACATTTAAAAAATGATAAAGTTCTGAGAAACATCTGCCTCCCAATAACTGGATTTGCCTGGGCTGGTGATGAGAGAAGGAAATTGTTTCCTTCAAGCAGATGTTATGTGGATGGTGTGGAGGGGATCACAGACAATGGGAGTGTCGGGATTCACTGCCAAGCAGCCTCTGGCAATGCTCCTTTGAGGCTAAGGCTGGGAAACCCTGCTTCTGAAGCAGGTCTCAGGCATACATCTACTCTTCTCAAGCAAACTTCAGGCCCACCAAGTGATAAAGAGACAAAGCTGAAGGAAAATGCTCCAAGGTAGAGAGAAACTCTTTTCAAGGCACTAATTGAGGATGCTCATGAAGGAAGCATTAACTCCACATGAGTCCCTTTAGCTGTTCCTTCATAGAGTAGTTACTATCTGCTCCAAATGGGGCCACGTTCTACAGAGCAGAAGGGATAAATGTTCCTAATAAACATAACATGATGGGGACTTCCCTGGTGGTCCAGTGGCTAAGTCTCCCCGCTCCCAATGCAGGGGGCCTGGTCTGGGAACTGATCCCACATGCAGCACTTAAAGAATTACCATGCCGCCACTAAATATCCTGCACCCACAACCAAAACCCAGGACAGCCAAAAAAGAAAAAATAAATAAATAAAAGTGAACATAACGTGATGCATTGCTCTCAAGTCTCATTATCATGCTAATAGAGTTAGTAAATATAACTAGTAGTTCAGCCAATAAATTCACTTATATTGAAAAAAGCAGACATCTCAGTAGAAAGTATGCTCATACATCCTGAGAAGTGGAACCAACCTGTGTTAGCTATCTAATGGTGCCTAAGAAATTATCCCCAAACAGTAAATTAAAATAACAAGGATTTATTATTTCATGGTGTCTGACAGTCATGAATCTGGGCACAGGTCAGCAGGGCATCACGGCCTCACAAGGTACATCAGCTGGGTCTACAGTCTTCTCACACTTTAACTAGAGGAGGATCTGAGACCAAGCTTACTCACACCTTGGCAGGCCTCATGGGCTTGATGTTTGTTGGCTGGACACACAAATTCCTTGCCACTTGGACCTCTCCAAGGGGTTACTCATAATAATAGCAGCTTATTTTCCCCAGAGCAAGGGCTACAAGAAGAAGCAAAAGAGGGAATAGCAATGTGGAAATCACAATGTTTTATAATCCAATCTGAGGTAACAATACATCATGTTTTTGTCCCCCCCCACCGCCATTCTATTCACAGAAACCATTTAGACTAACCCAGGCTCAAAGGCAGAGAATTATATAAGGGCATGAATACTCACAGGCAGGGATCATCGGAGCCATTTTAGAGGCTGTCTGTCACACAATACAATTCCTTCTCCCCATACTACATAATCTTAAGTGGGGTATGTTTCCTCTACAATAAAAAATACTTAGAACAAACAAATATTACCCAGAGGCTTACTCCAAGAAACACCTGATCTTGCAAGCTAAGAGTGTAAACTAAGATAGTTTACTCAGCAAGACTAACATCTTGCTCGTCAAGCCATCTTGAAGACCCTCATGTCGCTCTGTTCACCAGTCCAGAGCTATCAGGTCACAGACTCTCCCCAATCACAGTTGCCTACCTTGGAAGACTGCCCATAAAGTCACCCAGCCTGTACCATAAAATGCTATAAATGTCCTCCCCTAAACTCACATTTTCAGACAGCACTAAGACTTTACAAAGGTGGTCATCTCTCTTAATTCAGTAGGTTTAGGAAGAGCTTTGCATAACCAACATATTTGTTTCTGTGGGTATTCTGAGATGTCAGGAGTCAAAATTTCAGATATAAGAACAATTATTTCAGTTTCCCATCATCCCTGAAATGTTGGCCCCCTGTCACTGCAGAATGACAAATCATTTTAGTCAAACTTCTCTTGGAAGAAAAAGGAAGTAGAATTATAATTTGCCTCTTTAAGAAAAGGTACTATGGCCTACTATGTATTCATGTATTAAAGCTAGATCATCTTACTAGAAGAATACACTGGATACTTTATGGATAGAAAAAGATCCAAATTAATGTCCATATTTTCTTCTCATCATTTGTTCTTTCTTAATTCTTTATGGTATTGGGGATTTTGCTGCCCTTCCCTCACATACCATGAACAGGGCTGGACTGCTCAACTTTCACTTTACCACACAGGCAAAAATTTCACAAGATTCATCATTCACAAAATAAAATTCTCTCACATCACAAAATATTAACCTGGTGTTTCAATATTTTTAAGCTATTTGTAATAGTAATATATTTAGAATCCTCCCTGACTTTAAAAAAATTATAATTAAAGCATCAAGATCTCTATTCTATATCCAGTGTTAAGAGCAAAACCCCTGTGATTCACAGCACTTCTCTCTAAGGTACTTAATTAAAATGAAAGTGTTTTGAGGGGTGGGGTGTTTTGTTGTTGCTCTTAGCCTGTGAAAATTAATGGTGTTACTCATGTGAAAATTATAGCTCCTACTTAGAAGTCTAACATGATTGTGTAATCCAAAATATAAATAATCTGATGTCCTTCAGACTGCATCTTATATTAAGATTTCATTCAGGATATTCATCTTTTTTATCCTTAACATTTTACTTAGATTTCTTTGTAAAGTGGAATTACAGAAATAATAGAATTCAAATTCTATATTTGAATTCAAATCCAGTCTTTCCAGTGAATGATGATGATACTGATTTCCTATTGGCAAATGTATTCTTTCAGTGGCACTGTTGGATTTGTATTTATTGTTGTTGTTTAGCAACTAAGTTGTGTCGGACTCTTTGCAACCACATGCAACCTCTGGCAGCATGTCAGGCTTCCCTGTCCTTCACTATCTCCCTGAGTTGGCTCAAACTCATGTTCATTGTGTCGGTGATGTTATCTAGCCACTTCATTGTCTGCCACCGTCTTCTCCTTTTGCTTTCAATCTTTCCCAGCATCAGGGTCTTTTCCAATGATACATTTTCCCTAAGTTCTTGGGTCAGTTCAGTTCAGTTCAGTTCAGTCACTCAGTCATGTCCGACTCTTTGTGACCCCATGAATCACAGCACTCCAGGCCTCCCTATCCATTACTAACTCCCGGAGTTCACTCAGACTCATGTCCATTGAGTCGGTGATGCCATTCAGCCATCTCATCCTCTGTCGTCCCCTTTTCCTCCTGCCCCCAATCCGTCCCAGCATCAGAGTCTTTTCCAATGAGTCAACTCTTCACATCAGGTGGCCAAAGTACTGGAGTTTCAGCTTTAGCATCAGTCCTTCCAAAGAATACCCAGGACAGATTTCCTTTAGGATGGACTGGTTGGATGTCCTTGCAGTCCAAGGGACTCTCAAGAGAGTCTTCTCCAACACCACACAGTTCAAAAGCATCAGTTCTTCAGCACTCAGCCTTCTTCACAGTCCAACTCTCACATCCATTCATGACTACTGGAAAAACCATAGCCTTGACTAGAAGGACCTTTGTTGGCAAAGTAATGTCTCTGCTTTTGAATATGCTATCTAGGTTGGTCATAACTTTCTTTCCAAGGAGTAAGTGTCTTTTAATTTCATGGCTGCAATCACCATCTGCAGTGATTTTGGAGCACCCAAAAATAAAGTCTGACACTGTTTCCACTGTTTCCCCATCTATTTCCCATGAAGTGATGGGACCAGATGCTATGATCTTAGTTTTCTGAGTGTTCAGCTTTAAGCCAACTTTTTCGCTCTCCTCTTTCACTTTCATCAAGAGGCTCTTTAGTTCCTCTTTACTTTCTACCATAAGGGTGGTGTTATCTGCATATCTGAGGTTATTGATATTTCTCCCGGCAATCTTGATTCCAGCTTGTGCTTCTTTCAGCCCAGCGTTTCTCATGATGTACTCTGCATATAAGTTAAATAAGCAGGGTGACAATATACAGCCTTGATGTACTCCTTTTCCTATTTGGAACCAGTCTGTTGTTCCATGTCCAGTTCTAACTGTTGCTTCCTGACCTGCATATAGGTTTCTCAAGAGGCAGGTCAGGTGGTCTTGTATTCCCATCTCTTTCAGAATTTTCCACACTTTATTGTGATCCACACAGTCAAAGGCTTTGGCATAGTCAATAAAGCAGAAATAGATGTGTTTCTGGAACTTTCTTCCTTTTTCCATGATCCAGCAGATGTTGGCAATTTGATCTCTGGTTCCTCTGCCTTTTCTCAAACCAGCTTGAACATCTGGAAGTTCACGGTTCATGTATTGCTGAAGCCTGGCTTGGAGAATTTTGAGCATTACTTTACTAGCGTGTGAGATGAGTGCAATTGTGCGGCAGTTTGAGCATTCTTTGGCATTGCCTTTCTTTGGGATTGGAATGAAAGTGTTCTCTTCAGTGCATCAGAGAGTACTATAGTTTGTAGTCATGGAACAGCAAGAAGGTGAGGAGCCCACGGGAAAATCAGATCCCTGGCTTTTTAATTCATTAGACATTACTGAATGCCTACTATATATCCTGAATATAAAGTAAAACACTATCCCAGCATCAGTGGGTCCCTGTCACTACTAAATAGTTGAAGTGTTTCAACTAATCTGAAGCACATAAAAAGTGAAAAAAGTAACACTTTAGGATATTCATCTTTACCTAACAGCAGGTTTTCCTCTACTCTGAGCTGCAGTGTTCAGTGGTAATGATGGAGAAAATATTTTTAATATATAAGAAAGTCATCCTTACATGCACTATTTGTCTTCTAATGATGATTAATGCTGCTAATCTGATGCCCAATTGAATTTATGACTCTTAAAGTTTGGTTTTACTGTTTAAACAGCCACAGAGACCACCCATGCAATTAGCCTTGGGGAGTGGAGGAGCAATTACCTTATCAGTAGATGATCAAGCATTCAATAGATTAAAACAAATTACATATTTCAAATTTTTAACTTTTAAAATATATGTAGACAGATAGAAACCTGGATCTTTATCTCAAGGTAGGGACTTTTGATTAAATAAGCAAAATCACTGCAGATGGTGAAATTAAAAGATGCTTACTCCTTGGAAGGAAAGTTATGACCAACCTAGATGGCATAGTCAAAAGCAGAGACATTACTTTGCCAACAAAGGTCCGTCTAGTCAAGGCTATGGTTTTTCCAGTGGTCATGCATGGATGTGAGAGTCGGACCGTGAAGAAAGCTGAGCGCCGAAGAACTGATGCTTTTGAACTGTGTGGTGTTGGAGAAGACTCTTGAGAGTCCCTTGGACTGCAAGGAGATCCAACCAGTCCATCCTAAAGGAAATCAGTCCTGGGTGTTCTTTGGAAGGACTAATGCTAAAGCTGAAACTCCAGTACTTTGGCCGCCTGATGTGAAGAGTTGACCCATTGGAAAAGACTCTGATGCTGGGAGGGATTGGGGGCAGGAGGAAAAGGGGACGACAGAGGATGAGATGGCTGGATGGCATCACAGACTTGATGGACATGAGTTTGAGTGAACTCCAGGAGTTGGTGAAGGACAGGGAGGCCTGGCGTGCTGTGATTCATGGGGTTGCAAAGAGTCGGGCACGACTGAGCGACTGAACTGAACTGAAAGAAAGGTCTTATTATGTTAGAGTAACTTGAGACCTTCCTAAGATAATTTCCCTCTCATTTTAGATCAAAACCATCCCTTAAAGCTCAGCATACAATCTCACTGAGAATTTGGCACCCAGCCAACACTTGTAATGAAAATCACTATTTCCTCAAGTCCTAGGATATTTTAGTCCTTGCATTCTAATGAGTAATTAGTACCACTACCGACCTATTAATCACACATATGGCTTCTTTATAAGTAATTTTTCTGTGACTATAGCTTAAAGATTATGATTGAAATGAAAATGCCCCTGATCTATCAGCTTATTGATATTCTTGATGAATTCATTCAAGTCCCATGTTTTCATGTATTTGGAATTGGTTTCACAAAATAAATTATGTCATTTTTTATAAATGTTGGTACTCTTTCTCATGTTCAATATTCAATCTAATCAAGCATTACAATGTGAAATATTAAGATTCAGTGAAAAGTGTGATGTCAACATGTAACAGCATAGATCATTTTAAAAGTATAAATCTTTATTTTAACATGAATCATTGTTAATTTACAAATGTGCCTCTAGACAAAGAGTTACATAGATATTTAATGTCTACTAAGCTAAATCACTTCAGTCGTGTCCGACTCTGTGAGACCCCTTAGACAGCAGCCCACCAGGCTCCCCGTCCCTGGGATTCTCCAGGCAAGAACACTGGAGTGGGTTGCCATTTCCTTCTCCAATACATGAAAGTGAAAAGTGAAAGGGAAGTCGCTCAGTCGTGTCCGGCCCTCAGTGACCCCATGGACTGCAGCCTACCAGGCTCCTCCATCCATGAGATTTTCCAGGCAAGAGTACTGGAGTGGGTTGCCATTTCCTTCTCCAGTTTAATGTCTGCATGTGTATAATTTCTTCAACTACAGAAAACTTTCCCCACTAGCCTTCAGTCATCCTTACTTTCATCTGAGGAGTCTGTTAGTCTAAAGAAAAGTCAAGTTCTAAGCCTATTTCTTTCTAGAACTGAGGTTCTATAAAGGACAAAAACTCCTCTTTTTTCCTCTGTGAACTGGTATGTATCTGCCTAATCACCACTATCAGAATTAGAAGGGATTAATTTACAAAGTCTAACTTTTCATTATAACTTCTTTCCAGTGCCAACTTCCCAAATGTACTTATCTTTCCAAACCATAATTCTGAATCTAAATCACCATTCATAATCTAGGGCTTTCCTGGTGGCTCAGATAGTAAAGAATCTGCCTGCAATGCAGGCAGGATTTGATCCCTAGGTTGGGATGTACCCTGGAGAGTTGATAATCTAACGATTTTAAAATTCAAAGCAGTCAAACTTTGATTTAAAAAAAAAAGGAAAATCAAAAATGTTCATGCTATATGATATAAAATCCTCCCTTAGCACACTCTTTTCTCCTTTCTCGTTCCATGGTGGTTGTTGTTCAGTTACTCAGTTGTGTCCAACTCTTTGTGACCCATGTACTGCAGCATGCCAGGCTTCCCTGTCCTTCACCATCTCCTGGAGTCTGCTCAGACTCATGTCCTTTGAGTCACTGGTGCCAACCAACCATCTCATCATCTGTCGTCCCCTTTTCCACATTCAATCTTTCCCAGCATCAGGGTCTTTTCCAGATGACTCTCTGCATTAGGTGGCCAAAGTATTGGAGCTTCAGCTTCAGCATCAGTCCTTCCAATGAATATTCATGACTGATTTCCTTTAGAATTTGACTGGTTTGATCTCCTTGCAGTCCAAGGGACTCTCAAGAGTCTTCTCCAATACCACAGTTAAAAGCATCAATTCTGTGGCACTCAGCCTTCTTTATGGTTCAACTCTCACATCCATATATGACCACTGGAAAAGCCATAGCTTTGACTATATGGACCTTTGTCGTCAAAGTAATGTCTCTGCTTTTTAATATGCTATCTATAATTGTTATAGCTTTCCTTCCAAGGAGCAAGTGTCTTTTGATTTCATGGCTGCAGTCACCCTCTGCAGTGATTTTGGAACCAAAGAAAATAAAGTATTTCACTGTTTTCATTGTTTCCCCCATCTATTTGTCATGAAGTTATAGGACCAGATGCCATGATCTTCATTTTCTGAATGTGGAGTTTTAAGCCAGCTATTTCACTCTCCTCTTTCACCTTCATCAAGGGGCTCTTTAGTTCCTCTTCTCTTTCTCCTAAAAGGTGGTATCATCTGAATATCTGAGGCTATTGATATTTCACCCTGAAACCTTGATTCCAGCTTGTGCTTCATGCAGTCCAGCATTTTGCATGATGTACTCTGCATAGCAGGTAAAAAAGCAGGGTGACAATATACAGCCTCGACATACTCCTTTTCCAATTTGGAACCAGTCTGTTGTTTCATGTCCAGTTCTAACTGTTGCTTCCTGACCTGCATACAGATTTCTCAAGAGGCAGGACAGGTGGTCTGGTATTCCCTTCTCTTTCAGAATTTTCCAGTTTGTTGTGATCCAACGCTTTGGCGTAGTCAATGAAGCAGAAATAGATGATTTTCTGGAACTCTCTTGCTTTTTCTATAACCCAACGGATGTTGGCAATTTGATCTCTGATTCTTCTGCCTTTTCTAAATCCAGCTTGAACATTTGGAAGTTCTCAGTTCATGTACTACTGAAGCCTAGCTTAAAGAATTTTGAGCATTACCTTGCTAGCATGTGAAATGTCTTTATCATTGCCCTTCTTTGGGGTTGGAATGAAAACTGACCCTTTCCAGCCCTGTGGCCACTGCTGAGTTTTCCAAATTTGCTGACATATTGAGTTCAGTGCTTTCACAGCATCATCTTTTAGGATTTGAAATACCTTAGCTGGAATTCCATCACCTCCACTAGCTTTGCTTGTAGTGATGCATCCTAAGGCCCATTTGACTTTGCACTCCAGGATGTAGTACTCTAGGTGAGTGATCACACCATCGTGGTTATCCGGGTCTTTAAGATCTTTAAAAAGATCTTTAAAGCTTTAAGATCTTTAAAAAAAACTTCTACTTCTTTTAGGTGCTTGCTGTTTCTGTCCTTTATTTTGCTCATCTTTTCATGAAATATTCCCTGGTATCTCCAATCTTCTTGAAGAGACCTCTAGTCTTTTCCATTCTATTTCTTTGCAGTGTTCACTTAGGAAGGCTTTTTTTTTTTTTTTTTTTTTAATCTTTCCTTTCTATTCTTTGGAACTCTGCATTCAGATGCCTGTATCTTTCCTTTTCTCTTTTGCCTTTTGCTGCTCTTCTTTACTCATCTATTTGTAAGACCTCCTCAGACAACCATTTTGCCTTTTCATATTTCTTTTTCTTGGGGATGGTTTTGATCACTGCTTTCTGTATAATGTTATAAACCTCTGTCCAGAGTTTTTCAGGCACTCTGTCTATAAGATCTAATCCCTTGAATCTATTTGTCACTTCCACTATATAATCATAAGGGATTTGATTCAGGTCATACCTGAATGGCCTAGTGGTTTTCCCTACTTTCTTCAAGCCATGGTGGTAGTCAACCATATTTGTTTTTTAACCTTTCAGACATTTTAAAACTCATTTTGAAAATACATATTTATATACTTATGCAGCATTTTTAATACTAGCAAAAGATTAAAAAAAGTTTAATATGCATTACTACAAGACCAATAAAAGACTCATCCATGTAATAAAATTCTCCGAGGCAGCAAGCAACAAGTCAGGAAATTTTATGTATAAATATGGACAGTTCTCAAATATACTCTCAAATGAAAAAAAGCAAGGTATACAACTCTGTGTAAAGTATGTGTTCATTTTTATTTTTATTTATTTATTTATTTTTTTAGTTTTAATTTTATTTTTAAACTTTACAATATTGTATTAGTTTTGCCAAATATTGAAATGAATCCGCCACAGGTATACATGTGTTCCCCATCCTGAAACCTCCTCCCTCCTCCCTCCTCCCTCCCCATACCATCCCTCTGGGTCGTCCCAGTGTACCAGCCCCAAGCATCCTGTATCCTGCATCGAACCTGGACTGGCAACTCATTTCATACATGATATTATACATGTTTCAATGCCATTCTCCCAAATCTTCCCACCCTCTCCCTCTCCCACAGAGTCCATAAGACTGTTCTATACATCAGTGTCTCTTTTGCTGTCTCGTACACAGGGTTATTGTTGTTCAATCTCTAGGTTGTGTCTGACTCTTTGCCACACCATGAACTGCCGCACTCTAGGCTCCCCTGCCCTTCACTATCTCCTGAACTTTACTCAAACTCATGCCCATAGAGTCAGTAATGCTATCTTACCATCTCATCCTCTGCTACCCCCTTCTCCTTCTGTCCTCAACCTTTCTCAGCATCAGGGTCTTTTCCAGTGAGTCAGCTCTTTGCATCAGGTGGCCAAAGTATTGGAGCTCCAGCTTCAGCATCAATCTTTACATTGAATATTGAGGATTGGTTTCCTTTAGAGACTGACTGGTTTGATCTCCTTGCAGTCGAAGGGACTCTCAAGAGTCTTTTCCAGAATCAAAATTTAAAACTATCCATTTTTCGGCACTTGGCCTTCTTTATTTTTTTTAATGCATTTATTTTTCTTTATTTATTTTAAATGCATGAAAATATTTCTGAAAAGGTTAAAAAGATTAAACAAACTTGATAACCTTTAGGGAAAGGAGTCAAGTGGCTGGGACAGAGGTGAGAAAGAATTTCAAACAAATAAGCTTTTGTACATTTTTAATTTAAACAAGTAAATAAAATGTATAATAAAATTAAAATTTTATCCATAAACAAAAGAATTTTAGTTGTAAAAAAATTAAGTTCTGTCTTTTTGCTGTTTTTTACATTAATGGTATTTCACTATATAGATTACTCTGCATTATATTTTTGTAATGTAAAATTTCTTACTGATTTTTTTTTCTTTTCAATACATAGAAGACTACTGAATTCTTTTTCAAAACTATACATTATTCCAACACAGATAAACCAAAGTTTATTTTTTAATGCTCCTGTTAAAATACTAAATCACTGGGTTGAGGACCAGTCAATAAATACTTCATGGCCCAATTTAATTAGGCTCTCTTAATTTACTGTAGACTCTTCCTGTGGTCAATTAGTAGATGGGAGGTATAAATAACAAATATGTTCAACTTTAGTAATAATCAAATTAAAATTAAACTAGCAATGAGAAAAATTCATTACTTACAAAAAAAAATCCATTACTTGTGAATAACAGGGTATCATCGTGCATTTCTAATAAGATATAAAATGGTACATTTTGAAAAGCAATTCGGTAATTTGATTGAAAGCACTAACATGCATATATATTTTTCCATTAATTCTATTGCCCGTTAATTTTTTTAATTAAGCAATTATACAAGTTAGCCAAATTAAATGTGCAATTTTTATTATATCAGTTTCATGAAAGTAAAAAAGAAATGAAGACAATGTGAATATATAATAATAATAGGTGATCAGTCAGTTTATTATGGTATGCCCATACAATAAAGTACCATAAAGCCATTTAAAATAAAGCTGTGGAGAATTATTTATCGAAATTGTGTAAAGAAAATCAGATTGCAAACAGTATATGTCATTATCTTATTTAGAGAAAACAATATACTTGAATAGAAAAAATTCTGAAAGAATATATACCTCAAACATTAAACAGCAATTTTTCCTCAAACTGGGAGCATAGGTAACCTTTTATTCCTTTCCTAATAAATCTTTTATAATTTTTCTGAAATTGAAATGCATCACTTATATTACTAGCGTGTTTTATAAAAAAGTGATACAAGCTTCAGTAATTGTTTAATAATCAAACTCTATCTACTGTAAGTTGGAACATATCAAAGGTCAAAGCATAGAAATAATGGATTTAACAACCTTCTATATGTGCATTTTAACACCTAAAACTGGCAACTATTTGTGTATGGTGCCCTTTGTTGAAAAATACTAATAACAAAAATAGCCACTAAATGGTACAAACTTTCAGTTTCAATACTAATAAGTTCTGGGAATCTAATGTATAGCACAGTGATTGTAGTTAATTATACTGTATTACATACTTAAAGTTGCCAAGAGGGTAGATCTTAATGTTCACACCACAAAAAGAAAATGGCAATTATGTGACATGATAGAGGTATCAACTACAGTGGTAGTCATTCTGCAATATATTAATACAGCTGTATCAAATCAACGTTGTTCATTTAAATGTACACAATGTTATATGTCAATTATATCTCAATAAAGCTGGAAAAAATAAAATATTGCTGCTGCTGGGGAGCAGGCAAATGAGTCCAACTCTAATTAAGGACTGGACTGAGTAGTCATCCTCCCAAATGACAAGACCTATTTTCTTGAAACAATCTGTAACTGATTTTGCAAAATGAGAAAGCAACTCTTAGAATTTCAGAATATCAGCTAGTACCACGCAAGGAAAAAAAAAGTCTGAATGAGGAAGAAGAATATGAGCAGTACTATGTGTGAGGCTTACCCCTAAGTAAACAACATGGCATTTTTCCTCATAAATAGTCTGCGATTCTCTGTGAAGATTTTACAGGAACTCGCTGTGTTTGGCCTCACCCCACTAATGCTCAGAACAGAGCATTATTGCACCATGTTTGTTACTTGTGTAAACACACTTCTCCCCATGGACTGTATGTGGAGTTTGTGAAGAGATGCTGTGTCATGGCCTTATGCCGGATATTCTCTGAAGGCTTCCTTTTTGCTGTCTAGTTATTCTGTTTTTGTGTGGAGCTTTAGACAGATTGACAAATCATGTCCCCAGCTGGAATCTTATCTTCACAATACATTTTTCAGGGGAAAAAAAATTAACTTACAAACAGTATAGATTACAGGATCAGTAGGATACCAATTTCTCTAAAAAGCATTGATAACATATAAAAGGACACCTTGCTATCTAAATCTGATTTCTGTTAGGGGGAGTTTACACAGAAATGTCCTATAACAAGGCATTCTGAGTTATGTAAAATCTATTTGGTAGCAGCAGTCTGGTTAGTGTGAAATTATCAGGAAATGTCTCCTGGGTTCAAATAGGAGCACTCAAAATTTAATTAAATATTGGAAGTTACATCTTAATCATACACACTGAAGATGAGATTTCAGGAAATGAGGTGATTTTTACTTACTTCTGTATTACCTCTATCCTCTAGAAATTTTCTAAATCGAACTCGAGTGTTTTATTTTCTAAGGAAAGATTTCACATAGTGACTCACATTTCAAAATTTCTTTAAGGAGAAAAGATCTAAGTCAGTTCAATGTGAATTGTATGATTGACCATCAGTTTGTTGCTCCTTCAAAATTAAAAGCATCAAACAGAGGCACCTTTTTGATCCAAACAAGCTTTGCAATCACCTGAATACATGATGATTAAAAGATATATTCTAAGAAACATGCTTCCTAACTGCCTCCAAACAATTCTGCACAACTCTAAGTAAAATTCATCTTCTTTATTTACTATATTAAGCCAATAAATTTTTGAAAGAAAAGGAGTCTGTAATGAAATAGTAAAGAAAATTATTTTCCTCATAATGACTATGTTTTTTAATCAGGTCACCGTGAATTCAATAAAACCAATCTATTTTTGCTTTGCCTGCCTTGTTGAGATCAATTCTTCAACTGCAAAAGGAATAAAAAAAACTTAATGTCTGAGTTACAATCAATATAATTTATTCCAGAATCCACTCCCATTTTCTTCAAATGATGTACCTAAGGTCTTTGGACATGGCAACCCACTCCGGTATTTTTGCCTGGAGAATCCCCAAGGACAGAGGAGCCTGGCGGACTACAGTGCATGAGGTCGCAAAGAGTTGGACATGACTGAGCATCAGCATCAGCATCATCAAGGTCTTTGGACATGTACCTCCATGTCCACTGATGTGAGTGTAAAAATAAAGTGTATCCTAAATAGAGTAATGCAATAGGCTTCCCTGATAGCTTAGTTGGTAAAGAATCTGCCTGCAATGCAGGAGACTCTGGTTCGATTCCTGGGTCAGGAAGATCTGCTGGAGAAGGGATAGGCTACCCACTCCAGTATTCTTGGGCTTCCCTTGTGGCTCAGCAGGTAAAGAATTTGCCTGCAATGTGAGAGACCTGGGTTCAATCCCTGGGTTGGGAAGATCCCTTGGAAAAGGGAAAGACTACCCACTTCAGTATTCTGGCCTGGAGAATTCCATGGACTGTATAGTCCATTGGGTCACAAAGAGTCGGACAGGACTGAGAGACTTTCACTTTCACTTCACTTTCAAATATAACAGTGGCAGCAAAAAACAATGAGATGTATATGGTCTGTGGTATGTGGAGTTTTTTGAGAGGCAATAGAAATGCAAATGTCCATGATATAAACATGTAAGACATGAATCCTATGTCGCAAAAGCTTATGCTCCTGTAGAGGTCAAATGGGCTGTTTGCACAAAAATATATCATTTAGGGCAGATCTTTATAATAATGATCCCATAATGAGTGCTCAATAAAGGACAGAAATGGAATGGACCTATCAGAAGCAAAAGATATTAAGAAGAGGTGGCAAGAATACACAGAAGAACTATACAGAAAAGATCTTCACGACCCAGATAATCACGATGGTGTGATCACTCACCTAGAGCCAGACATCCTGGAATGTGAAGTCAAGTGGGCCTTAGGAAGCATCACTACAAACAAAGCTAGTAGAGGTGATGGAATTTCAGTTGAACTATTTCAAATCCTGAAAGATGATGCTGTGAAAGTGCTGAACTCAACATGCCAACAAATTTGGAAAACTCAGCAGTGGCCACAGGACTAGAAAAGGTCAGTTTTCATTCCAGTCCCAAAGAAAGGCAATGCCAAAGGATGTTCAAACTACCGCACAATTGTACTCATCTCACACGCTAGCAAAGTAATGTTCAAAATTCTCCAAGCCAGGCTTCAGCAATATGTGAACCATGAACTTCCAGATGTTCAAGCTGGTTTGAGAAAAGGCAGAGGAACCAGAGATCAAATTGCCAACATCTGCTGGATCATGGAAAAAGCAAGAGAGTTCCAGAAAAACATCTATTTCTGCTTTATTGACTATGCCAAAGCCTTTGACTGTGTGGATCACAATAAAGTGTGGAAAATTCTGACAGAGATGGGAATACCAGACCACCTGACCCGCCTCTTGGTAAACCTGTATGCAGGTCAGGAAGCAACAGTTAGAACTGGACATGGAACAAAAGACTGGTTCCAAATAGGAAAAGGAGTACATCAAGGCTATATATTGTCACCATGCTTATTTAACTTATATGCAGAATACATTATGAGAAAAGCTGGGCTGGAAGAAGCACAAGCTGGAATCAAGATTGCTGGGAGAAATATCAATAACCTCAGATAGGCAGATGACACTACCCTTATGGCAGAAAGTGAAGAATAACTAAAGAGCATCATGGTGAAAGAGGAGAGTGAAAAAGTTGGCTTAAAACTCAACATCCAGAAAACTAAGATCATGGCGTCCAGTCCCATCAGTTCAGTTCAGTTCAGTTCAGTCGCTCAGTCGTGTCCGACTCTTTCACTTCATGGTGAATAGATGGAGAAACAGTGAAACAGTGGCAGACTTCATTTTTGGGGACTCCAAAATCACTGTAGATGGTGTCTGCAGCCATGAAATAAAAAGACGCTTACTCCTTGGAAGAAAAGTTATGACCAACCTAGACAGCATGTTAAAAAGCAAAGACATTACTTTGCCAACAAACGTCCATCTAGTCAAGGCCATGGTTTTTCCAGTAGTCATGTATGGATGTGAGAGCTGGACTATAAAGAAAGCTGAGTGCCAAAGAATTGATGCTTTTGAACTGTGGTGTTGGAGAAGACTCTTGAGAGTCCCTTGGACTGCAAAGAGATCCAACTAGTCCATCCTAAAGGAGATCAGTCCTGAGTGTTCATTGGAAGGATTGATGTTGAAGCTGAAACTCCAATATTTTGGCCACCTGATGCGAAGAGCTGACTCATTTGAAAAGACCCTGATGCTGGGAAAGATTGAAGGCAGGAGAAGAAGGGGACAACAGAGGATGAGCTGGTTGGATGGCAGCATTGACTCAATGGACATGAGTTTGAGTAAAGTCCAGGAGTTGGTGATGGACAAGGAGGCCTGGTGTGCTGCAGTCCATGAGGTCGCAGAGTCAGACACGACTAAGCGACTGAACTGAACTGAACTGAATGAGTCACATTCCCTGTGCCAATGCTCCACTGTCACTCCTGTCATGAGGCTGAGTCTATTTAGTTACTCAGTTGAATTTTGGCAAGTCTTTTAACTTTCTTTACCAGTAGAATCTGGCAAATATGACTCTGCACATGTTCTCAGTTCAGTTCAGTCACTCAGTACATGTTCTAGTCTGCCTTTAAAAGGCCTTACAGTTTCTGCTTTCACTCTTCGAAGCCCTGAGATCACTGTGCCTGACAAAATTAAATATGAGATGAAAGATTAAAAAAAAGAATATGAGATGAAAGAATGTGTACAGAAAGAAGCTCAGGCACCCTGGCCGTCACAAGGGAGCCTGCCCAGACCACCCAGAGAGAACAGCAGAATTACCTGACTACCCACCAAGCCAAAGAATACAAGGGGTTTGATTTCAGCTACTTCATTTTGGGGTAGTTTGTTAGGCAGCAATAAGTAAAGTAGCGCTTCAGCTATTTATCCTTCCAACAAATATTTATGTATGGAGTGCAAACTATATGCCAGTCACCAGTGCTGGACAAACAGGTGAACATCAACAATGGTCCCTTTTTCCAAGGCCTTTACATCTACTGCTTGAGGTAAAGGAAGGGAAAGACCGATGATTTAAATATAGTGAAATGAATAATAACTTTACATACAAAGAGGCAATGGCTGTGAGAAAAACAAAGCAGGATAAAGGGAGAGTGACTGAGGTGGGCAGTGACAAAGAAGACTTTCAGAGGTTTTCTGGTTTTTTTATGTTTAATTAGAAACCTGAATGTTGAGAAGAAATAAGCCAGGCCAAAAATTGTGAGGGAACAGCTTTCTATCAATAAACACTATCTGTCAACACACATGAGATCAGGCTTCCATGCCTTGGAGACATCAAGGTTGTGGGCAAGAGGGCAATGACTTCTGGAGGGTGGCTGAAGTTGAGTTCCGAGAAACAGGTGCTGAAAGGATCTCATGGGACCTGGTGCGCCATAGTAAGGTCTGTTATATTTGACATAGTGAGAATTTTCTTCACTTTTAACATTTAGTTATATAAAGACACAAATATCCATTGCTAGAAATGATTCAACCAACACAGCAACAGACTCTCCACTTAACCTCTAATAAGGCCCGCCTGTTGTAATGGCCATTTTGTCCCTTGATTTAAAAATAAAATCTGGGACTATCCTGAAGGTCCAATGGTTAAGACTCCATTCTTTAACCACAGGGGGTGCAGGTTGAATCCTTGGTTGGGAAACTAAGATCCCGCATGCCATCTGGCACAACCAAAAAAATTATAATAAAATCTGCATCAGTATGAGCTTTAGAAATTGTTGCATGGATTCACATTTGACAAGCAAAAAGTTACCGCTGGGAGTCATGTCTTTAAAGTAGCTTGTTTTTATCCCAGAAATGCCTGACATTGGAGGGAAATGATATTCAAATTTGGGTCCAACGATTAGGAGTTCAGAAAGCAAGTATTGTGAGGACGGTTCTGAAACTGAAGAAGCTGTCACTCAGAAACTCAGAAGGAAAGCTGAGGCAAGCAACAAAAGCCTTTTCAGGGCTCCTTGCACTGTGCAGTTGAAACAGTGGTTGATTTTATAGCTAATAAGGCATTAAACTGAATCTCTTAAGCTTTTCATATTGAAAGTAATTGTAAATTGAATTTGCTAAAACAATAACTTAAAGAGTTAAGACTTGAATGTTGTCGGAGCACAGCAAATGATGTGGAATTTAAAGAACCACTGAAACAAGTGTCTTTGAGTACTTTATTGATCTGCCAGAAGCAGCTACTGTTAACCCTAAGCTTTGCTTGGCAAGTGGAATTATTGTGCATTGATTATTCATCATGGAGTCAGGCTATCAGACTTCAGCTCCAGGTGGGATGGTCATTTACATTTCAACACTTTGCCTCATTAGAAATAATGTGTCTTGGAAAGAGCAAAGAGATAGCATGTCACCCAGGTTCAGGGGCTTCATTGTGTGGTTTGTAAAAGCATCAGTCCTATTTCTGTTATCCCATATGTGGGTGTCTGTCTCCAAATATAGACTTTGTATAGGGATTACCAGTCACACTGAATCAGAGCCCCATTAAGGATCTCATCTTAACTTGCTTATCTCTGTAAGGACTCTATTTCCAAATAAAGTCACACTCTGAGATACTAAGGGTTAGGGCTCCAATATATGGATTTTGGGGAAAGAGAGACACGATTCAACTCCTAAGAGTGATAGTCCAAAAGGGTAACAAATGACAGTATTCTCAGTCTTGGCCATGCTTCATCATCTCCTGGCAAGCTTTGAAAAAATTAGCTCTGCCTCGTTCCCACTTTCATTTTCTTTGATTTAATTGGTCTGGGTTAGGAGCCCAGGCATAAATATTATAAACAAGCATCTTAGGTAGTTCTAAAGTGTAGCCAGAATTGAAAACTATTCATTAAATATCTCATTTATTATAATATTTAAAAATAGGATCTACTCATTCAGAATGAACACTGTAATATAGGTCAGTTATTTTAAGCACCATGAGGGAAGAGACTCTCTTCATTGATCAGCAACATATCCCTAGCAGTATCTTGTCTGTGGTAGCTTTCCCATAAATATTAATGGAAGAATGAACATGTAAATAAATTCAATATACTCACTGAGTATCTACCATATGTTAAGCATTACAGTGAGCACTGAAGACATGTAAATATTTTTTCAGTAAGTTAATGAGTGGATGAAGGAATGAGATTATATTCAATATTCTCTTCTGGTAGAGGAAATGGGATTTTACAATATAAGAGTTAGCATTTTCAGTATGCTGGAAAAAATCCACTGTAACAAAAATGTTTATTTTAAATCAATTAAACAGCTTGCCTTTTGCCTAGAAATTTTTGTGATTTTTTTCTTGTCTTTCTTTTTTTCTTTTTGTAATGGTTCTTACACAGCTAGACGTTGGGGCCATCCTCTTTTACTGAGTATATACATGTTTATGTGACATCTGATAGACTCTTTATTGACACATTTTAGTATCACTGTATAATGTTTGAGAGTTGGCATTACTCTATAGGAGAGAAAGACGGATGGTATACACAGAATTATCATAAGAAATTCTTGCATTCAAATACCATTTTGATGTCATTGCCAATGGAGTAATACAATCTAAGATAGAGATGTCAAAGTTTATCCTTCACAGCATTTGTCAGAGATCAACTAGAATAAAAAGATGAGCAATTACTTGTTGAATCTGACTGGTTTTAATATCTAGACTAGATAGTAATTTTAACCCAGTGAAAAAGCTTCTTTAGGTTTTTTTGTTTTTTAAGAGTCCTAGGAATTATGGGGAACTTCATGCACTTGTTTGTTTATCCACCCATCCAACCACGTCTGCTATTACCAGGTACAATAGCCTCTGTGGAAGTTGTAAAAAGGGGTCCTCCTTGGTAAATACATTACAAAATAGCTGCCCTTCCTTAGGTCTTTACTACAGATCTACATCAGGGTACACACCATGGCAAGCTGGATTTCAGTGCACTGCTTCCCTTAGGTAGATGTTTTTGTATATGATGCTAGTCATCATATAAAGAAACCCTGCATCCAGCAAATGTCTATGAAGGACCCACCATGTGCCAGGCCTGGGCTGGGCTCTGAATGTACAAAGATGAATGAGATATGGTCCTGCCCCTCTGGAAGTCCACAGTCCACTTAGGCAGACCCAAACCTAAGGAATAAGTTAAGATAATGTAAACAGTGAGGGCAAGAGTCACGTGAGAAATATAGCCAAGACCTCATGGAGGAGGTGATATTGGAAATGAGACCTTGAAAGTGAATAGGACTTTATCATGTAGAAAAAACTAACAGACAAACAAAAACAGAGAGTGAATAGTAAATGCCAATGTGTAATCACAGTAAGACATAACTAGGGGAAGTCAAACAACCCTAGAAAGATGGGGAAAGGATTGAGGGGATGGAAATAGCTGGAAAATTAACTGGGAAATGTACATTGTCAATAGACAACTCATATTAGCTGGATAATAGATACAGATGGATCTATTCATTTAAGACAGGAGAAAAGATTTGGGTGCCTAGAGTAATGTTAGAAAGCAAGGAGGATTAGGCAAACCCATACTGGGGGGGAAATGCACTTGTTCATCTCGGAAAACAGGAAATTTTCACTATCATATGACTTCCGTTCCTTAAGACATGTCTTTGAATTATTTGGTTAATCAGATAAATAGATTTTGAAATGTCTCATGCTGTATTTCATTTAAAGTGTGTTTTCACTAAAATGAAATTGAAGCATCAACCCAGATTGGTCAATTCATTTTGGTTTAAATCCTTAAATTCAAGGTACAGGATAATTTTCCAATATTTTTCATCTACAAATAAAGAAACTCAAACTGTGTGACTTCTTTTGTCAGCATTGAGGAGGGGTAAAGACGCTGTTAATCCCGGGGTACTCATTGCTTTGCCCTGAAGCCAGCAAATATTTTTCGGTAAAACTGCATACACCTCTCTGAGTCTTTGGCTTATAACCATCTTTTGTTTTCTTCCCTGTTTGACCTCTGCACAGCTGTAAAAGTTTGTAATAATTAACCAACCCAGTTAATGATTAGTAATGATTTGACATTACATGGTATCATAACAATCTGTGGCTGCCTAGTTTCCATGAAATTTAAATTTCAAACATAGCTGTCAGTCTATGTTCTTTTTCTTTTTTCAGATGCTTATATTTTCCTAGTGCCTTCAGGTTCTGTAAGTTCCTACTTAGCTAAAATAACATGGAATCTAACTTGAAAAATTCAGTGGAGTTTAACTATAAATCATTCTGTGTTACATTCAAACTAGAGGTTTTGAAATTGATCACATCAGCAATGTGTGGCTCTAATTGCATTAGGTTATCTGATAATGTTCTAACGTAACAATTTTCGAAGAGTGTTGTTTTAAAGATATTTCTTTGGAATGAATGGCAGCATCAGGCATTGAACACAAAAGGAAACTGTCAGAATGAAAATCAGTTATGGTCATACATAGGGCCAAATTAATTGCCTTGTCAGACTATACAATTGATGCATATCATTGCAACTCTGTGAATTGGGAGGCTTTATGTATTAATCGTTTTTTACCATAGTTCTGCTTTGCTATATAAAAATAATTTCAGAACACTTTGTGAACTCCTCAAGGGTAAATTAAACAGGGCTCACTTTTGCATCTTTAGCATTTGGCCTATGTCCAGTATATACTAGGTATTCAAAATGCATTTAACAACCAAATGAAGAGCAGTGATAACCTCTTCCTAGATACTAAACTCTATGTAGATTGTTTTCTGCAAATTTGCTCATTAAGACTTCACAATAGCACCATGAAATCATTGCTGCTGCTGCTGCTAAGTCACTTCAGCCGTGTCTGACTCTGTGCAACCTCATAGTCGGCAGCCCACAAGGCTCCTCCGTTCCTGGGATTCTCCAGGCAAGAACACTGGAGTGGGTTGCCATTTCCTTCTCCAATGAAATCATTACCATTGTTAATTTTACAGATGATAAACAGAGACATCAAAAGGTCTCACAGCTAGTAAAGGATAAAGAATGTGTCTTGGTGGCTCTAAACTCCCCTTTCTTAACTGCTATGCTATACTAGATGAGGACTTAAGAAGTTTAAGCAACTAGTGACTGACCTGTGTGAATCTTCATTTCTATAGTGTGATAGCATCAACACGAACATGGGATTCTGTCTAGGAAATTAAATTCTCATCTATTACACTCATAAACTTTGACCCTGAATGAGGGAAAGGGGCATTTCCCTACACTAAGCAATAGATGTAGAGGTCCTACAATTCACTTCAGTGTTGACACTAACTGGAGTTAGTGTAGATCCCACAGGTTAAAGTAGGGAACTAGGAGGAGAAAAAAAAGAAGAAGAATAGCAAAAAGAAAGAGGAAGAAAGGAAGAGAGAAAACATCCCAGGGTTGTGTTGAGATCTAAATGAGATATAGTTGTAAAAGTACTTTGAGGTAGAGAAAGCAAATGTGCAAGGGATAATCACAGAATAGTACTGGTAACTATCAGTAAGCCTTGGGAACGAAATGTTCATACCAGTGGAGAAAACAACAGTAAATAAGACACTATAAAGCAAAGTAAATTAAAAAGAATGACTTGACTAGTTATTTTCTGAAATTATTGGCAAAATGCACTCTCATAACCCAGTTAGTGACACAGAAATCTTCCTTTCTCCTCTGTGTGTAGAGGATGAATGTGCTTTAACTGGGGAAAACTCTTCCTGCTGCTTCATTCACAGCACAAAATGACAGCACAGAGAACCTAGCTTGAACCCACTGGCATCAAATAGATCTAGGCATTCCAATGTCACAAATAGCCCAAAAAGACTATTTCATGACATTTACCAGGCAGTTCATACAGCACTGGACCACCCTAAAATAATCCTCCTATTTCCTCTCTACCATTCACAACAAAGAAAAGAAACAATCCAGGTTTAAAGAGTCACTCGGAGATACAATCAGTGACTACAGGTGAATGAATTATATTTCACTCAAAATGATTTATCACTCACAGCAGAAACATTCAACACAGGGTGAAATGGGATGTTTGGAAGCAGAGGCTTCAGCACTATGTGAACCATGAACTTCCAGATGTTCAAGCTGGTTTGAGAAAAGGCAGAGGAACCAGAGATCAAATTGCCAACATCTCTTGGATCATGGAAAAAGCAAGAGAGTTCCAGAAAAACATCTATTTCTGCTTTGTCGACTATGCCAATGCCTTTGACTGTGTGGATCACAATACACTGTGGAGAATTCTTCAAGAGATGGGAATACCAGACCACCTGATCTGCCTCTTGAGAAATCTGTATGCAGGTCAGGAAGCAACAGTTAGAACTGGACATGGAACAACAGACTGCTTCCAAATAGGAAAAGGAGCACATCAAGGCTGGATATTGTCACCCTGCTTATTTAACTTCTATGCAGAGTACATCATGAGAAACGCTGGACTGGAAGAAACACAAGCTGGAATCAAGATTGCCAAGAGAAATATCAATAACCTCAGATATGCAGATGACACCACCCTTATGGCAGAAAGTGAAGAGGAACTCAAAAGGAACTCCTGATGAAAGTGAAAGTGGAGAGTGGAAAAGTGGACTTAAAGCTCAGCATTCAGAAAACAAAGATCATGGCATCCAGTCCCACCACTTCATGGGAAATAGATGGGGAAACAGTGGAAACAGTGTCAGACTTTACTTTCCTGGGCTCCAAAATCACTGCAGATGGTGACTGCAGCCATGAAATTAAAAGACGCTTACTCCTTGGAAGGAAAGTTATGACCAACCTAGATAGCATATTCAAAAGCAGAGACATTACTTTGCCAACAAAGGTTCGTCTAGTCAAGGCTATGGTTTTTCCTGTGGTCATGTATGGATGTGAGAGTTGGACTGTGAAGAAGGCTGAGTGCCGAAGAATTGATGCTTTTGAACTGTGTGGTGTTGGAGAAGACTCTTGAGAGTCCCTTGGACTGCAAGGAGATCCAACCAGTCCATTCTAAAGGAGATCAGCCCTGGGTGTTCTTTGGAAGGAATGATGCTAAAGCTGAAATTCCAGTACTTTGGCCACCTCATGAGAAGAGTTGACTCATTGGAAAAGACTCTGATGCTGGGAGGGTTTGGGGGCAGGAGGAGAAGGGGACAACAGAGGATGAGATGGCTGGATGGCATCACTGACTCGATGGACGTGAGTCTGAGTGAACTCCGGGAGTTGGTGATGGACAGGGAGGCCTGGCGTGCTGCGATTCATGGGGTCGCAGAGTCGGACATGACTGAGCGACTGAACTGAACTGAACTGAAGTGCTAAAAACAAACAAATGCCCTAGAAGGACATGAATGGCAGGCTGTTTATCTAGTGTTCTAAGCAAGATTCCAGAAGTGATCCTTAAACTGTGGGACAATTCACCAAGGTACCAAAAGTGCCTTGAGAAAAGGGATCTGAAAAGTCCATTTTGTTCTTTAAGCCACTGTTTAAAAGCCACTTCATCAGAAGTCTTTTAATCTTCAGGCTAGACTGCTGCTGCTGCCAAGTCACTTCAGTCATGTCTGACTCTGTGCGCCCCCATAGATGGCAGCCCACAAGGCTCCCCCATCCCTGGGATTCTCCAGGCAAGAACACTGGAGTGGGTTGCCATTTCCTTCTCCAATGCATGAAAGTAAAAAGTGAAAGTGAAGTCGCTCATGTCTGACTCTTAGAGACCCCATGGACTGCAGCCCTCGATCCATGGGATTTTCAAGGCAAGAGTACTGGAGTGGGGTGCCATTGCCTTCTCCTCAGGCTAGACTAGGTCCTCTGTATACATTATTAACAAACTCTGTTCCTTTACCTCAAAGCTTTTATAGAAATTTTAACTTTTTGCATTTTTGTTATAACAAATTAAAAAATACTCAAGAATGTTCTCTGATATACTCAACACTCAGATTCAACAACTGTTGTAATTTACTACGTTGCTTCATCTACCCCTTTCCTTCTCTTTTTTCTTTTATTTCCATGAAATCTTTATTTTTATTTTCTTTATTGAAGAACTGTTAATGTACAACATTAAATAAGTTATAAGTATACAATATAGTTGCTTCACAATTGCAAAAGCTGTACTCCATTTATAGTTATTATGAAATACTGTCTCTGTTTCCTGTACTGTACAATATATTCTTATAGCTTATTTTATACATAATAATTTGAACCTCTTAATTTCCTACCCCTATGTTGATCCTCCTCACTTTCCTCTTCCCACTGGAAACCACTAGCTTGTTCTCTGTATCTGTGAGTCAGTTTCTCTTTTTGTTATATTCACTACTTTCTGTTGTTTTTTAGATTCTACATACAAGTGCTATCATACATTGTTTGTCTTGCTCTGATTATTTCACTTAGTATGATCCATCCTGTTGCAAATTACAAATTTTCATTCTTTTTTATGGCTGAGCAGTATTCCATTGTGTGTGTGTATGTGTTTATATCACATCTTCTTTATCCATTCATCTGTTGATGGATACTTAGGTAGTTTCCATCTCTTGGTGATTGTAAATAATGCTGTTATGAATTTTGGGTAGCATGTATTTTTTTGAATTAGTGTTTCGTTTGTTGTTGTTGTTTTGGATATATACCCGAAAGGACCTGTTGGGTCGTATGGTAGTTATATTTCTGGTTTTCTGAGAAACCTCCATACTGTTTTCCACAGTGTTTGTATATTGATGAAATATTTAAAGCCAAACCTAGGGATCATGTCAATTCATCTCTGAAGTCTTCAAAATGAGTGCCTCAAAAATGATAAATTTTTTCACAACCACTGTATCCACCAAGGTTCCACCCAAAAGCAGAACCTAAAACAAAGGCTTGTATGCAAGTAATCTCTTTGGGAAGTGATCCCAAGGGAGAAAACAGGGCTGGGAAGAATGGAACAGGGAAGGCGGGGAAGCCAACCCAAGATGCATTACAAGAGGATCAGCCCTGGGGACACCTGGGGCTTGATTCTGTGGAGTAGTCCGTGACAAGCTGTTGAATTTTATTCAGATTGTGCATAGAGTGACCAAAGTGGGGAAAGGGGTTATCCACCAGTTCCCATACTGCCTATAGTTAGGGATTCCCCATGGGATAAGTATTAACTTTTTTACACTCCCAGGTTCGCAATGGAGTGCTTTAGAATAAGACAGAAGGGCTGGAAATGTGGCTACTGGTGATCTACAGGAGGCAAAGAGAAGCTCGGAGCAGAAGCTGAGAGGTCTGTGAGGCACTTTTGCAGAGGTGTTATCAGTTTCCACCTGTACAGCTCTGTGTACCAACAGCAACAGCTAGATAAACACAGAGCTGAGAGGACCAGACCTAGGACACAAGAGGTGCCTGACACAACTATAATGCCATTGCCACAGCTAACCAAATTCATCCTGATTCCTTAGTACCATCTAACAGTCTAAAATCAAATTTCCCCAATTGCCTCAAAAATGTCTTTTAGAGCTGCTTTGGCCTAATTAGGATCCAAACAAGGACCAAAAATTATATCTTTAATTAGTTAAGGCTACTATGTCCTCAAATCTCTTTTGTTCTAGACTAGTCCTCCCTCACCATTTTTTATGCCATTATTCAAAAAGAAAAAAAAAATGTTAGTTGTCTAAAGATTGTTCTGCTTTGGTTTTGACACATTAGAGAGTCGTTTCACTTATTTCTCTATTCCCAATATTTTCAGGAAGGATCATAACTCTATAGGCTTTATTCTACTCGGATATAACTTTTGCGGTAATAAAATATGACAAGTGATGCCGTGTGCTTCATAGCACACCCCAACAGCAAACACATGTAGTGGAAAGAATGTGATCCCCAAAAAGATATTTTTCTAAAATGTAATACTACATTGTAATCCCCAGAATCTGTGAATATTATGTTATATGGGAAAAAAATGTGATTAATTTAAGGACTGTAAAAAGATGAACTTATCCTAGATCATTTGAGTAGACTGTAAATGCAATCACATATATTCTCATCAAAGACAGGCAGAGGGCCTGTGCGAAAATGCAGTCGGAGACTGGAGTGATGTGGCCACAAACCCAGCAACCAGAAGCTAGAAGACACAAGGAATGATTTCTTCAGAGTCCCTGAAAGGAATGCAGCAGAGCTGGATTTTGGATTTCTATCCTCTAGAATTGAGACAGTACATTTCAAGTGAGCAAATGAATGTATCAGCCTGATCCCTCCCTCACAAAGTTCTCCAGGAACTTTCCTTCTAATGGTTCTATTCGTTGATGAGTGTGATCTGCATTATTATTTAAGAGTAATAAAATGGTGCTTTGTGAATTCCCTTATTCTTTTCCCCTTTATTAGTAAAAGCCCTTTTATAAAGAATATTCCCTTACTAGGTTGGGCTCTTTGCTTATCCTAAAATGCTGTTCGTACTAGAAACACTAAAGATAAATCCTTAACTCTTCTGTTTTAATTGCTATTCCCCAATTAAGGAAACGCTCATGATAATAATTTTTTTTCAAGGCAAGACTCTTTTATTTTTCTTAGCAATTGCATTTTATTTAGATTTTTAAAAAAATTTTTAATTGAAGGATAATTGCTTTACAGAATTTTGTACTTTTCTGTCATACATCAACAGAAATCAGCCACAGTTCAGTTCAGTCACTCAGTCGTGTTCGATTCTTTGCAACCCCGTGAACTGCAGCACGCCAGGCCTCCCTGTCCATCACCAACTCCTGCAGTTCACCCAAACTCATGTACATCGAGTTGGTGATGCCATCCAACCATCTCATCCTCTATCATCCCCTTCTCCTCCTGCCCCCAATCCCTCCCTGCATCAGTCTTTTCCAATGAGTCAACTCTTCCCATGAGGTGGCCAAAGTATTGGAGTTTCAGCTTCAACATCAGTCCTTCCAAAGAACACCCAGTACTGAACTCCTTTAGGATGGACTGGTTGGATCTCCTTGCAGTCCAAGGGACTCTCAAGAGTCCTCTCCAACACCACAGTTCAAAAGCATCAATTCTTCTGCACTCAGCTTTCTTCACAGCCCAACTCTCACATCCATACATGACCACTGGAAAAACCATAGCCTTGACCTTTGTTGGCAAAGTAATGTCTCTGCTTCTGAATATGCTATCTAGGTTGGTCATAACTTTCCTTCCAAGGAGTAAGCGTCTTTTAATTTCATGGCTGCAGTCACCATCTGCAGTGATTTTGGAGCCCCCCAAAAATAAAGTCTGACACTGTTTCCACTGTTTCCCCATCTATTTCCCGTGAAGTGATTGGACCAGATGCCATGATCTTAGTTTTCTGAATGTTCAGCTTTAAGCCAACTTTTTAACTCCCCTATTTCACTTTCATCAAGAGGCTTTTGAGTTCCTCTTCACTTTCTGCCATAAGGGTGGTGTCATCTGCATATCTGAAGTTATTGATATTTTTCCCAGCAATCTTGATTCCAGCTTGTGCTTCTTCAAGCCCAGCATTTCTCATGATGTACTCTGCATATAAGTTAAATAAACAGGGTGACAATATACAGCCTTGACGTACTCCTTTTCCTATTGGGAACCAGTCTGTTGTTCCATGTCCAGTTCTAACTGTTGCTTCCTGACCTGCATATAGGTTTCTCAAGAGGCAGGTCAAGTGGTCTCATATTCCCATCTCTTGAAGAATTTTCCACAGTTTATTGTGATCCACACAGTCAAAGGCTTTGGCATAGTCAATAAAGCAGAAATAGATGTTTTTCTGGAACTTTCTTGATTTTTCCATGATCCAGCGGATTTTGGCAATTTGATCTCTGGTTCCTCTGCCTTTTCTAAAACCAGATTGAACATCTGGAAGTTCACGGTTCACGTATTGCTGAAGCCTGGCTTGGAGAATTTTGAGCATTACTTTACTAGCGTGTGAGATGAGTGCAATTTTGTGGTAGTTTGAGCATTCTTTGGCATTGCCTTTCTTTGGGATTGGAATGAAAACAGACCTTTTCCAGTCCTGTGGCCACTGCTGAGTTTTCCAAGTTTGCTGGCATATTGAGTGCAGCACTTTCACAGCATCATCTTTCAGGATTTGAAATAGCTCAACTGGAATTCTATCACCTCCACTAGCTTTGTTCATAGCGATGCTTTCTAAGGCTCACTTGACTTCACATTCCAGGATGTCTGGCTCTAGGTGAGTGATCACATCATCGTGATTATCTTGGTCATGAAGATCTTTTTTGTACATTTCTTCTGTGTATTCTTGCCACCTCTTCTTAACATCTTCTGCTTCTGTTAGGTCCATACCATTTCTGTCCTTTATCGAACCCATCTTTGTATGAAATATTCCCTTGGTATCTCTAATTTTCTTGAAGAGATCTCTAGTCTTTCCCATTCTGTTGTTTTCCTCTATTTCTTGATCGCTGAGGAAGGCTTTCTTATCTCTCCTTGCTATTCTTTGGAACTCTTCATTCAGATGCTTATATCTTTCCCTTCCTCCTTTGCTTTTCACTTCTCTTCTTTTCACAGCTATTTGTAAGGCCTCCCTAGACAACCATTTTGCTTTTTTGCAGTTCTTTTCCATACGCCCATATCCCCTCCCTCCCAGACCACCCTCTCATCTCTCTCTACATCCCACCCTTCACAGGCCCTGTGGCAGAGCCCCTGTTTGAGTTCCCTGAACCACACAGCAAATTCCCATTGGCTATATATTTTACATATGGTATTGTAAATTTCTATGTTACTCTTTCCATACATCTCCCCTTCTCCCTCCTCTCCTCTCACTATGTCCATAGATCTGTTCTCTAGGTCTGTTTCTCCATTGCTTCCCTGAAAATAAATTCATTAGTGCCATCTCTTCAGATTCCATATATATGTGTCCATATACAATGTTTATTTTTCTCTTTCTGACTCACTTCACTCTGTATAATAGGCCATAGTTTTGTCCACCTCATTAGAACAGATTCAAATGTGTTCCTTTGTATGGCTGAATAGTAGTCCATTGTATATATGTACCACAGCTCCTTTATCCATTCATCTGTTGATGGACATCTAGGTTGATTCCATGTTCTGCTGCTGCTGCTGCTCCTGCTAAGTTGCTTCAGTCGTGTCCGACTCTGTGCGACCCCATAGGCGGCAGCCCACCAGGCTCCCCTGTCCCTGGGATTCTCCAGGCAAGAATACTGTTCCATGTTCTAGCTATTGTAAATAGTCTGCAGTGAACATCAGGGTACATGTGCGTAAGACTTTTAAAGAGCAGTTTTAGGTCCACAGCAGAATTAAGAAGAAAGTATAGCGATTTTGCATATACCTCCTTCTCTCACACAGCCTATCCCACTATCAACCTCCCCCACCAGAGTGGGACATTTGCTGCAATCAATGAAACTACAATAACACATTATCTCCCGAAGTCCATAGTTTATATTAGGGTTCACTCTTGGTGTACATTCTGTGGATATGGACATATATATATAATGACAAGTATCCACCATTATAGTACCATATAGAATAGTTTCACTGCTCTAAAAACCCTCCGTGTTTCACCTTTCATGACAGTAATTTAAATTCTTATTTGTGTCATTGTTTAATATCTATCTCCCCTGCTAGAGTTTCAAACTGCACAATCAGAAAAAGATGTGAACCTTCTTCACTGCCTAATCCGTCCTGCCTGCCACAGGGAAGGAACACACCTAAGACATTTTAATAAACAATACCTTCTACTATCTTGAGGAACCCCAGAGCTCCAAGAGGACTGTGGAGCTCTCCCCCTACCACTTCTGCTTGCCCTTGGTCACAAAGCAGTGAAATTACTTTATGGGGATTTTTTCCAAGACCTTATTAAAGCAAGAAAGTAAAACCCTCAGAGGCAACATCAGCACCTCCTTGTGAAGAGAACTAAACTTTGAAGAGAATGGATCTCAGAGATGTTTTGGTGAAGTTTTGGGCATTATTTTTCTCATCGGAACCATATTCTAGGATATCAAAGTGGAAAGGGACTTCAACAATCATCTAGTCAAGTGCTTAAAGAATGCAATTCAGAACAGCCACCACTAAAATAATAACAAAAACAACAGTAACAATAGTAATAATACATCATACAAAGCCCTAGGATAACTGAATCAACAGCTTCAGGAACAAGCCTAGGAATCTCTACTTTAAGTTTTTCAAGTAGTTCTGACATAGCCCATCTTAGCCTTGAGCTTGGAAATACTGCTATAGTTGCAAGATTTTCAAGTTGATAGTTAATAACAAAACCTTTGGTAAAACTTCAGTTAATGTACAATATGTTTTTCAAAAATTAATTCATTCTAAAAATGGAAAATAAATAAATAATTTATTCTAAAAGTGCTGAGGGCCTACTAAGTGGCAAGTACTATTCTAGAAACTGGGGATACAGAAATAACAAAACCAAAAGGTCCCTATCCCCATAGAGCTTGTATTAGGAGAGAAGGAGTGCATAAAATGAGCTAAAAATAAATAGTAAACATATCCATACATAGCATAAGAGCTCATGTTTTAGAAACCTTAGGGCTTCCTGCTCCTGAAATGTACCTTCTCTACAAGCACGCAGCTGTGCCAAAACAAATGTTACCCAAGGTCACAGAGCTAGATCCGAGCAGGGTAGGACTATAGAAAATGTTCCTTTGCACCTTATCTTTGCAGGGTTCTTGGATGGTTTGTTCACTTGACTTGAGTGAACTTAACGAGGTTCAAGAGAGGAGGATCACTACTTTACAGGAGAATAGGCATGAACCAGACTCCATGCTGCACAGCCCCACTCCAAATCATCAGCAAGGAGGCACAGAGGTTCAGGGGCAAGAGTGTGTCTGAAGTGGCATTTAGTCCAGGGTTGCCAAACTGAATCAGTATTACTTAAAGACTCAGTCAAGCTCCTGAGTAATAGAAGCTTATTCTCATATTTTCTCATTTGGTGGGATGGGGGTGAGGCCTGGAAATATGTATTTTTAGAAATCTCTGTGTCAGAGTGTTTGTGTGTGTGTGTGTGTGTGCATGGGCAAGTAACAAATAAAAACAAACTCTTTAAAGCAAAAATAAATATGCTTGGTGTAGCTCAAAGAATCAAAGGAGAAGTTAAAACCACAGGCCATAAAATGTATAAGAACTAAAACAGCTCCAGGGGCCTGTGTAGCAACAATTAAAGGTAGGATTCTCCACAGGCCTTAGTTAGAAAGAATCAGCTTCTGGCATCATCCACACCTGGGCCACTCTACTGAAGATTAAATTACAATGGGGCTTCCCTGGTGGCGCAATGGTAAAGAATCCTCCTGCCGATTCAAGAGACATGGGTTTGATCCCTGATCCAGGAAGATCACATGTGCTGTGGAGCAACTAAGACTATGTGCCAGAATCCCTTAGCCTGTGCACTAGAGCAAAAGGCAAGGCAGAAAGGGAAAGATATACTGAACTGAATGCAGACTTTCAGGGAATAGCAAGAAAAAATACGAAAGGCTTCTTAAGTGAACAGTGCAAAGAAATAGAGGAAAACAATAGAATGGGAAAGACTAGAGATTCCTTTAAGAAAATTAGACATACCAAGGGAATACTTCATGCAAAGATAGGCACAATAAAGGGCAGACATGACAAGGACAAAACAGAAGCAAAAGAGATTAAGAAGAGGTGGCAGGAATACACAGAGGAACTATACAAAAAAGGACTTATGACCTGGATTACCATGATGGTGTGGTCACTCACCTAGAGCCAGACAAACTGGAGTGTGAAGTCAAGTGGGCCTTAGAAAGCGTTACTACAAACCAAGCTAGTGGAGGTGATGAAATTTCACCTCAGCTATTTCAAATCCTAAAAGATGATGCTGTGAAAGTGCTGCCCTCAATATGTCCTCAAATTTGGAAAACTCAGCAATGGCCACAGGACTGGAAAAGGTCAGTTTTCATTCCAGTTCCAAAGAAGGGCAATGTCAAAGAATTTCACACTACTGCACAATTATACTCATTTCATATGCTAGCAAGGTCATGGTCAAAATCCTTCAAGCTAGGCTTCAGTAGTCCATGAACCAAGAACTTCCAGATGCACAAGTTAGATTTAGAAAAGGCAGAGGAACCAGAGATCAAATTGCCGACATTCACTGAATCATGGAGAAAGCGAAGGAATTCCAGAAAAATATCTACTTCTGCTTCATTGACTATGCTAAAGACTTTCACTGTGTGAATCATAACAAACTGTGGAAAATTCTTAAAGACACAGGAATACCAGACCACCTTACCTTTCTCCTGAGAAACCTGTATGCGGGTCAAGAAGCAACAGTTAAAACCTTACATGGAACAATAAACAGGTTCAAAATTGGGAAAAGAATATGTCAAGGCTGTATATTGTCACCCTGTTTATTTAACTTATATGCAGAGTACACCAGGAGAACCACCAGCATGGATGAATCACAAGCTGAAATCAAGATTGCTGGGAGAAATATCAATAACCTCAAATATGCAGATGACACCACTTCAATGGCAGAAAGTAAAGAGGAACTAAAGAGCCTCTTGATGAAGGTGAAAGAGGAGAGTGAAAAAGCTGACTTAAAGCTCAACGTTCTCTGCCTCTTCTAACACACAGCTGCAAATGACTAGACTAGTTATATTTATTAGAATAAAGTAAAGGGTGCAGCTTATTCATACACACACTGAAGCAAAGCTGTTTGCTTTGTCAGGTTACAGAGAGGTAACCAGGATCATGGGCCCTGAGTTAAACTAGAAAGTGGCTTATAATGTTATGTCCATCACAGCTTTCAACAAGATATCAATGTCTCAGGGCAGGCCCATGTAGAAGAATAAAACGGGTTTCTACTTAGGTTTCACCTTCCTAACTTCTTTTTCCTCCCCCTCAGCGTTTATATTTAGACCTACTCTTTACTCTTTCTGACCTCCCTTCTATTTTCTTTCATGTCTAACTCAGGGGTTAGCAAAGCACAGCCTACAGGCCAAATTCAGCCAGCTGCCTATCTTTTCATAGTCTTCAAATGAAAAATAATTTTAAATGATGACACTTTAAATGATTATAAATATATCTGTATAATTGCCTTGATCTTACCTCTTTGCCTGCAAAGCCTGAAGTAGTTATAAACTGGGCCTTCAAGAATAAGTTTTTTGACCCCGGTCTAGCTCACAAAGGAGCATTCATGGACCAGAAAGGTTGCAAAAGAGTGCTCATTTTTACTTACAGTAGACTTTTTTAATATGGTTGTCATAGACTTGGAAATACATGCCATATGAATGTCCAGATGTGATCAAGATGGAATCTTGTGTCCTGAGGAGGCCTCACCAAGCTTTTCTTTCAGAATGGGCTCAGATGTCTTTTTTCGGGATCCAAGAAACTCTATTCTCAAGCTGGTGGTGGATTTTTATTCACCCATTTGACAAACATGTGCTGAGTGCCCAGTAAAGACATGCCAGGCCCTGTAACAGAGGCTGGATATGCTTAAATGAATGAAATGCATAAGTAAGTTCAGGACCTTGTGGAGATTGCAGTTTAATCATCCTGTGCAGAGAGTCCAGATGTCTGTGATGCTCAAAGGTGGTCTGTGATCCAGCGGCATCAGCATTACCTCCAAACTTATTAAAATTACAAATTCTTGGGAACTCCCTGACAGTCCAATAGTTAGGATTCAGGGCTTTCACTGCCGGAGCCCTAGTTCCACCCCTGGTTGGGGAAATGAGATCCTGTAAGCCATGCGGCTTAGCCAAAAAAAAACAAAACAAACAAACAGAAGACAAATTCTGGGGCTCTAGAGTAGATCTCTTGAATCAGAAATCTGGATGGTGCTAGCCATGTGTGCTTGTGCCAGCCCTCCAGGTGATTCTGACACATGCTTAAGTTTTAGAACTACTAAGCTAAAACCAGCAAGGTTTGTGCTGGGATAGTGGTTTCATGAACCAGGTATTAGAAAAGTATTTAGCCCTTTACAGTGCTAATGTCAGAAGGTACTTGGCCCACCTTACGTTAATTATTTATTTTTACTAAAGTTATAGAAAATAGTAAAAGTAAGCTACTGAATGCATAGGTGGCTGAACATGTGCAGAACAACGAGGTAGGCACTACAGTGAGTGTTCAGGCAATAAAGGCTGCCTTGCTGTTTTCCAGTGAAAAAGGAAACAAACCCATAGTATCAGCATACATATATACCAGGGATCAGCAAACATTTTCTGTAAAGTTCCAGATAGAGATATTTTAGGCTTCATAAGCATATGGTCTCTGTCCCAACTATTCAACCATGCTATTGTAGCACAAGCATGCTATTCTTGCCTTGAGAACCCCATGAACAGTATGAAAAGGCAAAATGATAGGATACTGAAAGAGAAACTCCCCAGGTCAGTAGGGGCCCAGTATGCTACTGGAGATCAGTGGAGAAGTAACTCCAGAAAGAATGAAGGGATGAAGCCAAAGCAAAAAGAATACCCAGCTGTGGATGTGACTGGTGATAGAAGCAAGGTCCGATGCTGTAAAGACCAATATTGCATAGGAACCTGGAATGTCAGGTCCATGAATCAAGGCAAATTGGAAGTGGTCAAACAAGGGATGGCAAGAGTGAATGTCGACATTCTAGGTATCAGCAAACTGAAATGGACTGGAATGGGTGAATTTAACTCAGATGACCATTATATCTACTACTGCGGGCAGGAATCCCTCAGAAGAAATGGAGTAGCCATCAGGGTCCACAAAAGAGTCCGAAATGCAGTACTTGCAATCTCAAATGCAGTAAATGCATTTGAAATGGAGTAGCCATCATGGTCCACAAAAGAGTCCGAAATGCAGTAAATGCAATCTCAAAAACAATAGAATGATCTCTGTTCATTTCCAAGGCAAACCATTCAATATCACAGTAATCCAAGTCTACGCCCCAACCAGTAACCCTGAAGAAGCTGAAGTTGAATGGTTCTATGAAGACCTACAAGACCTTTTAGAACTAACACCCAAAAAAGATGTCCTTTTCATTATAGGGGACTGGAATGCAAAAGTAGCAAGTCAAGAAACACCTGAAGTAACAGGCAAATTTGGCCTTGGAATATGGAATGAAGCAGGGCAAAGACTAATAGAGTTTTGCCAAGAAAATGCACTGGCCATAACAAACACCCTCTTCCAACAACACAAGAGAAGACTCTATACACAGATATCACCAGATGGTCAACACCGAAATCAGATTGATTATATTCTTTGCAGCCAAAGATGGAGAAGCTCTATACAGTCAGCAAAAACAAGACCAGGAGCTGACTGTGGCTCAAATCATGAACTCCTTATTGCCAAATTCAGACTTAAATTGAAGAAAGTAGGGAAAACCACTAAACCATTCAGGTATGACCTAAATTAAATCCCTTATGATTATACAGTGGAAGTGAGAAATAGATTTAAGGGCCTAGATCTGATAGATAGAGTGCCTGATGAGCTACGGAATGAGGTTCGTGACATTGTACAGGAGACAGGGATCAAGACCATTCCCATAGAAAAGAAATGCAAAAAAGCAAAATGGCTGTCTGGGGAGGCCTTACAAATAGCTGTGAAAAGAAGAGAAGCGAAAAGCAAAGGAGAAAAGGAAAGATATAAACATCTGAATGCAGAGTTCCAAAGAATAGCAAGAAGAGATATGTAAGCCTTCTTCAGCGATCAATGCAAAGAAATAGAGGAAAACAACAGAATGGGAAAGACTAGAGATCTCTTCAAGAAAATTAGAGATACCAAAGGAACACTTCATGCAATGATGGGCTCGATAAAGGACAGAAATGGTATGGACCTAACAGAAGCAGAAGATATTAAGAAGAGATGGCAAGAATACACAGAAAACTGTACAAAAAAGATCTTCACGACCCAGATAATCACGGTGGTGTGATCACTGACCTAGAGCCAGACATCCTGGAATGTGAAGTCAAGTGGGCCTTAGAAAGCATCACTACGAACAAAGCTAGTGGAGGTGATGGCATTCCAGTTGAGCTATTTCAAATCCTGAAAGATGATGCTGTGAAAGTGCTGCACTCAATATGCCAGCAAATTTGGAAAACTGAGCAGTGGCCACAGGACTGGAAAAGGTCAGTTTTCATTCCAATCCCAAAGAAAGGCAATGCCAAAGAATGCTCAAACTACAGCACAATTGCACTCATCTCACACGCTAGTAAAGTAATGCTCAAAATTCTGCAAGCCAGGCTTCAGCAATATGTGAACCGTGAACTTCCTGATGTTCAAGCTGGTTTTAGAAAAGGCAGAAGAACCAGAGATCAAATTGCCAACATCCACTGGATCATGGAAAAATCAAGAGAGTTCCAGAAAAACATCTATTTCTGCTTTATTGACTATGCCAAAGCCTTTGCCTGTGTGGATCACAATAAACTGTGGAGAATTCTTCAAGAGATGGGAATACCAGACCACCTGATCTGCCTCTTGAGAAATTTGTATGCAGGTCAGGAAGCAACATATAGAACTGGACATGGAACAGACTGGTTCCAAATAGGAAAAGTCGTACATCAAGGCTGTATATTGTCACCCTGTTTATTTAACTTATATGCAGAGTACATCATGAGAAACGCTGGACTGGAAGAAACACAAACTGGAATCAAGATTGCCGGGAGAAATCTCAATCACCTCAGATATGCAGATGACACCAACCTTATGGCAGAAAGTGAAGAGGAACTAAAAAGCCTCTTGATGAAAGTGAAAGTGGAGAGTGAAAAAGTTGGCTTAAAGCTCAACATTCAGAAAACGAAGATCATGGCATCCGGTCCCATCACTTCATGGGAAATAGATGGGGAAACAGTGGAAACAGTGTCAGACTTTATTTTTCTGGGCTCCAAAATCATTGTGGATGGTGACTGCAGCCATGAAATTAAAAGACGCTTATTCCTTGGAAGGAAAGTTATGACCAACCTAGATAGCATATTCAAAAGCAGAGACATTACTTTGCCAACAAAGGTTCGTCTAATCAAGGCTATGGTTTTTCCTGTGGTCATGTATGGATGTGAGAGTTGGACTGTGAAGAAGGCTGAATGCCAAAGAATTGATGCTTTTGAACTGTGGTGTTGGAGAAGACTCTTGAGAGTCCCTTGGACTGCAAGGAGATCCAACCAGTCCATTCTGAAGGAGATCAGCCCTGGGTGTCCTTTGGAAGGAATGATGCTAAAGCTGAAACTCCAGTACTGTGGCCACCTGATGCAAAGAGTTGACTCATTGGAAAAGACTCTGATGCTGGGAGGGATTGGGGGCAGGAGGAGAAGGGGACAACAGAGGATGAGATGGCTGGATGGCATCACTGACTCGATGGACATGAGTCTGAGTGAACTCTGGGAGTTGGTGATGGACAGGGAGGCCTGGCGTGCTGCGATTCACGGGGTCACAAAGAGTCGGACACGACTGAGCGAATGATCTGATCTGATTGTAGCACAAAAACAGCATATCTATAGAAGATATATAAATGAATGAGCATTGCTATGTTCCAATAAAATTTTGTTTACAAAAGCAGGCCAATGGTTTGCCTACCCATATTATATACCATAACATACCATATACTGTTAAATATGATGCCGTGAACCATACTGTATGGTTTCATTATATATTTCATCCTGTTCATATTTTTTACACAATTCTTCTTATAATCTTGTTGCATCTGATCATTTAAATTTGGCCCTCCTAACTGTATTAATGATGCAAAATTGTTCAGAGCAGTAACGTTTAAGGTATAGCCTTACCCCAGTGAAAGAATACCCTACTTGTTTACTATTACAGTACTATAAAATACTGACCAAAAAAATCCCTGAAGGTAATATTATTATTTCAGAGGTTAGAAACTAAATCTGAAAGAAATTAAATAAATTATTGAAGTTCATATAAATAATGAGTTTCAGAGCCAAGGGTCAAAATATTTTTTCTGACACCAAACCAATTACTGGGAACTGCCTCCCTATGCACTGAATGTGTAACCGGAAATTTGGTTTAGGGTACAAACGAAATATTTATATTGGCTATCTCTGTTCTTGACTCTTCTATGATTGTGATCTTAGTTTCAGGGCAATTAATATACTTAAGTCTTAGGGCAATCACACTAAAGTTATAGGGGGATCATAATCCAAAATCCTACTTGTGAAGTAATTCTAGAATAGTAGACATTCTTTAACAGCTCCATCACCAATACAGTATCTTCTGCAACATGATTTTACAATTATTTATCCAGGATCTAACCTCCCATGTGACCATCAGCAGATCTTTCCCCTTCTAGTATGCTAATTGTTTCCATTTGAAAATAAGGGTCTTGGTCTATATATTATCAAGAAGCTTATCTTTGAACTCAAAATTCTAATTCTCTATCAACTTGACATTCTTTCTCCAAGTTTTTCAGTCTTATAGAGACAATCCCATGTGTTTTTCTGTGGTTACAGAATGCACACTGCTTCTGTTGATACATATGTTAAACCAAATGCCCAATTTTGTAGGATATACAACCTTAAAATTTAAGGTAAGAATCAATGCCAAATGTACAGTATAAATGAATATCTTCTTAAAAAATTGTAAACAACACCATGGATGACAAGATTTTCAGGGAGTTCACCTGTAGTATTCTGAAAATGGGAAGGCAAAATAAGGCATGCTAAACCTGAGAATGTGGGCAGATATGTACAGACGGGAACATCAGTGAACAAGCACCCATATGCATGTTGTCAGGTCAGATGGAGAGCCACTGAAAATAGATCAGAAAGCTGTAAAGCCTGACAAAAGGATGCATTTGAAACAGCAGAATTTAAATTCAATCTCAATGGGAAAAAAAAGACTCAACATCATTCTGCTTCCCTAGTAAGATATGACTATGACATGTTGACCATTCAGAAAACAAGAGGCACCCAGCCAAGGAGAGAAACACGGTTTTGGACAAACACATCAACAAAGAAAGCATTCCAGGCCTTCCTGAGAATTCATCAGTCCAACCAATGCCTGCTTCAGATGAATTGTTTTTACCATTCATAGCAAAGTGAAAAAAAGTAAGAACTTCTTTCACAAGCTGTATTTATTTAAATGACAGTATTATTTTCTTGGATTATGTATTTCCTTTCTTTTGTCATTGTTGCAAAAATTCCTTTCTTTTAGATAAAATAATGAGAGTAAATGATAGTTGAATTGACTTTCTTCTTTAGTGTCTCAACAAGATAAAAGTAAAGTTTGTCAACTTTCTATCAGCTCTGTCAAAAAAAAATCAATTATCTTAGTTCATGAAATCCAAAATGCTAAGGGGGCTGACTTGTCTGACACTTGGACATTATCACTTTGTGAATCCTCACAACTTCATTGTTGAAGGCCTATTTGAATCATACATTTACATTTGTTATTTATAATTGTTTCCTGGATTGAATCATGCAAGACATGTATCGCCATTAATAGTTTATAAATGAAGATGCTGAAGTTTGTAGAAATCAAGGGATAAACTTAACATAGATCACATCAGACCAAATCAGTCGCTCAGTCGTGTCCGACTCTTTGCGACCCCATGAATCGCAGCACGCCAGGCCTCCCTGTCCATCACCAACTCCTGGAGTTCACTCAGACTCGTGTCCATCAAGTCAGTGATGCCATCCAGCCATCTCATCCTCTGTTGTCCCCTTCTCCTCCTGCCCCCAATCCCTCCCAGCATCAGAGTCTTTTCCAATGAGTCAACTCTTCGCATCAGGTGGCCAAAGTACTGGAGTTTCAGCTTTAGCATCATTCCTTCCAAAGAAATCCCAGGGCTGATCTCCTTCAGAATGGACTGGTTGGATCTCCCTGCAGTCCAAGGGACTCTCAAGAGTCTTCTCCAACACCAATTCTTCGGCACTCAGCCTTCTTCACAGTCCAACTCTCACATCCATACATGACCACAGGAAAAACCATAGCCTTGACTAGACGAACCTTTGTCGGCAAAGTAATGTCTCTGCTTTTGAACATGCTATCTAGGTTGGTCATAACTTTCCTTCCAAGGAGTAAGCGTCTTTTAATGTCATGGCTGCAGTCACCATCTGCAGTGATTTTGGAGCCCAGAAAAATAAAGTCTGACACTGTTTCCACTGTTTCCCCATCTATTTCCCATGAAGTGATGGGACCAGATGCCATGATCTTCGTTTTCTGAATGTTGAGCTTCAAGCCAACTTTTTCACTCTCCTCTTTCACTTCCATCAAGAGGCTTTTTAGTTCCTCTTCACTTTCTGCCATAAGGGTGGTGTCATCTGCATATCTGAGGTTATTGATATTTCTCCCGGCAATATTGATTCCAGCTTGTGTTTCTTCCAGTCCAGCGTTTCTCATGATGTATGGTCATCTCACCTCACATAACATCAGGGAAATGCAAATGAAAAAAATCAATGAGAAATCACTACACACCTACTAGAATGGACAAAATCCAGAAAACTGACAGTACCAAATGCTCGTGAGGATGTAGAGCAAAAGAAACTCCCATTCACTGCTGGTGGGAATGAAAAATGGTACAGCCAATTTGCAGTACAGTTTGGCTGTTTCTTTCAGTACTAAACATATTCTTACCATAAGATCTCAGTCGTGTCCAACTCTTTTGCAACCCCATTGACTGTAGCCTATCAGGCTCCTCCATCCCTGGGATTTTCCATGCAAGAACACTGGAGTGGGTTGCCATTGCCTTCTCCAAGCAATTGCATTCCTTGGTGTTTAACCAAAGAATTTGAAAACCTACATATACACGAAAACCTGCATATAAATGTTTACAGCAGTTTTATTTATTTCTAGTTGCCAAAACCAGGAAGCAAACAAAATATCCTTCAGTAGGTGAATGGATAAACTGTAGTAATCCAGACAATGAACTATTTTTCAGTGCTAAAAAGAAATAAGTTACCAAGACATGTAAAGTCGTGAAGAAAACACAAATGCATATGACTAAGTGAAAGCAGCCAATCTGAAAAGACTATATCCTGTTTGACTCCACCTATAACGCATTATGAAAAGACAAAACTACAGAGACAAAACTAAAAGATTAATGGGTGCCAGAATTGGGAGTGTTGGGAATGAATAGGTGGCACACAGAGGATTTTTAGGGCAGCGAAACTCCTCTGTTCATAATGAGAGATACATATCACTACACATTTGCCGAAATCCATGGAATGCACAACATCAAGAGGAAACTCTCATGTAAATTATGAACTTTGGGAGACTATGATGCGTCAAGGCAGTTTCATCATCATTATGTAACAAATGTACCACTTTGGTGGGGATGTTGACTGTGGGTAAGCTACGCATGTGTGGTGGAAGTGGGTATGTGGGAAATATCCATACTTTCCCCTCGACTGTGCTATTAATAAAACTGTTCTAGTTCACATAATTCAATACTGAAAATACACACAAGCCAATAAAAAAATGGACAGAAGACCTAAATAGACATTTCTTCAAAGAAGACATATAGTTGGCCAAAAAGCGTATGAAAAGATGCTCACCATTGCTAATCATTAGAGAAATGCAGATCAAATCCCAATGAGGTATGACCTTACACTGGTCAGAATGGCTTGTCATCAAAACGTCTACAAATTCTAGGGAGGGTGTGAAGAAAAGGGAATGTAAATGTGTTGGCGGGAATGTAAATTGGTGCAGCCACTATGGAGAACTATATGGAGTTTCCTTTAAAAAAAATCTAAAGACAGAACTACCATTGTTGTTCAGTCATTCAGTCATGTCCGACTCTTTGTGACCCCATGGACTGCAGCTCGCCAGGTTTCCCTTCTTCCACCATCTCCTAAAGCTTGCTCAAACTCATGTCTATTGAGTTGGTGATGCCATGAAACCATCTCATCCTCTGTCATCCCCTTCTCCTCCTGCCTTTAATCTTTCCCAGCATTCAGGTCTTTTCAAATCACGTGGCCAAAGTATTGGAGCTTCAGCTTCACCATCAGTCCCTCCAATGAATGTTCAAGATTGATTTCCTTTAGGATGGACTGGTTTGGTCTCCTTGCAGTCCAAGGGACTCTCAAGAGTCTTCAACAACACCATAGTTCAAAGACATCAATTCTTTGGCTCTCAACCTTCTTTATGATTCAACTCTCACATCCATACATGACTACTGGAAAAACCATAGCTTTGACTAGAGCTACCATATGATCCAGCAATTGTACTGCCAGGTATATACTCAGGAAAGATGAAAACTCTAATTCAAAAAGATACATGCACCCCAATGTTCATAGTTGTACTATTTACAATAACCAAGACGTGGAAACAACCTAAGTGCTCATCACAGACTGTTGGTTTAAGATGTGGTATACGTGTACAATGGAATATTGCTCAGCCATAGTAAAGAATGAACTGTTGCTATTTGTGGTAACATGGATGGATCAAGTAAGTCAACTGTTATATGCTGCTGCTGCTGCTGCTGCTGCTGCTAAGTCACTTCAGTCGTGTCCAACTCTGTGTGACCCCATAGATGGCAGCCCACCAGGCTCCTCCGTCCCTGGGATTCTCCAGGTAAGAACACTGGAGTGGGTTGCCATTTCCTTTTCCAATGCATGAAAGTGAAAAGTGAAAGTGAAGTAGCTCAGTCGTGTCCGACTCTTAACGACCCCATGGACTGCAGCCTACCAGGCTCCTCCATCCATGGGATTTCCCAGGCAAGAGTACTGGAGTGGGGTGCCATTGCCTTCTCCCAACTATTGTATATATCACGTATATGTGGAATCTAAAAAATAATACAAATAGACCTATATAAAAAACAGAAACAGACTTATAGACATAGAAAACAAACTTAGGGTTACCAAAGGGGAAAGGAAGAGAGGGAAAAATGAATTAGGATTATAAGATTAACAGAAACATGCTACTATACATAAAACAGATAAGCAACAAAGATTTGCTGTATAGCATAGGGAATTATAGTCAATATTTTGCAATAACTTGTAATGGAAAATAATCTGAAAAAATATATGTATGACAGAATCACTTTGTTATATACATGAAACTAACACAATGGTGTAAGTCAACTATACTTAAATTTTAAAAAAGGAGTAGTAAATGAAAGTTTCCATAAAAAAAAACTACTCTAAAACATTAATTATTAATGTTTTTAATGGCTGTCCCTGACAGTTCTGTCCTTCCTCATAAACAATGCAGCCTCAGACACTTGATCACAAATGGCAGAAATCCAACTGAAAATTGGCAAAACTCATTCTTCAAAGGAAAGCAAAAAGTAATCAACAGACAGACTCTCATACTTACTAGCAACCTCCATGACTCAAACATTAACATTTTTCCCAAACAGCAAAGAAGATGTAAGTGATTTTAAATGTTTATGTGTTTTACTGTGGCTCAATCTATCAGAATACTTCATAGCATTTGGATATACTCCACATTGGAAGAGTTGGAGAAACAGTTGGCAGCATTTTCTGTGTTTCATTATAATTTGGAGGGGGGACATTTGAGATTAATCTGCAATTAAAAAGAGGTTTGGCTGTGATGAACTGATGTAATTCACAATTTAGCTTATTTGAGGAAAATAACAACACTCACATTTGCCATAGGCAAAAATGAGATGCACAATTCAGAAGGGGAGTACCAGCTTGTTGATAGTACTATAGATTAGGAATTAAAAGGGCAGGACAAACATCTAGGGGCAATCATTTGACATTCTGTGAAATAAAATGGAGGCTTTGCTTAGCAACCTTTTCAAAGAGACTCATCCAAGAAGCTTTGATACTGATACCCTTAGTGTAGCTACAGCCTAATTATGGGTGCAGTTTTGAAAGAAGGAATTATTTTATATTGAACTGTTAAGAATGTGAGCTGGAGCCTTGAGTAATATGAAAGATGTGAAACTAGTAATCCTAGAGGAAATCCTTCAATTCCATCCTTATATGGGAGAAAACTCAAATTCTCATGGTTTAAAATTTTAAATCCTGGGGAAATTATAACTGGTCCAGTTTATTTGGTGAGTCACTCTGGGTTTGCAAAACCAATATTTACCCTTTGAGTGGGTTTCTAGAAAGCCTATGTCCTTGTGAGGCTTATTGCTATATTCCCTTCTCTAAAAAATCCTCTAGTGTTACAAATGAAAGAAACAATGACAAAAGGTGCTTTTCGCCCAAGCTTTGGGGCCTAAAAAGGAGGATAAAGTTAAGTTTCATTTCACAGAAGATGAACTCCAGCTAAGGCTCGATGGTCCCAATATTTCATCCAATCAGTAAACAAATATGGAGGGAATGAAAGTTTTAAATATCAAACTGTATTTTGCTTCTCTGAAGAAAATCCACAGCCCTTCTGCCATGACAATTAGGCCAAGAAGTTGAGGCAGTTTAGTTCAGGGAAAGAGAGACCAGATCTTTCCAAGAGGAAAACTAAGAAGCTTTGACAGAGTGGACAGGAGGAGTCTTGGGGGAGACCTAAAAAAAAGGCAAGAATTCATATCCTTGTGTTTTCCCAGCCATGTCTGGTAAATACACCTTAGGATGCCAACATGCTATACACAGACAAAATAGATAAAACATGCTATATACAGACAAATCCAGAATTAAGGACTTTCACCTCAGACACCAGAATGTTATGGGAGTGCCACAAAAGGGCTTGCTCCAGGAAGAGAACTCAGAGAATTGGAGGGCAAGAATCCAGTACAGTACTGTCCAAAAGAAGTAAAAAGGAAACCACATATACAACTAAAAATTTTTGGATAACCACATTGTAAAAACTAAAAATAAACAGTTAAACTAATTTTAATAATGTAGCTTATTTCGGAGAAGGCAATGGCACCCCACTCCAGTACTCTTGCCTGGAAAATCCCATGGATGGAGGAGCCTGGTAGGCTGCAGTCCATGGGGTCGCTAGGAGTCAGACACGACTGAGCGACTTCCCTTTCATTTTCCACTTCATGCTTTGGAGAATAAAATGGCGTCCCACTCCAGTACTCTTGCCTGGAGAATCTCAGGGATGGAGGAGCCTGGTGGGCTGCCATCTATTGGGTCATACAGAGTCAGACACGACTGCATGACTTAGCAGTAGCAGTAGCTTATTTAATCTGACACAAGCAAAACATTGTCATTTTGGTAACTAATCAATATGAAATTATTAATCAGGTATTTTACATCTCTGAAAGCCAGTATATATCTCACAGGATTTCATTTACAGTACATCTCATTTCAGACTAGATGCATTTCAGGCACTAACTAGCCATATGTATTGGATAGCACAGACCTAGAATAAACTGAGTGCAAACTCTGGGATAGTTAAAAATGGAAGAAACCAAACGACTCTGACTGTACCACTCTACTTATTTTTTGACAAATCTATAACAACGTCTACCATGTATAAGAGACTGGGCTGAATAAGACTCTGAATTGCTCATGAAGCTCAGACGTGGGCCCACAATAAAAAAAAAAATAAAGACATAATATAGAAACAAAAAAAGCAACAGTCCTTAATTTTTCTGGATTTATCTAGGCTGTAAATTCCTTGAGGGCTGCAACCAAATCTGTCTTATTCGCCATTTTCTCAGTAGTAGACAACAGAGGGCTCCATAAAACTTTGGCGAATGAGGGAACAAGTGAATGATTTCTGATCAGAGAGAACTAGGGCAGAAGAAGCCTCTCATTGGACATGATGTTCGAAATTGGTTTAGAAGAACAAATTGTTCTTCACATTGGACAGTGGGATACTTGGGACCAAACATCTGAATGTCCTGGAAGGTGAACATCTAAGGCACATTCAGTCAATGATATTTGACTTCGGAGACAGGAGTGTAGATGAGGATGGAAGATGAGATGGGAAAGATAAGCTGGGGCCAGATGGTGAAAAGTGTGGAAGGCTTTTTATGAATTATTTGTAGCATCAGTCTATTCTAGCCACCTGCTGATAGCACTAAAGTGTAGAAAAGATTCCCACAATGCTAAAGCAGACTTCTCTTGCAATATATTGATCTCCTGTTTTTTGAGTTCTCAGAAAGCAATCAACCATCAGACAGCCAAATGGTTGTAAGCAGCAGCATATATTCTTTGAGCCTACTATACACTGCTATTGAATTCTCCCCATCTCAGTTAACCTTTTTTTCCCTCTTAAATAAAGTTACTGAGAGAATAATAAAAGGAGGGAATAAGATGAAAATGGGCTGGTTTACATTTCACCCCAAAATAATAGAATGAGATTTTTTTTTTAATAGGAAGAGGAGTGGCAATTTTTGCTCACTGCTATCATCAAGCCTCCTTTCAAGGATTTCTTATCTACTGAAGTAATATCAAACATGCCATCCAACTGGTGATATTAATGCATAAATCGCAGGAATACATCTGCAAATGTTTGTGCTGTAAAAAAATAGAATGTTCCTGAGTAATATGGTACTTTATAAATTCAATGTGCATACAGCAATAGCAAGTTTAGAGAGTGGCAATAAACAAAACAAAACAAAAAAAGAAGGGAGGATAGTTTATGAAGCTTATAAAGGCATTTATTCCAGCATTTGGGTAATTGGAAATTTGATTATTCCTGACCCAATTTGCTGCTGCTGCTGCTAAGTCACTTCAGTCATGTCCGACTCTGTGTGACCCCATAGACGGCAGCCTATCAGGCTCCCCCGTCCCTGAGATTCTCCAGGCAAGAACACTGGAGTGGGGTGCCATTGCCTTCTCCACCCGACCCAATTTGGGTCCATGTTAAAACAGAGATGGTGCCATTCGATGATTAATAAAATAAACATTACAGTCAGATAAACAAGGACTCCATTATTGGCTACTTTTCTTGCTAGAACATGACTTAATTATCTATTTTTCATATTTTTTCATCTGCAAAATGGAATAACAAAAATAGTATCTAACTCCAACGGTTCTTACAAACAGTAAGCAATATTTTAAAGAAATGCCTGACATACAGTAAAAAGCTCAATAAAAGATAACTATTGTTTTAATTTTTGTCCATTAAGCAATTATTGAACAGCTACTATGTGCAAGATCCCAGAAATTCAGAGGTAAAAAACACCTGACTTGAAAAATTTTACTTACTCTAGCAAATATTTTTGATGAAAGCATCCATCATTACCTAGGCTTAGACTACATGCTGTCTACAGTGATGGCCAGGTTTTCTCATGCTCTTTCACATTGCCCAGGGTTTCTCAATCTTGAAACAACTGACATTCAGTGCTGGTTAATACTTTGTTGTGGGGAGCTACCCTTCACATTGTTGAATGTTTAGACACATCATTGGCATCTACCCACAAGATACCAGTAGAAGCCCCAGTTGTGATAACCAACAACATCTCCTGACATCACCAAATGTTCCCTGGGGTTGAGGGGAGGGTGCAAAGTCTTCCTTGGTTGAAAACCACTAGCCTAGCCTGATGGGGAATGTGTTCCCAAGTCTTTATAAACAGGTAGGTATAAACTGACAGAACTAAAGATAGAAAATATTCTATCACCTAATTTTTATTTGTTAAGTTAGGGTTTCTAATTTTTATTTGTTAAGGAGCCATTGCCTAAATTAGCCAGCACAGTTAAGGTTCTATTTAGTCATCAAACCTAACTCCACATAGAACAGTTTGGTGGTACGGTCACTTAGCATTACAGGGTCTTCTGAATCCTGCCCCTCCTCTGTATTCCTATAGTCTCTTTCCTATTTCAAGCATTCTCTCCCCTCACTAGAGACACTGTATCCCTTGAGCTAGGCTCAAGCCTCTTGTTGTTCCCAGCTCACCCTACATACAGTAAGGATATTGATCTCCCCCAAACACAGCTCTGGTTAGATATTCTCCTTTTCAAAAGCTTGTTCTTATTCTGAGCTGTATTTTATAACTATTTCCCTGGCAGCAAGAGTAACCAATTCTTCCCAATTTGTTCAAGATTTTCCCAGTTTTAGCATTGAAAGACTGAAGAAGCCCTTGTCCCAGGCAAACTAGCATGATGGATGACCCATAGCAGGGAGCCCTGTTTATTTCCAGACAATTCTGTGGAACTCTAGAATGTATACAACAGATATGAATCTTTGGTTCAAAGACAGATGGTGAAATTTGTCATAACTGCTTATTTTTGTTATTTTAAAAATAATTTAGACTAAGTTCTGACTTAACTTTCTGACTTCATTTTTAGAAGGAAAGAAAAATCTTAGTCTAACCTATGATCTCGCCTTCACAGACTGCCTCAGTGCTGGGATTCTAAGCAGAAGCCCAGGTGAGGGGTAAAGGGACTTCCCTGGCCCTCAGTCAAGTGTGGTGCCCGGGAAGCAGCTGCTGAGTTCTTTACTGTCCCTGTGCCTTAGGCCCCTTCCAGTGCTGAAGCCTCTGCTGCTTCTGGGTCATGTCTGCCTTTGCTCTGAGGCCCTGCCTCCTCTGAGCAGCCTGGATGGAGGGAGTTCAGGGGCTTCATAAGCCCTGCTTTTGGTCCCTTCTCACTGCAATTGGGAGGAATTTCCCCAACTCAGGGGGTAGAAAAGGGGAAGTTGCAGTTGTCCCCTTGCTTCTTTAGCACCTTTTAGTATACCTGTAGATTTTTGCATTAAAAAAATATTTTTTTTATTGAAGGATAATTGCTTTACATAATTTTGTTGTTTTCGGTCAAACCTCAACATTAATCAGCCATAGGTATACATATATCCTCTCTCCCTTTTGAAACTCCCTCCCATCTCCCTCCCCATCCCACCCCTCTAGGTTGATACAGAGCCCCTGTTTAAGTTTCCTGAGCTATACAGCAAATTCCCATTGGCTATCTATTTTACATATGGAAATGGAGAAGGAAATGGCAACCCACTCCAGTGTTCTTGCCTCGAGAATCCCAGGGACGGGGGAGCCTGGTGGGCTGCCATCTATGGGGTCGCACAGAGTCGGACACAACTGAAGCGACTTAGCAGCAGCAGCAGCAATGTAAGTTTCCATGTTACTCTTTCCATACATCTCACCCTCTCTTCCCCTCTGCCATGTCCATAAGTCTATTCTCTATGTCTTTCTTTCCTGCTGCCCTATAAATAAATTCTTCAGTACCATTTCTCTAGATTCCATATATATGCGTTAGAATATGATATTTATCTTTCTCTTTCTGACTCACTTCACTCTGTATTATAGGTTCTAGGTTCATCCACCTCATCAGAACTGACTCAAATGCATTCCTTTTATGGCTGAGTAATATTCTGTTGTGTATATGTACCACTACTTCTTTATTCATTTATCTGTCAATGGACATCTAGGTTGCTTCCATGTTCTAGCTATTGTAAATAGTGCTGCAACGAACGTGATACATGTGTCTTTTTCAATTTTGGTTTCCTCAGGGTATATGCCTAGGAGTGGGATTACTGGGTCATATACTGGTTTTATTCCTAGTTTTTTAAGGAATCTCCATACCATCTTCCACAGTGGCTGTATCAACTTACATGCCCACCAACAATGCAAGAGTGTTCCCTTTTCTCCACACCCTCTCCAGCATTCATTGTTTGTAGACTTTTTGATGAGGGCCATTCTGACTGGTGTGAGGTGATATCTAATTGTAGTTTTGACTTGCATTTCTCTAATAATGAGCAATGTTGAGCATCTTTTCATGTGTTTTTTAGCCACCTGTATTCCTTCTTTGGAGAAAAGTCTGTTTAGGTCTTTTTCTCACTTTTTGATTGGGTTGTTTGTTTTTCTGGTATTGAGTTGTATGAGCTGCTTGTATATTTTGGAAATTAATCCTTTGTCTGTTGTTTCATTTGCTATTATTTTCTCCGATTCTGAGGCTTGTCTTTTCACCTTGCTTATAGTTTTCTTTGCTGTGCGAAAGCTTTTAAGATTAATGAGGTTCCACTTGTTTACTTTTCTTTTTATTTCCATTACTCTAAAGGGTGGATCATAGAGGATCTTGCTTTGATTTATGTCATCGAGTGTTCTGCCTATGTTTTCCTCTAAGAGTTTTATAGTTTCTGGTCTTACATTTAGGTCTTTAATCCATTTTAGGTTTATCTTTGTGTATGGTGTTAGGAAGTGTTCTAACTTCATTCTTTTATGTTTAGCTGTCCAGTTTTCCCAACACCATTTATTGAAGAGGCTGTCTTTACCCCATTGTATATTCTTGCTTCTTTTGTCAAAATCAAGGTACCCATAGGTGCATTGGTTTATTTCTGGATTTTCTATCTTGTTGCATTGATCTATATTTCTATTTTTGTGCCAGTACCATACTGTCTTAATGACTGTGGCTTTGTAGCATAATCTGAGGTCAGGAAGGTTGATTCCATCAGCTCCATTCTTCTTTCTCAAGACTACTTGGCTATGCAGGGTCTTTTGTGTTTCCATATGAATTGTGAAATTTTTTGTTCTAGTTCTGTGAAAAGTTTCATTGGTAATTTGATAGGGATCACACTGAATCTGCAGATTGCATTTGGTAGTATAGTCATTTTCACAATATTGATTCTTCCTACCCAGGCATATGAAATATTTCTGTAACATGGAATATCTCTCCATGTTACATGGAGAGATATGAATCCATGAAACATGATTTCTTTCATCAGTGTCACAATTTTCTGTGTACAGTTCTTTTGCATCCTTAGGTAAGTTTATTCCTAGATATTTAATTCTTTTTGTTGCAATGGTGAATGGGATTGATTCCTTAAATGATGTTTCTGATTTTTCATTGTTAGTATATAGAAATGCAAGTGATTTCTGTGTGTTGATTTTGTTTTCTGCAACTTTGCTAAATTCACTGATTAGCTCTAGCAGTTTTCTGACACTATCTTTAGGGTTTTCTACGTACTGTATCACGTCACCTGCAAACAGGGAGAGCTTTACTTCTTCTCTTCTGGTATGTATTTCTTTTATTTCTTTTTGTTCTCTGATTGCTGTAGCTAGGACTTCCAGAACTATGTTGAATAATAGTGGTGAAAGTGGACCCTCTTGTCTTGTTCCTGACCTTAGCGGGAATACTTTCAGTGTTTTGCCATTGAGAGTAATGTTTGCTGTAGGCTTATCATGTATGGCCTTTGCTATGTTGAGGTAAGTTCCTTCTATGCCCATTTTTTGAAGAGTTTTAATCATAAATATATGCTGAATTTTATCAAAAGCTTTTTTTCCATCTATTGAGATTATCATATGGCTTTTATCTTTCAATTTGTTAATATGGTGTATCACAATAATTGATTTGTGTATACTGAAGAAATCCTTGCATCCCTGGAATAAACCCAACTTGATCATGGTATATGAGCTTTTGATGTGTTGCTGAATTCGGTTTGCTAAAGTTTTGTTGAGGATTTTTGCATCTATGTTCATCAATGATATTGGCCTGTAGTTTTCTTTTTTTGTGTTGTCTTTTTCTGGTTTTGGTATCAGGGTGATGGTGGCCTCATAGAATGAGTTTGAAAGTGTTCCTTCCTCTGCAATTATTTGAAAGAGTTTTAGAAGGATAGGCATTAGCTCTTCTCTTAATGTTTGACAGAATTCTGTGAAGCCATATGGTCCTGGGATTTTGTCTTTGGGGAGATTTTTGATAACAGCTTCAATTTCAGTGCTTCTAATTGGGTTGTTCATTATTTCTATTTCTTTATGATTCAATCTCGGAAGATTGACCTTTTCTAAGAATCTGTCCATTTCTTCCAGGTTATCCATTTTATGCCATATAGTTGTTCATAACAGTCTCTTATAATCCTTTGTGTTGCTGCAATGTCTGTTGTAATCTCTCGTTTTTCATTTCTAATTTTATTGATTAGGTTCTTCTCTCTCTTTTTCTTGATGAGTCTGGCTAAAGGTTTGTCAATATTGTTTATCTTCTCAAAGAACAAGCTTCTAGTTTTATTAATCTTTATTATTGTTTCATTTCTTTTTCATTTATTTCTGTTCGGATCTTTATGATTTCTTTCTTTCTACTAATTTTGGGGGTTTTTTAATTCTTCTTTTTCCAGTTGTTTTAGGTATAAAGTTAGGTTGTCTACTCAATGTTTTTCTTGTTTCTTGAGGTAGGATTGTATTGCTATAAACTTCCCTCTTAGAACTGCTTTTGCTGCATCCCATACGTTTTGAGTTGTTGTGTTTTCATTGTCATTTATTTCTAGAACTTTTTAATTTCCCTTCTTATTTCTTCAGTAATCTGGTGGTTACTTATAAATGTGTTATTTAATCTCCATGTGTTTTTGTTTCTTAGACATTTTTTTTCTTATAATTGATATCTAGTCTCAGCGTTGTGGTTGGAGAAGATGCTTGATATGATTTCAATTTTCTTAAATTTACTGAGGTTTGCTTTGTGACCCAAAATGTGGTCTATCCTGGAGAATGTTCCATGTGCATTTGAGAATAAGGTATATTCTTCTGCATTTATGGAATGTCCTGAAGATATCAATGAGATCCATCTCATCTAATGTATCATTTAAGATTTGTGTTTCCTTATTAATTTTCTGTTTTCATGATCTGACCATTGGTGTGAGAGGGGTGTTAAAGCTTCCTACTATTATTGTGTTACTGTCAATTTCTCCTTATATGTCTGTTAGTGTTTCTCTAATGCATTGAGGTGCTCCTATGTTGGGTGAATAGGTATTTACAATTGTATGTCTTCCTCTTGGATTGATCCCTTGATCATTATGTAGTGTCCTTCCTTGTCTCTTATTCAGTTCAGTTCAGTTCAGTTCAGTCGCTCAGTCGTGTCTGACTCTTTGCGACCCCATGAATCGCAGCACGCCAGGCCTCCCTGTCCAACACCAACTCCTGGAGTTCACTCAGACTCATGTCCATCGAGTCAGTGATGCCATCCAGCCATCTCATCCTCTGTCGTCCCCTTCTCCCCCTGCCCCCAATCCCTCCCAGCATCAGAGTCTTTTCCAATGAGTCAGCATTTCACATGAGGTGGCCAAAGTACTGGACTTTCAGCTTTAGCATCATTCCTTCCAAAGAAATCCCAGGGCTGATCTCCTTCAGAATGGACTGGTTGGATCTCCTTGCTGTCCAAGGGACTCTCAAGAGTCTTCTCCAACACCACAGTTCAAAAGCATCAATTCTTCGGTGCTCAGCCTTCTTCACAGTCCAACTCTCACATCCATACATGACCACAGGAAAAACCATAGCCTTGACTAGATGGACCTCTGTTGGCAAAGTAATGTCTCTGCTTTTGAATATGCTATCTAGGTTGGTCATAACTTTCCTTCCAAGGAGTAAGCGTCTTTTAATTTCATGGCTGCAGTCACCATCATGCAGTGATTTTGGAGCCCACAAAAATAAAGTCTGACACTGTTTCCACTGTTTCCCCATCTATTTCCCATGAAGTGATGGGATAGATGCCATGATCTTCATTTTCTGAATGTTGAGCTTTAAGCCAACTTTTTCACTCTCCACTTTCACCTTCATCAAGAGGCTTTTGAGTTCCTCTTCACTTTCTGCCATATGCATATCTGAGGTTACTGATATTTCTCCCGGCAATCTTGATTCCAGCTTGTGTTTCTTCCAGCCCAGCATTTCTCATGATGTACTCTGCATATAAGTTAAATAAACAGGGTGACAATATACAGCCTTGACGTACTCCTTTTCCTATTTGGAACCAGTCTGTTGTTCCATGTCCAGTTCTAACTGTTGCTTCCTGACCTGCATACAGATTTCTCAAGAGGCAGATCAGGTGGTTTGGTATTCCCATCTCTTGAAGAATTCTCCACAGTTTATGGTGATCCACACAGTCAAAGGCTTTGGCATAGTCAATAAAGCAGAAATAGATGTTTTTCTGGAACTCTCTTGCTTTTTCCATGATCCAGGAGATGTTGGCAATTTGATCTCTGGTTCCTCTGCCTTTTCTCAAACCAGCTTGAACATCAGGAAGTTCACGGTTCACGTATTGCTGAAGGCTGGCTTGGAGAATTTTGAGCATTACTTTACTAGCATGTGAGATGAGTGCAATTGTGTGGCAGTTTGAGCATTCTTTGGCATTGCCTTTCTTTGGGATTGGAATGAAAACGGCCCTTTTCCAGTCCTGTGGCCACTGCTTAGTTTTCCAAATTTGCTGGCATATTGAGTGCAACACTTTCACAGCATCATCTTTCAGGATTTGAAATAGCTCAACTGGAATTCTATCACCTCCACTAGCTTTGTTCGTAGTGATGCTTTCTAAAGCCCACTTGACTTTACATTCCAGGATGTCTGGCTCTAGGTGAGTGATCACACCATCGTGATTATCTGGGTCGTGAAGATCTTTTTTGTACCATTCTTCTGTGTATTCTTGCCACCTCATCTTAATATCTTCTGCTTCTGTTAGGTCCATAGCATTTCTGTCCTTTATCGAGCCCATCTTTGCATGAAATGTTCCCTTGGTATCTCTAATTTTCTTGAAGAGATCTCTAGTCTTTCCCATTCTGTTGTTTTCCTCTATTTCTTTGCATTGATCACTGAGGAAGGCTTTCTTATCTCTCCTTGCTATTCTTTGGAACTCTTCATTCAGATGCTTATATCTTTCCTTTTCTCCTTTGCTTTTTGCTTCTCTTCTTTTCACAGCTATTTGTAAGGCCTCCCCAGACAGCCATTTTGCTTTTTTGTGTTTCTTTTCCATGGGGATGGTCTTGATCCCTGTCTCCTGTACAATGTCACGAACCTCATTCCATAGTTCATCAGGCACTCTATCTTTCAGATCTAGGCCCTTAAATCTATTTCTCACTTCCACTGTATAATCATAAGGGATTTGATTTAGGTCATACCTGAATGGTCTAGTGGTTTTCCCTACTTTCTTCAATTTAAGTCTGAATTTGGCAATAAGGAGTTCATGATCTGAGCCACAGTCAGCTCCTGGTCTTGTTTTTGTTGACTGTATAGAGCTTCTCCATCTTTGGCTGCAAAGAATATAATCAATCTGATTTCGGTGTTGACCATCTGGTGATGTCCATGTGTAGAGTATTCTCTTGTGTTGTTGGAAGAGGTTATTTGCTATGACCAGTGCATTTTCTTGGCAAAACTCTATTAGTCTTTGCCCTGCTTCATTCCGTATTCCAAGGCCAAATTTGCCTGTTACCTCAGGTGTTTCTTGACTTCCTACTTTTGCATTCCAGTCCCCTATAATGAAAAGGACATCTTTTTTTTTTTATCTCTTGTAATATTCTTTAATTTTAAGGTCTGTTTTGTCTGATATGAGGATTGCTACTCCAGCTTTCTTTTGCTGCCCATTTGCATGGAATATATTTTTCCATCCTCTCACTTTTAGTCTATATGTTACTTTATGTCTGAGGTGGGTTTCTTGTACACAACATATATATGGGTCTTGTTTTTGTGTTCATTCAGCCAGTCTGTGTCTTTTGGTTGGAGCATTTAATCCATTTACATTTAAAGTAATTATTGATATATATGTTCTTCTTGCCATTTTCTTAATTGTTTGGAGTTGATTTTGTAGATCTTTTTTCTTCTCTTGTATTTCTTGACTATATAAGTCCTTCCAACATTTGTTGTAAAGCTGATTTGGTGGTACTGAATTATCTTAACTTTTGCTTGTTTGAAAAGCTTTTTATTTCTCTGTCAATTTTGAATGAGATCCTTGCCAGGTCTAGTAATCTTCGTTGTAGATTTTTCTCTTTCAGTACTTTAAATATATCCTGCATTTCCTTTTGGCCTGCAGTTTCTGCTGAAAGATCAGCTATTAAGCCTATGGGATTGCCCTTGCATGTTACTTGTTGTTTTTCCCTTGCTGCTCTTAATATTCTTTCATTGTGTTTAGTCTTTGTTACTTTGATTAGTATGTGTCTTGCATGTTTCTCCTTCGGTTTATCCTATATGGGACTCTTTGTGCCTCTTGGACTTGATTGAGTCTTTTCCTTTTCCATGTTGAGGAAATTTTCAACTATATTCTCTTTAAAAATTTTCTCATAACCCTTCTTTTTCTCTTCTTCTTCTGGGACCCCTATAATTCGAATGTTGGTATGTTTGATATTGTCCCAGAGGTCTCTGAGACTACCGTCAGTTCTTTTCATTCTTTTTACTTTATTCTGCTCTTCAGAAGTAATTTCCACCATTTTATAATACAGCTCACTGATTCACTCTTCTGCTTCAGATATTCTGCTATTGATTCCTTCAAGAGTGTTTCTAATTTCAGTAATTGTGTTGTTTGTCTCTGTATGTTTATTCTTTAATTCTTCTAGGTCTTTGTTAATTGATTCTTGCATTTTCTCCATTTTGTTTTCAAGGTTTTTGATCATATTTACTATTATTCTGAATTCTTTATCAGGTAGCTTGCCTATTTCCTCTTCATTTATTTGGACTTCTGTGTTTCTAGATTGTTCCTTCATTTGTGTAGTATATCTCTGCCTTTTCATTATTTTTTTTAACTTATTATGCTTGAGGTCTCCTTTTCCCAGGCTTAAAGGTTGAATTCATTCTTCCTTTTGGTTTCTGCCCTCCTTAGGTTGTTCCAGTGATGTGTGCAACCTACGTATAGGGTGATATTTGTGCTGAGTTTCTTGTTTGTTTGTTTTTCCTCAGTGGGCAAGGCTGAGTGAGGTGGTAATCCTGTCTGCTGATGATTGTGTTTGATTTTCATCTTGTTTGTTGTTTAGATGAAGTGTCCTGCACAGGGTTTTACTGGTGGTTGGGTGGTACTGGGTCTTGCATTCAAGTAGTTTCCTTTGTGTGAGTTTTCACTATTTGATAATCCCTAGGGTTAGCAGCAGCAGCAGGGTTAGTTTTCCAGTAGTCTAGGTTCTTGGAGTCAGTGCTCCCACTCCAAAGGGTCGGGACTTGATAACTGATCAGGAACAAAGGTTCCACAAGTGGTTTTTTATGGCATTAAGTGCTGCTGCTGCTACTGCTAAGTCACATCAGTCGTGTCCGACTCTGTGTGACCCCGTAGAAGGAAGCCCACCAGGCTCCTCTGTCCCTGGGATTCTCTAGGCATTAAGTGAGATGAAAACAAATACCCAAAAACGAGAGACCAAAGATGAACCTCAGACAAATGGCAGTTACAAAATCAGGCAAATAGTAATTAAAATAATGGAACATACACATACACATATACACCCATAAGCAAAGTCAAAACAGTCCAACAAAAATAAAGTACAGTAGATTGACCCAACGAACAAAGAAATAAAAAATTATATTTACCATTTAAGAACAAAACTAACTAAAACAAAAACTGAAAAGCCAAACTAAAGCAAGGACCAAGTGGGAAACAAAACACTGTAAACAAAACTAACAAATATGCAGAAAGGAAAGGAAAGAAAGAAAAGAAAGAAATAATAGATATGTAAAGTTAGATAGAGGTAGATGAAGAAGATTTATATACATTAAAGATTAATTGCAAGGGGAAAAGAACATCAGGAAAAGCAAACAAAGAAATAAATGTAGAAAAAACAATAATAAGTTAAAAAAATTAAAAATAGAGAAAAGAAAGGAAAAAAAGAAAACTCCAGAGAAATGTAAAAGCCCCGTAGAGGCAGAGGCTTATAACAACAATTAAAATTGTGACTGAGAAAAAAAAAAGCTCAAAAGCTTAAATAGATTTCATAGTGGCAACAAAATTGACAACTACAATGGGGTGGAGGGGGCAGAAAATAAATCCAAAAGAATCTACAGAACAAGTCAAAACATAAGAATAATAAATGTTTTTCTTGAGTCACTGCTCTCAGAGTCCTTTCCTTCGCTGGGAGTCATAGTCCACCTCACTTCCCTAGGATGCCCTCCAACACTGTGCTGATCTCTGGACCTGTTGTGGTGGCATCTCAGATTCTAATCAGGTCCTACTCCTGTGTGTTGTTGCCTCCAATGTCCACAGCTATTAGAACTACTGTGTTTTCTGTTGTGGGTGCTCTCAGTGTTTTTTTATATATTCCATAGCCACAGAGTCTGCCTAATTGATTGTGTGGATTTAACCTGCAGCATGTACAGCTGGTGGGAAAGTTTTGGGTCTTCTTCCTTAGCCACATTGCCCCTGGGTTTCAGTCATAGTTTTATTTCCACCTCTGCATGTAGGTTGTCCACTGGGGTTTGCTCTCGAGGCTGCCCTGGAGGACTTGGGTTTGCCCTTATGAGGGCCAGGTGTGGAAATGAGGCAGCTACTTGGGTTGCAGGGATTCTGGCAGCACCAGGTACTCAGAGGAGTTGGCAGCTAGGGCAGCAGGAAGTATAGTGCTCTAGAAGGGTGTGGCAACCAGTATCGGCCAATACACTCCAGTATTCTTCTTGCCTGGAGATCTGCCCTGACAGAGAAGCCTGGCAGGTCACAGACTATAGGGACGCAAAGAGCTGAACACTACCAAAATGACCTTGTGCACACAGATGCAAGATTTTTTTTTGCCTGTGGCAGCTCTGCCCCAGTGAGAGTTGAGTGTGAAGGTGGCATAGCCGCTTGGCTTTCAGGGACCCTGGTGGTACCAAGTGTGCAGGGACATGGACTGCCAGAGTTATGGCCCTATCAGAGTCTTTTTTTCAGTCTCTTATAGCTGGCGATCAGAAGGCCTCTTTGGCCAGTCTTTCTCCATAACTCCACCCATTCAGGCACTTAGAGGGTTCCCTTGTCTGGGGTCCTTCTCTGTTGTTCAGCATGTCAGGAACTTAAAGGGTCACCTTGGGTGGGGTCCTACTCTATAGTTCAGCACATCAGTCACTTAAAGGAGCACCTTGGGTGGGGTCCTACTCTGTAGTTCAGTGCGTCAGGCATTTGATGGGCCAGCCTCTCTATTGTTCAGCTGCAGATGCTCGCCTGTTGTGGGAGAGAGGCTATGGTGATGGCTCCACCCCCTACTCGTAACTCAGCAGTAGTACCTTGCTTCCATGGCTGCCTGGCTTTCCTCCACAGGCATTTTCCACCACAGCCTCCTCCCTCAGATCCCCTTGATCCATGTCTCCGCAGTCAACAGCAGCCCTCACTCTGGGATTGCTCCACAATCCCTAAACCCCAGCTCCCAGCTTCTGTGCTTTCCAGGGAACCTGCATCCCTGTCCAGGGTATGTATGGCTACAGCAAGGACTGTCTGATTCTCATTCCATCTGGGCTGCCGCAGATCAGCCGTTTCACTCTCAGTCTTAAATGTTTCTCCTCTGACTCAGACAATTGCCCTAATGTGGGGATTGAACCCCTGCTTCAGTTCCCTCACCTGACTAGTAGGTCCAGTCCTACTAGAACTCCTATTTTTCCCCCTATTTCCTTTCTCCTATCGAGTTTTGCGTGGTTCTATATATTCTTTTCTGCTGGTCAGGTACTTCTGTCTACTCTTAGCTGGTGTTCTGCATGCACTTCTGTGTCTGAAGATGTATTTCCTGACGTACTCATGCAAAGAGATGTACTCCATGTCCACCTACTCCTCTGCTATCTTGTTCTTCCCAGATTTTTGCATTTTTAAAACTTTCCACCACCTTCTTCCGGAGAAGGCAATGGCACCCCACTCCAGTACTCTTGCCTGGAAAATCCCATGGACAGAGGAGCCTGGTGGGCTGCAGTCCATGGGGTCGCTAAGAGTCAGACATGACTAAGTGACTTCCCTTTCACTTTTCACTTTCACACATTGGAGAAGGAAATGGCAACCTACTCCAGTGTTCTTGCCTGGAGAATCCCAGGGATGGGGGAGCCTGGTGGGCTGCCATCTATGGGGTCACACAGAGTCGGACACGACTGAAGCAACTTAGCAGCAGCAGCAGCCACCTTCTTCACCCAATTCTTCCAAAGTTTAGTCCACAGGAACTGAGAAAGAGCCTGCAGATAATCCTTGTGTGGCTTCCTCATGTGTTTTTGTTGTCTAAGTTTAAATTTGAATTCTTTAAAAGAGAAAAGTGCTCCCCAGTTTTCCACAAACCTCGTAACTCATTGGTTCTTCTGCACCCAATCCACTTGATCTGTTCCCACCACCTGTCTGCTGTTTCTAGGCAATTTAAGCTTCCAACATGTGTCTCCCACTGGAGAAACAGAGCAGGCAATGAGCGTAGAGCAAACTTCTATTTGAATGGAGAGAAATACAGAGAGGGAAGATAACAGATTTGTATCTCCAAATACTGTCTTAGCCAAATATGGAAAGACAAAACAGTTGAGGTGTATATGGGATGTCCAGAGCCCTGACACACAGCATCCCAAGTTGAAAAACCCCAAGTCTGCTGAACAAATGCAAATCTTTACAACAATGTTCTGGCCTGCTCATCGTATGACAACCAGCTCTTTTTGTTATCCCAGCTCTCTCTCAGCCTCACAATCAAACTGCACAACTTGCTCTTCTCTGTATCTTCTCACTTTGTCCTCAGTGATTCAGCTCATTATGTTTCCTCCATCTCCAAATGTCCTTTCTACTGATTTCTAGTCAGAAGCTTAATTATCCTTCAAGTAGGAGCTCAAACTCTATTTTCCTATGCTTTTACAAAAGGTTCTTGTCACCTTTTCAAGTGTAGCTTCCTCTATCAGCCCATTAGCTATAGAATTATAGGTACAGAATTCTTCAAGAATTCTAGATCCGCTCCTTTGATCCCCAAACTACCCCCATCATAACAACCTCACCCATGACCACAGCTTCAATGACAACTATTTTTCAGATGGCCCACACATGTATATTGCTAGTCCAGTAGTGACCACATATTTAATTGCCTTTTTGATATATCTTTTTAAAATATTTCAAAGGCATATCAAAATCAACTTAACTAATGATCTTTCTCTACTAAACCTGAGCTATTTTTTCAATGAGTGAATGTTGCCCCCAACCAACCATGCTGTTAGCAACCAGAAACCTAGGAATCATCCAGGATCTGCCCTTCTCTCTTAATCTCCACATGTAAACCATCAAAAATGCAAGTTTTTTACAAGTAGGGATGACTTGATCAGGCCAACTCAAAATGGTCTTGTCCAACTACTGCAGTGTAAATTGTTGGCATTTGAATTTCCTTCATCAGTATACTTTTGGAAAGCATCACTCATCAACTCTGGGGCATTGATAGTTTGAATTTCAAAACTGGTCAGGCTGAGAAGGGCATCATGCAAGCCAATGATACAACTTCTAGTTAGAGTCCGAGTCCAAATATGAAGTTTGGAAAACACTGATGTCTCAGCTTGAGGACAGTCAGGCAGACAGAATTCTTTCTCACTTAGCCTTTTGTTCTACTTGGCTACTTTTTTTGTTGTACTTTCTTACTTAGCCATTTGTTCAGTGAATTGCATGAGGTCCACCCACATGGGGGAGGGCAATCTGCTTTACTCAGTCTATGGATTCAAATGTTAATCTCATCTAGAAATACCCTCAGAGACACACCAAGAAATAATATTTAATCAAATTCTAAAGATTCCTTGGTCCAGTCAAGTCGACATATACAATTAACCATCCCACGAGTTAAATTTTGACATTTTTCTTCTTGCCTGGCCTTGCCTTGCTAATTCATTGGCTTCTACCCTCATGCCACACCAAGTCTGGGTCTACTAAATGAGCACACATCCCTTCTTTTCCTGATCAGAACAAGGTCTGTCTATTCCCAGAAGCAAAATGTTGTGATAGGACCATTAACCGTTTTCCAAAAAGAAAAAAAAAAAGTTATTAAAAATTAAGCATTTCTGGAAGTTAATTTTATGGAATGCCAATCCCATAAGATATACTGGGGAAAAAAAGAAAGGATTTCTTGACAATCCAGTGCTATATCCCTCTATTAGTTTTCTATGTTACATAACATACTACCATAAACTTAGCAGCTTAAAGCAATAGTCATGTATTATCTCACTGTTTCTGTGGGTTAGGAGTCCAAGCAGGTCCTAACTGGGCTCTCTGTTCAGATTCTCATGGGGATTCATCATGGTATTGGTTGAGCTGTGTTCTTTTCTGGAGCTCAGGTTCTCCTCCAAGCTTATGCAGTATGAGGCAGAATTCAGTTCCTCTTGGAGGCTGCCCTCAGCAACTAGAGACAGCATCTCTCCATGGGCAACCACACATGGCTGCTTGTTTCTCAAGGTCAGCAGGATAACTTCAGTCCCTTTTAAGGACTTTCTCCTGGTTAAGTCAGGTTCATCTGGGATCATCCCACTTTTTATTAACTCGAAGTCAACTGTTTTGAGACCCTTCATACTTTCTAGGTGGTGACACTGTTAAAGAATCTACCCACCAACACAGGAGAAATGGGTTTGATCCCTAGGTTGGGAAGATCTCCTGGAGGAGGAAATGGCAACTCAATCCAATATTCCTCCTGGGAAAATTCCATGGACAGAGGAACCTGGTAGGCCCATGGAGTCACAGAGAGTCAGAAATGACAGAGCACACACACAAACACACACACAGAATCATTTGCCATGTAATGTAGCCAAAACATAGGCAGGATATCCCATCAACTTCTCCCATCTGACCTTCACTCAAGGGGACAAGATTACACTGCACTCAAATATTCAGGGGTTGGAATCTTGGGGACAACCTTAGAATTCTTCTTTTGACAGCCCAGATCCAGCTTGTGAATTAGCATGTCATGATCTCTGAAAAATCCTAGAGGAAAGAAATCTGGTTGACTTTCTTCCCACCTATTCACCAAATTTGTTTGGCCTCAATGAAAACTTTAACACAACACCATCATTGACCTTGAAACTAGTGTTATGTTTTATCTACGTCTTGGGATATACTGGAACAGGGAGAAAAAAAAACCTGGACCACAGTCAGTCCAGGATTCAAATTTCCATCCTGTCACTTCCCTGTGTCTCCAGCTTGGGCTTGTTCCCTGAACTCACAGTGACTTGGTAAAACGGCTGCAGAAGAGCAGTGTACCTGCTTTTGAAGGCTGAAGACAGTGGACTGAAAGTAAATAACACTGTAGGAGATGCATAGCACAAGTTAGAGATTCAACAGCTAAAAAAAAAAAAAATCCTGTTGGCTCCTCCCTCTCCTTTTGTACATGAAATTTTGTTAACAATTACAAAAATGATACCCTGTAAGTTTTCAGATCTCAGACGTGAAGGTCTGCAACATCCTTAAGCTAAAGAAATCTAAAATTAAAACTTAAGAGGAAGAATATTTCTTTGTTTTGCCCATGATAATTAATTAATGGTTTAAAGTCTTTCATCAATACCATCAGATTATAATAAATCCAAAAATGAATTATTAGCACATGTAGGTAGTTTTTGTATTCTTCTTAACTACTAAAATAACAAAAATATGAAAACTTTGGGGTTACTATCAAAGTTGAATAGGTTAAAATTGATGGAGATGTCAAAAAAATGTCAAGTACTACTCCCTTTATCAAGCAAACTAATATGGAAAGCTTTCAACCATACAGTGTAAAATATAAACTACCTGATGACTTTGGAACAAGTGCCAAGTTTTTCGTTTGTTTGCTTCTTTGCTTCAAATAAGTTTCATTTTTAATAGACAGAACCTGTAAACAACCTCAATGTTCATAAACAATTGATGGATAAACAACTGTATACCATCCATACACAGGGAAATATTACTCAGCAATAAAAAGGTATAACCTATTGATATTCCTAACAGTAAATAATCTCAAAACAATTATGTTTACTGACAGAAGGTAGGAAAAAACCTCATACTGTATTACACTTGTAAAAAATTCAAGAAAATGTAAACTAATGTGTTATGAAATGAAACAAATCAATAGTTGCATGTAGATTAGGGAACGACAAGACCATTTAGGGGCATGAGAAAACTTTTGGGGGTAAAGATATATGCATTACCTTAATTGTTGTGATGGCTTTATAGCTACATACATATGTCAAAATTCAGCATATTGTACAATTTAAGTGTTATTATTGTTTAGTTGCTAAGTTATGTCCAACTTTTGCAACCTCATGGACTGTAGCACACCAGCCTCCTCTTTGTCCACGTGATTTCCCAGGCAAGAATACTGGAGTGGGTTGCTATTTCCCTCTCAAGGGGATCTTCCCAACTCAGGGATTGAACCTGCATCTCCTGTGTGGCAGGCAGATTCTTTATCACTGAGCCACCTGGGAAGCTCCACAATTTAAGTAAGTGCTGTTTATTCCATTACAATTATAAACCAGCAAAGACATTAAGAGATTAAATGGGCCTACATAAAAATCTGGATCTCCCAGTTCTTTGGGAAAATCAACCAATCCTATATATCGACTCAACCATCTCCCATTTTCCATGTCTTGATAGGGTCAAGACATGCTTCTTGCTTTGCAGAAGCAGCAAAGGGTGGAGAAAATTAAGACCCTGACCACCTAAACACTGGCTGGGTCACAAAACTCATCCAAGAGACTCATACAAAGACTCATTCTTCTCTGCCCTAGGCTTCCTGCTTGTGCAGTGATGGCCATAATGTCAACAGCGCAGGAAGATAAAGGAATCCAGAAAACCTTTAGATTATTTGTTCTGAGACTGACCTTGGTCACAGGAGAAAAAGAGATCTGTAGGTCCTGAGAATTTCTGTATACCTTTAACCCCCAGAGCCATAGTCACATGAAATTTGTGTATGCCCTTCAGAAAAGATACATAAATTCTAGTTTTCTACAACCTCCAAACTCTCTACTTCTCAAGTTTTGTACGCATTATGTTTTTTAAAAATCTATGTACTTTACTAACTGTTTTAAAGTTTCTTTTTTTCTCTAAGATACAGTCAAACATACTTTAGGATTTCTAAGTAAAACAACATTTACCAGAGTTAGCTTTACTAAGTGTTAAGGCTTAAAATTTGAGAAAATAGAAAAACAGAATTTATACCTTTAACCCTTAACTTTTGAACATCAGAAAAAATAACATGATATGCATGAAAACAAGAAATATATCAATTATGTTTGCCACTTAGCCCCTGTATGGCTTATCTACCACTAGATTCTAACCTCCACAGAGGCTATGACTTCTGGTTAGGTCTTAGGAGAAAGCAATCAACAGTGCTGAAGATTATGTAACACATTCCCTGGGAAAAGGGGACTTAGCACATGCTATTTCTAGAAGCACTGAAAGTTGTCATGCCAATTGCCCCTTTGTCAAGGTTAGCATAGAGATCATAGGAGATTCTGGCATTGAGGTCAAAAGCTCAGTCTCACAAGTGAAGTGAAGTGAAAGTCGCTCAGTCATGTCTGACTCTTTGCGACCCCATGGACTATACAGTCTATGGAATTTTCCAGGCCAGAATACTGGAATGGGTAGTCTTTCCCTTCTCCAGGGGATCTTTCCAGTCCAGAGATCAAACCCAGGTCTCCCACACTGCAGACAGATTCTTTACCAGCTGAGCCACAAGGGAAGCCCAAGAATATTGGAGTGGGTAGCCTGTTCCTTCTTCAGTGGATCTTCCCAACCCAGGAATCAAACTGGGTCTCCTGCATTGATGGAAGATCCTTTACCAAATAGGCTATCAGGGAAGCTCTCAGTCTCACAAGGGTGAACAATTTTTCTTAAGACAGATTAGCCACCATTGCCAATATGCAAAATTAGGTTGAGAGCTAATTCATTGGAAGGGCTAGTGAATATTTATTGGAAGGACTGATGCTGAAGCTAGAGTTCCAATACTTTGGCCACCTGATGCTAAGAGCCGACTCATTAGAAAAGACCCAGATGCTTGGAAAGATAGAAGGTGGGAGGAGAAGGGGACAACAGAGGACGAGATAGTTGGATGGCATCACAGACTTAATGGACATAAGTTTGAGCAAGCTCTGAGAGATGGTGAAGGACATAGAAGCCTGGTGTGCTGCAGTCCATGGGATCACAAAGAGTTGGACATGACTGAGCGACTGAACAACAACAAGACTGAGAGCTGTTCTCTGCCATCCTGCTATTTTTCTCTGAGACACATAAAGTTTGGGGCTCCCACAAAAGGTGTTCCTATCTTCATGCTTGCAAAGCCTATTTCTTTTTAAAATAATTTTTATTGGAGTATAGTTGCTTTACAATGTTGTGTTAGTTCCTGCTGTACAGCAAAGTGCATCAGCTATATGTATACATATATCCTCTTTTTTTTGGATTTCCTTCCCATTTAGGTTACTGCAGAGCACTGAGTATAGAGTTCCCTTCGTTATACAGTAGGTTCTCATTAGTTATCCATCCTTTTCTTTTTTAAAAAAATTTCAATTCAGTTCAGTTCAGTCACTAGGTCGTGTCCGACTCTTTGTGATGCCATGAATCACAGCATGCCAGGCCTCCCTGTGCATCACCAACTCCCGGAGTTCACCCAAACTCATGTCCGTTGAGTCGGTGATGCCATCCAGCATCCCCTTCTCCTCCTGCCCCCAATCCCTCCCAGCATCAGAGTCTTTTCCAATGAGTCAACTCTTCGCATGAGGTGGCCAAAGTACTGGAGTTTCAGCCTCAGCATCAATCCTTCCAATGAATATTCAGGACTGATTTCCTTTAGAATGGACTGGTTGGATCTCCTTGCAGTCCAAGGGACTCTCAAGAGTCTTCTCCAACACCACAGTTCAAAAGCATCAATTCTTCGGACCTCAGCTTTCTTCACAGTCCAACTCTCATATCCATACATGACCACTGGAAAAACCATAGCCTTGACTAGACAGACATTTGTTGGCAAAGTAATAGCTCTGCTTTTGAATATGCTATCTAGGTTAGTCATAACTTTCCTTCCAAGGAGTAAGCGTCTTTTAATTTCATGGCTGCAATCACCATCTGCAGTGATTGTGGAGCCTCCAAAAAATAAAGTCTGACACTATTTCCACTGATTTCTCATTTATTTCCCATGAAGTGATGGGACCAGATGCCATGATCTTAGTTTTCTGAATGTTCAGCTTTAAGCCAACTTTTTCACTCTCTTCTTTCACTTTCATCAAGAGGCTCTTTTGTTCCTCTTCACTTTCTGCCATAAGGGTGGTGTCATCTGCATATCTGAGGTTATTGATATTTCTCCCGGCAATCTTGATTCTAGCTTGTGCTTCTTCAAGCCCAGCATTTCTTATGATGTACTCTGCATAGAAGTTAAATAAGCAGGGTGACAATATACAGCCTTGACGTACTCCTTTTCCTATTTGGAACCAGTCTGTTGTTCCATGTCCAGTTCTAACTGTTGCTTCCCGACCTGCATATAGGTTTCTCAAGAGGCAGGTCAGGTGGTCTCGGATTCCCAGCTCTGTCAGAATTTTCCACAGTTTATTGTGATCCACACAGGCAAAGGCTTTGGCATAGTCAATAAAGCAGAAATAGATGTTTTTCTGGAACTCTCTTGCTTTTTCTATGATCCAGCGGATGTTGGCAATTTGATCTCTGGTTCCTCTGCCTTTTCTAAAACCAGCTTGAACATCAGGAAGTTCACGGTTCACGTATTGCTGAAGCCTGGCTTGGAGAATTTTGAACATTACTTTGCTAGCGTGTGAGATGAGTGCAATTTTGTGGTAGTTTGAGCATTCTTTGGCATTGCCTTTCTTTGGGACTGGAATGAAAACTGACCTTTTCCAGTCCTGTGGCCACTGCTGAGTTTTAATAACATTCTATTTAGCCCAATATACACCAAACAGCTTTTAACATGTAGTCAATATAAAGATTATTAGGTGTTTTACACTCTTTCTCTTTTTTTTTCAAACTGTCTTGAAAATCCAGTGTGCATTTTTTTGCCTGTAGCACACCTTAGCTTATTTCAAGTGCTCAATAGTTATATGTGGCTAATGCCTTGTTGTTGTTGTTTAGTCACTAAGTTGTGTCCCACTCTTTTGTGACACCATGGACTGTAGCCTGCCAGGCTCTTCTATGGTATTTCCCAGACAAGAATACTGGAGTGGGTTGCCATTTCCTTCTCCAACTGTTAAGTTTTAGAGACAAAATATTTGGTATTTAGGCTAACTTGCAGGACAGGGTTTGTATGCAAGATGAAATAGGATTAATTATTAAGGAACAAACTGATAAAGCTTGTGGGTAAAATTTAAACACTATAATGATTGTGTGCCCTTTAGCCAAATGTTTATCCTTTCTAAGTCTCAGTGTATTTATCTAAAAAATGGGTATAATAATAGCATCTGTATCATAGACATATTATAAGGGCTTCCCTTGTGGCACAGCTGGTAAAGAATCCACCTGCAATGCAGGAGACCTGGGTTTGATCACTGGGTTGGGAAGATCCCCCGGAGAAGAAAGGCTACCCACTCCAGTATTCTGGCCTGGAGAATTCCATGGACTATACAGTCAATGGGGCCACAAAGTATTGGACACTACTGAGCGACTTTTATCATCATCATCAAAGGCTTCCTAGGTGGCACTGGTGTTAAAGAACCCGTCTGCCAGTGCAGGTTAGGCTTAAGAGACATTAGTTTGGTCACTGAGTTGGGAAGATCCCCTGAAGAAGGGAATGGCAATCCATGCCAGAATTCTTGCCTGGAGAATCCCATGGACAGAGAAACCTGGAGGGCCACAATCCATAGGGTCACATAGAGTTGGACACTACTGAAGCGACCTAAGATAAAAATAGAGTAGTGTGTGTCACTTCAGTGTGAAGTTAACTATTGTATAAGCTTAAATTATCATTTGATCTCAACTCTTGTTGTATTGTGCTTTTAAATCCTTGAGTGAAAACATGGTGCTGAATTCTGAAACACCCAGAAAACTTCAGATTGAAGTTGATGTTAGACCTCTTATTAAAAGGAAAAGAAAAACAGCATGCTTATATTATTCAATGTCATTAGTCATTAATAGGAGGGAGAAAAATGCAGAGAATATATTACTCATAAACAAAATTCTTCCTAAAAGGAATCCTCTGCAACACATCCCATGAGGCATCTGCAGATCTGTAGGGACACAAAACAATTTATTGAAACTTCTGTACAAAGTGAAACTCGTATTTGGAGCAACGCATTAAAAACCTACAGATCATTTATTCATGCTCTTCACTGAAGGAATTGCAGACATCATTTCTATTACACAAATGCTCCTTTAGTGATTAAAATTCCTTCTCTCTGGCATATGGATGGAAAAGAAAGAAAAGCAAGTGAATAAGAAATGAAACCCTTTCTGATACTGATAGATAAATTGCATATATTTAAGAACAAGGAATGTAGTGTATGTTTGTTATACTACTAAAAAATAAAATATATTAGGAACTCCTTGAATTTCCTTCCCCAGTAATGAGTGGCAAGGATGAAAACGTCACTTACAACAATTTCTTTGGCATACCGTCAGTGAGGCCAGAGTGGATAGTTGAAATAGATGTTAATAGGGTATCATTAGAAGGCAATGGCACCCCACTCCAGTACTCTTGCCTGGAAAACCCCATGGACGGAGGAGCCTGGTAGGCTGCAGTCCGTGGGGTCGCTGAGAGTCGGACACGACTGAGTGACTTCACTTTCACTTTTCACTTTTATGCATTGGAGAAGGAAATGGCAACCCACTCCAGTGTTCTTGCCTGGAGAATCCCAGGGACGGGGAAGCCTGGTGGGCTGCCATCTATGGGGTCGCACAGAGTCAGACACGACTGAAGCGACTTAGCAGCAGCAGCAGCAGCAGGGTATCATTTTGATATTACTTCCGCAAACGCAACTAGGAGAGTTAATGTCATTTAAAACTGCATATCAATGCTTCAAAAGAATCACGACAAATAAAGGAAAAAAATCCTTGCAATTTAACTAGTTTTTCTTGGAGTTATCTTTTTCAGGTAGTATCAAACATATAAGAAAAAGATGCTGGCATTTCCCAGGCCCACTAGGTAAGCTTGTATTAATTGTGCACACAACACTGAAGGGGCCTGGCTTTAGTGTTGCAATAGAGTATAAAACATTATTGAGAGTTACTCAGAATTGGGTGGAACCTGACTTTGCCACTTAATGTGTGAAGTTGGGACATTTCTTCACTTTTCAAAGACTCAATTTCTTTATTAGTCAAATGGGAATAAAAATACCTACCTCTACATTAATTATGGGAATTGAGTAGGTTAATGTATAGGAAACAACCCAATATGTTGCAGATGTACAACAGTGGCTGTTATTATAACTTTTCTAGTTAATAATAATAATATTATTATAATAACTTTTCTAGTTAATAGTAATAATTTTCTGTCTTTGGCTTTCCTAATAACAGCCTCTTAGACAAGGATTTGGGTGCAAGAAGTTTATATAAGAAATCACAGAAAGCACAGGAGGAGAGGAGTTGGGAAGGGAGACAGAGAAGGGAAGGAAGACATTAGCAGGTGATTTATTGACCAAGTGGCTGCTAGGGGTAACTGGGGCTCAATTCCTCAGGGGAACTGTAAGAGATCAAAGCAGAACAGCTTCAGTATTATCCCCACCTAAGAGGTGAGAAAGCTAGGGTATTTATCACATTATTGGTTGAGAATTGTTTCTGGAGACATTAACCTTCTTGCCCTTCTGGCCTGGCCTGAATGCTAGAACAGTCTGTTCCCAAAAGCAAATGACCACAGGCAGAAAGAATCAAAGAGATTTCAGTAACTGGCCTTTCAAGTACAGAAGTGCGCACACAGGGGATATGGGCAGAGCTCCAGCAGGATCTGCTGCATTCTTCTTAACCCAGACTTTATTAATCTCCTTAATGATGATATCCTACTTTATGATGTTACTTTAATACAGGTAAAATCTTTCAAACTATATTCTTAGGCATCTACTCATCTGGAAACTGTTGGCTGGCAAGATTAGAGTGTCAACCCTCTGGTTGAATGGACTTAGAAATTTGAACTTGGACGACCAGATTTTATAACAGGGTTGGTTTGGTAGACACTCTCACAGAATTTACTATTGGAGAGATTGGACATACACTAGTAAAAAATGTAAATTTAGAAATTTAAGGTACCAAAGTAGATAGTAGGTGCGGTATAGTTTTCTAAGTGAGATGTGAGGTTTTGTCGTTGGGAAAGCTGCTGAAATCCTAATGCCTTCATCTAGTATCATTTCCCATTTCACTTTGAAACTTCAAGGGATCTAAATAGGGCACACACTTACTTAGTGCTGACTTCTTAAACTATCACTTGTGTAGCTCAGTAGTGAAATGATACATGATTTTGGGCAAAGGAGTAAAAATGGCCAAAAATTGGACATGTGCTAGGAAACAGAATTATTCTGTTTCATTATTTTTAAGAGGAAAAAGAGCAGGAAATGGGCTATTTCCCAATTGCAGCATAAAGAACGCATCAAAGCTGGAGGCAAGACTTTTAAGTGAGAGTTTAAAATTGGAAAACATCTTTTGAATATGTAAATTTTGCTAATTAAAGTGAATAACAAGCAATTACTGAGTGTCAAGTTTGTGTTCTTAGAAAGATGGGGAGGGTGAAAACAGCACAGAGTTTGCTGAGGGAAAAACCTGAGATCTAAACTCCATTACTTATGAGCTAAGTGATCAGGTATCTTAGTTCATCTCTCTGAGCCTAAATATCTCTTTTGTAAAAAGAGTACGGGAAGACTTACCCCACAGTATGGTGAAAAGAATATGAAATATAAATATAATATGATACATAAAAGTGCTAAAATCCATCAGCTGTTCACCAGATAGACAAATTGCGGTACCCTGACACAATAGGGAGTTACTCAGCAATAAAAATGAATGAACTAGTGAGTGATGCATGAAACAACGTGGATTAATCTCAAGCTAAGTAAAAAAGCAGAGTATATATTGAAGGATTTCATTTATATAACATTCTAGAAAATGCAAAGTAATCTATAGTGACAGAAAGCACTTGAGCAATTGGTCAAGGATGGAGGAACCAGGAAAGGGAGAAAGTGATGGGTAAGAAAGAGAAACTTCTGTAGTGATGAAGATGTTCATCATCTTGATTGATTGCTATAACTGTTGAATGGATGTATACATATGTCAACATTTCTTAAAGTTATACTTTAAATATGTGTCCATTATTGTCTTATAATTATACTTCAATGAAGCTGTTAACAAAAACTGTTAGTGACACAGAAGATTCTCAGTAAATGTAATTTTCCTTCTCTGAATGTGTGTTTGGGCTTCCATCATAGCTCAGTCAGTAAAGAATCTGTGGTGCAGAAGACCCGGGTTAAATCCATGGGTGGGGAAGATCCCCTGGAGAAGGGAATGGCAACCCACTCCAGTATTCTTGTCTAGAAAATTCCATGGACAGAGGTAATCAATCATAGAGAACCAGTACTTTGGCCACTCAGGGATAACTTGTGCAGGAAACACCAGTGCTGTGTGCCCAGCCCCCAGCTTCCCTGGGCTATGCTGCAAAAGGCTGGTACCTGCAACCTTCCTCAGAGGCTTGCATTTGGGCTGCTAGAGCTGCCTCACTTCCAGAGAGCCAGAGCTGAAAGTGCCTAGGAGATTATACCCTCTCAGGGCAACCTGTAGCTAACTTACTGGTGCATAGGTGACAAGCCCAGCTTCGCTGCTTCCACACAGGGACAAACTGACATGCAATTTACGGTCCAGAGCTCCATGTTGGATCAGAAGGAGGCTGGCACTTCATCTGATATTGCAGCTTTGGCAGACTCTTTTCCTTCCTTTACCCTGTTTCCCCCATTTGCTTACCATTTTCCATAGGGAGAATTTCTTGGATAAAACCACTTGTACTTGAATCCAATCTAAAATATCATGGCAGCCCTTTCTGGCCACAGAGATGCCAAGAAATGGAACTGGGACCCCAGATAGCCTCATCAGAATCTTTCAGATATTCTTTTAGAACTTGAGTTAGGGAATGAGGACTCTCTTTCCTCTAAAATCAAGAGGCAATAAGGATGTGACATGGAAGCTCCTGCTACCCACTTCATCTTGTGAAAAATGATTTTAAAAGCCAAAGTGAGAGAAACTCAAACCATGATGATGATGATGATAGAGACAGAGAGAGAGAGATCCTGTGCTAAGTTGCTTCAGTTGTATCTGACTCTTTGCAACCCCATGTACCATAGCCTGCCAGGTTCCTCTGTCCATGGAATTTTCCTAGCAACAATACTAGAATGGGTTGCCATGCCCTTCTCCAGGGGATCTTCCTGACTTGCATTTCTTATGTCTCCTGCATTGGCAGGTGGGTTCTTTACCACTAGCCCTACCTGGGAAGCCCCTTCTCATGGTATTTAGGTCCAAACAGTTATATTTCAGAATAGATACTCTTTCCTTCTGAAGTGTTTTATGTTGGCCAATAAATGAGTCTGGTTTAAGATTTGTCACTTGTAATAGAAGCAGTCTTGATCAAAATTTCTGGTTAAGCAGTGGAACTAGGGCCTTCTGCCCCTGCCATGTGAAATGCACAGGTTAGAACAAACTGGATCAAACAGGTGGACTACTCTTATCCAGTAAGGCCATAGGCAATAATAACCAATATTCAGTGTTCAAAATTTTGCCTTTCAGAATTAGAGTTCAAATAGATTTCACATTTTTCCCCCTCTGGCAAAGAAATACAACTTGTATTCTGAGGTATAATCAAATACTTTGACAATATTTTTCATACTGTATGTCAATTGTTTTTAATAATTCAAACTGATTCTCTTTAGAATGCAAAATTCTCCTTTTGCACAGATTGATGATATAAAGTCACTAAGGGGGAATATGGAGGCTGATTTTAGGTTTGTTCCATTAAAAATTATACTTTTCCCTGAGACACAGAATGACAACATAAAAACCCATTTACCAAAGGAGAAAAAAAAAAAGATCCTAATTGCACAGACTAACAGTAATAGTATAAAAATGACTTCCTGGGAAAGTTTAGCTCACAAATGCTCTGAACCTTTACTAAATCGAATGAATAACAGGACCATCAACTGCTTGGAGAACTTTCAAATTGTAATTTTCTATTTTGTGCAGAATATTGGAATAGTACTTACTTGGCTTGGCTAAAATCAGACTAATGACTTGAGAGTTACTATTTTAATTCATTTAATGATTGCTTGATGACTTAAAAAGTTTTTGCTTCCCTTTTGCTATGGCTTTTTAATGAAATTAATCTGTGAAATGATTAGATTTATAAAATGAACATTTTGTGCAATAATCTCTGTTGCTCTCAGTTTGATAGTTGGAAAATTGGTGGAAGAAGAGATGTATCTAGGATTATGAACGTCCATAGGGGAAATGACAATATTATATTGTATTAAGCAATACAATAAGTATTGCATTTCTGCTCTAAGAATAAGTATTTATATCAGTGGTACAATATTTATACTACAGGAGATTTTGCTCCCTCTCCTCCTCCACTAATAATCCCACTCTTCTCAAGGACATTTGGCAATATACAGTAACAGATTTGATTGTCACTATCAGTCATTTGCTACTGGCATCTAGCAAGTAGAGGCTAATCTTGCTAATAAATATTCTACAATGCACATCCTAAAAATGTTAATAGTATTGAGGTTAAGATCCTCTAACTTATATGCTTGCTACCAAACATTCTTTCTTTCACCGCTTCTGAGTTGTACACTGCAGTGGTTAAGTGGTTAACGCTTGGAGATGATCTGTGTTCATTGTAAAACTTCTGGATTGGACTCTGGATTCAAAAGTCAGCCCTGCCCCCTTGTAGCCATATAACCTGAGGCAGATCCATAAAACCTGCCCCTATGTCTTTTTTCTAATCTGTAGTAGAGGATTAGCATTCATCTCACAGAGCTATTTTGAGAACTGACTCAGGTGGACACTCCTAGTAAATGTGCTTAACACACTGATTGCACATATTATAGATCCAACTCAACTATTGTTGTTTTTATTACTATGAGAAGAACTTGGGTGGGGGTATGGGGGATGAAGCAAGGTATTTTGTTTGGTCTGTTTTGATGAAGCCATTTTGGCACTAGAGATAATCTGGTATAACCTAAAATATAAGACACTGGAATTTCATTTTAAAAATTATTGCATAACTTCTACCACAGACACCCTAAGTCCAGTCTTCAATCCTAAATGTATTTAGGATTGAAGAATGGACTATTCTCTGCCTTTTCCCTAAGTCTGAAACATCTTGTCTATCTGTCGTTTTCAACCTACCCCCATCCCTATTTTGAATCTCAGTTCAGTTAAGTTCTGTCACTCAGCCGCGTCTGACTCTGCAACCCCATGGACTGCAGCACACCAGGCTTCCCTCCCCATCACCAACTCCTAGAGCTTGCTCAAACTCATGTCCATCGAGTTGGTGATGCCATCCAACCATCTCATCCTCTGTCATCCCCTTTTTCTCCTGTCTTCAATCTTTCCTAGCATCAGGGTCTTTTCCAAGGAGTCAGTTCTTTGCATCAGGTGGCCGAAGTATTGGAGTTTCAGCTTCAGCATCAGAGGATCAGATAGTTAGATGGCATCACTGACTCATTTAGGCTTTCTTGCTTTGTCTTCTAAAGGAAACCAGATTTTCCACCCACGACAGTAAATGCTGTGGGAAGATGATGCTGTCGGAAGGACTTAGGAATGCAACTGGGAAGAGCTGAGTGCTTCAGGCTTAGGTTGTGAAGGATGGCATTCTGGACAGGACAAAAGCTATGACTAAGTGTGCCAAGGCAGAATTTATAAGGCCTTTCCTGAGGACAAAGAGTTAATATCCAACTCTGGCTGAACAAACCCCTCATGAGGGAAGCCACTGGGGAGACAGTTAGAAACAGGTATTTAAACCAGTGGTTCAATAGCCTTAAGCACTGACTGGAAGAATTTAGATTTAATTTATAGTGATGGGAAGTATCAAATGATTTAAAATAGGACATATAAGTGACAAGATGAAAAGGATCTTTTGGGTCCTTTAAAAATATATTTAGTATTTTTTTACTATAATATGCATTAACTATGATAAATTTAGATAAAAATATAGAAAAATCACCCCAATCCTACTTTCTAGATTTCAAATTATTTATGGTTATATATGGGCTTCCTGGGTGGCTAAGTGGTAAAAAATCCACCTGCAATGCAGGAGACACAAGAGACTCTGGTTTGATCCCTGGGTCGGAAAGATACCCTGCAGGAGGGCACAGCAACCCACTCCAGTATTCTTGCCAGGAAAATCCCAGTTAGCTATGAGTAGCTATTCAAAATTAAATATAAATTAATTAAAATAAATTTAAATAAAGACTTTTTTAGTTCCACTAGTCACATTTTAAGTCCTCAAAAGCCATACATGATTGATAGCTATAATACCAGACAGCCCAGATAAAGAACTTTTCCCTCACTGCAAAAAGATCTATTGGATAGTGCTGGCATAGATTCAGTCCCAGATTGCTTGAGATTGGCCTCCTTCTAATCATTATCTCAGGCAACTTACTCTCTTCCAAGAGACTCAGTTTGCAAATCTGTAAAATAAGGCTGTGGTGGGGACTAAGTTCTGTAAGGCTTGGAGAAAGCACATACCTATTCAATAAAAGTTGGGAACAAGAGAGAGAGGTTGGGGAGAGATGGATCTTGAAGGCATCTAAGAACTCTGAAGAACAGTGAAGAAAACCATTAGTGTTCTGTGTGACACTGGGCAGGTTCTTTCCCTTCATGGGCCTCAACTTCCATTCTTGTTAGAAGGTATTGGCAGATTTCTAGATATTTTTGAATCTTTGAATTTTCTTTTTAGGGTGATTTTTGCACTCATCTTCATTTTGTTATCCATCTAGCCAGGATTGGTTGAGTACCTCCTGTCTTCCAGGCACTGTACTGGTTGCAGGGTTAAAAGCAAGGAAGACATAGTCCCCGTCATGGTGGATTTTTAGATTTATAGCAGAAACTAACATAACATTGTACAACAATTATACTCCAATATAAAGAAAGAAAGAAGCAGACAAGAAACCATTGGGGTAATTGCCTAGTGATAACCACCAAGATGACTCCCAGCCTTGCCTTCAGGGAAGCTTCCTGAAGGGGATGGTGACTGAAAAGAGGAGGAATGAGATAGCCAGAGTCTGGTGGACAATAGGGAAGAGTTGTTTCTGGCAAAGGGAACAGCATGGAACCTTCTCTTGGAGTTTCATTCCATACTGTTTGATCTCATGTACTAATTAGATTTCAGAGAGGTAGGGAAAGGTTAAGGAACATACTAGAAGTGGGGTAAGAAATGGAAAAGAAAATGAGTGAGAAAGAGAATTGGATGACTGCTTTTTTCTCTAGCCTACTCCAAGTCCCACTTTCTGGGTCAGTGCTTCTCCAGTCATGGTAACTGGATCACCAACAATAAAGATGGTGGGGTGGGAGAGCTACTTATAAAAATACAGAAGGGCTTACTGAATCAGAACATATGGAGGATATGGTCCCAAGGATATAAAACAAACAAACAAACAAACAAAACCAAAATGAGATTCTATTAAGAACTCTGCTGTGACTGCTTATTTTTCAACAAAGCAGGGCATTTGAAATGGAATGTCTTTAATTTTAATTTTGTTATTTAAATAAAGGATGTGTTGATAATAGTGAAAGTGCTAAATTCCACAGCTCCTAATGGCAGTGGGAATGCAGATTTTGTTTCTGAAGAGAATTTCTTTCCCACAATCTGGTGCCATTTTTCTCTTTCAGTACATGTTTCTTCATTATTCTTTGTATAAAGTGTTCCTCACTTCATCCATTTCCTAATTTTCTGACCAGTAGAATGACATTGCCTTTGTTTCTATCCATATATCTTATTCTCCACAGCTTTTCAAGTGACCTTCTCCCCAAATGTTCCCTCTCTAGGTTTCTGATAGTCCTTACTCTTCCTTCTTTTTCATCTTAACTTTGATCTGTTACTATAGCTCAATCTTGCCTCCCCCAAATTCTCTCCAGGATACAGTGAGAATTTCTCTTCAGTTCATTGCAGTTTTGTCAAAGACACATTTAGTTTCAAATCCTTTTTCTTCTGTGCACCTTATCATTTAAATAAGCTGCTCAGAAATGCCATCAAAATTAATCATTTTAATGCATTATTGAAGAGGGAAAAAAATAACTTCAGCACAATGGCACTTCTTTCTGTGCCACTGGCAAATAACAAAATCCAAGCACTGGTTAAAATGGCTGTCACGAACAGCAACAGAGATATTACCTATGTACATAATGAAAGGCCAAAGTTTCTTTGTCTGTGAATTCAAGAAATCTGTTATCCATTAAAGAAGAAATAACCAAACAAAATCCACAAATGCCCTTTGTTTCATCATCGTAATAGTGATTTTCATTCCTGACAGGGAGCAGCATGAACTCAAACACATTATTCATGGAAATTAGGGTTGTTTTGTAAAAAATTCTATTCAGTTCTACTGGTTATAACGAGTTTGTATTTGTCAAGTGGTTTTCATGCTTAAATGAAAAGGTAATGATAAACACTGGAACTGCTGGATGCATGATCCCTGTGCTAGGTTTCCTGACATGCCTCTTTGGCAAATCGGTGCCCCGCGAGTAATCACTGTGGATATGAAAATGAGCACATTATTTCACTGTTAACATGCATTGCTAAGATTAAGAGAGGGTGTGTAGGCCTACTGATGTTTTTATTTGCCTTCCTGGAACAATTAATTCAATAAGAAATAGTGTAGGCCATTTATTCTAAATCCAAAGTTTGATCTCTGAGTTTTGGGACTTAATATTTCCAGTGTGTGCGAGTTTATGATAAGTGCTACATTGTTCAAATAAGATGCTGTCATACTTGGCCTCGGAGAAGGCAATGGCACACCCACCCCATTCTTGCCTGGAGAATCCCATGGACAGAGGAGCCTGGTAGGCTGCAGTCCATGGGGTCACTAGGAGTCGGACACGACTGAGCGACTTCACTTTCACTTTTCACTTTCACGCATTGGAGAAGGAAATGGCAACCCACTCCAGTGTTCTTGCATGGAGAATCCCAGGGACGGGGGAGCCTGGTGGGCTGCTGTCTATGGGGTCGCACAGAGTCAGACATGACTGAAGCGACTTAGCAGCAGTAGCAGCAGCATACTTGGCCTTCATTTTACTAACGGGGAAACAGGCTCACATACGTAAATAGTTAACTAACAAACATGAAAAAGGATTTCTTAGTCAAGTAAAGAAAGCCTGGTGGCTAACACCCATTGGGAACTCCAGTGCTTGACAATGCACTTGTAATAGGGAAGAACCTTTTGCATTCTATCAATATTCTAAGTTAGTTACTAAAGAGATGTTGTCTATAAGCTTAAGTTATACATAATGACCAATCTCTGGGAATCCTGCCTCCCGAGTAATGAGCATCAAGCTAAAATACCTTTGTTCAGCTCAGGAAAACATCCTGACCAGGTTCAACCAGTAAATGATGGTAGGGAGGAAGAAATTAACAAATCCCCTCCAGAAGCTGACCAGAACCAGGGAATGCTTGGTGTTACTTCTTCCCCTTTTAGTAAAAGAAGCCTGAATTCTAACTCACACAAGATGATTCTTTGAGGCATGAGTTTATTATATTGTCAGTTTGCTGGGTTTCCAAATAAAGTCACTATTCTTTGCCCCAATAGTTTGTCTCTCGATTTATTGGCCTGTTGTGTTTGTGTGGTGAGCAGTACGAGCTTGGACGCAGTAACACACTGGCAAAATACATACTATTATAACCCCTTTTTCACATATAAAGGAATGAGACTTGAAATAACTGGCCCTGGGTCAGAACTTTTAAATCACAGAAACAAAAGCTGAACTCAGCTTGTCTAATGTCTACCTCTGTGCTTCAATCTGATACCAGACAGCATGGAATGCTTTTGGTAGTGCTACTGCCTATGGCCACAGTTACTACTCAAGCAGTTCACAATTGCAAAATTGATCGAAAAAAGAAGAGAATCACTGTTTATTCACCCTTAGCCGATGGTTCCATGCATCAGGGCTGACCTAGGCGCCTGGCAGAAGATAGGTCTTGCACCCACGTGTCAAGAATCTCTGAGAGCAGCATTTAGTCATCACCTCCATCTACGATTCATAGGACGTTCATTCTACACTAGGAACTCAATGGAAAAGGCAGGGTAAGCTGTCTCTTGATTTACTGGGAAAGTTCTTGAGCATTTACCACTATGGTTTGATTTGTTTGCTGTTTTTATTTTTTTTCTAGTTTTTGAACTAAAGAACGCTTTGAGAAAATTATTTACAAATGCAGATCTCAGACTCTATCCTAAATGATTCAGTAGGTCTAGAGTGGTGCCTAGGAATCTGTATTTTCAAAGCTCTAGAAATGTAAAGGTTCCCTGACCCCTATCCTCCACCCTCTACTAGGAGGCAACCACTTCAGACCCTTTTAATAGTTTCATCTGGCATGTACATACCTCTGCCCTTGTCCAATGCTATCAAGGTAAGTTACAAAGTGTCAGGGGTCTTCTAACCCATATCTCAGATTGACTCTGGTGTTTCACATTAGATATCAAATAAATATTTATTAAGAACTTAGAAGAAGAAACATAACGTCTTTTTTTTTTTTTAGTTTTAAACATGAGACTAGACTTTATTATTTAATGCGTTAATAAAGAAGGACATTTACCATATTAACACTGTATTTTTTTTTAACATTTTGATAACTATATATTCTAAATGTAACTGGTTTCTTTTATCATTCCAGGCACTTTATTTTATGTATTCAAAAGCATTATTTTGAAAAGGGGTCATGGGCTTTTCATCAGGCTGCCAAAGGTGTCCATGGGCCCTGGTTACATACACAAACCCACACACACACACATACACACACTGATCCTTGATCCTCGTTGAGAGTGGGGGCAGCCTTTCCCTGGAACCAGAGCCCCTGCCAGGTCCAGGCAGCCCAATTCTCTGAGCATGTTGAGGAAAGTAAACCACTCCTGACACATGACAAAGATACTGGTTTAAGAAACATAACATTTATTAAGACCCTACTGTGTGCAAGGTCTTTATACACATCTTATTGAATACTTACTATCACTGTGTGATGCAGGTAGTTCCTCAGGTCACAGATTCATAGAAGACAGACATGCGATTTGAATCCAATCCAGTTTCACAGAAAACCCAGTGCTCATCTCAGTAAAGTACAGGGTAGAACTCTGGTGAAATCCTTGACCTCAAAGAGCTTCCTATTTGGGAAATAAAAAGGGTAGAAGATAGGGAGAAGTCTTAGGAGGTACTCCAAAGTGTAAGTCATCCTACATGTGCTTATTTCAAACTTTCTCTAATACTGGCCTAATGCTAAGCACTGGAGATACCATATGAAGGCCCTTATGCTCTATATTCCCCAAACTCTTGGCTGCAGAGATGGCAGAATGAGAGGATCTGGATGAAGACACTGAAAAATTGCAGATGCAAGACTTGAGCTCCAGAGCTGATGACTAGCCAGTCTTCCAATTGAAACAGGAAAACTCATATGATGCTACTCAGCCCAAATAGTCACTAGTGGATAATGAAGCAAAGATTGCCACATGTACTTGAGTGGTAATCAGAAAGCTTCTGCCCACTCCACTTCCAAAAACTCTACCCCTATAGAAAAAAATTCCATCCTAATAGAACACTCCTCAAAGACTGTCTAAATAGGTTCACCTTCCTCTTTATAAAATGTACTCTTTTTTTCAAACCCTTTCAAGTCTCTGCTGGAAAGAAAGTAATAGTAGCCAACTCCCTTGCCATAGACTGTCTGAATAAGCAGACTTTGATGAATTCTACAGGTAGTCTGCTTCCTTCTGTCAACATGTTCAAAGCTCTCACCAAGTTTAAACATTCAGTCTGCAAACATTAATAAGAGTCTTTTCTCCATATTGACCAGATGGTAGAACCCAATAAGAGTAATGAGGATGAAGTGGGAACTCAGATCGACTCATGTCAAGAGGAGGGTATGGTCAGCTTTGGGGTCTACTCCCAAGCTGTGACCCTGGGAAAGTTATATTTCTTTCATGCAGTTTCCCCTCTGGTACAATGAGAATAATAGCATCATTCTTTACAGGGTTCCTGTGAGGATTAAATGACCCATATTCAGAGGCAGCTGAAGTGAGTACATGTAAAGGAATGAACATAGGCTTGACAGTGAAAAAAAGGGATCTGTGAGTTGATACTGATAAAAGTGAAAACAGGAATAAATAAAGAGGGATTTCCCTGATGAAACAGTGAAACAGTGGTTGGGAATCCGCCTTCCAGCGGGGCAACTAAGCCCCAGTCAGCAAGACCATGAGATCTGGAGCCTGCCCTCCACAAAGAAAAGATCTTGTATGCTGCAACTAAGATCTCAAGTGTGGCAACTAACACCTGACAGAGCAAAAAATAAATATATAAAAAAAAAAGAATAAACAAACGTGGGGGACAGTAAAGCTCTTCTGAGTAGAACATAAACTATAGAAAATGTAGAAAGGAATGGAACTAGACAATCATGATTTTGCAACTATCACACTAAAAACTGATATAAGAAATAATCATCAATGGATATGAAATCTAGCCAGTAAAACTATGATTAAGAATGGGCTATAAAGCTACATATCTATAAAAAATGGGGATTGAGGCAAAATGTAAACAAGTGCTATCAATAAATCGGCATAAAGGATATTTGGGGGTTTTGGGATAATATTCTTGCAACTTTTCTGTAGATTTTTTTTTTTTTTGGTCAAAAAAAAGGATAGCTCAGTTGGTAAAGAATCTGCCTGCAATGCAGGAGACCCCAGTTGGATTCCCGGGTTGGGAAGATCCCCTGGAGAAGGGAAAGGCTACTCATCCCAATACTCTGGCCTAGAGAATTCCATGGACAGTACAGTCCATGGGGTCACAAAGAGTGGGACACAACTGCGTGACTTTCAGTTTCAAAGAAAACTAGCAGAAATAGTTGCTCAGTTCTGTTAAATTTGTACCTTTTCTCATGATCATAGGCTCAAGAATAAAGTAAGGTTAAAAATTCGAAAATGATACTTTATAGGGCTGGGAGAAGAAAGCATGAGTTTGAAACTCTTTCAATCCTTATCAGATCTCAATAAGCAAGGAAACCTTGTGTCTCAGTTTTTTCTTCTGCAAAATGGGGATTTTTTTCATTGGTGCCTACTGGAAAGCTTGCTATGAACACTAAACGAGTCCTTATTTGTAAAGTGCCTGCCATATATTAAGCATATTTGCTAGCTATTTTTATTCCACAGACAGTGCTTAGAGTCATGTAAACTGCAAGTAAACTCTTGGTCTTACTCTGGCGACTACACATTTAAAATCCTTCAATACCTTTGTCTAAATCTTCACAAAGAGACAAGTCTCACTAAAGGGTAGAGGGCCTCCACTGACCTCTTCAGGCCCGCTTGCTTCTCCCTTACTCCCTCAAGGTTCACCTCAAACACCGCTTCCCTACAGAAGCCCCTGAGGCCCCAGGACCAGAGCAGAGGCCTATCCCTCACATGGCATCCCATACTGGCCGCTCCTCAGAGCACTCACTCCCTGGAACCAGCAACAGGCATTGGTCTCTCGCTCCAGGGCACTTTAAGTCCAAGACCGCTGGGCTCTGGGTGGGTTTTCGCTCACATTGTGACCCGCGGTAGCGCGAGGAGGAGGCTCCAAATACTGAAAATGAATTTGGGGCCGAGGTGGCGGTCGTCGTGGGTGACGCAGGGCTTCGACAAGGGACTCCCTCAGGAGTGTGGCCGCGTCCCAGGGTCACCAGGCGCGCCCGGGCGGAGGGGGCGTGGCTGGCGGCAGGCGGCGGGCGGCCCCGCCCCTTCCCCCTCCCTTCCTCTTCCAGCCCCCTCCCGCCCTGCCGGCACCCGGTCAGGATCCCCTTGCTGGTTTCCTGGATAAGATGGCGGCCCCCGTGGGAGCGCAGGCCCGGAAACTTCTGAGAGACCTGGCGCTCCGGCCCCCGCTCCTGGCGGCCAGGTCCCAGGTGAGCGGACCCCTTTGGTGGGGGCCTCGAGCAGCCGTTGGTCCCCTTCCGTCCCCTTCTGCCCTCTTCTTCCTGGTACCGGGTGCGCGGTCGCCTAGGCGCCACACCTGTGGAGAGGACGCGCGGTGCTGCGTCTGGGGCGCACCAGGGACCCCAGCACCCTTTGCTTCATGTGTGGGAGGGGGGGGTCCCGGTCTGAGGGGTTAATGACAGCCGGGGCCACCTCAGAGTGAGAGCCACCCAACTCCCAGTTGTCGCTGACGTGGATTCCCTCAGCGTCGGGGAGGGCGCCGGGCCCTGTACCAGGCTCTGCACAGGCAACTTCAGGAAAAGTTCCTGGAAACGGGGTTTGAAGTCCTGAGGTGTTATTGTGTTGCCAACACACACCGCTCCCCTCCACCGCCCCACCACACACACGGGGTTTGAAGTCCTGAGGTGTTATTGTGTTGCCAGCTCACACACACACACACACACACACACACACAACACAGCGTATACGTTGAGAAGTACATTTTTTTTTGAGGCATTTATTGAGGACTGTATCCTGAAGAAGTTTCTGGATAGTTCTGAGGAATTGTTGGAAAGAGGTAGGGGAGGAGCCAGGATTTATAGGAGTTTTTGCTGGAAAACAAACAAAAACCAAACCTTGTTGTGGAAGTTTAAAAGGTTAAGACTAATCACAAAATATAGATATGACAAGTTAGTGATTTTGATGCTTTTCTCCATATGGAAGGTGTAAGAGTCTGGGCATATTGAAATTATCCCTTTGATATGCATCTTAACTTTATCTAGGACCTGTTTACTGTTCCTCAGAATCCTCAGTTCCCCTCAGGGTGCACTGTATGGGAGTACTGTAGTGGCTGCTGCTTTGATGGTAGGCAACATTACTGTTTACTATAATGGCAGGAAACATTTTTTTCTTGTCCTCAGTTACCTGTTCTGAGGTAACTGACAGTCCTCAGTCGCCAGTCCTGGTTTTGAACCCATTTGTTAGGCCATGTGATGAAGGTACCTAGAAACCCACCCCAGCCTCGCTGGTTTAGTAACTCCTGGGAGTGAGGTGCCTGCTTTTGCCGACTGGCAGAGTTGGGTGTGGGTATGGGGTGCTGAGACGATGAAATGAGGGGGTCAAGGAGAATGATGGGAAATGTCCTTCCTCAATTTAGTGAAAATTCAGTCCTGTCATTGGAACACATTCGAGTATTGGCCTTGTCCTCTTTCTCCTTGTTTCTAGAGAATAAAATCCTAGGAGGGCCAATGATGGACACTGAATAGCTATTAGAACTTGGCCTCTAGGAGATTTTACTTTCTGTAGGTGGCAAGAGCCACAGTAGCCAGAAGGCCTTTGGGGAGTTATGAGTTGGTGATGACTCTTGGAGAAATGACTCAAGTACTCAACTTTTTATTCTCTGTTAGAAATATCTCTTCCCTTTTGAAGAAAACGATATGGGGCTTGGCCACAGCACAGCCTTGTCCTTTTCCCCATTTTTAATTGATGAGAGACAAATGATCATTCTTGCAGTTTTATCTAGGATGTGCATAGTATTTTTTTTTTTTAATTGAAAGATAGCCACTGATGATTTTTTGAGTTACTCTAAACTTTGGTTAATTATGACATCTGAGTTATTCTTTTTTTCTTTTCTTTTCCTGACTTATCATTTGTATGTTTGTGTTAATGCAAATTTAAAAGGTGCTAATAACATTACTGTAATGTCTTTAACAGGCACTTGACAGTATGGTAGGATAGCAAAGGGAATGGTGGCTTTTGTCTAATTAAAATCACTAAGAACTGTTGTAATAGAGTAAGGGGAATACCTCCAGGTGATCAAGTTCCATTCATTAAATGTTAGAAAAAAACCAAGAATTGTGGTGCTAACTATGAAAGTAGACTTGAATTGATGAGAAACATGAGGCCTAAGGCAGTGAAAATTAGAGCAAAAGAAGTAATTGTATAGAAAAATCCAAGTGTTTGGCTGAAGATAGGGCTTCTTGCCTTACTCAGAAATGGGAGCCTGAATACAACACTTTAGAAAATCTGGGTGGGGGATACCCTTGGTTTGGCAAGAAAACTGGGTAAAAGAATCTTCTGCCTCACTCTGAAAACTTTGATTTATGTACTTGTAGATGAAGTGTTGTCCTGTGAACACAAACTTAAGAGATGAAAATTCTTTTTTTTTTTTTTTTTAAGTCAAGAATAGTAAACAGTGTTCAAGAACTGGAAATGGGCATTAGCAAGCGTCTGATCCAAAAAACTTATTTCACAGGTCAAAAAATGGAGCACTAACGAAGTTCAAGGACTTGTTCAAGGTTATAAAGAGAGTTTGTGGCAGAGCTGATTCCAGGTTAAAGGTTTTCTTTTCAGTTTCCATTATACCAGTTTCTGGTATAAGTTTCTTCATGAAAATACATTATAACAGCATGTAAGTTAGTCTGCAGAGCATAGAGTAAGTAACCATGACCACTACTGATCCATTTTAATTTTTTCTTTGCAAACATCTTAGAAAAAAAAAAAAAGAGAAAAAATACGGAGAAGGCAATGACACCCGACTCCAGTACTCTTGCCTGGAGAATCCCATGGATGGAGGAGCCTGGTGGGCTGCAGTCCATGGGGTCGCTAGGAGTCTGAGTGACTGAGCGACTTCACTTTCACTTTCACTTGTCACTTTCATGCACTGGAGAAGGAAATGGCAACCCACTCCACTGTTCTTGCCTAGAGAATCCCAGGGATAGGGGAGCCTGTTGGGCTGCCGTCTATGGGGTCGCACAGAGTCGGACACGACTGAAGCGACTTAGCAGTAGCAGTAGAAAAAGTAAATGTTATGTAAGGAGCCCTTTTCATATTATTGGGTATTTCTTTGTATCTGCTCCACCTGTCTATGCATTTATGTTGTGTTTACTTACTCCCTTGCCCAGGGCAGACATTACACTTGAATAGGACCCTGTTTTTCCAGGAAACTTTAGAATCCTCCCGAAGTGACTCAGAAATCGGTTGCTATTCTTGGCTCAGACCTACTTTGTGCCATGCCTTGTGCAAAACTTTTGTGTGTATAGAGATAAAAGACCCAGTTTCTCATATATGCATCAATATATGATACATGTTTTTCTGACTTACTGCACTCTGTATGACAGACTCTAGTGATGACCTAGATGCGTGGGATGGGAGGGGGTAGGGAGATCTAAGAGGAAGGGGATATATGTATACATAGAGCTGATTCACTTTATTGTATAGCAGAAACTAACATAACATTGTAAAGAATGATACTCTTAAAAAAAAAAAAAAAAGACCCAGTTTCTGCTGTGAGAAGTAACTTCAACCACTCCCACAGAGTGCCATAGAATGACACTATCTATCCCCTCCTCATAGTTAAATTTGCCACATATTCTTAGGGCTTCCTTGTGACTCAGCTGGTAAAGAATCCGCCTGCAATGTGGGAGACCTGGGTTTGATCTCTGGGTTGCGAAAATCCCCTGGAGAAGGGAAAGGCTAACTACTTCAGTATTCTGGCCTGGAGAATTCCATGGACATACAGTCCATGGGGTGGCAAAGAGTCGGACACGACTGAGTGACCTTCACTTTCACTTTCCTGGTGCTTAATGTCATTGACAAACTGGAGATAGTGAAGGACAGGCAGGCCTGGCGTGCTGCAGTCCTTGGGGTCACAAAGACTCAGACACAGCTGAGCAACTGAGCAACAACGAATATTGTTGACATTTTGTTTTCTCTGTTGTTGGGCCTCACGTAGTTAGCACCACAGTTCTTGTTTTTTTTCTAACACTTAATGACTTTTATTTGATGTTAGATCCTTAAAGGGCCACCCTTTTGCCATTTATTTTACATATATTTTTTTCTATTCAGTTTCTACTGGAAAAAGGCCTTTGAAGTGCTGATATTTGGGGATGGTAAACAAGACAGGTCTTGGCCACATGATACTGTATTTTAACAGGGGTGGGAAATGGCTAGACTGTACTTACATAAACAGTAATGAAAATGATTTCAGCCAGTGACAGATGCTATGAAGACAGTAAAACAAGGTCTTGGGGGTAGAAAATGAATAGTCTAGCCCAGATGGTGTGTCATAGATTAGTTTATCAAGGAAAACCAATTTGACAACTTGTTCTTTTTATTGTTTTGGTTTAATTTTTTATTGCAATGTGTTCTTTGGAAGGACTGATGCTAAAGCTGAAACTCCAGTACTTTGGCCACCTCATGCGAAGAGTTGACTCATTGGAAAAGACTGATGCTGGGAGGGATTGGGGGCAGGAGGAGAAGGGGACGACAGAGGATGAGATGGCTGGATGGCATCACCGACTCGACGGACGTGAGTTTGAGTGAACTCTGAGAGATGGACAGAGAGGCCTGGCGTGCTGCGATTCATGGGGTCGAAAAGAGTCGGACACGACTGAGTGACTGAACTGAACTGAACACCTATACTAAAAACATGTATGTTATAAGTGAACAGTTTGAGTTTTCACAAACTGAACGTGTCCAGGTGATCAGATCCATATCAAGAAATTAATCATGTAGCAGCAACTCAGAGGACACCCTTGTGTGGTTACAGTATTCCTACTGAGAAAAGAGTGACTGGTCTCCTGAATTAAGTCACCACACACTGGTTTTGTTTTGTACTTTAAGTAAATGGAATTATATGCACTCATGTAATCAACATTATGAGATCCTGGAGGTGGCATTTTCACATTTGAACTGAGACCTGAGTAATGAAAAGTAGCCAACCAGGTGACTTGACATTCTGGGAAAGAGAGGACAACAAATGCAAAGGCCCTTAGGTATGGCCTGAACTCAACATATCCAGACCATTAAAGAGGTGGAACATGATAGTACTAGTCATGATGTGTAAGGTAGGCAGGGCCTGGATCAAGTAGGGCCTTGCAGGGTCTGGTAAGGAGTTTTTAAAAACTTATAGTTCTTGCATGACCTACCCACAGATTTTCAGCTAGTAAAAAATAGCTGAATCCAAGTCTGGGTGCCAAAGGCCAGGCATGTAATTATAGTGCGCTCTCTATTATAAATAGCACAATATAGTAAGGCACAGCCTTATTGGGCACTGAAATGAGCCCGTTACATTAGTCATGTCTTAGGAGAAGTCTTGATTGAGGGCACTGAGTTTAAATGTTTAATGGTAATCTAATCATGGTATTTAGCTTTTTAGTATGTTTACCCTCTCATAATGGTTGGGTGCAGTTCACAGAGCTGTTCTGTTGTAGGAGAAGCAGAGACGTTGTGGGCAACACTGTCCCTGAGGCCCTAGCTGTACAGTCCTTGGTGTGTGATTCTCTAAAAAGCACAGTTTCTGTCCAGGAACTCAGGGAGGAATGTGCCGTGTTGAGGGAAATGGAAACCATGCCCCTGCTGTTGTATACCTTACAATAGCTGACTCCAGCTTGATTTTCTGCTCTTTTTCAGAAGTGGGAAAAGAAAGATAGATGGCTGGCTTTTAGAAGTGAAGGCTGAAGCTTACATGGAAATTTTTAATCAGCTAAATACGGCTGTGGAGGCTGCATTGGAAGTTGTGACTGACCTTTATCTGCCTTCTTGCCTAGAAGAATAAATATCTGACTTTTTTTCTCTTTAAAAATGAACTACAACTGCAGTATCCTTAGAAAAGGAAATTCATGTCAAATACTTTAGATGCTAAACTACTGATTTCTGTGTGGGGAAGATCTTTAAGTGATAGCTCATCCCAAGTTGGTTTTGTTTATTCAGAAGGAAGCATTTCTTTCATGGATGAGAGATAGAGTACACAGACCTACAGTCATGAGAATCTTGCTGCCCTTGTATCCTGGTCCAATTCTATAGGCACAATGCCCAGAAACTCACTGACGTATCTTGTATTTTGGGGAGGAAAAGCAGTTATATATGCAACTTCAGATCATTTGTCTTTCAACTAGTTTTACTATTCACTCAATCTGGTATTGTCTTTTGCTAGCTACATCCATCATTCTCTGTTACTTGATGAAAACGTTTGCCTGAAGAATTTGAGAGATTTCTATACATTTGAGCAAATAATAAAATCAGTATGTGTGTGTGCTGGGTGTGCTTAGTCATGTACAACTCATTTGCAACTCCTTGGACTGTAGCCTGCCGGGCTTCTCAGTCCATGGGATTTTCCAGGTGAGAAAACTAGAGAGAATTGCCATTTCCTTCTCTAGGGCATCTTCCCGACCCAGGGATCGAACCCATGTCTCTTGCATCTCCTGAACTGGCAAGCGGATTCTTTATCACTGCAACACCTGGGAAGCAGTGCAGAAAGTCAGTATATTGATGAAATTTTGGAAAATGACATTAGAATTAGTCTGGTAAAGATGTAGGAGAAGGCATGCCAGGTGGAGTGGATTATGGGCCAAGGCAGAGGAGAGAGAGATGGGGAGATTAGAGCAGTCATTGCAGCAGACATGAAAGGCTGGTGGAGAACGTTTAGGCAAATGAGGAAGGAAAGAAGGGCTGTAGAAAGGCCAGAATTTGCCATGATGCTGAACTACATAACTGAACATCAAGCACATATTGTTCACTTAGTAAATATTTTCTGAATGCTTAGTCTTTGCCCAGTGCTATTTGTTGTAAGCTCCCTGAACGCAGAGACTATTTATAGGGAAGACTATCTTCCCTATAAATCGAGTGCTTTAGAGAATGTACCATGAGTGAGGGAGTGCAGGAAGAAGACACACAGCCCTACCCTCAGGGGGCTCATAGTCTAGTGGCAAAACTGGTGTGTAAACCAATAATCATACTGCAGCATTGTGAGATCAGTAGAGCTATGTTTTTAGTCCTCTAAGAGAAGGCAATGGCACCCCACTCCAGTACTCTTGCCTGGAAAATCCCATGGATGGAGGAGCCTGGTAGGCTGCAGTCCATGGGGTCGCTAAGAGTCGGACATGACTGAGTGACTTCACTTTGACTTTTCACTTTCACGCATTGGAGAAGGAAATGGCAACCCACTCCAGTGTTCTTGCCTGGAGAATCCCAGGGATGGGGCAGCCTGGCGGGCTGCCATCTATGGGGTCGCACAGAGTCAGACATGACTGAAGCGACTTAGCAGCAGCAGCAACAGCAGCAAGGCACTGTTAGAGGCACTTGCTTTCTCCTCTGCCTGAAATGCTGTTCCTTCTGATCTCAGGCCTTGTTCTCCTCTCCCATCATTCAGCTTATCATTCAACTTTCTGATTCTAAGTAGTCTTCCAACAGGGTTTTTTCTATATAAGATATTATCTGACTGACCTTCCCCCCTGAGACTATTTTCTGCTTCTCACCTGCTTTTTAACACTTTGTGCTGTGCTTTGTCGCTCAGTTGTGTCCGACTCTTTTCGAGCCATGGACTGTCACCCGCCAAGCTACTCTGTCCATGGTGATTCTCCAGGCAAGAATACTGGATTGAGTTGCTATGCTCTCCTCCAGCGGATCTTCCCAACCCAGGGATCAAACCCAGGTCTTCCGCATTGCAGGTGGATTCTTAATCACTTTATTTGGTAGTTTATTATGTGTTTTTATTTCTTTGTTTTATTATCTGTCTTCCTTCCTTTCCCGCAAATGTAAGAATGTAAAGTCTGTGAGGGTAAAGACTGTTCTTATGCACTCCTATTTTACCAGTCTGCCTGACCAGGTATCCAGTAAGCTTTTGTGGTTTAGATGAATTCATGGAGTGCAGAGAACAAGAGACAGGTAAGTAACAGAGAAGTTGAGGATTGATGCCCACGTGACTCAGTGGGTAAAGACTCCACCTGCGGTGTAGGAGATGCAGGAGACACCAGTTTGATTCCTGGGTTTGGAAGATCCCCTGGAGGAGGCCATGGCATCCCAGTCTAGTATTCTTGCCTGGAGAATCCCATGGACAGAGGAGCTTGGTGGGCTGCAGTCCATGGGGCTGCATGCAAAAGAGTTGGACATGACTGAAGTGACTGAGCACGCACACACACAGATAATTTAGGCAAGTTAGAAAGGAAAAGTCTGGTGGTGAAAGGGCTTTCATGATAATAGTACTGTGTGCATTCATATGTGACGGTTTCTGTGCAAAGTGATTTCTGTACATGATTTCCTTAAACCTACGTGTTACTACAGGCAGATTGTACTGTCTTCATATTGCATGTAACAGAGCAGGGGCATAGACCAGTCATGTAATAACTTGCTTAAAATCACAGGGCCTGGGAGTCACCTGCCTTATGATGATACCTGTTAAAACAGTAAGTTATGTTGCCAGATGGTCCTGTTTGAACTGAACTGTTTAATTATGCTGATTGCTTACCTTTCCACATCTTTTTGTCCCTGAGGGATGGATACCTTAGTGTTTGAGCTTATGCTAATTTATTGTTGTTCAGTCACTAAGTTGTGTCTGACTCTTTGTGACCCCATGGACTGTAGCACAGCAGACTTCCCTGTCCTTTACCATCTCCCAGAGTTTGCCCAAAGTCATGTCGATTGAGTTGGTGATGCCATCCAACCATCTCATCCTCTTTTGGCCCCTTCTGTTCCTTCCTCAATCTTTCCCAGCATCAGAATCTTTTCCAGTAAACTGGCTCTTTGCATCAGTATTGGCCAAAGTACTGGATATTCACCTTCAGCATCAGTCCTTCCAATGGATATTCAGGGTTGATTTTCTTTAGGATTGACTGGTTTGATCTCCTTGCTGTCCAAGGGACTCTCAAGAATCTTCTCCAGTACCACAGTGTGAAAGCATCAATTCTTCAGCACTCAGCCTTCTTTATGATCCAAGTCTCACATTTGTACATGACTACTGGGAAAACCAAAGCTTTGACTAGATGGGTGTTTGCTGGCAAAGTGATGTCTCTGCTTTTTAATATGCTGTCTAGGTTGGTCATAGGTTTTCCTTCCAAGGAGCAAGTGTTTTTTAATTTTATGGCTGCAGACACCATCTACAGTGATTTTGGAGCCCAAGAAAATAAAATCTGTCACTGTTTCCACTTTTTCCCTTTCTATTTGCCATGAAATGATGGCACTAGATCCCATGATTTTAGTTTTTTGGATGTTGAGTTTTAAGCCAGCCTTTTCACTTTCTTCTTTGACCCTGATCAAGAGGCTCTTTAACATAGATGGACTAATCAACTTTTCATGATTGTCTTCTTATCTGGCTCTTTTGTTGTTCTTTAATCTCCCAGTCGTGTCTGATTCTTCGTGACCCCATGGACTATAGCATGCCAGGCTTCCCTGTGCTTCAGCATCTCCCAGAGCTTGCTCAAACTCATATCCATTGAGTGGGTGATATCATCCATCTGACTCTTATCAGGCTCTTATCTGACACCCTCCTTACTAGGCTCCAGGGTCTGGGAAGCAGGAGAAAAGGGTATGATTTCTGTATTAAAATAGGACTAAATTCAAATTCTAGGTCTGCCAAATTCTAGCTCTACACATTACTGAACTTGACTGACCCTCAATTTCTTGTTCTCTAAAAGGAGATACTTCTTACAGATGGTTACAAAGATTGAGTGAGATGATATGCATGACATCTGACATTCTGGTTAGATGGTAGGCTCAGAGTCATTATTTCTCTTGCAGTGAATTTTTGAAGCTAAATTTGGTTGGTTTATAAATTTAGGCATTATTAAGTCAGAATAGTTTTCCTTTCCCAGATTTGGTAAGCATTTATCATTTGCTGCCATGTCAGGGTTAGGCATTTCCAAATGTTTTATTTCACTTAATCCTGTAGCAACCACGTGAAACAGGTGATTATTCTCAGTTTACATCTAGGGATCTCGAGGCTCAGAGAGTTGAAGGCCTGTCTCCTGGGCCCCAGTTCTCATTGCAAAGATGGGGTGAAGGTCTGGTGAGGCTTAAGGTGGCAGTAGGGAAGGTCACATAGGGAGCTCAGTTGCACCATCCTGGATGTTGCTTCATTCCAGAAATGTTTGCATATCTTAGTGTTGACTTAGTAGCCATGGTTTCTGTACCTCATGTGCGTCAAAGATTTGAGGTGGGCGGACACCCAAACACTAGATTACAGTGCTTGGCATGTACCTAAGGGCAACTGGCATATGCCCTTCACTGTCTGCCCAGCACACAGCACTGCCTTTAGCATTTCAGGAATACTGAACAAACTGTGAAACTGGCTTTGGAGAGTGAGTTTTGGGGAATGGTGATAGAGGATAGAGTTTTCTAGTATTCTGAGTTCAGACTTCGATCAATGTGCTGGTTATGTTGCCAGCTTTTGTCCCTTTCTAGAAATGAGTCCCAATAATACAGCACCTGAATACTAGTCACAAAAGCATAAATTTCTAACATTTACCTCTAAAATTTATTTTTATTTTAAAATGAAGGAGTTTGATATAATGTTTGAGTTGATATTTGAGACATGGCAAAGCTTAAGGAATAGGTTTGTGTAAGTTTGGGGCGTAAGAATAGGGGTGGAATAAGAGGGGGTGGATCTTTTTCTACCCTCATTTCTCCATGAGCTTATCCCATTTCCATTTCTAGGCTGTCTTAGGTCCAGGGTTGTGACCCAAGGATCCTGAGGAATTGGATAAGGTGCCTTGTGAAGGTAGAGGTCAGGGAGCAGTGAGAGATGAGGTTGGAGATATAAGCAGGGGCAAAATTTTGCTAATCCTGTGAGTCTGGTAATGCAGTTAAGATTAGTTCTTGAGGACAAGGGGAGCCATTGAAGTGTTTTAGACAGTGGGGTGGCAGGGGCAGCTTTATCCTTTAGAGTATTCCTTCTTCATGTAGTGTGGAGAGGGTTGGAGGGTTGTAAGTATGGAAATCATTCAGGAGATTGTTGTACTGTTTGAGTGCTGGTAGTAATTATGCCCAGGATAATAGACACAAACCAGGACCAGACTCTCACTGCATGGGTTTAAGTCTTGCCCTCAACACTGGTTATCTTTGTGATGTGTGAAAATTATTTACATATTTTATTACAGGATTCATTTTTTTTTTTTTTTCTTTTTCACATTTCAACATCTCTGAAAACTGAATGTGTTTGTAGACTTGTGTCACAGATTGAGGAACAATTTTTTGTTTTTCCCTCGAGTGGTGGAAGTGAAAAAAGATGAGGGTTTTGGATCAAAATCAGGGTGACCACATAATTTATTGTCAAATCAGGATACTTTTCAGAGTGAATGTGAGCTCTGTGAGTAATTACACCAGTGCATGTAAGAGAAACCCAAGCTGTGCCTAGAAAACTGATATATGGTCCTTCTAACTAAAATGGACTGAATGGTGGCAGTCAGGATAGACGAGAAACATTGGCATTATTAAGTAAAGAGGCTGAACAAGATTCATGCTTTCCCTGCTGGATCTCCATTGCTGGCTTCTTCTCTCCACTGCCGTGTACCAAAAAGGTGATAAAAGGCTGTTTACCGTCCCTTAGCAGAGAAGGTGTGAGTTGCTGTAGTTATGAAAGATCCTTGCTTATCTCTGCCATGGAACCATGTGCTCTGTCCTTATGCTCAGGTGTTCTCTGGACATGTTGTTATGGCCTACAGAACAAGAACAGGTGAATAAAAGAAGAGAAATACAAAGACCCATAAATTTGCCAGGCTTGCAAAGTGCAGGTTTCTAAACTTGAGCACAATGAAGAGCTTTCCCAAGTTCCAAGCCTACCTTATCCATTCTGGGCATTCTGGGCCCTGTGGAATCATGCCATCTGGCTTAGTTATTTCCGTTCGTGCTCTCACTCTTGTATGGACGATGCAGTTGATTGTTATGCCTTCTTTGGTTGAAAGATCTCCTTGGACTTATCTCAAGCGGGTAAAAAAAGAGAAATATTTATTGAAAGGGACACATACCAGAACTGAAGATTAATCTTCCTTGATGTTGGCTCCTCTGTGGATCTTCGTTTGTGTTAATTGGTTGCTACTAGGGGTACTATTTCTCTATAACTTCCACCTGCCCATAACTTTGTCCATTCTTTGGTCCACTCCAGCTTCCTAACCCTAATACATCATCCATCTCTGTCTCCCAGAATGTTACAGTTTTAATAACAAGAACATCTCATTGATCTAGCTTATCATTTTGCTCTAATGTTCAAGTCACTGGCCAGCTGCAAGATTGGATGCTGCTTTGTAAAGTATGCATCTCTGCCCTTCCATTTGTGGTTGAGGTAGGGAGGTCTTGGAGAGGAGCAGCATCATAGCCTCTTGAGTAGGAGGTCTCTGGGTGCAGTGTTGGTGGGGTGGCCTGATCCATTTAGAGTTCCTTTATGAACTGCTACTAACTTGTCCATCTTCTTCTCCAAGTTCACATGTTCACTTTTGCTTTGTTTCCTTTTTTGCGTTCTCAAATTTCTGAAAATTGTCTCACTTTTCACTTGGCTGGTCTTAGGCTAATTTATCGGAAATTAAGGTGAGGATGAGATAGTTGGATGGCATCACCGACTCAAAGAATGTGAATTGAAGCAAACTCTGGGAGATGGTGAAGGACAGGGAAGCCTGGCATGTTGCAATCCATGGGGTCACAGAGAATCAGACACGACTTAACGACTAAATAACAAGGTGATGTAGTGGGCTTTGTTTTAGACCATTTTCTTATCACAATGAAATAATTCTCTGGAGAAAATTATTAAGTGGGAAAAGGGTTATCATGGCAATCATCCAAATAGTCAAGTGAGTGTTTTCAAGACAAATGTAGAAAGCAGGCTTTATGTGGCCCTGGAATACGTCTCAGCTTTGTTTGGAGTAATAATCTGATTTGAAGTAACCCAACTTCTCTTGGGTTCATCTCCACTTTACACTTCCCTAAGAGGATTTGTTTGGGTTCTTTTGCCATCACTCAATAAAAACCTGCCATATTGGGCAGGACTTCCTTGAAGCTGTCTGCAGAGGGTGCTGGCTCCGACATTAATCCCTGGTACAGTCATGTGGGACTCGGCACAGGATTTATTTCATTTAAACCATAAGTAGGAAAACTATATTTTATCCTTGAAACTGGGGCACTTTTGGTAGTTAAAGGGAGCACTGTTAATAATTATGCCAGAATACTAGGCTTCCCAGGTAGCCCAGACAGTACAAAATCTGCTTGCTATTCAGGAGACCCAGGTTTGATCCCTGGGTCGGGAGGATGACCTGGAGAAGGGAATGGCTATCCATTCCATTATTCTTACCTGGAGAATTCTATGAACAGAGGAGCCTGATGGGCTACAGTCCATGGAGTAGGAAAGATTCAGGACAAAACCAAGCAACTTTCACTTACTTACTTAATGGGCATAATTTGGAGATGGAAATAGCAACCCACTCCAGTATTCTTGCCTGGGAAATCCCATGGACAGAGGAGCCTGGTTGGCTGTGGTCCACAGGGTTGCAAAAGAGTCAGACACAACTTAGCGACTTAATGACCACAACAGACATAAACCAGGACTGGAACCAGGCTGCTTGTATTCAGTCTCACTTGTGACATGTAGTAGATTTGTGATCTTGTGGAAATTACGTATTTTATTATAAGACACTTTACATTTTTCACATTTCACCATCTCTGAAATATAGATGTGTTTTATCCTTGTGTCATAGATTGATTGGCAGGTTTTTCCTAGTGGTGCATTAAAGTGGTGTGAAAAAGTTGCTCATTCTTGAAACTTGATGAAATTTCTCTGTTTTTGGTTTTCTCTTCTATAAAATGTAGACAGTTACAGTAGTCACCTCCCAAAATTATACTGAGGATTAACTGAGGCCCTGTATACCCTCTTAGCACCATGCCATAGATGATCAATAAATTTTAGTTATTGGTTTTTATATTATCACTGACTTTAATAAATTATATTTAAATCATAGTTAATAAATCATATTATATAATGTGATTAAATTTCATTTAACTTAAATGTGTTCATTAAATATATTATCTAAATAAATATATTAAATAAGCTATCAATTAAAATGTAATAATTAAAGCAAATTGATGACGGTCAGTTAAAATCACTGCAGATGGTAACTGCTGCCATGAAATTAAACAACGTTTATTCCTTGGAAGAAAAATTATAACCAACCTAGACAGCATATTAAAAAGCAGAGGCATTACTTTGCCAACAAAGGTCCATCTAATCAAAGCTATGGTTTTTCCAGTTGTCATGTATGGATGTGAGAGTTGGACTATACAGAAAGCTGAGCACTGAAGAATTGATAGTTTTGAACTGTGGTGTTGGAGAAGACTCTTGAGAGTCCCTTGGACTGCAGGAGATCCAACCAGTCCATCCTAAAGGAGATTAGTCCTGGATATTCATTGGAAGGACTGATGCTGAAACTCCAATACTTTGGCCACCTGATGTGAAGAACTGACTCATTTGAAAAGACCCTGATGTTGGGAAAGATTGAGGGCAGGAGAAGGGTATGACAGAGGATGAGATGGTGGGATGGCATCACCGACTCAAAGGATGTGAGTTTGAGTAAATTCTGGGAGTTGGTGATGGACAGGGAGGCCTGGTATGCTGCAGTCCATGGGGTCGCAAAGAGTCCAGACATGACTGAGTGAGTGAACTGAACTGTATTAAAATATTGTGTTAACTATGTATAACAAATATACAGTTAAGTTCTGGCTACATAAATAATAAACAGAAGGGCTTTATTTTTGTAAAAAAACTCCAATGATGTTTTTCCTGCTTTCCTCCTAAATCCCCTCAATATTGCAACTTGAAAGGGAGATGAGCAGTGTAAGCCAAGTCAGAGATCAGAAGAATTGAGGTGGGGAAATGGCAGGTAAGGAGAGACAGAGGTTCCCTGTAGTGTCATGCTGGTGTCAGGAGAGCTACAAGGAAATCTACAAGGAAATTTCTTGGGGTAAGGACTTTCTTGCACTTAGCCCCAGATTGGGAGTGGAGACCAGCCTTTTAGATTTTTTTTTTACTTTACACTTTTTATTTTGTATTGGAGTATAGCTGATTAACAATGTTTTGATAGTTTCAGGTGAACAGTGAAGGGACTCAGTCATACACATACATGTGTTCATTCTCCCCCAAACTCCCCTCCCATTCAGGCTGCCACAATGAGCAGAGTTTCATGTGCTGTACAGCAGGTACTTGTTAGTTATCCATCTAAAATGTAGCAGTGTGTACAAGTCCATCCACACTCCCTAAGTATTCCTTCCCACCAGCAACCATAAGTTCGTTCTCTAAATTTGTCTCTTTCTGTTTTGTAAGTTCATTTGTATCATTTCTTTTTTGATTCCGCATATAAATGATGTCCCATGATATTTTTCCTTCTCTGACTTACTTCATCAGTATGATGGTCTCTAGGTCCATCCACATAGCTGCAGACGGCATTGTTTCATTATTTTTAATGGCTGAGTAATATTCCATTGCATATATGTACCATCATCCTCTTTATCCATTCTTCTGTCAATGAACATTTAGGTTGCTTCCATGTCTTGGCTGTTGTAAACAGTGCTGCAGTGAACATTGGGGTGCATGTATCCTTTTGGATCATGTTTTCCTCCAGACATATGCCTAGGAGTGAGATTGCAGGGTCATGTAGTAGCTCTAGTTTTAGTTTTTTAAGGAACCTCCATACTGTTCTCCATGGGCTTCCCAGGTGGCTTGGTGGTAAACAATCTGCTTGCCAGTGTAGGAGATGCAGGTTCAATCCCTGGGTAGGGAAGATCCCCTGGAGGAACAAGTGGCAGCCTACTCCAATATTCTTGTCTGGAACATCCCATGGACAGAGGGGTCTGGCAGGCTGCAGTCCATGTGGTCACAAAGAATTGGACATGGCTGAGAATGCAGAACAGTATTTGCCATTGCTGTTTAGTTGCTAATGAAAGGTTGTTGTTGAATCACGCAAATACACCGGGATTCTTGGCCCCCGGAGGAGAAGAATTCAATCCGGGGCCAGAGACGAGGCTTGATCGCTCAGAGCTTTTGTGTAATAAAGTTTTATTAAAGTATAAAGGAGATAGAGAAAGCTTCTGACATAGGCATCGGAAGGGGGTAGAAAGAGTACCCGCTTGCTAGTGTTGACAATGAAGTTATATACTCTCTAATGAATCCAAAGAATGTCTGGAGGTTGTAAAGACCTCATCAGACCTACTCCCATAATTTACATTTTAAGATAACAGAATTAGCCAGAAGGTTTAATCCAAAGACTGTCCTTAATCCAGAGACTGTCCTCAGGCAGGATACATTATTGTTATATAATCCTAAGGAATGTGGAGAAAGAAAAAGTTTGTCCTTTCTTCCTCCTTGAGAATTCCAGACCCCTCTCTCCTTGGGGACCCCTAGATTTCCTATCAACCTGCCTAGGAAATGACTCTCTCACTAAGTCATGTCTGACTTTTTTGTGACCTCAAAGATTGTAGCCTACCAGGCTCCTCTGTACATGGGATTTCCCAGGCAAGAATACTGGAGTTGGTTGCCATTTCCACCTCCAGGGGATCTTCCCAAATGAGAAATCGAACCTGTATCTCTTGTGTCTCTTGCATTGGCAGGCAGGCTCTTTACCACTAGTGCCCCCTGGGAAGCTCCTGTTTTCCATAGGGGCTATACCATTTTACCTTCCCACCAACAGTGTGGGAGAGTTTCCTTCTCTACATACCCTTTCCAGCATTTATTGTTTATGGATTTTTATGATGATAGCCATTCTCCAGCCATTTATAATCAGAGAATGTTACACTTTTCAGCTTATATGTGGAGATCTCATTACATTTTTATAAGGAAACGATCTTTATCTTTTGTTTGATGTTACCATCTATGCTAGTGTTCTCCTAATTGCTGTCCAGATGACCACCTGGACTTTGAGGGACGTATTTGGGTTAACATAACTTTGAAATGAAGGGCAGAAAAACCACGTTTAATATGCAGTCTTATACCAGCCTTAGGGCTTACTTACATAGGTTTTTAATAAGTAATATAAAGAAAGCTGAGTTATTAATTATTTTTGATTAAGTGTATAAACTATTAATGGTGAGTGTTTGTTAAGATTCAGAACTTTTTAAAAGTGATGTATCGTTAAAGTTGAAAACCAGCAATACAGAGAAAGAAAAGACTTCAGTTTTTAAGCTTTTTATAATTAGCATGAAAAAATAAATGTGCTGTTTGGTTAGTTAGAAAAACTAAATTTTGAGATAGTGAAATTATAAACAAATTTTCCTCACTAATTTAAAAATAATGAAAAAAATGATGAAGGACTGAATGGCTGAGTGTGTAAGAGATAGGTTTCAAATGGAAGCAGAAGTCTTGTGACTGGTTTGGGGGAATGCTGAGCCTGAGGGCATAGATTCTAACATCAGTTCCAATGTATGAGTTTTTTAATACCACCAAACAATTCTTGAGCAGTTGGGTGTCCTACAATGCAACTAAAGTCTGACACTGTTGACGTGGAAATAGCGTTAGATTCCACAAGTTAAGGGCACAGTCCAACATGACTGCTGCCATCCCACTTCAGAGACCAATATCAAATCTAGGGTGTCACATGTACTAGTGCTCCACTGGTTATAGACTGGAGGTTCCCATGACCCCCTCCTCAGGTTTCATTAATTTGCTAGAGTGGCTCACAGAATGTAGAGAAACATTTTACTCATTAGATTACCAGTTTATTGTAAAAGGCTATAACCCAGGAACAGCCAGATTGAAGAGATGCCATAGGCGAGTGTACAGGGAGGCTTATGAAGTGAAACACTTTCCCTCAGTCTCCACTTGTTGACCACACTTCTGCTCTCCCAATCTCCTGGCACACAGATTTTTATTACAGAGCCAGGATTGATTAAATCTTTGGCCTTCAGTGATTGAACTTAATCTCTAGCCCTCTCCCCTGCCTGGGGTGGAAGGGTGAGACTGAAAATTCTAACCCTCTAATCACTAGGTTGGTTCCCCTGGCAACCAACCCCCATCCTTAGGTTGAAAGTGAAAGTGTTAGTTGGTCAGTCCTGCAACCCTGTGGACGGTATTCTTTTCGAGGCAAGAATACTGGAGTGGGTTGCCATTTCCTTTTCCAGGGGATCTTCCCAAGCCAGGAATCGAAGCTGAGTTCTCCTGCCTTGGAGGCAGATTCTTTACTGAGCCATCAGATGAGCCCTATCCTTAGGAACAATTCAGTTCAGCTGCTCAGTCATATCTGATGCTTTGCGACCCCATGGACTGCTGCACACCAGGCTCCCCTGTTTATCACCAACTCCTGGAGATTGCTCAAACTCATGTCCTTTGAGTCGGTGATACCATCCAACCATCTGATCCTCTGTCGTCCGCTTCTCCTCCTGCCTTCAGTCTTTCTCATCATCAGGGTCTTTTCCAGTGAGTCAGTTCTTCACATCAAGTGGCCAAAGTATTGGAACTTCAGCCTCCGCATCAGTCCTTCCAATGAATATTCAAGACTGATTTCCTTTAGGATTGACTTGTTGGATCTCCTTGTAGTCCAAGGGACTCTAAAGAATCTTCTTCAACACCACAGTTCAAAACCATCAATTCTTCGGCGTTCAGCTTTCTTTATGGTTCAACACTCACGTCCATACATGACCACTGGACAAACTATAGCTTTGACTGGATGAATCTTTGTTGGCAAAGAAATGTCTCTGCTTTTTAATATGCTGTCTAGGTTTGTTATAGCTTTTCTTCCAAGGAGCAAGCCTCTTTTAATTTCATGGCTGCAGTCACCATTTGCAGTGATTTTGGTGCCCAAGAAAATAAAGTCTGTCACTGTTTCCATTGTTTCCCCATCTATTTTCCTTAAGATACCTAGTGGCTTTTCAAAAATTGTCTCACTTACTTAACAAAGACACTTAAAAAAATTGTTTTTTGAATTTTAATTGGAGACTAATGAGTTTATAATATTGGGGTGGTTTTTGCCATACATTGACATGAATCAGCCATGGTGAACATATGTCCTCCATCCCAGACGCCCCTCCCACCTCCCTCCCCATCCCTCCCCTCTGAGTTGTCCCAGTGCACTGGCTTTGAGTGTCTTGTTTCATGCATCGAACTTGGACTGGTCATCTGTTTCACATATGGTAATATACATGTTTCAGTGCTATTCTCTCAAATCATCCCACCCTCGCCTTCTCCCACAGAGTCCAAAAGTCTGTTCTTTATATCTTTGTCTCTTTTGCTGTCTCACATATAGGGTCATCATTACCATCTTTCTAAATTCCATATATATGTGTTAATATACTGTATTTGTGTTTTTCTTTCTGACTTACTTCATTTTGTATAATAGACTCCACTTTCATCCACCTCATTAGAACTGATTCAAGGTGCATTCTTTTTAACAGCTGAGTAATATTCCATTCCATTTTGCATTCCAAGAAAAAGAAATGCAAAAAAGCAAAATGACTGTCTGAGGAGGCTTTACAAATAGCTGTGAAAAGAAGAGAAATGAAAAGCAAAGGAGAAAAGGAAAGATATACCCATTCCAATGCAGAGTTCCAAAAAATAGCAAGGAGAGATTAGAAAGCCTTCCTCAGTGATCAGTGCAAAGATATAGAGGAAAAAAATAGAATGGGAAAGAATAGAGTTCAAGAAAATTAAAGATACCAAGGGAATATTTCACGCAAAGATGGGCTCGCTCAAGGACAGAAATGGGATGGACCTAACAGAAGCAGAAGAAATTAAGAAGAGGTGGCAAGAATACACAGAAGAACTGTACAAAAAAGATCTCATGACCCAGATAATCACGATGGTGTGATCACTGACCTAGAGCCAGACATCCTGGAATGTGAAGTCAAGTGGGCCTTAGGAAGCATCATTACGAACAAAGCTAGTGGAGGTGACGGCATTCCAGTTGAGCTATTTCAAATCCTGAAAGATGATGCTGTGAAAGTGCTGTTTGGAAAACTGAGCAGTGGCCACAGGACTGGAAAATGTCAGTTTTCATTCCAATCCCAAAGAAAGGCAGGAAGGAAGGAAAGTTATGACCAACATAGACAGCATATTAAAAAGCAGAGACATTACTTTGCCAATAAAGGTCCTTCTAGTCAAGGATATGGTTTTTCCAGTAGTCATGGTTTTTCCATAGTCTTTGGCCACCTGATGCAAAGAGATGACTCATTAGAAAAGACCCTGATGCTAGGAAAGATTGAAGGCAGGGGGCAAAGGGGACAACAGAGGACAGGATGGTTGGATGGCATCACCGACTCAATGGATATGAGTTTGAGCAAGCTCCGAGAGATGGTGAAAGACAGGGAAGCCTGGCATGCTGCAGTCCATGGGGTCACAAAGAGTCAGACAGTACTAAGTGACTGAACAATGAACAGATGAACTCAGTTGGAGGGTGGCAGGTACATACTGAGACTGTAGACTGGTTGGAACCAGAAGGTTGATGAATGAAACTCCTGGAATACTATTCTTAACACACCACTAACCAGTCAAAAAGATACACCCTGAAGCCATCACGTCAGATATAGCCTTTAAAATTACTTCCCTGAAAGCCATTGAGGAATTTAGGTCTTTTGAATACAAGCCACTTATCCTTTTTGCTTGGCCCTTGCCATAAACCTTTCTTTGCTTCGAACTCCAATGTTTTGGTTTCGCCTCGTTGTGCATTGGTCACATAAACTTGGGTTCAATGACATGTGTCATATTACTCTTCCTTTTTAAGGGTGGTTAATATATGTGTATGTGTATATATAACACTTTGTTTATGTTGTTTCATCAGTGGGCACTTGGATTGCTTCTGTATGTATGTATATGTCATGGTTTGTGTGTGGGTTGGAAAAGAATTTCCAAACATGAGGCAGAATAAGAGGAGAATATTTTATTAGAGTGGGAGGCACTATTAGAACAGTGGGCTGGTAGCCAATTTTTACAGCCTCAAAACAGAAAATTTCTACTGGAAGGATGGCTTTAGGCAGTTGGTTAGGATGCTATAGGATGGGTGCTGCTGCTGCTGCTGCTGCTGCTGCTGCTGCTGCTGCTGCTGCTGCTGCTAAGTTGCTTCAGTCGTGTACAACTCTGTGCGACCCCATAGATGGGCCAGGCTCCCCCGTCCCTGGGATTCTCCAGGCAAGAACACTGGAGTGGGTTGCCATTTCCTTCTCCAATGCATGAAAGTGAAAAGTGAAAGTGAAGTCGCTCGGTCTTGTCCTGAGTCGTGTCCAACTCTTGGTGACCCATAGACGGCAGCCTACCAGGCTCCTCTGCCCATAGGATTTTCCAGGCAAGAGTACTGGAGTGGGTTGCCATTGCCTTCTCCGATAGGATGGGTAATAGGATGGATATTTTACCTAATATGGGGTCGGGAAACTCTCCAGTTTAGATCTGGAGGCTCATGGCAACAGTTGCTATGGGGCTGAGTAAGTTCCAGAGATTTTTGTCGTTTGAGCTTGGTACAGGGCTCCACAGTATACATACAGTGTTTGTATGTATAACATTTTGTTTATATTGCTTCATCAGTGGACACTTGGGTTGTTTCCATCTTCCCGTATCTGGGCAAAATGTCTGTTAAGGTTAATATTTCATTACATTTTCATAACCATTTATCCTTCTGTCAGGTATTTGTTAAATTCATAATAGGTACACTGTTAGGCCCAGAAGATAGTGGGTTGATGCGAAGCTTGAGCATATGAAACTGCTACCACCTTCAAGGAACACATAGACTCACATGGTAGAGATCAATGGTAAATAGACAATTACAGTGAGAGGTGTTTGGTGTTACAGGCACTCCCCAGGACACTCTGGCTACACAGCTGTACTGCTTCTCTAGGACTCAACTACATGGTGGCTGTGAATAGCGTCTGCCGGATGATCTGAAGTTAGTCCAGGTAGAAATAGACACTTGCCATTTCCCGAGCACATTCCTTAGGCCAGGCCTGATGGTGTGCTCCTGAAGAGGGTCGTCTCTTTGAGTCCTTACAGCCCCCCTAGGAGGTCAGCACTCTTACTGCCATCACTAAGCCCACTTTAAAATGCAACAAACCTTGGTTCAGAGACTTTAAACAACTTCCCTGTTGTTGTAGCTTTGGTTCTGCACAGCTTCTTGCTATGCCACTCACACTGGGTCTCTTCAGTTGTGCCTGTTATTCACTGAGTTGTGTCTTCTCCAAAATTCATACCCTGAAGGCCTCACCACCAGTACCTCAGAATGTGACTTTATCTGGAAATAGGATGTTTCTGGAGATAATTAAGTTAAAAGGAGGTCATTAGGGTGGGTCCTAGTCAAGACTAGTGTCCTTATAAAAGGGGGACATTTAGACTCAGAAATGCAGACAGGGACATTACTATCTGAATACTAAAAAAGAGATAAGGGTGATGCTTCTACAAGCTGAGGAACACCAGAGATTACTAGCTAATCACTATAACCCAGCTGAGAAGCATAGTTACAGATTCTCCCCCGTAGTGTCAGAGGGAACGAACAATGAAATCAGCCCTTGATCTCAGACTTATGGTTTCCAGAACTGTGCGACAATGCATTTTTCTTGTATGAGCCACCCAGGCTGTGGTGCTTTGTTATGGCAGCTCTACGAAGTGAATACTCTGCCTCTTGGTGTTATGTCGTGTACATGCTGCTTGGCTCATCTTAAAATTTTCACCTAGACAATTTTGGAATCTCTGAGCTCACCCTAGAGATATACATCTTCTTTTATTGCTGGTTGGGAAACTAGTCCATAAACAATGACCATGAATTGTCTTGCTTTAAGGCTATGGTTTTTCCAGTGGTCATGTATGGATGTGAGAGTTGGACTGTGAAGAAAGCTGAGTGCTGAAGAATTGATGCTTCTGAACTGTGGTGTTGGAGAAGACTCTTGAGAGTCCCTTGGACTGCAAGGAGATCCAACCAGTCCATTCTAAAGGAGATCAGCCCTGGGTGTTCTTTGGAAGGAATGATGCTAAAGCTGAAACTGCAGTATTTTGGCCACCTCATGCGAAGAGTTGACTCATTGGAAAAGACTCTGATGCTGGGAGGGATTGGGGGCAAGAGAAGAAGGGGACGACAGAGGATGAGATGGTGGGATGGCATCACCGACTCGATGGATGTGAGTCTGAGTGAACTCCGGGAGTTGGTGATGGACAGGGAGGCCTGGCGTGCTGTGATTCATGGGGTCGCAAAGAGTCGGACACGACTGAACGACTAAACTGAACTGAATTGAACTGAATAGGCTTCATATGATTGTTGTGGTACCAAAATATTGCTTCGCACTGTTCTGTTCACTGGTGTTGGATTTGAGAAGCTCTGATTATTTCTGCAAGTGAAGTCAATTTAAAGGAAGAAGAAAAGAATGTTTTAGGTATGGGGCACAGGCTTTGATACCACATTCCAAATAAAAGTTCTAGAAATACCTTGAACAGTAGCAAGAAATTGGAATAAATGCACAGCCTTACTTACTCAGATGTGTCAATTCTGGTATTTTTCATTTTGGTTAAAATAACAATAAAGCTCATTATTTTTTGAGCTCACCCAGTTTTTAACTATTCTTTTTATTCAGACAGCTCATCCAAGGTTAAATAAAAAATTACATTTTAAAACTTGTGTTACAGATGATTTAAAAAACAGTTACATAACTTAATCCAGCTGATTTCGTAATCAGAAGCATAACGCCAGGTACTGTTTTTCTTCACCACTATAAAGTTGAAATTTAAGAATAATCAGCATGCAATCAAATGCTGATTATATATGAACAATAATGAACTTAAAAGTGAAGTCAGTTCTGAGGGTGATAATGAAAGAAAAAAAGGAGTAATCACATCAGATCAGATCAGTCACTCAGTCGTGTCCGACTCTTTGCGACCCAATGAATCGCAGCACGCCAGGCCTCCCTGTCCATCACCAACTCCCGGAGTTCACTCAGACTCACATCCATCGAGTCGGTGATGCCATCCAGCCATCTCATCCTCTGTTGTCCCCTTCTCCTCTTGCCCCCAATCCCTCCCAGCATCAGAGTCTTTTCCAATGAGTCAACTCTTCGCATGAGGTGGCCAAAGTACTGCAGTTTCACCTTTAGCATCATTCCTTCCAAAGAAATCTCAGGGCTGATCTCCTTCAGAATGGACTGGTTGGATCTCCTTGCAGTCCAAGGGACTCTCAAGAGTCTTCTCCAACACCACACAGTTCAAAAGCATCAATTCTTTGGTGCTCAGCCTTCTTCACTGTCCAACTCTCACATCCATACATGACCACAGGAAAAACCATAGCCTTGACTAGACGGACCTTTGTTGGCAAAGTAATGTCTCTGCTTTTGAATATGCTGTCTAGGTTGGTCATAACTTTCCTTCCAAGGAGTAAGTGTCTTTGAATTTCATGGCTGCAGTCACCATCTGCAGTGATTTTGGAGCCCAGAAAAATAAAGTCTGACACTGTTTCCACTGTTTCCCCATCTATTTCCCATGAAGTGATGGGACCGAATGCCATGATCTTCGTTTTCTGAATGTTGAGCTTTAAGCCAACTTTTTCACTCTCCACTTTCACCTTCATCAAGAGGCTTTTGAGTTCCTCTTCACTTTCTGCCGTAAGGGTGGTGTCATCTGCATATCTGAGGTTATTGATATTTCTCCCAGCAATCTTGATTCCAGCTTGTGTTTCTTCCAGTCCAGCGTTTCTCATGATGTACTCTGCATATAAGTTAAATAAACAGGGTGACAAGATACAGCCTTGACATATTCCTTTTCCTATTTGGAACCAGTCTATTGTTCCATGTCCAGTTCTAACTGTTGCTTCCTGACCTGCATACAGATTTCTCAAGAGGCAGATCAGGTGGTCTGGTATTCCCATCTCTTTCAGAATTTTCCACAGTTTATTGTGATCCACACAGTCAAAGGCTTTGGCATAGTCAATAAAGCAGAAATAGATGTTTTTCTGGAACTCTCTTGCTTTTTCCATGATCCAGCGGATGTTGGCAATTTGATCTCTGGTTCCTCTTCCTTTTCTAAAAGCAGCTTGAACATCAGGAAGTTCACGGTTCACATATTGCTGAAGCCTGGCTTGCAGAATTTTGAGCATTACTTTACTAGCATGTGAGATGAGTGCAATTGTGCTGTAGTTTGAGCATTCTTTGGCATTGCCTTTCTTTGGGATTGGAATGAAAACGGCCCTTTTCCAGTCCTGTGGCCACTGCTGAGTTTACCAAATTTGCTGGCATATTGAGTGCAGCACTTTCACAGCATCATCTTTCAGGATTTGGAATAGTTCAACTGGAATTCCATCACCTCCACTAGCTTTGTTCGTAGTGATGCTTTTCTAAGGCCCACTTGACTTCACATTCCAGGATGTCTGGCTCTAGGTGAATGATCACACCATCGTGATTATCTTGGTTTTGAAGATCTTTTTTGTACAGTTCTTCTGTATATTCTTGCCATCTCTTCTTAATATCTTCTACTTCTGTTGGGTCCATACCATTTCTGTCCTTTATCGAGCTCATCTTTGCAAGAAATGTTCCTTTGGTATCTCTGATTTTCTTGAAGAGATCTCTAGTCTTTCCCATTCTGTCGTTTTCCTCTATTTCTTTGCATTGATAACTGAAGAAGGCTTTCTTATCTCTTCTTGCTATTCTTTGAAACTCTGCATTCAGATGCTTATATCTTTCCTTTTCTCCTTTGCTTTTCACTTCTCTTCTTTTCACAGCTATTTGTAAGGCCTCCCCAGACAGCCATTTTTCTTTTTTGCGTTTCTTTTCCATGGTAATAGCAGTGTTCAAAAATAGGAGAGTAATAAAAAGTGAGTATCATTATGCTGAAAGGAAAATAGTGCATGAAAATCAGCCTGCAATTATGTTCCATGAACGTCTCAAAGAGTTTTGAGAAGAATGGGGGAAACAGACATTATAAGAGTGTAAAAATCTATATACTTGTATTGATTTACTGCCATTGATGAAGTCATCTAGGAAACATCAACAGTGGGTTTTTAGGAATGAACCTCTTGTTTCTAGTTGTTGGCAGATGGTATGGAAAGAAAAGGTTAATTGTGTCTATTTCTGGCCCATTGATCAAGTTTGTGACTTTAGGTAAGACATTCAGCTTCTCTAAGACTTTGTTTGCTCATAAAGCTGTTTAATATTTACATATATTGATCATGTACCATGAATTATGGTATGTGCTAGATACATAAACAGTTTTCAAAGTGGCTACTAAAGCAACACTTGCCTAGAGTTAAGTGCATGCCACTGGCACTACACAAGACCAAGTAACTTGGGGACATCTTCCTGTTGTCAGATACCAGTGATTCACATAGTGAGGAAATTACTTTCTTTTAAATATCTTTGAAACCTTAAGATTTTGTCAAGGAGAATTATTTAGTTCTGTGCCAGTGTTTGTTTGTTTGTTTTTTTTAAGATCTTCAGTTGAAGACTTTCTGCCTAGACTGACCAGAAATGAATTTCTTTTATTTTTAAATTGTACTGGCATCACCTTCTAATAATACAAGCAGAATAGGTAGTGATATACAGTGACATTTTAAAATAAAGTTCTTTATCTTAAAACTAGCCACATAAATAACTTAATATATTAGTGTTCTGTGACTATGGCAAGAATTGTGTATGAGTGATTGTCATTTGGAGAACTCTGAATCAGTGTAACCCATGGATTTCTCTTAGTTTGAGTTCCCTGGTAACAGATCCTGAGAAAAGGATTCATGTGATAGTGATTTTGGGGGAAGGTATTCCTAGAGCAATCTGGAAGGATTGGGGAAGCTGAACCAGAAGGAGGAGAAAGCTGAGAAGGGTGTTACTCGGCCAAGTCTCCAGAAGATAACTTTTCTTTATTTCTACAGGGAAACTGTGGAGAAAATACATGACAACCTCAGAGTTGTCATCATTAGGGGAGGAAGAGCTGGAGTATTTATACATCCTCACGCCTCCCATGAGGATGCAAATTCCCAGGCATTTCTGGGTCTTCAGGTCCATTGGCAAGTTGGCTTCAATACCCCATGGCAAAGGATCACAGGGTTTGACTGTTGGAAGTGAGCACAGAGTCTGTGTGCAAAAATGGTGGAGGAATCTGAGGCCATGGGTGGGGCACCAATAGAATTTAAGTGACCTGTGAAACAGTAACCTTATGTCTTGTACATTTGGTTTAAGCCTTTGTGTCTTGATTTCCTCATGTTGGCTAGTATAACAGTTGAACTTGTCTCTGGGGTTTTTATGATGTTTAAATAATAGTATTATGGATTTACTATTTTTCTGTAAATGCACAGTTAAGCTGCACCTTAAGCAATAATATCCTTGAGATTATGGGCTTGATAAGTAATTGACATATATTTCTTTCCTAACATGTTAAGAAGCACACAGAGGAGAGTCTTGATGCAGAAAAAACACTCATGTCAGAATTATCATCTCTTAACTGAAGCTATCTCTCCTTTTCTCCAGATGCATGGCTGTTCTGCGTTTCTCAGCCTGCCTTGCAGCTGGATGTAGTCCTTTGACTGAACTCTAGACCAGTGGACTATGCCTAGAGGTGTGGGCCAGTCTAGCTTATGATGAATTCTTGTATGGTTCCTTTATGCTCTTGTTCACAGAGCATAAAGTCAACAGGTTCATCTCAGCCTGTTGACTGAGATGGTAATGTAATTTGGAAGCCCTGTGGTCAAGATGGCAGAACCTCTGTCACCTAGGTTTCTGAGCTCTTGTGGATAAGAACTCCCTCCCTACCTGCTTGCCTTCCCAGAACTGACTTCAGCAAAAAGGACACTTTTGTTGTGTTGAAGCACACTGTGTGTGTATGTATTTGTTACCTTAAGTTCTTGAACCTGAACTAGTACAGAACTCAAAAAATGTTAGCTAAAATCCCACGTAGGACCTTGGGCAAATCAGTTTACCTCATTTGTAAAATTGGGATAGTTAGTCTGACTTCAAGGGTGGTTGTGAAGGTCAAAATGGAAATGACGAATGTTCGGTGGATAGTGAAGAGCTGCACATAGGGGTTATTATGGTCTTTCGCATTGTGCCCATGAAGAGCAGGGAACAGAAGGCAGTGTTACTTGGCTGCTACTCTCACTGCTGAGATTTCTCTCAAACTTAAACATATTGACAGAGTTCCTCATTCCTTGTGACCCCTGAATTACACTGGGTGAAGACGGATGGAGCGGGGGTCCAGAGGAAAGGCCAGCATTTGCCTTGATGTGATATACAGACAGTTGGTGGCACCAAGGCTGATATTTGGGATACTGTGGTGAACAGTCTAAATGTTCAATTATAAATGCAGTTTATAATTGAAAAATATCTCTCTCATTCTAAACATGTACTTTTATATAATTGCTTGAGGTGCGGTTCAAGTAAGTATTTGAGTAAAACATAGATAGTAGGCTTAAAAAAATAAGTATACTTCTGGTAAGGAGCTGTAGCAAAAATCAAGGAAGTTGGGTTTGCAAGGTAGTATAATGACAGAGAACAACATATATGTCATTTTTAGTTCATCTGTCTTTAGGTTATTCATTGAGCAAGTAATATGCAAGTACCTGCTATCATTTAGGAACAATTTTAGTGACCAGGGATATAACAGAACAAAACAGACAAACAATCTGTGCCACCTTTCTAGTGGAGAAAGAGAGACATTAAACAAAGAACATATATGGTGAGCTAGATGACAGTATGTGCTATTGAGAAAAATAGGGCAGAGAAAAGACAGATTGTGGGTAATGGTGTTGCACCTTTAATTAGGACTGGTCAGTGAGGTAGTCATTGATAAGGTGGTAGTTGAGCAAAGATCTGAAAGTGGGAGAGCTGTGGAGAAGTCCGGGAGGAGAGTGTTCCAGGTAGGGAAGGGGCAGGTGCAGAGGCCCTGAGATGGGGTCATGTACCTGGCATGTTTGAGTAACAAGTAGCCAGTATATCTTGGGAGAGAAAGGAGCTTGGTGAGATGGACAGAACTGTCATAAATTACCACCAATGAGGTGGCTTCTGAGTTCAGAAAATTTTTTTTTTCTCTTTAGAGTTCTGGAGGTCAGAAGTTCTGAATCTAGGTGTTGGCAGAATTTGCTGTCTCTAAGGGTTCTAGTTTCATTGAGTTAAGACAAGGCTGTGGTCCTAGTGTGATTAGATTGACTCGTTTTCTGTGATTATGGTTTCAGTATGTCTGCCCTCTCATGCCCTCTTGCAACACATAACCATGTTACTTGGGTTTCTCTTACCTTGGACGTGGGGTATCTCTTCACAGCTGCTGCAGCAAAGCACAGCTGCTGCTCCTTACCTTGGACAAGGGGTAGCTCCTCACCACCGCCCCTCCTGACCTTGAATGTGGAATAGCTCCTCTAGGCCCTCCTGTGAAGAAAGCTGAAATTAAAAAATGCTTACTCCTTGGAAGGAAGCTTATGACTAACCTAGATAGCATATTCAAAAGCAGAGACATTACTTTGCCAACAAAGGTCCATCTAGTCAACACTATGGTTTTTCCAGTGGTCATGTATGGATGTGAGAGTTGGACTGTGAAGAAGAAAGCTGAGCGCCGAAGAATTAATGCTTTTGAACTGTGGTGTTAAGAAGACTCTTAAGAGTTCCTTGGACTGCAAGAAGATCCAACCAGTCCATCCTAAAGGAGACCAGTCCTGGGTGTTCATGGGAAGGACTGATGCTGAGGCTGAAACTCCAGTACTTTGGCCACCTGATGCGAAGAGTTGACTCACTGGAAAAGACCCTGATACTGGGAGTGATTGGGGGCAGGAGGAGAAGGGGACGACAGAGGATGAGATGGCTGGATGGCATCACTGACTCTATGGACGTGAGTTTGGGTGAACTCCGGGAATTGGTGATGGACAGGGAGGCCTGGCATGCTGCGATTCATGGGGTTTCAAAGATTTGGACACAACCGAGCGACTGAACTGAACTGAAGTATCTTGCAATTTTACTCATCAGTTAGACCTCAATGAAGTAGGGGAAAAAATAAAAATTAAGCAATAGAAAGGCAAATAAACAGAAGTCATATATGGCTATTAGAGTTGGACCATAAAGAACAGTGAGTGCCAAAGAATTGATGCTTTTGATTTGTGGTGCTGGAGAATAATCTTGAGAGTCCCTTCGACTACAAGGAGATCAAACCTGTAAGTCCTAAAGGAAATCAACCCTGAATATTTACTGGAAGGATTGATGCTGAAGCTCCAGTATTTTGGCCACCTGATGTTCAAAGACTTTGATGCTGGGAAAGATTGAAGGCCGGAGGAGAAGGATGTGACAGAGGATGAGATGGTTGGATAATATCACCAACTCAGTGGAAATGAGTTTGAGCCAACTCCAGGAGATAGTGAAGGACAGGGAAGCCTGGCATACTGCAGTCCATGGGGTTGCAAAGAGTCGAACATGACTTAGCAGCTGAACAACAACAACAACAACTTCTAGCCCTGGCCTAACTAACTGTGTGTTCTTAGGCAGGTAGTTTGAACTCTCAGAACTTTATTTTCCTTTTGTGTCTACTGAGGAAATAGAACAAGGATGTTGTAAATACTTAAAAGGTTGAAACTTCAGAGTACATAGTGAGTGCTCAGTAAATGGTGGTGATGGTGATGGTATTAGTAGTACTAGTTTTGTTAGGAATTATAAAAATAATGCATTTTGTTTTCAAAAGTTTAATAAGTTGAACATTTTCTTAATATATCATTTTACATATAGGGATGTTATAAGGTTGGATTATATAGTATGCTTTCTTAAAGTAGCAAGCTAAATGACTTACGCTGTAACTGACCAGTTCGGAAAGTAAGAATTCATTCTGTTGATTTTCTCTGGATCACCGGAAGCCTGTTGCAGAAAGTAATCTTGGTCCCACGGTGTGTATGGGCCACATTCTCGTTTCCTCTCCTGACTCACTGTGAGCCTCATCCTCTTTCTCCTCCTGTATGTGGACTCACATGCAAACCCGAACTCATGTTCATTTGACACTGAACTGTGAGGTCCCTTCAAACATTAGACTTGAATGTCCTTGTATTTTTATATATGATGTTTGCTGTGCAGAAATGCCAATTCCTAACATCTCTGTTGTCTTTTAATATGTAGCCCAAATGGTACTTCTTGTTATGTTTTCTGTTGCTCACTGTTAACTTTTCTCCGACCCACCTCCAGTGGCCGAGTCTCTTTAATCTTTGTGTTTTCAGCGTCTAGCACACAGAAATTCATAAGAATGAATGTGTCCCATTTCTGGTTAACAAAAGCTTATACTTACTTGAAAGCAAGGAGTTTTCTGCCTCTGATGAATAATTGGTCACTTTAAATTGTCCAGGAGAAAGTGTGGGTGTCTGGAAATCATCATCAGAACTTGGAAACTTGAGAGACTAATTCTGTTTCTTAGTTAATAAAAAAGTTCCCATGAATAACCAATAAAAATTTAATTGAGAGAATAATCAGATATTGCTTCCAGCCATTCTCCCCTTCCTTCTCCGCATGTGGAAAACCAATTACTTCACTCTTTTACCTGAGGAACTCTTTAATCAGTGTGATTTGGAATAGATTGTAATGGAGAAGTTGATAGTTTAATATCTGATCTTAATTTTCAAGACTTGGAAGCTCGGTTCTATGCCCGTAGATGATGCTTTAATATTATTTATATTTATTAGTGTGTTTTTCAGTACATTAAAATTTATTGTATTAAATGGCAACATAGCACATAAGTGTGGGCATAGTTGGAAAAGTTTTTGGTTCTAATGTGAGTTCAGCTTTGCAGAGGACAATATATTTGATTCTGCTTTTGATGGTGGTGGTGGTTGTTAGACTCTTAACTTCATATTTAGTGTCCAAAATTTATCTGTTACTCAAATTTTAATTTATTTTGTGGCATTAAATGAAGGAATGAATGACAACAAGATAAGAAACTATTTGAGGGGGATAATAGAGCCAAAAATCATGTCTTTTCAAAAATATTTCATTTGTTTGGGTATGAAAATTATTTCGGGGAAATCCTTTGATTTTTTAAAAAATATTATTTTGCCACCTGGCTATTTTGTGCCTCTTTGCCCAACACTTCTGGTTTATTCTGTGACTAGCCTGTTCAGGTTTTTATTAACCATGTCAAAATTAGGTGTCTTCTAGCTTGACAGATAGCAATTGGCTTCATATCAAACTTCAGTTCTGCCAGGAATCTGAAAAGATTTAAAGAAAACTTTTTTGACAATTAAGTAATATTTTGAAGGTATCAAGTTGCTGACATAAAATGATTGATATAAAGCATAGTCTTGGAGAAAACCTATGATGTCAGATATTTTAAATGTTATTTCTGCATAAGAAAATTTCAGTTGCCACTTATTATAAAAAAATCTTGGGAAGCCACAGAAAAATGTTGAAAGGCCATAAAGATCCCTGCAACTAACTATGCCCTAGATAAAGCCATCGTGAGCAGTAGTGTGTGCCTTTTCATTATTTTTGTACACGTATGCCTTATGTACATACATGCATCTTCTAAACAAAGTTAGGGTCATACTGGTTAGATAATTTTGTTTTGTGATTTCTCTCCCATTTTGCATAAGATCATGGGTACTAACCTATGCATCAAAAATTTTTGCAGATATTATTTCTGATGCCAAAGGTTTTGGAGAAAAAGAAGTGTGCTCACATAGATTTCCTCATCTATTTTGCTATTTGCTTATTAGTGGGCATTGGTTTTTGGTGTTCCACTCTTTTAATGTTGTGATGAATATTCTTAAACATAAATTTCAGTTTATTAATCAAATAAATTCTTAAGATGTTTTATCAAATTGCCCTCCAGAAATGCTTTACAAATTTACACTCTCTCTGTGGTGATTAGTAATAACAGCAATAATAGTGGCTCCAATTTATTGGCACTTTATTGTATGTTATATGCTACATCCTAGTCTAAGCACTTTGTGTGAATTACCTAATTTATTCTTAAGAAAACACTAGCCTCCTTTCAGAGTAAGAAAACCAACATGGAATGTATGTGAATGTATGGTTTTTTAATCGCTTGACCTCATATTTAATCAAATATGCGAATTAAATTTTTTTTTAATAGATGGGAAATAACTTCTCATTGTTTCAGGCTGTTTGCTCTGATACTACAGAGATTGTACATTTTTTTCATCTGCCCTAAAATCAACACTATTATCTTCCTCTGTCTTAGGAAGAAATTTGTTTATGAAAATCACCTAAGACAAGTTTTAAATTCTTATGAGTCAAAAATATGGTTTTTTACTCCTGATTTCAGTAGGAAAATGCACTGAATGCATTTTGAATGCATTCTTGACTTATAAAATTAATACCATTTTATGCTAAACAATACTAAGCCCTGTTAAAATGGACACAGTTTTTTTAGGAATTAAAGTCAACAGTGGCCACACGACTGGAAAATGTCAGTTTTCATTCCAATCCCAAAGAATGGCAGTGCCAAAGAATGCTCAAACTGTTGCACAGTTGTAGTCATCTCACACGCTAGCAAACTAATGCTCAAAGTTCTCCAAGCAGGGCTTCAACAGTATGTGAACCAAGGAACTTCCAGATGTTCAAGCGGGTTTTAGAAAAGGCAGAGGAACCAGAGATCAAATTGCCAACATCTGTTGCATCATAGAAAAAGCAAGAGAATTCCAGAAAAACATCTGCTTCATTAACTGTGCTAAAGCCTTTCACTGTGTGGATCACAACAAACTGTGGAAAACTCTTCAAGAGATGGGAATACAAGACCCCCTGACCTGCCACCTGAGAAATATGTATGCAGGTCAAGAAGCAACAGTTAGAACTGGACATGGAACAGCAGACTGGTTCCAAATTGGAAAAGGAGCATGTCAAGGCTGTATATTATCACCTTGCTTATTTAATTTATATGCAAAGTACATAATGCGAAATGCTGGGCTGGATGAAGCACAAGCTGGAATCAGGATTCCAAGGAGAAATATCAATAACTTCAGACATGGAGATGACACCACCCTTATTGCAGAAAGTGAAGAGGAACTAAAGAGCCCCTTGATAAAAGTGAAAGGGAAGTGAAAAAGCTGGCTTAAAACTCAACGTTCAAAAAATTAAGATCTTGGCATCCACTCCCATCACTTCAATGCAAATAGGTGGGGAAACAGTGGGAACGGTGACAGATTTTATTTTCTTAAGCTCCAAAATCAATGCAAATGGTGACTGCAGCCATGAAATTAAAAGATGCTTGCTCCTTGTAAGAAAAGCTATGACTAACCTAGACAGTGTGTTAAAAAAGCAGAGACATTACTTTACCGACAAAGGTCCATCTAGGCAAAGCTATGGTTTTCCAGCAGTCATGTATGGATATGAGAGTTGGAGCATAAAGCTGAGCATTGAAGAATTGATGCTTTTGAACTGTGATGTTGGAGAAGACTCTTGAGAATTCCTTGGACAGCAAGGAAATCAAACCAGTCCATCCTAAAGGAAATCAATCCTGAATATTCACTGGAAGGACTGATGATGAAGCTGAAGCTCCAATACTTTGGCCACCTGATGCGAAGAACCGACTCGTTGGAAAAGATCCTGATGCTGGGAACAACTGAAGGCTGGAGGAGAAGGGGAGAATAGAGGGGGAGATGGTTGGATGGTATGACCGACTCAGTGGACATGAGTTTGAGCAAGCTCTGGGAGTTGGTGATGGACAGCAAAGCCTGGCGTACTGCAGACCATGGGGTCAGAAAGAGTCACACACAACTGAGCAACTGCACTGATCATGACATGACATAACACGATGGTTTCCTTTCATTGTTTGCTCTGTAATGCATCTGTTCTCTGAACTCCTTCAGCCTTTGTTTAGCCATATATTTTGTTGTTGTTCAGTCACTCAGTAGTGTCCGACTCTTTGCACCTCCATGGATTGCAGTACGCCAGGCTTCCCCGTCTTTTCATGGCTGCAGTCACCATCTCTAGTGATTTTGGAGCCCAAGAAAATAGTCTCTCACTGTTTGCCTTGTTTCCCCATCTATTTGCCATGAAGTGATACACACTTAATATTCTTTTTAGCAAGTATGGAGGAGGCAATGGCACCCCACTCCGGTACTCTTGCCTGGAAAATCCCATGGACGGAGGAGCCTGGTGGGCTGCAGTCCATGGGGTCACTAGGAGTCGGACATGACTGAGCGACTTCCCTTTCACTTTTCACTTTCATGCATTGGAGAAGGAAATGGCAACCCACTCCAGTGTTCTTGCCTGGAGAATCACAGGGACGGGGGAGCCTGGTGGGCTGCCGTCTATGGGGTTGCACAGAGTAGGATACGACTGAAGTGACTTAGCAGCAGCATTGATACTCACTGTTTAGGTAATTGAAAGTTTAACGCAAGCTCCATTCAAGAAAACCATAAAGCATACAGAAAATCAATGAAAACAATGCAAGTGATACATGAGATAATTAGTATGTATTATTAACTACCACCCATGAGCACACTTATATCAGATGTACAGATATAAGGCTGCTTGCATGATATTTCTTGTTTTCAGCTTTCGGCTGCTTACAAGGCATGAGGTACCAAAAATGATCCTTATAAATAAATGCCATGTCAGTTGAACCAGATTTATTAGATGAAACTCCTCATTAAGTTGAATTCTTGTAACTTGGTGGATATATCTCAGGGTCTTACTGTATTATAAATGATTGGGAAGAGGGAGGGAGTGAAGGTTATTTCATGTTATGTAGCTCAGGTAAGTGTTTTAATTGAGTTTCACAAATGAAGGTTTTGGTGCACGGTGATTAGTTTTCAGTTTTCTAAGTATCACATTGACTATTGGATGGGAGAGTAAACTGCAGCCAAAAAGGTATGGAGGTAGTCCTGAGTTAGGAGGCTGTTTGGAGAGTCAAGTGGAAAGGTTCAAGTGTGATTCTTAGATCATTTGTATCAGGGTCACCTGGGATACTTGTTTAGAATGCTGATTCCCGGGTCCCCATGTATATAATCTATAGTTAAAATTCAAAAATCCGCAATGTATTAATGTTTGTCTCATTAATGTTTGAGAATTAGTGATCTAGAGATCTTTAGAGTCTGTTTTAGCCCTGTATAGGAAAGAAAACATTTTTTGGTCTCTTCTATGAATTTTTGAATAAAGGAAAATAAATATACCTTTCATAAGAATTCATTTTGATAGTGTGTCTTGGGGAAAAAAAAGGATCATTTATTGGATATTTAATAGTTACCAGGCATTGTCCTAATTGCTTTTGATATCTTTTTTTTTTTTTCCTTAAGCTTTCCACAACTGGGCAAATTCAGCATTAATAACCCAGTTTCTAGATGAGGAAACTGAAATTGCTAGAACCTGAAGTTAGAATATTTTTGGCTGCATGTAAAAAAGTCTTGACTCAAACTGACCTAAGTAATAATTTTTTATTTCAATTATCAGGGACTCCATAGTAGGTTATGCCTCAGGTTGGTGAATTTTAGTGGCTTATGTATGTTATTGAGACTCCAGGATCTTTGCTTTTCTCTGCTGTGAGGGTGTTGGCACTGGTTTTACCTTTTGGAAGCAAAGGTGACTTTCGCATTTCTGGGAGAGAGAGATTCTTCCACAGGAAGAATAGAGATGATCTCTTTTTTGTTATTTTTCTGAAGGGAGGAAGTTCTTCCCATAACCCTCCCATCAGGCTTCCTTTCATATGTTTATGGAGAGAATTGGGTTACGTACTCATTGCTGAAGCCATAGAGGTGGGATTCCCATCACTGGCTGGGACTACTGAATGATTTTGAAAAGGTACTGGAAGTTACTTGATGTTGAAAAGGTCTTGGAAGTTACTTACTGTGTCAACTATGGCCAGACTGCTGGGGAGTGGCTGAGTTAGGATGTAAACCCTCTTATCTGTCAGACTCCAAAGTCTTCTTGGTTCTTCCTGATCCCGAGTTATGTTTCAAGTATCCATTTGCAAGCCTTCCTATTCCTAGGCTGTTGAGGGCATCTCCAGTTGCTGGAGCTCATAGCCAAGGTAAAAGGACTACATTTACTTTAAGCTTTCTGCTACCCAAAGGCAGTTTGAAAACTGTGTACTGTCCACTAAGAGGGGAAAGGTCAAGTGTTACTACCAGCTGGAAATGTATTGATGTATGTCAACCTAGCAATGAGCAGTAATGCGGGAGTTAGTTTCTGAGCCTTTACAGAGATAGCCCAGCCTTTATAGGGCCCACTAAGTGCCAGGTTAAGCACTCTAATTGTGTTTTCTACTTGACACAGCAATATCATGAAGTATGTACTATCATCATCATTATCTGTCATTTTCCTTATTTTACAAAAGAGGAAACTGAAGCTTCGATGGGTTAGTTTGCCTAAGTTCACCCAACGTGTGAATGGTAAAGAGTCCTGATTAAAATTCACTTTTACTTAAAAGATTTTTACACTTACGCTTTTATTTAAAAGATTTTTACAATTGTGAAATATAGCATAAAATACTGTAAACAAATCTGCATAATTTATGTGTAGTTTAATTTGTAATTATAAAGTGAATATCACTCCCTGGACCAAAATAGGTTATCAACACACCAGAAAATCCTCATCTCGCTGTTTCTACCGATCAGTTTCCATACTACTTATTTTTGTGGTGCTCTTTCAGTTGTGAGACTTAAACTCTTAATTACTCTGCTTAATTTTCCTCCTTAGCAATCTTAGGGCTTCCCTGGTAGCTCAGCTGTTAAAGAATCCGCCTGTTATGCAGGAGACCCCTGTTTGATTCCTAGGTCAGAAATTCCCCTGGAGAAGGGATAGGCTACCCACTCCAGTATTCTTGGCCTTCCCTGGGGGCTCAGATGGTAAAGAATTCTCCTGCAGTGTGGGAGACCTGGATTTGATCCCTGGGTTGGGAAGCTCCCCTGGATAATGTAATGGCAACCCACTCCAGTATTCTTGCCTGGAGAATCCCCATAGACAGAGGAGCGTGGTGGGACACAGTCCATGGGGTCACAAAGAGGTGGACACATCTGAGCTACTAAGCCCAGCACAGCAAGTCATAAAATGGCATATAAGGGGAAGCTAGATGGACCAGAAATCAGAGGCATTGATGTTCCCCTTTTGTAATTATATTTACATTAATCAATTATATATCAGCCAAGTCACGTCTTCAAAAGGGCAGATGTAAGGCCAAGTAACTTCTAATAACCATTATCCAGATAAAGAGTTGGTTAACTAGGGCTTGAAAACCAAGTTGGAGGGCAGGTTTTGCTTGCTTTTTTGTTTGTTAATTTAGTATTATTGGTTTTAGAAACCCTTAACAATTTGGTGGTATACATCACTCATTTTGAATAGCAAGTATTTTGTTCACTATGTAAGCCAGTAAATTGCCCTTGCACCTTATTGATTAAAATGTCCTAGCTCTTGAAGGACTCACAAGTATAATTTCTCTAAGACAGACTGTACTTGTGTTTTTTAAAATCCACCATTGAGGTCTGTCCATGATAAAGTGGAACCAAGTGATTATTAATTTTTCATTGAAATCTTCTGAATAAGTGTTTTTTTCTTGGTTGGTTTCAAAAGGAGTCATATTCCTGAATCTAATTAGAGGTAGTTCATGTACTGTAGGCTTATTAAGATTCAAGGCACTTTTTTATTTGAGCCTGCCTGATATCCCTTTTTAATTTCACTTAAATTTGAATTACTCTAAGCATCATGTGGGCATATTGAAGATACTCAGTGTTATTAATAATGATGATGTTGACGAATCTGTCCCATCTTACTCTTCTCAAGTTCCATAACCTTATTCTTGATCTTGGCTTGTGAATACGTGTGACTGTGCTGCTTCCCTTTTCTTCCTGTGGCAAACATCAGTAATCAATCATGACATTATTCTGGTGGGCCCAGACAAAGCCCATGAACTTTTTTCACATAGCACACCAAGCAGACAATTCCATTTGGCCAGTTAGCAGGCTCTTTGCCTTTCCTGGTCCTGATTTTGGTTGTCTTAAGTTTAAATATGTGTATCCTTCTTTATGACCTATTGAGTAAGTTGCTCTATCAGCTGTTTTTTTCTTTTTCCTCAGTTTCTGCCTCGGAGTATCATTTTTCTCCCTATTTGAATGAAGATCTTTCTTCATACTGTTCAGTTCAGTTCAGTTCAGTCGCTCAGTTGTGTCTGACTCTTAGCGACCCCATGAATCGCAGCATGCCAGGCCTCCCTGTCCATCACCAACTCCCGGAGTTCACTCAAATTCACGTCCATCAAGTCGGTAATGCCACCCAGCCATCTCATCCTCTGTCGTCCGCTTCTTCTCCTTCCCCCAATCCCTCCCAGCATCAGAGTCTTTTCGAATGAGTCAGCTCTCTGCATGAGGTGGCCAAAGTATTGGAGTTTCAGCTTTAGCATCAGTCCTTCCAAAGAACACCCAGGACTGATCTTTAGGATGGACTGGTTGGATCTCCTTGCAGTCCAAGGGAGATCCAACTCAGTCCAGTGAAGAGTCTTCTCCAATGCCATAGTTCAAAAGCATCAATTCTTCAGCGCTCAGCCTTCTTCACAGTCCAACTCTCACATCCATAGGTGACTACTGGAAAAACCATAGCCTTGACTAGATGGACCATTGTTGGCAAAGTAATGTCTCTGCTTTTGAATATGCTACCTAGGGTGGTCATAACTTTCCTTCCAAGGAGTAAGCGTCTTTTAATGTCATGGCTGCAATCACCATCTGCAGTGATTTTGGAGCCCCCAAAAATAAAGTCTGACACTGTTTCCACTGTTTCCCCATCTATTTCCTATGAAGTGATGGGACCAGATGCCATGATCTTCGTTTTCTGAATGTTGAGCTTTAAGCCAACTTTTTCACTCTCCTCTTTCACTTTTATTAAGAGGCTTTTTAGTTCCTCTTCACTTTCTGCCATAAGGGTGGTGTCATCTGCATGCTGTTGCTGCTAAGTCACTTCAGTTGTGTCCGACTCTGTGTGACCCCATAGACGGCAGCCCACCAGGCTTCCCTGTCCCTGGGATTCTCCAGGCAAGAACACTGGAGTGGGTTGCTATTTCCTTCTCCAGTGCATGAAAGTGAAAAGGGAAAGTGAAGTCGCTCAGTCGTGTCCAACTCTAGCGACCCCATGGACTGCAGCCTACCAGGCTCCTCCGTCCATAGGATTTTCTAGGCAAAAGTACTGGAGTGGGGTGCCATTGCCTTCTCCATCATCTGCATATCTGAGGTTATTGATGTTTCTCCTAGCAATCTTGATTCCAGCTTGTGTTTCTTCCAGCCCAGCGTCTCTCATGATGTACTCTGCATATAAGTTAAATAAGCAGGGTGACAATATACAGCCTTGATGTACTCCTTTTCCTATTTGGAACCAGTCTGTTGTTCCATGTCCAGTTCTAACTGTTGCTTCCTGACCTGCATACAGATTTCTCAAAAGGCAGGTCAGGTGGTCTGGTATTCCCATCTCTTTCAGAATTTTCCACAGTTTATGGTGATCCACACAGTCAAAGGCTTTGGCATAAACAGAAATAGATGTTTTTCTGAAACTCTTTGCTTTTTCCATGATCCGGTGGATGTTACCAATTTGATCTCTGGTTCCTCTGCCTTTTCTCAAACCAGATTGAACATCTGGAAGTTCACGGTTCACGTATTGCTGAAGCCTGGCTTGGAGAATTTTGAGCATTACTTTACTAGCATGTGAGATGAGTGCAATTGTGTGGTAGTTTGAGCATTCTTTGGCACTGCCCTCTTTGGGATTGGAATGAAAACGGCCCTTTTCCAGTCCTGTGGCCACTGCTGAGTTTTCCAAATTTGATGGCATATTGAGTGCAGCACTTTCACAGCATCATCTTTCAGGATTTGAAATAGCTCAACTGGAATGCCATCACCTCTACTAGTTTTGTTCGTAGTGATGCTTCCTAAGGCCCACTTGAATTCACATTCCAGGATGTCTGGCTCTAGGTGAACGATCATACCATCGTGATTATCTTGGTTTTGAAGATCTTTTTTGTACAGTTCTTCTGTGTATTCTTGCCACCTCTTTTAATATGTTCTGCTGCTCTCAGGTCCATACCATTTCTGTCCTTTATTGAGCCCATCTTTGCATGAAATGTTCCCTTGGTATCTCTAATTTTCTTGAAGAGATCTCTAGTCTTTCCCATTCTGTTGTTTTCCTCTATTTCTTTGCATTGATCGCTGAGGAAGGCTTTCTTCTCTCTCCTTGCTATTCTTTGGAACTCTTCATTCAGATGCTTATATCTTTCCCTTTCTCCTTTGCTTTTCACTTCTCGTCTTTTCACAGCTATTTGTAAGGTCTTCCCAGACAGCCATTTTGCTTTTTTGCATTTCTTTTCCATGGGGATGGTCTTGATCCCTGTCTCCTGTAAGATGTCAGAAACCTCTGTCCATAGTTCATCAGGCACTCTTATCTTTCAGATCTAGTCCCTTAAATCTATTTCTCACTTCTGCTGTATAATCATAAGGGATTTGATTTAGGTCAAACCTGAATGGTCTAGTGGTTTTCCCTACTTTCTTCAATTTCAGTCTGAGTTTGGAAATAAAGAGTTCATGATCTGAGCCACAGTTAGCTCCTGGTCTTGTTTTTGCTGACTGTATAGAGCTTCTTTATCTTTGGCTGCAAAAAAAATATAATCAGTCTGATTTTGGTGTTGACCATCTGGTGATGTCCATGTGTAGAGTCTTCTCTTGTGTTGTTGGAAGAGAGTGTTTGCTATTGAGAGGGTAACAGGCAGGAAGGCCAGGGGTCTCCAAATAGAGGAAATAGCCTGCAAGTGTCAGACATTTTTATCTCTCTTAAGCGGCAGGAGGAAACAAACTAGCAATATTTTTTCCTTCTCTATACAAATTTAAAGGGAGGTTTCTCTTAAAATATTGTGTTGCCATAATGACACCAGGCTTCGCCTGAAGTTAGCTATTCTCGAGTCTAGAGATAACCAATGCCTTTTTCTTATGGAAATGTTCGTCTTAAGCTATGCTAATGTACTATGCCTTTACCCCAAACTCTGTCTCCAAGTCGGTTCCGCCTCTTGGCCCAGAACCTACTTGACAAACCAGTATGGATATTGTTCCCCTAATCTATGTAAATGAAACTATTTGTATGGTGGTCTGCCCTTCTTCAAGATTCAAGTTAATCATTTTATGGCCCAAGATAAACCATTTGGTGCCGAGATTATCCCAAAATGCATCTTATGGGTGAGGGGTCTGGTGCCATTCTGAATTTTAAGACATTCCTTTCTTTCATTAACAGACTGCTAGTGACTATATAACATCCAGCTAAAGACTAGCAGGGGGGTACTCTTTCTGCCCCCTTCTGATGCCTATGTCAGAAGCTTTCTCTGTCTCCTTTATACTTTAATAAAACTTTATTACACAAAAGCTCTGAGCGATCAAGCCTCGTCTCTGGCCCCGGATTGAATTCTTCTCCTCCGGGGGCCAAGAATCCTGGTGTATTGGCGTGATTCAACAACAACCTTTCACTATGACTAGTGCGTTTTCTTGGCAAAACTCTGTATTAGCCTTTACTCTGCCTGCTTCATTCCATATTTCAAGGCCCAATTTGCCTGTTACCCCAGGTGTTTCTTGACTTCCTACTTTTGTGTTCCAGTCCCCTATAATGAAAAGGACATCTTTTTTGGGTGTTAGTTCTAAAAGGTCTTGTAGGTCTTCATAGAACCGTTGAGCTTCTTCAGCATTACTGGTTGGGGTGTAGGCTTGGATTACTGTGATATTGAATGGTTTGTCTTGGAAACAAACAGAGTTTATTCTGTCATTTTTGAGACTGCATCCAAGTACTGCATTTCGGACTCTTTTGTTGACTATGATGAAACCATAATCACAGAAAACTAGTCAATCTGATAACACGGACCCCAGTCTTGTCTAACTCAGTGAAACTAAGCCATGCCATGTGGGGCCACCCAAGGCGGGCGGGTCATGGTGGAGAGGTCTGACAGAATGTGGTCCACTGGAGAAGGGAATGGCAAACCACATCAGTATTCTTGCCTTGAGAACCCCATGAACAGTATGAAAAGGCAAAATGATAGGATATTGAAAGGGGAACTCCCAGCTTGGTAGGTGCCCAATATGCTACTGGAGATCAGTGGAGAAATAACTCCAGAAAGAATGAAGGGATGAAGCCAAAGCAAAAACAATAGCCAGTTGTGGATGTGACTGGTGATAGAAGCAAGGTCCGATGCTGTAAAGAGCAATATTGTGTAGGAACCTGGAATGTTAGGTCCATGAATCAAGGCAAAGTGGAAGTGGTCAAACAGGAGATGGCAAGAGTGAAGTCGACATTCTAGGAATCAGCGAACTGGACTGGAATGGGTGAATTTAACTCGGATGACCATTACATCTACTACTGTGGGCAGGAATCCCTCAGAAGAAACGGAGTAGCCATCATGGTCAACAAAAGAGTCCAAAATGCAGTACTTGGATGCCCTTTACTGTAGGTTCTTTGTATTACCTTACTTCCTGTGTATACTCAGATCACTCAAGCTGTCCACTTTTCAGTGTGTGCACCTCAGAACAAAGTACTGGGCTTTGTTCTGAGGTGACTAGTCTTGACTCCTTGACTAGTGTTTGTTCATTTCTTTGGAGTTTGTTCTTAGAAGTGACTCCTTTCTTAAGATGAGGACTCTTTCCTGTTTTAATAGCATGAACTCATAAAGACTATCTCTGCTTGAATTCCTCGTGCATATGTATCAGACAGTCTCTGTTTGTAGCATGGCCATGTAAACTCCTAGCTTTGGCCACCTGATGCAAAGAGCCAACTCATTGGAAAAGACCCTGATGCTGGGGAAGATTAAGGGCAGGAGAAGAAGGGGGTGACAGAGGATGAGATAGTTGGCTGGCAACATCGACTCAATGGACATGAGTTGAGCAAACTCCGGGAGATAGTGAAAAACAGGGTAGTCTTTTGTGCTGCAGTCTGTGGGGTCACAAAGAGTTGGATGCGACTGAGTGACTGAACAACAAAAACAAAGCTCTTAACAGACTGAACTTTCCATAGCTACTGACTATATATTCTGGACAAAATGCAAAAAGAAAGAACTTGAATGTTCTGGAGAGTGAAGAAAAGCATGGGGATCCCAGAAGAGAATTGAAATTGGAAGAGACAGGCATACTGTATTCCTAGTTTTTACTTCCAAGATTTTTCTTGATAACAGGTCACCCCAATCCAAGGGTCAAACCCAGGTCCTCCCTCATTGCTGGTGGATTCTTTACCATCTGAGCCACCAGGGAAGCCCAAGAGCAGGTCAAATGATATGTAAAACTCCAATAGAAAACCTCTAGTCTTTCTTCTCTGAGGAACCAAAGAACAGAGTTAGGGATAATGACAGCAACTGGCAAGTGGTGGGTGGGGTATCCTGAATAGGAGAGAGACAAGGGGTGAGTCCTGGATCCTGTGCATAAACTGTGCAAATCACAAGGTTCGCCCTGAAGGATACATGTAGGAGGCTGAGTGCAGGTGGCCCGGCTAAAGTGAAAAAGAACTGAACTAAGATTTGAGCAGCTGCCAAGAGAGAGTTTGTAGTCTGAGTCTGAATGTGTGTCACCAGTGAATCACTCTTCTCTGAGAAGTCAGCTTTTTTTTTTTTTATAACCTGTGTCTGATACATGCAATGTAAATATGCTTCTTTTCCCACTGCTCAGTTGCCTGTCTGAGTTTTGTGTGCTTCATTCATAGTTCACAGGTTTTGGGCTTAAAAGGCAGGAAAGAGGTCTAATATATTTAGAATTAGTGCAAAGCCTATCCAAGGCAGGAGTTTGATAAGAGATTTTTAAGAATGATAGTTATGCCACAATTCCCACCCACTTCTTTTGCACAGTTACTGGTGTGTTGTGAAGATTGCCCGCATGTGTACTAATGCCATGGTTACCTCCTTTGTTGGCTCTTCAGCATGGTGTTGGTAGCAGTGTTGACTATATTACAAAAATCACAGTAATAATAAGTGGTAACAGCTAATATTTTCTGAGCTCTCATTACACAACAGGCACTATTCTAAGCACTTTATATAGTAACTGATTTTATTCTCTTGGTAATCCTTTTTTATTATTCTTATTTTATGGTTGAGTAAATAAAGGCTTAGAGGTTGAATTGTTTAGTCGCTAAGTTGTGTCTGACTCTTTATGACCCCATGGACTGTAGGCTGCCAGGCCCATCTGTCCACAAAATTTCCTAAACAAGAATACTGGAGTGGGTTGCCATTTCCTTCTCCGGGGGATCTTCCCAACCCATGGATCAAACTCATGTCTTGTGCATTGTCAGATGGTTTCTTTACCACAGAACCACCAGGGAAGCCCCAGCGGTTGGATATATATCTATAAAGTGGTAAAGCCAGGAGCCAAGTGAAGAGGAAGATAGGTTGGTATGGTATATACACATGTACACACTCTCAGAGAAGTTTGGTTTGAATTGGGAGTTGGGTATCGTCTGGACTGAGTTCCAGTAGACTCCTGAGCAAAGCAGATGTGACAAATACCGTTTTCTTGCCACTGTGTCCTGTCAGGTTTACTGGCATGATGTTGGTAGGGATAAGATTAAGAAATACTTGTGTTAACCCAAAGATTGAAGCCTAATTTAGTTAAAGAGATAATTAACCAGTGAGTAGTTACCCTGTCTTAGTTAAGTTAGATTCTATCTAGGCAACAGTTTTTGACTCTTGTGACTAAAATAGCACTGAAATTTTTATTTGTATTGAGGAGCAAATTACTGAGTATAGTCAGAATGAAAAGAAGAAAATAAACTAAGAGAAATAATAGTTCACTTTGTTTAGGCTAGAGTTTTTGACATCTGCTCACAGACTTGCCTGATGAATCCCAGGGACAGAGGAGCTTGGTGGGCTGCCGTCTATGGGGCCACACAGAGTCGGGCACGACTGAAGTGACTTAGCAGCAGCAGCAGCAGCACAGGCTTACAGAACCTTGATGATGGTAGTGGTCCTGAAGTCAAGAATTGAAAAACATACCAAAGAGCTTTTACGATACACTGAACACCAAAATTTACTGATGAGATGACTTGGGGTCTCTCTGGATACAAAAGAAGGCTTACATAATTTATAGAGGTTGTCCAGGATGGAGATGTGGGGTTTCTTCTCTGTTCCATATTGTTCAGACCACGTCTGAAACTTTGTCCTCTTCTGAACACCATGGTCATAGAATAGACACTTCATCCAGTAATGGAGTAGCTAGTATTAGACTAAAGGGTAAAATGTAAAACAATGATGACTTCTTGACAAAATATGAAAAAAATTCAAAAATATTAAAATATTTGATGATGTTATTGACAAAGTGAGGTAGATACTGAAGAGAATTCCGTCCTTTAAGGAAGGGAAGTGCACTGAGTAATAACCACATTTATACAGCTTTTCCTTTGAGGGCTCCTCCCATCCTACCCAGAGCATTAAACATCTGTCTATTGAAATCTTATTTTTGTGTATTTGCCTAGACAAATTTGTGCTGTGCCTGCTTAGTTGCTCAGTTGTATCCAACTCTTTATGACCCCATGTACTGTAGCCTACTACTAGGCTCCTCTGTCCATGGGGATTCTCCAGGCAAGAATACTGGAGTCGGTTGCCATGCCCTCCTTCAGTGAATCTTCCCAACCCAGGGATCAAACCCAGGTCTCCCACATTGCGGGCGAATTCTTTATTAACTGAGCTACCAGGGAAGCCCTAGACAAGTTTAGGCTTTACTATTGCTAGGAAAAGTTGTTGACACTGATAGGAAGCATTGTTTTTTAACTGATACTGATTACAGCTTTCACTATTAAAACTAAATGTTTTCTTGGCATTTCATTATGGAATATGTCCTTAATTTCATGTATACTTGGGGATTTACACTATTCCATAGGTTATAAGACATGAGGAAATCAAATATACACTGAAGGAGTCATACGGATTTTGGTTTAGAACTTGCTTTATGAAAACATGCAAAATTCATTTGCTGTTTCTGTATTTTAAAGGTTTGACCTCTGTGTAAATGACCTCACTTCAGAAATTGATTGCAGTGTATTGCAGTGTTTTTGAATATTGATATAATAAATATTTAATGGATACATCTTGGTAGTAAGTACTCCATCTAGCATGGAATTAGAGAAATTTTACCTGAATCAGCCTGTGAAACAGCTAGAAAAACATAATCATGTCCTTTTGAATAACTTTAAAAACATTTAACTTTTCATTATTAATTTGTTCTTGCTTTTTGGTTTCTGGCTTAAGCTTATTAATTAAAAAATGTGGTACCTGTACATTCATCCCTGTACACATCCATTACATCTGTGGAGTAAAACAGATTCTTTTATTGACTGTAGATATTTATGACAATATAATAGTTATAATAGTAAAAGCATTTATTGAGTGTCTTCTTTGTGTTAGGCACTATGATTCATACTTCAAGGGGAGGATCTCATTGATGACCGATGATAACCTGACAGGATAGTGATTAAGCTCATGAGCTCCACAAATTTGGTTAGGATTCCTGAGAACTTGGAAACATGTCTAGTCTTCTGTGCTTCAGTTTTTCACCTGCAGTTGGGGATAATCCTCTTCCTACCTTCCTGTTTCTAAATTTATGTACTGGGACAGTTTTCTCCTGTGGTCACTTCCTGTTAATGGTCATGGTCATCAACATAGTAGGGCAAGGGCTCAAAAGCAGGTCTTTGCAAAGTCCATGATTTTAATCACCTTCCTGTGTGTCTAAGCATGGCTGACACATAGTAGGTGTTAAATAAATGTACTCTGAGGTACATTCTTCCCTGTAGAGTTTGTGTTTGTGTGAACTGCCATTTGTAGGTAATATATGGTAAAATGTAGAAAGAAACTTTTCACCATTGTAGTCTTAGAGATAAGTGGTGGGCATGTAGACTGAAAATTGGATCATTCTAAAAATATGAATACTGAACCACTTGGAGAAGGAAATGGCTTAGCTCAGAAAGTGCCTGACCTTGTCTAATTTAGTGTCACAAGAACTGTTGTTGTCTCCTATGAAGGCAGTTTGGTGGCCCCGGTTTTAGGTTGAGATCATTTTATCTGTGGTCTTTATATCTAATAAACTGTTATCACTCTGCCAGTACTTATAAAGTGCTTTGTACACATCAGGACTGACCAGGCACGAGGGATGCATTGGTGAAGCCATCAGGGCTGGTATGTGCCTTTGAGGCCATCATAGTTTCTTGGGATGCCCAAACATTGACAGATCACACAAATATGTCATCAGTCGCACTTTGAGAGATGCTGTGAGGGAAAATGATGGACTTTGGTGAGAAAGATTGAGCTAGGAATGGAATGCTGATGTAGATTTTAGATTAGCAAATATTTTCTCTAAAGGACCATATAGTAAATATTTTAGACTCCTGCTCCTTACATTCTTGATTGGAACCAACCACTCAACTATTACCAACTGTAAAGTGAAAGCAGCCCTTGACAATATGTAAAAGAATAGATGTGGCTGTATTCCAATAAAACTTTATTTACAAAAATTGGCTGTGGGTAGATATGTCCAATGGACTGTGGTTTGCTGAATCCTGATTTAGGAAATCGGGAAAGGTTTTCTGAAGAAAATTATTCATTTGAAAAAGTAGTTTATGCCTTTGGTACAGAATTAAAATCATTGGCTGTTATAATAAAAATAAAATCTCCTATGCCCTGTGCCTTCCTCAGAAGAGAGCACCCTTGCTAGTTTGGGGTGTAGCATTCTATGTATAAAATTTATAAGCCACACCTATAAATTTAAATAAACTGTTTAGAGGTTATTTATTGAGTAAGCTGAGTTAGGCAAGTTTTGTGTGGGGGAAAAAGCTGGTTCTGCTGCTGGATCTGCTGCTGTTCATTGATGAGATGAGGCTAGGGAACTCTGCTCATCGTTAGTCTTCTTTTTCCATCAATAATGGGACACAGTCTTTCAGCTCCTAATACAGATAAGGATTTGTGAAAATTAGTGTCTGCTCTTGAGACTTTCTGATCATAAAATGATATTAGTGGGAGGAGAAGGAGCACCTCTGGAATTGCCGTAGAAAGGCTTAGCAAAATGAGATTTACAGTCTGGAGCTTCTCACGCTCCTTCTACTTGTGTAGTTTTAGAGAAGGAACTCTTCTCAAGGAAATTGACTATGTGTGGTACTCTGCAGAAAATGTGCTCAAAACTTGGATTTGATAGCTCCTGGATGAGAATTTCCATCTTATTCCCTGTAGTGGAATCACATTCTGAGTTAATTCCTGGCTGTTGTGTATTTTCTCAGTTGGGAAATAAAACAACATACCCAGAATTCCCCTCCCTTTTCTTTTGCCTTGTCCCTCTACAAATAGACCTCTTCTCCCATAATCTGGACTGGTGAGAAAGGACATTTGGGCTAGCAAGATGTTTCTGTTGCCAGTCAGAAAGACTTATCAAAATCCATAGCTTGACTTTACTTAATGAAGTAGTCTTACTGTATCTGCCCTGGAAAGCCTCATGTATGCTTTCCCTTAGCTAGTGAGGTAAAAAACTCTCCTGTAGGACTCCCAGTGCTGATGAAGGAGGGTATGAGGATGCAGTTTCCTTCTCTGGATTCTCAAGTAACCTGTCCCCATCTCATACTGAGGACAGGAGTCATCAAATTGTTTCTTCAAAGACCATATAGTAGGTATTTTAAGCTTTGTAGCTGTGCAGTCTCTGTTGTGACTACTCAGCTCTGCAGTTGTAGTGAGAAAGCAGTAAGAGACAATATATAAACAAGAAAGTTCATCCCAAACACCTTGTCAAAATATTCCTTCCAACTGTATATCAGGGTCCTCCTGAGAGATTTTGGGAGTTGATGTACCTTTGTCCATCTTGAATGTTCACACATGGCATTCATTCCATAAAAAACTGAATTGAGTACTTGCTATGTATCATACAGTGTTCTAAGCACTGGACATTCATCTGTGAACAGACAAGTTTGGGCCTGATGGACTTGACATTCTATAAACATATAATATTCGTTACAGATATGGAGAAGAAAATGGCAGCCCACTCCAGTGTTCTTGCCTGGAGAATCCCAGGGACGGGGGAGCCTGCTGGGCTGCCGTCTATGGGGTCGCACAGAGTCAGACATGACTGAAGCGACTTAGCAGCAGCAGCAGCACAGATAAAGAGTCATCAAACAGGAACAGCGTTGCCTAAATTTCTCTGTATTCATACTTTCCATTCCTGCTTTTTTCATTTGGAGTTTAGTCAACTGCACTAGTTATTTTAACAAGAATAATGTAGCAAGTTGATGAAAGAAATGTTGGGAGGACTGCAGGTACAAAAAGAGAACCCTGACTAAAGCAGAAATTGTAACTGTAGGAAGCAGCTACCACCCCTGGAATAAACTCTCCAAGAACTTGGAAATGGGAGGAGGAATCCTGCAGTGCTGGGACCTAGAACATTCAGGAAGAGGCACTGCCTTGGCAGCATTCCAATGGCTCTGAGGCTAGTCTAGGCATATAGGCAGAACCTTGTAAACTGAAAGCACGTGCTCTTGGAACCAACTGATACTGCCAGGGTGAAGAGCTGGGACTCGGAGCTCTCATGAAGGAATGTCATACCCTGAAAGGAGCAGATACTTTCTCCATCCTCCAGCCTTCTCGTCTTGCAGTGGTGCCATGTACTGGCAGAACATAATGGGAAGCCGGCTGGCAAAGGAGAAAGTGATTTGCACAGTTTCAGTTAGCAGAGTGGTGGGCATCTAGACGGGAGGTTTCAGAACTGATAAAAAATAGCTTAATAACTGGCACATAGTGATAAGGTTGAAGTGTGGGCCCTCGTTCTGCACTGAATCCCAAAGAGGTTGTGCAGAACAATAAGATAAGTGGAAATACCTGAAAAAACAAATATGTACTTTCACACAAAGGGGAGACAACTCCTGTTTCCTTCCATCTGATATTATGGTTAGTTGTGTACTTGAATTTCTTTGCCATCTATGACATTTCCTAAGGGAGTAGCTAGTTCCACGGGATCTAAAGCAAATGTCAAGTGAAAATTTGTTAGGGGAAAACTGTGAAATATATCTAAATATGCATATTTTTTAAATGATTGGAGTTCTCAGAACCTTTAATAAGATAATTTGTGTTGAGAATTTGTAAGTAATGAAGTAAAATGGTGTATTTGGCAGATACTTGACCATAAACTTCTCTCCTCCAATTTCTAGTTCACTCTTTTATCTTCTGAAAATATTTACTTTCAACAGATCTCTTCTTGCCTGTTTTTTTTCCACTGATCAATTAAAAAATTTCAAGATCTTTAGATAAATTTTTTAATTACTACATTATTCTGTGACATGTCTGATGTATTATTTTTTTAAGGCATAGTTTTGTGCTTTGTACTATATGAGTTTTTTTTCTCTCAGATATTAGTTCTTCTCTTTGTTTCTCTTTCCTGATGTTGGTGGGCTTACACTGTTTATTACTGACTTTGTTCTTACAGCATCCTGCTGTCAGTGACTGTGGGGGAGGGGCTGAGCATGTCGTCCCATGGAACGTGTCAGTAACCAGGCTTTTCCCAAGGTGTCAGGGGGCACCTGGGCCACTGTGTCAGCCCTTGGGCCCAGGTGCCCCAAAACACCGCTTTTTGTCTCGCATATCTTATACTACCTGACATCAGTTAAGTTACCCTAATGGTTGCCTTGGCCCCTCCTGTGCTCCCTGTGTACCAGCCTTCAAGTTTCAAGTATAACCCGTTACTTCCACTTCTGGTACAATTCCTGTCCTAGTTGTTTTAGATGTGGGATTCTATTTCAGTCTAGTTCCTGTTTGCCTGACATTCTTCAGGGATTTTTCTCAACTTCTGGTCTACCAAGGTACTCCTTTCTTCACTATTATTTTCTCCAGTGCTGCTATAACTGTTTTGTTTAGACATTTTGACCCAATCTTGTGTTCTTCCTTTCTGTGTCCCTACTCTGTTTAGCTTTTGTTCTAACCTTGTAGAGTAGGTAATGCTTACTAGTCTGATTGCTTTTGGGAGGGGACTTGGTCTCAAGGTGGCAGATCACTTCCAGCCATCATTTTGGCAGTATTTCCTTTGGGTGTTTCCTCTGCCTTGGGAAGGTCAGGTGCCTCAAAGATGGCAGGATCTGTGGAAATCACAGATATCCACAGATCCACGGGGAATGTCCTCCACTAGAGACAAAGGAGGAGGTCCTCCAGAAAAGAGCTTGGCAGCCAACAAGGGAAAGGAGTTATTATTATCTTTTTTTGATATTTATTTATTGGGATGTACTGGGTCTTAGTTGCAGTATATAGGATCTACTTCCCAGACCAAGGATTGAACCTGGGCCTCCTGCATTGGGAGCTCGAAGTCTTAGCCATTGGACCACCAGGGAAGTCCCAAGGGCGAGTTATTTAGGCTGTTAATCCTGGGATAGCCATTGGATGCTGGCTGAATCTGGCCACGTGGAAAGTAATGGAGCACCGTCTTCTCATTTCTTGCCTTTCTGTGTTGTTTCTTGATCCCAGATCAGATTGAAAAGGAATGTCATAGACGTTGTTCATTTTTTTCTTTTTTCTACAGCCTTGTAAGATTGTAGTGGTTGATAATTTTATTTAACTTAAGTAAAGAAGGTAAAAAGTCATCTACCAATGAACGGCAGGGCAAAGATGGACCACCAGATCTTTAGCTTCACCATTTTAAGCCTGTTTCTCACTGTCAGCTCCCGAACCCTTCATCACAACATTACCAAGCAGTACATCATATTTTGTAGTTTTATTTCTCATTTTCTTTGTTAACTTTTAGTTTGGACCAGGTGTTTATTTGTAGTAATATTGTATAACATTTCACTCTAGGTTCTTGAAAGAGAAATAATTAGGATTAAACTTTCTTGAGATTTCTTAGGTTCTTTTGAATCCCTCAATTTTAAGAGGATATAGAATGATTAGAATATTATTTTCTTTGCTGCTCAGATATTGAGTGTCACATTGTCTATTTTGTAAGTCCTTCCGTCTGTGTGTGCTTTTCAGGTTTTTCTATCATCACGACATACTTTTCAAATGAATGACAGTATTTCTTTCAAAAGTTTTCTGGAACAAAGTGAATGTCACGTATCCTATGCTGTGGGATAAATTCTCTTTTCAGGAATTATTTTGAAGTTTCATTTTCATGTTATCTAATTTTCTGAAAGCTTGCCTTGAAGATTCACTTCTGTGGGTTATTTATACAGATATATGTAAAATTTAGCAATCTCTGCCTTTCCAACTTTGACTAAAGAAACTCAGATTATTGCAAGAGATGACTAATATGAATCAAAAGGTCTGGTGTCTATTTTTCTAAGTAGGACATTTATATGGGATATTGGGCAATCAGATTTAACACTTGAGACTGTAGTTTCTCTTATAAGTGGGAATTCTGCCAGTGGAAACATGAAGAAAGGGATACTGTATATGTTGATTACTTTCTCAACAGACAATTCTAAGATCTCACTTCCCAGAGTAGTAGTATTTCATTCATCAACAAGAATGAAGTCTCCTTCTAAACACAAATAATGCACTTGGAACCTTGCAGACACCAATTATCATTCTGTACAGCAAACCTTCAAAATGTCAGACGATCTCAGGAATTTCCCCAGCAAAGGTTGATCATTTACTATTCTCCGAGTCATTTCTTAAGTGTGCCAGGGTGACAGGTGAACTTGTGAGATTGAGTTAGCTAGGTCACTCAAAGTTGCTTCTATAAAGAAGCCATGAGAAGTCTATTTCTATCAGGTAAATCCCATTCAACTCAAATGTATCCTAAACTATTAAGTGCTATTAGATTGTTAGAAGGAGCACAAGTGGGTTGACTGAAATAAAGTTGGCCCTTTGCAAGCTTTCTACTGAATTTATTGGAAAGGACTTCAGGGAATAATTTAAGGAGAGCTGACAAATTGGGAAATGAAGGGAATGGAGTGGGGAAGGCGGCAGGGCTCTATTGGGGAGCTGAATCTGATGCACTGAGTTGACACTTGTGACTCATGGTAATGGCCATGCTGAACACATGTAACAAAACACCTTCACAGACCTTCTGTGTTTATATCCTCCCAGCAACCCTGGAAGATTTGGTGTTCTGCTTCACTAATATCTCTGCTTTACTTACTCAGTGTCACAAGCTCATTTGAGGTGGAGTTCTTGAAAACAGTCTTCTCACACCTTTGGGCAAGGTTGCTGAAGAAAAGTATCTAGCATTTTCTCTTCTCTGAGTATTCATGTAATCTCCTCTGGTGGCATGTGTAAATGCATAAAATGATTGACTGGGATTAGCTGACCAATTAATGGCCCCAGAATACAAGGTTGAGCACTGGCTGTTGTATTATTCCACTGTTCTGAATTTGTTTTCCAGTAAGCACTTTGCATGAATACTATTCTTGGAACCCCAAAGCCACAGAGACTACCAGAGAGACTCACTTGCATGAGTGAAGTATCTCTCTCTCTCTCACACACACACAAACACACACACTTTTTATGAGGTGAAAGAGTGACCTGATTTTCAGGAAATTCTAGAGTTACTCACTGATGCTAGTAATGAGCAGAAACACAAGTTTTATGAACGTGAACCTGACATAAAAGCAAGCCACCTGGCACAGCCCTGAGACAGTTCATAGATGAAAAGCTGTGTCCTCCCCTGCTGCCCTGAGCTCACCTGTTCTGCACAGCTGTAGTGCTGGTGTGCTGGAAGGGCCTGAGCACGCGGGTGGATGCTTCATGCTGGCTTCATAAGGCTGTGACAGCTTGGCAGCAGGGGTAGGAAGTCCTCCAGAGCTCAGTTACTCACGTACAGTGTGAGCTCTTGGCACAGCATGATCCCAGATTTCTTTTAGATCTGATTTTTTACTTCTTCTGTTGAAGATTTTTTCTGGCTTGCTGTCTTGTATTTTATTGATTAATAAATCCATCTTAACTCATGGAATTAGGCATAGTTATTAAATTTATTGTGTTAAGTATATAACTGTATTTTAAAAATGGGTAATGACAAGATTACTATCAAGTCATATGTGTGTCCAATATGAAGAAGTTTCAAATGCTGCTTTCTTTTTATATTTACTCAGATAATGTTTAAATGGGCTTACCAGGTGGCACTGTGGTAAAGAATCTGCCTGCCAAGGCAGGAGACACAGGTTCGATCCCTGGGTCAGGAAGATTGGAGAAGGAAGTGGCAACAGGAAAATTTCTGTGTACAGAGGCTCTTGGCAGGCTACAGTTCATGGTGTTGCAAAGAGTTGGACACGATTGAGCACATACGCATATAATGTTTAAATAAAGGTCATAAAGTGTACTTGATACTGTTGAAGTCTCTTGGTACCCTTTCCCCAAACTAATATCTCTCTCTGACTGTCTAACCTAGTCACTGTTCTAAACTTGGCATGCCATTTTTTAAATTGTTGATATGTTAACTCACATTGTTGCAGAGGGAAAAACTTTTCCTCTACCCATCTTCGGTTCATTGTCTGGGTTCCTTCAAATTAGGCTGAGAAAAAAAAGAGAAAAACAGGTGCAGTGTGCACACACATGGCAGCACTCAGTGATGAGTAACTTAAAGAGGTGATCAGAACTCAGGCTTTTGTAGCATCTTAACAGAACAGTAAATTTGTAGGGGAGTGATAGGATGAAGGAAAAGGACTTCTAGGGGGAGCAGATTGTGGGAGGTTAAATAGGTGGGGGATACTGATGGGAGGTAAGGACTAGTTAGTAGGTTTCTTGAGTTGATCCCTCTGGTGTTTCTGTGGTGAGTCTAGATTTATCTCCCCTGATTAAGAATCATTCTACCCTTGGGAGGGGAGTTTGGGGGAGAATGGATACAAGTATATGGAAGACTGAATCCCTTTGCTGTCCCCCTGAAACTATCACAATGTTGTTAGTTGGCTATACTTCATATAAAAAAAAAAAAAATTGAAAGAAGGGTCATCCTGTCCTTCCTTGTTCATGCATGTGTGTGTCAGGGACAGGGAGAGAGAGAGGTAGTTGGGAGCAGAGTTTTTCTTGTGTCTGTTTCTTTTTGTTTTCCTTTAGCTCAGAAAAATCCTTATGCCTAAATGGCATATTTTTGGGGTAGCATGCTCTGAACCCCTTTATTTATCTGCATAAGTTTGTTTAATATTATTATTTTTCCTGTTTAAGTATGCATACTCTTATGTGTCCCCCTCTTGTCTGTCACTTGCTTTCTTTTCCCTCTCTCTGTTTTGCTTTGAAAATTTGTGTTGATCTATTTCAAGAGTTGGCTTATTCATTCAAAACATTTTAAGAAATTCCATTGGATATGCTACATTTTATTAATCCTTAGGTTTCATTTCTTCTTCTTCTTCTTTTTTTTTTTTTACTATTTCTGCTTGCTTTCTCTTTAATTAAAGGAGGAATTCTGTTTTCTCCTTGGAGAGAAGCTGCAGATGGGCCACTGTAGCAGGAGAGTGCTATAGGAGGGCCGTTTGCCTGTTGCCCACTGGGATCTATATTAAATAATGAAAGAAGTTTATAAGATCAAAGACCCAGCAGCTCTGATGTTGTAAAATGATGTACAGAAGTGTCAATAATTAAGTGTAATGCAAAGGCCAGTTTGGGCAAAAAAGTCCAAAGTTAAGATTGTTTCTAAAGAAATGCTTTTTTATGAGTAGCAGGTACATAAAACTCACTAGGCTTAATGAACGAACCTTGTAAAGTGTGTGTGTGTTGGGTGCATGTGTGTGTCTAATACTAGATGTATTTTTACTTTATTCCCCACATGTAATCCATGAGGAAGCTTTGCTTAATTACCAAATTCTGCCCTCCATTTCTGTTTCCATCTCCACCACCTTCTCTGTGGTCTAGTTGAGGATTCTACAAACTGTGGCCTGCTAGCCACATCGTTTTTGTAAATAAAGATTTATTGGAACACAGTCCTGCCCATTTATTTATGTATTATCTAATAAGTCTGCTTGTGCTACAAAAGCAGAGTTGAATAGTTGCAACTGAGACTATCTAGCCTCCAAGCCTATAGTATTTACTATTTGGTTATTTACAGAAAAAGGTTGCAGGCTCTATTCTGTTTAATATTGCTCTCTTATAATTGGTTTCGTTGTGTTAAACAGAAGACACAGTGATTTTTCTAAAATGTGATTTGATCTTCTCATCCTAACTGTGAGTAAAAATAATCTCAACTCTACTCTGTAGCTTAAAAGCACCTGCGTGGCCTGGTCCCTGCTCACCTTTCCACCCTTATCCCTTTCAGGATTCCCCCTTGTTCTGGTCATACTGAGCCTTTCCTGTGTCAGAACAGTCTGCTTGAATTCTCATGGTTACTTCACATGTCTCCCTGCTTTCTGACTTTAGGTTTTTGCATGGATGACATTTCCTCAGAGGTGACTGCTCAATCTGCAGTTAGCCTCCATCATTTATTATGCATATTTTATTTCCTTCATAAGCTTCTTTGTAATTATACCCTTCATTTATGTGCTCATGTCTTTCTTCCTTGCTTCCTGTCTTAGGATGCAAACTCTGTGATGGCAAAAAACATGCCTGTACTGTTGATCTTGGTTGCCAAGCATAGTTACCGCCACATTTTAAAGTCCAGTGGAAAATTGTTGAATAAATGAAGAAGGTATAGCTTCTGCCTAGTTCTTTGGTAGGAGTTAAAATGCAAGCATATGTTTATGCTACCTAATTTGTTTTCTTTCTCTGTATAAATAAATCTTGCCCACTTCTGTTCACAGTGTAAATTTAAGGTGATTTTCTTTCAAAACATAATCAAGCTGGCATACTCTTCAGCAGGGAACAGGCAGGCATTTTGAAACACTGCTTCTCAGGATATTTAGAGCCTTTTATACATTTGTTTCTGCTGTTGTGTTAATATGCTAATGTTTTTTGGGGTTGTATTTTTTCTCTTTCTTTCTTGCTGCTGGCAGAGCAGCAGTGTGGAGTTATGGAGTGAAGCCCCCTTTGGACATCTGTCCTTACTACAAAGAGTTTTACATTTCTTTGCTCCTTAAAAAAAGTGCTGCTTTTCTGCTGAACCTAGGATAAAAAGAATGAAGCAGTATCTTTGAGCATCTTAATTCTTTTGACTTAGTGAAATCCATTCAGGAACCTCTCTCTTATTCAGAGCTTCTCATTTTTCCCTTGAACCTCCTTTCCAGTTCTGCTCAGTACTGTTCTACAGTGAAATCCACAAAACAAAACCTCCTGCCTCTCCTCTCGCCCCAGTTTATTTCACTGCCCAGGACCCACTTTTGTGGGCTAGGAGGCCATTCAGGATTTCTGCCTTACTAAAGAGCACAGACTCTGGAGTCTGACACACACAGTCCTGGACTAGAATGCGGCTTTGCCTGTAACCACTTAGCTTTCCTGAGCCTTCACTTGCTCATGTGTAAAATGGGCTTCTGCTAGTTTGTTTCCTTGTAGAGTGGTTGTGAGAATTAATTGACATAGCACTTTTCTAGTATCTAATACAGTTTCTGCAGCTTCGTGGCACTTAACAATTGCCAGCTAGTATTTGGTGTAGTCTTAAAATATAATACTTTGTCAAGGTACTCAAAGAAGAATTAAATCTAAAATAGCATCTGGCTGTGATCCAGTGTCTGGAGAGTCTGAAAGGGCAGCTTTGAATTCTTCCCTGCTAGGACAGATTATTTTATTTTTGTAACAGTTGCTGCTCCCCTTACTGTGGGCCTTAGAGAAGATGTACTATCAGAGATGTATTGGAAGTGAGGCGTGAATAGCCTCAGGCTCCTAGTCTGATCCTCATCTAATAGTTTATTGTAAAGAAGAGTTCAAGTATTACTTCTCTTGATCACTGTATGGCCAGGCCACTCAAGATGGCTGTTCTCTTGCTTTCTGTCCATCCCCTGTCCGACCAGTGCCTGCTTCACCTACACCCTACTCTCTTGACTGACCTTTCTGTGAACTTGCCCCATGTCCCAGCTATTGATTGTTCTTATCGAAGGGGTAGTAAGAAGCATGCCCCTCTCTGGTTTCTGTGGTAACTAAAGAGCCCACCTGATGTCCATTCCCCTCTAACTGGTAATCTCCTCCTCCCCGCCAGAAGCAATCCACGTCCTGCCCACTGTCCCCACACACAATGGGGTGGTGTTGCTCCAGGATCCTGCTTCAGACACACATGTTCCCCATCTTTATTGTTTATATGATCACCTACTATTTTTATTCTAATGATTCCTCAATGTCTCCTTGTCACCCTTTTCTCCTGATTTGTTTTTCTACATTAAATCATAGTAGCTAACCTCTTTTTGGTGCTTATGATACACTGGGCATTGTTCTAATTGATTTGTATTTAGTCCCTCAGTTCAGTTCAATTCAGTTCAGTCGCTCAGTCATGTCCGACTCTCTGCGACCCCATGAACCGCAGCACGCCAGGCCTCCCTGTCCATCACCATCTCTCGGAGTTCACTCAAACTCAGGTCCATCGAGTCGGTGATGCCATCCAGCCATCTCATCCTCTGTCATCCCCTTCTCCTCCTGCCCCCAATCCCTCCCAGCATCAGAGTCTTTTCCAATGAGTCAACTCTTCGCATGAGGTGGCCAAAGTACTAAAGTTCCCTACAGCAACCTGTAAGGATGGGCCTGTTCGTTTTCTCCCTTGTAAATGAGGAACCTCGTTTCAGCTGCCATTTCTCTCATCCATAGAGGGTAGCTTTCCTCTGTACCCCTGTTAGAGTTTAGGGACTCAGCCACAGGTGACTCATTAATTGGTTAATTAACTTCCTTACAGTGTGCAAAATGGGAATAACGTGAATGGCACATGGCCAGTTCTGGACAGAAAGGATGCTATATTTTCAAAGGTTATCCACATGAAGGCCCCACACTTTAGCTTGAACACACAGTAAATATAACAGAGTCTTGGTACTCACTTTCCTGCTCTTTCTTCTGACATTATTCTGTCCTTTCCATAGGCTTAGGCTTCAAATCATGACGCTGCTCTTCTTTATCTGTTTCTTTAGCATGTTTTCTTTGTGAAGCAGGAGTTGACCTGCTGGTATTATCACATAAAAGGCTAAATAGAAAAGTGCTATTATTATTATTGTTATGATTATGTTATGATTATATTATGTTATAAACAGGTTATTAAGAGTTATAAACACTTAATCTCTTTTCCAGGGCATCAGTCAAGTTGCTACTTCATCAGAGTCTGTTTTAAGCAAGCAGACCTTTTTATGGTACTCTTACTGAGACACATCAAGTTATATCTGTCTTTTCATTTGCACCAACACGTTTATTTGAAGCCTAGTATTTCCTAGGTAACGTGACTAAGGTAGATTTATGGGTCCTAATTTGCATACAGAATAACATTGGCAAAAATGAAAATATAGCAAATAATACCAACTCTTGGCCTGCCATAGCCCACCGAGCATCTGCCTTCTTTGCCTGTAATGAGAGGGAAATGTATTTTCTTTCGAGTTTATAGCTAATTCCTTGTTTGTATTCCACTCTTATCAATGCTTTTGAGAGCTCAAAATGAGGTTTAAGAGCCTCTTCCTGCCTAATAGCAGGCGTATGTGTTAGAAGTGGTAGTTCTGTGTCACAGAGAAAGCAAGCCTTTGCTCTCCCACCCCAGTTTCACACCTCACTTGAAAAAACCCTGCTACATTTAAGTAAGCGAGCAAACCCTTCATTGTCTAGGCAAGTTAATAGACTCGAGGTTATACATTTGGGTTAAAGCCTAGGTTTAAGGACTTCCTCCCAGTGTTTTTGAGTAAATTGATTTTCATTCCACAAATAATAAAGTTTTTGTTTGTTTTAAATTATCAGATCAGATCAGATCAGTCGCTCAGTCGTGTCCAACTCTTTGCGACCCCACGAATCGCAGCACGCCAGGCCTCCCTGTCCATCACCAGCTCCTGGAGTTCACTGAGACTCTCGTCCATCGAGTCAGTGATGCCATCCAGCCATCTCATCCTCTGTCGTCCCCTTCTCCTCCTGCCCCCAATCCCTCCCAGCATCAGAGTCTTTTCCAATGAGTCAACTCTTCGCATGAGGTGGCCAAAGTACTGCAGTTTCAGCTTTAGCATCATTCCTTCCAAAGAAATCCCAGGGCTGACCTCCTTCAGAATGGACTGGTTGGATCTCCTTGCAGTCCAAGGAACTCTCAAGAGTCTTCTCCAACACCACAGTTCAAAAGCATCCATTCTTCGGCGCTCAGCCTTCTTCACTGTCCAACTCTCACATCCATACATGACCACAGGAAAAACCATAGCCTTGACTAGACGGACCTTTGTTGGCAAAGTAATGTCTCTGCTTCTGAATATGCTATCTAGGTTGGTCATAACTTTCCTTCCAAGGAGTAAGCGTCTTTGAATTTCATGGCTGCAGTCACCATCTGTAGTGATTTTGGAGCCCAGAAAAATAAAGTCTGACACTGTTTCCACTGTTTCCCCATCTATTTCCCATGAAGTGATGGGACCGGATGCCATGATCTTCGTTTTCTGATTGTTGAGCTTTAAGCCAACTTTTTCACTCTCCGCTTTTACTTTCATCAAGAGGCTTTTGAGTTCCTCTTCACTTTCTGCCATAAGGGTTATGTCATCTGCATATCTGAGGTTACTGATATTTCTCCCAGCAATCTTGATTCCAGTTTGTGTTTCTTCTAGTCCAGTGTTTCTCATGATGTACTCTGCATATAAGTTAAATAAACAGGGTGACAATATACAGCCTTGACGAACTCCTTTTCCTATTTGGAACCAGTCTGTTGTTCCATGTCCAGTTCTAACTATTGCTTCCTGACCTGCATACAAATTTCTCAAGACTAGTCTCCTATTTGATGAGCATTTAGATCACTTTCAACTAAACTATTATGTACACCACTACACAGAAGAACCTTTTATGTATCTCAGGTACACATGTGAGTGTTCTGCTAGTTTAAACACTCAAGAAGTAGACTTCCCAGTTCAGAGAATGTGGGTGTTTTGGTTACTGCCATCAGTGCTGTCAACATTGTTTTTGGAGTTGGTCACTCTGGTGTTTGATCATCAATAACATTATCAGACCTTCATTGTTTTCCCCTGTCAAATGGCATCTTTGTTACTTTTGGCAAAATGGCCTCTCCTTTTTGTTGTAGATTCTGTTTTCCTGGTTAGCAGTGAGTTTTTGGCTCTTTCTCAGTCTCTGTTGTGCTGCCTTCCTGAGTGAAGCAGGACCATGGATGGTCAGGCTGAAGAAAGACAGGGCGGGTAGAGAGCCTGTGGGCAGATGTGGCTCGTGTGTTCTCTCTTTGAGGATGGGGTGCCCATTTCAGTGACATTTCTTTCTAACGCCCTTTATTGTTTATTTTCTCCCTCCCATGGTGTTATTTCAGTAGTCTCTACACTTCTAATTTTAAAACCATGGGGAAAGATGCTTTCTTGATCGTGTCATTTTTTTTTTTCCTTCTGTGTAGCTGTCTAATTTTGTGCTTTGAGTTTTCTCATGAATTTTTGCCTGCTTAGTCATTGTCTTTTTATCTCTTGGTTCTTTGTCCTTTCCCTCATTTTTCATTCTTTTTCTTCTGCCTCTGCTCCCTTGTTCCCATAGGCCCTTAAATCTTTATGTGGTGCTTTTCTTTTAAGTTGTATTTTCCCCTTCTCCTCCAAGCTTAGAAATGCTTGCTTTGTCAAAGAAATGCGGAAGGGAAGGGAGCAACAGAAATCCGGAAGGAAACCAAACCCAGGTGCCCACCCACTTCAGCTGTTTTGAGAACATGATGCTGTCCCTCATGTGGTCACGTTGCCAAAATCTGTATGAAAGAAGGAAAGAACACTGAAATTAGTCCCTTTCACAGTAGGGTCTCTGAGCACATTACTTCCTATCTTTAGGTCTCAAGTTTTTGAATACAAAATGAGGAGGCTGGACCTCAGTAAGGCTTCTGTAGTGGCTCAACAGTCAGGAATCCACTTGCCAATGCAGGAGACACAGGTTCAATCCCTCGGTCGGAAAGATCCACTGGAGAAAGAAATGGCAACCCAGTCTAGCATTCTTGCCTTTTAAATTCCATGGACAAAGGAGACTGTTGGGCTGCAGTCCATGGGGCTGCAGAGAGTTGGACACGACTGAGTGTGCACACAGACACAGTTGCAAAGAGCACAGGAAGTGATTTGAAGGCAAACAGGCAAATTTGAAGGCAAGCAGGCAGGAACAACTAAAAGGCACGGGGTCAACATGATCTTTAAACTCTTCCGTTACATTCCAGAGTTCATAGATTCCCTCGGAGATTCTTGACTTCTTCAGTGAAGATAATAGTATAGGGTTTTAACAGGTCATTCCTCTTAGGAGACGAAATAAACTACTTACACCATTTTAGAGTCTTAGGTCAGCATCCACTCATACCTTCTCTTCCCTTACTGCCAAAACCTGGAGCAGCTACATTTTTCCTTACATGCACTGTGCCAGCATTTCATGAGGATCTTTTTTCTGGTAGATTTTTGGCCTTTTGAAGTCAGGAATATGATCCTGCTTATACCAATCTCAGTCTTTATTACCAAGAGGCTTGTGGGAATGTGGAGCTAGAATATAGTCGCAGGGCATCAACAGTATTATATAGTCAGTCAGTACCGTTGATTGGAGAAGCTTTGCTGTGTTATAGGCATCTGTGATATTGGGGCAGTGGTCAACCCTGCAGCCTGGGTTTCCTAACTGGTAAGATGGTTTTTATTAGGACAAGTTAGGTGCTATAGATGGGCTAAGTTCTGCAGCAACAGCAAATAGCTAAGTGTCAATGGCTAAAAGTCCACAAAGGTTTATTTTTCACTGCACATTCATTGTGATCCACCTGGGGATGGTCAGTCCTTTCTCTAACCCCTAGCTCATAGATCAGCTGCCATCTCGAATACTGACAATCTCCAGGTCATGAGAGAGAGCCTGGATGGGTAGTGGGTTGATAATCAGATGCTGGACCTGATGTGTCATGTACCATATGTACTCATGCCTTATTACCTGCAACTAGTTGCATGGCCTCACCTAGCTTCAGCTAAGGCAAGGAAGTGCCTGGTAGGAGGACAGTTTGGAATATTTGTTAGTTAGCATAATGGTAATGGTACAGCGATAATAATACTTGACTTTTCAAGACTTTTTGGCCATTAGATAATACGAATACTTATAATGCCTAACCCGTAGAACATGCTCAGTCAGTAATAGGTGGAACCATTATTATTATTATCATTGTTATTATTTAGCAGTTGATTACATTTCCAACATTCTTTACAACATCCTTCTACTTAGAAAGTGTTTCTCTTCTTTTTTCTGCTCATGAAAATGCTAAAGTAGACTCAACTTGTTTGTCTCTAGACATATCACAGATTCTTAATTAATGAAGTTGAGTTAATGAAGTTTTAGAGTAAGACAGGGGCCCTCAGGTCATTATTCTGTAAGATGATCACTTTGTGAAGTGATGGCTTGAATATCAGCGGTGGCTTCAGAACTGTGGTCACTGTGTTTTCAATTTAATAGCCACAGACTCTTAAACAGCTTTTCATTTTGAGTCAATGCAGAAACCGTCAATATGTATTATATGTCTATGAAGCTGGTCTCCGGATCAATTGCAATTAGTTTGCAGCAGATTGCATTAACATATCTAAAATTAATACAGCGAATGTTCTGATGAAAAGAAATTGACCACAACCACACTATGGCTGTTTTTAGTCTCTCTCAAACGTTCTTTTCAAACAGTATTTCTTTTCTTCTTTGTTAATGGCTTTAAATTGGTATGTCAACTTAGACTTAATGTATTGATCCTTCCCTAATTTACCTTTTAAAAGTGGTCCCAGAATATGGCACATTACTAATGTTTAATCGTTTCTTTCTTTAGGGGACTTTTACTAAATGCCTTAAGCTTGAATTTTTTTTTTTGTCATGTTACATGAGGTGCTGTTAAGACTGCTAAGTCAACAAGTACATTAATTTTTGAATTGTGTTTTTCAAATTACTAATGTTTCATCAAGATTTAAAAATTCAGAAGTAAGATTAACAAATTATATATAATTAACAAATTATATACAGTAAATGTGAGCATTATGTCTAGTAGTTTATTTTTATCTTAGCATTTTCTGTTTCTAAAGAAGTAGTGCAGGCAACTTCAGTTTTAATAACATCATTACTAGTATTTATAAGGATGGAACAAAGAGACAGCTTGAGGCTTGATCATGTTGAAATGTGAATTTTTTACAAGTGTGTATAAATTATGTTATGCTTATTTTAGATCTGAAGGAGTTTTACTTTTTTTAGAGCAAGTCAGTTTCTGGAAATGAAAATTATCTGTATCAGGGGACAAAAAGACAAAAGGCAGAATTTATTCATTTGGCTATCTTACTGGTATTTTTTCAATTTCTTCTGTATGCCAAGCACCATCACATTCTTCATACAGATACAAAGAAGTTGAAGACACACTCTGCCCTTGAGTAGAACCCAGTCTTGCTGTAAGGTTCTGGAGCTTTTTTGGAATGCCTCCCATCCAGAAGAGCTTCATGAGTGCATTGTAGCTTGGAGATGCCAGAAGAACATGCCATTTTAAGGACACATTAGAGGTCTTGAAAGCTACTGGCTCCACGTGGTAAAGCCCTGTGGACCTCAGTTTGTGGTCTGTGTGATGTTGCTCAGTCACTCACCGAGGCCCTTGCCTGGTGTTTCTAGGAAGCGTGTCAGGTGATCTTCCACCACCATTTGTGATCTTCCATCACAAGACTGGATCACCAGTCTTGTGATCCAGTTGTGTTATTGATTTTTTGGTTGGTTTGTGTATTAATGGCATTGTTATCTTACCTCCTGTGAACAGTGGTTCCTTTGTATCATAGCCCATGGATAGAAATGAAACTAAGTGTATTTATTTTTTCTTTTCTTTTAAAAACAAGTCTTATGAATTTAATGGGCTTCCCTGATAGCTCAGTTGGTAAAGAATCTGCCTGCAATGCAGGAGACCCCGGTTCAACTCCTGGATCGGGAAGATTCTCTGGATAAGAGATAGGCTACCCATGCCAGTGTTCTTAGATTTCCCTTGTGGCTCAGCTGGTAAAGAATCTGCCTGCAGTGCAGGAGACCTGGGTTCTTTCTCTGGTTTGGGAAGATCCCTTGGAGAAGGGAAAGGCTACCCACTCCAGTATTCTGGCCTGGAGAATCCCAAGGACTGTATAGCCCATGGGGTTGCGAAGAGTCGGACACTACTGAGTGACTTCAACTTTCACAAATTTAATAGATAATGTTATTGATCTTATTGGATAGAATGAGAAGAGTTTTTTCATGCCATTCTATCCTTTGATCCTTTTCTTTCAGTACAAATGAAAGCTTACTGATCAGTGCGTAATGGAAGACAACTTTCACATGATTCTTAAGCAGTTACTTTAATATACAAATTGCAGTTTTTAGGAATTAGTAACTTAATTAATGGTGACTATTTCAGGTTACTATACTCAACTTTGGTGAGTTGGAGATAATCTCATTAAATATGTAATGGAATCCATTAAAAACCACAATAAAGAAATGGATTAGTCTGTGGCCCATTGACCTCAAAGAGTTAAAACAAATTTCCTGAGTTACCTTAATGTTTAATGATGTATATAGTTATTTAATGCTGTGAACTTTGTTTGGAGTGGAGACAGGGAAAAGCATATGCTGTACAACAGAGTCCTTAACAGTTTTAAAGGTAATTTTTAAATAAAGTCCTTATGGACTCACAGGCAGCTGCAGAACTAGTGCAGCAGTCCCATGTCCTCTTCACCCAGTGTCCCCTCATGTTGACATCTTACATAGTTTAATACCAAAATTAGGAAATTGGCCTTGACTGAGCTACGACTGAAGCTCTCCTATTAACTAAATTTAGACCTTATTTATTTGGGTGTATGTGCAGTTGTCCTTAAAAGTTTTGATTAGAAAAACAAGCATGGAGAATTCATTTTATATACGTATTTTTTGCTTCTAAGATTTCTGTTGCTAACTCATGTTTGAGGGTACATATTAGATTGGCCCTACCGGTTGACTGTTACTTTTCTTTCTGTTTTAAGTCTTCTTATCTCTTTTCCCCAATTTCTCTAGGTGGTTCAATTAACATCCAGAAGATGGCTGAACCTGCAGGAATACCAGAGTAAGAAATTAATGTCTGACAACGGAGTGAAAGTTCAAAGATTCTTTGTTGCCGACACTGCCAATGAAGCTCTGGAGGCTGCTAAGAGACTAAGTAAGCTAATTCATAATGGGTGAAATATGCTTGCCAAATTAGTGAATTCACAGGTAGTGGTTTCCCACTAGTTAAATTTCTCAGTTGCAGGTTATAGTAACAGTGACAGGTACAGTGGAGAACTTTGAGTTGTAAGGGCAAAATGCCCAATTAAGAAAGCTTTATTCTTTGACATGAGACAGAAACATATGTGGTACCACTCTATAGTAATTTTTCCATGTTTCTCAGCCACCATTTCACCTAGTTCTCTTATCTGTGGTTTAGTGGCTGTGAGAAAATTGGTTGAAGGGTATAAAGTGTCAAAAGAGAAGCCTGTTGGAGGGCGAGTCAGGAAAGACAGTTGGCATCCTTCATTAAGCCTCTGAGAACATGGGGAAAGTTCCCTCTGAGTGACTGGAGGAGAGAAAGGGAAGAATCTGCATTTCGAAATCCTGCTGAATTTGGTTCAGTGTTTTGCCCTTTGATTTATCAGCTCTATAACTTTGCGTAAGTACTTTTTCTTTTCTGTGCCTCATTTTGTTAGTCTGTAAATCAAGGCTAATGTGTTTACCTCCCAAAGCTATTTAGAGCCTTTAAGGGAGCCTTTAAGGGAGACTGCATGGAGCTTCCCTGGTGTCTGAGTGGTAAAGAATCCACCTGCTAGTGCAGGAGGCACAGGAGAAGTGGGTTTGGTACCTGGATTGGGAAGATGCCCTGGAATAGGAAATGGCATTTCTCTCCAGGTTTGGTCCCTGGATTGGGAAGATGCCCTAGAGTAGGAAATGGCAGTTCATTCCAGTATTCTTGCCTGGGCGATCCCATGGACAGAGGGGCCTGGCAGGCTACAGTCCGTGGGGTTGCACAAAAGTTGGACACGACTTACCAGCTAAACAACAACAATAAGGGAGACTGCACACTAGTATGTGGTAGAAAATCCAGTTCGTTTCTCTAGTTATGGATTGAGAAATGAGGACTCAGACTTTGATGTTTTCAGTGAGCATTCCTTTAGTGCCATGTAGACTCTCTTGTTGTTGGTCTGGATAAGCACCATCCATTAGAAATTTGAGCCCCACAAATATTGTTAAATTTTCTAAGTCACCTTAGTAAAGGTAAAAATAAATAGGTGAAACAAATTTTAATAATATATTTTGTTTGCCCCAGTATATCCAAAATACTATCATTTCAAAATATAATTAATATAAAACAGTTTTCAAGGGGTTATTTTATATTCTTTTCTTGTGCTCGGTTGAGTTCAGTTCAGTCGCTCAGTCATGTTCGACTCTTTGCGACCCCATGAAGCGCAGCACACCAGGCCTCCCTGTCCATCACCAACTCCCAGAGTCCACCCAGACCCATGTCCACCAAGTCGGTGATGCCATCCAACCATCTCATCCTCTGTCGTCTGCTTCTCCTCCTGCCCTCAGTCTTTCCCAGCATCAGGGTCTTTTCCAATGAGTCAGCTCTTCACATTAGGTGGCCAAAATATTGGAGTTTCAGCTTCAACATCCGTCCTTCTAATGAACACCCAGGACTGATCTCCTTTAGGATGGACTGGTTGGATCTCCTTGCAGTCCAAGGGACCCTCAAGAGTCTTCTCCAACACCACAGTTCAAAAGCATCAATTCTTTGGCGCTCAGCCTTCACTGTCCAACTCTCACATCCATACATGACCACTGGAAAAACCATAGCCTTGACTAGATGGACCTTTGTTGGCAAAGTAATGTCTCTGCTTTTGAATATGCTATCTAGGTTGGTCATGGACAGGGAGGCCTGGCGTGCTGCGATTCATGGGGTCACAAAGAGTCGGACATGACTGAGTGACTGAACTGAACTGACTGACTGAGGTTGGTGATAACTTTCCTTCTAAAGAGTAAGCGTCTTTTAATTTCATGGCTGCAGTCACCATCTGCAGTGATTTTGGAGCCCCGCCAAGATAAAATCAGACACTGTTTCCCCATCTATCTGCCATGAAATGATGGGATCAGATGCCATGATCTTAGTTTTCTGAATGTTGAGCTTTAAGCATTTTTTTACTGTCCTCTTTTACTTTCATTAAGAGGCTCTTTAATTCTTCTTCACTTTCTGCCATAAGGGTGGTGTCATCTGCATATCTGAGGTGATTGATATTTCTCCCGGCAATCTTGATTCCAAGTTGTGTTTCTTCCAGCCCAGTATTTCTCATGATGTACTCTGCATATAAGTTAAATAAGCAGGGTGACAATATACAACCTTGACATACTCCTTTTCCTATCTGAAACCAGTCTGTTGTTCCATGTCCAGTTCTAACTGTTGCTTCCTGACCTGCATACAGGTTTTTCAAGAGGCAGGTCAGGTGGTCTGGTATTCCCATCTCTCTCAGAATTTTCCACATTTTATTGTGATCCACACAGTCAAAGGCTTTGGCATAGTCAATGAAATAGAAATAGATGTTGCTAATGCTCACAAACCTGATTTATATATTACTTCTCCAGGACATCTCATTTCACGTTGACCACATTTCAGGTGCTTGAAAGACACATGTTGTGGCTACCCTGTTGTACAGTACAAATCTGGACACTAGAAAGATGTGTCTGTGCATTCTTTGGTTGCAACCTTGGAGAGCAGTTGTTTCCCATTAAAGAATAAAGAATAGAGCATCTGCTCACTGGCATTGCCCAGGCAGCTGTAGCAGAGTTTGAGAGTATAAAACAGAGGCAGGCTCTGTATTTCAATTTTTCAATTTTCTTTGCTCTTTTAAGAGTAAGAAGTGAGGTACTTCAGCTAGTACTTGTTGTTTTACCTCCCTTTCAGAGTTCCCCCAGGTGCTTAAATGCAGCTCCTTTATTATGTCAATTGAAATATATATGTATTCTTTCTTTCAACAAATATTTATTGTCACCCACATGTTGTAGGCACAGTGGATGCAGCTGTGGAGGATGAGCGAGCCCCGTTTCTCCTTTGAAGCTGCATTCTAGAAAGAAATGGATTTGTACTTTTCAGATGTTAAATGTAGAAACTGAGAGCAGTTTATATTTTAAGAAACAAAAATTGGTTTTATTTTCAAGAACTATCAAAATTGTTTTTTATGGTGGAAAAACATTAGACCTACACCTGGGTGAGAGTGCCTCAGTGAACTGTGGTAATAGACTCAGTAAAGTTAGTATTGCAACATCTTTACATGAAAGGGTCATTTTTGTTTTATACTCTTGTGGTTTGGGGATTGGATAATGAGAGCAAGAAATGTAAAGGTTGATTGGTCTTTGCTCTACATTTCCCCTATTATTTCCTCAAATGTGCTGACTCACTAGTAGTCCAGGTTGAAGAATCTTTCTTAAGGGAATTCGAGAGGCCAACTGATTACTTCCCACCCCTTTAAGTGGAGCACAGCTAAGAGGACTTATCTTTCAGATTTTCATAGAGATGTGGAGTTAACTAATTGGCTTCTTAGCCATGGATTTTTTTTATAAGCATTTATTTAGCCACCACTTTGTGGTTGGGGCTTGTATACTGTGTCAGACAGGATTTTTGCTCTGGAGGAATTAACAAGGTGATTTCCAATGCTAAGGGAGGGAAAGAAATGAACAGTGAAGCAAGCTTAAAAGAAAACTAAAATTCAGAAATGAATATCACCTTTTAAAGAAGGCATTGTGGTACTTGAAGTGTGGTTTTTAAAGAAAATGAAACTGAATTGAAAATGATGTGGTTGTATGTGTGCCTTGGCCAGTGCATACCCGTGATAATCCTTAGATGAGGTGGCCACAGGAAGGCCTCCCTGTGATCTGCTTAGAGCTAAAAGGGAGTTTAGAGAACTTACAGAGCGCCTCATTTGCTGCACGAATGAGTAATCCTTCTCTTACTCAGTGAGTAGTTTTGGTGGAAGGAAGAGCCCTGATTTTTGTTGTTTAATAGATACTTTTGATCAGAACAGTAATTTATAGTATTGGAGGAGGAGGTGGTACCAAGTCTAGTTGATAAAAATGAAAGAAGTTAATAGTGAATATGAAAGGAAGTGTGCACATCACTGAGATAGTTTGGAGAGAACAAAACAAGAAGAATCTGGCAAAATTCCATAGTGTTTATGTTCTTATCAGTGTAAATTGATAAGCATCAACAGCACAATTGAGAGATTCACCAAATAAATTTGAAGTTAAAGCTGGATCACACATATATGTTCCTGATTGTCCTGAAAGTAGGACCTCTGCCTTATAATTATAGTATTTTAATGGGGAAAAATTATGTAGAAGAATAATGTGTGTAACATGCAATAAGCACTCTATAAGACAGTACTGTTGCCATCAAAGGTGACAGCAGAGGCATGTAATTCTAAATGGTTCACTACTGTCATGAGGTAAGGTCGCAGACATATCAGAGACCTCTGATAATGAGTATTTTGTTGATTGTTAAGTTCAGAGAGTTCATATTATAGTTTGCAAAGTTTGTAAGTGACTGAAATGTATTAGCTTACCTTTCTGCTTTATTGATATTTGGATATGTTTTGAAATAAAATGATATTTTGTAAAATATTAATATTTTGAAGACAAATATTGATATTAGCCATGTCTGTGATTTCCATTGTAATCTCTGTGTGGATCAGCTCACAAATCTCTTTGTGTTTAAACTCACGCTGCTGGTTTTCTGTTTGCTATCCACTTATGGTGGTCTCCTTCTTTCCTGGCCCACATGGAGCTTGTCATCTTTTGGTTGCTCTGAACCCATTCTCCCACTTAGCTCTTCCTACTTACCCAGCTGAGATACCCCTGTGTCATCTTAAATGCTTCTCATGTCTGTCATATTCATGCATTTGCCAAAGCCTGCAACTTTTAGCTCAGTATTGTTATTTTGCTAAAGGAGCTAAACAGGTAAGAAAAGGTTAAAAACAGCTAATGATTGACAAAGATGGGATTTTTACCCAGGCAGATTAGATTTAATCTCCTCAAACATTTTTGCTCTTTGCTAACTTGATGATGTTGTTCTTAGGAGGTTTTAATAGATCGATCAGCATTTTTAAGATAGAAAATGCATATTAATAAAATTAGAAGATTGAATTAAAACTAGATGTGGCAGGTTCTAAGACAATTTATAGAAGCTGTAATCTTCAGATATTTTATTAATGATTCATTTTGTTGTATCTATTTGGAAAATAGAACTTTTTGCTGTATAGTAATGGAAATCTTGTTAATTTGAACATTTGTTTCAAATGGGTAATACAAACCTTTTGTTTCTGAAACAATTAATAACAATAAGATATTGAGTGAGACTCTCATTTTCTTGCACAGAAAATGGACTTGTGTCTGATTAAGAGAGTAAATTTGGTTCAGGGAAGTAAATTTTTAATATATGGATAATATTCAATTCTGCAGCATTTTTTATGAGCTACCTTTTATAATCACGCTTTCAGGAAGGAATTGTTTCCCTTGTGTGTAATTTTCTCAGGAGACTTATTAATTATACAAATTTCTCCTGTATGGATTGCATTTAATGTATACAATCAGCAAATAATTACAGAATACGTACAGTGTGCATGACTAATTTCTGTGTTGTCTTTCAGTTCACTTTAAAAATGAAGACTTACATATCTCACATAACTCTAAACTCTTAAAGGCCTGTCTTAAAGGAGATGTTTATAAAAGAAAAGATGAAACTTACTTCAAACCACCACTTGTTAGTTTTTGGAATCTCCACAGTTGTTGCTTTTTTTTTTTTTTTAATGCTTTTATTTATTTGTTTGTTTTGTTTTTGGCTACGCTGGGTCTTTGTTGCTACACAGGCTTTTTCTCTAGGTGTGGCAAATGGGGGCTTCTCTCTAGTTGCACTGCATGGGCTTCTCATTGTGTTGGCTTCTCTGGTTGCAGAGCACAGGCTGTAGGGCACGTGGGCTTCAGTGGTTGCAGCTCACAGGCTTCAGAGCGTGGGCTCAGTAGTGGTGGCGCATGGGCTTAGTTGCTCTGCAGCATGTGGGATCTTCCCAGATGAGGGATAGAACCCACGTCTCCTACATTAGCAGGTGAATTCTTTACCACTGAGCCATCAAAGAAGCTCTTCCCTCCTACAGTTTATTAATTATTCCATTCACGTTGATACAAGACTTTTGATATTTGATTAAGCAGGAAGATTGTATTTTGCAAACTCACAGTTTTATTTTTTGCCAGGAAAGAAATTGAAATATGAATAGAGAAAGTAATCTTTTCTGAGCTAATGACATGTATCCTAAAATGGAGATAAGGAGCTCTTATTGAACTCTGCTAGCTTTGAATTGCTTTCAGCTCCAATGTATTTCCGTTTGTCAATATGATAACTTATTCTTTTCTTTTATATAATCACATCCTAAAGCCTGGTGAATTACTTATACCATTAAGGGATTGTATTTTATATAAAAAGGGAACTGCTGTCCATTGACTATAGATTGACATGTACTGTTTATCCTGTAGGCAATTAAATACATTATAAGACTCCTTGTTGCTTTGTCATATCTGATTATGTGGTGAGGATCTCACACAAAGATTTTAAACAACCTCTGTCTTGAGATGGTAGTCATTATGTTGTTATAACGACAGGTGAGGATAACACTGGATGCTCCGTAGTAAATCTTTTTACCACTGTATCAGCTGTCCACTATTTTGAATCTGCAGTCAGGAATGCAATTGCAAGGGTGATGGCAAATACAGGGCATTAGAGGTTAAAGCAGTGTCTGTTTTCTGGGAATCATGGTGGTGAGTCATCCAGACCGAAGGTGTTTATGGTAGGTTCTGAGGCATAGTGAATGTTCAATAAATATTATTGTTGCTCACAAAATTTTCTTTCTTTTTTTTTTTTGTTGCTCACAAAATTTTCATTTGCCCATGTTTACTTAGAAATGCTCCCTAAAGGAGCATCTGAATTAATAATAAAAACTGTCCCTGACTATGTTTATTAACACTATGTTTATCCCATTCAAAAAAGTAGAGCCTTTAGTGATATTTCCTACTAAATATATTTTGTAAAGAGATCCCCCACTTTTATAAACTGTTCTTTTCTATTTTTCCAGAGACTGTACATAGAAATGGGCTTGTCTGGTCATCTCCTTAGAATTCCTCTTTGCTAGAATATCTTTTCCTGGTTATCTTGTGCTGTTCGGTGAATAAAAGCAGCAGGAGACCCATTGAGCAAAGGGTAAGATCAGGACAGGTTGTGGGCAGGCAGGGTTTATGGGAGTGAACATGAAGCTTCCTGTCAGTTTCCTTAGAGAAACAAATGAGAACAGAGCTTTGAAAGTCAGTGCCTCAACTTGATTTTTGTCTATATAATAAGGTAAGGATTAATTCTTCTCACATTTTAACCAATAAAAATAATACTGGTGGGATTTAACTTTGGCCTCTTGCCATGTTCCTGGTATCATGGTGAGCATTTTGCAAGTGCAATATCATGTCCTCATCTAAACCAAAGGGAAGGCTTTCCTTTAGGAACTGGTTCCAGATATTACTGGATCCTGTGTGTCAGTGATTGTGTATCCACGGTGACCAACAATTTCATTCAGTCTTTTCAATATGTTTTTAACGGAGTTACTTATTAATTTGTTCTTTAAAGCTACCTCGTTGTGAATGAACAAAGAAGTTATGGGCATTATCTCATTTTGCATGTCTTTCCTATGAATAATTTGTGCCTGGGGTCTTTGACTCACCCCGGGGTATGTTATGAATTCTAAATGTCCAGAGGGTACTTTGTAGGGGGTTGTAAATGTAGAAAAGCTTTGCCTAGGGTACGTTGGCATAAAAGCTATCTTCTTATTATCTATCTATCTGGACATACTGGTCTTTTAAAAGAAATCTTAAACATAAAATCACTGCAGTGGAGACTGCAGCCATGAAATTAAAAGACACTTGATACTTGAAAGAACAGCTATGACAAACCTAGACAGCGTATTAAAAAGCAGAGACATCACTGCCTTCGTTGGCAGTGGGAAGATCAAAGGAGATCAAACCAGTCAATGCTGAAAGAAATCGACCCTGAATATTCATTGGAAGGACTGATGCTGAAGCTGAAGCTCCAATACTTTGGCCACCTGATGCGAACAGCTGACTTGTTGGAAAAGACCCTGATGCTGGGAAAGATTGAAGGCAGGAGGGGAAGGGGACAACAGAGGATTAGATGGTTGGCTGGCATCATTGACTCAATGGACATGAGTTTGAGCAAACTCTGGGAGATAGTGAAGGACAAAGAAGCCTGGTATACTGCAGTGCGTGGCGTTGCAAAGAGTCGACATGACTTAGTGACTGAACTGAACTGAAACATAAACAGATAAATCTCTTCTGATTATCAAAGGAATATTTTGATTTTGAAACTATGAAAAAGCACAAAGACCTATAGTCTCATTACCCAGAGAGAACCTGCTTTAATATCCACTTATTTCCCTCCATTTTTCTTCTGCATTCATTGAGTCAGCAACATTAGTTTCTGTGCACAAATTTACATAAATATAATTGACAGAGAATGTTTGTTTTTAACTTTAGAAAAACACTATGCATATAGTTTTGTGTCCTACATTTAAAAGTCCACATAATAACATAAGCATGACCTAAATGTTAAATAATGTTTTTCATAAATATTATTGTAATAGTTGTAATCCCTAGATTGACTGTTTCCTATTGTGACTTAGATTGTGTTTTCTATGTTTGCATGTTAGGGAATGCTAACTTAAAACTGCCCAATTCTTGATAGATTAATATAGTAAGGAGTTTTTAGTCACATATGGGTTCAGTATGGTGTTCCTGCTGCTGCTGCTGCTGCTGCTAAGTCGCTTCAGTCGTGTCCGACTCTGTGCGACCCCATAGATGGCAGCCCACCAGGCTCCCCCATCCCTGGGATTCTCCAGGCAAGAACACTGGAGTGGGTTGCCATTTCCTTCGCCAATGCGTGAAAGTGAAGTCGCTCAGTCGTGTCCGACTCTTAGCAACCCCACGGACTGCAGCCTACCAGGCTCCTCCGTCCATGGGATTTTCCAGGCAAGAGTACTGGAGTGGGGTGTCATTGCCTTCTGCAATGGTGTTCCTGGTTTGCCTCTAATTGGTGACTCACAGATTGAGACTCCTTCATCATCTCACTCTGGCCTCTTCAACACATGTTTCTCAAAGACGACCTGAGGATTGTGTCTGTTCCAGCCACGTAAGAAAGAAAAAGAGCTTGGAGTGTTGTGTGTGGAGATTGCATGGACTGTATCACATTCTATTGGCTGAAATTCATCAGATGGTCACAATGAACTGCAGAAGAGGCTGGGAAATATAGTCCCAATGTGTGTGAAGGAAGAAGAGGAAATGGGTTTGGTGATCATGGTAGTGGCTTCTGGAGCTTTTAGAATTTGGGCGAAATTTGTTTCTTTGCTTCTTGACTTAGAACCAGCATGGACTGTACAGACAAGACATCATCCCAGGTCTGCTTTGATTACCTAAGTCACAATTTGCTTGACTATAAAATTGAGGCTAATGATACATGCGTTAAGGACTGATTTGGATTAAAAAATAGAAAGGCAAACATAGTACATACCTCATTTACTCACCGATTTACCTTCTTTCCTCCCCCCCTTTTTTTTTGGTCTGAACTGAGTGAATGTAAGCCATCATAAAAGGCATATAATAACAGCTATTAAAAGCATCAACAGCAGATAAAAAAATAACAATGATCAGTGCCTTTGCAGTAACACCAGAGTGTTTACCTATACTTATTGCATAGCTCATCAGATGATTTGGTAATGAATATATTACTTGTATACTGTTGGTTGATATTTTTCTAGGGAGATGAAAGTATGTGAAGTCAAAAGTTGCATAATTTTGAAAGAAAATGAAAGATATTCTTTCTTTACATTGCAGCAGAATAAATATTACCTAAGGCATTATTCTTTTAAGATGCTACTCTATTCCCCAAGGTGGTTGTACAGGAGTTGACAGTGTTTAACAGCTGTTCATAAATAGTACTAAGACTCCACTTGAGTTTTCTAGGTTACTTACAAAAAGGTCAGGAATGGAATTGAAAAAACTTAAAAAAAAATTTCTTCATCTACCTTAGTATACAAACTAGATGGGTAAATAAGCTACCTCAATTATGTATCTTTGTTTTCCTTTCATTCTGCATGGAACAAGCTAACGGATTTGTGAGTCCATTATTTTTCTCAAATTAAGTGTGGGGCAAGTATTATAATTTTTTTGTCTTTAAGCTTTTATTTGAGCAAATATACCAGTCACTTCAGTATGGAGGAAGAAGAAGCAGATGGGATGTGGATAACAGGGGAAAAATAATAATGCTAAAAGTATTTGATATGCAAAAATCAAACTGTTCGCAGAGTCTTCAGGTGTGAGATGTAAAACAGCTTTATATAAACTAAAAAACAGCTTTATATAAACATATTATCTTTCTAGGTAACCTTACTCAGAATCCCTTACTACTCTTTCCTGTTTGTGGGTTCACAACAACCAGAGGTTCCTTTCATTTCCTTGTTTACTGAGTGTTTTTTTAAAATCATTAATGTATACTGATTACTGTCATGCATTTTCTGCACCTGTGTGGAGCATCACCTGTAATATTATCCTATTAATCCATGTATTGTGGCTTGTGTGAATGCTCAGCATGTCCAGCTCTTTGCGACCCCATAAACTGTAGCCTACTAGGCTCCTTTGTCCATAGGATTTTCCAGGCAAGAATACTAGTGAGTTACCATTTCCTCCTCCAGAGGATCTTCCTGAGCCAGGGATTGAACCTGTGTCTCCTGCAAATCTCCTGCATTGCAGGTGGATTCTTTACCAGAGTACTGAGGAAGTTTTAATTCATGTTTTTTTCTTTATGAGTTATTAATGTAGTGAATTATTTTGATTGATTTTTGAAGTTTGAATCAGACTTGCATTCATAGAATGGGACCTGCTTGGTTAAGGTGTATTATCTTTTATTTATTATTGAATTGTGTAATATAATATTTTGTTTAGAATTTTTGTGTCTATATTTCTGAAGGCTGTTGGTCTATGGTTTACTTGTTTTTGTAATATATGTCTCTGGTTTTGCTATTAGGATCATGTTGCTTTATAAAATGAAAAAAAATAAAAAAGGTCCCCACCCCACCTCCCATATTCACCTCACCCCCTCTGGCAACCAACAATCTGTTCTCTGTATTTTTGAGTATATTTGTTTTTTAAGATTCTATATGTGTAAGTGAGCTTATATGGTATTTGTCTTTTTCTGTCTTGACTACTTAGCGTAAGAACCTCAAGGTCCATGCATGTTGTTGTAAATGATAGTGTTTCCTTTTTATGGCTGAATAGTATTCACATATCCTTTATCTATTCATCCACTGATGGACAGTTAGGTTGTGTCCATGTCTTAGCTGTTGTAAATAGTGCTGCATTGAACATGGGAGTGCATAGCTTTCCAAGTTAGTGTTTTCATTTTCTGTAGATAAATACCCCAAAATGGAATTGCTGGATCATATAGTGGTTCTATTTTTAACTGTTTGATGGCCTTTCATACTGTTTTTCATAGTGGCTGCCCCAATTTGTGTACCCACCAGCAGTGCAGATGTTGTCATCTTATTGCTGTGGTTTTTGCTGTTTATGCTCAGTGGGGTGCTCCGCATCTCAGTGTTCAGGGAGTGGTGGTAGAAGCTATCATTTGACTTGTGGTGTCTTCTTTTTCAGAAAGAGAAGGCACGTTACTTACGAGACAGTTGTGTGCTCACCTTTCCACATAATACTGATAATATAAAGAAGAGATTATATATGCTTCTGGGTAAACCAAGACAGGTTTCAAGAGTCATCTGGAATTTACCATTTTCTTAAGGGTCTTTAAGCATAGATGACCATCACTGTTGGCTTGTTTGGATAGACTTTGTACATCTGTTATTCTAGAACTATGATTAATAGTAATCACATTCACTCTAAGACTGTCTTCATTTAAACAATAAAGTACATGATCACCTTGAAGAATGACTTTAAGAATGACTTAAGAACTTAAGAATTCTTAAACTTAACTTTAAGAATGACTCCTTGACTTCAATGGTCCTTGATATGAAGGCTGTTTTATGGAACTGAATATGACGGCCTTAAGTATTGCCATATTAATTCATGTAGCTTTTGATTGAAGGATGAAGAGGAGATGGAAGGGCCTCCCTGATACTCTTAGGGATGGTGACAGGGAGCCAGAGCTTAAAAACAGTTGCCTAGGACAAAGCTTGATTTTTTTGTTCCAGGGCCAAGGCTGTTTCCCACCCATCATTGCTCTCCTGGCATCCAGAACATAGTATGGGTTCAATAAGTGGTTACCAAATGGAAAAACTAGTAAGAGAACAAACCCTCCAATGAACTTTCCCTCTAGTTTCACAGTTGCCAAGCAGGACTTCTGTCGTGTACACACCCAGTGGGTTTTCTCTCATGCCACTGGATCGTGTCTTTAAGCTTGACTTAGGAAGAAGGCAAAACTAAGGGAGCAGCAGTTCCATGGGCCATGTTGATAAGGTAGGAGGTCATGATGGGGGATGTTAACCTGACGGCTTCATCCTTTGCTTCATCCAGCTTTTTGGCAGAAGTTAGTTTAGGATTTTCTTCAAGCTGGTTCTCTATTGCCACAAAACAGCTCTGGTTAGTATGTGGGGTTGGTCAGGTCTTCTGATATTGCCAGGAACTAGTCTTCTTAGACAGTGTCAGCTTCACTTTCTCTCAGGTTCTCTCTGAGCTCATGGTAATGGTAGTCCCTATTTACATCATCCACTTCTGCTTTCAGTTAGAGCATCAGTGGATATTTTTTCATTTTCAGTTGAAAGGTACCTCAATGAACTGGCTTCATTTCAATGCCAGTTTTTGTCACTTCATCTGCCTACTGATGGAAACAAAAATAAATATTGCATGGTATTAACTAGTAGCTTTCCATCCTTGCCATAGTCCTGTGTTTATTACCCTTGGACAAAATGAGAGAACGGAGTATAAGGAAACAAAGGGAAGGCTGAAAAACACCTGTAATTTAAGTAATCTTTTCTATGTGATGGTAATTCATTTAACAGTGATTGGGTGTCTAAAACCATTTAAGCACTGAATTTGGTTGGGCACATGGATGGCCAAGAATAGTTGCTGCTTCCAAGATGTTCACTGCCTTGTAGAGAGACTGATTGTAAAAACACCTAGGAATGCAGTAATGATGGAAGCATGGCTTAATGGTATGGGCACACAGAGGGGAAATGGGTACCTATCCCATTGTGGATGCTGAACAACCAAGGAAGACATCCTGGAAGAGGTGAAAATTACATTTCTTTTTCTGACTCTATTAAATCTAATATATGTAATGAACAGAGTTTATTCTGACCCTAGAATAGAAACTTTGGCCTTCTTTACTTTTTTTTTTTTTGTCTCTCTTTGGTTCTAATGGAAATGATGTCTCAAAATGATTGGTGAGGTATTGGCAATACTAACTCTGAGGAGACAAGTCATAACTTAGATAATTTTGCTATTTGTGTGTCAAGGTAGGAAAGAGAGAAGTGTGCTGCCTGAGGGAAGTGTGCTGCCTTCTGAGATATGATTCTGTGGATAGTGTACCAAGGGATACTTCTTTGAGTAAACCTCAGGCCTCTGCTTGCCTTTGTAGGTTGTAAACTTTTGGGAACCTAGTCAGAATTTATCAGACTGAAGAGATTGAACACTCACAAACCAAACTTATGAGAATGATGCATAAACCAAAACCAAAAATGGAATGTTTCTGTTAGATTGGAATGTTCATGTCTGCCATCCTGATTGATGTCTTAGAACAGTGGTCCACAACCTTTTTGACACCAGGTACTGGCTTTGTGGAAGACACTCTGTGAACCAGACTTGGGGGGATGGTTACATTTATTGTGCACTTTATTACTTTTACATCAGCTCCACCTGAGATCATCAGGCATTAGACCCAGAAGGTGGGGGACTCCTGTCTTAGAAGGGGTTGCTTTGTTTTACCTTTGCACAGGTTTTTTTTTTTTTCTTTCCTTTTTTAAGCAGAAGACTACACTTCAGCAGAAGCTGAGAGTTTCATTTACTCAGGTACTCAGTAGATATTTATTGGGTAAATGCACTAGGTGGTGGAAAATACAACAGCTAACATAGTCTTGAGAATGTATGTTTAACAACTACTGTTAAATGCTTTGCCTGAGTTTTCTTGTTGAATCTTCATAAGACATTTCTAAGATATGTCATCGTCCTTATTTCTAGTTTATAGAAGAATCCTCTAAGAGACCAGCACAGCAGCAGCAGTAGCAGCCTCTAAGAGGCCCTAAGTTATCCATGTAGGCTAGACTCGTACCTTGAACTAAGTGGACTTTACAAATTCCAGACTAAATGATGAACCTCTGAGTGACAGAAAAGCAAAGTCAAGGGCCCTTTACTTCTGAGCTCAAAGTCAAGGGACTAGGACCTCTAGTCTCCTGAGTGCTGTTCATAAAGTTGTTTGTCTTCACCCAGGGACTCTAATTCATCTTTTCATACCTTCTTGCTCCCTAAAGCTTAGTGTAAAACGCCTTACACTGGGTAAGCACCCCCCAGAGTCCTCCCTTCCTGCTTGAGGCCAACCCGACCACCTGTCTCCTGGGTTGATTTTATTAGTCAAAGCTCTCAGGAGTCCTGGTGTCTCCCTCTTCCCTTCATGAATACTGTAAGCATCACCCATTAGCTGAACAAGGAACTGAGTCTGTTGTATTTCACATTACAGCAATACTCTCAATATAGAAATACATCCGCTGCCATGATCCAGTGCCTTTTAACTTCACAGTAGTTGAAGTTTAAAGGCATCTATTGTGAATCCCTAAAGAAGGTGGACAGCTAAGTTTACCTCTAGGCAAATAGTATGGAACTATAATGATGGAGAATGATTCTTTCATTGCTTCTGTTTTAACTTCTGTAGCTAAAAGGTCAAACAATTTTTGTTTGTTCAGCTTCCTTCAGTTTAAACAAAGTAGTTTTAGAAGTGGTGGAGGGTTGGTACAAGGTTTTGATAATGAGGTTGTCTTTCATTTGGAAAAAGTGGTGCAACTAAAGTATAATTCTGTCCGGTTTTTAATAAGCTTATATCCAACTAACACTCCCCCCTCATTAAATCCGTTTGAACTTTTCGATGGATAAACATAATCTATAGCACTACTATCATAGCGATTTTCACTTTCTGTTGTCAATAATAAAAATCTTTTACACTTCAGACCAGGATGGTTTCAGGTTAGCAGATTTTCTGGACCACTGGGTACCATTCAATTGATATTGAGTAACTTACAAAATATTGAATATTTCAGCTTGGTTGAGATACAGAGTATGAACAAATTAAAAAATTATTTACAGAGTGCAAAAAGTGCAGTGATAGACATAAACAAGTGGTGAATCATAGAGGACTTAGGATGATAAAGTCTTTGAGGAGGTGATTTTAAGTTGACATGCAAGGATAAAAAGGAGCCAGTCATGAGAAGAACTGGAAGCAAGGTGTTCTAGGCAGAGGCAGCTGGTGGGTCAGAGATCATAGGAGACCAGTGAGACTTAAAGACAGTGCAGTGAGAGGGAAGTGAGAGCCCAGATCATGCAGAGTTTTGTGAGCCAGATGAGTTTTTTTGGATCATTTTTTCTTTTGGCCATGCCATGCAGTATGTGGTGTAGGATCTTAGTTCCCCAACCAGGATCAAACTCATACCCCCTGCATTTGGAAGTGTGAAGTTTTAACCAGTGGACCACCAGGAAAGTCCCAGTATTTTGGATTTTATTCCAGGTGGAATGTGAAGCTATTGAAAGATTTTGATAAAAACACACCTGAGCTAGGGATTACTTCAGCAATTCTAGATGCCAAACCATCTCCAAGCTTCAGTGAGTCATTTGTTCTTACTCAGACATCTGCATATTGGCTGCTGTATAGAGGTCTCACTGAGTTTGGCTGTAAGCTACTATTTGGGGCCAGGTCTGCTCCATGTGTCTTTCATCCTCCTTGGACCATTTGGCTAGCTGGGGCAGACCTTCACAGGGAGATGTCCCAAATGCAAGAGAGCAAGCCCAGCTACTAGCATATATCAAGCCTCTTTGCACTATCATCTGCTATCATCATGCTGGTTGAGCCCAAGGAGTGAACTGCAGGGGCACATGGCAATGGCTGTGAATTCAAAATGGGGCCAGTGATTCATTTGACCACATGCAGTTGCCTGCTTTTATCTGTTTTGTGAAAAGTTCACAGTTGAACTAGGGTGACTGACTATCTTGCTTGCCCAGCAATGAGTAACTTCCTGGGCTACAGATCTTTCAGTGCTAAAAGTGAGAGAGTCTCAGGCAAACTAGGATGAGTTGGTTACCCTATAATGGATGTGCTGTGGTGAGTTGATTAACAGGGCTGCAGAAAAAGTAGGGAAGAGGTAGACTGGTATGATTACCACGTGAGAAAAGATAGTGGTTGGATGGTGAGGATGGCAGAAGAGCTAAGAAGTAGATGTCTTAGGGATGTATTTTGGAGCTAGAGCTCATGGGTCTTGCTGATGTGGTGAATGAAGAAAGGTGTTGAGGATGAGTTAGACCAATTGAATATACTGTTTGCTCCAGTATGATGATCTAAACTAAAAAGTGGTATCACAAATTTTAGTAATTTTAAGAATATGATAATAAGCTAGTACTGGCAAGTGTATTCTATATTGAAGTCACACAATATGGTATTTCTCTGGAAATTAGTGGAATAAATGGGGAAGTTGCTATATCTAGACCCAGTCCTAAACTAATGAAAATAAGTTGTATCAGAAAAAAAGATTGCTGCTAACAAAGAGCACCTTCCTAATAGCTTTCACTGGCTTCCCAAGCTCAACACAGCACTTTGCTATAGTGAGCAAGCAAGCCATGGATGTTGGAGAATGCATGTGTTCTCTTCATTTTGATTTGTCAGTGGCTCATCCCCTCATGATTGATAGTTTACTTTGATGTTGTAACACTGTCTTGGGTGATAGTGTGCCTCATGTGGTGGAAAGCAGATTAGAACAGGATTCAAAAGGTGTGAATTTGAGTTGTGGCTTTCATATTCACCACTTTCTCATCTTTTCTTTTTTTTTTTTGCAGGGATGGGGACATTACATGGAATTGTGATTAAGCACTGTCAGTTCCTTTCCCCCACCTGTTTAGTTTGCTAACTTGAGTGATTAAGAGAACCATTTCCCCAGAACATTCAGGGATGCTGTGTGAATTAACATTGAGTTAATACCAGTTTTCATGAGGGTAGTGCCACTAAATACTTTTGTGATCTGAATGACTTACGTGGCATATCTGGACTCTGTAAGTCCTCTGTGAGCTGGGAACCACAATTTAAGGATGTTGTGAGGATCCCGTGAGAGATTGTATGTGAAGGTGCTCTGTGAGGTCCTATCAATAATACGCTCTTTTCTATCAAGGCAGTCAAATTCTAGGCCTGAATTCATATGGGTTTCCCTTTTTTTTTTTTTCCATCCACTGTACCAGTATCCGTCCATGTAGTGGTGATGAAAGTGTATTTTTTGGAAGGCATGGCAGAGAAAATATCTCCTTTCTAATAGTTCTTAATTCTTCTAGTTACCTCTTGGCTGCCTTTGTGAAGCTAAATCTCCTGAATTCGTCTATAATTTTTTTTTTTTTACATTAGATCTTGGAAAGGTGCTTAACCTCCATGTGCCTTAGTTTCCCCCTCTAAAAGACTAATAGTATTTCTTACTTCAGAGACTTGTTGTCTCCTTTTCATGTTATTAATAATTGTAATAATGTATTGTGTTACGATTAGAACAGTGGATGAAAATTATAACTATTCAGTGAGTGTTACCTCAGTTATTATTATTGCTGTTACTATTTACACGTAAGTTTCCTGCTAAATTTACTTGATTTGTAGACCTAAGAGTGGGATAGAAGTATCTGGTTATATATTGATAGAAAAATGCAGTCTCTGTTGTTACGAACTCTAAGAGGTAATTCAGAATAGATTTTCAGTATTTATTTTTTGGTGATTTGTAGTTTTTCTAGTGGTTAGTGAACCCCATTTGATGAGTTTATTGTATTGTGCAAAGTGGTTTTGATCATGTAAAATGCAGTCTTTCTGAATCTCAGCCCATTGAAACCTTATTTTGTTTTCTCTTGTCGTGTATTGGCCAGAATCCATTTTAGCTTTTACTGCACTTTGGCCAGCTCTCTGCTCTTCTTAAGTATTTGAGTATTTCTTTCTTTGTCCTAGCTTCTTTATGTGTTCTGTTTGTGCTCTTGATTTATTAAATCTCTAGGGTCATCCTTTCTCTGGGATGGGAGCAGAGTCTTTTGGACAGACAGCCTGGGAAATCTAACACAGCCTCCAGGGTGTACTTCATGTTCAGTTCATTCCAGCAGCTGATTAGAGATCAATAAATGCACAGTGCTAGTGTATATTATGTGCTTTTCCTGGAAAACAGATCTGTATTCAGTGGGCTAAATAGTAGAAGAGGCATTTTTTAGTTGGCATGCCTTTGTAACTGTAAATAACTATAATTCTAGAAGATTTTTTTCTTAATAAAATTCTGTTTTAATGTTTAAACTCATGGGCAGTCTGGTATCTTTTTCCTTTTGGAAGGATGTGAAACCTTGAAGGATAGAGAAGTAATTTTATCAATACTTAACACTTTGAACAAATGAAATGAATACTAAAACTCTGTCTAACTCAGAAGTTTCTCAAGGCCACACTAGCTTTGAGATTGGCAGTGGAAATTGTCATGATCTTCACTTGGCTGAAATATGTATGGAGGGATATTAAAAGGAATGCAGTATTATTACATTATACTTTTTATAGGTAGTTATGTACAGTCTCATTTGTTCTTTACATAGTATGGGTGGCAAGACAGGAATTATTTCTCCGATGACAAAACAGGCTCGTAGAGCTCAAGAGATTTGGTCAAAGGCTCACAGTGGTAGATAGGTCTACCCCTAACATTTGTAGGACTGAATAGAAACCCACATCACATATGTTCAAATACAGTTATAAATCAACCTAACAGTTTATCGCAAAGAGTGGGACAAAGAGTTGGACATGACTGAGCGACTAAGCACAAACACACAACAGTTGATCAGATCAGCTAACATATACCCATAATGGAATAAAATGTCTTACCTAGACAAACAGCGGAGAAGGCAATGGCACCCCACTCCAGTACGCTTGCCTGGAAAATCCCATGGACAGAAGAGCCTGGTAGGCTGCAGTCCATGGGGTCGAGAAAAGTTGGACATGACTGAGCGACTTCACTTTCACTTTTCACTTTCATTCATTGGCGAAGGAAATGGCAACCCACTCCAGTGTTCTTGTCTGGAGAATCCCAGGGATGGGAGCCTGTTGGGCTGCCGTCTATGGGGTCGCACAGAGTCGGACATGACTGAAGCGACTTAGCAGCAGCAGCAGCAGCAGCAGCAGACAAACAGACTTTCATAATGACCTGGTAGGTTTGTCTTGAATCTTATATTTCTGAGTTTTGTTTTTTGTTTTTTCCCTGGCCACACTGTATGGCTTGTGGAATCTTGTTGCTTAACCAGGTTGATCTTGTTCATTGACCTCGGCAGGGAAAGTGCAGTGGCCCAACCACTGGACCATAAGGGAATTCCACATATTCCTGGACTTTCATGTAAGAGTGTACAGCATAAGGATTACCAAACCCTGGCCTGTGGTTTCTTTTTTCACACCAGCTCCATCCAGTATTGTAAGATGTCTCATGTACATTCATGCCCAGATCCATCCTCCTCTCGTGCGTATAGCCACCCCACAGACCTAAGAGTATACATAGGGGCACCATATTCGTCCCTTAGAAGGCTAGGTCTTGAGAAGAGACCCACACTGGATCATTTGGGCACAGGGGACTCTGGGCATGTCCCCTGTATTTTATGGACTCCTTATCCCATCTTGTCATGAAGTCTGATGATGAGGCTAATATTGGAGTATCCAGTATACAAGTTGGATTCACAAGGATTGTTTGTCCACTTCAGTCACGTTATTAGTAAGTTTAGAGGAAAACAAAAGTTTGTTCCTTCATTCAGTGTGCTTTTATTACGTGCAGGTACTTGGGGCTAGAGATGTAGCTGTGAATAAAACATTTCTTCGGAATAGTTTTATATTCTAGTGGGAGGAGATAGAAAAATAAACATGTAAATAATTGTAAAATAATGTCTGAAGATTATCAGTGCCATGAAGAAAATAAAAGAAGATAGTGAGCTAGTGATCTAAGGGGATGAGAGGGGAAGGGGGCGATGATCAAGGAACCCTTCTCTGAAGAAGTGACATTTGCGATGTGAATGCTGAACAGCTGCAAGAAGATCTAAGGGAAGAGTGTTCCCAGCTGGTGGAAAAACATGGGCCTTGGCCATGAGATTGGGAGCTTCAGGGGGACAGAAAGACCATCATGGAAGCTTGTGTGTAGTTGGTTGGGGAGAGGAGAGAGTTGAAGCTGTGGAGAAAAAAGTTCTAGGAGGTCACGAGGGTGTTGTTAGCCCTGTAAGGGATTTGGATTTTTTTGGGTAGGAACTTTTGGACGATATTAAACAGGGGAGTGACAGTAAAATTTCCAGATACAATTCACTACCTAACAGTTAACTCAAAGTGACCTGTCAAAATTTTAATTAATTTTCCAATTTTAAAGGAAGCCCCGTGCCATACAGAATCCCTCCTCTCTTACAGTAGTTGAATGTCATAGATATATTTTGTGGACATTTTGAAGACTTAAACATCGGTGCTCCTGGCAAGTAATGTGAAAAAAAGATGGCCATATATTTAGCTATCAAGTTTCATGTCTTTTGCTAAAAATATAAAACCAAAAGAGCTCTGAGCATAAATATAGGCATGCTCTTGGTGTTGGTTATTTCATAACTATTCTTAGGTGCCAAATGTCTTCATCTTTGTGCGATTTATAGTAATGTAAGTAATGTGTTGGAGACTAACAAATCAAAATCTCATTTCAGAAATGTGACACAAATGTTGTGTGTTGACTTATTGTTTCATGTGTTAGATTTCTGATGCACTTCCTAAAATACCTTCTTGAAAGGAGTAACAGGAAGAAACAATTGTGGTACCAGATATTCTGCTGTATGTACTTTCTTATTGATAAGAGACTGCTAATCAATTCTTAATTGTGTTTAATAACGTATTAGTATACTTCAGTGTAGGGACATGCAGCAATTTAAAATCTTTTGATAGCACGGCATTGAGAAGTAGTTTGATGCTTGTTAAAAGAGAACAAAGACCAATTTTAGTTTTTATTATAATGAGTTTTTTTTAACCATTAAAGATGTTTTCTCAACAATAACCAGATGTGTAACATAGAAGCAGCTGCATGAAATTTTCAATTTTATGCATAATATTGGAAGTCTTAAACAAGGTTTACTGTATGTTTGGAAAATGAAATGATCTTTTCCTAGTCTGAACAGCTGTGTAAAACAGAATGAAAACATCTTCTCCTGTCTCCAAGTGACCATCTGTTTTTATGGGACTTGACAGGTAATTTATTAATTTTAAGAGGTTTGTTTTAGTGAAATGTTGGCAAATGTGCTTGTAGCAGATTTTTAGGAAATACTGTAAAGCTCTGGAGTTTTTAAGGGCCATTCTAAAGGTCTGGTAGAATCTTTAAAATCTTTTTTTCCTATGTTTTGAGTAGATAAAATATTTGCCAGTGAATGATAGAATAGGGACTACAGGCATCAGCGACACATTTGAATGTTTCATTTTGCTTTTGGCTGATTTTAGGAATATTACCTGTCCCATTAAGAAAGAGTTTATTTAAAAAAATAAAGAGTTTATTGAATTTTTCTTTCATGTGTGTGTTCTTTTTAATAAAAAAATTTAAAAAATAAGTGGTAAGTTACTTTTAAAACTCTATCATCCTCTATTCTAGCTGTCACTACACTTTGTTAGGGTCCTCCTGGCATCTTCTCACATTTTCCAGGAGATGTCAGCTCTTTTTCATATTCATCTGTCGCTTTTAAGGTGTCACTGAATTACCCAGACTGAATGCAAAATGCTATGAAATGCCATGGTTATTATGCTGAGTGCAGACGCATGTGGGAATTCTTTATGATAGGCCCTTACTCATGTCTCCATACTTTATTTATTCCAGTGTGCTTAGCAAGCCAGCCTGACCTTGTTTCTCTCCAGGTAGATCAAATGGCTGGAAACTGTCCTACCTATTTTTTTTTTTTTTTTGGGGAAGCTGAAATATTTTTAAGATTAGTGCTCATGGTGGATGAATAGAGTCAAGCTTCATCAGTTCTCTCTCTGCCTCAGTCACCAACTAACGCTAGAACTTAATCATCTTTAGCTTAATTCCACAATCTGCACAGTGAGGTTTATGACATCTTCTTCTCTGCTTCACTGAGATAGCATTAGAAAAGTGAATTGAATGTGGTGACTGTTTTTTGGAAAACTTTTGCCTAGTGTGTCTTTTTAGACTTCAAGATGTGATCAGGTAAACAAAACAGTTTAGATTATTGTCTATAATACGGCTTTCTGATAGTGGGGATGAGGATAATGATGATGGTGGTGTTGGAAGAAGAATAAGAGTGATTATTGCAAATGGGAAGCATCTTAGACTAGTGAACAAGCTCATGGACCCTGGAGCTAAACTGTCTTGGTTTAAATCCGTGTTATTTACTAGTTGTGACATTGTACAGGAGACAGGAATCAAGACCATCCCCAAGAAAAAGAAATAAAAAAAGCAAAATGGCTGTCTGAGGAGGCCTTACAAATAGCTGTGAAAAGAAGGGAAGTGAAAAGCAAAGGAGAAAAGGAAAGATATACCTATTTGAATGCAGAGTTCCAAAGAATAGCAAAGAGAGATAAGAAAGCCTTCCTCAGCGATCAATGCAAAAAAATAGAGGAAAACAATAGAATGGGAAAGACTAGAGATCTCTTCAAGAAAATTAGAGATACCAAGGGAACATTTCATGCAAAGATGTGCTCAATAAAGTGGAACTGTACAAAAAAGATCTTTACAACCCAGATAATCCCGATGCTGTGATAACTCACACTCCCCTAGAGCCAGACATCCTGGAATGTGAAGTCAAGTGGACCTTAGAAAGCATCACTACGAACAAAGCTAGTGGAGGTTATGGAATTCCAGTTGAGCTATTTCAAATCCTGAAAGATGATGCTGTGAAAGTGCTGCACTCAATATGCCAGCAAATTTGGAAAACTCAGCAGTGGCCACAGGACTGGAAAAGGTCATTTTCATTCCAATCACAAAGGAAGGCAGTGCCAAAGAATGGTCAAACTGCTGCACAATTGCACTCATCTCACATGCTAGTAAAGTGATGCTCAAAATTCTCCAAGCCAGGCTAAAACAATATGTGAACCGTGACCTTCCACATGTTCAAGCTGGTTTTAGAAAAGGCAGAGGAACCAGAGATCAAATTGCCCACATCTGCTGGATCATCGAAAAAAGAAGAGAGTTACAGAAAAATATTTATTTCTGCTTTATTGACCATGTGTGGGCCACAATAAACTATGGAAAATTCTGAAAGAGATGGGAATACCAGACCATCCGATCTGCCTCTTGAGAAATTTGTATGCAGGTTAGGAAGCAACAATTAGAACTGGACATGGAACAACAGACTGGTTCCAAATAGGAAAAGGAGTACGTCAAGGCTGTATATTGTCACCCCGCTTACTTAACTTACATGCAGAGTACATCATGAGAAATGCTGTTCTTGAGGAAGCACAAGCTGGAATTAAGATTACCAGGAGAAATATCAATAACCTCAGATATGCAGATGACACCACCCTTATGGCAGAAAGTGAAGAAGAACTAAAAAGCCTCTTGATGAAAGTGAAAGAGGAGAGTGAAAAAGTTGGCTTAAAGCTCAATATTCATAAAACTAAGATCATGGCATCTGGTCCTGTCACTTCATGGCAAATAGATGGAGAAACAGTGGAAACATTGACTGACTTTATTTTTGGGGGCTCCAAAATCACTGCAGATGGTGACTGCAGCCATGAAATTAAAAGCCGCTTATTCCTTGGAAGGAATGTTATGACCAACCTAGACAGCATATTAAAAAGCAGAGACATTACTTTCTCAACAACGGTCCATCTAGTCAAGGCTATGGATTTTCCAGTGGTCATGTATGGATGTGAGAGTTGGACTATAAAGAAGGCTGAGCAGTGAAGAACTGATGCTTTTGAACTGTGGTGTTGGAGAAGACTCTTGAGAGTCCCTTGGACTTCGGGGAGATGCAGCCAGTCCTTCCTAAAGGAGATCAGTCCTGAGTGTTCATTGGAGGTACTGTTGTTGAAGCTGAAACTCCAGTACTTTGGCCACCTGATGCAAAGAGGTGACTCATTTGAAAAGATGACTCATTTCCTGATGCTGGGCAGGAGGAGATTGAGGGCAGGAGGAGAAGGGGACGACAGAGGATGAAATGGTTGGATGGCATCACCAACTCAGTGGACATGGGTTTGGGTGGACTCCGGGAGTTGATGGACAGGGAGGCCTGGCATGCTGCACTTCCTGGGGTTGCAAAGAGTCGGACACAACTGAGCGACTGAACTGAACTGATTTACTAGTTGTGTGGCCTTAAATTAATTAAATCTCTGAACCTACTATTTCAGTTTTGGGATTAGGACCTACACCTGGCTTGGCTTGAGTTCTAACCCCTGTATAATGTTGCCTTAAATCAAAAACAGAAAAGCCCTAGAACATGTTCTAGAGCATTTGAAAACATCATCTGACAGTTTAAAAATGGGAGAAACCAGAGATATTATTATATTCTTTAAAATACTCCTTAAAATTTAAACAGTATCTTGTAGGCCTCCCTGGTGGTTCAGATAGTGAATAATGTGCATGCAATGCAGGAGACCTGGATTGGATCCCTGGGTCAGGAAAATCCCCTGGAGAAGGGAGTAGCTATCCACTCCAGTATTCTTGCCTGGAAAATCGTATGGACAAAGTAGCCTAGCAGACTACATATAGTCCACGGGGTCTCAAAGAGTTGGACATGACTGAGTGACTAAAATTTTGCTTTACTTCATAGGCTTGTGGACCGAAGCAGGTAGATTGACTCCCTGAGGACTGAAATTGGCATATTGTAACTCTGCTACAAAGTTTGTTTATTTCTGCTCTCTCACAATCAATGAATCTTGCTATTATGAATGGTTCTTTTATTTTTTTTTTTTTAGGTAAAGCACTTCATTTGCAAAAAGAAATTATTGTGTCCGTGCATTCTAGGTTGTTTCAGTGGCTTGTTGAGAAATAACTTCCCAGGTGGTGAACTGGTAAATAATTTGCCTCAGTAAATTGGTAAAGAATTTGACTCGGGTTCTATCCCTGGGTTGGGAAGGTCCCCTGTAAGAGGAAATGGCAACCCACTCCAGTATTCTTGCCTGGAGAATCTCAGGGACAGAGGAGCCTAGCGGGCTGCAGTCCATGGGATCCCAAAGAGTCAGGTAAGACTGATAAATGACATCTCTGAGGTTAACTGATACTGTTATCTTAACTTGGAAGTTTCTATCCTGTGAATCTGGTAGTGCAGTTTTGGCCATAGTTATGAAAGAGCCTCTCCAGAGTGTCAGTAGCTACAGTCTCTCAGGAAGTCATTGAGATTTATAAGTAACATACTCAGTATGTGTGTGAGCATGGTCAGTCGTGTCTGACTCTTTGCAACCTCGTGGATTGTAAACCACCAGGCTCCTCTGTCCAGGGAATTTTCCAAGCAAGAATACTGGAATAGGTTGCCATTTCCTACTCCAGGGTATCTTGCCAACCTAGGGATCGAACCCGCATCTCTTCTACTTCCTGCATTGACAGGCAGATTCTTTATCACTGTGTCACCTGGGAAGTTTTTAAGATACTCTGTCTTTGTAACAAAAGGAATAATAAAGAGTCTGATTAAAAAGTGGAAATAAAAGTTTTTTTTTCTAAATTACACTGCAGTGTATTTCACTGCACAAGTGGTTCTTATAAAGTGGGGACGATTTTTTGTTATTTGAAGATTGAAGTTGTTTGATGTTGGCATTGTTTTGCAAATGTTGAAGAAAATCTATCATGGAAATAATTGAAATAACCAGGGACTCAGACAGGGGATTGAGAGCAGCAGCAAGGAGAAAGCATTGATATGTGCATTCCTGGTGTAGTCAGCTAGTGATGCTAGAAGCTTATTGGCATCGGTGTTAGCTGGAGAAGGATGATGTAGTGGCAATGTTTTGAAGAATGTCCTTTGCCTGCTGTCTAAGTATCATAGTGCTCAACCTTTATCATTGTTAACAGTATGATCATTTTTTCCTTACACCTTTTCTTACCCTCCTAGGAGAGCAAAAAGGAAGCCCTGAGAGTCCTCTTCCTGTTACTACGGTCAGCGCCATGTTGATTCAGAACTGATTGCAGAGAGAGCTAGATCCAAAGCAGTGATAGTCTCATTCAGAGGGTTGAATTGGGTAGGATAAATTAAAAGTGCCCTGAGGCTTGAATGTGTAGGGACTAGTCAGGAAATAATAAGGAGGTCAAGTTTGTGGAAACAGGCCAATTTTAAAGAGAGCACAGTAGGAAATGAGGTCACATTGGGATACTGGGAATTCAAATTGTATAGGACCTTGTAAGCAGGTGGAGGAACGTTGACTTTAAATCTACATAAAAAGAGATCACTTTGCAATGGTTTTATTTATTTGTAACTTTTAAGAAGTTTATTGAATCATGTTTTACATATCATTAAATTTACTCACGTCAGGAGCACAGTTTAATGACTTTTACTACATCAACATAGTCCTGTTTAGAAAATTTTCATCCTCCAGTATGATTCCTCATGTCTTTTTACTGTTAACTCCAGCTGCAGACAACCATTAATCTACTTTCTTTTCCTATAGATTTGCCTTTTCTGTAAATGTACTCATATAACATGTAGTCTTGTTTCTGGTTTCTTTCACGTAATGTGATTTTTTTTTTTTTTGAAGTTCATTCATGTCATTAAATGCATTAATAGTTTCTTTTTTGTATTTCTGAATATTTTTTGAATTAGTACCCATTGTATGGATATAGCACATTTTATCTATTCATTTGCCAGTAGGTGGACATGTAGGTTGTTTTGAATTCTTGGCTGTTGTGATTAGTGGTGCTTGGAGTATTTGTGTGCAGATTTTGTGTGGAATGTGTCTGTTTCTCTTGGGTAGTGTGATGGGCAGAATTCTGACCCCATGACCTTCACCCCTGGTGTTGTACCCATGGGTATGGGACTTGCAATGGCAAAAGGCATTTTATGGTTATAATTAAGGTTACTGATTAGTCGACCTTAATATAGGGAGATTATACTGGGTTAGCTAGGTTAACTCTGTGTGATCAGTTCAGTTCAGTTGCTCAGTCATGTCCTACTCTTTGTGACCCCATGGACCGCAGCACACCAGTCCTCCCTCACCAACTCCCGGAGTCTACCCAAACTCATGTCCATTGAGTCAATGATGCCATCCAACCATCTCATCCTCTGTCATCCCCTTCTCTTCCTGCCCTCAATCTTTCTCAGCATCAGGGCCTTTTCAAATGAGTCAGCTGTTCGCATCAGGTGGTCAAAGTATTGGAGTTTCAGCTTTAGCATCAGTCTTTCCAATGAACACTCAGGACTCATCTCCTTGAGGATACAATGGTTGGCTCTCCTTGCAGTCCAAGGGACTCTCAAGAGTCTTCTCCAACACCACAGTTCAAAAGCATCAATTCTTCGGCCCTCAGCCTCCTTCACAGTCCAACTCTCACATCCATACATGACCACTGGAAAAACCATAGCCTTGACTAGAAGGACCTTTGTTGACAAAGTAATGTCTCTGCTTTTTAATATGCTGTCTAGGTTGGCCATAACTTTCCTTCCAGGGAGTAAGCATCTTTTAATTTCATAGCTGCAGTCACCTTCTGCAGTAATTTTGGAGTCCCCCAAAATAACGTCAGCCGCTATTTCTACTGTTTCCCCATCTATTTGCCATGAAGTGATGGGACCAGATGCCATGATGCCATTAGTTCTGTGAATGTTGAGCTTTAAGCCAACTTTTTCACTCTCCCCTTTCACTTTCATCAAGAGGCTCTTTAGTTCTTCTTCACTTTATGCCATAAGGGTGGTGTCATCTGCATATCTGAGGTTATTGATATTTCTCCTGGCAGTCTTGATTCCAGCTTGTGCTTCCTTCAGCACAGAGTTTCTCATGATATACTCTGCATATAAGTTAAATCAGCAGGGTGACAATATCAGCCTTGATGTACTCCTTTTCCTGTTTGGAACCAGTCTGTTGTTCCATGTCCAGTTCTTACTGTTGCTTCCTGACCTGCAGATTTCTCGAGGCAGGTCGGATGGTCTGGTATTCCCATCTCTTTCAGAATTTTCCACAGTTTATTGTGATCCACACAGTCAAAGGCTTTGGCGTAGTCAGTGGCAGAAATAGATGTTTTTCTGGAACTTTCTTGCTTTTTCCATGATCCAGCGGATTTTGGCAATTTGATCTTTGGTTTCTCTGCCTTTTCTAAAACCATCTTGAGCATCTGGAAGGTCATGGTTCACGTATTGTTTTAGCCTGGCTTGGAGAATTTTGAGCATTACTTTACTAGCGTGTGAGATGAGTGCAATTGTGAGGTAGTTTGAGCATTCTTTGGCATTGCCTTTCTTTGGGATTGGAATGAAAATGACCTTTTCCAGTCCTGTGGCCACTGCTGAGTTTTCCAAATTTGCTGGCATATTGAGTGCAGCACTTTCACAGCATCATCTTTCAGGATTTGAAATAGCTCAACTGGAATTCCATAACCTCCACTAGCTTTGTTTGTAGTGAGGCTTCCACCCCCATGTGATCACGTGAACCCTTAAAAGCTAAAGCGGAAGGTAGAAGAATTCAAAGATTGGAACAGTGAGAAGGATTTGATGCAGTATTGTTGGCTTGAGAATTAAGGATCATATGTCAAGGAAATGAAGACCTCATCCAGTGATTGAATGTAAGGAACTGAATTCTGCCGATAACCAGTGAACTTGGAAGATGACCCTGATCCCTGAATGAGTATCATGCATGTGTGGGTGCAGAGTCGCTTCAGTCCTGTTCAACTCTTTGAGACCCTACAGACTGTATCCCACCTGGCTTCTCTCTCCATGGGATTCTCCAGTCAGGAATACTGGAGTGGGTTGCCATGTCCTCCTCAGGGCATCTTCCTTACCCAGGGATTGAACTTGTGTCTCTTGGGTCTCCTGCATTGGCAGGTGGGTTCTTTACCATTAGTGCCACCTGGGAAGTCCAGTGCATGTCACAGTCCTAGCTAATATCTTGATTTTAGCCAGGTGAGATCCTACCACACTGTGCTTGACCTCAGACCCACAAACACTGTGAGATAATAAATGAATGCTCTTTTAAAACATTATGTTTGTTGCATCTGTTACAACAGCTATAGAAAAATTAAGAAAGTAGGTTCCTAGGATGGAATTGCTGGGTCAAATGGTAAGTTCCTACTTTAGGAAACTTTGCAGCAGTTTTGAATGGAGCAATGAAATGATATTTTGAAAGGATCCTCTGGCCATGCTGAATTAGGCCTGGAGAGGGACCAAATGAGGACACAGTCAGAGTCACAGTTATTACTTTATTGCATGCCCTTCTCTTTTAGAAACGTTCTTAACCTTTATTCTCTTAAAGAACAAATGTTTTGGGCAAATCACTTATGATTGACAAACCTCCCAATCCTTTTGACAAACAAATGTGGGAGAGTATATTAAGTTGAACACCGTCTATTTTGTGCCACTTCTGGTTGCCATGATCCTTTTTAGGAGGAGACAGCCATATACTAAGCACTTTTGGTCTTGTGCCTTACTAGTTTAGGGGAATATTTGGAGTTTGCTCTTGAAAAAAAAATGCTGTGGGGAAGTCTAAAGATGGTGTTAACCAGCATTGGTTAAATGCCTTACTAATTCCCCTTGTATCAGTGCACAGGGATGTGTATCAGAAATGTGTTTATTAGAAAGGGACTGGACAGCCATGTATTTAAAGGATAAAATACTCTTTCGAGGCAGTTAGCATGGTTTACTGTGCAAGATACTGTGGAGGGGGAAAGCTTTGGTTTCAGGAGCACAAACTCAACCAAATACTTGGGATCTCATTTTCAGAGGGTCTTGCCCAGATTTCCTGTTCATGCACCTCTAAGTTTCCACAAACAATTCAATTTTATTTGACATTTATTGGGTTACACTTGACATTTCCAAGTACAGCAGACATTTTTTTTTTTTTTCTGACAACTCAGTTGTGAAATTATGATTGACAGTCTGTAATACTCAGCTCAATTGTGTTCAAAACTGACCAATGGTAAGTTTTACAAGATGAATCAGTTTCAGATTTTGTGATCCATGCATTCTCACCCTACAAGTGGAGCTAATGTTAATTGTTAATCAAAAGTCTGTCTCTGCTAGTGGTCTGGTATCTTAGACTTCATTTCTGGACTCAGTACTTTGGCTAGTCTGTATATATCTCTCAGTGTCCTCTGAGGAGCACTTAGCAACTATTGGGTTAAATAATAAATATAGCTACTTTATAGCTTTCATTATTTTTAAATTAATTTATTTAGCACTTTTCTCCCTCAATAAAAAAAAAAAAAGATCAAGTGGAATTATGCCACCCAGAGATTTCCACTATTGTCAGTTTGATTTATGGCCTTCCGGACTGAGGTATGAATGTGTAAATGCATATATATGGTCACAAAATATGGCTTATAATGTACCTAACTATTCATTTCAGTTAAGACATGATGGCTATCCATGATGAGGGAGTAGTGCTCTCCACTGTAAATATATACAAACTCATTATTAGCTGCAGTTTACTTTATCTAACCAATCCTGTTTCTTAGGCATTTAGGATGCCTTTTTCCCCCTTTGATGAACACCCTTGCTGTGAATATCCTTAGTCTGTATATCCTTGTTCACTTAGGTGTTATTGCTGTAGGAGTGGAATTGCTTGTTTCTGAGTATATGATCCTTAACTGCCTGTAAAATGTACCAGGGAGCCCCTTTGGAGGTATCTTGGTTTGGGATTTAGCCACAATAAATTTATTAAAATCTATTCAGATTTTTTCCCTCTTAACTTTATATTACACACAGTTGAATGATCAGATTTTTTTTTTTTTTTAAGTGATGAGAAATAAAACCTTTTGTTCTGAAGGGTGAGGTATTAAGCAGTGATTACTGTGTCAGTCTCATCCAATTTGAGGTTTCATCTCAGAAAAACAAAGTTCTCCGAGCACTTGGCATTAATTAAGTTAGGTGTAGAGAATATATCTCTCACTTAAATTAATGCCACTTGACATTCTAAATTCTTCTACTCTTAATCTTGTAATTGCCTCATTTTGCCCTGATTTATAAATTGTGAACTTGGATCCTTTATCCTACTGAAAACTCAATTGTAAAAGGATCTGTTAATGAGAAGCAATAGTTTTATTTTCCGCTTTAATATACATTTGGATGTTACATACAACTGAAACTTCTAATTACTTCTTTTAAAGAACATTTTAGGATTTCATAATTTGAGTTTCAGCCTTTGGAAAACATCAAATCTCAGAAGGTACCTTGGACGAACCTTAGGATTTTCTGTAAGGGCAGGAATTCTCAGACATTTTCACAGAGGCTCAGCCTCCCCTGTACCTCCCCATGCTGTGGGCCTGAGTGAATACTTGTCTCTTCTGAGGCTCAAGCTGAATCACACCAAACCTTCTGAGGCTCAGGCTCCTCCCACCAACTTTTGGCAAACTTTAACTAGTAAGAGAAAGGAGATGGAAGACAGAGGAAGCCTGCAGATAAATCTCTTGCTCTGCTTTTCTGCCCCATCTCATCCCTTCCTCCTCCCACATGGCCTGTTCCCAGACACAGTGATACCTGTGGCCTCTCTGGAGACATCCATTCTCCATGGCCAGCCATCCAGCTGAAGCACTGGCCACCTTGGCAGCTGCCACTTTGGATGCCTTTCCCTCATGCCTACTTTGCTGCCCTGTTCCTCTCACCCTGGCTACCCTGATATTCTGCCCTCAAATACAAAATACACTTCACATATGTTTTAAAAAATACACTCTTGTTTTTTAGATAAGCCAGTCTAAGAAGTTTTGAAAGCATAAAATGTCACCATTATTTTGTGTAAATATTTATTAAGTTACTAGATAATTTCTACAGACACAAGCTCTTATTCTTGATTAGGGGACTCAATATTTTACCTCTTATATACAAAAATAGCCTTTAAAATTGCATATGTATGAAATTTATATTACTGTGTATTGATTATATTATTGATTTTGTACTATTCATTACAAATAGTGTATATTAATTGCATATATAATTAATTGTATAGCAATGTATATATTAACCATCTTAATGAAAAGTAGACTTGTGATTTTGAAGTGGTGTAACCTAATAATATTATTTTATGACTTTATCAGAAAGAAAAGCACAAAGAGAAAGGAAGAGTAAAAAATAATAACCCCCTGGTCTTTCCTTACCCCATTCATTCTCACCAAGGTCTGTTCAATTGGTTGGTGATTTTTTTTTTTGAAAATCACATTTGATGGGTCATTCTCCTTTCCCTTCCTCCAGTTGTTCTTAAGATAGAGAACTATCTTTTAGTTTTGGCCATTGGTTCTTTGGGAAGATGGAGATTTGATTCTATTACTTAAGATAAAACAGAGAAAGTGTATATAAAATATCTAGCATAATGGCTGGCTAGACTGTAATGTGGCTGGCCCTCTAGGGTAGAGCTGTGTCTGGCCACCCTGATTGCATAATTCTCTCTCTTCCCATTCCTGCCATTACTAGAAGAGAAAGATCCAGACAAAACAGAAGCTTTGGTGCAGCTTCTTGACAGTCAGATTTTTGCCCTGAGCATCAAAAGAAGTTATTTTAGGTATCATTGATTTTAATGCCACCAAGTTTTGAGTTTCTGCTCTCTAATAATAGTAAGTCTTTTAGTTAGCATTTAGTAGCTGCTGCTGCTGCTGCTAAGTCGCTTCAGTCGTGTCTGACTCTGTGTGACCCCATGGACTGCAGCCCACCAGGCTCCCCCGCCCATGGGATTTTCCAGGCAAGAGTACTGGAGTGGGGTGCCATTGCTTTCTCCGATTTAGTAGCTATGAAAAGGTAATGTTGAAGTCCGATTTTCTTCTCACATGTCATTTATTTTCCATGTGTTTTTTACTTAATCTCACTTAATCTAACTTTTTCTAGCTATTAATTCTACTTAAAATTAATAACCAAATTGTTCTGAGTCCTAATTCTTTTCTAATAAAGAGTATACCTTGTTCTTATAAAAGTCTTTATTTTTGATGTTAGATATCTCAAAGTATATTGTTTTACTTTTGTTTATGTTATGGTCACCATGGGCTCTTTTTCAACTGTTCTTTAATTTTCTCCAATGTAAACTCCCTTCTTAACAGCTTATTTTTAGCACAAAGTGAGCTTTACTCTTAACTGCTGTAGTTACCTTAATTCTTTACCATCCAACTGGGTTGGGTCTCTCAGGTGACATCCAGTGTGAGTTTTTGTCTCTCTTTAAAATCACTGTTTTGTATTGTTAGTGAAAGTTCATTTGATCAATTTGGTTATTAATCCTTAGAATGGATAAACCTTCTCAACCTGTATGCTCTACCTCCTAACCCAGTTGGTATGAGATATTTATATTTAGTTGGCAGGGAGAAGTAACTCTCAACTGAAATTCTCTAAAATCAACAGTTGGGAAAAATGAGGCACTCAATAAGATTCTTTGAGGAGGTTTCTTTTTTTCTTGAGATAGTCTCCATTGTACATAGCACAGCAGTTTTCTCAAGCAGAGGATGTTCTTGACATTTTACCAAACTGTCGCAACTCCTGAAGATTGCTCTGGAAATTTAAATATGTTTATCTAAATCCATCTATTTACTATTTAAAGAGGAGAATGTTTCAACACATTTGTGAATGGGAAACACTTTTTAAAACTCTGTTAGATTCTAGAATCAGGAAAATTTCCTGTCTACCGTTTTCCTCTGAAAAATTTACAGATTATTTAGTAGAACACACTCCAATATTATTGCCTGGGAAATCCCATGGAGCCTGACAGGCTACAGTCCACAGAGTTGCAAAGAGTTGAATATGACTGAGTCACTAAATAACAACATGAAATGCTTTGGTGAAATGTTTTGCTTTGTACAAACCGTATCCTAGCATAGTTTGTTTCTTCCTTCAAAGAGAGGCCCTGGGTTATGAATGAACGTCTCTGTAAATTCGGTGAATGTGTCATGAAAACAAGAATTGATCTGTGATTTTGTTGAGTTTTGTTCTCTGCTATTCTGTTGATTGGTAAATAATCAGGTTATTTATAGTTATGGTCACATCCACATACAACTTTGGTGTCAAAATAGCAAGGGAACACATTTTCCCTTTAATTATTCATTTATTCGTTCTTCTGTGTGTTCCTCCACTTGCTTTTATACATCTATTTGTCCATCTTTACATCTGTTCTATTATCCATCCAAAACATATGAGTTAACACACATCCAACATGCCAGGTGTGGTGTTAGGTTTTTGGACTTGAGAGGGAAAAGTTATGCCTCTTGTCTGAGGAGTTCACTTTATAATAGAAGGTGGTGGGAGAGACAGAGCCAGAAGCAAACAAATTAAACCTTTTTTAGTTCTCAGATAGAACATGCACAGGTTTGTGCCCTTAATCATTTCAAGTATTGATCAATTTGTAATTTTCTGGGAGATGGTCTTATAGTAGGGAGTTGCTTACCTGTTGGTTAACTTTAACAGGTGCTTATGTTCAACTGACTGCCCATCAGTATCATTACTGAATTGCTTGGTTTATTTTCTTTGTCATTGCCTCTAAAGTATTTCTCATGTGTGATATAAACTTTGTTTCTTGATATAAAATGGACACCAGGAAAATCTACTATGTGTGATGGTACTTAAGGCAAAAAGGGGAAAAAAGGGTCATGGACAGAGAAGACAAATTTTACATAGAAATAATTTTTTGGCAGCTCATATTTATGACACCAAGAAGTCATCTATCTGTTCTGCAACAAATTAAGAAGAAGCTGATTTATAAACCTGATTTTCCCAGTGTTCCAATCATTAAAATTTTTTTTTAATGATTTCATCATACAAGGAAGATTAAGTGACATATAGTGAACATTAAACCAGTGCTTACTTTGCTCCAAAAACTTTGCTAAATCATTTTAATATATGACTTTATCTCTTCTGTAAATAATTATGAGGGGTAAATTGTAATCACTAGTTTCATTTTACAAATTAGGAAATTGAGGGCCAAAGGTTTAGAAGTTTGCCCAGTGTCAAACCATGGTGGTTTATATGAAATGGGCATTTGAACACTGACCCTTGGAATTTAGGTGCTGTCTCCTCAGTCTTTCTAGAGTTGTCATCTCAGATCTGGGGTTTCACCCTGAGACTCTCAAGGGTCTAAAGAGGGGTTTTAAAAATTGAGACCATTGACACTTTGGATTGGGTAATTCTTTGTTGTGGGGGTGTTGCTGTGCTTTGTAAGATGTTTAGTAATATCCCTAGCCTCTACTCCTAGAATTTAGTAGCATCCCTCAATTGAGACCACCAAAAATGTGTCCAAACATTGTCAGATATCCTCTGAGGGACAGAATCACTCTGAGTTTAGCTATTAGTAGCTATTAGGTTACATTGTGCTGTGGTATATACTGAAGGAAATCATAATTAATGGTTTTGGGCACTTTGAAAAAATTGTTACTGCAGTGGTAATATCTGAAGCTTCATTTCTACCTGAGGTTAGCCAAAGTGCAGAATTAGAGGGTACAGTCTCCAAGAGTGTCTTTAATTCTGACACCAACTTCCAAGTTTGGAGGTTTCCAGAAACTACTCTCAGATTTGTTGGTTTGCTAAGAGGACTTGTAGATCTCACTAAAAGGTGTTAGGCATACAGGGAAAGGATATGGATTAAAAGCAGGCAAAGGAAGACATGAATAAAGCAGAGTTTGGGAGGGTTCCATACATGAAATTCCTTGTCATTTCCCTATAGAGTCAGCACACATTACCATCCCAGCATTAATGTGTGATGATGGCCTCAGTTTGGCGGTCAGCATTTTTATTGAAGCTCCATTGTGTAAAGCTTAGTTAATTAGTTGTTTGGTTCCCCATGTGTTTGGTCTCAGCTTCTGTGTGACCCAGATCCCCGACACTGAATCATATTGTTGGTTTTTCTGGCATGGCCAGCCCTTATCCAAGACAATTCTAACAACCTGCCTCCTGAACAAAGACACTCCATCAGATATGACAGATTACTTCCTGGAAGCTGAAGACAATACACAGACCGCTCTTTGGGCAAAGCCAAACTTAACAACAGAACCTCTGAGAAAATGATGGCATGTACTCTTGTTGTCGGATGGCATGTATTCTCAGCCATTAGCAATTTTGGGATAGAGTAAATGGCAGGCGTCTTGGTTTACTAGGTCTGCCACAATAAAATGCTGTTGACTGGGTGGCTTAAACAAGAGCAATTTATTTCTCACATTTTTGGAGGCTAGAAGCATAAGTAAGAGTGAAGTGTTGACAAGGTTGATTTCATTCTGAGGCTTCTCTCTGAAGCTTACAGAAGGTCACCTTCTTACTATACCCTCATGCAGTCTTGTCTCTGTGCCCACCCATCCATGGTGTCTTGTTTTTATAAGGATACTAATCGTAATGAATTAGGGCCCTACTCTCATGGCTTCATTTTAACTTAATCACCTCTTGAAAAGCCTTATTTCTAAAAATGGTTGTTTTCTGTTGGACTGGGCTTGGAACTTTAACATATAAATTTTGCCAGGGACACAATTCAGCCTCTGACTTTCTGTCCTCTAGTCTTCCACACCCCCAAATTCATGGCCTTCTTTCATGTAAAAGATACATCCCATCAACCCCAAATGTATTAACTCATTCTAGCATAAACGCTAAGACCAAGAATTCATTTAAGTATCTGTATCAGCCATGAGTGAGACTCTTCATAATGATTTATCTTGAGGCAAAATTCCTGACTCTGAACCTTTGAAACCAGGCAAGTTATCTTCTTCCAAAACACTATGGTAGTACAGGCATAGGCTAGAAGTTCCCATTCCAAAGGGAGAAGTTGGAATGAAGAAAGGGATCATGGTTCCAAGCAAATTCAAAACCTAACAGGGCAAATTCTTTTAATGGTCAAGAATAATCTTCCTTTTAATGGTCAAGAATAATCTTTTGATGATGCCCTGTCCTCTGAGCCCACTCGAGTGGCAACCCTGTCATTTGAATTTACGGGGGCAGCCTTGTTGCTCTCTCAAGGATGGGCAAAAGCTTTGCCCCAACTATTCCTGGCTAAAGTAAATATGATTACATATGAAAAATACTGAGTTTTCCTTGATCCTTATATGCTTAAAAGCTGCAGTCAAGATGGGTAGGTAGGCATCTTAACAGACAGTTGTAACAAATTAATAGTAAGTTCCATGAGTGCCAGAGAGATTTTGTAGTAAGAGTTAAAAAATTCTCATCTAGGATATCCTTAGGAATATTTTGAGATTTTTATTAACCTCATTTCTTATAAGAAATGATCGAACTAATGAATCATGAAAGGAGATAATTAATGCATTTGCTTTAGTAACTTTGATAATTTCTGGACCCCATGTAGGTTTAGGGATCATAATTGGAAAAATTCGACAGTCTGGTCATCATTCCTAAGTATGTTTCTAATATAGTTTTAGCTTCCATAATCTTTGTTCAGATTTAGAAATGTTTTCCTTAAATAGCTCTAAGTTTGATCTGAGTGCTTTCAATATTTATTTTTAAAAGCTTGCTGCTCTTCGAAGAAATAGGCCAGATAATTTTAAGGATTCACACTTTGCAATCAGAAAATATTTGTGATATTTCCTTAAAAAAGAAGTCACTTTTCCCCTCAAAAGCTTGCCCATGAATGTTTATAGCACCTTATTCATAATTGCCAAAACTTGGAAGCAGCCAGGATATCCTTCAGTAGATGAATGGATAAATAAACTGTAGAATATTCAAGACAACACAATACTTTTTAGCCCTAAAAGGAAATGAACTATCAAGCCATGAAAAGACATGGAGGAAACTTAAATACATAGTACTAAATAAAAGAACTCAATCTGAAAAGGCTATATACTACATGATTCCAACTGTATGACATTATGCTGCTGCTGCTGCTAAGTCGCTTCAGTCATGTCCGACTCCGTGCGACCCCATAGATGGCAGCCCACCAGGCTCCCCCGTCCCTGGGATTCTCCAGGCAAGAACACTGGAGTGGGTTACCCTTTCCTTCTCCAATGCATGAAAGTGAAAAGTGAAAGTGAAGTCGCGACCCCATGGACTGCAACCTGCCAGGCTTCTCCGTCCATGGGATTTTCCAGGCAAGAGTACTGGAGTGGGGTGCCATTTGCCTTCTTTGGTATGACATTATGGGAAAAGCACAATTTTGGAGACAAAAGATTAGTGGTTGCCAGGGTCTAGCAGGGAGGGAAGCATGATCAGATGGAATACAAAGGATTTTTAGGGTGATGAAACTATTTTGTATGATACTATGATGATGGAAACATTTGTCTAAACTCACAGGATATATCCAACACCAACAATAAACTCTAATATAAACTATGGACTTGGAGTGATTATGATGTTTCTCTTGATTGGGTTCATCAATTTTAACAAAGGTAGTACTCTGGTTGGGAATGTTGATAACACTGAGGCTGTGTATGTGTAAGGACAGGAAGTATATGGGAAATCTCTGTACCTTCTGGTCAGTTTTACCGTGAACCCAAAACTGCTCTAAAAAATAAAATACAGTTAAAAAAAAGAAAGAGAAGAGAAAGAAGTCACTTAAGCTTTCTGTAAGACCAAAATGGAAAGCATTTTTTTCTCAAAATTTTCTCTCATTTGCCTCTTTTTGTGTTGCTATGGAATCTCAGGCTTACATTAGGAGCAAAGAATCATATTGATTTTTAGACTTTATTTTTCATTCTTTACTACTTTAAATTTTATTTGATGTTTTTCCTTCAGAGTTGTAGCTGGCTGTGTTCCACCATTTGTTGGAAAACTACATCCAGCCCTTTTTTTCTCATTTGAGGGATCCCTTTGGATTCTCCTTACTCTGTTGCCTTTTGTGTAACATAAATACCATTTTTTTTAACATATTTAAGCCCAGCAGTGATTTTTTCCCCCTCAAATTAAAAAATGTTCAGTGACTCTGATACAGATTCTTTTGCGGCCATAGTCTCCGTCTTAGGTACAATAGTTAGGGGAGACTGGCCTCTACGGTGCCCATGCTTTGCATTTCGATGGAGTTAATTGTGCCTTCTATTCCTGAAAGAGCTAATCAACACTCGTTTTTCTTCTGTTCTGAGGTGGCTAATAGTGTTGTCATTATCATCTTTTCTTTTCTCCTTTTCACTTTTTGGTGTTACGTCAATTGAATTAACTTTCCCGAGCAATAGTTCCGAAAGCATTTTCTCAAGAACAGAAAGACAGATTTTCTTTGTGTATAAATAAAGAAGATGGTTTATGCTAGGGGAATAAAGAATCTTTTAATAAAACATTGCCCCTCCTCTACTTTGGTTCAACTGGGAAAAAATCAATTTTAGGTTCAAGTGCAAAGAAAGATCAAAAGAAAAAACTGACAGTCTCAACAGAGGGCAAGCTGGGATGCTGGATTTGAGTCCCATCTCTCTTGGTGGACTTTAAGCAAACTCTTTCCAAATGGAATAAATTAAAAAGAGACTAGAATTTCCTTCACTGGGAGTGGGAATAAAGAGTGATATGAACACAAAGATTGTCAAAATGTTTTTGGATTACTCTTTCAGTCTTGAAACTCTTGACAAAAGAAGCATAGTTCTGTCTTAGTAAAATGCAGTACTATGTTATATTTAAAAGTATAATTTCATTGATACTTCTTCCTCCTATGCAGAAGACATTAAACATATTGCAGTTATGAGGCATTAAAAATGAAGAGTGTAAGAAATTCATAATTAAAAATGTAATCATTAATCTTTAAAATCCTAGATAATAATTGTATCTTTCAGATTTCTTAAAAATTCATTGTATTTGCTATGAAGAGAATCATAGTGGCTCATTTGTGTATGTGTTTTTAATGAATACAATTCAATTAAAAGTAGAAAAAGTATAATAGTGGATGATTGTGGAAAAAGTGTTACTTTGCAGAAATCTAGTATAATTATCTGTTAGGGACATGCACTTTTTACTTTAAAAAAGTACATTATTTTCAGAATTTCTATAAGTAATGCTTGGTCTTGGTAGAAAAAATTTGAAACCAAAGAGAATTATGAGGAAAGAAGTAGGACTTACTCATTTATCTTGTGCACTGACAGATAATAATTTAGTTGGTCCCTTTTGTTTTTCTGTATGCAAGTATATACATATATTAACTATTTTCAAATAGCCTTGTTTCAGAAAATTTGATCATAGTTTATGTAAATTGTAGTCTTTGTATATTAACATGAAAGTGAAAGTGAAGCTGCTCAGTTGTGTCCAACTCTTTTCGACCCCGTGGACTGTAGCCTACCACGCTTCTCCGTCCATGGGATTTTCCAGGCAAGAGTACTAGAGCAGGTTGCCATTTCCCTCTCCAGAGGATCTTCCTGACCCAGGGATCAAACCTGGGTCTCCCACATTGTAGGCAGATGCTTTACCATCTGAGCTACCAGGGCTCAGATGTATATTAACATCTGAAGTACTGTATATTAACATAGTATACGAGAAATGTCTCTTGTTAAACAGTTCCCCTGAGTGTAATTATAATAATTATAATAAAGTCCATCAGTTGATGAATTAGAATTTTTTAAACCATTTTCCTCCTGTAGCATTTTCAGATTGATTTCTCTAAATTGACTCTCAATTTACAGTCTGAGGGGTAAAGACATAACTTTATAAGGTCAGAGACCATTGGAATGTTCACCATCTTCAGAGAATCAAAAAATTCATTAAAGAGGCTCATCAGCTGCCTGACATTGGAGCATCTCCCTACAAATGCTTGTTTTAAGTTGAAATCTTGTCTTGAGTGGGCAGGTGTGTGGTTCCTTCCAGCAGGCTGTGCTCTGAGTGAAGGAGCCAAGGTTGTCACCACAGTAGTTGGAATAGAGTACACCTCTGTAAAGCAAAGATAAGAGAAAGGAATGGTTTTCAGATATGATAGACAGCTGAGGTGGACAAGAATTTTACAGCATTTCTGGTTTAAGCAGTGAATAGGCTTTGTGGAACCATGGAGAACATTGAGTGATAGCTGCCTTGTAGGGTTTCATTCACCCTCTGTCACACGTGCATTCAGCAGACCTGTTTTGAGTGACTGAAGCATGCCAGGCACTGGGGAAGGTTCTGGTGACAACCACGAATGAGGCATAGTTTCTGCACCCAAGGAGCTCCCAGTTTACAGAAGGTGACATAACTTTAGTACAATGAGAGAAGTACATAGTAGAAGTATGGGTAAGTTATTGTGGGAAGGTGGAGGATTACAAACCTTAAGCAATTGGAAAGACTTCTCTGGGACAGTGGAATTTCTCATGCTGATTAATTATGAAGGGTATTTTTTTGTATACCAGTCTTAAATGGTTTGGACTTGAGCCAGCAACCAGTGATACATGTTACATTTTTAGAAACATGGTGCATTTGTATTTTATTTATTTAATTTTTTAATAATTTTATTTTTTTTTAAACTTTACACAATTGTATTAGTTTTGCCAAATATCAAAATGAATCCGCCAAAGGTATACATGTGTTCCCCATCCTGAACCCCCCTCCCCATACCATCCCTCTGGGTCGTCCCAGTGCACTAGCCCCAAGCATCCAGTATCGTGCATCGAACCTGGACTGACAACTCGTTTCATACATGATATTTTACATGTTTCAATGCCATTCTCCCAGATCTTCCCACCCTCTCCCTCTCCCACAGAGTCCGTAAGACTGATCAGTGTCTCTTTTGCTGTCTCGTACACAGGGTTATTGTTACCATCTTTCTAAATTCCATATATATGCGTTAGTATCCTGTATTGGTGTTTTTCCTTCTGGCTTACTTCACTCTGTATAATAGGCTCCAGTATCATCCACCTCATTAGAACTGATTCAAATGTATTCTTTTTAATGGCTGAGTAATTGCATTTGTATTTTAATAACTAATGTTGGATTACAGAGTTGGATGTAAGACTGAAATCATAAAATACCTGGCTTTCACATGGATACCCCCCAATGGATCCTATAATGACTATTAAAAAGAAAATTATTCAATATTCAGTAGAATTTTTATTGCTAACTCTGCATAAAATCAGGAACTATTAAAGAATGTCTATGTCTTTATCAAATAGTTTGTGAAATTATTTGTGGAATGAACCACCCCCACCATTGGACTTAGGACACGAGCTCAGTGAAAGCAAGGACCTTGTTTATTATATTTACTTCACTATCCCCAGCACCCAGCATAGTACCTGGCATATAACACATATTTAATAAGGCAGTAATGTCACTTTCTGTTTAAGATAATTTTGACTCATTCCATTAAGTTCCATTATTTTGATTTTCCTATGCTACAGTTTGAAAATCTAATGCATATTCATTATTTAAAAAAATCCTGTGGGAAGAAGTACGATAATACAAGATATATTTTACAAAGGAAAAATGTTGCTCTAAGGTTACAAATAGCAGTATATGTTTTTGTCAATGATTATTTTTTTTTTAAATTGTTACACTTTCCTACTGGAGTACCAGGATTTCACGCTCTGACTGTTCTGTGCAGATTCTGAACCTGATAAGTTGACACAGGGATGTAAAGGACCCACAAGAGAAGATTTCATTTAGGAAATGCTATTCATTATGGTGAATATAGAGATTATGATTGTGGTGTTTGGTTTCTTCCCAGTTTCACTAATATCTGCCACACCAACTTATTCCTTCCTTATTTTGGCAGACTTCTTTGTAGGTTGCAGAAACTCTAAATCAGGTTCCAATATGAAATATATACTGGAGTGAATACTAGCAGAAAAAAAAAAAAAAAACAACAACCCAGTGAGCCCTTTAAATCAACTCAACACAGTGTCTCTGCTGGAATTTCATCTTTCAGATATAATGTTCCAAGGAGAAGAAATCCGTCCAGAGACTGTTTACTTCTGATGCTGGCAGTGTGCTCTGTTTACAGAAAGGAAAAACGTGAGGTTGGTCAGGTTACATTGCCATTACAGATATGCTGTTTTTCTAGTAGAAGATATTTTTATAATCTTAAAGGTTTCATCTTCTTATTCTTCCCTTTATCCCTTCACACATATTAGTTGACAAAAGAAAACTTCAGGGACAACTAGTACTTTCTTTTCTAGCATCTGCTAGTAGTTGAAAGTGCAGGTTGCCTAAGTACTTCTGCCAGGCCTGGTCAGCCTGAAAGGTAGAGTATTATACATTCTGTTCTGTACTTTGCCATTTTTCCCGGAACAATGCCTTGAAGATCATTATGTTAGGAACTTCTTTATTCTTTTCTGCCAGTTTGTAGTATTCCAGTTTATGGAAGTACCATATTTATGGAACCAAACTTTTTAGCCTAATAATAATATTCATAGCAGTAATAGGAACCACCACCTGCTGAGCACTTAGTTTGTGCCAGGTGTTGTCTTCTGACATTGGGACAGTTTATAAAAGTCAAGTGGTTTTCTTTTTTTTTTTTTGACCATGTGGCTGGGCATGAGAGATGCTATTAATATAATATGTTCCCTACCAGGGATTGAACCTGTGGACCTGTGTCCCCTACAGTGGAAGTGTGGGTTCTCAACTGTGGACCACCATGGAATTCCCAAATCAGAACATTTTGATTCTTCAGCCACCTTATAAGGTGAATGATGTTGCCTTCATCTTACAAGCAAGGAAATTGATGTTGAAAATGTTTGTGTAATTTGCTATGCTCCTGACCATTAGTATCATACTGCTTCCTTTTTACATGTAATTGAGGTACTTGGGTTCTTTGGGTGCACTTTAAAGGACAAGCATGGAGGAAAACCTCCAGTGCTGAAAATTATGCAGGGAGGAGTTTGCAGTGAAAATGTCTGTGCTCTGCTCATCAGCTGTAAGGGAGGGTACTGAAGGGGCAGGGTGGATTTAATGAGCAATGGCTTTTCATCCTCTTACTACATGTTCTTACCACAGAAAATGAAAAGGAAAATGGAGGCAGGCAGTAGGAACAGGACTAAAACCTTGGTGAAAATCACATGTTGGTCTCCCCTAGTCCTGAGGCCTAGCTTTGTGATCTGAGTCTCCTGGATAACTAATAAATAGGGGTGTGTATGTGTGTGTGTGTGTGTGTGTAAGTCACTGGATGACTGATAAATAGGGTGTGTATGTGTGTGTGTGTGAGAGTCTCCTGGAAGACTGATTTTGTGTGTGTGTGTGTGAGACTGATAAATAGGATGTGTGTGTGTGTGTACCGGAGAAGGCAGTGGCAACCCACTCCAGTACTCTTGCCTGGAAAATCCCATGGGTGGAGGAGCCTGGTAGACTGCGGTCTATGGGGTCGAAAAGAGTCGGACATGACTGAGCAACTTCACTTTCACTTTTCACTTTAATGCGTTGGAGAAGGAAATGGCAACCCACTCCAGTGTTCTTGCCTGGAGAATCCCGGGGGCGCAGGAGTCTGTTGGGCTGCCGTCTATGGGGTCGCACAGAGTCGGACACGACTGAAGCGACTTAGCAGCAGCAGCAGCAGCAGCAGCAGTGTGTGTGTACTCTCAGTCGTGTCCAACTCTCTGCGACCCCATGGACTGTAGCCTGCCAGGCTCCTCTGTCCATGTAATTTTCTAGGCAAGAATACTGGAACGGGTTGCCATTTCGTACTCCAGGGGATCTTCCCCACCAGGGATTGAACCCATGTCCCTCATGTGTCTCTTGCATTGTAAGGCAGATTCTTTACCACTGCAGAACCTGGGAAGCCCAATAATTACAGGTTCAGTTCAGTTCAGTTGCTCAGTCATGTTCAACTCTTTGTGACCCCATGAACTGCAACATTCCAGGCCTCCCTGTCCATCACCAACTCCCGGAGTTCACCCAAACCCATGTCTGTTGAGTTGGTAATGCCATCCAACCATCTCATTCTCTGTCGTCCCCTTCTCCTCCTGCCCTCAATCTTTGCCAGCATCAGGATCTTTTCAAATGAGGCAGCTCTTCGCATCAGGTGGCCAAAGTGTTGGAATTTCAGCTTCAACATCAGTCCTTCCAACGAACACCCAGGACTGATCTCCTTTAGGATGGACTGGTTGGATCTCCTTGCAGTCCAAGGGATTCCCAAGAGTCTTCTCCAACACCACAGTTCAAAAGCATCAATTCTTCGGCATTCAGCTTTCTTTATAGTCAACCTCTCACATCCATACATGACTACTGGAAAAGCCATAGCCTTGACTAGACGGACCTTTGTTGACAAAGTAATGTCTCTGCTTTTTAATAATTACAGATATGACCTTCAAAAATTGGAAAATTGGGTTTTGGAAACCTGTATAATGTGATAGCAGACTAGCAACCACTGGGTTTATTTACCAAGTATGTATCGTGTGTATGTGTCTGCATTTTAAAATGATAAAGAGAGGAGCATAGCAACCCAGGATGCACATGATAAACACAGTTATTTCATTTCACTGGACGTTTGTAGCATGAAACTCTAAGAATTTCATGAGTTATTTTCATGGAAGTGGTGGGAATAGGGTGGAAAAAAGAGGGAAACTGAGAGGAAATGATAGATCATTAATTATTGAGGGGGGAGGTGTTTGATCAAACTTGTTTTTTTTTAATATTTATTTTTGCTTGAATAAGAAAATACACTTAATCTTTCGAGCTCATTTTGGTTTATATGGCTAGCAGAGGAGGTTGGATGCTGCAGCTGTTAAGCTTTGTGATATTCTTTTGTCAGCCATGAGAAGATTTTTGAAAAACAGTTGTCAAGAACTTAATATTTGCTGAGTGTGAAATACCACATAAAATATTGTCTTAACATTGACAGTGTTTAAGCTAAAATTAATGCAAGGAAGCAAAAGATATCAAGGAACTGGCTTCATTTTTTTGGTGTTCATCAGTGTCCGCAAGCAGAGGGGTGAATGGCTGTTGTGTTTAGTGATTATTAACTTCTTATAACAAAAAATAAAAGGCATGGTGCTTACAATTTTTGGTCATTATATTTGTAGGAGACATTAAAAAATGCAAATAGCCTCTGGGCATAAGACAAACCAAATATAATACTAAATGACTGAGAAGGTTGCATCATTCCTTGTAGGGAAAAAAAAAAAAAAAGGTTAGCTATCAAAGAGAATTTTAAAAATATTCTCCAAGCATCTGGCAGGGTCAGAAGTCTCCTATCCTAGATGAGCAAAATATACAACTGTGTTAATGTTAATTTGCTGATTTTATGTTTGTGGTGCTATTTTTATATTCACTCTGTGAGTGTAGATGAGGGCAGAAGGGAAAAAAATGGGGCTAGGTGGGGAAAACTTGTGCCTTTTCTAGTATTAATAGTTATCACTGCCACCTAGGACATCTCAAGGTTGTTTAGAAAGACTGGAATATGGAGGGTTTGCTATTTAGTAACTTGAAAGAAGAGTTGAGTTTGTTATTCCAGGGATGTGAGAAGAGAGCCGGGCATGACAGTTCAGGAATGTTGGAGTTACTGAGAGGAGACACTGGGAAGTCACTGGGGGTTATCCTTTAGTGGTGGAGGCTGGCTTACTCTCGGGGGTGAAGGTGGTGATGAGTAGTGTGGGAGTACAGTGCAGTCACCTGCATTGCCCTCACATAGAACTGTGAGGAGGGTGCTGTTACGACAAAGTTGTTCCCACATAAAAATTTGATGAGTTTAGAGTTGAAAATAGTGAAAGACTAATAAAATTGAGGATTTTTACTTTCTGTCACAGTTTATGTTGAATAGTCTTGCTGTGTTTTGCTTTGTTTTTTAACCTTTCAGCTGATGATTCTGCCAAAATTGGACCCCTAGGAATTGACAAAGTTATACCCTATGCTAAGTATAAAAGGGCCATCCCCTTAGTTTCCAGAGGGAGCGTTTCTTTCCCCAGCCCTCCTCCTCTAGAATAATTATATTCACTGCTTGAAAAAAATCACCTGCTTTCAGTGGAACTGTGTATTCTCCTCCTGGCTTGGGCAGATGGCAGCGTTGTTTCATATATCACCTTTTAGAAATGGGTCAGTAGAAAAGTTCTACTACTAGAAATCACTTGTTTGAAAAGGAAACAGTTCTTTCAGCCCAGCTCACTGATGTGAAATGGACAGCCCAGCACTTTCTCACAGCTTCCCTGAGACACTCCACCAGGGGAAGAGCGATGAGGAAGCAAAGAGACAAAAAGCCAGGTGGGACCTCAGCCCTCACCTAGCCACTGCCAAGCTAGAAGCTGGAGTGTCAGGACATAATTGTGGAAAGTGGGGCGTCTTCTTTCTAGAGAGCTACAGATGCTGTTGCAGTTTCAATTTTCTCTGTGGCATTTAGACCGTCTGATTTTCTTTTTTTTTAGTGTCAAAGAATAGAAAATTAGTTTTAATTGTTACTTATGAGGCACCATATGGCTACTCTATAATTCTGGCTTCCCATGGAGCTGCATGTGCATATGGAAAATGAAATTAATTGGAAATCACACCCTGAAATCTATTATTAAGTTAATATAGCTAACAGCTTGTGGGGTGTCCTCATACTCAGCATGATGTAATTGCACATAACAACAAGTAACGATAAACTCATAGAGGAGACCAGGAGGGATAAACAGAGGTCAAAGGGACAGCCTTTAAAAAGGAATGGCATCAATAATGGATGCTACAGCAAACATCTTGGTTCCTCACTGTCCACAAACCCAGGGTACAAGGAAGCAGTTTAATCATGTTCAAATGAATTAATCAGCAGTCTTGTGAATTTCACAGCCAAGGGACTTATTTTTATTTTGCCAACTAGTGTTTTAGCTGGTAGGCTGCAGTCCATGGGGTCACTAGGAGTCGGACACGACTGAGCGACTTCACTTTCACTTTTCCCTTTCATGCTTTGGAGAAGGAAATGGCAACCCACTCCAGTGTTCTTGCCTGGAGAATCCCAGGGACGGGGGAGCCTGGTGGGCTGCCGTCTATGGGGTCACACAGAGTCGGACACAACTGAAGTGACTTAGCAGCAGCAGCAGCAGTGTTTTAGTGAGCTAAGGTCACTCTTGATAGAATTAGTGATGGTTGTTCAAGTCAAAAGTTCCCAAACTTACCTGTATATCAGAATCCACTGAAAAACTATTAAATGAACTCTGAGTCTGATTCTTGGGATTTTGATTGGTTAGTTCTGGGTTTCTGATTTAAGATTGCCATAAGTATTCTGATATGCCTCAGACATAGACCTTGGAAACCACTTATTGAAGTGATAAGCCATCACACATGGCTTGATATATTTAAATGATGAAGCCCACAGTTAGCATGCATTCAGTTTCCCTAATTTGGTTCCTAACTTTAAAACACAGTGAAATAAGTTAAAGGAAAAACATCACCTAAGATTCAGTACTTCATTTGGAAACCTGAAAATGCTGAACAATTTTTTATCATATGTGCTTTTTGTTTATTGGTTTACATTGTCCTTCCCAAGCCTGTGAACTTATTGAGGGCACTGTGATTTTAGTCATCTTGGTGTTCAAGGCTCAGCGTGGCACGAATCCAGTATATGTTTATGGACTATGAATGTGAATGTGAGAAGAAGCAAAGTGTTCAATTTTAGAATTAATACCTGCATGCTTTCTTCATAATAAACATTGGACACAATTGCTATTCATCATAAATTGACATGAACAGATGTTATAAATGACAACACAATTTGTGATATTAGTATTTAAGTGCCCAGCCTTCTTTAGGTCATTGAGGAGAGAATCTGTAGATTTGAAACTAGGAATGATATTTTTTTCCGTTGTCTGTATTCCTTTTTCTATAAGTGCTAGGTCTGCAAACCTAAGTTACATTGATAAGAGCAGTGTCTAGAATTCTAGTTGAGAGACTCATTGATTAGACTTTCTGGAAAAATACAAAGTCCAGGTAGGTTGTTTGCACTTGTGGTGGATCTCTGTGCTTGTTGTACAGGTCCTCCAGGGCTGTAGCTCTGAAAACGCTCTCCCTTCTGTTTTGTCATATACATTTTGTGCTGTCACACGCTCCCTACCTTGCCTGAGTTGTTCTCCAATTTTCTTGGCATATTACTTCCATTCTTCTGCTCCTGCTTAGTTTCTGTCTCAGAGCAGATTTGTGTCAAGAAGCTCTTAAATACTGTGCAGATACTATGATGTTGAAAACACCTTCCTATCTGCCTGAAAATGTTACTGCCTGTGGTAACTGTGACCAGTTTGGAAATAAGGTGGGTTGGAATCTTACTGATGGACCAGAGGAAAAGGTATGATGTTGCTAAAGCAAACAGCTAGAGCAAGACTGTGGGAAGAAGGATTATGACTGTAGAGCTCAACAGAGACAAGGAAGGTACGCAGATACAGCAGCCTGATGTGTGGCCTGACAGATAGGGACCACTAGCTGTCTCTCACTGTCAGGACCCTCCTTCCTGAACAACAGACCTTGAGGTGTTTTTTTTTAATACAGTATTTTGAAATAATTTCAAACTTGTGGCAAATTCTAACTCCCATATCACTTTCACCCCAGTTCACCAGCTGTTAACATTTGAGAGCAAGTTGCAGACACAATGCCTCTTCACACTAAACATTTAGTGGGTACTTTCCACATCATCACCATTCCACCCTCCAAATCAGGAAGCCCTGGTTATTTTTAGTAGAGGTGGCATTTGAAAACCACTTGGCATGTGGCTGTACTCATTATTATTGAGGTGTCATTGCTTTTAGATCATCTTAAGAGACAGTGGGGTACATATATGCACACACACATATATATATATATATGCATGTACACATGTACAAATATATAGGTATGTAAAATTATGTATTCATTCTGCTCTATATACTACACACATTTACAAACACTCATATATCAATAACCATTTCTTTGTCTGTGTATGTTACAAAAGACCTTGTGTTTATGTCAGTAATTCTAATCCAAACCTAGATTCTTTCTAGCCTCCCCTTTCCATGTTTGGAAATACCCTTCTTCAACAGAGAGAAACATGGCTCTCACTATCTTCTACATAAATTTGTTTCCACAATTGATTGTGACCTATGGATATGACCAGATGGAACTCTACTGTTTGACCACCACCTGACACCTTCCAATATCTTTCTAGTTTTGGGGTGCTGTCAGGTATGCTGTTGACCTGTCTGTTTGAGGAGCCTCTTTCCCTCCTTCAGTTAACTGTACTTGTGCTCCAGCAGGAATGTGCCAGTGCCTTCCTGACATTCCTCCTCTCCTCTTCAGCACCCCTTGTTTTCGGGTACCTAGGGGCTACTTAGTGTTTCACTAATAAGCACATGGCTACCTGGAGCAGAGACCGTGTTTCCCAATCTCTGGAACAACTAACCAACTACATAGGCTTATGATTTGGTTATAGCCAGTGGCTACCAATTTGACCATGAAGTCAAAGTGATATGTTGAGGGACTTGTGATGGTTGTGGAATTGTGATACCAGTTCTTAACAACTCTTCTTGGACTTTCTGTGAGAGAAAAATAAACGATCTTATTTAAAATTTCAAAATTATTAGTTAACATTTTTTGGTTCCTGAACAGCTAAGCCTAATTCTAACTAATACTACCTTTGCTAGGCAAGAAAGAAAAAAAGAAAGCCTGAATTCCATGAGACAGTAAAGAATTGTGTAGAGGAGACAAGGACCAAACTGATAGAGGTCCAGTGTGTCCTGAATTTAGTTTCCTTGAATCAAGTGACAACATTTATAGACATTTAAAGGAATTATAGTGGAATATAAAGGATCTTATGGAATGGCATTAAAATCCTCAAACAGTAAAAAGGCAACTGAAATTCCTAAAAAGCTTAAAAAAATCAAGAAATGTAAAACACAAAACCATATATGTAGTCAGTGAAAATAATAGTTAAAGCCCTACAGAAGATGACCAACTTCTGTCTGCTGAAATCAGATGGGATTCAGCAGAGTTAGGTTGGTGGTATTACCTCAGTGATTCTGGGTTACATATACAGTCCATGAGACCACCCTGCTTGGGATCCACATTTCTCTTGGCAGCTATTAAAAATAGTTCCATCCTGCCCATCAGGAGTACATGAAAAATCACTCCCACCCTGACTAAGAATGTAACTTCAATTCCTGTGGGTTGTTACCTGTGACATGGGATCTGAAAAGTATTTCCTTAGTCGTTATGGTATTTTTTAGCCAGGTAGATAGATACCTTAGCAAACAGATGATGAAATTTCTAAAACCCATATGATTAATCCTAATCAGTTATTCATTATCTGTATATATTGTTTTAGTTGATGTGTTTGTAATGTTTAAGAGAATTTGACATATTCAAGTAACAGTGTAGACATTAATTCTTCCTTATAAGTTTAATTTAGTAATTGAAATTGCTTATAAATTTTATGTTGAAAGATAAGGCTTTTGACAAAGATTATAAATAGTATCGCAATGGTTTTAAGATCCATAGAATCTTTTATTTTAATTTGTTAGGGAATTACTGGTGCAGTTTAGTACTTGAGAAGGTTTTACTCATTGAGTCAGACAGTTGAAGTGCTTGAGAAAAGAAAATGGATACATTCAGTTTATAAATTTAGTTTAAATGTTTAAGAAAAATTAAATATGTAAATGATACTGATTGCTGAGGAGCAATTTAGTATGTCCAACTTGAGTTGTTTGAACCTTAATCAAAGCCACCTTGAAAATAAATGTTAAGTTTTTAAAGTAGTAGAATGTTAAGAAGTGGAAGTTGAACTCAAAGGCTTATAAAAATGAGTTAAAAAAAAAACCTGTCACTTTAGTAAAGCAAATGTTTTATTTAAAATCACAGGTGGACTCTTGCAGCAAAGCCACCCTCAGTCTCCCAAAAACACTGACATGAAGAGCCTTCCACCCACAGTGGCTGTAACTGAAGATCTGTGGTGGACAGGACTGTGGTCCTGGCAGAGCCTGGTTGCCAAAGCTGATTTCTGGCGATACCCCCTGGGCCATGGAAAGATTGGGGGACTGTCAGACTTCAGAAGATGGGCAGCTGTCCTGGGCAGCAAACAACAGTCACATCCCCTTCTTGCTTGGGATGGAAAACTGTAAGAGGGAACGCATGGACTGGAAGTCATACCCCATAACACATCACTTAAAACTTTTGAACTCCATTCAGTGTTTTCTTCTGTAGAATGGGGACAGCTATTTTTAAATTTTGGAATTATTGGAGGGATTGAAGATAGTAGATGCAAAGCACCCATTATATTGCTTGCTGCCTAGCAGAGGCTCAAACAGCAATGACATTTGGTAGAGAAAACTGTGAAGGCTAATGGATTTATTTAGGGACTGTGTGAGACCAAATCAGAGGATGTAAGTCATCAAACCTATAGTAGGTCATATGCTTTAGTCACCTACTGTATTGCCAGGTGTTGTTTAAAGTATTCACATGGATTGCACATTTGAATTAACCCAAGAGATTGACTGTTATCCTCTCTGTTTTACAAAGGGAAGTTTAGAGAAGTTAAGTAACTTTTAAGATTATGTACAACTAAGTAAAGGAGTTGAACTGTAGTTTGAATGCAAGGGAGTGAACTCTGGTGCACATGATGGCCTTTCTGTGTTATGTACATCTCTGTCTCCAGTAGCAGTGCCTCAGAGAAGGAAGGACCAGTGTTGCCTTTGACCTTATAGAATTTCTGCCTGACTTTTGTACCCCAACAACTCAGACTACTGTCTTTTTTTAAAAAGATAATAATGATAAGAAAAATACAGAAAAATACACTGATAGAGTAGACTTTGTTTTACTGCAAGATGATCAGGTATCAGTTCAGTTCAGTCGCTCAGTTGTGTCCAACTCTTTGTGACCCCATGGACCGCAGCACACCAGGCCTCCCTGTCCATCACCAACTCAAGGAGTTTACTTAAACTCATGTCTATTGTGTCGGTGATGCCATCCAGCCATCTCATCCTCTGTCATCCCCTTCTCCTCCCACCTTCAGTCTTTCCCAGCATCAGGGTCTTTTCAAATGAGTCAGTTCTTTGCATCAGGGGGCCAAAGTATTGGAATTTCAGCTTTAGCGTCAGTCCTTCCAATGAATATTCAGGACTGATCTCCTTTAGGATTGCCTGGTTGGATCTCCTTGCAGTCCAAGGGACTCTCAAGAGTCTTCTCCAACACCACAGTTCAAAAGTATTAATTCTTCGGTGCTCAGCTTTCTTAATAGTCCAACTCTCACATCCATACATGACTATAGGAAAAACCATAGCCTTAACTAGACGGACCTTTGTTGGCAAAGTAATGGTTCTCCTTTTTAATATGCTCTTGAGGTTTAATATGCTGTTGATCATGACTTTTCTTTCAAGGAGTAAGTGTCTTTTAATTTCATTGCTGCGGTCACCATCTACAGTGATTTTGGAGCGCAATAAAATAGTCTGTCACTGTTTCCACTGTTTTCCCATCTATTTGCCATGAAGTGATAGGACCAGATGCCATGATCTTAATTTTCTGAATTTTGAGTTCTAAGCCAACTTTTTTACTCTCCTCTTTCACTTGCATCAAGAGGCTGTTTCATTTTTCTTCACTTTCTGCCATAGGGTGGTGTCATCTGCATATCTGAAGTTACTAATAATTTCTCTCAGCAATCTGGATTCCAGCTTGTGCTTCATCCAGCCCAGTGTTTCTCATAATGTACTCTGCATGTAAGTTAAATAAGCAGGTTGACAATATACAGCCTTGTTGTACTCCTTTCCCTATTTGGAAAGGTATAATACATCACAAAAACATTTGAGTGTGTAAACAGTTGAAAGGATTGTCCGTGAAGCTGTTAATCCTTGTGAGCTACCTGATGGGCATAGCCTTTCCTTTGACGCAAAATGGGCAGTTTTTCTCATTGTTGCTCTTATTGGGTCATCACGTTTTCTTCTTTGTACTTGACTGACCCCAGAACTCATGGTCAGGGATTCTGGTCACATTGGAAGTGGTTGGCTTGCCTTCTCCCTGACCGTTATCACATCACACCCTCACAAGCTCATTCACTCCTGCAAACGTGAATGGGCAAGGGTAGTAGTAGGTCATGCTCAGATGGTGTTGGTGGATCTTCTCCTCTGGCCTGAGCCTGTACTCTGGAATTTACAGCTGTGTGATCTTAGACAAGGGATTTTATTTCTCTGAGTTCCAGTGTCCTGATATTCTGGAATAGTATCTTATGCAGAGAACTAATGTGAAGATTAAATGAGATGAAGTGTATTAAGTCCTTTGAATAATTCTTGGTAGACAGTCAGTGCTGAGAATTTGATGTCTTTAAGACATGTACAACAGCTTCGACCACCATAGTAACAATAATCACAATAGCAGTAATAACACTGAAGGACAGAGGGCCATGTGTCCTGCCACTGATGTACAAAACGCCAGCCAAACTCCGTGTCTAGCTTGCTTCCAGCTCATTTTCCCTCCCCTGCAGGCTGCCACAGGGTTGGAACGGACCCAGCATCAATGCTAGGGGAGGGATGTGCTGTGCTGGTACAAGCCTCAGCGTGCTAATGAGGCCTGAAGTTGAGCAACTCCAGATGGAGTCAAGCGACATGTTCTCTGCCAGGAAATGTGGTAGCTAGGCCAGGGCTACTCATTCCAGGCAACAGTCATGGATATCAAAAAGCAAAAAGTAAGGAAACATGCAGGCATTGGAACTAAACAAACTATCCAAATGTAAATAAAAACACAGTGTGCATTTGTGGCAGGGAAATCCTATCTGGGATCCAGAGATGGTTTTCTTACAACAGCAGTAGTCCATCTGGGAGGGGACAGGGAAGCGATAAATGTCTGTAAATGTGAACTTCTTTTGAACGTATCTGACCTTTCGAAGCTTGATTTGACCTAGTATATTCTCATCAACCATGAGTACATTTTATCGATCATTTCTGAATGATTGGAAAAATAGACATTGGTATCTTAACACTTATAAAAGTTGGTAAGACTAGATTTCTTACTTACTATGAAGCATTTTTGCCCAATGTATAGCATATTCATCTTTATCATCATCATCTATTACTTATTTGAAACTTTAAGATGTGAATGTAAGTGAGAAGGTAAGTCAGATATTGTGTTAAATAAGTAACTTAACATACCTTATATACTCCCCCCCACCCCCTGCTCCCACACAGTGCCAACTTCCTAGCATTTAATACTCATAGAAACCCTCACAGGTAAGGGCTACATTTATGAACTTCGTTTCTGAACTTGAACCTGAGGTTCTGTTTTCTTCAGCCAAGATCACTCAGTTCGCTGGTGAGGAAAAAGGCCCGAGTTGTGATCCAAGGCTGTCTGATCAGTGACTCATTAACTTACCCATGTACTCTGATCATCTCCAACATGTTTTCTTCTTTGGATGGGGCTTAAGACGGTTGGTAGATTAAGTACATAGAAAGAAGATGCTCTAATTTTCCACACATACATCTGAAGGGCACTTCAAGAGGGCACTTGACCCCTGTATGTAGCCCTTAAGGAAACTGGTGACTTGAGACCCAGTGACTTATCCTGAATGTCACAGGGATGAATCTTCATGTTTCTTGCATGGATCTGATACAATTAATTCTGGAAAGCACAGATGTGTGAGTCTCTAGGCCCTGGAAGATTAGTTGCTGCATTGAGAAGTGGCTGAGTCTTGCCTTCATCCTCAATTCCAAGCCCATACTGCTTATGAAGTGAAGAAAGGGTGCTAAGCCCAGTAAAGCTGAATGGCAGCATTCTGTGTACATCTCAGGCACCAGTGTAATCTAATGTGTGATAAGTGTGTTTTAAAATGAACTATTATTTCCCCCTATTTACAGAAATAATACATGTTCTTTGTAGCATATCTGTGTCAAAAAGAAGAAAAAAATTACTGGTAATCTCCCCCTCTCCAAATCATCAGTTAATAGTTTCGTATATTTTCTTTGTAGCATATCTGTAGTCAAAAACAAGAAAAAAATTACTGGTAATCTCCCACTCTACAAATAATCAGTTAATAGTTTGGTATTATTACCTATATATATATATATATATATATATATATTTATTTATTGCAAAAGCTTTACACCTCTTACCCCCCACCCTACTTAGCAATAATATTATTGTTCTTACTAGGTCACATAAATATATATTTTATTTAAATCTGAAAATAATTTTCCTCTTATTATAAAAGGCATAAGCAGTCATTGTGAAAAGTATAGGTAATATGACTATAAAGAAGGAAATAAAAATCATTTGAAACTTGACCCCACAGAGATAACTGTTGATATAGACTTCCTGTCATTTAAGACTTTTTTTTTTTTAAAAAAAGCATTTTAATATGTATTTTTCACAGTTTGCAAATGAGTAATGTACTCTAGGTTATAACATAGATGTGTTTTGCCTTTTCTCTTCTAAATACTTTCTAGTGGTTTTCTTTCAAAAACCTTGGATGCTTAGGGAAAGTCTTGAATCCCAATATGTTAAGCTTCAGGCAGTGACAGTGACAGTGACATTGATGGCCTAGAAAAGCTTTGGGTTGAAGATAGTCCTTTTCATCACTCCATCACTTAAGCATCAGACCAAGGTTTGAAACATCATCCTGACTTTTCTCGAGGTTGCAAGAATACCCAGGAGAATTCACTTCTCTTTTCAAAATGAAATAACCACTCCAAAATACCAGGGCACACATGGTGCAAGCAAATACCTTTGGTTGCAGCTATTGTTGGAAGTGTCCCTGACCTTCCAAAATATCAGTGCTGGAAAAGTTCATGTTTTAAAATAATTAATTGTTTTCAAAAAGTTCTATATGTTCGTGGTAAAAAACAAACAGAAAAAAACACCCTCTCGAAATCAGTGCTTTGCATGCTACTAACTCTGACTAGAAATGTTTCAAGTAGAATTCTGATTGGCATGTGGTAAGGTGGGCATTGTGGAACTGATTGCTTTTTATGCTCCCTGAATAGTCCAATACCTGTTGGTGGCCTGTTGTAGGCCAGACATGGATCTTTGTGCTGAGGTGTAAGAATGTAACATTTTGTTATGTTTCAAAGAAAATTCAGTAAGAGACTTAACATCCCCATTGGCAGTGCTGCTCTATTTTGATATTTTGTCCCAAGGACACTCTTGTAATATGCTCTCATAAATAACAGTATAGTTCCTGATTGGGAAACAGTATATTTCCTGATTGAGTCACATAGGTAGATGCATTTGTCAAAATCTATGGAATAGTACATTTCAGATTTGGGCATTTGACTGTGGAAATTTTATCTCTTGGCAAAAAGGAACTGTAAACAAGTATCAGCTTTACTTACTGATAGCTCTGCTGAGGGGAACTGCATTGATGCCTGCAACTTACTTTGAAATGCTTCAAAAAATAAGATGAACTGTGATAGATGGAGAGATTTGGAATAAAGCAAATGTAGTTAAATGTTAGCAGCTAAAGAATTCAAGTGGTGAGTATGTAGATGTTTACTTGTAGTTCAACTTTATTTTAAAATGTGATTGGTAATTTTAATAACAAAATGTTTGTGGGGAAAAACCCTATAACAAGGCTCTATGTGGAAGAGCTAAAGCACAGTCTATAGAATTATTTTTCTTGCTGAAACATTCTGACTCTGCTTCTTACTAGCTGTGTGACTCCAGTTAATTCAGCCTCGGTGAAGTTGTTCAATGTGAGTAATGAATCCATTTAGCACAAATCTTACTCTACAGTAAACACCTGATAAATACTGTGATGATAATTCCACAGTGCAAAAGAAGTGGTGATTATAAATGAATGACCTTTTGCTGAGGGCCCACTATGTGTCTGGCACTCTCGCTTGGTGTCATTTCCAGAGGAATGAGGCCGTCTCATTCTGAATCACGATGTGTGTAGCAACAAACACTAGAGGAGCATGATTGGGCAAACTGAGCATGGCTTCACTAAGTGTGACACAGCCCCTCCCCAGCTCTGTGGCTCCCCTTCAGTGTGGCATCTGCTGTGAACTAGAAGGCTCTTCAGAGGAAAGGTAGCATCTGCTTTGTTAGACTTTGTAGCATTCCCGAATTGACGTTGACTTAATTCATCACAAAAATTGCTCCCTTTGTGTATGGCCAAGGCATTCTGTTTTGAGGTGGTCATGTTTTAGCTTTATGGACAGATACTTTGGAAATTCATCTAGGGTGGCACGATCTCCTTTCGTTCCCACAGTGGAATCATGTTTATGCATTATGACAGCCTGTTCCAAACTCCTGCTGGGAGACAAAGATAAAGGGTCAGGGACCTGGAAAAAGCTGCAGCTGGATTTAGGAGCATCAGCAGTGGGAGATGAAAGGAATAGTTCAGGTAATTCTGTGGATGTGCTGTTTATTTCCAAGTGTCTAATATCATACTCCTGAAAATTAAGGTAAAAAACAGTAAAACAAAAAACCCAAAAACTGCGATGGTGAGGGAGAGTGGGGTAATAGAACAAATGTTGGCTACATTTTGAACAAATGTTGGCTACATTTGAAGGAGGAATAGACTTATTCTGCTAACTTTCCAGCTGCTGTAATGAAATCTGAATCTTGATCTAAATGTCTCCTAATGATTGGGATTCCAGAGGGTATCCTCGTATAGGACTGCTTGGTGGGTGAAACCAAGTGTGAAACAGGATTTGATTTGTCTGCCACGCTAATACCATTGGAGAACTACTTAAAATCTGCCAGAATTTTCTTTTACCACATCTTGATCCCAGCTCTTTTACCACATACCGATGCCGGTGTTTTACTGTGTTTTGGGCTTTACAGTTCCAAACTCAACTCAAAAGACTGTGTTAGCTCTTTTCCCCAAGAAGTAAAATGCACATCAGCTTGTTAATTCTTTACTTTCTTCTATTTTAAATTGGAGGATAATTGCTTTACAGTTTGTTGTAGTCTTTGTTGTTGTCCATCCATGCAAATCAGTCATAATGATATATATATGCTGCTAAGTCGCTTCAGTCATGTGTGTATGTGTGTGTGTGTATAAAATCCCCTCCCTTTTGAGCCATCCACCACATTCCATCCCTCTTTATTGTCTTGTTTGTAATACTTGGCCTGGATCATTATGATATGAATTCTTATTCAAACCAGGCATTTTTTTTCTTTAATGATTCAAGAAGTTCCAGAAGAGACCATCCTAATTTGAATGCTTCAATGATCATCAGAAAGGTTGTTCTGAAGACAGTCTAAGAAAGTAGTTTCTGGCTCTTTGGCTTCTGAGGTCAGGTATAGGTCATGTTAGTGATGAGTACATCAATTCTGAGGAATTTAAGTGCATTAAACCTTTTGGGGCAGTGGTTCTGAGGAAGGTGTGATGGGAGGTGAAATTTACAGTTAGTCCTTATCTTCTGGCTGTTAAACTATTGAAACTGAAGTTAGTTATCTTTAGATATAATTGAACATGCACTTACATAACTTGGAAATAATACAGGGAAAAATCAAAGGAGGAAGGAAGGATGGGGAAGAATAAGGAAGAAGAGGGAAACACAGAAAGGAAGGAAGAAAACCAAAGAAAGCTGACATCGCAGGAAGAAGTAATTATTTCTCAGGTCTCAAAAGTCAGCCAAATATAAACTCCTCCCAGTTTGGGGTAATTGCTTGATTTCATCCTGTAGGATGCAGTCTAAAGTCTTCCCTGTGTTTAACATTCTAACATTCAAGCAATAGATTTATATTTCAGACACAATGAATGGATCAGGACAGGCAATAAAAGAGTAAGACATTGCAATTTAAAACTCAATGCAATTTGAAAGCTACATAACAAATTATGCTGGACCACAGTAGATGTATATATCATGGGAAAGTGGTTCTGAGGTTTTTCATCTCTCTTGGGTGTGGGTCATCCCCTGTTTCTGCTTAACTCCAGAGTGCCATCCAGTACTTGAGCACTTTAAAATGGAAAATATACCCCTACTGAGTTCCTTTTTATAGCAACATCACCAACCCAGTGTTTGGAATTCTATATCTCTGGCATTTAGGATGGTTGCACATTTTAAGTCTGGAATATGTGTTTATTTGCAGGTTAGGAGGGGGTAGACATATACTTAACTCTTGCTATCATTAAATAGCTGCTTAGTTTGAATCTCACTGACCCCTTGGAAGCTTTCACAACCCTCTTTGAAAGTATGCTTGATTGGGGCTTTTTAAAAACCACCATGATAAAATTAGTAGAGATCTTAAAAGCACTTAGGACAAAATAACTAAATTTAACAAAGATAATATATGTGTTTTTTCACTTACATGCTTTTCTTGAATATGGAGAAATAAACTTTAATATGTAGAGTTTTTCTGAAGATCTGAAATAAGAAATTTGAGTGCTGAATCCTTGGCATGCTTGACTGGTTTATTTGAAGCAGTGCTATAGTGGTTTCTAATTTAAATAGGTAATTGCAACAGCCAAGTAAGTATAGCAGCGTAGCCTTTCTTAGCTATTTACCCGTTGGTATCTTCACGCCCTGGCTTTATCTACCTAGAAAACTCAAAGCTCTTCTCTCCATGGTTCTTCTGTTCTGTCTCCTGCCCTGTTTAACTTGACACTGTTTCCCCTTTTCATTGTCCTTAATTCTTGATGTTTATGAAAGCATTCATATTTTTCAGTAATTCTTTGTTTGTATCTCTTTCCTTCAGTAGATTTTAGGTTTCTGAAAGGCAGTGACTATGACTTTTTAAAATCTTTGTATTCCCTTAGGTGCTCAATAGATGTCTTAGAAAGGCAAAACATTTTTCTTTTGCTGTCAGTTTTCTTGCCTGACACTTTAGGAGGTCACGTTGTAAGATTATGAGCCATGTTTCTTGAAGGTGTTTTCTGGAGGCCAGCTCAAATATGGACATCCCTGACTCCACAGAGAAAAACTATACAGGCTCATACAGAAAGGAACATTTAAATATTCAAGACAAACCACTATAAATGACTGACTATATTTATCTCACGTTTTTAAAGTCTCAGTTTTATTTTTTTATGACAGCCCACGATAATTGCAAAAAATTTTCATCAGTACTAAAAGGTACCAATAATACTCCTCCTTACCTCCTTAAGATAACCTTAGTTAATAATTTGATTATTGTCCATTTAGATTTCATTATGACTGTATAACTATTCACAAAAGTGAATATTTATTTTTAAATATTGTTAGCTCAGTTTAAAGCTTATAGTGTCTGTGGACATTTCCCTGTTTTTGCATAAAGATTTACTTAAATCATGTTGTTGTTTAGTCACTAAGTCATGTCTGACTCTTTGCGACTCCATGGACTATAGCCTGCCAAGTTCCTCTGTCCATGGAATTATCCAGGCAAGAAAACTGGAGTGGGTTGCCATTTCCTACTCCAGGCAAGAAAACTGGAGTGGGTTGCCATTTCCTGCTCCAGGGGATCTTCCCAACCCAGAGATCGAACCCACAACTCCTGCTTGGCAGGTGGATTCTTTACCACTGAGCCACCAGGGTCCTAATAAATATATATATAGCATTTGTATTATTTCATCATGTGGATATGTACAATTTGTTTTTCCAATCCCACGTGTTCAAATACTGATGGGCATTTTGGTTGTTTTCACTGTTTCCCTTTTATAGTTACATTGCAGTGAAAATTCTTATTTCTGTAGTCGATTTTCACAGAATTGGGATTGCTCTACCAAAGGGTGTTCTGTGCATATTGGACAGATGGACCTCCTAATTGTCTTAGAACATTCCAGGTTTCTTTACCATCATGAATTTTTCAGAGGCATAGAACAGATGCCCAGTACTATTCCTTGATTTGCATTGGACTCGGGGGTCTGTGAAAAGGATTTTGAATGTATTCTCCAAGTTGAAAATCAGGGCCTGTCTGGAGAAGGGGTCTCAAAAGAGCGGAGCGGCTTAGAAAAGTGCAGGGTTCTTGTGAGATCTCTGTAAGGAAAGGGAATGGCTCCTAGGGCACAGGATTGTCAGGTTTGATTGATCCTGGTCTCCCCTGGAGACTGTGACCTCTGCGACCGAGATTATGCTGAAAAGGAAAAAGCTGTCTCACCAGGGGCTCCACCACTCTGCTTGAGAAGTTCCCCAGAGGGGACCCACCTGTGAAAAGCTGGGGGATCTTTCTTGAGTAGGGGAAATTGGTGGCAGTGTGGCCAGTAGACCATGGGCAGCAGAATGAGAACAGCAAACAAGCAGTGGGGCTGATTCTGGACAGTAGCGCTTGAGACCATCTCTCACCAAGTGGAGAGCCAGATAGAGGAATAGATTTAAATAAGAGAAGATAGTGAACAGACAAAATTTCTCATCATGAAAGTGAAAAATCTCAGAATACTAGTAGTGTTGCTCTGAAAGTGAAGGAAACATTTTTTAATGTGGATGCAGCCAGGCAGTGTATATGTTACATACATTTTAAATGTTATAGTCTTTCCACTTGGCTCTGAAAATAAAACCTTTGTGAGTTTATCTTTCCATATCAATTCTAGGCATTGCCACCTTTTTCTCCCTGTTCATCACTGGTTCAGATCAACAAGAGATACCTTTATATGTATGTATTATCAAGTAGCTTCCAGTTGTCTGCCTCTGAAGCTGGGATATACTCTTGCCCGGGATAGGTTCTCCAAAAACTGTCAAAAATGTTAGTTCTGAACCTGCCAACAGTCATGGTCTTTGCCTTGTGATGCCTTTATTATTAGCTCTGGTGATTTATACTGTGTCAGCTTGGTTAAGGTGGAGCTCTGTCTCGCAGAATCTCCTTCCCTGTATAATTCAGATTAGAATTGGCTAGATATGGGATTGCACAGAATTTGGAATGCAGCTGTTACACTATGATACAGTGATGGGCAGATGTAGACATGCTGGCAAGAGGGTCCAACCTGTCTTTGCTGTTCTCTGCTCCATGTCTAGCAATTTTTCTCAATTGCTGTCCTTGCTGATCAACATGAACACAAACCCACTTGACAACAAGTCCCATACCCTTCTCTATGAATCTTGGATATGCTGTTTTTTCTCTGATTGGCTGGTTGGTGACTCTTGTGATCCTTCAACTTCCACTTTCACATCTTCCCTTTGTCAGTATCTTTTACAAATTCAGCTTTAATTCCTATAATAAATCTCTTATCCATAACTCACGGTGGTTCTGCTTCCCTAATTGAACCTTGACTGAATGTATCTTTGCCTTAAAAGTCAGGGAAAAAATGATTTTTTTGATAGCTAGTTTTCTTTTATCATTTTTTCCTTTCAAATGTACCACAAAACATTGTAGAAATGCTATTGATGTTCATAAATGCTTTTCATCATCTGTGACTATTTCCAGGATATGTTGAAGGTACAAATGTTACACAGGTATTTTTATTACTAGTGTATATCATTAATCCATACTATAATCTACATAGAGATTTCTTCTGGAGATTTCTTTTTCTGAAGAAACTTGTTTGTTCTGAAAGATTGTTTTTTTTCCACAAGTGGTTTCAGTTGCAGAAGGTTTGTTTAATGTCCTGTGGTTTCAGTCTTAGAGTATTAGACTTTTTTTTTTTGGCTTAAATAAGGTGCTTAAATAAGGTCATGTTAATTTTGCCATCAGTGACAGGAAGTTCTATCCTTAACCTTTCTTTTAGAAACATATCTTTTAATCTAGTAGGCAAAATGAAAGATTGGTTTATAAGTGTTAAGGGATAGAAAAGGTAAGATAACAACTGAATAGAGCCTTTCTGGAGGTAATTTTTATCTACCTTTGAAATTTTTATCACAAATGGAGTATGTATTAATGGTTGTGAAAACAATAGCACCAGTGACAAGGTCAGAAGAATAGGCTAATTTATCATGATAGATTTTAATGAAGCCTATAATGTAGTATTATATATACAGTATTTTTAAGAGTATGGCAGTTTGAAAAAAAAAACAATGATTTATCAAACTAATTTAGGGATTGTTCGTGTGTGTATATGTGTGTGTGTGTGTGTGTGCTCAGTTGTTTCTGGATCTTTGCAACTCCATGGACTGTAGCCCGCCAGGCTCCTCGCTCCATGGACTTCTCCAAGCAAGAATACAGGAGTGGGTAGCTGTTTTCCCCTCCAGGAGATCTTCCAGACTTGGGGATCATACCTGTGTCTCTTGCATCTCCAGTCGGATTCTTTTACCACTGTGCCACCTGGGAAGCCCAGTTTTATAGGAATTCAAATTAAAATGATTCCCTTGAAAGTAAAACTGTTTTGTGTTAAGATAATATTATCATCTCCTTTATAATCAATAAACTGTTCAAGTGAGCATTATCATGCCTCCACAGTGTCCAAATGAAGGAATTATTTTAGATAATGTGAAGTTAATTGACTATCATATTCAATGGGAAATTAAGATTTAGAACTTACATAAAAAAGCCTTATCAGTGAAGAATGTTTTAATGTAAAATAATCTCCCCCTGGAAAACTTCCTGTTTGTATCATAAAATCCCTGTACTGGAGAGTCTTATTTTCATCTTTTGCTTCTATTTGTAAATCACTGCTGTAAGTACATGTAATTTAAGTCTTTGATGTAACTTAAGCTAAGTAGCATACTGATACAGAGTCAAGTATCTCCAATTCTGTTTCAGTCTAGGTATGTGACCAATGGTGAAATGACTTACTCCGACATCTCATATGTTTAAAATTCTCTATCCCAGTGTTTGTGAGCCCTTGTCAGAGTTATTGAAAGTTGAAATAGTTGTTCTGTCTCAGAATCAGTGTTCTTCACAGCGAGTGACCTAGTCACAATCAAAGGAAATAGGTAAGTCAGTCTGTAGGAGATATTACAGTAATGATTGAAGATGGGTAATTCACCATCTTCAGGTTCAGGTTCTGGAGTTGTAACGAAAACTGGGATGTTAGGTCATTTCTTTTGGGAAATTCCACTTGAGTCTCCATTATCACCCTATAATTGTATGTTCTTTATTAAGATTCATCTTTTCATAGTATTTTTCAGCTCTTCTCTTGCCTCCCTCTCCCCTTTCTCCACGCCTTCCATTTGTAAATCTGAAATACATTTACTTTCTTCTGTTAAGAATTCTATCAGACCTCGTGAAAGGTGATCACTAGGCTCAAATTACACAATGCAGGTGTGCTGAAAACTAAATATTCCAATATTGCTTGTCAGTGAATCATGGAAATCATAGTTCCCCCCAAAGCTCCAGTGTTATTGACTCAAAATAGATGATCATGGCGGTAGTCATCTCGCTGTAGTATTGGCATGTAGAATAATACATTTTGTGTTTAGAAAGTATTATATTTTGAAAGAACAATGCTGAATAAAACCAGTTCAGTAATACAGATATTTGGTTCAATACCAAACTGTTTAAATAAGGACAGCTGAAAATAGCGTACTCTTACTGATATTCTTTGGAAGAAAAGTTATGACCAACCTAGATAGCGTATTGAAAAGCAGAGACATTACTTTGCCAACAAAGGTCCATCTAGTCAAGGCTATGGTTTTTCCTGTGGTCATGTATGGATGTGAGAGTTGGACTGTGAAGAAAACTGAGCGCCGAAGAATTGATGCTTTTGAACTGTGGTGTTGGAGAAGACTCTTGAGAGTCCCTTGGACCGCAAGGAGATCCAACCAGTCCATTCTAAAGGAGATCAGCCCTGGGTGTTCTTTGGAAGGAATGATGCTGAAGCTGAAACTCCAGTACTTTGGCCACCTCATGTGAAGAGTTGACTCATTGGAAAAGACTCTGATGCTGGGAGGGATTGGGGGCAGGAGGAAAAGGGGACAACAGAGGATGAGATGGCTGGATGGCATCACTGACTCGATGGACGTGAGTTTGAGTGAACTCTGGGAGATGGTGAGGAACAGGGAGGCCTGGCGTGCTGCGATTCATGGGGTTGCTAAGAGTCGGAAACGACTGAGCGACTGAACTGAACTGAACTGATATTCTTGGCTAACATTTCAGACGTTTGCTGTGGCCCATTTGTGTTCTGGTTCTGAAGTATATTTTGTAAACATTATTTTGCATTAATATATTTTCAGAATCCCATCCCTGAAAAACAAAGTGAACTAGTTCTACAAAGCTTTTCTAATTAAAATGTTTCTTATTTATTCTATTTAGGCTTTGTTGTTGCTGTTCAGTCACTCAATAGTGTCCCACTCTTTGTGACCCCATGGACTGCAGCATGCCAGGCTTCTCTGTCCTTCACTATCTCCTGAAGTTTGCTCAGACTCATGTCCATGGAGTTGATGATGCCATCCAAATATCTCATCCTTCGTTGCCTCCTTCACCTCCTGCCCTCAATCTTTGTCAGTGTCAGGGTCTTTTCTAATGAGTCAGCTCTTCGCATCACATGGCCAAAATATTGGCATTTCAGCTTCAACATCAGCCCTTCCAATGAATATTCAGGACTGATTTCCTTTAGGATGGACTGGTTGGATCTTCTTGCAGTCCAAGGGACTCTCAAGAGTCTTCTCCAACATCACAGTTCAAAAGCATCAATTCTTCGGCGCTCAGCTTTCTTTACAGTCCAACTCTCTCATCCATATATAACCACTGGAAAAACCACAACCTTGACTAGATGGACCTTTGTTGGCAAAGTAATGTCTCTGCTTTTTAATATGCTGTCTAGGCTGATCATAACTTCCCTTCCAAGGAGTAAGCGTCTTTTAGTTTCATGGCAGCAGTCAGCATCTGCAGTGATTTTGGAGCCCCAAAAAATAAAGTCAGCCACTGTTTCCACTGTTTCCCCATCCATCTGCCATGAAGTGATGGGACTGGATCTTAGTTTTCTGAATGTTGAGCTTTAAGCCAACTTTTTCACTCTCCTCTTTCACTTTCATCAAGAGGCTCTTTAGTTCTTCACTTTCTGCCATAACGATGATGTCATCTGCATATCTGAGGTTATTGATATTTCTCCCGGCAATCTGGATTCCAGCCTGTGCTTCCTCTAGCCCAGTGTTTCTCATTATGTACTCTGCATAGAAGTTAAATAATCAGGGTTACAATATATAGCCTTGATGTACTCCTTTTCCTATTTGGAACCAGTCTGTTGTTCCATGTCCAGTTCTAACTGTTGCTTCCTGACCTGCATACAGGTTAAGTTTATCAAATATGTCTCTTATAGTTCTCCTAAAATACATATATATATATATATATATATATGAATTATAGTAAACCAGTTTCCATCAAACCCAGTAGAAACCTTGCCCTAAGCACTGTTCATTATTAGAAACTCACCAGGAAAGAAACAGAATAAAGTAGATGTATTGCATATTTAGGCTACTTTATGTAAGAGTATCATTTAAGAGTCGGGAATTCGGAGTTAAATGGCACCCCACTCCAGTACTTTTGCCTAGAAAATCCCGTGGACTAAGGAGCCTGGTAGGCTGCAGTCCATGGGGTCGCTAGAGTCAGACACGGCTGAGCGACTTCACTTTCACTTTTCACTTTCATGCATTGGAGAAGGAAATGGCAACCCACTCCAGTGTTCTTGCCTGGAGAATCCCAGGGATGGGAATCCTAGTGGGCTGCCGTCTGTGGGGTCACACAGAGTCCGACACGACTGAATCGACTTAGCAGCAGCAGCAGACTTCAGTTTTACCAGTAATATGGTTATTAATGTATAGATGCAATCCATATCTGGACAAAATCTATTGGAGGAGAGTTTTACCCACCTCTGTCTCTTTTTAGCTTTATATCCTATAATACAGTTAGATCATCTTGTGTATTCATGCAAAAATTGGATTTCCTCATTGAGATATCATTTATTTATTTGTTTATTTCTGGTTGTGCTGGGTCTTTGTTGCTACATGCAGGCGGTCTCGAGTTGCAGTGAGTAGGGACTACTCTTTCTTTGTAGCTTGTGGGCTTCAGTAGTTGTGCTACATGGGCTTAGTTGCTCTGTGGCATGTGGAATCAAACCCATGTGCCCTGCATTTGCAAGTGGATTCTTAACCACTGGACCACCAGGAAAGTCCCTGGAATATTCTTTGGTAATTCTCTTTGGAAACAGTGAGGTAATGTTAAAAAAAAAAGGAAATTTGTATGAGTTTTTGGAGAAGTTAGATTTTTAAATAAAATGGAAACAGTGACATTAAGTATGAAACCACTTGGTAAATACTAAATGAAAAAGCCAGTTACTGTTCGGTAGAATCTAGTATCTTAATTTTCAACAGTTTGAGTAAATAATCACATGAATTAAATTACTTTATGTGAGTTTCCCGCAAGACAAGACAAACTTATTTTACTTCAGTTAGTGACATACTCGGAGAAGGCAATGGCACCCCACTCCAGTACTCTTGCCTGGAAAATCCCATGGACGGAGGAGCCTGGTGGGCTGCCGTCTCTGGGGTCGCACAGAGTCGGACACGACTGAAGCGACTTAGCAGCAGCAGCAGCAACAGTGACATACTATACTGCTTTTGGAGAAGGAAATGGCAACCCACTCCAGTATTCTTGCCTGGAGAATCCCAGGGACAGAGGAGCCTAGTGGGCTGCTGTCTATGGGGTCACACAGAGTTGGACACAACTGAAGTGACTTAGCAGCATACTGCTTTAGTAGCATTTGAGAACTAACCAGAAGAGGTGATTGTAATGAACTTATTTTTAGCCTGCGATATAAATTGCAGAAGATATACCTAGATTTGACAGTCTTTTTCTTTCCTTCTTTCTCCATGCCCCAGTATGTGTCTTCACAGTCTCCAAAGTGATTGCTTGGTCTACCAGCTAGGTGGCATGAAGTCCTTTGATAAGTGATCAATAATGATATGAACAATTGACAACACTTTTATTGAGCTTACAACTGTTTCTCTGTCCTGATGGTTAGTGCCTAAAACTTAACTAATCAAGCCCATGTAATGTCAGTTAACATTGCCCATTTAGGTAGTCTGCATGGCTTTGAAGTTTTGTTGCTGGAAAGCTTGGAGAGGAAAGCATCTCTTTTTTCAGATTCATGAGGTTATAAAAAATGATAGTGGCAATGGAATGCTGGCTATTTTTAAAGAATTTGAAGAAAACGCAGTTAAAAATTGAGTAAACAGCAGAAGTGTTTTTTTCCACTTAATATCTTCAAAGGGAAATGGGAAATTTCCTTCTGAATTCCGCTTTTGCTGAATTGCTGAAAATAATTATGATACTATAATAGCTATAATATTTTGACTCTTTGTTTTAAATGTGCCAGACTTTGAGATGAGTGCTTTACCTACTTTCTTCATTTATTTTCACATCATTCTAACACTGTAAATTGTTATGACTATTTTATAGTTGGATATGTTACTTTTACCTTTCTGAATCTCATTCTCTTCTCAGTAAAGGAATAGGTAGAGTTGGAGATTTTAACTAAGTCTGTTTTACACCAAAGTTCTTATCTTACCACTGCTCCTACATGCAGTAGCCTAAATGCAAAATAAATTCGTTTTACTTGGTTTCATTCCTAGTAAGGATTTGATAATGAGCAGTAACAATAACTTGGCTTCTACTCAATTTGATGGGAACCAGTTTATTCTAAGACATTGTTTGACTGATGTTGTGATGGTTCATATTCAGGGCAGAAACTATTGTCAGTGGTTATAGAAGGCAGCAAAGAAGGAGCTGTGTTTGCTTCTGAGAGAACGTGAACCTTGATTTTTTGAATGTGAGCAAAAAAATGGAGATCAGCCAATAAGATTATGAACCTTAACGATCTGATTACATCAGCTAGAGTGACTGTTTTACCCAGTGCCTTCATAGTGTCAAATCATTTCATAGCTCTCCCATTTCCTTCTTGAAAATACCTATGGCTCCTTCTCTTTGAACCTTTGCCTGCTTGCCTATGAGTAGTAGTAACAATGGTAGTACTGATTAAAATAGCCAACATTTACAGACCTTGCATGAATGGTGGCAGATTCCATTACTTTTTACCATTTCTGCTTGAATGAAAATAATCATTTTGGTTCTTCACGATATATAAAGATAGTAAAATGAATTAATTGATCATGATGATATAGTCACATATATTTTTTTTGATGTGGTTTATTTTTTATTTTTTTTAATTTAATTTTATTTTTAAACTTTACAATATTGTATTAGTTTTGCCAAATATCAAAATGAATCTGCCACAGGTATACCCGTGTTCCACATATATTTTCTAATTTAATTCTTGAAACAACGCTGAGTGTTGTTTCATAATTGAGTAAACAGAGTCTTAAAGACATTAAGTAACTTTCCCGTTGTCACACAACTGGGCAAAGGATGAAGCCTTGATTAAAACCTGGGTCTGCAATTTTAAACCTGTTGTGCCAAACCAGAAAACTGTTAGAGCCATATCGGAGATTGTCTGATTTCAGTCTCTAATTTTAGATAAAACTGAGTCATATACAGGGAATGATAATTGTGGCTGGAGGGTGTGTACTATTTGGTTTATTAAACACATTTAATTTGTGGGTTGCCCTTTTTTTTTTTTTTCATTTTGTTGATTGGATAGGGGAGTATTCCTGTTGGCTGATGGTCCTTTCTCTATCACTGGGCTTCCTCACACACCCAGTTTTCCCACCAGGCCCATAAACATGTTTGAGTTTATGACTGGTCTCAAATGTCAGGAGTGGACCATTCACTCTTTCCTTGAGTGTTTTGACAAAGAGAGAGTCCACAGCCACTTTGCTCCGGGATATTCTGTTACCCTGCCAACACTGATAAAATACTGCTTTCTTTTAGTTTTAATCCATTTCTTCCTCCCTTACCCAACCTTACTGATAAATAGAACAACTGGTCAGAAAACTGTTGGTTTCTAAGAAAACAGCTATTAAATCCTCCGTTTCCAACTTTTTTTTAAAACTTTCCTCCAAGTAAACCAGTCTTCCCTTTGACATCTCAGATGGCTGACAGGTAGTTAGCTCCTCTGACTGGCAGATTGGTGTCTCTGTCACATGGGAGTGTCATTACACAGTAGAATTAATACTTCCAGCCTGGATTTATTTAGCATCTTCTGACACTTAGAAGAACAAGGGAACACATGCCTTGTTCTCCCTTGGGATAGTTGAGAATTAGATTAAACTGGCAGGAAATATTTGAACTGGCAGGAAATATTTGAATGTCCTCAGTAAACAGACTCTGTATTTAGGTGTATCGATGTTTTTTGAAGTTCTTCATTGCCTTCATTTTCCAAGTTGTTTTGAGAGAGCATTTGCCAGTCACTTTTGGAAGTTATGTCATTACCACTTGCTGGTTGCTAAAAAAAAAAGAATTTTAAATCAGCTACTAACTCTGGATTTTCTTTGGCAGATGCAAAAGAAATTGTTTTAAAAGCCCAGATCTTAGCTGGCGGAAGAGGAAAAGGTGTCTTCAGTAGCGGTTTGAAAGGAGGCGTTCATTTAACAAAAGAGTAAGCGTGGAGGTTTTAATTCCTTATCTTTGGACAAAGCAGTTATGGAAGATGCTGCTCATGATGGAAAGGAGCACTGAGAAAGGGAGTAGGAGCAGAAGGTCACAAATAAATGACGTAGACAACAGGTAGAGAGCTCTGCAGTGTCCCAGTTTTCCTTTTCCTGTAAAAGGATTTTTGTTCACTAATTGGTGAAAACTTGACACCCCTTCTGTTCTAGACAGTCAGTGAAAACACTTTCCTCTCCTCTCCTGTCACATACCTTTCAGTGGTTTACTTTGATCCTTCCCCTTCCCTTTATCCCCATCTTTGGGCATTACTTCCCAAGTTGCCCACTATCTTACCTGTGCATTTCAGCATTGTCTCTCTACTATGACTGTAACTTATTTGGGAGGAGGGGAGAACAAACAAGCAAACTTGTTCTCATTTCCCTCCCCTCCTCTTCCTTCCTTCTACTTCCACTCATTCATTGATATGTACTTTGCAACCAGGGAGCGTCTGCTACACTGCTAAGCACCTGGTATGTAAACAGAAAGTACCATGCATTCTGTGAAGGTGGAAGTTGGGCCCAAGGCAGGGTGGATGTGGGGGTATAGTATGGACTGTGTCTTAAAATTGTTTTCAGTATAAACACTGACTTTCTTTTCTTTCTTCTCTCTCTTTTTTTCTCCTCTCTCTTAGCCCTAAAGTTGTGGGACAGCTGGCTAAACAGATGATTGGATATAATCTAGCAACAAAACAAACTCCAAAAGAAGGTGTGAAAGTTAAAAAGGTAATGTGAATGCTTTTGTCCATCTTCTGTGTATGTGTTAAAAAAAAAAAAATCATACTTCAGTTTTGACAGAATCTAATGAAGCAGTACACTTTGTCTGTGTCATTTTTTTTTTAACCTCACATAGTTTTTGGTGTAGTATGACTTTGAGGAGAGAGAAAAAAAGGATTCTAAATTAGTAGCTGTTTCTTATCATCAGGATTTGGTAACAGTGGGTAATGATTGAAATAATAATTTTTTCTTTTAGAACACAGACACATTTTGTTTAAAGTCAAAAAGAACTTAACATGACAGTTCCTAGAATCAGTGAGGGACATTCTTTGCTTCCTCACAGCCCCACCCTCATCCAGTGTATCAGAATTCCTGTGCTTATTTTGGTGGTTTTTCTGTGTTCCCCTATAACTTATTTTGAGGTTATTACCATTTTGACTCACTGTTATTACTGGGAGTATGTCATATTAGTGGGATCTTTTGGGACACCCAAGTGTGTACAGGGCACATACTTGTACACACACACAGAAAATAAAGTCTAAAGCAAAGTGGCCCACCTCAGCCATGAAACTGTGACTGGTAGATCTGAGACAGAGCCTAACTTGCCCTCCTGTTAGTCTGTTTAGCTTTGTTGAACTCCTCATTATGTATCGAGGCACCAGAACTGACTGCCTGATTTGCAGGATCCAGTGCAAAATGAAAATGTGAGATTCTTGTTCATATTTCAAGTTGGCTGCAGCAGAACATCAAATCAGAGACCAAGAATAGGACCCTCTGGCATGCAGGCCTGGATGACTGCACAGGTCACTCACTCTAGGCCTGGGAGCTACAGATGACTAGAAGGCCCCATCATGACATTGTAACAGCAGATTAGGGCCCAGCATTTTGGGGAGGCAACTGTCTGCTCCACAGACACAGAATCACATATGGATTATCACATGATAATCTCTTCCAGAGTCTCATTCTTCAGGCAGCTGAGGCAGTGTATTCCGTTTTTACACTTCAGAGGGAGTTGTCTGGAAAATTTTTGATATGATGGCCCCCAGAAATCACCAGCTTGGTCTTCTTAGCATACTTAGCTTACCAAGCACACTGCCTTGGTCCTGAAAAAGACACTGAGCTGGAGGGAGACGGGGATACTGGTGGGTCATTAGCCCCTTCCCTCTAAGAACACAGAGTCTTTCTGAAGGTTGAGGAAGTGCACAGACAAAACTGGCTCTGGTTATTTCCCTTTCCCAGTGCCTTGCAGCTAGATACAAGAACTGTTTACATCTTACAGTGGTTTTGAAGAATTATTTTTGTTCAGCTCAGCATCATACTTTTATTTTCCCCTTTAAACTGGTTATGAGCCTCTACCTATATAACTTGTTCAGAATTTGTTTATAGGGGATATTATTAGTGGTTTTGTTTGTAGGAATTTATTGTTTTTTATGGACACATGGAGTTTGAGATTAGAGTTTGTGATACCTTTAAAAAGCATATAAAATACACACAAGAAGATTCACACACACACACTATATATATATATATATATATATATATATATATATATGAATAAAATTAGTTCATAGATAGGTTCCTGAAATCCTGGGGATAAGTGCATTCTTGTAAATAGAATTATTGCCAAGAAATGACCAGAGTGGTATAGTTTTAAGTATTTTTTTCCCCTGATTGCAAAAATTATTAACATGAGAAAAATTCCAATAGTACAGAAATATAAAAATTAGAGAATAAAATTTTCTTCTATTCTCACCTTCTAGAAATAATTGTTAAATATGGTTTCTGTCCTTTTCCCATGTAAAATACGTATTACCACATACTTGAAATAGTAACATTATATATACTTTAAGGAACCTGCATTTTTTTTAACTTTTTAAAAAACATTTTTATTGAGGTATAATTTGCATTCCATAAAATTAACTCATTTAAAATGTACAACTTCAGTAGTTTTAATAAATTTATGGAGTTGACAGCTATTACCACAATCAAATTTTTGAGTGTTTCCATCGACCAACCCCAAAATCTCCCATCCATTTGCAGACAATTCCTATGCCTACTTCCAGCCTGGGGAAACACTAATCCAGTGTGTCTATATTGATTTTCTCTTTAATATGATATAATTCATATACCATAGAATTCATTCATTTAAAATGTGCAATTAAACAGTTTTTAGTATATTCTTGGGTTATGCAACCATCACCACTATCCAATACCAGAACACTTTCATCACCCTGAAAAAGAAACCCATACCCATTGGAAGTCATTCTCCATTGTCTTTCCACCCCTTGGAAACTATGAAGCTATTTCCTATATTCATAGATTTGCCTATTCTGGATATTTCATATCAATGGAATGTTTCAAGCCTTTTTGTCTGGCTACCTTCACTTAGCATATTTTCAAGGTTCATCCATGTTGTAGCATATATCAGTACTTCATACATTTTTATGGTTGAATAATACAGCTTTGTATGACTATAACACATTTGGTTTATTCATTCATCAGTTGATGAACAATTAATTGTATTGTTACCACTTTTGAGCAAGCATGAACTTTTGTGTATGCATTTTTGTGTGAACATTCATTTGTGTTTTCATTCTTCCTGAGTAGAGCTTTGGGGGTGAAGTTCCTGGGTTAAACGGTAATTCTATGCTTAAGTTTTCCTGGAACCATCAAAATGTCTTCCAAAGTTACTGTGCCATTTTACATTCTGACCAGCAGTGTAGGTTTAGTCTCTCAGTTGTGTCCAGCTCTTGCGACATCGTGAACTAAGCCCAACAGGCTCCTCTGTCTGTGGGATTTCCCAGGCAAGAATATTGGAGTGGGTTGCCATTTCCTTCTCCATGCATTTGTAATTTATAGAATCTTGGACATCAATCAGAAGTCCCCAGATGATAGACACTTTAGGTCTTAGTTTGTTTAAGAAGCTATTTAAGCACATTACATACATCTGTTCACGTTGGGGTTTTTTTTCCTAAATCTGTGTTTGTAGTGTTTTCCTTGGGATAGTAATAGGGGACGTGAGGCAGTGCTACTACACACATGCTCCATGGCTCACTATTAGTAATGGTTCCTGTTCCGCAGAGAGTAACTGAGTACCCTGTTAATCTTATCTAATTGTTGTTCTGTTACAAATAGTTTGTGTACCGGCTCTCATCCACATACTGTAGTCTGAATAGCATGATATATAAAAAATGAAACCAAATGAACAGACAGTAAGAAACATGAAAAACAGATTCATTGTTCAAGAGTAAAGTACATTAAAAAGATTCTCCATACTGAAAGACTCCACGGAAAGGCTGTGTTGATACGGTTTCTATCCATCACAGATAAAGATGGTTGAAATGTGTGTAACTGAGCTTCTCATGACATGAGAGTTCACAGAGTCCATTTAAGTTCTCTCTGTCACAATTCCTAAAGGATTTCAACATCCTGGGTCATATAAAAGGCATCTCAATGTCAGAAAATTTGTTTGTATATAAAAGTCCATGAATTATCTATTGAAAATCATCATTTTCTTGGGAATGTTTTCTTAAAGAGTGATGGGCTATTTCTACCAAGGAAGAGCTGTTTGAGACAGCAGCTGGTCTTTACAAATAGAAATTTGATAGAATACAGAGCACATCTGTCAACACTTGAGAAAATTAAGAATAGGACACTTGAATGACACTTATCCTAAAACTTATAACACTGTGTTTTTGTTACAGTAACTACTGAAAGTTGTTAAATCTGGTTCACTAGAATAGCTGTGTATTAGAAAGTGAGCTTGAAATAAAAATTGCTCTATGAAAATCCTAACACCATGTGCCAAGAAATATTTCTTACAAACTCATGAGCTACCATTTATGATAGAAAAATCACTATGAAGCCCCTTCTAAGGTACTCTATTTTTAACCAGTCATAAATTCTATAGAGGTGTGAAAAGGAGGAGTTAATTGTATTCATTACATTATAGCTTTCTAGGTCATCATATATTTATCCCACTTCATGTGACTTAAAACTTAGTGCTTTTGTGGCTTCTAGGGAGCTAAACTCTATTATTATTTAATCAATATCATTTTTGGTGAAACATATTACTGAATTCCTTTTTAGGAAAAGCAGTGTATGTGATTTTATTATTTTTACTTCTAGTGCTGATTCTTTATAGATGTTCTTATTTTCTTTTAAAAAGCATCCAAGACATTTTTTACTATTTTTGTTGGTAGTGTAAGTTGGTCTAGCATCTCTCTCCAAGGAAATTTGATGTACTTATCAAAATTTTAAATATGAAGAATCTATTGTAAAACCTAGCCATTTTATCTTTATATCCCTTGACCAGGGGGATACTAAAACAATGGAGCAAAGCTACACATACAGAAAGAATCACTGAGGTAGCATTTTTAGAAACACAAGTCTACATAAATGTCTGTCAGCCAGGACAAGATCAAATAAATATTGACATATAAGTATTATGTAGTCACAATGAAGAGAGAAGACCTTGTACAATCTAAGTTATAGTATTAAGATAGCAAACAAGAAGGAAGAAAAGCATTCAAGCATGCGTAATATTTATCCATGTGCAAGATGATTCCATGTTGGTAATGCATAGGGAAGAGGTAAAAATTAGTAGTGGATTTTCCTGGCAGGGCTGCTTTGTGCCTTTGTTAAGGTTGTGCAGAGTAAAAAGGACCTGGCTGGAGCATGCGTGGAGAAGGAAACCCATCTGTCCAGTTTCCCTCCTGCCCAGTCATGGCCCTGGAATGTGACTACATCCTCATAGAGAAAGGGATGTTTTTTTTTCTGATCATCACAAAGGTTCTGCTGGGGCCCAAGGGGTATGTATGTGCAAGAGGGGACTGCTTTCACTGTCCCCTCTATATACTTTTAGTATCGTCAGCATTTATTTTCGAACAAGCAAATATTATGTTTGTAATTTAAGAGAAAGTATAAATTGAAATAAAAATACAGTGATCCAAGAGACAGAAGTATCCAAACATAGGAAGCATCAGACACACCATAAAAAGAACCCTTCTTTGGCAAGCAAACTTGGTTTCCCACCAGTGCAATCTGAGAAGAATCAGTGTAGTAATATATATGTACTGCTAATGCCTCAAATTAAAACAACATCTGCTTCCCTGGAGTTTTTCTCAAGTGTCAGGGTTTCTGAAGAAGAAAAGGAAGATTAAAGTGGGAAGGTTCCTTGAGGCAAACTGAATACCTGTCACTTGAAAAGTTAACAGGATCAATTAAGGAGGTGAAAATGGGCACTGTGCACCATGAGAGCAGAACTCTCAAATCTCCCTGGGTTTAAAGAGCCTGAAAATAAAGCTGTTTGATTTGTGTAGCAAGTTTGTATAGATTTCCAAGTGGAAATCAGCTCGATGCTGACTTAATTGACTTTCCTGCTAATGTGGTAGGTGATGGTTGCTGAAGCCCTGGACATTTCCAGGGAAACCTACTTGGCCATTCTGATGGACCGGTCCTGCAATGGCCCTGTGCTGGTGGGCAGCCCTCAGGGGGGCGTTGACATTGAAGAGGTGGCAGCTTCGAATCCAGAACTTATTTTTAAGGTATGTTTAGATTCCTGACTATGTTCTGTTTATTGTTTCTGTACATGCTGTTAAAGACTGAATGTGAGCCTGATTTCTGAGCCTGGTGTACTGTTTCTGGGATTTAAGGCATGAAGATATTGAGTCCTTTTTCATACTGGATGTCCAGTAAGAAAAGGTTGGGTAGATCAAAATACGTGCTTTTCAAGATCTTTTCTGTGCCCTTCTTTTCCCTTCATTCTTTCCTCCTTCTAGCCTTTTCTTCCTCTCTAGTTTCTTTCCATCCAACTTGCCACAAGAATTAACCAATGGCAGAGGAATGTGAAATTTCCATTTCCTTTTGGTTAACTCTACCTCATTTATAAATATGACCCAGAAATTGTCTCCTAGAAATCAGATGTGAACTAGAAACTGCCTTGATGTCTTTCAGTACTGGTAATAAAGCGACTTAGCACAGTGCAAAGTAGAATTTTTCTAAGGCCCAGATTCTGTTTGTTTATCCTTTAAATCTTGTGTGTGTTGTTTGTTCTTGTTGTTGGGGTTGTCCTTTTTTTTTTTTAAAGATGTTAAGATTAGTTTCTAGTCAAAGAGACCTGGGGTCAAATCCTAACTAGCCAATAAGTTTCTCAGTTTTTTGAATCAGTAAATGAAAATGGGAATATTCCCTCCCTATAGAATTGTGAAGATTAAATTAGATAATATATGCAAAGTGCTTCTCAACCTACCTCAGCTATAAGAAGAAAATCCTAAGGTCTTTGGAACTATAACCCTAGCTTTTAATTCCGAGTTCTTAGTGTCAAAAAAATCATACAAAAAATTTCTAGTAAAAACCTTTATTATTTCTTTTAGAAACTGATTTTTTTTCCTTCTAAAAAGAGAGAATTTTATTTCTTGAAACTCTTCATTTATAAGGTAATAATACTTTGAAGATTGGTTTTAAAATATTTTCACCAGTGTTGCATATTTAAGTTAACTATTTTGGAAGTTAAATTGAGACTATACTTGCCGGCTTACCAATAACACCTACTTTTTTTTTTTTTTTTTTTTTGAAACTAACATTTTTAAAACAAGTCATTACATTTGTTAAGAGAGTACATGAAATAATATATCTAAACAACACTCACTATCGTGGAGGGAATAGCCCTTTGTAGAGCTTAGGTATTATTAAAAATTACCATCATCAACAGAGTATTTAAATCACAAGGTAATATTTAACCTATATAAGACAAACTCTGAACTTAACAGCAATATTAGGCAGGAAAAACTTATTTTGGAAGCCTTCCAAAAACATGTCATAAAAATTAACTGACTAAATATTCGTCACTGCCATCTGTATAGTAATTAAAAGTGAAAACTGGCATCCGATCATCTTGTCAGCATGCCACCCTGAAGAATTATATAGTTTTGAAAAGGCTGTTTTATAGATGGTGTGCTAATTAAAATATACCCCATAGGCAGCTGTGGTGGCCCAACTCAGAGATCTCTGGAAAGGTGCCACGCTTTTAATTACTCATTTGCACATAAATACTAAGCATTTTCTTTTGAGGTTGTAAATCTTTTCATTTGATAGTCTGAATTTTGTTCATCTGATTCATTTTTACTAGGAGCAAATTGACATTATTGAAGGGATAAAGGACAGCCAAGCTCAGCGGATGGCGGAAAATCTAGGCTTCCTTGGGCCTTTGAAAAACCAGGTACTTGAGCAGTTGGAGGTTGGTTTGTCTAACATGTTCCAGAAAAGATTTGGGAACTTTGGCTAACTGTGTCTAATGTTTGTGATTATCAGGAAATAAGGCGATTTATTGTTATTCTCTTTTTTTCCTGCAGTTGTTTATGGTGAAAAAATACTTCCCTGGTGTTGCAAAGAGAATGTTTATGACACATGTGTTTATATACATATATACATACATATATATATATATATATATATAGGTGTGTACATGTGTAATAAGAATGTGTTGCCTGCAGACACATACAGCTTGTTATGTATGTTAGTTTGTTTTTTCTATAGCAGTGCATCTCCAGTACATCAATTATAAGATGTGATATACTGGTTAGAATCACAGGCTGTAGAGTTAGGCAAACTGAGTTTGAATCCTGTACTGCTACCCAGTTCATGTGTGATTCAGACCATCTGAACATCACTTTCATAGTCTGTAAAATGGGGGTGATGAAATCCTAACTAAGAGGGTTTTTATGAGGATTGAGTAACCTGATGTGTGAAAATGCATATTCAGTACTCCAGAAAGGTCACTTCTTATTATTAATAATAATATACATTACCTAATTAGTTGCTGTTCTTTTCTAGCTAATGGGCATTTGAGAGGAATACTAATTACACAGAGGTGATACTTGACTGAAAACAGCTTGAATTATGCCAATTTAGTAATTGTATCCCTTGGTTTCAAAGATAGGCAAATTGTTCTCTGAGCTATTAAGGGAGAGAGTCTGTCTTGAGCATCACAGTCCTGCACTGCCCTTGGTCCTGCCAATGGAGCCTGATTTTATGTCCATGCAGGCATGCTTGCTTGTCTCATAATTAAATCAGAAAAACCTCCTGGCTGTTGTTTTCCTCCTCTGTTACTAAGAGAAGCCACCTTAATAACCCTTCATTGTGTGTCTGTGTTTGTGTGCTGTCCTGGGGCTCTGGGATTCTTGTAGTTTCCCTTAATTTAGTTGGGCAGCATACCTCCAGTAAAACAGTCAATTGCACACTCTTTATTTTCTGTCTTTACCTTTTCTTTTGATTGAGTCTAACTTTAAAAGCTTAAGGGTAACACGAAGGCAAGTTATGGAAAGGTGAAGCACAATAAGACTTTAAAATATATTTGTTTAAATTAAGAGAGGACGGCACTTATTTGAAGATTGGAGGAAAACCTCCAGTGGAAAGCAGAAGGTTCAACACAGTAGTGGGAAATAGGATCATCTGGGACTAAGCCCCAGGAGGAGATAGAGCCAGGATTCAGCAGACAGTTAGAGGAATTAGTCGTCATTTCGAGACTGGTGAAGAAATGCCAGGTTAGTGACCTGCTGAAAGAGAGATACTGGAGGATTCATGGGTAAGGGCTGGTTTCATGGTTTCACTTTCTGAGAATGAGGCCATGAAGTATATTAGCTACAGACTATATTAACTGATCATTTGACATTTATTAAGTAACTTCTTATGTATTGGTGGTGGTCACAGAGAGCTATAGTCACTGTGTTCTAACCATACCATCCTACACTCAGCTCCAGAATATGCCCTGTAACTTTGTTTATATCCTCTGTCCCTTGCACATCTGTGTTTCTCTTGGACATTTGCAGTCTCGTTTGCTGGATCTTCATCTCCATCACGGCAGGGACTTGGTTGGTCTTGTTCACTACTGTGTTGCCAACAAAGTGTTTGGCAAATATATTAGATGTCCAAGAAATATCTATCATATGCATGAATAAGTGAAATAACACATCTGAGGTGTCTAATTGTAAGAAATTCCTGGGGAGTCAGGAATGAGTAGTTGTAAGTGGCAAGAGAATAAATTTGGAGTGAGTAAAATCTACTCACCATGTGGTTTGAAAGCTCAAGAGGTAAATAATATGTGAAAGTTCTAGAGAAGGCAATAACAGTATTATGCACATCACAAGTTCCTCCCCCCACCCCAAACATAATGTAAGAGACAATTAACAGTTATTTATATAGCTCTTAAATGACTGAATCATGTTTCCTGAGTACCTTAAATAATCCAGATTTTAAGTGAGTTATCTATGAAAGGAAAATGAACCTGCAAGTTCTCAGGGATTGGTGGTAGCTATATTGTCATTATATTTTTGATTTTATGTATCTAGGAAGGTAAAGAAGTCTTTTAATTCATGTTTTTTGTATTATCATTGCCAATTATATGAAAGACTTTAAATCTTCATTTCCTCAGCAGGTTGAACCAAGCTCATTTGCTGAACCCTGTTGAACAGAGATGATAAGAGCAGAATTGTTCCCCAGGGGCTCACAGGGCAGTGGTCCGCCTGCTGACAGTGAACACAGGAAGAGGGGATGTGAAGGAGTGAAAACGGTGGGGTGGGAGAGGGGGTAGGAGAGACGGTGATCTCAGCTGCAGTTGTGTCAGAATTTGTTCATCTGGGGACATCCATTTGTATTTTGAGCAGCAGAACATGAAATGCATGGCACGGGAGCACAGGGTAAACGGGTGCTATAGATTCGGGCGTCTCTGTCTTACAGTGCTTCCTCCACACATGAGCGGGCAGTGCGCGTTGAGCACAGGGGGTGCCTGAGGGGAGAAAACATTTATTTAAATGATCAACCATTGGTGATCTTCTGATAAACAAGTGGTATCTTAAAGCCCCCTCGATTCAGTGTGACTTTGAAAGTTACTTAATTTTCAGCTAGGATGTGGTTTGGTCCTTTGGAAGTGCCTCACTCATGGATGAACAATATATAAAATGATTCTCTTGTAAAATTGATATCTTTCCTGTGACTCATGCCTGATGTCTCTAAAATATGATGTATTAATATTAGATTTAACCAAAAATAAACATCACCTTGCATAAAAACCTACAAAACACATGTTCCCGGTGAAAATATATTTCAGCAAGAATTGGCTGAAAAAACTAAAGCCATGAGAAAACTGAATATGACTAAAATCCACAAATTCCTCAAGGATGTCTTAATTATCATCTGTACTATTCATTTCTAAAAACATAGGCTCCATGAGTTGTCAGCATGTGCCTCCAGTATTTAAACTGATGAAAATATCTGATCAGCCAAGTTAATACCAGCTCACTAACCCTTCTAGGTATGGTTTATATCTCTGGTTAGCTTTAAGAACCATATTTGAATAGTGCAAGTATTAGTTCTTGGGATGCAATAGAAGGTTTTTCCAATTTTATTTTAACCTATTAAAACATTTTTGAAGACATTGGTAAATTTGTCAGAGTTTCATATGCATGGCTCCAAGGATGTTTGATTTTAGGCTTAATTTTTTAATTGCTTAGCATATAACCTTGAAATAACATTAATTGTGGCAAAAAATAAATATTTGAACAGCATGGTTCCTGAGGAAATAAGTGGCAGTAACAAACTGGCTCACAGCACATTAACTAGCAGAATGTTTCCTTTGACTGGTGTTTAATCTGTGTTTTAAATTTGAACACATTTAGAAAGTAGAAGAGCCAACCTCAGCTTGCCATAGGCCCTGCCATTTCCTGCTATTACACCTGGGCAGACTGACAGGTTTTGCCTGGATGGCCTTTATAGTCATTTGGTGTATAGCCTCTGGAATAAGGCACGTTCTGCCTGCAAGCCAGGCTGGTTCTCCCTTGTGGGTATTACAACACAGATTTTATAACGTTTACCCCTTGCAGATCTTACAGCGCAGATTTAGTCTTGCTTCAAAAAATGTTTATAGTCACCTTTGCACAATAATAAACAGTTGTAATAATGGCTGCCCCCCAAGTGCTGTGTTAATGTATAACTACAGTGGCAGCAGCATGAGAAAATTCAGGCTTCATGCTAAGCGAGGTTAATACAGTCTTTAGAAGTTTTGAAGCTAGCGTGGTGTTCATAGACAAGTAAATGGATAAACGGAATATAGTATATACATACAATGGAAGATTGGCCTTGAAAAAGAGGGAGGTCCTGACACATGCTGCATTGTGGTTGAGTCTTGAGAACATTGTGCTAAGTGAAGTTGTCTGTGTGTGTGCGCTTAGTCAGTCAGTCATGTCTGACTCTTTGTGACGCTGTGGACCATAGCCCGCTCCTCTGATCATGGAATTCTCCAGACAAGAATACTAGAGTGGGTAACCATTCTCCTCTCCAGGGGTCGACCCAGGGATCGAACCCATGTCTCCTATATTGGCAGGCAAGTTCTTTACCACTCAGCCACCAGGGAAAACTTGAAATTTATGTTATGTGTACTTAAAAACAAAAACGAAAACTTTTTGAAGTAGCTAGGATAAGATCTTATACTTGTATGCACTCAGAATTTATTTCTATTATGAAGTCTCTCCATATTATTACATTAATGATTACTTCTACCATTGTTTATCCGTATTGACTGTGTGCAGAGGCTTTGTAGGTATAGTGATGCTATGGTGTCCAGAATAGACATCATGCTTTTGTCATGCAGCTCACATTGCACATTTGTTTGATAACCTGGGAAATCTCTAAAAATGTAAAAAAGTTTCAACAGTGAGTCGCTTACCTGCTTTACACTGTAATTCAAATAAAATCCACTTGGATTGCACTCCCCCCCCCCCAAAAAAAAAGTAAACATTAAATAAAGGAAATCTTAAGTTTTTGAAAAAATAATGATAGAATTGTTAGGTTGGGACCAACCTTTTCCAAGTCTGGCACAAAGCCAGAAGCTGAAAAAGAAAAGAGTGACATTATTATTAATATTATTAGACTTCATGTGGCAGAACTAACAAAAACATGGGCAAAAAACAAATGTTAAAGGACAAAAACATTACTATTTCTATGACATAAAGAGCTAAATTCCTTCATGTAAAAATGCCTCCTATACATTAATATGAGAAACACCAAAAATATGTGGATTTTTCCTATGTAGAGTTCACAGCAAAGGAAATACAGATGTTTCACTCTCATAGAATACTCAGGTCTATTCATAATTAGAGTGATTCAAATTAAAACCATAAATGAGATAACCAAATAGCTGATGGTTGTGAGTTAAAAAAATAAAAATCTCTATAATGCTGGTTTTTGGGAGGGGACATTAGTGAAAGCTGCAATTTAAGATAACAAGAACAATTTAAGATATTCTTTTATTATGTAAAATGCCCACCCCTTGTTCCCCACTTCAGAGAATATATCCTATAGATATTTAATCACTGTAGGATATAAGGATATAGATAGATAGATAGATATAGATACACACACAGATAAGGCAGCATTTGAAGTAATGTCAAGCTGCTGGAAACCAAATGGCCATTATTTAGGAGACAGGTTAAATGAATTATGATACATCCGTACAAAAAGATATTATGTGGTCATTTACAAGATTGTTGTCTCTGTTTTGCTGCTGAAGGCTCTCTGAAATCTATCGGTAAAGAAACAAAGTGTGGAACCAAGTTTGTTTTTTTAAAAAGATGAATGGAAAAATGTGTACACTTGCATTTGTATAGCTGTATCCTTTAATGAACCAATAAAGTGGCTGCTGCAGGAGGACAGATAGGGGGCTCTGTAGCTGGGGAGTCTGGTGAAGATTCTGAGGGAGAACCTTGTGTACCTTGGGGATTTTGTATTATGTACGTGTACTATCTAGCCACAAAAAATTAATATAAATATTCAGTGTAACTCATTATATATATTTGGTTATATCCACTGGCTTTCAAATTAGGATTTAAGAAACTTCGCACATATACATCAAACAAAATAAGGTAAAATGAATTATTTACATTTCCAAGAGTTCTTTAGTTAATACCAGAATAGAGAAATCACTCCTAGTGTTTACCATGTGTATGTGTGCTAAGTTGCTTCAATTGTGTCTGACTCTTTGTGACCCTATGGACTGTAACCCAGCATGCTCCTCTGTCCAAGGAATTCTCCAGGCGAGAATTCTGGAGTGGGTAGCCATGCCCTCCTCTAGGGGGTCTTCCCAACCTAGGGATTGAACCCTCGTCTCTATGTCTTCTGCATTGGCTGCTGCTGCTGCTAAGTCGCTTCAGTCATGTCCAACTCTGTGCGACCCAATGGACGGCAGCCCACCAGGCTCCCCCATCCCTGGGATTCTCCAGGCAAGAACGCTGGAGTGGGTTGTCATTTCCTTCTCCAATGCATGAAAGTGAAAAGTGAAAGTGAAGTTGCTCAGTCGTGTCCAACTCTTCACGACCCCATGGACTGCAGCCTACCAAGCTCCTCCATCCATAGGATTTTCCAGGCAAGAGTACTGGAGTGGGGTGCCTGCATTGGCAGGCAGATTCTTTACCACTAGTGCCACCTGGGAAACCCCAGTATTGACCACAGTGGGACTTTATTCTAGGTAATCGGTTAAGTAGGTGCTATGAGAATTGAGAAGTTTCAGAGTGAACAGAGAGGCAACACAGAGAGCTAAACAGCAACAGAAAGTGGTTGCCACCTATGTGCTCAAGGAGCAAAGTGAGGTGGTAGTGTCACTGGACTTTGAGATACAGAAATTGGGACCCTGATGGGAATTAAAGTGAGAGGATGCAGAAAGAGAGGAGTGAAAATATCCTCTCTTTTTCCTTCTTCCCAGCTCCTGTCTCCCACTGCTGCTTCGCATTGGCTGAACTGAAGCCAGCCGGCCCAGGAGCCTTGAAAACCCAGCGTACAAGTGTCAGCTCCCCTGATAAATAGAGTAGAGATGGGGAAAAACTGAAAAGAAATCTGAGGGCAAATAATGCAGGATGGGAACCATGAAAAAAAAAATGTGGAAATGGGGAAAGCATGGCTGGGAAATAAGTTGGAGCTAAGAATAAGACTAAACCCCAACATTCAGCCTTGATTGCACATTACACAGTCTCACTTTGCTGTGTTAACGGTGAACAGGCTGTGTTTACTGCAGGTGTGAGCTTTCCTGGGTGCTGTCACACCTCATTTGTGATCCTCCCCCTAGCCTCAGATCACATAGTGCCAGCCTGCTGTGACATGAGCAATTAATAAATGTTGGTTGAAAAGAATGAATGAGCGAGTGAATTTCAAGCAGAGTGAGAAAAATGAAGTTAGGGTACAACACCAGGGAAACTGTTGAATATTCTGGTTCTTTGTGGCTTATGCCTTTGGGACAAACTGTTTTCAGTTTGAATTGTGCTATTCTTTAAGTGTACTGTTTAGGTCTTCCATCTTCTTGTTTTGTAACCATTTCCAATAGATACTCAGTAACTGTTGTTTCACAGATTATAGGTTTGGATTGATGAATATGATAACAGTTTATTCCAGCATAATAAGGAAAAACTCATCGTTAAAAACTCTCAAAATCATGTTTACCTTTTACTTAAATGGAGTTTGTTTGTATTAGTAATTGTAGCTCATATTGCAGTGTAGCTCAGCTAATAGGGACATGATAATTTTCAAAAAGATTCACAACATTTTTTGGGCATATTGAAAATATTTTGTTTTTTGATGATGATCTTTTCTACTGTCTGGAGGACAGTTGAACAATTCCTTCTAATGAATAGCAGTAGAAATTAAAATAGTTATGCTTCTCTTTTTTTCCCTTCAGAAAACCTAACTGAAAATAGCTTGTTATTTTTAAGATTTCATTAATGTAGCAAAATAATTTTTTTCTACTTTTATGAAATTTCATTTCACTTGATCACATTTAGGCTGCAGATCAAATTAAGAAGCTGTACAATCTCTTCCTGAAAATTGATGCTACTCAGGTGGAAGTGAATCCCTTTGGTGAAACTCCAGAAGGACAAGGTAAGAGAAAAAGAGAGAGAGAAAAAATGAATGAATGTAATTATTTATGCAAACTATAAACTAAACAAAAGACTATAGAGCAGCCTTGCATTAATTCTTTCAGTAATTTAATTCCTGCCATAGTTTCAAATGCTCCCATGATGCAGTTGAACATATTAGCACTTGAATTTGTAGTCAAATGCCAAGCCTCACGGGAAGTTATTTCTTATTTTATTTAGAAACATCCATCTACCATCATCCCATAGTTTTCAGGTCCCTCCTTGTTGCTCTGATGGTAAAGATTTAGGTGTGAACAGGAGCCACAGTGCTTGGGTGTGATGAATACACCTGCTTTTATGGAACTGGAACTTTTTAGTTTCAGTTTTTAGTTTCTCCAAATCTGCATATAATTTCACATTGTGTCTTCTACTGAAGTTATGTCATCATGGTAGAATCTCTAATGCCCCATCATCGATCTCTTTCACCCTCCTTGGTTAGCAGCTTTTACTTCAGGTGGGAAGAGACTTTTTTGTGGGGAAGGTTTTATCTTTTCACTGGGTACTTGTGAATCAGTAACTCTCTTACATGTCAGCACCTACCACAAATGCACTGTCTTGCATACAGCAAGTATTCAGTAAGGTCTTATTAATTTGAGAGCAAAAGCTTAAAGATATGCATGTTTAGGGTCGGAGGTAGAATATCAAGGGAATAGGATAGTGTTACCAAACTGTACTGGTAAATTCCAGGAACCTTGCCTTTTTAAATTATATCTCAACCCCATTTCTTACTTCTTACTTAGCGTATTGTGGGCCACCAGTAACTAAGGATTTACTACTGGACTGGTAAATACCCATTATGTGCAAATATAAATAAGTTTTAGACCAGTTGGATGGTACAATGCTTTTTCTCTAGTATATTTCAGAGACTATATAGTCAGAGTCAGAAAATCTAAAATATCATGTCCCTGAAACCTAGAGAGGCCTGGGATTGCCATGCTCTAGCCACGTACATGGGCTAAGCCTCAGGGAATTTTTTGTTTTTGTTTGTAAATCCAAAACAGTGAGTAAAAACATGATAACCTACCTCTCTTGTAGGGCAGTTTTCAAAGTGAGGTGACTGATGATTGTGTAATAAGCATCCAGTTTCAGACACAAAATAGGCTAGTCCCACCCATTCATAAAATAAAGTTGTTGTTCTCAAGTAGTATAAAAGTAGTCCAGCAAAGGTATAGATTTTATATTTTTATCTATTTATTTTTGTTTTGTTTGTATATCTTTGAAGGTTTCAAATTAGGATAGGCAAAGAGCTCATGTTTAAGAAGCCATTGAAATGAATGTTTCATGGCTTACACAAGTGACTGCTAGATAAAATTTTGTGGCTGGTAGTTTATAAGCAAACTACCTGTATAATTAAGTATTTTAAAAATTGCTTTTAACTGTAAAATAATCAGTATTTTCTAGAGAGAGGGTAAGAAAATTGTTTCTTGATCTCATACATCCTGTGCTGTGATAAATGTACGTGTCTTCTTTTTTATCATTTAACATAATCCTGCAGAGTTAGGAGTTGTTATCCCATTTTATAGAATACTGAAAAATGAATTTGTTTCCTCCAAGGGCAGCTAGATACTGGAGCTGGGATTCAAACCCTTGTCTTTCATAGTCTGGTATGCATGTTGATTCTGATATGCCAAACTAACTTATGGTGACCTGCTTTCTTTTCTTCTCTGTTTTTTCCTTCTTAAGCTATTAATTTACTTTAATCAGAGTGATCTAGAAATAGTCTCCAGTTTGAGAGTATCAGTTAAAAATTCATGCCGCATTGAGTGGCTGATAATTAAATCCAAGAGAGGAAGGTCACTCTAAGTCCTTAAAGGTCATACATATATTGCTTTTTAAGCTAATATGCATAAGCAACCTGGTTATTTCATAGTAACAAAAAATGGGAATTGAGCCACAGAATGGGATAAAAATGGTATTTTCATTTAACCCTTTGGGAAGCTGTCAGTCACAAAACGGTTTGCAGCAGGGAAGAGGGATATGAGAACCTTTTTCTAGAGAATGTTTGTAAAACCTCATGAAATCTGAAGTTTTCTTTTTAATTATTAAGAGAAAGTATAATTATTGAGCTTCTTTGAAGGAATCCCCATAAAATACATTCCATGTATACAGTGCATTAAAACATAAGTCTTATATGATATTTTTAACAGGAAAGTTTAGCTGTTAATTTGTTCATTGTACCATAAAGGTTCAGCTATTGAATTATAATCACAATTAAATGAATGTGTTGGCCTATAACTCTGAGCAGTAGTCAAATTAAACCCAATTAGGAAACATTGATTACTGACCAAATGTACAAATTAACTTCATCATTGTCACAGTTCCCTAAAACTTTCCTTTATTTAGGAGCTATAAAAGCAGTCATATATATTTTAGCAATATTGACAATATTTATAATCAGAATACTTAAAGTTTTCCTTTTAGATCAATAATAGGAAAATGTATAGCAACCACTAATGCTGAAGAAGCTGAATGGTTCTGTGAAAATCTACAAGATCTCCTAGAACTAACAAAAAAAGATGTCTTTTTCATCCTATGGGACTGGAATGCAAAAGTAGGAAGTCAAGATAACTGGAGTAACAGGCAAGTTTGGTCTTGGAGTACAAAAAGAAGCAGGTCAAAAGCTAACAGTTTTGCCAAGAGAACACACTGGGCATAGCAAACACCCTCTTCCAGCAAACAAGAGATGACTCTGCACATGGACATCACCAGATGGTCAATACCAAAATCAGATTGATTATATTCTTTGTAGCCAAAGTTGAAGAGGCTCTATACAGTCAGCAGAAACGTGGCGGGGAGCTGACTGTGGCTTAGATTGTGAACTTCTGATTGCAAAATTCAGACTTAAGTTGAAGAAAGTAGGGAAAACCACTAGTCCGTTCAGGTATGACCTAAATCAAATCCCTTATGATTATACAGTGGAAGTGAGAAATAGATTCAGAGGATTAGATCTGATAGACAGAGTGCTTGAAGAACTATGGATGGAGGTTCAGAACATTGTACAGCAGGTAGTGACCAGAACCATCCCCAAGAAAAAGAAATGCAAAAAGGCAAAATGGTTGCTTGAGGAGGTATTACAAATAGCTGAGAAAAGAAGAGAAGCAAAAGGCAAAAAGGAAAGGAAAGATATATTCATCTCAATGCAGAGTTCCAAAGAATAGCAAGGAGAGATAAGAAACACTTCCTAAGTAAACAATATAAAGAAATAAAGGAAAACAGTAGAATGAGAAAGACTAGAGATCTCTTCAGGGCTTCCCAGGTGGCTCAGTGGTAAAGAATCTGCCTGCAATGCAGAAGACACAGAAAATGCCATGGGTTCAATACCTGGATTGGGAAGGTTCCCTGGAGGAGGGTAATGGCAACCCATTCCAGTATTCTTACCTTGGAGAATCCCATGGACAGAAAAGCCTGGCAGGCTGCAGTCCATAGGGTCCCGCAGAGTCAGTCATGACTGAAGTGACTGAGCATAAGAGTGAGAGATCTCTTCAAGAAAATTAAGAGATGCCAGGGGAACAGTTCATGGAAAAATGGCCACAATGAAGGGCAGAAATGGTATAGAAGCAGAAGATATTAAGAAGAGGTGGCAAGAATACACAGAAGAACTATGCAAAAAAGATCTTCATGACTCCGATAACCACAGTGGTGTGATCATTCACCTAGAGCCAGACATCCTGGAATGTGGAGTCAAGTGGGTCTTAGGAAGCATCACTACGAACAAAACTAGTGGAGGTGATGGAATTCCTTCTGAGCTATTTCAAATCCTAAAAGATGATGCTGTGAAAGTGCTGCACTCAATATGCCAGCAAATTTGGAAAACTCAGCAACGGCCACAGGACTGGAAAAGATCAGTTTTGATTATAGTCCCAAAGAAGGACACTGCCAAAGAATGTTCAAACTACTGCACAGTTACACTCATTCTCATATTAGCAAGGTTAGCTCAAAATCCTTCACGTGAGGATTAAACATGCTGGGTTTAGAAGAGGTAGAGGAACCAGAGATCAAACTGCCAACATCCACTGGGTCATATCAAAAAGTTAAGATAATGGCATCCCCATTCCCATCCCTTTATGGCAAATAGATTGGGAAACAATGGAAACAGTGATGGACTTTATTTTGTTTGGCTCCAAAACGCTGCAGATGGTGACTGCAGCTGTGAAATTAAAAGACACTTGTTCTTTGGAAGGAAAGCTATGACCAACCTAGACAGCATATTAAAAAGCAGAGACTTTGCTGCAACAGGTCTGTCTAGTCAAAGCTATGGTTTTTCCAGTCGTCACGTATGGATGTGAGAGCTGGGCTGTAAAGAAGGTTGAGTGGCAAAGAATTGATGCCTTTGAACTGTGTTGGAGAAGACTCTTGAGAGTCCCTTGGATTGCAATGAGATAAAGCCAGTGAATCCTAAAGGAAATCAATTCTGAGTATCTATTGGAAGGACTCACGGTGAAGCTGAAGCTCCAATACTTGGCCACCTGATATGAAGAGCTGATTCATTGGAAAAGACCCTGATACTGGGAAAGATTGAAGGCAGGAGTAGAAGGGGATGACAGAAGATGAGATGCTTGGATATCATCACCGACTCAATGGATGTGTTTGAACAAGCTCAGGGAGATGGTGAAGAACAGGGAAGCCTGACGTGCTGTAGTTCTTGGGGTCACAAAGAGTTGGACATGACTGAGCGACTCAACAACAAGCAAAATATATTACCTTTCCCATTATAACTTTGTGTAACAGTTACTCTTTTAATTTAGAAGTTTAAGAAAGTTGGCATTATACCAAACTTTTTACTTTAAAAATTTTATTTTAAACTTACTTATTGTATAGTTCCTTTGTAAAAACCTTCTTCATTCTTGTCTTACTTGTTGAATATTTTTAAAAAATCCAGGAGACTGGTCCTGTGAATGGTACATAGTGGAATAAATAGCACTGGCCTAGATAATATCTATACTGCTCAGTCTCCTGTGGGGAATTTTTGGTAAGAAGCTCAACATTCAGAAAATGAAGATCATGGCATCCGGTCCCATCACTTCATGGGAAATAGATAGGGAAACAGTGGAAACAGTGTCAGACTTTACTTTTCTGGGCTCCAAAATCACTGCAGATGGTGACTGCAGCCATGAAATTAAAAGATGCTTACTCCTTGGAAGGAAAGTTAGGACCAACCTAGATAGCATATTCAAAAGCAGAGACATTACTTTGCCAACAAAGGTCTGTCTAGTCAAGGCTATGGTTTTTCCTGTGGTCATGTATGGATGTGAGAGTTGGACTGTGAAAAAGGCTGAGCGCCGAAGAATTGATGTTTTTGAACTGTGGTGCTGGAGAAGACTCTTGAGAGTCCCTTGGACTGCAAGGACATCCAACCAGTCCATTGTGAAGGAGATCAGCCCTGGGATTTCTTTGGAAGGAATGATGCTAAAGCTGAAACTCCAGTACTTTGGCCACCTCATGCGAAGAGTTGACTCATTGGAAAAGACTCTGATGCTGGGAGGGATTGGGGGCAGGAGGAGAAGGGGCCGACAGAGGATGAGATGGCTGGATGGTGTCACTGACTTGATAGATGTGAGTCTAAGTGAACTCTGGGAGTTGGTGATGGACACGGAGGCCTGGCGTGCTACGATTCATGGGGTCGCAAAGAGTCGGAAACGACTGAGCGACTCAACTGAACTGAACTGACACCCAAAGAATGATTTTTTTTCCAGTGTGATTAATAGTCTGGTTCAAACATCTAAGTTGATACTACTGACTGTAATGTAGTTGTTTAGTGTCTGCTAGTTAGGATTATAATGGTTGTTAGTGACAGAGACCTGCATCAGCCTGATTTTTGTTAAAAAGCCCCCTAAGGATGAGGGTTCTCATTTTACTTGTGTTACAGAGAAGTTTAGGAGTGAACTGGCTAAAGGAATGAAGGGAATCAGGGATTCTCTGCTTGTCCATGGCTGCTTGCTTCTAACTCTGCATCTTTGTCAGCCGGCATCTCTGGAGCTGTCAGTGAAGATGGTTCCCAGTGCCCCTCCTCCTCCTTCCCCAGCCTTTAACAGTCCTTTCAGATGATACTGATTGGTCCTACTTGGGTCCTGCTGGAATCACATGGTGTCAGAAAAAGGCAGTTTCTCTGTGGAAAAAGGACATTGATTCAAAACATGCCTATGAAAATGACTGAAGTTTTCTTGAACTGAAAGCAAGCTATCAATTAAATAGAGAGAAATGGACTATTTTCCTTACTGTCTAATTGCAGTGCCAGATTTTATTCATTAAATCTGTAGCCAGGTAAAAAACAGGGTTTAAAAAAAAAATTACCTATCTTCATTCATTTACTTATTTTGTAAGACACTGTGTGAGTTTATGTCCTATTTCTTTTCACCCCACTTTCAGTCAGATATGCCGCACATAGACACTTTTCTTTGGTATCTTTAAAACAATGTTTCTCAGTGGCAAGGATGGGCATCTTGTTCCCCAGGGGCTCTTTGGCAACATCTGGACACATTTTTTTTTTTTTTAACTAAAATATAATTGACATATAACCTTATGTTAGTTTCGAGTATATACCATAATGATTTGATATATATCTGTGTGTGTATCTCTTTAGCCAAATGATCACCACAGTGAATCTAGTTAGCATCCATTTTTGCTTGTTACACCTTGGAATGTGTGATGTTACTTGCTTCTAGAGGCCAGGGGTGCTACTAAACATCATACATGGCACAGAGCTGTCTCCCTCATCAGAAAATGATCTCACTCAATATGTCAGTAGTCCTGAGATTAAGGATTCCTGCTTTAAGGCATTTTCATCAGTTGGAGACCAAATTCATTCACTGAGCTAAAGAAATTAAATCCAGTTTAAAACTGAGACTCTCTGGCCAAGATTCTATGGGAAATAAGGCTGGGTGATCCAAAGTTAAATGGCATATCAAATTCCTTTCTTTCTTCGGATTAATTTCCCTAAATAACTACCCTGTTGCTCTGTGCCCATGTTGTTGGTGGGTGTTTCTCTGTATTTCTCTCTTTATACATAACTCTATTTTCGAGAACATTCTCAGTTCTTTACCTCCCTCTGAAGTTCCCTCCCGCCTAGTATCTATTTTTCTCCTTTCACAGCAACTAAAGAAAAGTTCTCAAAAAGTATACAACTCCTCAAACAGTAACATTTAACAGAAAGTGGGACTAATTGGGAAGTATCAGCGTTTTAAGGCCATCTTGGCAAAGTGCATTTCTGTAGCACGTATGGTTATTTATCATAAATGAAATTCAGTACATTGCTGAAGACAAGTTATTTTTCAAACTAATTATGAAAGTCTTATTTCCTGTTGTGTTTATGTTTCTTTTATGTGTGAATCTTCCCCTCTTAAATGTATTTTTCTTTTGTTTAATTCTGTGGCACATTCTTCTGTTAAAACTCTAGGGTCAGAGGCCAATAACTGCCAGTCACGTTGTTCATTGAGGTTGTTGAAATAGCAGGTCACGGGATCTCACACCATTAAACAAAACGACAAAAACACTCTATGAATATAAGTACAGCAGCTTTCTTTGATATTCGTTCAGAAGGAAAATTCATTTGTATAATCTATCAAGCATGTAACCATGTGCTTTTGATGGTGAAAATTGTTTTATAAATATTAATAGGTGTGTTTTTTCACCCACTTTGTACATAGAATGGCCTTTGTTCAAGTTGAATTTTCTATAGAATTGAAGTGTTATTAATGTGATATTGAAAATCTTAATGTCTGAACCAAGCTCAGCATCTCCAAAAATATATTTTACCATAGTGTATTGTCTTATTAAATGAAAAAGCCAAGGTCTGAGCAAGGAAGTTTATTTTATTGTGCTCTTATTGACATAAACAATACATTTTTAATCCACCAGTTCTGGACGTGTTCTTGGAGGAGGTCTTACAGGGGGAAATTAGCATATACGTGTCAATCAGTGTTCAGGGATTGATCTGTTCCTTTTGTGCAAGCTGCAGGTTTTGGTTTGTTTGTTACACTTTTTTGTTTTCACTTTACTGTGATGCACTTTTCTAAGTTTCTCTCTCACTAATATATATATAATACCTGTGTCTATTTTTTCAGTTGTTAAAGTAGGATATGGATGTGATGCAAACTGGAGCTTTGCTGGGAGTGGCAACCTGTTTCTGTAAAGTGACAGTAAATATTAGGGGGTTTGGTGGCATTATAGTCTCTATTGCAGCCACTCATCTCTACTGTTGTTTTGGGACAGCAACCAGAGAGGTATGTAAATGAATGGTTATGACCGAATAACAGTAAAACTGTGGTTACAAAAACAGGCAATGAGCTGGTCTAAGGGCTATACTCTACCCACCCCCTCCGACTTAGAGTCTCACTTGGGTTTTTTTATACTCATCTATAACCACCCTGACCTTATGCAAATGCGTGGTGTGATTCAAGCATCACCAAGTCATCTCTTTCAACATCGCCCTTGAAGAAAAACCTTCTCTGTCAGTTCCAAAGCCTGGAATGCCAACCATTAAAATTTTTCCTGTAGGAAAAGGTAATCTGTATATGTGTAAACTCCAGTAGGCATTAGTTTAGATTTACTCTGAACTGAAGTCTAGGATTATAAGGGAAAGGAACAAGTACAGGTCATTTTCAGTGATAGGAAGAGAAGAGAATCCTATATCCTGGGCCCTAAGGACCTGTCCTGTTTCTGAAGCCCCAAGAAAGCACTGTGCATATAGAAGATGGCAGTGGTAATAATAAAAATCACTAGTAAGTGCCAGCTGTTAGTGAGGCTAAGTGCTTGCATGCATCCTGCCCTTCGAGCAGCACAAGGCAGTAGAAAATGCTCTGGTCCCACTTGATTGACAAGACCACTGGACTTAAGAGAGACAGTGGCTCCCTGGTTAGGAAGTACGATGGTTGTAATTCCTCCCCAGGTGTTTTTGATACCAGAGTCTACATTAAGTGGTCAAGTTCAAGGGAAAACTTCAAATGAGGTAACATTATAAACAGAGATTGTTAGGCTGGAAAGCACTTTGTATGTTTGGGACCGTTTTAAAAATACTAAGCAGATTTAACAAATATGTGTCTAACAGACTCCATGTACCTCAAAGGCCTTATTTTCCCTCTGCCACCACCCTCCCCAGAAAAAATTTAGGTATTAATGATGGCAGTTCAATTTTGGTTATCTTTCTTTACTCTTAAGTTGCTTTATTTGCTTCCTGTTTGTGTAGTGTTTTTAACTTCTAAAAGCACTTGAACATATATACATTTGACCTAATTATGTTGTTTACTTTTCTCTAAAGAGAGAGAATGTTTGGCAAGGGCCCATACACCTTTTTCTTACCTACAGATAACCCTGTCATCCCGCTGTCACTATCTTTAAGTTCTTGGTTAACTCTAAAGTTCTCTCAAGGTGGTCCTCAAACAGTGAACTCATTTCTCTACTAGGCATACATGCCATAAGGAAAAAGAGACTTGAAAATCTGACTTTGCAGACATTTAGCTGAGACTGCTTTCTGAGCTTTGCATACATCCCTATTAATTATACTCTCTCTCAAGTAGCTTGTAGTCTTTGCAAGGAGCAAAGATCAGCCTGGACCTATTTTGATATACTAGTTTATTGATCTTGACCAAGAATTCTTTTACTTGAAACTCTTCACTTAGGAAGTCAATTTCATAGCATTTGCCCATTAATTCTGAACATATTTGTTCCAAGTAATCTTGACAATGAGTAATGGAGGAGCTAAAATTGCTAATAAATTAATTAAAGTATGTTTATAAACCCAGTGGAAAGCCAACAGTGACATTGCTTTCCTACTGATTGTTATACAAGTCATTAATTGCTAGGACAATGCTACTGTAGCAAGCAGAGAACATTGGCCTGTTCCTTTGCTAACTAGAATCCTGTCATTCAGATTTCTGGAAAGTAATTACTCATTCGCTCTGTATATTCATAGTGTGTGGGTAAAGTGGTTGGACATTTTGTGGGAAGACAAAGGACTCAGGCAGATATTAAATTCCATATAAGATTGTCCCTTGTCAGTCATTGCTACTTTAAGTACTTTGTGGTTTGGACTTTTATTTATGCTGAGAATTCTTCATTGTTAATATGCCAGTTTTGCACAGATTTGTACCAAAATCCTCACTTACTGAGGTAAAGAGACTTTAAAAAAAAACCCTCTCTCTGGGGTCTTTAACTCCAGGATGCTACAAGATAACGATATTTTCTTTTCAGAAGAAGCAGGTGGTATTAACAAACCATGGTCATTACTTTCCAGTGAAATGCACGTAGGTGATTGTTTTGCTGAAAAGACTTAGGTGCCTATGAGTAGTGCTGGTGGAGAACGAATAATATGTAAATTCATGGTCATAGATCCCTGCCTGTCAATATCCCAAGTGAAGTAAAAGATTATTATGGAGTATCATCCTAGACAATAATTTCTGCTCTAAAGGATGTAATAAAAGAGGTCAGATCCAAGACACCAGAATGCCACCTCTCCCCACCACAGTAGCTCCCTGATTGCACATGTGGAAGATCTACAAGTCAAGGAAAACTATCTGTGGTCCAGTCCTGTCACTGAGTGAGTTTCACTGTGTCCAGGGCTCCTCTCCAGTAGGAGAGTTAGAGATTCCTGCTGGCACCAGTGGGTGGAGACCGTGGTGCTAATAACGCCTGGCAGCCTTCCATTGTTATAGACCAGTCTTGGCCGCTTAATGTTTTGTAACTTGAATCACAAGAAGCATAAGATCGTCCTGCTCACATCAAGATCATGGTATGCTTTTATCAGACCCCAGAGTAAGTCTATCAGCAGTCTGGGGATTGTCTTTTTCTACTTTTCAAATAAGAAAACTGAGGTCCAGCAAGAAAGTAGGTTATTTTTATCAAGGTTACAGAGTTAGTTAAGGATCAAATAAGTTAAAAAATCTAATGTTTCTGACTTGGCATTCTTTCCACCAAATCTTCTAGACATATTAGTGAGGATAGTGACTAAATAAAAACGTCATCTTGCAACATCAGAAGAAGGCTGTAGGAGGATAGCAATATTAAGCATTATTGTCTAGTCTCTCTTTGTATTGACAGGAAAGGTTAACTACTAAAAATAGGAACTGTAATAAATATTTCAAATCAAAGCTATATTTAGCTATGCCAGTGTGTAGCTTTTAAAGAGTGATGGCAACTTATATTGTCATTTCATAGAAACCAACAGATAAAAATTATTATGCTTTTTATTAGAATGTAAGTCCCTTGAAAACAGGGATCGTGTCGTATTTGTCTTTGTAGCCTTAAACTTTAAAGATAAAGCCTTAACAGCATCTTCTGTCTGAAGCTTGAGAAAAAATGACAGTATTCGATTTTATTTCTCTTGCACTTTTCAGCCTGGAGAACTTATTGGATTGGCCAAAAAGTTCATTTGAGCCTTTCTCTTACATCTGACAGAAAAACTTGAATGAATTTTTTGGCCAACCCAATAATTTATAGATCCTTAGGAGATATTTAGGTATGTTTGTGTTTTCTTTATTAGTTGTCTGTTTTGATGCCAAGATAAACTTTGATGACAACGCAGAATTCCGACAAAAGGATATATTTGCTATGGATGACAAATCAGAGAATGAGCCCATTGAAAATGAAGCTGCCAGATATGATCTAAAATACATAGGACTGGATGGGAACATTGCCTGTTTTGGTAAGAAAGCATTATATCAATATAATAATTTGTGAATTTTTGCAGAGTTTAGAGACCTCTGGTTTCTAAAATGTTATTTCCCAATTGCAAGTGAACATATTAGATTTTTGTAGCCAAAAACTCTTAAAAAAAACCCAAAATTTCTTTCAAAAGTTCATTTTGGCCTGTGGTCACTGGTTTCAGGTCGGGTTTCTCACTTCTTGCCCTATGGACATTTTGGGTGGGATAATTCTTCGCTGTCAGGCTCTTTCCTTTGCTGCATTGTCACCAGCTGTGGCAATCCAAAATGTCTCCAGACATTACCTTCTGGTAAGCACAGTCACCCCAGTTCAGGACCAGTATTTTAAAGCATCTCAGTTAAATTTTGACTACTAAAAGTCAGAACCTTTGCCGAAATTTGTGTTTAAAATATATTGCTTTCTTAGAGGAAGTTGAAGAGAATGCATGCTTTAATCATTATACTAAAGTTTGAGGTTCTGTGAAAACCAAATGATCAAATGTTTACTCCATTATGTCAGCTTATTAATAAGACAATTGATTTTATCATAGTCATTTAAATTTGTGATACTGGCTTATTAACAGAGATAAGAATGAGTCTAAAGAGGCAATACAATTTCTGTTATTGTCCACAGCATATAATACTGAGATTTATACGCTTCTATGTTTCTGGTGAAATCAATTCATTGCACTTGAAACAGAGGTCTCAATCTTAATGGAATTAAAATAAAAAAGATTTGTAGCTCATTAAACCAACAGTATCATTATATTCAGAACTGAACAGACCTAATCTAGTAGTTTGCTGTTCATACAGTAGAAAATGACATCCAATTACAAGTGATACCAAAAGCTCTTTCTGTATATTGGAGCAAAAACTCTCATGTACTAGATCACTCACATTATTCTTATCTTGATAAGCTAATATGCTCTCAATATTTGTAGGCATTTAGAAAGGGGAAAGATTTAATGATGTGTTTAGAGCAAATTAAACGCATATTCTTTGTAGCCTCTGTGGAAGTATGCATGATTTGGTCAAGGTGGCAGTCTCAAAAGGTAGGATTAATACATTTCACATTGTTTTAAGATCATATATAAATTTTTATATTAGTTGTCCCAGGCTTAGTTAGTCACAGTTCACAGGCATTATCTGAGAAATACAGTCAGAAAACGTGAAAGGTACTTTACCTGGAGAGTTTCTATAATGTTCAGGAGACTTTTTTGTGTGTGTGTGGCGGGGAGGACTTTCTAACTAAGGAAAATAATTTCCTATAATTATGCATAGGAAGCAAAAGAAGTGCAATTGATCAATAAAACTTAGCTCTGGAAAATAAGAATTTTGATGTTAAAACTCCTTTTTTTATTTTAAAGAAAGCTTCTAGGATGTTGGCGTATTTTAGTTTAATGATCAGGTTGCTAGTGAACATTTCTTACATTAATTTGAAACAGTAACACTGGTTAGGAATATTGTTTTGATGCTGTCATTTGTTCATTTGTTTTCTTCATTTCTCCAGAGAACACATAATCATGCATAGTTGCACTGAGTGTAAAAAAGTATTTCAGTCCTATTGAAGTTGGAACCCCTATGGTTCAACCCCCCGAGGGATGCCACATTCAAAGGAGCGTATTCACAGCAAGCAAAAATGGAAAAAAATCACGTTCTTTACTCAAATCTCTTAAAGAATATTAAAAATGATGTAATTCATAGGGCTCTAGCAACTTTTTATAGCCTTTTCCCTCTCTCCCAAATCTCTTAAACTTTATACTGTCTAGAACCTAAAACTCTTCCCTTTACTGCTGCTGCTGCTGCTAAGTTGCTTCAGTTGTGTCCGACTCTGTGCGACCCCATAGATGGCAGCCCAACAGGCTCCCCCCGTCCCTGGGATTCTCCAGGCAAGAACACTGGAATGGGTTGCCATTTCCTTCTCCAATGCATGAAAGTGAAAAGTGAAAGTGAAGTCTCTCAGTCGTGTCCGACTCTTTGTGACCCCATGGACTGCAGCCTACCAGGCTCCTCTACCCATGGGATTTTCCAGGCAAGAGTACTGGAGTGAGGTAGTCCAGATTTATTGCTTACTGAATGAAGCTTTTCCCTTTGTCTTTCCCAGATTGATTTAACTTCTCAATAAATCCTTCTCCCCATTCCTGGGTATTTTTTGTTTATTCTTTGTACATTTTCTGTTTCTGTATTTTTAAAGTCTATGAATTTCTCTGGTTGAATAGAATGTCAGGTAGGCTGGAAACTGGCTTATTAATGTCAGGTTTCTCTTTTAGTAATATGGAGAAGGGCCAAAGTTTATGCACCCTTTGATGTTGCTATATTTATCTTGTCTTGTGTACCATTTGCATTTCACAGTTAATGGTGCTGGACTCGCCATGGCTACCTGTGACATCATTTTCCTGAATGGTGGGAAGCCAGCCAACTTTTTGGATCTTGGTGGTGGTGTAAAGGAATCTCAAGTATATCAAGCATTCAAATTACTCACAGCTGATCCTAAGGTAACTTCTCTTTTTGTAGGAGAGGTTTCATGGTGTAATGATTTCTCACCATAACGATCTGCCTTGTTCCTGATGCTGAGGATTAATAAGCCAGCACATGTATAATACTTTCCAGCCCCAGGTGCAAATACTGCCTTATATCACACTGGAATTCATGATGGCTTAAATCATCTGGGTAAAAGGCTTATAAGTACCCCTAGGATCTTACTTCAGGGCCTTTGTTTATAAAGTTCTGAGAGGTGGAAGGAAATTTTTTTAAAGTGTCATGCAAATAAAGAAATATTGGTTGACATGAAATATTTTTTGTGTGTACTTAACAATGAAGTGATTAGTTCTATGCTTATGTGAATTAGAAAGGACTGAGTCTCAGATACCTTCCTCAAAGGTGCTGAGGTATTATAAGATTAAGACAGAAGAAAATTACAGGGTTATAATATTATGTATTACTGGGAAATGATGACCTCACATCCTTCTATATGCTTTTTAATTTTCATCTCTAATGATTACACATCTCATGTGTTACAGCTTGTAACATATGCTCTAAGTACATATAATGTTATTCCATGGGCATCCTTTCTTCTTAACTAGAATGTAGCTGTCTTGCTAGGTGCATAGTAGGTACTTGGTAAATACTTAATCAGTTCAAAGACCAGTATATATAATGTTATTCCATGGGCATCCTTTCTTCTTAACTAGAATGTAGCTGTCTTGCTAGGTGCATAGTAGGTACTTGGTAAATACTTAATCAGTTCAAAGACCAGTATGATTTGCATCCATTGTAGCTATTCAGTTGTCTGTGATAAGATTTAGGTAGATATCATTATATAGAAAGGCTAATATTTTTTGAATATGTATTCAAATGTTGTCTGAACTTAATATGGAAACTTCCCATTCATAAGTAGACTGGCATTTTGGGCCTCCTGTGTATACAGTTTTGTCTTAGGTTAGTGGTATGCTTGTCTGTTTTCATTATGACTTAGTTGGTAACCTTACATTTTTGTTAAATCTTTTTCTTATAGTTAGCACACACACACATAAAATGGTTAAACATTATCAGTAACTTATCTGCATTTCTGCACTGCTGTTCAGAAATAGCAAAGTGACTGAAGTCCAAAGTCACTCAGCCATGAATTGTCCACAGGTGATTTTTCTGTTAACAGAAGCACCTTGTTTTCATTGGTTAAGTAGGGACATTAGCAGAGGCTCCCTAATCATTTATGAATTCATTTATCCCTCTTTTCTACTCCTTTCTAAGGGAAGAATCATTTTTATTGAAGAGCTTTTCAAAGCAATTGAAATCTGTAAATACCATGTACATAATACACAGTTCTTTCAACTGCTTGAACCACAAAATACCCAGAGGACAAGCAACTGTAATAAAATACTGCACATTTAGTGTTGACTGGAATTCAGTGCTGAGCATTAAAGAGAGCCAGGAAGGATTAGATCTACCAGGACAATCATATTGCATTTTCTTTGGAGTATCTTTTCTTAGTGGCTGATCCTGAATTTTAATTTTATTAAAGTACAGAAAGGGAATGAAAAATCACTTGGAAAGCTTTTTTTTTTTTAAACAATCTCTTAAAAAATGTTGACTTTTCCTATTTTCAAGTGCTGGGAGTATTTAAACTTTTTTGAGATTGGCTGTCATCTTGGGTAGATAAAGGTATGTGGGAGTTATTTTATTTTTCTCATGCTATATCAGGAAAATGAATGCTTGGCTCATCTCACAGTACATTTTCCAAATCTTGAAATTTCAAAGTCAGTTAAAAAGCATAGAAATGTAATGGGTATTTTCAATCCTGGCGTTGTTTCACAGATTTCAGGGAACAGAGGCTAAAAAATAGTATCGATGAATTGATTGGATCTTGCAAGGAAACTGGTTGTAATTTTGGCAGTAATTATTTCAAGTAGAACCCCATCCAGTTGCTCAGACTAGAGATTCCCCAGAGCCCAAAGCTAATTATTTCAAAGGTATTGATTTTCTTGTTAGATATAAGGATTAGTCAGTTGAATACACTAAAACTAAAAATAACAGAAGGCCCATTGTTGTTAAACTTAAATCAAGTGATAGTAGCAACTGCTTGTTTGTTATATGTACAAGCTAATTCTATTGATCAAGTAATAAACATGCTCATTCATGAAAAATATTATGCATTGACATATATTTCCACTCATAACGTCTGCCATGGAGCTGAGACTTATATTTATTTCACTTGACTATTAGTCCAAATGCTGATTTTCATTGGGACCTAACCCAAGTACCTTTATAACTAATGTGTTCCTTATTTGTTTGTAGTATATGTAAAATGAAGTTCCTGTGCCAAACTGTTTAAAACAAGAATTTTTCCAAGATAGCGCACTTTCTAAACTGGATTCCCATGAAAAGTATCATTAAATATTTTATAATTCTCTTATTTTCCAGCTGGGCTTGAGATGAGAGAAAGGTAATAGAGTTTTTTCTGCTGGTGGTAGAATAGATAAGATCTCACCCTCATCATTTTAACTTATAAGATTCTAAACACAGGTGTTCTTAAAATCATAGGGAGTAAAATTGTTTTAGAAAGTAGAAGTAGGATTCTGTGCCAGTCTATAAAGAATTTGAGCACATTTAAAGGAGAAATACTATCAAGAATGTTCGCATTATGTTTTTATTTTCCTGAGTCGTGCTTTTGACTTTTGTTTTTAATTTTGAACTTAAAATTCCAAATGTATAAAAAATGAGTACAACATCATGTGGAGTATGTAGAACATATTGCATAAATGAATTAAAGGAAAAGATGGTTGTTATGAATCTCAACAGTAACCTCTGCTTTGTTGTCCAAAGTTAAGCCAGTTTATTGCCCTCTGGAGGCCTGATTTTGAAAAGCAGTAGCTTATGACTTGAGAAGTCTGTTATCTTGATTTTACTGTGCTTTCTGGTTTAGGTCCAATAGAGTCCAATATTCAAAGCCTTTTAGGAAGGAAATGTGCTATATAAGCACCAAATACTTGGAAGAGATTCTTAGTGGGGCTCAGGTGCCAGCCAGCCTGGGTTCCAATTCTGTCTTTAACATGTGTTGACTGTGGCACCTTGGGCATGTCATGTAACTTTTATGTATCTTGGTTTCCTATTTTATAAAATAGAGATAGTAATAGTACTTATTACCTCAGAGAGTCACTTCATTGTATGAATTGAGATACATATATTTCCCATTTAAAGGGCAATGATTTCACATGACAGTACTGTCTAAAAATTTTAATAAACTTTTATTAAAAGAATAGCTTTCATAAAGAACACTGGTCAAACTTACTATCTACATTGTAAGTAGATAGTTCAATGAATTATGACAAAGTGAACATATTTGTGGATCCTCTGACCACATCAAGATATAAGACATTCCCAGTGTTATGGACTGAATATGTTTTCTTATAATTTATATGTTGATATCCTACCCCTCAGTGTGATGGTGTGAGGAGCCCAGGCCTTTGGGCTATAATTAGATCATGAGAGTAGAACCTTCATGGGTGAGATTAGTTCCCTTATGAAAGAGATTCCCAGAGAGCCCTCTCACCCCTTCCTCGGTGTGAGGACATTGCTGGAAGATGGCCACCTGTGTACTAATTAGCGGCCACTGAATGTGCTGGTGACTTGATCTTGGACTTGCCAGCTTCCAGAATTGGGAGAAATGAATGCTTTTCAAACCACCCAGTCCATGGTCATTTGTCACAGCAGTTTGAATGCACTGGGACAGTCACTGTCACAGCAGTGCTTTATACCTCCGCACCATCTCCTTCAACCCTGCTTTCTTCCCAAAGCTAGTACTCTCCTAACTTCTACTGTCAAAGATTTGTATTGCCTGGTTTTGAGCATAATACAAATGGAATCATACAATGTATATACTTTTGTATTTGTCATCTTTCATTTGACTTTTTTTCTCAGATTCAATCATATTTTATGTAGTAGCGGTTCACTTACCCTTATTGCTGTATAGTATTCTATTGTATAACTTGACAAGAGCTTTTTTATGTCATCTTCTATTGATAGACATTTGTGTGATTCTCATTTTTTACTACTATGAATAATGTTGCTATGAACATAATCATACATGCCATTTGGAGCATATTTTTGTGGTGTATATGCTTGGATGTAGAATTTGTGGGCAATAGGGTATGCATATACTCAGTGTGAATGTGTACTACCAAACAGTTTTCTAAACATGCCAATTTACATTCTGATAGGCATGTGTGAGAAACCCTCACGAACATTTTTGTTATTCTAGTAGGCATGTGGTAGTATTTATTGTGGTTTGATGCCATTCCCTCATAACTAATCAGGATGAACACCTTTTCATGTGTTTATTAGCGATGTGAATATACTCTTTTAATTTATGTCACCTCACAAATAAAGTAGACATGAAAATAATACCCCAATGCATTGTTTTATCATCATTTAAGATACATGTAAAGTACTTGGCAAACCTTTCTAAAGCATGATGAAAACTTTTAGTTTCTATGCTTTTTTCTTGAGTGTTCATTTTGATTATCATTTAAAGGCTTAGATTTAGAATTATTGAAACAGTGGGGAATAAATGGTTGTCTGCAGAAATGGGAGCTGTCTGAAGCAGTTCATTGATACCAGTGTTACTGCCTGGGTTGCTTTGAAATTGATGAAATGTGTAAGCAGTTTCAGTAGTGTGCAGTGATTCTCCCTCCAGACAGCCAAGGAAACACAGTTTAATAAAGGGAGGATTAAATTCATATTTTGGGAGAACCACAAAATACAGTTTGGTTTAAATTTGAGGAGAGGCCAGCTGGTTTAACTCTGTGGTAAGTACTTGAAAAGTCTTTAGAATTTGAGGCCAAGGATGTAAAACTGCATGCTGTATTTTTGATAAGGGGTTTGTGCAAATGCCATCAGTTGTTATATTTTGAAATTAATAACATACTAATGCCTCCTATATTGTTAATTATCATACAGTTAGAGTTTATTTAAAAGCAAAACAAGATCCTCTTTTTCCCTTAAATACATGCTTATCCAGAGGCATGAAACAAAACTCATTTTATCATTTACCACTTATATTTGTTGAAATACCCTATCTGCAAGGGAATATTTCTTTTGGGAATTAATAGAATTCTTTTAGGGGTTTGTTTTCAGATATAAGGTCCAGTACTTTTTAAACATGAGCATTATTTTTGAAATGATTACTGTGCATTTCTATTCTTACAGGCCAGTTTGAAAACTAATTTTACTTTCATATAGAGTTGAGAAGCAGCCATTCTTTATAGTAATCACCTACCTGATAGCCTAGTCTGAAGAGAGTAAAAATGGTTTTGTGCTTCTGGATCCACAACCTTCATTTGGTTTCACCCCTTGTTTCACATTACCACTGTGCGTACACTGGAACATGGAAAACCATCCTCCCCGTGCTCATTTCTGCTCGCAGGGATTTTCCTATTGTCGTGAATTCATAAATGCTGACATTTGCTTTTCTTTTCCCGATGGCCATTTGACCCAAATTTCCAAGACTGTCTGGCTCTCCATGCCCAACTTATCTGCCAACACTTCCCAGTAAGAGCCAAGTCCTGGCAAAGGCAGTTGTTTATGAATCTTACACATGATCAGTATGTCTGATAGCTACCACATTTTCAAAGCATCTGTAATGTAACACTCTAAATAAATCTATTTTCATGCTCCTTGCTGACATACTTTCAGAAATAAATAAAAAAATAAGATTTGTACTCTTTGCTCCACTTCTCAATATTCAGATTTTAATGTACCTGACTTTGTTTCATTGTAAGTGATTTAAAGAATTTAACAGATTTTGGGATATTTTAGTAAAATTTTATGATTAATCTCAGCATGCTCAGTAATTCATTATGAATCCTATATGGAGAGGCCTTTGTAGACTGTTAAAGAGAAATGGACCACTAGTCAAGTTGTAATATCATATAGGTTGGAAATAATATCTACTTTATTAAATGTTAGGAATTTTTTTATTCTTAATTTTATTGCATTGAGAAAGGAAGTAGTTGACCTTAGCAATTAGAAAATATAGAAAATAGTGTATATTCTAACAAGTTGAACAAATAATAGCTGAGATTAATGTCAGGCATCTCTGAATCTTAAGAATAATCTTAGGATGGTTGAATGATCAAGACATCTGAAGGTTTTACTACTTTTATTTTTGAGGTATTGTTTTAGAATCCAGGGGCTACCCTGTTGGCTCAGACAGTAAAGAATCCATCTGCAATGCAGAAGACTTGGGTTTGATCCCTGGGTCAGGCAGATCCCCTGGAGAAGAGAATGGCTACCCACTCCAATATTCTTGCCTGAAAAGTTCTAGAGACAGAGGAACCTGACAGGTTACAGTCCATGGGGTCGCAGAGAGTCCGACATTACTGAGTGACTGTCACATTTAGAGTCCAAATTGCCCGGTAGAGGAAATCACTAGATGTGGAGAGTGAACTGAGTAAAATTATTCTGGAGAACAAGGTTAAGAACCTTTGAACTGTGAATACCTCTGGTTCCTCTGCTCTGCAGAAGTGAACTGTAGTCTGGTGGGATGAGCCCCAATGGGTTCAGGAGACTGAAGACACTGAATCCTCTTTCTTCTTCCTGTCATGCCGTGCGCCCCCACCCTGCCCCCCACTGCCAGAGAATTGGGAGTTACTGTCTCATTGTCTACTTCCTAAATGAGTAGCATGTCCATGTGGGCTTGCTGAAGAAATCGGCTTGACTTGGAGTGGATTTCTATGTAGTATGCCTTTTCCCCTAATTATTGAATTAGGGAAACATAAAACAGAAAAGTACAGAAATACACTAAATTTTATATATGTAAATGTCTTGATGAATAATATAGCATTTTTTACAAAACTATTTTCAGTAATATATAACTATTGTATAGTCTTTTCACTTTTTATGTGCTTTTTGCGTGTCTTAGTACAGTACTCAACATTTTCAGTGGCTAAACAGTGTACACTTGTATAGATATATGTTTACCTAAACAGTCCTCTGTTTGGTATTCAGGGTGTTTCCAACTTAATATAATGCCGCTGTGAACCCCCATATATTCATAGCTTTAGAAACAGGTGAGATTTATTTACATAAGATGAACTTACAGAAGTATGAAGATGATTTGAGAGAATGGCACTGAAACGTGTATAATATCATATATGAAATGAGTTGCCAGTCCAGGTTCTATGCATGATCCTGGATGCTTGGGGCTGGTGCACTGGGACCACCCAGAGGGATGGTATGGGGAGGGAGGAGGGAGGAGGGTTCAGGATGGGGAACACGTGTATACCTGTGGCAGATTCATGTTGATATATGGCAAAACCAATATAATATTGTAAAGTTAAAAAATAAAAAAATTCAAAAAGAAGTATGAAGGTAAAGATGAATGCAGAGGTTAAGTTTTTCACACTTACTGCCAAATTATCTCAGTATTAGTTGAAGGAACATAGAGAGTTTTCATCAAATAAGTTTTCTTACATCCTGGCCATTGTTACTGTGACTCTTTACTGTCATGAGAAGTAACATTTTAAATTATTTTTCTTTTATTGAGTATTTTTATCACTTTTGTTATGATCTGCCTATTAATATATTTTGCCCAATTTTCCATTGTGATGTCACTCTTTTTCACATTTAAAATACAGGCATGTGTGCAGTTTTGAAAATCAAAGGAATGGGCTCTTTTATATATCTTGCCACACTTTTTTTCCATGTCTTTGAATTGGTCTATATAAATTTTTATTATTTCATTATATGTATGTCCTCCTGAAATAATATGAAGTGAGGCCATTTAATGCATGTTTTTTGGGGCTATTATTTACTTAGTTTTTCATGAAACTTTTAGTAAGTCTTTTTAAATTTGTTGCTTCTTGAATCACCATATTAAGGTACAGTTGTAAGTGGAAGCATGGTACTCCCAATCCCTCCAAATGTGACTTAAGGCAGGATGAATGTTGTGATTAAAATGGCATAGTTCTCTAGTTCTTAATAAGATTCTTAGTTATTTTCAAGGAATGTTTTTCAAAATATTGAAGGAATTTCATTGTAACCTAATATGCATTTTTTTCAACCAGGATTCTTCGTACAGTTGATCCCACTATTTGCAGGTTCAATATTTGCAAATTTGCATATGTGCTAAACTTTATTTGTGATCTTATAATCAGTACTCAGTGCTTTTTTCACAGTTCTTTGCAAAAATACACAGAATTTGAAAAATTTGAGTTATGTGGTACACTGTTCTCAGTGAATGTCAAACAAGTCAGCATTTTCCTTTATTTCAGTGCTCCTACAGTAAACAAGTGTCATTTTCATAATGTATTTAGTGCCCCATTTTCATGTTTTTTTTTGTCCTTTTTGGTGTGTGATTTTGCTGTTTAAAACAGACCCACATGTAGTGCTAAAATACTGTCTAGTGTGACCTGCCTTATAGAGAAAATACAACTTACATAAGGTTTCTTGAGCCATGATTTACAATGTTGTTGGCCAAAGTTACACAAAAAACAAGGTTATATATTGAAAGGTTGACAAAAATGTGACCAAAGGCTCTCAGGAACCTAACCCTATATTTCCCCTAGGAGCAATGGTTCAGTATTCACTAATTCAGTGTTCACTGCAACTTTAGACCATATTGCTCTGAATAATGTGAATTGCCTTTATAAAGTTTTAGATAATTAAGACAGCTCTTCAGAATTATTTGCTAGAGACCCTCCATTTTATCTTTTCTAAGAAAGAACATTTAGGAACTCCTACTATAAAATAAAACAAAAAACAAAATCTTTTCATAATTTGCATTTATATGTTTCCTAAGGGAAGTATTTTGATTATGAGAAACTTTGAAATGTGTCATAAATGACTTTTGAGACATAGCAGCTTTATAACTTTGGATTAAGTGAATAAACCTTGAGAACATTTTAATTTAGTTTTCACGTTTCAGGTAAGGTGATTTCCTTACCTGTTTAAATCCCTTCACTTTATGCTTTTTGAAAGTTTTCTTTACATTTACAAAATTGATCATTTTTTACTTTTATAAATTTACCTTTCCTACTTAAAGTATAAAATTAAAAAAAAAAAATGCCCCTAACTTTATTTCTATAACAGAACTGCTGTTACAGTTTGTTAAATTTTCTTCCAGCATTATCTATGCCTATCTTCTGTATAAGGTTATAACTAGAATGTTCTTCCTTTTGATGGCTTTTTTTTTATTAGTCCAATACTACATGATAAACATATTCTCATGTTATTAGTTGGTCTCTCTGCCCATGAATTTTACTAGCAATATTAATAATCAGCTTATTAAAGCTTCTTTTTACTTTAAAGATAATTTAAAGAAGCATTCTATTTAAAATCTTTTTCAAAAACTATATGAACTTTGTAAATCATATTTGCTAAATCAGAGTAAAGTATCATTGTAAATGCAATAGTAAAAAGCATAAAAAGCTTTATGGTACAAAACAAATTTTTATAACATCAAAAAAGAGAATTAGTATAATCCAAAACCACATTGGATACCTGTTCAGTGTTCTGTGCAATTACTACTTTCATGCACTGCTAATTTGAGTTTAATTATTTCAGAATTAATGGTGAATTGTTCATTAATATTTGATACAGTCATTCTGAATTGCCTGGACTTGAAATAACCTAAAAATCCTAGAGGTAGCCTAATGCCCTTTCCTGTTTACTCAGTTCAATATCTTCCTGATCTGCTTGCATGTATGCTCAGTCATGTCTGACTCTTTGTGACCCCATGGACTGTAAAGCCTGCTAGGCTCCTCTGTCAAGGGAATTTTCCAGGCAAAAATACTGGAGTGGGTTGCCATTTCGTACTCCAAGGGATTTTTCTCGAACCCACATTTCTTGCATCTCTTGTCTCCTGCATTGGCAGGTGAATTCTTTACCGCTGCACTTTACAATGAGTCTTTTTAGCTTCCTGATATCTTCATGTTATGTACAATTTAATAAGATGAAAGGGAGTTAAGAATGAGACTTGGTAGAAGTAGGAAAATAAACTCACCTTTATCTTTTAGTGCTTTTTTGTGGGGGGGGCAGGATTCCCTAATGAATTATTTTGCTTAAGAACTTCCATGAGAATCCATTGATTTCTATTTGCATTCTCTGTAAAGGAATAAGACACCTCAGGCAAACTTCTAAAATAGGTGTTTTTTAAAATCTTTATCACCCTCATCAGATATCACATTGGTGATAATTTGTCCCAATTTCCCTTTTCTATATGATATTTACAGTTATAGTTCTCACCAGTCAATAATCTCCTTTATTCATTCATTTCTCTTAGGTCTCATAAAATTACCTTGAAATATTCTTTTTTCCCCCTCCCACTTCTTACTGATTATGCAGTAAACTTTCCATTTGCTCATATTCTTTATAAATAGCTAAAAATACAGTCTCCTTGAGTTTTTTTTCAGTCCATAGTTTTGTTCAACTATTATTATATTTTCATTATTTCTAGCCACCCATCTCACATGTAGAACATAGGAAGTTCTCCAAAAATGTATTTTCAGAGCAAGTTCATATCGACAATTCATATTTGTTTCCATATGCATCATCTAGCCAGATGTTCTCAGTCTGAAAGAAGAGCATAATGAATTCAATGAGTTGTCTTTCTGAAATAATTCATTTCCTAAACTGGATGCTAATGTCGTGTGCTTGGTGAGACTTTAATCAGAAAGGGCTGCCTGATAAGGACCATAATCTAGAACTAGACTTTGTCCTACAAGATCAAGTAAATGATGGAAGGAAGGAACTCATTTCAGAGGGTGGGATGAGGCTTTATCCAGCTGCCAGATGCAGGAGAATAGTTGGTTTTACAGGGAAGATTGTGAGGGTGGGTAGCAGATCTTACCTGAAAGCAGCATGTTAGTAGAAGACAACAAGAGTACAAACATAGGGAGGCAATTCCTAAGTAGTATTTAAGGTGTTCTATTAACAGGTAGCTATTTCCACAGTTCACAGGCCATAGTGCAGGGATCAGATGCCATTCATGCACAATACCTTTTAAATAGAAGCTTGGTTGTAGGGAGACTAGCCTACCAGGCACATAGCTAAGGCAAGAACTCAGCTAGAAGTACAAGTCAGAATGTCAACCATGAGGTTGGCAAAGGCTCATCCAACAGTAAGAGTGACTTTATTGAAGAGGGAGATATCCCCAGCCTGTTGGAAGCAGATCTTCAAAGATCCCTTCTGAAGTCAAGACTTGTTCCTAAGACCATAGAATGACTAAGCTGGACTGTTCAGAAATGTCAGCCAAACAGGAATATACTGTGTCTACATTGGGGGTGGAGGAGAGAAGGAATTTTGTACTCTGATAATCCAGATGGAGATATCTTATGGTTTAAAGCAAGTATCCCACCAAAAGCAATTGACATTTCAGCAAAATTATTTCAGGTTAAAACAGAAAAAAAGGGAATATATTGTGTCTATGTGCCAAGCATTCCTCTGGGCACTAAAGATAACGTAGTTATTGAAACAGAGTCTTACTTTCTTGGAGCTGCCATTTTAGAGGTAATAAATAGATAAGTGAGTGAATTCACAGCCCAATGAATGAATAAGTCCATAATATAGAGCAAATACCTTATATATTATGTGATGATATTCAACTAATTTGAAAAATAAAATTGAAAGGGTACCCTGAAAATGCTAGGAGGTTTTTTTTTTTTATTTTTTTTTTTTAATAGATTGATAGGTTTGTCCAAGAAAGCCTCTAGGTACATTTACCTTGGAGAACAAAATGCTGTAGCTGTTACATGAGTTGTGATCTAGGTTTGTGATGATGTATTTGCTGCTAAAGAGGGAGGCTCTTCTGCATCTACATCCATTGGAGTTGCCCTCCTTTCCTTTATCTTTACTCACTACTTCTTTGCCAAAGTGTTCTAATCAACATTTCTTGCTTTATTATGGATCTAAAACAAGATTTTGTTCACTTGAATACTTTATGCTGCAACTTTAATAATTTGGGTGGCAACTCTCTTGCAATTAGAGGTCCTTTGTGAACATCGATTGATATTTTATCTACATGTCTAGGACCCTCTCCTGGGATGCTCTTTTTACCACCTTTGAGGTCTTATGAAGAAGAGCACTTCGAACACTTGTATTAGTTAGCATTCCCAATGGACAGCTGGCACAAATCCTAGTTAATTATTTTTCTTCCAGCTTATCTGTGAGTTCTTTCATTAATCGTTACATGTAAGCATTTTGGACACATTCCTTTTTTCTCAGTTAGAGCTCCAGTAGAATATTTTTTGAGCACACATTTAGGTGTCTGCTCAGAGGCCTTAGGATCATAAACTGTGAACAGAAAATCCATTTGGAGCTTTAACCCATGACATTCTAGATTCACTTGCTCGTTAATCCCAAGCAGTACCTTTTGAGAAGAGAAGGAGACTTAAGTGACTTAGAATCTTCACTATGTCAGTGTGGTCCAAGAATATTGGCACTTGGGTAGTAGTGTGGCAGGGAAACGTCCAACTCATACTGTATTTAGATGATTTCAGATGTTTTTCTGTGTTTTGTAATCTGTGATTAGTTGTTTTACTTTATAAATGGAGCTTCTTCATGAAGATGAATTTCCAGATAGCTAATCCAAATGCTCACAGTGTTAATTAAGCATGTTCCAAAGAAGAGATGTTTGATACTCAAATGAGGAGAGTAAAAGAAGCAAAGCTAAAAAATAAAAAAGCCAAGAAACATGAAAAGATGTTTTACTGAAAGAATAGATTCAGTCATTCCATTTTTTATCTCCAAGTATAGCATTAAAACACTACCTATTGAAAGGTGTATCAGTTTATCAAACAATGCATAATATCTTAGGAAGGATAACTGGACAGAAATTAGAGCCTCATCATCTAAAAAAAATCTATTATTCTTTTCCCATCATGTTTTCTCATGATTCTTTTTCTTGTTCCTTTAAGGATTCTTCTCCTGTTCCCTGTGGTCTTGGGAATGCCATCAAATTCAGTGCCTCCTCTGATGCTCTTTGTCTCTGCTGGGATCCTCTCTTCCCCACTCCTGCCCATGGGGTATCCTTAACTAGGAGTAGGCCACTTGCTTTACTGTATCCCTGAAAGCAGAGAAGTGATACCCTAGCACAGGCCCCTCAGTCTAATCAGCTTTCCTCCTAAAACTCATGGAAAAGGCCATCTGTCTCTGGGATCATGAATGAAAACAATGTGGCTGGAATTGTGGTGTGCCCTCCTACCTGGTAAAAGTCTGAGTAAGATTCAGGAGCAAACCTTCATGATGGAGACTCCCTCGGCCTTAGGACCTAATTCCTACATAGCCTGTTTTCTGTAACTCAGTGATTCTCAAAGTGGTTGACCCAGCGGAAGTAGTGTCACCTAGAACCTTTTTAGAAATGTAAATTCTTGGTCCCATTCAAGCCTGTTGTATCAAAAACTCTGGGGTGGGGCCCAGTACTGTGTTTTAATAAGTCTTTCTGGTGATTGTCATGTTTCCCTAAATTTGAGAATGATGACTATTATGATTCTGCAGCTTCTCTTTACTTCTTTGAGCTGCTCGCCCTTTCCTAGCTATGGGCCAAATCATTTTTTCCCCCCTTTGAATTAGATTTCATTTTATGACACTAACAACCAGCAAGTCTGCTTAATATACCATACCTTTAAAATTCTCACCAGACTTGAGAGCTTGTCCCAGAATTCTCTTGTGCCATATACTGGCCCTGGGCCCATTTCTGTTAACACTTCTATTTAGTTCTTTCCCCATGCACTCTACACCCCCATGTATTTTAACTTTTTAGCCTCTTATTTTTATGTCAGAATCTATGTGAAACTCAGAGAAATTTTATCAATCCTAAAGTGACTTTTCTATCCAAATGAGCATTAAGGATAATCTCCTAGTTGATAGGTAAAATTCATCAACTGGGATTGTAAATGCATTTTTCTGAAAATCAGCTCCCTTGTGGAAGAACTTTTCTTTCTCTTCTCTCTGAGAGTAGAATACAGCAACAAGTTGTGTAATTTTCAAGTGACTTTCTATAAACTTTATGAAATCACCTAATCTTGAGCTCAGTCATTGAAGAAAATCTAATTCATTTTTGTCCCGATTAAGTTACCATCAGCTACTTCTTTTCACAAGAGATTTCCTTTCCTATTATTGTTCTTTGTGCCTTTAATCTCTCTTGGTACTTTTCTTCTTCTCTCTCAATTTGTAAGTGTTTTGTTGTGATTCAGTCTTCTGTCTATTCTTGTTACAAAATACAACCTTCATTTGCTGTATGGGTTCCTAGTGCTCTTTGGGGAAAAGGGAAATGGTCAGATCTTTCAGTATTTGACAAAATTGTAATGTAGAGTGTTTCAAGATGGAGATGTTGAATCGAGTTTTATGTTTAGTCAAGAAAATGGATCCATGATGGAATGTGACATGAGGAAGGTCTTTACTGAGTTTTCTTTTGGTTTACATGGGATGTGAAAAAAGTCACTTCAAACTACGATATAATGTTGCTGTATCTTGATGTCTCTTTGTGAAAACTCCTTTTACAAAAATTCTTTGATCAGAGAATAGGCATATAACTTTTCCATACCATTGGATAAATCATCTTTATGTCAACCATCTTTGGAGAATTGAAATTTACCTGCTTTTTAAAAAAATTTGTATGTTCAATGTCATGGTGAAACCTTGTTGCTGATTCTTCCACCCATAAGGTTGTCACCATGAGTGCTTATGTTATTGAGTGTTCATGTTTCTCTTAGAGAGTGGATTAGGCAAGAAATGGGGTAAGAAATGGCCTTCCTTAGACAAGAAATGGGCTTCCTTGGTGATTCAGTTGCTAAAGAATCCATCTGCCATTCAGGAGACCGCCTGCAATGCAGTCTGCCATTCAGAATCCACCTACCATTCAGGAGACCTGGGTTGGATTCCTGGGTCAGAAAGATCCCCTGGAGAAAGAAATGGCAACCCACTCCAGTATTCTGGCCTGGGAAATCCCATGGACAGAGGAGGAACCTGGTAGCCTACAGTCCATGAGGTCGCAAAAGTCAGACATGACATAGTGACTAAACCACCACCAACAGGTCATGAGCTAAGTTTTATTCCTCTTTATGATTCCCATATATCTCTAGCTCACTGCAACCACTACATGGTGGAGTCACAATCCATGTACAGGTGAGGCTCTAAAGACAGTTCATAAGGCAAAAATACAATCAAAATTAGCTTTGAAAGTCCTTTAAGTTACCCGTATATCTTAATATCTGTAAGCACTAGAGTCCCTGTAGTGTGGTGAAATGCCCATCCATTGAGCGTTTGGGAGTGAGCAATGAATCTCAGTCCCTCCCATCTCCCTCAGGGACTCAGGTCCTTTGAATGAAATGGCAGTGGGGTCACCCACTAGATTTTACTCATGGATTTCAACTCTTTCTCACTTACTTATTCTATCCCCATGCCTGTAAAGGCAGATTCATATAAATTAAATGTGTTTATGATGTGACTTTTTGGTGTATGAGATGAGATTAAACAAGCTGGGGAAGGTATGAAGAGAGAAGTGAAAAACGAGAGCCAAGAAGTTGTTTCAGGGTGTTCTTGTCAAGCATGTTAAACCCAACTAGAAGGGTCATCTGTGTGGTCATTAAGAGCTTATACTTGATCAGCAGGCAGAGTTCAACTGAGATTCAGTTCTGTCAGTTCCCAGCTGTGTGACCTTGGGCAAACTGATTCACCTTTCTGTGCTTGCCATTTAATCCATAAAGTGAGGTTGATAATCTGTGGTACTAGATGAAATAACACATGAAGTACTTTTAGCCTGGAACTTTCGGCAGTCATTCCACGAGGGCAGTGCCAGTGGTGGCTATCCTCAGGCAGTGGTTGCTGTGGTGGTCATTAATATAATGGGGTAGTTGGCCCCTATTATGTAGATGAATTCCATCAGAATCACTTGGAATGGAGACAGACTGAGGCTGCAGGAATTTTTAAGTTCTCCTCGTGAGTCCACAGTGCATACAATTTTAGAAAGAATGATGGAGAAGGCAATGTTGTGGGAATGTGAGCTAACTAGCAGATACAAGGGAGTTTGAGTGCATTTTCAGATTCAGGAATGATAAGAAGTTGTTCTGGTCTTAGAAGCCTCTTTAAGTTAATCCCAAGAAAATGCCCTTGACTATTCCGTAAGACTAAATTCAGAGCTAGAACCAGTTACCCCGGATTTTCTGAGCTTAGTATTATTTATAATAACCCCCCCCCCAATAAAAATAGCCATCAGTTTCAGTTTTCTCTCTTTTTGTTTCCATTGCTAAAGCTTCCAAACATACTGGCTCATACCATCTGAAGTCATCAGGTTTAGTGAATAGTCTAGCTTGATGGCTACATTGCTTAGAAGAATGTTATGAGGCAAACCTGGTCCCTTATGTGAATGTGGACATGACTCTTGATCTCTTAGAATCAACAAAACATTTAGGGTTAAAATTGGATTTATAAAGTATGTATAAATAAATACACATAAATTGAATCCCATTGAAATCAAGTAAATGGGCAAAATGACCTTTGCATTGAGACAGAGGGAGAAAATGTATATTCAAGTTATATAGTTCTCAGGGAGATTTTTCTGTACCATAATCATTGAAGTTATCCTTCCAGACAGTATTTGTGTTTTTTAACTATGTGGACTTTTAAAATGGAAAAAAAGCCTATTATAAAGGAGTAGATGAAGGCAGTGCATGTGCACAGCATATCAGAGTTGGTGATGGACCTGGAATAAGGCTTCCTTTGTGGCTCAATGGTAAAGAATCTGCCTACCAATGCAGAAGATGTAGATTCCATTCTTAGGTCAGGAAGATCCCCTGGAGAAGGAAATGGCAGCTCACTCCCGTATTCTTGCCTGGGAAATTGCATGGACATTGGAGCCTGGTGGACTACAGTCCATGTGGTCCTGAGAGAGCTGGACACAAGAGATTAAACAACAACAAAACAGCAAACAGATGGAAGCAGTGCGTTGGCACAGCATATCAAAGTTGGTGATGGACTTGGAATAATTCATGCTTAGCAAATCACTTAATGCAAAGATTTTGGACCAGAGGCCTGTCTTTTTATTACAGATTTATAATAGGACAAATTGCAGTGAGCTGGCAAGTTCCAGGACCTCCTTGGAATTGCTGGTTCCCACTGCTTTCTGTTGGTCATTCTCTTGAACTCTTCTCTGGGGGACAGTGCTCTCTTAATTGTGGCAGATTCACCTTTATCAGAACTTGCAAGTCCAAAGCTTCTGTGACATGGAAGAGAAACTCAAAAAATGTTTCTCTTCCCACTGTTAAAAGGATGAAAAATAACTCAGTTTTGGTATTTACATATGAAAGATATTTTCATTGGTGAGTTCTTAATGTCTGAAGTTAGCTATTGTTGGTATTATTTTTCTTCTTTCTCTTTGACTAATATACAGTAGACTTAACTAAATTCTCATGTTCTGTCAGGGGTTCATTTCCAACCCATGACTTCGGCGCTCAAGGTAATAGTCTCGAAGATGTTTTGTCCATTATGCATCCCATTTACTTCCATAGCACTAATACAAACAGCATGAGTATTAGGACTTTAGTACTTGTGTTTTTATTCACTGCTTGGTGGCACACTTCCTCCTTTTCCAGCTCTCATCTTTTCAGACCTGGAAAGGAATAGTGTTTGGCACTGGGTGTGCTTGCCTTGTTACTGTCAAGGGTGAGCAAGTCTGAGGACAGGGAAGGCAGAGCTCATTATGTGTGAGTTTTAAGGAACACAGAGCTCAAAAGAGATGAAGTTCCAATCCACAAGCCCCTATCTCTTACCCTTCCTAGGCCTGGGATAGGGCTTTCCTGAGGGAGAAATCTCGCAAGTGGAAAAGGACCCAAGAACTGCGAATGACCTGGATGCTTGCATGAGGGCATCAAAACAAAGAAACAGACATATAGTAAAGGTAAATTAAAGGACACCTACATTAAGCCAGTAAAATCTTGTGTTTAAATTTGATTTTAAGAGAATCTTCTTTAAAAATCTGTTTTAAAACTTTCTATGTAACAGTATTTTAGAATTGGGTGAGACCTTCTAAATATGATAAAAGCAGTATCTTAAGGCGAGTTAAATTTGAGCAAATATAGGATGATTTGGCATGTTTTCCTGAATGGGAGCCAAACCTGTTATAGTCACCCAGCAAATCAAGTCTTTCTTCATCTTTGTTAGCTTAGTTAGAAATCAATCTTAGTTAGGAATCATCTTAGTTTTAGAAATCAATAGAAAGAGACCAGTAAAACCATAGCAAATAAGCTGCCTGTTTGGGCTTTGTTTTGAGATATTGCAACACAACATTCCTGTCTTCAGTGTAGAGAAAATATAAATTCTAAGAATTTTAGTTTTCAACACTTCCCAAATCTCTCATAATTTCTTTGGGCCATGTAGTTTTAAAATGTTGCCATTTTCTGTCATTAAGGATGTCAGCAGTAGCCCCCTTTAGAGACGAGCATACAGGCCTGACAGTCACTATGGACTCTTGTTCCATTTACTTTGTAATTTGTTCCAATTACAAATGGTTATAACTAAACGCCATTCACAACTTTAATGTGCTTAGCAAGTCCAGACTGGTCCCGCCGCTACTCAGAAATTTATTCTGTAGAAAACAGCCTTATGTCTTTTCCATACAAAATCTTTTTAAAATGAAGTTGGGTCAAAACTCAAAACTCACCCCCAAATAAAGTGTGCAATGTCTGTTCTTACACAGTTTGTACTTTGTAGTTAAGGTTCTTAATGAGCACCTGGGAACTTGGTGTAGAAGGCTTTTTCTTTTTGTAAACAATGTTTAAAACATACCTTTTAACAGTCATTCTTTTTGGAGTCATAAATTAATTTACACATCACTAATACTTTTTTAAAAAGCTTGAATTAAGTGTCTGAGAGATTTATTTCATTTTCTAAATAACTGTTCCATAGTTTAATCTGTGGTCAGTATGGAGTATTTGGAATACAGAAAAGCACACAAAATAAAATCACTCATGATATCTTAGCTCAGAGATAGCTATTATTTAAATTTGGCCTGTCTGCTTCCAGTGTTTTCTTTTTACTTCTTGTGTAAATACGTACATATTTTAAATTAAATTGGAGTCATACTGCTTTTTCCACATAATAGGATACTGAAATCATTTTACCACATCATTAATTTTTTTCCTACAACAAGAATTTTAACATGTGTGTTATATTCCATTGTGTGAATATATCCTTATATTTTTAGACCTTTCCCTATTAAAACATTTAGCCAGTTTCCTATTTTTTGATGTCACCATAATGTGATCATCTTTTATAATTTTGTGGTATTATTTTGTGCATGGAATTGGAATTACAGTGTCCTTTTCTTCCCCTTCAGAGACATGGGACTATATTAAATATATTTTTAAAATTAATTATTTATGTTTGTGCTGGGTCTTTGTTGCTGTGCTGGCTTTTCTCTAATTGCGATAAGCAGGGCCTAAGTCAATAGTTGTGATGCACAGGCTTCTCATTACGGTGGCTTCCCTTGTTGCTGAGCACAAGCTCCAGGGTGCACTGGACTTCAGTAGTTCTGGCACATGCGCTTAGTTACTTCTGGCCATGTAGGATTTTTCTGGAACAGGGACCAAACCCATGTCTCCAACATTGGCAGGCAGATTCTTTACCCGTGAGCCACCAGAGAAGCCCCTAAATGTTTCTTTTTTAAAAATTCTACACTTAAATATGAAATAATTTTATTTTTGTTGTCCCTCCTTAAAATGATAGTCTGAGAAGTTCGTTAATTGAGCTTGGTTGGCTTTCTTTGTTCACTGAATGAAGTATTTTACTAAATTATCCCACATGTTAAATGAAAACTGATTAACAAATAGATGCTTAGATATTAACAGATGTCTTCAGGAGGTCTACATATAATTAGAGGAAATAAATCTTACTCTGATAGTGACAGTTTGGTAAAAACAAATTATTATCAAGGGCATTTCATTGTAAGACAATCCAATAAATATAATATGTGTTAAAAGTCACATAAAAATCTAGTATATCTTGTAATAAATATGTGGCTATCCGATTTTAGATCTGATAGTAAATATATGATACTTTGTGGTTGCTATAGACTGCCTCCAGTAAGAAAAGAAACATAATCCTTTCTATAAATAATTATTTTCTTAAACTATAATAGTAGAATATGAACATGGGCATTTTCTAGATTTTACCTTTTCCATATATCAAAGAGATGAATACTACTGAGTTCAAATTGCATCAAATTAAAGTCCAGGAAACAGCTTTTTTGCTATGTTCTTATTGGACTCATTTTATAAATTTTCATGGATGGACAAAGCAGGTAATTGAAATGAAACTCAGCTTGATTTTTTTCAGTGATACTATTAATTTATAATGTAACATTGAATTACTTTCACTTATTTTGTATATTTTAAACCAAGGCCCTCAGGCACTATAAAGACATGGAATTTCTTTTTTAATTGGTAGCATTATGATGATTTTGTAAGTATTCATGGGTGTGTGTCTGTGTTTTTACTGTTTTCTTTAATCACATTATGGCCTCTGGAGGAACAAGTTTCTTACATGTACTTGTTCCTCCTAACTGCTGTAAGGAGGAAGAAAGCCATGAATCAGATTTGTTTCATTAACATACATTTTGTTTGTCAGTATCTTGGTGGATGGAATCACAGTATCCAGATTTGAGAGCCCAGACTTAGTACGGTCCCTTTTGAAGGTCCTGCCTGAGAATAACAAGAGGCCAAGATTCTCCCTCAAAGCTGTCTATATTAGCTTTCTTTCTTGTCCTGTTCATCATCATAATTTCTACCCAGACCTCTTCTTCTGTATTCAGCCCCAGAAAAGGCAGGACCAGTATAGAGCAGACCATTTGCTGAGTAAATACCATATGGTCTCTGTCTCTCTGTCTGCCTTTTCTGTGACTGTGGAACAGTGAAGTTTCTGCCTTCAGTGGAGTAGTAACTTAAGAAACTTGGATTTAGTGCTTTGGAGTAGCGTACAGGGGAGGAGAGAGACATTAGATAATGTTCTAATGTCATCGACCTAATCGGGATAAAGAAGCCCCCAACACAGTCATTTGTATGATTTAGAAACTCTTACCGCAGTTAATAATAGAGGTCACATTGCCTTTCCTTACTTTGTTGGCATACTGTCCCATCATTGGCCTTTTGTGGCCACCTCATACTCAAGGCCAAGAGACTTCAGACTTCCCTGGGTGCTCTGGCCAAAAGTCATTTCTATACCATCCTAAAATAGCACACCGGCACTATGATTTTTAATAATTATTGCTAGAACAATTCTCATCTTAGAAAATACACAAAAGCAAACACGCAAAATAGATGAAGACCACCCAGATCCCAACACTGTTAGCATCATGTTGGATTTTCTTCAACTTTTCTTATCACAATGATTCATGCTTCAGAGAGTAATGTCCTGACCTCCCTTTTTACACAACCCAACACCCTCCCAGTCTGTAGGCCTCTGTGTAACAAAGGAATGAAGTATTTCAGATCTGCAACAGCTGTGCTTGGGAAGAGCTCTCCATTCTTCAGTGTGTCAGGTAGGGATGGCATTGGGCCTGTGTACAGATATCTCAAAGATAGTCATTAAAAATACTTGGGTGTTTTAGAGAAAATCATGTAAATGAAAATAGTAAATACAGTTATAGACTCAACAGAAGCAGAAAGCTGAGGCAGCAGCTCAAGTATAAGAAACTCATTATATCCACATCTTTAGTTAACTTGGGCCTGAGAAAACCACGTGAAATGTGAAAGAATTCATTGACGTTTCTTACTCAAACTGTGCCATTCTTTTTGTTTTCTTTTCTTTATTGAATTTAGCACATTCCACTCCCCAGATTATTTCAGATTTACGTGTGGACTCTGTACTTAAACTTGTTGGGTCAGTGGTAAAGTTTGAATTGAGAAAGTTAATTCCCTGGACACCATACACAATTTTTTTTTTTTTTAACCGAGATGCTTCTGGACATCTTGAGGCCTATGTAAAGGCTGTTTTCACTTCAGGACACCCTGCATTTGGATCTCTTAAGATCTCATGTCCAGGTGGATTCCCCATTGACTCTCCTTGAGACCTGCTATGTGATGACAGCAACCACAGATCTGTCATGTCTCTCGTTTGGCTCCCATTGCTCTCAGGATATAGTTCCCAGCACCCACTGTGACTTACAAGGCTCCATGTGACCCAGCTCTCCAGGCCAGCTCCTGGCCTTTTATCTATTTGGTTTAATTTGGTCACTGTCCTCCTCTCTCTTTCTGGAATGTATGAGCACATCTCCATCTTTGGAACTTTACCTGGGCTGTTCTTTGTGCCCCAAGCTCTTTCCCTTTCATGTTTTTCTTTCTTCTAGTCACTTCTTATGTCTCATCTTAAATGTTGTTATGCAGAAAGCTTTCCACAAACCCCTCAGACCTCGTTGAAGCCAAGGGTATTACCAGTTATGATTTCTTAAATCATACTCTACTGCTTTTCAGTTATGGAGTTGTGTTGGTGATTTGTATTCAATTCTGTTACAGTTATCCACTGCTTCCTAACAAACCACCACCACCTCCCCCAGCACCCAGTGTAGTGGCTTTAAATAGCAGCTTATTCTTATTTCTTCTGGTTCTGTGGGGTATCTGGGCTCAGCTGGGTGGTCTTGCTTGGATTATGTCATGAAGCTGCACACAGTGGTGGCTGGGGCTGGAGCCACATTAAGGTTCCTCAGGGCTGGAAGTTCTTAGTCGCTTTCTCACCTGTCTGGGACCTCACTGCTCCTTGATCCCTCTCTTTTCTTCCTCTCCACATAAGACCTCATCTCCCCATGTGGTCTGGCTTTTCATGGTGATCTCAATATGATTTTGTTGATGACTGGCTTCCAGGAGGCAGGAAATGGATGTTGCCAGGGCAGGACTAGTACTGTGTCAGTTCTGCCATATTCTGTTAGTCTGAAAAGTCACAGGTCCTGTTCAGATTCAAGGAGGGTAGAGAAATAGACCCTGTTTCTTAATGTGGGAGTAGCAGAATCACATTATACATGGTGGGAGATGCCACTTCACCGTTTTTGGAGACTGCCCAACCTCCACTGTTCAACTATGAAGTCAAAGTCCAGCTGCTGCTGCTACTAAGTCACTTCAGTCGTGTCCGACTCTGTGTGACCCCACAGACGACAGCCCACCAGGCTCCGCCGTCCCTGGGATTCTCGAGGCAAGAACACTGGAGTGGGTTGCCATTTCCTTCTCCAATGCATGAAAGTGAAAAGTAAAAGTGAAGTCGCTCAGTCGTGTCTGACTCTTTGCGACTCCATGAACTGAAGCCTACCAGGCTCCTCCGTCCATAGGATTTTCCAGGCAAGAGTACAAAGTCTAGGTCTTACACTATATTGGCACTAGTAGGTGCTGAAAATATGTTTTTGAGCAAATAAATGAGTAATAACTCCAGAGAAAAGTCTTGGATAAATATGAGACCAGGAAACAAATCTCAGTAATTCAGATCTCTTGGCTCTTCCTTAGTTGAACTCCATTTTCAACCTGCCCCATGCTCTATCTTTTAGAATTTGTCAGCATTCAGCATGCTTTTATGTTATACATTTGCCCCTCATGTAGGGGCAAATTAATAGAAACATTTCCACTTGGCTGAACAACTGCTTTCTAGTTATTTCCCCTCCCACTTGTTACCCCCAGTGAGGTTTCTTGAGACTGTATATTCTTTAGGTGCTTAGCTCAATGTTAGATCACACAGTGGCAGGTAATAACCTGGGCCACTTACACATCTACCAGAATTGGAGTTCCATCTCTTCATTCTTAGCTTTGTGACCTTGGTGAGTGACTAAACTCCTCTAAGACTCATTTTTTTTCTTGTCAGTAAAGTGGGCTATATTTCTATATCAATAGAAACATTTCCACAGCACTGTTACAAATATTAAATTACATAATAAGACATGTAAAGCTCTTAGCACGTACCATTGTTGTTGTTTAGTTGTGTCCAATTCTTTATGACCCCATGGAATGTAGTCCACCAGGCTCCTCAGTCCATGGGATTTCCCAGGCAAGAATACTGGAGTGGGTCTCCATTTCCTTCTCCAAGGGATCTTCCCAACCAAGAGACTGAACCTGCATCTCTTGCACCTCAGGTGGATTCTTTATCACTGCTCCACCTGGGAAGCCTGTGCCTACCCTTGGTTATTGTGTATTCCCAGTAACTGTGGGGTGTCATGTTACACTGATGTACTAATCACTTAGCAGAGATATGTTAGTGAATAAACATACTAGAAGTTTCGAATACTTCCTTTTAAGACATTCAAGGCAAAATTACAGTTTAGGTTTCAAGACATAATCCTTCTACTAAAACTCATTTTGAAAAAGCTGTCATTCTAGGCCTTGCCATTTGTTTGTTTGTTTTCATATTATAAGAGGGCAGTAGGGCTGGATTTTTCCTCACTTCATTTGTCAAAGTTGTCCCCTCAAGAACTTACATAGGTATAATACACACTTTGACTCAACCCTTTGCATTTGGTAAGAAAATTGTGAGAAACTGAAAAACTTCATATGCTTCTGTGCTTGTGATTAGAAAAAATGTAGCAGAGCTATTATTTTGATTTGCAAAATTTAAGAGATTCTAACTAGAATAGCAAAACTTAGATTTCAGCTGGTAATTATATAGGTAAGTGTATTTATACCATTGATGTCAAGATTTAAGAGAAAAAAAGTTTTGGACAACATGTGAAGTTCTACAGATGGCTTTGCAGGCCAGAGGTCATTAATTAGTAAGAAAGGTCCTCGTTTCTGAATTCATATCATTGTGGATGTTCCCTTTCTCTATTCTTAAAAAACAAATTAAATATTCTTACTTTTCAAAATCCTGACTTGTATCTCAAGTTATAATAGGCTATATTTAATACATTTTCCCTCAAGGAAAGGTATTTAAGGATTTACATTAGAAAGGAGACTTTCTGCTGCCTGCCTTTTGTAAACAATAAAGCATGTTACAATATATTTCTTTATCTTGGCTGTTCCACCAGGTAATATTTCATACCTGATCATCTATAAGTTTCTTGATTGTAATCAATCCATTCTGTCGTTATCATACTTCCTTGTACTATGACTCAGCCACCACTATTCCCCAAAACCTTAGCATTGCTTTGAGGAGATCATGCTGTCTAATCTTAACAGAAAAACAGGAGAACAAGGCACAGGTTTTGCCACACAGAAATCAATAGCTACAAACTTCAGAGCCATTTCATCCTGCCAGATGCCATCTTGATAGCACCACTGCTTTTCCACGTTAGTAATAGCAGAACATCAGATTAAGATTCCCTCGCAAGAGAGTGATATAAACTGAGAAGTTAATTTTTATTGCCTAAAAGCTATAAAGTCAGTTGGATATATGGAGGCGGTCAGCCACATTCAAGTCAATGTTTTAGAAATTCTTTGGGTTACCTGTTAAGTTAATGTTAATTTATTAAATCCATATTTTAAAAAATAGATGTGAAACACTGACCAGTGTTTAAATTCATTTGTTATATCAGAGTACTTAAGCAGGGATATAGTTTTAAGGGTTGTGTGTTTATTAAATGTACTGGTTCCTGAGAAATGCACTGGGATTTTGTAAGGTTGAGTCCTGATTCTACTCTGACTGTAATTATCTGTATATTATTAGGTCTTTGTTTCTCAAACTTGAGTATATCCCAGAACCACCTCAAGGGCTTGGTAAAATACAGAATATGGGTTCCATTTTAGATCATCTTTAGTGGTCAGTGCTAAGAAGACAATAAAACAGGATGAGATATTGCTGAACTTGTAGATCAGGGTCTCAGATACCACCAAACCAGGATTCATATGCAAGGCTTTTGTTTGGGGAAGTTCTTTCGGTGGAAAATGAAGAAGAGGCCAGGAGAGGCTGGAAGAGCCACCAGACTGTGATGGAGATCTGACTGTGAGTGAGGTAGAAGAGGAAGGAGGAGTGGGAGAAGTGTCCCATGTTGACAGGCAGAGTGAGGAACACTTGGCAAGGCTGTAGGGGTATCCTGGAGTCAAAGTCACATTAAAGTGAAGTCCCCCTTCTCCCAGGGATGAGTCAGGCCTTGTGTCCCTCCAGGCCCCCGTTGTTGGCTGGGAGCAGGGAAGCATGGCTCTCAAGTTGCAGATCCAAGGTGCATTCTCATGGCCTCACCAGCCAGTAAGCAGTTATTTGAGATGGAGTGACCATAGGGAGCTTCTCCCTGAGACATGTGTGATGAGACCTGAATGACGCCAAGGAACCTGTGTTGACCTGGGGCTTAAGAAAAGAGCTGGGGTAGCAAATGTAGAGGCTGAAAGACAAAAAACATCTCTGGACACTTCAAGGACAAGGCAAGTGAGGAGATCTGAGTGGAAAGTGAGAGTCGGCGGCCAGTTCAGGAATTGCTTGTAGGCCCAAGTGGAAAGTTTAAATTTTATTCTAAATAAGATAGGAATCCTCTCCAAGTCTTTAAGCACCAAAATGATGACATCAGAGAAAGAGATAGAGGTGTGTGTCATGGAAAGGTAGAGAGAGCAGAAATCAGTTAGGACTTTAGTTAGCATTAATCTAGGCAACCCCAAACTATCTTTTGAGTAGTGTTTCCTTATTGAAAATTATACCTTTGAATTACCCCTTTTTCCCTCCATGCCTTTAAGGATCCTGAAAATATAGTGAGTAGTCTGCTAATATTTAGGGAAACAGTTGCAGGTCCCTGTTTTCTCCCCACCTGTCTTCCATAATGTATTTCAAGCTGTCTTTTTGTCCACCCGCAGTTCCAAAGAATGTTCAAATTACTGTACAATTGCACTCATCTCACATGCTAGCAAATTAATGCTCAAAATCCTCCGAGCCAGGCTTCAACAGTACGTGAACCATGAACTTGCAGATGTTCAAGCTGGATTTAGAAAAGGCAGAGGAACCAGAGATCAAACTGCCAACATCTGTTGGATCATCAATAAAGCAAGAGAGTTCTAGAAAAGCATCTACTTCTGCTTTATTGACTATGCCAAAGCCTTTGACTGTGTGGATCACAACAAACTGTGGAAAATTCTGAAAGAGATGGGAATACCAGACCACCTGACCTGCCTCCTGAGAAATCTATATGCAGGTCAAGAAGCAACAGTTAGAACTGGATGTGGAACAACAGACTGGTTCCAAATCGGGAAAGGAGTACGTCAAGGCTGTATATTGTCACCCTGCTTATTTAACTTACATGCAGAGTACATCATGCAAAATGCCAGACTGGAGAAGCACAAGCTGAAATCAGCATTGCTGGGAGAAATATCAATAACGTCAGATATGCAGATGACACCACCCTTATGGCAGAAAGCGAAGAAGAACTAAAGAGCCTCTTGATGAAAGTGAAAGAGGAGAGTGAAAAAGTTGGCTTAAAACTCAACAGTTTAGAAACATTCAGAAAACTAAGATCATGGCATGCGGTCTGTCACTTCATGGCAAACAGATGGGGAAACAATGGAAACAGTGACAGACTTTATTTTTGGGGGGCTCCAAAATCTCTGCATATGGTGACTGCAGCCATGAAATTAAAAGACACTTGCTTCTTGGGAGAAAAGCTATGACAACCTAGATGGCATATTAAAAAACAGAGACATTTCTTTGCCAACAAAGTTCCATCTAGTCAAAGCTTGGTTTTTCCAGTAGTCATGTATGGATGTGAGAGTTGGCCTATAAGGAAAGCTGAGTGCTGAAGAATTGATGCTTTTGAACTGGTGTTGGGGAAGACCCTTGATAGTGCCTTGAAATGCAAGGAGATCCAACCAGTCCATCCTAAAGGAAATCAGTCCTGAATATTCATTGAAAGGACTGATGCTGAAGCTGAAGCTTCAATACTTTGGCCACCTGATGCGAAGAACTGACTCATTAGAAAAGACCCCGATGCTGTGAAAGATTGAAGGCGGGAAGAAAAGGGGACGACCGAGGATGAGACGGTTGGATGGCATCACCAACTCGATGGACATGAGTTTGTGTAAGTTCTGGGAGTTGGTGATGGACAGGGCAGTGTGGCGTGCTGCAGTCCATGGTGTCACAAAGAGTTGGACACGACTGAGTGACTGAACTAACTGACTTCCACTTCATCCCAGTGGCTCTCATGTAATCTCTTTTTTACATTACTTCTCATGTAATCTCTTTCCCTACTCTGTGCTCCTTTGGTTTTTGACACTAGGTGATAACATGTAGCCTCGTGTTTTTTTCCCACAAACATTGACCATCACATTCAAACCAGCTGAGATACTGATCCACCCATTTCATTTATCTTTCTGTGTATGGTCTGAGAAATTACCTGCAGTACCACTCCCAAGGGTAAAATTGAAGCAGAGCATTGGTTACTATATGGAGGCAACTTTTAGAAGAAAACAAATGAGTGGAATTTGGCTAAATTTGATTAATATTAAATATTAATCAAATATTTGATTTGATTGAAATGTGTGTTTTGTTTTGGAGGTGAGTGGTGGTGTCTAGACTTCTGTTCCACCCTTGGGCACTTTGGTCTGCTTGGACCTAGCGAAGTCTTTTGACATTGACTTTTCTTTCCTTCTCATTGTGTTTTGAGCAGCCACAGTGAGCACGGAGTAAATCCTAGCCACAATGCTTGCAATTTGGAAACATACCTCTGTGAATGGGGTATCCCCATTTCTGAGGGGTGCTGGCTGGGAAAGCTCTGTTCCCTAGAAGGGTGTGTGCTCACAGGCTTGTAAAATTTCACTTCTTGAGGACTTCTCACCTTTTTCGGTTGTGAATTTTTCTTTTCTTTAAGCAGGTGGAGAGCTCTTGCAGACCAGGAGTAGTTGGTACTTAGGCTTTAAGTAAAGTGCTGATTGCCCTGTCAATCAGAGCACTGACGAACTAGGGACTTCCAAGATTGATTCTTGACAGAATAATTAGAAAAGTGTCAGTAACTGTTTGAGCACTCTGTAAAGGAATGGGCCCAGGCGAGGTCTCTGCTGTCCACATCCGGAGGTTACATGTTCAGGAAGACAAAACACAGTGTGTCATGGGAGAAAATTGCCTCCAGTGTGCAGGATAGGATGGCCCTGTAACTACAGAACAACAACGCCCAGTTGTCTGGTTGTTTGCAGATGTGTTTCCCTGGCCTTCTTCCAACACTGCTGCTGTTTCAATACCTGCTTGAGATTCTTTCTTTCTCTGTCCGTTGTTTGCCTTGGAGTGAAGTGCAGACAGCTGGCAAGGCAGTTTTCTCCTTGACCTTTTTGTCCAGATGACCCTTTCCCCTCAGTTCAAGAGGGCTGGCCCTTGCATAACCACAGAATCCCAAAACTGGGTTGTTTTTTTTTTTTTCCCCCAGACAGTCCCAGGTACTTGATGAGGGCAGTGTTTTCAAGACTTACACTGTCTCAAGTCTAGGGGGACATGAACATGTACTCAGAGGACAAGAAAAGAGTGGCCTCATGGACCAAACTAATTGCCTTAAGAAAAGGTAAAAAAAAAATTAGTTTATGTTTTCTCCTTTATAGGAAAATACAGGTTAGGGAACTTAAGCATTTATAACAAAATACATGGAGATAAAGAAAAATACCTCCTGGTTTTTTATCCTTTGTCATAGTTTCCTTTTTAAAAAAATAAATTTTGAAAAGAAAGTAATTCACTGTGCACATCTGCATGTTTATACAGATATTTTTAACACTTCCCAGATTCCAGAGTTTATTGGAACAAATCTGAGAAATGCTGACGTCAGCCATCATTACCCTGTCTTCCTTTAATAATCACAGCAGCAATAGTGATAACAATGAAGAATTAACATTTCTTGGAGTACTTTGTGTTTGAGGCAAAGTGCAAAATGCTTTCTGTGTGTTGAAATATCTCTGTTTTAAAAATCAGAAAAATTTCAGTGATGTTTAGTTGCTTTGTTAAGTAGACAATTTAAGGGGGAGGGGGCATTGTCATTTCTTCATCTCCTAGTTGACTTTACTGAAAGCAATAAAAGGCAGAAGCCACAGCAGCATGCCCTCTAGTTCACCTCTTAGGACTGGCTTTTTGTCACTGCTCACAAACCTGAGTTGATCCTCATTTCCTGCAGACAGAATTCTAAGCTCTTGAGACAGATTCAGAAGCTTATGTCATCAGGCAGAGACCCTTACCTTCCATTGCTACATACTCTTACCATCTGTTCTAAGTACCCTTGACTAAGAAGGTCCTCCCTACTTTTCCTGCTTCAGTTAGCACTACTGCCTTGCAAATCTTCCCACGTTGAGTGAACTGGAGGGAATTTAACATATCATTGGACCTCTCGTGTTCCCCCCAGCCCTTCCTGGCCCATGGCATACTTGGCAGCATCTGGAGTCATTGTCCCAATGTTTTGGGGTAGTTGTGCTACTGGCATCTAGTGAGAAGAGGCCAGGGGTGCTTCTAAACATCCTGCAATAGTCCTGCACTGATTTATACAGCCCAAAGTGACAATAGTAATCAGGTTGAGAAAACTTATACTAGATGTAAGGTCCTCTCGTTTGATTTATCACCATGTTCTCAGCGTTTGATGCATAGTATGTGATTAAAAGCATCTTGAAATTAATATACTTACTCCTTCCTTCTCAGAACACCAACTTCCTTTATACTTCTTCTGTTATAGTTATATAGAAATCTAATTACATTTTATGTTTTTATTTGCCAGAATACCAGAGTCACTTAAACATATAATCTATGCTTAAGATTTCAAGCAGACTTATGGAGTTGGCAAAAGAAAATGAGAATGAATTGGCTTCAGTGCATTGCGAATGTTCAAACCCTGAGTTTTGTTTGGGGTGTTAAATTCGTGTACAGCATGGTAATTTGTTAATAGTCACATTTCAGTTTTCTCTATCTTGCTCCTTGAAAGAGAAACATATAAATGCATTTTCTTAAGAGCACAGTAAAAGAAAGGGTGATCTCTCTGTTACAGAAATTTCCAGGCATGCACATACATGGGATGTCTTACAGAAGAAAGGTTAAGACTCATGAATGTGCTGGGTCACTGAATATACAGGAACCTTGGGCAGAATGGACTTGAGTCCTGGCCCCTTTGCTTAGAAACTTGAGGCAAATTACTTAATTTGTCTCTCTCCATGTTCCCGTCTCCATCTGTAAATCTTGATCAGAAAACTCCCAGAGAGGGCACACCAAAATGTTCACGTTGGTAATAGTATCTTTGATTGGTGCTTTGTGGGAGTGAGTTTTACTTCTTTTCGGCATTGTACTGATTTTTCCTTCTCAGTGGACATGTATTGTTTTGACAATCAAGTTGGAATTACTATTAATACATAGTCAGGATGAGAAACCAGATTTCCTAACTCCATCTCTGGGCCCATTAGGAGTCAGTGAGTAAAAAAATAATTTTTTACAAATAAAATTCTACCATTAGTTTGAAATTATAGCAAATTATAATTGTAGTAAGTCAAAGCACTCTTAATTATTTGAACCTTAGTTTTATCAACTATAAAATGAGAGTATTAACGACCTTATCAAGATAATGGATAGCACCAGCATGATCAGGAGGGCACTGGTTACATTATAGCTCTGTCTCTTCCTAATGATGTATAACCTTAGAAAAGTCACTTCCCAACTCTGAAGTCAGTGTCTTCTCTGTAAAATGGAGTTATTCAAATCCTTGCAAAGTTGTTATGAAAATTGGTTAAAATAAGGTATTGCATCAGTTAACATAAAACATGATGTTCAACAATTTGTATATACTTTCTGATATTAGAAATAATTATTAATATTATTGTCATTTTTATTGTTACTATAATGCATTATGTGAACCAAATTATAACTTTTACTCGGTATTTTTTTTTAGATTTAATTTGTTATTAGCACTCATTATTTTTAGCTATATGTCTGTCATTGGAAATTATAAGACCTCAATCAGGAATAATTTAGTCTCAAGACATTTATTGGTATAAGGCAGAGAATCTTTGTTCTGGGATATCAAGTTTCAGTTCATTAGTTCTTCTTTAGTAGCAGCATCTCAACAGAATGTCAGTCAATTCTGTGAATGTTTTTTAGCCTCTCTTTCAGCTAGGTAGAATTATGTGATTGCTTTTTGGCCATTGAGATATAAACCAAAGTGTAGTGTGGGACTTCTGTCAAGGCTGTTTTTAATAAGCTGAAGCAGTTGGAAAAGAAGCCCTTTTGCTTTTTTCCTGCTCTTCCCTGCTGCTTGGAATGACTTGGTTATGGCTGGAGCTCTAGCAGTACTCTTGGACTAAGAAATAAACTTAGTATGGTAGTTCTGCATGGTGACAGTGAAAGATCAACAGGGTCTGAGTGTCTGATGGGCTTCCTTGATAGCTCAGTTGGTAAGGAATCCGCCTGCAATGCAGGAGACCCCAGTTCGATTCCTGAGTCGGGAAGATCTACTGGAGAACGGATAGGCTACCCACTCCAGTATTCTTGAGCTTCCCTTGTGGCTCAGCTGGTAAAGAATCCACCTGCAATGTGGGAGACCTGGGTTCGATCCCTGGGTTGGGAAGATCCCCTGGAGAAGGGAAAGGCTACCCACTCCAGTATTCTGGCCTATAGAATTCCATGGACAGTATAGTCCATGGGGTTGCAAAGAGTTGGACACGACTGAGTGAGTTTCACTCACTCACTCAGGTCTCTGATTGACTTCAGGTAGTGTCAAACCAGTCCTGGCCTACCCACCACCAGTCTTCTTTTATATAAAAGAATAAATACTTACATGTTTTAAGTTCATGTATTTCTTTGTTCTTGACTATCCAGTTCTGCTGCTTAGCTCTTTGGCATAGTTCCTCTTATTTATCATGGAATACTTCCAGTGTTTTTGATCTTCCCTGGTAAATTTCTCTTCCAGTATAAAGCAGTTAGATAAGTTAACTCCAGTTTAAACTGGACCTTTGAGCAAATCAACAAACAAAAACTTCCATAGGAAGTGCAAAGACAAATATACGCTGTTCCTTGACATGCCTTTTAGGCTTATTTGGAAGATGAAATAGTTTTTAGAGAAAGCAGTGCTTGGCTTGAAAGTCTGCTGCCTGCATTCTGTGTGTATGTGGTGTCCCAGTCCAGTTGGTGCTACTTCAGTGCCAGTGGAAATGCGTGACATGTGATCTGGTGTTCTAAAGGTGGTACCATTATTTCTGTAAAGCTGTTACAATGTTTTCCTTCAGATAGGTGGTTGTAGCATGAATCTGGTGAGTTCTTTGTATACATTGACTAGAGAAAGGCCATGGAGAATACGTTTTTATTCCAGAAAACAAAGAACATTTAGTGTTTGTTCTCTCTTCTTAAATGTACTTTGTCAAACAGGGCATGCTAGTTTAAATAGTAGAAGAGAAAGCTGTCCAAATGTGGTAAGTAATTCATATTAAAACACACATGCACACACCACAGCTGCCCTTTGAATGGTTCACTGGCCACCAAGATCAGGTGCCTGCTGAATTAAGAGCATTTGGATAATTGACCTTCCATGTGAATAAATTAGAATAGATTAGAGTTGATTGACCACATAACAATTTAAGTCATAAAAAAGTCCCTTTCTCCTTCTCAGCTACTTTGTTGTGTTGAATCTCAAAGGTGATTAACTGTCTGTTTTTTTTCATTGTTGTTGGAAGACTTTCCTAATCACAAATTAGCAAACTAGAAAGGAATGGTAATACGTCGATGTGCCATTTCTATTTTAATTAAAGGCCGCAAAGGACTGTATGACAGACCAAGTTGTTTAAAGACATTCTAGAAGGGCAGCGTGGTTAGGGTGTTTTCATTTGCATTGAACCTTCCCTTCCAGCTTGGTGGGGTTGTCACTGTGATTCCGATCACTGGGGCAATTAAGCTCTGATGTTTTGGGGGTTCATTTTACCCTTCTGACCTTTGCTCAATCGAGGCCACATGTTTGTGCATGGGATGTGCTGTGATGAAGGCCGTGCTATATAAACAACAAATAATTATTACTTTAAACAGTCATGAAATTATAGAGCTGGCAAGGAGCTTAGACAGCCATGGGTTCACTTGCTTTTCTTTATAGATGAGAGGCGACACAGCCAGTAAGAGGAGATGTTCAGTCCTCAGATCAGGAAGAAAGGTACTGGATGTAGCATAATGTACAGAATCATTATTATACACAAAGCCTTAGCCCTAGCTCCTGGATATACTGGTGTGTGGTTGTATTCAAATTGGATAAACCTTCCTATAGAAAGAGGATATTCTTAGTACCTAATTTTAGGGTTTTTGTGAGATTGAAATGAGACAGATGTCTATATAGTAAGTACTGTTTTGGTTGTTAACTGCTGTGTAGCAGACCATTCCAAAATTTAGTGACTTAAAACATTAATCATTTTGTTTCCTCATAATTCAGCAATCTGGGTTGGGATCAGGTGGCCACTTCTGCTCTTCTCGCTGTTCACTCTCTTGGCTGCATTCAGCTTGCAGGTTGGCTGGTGTTGGGGCTCAGCTGTGATGCGAGGGCCGTTGGGCTCTTTGCTCATCCCCACATTGTCTGAGGCCTCTACTTCTCCACATGATCTCTCCACACAGTCCCTTCTTATGGCCTTCCCAGCAGAGTAACCACACTTATTGCATGGCACCTCAGGGTCTCTACCTGAGACTGCCAGGCGTTTTTCAGACATAGGCCTAGAACTAGTGGAACATCTTTTTTTGTCACATTTATAGCAGTTAAGGCAAGTCACAGGCTCAGCCAAGATTCATGAGGAAAGCATTATAGATCATATATTAATTAGCATTGACATGGCTCAGAGTAGCACACCAGCACAGCGGATCATGACAAGGACCCACCTCTGAGCCTGGTGCATGCCAAAGACACAATAAATGTTAGCTGCTCTCTTTCAATGTAGTTGTAGTACTGAGAGTTGTCTTTATTGTTTGTTGTTGTTACTGTTGTAAGTAGCTATAGGTGGAAAACAGTTCAGATAGAAGTTTTGAAAAATGGAAAAAAATCTTATTTCTAACATCTTTTAGTATCCAGAGTTTTCCTGGGGTTCTACTGTGAAACTACAGATCGAAACATACTATTTGCAGTAGGCATAGAATAAATTTCCTAACTCAGTAATTCTCCAATAAATTCCTCAGTTCTCTAATTCAAGCAGATGTGAGTTGTGGCTACAGAGTCTGCATTTCTGATGAGTGTGATACTGAGGATTATACAATTAAAGTTGTTCAAGTTAGAAAGTTAATTTCTGTTATTTCTCCTCATCCGTAAAGTATTTTATAGTTCATATATACATATACATATATATATATATATATCACTTTAGAGTATTACATATTTTGGAGCAGCAGGAAATTAAAAATCTTCTGTTTTCCTCCAGTGTGATCCTTCACCTTTTTTCAGATCATTTTTCCTGCTGTTGATGTAGAGAGCCATACTTGGAGAAGCAAGGCTCTGGTCTGGAACTCAGAGATCCTGGCCTTTACTGTTATTGTTGTCCAGTCTCTAAGTCATGTGCAGCTCTTTGCAATTCCATAGACTACAGCATGCCAGGCTTCCCTGTCCTTCACCCTCTTCTGGAATTTGCTCTAACTTAAGTCCATTGATTCCATCCAACCATCTTATCCCCTGTTGCTCCTTTGTCTTCCTGCCCTCAATCTTTCCCCTTTCTTTTCCAATGAGTTGGCTCTTTGCATCAGGTGACCAAAATATTGCAGCTTCAGCATCAGTCCTTCCAATGAATATTCAGGAGAAGGGAATAGCAAACCACTCTAGTATTCTTGCCTCAAGAATCCCTTGAATAGTATAAAAAGGCCTTTACTATTAGCAGCATTTAAAAATGAGTCTCTTTAGGAGGCTCCATTCTTTCATTAAGAGCAAGTTACTATTTTGTTTCATAGAAGCTATTTGGGGAGTATTTGGATTTGATGAGCTTTCTGTGTCTAATGTTTATACTACATTATTATATAAATGCTTGAATGCTTTCTTTTTTGCGAAGCTCTTTGTCTTAATTTAAAAATTATTCATACACAATTTAAAATTATTAAAGCTTGCATAAGGGTATAAAGAAGAAAGGAAAATAAATTGATAAACTGCAGTCATACATGTTAGTATTAATATTTTGGTGTGTATTATCCCAGACTTTTCATTTTAATATTCCTTCCCTCCCCTGACACTTGTTCCTGTCTGGCAAATATGTGAATTTGCTTTTAAATATTCACAATTGAAAGTCTTCAAGAAACTTTCAAGTTTAGTCATTTTGCTTGAGAGAAAGAGATAATCTGTTTTTGCTAATACATTTTAAATTTCACATTATTTATAATTTCTCCTTAGAAGCTTGAAATTAAGTTTTCTTTCCTTACTGATTTTGATTCTTTGCTGTCTAGCTTACATTGATTTCACCTCTCTATGTTTCTATTGAAGCCTGAGATTATTACACTCTAGTTGAGGTGAGTGTGTTTTTTCCTGTGCCCTAATCTACCATAGATAACATAACAGCTCTCTCTGTTCCTGTTATCAGCTACACCTTCCCCTGCTGTCTACATTCAATCCAGTGTTCCAGAAAACCTTTGAATGAGAGTTTATACTGGGACTGAGCAAACATCTTGCTTAGTAACATAGGAGGAGCATTGGTTTCCTCCACAGATGATCTATTTTCCTTTGGTTTCTCTGTTATTCCCTCAATAAGACCTGCCTGTATTATGACCTCTGCATGCAATGGGCTATGTATTTTTCACTCAATTAATTTTTATTTTGATGGGTAATAAGGGTGATGAATCCTGTGTAGTTTAAGATATTCATATATTGGGATGGGGAGTGACATAATGGCCAGACTGATACGAAATGTCCTACACTGTGCTTTGGTTTATATTTCACTACTCAGAAAATATTGACTTGATTCCGAGTTGAAAAGGAGGGTGAAAAATATCATAGAATTGGTATTCTTTTGAGATTCTGCAGCTAAGGAAAAAGTAAACAATCAGTGCTGGTACCCTAGTATCCCTGCCTTATACCAGTTAATGTCTTGACAGTGAATGATCACTGATGGAGGTCTTATTACTTCTAGTGGCTTGATGGTACACCTAAACAGTACCCCTTACTCCAGATATCCCTAGGACAGAGTGAGAATGCCATGTGAGGACTGGGGACATTGTGCTGTTCTCCTTGGGATTGGAACACAGAGTAAGAGGACAGAAATGGAAAGACGCACCCTTTCTGGTGCCCATATTTGAAAACCTTCAGTCTTCATGTTTTCACTTTGTCTGCCACATTTCCTAGTAAGATCTCTACATTGTCAAGGGTTTTCCTCCATCCTATACTTTGAGCACATAATAGTGTTTTTTTGATTAGAATGATAATGCTAACATTAAGAATTATAAAATAGAAGTTGTCTAAGTTAGAAAATTAATTTCTTCATACTGTATAAAAAGTATTTTACATTTCCAATTTGTATCACGCTAAAGCATTCCAGAAAAACATCTATTTCTGCTTTATTGACTATGCCAAAGCCTTTGACTGTGTGGATCACAATAAACTGTGGAAAATTCTGAAAGAGATGGGAATACCAGACCACCTGACCTACCTCTTGAGAAACCTGTATGCAGGTCAGGAAGCAACAGTTCGAACTGGACATGGAACAACAGACTGGTTCCAAACAGGAAAAGGAGTATGTCAAGGCTGTATATTGTCACCCTGCTTATTTAACTTCTATGCAGGGTACATCATGAGAAACGCTGGGCTGGAAGAAGCACAAGCTGGAATCAAGATTGCCAGGAGAAATACCAGTAACCTCAGATATGCAGATGACACCACCCTTATGACAGAAAGTGAAGAGGAACTAAAAAACCTCTTGATGAAAGTGAAAGAAGAGAGTGAAAAAATTGGCTTAAAGCTCAACATTCAGAAAATGAAGATCATGGCATCTGGTCCCATCACTTCATGGGAAATAGATGGGGAAACAGTGGAAACAGTGTCAGACTTTATCTTTTTGGGCTCCAAAATCACTGCAGATGGTGACTGCAGCCATGAAATTAAAAGACTCTTACTCCTTGGAAGAAAAGTTATGACCAACGTAGATAGCATATTGAAAAGCAGAGACATTACTTTGCCAACAAAGGTCCGTCTAGTCAAGGCTATGGTTTTTCCAGTGGTCACGTATGGATGCGAGAGTTGGACTGTGAAGAAGGCTGAGCGCCGAAGAATTGATGCTTTTGAACTGTGATGTTGGAGAAGACTCTTGAGAGTCCCTTGGACTGCAAGGAGATCCAACCAGTCCATTGTGAAGGAGATCAGCCCTGGGATTTCTTTGGAAGGAATGATGCTAAAGCTGAAACTCCAGTGCTTTGGCCACCTCATGTGAAGAGTTGACTCATTGGAAAAGACTGATGCTGGGAGGGATTGGGGGCAAGAGGAAAAGGGGACGATAGAGGATGAGATGGCTGGATAGCATCACCGACTCAATGGATGTGAGTTTGAGTGAACTCCAGGAGTTGGTGATGGACAGGGAGGCCTGGCGTGCTGTGATTCATGGGGTTGCAAAGAGTTGGACATGACTGAGCTACTGAACTGAACTGTACTGAAAGCATTCCATGCAGGAAGAAATTAAATATTCTGTATTTTCCTTCAATTTGATTCTAGAAAACAGTTTCCTGTTTTAGTCAGGGGGTTTAAAATGAATTGGTTAAGCAGTCATAAAAGATGCTTGTAGTGGTTTATGCCCCGGATCCCAAGTGTGTGTCAAGTGCAAAATTATTCCTAACCCACATGACCTCTGCTTATTGAAAGGGTGGGACGCATGAGCCAGAGGTCTCCATAATGTCCTTTTAACCGTAATTCATAGAGCTCAGTTTCAAGTTACAGGTTTAAAAATACTTGATGTAAGTCAGACACAAATGGAATAAAATATATAAAAGAAAATTTGAAATGAGTGGATCTTAAAGACTGACCATAGGTCCTAAGAACCATATACAATGTGTGAACTTCAGTAGATCCTGTTTGTGTATCTGTGTCTGTAACACATTTTGGGGATGATTGTGAAAATTTCACTATGGACTACATATTAGATAATAATAGGGAATTATTATGAGTTATAATAATACTATGATTGGGTGGTAGAATGTCCTTATGTTAGGAAATGCATCCCAAGGTGTTTGGGGCAGAGTCATTAAGAAGGTAAGTTACTTTGAATGGTTCAGCATAATCTTTACATGGAGACACAAATAAAGCAAATATGGCAAAATATTAAGAACTATTAAATGTAGGTAGAGGACGTAACAGTGTTACTTGCAATTATTTCAGCTTGTCTATATATTTCTAGATATTTAACGTTTTTTGCCCTTCAAAAGTTGAAAAAGCATTGCTTAGTAAACACCAGTACAAGCACAACCTGTTGCTCATGGTATTCTCCAGTTCCCAAGCTGGTGTTTGATTATCATTTATTAAACATCTGCTATACCTGCCAGGTACTCTTCCAAGTGCTAGAGATAAAATTAGTAAGAAATTGTCTCTCTACTTCAAGAGCTAATAATTTCGTATGTTTCTTTGCTTCTTTTATTTAGTTAATAGTTCTAAGCCAAATTTCTATAAAATCTTGGGAATTAAATATTTAATCTGCTTATACCTAAGAATTTTTTTAAGCAGTGTATATTAATCTAAGGATTTTGCCAGTCAGACCTGTAACATCAAATTTTTTTGGATAAGTTTTGTGTAACAACAATAGGCAGTAAATGAATATTTTTGAGGTGTTTGAACATAAAAATGTGCCATTGACAACCTTGGGGGTTTGCATAAGTACATGGTGACTTTCTGGACAAATTTGGACGTATTTCCAGCATTTGCAGGCTTCCCTAATAGCTCAGTCAGTAAAGAATCTGCCTGCAATGCAGGAGACCCAGATTCGATCCCTGGGTCAGGAAGATCCCCTGGAGAAGGGACTGGCAACCCACTCCAATATTCTTGCCTCGAGAATCCCATGGACAGAGGAGCTGGCTGGCTATAAAGGGGTCACAAAGAGTCTGACATGACTGACTGACTTTAACACTGTTTCACTTGCAAATATTTGCCATTAGAGTTATGTTTTCACAGGATAATGTCATTTGTAACCAGTGTGTATGTGACCACTGAACAAGTTTCCAAGAGGCAGAGCCTTCTTAAAAGCCATGGCTGATATGGATCCTCCATCAGAGAATATTAAGAGTTTCCCACTATCTGGAAATAGCTGTGTTGAAACATATTTTTTCGTACTTTCTAATTGTTATCCAGATAACCAGAAAGGAGAAAACAAAAACCACTGTCACTCTAAATGTTTTCTTTGCATTATTCCTTTGAAGAAGAAAATGTTCACATAACTCAAACATCATAGCATTTGAAATCCAGTGTTGCAGTCCTTGCACATCAATTCCAAGGTAAAGAAAGAGTGATATATTGAGAATGAAGGGAAATGCAGAAAAGAAAAAAATGAAGGATTTCAGGATTATACTTATTTTAAGGAATTTAAAGGCAGGTCTATTGTGGACCTTCATCTGTGGTTCCCTTTGAAAAGGAAATAATACTAGAGGCTTCCTTTCAAGCACATTAGATCATGCAGTTGGAAATGCAACTGACTTGGCAAAAAGACTCTTACACTTATCCACCAGATCTGCAAAATTTAAACAGTATTTGTGGCTTGTAAACAAAGCTACTAATTGACCTATAATTTTAGAATATGTATCTGAATAGAGTTTCAGCTGCTGAATGACAGTCAGATGAATTTATTAGATATCTCTGAGATGTAGGAAGGTCTTGGATTGGATTTAGTAGCCTCTATAAATATTTGAATGGAGGGATGGAAGAAAAGAAAACAGGGAGGAGGGAAGGGGAGTGGGAGGGCAAGCAGGCCAAGATGGATGTGGAATTATCTAGTTAACGTGATAAGGAACTTGTGATAATTAATTTAGAAACTTACTGAAAGTAACCTCTTTTCTCTGTGTAAGAAAGAGTTGGATAAACTAATAGAAGGAAAAATAGTTTAATTTGTTAAGTGAACTGTTCAAGAGAACATTGCCAGTTTGTTAAGCAACACAGAAGCACTCATTTAAATAAAATCAGTGCACTAATTGCAAGTCTGTCTCAGTTTTGTAAAAGCAGGGCCAAAAGCTTAGAAAATATTTCAATAGTTATAATTCATGGCTGCACGTGAAAAGAGATGGGAATACCAGACCACCTGACCTGCTTCTTGAGAAATCTGTATGCAGGTCAGGAAGCAACTGTTAGAACTGGACATGGAACAACAGACTGGTTCCAAATAGGAAAAGGAGTATGTCAAGGCTGTATATTGTCACTCTGCTTATTTATCTTATATGCACAGCACATCATGAGAAACTCTGAGCTAGATGAAGCACAAGCTGGAATCCAGATTCCCAGGAGAAATATCAGTAACCTCAGATATGCAGACTATACCACCCTTATGGCAGAAAGTGAAGAGGAACTAAAGAGCCTTGTAGTGAAAGTGAAAGAGGAGAGTGAAAAAGTAGGCTTAAAGCTCAACATTCATAAAACTAAGATCATGGCATCCGGTCCCATCACTTCATGGCAAATAAATGGGGAAACAGTAGATATGGTGGCTGACTTTATTTTGGGGGGCTCCAAAATCACTGCAGATGGTGATTGCAGCCATGGAATTAAAAGACACTTACTCCTTGGAAAGAAAGTTATGACCAACCTAGACAGCATATTAGAAAGCAGAGACATTACTTTGCCAACAACGGTCTGTCTATGGTTTTTCCAGTACAAGGCTACTTGTTTTTCAGTCGTTCACAACTCAGTGACTGAACTGAACTGAACGTGGAATATACTTGAAACTCATAAAATTTTAAAATATTATGCTAATTTGTACTGTTGGTGGTGGTTGTTCAGTTCCTCAGTCGTGTCCAGCTCATTGTGACCCCTTGGACTGCAGAACACCAGGCTTCCCAGTCCATCACCAACTCCTGGAGCTTGTTCAAACTCATGTCCATTGAGTCCATGATGCCATCCAACCATCTCATCCTCTGTCATCCCCTTCTCCTCCTACCTTCAATCTTTCCCAGCATCAGGGCCTTTTCTAATGAGAGGGCTCTTCACATCAGGTGGCCAAAGTATTGGAGTTTCAGCTTCAGCATAGTCCTTCTAATGAATATTCACAATTGATTTCCTATAGGATTGACTGGTTGGATCTCCTTGCAGTCCAAGGGACTCTTAAAGAGTCTTCTACAACACCACAGCTCAAAAGTATCTATTCTTCGGCTTTCAATCTTATTTATGGTCCAACTCTCACCTCTGTTCATGACTACTGGCAAAACCATAGCTTTGACTATACTGACCTTTGTCAGCAAAGGGATATCTCTGCTTTTTAATGTCTAGGTTTGTCATAACTTTCCTTCCAAGCAGCAAACGTCTTTTAATTTTGTGGCTGCAGTCACTATCTGCAGTGATTTTGGAGCCCAAGAAAATAAAGTCTGTCACTGTTTCCATTGTTTCCCCATCTATTTGCCATGAAGTGAAGGGACTGAATGCCCTGATCTTAGTTTTTTGAATGTTGAGGTTTAAGCCTACTTTTTCACTCTCCTCTTTCAGTTTCATCAAGAAGTTCTTTAGTTCCTCTTTGCCTTCTGCCATAAGGGTGGTGTCATCTGAGGTTATTGATATTTCTGCTGGTTAGTGTGTATTTTGTTCACTACCCAAGTTCATATAAAAGGATGGGGATTTCCTATCGGCACCCATGAAGTGGGAAAATGAATTATAGGAATTCCTGAATTTAGTTGTATTAAAAGCACCAGGGAGGTTTTTTTTCCACTTGTTTTTCTTTATGGAGAAGGGGAATTTCCAGAGATTATTTTTTGATTGCTCTAGGGTGAGGCTAGGCAAAGCATTTTTGTAAGTTCCCAGCTGACTCTATAGGATTGAGAATAACAAGGTTAGACCAAGAGGCAGTTTTCCTGGCTTTTAGACTAGATACTGACATTTTTTTTTTTTTCTGTGACTTTGAACAACTGATGTAGTTGTTGTTTTAACTCCTTCCTTGCACTTTTTTCCTTTAAAAAAAATTGAAGTATGGTTGGCTTACAATATGTTGTTAGTTTTAGATGTACAGCAAAGTGATTCAGTTATATAGCAAATAGATTTTGTTATATAATTCCTTTTCAGATTCTTTTCCTTTATCTCCCCTCAGATTCTTTTCCTCTATAGATTATTATAAGATATAGTTTCCTGTGCTGTACCGTAGGTCCTTGTTGTTTACCTGTTTTATAAGTAGTAGTGTATGTATGTTAATCTCAAACTCCTATTTTATCCCTCCCCACCCCTTTCCTTTTGATAAGCTTAAGTTTGTTTTCTCTATATGTGAATCTGCTTCTGTTTTGTAATAAGTTCATTTGTATAATTTTTTGTAGATTCCACATATAAACAATATCATATGATATTTCTCTTCCTCTGTCTGGCTTATTTTAAAAATCCTCACTAGTGTTGGAATACATGAGTAGTGTTAGATATTTAGGAATTTTGTGAGCAAGTTGTTAAACTGTTGGTAACTTGAAATTGGCAATGGTTAGATTATTTACACCATGGAGCTGACATTTATACTCCATCACATAGCCAGTTTGCCAGTTATTCACAGACTCTATTCTGTCATTAAATTCCTTTCAAAATTTAAGGCTCTGTTAGGTAGAAAGCAACCTTATATCATAGAGATTTTTAGAGATTTAACTGTGATTTTAAATTAACTCCATGATATTGTAGGTGCAGAAACATTTTCCATTCTCTACCAGGTTCTTTGGTTGATCTAATAAATGAATTGACAACAGTAGCAAACCTAATTTCATATGCACAAGATCCCAATAACATACAAGAACTACCTGCATGTCAGGCAATGGAGGCTTATATTCTGAGCTAAGGGATGGGATAGGAGCCTAGAGCTTCAAAAGGAAGAAGGATAATTCACAGGATGATAAGAGGAGGTGTTTTTCCTGCCACACAGATAGGTCATTCATATAAGTCATTTTTTGTGGTAATAGCTCCCTTTCTTGGCCAGACCACCTGTATAAATTCTTTTAGGTAGTTAGGGGAGAAGTAAAAGTTGTTCCTGAATCTGCTTCATTGCCTTCAGCTCAGAATGACAAAATGGCACAGTTTGAGGTGGTTTATTCTGCTTCTCTTCAGTATAATTATCCCCAGGAAAAAAAAAAAAAATCTAAGGAAGAAGATAGAATTCTGTATCTATTAAAATAGTCATTTTAGTAGAATACCCTTTTATTGATGATTGTATCAGAAACTGAAAAAGTCAAGGATACCAGAAAAGTGATGCCTGCTAAGACATAAACATAATATGAAGTCACTAATACCTAGTTTACCAATGTTGGAAGTATTGCCCTGTAGATTATTTAGAATCTCCTGGATTCCTTTCCTATAGCTAGATGTTAGAAATAGTTTCATCCTAGCTGTCTAAAGCCTAGCTTATGAAAGTAAATATTTTTTATTTCATGTAGTTCATCCAGTAGAAATCGTGACCTTAGGAGTATTGTTTTATTTATTAAACTCTCACTTACTGAAATGTTTGGTCACTTGTCACTGAAGAGGTAAAATTTAAATTATGTCTAAAAAATGAGTAAGATTGAATAAAGGATGTGTAGGGAATGCATTCAAGCAGCTGAAACCAGTAGTGTTAGAATAAATACACAAGGTAAAGAAAGGCTGCTACAAAAACGAGCAGTGAGTAGAGTGTTTCAATTATAGAACTGAAAATCAGGCAGATGTGGGTCAGTTTTTAAAAATTTTCTCTGCTACCATTTGCTTGCTATAAATCAAGAGTAGTAGTAAAACCTTCCTTATAGAGCTGTTTTGAAGGAATATGAAATAAGCAGTTGAATTTCCTAGGACCAGACCTACCATATAGTTAGTGCTCAGTGAACACTAGCTGCTGAGTTACCATAAGGTCAAGGGGTGAATTAGGGTCAGACCAGAAATGGCCTTTTATGTCACACTGAAGTCTTTAGGCTCAGTGCTGTAAGGAATGGAGATGGCAAATGTTTTGTTCAGACAAATTGTGCACTTATGTGTTAGGAACTAGTTAGAGAGGAACAAAGATGAGAATGGGCCAGATACATTGAGAAGCCATCCCCATGAGCAAAGGAGTTATTGAAATGATCATGTTATCTTTTAGAACCTTTGGAGAAGGAAATGGCAACCCACTCCAATATTCTTGCCTGGAAAATCCCATGGACGGAGGAGCCTGGTGGGCTACAGTCCAAGGGGTCGCAAAGAGTGGGACACAACTGAGTGACTTCACTTTCACTTTTCACTTTCCCAAAATTGTGGATTAGCACCTCTCATGATTCTTGAGAACTCTCTTTAGGTGGTTAAATAGCTGCATTAAATAACCATGACTCATGAACAAAGGGATGGAAAAAGTTTAGGTGTGTGATGTGTGTGTGTGTGTGTGTGTGTGTGTGTTAGTCACTCAGTCATGTCCGACTCTTTGTGAACACAGAGACTGTAGCTTGCCAAGCTCCTCTGTCCGTTGAATTCTCCAGAAGTATGTGATAAATAGAGTAAATTCTATATTGGTGGACTCTTGATGAAGAGTACATGGATGGTCTCTGTTCGGTTTTCTTTTTTAAACCTTCTCTATATGCTTGAAATATATCACAGTTGGAAAAAAAAATGAAAAAGTTTGTTCACTCTTTAATTATCTTTCAGTTGTTGAAAATCTCAGTTTCTGGGTGCAATAACGCATTAACACTATGCCTTGGCTCAGGGTGAATGAAGAGTTTTTGGTTTCTAAACTTCCGCTGGTCACTGTTAAGTTTCTGTATGTGGTAAAGGGTGCCTGTGTTCACATTTCTTCAAAACATTATAAAAGCTAAGCCCCAAATAAAGCTTATTGATTTTCTACTGCTTTTAACATGGCATCCTTTGTGTGTTCTGTGGAACATTGGCATATTTCCTAGGGAAAATGTGTATGTATGTATGTTTTCTTTAACTAGCAAAGAACCATTTAATTTTAATGATTTGCCAAGTAGGGCCTGGACCTGATATAATCTGTCTATCAGTGTTACTTTTTATTGATAGAATTTTCTTTTCTTAATAGAATTTTTAAAACATCCTAAATTACATCATTTCTACAAAATAAATACACAATAATGTGTTTGTGTAAAGGCGAAAAAGCAAGAGATATTCAAGGTAGTGTTTTCATATTACTTCTCTCTATTGATAGGATTTTATGTTCATTACTATCTCAATGGAATATAAGTTTTTTTTTTCACTACCAGAATCAATAAGAACACAACCAGTCAGAATAACTGGAGTTTACCCACTAAAAGGGAAAGCTTTTCGGGGTTTTTTTCCCCTTTTCCACACATGACACAAGAATGCTGTATTCTCATGTACTTTTTAAACAATTTAAAAGTATATTGTTTTCTAGGACCAATTTCAGTCAGAATTTAGATGTAAGTTTTCTCACTCACCACTTTGAGGTGTTTGTATGAATATACACATACATTCATACAAAATATGATTCTAATTTGTTCTTTAAATAAATGGACCCATCTTATAAATATTCTTCTGTGACTTGAATATTTCACCTAGTCATAGATCTTAGAGAGCTTTTTATGTTAATATACATGACCTTACTTCATTTGTTTTCATGACTGCACAGCATTCTGTAGTATGAAGGTTTGATAACTTATAACTTATTACCAAGTTCCATCATATTGAATATTAGGTTATTCATAGCTTTTAATTTTTCCCCCCGTGATCATCATTAATATGTGTCTTTGTGAGCATTTGTATATATTTTCGATAAATTGTTAGAAATAAAATTGCTGAAACAGTGTATGAATATTTTAAGTTTAGCTGTTTTTTTCTTAATCTGTCAAATATTTATGAACTTTCTTCTCTGTTAGCAAATATGGTGATTTAGAATATATTTTATTGGTGATCTAATAACCCTACGGTGGGAGTCAAAGTTTCTTCTTAGTATCTTGCTCACGTTTGCTCTGTGTGGACATTGTATTGTCATCTGTATCCATTCCCTCCCTACACACCACATTCCTTCCAGCCACTCCACCCATAGATTGTGAGCACATTCAAACCAGAAGGACTGATATCTGTAGTTTACTCCATCTGTCTCAGTACCTGCCATATAATAATTGCCCCATGAATATTTAGAAGACAATGGGAAAAAACCCCGCTCTTACTCACTTATAAAATCATAATAGTTTTTATATTCAGACAGTTGCTTTTGACTTGGTAACTTTTCCTCTCATTAGAGTTCAAGTTTATAGTGAATTTTGTATTTAATAGCAGCATTTTATGGTACTTCTAGTATTATTACATTTGGGAAATGAGATAGAAATCCTAGAAGGGAGTAAATAAAACATTTCTTAAAAAATTAAGTCAGTTTTATAGACCTTGAATTTTAGCATGTTACCAGTTGAGAGTGATTCCTGTTAACATATACATCTTGATAACACACATTAAATAAAACTAGTGAACGAAATTACAGTGTATTTTCATGAGCTAATTGCTACTCGTGACTTTTTAAAAATATGTAAAAACTAATGTTGATCTTTAGATTTTAATTATTTTCCTCCCTGAATATAGATGACTCTTTAAAAATTTGCATCTTATTTGAAAATTATTCATAGAAGCCTGTAGTTAACAGATAACCTGGTTTTAATAACTCATAATTGCAAATAGTTAAAACGAACAGTGATTTTATATATGTATGTAGGTATGTGTATGTGTGAAGTGAAATGTCCTTTTGATAGCCAACATGCTTTCAGTATCTGGCATTGTTTTGCCTAAAAAGATGTGCACATATGTACATACCAGATAGATCTAATTATTATTTATGTATGTGACTCTTTTTATAACAAAAATGGGGTACACATTGTGTCTTTGTATTTTGTCTGAATTAGAATTGGGAAATGATTAATTGTAGGGCAGTATTTCTTGTCAAGTTGTGAATAAATATGTTTAGCATTAGTATAGCTGTTTACAAGCAGGAAAACTCATACTGCTTGCCAAGCATTTGATTAAAAAATGCCTTCAATTCATCACATAGTCTCTCTGTAGGAAAGATCTTTACATTTGTGTGGCTTGGCATTTAGTAATTAAATCTCTTTAAACATTTTAATTAGGCTGAAGGCCACCCAAAGCCTTTACTCTCATTTTGAAAACACTTTCAGCTATAATAGGCATAAAGCTGTAGGACAGCCATGGTCACTTTCACAGGAGTCTTAAATAAAGCAGTGCTTTTGATACTCAATCGTGCATAAAAATCACTTGGAAAACTTGTTAGAACACATATCCTTGAGCCCCACTTTTAGAGATGCTGGTTCAGTATTCTGGGGTGGGATCTTCTAAGGAACTCTAGGCCTATCCTCAAGCTGCTGATCCGTGGACCATACTTTGGGAACCACTCTACTAGGAAATTCTATTGTGATTTGAAAGTAGACAACTTTATTGATCTTCTCTAATGATTTTTTTTTTTTTAAAGCAAACTTTTTAAGAGTCTTCCATTTGGCAGGTATTTTAGATATGTCCAAATAAGATACTACTGAGTAATAAAATGGCAAAAGTGTTTTTATAGATTTGTGAGGAAAAGCAGGAGCAAACACTATGGTTCCCCCTCCATTTCTCTTCATTTCATCAGGAGCAGGGGAAACATTCTGAAAATAGTCTTAGTTCCGTTCATGCCTTCTCCAACTTCCTAACAGCAAGTGTATTGATGTGGTTGAGAGCTTGACCTCTACCACTTCTAGCTGTATTACAAGTTACTTCATTTATTAGTTAGCTATCTGTAACAAAATACTCCGAATTTAGTAGCTTAAAAAAACATTTAATATCACTTGACACTTTCCAAGGTTCAGATATTCAGTAAATTTAACTTAATTCATCATTTAATTTAGTTTTGCAAAACATTAAGGTTTCAGGTTACTAAAAAGATTTGGGGAAACTGTTTAAAAAGTTCACCTAAAATTGTTCATCCTGATTACATCTATTTAATTTGCTTGTTTGTAGCAAACCGTCTTCACAAAAGCTTCGTTAAAGATTAGACAATATCACCCTAAGTTTTTTTTCTTTTTTCACTGACAAATTTTATAACAGATTCCTGAACTTACTTGAATAATAAGCCCAGATTGAATAAAAGTTTTCTATTTAATGCTGATAACTATTAGTATAAAGACATGCCTGTCTTAATGATGCCAGCAACCTTAAACTGCCTTTTATACCAAATATTTTCTTAAATTACATGGGCCTGAAATTCATTTCTGTTAGTTTCTGAGAAATTCTGTTATTTCTGAGAAATTAATTTACATAAGTGCCTAATTTCTTTAAGCCAATTTTAAAAAGCTCTTTTAATTTTAGCAACACCATGCAGAGGTAGAAAATATCATACATCTACACCACATATATATAGACACACATAAATAGACACACAGAGACCTTATAGTTTTTTTCTAAAATTTTAGTCGTGAGATGGGTAGGATAATGCAAAACTCACTAGCTTATAAAAGAACAGTTGGGATAAGTTTAAATTTATCTACTCAGAATTTTAAAGCTTTTTAGAAGATACTTAAGATTTGTATATTTGTCCTTGACAAGTAATCTTAATATAGTTCTTCCAAGAAGGGTTTTTGGTTTCCTAAGGCCAGAATTTTTATAATGCATGCAAGGCTTTTGAGATAAATAGGGGTGGTTTCTGGATTGCTGTAAAGGAATAGGTGAAATTCGAACTTCTCTAGAGCTGTATTTCCAGTTTTGCAAAGTTGTGTAAGGTTAAGACAGTTGTCCCTCAGTTCAACCTTAGTTCCCAAATTGGGTTATAGCCTGGCTGATAAAGGACTGATGTCCCCTTCCACCTTTGTTATAATGTTTTCTTTTCCTCTGGGTACATTTAGCTTAGAGGAAAAGGCCTTAAAGTTTTTCGTGTTAGACTGTGAATGCCAGCGTCTAGTTTGTTCAAATTTCTCATCATAGAGTTACTAAATTCTTTTAGATATATTGTCAGGTTTCAGATAAGACAGACAGTAAATATTTACAAACAGTATTACACAGCCCCATGGACCCACGAGGTGTCCTCAAAGAGGATGCAGAGTTTCTTACCTTCCCAAGCTCCAGAGTCACTCTCAACAATAGCCAAAAGAAAGAACTGCTAGCCTGCATGCATGCCAGGCAGGTGGAAAGCCACGCTAAGTTCTTAGAACACAAAACAACACAAATGTGAAGGCAATATTTATTCCTAGGAGAAAAAAGATCAAAAACATGTGGGTCTGGAGATGGAAAAGAAGGAACAGCATGAAATTGTATTTTCCTCTCTCGACTGGGCACTAGAGATTGAGGTCTAGGGCGCTGACTCTGGCTAGAATTTTCACCCTTGGCCTACTGGTGCCAGTTTTCCTAGAATCTCCTCTATGGACTCCAGTGTCAAGATTTTTCATTAATTTTAGTCATTCTTGGCTGTTTAAAGGAATACTGTAGCAGTTTACCTGTATATCACTCAGTTTTGTCAACTCTGGGAAGGGTCTGTACAGAGGCTCTTCATTGAAGGATGAATCAGATTGTCTCTTAGGCCAGTAACTCAGTGGACTTTTGTTTGTGATTGTGTAGCTTTTTCAGCCTGGAGAAACAATTCAGACAGGTTATTACTTGAATGAGTACTCAAGTAAAGTAGCAGTAGGAGTTATTTCAGGCTTAGTTTTTTGTTTTAGATACCTCTTACATCTTAATTTTTCATTAGCCTTTTGCAACAAATCTTTCAATGAAACTATTTTGGGAGATTGACGCCTTTTCGAGGCTTTTGCATTCTAGGTAAAATAGGTACCCTGTTCTGTTTATTAATTTGGCAGCTCCTGTTTTCAATCTCTTGATCTTAACTGATCTTATCTAATTGAAATGTTTCTCATAATGGCCCTTGTAATTCTAGGTTGTTTTCTGTAGATATGTATAGCTTCCAAGACCATGATGCTAAGACATAAAATAAGCAGGTGTGCCAGAAGGTATCCCACTTAACCCTTGATATTTTAAAGATCTTATTATTAGCTAAACCTTTGGGTCTCTTAGAGCCAGAGTAATACGTAAAGGAATGTGCTTCTAGGTTGAAAATTACGATGTTTTGCAAAGAAATTTTCTTGAGATCAGGAGGTGACTTACTGCCAATCTAACCCATTCCATGACGAACTTTGCCTAACACAGGAGTCTTTAGGTTAGGTGGCATGCACTCTAACAGCTTTGAAATACCCAACGCATGCCCATCAGTTTTGTTTTTTTTGTTATTTGATTCCAAGACTTCCATTAGCAATAAACTTAAAGCAAAATTTTATTCACCCAAGGCTTTGCACTAGACTCAGCCCAGGTTAAACTGGCCTGGGTTACATCCCAAGCTCAGTCTGGTTTTTAAGTTGGACCCAGTTTAACTCTGGCCAGTAGTCACCAGCAGTTTCCAGTGTGTAGTCTGGGGATTGGTAAAAAGATTGAACAGTAGACCTCAACAAATGGGGACTGCATACTGGGAGCTCTACATAAATGGGGAACTGCAGACTGCCACTAACAATTCCTACATAGAACTTAAGACAGAATTAAGGGCTGCAGGTTTCCAATCAGATGGAACACTGTGAAAAGCCAGGTAGATTGGGAGCTCAATGCAGAGAGAACTCAGAGAGAGGATTAACTTACCATAACCCTCAGAAACAGGGAAAAAGACAGTGAACTCAGTTGGCTTGTGGGGTGCCACACCTGTGTTTCTCATTTTTTATTACTATCAGAAGTTTGCTTTAAAGCCCAATGCTGCCACCAAATTTGTTAAATAACGAAATTCAGCTGAGAAAATTTAAAAATCAACTTGGCTTTTATTCAGTGATTTTTGAATTAGGTAGCATCCTGTCTCACAAATGAAAAGAACCTCCAAGAACTGTACAAAATGCAAAGCTTTTATAGACAGAATGGCACAGGGACAGGGAAAAAGCAGATTTTCTCATCTATCTTGTCTAGGGGCTGGAAGGTGGCAGCGGAAGGAGTCTATCAGGTGGATGACCTGACTAGTACTGATCACAGAATTTCAGACTGATTGATTAAGCTTACATTTTGGGGAGAGGCTGAACTAAATGGCTGTTGTTATTGTTCAGTCACTAAGTTGTGCCTGACTCTGCGACCCCAAGAACTGATGAATACCAGGCTTCCCTGTCCTTCACTATCTCTCCAACTTGGTTCAAACTCATGTCCATTGAGTCACTGATGCTATCCAACCATATCGTGCTCTGTCATCCCCTTCTCCTGCCCACAATCTTTCCCAGCATCAGAGTCTTTTCCAATGAGCCAGCTCTTCACACCAGTGGCCAAAATATTGGAGCTTCAGCTTCAGCATGTCCTTCCAGTGAATATTCAGCGTTGATTTCCTTTAGGATTGATTGGTTTGATCTTTTTGCTGTCCAGGGGACTCTCAAGAGAGTTTTCCAGCATCATAATTTGAAAGCATAAATTCTTCAACAGTCAGTCTTCTTTATGGTCCAACTCTTTCATCTGTACATGACTACTGGAACATAGCTTTGACTATACGGACCTTTGTCGGCAAGGAGGTATATCTGCTTTTTAATATGATGTCTGGGTTTGTCATAGCTTTCCTTCCAAGGGGCAAGCATCTTTTAATTTCATGGATGCAGTCACTGTCTGCAGTGATTTTGGAGCCCAAGAAAATAAAATCTGTCACATTTTCCACTTTTTCCCCTTTTATTTGCCATGAAGTGATGGTACTGTGTGTCATAAGTTTTAAGCCAGCTTTTTTACTCTCTTCTTTCACCCTCATCCAGAGGCTCTTTAGTCCTCTTCGGTTTCTGCTATTAGAGTGGTATCATCTGTGTATCTGAGTTTGTTGATACTTCTCCCAGCAGTCTTGATTCCAGCTTGTGATTTATCCAGTCCAGCATTTTGCATGATGTATTCTGCATAGAAGTTAAATAAGCAGGGTGACAGTATACAGCCTTGATGTACTTCTTTGCCAATTTTGAACCAGTCCATTGTTGCATGTCCAGTTCTAACTATTGCTTAAACTGTGTACAGGTTTCTCAGGAGACAGGTAAGATGGTCTGGTATCCCCATCTCTTTAAGAATTTTCCACAGTTTGTTGTGATCCTCACAGTCAAAGGCTAGTGAGGTCAATGAAGTGGAAGTAGATCTTTCTCTGGAATTCCCTTGCTTTCTGTATGATTCAATAAATGTTAACCATTTAATTTCTGGTTCCTCTGCTATTCTAAACCCAGAAGCTGGGTTTCTAAACCCAGCTTGAACATTTGGACATTCTCAGTTAACACACTGCTGATGCTTAGCTTGAAGGATTTTTAGCATAACCTGCTAGCATGTGAAATGAATGCAGTTGTACGGTTGTTTCATCATTCTTTGGCATTGCCCTTCTTTGAGACTGGAAAGAAAACTGACCTTTTCCAGTCCTGTGGTCACTACTGAATTTTCCAAATTTGCTGACATATTGAGTGCGGCACTTTAACAGCATCATCTTTTAGAATTTTAAGTAACTCAGATTTCCGTCACCTCCACTAGCTTTGTCCTACGGCCCACCTGACTTCACACTCTGGGATGTCTGGCCCTAGGTGAGTGACCATACCATAATGGTTATTTGGGTCATTAAGACCTTCTTTGTATAATTCTGTATATTCTTGCCACCTCTGATTTAATAGCTTTTTTTAACAGGTAACAGGTTAGGTATTGTGTCTTGGTTTGCTGATGGGAGACTTGGCACAGATGACTTCCATGATGGCTGATTCTGTCTCCTTTGGAGTTGGCTACAGGTTACTACAATGCTGCTGTCCCTCCTGTGTCTCCCTGAGTGACCATTGACAAAGCCCTGCCACTCCTGGGCTGCGGTGCCTTCCTGGGGAAGAGGAATGAACCTCACTAGCTGATGGCAGGCCTCTCCCCTCTCAAAGACAGGAGGAGCCTTCGCCTCAGTTTCCCCGTCTGGACAGCAGAGGGCTCTGCCTGTCCCCCATTGATATCATTATGGAACCCCAGCTGGGATCCCCTATTCAGTGCCGACTGCCCCCGATGCACACACACAGCAGCTGCTCCTCCAGCCACACCCCTCCTCCTGCTCCTTCACCCATAGCCCTTGACCCTTGCCAGCCTCCCCCCACACAGGCCACCAGATGGGCTCCTGAGACCCTCCCCCCCACACACGGCAAAAGGCTGCCTATGTGCAGCTCATTCCACTGGGGGTGGAGAGCGGGAGGGTGTACGCTAGACCTTGGACTGGCAAATAGAGGCCTGGGGTGGGGGGTCAATATGCCTCAGTTTCCTCCCTAATGACAATGGAATTTTTATAATATCTGAAAATTGAGGGGACTTCCCTGGTGGCTCAGACAGTAAAGAATCCACCTGCAATGCAGGAAGTGTGGGTTCGATCCCTGGGTTGGGAAGATCCCCTGGAGAAGGAAATGGCAGCCCTCTCCAGTACTCTTGCCTGGAGAATCCCTTGGACAGAGGAGCCTGGTGGGCTACAGTCCATGGGGTCACGAGAGTTGGATACGACTGAGTGACTGATACACAGCGACTGACACACAGGTTACTACAATGTGGGTGTCTAGCCAAGAGCTGGTAAACAGAAATGTTAATTTGCTTCCGATAGCTTGGACGCCCTTACCTTTTCTCCAGGAGGAACTGAAACAAAACAAGGCTTTGTTTCTTTTCATTAGAAGGGCATTGTGTTTGGAAAAAGAAATTTAATTTTTCCACTTTTGAGCCCTTTGTTAAAATTACCTGAACTACTTTGCTAAGATTGGAGTTCATTGCATGTATTTCTGTGATACTCACAGATAATATTCATTCTTTGTAGTTTATTTTATTTTCTAAAGTGGTCAAACCAAATGAAATAGTTTCCAAAGTACCAAATTTACTAGAATTCCAAGTTTTAAAAAATACATCTATAACTAGAACATATGTATCTCTCTGACAGCAAATACAATTTCATAAGCCACTTTTGGGTGATAACCATTTTTCATACACTCCTGTTTCAGACAATTTGTAGAACTTCACCTCCAAAATGCAAGAGGAAGGAAACATTAAACTATTTAAAATGGTCAATGTAAATTTCATTTTGCTGCATGCATATTTGTTCCTAAGTGAAGTTATTTAAGGGGAAAAAATTCATACTTTGGAAGAGCATATAATGTTCTCTAGTTGGTACTTGGTTAGTTTAAAAAATTGATTCCTTTTAGAATGTATTTTCCTTTAAAAATACATCATAAAAGAATATTTTCTTTATTTTGACTAGCTTTTCTATTTCTGCAGTCTTCCAGCCACAATATGCGTGGACATAATAATGGACTAAAATAATGTGTGTTCTTTTTAATCTATAAGACGATGCATGTATATTCTCCCTACTGAGTCTTAAGAGCTGCTTCAGCTTGAACTGTGCAATAATTTTGCATTTTGATTTTCTCTGATTTAACTGATGTCTATAAATAAAGGCTGCAACTTACTTTAATAATAAAAAACCCATTATCGCCATGTGGTAGAGATAACGTATTATCATTACCACCATTAACAACTGCTGGTATTAATAATACATATTTTCTGCTTCATCTCAGAGCAACCTTCATTTGAAGCAAAGAATTGAGGTATATAGTTTTTTAAATTTATTCTCTCAATTTTTTTTTTCAAAAGGAAAATAATTATTGAAAGATCTTGAAAATGAATTGTTTGGATCTCAGTTACTACTACAGGGGAGCAAACTGCACTCATGCAAGTGTACTTGTGATTTGCTGAGAATTATATAGAGTAGTGGTTCCTGAACCTTCATCAACTATAAGCCACACCACCAGGTGGAGGAGAGAGATTGCTGTAGTTTCTCAACCAAGCAAATCTGTAGAGATACAAGTGAGAGAAAAACCAGTATAAGGTTGACTTTGAGGCTTTTCTACTGCCTTGAAAAACCCAAATAGATCATTTGTACATTTACATATTCAGTCATGATCAGTTGCTCATGATGGGTTTGCTGAGCTCCAAAGAATTGATGCTTTTGAACTGTGATGTTTGAAGACGACTCTGGAGAGTCCCTTGGACTGCAAGGAGATCCAACCAGTCCATCCTAAAGGAAATCAGTCCTGAATATTCATTGGAAGGACTGATGCTGAAGCTGAAACTCCAGTACTTTGGCCGCCTGATGCAAAGAACTGACTCATTTGAAAAGACCCAGATGCTGGGAAAGATTGAAGGCAGGAAAAGGAGGGGATGACAGGGGATGAGATGGTTGGATGACATCACTGACTCAATGGACATGTGTTTGAGTAAACTCTGGGGGTTGGTGATGGACAGGGAGGCCTACATGCTGCAGTCCATGGGGTCGCAAAGAGTTTGGACATAACTGAGCAACTGAACTGACTGATGGGACATATGAAGAAAGCATACTTGAGAATAGTGGAATGTGTGAAATTAGGCTTGGCCTTCCTGAGGCCTTCCCAGGTTACTCAGTGGTAAAGAAGCCACCTTCTGTGCAGAAGATGTGGATTTGATCCCTGGGTTGGGAAGATCCCCTGGAGGAGGAAATGGCAACCCACTCCTATTTTTGCCTGGAAATTCCATGGACAGAGGAGCCTGGCAGGCAACCGTCCATGGTCACAAAAGAGTTGGACATGACTTAGCAACTAAACAGCAGCAACAGCCCTTCTTGGATATAGTTCTCTTACCTATTTTGTTTGAATGGAAATAGGAAATAAATGAAGTGTTTGAAACTGATTCTGCCACATAGCATGCATATGCACAAGTATATAAAAATTAATAAAAAGGAAATACACTTTTTAAGTGAAGTATTTGCTTTGAATTCATATTTGACGTCCATCTTCCCTCTCCCCAGCCAGTGTAAAATTTCAGTGCTATCCTTCCCATCTCCCATCTCAGTGTTGAAAATAATTTTGGTATGTCTTTCTGTTTTGGTATCCTATATGCAGCTTTCAGTTCAGTTCAGTTGCTCAGTCATGTCTGACTCTGCGACCCCATGGACTGCATCATGCCAGGCCTCCCTATCCATCGCCAAATCCTGGAGTTTACTCAAACTCATGTCTGTTGAGTCGATGATGTTATCCAACCATCTCATCCTCTATGCAGTTTTATATTGAGCTTATTTTAGCTGTATCCCATTTCATAATTCATAAGAAAATAGTACTGATCATCATCCTGTGCATGTATGTCTCTGTGTGTGCGTGTGTGTACTTTTTTGCTTTTCAAAGGGATTTTAAACTGATTCTTTCACTTGATCAGTTTGCCTGTGTAGCAGTTGTACTCACATTATTGATTTGGGGATGCAAGATCAGCACTCCTGATACCCGTGTCTTCCCATGTGTTTTGTCAACCTCTGGATTTGTGGTGGCGTTTTGGATTTACTCTTATTGCTCAATTAGGTGGACTTCCCGTCAGTATAGAAAACTTTTTCTTTAGAATTTTTTTCTAGGAACAAAAATTAAACCAACTGTTAAACTAGCAAGTAGATAGTTTAAAAAGACATATTATAGATGCTTTTATGGAGCCAAACTTAACCAAGCATCTCAGTGCAAATTAGTTCCCTTTACTATAAATCCTGAACTTCACAATTCCTGGCTACTGTGACCCTGGTCTAGTGTTCAGACCTTAAGTTTAATTTATCCAGTCTCTGGATTTAATAATAATTCCCTGGGGACCTATCAGTTTTGAGTGTTTTAGCGATTTGATCCATCAGCTAAAGTAGTAAGCTCACTCTGCCTCACTACTCCAATCATCTTAAGTATTAGGCTCATTCTACCTTACTACTAAGTTTCTATCTCACTTCTCAGTTTTCTTTAGGAAGAAATAACCTTCTTAACCACACAGTCGCTAAAAAAGAGAAAAGTCACTCAATAACTTGTTCCTGGGCCACTGTCTTCTCTCTTAACTAAGAAAGATTTTTTTTTTTTCTCCCTCAGCACCTGCCCTCTACCCATCAACTTTTTGTTGTTGTTGTTGATAGAGCATCACACGTAACTGAAATGTCTTTTAAGTGAATAAAATTTATCATTTTTAGCCAATTTTGACTGCTGATTAGGTCACAACTGGTAAATGGAATGAGAAAATAAACTTCAAGTAACATTCCAGCTAAATATTTTTAATCATATCAAACAAGTGTTTGGAGAAACTGTATATGAAGTAGTTTCTCTTCAAGGTCCACTTTAGGATTTTTAATATGGTTATAAAGTAATGTTTTCTGTGGGTAACTTTTATAGAAATGCTACTTTGAACTTTTATCAGAGGTTATGGCTAGCACGGCTCCTGTGGTGGCTCAGATGGTAAAGTGTCTGCCTGCAACGCGGGAGACTTGGGTTCAGTCTCTGGGTCGGGAAGATCTTCCTGGAGAAAGAAATGGCAGTGCACTCTAGTACTCTTTCCTGGAAAATTCCATGGATGGAGGAGCCTGGTAGGCTACAGTCCATGGGGTCGCAAAGAGTCAGACACTACTGAGCAACTTCACTGGCTGGCTAGCATCAGCTTTCTCCGAAAAGTAATAATACAGTGAAAAGAACAGAAAATAGACAGACGCAATGTCCCCTACCTTAGAGGGATGTCCGTTCAAAGGATTTTAAGAAGAAAATTCAGACGATATCAGGCATACCTTGCAATTTAAGTCAACTTAATAAGTGTGTACTGAGCTACTGTTCATTTTTAAACTCTGCCTGATGTTGTGGGAAAGGGCTGCAAAGTGGAAGGGTTGTGGAAGTAAGTAAGGTTCCATTTCTTCCTCAGACAAATTTAGAATAGGTAATCATATTGTATAGCTGTAATACCCATAGCTAACTACAGACAGTGTCTTTCACAGCTGTTTTCTCTGCATTTTACTACTGCATGTGAATTGTTTGGCCTTCGTGATCATAAAATTAATGTTATCACCTATACCATGGTCCTACGCTCCTGAGATACAGCTTTTACTAAGACCAATTGCTGTCCATTAAGAAACTTTAAGCCATATGTGCATACCGCTGTATTTAAATGCATAACAAACAAGGAACTACTCTACAGCGCAGGGAACCCTGCTCAGTGTTGTGTGGTGTCCTGGATGGGAGGTCAGTTTGGAGGAAAATGTTAGATGTATATGTGTGGCTGAGTCCCTTTGCTATTCACCTGAAACTTTCACAACATTATTTGTTATTTCCCAGTTGGGCTTCCCCTGTGGCTTAGATGGTAAAGAATCTGTGAATGTGCCTGCAATGCAGGAGACCTGGGCTTGATCCCTGGGTCGGGAAGATCCCCTGAAGAAGGCAGTGATTCTCCACTCCAGTAGTCTTGCCTGGAAAATCCCATGGACAGAGGAGTCTGGCAGACTACGGTCCATGGGGTCGCAAAAGAGTCAGATGTGACTGAGTGACAAAGACTACACACTTATGTAAAGTGGAAGTCGCGCAGTAGTGTCTGACTTTTTTGCAACCCCATGGACTGTAGCCTGCCAGGCTCTTCTATCCATGGAGTTCTCCAGGCAAGAATTCTGGAGTGGGTAGCCTATCTGTCCCTTCTCCAGGGGATCTTCCCTACCCAGGAATCGAACTGGGATCTCCTACATTGCAGGTGGATTCTTTACCAACTTAGCTACCAGAGAAGCCTTATACACATTTACACCCCAATACAAAATAAAAAGTTTTTTAAAAGAGAAAACAGAAACTCTCAGTCAGTTGCTGGTTGCTTGTTTACTGAAGCAGGTTTAACCAGCAAAATGGTGATTAGCAATCTGAAAAGTGAAAGTAAAATTGCTCGGTCGTGTCCAATTCTTTGTGACCCCATGGACTGTAGCCTACCAGGCTTCTCCATCCATGGGATTTCCCAGGCATGAGTACCGGAGTGGGTTGCCTTTTCCTTCTCCAGAGGATCTTCCTGACCCAGGGATCAAACCCAGGTCTCCGGCATTGCAGGCAGATGCTTTACCCTCTGAGCCACCAAGTTGCTAGTTTTTGCAGTAAAGTTGCTGTTGTCAGCTGCCAGGGGTATAGCCAGTTAGGTAATCAGGCCCCCAGGTCATTTCTCATTGTTGAATCTGGCCCCTGCAAGTGTACCTTTGGCAGCTGAAAAATGCAGCTGGGACAGAGGGAGTCTGAGCACACCATCCATCATTCCTTCCTGTTCTTCTTAAGGTCACTTGGCCTCAGTGTAACATCCAGGGAGAGCAAACGGCCTTCAGTGCCCAACCAAGCTACCAGTTGCTGACCCCTAAGTGATTATTATTTGTTTATGCTTAATTTCAGTTCGAAGGTTGAACTGACTTTTCTTTCCTAGTTGCAAACTAGTCAGTTGACCACATTAATTTCAGAGATATAATAGCCCAAAGAAATAGTGCCAACCAACTGCTTCCTTGATAACAATGTACTTCTGAAACCAAGCATTTGTGTCCATGAACAATAAAGAAAGTCCAGGTCTTGAGTTGGTGACCTGGTTTCTATTGTTACTCTGCTTTCAAGGGCCTCTCCTCCTTGGAGTTATTTTAAAACATCTCATAGAAATAGCTTCAGTTTCCCATGTGAATTGGAGGACTATTTTGAAAGGAAAATATTTTTTTGTTAAAAAGAGAAGAACAATAAAAGCGTAAAATACGTTTCTATGATCAGAATTTTATTTAGAGAAAAACTATCCTCTCTATGATAATATGCAAAACCTTTTTCCAGTCTTACTATAATAAGGCTAATAAGCAGGAATAGATCCTATTGTGAATTATATTCTTAATGCCATTTACTGTTTTTGAATGATTAAAGTAGGCAAACAATCCTTGATCAGGTAGATGTCTTTTGCTACCAATTTAAATTAACCAAAAGGATTGTCTTGTTATTAAGGAATCTAGTATTTATAAATTTGATGGTGAGACATTTGATGGTGGCAAAATGTTTGTTTCTTTAAATATGTTAAATATATACTTGATAATCTTATTTAAATATTTTTTTTACTCAGCAAATCTTTTTTCTTAGATAATACAAAAGTAAATTTTATATAAGTCCACATCTACATTCTGAACAAATGGAATTTGAAATGAAGAATTACACCTGTTTGGAGAAGTACATATTTTGAGAAGTAATCAGAGTGATCTATCAGCCATCATATCCTTCCTTGTATCTCTGTTTGCTTGCTGACTTTTTTTTTTTTTAATTGTATAAACCAGGCTTTACTACCCCAGGTACTAATGTAACACTTGGTTTTATAAGTAGTGAAATAATAGTGATGATGGCATTCTGTTGTTATTTGTTTCCTTGCTTATTTTGTTTGTAGTTTTAGCTCTGGAAAAGGTACTATAAAATACTAAGATTTGACAATCCTCTATTCTTGCCTAACTTCCTGGAGCAGAACTCCTTAACATTCTGCATTTCTCTCTCATACAGTCTTTCACACAGGAGTTGTGTCCTACTTGCTTTAAGTAGGTCAATTGATAAATATGTTGTATTTTAGATTATAGAAAGTTAGGGTCTCTCTGAGCTCAAATTCCCTTCTTACTGTTCATTAAACTGCTTTTGAGATTAAGTTAACATTTTACATGTCTCAGCTTAAGACTAAGGGGTTTCCCAGGTGGCTCAGTGGTAAAGAATCTGCCTGCCAATGCAGGAAGATGCAGGAGACTTGGGTTCAATCCCTGGTCTGGGAAGATCCCCCGGAGGAGGAAATGACAACCCACTCCAGCATTCTTGCCTGGAGTATCCCTTGGATGGAGGATCCTAGAAAGCTATAGTTCATAGAGTCACAAAGAGTCTGACACAACTAAGCAACTGAATATGCACACATGTTTTAAGACTAAATCTTCTGTATTTTAGATTGCTGGAATCCTCTATGGCCCTAATGTTAAGCAACATGTTGTTCAGTGAAGATTTACTTCAGTTTTCAAGGTTCCTGATATTAATTCTACAGATAATCAGCACACTTAAAACATGTGAGTCAGTCCACTGATACTGTCTGGGTATTATTCTTCATCCCCAGAGTGATGCTAAGTGCATAAAAGCAATACCTATAAAAATAGAAAACTCTTTACCTTGTAGTTACTTTAAGGACAAGTTTAATTCATGAGTCAATTAGAAAGCCATAAATCATACTAATTCTCTATGGCATTGAATTTAAAACTAACAGAGCACTTAGTCAGATTTGAAATCTTAAAAAAGGTGAGGAAGAGGAGATAATTATGAGTTGAAGACGTCAGGTAAGCACAATGTGCAGATTCATGGAGGCAAGAGAAGTGTTGAAAGAGTGGAAGAGAACCAGTAAGGCTTTTAAGACTGGATGCTTAAGCAGGAAAAGCCAGTAAAGAGGTTGTTCACTTTGGGAAAAAGTGAAGGGATCGGTAAGACATTCAGCTAGGTAGGAAGGGACCATGTTGAGCAGGCCCAGGAAAGCTGTTGTCACTTCTGTACCCTTTGTTGCACCAAAGCAGTGTCCATTTGGAGTTATCCATCAAGCCTCGAGAGCAGTGATAAAGGTGGTGGTGGTGGTGGCGATGGTGGTATTTGTAATGGTCAACAGTTTTTGAGTTCTTACTGTGTACCAGTCTCTTGTATATTTTGTGGATCATTGTACTTGAAGACATTATTATTATATATTTTACACCCAAGAAAAGAAGGCTTAATAGAGATTCTTTACCTACTCAAAACCACAAAGCTAGTATGTTACAGAGCCCAAATTTGAACCCAGGTAATTGTACACCAAAGTCCACATTCTTTAGCATTTTTTAATGTCACTTAGGTATAATAAATATTAGAGAACAGCAGTTCAGAGGCATGATCCTACATTTTTAAAAGGGACATTGATAGCTGAAGTCCATCCAAAGGAGGCCTAATACAATTATGTAAAGTTTAAAAATAAAATAAAATTTAAAAAAAACAAAACAAACAAACAAAAAAAAAAAACAAAGGAGGCCTAGTGGGATGATAAAGAATCCTTGAATCCCTGTGAACTGAAAAGAGACATCAAGAAGAAAATCTGGTTTGTGAGACAAAACGATGAAGTTGGCCATATATCTCCCTTTATTCTTCTATTCTTCAGTCTCAATGGGCTGAGTTCCCTCACCATTATATATTCTGGAGATTGAGAAATTAAGGAGAAATGTTTATGTGAATTGTAGGATTATTTTGATGGGACTAGTTTTGCCAATGACAGAGGAGTTCTTAAGAGTTGTCATTCATTGGTCTTTTTTGAATGAGTCGTCATTTGCTTTTATATGGCACCAAAGCAGTTCTTGAAGATTGAGTACACAAAAACAAAATCAGGGTACCTATAAATTTCTGCAGCTGATTCTGAGACACACCCATGAAGTCCTTTGGAGACTTCATGAAGCAGATGAAGAGGAGGAGAGGTTGGTGTCTGGATAGCATTGGAGTTAGTCCTGTTTTTGGTCAACATCTAAACAGCAAACATGCAGTGTTTCTTCTTTTCTAGAATACTAAACTATTCTCAGATATGCCAAAAACCCCCATTCAGTAAAGGAAGACATCTGATCTAATTTGGATTCTGCTGTCAAAAGTGTTAAAATGTCTAACAGCTTTTATCTTAGAGTAGAGGATAAAGAAGGAAGTTCTGCCCTAGTCTATACACAATCTTATAGGGCAATAAAAAGAGAGAGGAAAAAAAAAAAAAAGACAAATTTGGGAGAAGGCAATATGATTTGTGGATATTTTGTCTCTGAGAAATAAAAGAAGAATTAGGAAGACAGATTCAATGGCCAGACACAGAAAAAATCAGAAAGACATTAGTGGGTATCAGAAGGAGGGACTTCTAGTGTCTGGACTTGGATACTCTGGTCAGTTTGGCATAATATCTGATGAAGCCTATGTTAGATCATTCCTTAAGGCCCACCCATTAAGTGTCACCAAATAAGACTAAATCAACTTTAGCAGCCCAGTCCAAGGAAATCTACCTTCTTCAGTCTAATAGATCTACCTCCAGAGGCACTCACATTGCCCCACTTCCTATTTTCAGATCTGAAGGCTTCAGCCTAAGGTGATGAGTGTCTTTATAAACTTCTGACTACTGACCATTTCTCTTAGTGTAGATGAAGGAGGTTATTCAGTGTGAATATACAATAAAAAGTAGATGGTCACCTCCTTGTAGACATCATCCTAAGTAGGGGGTGAATAGCCGTTAGCTGGGAGCTTTGTCATGAATAAGGAGATATTCTTAATTGAGCTGTGCCTTTGAAATCTCTTTTTTGCCCTCTGAAAGCCCACTGGATTATAAAATCAGTAAAGATGAAGACTATTGGTTGGTTTTTGGTCACCAACTTGCTGTGTCCCCCACATCTCAACATTGTACAATCTTAGCAAATTTTTCTTGAATGTTCTTTCTTTTAATATCCCCGTCATTCTTTAATGATCTCCAAGGCTGTCTAGGGGGAAAATGAATTTTGAAGCTTAGTCTCTGAAAGTCAGGTGGAACTGACAAAACTTTGTTTTGCATTTACTTGCCTCATTTTAGTAAACTTCCTACCTTGAAGAAAATTACATACATTTAGACTGATTAATGTACAAATCTTGAGTGCTTTTAATTCTCAGAATTAGAAATACTTCTCATTGAAATATTCAGCTCTCAGCATAACTCATTTTAATTATTTTCCAGTCCAGTTTATGCCAAAAGATGCAGTTGAGTTCTGACAGTATCTCTGTACTCTAATTAAACTCTTTAAATTTGAATTTCTTTTTATCAATCTTCATTTATCCATAAAAGCCAAATTTGACCTTGATATATAATAATAGGTAACAGCACATTGACTTTCTAATCCCCGTTCTCCCAGGGAATCTTGCTTTATCACCTCTCCTTTTGTAGTATTAAAAGTTTCATAAACCTGTCACAGCAGTGAAAGCAACAGCTTAGTGCTGGTTGTGTTCACCATGACTGGCACATGGCCTTGATCATACATTCAGTATATTTGTGCAGGGATGTTTCTCCAGGATTTCCTGAAAGAATGATGTAGTTGAGATCATGAGAGATAAAGAGGTATTTCCAAGACCCCATACTTAATTTAGGGCGTAATAAAGACCCTAGCCTCCCACCTGACTAGTAGTGGAATGTTTTATATTTTTGCTTCTTTTCTTGTTTCTTTTTTACTGAAGAAGGATAACATAAGGATATATAAAAAGACTTTTAGCATGTTTCTGGGGTCATATTGCACTATGGTAGAGAAGTTCATTGTACTCTCCAGGTGACAGGACAGTGGATCTCTGAATGTGATAGATTGTGTGCCATGTTGAATAAGAGTTTGAGGCTTATGGTCAGGTTCAGTACAGTTCAGTTCAGTTGCTCAGTCGTGTCCGACTCTTTGCGACCCCATGAACCACAGCACACCAGGCCTCCCTGTCCATCACCAACTACCAGAGTCTACCCAAACCCGTGTCCATTGAGTCAGTGATACCATCCAACCATCTCATCCTCTGTCATCTGCTTCTCCTGCCTTCAATCTTTGCCAACATCAGAATCTTTTCAAGTGAGTCAGCTCTTCGTATCAGGTGGCCAAAGTATTGGAGTTTCAGCTTCAACATCAGTCTTTCCAATGAACACCCAGGACTGATCTCTTTTAGGATGGACTGGTTGGACCTCCTTGCAGTCCAAGGGACTCTCAAGAGTCTTCTCTAACACCAAAGTTCAAAAGCATCAATTCTTCAGTGCTCAACTTTCTTTATAGTCCAACTCTCACATCCATACTTGATTACTGGAAAAACCACAACCTTGACTAGATGGACCTTTGTTGGTAAAGGAATGTCTCTGCTTTTTAATATGCTGTCTAGTTGGTCATAACTTTCCTTCCCAGGAGTAAGTGTCTTTTAATTTCATGGCTGCAATCACCATCTGCAGTGATTTTGGAGCCCCCCAAAATAAAGCCAGCCCCTGTTTCCACTGTTTTCCCATCTATTTGCCATGAAGTAATGGGACCAGAGGCCATGATCTTAGTTTTCTGAATGTTGAGCTTTAAGCCATCTTTTTCACTCTCCTCTTTGACTTTCATCAAGAGGCTCTTTAGTTCTTCTTCACTTTCTGCCATAAGGGTGGTGTCATCTGCATAACTGAGGTTATTGATATTTCTCCCAGCAATCTGGATTCCAGCCTGTGCTTCCTCCAGCCCAGCATTTCTCATGATGTACTCTGCATAGAAGTTAAATAAGCAGGTGACAATATACAGCCTTGACATACTCCTTTTCCTATTTGGAACCAGTCTGTTGTTCCATGTCCAGTTCTAACTGTTGCTTCCTGATCTGCATACAGGTTTCTCAGGAGGCAGGTCAGGTGGTCTGGTATTCCCATCTCAGATTGAAATTTCAGCTTTTCAGGATATTAAGCAGCTGTAGGATCTGGGGCAAATTGCTAACATCCTCATCCTCCAAGTTCCACACCTGAACTTTCTATGACGATAAAAGAACCTAATACGTATGATGTGCTTAAAGTTAACTATTCTTAATATTATTTGTTTACCTGACTATTGACAAAACTTTTATGTGCCTTAAGGTAAAATCTGGTATATCGCAATGGAACAGGACAAAATGATAACCATTTTTCTCATTAATCTCTAGTTGGAACATACAACAAGCATATATATGTATATATGTTTGTATGTCTTTGGTAGTTTAGTTTTTACTAAATCAACCTGCCCATAGTAGGATTTTTTAACCTAGAAAGAAATCTTTAGCATGTATGTGTGTCATGGTATAGCACAGTAGTGGACTGGGTCGGGTACTCCTGAGGTTCCCCTTATGAAGACATTTACTAAGAAATAAGAAAGGTCAGTAATTTTACTTTGTGGTGCATGAATTTAAGTCAATAACAGGAAAATATTTTACTATTTCCTACCCTGTTCTGCACTCATGCTTAATAATATCTCTCCCACCTTCTTTTTTATTATATCACTTCTCCTGAAGCCAGAGGTAAAAACCTTAGATAATTTGCCTATGGACAGTCTAATTTATTTTGGAAAACATTGTTGTAGATTGTTATTTTCTTCGTTTACTGCCGTTTATGGCACAATGCACTGTTTGAAAAGAAGATCATTTCAGTAAGATCAGTCTATGGTTTTGCATGCTTTGTAGACAGAATACCCCAGTTACATTAATGCCTGACCTTAATTGGGCTGTAAGTCTTTTTGAACCAACTCCAATTCCATTACCCCATCGCATTTCCCCAAATGTTCTTCTGTATTTGTGATGACAAGCATATATTTCATGGAAGCAGCTCTGTGTAGCAGTGAAAACTCTCATAGTGAGATCAGCGCATGTTGAAACCTTATCTGAACATAAACTAGCTGCTGAATGTTGGAAGCTAGTCACCGTTCTCCTGATCCCCAGTTCTTCTATATCTAAAAGTAAGGGTAATAAGTCATCCCTCATGGGAGTTTGGTAAAGGCTGAATGACTTATTTGTCGACTAAACCGCCTAGCAGTGGTGGCAATTACTGAGAACCTATTTTGAAGACATTAGGCTTTGTGTTTTACTTGAGTTATCTCATTTAATCCTGGCATCAACCCTGCAAGGCAAGTACCATTACTGTCCTCGTTTTGCAGTTGAGAAAACTGATGTCCAAAGAAAGTAACTAATTCACATAGCTTGTAACTGAAAGAACCAGTACTTATGGGTCAGAAGTGAGGATCAGAACCTCATGGGTGGAATTTTACAGCACCTTGAAGTCAGGGTCATATGTTGTTCATCTTTGTATCTTGCCTTCTCATTTTGACCTCAGGAACCAGAGCAACATGTTGTTTGTGTGTTGGATGAGTTCTCTTAGTATGAAGATTAAAGAATTATTTTCAAACGTTTACAGCCAAGATAGTAGAATGGACCACCTTGCAAAGCAGAAGTTTCTTGTCTTTGAAAATGTTCAAGCAGCTGTTGGCTGACCTCTCAGGTCCTGTCTGTATCTGAGGTTTTATGGTTCATTAATCTCCTTGGCATGTACACATTCTATAAGGTGCCTTTCCCTGGTGGAGGAGAGGGGAAGAGTACTTGTCTGTGGATTATGTGTTATACTGTTCCATCTTCTCTCTTAAAAAGTAAAATCTCCTACATAGGATTTTACCAACTGTTTTGTCTAAGCTTTATTAAACGATCAGATTCTCATTTCTACTCCTAATTTTAGTTTTGAGAGCCTGGTTCAGTTCCTTGCTAAAAGAGTATTGTACGCATCATGTAGCACCATTATTAAGAAATGTATTATTCAGTATGAATGGAGCACTAAATGAATTTATGTGAATTATTCCATGTCTGAGAAGGAACAATTAGGTACTTTTTCTGAATAAAATTCTTTAAGGGAAGGGAATTGCAAATGTACAGTTTTTCCACCCCTTCTCAAAACTCTTGGCTTTGTCTGGGCAGCTGGCATGATGATTGCCCTCAAAATGAGATTACCATGGCACTTTCTAGGTATTCCAGATTTTTAGTTATTTCTAAATGCCAGTGCCAAATGAAACATTTATGGAAAAGCTTACAATTAAGCCAAGTAGGTTGAAAATTTGTGCTTACATTGTGAAACGTCAAACATTAAATAGAAATACTATTTTTTTTTTCTGGAGACAGGAATTCTCTTTGCCTAATTTTTCATGAGTCATCTTTTCTTTACTCATCTTGCTTATCCTTTGAAATTTCCTCTTCAGAGAATTAAAAAAGCTTTCTTCATCGTTTTTCTCTTCAATTCACAAGAGCTCCACTTTTAAGTGAGAGAAATAATGTTAGTTTTCCACAGGGATTGATTATAAATTCCTTCTCCATGTTGAATTACACTGGCCTCTAGTGGTTACCTGTCAAAATTATGTTTCTTATTGCTCTTGCTTTAACTTATTGTAACACTATACCATATATTGTAATAATTTTTGAGAATCAATTAAGCAGCACAATCAGATTTGTCAGGGGTTTGAAGTAGATTTCATCAGGAAATTGATTGAACTTTATGTACCTTGTGCATCTATGAAGATAGCCACTTGGAACTACAGCATAAAACTCCTGTTCTCATACGTGCCTGTTCTCAAACACAGGAACTGGAATTCCTGATCTCACACCTGCCTGGCAGACATTATGGTTGTCCCAGCTTACCGATAATAACTTTGGAGAGCTAGATGACATGGTGTGAAAGGAAACCTTACAGATCACACTGTGAGGCAGACGTGTTCGCTTACTGTGGGCACACAAGAAATGGGAGATCACCTTAACTAGTCTTGAGCTACTCGGAAGACGATCTCAGGGTTTCTGGACTGAAAACTTGGATGTGATTTTTTTGTTTCAAGGTAATCTTAAAAAGAAATTTTAAAAGAGGTACTTCAAGGCATTTAAAAAAATGTGTCTGCCTATCCAAGGAGCTGCTTTCACTTGGATACAACATTAATAGTTGTTAACCAGATTTAAGACTACCCTTTGGATCTAGCACGTAGGAAAACAACACATTCAAGATATAAATACACTGAGGGACTGTGTGAGATGAGTGAGGTGGGCTTTCACAAACAATGGACTTTTGTTCAGATGTTTCAGAGAATAAAGTGTAGTTACAGGTTTAGGGTAGAGAAAAGCAAGCGCTATCAGGAAAGCAAATGCTTATCTAACTTGTGTGGATTTGGGTAATAAGCATGCATGTCTGGACTTTCCAAGTGCTGTTCACTTCCTATAAAGCTACATGGATCTTGTGTGATTTGGGAACTACTATTCCTTCCCTATATATTTTTTCTTTTTTGTAAAGCTATCCTATACCTACTCCCTTGGGGTGCATTTTATTGTTGACTATTAATTGCTCAATGGCGCAGTTTATTTACTTGATAAAAAAAGAATAAAGTAACTTTTGGGATAAATGTGAAGCCACTACTTGCAACTAGGTCTTTGGAGTTTCGTGGAAGTTAAGCATTATCTTTTGGCTAAGGCTGCAGACCTACATTTTTACTTTTTAACCATCTTTTCCGGATTGTCTCCTTGCCACTTGTGTTCCTTTAGACAGACTGGGAGGCCACATGGGGATTCAGACTTACTGAACCTACCTTTCATTACGCTGAAAATAAGAATTGCAAGTCACCTGCTAGACGTGCCTTCCTTAGTTTTTGTTTGCAGCTAATAAACCAGATGAAGCCATTTCAGTGCTGAGAAGTTCGTTTTCACCTGCAGGCTATCATTTGTCATTTATAATGGACAGGACCCAAGATAACAAAGCTTTTGGCTTGTTTTCCTTTTCCTGCCTTTACCTTGAGTGTAGATTCAGTTAATGAACAGTAATTTCAGATTTTTAGGTAGATTCAGTTAATGAACAGTAATTTCAGATTTTTAGCCATCTCCCAGGAAGAGCAAGAGAAAAAACTGTTTGAAAATATTCATTAAATGGCTTAAACTGAGAGCGTTCAGATATTTTTCTATTATTTTATTGTTTAAGTCATGTCCATGAAAGATGTTATAGAGGAAATGTATACAAAATTTAAGCTTCCAGTTTTAGAAGTTTCAGCCTCAAAAGGATTTTCTCAAATTGAAGCTGAATTGGTCAAAATGAGATGTTCTTATAAGTCTTGCTAGGAATTGAGTACTCACAGTTTACTTACAGAGACACTGAGAAAGAGAGTGTGGATGCTTCTGCTGCTGCTGCTGCTGCTGTCATTTCAGTCGTGTCTGACTCTGTGCGACCCCATAGACGGCAGCCCACCAGGCCCTGCCGTCCCTGGGATTCTCCAGGCAAGAACACTGGAGTGGGTTGCCATTTCCTCCTCCAGTGCATGAAGGTGAAAAGTGAAAGTGAAGTCACTCAGTCGTGTCCGACTCTTAGTGACCCAATGCAGCCTACCAGGCTCCTCCATCCATGGGATTTTCCAGCAAGAGTACTGGAGTGGGTTGCCATTGCCTTCTCCGAGAGTGTGGATAGAGGGTATGAAAACCTAAGAGAGAGAATAAGAACCTGGGGCAAGTCTGAGATGAAGACTTTCTTGACATGATCAGATACTTTTGTGGAGGGACCCAGCCACTCAAGACAACCTCTCTGGGAGGGGCCTGAATGAGTAGAAACACCTCGACTACCCTCTCCTCCTGCCAAGACTTCCCAGTGTCAGCAGAGAAAGGAGTCCATTGATTTAGACCCTGGAGTCAGCCTTCTAGGACCCAGAGGAACAGAGTGGGAGTGCAGATTTACGGCCTGGATACATCCCAAGGGACATCCTTTGACTGTTGAGTATGTGCTTCAGGTAGAATATTCTGAATCCTTTTGTCAACAACTGGAGAAATCCACTGAGGTCTAAAAAAGATTAACCAGAGATGGGAGAGTTCAGACTTACTGAACCTATCTTTGATTACGCTGAAAATAAGAATTCCAAGTCACGTTGCAATTAGACATTGAGATGCAAAGAGTCTGGTTAAATTTCTTTTTTTTCAGGCTGTGGAGAGTGCTTTGCCAATGTGGTGTCTAATTTGCTCCGGACATGGTATTCTGACATTTGCTGAACAGCTAAATAAACAAATCAGGCTTCCACACAACAGATTACAGTGAGGTCAGATAGTGTTATCAGCAGTTTTAAAATATGGTCTACAGTAGAGCATATTTTTTGATGACAGTGACAGCTGATGCTGCTAGTTGACATAGATTGAATTCTATAGATTTTCCTCTTTTCCTGAGTTTAAATCTTACTAGGTACCCGTCCTACCCAGACATTTCAGAAGAGCACTATTTCAAATGGGATATTGATTTTTAATAATTACAGATGTTTTAATTGGTACCTTTTTTGGAGTTTTTGTTAACTTGTGTTTTGCCTGAATTGATTGACCTGAAGTTAAAGTTTTGATGCCAAAGAATATTATCTTCAGTGACAGTTTTGGAGATTAAAATTGTGGGGGCAAGATTTGGTGTTGGAGGTCATTTTACTGGATGAATAAAGGGTGGGATTTTAGAAAATGAATTGGAAACTTGTTCTTACAAAGAAACTTGGCAGTAAACTGATTTTCACAAATATACTGATGAGATCTGTTATAAAAAGAAACATATGTATATGTTTTAAAAATTATATTATTTAAAACAACTTAAACATGAATTTTAGTGTATAATAAATAGCTGGTCACTTATTGAGATCTTAACTGGAAACTTACTACTTTTCCTAGTTACATTTTTTTCCATTAAGGGGTTTTTCATTAGAATGTTTGTCAGCTCTTTGTTTTTCAGAAAACTAAATGATCAAGTAGGTTTGAACAGATGTATGAGGCATCGCAGAATCATTATATGCCACCTTCATCTTACACAGACTTGTTATTTACAGAAACAGTGGGTTTTGCTATTAACTAAATTTATCTTCATTTCTCTGTGGTGTGAAGTGCGAATCTGTGTGGTCCTAAGTTTTGGCTCTGTCTGCTTAGCTAAATTTTTTTTTTCTTTAATTGATGTCAGTCATGAATAAAAGCAAAGAAATCACCCATAAAAGCATTTTTTCCCTTTTCTGTAGGAATACTTACCCTGTGGAGATGATAATGTTGCAACAGTAGATGGAGAGACATCCTGTTTATAGATTAATAAATGAGTCCTTCACAAAGTTGCCAATTTTATGGGTGTTCTCTATATTAACTCTCCAACTAATGATGATGGAGTATACATATTCACATTTATCAATATGACATAAGTTTGAGATGATTGGCTAAATACTGCTAAGAAAGAATGTGCCAATAAATATTCTTAATCTGCATCAATGTAGCTTCCATTACAAATAAAATATAGATATTGCATTATAAGCAGTAAGCATCCTGCCTCGAAAGCAATTATCTGTTAAGCTGGGAAGGCAGTTTTGTAACCAAAATATTTCTTAATAGTCCATTTTAATAGCGTATTTCTTAAACGAGCTCACTCTCTCTCATTCCTTAGGTCTTTTGAAGCTTCTTGGTAAAATCATAGGACCAAAATCTCCTTGCTGTTTTTTTTTTTTTTTTTTCTTTTAGTTTCAAATGGCTCTGTGGCCAAATTACACATCATAGTGGTTTTTGCAAGAGCTATTTTAAATGCAGGACTCTGAAAAAGAACCTTACATTTGCCATTGTAAATGTTCAAGTGGTTTTTGTAATCCTGGCGATGGTTCTGATTCTCAGTTCAAAAGGGTTTGTAAAATGTCTCTGTAAAAGATAAAAAATGTCTGTCTGTGCTATTCCCTTGAATCTCTGTGTTCTTCAGTCCTTTTAACTTGTCTCCTGTGCCTACTTATAATGCCAACCAGTATTTCCATCTTTAGATTTTTCCTTCTCTTGAAAATCCTGTTAAATAGTTGACTTCACCACCACCACTATGTTTACTGGTAACTGGGGAAACATTTGTGTCCCATCCTTGGACTGGCCAAAGTAATCAAGGTTGCTGTTCTTAAGTATAAAAGCCTCCCAGTTTTGCAGATTCATGAAAATATGATCTAAATAGTGCAATGATTAGCATCTTTGGGGAGAAGGACCCTAAATTCCTATGCCACCTAACACCCCAATATACCAGCTTTTGAATACTTTCCTTAACAGTTTTCTGGGGGTCAAATTTTCAGCCCTTTGACACTTTTGCAGTAAATGACTGAAGTTGGGTATTCTAAGTTAGAACACACATCCTCTGCTAAAGCCTTCCTAAGAGTGAACTCATACTATTTGACCAGATCCTTGTTTTTTCATGCAGCATTGCATAAGCCTAATGCTTCATAGACCACACTTTAGAGCACTTTGACTTAAAGAAATAGGTACTTGTCTTGGGAGCAAGAATGACTTTATAATTTATATGGTTCAGTATGCAGAGTATCTTTTAACTTGTTAAACCAGTATTCATAATGAAAGGTGCCTTGGTCCTCTCTAGTGCTAGAAGTCCATATTCAAGTTTTTTAAAAAAAATTAATATGTCTAAACATGCATTAGTATACTGTATTGATGTTTTTCTTTCTGGCTTACTTCACTCTGTATAATCGGCTCCAGTTTCATCCACCTCATTAGAACTGATTCAAATGTATTCTTTTTAATGGCTGAGTAATACTCCATTGTGTATATGTAAACATGCACAGTTAATGAGATTGTGAGTGATCATGCTGAATCTGAATTGGGTTTTCTGATTGTCTGATTATTTTCTTTGTATTAAGTAAAAGCCATTAAAGGAGAACATTGTTGACAGACTAAATCTTTAAGTACTAATTATCAAAATATCAAAATATGCATTAGGTAACTAACTGTAAAGTTAGGAAGACATATCTCTAACACACTTGTTGTGCCTCTTTCCCCAACTGCCGTAACAGAAACCTCTCTGAATAGGTCACAGATCTCTATAAACCAGGATGTGGCTCCATCATTAGTCTCAATGCAGCACTTTGAATAGTCACTCAAACATAGTTACCATACCTCCCACCAGCCATTCTGTGGTCTGATATTTAAAATCTGTGTCCACAGTGATGTCTCTAATGGCATGATTCTCTATTAGAATATTCTTGGTCATAAAAATAGAAATAATAGTATTAGCAAAGGGATAAATTTCTGTGCATCAGAAAGAGAAAAAGGGTGGCTTACCAGACTACAGAAAGGAGTCTTGTAGGGATATCTACCCCAATTCAGGAGGGACTGTGGATTTTGAACTCACTGTAATAACATCATGACCCCTTTGCGGTCTTAAGTAGGGATTGCAAACCACAAACTCCGGACAACTCTTTCGTCAATAAGCAGGGATCATGTTGGGTTGTGAAGAACCAAAACCACTGGTCCGTGAAACTATAAAATATATCTTACTCTGATCCATTTTAATTGAGCAGTGAGATTTGAAAGCAAGGAATAGTTGGCCACCAGAATTTAGAACTCAAGACTGTCCTTGAAACTTGGAAATGAGATCAAAATAGAACTGGGACTCTTGATTAATCATGAAAGTGACTGGTTATAGAAAGACTGTTGAAGGGAGTGGAAACACCAGGGACTTTGAAGTAAGACTGACTTGGTCCAAATCCTGACTCCACTGCTTAATAGCTATGTGCCCTTGGACAACTTATTTAAGCTCCTTGAGTCTCAACTTACATGCCAGGGAGAGTTGTAGTGCATCTTTTTTAGCACCTAGGAAAATTAATATGCAATAAATGCTAAGCCTCCATACCATTTTACTTATCCTAGTGAGGAGCAGCTCACAGGATACACGTATGGCGATTTAGACACATTTTCCTTCTTTCATCCCGGGTGATCTTAGAGGTCAGGCTTAAGGGAAACTTCGTTTCCAACCAAGCATTGCTCATCCATCATATGTCATTTCCATGCTATCAGTTTTGGGATAACAGATAGATACTCCAAAATTGTGGGCGAGAATGGTCAGATATTTATCTTGATCACTTAAAAATGCTGAAATGTTGTTTGGGATTGAAATGTTTACTTTAAATTCTGAGCTCTTCAGGCTGATTGTTTACTCACTAATAGTATTTCTTCCTTAGAAGAAACTAAAAGGGCAGAGTGGGTGGGCGTTTGTCAAGAAATACTGTTGTTCTCATGTCATGTATAAGTTTGGAATCATTTACTTTATTTAACCCAAGGATCCTAGAGCTTGATTTTGTACAAAACAAAATAATGTCAAACTTCAGGAACAAATCAAAAGTAAAATAGCAAGCTGTGGAAGCTCACTCAGATTTCAGCAAAAGGCAGATCTGGTCCCAACTGAACTGATCTGTTAGCTTATTTCTAAGATTACAACAAATCCCAGGATTGCATGCCTCACCTGAATCACTTCCCTATTGACTGAATCCATTTAGACTCCTCTCTAATTTAGCAGAGTGTTTTTATTAAAGCCAGGCATACAAACATCAATTATCCAAGCTGCATCTAATTTCCTTCATCATTTATTTTCCTTCTTTGGCTGCCAATGGATTAGAAGACATGATTAGAATTCAGCAGGAAAATAAAAACAACAAGAAAAAAAGAGAAAAACAGTTCGAGAAAAACAGATGCTTAAACCAGAGCAACAACATTCAGAATTAAAACAAGTTGTGATTAAAAGAAAGTCCTTATCTTCTCTAATGTAAACACGCTTGCTTGATTTTTATCAGCAGTGCCTACTGCACTGGGACTGAATTAGCAGTGTGAACTGGAAGAAGCAGAGGGAACCCAGTAGTGGTGCTTACTGTGCTTAATGTATACACTACAGTGTGTTCTAAATGCAGTATAGTTTTTAAGTGTCTGCAATAATCATTGCAAAATGAATGGCTTATTGCTGAAGTCTTTCTGTTTGTTTGCTTCTAGCCAATGTCAGGAAGACAAAAAGAACAAAGGCATTCAGTTCATTTTATGAACTTGTTAAAGGTACAAGCTTGTTTCAGATGAGTGCTATTGATGTTGGAGTGGATACATTTATTTAATTAGCCATTGCTACAGCCTAGATAGCATATTAAAAAGCAGAGACATTACTTTGCCAACAAAGGTCCGTCTAGTCAAGGCTATGGTTTTTCCAGTGGTCATGTATGGATGTGAGAGTTGGACTGTGAAGAAAGCTGAGCGCCAAAGAATTGATGCTTTTGAACTGTGGTGTTGGAGAAGACTCTTTCGAGTCCCTTGGACTGCAAGGAGATCCAACCAGTCCATTGTGAAGGAGATCAGCCCTGGGATTTCTTTGGAGGGAATGATGCTGAAGCTGAAACTCCAGTACTTTGGCCACCTCATGTGAAGAGTTGACTCATTGGAAAAGACCCGGATGTTGGGAGGGATTGGGGGCAGGAGGAGAAGAGGACGACAGAGGATGAGATGGCTCGATGGCATCACCAACTCGATGGACATGAGTTCGGGTAAACTCCGGGAGTTGGTGATGGACAGGGAGGCCTGGCGTGCTGCAATTCATGGGGTTGCAAAGAGTCGGACACGACTGAGCAACTGAACTGAACAGCCTAGATGCATTAATGCTGTTGATGAGAGCAAGAAAATGGTCCAGCAAAGGAAGAGATCTTAAACTCTGAAAAGTCACTCTGAGAGAAATACAATATGATTAAAAAAAAGAAAAGGAGAGGTGGTTGCCGTGAATCTGAAAATAACCATCAATCAAATTGTGTCTGTGTCAAGGGATGGCAAACTATGACCCATGGGCCAAATCTGGCCTCCCACTTATTTTTTGTGAATTAAAGTTTTATGGAAACATAGTCTGCTTATTTATTTACATATTCTCTAGGACTGCTTTAATGCTACAACAGCAGACTTGAGTAACTGAAACAGAAACTGGCCCGCAAAGCCTAAAATATTTACTAACTAGCCTAACTAGCCCTTATCCCCGGAGAAGGCAATGGCGCCCCACTCCAGCATTCTTGCCTGGAAAATCCCATGGACAGAGGAGCCTGGTAGGCTGCAGTCCATGAGGTCGCTAAGAGTCAGACACGACTGAGCAACTTCACTTTCACTTTTCACTTTCATGCATTGGAGAAGGAAATGGCAACCCACTCCAGTGTTCTTGCCTGGAGAATCCCAGGGACCGGGGAGCCTGATGGGAGGCCATCTATGGGGTCGCACAGAGTCTGACACGACTGAAGTGACTTAGCAGCAGCAGCAGCCCTTATCTCAGGTGTCCATAGTGTATGTAAAGAATCCACCTGCCAGTGCAGGAGACACAGGTTTGATCTCTGACTTGGGAAGATCCCCTGGATAAGAAAATGGCAGCCCACTCCAGTATTCTTTCCTGGAAATTCCATGGACAGAGGAGCCTGGTGGGCTGTAGTCCATGGGGTCTCAAAGAGTCAGACATGACTGAGCGCACACACCATACTAGTTCTTACGAGAACAAGTGTGCTAACCCCTGGTATATGTCAGCAGTGCCCCTAAGATCACCCAGGTGTTTCAGACAGCTCTGCATGTGATATGGTGAGAAAGAGCCTCATTGACACTGTGACTCCTTAGTAGCTGCTGCTACTACCAGGCTTCTCTGTCTATGAGATTTCCTAGGCAAAAATACTGCACTGGGTTGCCATTTCCTTCTCCAGGGGATCTTCCTGACACAGGGATTGAACCTGCATCTCCTATGTTGGCAGGCGGATTCTTCACCACTGAGCCACCAGGGAAGCCCCAGTGTTCAATTCTCAAGGTGATTACATCCCCCTAAAAGGGTTTTATTTGTGATTTTTGTTTGTTTCAGCTTGAAAAGAACTTGTTAAATGCCAAAGCTGTAGCTTTTCTTCTTTTGAAGTTCATTCTTTACCTTTAATTGTGTATTGAAATCTGCAGCTGGAGTGTATTTTGCAAAGCCAAACACACACAAACATTTGAAAAACCTGCATTTGCACTGCCTGGCCACCTGCACAGCAGCCAACAGCTGCTACAGACCCCTCATTGGGAGTGGCTGTCTGTGGTCCAGGGACCTGTGCGGTTATCTGACACCATAACCTCCTCGCTAGATGATCTTTACTTTCATGAAACAGTAAATAGCAACCCTTGTAATCCTCACCCGAGAATTTAGAAAAGCCTACTTCTGAAAGCACTTAGGAATCTCTGGGAGAGTTTGGAATTCATGAAAAGGCCCAGTGCCAACTTTTAAAAACATTCCCTTTGCCAGAGGGGAAAAAAGACTATTAAAAGTTTCTATTGGTATTGTCATGGAGCAGCAGTTAGAGGTTATAATAAATGAACACGTGAGGCACACATTGCAGATTTGACATGCTTTATAAATGCCAAATAATAATAATGATGATGTCACAAGGCTTTCATTTTCAAACTGTCTTAATTTCATTCTCAGTTTGAGATTGCAGATTATGGTAGAAATCAGCCCAAAGTGAAAGCTTAAATCAGATTTCCATTAAAGTGCTTGACTACAGAAGATTAGTTTGTAGGAGGAGACGACCACATCATCTCTGGTGGTGTGGGGTCTTTCCATCACCCTTGTGGTGATTTCATCGTGGTGCCCATGGTACACCTTGTTTCCCAAACAACCCTGTGTCCCTGAGCTAAGAGGCCTGTTCACTTCTGTGTCTTGCTGTTCTTCTTGTAAAAATCTTAACTTCTTTGTTAGTATCACTCATATTCTTTCTCTCCTTCTCTGTCTCTCACATAGACACTCTGTCATGCTCTCTCTCTCACTGGATGTCTTTCTTAGTGTCTCTCATGCTCTCACATGATTGCTCTATATTTCTCATCTCACATTTGCTCACATACTCACTCTTCTCTCTTTCCTATCACTCCCCTTTTTACCCCAAGGGAGACTTTCAAGGCTTGTCTTCACCCAGCTCTGGGAAAGAAAGGAATAAGCCAAGAGAACCAAGTTCCTATCCCTGGTCTCTGGTGCCTTCCAGTCTACCTCACCTGCATTTTCTCAGGTTATTTCCCCATTCAGCCTGTAGGTCCTGAGTGAACCAAGTTGTGTAACAGCTCTGGCTGCCCTCTGTTACCTGAGTTCCTGCTCTCTCTTTTTCTTTGTTACCTGGAATATCACGTCTTCCAGAAGGCCCCTCTTGCTACAATAGTCTGCACCACTGGTCGTCCCCTGGTCTTAGCTCTGTGAGACTATGGAGCCAGGACTGCAGTTGACAGTTTACTAGTCTGACTCTCAAACTTGTCTTTGTTCTTTGAGTACAGTGATGACACCTTACTCATCTCCATATCCCAAGGACTTAACTCTGTTGTGTCTAATATAAGGGAGATGACCATTAAGTGTTTATTGAAATTAATTTAATTTATTCCAGTCTTTAAGCTATTATTTATTAGGTGATTGCACTATTTCATGGATTACATTAGCTCCTTATTAAAAAACAAACAAAAACAAACTCTTGTTGTAGAGGAGCACAGAGGCGGCCTTCCCTGAATGTTGTGCCTAGGGCATGGAGATGCGGGGTGGATATACTACACTTGAGAACAGCTGTTCTTCTTTCAGCACACCCAACAAAGCCACCTATTTCCCCACCTTTGAAAAGAGGACTTTTCTGAGGGTTCAATACTGGTGGAAGTGGTTGACTCACTTTTAGGTACAACTTGTTGTATGAAGAGTATCTGTTTTTATTTGTCAGATGCTAATTAAACACAATGAGAGACTGACGTGAAAGGTTCAAAGGAACTTATACTGTATGAGGCAATAGCAGTGTCACAGCTCATATCTGATACTGACTCCAGGGTATATATCTACTGAGTAGAACTGAATCCCAGGGCCAGAGGCATCTTCCTGCCTCTAGTCCCCCACTCCTGCCACTGCGGATGACTTTATGTGTGTTCGTGGTATGTGGTGTGACTACTCTCTAGAATGATTATACGGTTTTAGATGGATTGAACAATAATTCACCGTAACTTGATGATAGAGAAAAGCTTCACTGAGAATTTGTTGACATCTGAACTCATCCTTAAAGAAATGTACAAGTTGGACCATGGCAGAGATGTACATGGGCCAGTGTGTACTTTACTAGAAAGCTTAGTTCTTCTACAGAAACTGAGTAAGCCTCAGCTGTTCCTGAGTTTCTCTCTTGGACCCTGTGGAGTCATTATTGCTCTTAAGTGTATTTTTCTTCCATTGTTCTGGCAAACTTCTCTCCATCCCACAGCTATTTGGAAACAACTGCTATACCAAGCCTCAATACTAACAGCATTTAATAGCCATCATTAGCAGGCAAGCTTCTGCTTACCAGTCAGCCTGCTGTGAATAGTAATGGGAGATTTCTTTTTTGGGAGTAGCCCCAATCTCCTAATTGGTTTGAAAAATATTGCTCATTTATTTTATTCTTAAAACAGTACCTTTTTGCTAAACTGTAATAAGTTCATTTTTCTATTACATTCAAATTCAACATAGCTGTAGTCTGCTGAAAGGTTTCCTTCTTGTACATGCTGTCTGGGTAACCTGTCCACTTTCACCGTTGCTTATGTCAGTAAATGCATGTATAAATACCCATAAATAACCTTGCATTCCAGTCGCTTCATGTCCGACTCATTGCGACCCTATAGACCATAACCTGCCAGGCTCCTCTGTCCATGGGATTCCCCAGGCAAGAATAGTGGAGTGGGTTGCCGTGCCCTCCAGGGGATCTTCCCAACCTAAGAATTGAACCTGTGTCTTCTGTGTTTCTAGTACCACAGGTAGATTTTTAACCACTGGGCCACCCGGGAGGTCCCATAAAGTACCTTACAGGCATGTAATAAGCATGTCATGTGTCTTTTCTCATTTAGGCCTTTCAATAACTTTATGGACTAGGTACTGTTATTCCCATTTCATAGATGAGAAAGCCGTATTCTAGATAGTGTATGTCCCTTGCCCAAGATTCTAGCTCTAGGAGCTGGCGTGAATGAAGTATCCACAGGCTATCTAGAAGCTGACTTGGAGCCTCACCTCTGCTGCTTGTTAGCTGTGTAACATTGGGACACATTGTGTGGGTTTTCTGAATGGCTTTATCTGGTATAGAGGGTTAATCCTCACTGTACTTACTGTACATACTGCGAGTATCAAAATTAAAAATGAGAGTTCATGTAATGGCACTTTTAAAGCAGGTAAGTGCTGAACAAATGTAAGGTGTTCTTTTCTCATATGTTTTGTGTAGTTAATTTAGCATATTGGAATAAATGGAATTTAAAAATGGTATGCAGCACACACATATATGCTTTGCAATTAGTGTGGCGGAATTTAATTGTCACTCCATTGTTGGAATTTTGATGCCTCCAGCTTGATGAATAGCCATTATCTGTGGGTGTTATCAATTAATCTAGGCAATGAATTCTCTTCATTATCTTGTTCTTCATGTTAATTATACAGGATTTTCTTAAACCTATTTATCAAGTCAAGGCAAGTACAATTTTTTTTTGGGGGGGTGGCCCACGTGCCTTTGAATATGGAACATGTACAAACAGGTTAACATGATGGGTTTAAATTTACATTTCAGAAAAATTCTAGTCAGTAGCATGACTTTTGTTATATCCTTACTTGTAATGTAAACTTGTATCTCTTTATTGGGTCTGTTTTTAATTAAAAAGGTCATTATCTAAGATTATTAAGCTACCTATGAATTTTAAGTATTAATATATACTTCTGGCATATCAAAGAAGTATTAAGGAGGCATAGAAAACATTTGAATTTTTACCTATTAAAATAAAACAAATAATGTCACTAGTTTTGAAATATTTAAAAGGTACCATGACAGGTAAAAATTCAAGTATAAACTATAACGAGGAAAAATGTAAGTACATGAAATTTTAAATGACCCTACTTATAAAATAACAGTACCAGACAGCAATATATGACAAAGCAGAAGATAGTATATAAGAAATAAGTGGCTTATTCATTTTGAATTCAGAGAAGTGATTGATAAGATAATTTGGGCTAATATGGTAATGTTATTTAGTGATATTTATTAAGTATTAAATTTTAACTTTCTTAACATCTTGGTCTTTTTATTGTGTGTGTTTTTTTTTTTTAAGAGAGCATTATTTAATTACTTTTGTTATTTAGCCAGTTACTTGAGGGAATGTTGACTGTCAGCATTTTGATGAGCACCTTCCTATTTCGATTTCAGGTTGAAGCCATCCTAGTCAATATTTTTGGTGGAATTGTCAACTGTGCCATCATTGCCAATGGGATCACCAAAGCCTGCCGGGAGCTGGAGCTCAAGGTGCCACTGGTGGTCCGGCTTGAAGGTAAGTTACCACAGATGTCCACAGTGCCAGTACATCCTTCTTCAGGATCAGGTGACCAGCATGTTCTGCATTCACAGACTTCCTGAGTCAATATACGGAAACACTGGGTTACATAAGATGACACAAATGCAGTACAGCAGTACCTCTCTGAACTTCTAATCTGGTTTGCAACTCTCCAAGAATAGCATATGTTATAAGTCTCCAAATTTTCCAAACATATTCTAGAGTGGAACTCCTTTATTATGAATCATATCGTGAGTTGGTGTTCTGGGAAAAACACTCTGAGAAATGCTGCTCCAAGAATTTTTCATCATGCGACAGCACAGGTTCTCAAACTTTTTCATCTAAGGACTTCCTTACTTGTTAAAATTGAGAAACCCAAAGACCTCTTATTTATTTTGGGTTATATCTGTTAATATTTATTAATTTACTTAATTGGTTAATAATTTAGTAATAAAAATAACCACTTAGAAATTTTTAAATACTTATTTTTAAGTAATAATTTAATTTTTATATTATATATTTTATATGTAAATATATATACTATATAGTTATGAAGAATAACTATATCTTTTAAATTTAATAATAGCAGCATCGCTTTATGGTTTTACAAATCCCTTTAATATCTAGCTTAATAATTGCTTCTGTATCAGAACCTTTGCAGTATGCTGTTTTGGTAGAAGTATATGAATAAAATCTGGAGTCATATATCTGGAAAATTGAGCATTTTTTAATAATCATTTTGTATAATTCTGAACATTAATCCTTGTTGCTACACTAAAATCTATAAGTAATAGTTTCTTTATTAAAGGTTAGTTTTATGCACTATTTCAATGCACTTTTTATACTCTGTTACGTTAAAATCCATTGGTCTGTCTTAGACAGTAAGTGGATTTTACACATGTGTGATTTATTGATCTTTTGGAAAATTTTGGATTGTTCAGATCTTCCAAAGGTTACCACATTTCAACATATAGTATCAAAAAATTCACATCTGTTACTATCACACCATTATCAGTAAAGCTTCTAAGTATTGAGAAGTTGTCAAGGTGGTAGGTGCAAATTTTCCAGAATTCTAATTTTCATTTGAAAATACAAATTTTTCTCAGTATCCACAGGATGGTAAACTGTTTTCCTTGCAGTAACAGTCTTAATTCACCCATTTTGGGGACAATGTCTACCAGATATCTAAGACTGAACAAGTGTAGTATGTTCTTTGTTATTCCAAGAAAAAATAGTATTCCATGGAAGAGTGGGGTTTTAGCTTGCTACTCAAACAATTATAACATGCTTTTCATTGTAGTTCGGTGTACAGCTGAGTGCTTTTTGTATACTGCCCATTTGATCACACAGAATATTAGAAAGATGTGTACTCAAGAGTTGAAACTTAATTACTATTTTTTTCATTAAGGACGTTCTTACTTGAAAGTGCAAACTTTTCCTTGTGAATGTGAGGTGGTGAAAAATAAAATGAATACTAGTACACATCAGTGCTGCTTGATCCTTACTAACATGACAGCAGTTTTATCCACCAGTTACTTTTGCTTCATCAGGGCAGATGCCAACAGAGAAATATTATTACTACTTTAAAAATAGTTCTTACATCACGGACCTCGCCCAGGGTTCTGTAAACTACACTTTGAGAAGCACTGTAGTGGAGAAGCAGAAACAGACAGTTTGATGTGAAAATTATGCAAAAGTCCCATCCACATCGTCAACAAATTCACATTACAATGATCAAGCAGACTTCAGGAGTATCATTTTGGGGACAGTTTAATTTTTCCATTCACCATTCTGGTGCTATAATTCCTTAGAGACTTTCTTCTTCTCAAGATAAAGTCCAGGGATAATTTGACACTAACTGTGTAGCACTGTTTTCTTTTGAAGTCTAACCTCCAGAACAGCTGCAGTCCATTTTTCTCTGCTTGCTTCTTTCTTTGTGTCTCTTTCTTCTCTTACCCTCTACCTCCTTGAGATTCTCTACCTCACAAACTTAGATGTACACCATATGGACTTGACAGAAATAATTATCACAAAGGAAAAATTAAAATAGCAGGGGCTCCAGTTGGAAAAGTTTAATATGGACATTAAAACATATAATTGAATTAAAAGTTCTTACAAATGTAAATGTGACATGATTGATCCCAATAAAAATAATTTCAGTGAAAGGATAATGATTGAAATGATTGGCAAGGCTGCAGTGAAAATTCATTAGGTAATTAGTGTGTTCATCAGTGTATTTATAACTCAGATTAAAATGTTGATCTCAAACTATTTTCAGGGTCAAAATGGCCAGTGAGCCTCAAATTCTAAAAGTCAGCTCTTAATGTATTCTTAAAGGGGAGCAGGTCTCCATGAGCAATTCAGGGTTTGAAATGTCTTAAGTCTGTTAGACCATCAGATTTGTATTTTTTTCTTTTTTAGATTTATATCTTTTAAATTAAAACATTACCAAGGTATATGCTTGTGGTTTTTAAATTAATTAAGTAATATTATAAGTACTGTGTATAAGCCATTGAGCTTTAGACATTAAGGAGTGTGCTTAGACCTATAAGAAATGATGTCGGTTACTAGATAACCGGGGAAATAAAACAAAAAGTAAAATTAACAGTGCAAGCTAATATATATATAAAACATAAACCATTGTTTGCCCTAAGAAAATCTGCTTCTATATTAATAGCAGTAGCTTTTGAGGCATCTCACAAAATCACCAGCCTGGCTTTTGGAAATGTTCATACCTAATGGCAACCCCGCAGAAGGCAATGGCCCCCACTCCAGTACTCCTGCCTGGAGAGTCCCATGGACGGAGGAGCCTGGTAGTTGCAGTCCATGGGGTCGCTGAGGGTCGGACACGACTGAGCGACTTCACTTTCACTTTTCACTTTCATGCACTGGAGAAGGAAATGGCAACCCACTCCAGTGTTCTTGCCTGGAGAATCCCAGGGACGGGGGAGCCTGGTGGGCTGCTGACTGAAGTGACTTAGCAGCAGCAGCAATGGCAGCCCACTCCAGTATTCTTGCCTGGAAAATCCCGTGGACAGAGGATCCTGGAGGGTGGGGTACAAGTACATGGGGTCACAAAGAGCTGGACACGACTGACTGACTAACACTTAAGAATGTCCACCATATCATGGGGAACTGAAGATGAGCTTGAAGAGGGTACTGGGCCCCAAATACAGGTAGCCTACAAATGTGGAGGGTGACATTTTCTGCCAGTCCCCTCATTTCATCGTCATAGTTTGCTGTCTTGGCTCTGATCATAGATAACAAAATACAGAAATTGGTGATCGTATTATCCATAAAGACAGCCAGATACAAACCAAGCTCTGTGCTGTTTATGCTAAGGGACTAAAGTGTGTGTGCTTTAAGTTGAGCCTGTTTTAGCTTAGCCCACATTCATTATCATACCTTGTATTTTGTTTTTTGAAATATAGTTGATTTAGAATGTTGTGTTAATTTTTACCATATATATGTACTTTTTCATATTCTTTTCCATTATGGTTTATCAAAGAATATTGAATATGACATATCCTTTTTTTAAAAAAACTTAATATTGACTACTGTAATTATGGTACATTTACAGATATAAATTAGCAGTGACATGTTATAAAAGGAGGATTTTCAAGCTGAACGTGGAAGTAACTAAGCTTTGAATCTTTGAAAAGAAGGAAGGAGGAGGAAATTTGTTAAGGACCAGAAGCAAGTTGTTAGATCTATTACATATTTGGGAGTTGGTACTGGGATCATAACAGTGGCAGAAACTGAAAGCCAGAACCAAAGTAGATCGGTAGGCTCTCCTGGAGAAAGCAGTGTCTTTGTAGCAGCATGTTATGAATGAAAAGAACTGAGTGGGACAATTAAGTTAGTAGCCAGAATTTACAGTGTTAGGTAGAATCTAAAACCCAAGCAAATTTGCCAGATAGAGGTAAAATTGAATAGGAACAAGAACAGAACTAGAAAAAGAGATGAGAGAAAGTGGGGCCCTAAGGTTTAAATCTGTGACCAGAAATGGCACAGTTAATGGACTTAGGAAAGTCAGAAGTGGAAACTAGATAGAAAGACTGGGAGAGGATGACATTAGGGTGTAGTCATCCTTTATTTGCTCAAACTACAGGACAGTTGCACTCATCTCACATGCCAGCAAAGTAACTCAAAATTCTCCAAGCCAGGCTTTAACAGTGTGTGAACCATGAACTTCCATGTTCAACCTGGATTTAGAAAAGGCAGAGGAACCAGAGATCAAATTGCCAACATCTGTTGGATCGTAGAAAAGGCAAGAGAATTAAAAAAAAAAAAAAAATCTATTTCATTGACTATGCGAAAGTCTTTGTGTGGATCACAACAAACTGGAAAATTCCTAAAGAGATGGGAATACCAGACCACCTGACCTGCCTCCTGAGAAATCTGTATGCAGGAAAAGAAACAACAGTTAGAACTGGACATAGAACAACAGACTGGTTCCAAATAGGAAAAAGAGTAGGTCAAGGCTGTATATTGTCACCCTGCTTATTTAACTTCTGTGCAGAGTACATCATGAGAAATGCTGGACTGGATAAAGCACAAGCTGGAATCAGGATTGCCAGGAGAAATATCAATAACCTCAGATATGCAGATGACACTACCCTTATGGCAGAAAGTGAAGAGGAACTAAAGAGCCTCTTAATGAAATTGAAAGAGGAGAGTGAAAAAGCTGGCTTAAAACTCAACATTCAGAAAACTAAGATCATGGCATCCGGTCCCATCACTTCATGGCAAATAGATAGGGAAACAGTGGAAACAGAGACTTTATTTTGGGGGGCTCCAGAATTACTGCACGTGGTGATTAGAGCCAAGAAATTAAAAGATGCTTGCTCCTTGGACGAAAAGTTATGACCAACCTAGACAGCATATTAAAAAGCAGAGACATTACTTTGCCAACAAAGGTCCGTCTACTAAAAGCTATGGTTTTCTAGTAGTCATGTTCGGATGTGAGAGTTGGACTATAAAGAAAGCTGAACGTCAAAGAATTGGTGCTTGGAGAAGAATCTTGAGAGTCCATTAGACAGCAAGGAGATCCAACCAGTCCATTCTAAAGGAAATCAGTCCTGAATATCATTGGAGGGACTGATGCTGAAGCTGAAACTCCAATACTTTGGCCACCTGATGTGAAGAACTGACTCATTTGAAAAGACCCTGATGCTGGGAATGATTGAAGGTGGGAGGAGAAAGGGATGACAGAGGATGAGATGGTTGAATGGCATCACTGACTCAATGGACATGAGTTTGAGTAAACTCTGGGAGTTGGTGATGGACAGGGAGGCCTGGCATGCTGCAGTCCATGGGGTCACAAAGAGTTGGACATGACTGAGCAACTGAACTGAACTGAACTGAACATCCTTTATTTGAGATGAAGCTGTAATATCAGATGGAATCTGTGTGGTGACAGAGATGTGGTAGTACAGGGGAAGATCCAAAGAGAAGTATGACGGACAAGTGAACAAGTCACCTCCATTTTGAAGGGCCCTGTAAACCATACTCAGGACTCAGGGCATTGGGAATTATTCCCCAATAGCACAGCTCAGTTAAAATGATAAACCAATCAAAATCCCAAATCTTTGGTCGAAAAAAGTCTTGTTCTCAGTACTTTTAGTGGGGAAGAAGTTGCTAACGACAGAGCCCTCTCAGGAATTTCTCTTAGACTCAATATAAATGTTTTCATTTGCTTTCCTGTTGGTTAAAACAAATTCTGCACCTCTCACAAATCTCTCTGTATTCAGTTATGTATTATCTAACCTTAGAGTATCATTTGGATCCTTCTGTTTTTTTAAACATAGCAAACTTTTCTTTGTCTCTGGTGACAGAGAAAGGCAAAGTGGTACAAAGAAGCAGAAACATTTTGAACAAGTCTACTGATAGTTTTTGTTTAACTTGACACCATACTTTGTTTTAGCTGAGATAAACTTCAAAAATAACGTTTTTTGTATTAGTCCTAAAATTGGTTCACATTCTCAGAACACCCACCATTGTCTGCCTAGTTAGTAAAAGTGAAATGAGAAATGGGTGTCCACCATCCCAGCATATTATGAAAAACCAAGCGATGACACATGAAAGTGAAGTGTGATAGAAAAACCTTACCAGAGTCTGAATTACAATAATAAAAAAAATATTGCTAATCCTTATTAGCTTCTTTCTAAGATACTTTGAAATCTCCATGAACAAAGCTATTGGAGGTGATGGAATTTCAGTTGAGCTATTTCAAATCCTGAAAGATGATGCTGTGAAAGTGCTGCACTCAATATGCCAGCAAATTTGGAAAACTCAGCAGTGGCCACAGGACTGGAAAAGGTCATTTTCATTCTAATCCCAAAGAAAGGCAATGCCAAAGAATGCTCAAACTACCGCACAATTGCACTCATCTCACACGCTAGTAAAGTAATGCTCAAAATTCTCCAAGCCAGGCTTCAGCAAAACATGAACTGTGAACTTCCAGATGTTCAAGCTGGTTTTAGAAAAGGCAGAGGAACCAGGGATCAAATTGCCAACATCCACTGGATCATGGAAAAAGGAAGAAAGTTCCAGAAAAACATCTATTTCTGCTTTACTGACTATGCCAAAGCCTTTGACTGTGTGGACCACAATAAACTGTGGAAAATTCTTCAGGAGATGGGAATACCAGACCACCTGACCTGCCTCTTGAGAAGCCTGTATGCAGGTCAGGAAGCAACAGGTAGAACTGGACATGGAACAACAGACTGGTTCCAAATAGGAAAAGGAGTATGTCAAGGCTGTATATTGTCACCCTCCTTATTTAACTTCTATGCAGAGTACGTTGTGAGAAATGCTGGGCTGGAAGAAGCACAAGCTGGAATCAAGATTGCCGGGAGAAATATCAGTAACCTCAGATATGCAGATGACACCACCCTTATGGCAGAAAGTGAAGAGGAACTCAAAAGCCTCTTGATGAAGGTGAAAGAGGAGAGTGAAAAAGTTGGCTTAAAGCTCAACATTCAGAAAACGAAGATCATGGCATCCGGTCCCACCACTTCATGGGAAATAGATGGGGAAACAGTGGAAACAGTGTCAGACTTTATTTTTGGGGGCTCCAAAATCACTGCAGATGGTGACTGCAGCCATGAAATTAAAAGACGCTTACTCCTTGGAGGAAAGTTATGACCAACCTAGATAGCATATTGAAAAGCAGAGACATTACTTTGCCAACAAAGGTCCGTCTAGTCAAGGCTATGGTTTTTCCTGTGGTCATGTATGGACTGTGAAGAAAGCTGAGCGCCAAAGAATTGATGCTTTTGAACTGTGGTGTTGGAGAAGACTCTTGAGAGTCCCTTGGACTGCAAGGAGATCCAACCAGTCCATTGTGAAGGAGATCAGCCCTGGGATTTCTTTGGAGGGAATGATGCTGAAGCTGAAACTCTAGTACTTTGGCCACCTCATGTGAAGAGTTGACTCATTGGAAAAGACTCTGATGCTGGGAGGGATTGGGGGCAGGAAGAGAAGGGGACAACAGAGGATGAGATGGCTGGATGGCATCACTGACTCGATGGACGTGAGTCTGAGTGAACTCCGGGAGTTGGTGATGGACAGGGAGGCCTTGTGTGCTACGATTCATGGGTTCTCAAAGGGTCAGACACAACTGAGCAACTGACTGAACTGAAGATACTTTGACACATAGCTGTAGAGTCTGAACAAATGTGAGGTTTTTAATGATCCACATAAGAGGTAATTTGAAAGCCTGATGTGATTCATTACTAGCTCAGTATCTATTTCCTATAAACAAAGAAGGTGGCCTCTCTTGGCTGTTACATGACTATTCAGAAGAGCTGAGTTCCTTGCCATAAGTCTCACCAGTTTGTGGGTCCACATTTTAAAGATGCTGCCACACATGGTGTATTAGAAATGTCCAGATGTGAAAAGTTTTATTCAATCAAATCAGGCTTTATTTAGTGGGATTTTGTGGACAAATCTTTGTTCTCAGCTGTATAATAATTACAGGCTATTTTACCAGTGGATAAGGAAAGAATTACTCTCTGAAAATTTGGTGACTTTATAATTGCATGTATTTACCTGCCTTATCAGAATAGACTTTATCAACTGAGATATAAGATTATTTTTATTTAAAAGACTCTTGGGTAAATTGAACAAGCACACTTTTGCAGGGAGTTTAGCTTTTATAGACACTGTTCCTGACATGAATAAAGAACAAATGAAATGAGTTTTATTTTTTCCTTCGTTTTCGAAATGTATACAGACTTGGCACAGAAATTACCTAGGTGGTTAGTTTAGCCCAACCTGTGATCCTACCGAGAAATGTACAGACATTTATTGACAACTTGGTGTGTTCAGCATGCAGATGTGTTTTAGCCAAGGCTCTGTATTTCACATGGGAAGTTTTATGGTGCTGGATCAGAATCTGCTAAAACCTTCAGAGGAGTTTTTTTTTTTTTTCAGAATTCAGTTTTCTTTCTTACTATCCCACTTCAATCTGCAGCTAACTTCTGTGTCTCAGATATGCCTGAAGTAGAATTTACTTTTCTCACAGGTGTTCATTATAATTCAAAGTTAAGTTCATAAGGAAGTAATAATGAGTCTAGACAATCTATAGATTGGATTCTGCTTCTCATAGCCAAATCTCAATTTAGTTTTTCCACTCAGTACCAAAATTTTGTTTAAGCAACATAAACATCTTAACTTTTCTTTTGCCAAATGTCTTTAGAAACAGGAATCCCTTGTGATGTCCCTTCTTATCCTTCCAATCTCACTAATGTTCCGTAAACTTTCTAAAGTTATTGAGAATGTAAACATCCCTGAGTCAGAAACTTTGTCTTCTGTTTCTCTTATTAACACTTTCTTGATAAGCCTTCCTGAAATACTGACAGATTGGACCCACAGCCAGAGGTATGCACATCAAATGTCCTTCTTAGCATGGACACAGGGAAATTGTTGTGCAGTGCTTTGGTCTGCTTAAGGGGAAAAGAAACCCTGAGCACTGAAGCATTAAGAGACAGCCACCGAGCCTTCAGCTGTGTCCATCTACTTGGCAGTCGTCCACTCATCAAGGCTTCAGTTATGCTAGGATATGAGACCTGGAGAAGAGAGTGTGATTGTCTTTGTGGCTCCCATCAGAAAGTCAGCTATGGCAGATTGACTATGAGCAACTAGCTTGGAAAAGTTTTCATTCCGAAGGTTTGTGCTCTAGGCTTGCTGCTTATACTCTGAGACTGCAGAGACTAAGGGATGCCCAGCTGAGTGGCGGCACCATCCTGGGCAGAGTAAGTGCAGATGCCCAGCAGGACTGGCGTCTGGCTCTGTGTTTGATAGCACTGCTGGCCTCTGCCTTCTTGCATTTTCCTACTGTGCTCTCTACTAAGTTTTCTTCTCTTCTTTTCTCAGTCCTGCTCCCTGCAAGATGAGATGGGTCTGGTCCTCACCTGCACCCCAGCCTCCCCGAGTACATCTTCCCTTCTTGCCGCGTTTCAGTTCTCATGTGGCTGTCATTGGGAGCACGGCTCCTGGATGAGGGTTCTGATGTTTTCTGTCAGGGCATGTCTCTCTTCCTCTCTTGTTTGATTCTCATTTTTCTTCTGTCCCTACTCTTCCAATTTCCATTTTCTGCACGCCCCATTCCTCACCTGACTTTCTGCCTCACTCTCTTCGTCTCCTCCCTCCTTCAGTGTCGCCTGTGGGTGCTTCTTCACTGGGACCATTTTCACTTCACGTTGACATCCGTCTCCTCTCCTCCTTTTTATCGCTAGCATCTTCTCCCTGTGTCTCTTCCATCATGTTTAATTCATCATCACCAGGTTAAACAAAACGAGCCATTGGAGACAATCCTGTTCTGTCAACAAGGCTTAAATCCTCTCATTGTCTCAATCGATAAACACTTCTAAATGCTTAAACTTTGCCACTATCAAACCTTAGACCAAGTCTCACAGGACCTACCTAAAGTATTAGGCTAGTTAAAGCTTTTTGTGATCTAATATTTAAGTTTCCAGACAAAGAGTCTACTGTATTTGGCAATTTGAACTCTCATTTTACCCCTTGGTAGTTTGTGTAACTAACTGAACTTTAGATCATGCTGGACACCTGCTGCCTTGCACAAGTGAAAGCCTCCTGCACTTCAAGGAAGCAGTCAGTGTAATTACAGGACTAGGGCTCCTTTAAGGAAGATGGCCTCTGTTTTATGCAACATTTTTTTTTTTCAATTTTATGGATGTGACAACTTTAAATTCTCTGACCACCTCAGTAAATCAGATGTTTAGCGTAAGGTTTTAATGGCAATGTACTTGGAAACCCCCCTACTCTGACCTTCTCACTCCCTCTTTTTCTTTCTTGGTGCCTCTACCCCCTCAGCCTCTCACTAGGGCCAGCCAGGTTCCTCAGCTCTCTAGAAGTCCAGATCCCACAGACTGTCCATCTTTTAAGCTTCCATGATAACCATTCCTCCTGTTGTCCATAGCCCATCCAGCCAGACCATGTTATTGGGATCTTGAGGGGACCAAACAGATTTTTCCCTGTTCTGATACTGTGAGAAATAAGAAAAAGGACAAAGGAAAAATATCACCTTCATTCCTGATAGAGAAGTGGAAGTAGGTAACTTATTGTATACTAAAAGTGAGCTATTAGTCTGCCTAACCCCCAAATTAGGCAGCTGTCCACAGCCAGTCATGGGTACCGCTGGACTTGGGTGGGCCTCCCTCCCCTACCCCAGGGCAGAATGCTGGGGGGCAGAGGTTGACCTGGGCTGACTGTGAGCATCAGGGCAGAAGGAAGGCCAGAGGATGGGGCTGGGGCATCCATGCCAGCTTTCTCCTTTCATACATTTGTCCAGATACAGCCCTCCACTGCCACTGTGGAGTCAGTCAGAGAAGAGATGGGGCATATTATGCCAATGACTGCCCCCTGCGTGGAAGGAAAATGCCCTGTCAGGTACATCACAGGTCATTAGTCTGCGTTAGGAGTGGACTGCCTTTTGGTCAAGTGCCCACCCCAGTCTAGGCAGTGGACGTCTCTTCAAAAACAAGTTGATTTCCTGAGCAGAAGCTGGGGATGGGGCACTTTAATAAGGAGCAATGGGGACTATCATATCCTGAGTCCTACTTATGACCTCACAGTACCATCATCTGCTCCCTGAGTATTTTCTCTGTGACCAGTCAGTTCCTTATGTAACATTTGAAAGTCGTATTCTATCAGCCATCATAGAGGGAGAGAGAGAAAATGCATAGCTATGAGGGAAAAGACAGCAGATTCAGTCTGTGCTGTTTTACAGGTGACAGGCATGCTCTGTTTATAAGCCTGTCCCAGAGTGCACCACCTTGAGGATGTCCAGAGGCAGAGCTGCCCAAGCCAAGAGACTAACTTTCTCATGGAATGTTTTAGAACAGGAATGACAAATAGCTTTCATGTCATGCCACCTTCTATATATTTATTGGCAGTAGCTGCCAGGAGTGCTGTGCCAAGGAAGATTCCAAGGCTGTAGCCCCGGTCAGCAAGAAAGAGTTCTGTGATCATTATTGATGTGGGTAAGGAGAGTAAGGGCACTTGAGCCAAGTACTGACCATTGTCGATTCAAAGAGATCATAGGTGGGATCTTCATCCCTAGAAATATCACAACCTGTGCACCAGAAGTAGGAAGCGGCAGCTTAAAGCTGGAGAAGCACCAAAGGAGACTGGTACAGGGCCAAAAATTTGGATTGTGTAGCACAAGATCTGCAGACTTTTTCTATAAACAACAGAATTTTTTTTTAGGCTTTGTGAGCCATGTATTCATACAGCTGAGTTCATACAGCTGAGTCACAATGACTCAGCTGTGCCATCATGGTGCTGAAGCAGCACAGACAATACAGAAAAGAATGGGCATGGTTATGCCACAGTAAATCTTATTTTGCAGAAGCAAACGGTGGGACATAGTTTGTTGCTTGATGTAGAGATGAGACTAGCATCAAGACCTAGAACTCTGGAAACTCCCTATGGTACCTATGTCTAAATCTCTTTCTATCCTCAGCTTTGGAAGATTTCATTGAGATCCAACAAAGCATTTGACAGGCAATATTAAGCTCTCCAAATCTAACCTCTTTTCAGGAAGACATTAACAGTGATGTCTACTCAGAGATTTCTCCCAGGTACATTCAGAGTATGTGCAGTGATGCAGTCATGTCACGTCACTTCTTAGGCAGCAGTGGGGTCCCAAAGATAGCATATCAGACAGAAGTCTCACACCACCATAATTACCTGTGAAAACCCCTGCGATCACTGTAAGTTAGAATATGTCAATACAGGGATTGAAAGCCATGAGGTGTACTGAAGGAAGGCATGAAAGGGAAGTCCACATGCAGGTAGATGTTCGGGTGAAGGAACATTCCTTCTTGGTTAGAACATTCTTACCTGAGCAGGTGCAGACTGTAATGTATCCTGCTTGCCAGAGGGCTCCTCCCATTCTAGTTTAACATTAAGGCTCCTGAGCCTTTGGTTTACATTAATATCTGTGTTACTTGTCTGAGAGTTCATACAGTTGAGAGCAAGAACATAGGCATCTGTCACAAGCCCTCAACCATTATGTTAGATCTGATCCTAAACCTGCTTGTGTGATCATAAACACATACACACCATTCAAGGAAACATAAAGAATCTGGCAGTCAGCTTCCTGCCACCTCCGGCTTTCATCATAGGAATTCTACTCATGCCCACAGCCTGGGCATTTGTTTTTTTCCTTACCAAGTGAGAAGAAATCATTGAAGCCAGTAGGTATGTATGATACAGCCCCACAGGCTATCTTATGTCATCTTCAATTTTTATAAAACATGAGGGATACACAGTATTCAGTAAGATACTCATCCAGCTACAGTGACTTTCCCAGGCTGCTCAGCTAGTCAGTACCAAAACAAAGTTTAAATCTCAGCTTCCTCATCTGTGAAATGGGAATAAAAATATATCAGCCTCACAGGGATATTCTAAGGAATAGATGAATTCTAAAATAACCTAGAATGATCCCTGTCTCAGTGATTGTCAGCTCTCATTTTTATCTGAGGTTTTATGTACAACTCTAGTGATTCCATATGGATGGACTCCTGCAAGGTGCTAGCTGTAAGATGCCCATCATCTTAGATGAATGAGGGGCCACGGATGCAGCAGGAACTTTGCTTCTGATCCTCAATGAATTATTCCATTTCCAACAATACAATCACAAGACACAAGAGATGTGATAAGCTTTCTAAATTTACGTGTCACCAAGAAAATGGACCTCCTCTATCTGATTGTCACTCGGAAGAATAATGAAGGAGGATCAAGGGCACAGGGACAGTGAACATTTGAGGAGGAAGCTTTTGCTTTATAGAATTTGGTTTGTTTCCACTGACCTCTCATATCCTGGGGAAAACGAAAAAAAGACTCAATTACTCAAAGCAGGGGTCGAAGTATTTTAGGATTTATGAGCCATGCTGTTTCTGTCACAAGTCCTCAGCTCTGCCACTGGAGCACAAAAGCAGCCATCGACGATCTGTAAATGAATCACTTTGGCCGTGTTCCACTGAAACTTTATTTATGGGCACTGAAATTTGAATTTCATGTAATTTTCATGTATCACAAAATATTCTGATTTTTTCCCAACTGATTAAAAAATGTAAAAATTATTCTCAGCTCACAGGTGGTACAAAAAGAGGGAGCAGCCTGAGTTTGTCCCCCAGGCCATTGCACCAGCCTGAGAACCAGACCTGTCATGGTTTGCTGGTTGTTTGGGTACATTATCTCACATCTCTGGACCTCAGTTTCCTCTAGAGAGAACAAGAGACTGATCCTAAAGGAGCCCTGAGATTCGTTCTAGCACTAAAAGGCCAAGACTGCGAGGTTGTCGTGTGGTTTTATAGTCAGACAAACCTAGGTTCTAGCCTGGGATTTGCTGAGGGAAGTTGGGCAAGTTCCTAAGCCCCAGTGCCTCAGTTGCCTTGTTTGTAGAGTGGGGAATAGCAATGTCAACTTTAGGGTTGCTGTGATGATTCAACTAATAGGATACTTATGAACCCCTCTACTGATGTGTCCAACGAACATTTATTATACCTAATATATGCTAAGTGCTAACTATTGTATTAAAAATAACTTGTATTAATTGTAATAACTTTTTTTTTTAAGAAAAAGCTGAATTCCTATTAAAATAATACTTTTAAAACTAAAGAGAAGTTTTCTTCACAGCCCTGTGATAAAAAGCTGGCCTAAGTGGTGGGGAGGGGCTGCACCTTTTGAACAAAGCCCTGTAATTAGAGTCCATTACTGTTATCGTCTCTCCCATGTAGTGAAAACAAGGAACAAATTTTGATAAATTAACTTTGCATCTCTGTATACAGCTCTCTCACTCCACCCAGTGGCAGGAAGTAAGTGGTAAATCATGTGGAAAAGATGGGAATTTTTTTTTTAATTTTAATAATTACTGTTCTTTTTATAATAATCTCTACCAATAGAACAAGATCTCATTTTAAACTCAGTCCCCTGTGACTCTCTATTGCTATTTTTAAAGCCTGCAGTGGTAGGTAACCATTTAGCTGAGTGGCTTTCAACAGGGAGATATTAAGAAGTGCCTGAACTTCAACCAGCATGAGTTGATCAGTATCTGTACAGGTGGTTATTTAAAGTATTGTCCTGCAGCCTCATTAAAAAGAAACCCAGCCTTTAATAAATATTAGAAAATGCCAGCAGCACAATTTAAATGTGGGAAAGAGATCAGTTTTCTTTGTAATGTAATTATGTGCATAGGCATAAACAGTCTGTTTGGAACTCTTGATTCCATGTCACAGTTTAGCAGCCATGATGGTTTCTATTTAGAAATAAGGACGGGAAGGGAATGTGGAGTAGGTGTCAGCCACTTGGTGAATCAAGAAGAAACTAAGCTGAAATACTCATATGATGTCATTAGCAAAAAGAATCTGCAGACTAGCAAGCATTTGTTAAAGGCTCCCTCCGTTCCCCTCAGCATTTCCTGTGACCTCCTTTCAGAGATGGCTGTTCTTTCTCACCATCTTCTTTGCATCCCCACTTCCCCTTCAAGCTGCTCTCAGAACCAGAATGAGGAAGTGATTTGTAATTCCTCTCCAAGCCTTGGGCTGCAGGGCCTGCCCTGGCTTTGTTTCTCCCTGGCCTGTCCCTAGCCCTGCCAGCCAAGGAGAAATCGACCAGGGTGCTAAAAGGGAGATGCTGGCAGGGTCAGGGTAGGGCTGCTGTGGAAGAAACTTGGCAACCTCACTTCTTTCCCCCTCATTCTCTCTGTTTGACTCTTCATCTCTCTTTGTCCTTCATTCTCTTAGTCATCTCAATCTCTAGTCTCCTCTTTCATCCATTCTGTCTCTCATTCTCCTTTTTTGTTTGTTTGTTTTTTGGTCTCTTTCCTCTTCTCCCTCTCTGTTTATCTTGTCCCTCTGTCTCTCCCTCCGGTCTCTCTCTCTCTCTCTTTCTTTTTGACTCTCCTGCCCCTGGCTCTGCCACGTCCTCCATCTCATCTGTTCTGTGTGTGTTTCTCTCTTTTTTAACCTGTTTCTAATGCCAACCCTCCCCCCCACCTTGTGTGACAGATTTTCATTTGACCAAGGCCCCTCTGTATATTTCCTCTTTCTCCTCATAGTCCTGTGCCTCAGCTTCCTATTTCACTGTGAGGTTCTCTTCTAAAACTGCTTGGCTCTGAGCATGCCTAGTATGTGCTTTATAATTAAGACTGTAATTGAAGTGTAACTGCAAATATAATTAAATTCACTTTAGTGGATCCTGGAATTATGAAGAAATTAGGCCTTTTGATATGGCCCTGCCGGAGCAGCTGGATGGAGAGAAAGACCCTGTGTTAGTGTGGAGCTGCCCTATCCACTCTGTTACCCTGGCCACCACCTCTGGTTGTTAACCTTGAGCACAGTGACCTTATATGCCTGGACAGCTAGAAGTGGCAGCAGCTTGGAGCCTCCCTCAAGGACACTCAACACAGCCAGCTGCTATGTGGCCCTTCTTAGAAAGAGGGGTCAATGAAAGCATCTGAGGACTCAGAAAGCTCATGAACAACCCTCTTCGTTTTCCCTGAGGCCGTTTGGATTTTTTATTTCAACCTCATATAAAGAGTTATTGGCCAGCAAGGTGCTCAGAAGCGGAGTCACCCACACTTGCTGCCTGAAGTTCACTTTTTATGGATGAGCCTGTCCATGGTTATTCAGTCCATGCACAGACACATCCTTTGTGGGGGACACTGTGCCTAGAGGTACACGGTGAGCAAACCTGAGCAATGGCAGCCCTTCCAAAGCCTATGTTTAGTGGGGACAAGAGCAATGTCAGTAAGCAGTCCTAATAGTGCTGGGATTTTAGATGTACAAAGTATTTGGGAAGCTCATTTTCCAATCCGCTACTCTAGGTTGGGGGTTGAGATGTGGTGACAAGAAAGCATCCCCAAAGAAATGTCATTTAAAAAGATAGTTCACGGACATATGGCGTCCTCCAAGCAGAAAGGGCAGCAGAGCTCAGGGTAGAGGGCATAGCAGGCTTGTCTGCAGGTTCATGGGTTTCTCTGTCAGCCATTTTCCCTCTTGGGTATATCTGGTGCTAAGTTGGATGCTGAAAAGGGTATTAATTCAGGAACTGGCTAGTTCGTTATAAGGAAGAACAACCCATTTATCAGGAGGTATAATGCATATCAGGAGTATGCACTATTCATGCATACTCATGGAAAGGAAGGTGAACCAACATTTCTCTCGGTGGGTGGGGGCCATAATAAAGCTGGCCCACAGGAAGAGCAGGGTCTGAGTTGGAGGCAGACCTCAGGAACATCATTCCAGCCCTTGGTCTCTTCACTTGACTTCTCCACCCTCTACGTATTTGCACTGTCTTTCTCTCATCTGCCTACTTATGACTAGAAGTCCTTTTCATCTACTACTTTCTCTTTCATGGAAACCACCCATTGAGATTCTCTATAGAGAAAATCTAATTGGACTAATGACCATGGTCTGTATTTGGACCGCCCTTGGGTCAGGTGCAGTCAGTGTCTTAGAAGCAGTCAAGGTCTGCCTTGGGGTAGAGAATATGCCATGGTCCCTCATAGAGCAGGGACCGTGGGGACAGAAGGTTTAGCCAAAAGAGCAGACATCCTAGTTGTACATGATCCTTGTTCTTGAATAATTTATGGCCTCACTGAGGTTCTGATGATTTCATGCATGGTAAAGTGCTCTGTGTTTTAAATGTCAAACGGGAGTCACTGGGAAATCAAAATAGAGTCCAGAAAGCAAAGGATTTTGAAACTGAATTCTGCCAGTCAGTCACTAAGCCCCAGTACTCTTGGCTTAAAAAAAAAAAGAAAAAGAACTGATTTATAAACACTGAACTCACGGGTTCATTTAGAAACATCAAATTCACAAGTTCCTTGTAAGGGTCAAATAAAGTAATGTGGGAGGACTTTGTAAACCAGATTTTTTGTCGTTGTTATAAGGATGATGATGACATATATTTACAAAATCATAAGAAGGACTTATTCAGGTATCAGAATGGGTGTGTCAAGCATTATTTGAATGTTCATTCCACTGCTTCCTATTACTAGCCATACTTACTGGACTAGCCTTTAACTTATTTGTGCCTCAGTCCTCTCCTCTGTAAAAGGAAGATAATAGCAGCTATCTCAGGGTTCTACTGAGGAACAGGGGAGCAAATATACTTAGAACCCCAGAGCCGTGTGTGACCTGTGTGAAGTGAAAGCTGCTCTATGCTTTTATTGTTGTTATCCCCACTCCTAGCAGAACTCTTTCAGTCCAGATACGCAGAGCTTTGTGTAGACCTGTAGGTGTGTGAGACCTGTGCCCACAAGAGGAGTCATATCGAGGAGAAGTAGATTAGAAGGTGAGGGATGTTCAGCCAGATAAGACTGCCTCTTGGGGTGATGCATGGAGTCTGGGGAGCTGTGTGTTGAGAAAGGAAGAGGGAGAATTCTGAGTCTCTTGTAGCATAATGTAGATTTTTCTTCTCTGGTGAATTGGAGCCCAGCTGGAGAGAGCGTTCTAAGTCCATATCTCTGTTGAAGGAGATAAAAATTTCCATCTTTGACTTTCATTGACCTCCTAGTCCAAAGACCAATTCGATTCTGTGTCTGTCAAGACTGATTCACACTGTACCACTACTATTATACATAAGCCTGCAGATTAAGGTTGGAATCCCTTAGCTTGGTACCAACACCTGCCACAGTCTGATCCCCTGTCCTACTTTTCAGCCTCTGGGACCTTGGCTGAATCTTTACCAAATGAATCAAAATGCACATTGAGGTTGTTCTTAATGAAATAGTAAATCTTTTCATCTGCATTAGTTAAGTTCTAGTGTGAAACAAATTGCCCCAAAATTTAGCTGCCGCTTAGCACAAAATAACATTGACCATCTTACAGTTTCTTTGATGGGAAATCCAGGGCTGGCTCAGCTGCGTCCTCTGGCTCAAGATCTCTCTCAAGTCCAATCATTGTGTCGGCCAAGACTGGGGTTCTGTTGCAGCTTGCCTCGCAGGGGTGGCGGGAGCGGGGCTTGTTGCCTGTAGGCACACCCACACAGTTGGTGGGGTGCAGCTCTTTATGGGTTGTTGGAATGAACGCCTCAGTTCCTTGGTGCCTGCTGGCTAGAGGCTGCCCTGAGTCCTTTGCATTGTGAGTTTCCCCATGGGGCAGCCCATAGCCCATAGCATGGCAGTTGGTTTCATTAGAGTGAACAAACAGAAAATCAGAGGAAGCAAGACCACAGTGATGGACTTAGTCTCAGAAGTGACCTTCCATCACTTTTGCTATATTCTTCTCCTTTAGAGGCAGGCCACTGCTCCAGCCTGTACTCAAGGGGCATGAACACCAAGAAGTCTCAGTCAGTCATCTGAGAACCATTTTAGAAGCTGCCACCCACACTTAACACAATAGCGTGTTAATTAAAGTAATGCTTGTGACATATGTATACCTATGGCTAATTCATGTTGATGCATGGCAGAAATCAACACAATATTGTAAAGAAATTATCCTTCAATGAAAATAAATGAATTTTTTATAAAAATGTAATGCTCACTCCTATAACAACAGATATGTTCAGAGGCAATATAGTAGGGGTTTCGTTCTGATTCATATGAAGTCAGAGAGGGTGAGGAGCTGGGTGCTTGGCTCTGCAGAGTTACCCAAACATGGATTTTAAGGTAGTCATTGTCATCTGAAAAAAAGCTGCCATCTAATATTTTTCTGGTTGGCAACATTTCAGAAGGCAGACAAGGAAAACAGAGGGAATACAGAGAGTAAAAGTGGAAGAAACTTCACGGGCATGTGTTTCATTGCTATTCACAGTGTATTGACCAGGACTCAGTCACACAACCCCCCTCCCCCACCTGGAACAGGGCCTGGGAATTGCAGTTCCTCTTTGGCAGCTCTTTCCCAACAGTAGCTCCCCGCTGTAGCAGAGGAGCATGGAGCTTTGGTAAACAACCAGCCACGACCGCCACAGAGACTGCCATTTACAGAATGCTTTCACACCTATTATTTCATTTTGTTCTCATGGCGACCTATGCTACCAGCATTACTTTCCTCATTTTAAAGGTAGGAAAACAGACTAGTATGCCTTTAGGACATAATTAGAACAGGATTCAAGTACCATCTCTGCCTCTTTCAACCCGTGTGACTGTAGAGAAGTTTTTTAACCTCTCTGTGCCTCAGTTATCTCGTCTGTGAAATAGGTACAACTGGACCTATCCAAATTCATTGTAAAGTTTTCATGGGTCACATGTAAATCCCTTAGCACTGTACCTGACATATGCTTAATCAATATTCATTGTGAGGAAAATGATCACAGTATTATGTCTGAAGATAAAGAAGTTGATGCTCAAAAGATTTAAATGATTTATCCAAAACTACAATTAATACATGACAGAGTCAGAATGGGAGTCTAGGGATTTTAAGTAACAACTTCCCTATGTTTTAAGTTCTTGTTTGTCATGGAGTCCATTCATCAGATTCCTGTGTAAGGCGGCCCCGAGTCAGCCTTGAGCCAAGGACACAGTGTCCAGTGTCCCCTTCAACACTGCTTTGGTGGACCTAGCGTGCCAGGAGAATCAGTACTATACCGCCTTCTCGGCTCAATTGTTCCTCCTTAATTCTTGCCTTTGCCTTTGGTATGAAACATGCTGACCAAGCATCTCCTTTTTATTTGTACTCTGAGGTCCTCCAAGGCCTATATTTCAAGGTCTTTGTTTATAAATAGGCTCTGTCTTACTAACTAGATAAAAGCACTGGAGATGATGTAAGATGAGATATTTCATTAGACACTTAAATTTTATCACATTTCTCCCAGGAGCTTATTCACATTGAAAAGAACGGAGTGGTGTTTTGCATGTTAAATAGTCACCGAAGAACACAATTAGGTGGGGTGGTTTGGCCTGCATATGCTACAGATCCACCAGAAATGGCCAAGAGATGTCATTAGAGGTTACAGTGCTCATTTTCATGGCATCTGCCATTTTTGTTAGGTAGAATGAGGATGAAGCATAAAGGGACACTTTGAATACTGTCACTGTCTCCAGGCAGTGGATTCGAGCCAGTGAGCAGATTCTCTAACTTCAGATCTCAGATTAGCTCATGACTCAGACCTTTTGTTTCAAGAGATTAAGACAAAGGACTTCTGGAATGAGCCAAAACTACATTAAATTCACTTGAGTGTGTGGATTACCAGCAGCAATTTTAGCTTTTATCAGGAAAAAAATGTCCATTAGTCTCTTGAAAATCCTTTCATCTTTTTTTGTAGCTGGACTATCACTTGATACAGATTTTGTCACATCATCTTTCCTGTCTGTGATATTGATTAGAATCTGTTTTTTAATTTTCTTCCTAGTGAAAAGCTATAAGTAGATTCATCCTGAGCATCTTCCTGTGTTACTGCCATACTCCATATCATTCTAACACCCTGACTTACCATTCTCTTGCTCATTTTTGTGTGCACAAGGTTTTCTTCTTTATATTCCATATTCAGACTATCCAATCAAAAGATACGTCTATTTCAGAAGATTTTCCTCTTTCAAACTAGTTGAACAAGTGGTTGTTAATCTTTGTTCATGATCTTCTAAAAACCTCATTATTTCAGTTTTTTTAATGCCAGAGAAAATAGAGACAATATCTTTTTAATGCCAGGCATTTGAATTAAAAAGAGGAAAAAAATAAATTTGTCATCTAAATATATCTGAATAGCCAGGTCTGGATCATAAAAAATGACCTGAGTTGTAATAAAATGGTGTTAGAAGATCAGGCGGTCTTCCCAGGTGGTAAAGCACCCATCTGCCAATGCAGGAGATGCAAGAGATGCAGGTTTGATCCCTGAGTCAAGAAGATCCCCTGGAGGAGGACATGGCAACCCACTCCAGTATTCTTGCCTGGAGAATCCCATGGACAGAGGAGCGTGGTGGGCTACAGTCCATGGGGTCACAAAGAGTCAGACATGACTAAAGCAACTTAGCATGCACGGATGTACAGGAGACTCAGGCATCTCACGACTTCAGGTTGTATGAAACTTCCTGGGGCACCCACCACCTTCAGTTCCATCTCAGTGACTGTACAACATCCCCCCACTCCCTTCCAGGAACCAACGTCCACGAGGCCCAGAACATTCTCAGTAACAGCGGACTCCCCATCACTTCAGCTGTCGACCTGGAGGATGCAGCCAAGAAAGCTGTTGCCAGTGTGGCTAAGAAGTGATGCCTTGCCCTGATCCCTTGGAAGAAGTGCACTTACCCATAAAAAGGGATGGTTCTCTCACCACTGTGAAGAAAATGGTTATTCCATTGGGGAAAAAGGTGGGGTGGGAAAGGGGAAGAGTAAGAATTTCAAGTTTTTTGTTTAAAAATATTTAAATCTGTATTTTTTGAATAAGATATCTAGACAGCTTAATTTCCCTTATAGCCTTTATTAATTTAATGACCTGCATTCGCATAATTTTCTGTCATAGTGAGTCAGCTCACCATTGTTTTGCCAATTTGGGGGAGCGGTCTACAAGGCCAAACAGTGTGTGTGTATACAGCATTTGAGATCAGGCCCTGGTTCATTTGCAGCCATTTTGGTGAACATTTGTATTGTGTTTAAAAAAAAAAAATGCATGCTGTAAAAAAAAAAAAAGTCAGACAAGATTACATTGAACAGATTTGCCATCAAAAAGGTGCAGCTAAGACACTGAAACAAGTAGCTGTTATAAACTGCAAGAGTTTTTACTATTTTGAATTCCAACATGTTTAGAAAATCCATGAAATATATTTTACAATGGAAGATTCATAATTAATACCACATACATGTATCCTACCATTTGCCTTAATATTGAATATGCTGTTTACCTCATACTAAAAATGAAGCCAGAAGCCTTATTTGTGATTTTGGAGTAGAAGTTTCTCTTTTAACATCAGAACTGAAGATTGATTCTTATGGAAATCTCTGATTGAGTCATTTCAAGATGAGACAACACTGAAATCAAATTATGCTGTGAGTGTCACTGTCTTTTCTCCCTTCCTATTTCCCCCCTGAATCTACCACCTGGGAAAATGTAATTGAGAGAATGTGGCTTTTTTGCATAGTGTCCATTTTTGTGGTGAGAAAGAATGTGATTTAGGTTTGTGTTAAAATTTTGGTAAATTTTTATCTGTATGTAAATTTGAATAAAATCCTCTGTTTTATAAACTCTAAGATCTGTGTATTTCTCATTTTAATCTATTTTACTCATCAATTTTTTTTTCTTTTACTAAGATACTAGTGTCTTAGGCAGTATAGCCAGAGATAAAAAATTTGGGTTGTCCCAGGGTTATCCCAGTTCTACTCAACTTTTTCAGTGACTGTATCTGTTAGGAGATTACTTAATCAAAGGGTGAAAATTTTATACACCCTGAAAGCCCAGGTAAGTGCCACAAATATCTGACAGTTAAAATATGGCCTTAGTTCACGTAGCATTGTAGGAAATATTCAGACATAATCTCCTCCCACTTATGTGGCTCAGGTTCCAACATTAGCTGCTTTCCTCTCAACGTACAAATGTGTCATAGACCATACTTTTTTTAACCAGTTTTACGTTGTTCTCAAAAGCTTCATATCTGGACAGAAGCACCATTGTTTTATAGATCTGTGTTTATCATGGAGGAAGAACTCATTTTATAGATCGGTTGTACATCCTTTATTAATTGTTACACAGTACATGAAAAATATTAACAGTGTCTTTTTAAGTGTGTTTTGATTTTGATAGCTTTACTAGTCAGTATTGTAAAAGAAATAATGTATTTCTATCAATTAGACAAAAACTACATATTTGAATCCTTTACCCTTTGTTAAGGCTTGTATTAATCTGGCTGTGTATATGGATATTTCTAATCAATACAGTTTGGAGGAGGGGGTAAAGAAATGAAATCATTCGTGTGACTATTTTGTTAAATAACAACAAAGAGCCCTTTGTTTTCAAAGACGTGGGAAGCTATATTTTCTTGGAAGCTCGAAGTATTGAGTTGATGTGGTTTGCATAGTATCCCTGGTGCTGAACACAGTACAGTTTCCATGTATTTTTATGGAGTGAATTACTGGTATGTGTTAAGGCATAGCCACACAGACGGAGGGTACACAGGAGAATTGGGGACAATTGGTGGTGTGGATCTGAAGCCTATATATTACCTACTCCAGTGTGTCCTGTATTTCTGACCGTCTGATGTCCCCTTCAAGTCTTCAGCTGTACTATATGTAAGGGTGAAAAATAATTTCCTTTAAATCTGATCAGTATTTGTTATACATGGCCCTATCCTAAACAAGAATATCTATGAAAGGAAGTGAGAGTCTAAATACAGTACTCAAAGAAGCTTAAAGAGTAATATACACTTTTTACCCAAACTGCTTTGCATGTAAGATTTTAATGGGTTTGCTAGTCTATCCTGTCAGTCTCGTAGAACTAGCATCAAATTTAGAGGGGATTGAAGTCCTGACCTTTCCACTTACCAACATTCACTTCTTTGGGTTGAACAACCTCTTGTATTTGTATAAGCTCTTTTGCAGTGGCAAAAAACCAACTCAAGCTTAAGAAAAAAGGTTGAGAGGGGGAGGATGGTTTTGTTCTTGTAATTACAAAAGGCAGACATTTTCAGCTACAGTTAAGGCTAGATCCAGAAACTCAGAGCCTCAGAATGTGAACTCCGCATCTCAGAGATGCTAGTCTGTATTGGTTTCATTCTCAGATGGGCCATTTCCACAAGGTGGCAAAATGGCTGCTGGCCATCCCAGGTAGATATTCTCAGAAGTTTGCATCTGTAAGAAAGAAAGAATGGGGCAGGGGGCAAGAAAGAGTAAAGGATGAAAGGAAGGGAAGGGAGGAGGGAGGGAGAAGGAAAAGGGAAGGAAGGAAGGAAGGTTGGTTCTCTCCTGGCAATTCTAAGAAATATCTCAGAATTTAGATGATGATTTTAGGTCAGAAACTTACCTCTGAACCAGTCCTCTGGTCAAGAGTTTACAGGGCTCTGATGAGTCCTCTCTGGGTTAAATCCCCACTTGTTGGCCTGATAACAAGACCACCCTCATTCAAACTACCAGAGCTAAGAGTAAGAGAAGGAAGGGGTAATTCCATAAGAAACCTGGGGATCTAATAAGAAGAAAGTGTTTCCTGGAAAGGAAAAAAAAAAGATTACCACACTCATCATCCATAGAGCAATGATGTTGAACAAGTTGTTCTATAAGGACTCTTCCAACTCTGAAATATCATGATTTTATTTTATTAATTTCTCATCATTTCTTGGCAGTCCATTCTTAACCTATGCATACAAGTTACCAGGTTTTTTTAATAGATGCTGCTTGAGTCATCTAAATATTTGACCTTGATTTATTTGTCTAGAACAGTAATGGGAACTTAAGAAGTAATGGCATTGAGGCTCTTAGCTCAATTTTGGTTTTCTATTTAAGATTTAATTCAACTCATGAAATAGTAAAATAGGTAGGAAACTTTGAATGACCATATTAGATCTGTGAATCATTGAATTTGTTATTTTACAGTTTATATACTATGACCATCCTTCTCAGTTTGCTATCAGTATGAAAATAAAGGTATTGTCCTAAAGAATTATATAATTTATATTCAATGTCTTAATAAAAATGAGAAGAAAAAATGTTTTGACATTTCCGAATTAAACATTTAAAACTGATTATTTGTAGGATACAGTGTATGTTCAAATAAAGGAAAAAAAGTCATATAATCATGGTAAAAAATACTGTGAAGAAGAGCAGGAAAAGCTATGTTCTTCCGTGTCCTTCTACATATGAAGTTGGCAAATGTAGGCCTGACAGACTATATAGTTTTATTGACACAACATTTATTTACATTTTGTGGTGGTTTTCATGCAACACCAGCAGAATTAAGTAACTATGATAGAAAATTCATGGCCCTAGATCATTTACTCTGGACCTTTACAGAAAAAGTTTGTTAACCCCTTCTCTGTATTAAAAAAAAAAAATTACAATATTATCCTCACAATGACAGCCCAGATTATTGTTTCTAAATCTGGGAAAGACAGATTTAGGCATTAAAATGAAACAAATAAATAGAAAATAGGATCTCTGACCTTTGCATTTTAAACCCAATGAAAATTGATTTGTCTACAAAAGGACATTTGCCAATGAACACCTTTTTAACTATGTTACTTTGTTTCTTTCCATCACCCCAAGAAGTGTCTGCACATAGCTAGGTGTGCTTCTGAAATACACTATTCTTAACTACTTACAGGTGTGTTGGAATAACATCAAATCATGGCTATGAATTTTGAACTCCCAAAGAACTGTACCTATTGAGTCATACTCAAAATGGTCCTTGCTAATTTTTGTGCGTAATTTAATTTTGGGGTCCTGGGAAGATAGTAAGAAAGCAAAGAAAAATTATTTCAGTGCACCTGATCTCTGCAATGTTGCTGTAAAGGCATTATTACATTTTATCTTGAGGAACAGTAGCATAGTGAGATAAAGTTGCTCTGCTAAAGTTACAGAGTTAGTGGCAAGAATTTAGGCTTCTGGTTTTCATTGAGTTCTATCACTTCTAGTGCATCATTGTTCAGTAGAACTTCTGTGATGATGGTTATGGTAAGTATTGGTGCTAGCCAGTATATGGCTACTAGCCACATGAGGCTATTAAGCACTGAAAACTTAATTTTAAAGATTACTTAATTTCGATAATAGTCTTAGTAGACACCTGAAACTTCCCTAGCCTTCCAGTGGTTAAGACTCCATGCTTCCAATGCAGGGGGTGGTGGTTGTTTCCCTGATCGGGAACTAAAATCCCACATGCCATATGGCAAAAAAAAAAATTTAGCCACTTGTTGCTGGTAGCTACCATTTTGGACAGCATAGCCCTTCAGTCTAAATCTAGTGGGTTTTTATGCATTACTTTGACGTCAGAGGATCTCACATTGATTGAGTGCTTACTGTGTTCCAGAAACTTTACAAATGTTGCCTTAATTAATCTTCTTAGCATCTCTGTGAATCTTTCATTCCTCTATTACAGAGGAAATGTTTTACAGGTGATATATATCTCAGGGAAGGTATAATATGACCAAGAACACAGAATTAATATTTGACCGGTGAGAATTCAACTCTGATCTTCTGAGTCCAAAACTAGTGCCTTTTTGTTTAAATCTGTCGGAGCCTAAATTCAGTACAGTTTTGCTGCTGATGGTGATGGATAATTGGAAAGAATGTTGGAGGCAAAGATATTTAGCAAGCTGAATACTTGAGTGTTTTGCCCTTTAGTGTACCCCCTGCCCTGGGAAGGAAAATTTAAAAGCTGAAAGATTGTCCTCTGCAGTTGGACAGGTTGTATATATTATAATGGGAATGGCACGTTTCCATACCCACATAGTAAAGTCTAAGATAGGGGCCACTTTCTGGGACTTAATTCCAAGTGCTTTCTTGTTAATACACTGCCTTCTCTAATACACAGAATGATGACAAAGCAAGACAACAGGCAGAGGGATAGAAGAGGTAAAAGCTGAGACAGTGTTACCATAGCAGTAGGAGAAAATTTAGTTAAATGTATCATTATTCTTCTGGACAATTTAGATCCATAACTCTTGTCTCATGTCTTGATATTCAAAATAGGCCAGCAGTAGTTCTCAGGTACATTATGCCAAATTCCACAAATCCAAAATTAATTAGATTTTATATGTTAACTGTGAGAAAATACATTTTTTTCTTGTTCTTCCATTATGTGCACAGGAAGTATGTGGAGGCATTTTTTTTTTTTTTTTAACTGGGAGCCCTTTTAGCCCTTTTCTAGCTAGAGGAGAAAGAAATGAAATAGAATCATTATCTAGCAGTCATTTAGAGATCTGTTCTCAGAGATCAGACAGAGACTTGTATGGACTACAAGATTTGGAGGTTCTTATTTGGAGTTTAAGTTATATTTTAATGTTGAATATTCATGTACTCTAAATCCTTGTAATTATTTTTCCTCAAAAAAATAATTTTTGACTTTGTATTGAGTATAATCTACAAACAAAGACAAGTTGAATATATTAAAATAAAATAACTTAAACTATTTGCAGAAAGTTTTTCCAGAGAGTGCTAACAACCCAAATGTCTATCAGCTTATGACTGGATAAATGAAATGGTGTATATCCATATTCATCAATAAAAAGAATGAAGTACAGGAATGCTACAGTATGGATGAACTGGAAACCTCAAAAAATTTAATGAACCTCCATTAAACCAAATGAAGGAATACAGTCACAAAGGCCACATATCATGTGATCCCACTTTTAGAAAATGTCCACAGTACATAAATGTAAAGAAATAGCATGTAGATTAGTGTTTGCCAGAACTAGAGAGGAGAGGAGAATGGGGAGTGACTCCTAATGGGTTTTCATTTGGGATGGCAAAAATGTTGTGAAATGAGATAGTTATGGTGGTTACACAACTTGAATATACTGAATACCAATAAACTGTATACTTTTCAGTGATAAATTTTATACTATATGAATTCTCAATAAAGCTATTCTAGATTCAGGATGGATAGATGCATAGATAGGTAGGAGGACTTGTATTAGGAGTTGCATGTGTTAATAAAGGCATAAGTTGGGTTTTATTTCCTGCTCTTCATTTATATTATCTCATGGACACAATCAGGTGACCTTTGAGACAGTGATCATTTTGTACATGTGTTCATGGGAAGAATAGTTAGTAACCTTTCTTTCTGGATTTCAAAGAAACAGCTATTACTTTCTGAAAAACATTTCATCCTTTACTTTAAAAGTCATTTTTTCCTACCTTCAACACTTTGTCTTAAACATTTAAGTCTATTTTATAAATTGCCCCCAGTTTTATATAGTTGCTTTAATAATTGCCTTTTAAAGATGCCTTTTTACACATTAATAAGAATCCTTTACATTTCTGTTAAGTTTTTAGAATATTGTAGTTTGTGTGTACATGACATTTATAAGCTTTCAGATATTGCATGTGAATTTCAAAAAGAAAATAATAAATTGAATACATTTGAAATACATTAAATTGCATTTTATAGTTTTAATTTTTTTTTTACAAAAGTCCAATTATATTAACAAGCAAATAAACAAGGTTGGCAAGAATATAGGGAGGTAGATACACCCCTTTCATGTGCAATTGTTTTGTAATCAGTAAAACCTTTCTGGAGGGCAGTTTTTTAGTAAGGCTCAACGGCCGTAAAAATGTTCATAGTTAAGGGGCAAGTGGCCAGCATGATGGAGTAGGAATAACCTGAGCTCACCTCCTCCCACCTGAATTGTAACTATTTAAAGAGCAACTATTGATAAGAACAACCTGAAGACTAGCAGAAAAAATCCTTCACAACTAAAGATATAAAGAAATAACCACAGTGAGTTGGGTAGGAGGGGCGGAGTCTTGGTCAAAACCCACACCTCAGGTAAGTAACTCCCAAACAGGAGGATAATCACAACTGTAGAGATTCTCCCTAAGTAACAGTGGGTCCAAGCCCCACATTAGGCTCCCCACCCCAGGAATTCTATACCAGAAGAGCCCCCAGAACACCTTGCTTTGAAGACCAGTGGGACTTAATTTACTTTCAGGAGAGCTAGAGGACTATAGGAAACAGATTCTGCTCTTTAAGTTTGCACCCAGAATCTCACAGTCTTCTAGACCCAGAACAGGAAGCAATAATTTGGTTGAGCCAGGTCAGATGCACTAGCTGATCTTGGATATTCCTGGAGAGGGAGGAGGCAACTGGGACTCATCCTGAGGACATAAATGCTGGGCATTGCCATTTTGAGGAGCTCATTCTACCATGGGAACACTGATGCTGTGTGAGTTGCATTTTGGAGTACTCCCTCTGGCTTATTAGCCCTGAGATCTGATATCCCTCACTATCCAGTCAACTGGAGCTTCCCCAAGATAAGCAGCTAGTCGTGTGGGGTCGCAGCTCCAACCCCACTGGCATGACATCAACTTCAGGATCCCTGCAGCACTGTAGCCAATTAGATCACAACCCAGCCCACTCATGAAAGGGCTGTCATCAAACTTGGAACTCCTGGGCCCCAGTTCTGCCCACTATCAGGCCAACACTACCTCCAGGATCCACAGATCTGCAGACAGCCACTCTAAGACCGGGCTCCACTCACTAGCAGGACAGCACCAGGACTGGGACTTCTGAGTCATGCAGCCAGCCATTCCATAACCCAGCATCATCCACCAGTAGCCAGCAACATTCACACTAGGCTGGAGTTGGCAGCCCACTGGGTCAGGACCAGCCACACCTATCAGAGTGCCCATAGTAGTCAACCCTATCATAACAGAAGGGCCTACACAGCCCACACTCCTAGAGCATATACTGGATATTTTTAAACACTAAATTAAAAAGATATATGCACCCTTATATTCAATGCAGCATTATTTACAGTAGCCAAGATATAGAAGCAGCATACGTGCACATCAATAGATGAACAGATAAAGATGTTATATACACACAATGGAATAGTACTCAGCCACTAAAAGAATGAAATACTGCCATTTGCAACAACATGGATGGACCTAGACAGTATTGTGCTCATTGAAATAAGTCAAGCAAAGTAAGACAAATACTGTATAATTTATATGTGGAATCTAAACAAAACAAATATAACGTCATAGATACACTTGATTGCCAGAGGGATGGGGTGATTGGAAGAGAGCAGCAAGTGAGGGAGATTAAGAGGTACAAACTTTAAGTTAAAAAATGAGTCATAGGCTGGGAGGGATTGGGGGCAAGAGGAGAAGGGGACAACAGAGGATGAGATGGCTGGATGGCATCACCGACTCGATGGACACGAGTTTGAGTGAACTCCGGGAGTTGATGATGGACAGGGAGGCCTGGCTTGCTATGATTCATGGGGTGACAAAGAGTCAGACACGACCGAGCAACTGAACTGAACTGAGGTATGAAATAAAATATGTGATGAATATAGTCAATAATTAAGTAATATCATCATTTGGTGACAGATGACACCTAGATTTATCATCATACTCATTTTGAAATGTTTAGAAATATGGAATCACAATGTTGTGTACCAGGAATTTAACATAGTGTTGTAATTCAAAACCATTAAAACAAATTCATAGAAAAAGACATTAGATTTGTGGTTATTAGAGGCAAGGGTTAGAAGTAGGAGGAATTGGATGACAATAGTCAAAAGGTACAAACTTCCAGTCACAAGATAAATATTAGGAATGTAGTATATAACATACAACATAACTAGTATAATTAATCATGGTGTATGTTATACATGAAACTTGTTAAAGAGTGAATTCAAAGGTTTTCATCACAAGAAAGCACTATTTTTTCTATTTCCTTTGTATCTATATGAGATGATAAATATTCACTAAATTCCTTACAGTAATCATTCATGATGCATGTTACTAAAATCATTATGCTGTACACCTTAAATTTACACAGTGCTGCATTCAGTTGTATCTCAGTAAAACTGAAAATGTCAAATATAAAAATATTTCTTAATGCTCATAATTTTACCTCTTCAGAGTTTGGAAATGACTGCTCTGTGGCAACAGGTGAATCAGAAAGAGGGAAAACTGGCTTGATCTGACTGAAGCAATGGCTGGAAGCTCTGTGCTAAAAGCAGGAATGATTTGATGCCAAAGAATATTTTTCCTCACCATCACTGAGGAAACATGAATGGTAACTGCACACACTACTAATTACATCAAGATGACACTGGCCCAGTGGAACAGTTTCCATCTGCTCCCCTAGAATTTTCACCACTGGCACACAGACTGAGGAAAGGAGTTGAATATCACCTTGTAGGTCTCAGACAGGTAGGCAGCTGAACTGTGATAAGGTGGACAGTGACTCAAAGAGGATTGGCACATACTGTTTCATAACAAAGACAATAACAAAGAGATCAACTGTGTCAATCATGAGCAAGAAAATGAAGAACATATGTCCTATTATAACTGACAACTGACCTCTTCTGGAAAAACATAAAACATATTACTCAAGATAGAGAAAACAAATTCTTGATAGAGCTTCATTATATGGAAGACCCTAAGAAGAATATTCAGTTAATAAACAAAAACATGCTCATAATGACATACAGAGAAAAAGAAGCTACGGACACCAAGAGAGGACCAGAACAACACTATTCAAGAACTAATAAATAAGTCACAAAGTTCAATAAGTCTTAAGTATATTACAGTGCACAGGAGACCCCACACTCACAATGAGGAGTTTTCCAGCCCAAATGTCGTTAGAGTCAAAGTTGAAAAGCCCTCATTTAGCTGCATTTGTTAACATAACTATAGTAAATGTGGGTTATTTGTATCATTAAAGATACTGAAAGAAAAAATACTAAAGGAGAGAAAAGCTGAAACACTGACTTAAATGAAGGATTGTATGATACTTAAATGAAGGATTGTATGATTCACAATGAATGCAAAGGGGAAAATAAAGAAATTAAAGCACTTAGGAAAAGATAACAAAGCCAGGAATAATACAATATAAGGAAAATTGGTGGCAGTGAAAAAGGGATACCAGCAACTGAAAATGAAGGTTAATTTAAAGATATTGATAGAAGAAAATCTCATTGAAAAGAATGTAGAATTGTGCCTCAACCATGAAAAGAACAGTATACTCCAGGAAATATCAGTAACAAAAATTTAATTTTAAAGCCCAAATTTCTCAACTTTGAGAGCAGAGAATCTTTCACTGCCTAAACATGCAAATGAGAATATACAAGAGAAAAGCAATCATACTGGACTTATATTTCTCTTTATAACCAACTTTTAATATCAAAAGACATGAAACAAAATCTGTAAAATTCTTAGGGAAAGAAAATGTCACCCAAAAATATCTTAGCCAACTAAGTGAGCACTTTTGTCATGTTACTGTCTGTGAAAATATTAGGAATAACTTCAAAATCTAAGTACAGGTAATTGAGCAAATAAACTATATAGTTTCCAACTGGTGGAATACTATGCAACCATTAAGAATGATGAAGTAGATACGGGCTTATTTGTGAAAAAGTGTTCCTGATACACATTATAGTAGTTGGACATAATAGATACCTACAGGACATTTCATCCAAAAGCATCAGAATACACATTCTTTTAAAGTGCACATGGTATGTTCTCCAGGATAGTTCATTTTCTAGGCTATAAAAGAAATTTCAACAAATTTAAGAGGAAAGACATTATATCATTTCTGACCATCAAGGTATGAAATGAGAAATCAATTACAGAAATAAAGATAAAGACAAACACACGTAGACTAAATAGCGTGCTAATTAAAAAATCCTGGGTCAGTGAGGAACTGAAAAAGGAAATCAGAATATATCTCAGTCAGTCAGTCAGTTCAGTTGCTCAGTCGTGTCCGACTCTTTGCAACCCCATGAATCACAGCGCACCAGGCCTCCCTGTCCATCACCAACTCCCGGAATTCACTCAAACTCATGTCCATTGAGTCAGTGATGCCATCCAGCCATCTCATCCTCTGTCGTCCCCTTCTCCTGCCCCCAATCCCTCCCAGCATCAGGGTCTTTTCCAATGAGTCAACTCTTCGCAAGACAAATGCAAATAAAAACATAACCATCCAAAAGTCTGCGGGACATAGCAAAAGCAGTTCTTGGAAGTTAATAGTGATACAGGCATACCTCAAGAAAAAAAGAACAAAAAATTCTCAAACAACCTATTTTCTAACAGAATTAGATAAAGAAGAACAAACAAAGCACAAAGTAAGAAAAAGGAAAAAATTAAGATCAGAGTAAAGAAATAAAATGGAAACCACCCCCACCCCCACCCCCCACCCCCGCCAAATAAAAAGCTAGCTGAAAAGATCAATGAAACCAAAAACTGGTTTTTTGAAAAGATAATCAAAATTGAGGAACCTTCAGCCAAGATCATTAGGGAAAAAAAAAGATGACCCAAGTATACAGACACAAACACAAAAAAATGAAAGAAGAGAAATTAACAACTGATATTTCAGAGATATAAGCAATCATAAGAGAATACCGCAAACAGTTATATACCAACAAACTGGACAATCTAGAAAGCATGGATAAATTCCTAGAAACATACAATTTTCTAAAACTAAATCAAGAAGAAGTAGATAATCTGAAGAGACCTATCACTGCAACTGTTCAGTTCAATGACCCAAGTATCACTGCAATTGAAATTGAATCAATAATCAAAAAATTCTCAACAAAGTTCAGGACCAGATGGCTTCACAGAGGAAATCTGCCAAACACATAAAGAAGAGCTAATACCTGTCCTTATCAAACTATTCCAAAAAACTGAAGAGGAAGGAAGACTCCCAGATTCATTCAATCTGGCCACCATTACCCTGATGCCAAAACCAGACAAAAGACAAAAAAAGAAAATTACAGAGTAATAACTGGGATTAATATAAATACAAAAATGATCAACAAAATATTAGCAAGTTAATTCAATGATGTACAAAATTGATTCCATACCATGATCAAAAAAATAACCACCAGCAAGGAAAAAGACAACCTATGGAATGGGAGAAAACATTTGCAAACAATACGTCTGATTTTCCTTTCCTTATCACTTCAGTTGTGTCCGACTCTGTGCGACCCCATAGACAGCAGCCCACCAGGCTCCCCTATCCCTGGGATTCTCCAGGCAAGAACACTGGAGTGGGTTGCCATTTCCTTCTCCAATGCATGAAAGTGAAAAGTGAAAGTGAAGTCGCTCAGTCGTCTTGGACTCTTCGTGACCCCATGGACTTCAGCCTACCAGGCTCCTCCACCCATGGGATTTTCCAGGCAAGAGTACTGGAGTGGGTTGCCATTGCCTTCTCACATGTCTGATAGGGGTTAATATACAAAATGTATAAGCAAATTACTGTTTGTAAAATAAATAAGGTATACAAATGTAATGTACAGCATAGGGAATGTAATTAGTATGATAACTTTAAATGGATTATAATCTATAAAAGTATTGAATCTATTTCATACACCTTAAGCTCATATAATGTTGCAAATCAACTATAGTTTAATTTAAAAAGTGCTCATAATATATGCTGCAGAAGAACAGTAACAATATATGAGATAATATTTTAAAGAATTTGTTCATATGTTTGTATCTGTGTGCATAGAAAATTTATGGTAAGGATATAAATTAATTTTGTTTTATTTTAATTTAATTTATTGGTTCTCAACTGGGGACAGTTTTTCTCCCCCAAAGGTATCTGGCAATATCTGAGACTTTGTTTGTTACAACTGGGAAAATGCAGCTCACTTCTAGTAGCTCTGAAAATACAGCTAAATATCCTCACACACAGGACAGCCTTCCACAAGGAAAAATCATCCTGCCCAAATTAATAGGGCTGAGACTGAGAAAACCTGACTTAACTCTATTTACTAATTTGCTATAGTAAATAAGGGTTACTGATATAGTAAAAAATAAAGTTACTCAGAAATGCTGTATCAATCGAAACTGGAGTAGATTTTGCTTAGTAGATGAATGTGTTCAAGTCAAAAAGATATAAATTCATTTTTATATATAGTCCTTTGTTAGGGGTCTTGACTTAATTTGCAATGCAAATTTGCAATCTCCACTAAGTGAAAACTTAGTAAAGCATACTGTTCTTTTAAATAATGTTCTATGTTGGGAGAATAAAGACTAAATTAGAAAAGAAAATATGGTCAACACAGATCCAAGTAAAAGTATATTTTTAAACTGCTATATTTAAATAGCTATTAAGATCTCCTCATTCACTTTATATTGTAATACCACAGAATACATGATAATTTAATTTTGGGCCTAGGATTGGAATAATTTGTGATTCTCAACTAGTATATATTTCATGGGTATACCCCCCAATATTGTTCAATACATAGGAATTATTTTTTTCTACAGTATGAGTTATGAGATATTAGGAGTGTTCTGTTGTTTGAAGTCCCTTAAACCTTTGAAGTATGGGTGTCTAATATTCTAATACTTGAAATTATGCCCCATTAAGTTCAAGTGATGTATGTCAAATAGTATGTGGATCTATGTTGAAGATTTTCGTGGTGAAAAAACTTGTTTTTTAGGTAGAAGCGTAGTGTAAGGACAAGCCAGCAATTGCAGAAAACATGATTGGTTAAGGGGAACATTGCAGACTTTGCCTCCCGAGTATGTAAAAATTGTGTTTGAGCTATTCAACAGTTTTTCCCAACCAGCAACAGAGTGCTGGAGAGGACCAAGTGCTGCTTAAACGTATCATCACTTAAGTGCTCGGGTTGCAAATATGGCTAGTATTTTGCAGGGTCTTCAGAGTCTTTTTGTCCTTGGAAGCATATCTAAAATTCTAGTACTTGAAAGTGTGCCATGAGCACAAAACCTCTTCAGCATCCCCAGCAAATGTCATTTTAAAATTAGAGCTTGAAAAACGTAGCTAATTAAGTTTAATTCAAACAAATGTTTATCTCACATCTGCTCTTTCCCAGCAACATGGCAGCTGCTGGGAGAACACAGTGAAAGTGGAAGTGTTACTCGCTCAGTCACGTCTGACTCTGCAGCCCCATGGACTATAGCCCCCAGGCTCCACTGTCCTTGGAATTCTCCAGGCAAGAATACTGGAGTGGGTTGCCATTTCCCTCTCCAAGGAATCTCCCAGACCCAGGGATCGAACTTGGAAATCCTGCATTGCAGGTAGATTCTTTACTGTCTGAACCAATAAAGACAAACCCTCTACTGAAGGAGTGGATCATCCAGATGTGCTTAGAACTACTCCCTGACACCTGATAGAACTTAGGAAAGTGATGGAAAATGAAACGCTAGAAACAGCTGAGAAAAATTTTCCATAGATGATAATCATACCATGGGTTCATGTAATGTGTATGACAATCTGAGGGATTTTATGTCTTTGGGAGCAACTTTTATGCATTAAAAAGATTTTTCAGAGATTCAAATTGATTTAAAAGTTAATAATTGATAGTTATAAATTTTAAAACTTACTTTCTAAATTTATAGATGATCTTATTCTATTTGTACATCTATCTGATTCTATCAAATCACTTTTAAGTGGCCTTTGATTCATGTTTTGATCTGTTTTTAAGCTTAGTGAAATGTTTTTAAACACTCAAACACTCAAACTGTCATACAGATTTAATATGTTCCATTTTCTTAAGTGTTCTCAATTTTATGACAAGCCATCCCAAGAATTTAAGGAATCCTTACAAATCTAATAAATTAAAGTTTAAATAGTCATTCTTAAATTATCTTAAATGTGCTGATATTGTTTATGTGCTTAGCAAAATTTCAGTTTAAAACCCAAGTCTTTTTCAAGTGCTCATATACACATGCTAGATTGAAAACTTGATGCTTACTTGTTAATCTAAATATTTCTTACACATGACAAGTGCACAGAATACCATATTTTACACAAATGTATTGAACATTTTCATGTCTTAAACATTTCTTTACCTGGGCTAGCTGCAGTATTAAAAGCTAGTCACTTTGGCCTGGACAGAGGAAGGTGGAGCACCTCTTTACAGTCTGGTCAAAGTGGAAATCTAGGCTCTCCACTAAACTTTTGTTGGTTTGTGTGAGGTAGGTAGCAGATTATTTTTGTGGTTTCTCCGTGAAATAGTGAAAAGATGGTCTAAATGTTTTCCATATTGTTTTCCTTTTTTTACCGTTTGGCTACAAAGAACAGGCTTTCGTTGGTGCTTTTCTGGTCTGTACCCATTGGCATTTCCAGGTTGCCAAGTTCTGTAATTCCATGTTTGGAATATATGGGACAAAAAGAAACCCTAGGAATCTTACCACCTAATTCCTGGTTTCCTGAGGTGCCTAGGAAATCTTTTCTTCACCTTTCAGAGGCATCTTATGTTTGTTTAATACATAATGCAATATTTTTAGTTGTAATTTTTGAAAGGAAAAGAGGAAAGTGCATCTACTCCTTCCCCAAAGTGGAAGATCCCCATCACAGATTTTAAACTGAGTTCAATGAGGAGAATGCCATTGTTGTCTCCTATCTTTTTGCTTATTTGCACATTTTGGTTGTTTCTTGGGGTTTTTTGTTTAGTTTTTACTATTTTAGAAATTGCAGTCATGCTTTTTGCAAGACTTTTGAAATTAAGAAAATATACATTAAAATCTCTCATGACCCTGTTGCTACTGTTTACATCTGCGTATGCTTCATTTATCTTTTAATGCGTGAGAGATAAATAGATGGATAGTTTTGTTTGGTTGGTTGTTTGTTTTACTATTTAGGACTGCACTATGTGCAGCTTTGTATAATTTTTCTCTTAACACTTCATTATGGGTATTTCTGCAGCTGCCATCATCTCTTCTTTAGTTACCTTCTGAAAGCAGCAACCCCCATCTATAGATGAGATGAAAATCCTGGTAGTCAGATATCAAACATGCTTTTTACCTGGTCAGTTCTGTTGAGAATTGCAGTATTACGCAGTGGTACAAATATGGAAACCCACATTTCCAGGAAGAAATAAAACTGCTGTGTGCTCCTACATTTTAATAACCCACTTAAAATCTTAAATTTCAAAGAGTTAATAATTATGGAGGCTGTAACCAATCCTGAAATTATTAGATATTTGTGAATTTCTGGACCCTTTGGGAAAAATGAGCTCTTAAGTTTAATCTCTCCAAAGAGTTATCCCAGTGGATAACATTTCAGGGTTCAAAGTTTTCTTGGATAAGTGAGAAATTCTCAACCTGAACTCATGTCTTTAGTTTGGTTTGATTGGAAGCAGAACTTGAAACAAAAATTCTTCTGCAAATAATTTATTGAAATCAAGTTATTTAGAAAAGGGCCTCCCAGCTGATGCTAGTAGTAAAGAACCCACCTGCCAACGCAGGAGACTTAAGGACGTGGGTTCTATCCCTGAGTCAGGAAGACCCCCTGCAGAAGAAAACAGCAACCCACTTTTCTTCGAAAAAGCATAAAAGAGATGAGGGGAAAGGCATAGTCCAAAATAAGAGACTAGATAAATATGCAGTTGCAGGAGGCTGTCTAGCCTAAGGTACATCCCGTGGGAGCTCTTGAGCATAAATTGCACCACAGAAGTTGTTCATCCAGGGGAGAGCAGTTTGGACTATTCATTACCTCCATTATCCTTGGTTATTGTATTCCCCATGGAGGAAAGGGTTGGTTTGGGTAACCTCTCAGGTATTTCTGAATGAGACAAGGATGTTCCTCTGGAGAACGGTACAGATAAAAGTTTTGAAATGTCATCACCAACTGTAGGTGGAGGACTGGTACATCTGCCACAACTTCTTTATTCCATAAAAGCTGGTGCTAGTCCCTGTATTAGGTATTGCCACTGCATTTGGGCACAGTAGAGACTCAGATAGCAGTTGTTTTCACTAAACTCTTGGGGTTTTTGATCTAGTGTAGAGTACAGACTTAAAATCAATGTCACAAACATCAGAGTATAACTAATAGCAGAGACATCTGAAAAAAAACTGTTCTAGCATAATGTAACTTGAATCTCTAATAAAGAAATTTGTCTTACCGCAGGATGGAAAGAAAGTCTTACCTAAGGAAACTGCTTTTGAACTAAGAACTGATGAATACATGTACTGAATTACGAAACTGGCTAATAAGGGATGAGGGAGAGAAGCCTAAGAGACAGTTCCAAGTGGAGCAGAAATGGCATGTGCAAGGATCCTGTGGTGGGGTACATGGCACATTCTCTTAAATCAGTGTGTCTAATGTTGTTTGAGTACTGAAAGCAAGGGGGAAAGTGTTAGCATATCCAGACAATGGCCACATGAATGTTGTATAATAAAATAATTAAAACTCAGTGTTTTAAAACAATAAGCATTTATTTTGCTCCTGAGTCTGAATTAGTGATTTGGGCTGGGTTCTTTATGATTTGGCTCATTCACATGTCTGTGAACCAGCTAGCTGATGGTTGTTTTAGGTTGACTTTGGCTGGGGCACCTTGGCAATTTGGATCTATTCTGTGCGTCTCATCCTTCAACATCCTAGCCAAGACATGTTCTCACAATTAGAGAATAGCAAGAGCAAAACCCAAAACATGTAAGCACTTTTTTAGACATCTGTTTGCATTGGATATTATAATATCCAATAACCATTGGATATTATAAGTATTCCCTGCTTTTGGTGGGTGTTACTTAAAATCACATGCCAAAAGTCATGGATACAGGAAAGGATGAAGAATTGGGCCATTGATGTAATCAATCTCATAACAAAGAGGTGAACAGGGCCCAGACCATTTTGGACTTTAAGCTCTACTAAGTTGCCATGACTACACAACTACCCATTTGCAAGTCTGTGGCAAAAATCTACCTCATCTATCTACTCAGCCCTTCCTTAGAAAATAACCCATTCCATCACTTGCATCATTTTCCTTTTTCATCTACAGGCTGTAGTTGTATTCTTCATAACCCCTATCCTGTTGGTGCTGTGTTCATTAATCACAGCTTTTATTTCCCTTTTTGTGTCTCTAGATTTTGTATTTAATGTGCATTTCCTGTGAGAAGCTCAAAGTGATATATACTCCATCCTTTTAACTATGCTGTCAGCTATTCCTTTCACATGGTAACATATCACAATAGATGGTAGAGAGCTCCATAATGTGTGTGTGTGTGCGTGTGTGTTAGTCGTCCATTTGTGTCCGACTCTTTGCAACCCCATGGACTGTATAGCCTGTCAGGTTCCCCTGTCCCTGGAATTCTCCAGGTAAGAATAATGGAGTGTGTTGCCATTTCCTTCTCCAGAGCTCCATAATAGAAAAGTATAATTACCATTTATAGGTGCAGCCCAGAGAAGTGCCAAGAGATTCTTGGTAGTTTTCCACCCAGTACCTCAAAAGTCTAAGACTGAATAATTGGCCCCATGAGTCTTGACTTCTAATCTAGATTATATTATAGTCACTCTATAAAAATGTGAAGCTCCATCTACAAAGATGGAGAAGCTCTATACAGTTAGCAAAAACAAGACCAGGAGCTGACTGTGGCTCAGACCATTGCCAAATTCAGGCTTAAATTGAAGAAAGTAGGGAAAACCACTAGACCATTCAGGTATGACCTAAATCAAATCCCTTATGATTATACAGTGGAAGTGAGAAATAGATTTAAGGGCCTAGATCTGATAGATAGAGTGCCTGAAGAACTATGGAATGAGGTTCGTGACATTGTACAGGAGACAGGTATCAAGACCATTCCCACGGAAAAGAAATGCAAAAAAGCAAAATGGCTGTCTGGGGAGGCCTTACAAATAGCTATGAAAAGAAGAGAAGCAAAAAGCAAAGGAGAAAAGGAAAGATATAAACATCTGAATGCAGAATTCCAAAGAATAGCAAGAAGAGATAAAAAAGCCTTCTTCAGCAATCAATGCAAAGAAATAGAGGAAAACAACAGAATGGGAAAGACTAGGGATCTCTTCAAGAAAATCAGAGATACCAAAGGAACATTTCATGCAAAGATGGGCTCGATAAAGGACAGAAATGCTATGGACCTAACAGAAGCAGAAGATATTAAGAAGAGATGGCAAGAATATACAGAAGAACTGTACAAAAAAGATCTTCATGACCCAGATAATCACGATGGTGTGATCACTGACCTAGAGCCAGACATCCTGGAATGTGAAGTCAAGTGGGCCTTAGAAAGCATCACTATGAACAAAGCTAGTGGAGGTGATAGCATTCCAGTTGAGCTATTCCAAATCCTGAAAGATGATGCTGTGAAAGTGCTGCACTCAATATGCCAGCAAATTTGGAAAACTCAGCAGTGGCCACAGGACTGGAAAAGGTCCATTTTCATTCCAATCCCAAAGAAAGACAATGCCAAAGAATGCTCAAACTACCGCACAATTGCACTCTTCTCACACGCTAGTAAAGTAATGCTCAAAATTCTCCAAGCCAGGCTTCAGCAATATGTGAACCGTGAACTTCCTGATGTTCAAGCTGGTTTTAGAAAAGGCAGAGGAACCAGAGATCAAATTGCCAACATATGCTGGATCATGGAAAAAGCAAGAGAGTTCCAGAAAAACATCTATTTCTGCTTTATTGACTATGCCAAAATCTTTGACTGTGTGGATCGCAATAAACTGTGGAAAATTCTGAAAGAGATGGGAATACCAGAACACCTGATCTGCCTCTTGAGAAATTTGTATGCAGGTCAGGAAGCAACAGTTAGAACTGGACATGGAGCAACAGACTGGTTCCAAATAGGAAAAGGAGTACGTCAAGGCTGTATATTGTCACCCTGTTTATTTAACTTCTATGCAGAGTACATCATGAGAAACGCTGGACTGGAAGAAACATAAGCTGGAATCAAGATTGCCGGGAGAAATATCAATCACCTCAGATATGTAGATGACACCACCCTTATGTCAGAAAGTGAAGAGGAACTAAAACGGCTCTTGATGACAGTGAAAGTGGAGAGTGAAAAAGTTGGCTTAAAGCTCAACATGCAGAAAACGAAGATCATGGCATCCGGTCCCATCACTTCATGGGAAATAGATGGGGAAACAGTGGAAACAGTGTCAGACTTTATTTTTCTGGGCTCCAAAATCACTACAGATGGTGACTGCAGCCATGAAATTAAAAGACACTTACTCCTTGGAAGGAAAGTTATGACCAACCTAGATAGCATATTCAAAAGCCAAGACATTACTTTGCCAACAAAGGTTCGTCTAGTCAAGGCTATGGTTTTTCCTGTGGTCATGTATGGATGTGAGAATTGGACTGTGAAGAAGGCTGAGGGCCGAAGAATTGATGCTTTTGAACTGTGGTGTTGGAGAAGACTCTTGAGAGTCCCTTGGACTGCAAAGAGATCCAGCCAGTCCATTCTGAAGGAGATCAGCCCTGGGATTTCTTTGGAAGGAATGATGCTAAAGCTGAAAGTCCAGTACTTTGGCCACCTCATGGGAAGAGTTGACTCATTGGAAAAGAGTCTCATGCTGGGAGGGATTGGGGGCAAGAGCAGAAGGGGACGACAGAGGATGAGATGGCTGGATGGCATCACTGACTCGATGGACATGAGTCTGAGTGAACTCCGGGAGTTGGTGATGGACAGGGAGGCCTGGCGGGCTGCGATTCATGGGGTCGCAAAGAGTCGGACACGACTGAGCGACTGATCTGATCTGATAGTCACTCTGTTTTCTGTTTTAGAAGAAAATTCTGTGTGTAGTTTTAATCTCTATAGGGAGATAAGAAAACTCAGCAGTTTCATGCTGCTTTATCCAAATGTCAGCAATCTGAGGGGACTGCAGAATTGTTTTCCTAAAAGATGAGGGAAAGAGCGGAGGAAAAAGTGTGGTCCTCATAGCATAATCCTCCAGTAAGAGAAGAACCAGTAATACATTATGTTCCATCAATGAATGGGAATAACAAGGCATTATAGATCCCTTAATCTTGTATGTCTAAATGTATTACAAAGGAAAAAACCATTACAAGAATCTGACTTCAATTTTAACCCTCTTATGAAAAGCAAGAAAATTGTATGTACTAAAAGCAAAAAGCCAGAAAACTCAAATAGAAATATAACTGATCTCCAAGAGAATGTCACCCAGAAAAATCTAAATAAGTGTCCCATTGGCATCTTTTTTATGTTAAAGGTTAATTTTGCTAGAATACTTTTGCCAAAATTACCTTCACAAATTAATGAATATTGTCAGAATTATTTTTTTATATTTAACTTCAGCTACCCAGTAATGTAATCAGAAAATTGAAGAGAATATGTGCCCAATTCCCCAAGAATATTGTAGGATTGTATCTAGGTATTTTGTGTCTGGGAAATTTGTGGAAGAAGTGTCTTCAGTTCTGGCATTTGAAAGCTACAGGAAAGAAAAGAATGTATAATCAAGGACTATGATCAGATTTCTAAGTCTTGGCTTCTTAATTAGATGGAAAATGGACTATGGATCCTCTCCAGACATCTTATGTAATGCGATTTTGAATTCTGTTCCTTGTTTAATACTTTGATGAGAAGGAAACAGAGAGTTCAAAGGTTCAACAACTGTCATCCTCTAACAGCACCTCTCCATTCCTGGCTCCTAGAGTGACATTTGTTACAAGAGAAAGAAGTCTTCTCAGATTGTTCCATTTGGTTTGGGAATAAAAGCTGTGAATTTTGCATTGAATCCATATTTTTAAATAAAATTTTCTAATTCCAATTTTTTAATTTAAAATAGCACAGCATACTATGTCCAATAGGATGCTTTTGGCTCCAACTCAGAAAAATTTTATGAGAGCTAATTAGACAAAAGGGAATATATTATCTCACATAACAAGAATCTGAAGGTATTTGGGTTGAGCCTTCTAAATAACCAACAGTTTTGGGTTGGTTATTTAGAGGGCTCAGCTATATCCTTGTTAGTTTCTCTGAATTTGTTGTTATCATCCATTATGGCTGCTACAGCACCAAGTATCACTTCTTCAGACAACAGTCACACAGGAAGGGCTATTTGTCTTGTGACATGGCTTTAGCATGAAAAAAGAAAAAAGAAAACTTGATGAAAGAGTTCTAAGAAATTTTCCCGTTGTATCTTGTTCTTTTCTCAATAATTGTCATATAACTTTTCCTATCTTGATCACTAGCAAGGGAAATGAAATTATGTTGATTCTCAGTTTAATGAATTTTTAGTATTTGTGGTGTGTCTGTTTCCTTTTTGTTCCTCTTATTGTTTGTTTATGCCATCTCTTTTTTAAAAAATTAGTCTTTCTAGAATTTTTTTTTCAGAGAGCCACTTTTTGGTTTGTTAAACCTGCCTGTTGTATTTTTGTTTCATTGGTTTCTTAATAATGTTTATTATGTTTTCTTCTACTTGTTGGGTTTACTTTTTCAAAAACATTCTTCTACTTCTTTCGTTTAAATATTTACTGATTTATATTTGGTCTTTCTAGATATTGAACATGTGTATTTAAACTTCTTTTTCCCGCTATATCTCTTTAGTTTATGTTATCTTTTTATTGGTGCTCTATCCTAAGTATTTTATAAATCTCTCATTTCCTTTTGGAACATGAATTATGTAGCAGTGATTTTTGTAAGATTCTAAATCTTTTTAGCTATTTTTAAATTTTTGACATATAGTTTAATTTTATTACTGTAGTTTGCAGTGACAGTGAAACTTTGAAGTCTGTTGAGAACATAGTCTGTATGATAGTGAAATCTTGAAGTTTTTTGACATTTCTTTATGACATAGTTAACTACTATAGGTGATAATATTTATATTTGAAAAGAATTTATTAGTATAGAATTCAATATTTTGCTATTAAATCAAACATAGTAATTCTGTTTTCAAATGTTCTGTATCCATATCAAATTTTATTAGGTTGTACTCTCCATCTTTAATAGAGTTATGTTGAAATTTCCCAGTTTAATTTTGTTTTTATATATACATTAGGTAATATTGTCAGATGTGGCATAAATGAATAATTATTATATCTTTAAGGGAGTTAGTCCTTGCATTATAATTGTTAGTATTCTTTATCCCCATTTTTGCTTTGGACTTAGCTTCTGTTTTGTTTGTTATTGTATTATGAACCCAGAATTTGGAGGGTCATCATTTTACTGGCATATTTTTTTTTTATTTCCTTACTTAAAATTTTTCCATGTTTTGTGTTAGTTTATCCATTGTAAAAAAAAAATAGCTATATTTTGTGTTTTTTACCCATTTAAAAAATCTTTGTTTTTAAAAATGAATTTATTTTTTTATTGTGATAACTGGATTTATTTGTGTCTCTTTTGATAGTTTTGTTTTTTGTCTTCTGTTAAACCAATTTTTTTGTTGTTGTTTTCTATTTCTCCTTTCCAATTGGTACAGTAGGTAGAGTTTGCTGTATTTCATTCTTTTAACACCTTATTGCTAGATGAGGAGCTGATGCTATAGTAGCATGAGACCTGTGGGAACTTTAGAAAGGTAAATGAATGTTGCATTTGGAAGGATGTGAGCTATTGGGAATCAGAGGGCAAAATGTGGTAAGCAGAATTCTAAGGCAGTCCCTAAGAGTCCTATCTTCTAGGAATTCTTACCCCATTTAATCTTCTCCTATCAAGAATGGGCAAGACTAGAGAAAAAGATGGGACAGGACAGCTTTCCAGTGATTAAGTTACATTACAGACAAAGGTGCAGGGATTTTACATATACAATTGTGGTCTCTAATCAGCTAACTTAAAGCTAATCAAGAGGGAGGTTATCCTGGTTCGGACTTATCAGGTGAGTGCTTCAAATGAAGGTCTAAAGATCAAAAACAAATCAAAGATATTCTCCTACTGGCCTCGAGAAAGCATATAGTCACAATGTGAACTGACTATGGAGGGGGCTACACGGCAAGGACCTAAGGACATCTTCTAGGAGCTAAGACCAATCTTTTGCCAACAGCTAGCAAGAAGACCAGGGTTTCAGTCATACAACTACAAGAACATGAATTTTGCCAGCAACTGAGAGAGACTGGAAGTGAATTGTCCTTATTGAATGCCCAATGAGGGCGCAACTCAGCCAGAACTTTGCAGACTTCTGAGACCCTGAGCAGAGAGAACCCAGCTAATCTGTAACCAGACTCCTGACCCACAGAAACTCTGAGATACTGAAGGTATTTGTTTCAAGAAGCTAAATTTGTGATCATTTATTATACAGCAGTAGAGAATATACATTGTTCGCTTTAGTTGTAGTAGCAACCCTTGATTTTTTTTCCCCACAAATATATTTAACTATTACTATGCTTTACAAATGTGAAGTTTTTTTAGTATTATGTCTATTCTCATTTTTATCACAACTTAAATAACCAAACTTCTCTATTCCCCATATATTGTTTTTGTCTGATACAGTGCTGATTAACACACACCCCAAACAGTCAATACTTTACTGATAAATTTCATCAGTTTCTTTAGTCATTCTTGTGTCTGGTCTCCTTAATGTATATGTCATGCTCAGTTATTTTATGGCTTTTATTCCTTTATTTTTGTTTTTAGATATTATAAAAATCTATTTTAAAGTCCTTGTACTCTTCTATAAAATAAATATCCAGGAGGTGAATTTTATCAATAAAAATCCCAGTACTGTAGTTTTGTTTGTTCTCTTATTTTGACTTTACCTCCCTCTTCCCTCTATCCCTCCTTAGTTGCTGATATTCAGCAGCTGGACCCTTAGTCTTTAAGTCACTCTGAGGCTCGTTCCTCACTGTGATATCAAGGATATTGGCTCAGTTTCTACTCATCCAGATCTGTTTTGGTCCTCTTGCCTCCTGGGGTATGAAAGTGAAAGTGAAAGCAGTAGTCACTCAGTCATGTCCACTCTTTGCGACCCATGGGTGGTAGCCCGCCAGGCTCCTCAGTCCATGGAATTCTCCAGGAAAGAATAGTGGAGTGGGTTTCCATTTCCTTCTCCAGGGGATCTTCCTAACCTATGGATTGAACCCGGGCCTCTTGCATTGCAGGGGGATTCTTTACCACCTGAGCCACCAGAAGAGCCCCTGAACTGTAAGCTTCTGGCCCTGCTTGATGAAAGCTTTAGTCCCATGTAATGGTATACAACTTTCCCCCCATCTTAGTTCTGTTCAGTTGTTCAGTCATTGCCAACTCTTTGCGACACCAAGGACAGCAGCACGCCAGGCTTCCCTGTCCATCACTAACTCCCGGAGCTTACTGAAACTCACGTCCATCTAGTTGGTGATGCCATCCAACCGTCTTATCCTCTGTCATCTCCTTCTCCTCCCACCTTCAATCTTTCCCAGCATCAGGGTCTTTTCAAATGAGTCAGTTCTTTGCATCAGGTGGCCAAAGTATTGGAGTTTCAGCTTCAGCATCAGTCCTTCCAGTGAATATTCAGGACTGATTTGCTTTAGGATGGACTGGTTGGATCTCCTTGCAGTCCAAGGGACTCTCAACAGTCTTATCCTACACCACAGTTCAAAATCATCAATTCTTTGGTGCTCAGCTTTCTTTATAGTCCAACTCTTACATCCATACATGACTCCTGGAAAAACCATAGCTTTGACTAGACAGACCTTTGTCAGCAAAGTAATGTCTCTGCTTTTCTTCCAAGGAGTAAGCGTCTTTTAATTTCATGACTGTAGTCGCCATCCGCAGTGACTTTGGAGCCCCCACAAATAAAGTCTGTCGCTTGTTTCCATTGTTTCTCCATCTATTTGCCATGAAGTGATGAGACCGGATGCCATGATCTTGGTTTTTTAAATGATGAGTTTTAAGCCAGCTTTTTCATTATTCTCTTTCACTTTCATCAAGAGGCTCTTTAGTTCTTTTTCACTTTCTGCCATAAGGGTGGTGTCATCTGCATATCTGAGGTTATTGATATTTCTCCCTGCAATCTTGATTCTAGCTTGTGCTTCATCCACTCTAGCATTTCTCATGATGTACTCTGCATGTAAGTTAAATAATCATGGTGCCAATACACAGCCTTGACATACTCTTTTTCCTATTTGGAACCAGTCTGTTGTTCCGTGTCCAGTTCTAACTGTTGCTTCTTTTCCTGCATACAGATTTCTCAGGAGGAAAGCAAGGTGATCTTGTATTCCCATCTCTTTCACAGTTTTCCACAGTTTGTTGTGATCCACACAGTCAAAGGCTTCGGCACAGTCAATAAAGCAGAAATAGATGTTTTTTCTAGAGCTGTCTTGCTTTTCTGATGATCCCGCAGATGTTGGCAATTGGATCTGTGGCTCCTCTGCCTTTTCTCAAACCAGCTTGTACATCTGGAAATTCACGGTTCACATACTGTTGAAGTCTGGCTTGGATAATTTTGAGCATTACTTTGCTAGCATGTGAGATAGTGCAATTGTGCAGTAGTTTTAACATTTTTTGGCATTGCCTTTCTTTGGGATTGGAATGAACACTGACCTTTTCCAGTCTGGTGGCTACTGCTGAGTTTTCCAAATTTGGTGACATATTGAGTGCAGCACTTTCACAGCATCCTCTTTTAGGATTTGAAAAAGCTCAATTGGAATTCCATCACCTCTACTAGCTTTGTTCATAGTGATGCTTCCTAAAACTCACTTGACTTCATGTTCTAGGGGGTTATCTGGGTCATGAAGATCTTTTTTGTATAGTTCTTCTGTGTGTTCTTGCCAGCACTTCTTAGTATCTTCTGCTTCTAATAGGTCCATACCATTCTGTTTTATTGTGCCCATCTTTGCATGAAAATTTCCCTCAGTATCTCTTAATTTTCTTGAAGAGATCTCTGGTCTTTTCTATTTTATTGTTTTCCACTATTTCTTTTCATTGATCACTGAGGAAGGCTTTCTTATTTCTCCTTGCTATTCTTTGGAATTCTGTATTCAAATGAGTATATCTTTCCTTTTCTCCTTTTTCTTTCACTTCTCTTCTTTTCTCAGCTATTTTTAAGTCGTCCTCAAACAACCATTTTGCCTTTTTGCATTTCTTTTTTGGGGGGATGGTCTTGATCACTGCCTCCTGTACAGTGTCATGAACCTCTATCCATAGTTCTTCAGGCACTGTATCAGATCTCATCCCTTGAATCTATTTGTCACTTCCACTGGATAATCATAAGGGATTTGATATAGGTCATAACTGAATGGTCTAGTTGTTTTCCTTACTTTCTTCAATTTAAGTCTGAATTTTGCAATAAGGAGTTCATGATCTGTAGCCACAGTCAGCTCCTGGTCTTGTTTTTGTTGACTGTATAGAGCCTCTCCATCTTTGGCTGCAAAGAATGTGATCAAATTGATTTTGGTATTGACCATTTGGTGATGTCCACGTGTAGACTCTTCTCTTGTGTTGTTGGAAGAGGTCTTTATTATACCAGTGTGTTCTCTTGGCATGACTATTAGCCTTTGCTCTGCTTCAGTTTGTACTCCGAGGCCAAATTTGCCTATTACTCCAGGTATTGTGTCCCAATCCCCTGTGATGAAAAGGACATCTTTTTTGGGTATTAGTTTTAGAAGGTCTTGTAGGTCTTCACGGAACTGTTCGGTTTCAGCTTCTTCAGCATTACTGGTTGTGGCATAGACTTGGATTACTGTGATATTTAATGGTTTGCCTTGGAAGTGTCACAATGAACCTGACTCCAACTGCCTACCTTCTGTGCATCTCTTTGGTCAGTGTTATAATATGAGACTTGCTTTTGGCAGTCACTGTCCAGAGTGAGTCCAACAGGCTTGCACTTTCAGCTCTATTTATTACTTTGTATTTCGGTTCTGTTTTTAGTTCAAGTTACGCTTATCTTGTTTTTGAGCTGCAGCATATCTTATTGCTTTTTTCTTTTTCATATTCTGCCTGACACTGTTATTTCCTTAGAGCAGAGAAAATATACCAGTGCTTAAATCTTGTGTTGCCTAGACCTTTAATTCTCAATACCATGCTTTGAAGTGGATATTACCAATACCATTTTATCTATGGAGAAAATGAAGCTTGATGATGTTAAGCAGTTTTCTCAAGAGCACACAAATAGTACATTGAAAAGCCAAAATATGAATCTTAATTTTTTTTTTTTTTGGGGTGTTAGATTTAAAGTCCTAAATCTTGACATAAGAAGTTATTGAAGATGCAGATAAGATAGCAGTGAATAATTGATGGAACAACACCACAGAGCCAATGAGATGAATAGCTCGTGGGAGGGGTTGGGTCATGGTCTAAAGGAATAATGAGTCTTTGTGGAGACAGGAAAGGTAGGGAAAGGGAAAGTGATATTACAGAAAGATCCTAGAGAAGATACATTGTTGACTGAGAAGTCTAGGCGGATATGTAAGTTCTCATTAAATTGGAAAGTGAGGTTTTCTGCCCAGAAAAGACATGGCCTAGAGTAGGGGAAACCTGGAAAACAATCACTGTAAAAGATTTGAAAAGGATCTGGAAAGATAATTTTTAATGTAATTAGATTTGGTAGATTAAAGGAACACAAAACAACAAATGTAAACATTTGGATCCAGGAAAATGGACTTATTTTTCAACTTTCTTCTTGGTAATGCCTCAGGCAAGTAGATTGAGGCACTCTTTGTAAGATTATACCCTGTTCTTCTGGCCCTGTCTGTATCCATTTCAAGTGTTTTCAGAGAAGAGCTATAATTACATATTTTCCTCTACTCTTGGTTTTCTATAGTGCCTAGTGATAACAAGAGCCAGGGTGACCTTGTTTTGGTGTAGATATCCCTAGTTGACACCTTTGTCCCTATGTATTGTTCGTATCTACTGTCACTCTCAAAAGTGTCCAGAATGTGATACTGTATATCACCTTAGTAAAAACTGTTATTAATGTGCATATTCCAGATCTGTGCTCAGCATTTACATGCTTAATCATATTTCCTTTTCTTATCTACTCCATGAGGAAAGTACTTGATTGGTCCCATCATCAAATGTACTTTTTCTAGTCATTGAATATTTGTTAAGTACCTATCAGGTACCAGCTAGTATATTTAACATGGGGGATAAAATTATGAGGTCAGTAGATTATATCCTTACTCTTACATGGAACTTGAATAGAGATTTAGAAAATTTGAGCTACTTAATCAAGATCATACCATTTGCAAAAACTCAGAATTTTAAACCCAGTCCAGTCTAACATGAAAGCCTAGGTTTTAATAACTACCCATTGTATTTTTAGCAATGGTAAGTATTTTAAGTTCTATACTATTAAATGAGCCAAGTAGCTATGAAAATACTAAAAAATATCAACGTGTAAAATTTCAGTAGCAAATTAAAGCTTCTCACACAAAAGTATTCTATGGATAAAATATTTTATTCAAATTTTAAATTTCATTATTTAATGGCATTTGGCCTGGTCATCATCTGTTAAAAGTTGGGAAGGATTAAACTAAAATGGTCCTTATTAGAAAGATTGTAGCTGGCATGATGAATACCTGCCATAGGCATTAGAAATCTCTGTATGGAATTTTTGTCAACATTGGTTTAACATTTTTTTCTCTAAAAACAATATATCCAGTTTTCTATAATCTAGAAAATGCAAAGATAGCCTTTTATGGCTCCTTCATTTTACAAAATTACCTCTTTACAGATAATAAAAATTACAGTGTTCAGCGTATCTCATCAGTAACTTTTTAAAATATTGATTGTAAGGCATTGAACACATAAACCATTATGAAGAAAAGTAAAAGCTATCTCTTTTGATAGGGAAAAATTTATCTTTTAGTGCCTATTAATTTTTTGAATCAGTAGAATGGTATTGGACATGTTAATATTGGACTGCATGAAGGGCCCTTGGGTGACTTTCCAAGGGAGGGCTGTAATAGAGAAATGGAAGAAACTTGAGAAAAATGAGCATACTAGTCAAGAGCCCCACTATTCAGAGATCAACCAATCATATGTTTTCATTTAATAGCCTCATTAAAAAAGCATTTTAAAAACCACTTTCCAAGTAGATAACAGAACTTATTTCTTCCACAATAAAGTAATTTTTTTTATTTTATTGCTTTTGTTTATAATTAAGTGTGCATTTTGTTGTTATTGCATTATTCTGCTGATTTACTGAAATGAATAAATAGAAATAGTTCAACTATAAAAGTAGTGAAAGAAAAAGTAAAATTGTTTACTTTTCATTATTTTTTATAGCTTAAGATGAAGTTGGAAGCCTGTGGACTAAATATAAGCTCTGAATCTGTGTTTGCTGGGACAAGCAAAGTTATAGGTGTGAGATAACTCAGGCAGCCAAACCAGAAAATTGTGTCTAAGAATTACAGTGAGGAACATCTGAAAGTCGGATTTAGTTGGACCACTCCATTATCAATTTTTATAATGATACCACAATGTGTTTCATGCCTTTTATCTTTTTCAAATAATATGCAGATAAACTAATTGTGTTTTCTCAGAAAAAGAAATGCAAAAAAAAAATTTGACAGTACAAAAATTGATGAATTATGTTGGTAAAGTCAGAGAAGGGCATGACTACAGAGGCATCATACAGAGTTGCATTCTCATGGGAAAAAGCAGCAGGGTTATTTGTCTCTGATTTACTTCACTCAGTATGACAATCTCTAGGTCTATCCAAAATGTCATATGATATCGCTTATGTTTGGAATCTAAAAAAAGATGCAAATGAACTTATCTACAAAACAGAAATAGAGATACAGATATAGAAAATAAACTTATGGTTAGCAGGGCTTCCCTTGTAGTTTAGCTGGTGAAGAATCTGCCTGCAATGCAGGAGACCCCGGTTTGATTCCCAGGTTGGGAAGATCCCCTGGAGAAAGGATAGGCTACCCACTCCAGTATTCTTGGGCTTCCCTGGTAACTCAGCTGGTAAAGAATCTGCCTGCAATGTGGGAGACCTGGATTTGATCCTGGGTTGCCAAGATCCCCTGGAGAAGGGAAAGACTATCTACTCCAGTATTCTGGCCTGGAGAATTCCAAGGACTTAATAGTCCATGAAGTCGCAAAGAGTCAGACACAACTGAGCGACTTTCACTACCGGGGGTACGGGTGGAGGGAGGGATAAATTGAAAGATTGTGATTGACATATTCATATTACTATATATAAAATAGATAACTAATAAGAACTGACTGTATAGGGAACTCTATTCAATACTCTCTGATAGGCTATATGGGAAAAGAACCTAAAGAAGTGTGGATATATGTATGTATATAACTGATTCAGTTTGCTGAACACTTTAATACAATATTGTGAATCAACTATAGTCCAATAAAAATAAAAATTTGAAAGAAAAAGAGAAAAGATAGCACACACACACACAAAGCAGCAGAGTTAATGGCATTTACACTTGGGAGAGAGAACTGACTGAACTTTCAGCATAATTCTTTCATCAAGTGACACTGATGGCCATTATATAAAGTATGCAGTGTACACTGGGGAATACAAAGCACTGGTGTTTGAGTTGACAGGTGCTTTACATTACAATTGGATTCCAGGCTAAGTTTTTTAGTGTGTGCATGATATGTGCTACGAGAGAGAAGTGCTTAATGATTTTCTGTTTACCAATGAGCATCCATTGTACAGAAGAGATATTTTATTTCATTGATAGTCATTTGAAAGATATGAGGTGGAATAGAAAGTGTATGCTGTAATCAATACTGAAAGAGCACCAATTACATGTAAATAACAATGAAGGACTTTAAATTAAAAGTTACACTTGATTATCATTCCAAAACTATTTTATTTACAGAGAGTAATTGGTGGTCAATAATATGTCTCTGGATCCTAATCTAGTATTGAAGAAATAGTAAACATATGTATTTTTATTTTATATTTATATATAAATCAAAATTGTAATATTGAATGTGTAATATATCACATATCGATATATAAGTAACATATAATCAATATGTGATATGTTATAAATAAACATATGATTTTGCATGTATTTTATATGTAGTGGTGGTAGTTTTAGTCAGTAGGTCATGTCTGACTCTTGTGACCTCGTGGACTAGCTCGCCAGGCTTCTCTGTCCATGGGATTTCCCAGGCAAGAGTACTTGAGTGGGTTGCCATTTCCTTCTCCAATATTTTATATATAATACTTCTTTTAAAATACAAAGACTATCAAATCATAGCAATTGGTTTGAACTCCTTACAGAGTATTATGCATATGTAGCAATTTCAGTGTTTTACTTTTCTCCAGTGCTATTGAGGAAAAAAGATGCTAGATGAACTTTAAAACAAGAAGTCAGATTTAAAAAAACATTTCTTCATTACACTGATGATTCCAATAAAGATTACTTCTGTGATTTCAGTTTCTCAAGTGGAAGACTGTTGATTTATCCAGAATCTTGAATGCATGCATCTATCACTTCAAGGAAATAGTGTCATTACTTTTTACTGTTGAAGATAAAACATCAAAATTTCTTAGCAACAATATGGGGCAAACACCTCAGTCTTTGCAAATTTTGTTCTTTTCAAATGCTTTGTGGGCACCCTCCCCCCACTTATCTATGAAGGAAGTCATTGACATGTTATTGAAAGAAAGTGAAAGTGTTAGTCGGTCAGTTAAAATGCTCAGTCATGTCCAACTCTTTGCCACCCCATGAACTATAGCCCACCAGGCTCCACTGTCCATGGGATTTCCCAGGCAAGAACACTGGAGTGGGTAACTATTCCTTTCTCCAAGGGAAATTCCTGACCCAGGGATCAAACCCAGATCTCCCTCATTGTAGGCGGATTCTTTACTGTCTGAGCCACCACGGAAGCCCTAACATATTATTGGGTATGTTTAAAACCCCATCCAAAAGCTGCTATAGGAAAAGGAAATGTACTTTACAGGGCTGAGAACAACCAGAGTACATTGGCATTCCATTGGCTGTGATCCTTCAAGATAAACATTCAGTCTTCCAGCCTTTGAATGTGTTTTGTGGTCTTGTTATTTTAGCATCATGTAGGCTGGCATTGTCTTCAATGAGAATTTTCCCCATAATCCATGTCTATATTTGGCCTGGATATCATTTTATAGATATAAAGGATATGAAAATAAACTGAGTGGATGAAGTACATATCCTACAGCTAATGCTACTTATGCAAGTGGTTATATATATTTACTTAGCCTATGATATTAACATTTTATTCAGTTCAGTTTAGTTCAGTCGCTCAGTCATGTCCTACTCTTTGTGACCCCATGGATTGCAGCACGCCAGGCCTCCCTGTCCATCACCAACTCCCGGAGTTTACTTAAACTCATATCCATTGAGCCGGTGATGCCATCTAACCACTTCATCTTCTGTTGTCCCCTTCTCCTCTTGCCTTCAATCTTTCCTAGCATCAGGGTCTTTTCCCATGAGTCAGATCTTTGCATCAGGTGTCCGAAGTATTGGAATTTCAGCTTCAACATCAGTCCTTTCAATGAACACTCAGGACTGATCTCCTTTAGGATGGACTGTTTGGATCTCCTTGCAGTCCAAGGGACTCTCAAGAGTCTTCTCCAACACCACAGTTCAAAAGCATCAATTCTTCAGTGTTCAGCTTTCTTTATGATCCAACCCTTGCATCCATACATGACTACTGGAAAAACCATAGCCTTGACTAGCTGGACCTTTGTTGGCAGTGTATTGTCTCTGCTTTTTAATATGCTGTCTAGGTTGCTCATAACTTTCCTTGCAAGAAGTAAGTGTCTTTTAATTTCATGGCTGCAATCACCATCTGCAGTGATTTTGGAGCCCCCCAAAATAAAGTCTCTAACTATTTCCACTGTTTCCCCATGTATTTGCCATGAAATGATGGAACTGGATGCCATGATCTTAGTTTTCTGAATGTTGAGCTTTAAGCCAACTTTTTCACTCTCCGTTTTCACTTTCATCAAGAGGCTCTTTAGTTCTTCTTCACTTTCTGCCATAAGGGTGGTGTCATCTGCATAACTGAGGTTATTGATATTTCTCCCTGCAATCTTGATTCTAGTTTGTACTTCATCCAGCCGAGTGTTTTTCATGATGTACTCTGCATGTAAGTTAAGTAAGCAGGGTGACAATATACAGCCTTGACATACTCCTTTTTCAATTTGGAACCAGTCTGTTGTTCCATGTCCAGTTCTAACTGTTGCTTCTTTTCCTGCATACAGATTTCTCAGGAGGAAGGCAAGGTGGTCTGGTATTCCCTTCTCTTTTAGAATTTTCTACAGTTTATTGTGATCCACACAGTCAAAGGCTTTGGCATAGTCGATAAAGCAGAAATAGATGGTTTTTTGGAACTCTCTTGCTTTTTCCATGATCCAGCGGATATTGGCAATTTGATCTCTAGTTCCTCTGCCTTTTCTAAATCCAGCTTGAACATCTGGAAGTTCACGGTTCACGTATTGCTGAATCCTGGCTTGGAGAATTTTGAGCATTACTTTGCTAGGGTGTGAGATGAGTGCAATTGTGTGGTAGTTAGAACTTTCTTTGGCATTGCCTTTCGTTGGGATTGGAATGAACACTAACCTTTTCCAGTCCTGTGGCCACTGCTGAGTTTTCCAAATTTGCTGTCATATTGAGTGCAGCACTTTCACAGCATCATCTTTCAGGATTTGAAATAGCTCAACTGGAATTCCATCACCTCCACTATCTTTGTTCATAGTGATGCTTCCTAAGGCCCACTTGACTTCACATTCCAGGATGTCTGGCTCTAGGTGAGTGATCACACCGTCGTGATTATCTGGGTTATGAAGATCTTTTCTGTACAGTTCTTCTGTGTATTCTTGCCACCTTTTCTTAATATCTTCTGCTTCTGTTAGGTCAGAAGATACCATTTCTGTCCATACCATTTATTGAGCCCAGCTTTATTATTAATGTATTATAAAACCATCTCTCCAACTGATGTTTAACTTTTATTATCATTAAATAGTAAATATTGTTGCATTGTTACATATTTTAATTTACTAAACATGGTGATGTGGATGTGAAAAATTTATTATTAGTTGTTGTATAAATGCCAAACTTTGAGAAATACTGGTTCACATCTTAAGTGATACAGTGAGTCTAAGTCTTTCCAGTGAAAAGCAGACAAAAATAAAAGTGAAGTGCAAATCATATGAGAAGTCTAGAGAAACACCTAATCTGTCAAGGGAGCTAAACTAATATTTTAAAGAATCAAGTTCTCAAAATGCTCATTCCATGAAGCGATTTTTAAATTTGTTTGATCATTGCCCTCAGTAAGAAATAATCCGTCTAATACACATATATATCTTTAATAGTCTTTGGTCAGGTTATACTATGGTAAGAAACAACTCAGAATCTCTGATTTCTTCCTCATTATGTTATGTGTAGGCTATGCAGCCCCAGTTGCTCTGCTCTACTCTGTAGCTCTCTCTAGGCTGTAGGAATGCTGTGATGCTGCTCCAAGTAGCTCATCATTCCAGGACTCAGGATGAAGGAGCAGCCCCATCCTGAGAGCAATTTCTCGGCCATGAGAAAGGGTCAAGCCCTGAGCCAAGCTACATAATTGTTCCCACAGCGTCTTTGAGACTTGGCAGTATCTCACATGCTTATGCAGATGTTCCTCTACTTACGATAGGGTCAAGTCCTCATAAACGTATCCTAAGTGGAAGTCTTTTTTTTTTTTTTCTTTTTTTTTTCTTTTTATTATTTAAATTTCTTTTATTTTATTTTATTTTTTCTAATTTTATTTTATTTTTAAACTTACATAATTGTCTTAGTTTTGCCAAATATCAAAATGAATCCGCCACAGGTATACATGTGTTCCCCATCCCGAACCCTCCTCCCTCCTCCCTCCCCATACCATCCCTCTGGGCCGTCCCAGTGCACCAGCCCCAAGCATCCAGCATCGTGCATCGAACCTGGACTGGCAACTCGTTTCCTACATGATATTTTACATGTTTCAATGCCACTCTCCCAAATCTTCCCACCCTCTCCCTCTCCCACAGAGTCCATAAGACTGTTCTATACATCAGTGTCTCTTTTGCTGTCTCGTACACCGGGTTATTGTTACCATCTTTCTAAATTCCATATATATGCGTTAGTATACTGTATTTATGTTTTTCCTTCTGGCTTACTTCACTCTGTATAATAGGCTCCAGTTTCATCCACCTCATTAGAACTGATTCAAATGTATTCTTTTTAATGGCTGAGTAATACTCCATTGTGTATATGTACCACAGCTTTCTTATCCATTCATCTGCTGATGGACATCTAGGTTGCTTCCATGTCCTGGCTATTGTAAACAGTGCTGCGATGAACATTGGGGTACACGTGTCTCTTTCCCTTCTGGTTTCCTCAGTGTGTATGCCCAGCAGTGGGATTGCTGGATCATAAGGCAGTTCTATTTCCAGTTTTTTAAGGAATCTCCACACTGTTCTCCATAGTGGCTGTACTAGTTTGCATTCCCACCAACAGTGTAAGAGGGTTCCCTTTTCTCCACACCCTCTCCAGCATTTATTATTTGTAGACTTTTGGATCGCAGCCATTCTGACTGGTGTGAAATGGTACCTCATAGTGGTTTTGATTTGCATTTCTCTGATAACGAGTGATGTTGAGCATCTTTTCATGTGTTTGTTAGCCATCTGTATGTCTTCTTTGGAGAAACGTCTATTTAGTTCTTTGGCCCATTTTTTGATTGGGTCGTTTATTTTTCTGGAGTTGAGCTGTAGGAGTTGCTTGTATATTTTTGAGATTAGTTGTTTGTCGGTTGCTTCATTTGCTATTATTTTCTCCCATTCTGAAGGCTGTCTTTTCACCTTGCTAATAGTTTCCTTTGATGTGCAGAAGCTTTTAAGGTTAATCAGGTCCCATTTGTTTATTTTTGCTTTTATTTCCAATATTCTGGGAGGTGGGTCATAGAGGATCCTGCTGTGATGTATGTCGGAGAGTGTTTTGCCTATGTTCTCTCCTCTAGGAGTTTTATAGTTTCTGGTCTTACGTTGAGATCTTTAATCCATTTTGAGTTTATTTTTGTGTATGGTGTTAGAAAGTGGTCTAGTTTCATTCTTTTACACGTGGTTGACCAGATTTCCCAGCACCACTTGTTAAAGAGATTGTTTTTAATCCATTGTATATTCTTGCCTCCTTTGTCAAAGATAAGGTGTCCATATGTGCGTGGATTTATCTCTGGGCTTTCTATTTTATTCCATTGATCAATATTTCTGTCTTTGTGCCAGTACCATACTGTCTTGATGACTGTGGCTTTGTAGTAGAGCCTGAAGTCAGGTAGGTTGATTCCTCCAGTTCCATTCTTCTTTCTCAAGATCGCTTTGGCTATTCGAGGTTTTTTGTATTTCCATACAAATTGTGAAATTATTTGTTCTAGCTCTGTGAAGAATACTGTTGGTAGCTTGATAGGGATTGCGTTGAATCTATAAATTGCTTTGGGTAGTATACTCATTTTCACTATATTAATTCTTCCAATCCATGAACATGGTATATTTCTCCATCTATTAGTGTCCTCTTTGATTTCTTTCACCAGTGTTTTATAGTTTTCTATATATAGGTCTTTAGTTTCTTTAGGTAGATATATTCCTAAGTATTTTATTCTTTCCATTGCAATGGTGAATGGAATTGTTTCCTTAATTTCTCTTTCTGTTTTCTCATTATTAGTGTATAGGAATGCAAGGGATTTCTGTGTGTTGATTTTATATCCTGCAACTTTACTATAGTCATTGATTATTTCTAGTAATTTTCTGGTAGAGTCTTTAGGGTTTTCTATGTAGAGGATCATGTCATCTGCAAATAGTGAGAGTTTTACTTCTTCTTTTCCAATTTGGATTCCTTTTATTTCTTTTTCTGCTCTGATTGCTGTGGCCAAAACTTCCAAAACTATGTTGAATAGTAATGGTGAAAGTGGGCACCCTTGTCTTGTTCCTGACTTTAGAGGAAATGCTTTCAATTTTTCACCATTGAGGATAATGTTTGCTGTGGGTTTGTCATATATAGCTTTTATTATGTTGAGGTATGTTCCTTCTATTCCTGCTTTCTGGAGAGTTTTTATCATAAATAGATGTTGAATTTTGTCAAAGGCTTTCTCTGCATCTATTGAGATAATCATATGGTTTTTATTTTTCAATTTGTTAATGTGGTGTATTACATTGATTGATTTGCGGATATTGAAGAATCCTTGCATCCCTGGGATAAAGCCCACTTGATCATGGTGTATGATCTTTTTAATGTGTTGTTGGATTCTGATTGCTAGAATTTTGTTAAGGATTTTTGCATCTATGTTCATCAGTGATATTGGCCTGTAGTTTTCTTTTTTTGTGGGATCTTTGTCAGGTTTTGGTATTAGGGTGATGGTGGCCTCATAGAATGAGTTTGGAAGTTTACCTTCCTCTGCAATTTTCTGGAAGAGTTTGAGCAGGATAGGTGTTAGCTCTTCTCTAAATTTTTGGTAGAATTCAGCTGTGAAGCCGTCTGGACCGGGGCTTTTGTTTGCTGGAAGATTTCTGATTACAGTTTCAGTTTCCGTGCTTGTGATGGGTCTGTTAAGATTTTCTATTTCTTCCTGGTCCAGTTTTGGAAAGTTGTACTTTTCTAAGAATTTGTCCATTTCTTCCACGTTGTCCATTTTATTGGCATATAATTGTTGATAGTAGTCTCTTATGATCCTTTGTATTTCTGTGTTGTCTGTTGTGATCTCTCCATTTTCGTTTCTAATTTTGTTGATTTGATTTTTCTCCTTTTGTTTCTTGATGAGTCTGGCTAATGGTTTGTCAATTTTATTTATCCTTTCAAAGAACCAGCTTTTGGTTTTGTTGATTTTTGCTATGGTCTCTTTTGTTTCTTTTGCGTTTATTTCTGCTCTAATTTTTAAGATTTCTTTCCTTCTACTAACCCTGGGGTTCTTCATTTCTTCCTTTTCTAGTTGCTTTAGGTGTAGAGTTAGGTTATTTATTTGACTTTTTTCTTGTTTCTTGAGGTGTGCCTGTATTGCTATGAACTTTCCCCTTAGGACTGCTTTTACCGTGTCCCACAGGTTTTGGGTTGTTGTGTTTTCATTTTCATTCGTTTCTATGCAAATTTTGATTTCTTTTTTGATTTCTTCTGTGATTTGTTGGTTATTCAGCAGCGTGTTGTTCTGCCTCCATATGTTGGAATTTTTAATAGTTTTTCTCCTGTAATTGAGATCTAATCTTACTGCATTGTGGTCAGAAAAAATGCTTGGAATGATTTCTATTTTTTTGAATTTACCAAGGCTAGCTTTATGGCCCAGGATGTGATCTATCCTGGAGAAGGTTCCATGTGCGCTTGAGAAAAAGGTGAAATTCATTGTTTTGGGATGAAATGTCCTATAGATATCAATTAGGTCTAACTGGTCTATTGTATCATTTAAAGTTTGTGTTTCCTTGTTAATTTTCTGTTTAGTTGATCTATCCATAGGTGTAAGTGGGGTATTAAAGTCTCCCACTATTATTGTGTTATTGTTAATTTCTCCTTTCATACTTGTTAGCATTTGTCTTACGTACTGTGGTGCTCCCGTGTTGGGTGCATATATATTTATAATTGTTATATCTTCTTCTTGGATTGATCCTTTGATCATTATGTAGTGACCTTCTTTGTCTCTTTTCACAGCCTTTGTTTTAAAGTCTATTTTATCTGATATGAGTATTGCTACTCCTGCTTTCTTTTGGTCCCTATTTGCATGGAAAATCTTTTTCCAGCCCTTCACTTTCAGTCTGTATGTGTCCCCTGTTTTGAGGTGGGTCTCTTGTAGACAACATATGTAGGGGTCTTGTTTTGGTATCCATTCAGCCAGTCTTTGTCTTTTGGTTGGGGCATTCAACCCATTTACGTTTAAGGTAATTACTGATAAGTATGATCCCGTTGTCATTTACTTTATTGTTTTGGGTTCGAGTTTATACACCGTTTTTGTGTTTCCTGTCTAGAGAATATCCTTTAGTATTTGTTGGAGAGCTGGTTTGGTGGTGCAGAATTCTCTCAGCTTTTGCTTGTCTGAAAAGCTTTTGATTTCTCCTTCATACTTGAATGAGATCCTTGCTGGGTACAATAATCTGGGCTGTAGGTTATTTTCTTTCATCATTTTAAGTATGTCTTGCCATTCCCTCCTGGCTTGAAGAGTTTCTATTGAAAGATCAGCTGTTATCCTTATGGGGATTCCCTTGTGTGTTATTTGTTGTTTTTCCCTTGCTGCTTTTAATATTTGTTCTTTGTGTTTGATCTTTGTTAATTTGATTAATATGTGTCTTGGGGTGTTTCTCCTTGGGTTTATCCTGTTTGGGACTCTCTGGGTTTCTTGTACTTGGGTGATTATTTCCTTCCCCATTTTAGGGAAGTTTTCCACTATTATCTCTTCAAGTACTTTCTCATGGTCTTTCTTTTTGTCTTCTTCTTCTGGAACCCCTATGATTCGAATGTTGTAGCGTTTAATATTGTCCTGGAGGTCTCTGAGATTGTCCTCATTTCTTTTAATTCGTTTTTCTTTTTTCCTCTCTGATTCATTTATTTCTACCATTCTATCTTCTAATTCACTAATCCTATCTTCTGCCTCTGTTATTCTACTATTTGTTGCCTCCAGAGTGTTTTTAATTTCATTTATTGCATTATTCATTATATATTGACTCTTTTTTATTTCTTCTAGGTCCTTGTTAACCCTTTCTTGCATCTTCTCAATCCTTGTCTCCAGGCTATTTATCTGTGATTCCATTTTAGTTTCAAGATTTTGGATCAATTTCACTATCATTATTCGGAATTCTTTATCAGGTAGATTCCCTATCTCTTCCTCTTTGGTTTGGTTTGGTGGGCATTTATCCTGTTCCTTTATCTGCAGAGTATTCCTCTGTCTCTTCATCTTGTTTAAATTGCTGAGTTTGGGGTGTCCTTTCTGTATTCTGGCAGTTTGTGGAGTTCTCTTTATTGTGGCATTTCCTCACTGTGTGTGGGTTTGTACAGGTGGCTTATCAAGGTTTCCTGGTTAGGGAAGCTTGTGTCGGTGTTCTGGTGGGTGGAGCTGTATTTCTTCTCTCTCCTTTCGAAGAGTTGGGTTGCATTTCTGGGTGCCTGATGTCCTCTGCCGGCATTCAGAAGTTGTTTTGTGGAATTTACTCAACGTTTAAATGCTCTTTTGATGAATTTGTGGGGGAGAAAGTGTTCTCCCCATCCTACTCCTCCGCCATCTTGGCTCCTCCCCTCCGGAAGTCTTTTTAATACACCTAACCTAGAGAACATCATAACTCAGCCTAGCTTACTTAAATGTGCTCTAAACACTTTCATTGGCCTACAGTTGGGCAAAAGTATCTAACACGAGATCTCTTTTTATAATAAAGTGTTTGTGGTATGTTATGTAATTTATTGACTACTGTGCCAAAAGTGAAATACAGAATGATTTGGTCCAGAGTGGTTATAAGTATATCGGTTGTTCACCCTGGTCGTTTCAAAGCTGCCCCGGAGCTGCAGGGGCTGCTGCTGCCCAGCATCTCTAAGGAGGATCTACTGTATGTCGGTAGCCTGGCAGAAGGTCAAAATTCAGAATTTGAAGTACAGTTTCTGTTGAATGGGTACTTCTCTTACACCATCCTAAAGTCAAAAAACCGTAAGTCAGACTGCTGTAAGTCAGGGACACTGTGTTATGTTGACTCTAGTGAGTCCCTCAGCCCCTCCCAAATATCAGTGCAGTGGGAAGCACTCCACTCTTGAAGGAATCCTGCAAGTCAGCTGGTAACCAGGAAGGGTGAATGGTCCTTCAAGAAGGAAAATGAGAGAGAGAAGGAGGGAAATACTGAGGGAAATAATGCAATCCACTTTATATGTATGCATGTATGAGTATATATATAACTGAACCAAAATGTCACAAAATAATAATCACCTTTAGTATTTTTGATACATTCTGATATTTCCTATTCCATTGTTTTTTTTTAAATACTGATTGCAGCTCATTAAATTGCATATTCAGCTCACTAATGGGTTACTACTGGCATTTTGAAAATACTGTTCTAATAGCCTAAGCAAATTCTTGCTGTTTTTAGTGTAAAAGTTGAAGAGTGAACAGATCCTCGATTACTGCTTTTCTTATAGTTGAATGGAACAAACCCATCTTTCCTTATTCTAAATTTAGCTATATGTCCTAGAAAAGGTGGGACCCTAGAGTAAGATTTTGGAGAGCTTAGTTCTGACTCAGTCACTCACTTGCTATGTGGGTCACTGAGTCTTTCTAAGCCTCAGTTTCCCCATCTGCACAATGTGGATAATGACAGCTGCCCTGCCTGCCTCAAGGGATAAATGACACTTCCATGATGCCTCCACTGTACTAAGCACCTTACATTTACTAACTCATTCAACCCCCACAGCAGCGCTCTAGATAGATACTACTGATTTCCTTATTTTATGGGGAAAAAAAGAGACACAGAGAGATGGTTAATGATTTCTAAGTGGCGGCGCTAGTGGTAAAGAACCCACCTGCCAATGCAGGAGACAAGAGATGCGAGTTCAGTCTCTGGGTTGGGAATATCCCCTGAAGGAGAAAATGGCAACCCACTCCAGTATTCTTGCCTGAAAAAGTCCATGGACAGAGGAGCCTGGAGGGCTACAGTCCATAAGGTAGCCCTATAGCTACCCTACCATAGCTTTGGACACGACTGAAACGGCTTTACACAGTATACGTACAAACAAGTGGTGAATACAAGATGCTAAGCCATGTAGTCTGGCTGTGGTCTGACTTCACAACTGTTAGTCTAGTTGGTCACTGTTGTGGAAAATAGCTGTTTCAGTGTGTAAAACCACCACCCTTAAAATTGTGCTATATTCTTATTGTTGCTCATTATCTGGGAACCTAATGGTCTGGTTTTTTACTTATCAGAGTGTCCCTGGTGAAAATTGCACATCCACTAACAGTGAAATTGGCAACAATTGTGATGCGCAGATGTCTTGGTCCCAAGTCAGAGATGCAAAGGCAGATGTAGCTTGCTATTAACTTCTGGCATACCCATTGGTCTGAGTCTCTCTCCCGAGACAGAGTGAGAACCAGGATGTTAGGCTCTGCAAGCATGACTGTACATTTGCCTAGTAACAATGAAAAGTATGATTGCTGCACATGGACCCCAAATGTTAGATTGTTAAAATTCAACCCCGTTCAACCTGGATATATTAATTTTGCTAGTAAATGAGGGTCATCATCTGTCCTATAGGTTTATAGTCCTGATCTCCACAATGTAATCACTTTCTGACTTGCTTTTTAAAAGGCTTGTTTACAAAGACATCCAATCTAGCTACAATGAGGTCATTCTTCCAGGAAAAATTCAAAAGCAACCAGATTTGTGTCAAATTTCTTTTTCTTCTTTTATTTTAAAGAAACAATTTTGTCAAGTTTAAAGCAAAGCATTTGAGTAAGCACGTTGCAGTGAGACAACATATAAAGACTTAACTGCACGGAAATTTCCTGTTTCTAAGAAACTATTCTAAGGTAGAAAACTCCTGTATCCAGATAAAACTTTTATCAACTATTGATTTGGGGGCCCTTTTATGACTGAATGTGTTGATGTCTTTTGCCTACCTAATAGAGGAATGCTTTGCAATGATATGTAAAGTCTGTTATTTAAAAGAAACAGATAAAGTATTTAGTGTTTACCAAAGCTATTGAATATTTGTAATATCACTTTGCATTGATATTCTAATCTAGAGGAATTAGGGTCTAGTAAAACCTTAAATAACTTGGCATTTTTTAACATCATCTTTTAAAATCAAATTTGCAGTGTAATTTATATACATTAATAGTTTTCTATTTTAAAAGTTCAAATGAGTTTTGACAAATATATATAGTATATAAATGATCAGTTTTGACAAATATGTGTAGTAATGTTAAGCACCGTAACAGACATATTACAGAGCATTTCCATCAGCATAGAAATTTCCTTTGGGTCCCATTACAGACAGTCCCCTCCTCCCACTCCTGATCCTTGATGATGCCTGATCTACTTATTGGCACTGTAATTTTTGTCTTTTCTAGAATTGCATGCAAATGGGAAAATGCTCCTTTAAAAAAATTAATAGGTTTAATGAGCTGTAATTCATATACCTTACAGTTCACCCATTTAAAATATATAGTTCAGTGTTTGCTTTAATATGTTCAGAGATATGTGCAACAATCACCACAGTCAATTTTAGAAAATTTTCATCATCTTTGAAAAGAAACTCTGTACCCTTTAGATATCACTCCAGTCCTAAGCAACTGCTTATCTATTTTCTGTCGAAAGAAAGATTCCGTGTTCTTGACATTTCATGCTAATGTAATCATGTAATATATAGTCCTTTTGTGGCTGTGTTCTTTCACTTAGCATGTTTTCAAGGTTCATCCATGCTGTAGCATCTATTAGTACTTCATCTGTTTCTGTGACTGACTAACCTTCCATCATACAAATGTGCCACATTTTGCTTATGCATTTACCAACTGAGGGATAATTGGATTGTCTTCCTTAGGCTGTTATAAATATACTACTATGAACATTCATGTACCAAATTTTTGTGTGCACATATGTTTTCAGTTTTCCTGGGTATAGTACATTGCTGGGTCATAGGATAACTCTGTGTTTAATTATTTCAGAAAATTCCAGATTGTTTTCCAGAGCATCTGTATCATTTTATGTTCTAGCCTTCAGTAGATGAGGATTATATTTTCTCCATATTCTTTGAACACCTGTTATTATATGACTTCTTTTCTATTATATGACTTCCTTTTCTAACGTATGACTTCTTTTTCTAACCATTTTAGTGGGTAGTGTTTGGTGACTAGTTCAGTCTCCTCACGTGTTAGAGAGGAGTATTAAATGGTCTGTTTCACCTTGAGTCAGTTTTGGTAGTTTGTATCTTTATAGGAATTTATACTTTGCATTTAAATTATTTAATTTGTTGGCATAGAATTTTTTGTAGCATTTCCTCATAATCGGTTTTATTTCTGTAAGTTCAATGATAACGTCCCTTATTTCTGACTCTAGTAATTTGCCTTTCTTCTCTTTTATCCTTGGTTAATCTAGCTAAAGCCTTGCAAATTTTGTTTATCTTTTCAACAACCAGGTTTTTGTTTTTCTATTACTTTTATATTCTCTATTTTTACCAATTTATGCTCTAATCTTTATTTCTTTCCTTCTGCTTGCTTTGGATTATGGGTTCTCTTCTTTTCCAGATGTTTTAAGGTGGTGTGCATTAGTGCTGAGTTGTTCAGTCATGTCCAACTGTTTGCAGCCACATGGACTGTAGCACACCAGGTTCTTCTGTCCATGGAATTTTCAAGGCAGAAATACTGTAATGGCTTGCATTTCTTAGGCTATTGATTTGAGATTGTACTTCTTTTTTTTTTAAATAAAGGAATTTATAGCCATAAATTTTCCTCTTAGCACTGCTTTAGTAATATCACATGTTTTGTTGTGTCTTTATCTTTCATCTCAAAGTATTCTCTGTTTTCCCTTTTGATTTCTTCTTTGATCCATTGGTTATTTATGAGTATATTCTTTTATTTCCACATATTTAGAATTTTTTTCTGCTATTGATTTCTAATTTTATCTCTTCACAGTTGAAGATCATACCGTGTATTATTTCTATCCTTTCAAATTTGTTGAGATTTGTTATATGGCCTAGCATACTGTCTATATTGGAAATAAGTATTTTTATGTTTCTGGCTTCCTACATTGATGTAATGCTTTGGGATTCATCCATGGTGCTGCATTTATAATAGTTCTACTTTTAATGCTGAATAATTGTATAGATGCCATGATTTGTTTATTGACTGTCTAACTGATGTATATTTAGTTTGTATCAAGTTATTGAGTATTATAAATACACCTGATGCAAGCACGTGCATACAGGATTTTGTATGGAAGTATGTTTTTGTTTCTCTTGGGAAAATACACAAAAGAAGGATTCCTGGATCATAGGATGTGTGTAATTTTAATTTTATGAGATACTGCTGATCTCTTTTTCCAAAGAGTCTGTATCATTTGCATTTCTACTAGTAAATATATGAGATTTCAGCTCAACAACCTTTAAAAAACTTTGTATTGTTAGTCATTTTAATTTAACCACTCTAGTGGATGTACTGGTATCTAATTGAGGATTTAATTTTGATTTCCCAAATTAATGATGATGTTGAATATAATTTTTTATTTATGTATTTATTTATTTAGTTTTGGCTGTGCTGGGTATTCATTGCTGCACACAGCCTTTCTCTAGTTGCAGCGAGCAGGGGCTACTCTTCATTGGGGTGCACGGGCTTGTTATGATGGCTTCTCTTGTGGCGGAGCATGGGCTCCAGGGTGTGTAGACTTCAGTAGGGTTAGTGAGCTCATGGCACGTGAGCTTAGTTGTTACACAGCATGCTACAAATATTTTTCTCTTATTTTTATTTCTAGGAATTTCTTGTTTATATGTTCTTGTAGAGTTTTTGTAGATTTCTTAGGATATTCTACAAGGACAATCTTGCCATCTGCAAATTAGAGTTTGCTTTTTCCCTTCCAGTCTGTTTGATTTTATTATCTTTTTTTTTTGCCTTATTGTATTAGCTACAATGAAATATCATTTATTATTAAACAAACATATTGAGAGGGGACATCCTTGAATTGTTCCCAGTTTTAGGGAAAACAAAATAGACATGAATATAAAGTGAAGACTTTCTTTTAGATGTTTTTTATCAAGTTAAGGAAGATTCTTTACTGTTTCTAATTGAGAGTTCTTATCTTGACAGCATGTTGATTCTGTCAAATACTTTTTCTGCATCTATTGAGAGGGCCATATAATGTTTCTTTTTTTCAGTCTATTAATGCAATAAATTACATTGATTTTTGAATATTAAACCAACTGTGCCTACCTATGATCTCACATGAGATAGGCTATAATGTATTATCCTTTTTATGACTCGCCAGACTCAATTCACTAATATTTTGTTAAGAATTCTTTCAGCTATGCTCATCAGGGATGTCACATTTGACTCTTTTGCAACCCCATGGACTGAAGCCTGCCAAACTCTGCTGTCAAAGGGAGTTCCTAGGCAAGAATACTAGATGGGATGGCTTTTCCTTCTCCAGGGATCTTCGCAACCCAGGGATCGAACCTGGGTCACCTGCTTTGCAGGCGGAATATTTACCACCAGAGAAGCCCTAATATCAGTGTTATAATGGCCTTATAAAATGAATTGAAATGTATTTTTTCCTTTTCCATTTACTGGCTGAGCTTATCTGAATTATTCTTTTTTTCTATAAATACTTAGTAAAATTCACTGGTGAAGACTGTCATTTGCTTTGTAGGAAGGTTTTTAGGTATAAATTTAAATTGTCAATTATTTGTTTTCAAATTGAAAATAAAATTACTACTATTATGATACTGAAGAACAATGGTGGATATTTTCTTAAACAAAGCAGCACTTTCTTTGTTTCTAAAGTAAATTTAAAAGCTGTATTTGAATATTAATACATTATAGCCATTACCTTCTTCTCTGTATCCTTCATTCTCTACAAGTATTAAAACACACTTTTTTTTCCTAGGAATACTATTTTAAATCACGCTTCATTCAGTTCAGTTCACTTCTCCACAGGATGTAATTATTGGTGTGATTACTGATGACCTCTATGTTAGTAATTCTAAAAGAAAGTAAACTTCTATACTGTGTGCAAAGACAGTAACCATGTTTTTGGAACTCAGATAAAGTGAAATATAAATGAAATTCTCAGAGCATTTTTGATGGTTGCTACTTAATCTGTATATTTAAGTCTCATTTATTGAAGTATAATTTGTATAGAGTAAAATGAAATTATTTTATTGTAAATCTCATGGGTTTTACCAACAAATATAGTGCTCTAGTCACTACTATAATTAATATGCAGAACAGTTACAGCATCCCCAAATTCCCCCATTATTCTTTGTCATCAACCCTTCCCCCTGTCTCCAAACTCAGAAAATCACTGTCTGTTTTCTGTCTCTATTGTTCGTCTTTGTAATAATGTCACATAAATGGAATTATACGGTACTTAGCCTTTTGAATTTGGCTTAATTTACTTAGCATAATTCATTTGATAGTCATCTGTGTTATTATGTGAGTCAATAGTTCATTCCTTTTTATTGCTGACTGATATTTTACTGCCTAGATGTGCTACAATTTGTAAACATTTTTACAATTGAAGTATAATTAAGGTTTGGGCTTCCCAGGTGGCACTAGTCGTAAAGAACCCACCTGCCAATGCAGGAGAGTTAAGAGATGCCGGTTCAACCCCTGGGTGGGAAGATCCCCTGGAAGAGGGCGTGGCATCCCAGTCCACCATGCTTGTCTGGAGAATCCTGTGGACAGAGGAGCCTGGCAGGCTACAGTCCATAGCGTCATACAGAGTTGAACATGACTGAAACAACTTACTACGCTAGCACACATAATGAACTTACAACGTTGTGCTGGTTTCAGGTGTACAGCAAAGTGATTATGTTCCATATATATGTGTGTGTATATTCTTTTTGAAGTTCTTTTCTATTATAGATTATCACAAGGCTTTGAATATAGTTCTCTGTGCTATAAAATGAGTCCTTCTTATGTATCTATTTTATGCATAGTAGTATGTATATTGTAATTCCAAACTCCTAGTTTATCTCCCCCCATCTGCACCCCCGACTCTGATAACCATAGTTTGTTTTCTATGTTGTTAAGTCTATTTCTGTTTTGTAAATAATTTCATTTATATAATTTTTTTAGATTCCACACTTAAGTGGTGACCTATGATACTTGTCTTTGATTTCACTTAGTATAATTATCTCTATTGTTTCAAAGGCATTATTTCATTATTTTTATGACTAATATTCTGTTGTGTATGTGTGTACCACATCTTCTTTATCCATTCATCTGTTGCTGGACACTTATGTTGTTTCCATGTCTTGGATGTCGTAAATAGTGCTACTGTGAACACTGGGGTGCATGTATCTTTTCAAATTAGTTTTGTCTGGATATGCCCAAGAGTGAGATTGCTGGATCACATGGTAACTCTGTGTTTAGTTTTTTAAGGAACATCCATACTGTTCTCCATAGTGGCACACCACTTTACATCCCCATCAACAGTGTAGGAGTGTTCCTTTTTCTCCACACCCTCTCCAGCATTTATTATTTTTTACTACAACTTTTTTTAAAGCAAGTTCATTAACTGAAGGATATTGGGTTGAGTGGACTGTCGGTTATATGGTAAATGTTTGTGTAACTTAATAAGAAAATGTCAGGTTGCTTTCTAAAGCAACTATATCATATTACTTCCCCACCAGCAACATATGAAAATAATAATTGTTCTGCATTTTCATCAGCAAATGATATTATCAGATTTTTAAAAATTTAAGCCATTCTAATATGTATAGACACATTACCATCTGAGCCACAAGGGAAGCCCAATATATATAGTGGTATCTTGCTGAGGTTTTAATTTAAATTTTCCAAATGACTTATGATATTGAACATTTTTTGTTTATCTGCTTATTTGCCAGCTCAAGATTTGGTGTACATTACCATGCTGAATAATTGGATATTGGGCCTGATCTCAGAGATACAGCTACTTGGGCCATGATACTTGTTATATATCTATGTGTTTAAATTTGTCAAAGGTCAGTGAACGTGCATCCAACCTCAGCTAGTTCAGTACAGTTCAGTTCAGTTGCTCAGTCGTGTCCAATTCTACAACCCCATAGACTGCAGCACGCCAGTCTCCTTGTCCATCACCAACTCCCAAAGCTTACTCAAACCCATGTCCACTGAGTCAGTGATGCCATCCAACCATCTCATACTCTGGCGTCCCCTTCTCCTCTTGCCTTCAATCTTTCCCAGCATCAGAGTCTTTTCCAGTGAGTCAGTTCTTTGCATCGGGTGGCCAAAGTATTGGAGTTTCAGCTTCAGTATCAGTCCTTCCAATGAATATTCAGAACTGATCTCCTTTAGGATGGACTGGTTGGATCTCCTGGCAGTCCAAGGGACTCTCAACAGTCTTCTCCAACACCACAGTTCAAAAGCATCAGTTCTTCAGTGCTCAGCTTTCTTTATAGTCCAAATCTCACATCCATACATAATTATGGGGAAAAAAACCTTTAACTAGATGGACCATTGTTGGCAAAGTGATATCTCTGCTTTTTAATATGCTGTCTAGGTTGGTCATAACTTTTCTTCCAAGGAGCAAGTGTCTTTTAATTTCATGGCTGCAGTCACCATCTGCAGTGATTTTGGAGCCCCACCAAAATGAAGTCTCTCACTGTTTCCGTTGTTTCCCTATGTATTTGCCATGAAGTGATGGGACCGGTTGCTATGATCTTAGTTTTCTGAATGTTGAACTTTAAGCCAACTTTTCACTCTACTCTTTCACTTTCATCAAGAGGCTCTTTAATTCTTCTTCGCTTCCTGCCATAAGTGTGGTATCATCTGCATATCTGAGGTTATTGATATTTCAGCTAAATCTTGTCTAAATGGTACTTGTCCTTAGTTAAATTTCCCTAAAAAACAATATTTGAAAAGAGCTTGCATGTTCAGATCAGTTCAGTTCAGTTGCTCAGTAATGTCCGACTCCTTGCGACCCCATGAATCACAGCACGCCAGGCCTCCCGGTCCATCACCAACTCCAGGAGTTCACACAAACTCACGTCAATCAAGTCAGGGATGCCATCCAGCCATCTCATCCTCTGTCGTCCCCTTCTCCTCCTGCCCCCAATCCCTCCCAGCATCAGGGTCTTTTCCAATGAGTCAACTCTTTGCATGAGGTGGCCAAAGTACTGGAGTTTCAGCTTTAGCATCATTCCTTCCAATGAACACCCAGGACTGATCTCCTTCAGAATGGACTGGTTGTATCTCCTTGCAGTCCAAGGGACTCGCAAGAGTCTTCTCCAACACCACAGTTCAAAAGCATCAATTCTTCGGCGCTCAGCTTTCTTCACAGTCAAACTCTCACATCCATACATGACCACAGGAAAAACCATAGCCTCGACTAGATGGACCTTTGTTGGCAAAGTAATGTCTCTGCTTTTGAATATGCTATCTAGGTTGGTCATAACTTTCCTTCCAAGGAGTAAGCGTCTTTTAATTTCATGGCTGCAATCACCATCTTGCAGTGATTTTGGTGCCCCCCAAATAAAGTCTGACACTGTTTCCACTGTTTCCCCATCTATTTCCCATGAAGTGATGGGACCAGATGCCATGATCTTCGTTTTCTAAATGTTGAGGTTTAAGCCAACTTTTTCACTCTCCTCTTTCACTTTCATCAAGAGGCTTTTGAGTTCCTCTTCACTTTCTGCCATAAGGGTGGTGTCATCTGCATATCTGAGGTTATTGATATTTCTCCTGGCAATCTTGACTCCAGCTTGTGCTGGAATTCCAGCTTCTTCCAGCCCAGCATTTCTCATGATGTACTCTGGATAGAAGTTAAATAAGCAGGATGACAATATACAGCCTTGACGTACTCCTTTTCCTATTTGGAACCAGTCTGTTGTTCCGTGTCCAGTTCTACCTGTTGCTTCCTGACCTGCATATAGGTTTCTCAAGAGGCTGGTCTGGTGATCTGGTATTCCCATCTCTTTCAGAAATTTCCACAGCTTATTGTGATCCACACAGTCAAAGGCTTTGGCATAGTCAATAAAGCAGAAATAGATGCTTTTCTGGAACTCTCTTGCTTTTTCCATGACCCAGGAGATGTTGGCAATTTGATCTCTGGTTCCTCTGCCTTTTCTAAAACCAGCTTGAACATCAGGAAGTTCACGGTTCACGTATTGCTGAAGCCTGGCTTGGAGAATTTTGAGCATTACGTTACCAGCGTGTGAGATGAGTGCAGTTGTGTGGTAGTTTGAGCATTCTTTGGCATTGTCTGTCTTTGGGATTGGAATGAAAACGGACCTTTTCCAGTCCTGGGGCCACTGCTGAGTTTTCCAAATTTGCTGTCATATTGAGTGCAGCACTTTCACAGCATCATCTTTCAGGATTTGAAATAGCTCAACTGGAATTCCATCACCTCCACTAGCTTTGTTTGTAGTGATGCTTTCTAAGGTACACTTGATTTCATATTCCAGGATGTCTGGCTCTAGGTCAGTGATCACACCATCGTGATTATCTGGGTCGTGAAGATGTTTTTTGTACAGTTCTTCTGTGTATTCTTGCTACCTCTTCTTAATATCTTTTGCTTCTGTTTGGTCCGTACCATTTCTGTCCTTTATTGAGCCCATCTTTGCATGAAATGTTCCCTTGGTATCTCTAATTTTCTTGAAGAGATCTCTAGTCTTTCCCATTCTGTTGTTTTCCTCTTTTTCTTTGCATTGATCTCTGAGGAAGGCTTTCTTATCTCTCTTTGCTAATCTTTGGAACTCTGCATTCAGATGTTTATATCTTTCCTTTTCTCCTTTGCTTTTTGCTTCTCTTCTTTTCATAGCTATTTGTAAGGCCTCCCCAGACAGCCGTTTTGCTTTTTTACATTTCTTTTCCATGGGGATGGTCTTGATCCCTGTCTCCTGTACAGTGTCACGAACCTTTGTCCATAGTTCATCAGGCACTTCTATCAGATCTAGGCCCTTAAAACTATTTCTCACTTCCACTGTATAATCATAAGGGATTTGATTTAGGTCATACCTGAATGGTCTAGTGGTTTTCCCTACTTTCTTCAATTTCAGTCTGAATTTGGCAATAAGGAGTTCATGATCTGAGCCACAGTCAGACTCCGGTCTTGTTTTTGCTGACTGTATAAAGCTTCTTTATCTTTGGCTGCAAAGAATATAATCAATCTGATTTCAGTGTGACCATCTGGTGATGTCCATGTATAGAGTCATCTCTTGTGTTGTTGGAAGAGGGTGTTTGCTATGACCAGTGTGTTCTCTTGGCAAAACTCTATTAGTCTTTGGCCTGCTTCATTACATATTCCAAGGCCAAATTTGCCTGTACTCCAGGTGTTTCTTGACTTCCTACTTTTGCATTCCAGTCCCCTATAAAGTGGTCAAACAGGAGATGGCAAGAGTGAACGTCGATATTCTAGGAATCAGCAAACTAAAATGGACTGGAATGGGTGAATTTAACTTATATGACCATTATATCTCCTACTGCAGGCAGGAATCCCTCAGAAGAAATAGAGTAGCCATAATGGTCAACAAAAGAGTCCGAAATGCAGTACTTGGATGCAATCTCAAAAACGACAGAATGATGTCTGTTCGTTTCCAAGGCAAACCATTGAATATCACAGTAATCTAAGTCTATGCCCCAACCAGTAATGCTGAAGAAGCTCAAGTTGAATGGTTCTATGAAGACCTACAAGACCTTTTTAGAGCTTGCATGTAGTTATTTATTTTTAGAAAATTACCCCAAGAAGGAAGGTAGAATTGGGGAAGAGAAAACAAAGATCCAAGAGTGTTTGAGCTAATCACTTCGGGGGCAGTCATAGCTCAATTCTGAATCATGATTTAGCTTCAGTGAAGCAGCCATGATTTGATTTTCTTCTTATTTAATTTAATTTTTTTCTGCTCTCTCATCTTCCCCTCTGCCTTCTGTCTTTACTGAATTCCTTCCCATTCTGCCATTGTAACTATAATGACAAATGCATACTCTAAAGTGAACAAATATCTATTATCCAGAAAAGAGTAAAAAGACCTACTTATTCTTACACCATGATTTCTAAGTCTGTGAGAACTGTGAGGGTAAACGATTATGCATTACTCCTTTTGTTCAGTTTTCAACCTATTTACAGTACCTGGAATACAGCAGATGTTCAGAAATTGTATTTTGAATGAATTAATGAATGAATGAGGTTTTTAAGTCATTCCCAGATCACTAAAAAGTTCTCCCTCCACTTTTTTGGGTGTAGTTGTAGGCAAAATTATGTAGTTAACTATGCTACAATTTTTAAACACTCCTGCTGCTGCTGCTGCTGCTGCTGCTAAGTCGCATCAGTTGTGTCCAACTTTGTGCGACCCCATAGACGGCAGCCCACCAGGCTCCTCTGTCCCTGGGATTCTCCAGGCAAGAACACTGGAGTGGGTTGCCATTTCCTTCTCCAATGCATGAAAGTGAAAAGTGAAAGTGAAGTTGCTCAGTCGTGTACGACTCTTAGTGACCTCATGGACTGTAGCCTCCCAGGCTCCTCCATCCATGGGATATCCTAAGCCAAGAGTACTGGAGTGGGGTGCCATTGCCTTCTACCTTAAACACTCCTGTAGTTCCTAAAAACTCATTCTCGAGATGGCCTTTCTTGCTTTCATTATATGAAGTAGAGCCTTCACAATAGGTCAGCACTTCATGTACTGCCTTCTCCAAGACTCTCAAAAACCTTTCTTTTCATATCAGAGCAAAATCTATGGAAATTCCTTTGTTGCATTTGCATTGGAAGCCTGTCTTAACAACCAGTGTTTCTCTCCCTATAATTCAGTCTCTAAGACACAAGTTCTTCTCACCCAGGCCTATGAACAATGATCTATCCACCCAAGTTAATAATATTAAATTAAATTTATGCAGGTAGGTTTTCATCATATTTCCCATTTGGAGCTGTGTTCTTCTTCCATAGCCTGCATGTGAACAACAGCTTTAGTTATAAATGTTTCCCAGTGAACCAGCACTCCAGATGATAGAAATGAAATTTATTGTATTTCTTACAAAGCTCCGACATGCATCCCACCAGTCACCATGACACTCAGCTCAGAAATCTCACTTGCCTTTGTGACTGGTGTTTTATCGCTCCAAAGAGAAGTGGCAAACTTAAAAGTCCTCTAATCAGGTTATGTTTTTAAAAGGGCAGAGTGTTGTCAAGAGTATGAGGAGCAGAAGGACCAGTTCACTCAGTAGGATATAGGAATTGTCATGTTCTACCTTGAATAATAGCAACAATAATCAACACTGTTTTTAGAAAGGAAAAGGGGGCAGCAGAAAGCATGTTCTGTATTTAAAATGCCTTTCAAATCTATCATCTTTTTGATACCTCATCTTTTTCTTCCTAATGGCATATGATCATCTGGTTCATGTCACATGAATTATTTGAAATAGAAATTTTATTTCATATATATCACAGTTGCTCACAGATAAAATGAAAGTTCCAGTTTTCTGGTCTGTTGAATATTAATGCTGTCCTTCTCTCTAACACACACACACACACTCCCTCACTAATTCACACCCGCATAAACTACATTGCTTGCCATTTTTAATATTTGTATGACAGTCTACCTTGGAAAGTGTTTCCATCAGCCTGCTACATCTCATTTTGTCCCCACTGCCTATCAGTAGGTCATTCTTGTACCCATTTTCAACCAAGGAAGCAGATGTCCAGAGAGATTCAGTGACTCGAACACACAGTGTCTTACTTTTGACCTTGATCTTCTTCTCCTGCACTTGTGGGGATAATAAGATCAGCTATAGCAAGTGCTTATTTTGAGGATTGCCTATGGCAGCACACATGGGCAGCTGAGTGCAAGGTCTGGTACCTACTCAAAGCTAAGAAGACAGTAGCCCAACCTACAAATGTCCTGAAGGAAAAATATACCAGACCAGATACCTTTGTTTGCCCTTTTCCCCAGTCTAGTGCAGTAGATCTATATCCTTGGGCACATTTCTCAAAAGATTGTTTGTCTTAGCCTTAAAATGATACTGCTTTCCAAAATGATATGCATATTATACTTTACCACAGGATTTGTGTGTCAATAAGCTCCGTAAAAAGACAAGTTGCCTACCTCCAATTCCTAGCATAGAAATCTGTATTAAAAGTATAATACTGTGCAGACTTTAATAAAACTCATAATATTTTTTTGATTATTATGCCTCAGCTTAAAATTCTGACATTTGAAGTTTATACTTCATTTGTGTCAGAGAATGGTTCATAATACCTGTCTTAAGCCTGGTTACTCAAGAAACAGACTCTGAAATAGAGACAAGCGTGCGGGAAGCTTATTGGAGAGGTTCCCTGGGATCAACATCTGTGAGGCTGTTGGGAAGCAGGGTTGATAAAGGAGAGGATGCTGCAGCTGCAACAGAATCTCAGCCAGAAGCCGGAGTGCCCATTCACAATTGACCAACCTAGGCCTTTCCATGGATCAGCAACCAGTTGTTGCCTGCAGGCTTCTCTGATGAAGGGCAGGACCCAGGGTGCAACTCAGCTGAGACCCATCATCCACCAACACTCCAGCAACTGAGAATGAGAACTGAGGGCAGGCCTGAACAGGGTGTCTGTGCAACACACCACAGCACTCCTCGCAAAACAGCATCCGCTACAGTTCCCTCTCTGTCCCTCTCCTGTGTGCGTCTGTGTTCCTGATGCTTTTGTTATTATTGGAGTATAATTTCTTAATAATGCTGTGTTAGTTTCTACTGTATACCAAGATGAATCAGCTATATATGACAGGCATGATTCCTATTGAATGCTTTTCTTTTGGATTTGTCATTGTGATTCTAGTATCATTTCTTTTGTCTCTACCTTTAAAGATACTAAGATTAGGAGTTTTAAAAAGCACCTAGCTGGACCAATTTCCATTATGGTAATAATTTGGGTGAGGCCAAGGATCCTAGCAGGAAACAAATGGCACACTCAAATGGGCTTAACCAAGAAGAGATTAATGAAGTGACTATTTAGAAATGTGTGGGCAAAGTTAAGGGAGACTAACAATGAGTGATGACACCGTCATTTGGGCAACAGTGGAAATCTGTCACAGTCCCTAAGCTTGAAGGGTAAGGAGAGGGAGAGATCAAGGGAAGTGGAGAAAGTAAAGTCTGACAAGAGCCGGGCCCTATGGAGGAGGAACACAGCCACTAACAATCTAGAAGGAGAGGTCAGTAAATGCCTTAACCTCACTCCTCTGCCATCCTTTGATCACCTCCTGATGACACCCATCAGTTCAACACAGACAGAATACAGTGGGTGAGGGAACCTATGGATCAAGTCTGGGTAGGTCAGCCTCCTGGGTACATGGAAAGATAGAGGAGATCTGGAGTAGCAAGTCAAAGGTCTCCCTTTATGGCCTTGTGCCATTTCCAGTGCTCTTCAAGTTTTCAACATCCATGTCAATTTCTGAAGCCTTTTTCTATGCCAACTCTCGTACATGTCATCCTTAATTGCTTCCATTCTTGACTCCTACAAACCCTTTTCCACCTAGTAAGCAGAATGTTATTTATAAAGCACATTTCTTTTCTTGCTGCATACTTGCTGAGTGTGTCTATCCACCACTCTTAAAACCAAAGGCCAGTCATTTAGCATTACCCAGAAGATTCTTGATCTGATCGTATGTACACTTGCCCCGGCCTCATGCTGTGCCAGACATCCCCTTGTGCACATCTTTCAGGTCCTTGAATAATCCATGCCCTCTTCACCTCACCCCCTCCTGTTCCCTCTCCCTAGACCACACTAGCCTCGTTAACCTCTCCTGATCTTTATGTCTCATTTTGAAGATCTACGTCTCCTGAAAGACTTCTCTGATCCTTCCTCTTCTACTCCAGAATACTGCAGAATCCCATATCAAATGCCTTTATAGCACTCTGCATTATTCCTTTTAGCACTTTTCTAAATTGTCAATTTTATAGAACTGTTTACTGTCAATTTTGTTTAGACTGTACATTCTCGGAGGGCAGAATCTAGCACAGTATCATCTGGCATGTAGGAATTCAGGAAGTATTTATTGAATTTATCCATGAATGAATATCTGAATGAATGAGTGAATTGGACTGTATGGGAAACGTAACAAAGTATATACCTCATACCTGCTTAAAGAGAGAGACGTTAAAAAAAAAAAGTCACTGCAAATCACAGGCTTGGTACTTCCAAAAAGTGACATGAGTCTAATGTTGCTGGAACTTTCTGTGTTTTAACTGAACTCAACTATTACTTTGATCTAATGTAAAATCTTGCAATTTTCAAATGTTAGTCACTCATTTCAACTTGTTTGAAAATACTGTGCAGTCCAAGGAAAATACTGTGTTTTAATTCTTGGTATACTCAGCTTCAAAGAAGGTAAAATTTTATATCAGAGTTCCTTTGTTTAGCCTGTGATCCAAGAGGTTTTATTCTAATATTATTAATTAAGATATTATTAATGTCTGAGTTTAACATATTTATTTGTAATCAATTAATGGTCTACCCAGCTGCTGCTGCTGCTAAGTCACTTCAGTAGTGTCCGACTCTGTGTGACCTCACAGAAGGCAGCCCACTAGGCTCCTTTGTCCCTGGGATTCTCCAGGCAAGAACACTGGAGTGGGTTGTCATTGCCTTCTCCAATGCATTAAAGTGAAAAGTGAAAGTAAAGTCATACAGTCGTGCCCGACTCTTAGCGACCCCATGGACTGCAGCCTACCAGGCTCCTCCATCCATGGGATTTTCCAGGCAAGAGTACTGGAGTGGGTTGCCATTGCCTTCTCCTAATGGTCTACCCTAGAGCCCTAGCTTTCACTTAATCATTAAGTGAAGGGAACAATTTAAAGGAACAATCAAGTAGAATACAAGATCTATTGAGCAGCCAAACATCTCCTACTAAAAATATGAATTTGTAAACATTGGCTAATCTTACCTTTTCAGTGATTAGTTACAGAAAATGCATTAATTAAAATGAGTAGTGTTATTTTTTTAATGGCAAATGATTTCTTCATGAACATAAAATTTTGCTTGAAGACAACTTACACCAAGAGAAAACATATTTCTGTGGAATTCATCATTTATTTCAAGCTCTGTTTCTATTTTGGCCACTCAGTACGCAGTTACTAAAAAATGCTACATAGCAGAAGTGCTGAAGACAAGAAATGGAGGGAAAGTTGAGAGAAGAATATACCATGGAACAAATAAGGCTACCATGGAAACTCTCTCAACAGTATACAGTATACTTTCAGAAACATTGCACATATTTTTAATACCCTCCTGAAAAGGGATAGATTTGAGCTCTTTACTCAATCCATTGTGTTTTCTGTTAGGAATGAGAATATTCTCACCATACGAAACCACATTTTTCTGAAGCGACATGCAGAAGTTAGGCCTCTTTTTGCCTTTGTGTTTTCAAAAGCTGCATATTATTTCCCCCCATTCTGCTGCTACTTAGAATGAAGAAATGTATTTCAACTGGTAATGTCAAATGCTATAGACCTCAAATGTATTTCATCCAGGATTAGGTGTCCTGGCGTCTTTCAAGCTCCTCCCCTTGGAAAGGCTGTGTGGCTTGTCACCAGTGATGTTTTCCAAGGGAAGAGGTAACAAGGTGTAACAAGGTCACAGATCCCAAGGCATATGTTTTCCAGCCATCTTGCTAGTATAGGCTATAAACCTGAAACTACCTAGTAATTAGGTCACCTCTGAACTGAAGACATCCTGACTGTACTACATGTCATCTTGAGGAATTACTTACAAAACCTCATTCCTTTCTGCAAATGCTAAGTTTCACCATGAAGCTGAAAGTGAACTGTCTGTTCAAACTTGGAAGCAAATTTTGAGGGGAAATTATTTTATTTTCTCTTTCATAGGCAATGTCATTACCAAAAAGATTTTTATATGCAGACTTCCCTGTAGCTCAGACTGTAAAGAATCTGCCTGCAATGCAGGAGACCTGGGTTCTATCCCCTGGTCAGGAAGATCTCCTGGAGAAGGGAATGGCAACACACTCCAGTTTTCTTTCTTGGAGAATTCCCCTGGACAGAGGAGCCTGGTAGGCTACACTCCATGGGATTGCAAAGAGTTGGACATGACTCAGTGACTCAGCACAGCACAGCACATAATAGTTTCAGGGACTCCTTCAAGTTGTAATTTACAGTCCTAAACCCTTTGGTGTTTGTCACTTGATGTAGATTCCCACTTGGTAAGTGGACAGGTTTTTTTTTTTTTCATTTCAAATAAACAGGTTTATTACATTTTGAGTAAGGTAGATGATTGGTGTTTGTGAATCAGTAATTTTAAACTTTATTGTGATAATCTGTAGAGTATTCACTGAAGATGGGTGAGGAAGGTGAGATGCAAAAAGAATTCCTAGCATAAAACCTTCTTATTGACACTATTATTCATATTTCAATGTTAGGGAAAGCCCCAGATTAATTTGTTTGATACTTTACCAGAATCTTCTACCACTCGTTGTTAGAACAACAACAAATGCATGGGAAACCATAAAATCTTCAGGAATTTCCACTTCTATGTCTCATTAAAAAGTGTTTATTTCCATAAAAAACATATAGTACTATATTTCATTCACCAGTAAAGAAGCAAATTAATACCAATAACTAGAATAAGTGCATTTAAGAGTGACATACCATCTGCCTTTTCTTACTTAAAAACAGTTACTCTGATGAGAAAAATCTAACACTAGAAATAAAATAATTTAACCGGAGTTAATTACTGGCAACATTGATATAGTATGCTACAGTATGGTCTCATATCTACTAAAAGACATTGATAGTTTCCATATCCTCTTCAGTAAAATACAAAATTCTCTCAAAATCAGTAATTTTTAGTGGCTTATTGAAGTTTCTCAACAGGTTGTTCATTATGCTTCCAGAAGATTGTTCCTTTTCCCTATTGTCTCTCCATTGTCTTCTTGGTGACAGATGGGATCGGGTGGCATTCCCCTGACTCTGTCTCTGGAAGTTTCATTTCCTTTAATGTCAGTGCCCTGGGCTGTTGTTTCTCCCCATTGTCCTACCCCTTTCCACTTTGGAATACATTATCTCCTGAAGTATGGTGGCTTTTTTGCCTCCTCAGAATGTAGAGTTTCTCTGGTCTGTGGCCCTTCTTTGTAATCACCAATCTATCTCCTTTTGCCATTTCATATTTGCTCTGTGTCCCCCTACTCCATAGGAAGATATTGGCATTAATATCAGTCATGGGTCACAGAATTTGAAATCCTTCCTGTATCTCAGAGCATTTAAAAATTGTATATAAAATACCATTTGAGTAGTAAAGATGTAGCCTGCTTCCATACTTCTAAAAGTGCAAGGAAATTGAAAATAAAAAGAATCTCCCAATTGTGTAGTGTATAAGAAAGTAACACTTCTTTTCTAAGGTTAATGCAGTTGAATGCATACCTTCAATTGCTCAGATGAAATTTGTCAGTAAATATGAATACAAAAGCAGTCATGTGTCACCTTCTTTTTCAACCTTTTCTATATTAAGAGGTGAATATGGAATAGGCGTTAGATTCCAGAAACTATATTTCTAGAAACTACAGAGGAGAAACTGGAATATTAGGAAAGTTATTCAGTAGTTTCTTCCTAACAATCATGATTAACTTCCCAGTTCATCAGAGAGTAATTTGAAACCCTGACCCAGGTTACATCAGGTTTTGGTTATAGAGACATCATCAGTATTTCATATGCATTAATTTTTGTTCATAGTATCTTTTTCTATTTATTCAAATTACTATTGACCTGAGTATTTTTATTGGTTTCAAGAGTTGATTCTCAAAAATTCTGTCAAATATCTGCTGAATGAAGGAGGAATGGCTGAAAGACTTCTTTTTGGTGATAAAAATGTACTAAAGTTAAAGAGATTTGAAATCCTTCCTGTATCTCAAAGCGTTTGAAAATTGCATATAAAATACCGTTTGAATAATAAAGATGTAGTCATGTTGCTTTCAAAAGTGATTCCATACTTCTGCAAGTGCAAGGAAATTGAAAATAAAAAGTTATACCACTCTGTAATCAAGCTAAAAACCACTGAATTGTATATTTTAAAAGTATGAATTTTGGTATCTGAATTATTTGCCAGTAATATATGCATTTATACCAGTAAGACTGTTATTTGTAAAGTAAAAAGAAGGGAAAAAAAGCTGTTGTAGTTAATACAGTGTAAAATAAAGTAGACTTTGGACCTAAGAAAATTACCAGAGATAGAGAGAGACAATACATCTATGAAATTGTCACTTTACCAAGAATAGCATAGCTATCCTAAGTGTGTATGCAACCAGTAACCAAAATATGAAAAGCAAAAACTGGTAAAACTAAAAGGAGAAATAGGCAAAATCACAATTATGATTGAAAACTTCAGTATTCCTCTCAGCAATTGATAGAACAACAGCTATACAGAGAATCAGCAAGGATATATTATCAACACTGTCAACCAACAGGATCTAATCAAAACATACAGAACACTCCTCCCAACTACAACAAAATATACATTCTGTTCGTGCATTCACAGAATATATACTAACATAAACATAGACCATAACTGGGCCATAAACCAAACCTCAACAGATTTTAAAGACTTGAAGTCATACAGATGGTACCCTCAAGTTGAAAATGAAAAACACAAAGATCACAGGAAACTCTCCATACTCTTGGAAACTAAATAATGCACTTCTGAATAACCCATGGGATTAGAAAAGATGAAAAGCCTCATATATTCTTAGGAAACTAGAAAAATAAGATCAAATTAAACCCAAAGAAAGCACAAGGAAGAAAATAATAAATATAAGCACAGAAATTAAGCAAACGAAAATGCTCACATGTATCACATGTGTTTGCATATGCATGTGAATATGTGCAGGGGTGTGGACGTGTATTTGTGCTTGTGTGGGGTGTGTGTGTGTACACATATGTGTGTGTGTGTAGTTACAATGAGGCTCTGGTACTTCATTTTTCCTCTCTTAACAGCTGCTGAAGATCTTTGGCCAGATGTTCCAATCTTCTTTAAATGTCTATTATTCTTGTCCCATCCTGGGGTACACTCAGGGAGCCAGTTCCTCATAGCAGAAGTCTTGTTACTTCACCAGAAGAACTCTAGCTTCACATGCAGATCAGCTTTAGATAGGATGATCTTCACCCTAAGAGTTAAAGGAGGGTGCCTTTGTGACTCCTCTACAGAAGGGTTTCTCCTCTTAATTGCATCATCCTGTAGACCTCTCCTGCATAAATCTTTTTATCTGTTCTGCTTGAGCTTCAGGCACAGGTTGACTTTCAAACCTCTTTCTTTCCCTTGGAGAGAGAAGCTGATTAAATCCAAGCTGTAAAACTCTTTCTGATTCTAGAAACATAAACTTGGTAATACCCTCCTCTCATTTCCTATAAAAGCTTAGAACCTTGCATTATTACTCTGTGACTCTGTCCTGTACATTGATTATGGCAAAATGTGTTCACAGGCTCATGTGCCTGCATAACCATGTCAAAGCCAGGGAAATGCCAGTGGATGAACCATAGAAACCATACCAATGCCTCTATGCCCAATTGTGTGCCACTGCACACAGTTAGAAGGATTAGAATCCCTTCAGGGTAGAATGGGCAGTGTTTTTTGATGTGATAATCCCTACTACCTGATGAGGCCAGAGTCTCCCTAGTGCCTTCCTCTTGCCTATTTGGATGAATTATATTCAACAGTTCCTGTCCCTGGTTTACAGGAAAGAACATTCCATTTACTTACATTTTAGTCATTCTTGTAAGAAATTGCCATTAAGTTATCCCTAATTGCAGAAAAGACTACTCCTAGCTATTGGTGTTAGACACATTTATTCAAAATCAACGGTTTTGTGTCTAGAATTTGCATGAAATTTCTATTCTGTACCTTACTATGATCATGTTTATTAAGTTTTTAAGTTTCAGATTACATGGAAGAAAATTTATACATTTAGCAACTATACCAGTTTCATAATAGTAACATTAACTAGTTTTTCCTTGTTTTCCAGTTTTTCTTTGAGCAATGAATAATAAGAAAATTGTACTTCAATTTAAAATAGAAAAGCATTATAAAATATTTTGTCCACATAAAACATACATTTTTCCAGAAAATCCTTTTTTTTCTCATATGTTGTTATAAAATAGGCTGTTCAGCTCTCTCTAGCTTGATTTGTAAGAGATTTCAACTGTCAGCCAATAACTTTTTCACTTTTTACAGACTGTTATACTTGTTTTATATAGTGAATACACACAAGTGGATATAATCTATAATCAGCCTACATATTCTTTAGCAACAAATGAAACACTCAGGGGTATGTTAACAACTCTCATATCTTCCTGTTACTTAAGTGGCCCAGAAGAGATAGCAAAGCTTCCGAAAGAGGTTAGCTCACTTCCAAAGAGAAATCTGGCTCACCCATTCACAAATAAAAAAATATATAGATATTTTGAGTAAGCTTTTATGACTGCAATATGTGAGAATATCCTTCCCTTTATTTTCCTCTTGTGAAAATTAGATTTAATGAACATTTATTTTAGAATGGGGGAAAAAAGAAAACTTTTGTTCCCTGAACATGAAAACAAACCAAGGACAATTTTTCCCCTGAAATGTATCTGCCTTTTTGAAACCTCTATCTATGAAAGCAGAGTTGTGATAAGTTCATGTATTTATTCAACGAACGCTGCAGGAGGATTTACTATATAGATATAACAGTGACTAAGACAGACATTGTCCTTGCCTTCACGACAGTGATGTTTTCATGGGGGAATAGACAAAGAAAATGATCAATAAGCAAAACCATTGCAAATTTTGATAAGTGCAATGAAAGAAATTGCTTGATGGGATAAAACCTACTCCAGTTATAGCAATCAAGAAAAGTCTCTTTAGGGAGAGACTATTTTAGCTGAGATAGGAGGAAACAAACAGGGTAACAAGTGATCCAGGGAGGACAGCAAGCCTTGGAGCAGGAAAGAAGTTTAGAATGGCCAAGGGATGGGGGTATAATGTTTTTGGCTCCATGGGAAACACAGTTAGACAGAGAAGGAGTTCCAGAAGCTGTATGCATTCAGATTTATTCTAAGTGCAAGGGGAAGCCATTGACGATTTTTTTTTTAATATAAATTTATTTTTTTAAATTTTATTTTATTTTTAAACTTTACAATATTGTATTAGTTTTGCCAAATATCGAAATGAATCCGCCACAGGTATACCTGTGCTCCCCATCCTGAACCCTCCTCCCTCCTCCCTCCCCATACCCTCCCTCTGGGTCGCCCCAGTGCACCAGCCCCAAGCATCCAGTATCGTGCATCGAACCTGGACTGGCGACTCATTTCATACATGATATTATACATGTTTCACTGCTATTCTCCCAAATCTCCCCACCCTCACCCTCTCCCACAGAGTCCATAAGACTGATCTATACATCAGTGTCTCTTTTGCTGTCTCGTACATTGACGATTTTAAGCAGGATCAATGTAATCTTATTATTCTGCCTACTTTGTGGAAGATGCATTAGGGGAGGCCAAGGATAGAGAGAGAACTTTAAAAACAAAAACTTTTTTTAGAAGACTAGACATCCAGGAATAATGGTGTGAGCCAGGATGGAGCTAGAAAAAACTTTGTGATGCATGTTGGATGGGAGAATTGACAGAAGTTGTTCATGGATTAGAAGCAGGAGGAGAAATAAAGGGAGAAAGCAAAGAGGACTCCTCTGTTTTTGGCTTGAGTGTTTGAGTGGATCTTGCTGCCTTTTACTGAAAAAGGCCAAATTTCATGTCTGCACAAGGAATGCAACAGTTTTCTTTACTTCGGTGATGTTAAGCATTCAAGGTGAGCCATTTAACTTTTATCTCACAATTAGCAATTTTTTTTGCATCATAGATATAGATTTATGCGGTTGCATGACACATTATATGGATAATGTTCATATAAATTGTTTTTAAGAATAAGAGAAAGATTCCTACTCTAAAAAGCTATTTCTTGCATATTTCGAGTGGATGTGACACTAACCTTTATCATGGAAAAATAAGCACAAGAGTTGATGTAAAGCTTTTTTCCAAGTGCCCATTGTGTGATCCATAATTCATCCTGAGAACTAGTACTGTGGGCCTCTCAAATGTATTCATAACAATATACAACCCTAGATTTCTGTTTTATACAGGTCAGTGGAGAATCATCACTGCTGAATCAATGTATCTAACTTCTTGAATGTCTGAATTTAAAAAGAATACATTCCTGCTAAGATTCCTATCAACTTTTACTGATTATGTTTCATAAAAGCAAATTCTCGTATGGTGGGCTTTTAAAAGGACCAATTTTCTGCTTCTCTTGACTATATGAGACACTCAGGAATTAATGAAAAAAGCAATGCCTGTCTGGTTTGTAAGCATCACAGTCTTATTTCTGCATAAATTCTCACAGGTCAACTCAGAAAACAGTTCAGGGTCAAAATCTCATCTAGTCACCTAGATTAAAAACTAATTTCTCTAAAGTATATCCTATATTAAAGCTTTTTCATGCAAATAAATAGTGAGAGCCTTATCCTCTCTTCCTTTATTAGTTGGGCATGTCATGAATTTGAACAGAACATTTTGTTCTATAGTCTAATTACATGCGTTATCAGGAAAAATCTATTCCTTGCATACATATCATTAGAAACAGCTCTGCAAGTGTGGTTCTATCATAGGTCTCGTCACGGCAGTTCATCGTAATATTGACAGTTTAATCTTTTTGTTTCATACAAGATTAAAAGTCACTTGATATCCATTTCTTTATAGCTTGGACAGTGAATCCAATTGGACTCAATGCGTATCTAACTACCGTCTCTATCGTGAAGATGGACTCCATTTTCCCAGATATACCAGATAATTATCTGCTGTTATGGGGAAAATGCTTTGTTGATGAGAAAACCCCACAAAAGCTGATTTTCTAAAAAATATTGTTTACTCGCAACTAAGTGGCTGAACAAGAGGAATCAACAATATCCTTTCCGTTCAGATGAACAGACAAACCAGTATTGTCACCACCTCCTTATCAGTTTGAAGACAAGGTGGTTCTACGTGGTCATTTGGTTTATTGGCTGTTGAAACATAATGGCTACCTTTGAAATGAAATGACTTTTCAAAGCCCTTTATTGGATCTCAGAATCTTGTCAGTAAAAAGAAAGAAACAGATGGAAATTGGACACGAAGAAAAACGACCTTCACTCAAAAACTATTTATTAAAATGATAGTAGAATGCACTTTGTCTGTGAGGTGTAGAGTCACAAATAAGAAATATGGGAAACTGTAGAGCTGTTGAAATTTAAATTATGTGGCACCTTTCCATCAGAAACACAACAGTAATTTAGAGTTCAGCTCTCCTGGCAGATTTATGTTTCAGTAAACAAACAAAAGGACTTTCTTGACTGCAGTGCCAACTGCAGCAAAACATCCACACGGATTGGAAAGAATGTTGGGAAATTGATGTGGTTCATTTCTCTTGTTCAATATATTTACATATTTCATCCATACTTATGTTTATACAGAGGAGCAGGTTAATATGAATGAGAGTCAGCATATCCCATCAGAATATTCTGAAACACCACCTGTTGGAATAACTGGAAAATGGAGCCTTGGAAAGGAGGAAGCACTTTTCAACTTCTTGTGGTCCTGCAAAATTTCTAGTTTAATTTCTGAACCATGCCATGAATGTTATTTCACAACTGAGATGATTTTCCAACAAAGTGCCTGGAACTATGGAAATGAGGATATGCTTGGTTACTCAATAAAAATGAATAGAGTGGGTCTGAATAGAAAAGAGAGTTTTGAACAGTGGTCTTGAATCTTTGGCAGAGTGTCTTCTGTGCTTTGAAAGGAGCAGCAGAGTGGGCATCATCACTTATTTGTTCTCACCAACACCACAGCAGTCACTTTGGAAAACATGAGATGCTGGGAAGCTTTTCTTGGAATCCCAGGCCTTTTTACCCCAAGGCATGGGGACTATCGGGTCAGGCTATGGAAAGGTTTGTCAGCCAGTTCTCCTTGCCCAGGTAACCCTGAAGAATTGATGGTAGGAGGTGATCACACTAGCCCTTGTCAGTTCAGAGGATCAAATTCAGCTACTGTGTGTCACTGCTTACCTTGGAGGTGATTTTTTAGGATTTTCTTTTATGTCCTATCTTGTTACTGACACTTCTAGTATGTATGGCTAAGCAGTCGAACCTAGAAGGTCTCTAAAATGTTCTTAAGGTTGTTCACGTTCGGTCGCTGCGGCTTTGCACTGCTCTAACCAAAGTGAGGTCGAATGAGTTCACTCTAATGGAGGCACTTCAGGAAAGGGTCTGTGAGTTGTGTCAGGCTGTTATTGTTATATGCACTGTTCTTAAAGTCTAACTTGTTGGAAGCCTTTTTTTTTTTTTTTAATTCCAAAGACTTGCCGTGGGAAAAAATGTGTTTTAATTAATCAATAGCCACTTTCATCTTATCTCTTCTATTCTGATGTTAGTCAGCAGCTGCAACAGGGTATTTAGAAAAACTAAAATTCCTCTGTCATATATACTCCTCAGATTGAAAGCATAAAGTAAATGAGTTGGGATTGAGTAATCATCAGGACAGTAAGAGTACTTTTCAGGAAAGAATATTTCTTGACCTTTTCTAAATAGCAAATATCTTCTCAACCTTAGAGGAGAGGTATAATTTATTTTTTAAAGTGTAAAAATATCTGAGGGTGTCAAACATCAAACACACAAGCAGAGCGAACATGAGAAGAGATTAAGATTTCAATTTGAATTGTCCCTTCAGGGTTGCAGGCTTCATTTCCTTATGAGTTATAAAAATTGCACTCAATTTAAACATGACAACTACCTGTGAGATAACAAAGAGGTATATTTGTAATGTAATGTCTGTGTAATGATTGATAAATGATACCTAGTTTTACATGAGCAGTTGTTACTTTGGGATTTTTGAACTTAATGTATCAGGCAAATTGTTCTTTATATGAATATATATATTTATGTAACTATAAATAATATAAACATTAATTTTGGATAAACATACATTTGTGTATAAATAAATAACTATATATTTTATATATAAATATGCACTTATATTTCTTTACACACATACTTAATGAAAGCCTATTGATGGGTTTTTCCTTTCCTTTTCACTGGTGATATTCATTGGTAAATATTGTTAAATGGCAACTTTTTAACTGTGAATAATATGTATGACCAATTCCTCTCTCCATAAATCTAATTAAACAGGAAAGTGAGTCAAAGATATGCTCCCAGCTTCTCGTTCATCTTTATAGACATTTGTTAATGATGAACTGAGCAATCAAGTATCTGTATAAACTGATATAACTTTTCGTACTATGAGCCTAATTATAGCTCTGGCTAAACATAAGCTACATAGATAGCTAATATACTTTTAACCTGAAATTTAGTCTTAGTAGAGCTTATAATTACAGAATTTTTCTGGAGGGGAAGGGTGAGTATGTGGTATGTAAATTATTGCAAATATTTTTCTGTTCAGTAACAACATAGAGAGAACTATTACTTTTGTAATCCATCCCACTTGAGCCCAGGAAACCCTCCTGTCATCTCTCAGTTGCTGGGGAGGCCTGGGAATATTTCCACAACCCTAGCACAAAATAAGGACATATTTTGCAGATTCAAAGCCAACTAGATAATGAAAAAAAAAAACCCTGCTACTCATAAGGCTTACTTTCTAGTGAGAGAGATTATCTGGCATATTATATGAATTAATATATGAAATTATATAAAATTATATGGCATATAATCATTCATAATAGTTTCCTATGATCCATTATTTGTGTTATCAGTTGTATTATTTCCTTTTTCAGTTCTGATTTTATGTATTTCAGTCTTCTCTCCTTTTTCTTAGTCTAGCTAAAGGTTTGTCAATTCTTTTTATTATTTCAAAAAATCAGCTCTTAGTCTCACTGGTATTTAAGCTATCTTTTCCGTCTACTTTATTTATTTATGCTCTGATTTTTGTTATTTCCTTCCTTCTACTGACTTTGGGGTTAGTATCTTTGAGGTGTAAAAATTGAGCTATCTATTTGAAATATTTCTTTTTTCTTAGTGTGGATATTTATTACTATAAATGATTTTCTTAGAACTCCTTTTGCTTCATCCCATACATTTTGGTATGATATATTTCCATTTTTATCTGTCTCAAATTATTTTTAAAATTTTATTTTTGATTTTATTTTTTGACCCTTTGGTTGCTCAGGGGCATTTTGTTTAATCTCCACATAGTTTTGAATTTTCCAGCTTTTTTCTTGCAGTTGATTTCTAGTTTCTTTTCAAGTCTGTGTGAGCTCTTAAAATTGGCATTGAGGCTCTTGTAGGAAGTATGTAGTCGGATCTTATTTTTTTAATCTACTCTGTCTTTAATTAGAGAAACTAATTCATTTACATTTAAAGTAACTATTAATAAATATGGACTTTCTGTTGCCATTTTAAAATGGTTTTCTGGCTATTTTATTGTTCCTTTATTTCTTTCTTCCTCTCTTGCTCACTCCATTTTTGAGTTGATATTTACTGTAATGGGATATTTTGGTTTTTTTTTTTCATTTATCTTTTGTGTATCTACAGTAGATTTTTGCTTTGTGGTTACTGTGAAGCTGACATAAAACTTCTTATAGTTATAACAGTATATTTTCATCTAATAGCAGCTTAACTTTGAAGGCATAAAAATGCTCGACATTTTTATACTCCCCCCATGAACTTTTTTATAGTTTTGATGTCACAATTCACATCTTTTTGCCCTATCTATCCAGTAATAAATTATTATAATTATAGTTTTGTTTAGCACTTCCCCTCCATTCTGGATTTTACTATATATTTACCTTTTACCAGTGAGTCTCTGGAGAAGGCAATGGCATCCCACTCCAGTACTCTTGCCTGGAAAATCCCATGGACAGAGGAACCTGGAAGGCTGCAGTCCATGGGGTCGCTGAGGGTTGGACATGACTGAGCAACTTCACTTTCACTTTTCACTTTCATGCATTGGAGAAAGAAATGGCAACCCACTCCAGTGTTTTTGCCTGGAAAATCCCAGGGACGGGGAGCCTGGTGGGCTGCTATCTATGGGGTCACACAGAGTCGGACATGACTAAAGTGACTTAGCAGCAGCAGTGAGTCTCAGTAGGGGGCGGGGCTACTCCAAAACTCTTGCATACATCTTATTTTCCTGGATCATTTGGCCACCTCTAGCTTCACTGGGGAGAAGGCAATGGCACCCCACTCCAGTACTCTTGCCTGGAAAATCTCATGGATGGAGGAGCCTGGTGGGCTGCAGTCCATGGGGTCACGAAGAGTCAGACACGACTGAGCGACTTCACTTTCACTTTTCACTTTCATGCATTGGAGAAGGAAATGGCAACCCACTCCAGTGTTCTTGCCTGGAGAATCCCAGGGATGAGGGAGCCTGGGGGGCTGCCGTCTATGGGGTCACACAGAGTCAGACATGATCGAAGCGACTTAGCAGCAGTAGCAGCTTCACTGGAGTTTGAGGAAGTAAGTTAACTCTATCTGGGAACACAATATTGTCCCTGCACAAAATCAGCAAGTAGTTAATAAGGACAAAGGGAAAAACGGATGTTCAACAGGCGATGAACAATATCTGCCATACTATAAAAGTACTACTATCATTCAAATGGTTCAATCTGGAAGTAATCCGTGTAGTTTATGCTCATGGACATATTTTTGTAATTCTTTACTTTTCCTTCTTTATTGTAATCAAAGCCAAAGAGAGAGTTGGCATTTCATATAGATTGTACATGGTTGCTGTCATCTTTTTCATGGTCTCTTTCCCTTATAAAACTGATGCACCTGTTGCTTAGCAGAACTTCCCCAGCACATTGTATTGGAGGGTGGCTTTGTCAGCCTACTTCCTGGTAGGGTTTTATTGAGATTTCTGTCTTCCAAAGATGGATGTGAATTGTCAGTAAGCATCTGTACTCTAATTTCTCTGGAACTTTTTGATCATTTCTAGATATCTTAGAGGGTATAACAGATGTCTAAAATAGAAAAAGGCAAAGTTAACTGAATTACTGAACAACTGAACTTGTTCTCACTGCATGTATTATCCACTAAGAGACCAGAGTGACCGTTGAAAATGTATCCCTGATCATGACATTACCAAATGTCATGATAGTTTTTTGCATCCTTTCCCCCCTGGTAGGAAATAATACTTGGCATGACATTTAATAACCTCTGTAATTTGACCTCTTCCTATTTCACCACCAACTAGTCCTCAGCCTTGCCCTTTTAGCCTCAAATAGCATGACATTTCCTGCCTGTCCTTGTATCTGTCAGGCTGTTTCCCATTATTCTGCCTTTGTTTTTGCTATGACCTCTTTCAGGAGTTCCCCTCCCCCCACATCCTCACCTACCTACCTCTTGCTGTCTCTTTAAGTCATTGATTCTCAATTCAGTGATCTCTCCCACTCCCAGTTAGGAACATTTGGAACCAGAATCCAACAACACATTAAAAAGATCATACATCATGACCAAGTGGGCTTTTTCCCAGGGATGCAAGGATTCTTCAATATCCACAAATCAATCAATGTAATACACCACATTAACAAATTGAAAAATAAAAACCATATGATTATCTCAATAGATGCAGAGAAAGCCTTTGACAAAATTCCACATCCATTTATGATAAAAACTCTCCAGAAAGCAGGAATAGAAGGAACATACCTCAACATAATAAAAGCTATATATGACAAACCCACAGCAAACATTATCCTCAATGGTGAAAAATTGAAAGCATTTCCTCTAAAGTCAGGAACAAGACAAGGGTGCCCACTTTCACCATTACTATTCAACATAGTTTTGGAAGTTTTGACCACAGCAATCAGAGCAGAAAAAGAAATAAAAGGAATCCAAATTGGAAAAGAAGAAGTAAAACTCGCACTGTTTGCAGATGACATGATCCTCTACGTAGAAAACCCTAAAGACTCCACCAGAAAATTACTAGAACTAATCAGTGATTATAATGTAATCAAATGTAAGTTGCAGGATATAAAATCAACACACAGAAATCCCTTGCATTCCTATACACTAATAATGAGAAAACAGAGAAATTAAGGAAACAATTCCATTCACCATTGCAACGGAAAGAATAAAATACTTAGGAATATATCTACCTAAAGAAACTAAAGACCTGTATATAGAAAACTATAAAACACTGGTGAAAGAAATCAAAGAGGACTCTAATAGATGGAGAAATATACCATGTTCATGGATTGGAAGAATCAATATAGTGAAAATGAGTATACTACCCAAAGCAATTTATAGATTCAATGCAATCCCTATCAAGCTACCAACAGTATTCTTCACAGAGCTAGAACAAATAATTTCACAATTTGTATGGAAATACAAAAAACCTTGAATAGCCAAAGCGATCTTGAGAAAGAAGAATGGAACTGGAGGTATCAACCTACCTGACTTCAGGCTCTACTACAAAGCCACAGTTATCAAGACAGTATGGTACTGGCACAAAGACAGAAATATAAATCAGTGGAACAAAATAGAAAGCCCAGAGATAAATCCACACACATATGGACACCTTATCTTTGACAAAGGAGGCAAGAATATACAAGGGATTAAAGACAATCTCTTTAACGAGTGGTGCTGGGAAATCTGGTCAACCACGTGTAAAAGAATGAAACTAGACCACTTTCTAACACCATACACAAAAATAAACTCAAGATGGATTAAATATCTAAACCTAAGACCAGAAACTATAAAACTCCTAGAGGAGAACATAGGCAAAACACTCTCCGACATACATCACAGCAGGATCCTCTATAACCCACCTCCCAGAATATTGGAAATAAAAGCAAAAATAAACAAATGGGACCTGATTAACCTTAAAAGCTTCTGCACATCAAAGGAAACTATTAGCAAGGTGAAAAGGCAGCCTTCAGAATGGGAGAAAATAATAGCAAATGAAGCAACTGACAAACAACTAATCTCAAAAATATACAAGCAACTCCTACAGCTCAACTCCAGAAAAATAAATGACCCAATCAAAAAATGGGCCAAAGAACTAAATAGACATTTCTCCAAAGAAGACATACAGATGGCTAACAAACACATGAAAAGATGCTCAACATCACTCATTATCAGAGAAATGCAAATCAAAAGCACTATGAGGTACCATTTCACGCCAGTCAGAATGGCTGCAATCCAAAAGTCTACAAGCAGTAAATGCTGGAGAGGATGTGGAGAAAAGGGAACCCTCTTACACTGTTGGTGGGAATGCAAACTAGTACAGCCACTATGAAGAACAGTGTGGAGATTCCTTAAAAAACTGGAAATAGAACTGCCTTATGATCCAGCAATCCCACTGCTAGGCATACACACTGAGGAAACCAGAAGGGAAAGAGACATGTGTTCCCCAATGTTTATCACAGCACTGTTTATAATAGCCAGGACATGGAAGCAACCTAGATGTCCATCAGCAGATGAATGGATAAGAAAGCTATGGTACATATACACAATGGAGTATTACTCCAGCCATTAAAAAGAATACATTTGAATCAGTTCTAATGAGGTGGATGAAACTGGAGCCTATTATACAGAGTGAAGTAAGCCAGAAAGAAAAACACCAATACAGTATACTAACGCATATATATGGAATTTAGAAAGATGATAACAATAACCCTGTGTACGAGACAGCAAAAGAGACACTGATGTATAGAACAGTCTTATGGACACTGTTGGAGAGGGAGAGGGTGGGAAGATTTGGGAGAATGGCATTGAAACACATATAATATCATGTATGAAATGAGTTGCCAGTCCAGGTTCAATGCACGATACTGGATGCTTGGGGCTGGTGCACTGGGACGATCCAGAGGGATGGTATGAGGAGGGAGGAGGGAGGAGGGTTCAGGATGGGGAACACATGTATACCTCTGGCGTATCCATTTCGATATTTGGCAAAACTAATACAATATTGTGAAGTTTAAAAATAAAAAAAAAAAAAAAAAAAAAAGACATTTACAGTCATCCCAGCTGACAAGAAGATGCTTCTGTATCCAATGTGTAGAGGTCAGGGATGTTGGTAAACATCCTGTAATTCACAGAATAGCTCCCTACAACAAAGAATCATCTAGCCCCAAATGTGAGCCATGCCACGGGTTGAGACATGCTTCTTTACGTATTCATTCCTCCAGAAAAAGAAACTGTTTCTGAAGTTTCCAAGATTGTCTTAGGTAACTCTCTTCATGTTGCTGTAAAACTATTGAGATTTCTTGAGAACCTTATGGGCTTTCTAAGTGGTACAGTGGTAAAGAACCCACTTGCCAATGCAGGAGACATAAGACACTTGGCTTCAATCTCTCAGTCAGGAAGATCCCCTGGAAGAGGGCATGGCAAAACACTCCAGTATTCTCCTCTGGAAATTCCATGGGCAGAGGAGCCTGGTGGGCTACAGTCTGTGGGGTCTGTCGGACATGACTGTGCATGCATGCACACATGAGAACCTTATACTTTGGAGATAAAGAGCTTATTAGAGTCAGAATCTTTTATTTTGAATTCAGTTTTACATTTCTGTCCACTAGAAAGTTATTGAGCCTCTATTTCCTTATCTTTAAATTTTGTATCAAAGTCATGTAACTGTGGTGTGATTGAATGAGATAATGCGTTTAAAGTGCTTCATACAGTGCTGGTAACTCAGTATGGAGTAACTGCTGTGGCTGCTGTTATTGTTGCTATTGTGCTTATCATTTTTTATTACTCTACTTCTAAAATCTAAATTTATTATTCTAAAATCTAAATTTATTACTCTACTTCTAAAATGTGAAGAAAGCTGAGCACTGAAGAATTGATGCTTTTGAACTGTGGTGTTGGAGAAGACTCTTGAGAGTCCCTTGGACTGCAAGGAGATCCAAGCAGTCCATCCTAAAGGAGACCAGTCCTGGGTGTTCATTGGAAGGACTGATGCTGAGGCTGAAACTCCAATACTTTGGCCACCTGATGTGAAGAGTTGACTCATTGGAAAAGACCCTGATGCTGGGAGGATCGGGGGCAGGAGGAGAAGGGGATGACAGAGGATGAGATGGCTGGATGGCATCACCGACTCGATGCACATGAGTTTGGTGAACTCTGGGAGTTGGTGATGGACAGGGAGGCCTGGCGTGCTGCGATTCACGGGGTCGCAAGGAGTCGGACACGACTGAGCGACTGAACTGAACTGAATTGAACTTGTAAAATCAGATGTGGATTTACCAAGAAACCAATGAAACTTCAACTTCAGAGCCCCTCATTTTGCTTGGGGCCCTTCCAGTGACCCACACCTTTCTGTGTTCAAGGTTTTACATTATTGTCTTGAAGCCCCTTCCTACCTTCCTGCTTCCTTTCTGCATTGAATGAGCTTCAGGCTCTACAGAGTTTAGCCTTGCGTCTCTGGTCAGGACCTAGGAGAAAACCTTGATATTGGGACGTAATAAATATTCATCTGTCAACAAGTTGCCTATCAGCCTGGAGAGAAATGTGCTTACCCTTTATTGCCTGTTTTTTAAAAACCCATCAGGCTTAAACTCTCATTGCTGCCCTTCTTCCTTGCTGTTGGGATTCTTTAGAAGGCATTTCACCCTATCATTCAGGAAACAATGGCATCCTTCTCCTTTTGTTCTCTCTTTCCAGTAGAGGATTCACCATTGTCAAAAGAACAATGAGGAAAAAATAAGTATGTGTTATCACTGATTATTTAGTGAAGAGAATTCTGATATAACTGCAGAAGCAAAGGTCTGTTTCCATGGGGACTGTCTGGGTCTGGGAAATGTTTGTTAGCACAAACTTCAAGTTATTACAGCATTCACTATACAGTTATCTGACTTGTATAGCTTCTCAATCTCAGCTGGCTCCAACATCCCACCCTACATTTTCAGAAATAAATACTTGTGTATGTGTCTGTGATGGGCTTCCAGCCTTCCAGTGTCAAGATTGACATGCCAGGAAAAAAAGAGCTGCACAGGTCAATAAGGAAAAAACTTGGTGGTTGAATAATTCCGAAGTTTAAACTCGCATTGAAAATGACACAGGCGTTAGAATTCTGACCACAGGGAAGTCCAGTGACAAACATGTAATAAAAATGGAAAGATAATAATAGAAAAAGAATTTCAGGAAAATTAAACTCTTGAGGTAGCAAGATTGAAATAATAATGCAAATATCCAACTTTTCTCACTGATTGTTCAAGTAGGATAGCTTATAGCTTTTCTTAAAAAAAAAATTGGTATCTAATCATTATCTCATATAATCCATCCTTTAAAGTAGAAATCACACAGGTCTTCACTGAGAAACCATAGGCAAAATTTTCTTGACTGATTTCCATCAGTAACTGCCATTTTCATCAGTTCTTATTCTGATTAAGATGGAGGCTGGGGAGGGAACAGCCACATTTAATCCTTTTGATCTAAGGAAAAGTAAAAGATGAAACCAAAAAAGGAATGTTTCATCATGGTAGAAGTTCTCATTTGCTTGTCTGGGAGCCTCAATTTCCTTACTGTAAAATGAGGTTAGTAGTATTTACCCATGAGCTTGTTGGAGAATGTAAATGAGCCGAGGTGTGGGAGAGATCTGTATGATGGCACTTTCTCCTCAGAGACTCTTTCATGGACCTGTTTCTTTAATTAACCATAAGGACATGCCAGTGGCTTCAACATTGATGGCTTCAGCCCAGACCCCTTTACTAAGCTCTCAGTTCATATGTTCTGTGCTCCAAGAACATCTCCATTTGTCCTTTTTCAAGGCACCTTAAAGGCACACAGACGCACCAAAATCGTCTTGCCCCCAACATCTGGTGCTTTTCCTGTATTCTCCAGATCATGAATTTCACATCACCATTTATATGAACAAACCAGAAACCTAAATGTCGCTTTTCCAATCTTCAGTGACTTTATTCTTTTCAGTATAGAGTTAAAGCATTCTGAATGTAGTCCTAGGTTTCCTTACGTCTATGAAGACAGGAATATAAAAGAAAAGCAGAGTTTTTTTTTAATATAGTGTAGTATAGTAATTTTTTTATATAATATAGTATAGGTTCTTTAATAAAGTACTTTGTGTCTGAACCAGTTTAGCACCTGGAAGTAAATAAATACAATTCCTTGATCTGCTAACTTGCAGGGATGGAACCAGTACATAGGCAAAGAGTGCTATAAAAAGGAGATTCTTACTGTGAATTAGACATGATTTCATTTCTTTTAGATTACCGAGAAAGGCAAAGGAAAACCAATAGACTTTAAAAGAAGAAAAAAGCAAGAAAGAAAGTAGAATTGAAATTTATTTTCTTGCCTCCAAGCACATATCACATTTATCAAAGGAAATAATATGCCTCTTAAAAATGTTTGTGATTGCCTTTTAATTTCTATTCAGTAACATCACCCAAGTAGCACTATGTAGCCTGTTGGAGAATATGAAATTAGCCTGAGAGAATGTTCAATTATGTTTGCAACTTGCTTTTATTTCTCATATGAGTACATTTCAATATTCACAACTGCTACTGATCTCTAATTTAAGATTTAAGATTTCTGTTGGAATTCTAATCATTAACTTTTTATAAAGTACTATATAGAGTCACATAATTTAGGACTCAGTAGGATATTTGGGATTGTCTAGTTTGTCACCCTCATTTCCAAGAAAAAAGAAAAGGAAAAAAGTGGGATACAGTGGGGTTAAGACTTGTCCAAAGTTATCTATAGCATTTCAGAACTCACTCTGGAACCTAGACTTTGTGACTTTACCGAGTTCCCTCCCTCTGGCATTGGTATTCTCTACCTATTCTGTTTTAAACTTTTATTTATTTATTTTTTTAACAAAGAGTTCTCTCACAAAAGTTCATTGAGAAATTTGTTTTGTTAAATTCTCTTTACATGCTTCAGGGCACTCTTATGGTAACAAAAATAGAATGAAACCAATATAAAACCAAGTAAAATAAATGTTGTATATTGATCAGTTCATTTCCATGTTACTCCCCCTCCATTTTCCCCTAATGCCCTCTGCATCTACCATTCTGAATCTTCTTTTGACCTTGATTTTAACAGTTGCTGCAAACTTATCAGTAACGGCCCTTTGAATTCATTACCAAAATAATCTAAACCTATTATTAAAACATTTATATCTTCACTTGTCTACACTTAAGCATTAAACTTTCATTGAAAATTGAAATCAATAGAATAACTGTATTTTAAACCTCTTGGTAACTGGCTTCTTAACCATCTTTTTAAGGAATTTGAATTAATTATTAAAATAAGAGATTATTTGCCTTGAGATTAACTGCTTGGTTTTTAAAGCCAATTTGTATGGGTAGGCAGCCTGCTGTTCCCTGCATATTAAAATTCAGAGTACACAAAGTAAATCTCAGCTTTGTTTAGCTTCTATACAGATCTCACACAATATTACCGTGCCCTTGAATCCAGTATACTCATGTGAAATCCATATGTGAGGTGTATTTCTCTACATTTATCACCCAGCAACACAAGATCTCACAGACTAGTAATGCTGTCTCCATCAGGAAGTACCATCTATCAGTGACATATGTAATAAGTGAAAGTTGCTCAATAGTGTCCAACTCTTTTCAACCCCAAGGAACTCTCTAGGGCAGAGTACTAGACTGGGTAGCCTTTCCCTTCTCCAGGGGATCTTCCCAACCCAGGGATTGAACCTAGGTCTCCCTCATTGAAGGTGGATTCTTTACCAGCTGAGCCACAAGGGCAGCCCAAGGATACTGGAATGGGTAGCCTATCCCTTCTCCAGGAGCTCTTCCTGACTCAGGAATTGAACTGGGGTCTCCTGCATTGCAGGCGGATTCCTTACCAACTGAGCTATCAGGGAAGCCCCGATAAATATAATAAGAACATATGCAATTTTTTAAAGTTAAAAAGCATTTTTACCCACCCCCACCCCACATATAAGCAAAACCAGGCAAGCATATACCAAAGCAAGCTTGGGAGTATTTGTTCAACATCATTGTGATGTTTATAACTTGACTGAAGTTTCTCTAAGTATCCTACAAATTAGAGGTCTTCATTTGCAAAGAGCTCTTGGGCCCTGGCCACTCTAGTTGGTTCAAAAGTAAACATTTGTGCTAATCAGAGCTTCTGAGGATCAATACTTTTTATCTGAACTGTTGGGAAAGGAGATTCCTGCTTCAATAAAAATATTCTGCTGTACTATGCTTAGTCGCTCAGTCATGTCCCACTCTTTGAGATCCCATGGATTGTAGCCCACCACGCCCCTCTGTCCATGGGGATTCTCCAGGCAAGAATACTGAAGTGGGTTGCCATGCCCTTCTCCAAGGAATCTTCCCAACCCAGGGGTTGAACCCAGGTCTCCCACATTGCAGGTGGATTCTTTACCAGCTAAGCTACCAGGGAAGCCCTGATAAAAATAGTTTTCCTTTAATATGAAAACACAGTTTGTATTACTCTTAGTTTATAATTATACAAGTCCCACAAAGAACTTTGAAGGAAATAGCCAATTCTATCGGGTGTGGAAATAATAAAATATTATGCTGATTAATATATCTTTCAGTGCTAACAGTCATTAGTTCTAGAACTCTCTCCTTACTTTTGCTTCTTTATGGAAATCACATCTATAATTGGCTTGGCCTTTCTATTGCAAAATATAGAGCTGCTGCTGCTGCTAAGTTGCATCAGTCATGTCCAACTCTGTGCGACCCCATAGACGGAAGCCAAATATAGAGCAGACAATCTTAAATACAGAACATCTTACCTTGCTTATTGACCAACTCAGTTATTTCCTAAATTTCTCCTCCCTTTTGTGGTATGAAAGAATAAGGCTAGTGTTTGGCTCTGTGGTTTATTTTTTGAGTCTCTCATACCTAAATTTCTTTTGTCCAAGGTCTCTTAACCCATATAGTCAAAACCTGTCAGTTCAGTCGCTCAGTCGTGTCTGACTCTTTGCAACCCCAAGGACTGCAGCATGCCAGGCTTCCCTGTACATCACCAACTCCAAGAGCTTACTCAAACTCATGTCCATCAAGTCAGTGATGCCATCCAATCATCTCATCCTCTGTTGTCCCCTTCTCCCCCCACCTTCAATCTTTCCCAGCATCAGGGTCCTATCAAAAGAGTCAGTTCTTTGCATCAGGTGGCCAAAGTATTGGAGTTTTAGCTTCAGCATCAGTCCTTCCAATGAATATTCAGGACCAGTTTCCTCTAGGATTGACTGGTTGGATCTCCTTGCAGTCCAAGGGACTCTTAAGAGTCTTCTCCAACACCACAGTTTGAAAGCATCAGTTATTCGGCACTCAGCTTTCTTTATAGTCCAACTCTCACATCCATACATGACTATTGGAAAAACCATAGCTTTGACTAGATGGACCTTTGTCAGCAAAGTAATGTCTCTGCTTTTTAATATGCTGTCTAGGTTGGTCATAGCTTTTCTTCCAAGGAGCAAGCATCTTTTAATTTCATGGCTGCCGTCACCGTCTGCAATGATTTTGGAGTCCCAAAAAATAAAGTCACTGTTTCCATTGTTTCCCTATCTATTTGCCATGAAGTGATGGGACCGGATCACTTCTGAAATGCCAATACTTTGGCCACCTGATGTGAAGAACTGACTCATTTGAAAAGACCCTGATGCTGGGAAAGATTGAGGGCGGGAGGAGAAGGGGACTACAGAGAATGAGATGGTTGGATGGCATCACCGATCTGATGGACATAAGTATGAGTAAGCTCTAGGAGTTGGTGATGTACAGGTAAGCCTGGCATGCTGCAGTCCAGTGGGGTCACAAAGAGTCAGACACGACTGAGTGACTGAACTGAACTAATGGGACCAGATGCCATGATCTTAGTTTTCTGGATGTTGAGTTTTAAGCCAACTTTTTCACTCTCCTCTTTCACTTTCATCAAGAGGCTTTTTAGTTCTTCTTCGCTTTATGCCATAAGGGTGGTGTGATCTGCACATCTAAGGTTATTGATATTTCTCCCCGCAATCTTGATTCCACCCTGTGCTTCATCAAGCCCGGCATTTTGCATGATGTACTCTGCATATAAGTTAAATAAGCAGGATGACAATATACAGCCTTGACATACTCCTTTCCCAATTTAGAACCAGTCTGTTGTTCCATGTCCAGTTCTAATCGTTGCTTCTTGACCTGTATACAGATTTCTCAGGAGGCAGGTCAGGTGGTCTGGTATTTCCCATCTCTTGAAGTATTTTCCACAGTTTATTGTGATCCACACAGTCAAAGGCTTTGGCATTGTCAATAAAGCAGAAGTAGATGTTTTTCTGGAACTCTCTTGCTTTTTCGATGATCCAACGGATTTTGGCAATTTGATCTCTGGTAACAAAAAGTAATTATGTAAGGGGAAGTTTAGATAATATTATGATGCTGATCATTGGCATTTTAGAAACTCAGATAGTCATGTGTTCCAAGTGAATTCACACTCATGACTGAATAGCATTGAAAAAACTGTATTTGTATTTCAGTATTTATAACATCCTTGAACCATTTTGTTTGAGTTTATTTTTTTCCACCTGGTATCCTCTCTTCCCTATTCCTGATATACTAACACCTGAGATTCCAAGAGGACTCACTTTTCCCTACTTTTCTTACTTTTTATTATTTTTTATTTTTAAAATTGCAATAATGATGGTGTACAATGCTATATGTTAAGGTGTAGAACATAGTTATTCATGATTTTTAAAGCTATATTCCATTTATAGTTAGTATAAAATACTGGCTGTATTCCTTGTGTTGTACAATATATCATTGTAACTAATTTATTTTAAGCATACTAACTTGCATTTCTTAACCCCATGCCTATGTTGCTCCTTCCCCTCCCCCAGGATTGGTAACCCCTAATTTGTTCTCTGTGTCTGTAAGTCTGTTTCTGTTTTGTTGTATTCACTAGTTTGTTGTATTTTTTAGCTTCCACATATAAGTGGTATGACACATATCACTTCATTCTTTTCTGTCTGATTTATTTTCCTTAGGATAATGCCCTCCAAATCCATCCTGTTGTTGCAAGTGGCAAAATTTGATTCTTTTTTTTTAATGCCTTTTTACCTTCATGTGGACATATAGATGTGGGTATGCATTTATATGTGTTGTATGAATACATGTATACATTAATGGATATGCATAATCATACAAACCCATGTGTAGTTCATAATACTTTTATATTATTCATAATATTTTATATTATTTTATGTTGCTATATGTTTCTGACTTAGGTGGGAGAGGGATTTTTTAGTACCTTTCCTGGCTCAGTCATAGAACATTCTTCTAATTAGTTCAATAAACTCACTGAATATTTATATAATTGCAGAGCTGATATTCAGCCAGTATTTACCAGTACAGTCATACCATTTCTATAGCCAGCACTAATTTTATGGTTGTTCATTCTGCTTGACCAGTGTGCATGCCATACTCACAGGTGGAATTAGCAGCATGACTATATTCTTATACCGCCCATCAAAACCATGTCTCCAGACTCCAGATGAGTCTCTCTGTGACCCAGAATCTAATCCCACGTGTTCAGAGAACATTCCTGCTTCCCCCAGACATGGCTCACAATAATCAAAGCTGAAAGGAGCATGTTCTTTTCCTGGAAAGGAAAGGTGAAGAGTAGAACTCTTGTCTCCGTATACCCGCAGCAGACTGAATGCAGGATAAGTTTTTAAACAGAGTTGCGTGTTTAAGGTCTCTTATCCTCAATTCGGTCCCAAACAGAGAGCCAGACCCTTGGTCTCTTTTTGCCTTTGAATTTTTATAGGATTGAAAACAAAATTTTGGAATTTCTGCTCCTATTACCTTGTGTTAATATCTGAATTCACTGTATTCATATATGAGGGTCAAGGAACAAGGAGCAGTGTGTCTCTTGGCAGAGAAGTAGAAGGATGCCTCACCTTCAGGGATACACATTGGAATGGGGCAGGTTGATGACAGTAGACCTTGCCTGTATCTTCCATCAAGTTAAGTCTATCAGAATTCAAGTCACACACAGTAGTTTCCCTCAGCTGAAAGAATAAAGGTTTGAGTACCTTAATCTGATTTACAAGCATATATTTTTAATTTAAAATGTGTAATTTTTAAATAGTGAGGACATAAGTAAATAGGGAAAATAGAAAATGGGTATTCCTTACCCACCTGAAAATTGGAATCAAAGAGTCACACCTTTGATGCCCTTGTAGAACAGGCTCATGGAAAGCAGGAGTGAAATTATCTGCAATGAGAGCATCTTCCTTGGACCGAGGACTTGTTCATGAACAATCCTGATGGGACCATGTGTGGGAAGAGTTACCTAGTATTCCATGTGTGAACAGGCTGGGTAAACTGTGTCATGGCTCTGTGGGATGCTGAGGTCAAGGTTGGCTAGTTCAAGGTGATGTACAGTTTTTCAAGGACATGCACAGCTGTCCACATCCTAGGACTGAATCCTTTTTGTTGTGTTTGCAGATGCTTCTTCCAGGAATCTAACTTATTTGAGAAATTTTGCACCATATGAATAATGCCCCAAGGCTTTCAAAGAGAAAAACATGTGCACCTCGATGCAAAGATATATGGATTTCAGTGCAAAACATTCCAGTGGGGAGATTTTAAAAATTAATTTGTATTTGAGGCAGCACAATATGGAGTATTTGAGGCATTTAAGAATTTTAAATATGAGGGAGTGTGCTGAATGAGGAAGCTCTTCATTTGAAATAGTATATCAGAGTTTAGAACAGGTGGGGAAACTCAACTTTCTTTTTTTAATGAAGAAAATGTTGCAAAATTGAGTTTTGCTTTGCCCACATAGGAGCACTAAGAAACCAAAGCAGCAGCCTTCAACTCCGCTAAAGAGCTCTGAATATGCAATATTGCAGTCACTTCTGCACATTCAATGCAAGCCACCATGTGTGTTTGTAAACAACTAAAAGACCCAACTAATCTTGAACAATACACAAATGAGCCATCTTTGAGAATGCCAGTCGCCTGCTAATAACTTTCTAAAATTGCTCTCCAGCACTAATTGAAATCATAAATCCTTATCACATTCAAAGCCCAACCACTGTATACCATTAGCTCACCACGGTTCTTAATCTTCTTCTTCTGGGGCACTTTCTTGCTGTATCCTTCCTCTTGGAGCAGCCACATTTATTATTACAGTTCAAACACCTGGCAGCATCCCTGCTGGAGAGCTATATAACATCTTTCTAAGCAAGTCACTATGAGGGCATGCTTAATAGGAACATCTACCCCAATCCCATTGGAACAAGGTCAAAAAATGTCAGAGAAATGTATTTTTGCTCATTTCATCCTAGATGCCTGTAGATAACACAGATCGAAAGAATATTTAAATTCTGTTTTGTTAAGACAGGCTACTTCTGTTATATAGTGGAGCAGGTAGGAGGTTATGGTTGCCTCTAGACAATTTGCCAGACAAGAAAAATGGCTTTGCAGACCATCTGACAGCTTTATTCTTGTGGCTCTGGCAGAAAAATAGGCAAAAAAGATTGCAGAGGCGGCTGAGTGGAATACAACACAACAGTTCAGAAAAATATTAACTGGTTGTAAAATGAGTGGGAGGATGTAGTAAAGGAACTGGCATTTCAGTTATATAAAACCACTTATTATAACATTTTTATAGCCAAATTATACTCCTTTTCTGTGCAGTATCTTTGGGTCTGTTGCCCGGAATAGATGGGAAAGAATCTTTCTACAAGGCAAGGAATGTTTATGTAGAAAGAAAGAGAAGGAGCAGCTATGAATCATTTTATGGATGAATTATGTTTATTATCTCAAGAAAGATCCCCTGAAAGTCTAGATCTGATTTTACAGTGGACTGTGTGCTTTTACAGATCTGTTCTGGGCCCATTTATTCGTCTGTATAACCACTCCTGGGCCTTCTAATGGACACTTGTAATTAATGTGGAATGCTCTGATACTTGTATCAAGATGAGTCCACTTGGAGTCTTAAAAAGCTGAAACAACAATGAATACCTTGAAGTGAAAAAGACAGACTCCATAAAGTTTTTCTGAGATGACGGCCCACCTGATAGAGTCATCTTCAGTTCATCGCTTTTAACCAGCCTCTCTCATTAAACACAGAAGAGAAATCGCCCTCTCAACTCTCTTGTAAGAGTAATAAGGACTTGTACATTTCCTGACAAAGCTCTTTTTTTTTTTTTTTGGCATAAAAAGTGAAGAACACAGACCATGCACCCTCAGCAATAGTACATCTTGTAGTTGTAAGTAGTGTCTGTTCAAAGAGAAAAATCCGTAATGAAATACTTGGGAAAATACAGGCTGATACAGGATTAAGTAGCTTTTCATCCTGCAGGACTTCTCAGGTCTTTGGATATTCTAATATACATTTCAGATCTTTAAGACAGGAATATATGCATTTCTGATATTTATTTTACCACAGAGATCTTTATTTTATGGAAACTAACATGTAGCCAGTGTTCCTTTGGATACTGTAAAGAGTAATGCACTTTTACACAAGACTCTCTTGTATAAAAGAGTCCTGGATAAAAAGTCCTGATATTTTTAAGTATCAGGCAGATTTAAATATTTGCATTTTAAATTTTTTAGAGTTCTCCGTTGTCTCCATTCATCATAGAATAATGATCAATGCCTTTATTTATTTACATTCAAAAAAACAGATGATCCAGTCTTGTATTTTCTCCCTTTATGACCCATTATGGAGCTTTCTTTGCCTCTCACACTGTAGTCCAATTTGGTCCTTGCTTTTCTCTGTATGTACTTTGTACCTCTTGCCTCTATATCCTTGAAGACAATACTTCCTCTTTCTGGAACAAGCTATCTCTTACTTCTACCTATTTGGGACCTAGACATTTTTCCACAATCATGCCAAATGCCACCTTCCACAAATCCTTTGGTTTTGCATTTGGAAATCATTCTTTCCTGCTTTAGTGTTTGCTATTGTATTTGGAGTGGACCTCAGCTATAGCTTACATCAGCCTTCCTGTGTTCTGATTGTTTGCTAATTTCTTCTGCATACATATGAGTTGTTTGAGGCCAGGGACTACGTAGTCTTGTCTTGTTTGTCTTTGGCCACAGAGCCTGTTACATTGTCAAAACAGAATCTAGGTCTAGCTAAATTGAGATATTTAACCCCCAATCCTCATTTTTACTTGGCTTTCTCTCTTCAGCTTCCCTGCAATGTTTTTGAAATGGGCCAGACCATTGGATGATGGCATGTTCCACCTTAGAGCTGGCCTAAAACCGCCCTTGCAAGTCTGAGTGTACTGTGCTTTGCTTCAATGTTACACTGTCTATTTCATACATCCATGGCTGACAAGGTGCTCCTGACTGGGGGACAAATTTCTCAGGACTTTGCAGTTTACCTGCAGAATTGCTCTACACGCATAAGGCTGAGCCTACAGGGAGGAGAGGCAGTTGAACTTACAGGAGGTCTAATTTGCCCTCTGTTTCAGGTCTAGCAAACACACATGTGCACAGGTGTGTCCCTGATGAAGATGCTGTCTCAAGGTTCTTCCTTTACTCAGGCTTTGAAGCCCTTCCTGATGACATTCAGGATGACAGAGCCCATATAATCACAGTCTTCTCAGCTTTTGTTCCATGAGACTCCTTCACCGAGTACTGGCTTAGCTCTGTGCGAGTTCACTCTCATAGAGGCTGGTGGCAGAACTCATTTCCCATGGCTGTGGAACTTGTGGCAGTTCACTTCTTCTTCAAAGTCAACAATAGAGTGAAAGAAACAGACTCCAGTAAGATTACACTGCAGTGTGATCAACACGTCCCATCCCCTTTGCCTTGTAACACTGGTTGTAAGCCCAGTCAAAGGTCCCGCCCACCCTTGAGGGGAAGGGATCACACAAATGTATAGATATGGCTGCCGTCTTACTGCCTGTCCTCCAACAAGAGGGATGATAGCAATAGCAGTGGTTTCATGGGTTGTTGTGGCGATTAAACGAATTAATACAGAAAAAGTGCCCAGTACTTAGTATGTGTCCTGTAAGGGTTTTCTGTTTCTAATCAGACCTGTGAATGGAAGAGCAAGCTGGGTTGGAATAAGTGAATGAATGAATGAGTGAATGGGGATACATACAAGATTTATAACTGGGTAGATTTCCCAAGCAAGCTCTTTGCACAGGCTGAATTCCCCAGTGGTTTCAGATCAGCATCTGTGAGCTCTGTCGTGGGTGGTGTTGAATGTCAACTGTAGGTGGGTATTACTTGCCTTAGTCATCTGTAACTAATTTCAGACACACTCTGTTTTCAGGCAAATGTCGGTAATTGCCATTTTTGCTAATTGTGAGAATGACTTGTTTGCCATCTTCTCTCACAACTCTAAGAATGTGAGTTGGGAATCAAGGAGTGAGCTTGAATGAATTGGCTTCCTCCTGTGTGAGAAACTGAGGTATCAGTTTGGTGCCACACGCTGGCTTGTAGGCAGAGTTCAGACAATCATAGAACTAGGAATCAGCTCAGAAATGTTGTGGCCAAGCACAGACTCCCTGGTCCACAGACAAAGTATACAAAGAATGAATTTCCTTATTTCAGCTGAATGCATTTTCTGTGCCAGACTTTGTGCTAGTTGCTCAGGGAACAAAGGGAAGGAAATGGACAAAAATCATGCTTGTGGAATTTTTACTGTATGATTCCTGAATTCTTTGACATGCCTTCCATTGAAAGGGAGGAGGAATTTATGTGTCCTCTCCTTGAATCTGGGCTCTATGATTGTTCACAAATAGCCTATGGCAGAAATGATGCTGTGCCAGTTTCTAGTCCCAGACATTAAGGAATTTGCAGCCTCCATTCCCTACCTCCATGCTTGCTCTTGAAACCTAGTCACCATCCCGTCATGGAGAGGCCCTGTGCAGATGAAATGATAGCCAGAATCACCTGCCAGCCATGTGAGGGTGCCATCTCAGAAGTGTATCCTTCAGTACCAATAGAACTGACGCTACATGGAAAAGGGCTGAACTGTTCTTATGAGCTCCACCCAAATTATCACTGTTGTTTTGAGTTACTACATTTTGGGCTAGCTTGTTCTGCAGCAGTAGATAGCTGGGACAATGCCCTTACAGTCTGAAAGAGGAAACAGAGACTAGTCAAAGCCTCAAGCTGGCAACCTATATCTATATGATGAGATCATTGCTCTGCAGGATAAGAACATCTGTGAGACCATCAAACTAGGAGACTCTGACTTTGGTTGTACAGCCAGAGAGGGTTTCCCTGAAGTAATGCTTGAGCTGAGATTCAAAGAAGCTAACTGGGTGAAGGTGAAGCAAGAAAGAGCTGTGGCAGGGCCTCATGGTATGCAGGAGCACGAGATATTTGAAGAGGGAAGAAAATTAGCATGAACTGGGGGGAGATATAGGATGCAGGGGGTAAATCAAGGAGCTGCCGTCAAGATGGGCAGCCTCCAGGTGTTAGAGTGGGCTGGCCCTCATGTCAAGCAGTACTCTGTGTTCTCACAGGATGAGACTGTAGGGCTCACAGGCATGTGTCAGATGAGTGGGAGGGAGAGTGGAGAAACTTAACAGGGGATTTGGTAAAATTTGTGCATCTTTGCCTACAAATGCAACTCATTGTGAGTGACCTCAGTGATGGTCTGAGGTGGGGGTGCTTGATTCAGTAAGAAATTGCTTCCTGACAGGAGAAAGGCTGAAAGACTTTTTCTGAAGAGTTCTAACTCCTTTTCCAAGCTGCTTTTCTCAGCTGACCTAATTCAGTAGCAGTGTCTCCAGGAGTTTTTAATAGATTCACAGGGACTAGTGTTTCACAGACTGTTCTCTATTTTTACATCTTTACAGTGAAGACATTCTTCCTTACAGCTAAGCATATTTGCTGGAAATTTGGGCTGCTATCTCTCTTGCCTCTATCTCTTGCCTCTGTTTAGACAAGAAAACATAGAACACAGGCCTTGACATGTATTTCATTCATGTGTGTGAGAACAGTTGCTTCCACTCTGTTCTGTCCTCCAACTTTTACAATTGTCCCTTATCTTTCAGGCAGCATCTCCTGCCTTAACCCTCAGATTCACCCCTTCCTTCCTTCCCACACCCACAGCATGTCCATATCCCTTCAAACCTGAGCCTCAACTTCATGTGTGTGTGCTAAGTCACTTCAGTGTTGTCCAACTCTTTGAAACACTATGGAGTGTAGCCTTCTAGGCTACTCTGTCCATGAGATTCTCCAGGCAAGAATACTAGAATGGGTTGCCATGTCCTCCTCCAGGGGATCTTTCCAACCTAGAAATTGAACCCGAGTCTGTTGCATCTCCTGAAATGGCAGGGAAATTCTTCACCACTAGCACCACCTGGGAAGCCTCCAGCTTCATGTAAACAGCAAGTATGTTTTTGTGAACCAGACACTAAATACTAGGGATTTGGGAGTTGATAACTAGAATAATCTGACCAGAGCAGTGGTTCTCAACCCAAGCAGCATGTTAGAATCACTGGAAGGTGGAGGACGGAGGGAGGAAGTGAGGAGCATCAAGTATGTCAGTGCCTTTAGACCTACGCACAGAAAGCCTGATTTTATTGGTTCTTCACTATTGGAGTTGGAGGCTACAAATAAGATAGAGAAGTAAACTAGAATGATCCATGTGGTAATCAGTCAGACTCAGATACATAGGTACAAATTCATGTTTGGTTTACTACAATACAGATAGTTATGGGCCTTCCCTGGTGGCTCTAGTGGTAAAGAACCAGCCTGCCAATGCAGATCTAAGAGACACAGGTTTGATCCCCGGGTAGGGCATATCCCCTGGAGGAGGGAATGGCAACCCACTCCAGGATTCTTGCCTGGAGAATCCCATGGACAGTCGCGCCTGGTGGGCTGTAGTCTGTAGGGTTGCAAAGAGTCGTACACAACGGAAATGACTTAGCATTCACAGATAGCTACACATAGATAGATAGATGTATATATATTCACATATATCTCCTTGCTCTGCCAGCTAAGAGGAAATATTTATAGAAGCAATGAAACCCTGGTAGCAAAGAGTACATCTAGACCCAGATCTTGGTGTCTAATTCCATTTTCCAGTAAAAGGAACCAGTAATCCTTAAAGAAATGGCTGATGTTAGAATTGGGGCAGGAAATATACAAGATGAGCCTGGAGCATCTTGTACTGTCAAAAAGTCTGGAAATACCCCAAAATTGAACACCCCAAAACCCCACAATGATGAGGATATATCATAGTGGCACTGAAAAAGCTTCCGGGGCCAAGACTAAGACAATTAGAACAAGAAAGTTAAGTAGTACTGGATTATAACTCAAAGTATAAATATCCATGAATGAGTTCATACTGGCATACATAAACGACTCAGTAAACAAATAAATGGGAAGAAGAGAGAAATCAGAGAACTCTCCCATCAGAAGAATTCCAAACAATCTACAGTTATACTTTCCTCTTGAGGGGAAACCTAACTCCTCATTTTTTAAGTGTGGCCTGTGCATAGTGCATAGTTACAGAAGTATTTACAGTATGCACAGGGAGGAAGAGAATAACTTAACAGGAAAGAAATCTGACAAATAGCACCTCAGCCAGCAAGGTAATCAAGGTTAACATCAATAACGGCAAGTCTTGCTGAGTGATCTACCACTGACACAATATGGTGCAAATGGTACTTTACCTCTGTCATCTTCCTCCTAAAAAAAAAAAAAAAGCCTTAACTTCAGACTCATCATGAGGAAAAATCAGACAAATCCCATTTGAGTGACAGTCTATAAAATACCTAACTCCTTGAAACTGTCAAGGTCTTAAAAAACAAGGGAAGTCAGAGAAACTGTCATAACCAAGAGGAGCCTAAGGAGACATGGCATGCCATGCAAAGTGGCATCCTTCTCTAAGTAACAGTTTTCTTTAACGGAATTGAGAAGGATTTAGTTGAAGCAAAAAAGAAGTATATTGAAATCAATTTTTATTAGATGGTATCTAATAACATCACTGTCAGTGATTTGGTATTCTTCTAGATATATATTTTTTAATTTTCCATTATAAAATTGGAATCATGCATCACCTACCATTTTGAAACCTGTTTTCACAAATGGTCAGTTAAAAATTTTCTCCCATTCTATAAATAATTTTAAAGCATAAAATGAGAACTTTAATAGCTGGATGACGTTAATTGCTAAATTTGCTCAAAAATACAGGGAAGGAAGAAAAAAGGCAGAATAAAGGGTAAGGAAGAGTAGAAGTAGTCTTAGGTGGTAACAATGGCTGCAGCATTGATGTCAGGAGTGCTTGATTCTGGTGGGAGTTTGGCAGGCAGAGGGAAAACTAGTTCTTCTTGCTCCTCTAAATCCACTTTTCTGCGGACAAAAGGCTCTAGAGAGATCATTTCAATGGTTCTCATTTTCTACTGCAAATGAGGAGGAAGGCTATTTACCAGCAAGTTGAACAGCTTCTTCAGTGCCATGTTTTTTCTCTGTCTCATTAGATGGATATTCCCAGGCTTAGAAATTAGTTGGTGGTACTGGACAATGCAGTTAGGTCTTTTTAGAGTTCCAGCCTTTTCAGTTCAGAACCACTTCCTGGCCCATTTTTTAAATGATAGAGTGTGTCTAGGAAAGAACTAGTTGAGAGAATACTGGTTTCCCTGCCTGTACTCAACGTATATTAAAAGTATACAAAAAGTAACCAGTATGATATGGCAGTTGACCCCATGATGCAAATCCTCCATCAGTCTCTGTGCTTCCTCCCCCAAAATCAAATTCCACAGTGCCTAGGCGTACTCTTTGTTCACAGAACAAATTGTACTTGAGATATACTAGGATATACTAATCTTGGCCTGGGTTAGGTTGCCTAGGTTTACATAGTTAGCACAATGCTTATATTTTTTTGTTAACCACAATCTCTTCTCCTTTTGGACATTTGGAAGAAAAACTGAAGGGAAACTTTGTTTGAGTGGGTTGCTGTGAGTGGAGAATTATTTTTGGCTGTCATAACAAGGACATTTAGAAAACAATGAGGGAGTGAGGGAGGCAGTCACGAAAATGTGGGACCAGTGTGGATTTGGGGGTTTTGAGTAGTATGTGGGTGACTCTGACATTTGAGAACTTTTATCTGGGGTGGATTACAGATGAAAAATTATACATGTAGGCATTTTAATTGGCATTTAGTAATGCCAAGTCAATAAGCAATTCAATATGGTGGAAAAAAAATCCATAAGTTGATCTGTCCTTTTGAGAAAGATCATAGATCATATTAAGAAGTATTTTGAGGTGTTAGGCAATGGCACCCCACTCCAGTACTCTTGCCTGGAAAATCTCATGGACGGAGGAGCCTGGTAGGGTGCAGTCCATGGGGTTGCTAAGAGTCGGACATGACTGAGCGACTTCACTTTGACTTTTCACTTTCATGCATTGAAGAAGGAAATGGCAACCCACTCCAGTGTTCTTGCCTGGAGAATCCCAGGGACAGGGGAGCCTGGTGGGCTTCCGTCTCTGGGGTCGCACAGAGTCGGACACGACTGAAGCGACGCAGCAGCAGCAGCAGCAGGTAATATATATGGTCACTGAAAACCAACCATTTTGAAATGCTAGAACTTCCAATTTATGGTGTTTTGTTTTTTTTGTTTGTTTTTTTTTGCTGTAAGAAAAATTTCAGAGTCCTGTGAGTCCATCTTAAATTCCACCCCAGGAAGGTTAGTTAGAGAAATAATTTAAGGCTTTTCTTAAAAATTACGTTAACTCTGTAGAGATTGGATGACTAAGTCACATAGAGAGAAAGAGGTATGATGGTTTAGATTCATTACTGTGTTGCTATGTAACCACAGAAAAATGCAAAATCATAAGCAATTACATGTCAGTGTGGTAAGTGATGGTAATGTAGGAACAGAAATTTGGGGTTCAAATCCTTGCTTCTTCACTTTTTAGCTTTGTGACTGCAAGCAAATCAGAGAACTTTTCTGAACTTCAGTCTCGTCTTCTATAACATGAGGTGGTTGTGCTGTGTGCTGTGCTCTGCTCAGCTGGCTTCAGTCGTGTCTGACTCTTTGTGACCCCATGGACTGTAGCCCACCAGGCTCCTCAGTCTGTGGGATTCTCCAGGTAAGAATACTGGAGTGGGTTGCCATGTCCTCCTTCAGGGGAATCTTCCCAACCCAGGGATTGAACCTGCATCTCTTGCATCTGCTGCATTGCAGGTGGGTTCTTTACCCCTGAGCCACCAGGAAAACCCCATAAAATGAGGATACTGATAATGAATGCAAGCCTTACAATCTCTACTGTGTGGTCATAAGAATGAAACAAGAAAGATATAGAAGCCTGATGTAGAAAATTTAATTACAATATTAAATGCTGGCAGAGACCCCAAATTGGTGTTGCTCTGTAGTTCTAGTTCTGATCAAGAGAGATTTAAAAACTCAGAAATGTATTATTTAATAGTAAGTTGTTTTCTGGTGTTATTGTTATTCACACAAAGCCAGGCTAATGCTGTCCCTAGGGCAAAAGGAAGAGTTTTGTCTGTAGGCAGTGTCCTATGTTGGAGGAAGTCTTGCAGAAGACGTGACCACCAATTGACCTGTGAACTGGACTTGGGCAGACAGAGGCTCCGCACACCTGCCTGTACCTTTGGAATCCCTATTTTCCCCACAGTGTGAAGTATCCTCAAGAGACTAAGGTGGTATTGAGACCATGTGGACTGAATATGTAACTGAATCCAGTTTTAAGGTCTCACATAAACTTTAAAGATTTGGCAGGTGGTTACAGAGATCTCCTTGTCTTGCAGTCACTCAAGCCTCAGAAGTAAATTTCCTTGCTTGTTGAAACCTGCCACCTACTAATCTGGAGTAATCTGCCTCTTTCTTTGGTCTCTGTGCCCTCTGTGTAGGGGGCCAGTTTGCCAACCAACACCCCACCAGGGTGGCAAGGAAGTATTCAGAAAGGTTAAGGGGTTTGCAGATGAAGGCTTGATGGGGCCCGGCACTCTGTTGCAGGAAGAGAGGTTGGTTGTGGTCACAGCAGTAGGTCTTGAATTGTGAGGTGGTGCAGTGAATCAGGCCTTGGCCAGTATTCCGTTTGGGCTAAGGGCTAGGGAAAGGAATTCTTCCCCATAAGACCCTCTCCATGAATAACCATGAAGTCCTTACCAAGAAGGCAACATCGACTAGGCCAGACTCCACAGCTCTGATATGAAAAAGAGGCCAAAGGTCCTACAAGCAGAGCTCCCAGGACATGGATTGTAACACCTTCCCCCATTTCCTATGGTCACTTAAATCTTTCTAATTTACACAATTTTGTTTTATATCTTCCACTACTAAAGTGTGAGTTCCTTGAAGAGAGGTGTGTGACTTGGTCATTAGGAGGAAAGCACGTGGCAATTAAAGATAAAATACTTGATTTGGAATTGAAAAAATCAAGTGCAAATCTCATCTCCAAGCAGTGAGGTTCTCCAAATTTATTATCTGTATCACTTTAGGCAGTCACTTCAGTTCAGTCGCTCAGTTATGTCCAACTCTTTGTGACCCCACGAACTGCAGCACACCAGGCCTCCCTATCCATTAACAACTCCCAGAGTATACTCAAACTCATGTCCACCCAGCCATCTCATCCTCCGTCGTCCCCTTCTCCTCCTGCCCTCAATCTTTCCCAGCATCAGGGTCTTTCCAGAAGAGTCACCTCTTCGCATCAAGTGGCCAAAGTACTGGAGTTTCAGCTTTAGCATCATTCCTTCCAATGAACACCCAGGGCTGATCTCCTTTAGGATGAACTGGTTGGATCTCATTGCAGTCCAAGGGACTCACAAGAGTCTTCTCCAACACCACAGTTCAAAAGCATCAATTCTTCGGCGCTCAGCTTACTTTCTAGTCCAACTCTCACATCCATACATGACCACAGGAAAAACCATAGCCTTGACTAGACGGACCTTTGTTGGCAAAGTGATGTCTCTGCTTTTGAATATGCTATCTAGGTTGGTCATAACTTTCCTTCCAAGGAGTAAGTGTCTTTTAATTTCATGGCTGCAATCACCATCTGCAGTGATTTTGGAGCCCCCCAAAATAAAGTCTGACATCGTTTCCACTGTTTCCCCATGTATTTGCCATGAAGTGATGGACCAGATGCCATGATCTTAGTTTTCTGAATGTTGAGCTTTAAGCCAACTTCTTCACTCTCCTCTTTCACTTTCATCAAGAGGCTCTTTAGTTCTTCACTTTCTGCCGTAAGGGTGGTGTCATCTGCATATCTGAGGTTATTGATATTTCTCCCAGCAATCTTGATTCCAGCTTGTGCTTCCTCCAACCCAGCGTTTCTCATGATGTACTCTGCATATAAGTTAAATAAGCAGGGTGACAATATACAGCCTTTCCTCTTTGGAACCAGTCTGTTGTTCCATGTCCACTTCTAGCTGTTGCTTCTTGGCCTGCATTCAGATTTCTCAGAAGGCAGGTCAGGTGGTCTGGTATTCCCATCTCTTTTAGAATTTTCCAGTTTGTTGTGATCCACACAGTCAAAGGCTTTGGCATAGTCTATAAAGCAGAAAGGTCTTAAACCCCTTGAGGCTTATTTTCTGTTTCTGAATATTGTAGCCTCTAATGGGATAATTCAGGTTTTTTTTTTTCTTTTCAAGTTTACTTAATATTTACACTATATGCTGAAAAATGTATACTTCATACCTTATATGTATTCACTCATGAAGACTCAGTGAGGTGCAGTATTATTCCATTGTGCGGATACAGTCATTGACCGTCTTGCAGAAATAGCTCCAGGCTCAGTCACTGGTTGTTCTCAGCTCTTTTCTATTTAAATTTTCTCCTTAGGTATCCTCATCTGCCCTTGTGGCTTTAAATATCATCTGGATGCTACGGATTTCCAACTTAATATATCAAGCCCAAACCACTCCCCTGAACCTGGGACCCACATACCCAGCTGCCCCCTCAATATCTAATAGGTATCTGAATTCGACCTAGGGTGAGCCCCTGGTATTCCTCTTAAATATACTTTATTGCAGTTATACCTTCTTAATGAGTAACTCTGTTCTTTCAATTGCTCAACTCAAAAACCTTGGAGTTATCCACGAACCCTTAGTCTGACCTCCCACATTCAGTCTTTCAAAAAATCTTGTCAACTCTACCTCTAGACCCCTCTCGTCTGGGTTTCTTCTTCAACTTCTGTCCCAGCCACCATCATCTCTTACCGGATTTATTGCAAGGGCCTCCTGACTGGTCTCCCTGCTTCTGACCTTGAGCCATGATGGTCTGTTCTCAACACAGCAGCCAGGGAGATGCTGCTGGAAGGTGATTAGAAGATGTGTCCCCTGGGCTCTGCACCCGCTGATGGCTGCCCATCTCATCAGAGTAAAGTCCCGAGTCCTCATGTGATGTGAGGCCCAACATGACTGCTCCCTCCGCTTGGCCCAGGGCTCTATCCTCTACCAGCTTGGCCCTCCTGGGTCCTTCACCAGCCTTCTTGTGGCCTTGATGTTTCTCCAACACACCAGGCACATTTTTTCCTCAGAACCTTTGTGCTCATGGCTCCCCCTACCTGGAATTCCCTGCTCCCAGATACCTGTGTGGCTCCTTCACTCACTTTCTTCAGGCTCGCTCATGCCTTCTCAGCAAGGTCTGCCCTGGCTGCCCTTTCTAGAACACCAGCTCTGAAACACCCCTCCCCATTCCAACCCCCTTCCCTGACCGACCTTTTCCTAACACCCATCATTGCCTAAGTTATTATGTACTTTGTTTATAGTAGATCTTTCCCTCCAGGATGAAAACTCCACAAGAACATACGGGTCCCCCAGTGTCCAGAACTGGCCATGACACTTAAGTGTCCAGTACATATATTTGGAATCAGTGAATAGGGAAACTAAATTTTAATCTCAGGAAGATTAAGAAATTGTCCACACTCAAAAAGATCTAAACAGGCACTCAGAGAGTTCAGTTCTCTCAGAGATGGGGAAAGGCAGGATTCAGGCCCCACAGAGACTCTGGTTCACTCATTTCTGAAAGCCCCTGAAGTACTCTTCTTGCCAAAGAAGTGTTTTTTTAGAACTCTGAACAAAGATGCCCGTGAATAAGACCCGCTGGGATGCCTGGCGCATAGCAGGCTGACAATGCTAACTCCTGGAGTTCCAAATTCATAGCCCTTGACATGGCCTGTCAGCTTTCACTGCCTTCAATTCTAAATTCGTATGATCTTACCATAATTAGCTCAGTTTTTGTCATTCCACAACTGCTAAGTATGCAGTGGCTGTGGTGTGTTATGGCTTCTCTTGGAAGCAGATGACATATCATGAAATATTTATTAAAAAAAACAAGTGCAGGCTTTCTTAATTATTACCACTGACTGCTTTCCCCTCCAAGTCCAGGAGAGGTGAGTCTGTGTTTGACAGAACTGCTTGAATATGATAATTTCCTTTTGATCTTTCATTTTCCTCCTATGCATTAGGGCGTACTTTGTGGCTTCTTTGAAAATCTCCACTCAGCCTCACTGGCTGCTAGTTTATTTTCCCCATTCTGCACTGCCTTTTGCTTTATCATTTACACTTCTTAGGCTGTTTCAGATGAATAAATATTGCTCCAACTGCTCTAGCTTAATAAAACTATTATTGCTCTTTAACTCTCTGTGCTAGAATTAGCCAGAAATTACGCACTAGGGTTGTTTCCTGTTTTGTGTATTAATATTAAAAAAAAAATTTCTTTCTCTGGGATCCCTAAAGTTTATTCTTGGGAGTGGAGAGACAGATCTTTGGACAAGAGTCCATGACTTCAATTCATTGCCACAGAGGACCCATTTGTCACTTAAAGGTATCACTAGTTCTTGAGTGGGCAAGTCAAGTTAGAAAGTGAGTGTGCTTCAGCTTTTCACAAGCCCCTTGCTACTCCTAGGAGAAAGATAGCTGTTGAATTCACTTGGTCTTCCTCTTGTGTTCATCCTGGGCCGAGACCTCCCTTCTGTCTCCTCCCTGTTTCTTTCCTTTTTATCTTGTCCCACACCTCCATTGTCATGTGAATACAAGAAACTTATTAAATGAATTTTCACATGTGACCAGGCGCAGGGTGCTCCACCTCCACAAAAGGTAACCAGAGAATAGAAAGCCTGTTCTTCATGAGAGTTCTAAGTTCCTTAACTAAGCAGCCGCATTCAGTCATCCCTGAAGTTTCCTTTGCCCTTTCTCCACTGTCCAAAGTCTGCTTTCTTGGAGAAGCCAAGGAAATTAGAACGGATAGAAACTTTCGCAGGAAGATCTATTCATTTATATTCATCTAATGAGGGAAGTAGAAACCAGCCCGTTTCATAGATGGAAAAGCTGAAGAACTGAAAAGGTAAGATCTAAAAATTCAGGTAAAAATTGAGGGTAATTTAGAGGGCATATTTAATACATACCAAAGAATACATGTGACACAGCAAGACATAGAATACAATAACAAAATGATTAGAATAGTATTAAACCATTGAATTTACCTCTGGATAGCCCCAGAGCTAACTACTATCCTAAATTTTGTGTTTATTATTCCTCTGCTTTTTACCAGATAGTATTAGTACTTCTGTATATATTTCTAGGCAATATATCATTAATATTTCATTTTTGTTATTTTCAAGTACTATAAATGATAACACATTGTAAGTAGTTCTGTGACTTAATTTTTTTCACTCATACAACACAACTCCATCATAACCAATACATGCTGTCAAAAAATTCAGGTACACAAAATGAAGTATTGTATTTCTTCCAGATTAATGAAATGAACAAAAACCTGAAAAGCTCATGGGCTAGAATTCTGGAAGTTCAGCTGTGTGGTTCAGATCCACTCTGATCCTGACTGCTGCTGGTGAGGGTTGCTTATTCCTTTTTGGTGTCAGTGGGGACAGTTCTGTAATCTTTATCACCATTGGGAAGTGAACCATTGACCTGCAGTGGACTGTGACGAGAATGTTTTGGATGACTAAGATTAAATTTTTTGGCAGCCGGTTTTAAATATCCTCATCAGCAAACTTCTTTCCATTCAGGACGACTTTTTTCCCACCCCCCCCCCAGATTTGTGCCACTATTTCTTGATCACTAGAGATTTGTTGACTGTATTAGTTTTCTCAAAGAACTGACTTTGACTTAACCAATCATTTCTATTTAAACGTTCTGTTTTTACTTCATTAAAAAATTTCCTCCTACTTGCCTTAAATCTATGTGGTTGTTGTTTCTCTAAGACCTTTAACTAATTGCTTATCTCACTAATTTTCAGCCTCTTCTTTTATTACGTAAGAATCTAGAGCTACACATTTTCTTGAAGTAGTAGTTTTGGTCCATTTCGCAAGTCTTGATTTGTGGTTATGTGGGTCAGGTTGGTCTAGAAATGTTTCAGTAATAAACAGCTCCTAATTCTCATTTAGTTAAAACAATAAAGGTTGTTTCTAACAAATTCCCATTTGATGCTGACAATTTTGGCTCATGGACCACACTTTAAGTCACACAGCCATGAAATTAAAAGACGCTTACTCCTTGGAAGGAAAGTTATGACCAACCTAGATAGCATATTCAAAAGCAGACATTCAAAAAGAGACATTACTTTGCCAAAAATGGTCCATCTAGTCAAGGCTATGGTTTTCCCAGTGGTCATGTATGGATGTGAGAGTTGGACTGTGAAGAAAGCTGAGTGCCGAAGAATTGATGCTTTTGAACTGTGGTGTTGGAGAAGACTCTTGAGAGTCCCTTGGACTGCAAGGAGATCCAACCAGTCCATCCTAAAGGAGATCAGTCCTGGGTGTTCTTTGGAAGGACTGATGCTAAAGCTGAAACTCCAATACTTTGGCCACCTAATGCGAAGAGTTGACTCATTGGAAAAAGACTCTGATGCTGGGAGGGATTGGGGGCGGGAGGAGAAGGGGACGACAGAGGATGAGATGGCTGGATGGCATCACCAACTCGATGGACATGAGTTTGAGTGAACTCCAGGAGTTGGTGATGGACAGGGAGGCCTGGCGTGCTGCAATTCATGGGGTTGCAAAGAGTCGGACATGACTGAGCGACTGAACTGAACTGATTTAAATTCATTCTTTCCTCCTTACGAGATGGAACATTAAGCTAGTAACAGCTATGAAATAAACAATGTATCTTAAGCTGTGAAATACATAAATATCTTCTATTCTTATATTCACTTATTCCTTTTTAAATATCTCTTCAGATACCCTTTGGGTCTTCTCTGGATGGTGTCATTTCTCCTTTCCAGGTAGGGAAATTAAGAGACAGAAAGGGCTTTCTCCACAAGGCAGTAGCAGGTGTTTGGGTCTGGATCCTGGCCTCACATGTCTTGTTCAGCTCTCTGAACCACACATGAAGGCAATTCAGTTGATGAGTTGAAGTTGATGAGCTAATGGTTACACCATTCTAGCATGCACTCCTCACTTTCCTTGACCTGCATGCCACTCCCACCTTGAAAGGCCACAACAAATTGAAATTCTTATGTATAGGCTATATCTCACAATAGCTACCATGCATCATTTAGTTTCATTAACTTTCCTCATTTGAGACATCAACTTTGGGATTTCTTATAATTCTACTTCAAGTACCTGACTCAAAGACAGCCCAGTTGAAAGTACCATTGCAACAAGAATAATGAGGATTAAGTTGACTGTTGCAATTCTCATCCCCTGAGGCCAGATGTACTGTAGTTCCTGTTCTTCCCAAGACACTAGCTTATAGGGCTTTTCATGTTCAAATGTTGAAATCTCTATTGCAGCAGGAGAGTTAAGAGAGCTTGTTTTCCAAACCTATGCCTAAGGGAACATAACGCTTGATTGTTCAAAAGGGCAGAGACATCCAAGAATAAGAAGTAGGAGAGGTCTGCCCCTGGGCAGAGATGAGTATTCTTAAGTTGCCTGCAGGGTGATCATAGAAAAGAAAAAATGTGGATTTTATGATTGTTTTCACAGTTTTTATGGACAGGGCACCCTCTTATTACCTGTGTTGAGACTGTACTAGCTCTGGCCACCATTGGTATGCTGTTGTCAAAAGGAGGGGCTTCCAGGGACTGAGGGTAAAGTTGATGAGCAAGAGATGAGCTCCACTTCCTTGGGATGATAAGGAAAAGACCATCTTCTCCCACAGAGCACCTAGGAGAGACAGACTTATTAATAAAGTTGGCATGTCTGTGTCTATAGAGTGAGCACTATATGCTGTGGCCTGGGAAGCTAAAATCCTAAAAGCAGCACAAGGCATGCACATCTCTGAATGAATTATAGGAGTTTAATCAAGAAACATCCTAGCTGCCACCCATCGTGCATATGAACATCAGAGCCTTTTCCCCAAAACTTACTAGAGTTCCATAGATTCCAGGGTATTTACACATTTCTCCAAAAACATTAAGTTTTTTTTTACCAATGTGTTCTTGGGTAAGGGGCAAAAGTGATACTAGATTTGACTCAATTTAGAAAGAGTAAGGGATATGATGTGTCTGTGTGTTAAGAGGCAAAGTCATGTCTACTATCTGTCTTGCTGGTTTCCAGCCTTATTTTTTATAATATCCGCCATGGCTTGAGGAAAGCTGAGTGATCCTTTATTCCTTGAAGCTAAGAGGGGCCAAACTGACTCAGAAAGACATTTCAAAATGAGTCTCCCTCAATCAGCTGTCTGTTGTTTCACATCAAAGGGGGAATTACCCGGTTTCACACTGAAATTAGTACCTCAGACAATGAATTACCAGCCCCAGTGCTTTCTTTCTAATGGGATCTGGCAGGCTTCCTTTCCTGTGAGACGTTCTGGGCAATACAGAGTGTTAACCTGAGCCAAGGACAGGAAGGACAGGTGGGTTCTCAGGAGAAGGGAGGGAAACAGGGAAAGAAAAAATTATATTTCCACAAACATAGGGTATTTTTTTTCTTTTCTTCCTGCTGAGCAAATGGTTTGTTTGGAAAATCTTGCATTTCCTCATAACCTGTTGGAGTCTTCTGGACAGAAGCCACATCCCTCCTGCTATGGTGAGATTTACATCTCCTGATAGTTGCTGGCCCAGCCTGTGTCTCCCAAAATAGCATCAGTGCCTCCTTGAAGTCATCATCAGGTTACAGCAGGGCTCCCATTATTCTTTAACGTAGTCTTCCAGAAACTCCTATTTGCCTATACAATGGATGGGTTGTTTTTTTTTTTAACAAAAAAGAAGTCACAATGTGGATGTTATAATCCCCAATTAAGATTCAATTCAAGGCTCTTATGAGAAAGACTTCAGTTCTTACTTTGATAATCAAATTCTCTTCCTCATCCAGAGAATTAGGATTTTGGCCACAGTGATTATTATCAACTCAGACAGTCTCTTAACTAAGGCTGAGAAGTAGTCTATTTTCTGAGCTCGTTCGTTTTCTTAGGGCATCCTTCTCTTTTCCCAGTCCCCCTTGTTTCTTTGGAGCTAGAAGAGAATCTTCCACCCTCCCCGGCCTTACCTCTTTTGGAACTCTTCCTTTTCTTAAAGCTACATTAAAATTATCCTGGACTGACTGACTCAGTGCTGGGACAAATTTAAGATTAGGCATTATTGGCTGTTTTGTTTATTTATTGCTACATAAAATCAACCCCAAATTTGGTGACTTCAGAGGTAATATTGATATATTATCTCTGCCAGTTTCTATTCATCAGATTTTGGGATATCTATCCGGTGGATGGCTCAGTAGAGGTTCTCATGTGTTTTCACTTATATGCTGGTAATTTTCAGTTCTGTGCTGGCTGGGACTACAGTCATCCAAAGTCTTGACTGGGGCTGAAATGTTTGCTTCTAGGATGACTCATTCACATGCCTGGAAGTTTAGTGCTGGCTGTGGGTTTGGGGCTTCAGTTCCTCTCCACAGAATGACTTTAGTATCCTCAATACATGGCAGCTCGCTTCCCCAATGTGAGTGATCCAAGAGGAAGGTGGAAATTTTAATGCCTTCTATGTTCCAACCTTGGAAGCTACTGCCAGTTCCACTGTATTCTGTAGGTTGAGGCACTTAACAAAAATCTGCCCAGGTTCTAAGAGAGAGAACATCAACCCTAACTCCTAATGGGGCAGAATCACTTTGTAAGAAGTGTGTATGGGATGAGCTATGTATCATCACAACCATTTGGGAAAATATAATCTGCCTTAATGGCTGATAAAAATTTAATAAGCTTCCTAAGGGTACCAGTTGGAAATAAGAGTTTGGTGAATTTCTGAGTATACAAAGCCTTACCACAAAGGCCTGAATGTATGATGTTAGAAAGTAGGATTGTCTCTTGCAGTGTATCTGGACCAGCAACCAGAGACTCTATGTAACCAAAGGGAGTGAGAAGAAGAAAAGGACACTTTTTTGGCCTGGGATAAAGAAGCGGTTGGGAGTGTACTTTGTCGGTTACTATAGGACAGTTGTTGGCTTGAGGGTGGAAGAGGAATGAGAATTTCATGTGTTTGGACTGAGTGTTTACTTTCCATTATTATTCTTGATGAATATGAGCATGGGAGAATCTGCCTGAAATGCAGGAGACCTAGGTTCAATCCCTGGACTAGGAAGATCCCCTGGAGAAGGAAATGGCAACCCACTCCAGTATTCTTGCCTAGAGAATTCCATGGACAGAGGAGCCTGGCAGGCTGCAGTCCATGGCATCGCGAAGAGTTGGACACAACTGAACAACTAAGACTTTACTCCCCAAAACTAAACCACTTGGGTGTCAGGGTTCAAGAACCAAGAAATTAAATGTGGGATTAAAAGTACAATCTCTGAGTAGCATAGAAATATTTACATTACCATGTGTAAAATAGCTAGCTAGTGGCAAGTTGCTGTGTACCACAGGGAGTTCAGCCCAGTGACGACCTAGAGGGGTGGGACTGGAGGGGTGGGTGTGGAAGGGAGGTTCAAGAGGAAGGGGAAATATATATATATTTATATATATATATACACACACACACACAATTATGACTGATTCATGTGGTTGTAGAAGTCAACACAACAGTGTAAAGCAATTATCCTCCAATTAAAAATAAACAAAAAATACAGTCTCTGAAGTCACACAGATCTAAGTGTATAACTTGGCTTATGGAGTACTAGCTATGGGGGTTGGGACAAATTATCCACCTTCACTGGACCTCAGTTTAATCCCCAGTCAAATGAGCTTATGCATTTCTAAGTCTTCTCTATTAAAATACTAAGAAGTCTCCTCTAGCATTTTTAAATATTAGACCTGATACAGCCCCAAAGCATATGACTTCTTATAGTTTGGCATCCAGGCAAAATCAGGGCTTTGAAAAATAGAGTCCCTGAAACAGAATAATAAGAGAAGTAGCTTAAAATAGAGGTTCTCCAGCAAATCCAGGGCACAGGACTCCTCATCCAAGGCAATTAAAGATTTTCAGTCTTCTGTGGAAACTGGGACATTCCACCTGGCTCCTTGGGTTCTATGTGACCTGTCATCACATCAGGACAAAAAATAAATTGTTAAAGAATCAAGTAGAATTCTTAAACCAAACCAAACCAAACCCAAACTCTCTTATAGGTACTGATTAGGTTTTAACTATTTTTCAAAGATATGTGAAGTGAAAGGGAAGGTGGAAACTGAGGCAAAGTATCAAAGTGGAAACTGAGGCAAAGTATAGGGGGGAAACCCCACACTTAATAGTTTTGTTTGGAAAAATATTCATTTTTTCCCTTTTTTTTTAAGGCTTAGTTAAATGGAATTTTCTCCCTTTGCTATAAAAAGGAGTTTCAATGTGATTCATACACAATTTGAAATTATTTTTAAAGAGTCTGCTTTTTCCCTATCATTTTTTGCTAACCTGCATGGTTATGCTTGAACCTAGACTCACGAGATAATGGTCATGATACTAATTGAATATGAAGAGCCTGCAATAATCTGAAGCCCTCTTAAATCCTCAAATTACTTATTTCTTTCCTCTCTACTCTTTTTTCCTTCTTCTCTTTCTCTAGGTAAATGACCATCATCATCTCAGCCATGTTTTAAGGCAGTCATTAAGGCTTAGATGTTTTCATACATGGTCTAATTTTTATGACAACTCTCTTGAGTCTCATATTATTAGCTCCAACTTAGAGGTATAAAAATATAATCCCAGCATGATTAATTATCGTGTTCAAGATCTCACAGCCTGCAAAGTTGTAGAAATTGGATTCCTAATTCCAAAAGTATGATTTCCCTCATAACATGCAAATATTTCATTTATTTTTCAATTTCAGTTCAGTTCAGTTGCTCAGTCATGTCCGACTCTTTGTGACCCCATGCACCGCAGCATGCCAGGCCTCCCTGTCCGTCACCAACTCCCAGAGTCCACCCAAACCCGTGTCCATTGAGTCGGTGATGCCATCCAACCGTCTCATCCTCTGTCATCCCCTTCTCCTCCTGCCTTCAATCTTTCCCAGCATCAGGGTCTTTCCCAATGAGTCAGCTCTTCACGTCAGGTGGCCAAAGTATTGGAGTTTCAGCTTCAACATCAGTCCTTCCAATGAACAGCCAGGACTAATCTCCTTCAGAATGGACTGGTTGGATCTCCTTGCAGTCCAAGGGACTCTCAAGAGTCTTCTCCAACACCACAGTTCAAAAGCATCAATTCTTCAGTGCTCAGCTTTCTTTATAGTCCAACTCTCACATCCATACATGACCACTGGAAAAATGCAACTTGCCCCTGCCCAGTTTACCTCCTGTTAACATTTTGCATTCCTATGCTTATTTGTTATAATTGATGAACTAATATTAACCCATTATTAATGAGAAACCACAGTTTGCACTAGAGTTCCTTGTTGTATCATTCTGTACATTTTGACAAGTGCATTGTCATGTATTCACCATTACAGTATCATACAAGATAATTTCACTGAGGTAAAAATCTTCCTACTCTACCTATTTATTCTTGCTCCCGCCACCAACTCCTGAGTCCCCACCAACTGCTGATAGTTTTTTTGTCTTTATATAGATTTTTGTCTTTTCCAAATGTCATATAATTGAAATCAAGCAGCATGTAGCCTTTTTAGACTAGTGTCTTTCACTTAGAATATGTGTTTAAGGATTCTCCATGTCTTTTTGTGACTTGATAGTTCCTTTTTTCACTCTTGAATAATATTCCTCTGTATGGATATACCATAGTCTTTGTATACATTCATCTACTGAAAGACATAATTGTTTCTTCTGGGTTTTGACAATAATGAATAAAGCTGCTTCAAACATTCATATATTTGAAAACATTCAGATTTTTTTATGTGGACATGTTTTCAGCTTATTTGGGTGAATACCTTAGAGTGTGATTGCTAGATCATGTGATAAAACTCTGTATAGTTTTATAAGAAACTGCCAAACTATTTTCCAGAATAATTATACTATTTCAGTTTCTACTGGCAGTGGGTGAGACTTCCTGTTGTTCTATATCCTTGCTAGAATTGGTATTTTTAGTTTTTTTTTTCTTTTTTTTAGCCATTCTATAGGTACATCAGTTCAGTTCAGTTCAGTTCAGTTGCTCAGTCGTGTCCGACTCTTTGCGACCCCATGCACCGCAGCATGCCAGGCCTCCCTGTCCATCACCAACTCCCGGAGTTCACTCAGACTCACATCCATCGAGTCAGTGATGCCATCCAGCCATCTCATCCTCTGTCGTCCCCTTCTCCTCCTGCCCCCAATCCCTCCCAGCATCAGAGTCTTTTCCAATGAGTCAACTCTTCGCATGAGGTGGCCAAAGGACTGGAGTTTCAGCTTTAGCATCATTCCTTCCAAAGAAATCCCAGGGCTGATCTCCTTCAGAATGGACTGGTTGGATCTCCTTGCAGTCCAAGGGACTCTCAAGAGTCTTCTCCAACACCACAGTTCAAAAGCATCAATTCTTCAGCTCTCAGCCTTCTTCACAGTCCAACTCTCACATCCATACATGACCACAGGAAAAACCATAGCCTTGACTAGACGGACCTTTGTTGGCAAAGTAATGTCTCTGCTTTTGAATATGCTATCTAGGTTGGTCATACTTTCCTTCCAAGGAGTAAGCGTCTTTTAATTTCATGGCTGCAGTCACCATCTGCAGTGATTTTGGAGCCCAGAAAAATAAAGTCTGACACTGTTTCCACTGTTTCCCCATCTATTTCCCATGAAGTGATGGGACTGGATGCCATAATCTTCGTTTTCTGAATGTTGAGGTTTAAGCCAACTTTTTCACTCTCCACTTTCACTTTCATCAAGAGGCTTTTGAGTTCCTCTTCACTTTCTGCCATAAGGGTGGTGTCATCTGCATATCTGAGGTGATTGATATTTCTCCTGGCAATCTTGATTCCAGCTTGTGCTTCTTTCAGCCCAGTGTTTCTCATGATGTACTCTGCATAGAAGTTAAATAAACAGGGTGATAATGTACAGCCTTGACGTACTCCTTTTCCTATTTGGAACCAGTCTGTTGTTCCATGTCCAGTTCTAACTGTTGCTTCCTGACCTGCATACAGATTTCTCAAGAGGCAGGTCAGGTGGTCTGGTATTCCCCATCTCTTTCAGAATTTTCCACAGCTTATTGTGATCCACACAGTCAAAGGCTTTGGCACAGTCAATAAAGCAGAAATAGATGTTTTTCTGGAACTCTCTTGCTTTTTCCATGATCCAGCGGATGTTGGCAATAGAGGTATTTAAATATTGTTTTAATCTGGAATCCCCTGAATATATATGATAATAAACGTTTTCTCACATGATTATTTGCTGTTCATATATCTTCTTTGGTGATATATATGTTCATCCCTTTTGTTCATTTTTAAGTCAAATCATTTGTTTTCTTATTGTTGAGTTTTACCAGTTCTTTGTATATTGTATCTACAAGTCCTTTATCACATATGTGTTTTGCTAATATTTTCTCCATCTGTGACTTTTCTTTTTATTCATGTAAGCCTTTTTGCTTTAAAAGAGTCTTTCCAAAATATCTAGAGTTTGAAATGTCCAAGTTCTACAGTTTTAACAAATGTTGCCAGTTGAAGCAAACAAAACAACACATCAAAACTTTAGATAAAGCAAATGCTTTCCAGTATTTGTATCCACTTAAACTGATATTGAGTTTCCAAACATGTGTGCACCTTCACCATAGTACTCACTCCATTATCACTTGAGCATTTATCATGTGGGACCATATTGTGGTCTTAAAAATAAATGAGAAGTTTGACTGTTGCTAATAAAAGTAGTCACTGGGGTTGTTCCTTATTCTCTGTAGCCAAATGGGATGTGTTGCCATACTTTGACAATACTTCACAAAATTTATCTCATTTAATATTCACAATTGTACAAAGAGGGAGGTGCTATTATTCCCATTTTGCAATTAAGAAAACTGAGGCACAGCCAGTAGGCAGAAGAGCTAGGATTCAAACCCAGGACTGTTGGACTCATAAGCCTATGAGGTTTAGGCTCCACTGCCTATAAAGTTTAGGCTTCACTGCCTCTGCTCATGTTCTGCTTTCATGATGCCTGAGTTTTTTAAGCACTTTGTTTCTAGCAAAATGTATTGCTCTCTCTTATATGTAAAAAAAAAATCAAACATATCTAGAGTAAGGCAACTTAACTGAAGTTAGGTAAGCTCCTTTTTCAGTCTTACAAAAGTCATCAAAAGATTGCTTTAAAAAAAAATAAAGTATACTGTTTACAGGCTGATTTAACTCTCAATAATTTATTAATCTATTAGTGTCTCACTCTTCTGTATTTTATTCTCAGAGAAAGCAGCCAAGTTTTCTTTCTGCATGTGCTTTAGTGTGAGGATATCGAGAATAGTATGTTAGTGGTTTTTCCATTATTGCTTGAGACTTTGCACCCTGAGAATGGGGAAGGGCTTGGGTATGAAGAGGAATATGAGCCCACCCCAGGCCTCTTTTATCTTTTTTCTGAAATATCCATTTAGCAAAAGATCCTCTGAAATGCAGGCTTTCCTTCCCATCATGGTTTGGCCTCAGATGCCTGATTTTTAATGTCTCTAACTGACTTAGCTTCCTAACTCTGGGTGTGTCTCCTGGAAGCTTTCTTTCATGCTATGGTCCATCTTCATGGACTATGTAGAGAACACTTGCTGGGTACAAAATACAAGGAGATTAGTATAGAGATCTAGTGTTCGTAAACTGTGTTGTGGGGATCCTTTCACATCATCAGGTTGTAAATACACAACAGTTTTATTTATCAGCTATAGCTTAATAATTAAGCTGAGAAAAATGTATAGGGATCTAGCTGTAGAAGTTTGGAAGAGCCAAGAGTAAACAGGGAAAGGTGAGCCAATCCAGAGTTTAACAACTATAAGAAGGTGCTACTACAGCTAGAACTGGAGGGACTTAGGACAGGAGATGCTATTGTCAGAGTCCAGAAGTCAGGGACGCTGGAGGGAGCTGGAAACTTAGAGCTGGACCTGGGGACTCGGTGGCTGGAACTGTCAGGTGAAAGCTGGAATTCTAGAGAAATCAATGGGAAATTGGGCTAAAGCAGAGGTTTCCCAGAGGGAACAAGGAGCACAGAGAGAACAGGTAGTAGAAACTGAGGAGGCACAGCCTCAAATGAGATGCCACCTAAAGCAGAGAAAGGGAGAGAAATACCCCGGCTGCCCCTTTCCTTCTACCCTGCAGTCTTTCAACATCACCTCCCACTGGATGAAGCTAGACACCACTTAGCAAAGGAGCCTGGGAACTGTAGTTTTCAGTGTTCCACTTTCTGTGATGCAGAGCAGACTAGAGAAAGTATAGGAATGGATCTGAGAGCAACTAGACAAATAATCAGTACATACACTAAAGGGAAATGATATCTGAGTGGCATCAAGATTGCTACAACTTACAAACAGAGGGGCCAAAAAGTCTGGAAACAAAAGAATACGTACAGCACATTGATATCACCTTATAGTACCTATATTCAGTGACAAAAAATACGTTCAAAGTTTTGACCCTAGTTAGTAGCTCACAATTCAGTGAAGTATGAAAACTGCCTCAGTTATGGTACATGAATGCATTTCTGTCAGTACTTACCTAGGAATCTGAGATCCGTTGTCTCCCTTGATTTGATTTTCATTGCATAAGCCAGAATTTTCAGCATGTTCCAAATTAACTTTATTCAGTCTGTTTTTAAAACAATCATCTATGTTTCCATCTGCCTTAATTACCTACTGTTGAGCATTAAATGCCATCTCCAGTTTATTCCAGAGAGAAAATCTGAGCTAAGCTCAGCAAACTTTTCCATGGTCTCACACCCAATTTCATGACAAGCAACTGAGGGCATAGTGGTCAGCATGAGTTGAAGAAGTAAGTTGTGTATAAACTCTGTTATGTGCCATGATTCATTTCAAAATGGTATATGTGCTGTAGAAATCTAGAAATACTATTCATCTGGCACTTGAAGAATCTAGAAGCAGGAGAAGCAGTTCCAGAGGATCATAGTTTGAACAGAATTGAAGATTTGAAGCTCATTCATTACTTATCCAGAAAGAAAAGTTTAAGGAGAGGGGAATGTAGTCATTTGTTAATATCAAGTTGGTCTCAGAGTTTTCAGAGACCACAAATAATGGGCAAGGCCTGGAAACTATTTTTTCCTCCACCTTCTTGTATAAATTATTAGTTTTAGTTCTTATTTTGTTGTCCAAAGTAGGAACTTCAGCTTCCTCACTGTAAATCCTACTTCTTATGCTTTTGTTTTTCAGTCTTGCTGTCTGCTCATACTCCTGAACACGGCTTTATATCACATCCACATCTCCTCATACCTCGTCCATGACAGCAGCTTCCTAGCTGGCCTCCATTCAGTACATCTTCCAACCTATATTACCGTGTGGTAGATAGAGTGATATTTCTAAAATCCTGGTCTGATCTTATAACTCCTTTTTCAGAACCTACATTGGTCCTTCTTCCTTTTAACTAAAGTCTATCAAGACTTCCCATTGAACAGGAAAAAGTATGAACTCTAGCATGATGTGCAAGACCCTTCCTCATCTGACTCTTGGCTAACTTTATATAGCTCCTCTCTAGCAGCTTCCCTCTAATCACGTTTCTTTTTGTCATTGTAAGGAATAGAACCTTATTCAAAAGTGCTCCCAGCACGGATACAAGTGTTTTCAGGCAATTGTTTCAGTCTTTAGCAAGGCTGGTTCTCTTCCTTTGTGATGCACAGTGGGATTGTACTTCCCTTTATGTTGTATGGGTCTGTGTGATTAGTTCTGGCCAGTGTGTTCTGCGTAGTTGTGATGTGGGTCCACACTGAAGCATTTAATTGCTGTTGGAGGACTTTCTGGAGTGTTTTCCCTCTGCCGCAACATTTGACAGCATGATGTCATGTTCGTGATGTCATACTAAGCATGATGCCTGCTCTCTCAGCCTCCTACCCCAAACTAGCGGACTCTGAGCGAAACTCCAGGGTGTTAGCATGAGTGAGGAATGAAACTTTCTTGTTAAAAGCTTCAAAGATCTGGTACAGAGATTGGCAAATATTTTCTATAAAGGCTTTGTAGGCCACATAGGAAGTTGATCTCCCTCTTCCTTTATGATCCTTAAAATTGTAAGGAGAAAAAAAAGCTTTAATTCAAGTTGTGCAAACGTAGAAGCTAGACTGCACTATTTCAAGGGCTATTGTTTACCCCTCCCTGATGTAGTATAATCTGGTGTATTTTGACTAATACAACATCAAAAATCAGGAAACAAAATACATGTAATTACTTTATTGTTGCCTTTTCCTGTGAATCTGTTCATTCTTGTTTCTGTGTAGATCAGCTCCCTCTGTTTTTTTGCCCTGCATATGACCTATTAAAGGTACAATATGGCTGCCCATGTCTCAGCTTTCCAGTTGAAATATCTCTGGTCGTTCCCATTCTCTAAAGACAATCTAATTGGTTACTTAACAGCCATGTATTGGGTAAGGTGTCTGTCTTTGATCCAGCTGTTATTCACTGAGTGGTTGCTACCCCTTGGTACATAAGGTCTTTCCTTCCAGCAGCTGAGTGTAGGACTGCCTTTCCAGAAGGGACCATGAACAGAGAATGTTTATAGATTTTTATAATAGACTACTCCAACATTTTGAGCGACCTTTTCTAGTCCTCTTGTTTGGTACACCTGCTACATGTTTCTTTTCCCTGCTTTTCACTTGGCATTCCTCAGTGCATATCTCAAAGCTTAGCCTGAATATCAGTTCCTCTCTGAGGCCTTTCATGAATCATTTTGACTACCTCTCATGCCTGCCATTCAACTGCATAGGCAATGTTAGTAGCTTCTCCTCTGTCCCATAGTACTTTATACCAAAGCATACCAAAGTAATATACTGTAATGCTTATATATAGATATCCATGAAAAGGGGCCAGAGCCCATCCTTTATTCACTATCATGGTGCTTTCCTGGCTGTCTGGATGTTGCCTTCTAGTCCTTAATGGACACCATCTCATCATAATTTCTATCATTTTGTATTTAGATTTGGCTTTGGCATCCATATCTGGGGTCCTTAGTAACAACAATTACTACAAAATAGAGATTCAATGATTTTTTAGCAGAATATACTCTTACAGATCAGTTTTCAGAAATGCAGAAATTACAAAATCTGTATAGTCAGTCATGTATAAAACTTAGTCCCTCAAATAAAATTCTAGCCTGGAGAGCAAAAAGAATTAGATAACTGCTGCCTGTAGCCTAAATGCACATGATGACTATTTTGCCTCAAGTGCAGCACAATACTACAGACTTTTTAGTGAGTTGAGATTCAGCCTCAGTTAACCAACCACCACTAACTGGTTTAACTTTAATAAAACGTCAAGCAGCTAAACAGGCCATGCCGTTTTCATTCCAGAATTTAATATGTCTACTGATTGCTTACAGTTTCTGGAAGCAAGCAAATGATAAATAGAACAATATGTATCAGTTCAGTTCAGTTCAGTTCAGTCCTCAGTCGTGTCCGACTCTTTGCGACCCCATGAATCGCAGCACGCCAGGCCTCCCTGTCCATCACCAACTCCCGGAGTTCACTCAGACTCACATCCATCGAGTCAGTGATGCCATCCAGCCATCTCATCCTCTGTCGTCCCCTTCTCTTCCTGCCCCCAATCCCTCCCAGCATCAGAGTCTTTTCCAATGAGTCAACTCTTTGCATGAGGTGGCCAAAGGACTGGAGTTTCAGCTTTAGCATCATTCCCTCCAAAGAAATCCCAGGGCTGATCTCTTTCAGAATGGACTGGTTGGATCTCCTTGCAGTCCAAGGGACTCTCAAGAGTCTTCTCCAACACCACAGTTCAAAAGCATCAATTCTTCAGCTCTCAGCTTTCTTCACAGTCCAACTCTCACATCCATACATGACCACAGGAAAAACCATAGCCTTGACTAGACGGACCTTTGTTGGCAAAGTAATGTCTCTGCTTTTGAATATGCTATCTAGGTTGGTCATAACTTTCCTTCCAAGGAGTAAGTGTCTTTTAATTTCATGGCTGCAGTCACCATCTGTAGTGATTTTGGAGCCCCCAAAAATAAAGTCTGACACTGTTTCCACTGTTTCCCATCTATTTCCCATGAAGTGATGGGACCGGATGCCATAATCTTCATTTTCTGAATGTTGAGGTTTAAGCCAACTTTTTCACTCTCCACTTTCACTTTCATCAAGAGGCTTTTTAGTTCCTCTTCACTTTCTGCCATAAGAGTGGTGTCATCTGCATATCTGAGGTGATTGATATTTCTCCTGGCAATCTTGATTCCAGCTTGTGCTTCTTTCAGCCCAGTGTTTCTCATGATGTACTCTGCATATAAGTTAAATAAGCAGGGTGACAATATACAGCCTTGACATACTCCTTTTCCTATTTGGAACCAGTCTGTTGTTCCATGTCCAGTTCCAACTGTTGCTTCCTGACCTGCATACAGAGTTCTCAAGAGGCAGGTCAGGTGGTCTAGTATTCCCATCTCTTTCAGAATTTTCCACAGTTTATTGTGATCCACACAGTCAAAGGCTTTGGCATAGTCAATAAAGCAGAAATAGATGTTTTTCTGGAACTCTCTTGCTTTTTCTATGATCCAGCGGATGTTGGCACTTTGATCTCTGGTTCCTCTGCCTTTTCTAAAACCAGCTTGAACGTCAGGAAGTTCACAGTTCACATATTGCTGAAGCCTGGCTTGGAGAATTTTGAGCATTACTTTACTAGCATGTGAGATGAGTGCAATTGTATAAATACTAATTTATTTTAAGTTATTATTTGGCAACATTTGAATCCTGGAATGTCATTTTTAAAACATTAAGGAACTTTTTAAAGCATATAATGTAATTTAAAAGTAGTGTACAAGGTAGGGGTGTAACTAGAGCCAAGGAAAAGGCCAGGGTTTGAGGCAAAGGAAGATGGAAAAGTTCCATAGAGATTGAGAAAAAGGGGCATATTTTTCATATTTTTTCTTCATATTTCAAAGGAATTGATCATCTACCAATGAGTGCCTGTTGGACTATGGGATACGTCTAGTTTGCTACATGCCCTCCCCACAGCCAAGGGCCCCAGGAACATATAAATTCTGCCTTGGGTCAGCAACTCATTTTCCCCATCAGGTCCTCATGAGAAATGGGTGCCCTGGAATAGTTATTATGGACAGGGTGCCTAGTATCATTATGATTGAACTTAAACATCAAGGCATAGTTTTAGTAAGGTACTTGACCAAACTGAAGTTTCTTTTTTCCAAAGCCAGTTAAGACCAATCAGCCTCAGATAAAGCAGGTTGTAAGAATGGCTCTGATTCTCGTCCCACATCCCAAATGATCAAACACAGGATTCTGGTTCAGTCACCGTGAGATACAACTTGTCTGATGTCTACCGACAGTGGGCAATAGAGTAGAACCGAGCAGCTTTAGGTTCCCCTCAAAGCTACCTAACAGGAAGGAAAGAGAACACCTGGTACCTCAGCTGGTGAAGAACTCACCTGCAGTGCAGGAGACCCCGGTTGGATTCCTGGGTTGAGAAGTCCCCTGGAGAAGGGATAGGCTACCCACTCCAGTATTCTTGGGCTTCCCTGGTAGCTCAGATGGTAAAGAATCTTCCTGCAATGCAGGAGACCTGGGTTTGATCCTTGTGTTGGGGAGATCCCCTATAGAAAGGAACAGCTATCCACTCCAGTATTCTTTCCTGGAGAATTCCATGGACAGAGGAGCCCGTCAGGCCACAGTCATTGGGGTCGCAAAGAGTCGAACATGACTGAGTGACTAAACACAACAGCAAAGGAGAGATAGAGATCCTAGGCCCTATAGCCCTAGACTCTTACCATCTCTTTGGGGTTCAGGGAAGAAAGAGAAGTGTGGCCATGCCATATATGACATGAAAGTGTATCACCACTGAAAGTCAGTGTCAGTATCCTATAGTTTCAGCAACTCTTTCCTTTTTTGGAGGCCAAGTCTCTTCCCACTGATCCTAGGGAGGTAGGAGTCAGGGTGGTGTAAGAAAGAAAGAAAGAAAAAAAAAAAAAAAAACGATCTTGACTCCCTTCTCCCTAGAGACAAATAGTGTCTCACTTAATTCCCTTATGCTATATAAATATACTGTGGACAATATTCAGGTCATTCCAGACCTTTGTAAATTTCCATTGAACAAAACTTGGGATCCTAAGTATCACCAATGTTTCAAACTTTGACCAGGCTCCTGGCCGTGATATGGTTGTTCTTCTAGTATCTGACCCCTTTACTTTAATGATCTTCTTTAAAGATCCCTTACTCCTCTTTAAGTTACCTCACATCTTGAACTGAAGATTTGAATTTTGAACTTTTAAGAGAGTAGACATTTGAGCAACCTGTATTTTCAGGTAGGAAAGCTTTTTATTTTTTTAAACAACAACAAAAGAGCTACTTACAAGAGACCAACTTAGAAACATTCATTTCCAAACTAATTTTCTTTTTATAAGCTTTAAATAAATTTGCAAAATGGTGTAACTTCATGGTAATAACATGACCGGGAAATTACAAGGTAATTAAACTCAAAGCATCTAAGTATAGTACTCTTAAGAAATAATTTACTTCTCTGTGCCAGGAGTCAGGATTTCTTGCTGCTAAGCACTAATGCAAAATGAATTAGTACAGAAAGTTCCAAGCTACCACACTCCAGAAATTATGAGAGGCTGCCTGTGTAGATGCTGGATATAATTGATGACTGCATGGTGTAGAAGCAGTGGTGTCGTAAGGATGTTTGCTGATGACTTGTTGCAAAAGTTTATTATGACTTTAAAGCAAGTTCTGTATTCCTGGTGAAAGGCAATGGTAGGCATCAGAGTGGCCTATATAAAGAACTAAAAGTCAGGGTTCAATCAAACCTGGGTGTATCCAAAGGTTTGAAAATGGAGCCAGTAGTTTGATGGTATAGCTTGAGTTTAATGATGCCCTAGGAAAGGCCTGGAAGAGATTTTTCCAGGATGAAAATAGAAAGTTTTCAGATCACAGTTTGGCCTGTCCAATCTCAGTGGAAAAGAATCCAAAACAAAGCATTTACCCTAAACCCTGTACTACAAAGGCAGCTGGCTAACAGACTTGTTGTGGCCATCTTAATACAGGCACTGTTTTCTTGGACTGTCCTTATCTGATGCACCAGATGGCTGCTACTGAAGGGGCCTCACTTCCTCCTGAAAAGAGACAAAATACTTAAGTTCACCTCCATGTTGTCTGGTTGGGCCTTCTGAGAAAGCAGTGAAGAGGCACGCTGGTTTCCAGCCCACTGAATGGTCAGCATTGTGTATGGTATGTTGCAGCTCGGTTGAAGTGGCTGCAAATGTTCTAGGTATTAATATTCCCACCTCTGTAGTGCCTCAAGATGGCTGTATCCTCTAGCTAGGTCACTTCTCTTCTGAAGGTGGCCCTTTCAGAGGACTTTTCTCCTCTAAGCTCTGACTGCCTTACCTGCATCTTGCCTCCTCAGACTCAGGATATGTAATCATTCCACTCTTATTAAACCCAGGGCACTGCTCTATTCCTTGTGGTTTCCCTACATCTGCTCACATCTTTTAAATATCTCCTTCGTTAGGCCCCACTTGGATTATCCTAATTTGAATCGACCATCTGTTTCCTTTTGGGATGCTTACCAATATTCTTACTAATGTTTGGGGGGAATTTTTAAACTTAAATTTTATTATTGATATCTATTTTAATTGTTAAGAGTATGTGGTTTGTGATATAGTAATTGTAATACTCTTTGTAGTTGTCTTTATTCTTGTTTTTGTGATTTGTAAGCTAGAATGTGACCCATTTTTATAATTGGTCCATAAATGTTTAGAAAGTAGTCATATCCTTTATATAAGAGGCAAAGTTCTACAAAAAACATCATATTAAACTTAAAAAAAATTAGTCACCGACATTTCCAAGAGAAATTTTTGAAAATTCCCAAATTTGAAGTATTCCTAGAACATAATTTTTCTTCTATAAAATGTAGTAAGTGATTGAAAAACATCAGTCAACACCCCACCCACAAGTTCCTAAAGAAAGAAATCTTATAAGCTCTGATAAGTAGAGAAGAAGACCAGTGGACAGATTCACACTGGGCCGTGTGTTCAGTTCACTTGCAAGCTCAGTGCACCTGAGTCAGATCCTCAGAATTACAGGTTTCAGGAAACACACACTTATCTGCATTCCAACGACCTTTGGAGCACTCAGGTGTAATCAGACCTGCAAGACATGCAGGTCTGATTATACATCACAAGGGCTCTGATGTGGGCACAGTCACAGCTGCTCAAGGACAGAGAGCACTGGTATAGTGTACATGTGTGGGGTGTGGAGATGATGAGAGAATCTGGCATGTAGACCATAAGGCACGTGTGTGCTATGGCTGCAGCCAGCCTGTGAGGGCAGGACAGATGGAAACCACAGAGGAAGGAGAAGGGTGAACAATTCAGAGATTTCTGCATTTCTTTTTCTCTGGCCTTTGCCCTTAAGGCTCTTTTTGTAAGGCTAGGGTCTAGTAAGAGACATCAGTATAGATTATGCTCAGATCTTTTATATATTTTTCATCATTTGGTCTGCTTGATATACTAGTAACTAAAAGAGAAGTGATGAAATTTCTAATTATGACTGTGTTTGTCAATATCTGCCTAGAACCTCTTTTCTCATCAATACAGTGTCTCTGTTATGTATCTCATTTCCAGATCTTGGTTCTCCGAGGTGACAGTTAATTCTGTTAGTTTCCCCCAAATCATTATTGATTGATAATGAATTAATAGGTTGTTGAAATCCTTAAGCTGTATCTAGAAAGCCCCCCTACTTACTAATAGGCTCAGGTCTGAAAGATTCTGTTCATAAGTCAGAGAGATCAGTAATGCCTTTTGTGGTCATATTTAATGAGCTTTTGTTCAGTTGTGTGTCTTTGCTCATATTTATAACAGCCTGCATCAATGAGAGTTCCAGTGTTGAGAGCATTTAATTAAAGGCTCTTCTGTATTCTCTCAAAATATTTCTCTGCTCCACAATGAGGAAGAGATGGAATACACATTGAGTCAGAGCAGATTTTCTGCTCTGGAAGGGGGTCTAATTCAGATCCTGCATCCAGAAAGGATTGCTGACTTAAGTGCAAGATGTATGGTTAGCTGCTGATAGCTTCTATTACCTCGTTCATTTGACCCTAACCTTTGAACCAAGATCAAGCTCTTTCCAGAGTAGTCCCAGCCGATGACCGAGTAGCACAATGGTACCAGGACTTAACCTTTCTGCACAGTGGAAGCCTCCTCTAAAAAGCAGCCTATGGTCTGCAGTCTTGTAGGGCTGCCAGATCTATATACAGCCTTAGGACCCACCCTGGCTGATTCCGCTTCCTCCCTTTTAGTTTCACAAATGTTACTTTCCAATCAACCTCTGCTCTCCTAGTTCACTCTTATCATCTATTTTCCAGAGGACCCAACTGATTCGAGAGTTAACCACAAGTGTCCATTCCAATCTAATTATTTTACTTTCTCTCCATGCTGCTTCTGTAATCCTTCTAGAAGGATTAAAGATTTTATTTCAGCATTGGAGTCAGTTTTTATTTCAACCTGTGAACTAATGTGTCCAGTAGCTTCATCAGTAGGTTTAGGAAATCATTCTTTCATAGCACTCTTACAACTTTTATTCAATCTCAAGGCATTTTGCCCGAGTAAACTCAATAGCCTCAGGGCACAAATGTTATGTTATAGATGCTGTTGAACTACTGCAAGGAAGTGATTCATCGATTCCATCCAGAGGTGCCAGTCTGCATCCATGTAAGGAGACACTGTGCAGGGAGAAGCAGATTTTTGAGCCATTTTAATGCTAAATGGAAAACATTTGAGAGTTTGATCTCTAGTTGCAGCTTTACTGGTCTTAAAAATGTGAGAGGAAGGAGGGTCCATAAACTGTGCTTGGACAAGGAGGGTTTCAAAGAGTAAAGTGCAGTGAACTCCAGGCAAGAGATACTTGGATGACTGAGAACACTGAAGGAAGAAATGAGGATAATACCAGTAAAATCTGCGCTTTAATTATCTGAGTCACTCAGAGGCGTAGCTCGTGTGTCCACAGTGCAGACGGGTATGATCCCACCGTCCACTGCACGTGGACTTCCAGACTTCAGAAATACTAGTCTCACCTCAGTGTATGTCCTAAAATAACTTAGACTTACTGCGAATATTCAGGGTAGGCACATACTATGGGATGGGGTTGAGTGATGGTATATGGTTGGTGCTGATGGCCTGGTGGGCCACATCTGGTGTGGCTCATAAGAGCCCATGGGTTCTAAAAAGTGGGTCGTATTACTGTTCACCACCACTTTTTCCTTTGGTTCACAGCTCAATGAAGCTGACCAGATTCATTAATTTTTAAGCTATTTTATTTTAGTTTCTGTGTTAAGCTGGTAAGAGCTAAACTGTGATTCCTCCCTAATTGGGAAGTAGAACATGTCTGTGTGTTGGGATGGAAAGGAAGTTGAGAGTGATGGTAAGTTGACAGTAGTAACAAAAAGTGAAGAAGTCAGTAAGCAAAGATTCATTTTGGGGAAGTAGGGGTTGTGGGGAGGCGAGGGTTGTTGTGAAGGCATCATAGATTCTAAGTGATTTGGAACCAGTGTCATTCCCTCTCTATATGTCCTGAAGATAATTCCAGTTGCTCTGGTAGAGAAGAGCCTAGGAAGGGTGAGCGGGTCATCTTGCTGTCATTAGTCACTTGTAGACAACTGGTTTCTGGAGTTCCCTCAGTCCTGCCCTGGCGTGATCTATAGTGTCTCCTGCCAAGAAGATGTGTGAAAGCTCAGCTTGTTCTTGTGCATCTTTCTTTTTTAAATGTCAGCCTCAGAGAACCATCCTCAGGAGGAAATATATATATGCCTTGTAACTCTTGTAAGTCAAAAACATCCTCTACACATGCATTTTTAGAAAAAGGTTGCAACTCTTGCCTTTTTTACTTTGGATAACTCAATTAATGTGTCAGGTGGTATATAAAATGAGGATCATGTATAAATGGAGTTATTAATACTATACACTTGTCTTTCCTGCTTTAACGAATTTTCTGCTAGACTTGAGTGGTATGTTATTTCTACTTATTTATCACACCTTATAATCAACATTTGTCAAAATGGGTTCTGTGGAATACTGGTCCTTTGAGATGCTTATCAAGAATAGCTTTGATTCACTTTGGTCTTAAGAAGCGAAGGGCTGCCCCCTATGGTTCCTTCTTAGAGATTCATAGTACATGTTAAAGAACCTAAGGAGTCATGCAGTCAAGGAACCTCTTTCTTTAACCAAGTGTTTTCTAAATTTACTTGATGATGGAATCCTTTTTGTACATATATAACATTTAATAATATTCCCAATATAGAGTACTTAACCACAGCTGTGTGCTGAAGACATGCTTTAAAACCTCTATTTAATCTAAGCATTAAGCCCATGGACTAATGCTTAGGTTAAAACCCAGCTGTCATTTGCTGACTGTGTGACCTTGTACAAGTTTACTATTCAGTTTGAACTTAAGGTTCCTCATCTGAAAACTGGGAATAATATTAATAATAATGCATTTGGGTTACTGTGAGGTTCAAATGAGTTGACATATTTAAAGTGTTAGTAGAATGAATGATACACAGTAAGTATTCCATAATATTTCCTGTTATCATTGTGAGTTTCTGTGTATATCTTCACAAAACAACATTGGCCTAATAGTAACAATGGTTAAAAAGTAAATATAAATTATGGTTGACAAACTTTCTCATATATGCATATTTAATCTTCATATCCATCTTAACAGTGAAGCATTACTATTATACCCATTTTATAGGTTTAGAAAGACATACTAAGAAATTTGAGTATATTTCATGAGTGGACTGTAAAGGGGAGAACCAGGAATCAAAAAAGTGTGCCTTTTTCACTAAATATAATTGGTTTTCCAGTGATTCCAAATTAAAATTTGAAAACTGTTCACTTAGAGTAGGTGAGAAATTCTGCCTCTCAAAAGACAGATTTTGAAAACCAAAGATTAAAGATTAAAAGATAGAATTTAGAAACCCCAAGTATTAAAGACAGAAATCAGAAAATAAAGGAATTACAGTAGATGAAATTTAAGCAAAGAAAGTAAGATAGGAACATTTGAGGTATAAAGTTCCTGGGCTAGTATCATAGAAAAATAAAGGATACTTAATGGAATATGAACACATTCATCAAGTTATAAACTAAAAATCAGTGCATATAATCTGACCAAGTTTATTATGCTTTTAGTGCATGCAAGAAAAATGTCTAGTAATTGAAATACTGAATTTCTATGACAGTTTGATAGTTACGGGGAAAATGAAACTGAATAATTGAGATTTGGATTTGAGTTCAAAAGAATTCATTTGTCCTTATTATACCATAATTTATGATCTCCTTCAGCACATATAATCTGAAAATGAGAAAAATCAGTCTGTGGCACTTAAAGTTTTCTAGAAAATCCAGTTTGCTGTGTTAGTGCTGTAGTTCCTCAGACCAGTATGGTACTCTCACTCTTGATTCATCTTTGACTCTCTGACTAACATTGGAATAATCAAGTGATCTTTGAAGCATTTTTAAGAGGATTATATCAACATTGCTATCGAACTAGCCAAGATGTTTATTTTCATTCAGTTCAGTTCAGTCGTTCAGTCGCATCCAACTCTTTACAGTACCCCAGGACTCCCTGTACATCACCAGCTCCCGGAGTCCACCCAAACCCATGCCCATTGAGTCGGTGATGCCATCCAACCATCTCATCCTCTGTCATTCCCTTCTCCTCCTGCCTTCAATCTTTCCCAGCATCAGGGTTTTTTCAAATGAGTCAGCTCTTCACATCAGGTGGCCAAAGTAGTGGAGTTTCAGCTTCAACATCTGTCCCTCCAGTGAACACCCAGGACTGATCTTTAGGATGGATTAATTGGATCTCCTTGCAGTCCAAAGGACTCTCAAGAGTCTTCTCCAACACCACAGTTCAAAAGCATCAATTCTTTGACGTTCAGCTTTCTTTATAGTCCAACTTGCACATCCATACATGACTACTGGAAAAACCATAGCCTTAACTAGACAGATCTTTGCTGCAAAGTAATGTCTCTGCTTTTTAATATGCTGTCTAGGTTGGTCATAACTTTCCTTCCAAGAAGCAAGCATCTTTTAATTTCATGGCTGCAGTCACCATCTGCAGTGATTTTGGAGCCCAGAAAAATAAAGTCAGCCACTGTTTTCCCATCTATTTGCCATGAAGTGATGGGACCAGATTCCATGATCTTAGTTTTCTGAATGTTGAGCTTTAAGACAACTTTTTCACTCTTCTCTTTCACTTTCATCAAGAGGCTCTTTAGTTCTTCACTTTCTGCCATAAGGGTGGTGTCATCTGCATATCTGAGGTTACTGATATTTCTCCCGGCAATCTTGATTCCAGCTTGTGCTTTCTCCAGTCCAGCATTTCTCATAAAGCATAGCAATTAACAGAAGGTAGAGGTAGGACCGGAGAAGGCAATGGCACCCCACTCCAGTACTCTTGCCTGGAAAATCCCATGGACGGAGGAGCCTGGTGGGCCGCAGTCCATGGGGTCGCTAAGAGTCGGACAAGACTCAGCGACTTCACTTTCACTTTCTACTTTCATGCATTGGAGAAGGAAAAGGCAACCCACTCCAGTATTCTTGCCTGGAGAATCCCAGGGACGGGGGAGCCTGTTGGACTGCCATCTATGGGGTTTCACAGAGTCAGACACGACTGAAGTGACTTAGCAGCAGCAGAGGTAGGACCATGATCTCACTGATTTGCCATTGACCACCTTTTTAAGCCAAGACAGTCTCATCATAGGTTCAATTTCTAGTCAGAAAAGTTAACAAAATCAAGTAAAATACTATGTGCAAGGGAAAGGTGGGAATATAGAGGAAAAGATTTCCTTCTGTGAAAATCACTGTTGGTCCAACCTCACAAATGGAAAAGTCAGATAAAATTTTCATGTAGGTCATTATTATTAGATTTTAGTGCCCCATGTTCTTTCAAGAGTTTAACTTTCCTGCTTCACTTCTTTTAATTAGAAAATGGGATCTATAAACTGCTTTGCTTCTTTTAATTAGAAAATGGGATCTATTTCTTATTTTGCTCTGCTACCAGGGAACTCATAGCTAAACTTAGTCCAGAATATGGTCATCATTTCAGAAATCTGAAACTTGATGCAATCTCACCCTCTTTGCAGCTGTGATTGCTTATATTAATTTATTAATGTATAAATTTGGATATTTGTGTGCTGATAGTTACACACTTTTATCTGTGGAATGAGAGTAAAATGAAAGATGGATGGGAGAAAAACATTTTAAGAGAAAGATTTTCAACCAAAAGCACTGAAAAAGTAAAGATTTTTCTTCATTTGTGCTCAATTAACCAGAATTCCCCCTCACACACTTAGCCATTTTATTTAAATGAGACTGTTAGTACTGTGTGTATGTGTCCATGTGTGTGCATGTGTGTGTGTCTGTGCACACGCTGAGTCATGTCTGACTGTTTTGTGACCCCACAGACTGGAGTCTACCAGGCTTCTCTGTCCATGAATTTTCCAGGCAAAAATAGTGGAGTGGGTTGCCATTTCCTATTCCAGGGGATCTTCCCAACCCAGAGATTGAACCTGTGTCTCTTGTGTTGGGAGAGAGATTCTTTACCACTGAGCCCATAGTGATACTTAAAGATAAGCATCGGGAGAAAACTGAAAATATACATTCATATGGGGGACAAAAGGAGTGATGGAAAGGGAGGTTGGGAAGACTGAACCTAATCAATGCCTGTGACTTAAAAAAGATCGTTTTATTTTATTTACTTGGCTGCATTGGGTCTTAGTTGCGGCACCCAGGATCTTCATTGCAGCACGCCAGCTGTTTTGTTGTGTACACAGGATTGCTGGTTGCGGTGCAGGGGCTCCACAGCATGCAGGCTCAGTAATCGCAGCACACAGGCTTAGTTGCTCTTCAGCGTGTGGGATCTTAGTTCTTCAACAAGGGATTGAACTCACATCCCCTGCATTGCAAGACGGATTCTTAACCACTGGGTCACCAGAGAAGTCCCTGTGACTTTTATTAACGGTTCAAAGGAAACTGTTGTCAAGATTAAGGTAAGCACTGCTCAAAGTAGAAAAAGCCAGTTACTCCGCTCTGTCTTTGAGCAGCCAGAAACACAAAGAGAATTGAAAAATAAAGTTAGGGGTTGGGGAAGAGGGAAAAGGTACCTGTATTATATAGGCTTATGTGGAGGACACTCTTCTTAGTTACAATTTTCTGAGACATTTAAGATCTAAAACTGAGATTCTAAGATCTTTGCACTTCCAGTTCTTTTTAATGTTTCTGTTTTCTTCAGGGCATCAAAAAGGAAATGCCTAGGATACTTAACATTTCATGACAGAAAGAGAATCCATTTCCACGTGAATCCACCTGTAATGCAGGAGACCTGGGTTCGATTCCTAGGTTGGGAAGATCCCCTGGAGAAGGGAAAGGTACCCACTCCAGTATTCTGGCCTGGAGAGTTCCATGGACTGTATAGTCCCTGGGGTCACAAACAGTAAGACACAACTGAGCAACTTTCACTTCACTTCACTTCTATGGACTGGAAGTGAGTCTGGCTTCATTCTTTATCTGGGGGTCCCTGCAACATCCTCCCTTCCAGTGACTCCAGAGTTTAATCGCAAGGGGACTCTTAGCAACAGAAAGAGGCCAAGAGAATAAGTGAGCATCTAGGCTACTACTTCTCTTCCCCAGAGAGTACTGAAACATTCGCTTCTCTGGGCGTTTCTCAATGCCTGTGGTGTGGCGATAGTGCTGTTTTGTTTTTATTTTCTCTTGGATCTCAGTTTGCAGACTTGCTTCTCTCTGAACACCAGTAACTATTTATTCATATGCCTCAAGCAACTGGGGTTTGTATGTGGAGGTAAGTGAAAATGCTGCTGAACACATAAATTGATTTGTACCTGTAATTTACATTTATTCTTTGGGTACATTTGATGCTAATACTGTGACTGCACTGCCATGCTGAAGATTAATTATATATACATTTTTGCTGACTTCGTGAGTGGCCATGTTGATTGTTTTACTTGATTTTCTAAGTTTGGTGCTTAATAGCAAGATGGAAAACATATCTTGGTTTTGCTCAGCATCTTCATAGATTAACTGCTCCAGACCAATCTTACCTAATAAGCACTTGGGGAAAGGTTTATGCTAGCTTGAGTGTGAGGGAAGAAGTAGAAGTTTGCTCAGTTCTTGAAATTTTGCAAACATCTGTATTTGAGCAAGATTCCCCAGGATAAAATAAGCATTGAGCTTCTAAAGTGAATATGAGGTGAATATAAACGTGCTTCACACGAATAAGAAATGGCAATTTGTATCAGTCTTTTGCTTAACCAGTATTAGCCTAGACCCCAGACATCTTAAGCTGGTGAAAGCTAGGCTCAGCAGCTCTATTTTTCTTCTTTGTAAAACAGGGATGAGTGTAGTAGCACCCAGTGCCCAGTGGACTACTCACACAGGCATTCCTGAATATGTGCTAGAGATGCAGTGTAGAGGCCCAGTTCAAGTCATACAAAATCAGAAACATTGATAGAGCCTGTGTATATCCAGGTATGGTTTAGAAGGCACTTTACTCTCCCTTGAGATTATAGAAAAATACTAAGGGACTTATACGGACCCAACAGTTCTCACCAGAATGGCCTCTAATTGTCAGCACATCATGGTCACTACTATAGGACTCATTGTCCAGGCCCATGTATGCACTTAAAGATGGCAGCTTGGGTTCTTCCCCAAAGGACTGGCATGGGAGCTCTTTGACAAGGTTCCAAAAACCCCAGGGCCTGAAATCTCAGGACTTTGGCATCCACAGCTCCTTCCTAGAAGTCTTGTTCTTAGGAGTAGAATGAGCCCCCAGGCCCCTTCGAAATCTCCATGACTACTGTTTAAACCAGCCCCAGCCTACCTCCCTGAGCATCCTCACCCACATAAATCGTATGTCTAGGTTGGGTGGTAACTGCTGTTTTCATTTCTGAAAAACAAACTCAGACTTAATGAACTCCTACAGCAAGAAAACCCAAATTTGGCAAACAAAGCCTGATAACCTTTGTGCACTGGGCCTAAAGAAAAATAGCCCTTGTTTTTCCAAGTCCCATAAGTGCACCAAAAGAAAGCACAATTTACTATTTTCAGAAATGTTACTGCCTCACTCATATTTGAATTCACTTTCCTATTATGGGAACAGTGTAGGGGAAACCACAGGAATACTCCAGTATCCTAGAGTTATCATCATCAGGGAGCAGTTCCTTCCCAGTGGCTTGAGGAAGCTAGGAGAGGAGCATTTCTAGAGACTTTAAGATGAAGCAGCTGTGCAGAAAGGGATGCTTTATACCCATTTAGTTGAGGGATGATGCTGGGAGGAACTGGGGGAAACAAGTGCCTGATCTGCCTCTCTCTCAGGCCTCCACTCTCACACTGGAACCCAGAAAGGCAAGGGGACCCACTGGCATGGTCCACATTGCGTGACCTCAGGATGGGTGCAGAGATGGCTCGAGAAGGTACGAAGGGGAAAGTGAGAGACACCCAGCATTCTTTCTACTTCGGTCTTTTTTCATTTCAGTTGACTTTCATTGAGGACTAACCATGGGTGTTAACTATACCAGACATTTCATATCCATTATTGAGTTTAACCCTCAAAGCAGAGCTATGGGATAGACAAGATTGTTTTAGAGGTGAGAAATTAGAGGCGTTTGGTTTGAAAGTTCATTTCATCATCAGGACACTCACTTTATCTATGGAACAAGCAGACCAAACAGCGACACTTTAGCTTCTGTTTGCCAGTGAAATGGCTGATTGTCTAGGTCTACACAGAACTGGTGAAAGTGAAGTCACTCAGTCGTGTCCAAATCTTTGCGACCCCATGGACTGTAGCCTACCAGGCCCTCCGTCCATGGGATTTTTCATACAAGAGTACTGGAGTGGGTTGCATTATTTTTTTTTATCAGCTGTCATTACAGGAGCTCAAAGCTAGCAGACAGGGACACTTCACTTTCTCTCTTTAGCCCTTATTTATTTTACTTATATATTTACTTCTTGTAAACTTTTTTTCAGGGTATAACATGCATGCAGAAAATACTTGTATATAAGTGCATGGCCCTTATGTAACAGTGTGTAACAGTGTGTAACAGTGTGTAACAGCTGAACAAAGAAATGAACACCCCCAATCCTAGGAGTATGGGCCTCTTCTAGTACCTGGCTCTCTCCCACTGTTCTGATTCCTAATCACTGTACGTTACCATTGGTTTTAGTATTCATTGGGATGTAACAAGGAAATGAATGTACTTATTTTATACTTAGTACAGATTTGCTAATATTTATTGTGCTAGATCAGGGGACACAAACTATGGCCTACAGGCCAAATACAGCCCACCATCTATAAAGTTGTATTGGAACAAAACCAATATCCCCACCTTGGCATAACTCTGGTTTTATGTTACCCTGACAGGGACAATATGGATCCTCTGAAATTACGCTTGATGTGTGTGTGAGCAGCCTTCCAAGAATCATTGTCAAACATCCCACATCCCCACATCTGGATTAGGAGAGCTAATCCAGAAGACCACAGCTGAGTTGCTGTGCAAAGCTGCCTCCCAGCATTATTGCCCATGTCTGCTTTATAACCGGAAGGTGTCTTGTCTGTTCACCTTTAACCTGGAGGCCCAGACATTCCTCTCTTTCACTACCCAGTGACCTCTCCTGCCTCTCCTCTCGTGACTGTGAATTCTTTGTCCTTGTGAACCTGGCTGCCGCATATGAGTCTGACCGAAGATGGAGAGGAGCCCTAGGCTAGAGCGGCAGGTGCAACCTTCCGGGGAGTAGGGGAGGTTCACATTTAATATTGTTGGAAAAGAGTTTATTTCTTTTTTGCCTCTGGGAAGTTTTTTTTCCCCTTTTGGTCCAGAATTGCATGATAGTACATGTATGGGGGAATCACACCTGGGCCTTCAGTGAGGGCAGAGGCGCTGCCTTAAAGGCCTCTAGGCCAGCCAGGGGCTAACTTTTGGGTTTTGTGCTTTGATTAGTTGGAATGTTCTTCTTTTCCTTCATTATTTCCTTTTAAATATTTTATTGAAGAGAAAGGTATCCTACCCAAGCCGGTATTTCAGTTCCCATGCATGGGGTTTGCAGCTCTGAGAGGTTCACGTTTAGTGTTGATTATTGGAACAGACATCTTCAAACCATCCCTAATCACAGGCTGGTAGCCGTTTGAGCTTTGCGTGGTCTCAGCACATCTGTAGGAACAGAACACGGCCTTGCCCTTCTGAGCTGCCTGCTGAAAGAGAAAACTTGGAAAAGTTTTCTTGGATTTTTGTCTCTCTCTGAGCAAGAGGTCTCAGAAAAACTGTCAAGAGAGGCGGAAATTTATAGACTTCTTTATAGAAATTTAGTTTACAGAAACTAGAGTTTCTTTCACCCGGGGTAACAAAACCTCCAGGCAAACTTCCACACACATTACTCCAGCCCATGTCAGACATTGAGTCAATCAGTGCACCCCTTTCTGCTGAGCTTAGACAAGGCCTCAGACTCATTCTTAACACTGTATTTCTGGTAACTATTATCAGGAAATAAAGCACAAACGTAAACAGGTTTGCCATTCCTAATTTAACTAATAACTTACCGTAGAGAGCATATTGTGAATAATAACGAGGATAATAGATAACATGCACTGAGAACTGGTTACTGTTGTGCCAGACATTATTCTATATGCTTAACATGGATTCACTTATTTAATGTAAACCACACGAGTACAAAGTGTGTTTGGAGTATTGTTGCATCATCAGTGCCTGCATGAGTCTCTGAAACATAGTAGGTACTTAGTAAATCCCTGTTATTTAAACAAATTCTGAAAATAATAGTTATTATTCTCATATTACAGATGAGCAAGCTGAGTTTAAATAACTCTCCTAAGCTAATTAGGGCAGAAGCCACAATTTGACATTGCTTCAGTCATTTATTCAAACTTTTAACCACATTGCTCTACTGCTTCTCACAGCAGCTGTCTATGACTTCCACTCTAATTTATTAATATTTATTAATATCCAGTATATTGGTTGTTCAGTCTCAGTGCTTCTTTGCATTCTTCTTGTTTCGATCCCTTTTAATATTTTAGGGAGTTATTTTTTCTCTGAAAATAAAGGGAAAACTAGGAGTTGACATCCAAATGTCTATGAGATTTAGCAAAAAGACTAGTGAGGCAAGCAGGTCAGGTGGAGACACAGGGCTGTGGAGAGCACATGCCCTCTGGGCAGCCGCTACTTAGCCCCAGCAATTATAGCTGTAGGGAATCAAAGCCAGTATTGGCAGATCTTCCCAGTTTTCAGTAGAACTAGGAAATCTGAACTTGCATATGAAAATATCCAATGAAAATATCAATCTGAAAAATCCCACATATAAAATGCTGACAAGCAAGGCAATTTAAAAAACAAAATAAACACAACACCACAAGTGTAAATTTCTCTGTGGGCTAAATCTAGCCCATGTATCTATAGTTTACAACCTGTGAAAGAGAATGAAATTGAACTTAGATAACTGATCTTTTTGTAATTGTTGTTTTTCAGTCACTAAGTCGTGTCTGACTCTTTGCAACCACATGGACTGCAGACTGCCAGGCTTCCCCGTCCTTCACTATCTCCCAGAGTTTGCTCAGACTCAGGTCCATTGAGCCGGCGATGCTATCTAACCATCTCATCCTCTGTTGCCTGCTTCTCCTCTTGCCCTCAATCTTTCCCAGCATCAGGGTATTTTCCAGTGAGTCGGCTCTTCACATCAGGTGGCCCAAGTATTGGTGATTCAGCTTTAGCATCAGTCTTTTTGATGTGTATTCAAAGTTGATTTCCTTTAGGACTGACTGGTTTGATCTCCTTGCAGTCTGAGGGACTCTCAAGAGTCTTCTCCAGCACCACAATTTGAAAGCATCGATTCTTCAGTGCTCAGCCTTCTTTATGGTCCAACTCTCACAACCACACACGACTACTGGAAAAACCATATCTTTGACTATGTGGACCTTTTTCGGCAAAGTGATATCTCTGCTTTCTCATATCCTGTCTAGGTTTGTCACAGTTTTCCTTCCAAGGAGCAAGTGTGTTTTAATTTCATGGCAGCAGTCACTGCTCACAGTGATTTTGGAGCCCAAGAAAAGAAAATCTGTCACTGCTTCCACTTTTTCCCCATCTGTTTGCCATGAAGTGATGGGACCAGATGCCATGATCTTAGTTTTTTGAATGTGAAGTTTTAAGCCATCTTTTTCACTCTCCTCTTTCATCCTCATTAAGAGGCTCTTTAGTTTGTTCCTCCTCATTTTCTGCCATTAGAGTGGTATCATCTGCTTTTCTGATGTTGTTGATATTTCTCCCAGCAATCTTAATTTCAGCTTGTGTTTCATCCATCCTGGCATTTCACATGATGTACTCTGCATATAAGTTAACTAAGCGAGGTGACAATATATAGCCTTGTCATACTCCTTTCCCAATTTTGTACCAGTCCATTGTTCCATGTCTGGTTCCAACTGTTGCTTCTTGACCCACATACAGGTTTTTAAGGAGACAGGTAAGGTGGTCTGGTATTCCCATCTCTTTAAGAATTTTCCACAGTTTGTTGTGGTCCACACAGTCAAAGGCTTTAGTGTAGTCAATGTAGATTTTTTCCTGGAATTCCTTTGTTTTCTTTATGATCCAATGGATGTTGGCAATTTGATCTCTGATTCCTCTGCCTTTTCTAAACCCAGCTTGTACATATGGAAGCTTTTAGTTCACATACCACTGAAGCCTTGCTTGAAGGATTTTGAGCATTTCCTTGCTAGCATGTAAAATGAATGTAGTTGTGTGGTAGTTTGAACATCCTTGGTATTGCCCTTCTTTCTTCTTTGTAATTCTGTTTTTTTTTTTTTTTTTAAGAGCATGGTGGGTGCTGTCACTCTTTGTTATGATTTTAGAATTGGGGTTTCTGGGAACAAGAACTGCAAAAAAGTATTCAGCTCAATACTTTTGTGTAGTGCTTCATATTTTTCAGTTCACTTCTATGTGCACACTTGAATCTCCCTGAAAATCATTTTGGTGGTTCAACTATTTGGTTGGTATTAAGCCGTAGGAGTCAAGATTCATATCTCGCCCTCTCAGATTTCAATCCACTTTTCCTCCAGCAACACAAACCCTGAAGGGAAATGACTAAACCCCAACATTCACAGTTCTTCCATGGACTGTATAGTCCATTAAATTCTCCAGGCCAGAATACTGGAGTGGGTAGCCATTTCCTTCTCCAGAGGATCTTCCCAACCCAGGGATTTAACCCAGGTTTCCCTCATAGCAGGCGCATTCCTTGCCAGCTGAGCTACCAGGGAAGCCCATAGTTCTTCCAGGCCTGTTCTTTTTCATCTCATATCTAATCAAGAGGTAGAAGACTAAGTTAAGACACAGAGCTCTTGTCCCATCTCTGATGGATATTCAGATAGGAGAGAAAGAGGACAGTTGTTTGAGGATGTCTGTATGATTGCTAAAGCATCTTATTCTTGGCAGATCGAGATGGTTGATTTACATTTGGTCTTACCCAAATCATCTCTAATTACAAAAATCTGCGCCTAGCAAAGTCCAAAGAAATAATGTAATTGTGGCCTAATCATTGTATACATTCCTAACCACATAGCTAATGACTGGTAGGTTTGGGGTTTCGCTCCTCCAAGTGTAGCTAACTGCCAGATGGAGCTGAAATGTGGCATGTTTGCTGTTTTCCTTGGAAACCATTTTTAAATTAAGCAGATTTGGAAATCATCACGTGGAGGAAGATTTTTTCTGATTGTTGGGTCTGTGAGGGCTTCTGGAATGTCAGTTCCATGCACAAAGGGCTCTTGGCATTTGATGCCTTTCTGCCAGGTTGTGTATTTGACAGCTGTTCTGGGATATCTTTTCCCAGTCACTGACCTGCCCACTGTCATAAAGCCAATTAAAGTCTCAGGCAATTAATGTTATTTTCCTCAAGTGCTCCTGGAAATACTTATTTCATGTGGTACTCTGGCATGACATCTGTGACCTTTGGAAATATAAGCACAAGAAAGCAAACAAGCTGGGCTATGTGTGTCCTGTGCTCCATTAAGTCATGAAGAATATGAAAACAGAGCATAGTTGCTGCATGCAGAGATGTCCATGGAGCACTTTATGTCTCAAGAGTCCTACAAATGAAGATACATGCCCACTGCAAAATTCGGAAAAACCCTAGCAGGTGAGAGGTATGCTGAACAGCTGTATATTCACATATGTTCAGCAAAGTATTTAAGAAAATTTGTGAATTGTATGTAACACATTTGGAATGGGGCTCCATAACTAGTACTTTACACTAATTTGCCATGTAGAAGGATATTAACATACTTGAAAAGCAAAGAAAACCCTAATACTTTAGGAAGGGTTGGAGAAAAAGGGCTATTGGGTCTAGACAGAGAAAACTTTCAGGACGGGGAAGTTATCCTCCAGTAGGTACAATGAACTCTCCATGAGAAAGCTTGTCTTAGTCCCTGGTGTACTCTCAGGGATTCCTTGTAGCCCTTGGCTGTGAAGACTGTCCCTGGAGTATCGTTGTTGTTCAGTTGCTCAGTCATGTCAGACTCTGTGACCCTGTGGACTTCAGCTCGCCAGGCTTCCCTGTCCCTTACCATCTCCCTGTGTTTGCCCAAGTTCTTGTCCATTGAATCAATGATGCCATCCAACCATCTCGTGCTCTGTCACCCTCTTCTCGTTCTGCCTTCTATTTTTCCCAGCGTCAGGTCTTTTCCAATGAATCAGCTCTTTGCATCAGGTACCCAAAGTACTGGAGCTTCACCTTCAACATCAGCCCTTCTAGTGAGTATTCAGGGTTGATTTCCTTTAGGATTGACTGGTTTGATCTCCTTGCTGTCCAAGGGACTCTGAAGAGTCTTCTCCAGAACCACAGTTTGAAAGCATCAATTCTTCAGCGTTCTGCCTTCTTTGTAGTCCAGCTGTCATTCCCTAGAGCATAGGAAGTGCTTAATACAGATTTTTCAATGAGTTAAAAAGGTTAATGAGTACAAGATATTTATAAAAAGGTGAACACATGAAAAAAGCTGTTACATGCAATGGGTTGCTTTGTGAAATGAGATCTCTGTTATTTACTTAGGCTAGGGCTGTAAACAGATTGGCTTGTGGACCATCACTTATATATGGATGGATATGACTTGCACATTCAGTGTTTTCTTTAAGTCTGGTGTTTCTAAAAAGTTTTTGAGATGATTGTGCTGTTTTTTTTTTTCCTATCTCTGTCACTCTGCCTGTCTCTCCTTCTCTCTCTTCTCTCTCTCACGTACACACAGAGTACCCACCATTCTGCATTGCAGTAATTGGTGATATTTCTCCTCCCATTCAAAGACAGGCAGGCTTTTCAGTTTTCCTTAGACCCCACTTCTCCCTGTTAATCTAGAGTTAGTTCCTTTTCACTCACTGATCTTACGTTCCTTGGCCCTGAAGGCAGCTGAGCCTGCCGCCCTTGTCTAAAGCAGCTGTGGTGGCTCACCGCCTCCTGGCTGTGGTAACCGTGGTTCCTATGTTAAGGAGGAGAATAGACCAAACTTTTTACTCCAGGATGCCTACGTTCAGTGTTGAATACCCATGCCTTGTTCATCAGGATAAAAACAGCTCTGTTGTGGTGTCAACTAACACACAAACACTTCCTTTCAAGACAACAGATCTGTCAAAAGGAGCACTGCCTCTGTCACAAAATTCCCAGGCCAGTAGAGGTCCAGAGTGCCCCAAGTGTCGTCAAGATTCAAGGTGATTAGCTAAAACTCCATCTTCAACCATTCCATGCCCCTGTCCTTTCTCATTGGCATTGGTTTTCATCCAGCTGCACACACGGATCCATCCCTCCAGGGTCAGTTCCAGGGGCTGGAGGAAGTAAAGATGGGTAACTCAGGGAAATGTGTGGTGTCACCAGTTAGTGACATCAACATCAGGAAGAGCTGGAGCTGAGCAAGTTTACAGGGAGCTGGGAGCAGGGACTTGTTTGAATTTAGAGGTTGCCATGGTTGTACTAAATGCTAATCACTTTTCATCACACTGGCTAATGGGTGTAGAATTTTTGGCTCAAGTTCCTTTCAGCTATTCCTGGCCAGCTCTTAAGACAGCTGCAGAGTTCCAGCTCCAGCTGTGCCCCTTCCTCTTTGCTGCCTTTAAAGAACATGAATTATCCTTAGATGTGGTAGCCTAAAATATAGGCAGTGATTCACAGAAAAGCTGGAGACACAGCAAGAGTGAAGAGCAAACCACCTGCTTAGGATTCAAGGTCCAGTTGTTGACAGCACACCTAGTCAGGTCAAATTGGTGCTACAACATTGCACATAAGTGCCTTTGGTATCTTACAGATGCTGTATAACCATGTCGGGACAGGTCAAACTGTCATTATTACTCATTGGAGAATGGGAGACTGCACTTTTGAGGGTGGATCTAATCTATATTCACCTAACACGTGCTAAATAAATACCAACAAGGCTGGATAGCATGCTGGCCTGCAGTCACGCTGTCAGAAGGTTTGTGTTTCCACTGTCGCTCAGGTGCCATAAGCCAGCCGAAGGATGGTGTCCTTGGACCACACATGTTTTGGTCCCAGAGTCAGTGTCCAATATGTCAGGCCATCAAGGCAGATGGCGAGCAGGACATTGTTTCTGAACTTTTGGAAAATATACCACTTGAGAGTCCAGCTGGGGAAATGCCTGAAATTGGAAAATAATGTAATAGAATATTTGATTTGCCACCAAAGACCTGAGCTGGGAAGACTGCCACCTTGAAATGAGAGGACAGCTTGGCTGACTTCGATCTTTCAGCTCTACTTAGTTACTGTCTATTGGTGGGCTGTGTCTTGAACTCCCAGTGGGGCCCCAAAGTGCCCATTTTACCTCTCTCTCCCCCAAACAGTGCCCGTGCACAGGCACACATTCCAGATGAGGTCTGGAGCAACATTCACAAACAAGTAGCACCAACCTAAGAACAAAGGTCAAGGCCAGTGGTCCCTGAATGATTCTGCAAAGGACCTGTAGGTGGCCATCAGAGAGGGTGACTTGGTAAATGAGATGTCATTTTCACTTAACTCAATTTGCTTTTTCTCCATGCTGCCAGCTACTGGCTGGCCCTGTCTGAGGCCAAGTTGTTTTTTTGTGATTCACCAGCCTTTCTGAATCCAAATACCTCCATCCTCCAAGGCTAGTCTCACTGAGCCACTAACTTGAAAGGGTCCATTCAGAACCTAGTTCTCAGGGTAAAGAATCTTGTCATTCCTCCTCTCCCCAGTGCTGCTTACTTTAAACACCTACAAATATCTTTTCCTGCTTGATTAAGTGAGTACCCTTGGCAAATTTGAAATGCTTGAGCATTACTAGTTCCAGAAGCACCCTTCAGCCAATATCAGATGGGGTGGTTGTTGTTCAGTCACTCAGTCATGTCCAACTCTTTGCGACCCCATGGATTGTATCATGCCAGGCTTCCCTGTCCTTCACCATCTCCCGGAGTTTGCTCAAACTCATGTCCGTTGAGTCAGTGATGACATCCAACCATCTCATCCTCTGTCATCCCCTTCTCTCCTGCCTTCAATCTTTCCCAGCGTCCGGGTGTTTTCCTACGAGTTGGCTCTTCACATCAGGTGGCCAAAGTATTGGAGCTTCAGCTTTAGCATCAGTCCTTCCAGTGAATATTCGGAGTTGACTTCCTTAAAGGCTGACTGGTTTGATCTCCTGACTGTGCAAGGGACTTTTAAGAGTCTTCTCCAGCACCACAGTTCAAAGACATCAATTCTTTGGTGCTCAGCTTTTTTTATTGTCCAGCTTTCACATCCATACATGACTACTGGAAAAACCACAGCTTTGACTATACAAATCCCTATAGTCAAAGTAATGTCTCTGCTTTTTAATATCCTGTCTAGGTTTGTCATTGCTTTTCTTCCAATGAGCAAGCTCTTTTAATTTCATGGCTGCAGTCACCATCCACAGTGATTTTGGAAACCAAGAAGATAAAGTCTGTCACTGTTTCCATTGTTTCTCCATCTATTTGTCATATCTCCTAGTTTATAATTTTTTACATTAAATTTTTTCTTTTCAACTAGGTTGTGATATTTTTCTATCTTCAACTGATCCTTTATTTGAGAGAGCCCAGAATTAAGAATATCTTTCCATTTCATTTGGCCTCCAGCAGTGAGATGCATTGGATGGCTCCTTCAAATTGGAAGGAAAAAAGAAAAAAAAGTTTGGTTTACTTTTTGAAACCCTGAACTAATTTCATAACCCTGTGTCATATGAGGAGCCCATGACCGATCCACATTTCCCAGGCTTTGCAACTCTACCTCTCAGTGACAAAGGTGGTTAAAAATTGATGCTGTCGCTCCAAAGAGTGGATTTCATTTTTTCTCCCAGCTCTGGTTTGCTTCAAGGTTGAGGAAATTGTTGGAATAGATAGAAAAAGATCCAAAGTAGCTTCTTAGCCCTTGGGATTTGGATAAATAGAAAAGTGTTCATAGCAATCTTAGCTAGAAGTGTGGTGGCATTTTGTGCCCGAAGACTGTATCTTAGAGCTAGTGGGATGTAGAGTGGACTGTTTGGGGGTATCAGGCCTTTGAAACACCTGTATTATTCCCTCTTGTTTATTTGTGAAGGAAGCAATGCTGCCCAGGGTTTACACATGCAGATTTTAAAGGCTGGTTACCTAGTAAAATCCTGACACTTTTTTGGTGATCTTGGTCAAATTATTTCACAAACCTCAGTTTCCTCATCTGTAAAATGGGGACAGTAATAGAACCTGTATCATAAAAGGCAGTTGTGAGGATTGAATGAGTTAGTACATAGGAAGTGCTTACCTGACTACCTGGTGCCTCATCTGGAGCTGCCATGACACGATGGTGGTGATGATAATGATGGTAAATGCTAGAAGAGATAAAGGTGAAGAAGAAATGACATGCTGCCGCTGCTGCTGCTGCTAAGTCGCTTCAGTCGTTTCCAACTCTGTGTGACCCCATAGACAGCAGCCCACCAAGCTCCCCTATCCCTGGGATTTTCCAGGCAAGAACACTGGAGTGGGGTGCCATTGCCTTCTCCTAAACAGGTTAAGCTCCAGATCAAAGTTAGCCAATGGCAGATCCCATTAGGGTTAGGGATTTCACATGTCTCCCTACCACTGGATAGTTGCAGTGCTTCCACTTCACAGCTCTTCTTCTAGTCCCTGTCTGTCTTTCCACACCAAGCTCCTGCAAGTTTTCTTGAGAGCAGAGAGTCCCTGATGGTGATTACTCCCACCTCACTCAGGACCTCGCTCCATGCTGGTCCCTTTGCTTGGGAAGTTCCTTCTCCTCCTCCTCACCTAATTAATTTCTCATGAAGTTCTTTCCCAGATGATACTGTTTACTATGATAGAATTTGTTAGGGTGTCTCCTTCCTAATCCTGGTCCCTGGTATGAGCTGGTCTCCCTGGTAGAAGGCTTGCCTTTTCCTAATTCTTACAAGTTTACTCATGACATGGCGAGTCCACAGGGCAAATACGCTGGAGACAGAGCCTTTTCCTAGTGCACGTTACATTTGCAGATGGCATGGCCGTGTCCTGACTTCTTGCCTCAGTCCTTCCCCCGTTATGAGATCTCACAGCACTGCTGACAAGTTTTCCAATTTTTTATTGTTAAAAAATCCAGGCATATAGAGAAGTTGAAAGACAAGATGGTGCCTACATTAAAGACTTAGATTGCACTATCATTAACATTTTCAATTTGCTTTTACTGTCTATATGACTGTTTACCTTTCATTAAAATTTTGTCTAAGTAGAACACATAGAGAAAAAAATGCACTAATTCTAAGAGTATAGTCTGACGAATGTTCACTAATGACTAAAGTGAAGGCACCTGTTTACAGGGCACTGCTCTGACACCCCTCTGGATGCGCCTCTGGTCCACTCTCATTTCAGACCTCTCTTGGTCCTCTTTTCCAGGTCTGTTTCCAGGACCACATGCCTCCAGGCCTAGCTGGTAGTCTAGGGGTTGCTGTTTACTGAAGATGAGAGCAAGGCTTGGACATATGGCCTGGAGTGTCTGAACTCCTTTATGAGAGGTCCCATTAAAGTGTGGAATAGAGTCATTCTGGGAGCCTTCAATTGTTCTGTTCCAGGCCCCACAGATGTTACAGGTAGGCCTACTCCTTGAACTCTCTTGAGCATTTAGGGAACATCATATTCCTCTTCATTCATTCTGTTACTCATCCTTCTATCCATTCAGCAAATACTTTACGGACCACAAGCTGCACAAGGCAGTGAGGCCCAGATAGGTTATACAACAAACAGCTATATGCATCATGGGCAGAACTGACATTCAAGTCTAGGCAGTCTGACTTCAGATACACACCTGACTACAATGCTATTGTTATAGAATACTGAGCCACAAACAGTGAGAAATGAGAGAAAAAACTAATGATTGTTTCATTCTCTCCTCTATACTTCAACCCGTGCCAACTTCCACCCCTGCTCAAACTGTTCACAAGGAGAGGGACTAGGCACACACATAGGAAAATCCACATGGAGAACAACATTCAGCTCAGATGGTATGTGAGCACATACACAGTAAGAACCACCAGAGACCAGAATTCGGGGTAGGGAGGCTATGGGATCTGAAGAGATGGGACTTTGATGGAATTTGAAAGGAGGTAAGGATGCAGAGCAACAGAGAAAAGCAAGGAGTATCAACTCTTCCAGGCAGCCTGACACCCACTGATGACTCAGCTCAGCTCAGAAGATAATTACAGACTATATTAGACTTCCCTTCCTTTCTCCCCAATGATTACTGAGCCCTTCATGCTCTCTTTCCTCTTCTTATTTAGCCCCTTAAGTACCAAGTAAGGAACTTTTTGCAATGTTTCCTTAAGGGGAAATTTAGGAAAGAGTAAGTGCCATTTCCAGACTTTCAACCATTGCCTTCGACCACTAGCCTCCTAAACCCTCTGCTACTACTCATATGTGGGCTTCCTGGTGACTTAGTGGTAAAGAATCTGCCTTCCAGTGAAGGAGATGCAGGAGACTTGGGTTCAGTTCCTGGGTCGGGAAGATCCTCTGGAGAAGGGAATGGCTCCCCACTCCAGTATTCTTTCCTGGAGAATTCCATGGACAGAGGACCCTGGTGGGCTACAGTCCATAGGGTCACAAAAGAGTTGAACATGACTTAGCTGAACATGACTTAATTGAATATGTTGTTGTGTAGACTTAGCAACTAAACAACAACTCAGTCTATAAAGCAAGCTTTGCAGCCTTATCTGTGACCTCTTTGAGTAAACATTTTTACAGTCTGTGGGGATTGATTCCTCAATTGATTGCCCTTCCATCAGCTGGGAGATTCCTGAAAGAGACGGTGAAGCAGGCAGACACTTGGAAAGTTTTGCTCCTGCCCTAGTGTGAGTCTGAAATGTTTTCATCAGAGCCCATATAAATGGGACCTCACAGCCCACATCTCTTGTCCAGTCCCACTTGTTAATGAAAAAATCATTCTTTGCAAATAGCTGGCAGGGAACAAAATGCTGAAAACCATACCAAATTGTAGTCATCCTTCATCATTCCCCTCCAGTAAGACAGTGAGAACAAACTTCTTACTGAGCATGTATTTTAAAATCTTTCCTAGCTGTGTAATTTTTCCAGATCTCAGGAGCCAGCTGTAGATGCCATGAGTATCTCACCCATATTCACTTGCTTGTACAACTTGCGTGCTTACCTCCAGGTCTTCCCACTCTTTGCACCTGCTTTTCTTCCCCTGTGGGAATTCCCTGCCCACCACACAGCAGGCTGGGAATGCATTCTCCCTCCCAGAAGTCCTCAATGAGTTTCTGATGGGAGTTGATGTACGGATACCCCAACACTGCATCCTCAGGTGGGATGACCCTGAGACATAGAGTCTACACTGACCCCCAGAGTTTTCCCAGAGGGTTAGCTTCACTTCCCCAGGCTGGTAACAGTGTGACAACATACCCTTTATTGCCTTCTGTCCCTTCCCTGTCTCATTTCCACCTCCTCTACAGTGGTTCCTAGAATCACCTCTCAGGGAAATAACTTGCACTCAAATCCATATCTCGGGGTCTAGATCTGGGGAATCCCAAACCAGGAATCTTTGTTCAGCTTTTTATGTTACAAAAACCAGGCACTGTGACTTAAAGAAGATCCTCTTTCATAGGAAAAAGAGCAGATACTGTTCTACCCCTCAAGCGAATATTAGGGAATTCTGCTTGCTTTAATTTGGAACTAATTGCCCATAAATTTATTTAGATTGTGTCCAAGTCAGGGCCTTTTTCGTTCTAAGTAATACAAAAACCACTTAAGCTGGATTACATTTTTGAAAGGATGGGTGAGGGGCTTTATTCTAAAGACCGTGTGGTGTCTCTCAAGACCAGAAATGCACCTGCGTCAAAGGGACAGATTGGAACTAGGAAGTGAACGGCTGTCTTGCTCTTCCCCTGGGGCTGCAGATTCTCTTATTTTTACTTCATTTATAGCTGCTTCTTCTCTTTCTGTAGACTAGCTTGTCTCACCCCCCTATATCAATGGACAAAACTTTTGAGTTTTCCTATTATCTGTTCTATCATAAAGTCAATTAAGAATTCCAGGGAGAGAGCCCTGATTAGTTCACCTTGAGTCATTTGTCATCAGAGGTAGTGAGTGGACTGGGTTGGGGGAGGGGGTGATAACATATACCTGCTGGATTGTATGCCTCTGAGGGGCTCAAAGAAGAGGGCTGAGGCCTGAGCATACCCCTAAAGGAGTGTTACACAAGCTTGGAAGCAGAGACAGATAAGAAAAAAGGATTTTTAATCAGCAAAGTATGATTTTCTGCATTTGGTCATCACCTTTTTGAACATTTTAAAAAATACTATCTGGTTCCAAGAGGGCAAGTTTGTGCATAAAGTATGCAGTGCAAAAATGCCCCTATTCATTAATACCACACAAAAGTCATTCAACTGAAAAATGTTCTTATGGTCAGCAAGCTGAAAAAAAACTTTTCTAAAGTGCCTTCACTCGGAAAAAGGAGTGAAAATGTGAAGTCTGTACATTGCTTGTCATTGCATCCCCAACAATTCCATTTCCAATGTGTAGTACCGTGTAGACAGGACAGGAACGCTGGCCCACAGCAGGTGACCTTAGGAGCTAAGCTTTCTGTATTATTTTTTACTTCAAGCAGACCTGGATTTGAGTGCCCCCTCTGCCAGTTTTTAGCTATTTAATCTCTGAAAACCTTTCATTCCTCCTCTGTAAGATAGGATTATTAATTTGATAAAGTATTAATTGATAAACTGCCTGGCACACCAAGAGGAGTATAGGAGTACAATAAATGTTATCTATCATTGTTATCATTGTTACTAATCCACTGTCCATGTAACCTTTCTCATTAAAATATAGCATTTCTCATCAAAAGGGTAATGAAAACTTTGGAGAGTCAGTGAAATGGTAGAAACAATGAGTTCCAGAGACTTTCAGCCTCAGTCACATTCAGGTTCTGACGTTTATTACCCGTGTGTGTTACCTTCTCTCTGCCTCAATTTTCTGATCTATAAACTGACGGTTTATCATCACAGTAACTACTTCTTATGGTTATACTTAGGATTAGATGAGATGTAAGTGCTTAAGATAATGTCTGGTGCATAGTAAGTACTCAGTGCATGAAAGCTGGAATAATATTAATACAAGTCATAGCTGTAGGAAGTGTTCTTGTTAGAAATATGCTTTTTAGTCTGCAAGAAAAAAAGAGAAGCAAAAAGCAAAGGAGAAAAGGAAAGATATAAACATCTGAATGCAGAGTTCCAAAGAATAGCAAGAAGAGATAAGAAAGCCTTCTTCAGCGGTCAATGCAAAGAAATAGAGGAAAACAACAGAATGGGAAAGACTAGGGATCTCTTCAAGAAAATCAGAGATACCAAAGGAACATTTCATGCAAAGATGAGCTCGATAAAGGACAGAAATGGTATGGACCTAACAGAAGCAGAAGATATTAAGAAGAGATGGCAAGAATACACAGAAGAACTGTACAAAAAAGATCTTCATGACCCAGATAATCATGATGGTGTGATCACTGACCTAGAGCCAGACATCCTGGAAGTCAAGTGGGCCTTAGGAAGCATCACTATGAACAAAGCTAGTGGAGGTGATGGCATTCCAGTTGAGCTATTCCAAATCCTGAAAGATGATGCTGTGAAAGTGCTGCACTCAACATGCCAGCAAATTTGGAAAACTGAGCAGTGGCCACAGAACTGGAAAAGGTCCATTTTCATTCCAATCCCAAAGAAAGGCAATGCCAATGAATGCTCAAACTACCGCACAATTGCACTCATCTCACACGCTAGTAAAGTAATGCTCAAAATTCTCCAAGCCAGGCTTCAGCAATATGTGAACCGTGAACTTCCTGATGTTCAAGCTGGTTTTAGAAAAGGCAGAGGAACCAGAGATCAAATTGCCAACATCCGCTGGATCATAGAAAAAGCAAGAGAGTTCCAGAAAAACATCTATTTCTGCTTTATTGACTATGCCAAAGCCTTTGACTGTGTGGATCACAATAAACTGTGGAAAATTCTGAAAGAGATGGGAATACCAGAGCACCTGATCTGCCTCTTGAGAAATTTGTATGCAGGTCAGGAAGCAACAGTTGGAACTGGACATGGAACAACAGACTGGTTCCAGATAGGAAAAGGAGTTCGTCAAGGCTGTATATTGTCACCCTGTTTATTTAACTTATATGCAGACATCATGAGAAACGCTGGACTGGAAGAAACACAAGCTGGAATCAAGATTGCCGGGAGAAATATCAATCACCTCAGATATGCAGATGACACCACCCTTATGGCAGAAAGTGAAGAGGAACTCAAAAGCCTCTTGATGAAAGTGGAAGTGGAGAGTGAAAAAGTTGGCTTAAAGCTCAACATTCAGAAAACAAAGATCATGGCATCTGGTCCCACCACTTCATGGGAAATAGATGGGGAAACAGAGGAAACAGTGTCAGACTTTATTTTTGGGGGCTCCAAAATCACTACAGATGGTGACTGCAGCCATGAAATTAAAAGACACTTACTCCTTGGAAGGAAAGTTATGACCAACCTAGATAGCATATTCAAAAGCAGAGACATTACTTTGCCAACAAAGGTCCGTCTAGTCAAGGCTATGGTTTTTCCAGTGGTCATATATGGATGTGAGAGTTGGACTGTGAAGAAGGCTGAGTGCCAAAGAATGGATGCTTTTGAACTGTGGTGTTGGAGAAGACTCTTGAGAGTCCCTTGGACTGCAAGGAGATCCAGCCAGTCCATTCTGAAGGAGATCAGCCCTGGGATTTCTTTGGAAGGAATGATGCTAAAAAAGTCCAGTACTTTGGCCACCTCATGCGAAGAATTGATTCATTGGAAAAGATCCTGATGCTGGGAGGGATTGGGGGCAGGAGGAGAAGGGGACGACAGAGGATGAGAGGGCTGGATGGCATCACTGACTGGATGGACGTGAGTCTCAGTGAACTCTGGGAGTTGGTGATGGACAGGGAGGCCTGGCATGCTGCAATTCATGGGGTTGCAAAGAGTTGGACGCGACTGAGCGACTGATCTGATCTGAAGATGAAGTAAGAGGGGGGTCTTTATAGAAATATACATAGATGCTCATAATTCACACATGATCTGTCACTGGCCCTATTTCCATTGAAAGGATAGCCCAATAGAATTAGGTTAATATCCCAGTTATTGGTGTTGAAACTTCGTGTCAAAAATCATATTTCTGCCTCGAGGCAAAAATAAGCCTTCTCTGTATATGAGGCCACTGGGCATAGACAAGAGTTGCTTTTTCAGTATAAAATATTCTAGACCAACAGATTCATGAATATATATATTTCAGCCCAAGTGTACTGGTAACTAAGAGAAACTCATTCAGGTCTATTTCTATGCATTAGTCAAGCCGCCACTTTATATACTAACCTGTCTGCTTTGCTGAATTGAATTCACATTCACTTCTGTGACTCTGATGTACTGCTGTCCTTCATTACAAACTCTCAACTCCATTGCCATCATCACATCTATAGCACTGACCCTGGGTGCAGAAGCCTGGGCTGGTCCCTGTACAGTTACCTGGACCTCTGTTCTCCAGGTGATTGTGATGCACATTCAGGTTGGAGGACCCCAGGGGTAGTGGACATGAGTTCAACTTTGGATTCAGTCCACTGGCTTTGGAATCCCAATCCTACATCTCTTTAGCTGTGTCATCTTAGTGATTTCATTACCATACTGCTGTCTCTTCGTTTATGATACAGGGCAGTAATAGTTCCTCCTTCATTAGATGCTTGTGACATTTAAATGAGATAATAAATGTAAAGCATTTAGGCTAGTATCTAGCGCCTAATAAGCACTCAAAAAAAGTCTGTTGTCATGACTGTAAGTCTCATTTCATAGATGAGGAAATTGAAGATAAGAGAATGAGGGGGGTAAGAGGGTTTCATGGACTGACCTGACATTTAAATCAGGGCTCACAACCCCAAAGTCCTCACTGCATTCTGAAAAAAGATCAAACTGTATCAGGAAGGATTGAGATAGGGGCCATACCCCCAAATGGGATTGACCAAATTCAGTTTTCAAGTATTCTATAAGTGATTTCATTCAGTGAAAGCAATTCTTGGCTTCAGTACTAGTCAAAAGAAGAGTCTAGTGAAGCTCTGCTACTTATCTAGTTATTCTTGGTACCAGCCTATGCTCAGTGAACCCTTTCCAAGAGCCCCACCTCGTCTGGGAGGTTGAGAGCAATAAAGAGTCTGTGTTCAGCTCATGCAAGCAATAGAATTTTTAAAGTTTCCTCTATAACCTTTAAAAATCTGTAGAAAAACAGGTGAGGGGCCTGAAAGATAGGTAAATGTGGGAGTAATAAAATCTGTCTCATCGAGCTGTCTTGGGGCTTAATGGAGGTCATATATACAGAGGTTTCTAGGTACAGTGATTGGTAATTAGCAAGTAGTTAAGAAGTGGCAGCTTTCCGTGAAGGAAAGCAGTCAAACCAGCCAGAATAAAATGTCTTTTGTCCAACACAGAAAAGGCGTAGTTCATTCTACTTGGGCCAACAAAATTCCCTTAAAGGGCAAAATCAGCACCCAGTGCATGACCCTTTAAGACTGAGGGCTGTCCCAGGTGCCAACCCCCACCTTTCTGCCAAGGTCAAACTGCCCTTAACTTGGGTGCTGACCATGGGGTAGCCAAACTGCTAAGCTACTCACTTTGCCAATTCCTTGGATTTTAGTGGATTTAATCAGCAGTTGTCTTTTTTCAGTAACTAAAATCTGCATTTGATGTGGCATCTTCTTTGCTGTTTCTGCCATCAACTCTGATGAGTTTTTCTTGAGAGCAAAGTGTCCGGTTTAATCAACAGGGTCGTTCAGACCAGCGTTGAGGTCATTTCTTCAACTTAACTAGCTTAACTCTTCAGCACGGTGCCTTACCTCCCCAACGCCTCGCCTTCTTGTCTGAAAAATAAAGATAATGATAACACTTACTTCAGGGTCATCAAGGTTAAAGAAATAATGAGTTGAGGAATGAGAGATCTGTCTCAGTGTGCAGCCCCTCATAAATCCTTGGTAAAAGGTGATCAGTGTTATTGTTTTAATTGATATGTTATTTCTGCTGCTGCTACTATATTTTAGATTTTCTTATAGATGAGGATCAGAGAAGGCAATGGCACTCCACTCCAGTACTCTTGCCTGGAAAATCCCATGGACAGAGGAGCCTGGAAGGCTGCAGTCCATGGAGTCACTACGAGTCGGACACAACTGAGCGACTTCACTTTCACTTTTCACTTTCATGCATTGGAGAAGGAAATGGCAACCCACTCCAGTGTTCTGGAGAATCCCAAGGACGGGAGAGTCTGGTGGGCTGCCATCTATGGGGTCACACAGAGTCGGACACGACTGAAGCAACTTAGCAGCAGCAGCAGCATAAATGAGGATACTGGAGTGAAATGGAAATAATAAGAGAATTGACCATTTGGAGTTATTGGAAGGAACGGTATAGATGCACAGTCTGTTGAGCTTCCTAAATGAACATTGATTGTAAGCAGTAGCTAATATGACCATCTTATTGCTATCACTTACTCTTTACACATCTGGCCTGTATTTAGGTTGAAATATAATGACTAATTGCAAAACTACTGCAGTCAGGGAACCATTAGTAGAAATGGCTGTTGGCTTACCCATAACATAAAGTTTTTCAGGGCATGAAGTTATGAGTTATGTTTGTCTTCCAGCCTACTTTGACAGATTGTTTTAAAGGGTCTCATATTGTCATACTGGAAAAAAAAATCATCAAAGTGTGCTAAGAAAAGGATATTTGGGGCAGGTTAGAACACTAAAAATGCCTCCCCCAAATAACCCCTCTTGTGCAGCTACTGCTTATCAGTCTTACCAGGAGCACCATAAATCACCTCTAAATTGACCATTATGTCATCCTTGGGCATCAGGAGTGACAAATAATCTGAGGCAACCTCCTAGATTCCAAGGAGATTGTTTTCTTGCTCACATCAACTCAAAAGGATTTAGAAGCAGTGCCGAACTTTTGCTTTACCTTTCTAATCTCACTTTCCCTTTTTTAATGCAATAAACAAGGAGTCAGGGGAGGTTAGTTCTTGCTTCCTGACGTGATGATGGTGAATGGAAATGTGGTTGATGCAGAAACGCTCTCCTTGTCTTCGACTCTATTTGAAACTCCACACAGGTGGTAAGAATCTGCCAAGAAAACATACTTCTACAGACAACTGAAGGGGACAGCCAATGAGCAGAGGGAATGAACAGATGAGTAGCTAGTGTCCCATCCTTGGCCATAATGTGTGATATTGACAGATTTCAGGAGTGATCTTCCTATGACATTCAATCAGTCCATCAAATGCTTGAGAGGGAAGTGAAAAGTTATTCAGGGGTGGTGCTAGGGACCCTTTATGAATTATTCATCTTAAACAAACTTGCATGAACCAGAGCACTGAAGTGAAAGTCTGTTAGCCTGAAGGAGGCCACCAAAGAGCCCAGCTATGCATCTCAGCAGTGGTTTTTAAATGCTGTGTTTCATGACTCATGTCAGGCGGGAGACTGTGTGCTGGCTCTGACTCGTTTCTTAGTTGCAGTCTGCTCCCATTCTCACATGGATGGCCGTTTTACCACCTCCTTTATCGTGGAGCTTTCAAAAAGCTGCACTCCTTGAAATGGAAATTACTAGGGCCACTGGTCTCTTGTTTTAGGGGCTGTGAACGGGGCAGAGCAATGGACTGTGGATTTCTGGATGTCAGTGGTACCCTAAGTCATAGAATCCAAAGAAAAGGGAAGGAGAGAGTGTGGGAAGTTCCACATTATCTGAGAAGAGGTCAATGGTAGAGAGGAAGAAAAAAGGAAGAAGTGTATTATAAATGGCAATAGTAAATGGCACCCAGAGGCATTAACACCCATGAGGTGTTAATGTCATGGGCTGCTCACCTCAACTCAAGACTGGGTTTCAGTGGTGCATAAGTTAAGTGTAATTAATTTACACAGAACTAGAAATCACAATACATGGACCTGGGGTACTGTCCCCTGCCAGATGTCCAATAATCAGTAGCTGAAATCAATAGGGTTGGATGAAATTGAATTAAAACTATTTATTTGACACTACACTTACTATCAGATAATTGGGGAAAATACTACAAATATCTAACATTTATTAAGCAGTCAGTATTAGTAAGTGTTCTGGGTTTGTGCATGCACTGTCACATTTCATCCTGTTAACTATAAGAAGACTCAGGCTCAAAGAGCCTGAGCAACTTTTTTTTAGGATCATATAACCAAGAAGTAACACAACTGTGATTTGAGCTCAAACAAGTCTCTTGCTAGCCCTCTACCAAACTATGCCATATTTTCTAGCACTAGTTCTTGAATATATCAAAAGGTGACCACAATCCATGCCTTACCCAGTTCACAAGGTTATTGCTGATTTCCATGGGAAAAAGACAGGAACCCAAAGTGAGCAGGCAAGTGCCGCCAAAATGAAGCACATCATTACTATTTGCTAAGTCCAGTCTATGTTTGTGGTTAAGGAGGATAGGCTTTAGGGGCAGATATCTGGACATGGAGCCAAGCTTTGGTTTTACCACTTCCTAGCTGTGTGACCTTGGGCAAATTATTTAACTTCTCTGAGCTTCAGTTGCCCCATTTGTAAATGGGGATAATAATGGTCTTGACCTCATTGAAGTTTTAGGGAGCTTAAGTGAGATATCTTTAAGATGTTAAGCACAGTGCCTTAGACATGCTCAACATTCAGAAAAGCATAACTTCTGTTAGTATTACCTTTAAGTTAGTTCTCTCCAAACTCTGGCTGAGCTCTGGTTTAAAAGCCAGTAGGTGGAGCATCCCACACCTGTCCCTGAGCAGCCAATAACCCACAGTCACTCTAATTATACTCCTGCAGCACTGAACTAGCACTTGAGACCTCCTAGACTATCTTGATGGCTCGATTGCACGGGCAATGGTTTGTTCAGCTTCTGATCATGATGACGGCAAAACCTCGACTTCACTGAAACACCAAGGTGTAGGTTTGAATTTTTTTAAAAAAATGAAATTATTCTTCTCACACCATGCTGGCTGTGAGAAGTATAGTTTCTTTAATGATTTTTCAGTTGAAATGCTCTGTAAACAAAATATTGGATTAATTACTGCTTTTTAAAGCACTTGTTCTGTATTATCTTTTTTCAGTATAGATTATCTAAATCTTGGACTTTTGGTTTCAAATTCTCATTTCACTGACATCCAGTGTACATATCTTTAACTCATTTTTTTTAAATTTTAAAATCATGAATGCTACTAGCATTTATTAAGTGCAAAAACCAACCTAAATCACTGTTAGCCAGGGTTCTCCAGAGAAACAAAACCAATAAGGTATATAAAGATGTATATAAATGTTGGTCACTCAGTTGTATCTGACTCTTTGCAACCCCATGGACTGTAGCCCCGCAGGTTCCTCTGTCCATGGGATTCTCTAGGCAAGAATGCCGGAGTGAGTTGGAATTCCCTTCTCTGGGATATCTTCCAGACCCAGGGATTGAACTCGCATCTCCTGCATTGCAGGCATATTCTTTACCATCTGATTCACCAGGGAAGCCACAAAAAGATGTATAAAAGAGGTTTATCATAAACATTGGTTCACGCAGTTATAAAGGCCAAGTAATCCCACAGCATGCCACATGCAACCTGGAGAACTTGGAAAGTTATTGGGCAATTCAGTCCAAGTTCATAGGCCTGAGAACTATGCAAGTCAGTGACAGTGATATAATTCCCAATCCTAGGTCAAAGGCCTGAGAACTGCTGGTGTAAGTCCCAGAATCCGAATGCCTAAGAACAAGGAGCTCTGATATCTGTGAGCAGGGGAAGATTCATGCCCAGCTGAAGAAGATAGGAAAAGAATGTGTCCTTTCTTTGCCTTTCTGTTCTGTTCAGGCACTCAACAGTTTGGATGATGGCTGCCTACACTGGGGAGGGCACCGCTCTTTACTCAGTGTACTGAATCAAATGTTAATCTCTTCCAGAAATATCCTCACAGACACTCCTCAAAATAATGTTTCACCAGCATCCCTTTACCCAGTCAAGTTCATATAAAATTAACCATCACAATCACTATGTATTTATTATCACTTTTGCAGCCTTGTTGGGTTAGATGACCTGTTCATTCACCTGACTGTCTTGACAACAAATAATTATTGAGAAAATGATTGTAAGATACAAGTATTATGCTAGATCTTGAGGATACAACTTTAAAAGTGATTTCCCTTGCCTCTGGGAGCTTAGACATGAAACAATGTCTTTAAAAGCCAAAAGTCACTCCCTGGTTCACTGCAGTATTATTCATTATAGCTAAGATATGGAAACAATCCAAATGCCCATCAACAGAAGAATAGATTATGAAAATGTGGTATATACATACAATGGAGGGCTTCACCAGTGGCTCAGTGGTAAAGGATCCACCTGCAATGAAGGAGACTCAGGAAATTTAGATTCAATCCCTGGGTAGGAAAGATCCCCTGGAGGAGGAAATGGCAACCCACCCCAATATTCTTGTTGGGAAAATTCCATGGACAGAGCCTGGCGGGCTATAGTAAACAGGGTTGCAAAGAGTCAGACGTGACTGTGCATGCACATACAATGGAACATCATTCAGCCTTAGAAAGAAGGAAATACTACTCTTTGCAACAACATGGATGGACCTGGAGAGTATTATGCGAAAGAGAAATAAACCAGTCTCAGAAGAGTTTGGGGTCGCAAAGAGTCGGGAGACAACTGAGCTACTAAGCATGCATGTTTGACATTGTGCCTACAGTTAACAACACAGTATTGTGAACTTGACAATTTAAGAGAGTAAACCTCCTGTTAAGTGTTCTTACACACATGTGTACACATGTATAACCACACACACATGCACACACCCACACAAAGACACAGGGAAATTTTAGAGGTGATGGGTACAAACGTTATCTTGACTGTAGTGATAGTATCACCACATGGATACTATCATTGCCTAATCCCCAAATACTGTGCATATGTACAAACTCACCAAATTGTATGCATTATTAAACACACACAGTTTTTAGTGAAAACAAAATAAAACTTTAAAGGTGATATCCATTAGATGACAAATGACCCATGGCAAGAGTGCATGCTTTAGGAATTCTTATGAGGAAACACTCACTCTGGGCTTGGGTCATCCATGAAGATTTCTAGGGGAAGAATTTGAGTTGGAATTGAAGGATGCTTTGAGTATGACAAATAGAGGAGAGGAAGAAGGGCAAAGAGTTCAGCCAGCACAGCATGTGTGGAGACAGTGATGGGCTGCCTCATAGGCTTTGCCTTGGGAAGGTGGATAAAAGTATTGAAAAGCCATAATCTGTTTGTGGAAGGCCCTGAACAATAGAACAGGTAGTCAAGCTTTTCACTATAGCCAAATGAATGCTGAACTCCTTAAAATCAAATTATATGAGTGATTTTATTCATAGTGAAATAGCTCAACTTTTCCTGTAAGGTATGTTTAAACTGTATACATTGGTGCCATGAAATGGTAATTTCATTTGTCTCAACAAAAATCTGGAATTTTCACCAAGCACATCAACTGGCTTTATCACAGAAACACTTAAATTAAGTATTATCTAAGCAAGAGCCAGGGTAGTGACCAAGGGAATTTCAACTTGAAGATGAAGTGTTTACAAACTGTGAGATTACACTAAGGGTTTTATAAAGTTAAAATCTTAAACATGTTGAGACTAAAAAAGTGATTCAGAAATTTTGACTAATTTGGCTAAATAGCTCATATTTAATGTAACACTTAAAATAGTGATATATGTCAACACAGACTAAAGCTCTTCTCCAAAATTCTGTAATTTTTTTCCCTCTGGGAGCTTATTTCATTTAATTAATTGACAACAATTTTTATGTATCTTTCCCTTCACAAATGGTAAGTAATGATGTTAAAAATAAACATACTTAGAGCTGTCTTCCACCAAATTACTGGCGTGATTTATAAAACATTCCTAATTTTAATCAGAAAAACAGTCTTAATTTGGTTTTATTAGGTCTAAATTAGTGGATGCCCTCCAATGTCCCCATCACTATTTGGGGTCCCCCCATTTTCATCTCTTGAAGGGGATAGCAGAACAGATGTGCATTTATTGCACAGTAAACAAAATTGACTTGATAAAGGGATCTTTACCTCTCTCTGGAAACATAGACAGTACTCAGATCCCTTGAGTATCATAACAAAAACAAATTCTTGGTGTCTTCCCTAAGTGGCAAGCTCCATCCCACTCACTATTTTTGTAAACAAGGCACAGATTCTGTAAAACATAACCACACTGACTACCCTGTACATCACATACAACTATGAACAAGTGCCTTGAGCCCGCCCTGTATGCCTGTTTCTTTCCGGGTCTCAGTCCACCTTCCCTTCACAGTTTCTGCAACCTGACCCTTAGTAGTAGTCTTATCTACTACCTTTAGTGATAGTCACCTAGTAGTCTTATCTACTACCTTTCAACTAGTAGTTTTGTTCAAGGATGATTGTTATCCAAATGAGTTATTTCACTTGCAGGTTGAAAATTGGTATTTTTCCAGTTCAACTCTTTGGTCTTTAACTGATTTTTTAAAAATACAGAAATATGTGAGGGGCACACCTTTTCTAGAATCAACAGTTCAATAAAGAAAACATTTCCAGCCTGGCCTCTTGGTGGCCAAGTTTGCTTTCATGAAATGTGTGTGCGTAATTGGTTGCTCAGAGTCCTGGTCATGTCTGATTATTTTTTGTGACCTCATGTATGGTAGCCCACCAGGCTCCTCTGCCCATGGGATTTTCCAGGCAAGAATACTGGAGTGGGTTTCCATTTCCTCTTCAAGGGAATCTTCCTGACCGAGGGATCGAACCTGCATTTCCTGCATCTCTTATGTTGGCAAGCCCACACAAGTCAATCTTTCCAGGGAAGAGAGGCAGTGCTTTCGAAGCTTCCAGTCTAGCCAGGGCACTGGGGTTGGTTTCAAAACATGGGTCTTTTTGAAGACCACATAACTTCAAATTTTAATAGGAAAGGAGATCCTAGATTTGGGGAACCTAGAATTATTCAGATCATACTCCACCCAAAGATATCTTCTCTATTAGCCTGTCAAAGTACCTAGGATTCAAACATTAGGAGCATTTGGCCTAGTCAACATTGAATTTTTTTCACTTGTTTAAGAAATACTGTTTGTTTTGTTTTAGTAGCTAAGTTGTGTCTTTTTGTGACCCCGTGTTCTGAAGCCTGTCAGGCTCCTCCATCTGTGGAATTTCCCGGGCAACAATACTGAAATGTGTTGCCATTTCCTCTTCCAGGGGATCTTCCCAACCCAGCAATTGAACCTGCATCTCCTGCACTGGCAGGTGGATTCTTTATCACTGAGCCACCTGGGAAATATTAACTGCTGTCTTACTTGAATCAAGAGTCAAGGTCAGCAGATTTCCTTGTGTTGTTACATTTCTTATTCTCTAGCTGTTGAGCACTCTCTCTTTTAAAGTTATTTTTCCATTTTAGTGACTTTTTGAAGAAACTGGATCAGAGAGAGAAATCTATAAGGAGAAAATCTAGCCTGCTAGTGCTATTCCGTGTAGAGACAGCTATGTGAGGAGAAGGGCAATCCTTCACTTTTAAAGAGGGAAGCACTCTGTGAGGACAAGGGCTAGGCAGCATGCAGCCTTCCTCCCCAGAGAGAAGAGAAAGCTGATCTGATTCAGCCTCTCCATCAGCCTTATTTTCCTCGAATGGCTCTCACACAACCTTTCACCCCTTTCTTTACATTCTTGCCAACGCCTGTTGCTTTCAGTTTGTTTGTTTTTTTAATAATAGCCATCCTATTGGGTATGTGGCAGTATCTCACTGTGGTGACACCTTAGTCTTATTATCTTACTTGGAATATCTTTTCTTGAAACAGGAATACTATAGTAACAGAAATTGTAGACAAAGTATTAGATCACTCAGATGGGGGACCACTGACCCTATGATTTCACAACAAATCATATTTACTGAAAATAGTACCATAGGAAGGTTATCTTTGGGAACAGCCTCACGACTATGGAGTAGTCTTCCTTATACATAAATTGTCAGTTATAATACCTTCTCGTGAATTTCAAAAGATTAAATATGATGTTTATAAAGTGCTTCCCACAGTTTGTGGCACATGGGATGTGCTCAGTGAAGAAAAGATATTATTAGTTGAATTTTATGGTATCTGTGCACTTAAAAGGGAGAAGGCAATGGCACCCCACTCCAGTACTCTTGCCTGGAAAATCCCATGGACGGAGGAGCCTGGTGGGCTGCAGTCCATGGGGTCGATGGGAGTCGGACATGACTGAGCGACTTCACTTTCACTTTTCACCTTCATGCATTGGAGAAGGAAATGGCAACCCACTCCAGTGTTCTTGCCTGGAGAATCCCAGGGACGGTGGGGCCTGGTGGGCTGCCGTCTATGGGGTCGCACAGAGTCGGACACGACTGAAGCGACTTAGCAGCAGCAGCAGCAACACGCACTTTAAAAAAAAAAAAAAAAACCTGGTAATTCTGTCAAAATCAGGGTTATGGCTGGTTTGGAATGACCTTGTGCTTAGCAAATCCCTACTGACCTCTAGTGATCACTGAATTATTTTATGAGACAGCTTATTTAATAATGCATACTAGCATTTTGTTTTTCCTTTCCAAAATGTGACATTTGCATATGTCTAATCTTCAGACCTATTTTTCCTGGTTGACACAGCCAAGGTACCTTAGTCAAATATTTACGTTCCTGATACAGTCTTCCCAAGACATTCTCAGAACTTTTGGCTAGTTCATACATAAATAAATGAATGATAGTGTTAGGTCACTTTTTTTAAAAGCCACTCCAATAACTCCTTGTCAGTTGAGATGTAACATCGCAGTTACAAAAATGCTTAAGCTCTCAGTTTCTAACTGAAGTGAACTCTTTCTTTCATATGCAAACAATAGTGAACTTGCTGGTTCAAAAAATATAAAAATCAATGAGAAAGATTTAACAGAGCAATTAATGAGAGAATGTCTAGAATACAGTTTGAACCCCTGGGAAAAATGTATTTATACCCATAAAACATTTTTACCATTATGTTTGTTCAAGAGCCATAAATACAGTTGAATTCTTCTGTGAAATCAAGGCCTGGAGGTGGGTAAAAAGGAGGAATCAATATTCTGTGTCTCTGTATCATAGTGATGTTTGTTCATAGCCATTTGAACATTTATTTACAATTACTATTCGAGCACAACAGTCTCTTTAATATGCATTTTATTAATCTCAGATTCAAGAAAAGTGACTTCTGGCAGTCACCTTCACTGTTACCCTTGAATCTGAGGACTTCCCTGTTGTATTTAAATTGGACTGTCTTATTTACGTTGGCTCTTAGTCTTTCCAGGAAGATTCTGAAGAGTTTTTTATTTGTACCTTCACCTATTTCTTTATTGACTTTGTGACTTATTTAAAGGACATCGGATTTCTTTATACCATCCATTCACTTATCTAGGACACTGTCTCCAAGTTACAGATAAATCTGGAAAGAGTAAGCTAGATACACTTCCTAAATTTAAAATGACTCTGATTGTCCTTGAAAACTGAAAGTGAAAGTAAAGTCACTCAGTCGTGTCCGAGTCTTTGCGACCCCGTGGACTGTAGCCCACCAGGCTCATCCGTCCATGGGATTCTCCAGGCGAGAATACTGGAGTGGGTTGCCATTTCCTTCTCCAGGGAATCTTCCCAACCAGGGATCGAACCCACGTCTCCTGCAATGCAGGCAGACACTTTAACCTCTGAGCCACCAGGGATGTCCTTACCTTTGCCTAAATATGAAATAAAGAGTATAAAGAATTTTACAATAGCTTTGGTTGTGACTATGGAAAATACTACTTCTTTAATCTATCAGGTAAATAGAAAAGATAGGTTGAACATGTCATTTAATCTTGAGAGCCCATATTCTAGAGCAATGCCTCTCAAAATTTAATGAGTATACTAGTCATCTGGAAAACTCCTTTAAAACAGCTGTGATTCAGTAGGTCAGGGTGGAGTCTGAAATTCAGCATTTCTAACAAAGGCTTTTAGTTCATAGACCTTGCATTTGAAATGCAAGGATCTAAAATATTTTAGAATACTGAGATGAAAGACGATTATTTGAATTCAGCTTCATGCTTGAAAAATATAAAGGAACAGCTTTATATGTGTATCATGTACACATAATATTCAAAAGTTTATGACAAAATTTAGAACATACTCAAAAGTGAGATTTCGGTGTATTAAAGAGTAGATTATTTGCCAAATTATCCCTTTAGCATCTGTGGTGCTAATATAGACATTAGAAAGAAAATTTGATGTTCCTGAAACTCACTACAAAATTTTTAATGACCTCACAGCTGCTTAGTTTTTGAAGCATAACAGGTGCTTATTTTGGAGTAGAAATAATTCCTGATCATGAACATATTTTATAGAGAATGCCTACCAATGGGTTATTTGTTATTGTTATTACAAATATCAATTTTTCTTTTGAGCTCATTCTTAGTGTTTGTTTTTTTTTTTTTTTTTTGCTTATTTAAATTGCTTCCCCCCCAGCTTTATTGAAGTACAGGTGACATGTAACATTGTGTTAGTTTAAGGTATGCAGCATGTTTATTTGATATACTTCTATATTATAGAATGATCACTGCTGTAATGTGAGCCAACACCTCCATTACATAATTCACATAATTGCTGTTTTGGTTTTTTGTGGTGAAAACATTTAAGATCTACCCCCTTAGACACTTTGAAGTTTATGATACAGTATTATTAACAATAATCACCATGTTGTATATTAGATCCCCAGAACTTAATCGCCTTATAACTGAAAGTTCAGGTTCTTTGACACTGCTTATTAAAATTCTGTAGACATTATGTCCCCAAATTAGTTGAGGGAAAAAAGTTCAGATAATTCATTTTGGCCAACATTTTTTAATGACTGCCTTGGATGGGCCAGGAACTGTAAAAGACACTAAAGTTACCTAGAAAGGAGTCCAATGCTCAATCAGCAAATTAGCAAGTGGAAGAGAGAGATAAGCACACAGCCACTGATAATTCTGTTAGAACTACACTAAAACAGTAGTAGTCAGCTAGAGCTACCGTGACAAAATTTCACAGACTGGATGTTTAAAACCAACAGAAAGTTATTTTATTACAACTCTGGGGGCTGAAGTCCAAGATTAAGGTGTCGGCAGGTTTGGTTTTCTCTGGGGCCTCTTTCTTGGGCTTACAGAGGGCCACCTTCTCCGTGTCCTTGTGTGGTCTTTCCTCTGTGCTCACATCCCTGGTGTCTCTTTGTGTGTCCAAATTTCCTCCTCTTACTCGGACATCAGTCAGACGGGATTTGGGCTGGCCCTCGCAACCTTGTTTTAACTTAATCCCCTCTTCAAAGGCTCTGTCTCCAAATACTGTCACACTCTGGTACTGGGGGCTAGGGGCTTCAATATAGGAATTTGGAGGGAACAAAATTTAACCCACAACAGGAAGGCAAAATGTTTTTTGGAGCAGTGGACAGAAAACAGTGTATTATTTCTGGGGTCAAGGTAGTCACATAAGGCTACTTGTATGTAGCATTTGAGGTGACCCTCAAAAGAGAAATCAGACTTGGGTCATATAGGTTAAAAATTGAAGGAAAAGTCAGGATCAAAAGTTGGAAGCAGTATTTTAGAAATTTGTTTGAAAAATGTATCAAAAAACTTGGGAAAGCAGGAAAAACGTCCTTAACAAATGCCACCTCCTACACAATCATTGTTATTATTTTGTTGAATTTTCTTTCCATCTTTCTTACCTAAGTTTTATATACAATTAATGTGTATAGACACATTTAACTTCGCTTTATTTTGTTAAACCATTAACAAAATAACTATTGTTATTTTAATGTTATTCTACATATTATATAACTTTTAAAAATTATGTCATAAGCATTCTCCATGTTTTAGTAAACCTATCAGAATTCATCCTACCGTCCCCTTTAGTTGACAAATAAGTAGCTTCTAGTTTTATAAAATATCATAAAATTTTTGAATTATTGGGTTATTTTCTGTGTTTTGAAGATTTCCTTGGCATACTGTCCCCGTGGTGGTATCGACAGAGCATATCTTCAGAGATGTCATATTTGTTAAATGATTGGATGAAATCAACAGTATTATGACCCCTGACATATATTGACAAATTACCTTCCTATAAGACTACACCAATTTTCATGTCACCAGCAGAGTGTGACAGCGCCAGTGTTACGCTCAAATGTCACGGCCACTGTGTCCTTCTCTGATATCCTACAGTAGCCTCCTGCTGTTCAAGATTCTCTGCCCATGTCACCCGCTTTTGTTTCCTTCACGGCACTCAAGGCTGTGTGAAATCATCTCACTTGGTGTGTAATTCTGAACCTTGCTTGTCTCTCCCTTTCCAGAGGATAAACTGCATCATGGTATCCATCTTTGTGTCCCTCCCTCCCTGGCACATTATAGACACTCATAGATACTAAATGAGTGAGTTCATTTTACCACATTTGGTCCTTTTAATTTGACTTTTTTTCAAAATATATCACCTCATTTGTAATGTATTATCAGTTGTCCATTCCTTTTTGTGAAGTGTTCTTTTAAGTCAATGCAAATGCAAGTCTTGCCATGAACATGTAGCATAAGATATTCAGGCCAGCTGGCCTAGAGCTCAGGGTATGGACTCAGTATTCCCCTAAAACACATGTGCCGTGTATATTGAAGATACACATATCAACCAGAGTGACAAGGGAGTAAAAGGGCATGGATGGATGTAAGGAAAATGAAGTCACAAAATACTCCACAAGAAAATGAGCTGGGAAACAGAAGATGATTCGTCACTGCCACTAGGGGAGGGAAGGCATGTGTTTTGTCTCTCAGAGGACACTTGGCAATGTCTGGAGACATTTGTCCTTGAGAGGGGAAAATGCTTGGATATCACTGGTGGGAGTCCAAGGTGGCCCCCACATACAGAAACCATAATCTAGAGCAAGAGACAGGCATCAACCATTTAAAAACTCGGATAACTCAGATAATGGGCAGCCATGTTTGGGAACCATTCGAATTTTGAAAAAATTGATTATCAGATATGCAGTAGCTGAGCGGCCTTTTAAAATCCATTGAGAGCATATAAAGGTATGGATTCTCCTACCCTAACTAATGCTCTCCCTGGCCTCATTTCTTCACCAGTAGGTATGAAGGGAAACAGGGCAATCTCGTTTCCAAGAGCTCCCTGGCCATCTACTCACCGTCTAGAGCTGGGACCTCAGGTGAGTGGAGAGATTAGGAGCTCAGGTGGGCAGTGCTACCCATTGCTTCCAGGTGTGTGTTTTTAGGAGAGTCCTGCTTGATTTTTCCAGAGTCAGACTGAGCACTTTATATTGCAGTAACCTAGTACACATGCCGTAGCTGTTTGAAGTGAGAGGAACCGTGTGGCCTGTGTGTTTGCAGGATGGAAGTTTGCTCGCCTGGGTGGCACTGGAGTCTGGAGACAGCAGGAAATGAGACCACATTCCTGTTGTTCAAATAACCTGTCTCGAGGAGCTCTGCCATTCCGCAGTGAGCTGCCTGGCTCCCTTTTGCTGCATGCGTTGGACACAATAGAACTAGAAGCTTCTGAAAGCAGGTGAAAGGTAAGACCCACCTGGGAAATGGCTTATTCCACTTTACCCCCACCACTCAGAACAGGTTTCCAACAAAGGATCTAAACCTTTGCGTGCCCCCTTGGCCCTGGCTGCCTCTCCCACATATTCTGTGCCTAGCGTGGACTTCATTTAGAGATAGCTCTCAAATCTGACTTTACTATTTTAGGCTTCCAGACTCCCCACAGAGTTCTCAGTTAGGCTATGTTAGGCACGTTATCTGGGTCATCAAAGTGCCAGAGCTCACTCCAAGTTTACAAGCAAAGGTGCCTCCTGCCACCTTCAGAATCGCCGGGGCTGGGTGGGTATCAGCAAAGGCTGTTCGCCTGCAGCACCAGCTGCCGCAGGCTATAGGGGTGAAGAAGCTGCACTTTGATACTTCTCGTTGTGGCTTATCGATCCTACTGTCATCATCTCTTAGGAAAATCAATGCTTCGGTCTTTCAGTGAACATGTAAATAAAGTGATAAAAAGTAAACCAAGGCAGGTGTTTCCTGATGGAAAAAGGAGAGATGAATTAAAAACATTACGATGAGCAGCAGAGGGCTGTTTGTGAGCTTAGGAGGATTTAGAAACAGTGAAAACCAGGGCCGTGTTTGGTGACTCAGTGATGCTGGCTGTTCTGTGCTTGGAGGACATCCTTGTCCCAAGTGTGTGGTCTCCTGGTTATTAATGGTGTTGCTTGGAATTTGTGCTTTGATCTGATTGAAACCAACATTGTTCACTCAATTTCCCATCAGTTTTGTCTTAGGAAATAAACCTTTGTCTTAACTGGGTTACCTAACTGTTGTGCTGCGGTTCATGGGGTCGCAAAAAGTCGGACACGACTGAGCGACTGAACTGAACTGAACTGATAAAAGGAGATACTACTAATCATAATAAGGTTAATAACAAACTATTATTGGAATCTCCTACATGTCTATTCATTTATTCAGCAATATTTTTTTCTGGGTCTGTTCTCTGTATGATTCTAGGCCCTAGGGTACACTGTGACCAAGACAGACAGTCCCTTGCCTCTTAGAACCTACCAGTTCAGTGGGAAGACAGAAGGTAAACCACCAATGCAATATGATGTCAAATACTAATACGTGAAGAACAAGCAGAGTAACAGCATGGCAAGTGAGGGGGGTACAGTTTATGTAGGGAGGTCAGGGAAAGTCACTGTGAGGTGGTATCTAACAGAGAACTGGCTCAAGTGAAGGAAGGAGCCACTCTGTGAAAAAATGTAGACCCAACAATGATCTCATTTGGGAACCTGCAAATATACTGGAAAAACCCTGATTTTTGAAAGCGGGAATCCAGGGGTTCTGATCCTGGCCACACTTCTGATTAGCTGTATGACTTTGAGAAGTTAAGCTCTCTCTGTGTGTGTCTTCTGATTTCTCCAGGTGGGAAAAGAAAGTATTTTGGTTCAACTTACAGGATGGTTTTGAGACTTGAGTGAGAATCAAACATTTGAAACACAGCGGACTAGGATGTGGGAGGGTCTTGGTGATGTCAGGCTGCTGAGAGACAGATGGGCTGTCTGTCACCATGTGGTAGCACCCCCTGGGCAGTCTCAGGATGCACCGGTGAAGAAGGCAGACAGCATCTGATCCCACGTGTCTCCATTCAGACTGTGTTCTATGATAGCTTAGTGTTTGAGGACTAGACACCCTAGAGCCAGCCATGTGGGCACAAGTCTCAGTCCTTCCACTTAGTCTATTTACAAGCTTGGCAAGCAGGCTAACGTCTCTGCACCTCTATTTCCTCATCTGTAGAACAGGATGATGATAACTAATAATAACAATAATAGTAGTACTTAACTCATAAAATTGTCAGAATGATAAAATAAGTAACATTTGAAATGAGTAATATTTGAAATACATTTAAGGGAATTTCACACATGATACATACTAGAAGAGTATTTCAAAGTTGAAAATAAAAACTTCCTTGTGAATCATTCTGTGTTGTAGAAGAGGCAGGCTAACCTTTGTTCTGCAGTTATCACCTTATTTGATTATCTCAACAGTTCATTTCACAGATGAGGAAATGGAAACTCAGAAATGTCAAACATTTTGCCCCAAAATAACACACCTGGTTAGTGTATGAGCTGGAAATGTAAACTAAGTTTGACTCTAGAACCCCCATCTTGACCCTTTTCCTCTGGGATGGGTTACTGAAGGTCCAGATACGAGCACAGCTGGGTTCCTGCCCTGAGAAGATTTAAAGTGGAGGGGAAGAGCCACTAAGGGGTTACAAGACACGCACAGGATCTCACAGCTCGTGAGGAATCCAAATCCAGAATTCCCACCTCTAAGTCTAGAGCAACTTTGCTGTTCCGTTTGTAGAACTGAGTGCAGTAAGCATTTATTAAATGATTCTGTGTACTAGAAGATAAAAGAGCAAAAGAACTCCTGATGTATTCAGGTGACCAGAAAAGATGGTACTCTCCAGGGAATATTAAGGAGAGTCTTGGTTTGGGAAACTTGAGGAAAGTCTTTTTTTAGATAAACTTTGTATTTGGGCATAATTTTTCAATAGATTTACAAAAAAGTCATGAGGATAATACACTGGTTCCTGCGTAACTTTAATTCAGTTTCCTCTAAAATGGTAACATCTGACCCATCTAAAGTTAACTTTACTAAAGTTAACGTTACTACATTAATATTAGCTAAACTACAGGCTTAATTAGGATTTTACCACTCTTTCTGCTACTATCTTTTACCTGGGATCCACTCCAAGATATCAAAGTGAACTTAGGAAAATCCTCCCTTTGACTTAAGAAATTTTAACTTGTACCCCTGTTTGCAAGTGTTTCATTCTGGTAAAAAGATACTGCATCTTATTTAATGGTTTCCTCTTTTTGTTCCGAAAGAAGGAGCTGGGCGCTTCAGAGTTTTGAATGGCACAGTTGTTACACAGATTTGTTTCCCTCACAAGGGAAAAAAGGATCAATCAATACAATCGGATAATTTCTAAATTTATTTGAAACAGCCACAGTCATATATTTAATGGACAAGGAAAAAAACCTGCCTAGATTTCCTCTTTTTAAGTTTATTGATCTATCACCCCAAAGACAAAAAAATGTATCTATCTATAATGTGTTAATTGACCCCTCCCAAGACAGATTTCACTTTTAGTTTTAAAGCACACCTCGTGAAGTTATCCTATTCTGTGAGTGTGTGTGTTTCTCAAAGTGGGAGTTATTCTAACAGGGATAAAATAATACCAGAGAAAGCAAATGAAAGTGGTCTTTATGAGTTTCACGTTCATTTTTATCACATAACTTTGTCTGAAAGCTTGGTTAAATTAAATGTATAATGTGATCCTGGTGTATTTGCATTCATGCAATAGCTTTTTAGTTTGTTTTTAACAGAGGTCTTCCTGACCTTGGAGGTTCAGAAAATTTGCTTTCACACGGTCGAATGGCTTGGGTGTATTTCTCTGGTATATTAGGCAAAAATGTATTGGTCTTCTCACCAGTATGGTGCCCTTCCTCTTTTTTAACCTCTTGTGTATTTGTGTCAACAAAATTAATTATGACCATTTAGGAAGAAACGTACAATACAAAGCAACTTTTATTCACGCCTAAGCTTCCAGGTGTTTTCTTTGAGGTAAGAAGCTCAGGGGAGATGTTACCATTTGATAATTCATACAGACTTCTCCGGACTCAGACATTTTTCATAGCACTCTTTGGTCTTCAAGTGCTGCTTCAGTCGGTACCCAGTCATTGTTTATCCGTACAGGTTAAAGCCTTTTTGTCCAGTAGGGACTAAGAGTGATACTCATCTGCACTAGTAAGGATTGTTAAGGTAGACTTTTATTCTAACTTGGAAGCGATTGTTTTGAGAAGTAAAATGAAGGTGACCAGTCAAACCAGAAATCATCAACCAAATCACCACTACTTGATGATTTCCCTTCCCTTTAGTGAATTCATCACTTGTCACAGTTTATACTCTGAAGCCTGACACTGAGATTCCCGAGGATACAACCTGAGAGTTTCCATATCTTCAAGGATTGTTGCTGTTCAGTTGCTGAGTCTCACCTGACTCTTTGTGACCTCATGGATTGCAGCACTCAGTTTGCTCAAACTCATGTCTTTGTCCAGTGAGTCAGTGATGCCATTCAACCATCTCATCCTCTGCCACCCCCTTCTCCTTTTGCCTTCCATCTTTCCCAGCATCAGGGTCTTTTCCAATGAGTTAACTCTTCCCATAAGGTGACCAAAGCATTGGAACTTCAGCTTCAGTCCTTCCCATGTATATTCAGGGTTGATTTTCTTTAGGATTGACTGGTTTGATCTCCTTGCTGTCCAACGGACTCTCGAGTCTTCTCCAGCACCAGAAATCAAAAGCATCAGTTCTTTGGCAGTCAGCCTTCTTTATAGTCCAACTCTCCCATCTGTTGGACCATAAACTTGGACCAAGTTCTTTCCATGCTCCAAGAGTCAGTTCAGATTATTCTGTTAATTCTCTCCTTTCACCTCTTCCAAAAAGAATTATTTATGATACAAACATGCATTCTCTGTGGGAACAGTATTATCCTCAGGGGAGTAAAAATTGGTTCATAGTTGGAGGGGGCTAAAAAAAAAATCTTACTCTTTGTGTATAACATACAGATACACAGAGTACATAAACAAATAATCAATACATTTGCCTATTAACTAATGGGGGAGGCAATTAAGAAAAAATAGATATGTAAAAAGGTTCTCAGGAGGACAATAAGAAAAAAGAAGTTGAAAACACTGGTTATAGACTAACCATTGAGTATTCATTGTTTCCAAAACCAGGAATCATTTCTCTAGCCGGTGTCCTCTTAGGTAAATAGAACAAGAGATGCCGATAAAACATAATATTGGCCCGATGTTGCAATTATGCAGTGCTCCATCCTCTAATCTTCCCATTGCCATGGCAGAAAGAAAGCTTTTGATGTTATCTTGTCCAGGGGCTTTGCCCTTTTGCACTTTCTGATTTACAAAATCATCAGTAAATTTGTCATTGTGTTTAAAGATTCCAAGTTAACTGAAGTTTATGTGTTGTTATACCTGGACTTCTCAGATAAAATGGAAAAATAGAGATGTTCTATAACAATTGTGGGGAGCAACCAAAGGAACAAGCAGAAATGACGGAAAAATTGTTGTGTAAATGTGAAAGCCACAAGAAGTGAGAGACTTTGCTTGGCTATAAAGAGTCACTTTGAAGCCTACTGTCCCTGACGCACCTCCCTGAAGGGTTGGAAAAAATGAAATAGTTTTCAGCCATTCTTTCAGCCAAGGGTGTCTGTGTGACAGATCTGACAGAAAGTCCCTGGTGGTAAGGATGGAAGTTCTGGGGAAATTTTTGCTCTTGTATCTTTCCCTTTTATTCTGTCTTTGAATGCAAGTATAATGTCAGGATCTGGCAGCCACCTTGTAATATAATTATGAGGCAGCAAATTCAAGGCCAAAACCCTAGCATGCTGTGGATGACAGAATGGGAAGAGAGGAAGAGACAGAGTTTCTGGTCACCTCATTGAATACTGAGACCAGTGTCAGCAGCTGCCCTATTCTTCCATGGAATACTGTGTGTCTATCCTGCCTAAGCCACTCTTAATTGGGTTTTCTATTACTTGTAGCTAAATATATTCCTATAATACCTTATTTAGGAGATAATATCAGATTATGAAGAAGAAAAGAGGCACATTCTTCTGCCTTGCCCTCTAAATATAAGTGATTTTTAATCCTTCAGGTTATTTCTATAACATCAGGCCTCTGCAAACTTAGCTCATTAATATTCCTTGACAAGGAGTTATTACACGTCTTACATTTCAACATAGATTACAAGTTGTGGAAAGTGGAAAGCCAAGACTTTATAGGAAATTTTCTGATCATCTCTCCCACGGATTGTGTTCTGCATAGTTGGAACCTCAGTGTCCTCAAGCCTCTGAGATAACCACCCTATGGCCTTGTCCATCCCGCTAGCAAAGAGAAACTTTCCACCCTCACTACCCCTTTCTGTGCATTCTGTGCTTACCTCTCAGGAAAACAGAATCTCAGAGGGACAAAAAGATACAGAAGGAACACACACTTGTGCAGGGTCATGCAGAGCACTTTAATTCCTCCTAATCTCATTTTAAGTCCTGGCCACTCCATTAAGGTTTCACTTTTTGCTTAATCGAAGTATCTTTGAAGGGCTGATACTCCCCTTCCTCTATATGGAAGAGCAACATTCTAACACTAACAGAAAAACTGCCAAGAGTTTTAAAATAGCTTTTTGTCCCCAGTTGTATAAATAAATACTTCAGGATTACCGAGATTCAGCATCAGTTACAATGGTTTGATTCATATTAAAGTTCTATTTTTATTATTAATATAATTTATTTAATAGGTTCATGGATGAGAAGACTGCAAAGATTTGGGGGTCATTTTTTTTTTTGTCACAAGTAAATTGGGAAAAAGAGAAAATAAAAAGGAAGAAAATAAAACTATGATACTATTATCTAGAGATGATATTCGGGGGCAAAATTTTGCTTTATCTATCTATATATATACATACATATATATGGGTTTATATAGATAGAAAAAGGAATGGGAAAATTATGCATACGTATATGTATATTATATGCATAAATATTTCAATCTTTACTTAATGTATGTTGCTTCCATTTTTGCATTTCACTCACTCAACATCTTTTTTTAATGATTGCATAAGTTTTCATTATATAAAAACATAATGTATATTTAAAAAGGTCAATTATTAGATAAATGTTCTCCTATTTTCATCAGTATAAATATTGCTAGAAGGAATACTTTTTACAGTAAGTCTCTGGCATACTTTAGGGTCACTTCAAATAAATTTGCTAAGATTTCATAGCAAATTAAAATCTAGAACTAATCAGAATAAACTATTATTTTATTCTGTACTCAACCATATAAATAGATTATTATCCTTTCCAGAGTTTGTTGTTCTTTACTGAGGTCATCAGTCCAATTTCGAATGATCAGAATATAAATATATTTGTGTTCTTGAACTTTTAGACCCCTTTAGGTAAAACCAATCTTTTCTCAATAAGTTTAATGATCTTAACCAACCAAGAAACCATATTGCTTGATGATGAAGTGACTAAGTTTCTGGTGAGATTTGGCAAATTTAAATGATGGGAGCTTCATTTTTCTAGGCAGTTTGATCATCAGGGTTGTCAGCGCAAAATAGGTGCTTTTTCTGAGTTAATGTTATTTTTATGTCTGTTAGGCAGTAATGAATTTTACATAACTAGTTTATAACTCATTTCATATTCATCAAGTTATTAATGAGAGAAATAATGCTGGATTTGGCAGCAAAACAGTAATAATGTTACATGTCACAGACCAAGAGAGGAAAAATTGTGGTTAAGCTGATTTTTTGGTAAGTAACGTTGCTTTCTTTTGTTTGTTCAGTTTGAGACCCAGAATCATATTTATATTGTAGCTCTTCCTTATAATTAAAATGGGGCTTCCCAGGTGGTACAGTGGTAAAGAATCTGCCTGACGATGCAGGAGACTTAAAAGACAAGAGTTTGGTCCCTGGGTTGGGAAGACCCTCTGGAGTAGGAAATGGGAACCTGCTTCAATATTCTTGCCAAGAAAATTCCTCGAACAGAGGAGACTGGAAGGCTACAGTCCATGAGGTTGCAAAGAGTCAGACACAACTGACACACCAGCACACATATAATTAAAATAAAATCCATTGTCATTGTGGTAAAAATGAATGCAGAAAAATATAAAGCAGAAAGTAAATATTAACCATAATTTTACCTCTCAAGAAGTAATTGATAATATAGTATATTTCCTTCAAGTCATTTTTCTGTGCCTACTGAAAGATGAAAGTATATATGCTATTTTTTATTCATCATTATGTTAAAACAGCTGTCCCATGTTATTAAAAATTCTTCAAAAGCACCATCAGAGTATCTGTGTAAGATCCCAGGGGTAAATATGTGATAGTTTAATCAAATTTTTGTTGAGAGATATTTTTGGTAATATTTTACTACCAAGAATAATTCTGTGATGAATATCCACAAACTTCTTTGTCAAAATATTAATACCAAACTACTACTTTCATAGGGTAGATTTCCTAAAATGAAATTACTAGATCAGAGACTATTAACTTTTCTAAGCTTTGGCAATATATTGCCAGATTGCTTTTCAGAAAATAATTCACATTCCCACTAATCAGGATAAGAGTTCCTGTCTCAACATACCCAAGTCAGCATTGCTGTTGTTTTTTTATTTTAACTAATGAACAAAGCAATTTTTTGCATCAATAATAAATATATAAATATTTCCATAAGTGTATCAATTATTTGTGTTTCTTCTGTGAAATATAAATTCATGTCCTTCTGAGAACAAAAGAATTGATTGTAGTAGTCACGGTGGGAGGGGTACTGAAAAACATTTCCTTGAGGGTCATTGAAGTTAATTTTATTATAAATTATACATGTACTCTGCTATATCAAGAACTCCAATACTACTTATTTCAGATAGATAACAATTTTAAATATTAAAAAAGAAAACCAAATAGTTCTGGGAAAAATTATGGATAATTTATATTTTCAGTAAATCTTTAAAAGGCCAGGTGGCTGTGGACCTGTCCCCCAGTAGGCTTCTTTCTGGCCTAATTGTGAGAACTGAGATAATTAACCACAAATCTGCCAACTAATAATTTTTCTTAAAAATCAGGTGCACAATTCACAAATGGTATCTAAATTCTTACAAGACCGCTGGAGCAAGTTGGTCACCAGGCCCCAAGACCAGCTCACTTATCCATAAGTTCACAGTCTGGCTTGCTGATTTGTTGGCTTTACTAATGGTCTTAATTTCATTATCATTACTTACCATTCATCAAAACTGATCGTGCTGACTGAGAGCTTTACCAAATTACCCAACAAGAACTTATCTTAATGTCCTTTCCAACCTCTGTTACCTTAATGGGCTCAGAAAATAACTCAAACAGAACAAGGACCCAAAGTCACTATTGCACTTATGCATTTGCTCATTCAGTCCCTTAAACAGTTCTTCCCCAGGGGGACTAGATATTGTGTGACCTTGGGCCTTTTGATTTTACATAGAGGGGTCCACATCAGCCTCCACATTATCAACTGGGGGTAAAGATAAAATTAAAAGTGCCATATATTGTTTCCCTCTTAATGACTTTTTTACAGCATAGCCTTCTTCTTTTTACTAAAAAAACTAAACAATATAAAAAAAAAAACAAAAAATTTTCTTGAGTATTTTTAGTTTTGTCTTTTCTAGATTTTCCTGTAATAATAATATTAGAAGAAGTTATAGAAAATACTAACCTCTGAAAACACACTCCTTAAGATTGCCCTAATGATTGCATTGTAAAGTCACTGGTATCCATGTCCCCTAGATGCCCATTTGTCTGAAAGGCAACCCAGACATGTATACTGGGGAAGGGAGCCAGACAGGGAACAGAGTGGTAGTGGGAAAACCTTAATCACAAATTCGTGACAAAAATGTAAGATGGTAACATATCAAATAGAGTTCAGTTCAGTTCAGCCGCTCAGTCGTGTCCGACTCTTTGCGACCCCGTGAACCACAGCACACCAGGCCTCCCTGTCCATCACTAACTCCCGGAGTTCACTCACATTCACGTCCATCGAGTCAGTGGTGCCATCCAGCCATCTCATCCTCTGTCATCCCCTTCTCCTCCTGCCCCCAATCCCTCCCAACATCAGAGTCTTTTCCAATGAGTCAACTCTTCTCATGAGGTGGCCAAAGTACTGGAGTTTCAGCTTCAGCATCATTCCCTCTAAAGAAATCCCAGGGCTGATCTCCTTCAGAATGGACTGGTTGGATCTCTTTGCAGTCCAAGGGACTCTCAAGAGTCTTCTCCAACACCACAGTTCAAAAGCATCAATTCTTCGGCACTCAGCTTTCTTCACAGTCCAACTCTCACATCCATACATGACCATGGAAAAACCATAGCCTTGACTAGAACGACCTTTGTTGGCAAAGTAATGTCTCTGCTTTTCAATATGCTATCTATGTTGGTCATAACTTTTCTTCCAAGGAGTAAGTGTCTTTTAATTTCATGGGTGCAGTCACCATCTGCAGTGATTTTGGAGCCCCCCAAAATAAAGTCTGACAATAGAGTAGTGAATCATTTATACTATAAAACCTTGATGGTAACCGTCTTTCTTCAGTTCTTCTTATGGAATTTATTAATCTGTTTCCACATGATATTATTTAGTTCTGCATTTAAATAATCTGATACAAGTATGTAGTCCTGGATAAGATTTCTCCCTTTTAAATGAAGTTCCACTAGGTTATTAATAGCTCTTGATTCTCCAAACTCCTCTAGTTTACAGGAGAAATAATTTAGTGAAAACTCATTTGGGTTGTGTAGCTTTGTTAATGTAAGTGAGTAATGTGTATTGATTCTTCATGGTGTAAAAATGTTATTCATTTTGTGCAAGAAAGTCAGTTAAAGAATTATTAATGACACAGTAATTGCTTTTAAAAATATGCCTTAATTAAAATGGTAAATTCTTTATTACATCTTTATTTTAATTAGATGTACAGAAAGACAATACTTTTTACAAGGAACCTCATGTAAAATAAAATGATCTCATTTAAAAGCATTTCAAAAACTCAGTAGTGGTGCTCTCTAGAGAGGCAGTCGATAACTTCCTAAAGTAAAACTGCTGTGACTCCACTTCTGATCAAAATTAAAGGTGTCATTCTGACTAAAATTAATAATCTTAAATAGAATATTTTACACTTTTCCTCCATACCAAGAAGTTTCTGCTTCTACTTTTTAACTGAAATTCCATTTCTTGAAAGTGTTTTTAAAGGTTTGTATACAGAGTAAAAGTAAGTCAGAAAGAGAAAGACAAATATCATATATTAATGCATATATATGGAATATGAAAAGATAGTACTGATGATCCTACTTGCAGGACAGCAAAGGAGACACAGACATTTTGGACACAGTCAGGAAAAGAGAGGGTAGGATGATATGAGAGAACTGCATTGAAACATATACATTACCATACGTAAAATAGATAGCTAGCCAGTGGGAGTTTGATGTAGGACACAAGAAACCCAAAGCTAGTGCTCTGTGACAACCTAGAGGGGTAAGATAGGGAAGGCAGTGGCAGGGAAGTTCAAGAGGGAGGGAACATATGTATACCTAATGCCAGTTCATGTTGATGTACAGCAAAAATCATCACACTATTGTAATTATTCTCTAATTATATATATATGTAAATATATATATATAAGAAAAGCTCAAAAAAGACAAGGAGGAAACAGGCTTATTTTTATGGAAATTATATATGAACTAGATTCAACTTGTTTTTGCAGTTGCACTTTGCTCTATTTCTTCAATTTGCAAGACTGTGCTTTTCAGTGATTTGTCTGGAGTTATATGTATAGAAAAACCACAACCAAAATCAATAACTGCCTTCTGTTTATCATGTCACTCTGTTCTACTTGCTTTTCTGTCTTTAATTTGTATGCATAATTATCTGAGGCAATGCTCCCTTGTGCATAATGATCATTAACTTGGAAAAGGTCCATGTGGGGATGGGGGTGCTGCTGGTTAACATTTGAGTGTAAATTTGGGGCCATGTACTAGATTGGGATCTCTCATGATTGTTAATTAATCCTTGTGTGTGTGTGTGTGTGAGCTCAATTGCGTCCAGCTTTTTGTGAGCTCCTAGACTGTAGCCCACCAGGCTCCTCTATCCTTGGAATTTTCCAGGCAAGAACACTGGAGTAGGTTGCCATTTCCTTCTCCAGGAGATCTTCCTTACCCAGGGATCGAACCCACATCTCTGGTATCTCCTGCACTGGCAGGCGGATTCTTTACCACTGCACCACCTGGGAAGCCCCAGTTAATTCTTATAACAACCCAAACTGGGAAAATACGATTTCCATTTCATAGAGAAAGGAAAGGAAGGTTGAGAGCTGCAACCATTTTGATCATTTAAGCCAAAGGTCTAAAAACTATGGCCCATGGGCAGTCTCCACCTTGCCATCAAATTTTATAAATAGAGCTTTATTGGAACATGGAGACAGCTATTTTTTCTTATAACGACAGAGTTGAGTAGTCTAGGGAGAGAGATTGTCTGGCCTGTCAAACCTAAAATACTATCTAGCTCTTAGGAGGAAGAGTTTGCAGATCCCTGGTCTAAACCAGAACTGCTCACACAATTGGATCTGCTCCCATTCATCAGACCCCATTGTGTAACATTGTTTAAAATTATATATCCTCTTTTCCAAGCATACTCTTCCAACTTCATACATTTTTCTCTTCTTTAATTTGAATACTTAATATAGGAGTCTTTTTCCTATGAGCAACATTTCCTCTCTTTTCTGAATGAGCTGAAATGACATGCCTCTAGCCTGTGTCTCTCATAGCTATCATTATTTATTTAACTCTGCTCAGGTTATTTTAACTCAGCTTAGCATTTTCCAAAATGCTTTACCTAATAAGAGGATTCTTATAACCAAGTATTGCTTCACTCTGCTCTTCATATAATCTGAATTTCTTTTTAAAGTTTCCCAGAGGACAATGGTTATCTCACTGCTGGGGAAAGAGTCACAGGCATTTACAGTTCAGAAAAGCCAGCAGCTGCCATGTAATAAAAATCAGATCAAAGGAGCACCATGCCCAGCCAGAGAGCCTATATTTTTTTGTATGTAAAGAAAGAAAGAATCGGTTGATAGGGAGGGGTTTTTCCACCTTAAGACACTTTAGTTAATAGATCATATAATGCCAATTACAGCCTCTTTGCTCACAGACACTGCTTGTCATGCAGCAAAAGCTTCCCTGCTCCACATTCACGGTCCACAGGCTCAGTTAGGTAGACTAATTTCTTAGGTCCCCTGCAGAGGAGGCCCAGACTGCCTTACATTCGTAGACCCTGAGAGGTTTTACATCCAAGAAGAGGAAGGCCATAGAAGTTCTCTTTTGTCAAAAAGTGGTCAAAGATAGTAAAAGGTGGAAGCATTCTAAGATGGTCATGAACAGGTTAATGGAATACTGAAAACAGAATACTGGGGTGGGTAGCGTTTCCCTGCTCCAGGGGATCTTCCCAAACCAGGGATCAAACCCAGTTTTCCTGCATTGCAGGTGGGTTCTTTACCAGCTGAGTCACAAGGGAAGCCCTGTACTGTAAAACCCTATGCAAAATTAATAATATTGTGGAAGACAATGCAGTGACGATAGGACATAGAAGGTTCTTACATGTGTATGTTTAATGTTGTTTATGATTTTAAAGTTTTAAAAATAAATACATTAAGTTTATACAGAAAATAGCATTTGATGATATATACCATGATATTAAGAGTGATTATCTTTGGGTGATAAAGACATGACTGACTCTAATTTTTTTTTTATTCTTCGCTATATTTTTCCAGAAACCACGTATTATTTTTGCACTTCCTTAGTGGCTCAGATGGTAAAGAATCCGCCTGCAATGCAGGAGACCTGGAATTATCCCTGGGTTGGGAAGATCCTCTGGAGGAGGACAAAGCAACCCACTCTAGTACTCTTGCCTGGAGAATCCCCATGGACAGAGGAGCCTGGTGGGCTGCAGTCCATGTGGTCACAGAGAGTCTGACAGGACTGAGCGACTAAGCACAGCACTGCACATGTATTACTTGTATAGTCATAAGACGTTTCTTTTCATGGGATAAAAAGGACAACTAGGAATGTTATGATAAACAGGAGAGGAAAACAAATGCTCCCTCTCCTAAATAAATTTGAAGAGTTTTGGTAAATACGTGATGTTTCTACCACTGAGTTTGGAAAAAAAAACAATCTTAGAAGCAGATTGCTTTTGCTGAGATGTGTTAAGAGAAAGGGTTTAGGTTGTTTCCTCTGAGTATTATAGAAGGATTAGGATAAACATTATATATATATATATATATTCTTTTAATAAAAAATATACTATACTATCACTAATTGCTGAGTTACTCACTTTGGAGGTCCTTAGAGTTCACTTTCACTTTTCACTTTCACCCATTGGGGAAGGAAATGGCAACCCACTCCAGTGTTCTTGCCTGGAGAATCCCAGGGATGGCGGAGCCTGGTGGGCTGCTGTCTATGGGGTCTCACAGGGTCGGACACAACTGAAGCGACTTAGCAGCAGCAGCAGAGTTCCCCAAGCTGTCCATGGACCGTGTTCTTTCTTGTTTGCAAGACTTCCACCTTCAATCAGGACCATCTTATTACCCTTCTCTCCCTGGACCAGCTAAAAAGTTGCCTCTTTTCTGTATCCCTCATAAACCCTTTCCTACCTCTTATTTCCCACTAACTGGCATTCCCTTGCTGGTCCTGTACTATTTCTATAACCATTTCTGGATTAGATTGTATTTTCTTGTGTTTTTGTTTGTTTGTTTTTGCTTTCTCTTTTCTTTTCTACCACATTGAGGGCAAAACCCAACTTAATCATTGTCACTTTTCCAGTGCTGAGAGGAAGTGTTTGAATGGCCTGTAATTACCAAATAGCTCTGCTCAGCAATATTTCATTTCCATGAGTCTGCCAGCCCAGCTCTTAGATGTGTTTCACCTTCTTCCTCTTCTGTCAGAACTTTTAGAAGTGACCCAGATTCATGGCTGGAAGTGGAAGGCGTGGTGGACCAAGACTTCCACTAGATTAAACTTGCCTAAAGTGTCACCTTTACCAGTTTCTTAAGTAATATATTGATACAATGTTCATTAAAACTAAGATGAATAGATGTTAGAGAAAATAACAGGAACTTTGCAACTGAAACATTAATCTTTGTCCCCAAGACTCATAGGGAAGATAATCAAATGATGTTTCCATTTTGCCGTTGTCCTCCTCCATAAACTGTATTGATCATACCCTGTGTTCATTCTCACTTCCCAAGCACTGTTTTGGGGGACTTTGCTCTACCCTGACATAGGCAGGGCCTTTCAAAATTTAATCACCCTGGACTCTCTTACCTACATTCCTCTACTAATCTGAAAAACCTGAACAATTTATTTGAGGATTTTGTTGAGATGTTCTTCTTTGTGGCCTTGTAAAAATGTGTAGCCTCTCTAGGGACTACATTTTAATGCATAGCTATAAAACCAAAATTATTTATTGTTTCTCCTTTCTTCTGTATCCTTATTTTTTTGTTAAGAGCTCCACTAAGGAATATTTACTGTAAATTAACTGTTTAAGCTGGGCAAGACCTTTAATCAAGGAGGAGTTAGAGAAAAAGGATGCACTTGGCCCTTTGGGCACCTCAGTGATCCTCAAAGATGTTAAGAAGTGTAGTAAAATGGGAGATTAGGAGAGACAAGGATAGGCCAGGGAAGAAAGTCTTGATGAAGAAAGTCACATTGACCTGTTTGTGGAACACCTGCTATTCTTTGGCTTCTCAAAGTGATGCTAGCATCTTATTCCTCATCAGCACAAGAAACAAAATAGTGATTTATAGACTATTAATCAGCCAGGCTGAGGCCTTATTAAATTGTCTTGGTTCTCTGCTGTGTGGTGAGATAGATTATCCACTGTATTTGTTTTCTGTCATTTATCAGACACCAACTACAAAACTTTCCTGGCTCTTGGAGCCCAAACTGAAGTGAAATCAGAAGTAATGCCCAACAAAAACAGTCATCTTGAGAAGCAAAACATACTTTGTCCCTTTTTCCATAAGTTCTGTCTGTCTAATATTCTTAAATAATGAGTATTTTAGAGGGGGATGAATTAGGAGCTCTCTGTGTAGAGAGTAGGAGATGACATTTCCATAGTGGGTTCCCCATATTTTACCTTGAACAGAAGAAAGAGGAAGATTTATAAGTTTGTAATCTCTTGCAAACAATATCCTTCATGAGGAATGAAACATTTTTATTTTCTCCTCTTACTTTGGAACCTCAATCCAATGTAATTTTCATGGACAACTAAATTAAGAACAATATAATGGTAATAATTACATATATGCCAGCGTGTTTGAAGTATTATATATAAATTGACATTTTTAATACTCAGTGGCATTATTACAATTTTACTTATGAAGAAAGTGAGGCAAAGGGATATTTGTCCAAGGTTAAACAGCTTGTAAGTATCAGAGCCAGGATTTGAACACAGAAAGTTTGCTGTAGACCATTAGGCTACCCCATTTCTTAAATGACTGTTAAGTGTTTCATGTCTCTATGATCTGCAGGCAAAGTTCAGTTCAAGAGGTAGTTACTGAGATCCTATTGTGTGGAGGGCACTGGGCTAACTTCTTTGGCATTATTTTTTCTCAGGGAGAAATAAATCCGTCTCTTAGTTTAAATCGGTTAGAGTTTAGTAGAGAGATTAAGACAAACATGCACATTGTACCTACAATGTAGAAAGACATTCATGGTGAAAAAATAAGCAAAACACTATGACAATAAAGGTAGAACAAGCTGCAATGGTCTCTAGTAAAATTTAGTGACTGTGTTCTGTCTTTGCTTATCAGTTACAGATCCTTTTGTTGTGTTTTTCAATGTCCAGTATAAAGAAACAAAGACTTTATTGTCAATTCTTATGCCTCAGAACCGAGCTTAATCCATCTGAAGTGTGTTACTCTTCATTTCAATGCTTATGTCGACTGTAAGGTTTGTAAAACACACTTTAGTACTGGCATGATATCACAAAACAAGGCAAATGTGGAAGACAGTGATAGCTCATAAATTGCACCTTATTTATTTACTTTAGCTCTTTTTCTTAACATCATTATTTCTCTTTCACTCTGCCTCGCTCTGACTCTTTGATTTCCCAGAGTATAAGAGTGTCGTGTACTTTCTGGTGTTTTGAGACAAGCTCAGTTTGTCTTTGCTCTGCAGGGCCTTAAATATTTCTGACAGTTTCCAAACCTTAGCACAAGTCAAAGTGTCATGGGAGGACACACGTCTGACTCTTGCTGTGATTATTGTCATAGAGGAAGGGCTCAATTATTATTAAAAAAAAAAAACAATCTCTAGTCAGTTTTATTAAGGAAAATTATATATGATTTACTTTTCACCAGTCTGTTCTGGCATGCTTCTAATGATAATCAGAATCACCTGGATCAATAATACCAGTGTGCATACTCTGTAGTATTTTCCACATGCTGTGCCCAATTCAATATTATTGCTACTGTAGTGATGGACACCAGTTTTGGCCAACATGGCATAATACTCTATATCAGATTTCCTCAAGACTGGGCAGTTGTTGGCAAGTATAACCAGTTTTACTTTGCCTTGCTGCTCATTTTCAGAGTCTGCTTGTACCCCAGCACATACTTTCCACTTTTCATAAGCAGTTGGAGCCTAGAGTTGACTAACTCCAGCGACTTTTTCATTTTCTTTGTGGCCACCATCATCCTGCCTTAGGTGAGGGACACCCCCAACCAAGAGCAGCCTCCAAGACGTCTGAGGAGTGAGAAAGGCATGCTCAATTATTATTGGTTGTTATTGCTGGTTTGTTTGTTTGTTTGTTTTTGGTAATTTCTTTCAGACTTCAAACCTCAGAAACCATTTCTGTTACACCCTCCTGAGTTGAATTCTGTGACAGGAGCAGAGAAAGTGTGTCTGGCAAAGAAAGTCATGTAACACAAAGTTGGGAAACTATAGGTCATTTTGGTCAAGTCCAAATTGTCAAATTTGGTTGAGATATACTGATGGGCTAATTGTGGATCCATGCATTCATGCCTGCGTGCTGTGTCACTTCCATCGTGTCCAACTCTTTGTGACCCTGTGGACCGTAGCCTGCCAGGCTTCTCTGTCTGTCCATGGGATTCTCCAGGCAAGAAGTGTGAGTAGGTTGCCATGCATTCTTCCAGGATATCTTCTTGACCCAGGGACTGAACCTGTGTCTCCTGAGTTGGCAGGTGGGTTCTTTACCTCTGAGTCACTTGGGAAAGCCCAATGGTGAATATGGACTGATAAAATAAATGCAAGTGTTTGACTGCCTTTTGTGACTTTTAACATTTGAGTTGCTTACATCTGAGACAAAAAATCAGACCTGTCCTCTGAGAATGATGTGAAAAGTGTGATTCTTTAAAATAACAGACTTGCCCGGAAGTTAAAAAGAAAAAAAAAAAATGAATTTTGAATCTACTTTGTCTTTGTATCTTATTCCAGACAGTCTTACCTGCTTCCATAGCTTGCCCCACACTAATACGTATCTAGATCAGTTTCACTATGAATTTGGGTAAAACATCATTAGCTGCATCTGGAATGGGTTAGATGTGTAACGTATTTCATAATTAAAGTTAAGTTATTTTTAGATTATTTGCTGTTTTGGATTATTTACCCCTCTGCTTTCAGTTATTGCAAAAAGAAGATCAAGATTTGACTTACTATTCATAAAATTCTGAGTTTATCTTCAAGATGTTCATCCCCTAAAGTATACAAGTGGTATGAATAATTCCAGTGCATATGTCAGCTTCTATGTGATGTTCTAGGATGCATACATTCAATATGAACTGTGTTGGGATTCTGTTTTCCCTGGCTCAAGGCAAATATGTTCTTTGAAATGTAGATATGTATAATTAAATATGACTACTAGATTATGTGAATGAAATCTATTTTTCTTTGTAAAACAAGTTGAAAAACAGGACTTAAAGTATCTTGAGGTTTTCTTTTGAAGTCCTAGTTAGTCTATTTAAAAGTGAAAACAGTAGATATAATTATCTGCACCTAGAGTAGAATATACTCTAATGTTTACTAATAAAATATTAACATGTTTAAGTATTTAAACATTTTATTACCGAACAGTTACCAATCTTGTTCCTTCCAAATATAGGGCTTAGTGGATATAAAGGGTCAAATTTTAAATGAACAAAACATATTTGTTCATAAGCAGATTCATGATTCACAGGTATAAGCAAATTGAGTTTGTTGCTATGCAGATAAGCAGAATCTTTTGGTAAGAGTTGTTGATGGACGTTGAAGAGGCAAAACATATAAGGAGCCATCTTCTTTTGAATAGGAAGAACATATTTATAGTAGAAGGAAAGAATATCCAAATTCATTGCCATGGTCACAGGTGTCATGAGCATTTCTGATCTACTGTTCTGAGTCTAATAACATCATGTGAGGGCTGCAGAAGGGTGTCGTGGACTCCAGCTCCAGAGAACAGGCAGGGCCAGGTGCACCTCAGCAGACACCTGTCTAGGATGGCCAGGGACCAGCAGAACAGGGGGCGCCTCCATGGAGGCCAGTAAAGAATGAGGATGGACAATAGCCAGAATCATATTCAGCATCTTTCCCCCAGTAGTAGGATGGCACCTTACTCATGACTGACCTTCACAAACCAGGGAAGGCAAGGAATAGGGGAATGCAGAAACAACTGGGCTTAAACAACAAAAAGAAAGTTATCCAAATAGGGTGGTATTGATGGAAGACATGGTATTTAACATGGAGCTGATGAGAAATACTCCTGTTGGGCGGGGGAGGGGGGCGGGGAATGTTTATATCCTCATTCCACCTTCCAGTGTGTATGCTCTTTAAAAGTGTTTCAAGGTCAGACCTTTGTTGTTTTGTTTGCTTTATTATCTGAAGCAAAGCTTCATCAAGTAAAACTCAGGGAAATACAAGGAGCAGAGAGGAGAAGGATGAAACCAGGGGAGATAGGGGAGGATTCAGTGAGATCAGGGAGAGTTTCTCCAAAGAGAAGTTGTTTGAGCATTATCTCAGCATCAGGAACCTGGTGATGGTAGAGGAAATGCCAGAATGCAGGTATCCTTGCCTTTGTTTCAGTGTCCTTTATACTGCACTGCCTGTGTTCCTGCCAACCTACTAGAGCCAGTCTACTCATTGTCTGGCAACAGGCACAGAATAATAAATATAAGCGTTATTTCTGTAAGAAAAGAAAATCTGACCAGTTGTAGATTTGATTTTATTACCGGAGAGCAAAGCAAATTCATACAAATCACAGAGTGACTCAGAACTCTAGACAAGAGGAACACATCCATCACCATGTAAGCCCCCCGTGAATCTCAGGATTCCATGGGAAACATGTTTTGGTGGTATGTTATAAACAAGCCCATGTGGAACTGGGGTGTACAAGTAACTGCTTTATCTGCAAAGATTTGTCCACCTCTTAGGAAAAGAATGTAACAGAATAACTAACTACCCAAGAGCAACATCTGTAAGTCCTAGGATACTGCTTAGCCCAGCAGCCTCAGCCTCACAAAGCTAAAAGCTTTGCTCCCACATCAGCTGGGGCCTCCGCAGGCCTGTGTCCTTGGCTCAGGGTCAGATGATTACATAATACTTGTTATAAGTGAGCCAGCAGAACAAGGAACCAGAAGGGCAAGAATGCTTAAAGGCACAACTGTCACACCCAGGAGACGCTCTCCAGGGGTGCCTGAGTGCTGGGTTTGGGAGCACCGTATTGATGGGAATTAGCACATCTTAGCAGAAGGGCCACTCCAGTACTCTTGCCTGGAAAATCCCATGGATGGAGGGAGCTGGTAGGCTGCAGTCCATGGGGTCACTAGGAGTCGGATACGACTGAGGGACTTCACTTTCACTTTTCACTATCATGCATTGGAGAAGGAAATGGCAACCCACTCCAGTCTTCTTGCCTGGAGAATCCCAGGGACGGGGAGCCTGGTGGGCTGCCGTCTATGGGGTCGCACAACGTCGGATATGACTGAAGCAACTTAGCAGCAGCAGCAGCAGCAGAGGGGCCAGAGGGGCCAAGGTCATGGGCACAGTTGTGAAATGAGTTACTGCTGTGCACATTTCCCCACTCTTAATACCTACTGATTGGAGTTATTTGTTAACTAAAGAGTGACCAAAAATGCTTTTGTTGTTCTGATTGAGATGAGCTTAAATACCCTTGACCAGAATGTAGAGATTGTTTGGGGTTCTTGAGGTCATTCCTCCTGCTTAGGGTCTTTGTCACACCAAAGTACTTAAATTCTTAAACACTTGGCTTCTGTTCCAGTTTGGCTTCTGGAACGAGACAAAATAGAGTTCATAGACATTGTCTCCTGGTCCCCTAACTCCTAACTTCTTCACTCCACAACACACAGGATTCAGTTAGTAGCCCCTTCCCCTCTAGCCTCCACTTTGACAAAATTAAATTCTCTTTCATAGTTCCCCTCATTGCTTCAACCTTTAAAGAGCCTCTCTATTCTAACTTATTTTCTTTTATTTTTTTCACTGACCTCTTCTTTTATTCATTCACTGTCTGAACATTTGTCTATTGAGGTGGCTCTACCAGGTACTTGGGAAACAAAACACACGTGGTCCATGCTCTCTGGATTCACAGTATAGCAGGGTGGATTGTAAGTTTCCACTTCAAAAAGAAGCAGAATCACACATGCTAGTCTACAAAGAATCCAACATGGTATGTCATCTTTAGCAAGACTATTGAAAAAATTACAAATCATATGAAATAAACCTTAGAGTGAAAAAGTGTATCAAGAACCCAGAGAAAGATCTAAACACGGAAATTTACAGGGGAATTCTGAGAATCGATAAATCTTCTATTCTGGTTAGTAAAAATAAGGTTATATCTATGCTCTAACCCCACTTCAGGAGTGAAAGCTTGTCTAAACCTACATTTCAGAAATGTGTCTTAATCATAAAAGAAGCCAGTCTCCTCTTGCGGATGGCGCAAATGGTACCCAGGGTCATTTCCTCTGGGTGTTACTTAGGCATTTCATTAAGGTACAAGTGACAGTGGGTTCAGCAGGAGAGTTGCTGACATAGCGAGTGGTGAGTTACCCAGGGCTGCTGCAGACCCATGGCTCCACTAGTGTCCTAGCACGTTTCCTTTCCTCCCGCCCCTTCTCCTTGAGGATATGGCATCTATCTGCAGGGTAACGTTTCAAAAAGGGTTCTTGGAGTTCCAGCCATTAAACTTAATTTCCAGGTGGGAAATAAAAAGACAAGGGGACATACATTTAAAGTATATTGTCCATAAACCCTACCCAATAACTTCTGCTTACATCTCAGTGGCCAAAACTCATTATGGGGCCACATTCATTTCCAATCCCAGTAAAATCTGTTAGCAAGTGTTAAGGGGAGAAAGAGTGCTGGGTGGACTAGCAGGCTTCACCACCCCTGCAACTGAGACACAAGGACCTGACTGAAATCTCTAATCTGGAGGAGAAAAATGTTGTGGGCATGAGAGTGGAACGTCAGGCAAAGGAGACCAGGGCCTAAGGACGCTCCTCGCACAGACTCCTGTGTCAACTTCTCTCTAGCAAACATAAAAAGAATTTTGTGACTAAGTTTTAGAATTTGGTACTAAGAAGCTTCATCACCTTTTTCTCCTCAAATAATTGGAATTCTAGAACATTTTTTTAAATAAGTGCAGGTGTATACTGTACATTGATCTATGAATATATATTTCTAATATATACTTCTTTGCATAAACATTGAGGCCTGTGTATTCCTCTCTTAGAGAATAACTGATGTGCTGTTTTTAAAATAGTGACCCAGGAGAAAATTTGTTGACTGCATTATATTTATTTCATATATGTTGGAAATATGTAATTTTAAAAAATGGTTTATTTTTAGAAGCACTTGTTTCAACTGTTAAAGATTGTTTCCCACCTACCAGCCATCCAAAATATTCTAGGTTTTTCTCAAAACAAATATTGACAGTAGAGAAATGAGGTTACCATTTTGTCCTCCAGGTAATCTTCCCAACCCAGGGATCAAACTCACATCTACATTGGCAGGAGGATTCTTTAGCACTGAGCCACCTGGGAAGGCCATATGAAAAAGCATAACCCTTTAAATATAATCCTATCTCATCTTAAAAGCAGAATATGGAAACCTGTTTGAATGATGCAGTCAATTTTAATGAAACTTTTACAGAATTATAATATATCAAACATTGGTATTAACAAGAGGGCAGCAATTAGAGTTCCAACAGGAAACAGTACACTCAAAGCGGGCTATTTCAGGGAGGGTCCATTTTCAAAGGCACTGCTTACAAAGATGGGGATAGGGTGTGGGAGAGTCATAGAGGGGCGTAAGGACCTGGGCCAGGACTGGAGGGAATGCGATGACCTCTTCTAGATCGAAAGGGGACCAAAATAGAAAGATGTTAGCAGAACCAGAGGGAGAGAGATGAGTAAGGAGAGTTGTCTCGAGCTAAAGTGGTTGTAGGTCCAGGGAAAGCCAAGGAATAAATACCCCCATCTCCTGCTGAGCTTCCATTAGCCACATCCAACCAACAGGCAGAGTGCCTGCAAGTCCCATTGATCTGTTGCATGCAGGGCAGCCCTGGGGCAGAGAGCAGAGGGAGGAGGGAAAACAGTGGACCTGGAGGGGTAAGCAGAAGTCATCTCACACAGCAAGTTAAGAATGTGTCCATCTATCATGTGCGATTTTCTACACCTTGAGATACCAAAGGCTCTTCATCTTGAGGGAATACGTAATGTCACACTCTGTTTGTCAGCTTAATAGTTATCTCCTGGTATCACCGAGGCAACTTTAAAGCTACTCTGCTACCTTTCCAGAAACCACCTCCAAAAGCTAATTAATGGTGCACCCTTGTTAACACATGCAGATTTGGCATTATTAGTATAATTGAAAGGATTTTAATAGTCTCACCTCCCCCCACCGCACTGAGTGCTACATACTCCAGTCAGAGTAAATTAAACTCATTAATCAAAGTGGTAAAAATGATATAAGATACAGGATACAAGCAGAACTGTGAGGAGACTAACAGCCCTCGTTATGTTTAATTTTGTTCCCCAGCAAAGGATAATAAATTCAGATTGTAACATCACAATAAAATATTTAATTATTCAGGGGCAGGGCAAGACACATTGTAATTAATTCCCTGTTATGCATCTTCATTTAGGTGGTAATAGATACAATTGAGTAGCCCAGCCAGTCTTAAGTTAAAGATTTGACATGAGATCTCAACCACTCTATCACCTCGGAAAATGTTCCTGCCACATGGAGCTTGCCTTGGGTTGGGAGTGTGACGATAACTATTCCCTCAGTGAGTTTTGATGCCCTTGATTCATTCTCAGTCCAACAGATCTCTGGTGAGTGTCAGCTGTTTCAGAATTCTGTGTCATGTGGTGCCAACAAGTGAATAAGCAGAGTAGGTACCTCCACTCATAGAGCTTACGTGAGGACTGAAACAAAGTCCATTCTTCTCTTACCCTTGAGGCTCTCCCTGAGCTGTCCCCAGTTTGCTTCTCGGACCTCATTCTGTGTCACCTTCCCTGTTGCTCACTAGTCTGCATTTTGCTGCTTCTCAAGCTCCCTCCTACTGCACATGCTATGCGTTTGCTCTTCCACCTGTCTAGAACCTGTTTTCCCCCAAGATGTCTATGTAACTGGTTTCCTCTCATCATTAAGTTCTCTGATTAAGAGAGCCCTATCCTAACCACCTTTCTCTAAAACCTCCCTTAGACCCAGTTACTCTCATTTTTAAATATTCTTTATGTCACTTATCACTACCCCAAATGGGCTTCCTGGTGTGTTTACTTTTTGTTCATCTCTTCACTCATCTTCAGTAGGACATACACCTCACAGGAGGAAGGACCTTGTTTGTCTTCATGATTCTCAGTATGTCTGTAGCCTGGCACATCACAGGTTCTCAGCAAACATTTGTGACTATGGCTAATCATATTTTCCAAAGATTATGACAGTAGTATCTCCCAGCCTCCATGTTTTTCTGTTAATAAAACCTAGTCACATCTTCAATGGCACCCCACTCCAGTACTCTTGCCTGGAAAATTCCATGGACGGAGGAGCCTGGTAGGCTTCAGTCCATGGGGTTGCGAAGAGTCGGACACGACTGAGCGACTTCACTTTCACTTTTCACTTTCATGCACTGGAGAAGGAAATGGCAACCCACTCCAGTGTTCTTGCCTGGAGAATCCCAGGGATGGCAGAGCCTGGTGGGCTGCCATCTATGGGGTCGCACAGAGTCGGACACGACTTAAGTGACTTAGCAGCAGCAGCAGTCACATCTTCATCAAGAGGTAGAGAATTAGTCTCCACATCTTCAATCTTGGAGGGGTGAAGGGCATTTTTTTTTTGCTTATATCCAATAGGATACTGTGAAATTGATACTGTGTAACTTCAGAGACGAGGTTATACATGGTGATACATCTTCCCTTTGCAGTTCAAATCAACCCACTTGAAGAGGCCCTGAAACCGTATGAAGAGAATGAGGTACCCAGCTGCATTCCCCCTGCACTCCCCCATCCCCCAGCTGCCCCAGCCTTGTCCTCTCTTCCCTCCAGCCACCATCTGACTTGAAACCAAATGAGAACCCTGAACCAAAACCACCTATCAGAGCCTTTCCAAAATTTCTGAGCCTTAGAAACTAGGAGAGGTAATAACATGATTATTGTTGATTCAGACCACCAAGTTTGGGAGAGATCTGTTACACAGTAGTAGGTAACCAAGAGGTGAATGAGAGTCTGAATGAATGAATGAACTAACAAAGTACAGCTTATTACTGCTAGTCTGATTCCAAATGGAGAAAAGGGCATGCTATTAGGATGGAAGACAATGTTTCAGAGATCTGTGTAGATCTCTGTGTAGATCTGTCTAAATAGAAATCAAATACTTCAACAGAATTCCAATATCAAGTGCCCCGAGTTTAATACAGATTCATTTATCCTATTGACTAAATAATAGCTTAAGGCATTTTTTTTTTACCACTGCATAGAAATTATATGGGGCAAACTTTCTTTCTAATCACAAGTTAACACTTTTTCATGGTAGACATTGTTAATTGTTTATGGCATTGTTCTTGCTAACTGTGGCCTCACAGTCCTCTCCCGGCCACCATTAATAGCTGATTAGCATGATGCTTGTGATTTTTGCTGTACAAGCCTTAAGGAGACCCCTGTGTCCCAGATGAGCAGCACAGGTTGTCTTCGTTCCCCTCCTCCCACCACACCTTTCCTCTAGTAACACCAAGACTAGGAACAGCATGAGAATTTTGAAAACTGAAAACATTTGTGCTCCTCTGTTAACATGTGGAATTCTTTGGGAGTATCTCCTTCCATCTCTGATGAAGGAGGCAGTATTTGATTAAAGACTTTGAAACTTCTCGCTGATTGGCAAGAAGAAATGGAGATCTCTATTGATAAGAATTTGTGGAGAGTTGGTAGATGCTAGGTGCTAGGATGGTGCTAGCATTTTTGAGAACTTTCCTGGTTGATTTGTATTCGGAAACAGTGGATTATTAGTTCTGAAAGGATTTTTTTTACTCATAATCACCTCATGTCTTTGTACCTCTCACTCTTTTACTCACATACATCTGTTTCTTCTTATCCATAAAAATGACATAGTGTTATTATTTACTTTCTGTTAAACTGAGGAAATCTAAATCCTTTTAGTCAAAGGCATTTATTTATTGTCTCAAATACTGACTTCACCAAGCAATGTATCCTAGCTCCCTGTGCTATTAGTGGTTACTCTTTCAGAATTCCAATATCACTTGGCATCTCTTAGAGACTTCCACTATTCCATCTGATATAATTATTTTTGCAATTACTTTAACTCCTCCAATTATGCTGAAACTCCTTGAGGGCAGAAATCATTTCTAATTCATCTTTATATTCCCTGCAGAGTCTGATAAATAGGCAATTCAGAGGATCCAAAATGTCAGTGCTGCTTTGCCACTCAAATTTCTTCTAATGCGTACCAACGTCTCCCTTTCACAGAAGTCCATTTATAATCTGACAAGGAAGCATATCAGGGGACCATTCTGATTACTGAGTTATGGTTCTTAACTGGTGATATAACTGAGTCCCTCTCCTGCAAAATGTGGTTTTGGGAAATGCAGGGAAGGCATATTTTGTTTGTCACAAAATTTGGAGTATTTGTAGCTGATGTTTAGCACCGAAGATCCAAGAATGCTGAAAATTGACATGTGAGGAACAGTCTTGTGTAACAAGAAAATATCCTGCTAAAACATCAGTAATGTACCTAGAGAAGCACCACTGGACTATTTATCTGGCTGTATTAACAACAGCCCCATTATTTTCACTTATATTGTGCCAGACACTAAAAAAAAATTCACCGTACCCATAACTCTCCACATTTATTGTGCGTACAGTCACCTGGAAGAAAGATTACATCACAGATTGCTGGGCACCACCCTAAAATTTCTGATTCATTAGGTTTGTGATGAGACCGAAAAATGCATTTTTTTATAACCTCCTATATGGTACTGGTTTTGTTGGTCCAGAGATTGCTCTTGAAGAAGCACAGATCTACTAGTATTTAACCTGTGTTAGCCTATCAGTATTTAACCTCATGATTTTCCTCTGAATTACATTCTGCATGATTCCTATTGTTTTTTTAGATGAGAAAGCCAAATTAGGCGGCTGCGACGGGCGCGCTAAGCGTGGCCGAGAGGAGCTACCCCACGTCCGAGGTCAGGGGCAGAAGTCAAGAGGACCCCATGCCTGAAGGGCGGAGGCCAAGAGGAGTTACCCCACGTCCGAGGTCAGGGGGGGTGCCCGAGAGGAGATACCCAGTGTCCGAGGTCAGGGGCAGCAATGAGAGGAGTTACCCACCGTCTGAGGTCAGGGGCGGCAGCCGGGAGGAGATACCCTACGCCCTTAAGCCCGAGGCCAGGGGTGGCGGGTGGGAGGACCAACCCCACTCCGTGGCTGCGTGGGCACAGGAGGGCCTAGAGTTATCCCACGTTGAAGGTCAGGAAGGGTGGTGGTGAGGAGATACCCCTCGTCCAAGGTAAGGAGCATTGGCTGCGCTTTGCTGGAGCAGCCGTGAAGAGATACCCCACGCCCAAGGTAAGAGAAACCCAAGTAAGACAATAGGTGTTGCAAGAGGGCATCAAAGGGCAGACACACTGAAACCATACTCACAGAAAACTAGTCAATCTAATCACACAAGGACCACAGCCTTGTCTAACTCAATGAAACTAAGCCATGCCCGTGGGGCAACCCAAGATGGGCGGGTCATGGTAGAGAGATCTGACAGAATGTGGTCCACTGGAGAAGGGAAGGGCAAACCACTTCAGTATTCTTGCCTTGAGAACCCCATGAACAGTATGAAAAGGCAAAATGATAGGACACTGAAAAATGAACTCCCCAGGTCAGTAGGTGCCCAATATGCTACTGGAGATCAGTGGAGAAATAACTCCAAAAAGAATGAAGGGATGGAGCCAAAGCAAAAAGAATACCCAGCTGTGGATGTGACTGGTGATAGAAGCAAGGTCCGATGCTGTAAAGAGCAATATTGCATAGGAACCTGGAATGTCAGGTCCATGAATCAAGGCAAATTGGAAGTGGTCAAACAAGAGATGGCAAGAGTGAATGTCGACATTCTAGGAATCAGCGAACTGAAATGGACTGGAATGGGTGAATTTAACTTAGATGACCATTATATCTACTACTGCGGGCAGGAATCCCTCAGAAGAAATGGAGTAGCCATCATGGTCCAAAAAAGAGTCCGAAATGCAGTACTTGGATGCAATCTCAAAAACGACAGAATGATCTCTGTTCATTTCCAAGGCAAACCATTCAATATCACAGTAATCCAAGTCTATGCCCCAACCAGTAACACTGAAGAAGCTGAAGTTGAACGATTCTATGAAGACCTAAAAGACCTTTTAGAACTAACACCCAAAAAAGATGTCCTTTTCATTATAGGGGACTGGAATGCAAAAGTAGGAAGTCAAGAAACACCTGGAGTAACAGGCAAATTTGGCCTTGGAATATGGAATGAAGCAGGGCAAAGACTAATAGAGTTTTGCCAAGAAAATGCACTGGTATAACAAACACCCTCTTCCAACAACACAAGAGAAGACTCTACACATGGACATCACCAGATGGTCAACACCGAAATCAGACTGATTATATTCTTTGCAGCCGAAGATGGAGAAGCTCTATACAGTCAGCAAAAACAAGACCAGGAGCTGACTGTGGCTCAGACCATGAACTCCTGATTGCCAAATTCAGACTTAAATTGAAGAAAGTAGGGAAAACCACTAGACCATTCAGGTATGACCTAAATCAAATCCCTTATGATTATACAGTGGAAGTAAGAAATAGATTTAAGGGCCTAGATCTGATAGATAGAGTGCCTGATGAGCTATGAAATGAGGTTCGTGACATTGTACAGGAAACAGAGATCAAGACTCCATCAAGATTCCATCCCCATGGAAAAGAAATGCAAAAAGTAAAATGGCTGTCTGGGGAGGCCTTACAAATAGCTGTGAAAAGAAGAGAAGCAGAAAGCAAAGGAGAAAAGGAAAGATATAAACATCTGAATGCAGAGTTCCAAAGAATAGCAAGAAGAGATAAGAAAGCCTTCTTCAGCGATCAATGCAAAGAAATAGAGGAAAACAACAGAATGGGAAAGACTAGAGATCTCTTCAAGAAAATCAGAGATACCAAAGGAACATTTCATGCAAAGATGGGCTCAATAAAGGACAGAAATGGTATGGACCTAACAGAAGCAGAAGATATTAAGAAGAGGTGGCAAGAATACACAGAAGAACTGTGCAAAAAAGATCTTCACGACCCAGATAATCACGATGGTGTGATCACTGACCTAGAGCCAAACATCCTGGAATGTGAAGTCAAGTGGGCCTTAGAAAGCATCACTATGAACAAAGCTAGTGGAGGTGATGGAATTCCAGTTGAGCTATTCCAAATCCTGAAAGATGATGCTGTGAAAGTGCTGCACTCAATATGCCAGCAAATTTGGAAAACTGAGCAGTGGCCACAGGACTGGAAAAGGTCAGTTTTCATTCCAATCCCAAAGAAAGGCAATGCCAAAGAATGCTCAAACTGCCACACAATTGCACTCATTTCACACGCTAGTAAAGTAATGCTGAAAATTCTCCACGCCAGGCTTCAGCAACATGTGAACCATGAACTTTCTGATGTTCAAGCTGGTTTTAGAAAAGGCAGAGGAACCAGAGACCAAAATGCCAACATCCACTCGATCATGGAAAAAGCAAGAGAGTTCCAGAAAAACATCTATTTCTGCTTTATTGACTATGCCAAAGCCTTTGACTGTGTGGATCACAATAAGCTGTGGAAAATTCTGAAAGAGATGGGAATACCAGAACACCTGATCTGAGAAATTTGTATGCAGGTCAGGAAGCAACAGTTAGAACTGGACATGAAACAACAGACTGCTTCCAAATAGGAAAAGGAGTACATCAAGGCTGTATATTGTCACCCTGTTTATTTAACTTATATGCAGAGTACATCATGAGAAACGCTGGACTGAAAGAAACACAAGCTGGAATCAAGATTGCCGGGAGAAATATCAATCACCTCAGATATGCAGATGACACCACCCTTATGGCAGAAAGTGAAGAGGAACTAAAAAGCCTCTTGATGAAGGTGAAAGTGGAGAGTGATAAATTTGGCTTAAAGCTCAACATTCAGAAAATGAAGATCATGGCATCCAGTCCCATCACTTCATGGGAAATAGATGGGGAAACAGTGGAAACAGTGTCAGACTTTATTTTGGGGGGCTCCAAAATCACTACAGATGGTGACTGCAGCCATGAAATTAAAAGACGCTTACTCCTTGGAAGGAAAGTTATGACCAACCTAGATAGCATATTCAAAAGCAGAGACATTACTTTGCCAACAAAGGTTCGTCTAGTCAATGCTATGGTTTTTCCAGTGGTCATATATGGATGTGAGAGTTGGACTGTGAAGAAGGCTGAGGGCAGAAGAATTGATGCTTTTGAACTGTGGTGTTGGAGAAGACTCTTGAGAGTCCCTTGGACTGCAAAGAGATCCAACCAGTCCATTCTGAAGGAGATCAGCCCTGGGATTTCTTTGGAGGGAATGATGCTAAAGCTGAAACTCCAGTAAGTTGGCCACGTCATGCGAAGGGTTGACTCATTGGAAAAGACTCTGATGCTGGGAGGGATTGGGGGCAAGAGGAGAAGGGGACAACAGAGGATGAGATGGCTGGATGGCATCACTGACTCGATGGACATGAGTCTCAGTGAACTCTGGGAGTTGGTGATGGACAGGGAGGCCTGGCGTGCTGCGATTCATGGGGTTGCAAAGAGTTGGACACGACTGAGCGACTGATCTGATCTGATCTGATCTCTGATCTGACCAGTGGTTCGGAACTACCCAATTATGGTGTTATGGATACTGTGTAATACATTTAAGACTGAGCCGAGAAATTAATTAGTTTGGGCAATGGGCAGAGAGGTTGAAGTGAAGGTTCTGTAGCCCAGGCTACTTGGGTTTACTATTTCTTAACTGTACAATTATGAGAAAAGTACTTAAACTCTCTGAGCCTCAGTTTCTTTGATTTCATACAATGATTATAATGTTCCTCTCTCATTGGGGTGTCATGGATTTGGAATGAGATAATGAATGGAAAACTTAGAATGTTCTAGTGGAGAAGAGTAGAGTGAAGGATGCAAAACTCCCCTAAGGAGTTTGCATCCCAGTGGAATAGCCTGATGATAAACCTATAAAAATATAACAAGGAATTCCAAACTCAGAGGTGCTATAAAGAAATATAATGAGTGATGACTTGGCGATGGGGAATAGGGATGTTGAGGTCCAAGATGGCTCTTAGATAGCATTTGAGCTGAGATGTGATTGAGAAGAGCCAGTCATGTAAAATCAAACAATGAGTGTTGCAGCCAGAGGCAGGAATAGGTAGAAAGGCACAGAAGGATGAATATGTTTTTCTTATTCTAGAAACCGAGAGAAAGCTGGAGATACTAGAGTGGAGTGACTGCAGGGAGTTGGGGGTGGTGGTGGGGAGATGGAGGCAGGAGAAGATAGTGGAGGGAAAGGGATGACATCAGACAGGTTGGTTGCCATTGATGACCACCAACCTTCTAAGGCCTTCAGACAAGTAAGTATTTTATTCCAAAGACAGTGAAAAGGTATTGGAGGATTTCAAGTGGATTTCAACGAGTGACTTAACTGGATTTGTTTTTGAGCAATTCATTTTGTTGCTTGATTTGAAAGGAAATGGATTATAACAAGTCACAAGGAACCTCTGGAGGGTTACAGATAAGTTCATTTTCTTATCTCAGTTGTGGTGTTGGTTTCACACATGTACACACAAGCTAAAATTCAACACTTTACATGCATTTAATATGTGCAGTGACTCAGTTAAGCCTCAGTAAACCTCTATTTTAAAAAGCTGTGAAGGGAATCACTATATGCCAGGCCAAAATATGCCATTTTGGCATAAGAATTATTTTGTACTAAAGGCATCTGAGCTTCTGAAATCCCTTATCTGCCTAAAAGCAGAGCCTCCCATAAGAACTCAATTGTCATAAATGCCCTCCTCAACTCTAATCTTCTGTCTGGGAGAGAAGTTATTATCACACCCAGAGAGACATTGTCACGAACTGTCACTATCCTGTATCCCATCTGTTCTCCTAATGGTCCTGTTATCTTTACAGAAAAGTCATTTGTGTCTCCATAAGGTCCCTTTCTCCCTTTGCTTCTAAGAAAGCACTTATTCCTCCAGAAGTGCCCTTCTGTTCCTCGCTTTCCTCTATTAAGAGAGTTTGCATGAATGAGTGCTAAGTGCCTCAGTCATGTCTGACTCTTTGTGACCCTATGTGCTATAGCCCACCTGGCTCCTCTGAGTATGGGATTTCCCAAACAAGAATACTGGAAAGGGTTGCCATGCCCTCCTCCAGGGGATCTTCCTGATTCAGGAATCGAACCAACATCTCTTATATCTCCTGCATTGGTAGGCAGGTTCTTTACCACTAGTGCTACCTGGAAAACCTATTAAGAGAGTATGCTGCTGCTGCTGCTAAGTCGCTTCAGTCGTGTCCAACTCTGTGCGACCCCATAGACAGCAGCCCACTAGGCTCCGTCGTGCCTGGGATTCTCCAGGCAAGAACACTGGAGTGGGTTGCCGTTTCCTTCTCCAATGCATGAATGTGAAAAGTGAAAGTGAAGCCGCTCAGTCGTGTCTGACTCTCAGCGATCCCATGGACTGCAGCCTTCCAGGCTCCTCCATCCATAGGATTTTCCAGGTAAGAGTACTAGAGTGGGGTGCCATTGCCTTCTCCAAGAGAGTATATATAGTATTAACTGCTCAATCATGTCCAACTCTTTGTGGCCCCATGGACTGTAGCCCACCAGGCTCCTCTGTCCATGGACTTCTCCAGGCAAGAATACTGGAGTGGATTGCCATTCTCTTCTCCAGGAAATCTTCGTGACCCAGGGATCAAACCTGGGTCTCCTGCATTACAGGCAGATTCTTTATCATCTGAGCCACCAAAGAAGCTGTTAAGAGAGTGTAAAAGCTCCTGAATCTTACCGCTCTTTGGGTACTCATTTCTTTCTCTGATGCCTCTGTGCATAACAAAATTTAATAAATGTGTATGCCTTTTCTCCTGTTAATCTGTCGTTTTTTTAGTTCACAATTCTGACAGCACTGAACCTAACAGGGTAGAGGAAAAGCTTTTCTTCCCCTATAGTGTAAAGAACAATGAGCAACAACAGTGAGATGTTTATTCACCAAGTAGAGGTCAGGTATGTTGTTGGATATGTGCATCTGAAACAGAGCAAAACAGCTCAGGAGATTTTTCTTGATAACTTCAGAAACTCAGAGAAGAACTTGGCAACCAGTTTGTTCTAGGTCTCAGCTTGACTGAAGGAACACAGAACTAGAAGCTAGATTTGGATCGTGATTCCTGTCAGGTATATAATATCTATACTGTGAATATGGCACTTGATCTCTTCATCTAAATATATTCTGCTTTGGTAAAATAAGGAGAGTCCTATTTGGCTGTTGGGAGGGTAAGATGGATGCTGCTGCAGAATCATTTTAAAAAGTGATATTACTCAACAGGAGAGTGCTTCAAAGGGTGGTAGTTTGGAGACAGTCTCTGTTCAAAACTGAGACTAAGAGTAAGGCATGCAAGCAAAGCCAATAACTTAGAATGGAAACTTTTGGGGTTTTGTGTTTGTTTGTTTTTTGATGTCTAGAGCTCAAGGCTTTCCTCTCCTGTTAGTTTAGAGTAAGACAGAGCTTGGAGATTATTCCTGGACTGAAACATATCCAAAGTCATGGTGTATAAAGCATACCTGATCTTGTACCTTTTCAAAATCACTAAATAATTATTATGAGAACACTGCAATGGGAATGGCAGTCAATATTCTAAATGGTGATTTCTCTGATTCCAAAGCCTTCTCTGAAAGATTTATTGTATTGTTGAGGTATGTTTAAAAATAAATAAATAAGACAGTACTGAGCTGGGGAGTTACACATAGGCAACCGGTTGTTTAAAGACTCATTAATCACTGGTTTAAATCCCAGAGTCTCCAGTCATCCAAATTAATGCCAGAGATCTTGACTTGAGTCATGAATAAGCTATTAGACCTTGCGAAAGAGAGCCAGTGGTTCCTCAAAAGATGTAAATACTCTTTCATTTCAAACACATACATTTAAGTTTACAAATTCCCTGAAATGTAAACTGATTGATTTCACATATTATACAGAGAGAATCCAGCCTGAAGAGAGAGAAAGGGTAGATTTATCACTATAGGATGTTAAAAAGAACCTACCCTGTTCACATTTCACCTGGACACATGTCCCTCCAAATTATTCTAGTATCTCATGTAACGGGAGAGTGATTAGTTACAGTGCTGTGGGGAAAACTGCCTTTGTTGACTTGTTAAGATGGTTCTTGCCTGGAGAATCCCATGGACAGAGAAGCCTGGTAGGCTGCAGTCCATGGGGTCACACAGAGTTGGACACGACTGAAGTGACTTAGCAGCAGCAGCAATAGACAAAACTATTACCTATGTGAAATGGGTGATTTAAAGGAATTTCAAGGGTAATTTTAACTATCCACAATTTTAAAAATTATATGCAACTATCAGCAACTAACTCTGCCCAGGAGGTGATGTTTGCTTTAAGTGGCTCATCTATTTTGATCAAACCTTCACATCTAAGTAACAGTTAGTACTTGACAAATGAAAGCTGTAGCAAATTAGTAGTAGTAACCATCTAGTCACGGGATCAATAGTATTAATATTAATTATGGTGGCAGATTACACAGCTAAAGAAAGGTTTCTAGGCACCCTAATTAAGAAGTTGTTCTGAGTAATTAAGTGGTTTTAGAATTTGATGATTATTCTTGTAGGAGGTTATTGCTATGGGGTGATAAATGGTCATTTATTGAAATAGTTTTTTGTTCTAGCTATAATCTCATTATAGTGACATTCTACTTTGTGATTTTCAAGTAGAGCTGTTCATTTATCCTACAGATTGGTTAATTATTAATTTTTCTAGTATAGTCAAAACTAAAGCATAGAAATTCTAGATTATAGGAAATTTGTAGCTTCTGCAAATTCAGCCCAAGTGTTGGGCTGAAACGGAGCTAGAGTTCTGCTCTGTGTAATTTGTTATTAACATTCAGAGCAATTTTGATTAGCTTTTTGATGTTAAAGGTTAAAAGATCCTTTATTCTTTTCTACCTAGGTGTATATTTAGGAATATTTAGCAACTAAACCACCACCACCATAAATATGTAGGGCTTCACTGGTGGCTCAGTGGTAAAGAACCTACCTGCCAATGCAAGAGATGCCAGTTTGATGCCTGGGACAGGAAGATCCCCTGGAGAAGGAAATGGCAACCCACTCAGTATTCTTGCCTTGGAAATTCCATGAACAGAGGAGCCTGTATAGCCCCATGGCTATGGTCCATGGGGTCACAAAAGAATTGGACACAACTTAGCCAATAAACAGCAACAACAATGATAAATATATAGGTATAGTGGTAATTGTGATGCTTTGTTAAAGTCTGCTAAGTTGCTCCAGTCGTGTCCGACTCTGTGCGACCCCATAGACGGCGGCCCATCAGGCTCCCCTATCCCTGGGATTCTCCAGGCAAGAACACTGGAGTGGGTTGCCATTTTTAAAGTCTAAGTTTGCCCAAACTTCATTAGTCAGCACCATTTCTTTCATATAACTACCCAAATGAGGGCTGGCCAGTTTGAACAAGTACATTCACCATACTGTGTTGCACCATTTGTGTTATACAGGTTATAAAATGCATTCATAGCTAAGATAAAAATCTATTAATATTCCAGCAAATAATATCCAAAACTAATTGGAATTGAAAAGGAAAGAGGCAGAATAAATAGAACAGTCCAGTTTATGCTTTACTGTTGTAGACCAAGTTAATTATCTCAATCAGTAGAATATGTTCCAAATCTGGGTCCCCAAAACAAACTGGAAGGCAAGGTTTCTCTCCCCTTTTCCTCTATCACATCCTCTATTTCCCCTATTCTTTCTTGATTAAGAACTTGCTAAGATGGCGTTCATCCTCCTCAAGAACTGGCACAGCTGCAGCCACTACTTGTTCCTAACACACTTCCTGTTAACTCTGTCCTTAATCCCACAGTTTAATATGGAAGACAGAGTAGGGATCACAGTGTTTATGAGACCTTCTCATTGCAGGGTATTTGGAGCCCAAGCTTATGGTTGGCCTCATGATGTACATTATTGCCAGGAAGGAATAATTTTCAAATACCAGCTTCCAGATTCACAGGATGGTCTCTGAGGTCATTTGTTCTAATATTTCAATTAGCTGTTGACTTATCCAAAAGACTTAGATTAATAGATGCACCAAGTTTGACTTTTTTGGTAAAGAGTATGTCATATAGTTCAGTTCAGTTCAGTTCAGTCGTTCAGTTGTGTCCAACTCTTTGCAAGCCCATGCTGCTACTGCTGCTGCTGCTGCTGCCGCCAAGTCGCTTCAGTCATGTCCAACTCTGTGTGACCCCATAGACGGCAGCCCACCAGGCTCCCCCATCCCTGGGATTCTCCAGGCAAGAATACTGGAGTGGGTTGCCATTTCCTTCTCCAATGTAGGAAAGTGAAAAGTGAAAGTGAAGTCACTCAGTCGTGTCCGACTCTTAGCGACCCCATGGACTGCAGCCTACCAGGCTCCTCCGTCCACGAGATTGTCCAGGCAAGAGTACTAGAGTGGGTTGCCATTGCCTTCTCTGTTTCAAGCCCATGGACTGCAGCATTTCCCTGTCCTGCAGCACAAACTCCTGGAGCTTGCTCAAACTCATGTTCATTGAGTTGGTGATGCCATCCAACCATCTCATCTTCTGTCATCCCCTTCTCCTCCTGCCTTCAATTTTTGTCAGCATCAGGGTGTTTTCTAATGAGTTAGTTCTTTGCATCAGGTAGCCAAATATTGTAGCTTCAGCTTCAGCATCAGTCCTTTCAGTGAGTATTCAGGATTGATTTTCTTTAGGATTGACTGACTTGATCTTGCATTCAAGGGACTCTCAAGAGTCTTCTCAAACACCACGGTTCAAAAGCATCAATTCTGCTGTGTTCAGCTTTCTTTATGGTCCAACTCCTATATCCATACATGCTATATTTAGGGAAGTATAAAATACACATGTACATTTTAAAAAGTAATAGTGAAGCAAATATTTAAGTACCCACCACCTGGCTTACAAGATATAACATTACCAGAACGCCACATTAACCCATCCAAGAGGCATCCACTGTTCTAACCTCTGTGATACTCACTACCTTGCTTTTCTCTATAGTTTTGCTATCTAAGCATGCATCCCTAGACACTTGTAGGGATGCATGTGTCCAACTGGACACAATTTGCATTTCTATGAAAAAGAACAATTTGTATTGCTATCAGTTTTATGAGGTTTACAGAGCTATAAAGTAGCTCAAAGACAATGAAAGACAGCAGTAACTTGGAGAAGGGGGTACTAAATAGGACAGCTTAATTTTGCCACCTAAGCATGCATCCCTAGACTCCTTCTTGAAGTTTACATAAATGGATTATAAATATATATTCTTTTGTATCTGAATTCTTTTACTAAATATCATGTTCTTTATACATTCATGTTATAGATAGTTTTACTGTATTCATTTTTATTACATATTATTCAATCATACGAATATATCATTAATAAATTATTGATATATAATTTATATTATAAATATAATTTATATTGTATTAATAAATTATTAATATATAATTTATTAATTGCTTCTGTGGAGAAAAATTTGGGCTTTTCTAAATTCTTTAGGCTTTTACAAATAGTATTTCTTTTTCTTTTTTGGCCACACCATGTAACAAGCAGGATCTTAGTTCCCTGACCAAGGATCAAACCCGTGTTCCCTGCATCAGGAGTGCAGAGTATTAACCACTGGACTGTTAAGGAAGTCCCCAAATAATATTTTGTCAGTAGTCTTATATATGCCCTCTGTTACATGAGTGAAAGAGTTTTTCTAGGATATACAGGATAGTGGAGTTTCTGGGTGATGCTTATCTTTACCTGTTAATATTCAACTATTTTCTAGCTTTTACTGTTAAAGCATATTTTAAAATATAAAGCCATTTGATTTTCATACAATTATAAAATTAATACATGTCAAAGAGTTTATTTAATTTATTAATTGATGAAGGAAACTTAGTGTCACAGTCAGTTCAAAGAAGAAACCAAAAAGCATGCAAATATATAGTCATCAAAGATGCTGAAAAGATTTGACAAATAGATGCAAAATAGGTCAGTATACATTGAGTAATTGTTAATGCCATCCAACTGGACACAATTTGCATTTCTATGAAAAATAACAATTTGTATTTATGTCAATTTTATGCAGTTTACAGAAGTATAAAATACCTCAGAAACAATGAAAGACAGCAATAACTTGGACGGGGGCACCAAATAGGAAAGATAGTAAACTTATGATCCTTATCAAGGTCTTTCACAATTTCTCCCCATAGTATCACTTTGCATTCCTTAGCAGTACATGTGAATTCCTGTTCCCATACATTCTTTTCTTAAAAATATTTGTGGAATATACTTGATTCACAATGTTGTTAGTTCCAGGTGTACAGCAACGTGAATCAGTTAACTATATGTGTGTATATATATACATATATATATCCACTCATTTTTCTTTGGACTCTTTTCCCTTATAGACCCTTACAGAGTCTTGAGTAGAGTTCCCAGTGCTCTATATGGCAGGTTCTTATTAGTTATCTGTTTTACAGATAATAGTGCCTGCAATGTACTTGCCACACTTGATAGTGTCAGACCTTTTAATTTGGTCAGTTTGATGGGTATGTAATGGTGTCTCACTAATCAGGAAAATAATACATTTTCCTGATTATTAATAAAACTAAGACCCTTTTCATATGTTCATTGGCCATGTGGATAGCCTCTTTTTTAAAAGTACTTATTCAGGATTTGGCCCATTTTCCTATTGGTAAAATCGACTCTTTCAAGAGTTTGAAGGAACTTAAGCATTCATCCATCTAGTACAGCACGTCTGCATCTTCTCTCATTCTTATGCCATGTTCAAAGTATGAAACTTATCTATATCCCTGCTATTATTTATTTGATATTTTTCTATAAATTGACACATTCTATTTTTACATACTATATATTGATTTTAGAATTAAATTTCTATGAGTATTATAAATGGAAAGGCAATATAAACTTCCCATAAACAGAAGATAACAGTTAAATGAATACAATGAAAGCAAAATCATGTTATCAAATTTAACTAGGTAGATTGAGTCCCATTCTCTATTCTCTTTATTTCTAAACTCCACCCTAATAAGGAAGTAAATAAGCAAGTATTAGAGCAGTCTAAAAGAAATATTAGCACCAAACAGACCTTTTCCTTGTTTCTATGAAGACATGAAAGAGACTGTCTGATTCATTGTGACTTAATGTTATATTCAGATACTGATCCCACTTACATTGTGATCTTCCAGAAGATGGCTTCCACACACTCTGAAGAGACAGTGATTTCACTCAGCCTGCTTCTTTTATAGGTAAAGACACTTTTACAGGAGAGGTAAATAAGGGATAGGCAGAATAATGGCTGACCCCTCCAAAGACGTCTACACTCTGATCCTCAGAACCTGTGAATTAGTTACCTTATACAGTAGAACAGTCTTTGCAAATGTATTTCAATTTGGGTGTTTTGATGGGGAGCTTCTGTTAGCCTTTGCCCCGAGTCATTTTGTATTCCAGGGCCAAAGTTGCCTGTTACTCCAGGTATCTCTTGACTTTCTACTTTTGCATTCCAGTCCCCTATGGTAAAACGGACATCGTTTTTTGGTATTAGTTCTAGAAGGTCTTGTAGGTCTTCATAGAACCGTTCAACTTCAGCTTCTTTGTCATTAGTGGTTGGGGCATAGGATTGGATTACTGCCATATTGAATGGTTTGCCTTGAAAACGAACAGAGATCATTCTGTCGATTTTGAGATTGCATCCAAGTACTGCATTGGACTCTTTTGTTGACTATGATGGTTACTCCATTTCTTCCAAGGGATTCTTTCCCACAGTAGTAGATATAATGGTCATCTGAATTAAATCCACCCATTCCTATCCATTTTAGTTCAATGATTCCTAAAATGTCAATGTTCACTCTTGCCATCTCCTGTTTGACCATTTCCAGTTTACCTTGATTTATGTACCTAAAGAAGACTGAGCATCGAAGAACTGATGCTTTCAAACTGTGGTTCTGGAAGAGACTCTTGAGAGTCCTTTGACTGCAAGGATATTAAACCAGTCAATCTTAAAGGAAATCAACCCTGAATATTCACTGGAAGGACTGATGCTGAAGCTGAAGCTCCAATACTAAGGCCACTTGATGCGAAGAGCCAACTTATTCGAAAAGATCCTGATGCTGGGAAAGATTGAAGGCAGGAGGAGAAGGGGATGAGAAAGGATGAAATGGTTGGATGGCATCACCAACTCAATGGACACGAGTTTGAGCAAACTCCAGGAGATGGTGAAGGACAGAGAAACCTGTCAGATTTCTGAGTCAAACATGAGTCAGATGTGACTGAGTGACTAAACAACAACAGCAATGGAGAGATTTTCCTGAATTGCCTAGGTGGGCCATATCTAATCAGAATGCTTAAAAGCAGAAACCCTTCCCTGGCTGGAGTCAAAGACTTAGAGGAACAGAAGAGGCAGGAGAGATTTGAAACCTGAGAGGAACTAATGTTTCTGGCTTTGAAAATAAAGGAAACACAGAGTTAGGAAATGCAGGTGACCTCCAGAAGCTGAGAATAACCCATAGGCTGACAGCTAGCAAGAAACCTCAGAACTACAACAATGGAGCAAAATTCTGCAAATGATCTATTAGGAACAAATGAGCTTGGAAGCATGTATTTCCTCAGAGTGTCCAGGAAGAGTCCTGGCTGGCCAACACCTTGATTTCAGCCTTGTGGAACCCAGAGCAGAGAAACCAGTCAAGCTGACTGGACTTAAGACCTACAGAACCATGAAATAACAAGTTTGTATTGTTTTAGGCTGCTCAGCTTGTGGTAATTTGTTACAGGAACCATAGAAAACTATATATAGTCACTTGTTCAAAGGTGCACAGCTATTTTGAATCACAGCTGAAACTAGAACCCAGGTCTTTTGTCTTCCATTTCAAGGTTCTTTATCCTATACTACATAATTGAAGGTGAAGTGAAAGTGTTAGTTGCTCAGCCCTGTCTGACTCTTTGTAACCCCAAGGACTGTAGCCCACCAGGCTCCTTTGTCCATGGAATTCTCCAGGAAAGAATGCTGGAGTGGGTAGCCATTATCTTCTCCAGTGAATCTTCCTGACCCAGGGATTGAATCTGGGTGTCCTGTATTGCAAGTGGACTCTTTACCATCTGAACCACCAGGGAAGCCCATAATTACATTGATTGAAAAGATTTATTGGCATATAATAAAATATAGAGAGAAGACTTCTTAAATTACAATTTTCATTCAGGTCTCTCTGTCATTAGTGCCAGTGTACTTATATATTCCAGAATCACATAATTTCAAGAGAATGAGATGTACAGAGCAATGACATTTGAACCAGTTTTTGAGTCCAACAGTATTCATACTGGAATATTTTGTGCAAAGTAGATACTAACGTGAAAGATAAAGGGCAGAACATGTGAGTCAAACTGCTGAGGAAATAAATCATTCTGTAGAAGGTTAAAAAAAGAAAGGAGAGAAAGAAAAACAAATCCAGGACAACAGAGTTCAGTGCTCTGGTGACTTAATGTAATCGATTTACAGTTCACACCACTTTTCCACAGAGGGCAGTGGATGAAAGATCAGTTCAGCCACCTTTATTGAATAAGATGTCCTACTGAGGAGGAAATTGAATGTCTCCTGTCAAACACGTCCTAGGTTGGCTCTGATTTACCTAATAAAAACAAAACTTTCTCAAATAATAGTTTTGCTGGCAGTGAGCTGTTGTCAAGAAAGATGATAGTAGAGAGTCATTTCTCCCCCACGATCATTATTTTTTTCCTCATTACGTGCAAACCACTCTATTAATGTCCAGTGCCATTGAAGTTTGAGACAAAAGTAATACTTTTTTGTTTCTGCATTAACTGTTTGATGAAGATGCACAGGACCATGTGACTTTTGGTTCTTGGCCAACACAAGGTAACAGAAGAGGTTAGTGACGATTGCCATAAGTTATGATCATCTCTTGGTGAACCACTGAACAGGGAAATTGGGCAAAAAGGCAAGAGTTATGCTCCATTTCAGACAGAAAATTTAATATTCTTTTGACAATCCTGAAACTCTATTGAAAGGCTACTTTTCCCTCCTTTTCGGTGACACTGTCATCAAAAGATCGCAAAGATTACCTTCACAAACCCAGTGCTGAACTTACAACTGGAATCTGAGCTTTTGCTGTGAGCATTTTTTGCCCTTTTAGAAAACAATTTTTCAAACTCTTTGTTATTAACATACTTTCTTTCTGATGCACATTATTCTACACTACAAAAATATGGAGAAAAAAGACAGTTCTGTGTAGTATTTTTATAATCAATTTCAGCTCTAGTCCTTCCATCAAGATGGAATTCATATAAAATAATTAACAAGGTCTAAATAAAATATGATTTTAGGGCAAGTGTTTCTCTAAGTGAACACTGCAAATGGTTGCTGAGGGTAGGAGTCATTAAATACATTCCCAGTCAGAGGAAATCTTACATTAGCAATTTCTATCAACTCTTTTGCTATCCAAAAAGATGTCCTGATCAATGTAAATCAGAGGCTTGCATAATTGGTTCAGAGGGCAAAATTGAACCCCTTCTGTTCTCACTGTGAAATTTTCCACCACAGTTCAACAGTGAAATGAGATCACCCTCAGGTTCCTCCACATCAATATAACCAATTACATCAACCTCGTAGTGAGCTGAGCACCTGCCAGGGTGTGAACATGCGACAAGGATGGGAGGAAGGAAGTTGTAAATCTTAGTACCAGATAATTTTCCTTCTGGGTCTTAGTTTCTTCTTCTGTAAAATGGAAGAGGTTCTTGAACTAGATACCGTTTAATGAATGCTGCACTCCAAGCCAGCAAATATAACCTTAACCTGTAATTCTGTTATGTCGACTCTGTGTTTGCTTTAATTTTTTTAACTATTTTTTTAAATTGAGGCATCCTTATATTTTAAATAGCTGAAAATTAGGAAAAATTAAAAAAGATTTTGAAAGCTCATAATGTGCATATTCACAAATTTTTAATATTCACTGCAATGTATTTTCAAACCTTTTATTCTGTGTTTATAAGTAAATAATTAGATATGTGTAAATATACACACCCATGTGTATATATGCAAATTTTTAACTTATCCATTTTTTTCATGGAATAAATCACAAATATTTCTCCCTAATAGGAACAGGAGAAATATATAATTTTATATAATTTTAACTGCTGGAAAGAATTCCGTTATGTAGATATACCATAACGTATTTAACCAGTTCTCTATTAGTTAACATTTTAAGTTGCTTCAGGTTTTTTATTTTTATAAACAACACGGTAGTGAACATAATGTACATATGTCTTTACCTGCTTGAGCCAATTTCTGTGAGACAGAGACGAGTAAATAGAATTAATAGACCAGAACTTAAACACATCCATAGGCATTATATTGTAAATCTATTGTATGGACTGTGAATACAATGTCAGGGGCAAGAAAAAGTCCATTTCTTTCCCCAGGGCCTCACTGATGTAGTTTAGGAACTACGGGAAATAGACTCAAGTTGTGTTTATATTAGCGAGTTTTTAATTAAGAATTTGTTTTGATTTTTCACCTTGAATTTGGAGTTTACTTAGGAATTACATGGAAATTACATCCATATAATTTCTGAAAGTGCCAGGTATACTTAAGATATTCAGCTTGGTAATATTACTAGTCTCACCCCTTTTATGAAGACATATGGACAGGTAATATTTGCTAAATCTTCCAGATATTTAATTTTAGTTGATGTGAATAGATCACTTATTCAAACAATCCATGAAAGAATCTAAATTGACTGAATTTACCAACATAGGTATGATCAGGTTAAGAACACACTTTAGTTTTTCCTTTATTTTTCTTTTCTTTCCTTTTCTTCTTTCACTTCTGTAGCCTTTTCCACCTCCTATTTTTTAAATTTATTTATTTTTTAATTGAAGGATAATTGCTTTACAGAATTTTGTTGTTTCTGTCAAACATCAACATGAATCAGCCATAGGTGTGCATATGTCCCCTTGTATGCCTTTTTAAATAAAATACCAGTGATAAGACTGTGAAGTAAACCAAGCAAGGTTGGAAAGAGGGAGTGGAGTAATAAGTTGAGTAATAAGGGGTAGCTACCATCTCTTGTAGCTAAGATGGTTAGGGAAGGCTTCTTGGAGGAGGTGGCAGGAATCTGAATGAAAGGAATATGTGAGGAAGGCAGCCCCAAGCAGTGAGAGCAGCAAATGTTAAAAAAAAAAAAAAAAAAAAAAACAGTTAAAAATATTTCTGGCATTTTATGGAACAGCAGGAAAGCCAATATATCTGAAGTAAACAAAGGAAATAGTAGTTGAACCTGAGATATTAAGTTTTCATGTGTCAAGCAAAGATGTCAGTTAAACAGTTGGATAGGCATTTAGATTTCAGAGGGAACTTGAAACATGAGATTTCAAATTTGTGAGTCACATATGTAGATGAACCACCTGCAAAACTGCTGTAGGGTACACTTGAAACATGCCCAGCAGGCTACACAAACATGGTTGTGATAGGTGTAAATAGAGGGGTCGGGGTTTGTTTCTGTGCAGTATATTAAAAAGCAGAGACTTTACTTTGCCAACAAAGGTCCATCTAGTCAAAGCTATGGTTTTCCAGTAGTCATATATGAATGTGAGAGTTGGACTATAAAGAAAGCTGAGGGCTGAAGAACTGATGCTTTTGAACTGTGGTGTTGGACAAGACTCTTGAGAGTCCCATGGACTGCAAGGAGATCAACCCAGTCAATCCTAAAGGAAATCAGTCCTGAATATTCATTGGAAGGACTGATGCTGAAGCTGAAACTCCAGTACTTTGGCCCCCTCATGTGAAGAACTGACTCATTGGAAAAGACCCTGGTGCTGGGACAGATTGAAGGCAGGAAGAGAAGGGGATGACAGAGGGTGAGAGGGTTGGATGGCATCACCAACTCAATGGACATGAGTTTGAGTAAACTTCAGGAGTTGGTGATGGACAGGGAGACCTGGCATGCTGTAGTCCATGGGGTCACAAAGGGTTGGACACAACTGAGTGAATGAACTGAACTTGGAAATGAATAAAGCTGTGTATGGGTTGCAGATTTTCTGATTGAACACTCCATGACATAATGAGGTTGAATGAGATTGCTGTCACTTAATATTAGAAGGATGAAAGGATGGAAACTGAGGCATTTCATAATAGTCTTTTGGCCTCCAAGCAGAAGGTGAAAGTGATGTGGCTTCACCAGCCAGAAAACATGCAAAGAAATCATGATTCCTGAGAATAGGTGAGAATTAAGAAATTCTGAAAGAGATAAGTGAAAGAAAGACCAGTACACATCTCACCATTCAGTCTTTCATTCTACCCATACAGATAAAAGCCAGCCTAGGTGCTAAAGTCATTTCTCTTCTTGTCAGCCTTAGCTGTAGTTTCAATAGCATCTAGAGTTATTGGCCTGGTATTTCTATCAACCGCAGTTGGGCCTAAGAGCCTAGCAGAGTTGCTCTGAAAGTAACATTATTACAGGAAGATGGGGAGCAAATCTGCAAGTATGATTTATTTCAACTCACAAGTAAAGTCAAGTAGACTAAAAGAATTCTGTTACTACTCAGTGCTGCCCAGATATTTTATGGCCCAGTTTCCTAACATCACCTTAGAGAGGATTGATTTTTTTTTCTTTTCTACCAGTGATATCCATCTAGTTTAATCTCAAACATTTTAGCTTAGCAGTCTTCTTCAGGACAGAGGAGAAAAGGGAAGAGGATGCACAGTAAGCCCATGAATGTCAATCAGACTGCCAGGATTTGACTTCTGACTTCACCACTTACTATGAGACTTTGGGCAAGTGATTCCACCTCTCCACACCTTGGTTTCATTGTCTGTAAAATGGGGATTACATAGTATGCCTCTTATTCTTTGCTGAAAGGATTTAAAAAAGGATGCATGTACAGCACATTTGAGTAGAAACTGGTCCCTAGTAAGTATTTTGTAAAGTTACCTGTGAGTATTGGTCAAACAAGAGATGGCAAGAGTGAATGTCGACATTCTGGGAAACAGCGAACTGAAATGGACTGGAATGGGTGAATTTAACTCAGATGACCATTATATCTACTAATGTGGGCAGGAATCCCTCAGAAGAAATGGAGTAGCCATCATGGTACACAAAAGAGTCCAAAATGCAGTACTTGGATGCAATCTCAAAAACGACAGAATGATCTCTGTTCGTTTCAAAGGCAAACCATTCAATATCACAGTAATCCAAGTCTATGCCCCAACCAGTAACTCTGAAGAAGCTGATGTTGAACGGCTCTATAAAGACCTACAAGACCTTTTAGAACTAACACCCAAAAAAGATGTCCTTTTCATTATAGGGGACTGGAATATAAAAGTAGGAAGTCAAGAAACACCTGGAGTAACAGGCAAATTTGGCCTTGGAATACGGAATGAAGCAGGGCAAAGACTAATAGAGTTTTGCCAAGAAAATGCACTGATCATAACAAACACCCTCTTCCAACAACACAAGAGAAGACTCTATACATGGACATCACCAGATGGTCAACACCGAAATCAGACTGATTATATTCTTTGCAGCCGAAGATGGAGAAGCTCTATACAGTCAGCAAAAACAAGACCAGGAGCTGACTGTGGCTCAGACCATGAACTCCTGATTGCCAAATTCAGACTTAAATTGAAGAAAGTAGGGAAAACCACTAGACCATTCAGGTATGACCTAAATCAAATCCCTTATGATTATACAGTGGAAGTGAGAAATAGATTTAAGGGCCTAGATCTGATAGATAGAGTGCCTGATGAACTATGGAATGAGGTTCATGACATTATACAGGAGACAGGGATCAAGACCATCCCCATGGAAAAGAAATGCAAAAAGCAAAATGTCTGTCTGGGGAGGCCTTACAAATAGCTGTGAAAAGAAGAGAAGCAGAAAGCAAAGGAGAAAAGGAAAGATACAAACATCTGAATGCAGAGTTCCAAAGAATAGCAAGAAGAGATAAGAAAGCCTTCTTCAGTGATCAATGCAAAGAAATAGAGGAAAACAACAGAATGGGAAAGACTAGAGATCTCTTCAAGAAAATCAGAGATACCAAAGGAACATTTCATGCAAAGATGGGCTCGATAAAGGACAGAAATGGTATGGACCTAACAGAAGCAGAAAATATTAAGAAGAGGTGGCAAGAATACACAGAAGGACTGTACAAAAAAGATCTTCACAACCCAGATAATCACGATGGTGTGATCACTGACCTAGAGCCCGACATCCTGGAATGTGAAGTCAAGTGGGCCTTAGGAAGCATCACTACGAACAAAGCTAGTGGAGGTGATGGAATTCCAGTTGAGCTATTCCAAATCCTGAAAGATGATGCTGTGAAAGTGCTGCACTCAATATGCCAGCAAATTTGGAAAACTGAGCAGTGGCCACAGGACTGGAAAAGGTCAGTTTTCATTCCAATCCCAAAGAAAGGCAATGCCAAAGAATGCTCAAACTACCGCACAATTGCACTCTTCTCACACGCTAGTAAAGTAATGCTCAAAATTCTCCAAGCCAGGCTTCAGCAATATGTGAACTGTGAACTTCCTGATGTTCAAGCTGGTTTTAGAAAAGGCAGAGGAACCAGAGATCAAATTGCCAACATCCGCTGGATCATGGAAAAAACAAGAGAGTTCCAGAAAAACATCTATTTCTACTTTATTGACTATGCCAAAGCCTTTGACTGTGTGGATCACAATAAACTGTGGAAAATTCTGAAACAGATGGGAATACCAGACCACTTGATCTGCCTCTTGAGAAATTTGTATGCAGGTCAGGAAGCAACAGTTAGAACTGGACATGGAACAACAGACTGGTTCCAAATAGGAAAAGGAGTTCGTCAAGGCTGTATATTGCCACCCTGTTTATTTAACTTATATGCAGAGTACATCATGAGAAACGCTGGACTGGAAGAAATACAAGCTGGAATCAAGATTGCCAGGAGTAATATCAATAACCTCAGATATGCAGATGACACCATCCTTATGGCAGAAAATGAAGAGGAACTCAAAGCCTCTTGATGAAAGTGAAAGTGGAGAGTGAAAAAGTTGGCTTAAAGCTCAACATTCAGAAAACGAAGATCATGGCATCTGGTCCCATCACTTCATGGGAAATAGATGGGGAAACAGTGGAAACAGTGTCAGACTTTTTTTTTCTGGGCTCCAAAATCACTGCAGATGGTGACTGCAGCTATGAAATTAAAAGACGCTTACTCCTTGGAAGCAAAGTTGTGACCAACCTAGATAGCATATTCAAAAGCAGAGACATTACTTTGCCAACATAGGTCCGTGTAGTCAAGGCTATGGTTTTTCTGTGGTCATGTATGGACGTGAGAGTGGGACTGTGAAGAAGGCTGAGCGCCGAAGAATTGATGCTTTTGAACTGTGGTGTTGGAGAAGACTCTTGAGAGTCCCTTGAACTGCAAAGAGATCCAACCAGTCCATTCTGAAGGAGATCAGCCCTGGGATTTCTTTGGAAGGAATGATGCTAAAGCTGAAACTCCAGTACTTTGGCCACCTCATGTGAAGAGTTGACTCACTGGAAAAGACTCTGATGCTGGGAGGGATTGGGGGCAAGAGGAGAAGGGGACGACAGAGGATGAGATGGCTGGATCGCATCACTGACTCGTTGGACATGAGTCTGAGTGAACTCCGGGAGTTGGTGATGGACAAGGAGGCCTGGCGTGCTGCGATTCATGGGGTCGCAAAGAATCAAACTCGACTGAGCGACTGATCTGTTCTGATCTGATTACATACTTTTGATTAAAAATAGACATTTACCCTAAAAGTCAATTCCCCTGAAAATATTTCTCTGATCAGCTTGCCATTTTGCTGTTAAACATCAGAAGTTTTTAACAAAAAAGAAGAACTTGGGAGAACTGGCTGTGGTCTTGATACCATTCCTGTCTCCTTCACTTGAAGGAAATAGTCCCAAAAACTTCCATGGGGCAAAGTTTGTGAGGAGGAAAATAATGATCCCAACACACTGTGATCCTGTCTTCCAGGAGGTTTTTGGTCTACACTGCTGATGCTTTGTAGATGTTACATTTCAGTTATACTGAGCCATGTTAATCAAAATACTACCATGGACAGGTATTACTTGTGCATGAACAGGAACCAGACAATTCCTTCTGCTATTTTGGAGATCAAAATGAAGCCTGCATTTTCATCTTATTTTTGTATTAGTAATTCATCTTAAATTGTACCTGGCAGGCCATTATCGGGAGCCAGCTTCAGTTAGCATTAGATCTGCATTCATGGAAGTGAGAGCCTAACTGATTCATTATCTAAAATCAGCACATAATGAGGGGTTGATTTACTAATAAAGTTATCTCCTTCATATTCTTAAGACAAGTTCTCTTTGTGTCTCTGTTTAGGCCTTGCCTGACTCACACTGAACTGACACCCACCCACTGCAGTGAAATTTGCATTTTGACAACCACACATTAATATTTTAACCACTGTACACATGCCTTATTTTTTTTTCTCCTTTAAAATAGTATCCAACTCTTCTTTGTAAGTGAAAAGCCAAGCAGTGGAAAAGATATTAATGGCAGAGACGCCCAGCCTCTAATGGAACAGAGGACAGGATGATGTATAAGAGAAAAATAAAATATGGTACCCTTGCTCCATGCAGACCAATAGTAGACTGAGTCATTGCTTTCTGGGACATCACTGAACTATGGGTACCTGCAGCCTCTTCGTCTTTATCTCTTACTCTAATGACTCCATTATTATACTCCAAAGCTTGTCAGTTTAAAGGCTATTCATCTTAGCATTCCTTGGCAAAGAGAATACTTCTGTATTTAAAATAATAATAATAATTTAGCCAAACCCTATTCTGTCAAATCTCTAGATTTCTATATTCCCAGTGAAGATGTGTATCCACATGCAGGAACTCTTTTTTAAAACTAAGGAAGTCTGGCAAAGCAAGGAGGGGTGTCGTCTTGACAGCGCAGATGGGATCCTGTTGCTGACCAGTTGCTCAGCCTTGTGCATGCTCTCTGCCCTGGTCAGATGTTCAGCTTCTCTGGGAGACAGCTTTCCAGTCCCTGGGAAGGGACCGTCAGTCATTATCCATGGGTCAGAATTTCCAGCAATGCTGGAGGAAACATTTTGATTAATGCCTACATGGTGACCTGGGATGATGCCAAGGGCTAAAACTTGTGGTGAAAATGGGATAAGGAGTAATCGGTTTTTTTAATAACCTTGGTCATTGTCCTTTTTGTGGCTCTTACCATGAATTCTAAACTTATTCCACAGTATTAAAATCCAGTCTAAAAAGTTATTATTAATGAGCTCCTGTATCCTGAAAACCATGAGACAATGCTGTTTTGTGCCCCTGAGACGCACAGTGTTAGGGGTTTATGTACTTTTTTTTCTTTTTTCTGAAGACTCAAAGAAAACTGATTTCATTTGGCCAAAAGAGCCATTAATAGTATACAAAGTAAGGAAGGTTTTCCTTCCTTCCTGACTTTGCTGTGCTTTCAAGAGGCTTTTTAAGATATCTTTATCTAAATATTTTTCAGTGGGTGTGGAACACATAAGAAGGTCTGTTTGTTGTTGTTTAGTCACTGTCATGTCCAGCTCTTTTCTCATCCCATGGACTATAGCCCACCAGACTTCTCTGTCCCTGGGGTTTCACAGGCAAGAATGCTGGAGTGGTTTGCCATTTCCTTCTCCAGGGGATCGTCCCGATCCAGGGACTGAACCCATATCTCCTGTATTGCAAGTGAATTATTTACCACCGAGCTACTTGGGAAGCGCCATGAAGGTCTGTTAGGAGTTTTGATAAAAACGTTTACCAAACTAGAACTGCAAGAGCTGTTGATTCTTCAGTTGTAATGATTAGAGCAGTGTTCTTTTAGGTGGTGGTATAAACTCCTTTTTGTATATGAATATATATTAATAAAAAGCAGTGAATCTTATCTATAGATTCTGATGTGTAAGAATCATTAGTTTTCTTTATCAAGAAAAAAATGAAAAAATACTTTACTCCCCTGATATGATGAGAAGGGAACTTCACTTCCTGGCATTTGTTCCAAAAACCCATAATCCCAATCTTAATCATGAGAAAGACATCAGAAAAATTCCACTGATGGATTTTCTACAAAATACCTGACAAAATACCTGCTCAAGACTGTCAAGATTACGAAAAACAAAGGGAAAATGAGAAATTCACAGAACAGAGAAGACTGGGGAGACGTGACAACTAAACACAACATGATACCTGGACTGATCCTGACAGTAGAGGATATTAGTGGAAAAATGAGTGAAATCCAAATAAAAATTTAGATAATAGTGATGTACCAATGTCCACTTCTTAGTTTTGAAAAATTTTCCTTCATAAGGTAAGATGGTAGTGATGGGGCAATTGGTGAGGTATATATGGAAATTCTATTCTCTTGGCAGTTTTTCTGTAAATGAAAATGTATTTCAAAATTAAAACCCAACTCTAGCCCTCATTCTACTGGCCTGGCTGGAAATTCAGTCCCTGTCATTTTCCTGTACCCACAAGGCATCAGGTTTTCTGCCTACTGAAGTTAGTATTAACGTCATCTTTGTCTACACCCACAAGGTCTCGTAAAACTAACAACTCTGTTGTTTGGGGAGAACAGACAAGAATGGAAATCCCAGAGCTAGGGTTCTTTTTCTTAAGTGTACCTGAAAGTCATGCCCTTAAGGCTTTGAGTCCATCTGTAAGAAACCACACCTGGGCCTCCTGATTTCCTTCCACTTCCCAGTCTAAAATTGGGTGGCGAAAAAAAAAAAAGGAAGAAGCTCTCTTTTGTCCCTGTCCTCAAAGGCGACCACCTCTCCTTCCCACTTCCTGGAAATAACTAGCATCCTATTTTCCCTGAGCTCAAACTTTCTCATAAAGCTTCACTTTCCTGCCATTACCTATGCGGCCCTGCAAAATTCCTTAGCACAAGGAATGCATAGACTCTGGCTACTTGCTTGGAATAGGTAGAAGGAAAACTGCAGCAAAAATAAATACAAATTAATATATAAATAAATCATTCTGCCACTTGTGTAATTGCAGACTACTCTGTTACAGTGGCCTAGTAGCTTATTTGAAGGAAGTACACATGAAGGCAATGGCACCCCACTCCAGTACTCCTGCCTGGAAAATCCCATGGACAGAGGAGCCTGGTAGGCTGCAGTCCATGGACTCGCTGAGGGTCAGACACGACTGAGCAACTTCACTTTTACTTTTCACTTTCATGCACTGGAGAAGGAAATGGCAACCCACTCCAGTGTTCTTGCCTGGAGAATCCCAGGGATGGGGGAGCCTGGTGGGCTGCCGTCTATGGGGTCGCACAGAGTCGGACACGACTGAAGCGACGCAGCAGCACACATAATTGGGATGCCCCGCACGTCTGCCTCCAACCTTTATCTTTGCAGTGAAAGAAGCTGATACCTGTACAGCTCTCTTCTTGCCTTGGGGCACTTCCTTTCTTGAGTCTGGAGTTCCTAGCATCTTTCTGCTCCAAGAAGAGTGACAAGCCCTGTCTGCTTTTCCTACCTGGCTCCTCTCTGTAGCGAGAGACTTAATGAGATCACTCAAGGCACAGGGAAGCCTTAAGGCCAAGCAGAGAGCAAGCCCAGCAAGAATGCAATCAGAGCAGGCAAGTGTTAGTGTTGAGAGGAGGAGGTCACGGTAGAGAAAGGTCCAGAGTAGAGAATTAAGGGAGAAGAGAGGGCTCTGAAAAGGGGTAGAGACCCTGGCTGGTCTGGGGAAGACAGAAATGGAGCAGATCCCTGAGGCTTGGCAAGGTCAGTGAAAGAGGTATAAACTGGAGTCACTGTCAGTTTTTACAGGAACAAAAAGTTTCCTAAGTTCTTGAAATCCAAAAATCCTTTAAGTTTGTCAAGGTTAATTGAAGAGTGAATCGGTGTTCACAACTTTTTAGCTGTAAAAATGGAGCTGTTTATGTTAAGTAGAAGTTTTTGGCTGATGATGAGTCCGAGATCAACACTGCAAATAGTCCCTTCAGAGAGTGGTCATGGTCACTTCTCAAGAGACACGTGTCACAAACTGTGGGAAAAAATTGTTGTTTTCCTCATTTATGTTTCTAACATTTGTGAAGTCTGGCTGGAGGAAGAGAATAAATGGAAGTTACTTACAATAGCTCTAAATGTTTAAAAGTTGTAAATCAGTCTGACCAGGTACTAAATAGAACAATTGGTCCTGCTACCCGGGCAAATAAATTTTCATTATGGAAAATCAAAAATACATGAAAAGGTAACTTCATTTGTTGAACAGTTTGTGGAATATCAGAAGCAGCTGGATTTAATTATTGTTGAGTATTGTTTTGGGTTGTTCTGTTAAGACAATGATATTTGTTTGAGTAATAGACAAGATTCTTAAAGCATATGTATCTATTGCAAAAATTATTTTTCTGGTTTCATTTCAACAAAATGTTATAATTTAATTTTCATTTATTTTGCATTTTGGTGACAGTAATAAGCTAAAGAATTAAAAAAAGAAAGGTGATCAGTTTGCTTAATTTTAAATATATTGCATCAGAAATACAAATTAAATGTAAAAAGTTGAACTTATAATCATTTTAAAATGCATTCAAAAAGTTTTCTTAATTATCTAGAAGTATTTATAAAATTGAGTCAAAATATTAACCATAATTATAAATCATAGCTAAGTTATTTTTAAGCTAAAGTCATATAATGTTTTATTTCAATTAAGTTACCCTTAATAACTTAAGTTACATTTATGGAAATATTAGTACTTGCAGTACTAGACTTTATATCTGCATATGACTTACACACATAAAGCAGCAGTGACAGAGTTCATGAACGATACGCCTAGAGTAGATCAACATACATACATTTAGAAGTAAAACGGATATTTAATATTGTAAAATGTTCCTCACATTCAATTGCTGTGACTACCATGCTAACTTGCATAGTTCTTGCCTCAAGAACTATAAACTGGAAAACCAAGGGTATCCAGACATTTAACCCTAATGGAAGGTGATAATTTTTGTTAGAATTGTAGTTCTCCCTTTCATTTTTTAATTGAGATATAATTGACATATAACACAATAGTTTCAGATAGTTTCAGATGTATAACAAAATGACTTGATATTTGGGTATAATTGAAATTATCAGCACAATAAGAATAGTTAACATCCAATGACACATAATTACAATTTTTTTCCCGTGATGAGAACTTGTAAGATCTACAGTCTTAGCAACTTTCAAATCTACAGTGCAGTGTTGACTGTGGATACTGTGTTGTACATTGTATCTGCAGAATTTACTTACTTATTTATTTATAACTAGAAGTTTGTACTTTCAGTCACCTTCACCCATTTTGTCAACCTTCACCCCTCACCTCTGGCAACCACCAAACCGTTCTGTATAACTTTGAAATCAGTTTTTAGTTTGTTTTTTGTTTGTTTATTTGTTTGTTTTAGATTCCGTATATAACTAAGATTGTATAGTATTTGTCTTTTTCTGTCTGACTTACTTGATGCTTTCAAGCTTCATCCATGTTTTGCATATGGCAAGATTTCCTTCTTTTTTATGGTCAAATAATGTTCCATTGTATATACATACATACACACCACATTTTTCTTTTTCCATTCAGTCATTGATGGACACTTACATCGTTTCCGTGTTTTGGCCGTTGTAAATAATGCTGCAGTGAACATAGGACTACATATGCCATTTCCAGTTGGCATTTTTGTTTCCTTCAGATAAATACCCAGAATAGCAGTTGCAGAATTATACAGTAGTTCTGTTTTCAATTTTTTTAGGAGTCTGCATGCTGTTTTCCATAGTGGTTATACCAGTTTACAGCCCTACCAGCAGTGCATGAAGGATCCCTTTTTTTTGAGATCCTTACCAACATAAGTTATTTCTTATCTGTTTGATGATAGTGATTTGAACAGCTGTAGGTGATTTCTCATTGTAGCTTTGATTTGCATTTTCCTAATGATTCAATTCAGTTCAGTCACTCAGTCATATCCGACTCTTTGCGACCCCATGGACTGCAGCACGCCAGGCCTCCCGATCCATCACCAACTCACTGAGCTTACCCAAACTCATGTCCATTGAGTTGGTGATGCCATCCAACCCTCTCATCCTCTGTCGTCCTCTTCTCCTCCTGCCCTCAATCTTTCCCAGCATCAGGATCTTTTCAAATGAGTCAGCTCTTCACATCAGGTGGCCAAAGTATTGGCGTTTCAGCTTCAACATCAGTCCTTCCAGTGAACACTCAGGACTGATCTCCTTTAGGATGGACTGGTTGGATCTCCTTTCGGTCCAAGGGACTCTCAAGAGTCTTCTCCAACCACAGTTCAAAAGCATCGATTCTTCGGCACTCAGCTTTCTTTATAGTCCAACTCTCACAACTATACATGACTACTGGAAAAACCACAGCCTTGACTAGATGGACCTTTGTTGGCAAAGTAATGTTTCTGTTTTTTATTTAATAAAAGACAGACGGGTCATGGTGGAGAGTTTTGGCAAAATGCAGTCCACTAGAGAAGGGAATGGCAAACCACTTCAGTATTCTTGCCTTGAGAACCCCATGAACAGTATGAAAAGGCAAAAAGATAGGACACTGAAAGATGAACTCCCCAGGTCAGTAGGTGCCCAATATGCTACTGGAGATCAGTGGAGAAATAGCTCCAGAAAGAATGAAGGGACGGAGCCAAAGCAAAAACAACACCCAGTTGTGGATGTGACTGGTTATAGAAGCAAAGTCCAATGCTGTAAAGAGCAATATTGCATAGGAACCTGGAATGTTAGGTCCATGAATCGAGGCAAATTGGAAGTGCTCAAACAGGAGATGGCAAGAGTGAACATCGACATTCTAGGAATCAGTGAACTAAAATGGACTGGAATGGGTGAATTTAACTCAGATGACCATTTTATCTACTACTTATTTAACTTCTATGCAGAGTACATCATGAGAAATACTGGGCTGAAAGAAGCACAAGCTGGAATCAAGATTGCGGGGAGAAATATCAGTAACCTCAGATATGCAGATGACACCATCCTTATGGCAGAAAGTGAAGAGGAACTCAAAAGCCTCTTGATTAAAGTGAAAGTGGAGAGTGAAAAAGTTGGCTTAAAGCTCAACATTCAGAAAATGAAGATCATGGCATCTATCCCATCACTTCATGGGAAATAGATGGGGAAACAGTGGAAACAGTGTCAGACTTTATTTTGGGGGGCTCCAAAATCACTGCAGATGGTGACTGCAGCCATGAAGTTAAAAAACACTTACTCCTTGGAAGGAAAGTTGGGATCAACCTAGATAGCATATTAAAAAGCAGAGATATCACTTTGCAAACAAAGGTCCGTCTAGTCAAGGCTATGGTTTTTCCTGTGGTCATGTATGGATGTGAGAGTTGGACTGTGAAGAAAGCTGAGCACCTAAGAATTGATGCTTTTGAACTGTGGTGTTGGAGAAGACTCTTGAGAGTCCCTTGGACTGCAAGGAGATCCAACCAGTTCATCCCAAAGGAGATCAGTCCTGGGTGTTCATTGGAAGGACTGATGCTGAAGCTGAAACTCCAGTACTTTGGCCCCCTGATGCAAAGAGTTGACTCATTGGAAAAGACCCTGATGCTGGGAGGGATTGGGGGCAGGAGGAGAAGGGGATGACAGAAGATGAGATGGCTGGATGGCATCACTGACTTGATGGGCGTGAGTCTGAGTGAACTCCGGGAGTTGGTGATGGACAGGGAGGCCTGGCGTACTGCGATTCATGGGGTCCCAGAGTCAGACATGACTGAGCAACTGAACTGAACTGAACTGTTGGCAATAATCCCTTAGAAGAAATGTGGTAGCCATCATAGTCAACAAAAGAGTCTGAAATGCAGTACTTGGATGCAATCTCAAAAACGACAGAATGATCTCCGTTCATTTCCAAGGCAAACCATTCAATATTGCGGTAATCCAAGTCTATATCCCGACCAGTAATGCTGAAGAAGCTGAAATTCTGAAGACCTACAAGACCTTTTAGAACTAACACCCAAAAAAGATGTCCTTTTCTTTATAGGGGACTGGAATGCAAAAATAGGAAGTCAAGAGATACCTGGAGTAACAGGCAAATTTGGCCTTGGAGTACAGAATGAAACAAGGCAAAGGCTAACAGAGTTTTACCAAGAGAACGCACTGGTCATAGCAAACACCATCTTCCCTGATAATTAGTGGGCATCTTTTCATGTACCTTTTAAATGGTGGTACACAGTGCAAAAAATCTGTTGCATTCTCACAATCTGAAAGAAGGATTTGTAGAAGTTAATTTGTCTTATCTTTTACCTAAGATTTTCTATCACTCAAAACCTCCCCACATTCCATAGCAACTACCCACACATTTGTTTTGAATACATAGGAAGTGAAAAGAAGCATTTTCCTAGACATGAACAGGGTCAGTCACGATAGTGAATGATTAAGGTTATGGCCATGCTACAGTGATACAGAGGGCTGGATCCTGAGTGACAGAAGCCCACCCCCTCCCTCATGTTCTTTAATAAATAAATTTCTGTTAATAAATGTTTTGAGAAGAAAGGTCTCTAACATGAGGGTCCCAGGGCTGGAGCCCTTCTTGTCCAAGTCCGGGTACCATATTGGTTTCTCTTATTGATCTTGGTCACCAGTCATGATTACTCAAATCCTGCATCATGCATCATTCATTTTAAAAATGTCTTTGTTATGACACAGGAGGGATTATATTAGTGTCACAACACTCCAATCAGCAAAATTGCTTTGGAAAAGTACAGATAGTCTTGAGGGCCTGAAAATGGCAGAATAAGTATAATCACATGTATGTCTCCTTAATCACATGTATGTCTCCTTTGGCAGAGGTTGAGATGGTTAGATAGCATCATTGACTCAATAGACACGAGTTTGAGCAAACTCCAGGAAATAGTGATGAACAGGGAAGCCTGGTGTGCTACAGTCCATGGGGTCGCAAAGAGTCAGACATAACTTAATAACTGAGCAGTGTTTCCTTCTCCTTACCCACTGTTTCAGAAAGGTTTATGAATCACAGATAGTGAGATGGTTGGTTGATAACACGTGCTGGACCGCATACCCATAATCAGAGAGCTGGTTATTTGTGGATTCTGTCTCCTCTGTTTGCTGGAAAATTTGATAGAATCCTAATTGAGTACCTGGGACAGAGTTTCTGGAATAAAGACACTGGCTGTTGAGCAGCAAAATTATCCATATTAACAGCCTACCAAGTGCCATACCTCTTCTCCTTTCCCATGAATCCCCTTCCGGCAGCCCAGCTACCTTAAGGATCACCTTGTCATCTGACATTACAGGCAGAGTGTCGTGGCTGGTGAGATTTATTTGGGGATATCACTGGGTTAAGTTGGAGGCAGTCCCCAAGAAGAGAGAAGATTGAGCAACCAATGGGAAATGGGATCCCAGCATCCCTCTCTTCTTTTCCTGTAGGGCATCCCATGCCTGTCCAGAAGCAAGTGCTGGTCCTAGTTTGCATGGTCCAGACTCTAAGACTTTCCCAAGGCCAGCTCCTGGTAGAGTCACATCTACAAGCTTCATTTCTCCAAGGAATAGGATTTCTGTCCTTTTAGCTAGAAAGTAATCAGCATCCTAACACTTCAGTTTCTGCATCTCATGGTTCAAAGCTGCTGTGAAGCAAATACCTCCTTTCTAAGAATGATACTCCAGGCCTCTCTTCTAAGGATGTTATGCCACTGAAAATTATGGCCTTTTTAACTTAGCCTCCAGATCCATAAGGGCCTTGTCTTTTTGTGATTTCTGCTTTCTGCAGAAACTCAGCTCTACAAGTTACGCCTATTTCTGTGCACCTTACTGTGCAAGGATCACTTATTTTGAGGTCTGCATCCTCCAGAGGGCTCAGCTGCTAGACCCTGGAGGCGTTGCTGGACCAGAACCTCCAGTCTGCAGACCCTGGTCTAGCTACTGGGGAAACCATAAGAAACATGGACTCCATATGCACCCTTTCCCATTTCCCTATATGTCTCCAGAGAAAGTCTGAAAAGCTTTGGCCTACGTGAAGAAACCAGAACTGAGATGCAGAAGCGTTGAGCCTCGGTGGGCTTCCTGTTTCTCTGGTTGAATGAGATCCTTTCAGACCAGGTGGAACTAAGTGAATCATTGCTCGTTATAAATCGGTAAGGAGAAAAATACCAGATATTGTGGTTTGGGAAAAAGGAAGAAAATTGGCTTTGCGCAAAGTGGGAAATTCCATGTTGCTTAGAAGCATTCTAAAGTGGTGTGTAGAAACCATAAGGCCAAACTTCCATGGTTAAAATTCCATGTCTGCTCCTTAATAACCATATAACCTGTTCAGGGTATTTAAGTTCTCTGTGTCCTAGAAGTGGGAAGAATCACAAATAACAGGATCGACTTCTCGGTGTCATTACCAGGATTAAATGAATCCATGTTTGTAAAGCTCTTAGATTAGTGCTTGGTCCTTACCAAATCGTTAGTTGGTGTGATTTAGAACTATTATTATCATTCATCATAATCATCACTAGCTCTTAGAGGTAGGCCATGACAGTGCCTGGTTCCAGCCCAGTTCTCCGTGTAGTGTGATCACCACTGAACAGATTTCCTAAGGCTGAGCTGCTTCCTGGTCCTTGGAGGACTGATAGGCAGCTCCTTTACAGATGATACCTACTCATTCTGTAGACTCCAGGTTGATGTAAAGACACAGCTAGCTGGTGAAGTCCACAGTTTTCAATCATCTACTCATAAAAGGCTTTAAGGTATAGGTAGGGTAGAAAGGGACTCCTGAAATGTTATTGAGTTCAATCTCAGTCAAGGAATATGCAACAGCAGGAAGATCCAGAAGGTGCTTAACTGAGCTTGCAGATGGATAGCTCTCCTCCAGGACCCCATCACTGATTCTGATCAAGGTTTCCAGCTTAACTGTGTGGGTGTGCATCTCTGCAGAAGTAGCTCAGCTACCTGCTGCAACATGGTCCACAAGTCAGTGACCCCTAGTGATGACACCGGGACTCAGTTTCTTTATAGGAGCAACTGCAAGCAGACCCTGGAACCCCATGTCTTTTACTAATAACATGTAAGTTATTTTATCAGGCAGAAGGAAATCAGTAACAGGTAGAAGTGTGACTTTACAAAGAAATGAACAGCACAACAATAGTAAGTCTGTGGGTAAATATAATATTTTTTATGATCTTTAAAAGATATTTGACTATTTAAAGCAAAAATAATAACATGGCATTTATAGAGTATGAAGAAATAAAATATATAATATCAGTACAAAAGATAAGAGGGAAGAATTTATGCTTCTGATGTATTATGTGAAATGATATAATATTGTTTGAAGGTAGACTGTGATAGTATTTATTATGAATTCTAGAGAAAACTGAAAATATAGAGAGGAAGAATCAACTAAGCTAACAGTGGAGATGAAATAAGAAATGATAGTCAATTCAAAGGAAGGCAGGGAAATAGTAAAACAAAGAACAGAAAAGGCACATAGAAAATAAATAGTAAAACTAGACTTAAATCCAAACATGTTGATAATCACATTAAATGTAAATTCTCTAAACGTAATTAAAACTCAGAGATTGTTAAATTGGATACTTTGTGAGACTCAACTACTTGCTGCTTGAAAGAAAATCACTTTAAATAAAAAAAACACAGACAAGTTAAATTTCAAAAGATGACCATGGAAACACTGACCTAAAAGTAATAGGGAAGAGCGTGGACCGGGATTTGACCGTGACTCTCAGCTCTTGTGCCTTCTTGGTGGTGAACTTAGGCGAGTCACCTGGTTTCTCTGAACCCAGTTTTCTCCCATTTGTTTATGATGAGGATAAGAAACCTATCTCAGAGGGCCGTGGTAAAATGTAAATGAGTTAATGTAAAACATATAACTTAGTTCCTAGTGTATATTAAGTATCTAAAATGCTAGCAGTTGTTGAGTTGTTTTTACTGTTTCTAGGTTCTGAAAACATTAGCAGTTGTTGTTGTTGTTATTTTCCACTGTTTCTAGGTTCTAAAATGCCTACCAAATAGTCATAATAGTCTAGGAATAGTCTAGGAAGTTCTGATTCAGCCTGGGCAGTGGGATTACAGCCAATGTACAGAGGACATTGTATTTTGGCGGCTGCAAAACAAAATCCAGTCTGCAGTTACAGGTTCCTTATGCATTCAGGGTTGCTATGGAGCTCTTGGAAAAGATCGATTGGCCTTATCTTTGAGTGGAGCTGGGACTGTCTATCATCCCTGAGCTGGCTGGAGACTGGCTTCACTCAGCCCCCAAGGAGAAAGGCATGTGTCCCACTTGAAGGGAGATGACTGAATAAGTGAGTGAAGAGAGGCAGGAAAGACACCTGGAAGCTGCATGCAGACTCACTGTCAGTGGGGGAACAAGAAGGGAACATCGTTCTCCCATTTCTGTTGTGACATTACATAAAGATAATGTAACACAGATGCTCTGGATAAATAATTCAGGGGAGAACAAGAAATATAAAACCCAGGCACCAGTAACAGCAGCTCCTGTGTCCCGTGGTTGTGACAAAGTCTGTACTTGAACTTTATATCCAGATGTGAATCCTTAATGGGAAAGGGAAAACATAATAATTTCACAGGGCTGGAAGCTGTGTGATGTGTTCAGCCCAGACTGCTGCCTCAGGCACCTGCTTCCAAATGCTTTGCCTTTTTCTTTCCAACAAACTGCCCTCTCTCCTGCTTTCCTCTCTACAGCCTTCACCCAACAAGTGCGTAATTAATAGATAACAGACTATTGAATCACTTTCTTAAAAAATAAGAATAGATAATCAGTAGTATTGAGCACTTGGCACATGACAATGTTCTAAATACATGGTCTGTTTTATCATGTTTAATCCTCACAAACATCCTTGGCAGAAGATTCTCTTTATTTGTCCCATTTTGGAACCAAAAGAAACTGAGGTCAGAGAGGCTAGGTAACTTGCCCAAGGCCATACGGATAGGATGTGGTAGGGTAAAAATTAGAAGCTGGGCCTCAGATCTGGAGTTCTTTTAATCACTGTTCAACTACTTCATAAGCTATGCAGTAGTTAGGACATTTTTTCAATGCAGGGTGATCATACAGTGCTGGTCTGCTTGGGTAACTGTGAGTTAGCAAACCTGTAGTAGAGTGACCAACAGCATGGACTTCAGTGCCCAGGATTTCTATCCCACCTCCCCCCTTTCCTAGCTGTGTACCCATGACAAGTGTCCTTCATCTCTTTGAGCTTCATTCCCCATGAGAATAACAGGGTCATGAAAGTGCCCACCTCCAGGATCCTTGTGGGAATTAAAAAAAATAATCCTTGTAAAAGGCATATCCCAGTGCCTGAAACAAGCTAAGTGTCCACAAATACTCATAGAAATTAGTGAATTGCTGACAAGTGCCTAAGCTTTGGTGAATAGTCTCTCGCTGAGAACAGCAGTAGCCTAGATTCAGCTCCTTTCTGTCTCTCTACATATGGGAATCAGCTGGGCACTTATCCTGAAGAGGGCAAAATGAAAAGAACACACAAATAAAGTAAAAGGGAGTATCTGTTCCAAACAACAATCAGTAACTGATATTTTAAAGACTTTTATTTCTGTTATTTTTTGAAGAGGAGGGAGGTAAAAGTTAACAAGTGATACAATCACATCTCTGTAGGATGACAAAAGAAATCTTGCAACAAGATGGCATATGAAACAAACGTGACAAGCATACTTTTTGGAACAGTCAGGTTTACCAGGAATGCAGGTTCACTGAGGCAGTGTTCCTGGAGATTTCTTGCTGGGACTTTGTGGAAAGATGTAGTAGAATCGAGATGTCCATTAGGTTTAGAGCATGAAGTTTTGTACAGGATAGCACTGGCCTTTTCAGTATCCCCTAGCTTGATTGACTGACAGCCCTGAATGTGTTTGTTAGTGAGAAACATACTGGGGAGAGAATGACATCACTCACCATAATATGTGTATATAACAAACTGCAGTTTATGGTGGAGTCAAATCCAGATGCTAACTTGTTATCATTAAAATTATAAAGCAGATAGAGAAGGACATAGAATCAATCAATTTTCGTTACCAAGACTGCTGACTGAGGAGGAAATAATACCATCTGACTATTTCCAAACAGTAATAAATATCTCTGCATCATAGAAAGGCCAACACACTTCTCAAAAGCACTTGTTTTATTAATCAACTGATGAAACCAGAAATAGATCAATCTTATTAGAAAAAAGCCCCTCCCTCAAACTATAGATGTTATGAATCCAGGTACCTAATTTAAAACAAATTTTAGTAGTTCATTTTCTGTCCTTTTATGACATAACACACTTTTTGAAGAAAGGCTTTAACATTACCCTCAGTCAGGAGAGCTCCTTAAATTATGATCAGAGGTCTATTGGACAAGTCAAGCTGTCTAATAAAGGCCCTGCAATATTTCTGTGATTAATCCTTTTAGACAAAGTCCAAATTTTTTGTCCAAATTTATTCTAAAACCAGGAAAATAATAGTGAAGTGTATTTTTTATATATACTATAGTACTTGCCTTTTTTCCTCTGATTTTGTGACTGATTGTCTTGTCCTTAGACTCTTAGTTATTTTGTGACAGTTTATCTTCTCCACCCTCCAAGTATGCTTTAAGCAGTGAAAGTTATATTGTATCTCCACAGTAACAGAACTAGTAGAGTGTTATTTTCATATTAAGAACTGTGTAAATCCTTATTAAATAAATGTCTTCATCCAGCCATACATATATTTACACATACAAACACACACATGCACACCTTAAACAGGTAAAAAGAAATGGCCAGTAGAATTTTTCAGTCATTATTCAGTTCAGTTCAGTTGCTCAGTTATGTCCGACTCTTTACCACCCCATGGACTGCAGCATGCCAGGCTTCCCTGTTCTTCACCATCTCCTGGAGTTTGCTCAAACTTGTGTCCATTGAGTTGCTGATGCCATCCAACTATCTCACCCTCTCTTGTCCCCTTCTCCTCCTGCCTTCAATCTTTCCCAGCATCAGGGTCTTTTCCGATGAGTCAGTTCTTCGCATCAGGTGGCCAAAGCATTGGAACTTCAGTTTTAGCCTCAGTCCTTCTAATGAATACTCAGGACGGACTTCCTTTAGGATTGACTGGTTGGATCTCCTTGCAGTGCAAGGGACTCTCAAGAGTCTTGTCCAATACCACAGTTGAGAAGCATCAGTTCTTCAGCACACAGGCTTTCTTATAAAGAACTCTCACATCCATACATGACTCCTAGAAAAACCATAGCTTTGACTAAATGGACCTTTGTCAGCAAAGTAATGTCTTTGCTTTTCAATATGCTGTCTAGGTTTGTCATAGCTTTTCTTCCAAGGAGCAAACGTCTTTTAATTTCATGACTGCAGTCACCATCTGCAGTGATTTTGGAGCCCAAGAAAATAATGTCTCTCACTGTTTCCCAATCTATTTGACATGAAGTGATGGGACTGGATACCATGATCTTCTTTTTTTGAATGTTGAGTTTTAAGCCACCTTTTTCACTCGCCTCTTTAACTTTCATTAAAAGGTTCTTTAGTTCCTCTTCACTTTCTGCCATAAGTGTGATGTCATTTGCATACCTGAGGTTATTGATATTTCTCCCGGCAATCTTGATTCCAGCTTGTGCTTCATCCAACCCAGCATTTCTCATGATGTACTCTGCATATAAGTTAAATAAGCAGGGTGACAATATACAGCCTTGACATACTCCTTTCCTAATTTGGAACCAGTCTGTTGTTCCATGTCCCGTTGTAACTGTTGCTTCTTGACCTGCATACAGATTTCTCAGGAGGCAGGTCAGGTGGTCTGGTATTCCCATCTCTTTCAGAATTTTCCACAGTTTGTTGTCATCCACACAGTCAGAGGCTTTAGCATAGTAAATGAAGCAGAAGTTAAATGAAGCAGAAGTAGATGTTTTTATGAATTCTCTTGCTTTTCCTATGGTCCAATGGATGTTGGCAATTTGATCTCTGGTTCCTCTGCCTTTTCTAAAACCAGCTGGAACATCTGGAAGTTCCTGGTTCATGTACTGTTGAAGCCTACCTTGGAGAATTTTCAACATTACTTTGCTAGCGTGTCAGATGAGTTCAGTTGTGTGGTAGTTTGAACATTCTTTGGCATTGCCTTTCCTTGGGATTGGAATGAAAACTGACCTTTTCCAATCCTGTGGCCACTGCTGAGTTTTCCAAATTTGCTGGCACATAGAGTGCAGCACTTTCACAGCATCATCTTTTAGGGTTTGAAATAGCTCATTGTTTCAAATGTCATTATATAAATAGTGTCATTATTATGGTTAGCCTTTTCATAAAAAGTTATATGAATACTCATTGCCTTAATTACACAGCAAGTATAGAAATTTCCTAAACCTGTAGTGAATAATAACTAGCTATTAGCTAGACACTGTGATAAATAGTTAATTTCTTTTATGTAATTTTATTCTTCGACAGCCCTATGAGGTAGGTCCTATGATCATCTCCATCTTATGGAAGAAGAAACTGAGGTTTAGCAGGACTAAGTAACCCTTGTGAGTTACTAGTAATAACAATGCAAATCCACACCTGCCTCTCCTCTAAGTCCATTCTATCAGTCACTTGGTTAAACTCTGTTTCTTAGAGTTGCTCTGTCCAACTTATCTTCTTATGAGTGAGGGCTGAGATGTGAAACAGTCTTCCCAACCTCTCAAAACAAATTTAGAGTAATGGAGCCAGGAAGAGAAGCGCATCTCCTGATTCTTGGTTCAGTGCTTTTTGCCTGGCTCTTAAAGTTGTGTGTGTGTGTGTCTGTGTGTGTCTGTGTGTGTGTGTGTGTGTGTGTGTGTGTCTGTGTTTCCTCTCCCTCAAGTTTGCAAATCTTTTCATGGTGTCAAAGACTTCAAGCATAACTTCCAGTTTTGCCCTTACCAAGAAAATCAGCAGCATGCAAAGGTCATGAGGGCACCACACTGGCTTTGCTGAACACACTGCATTGATAAAGGCTGTGAGAGGAAGCAACATCTCTGGGAGCATTTTCAAACCACAAGAAATTCCCAGAGGGCACTGGCTGATGGAACACCAGTTGCTCACCTTTGTCCTAAAATTCCCCGAGTTCCTCCAAGATGTCTTGCCACACGTTTAAAAGTCCAGGCCTGCTTTTGCATGCACTGTTTCTCATAACAGCCATGGTGCATTCTGGAATTGACACCTGGTGATGTTTGGGCATTTAATGGTTGCTGATTGGTAATGTGAACAGCCTATACTGATCACTCTCCCCACAGCTCTTTGAATAAGAAAGAGAAAGAAGAGAGAAATTATTTATCCATAATAGTATTTAAACTTTTTTGTCTTTGATTTTCTCTGTCTCCACATTAAACTGATTACCATGTAGCTAAACAGCTTGTGTAATTATCTGCTCAATGTCTGTCTCTGTCACCAGGACATAAACTCCATGAGGACAAATCCTATGTCTTCCCCCACACCCACTGCATTCCTAGAGTCCAGTTCTTCAGTCACACAATGCAATAAACAGTTTGACTTAAAAGACATACTCTGAGGGTGACCCTGAGAAAAATGCAACATTGCAGGTAAATTTACTGAAGCCACAAAACAGTGTCTTACTGTATTTTTGATATCAGGAGTGTGGCTCAAATGTTTGCATATGAAATCCAGCTGCATACACAAAGAGATACAAATCACTAGTGTGGAATTTGAAGAGTGTATTCTTTTCACATTAGAAAGGAAGAGAAGACAAATGGATGAATTACAGAGTAGCAAACTAGAGGACCACTAATCAGAAAGGTGTGTCTTTTGTATCAAAGTAGCATTTGGGTGTTCACATCTCCTGCCAGCCCAGGGTATCACCTACAACTCTGGCATCAGTTAAGTACTTACACCAAAGCCTGTGTAGTAATCTTGTTGGAATAGAAATGTTTCTTGGGTGACCGTGATAACTTGTGTCTACTGAGAAGTGGAAAGAAGTCTGTACTAATCCCACCTGGCTGCTTGTACAGAGCAATGTGGACAGTTGCAGACAGCTTTTGACAAGCCACTGGTAAAATTGCTGCTGCTAAGTCACTTCAGTTGTGTCCGACTCTGTGCGACCCCATAGACGGCAGCCCACCAGGCTCCCCCGTCCCTGGGATTCTCCAGGCAAGAACACTGGAGTGGGTTGCCATTTCCTTCTCCAGTGCATGAAAGTGAAAAGTGAAAGTGAAGTCGCTCAGTTGTGTCCGACTCTGTGCCACCCCATAGACGGCAGCCCACCAGGCTCCTCCGTCCATGGGATTTTCCAGGCAAGAGTACTGGAGTGGGGTGCCATTGCCTTCTCCAACTGGTACAATTAGCCTGGTTCAAATTCTCATGCAAATTCTGTCACTAAAGTGAATTGAATTCTCAAGAGACATTCAGAAGTCTTGTGAGAGAGAGTTGCAGAATTAGATGCTGATGGTCCATCATTGATACAATGAGTTCTGTTCTACTGGGAATAGAAATAATGATCGATGATTTACTTTCTTTCTTAGCACCATTGTTAAGTGCATAGTGGCAAGAAAAATATCAGGTCTCTCCTCTGAAAAACAATAATAATAAAAAATATTTTAAAGGATGATAGAACAGTGGCCTCTCCCCCTAAAAGGTTTTATGAGTTTCCTTTTCTGGATGAAGCTATAGGTTTTTATTCAAGTATGATAAAAGGGAGTTTGATGGGTTTTTGTGACCTTTTCATTCAGAGTCCTATTTTCCACTGGAAAACTAAGAAAATTATATCTTAAAAGCCTGGGAAATTTTTTTTCTCCAATTTGTCCTCATTTTGGTAGCAAATTTGAAGGAAAACTAAGAATTATGTTTTTGACCTTTTCTTCTGGTTAATGGGATATTTTTTTTTAGCCCATATCATGTTGGCAAAAGAATTCCACACTTTTGCTTCCACAGTTCATAGGCGTTAGAGTATGACATGGATGTGACATTTAAGGTTTAACACCTTGCATATTAATACAGGGGGGAGTCAGAAAGCGATATCCTGAGGGCAAAGCAAGACTTCTGTTTTTCTTCAAATGTTCATCCTGTTTTGCCCTCATCTCGGAGGGGATTATACCACCTGAATAGGTGCAGGCAGATATGCCTTGCAACTCAGCCACAGCTCTGAGAAAGAGTTTAAATAACATTTTCTACAGAATCCTCATACTTGCAGTTAATATTTTGGATTACTTAAAAAAAAATTTAATCATGAACTTGTTCCACTTATTTTTTTGGTATATGTTGCCATAACAACTGGAATCACATTATGTTCATAAGTAACTCTGCAGAATCGCATGAATTGCACTACCAGTGAGTAAATCAATTATAACTTTATCCACCCCCCCAAAAAATGTTTTAGTTATTCACTCCATGTTCCATGCCACCCTTAGCTGAATTTGTTGTTTAAGTGTCTTGTTTTGATTTTTTTTTTTTTTTTGGTGATGGTGGTAATATTTTAATTGATAACCAGAAATAGAAAGTCACCTCTTGGAAAGCTTTTAGGGAGATGGTCACCAGGAGATTGATAGAAGATAAAGAGGTCATAAAACAACTGGAAATTGATAAAACTGGTAGAGATCAAGTCTGTGCTCTGATCATTAGTAGCCTGGTCTCATTAAAAGAACTTACTGTCCTTATTCAGGCATATAAATTTCTCCCCTTTTCAGACATTTAACTGTTTGGGTCCGTATTCTATCTGTGTGTTACAGAGCATAGAGAAAAGAGATTGACTAGTTGAAAATGAAAGTAGGAAAATGAAATCCCTATACTAGAACTCTCTTCCCCTAAGAAGGCTTCTTTTCAGTCATGTTAAGGGGAGCAGTATCTATTGTGTTTGTTAAAATGGCCATATCCGTTACTCAGGTTAAGGCTGAAATCCTAGTCATATCTACCAAAAAAAAAAAAAAAAAAAAACCACCGTGTTGTCAGAGAGTGGTGTAGTCATCAAAAGCACCTGTTCCATTTTACCTCTAAAGACTGTCACTCTATCAGTGGTTATCACTCCCAAGATCATTGCAAAGAGAACCTATTCACAATTTAAATGCCTGTGGGAGTGCATTTAAATTCTTGAAGATTTAAGCTCCTTGTACGAAAAAGTCATACTAGAAGGCTCCTATTATATTCTAAAAGGAGCTAATGCCTCTTTCCCATTTCCTTTTTCTCTGTTCCTGCCAGCTCCTAGGTGCATGAAGTTCTTCTAACTTTTACAAGGTAACATGATGAGTTATTATAACAACCACAGTAATAGCCACAAAGACCTCAATGCTAATTACTGTCTTTTCTTTGGGGAGACTGTAGACTATCAGAAAGGAATAAGACATTTAACTTCTTGTCTCTGATATGAGAATGCATTGTTGGGTTTTCAGGAAAATTAAGTCATCCCTCTGTCTTTCTCCTGTCTCTGTCTGTCTTTCTCTCTCTTTGTCTCCCTCCCTTCCTCTCTCTCTCATACACGCACGCATGCACGCACGCACACACACACAACATACTTAACGCAAACTCAGATATGAGGGAAATAGCTTTTGTGTTTTAGTCCCGAAAGAAGAGTAGACTAGATTACTTCAAAGTTGGAGGGTATGGCTACACATTAGAAATTCAAGGATGAACAGGGTTGAGTGTCCTGGCTCGGAACATGGCTTCTGCAGGAAAAAGGAATAATGGGTTTCTGGAGTGTCCAGGAAGTGGTTGGGTCACCAAGTTCCACATATTTGTGAACAGCTGCAAACGTCTCCATGCTTGCATGCTTGAGGGAGCAGAGTTACTCACCTGTAAATCACTATAAATGTTTGGATAGGGAGTATTTAGGTGACCATCATGGTACACCAAGGCCAGAGGTCTTTTTCCAAGTTCTGTAGGTTGCATCAGCCTCCTGAGATACTGCAAGAACCATGGACACCTATATAATGATTAGAGAACATAGTCAGATTTAATGAGTTGAAATGTGGTTTTGGGGCTTTTGTTTTTTTTTTTTTTTTTTTTGCACCCAAGTGTAGGATATAAATTTATACCAATTTACAGAAATAGTTGCTAGAAGAGTGTAGTTCAGTAAGATGTCACTTCTTTGGTCAAATTCTCCCCTACATCACATCACAAAGTTATTGCTTTGGCTTCTGCTTCACACTTTGCTCTTAAATGTCTTATAGGCTTTACACTAGAGTTTAGAGTTTACCTATATGCATCTCTCCTCCCCCCAGCCCTGAATTCCATAATGTAAGTGCTTTTAAAAGCAACCAACGTATACCATTCAAGATAGACCTGGATTATGCTGAGGTAATAAATGACCCTAAATCTAATAACTTTTTTAAAACATTGATTTCTTGGGTACATTTTCTGTCCATCATGGGTTAGCTAGAGTCTCTCCTCCACACTGTCATTGTTCTCATTCAGGGACCCAGGCTGGCAGGGCAAACATGATCTGAAGCATTGTGTACTGGTTGAGGAGGGGGTTGGCAGGGAGAAGAAAATCATGGCAAAGCACACAGTAGCTTATGAACCTTTGATGTAGCAACGATGCATATCACTGCTGTCATTTCATTGGCTAAATCTTTTGTTACCATCTGCCAGAGTGTTTGTAAAATGTTTTAATGACTGCATTTGTATTCACTTTGCCTGGCACAGAGTAGATGTTTAATAAATGCTTGATGAATGAATAAATAAGCAAGTAAATGGTTATATACATTTCCTGTATATAAATTTGTTTGATATGTATAAACTACTTTGAATAATGTAAATTGACATACATTGAGGTCATCATTTCTCTCTATCCCTTCACAATGTAGAATCATCATCATTGTAGTGATCATGATCTCTGGAGCATTGTATGCCAGATGTTAAGTCAAATGCTTTACAGACTCACTCATCATAACCATTCTCTAAGATATGTATTATTATTTTTCATGTTTCATAATTGATGAAATTAAGGTGCAGAGATGTTATCGTTTACCCAGAGTTACATAGAGGGTAAGTGATGGAGTCAAGTTTAAGTCCAGATCTAAAGCCCATGTTTTTACCATTTTCATATGTCCCTCCCAGAACTCCCCTTCTTAATATTTTAATAGACTACATAATCCTCATTCCAAACACACCCTAAAAAGGACATTTATTGCTGTCATTCAATAGGTAAATATGAAGTCAGTCAATATTAATACAAGGGCTATGAAGGGAGTTTCAGATCCAAATTGTCCAAAACTATCTTATGCTGTTTGATATTTTGCACTTGTTTTTTTGCTCTTTGATACTGTGGCTACCAAGTATAAACCCTGAGGTGTCCACTGTAAAAAAATCCTTAAAATGAATAAAATATTCTTAATTTTTAATCCTTAAAATAAATAAAAATCTACATTTATTATCTGGAGCAGTTAAGGGTTTTTGGCGTGCTCTCTAATCACTGTGAAACTATGAAAACTGAGCTAGCTTTCTGCCTGTTGGAGAATCATGTTGGCTCTAAAGACTCCCTAAAAGTAATGATTACTCTGCCCTCTAGTGGAAGAAATATCTGCCTCTGTCCTTGGTTCTGAAATATCAGTTGCCCATAAGTCACAGCTGTTTCTCATTATTTGGGACCTGAAGAGGGATTCTGGTCTGAGCTGTACCACCGTCAAGAGTTCCTTGTTTCTTTTTTCTATCTTCATATATAGTAGAGCTTATCTCATGTAACATTTAAAGTTTTTTCATTTTTATTACACTTGTTATTTTGATCTAGGAAGTTGGGAACACATAAGCCTTTCTCTATGCATTCTGATCCTAATGTTTAAATCTAATAAAAATATGGAATGATTATATGCAAAGGGACTAATTTTAGAATAGTAGTTAAAAATACAAGCTATGGAATCGGTCTGACCATTTCTAAGTCTGAGCTCTACCATTTACAAACTGGGAAACTTTTGGAGGTGTCTAACTTCTACTAACTTCCAGTTAGTTAGATGACTAACTAACTGGAAAAGACCCTGATGCTGGGAAAGATTGAAGGCAGGAGGAGAAGGGGATGACAGAGGATGAGATGGTTGGATGGCATCACCGACTCTATGGACATGAGTTTGAGCAAGCTCTGGGAGTTGGTGATGGACACGGAAGCCTGGTGTGCTGCAGTCCATGGGGTCTCAGAGAGTCAGATATGACTCAGTGACTGAACTGAACTGAGGTGAACTTCTCTGAGCCTCAGTTTTCTCATCCCTAAAATGAAAATGTTGCTGAACTTAGAGAGTCATGGGAAAAATGAAATGAAATAGTGCTTATAAATGTTCAGCATAGACCTTAGCTCCCAGTTAAGTAATAGTTGATAACTGTTTCTTTTGTTCTGAGGAAGCTATTATTATTTTTGTTAGTCTTATTATAATTTCTGCCAGTCATGAAACTGATTTTAAATAAAACCTGTCAAAAGTTTACTTACTATAATATTTTGAGGAGGAACTCAGAAATGTTAACTATCTATTTTCTCATTCTTCACCCCATTGTTAAATAAGATATGCAGTATACAGAATAGCCAAATCACAGTATCTCAGCTGTTTACCACCCAGAAATTCCAATTTCATTTATGCTTTTATTTATTATAGAAGGTTGGTTAAATGATTCTTGCAGGAGTGTGTGCCTCCTACAATATTGTTCTTCACTCTTAGCCCATGAACTTTTAAAAAGGATTCAGTTACACAAAAAATTTCTATCAAGGAAACTTACCTGCCTTTTGTCTGAAACAAAAACGAATATTATGTAGCTTAGCATGGTTTTCTCCCTCTTAATTATGAGGTAATACATAGTCTAGGTTCATATAGTCAAGGCAATGGTCTATCCAGTAATTATGTACTATTGTGAGAGCTGGACCATAAAGAAAGCTAAGCACTGAAGAACTGATGCTTTAGAACTCTGGTGCTACAGAAGACTCTTGAGAATCCCTTGGACCACAAGGAGATCAAACTGGTCAATTTTAAAGGAAATAAACCCTTAATACTCATTGAAAGGACTGATGCTGAAGCTGAAGCTCCAATACTTTGGCCCCCTGATGGAACAACCAACTCATTAGAAAAGACCATGATGCTGGGAAAGATTGAAAGCAGAGGAGAAGAGGGTGACAGAGGATGAGATGGTTGGATGGCATCACTGACATAATGGACATGAACTTGGGCAAACACCAAGGGATGGTGAGGGGCAAGGAGACCTGGCATGCTGCAGTCCATGCGGTTGAAGAGTCAGAGATGACTTGGTGACTGAACAACAATAACAATATATAGTCAAATTCATTTTCTAACAGGAGTAATGAGTTCATTTCAAATACCTAATACTGGTATTTCACACAATCTTTATTTTATTTTTATCGATAATTGGTTTATTCTGCCTTTCCATGCACAGCCAACTGAACATTTCTTTATAATTTATAATTCTTTCAGACAGTTTGTTTTGCCCGAAATTCTGTCAACTGCCATAAATATTTTAATGTAGAGGGATTATGTATTCTCGACATATGCATAAATCATAATTTCAGTTAGCTTAATAGATGGGGAAACAATGGAAACAGTGGAAGACTGTATTTTTCTGGGTTCCAAAATCACTGCAGATGGTGACTGCAGCCATGAAATTAAAAGATATGTATTCCTTGGACGAAAAGCTATGACCAACCTAGAGAGCATATTAAAAAACAGAGACATTACTTTACCAACAAAGGTCTGTCAAGTCAAAGCTCTTGTTTTTCCAGTAGTCATATATGGATGTGAGAGCTGAACTATAAAGAAAACTGAGCACCGAAGAATTGATGCTTTTGAACTTTGGTGTTGGAGAAGACTCTTGAGAGTCCCTTGGACTGCAAGGAGATCCAACCAGTGAATCCTAAAGGAAATCAGTCCTGAATATTCATTGGAAGGACTGATGCTGAAGCTGAAGCTCCAATACTTTGTCCACCTGATGCAAAAAAACTGACTGGTTGGAAAAGACCCCGGTGCTGGGAAAGACTGAAGGTGGGAGGAGAAGGGGACAGCAGAGGATAAGATCATCGGATGGCATCACCAATATGATGGACATGATTTTGAGTAGGCTCCAGAAGTTGGTAGTGGACAGGGAAGCCTGGCGTGCTGCAGTCCATGGAGTCGGACACGTCTGAACAACTGAACTGACTGACTGAGAAAATTAGGTTATCATGGTTCCCTCAATGTTTTCTCCTTCATGGACATTTACAATGTATAGCAGGGACACTCAGCAGAAGCCTTCTGGTGGGCTAAAGAACTTGGGTTGAGGCTCAGAATGTGTACACTTTTTTCTGATTAGCTGAATCTGGACAAGGTGTATGGTTTTCCTGATCTTTTTCCCTTATCTGTGAGAAAGAGTGGTAGTAATGATTAAATAAGCTCTAAATTAAAGGAAGCTGTTATATATTAATAGTAAGCATTCAACGAGTATAAGCTGTGCTAGTGCCTGTAATGACACAATAATAATAACTACTAGTATTATTACCATTATAACTAGTATCTTTCCCTGATCATCTTGTTTTAAACTGCAAGACAAGCAAACAGAAGAAAATGACACTCCTTATCTTCCCATTTTAATTTTTCTCTGTAGAATTTATCAGCATCATACATACTATGTTTCCCTCATTTGTATTAATTTTTCACCTCCCCTCCCAGGTTGTAGACAGATATTTTTATTGTTTTAATTATATTTTTGTTTTACTTTCTTCCATATTCTCAGCACCTAGTAATGCCTTGTATGTAGTAAGTTCTTAATAAATACTCAAGTGAATCTGTGATCTGAACAGTCTGTTGGGGTATACTTGCTTATGGCTGGATTAGTCACTCCACAAATAATCCTGATTCCTATATTGTCCCTACCATGAACGAATGAACAGCTCATCATGGGTAATTACTGCAGTAGTATTTTCTGGGAGGCAGGATTGTTTAACCCACAATCTAACATTGATAAGAAAGAGATTAGTTAGCACTTCCCACTGTACCATGGAGTGAGAATGCAGATAATTCATCATAGAGCCAACCTGAGCATAATTATTTGTCACAACTGCAAATATCAACTGTGAGTTTCCAAGAGGGGTTTCAATATTCTCCTTTAAAAAATAGTGTAAATTTTAGGCACTTGACGGAGGAAAGAAGTTCTTACCATGTGACCAGGCTCTGTGTCCTAGAGGTAGAAGGCGTGAAGGACAAATCGTTCAGCTATTTGAGTCACACATCCGTCTGTTACAAAACCCCAGTAGATGGTAAAGTTCATCATTATTACATCTTGTTTATCATCTAATTCCTGCTGATCTTGTCTTGCAAGTTTTTTCACTATTCTGCCTACTACTACTACTAAGTCGCTTCAGTCGTGTCCGACTCTGTGCGACCCCATAGACAGCAGCCCACCAGGCTCCCCCGTCCCTGGAATTCTCCAGCAAGAACACTGGAGTGGGTTGCCATTTCCTTCTCAGGTGCATAAAAGTGAAAAGTGAAAGTGAAGTTGCTGAGTCGTGTCTGACTCCTAGGGACCCCATGGACTGCAGCCCACCAGGCTCCTCCGTCCATGGGATTTTCCAGGCAAGAGTACTGGAGTGGGGTGCCATTGCCTTCTCCGACTATTCTGCCTAGCAATGGCCATTCTTTTATATCAGAGTTGTAATGATTCTCTTCATCTATAACTTCAAATAAAGCTCTGACCATATGATACAGAACTCTTATCCACAACCTTGTTCAGCTGGGCACCTGGGTCTAACTCCTAGCTCCACCATTTACCATCTGTCCCTCAATCCTAAGTTGCTTCAGTTGTGTGCAACTCTTTGCCACCCTGTGGGTCACAGACTAACAGGCTCCCCTGTCCATGGGATTTTCCAGTCAGGAATACTGGAGTGGGTTGCCATTTCCTCCTCCAGGGGACCTTCCCAACCTAAGGATCGAACCAGCATCTCTTAGGTCTCCTGCACTGACAGGCAGGTTCTTTACCACTAGTAAAGAACTAGTAGGTGTCTGTAATTTAATTACTTCTATTAGACTTCATTTATCTGGAAAATGAGACTGAGGAGCAGCCTTAACTCAGTTATGAAGGCAGCTGTGAAGATGACATGAAATAAACCACTTAAAGTGCCAAGCACATAATAAATGCTCAGTAAATATTAGTAGTTACTATATATCCCTCATTTGGCATGGCATCACTTTTAGAGGTCCTGGGAATTATCACTTGATTCTTTGCAAAACTATGAAACATTATGTCTTTGGTGCCTCTCGTCAATGTTCTTTTTCTTGTCACTGAAGTTATTTTCCTACCACTCAGTTCAGTTCAGTCGCTCAGTCGTGTCCGACTCTTTGCGACCCCATGAATTGCAGCACGCCAGGCCTCCCTGTCCATCACCAACTCCCGGAGTTCACTCAAACTCATGTCCATCGAGTCTGTGATGCCATCCACTCATCTCATCCTCTGTTGTCCCCTTCTCCTCCTTCCCCCAATCCCTCCCAGCATCAGGGTCTTTTCCAATGAGTCAACTCTTCTCATGAGGTGGCCAAAGTACTGGAGTTTCAGCTTTAGCATCATTCCTTCCAAAGAAATCCCAGGGCTGATCTCCTTCAGAATGGACTGGTTGGATCTCCTTGCAGTCCAAGGGACTCCCAAGAGTCTTCTCCAACACCACAGTTCAAAAGCATCCATTCTTCAGCACTCAGCCTTCTTCACAGTCCAACTCTCACATCCATACATGACCACAGGAAAAACCATAGCCTTGACTAGACGAACCTTTGTTGGCAAAGTAATGTCTCTGCTTTTGAATATGCTATCTAGGTTGGTCATAACTTTCCTTCCAAGGAGTAAACGTCTTTTAATCTCATGGCTGTAGTCACCATCTGCAGTGATTTTGGATGTGATCCTACCACTCACTTCCCCTCAAAAGACAAGTGATGGAAAAGCACACTTCATGCTTATTAGTACTTTAGTTTGTAAAATGGGCCTGAATTGTTTGTAAAACAAAAACTAGGGTTATATGGTTTCTATAGTGTAGTGGTTATCACATCTGCCTAACAAAAACTAGGGTTATAAGATGTCATTTTCAAATTTTTTCTCTCTTTTGTCTAAAAATGAATATTAGCTAAGTCAGTATGGTTTTTCTCTCTGTCCTAATTGGGTCCAGCCTCAGGGAGATCCTCTTTATACAGGGAAGATTCAAGTGTTATCTATGACACATAAGAAATACTGCAAAGAGTAAGACCTTTAAGAAGCTAGAAAAATGATATATATATGCCTGCATCCCAGTTTCCAAATTCTAAAGTCACTTTCTAAATTCATTTAGTCGAACTGTTCCAGGCATGTGTGAGAAGTTTTGTAGAAACTGCTTATATAGAAAGCAAATTTTGGGATTTTGGTCTCATCAGAAATATATTTGAAGACAATAGGTACAAATAAAGGGGTAAACTCAGTCATTGTTTAAGTTGGAACTCACAGGCTCATGGAGAAATCTAAATTATTTTTGAAAAGTTCTTTTGAAAGGAATGATTAGCTGTGAGGCCCAAAACAGCAGTTGTATTTACTGTAGCTCTTGGTGCCCTGCCATGAGCCCGAGCCCCCAAGTGCCACTGACCATAAGCATAAGCTCCCATAAATCAGCCAGGTAATTATAGCTGAAGATTTTACTTAGAAATGAACAAACTGAGTCTAAAGGAAATGGTTTCTCAACAATTGAAAAATCAGTTGTAACAAAAACATTCAATAAGTTTATACTTGATGACAATACCAGCCAGGAAATCTTAAGTACGTTGAAAAGAAAAGGCACATTAATAAAGTCAGCTCTTGGTAGCCAAAGGTCAGGATTTAAATTGGAGAAAGCACTTTGGGAATTTTCTTTTTGTTTTGTTTTGTTTAAGGGGATCGGTCTTCTGTTTTTCTTCTTTGAGATAGTCTAGATAAGAGCAAGATTGAACTCTAGTGGTGAAAAGCTGAAACTACAAGCTATTTTAAAATCCTACATATGAAATAATCCTGGAGAAGGAAAGGACAACCCACTCTAGAATTCTTGCCTGGAAAGTTCCATGGACATGGACAGAGGAGCCTGGCGGGCTACCGTCCATGGGGTCAAAAAAACTGGACACGACTACACATGCACGCACATATGAAATAGTAGCCCTGGAATTTTGTACCTAAATAAAGAGGTTCAGGAGGCTACAAGCCTGAGCAACAGCAGCAGACTTGATCCTAAAAGAAAAGTCTGTTTGAAAGTACCCAGGTTTCCTCCCATATGGTGGGACTGTTATGGCTATGTCAAGGCAGCACACTGTTCTAGGGCAAATGCCAAGGGACGGTATTTTTAGATTTCTCAAAAGCAACCACTGAGTATATACCGAATATATATGAATCTACAAGGATAGCATTCATGAAGTAATGTGCTGAAAATAAAGTTTATTAAGAATTCCTTAAGTCAACCTTGACTGTAACCACGTTAATAAGGAATAGGACCAGCCTAAGTTTCATTCAGTCCACAAACATGAATTAAGCTCCTTCTCTGAGCGCTGTTTTGAGGACAGCAAGAGGTGTTAGGCAAGTGTCTTGTTTCCCTGGGTGGAAGATAATAGAGGTATAGAGAACTTGCACAGCTAGGTCTGCCAGACGAAAAAGACTCCTGAGACTGCTGTGAATAGCTCCCACTACATCCCGTGAAATTGCCATCCCTTAGAATTGTGTACTTCAGAGTCTGTATGTGCTTGCCCTCATCTTTGCACAATATCATGCTGTGTCTGAATATCTGGCTCCAACTTGAAGCTGAGAGTCTATGCAGATTTCATCCAGGAAGTAGATCTATATTTATGAAATCTGTATGTTATTCAGAAACAAGAGTCATTTTCTCTGATTGGTTGGTTGATTATTTGTTGTCCTTTCAAGTTTGAGTGTACTGGTCAACAGCTCAGACTTATTGCTGAGGTTGCCATAGGAGAGGATTTCCCAAAGAAATTCAGTTAAAAAAAAAAAAAGGCGTTGCATGTGTATTAGTGAACCAGTCTAAAAAAGGAAGTTGTTATTGTTGTTGTTTGAATTGCCAAGTCATGTCTGACTCTTTGCAATCCCATGGGCTGTAGCACGCCAGGCTCCTCTGCCCTCTACTATCTCCCAGAGTTTGCACAAACTCATGTCCATTGAGTTGGTGATGCCATCCAACCATCTCATCCTCTGTCCCCTTCACCTCCTGCCATCAGTCTTTCCCAGAATTGAGATCTTTTCCAGTGAGTCAGTTCTTTGCATCAGGTGGCCAAAGTATTGGAGCTTCAGTTTCAACATCAGTCCTTCCAATGAATATTCAGGGTTGATTTCCTTTAGGATTGGAGATGGGGGTATATTTTATTTTGTGACAAAATATTAGGACAGAGTATACCTAGCCTCAGGGATAACTGGACTTAGAGACTTAAAGGACGAATGGGTAGTATTTACTTTCTCCTTCTTTCTTTCTCTACATCTCAAATGCAGATCTGTGTCTAAACTGTTTTCTTTCTTGCTACACACAAGCTTTCTCATGTAACAAAAAGTATAGAACAGGCTACTTAAAAGTTATAGCACTGAATTCATGACCTAAAATACAAGGGATGTCTGTCTCTAAGTTTCGGCCTTTAATTCTTGCAGATGTCCTGATTGGCCTGGCCTGGTTCATAGGCCCACCCTTTAGACAAATCATGAGCCACTGTAGTTGGTTCAGCATGGATCATATGCCTGCCTACCACAGTGCCCAGATACACAAAGTCTATATCAGAAGAAGCTGGGGTGAAATTATTGCATGTCAAGTGACTCCCAACTACGGAGTTCTTTGCAAAATGATTTCTTTGCCAGTATATATTTAAGACATTTTAAAATAAGACTAATCCAGTTCATTTACTGCAGGACTGCTTAGAACATTCTGCATGGTAATGGGAAGAGTGCTTCTCCATGAAATGGATACAGAATGCAGCATTTTTTAATCTTTTTTGTGCACATGACACTTTCAACAATGACTTGTGCAGGACAAATATTCACTCAAGCACTCTTTGGGAAGTAGAACTCCATAGAAACAATACTCATAACATATATAGACTGTTTTTACTGACAAATATGTTTTGCCGTCCTGGATTTCTGTCCCTTGTAACTAGGTTGATTAACAGAGCTTTTCTGGTTTGTATTTCACATTTTTGCATTCATTTAGCAAATGTTTACCAGTAATCTAGACATGATTCTAGGTGCTTGGGATATTAATGAATAAAACAAATAATCATGGGCATGGATATTAATGAATAAAACAAATAATCATGGGCCCTTGTAGAATTGTATTCTAATAAGAAACTACAGAAAATAGATATGTTGAGTAATGATAAATGCTTCAAAGGAAAATAAATCTGAGTATTGGAAAAGAGAATAAAGGGGGCACTGGATTAGGTAGGCTCGCCATGGGCAGTCTAAGAGGGTGAAATTGAGCACAGGCTTTCCTGCAAGACAGGAGCCACTACTGAAACACCAGGAGAGTATCATCTCTGGCTAGTGGGTGCAAAGGCTCTGGAAAGAAAAGATCCAGTTTGCTTGGGGAAAAGAAAGAAGGCCACGGATCAAGAAAGTTAAGAAACATTACTATTACCATGTAGTGGGGAAGGTGTGAAAAACTTGGGTGAAGGAGTAATTCTGAGCTGCTGAACTTTGCTAGGAAAACCAAGCCAGTAGCTTTGGGAAGCATTTTTAGAGGTGTGTTATAGGAAAGAAGCAGTTAAGGGACTGTGGTGGTTTGGGTAGAGTGGACTTAAGCTAGGGCAGTGCTTGTGGAAATAGTAAGGAGATCATTCAGCCTCATGTTACTAGGTTGGTGTTTTATAAACAAGCTTCAAGGGAAGGAAAGGGAAGGATTAGGAAGTATCTTTCTTTGGCCAACTTTTCTATTTATCCCCATTCTCCATGTTCCAAATCCCTACCTTGCACAGGCCATCAAATGAGAAGAAAAGCTAAATTGATCCTCGCAACAAAGAACAGAGAGAGAAGGGGGAAAGCTACTAAATTTGAGGTTAGAGAAAATTGAAGGGAGGAGTGGGAGCAGAGTTTTATGTTTTTTAGCTTAATTGCCTAAAATGGCAGCCACTAGACACATGTGGCTATTTATTAATAAATTTAAATTAATTTAAATAAAATTAAATTAAAAGTTCATTTTCTTAATCACATGTCACCTTCAGTGACCACATTGGTTAGTGGCTACCATATTGAACAGCTCAGCTCTAAAGGGGCTTCCCTGATAGTTCAGTTGGTAAAGAATTTGCCTGCAATGCAGGAGACCCTGCTTTGATTCTTAGGTGGGGAAGATCCTCTAAAGAAGGGATAGGCTACCCACTCCAGTATTCTTGGGCTTCCCTTGTGGCTCAGCTGGTGAAGAATCCTCCTGCAATGTGGGAGACCTGAGTTGGATCCCTGGGTTGGGAAGATCCCCTGGAGAAGGGAAAGCCTACCAACTCCAGTATTCTGGCCTGGAGAATTCCCTGGACTGTATGTATAGTCCATGGGGTCACAAAGAGTCAGACACCACTGAGCGACTTTCACTTTCACTTTCAGCTCTAAAGCATATAATTCCACCCCTGGCTAATTTTCTGTTACTGACTTAAGAACTCATTCATTTTTACTGAAAAGTGTGTCATTATATGAATAATGCAGTTTGGAAAATTATATAGTTTGGATATATAAACTGTGTTTTCTCCATTCACCTATTGAAGGACATCTTGGTTGCTTTCAGTTTGTGGTGTTTAGAAATAAAGCAACTAAAAACACTCACATGCTGGGTTTTTTGTGGACATGCATTTTCATATTACTTTGGTAAATACTAAGAAGCATGATTGTTGGAACATATAGTAAGCCTATTTTAGCTTTGCAAGAAACTGCAAAACACCTCCAAAGTGACTATACTATTTTGCATTCACCTCCACATTGAGTGAGACTTTCTATTGCTCTGTATCTTTTCTAGAACTAACGAATATATATGGAATTTAGAAAGATGGTAACAATAACCCTGTGTACGAGACAGCAAAAGAGACACTGATGTATAGATCAGGCTTATGGACTTTGTGGGAGAGGGAGAGGGTGGGGAGATTTGGGAGAATAGCAGTGAAACATGTATAATATCATGTATGAAATGAGTCGCCAGTCCAGGTTCGATGCACAATACTGGATGCTTGGGGCTGGTGCACTGGGACGACCCAGAGGGAGGGTATGGGGAGGGAGGAGGGAGGAGGGTTCAGGATGGGGAACACAGGTATACCTGTGGCGGATTCATTTTGATATTTGGCAAAACTAATACAATGTTGTAAAGTTTAAAAATAAAATAAAATTTAAAAAAAGAAAAAAATGAAAAAAAAAAAGAATAAAATTTTTGTCATTTTAATAGATAATTTAGTGATATCTCATTGTTATTTTAATTTGCATTTCCATAGTAATAAATGATATTTTAAATATTTTCATGTGTTTATTTGTAATCTGTATTTCTTCCTTAGTGAGGGGTCTATTCAAATCTTTGGCCCACTTTCTCTCTGGGTTTCTCATTTTCTTATTTTTGAATTTTAATATACATATGTATATAGATACAAGTCCAACCTTAGGTATACATTTTGCAAATATTGTCCCCAAGTATGCGACTTATCTTTTCATTCTATTAACTGTGTCTCTTGTAGAACAGAAGTTATTAATTTTAATACAATCAGTGGGTCACTTTTTCTTCAATGTACTGTGTTTGGGTGCTGTATCTAAAGAGAACCAGCATGCTGTTATCTTTACTCTGTTAAATTACCTTTGCATCTTTGTTGAAATCAATTGATTACATTTGTGTAGGTCTTCTTGATAGATCTTGATCTGTGTCTACTTTTTGCCAATACCATGTTGTCTTGGTTTCTATAACTTTATAGTAAATCAGGAATTGTGAATCTTCCAGTTTTATTCTTCTTCAATATTGTTTTGACTGTTCTAGGTCTTTTTCATATATCCTTTAAAATCACTTTGTCAGTATATGCAGAATTTATTGCTTGGATTTTTCTTGGAATTATGTTGAATCTATAGATCAAGTTGGGAAGTATTACCCTGTTAATAATATTGAGTCTTCTAAGCCAATAACATGGAGTATCTATTTGTATTGTTTTTCATCCTATAAATCCCAAAAATATTTTGTTAATTTATACCATATATTTGTCTTTGTGTGTATGCATGTGTTGTGAAACTGTGATTTTTTAAAAAATTTTAAATTCCAAAAGTTCAGTGTAGGCATATAAGGTAACAGTTGCCTTTGTGTCTTGACATTTTATCATACAACCCTTGCTATACTTCCGTATTAGTTCATTAATTTTTGTTGATTCTTTAATATTGTCTGTGTAGATAATTATGCCATCCATAAATAAAGGAAACTTTATTTCTTCCCTTCCAATCTGTATATATTTTCTTTCTTTTTTTTGAAATTTATTTAGCTGTGCTGGTTCTTCATTGCTGAGCATGGGCTTTCTCTAGCTGCAGTGAGCAGGGGTTACTCTTTGTTGCAGTGTGCAGGCTTCTGAGCCTGGGGGGCTACACCCCGTGGGGCTGCGAAGAGTCAGATATGACTGAAATGACTAAACACAGCACTCTCGTTGTGGAGCACAGGCTCTCGGCACTGGGGTTTAGTAGCTGTGGCACTCGGGCCTGGGCTTAGTTACTCTGGGGCATTTGAGATCTTCCTGGATCAGGGATTGAAACCATGTACTCTGTGTTGGCAGGAGGATTCTTAACCACTGGACCACAAGGGGAGCCCTACATTTTTTTTTATTAAGCTAGCAAAGACTTTCAGCATAACATTGACTAGGAGGGCTGAGCCAGGATATCCTTGCTTTGTTTCTAACCTTAGAGGGAAAGTGTACAATCTCTATGAGGCATGGTGTACAGTCTCTCCTAAGCAGCTTTTTTATAGCTGTTACTGATTAAGTTGAAGAAGTTGCTTTTAATTCCTAGTTTACTGAGAGTTATTTTATGATGACTTGATCTTTGATTTTGTCTAATGCTTTTTCAGCATCAACTGATACGACCATATCTTTCTTCTTTAATGGTTACATTAACTAATTTTCATATGTTGAGCCAGCTTTGCATACTTTGAATAAATCTGACTTGATTTATGACTTTTATACAAGTATATTTGTACCTGTATGTATTTATAAATATGTATTTGATTTGTAATATTTTGTTGAGGATCCTGCATCTAACTTCATGAGAGATACTGATCTGTAGTTTTCCTTTCTCAGTGTGTTTACCTTGTTTGATATTAGAGCAGAACTAGACGCAGTACATTTCAGAAGTGTTTCCTCTGCTTCTGTTTTCTGAAAGATATGAGATTATAGAGAATTGGTATAATTTCTACATCAAATGTTTGGTTGAATTTACTAGTAAACACCTGGATCTAGTTTTCTTTCTTTAGAAGGCTATGAATTATTTATTCAAGTTACTTAATAGATATAGGGTTATTCTGGTTATATGTTTGTCTGTGTGCATTTTGGTGGTTTGTATCTTTTGAGAAATTGGACTGTTTCATCAAAGTTAACAAATGTGTGGGTGTAGAGCTGGTTCATAGCATTTCTTTATTGTTTTATAAATGTCCAGGAGGTCAGTAGCGATGTACCTTTTCTCATCTCTGACGTTGTAGTTTGTGTCTTCTCTCCTCTTTTTTTCTTAGTTAGCCTGTCTAGAGTTTTATCAATTTTATTGATTTTTTTCTAAGAACTGGCTTTTAATTTCATTGATTTTCTCTATTGTTTTGTGTTTTCACTTTCACTGATTTTTTCTCTAATTTTTATCATTTCTTTTTTTTTTTTTTCTGCTTGCTTTAGATTTAAACTGCACTCCTTTCTGTGGTTTTCTATGTGAGAGCTTTGGGTTAACAATGTTAGATTCTCCTATTCAAATACATGCATTTAATGCTAAAATTTCTCTCTGAGAACAATGTCGACATGTATCCCACATGTTTTCATAAATTGTAATTTTCATTTTGATTCAGTTCAAAATAGTTTTGAGATTCTCTTGAAACTTTTTCTTTGACCTATGATTGATTTTTAAATGTACTGTTTAAAACACAGAGTTACAGAGAATAGAGTAGTGGTTACCAGAGGGAAAGAAGTCAAAGGCTGGGGGAGTGAAGGATAAAAGGGATCAACTGTATAGTGACAGATGGAAAATAGAATTTTGGTGGTGAGCACGTTGCTTGGTATATAGAAATAGAAATGCAGTGTTGTACACATGAAACTTATATAACATTATAAATCCATGCTACCTCAATAGAAAAATAAAAGTGTGTTAACTTTCAGATATTTGGGGATTTTTCAGATTATCTCCCTGTTGTTGATTCCTAGTTTAATTTCATTGTTGTCTAAGGATGTATTTTGTATAAATTCTGTTATTTTGAATTTGTGAAGATGTGTTTTGTGACACAGAATGTGGTTTGTCTTGGTGAATTTTCCATGTGTGCTTGAGAAAGCTGTATATTGTGCTGTTGTTGGATAGATTATTGTATGAGTATCAGTTAGACCAAGATTATTGATGTTTCAGACGGTCTCTGTCCTCATAAGTTTCTGCCTCCTTGGTCTGTCACTGACAAACAGAGGTTTTGGAGTTTCCTGCTGAAATGGTGGATTTATCTATTTTTCCTTAGATTTCTTTTTGCTTTTTTCCTCATACATTTTGTTGCTCTCTTTGTAGATGCCTAAACATTTAAGATTGTCACTTTTGGAGGGAGGAATTTTCCATTTTATAATTATGTAACACCCCTCTTTATCCCTGATAATTGTTCTTGTACTCAAGTATTGTTGTTCAGTCACTAACTCATGTCCAACTCTTTGTGAACCCATGGACTGTAGCACATAAGGCTTCTCTTTTGTTGGGATTTCCCAGGCAAGAATACTGGAGTGGGTTGCCATTTCCTTCTTCAGGGCACCTCCCTGACCCAAGGATCGAATTTGCGAATTTGCGTCTTCTGCATTAGGAGGCAGATTCTTTACAACTAAGCCACCAGAGAAGCGTATGCTTGGTCTGAGATTAGTCTAACCATTATGGCTTCCTTTTGATTAGTAGTAATTCTGTGGTTTTCTCCACCTCTTTTCTTTTAACCTGAGTCTATAAAATAGGTATCTAATAAACCACATGTAGTTGCAATGTGTTTTTATATCTATAGTCACAATCTCTGGGTCCCCCCCCCCAGTTTCACTGGTAAATAATTGCCATATATCATTTTAAATTTTGTAAATTTAAAGTATACAGCATGATGGTTTGATTTAAATATATTGTGAAAAAATCAGGTTTAGTTAACATCCCTCATCTCATATAGATACAATAAAAAAAAAAGGAATACAAAAGAATAACAGCAATGTCATGAGAACTTGTGGTGACTTGAAAACTCTTAGGATTTACTCCCCAAACAAAATAATCTCTTTTTAATTGATGCTTATGGACCACTCACACTTAAAATAATTATTGCTATGGTTGAATTAATATTTACCCCATATCTGCTTTATATTCATTGAACTTATTCTTTGTTTTTCCCTTCTGTTTTTCTGCCTTTTTTGTTGTTGTGTTAATTGAGCATTTTTTATAATTGTTTTCTCTTCTCTCTTGGAATGTGAACTATACTTCTTTTTAAAATTTTAAATGGTTGCCTTAAATTTACAGTATACATTTTTAGTGAATGTAAGTCTGCTTTCAAATAACATGATACCATGTTGCCTATAGTGTAGGTAAATAATAAAAGAGACAATATTATCAAGTATTTCACTTATCTATCTGCTATAAGCACCCAATACAGTGTTGCTATTATTACCCTGAACACACAATTATCTTTTAGAACAAATAAAAAAGATGAAAGGTAAAATATTTTATTTTGCCTTAATATATTCTTTGTCTAATGCTACCTATTTTTTACAGAGTTCCAGTTTTCTGACCTACATCATTTTTATGCTACCTGAAGAAGTTTTTTTTGACAGTGCTTTCAGGAACAGATCTTCTGGTGAGTTCCTTTAGTTTTTGTTTATATGATAAAATATTCCTCTACTGATAAAGGATAATTGCACTGGATATAGAATTCTAAATTGGTGTTCTGTTTTGTTTTGGTTTTTTACTGTCAACATTGTATTCATCTTCTCTAACTGCCATCAGTAAATGTCATAGATCAGTGGGTTGAACAACAGTAGTTTATTTTCTCACAGCTCTGGAGGCTGCAAGTCTAAGAACAAGGTTCTGGCCAATTTAGTTGCTGATGAGGGTTCTCTTCATGGTTTGCACATGACCACCTTCTCTCTGTATCTTACATGATCTTTCCTTGGTGTATACACTTCAAGAGGAGGGAAGAAAGAGTTAAAGGAAGAGGGAAAGAGAGAGGGAGGAGAGAATTAGAGACAGCATGAAACGTGAGTGAGTAAAAGTGATCTGATGCCTCTTTTTATAGGACACTAATCCCACCACATCAGGTCCCCACCCTTATGACTTCATGTAACCTTAATTACTTCCTTAGAGGCCCCATCTCCAAATACAGCCTCACTGGTGGTTAAGCCTTCAACATAAGAGTTTCGGTGAAACACATTCAGTTTATAACATATCCTTTAAGTATTTCACTACACCCTCTTCTTGTTTGCCTGTTTTCTGATGAAACATCTACAGTAATTCTTATCTTGTTCCTCTGTAGGCAAGTTTTTTCCTCTCTCTTTGGTTTCTTTTGAGATTTTTCTCTTTAACTTCCTGCAGTTTAAATATGATATGCCTATTTGTGAAGTTTGTAGGGGGTTTATGTTTCTTTGGAGAAGGAAATGGCAACCCACTCCAGTATTCTTGCCTGGAGAATCCCATGGACAGAGTAGTTTGGTGGGCTACAGTCCACGGTCACAAAGAGTCAGACACGACGAGCGACTTCACTTTCACTTCGCTTTATGTTTCTTGTTTGTTTTTTTTTTTTTTTATCTTTACCTTGCTCTGTAACCTCTGAGCTACCTGGATCTCTAATATTGTATCTGTCTTTAAAAAGTTTTCAACCATTATTACTTCAAATATTTTTTTCCTCTGTCTCTTTTTTTTCCTTCTAGCACTACAAATGCACATATAAATTTTGCAGTTGTCCTATACTTGTTAGACACTAGGTTTTCTTTTCCTTCTCTTTCTCTCTCTCTCTCTTTCTCTCTGTATTTGGGAACATTTGGGAACTTTCTCTTGACCTATCTTCAGTGTCACTGAATTTTTTGTCACTTTGTAGGAGACATTATTTCTGTACAGTGTTTTTGATTTCTAGCATTTCCTTTTGGTTCTTTCTTAGAATTTCCATTTCTGTTATTATGGTACACATATTTTCTTGCATATTGTCTACTTTCCCATTAAAGCCCATAACTCCTTACTCATAGTTATTTTATATTCCTGTTTGATTATTTCAACATGCATGTCAGACATGAGTCTGGTTTTGGGACTTTATTTGTCCCCTCAGTTCAGTTCAGTCACTCAGTCGTGTCTGACTCTGGGACCCCATGAATCGCAGCACACCAGGCCTCCCTGTCCATCACCAACTCCTGGAGTTAACCCAAACTCATGTGCATTGAGTCAGTGATGCCATCCAGCCATCTCATCCTCTGTCGTCCCCTTCTCCTCCTGCCCCCAATCCCTCCCAGCATCAGAGTCTTTTCCAATGAGTCAACTCTTCGCATGAGATGGCCAAAGTACTGGAGTTTCAGCTTTAGCATCATTCCTTCCAAAGAAATCCCAGGGCTGATCTCCTTCAGAATGGACTGGTTGGATCTCCTTGCAATCCAAGGGACTCACAAGAGTCTTCTCCAACACCACAGTTCAAAAGCATCAATTCTTAGGTACTCAGATTTCTTCACAGTCCAACTCTCACATCCATACATGACCACAGAAAAAACCATAGCCTTGACTAGACGGACCTTTGTTGGCAAAGTAGTATCTCTGCTTTTTAATATGCTGTCTAGATTGGTCATAACTTTCCTTCCAAGGAGTAAGCATCTAATTTCTGGCCGCAATCACCATCTGCAGTGATTTTGGAGCCCAAAAATATAAAGTCTGACACTGTTTCCACTGTTTCCCGATCTATTTCCCATGAAGTGATGGGACCAGATGCCATGATCTTCGTTTTCTGAATGTTGAGCTTTAAGCCAACTTTTTCAGTCTCCTCTTTCACTTTCATCAAGACACTTTTGAGTTCCTCTTCACTTTCTGCCATAAGGGTGGTGTCATCCGCATATCTGAGGTTATTGATATTTCTCCTGGCAATCTTGATTCCAGCTTGTGTTTCTTCCAGCCCAGCATTTCTCATGATGTACTCTGCATAGAAGTTAAATAAGCAGGGTGACAATATACAGCCTTGACGTACTCCTTTTCCTATTTGGAACCAGTCTGTTGTTCCATGTCCAGTTCTAACTGTTACTTCCTGACCTGCATATAGGTTTCTCAAGAGGCAGGTCAGGTGCTCTGGTATTCCCATCTCTTTCAGAATTTTCCAACAGTTTATTGTGATCCATACAGTCAAAGACGTTGGCATAGTCAATAAAGCAGACTCAGACTATGGTATTTGGGGTTCATTTTTTAATTTTTTAGTTTACCTTTTGAAATGCCTTACAGTTTTTTTTATTGAAAGCTATATTGTATCAGATAATAGGAATGAGTACAAAATGCCAGCAAATTTGGAAAACTCAGCAGTGGCCACAGGACTGGAAAAGGTCAGTTTTCATTCCAATCCCAAAGAAAGGCAATGCCAAAGAATGCTCAAACTACCGCACAATTGCACTCATCTCACACGCTAGTAAAGTAATGCTCAAAATTCTCCAAGCCAGACTTCAGCAATATGTGAACCGTGAACTTCCTGATGTTCAAGCTGGTTTTAGAAAAGGCAGAGGAACCAGAGACCAAATTGCCAACATCCGCTGGATCATGGAAAAAGCAAGAGAGTTCCAAAAAAACATCTATTTCTGCTTTATTGACTATGCCAAAGCCTTTGACTGTGTGGATCACAATAAACTGTGGAAAATTCTGAGAGATGGGAATACCAGAACACCTGATCTTCCTCTTGAGAAATTTGTATGCAGGTCAGGAAGCAACAGTTAGAACTGGACATGGAACAACAGACTGGTTCCAAATAGGAAAAGGAGTACGTCAAGGCTGTATATTGTCACCCTGCTTATTTAACTTCTGTGCAGAGTATATCATGATAAACTCTGGGCTGGAAGAAGCACAAGCTGGAATCAAGATTGCCGGGAGAAATATCAATAACCTCAGATATGCAGATGACACCACCCTTATGGCAGAAAGTGAAGAGGAACCCAAAAGCCTCTTGATGAAAGTGAAAGTGGAGAGTGAAAAAGTTGGCTTAAAGCTCAACATTCAGAAAACGAAGATCATGGCATCCGGTCCCATCACTTCATGGCAAATAGATGGGGAAACAGTGGAAACAGTGTCAGACTTTATTTTTCTGGGCTCCAAAATCACTACAGATGGTGACTGCAGCCATGAAATTAAAAGACGCTTACTCCTTGGAAGGAAAGTTAGGACCAACCTAGATAGCATATTCAAAAGCAGAGACATTACTTTGCCAACAAAGGTTCGTCTAGTCAAGGCTATGGTTTTTCCTGTGGTCATGTGTGGATGTGAGAGTTGGACTGTGAAGAAGGCTGAGCGCCGAAGAATTGATGCTTTTGAACTGTGGTATTGGAGAAAACTCTTGAGGGTCCCTTGAACTGCAAGGAGATCCAACCAGTCCATTCTGAAGGAGATCAGCCCTGGGATTTCTTTGGAAGGAATGATGCTAAAGCTGAAACTCCAGTACTTTGGCCACCTCATGCGAAGAGTTGACTCATTGGAAAAGACTCTGATGCTGGGAGGGATTGGGGGCAGGAGGAGAAGGGGACGACAGAGGATGAGATGGCTGGATGGCATCACTGACTCGATGGACGTGAGTCTCAGTGAACTCCAGGAGTTGGTGATGGATGGGGAGGCCTGGCGTGCTGCGATTCATGGGGTTGCAAAGAGTCAGACACGACTGAGCGACTGATCTGATCTGATGTGAGGATTTATGTTACTCTGGCCAGGAATTAGTCTGTCTGCTGTACCTACTGATGTACCTACAGATGCCAGAAGCTTCAGATTGTTCTAGTGTCCTTGTTTGAGTCTCCCCTCTTGACTTTGGATTTTCCTAAGTTTACCTACTCAGAAAGATTCTGTGTATCACAATACTTGAAAATATTATCCACTGCCCTTATACCAGAACTGTTAATGTGGTGATAAGATGTGGGGAGAGGAAGTATTCTATAACCTTCTGATTAAATCTCCATGCTTTAGTGGTCCAGTGACTTGGTTGTTGCTTTCACTTGTTTGTCTCCTATGGTATAACTTTTTGCCTCCTGTCTCCTACTTCCTTCAATGGTTGAAATGTTTCCGGTCTGTTTCCTTAAAGCCTGACCAAAATTGATTTTTTATTTCCTCTTAGATGAGACAGGAAGGCTAAAGAGGGTTGAGAAAAAAGTCCTTATCCCAACTAGGGTAAGACTCTAGCAAATCTTTTCCTTTGGATTAGAGACCTTTACTTGTTATGTGGAAGGCTCTGGGCATATGTCACAAAGATTATTCTTCTACTCCTTCCAGAGCCACCAGATATCTTTCTTGGATCTTCACTGTGAGAATCTGGTAGATTCCTAGATGCAAAAGCCAAGAAAGCCTTTGGGCCTCCTAAGACTGGCACCCAGGAGTTTCTTGCTCTCATGCTGGTCTGCACTCAGCCTCCAAGAACTCGTCACACTTTCTGTTGAAATGTTCTTCCCAGTTCATGGCTCCAGCAGTAGCCCTGTCTCCCCATATTTTGTGGTGACAGTTTGACTTGCAACTTCAATACTCTAATGGGCCCAGCAAAAAAAAAAAAAAAAGAAATCACTGGTTTTCTGCTTGTCCATATTTTTCCTGTTGTAATAACAAGAGTATTGATTCCCAAGTTATCTGCGTGTCTCAGCTGAAACCAGGAATGATAGTATAGACCTAAACACAGTCCTTGTAAGCTGTTACAGATCTGCAACGAATTTTTATAGCATGGAAGAGACATTCTAGGGTCCTCATCCCTTCTGTGGCCTCTGTCCAATTTGAAATAAACTCCTGGAAGTGGAAACAAAGCTGTTTCATCCATCCTTTTGTGCTCCAGTTAACAATCAGCCACTCAGGAAAGGGACTGTATTGCCTTTCCTTTCCAGTCTGAAGGTTGTAACCCTGAGGTTACACAGATGGTTGTTTACCTGAGTCCCCAGCAAGTGGCTTCTGTGACTCATTGACTGTCCTCTGTACTTCCTTACACAGAAGACTGAGCGAATATATGTTCATGTGATGTTCTGAGACTCTCCTGTTGTTTAACAAGGTAGTTAGCCCCAAGCAGTGTTCTCTTCGCCTCCAAATAGATTCTGGAGAAACCTTGGCCCTGACTCTGACAGTGACAGACACCTAATTCAAAACCGTCCTGGACTTGCTTTGTGCTTAGTTGCTGTTTCTGTGGAGCGGAGATACATTTGGGGGGCTGCTTCTCATTAGCTTGTATTTCACATATTCAGAAGTTACAAGGTCATTACCACAGGAGGTGGAATCACACACAGTCACTTCATCTATAAAAGCAGTCTCCACGGAACACAGGCATGTGGGGCCTTGTCGTGTGTATTAGCTGAGGAGGGGCATTTTTTACCTGCAAAAAGCCGCAGGGATTGCATAACCAAGAGCAGACATAAAACACAGAATCTCAGTGCTGTATATAAAATGGAAAGAAAGCCACAAGAGAAAAATAGGATTCATCACTGATGCTGCGCTCTAAGTTGTCTGGATAGTTTATGATCCTTCATTAGTTATTCTTCACAGCACACTTAAGGGACAAAGTATTGGGTTCATTCAGAGGAAGGAGTATAAACTTTGAATCAGACATTTTAGCCTTTCCGATGCCTCTTCCATCCCACCCTGCAAGAATCCCTGGAAGGTTGTAACCCTCAAATGATGGGAGAGCCCAGATTAATGGAAAGGTTGGAATTTTCTGTTGACAGCTTGCATCTGTTGGTAATAGGAATTCTCCTTCAGAGACCTAAAGAAAATAGATCTGACTGTGGTTCATTGGAGTTGAGGATGTTTTTATTCAGGCCTCCAACCATTATGCTTCTAGATTTGGGCACTAATATTTCTCTTTAGGGGATTCCCCGGTGGCTCAGCATAAAGAATCAGCCTGCAATTCAGGAGACACAGGAGATGCAGGTTTGATCCCTGGATCAGAAAGATGCCCTGGAGAAGGAAATGGCAACCTACTCCAGTATTCTTGCCTAAAAAGTGCCAGGGACAGAGAAGCCTGGAGGGCTACAGTCCAAAGGGTCTCAAAGAGTCAGACTCGACTGAGCACACACATTTCTCTTCAAAGACATACTACCCCTGGGTTGTTTACCATTGTTCCCAGTGGTGGAAACTCTCCCTGTGGATTCAGTTTTTAAAAAACCAATTTGTCAAGGTATGGAATAGTCGAGAGTCGGACAGTTACTTGGCTAACATGACCTCTGGATCATTCATCTGAAGTTTTTGCATAAGCTGTTCTCGAACATTGTTTCACCTCTCCACTTTACTCTTCGTGGTAAAATACTGTCCATACATGTGTGATCTGGAGACCTGTGGGGTGTGATTGTCTGAGAGTGGAGCAAAATGAGGTCTGTTCTGAAGGCTAACCTCAGAGGTAGCCATTCCAGGGAGCCATACTGCCTGTCTCCAAATTAGGTCAGATCTGAAGAACCAGTAAATAGCTTCCTGGAAGAGGGCCAGGGGCAGAGCAGACTCTCTGAGCTCTGGATTGAATCAAGGGCTTTATGAGTAATTTGGAATATTTTAGGAGAGCAGAGGCCTGCCCATTTGAGGAACCACCCTCCCCCTAAATGGGGGTATGTTCTGACTCAAAGGAAAATTAACTCCTGTTAACTGTGGGTCTTTAAAATTTCCTCTTAACGCCTCAGCCCATCAACTCCTGCTCCCTGAGCAGTACACACAGCTCGGCGGGAGGGGAGGACTTGGCTTTGGGTGGAGCAGTAGAGTTTCATTCATTCAAAACACCAAGTCATTTCTTAGTTTTGCCAAGTATTTCTCATGTATGTGGGGTATTTAATGCTTCTAAGTCTCTGTTTCCGGATCCTTTTTTTTTTCTTTTTTTTTTGAGTAATAATAGTCTATTTTGTAGAGTTAAAAAATTGAAATGAACAATGAACAGTGTGTTTCCTAGTACATAATCTGTAGTTAGTAAACATCTAATGCTATTATAGCTTCATCATCAATCAGCCTTGTAGTTGCCATCTTACTTGGATAAATTGCCTTGTTAAAAACATCTAATGCCTTCTGCTAGTTTGAGGGTACCTAGTTAAGTCAGATCCTAAGCAATATTAAGAAGTTGGCATTTTGATGACCTTTCCTCCCTCTTTAATTGGAGGTTTACCCTTTAATCCTAGTCTCTTTTTCTCTCAGAAATGTGGTCCACTCTAGTAAGTTGACCACACTTCATTTTAAATTACTTTAAATAAAAATCCTGCCAAGCATTTTTGCAGTTGGAAAGAAAAAGCAGATTTTATAGAGGTGCTCCCCCAACCTCCCTTTCCTTCCTTCCCTTTCCCTCTCCCATTTCATTCTCTCTCTCTTTCTTTCTCTCTCTCCCTCTCTCTCCTACTCCTTCTCTCCCTCTCTGTCTCTCTCTCACACACAGAGAGTGAAAAATCAGGTACAGACATAGTCATTAAAGAAAAGGCAGAAAGTGTTGGAGACTCTCAGATCATACCAGGCAGGCACAGCTACCTGATGCATATCTGTAGGATGAATTCGGGATAACAGCATTCTCCTCCCGTGGACAGAGGAGCCTGGCGGGCTATAGTTCATACGGTTGCGAAGAGTTGGACACTACTGAAGTGACTGAGCACGCATGCACACTCTATTTCTAGGAGACAAGTTTGAAGTTAAAATTGTCCTGAAGTTTCACAGGCTTTTTAATTTCTATATCCTGTATTATTTTAAATAAAATCACATTCCTACCAAAAATATTCTTTATCGATGTTGCACCCATTTAAAAAATACTCCCTACCCCAAGTAAGAAAAATGTTGGTTAAAGACCATATATTAAAAATAAGTATAGCTTTGGAATTCAGCTCTTTAGTGGAAATTGATCTATTTTTGTACCTGTGCACCTCTTTGAAGTCTTCAGTGTTGGGATAACTCACAGGGAATGACCATGCCTCCTTAATTGAAAAATGGCAAAAGTTATGGAAGTATTTGTCTCACAATTGAATTAACTTGGATGATGAAACAATAGGCCTCCTAAAAGATACACATGCTCTACTGAGACTTTGAAAATACTGTCTTGATGATCTAAAAAGAAAAGAATGCTTTGGAAGTTGTTCCTAATTGGACAGACATTCTTGACTAATTTAGTTCATAGCTGAATGATTTCAGATGACCCTAAAGACTTCTTCAGGTTGAGAAAAGTTTCTGTTTTGTTCCTGAGATACAGGCATCTTCACAAAGCCATGTGTACAAAGTCAGCTGTGGTTGTTGACATTTTCAATGTATTTCTGGATAATTTTCAATGTGAGACTATCTAAATTTTTATTTAAAGGCTAAGTATTTTTTGACACAACTCCTCATATAAACATATTGGTTAATGTTTTGGCATCATTAAATACAAGTTAGTTCATTCAAATCATTTATTCCCCCATGGAGTCAAGATTCTTACATCAAGGAATTGAAATTACTGTTGAACTGATGTCTCAGTCCATTGCTCTTGGGAGCATTGAGGACTCAGTGCCAGACAACTGCCTTGGCTTCTGGTTGTCAATGAGATCAAGATCTAGCTTTGTTGGTGAGGGAATGCCTCCGCTCAGACACTTGGGGCAGAGTCTTCTTTGGATGCTAAAAAAGATGACAGACCCAATCTCTTTTCTTTAAAACACAGGAGAAAATCTGTTAGATTAAACAAAAAGGATGTGATGTAATTTGACTCAAAACCAGGACATGACTTGTCTGTTTCACTGGTCCATTCTTCACTTCCCCTTAACTGAATTCATTTGCAGGATGCCCTAGGATTTAGGGTGTCTGTTTCTGGCAACATGATTGAAGCAAAAATCTATTATTTAAGTTGCCTTAGTTTTTATGATTTCTCTATGCAAGCGAATTTTAAAATCATTTGGAACCTTAATCATCATCAGAAATAGGGAAGAGTCTATTATCAATGACTAATTATTGGTTACTGGTTATTGGTATTACAGGTGGGAAAGAGTGACAGGCATGTGGGGAAAGTAGGTGTAGCCATCTATGCCCTTCCCATCTGGTGTGCCAAAACATGGTCCCTGAATACTGAGAAAGTGACATTTTAGCCCCTTGATATGGCCCTAAGTAGCCTGGTCCGTTTTTCCCACATGCTGTATTTTACATTGTCATGTTTTGTGTAGGAAGGATTGGTCTCAATCTGTGGTTCTCAACATTTATCACTCATCAAGATCATTTGAAGGACTTGGTAAAAGGCAGATCTCTGCTGCTTCTCCAGAGTTTCAGATTCTGTAACTCTTGGGCCAACTAGAATTTCCTTTTTTAGTAAGTATTTCGGAGAAAACAATGGCACCCACTCCAGTACTCTTGCCTGAAAAATCTCATGGACGGAGGAGCCTGGTAGGCTGCAGTCCATGGGGTCGCTAAGAGTTGGACATGGCTGAGCAACTTCACTTTCACTTTTCACTTTCATGCATTGGAGAAGGAAATGGCAACCCACTCCAGTGTTCTTGCCTGGAGAATCCCAGGGACAGCAGAGCCTAGTGGGCTGCTGTCTATGGGGTCGCACAGAGTCAGACACGACTGAAGCGACTTAGCAGCAGCAGCAGCATTAAGTATTTAAGTGATGCTGTTGCTGCTGGTCTAGACAACACCCTATGAGAACCATTGCTCTAGATGTTCTTAGAAACAAACCAAGTAATCTAGTGGGATAGAATAAGCAGATAAGAGGGTCACAGAATCTTAAGTCCTACCTTGCCTTGTATTGCTAGCTGGACATTAACTGAGAGATTACCCTTAAATGATTTCTTCCTGTTTCTAATTCTGAGCCTCTTGTGCACTTTGCAGTCTCTCTAGTTCCTATATTTTTCTGGTCATTTTTTTCCCTATCCCATACCTTGGAAACCTATGTTCCATCCTTAAGAACACAATGTGGGCTTCTCGGGTGGCTTAGTGGTAAAGAACCCACCTGCCAATGCAGGAGACGCGGGTTTGATCCCTGGCTTGGGAAGGTTCCCTGAAAAAGGAAATGGCAACCCACTCCAGTATTCTTGCCTGGGAAATCCCATGGACAGAAGAGTTTGGTGGGTTTCAGTACACGGGGTCATGAAAGAATCTGACATGACTGAGTGACTAAACAACAGCACGGGCACAGCCTCAGACTAGCCCTGACTAAATTCCATATTACAGTGTTCCTCATTTTCCCAAATGGAATCTGTTTAAACTCAAATCTTCTGAAATCTTAGGTAGATGACCAGTCACCCCAGTGCCCAGGACTGCAGGAGTTTCTTAGGACACGAGACTTTCAGTGCCACAACCAGGAAAGTCTTAGACAAGCCAGGATGAGGTGGTCTCCTTACCTAACAGTGTGACCAAATTTTGATCCCTTCTAAATTTAATGAGTATCTGCCTTTGTTTTCTAAGTCATTTAGGTAATACCCATACCAGGAATGCACACTGTTCTCTTTAATCTCAAGACACAGTTGAATGAAGAACACATTTTTATAACATATCTTACCTACATATTGTCTTTATGGTAAAAAAATAAAAACATATTATCTACTTCCTTACCAGATCATAGGAACCATTTGAGAAGAAGAATGGTTTTTTTACTGCAGGCCCCCGTTATCTGGTGGGAAGAAAATCTTTGACTTCATACAGTTTTCTAAAAGACAAATTTGAAACACTAAATTAACCCTGACCTATAGCCAAAATTGGCTCTTAAAACTCACATGTTTGGAAGTAAACAAAACCATTTATTTCTGCAGGCTTTCCATCTCATCTCTCTTCTGGGAGATTAATTCCATGAACTTCTCTAAAACAGTGTGATTTGCCAGAAGCAGGAAAAGTGTAACAAATTAATTATAGATGTATGTTAAATTACTTTCATTACCATCCCTGGTTTAGGGATAGGCTCACGTGAGTGGAAATGCTGATCAAAGAGTCTTTCAATCCATCCCCATGGTGATAGCTACTTATGTTCTGCTTGTAATGCTGTTTTCAGATAAGGGAGGAAGCCAAGCTCTGATTTGAAGGGATGGCTATTTACAGATTCATGAGGAAGGAATGTGGCTTATCCAGTATGATGTATCCATGTATATAGATGTGATATAACCTCTCATGAATTCTACTAGTGTGGCATTTCTGAAGTCATGTAAATATCAAAACATTTGCTAACTTCTAGCAACCCCTCAGTTTTCTTTACTGCCTTTTTGCCATCTCACTTTGGGGAAGGCCTTGTGATTCCTCATGCTGCCCTTTCCTGTTCTTCAACCAAGCCTTCCTAGTTGTTGCTATTTGCTGGGTCTTGGGATCTGCCTTACTTCCTAACCAAAAGAAACTTTACCTTTTTACAGTGAAGCTAAAGCTGGAATTCACAGGAGATACAAAGTTTTTCTTTAGCCACAACATGTGCAACCTCAAAAAACTTAGTAACCTTAAGTCTCAGTTTTGAGAGACTGAATAAACAAACCAGTGAACAATGGCCAGACACTATATAAAAATAGAATTTTGATCCATAACTTGCAGCAACGGGTCCAAGAAACCAAACCACATTTTCTGTAGCAATCAGTCCAACGTAGTCACTTAATAGAACTTAATAAGGTTCTCTAATACCTGACTCCATTTCCAACTTAGGACCAGAAGGAAAAGGCCAAATATGTTTCCTAAGGCAGTCAAATAGATGCATTGTTTGTGGTTACCCTGCCTTCAGCATCGCCATGCTGACAGCCTCCATCAGGGCACACCTGAAGCCGTCCCTTTCTCCGCTGTAAAGCTTTCCCACTCCTCTGCCTGCCTTTCAGTCTCTGGCAAATTCAGGTGATGGTGGCTAACTCCTTTGTACCACAAATTCTGAATAAATAGCCCTTGCTTCATCATTCAGGAGATCACTTGCTTTGTCCTGCTAGGCTTGGAGGTGAGCATATCTGTGCGCCTCTCCATGCTCACCCATCTTTTTCACAAAACACAAGTCTATGTTGGTTTAGACAGCAGGGTTTCACAGCTAAAACAAGATTTTAAAACCCACCTCTGTCCTTCCAAAGTGGTAAAATGGCCCAGGCAATAGAAAATCAAGCTTAGATGCACTGAAGTAGTTTGTAGTAATCCGTTTGCCTATTTCTAAGTGTGTCACTTTTTTTCCCTGGAAAAACCCTAGTTCAGATGAGAAAACTAAGATTTGGGGAGGTTCTCTAACGGGCTCAAAACCACGGGGCTCCTTAGTGCTGAGGCTGCAGGCAGAACTAGTGACTGTCAGCGATAAAGTCCCCATAAAAGAGAAGAAGCCAAAGTGTTACTTCTTCTCTTACACTGCGTCTGGATCCACACAGAGCGTGTGCTCAGTGCCTCTGTCTCCTGCCGACAGCTCCCACCCACGGAGCATCTTCTGCTTCTCTGTGCCTGTGGATATCTGCATCCCACTTCTGAAGATGGCTGGAAATGCCTGAAACTTAATGTCCCTGGGATGACCCTGAAGCAATGACAGAGAAGTATTTATGGATAAATAGAACTCATACCCAGTTTACTTGTCTTTAAGTGGGACATTTCTTTATTTATTTATTTTGTTTATTTTATTGAAGTATAATTGATTTACAATGTTGTATTAATTTCTGCTGTACAGCAAAATGATTCAGTTACATATAACTGAATATATATACCAACATGTATGTATTATTTTTCATATTCCTTTCCATCATGGTTTATCATAGGATATTGAGTATAGTTCCTAGTGCTACACAATAGAACCTTGTCTGTTATCCATTCTATATATAATAATTTGCATCTACTAATCTCAAACACCCAATCCATCCCTCCTCCAACCTCCTTGGCAATCACAAGTCTGTTTTATATGTCTCTGAGTCTATTTCTGCTTCATAGATATATTCATTTGTGTCATAATATAGATTCCACATAAGTGATATCATATGATATTTGTCTTTCTCTTTCCTACTTCACTTAGTAAGATAATCTCTCAGTCCATCCACGTTGTAGCAAATGACCTTATTTCATTATTTTTTTGATAGCTGAGTAGTATTATGTTATATATATGTAACACATCTTTATCCTTTCATCTATTTAAAATATAGATGGATATTTAGAATATATAGTACATTTAGGTCTTGACTATTATAAATAGTGCTTCTATGAACATAAGGATGCATGTGTCTTTTTAAATTACAGTTTCATCCAGATAGAGGTCTAGGAATGGGATTGCTGGGTTATGTGGCAGCTCTGTGGTTTTTTTTGTTTTTTTTTTTGAGGAACCTCCATGTTGTTTTCCACAGTAGCTGCACTGGTTCACATTCAGTGGGGTATTTCTGAGGTGTGTTCCACAGAGATCTCTTGAGGGCTGTGGCTGCCCTCAGAAGTAGTATGGTAATTAACATCTGCTTCTTTATCTTCCTCCCCAGTCCTCATTGTGTCTCCTGAGATTGGATTCCAAATAATTTACTTGCTCTCAAATCCTTGGCTCAGAGATTGCTTTAGAAAGAACCCAAATCAAGACAGAGATGAAGCCAGGTTTTGAAGATAATTCACCCTCCCAGCTTCACTAATCAAAGTACCCATTGTCTATAATGGTTTGAATGAAATGCAGGCATTATAATCAGATAGGAAAATGCCAGATGTTTCAGAGAATACAGCTTTTCAGGGAAGATTCTTTTTAATAAATCATTTGTCATCAAGTTACATACCCATCCTTCTGAGGGTTTTGGAGCCAGAATTACAAGATGTGTGTGTGTGTGTGTGTGTGTGTACCCAAATCCTTTAATCCTATGTAAATATTCAGATTTTCAGACCGAAAAAATTTAATTAACCTTTGATGATTGCACATTTCACTCATATTTTGAAGGCAAATACTTTAAAACTTAAAATATGAAGGAGAGTAAAATCAAAATCTCAAAGGCAATATAAAATATATTGTGAATACCTTAATAAACCATGCTTCAGAAATAGACATAAATAACCCCAAGATCATAAAGGAAGGAAATAGGAAGAAGAGATGGAAAATGTAATTACTGAAATAAAACAATTATACTGTTAAAAGTACCTCTTTGAATGAATATTGATGATGGCGAGTCATACTAGGTTAGTGCCAGCTAAGGATCAGTGAGTTCTCCAAATGTCTTTAGTGAGAGTTGATCTTTTCCTGTTTACATATATACTTTATTTTCATTCATGAGCTTCCTATACGATGTCTAATAAGAAATCCTTCTCTCAACAGCAGTTATTGGTCAGTGATCAAGTAATAAAATAAATCAGGATATACATGTTTATTTGTATGGATGTATATTCATGCAGGAGTGTGTGTGTATATCCTAATTATAAAATATACTTATTTTAAAAAGCACATAAAAATTAAAAAAGACCAATGACCCCGTAAATAAACTCTTCAAAATAATAATCATTATTATTTTAGCTTATATATCTCAAATTTACTATATTTTTGAAGAAAACATATTATATATATAAATCCACACATATATATTAACAGATTTTGGATCAAAATGTATTAACTTTTGGAAATTCTTAATTTTTCACTTAGAATCCTCAGTGTTTTTCCATGTCAAAAAGTATTTATTGAAAGCAATCTACAGTTGACTTCTTAATATCTCATTGTATTTATATCCCATAATTTATTTAACCTTCCCCTATCATTGGACATTTATGATGTTTGCACATATTTGCCATATGAATAATGCTGCAATTAACATTTTTATCTATTGTCTTTTAGTCTCTTATATTAGTTTCTTTTGATAAATTACTATAAATGGAATTTTCTAAGGCATGGTTATGAACATTTTAATACTCGACATATATCACTAAATTGTTTGTTTATATAACATACATTTCTTGTCAGCAATGTATAATAGTTACTATTTAATCAAATTCTTAACTCTATGTATTAACATTTAACTTTTATCACTTTGATACATGAAAAAGCTATCAGTTTTTAAATATAAATATATTTGTTTATTAGTGAATATTTGTTTATGTTATATGCTCATTTTTCTTTATAGTTTTAAGAGTCCTATATATTCTCACAATATTAACCCTTTGTCTTCATTGAACAAGTATTTATTGAGCATCTACTTTATGCTAAGCTTTATGCTAGACACGGGAGACATTTTATTGAATAAAATAGAAACAGTTTCTTCTTTTCTCTCAGATCTCAATCAGCCTTTCTTCTTTGCTCGTGGAGGTTACAGGCTATGAGAGACAGGCATTTGAACAAGTAGGTTTATAGGAGGAGTACAGGTTGCTGTGGAAACCTAAAGGATCAGCACTGTGCAGACCAGTCTGTATTAGTCTTAGGCCTAATATAGTTTTTCCTAACAGTCCTGCCTACAAGGTTGACCCTTAGATTTCATGAGAATTCTCACCATTCTGTGTTAAGAAAGACTCACTGTGCCTGAACCACTTGTCCAAATGACGTGGTTTATACTGAACACTTGCTCTCATTCTGAGAGTCTTGAATCTTGGTACTTGCTTGGCAAAGGCTGCCTATGCGACCAGCCCCCCAACAAAAACTTTGAGCACTTAGTTTTCTAATGAGCTTCTAATGTAGATAACATTTCACAAGTGTTGTCACAGCTTATTAGTGTAAGAATTAAGCATGTTCTATGTGACTCCACTAGAAGATCTTTGGAAGCTTGTACCTGGTTTCTCCAGACTTTACCCCATGTGCCTTTTCCTTTTGTTGACTTTTATTTCTGTCATGTTGCTGTAATAAATCTTCCCTGTGCATATGGTGGATGCATCCTATGCATACATCCTAGTAAATGTGGGAACTTTGGTGCGGCTTGAGGACGCTGGACAGTGGTACCCCACCCAGTCCTACTGCATCTTTTGTAGGGGCATGTGAGGACATGTGAGAAACTAATAGCATCAGTTAGAGTTGTACTGATATCACACTGTTTCAAAGCAATTTAACCATGTCTCAAAACAAAGAATAGTTTTAGAGGGAAGAAAAAAGATCCAGCAATCAACGAGTTAAAATGTATAGTATTTGCCATCTGATGAAAAATTACCAACATTTCAAAAAAGTAGGAAAATATAACCCATGATGATGAGAAAAATTGATCAAAACTCATCTAGAAATGATGCAAGTGATATAGAGTAGATAAGGACATTTACATAGTTACTTAAATATTCCATATATTTACAAAGCTAGAGGAAAGATTCAATATTTAAGTAGGGACTAATAAATAAAATACCTCAATGAAAATTCTAGAGATGAAAATTATAATGTCTGAAACTTTAAAAAATGCACGGGATAGGAAAATATAGTGATTACTGATTAGACATTGCTGCAGGAAAGATCAGGGAAGTTGAAGATACAACAGTAGAAGTTACTCAGAGTAAATCACAGATAATAAACAGCTATAAAAATTGAAAGGGGTAGTAGAAAAACTATAGGAAATGCCAGACAGCCACATATTTGTGTAAACAGAATCCAGAAAAGAAGAAGATAGAAAGAAAATTTGAGAAAATTTGGAAAGACACAAAGTGCCACAGAAGAGCAGTGTGGGGGAGGTGAAACAGACTCTGGCCAGAGACGAGCAGGAACCATCAGAAACACCCCTTTTCATTCCTGACCCCATCAGACTATCCCTGAATACCTGTGTTCTGTACAGCCTGTGAATAGATATTCTACATGAGTAAGTAACTGACTATGTCTCTCTTCATCTCAGGAAGAAGCAGATAGCTGAATGATGCCTCACCTTTTGTTTTTTTCCATACTTCTCTGTCTCACATCCCTTCTTCCTCAACCTGAATGCTCTGAGACTGCACTTCTCTGTAAAGCATGAAAATTTGAATATTACCTCAGGCCTTTGTTTTTAGAAGACTCCACTTAAGCCTCTCTCGCATTCCAGAGATGGTCCACACTCTGTCCTCGGAGTGCGTTTCCTCCCTGAATAAGCCTTTTCCCCCTTTACTCTGGCCTGTGGATTCTTTCCTGCACAAAGTCAAGAACCCATACTTCACTGTCCCAGGGACTCAGACATGACTGGGGATGTGACCATCCCCTGGAGACCCCCTCTCTCTTGCAGCAGTACTTCCTGCTCAAAGGAAATGCTTCCTAATGCATCAGGCAGAAATATGACTTTCTTCAAGTTTTCTTATCATGCTACTTGTACACAATTACTATGATACACTACTATACAGCCCTCTAAAAAGCCAAGGGTTTTAACTGAAACCCATATCAAAAGGGTCAAAAAGTTACAAAACTCTGTTCAAGAAGTGTACAGAATAGAAGACTCCGATTTTAAGAGTGCGATACAGGAATGGAAAGAATCACATAATGTGACAAGGGGCTAGGGAATTGAAGGCTTGAGAAGAGTACAGAGTACTTGACATGAGTGCTGTGGAATATGGGCATGAACTGATTCAGAATAAAAATAAGATTGTTGGAAGAAAATACTCAAGCTGTTTGAGGTCAATGATTGCAAATGTATATTGGCCCCCATTTGCACAGTTGTATCCACCACTTGTCAGTAACCTGGGTATGGAAAGAGGGGCTCTGGGACTTGTCCAAATATGGATGGAGTTGTGGTAGGGCAAGTGAAAGAGAAAGACAAGAGGTCAAGGAGATTAAGGATATTTGCAAGTTACTTTAAAGAGAAATAAATTCTAAACTGCACAGTGAATAGAAAAATAAATTAAGGAGGCTGCAGGGGAGTCCAGAAAGTATGTTGGGTCTCAGTGAAAAACAAATAATTGAATTCTTGGGAATAATGGAGAGAACCAGAAGAAAAGAAGCTTGTGATCTGGGAGGAGAATGTCTGAGTTTACAGTGTCAAAAGTGGGAAAATGTCCCAAATGTAAGTGGATTGTTATAAATGGGTGGCTGACGTTGTGTAAAGCCAGTAACTCCAAAAACTAGTGGAGATGTAAAACAAAACTGTAGAGCAAAAGCAAGAACCACCTTTTAGGATATTTTATTGATCATGTCAACTTATTTCATATTCTTTAACTAGACTGCTTATGTATACTGACTGCTTTGCTTCACTAACTTTTCTTCACTGTATCATATATCCTCACTTGAATTCAGAAGAACAGAACATAGTGTTTAGGTAAATAGAAGATGAAATTTGGAGGAAGGAGAAGGAACCCACTTGTTGTCGAGGTTGGGAGAGGCAAGTACAAGCTGAGTCAGGTTGGTTCAGTCACCCTGGTTCAGACAGTTTCTAGGTCTTACTTCTCTCATATGTAAAATGAAAATAACACTACTAGTTAAGTTGCTTTAAAGATTAAGTTAAGTAAATGAAATTAATACGTAATGCTTGATATATAGAAAGAACTTAAATAAACAAGAGCACATGGATTGAAACAAAGTTCTGTTAGTATCATCTGATATCAGTGTGAGATTTTAGTGATAGATCATAAATAGTGTTACTAAAGTATAAAAAGAATGGTTTCTTAATCACAGTGACTATGCTTTCTGGGGGAGTGTCATAATGTGTGTCAGACTTAGCTCTTCAGTATTTCTTAGACTGTTCTATTTGGTAACCCCTTCTCGCAAATTGCATTCATAAGTTCATTACTTTTCAGTCTGGTGTGGTAGGTAATTAATTCCTGAAGATTTTTTGCCTGGCGATTCCTGAAGACCCGTTTAAGAGAAAATGTAATCAAATGTAAAAATGATTTTATTTAAATTATAAAGTTATAGGTTAACGTTTTCATTTCTGGTGAAGATAGAATAAATGATCTACAGATCTAAGACTGGACACTGCCAAAGCAAAATGGTGGCAGAAGCTTAACAAAGAAAGTGAATTGCGTTGAACTCTGCTTCTGATTTTTATTTCTGCTTGTTTGAAAGGTCTTGAATGGGACATTGGGATGCTGAGCCTCATTTTATCCACCTCAAAATACAATCCAGTTGTTGCTACTTACTCCCAAGGTTTTGTAGATGCCCAAGTGAAATAATACACATACCATGTGATTTTTCTTAGTAACTCCACAGAAAAAGGAGATACCATTCATTGGTGGCACCCCAGCCAGCTGGCTCATATTTTTCAGTTACATTTGGGCTTTCAGCTGTTGCTGGGCAGGAGCCATCTCCCCAACATTTTTTTTAAATCACTCTGTAAAACATTCTAGTTTACCAGATGGTTCTCTTTATATTGTAAAGCCCATTGTTTGCTGTTAACTTGAGTCATTGTTTTTCCCAAAGTAAAGAAAAAATACATATTGAATGCAAAAGAAGTTTCTTTCATAGAGTAGGAAGTTGATTTAATATAAAATGAGTGTCTAACCTGGCACATTTTGTTGCAGTACTGACATCCCAGGAATTTACTTGAAAATGAGCCAAGTGCATTTAAAATTCCTATTATCCGGCAATGGGCAGCTCTGGGTTACATGCATATTAATCAACAGGGACTGCTGGAAACCCAGATGTGCAGGTGTTTTGCCTACATAAACGTGCGTGTAAAAATGATTTGCATATTCAATTTCTCATGGCAACTCATTGGAGCAGCCTGTAGTTGGGTGATTTCCTGAAAATCCCAACTGAGCGTTTCCATTTATTTAGAAAAACAGAAATAGGAAAGGCAGCCTTAAATTATAAAGTAATCCTTGGTTTCTGTGAAAGGCACCATGAGCCTTACTAATTATATAAAATGTTTGTGTCACACAGGATAGTAAAATAATTATGATGACATGAATATAAAGAAAAACTAAACAGTTGAGTAAGTTTTACAAACTATGGATTAAATATGAATATGAAATTAAAGGTAAAAATGGTGGCAAGGGAGTTTTGGCTTAAATATTGATAGTTTTAGATGTTCTCATTGAATATGGACAGACCAAGATATATACAGCATTTTCACAGAAGACCATTTATAGTATACTATCAGATACACATCACACTCAAAAGCTATAGGATTAAATACGTAACCTGAAAGATGACAGCTAACGTATTCTTAATATTCCCTTCAGCTGTTTTGAGGGAATCTGGAAAACGTTCATATGCTTTGTATCATTTGTGCCTCTGTGTGTGCATGCACATGTATATGCATGTATATTTAATAGCCAATAAGACCATTGATTTCTTTCTCAAAAAAATGAAAAAAGACAACTAATTTCAAGGAAATAGTCAGACTCTGGTCAATCAAGGCATAGGTTCCACAGTTTGGTCTTCTTGATAAATCCTGTTGTTTGGCTATGGAGTATTATTCTTTGGCATGCCTCAATAAGAATAACTTCAGACAACTCACACAAGCACTTTGGCTGTCGTTAACTCGAGTGATTAAATATGGAAAAACAGTCTTGAACCTCTTGCCATTCTCCTCTCACTGAACTTGCATTCACCCAGTTGCCATGTTTTAATCATATTCCTAGTTGTTATTTTGGCCATCGGTGCTGAATCGAGACCATGAGGCACAGTGTTGAATGTCATTTCTTCCCCGTCAATGAAGCCACGTGCATTCTGGCCCCCTTTTGTTTCCAGAGCCATGCCCTTTCTGGCTCTTATATCTCTGCCTTCCCACCAGTGTTGACCAGAGTGTACCTTTTCTAGTCTGCATCTGGCCAGCAGTTTGAACACTGGCTGACTGGCAAATGGCTTCTCATATGGCATGGGTGACAAGCAGAATTAAAAGCCATCAAGCACCCCTCATTCTATATGTCCCAAGTGTGTGCATACAAAGGAGATTCATATTTTGCATTTAGAGATTTCAACCAACTAACACAGACACACACACACACACACACGTGTAAGTCTACCATACTGGGCATAACTGGGATTGTGCTATCATCCAGTACTGTCATTAAGGAATCTGCCAGGAGGCTTTTCTCCTTTCCAACCAGATTTTGTATGTCATTAATGTTGTATTTACATGCTTCTTAGATGAAGTATGGCATTTACCCTTTGGGGTAGCATGGAAAGCAACAGACACAAAGGCGTATTCTCAACGTTTCTTAACAGATAGCATAGCGAAGACTAAGAAAATATTTAGATTATCTTTTTGGTTTATATTGACACTCTTTCTACTACCTGAGCAAAATCCTTATATTAAAGATTCACGTGTCCCTTTATGATCAGGCTCACATCCTATATACATTCATTATATCCACAGGGTTATTCTGGTTATTATTATGTAGTTATTGCATTGGTACTTTTTTGCATCACTGAATCACTTATGAGCCATTGAGCCATTTTTATAAATTGTGTTTATAATATAGTATAATTGCAACAAACAAATATGAGAGAGTAACAAATGTAAATGGTAAGAAGTAAATGATGTGAAAACACATTACAGAAAATATCTGCTACCCTGTTAACTAAAAGTTAGCTGAGATGAACTGATCAGCTTTGTTCAGCCCAGACCTCAGAGCAGGTGTGCAGTGATATTGAATCATGGTTCTGTAGCATTCATATCTTACACTTGCAAATCATTGCTCAAAATCACAGTTCTGTGGCTTTCATATCTTACATGTAAGCAAAATACATTTTTCCTATTATCGTATGTGCTGTTATATCTCCATAATAACTCAGTTGCCTAATGGGCCCTCAATAAACCACCTAGACCCCCACAAACCACATTTTGAGAACATTTACTCCAAGAAACTTATACGCTTTTCTCTTTGGGGTTAAACAAACTAGATCTAGATAATTAGACAAGTCCTTTCCTCAAGGTCACACAGCTAATTAATTGCAACTGGCAAGAGCTCCAGCCTCCTCATCCCCCTACTGCTATGGCACTGGCCTCTTACTGCACCGTGTACCCACAGCCGGCACTGACTACTGGCAATCTGCCTGGATGATGGGCAGTTATCAAACGCTGGTGAGCAGCAGCCACAGCCTGAAGACTTGTTAAAACACAGGTTACTGGGCCCTATCCCAGAGTATCTGACTCAGTAGACCTGGGATGGGGCGAAGGATCTGCATTCCTAACAAGCTCCCAGGTGATATCGCTGCTGGTAGAGGACTGTGACTCTTGGAGAACCTCTGGTGTCTTGCTCATCTCTGATAGTCCTCTATAAGGGTGCTCCCCAAATTTTAATAGGCATACACATCACTTAGGGGTCTTGTTAAAATGCAGATTCTGCCTCTCTGATGAATTCCTTAATAATGCCAGGGCTGCTTGCACAAGCCGCACTTTGAGGAAAACTCAAAAACATGCTCAGCTACCAAGTCGACATGGGAGGAAAAACTGGAAACATGTAGTTTATCCCAGAAAAATAAAGAATTCCTCAAATATAGCATCACTTGCAAGAGGACGTGCTTGGATACACACCTGAAGCCATCCCCAACAACCCTAGGAGGCAGGGTGTGTCACTCGTGTCCAGTTCTCTTACGTCGTCACAGCCAGCACTTCCCTGGGCTCTCCTAGGGTCCCTCGTTTGGTCTCAGTCTTACTCCCTTCCTTTGAGTAGGGTGGTGGTTTTCAGTGTCTTCCAGGCCAAGAAGCCCCAGTGATTGTGTGAAAGGGGAGTGTGTAGGAGGGTCCAGGCTGCTACTATTTTGACCTGGTACTAAGCTGCCTGTCTTGTGACCAAAGTATACTACTGCCTCATTAGACTGTCTTTTCAGCTCAGAGATCTGTAACAAAATAAGCAAACAAGGCAGATGTGTGTGTGGTGAGGGAGGTGGTTCATACACCCAGGTTCTAACCCAGCCTTAGGATCAGAGGTCCTTCATGTAATGTTTACCCTGTGACTCAATAGCATAGATCCTTCTGGCTTTCTCCTCTCTCTTAGACTTTGCCAGTAGCAGTTTTGACCTTCGTTTTCCTATCCTAAATGCGCAGACCTCTGCCTTTTGCAGTTTAAGTTTAAGTGAACCATATATGTCTTGGCAAACTCATTCTCATTCATTTTTATATTCATTCGCGATACCTTGTGTTATTGAGCCAGCAGTATTTTTTGTCACTGAACCAACAATACTTAACTGTGTGTCGTTCTTAAGCCAGTATTTGCTCCATGCCATGCCCTATACTAGACCCTGAGGATTTACCGGAATCTTATCCAGATCATGTTCCTGCCTTTGAAGAGATATATATTAGTCCAGAGGGCACATGGAGGGAGAGAAGGGGCCCAGACCAGTAAACTGACTGTCTCAATCCATCTCCCTCCCAATCTGTTATCTACAAAAAGTACTGATTCTGATATAACCTGGGATAGGAAAGGCTTAAAGTCACCTTCAAAATACTCCATCCTAAGGGATCCATTAAAGAGTTTTAACCAGTGTGAATGACCCAATCTGATTTGTATTTTGGAAAGATCACTCTGGCTGCTGTGTGTGCATGAGTGTGTGTGTGTGTGTGTGTGTGTGTGGGAGAAAGAGAGAGAGGGATGCAAGGAAAGAGAGGGATGGAGGGAGAGAGAGAGATCAGTTAGGCAAAAAGAAATCCAGTTAAGAGGTGATGGTGGCCTGAACTAGTGTGGAAATAGAAAGAAGGAAATACCAGGCAGCCACAGAGAATTGAATCAGTGAACTTGACAGTGGATTGGACTGTGATGGGAAGGGCAGGAGAATGCTAAGAAATAATAAGAGATTCCAGTTGTTAGGTTTTACATAGCCTTGCAGGATAGAGGTGACCTATTTTGTAGATGAGGTGAAAGTTCTAAAAACGTTGATCACGTGCCCAAGGTGGAAAGAATTAATAACCAGATAGTAGAACCCAACTCACCCTGACAATGAAGCCATGATCTTCATCAGGATGTGTTCATTTTGGTATCAAAAATAGCTCCCTCGGGCTCAGAAAGCAGACTGCCTGAAATGGAATCCGGGTTTCACCACAGGCTAGAGGTGTGGCCCCAAGCATGTTTTTGAATCCCCTCCATCTGTATGTTTCTCGTGTAGATAATAAAGATAAAAAATAGTTGAAACTTTTTACATTTGTTTAGTATATTTCCTGGCACATGTAAGCACCCGATAAAGGGGAGGCACTGTCACTATTTTGTTATTTAGCAGCTTCTCTTCCCCAGTATTCTTAGAGTGGTCATATGCTTTCCAGTGAGAGGCAGCAGGGATCTAGCTCCGTGACAGTGCATGGACATATGAGCACTGGGGCAAGCTCCTGTGGCTGTCTGTCTGTTTGCCACTTCGGCAGGGCTCACCTGTCCCTCTAGTTCTCCCATGTCTTTAGAGGAGGAGTTCTCCATGATGTAGACCTTGGGTCTCTCTTTTCCATCTAGATCCTCTGTCCATGTGATCACATCCATTTTTCTAACTTTAAATGCCATCTCCATTCTGACTCGCATTTTTCTATCTCCAGTCCTCCGCCTTGTGCCTCATTTATTCGTCTGCCTCTTGACATCGCCACATGAATGCCCAAGAGCCCAAAACAGAACTCCTGACTTTTCTCCCCAAACCCACTCCTCTCTAGACTTGTTGCTTTTCAGTTAATGGAAATTCCTTCAGTTTGCTTAGACTAAAAACAACGGTGCTAATTCTTTTCCTTGCATCCCAGAGCTAGTTTGTAGCAAATCCTATTAACTATACCTTCAGAATAAATCTAATCCTAGCACTTCACACCCCCTCTGCTGCTCCTGCCCTCACCTGAGCCAGCTGCATCACTCACCTGGATTAGTGCACGAGCCTCCTGTTTTATCTCCTTGCTTCTCTCCTTTGCAACTGCAGTATATGTTCAACAAGGCAGCCACAGTGGTCCTTGAAAATGTGTGCCAGATCACATCACGCTTCTGCTCTAAACCCCCTGAAAGTGTCCCATGATCTAAACACCATGGTGTGTGCTTGTGTCATCTCTGTGACCACATTGCCTACTGCTGTTCCCTGAGTGAAGTGCTCCAGCCACATGAGCCTTATTGCTGGTCACGGAACTCACCAGGCACACTCCCATTTCAGGGCCTGTGTAATTGCAGTGCTGTCTGTCGGGAAGGCTCTTCCTCTAGGCACTCAGACAGCTACCTTCCTCACTTTCTGAGGTCCCTAAGCCAGTCATCTCCTTGGTGAAGCCTTTCCTGATGTCTCAGATTTAAGCAAGCAGTGTTCCATATCCCACTTCCCTGCTTTATTTTATTTTATTGTTTTTAGCTTTTATCATGCTTTTTAGCTGAACTCACCTATACACACACACACGTACATGTTTTCTATTCTCTACTGGAAGTAAGCCACATAAAGTTTGAGACTTTATTTTGTTCATTTCTGTGCCCTCAGTACCTGGAATGCTATCTTACACATGTTATTTCCTCAGTAAATATTCACTGAATGATTGAGTGCACTGAAATTTTCTGTTGTTTGTGATTTCACTCCTATTTCTTATTAGGTGTCCCTTTGAATAATTCCCTATCTCAATACATCTCATTTTAGAGCTTCATAAAAATACAAATCTCTCATCAGTAAGTAATTGGTTCACTTTCCTGTCCTGAGCTAGCTCTTTGCACCACAGACTTTATGCCCATCCAAGCCGCTGACCCTCCACTTTCTTTGCCAAGTGTTGCTGCTCTACACTCTCTCCTGAAGCTTCTTCTCGTCAAAACAGGCTTTGATGCAGGGCTCCCCCCAGCTGGCTCCACCTCTTCCTGGATGTTGCCCAAACTCAATCTGTTTTTAAGAGTTATATCAATCAATGTAGGGAAATAAGCAAAGATGATCACTTTCAGCATGTTTGTTACATAAAAACACAGACGTTTCCATAATTCAGATCTTTCTATATAACTCCAGGCTCCGAAATCTTTCCTGCATGTGGCTTACCAAATATTATCACAACCATTCTTGAATGTTGCTGCATAAATTGCATTTAACATTTTATTTATATTGCTATGAATCGTTTCTTTGGAATGTTTTTCTAAGTTCTCTTATATCAATGTGATCATATATCCCAAGTGTCTGGAAGAGTCCTAATTTGGTGTCTCATTCTAAATAATCGCCAGCTTCCCTGGTGGCTCAGACGGTAAAGCATCTGCCTGCAATGCAAGGGACCCGGGTTCGATCCCTGGTTGGGAAGATCCCCTGGAGAAGGAAATGGCAACCCAGTACAGTACTCTTGCCTGGGAAATCCCATGGACGAAGGAGCCTGGTAGGCTATAGTCCATGGGGTCGCAAAGAGTCAGACATGACTGAGCGCTTCACTTTCTAAATAATCATAGATTCCCCCCTTTTATTCATAAGCATCCATTTGGGATGACAACTTATATGGTCACCTTACAGAGATGTAAGATTGGACCCTTTGTCCTTTGTGCCAGGTAGTTTTCTGCTCAGTTCAGTCACTCAGTCGTGTCTGACTCTGCGACCTCATGAACCCCAGCACACCAGGCCTCCCTGTCCATCACCAACTCCCGGAGTTCACCCAAACCCATGTTCATCAAGTCGGTGACGCCATCCAACCCTCTCATCCTCTGTCGTCCCCTTCTCCTCCTGCCCTCAATCTTTCCTAGCATCAGGGTCTTTTCCAATGAGTCAGCTCTTTGCATCAGGTGGCCAAAGTATTGGCGTTTCAGCTTCAACATCAGTCCTTCCAATGAACACCCAGGACTGATCTCCTTTAGGATGGACTTGTTGGATCTCCTTGCAGTCCAAGGGACTCTCAAGAGTCTTCTCCAACACCACAGTTCAAAAGCATCAATTCTTCAGCACTCAGCTTTCTTTATAGTCCAACTCTCACATCCATACATCACCACTGGAAAAACCACAGCCTTGACCAGATGGACCTTTGTTGGCAAAGTAATGAATGTCTCTGCTTTTTAATATGCTGTCTGGGTTGGTCCTAACTTTCCTTCCAAGGAGTGAGCGTCTTTTAATTTCTGGCTGCAATCACCATCTGCAGTGATTTTGGAGCCCAGAAAAATAAAGTCAGCCACTGCGTCCCCATCTATTTGCCATGAAGTGATGGGACCAGATGCCATGATCTTAGTTTTCTGAATGTTGAGCTTTAAACCAACTTTTTCACTCTCCTCTTTCACTTTCATCAAGAGGCTCTTTAGTTCTTCTTCACTTTCTGCCATAAGGGTGGTGTCATCTGCATATCTGAGGTTATTGATATTTCTCCCGGCAATCTTGATTCCAGCTTGTGCTTCCTCCAGCCCAGCGTTTCTCATGATGTACCCTGCATAGAAGTTAAATGAGCAGGGTGACAATATACAGCCTTGACGTACTCCTTTTCCTATTTGGAACCAGTCTGTTGTTCCATGTCCAGTTCTAACTGTTGCTTCCTGACCTGCATACAGGTTTCTCAAGAAGCAGGTCAGGTGGTCTGGTATTCCCATCTCTTTCAGAATTTTCCACAGTTTATTGTGATCCACACAGTCAAAGACTTTGGCATAGTCAATAAAGCAGAAATAGATGTTTTTATGGAACTCTCTTGCTTTTTCGATGATCCAGCAGATGTTGGCAATTTGATCTCTGGTTCCTCTGCCTTTTCTAAAACCAGCTTGAACATCTGGAAGTTCATGGTTCACATATTGCTGTGGAAGTGAAGTGAAAGTGAAAATCACTCAGTTGTGTCCGACCCTTTGCAACCCCTTGGACTATATAGTCCATGGAATTCTCCAGACCAGAATACTGAAGTGGGTAGCCATTCTCTTCTCCAGAGGATCCTCCCAAACCAGGGATCGAACCCAGGTCTCCTGCATTGCAGGCAGATTCTTTACCAGCTGAGCCACCAGGGAAGCCCAAGAATACTGGAGTGGTAACCTATCCCTTCTCCATCAAATCTTCCTGACCCAAGAATTGAACCAGGGAATCGAATCAAAATGTAGGAGTATTCTTTACCAACTGAGCTACCAGGGAATCCCTTATTTTGGTGAAACCCTTTGAAATGCCTTTGCAAAGTTGTATTTGTCAAATGTCAATTGGGCATGTCTGTATGAGCCTGTTTCTGGACTGTCTATTCTGCTCCATTGGTCTATGTTGCTGGGAGATTTTATTTAGAATTTAAAAGTTGAAATGAGTATCTTTCATGTCTTAACTGAAAATTCTATATTTTTGCTAAATAGATTAAATAGCCTTCTTTGAAAGATAATCTACAAAGATAAATGACTGTATTAATGGAGCATAGAAACTCTTGTAATATCACTTTACTTGCTCAGTATTTCAGTGAAACCTCAAATGTTTTCCATAATAAACTTGGTGACAACATTTACCATAGCATTTCCAAAAGTATTTCTTAGGAATCCTCTGTGCAGTACACCACCAAGAAGTTAAATAAAATAGATTAAAAATCTGTAGTCAAAGCTATTTGAGAGACCCTACTTACTCCTTTTTGCATCTTCTTGGTAATTAACAGTGCACACATTATAGGTTTGAGGAGTCCTGCAGTCAGGGAGCATTTTATCACTTAGCCTAACATGTCTCCATCATATAGGATTGGAAACCCTTTACTCAAGTGACACCAGTCAGAATCTCAAAGACATCTCTATTAAGAATTTCACCTATTACTTTTAACTTTCACCAGCTCTTAACTTTTTCTAAAAAACTACTTTAGGTTTGCTTGTTTTTTTTCCCCTCATCTGTGTGATTTTGCATTGTTTCCACTGGAGACATATTTTCACATCCTAGTAAATTTTTATACTCAGAGCATCCTTCTTTAAAACCTGCTTCTCATTTACTTATTATTAATTCAACATTTTCTTCTTTGTAATTGAAGCTTTTCTGTGGGAAACGATTGACTCATGTATGATGCAACAAAGCACATAAATTTGAAAATTTTATGGAGAGCTATGCTTTGTACATACAGAAGTAGTTACTACTTTTACTTGCAAATAGAGTTCCTTAAATGATGAGCTTCACTTGAAATTAATGCTGATACTTTAAAACATAATGTCATAACAGATTCATAGTACTCTTTGAAATAACTGAAAAAAATGTAAAATACTACTAACAAATTAAGCCCTTATTGAAAATTGATCATATGATATAAAGTTTGAAAGGTAAAGGTAACCTTTATAAGAAATACAATTGACTAGAACCTTTTGTATTTATATCCACAAATACGATTCACTTTTGGTTGCCAGTTAACCAAATTGTCTGGACTGTTTATGTTCTAAGGAAGAACATGGAAGCAACCTAGATGTCCATTGACAGATGAATGGATAAAGAAGTTATGGTACATATACACAATGGAATATTATTCAGCCATAAAAGCAAACACATTTGAGTCAGTTCTGTTGAGGTGGATGAACCTAGAACCTATTATACAGAGTGAAGTGAGTCAGAAAGAGAATGATAAATATCGTATTCTAACACATATATACGGAATCTAGAAGAACGGTACTGAAGAACTTATTTACAGGGAAACAATGGAGAAACAGACATAGAGAATAGACTTATGGAGATGGGAAGAGGGGAGGAGAGGTGAGATGTATGGAAAGAGTAACATGGAAACTTACATTACCATATGTAAAATAGATAGCCAATGGGAATTTGCTGTATGGCTCAGGAAACTCAAACAGGGGCTCTGTATCAACCTAGAGGGGTGGCATGGGGAGGGAGATGGGAGGGAGGTTCAAAAGGGAGAGAGGATATATGTATACCTGTAGCTGATTCATGTTGAGGTTTGACAGAAAACAACAAAATTCTGTAAGGCAATTATCCTTCAATAAAAAAATTTAAAAAAGAACAACTTTAAGTCAGCTTTAGATAGGAAAGTTGTGATGGTCACATTTCATAAAGTAAATCAGATAATATTTGTGAAACTATATGTAGGTTTTTAGCCCTGTTTTATTAATATGGATTAGATAGAAAAAATAGCATATTTGATGAGAAAATACCTATATATTTCGTATGATAAATATTTCTAACCAACTAGTTAAGGCATGTATTTGAAAAGGTACTATACTATAACTTAGAATGAATAGCAGTGTCTGTTTAAAATTGTTGACCAAGTAGGAGGGTGAAAAACTTAAAATTGAGCCAAAATCTGAAAAGATACAAGGATTTCCTAGGAACTGAAAAGTTTACACATGTTTTAGAGCACTGGGCCTATCTACTGGGAGTCTCTCCAGCTAGGGTAATATGGTTTCAATTCCGAGGCAACTCTCATATGTCACAGCTACCTGTTGGCTCACATATAGATCAAATGAATTGTTATTAACTCCATGTAATTTTAGTTTTAATTTCAACACACGTTTTTATAGTATATTATGCTTGTAACACATAAATATTTCTCAATTCTTTATACTTTTAATAATACTGGATTTGTGATGTGATATTTTTATAGTTTATTTTTATATCTGAAAATAGAAGCCTCTGAAGTTATTGATAGAATACAAAATCTGCAGTGACTTCCTTGTGTCCTTGTATTTCTACTACTTAAAATATGTAATTCTTTTTATATAAATGTGAATATTTTGAGTCATTAATAGGAAACTCATATTTAACTATGAAACAGCTACGGCTATAGGAAGGCAATATCCTAGAGCATTGTGAGAATTCTCTGTGTTTATAGTGCTCAGAGGGTAGCGTATGCTGAAGATGAAGTAATTACTATATCTTTATTTTAGCTTGCTTTTATCTTTCTCAACTATTCACATTTAATATTTTGATTTATGCTATTGTCTTATTGCATTATTTATTTCTAGTTTTCCCTCTTTTCTTAATTATTCTGTTGGGGTGGGCCATTATAAAGCAAAAGAAAATTCAGAATATAGTTCAACTATGCTAGGACTGACAAACACACAGCTGTAAGATCCATAACAATCCATAACCACACATATAACTTATGTAGAAATTTTCATGCTTTCTCTTGAAATAACATTTCTGCCTTCTAAACTTAAAATTAAGTTGTTCTATATTTAAATATTAGAATAGTGAGACACTAAGACGAGATTTTCACTCCAGGTCTGAGGCTCACTTATATAATATAACTAAACAAATATTTTTTAAAGTCCAGAAAGTACTTAAGTGAATTAATTATATTAAATGTGGTAGTAATAATTTATCATTCTTTTAATAGAAAGAAGATTATTGAGTAGATTTATTGTAATTTAAGAGCCAGCTTTGCTCTAAAGTTTGGAGAAGCAGATGCCCTATATCAGTCTAGGTATCAAGGTTTTATTACATAAGATACTTCCTACTTATAAGCTAGGAGCAAAAAGAGGTTATACAATTAAATGTCTACGTCTATGGGGCTTCCCTGGTGGCACTAGTGGTAAAGAATCCACCTGCCAATGCAAGAGACATGAGAGACAAGGATTCGATCCCTCAGTTGGGAAAATCCCCTGGAGGAGGGCACAACAACCTACTCCAGTATTCTTGCCTGGAAAATTCCATGGATAGAAGAAGTCTGGAGGGCTAAAGTTCATAGCATTGCAAAGAGTTGGACATGACAGAAGTGACTTAGCATGCATGCAAATTAAGTCTATAGGACAACTAAATCAGGCCATTGTAATTAACTTTACTTTTTTTCCCCCAGTTTTGCTGAAAATTAACTGACATACATCACTTTCAAGACATATAGCATGATGGTTTGATTTACATGTGTTGTTAAATGATTACCACAAGAGGTTCAACTAACATCTCTCTTCTCATATAGATACAGTAAAAAGAAAAGAAAGAAAAACGACAAAAAAATTTTCCCCTGTGATGTGAACTCTTAGAATTTACTCTCAACAACTTTCCTAAAGAAACATAGCGTTTTTATTTCAAATGCTTTTTGAAGGGAAACTGTATCTACCTGAAAGTAATAACAACTAAATCTAATTTTGTGGATCCAAAGAGCTAACTTTTATCCTTGGGAGTTTATGGTTTAGCATTTATTCTCTTATATCCTGGCAAAGTTTTTTTTTTCCCTTTTATTCTCCATTTATAGCTGTCTTTAAGAAAAGTGACATGAGGAGAAATTGGGCGTCAGATAATGATAGTAACACATTCCCAGCAAGCTGATTCCCAGCAATTGCTTGCATGTCAGGTTGCTCTCACCATGACTGGGAGAGTTTCAAATGGTAGTGAATCAATCAAGTCAAAACATATGCCATGAACACCACAAGAGAAACACTTCTGGAATGGCAAAATAAGGACTTCCAAAAATCTACTCCTGCATGAGGCTTCCCTGGTGGTCCAGTGGTTAAGCCTCTGAGCTTCCACTGCAGCGGGTACAGATTTGATCCCTGGTTGGGGAACTAAGATCCTACATGTGCAGCATGGCCAAAAAAAACAACAACAACAACACTCCTCCAAAAAGGAATGAGAACACTGGCAAAAATCATGAAAATCAACACATTCAGAACTCTGGATCTTAAACAAACGCTTGCAATCATTCTTTGGCTACATATACATTTATGCAAGAAAAAGAGCTGAATCTCAATAAGACTGCAAGCTTCATGGCTTCTGTCTCTCCTGATTCCCATCCCCAGCTCCCCAGTTCTCAGACCACTGTAATTCACTTTACTTTTTTCCCCCAGTTTTACTTAAAATTAAGTGACATACATCACTTTCAAGACATATAGTGTGATAGTTTGATTTACATATGTTGTGAAATGATTACCAGAAGAGGTTCAGCTAACATCTCTCTTTTCATGTAGATACAATAAAAAGAAAAGAAAGAAAATAGCCATGGTGAACAACAGCCTCACAGCCATGGTAACTATGAAAACCAGAAGCGTAGCAGCCACTAAAATAGGCAGGATGGGTTGGCGTCCTCAAAAAGCATAATATGTGTCACTCTTTGACTTGTTTGAAAACTCCCTGGAGAAGATCCACTTTCAGGGCTTGTCTTTGTTTGACCTGACACAGAACTCACTTTGAAAACAGCATCATTGCTAAGACATTGGTCTAAATAAATAAATAAGCAAGCAGCAATTGCTTAACATTACTCTTTCCTGAGGTGGTGATATCAGTTGAGGCTAACAAGAGCCTGACAAAAACAGAATTAGATGTCCATAGGGGACTTAAAAAATCCCAGATGTGAGCCGGGAGACCTAGAACACAGGCACGTGCAGGCACAGAGACCCGAGAAGGCCTTTTTCTCTTACCATTGGCCTGGCAGGGTATAGTCCATGGGGTTGCAAACAGTCAGACACGACTGAGCCAATAACACTTACTTTACTTAAGGCTCTATGCAAACAGGAAGTGAAGGTTAAGGCAGAGTTTTAAACCACCAGCCTGTGCATTGACAGTGTGCCCAACCACACACAAAGAGCCCCATGGCAAAGGCAGGAAATCTCTGGGTCAAGGAAGTCTCTAAATAATCGTTATCTCACTACCAAGCCAACCAAGCACAATCTTTGGTTACTTCAAATGACAAAGAATGCAGACTTTCCTTAATTTGACCAAGAAAGTCACAAAATAAGCAAACAGAAGCAACAACATGATGGAAAATTTTTTCACACATTGAAGTATGGGGAAGTCATTCTACCTTATATTTGATTGTCTTGAACTTTATGCTTAGAACAACCTGTCTTATGGCCTGTTGAGCATTCATTGTACATCTGCTTCCCCCATCAAAGAACATAATTTATTTAAAAATTGAAATGGAGTAACTGTGGTTCAAGCATTCAGCTGGAGCCAGGTGGTCATCGTGCGTGTGGTTTCAGACACATTCCCGCATCACTGAGAACCTGTGTTCTCTAAACTGTCTCAAACTCAAGGATAACACCAATGGTTTGCAAAATACTATGTGCCTAATGGCAGAAAGTCAAACTTTGAGGTACCAGGAGAAATAGATAAGATAAAAGTACAAGGAGAAAGAGATAAACCCACTATTTATTTGATCGTCAATACCTCTCTCAGAAATGGAAGGTCCAGCAAAGAGGACATAGAAGAACTCAACAGCACCTCGGTTAGACTGCATATAATGGACATCGTATAGACTGCTTCATCCGACTGCATATAATGGACATCGTATAGACTGCTTCATCCACCAGTATCAGAATTCATTCTTCTCAAGCTCACACAGAAAATTCACCAAGATAGACCACATTCTGGGCCATAAAGAAACAAGATTTAAAAGGATAAAAATCATACAATACATGCTCTCAGACCCATTAGAATGTCTAAAATAAAAAAGGACAGGCTATAACAAATGTTGGCAAGAACGTGGAAAAATCAGAACCCATAGAGCCCTTAGACTGAAGGCAGGAGGAGAAGGGGACGACAGAGGATGAGATGGTTGGATGGCATCACCGACTCAATGGACATGAGTTTGAGTAAACTCCGGGAGTTGGTGATGGACAGGGAGGCCTGGCGTGCTGCAGTCTGCAGGGGTGCAAAGAGTCAGATGCGACTGAGCGACTGAACTGAACTGAGAACCCTTAAACATTGCTGGTAGGTTATTAAATGGTGTAGTCACTTTGGAAAACAGTTTGGCAGTTCCTCAAAATGTTAAACATAGAGTTACTGTATGACCTAGTAATTTGACTCTTCAGTTTATGCTCAAGTTAATTGAAAACATGTGTCCACACAGAAACTTATACATGACTGTAGCAGCATTATTCATAATAATTAAAAAGCGAAAACAACACAGATGTCTTGCACCTGATGAATGAATAAACAATATATATCCAAACAAAATGTCATATATTTATACAATAGAATACTATTTGGCAATAAAAATGAATGACATTCTGTTATAGGCTACAAAATGTGTGAACCTTGAACGCATTATGCTAAGTGAATGAAAGCAAAGACTACATACTTTATATAATTCCATTTATATGAAATGTTTGGGTAAATCTCAAAAGACAGAAGGTAGGCTAGTGATTACAAAACTCTGGGGGAAGGAGGAAAGGGCAGTAGCATTATCTAATGGGTATGGTTTTTTGCAGAGGAAGGGATGAAAATGTTTTGGAATTAGATTAGTGGTTACACAACTCTCTGTGTACACTGAATTGGGAACTTTAAATGGTGACTTTTTGAGTACATAAATCATATCTCAATAAAGCCACTGAAGCAAAAACACAATGTACTACTAGAAGGGTCCTAGAAAATTCATGCTTAATCTACATGATCCTCAACATACAGAACTACTATACCGTTACCATGTGGAGGTAAAGGCTGGACTTTATCTTTTGCCCACATTCAAGTCCAAGGCCTGGAAACAATATACACAAGGCATTCAATGCTCTGAGAAGAAGTTGCTATAAATGGTTCATTCCAATGGACTAACTGAAGTATCAGAAATAGTTTGGGTAAAGTTATAAGATGAATTGTGTTCACCCAAAATTTATATATTGAAATCCAAATTCCTAGTCTCTTAGATTGTGACTACATTTGGAGGTAGAGTCTTTAAAAAAAGAGATTTAAGTTCAACGGGGTCCTTAGAGTGGGCCCTAATCCAATATGATTAGTGTCCTTAAAGAGGAGGAGATAGGACAGAGACACATACAAAGAAAGGACCATGTAAAGACACAGGGAGAGGAAGACCATCTACCAGCCAAGAAGAGACGTTCAGAAGAAACCAACCATTCAACATCTTTACTTTGGACTTCTAGTCTCCAGAATTGAGACAAAATTAATTTCTGTTGTGTAAGCCACTCAGCCCATGGTATTCGTTATCGCAGCCTTACCAAACCATTTAAGAAGGGAAAGATTTGAATGGTCTTTGCATCTCCAAGAAAATTAGCTAAATTTTATGCTCCAAAAGGTAGAGTCTAGAAGTTACCAATATTAAAGGAGCCATGTGTTTTTTCTTCAGTCGATAAAGTTTATTTTCATTAGCCTCTATTTAAAATAAATAAATTAAAAAAAAAATTCAAACACTTCATTGCCGGCGGCATTGACTTTACTTTTTGTGCCTTGATGCTGAAGGACCCTTACAGAATTTGCTAATAATTAAATAATTAAAGAGAACTCTGCCTAATACAAGTCTGCCCCCTCCAGCCATAGCTATGTCAGCTAGGTAAGTGTAAGCAGAAAGGTCACTGTCATCAGATACTTGTCATCGTGGTGCCATTAGCCCTCTTTTAAGTGCTTTGAAATCATTCTCAGTGAAGAATATCTCTGAAACCAATTATTGGAACCGTTCATACCCTCTGCATACAGTGTTTTCCTCCCTAGAAAAGAAGAGTTAGCATGTAAATGGTCCTCGTGTGCTCAGCACTGTGCAGCTTCTCTTCCAGCGCAGTGGAGCAAGTCAGAGAGAGACTCATGGGGGTAATGTTAGCAGTGTGGGCAGAGGGGTCCAGAGGATGCAGTTCTGTGTAGTTCATGTTAAAGTTTTTTTTTAATCTAAACTTAAGAATAATCTAAATCAGTAGCATAAACTATCAGCTATGTTAACAAAATACACATTTTTTTCAAACTACTTTCCAAATCCCTACCTTGTTTTACACCTGCAGTGACTTTATTTATACCCATAATGACTATTCTTTAGTTGGCTAAAGGAGATGCGGATACCTGGTACAATTTGTAGACCCAGTGAAACTGACTCACACATTATCAGAAGTCGAGTTTGAGACAATGTAAAGTTTCACTACTTCAAATTAATGCCAGAAAGATATGATTATTGAAAACTCCTTAAGTAAGTCTTCTGCTTATATTTTAAATAATTTATTATCTAACAGAGATTGTTGTTAAGTTTGAGGGATCTTCAAGTTTTTGTAATTAAAACTAATTTGTAATCTGTTATATTTTATATAAATAAATACTTTTTACCTGCCAAGAAATGTTTGATTCTCTCGAGACTGTTTAGAGATAACCTCTTCCCTGCCAAAAATTGAAATTTTACATTATAAAGTCACTTTCTTGAGAATGTGCTGACACTTTGATTTAGGTGATTTTTTGTATTGCTCTTGGGTTGTCAGTAATATTAATTTAATATTAATTCATATTAATTTTAAAATTAAGGTATTAATACCATATTTATTCATATATTTCCCCTCTTTCTGGGTACATTCATTTTTTAGGGTAAAATTTTAAAGTCCTCTTCAAAGCAGCTTGTGCTTCTTGCTTTAAAACAAAAATAGTGTTCCCATGCTTCCCTCCTTATGCTGTTGCCTAAAAAAAAGATGGAAATGAGAGGACTATATCCATGCTTATCTTCCACTTGACCAGGTGAGAAGAGAACACTCAGCCCACCCTTACTCTGCAGCTCTCACACCATGCCTTCCTCCTCACCACCTGCTCTTCTGTCCCCCACCCCACCCCTCACTCAGACAGGGCAGGAGTACAGAGCTATCACTTTCCTCCAGAAACTTCCAACCCATGGGGATGTAAGAAGAGTTCAGAAATGGGGCTGGAAACTACTTGTTTTGCACAAGGCCAAATATATGTGAGCCTCAAATCTAGAACTTGAAGGGAACACATACCTAATGGAAATATCACCATGCTGTCAGTTGTAAATCCCCTCCCTTCTCTTACATTTGTCTGTATCACTATAGCCCTTAAAAAGTCTTGGGCTCCCACTGGTATTTTTGAGCAGTGTCTTTATGTATGGAAGGAAGAGAGCAGTTAGGAGATTTAGAATCCAATTAACTTTGCACCTGAGTATTGTTGGATTAACTCTGAACATGTCACTCTGCTCTAGTAAACTGAGCAAGAAACATCAGATTAATTATGACTATAAAAGGTGACAATGAGCAAAGACTGTGATAATTTTTGTTCTCTTTATCCTGCTTATAGTAGAAAACATTGTGAATAGTATTTCACAACATGAAGGTGTGCATTGCACAATCTGTATAACAAATATGACAACTCTGCTTAGAGAGTTAAAATTATATAGGTGAGATTTATATAAAGTGTAAGAATGCTTAACTTTTTGCTGAGTCATTTGGCTTTTAAACCTCTTGGGACTATCTAGGAAAGATATTAGAATTTTGAATTTTAAAAATGTAGTTAACATCTAAAAATTCTTCAATCCAAATATATATCCATGATTTTGGAGCTAAGTATCAAAATTATAAATCCCAGTCCACTGATGTGATCACATGCTATACCTATTGGCTTTCAATCAAGTATATACACACAAATTTTTTTTTATTTCAAATATTGTGACATAATTGTGCTCAGTAACCAAAATGCCATTAAAAATCTTTCATGGATATTTCTATTTCTGGAAAGATAAAGTAGACAGTTTTCCCCATTCCTCCTACTAAGTACATCTAAAAACCCTTGGGTATTATATATGGGTAGAGAGAAGAGGCAGATGGGCTACAGTCCTCAGATCTGAGGAATGGTACTGTAACTTTAATCAAAAATCGCTAATCGTGTAAGAACAAAGTAAATCTCAGTTTCTACAACAGAAGCAGCATCTGTGAAGACCAAATGATACAGATGTTAGAACTATCAGATAAGGACTTTAAAGCAGCCATCATAAAAATATTTCTGAGCAATTCCTAACACACTTGAAACAGATGAAATAGCAGCCTAAGCAGAGAAACAGTGTTAGCAAATGAACCGTAACTTAGATCACAAAAATTAACTCAAAGTGAATCATGAACTAAAGTATAAAATATAGAACTATGACTTTTTTAAAATAGAGAATCTTCGTAATCTAGGGATACACAAAGACTTCATAGACTTGACATCAAAGCAAGACAAAGAAAGTCAATCCATTGGTCTTCATCAAAAGTAAATTTTAAAAATTCCCTCTGTGAAAGACCCTGTTAAGATGAGGAAATTAATTAAAATTAAAAATGTAAACAGAAATATCTTAAAATTCACAATCAAAATGATGTAAAGACAAGCTGAAAACTCAAAGAAATATATCTGACAAAAACCTTACATCTATAATATACAAAGAACTCTCCTAACAGTAGAACAGAACGTGACAAAATCCAAACAACAATCCTATTAGAAAATGACAGAAGACATCACTGAAAAGACTACATGGATGACAAAATACAGCAGAAGATGCTCAACATCATTAGCTGTTACAGACACAATAATAACCCCTCAAAATCCATAATTCTAATTCCCAGAAACTTTGAATATGCTATCTTGCATTCCAAGGGGACTTGCAGCTGTGAATAAGTTTTTAGGAATCTTGCAATGAAACTGTCCTGGATTATACAGCAGGGCCTGATGTAATCACAAGTGTCCTTATAAGAGGGAGGCACGATCACAGATAAGAAGATGCTATGATACTGCCTTTGAAGATGGGGGAAAGGGCCAGGAGCCAAAGATTATCTCTAGAAGCCAAAAAAAGCTAGGAAATATACTCCCCTAGAGTCTTCCTGCATTCTAAACTTCTGACCTCCTGATCTGTAAGGGAATAAATAAATCTGTTTTGTTTCAAGGCACTAAATTTGAGATAATTTCCTACAGCAGCAATAGGAAATTAATTAAGCTATCCATTAGAGAAATGGATCTTATTTCTTACAGAAAGATCTTACTACAAACCTATGAGAGCAGTTAAAATTTGAAAAATAGTGACAATGGCAAATGCATGTGAGGACACACAGAAAATAAATCTTCCTTACATTTCTGTTAGAAATATAAATATAAATGTTAGATCCTCCCTGAAAAATTGTTTGGCAGTTTCTTTAAAAAATGAAGCATATATATTACCATATGATCCAAAAGTTGCACTCCTGGACATTTATCCCAGGTAAATGAAAATTTCTGTCCACACAAAAACCCGTACATGATTGTTCATAGCAGCTTTGTTTGTAAAAGCTAAAAACTTGAAACAATCAAAATGTCCTTCAGTAAGTGTATGGTTAAAATGTGGTACATCCATAACATAGAATACTGCTACTGCTGCTAAGTCACTTCAGTCTGTGCGACCCCATAGACGGCAGCCCACCAGGCTTCCCCGTCGCTGGGATTCTCCAGGCAAGAACACTGGAGTGGGTTGCCATTTCCTTCTCCAACATAGAATACTAGTCACCAATAAAAAAAGGAATAAACTTTTGATACCCACAACAACTTGGATGGTCTGACGCCATTATACTTAGTAAACAAAGCCAAATCTCTTACTATATGATTCACTGTACATAATATTCTCAAAATGATGCAATTATAGAGATGAAAAGTAGGTTTTCAATTACAAGGGATTAGAGATGTTGGGCAGCTGGGGGCAGGTTGTGACTGTAAAGGTGTAGCATGAGGGAAATCTTTATGGTGATAGAATTGTCCTGTGTGTTTATTAAGGTGATGGTTACATAAAACTATGCCTGTGATAAAAGAACAGAGCTATACATACAATGTCAAGTTTCCGATTTGATGACATACTGTAATTATATAAGACAGAACCATTGGTGGAAACCAGGTTATGGATACTTGCAATTTGAGGTGCTATCTTTGCAACTCTTCTGAAATTATAATTCTTTTTAAGTTAAAAAAAATTGTGGCAAAAGATAGGATGGAGTCAACTGATATCTTTCCAAAAGAAACAGCTAAAAGTTTAATTAATGATGAGGCTTTCTTTGTTTAGGAAAACCAAGATATAATAGAAAGGTTTTTTAGTTACTTTTCATATCATTTTTATTTTTTCAACTTGAAATACATTATGCATATAAAATAAATACTTAAATGTCACTCTAGAATTTGAATATAACCAAAATCTTAGAAAGACCCTGTATTCGATGGTTATGACAGCCCCTCTGTGCCCTAAAGATAACCTCTCTCCTGACATCTGTGATAATCCTCTGGTTAAAACGGTTCCTTTCTAATGGGAGAGGAAGCCAGAAACTTACTCATGAGGTCAATAGCAAATCAAAGAGGTGTTAGAGAAAGTATTCATAAAAGCATTTAGTAATAAGCAGAGATATTACTTTGCCCACAAAGGTCCGTCTGGTCAAGGCTATGGTTTATCCAGTGGTCATGTATGGATGTGAGAGTTGGACTGTGAAGAAAGCTGAGCACCGAAGAATTGATGCCTTTGAACTGTGGTGTTGGAGAAGACTCTTAAGAGTCCCTTGGACTGCAAGGAGATCCAACCAGTCCATCCTAAAGGAGATCAGTCCTGGGTGTTCATTGGAAGGACCGATGCTGAAGCTGAAACTCCAGTACTCTGGCCACCTCATGCGAAGAGTTGACTCACTGGAAAAGACCCTGATGCTGGGAGGGATTGGGGTAGGAGGAGAAGGGGACGACATAGGATGAGATGGCTGGATGGCATCACCAACTCGATAGACATGAGTTTGAGTGAACTCGGGGAGTTGGTGATGGACAGGGAGGCCCGGCGTGCTGCGATTCATGGGGTCACAAAGAGTTGGACACAATTGAGCGACTGAACTGAACTGAACTGAATACTATTATAGTCAAGATTCAAGATCAACATAAACTGCTTATTTCCTTTTAAAGTTCTATTTTGGTCCAGTTAGCAACACTTGTTTAATAAAATACTTAAAATCCCATAGCCAAAACTGAAGAACAGGAAATAAATTAATCCTGTTACCAGACATTCTTGTTCTCTCTTTTTAATGTATATGTGTGCTTTCCTTGTGCTTTGGTCCAGATGAGAATATCAAGAATAAAAACTGTTTATCACTGTTGCACAATTACACCAAAAATAGTCCCCTTCTGTGTATTTATCTCTGAACACTGTATCATGAATCCTTGTCTGTTTTGAGCTTTATGTTAATGGAAGCATACTACTTGTTTTCTTCTGTGAATTGCATCTTTTGCTACTGTTATGTCTTTAAGATTTGTCTTTCATGAGCCTGGCTGTAGTTCTTTACTTTTCAAAGCTAAACAGTATTCTGATTATGAAATGATTATCGGTGAACTTTCTGGCCCTCTGCTATTAAATATTAGGCCTTTTTCTTTTTTCTTAGGAGCAAGTCTGGACAGAGAAAATGTGTTCTCAGGTTTTTCCAGCCAGGTCTAGCTGGAGCTGAGAATAGGAGGATTACTCTAAAACTGAGTTCCGTGTTGGAAAGTCACTGGCCTGCTTTGTGGCATTCACATTCTGCAATATCAGTTTCATTAGTAATGGCAATGCCTTAGCCTCCATTTGCCTCACTCTTTTTGACCGAATTCTCAATTGTTACAGTTAGGCAGGGAAGAAAAGGATTACATATTTTTTCCTCTTTTGAAACCCCACGTTGACATTCTAATTACCAAATTTATTCTTTTTCTTGATCTTTCAATTGTGTGGATGTCTCCCTCTTTCTTGAATTCCCCCTTCCCTGGCTCCACCCACATTGTTATGGTTCTCCTCTTCTTGTTGAGTTTTCTCTTTGTAAGATCTTCTGTTTAATAGACCTTGAGTCTTTACCATATGCCAGACTCTGCTGGAGGCTCACTTGTTTACTCTTCTAGATTAATTTTAGGATAATTTTTTCAAGTGAAAAAATTGTCTTCTTTTAATGCGTGCATTGAGTTGGGAATCATGAGTATCTTCCCATATTTATTTGCCCCGTGGAAACACCTGATGGAAGCGGTGTGGTTGCTAAGTGGTGTCTGACTCTTGTGACTCCATGGGCTGTGGCCTGCCAGACTCCTCTGTCCATGGCATTCTCCAGGCAAGAATGCTGTAGTGGGTTGCCATTTCCTTCTACAACGGATCTTCCCGACCCAGGAATCGAACCCAGGTCTTGTGTCTCGTAGGCCGATTCTTTACTAACTAAGCTACGAGGGAAGATCCCATACACCCGGGATGTGCGCATTTTCTTAGTACTGTATTAGTTCAGTTGCTCAGTCACGTCTGACTCTTTGCAACCCCATGGACTGCAGCAGGCCGGGTTTCCCCGTCCTTACCAACTCCTGGAGCCTGCTCAAACTCATATTCATCTAGTTGGTGATGCCATCCAACCATCTCACCCTCCGTCATCCCGTAATTAACATTGTGAATCTTGCTTTTCACTCAACATTATATTTCAGTATGTATAAGGCAAACTCACTAATTTTAGCTGCCATATAAAATTCTATTGTTTATATGCCCATTCTTCTACTTGTTTGAATTGCCATGTTGAATATTCTTAAGTGTTTCCTTGTGCACATGTTCAAGGTAGCGTATATACCTGAAAGTGAGTCTGTTTAACTTTACAAATTATCACCAAATCACTTTCCCAAGTGATTGTACCAATTTGCACTCCTGCCAGAGGTTTATCAAACTTCCTTTTTGACCACATGCTTACTGACACCTCGTATTAACCTACTATTAAGTTTTAAAGCTTGAGATGTTGTCATTGTAGTTTTAATTTTCATTCACCAAATTCCTAGTGAAATAGAGCATCTTTTTAATTTGTTTATTGAGTTTTCTCATCTGTGAGTTACCTACTCCTATGCCATTTTTGACTTGGGTCTTCTTATAGATCTGTAGGAATTATCTGCAGGTTCTGAATAGTGACACTTTTTCACTTAAAATCTTGCTGATTTCTCCTCACGTGCCACTGCCATGTAACTGAGCTTATAGTTCTTTTTTTAATACATATTTTTGTTTGTATGTAGTTAAATTTATCACACTTTTCTTCTATAATCTACTCCTTTCTACTTCAGTATTGTGAAAATATTCTCCTAACCTCTACAAAAAATGTTTTGAAGTTTTGTGCTTCCCAATTTGATCTTTGATTCACCTGAAACATTTTTTGTATGTTATATGAAGCAAAATGAAGGTGAAAAAGTGGGTAGACTCATTAGGCCTCTATGTTACCTGTCAGCGCTGAGATAAATGAGGCCCAGCCTCTGTCCCTTACCTTTGAAGGGAATCTCTGTTTAACGCGCTAAGTCAGGACTTCATCCTTTTACTGACAGTGTCACTTGCTTCACTCATTTAAGGGCTTTCTAATGTATGTAAATAGGTTGTTTTATTTTTTCTGGAAACTGGAATGTATGGCAAAGTACTTCATTTTCCTACATGATAGATGATTATTAGTAAATAGAAACATATCAGCTCTTTCAAAACTGTTGCTTTGCTTCAGTTAATGAGGTGCTATGTTAGAACCAGAAGGACTGGTCAGCAAAAACCAGTGGGAAACTGATACAAGCGTCTTGTCTCTTGAGTCAGCTAATCAAAGCAATGTGAATTTCCAGAACAAAGGACACATCCAAATATACATGTGTAAATATAATCCAAAAGCAAGAATAAAGAATTCTTTAGGTTTTTCCCATGTGGATCAATAGACCATCTTCTGATGGCTGACTGGGTCAGCACTGAACAAGAATTAGCTATATAGCTTTATAACAGAGCTTGTTTATTGCACCTTTGCTAGGAAATGGGATTTCTGTATACCACAAATCTGCTAACACAACTTTTTCCCATATCTAGGGATGGAATCACTTAATAAATATTCTATAAACGTTTTCTAACCAGTTAAAATATATCTGAACAAGAAGGCTAAACCTGACTGCTGAATCTGTCTGTCCGGAGAACCTTTGAGGTGGACAGCCACACTTCACTAGTGAGTCCTTGGAACAAAGTAGCCTCCTGACATTCTTTTTGCCTTCCCGTGCTACTGCCCACCATGCCAATAGTGCCACGCTCCATCAGGAACCTCACTTGGCCAATAAAATTCAGAGGCCAAAAGAATACAACATTGTACCTACAGTAAACAATAATGTAGGCTGCACTTTTAAAATTATCAAGTGGGTAGATGTCATGCTAAGTGTCCTTACTGCGTTAAAATGTTTTTGTTTTTTTTTTTTAAAGGACTTATTTCCCTTAGTATCTTCACAGAATAGCTTAAGGACAAAACAGGAGGAGGATGAAGAGTGCAGATACAACCTTCACAAGTAACTAGCAGAGGTCAGAGTTATGATATTACCTTTTACAGGTTGTTTAGTAGAGAGAAAAATGTGAGTGAAAGTCAAGACTCAAGAATGGCTAAAATCATTAGCATGAATGCTCTAGAGTGACTAGTTTTATGTTGTCTCCTTATGGGAAAAAAGATCGTTACCAGTTGACTACTCTTCTGAAATAGGACAGGAGAATAACAAAGATGAAGACATCATAATTTTTTAATGATTTCATCCCATGCTAATTGACACCAAAAGTGAAAGTTGTAATTGGTCTGTAACTACAGACCCTGGTAAGCTGCCTCTTTAAGTCCAATCAGTAACCTAAAGGATAGACACATCAATGTTTTTTATGCTTCCAGTTGGATTATCAACCCACTGAGAAAAGTTAGGATTTCAACCGATATAGAAAACGAACTAGTGGTTATCATCAGGGAGAGGATGGGGGAAGGGAAATATAAAGCTAGGAGAGTAAGAAATGCAAGCTATTATGTATAAAATAAATAAGCTAAGGGATATTAAACAGCACAGGGAACATAACTGGTATCTTATAACTACAAATGGAATATAATCATAAGTTATGCATTACTACGTTGTACACTGGAAATTTATATGATATTGTAAATCAGCTATATCTCAGTAAAAAATGAAAAGTCAGGATGTTGTTATCTTCATCAATAGCTGTTTCCATTCATGACATCTTATATAAAAGACCTTTAGTTGATAGAGATGAAAGGTAAAATTAACTAAACTTCAAACCAGAAAAATTTACTGTGAGAAAGTCTTATAAAATGTTCTCTATTATTTACTTAAAGAAAGCTTAACTTTACATTTTTAAGGAAAGAAATTCAGCCTTTTTGTGATAACAATATGAAGACATAATATCAGAGCACAATAGTCTGAAGAAGTGAACTTAATACAGTTATTGTATTAGGCAACTTGGGATACATATTGATTTGTGAGAAGAATAAGAAGCCTATCCTCTAAAGAGCTCCAACCTACCCTAATTCAGCTCCAAGAATTGCTTTGATAACTCTCTCTTGGGAAAATTAGATGAAAGCTTGCCCTAGCAGTGATTAAGAGATTTATGGGATTTATACACCAACATGAAAGCTCAGGATTTTAGGCTTGTACTAATTGTTCCAACCCTAGGTCCCCAAAGTCTGACTCCACTGTTGAGATATCTTAAAGGATATTTCAAAATGTGCTTCAGGAGTCCCACAATTATTTAATTCAAACATTAATTCATACATTTTTAGATATTATTTAAACTGTAATAGACTGTAATAGAGGCTTCCCTGGTGGCTCAGCGGTAAAGAATCTGCCTGCAATGTGGGAACCATGGGAGATATGGATTTGATCCCTGATTTGGGAAGGTCCCCTGGAGGAGGGCATGGCAACCCACTCCACTGTTCTTCCCTGGAGAATCTCATGGACAGGCAGTCCATAGGGTCACAAGGAGTCGGACTCCACTGGAGCGACTTAGCACGCATGCAGACTATAATAGATGCAATTTTTCAAAAGTGTTGAATATCAAATTTTAACACATGAGAGAGAATTAGTGCCTGATCTCATGTGCTCATGTGAAATCACTGAGGTACAAATGTGAAAATAATAGTTGCTTTAACCTCTTTTGCGTATAGTTGAATTTACCAATGCAATATTAATCTTAAAAAATGTATGTGACTTTACATACATGTTTTACTTTTGAGTATGGAAATGTCATTTTATTTTATTATGTTTAATGAAGTATTTTTAATTTACAATGTTGTATTAGTATTATGTGTACAGCAAAGTGATTCAGTTATACATATTTATATTATTATATATATGTGCAAGAATATATGTATGTATAAATATATACACACACATTGTTTTCCAGATTCTTTTCTCTTATAGCTTATTACAAAATATTGAATATAGTTCCCTGTGCTATACAGTAGGCTCTTGCTGGTTATCTCTTATATATAGGAGTGTGTGTATGTCAATCCTGTCTCTTAATTTACATGTATTTTTAGTATTAAATAATTATTCAGGACTGTACATGTCTGTCACATTAGATTGTAATTTCGTATCAGCTTTTGTGTTTGCCAGTCATTTTTATAATATGAATAAGATTCATTAGACTGTGCAGTCCGTAGTCACACCATCCTGCCTACTGCAGACCATAAGCAGTAAGCAGTGAAGGCAATTCTTGAACTTAAAATGCAAAGCAAAGTCCATTTTACTGTTTTGAAATTTTAAGTGACCCTCTATTTACTAGAGACAAGCCTTGAAGTATACAGGAGACTTTTTAAAATAACTACACCAGATGTCACATTATAAGATAATTTTTAAAAATCTTTTCTACCAAAAAAAAAAAATCTTTGTTTTTTAATCAGCTTCTCTGAAATTTAAGCACTTACCTACCTTATTATCTGAGCAATAGATGGATAACAAAATGAATAAATGCAGGAAAATATCTAGTATCCTCTGTAGTGTTTCAGAGTCAGTTTAAGTGTCCAGTACCTTGAGAATGCAAGATGAGTGACTGAGAGAAGTGTCACTTCTCCTATATTACGAATTAGGAATTTCTCCCTATTGTGCAAACAACAGCAACAAAAAATAAAAAAACAATGTTTTGCCAAAACTGATAAAAGAGTACAGCTGTCATCATTACTGTAATAATAACCATTGCTTCAAATAATCAGTGTGTGAAAACAGCCTAATTATATCCTCTGGTTTTATAAATAAAAACACATTATAAATGTGAACATATAAAACAGATTAAAATGACTAAATTTCTATTTGTGCTTGTTTTATGTCTCCAGAGTCTATAAAAGACAACGAAATATAAGGTCCACTTTTGCTTAAAGCTTTTGAAAACTGTTGTGTTAAAATAATACAAAGATGAAAATTACTGGCTTTTAAGTTGTACAAGTAAGCATTCAGTATACTTCTATGACCATCCCTAAGTTTTATTTCGTTTTCTTGTTATTTAGGTTCTGAAGATCTAACATCTAATTCTCATTTTGAAAACTGCATCCACTCAGACAGCCAAGTTCACCACTGTGCTCTAAGCAATAGATTCCCCACCCCCCAGAAAAATCTCATTTATACCATCTCTGGTATTTACCAAGGTTATTGTGTAGGTTTGCATGTTCAATCTAGCAGTTAAGCGGATTCTAAATTTCTCCTGATCCCCTGCCTACTGTTGGAGTGAACTGTCATCCTATTCATCGTGATCTCTAAGTTATAGCTTCCAAGTGTGAATTGCTAGCTTCCCACAGGCATGCTTAAGCAGTCACGGGATTTAGCTAAATTTTCTTCTCAGGTTTATCTGAAGGAGAATTCTCTATTAAAGAAAATAGCAGAACATGAAGAAAGACTCTCTTTAAACAAGAGGCACAATTTAGAGAAAAACTTAGAAAGATACCAGGTGAGATGGGATGTTTTGCTTACTCATCTTCAGCTCTATTGCTCAGTGTTCGATTTAACCTTGAGTTCCCCTTCAAAGCTCAAGTGAATCCCTTGCAATCTGATTTTTTTTTTTTTTAGTTTTTCTAGGACTTCTTTAAGGAATTAATATCTTATTCGCTAAGGTCAGTTATCAAAATTACTGTAGCTTTCCTTCTTTTCAGACCATTTATACCATAATTGGATCTCGACAGCAGCCAGCCTCTGTCCACTTAAAATTTATAAAGAAAAACATTTCATCTGATTTCTCAAGTTACTTGCCTTGTTTCTCTTCTCTTTTACATGCCTCTCACCCAATAGAAAAGGAGAGGTTAGAACATCAACAGGCGTGGCAGTAATTATAGTTTGCTTGAAGTACTTCCAAGCCTCCTTTTTTAATTGGAATGGGATTTCATTTATTCTAGGCTTGTGTGCTCTCTTCTACCACCTGCCCTCTATATGCACATAAATGGTTTTCAGCATCACAGTCTGACCTATTTAAATGAATCCAGACTCCATTTCTTGGAATTTAACTTTTTAAAGAAAGGTATGCTGCTAAGTCACTTCAGTGTCCGACTCTGTGCGACCCCATAGATGGCAGCCACCAGGCTCCCCCGTCCCTGGGATTCTCCAGGCAAGAACACTGAAGTGGGTTGCCAGTTCCTTCTCCAATGCATGAAAGTGAAAAGTGAAAGTGAAGTCACTCAGTCGTGTCCGACCTTCAGCGATCCAATGGACTGCAGCCTTCCAGGCTCCTCTGTCCATGGGATTTTCCAGGCAAGAGTACTGGAGTGGGGTGCCATTGCCTTCTCCGAAAGAAAGGTATACCTACACACATATTAAAATGGTTCTAAATGGAACTCTAAAGCAGCTTCTCCAAAATGTCTTATGAACTGAAAATACCATTCGTGGAAGTAACAGATGAAAATGGCAGTTTTCTCCCTCTCTGTCTAATTCCTTGTCTGTCTCCCTTTACTCTATATCATGTTGGAACTCGTGGGGCTCTGTTGAGTAAGAGGTCAGGGAAGATCCACAGAAACCAGGGGAGCAGGGTAAGGAAATTCGGAGTGGGGATCCCAGCCAACATTTGGGTGCTATGTTCCTTCTGTTTGCTATGTATCCTAGTCATGGATCCATGACTGTATCCTAGTCATGGATCCACTTACTTAGTTCTGGCCCCAGAGCCACTGGATTCCTAGAGCTGTAATATTTCGAAGCTGAATGAATGGATTCAGAGAGCTATAAAGCAATGTGGCCAGCTATGGCAGTGGCTCTGAGCCACGGAGGCCAAAACCCAGGAGGACTTTACCCTTCTCACATTGACCATTGCCCTAGCAGTTTTGTGTTTTAGAACCATGTGGTACCACATACTTAGCCAGTTTCTTTTGGATTAATGTCATGTAATTCTGTTGTTTTGATGGAATTCTTCAGTTGGTACATAGAATAAATTACGGTTCCCTAGGGGTCGCACAGAGTCGGACACAGCTGAAGCGACTTACCAGCAGCAGAAAAAGTATTGCTAGATTGTTTTTTATTATTTTACAATGTTAATTAGTAATACAAAAATTTAAAAAGGGATTCAAAGAAAAAATTTACCCTCACCTCTGACCCTCTCTTTCCATTTTGCCAATGTCCAGGTAAGTACTATTATTATTGGTTTATTTTATATATTTCCAATGTTTTTTCATCCTTACACAAACAAATGTAAATGTATAGCCTGAATTTCCCCCTTTTTCTATACAAGGTATCATACTAAAGCAGTGTTGTGTACTCTGCTTTTTTCACTTTGTAGTATATCTTTGTGTTCTTTCAATATCAATACATAGAGAGCTCCCCTATTTTATACAGCAGCACAGTATTCCATTGTATTGATCAGCATGATTTATTAACTAGTCCCTCCAGTATTCTTCCCTAGAGAATCCCCATGGACAGAAGAGCCTGGTGGACTATAGTCCATGGGGTCACAAAGAGTCAGATATGACTGAGGGACTAAGCACAGCATAGCACAGATGAAATATAAAATGTTGCCAATAGTTTTGCTATTTCAAATATTGCTGCAAATATATTTATCAGTTACTGCATTTTGACTTAGCTTACATTGTTTTCAGCTAAGACTAAATTTTAATGTCGACATAAACAGCTTGTTTTATAGCTTCTGACCTTCCACAATCATAAAGGAATTTTCTCATGTATTCTTCTAATGCTTTTATGATTTCACTTTTTACTTGTGGATTTTTGATCCACTTGGAATTTATCTGGTAGATCAGTGTATCAGGTTTGGACACAGCTATTTTCTTGATACTCATCCAGTTGTACCAATGCCATTTATTGACTACTCTATATTTATTCCACTAACCTGAGATGGCTTCTTTACTGTGTAGCATGTGTTTGAGTCAATTTCTATATTTTCTGTTTTATTTCATTGATTTCTCTGTTTAGTCTTGAACTGCTACTACAGTGTTTAAATTATTGATTTATTAGGGTATGATTTTCTGTCTATTACAGTTAGTCTCACTTCTCTGCCTTTCTTTTCTGAAGTTTTTATTTGGAGGATATTTTTGCTTATTTTGCCATGTGAATTTTATATTGTTTTGATATTTTTTATATTTTATATAGAGCTTTTCTAATAAAAAAAGATGAAGAAGATTATTAGTATTTTTATTGGCATTATAACATTAAATTTTAAATTTACATAGGAAGAATTTATATCTTTATGGTAGTGAGTCTTATCGATCTAGAACATTAATACATCTTTCTTTTTGGTATACTTTGACCATGTTTTAAAGCTATTTTTATGTTTTAAGTCTTGCATATTTCTCAAATTTATTCCCTTTTACTTTTTCATTTAATACTGTAAATGAGATGTTTTTTTCCATTATATCCTCTTAGTTTTTTTTCATCATAATATGCTTGGTTATTGTCATGAATGGTAGGGGAAAAGGGATAACCTGCAAGTCATTCAAATTTTTCAAAGAGACAGGCATTTATAATGATGTTTGAGAATGAACATCTGTAAAATCTGAGGCTTTCTGATAGAAAAGAATCACAACCTTGAGAAGTCCTTGTATAGGAACTGCTAATTGGTACCAGTTTTATTTGGTTTCATCAGTTCTCAGAACTTTGCCACAACCCTGCTGATAAATTTCTCCAGCCATCAGAAAATTGACATTTCTCAGAATTCACTTGCATCAATTAAGGAAAGTTTCCATTTAATTTTTAATTTTAATGCTTATTTTTTCATGTATTTAAGGTAGAGGGTATATTGTTAGTAAGAGTAAACTCTTGACCCATCATTTAAAATTCCCTACTCACTGGCTCCAACCTACTTTTTCATCCTTCACATCCCAGAATTGAAGTACTCACTATTTCTTCCACAGTCCCATAGTTTTCCACCTTCGGATATCTAAGCACCCTATTATCACCATCCAGAATACCCCTAACTTCCACCAGTCAAAATTCTATCCACTTAAGGCCCCACCTCTAATAGTTGTAATTGGATAGTACTTTTGTAATAGTTCTTTCTTATCATTTAGCTTTAGAAACTTTATTTTTTTGGTTACTAATTTTGAATTGAGATGTAATTGAGATTTAACACTGTGTAAATTTAAGGCATACAGCCTGTTTATTTGATACACTTATATATGGCAAAATGATTACCCTCATCCTGTTAGCTAATGCCACCATCATCCCACATAATTCCCACTTCTTTTTTGTGGTAAGAACATTTAACATAGTGTTTAAGCAACTTTAAAGTATGTAATAGAGTATTTTTACCCATACTCATCATTAGATTCCCCAAACTTGTTTATCTTTTAACTGAAGGTTTCTACCTTTAAATCAATATCTCCCCACTTCCCCTTACACTGGTAACCACAATTCTACTCTCTGTTTCTGACTTTGGCTTTTTTCAATTATATGTGTAAGTGATATTATGCAGTATTTGTCTTTCTGTGTCTGATTTATTTCACTTAATTTAATGCCCTCAGGGTCTATCCATGTTGTCACAAGTGGCAGAATTTTTTCTTTCTTGTGGCTGAATAATATTCCATTGTTATGTATATACCACATATTCTTTATTCATCCATTGTCAGACACTTAGGTTGTTTACATATTTTGGCTATTGTCAGTAATGCTGCAATGAACCTGGTAGTACAGCTATCTCTTTGAGATCCTGATTTCATTTCTTTTGGATATATATATCCCAGAGTGAGAAGTGCTGGATAATGTAGTAGTTCTGTTTTTAATTTTTTGAGGAATCTCTACACTGTTTTCAGTAGTGATTCTACAAGTTTACATTCCTAGCAAAAATGCAAAAAGAGCCCCCCCCATTTCCCTTCATCCTCACCAACACTTATCTTTTTTCCTTTTGATGATAGTCATCCCAACAGATGTGAGGTGGTAGTCGCTGTGGTTTTGGTCTTCCATCATAGTTCTAATCAGAACTGGTTATCCCTGCTGAATGTCTGCGACACTTTACCTGCAGGTCTCTCTGGTAACATAACCCCCCTGCCCCTCCCTGCCACAAAAGTTCCACACCCTGATCCTAGGAACATATGAGTATGTTACACAGCCAGGAGGCTTTGCAGAATTAAGGTTAGAAAACTAGCTAGGGTAGCCTGTATTGCACAGCACATGAGCCTTACAAGCAAAGAACTTCCTTCAGCTGGACTCAGAGATTGGAAGCTTGAAACGGACTCATTGCTGGCTTACAAGTGGAAGCAGCAACATTAAAACCTGAGAAGAAAATGGGTTTTGCAAAAAACCAATGAACTTGTAAGAAATGCTGAGACCCACATAAGAATTGCAGTCCCAGCTGATACCTTGATTCTGGCTAGATGTTAACTTTTGGCTAATATTTTTGGAGTATGCAAAATCCAAATCTAAAGAGCATCAGGGACATTGAGATTGTTATCATGGAATTGAACTCAAGGGAATATGTTACTTGAAATCACGGGAAGAATTGGAGATAAAGTGGACATTCACCTTCTCTCAGCAGAAATAGCCCATGTGAAAAAATCATGGGAAGACTGACTAATAAGAAATGGAAAACACTTTGGGTTAATGGCGATGGCATTAGTACAGATAGAGATAGAAACTTTTAAATAAGCAGGTATTATCTCCTCAAAAGAATTGCCAAGATGTGTGTATGTGTATATGTGTGAGTTTGAGATGGTGTAGGTATTCTGGGGACAGCTTTTGTCCTGACTTAAGTTAACTGGGTAATTGGCTTAAGGTAATTGACCAGCCTAGACAGCATATTAAAAAGCAGAGACAGTGCTTTGACAAAAAAGGTGTGTCTAGTCAAAGCTATGGTTTTTCCAGTAGGCATGTATGGATGTGAGAGTTAGACTATAAAGAAAGCTGAGTGTCAAAGAATTGATGCTTTTGAACTGTGGTGTTGGAGAAGACTCTTGAGAGTCCCTTGGACTGCAAGGAGATCCAGCCAGTCCATCTAAAGGAAATCAGTCCCGAATATTCATTGGAAGGACTGATGCTGAAACTGAAACTCCAGTACTTTGGCCACCTGATGTGAAGAACTGATTCATTGGAAAAGACCCTGATGCTGGGAAAGATTGAGGGCAGGAGGATTAGGGGACAACAGAGGATGAGATGGTTGGATGGCATCACTAACTCCATGGACATGAGTTTGAGCAAGCTCCGGGATTTGGTGATGAACAGGGAAGCCTGGCGTGCTGTGATTCATGGGGTCGCAAAGAGTCGGACACAAATGAGCAACTGAACTGAACTGAACTGAAGGTAACTGGGACATTTGTAGTAAAGGAAAGTAAAGAGAATTGAAAGTTTGGTACTTGATTGTCAAAGAAAAGAACAGTAATGAATTGAAGCACAGCTCAATTCACCCTTTCTCCTAACTTACAAGTCACTGAGCCTACTCTCAATCATTATTTTTAGAGAAAGTGATGATTAAATGGATGAGAAATAGCAGAAAGCTCATGGTTTACAGAACCATTCATCACAGTTGTAACCAAAGCAATGTATTGTACTCATTATGGATCATAAGAAAAATTGCTCATTTCTATTGAATTTTTTTTGCTCTGATGAAGTATTACGTATATATTACAAGGTGACACAAATAGTATTGTGATGAACATTTTTTTAGAAAGAGTTCTTCGTTGATTAAAAAGTGTAAAGCCTTCTCTGAATGATTCTAAATTATGCCCTATTTCTTTTCACAAATTTTTGTGGTTATCTTTCTGGCCTTAAATATTTCTGGGAACATCAGCATTATGTAAGAAAGTACTGTATTTGTATAGCATCTGTTGGCCTCTAAGTATTAGGTATATTTGAGGGAATAAGTGCATATTTCCTTAAAGTCCTAAGTGTCATCAGATATTCAAAGGAGTCTGAATATTATTATTAAAATAATGTTAGTAATAGGAAGAATCTCTGTTTCAGAGCTTTGTATGCATGATTCCTCTTTACTCTTAATGTACAAACTTTCTGCTTCTAGCTGAAACTGCATCGTGGTCCAGTGTGTGTTCTGTTGATCTCCAGTAGTGCTTCACATTCGTGAGAATGGGTGTTCATGCTTGACCTTGTGTGGGAGAGTCCAATAAAATAAATAGAGATAATTTAAATATTGTGACTGGCAAGGATGAAAAATTCTGCCATGTTTTCTTTCTATTTTTAAGCTTTTAGCAAACTTTCCACAGTTATGCTTTTTCAATCTTTCTTAGATGAGAAGGGACTTCTCCGGAGGTCCAGTGGTCGGGACTCTCACTGCTGAGGGCTCCGGTTCAGTCCTTGGTTGGGGAACTAAGATCCCATAAGGCCAGGGCATGGCCAAAAAAAAAAGACTAGTAGATGTAATTTGTAATTCACAGGAAGCACAATTTTCTGATAATGCGAGACACAATGTAAATAAACAGATACCTAAGTTCAGTCATAATAAGAGACTGGCTCTCAGCATGATTAAAAAACATGTGTTTAAATCCTCCATAGTGAACCATGACTCCAAGAATTAATCCCAAATCCCTTCAGTTAGCTTTGTGATCTAGCCCCAGTTTTCATCTACAAGTTTATCTATAATGGGGCTTTCTGGCCTAGGCACTGTTAACATCGGGGCCCATAACCCTTTGTTGTAGGCGACTGTTTTGTGTATCGTCATGTTTGGCATCATCCCTGGCCTCCACCAACTTGAAGCCAGTAGCCTCCCCACACACTCAGCTGTGGCAAACAGCAACGTCTCCAGACATTGACAAGTGTCCCCTGGGAGCCAAAACCTTCCCTGGTTGACGGTCATCAGTGTATATATAGCCTTTTTCTCCCTCAACTTGACCTCCCACCATAACAAGTTCTTTTCGGTTTCAGATGCACACTGTCCTTTCTCCTCTGTATCTGTGTACTTGCATGCCCTTCATGTACACAGCACTCTCCCCACTCCTCTGTGTCTAGGGGCCTCCGTCTTATCTTAGGGCTCAGCTTAGACGACTGGGTGAGGTGAGTACAGCTCTCACCAGTCTCTCCCCTTTCGATGGGTGGCCCTCCTCTGTGGAGTAGTGGAATGTTTGCTTGTCTCCATCACCTGTTAAACCAGAAGTCACAGATGTCAGGGACCATTACCAGGTCACTCACCAGTGTGTCACCACCGCCTGGCACTTATTCGACACACAGTAAAGAGTCGTTGAATAAACTAACATTTTAGCCAAAAGATTAGTAATTCCATAGTGCTACTTTTAAAAACACATATTTTCCTACAGTTATTGAGCATTAAAATTTCAAAAAAATAACTAACCTAGGAGAAAATCTGGTACAACATGTGTCAAACACAAATCACTGTTTCAACTTAATTCTTTTCATGCTTTTGACCTTTGTAAAGTTTCTTGGCTAAATTAATTTTATATTTAAAACCTATATTTTATCACAATCTGGCAGATTTTTGTTTGCTGTCTATTAGCACAGTAAAGGTCACATCATTAGATAAAATCTGATGGCAGGAAAAAACACAGTAATTTGCCAATGGGAAACATGAAAAAGACTTCATTTTTTATGTTGTCTTACACTTTTTACCTTGGGGTTGAATTTAAATGTTATTACTCAAAACTGAAAATTATGTCCGAAGTGAATCTGGGAAGGACACAAAAAAGAAAGATCACTTAGAAGTTCAACTGTAAGGCCATGTTTATTTCACACAATTAAGTCATAGAAAGGTGCTTAAAATATCTTAGCTGACAAGGGATTTTAAAAGCTACTAAATAATAGCTGCTTATTGTAAGTAGGTCGAAAACCCTCAGCTATGTGTTTCACTTTGTTTCTTATCACTAACGTTCTTTCTAATGATAAAATAATTTCCAACAGTACGTACATACTGGACAGATAATTATTTGATGCCTACCAAACTGGATACAAACTACAGTCCATTCTTGATAGTCGTGTGTGGGATGCAGGGCAATGCTCACAGTAATTATCTAGGCACCGTTTCTGATTTCAAGGATTTTGCTTTAATCCAAAGCAAGGTAAACTGTCAACAGTGATTTACTGAGTGTCCACTTTGTGCAAACACTATAGAAGATAACAAAAGATAAGTGAGACAAAGCACTGCTTGGAGGGACTACCCATCTGGTAAGGGAGAAAAGACATGTACACAAAGGGCTATAATTTAGCAAAAAGAGCACCCCATGTATTGAGGATACAAAATACTATCTGAATTTGACCAGAGAGACATCATCATGTGTGTGTGTTTGTGTGTGTTTATGTCTCTATCTCTGTGTGTAATGGGGCTGTCTCAGAAAGCAGGACCTTCTATATAAATTAAATAATATGTTTAAAGAAACATTTGTAAAGACATATTTTGGTGTCAGTGAGCAGAGGATGTATTTGAAGCTGAGAACTGGTATATTTGGTGCCTGATATGTCACAGTGAAGACTGTGTCTTTAGCTTGGTTGACAGAAGATACATTTTAACAATTTTTGTCTCTATCCCACTAGTATCAAAATGTCATTCAGTAATCGCTGGTGGTGGTGTGGCTGAGTGAGGAAAGGGAGGGAGAAGGGTTGGGGAGGAGGGAGGGAAGGGAGAAGATAGGGAAGAAGGGAGATACTAATAGGAAGCCATAGAGATGCTTGTATCAGGATTCTGTAACTTCAGCTGTATTGAATGAATCATCTGACAATAGACAATAGAACAGACTGTGAGGAAAGAGGCATGTGATCAGATACCCGCTGGAACTACTGAGATAAGAGGAAATGAGACCTTGACTCTGGCTGACCATGGGGACGAAAAGAAAGAGATTGATGAGAAAAATATTTTACATGGAGGATTTCAGGAAGTGATAAATTACTGAATTAGGTGTTAGCAAGAAAGATGAAATACCACTCTGAGTTGTCATGACTGGACAACTCAGCAATGTTAATAGATAGAGAAACTGGTGAAGTGGGTGTATGGGAATCCGCTGCACTATATTGTCAATTTTTCTATAAATCCAAAAATGTTCTATAAATAAAGTCCACTTAAAAGGGGAGAAAGATTTGTGGGTTAAGTGATTCACTTTATGAAATGCTTCAGATATGCAGAGAAGGCAGTCAGGATGGACCTGTGAGTTACACTTTCCTCAGTCAATTTCTAAAAAGACATTTCAAGAAAAATAAAAACCATATGATTATCTCAATAGATGCAGAGAAAGCCTTTGACAAAATTCAACATCCATTTATGATTAAAAAAACTCTCCAGAAAGCAGGAATAGAAGGAACATACCTCAACATAATAAAAGCTATATAAGACAAACCCACAGCAAACATTATCCTCAATGGTGAAAAACTGAAAGCATTTCCTCTAAAGTCAGGAACAAGACAAGGGTGCCCACTTTCACCACTACTATTCAACATAGTTCTGGAAGTTTTGGCCAGAAATCAGAGCAGAAAAAGAAATAAAGGGAATCCAAATTGGAAAAGAAGTAAAACTCTCACTGTTTGCAGATGACATGATACTCTACATAGAAAACCCTAAAGACTCCACCAGAAAATTATTAGAACTAATCAATGATTATAGTAAAGTTGCAGGATATAAAATCAACACACAGAAATCCCTTGCATTCCTATACACTAATAATGAGAAAACAGAAAGAGAAATTAAGGAAACAATTCCATTCACCATTGCAATGGAAAGAATAAAATACTTAGGAATATATCTACCTAAAGAAACTAAAGACCTATATATAGAAAACTATAAAACACTGGTGAAAGAAATCAAAGAGGACACTAATAGATGGAGAAATATACCATGTCCATGGATTGGAAGAATCAATATAGTGAAAATGAGTATACTACCCAAAGCAATTTATAGATTCAATGCAATCCCTATCAAGCTACCAACGGTATTCTTCACAGAGCTAGAACAAATAATTTCACAATTTGTGTGGAAATACAAAAAACCTTGAATAGCCAAAGCTATCTTGAGAAAGAAGAATGGAACTGGAGGAATCAACCTACGTGACTTCAGGCTCTACTACAAAGCCACAGTCATCAAGACAGTATGGTACTGGCACAAAGACAGAAATAGAGATCAATGGAACAAAAGAGAAAGCTCAGAGATAAATCCACACACCTATGGACACCTTATCTTTGACAAAGGAGGCAAGAATATACAATGGATTAAAGACAATCTCTTTAACAAGTGGTGCTGGGAAAACCGGTCAACCACGTGTAAAAGAATGAAACTAGAGCACTTTCTAACACCATACACAAAAATAAACTCAAAATGGATTAAAGATCTAAACCTAAGACCAGAAACTATAAAACTCCTAGAGGAGAACATAGGCAAAACACTCTCCGACATACATCACAGCAGGATCCTCTATGACCCACCTCCCAGAATATTGGAAATAAAAGCAAAAATAAACAAATGGGACCTGATTAACCTTAAAAGCTTCTGCACATCAAAGGAAACTATTAGCAAGGTGAAAAGGCAGCCTTCAGAATGGGAGAAAATAATAGCAAATGAAGCAACTGACAAACAACTAATCTCAAAAATATACAAGCAACTCCTACAGCTCAACTCCAGAAAAATAAATGACCCAATCAAAAAATGGGCCAAAGAACTAAATAGACATTTCTCCAAAGAAGACATACAGATGGCTAACAAACACATGAAAAGATGCTCAACATCACTCATTATCAGAGAAATGCAAATCAAAACCACTATGAGGTACCATTTCACACCAGTCAGAATGGCTGCGATCCAAAAGTCTACAAGCAATAAATGCTGGAGAGGGTGTGGAGAAAAGGGAACCCTCTTACACTGTTGGTGGGAATGCAAACTAATACAGCCACTATGGAGAACGGAGTGGAGATTCCTTAAAAAACTGAAAATAGAACTGCCTTATGATCCAGCAATCCCACTGCTGGGCATACACACTGAGGAAACCAGAATTGAAAGAGACACGTGTACCCCAATGTTCATCGCAGCACTGTTTCTAATAGCCAGGACAAGGAAGAAACCTAGATGTCCATCAACAGATGAATGGATAAGAAAGCTGTGATACATATACACAGTGGAGTATTACTCAGCCATTAAAAAGAATACATTTGAATCAGTTCTTATGAGGTGGATGAAACTGGAGCCTATTATACAGAGTGAAGTAAGCCAGAAAGAAAAACACCAATACAGTATACTAACGCATATATATGGAATTTAGAAAGATGGTAACAATAACCCTGTATACAAGACAGCAAAAGAGACACTGATGTATAGAACAGTCTTTTGGACTCTGTGGGAGAGGGAGAGGGTGGGATGATTTGGGAGAATGGCATTGAAATATGTATAATATCATATATGAAACGAGTCACCAGTCCAGGTTCGATGCATGATACTGGATGCTTGGGGCTGGTGCACTGGGACGACCCAGAGGGATGGTATGGGGAGGGAGGAGGGAGGAGGGTTCAGGATGGGGAACACAGGTATACCTGTGGCGGATTCATTTTGATATTTGGCAAAACCAATAGAATATTGTAAAGTTTAAAAATAAAATTAAATTAAAAAAAATAAAGAGACATTTCAGTGAGCACTGAACTCCATTTGCAGAGAATGAAGTAGTGAGTGTATGGTTAGGACATAGAAGCAGTAAGAAAGATGATGGTGAAGACAGACTGGCCTAAAGAATCCAGGAGCTTAGACTCCAGGGAAGCTCAAGAGCATGTACAGGCTAAGAAAGCAAGGAACCAAGGGAGAGAGGGAGGCTGAAAGGGTAGGACAGTGTGATGAGTATGTTTCCATTCCCTCTGCTGTAGTGAATTACCACACACTTAGTGACTTAAAATGACATTAATTTATCAACTTCCAGTTCTGGAGGTCAGAAGTACAAAATCAGTTCCAATGGGTGAAATCAAGCTGTCAGTTGGTCTATTCTGCTTCTATTAAAAGCTCTAAGTTAGAATCTGTTTCCTCATCTTTCACAGCTTCTAGAGGCCACCTGCATTCCTTGGCTTGTGGCCCCTTTCTTCATCCTTAAAGCCAGCAAAGTAGAGAGAAAATTCACCCTTTCTCTGCCTTCGGTTCTATTTGAGCCCTCACTGCATTGAATGATGCTCACCTACAAAGAGGAGGGCAGATATTCTTACTCAGTCTACTGATTTAGCTGCTAATATCTTCCAGACACACCCTCAGAGACACACACAGACATTTCTTTCTTTTTTTTTTTTTTTTTTTTTAACCAGCCATGTAAGCATCTCTTAGCCTGGTCAAGTTGACACATAAGATTAACCATCATAGTTACCCTTTACAATTATGTGAAGAGTTTGCAGAAAAGATGCTAACTGGGTATCCTCCATGACCGTGAAATCATCACTGAGAGGTGAGGGTCCTCTTGCTGAGAAGTTAAGGTTGTAGGGCACACAGGGGAGGGCTTGGTTCCTGGTGATGCTGGAGAACGACTGTGCACTCACCTTGCCCAGAGATCCTCTGTCAGAGAAGGCAGCCCTCTTTCTGCTAATTAGATGCTCATCCAGCTGAAGATGCTGAGCTGCCTTCTCAAGGACCTTTTGCAAAGAGTCACGATTTGATGATCAAAGACCAAAATGCACTTTCAAAATCACACCTTTGTCATTAACAGAAAAGTTTGTACAATAGGGAAGAATCAGCAGACCCTTTTTCATTCAATTTCAAGAGAATGTAGATGACTGCTATGAAGCTGTAGTAAAAAAGTTTGAAATGCATCTGTGAAACAATGTTCCCAGGAGAAATGGAAGAAACTATAAATATTCAGAACTTTTCACATATTTCATTAAATTTTCCTACATTTTCTAACTCAAAATCCATATAACTGGGTTAGTAGGCTTACTTCTGCACCAAACTTTTCCGATATGAGGATATTTTAATAACATTGCCACTATTAAATTCCTACAGCTAGAATGGCTTCGTTTAACTTGATCTCCTCACACTAAAAGAACATACATTATATAGTTTTTTAATTCTTAAAAAAAGGTTACAAACTAATGGAAGTTTTTTTTAAAACCTCTTCAGTGTATACGGTACATTTTAGGCAGTATGAGACATTTATTTACCAATGAGCTTTCTATCTGCCACCAGATTAGTTATGAAATATGATCACTAAGGCTGCATTCAACTGTACCAAAAAGCTAATTTTAGAACTTTAATATTATCAGCCCCTAAGTATGATCAGCTTCAGAGATTCATAGTGTAGACCTTCAGACAAAAGAATTAAAGTCATACTGAGTCCTAACTTGAACAGAGCTGTGACAGTATTCAGCCTCACTAATTCTTACCCCAGAATATAATGAAAATACATCACTTTTTCTAAACCAGAAAGGGAGCTCCATGCTAGAGGACCTGAGTTTAACCCACACAATTTCAGATTCATATGATCCCTGAGACAGAGGATAAACTGGTTTTTCAAGCTACCACTTAACATGGTGATAAAAATATAACCACAAAATATTAACTACCTTCTCTACTGAAATATATGCAAAAAACTATATGCATAAAAAGTTCAAAGTACTCTTTTTAAAAGAAGAGATGAATGTATTATTTTCTTACCGTGGATTCCTAGGAGGGCTTTTACAAAGTTCTGCAGCTTTCTGGATGTGAGTGACAAAATTAAATAGCAATAAAATTTGAGGGAGGCAATAAAATGAATAGAGTTGAGGGAAGAGTTCTACATTGTTTTTATAAAAATCAGTTTCATATATCAAGAGAGTATATATCTTAAGTAGTGTGTCATATCTTCTTTAAAAAAGAAAATTGAGAAAATTGTTCTGCAAATCAGTTTATTCAGTTGAGCAGTAAAAAAGTATAATTATATAAAACATAAAAGATATCCACTTATAAAAATATATATCAAAGTTTTATTTAATATGTTATTTATAAAAACTAAATGGTCTTCAAAAAGTAAGCTTAGGGCAGATAATTCACAACTCTTAAAAGAGTGCCCCTAAATAGTAGTTAACAAAGAATTCCAGTGTATGCTGGAATATTTGTATATGTTTTATATTATATATTATATATTAATTTAATAATCCTCTAACAACTCTACAAGGTAGGTATTATTATTACTCCCATGTTAAAATGAGAAAACTGACACCATGAAAACTCAAATTACTTGGCAAAGATCACAGAAGCCAGTGAGTGGTAGAGTTCATGTTCAAATTTACAGAGTTTTAGGAGAAGACTCTTGAGAGTCCCTTGGACTGCAAGGAGATCCAACCAGTCCATTCTGAAGGAGATCAGCCCTGGGATTTCTTTGGAAGGAATGATGCTAAAGCTGAAACTCCAGTCCTTTGGCCACCTCATGTGAAGAGTTGACTCATTGGAAAAGACTCTGATGCTGGGAGGGATTGGGGGCAGGAGGAGAAGGGGACGACAGAGGATGAGATGGCTGGATGGCATCACTGACTCGATGGACATGAGTCTGAGTGAACTCCGGGAGTTGGTGATGGACAGGGAGGCCTGGTGTGCTGCGGTTCATGGGGTCGCAAAGAGTCGGACATGACTGAGCGACTGAACTGAACTGAACTGAGTGTTAGTTTTGTTTAGTTTGTGTAATAAGTAATGCATGGTCTTTGTTTAGAATAAGTAAACAAAAGTCAACTAGCTAAAAAGCTACTCAGAAACAAATAAATACAACTGTTTAGAAGTATATAAAATGAAGCAGTGAGAACACCTCTCCATCCTGCGCTCAAAAAATAACAGTTTGAGACTTAAGTACATAGACTTACACATATGTATAGACAGTACTTTCACAAAAATGGGATACTTTTATACGATGCATATCATTTTTTCTTAATATCTAACATGCATGTTTCTGTGTCTTTAAAATACACCTTTCCATGTCCTATTATGGAAATACAACAATTACCATTCTTATGCACATATATGTTTTTACATGTGCTGAATTTCTCTGAAACAAATTCTGAGGAGTAAAGTTCTTAATTCAAGTCTGTGTGCTTAAGGAAACATTGACAGATAATGACAAATTATCCTCTAAGATGAGAATTAATTAATTAACTAAAATAATTAACTACCACCTTGAATATGGGCTTCCCTGATAGCTCAGTTGGTAAAGAATCCACCTGCAATGCAGGAGACCCCAGTTCGATTCCTGGGTTGGGAAGATCCCCTGGAGAAGGGAAAGGCTACCCACTCCAGTATTCTGGCCTGGAGAATTCCATGGACTATGTAGTCCATGGGGTTGCAAAGAGTTGGACACGACTGAGAGACTTTCACTTTTCACCTTAAATATAATGTTAAAATCTGGTCATCCTTTTAAAATCATTGTTTTGAAAAACTTTGGTGTGCACGCATCAGTGTTTTCTTTTTTTTAACCAGTACACAAGTTTGATTTTTTTAATTAACTTTTATTGGAGTATAGCTGATTTATAATATTGTGTTAGTTTCTGCTGTACAGCAAAGTGAGTCAGTTATATATATGTATGCATATGTCCACTTTTTTTTAGGTTCTGTTCCCACATAGGATATACAGAGTACTGAGTATTGAGTAGAGTCCTCTTTGTTATACAGCAGGTTCTTATTAGTTATCCATTTTATGTATAGTAGTGTGTATATGTCAATCAGAATCTCCCAATTTATCCCTCCCCCAGCTTTCCCCCTTGGTAATTATAAGTTTGTTTTCTACATCTATGATTTAATTTCTGTTTTATAAAAAGGTTCTTTTGTACCAATTTTTTTAGATCCCAGATACAAGCAATATCATATGATATTTGTCTTTCCCTGTCTTATTTACTCAGTAGTTTTGATGTGTGTGTGTGTGTGTGTGTGCGCACTTAGTGGCTCAGTGGTATCCAACTCTTTGTGACCCCATTGGCCTATAGCCCGTTAGGCTCCTCTGTCCGTGGAATTCTCCAGGCAAGAATACTGGAGTGACCCAGGGATCGAATCTGGGTCTTCTGAATTGCAGGTGGATTCTTTATCGTCTGAGCCATCAGGGAAGCACAATCTATGGTCACTGCCCAACACTAAACTGTACAATTAGTTCCACTCTTATCAGTTTGGTTTCCTTAGATTTTTTTTTCCTAGGTAGGCAAACCAATCATTCACAGACAAATAATATCTCTCTTTACCCACAAAATCTATTTTGTTCCCTCATCTAATTTCACAGTGGTTGGTGCACACCTTCTTCTGATTTGAGTAGGAATGTCTGTCCTTTAACATATGTGTTTGGTTCCCATTTCTTAAATAAGTTTCCCAGCACATTTTCATCTTATTTTTTGTCTTCTTGAGATTTCTTTGACCTCTTCTTTTCTATAGTACAGTATATTGTTTCTTCAACTAATAGGAAAATATGAGAATAGATTTACATGTGTGTGAAGTTTTCTTTTGTTTCCTGGAGTAATTCTGCTCTCATATTTTCATTATCTCCAGGTTATTTATTGTTCTTTCTTTCTACCCCTTCCCTGTCCCCCTCCCACCCTCCTCCTCCTTCTTCTTTCTCTCAACCCCCCATTTTCTTTTGTATTATCAAAGCATAGATCCCAATGTTATTCCTTTATGCACGTTCCTCTTCTTTGTATGTGGAGAGTTTTTCCTCAGGCACCTGGTTAACAAAGTAGGAGCAGTTTAGGGGAGCTGGATTTTAGCCAGTAGCTTTAGTTTGTATTCTTGTTTTTAAATATTAATATTTTCTTATCAAATCATATGTCTTTTTCCTAGGGGCAACATCATTTGTCAGTTTCTAGCATTCTTCACTTTGGGGTGAGCAGGAGGCGAGAGTGTCTTCCTGTGTCACAAATCCTTCCATGACTCCCTGTTGCTTTATCTCTGTTCAGCTGACCGGATTGGCACATACAGAGTTCCTCACTGCTTCTTTTCTGTCACTTACCTCCTCACACTTTTAGGCATGTTTTGTTTTGTTCTTCCTGGGAAGGTTTAGAGTGAATCTGGATGGCAAGCTTATGTGTTTCCTCCTCATCCCTACCCTCCCATCCTACTCTGAAGTGGCACCCCTGTAACTAGGTCTTTTTCTTTTCCTATGGCCTACCTATTGATGAAAGTTATCACTCATTTGTAGGATCTTTCAGGCTACTTTCACTGACTTCTGAGGAAAATACAAATCTATCTCAGTTAGTTTTAGTATGAGATGTTTCCTTGATTCCACATTTCTACATCTATCTGGGTGTCATATGAAGCTTACCCTTTAGATATGAGATGAAAGTTGGGTATTATATTAATAGTATCTATTGAGCTATCCAGCTTCTGAGAGGAGAGGGAAGTAACCTCTCCCCTATGCATATTCACAGCGAGTGATACTCTGCCCTTTCTCTCTGAAAGTGTTGAATCCTTTGCTATAAGGATCACTTCCGCTCAACTGGATACTTTTAAAACCCTTCCTAGGGGAACTCCTGAAATCTGAGGGTCAGCATGCCATTTTGGTAAGAAGTTGGGTGAGAATGGCGGCTATCAGGTCTTTGACTGATGAACTGTTTATTTCTCTGCATCATTGGGGTCTAAGGTTTAAACACATGAGGGGTTTGCCTGGTGGTCCAGCGGCTAAGGCTCTGCACTCCCAATGCAGGGACTCAGGACACAGCTGAGAGTTCAAATGCCTCAACTAAGACGCAGCACAAATAAGTTAAATATTAAAAAAATAAAAGTTAAAACACCCGAGAGACCCCCAGATGATCCTTTTAAGCCTTACTTTCTCTCAGGTGTGAGACCCAGAAGAAAATACTACTGTGTGGTGATAGTAGTATTGGGCTGTCTTGGTGACTCTGTGGTAAAGAATCTGCCTGCAATGCAGGAGACATGGCTAGAGACATGGGTTCAATCCCTGGATCAGGAAGATCCCGTGGAGAAGGAAATGGCAACCCACTCCAGTATTCTTGCCTGGAAAATCCCATGGACAGAGGAGCCTGGTGGGCTGCAGTCCATGAGGTCGCAAAGAGTCGGACACAACTTCGCGGCTGAGCACACACAGTGGCAGCACATTCCCCAGTCCTAACAGTGCTTCTGATCCATACCAAGTAGTGAAAGCCTGGTATCTTTCCCACAACCACCAGCCCACTGTAGTCTTTCATGATGTTTCTTATTTCCAGACTAAGGGTAATATACTACATGTTCTAGAATGAAGCTAAAACTGGTTATTTGCAAAACGATAAGCATTAAACTGGCATCAGCCTTCTTAGCCATGCTACTAAATGCTTGAAGGTATGAACAAATGCCTACCAAGTTCTAGGAGTAAAGGACTGTGAACTTTCACAGTCAAGGGCAAGAGTAAAATTAAATTGTAAAAAACATTTTCTGATACACAAGGATTTAAAAGTATACCTACCTTGTGAACCCTTTATGAACAGGATTTAATACAATTTATCTCCAAGTGTTTTTAGAAAACTGGTAGAAAATGAGCTCATGTAAAATTAGGCAGAGGTTAAGAAAGAAGAAATAATAAGTCTGACATAAGATTAAGACAAGAGTTCTAAAATGACAGCATGTAATTGGCTTTGGGGACAGAAGTGTTCAGGACTGTGGGATGCTTCACTGAGGTCTCCAGGAAAAGGAGAGGGAAGAGATGAGGAGAGGGAAAGAGAGACAAGGGGAGATGAGGGGATTTAGACACAAAATTAAGTATTTGTACTTAAATTGGACCAATATTTTTTTTTTTCTTTTACCGTTGAAGAATGTTCCTCTGGCCTCTAGGAGTTAGAGTGTGTCCCGCCGATGGTTAGAATTCTTTTAGAGAAAGACTGCAGAGAGAGGGAATAGAGCGATACTTGGCTTATGGCATACGAAGTAAGACTATGCAACAAGAAGGTAATCGTGCAAAGCCAACTTCTCTCTTGAGGGAAAGTTATCCGTGCCTGACCATTCACCTTCATGCGACCAAGCACCAGGGTTAGTCACCTGGAGCATAGAGGTTTCTATGAGACAGGAATCAAGGAGAAGAGAGAGAAGGATGAGATGGAGAGAGAATGAGATGTAGACAGAAAGGAAAAGAACTGAGTGGTCAAGATGTGTTCTTGTTGTTTAGTTGCTAAATCATGTCTGACTCTTTTGCTGTCTCATGGACTGTAGCCTGCCAGGATCCTCTGTCCCTGGGGTTTCCCAGGCAAGAATACTGAAGTGGGTTGCCATTTCGTCTCCAGGGAATCTTCCCAACCCAGGGATTGAACCCACATCTCCCACGTTGGAGGTGGTCTCCCGCAGTGCAGGCAGATTCTTTACCACTGAGCTACCAGATGACTGTGTCATTATTTCCTTCTCAAAGGGAAGAAAGAGTGTGTGAGAGATGTGGCAATAACATCAAGAGCAGAGCCATCCTTCATCCTTGTTTAGAATCCTGGACAAAATGATACCCTGCACTGTCCCCACACCAATCCAGGGCAGGCCACTCTGATTTAGTGGAACTGCCTGCTCAGGCAGAGAGAAAACTGGGTGTGTCTATCCAAGAAACTGAAGACTCCTGAAAGGCAACTGTTAAATTTTTGGATCAAACTTAGAATTAAATGAAAGTGGACATGTTATACATTTCCTCCCATTCACCTAGAAAGATGGCCTGATTGATTATATTTAAAATAATGAAATTATTATTGCCCCCCATAAGTTACAATATTAAAGTCTTACAACCTCCTTCTTGGTGCACACACTTTTTTTATTTTCCAAGATAGGCTCCCATGTGTGGTTAAAAAAAATACTAGTTCCCTTCCCCTTTTCCCATCTCTGTTAATTTTATTTTTTCTTTGCCCTCCCCCTACACATACAGCATGATAAAATAGAGTCAGTGCAAATGTACCATTTTTCAAATGAAAAGGAAATCTAAAGTCTCCAAAGAGATTTGGTAAGCATTTAGGAAAAGCGTATGAAATCTCAACACTGACAAATATTCCATACCCAGTCCTCTTTTTAGTCAGGGGACAATGTTTCTACCCACGTGGTCTTGCTGCAGAACAAAGGACAATGTTCTTCCTAAACCCTGGTAAAACAGAGTTCAAGTGTATCACAGTAAGCAATGATCTCATTATGTATATTGTACATGTGAAGGAAGCACCAGATATTTCCATCTGTCCGTCTTTATCTGCAGCAAATTGATTTCACAACTTTTCCGGATGTTAAATGCCAAGCCCCGTATAAAAATGTTTGCCAATCACTGCTAAGCCTGAAAATGTATCTTTCCAAACAGTGTGGGGGAATGTGGAGTCTGAAAGTCCCAGAGAGGAGAAAGAAACCCGTGGCAAGTGAAAAAAGGACTTTCACACACCTCCGTTAATCAGAGTTGGGGAACTCCTGTCTGCCACACACCCTGCTCTGCGCTCAGGGGACACTTGAGACTAAATGCACTAGGTACATGGTCCCTGTCCTCGGGAGCTTCAAATCCATGTGGGAGCTTAGGGGGACCAGTGTCCTGTAAGGTACAGGTGTGTAAGAGGACACTCAGCAACATGCATTAAGAAACAAAATCAAGTTCCTCTGAGCCGTATTGGTTAGGGAGAGAGGCGTTCTGATTCATCAAATCATCTCGTTATTCTATACGAATAAACAATTTTCAGAGTCAGAATTTGAAACTTACACTTAACAGTGAACTCAGAAGCAAAAGGCGTTACTGAGTTTCCAGGCATCATTTCAGAAGTCCTGTCATTGTGAACACCCGGTTTGCACTTGACACTGTGTGGCCTCTTTCCTTTCTCAGTCCCGAGTTCCTGGTTCTCCCAGGACCTCTCTGTTCTTGGCTCCTTCGAAGGACTCTTCCCCTTCCCGTGCCTCACGTGGGCCCTCCAAGGCTTGGCTTCTCCCCACACCCTTCTCTCCACACTCCCTCCGTGAATGCTCGCATGCATGCCTGGGGGCTCCAGCTCTGCTCAGTCTTGGCTGGCTGCCAAATTCACATCTTTGCCTGACCTATCACCTTCCTTCAGTTTCCTGTCTCCAGGCCCATCCTGGCTGTTTCCCCGCACAGCAGTCTATACATAGTTATCCCTCTTGTCACTTGCAACTCGGGCTCTTCCAAAAGTGAGCTCACTCGCTTTACATCCCACGCTGGCTGCCTTTCCAGCCGTCTGCTGTCCTCACACCAACATGTTCTGTTTTTCAATAGAACCCATTCTGGCCATCGCTTGGGTCCCCACTCACGAGGGACTAGGGAGAAATTCATAAATCCGCTTCCATTTACAGCTACGTTCTTATCCCATTAGTTTGACAATTGCCTTTCAGTTCCTTTGTTTCTTCAACAGTAAAAATAGAGGCAGTGACAGATGACAGCAAATAATACATACAAAACCGTTCTGAAAAGTAGAAAGTGTCACACAAGAATAAAATATCAGCTGCTGCTGCTAAAAGTCGCTTCAGTCGTGTCCGACTCTGTGCGACCCGAGAGACAGCAGCCCACCAGGCTCCCCCGTCCCTGAGATATCAGCTATTGGCTCATAAATCTTAAAATATTTTTCACGTGGGAGGCTATTGTCATATATTAGTATGATCAAGAGGATCTGCAGCCTTAAAATATAGAGTCTGTCATGCCAAACTCCAAATCAATCTTGAACAGCCCAGTGCCCAGAAAAGGGTGGATAGTATTGTATTTTTGGAGGAGTGAAATGTAGGTTTAAGAAAAAAAAAAAAAAAAAACAGAATCACCTCTTAGAAGCCCTCAAGAATACAGAGGCACAAAATTTGCTGTGTATCACATTTATGTATGACTATGAAAGTGTAATATCCATGTGCCCAAATTGCCTCATTTCTGCCGCTCCAGTTATCATTCTGTTGTGGTTTTATGAACTGTGGACAATAGTTGCTCTAGGACTAAATCCCCAGGCACATGCTGCACAACCAGGAGTTGAAATTTGAAATTCGGGGAAGTCTGTGTTCATTGGGGGCTGGCCAGGAGATGGGTACCATCTCCCTAGCTACCCCGGCTGCCCAAACATGCTGCACGAACACCATGTGAGAGCAACTAGGTCCTCCATACCTTCACATATGCCTGTTCTGATTAGCTCATCAGCTCTTCTGCCTGTGACTCCTGCCATCACCACACCCACCACATACTTTAGAAAACACAGGATATTCGAGTACTTATCACAAACCAGATGTCTTGGGTCAGGGGTGGAAACTAGATTGGGCTCTCAACTGAATTTCATCCGGCCTGTGGGGCGAAGTAGCAAGAACTTGCAAAATCGGTTAACATTTGTACTCTCTGGCAGAGATGTGAGAGGCCACAGAAAGGGTGTCTGTTTCTCTCTGGGTCAGTATTTTCCTGCATGGTTTTTCATCCGCTCCTGTTTCTAAGAGTTTGTCTTGTGCTGATTCAGAGCTCAGCCTGCAGTTCTCTGGGTGTCCTTGTCTCTGTAGTCTTCATTACCTTGAGTGGGAACAGGGGTACTGCAGAACTCTCACCTGGGAATAGTCTAGAAACAGAGTCGGTTCTGACTGCATGGGTATTGCTCATTTCCTGTTTTTACTGAAAAAGCATGACGTGCTCTGATTTATTTTTTAAACTCCATGTGTCCAGGGCCTCTGTTTCTGACTCCTGCTACTTCTAGGCTTCCTGGGCTGAGCACCTGTACCCTCCCCCACTCATACCTTCAACCTGTACCTTAAGTCACAGCAATCTGATTTCTGTCCCTAGCACTCTGCTGAAACCGCTGCATCCTTTCCGATCTCTAAACTGCCAGAGCCTGGAGCTAGCTGCATTTTCCTCATGTTCTTAGGATCACATTCTCCTCTGATAACTTCCTAGTTGCCTTCCTTCTGCCTTTTCAACTCAATTTCTCAGATTTTTGTTCTTAGATAATTTTTCTTCTCCCTTTACACTTTATGTTTTAGCCAATGTATCTATTTACTGAAATTTAACTAAAATCAGCTAATTTGGTGCCAGACTCCTAAGTTCCATTGCTAACCCTGATCTCGGCTTTAGACCAACTGTCAGAGAGCATCTGTGGATTTTTTGTCATTTGAGATGCTCACTAGCTACAAGGAAATGCCCCCCTGTGTTGTGTAGGCTCTTCTTAGCATGTGACCTTTAAAACTTTGATCACCTGACTCAGGCATAGGCCTCAGATATCCTAATTAGGTGTCAGTATACAATGCTTTGGCTGTATTTTTTTATCCTTAAAGGAGCTTTAGAATGACATTTTTCAAGAACTGAACTATGTCACTTGAATCCTGTAGATCCTCATCCATAAGTGAGAACAGAGGACAGGATTAAGCCCTGAGGACAGACTCTTTTCAGTTCTTAAAAATAGGCAAGCAAACACACACAAGCCCAATTTTTATTTTGCAGACAGAAGTCACTAGCCTTGTGGCAATTGCTGAGGGTACTGCTGTTTAGTTTCAATCCTTTAGAAATGAGTGGTGAAGAAGTGAAAGTGAGAACTGTGTGACTGTGAAACTGTGAAAATTGTTTTCATGTGTGGATTATGGGCACAGTCTCATTAATAAGAGTCCAAACGGCTACCCTTCTTTTTAGCATGTACCTTATATTAGCTGTAAAGGAGATGTTATTCTACTGAGGCTGTTTTAAGTGTATCCAAGAGATGGCAGGACAGCTGTGAATAACATTAACAGGGACCATTTTAGAGTGTTTATTACATGCCAGGCACTGTGATATGATTTTTTCATGCTTATTTTCTCTTCAAAAAACTATAAATTGAATTATATTAAAAGTCCTACTGTATATATGAGAAAGATTAAAACTTGGGGACTTCAAGTAATCTGCTCAGTCACCCAAAACACTGTAATTCCTGTTCATAAGACCAACCTAAATATTTAGGAAACATATTACACATTTTCTGTTTGTTAATATTTGTGTCTAGCTTTCTTTTCCACCAAATCATATGCTTGTGTATATATCCGTAGAAGGGAAAAGAAAGAAAGAAAAGGATCTATTAACTTTCATGTATTTCTAACAAACTAATCAATAGAAAATGTTCTGTATATGCATGATAAGGATAATTTAAAATGATTACATTCAAATGTCCAATTTAGTTTTAATAGTATAATTATATATATGAAAATAGATTTTATACTCAAATATATAATTATGCTCAAAAATAAAATCTTAATTAAATTATATCATATAATTTTGATTCGGTCCTGAAAAGCTGGGCTATTAGGTACTCAAGAGTCAATAATCACTGAACTATGTATTAAATAATTCTGGGAAGGCAAGGGTGGGATGAATTGAGAGAGAAGCACTGGCATATATAAGCTAGTATGTGTGAAATAGCTAGCTAGTGGGAAGCCTCTGTGCAGCACAGGGAGCCCAGCCTCGTGCTCTGTGATGACCTGGAGGGATGGGATGGGGTGGAGGGTGGGAGTGAGGTGCAGAGGGAGGGGACATGTGTATACCTGATTCATGGCATTGTACTGCACAAATCAACACATTGTAAAGCAATTAGCCTCCAATGGAAAAAAAAAATAACTCTGTGACCATGTAAGGATACCTACATATGATTAAGTTTATGGACATGTTTACAAAGAAAGACTAACTTTTAAACTTATTTTTTATTGTGAAATATATACATATAAAACAGGCTATATAATACTTATGTATGAGGGAAAGAATAACTCATTCACTTGGTAAATAAATAGAAGCTTATTATAGAGACTTCCAGATTCAGCACTGAAATGTAAGGAGTTTGGAAGTTGTCACTCTCAACCTTACAACAAGGAAAAGCTATTCAACTGAGAATTAATGACTTTTCTTGGCCCAGTCAGAGAAGTTAGGTTGCAGGGCAGTCACTCTGAAATCTAGAGTGCAGGTGAGTCCAAACAGCTGTCGTCAAGATCTGCTCACCTAGACCAGAAATCCCAAGAGCTATCAACTAATAAGAATGCTAAAACGGTAATTTTGATGAATTGCTGGAAATTGAGTGTAGAGAAGGAGGAGAGTGTGAAACTCCTGGACCCCTACACCTTCGTGGACATTGCCTACAGGCACCAGTTCTCATAGTGAAGAGCTGAGAAAGGTTTCCTACAGCTGTGGCAGGAGAGGAGGGGTGATAATTGTGAAATACTCCCAGAGCCTTTCCACAACAAAGGCCTCCTCTCCAGGGAAAAATACTCTGAGACAGCTTGATAAAAGCTGGAGGAAGAGCTAGCCTTCCATCTCATCTAAGGGGAAAAAGAATGAGCAGGTCCACAGGGATCAGAGCTTTAAGGAAATAGCTTAGGGACGCTGCACCAAGGAAGGGGGAATGAGGCAAGAGAAAATAAAAAGCTGTACCAGTACAGAAGGTAACAGCCCAAGACACAGGCCCACTAAAACACTGAGATTAAATCATAAAACTTTACGGTGCTCTCCCTCACCCATACCACCACACCAACAGGACTGTAGATAATAAGAGTGAATTATAGCAGAAAGAGCCACAAGACACAAACTGTTTCTGACAAGTACTTAGAAAAGTCCAACAGAAAGAGAGAAGACAAAACAAGGGAGCTACAGGAATTTGATGCCTCTAATGCCAGTAGCTAGAGTAGTCATTAAATACAGCCCTAGCCATTTTAACATAAATCTTCACACTAAAGGTCTGTTTACCTTATTTCCTGTTACCCAATGCATCATGTCTGTCTTTCACAAAAACTATGGCATGCTAAAATAAGGCAAGAAAAACACAATCTGAAGAGAAAAATCAACATCAGAACAAGACTCAGATATGTCAAAGATTTTGGAAAGGTCGGTGTGAGAATTTAAAATAACTGATTAACATGTAAGGGCTCTAATGGAAAAGTGCAGACAACAGGCAAGAACAGATGGGTAATGTAAGCAAAGAGATGGAAACTCTAAGAAAGAATCAAAAGTAAATACTGGAAGTCAAAAACACTGTACAAGAAATGAAAATTGCCATTGATGGACTCATCAGTATACTGGATATGTCTGCTAAAACAATCAGTGAACTTGAATATATGTCAGTAGAAATTTGGCATACTGACAAGAAGAAAAAGAATGAAAACAATGGAAGGGAACATCCAAAGACTGTTAGGCAGTTACAAAATGTGTAACATAAGCATATTTTTAATACCAGAAGAAGAAAGAGAGAAAGGAGCAAAAAAGAAACATTTAACAATGACTGAGAATTTCTGTAAATTAATGACAGACACCAACTTACAGAGCTAGGAAGCTCAGAGAACACCAAGATAAATACCAAAAACCATCATGTAGAGATACCATGTTCAAACTGAAGGAAACCAAATAGAAAGGGAAAATCTTTCTTTTTGATAAGATGAAAAATACACCCTATTTAAAAAGGAACAAAAATAAGAATTACATTATACTTCTCATTGGAAGCTATGCAATACTTAAAAGGTTGAAAAAAAGCCAACAAATAAAAAGCAACATAGAATTTTTGATTCAGTAAGATTATCCTTAAAAACAAAGAAGTTTCCTCAGACAAACAAAATCTGAAGCAATTCATCACCTACACACTTGCTCAGCAAGCCATGTAAAAAGTTCTTCAGAAACTGGTTAAACAACGTAGGTCAGGAATTTGGATCTACATAAAGAGATGGACAATGTCAGAGAAGGAATAAATGAAGAGAAGGCAGGGAAATAGACGAAAAGAAGAAACAACTAATAAGGATAACAAAATGCTAACAAATAACAGTAGATATTAATCTAGCTATATTGATAGTCACATTAAATGTGAATGGTCTATGTATACAATGAACAGCTAGAGCTTCTTATAATGGACATCAAAACAAGTCCTAAGTATAAGTCGCTTACAAAAAACTCATTTGTGTATAAAGATTCAGATAGTTAAAAAGGATGGGGAAAGATGATGATATCAAGTTAGCACTGGGTAAAAGAATACTGGAATGACTATATTAATTTCACAGAAGAAGTCTCTAGAACAAGGAAGATTATCAGAAATTACATAACTATGAAAGTGTTCCTTCTCCACGAAGACATAATAAAGATATTTTGTACTAACAAAAGTGATAATACTGAAATTTGTGAAAGGCAACAAAAGTAGTGCTTAGAGGAAAATTAATAGCTTCAAGTGCATATACTAGAAAAAGAAGAAAGATCTAAAATCGGTAACCTAAGCTTCCACCTTAGGTAATTAGAGAATGAAGAGTAATTAAAGCTTAAAGCCAGGATAAGAAAATAAATAATAAATCTTAGAACAGAAATCAGTGATAAAGCCACAAAACAATCAAGGAAACTGGTTAACCTGAATCTGGTTCTTAGACAAGAACAATAAAATTGATGCCTCTAGCTGGGTAAACTAAGAGTAACCAAAGCTGAATAAACCAAGAAAAAAAGAAGACACAAATTACCAACACCAGGAATGAAAGAGGGTTAATCACTACTAATTCCATGGACATTAGAAGAATAATAAAGGAATACTCTGAATAAGTCTGTGCCCACAAACTTGATAATGTAAATCAGATCAGATCAGATCAGTCGCTCAGTCGTGTCTGACTCTTTGCAACCCCATGAATTGCAGCACACCAGGCCTCCCTGTCCATCACCAACTCCCAGAGTTCACCCAGACTCACGTCCATCGAGTCAGTGATGCCATCCAGCCATCTCATCCTCTGTCGTCCCCTTCTCCTCCTGCCCCCAGTCTCTCCCAGCATCAGAGTCTTTTCCAATGAGTCAACTCTTCACATGAGGTGGCCAAAGGACTGGAGTTTCAGCTTTAGCATCATTCCTTCCAAAGAAATCCCAGGGCTGATCTCCTTCAGAATGGACTGGTTGGATCTCCTTGCAGTCCAAGGGACCCTCAAGAGTCTTCTCCAACACCACAGTTCAAAAGCATCAATTCTTCGGCACTCAGCCTTCTTCACAGTCCAACTCTCACATCCATACATGACCACAGGAAAAACCATAGCCTTGACTAGACAAACCTTTGTTGGCAAAGTAATGTCTCTGCTTTTGAATATGCTATCTAGGTTGGTCATAACTTTCCTTCCAAGGAGTAAGCGTCTTTTTAAAATGGACCAATTTCTTGAAAGACATGAACAAAATTCACTCAAAGAGAAATATATAGCCTGAGTAACCAAATATCTATTTAAGACATTGAATGTTCTTTAAAAAACTTGCCAAGAATAAAGCGTTAGGTTCACATGGTTTCAACTGTAAATTCTACCATACTTTTAAAGGAGGAATTATACCAGTTTTCCACCGTCTGTTTCAGAAAACAGAATCAGAGGGAAAACTTCTTTTAATGACTTTTAATGATTCCAGCATTATCCTCACACCAAACACAATAAAGACATTAACCAATATTTCTCATTAACCCAGACACAAAAATCCTCAAAAAATATTAGCAAACCAAATACAACAATGTATAAAAAGGATTATATATAATGACAAAATACGTTTAATTCTAGGTATGTAAGTCTGGTTTGGAGAAGGAAATGGCAACCCAGTCCAGTATTCTTGCCTAAAGAATCCTGTGGATGGAGGAGCCTGGTGGGCTGCCATTTATGGGGTAGCACAGAGTCCAACACGACTGAAGCGACTTAGCAGCAGCAGCAGCAAGTCTGGTTTAACATTTATAAATCAATCAGTGTAATCCACCACACCATAGGCTGAAAAAGAAAAACTATATCATCACATAAATTATTTAAACTGTATGAAACAATATCGACCCCATGGACTGTAACTTGCCAGGGTCCTCTGTCCATGGGATTCTCCAGGCCAGAATACTGGAGTGGGTAGCCGTTCCCTTCTCCAAGGGATCTTCCCAACCCAGGAATCAAACCCAGATCTCCTGTATTGCAGGTGGATTCTTTACCATATGAGCCACCAGGGAAACCAGGGAGGGAAAGGTGCTGACCTAAATAACTCTAGAAATGAATGGAGTCTATAAGAGTAAAGTTGAAAGAACTATATATAAGCACCATGTTCTCACTGATAAAGCTGCTTCTCATGGGAGTGTGGGTTATCATTTCTGAAATCACTGGATGCATACAGTAGAAATGAACAGTTTAGTAAATGAATGGTAGATGGTTGGAGCCAGGCTTCTCACTGAATGGGAGAGAAGGCTAGGAATTTCCATGTAGCGATGCATTAGGGTAGGACACAGTATAAACTAAAATTTAGCTTCATGTTGATACGAATGCATATAGGAATTTTTTAGATATGTGCTTATAAAGCTCTTAGAACACACACATGACTTTTTTTTCAGTCAGCTAAGAGGGTCTAGACACAAAGATATTCCAGTCGCAATGAGAACACCGAGTGCCCAGATGTCCAATGAAAAAGAACTACAGATTTTTGGAGAAATGGCTAATCCCAGGACTGGGAAAGGAAATTTATGATTTAAGCCTGGAGCATCTTGTAGGACCAGAAAATAGGAACAGCTCATAAAATATATACATATAAAAAAAGAAAATATGCTAATGGGAGTATGTCCAAAGGTCACAGGAGCCAACTGAAAGAGCTCCCAGTGGCCAGAGCTGGAACAATTTGACCCACAAAATAAAGTAGCAGTAGATTATATCCCAAAGTATAAATATATATAATAGCCCAAAGTATGAGTCCATACTAATATAAATAAATAATTGAATAAATAAATAAATCAGGGAAGAGTGATAAATCTGTACAGTAGAATTCCAAATAACTTACTTAGATAATCTGCCTTCAAGGAGGCCATAACTCTGTACTCCTTGAGGAGGAAGTGCATACAGTGGCTTCCTATCAGAGGAAAGAGGGGGACATAACTTTACAAGGAAGTAACCTAACAAACACTATCTCAGCCAGGTGATGAAGGCTAACATCAGTGGTGACAAGTCATACTGAGACTAAACACCCTTAATATGATGATGTGACTAGTACTTTTACCTCTATGGTCTTCCTTCCTCAACCACATAACCTCAGTCTAATCATGAGAAAAACGTCAGACAAATCCCAGTTGAGGGCTATTGTATAAGATGCCTGACTAGTGTCTCTGAAAACTGTCAAAGTCATCCAAAACAAGGAATTTCTGAGACACTGTCTCAGCCAAAAGGAGCCTGAGGAGACATGACAACTAAATGTTATGTATCCTTAATGAGGTCCTGGAGCATAAACAGGAGATTATGTAAGAACTAAGAATTTCTTAGTGAAGTATAGAATTTAGTTAATTACATTACTTTGCCAACAAAGGTCCATCTAGTCAAGGCTGTGGTTTTTCCAGTAGTCATGTATGGATGTGAGAGTTGGACTATAAAGAAAGCTGAACACAGAAGAATTGATGCTTTTGAACTGTGGTGTTGGAGAAGACTCTTGAGAGTCCCTTGGACTGCAAGGAGATCCAACCAGTCCATCCTAAGGGAGATCAGTCCTGGGTGTTCATTGGAGGGACTGATGTTGAAATTGAAACTCCCAATACTTTGGCCACATGATGCAGAGATCTGACTCATTGGAAAAGAGCCTGATGCTGGGAAAGATTGAGGGCAGGAGGAGAAGGGGACAACAGAGGATAAGATGGTTGGATGGCATCACCGACACAATGGACATGTGTTTGGGTAATCTCCGGGAGCTGGTAATGGACAGGGAGGCCTGGCATACTGTGGTTCATGGGGTCACAAAGAGTCGGACATGACTGAGTGACTGAACTGAACTGAATGAATCTATATTTGCTTACTAATACATTAATAATAAGGGAAACTGGGTGTGGGATATATGAGAACTCTCTGTTCTACTCAGTTTTTCTGGAAATTTAAATTATTTTGAAGTAAAAAGTTTATTTAAAAACATATATGTTATATATATATATAACATATATATTTATAACATATATATATTTGAATAAATATATATAGGATCTAGAAAGTTGGTACTGATGAACCTATGTACAGGGCAGCAAAGGAAACACAGACATAAAGAACAGACTTATGGTCACAGTGGAGGAGGGAAAGGGTGGGATGACTTCGGAGAGCAGTACTGAAACATATACAATATGTAAAATGAATAGCCAGTGGGGATTTGCTGTATGATGCAGGGAATCCAGTAGTCATGCATGGATGTGCGAGTTGCACCATAAAGAAGGCTGAGTGCTGAAAATTGATGCTTTCCAACCGTGGTGTTGGAGAAGACTCTTGAGAGTTCCTTAGACTGCAAGGAAATCAAACCAGTCAATCCTAAAGAAAATAAGTCCTGGATTTTCATTGGTAGGACTGATGTGTAAGCTGAAACTGCAACTTTGGCCATCTGATGTAAAGAGCCAACTCATTGGAAAAGACCCTGATGCCGGAAAAGATTGAAGGCAAAATGTGAAGAGGGTGGCAGAGGATAAGATGGTTAGATAGCATCACTGACTCAATGGACATAAATGTGAGCAAACTCCAGGAGATAGTGAAGGACAGGGAAGCCTGGCATGCTGCAGTTCATGGGGCTGCAGAGAGTCAGATACAACTTAGTGACTGAACGTGGAACAGCAGGGAATCCAAAACTGATGCTCTGTGACAACCTAGTGGGGTGGGATGCAAAGGAAGGTAGGAGAATGGTTTGAGAAGGAGGGCTTGAGAAGTATGTCTTTGGCTGATGCATGTCGATGGATGGCAGAAACCATTACAATATTGTAAAGCAGTTATTCTCCAATTAAAAATAATTTAAAAAAAAATTATATGTGAGACACTGTTCCAGGTATGGGCAAATATTGGATGACAATACGCCTGGGCTCTCCCCTTGGGGGAATAGACCACTTTGGGTGGTAAGATCTAACGTGACAGGGACATTTAGTTCAGTTAGGATTGTTTTCTTTAAACAAAAGTTTAAATACTTCAATAGGATTTGGCTAGCGAGATCTTGTTGAGACTTGAAATATAAGAAGGAAATGGTCCTGCAAAGAGCAGAGGTGAAGACAGAAGTTTCCAGGTGCAGGAGACAGCATGAACAAAGCTCATAATATAGGTGCCTTGAGGTATTGAAAAAATGATCACTGTCTTAGGTTGAGTTATTGCAGAAGCCAGTCATGAGCCAGGATTTCAGTGTAAGAACAAGGATCTGAATGCAGGTAGTTAGTTATGGGGAGAGAAGGTAGTCCCAAGAAGCATTGGTAGGATAGGAAGAAAATGAATGGGAGAAGACACAGTTATCAAGCAGGTGTTATGGGCAACTAGGGCTCATTCTCGGAGAAGGCAATGGCACCCCACTCCAGTACTTTTGCCTAGAAAATCCCATGGACGGAGGACCCTGGTAGACTGCAGTCCATGGGGTCGCTAGAGTCGGACACGACTGAGTGACTTCACTTTCACTTTTCACTTTCATGCATTGGAGAAGGAAATGGCAACCCACTCCAGTGTTCTTGCCTGGAGAATCCCAGGGATGGGGGAGCCTGGTGGGCTGCCGTCTGTGGGGTTGCACAGAGTCGGACATGACTGAAAGCGACTTAGCAGCAGCAGCAGCAGCAGCAGCAGCAGGGCTCATTCTCATTGGGGAACTCGAGGAGACAGTGGAGAACGTGCCTCACTTATCCTGCCTATGGAAAGAAACTGGGATCTTTATCCACCAGCTCCCATAAGAAACTGGTTGTAAGCCGCTCCTCCGGGGTAACTACCTGTAACTTGAATACCTGTATGACAAGTGAAAGTCATAAAGGTCAGTAGGCATGGAAACAGTGAGTGCCAAGTGTGTATGGGAGAAACACGCACGAGGTCTTTACATATAGCACTGGACCTAAAGAACAGGTAGCCAGGAGAAAAATAGCACTGGATAAGCTTGGAGGAGTAAGCAAGAGGCCATTTCTGTAGCACCTGATGGCAGGCAATTGCTACCTTCCACACTTGGCAATAACAAAACACCATTTGTGTGAGATCACTCCGGCTGTTGTACTGGGAATGGAGACTGAGGATGTGGCGTAAATTGAAATAGGCAGAACTGTTATGGTCCTGCTATAGTGGTCCAGGCAGTAGAAGTCTAGCTTCAGCATAGGTGAGAGTAGTGGAAATGGAGAGGGGTGGACAGGTATAAATTACATTTTGCAGATGGAGCTTTTCAGGGGATAACAGAAAAGGAGGATTTAAAGATGCAAAGCTTGAGATGTGTCCACCAATCGAACAGGAGCTATCTAGTAGTCAGTCGGATGGGAACCTTGAGACAGGAGTTGAGATATGGTTTGAAAATATAGATTTGAAAGTCATCAGTATGCATACAGCATTCCAATGCCAAAGAAATAGGTGAGGTCAGATGAGAAGAAAAAACAGAAGAGGACTCAGGGAGAGAAGGAGCCAGTAAAGGGGGGGTTTCACTTTTCACTTTCATGCATTGGAGAAGGAAATGGCAACCCATTCCAGTGCTCTTGCCTGGAGAATCCGAGGGACGGGGGAGCCTGGTGGGCTGCCGTCCATTGGGCCGCATAGAGTCGGACACAACTGAAGCGACTTAGCAGCAGCAGCAGTAAGGAGAAGTGAGTAACAAGAATTTTCAGGGCATGGTGTCCCAGGAGGGCTTCAGAAGATGGCAGTCAGCTGTGCCAAACACCTCTGTGAAGTCAAGTGAGTTAAGGACAGAAATGTGCAAAATGAATATACAGCTTAATGTTGTTAAGCATTAAGTTTGATGACGGGAGTTTTGGTTATGAGGAGAATGTAGTGACTGCAGTGGTTTGAAGAGTGAATGAAAGCTGGGAAATAGAAAGTTTATAGAAACAACCTGATTACAAAACTGTGGCTTTCATGGAAGCCAAGAGTAGGGGCACTAAGTGGAGGGAGCTGCTGGACTAAAGGACAATTTGTTGTTGTTTATTTTTGTTTTGCTAAGTGGTAAAGAAAAGTGCATTTTTTGTTTTCGTCAAATGATCTGAGAGGGATTTTTGGATGACTTAGGAGAGTGGATGGTGAAGAGCACAAAGTAACCATGGGTAGAAAAAGCCTTCACATATTTTAAAACGGTGAGCAGAGAAGATTTAGGCAGATGGTGGAAGGAAAGGGGAGCACCTATATAATGGCTGCCACCTCAGTACATCAGGAAGAAAAGTAGAGAACTAATAACCAAGAAGGATAAAAGATATATATACAGAAGTTTGAGAAAAGGTCAAAACTGCTCCATTATGCTGAGAACCCATGGGAGGTCCATCATGTCAAAAGAGAGTCTGTATGAACATATGGAATTTCTCCAGCAATATTCCTTCACTCAGGGCCCAAGCACAGAGGAGGCTCATAGCCGGGATCTTCAGAGTTGGGGTTTTGCAGGCAAGTATGGCAGCAGTAACAAGAAGGAATTGAGGAAATGTAAAATGGCATTATTTTGAATAGATTATGGAATTTAAGATGGGTAAGTTCAGAAAAAGTCCCCAGTAGGGGATGATGGGTAGTAGAAAAAGTCCTGGGGTCAGTGGATTGGCATCTCAATGAAATCCAAAAAACCTAATTGCAGGATTCTTGAGCAAGTGGATTTAAATAATAGAGGTGGTAGCTAGTAGGAAGCTTATTACATACTTTCTATCATTTGAGTGATTTAAAATGCATGACTTAAAAGTAGAATATTGTGTCTGTGGTTACTTAAGTCATACTGAACTATATTCCTCTCAGTAGGCATAAAATACTTTATACTTACATAAATTAAAATTTTGCCTGTGGCTTAGCAATTTAAATCTCCAAATATATACTTTATGATGGAATGTCTACACTTTTTCCTTTCTCTGGGGTGGTAGCCCTATTGATTCCCCTGTTCAAATGTGTAGAATAGCTTTCTTACGAACCTACACAAGTAAACTTGGCTAAAGCAGGTTACCAAGTTATGTCTGACTCTTTGAGACTCCCATGGACTGCAGCACACCAGGCCTCCCTGTCCCTCGCCATCTCCCAAAGTTTGCCCAAGTTCATGTCCATTGCATCGATGATGCCATCCAGCCATCTCATCCTCTGACGTCCTGTTCTTCTCCTGCCTTCCATCTTTCCCAGCATTAGGGTCTTTTCCAATGAGTGGGCTGTTCATATCAGGTGCCCAAAGTATTGGAGCTTCAGCTTCAGCATCAGTCCTTCCAATGAGTATTCAGGGTTGATTTCCTTTAGGACTCACTGGTTGGATCTCCTTGCTGTCCAAGGGACTCCCAAGAGTCTTCTCCAACACCACAGTTTGAAAGCATCAATTGAGGGATACATTAACCGAAGGAAAATACTTTTTTCCTTACTCCATTTTATAAAATTCCAAATTTCACTTCAAAAAACTAGGTGTCATTTCCAGCATTCTTTTGGAGCCCCTGGTGGCTCAGACAGGAAAAGAGTCTGCTTGTAGCACGGGAGACCTGGGTTCAATCCCTGTGTCAGGAAGACCCTCTGGAGAAGGAAATGGCAGCCAACTCCAGTATTCCTGCCTGGAGAATCCCATGTCCGTGGGACCGCAAAGAGTCAGACAGGACTGAGCGACTTCACTTTCACTTTCTTTCACTTTTTGAAGTTAGATTCCAGACCACTTATTTTTAATTTTTGTATTTGCAAATAATTTGTCAAGTAAAAAAAAGTCATACAGCCAAGGTTTTTAAATTGGCAAGTGATTTTAACTTCACAGAGAACCAAAGTAACAGCACTCTAATTTAAATCAATATTTCTCAAGCCTTTTCTTTTTTTCAACTTGTTTGAGGGATAGAACTCAGCACAGTGGTATATAAGCATAATGATATAATTATGGGAGTGCAGGTGGGGTGACAGAGATGTGTTCCTACCTCGTCCATTCCCTTGTTGAGAGCTAATCACAGTCATAATATACAGTTGTTGTTCAGTTTCTAAGTTTTCTCCAACTCTTTGCAATCCCATGACATAGATATTTTAAATAATAGTGTTGGAAAAAAGGTGGGACTCAGAAAAGGCAACCAGTAAACACAAAATGTAGAACATCTGCTTTTCTATCAGTTTTGTTTAGAAGGAAATAGCAACCCACTCCAGTATCCTTGCCTGGAAAAACCTGTGGATGGAGGAGCCTGGCGGGCTGCAATCCATGGGGTCACAAAGAGTCGGACAAGACTGAACAACTAACACACGATGGAGAACCTAGGGCTTCCCTGATACCTCAGTTGGTAAAGAATCTGCCTGCAATGCAGAGGACCCTGGTTCGATTCCTGGGTTGGGAAGATCAGCTGGAGAAGGGATAGTCTACCCACTCCAGTCTTCTTGGGCTTCCCTGGTAGCTCAGCTGGTAAAGAATCTGCCTGCAACACGGGAAACTTGGGATCGATCCCTGGGTTGGGAAGATCCCTTGGAGAAGGGAAAGGCTACCCACTCTAGTATTCTGGCCTAGAGATTTCCATGAACTGTATAGTCCATGGGGTAGGAAAGAGTCAGACAGGACTGAGTGACTTTCACTTTCACTTTTCAATGGAGCACCTATCAGAACTAGATTGAGTCAAAGTGGAGTGCTTGGCTCTAATCCTGGTGAGCTGCTCATTAGTTACACGACCTTCAGCAATTTACTTGGGCTTTGTGTTTCTGATCTGATAAAAAGGAGGTGATAGCACTGGTTCTGCCACTTCTCAGGGTTTTCTAAGACTGAAATGAAAATTTGTTTTTTACAACTTTGAATGCCTTGTAGGTTCCAGGTGCTGGGCTGAGGTGAACAAGAAATAAAATAAATCCCTTGCCTTCATGGAACTTACATTTGAATGGGGGGAGATGTATGAAAAAAAAATTGGGAAAAGACTGGTGGTATGGGTGAGGGTGAGTTTGGAAGGAATTGTTTTACACAAGGTGGTCAGGGAAGGCCTGTCTGGAGTTTTAATACTGAAATAAGTGAGTTGTCAGGGCTTCCTCAGCAGAAAACACAGCAAGGAAAAAGGCCTTGATGTTGGAGGGGCTTGGAACAGCAGTCAGCATGGCTGGAATGGAGTGAGCAGATGCAACAGCAATGTGGTTCCAAGAGTAGGGTTGGGATGGATCATGGGAGGAAGGGGTGTGGCTCTCACATGATGGGAGATGGGGAGCCACTGCGATCCAAGCAGAAGAAAGTAATCTGACTTATGTTTCAACAGGAACACTCTGGCTACTGTGTGGACAGAATAGATTACAAGGAGTCAAAGGTGATGGAGAGATCAACTCAGTGGCACAGCATTAAGGCAGACAAGGTTGGCTAGTTTAGACTAGAGTGATAGTGGTGCAAGAGATATGTGGTGAGAGTTGAGGTATATTTTGAGGAAGAGGCAACAGGATTTCCTGATGGGTTGACATGAATTGTGAGAGAGAGGAGTGGGACACCAAGAGCTGAGGGCAGAACCACTCAACAAAGGGGCTACTGATGAGTGTGCTTGCTTCAGAATTTCAAGAGCGTTATTCAAGCCTTATGAATTACCTTGTTCATTTTGTACCAGAGACCAGGCATCTGGTAGATGAAAATCTCCTCCGATTCCCGATAAAAGGTATTACATGATTTTTCACGAAGTTTTAATTCTTCCAAATTTGCTAGGTCAGAGATCAATTTATGACAATGGAACTTGTCAGTCAGAAAAAGTTTTATTACAAGAAACAATGCCATCAGGTAAAAATGCAAAAAATTGTGCAATTATGGCAAAATGTTTAAAAATATCTACACATTTGCCCCCAAAGGACTACAGTACTTAACTACATACCTGAGCACAGAACATCGAATGCCATTTTAAACTGTTTCACGTAGAAAATCTGATTCCTTGCAAGATCACATCCACTTTCTCTCATGCACCAGTGAAATCAGCTTGATGCTTAAGCATCAACTTTGTAGGATAACAGAAAACAAAGATGGAAAATAATACAATTTCTACTTTCCTATAACATAGTTATACCACATCCAGTTTTCAATGTATAAAAAATACATAGGAAAGTGCTACATACTTTCTTCAAATGCAAAAACAAAGCTCAAGTGGGACTGGCATCTATCACCCTCTATTTTAATTCTATAGTACCCATTATGCCTTTTACTTATATTCTCATCATACTAAGCAAATGTACCTTAAATATCTAAACACAGACCCACACATATTACTAATCCTAGTTTTCTAGAACCTCTTCTGAAATCATCTGAAAAGTGGCAAAATATCCCAGCTATATAATTTAAACAAATAGTTATTCATACAAAATTCAATATATATTCTATTGATACTTCCATAGCAAATTCTAAACCTTGGCTTTGACACACTATCCTTAGAGCACACCCTCAGTATAAACGGTTATAGGATCAATTGTTAGAGGATCAACTGTTGTGCAGATCAATAGAATAAATCGACTGCAGAATTAACCACAGTACATTGTACTCCTATACATCACACGGCACATGGAAATTGTTAATGTTCTAATGTCATGTTTTCAAGTAACACAGTGTTCTAAATAAATACAGGAGATTGTCAAAAAGCGGCAGGAAGTCACAGGAAGCAACAAAGCTTTCAAAAATAAATTATGGGAACATCTCTTGTAATGTTTAGTTTGGTTTTTCCTCCCCTTGGCAATGCATCACGCCGTAGATGCTTCAAAATGCTCACAGAAAAAGCCCCAAAACAGCACGAAGAGAAAGAAAAACTGAGAAGAAAAAAAAATAGCTGGTTAGTTGACAGTCAATAAGGAGACTATAGACACACTACCAAGGCCAGCAGGAAGAAAGCATGTACCCAGCTTCCCAAGACTGGATTTTAAAATGTCAATTCTCTAAATGCTGTCCACTTTCAATTCGGCTTCAGGAAACATTCCCTACTTGTAGAGGGCTATGACAAGCAGTTTGGAAAGTTTCCGAAAAACGAGGTATGTGATGCAAAGAGGCAATGTTTTCGATTTGTTTCACAGTATCACATTACAATTTGTGCAAGAGTTTTTAATACAAACTGTGCCAGTTTGTTTTCTTTAAGGGAATCAAAATGTTCCAGTTAAGGACAGACTCTGGCTATACTTATATCCTTTATTACTTATTCCGGGAAGAGTAAAAAATAAGTTACTGATCTAAATATCTGCCTTAGGTATAACACATGAGTTGGTTTGTCCTCTCTGTGAGTCTTTCTGTTAGAAATTAATCAGTTAAATATGAAAAATGATTTAGTACCTATAATGCTACGCTTCTATTCACTCACACTTTTCCTTCTCAGTCACCTGCAGTTAGAACAAAGGTTTTCAATGCAAAACTATTCATAACTGTTAAGTGCAAAAACTTTTTTAAAAATGAGGTTTTAATTGTCATAGGTAATGCAAAAGACATTAAATGAGACTATTGCAGGAGTTTTATGTTTCTGGAAAACAGAATTTTCAAATTAGGAGTTAAAACTTCACATTCTGCTCTGTGCAGAAGACAAATAAGTTACCTTTCATTGTACCGATAATGAATGGACAGGTAAGGATGGAAAGGAGGTTAGGCGACAAATGGCCCATGTTAGTGCAAAATGAGGATAATAGTCTTCTCACTATTCTCAGAGTGAATCCAGTTAGACCAGTAACTAGCCATAGCTTGCCATCATGTAAGCAGAGAATCTTGTGAAATCACAAGAGTTCAGCAAGTCAAGTACTATGGCCATGAAACTAACATACCAATTTGAAAGGTAAGCATAGGCTCAGACATTTGAAATATACCTAACTATACACATGAGTTAACTTATTCTAGCACCAGCCACCTGTGAATTTGAGCCCTTCTCGGGATTCAAAAAAAAAAAAAAAAAAAAAATGAGACAGTGTTAGCACTTGAAAAAATTGTCAACACAAAACTACTTTAAAACTTTAGCTTAATTTAAACTAACATGGGAAATATAAAACAATCCAGCTAAAAGCTCTTTCTGAGACTGATTTGTTTTTCCTTCAAACTAATAACACATTTAAATCCAGTACACGTGAAAACAGTACACAAAATATACACATATTCAGAATGAGGATCTAAGTTAGTGCGTCTCTGTAGCAGAGAAGTCACAGCTAAAGTCCTAGTGATATTGCCTCAAATTTTTACCCGTATTTAAAATAAAAAGTCACATCAAACTATTTTGGATGTCTCTAATCCATAGTACCCCAACTGCTCTTCTAAGAGTGCATAGTTGTCAATTCGTCTGGTATCAGTGACTATTCATCACGAAATTCTAGAATGATGTGATTACTTTTATACCAGAAAAAAAAAAATGCTGATAATTGCACTTTGTTACCTTTTGCTTACTGAAATGAAAACATCACATGGATGAAAAGAAATCCCTCCCTACACTCATCTTAAACAGCACCCATCTCCATGTGTAAACTCTCTTCAGCTTTCTTAAATACTGACAGCACTTCTTATCACTGAAAGACTACGTTTCCTCCAGCACAAGATGCCGGCGAGCTCACTAAGGCCTGCCATTCATTAAAGGACTTTCTGAAGACACTGAGGATACAGTTTAGCAACAGCACATTCAAAATGCCGGCCGAGGTCCCAGAGGCGATCTGGGGTCTCATACACTTTCATCCATTGGTCAGTGATATCATCATACTGATAAAGGGAATTTTTTCTGCTGGTTCTGAAGACATGTTCTTCAACGGTCACTTGAGTAGCTCGAACAAATAAATGGAGCTTATTCTGGAAAAGTACCAGTTTAAGGTATGGGTTTATGGACTCATCACATGGAAAGTCCTTCTTACGAGTCCACTTATTGAGCTCAATATCATAGGCTTCTACAGTAAACATCCGCTGATGATTTCCACAGGTTCCAGCTATGTAGTAGATAGAGTTCTTGTATACAGCTGCTAAGCCCTGGATTCTAGGCACAGTCATGGGGGTTAAGAAACCCCAGTAGTCTTTCTGAGGCTCATAGAAGAGGAAAAACTCTCCTAAAGAAAGAGAAAGAAAAAAAAAAGAGAGAGAGAGAGAAAAGAAAACAAGAATATGAACATTTAAATTTAAGATAGCTTAAAACATCTACATCCCATGGCACACCATAATATTAGAATCAACCTGATTTGGGGCATTCAAACTGGTAAGTGTGAGAAGTTACTTTGGCTTGATGGCAGTATAAGGGTTAAGAGCTTGGTTTCATTTACTCTATCCAAATATCTGGGTATTTCAGAAAATTGATTTTAAGCTAGCTCTTATAAAAAGTACTATTACTAATGGTTAGCCAGTAAGATCAAAATATGAATATAGGTTCAATCATGAATAAGCCATGATAAATTTATGTGCTAGTTATTTAATTATAAGGTAGTACATAGAATTGTTCAGATTTGTGTCTATGGGCCACTAATGTGTTTACTTTAGTGTTGCTATAAGGCAAAGACAAATATCAAGAGGAGAAAATATGACCTTAAGCTGATAGAAAACATGCACATCATTTATGGAATCGACTATGAGGCCTTTTCCATTCTGTTTTGACAATGAAAAGGTGTGCTGAGTCACACTGCCGATGTAGAACTGTCTAAAAGAATTAAGCTAGTGAAGATTTACAAGAGCTTGGCTAATTATAACATTAAAATCTTGGATTTGAAAGAATCAAAGTCTTTGATATGAAAATCTGAACCCTTTATGATCAGATTAAATGGTACTCCAATAAGCCACTCGCAGTCGGGCATGATCTTCTGACTGTTCACGTCAAGTTTATTTATATAAAGAGGCTTTGTTTAGATCAGAAATACCTACTTCTAAATTGAGCTTCCCCTTGAAAACTGTTTTGAACTAGGTTAACTCATATCAATAAATATAACTACCTACCTAATAAAAGTGATGCTGAAAAAATATGTTTTCATAAAATAATTTGTTAAACTCTCAGCTTTTGCCTGCATATTCCCTATGCTTCTTGACTAAAATGTAACAGGATTCTTAATAAAGAAGACAGGAATGAACACTTTTTACCATGTACTACCTCGCTACAAATTTCTTATAAAAAGGAAAGATAATACATTTTAAAAGTTGATTTTTAAACCTAAAGTTGACTTTAATAAACTAAAACCAGTAATGGGCAATTAAAACCCTCAGTGCCTCAGATCTGTCTTATATAAAATACAATCTGATTAAACAATGTTCATTCCAACCCTGAAATTCTGTTAATTCACTGTTACTTTGCTTTAGTATTTAAATTAGTATACAACCTTATATTCCATTTGGGAGTCTTCTAATTAATTCTGTCTCTACTAAAAAATAACTGCTTAGCCAGTAAAACCAAAAATCTATGAAGAGAGAGCTTCATCATATTGGATGATACAACCCATCCAACCATGTAAGTCAAAGTGTTACTCGCTGAGTTGTGTCCAACTCTTTGCAACCCCATGGACTGTAGCCCACCAGGCTCCTCAGGTCATGGAATTCTCCAGGCAAGAATACTGGAGTGTAGCCATTCCCTTCTCCAGGGGATCTTCCCAACCCAGGGATCAAACCTGGCTCTCCAGGACTAAAGGCAGATTCTTTACCACCTGAGCCACCTAGGAAGCCCTATCTAACCATTCTTTATAGATTTTTACATCCATTCAGATACTCCATTTTTTGGCAAGACCAACAAACCTCCATCATCCCAGGCTTCCATTCAACTAAAATGCACGAGAGAGTATTCCTTACTCTCTCTGGAGAACTAACTTTACACTGAAGTTTAAACAAATGGGTTTAGGCATTTCTAAGAAATTATAAGTCAAATAAAGGATTACAGCAAAGAATATTAAAAAAAAAAACCTTACAGTGGGGAAAAAAACTAAAAAATCATATGTATCTACACAGAACTTGCACCCCTTTCCTTGTTTTTTTTTTTTTTTTTTTTTTTTTATAGTAGTGAAGGAAAGCATTTATCTGTAAGCAGTTAAGAAATGCAAAAGAAGAAGGATGTTGGCATTGTCAATACTGTATTCAGCATTCAAGCAACTAAAATAAGAAACCAAACACAAGGAAAATATTAGCACAAATGAGAACCTTGAATCAAGTATCTTATTTACTGTTACTCAGTTCTTCTTTCTGGTATCTTTACCAAGGTACCAGTCTTCAATTGTTTAAACAAAAATTTTTAAGCTAAGTATATTACCATCCCTCTCATCTTATGTTAAAAAGATGGCATCGCAAAATTTTTCAGTGAAAAAAAAAATTGAAAACACTGTATTATGGGTGACAACATCAACTGCAGTGAAACTAAAATCTTAAACAGCGTGATTTCAAACTCTTTGTGAGTTTCATAACCTTTGCCATCATAAGACTTCATACAAAATTCTTTGGCAACTGAATAGTACAACTGCAGTTGAGGCTTTGTTCTTTTTTTCTCTTTTAAACTAATCCAGTACGTTCCATAAGAAGAATACTTGCTACCATCCCTTGATTATATATCATTCAACTGCAAAAAGTTATGTATCAAACTTGCTTCCTTGTTAAAGTCTTAAAAATGGAACAGAAATAGTTTTTCTCAAATGCTGAACTATTATTTATGGGAAAAAAAAGTTTTCAAAAATACTTATGTCACATGATGTCAAAAGACAGTAAGAACATAAAAAACTTGCAGGATCTTTTTAGGAACTTGAAAGTACCTGCCTTTTTTGATTGAAAATTTTCTTTTCTTTACTAGTCCCTTAAAGAACAGACTATTCCAAGAAATACTTTAACCACTTGGGCACCTACCCTGTAAAACATAGATCTTCTCTTTGTATTCCACGGCATTATGAAACTCCATTGCAACAGGCATGGCGCAAACAGTAGTCCAGCGGTTCTCTCTGCTGTCATAGCACTCCACAGATTTTAGTGAGTTTCTCCCATCACCTTCGTAGACACGCCCTCCAATTGCATACATCTTACCACAGCAGTACACCAGTTTGCAGCCTATTCTGGCTCGAAGCAAGGAAGGTTTGGAAAGCCACCTATTGGTGGAATGGTCATACATCCAGAAATCATTTTCTGCCTTGTGGTCAATGGATACCTCACTGCTGCTTGGCCTGTAACCTCCTGCAATGTAAATATCATTATCTGGTGATACAAGAATTCCAACTTCTCTTAGATCATTTGGTGGTTTGCATAGTTTGAACACTCTTCCTGTGAATATATCTAGACAAGGCACTGTTTGCTTCTTTCCTGAGTGTTTGTGGGCTGCGTCGAAACATATGATCATTTCCGATGCAGTCATTCCAAGTCTCTGTGTACAGCCATTGGGACTGGCTGGTCCCTTTTCCACACAGCTTTTGGCGATAGCCTGTGCAAACTGAGGTGGAATTTTCTCTATAAAGGTGTCTTCCATCAGAGGAAAACGTATGCATTTGGCAAAAATTTCTGGAAGGTGCACTTCTCTTTCATTCTGTTCATGTTCAAACCACCTTACAATACTCTCATAAACATGCTCTTCCCGGTCTACGTTTAAATCATCACTGTCTAGGATACTTATCAGTTGGTCTTTTGTCAGCTGAAGAAACTCCTGTTCTTTGGTGACACACAGGAACTTTTTACGAATGTATTCTTTAGATCGATCTCCAAGTTCCTGATGACCATAATGATCAGCGAAGATGAAGACCCCGATAGAATTTTGTGGGTCCAAATGACTGATCATGTACTTGGCACACTGGTCTTGGATGGAGGGAATCTGGAAGATGCTAGCTGCAGTGAACAAGGCTTGAACATTGGCCTCTGTCAGAACAACTCTGGAGGTATAGGCATAGTTCAACACTAAATCCATCGACTCGGCTTCAACACCAACAATTCGAACTTCTTTTTGAGTGCTTTCTGTAAGGCCGCTAGTGAACATGGATCTAGGAAGGAAAGAGTGGTGAATTTATCTGCACTACAAATAAAAATTACTGTGGCAAGCTTGTAAAAAGTTATCACAAGGATCACTTTTTGAAACTGAAAAACATTTCCTAATGTGTTTCCTGATATCCTGAATATCAGGAAAGGGATAAAAGTTGATCATCTAGCAGAAGGATTTAATCTGGGTAATCTCAAAGAAACCCTATTGTCAGGGCCAGTCAGTCCACTTTGTGCCAACTCTGAGAAAAGCAGAGTATACCCAACTAAATCAAACTGAAAAGTGGCAAGGCATATTCCAGGACATCTTATTTTCCTTGGAGCCCTATCCAGGCTTCTGATCAAGTTGCTTTAGGGACTTACTTCAATCACCAGGTCAGTCAGAAAGTTTACAAATATCTATGGGGTATCAGTGTGACACATTAACATATAGAAACTGTCTAATAAAACTTCTCATAACCCAGTGGAAATTTACAAGGCAACCTGTACCCAAAATGTATCTTTAAAATGTTTAGCTTAGATAAATAAGATGTTCTTCAGAAGTTCTTATTTTCTTCCTACTCCTTTTTAAAATAATTATCCTTTGAATGCTTCCTTAATCATTATAAAGAATATAAAGCACATCAATTCATCAGTTAACCTTGGATATTTTGAAAATTTTTGCTTGAGAGAATCAAGAAATATACTTGATTTTCTCAAAGTTATCATAGTTTTATCTATTTATAAAATATAATAAAAATGTTAGCCTCATTGATGCTCAGTTGTGTCTGACTCTTTGAGACCCCAGGGACTGTAGCCCTCCAGGCTCCTCTGTCCTGGGATTTCCCAGGCAGGAATACTGGAGTAGGTTGCCATTTCCTTCTCTGGGAGATCTTCCCAACCCAGCGATTGAAGCCCTGTCTCCTGCATCACAGAGGGATTGTTTTACACTGAGCCACCTGGGAGGCCATAAATAAAGATCTGAGTAGGGTTAATATCAATTAAATGCCTACTTCTAAAGAGAATTTAAGAATTAATGGATTTGTTGCAGATCTGATTTTGTTGGTTTTCAAAAATTCCAGGTTCTTGTCTTTGAGACCAAGCTTTCTTTTCCTTTTCTTTTCTAATGTGCTTTTATGGTACTTTCAGCGCTTCCCTAGTAGTTTAGCTGGTAAAGAATCCACCTGCAATGCAGGAGACCCCAATTTGATTCCTGGGTGGGGAAGATGCCCTGGAGAAGAGATAGGTTACCCACTCCAGTATTCTTGGGCTTCCCTGGTGGCTCAGCTGGTAAAGAATCCACCTGCAATGCGGGAGAACCTGGGTTTGATCCTTGGGTTGGGAAGATGCCCTGGAGGAGGGCATGGCAACCCACTCCTGTATTCTTGCTGGAGAATCCCCATGGACAGAGTCAGAATGACCGACTAAGCACAGCACAGCATGGTACTTTCTTGGCCAAACCATTAAGACATCAAAATCCTAGCTTTTTATTTAAAGTGCTGCTGCTCCTAAGTCACTTCAGTCGTGTCCGACTCTGTGCGATCCCATAGACGGCAGCCCACCAGGCTCCCCCATCCCTGGGATTTTCCAGGCAAGAACACTGGAGTGGGTTGCCATTTTCTTCTCCAATGCATGAAAGTGAAAAGTGAAAGGGAAGTCACTTAGTCGTGTCTGACTCTTCGCGACCCCATGGACTGCAGCCCACCAGGCTCCTCCATCCATGGGATCTTCCAGGCAAGAGTACTGGAGTGGGGTGCCATCACCTTCTCCATTTAAAGTGCTGCTGCTGCTGCCAAGTTGCTTCAGTTGTGTCCGACTCCGCGCGACCCCATAAAGGGAAGCCCACCAAGCTCGCCCGTCCCTGGGATTCTCCAGGCAAGAATACTGGAGTGGGTTGCCATTTCCTTCTCCAATGCATGAAAGTGAAAAGTGAAAGTGAAGTCGCTCAGTTGTGTCCGACCCTCAGCAACCCCATGGACTTCAGCCTTCCAGGCTCCTCCATCCATGGGATTTTCCAGGCAAGAGTACTGGAGTGGGGTGTCATTGCTAAACATCATTTGCCTTTCTTCTCCCTCCTTTGATGTTTCTAAGAAGTTCTTAAAATTAAACTTATATAAAGGTCAAAAGCTCTTTTAAAAATACTCTTGAGAAAAGGATGGTATGCCCTAGAATGCTTAATAGATGTCTGTTGAAGATATTGACCTAACACTGGGGATAAACTTGATTATTCAGATCCAGACCTCTCCTATATTAAGTGTGATGTTATGAAAAAAAAGTGGGAAGATTTTCAGATCACTTTTAATGTGTTTGTCAAAAACATGAAATTAATTCAAAAATGCAATATGTAATATTGGAGGTATACAGGGGTACCTGGACCCAGCTTGTTACCTGGGTTAACTATCCTTTGAGTCCTAATTTTACTGCTATTATGCAAAATTTAAGTTTAATATCCTGCAGACTTTTTTTTCCCCTTAAATGACTGAAAATTAAATGTTCCAATGTATGAGCTGGTTTTTTAATTCAGGTACTGAAAAACTCAGTTATATAGGTCCCAATTAAAAAGAAAAAGAAAGCCCTTCATTATGCAAAGATTAAATCCCAAAGGAGAACATTACCACATAACCCTTTATCAAGGGAGCTACTCTACTGACTTGAATACGCTGGCCTCACACACAGCAGTGTAACATGCAAGTTCCCCTCTGTTCTATCATGTTCTGCATGTAAACTCTAATTCAAGTGGGAGTACTTCCTCACACAAAATCCTGAGCAGCATGTTTCTAATAATTATACACATTTTCTTTCTTTCTTTTTTTTTGCACATTTTATTTCTGACAAGTCTCTGGGAGCAGGAAACAGCCATGGCAGATTGCAAGCTATTCTATTTTTTCCATCAGTGATGCAAGATTTGCAAATATTAAGTATGATTTTTTTACATCTCACATAAGGTGCAACACTGGTGCCCAAGAAACTTCTGTACAAAAGCTCTAGTCAAGTGAGAAGAACCTAATCCTTGAGTCTTCTAGCCAAATACCTTCATTTGACTTCTCCTGTCTTACGCTTAGAAAGCCTTCCAAGCATTTCCTGAACTTCTTGGAAAACAAGGAAATCTACTGTAGCATACTTCTTTCCAAGAGATTTGTCAGGTCCTCAAAACTAATTTTAAGCAAGTATGATATTTAAATGATATAAACCAGAATATAAAATTACACTGAGATATAAATATTTTCACTTTAAAGTTTCAATTTTTTTTTTTTACTATTTAAATCTAATATACAGTTAACACTTCTGTAAATTAAAATTTAAAGAGGACCCACTCTTGTTCCTTAAAAGTTATATACAGTGACTAAGAAGCCTGGCTCTGGACTCCAATCCAGCCTCTGCCACTTACTAGTTAGATGATTTAGGCAGTTCACGTAACCTCTTTGAGCCTCAGTTTTTTCACATGTAAAATAGGAATAACAAGAGTGTAGAAATAGGATTATAAAGATTATATAAAGTGACATAGGTAAAATGAGCTTTGCCTAGAGCTTGATAAGCATAACTGTAGCATATATAAACATAAATGACCTAACCATATCTAATGGATAGCCTTGATAACTGAATCTCACCAGCAATTTTCATACTTCATACCTTTTGTGTATACCAGTTTCTTCTTTTTTCTTTCCAGGTCACACCCTTGTTATGGTTAATTCTTAATAGTGCAATGGCCTATCCAATGCAAATCTAAATGGTTACATCACAAACATCAAACTGAAGTGACTATATTTAACCCAGTATTCTGAGAAAGAGGAACCAGAAACTACTGTCTGGAACATTACACTGCTATATGCCCTATAAAGGTAAGCACCTTCAAAAGTAAAAAATATATTTACTGTGTGGTTGAGAAAATTATTTCACAGTCATTCATGCACCATTTTTGAAAACAAAAAGGCTTAAAGTGAGTACTTCAAACAAAAAAAAGTTAAACTTGAACAGGAAATTGCCTTTATCACTGATCTTGTCTTAGAGTACGACATTATTTTTTAGACTCAAGTTTTGAAATTGTACTTTTCAAAGTTTTATAATATATAAAGATGAATATAAATGAAAATGAAAACTGACCTCTAAAATACTTCTGGAAATCTCAGAAATAGTCATTAGTGTGGGGCCTAACACACATAGAAACTGTATTTCATCGATTTTTATTTCACTGCTGTTATCATCATGGGATTAAAATAGTCCATTAAGTGGGCAATTTGTTTTTAAAAGAAAAGGCTATTAATTTTTAAATTCTAAAAGAGTTAACATGCACTAAAGAAATCCTGGATAAATTTCTGGAACAAATTCCAGATCAGCACTGTTCAATAAAACTTTCAGTGATGGAAAGGTTCTGTTTCAGGGCTATACAGTGGGGCAACCACTAGCTACATGTGGCTACTGAGCACTTTAAATGTGGTTAGTGTACCTGAGGAACTGATTTTTTTTTTTTTTTCATTTTATTTAATTTTAGATAAGTGAAGTTTAGCCACACGTGGCTAGTGGCTGCCATATTGGGCAATGCAATTTTAGATTTTTCTGAAACATACAAACAAAAACATATTTACTGACTTAAAACCAGTCATCTGAATTCTAGAAGAATCTGTCAGTTTTTTTTAAAAGGGGGGCTTAATAAAATAGGGCCTGTTATTTATTCTCAGGAAACAAATACATTAGTTTCATCCATTGTTGCATCTCAATATAAAAATGAAGTGGGCAGTACTGAAGGAGAAAGGGGACTCGGTGCAGACATCAATAGAGGTTTCCACCAACATCATACCTGAAATAAGGGCTGATTGCAGCAAGAACGTTTCTATGACAGGAAAATGTTTTCCCGTGATCCACTTCCACTACAATGTCTGTCAGCTGTCCTTCATCGTACATTGTTTTGAGTTGCTTAAGAATACTGCAAGCATGGAAGGGGTCCATGGCATCGCTGGCTGTGTCTGAAGATGGTATTCCATTCGGTGTTGGGGAAGACTTACTTAAATCTAGGAGGAGAAAAATCGTACAACCACAAGAAGTTCGGGGCCAGTTTCGGCGTCGCGGGTTTTATTTTTTTGTTTTTGTGTTTGTTTGGTTGGTTTTGTTGTTGTCTGTGGGATGGGGCTGGGGATTGTTTGTCTGCTTGGCTTTCTTTCTCCCCGCTACAAAAATACACATATGTATATAGACTCCCTCAGTGAGAACGCGAGATAGGATATGGGAAAGAGCGAGGTGAGATGCAAGTTCAAACACCAGCCTGCTTCTCCCGGAGCCCGGCGAGCCCGAAGCCCCGTGCTCGCCGACAGACAGCGCAGGCAGAACAGGCGAGGTGTCTGCGGCGACTCCGCCGACAGCCAGAACGTCCCAGCTGAGAGCGGAGGGCAGGAGCCTCACAAGGGAAGCTCGCTGGATGGCGGCCGCCACTGCCTCCTCAACCGCCTTGCGAACAGGTCGGAGCGGCGGCGGGTACCCGGCCTCCCCATCCCTGTCCGGCCGGACCGCCCACCTCCCTCCACGCCATTCATCCTCCCTCTCCTCATCTCTGTCCACCTCTCCATCCTTCTCTCCCAGTCCTCATCGCCGCCGCCTAAGCTCGCAGCCCGAACTTGGCCTCCGGCCCACCTCCCCTCCACACCTCCCTAGCCACCACACGACCCACCTGCCGACGCGGCCATTTCTAGACGCGGCCCGGGCTCCAGCTATTTAAAGAGGAAATGTCATTTCGCTTCTCTCTCTCCCGGGTTCCGGCTCTTCTAAGCCGTCCCTAGCCAATGGGGTGACCTATGCATCCGGCTCCGCCCCTAAGCTCCGAAATCAGGGGGTCTATTGGTCACGAGGAACGCACCGGCGCGTCGGGAAATGTAGTTTTATTGCCCCCGCTCCCGCGTGGTCCGTGTAGGGCGGAGGCCCAAGCTCGGAATTTCTATTGGCTGTTTTGGGTGGAGGCGGAGAGCAGGGAGCCCGCCAGCCTGTGTCTGTGGGGCGCGCAGCGCCTGCCGGAAGAGGTAGTCTTCTGGCTGAGGAGAGCTGTCATTCTGAGAGGCTAGGATAGGGAAAGCTCTTGAAGTGCAAATTTCCCCATTTTAGGCCTCTCTCCAGGCCCCCGGTTCTTTTTTTTTTTTTCTTCCCCACCTCGTTCTTCGTTTCCTAAACCTCCTGCCAATGACTAGCTTCCGGTATGAAAGCGGGGGTCCACGTGAGGGCTGTGAAACCAGAAAGATTTGGAAATGGACAAGAGAGCTGTTGTCCAAAAATGGGAAGGAAACCTGACACCTCACCCCTAAGAAAAATATCAGGAGGCCAAAAAGCAAGCCATCTTTGATGAGTCACCTGTGACACCCAATTGAAACAGCATCGACTTGGCTGAGTGCTGCGGTTTCCACAGATTAATTGGTCTGGTTACAACCGCTGCTCAGGATCTTTAACTCACACTCAATGCGTTGCTTTTCTTGAGCACCCGGGGAACACCTGTTCCACTTTTAAGAGTACATGAACATTACAGAGGGATTCAAGACGCTTTCCTTTTTGCTCCTGGTAAATTGAGTGGTGAAGATACTAAGTAGTCTGGATTTTCCTTTGAAGAAATCCTGAAAAGTGCCCTGAGCCTGAAACGAGGGACGATTATTGACTCCCTGGCTCTACTTCTTAATGTCGGACCTTTAGATAAGACCATTTAATTCTTGGTCACTTAGCTCCTTCACCTGTAATGTGTGAATAATAATTCCTTTTCTAGCTGCCTTATAGGCAGCGAGCCTTTTGAAAGAAAACAAAAATGTTTTTACTGTTGACATGTTTTGATTTTCTTGTCCCGTACTTCTAGCATCTAACAGGGTGCCTGGCACATTATAGGTAGTTAATATTTGAAAAATAAATGTAAGGCATAAATGAGCTAACATGGGAAATGCTATTTCCAAATATATGACTTGTAAGGAAGTCTTACCAGTGAATAGGAAGGAAGTTTTGGATGATATATAGTTAGTGCATGAGCATAGCTTTTCTAATCCTGAAAAGACCAAATAGTTGAATCTCCTGATGAAGGATCTCGGAATTTAAGTTGTAATTGTGGAACAGAGAGAATGAGGAAAAACAATACAATTCTGTCCTACAAGGTCGGCTGAATAATTTAGACCTCAAAGTATTATAATTCTGTGATATTCTTCAGGTTAACAAGAATTGGTGTTTCTTTGGGACTGGGATATGTGGACATTGATAACCCTATATACACAGTTCTGCATGAATGAAATTGATTTAACTTCTGTTATTCAGGACTTTAAATTTCCATTTTTTTATGAGCCAAATGTTGTTGCATTCTACCTTATGGAAATAGTGGGAATTTCACTCACAATATTAATGGCTTCCCTGGTGGCTCTGATGGTAAAGAGTCTGACTACAAAGCGGGAGACCTGGGTTCGGTCCCTGGGTTGGGAAGATCTCCTGCAGAAGGGAATGGCTACCCACTCCAGTATTGCTGCCTGGAGAATTCCATGGAAAGAGGAGCCTGGCAGGCTACAGTCCATGGGGTCACAAAGAGCTGGATACAACTGAGCAACTAACACACACAAAACAAATGACATCAATCCTTAGGGTTGCCAAATTTAGCGAATAAAAACACAGAAGGTACAGTATTGGGGAGATACTTATAGTAAAATATCACTTGTTATCTGAATCAGATTTAATTGGGTGTTTGTACTTTATCTGTCAACCTTTTCAAGTCTGTTAAAATAGGGGTTTTATTGAGTTTGGTTTTTGGTAGCCACCTGTTTAAGGTGTTAGAAATTTGGCCAATTTGCTTTTTCATTTAATTTTCACTTAACTAAGAAATAGATTTGGCAATATTTTTTTTCCATTTTTTTAAGTTTTCTGATTCTTTGAGCCACAGGTATTTCTAAATTTGGAGGTGGGCAGAATATAAAAAGCAAAAGTCAATTTAAATATAAATAGGGGAAAAATGAAGATTTATAATTACAAGGTTGCCATTTATATGACACTATAAATAAACTTCATCCTACTGGGCAAATGGCATTACCTGGTAGAGTCCATCATCATTCAAAAGGCACTTTTGAAAAATACAGAATAAGTGGGAAAATGTCAAAATTGAGTCAGTAGTCCCATAGCAGTTATTCTCAGTGATCTGTAAGAACACAAAGGAGAATTTTTTCAGGATTGATATTAAGTAGCCAAAGACTAGAGCTTTATTTTCAAATAGCTCTGATTTGAAATTTAAGAAGAACTCATTGCCAATCTAGAAAGGCAGCAGCAAGGGTAAACCCGTTTTCTTCTTTATGTATTAAGTACTGAATTGTTCTCTGAAGCAATCTTCTCAAATAGAGTTTAAAAGTAAATTTTAGTGAAGATGAAAATTGAAAAAGCAAATCAAAATAGTTGAAGGACCTATATTTATTTCAAATTAGACATTTAGAGCGTTATTACTTTATTATTTATTACCTAGGAACTGAAGGCAAAGGAGATTTCTATAACCATAGTTGTTTGAAAGTTGAAAAGTCTTCACATTTAAATTCTGAGAGAGATGAAAGGAAAGCTACAAATTTGGAAAATAAGAAAATTGCACAGTTGCCCTAGTTTTTTTTTTTTTTTTTTTCTGTTTCTACTTTAAGAGAATGACTTAGCAATTATCAGGTGTGCCCAGGCTCCTGTCCATAATAATACCACATAACACAAGAATGATAGCAACTCTGATGAAGAAAGTGTAAAAGAAAATAGGATTTCACTTCTGCAAATCTCTTCTGCAGTTTTCCAGTTTCCCTATTCAGTTTTGATTCAGGCTATGAAATTGACAAGAGCAACTTAAAAGGAAAATAAAGAATTCCTGTGACTTCTACTTTTTAACAAATGACATCTTATAGTATATATATAGTATCATTCTTTTCAGGCTATGGCTACAATAAAAGATGACATTTTCCTTGCTGAAGACTGTTGTGGTGACTGGATTACTGCCTCAAGTGCAGTAACAAAAGTGATTATTTGAATGTAATTTTCAAATAATTATATTTTCAATTTTTGAATATAAAAGTGATTATTTGAAAATAAGTGATTATTTGAATATAAATTTGATATAATATTACACATTGAAAGAGATTTTGGGGGGTAATTTCTAGAACCTTACATTTTGTATATGATTTACTTTCTTTGAAATACAAAACTTTAAATAGATAGTAGCATCAGGTTTACTGATTGAACATTAGTAACCTTTATTGTATTTTAATTTTTATTCCATCTAAGGTTATGTGAGGACTCAACATGGTAGTAACTAGAAGATTGCATTTTGTAAATCGCTGAATTTGATCATACTGTAAGATGTTAAATCATATTAATTTGTCTTTTAAGTATTTGAAATTTAGCATGTATGTGAGAAAAAGGGAGGGGGGAATTGTTTTGTGACCCCATGGACTACAGCCTGCCAAGCTCCTCTTCCATGGAGTTCTCCAGGCAAGAATTCTGGAGTGGGTAGCCATTCCCTTCTCCAAGGGATCCCGATCAAGGGATGGTCCCAACCCAGGTCTCCTGCATTGCAGGCAGATTCTTTACCCTCTGAGCCACCAGGGAAGCACTAAAAGTAGCAGCTGGGATAGTCAGTTCCTCAAGAATACTTATCATCTCCATCCTTCACCTGAACCTGCATTCTGAGCAGACACTGTATAAAGCAGTGTTCCTGATACCAGAAACAGTACATGTTGATGATAGAGATAAAGATAGCAGTACAGATAGAGACACTGAGTGTGTCTCTGCAAAACTGATGTGGAAACCTTATCTCCAATGTGATAGTATTTGGAGACAGGGCCTTTGGGAGGTGATTAGATTATGAGGGTGAAGCTCTCATGAAAGAAATTAGTGCCCTTGTAAAAGAGACCCCCAAAGACATTTCACCGTGTGAGGACACAGTGAGAAGACAGACATCTGTGAACCAGGAAGCAAGTCCTCACTGGAAACCAAACCCTCCAGTGCCTTGAGCTTTTGATTTTCCAGCCTCCAGAATTGTGAGAAATGAATTTCTGTTGTTCATAAACCACCCAGTCTATGGTGTTCTGTTATAGGAGCTTGAGTAGACTAAGGCTTATATATGGATGGATGGATAGATAGATGTAAATGATATAATGTGCTTTGTGTGTGCATATGTGCTCAGTTGTGTCCAACTCTGTGCGACTCTCCAGACTGTAGCCCACCAGGCTCCTCTGTTCTTGGGATTTCCCAGGCAAGGATACTGGAGTGGGTTGCCATTTCCTTCTCTAGGGGATTGTCCCGACCCAGGGATCAAACCCATGTCGCCTGCATTGTAGGTGGATTCTTTATGATCTGAGCCACCAGGGAAGCCATATTACATATATATGAATGATTAACCATATATATAATTACATGTATATGGTTAATCACATATAATTATATATCATATGTATTCATTATTCAGTTCAGTTCAGTTCAGTTCAGTCGCTCAGTCGTGTCCGACTCTTTGCGACCCTGTGAATCGCAGCACGCCAGGCCTCCCTGTCCATCACCATCTCCCAGAGTTCACTCAAACTCATGTCCATCGAGTTGGTGATGCCATCCAGCTATCTCATCCTCTGTTGTTCCCTTTTCCTCCTGCCACCAATCCCTCCCAGCATCAGTCTTTTCCAGTGAATCAACTCTTCGCATGAGGTGGCCAAAGTACTGGACTTTCAGCTTTAGCATCATTCCTTCCAAAGAACACCCAGGACTGATCTCCTTTATAATGGACTGGTTGGATCTCCCTGAAGTCCAAGGGACTCTCAAGAGTCTTCTCCAACACCACAGTTCAAAAGCATCAATTCTTTGGTGCTCAGCTTTCTTCACAGTCCAACTCTCACATCCATACATGACTACTGGAAAAAACATATTAACCATTGATATTTGTTAAGCTGATCATAACTCACTATTCTACTATATAACTGAGTGAAAAACTGGAAACCTTGAACAGAATTACTCTACTGGACCCTTTGGTTACAATATTAAACTTAGATGATTGAGAGAGCCAAAGCCACTGTCAAAATATGAGACATCAACACCTTTCCTTGTATGAAGATTATCTTATAACCCAAATGGGACTGATAGAATTAATCAATGATTGCTGCTTCTTTCTAACCTCAGTCATGATCCAAATTTTTAAGCTCATGGTATCACTGGAAAATGTAAAGAGAAGAAACATCAGTGTCTTCAGCATATAGCGATAGGAACAGAAATTCATGGAGAAGAGGCATAAGGTATTAGGAAAGAAGTATATTAAACACAGCAGAGAGAACACAAAGGATGAAGAGCTGATGGTACTTTAATCCTTAAAAGAATCAAATATTTAGAAAGCAAATCTGCTGGCATGCCACAGTAACTTCAGAGATATTTAATTTTTATTTCTGCTTGTTCTACCCCAGGATTTCTTAATCCTGGCACTATCCATATTTGCCAGCAGATAAGTTTTTGGTGGCGGAGGGCAGGGGGGTTCTGTCCTGTGCAAAATGCTCTCACCAGTATCCGTAGTCTCTATGCACCAGATGCCAGCAGTACCTTCCATGAGGACTTGACAACCAAAAATGTCCCCAGAGGTGGTCAAATGTCCCTCGGGAAAACCATCCCCAGCTGAGAACCACTGTAGTGCAATATTCTTCTCTCTGTTCTGGGCCCTCCTGCTTTGTTAACAGTTCTATTACACTTTATATCAATCTACTATGTTTATTATTTAAAGCTGTTTTGTTTATCTTCCTTTTAAATATTCATTGCAAGGATTTGAGTTAATCATCTCTTGTGTTCATAACACAATAGTGTCTTTGGTCCAGAAGCCCCATCTCTTGTGTTACAGATGTCCTACTTTCTTTACCCCTCTCCATATCCTCCAATCCCATCCTCTCCTACTTCATATACAGCCATTGTAATGGTTTGATGTGGATCCCTCTGTTTACATCTGTTCTGTAAATTCTGATTGTTGTTTTATGCACTTTATATAATGGTATTGTGCTATGGATCTCTTTTATATCTTACTTTTTTCACTCAGTACTGTGTTTTAAGATCTGTGTATGTTGCTTTTGTGCATCTGGTCAATCCTTCTTCTTTATATCCCCATCAACTAGCTTACTGTCTGATGTATGTTAGGTGCCAAATAAGTGTTCACATAATTAATTGCATAAGTGAATACATCAGATGGTGAATGGGAATAGTAGACAGAATAGTGGCTGCCCAAAGACGTCCATGTTCTGAGCCCTAGAATCTGTGAATGTGTTACCTTATAAAGCACAAGAGACTTTGGCTGCTGCTGCTGCTAAGTCACTTCAGTCGTGTCCGACTCTGTGCGAGCCCATAGACGGCAGCCCACCAGGCTCCTCCATCCCTGGGACTCTCTAGGCAAGAATACTGGAGTGGGTTGCCATTTCCTTCTCCAATACATGAAAGTGAAAAGTGAAAGTGAAGTCACTCAGTTGTGTCGACTCTTAGCGACCCCATGGACTGTAGCCTACCAGGCTCCTCCATCCATGGGCTTTTCCAGGCAAGAGTACTGGAGTGCATTGCCATTTTCTTCTCCAAGAGACTTTGGAGATGTGCTTAAATTAAGAATTTCAAGATGGGAAGATGACCCTGGATTATCCAGGTGGACTCAGTATAATCACAAGGGTCCTTATAAGAGGAGAAAAACGGGTCAACGCCAGAACAAGGAGACGTGATGACAGAAGCAGAGGATGAGTGATGTGCTTTCAAGATGACTCAGGAGCATAAGCCAAGGAATGCAGGCAGGCTGGAGAAGTTAGCAAGGCAAGGTAATAGATTATACCCTAGAGCCTGCATGAGGAAGTCTGTCCTGCTGACGTGTTAGTTTCGGGTTTTCTGACATCCAGGACTGTAAGGTCATTTGTTTTGTTTTAAGCCACTAAATCTGTGATAATTTGTTACAGCAGCGATAGGAAAGTAACACAGTGGATGAATTAATACAAAGATAAGTGTACAAAACTTTTCTAACAGTTGAACTTCTCTTTCCTGTCTCCTCTTTGTCTCTCCATCAAATGTTTAATATTCATACAAATTGAGAGAATTTCAAAATATGAAAGACCTCAAAAAGTAATACTTTAAAGGAGAAATTGTGAGGTAAACAATCAGCCCACATCTGTCCGTTAATTGGATGGTCCACTTGACTGCAGCAGGGGTTCACTGGGTCATCTTGTAAGGAGAGTGAGATTCATATGGGATGAGGACTTGAATACCTTGGAGGTATGGTTCCTTTGTGGCCATCTCTAGAGATTAGCCACTTTACTAGATTTAAATCTTGAAGATAAACAGGTTACTATGATAGAGACAGGCTTCCCTGGTGGCTCAGGCAGTAAAGACTCTGCCTGCAATTCAGGAGACCTGAGTTTGATCCCTGGGTCAGGAAGATCCCCTGGAGACAGGAGTGGCTACCCACTCCAGTAATTTTTTTTCCTGAAGAACTCCATGGACAGAGGAGCCTGGAGAGCTACAGTCCATGGGGTCACAAAGAGTCAGACATGACTGAGTGACTTACACATGCACACACACACATGATAGAGACTTCAAGCCTCATAATTGTGGCAGAATTCTTTCTGTGGGTCTGGAACCAAACTTATAACACTCACTACATTAGAAGTGACCCAAACCCGATGGTGTCTTACATGCAGCTTTCTTGCATGACCCAATCCATCCCCCAGAAAGAAATGTGTTCATTTATATACATAGGTTTGATCGATTTGGTTACAGGTTTAGGATCTCGCCTCATTTCAAATATATGGCTATTTTTTCCAACCATCTCATAAGACTTCCTTGTTAGAGAACATGTAGCCCTAACATGTAGGCACATGTCTGCACATTCACCAGGACCTCATTTTCTGGAAAATCAGAGAATCATTCTCTAGGAAGTAGATTATCATAGCTGTCAAGAAGTGCAGGATATGAGATCAGACTACCCCAGTTCAAACTCTTATTGAACTGCATTCTAGCTGTGACCGCAAACAAATGAATAACTTCCTGACACCTTTGTTTCCTCAGCTCTAAAACTGAGCTAATAATAGCATTTACAGTTATAAAGAATATAGGAGATAATTTATATAGATTATTGCAAAGCATTTAGTACATTGACGGGCACAAAGAAAATGCTCAGTGAATATTCGTTATTAGTAGTAGTAGGGCTGTGATAGTGAAGATTCAGTTTAATTTTCCAGATAATTATGGCAATTAATTTTTTATTCTCCATGGAACATTAACCAGTTTTGCAGCTTAGAGTTAACCTTATCAGGAACCTGAGATGTAGCTCTTCCCCCGGCTCTCACCATCAGGGACCTCTAGCCTTGCTAAGGGTAAGGAACGAGGAACCAAAACACCCTCAGGGGTGCTCCAAATCCAAATGTCCCTGACATTAAACCCAGCATGCATTGTGGTTTAGTTGCTAAGTCATGTCAGACTCTTTGCAACCCCCTGGACTGTAGCCCGCCAGGCTCCTCTGTCCATGGGATTTCCCAGGCAAGAATCCTGGAGTGGGTTGCCATTCCCTTTTGCAGGGGATCTTCCTGACCTAGGAATGAAACCCACATCTCCTGCTTGGCAGACAAGTTTTTTACCACTGAGCTACCAGGGAAGCATCTATACTTTAGAACAGACTAAAATATGTTGTGGTAACAAATAATCCCATACTTCCAGTAGTGTAACTCACCAAAAATTTTATTTTTCACTGTTGCGTATGTCCAACTGAGGCGAGCAGAAATCTCGGCTCACTGTAGTCACTCAGAGACCCAGAATGATGGGTGGCCACCATCATAAATGGGGATGGTCGCCATGTCTGAAAGAAAGCAAGTGGGTGGTGAATTGTGCACTGGCTCTTAAAATTTCCACCTGGAGAAATATGCATCACTTTCCTTCCCATTTCAGTGGCCAGAAAAGTCAAGTGGGCACTCCTCATTGCAAATAGGATGGAACATTCAATTCTACCATTCTCAGAAGGAAGAAAGCCAGAAATATTTGGAGATCCACATCAATGACAAACATACCATACAAAGATTATGCTGGGCGCTTTTAGTGATTGGGCATAAACAAAACCTATCAGCTACTCTCAGTGACCTGACAGATAAGAGGCAATCTGTGATGAACATATATGACTTTTTAAAAAAACATTTATTTATTTAGGTGTACCAAGTATTCAGTGTGGCACACAGGATCTTCCATCTTCATTGTGACGTGGGGGATCTTTAGTTGCAGCATGCAAACACTTAATTACAGCATGTTGGGTCTAGTTCCCTGCTGCTGCTGCTGCTAAGTCGCTTCAGTCATGTCTGACTCAGTGCGACCCCATAGACAGCAGCCCACGAGGCTCCCCCGTCCCTGGGATTTTCCAGGCAAGAACACTGGAGTGGGTTGCCATTTCCTTCTCCAATGCATGAAAGTGAAAAGTGTCAAATCCGGGCCCCCTGCATTGGGAGCACAGAGTCTTAGCCACTGGACCACGAGGGAAGTCCCCACATCTGATTTTGAAATTAACTAGCAGCTGCTAAGATTACTTGACCTGGGAAAAGGAAACCAAAGCCACTGATATATTGGCCAGCTTGATTAAGCAAGATTTAGTCCCAATGGGGAAAAAAAAAAGAGTGGCATGACATAATTAGATGCTGACTGTGGATAATAAGGTGAGGGCTATGGTGAGACCTTCTTGCCCTGAAGCACCTTTCTCTAAGAAAAGTCTAGCATGGTAAGAGGAGTCAGGAAATGATCAGTGGTTAGTGACCAGGGAAGGGGGATGTAGTAAAAATCCATGGTGCTAACTGAGTTTGTGGGCAAGTTTTGTCAGACACAAATCCAGAAGTAAGGGAGGAAATAGAAGGAATTTGTTATAGTACTTCAAGGTCAGGAGCTGTAAATAAACTACACCAAGGTAATTTTGGCCTCTCCACTGTCAGCTTGTGTTAGAATTTGGGTTTAAGGTTGGATCCCAAAACATGGCAAGGTTTGTTTCCCCATCTGAGCCTCAAGCCTGAGGCTTGTAGAATGATTGGCTCCAGAACCATGATGCGATGCCTGCCAAAAGGAGATCTGTGGGTTGTTAATCTGTAAATCAAAAAGCAAACCCTGGCCCAGCAGTATGTTAATCCCGATGGCTGAGAGAGAGCCAGTACAATCATTTACAAGAAGGCATCCAGCACGGGGTCTCAGAAATAGTCTAAGGAAGTGTTTGGACCAAATCAATAAATTGCTGATTTTTCCTCCTGTGTTAGATTTCCTGTAGTGCAAATACAATCCCAACACTTTCTGAATGACTCACGTCAAAGGAGCAGGCCTAAATTCAGTTTGGAATTCTTTCATTTATCAAGTGTCTACAGTCATAGAGGAAATTTAATTGCTATGCATCTTCATTAAAAAAAAATTGGCCCCTTTCACACCTGTCCTTGGTGGAGACCAGCATATTCTCCCTTTCATGCACTGGACTTTGTTACATAAATGCTTTTCTTCTAGGTTTGAGCTTTAGGTGTGAAGAGTCATGATTCTTGCAACATACTTTCAAATGGTTTAGGATATAATAATTGTAAAAGTATACACACACAACAAGGACCTACTGTATAGCACAGGGAACTATACTCAATTTTTTGTAATAACCTGTAAGAGAAAAGAATCTAAGAACATATATAAATGTATATATAAATATATACACATATATATTTCAGTTACACATACATATTTTTAACTGAATCACTATGCTGTATGCTGCTGCTGCTGCTAAGTCGCTTCAGTCGTGTCCAACTCTGTGCAACCCCATAAACGGCAGCCCACCAGGCTCCCCCATCCCTGGGATTCTCCAGGCAAGAACACTGGAGTGGGCTGCCATTTCCTTCTCCAATGCAGGAAAGTGAAAAGTGAAAGGGAAGTCGCTCAGTCGTGTCCGACTCTTAGCGACCCCATGGACTGCAGCCTACCAGGCTCCTCCATCCATGGGATTTTTCAGGCAAGAGTACTGGAGTGGGGTGCCATTGTATACTTGAACCTAACATGCCACTGTAAATCAACTATACTTCAATTAAAAATAAAGTATATACACCTAAACAGGAATAAAGCAAATGTAACAAAATACTAACCTTTTGGTGATTCAAAGTGAAACACTTACAAGACTGTATTGTTCTACTCTTGCAGATTTATTTACACTGTTTCAAATAAAGAAGTAAAGAACAAGCAGGCAGGCAAAGAAAATCCCAGATATGTGAGGCAGTAGAAAGGAGGTTCTCCTATTAAAGTTTAAAATCTTAAAATGAGATGGCAATAAAAATTGTTTTGAATTTTTCTTTAAAGTAAATTGGTAGAAGTAAGGTTGTAGGTTGAGTCATTAAGAAAGAATATTTGGATATGGTGGAACACACTATTTGTTAATACATCTTTGTTAAATGAAGGGGATGATGCTTCTCTCCTCAAGGTGTTTTTCTATCAGTGATGATGGATGATTCCAGAGTTAGCTACACAGTGTCAACTGATGTCTCTCATTATAAGAAAAAGAAAAAAAAAAAAAGAGGGAGAGACCTACCCAAGAAGGTGACAATAAACGTACGCCTCTTTATAATGACTTAGTCTGAGCTGACTTTGATTTATCAACACTGGACTCGAAGCTACCTGGTTGACTAGTCCCAGTTTGTGCTGGTAGAAAAAAATGCTTTGTCAGCACTCAGTGCTTATGAGACCTGATAGTTCATTGTAGTGGATTGGACCTTGGAGACCTCCTTATTGATTGCCACTATGAACTGAAATGTGTCTTCCCAAAATTCCTATGTCAAAGCCTTTCCCTCTAGTATGATGGCATGTGGAGATGCAGCCTTTGGGAGGTAATCAGGTTTAGGTGCATTCATGAGACTAGGCCCTCATGTTGGGACTAGTGCCCTTATAAAGAGAGACACCAGAGAGCTGATGCTCTCCCTCTCCATGTGAGGACACAGTGTCAAAGCAAATAAATTCAAAATAATGTGTAAGTGATAATATGCATGCTAAGTCACTTCAGCCTGTCCGACTCTTTGTGACCTCATGCCAGGCTCCGCTGTTCATGGGATTCTCCAGGCAAGAATACTGCAGTGGGTTACCATGCCCTCCTCTAGGGAATCTTGCTGACCCAGGGATCAAATCCGCAATTCTTACATCTCCTGCATTGGCAGGCAGGTTCTTTACCACTAGCACCACCTGAGAAGCCCGTAAGTGGTAAGATCAGATCAGATCAGTCACTAAGTCATCCCCGACTCTTCGTGACCCCATGAATCGCAGCACGCCAGGCCTCCCTGTCCATCACCAACTCCCGGAGTTCACTCAGACTCACATCCATTGAGTCAGTGATGCCATCCAGCCATCTCATCCTCTGTCATCCCCTTCTCCTCTTGCCCCCAATCCCTCACAGCATCAGAGTCTTTTCCAATGAGTCAACTCTTCACATGAGGTGGCCAAAGTACTGGAGTTTCAGCTTTAGCATCATTCCTTCCAAAGAAATCCCAGGGCTGATCTCCTTCAGGATGGACTGGTTGGATCTCCTTGCAGTCCAAGGGACTCTCAACAGTCTTCTCCAACACCACAGTTCAAAAGCATCAGTTCTTCAGTGCTCAGCCTTCTTCACAGTCCAACTCTCACATCCATACATGACCACAGGAAAAACCATAGCCTTGACTAGACGAACTTTTGTTGGCAAAGTAATGTCTCTGCTTTTGAATATGCTAGCTAGGTTGGTCATAACTTTCCTTCCAAGGAGTAAGCATCTTTTAATTTCATGGCTGCATTCACCATCTGCGGTGGTTTTGGAGCCCAGAAAAATAAAGTCTGACACTGTTTCCAATGTTTCCCCATCTATTTCCCATTAAGTGGTGGGACCGGATGCCATGGTCTTTGTTTTCTGAATGTTGAGCTTTAAGCCAACTTTTTCACTCTCCACTTTCACTTTCATCAAGAGGCTTTTGAGTTCCTCTTCACTTTCTGCCATAAGGGTGGTGTCATCTGCATATCTGAGGTTATTGATATTTCTCCCGGCAATCTTGATTTCAGCTTGTGTTTCTTCCAGTCCAGCGTTTCTCATGATGTACTCTGCATGTAAGTTAAATAAACAGGGTGACAATATACAGCCTTGACGAACTCCTTTTCCTATTTGGAACCAGTCTGTTGTTCCATGTTCAGTTCTAACTGTTGCTTCCTGACCTGCATACAAATTTCTCAAGAGGCAGATCAGGTGTTCTGGTATTCCCATCTCTTTCAGAATTTTCCACAGTTTATTGTGATCCACACAGTCAAAGGCTTTGGCATAGTCAATACAGCAGAAATAGATGTTTTTCTGGAACTCTCTTGCTTTTTCCATGATCCAGTGGATGTTGGCAATTTGATCTCTGGTTCCTCTGCCTTTTCTAAAACCAGCTTGAACATCAGAAAGTTCACGGTTCACATATTTCTGAAGCCTGGCTTGGAGAATTTTGAGCATTACTTTACTAGCATGTGAGATGAGTGCAATTGTGCAGCAGTTTGAGCATTCTTTGGCATTGCCTTTCTTTGGGATTGGAATGAAAACTGACCTTTTCCAGTCCTGTGGCCACTTCTGAGTTTTCCAAATTTGCTGGCATATTGAGCGCAGCACTTTGGTAAAGTATGGTTTTAATTATTCAAAACATAATATACTTTGCTAATGTGAATTAATTTTCTGTAGACTTCAATAATGGGAGCTTCCTTGGTGTTTCAGATGTAAAGAATCTTCCTACAATGCGGGAGACCCAGATTCAATTCCTGGCTTGGAGAGATCCCCAGGAGAAGGGACTAGCAACCCACTGCAGTATTCTTATTTGGAGAATTCAATGGACGGAGGAGCCTGGCAGGCTACACAGTCCATGGGGTCACAAAGAATAACACATGATTGAGTGACTAACACTTTCACTTTTTCAAGCTTCAATAATAAAAGAAAGTTAAAACTAAAACTCTTTTATTACTTGCAGGAGAGAGGTCTTGCCTAGGATGTTACACATGTACACACATGTATATCAGTTAGCAGTACAGAAAGGTAGACAGTTTTAATTTCTAGTCTTTTGTCATATTGTATTAGCAAGAAGATGGTGGTAAATAAAATTACAATATAAGGTCACACCAGAGTGTATTATAACACTCACTTTAGAAATACATAACACAATTTGGTTACATAGAAAGCATACCATCGTATGCTAAATTTCATCAGAAAGCTCAGTTCAGTTCAGTTGCTCACTCGTGTCCAACTCTTTGGGACCCCATGAATCGCAACACGCCAGGCCTCCCTGTCCATCACCAACTCCCGGAGTTCACTCAAACTCATGTCCATGGAGTTGGTGTTGCCATCCAGCCATCTTGTCCTCTGTCGTCCCCTTCTCCTCCTGCCCCCAATCCCTCCCAGCATCAGAGTCTTTTCCAATGAGTCAACTCTTCGCATGAGGTGGCCAAAGTACTGGAGTTTCAGCTTTAGCATCATTCCTTCCAAAGAAATCCCAGGGCTGATCTCCTTCAGGATGGACTGGTTGGATCTCCTTGCAGTCCAAGGGACTCTCAACAGTCTTCTCCAACACCACAGTTCAAAAGCATCAATTCTTCGGCGCTCAGCTTTCTTCACAGTCCAACTCTCACATCCATACATGACCACTGGAAAAACCATAGTCTTGACTAGACGGACCTTTGTTGGCAAAGTAATGTCTCTGCTTTTGAATATGCTATCTAGGTTGGTCATAACTTTCTCCCTGTAATTCTAAAAATTGTCAGCTCTGCCTATTTCTTGTACTAAAAAAAAAATAATATTAAAGGTAATAGCAATAAACATCTTTCAAAAACAACTGAGGAAACCCTAAATAATTTCTTAAGAAAATAATTTTAATTATTACATGATTCTCAGCTTATGGTTGAAGTTTAATTTTCATGTTATTTTTTATATCACACTTTGTATTTTCCAACCCAATTTTGACATTCCCTACATCTCTAAAGCTGTCACCGAATTGGTCCTGACCACCTAATGGATAATGGTCAGAAATGGGTGGGTAGTTTAAGGAATGAGGTCAGATATTGTCAACCACAAAGAGAAATGCAAACATGAGAATTGTGAGTCAGGTTTTGTTTGGGGTAAAGTGAGGACATCACCTACTCAATGGTCATGAGTTTGAGTGAACTCTGGGAGTTGGTGATGGACAGGGAGGCCTGGCGTGCTGCAGTTCATGGGATCACAAAGAGTTGGACACGACTGAGTGACTGAACTGAACTGAGGACTGTAGCTTGGGAGACAGCCTCTCAGATAACTCTGAGGAACTGCTCCAAAAAGGTAAGAGGAAAGAAAGATGATCACATATTTTATTTTAGTGAAGGAGGGTATGTAAAGTACACATTTTGGGAGGTTACTGCTCTTCACAAGAAGGTTGCTGCCAGTCATAAGGAACAGATAATCTCTGTTTATGATTTTAGGGCTTTTCTAGATATGAGAAGATGTAAGAATTTGAGCTCATAAAATCTTTTTCTGAGAATGGACACATGTATATTTATGGTTGAGTCCCCTTGCTGTTCACCTGAAACTATCACAACATTGTTAATTGGCTATGCATGCGGGCATGCTAAGTCGCTTCAGTCATGTCCAACTCTTTGCAAATCTATGGACTGTAGCCCATCAGGCGCCTCTGTCCATGGGATTCTCCAGGCAAGAATACTAGAGTGGGTTGCCATGCCCTCCTCCAGGGGATCTTCCCGACCCAGGGTAATTGGCTATAGTCCAAATACAAAAATAAATACATAAATAACATGAGAAAAAATAGTAAAATAGAAATATGCTTTTGGAGGAAGTTGATGATGATCATAAAAGGCAAATTAATAATGAAAAGATGTCACAACTCCAAGAAAAATGTCTAACTATCCGAAGTCCTGTTCTGCCAGTCTTTCGCATAGCACAGAGTGCCTCCTTCCTAATTTCCACCCTGAATTCCTTTCAGGGTGTGTTGAAGGTCAGTGACTAGACTGCCTAGAGACCTAATCCTTGTAGAGGGAGATGGCGAGTGATAATTTTTCATCTACAATATAAAAAAACTTCAATTGCATTTTCACTTGCCACACAGACTAATAAAATGAACTCAGTGGGTTTAGGCATAGATTGAGCGAGAAATCTAAACACCTAATTGAAGAATTTTCTCCTATTTTGTCATACTTTGTCACCAAACCATCCCAATGTTTTTTCCCTATTGAAATATACACATTCATTATATGCATCAATGATATAAATGAAATAGAATTCATATTTTATAGCAAGACAAGAAAAATTTAAACAAAAAAATCTTCTCTGCCCTTTGGCCTCCTCTCTCTCCCAACTGTGCTTTGTGTATCTGCATTCTGCATGCTCCAGGCCTTCCCAGTGACAGAAATACCTGTTCAACCATAAACAGTAGTATTCTCCTAGCATCAATGAAACAACTCCTGAAAGATAATGTTCCTTGTAGATCTCTTAAGAGGTGACATGGTGCTTAGATCTGGACTGTGTAAGCCAGCAATAATATGTAATATACAGTCCTCTGTCTCAAAAAATTTATGTAACTGTGCCTTGACTTCTAGTAGATTAAACAGTTCTCAGAACTTTCTGAGATGCTGTTCCTGGATTATAATCCTCAAATTTGACTTGACTAAAATTTTCCATTCCTTTCTTAGATTGACTAACTTCATATATGTATATGTATAGTATGTGTAGGAAAGCTTAACTAGGGTTTTAACAACTACTTTTTAGTAAATTTGATTGATATGACTTTTGTCACATGTGGGTATATAGTATTTAAGGATTATTTTATGTTCATCTTTCTATTTCTGCATTTTAGTAATGCCTTTCATCTTAAAGTCTATTTTGTCAAAGATTAACATAGTCAGTCACCCTCTCTTTTCCCTTTAATAAAGTTCCTTTTTCTTGCCTGACTGCCCAACTCATTCTCTTTTACTCTGCACTCACCTTAAGTTCTGGTGCTGAAACCCAGGAGGGAAGATCCACCACAACTGGGTGGGCTTCTCTCCTGAGCCCACCTCTGGTGGTCCCCGCCCTTGGACCTTGCCAAAAAACTAAGACAAGCTCCAAGACGGGACTTTCCACTTGCCTTGCTAGACTGACATCCACACACCAGCCCACATTTCATCCATTGGTTACAAGGGACTGATGCTGAAGCTGAAGCTCCAATACTTGTGCCACCTGAAGTGAAGAGCCTGATGCTGGAAGAGATTGAAGGCAAAAGGAGAAAAGGGTTGGCAGAGGATGAGACGGTTAGATTGCATCACCGACCCAATGGACATGAATTTGACCAAACTCTTGGAGATACTGAAGGACGGTAAAAATGTTTCCTTGAATGACATAATTAACTGGTATATTTAGAGATGGAAAACTATGTGGATTTGATTGAGACAAATTAATAGAGCACGCTGTTACAAAGATAAAACCCTGAACCTTTGGAGCGAGATCATTGACTCTAAGACCCTAAACTACCACAGAACTAACCCTAGGGAGTATCAAATAGTGATAACTCACACAAAGGAAACCACTTGAATACAAGACCCCACATCACCCAACCACCAGAAGCACCCTGTGCAGGATGCCTCATCTAAACAACAAACAAGACAAAAATTCAAACCAATCATCAGCAGACAGGAGTACCACCTCACTCAGCCTTGCCCATCAGAGGAAAAATAAACAAACAAAAATTCAGCACAAATTTTAACCTATACGAAGCTCACACAAACCACTGGACCAAACCTAGGAGGGCAGAAACCAAAAGGAAGAAAGCGTTCAACCTTCTTCAAGGAAAGAATTCACCTTTCCTTGAAGCTTGGGAAAAGGAGACCTTAAACACAGTAATGTAAAAAAAAAAAAAAAAGGCAGAGAAATACTGCACAAATGAAGGAACAAACTAGAAACACAGAAGTCCAAATAAATGAAGAGGAAATAGGAAAATTACCTGAAAAATAATTGAGAATAATGATAGTAAAGATGATAAAAAAAAAACCTTGAAAACAAAATGGAGAAAATGCAAGAATCAATTAACAAAGACCTAGAAGAATTGAAGAATAAGCATACAGAGACAAACAACACAATTACTGAAATTAAAAATACTCTAGAAGGAATCAATAATAGAATATCTGAAGCAGAAGAGCGAATCAGGGAGCTGGAATATAAAATAGTGGAAATAACTGCTGAGGACAGTCTCAGAGACCATATCAAATCCACCAACATTCAAACTACAGGGGTCCCAGAAGAAGAAGAGAAAAAGAAAGGGTATGAGAAAATTCTTGAAGAGATTATATTTTAAAATTTCCCCAACATGGAAAAGAAAATAGCCAATCAAGTCCAAGAGGCACAAAGAATCCCATACAAGATAAACCCAAGGAGAAACACGCCAAGCCACATACTAATCAAACTAACAAAGACTAAACACAAAGAAAGAATATTAAAAGCAGCAAGGGAGAAGCAACAAGTAACATACAAGGGAAGCCCCATACATTTAACTGCTGATCTTTCAGCAGAAACTCTGCAGGCCAGAAGGAAATGGCAGGATATATTTAAACTACTGAAAGGGAAAAATCTATAACAAAGATTACTGTACCCAGCAAGATCCTCTAGACCCACCTCCTAGAGTAATGGAAATAAAAAGAAAAGTAAACAAGTGGGACCTGATTAAACTTAAAAGGTTTTGCACAGCAAAGGAAACTATAAGCAAGCTGAAAAGACAACCCTAAAAACAGGAGAAAATAATAGCAAATGAAACAACTGACAAAGGATCAATTTCCAAAATATACAAGCAGCTCATACAACTCAATAACAGAAAAACAAACAACCCAATCAAAAAGTGGGGAAAAGACCTAAACAGACATTTCTCCAAAGAAGACATACATATGACTAACAAACACATGAAAAGATGCTCAACATCTCTCATTATTAGAGAAATGCAAATCAAAACTACAATGAAATATCACCTCACACTGGTCAGAATGGCCCTCATCAAAAAGCTTACAAACAATAAATGCTGGAGAGGACATGGAGAAAAGGGAACACTCTTGCACTGTTGGTGGGAATGTAAATTGATACAGCCACTATGGAAGACAGTATGGTGCTGCTGCTGCTAAGTCACTTCAGTCGTGTCCAACTCTGTGTGACCCCATAGATGGCAGCCCGCCAGGCTCCCCCGTCCCTGGGATTCTCCAGGCAAGAACACTGGGGTGGGTTGCCATTTCCTTCTCCAATGCAGGAAAGTGAAAAGTGAAAGTGAAGTCGCTCAGTTGTGTCCAACTCTTAGCGACCCCATGGACTGCAGCCTACCAGGCTCCTCCATCCATGGGATATTCCAGGCAAGAGTACTGGAGTGGGGTGCCATTGCCTTCTCTGATGGAAGACAGTATGGAGATTCCTTAAAAAACTAGGAATAAAACCACCATGTAACCCAGAAATCTCACTGCTAGGCATATACCCTGAGGACACCAAAATTGAAAGAGACACATGTATCCCATTGTTCATCACAGCACTATTTACAATAGCTAGAACAATGAAGCAAACTAGATGTCCATCGACAGATGAATGGATAAAGAAGTTGTGGTATATGTACACAATGGAATATTACTCAACCATAAAAAGGAATGTATTTGAGTCAATTCTAATGAGGTGGATGAACCTAGAACCTATTATACAGAGTGAAGTGAGTCAGAAAGAGAAAGATAAATACCATATTCTAACATGTATATATATGGAATCTAGAAAAATGGTACTGAAGAATTTACTCCATTTACAACAATGGAGAAACAGACATAGAGAATAGACTTATGGACTTGCAGAGAGGAGAGGAGAGGGTGAGATGTATGGAAAGAGTACCATGGAAATTTACATTACCATATGTAAAATACATAGCCAACCGGAATTTGCTGTATGGCTCAGGAAACTCAAACAGGGCCTCTGTATCAACCTAGAGGGGTGAAATGGGGAGGGAGATGGGAGGGAGGTTTAAAAGGGAGGGGATCTATGTATACCTATGGGTGATTCATGTTTAGGTTTGACAGAAAACAGAAGTATTCTGTAAAGCAGTTATCCTTCAATAAAAAATTAATTAAAAAAATATATTAACATAGCCACACAGGTTTCTTTTTAATTGGTATTTACATGATCTAACTTTTTCCTCCTTTTTCTTTCAAACATACTGCATCCTTAAATTTAAGTTGGCACACATTTCTAATATAAGTAGGAGATATTTAAAAATGTTTTTAAAATTAAATTAATATATTTATACAGTTAAATGTTGTATCTTAAATATTAAACTTAATATTAAATATGTATATAATTTTATATAAAATTTTAATTATCTGAAAAACTTTAATTTAGAGCAACGTAATTCTTCTAGATTTACTGTAATTACTAGGAAGTGCTACTGGCATCTAGTCAGTGAAGGCTAGGGAAGCTGCTAAATATTCCCACTGTAAGCACAGAAGGGGATTCCCCTAGGGAAAGAGCCAGATAGAGCTTTCTGACACAAGAGAAGCCATTTTAGGCTTAAGCCATTTGTGATCCAAGCCTGCCCATGACAGTTGCCGTTGAATAGGTCTTGTAGTAATGATCTTAAGGGTCAAAGGCAAATGAAGTAACTGTAGCAAGGATAATAAATGAGATAACAAGATCCCCAGTTTTTTCCCCCCAATCATAAAGATTAGCCTGAAGCACTTTCTTGAGCTGCTTTGCAGAATTTAAACCACACTGCAGGTAGTGATTGCAGCCATGAAATTAAAAGATGCTTACTCCTTGGAAGGAAAGTTATGACCAACCTAGCTAGCATATTCAAAAGCAGAGACATTACTTTGCCAACAAAGGTTCGTCTAGTCAAGGCTATGGTTTTTCCTGTGGTCATGTATGGATGTGAGAGTTGAACTGTGAAGAAGGCTGAGTGCCGAAGAATTGATGCTTTTGAACTGTGGTGTTGGAAAAAACTCTTGAGAGTCCCTTGGACTGCAAGGAGATCCAACCATTCCATTCTGAAGGAGATCAGTCCTGGCTGTTCTTTGGAAGGACTGATGCTAAAGCTGAAAGTCCAGTACTTTGGCCACCTCATGCGAAGAGTTGACTCACTGAAAAAGACTCTGATGCTGGGAGGGATTGGGGGCAAGAGGAGAAGGGGACGACAGAGGATGAGATGGCTGGATGGCATCACTGACTCGATGGACGTGAGTCTGAGTGAACTCCGGGAGTTGGTGATGGACAGGGAGGCCTGACGTGCTGCAATTCATGGGGTCTCAAAGAGTTGGACAGACTGAGTGACTGAAGGAAAGTTAAGACCAACCTAGATAGCATATTCAAAAGCAGAGACATTACTTTGCCAACAAAGGTTCGTCTAGTCAAGGCTATGGTTTTTCCTGTGGTCATGTATGGATGTGAGAGTTGGACTGTGAAGAAGGCTGAGCACCGAAGAATTGATGCTTTTGAACTGTGGTGTTGGAGAAGACTCTTGAGAGTCCCTTGGACTGCAAGGAGATCCAACCAGTCCATTCTGAAGGAGATCAGCCCTGGGATTTCTTTGGAAGGAATGATGCTGAAGCTGAAACTCCAGTCCTTTGGCCACCTCATGTGAAGAGTTGACTCATTGGAAAAGACTCTGATGCTGGGAGGGATTGGGGGCAAGAGGAGAAGGGGACGACAGGGGATGAGATGGCTGGATGGCATCACTGACTCGATGGACGTGAGTCTGAGTGAACTCCAGGAGTTGGTGATGGACAGGGAGGCCTGGCGTGCTGCGATTCATGGGGTCACAAAGAGTCGGACACGACTAAGCGACTGATCTGATCTGAGTGACTGAACTGAACTGAACTTAGGTGCTGAACCACTAGATCAGTTGGAACTAAGGGTTGATGGTATTGATCTTTTCTAACTCTCCTGACTTTAGTCCACTGAAATTGGACTTGTTGACCTTTGACCTAATTCTATGCTGACTTCTCTGCTCAAACTCTTTCATGATCATGCAAATACCCTTAACTTAAAACTTCCTCAGTGGTGCTGTTTGGAGAGACCCTGCTTGGGAAGTATCCCTGGTGTCCTTCTTTATTACTGTAAGGAATAAATCCTCCTCTTCCCATTCTTTGTCTTGGTTATGTCTTTCGGGCTTGACATCCACCAAGAGGTGAATCCAGTTTTTAAATAACACTACCACGCTTAGGACAGCCTCCCACAACAAAGAATTATACAGCCCCACATGTCAAAAGTCCTGAGATTGAGAAACTCTGGATTGGAGAGCATTAGTTGATCTGGCAAGTTGCTAAGTAGAGATTTAAAGGAGTTTCTATTATATGTTTATATGTTTGCAGTAATTAAATAAGTTCAAAGTGTAAATGATGTCAAGACTTAGGAATTGTTGCGTTTCCTAAGTAAGCCAGTAAATGCACGAAACACGCCTTCACCTCCCCCCGCCCCGGCCGACAACCCTATGTATCCTAAACCAACTGAGAATTTGGCATAGAAAGTACACAGGCACCAGAGTACAAGCCCAATTGGAAACCCTAACGTGGACAGATACTCAAAGGGGAATTCTGAATGGTTTCTTAGCATAAGAGGAATCTAGGGAGATGGAGAGAGTGCAGCCAGAGGAACAGAACAGCATCTAACTCATCCAGGTCTTCTAGTAAGGAAACACAGACCACAGACGTCAGACTGTTCATCTTCTCACCAGCCAGATAATTCATTTCTCCTTTCATGGAAGTGTTGAAGAGGTGAGAGCTTCAACCTTTCCAGTAGGGTAGCATTTCTATCTTATTAGCTGAAAGAACTATTGAAAGACAGCAAGACTGGTTCTCCCTCAATCATGGTTCAAAAAGCATCTTACCTGTAGGAGACCCATTCTTTTTCCTCTTTCTTTGAACAAGGCACAACTTTGCAGACCTCACTTCCTTCCAACTCAAAATATTCCACATTTCTCAGAATAGGAGCTGGCTCAGATACTCTATAGAGATCTCTTAAAATCTTAAGAACATTCCAAATGACACACTGATGATTTAAAGGCAGCACAAAATGTATGTACTTATGAAGACCTGACTGTGAGGTGCATAATCTGTCTTCTGAATGATGAGAAATTGGCTGTGGGGAAAGCTATTTGAATGGAAAAGGTGTGTTTCAGGGCACGATCTCAAGCTCTTCTGGGTACAGTGTCTTCCTTGGCCTCAATAAGTAGCTCATCTGTAATTGGAAGGTGGATATTCTGTTTTCCCGTTTTCTCTGCTGGCTTGGGCTCCATAATAGTTCTGACCCAATTTTATTATTATTACTATTTATTTCTACCTTCTGTCAATTGTAATTCTCATATTCAGAGGTTTTCTTTTAAATGACTGCAGGATTTTTGATAGTCACCTAATATACTTCTGTCTTTGGTCCTTTATGATGAAGGGAGTAATAAACTTACAAGATTTGAGATCAGAGGAACTGAGGTCTTCATTCAGTCTTTTGCTGGCCTGGTGACTGAAGGGAAATCAGAGATGCACCTGAGCCTTCACTGTTTTATCTGTAAAATCATGATTCAAAAGGTATTAAGCTCTCAAGGCTCTTGTGAGGGTAATGTGTGTGAAATCACTCATAAAACTGGAGAGCATGTGCAAATGATAGGAGGTGTTATTGGTTCTTTTAATTGTTTTTAAATTTGGGGGATCAGCATAAATTTTTTATCTATTGTATTTTTTTTCCTTTGGAGTAGAATTGCTTTACAGCATTGTCTTAGTTTCTGCTGTACAACAACACGAATCAGCTGTATGTATAACATATCTCTTCCTTCTTGAGTCTCCCTCCCACCCCCAGGGCTGAGCTCGCTGTCGTCATCATGCAGTGGGTCTCTGACACATCACAGAGTCTTCTTTGCTTTGAGAAATAAACATGCAGGAAAGGAAGTTGTTTTTTTGTTTTTGTTTTTTTACCCAAAAGTTAGACGTGTGGTTGAAGAATAGATGGGAGTCTCTTTGTCCTGATTTAAACATCCAGATACTTGACTTACTCAGATGTGTTCCTAAGGGTCTGACTTACTCAGATGTGTTCTAAGGGTTTGCCTGACTTACTCAGATGTGTTCCTAAGGGTCCCACCTCTAGAGGAATCTCTCCGTCTCACTTCTATGAGCTTCAAGTGGTGAACCCAGGCCCCGAGGACCCTATTTGATCAGGGTCTAAATCATAATCTAAATCTAAATTTAAATCATAGTGGCTTCTGACAGTGTGACTTAATGTTACAGAAATGTTCAGAGTCATAATATTCTGTCTCTTTTAAGTCTCAACTTCAGAACCTATCATTAGAAGGAAGGACATAAAAATGTGTTTATCTGAAAAGCTTTCTTTTTTCTGCTTATTAGATAACTGTAACAGACCAAAATAGGATTAAGAAGAGTCAACAGTGAAGTCTAGCTAGAGTTTCTAGTGCAGATCTCTCAGGATTAAGAAGAGTCAACAGTGAAGTCTAGCTAGAGTTTCTAGTGCAGATCTCTCAGAAATCATTTTCTGATCCATTAGAATTCTAATAAGTCTCCAGAGGTTGGGCTGAAAGGTGGACACTTCCTTAAAACAACTCTCTCTGTTCACACCATTGAACTCAGTTGCTTGCCTGGCAATAGTGATTGCAGGAAAATCACCATAGCTACCCTTTCTTCCAATTTATTAAACAAAGAATTCTATCCCCCAACCAAGAATTTGATCATATGTGATTGAAGAGCCATAAAAATGTCTAGTCTATTTGACTCAGTAATTCTACTTTGGGTATGTGTCCTAAGGAAGCTGCCCAAAACATGGAAAAGGCTATATGACCCCAAATATTCAGGCCTACTTGGTCAATAATACCAAATGATGGGGAAAAAAAGCATTCATGTCCACCTTTAGAAAAAGTGTAAAGTCAGTTGTGATGTATGCCTGTAATGGAACATTGTACAGCCAATGAACGTTATATAAAGGATATCTTAAAAATGGAAATGCTTATCATATAATGTTGAATAGACAGGTAGAATTTGTAGATCTCAGTGTGGTACACTCTGATTATAACATAGGAGAAAATATGTCAACAAGAAAAATACTGTGAATAAATTCACCAGAATGCTATTATCATTCCTTTGTTAGTGAGGCAAAATCATAGAAGATTTTCAGGAAATACTTTTCTCTATTGAAGATGAGTATACAGATTTTTTTTAATTTTTATTTTATTTTTAAACTTTATAATATTGTATTGGTTCTGCCATATATCGAAATGAATCCGCCACAGGCATACATGTGTTCCCCATCCTGATGATGATTTGGGAGAATGGCATTGAAATATGTATAATATCATATATGAAACGAGTCGCCAGTCCAGGTTCAATGCACGATACTGGATGCTTGGGGCTGGTGCACTGGGAGTATACAGATTTTAATAATAATTGATCTAAAGGTTTACATGTCTCCAACTTGCTCTTGTCCTGATTTCTCTATCTAGTGTATGATCTAGATCTATTCCAAATTTGTAGAATTAAGTAGGTAATTAAGAAGAACCTCAGAACTACAAGGAATCATTAAAGAAGGCATCTGATATACCCTAAAAATAAAAGAAAGTTTCCCAAAGATATGAAAGAAAAAAAGCATGAAGGTAAATGGGACATGATATTAATAAATTATTTTATGGGCCTGCAATGAGGAAAACATGCTCTATTCAACATCTAGCTTTAGAGAAGAAAATAGCTCTAAGAAAAGGAATGCCTGGGGTGGGGATAATTGTACAGCAATGCTATGAGCAGATTTCCTTGGGTTCCCAGAATACAAAATGCAGAAATGTATTGCAGTGGAAACTTCAGAGACCTAGGTTCTTGCTGTGACTCAGACAGCTCAGCACCCTCCTGCATATGCCTCCATCTCCCTGAACAGGATTCTAAAATAAGGACTCCAATGTTGTTCCCAGCTCCTCAATTCATTCATTCATGCAACAGATTTTCATTGAGTACCCACTGCCTTCCAAGCGCTGCTCTAGGTGGATCAATAAAACAAACCAGAATAAAATGAAACACAATCAGAATAGGACATGGTTCCTGATCCCTAAATACTCATTTGAACCCCATTTTAGGGGTTGGGTAGGAGCAGGACACAGAGAAGGCAATGGCACCCCACTCCAGTACTCTTGCCTGGAAAATCCCATGGACGGCCTGGAAGGCTGCGGTCCATGGGGTCGCTAAGAGTTGGACACGACCGAGCGACTTCACTTTCACTTTTCACTTTCTTGCATTGGAGAAGGAAATGGCAACGCACTCTAGTGTTCTTGCCTGGAGAATCCCAGGGACGGGGGAGCCTGGTGGGCTGCCATCTATGGGGTCACACAGAGTCGGACACAACTGAAGCGATTTAGCAGCAGCAGGAGCAGGACAACAGTAGGAAGGCTTTGTTTTGAAGCTTCTTTTACCAATAGGAACATGAAATATACTTTAAAAAGATAACCATGCCCCTAAGACTTCCCTGATAGCTCAGTTGGTGAAGAATCCACCTGCAATGTGGGAGACCCCAGTTCGATTCCTGGGTTGGGAAGATTCGCTGGAGAAGGGATAGATTACCCACTCCAGTATTCTTGGGCTTCTCTTGTGGCTCAGATGGTAAAGAATCTGCCTGCAATGTGGGAGACCTGGGTTTGATCCCTGGGTTGGGAAGATCTCCTGGAGAAGGGAAAGCTAACCACTCCAGTATTCTGGCCTGGAGAATTCCATGGGCTATATAGTTCATGGGTCGCAAAGAATCGGACACAACTGAGTGACTTTCACTTTCATAAGACAGTGAAAAGGAAGATTATCATTCTGTCTGTTAGTGCTGATTAGTTCAGTAAATTAAAAAGCAGTTACAGAATTTTGGTCACTGGCTAAGGGAATACATGTTTTAAGGATTCAAATGAGATAATTAACATGAAAAAATGATATGAAGACCTAATTGAGCGATAAATACCCTGTAACTTGAATTTAGATCGTTTAGTAAGTAGGTTTTAGTTCTATCCCTTTCCTGTTATCATTATTTTCATGTTCATTCCCCAAATGGACAAGAGTATCATTCTAACATTCCACATTCCCTTCTCATAGGAGGGAGTGAAAAAAAAAATTTTTTTTTAAAGAGAGAGAGAAGAATGTTCACAGTCTGGCCAGGACTTCCTACTAGGTGCCAAAACCCAAATCTTTATTTAATGTTGACTTAAGACTAGCCCAAGACACCCACTAGTCAAATACCATAATGTAAACTTTGCCAGTGACAGGCTCAGTGCTTAAAGTCAGTATGTAAGTTTTAGAATTTTAACATAGTTTCCTTTTCTCCATTTATTACTGAGTCCTTCTATATTCCAAGACCTTCTCTTAATAAAAAAATAGCTAACACAAACCAGACATTTGCTGCATGCCAGGAACTTTGCAAAGTACCTTACATACATTATATGATTTTTAATCTTCACCAAAATGCTATGAGATAGACATTGCAAACAGATAAGAAATTAAGAAGTGGCTAAAGGTAGCAAAATAGTAGTAACAGGGAATATACACACAAAGGTAGTCATGTATATAATTTCAAAATTATACCACTATACAACACCTGAAATTATGACAGTCACTTGTGCAGTGGATGGGATGCTACATTGCCAACATCCCCACTTGAGGGCCTAATTAGCTGCTTGCTGTAAGAGAAATAATCTGACTGGCCTCAGGTCAGTGTCTCTCTGGAGATCGCCTCATCTGAAAAGAGCTGCCCTGCTCAAGACCATAACCCCTTCCCTCCAAGAACTGGTTACAACAAGGGGATGAAAGTCCTAATACTGGATGCCCTAGAAGAGCCATCTCAGCCTCAGAGCATCCTGGAGGGTTGACTGGGGCCCTCTTACAGCTGTATCCTTCCCTTCTGTATGTACTGATCCCTACAGTATTCCTTAATAAATCTCCCAAATGCTCACCTCCACACAGAGTCTGCCTCCCAGGAACCCAACCAAACCAAAATGTGCCAAGTGAAAGTCACTCAGTCATGTCCAATTCTGCGACCCCATGGACTATACAGTCCATGGAATTCTCCAGGCCAGAATACTGGAGTGGGTAGCCTTTCCCTTCTCCTGGGTTCTTCCCAACCTAGGGATTGAAACTAGGTCTCCCGCATTGCAGGTGGATTCTTTACCAGCTGAGTTGCCAGGGAAGCCCAAGAATACTGGAGTGGGTAGCCTTTAACTTCACCAGAGGATCTTCCCGACCCAGAAATTGAACCGGGTCTCCTGCATTGCAGGCGGATTCTTTATCAACTGAGCTATGAGGGAAGCCCAAGAATCTCATAATTTCAAGGTTTGATCAGCCAAGCGATTATATTCTTGTGTGAATGAATGAATGAACTGACTACCAGGAAGTCCCTTTGTAGCCAGTAGATAAAAGTGCCCTCCATCCTCTGTTTGGGTCAGTCTTAGATTATCTGAGGGCTTCAGGAACATATTCCTTGCATATAACATATTCAGGGCCACTAAGTGCCTTGCATGCATAATCTCGTTTTAGTCTTATAACAGCCTTCTGAAGCAGATACTATTTTGTTCCCATTCTGAATGTGAAGAAACTGAGGATTGGAGTGGTTAATATCTTGTCAAAGGTAAGTAAGTGAGACACAAAGTTGGGATTTGAATCCATGCCTTTCTGACTCTAGAACCTGTATTCTAAAGCTGAAATGCTCTAGTATCTCACTGACTACTATATCTTGGTTTCCTCCACAGTTCCTTATGCATAGAAATAAGTTAATTCTTTTATACTCTATTGTTGATTTTATGGTGCCTAAAAGAGGCCTTTGCATGAGGTTAGTTAAGCATTTGAAAATGACCTTAAGCTCACTTGAACTTTGCAGAGAATACTCTGTTGCTCTGCCTTACAAGGATTTAACCAGCCACCTAATAAAATGAGGAACCCTGATTCCTTATTTGTATCTGAGGCCGCAGGCTAGCACCCAGCACATAATAACCACTAAGGTACATTTGCTGGTTGAATGACTGAATAAATTAATAAATAAGAAAAACTTCTTTATTTCAAAATTTTACCAGAAAAGGGAAGAATACTCTTTTACATTTTACAGAGGATTATCACCTGACCTGCCTCTTGAGAAAAATGTATGCGGGTCAGGAAGCAACAGTTAGAACTGAACATGGAACAACAGACTGGTTTCAAATAGGAAAAGGTATACATCAAGGCTGTATATTGTCACCCTGCTTATTTAACTTATATGCAGAGTACATCATGAGAAACGCTGGGCTGGAAGAAGCACAAGCTAATCAAGATTGTGCTTGATTCCAAGGAATCAAGATTGCTGGGAGAAATATCAACAACCTCAGATATGCAGATGACACCACCCTTATGGCAGAAAGTGAAGAAGAACTAAAGAGCCTCTTGATGAAAGTAAAAGAAGAGAGTGAAAAAGTTGGCTTAAAGCTCAACATTCAGAAAACTAAGATCATGGCATCCGGGCCCATCACTTCATGGCAAATAGATGGGGAAACAGTGGAAACAGTGGCTGACTTTATTTTTCTGGGCTTCAAAATCACTGCAGATGGCGATTGCAGCAATGAAATTAAAACACACTTACTCCTTGTAAGTAAAGTTATGACCAACCTAGACAGCATATTAAAAAGCTTTGTCAACAAAGATCCATCTAGTCAAGGCTATGGTTTTACCAGTGGTGAGGTATGGATGTGAGAGTTGGACTATAAAGAAAGCTGAGCACCGAAGAATTGATGCTTTTGAACTGTGGTGTTGGAGAAGACTCTTAAGAGTCCCTTGGACTGCAAGGAAATCCAACCAGTCCATCCTAAAGGAGATCAGTCCTGGGTGTTCATTGGAAGGACTGATGCTGAGGCTGAAACTCCAATACTTTGGCCACCTGATGCAAGTTGATTCATTGGAAAAGACCGATGCTGGGAAGGATTAAGGGCAGGAGGAGAAGGGGACGACAGAGAATGAAATGGTTGGATGGCATCATCGACTCGATGGACGTCGGTTTGGGTGGACTCTGGGAGTTGGTGATGGACAAGGAGGCCTGGCATGCTACAGTTCATGGAGTTGCAAAGAGTCGGACATGACTGAGTGACTGAACTGATTTTATGTATAGATTTGCCAATCGATATTTTAATAAATTGACTTTATGTGTCACCAGAAGAAAAATTACTAGGCACACAGAAAACTGATGTTCATTTTCAAACTGAGATGAATAGTAAATGTCAATTAATATTATACTGTATAGAATTATAAGTATTAGTTGCTCAGTTGTGTCTGACTCTTTGTGACCCCATGTCACAAAGAGTAACCCGCCAGCCTCCTCCATCCATGGAATTCTTCAGGCCAGAATACTAGAGTGGATAGCCATTCCTTTCTCTAGGGGATCTTCCTGACCGAGGGACTGAAACCAGGTCTCCTGCATTGCAGACAGATTCTTTATTATCCGGGCCACCAGAGAAGCCCATAGAATCATGGTTTTAATCAGTTCAGTACATACTGAAGATAGTAATAAGATCCAAACTTTGTATGAAGGAGATTCTATTATAAAATTATGAGGACACACATACACATCTTTAATACAGATGACATGTTAGTGGTAGAGAGCAGACAAACGAAAGACCGTGGGGGAGCCATGAGGATACTGATTTGGTAAGGAATAGAGAAAGCATTCATATTGTAGACTACTGAAACACACTTCTGAACAGTTATTTCCCCTACTCAAGAACTTCAAGAGCTCCTTATTGCGTACAAATACAGCCTAACCCCTACGGCATGGCCTTTAAGACCCTAGTTTCCTGGGCCACAGTCCTCTAAGTCTAGGGTAATCAACTCATCCTGGTTTTCCCAGGACTTACTCAGTTTTAGTATTTAAAGTCCTGCTTCCCTGGAGAACAGATCATTCCAGACAAACCAGGACAGGTGGTCTCCCAAACTACACACTTTAATGTTTGATGAGGCCAAAGTGAGCCGCTCTCAGATTGCTTCAGATGTTCTGTGCTTTTTCACTTCTGAGTTTTCCTCATCTCCTTGCCCCAAACTTATACTGAATCCACCCCATAATTCAAGAACCATATTCAGTATCCCCATCATAAAGTGTTACACACAAAGTGTGTTCAGTATCACAAAGTGTTAATGATGATATTACCTATGTTCAGTTCAGTTCAGTCGCTCAGGCATGTCCGACTCTTTGCCACCCCATGAATCCCAGCACGCCAGGCCTCCCTGTCCATCACCAACTCCCGGAGTTCACTCAGACTCAAGTCCATCGAGTCAGTGATGCCATCCAGCCATCTGATCCTCTGTCGTCCCCTTCTCTTCCTGCCCCCAATCCCTCCCAGCGTCAGAGTCTTTTCCAGTGAATCAACTCTTCGCACGAGGTGGCCAAAGTTCTGGAGTTTCAGCTTTAGCATCATTCCTTCCAAATAAATCTGTTTCACAGGAACACAAAGTGAGATTCAGAGACAGTATTATGATTCATCCCAAGTGATCAGCTAACAAGTGGCAAAGCTGAACTCAGATGTAACACAAAACTCTATTCTTCTAATCACGATGGTACACATTGTCTCCCTTCTCAGATTCTTCCAGGGTGAAATTAACACCATCTCTAAAATAAATGCTTCAATGGTCATTTAACACTACATTTCACTAAGAGCAATGTACACTTGACTTGTTCCTGCTCCCATGCTAGGAACTCCTTGATACCTGAAGCTCAGAAGCTAAGTCCAATTCACTTATTAATCCCCAAGAGTATGAAAGAGACATAAGAATATATTTTACATGACAGAATGGATGAGCCTTAAAGAAAAAGTAGGTTTTAGATGGACAGCATATGCCAAACAAAGTAAATACTAATTATTTACAAGGATGTCTGGTGAATTCTTACTCTGCATGAGGTGCTACGGCATCATATTATCATAAGTAACCTATGAAGAGAAATCCTATTGCTATCCTTATTCTTCATGTGGAGAAACTGAGGCTCAGAAAAATGAAACCAGTTGCCCAAAGTTACATAGCTGGTAAATGGCAGAGGTAGACTTCACAAGGGGCTTCCCAGGAGACGCTAGTAAAGAACCCACCTGCCAATGCAGGAGACATAAGAGACTTGGGTTAGATTCCTGGGTCGTTAAGATTCCCTGGAGGAGGACATGGCAACCCACTCCAGTATTCTTGACTGGACATTACCATGCACAGAGAAGCCTGGCGGGTTACAGTCCATGGGGGTCGCAAAGAGTTGGACACTACGGAAGCAACTTAGCACGCAGGCAGGCACACAGACTTCAGAATCAATTGTATGTGATTCTATAGCAAGAGCTGTGAATTCTAAAGAGACAGGAGACATTACAGGGGGTGCCAGCAAAAACCGCAATGCATCTGGTTTAGATGGAGCAAAGAGGACATGAAGAGAATGTTAATAACAATAACGGTGATAATGATGATTGTTCTTTATCAACCCCCTCCCATTTCCTGTCGCATTTGATGGTGGGCAGATCCACAGCTCACATTGATTGAGTATGGTTCTGACAAAGCACCAAAGCACTTTGTATGGATCACCTGTTTCACTCCTCACAACAACCCTTTAAATAAGTACTGTTATTAGCCTCACGTTTTTGAAATAAAATGAGGCTTAGGTGGCTTAGGTGACTACTGAAGCTTGACGCCTAGAAAACATCCTCCAGGTCTGCGATCGCCACCAACACGAGGTCCACTAGCGGCATCCCAGCAGGCACCGCGCCTGCGTGCGTCGCCCACGCAAGCTTCTTAAAGCCGGATCAGATGAAGCCGGTTCAGGCCTTGGCGTCTCAGAGAGCAGGCGCCCTCTCAGCTCTTCCTCCGGAGATTCTGTATTTGTAAGTAATTCATCTTTTTTTTTTTTTTTTTTCCTTTTTTAGGGGGGAAAGGGTCCCCAACCGCCGTCTGGGGCATGTTTCTCTTACTTATGTGGCGCTGTCTGGTGACTGGTGATATGCTAGACTGAGGGAAAGGGCTGTCCAGCCTGGTCCCTTCAGTTTGGGCCTAATTCCGCCAGTCAGATAAGATGCAGTGGAAGCTTCAGAGGATTGTATTTAGCTCATACGGTTTCCCGTTGATGAGGTGGCCGCGGGTTGGAATCAGGTCAGTCTAAATAGCTACTCTGTGAGACCAAGAAGGTGAGCGGAAGAGCAGCACAGGCCTCAGCTTGGCTCAGAGCTGGCGCCTACCCGACTCTCTTCTGCCACCTAGCGCTGTTCGCCGAGAAAGGTCGCGCTTTTTTTTTGATGTTAACCTTTTCTGTTGGCTAGGAATCTGGTTGTGTTTTGCAAGGCGTATTCTTTACGTTGTATGAAACGTTAGTCAACTTATGCGTGCTTTTCCTTTTTTTTTTTTTTTTTTAATTTGGCAACTCCTTGATCTTTTGGAAAATGAGGTTTGATACTCCAGTGTGATGAGTCGAGAAATAAAAGTTAACCGAGGTGGATTTCAGATATTTGTTTGTATGAACTAATTGGCTTCAGTTTCAGAGTCAGCCCTGTGACAATACAACGCAGGCTTCTTTAGTAGAATTTCACCTGTGGTGTCTGTCGTCTGGCTTCTCACAAATTGGTCCTTTTATACAATGAGTTATCTGGTTTGACAAAAATGAAGTTGGAAAGCTCCAGAGCAATTTTTGAACTTTGGCCTTCAGTCCTAAACATTTTGAGGAAAAAGATGATGCTCTGTACTTGAGAACTTTCTTGGGAGACATATGGAGAATATAGCCAGAAAAGTTAAGGGCTTTTCTGTTCCTGTGTACAGATACAGAAAAGCCCTTAACTTCCCTGTTTTTATTTTCCTCCCATCTCCTCTTTGAGTATTGTGTTATTCAAGTATCTGGAGGCTTGTTTCCTTGACTTCTAAACTTTACAGAAGAAAAGATTTATCTCTTTGATTACTCTTATTTATATTTATTTAGGAAGCATGCCTATAAAGTTACAAATGTGTTTGAAACTAAATAGCAAAAGCACTATATAAATCCTTATATATAAATCCATGTTTTAAAGTTATTTTAAATTGGTTCGATTAACTTACTATTACAATGATCTATTTTTGCACAAGCTTAAATTTATAGTAGCTTTAAAGGTAAATTATCTTTTAAATTTTCACCTCATTTTCCTGTGTTGACTAAGTTCCTTGAAATATACTAGTGCTTTTTCTGGTTATACCACAGAGGCAATAGGTTGGAGAGTCTGATTGAAGCAGAAAACCTAATAGACTATTGATCTTCCAATGGTAACAAATGTCTCTTCTTACAAATGGAAACAATTTTATTAAACAATTCTGTTGAAACCAATGGTTATCTGTAATGTGGTTGGGGAAAGAAAAGCTTCCTAAATTACTAAAATTTGATACTGAAGAAAAATAAAAAATCTCATACAAATGACTTCAAAAAATTAATCTAAAAATGATAGCCTTTACGGATTTTAATAGGGCCAAGAGCAGTTACAGTTTTAAGAAATCAGGCAGATTATGCCGAGTACTACATAAAAGACTATAGCTTTAAATGATAATCTATGTTGGGGGAATCTCATCCTATATTTTCTCTTCCTGTGTATAATTGTGTTCTTTATTAGGTGAATATTGTATTTATAAATCAGTAATTTTTGACTTGTAAGTACATTGAAGATAAATTGTTTTATAGAACCATTTGATACATTTGTGTTAAAAGACCAAAATATATATGCATTTTTTTGGAGTTTGTTTTTTTCTTACAGAGTACGTGTTCACTTGTATGCTGTATTGTATTATTGAGTCCACTGACTCAATTCAGCTTGTTCTTGGAGAAACAGTCCCCAAATAAATGGTGATGACAGTGACAAGAGAGGTTTACTAGAAGGCTGGCGCTCTGCCTCAGTATCTGTGTGTATTATCTCATTTAATTTCCACTGACTCCCATGAGGTGGTATTGTTATTCTCTATTTGACAGATGCAGATTGAGTCTTTGACTTAAGTACTTGCAGGTGGTCATGAAACACTTCAAATGAGGGTGATGTTTTCAGTCCCGGGACATTCTGGGTCCTTATGCTGTGTTATATCTCTTTCATTGACTTACGTTTTCACCTTATGGTTAGTCAGTTAATTAGAACAGGTGGTGATGAAGTTAGTCAGTGGTTGAATCCTTAACTAGTAATTTTTTTTTTCCTGCTTTCCTAATTTCATAGAGACACAGGGTTCTGTTCTTGACTTGAGAGAATCAGTGTGGCCGACATTGGCTCTGTATTTCCTCACACAGAGATCAGCTGCCTGGATGAGATGCAGCTGCGTCCTCACGGCCTTCAGTCCCTCATGTTACCTCCTTGGTCCCTGATGTCATTTGTGATTCCTGCTTTATTCCAAGGTCTTCAGAAAAGCAGGTTAACTAAGCTGCAAAGATTTGTATATAAGAGTTCTAATGAGTTAAAATCTGGTGTCTAATACATTTAGTTGTTCATGTGATTTGTTCCTTTACTTATTGTTTGAAAACAATTAAAATGATATAAAAATAAGAACTGTTTAATGTTCATGGAATGCTGGAAGCACATGTGTGAACCCTAAAACTTGGATGCAAAACTACTTGGAGAAAAATAGTAAAATTCTCCCTCCCAACTTTCAGTAGAGCAGACATTTTTGAGTGTTAAATTTGCCATCAGTATACAGAGAGGTTTCCCTGATGGCTTCAGTGGTAACGAACCTGCCTATCAATTCAGGAGACACGGGTTCTGTCCCTGGGTGGGGAAGATTCCCCTGAAGAAGGAAATGGCAACCTGCTGCAGTATTCTTGCCTGGAAAATCCCATGGAGAGAGGATCCCAGCAGGCTGTAGTTCATGGGATCACAGAGTTGGACATGACTTAGCGACCGTATATAACAATATACAGAGGCAAACACAAGTTAGCATACACATTACCATACCACTCCCCTCGCCACCGCTGTGCACGCACACCCCCACCCATCCACTCTGGTAGGTTGCACTCCAGTCCTGACTCTGATACTTATTTGAAATAGGACTTTAAACCACTGGCGTTTGCTCTTCAATATAATAAGGGAATTTGTTTTAAGTTCCCTTCCAACAGCAGAATGCTATTATTCTGAAGTTCTGACATCTGTTTTCTTTCTTTACATCTCAAGTAGAAAAGGCAGCAAGATTCTTTTCCTCATCAGAATTTTAGATTATAAGCAAAATGTTAAACCTTCTTTCAAGGAAGGTTATATTAAAATAGACTGTAATAAATTCAAATGCTCAGAGTTTAAATCTATAGGGTTTAAAAAGGCATCATCAGTACTGAAGAGTATGGTTGTCATTCTTCAAAATGTCACATACAAGATCAAGTCTTCTAACACTACTAGTGTCTTAAAAATATAGTTAAAAGCTGGAGAAAATTTAATATTCATGAACATTTCCGATGAAGATTAATATTTTATTGTACCCAATAACCTCAGTAAGCAAAAAAAAAAGTGTTAGTCTATAAATTACAAATAATTGTCTTAACTGCATTTGCTTGTGAAACTTACACTGATTTCATAACCCTAAGTAATTTTAATTCCATGAACTTGATTTTCTTATACCTAAGAGGAAATAGCTCAGAATATATGTGTTTTATTCTTTGCTTTCTGTGAGCTTTGTTGTTTTGAATATAAAATCTTATTTTCCCTTAGGCAATGAAAATGTTATTCCTTTTTTTAAAAGTTTTAAATTGTAGGGAAAATGGATGAACACTGAGAATGGACTGGAAACTTGATAACAAAATTAAATATACACTTATTCTCAATTGAGATAATTCTTTCATTAACTAAGAAAATTATTTTAGTTTTTGTTTTGAAATGAATTGTTTTGTTAAATAACTTCTTAAATTTAATAGAGAAAAAGGGTTTTTCACTGTCACATTTTTGTGGCCAAATTTAGCTGATGGAAAATAAGAATTAGGGAGGAAATGAGGGAAGAAACAGAATGATTTGAATACCTGTAAATTGTCAGTCTTTCCCAGACATTATTCCAGTTAGTCTTCAGGAGAATTCTCAATGGTGGGTTTCACAATTCCTATTTTGCTAAAAATAAGCATACTAAAATGTGATCACAAGCTCACTGCTAGGCAGGATTCTGGTTTCAGGTTGTCTGACTCCAAACCTTGAGAGCTTTCTATTTCACCATCTTGCATGGAAGAAATACATTTTTGTGCAAATATTTATTTCCTGCCTGTCTTTACCATTAGACTGTAAACTTGAGAACAGAGACAGAATTTTCCTCACTTACTGCCCTGTTGTCTGCCCTGTCACACTTCCTGAATCCTGAGTAAGTGCTCAAGAAATATGAATTGAATGAACAAACAAGAAATGCTTTAGAAACATAAATAATCATACAGACTTATTTCACTTCCTGTATTTCGTAACACTTATTTTTCAGCTACTAATATTTCTTTACTAGAGAAGATGAGTGTAGGCATTTGGTGTTGAGTTCAGGATGGATTTTAGTGAACATATTGAGAGGAATGTGTGACTAGAATTTAAAATAACTATCTTCCTTCTAGATCCTGAGTTTTTAAGATAAAATAGCAAAGTTTGTTACAAAATCCCTTATTAAAAATGTTTACAAATAATATCTGTTGAACCAGTCTGTTCTGATAGGATCTTTTCAAGTTAACTCCTAATCAAGTAATTTGCAACAGAATGGCTTCTCCAAATGCAACATTAACTACCTGGTACAAAGGTTCTTGAACTTTCTTTGGATAAATAATGTAACATCGTCTTTGGTGTATTTCAGGCTCACTCATTGTATAGTAATTAGCTCAGGGACTTGATGTCTTAGTAAAAGTATGCTTGTTTTGTACTGAGTCACTTTTAAGAAGACTCTTGAAATAACTGGTTCAGTATATGCAAGATTAAAATGATCTTCTTAGATTCTCTTATTTTACGAATTATCACCTTAAAGTAAGATTCTCTTACTTTATAAATTATGACCTTAAAGTTCTTCCGTAAACATCTTGTTTTGTGGTCAACAGTATTTTTCTTTCTGAAATTGACAGTCTTTTTTTTTTTTTTCCTGAGAACTGTTTTTATTTTATGCTTAATGCAACCAGTGGAAAGAGTGCTGAATTTTGAATATGATATCCTAAATTTACATTTTAGTGTCTCAATTTGACATAAATTAGCTTTGCAGTGGTATAATATTTTATATAATTGTACACAGGGAAAACTAAAAGAATTTTGTTAAAACCATGCCTCACAGTGTGTTGAGGAGAGTAAGTTAATTTTATTCTGTACCTTAAAAGTGAGATCTTATTAATACTGTTCACTTTGTATTTTTTATACAAACTGATATTTTCTCTTTTTTCCTTTTAGTTCTAGATTGGAACATTGAAAATGACAGTTTTCGACCCTAATTGTGTTACTTTTGCAGATTTTTATTCATCTCAACCACCATGAAGACAATATAGAATCATTGTAATCTACTCTATAATCCATTTTATAAATGAGTATAAACCACTAGTATTAATGAACCCGCCTGCCAGTGCAGGAGACATAAGCATTGCATATTCAATCCCTGGGTCAGGAAGATACCTAGAGGAGGGCACGGCAACCTGTTCCAGTATTCTTGCCTGGAGAATCCCATGCACAGAGGAGCCTGGCGGGCTGCAGTCCATATTGTTGCACAGAGTCAGACACTACTAGTGAGTTGACTTAGTACACAAGCACAGTCCACTTTTTAAAATTCCTGTTCAAGCTTTAAAATTTTAGAGATGTTGCCTTGATCTTAAATGTTAATCTTTCTGTCAGTTTTCTATTTTTGCAAGTTCTTTATCTTTTTCCTTACATAAAAATAATTCATCTGTGTTGCTCTCCTTTTTTCAACTTAATTCAGGGTATTTTATGTTCTAGATCAATTTTGGAATCATTATGGAATGATGTTCTTGTCACTACTTTCAATATTATTTTCATTAAATATTATTTTTTGCTGCCTTTTTAGCTTATCTGTTATTCCCAGTTGTGTATGTGACACATCTCATTATTTGGGATGACAAGATACTACTGGTTAGAAACTTTCCTACCAGATAAAGCATGTGTGTGTGTGTGTGTTTGTTCCATTCCATAGATGGTGGTAGGATAGTGTAAGAAATTCCTTCCTTCTTTTCTTATCTTACCAAATAAGATAGAGCATATCACACTCACCAGGCCCTGTGCAAGAGCTAAAGATCAAAGATGAATAATATACCTTCAGTCTTGGTTTCCCAAACATCTTGCAGTTAGTATTTTACAGACCCTCAGAAATGCATGTAAGAAGGAGGCAAGTAATAAGAACTGTAACAAAAAGGCCTTGAAGTAGCTCTGGGGACAGGGAGACAAAGGACCAACCCTGTTGACTGCAGCCATGGAAGAGCTCAGGGAGATAAAAAGCCAGGCTTTGCTTTAAGAAAGCAAAGGATTCTACCAGGTGGAGAGGTGAGGAAGAACATTCTGGGGAGGGCTTTGCCAGTGGCAGCTCTGAACCTTGGAGGTCACATGTGTTAGAAAGGCTGGGCCCCGCTCAAAGACTTCACCAGTTCTTACGTGCTGAGCCTCAGTGGCCTTGTCAGTGGGTGAATTAAATGAGATATACGCCAAACTCTGGACTTCCCTGGTAGCTCAGTTGGTAAGGAATCTTCCCACAATGCAGGAGACTCCAGTTCAATTCCTGAGTTGGGAAGATCTGCTAGAGAAGGGATAGGCTACTCACTCCAGTATTCTTGGGCTTCCCTGATGGCTCAGCTGGTAAAGAATCTGCCTGCAATGTGGGAGACCTGGGTTCAATCCGTGGGTTGGGAAGATCCTCTGGAGAAGGGAAAGGCTACCCACTCCAGTATTCTGGCCTGGAGAATTCAGGTTGCTGGGACTGCATATGGTGGTGACATGGGTCACCATATATCCCAGGAGGGACTGACTTTGGAGGAATAGCTGTGGAATGGTCTCTGAGGCCTTGGAGACCTCATCCCAGTTCTAAACTAAGACACAGGATGCCTGCCTCCAAAAGGACCATGATGCAAGGGCAAAGGAGCCCAGCTTGAGCAGTGCCCAGGAGAGAAGATCAGAATTTGACCTGCTCTCCTGTGCTTTGCCAGCCCAGTTAAAAGTAGCTCTCTAGAGCTTAATCTCAAACAAGTAAAGCTAGAGTTAGGTGTCATTGTAAGAATTTTTGAAAATATGACTTTTTTTTGCACTCTTAAATAACATAATATGATGCACACATGCATCTGAAGAGTGAAAGAAGGAAAAGGTGACTGCATCCTGTTCCTCCCTCTACTCATATCTACCCTACCTTTCCTTTATGACCAAGTCCCCTGAAAGAGCATTGCACACCACTCATGATCTGTAAGAAGAAGCAAGGGTCCCAGCAGGAAATAGAAGGCACACTGCAATTGAGGGCAATTCAAGAAGGGTTAATAGAAGGACTATTTATAAACATGTGGGCAGGGTGGAAGGAAATCACAAGGAATAGTGTGGTCCCCTGAAGATGGTACCAGCTGAATCATCAGAAACTTGAGTTGGCATATTTTAGAGTTGTAAAAAAAAAAAAAAATTACTTAAAAACTACTGCAGGTTGCTGTTTCTGTGGCATGAGACATGAAAAATTCATGTATCTCCTTTTTAAGTTTAGGATCTTGTTAATTTGATGTGTTAAGATAGTTGTGTGTGTGTGTGTGATGGAAGATTTTCTTTGTAAGGATATACCTTATGTTTTATTCCTACATTATTTTTTCCTCTGTATTTAGTTGAGACAAATAATTGACAGTAATTTAAAGGGATGGCTAATTAATGCAATCCAAATATAACTACTCAGTTTGGGGTTTAAGAAGATTTAGTGGGAGATGGGGGCTTCCCACATGGCTCAGTAGTAAAGAAGCCACCTGCCAATGCAGGAGATGTGGGTTCGATTCCTGGATCAAGAAAATCTCCTGGAGAAAGAAATGGCAGCCCACTTCAGTATTCTTGCCTGGGAAATCCCATGGACAGAGGAGAGTGGCCCGGTACAGTCCATGAGGTCGCCAAGAATTGGGCACGACTAAGCATGCATGCAGTGGAAAGTAACTTGACACATTGAAATATTTAAAGTAGAAGGCAAACAAGCCAAGACTGTGCTTTTTTTCTTTTTCCTTGATATGTCCAAGTTTTTCTTACTCCACTTCCTGTCTGGTAAATTTCTGTAGCTGATTAAGCCTACAGTTTGTTGTATCTCCTGTAACTCAGTGGTCTTTTCTCTCAACTCTTAAAAGGTAATTTGCCTTCTGAAACACTTTTACCTTGTTCTGTTCTATTTTATTTGTTTAATCTCTTCCATGGGTTGTCCTCATCTTTAAGATCATGTCTTCAGTTTTATCTTCTTTGATCATCCTCTTTCTTATTGATCTTATCTTTCATTAATGTGATGCATTTGGGGATGATAAAGATAATTAAGTGTTAAAAACAAAGTCATTGATTTAGTGCTGGAACATTAATAGAAGAGGAGCCAAAAGTTTAACTTGATTTCAACTTTAGGGTCTCAACTATGTCAATGAGTAAATTGTACATCATGAAGTTCAAAGGGTTCTGTGAATGTAAGCAGTGCAGTACCGGGTGGAGCTGCAAGTGATGCAAAGAAGATAGTGAGAAGGTCACCTCCTAGAGGTTGGGATTTTGGTCCTATGGCAACTTCTGTATGGAGCCCTGTCTGGATTTTCATGGGTGCTAGTAGTCACCTTGTCCATAAATTGCTTTGACCTTCCTTCACCTGTTTAAAGAGATTTAGGCAGATTCTGGTTCAATACTGGGAAAGGAGTATGTCAAGGCTGTATATTGTCACCCTGCTTATTTAACTTATATGCAGAGTACATCATATGAAATGCCAGGCTGGATGAAGCTCAAGCTGGAATCAAGATTGCTGGAGAAATATCAGTAACCTCAGATATGTAGATGACACCACTCTTATGGCAGAAAGCTAAGAGGAACTAAAGAGCTTCTTGATGAAGGTGAAAAAGGAGAGTGAAAAAGCTGGCTTAAAACTCAACATTCAAAAAATTAAGATCATGGTATCTGGTCCTATCACTTCATGGCAAATAGATGGGGAAACAACAGAAACAATGACAGACTTTATCTTCTTGTACTCCAAAATCACTGCGGACAGTGACTGCAGCTGTGAAATTAAAAGACACTTGCTCCTTGGAAGAAAAGCTGTGACAAACCACGACAGCATATTAAAAAGCAGAGATACTACTTTGCCAACAAAGGTCGGTGTAGTCAAAGCTATGGTTTTTCCAGTAGTCACGTATGGAGTGAGAGTTGGACCATAAAGAAGGCTGAACACCAAAGAATTGATACTTTCTAACTGTGGTGTTGGAGAGGACTCTGAGAGTCTCTTGGACTGCAAGGAGATCAAACCAGTCAGTCCTAAAGGAAATCAATCCTGACTGTTCATGGGAAGGACTGATGCTGAAGCTGAAGTTCCAATACTTTGGCCACCTGATGCGAAGAACTGACTCATTTGAAAAAACCCTGATGATGGGAAAGATTGAAGGCAGGAGGAGAAGTGGACAACAGAGGATGAGATGGTTGGATGGCATTACTGACTCAGTGGACATAAGTTTGTGCAAACTCCAGGAGATGGTAAAGGACAAGGAAGCCTGGTGTGGTGCAGTCCACAGGGTTGCAAAGAGTCAGACATGACTAAGCAACTAAACAATTACAACAACAGGCAGGCTCTAGCATTTGGACAAAATGATCTCTCATGACCTTTTAACCTTAAATTCTATGGCACAAACTCACAATTAGGATACGGTGCCCTCGTTTCACATTCTTGTACTTGAACTACCTGATTTTAAGACTAAATAAATTTTACAATTTGAAAATGTGACACATACCCAAAGGCATTTCTCCATGGATGTACACTACAGTGTTGTTTGTAAGAAGAAAAGATCTAAAACTGTCTCTGTGTCCAACAGTAGAAGACTGATACTGTTCATAATTCAAACTGAAAAATGTTATGCAGTTATTATTATAAATGTGTTGTGATGCCACGTAAATATCTTCAAGATCTGTTAAATGGGAAAATTAAAAATTGGTAGCCAGTTAATGTAGTATGATCCCACTTAAGTGGGAAAAAGAGAAGATCTTTCTTACTTAAGTTCATGTATGCATACAGGTGGACTGGGGTTTGAAGTGGTCCTTAAAATTGCATGCGTTTTCATTGGTTGCATGTGTTACTTTATTGTTTATTAGTGTGTGATGAAGGTTTCCTTTCTGTTTCCTTGATTACAATTGAACTCTTTTATGTAAAAAAAAAAAATTGGGGAGGATCTTATTCACATAAAGTTGCTCATCAGATCAGATCAGATCAGTTGCTCAGTCGTGTCCGACTCTTTGCGACCCCATGAATTGCAGCACGCCAGGCTTCCCTGTCCATCACCAACTCCTGGAGTTCACTCAGACTCACGTCCATCGAGTCAGTGATGCCATTCAGCCATCTCATCCTCTGTCGTCCCCTTCTCCTCTTGCCCCCAATCCCTCCCAGCATCAGAGTCCTTTCCAATGAGTCAACTCTTCGCATGAGTACTGGAGTTTCAGCTTTAGCATCATTCTTTCCAAAGAAAGCCCAGGGCTGATCTCCTTCAGAATGGACTGGTTGGATCTCCTTGCAGTCCAAGGGACTCTCAACAGTCTTCTCCAACACCACAGTTCAAAAGCATCAATTCTTCAGTGCTTAGCCTTCTTCATAGTCCAGCTCTCACATCCATACATGACCACAGGAAAAACCATAGCCTTGACTAGACGAACCTTTGTTGGCAAAGTAATGTCTCTGCTTTTGAATATGATATCTAGGTTGGTCATAACTTTCCTTCCAAGGAGTAAGCATCTTTTAATTTCATGGCTGCATTCACCATCTGCGGTGGTTTTGGAGCCCAGAAAAATAAAGTCTGCCACTGTTTCCACTGTTTCCCCATCTATTTCCCATGAAGTGATGGGACCAGATGCCATGATCTTCGTTTTCTGAATGTTGAGCTTTAAGCCAACTTTTTCACTCTCTGCTTTCACCTTCATCAAGAGGCTTTTGAGTTCCTCTTCACTTTCTGCCGTAAGGGTGGTGTCATCTGCATATCTGAGGTTATTGATATTTCTCCCGGCAATCTTGATTCCAGCTTGTGTTTCTTCCAGTCTGGCGTTTCTCATGATGTACTCTGCATATAAGTTAAATAGTATTCCTTAATTATTCTTTATTGTCTGTTGAATCAGTAGTAATATTTCCCTTTTCCTTCCTGATATTGGTTAAGTTGTGTCTTCTCTCCTGTTTGCCCTTATAGCTTTGTAGATTATACTGATCTTTTCCAAGAAGCAACTTTTGGTTTCATTTTTTCCCCCTATGTTGTTTCTCTGTTTCTAGTTTTATCAATTTCTGGCCTTACCTTTATTATTTTCTTTATTTTGGGTTTAATTTACTCGTTTTCTGGTTTGCTAAGATGGACACTTAGAGTGTCAATTTGAGGCCTTTGTTTCTTTTTTCAACCACAAATAGTTTGTCTTTATTATATCAGTGCCTTTCTCATATAGATAATTAATAGCCACAGTAAGAGTAGATATGCTTAGCATTTGTTTCTTTTTAAATGTATTATTTACTTTTGTCGAGATATAATTGACATATAAATTAGTCTTATGAGTACAATATGATGATTTGATACATGATCACCACAGTAAGTCCTTGAAAATAATCTAATGGCTTTTCCTTTAGATTATTTTCCTTCCTTTCTATTTCCTTCCATCTCCTAACAATCCAGGCCACAGAGTAGATCAGTTAAGTAGGGCAGAGCTAGGTAGGCCTTGCATGGGGGAGTGGCCTGGTATGGGATCTTCAAGACCAAGCAGGTGATAAAGTCACCCAAACAGCTATGGGCAGGCATGGGGAACCCAAACTGGTTGATAAGGGCATCCATGAAGTTGAAAGGCCCGTCACAGTGTGCAAATGGAGTGAGGAGGGATTCTTGCCAAGAGTCTGCCTGGTATCAGAGCCCATGCAGGAGAGGGGATGGCTCCCATCAGAAGCAAGAGCCCACATGTGGTGAGTAAAGTATCCATACATGGGTAGCCTGGCCCACGAAGTCAGAGCCCAAACTGGTAAAAATGGCTTCCATGTAAGAGTGTGGCCCAGACAGAGCCCAAGTGGGTTGAGGAAGGCATCACCAAATGGGAGGGATGAGGCGGTGATGGGAAATTGATGACACAGAGGGAAGAGTAAATCTGTTTTCTTGCTGTCAGAGAAGGAAAATAAAGCTATGGAGACAGAGAGAATACCAGAATGAATCCTGTGATGTGGGGTTGAAATTAAATGTTTTGGTGTTAATTCATATTTTCAATATATAGATTGATATGAAAATCAGTATATATACACATTCATGAATGTGGGCTTCCAGGGTTGCTCAGTGGTAAAGAATCCACCTCACAAACATGAGACATGGGTTCGATCCCTGGGTCAGGAAGACCCCCTAGAGAGGGAAATGTCAACCCAATCCAGTGTTTTTGCCTGGGAAATCCCATGGACAGAGGAGCCTGGCAAGCTGTAGTCCATGGGGTCACAAAGAGTCAGACATGACTTAGCAACTAAATGACAACAAAAATTAATCAATATAGATAGATGGAGGAGCCTGGTGGGCTACAGTCCATGGGGTCGCTAAGAGTCAGACACGACTGAGCAACTTCACTTTCACGCAGAAGGAAATGGCAACCCACTCCAGTGTTCTTGCCTGGAGAATCCCAGAGATGGGGGAGCCTGGTGGGCTGCCGTCTATGGGGTTGCACAGAGTTGGACACGACTGAAACGACTTAGCAGAAGCCCCCAAAATACATAGATTTTATATATGGATGGTTGTACATATTGTGTGTGTGTATATATATATGCATACATACACATACTGATAAACATGCAAATTTATATAGGTGTATGTACATGTCTCTGTATGTGTACTTGGGGAGGTATATGTTTTTTCAACTCTGTCTACTAACAGAATTTGTACCAGTACAATTACAGTAGCAATCAGCACAGCTGGCATCCAAATCTTGGCTGCTCAAAATCATTCTCCACTAAAAAAGATTAAGGGTTCTTTTAGCAATGGCTGATTTCAAGGCTGGAACAGGCAAAGGAGAAGATGAATCTGACTATCTTGTGTGAGAAAACAAGGAAGTGCTCAAAGAACCATGGGGCTATGTCAGCTCAAAGACACGCCTTTTGTGTAAATATGGGACAGTATGAACATCAAAATAGATGAGGATAGAGTATAACGCATTAAATAAAAATAGAAACCCCATTATCATATGATACAAGTAAATGAATGAATAAATAGAAAGTTTGATGAAGAATTAGGTATTTGCATGGTTTAAAGTACCCCCTCCCAAATACTTATAATTTACAAAGGTGGACCAAATAACTTTACAGTGGAGAAACTTGGCAGAGGCCAGCTTATCCAGGGAATCAAAATGAGTATCATTAAGAATGGGACAGATAGAAACCATCTGACATCTGATTGGATGCAATGAAAACAGCACTGCATTCCCCCTCTGTCCATCAAGCTGAAGATTCATTAATTAGAGTCTAATCATGAGGAAACATCAAACACAAGTTGAAGGAGAGTCTACAAAATACAGTAGACCCCCCCATTCATGTTTTCTCTTTCAGAGTTTGTTATTCATGATTAACCACAGTCTGAAAATAGTAAATGGAGGATTCTAGAAATAAACATCTTATGTAAGTTTTAAATTGCACACTGTCCTGGGTACTGTCCTGAAATCTCTCACAGTCTCACTCCATTTTGCCCTGAATGGTCCTTTGTCCAGCATGTCTGCCTGTTAGTCACTTAGTAACCATTTCAGTTATCAAATCAAGTGTTGCAGTATGACAGTGCTTGTGTGTAAGTCACTCTTGCTGCTGCTAAGTCGCTTCAGTCATGTCCAACTCTGTGCGACCCCATAGACAGCAGCCCACTAGGCTCTCCTGTCCCTGGGATTCTCCAAACAAGAATACTGGAATGGGTTGCCATTTCCTTCTCCAATGCAGGGAAGTGAAAAGTGAAAGAGAAGTCGCTCAGCCGTGTCCGACTCTTCACGACCCCATGGACGGCAGCCCACCAGGCTCCTCCGTCCATGGGATTTTCCAGGCAAGAGTACTGGAGTGGGGTTCCATTGCCTTCTCCGCTATACATAATAATAAATGGCCGCAAAGGGCAAGACCAATGATGCTGGCAGTTCACATGTGCTAAAGAGAAACCATAAAGTACTTCCTTTAAGTGAAAAGGTAAAAGTTCTCAACTTAATAAGAAAAAAAGTCATATGTTGAAGTTGCTTCTGCAGTAAGAATGAACATGTGAAAAAGGAAAAAGAAATCATACTAGTTTTGCTGTCATACCTCAAACTGCAAAAGTTAAGGCCACAGCGCACAACGAGTACTTAGATAAGATGGAAAAAGGCAGTAAATTTGGACTACAAGGTATTTTGATAGACACAGAGTCCACATTCAAGTAACTCTTACTATAATATATTGTTATGAGTGTGTGCTCAGTGATGTCCGACTCTTTGCAGCCCAATGGACTGTAGCCCACCAGGCTCCTCTGTCCATGGAATTTTCCAGGCAAGAGTACTGGAGCAGGTCTCCAGCCAGTAATGTCAGCTAGAGGTTTGCCTTGACTAGGGAGTAAAGTGGTGTAAACAAAAGTATATTCCATTATCCAGAGTCAAACAAAGGCCACCCCAAATCTTCAGGTGCTATACTCTGTATTCAGTCTAGGGGTCGTTTTAAATTAACTGATTATCCCAGAGTACAAACTGAAATAGAAGAAGAATGCATTAAATTATAGAATGTTCTTCTTTACTTTCTCCAAACTGTTTTATCTTCAGCACATTTTACTGGACTTTTTAATTACTGCAGTTTTTAACGTAACCGAAAGAGTTTGTAGAAAACCTGTTTCTATAATCATGAACTAATTACTCATAATTAGAAAATCATTTGTGAAAATTATTACTTTAGATAGTAAGATTACATGTATCTGAGTGAAACTGAGAGGTAAATCAGAACAAAAAAGTTAATCACTACATTGATCTTAAACCTTAAAATCATCAGATAACACATTTTTGCATTATAGAAACTGTTTTAGCTCCTCAATATAAAAATGCTCTCTAGAACAAGAGAGGGCTGTAGAATGGCACCCCACTCCAATACTCTTGCCTGGAAAATCCCATGGACGGAGGAGCCTGGTAGGCTGCGGTCCATGGGGTCGCTAAGAGTCAGACACAACTGAGCGACTTCACTTTCGCTTTTCACTTTCATGCATTGGAGAAGGAAATGGCAACCCACTCCAGTGTTCTTGCCTGGAGAATCCCAGGGACGGGGGAGCCTGGTGGGCTGCCGTCTATGGGGTCGCACAGAGTCGGACACGACTGAAGTGACTTACCTTACCTTGAGATCAGTGCTGAGCCAATTCTGAGTCAGGTATCATAGTCTGAATGGGCTTTTTACACTGAGGGCCTGAATTCTGAATGTGGAACAGGGCAGGGAAGATCACCTGGGAGACCAGGGTGCTGGTGTGACAGCCTTCCTACTGGTTTCAACAACAGGTCAGTATGGAGCTCAGATTCTCATGGGGGTGTGCTCCTTAAAATTACCTGCAGCATAAATGAAAAGGAGGCTTATTTTAAAATAATATCCAAAGAAGAATGGAAATATGGTGTTTGAATGTGAGCATACAACTCATTGCAACCCCATGGACTGTGTAGCCTGCCAGGCTCCCTTTTTGATGGAATTTTCAGGGCAAGAATACTGGGGTGGGTTTCCATTTAAGCATTTCATACCTTTGGTTTAAATTTAAATAGAAAACAAAAGTTCACATGTGTGTACCTATGTGTTTATTTACATACACAGAGAATTGTTTCAAGCATACACATCATCCATGGAATCATTCCGTTATTCTCATCTTTTTAAATGTTTTTAACAGAGTACAACCAAATAGTTTTTTTTAAGAACTTCAAATATTTATTTTAGGTCTTTATTTTAGACATCATCACAACACCTAGCATTGTATATTTCTAAGCCCTTAACGTATTTTTTAATACGGTAGTTTTATTTTTATTATCTTTATTAATCTTTGATTCTACTGTAGGGAAAGGAAGTATGCAGTATTGTTACTTTTTGTGTGTCAGTCTTAAAAATTATTATTTCCTGCCAGCAGATGAAATTGGAGATTCTGACAAATACATTTCTGCAGGGGTCTCCCTTCAGCCATGTTTATCAGCTGCATGGTAATGAGTCAGTTTCTATGGAAATATAATCAGTATTTGATGGTGGTGAGGAAACTTCTTAGACTAAATGATTTTCGTGGTTCCTTGATTAGCATACTTTCTAAAACCATTATCATGTGCACAACCATTGCATTTTTGGAAATAGCTCAGATTCAAGTCTTAGATCTTTCTAAAGAAGTGTGACCCTCCTTCTAGAGAAAAATACTGTGTGTGCCCAGAAACTCAAGACTAGGGTTTTGATACAAAAGTATTGTTAGTTACTGGGTATCGACTATTCCAAGCTTTGCTCTGGCATGTATACTTAACCCCGGCAAGTCTTCTAATCTCAGGGACTATCTATTATAATGAGAAAATCAGCCATGGAAATAGCTGCTATTAATTTTAGATAGTGACAGAAGGAGAGGAGAGGGTATGGACCATCCTTCACTCGGGTGGTTGGGAAAAGTCTTTCTGAGCTGACGTTTGCTGAGGCCCTGTTGATCAGAAGCAGTCAGCTGAGTAAAGACGAAAAAAAGAAGGTGAATGATCTATGGAGATCAGAGAGCAAGTGCAGGATACAGAGGAGGGAATGAGTATGGATGTTCAAGGTGTCTGAGGGCAAGTAGGGCTGGTGCAGAGAGGACAGAGTGGTAGGCAGGGGCATAACTCCTAAGGCCATTGTGTGAAGTTAATAATGTTGCCAGATTTAGCAAATAAAAATAGAAGAGACTGTTAAACTTGAATATCAGATGAACAATGAAAAACATCTACTATAGGTATATCCTATGCAATATTTGGTATTTTACAGTTTATCTGGCAATCCTATTAAGTGCAATCCTGGTATCATTTCTGAAGTAAGGAGTGTTCCTGTACCACCAAGCAGTTCTCCAGATACCAACTGGGTGTCATGTGATTCAACTCGATTTTGATACTATCTACCCAAAGACAGCTTCAGATTCCACAAGTTAAGTTTCAGTCCTACAAGACTGCATTCCCTCCTTCCCGCTAACCTTCAGTCAGTCTTGAGTCTTGACTGTTACCTGTGCATCTGACTGGCGGGCTACAGTGAGGGGTTCCCACCACCTGCTCCTTGAACTTCAGATGCCAGTTGCAAGTTCAGGTTGTTTTTTACCTGTACTTCTGATCGACTGACAGTAAAACAGAGGTTCCCAAGATCCCCTTCTTGGACTCTTCTGTAGCTCACAGAACTCAGAAGCATTTTACTCAGCAGATTATTTGTTTATTATGACAGGATATAACTGGCAAACAGCCAAATGGAAGAGATGCCTAGGGCAAGGTATGAAGAAGGATCACAGAGCTCCCATGCCATCTATGGACACACCAGTCTCCTCAAATCTCCACAAGTTCTCCAGCCTGAAAGTTTCCCACACCTTGTCCTTTCGGGTCTTGCAGAGACTTCATTACATAGTCGTGATTGGTTAAATAAACCACTGGCCCTCTCTCTGCCCGCCTTGGGGGTCAGGGGTGGAGGAGAGTGGGTGTGGTGAGGGGAGTAATGGATGGAACCTAACCTGATTGATTCTTTCTAACAGGCAACTGCTGTCCTAGGTGGGGCCCTGACCTCATTAACATGATAAGAGACAGCTTCATCACTCCCCCTATTTAAGAATCCAAGGGTTTGGTGCACTGTGGCTCAGGAACCCTGGGTAAAGACCAAACATATATTTTTCTTATAAATCACAATATCACAACTATCCTTATCCTTATTGTCCAAACAAAAACACTTCTGGATCACTTGGGCATTACTGACAGCTAATCCAGGACATCAGGTAAAAACCATGTCTGACTCAAGCAAACCAGGTCACGTGGTCCCTGTACTTAGAGTTTGAATTTTTTCTTTCCTTCACATTTCTGTAGGAGGCCATTGGAGAGTTTTAACTGAGATACACACATACACACACACACATACACACATGCACACATATTTAATCTGCTGTGGTAGATTTGTGGAGAATAGATCATGCATGAAATAAAGATTAACTGACACCGTTTAGGGAGATGAGATGAGTGAAGCCTATTGATGAATGGCAGAGAGCCAAATGTAACAAGGACTCTTCCTTTGCCATTGATAAGTTTAATTGAGATTGGTGTTTAAAAACTATTGACAAAAAAAGGTGCCAACTTCTTTACTCTGGAAGCACCACTGCATACCATGGCAAAAAATTAATCAAAACACATACACATATTGCTCAGTTGCTTAGGCATGTCCGACTCTTTGTGACCCCCTGGACTGTAGGCTGCCAGGTTCCTCTGTCCATTGGATTTTCCTGGCAAGAATACTCGAGTGTTGCCATTTCCTACTCCACAATTTAGTACACTCCTACTGCTAGTGTTGAAATAAATCTGTGTATAATTATGAGTTGACTTTTAATTGATATAAGCCCAATATATTGTTTTTTTAGACGCTTAAATACTAATTTATCCTGCAATTTTCTCTGTGTACTTTGCTAGTTCTTTTTTCTCTGAAAGCATTTTTAAAGAGCCATGAAGAGTTCATAGGACTAGACCACTGGGCCCATAGCGTCTACCATCAGAGCTGAAACTCCATTTTGTCTAGCCAGTTCCTCATCCTATGCTCTTAACCACTATTCCTCTAAAAATGTCTCTGTATTACTGACTAGATGTGTCTTAGTGCATGATTTCAAAGTTTTTTTCCTTTACTTAACATTATATTATAAATGTTGCCTTATATTTTGCAAACCTTATGTTAGGGGTGCGATCCTTAGACCAGCATCAGCAGTATCTCCTGAAAACTTCTTAGAAATACAAACTCTTGGCTCCCAATCCAGATCCACCAGATCACATCCTCTGAGACTGGGGCCAAGCAGTGTATAATTGTGATGCATGGTTGAGTTGAAAACCTGCTTTATATTACCTTTTTAATAGTGATATAGCATCATATCATGTTAATGTACCATAGTTGTTACATCTGTTCTTCAGTTTTTGCACTATTATGTACAGTATTGGCAACAAACTTGTTCTTATATATGGCTCCACTCTTTCTCCACTTTGCAATTATTCACCAGAGTGGGACTATGAGGGCAAAGGTTAGGACCAGTTTTATTTCACATTTCCTGCTAAATTCCTTTCTAAAAACATTTATTTATACTGCATCACCAAAATTTGGGTGAGAAAGTTTTCCTATTATGACTCAGCCAACTTGAAGTATTGTTCTTCTAAGATGGACACTTTAACTGATAATCTCATAACTTTAAAGTGACAGCTTATTTCAGTTTGCATTTTTATTACTAGTGAAGGAAAATACCTTGTTTGGAGTTCATATTTTCACTGTGTGAATTATATTTTTGTGTCTCTGTTCATTTATTGACTAATTGTTTTGTAGTTCTCAACATTTGAGTGTATGCTTTACATATACATAGGGGCTTCCCTGGTGGCTCAGATGGTAAAGAATCTGCCTGCAATGCAGGAGACCCAGGTTTGATTCCTGGGTCTAGAAGATCCTCTGGAGAAGGGAATGGCAACCCACTCCAGTATTCTTGCCTGGAGAATTCCATGGACAGAGAAGCCTGACGGACTGTAGCCCATGGGGTCACAAAGAGTCGGACACGACTGAACGACTAACGCTTTACATATACGTGTATGTGTTTGTGTCTGTGTCAGTATCTGCATACACTATTTCAGTAGGATTATTTCAATAATAATATAGTGCATTTCTTTTAATGATAATATAGTACATTTTACTTAGAAGTGAAATTGTTTCAAATTTTAAGACAGGTTCCATTGTTTCTTAAGTAGGTCTTGTGCCTGTTAAACAGACCAAGCTAGGGCCAGCTGTGTTAACAAATTTAATCAAAATCTCAGCACTTTATACTCGGCAAAGATTTCCTTCTTGTTAATGTTACCTGTTCAACAAAGGTCAACAAGGTAGCTCCACTGCTCATAGTGTTCAGAGCCCCCATCTCCTGGAAACTCTGTCATCTTGTAGCTGAACCATTGTAACACAGAACCTCTGCGAAAGAGGAACGGAGTGTGGAGGTAGAAAGAGAAGCTCTTAAATGCCTTGGCCCTGAAATGGTCCATCAGTTTGCTTATGGATAGTCCTCATGGCCAGAATTAATTCTGTGATCCCAACCAACTGCAAAAGAGGATTGGAAATATGGGAAACTCAAGTATTTGCTTAGCAACAAATGTCTGTTTCTCAGTTGTTTTCATAATAGGATGAGCAGTATTCTGAGTATTCATTCTTTTATTCCTTTACTTATGTTAGATAATGTTCAGGCAGGGAACAAAAGATGCTACGCTATATTTCAGTAGTGATGAATTTTATTAGGTTAGCCAAAAAATTTGTTAGGATTTTTTCATGACATGGGAAAACCAGAAAGAACATTTTGGCCAACCCGATAGATAGGAATTAGGGGCTTATATTAGAAGTGCTAGGGAAGTAAAGATTGGGGATGGCACACAGATCTCAGCAGGTGGCTTATAGAGCTTGTAGAGCTCACTCAGAGCCTGCTGTGGTTCTCGAGTCTCCAGGAAACTCCCACCAGCTCCCACTGCAGAGTCACAAAGCATAGTTTTCATCAGCTCATTGGGAAGCTGCTGTGAAATATCTCAGCCTACATGTCTGGTTACCACTGCTCTGAGGAAATAAAGATTTCTTATTCTCTTTCACCTTTCAGATCTTATATTTGTTCTTCTTGAGGGCCAGCTGTAATCTAGAACTGTATGGGGACAGTGATTGGGGATATAGTCCCTGACTTCTCCTCTGTGAAACAGAAGAAAGCTTGGAAGGCTGGTGTGAAGTGAAAGTTGCTCAGTTGTGTTCGACTCTTTGTGACCCCATGGACTATACAGTCCGTGAAATTCTCCAGGCTAGAATACTAGAGTGGGTAGCCTTTCCCTTCTCAAAGGGGATCTTCACAACCTAGCGATCGAACCCCGGTCTCCCACATTGCAGGCAGATTCTTTACTAGCTGAGCCACCAGGGGAGCCCAAGAATACTGGAGTGGGTAGCCTATCCCTTCTCCAGTGGCTCTTCCTGACCCAGGAATCAATCTAGGGTCTCCTAAATTGCAGGCAGGTTCTTTATCAACTGAGCTACCAGGGAAGCTTGGAAGGCTGGTAGTGGTTAATTCCCTATTAAATACTGTATTAAAATAGTCTGACAAAGTTGTGGGAAGGTGGTTACTTTTTACCAAGCTGACAATACACAGGTTGGCACACTCACTCATTTGCAGGTGGCAACTAGAAGAAACCCATGGTGTTGAAGGCAACCTGTGTGTCCCTGTCTCTACCTCATTCCTTTTTGAGTGAAGCCATAAAGTTGACATTTGATATTACTAACTTGAATGATAAAATATCTTCTAGCATTTGTTTAAAGTAAGTTTTAGTCTTCTCATAATCAGCTTTTCATAAATTCTGAAAACGACAAGGTCAGAAGGAAAACAGGGATATTGTCTTGTCCTTACCTGAATTCTCAAAGAGCTTTACAACATCTTTTTGTGAGGCTAAGACTTAACACATGTGAAGCAATAGTGTTTGGCATAGGTTTTATATAACTGTTATGAAATGTCATACTGAAAGGCACAGAGAAATAAACATCTGGATGAAAACTATATTTAGAGCTCAAAAGAATAGAAAAACACCTGCCTTTTTTAGACTGTAAAATGGTAAAATGTGGCATCTCTTGTTTGCCTGCATTTCACACAGGGAAATAAAAACTGCTCTTTATATTTCAGGCATAAAAGGTGTGAGACAGAAGTTAGGGACTAATACAAAATTTGGAAGCTCTGCATAGTGAAGGCCAAAGATGCCATTACTGATGTCAGGAGATCCTACACAGAGATCTTGGCCAAAATGTTCAAAGGAGGTGCAAGCCTGCTATTAATGAGGCAGAATAAATGTTAATGGAGTAAACTAGATGGCCATGCAATAAACTAGCTAATAATGAGATAAAATACTCACAGTAAACTGTCATGGAAAACGCACTGCAACAGGAACCCTGGCATTCTGCTTGTCAATTCTGAAATAATCACATGGATTCCCTCCCCATTTGTGGTTAGATTATTTTGTTACAGTGTTTAATAAGGCCACCTCTTGGATTGTTTATGAATGTCCCTGTGTTTAGACAAAATTATTCTAAGAAATCAGTAATGGCTAAAATTTTTCTCTGGCATAGCAGCTGAGGATCACCAGTTGCTTACTGGAGAACTTTGTTAAGAAGGATTCTGAGCTGCATTTGAGCTCAGCATGAAAGAGTGCTCAGTTTGACATTTGGTGGTGTAGAAGGGGCTACTCTGACTTGCCTTGTACATGTTTGCCTTCTGTGGCTTCCCATCCTAAGTCTTCTTCCCTTTCAAGTAGAAATGATTCTTTCCTGTTAGTCTCTTTGTGACGTATTAATTTAACATCTTTGTTCTTATGTTTTTGATAGATTTCACATTAATATGCCTGTGTGCCTGTAAAACACATAATATAAAGCAATTTCCAAGACAGAAATGAAATCACATTGTTTCTTAGATCACTGAAATGTTTTCTTCTCTTGCACATGTGGCAAATTCTAGAGATTCCAACAGAAACCCGGGGTATCTTACCAAGATGGCTGAGTAAAGGGCTTGCCCCCTGTGAGACTTGGTCTGATGAAAGCACAGTCAGTTTCAAACAAACAGTATTACTGAATTTGAGGCTAGGATCTCTTACCCTCCCCATGCTAACATTTATTATCTGCTAAAATCACAGCAAGCTGCAATACCAAAGCAGTTGATTGGAGTTACTCAGTAAATAACATTTGATGAAAAGAAAATTAGGTGGTAAAGAGACCCTTGAGAAATTAGAAAATAGCCTTCTAGTCTTTCAACCTATTTATCATTTACAAAGGCATTGAATAATACAGCAGGCCTAAGAACCAGCAGCAACCTGCTTCCAAATGCCCACAATATGAAATCCAATAGTTGAGCAATCCAGCTTGAGGAATTGTTCAAAGTTGAATCAAAATAAGCTTTGATTAAGGAAGAAAAAAAAAAAAAACAACCAAAAAACTAATCTTCAAGTTTAACAGAAAGGCTTAAAAGAGCCATTACAAACAACATGAATTATTCAGGCTGGGGATATTGTGACTTGCTTTTTATACACATAAGGCTCAAATGTCTGTTCTCAAACCCAGAGCAAATAAATTGATTTATACCAGTTGAGCTGTGCTTGGATAAGGGAAAAGGATGAGCCGATTTTCCTCAGTGCCCTAGCTTTGTTTTCTATACTAATATGCAGTGAACTTTGAGCCCCAGATATTTTTGCTGTTGGGTTAGGATGGGTGAGAAGAGGCCTCATGCAACAGACTTCTGATGGGGCAAATACATTCTTCTGGAAATGTCACCTCTAAATCACTTCTGCATATAACCTTGGGTACCCAAAAGGGGAAAAAAAAAAACCAGTAAAATTGCATCTGTATGCTGCTTCAAATGCATAGCAGAATGGATGAAAAACATTCTGTCACTAGATCTTAATATTAAAGATTTTTTTAATTAGAGCAAATAAAGGTAACAGCCATCCTGTTGCTTTTCTGCTATAAAATCCCATCTTTTCCTGGCAGATTTTCCTAGTTTCCCTCCAGTTATACCCTGTTCTAAGTTCTCATAACACTTTGTACATCCTTCCCTGTACTGTTCTGAGAGGCACTGTGTAGTAAACAAATAATGAGCTTTGAAATCAACCCCAGCTCCAACTGGGTAGATTACCTGTCTTCTCTGCTTCTCAGATTCTTTGTATAAAGGCTTTTATGTGAGGAGTTATGGGATAATGGCAGTGCCCAATAAATAAGAGCATTTTTCTATTAATCAGATTCTGAGTTCTTAGGAACAGGGTGTACATCCCACACACAATCCTGCCAGTGATGAGACAGACACATAGATGATACTTTTTGAGTGAATGGTCTATATGGCTCATACATCATTCCACAGAACTTGTTCTTTTCACTGTGTTCCGTTATCACTTTAAGCATTTTTCTCTCAAATCCTTCTTGTGGCTTATTTCAGAGTTTGTTTATACATCTGTTTGATTCCCACAAGTACATTCTTGAGGCCTTACTCTTTTATATCTGATACATTATAAGTAAACAGGACTAGTTAGCTGGGTGAGAGAAGGGAGGATGATAAATGAGACATTGGATGGTTAGAAAGTGAAACTCTCTCAGGCACATTTGACTGTTTGCTACCCTATGGACGATACAGTCCATGGAATTCTCCAGGCCAGAATACTGGAGTGGGTAGCCTTTCCCTTCTCCAGGGGATCTTCCCAATCCAGGGATCGAACCCAGGTCTCCCGTACTGCAGGCAGATTCTTTACCAGCTGAGCCTAGAGGGAAAACCTAAAAGCTTATGAAGTACCAGTGCTAAATGGAACATGTATTTTTTAGTGGTTTGTTGTCTGTGCTCACTGCTCCCTTATACTTGTACTATTTTCTTATTTACTCATGCATGAAACATTTACCAGTGTGCTGGGTAACATTCTGGGGAATACAGAGAAGAATCAGAGAGAGAGAGAGAGAGAGAGAGAGATGGATTACTTAAGGATGGATAGTTTTTCAGAGAAGATAGAGTGTGGGATACAACAGAATAGATTGTAAATTCAGATGATGTTACTTCAACTGGGAAGTCTTCACTAGAATCTCAGGGCTTCTCACTTCAAATCAAACTTCTTACTCTAAACTCATGATTCTCCATGACCTTAAACTCCTCTTCCACTCTGTTCTAACTGGTCCAGCTAAGTCTTCTCCTGAAACATGGCCTTTTTACCTCTTTCATCCTCTTGTCTGAAAACCCTCCCTCACTCTTCTCTGCTTGGCACAGTCGTCTCCATATCCTTTAAAGTCCACCCCCAAAGTCATTTCTTCCTTGGAGCCTTCCCTGACTTCCCCAACCCAGAACAGTCTTTCTCTCCTTTAAATGCATTAAGTACTGGCTACTTGTTGTTGACAGCAGAAATGAAAGTAGAGAAGATATTTAAGTTTCATAAACTCAGATGAGTAGGATACGTGTCTATAAGCAGAAAGGAGGTATAGAGGAGGATTGGATTTACTGCGATAAGGTGACTTTGACAAAATTCCTCACCAGCACTGGGGATTCCTGTCTGGAGCTCAGGAAAGACCATGCCAGTGGCATGCATTTGGGCATGCAGAGAGATAGAAATGGAAATTTGAGATGAATGGGATTGACAGGAAGGCATGGTAAAGAGACTGAGCAGAGACTTGAGGAACACCTATGTTTAAAGACTGCAAAAAGAAGAGGAACTTCTGAAAGAATTTGGGAGGGAGCTCTCTGCCACATGGAATAGAAAACAACTTATAGAGAAGCCAAAGAATTATTCTAAAAGTTGTTAGGTAAAATGGAAGACAGTAAAGAAAGGAAGAATGAAGATACCATCTACTTTCTGGGCAGTCAGTCATCTGTGTTCTTGAAGCTTAGGATAATGTGCAAATTTGTATTGTCATTTGACAGTATAATCACCATTGGATCATTGTTACAAAACAGCCTTAAAGTCACAGTAAAGAAAGCAAGTGTTGACTGAAATGAGCTCTCAAAGGCAGGTCAGTCCAGAATTTTATATGCAAAATGTAATATTTCTTGGAGAAATATTTCAGAGTGTCTTAGAGGAACTCATCAGTGCTAAATGGAAAAAATTTTATCATGAGAATATGAGATGTCTTTATTATTGGTAGGTTTCTAGTGAATACACATGAGCTTGTTCCAGACTGTATGGAATACTAATTATTATGGATTATTAATATGGATCATATGTACAAGATAAAGTAAGTCAGTGACTGCAAGTAACTCTGTAAAGCTAAGATGCTGCAAGATTGAAAAGAGAAAAAATTTGAAACTAGATGGGAAAGAAGCCATGTTCTAGATTAAACATCTGATTAACAAGTGTTACATTAAAATTATATAAATAAGTCAACTGAATGATCATCCACCCAGAGAGCTTCTGAAAGTCTCACCAATAAATGTTCTAATTTAAACATTCAGTTGTTTACTCTTGTAACTTTTCTGTGAGATAATTGCTTATAGAAGTATAAAGAATGATATCAGTGAGAGAAGGACAAAAATGGACTTTAATCCACAGGTTTCTATCTTATTGTCAAACAGAAAAGGGCAGCCCCTTCCCTCACTAACAACTGAAGCCAGGTGAATAAAGACTGAGACAGAGATTCAGAGCCTCAAGATATATCAAGTAAAACAGACATGGGTATGAGACACAGATGTATGTAACACTGCCTGGATAAGGCACGCACCCTATTGATGAGGACTCTAGAAGTTAAAAACAGTGATGATACACATGAAAAGATGCCCAGCATCACTAATCATTAGGGGAATGCAAGTCCAAACCACAGTGAGTGACCATCTTGCACCGATTAAGGTGGCTAGTATCAAAAACAAAGACAGTAACAAGTGTTGTGAGAGAGTGAAGAAATTTAGAAAGATGGTAACAATAACCCTGTGTACGAGACAGCAAAAGAAATTGGAACCCTGTGTACTGTTGGTGAGAATATAAAATGTTGCAACCACTATGGAAAACAATATGGTAGTTCCTCAAAAGAGTACAAATAAAATTACTGTTTGATCCAAGAATTACCCTTCTGTCCATTGATAGGTGAATGGACTTTCTGAAATGTGGCATACATGTATCATGAAATACATTCAGCCTTAAAAGAAGGGCATTCTGACACATCATTGAACCTTGAGGACGTTACGTTAACCAAAATAAGCCAGTTGTGGAAAGACAAAGAGTGATGTGATTGCCCTTGTAAGCACTCCCTAAAAGTAGTCAAATTCATAAAGACAAAAAGTATAATGGTGGTTGCCAGAAGCTGGGGAAAAGAGGCAATTGGGAGTTACTGTTTAATGGATAGAGAGTTTCAGTTTTGCAAGAACAAAAGGAGATTTTTGCAAAGCCTGTCTGTTGTGTTTAAGAGGCAACCAGGAGGCCACTGTGGTTGGAACTGAATGAGGGTAGAGAAGAAGGCTAGGGGATGACAGATGGGCAAGGAGACTGACGCAGAAATGACCAAGAAAGATGCTGGTAGCGTAGGCGAGGGAGGTAAGAGTAGAGAGAGTAAGAAAAGATCATTTTTAAAGTAGTTAATGGGGTTTGTTGATGGATTAGGTACAAAAGTGTGCAAAAAAGAGAAAAGTCAAGAATGACTCTACCACAGTGGTTCTCAACCATGAATGCTTTTGCCCCCCAGGGGACATATGTCAAAAGGCACAAGAGATCCCTCCACAACAAAGAATTATCTGGTTCAAAGTGCCATACATTGAGTGAGAAAGCCTACCCTAAGGTGTTTGGCCTAAGTAATTAGGCTAATAAAGTGTGACTAAGATGATTAATTTGATGTCAGGCTCAAGACTGGGAAACAGAGGAGAATAGTTATAGGAATAGCTAACATATTAATATGTGCACTACCTCAGGGACTGTAAGCAACACGTTGAGTGGGTGATCCTATTGTCTATTGGTCAAAATAATGCTTTGAGGTATGTTTTGACATCCCTCAACATGTAGATACCCACTCCAGTATTCTTGCCTGGAGAATCCCAGGGACGGGGGAGCCTGGTGGGCTGCCGTCTGTGGGGTCGCACAGAGTCGGACACGACTGAAGCGACTTAGCAGCAGCAGCAGCAGCAACATGTAGTTGGAAACATAGATGGTTTAACTTCTTGTAGTGCCCGAATTCAGCCAAGGTCTCTGAACCCTGAAGCTCAGAGCCAAACTGTATGTCACAGAAGCTTCCTGAATTCACCATGTTTCCAAGTGAAGCCAATGAATAGAAGCAGTGAAGCCAAAAGGTGTATATATATATATATATATATATATATATATATATATATATGTACACACACATATATGTGCACATACACATGCTTTGGGGGGTTTTTCCTCTAAACATGAGTCCCGCAACATGAAACAATAATGTGTACTAATTTGCTACAGCAAAAGTGTGAAAACGGCTCAGTCATATCCGACTCTTTGCAACCCCAGACTATAGCCCACCAGGCTCTTCTGTCCATGGAATTCTCCAGGAAAGAGTACTGGAGTGGATAGCCATTCCCTTCTCTAGGGGATCTTCCCAAGGCAGGTATCGAACCCAGGTCTCTAGCATTGCAAGCAGATTCTTTACCAGTTGAGCCACCTGGGAAGCCCAAGAATACTGGAGTGGGTAGCCTATCCCTTCTTTAGGGGATATTCCTGACCCAGGAATCCTATCGGGGTCTCCTGCATTGCAGGTGGATTCTTTACCAGCTGAGCCATCAGAGAATCCTACACAGCGAAGATGCCAGGTAACAGTTAAGAATGGTGAGATTTCTACCATCAAAGACCCATCACTTTGCATGGCTTTCCTACTTAAGGAGCAGGTGGTGGAAAGATTTCAGACCTCCTCTCGGTGTCTATTTTTCTAGTCTCCCAGTTACATCCTGACTGGCCAGGGTCAGGGTAATTTTTATACTTGCAAGAGAAATGATGAAGAACAACTATGTTGATTTCCCGGGAACGCAGACAGCAGTGTATGTGTGTCTGTTGTTGTTCACTTCAGGGTGGCAGCTGTGAATGGGTTGAGAGAGGAGAGGGCAGTGAGGTTAAGCATTAGACAACAGTGATGTTCAGATGACCGTGCCTAATGTATAACCAGCCTCTAGGCTGGAAAACAAAGGTGAAGGGAATCCCTTCAGCACACAGTGACAAAAAGGGCAGCATTTTTGTTCCTCTGCATTTCCACCCCTTCCCAGGACTTTTGAACTGTGTTTAGCAAGAAATGAAAGGAAATGGCAGGCAAGAAAGAAACAGTGTACCCTCTCTTTTTCTACTGCTACACCATCTGCTTTCAGACTACTGACTTCTTAATTATTTCACTCTTTTGGTTTTCTGCACATGTTTTGAATGATAAGCAGTATTTGGCAAAGAGGACTGGCTTTTAGCCTCAGAGTGAAACTCTCAGGATCATCCTAGATCAGTGAGGGATTTGGTTTTTGCTCTCCCCTCCCGACCAGTACCCCACCATGTAGGAGACACTGAATAAATGATATACTAAATTTAATAAGCTCACCTAACTCTATGTATGTTAAGGCTCAGATGGCATATCGCCTCATCCATGGTGCCTTTGATGACCTCTTCATTCATGCAGCTCTCTCCCCCTGAATCCCATGATACCCATTGCCTGTGCGGCTCATTCATTAAAAAAAAAAAAAAATGTTTCATGGAGCACTAAATATGAGCTTGTTACTGTGTTAGGAGCTGAGGGGGCAGCGGTGACAGACAAAAATCCCTGCCTCCTCTATCTGACTTTCCAGTCTATCATATTATTAAATATGTCTCCAAATACTGGTTAAATTTTTGTGTACTTACTAGCCTCTGCAAGTAGACTGTAAATTTTTTTTAAACCTAGACTTATATTTATTTTTTGGTACCCTGAGCTTTGAATACTGTATCTTCAGAGCAGCAGGAACTCATTAAATCTTTGTTTCAGAATTCAGGAACAGAGGCATTCTCAAATCCTGCCAGTAACAGACTCACTGGAAATCCATTGTTGTTGGTGCCTGCTCTGAATGGGTGATGATTTCCACTAGTTAGCAAGTTAAATTACCCACAGAGTTTGGGTCCATGAAATAAATAGCATCTTCTCTAGTTTTATAAAACACCATGCCTAGAGGGGAAAAAACTACAAAATGAGACCAGTGTCTCTAGTTAGTGGTGGACTGTTTGTGCTTATCTGTAAGTTCATGTTTTTCATCTCTTGTAAACTGTGTAAGCTGGTTCTGTATCTTAAAGCGGAGATTTGCCACGTAGGCTGTGATGTTACTCATGTCACATGTTTGCTGCAAGTACAAGGTGCTGTGATTATTATGGGCAGTTAATTACTTGTGGCTTTGGGCAGAGGGAAGCCAGTGGTTACATGGTGGTTCAAGCAGCTTCTTGCATGGAGAACTTTTGGTCTAAGACCTGCTGTTTTAGAAAAACAGAACCATTTGGGAAGTCCAAGTTTCATTTGGACCTTTTTAGCATGTATCTTGGAAAAGGCAGTGGCACCCCACTCCAGTACTCTTGCCTAGAAAATCCCATGGACGGAGGAGCCTGGTACACTGCAGTCCATGGGGTTGCTAAGAGTTGGACTCTACTGAGCGACTTCACTTTCACTTTTCATCTTCATGTATTGAAGAAATGGCAACCCACTCCAGTGTTCTTGCCTGGAGAATCCCAGGAACGGGGGAGCCTGGTGGGCTGCTGTCTATGGTGTCACATAGAGTCGGACACGACTGAAGCGACTTAGCAGCAGCAGCAGCAGCAGCATGTATCTATGAGATGTCGTTTAGGAGGGGAGTTGCCAGGGAAAGACACCTTGCCTCCCAAACAAATGCTCTATCTGCCTGCTGATACTTTAGATAGGGCTTTTTTTTTTTTTTTTTTTACCCCAGTTAAGCAAAGCTTAGAAATGCAACTATCCCTATGAAAAGTCATAATGAATTCTAAGAGGGGGAAAAAAAAAAAACAACTCATTATGAAATCTGCAGACTTTAAAGACTACATTTTTACCTAAGACCAGACTGCTGTGGATAAAACATGCTTTGTAAGCTGATCCCATTTGTATTAAGAAGAAAATGTCTTAATACGTAATGTCTTATTTCTATTTTTTAGTTACTAGATATATATTTTCTGTCATAAAACCCTAATAAATATGTATCAAGTGATGGAAATTTTAAGGTTACATTTTTAGTTGTAAATCATGTATTTAATGTAGAGTCTGGGTGGATGACCATATGCAGGGTTTAAATACACATAATCTTCCTTTCTTCAAGTACTTATCCAATTTTGCTTCAGATATTACCAATGAGTAACCTCTTTTTCCATTTCATCTGCCCCATAAGAACATACTCAAACTTAATTTAGCTCTAAAATTTTTGTCAAATGCTGACCCAGAGTTAGGTGCTATGGAGGTATGCCAGAATAAGAGAACTCTGTTTTGTGAGAGAGACTTAGAATGACTCAACACAAATGGAGTCCCAAATAGCCATAAAAACTACAGTTAACCCTTGAACAACATGGGTTTAAACAGGGAGGATCCACTTAAGAGCAGGTTTTTTTCAAGAGTCAACGAGGTAGTACCACAACATCTGTGTTGGTTGAATCCACTAATGTAGAACTGCGGATTCAAAAGGAGCCACAGATACAAAGGGCCAACTGTAAGTTATAGGCAGATTTTCCATTGCTACAAGGGTTGGCCCCCCAATCCCCTCATTGTTCAAAGGTCAACCATATAAGGGCTGTCATGACAGAGAAATAATCATACTGAAAAACTGTTCTGCACTCATTATGCCAGCAAATTTGGAAAACTCAGCAGTGGCCATAGGACTGGAAAAGGTCAGTTTTCATTTCAATCCCAAAGAAAGGCAATGCCAAAGAATGTTCAAACTACTGCACAGTTGCACTCATTTCTCATGCTCACAAGGTAATACTCAAAATCCTTCAAGCTAGACTTCAACTGTATGTGATACAGTTATGTATGTGATAAAATAACTTCCAGATGTACAAGCTGGATTTAGGAAAGGCAGAAGAACCAGAGATCAAATTGCTGACATTGGTTGGATCATAGAAAAAGCAAGAGAATTCCAGGAAAACATCTACTTCTGCTTCATTGACCACACTAAAGTATTTGACTGTGTGGATCACAACAAACTGTGGAAAATTCTTAAAGGGACAGGAATACCAGACCACCTTACCTGCCTCCTGAGAAACCTGCATGTAGGTCAAGAAGCAACAGTTCGAACCTGACATGGAACCACAGGCTGGTTCAAATTTGGGAAAGGAGTATGTTAAGGCTGTATGTTGTCACCCTGCTTATTTAACTTATATGCAGAGCACATCATGTGAAATGCCAGGCTGGATGACTCACAGGCTGAAATTGAGATTGCTGGGAGAAATATCAATATCTCGGATATCCGGATGACACCACCCTAGTGGCAAAAAGTGAAGAGGAACTTAAGAGCCTCCTGATGAAGGTGAAAGAGGAGAGTGAAAAGGCTGGCTTAAAACTCAACATTCAAAAAGCTAAGATAATGGCATGCAGTCCCATCACTTCATGACAAATAGATGGGGGAAAAAAGTGGAAACAGTGACAGACTTTATTTTCTTGGGCTCCAAAATCACAGTGGACAGTGACTGCAGCCATGAAATTAAAAGATGCTTGCTCCTTGGAAGAAAAGCTGTGACAAATCTGCTGCTGCTGCTAAGTCGCTTCAGTCGTGTCCAACTCTGTGCAACCCCATGGACGGCAGCCCACCAGGCTCCCCCATCCCTGGGATTCTCCAGGCAAGAACACTGGAGTGGGTTGCCATCTCCTTCTCCAATGAATGAAAGTGAAAAGTGAAAATGAAGCCGCTCAGTCATGTCCGACTCTTAGCAACCCCATGGACTGCAGCCTACCAGGCTCCTCCGTCCATAGGATTTTCCAGGCAAGAGTACTGGAGTGGGGTGCCATCGCCTTCTCCGGTGACAAATCTAGTCAACATATTAAAAAGAAGAGACATCACTTTGCTGACAAAGGTTGGTATAGTCAAAGCTATGGTTTTTCCAGTAGTCGCATATGGACATGAAAGGTGGACCATAAAGAAGGCTGAGCATCAAAAAATTGATGCTTTTGAACTGTAGTGTTGGAAAAGACTCTTGAGAGTCCCTTGGACTGCAAGGAGATCCAACCAGTCCATCCTAAAGGAGATCAACCTTGACTATTCATTGGAAGATGTGATGGTGAAGCTCCTCTACTTTGGCCACCTGATGCTAAGAGCTGACTCACTGGAAAAGATTCTGGTGGTGGGAAAGATTGAGGGCAAGAGGAGAAGGGGGCAAGAGAGGATGAGATGGTTGGATTGGCGTCATTGACTCAATGGACTTGAGTTTGAGGAAACTCCGGGAGATGGTGAAGCACAGGGAAGCCGGGTGTGCTGCAGTCCATGGGGTTGCAAAGAAGCGGACAGGACTGAGTAACTAAGCAACAACAAATCATACTCAGAAGTAATCTGAGGTTACAAAATAAGTTGTGTAACCTTTGTATTTGTGTATTGGTATGCTGATTTATTTTCAAAGTGTTTTGAATAGGTACATGTGTAAGATTTGTTTTCGAGAAGTTGTTTCCTCTTAGTTCTCATTCTTGCAGCATTTTGCCCATACTCTCATAGTGTACTGTGATTGTTCAATAAATGTATTAAATTAGTTGTTCTGTCTCTTCCTTCAAACACTGAAGTCCTCCAGGCCAGAGACCATCTTTCTTCTTCCTGCTCATTTTTGTATCCACTATGCCTAGCACCATATTTGGCACAAAGAAATATTCATTGTATTTTTTATCAAATGTATACTTCAGTGTCCTGACTTCATATCTATCAGTAAGAGTTGTGATCATAACTCACTTCTTTCTCACTACAAAGACAAATTCAGGATGCAAAGATCTTTTTCCTGTCTCTTAAATCAGAATTAGTTTTTTGAGTAAGAGTTGGTTGGTTTATGCATATTGCATAGAGATACTATAAGTGAAAATAGAATTTGCCCCTGACTTATCTTTATACGTTCAAAATGGAATGTCTGTCCCACATCTATATTTTCCTTGTAGTTTATTCTCATCTCTTTCTCAGTATCTCATATGTATAATAATAGAAGTCCTTTCTTGTTCTCCTTTCTATGGCTGCTTTAAGCTACACTGCTTTTAGGAGTCTATTTGTATTCAGAGACTCCAGTGGTAAGTAATTTCAACAGGATGAAGCTCTTTAATCCTATTTTATATCTAAAAGGCATGCTCAACACTATCTCCTGCCATCTCTTGAGAATCCAATTTCCTAAGGTTATATTCCTGAGACTGGAAATTTTCAAAACTTAGAGTTCAAAGTTAAGTATCAAATTTAGACAAAGCCCAGACAATCCCAGCTGAGACTGATTTGTGTGGCCATAAACAGTAACAATCTTCCAGTAGCTATTGGTATAATAACTATGATTGCAACATAACAGTCAAGTTTCTCTCCTCTGGGCCCTGCACACTTGGAACTGTTTTTCCTAAACAGAATTTGTCGAGAATATAACACTCACGATAAAAGCCACCAGAACAGGATAGCAGACATCCATGTAACTACTAGGTAGCAAAACAGTAGGATGTAATTTCAGAATAAATTCAGTTATAAATCAAAATGCCGTTAACTGAGACAACAAACAACAGTTTCTAGGTGGAAACCTACTGAGTACAGCTAGTGGAGGAAGCTGCTAAGTCACCAGCTCCTAACTTTCATGAGCAACATGCCAAGGTCAAGTGGTCTTTTCTAAGCCATTTTTTTGGTCCATGAAATACAGAGATGAAGAAATAATTGTGATTTTTTAAAGTAAATGTAATGAAAATTTAAAAACTGTATAAATCCAACAGGTAAAACACCCTCAAAGCTGCTGGTTTACTGAAGCTTCCAGCTAAGTGTTAATTCTAAAATTACTGATGGACTCATTATCAGAGAAATGCAAATCAAGACCACTATGAGGTACCATTTCACACCAGTCAGAATGGCTGCAATCCAAAAGTCTACAAATAATAAATGTTGGAGAAGGTGTGGAGAAAAGGGAACCCTCTTACACTGTTGGTGGGAATGCAAACTAGTACAGCCACTATGGAGAACAGTGTGGAGATTCCTTAAAAAACTGGAAATAGAACTGCCTTATGATCCAGCAATCCCACTGCTGGGCATACACACTGAGGAAACCAGAAGGGAAAGAGACACGTGTACCCCAATGTTCATCGCAGCACTGTTTATAATAGCCAGGACATGGAAGCAACCTAGATGTCCATCAGCAGATGAATGGATAAGAAAGCTATGGTACATATACACAATGGAGTATTACTCAGCCATTAAAAAGAATTCATTTGAATCAGTTCTAATGAGGTGGATGAAACTGGAGCCTATTATACAGAGTGAAGTAAGCCAGAAGGAAAAACACCAATACAGTATACTAACGCATATATATGGAATTTAGAAAGATGATAACAATAACCCTGTGTACGAGACAGCAAAAGAGACACTGATGTATGGAACAGTCTTATGGACTCTGTGGGAGAGGGAGAGGGTGGGAAGATTTGGGAGAATGGCATTGAAACATGTAAAATATCATGTATGAAACGAGTTGCCAGTCCAGGTTCAATGCACAATACTGGATGCTTGGGGCTGGTACACTGGGACGACCCAGAGGGATGGTATGGGGAGGGAGGAGGGAGGAGGGTTCAGGATGGGGAGCACATGTATACCTGTGATGGATTCATTTTGATATTTGGCAAAACTAATACAATTATGTAAAGTTTAAAAATAAAATAAAATTTAAAAAAAAATAAAAAAATAAAATTACTGGTGGGCCAAGACACTTAGTAATTCCTTACCAGCACCCTCACTACCTATTGGATTTTAAAATTACTTTTGGGAAGTTGAGTGGAAAATTTACCCCCAGAAATGAGTTATTAATTATTCTATATGTCTTTTTTTTTTTAATTGAGAATTTCCAATGCTATAATGGTAATGGATTAATGCAGACTTTTATTTCTGGGTCATATGGAAAGTTAGAATTAAAATCACCTGCCTTTCAGTGAAATCAGTATAGATGAATTCAGGACTTACATACCACAAGGAGCCAGCTTTCATTCCTGAAAGTCCAGGAATGAGATGTAGGCCAAATACATGCAAATCTACCAAATATCAACTTACTCTAGTCCTACAGCTTCTCAGAAAACTCTTAAATACAATGGAAAGAAGGAAATAAAAATTAAGATAAAATAATTTAATAAGGAGGATATGGAACATAAAACTGATTTTTTTTTTCTGACAAAGTTGCAAAAATACTTTAACTTCCAAATATGCAGACCCTCCTCCCTCAGAAATTTGAATCATTTATATATTAGATATGAAAGAAAATATGTCATTTCTGTAAGTCCCATCTTAGACATAATAGGACTAATTAGCAATCTCTCTCTGAAGGGGGCTTTTTTATGCACAGTGGAGACTGTTGGGTCTTTGCTCATAATGCACCCTGTGCAAAGAACTCTGCTGCCCTCTGCTGTCGCTGAAGCTAGAGGACACAGAAGAAAAGAAAACTCGGGCACCTGTGAATGGGAGAGGATGGGAACCCCTTGGTACTGGCAGCTTCCCTGGTGGCTCAGATGGTAAAGAACCTGACTGCAAATGCAGGAGACCTGGCTTCCATCCCTGGGTTGAGAAGATCCCCTGGAGAAGGAAATGGCTACCCACTCCAGGATTCTTGCCTGGAGAATTCCATGGACAGAGAAGACTGGCAGACTACAGTCCATGGGATCACAAAGAGTTGGACATGACTATGTGACTTCTACTTTCACTGGAAGGCCAGGCAAGTCAACGCCCCTTCTGAGGGAAAAGACCCTTGTAAACATCCTTGAGCTACTGATCCAGTTCTCCACCCTAACTGGATACAAGTGAAGAAGTAAGGAAGTAACTACAGGTGTGAGGTGGTATCTTACTGTGGGTTTGATTTGCATTTCCCTGATTATTAGTGATGTTGAGCATGTACCCATTTGTCTTTTTCCATTTGTCTGTCTTCTTTAAAAAGACGTCTGTTCAGATCCTCTGTCCATTTTTAATTGGGTTATTTTTCTGATATTCAGTTATATGAATTCTTTGCATATTTTGGATATTAACTTCTTATCAGACATTGTTTGCAAATATCTTCTCCCATTTGGTAGGCTGCCTTTACATTTTTTGATGGCTTCCTTCACTGTGCAAGAGCCTTTTACTTTGATGTAGTGCTGTTTCTTTTATTTTCGCTTTTATTTCCCTTTCCTAAAGAGACAGGTCCAAAAATATAAATATATATTGGTAAGACCAATGGCAAAGGCCATACCGCCTCTGTCTTATTCTGAAAATTTTATGGTTGAACTCTTTACCAGACAGATTGCATGTTTCTATCATTTAGTTCTTTTTCTGAGGTTTTGTCTTATTCCTTCATTTGGAACATCTGTTCCCTCATTTTACCTAATTCTCTGATTTTGTTTATGTGTATTAGTAGGTCTGTTGTGTCTCCCAGTCTTGGAAAAGTGGCCTTCTGTAGGAGATGTCCTATGTTACCAGCAGCATGCTCCCCGCTGGTCACTGGAGCTGTGTTCTCTGGGATGCGCCTGTGTGACTGTGCACCCTTGTGCAGGGACCATTGTGTGCACCGCTAGGCAGGGCTGGCCACGGGCTCTCTTGGCTGTGATGCCCTGCTTTGTGCTGTGGCTGCAGGTCCACTGGAGAACAGAGCAGGCCTCTTGCACAACAGCCCAGTGGCATGTGACTCTGCAGGCCCCTGGGTGCACAGGGCAGGCCTCTCACATGGTCAGCTGCACAGCCCTGCAGACACCCTTGCTTCTGGCCTGTTGGTAGTCAGGGCCAGGTTCCCACATGGCTGCCCACATGGTTTGCTTGCCCACAGCTTCTTCAGGCTCACAGTCTGGGGAGCCCAATGTGGGACTCAAGACTCCCACTTCCTGAGGAGGACCTTTGCGGTTGTGATATTCCTCCCGTTTGTGAATCACCAGCCCCAGAGTGTGACTAAACCACATCTCTGCCACTCCTACCTGTCATGTTGAGGCTGCTTCTTTATATCTTTAGTTGTGGAGATTCTTTTCTGCTAGTCTTTACATTGTTCACACAAATAGCTGTTCTGTGAGTAGCTTTAATTTTTGGTGTGCCCTTGGGAGGAGATAACTACAGGGTCTTCCTAGTGGACTGTCTTGGGCAGACTTTCCAGGAATAAATTACACTTCAAGTTCATTAGCAGTCATTTATTGACCATTGCAGGGAGAGGGCCAGAAAAATGTAAAAGACACACACACTCACTCACTCACTCACTCAGTCATTCCCCTACCCCAGCTTCAACCAGCCCAGTTCTATCAGAGGATGTTTAGTGTAATGGTTAGGAGCTTGTGTGCTGGATTCTGGCTCCTAATTCTGATACTTATTAGCTTTGTGACTTTGACTGGGTTTCTTACCTTTTTTGTGCCTCAGTTTTCTTATTTGTCTGTCTTATCTTGTCTGTCTTCACAAGGTGGTTGTGAAGATCAAATGAGTTAATGTCAGAAGCTTAGACCCTACTGCTTGATGTATAATAAATGTTGAATGATGATAACTGTCTATGTGGGACATCTCTTCCTATCACTGTAAAATCCTCTCAGCCTTACCTCTTATGTCACCAGCCACTACTTGTGACAGCTCTGTGCCAGCTTTGAAGGCTTTAATATGTACAGTGGCACAGTTTTCCATCTGGGCCACAGCCCTGTACCTTTTTCTTTCAGCCCCTGGGTTTCTAAGATGCCACATCATGGGGTACCCTCAGCAACCTGCTTGGTACTCAAAATCTTCTCATCCCAGAAATGCAAAGAAGTTCATCTAGTGGACTATCTTTGACCTAGGTGAAATGGAAACAGAAGAAAAATGTTTCTTCTTTTTTTTTTTTTTGCTCCTAGGTAGGCAATTTTAAAACATGTTTTATGAGCTTTTTCAGAAGGTTCGGAATTAAACACCAGGTGCCTGCAGAGGAGGCCAAGCCCATATAGAAACTTCCTCCCTACTTCCCTCCTGTTCCCCTGTACTCCTGCTCACTGGGATCGCCTTCCCAAATAAACCATGTGCACTTGAAAGCTTGTCTTCAGCTCCACTTTCAGGGGAACCCAGGATAAAACAATTGTTTTTAATTTTCTTAGCTTTGACTTTAAAAATGGTTACCCAGTTACTCACATGGTATGTCTATTTACAGACTGCCCTTGACTCTTGGCTTGTCTTTGGGATCTTGACCCTCTTTTCTGTGGCATCTCCAGTCTCATTCCTCTTATTGATTCCTTCTGAATATCCTCTCCATCCTGGAGAGACCTTCTGCCTCATGCCACTGCCCGAGTTCTTGGTAGAAGAGTCTGCCTTTGCTGCTATCATTTGTTCAGCTCTCATTCATCCATCTCCCCTGCTCTGAAGCCATTCTCACAACTGACCTGTCAAGTGACAGCTCCAGTCACTTGTTGTTATAAAACCTGAATCCATTCTGCAAAGAGGTTTGTAAATAATGAGACGAAATATACTCACATTAATTAACATGTAATGATTTATATGCATTCTTATTTAATACTCAAAACAAGCCTATTTTTTAGTTGAGAAAAGAGATTCAGAGAAGTTAACTTTTCAGCAAGCACACAGCTAGACTGTGCAGTGTGTGTATTAGTCGGTCAGTGGTGTCTGACTCTTTACAATCCCATGGACTGTAGCCCATCAGGCTCCTTTGTCCATGGGATTCTTCAGGCAAGAATACTGGAGTGGGTTGCCATTCCCTTCTCCAGGGGATCTTCCCTGAACCAGGGATTGAACCCCAGGTCTCTTGCACTGCAGCCAAATGCTTTACCATTTGAGGCACCAGGGAAGCCCCAACCCATGCAGAACTAGGACTTGAATCCAAGTCTTTCTTCTTAGATGCTCAGCTCTTATTCCATCAGGACCCTCTTTAGCGATGACTTCTGTGCTTGGCCCTGGTCTGAAGGCTGTCCGTAGTTCTTAGTACTGTGATGTGTAGATTTTTTCCCACTGATTTAAAAGGCAGGAGTGAAAGGAATCCCATTATATAGTGACAGAAAGTATATTTAAAATTACTTAGGGCTTTGGATTAAGAAAAAATGGAAACTCACTACTCATGGATACAGGTTTTCATGTGGGGTGTTGAAAATATTCTAAAATTGATTATGGTGACTATTGCAAAGCCCTGTGAATATGCTAAAACAGCAACAACAATGAATTCTACACTTCCAACGAGAGATTTGTCAGTTATCTGGATTCTATCTCAAAAACTGTGATTGAAAAAAAAACCCACTAGAATTTTTACCAAATCTATTGGATAACCAAATACAGCACATGTGTAGGAACTGGCAGTAATGCCGCTGTTACTCCTGATATTCACAACCAGTAATTTTTTTCATAAAACGGTGCTTGGTTTTCACTTGCATATATTTGTGGGCTGGAGGATTTGGGGTTCCAGAAAGTATTCCTTTTCAGATTGTTGCTGATCTGGCACAAGGTTACTGAGCCCCGTGACTAGGAAGCCTGCAAGCAGCTCTGGGTGCAGCCACCCTCTTCTGCTCCTTTAAAAGTAAGAAAGATCATCAGCATCTGAAAGAAAACAGCACAGAATCCTGTGAATGCCTGCCTTTGATGTGGCCTTACTTAGGGACCCACATCCAGATGTCCCAGGCAATTACAATGACCACTTTGCCTCACATATGTTCTTCTTGTCCTAACTCCCAACAACAAAAGGGACTAGAAAAGTAAACCGTAACTGAGTTCCACAAACCAATATGCTGTTCTTAACCATGCTGCGATTCATGGGGTTGCAAAGAGTCGGACACTGAGTGACTGAACTGAACTGAACCTTCCAGGAGATGTTGACTGTAGGGAAGCTGTGCAGCGGGGAAACTGCCATTCAGCTTTGAAAAACGTAGACTCACAATGAGCCTCAGCTCACCTGAGGCAGGGACATCCAACAAAAGAAAGATGATTAGTGTGGCAGGACCATTGACCATTAACTATCGGCATCTACTGACCCTATTATTTCAGTATCTTGATTAATTTCACCCTGAACATCCAAGAGGAGGTGGATTTCCCGCTTCTCTCCACCTGTGACCTTAGTAACTGCTGATCACTTCGGGGTGCCTCCTGTCCTAAACAACTCTCATCCTCAACAATATTCTTTTTTTTTTTTTCTGATCCACAAAACTAAAGCTGATGTGTGTCACAGCACAGGGGGAGTCTCTTTCTTAGCTTTCCCTGCTTCCTTAGCTTGTAGAAGAGAAACCAGAACTGTAGGTAGTTTTCTCCAGATTCCCCTAAGGAGAAACTCTAATCTGCATAGGAAAGAATGCCTTATAAGATAAAGGAAAAATTGGGGGAGAAAAAGCTGGATACTCTAAGGAAAAATGGCCACTCCTATATTCCTGAGCTTTGAAAGATACAAGTAAGGGTTTTGACCCCAGCAGTTCTTTGGGCCATGGGTTTATTGCCTCTTCTTAATACATTGCCTTGAGACTCACCACATGGGTCAAGAATTCTCCCTGGATGTTCCCACTGAGAGAGGACCCCTTAGATATGTTTTTAAAAACAATTGGTGGTACATTTAGATGGTAAGCAGAGGGTTTTAGAATCCTGGGGACAGAATATAAGGACATTGCACTTTACCTAAATGAAAGTAAACTTTCTCCTTGGTTAACACAAATCAGATTTTCTAAATGAATAGGATTGGACAGAACTAGTGACAGCTTATTTTGCCAAGTATTAACTAAATTGATAAAACTTTAACAATAGAGGTGGGGTAAGTAGACAACACTATTTTTTGGAGAAGGATTTCAGATTCCTTAATACACAGGAATTCTAAAAGTCCTTCTGCTCCTAGTTTCTATTGAGAAAAATCTAGAAAAGAGCTCTTGGGGAGAGAGAAGATCTGAACACAAAAGCTTGACTCACTTCTTAGCTCAGGGACTCTAGGCAGGCTAGTTTACCTCACTAATCTTCCCCTTCTTAATGGGTGGTGAAAAAAAATTTTTACTTGGCTTTCCCACAACACTATTACTGTTTTGGTTATTACATGTATCTACTACTGATAAATATATATTTATCTACTTATACTACTGATAAGTATATATATAAATATGTATATACTTACCATATGTAATAAAGGAAGGGAGAAATAGCAGCACCTATTAAGTGTACCTAAGTAAGGAACTGTCATTATCCCATTTTATAAATCAGCAAGTTGGTTCTCAAAAAATTCACTAAGTGATGCCAGGTCAAATACCTAGATAGTGCCAGGACTGGTTCAAACCCAGTCTGTTTCCTTTCAAAGTCTCTTTCTTCCAGTGGTCACTTTTCTTTTTATTAAATAGTAAAGTATTCTACAGGTACAGTGTTATTTAGATCACCAAATTTTCACTTGACAATTTCTTCTTTGTCAGATGAAATTTTTGTGTTTATAATCAGGAGTTCCATTTCTTAAAAAAACTTACTGAAGTTTTCAAGTGTCTACACCATTTATAACTAGCTGAAGCAGTCTCGTTGAAGATTCAAGTGAATCTTTGCCTATCTTGTAGCATCTCAAGTTAACCTTCTCATCTGTAACTGAAAATATAATAAATATTAATGGCAACCCACTCCGGTACTCTTGCCTGGAAGGTCCCACGGGCAGAGGAGCCTGGGGGGCTGCAGTCCATGGGGTCGCTGAGGGTCGGATGCGACTGAGCAACTTCGTTTTCACTTTTCACTTTCATGCATTGGAGAAGGAGATGGCAACCCACTCCAGTGTTCTTGCCTGGAGAATCCCAGGGATGGGGGAGCCTGGTGGGCTCCCTGTGTGACGGGGTCGCACAGAGTCGGACACGACTGAAGCAACTTAGCAGCAGCAGCAGCAAACTCAACCTGGGTTTTCGGTGTGAAAAACTGATTACAGAATATTAACAGTATATTTATATGAACTAATTTAAGAATTTCTTAGTTTCTCTTTTCCTTATTCTTCTCAGTGATAAAAACAAAGGAATAATCAGATATTGTAAATAGTGCTGCAGTGAACATTGGGTTATGTGTAGACATGGAAGTAACCTAAATATCCATTACCAGATGACAAAAGAAAATATGGTCCATATATATATACACAATGGTATATTACTCAGCCATAAACAGAATGGAATAATGCTGTTTGCAGCAACATGGATGGACCTAGAGATCGTCATGCCAAGTGAAGTAAGCCAGACAGATATCATACCACCGCTTATATGTGAAATCTTAAAAAAGAATGATACAAATGAACTTATATATAAAGCAGAAATAGACTCACAGACATAGAAAACTTATGGTTATCAAAGGTTAAGGGAGTGGGAGGGATAAATTATGAGTTTGGGATTAACACACACACTACTGAATATAAAACAGATAATCAACAAGGACCTACAGTATAGCTCAGAGAACGTATACTCAATATTTTGTAATAACTGATATTGGAAAATATTCTAGAAAAGAATATGTATATGTGTGTGTATATATATTATATATATATATATAAGTATGTGTGTGTATAACTGAATCACTTTGCTATATACCCGAAACTAACACAGCACTTTAAATCAGCTAAACTTTAGTTAAAAAAATTAAATTCATTTTAAACTAAAAAATAATACTGGTTAGGGGGAAAAGTCCTTATTCGGCCCTAGGTAACTACTTGCCATTTCTAGGCATATCAATACACAAGTTCTGAGTTAAGCATGAAATATTGCTGATAAAAAAGTTATTCTCTAAGTTACTAGGTGTTATCTACCCACAGTTGGACCTCGGTTAACAAGCAAAGCTCAGATTCCTTCCACAGCTATTTTAAGTATCTCATTAAAAAGTGAAAACATATTTAAATACCCAGAAAATTTAAAGAAGGGAAAAGGTAGGAGGCAGAAAAAAATTAAAGAGGGCCAGAAAGAAATGCATCAGTGATTTCTCTGTCAGGTAACACTTTCTCAAACTGGCCTGATCGCTGAGGATGAAATAGAAATTTCTTTATCAAACAGTGAAAGAACTGACCTTTGATCAAATGTCCATTTGTAGTTTTGACAAGGAAATTTGCTTGGGAAAAAAAAGTACGCTGGACACTTTCTACATGAAAAGTTAAGTTGCAGTAATGTAAAGGCAGCCAGAGGTCAGACTTCTTAAAACAAGTATGTCAGATAAAACCTGACTCCTTCTACTATGCACGTGGTGTGTTTTTTAATCTGCAAAGGGTTTTTAAGGACAGATGTGGTATTTTTGTTCTGTGCTGAACATAATTTTAGGCCTGAGTTTGAGCTTCTAATTTTTTACCTAGCATATATTACAGATTGGGATGGAAAAAAACTAAAATGGTAACATAAACATTGTCAGCCATCTAATTTGTATTCAGTAATTACTCTACAAGATAATTAGTTATAAGCCTATTGATTTCTTTTTAGTGTCCCCTACAACATGCAGTACTTTGGCCACCTCATGCGAAGAGTTGACTCATTGGAAAAGACTCTGATGCTGGGAGGGATTGGGGGCAAGAAGAGAAGGGGACGACAGAGGATGAGATGGCTGGATGGCATCACTGACTCGATGGACGTGAGTCTGAGTGAACTCCGGGAGTTGGTGATGGACAGGGAGGCCTGGGGTGCTGCGGTTCATGGGGTCGCAAAGAGTCGGACACAACTGAGCGACTGATCTGATCTGATCTGATAACATGCTAGTAGAAGACCCATAGCTGTGTTTGAAAAGTTATCTAAAAATGACTTGAGAGTCCCTTGGACTGCAAGGAGATCCAACCAGTCCATCCTAAAGGAAATCAGTCCTGAATATTCATTGAAAGGACTGATGTTGAAGCTGAAACTCCAATACTTTGTCCACCTGATGTGAAGAGCTGACTCATTTGAAAAGACCCTGATGCTGGGAAAGATTGAAGGTGGGAGGAGAAGGGGACGACAGAGGATGAGATGGTTCGGTGACATCACCAACTCAATGGACATGAGTTTGAGTAAACTCCGAGAGTTGGTGATGGACAGGGAGGCCTCGCATGCTGCAGTCCATGGGATTGCAAAGAGTCGTACACAACTGAGCAACTGAACTGAAAAATGACTGTATTATGTAATGATCTGAGTGAGTACAAGATTATTAATATTTATATGTAAAATCATCATGGTACAGATATATGATCATTTTTCTTTTCATTCAGAGAATTTGATAGTTGGTAATGAACCTATTTGTAACAAGATCCTCCTCATGAAGTCAAACTAATTCAAAATACTGCAAATGATACAGTACAAGACCCCTGCCCTGACTTCTCACCTATGCATTTTTCCATTCAGCCACATTATATAGTATTTTAAAGACTGTATTCCGTGCACATAGCAGGAAGTTAATACATTTTTGTAGAATCACAGAATATTATATACAATATTGATAGTTGTTTGGAAAAAGCAATCAAAGAAAATTCTCCTTTTGTCCTTCTAATAGAGCTCTTTACTGAATGAAATTCGTTTTTACTTTGGGGAGGCAAATAGAATTATGATTAATTGTATGGACTTTAGAATCTCATATCTTAGTAACAAATCCCAGATAAATCTTAACAATGTGTCACCAACTTGGAAATGTTCAGTAAGTGACAGCTGAATAGCTTTCCAGTTTTATGATTGATACCACATAAGTTTTCACAAAACTCCCATCCTTATCACAAGCATCATCTGAGTTATGCCTTCAGATATGTACCTTTGTTTATATGTCTCCCATCCATGTTAGCACAAGGGAGTCTTTTTTTCAGTTGGCATTGCTTATTGGTGCTCATTCCTAATGGTAGGGACCATGTATGTGAAGTCACTCAGTCATGTCTGACTCTTTGCGACCCCATGGACTGTAGCCTACCAGGCTCCTCTGTCCATGGGATTTTCCAGGCAATAGTACTGGAGTGGATTGCCATTTCCTTCTCCAGGGGATCCTCCTGACCCAGGGATCGATCCCAGGTCTCCCGCATTGTAGACAGACGCTTTACCATCTGAACCAGACCATAGTACTAAGCTTAGCTGGTAAAGATGGTATTCCTGATAGACAGTGTTATGTCATATGAGCTGACTTGTCTCCAAATATACTGATCCTGTTGCCAGGTGTCCATGAGAATGGTAAGGATTTCTAGTGGATTATCTCAAGGTCAGTACCATCTTTTCTGAAAATCAAGAGCTAAAATAAATACCTAGCTCCTGGTTGTTTATTTCTACTATAAATTCACTATGCAGAACACTTTCCTGTCTTTAGTATGGTCTCCAAAATACATAAGACCTTAAAAGAATCTTTTGGCATGTGGTAACTGGTTTTTCAAATAGCCTTAGGCTTTCTTTTTCTTCTTCTTTGTATCTGCTTAATGTAAGAAGTCAGAGGAGAAAGCAGGGAAACGGAATCTGAAATTAGTGATCTAGGCCTACAGCTCTCCATTTGTGAAATATTTATTTCATACTTATCCTTGGAAGCTTGTTAGCCTAGTGTTTTGAAAATCAGTAATCCATAATTTAAGAGTCCAGATGAACTGATCTTACAAAGACTAATATCTGGCAGAGAAGAATAGGGACACTTCTTGAAATTGCTTCCTTGATTTTTAACCGAGAGTGAAAAGCCTTGACATCTGGTCTTAATCCAACAAGTCTGACCTTCTGTTGATGAAGGTCACAACAGTACACATTTTTGAACACTTGCAAAATAAGACCTCTTGTAATTTTCATACTAGTACAGCCACTATGGAGAACAGTGTGGAGATTCCTTAAAAAACTGGAAAAAGAACTGCCTTATGATCCAGCAATCCCACTGCTAGGCATACACACTGAGGAAACCAGAAGGGAAAGAGACACGTGTACCCCAATGTTCATCGCAGCACTCTTTATAATAGCCAGGACATGGAAGCAACCTAGATGTCCATCAGCAGATGAATGGATAAGAAAGCTGTGGTACATATACACAATGGAGTATTACTCAGCCATTAAAAAGAATACATTTGAATCAGTTCTAATGAGGTGGATGAAACTGGAGCCTATTATACAGAGTGAAGTAAGCCAGAAGGAAAAACATCAATATAGTATACTAACGCATGTATATGGAATTTAGAAAGATGATAACAATAACCCTGTGTACGAGACAGCAAAAGAGACACTGATGTATAGAACAGTCTTATGGACTCTGTGGGAGAGGGAGAGGGTGGGAAGATTTGGGAGAATGACATTGAAACATGTAAAATACCATGTAAGACACAAGTTGCCAGCCCAGGTTCAATGCACGATACTGGATGCTTGGGGCTAGTGCACTGGGACGACCCAGAGGGATGGTATGGGGAGGGAGGAGGGAGGAGGGTTCAGGATGGGGAACGCATATATACCTGTGGCAGATTCATTTTGATGTTTGGCAGAACTAATGCAATTATGTAAAGTTTAAAAATAAAATAAAATTTAAAAGAAAAAAAAAAGATCTTTAAAATCACTGTTCCATTGAAGAACATTTGCAAGACCAGTATTGATCACCTGGTAAATGTTGCTTATTATGACCAAATTGGAAAATTCTTAGAAACAGTCATTTCTACTGTAATTATTCTGAACTCAGACATTGGATATTATTTTCTAGAAAATAATTCTGAAGCAATCATTCTAAATAAATCCTGCTGCTGCTGCTAAGTCACTTCAGTCGTGTCTGACTTGGTGCCACCCCATAGACTTCAGCCCACCAGGCTTCCCCGCCCCTGGGATTCTCCAGGCAAGAACACTGGAGTGGGTTGCCATTTCCTTCTCCAATGTGTGAAAGTGAAGTCGCTCAGTCATGTCCGACTCTTAGCAACCACATGGACCGCAGCCTACCAGGCTTCTCTGTCCATGGGATTTTCCAGGCAGGAGTACTGGAGTGCCTTCTCCAAATAAATCATAAATATGCCAATATCTCTCAGTGTGAAAGAAATATGAGGAAAATAAACTAATCTCTACACCATCAATATGTTTCACCTGACATGAATGCTACAGGTTTTCATAAAAATAGCATCTCTGAGACAGAATTCACATTCCAAAAAGTTCACCCTTTTAAAGTGTACAATTTAGGGGGCGGGTGGTGGGACAGGGAGGTTTCTAGCATGTTCAGCATTGCACATTGTTTTAGTTCAGAAAATTTTCATCAGCTAAAGAAAGATTGTTATTTTCAAAATCATTTTGTCTGTTTTGGGTTCCTTATGTTTTCGTGTGAATTTTAGGATCACTTTTTTCATCTCTGTAGAAGTAGCAGCTGGGATTGTGCTGGGATAGGTTGAGTTTGTAGATCATCTTAATCAAGTCTTCAGACCCATAAGCATGAGATGTATTTTCATTTATTTAATTTCTTTAATTTCTCTGAAAAGTTTTACAATTATTAGTGATAATTTTATATTTTTATTTATTTTTAATATTTTATTGGTACTCTTGTAAATGTAATTGTCATCTAAATTTTATTTTAGAATTGTTGATTACTAGGGTATAGAAAGGGGCTTCCCAGGGGGCACAAATGGTAAAGAACCTGCCTGCCAATGCAGGAGACACAAGAGATGCAGGTTCCATCTCTGGGTCAGGAAGATCCTCTGGAGGAGGGCATGGCAACCCACTTCAGTATTCTTGCTGGAAAATCCCCATGGACAGAGGAGCCTGGTGGGCTACAGTCCATAGGATCACAAAGAATCAGACAGGACTGAAGGGACTTAGTACAGTGTATAGAAATATAATTTTTAAAAAGTTGATTTTGTGTCCTGTACCTTTTCTGAACTGGCTCATTAGATCTGATTATTTATTAGTTGATTTCTTGGATTTTTTAAGATATACCATCACATGCTATGCAGGTAGATATTTTTAGTTATTTTTTCTAATCTGAATGTTTTTTATTGCCTAAATTGCCCTAGATAAAACCTCTATACAGCATTGAATAAAAATGTCAAGAGTGTTACTATCTTCTTCGTGTTCTTACAAGAAAAAGCATTCTGTATGATGTTAGCTGTGAGGTTTTCGTAAATAGCATTTTTGGGGAAATTTCTGTCTCTTCCTAGTTTGCTAAATATTTTACTGTGAAAGGATGCTTGCTGGATTTCTGTAAAATTCTTTTCTTAGGTTTGTTGAGATGATTGTGTCGTTTTTGTCCTTTATCCTGTTAATACAGCCTATTACGTTGATTTTTCATATGTTGAATTCATCTTGCATCCCTGGGGAATAAATTGCACTTTTGTTACAGAGTGCTGTCAGTTTCTGTATAATCCTTCTTATATCTTGTTGGATTTGGTTTGCTAGTATTTTTGTTGAGGATTTTTGCATTTATAAATCATCAGAGATATTCAGCCATAGTTTTCTTTTCCTGTCATGTCTTCATCTGGTTTTGCTATCAAGATATTACTGATCACATAGAATAACTTGGGGCATATTCCATCCTTTTCTACTTTTTTGAAACAGTTGATGAAATATGTGTAATAATTTTTTTTCTTAAACATTTGGTAGATTTACTAGCAAAGTCTGAGCTTACCTGAGCCCAGGCTTATCTTGTGGAATTTTTTGATTAATAATTCAGTATGTTTACTTGTTATATATCTATTCAGACTTCCTATTTCTTGAGTCAGTTTCAGAAGTTTTTGTCTCTCTACCTAACTCATTGCTATATAATTATTCATAGTATACCTTTATAATTTCTGTTATTCCTCTAAGAGTGATAGTGACATGCTTCTTTTAAAGTCCTTAACATAGTAACTTCAGTCTCTTTCTTTTGTTTGGTTATCTAGCTAAGGCCTTTGAGTGTTTTGTTGTTTTGGTTTTTTTTTTTGGTCTTTCCTAGAGCCAGTTTTTTTTTTCAATTTTCTATTTTTTTTATTTTTTTCTATTGTTTTCCTGTACTCTATTTCATAAAGTTCCCCTCTAATCTTTATTAATTTACTTCCCTCTGCCTGGGTTTTTTGTGTGTTTTGTTTTTTAGTTTTTTTACAAGATTCAAGGTCAGTTTTTTTTTTATTGAAGTATAGTTGATTTATAGTGTTTCAGGTATACAGTAAAGTGATTCAGTCATTCTTACATGTATTATTTTTCAGAGTATTTTCCATTGTAGATTATATACAAGACATTATATTTCCTGTGCCATACAGTAGGGCTTTGTTGTTTATCTATTTTATATATAATAGTATGTATATGTTGGTCCCAAATTCCTATATTCTGTCTCCTTTTTTCCTTTTGGTAACTGTAAGTTTGTTTTCTATGTATGTGAGTCTTTTTCTATTTTGTATGTAAGTTAATTTGTATCATTTTTTTTAGATTCCCTATATAAGCAATATGATGTGTCTTCCTGGTTTACTTCACTTAGTATGATAATCTCTAGATCTATGCAGTATCTGTGTTGTTGCAAATGACATTATTTCATCCTTTTTATGGCTGAGTAATATTCCATTGTATATATGTACCACATCTTCTTTATCCATCTGTCATCAGACATTTTGTTTGCTTTCCTGTCTTGGCTTTTGTAAATAGTGGTGCTGTGAACATTGAAATGCATGTATCTTTTCGTATTAGAGTTTTCATCTTCTCCAGATACATGCCAAAAAGTGAGATTGCTGGGTCATATGGTAATTCTGTGTTTAGTTATTTAAGGAACCCAGACCTCCATACTGTTTTCCATAGTAGCCATTGCTTTCTTCCAGTGGTAAAGAATCTGCCTGCCAACTCAAGAGATACAGGTTCGATCCCTGGGTTGGCAACATCCTCTGGAGGAGGAAATGGCAACCCACTCCAGTATTCTTGTCTGGAGAATCCCATGGACAGAGGAGCCTGGTGGGCTACAGTCCATAGTGTCACAAAGAGTCAGACACGACTGAGCATGACTGAGCACACACACACATACCAATTCACATTCCTACCAACAGCATAATAGAGTTCCTTTTTATTAAAACCTTCTCCAACATTTGTTATTTGTAGACTTTGCTGATGGCCATTCTGACTAATGTGAAGTGATACCTCATTGTAGTTTTGATGTTCATTTTTCTGATAATTAGCAATGATGAGCATTTTGTCATGTGACTGTTGGCCATCTGGATGTCTTCTTTGGATAAATGCCTGTTCAAGTTTATTGTCCATTTCTGATTGGATAGTTTTGGGGGTTTTGTTTTGTTTGGTAGTTTGCTATATGAGCTGTTTGTATAATTTGGAAATTAATCCCTTGTCAGTCACATTATTTGCAAATATTTTCTCCTATTCCATAGGTTTTACAATTTCCTTTGGTCTACAAAATCTTTTAAGTTTGGTTAGGTTCCATCATTTATTTTTGCTTTTGCTTCCATTACTCTTGGTATGTGAGCTCAGTTGCTCAGTCCTGTCCAGCTCTTTGTGACCCCATGGACTGTAACCCACCAGGCTCCTCTGTTCATGAAATTTTCCAGGCAAGAATACTGCATTGGGTTGCTACTTCCTACTCCAGAAGATCTTCCCAACCCATAGATTGAATGCACATCTGTTGGATCTCCTACATTGGCAGGTGGATTCTTTACCACTGTGTCACCTGGGAAGCCCCTGTTACTCTAAGAGATAGGTCTGAAAAAATTATTGCTGTGATTTATGTCAAAGAGTGTTCTCCTTGTGTTTTTCTCTAGGAGTTTTATAGTATCCAGCCTTATATTTAGGTCTTCCATTCATCTTGAGTTTACTTTTGTATATGGTATTAGAGAGTGTTCTGATTTCTTTTACATGTAGATATCCAGTTTCCCAGCATCACTTATGGAAGAGACTATCTTTTCTCCATTGTATATTCTTGCCTCTTTTGCCATAGATTAATTGAACATAGGCATGTGGGTTTATTTCTGGGCTTTCTGTCCTGTTGCATTATCACTGTGTCTTTGTGCCAGTACCATACTGTGTTGATTACTGTAGCTTTGTAGCATAGGTTGATACTGTAAAAGGCTAGCATGGAACTGAGGTGAGGGGATAAAATTAAGGAAAGATAAACTGCTATGAAGCTCATGGTTCTTACTGAACATCTACCATTCTTTTTGCATAATACTCCTTAATTTGTTGCAAACAGTTGGTGAGAATGTAAATTGGTGTGTGTGTGTGTGTGTGTGTGTATACACACATGTGTATGTTGCTCAGTTGTGTCCAACTCTTTGGAGATATTTCTAAACAAAGTAAGCTGGAAATGTTACTTTTGAGATTCCTATTTATGGATCAGTTTAAAAGTTCCTACGATATTTGAGAGTTTAGGTTTTCTGTAAGAGAAAAATGGTTTCTATGTATTTGCATGCAACCACAAGTTTCTAAAGGAGATCAGTCCTGGGTGTTCTTTGGAAGAAATGATGCTAAAGCTGAAACTCTAGTACTTTGGCCACCTCATGTGAACAGTTGACTCATCAGAAAAGACTCTGATGCTGGGAGGGATTGGGGGCAGGAGGAAAAGGGGACGACAGAGGATTAGATGGCTGGATGGCATCACCAACTTGATGGACATGAGTTTGAGTGAACTCCGGGAGTTGGTGATGGACAGGGAAGCCTGGCGTGCTGCAATTCATGGGTCGCAAAGAGTCAGACACAACTGAGCAACTGAACTGAACAAGTTTCTTAAAGAAATAGCAAACATTTTTCTTTAAGTGGAGCAGGAAGTAAGTGACCTGAATGATTTTGAGGGGAAAGAGGAAGTAAAAAAAAAAAAAAAAAAAAGTGGTAACATTCACAGTACAAAAAAGTAACATCAGTCCTATTCATATGTGTGATAAAGACCTGAGTAGCCAAAGAGGATTATAAATCACTGTACACAGATCAGTGCCACTGAAGAATTTGTTGACTGTAGAATCATAAAAGTATCTGAAATAGAAACCTGAATATGTTTCCAAGTTGGAAGGCTTTGTATCAGTTTCTAAAAGAGGAAAGCATTAAAAAATAGAGTGCTACCTATGCCTTATTTATTTATCTTTAAATAGAAAGTAGCAAAGAAGTGATAGATTTGATTCAGCCAGTGGTATTCAGATATAAAGTAAAGTGGGCTATTATAGAGGATGAGGGGGTACCATCAGTGGTATATGCTGCTCCAAACATGAGGAACTAAGTGGCTGACACCTGACTTTCCTTCCCTGCCTCTTAATCCAGGATCTTTTATGATGCTTTAATTATAGAACATACTGCTAATGGCTAAAGAAATACAACTGTTTGAGGGAATATTTAAGTGCAGTGCTGTTTATCAAAAAGCATATCAGTTCAGTTCAGTTCAGTCGCTCAGTCGTGTCCAACTCTTTGCAACCCCATGAGTTGCAGCACGCCAGGCCTCCTTGTCCATCACCAACTCCTGGAGTTCACCCAGATTCACAGCCATCGAGTCAGTGATGCCATCCAGCCATCTCATCCTCTGTCGTCCCCTTCTCCTCCTGCCTCCAATCCCTCCTAGCAGCAGAGTCTTTTCCAATGAGTCAACTCTTCGCTTGAGGTGGCTAAAGTACTGGAGTTTCAGCTTTTGCATCAGTCCTTCCAAAGAAGACCCAGGACTGATCTCCTTTAGAATGGACTGGTTGGATCTCCTTGCAGTCCAAGGGACCCTCAAGAGTCTTCTCCAACACCACAGTTCAAAAGCATCAATTCTTTGGCACTCAGCTTTCTTCACAGTCCAACTCTCACATCCATACATGACCACTGGAAAAACCATAGCCTTGACTAGACGGACCTTTGTTGGCAAAGTAATGTCTCTGCTTTTCAATATGCTATCTAGGTTGGTCATAACTTTCCTTCCAAGTAGTCAGCGTCTTTTAATTTCATGGCTGCAATCACCATCTGCAGTGATTTTGGAGCCCAAAAAAATAAAGTCTGCCACTGTTTCCACTGTTTCCTCATCTATTTCCCATGAAGTGATGGGACCAGATGCCATGATCTTCATTTTCTGAATGTTGAGCTTTAAGCCAACTTTTTCACTCTCCTCTTTCACTTTCATCAAGAGGCTTTTTAGTTCCTCTTCACTGTCTGCCATAAGGGTGGTGTCAACTGCATATCTGACATTATTGATATTTCTCCCAGCAATCTTGATTCCAGCTTGTGCTTCTTCCAGCCCAGCATTTCTCATGATGTACTCTGCATAGAAGTTAAATAAGCAGGGTGACAATATACAGCCTTGATGTACTCCTTTTCCTGTTTGGAACGAGTCTGTTGTTCCATGTCCAGTTCTTACTGTTGCTTCCTGACCTGCATATAGGTTTCTCAAGAGGCAGGTCAGGTGGTCTGGTATTCCCATCGCTTTCAGAATTTTCCACAGTTTATTGTGATCCACGCAGTCAAAGGCTTTGGCATAGTCAATAAAGCAGAAATAGATCTTTTTCTGGAACTCTCTTGCTTTTCCGATGATCCAGAGGATGTTGGCAATTTGATCTCTGGTTCCTCTGCCTTTTCTAAAACCGGGTTGAACATCTGGAAGTTCCTCTTCACGTATTGCTGAAGCCTGACTTGGAGAACTTTGAGCATTACTTTACTAGCATGTGAGATGAGTGCAATTGTGCAGTAGTTTGAGCATTCTTTGGCATTGCCCTCTTTGGGATTGGAATGAAAACTGACCTTTTCCAGTCCTGTGACCACTGCTGAGTTTTCTAATGTTCCCTAATACATTGAAGCTAAAACATGGCTGCTTAGAAACAGATACATTTTTTTAAGACCAGATGACTTTTCCCTTTCCTTCCATCCACAACTCTCTCTGAAATGCTATTTGCTCTCTTCTCTTTACCAGGTTTTTTTAAAACATGTTGTGCATTTCTTTTTTATTTTTTATGCCACTTTATTATTATTTTTTAATTGAAGGTTAATTGCTTTACAGAATTTTGTGCTTTTCTGTCATACATCAGCAAGAATCAGTCATAGATACACCCATGTCTCCTCCCTCCTGAAACTCTCTCCCCATCCCGCCCTTCTAGATTGTCACAGAGCCCTTGTTTGAGTTCCCTGAGTCATACAGCAAATTCCCATTAGCTATTGATTTTACATATTGAATTGTAAATTTCCATGTTACTGAGAGAGTCAATAAGCAGGTTGATAAGAAGTCCAGGGTCCCCGAGGAGGAAAGAAGGGTCTGGAATTCTCAAGGAGGAGAAAAGGACAAACATCTTTTTTTTTTCCCCTCTAGTTCCTTAGTCTTAGTTACATAAAATGTTGTTTTCTTTAAGTCGGGAACTGATGATTACACAACAAACAACTCAGTTTAAACTCTGTACTAAGGATTATATAGCAACAATGTGTCCTGATTGAGGACAGTTTCTTCTTCCTGAAAACCTTCTGACTAATCCTATTATCTTAAAATGAATAGTATGTGAGTAGGTCTAGTAAGATCTTTACAACCTTGAGACATTCTTTAGATTTATTGTAATAACCAATTAAAAAGTATATAACTCCCTTAGACTAGCGAGGGGGGCACTCTCCATCCCCCTTCTGATGTCTGTGTCAGAAGCTTTTTCTGTCCCTTTTCATACTTTAATAAAACTCTGCTACACAAAAGCTCTTGAGTGATCAAGCCTGGTCCCAAAGCTAAATCTTCTTCTTTGGAGATCAAGAATCCAACACTGATCACCATAAGCTGTCATTACTGTCTCCATACATCTCACCCTCTTCCTTCTCCTCTCCCCCGATAGCCATAGGTCTGTTCTTTACGTCTGTTTCTCCATTGCTGCCCTGAAAATAAATTCATCAGTACCATCTTTCTAGATTCCATATATATGTGTCAGTATACAATATTTAAAGATCTGCTGGAGAAGGGATAGGCTACCCAGTCCAATATTCTTGGGCTTCGATTGTGGCTCAGCTGGTAAAGAATCTGACTGCAGTATAGGAGATCTGTTTGCTCCCTGGGTTTTGAAGATCCCCTGGAGAAGGGAAAGGCTACCCATTCCAGTATTCTGGCCTGGAGAATTCCATGGACTGTATAGTCCATGAGGTTGCAAAGAGTCGGACACTACTGAGTGACTTTCACTTTTCTTTCTATACGTTATTTGTATTTTTCTTTCTGACTTAACTTCACTCTGTATAATAGGCTCTAGGTTCATCTGCCTCATTGGAACTGACTCAAATGCATTTGTCTTTATGGTTGAGTAGTATTCCATTGTATATATGTACCACAACTTCTTTATCCATTCATCTGTTGATGGACATTTTGGTTGTTTCCTTTTTCTGCTGCTAAGTCACTTTCTAGCTATTGCAAATAGTGCTGCAATGAACATTGGGATACATGCGTTTTTTAAATTTTTGGTTTCCTCAGGATATATGCCTAGGGGCGTATATGCCTAGTGGTATATAGTAGTGGGATTGCTGGGTCATAAGGTGGTTTCATTCCTAGTTTTTTAAGGAATCTCCATACTGTCTTCCATGGTGGCTGTATCAATTTACATTCCCACCAGCAATAAAAGAGGGTTCCCTTTTTTTCATGTTGTTAAGATGGTAATACTCCTCCAAACTGAGCTATAGGTTCAACAGAATACCTATCAAAATCTTAGCTGCCATTTTTGCAAAAGCTGGCAAGCTCATTGTAAAATTCATCTAACATGCAAGGAGTATCCAAAACAGTCTCTAAAAAGATCAAAGTTAGAGAATTTATATTTTCCAACTGCAAAACTTACTCTAAAGCTGCACTATTCAAGTCAGTGTGCTGTTTCATAAGAATCAATGAAATAAAATTGAAAGTCCATAAATAAACTGTTCCCTTTGTGGTCAGTTGATTTTTGACAAAGCTGCAAGAAAAGTCAGTGGGCAAAAGATAATCTTTTCAACAAAGTGTACTGGGACAACTAGATAGTCACATACAAAAGAATCAAGTTGAACCCCTTCCTCACATCATACACAAAATTTAAATTAAGGTGTATAATATGCCTAAATTTAGGAGGTAAAATTATAAAAACTTAGGAAAAAATAGAAGTAGTTTTTTCATGATGCTTAGCTCAGGCAGTGGTTTCTTAGATTTGATATTAAAAATACAAGTAACAAAAGAAAAATAGATATATTGAACTTTTTCAAAATTAAAAATATCTGGGCTTCAAAGGACAGCATTATGAAAGTGAAATATAATACTTAGAATGGAAAAAAAAGTTTGAAGATCATAAGGGGCTTGGTATCAATAAAAGAACACAGGGAAAATGTATTCAATATCTTATAACCTATAATGGAAAAGATCTGAAAAGAATGTGTATATATATGTATATATATATATACACACACACCCATACATATAGCTGAATCACTTTGCTAAACACCTGAATCGTTGTAAATCAACCATACTTCAATTTTTAAAAAAGGAAAAAACAATATTAAAAGAGCCCTTACAACTTAATAATAAAACTATGATTAACCCAATGGGTAAAGGTTTTGAATACACATTTCTGCAAAAAATATGTCAAATTGTTCAAATGGACAATCAGCATATGAAAAATAAAGTCAACATCATTAATTCTTAGGGAGATGTGTATCAAACCTGAAATGATTTATCACTTCACACTCACAAAAATGTCTACAGTAAAAAAGACAATAACAAGTGTTGGTAAATTGGAACTTCTCACATATTGCTGGCAGGGTTTTACAGTGGTGCTGATTTGGAAAAGATTTTAGCAGTTTATCAGAAAAGCTAGCCATAAAGTTTATGTGTGATGTAATAGTTCCATTTCTAGATAAATACCTATGATAAAAATAGTCACCTGTAGTTGAATTGTCATAGCAATGTTATTTAAAAAGTAGAAACAGCTGAAATGTTCATCACCTGATAAATGGATAAATAAATGTGGTATATCTGTAAAATGGAATATTATTTGGCCATCAAAGGAAGGAAGTATTGATATGTGTGATAGCATAGATTCACCTTGAAAACGTCATACTAAATGATAGAAGCCAAATGTAAAGGCCGCATTGTGCAGATTCATTTATATAGAGTCAGTGGAATAGGCAAACTCATACAGACTGAAAGTAGATTGAGGGTTACCATGGACTACGGGGGCTTCCCTGATAGCTCAGTTGGTAAAGCATCCACCTGCAGTGCAGGAGACCCCAGTTCTATTCCTGGGTCAGAAAGAGGAATAGAGAAGGGAGAGGAGAAGGGAGAGGCTACCCACTGTAGTATTCTTGGCCTTCCCTGTGTCTCAGCTGGTAAAGAATCCACCTCCAGTGAGGGAGACCTGGGTTTGATCTCTGGGTTGGGAACATCCCCTGGAGAAGAGAAAGGCTACCCACTCTAGTATTCTAGCCTAGAGAATTCCATGGGCTGTATAGTCCATGGGGTTGCAAAGAGTTGGACACGACTGAGCAACTTTCACTTTCACGTGGACTATGGGAAGGGCAAAATGGAGAATGAGTACTAATGGTACCAAGTTTCTTATAGAGGTGATGAAAACACTCTGTAATTAGACAGTGGTGATGACTGTACAGTTCTATGTGTATGCTAAAAAAAAAAAAAAAAACTGAATTGTACACTTAAAAGGATGGATTGTATGGTATGGGAATTAGATCTCCATAAAACTCTCTTTTAAAAAATGCACAATGCTGTACGTTTAAAAAACAAAGATGAAGATTAAAAACAGCCAATAGGGGGGTGGTACTAAGATGGCGGAGGAATAGGACAGGGAGACCCACTTTCTCCCCCACAAATTCATCGAAAGATCATTTAAACACTGAGGAAATACCACAAAACAACTTCTGAATGCTGGCAGAGGACACCAGGCACCCAGAAAGGCAGCCCATTGTTTTTGAAAGGAGATAGGACAAAAGATAAAAGATAAAAAGAGAGACAAAAGAATTAGGGATGGAGACCCATCCTGGGGGGGAGTCATAAAAGAGAAGTTTCCAAACATCAGGAAACCCTCTCACTGGCGGTCTGTGGGGAGTTGTGGAATCTCAGAGGGCAACATACCAGGAGGGAAAAATAAATAAAACCCATAGATTACGTGCATAACTGCAACTCCCAGAGGAGAAGTAGCCCAGACACTCGGGTCTGCCACCAGCAAGTGTGTCTGAACAGGGAGGCCCGGGCTTTACTGCTTAGGGTAAGGACTGGGCCTGAATGCCCTGATGCAATCTGAGGGAGCTAACTGTGGGATGAAGTGAAGTGAAGTCGCTCAGTCGTGTCCGACTCTTTGCAACCCCATGGACTGTAGTCTACCAGGCTCCTCCATCCATGGGATTTTCCAGGCAAGAATACTGGAGTGGGTTGCCATTTCCTTCTCCAGGGGATCTTCCCTACCCAGGGATTGAACCCGGGTCTCCCACATTGCAGGCAGACACTTTAACCTCTGAGCCACCAGGGAAGCCCAACTGTGGGATAGCCAGAGAAAGAAAAAAAAAGAGAGAACTTTCATGCAAAAAGCTCCAACCTAAGGCACTGCCAGGCTGCTCACAGAACAAAGGACTGAGCGAATACCAGAGGAGAGCTAGCCAGCTGCAGATTGGCCCATGCCCCGCCAGAGGTGGAGACAGCCATAGCCGGAAGGCAAGGGGCAAACTCGGCCCCAGAGATGGCATCCTCTACCAAACTGCGAGCAGGTTCCCAGTTGCTAACTAAGATTCCTGGGATCCTGGACCGTTGACATCTGCTAGGAGGGTCGCAAGCAAAGATCAGTTCCCCAGAGGAAACACACGGCACACCTGAGATAGCCCTCCCACTGCACACCAGGAAACTGAGCAGCTGGGACGGAAGAGGTGATAAGATGCATTGCCACACTTGGGGAGCATAAGCTCGCCAAGCACCTGGTCGCCTGAGCTGCTCAGACCTGGGAAGGGCACAAAATACAAGCCTAACTGAGTCTGTGCCTTTGTGGAGTACCCAAGAACCTGAACCTGAGTGGCTTAGACCTGGGAAGCGCACACAAGCCAGGGCCCACCTTAGACGGTTCCCCTGCAGAGCAACCTGGAGCCTGAGCAGTGTAGACCTGGAAAGAGCACACACCGTTGAGTGAGGGCAAACCCAGTGTGACCCAGACACTGCAAGCACTCCCGACACGCTCCAGTGATACTTGTTTGCAGTGTTCCACCCTCCCGGCAGCACAATTGAATAAAGTGAGCCTAAATAAATGACCCGGAGAAGGCAATGGCATCCCACTCCAGTACTCTTGCCTGGAAAATCCCATGGACGGAGGAGCCTGGTGGGCTGCAGTCCATGGGGTCACGAAGAGTTGGACACGACTAAGCGACTTCACTTTCACTTTGCACTTCCCTGCATTGGAGAAGGAAATGGCAACCCACTCCAGTGTTCTTCCCTGGAAAATCCCAGGAACGGGGGAGCCTGGTGGGCTGCCGTCTATGGGGTCACACAGAGTCGGACACAATTGAAGTGACTTAGCAGCAGCAGCAGCAAATAAATGACCACCTTTGCCCCCTTGTGTGAGGGTGGAAGTTAGATACTGAAGAGACTTGTAAACAGAGGAAACCAAAATAAACAAGGAAGAGGTAACCACTTTGGAAGTCACAGGTGCAATAGATTAAAACCCTGTACTTAACATTGGGTACATTGGAAGGGACCTATAGACCTTGAGAAGTATAAGCTGAAACAAGGAACTATCTGAAACTGAACTGACTCCACACTGCCCTTAATTCTCCAGAGAAATTCCTAGACTATTTTACTAGTACCATTTTTTAATTAAAAAAATTTTTTTATTTTTAAGTTCTTTATTACTCCTTTAATTTTCATTTTTAAAACCTACTAATACCTTGCAAAATAAAAGACCCTACTTTTAAAGCAAATTTCATATACTTTTTTATAACTTTTGCGATTTTGTTTTGTTTTTTTTAATATTGTATTTTCGAGAGTATAACCCCTACTCTAGGTTTTTAATCTTTGCTTTTTGGTATTTGTTATCAATTCTGTACTGAATCCAATCTTCAGTACCCATTTTTACTTAGGAGTGTGATTACTGGCTTGATTGCTCTCTCCCCTTTTGACTCTCTGGACATGACTGAGCGACTTTCACTTTCACATGGACTAGGGGAAGGGCAAAATGGAGAATGAGTACTAACGGTACCAAGTTTCTTATAGAGGTGATGAAAACACTCTGTAATTAGACAGTGGTGATGACTGTACAGTTCTATGTGTATGCTAAAAAAAAAAAACCCAACACTGAATTGTACACTTAAAAGATGGATTGTATGGTATCCCCCAGGTCACCTCTATCTCCTCCCTCCCGCTTCTCTTCTCTACTTAACTCTGTGAATCTCTTTGGATATTTCAGGCTGTGGAGAACACTTAGGGAGCTGATCACAGGCTCAATTGGTCTCTTTCCTTTTGATTCCCCCCTCCTCTCCTCCTGGTCACCTCTATCTCCTTCCTCCTTCTTCCCTTCTCTGTGGAACTCCTTGAACCTCTTTGAGTGTTCCAGACTGTGGAGTGCAAATAGGGAATTGATTACTCACTAGACTGCTCTCTCCCCTTTTGACTCCCCCTCTTCTACTCCAAGGCACCTCTATCTCCCTCCTCCCTCTTCTCTTTTCCATGTAACTCTGTGAACCTCTCAGGGTGTCCCCCACTGTGGAGAATATTTTCACCATTAACCTAGATGTTTTATCATTGGTGCTGTATGGATGGAGAAGTCTTGAGGCTATGGTAAGAATAAGACTGAAAGCCAGAGGCAGGAGGCTTAAATCCAAAACCTAAGAACACCAGAAAACTCCTGACTCCAGGGAACATTAACAAGAGCTCATCCAAAAGCCTCCATACCTACACTGAAACCAAGCTCCACCCAAGAGCCAACAAGTTTCAGAGCAAGACATACCAAGCTAATTCTCCAGCAATGCAGGAACATAAACCTGAGCACAAAAATACAGGTGGCCAAAAGTCACACCAAACCCATAGACACCTCAAAACTCACTACTGGACACTTCATTGCACTCCAGAGAGAAGAGATCCCGCTCCACCCACCAGAACACTGACCCAAGCTTCCCTAACCAGGAAACCTTGACAAGCCACTCGTCCAACCCCACCCGCAGGGAGGAACCTCCACAATAAAGAGGAACTACAAACTTCCAGCATACAGAAATGCCACCCCAAACACAGCAACCTAAACAAGATGAAAAGGCATAGAAATATTCAGCAGGTAAAGGAACATGACAAAAGTCCACCAAACCAAACCAAAGAGTAGGAGATAGGCAGTCTACCTGAAAAAGAATTCAGAATAATGATAGTAAAAATGATCCAAAAGCTTGAAAACAAAATGGAGTTACAGATAAATAGTCTGGAGACAAAACATGAGAAGATGCAAGAAAAGTTTAACAAGAACCTAGAAGAAATAAAAAAGAGTCAATCAATAATGAATAATGCAATAAATGAGATCAAAAGCACTTTGGAGGGAACCAACAGTAGAATGACTGAGGCAGAAGATAAGATAAGTGAGGTGGAAGATAGAATGGTGTTAATAAATGAAGCAGAGGGGAAAAAAGAAAAAAGAATTAAAAGAAATGAGGACAATCTCAGAGACCTCTGGTACAATCTTAAACACCCCAACATTTAAATCATAGGAGTCCCAGAAAAAGAAGATGACAAAAAGAAAGGCCATGAAAAAATACTTGAGGAGATAAGAGTTGAAAACATCCCTAAAATGGAGAAGGAAATAGTCACCCAAGTCCAAGAAACCCACAGAGTCCCAAACAGGATAAACCCAAGACAAAACAGCCCAAGACACACATTAATCAAATTAATGAAGATCAAACACAAAGAACAAATACTAACAGCAGCAAAGGAAAAACAACAAATAACTCACAAGGGGATCCCCATAAGGATAACAGCTGATCTTTCAATAGAAACTCTTCAGGCCAGGAGGGAATGGCAGGACATACTTAAAGTGATGAAAGAGAAAAACCTACAACCTGGATTACCATATCCAGCAAGGATCTCATTCAAATATGAAGGAGAAATCAAGAGCTTTACAGACAAGCAAAAGCTCAGAGAATTCAGCACCACCAAACCAGCTCTTCAACATATGATAAAGGATCTTCTATAGACAGGAAACACAGAAAAGGTTTATAAACTCAAACCCAAAACAACAAAGTAAATGGCAATAGGATCACACTTATCATTACGTTAAATGTAAATGAGTTGAATGCCCCAATCAAAAGACAAAGACTGGCTGAGTAGATACAAAAACAAGACCCCTGTATATGCTGTCTACAAGAAACCCACCTCAAAACAAGGGACACATACAGACTGAAAGTGAAGGGCTGGAAAAGCATATTTCACCCAAATGGAGACCAAAAGAAAGCAGGAGTAGCAGTACTCATATCAGATAAAAGAGACTTTAAAATAAAGGCCATGAAAAGACACAAAGAAGGACACTACATAATTATCAAAGGATCAATCCAAGATGAAGATATAACAATTATAAATATATATGCACCCAACATAAAAGCACTGCAATATGTAAGGCAAATGCTAACAAGTATAAAAGGGGAAGTTAACAATAACTCAATAATATTGGGAGACTTTAATATCCCACTCACACCTATGGATACATCAACTAAACAGAAAATTAGCAAGGAAACACAAACTTTAAATGATACAATGGACCAGTTAGACCTAATTTATATCTATAGGACATTTCACCCTAAAACAATGAATTTCACCTTTTTCTCAAATGCATACAGAACCTTCTCTAGGATAGATCACATCCTGCACCATAAATCTAGCCTTGGTAAATTCAAAAAAACTGAAATCATTCCAATCATCTTTTCTGACCGCAATGCAGTAAGATTAGATGTCAACTATAGAAAAAATCTATTAAAAGTACAAACATATGGAGGCTAAACAACACACTTCTGAATAACCAACAAATCACAGAAGAAATCAAAAAAGAAATCAAAATATGCATGGAAACTAATGAAAATGAAAACACAACAACCCCAAACCGGTGGGACCCTGTAAAAGCAGTGCTAAGGGGAAGGTTCATAGCAATACAAGCCTACCTCAAGAAACAGGAGAGAAATCAAATAAATAACCTAACTCTACACCTAAAGCAACTAGAAAAAAAGAAATGAAACACCCACAGGGTTAGTAGAAGGAAAGAAATCTTAAAAATTAGGGCAGAAATAAATGCAAAAGAAACAAGACCATAGCAAAAATCAACAAAGCTAAAAGCTGGTTTTTTAAGAAGATAAATAAAATTGACAAACCATTAGCCAGACTTATTAAGAAACAAAGGGAGAAGAATCAAATCAACAAAATTAGAAATGAAAATGGAGAAATCACAACAGACAACACAGAAATACAAAGGATCATAAAAGACTACTATTAGCAACTCTATGCCAATAGAATAGACAACTTGGAAGAAATGGACAAATTCTTAGAAAAGTATAACTTTCCAAAACTGAACCAGGAAGAAATAGAAAATCTTAACACACCCATCAAAAGCATGGAAATCGAAACTGTAATCAGAAATCTTCCAACAAGCAAAAACCCAGGACCAGACAGCTTCACAGCTGAATTCTACCAAAGATTTAGAGAAGAGCTAACACCTATCCTACTCAAACTCTTCCAGAACATTGCAAAGGAAGGTAAACTTCCAAACTCATTCTATGAGGCCACCATCACCCTAATACCAAAACCAGACAAAGGTGCCACAAAAAAAGAAAACTACAGGCCAATAGCACTGATGAACATAGATGCAAAACTCCTTAACAAAATTCTAGCAAACAGAATCCAACAACATAGTAAAAAGATCATACATCATGACCAATAGAGTTTTACCCCAGGGATGCAAGGATTCTTCAGTATTTGCAAATCAATCAATGTGATATGCCACATTAACAAATTGAAAAATAAAAACCATATGATTCTCTCAATAGATGCAGAGAAAGCCTTTGATGAAATTCAACATCCATTTATGTTAAAAACCCTCCAGAAAGCAGGCATAGAAGGAACATACCTCAACATAATAAAAGACACATATGATAAACCTACAGCAAACATTATCCTCAATGGTGAAAAATTGAAAGCATTTCCCCTAAAGTCAGGAACAAGACAAGGGTGCCCACTCTCACCACTACTATTCAATAGTAGTTTTGAAAGTTTTAGCCACAGCAATCAGAGCAGAAAAAGAAATAAAAGGAATCCAGATTGGAAAAGAAGTAAAACTCTCACTGTTTGCAGATGACATGATACTCTACATACAAAACCCTAAAGACACCACCAGAAAATTACTAGAGCTAATCAATGAATATAGTAAAGTTGCAGGATTTAAAATCAAGACACATAAATCCCTTGCATTCCTATACACTAACAATGAGAAAACAGAAAGAGCAATTAAGGAAACAATTCCATTCCCCATTACAACGAAAAGAATAAAATACTTAGGAATAAATCTACCTAAAGAAAAAAAAGACCTATATATAGAAAACTATAAAACACTGATGAAAGAAATCAAAGATGACACAAATAGATGGAGAAATATACCATGTTCATGGATTGGAAGAATCAATATAGTGAAAATGAGTATACTACCCAAAGCAATCTATAGACTCAGTGCAATCCCTATCAAGCTACCAACGGTATTTTTCAGAGAACTAGAATAAATAATTTCACAGTTTTTCTGGAAATACAAATAACCTTGAGTTGCCAAAGCAATCTTGAGAAAGAAGAATGGAACTGGAGGAATCAACCTGCCTGACTTCAGGCTCTACTACAGTGCAACAGTCATCAAGACAATATGGTAATGGCACAAAGACAGAAACATAGATCAATGGAACAAAATAGAAAGCCCAGAGATATATCCACGCACCTATGGGCACCTTATCTTTGACAGAGGAGGCAAGAATATGCAATGGAGAAAAGACAATCTCTTTAACAAGTGGTGCTGGGAAAACTGGTCAACCACTTGTAAAAGAATGAAACTAGAACACTTTCTAACTCCATACACAAAAATAAACTCAAAATGGATTAAAGATCTAAATGTAAGACCAGAAACTATAAAACTCCTAGAGGAAAATATAGGGAAAACACTCTCTGACATAAAGCACAGCAGGATCCTCTATGACCCACCTCCGAGAGTAATGGAAATAAAAGCAAAAATTAAAAAATGTGACCTAATTAAACTTAAAAGCTTTTGCACAGCGAAGGAAACTACAAGCAAGGTGAAAAGACAGCCTTCAGAATGGGAGAAAATAATAGCAAACGAAGCAAATGACAAAGAATTAATCTCAAAAATATATAAACAACTCCTGCAGCTCAATTCCAGAAAAATAAATGACCCAAGCAAAAAATGGGCCAATGAACTAAACAGACATTTCTCCAAAGAAGACATATAGATGGCTAACAAACACATGAAATGATGCTCAACATCACTCATTATCAGAGAAATGTAAATCAAAACCACAATGAGGTACCATCTTACGCCAGTCAGAATGGCTGCTATCCAAAGGTCTACAAGCAATAAATGCTGGAAAGGGTGTAGAGAAAAGGGAACCCTCTTACACTGTTGGTGGGAATGCAAACTTGTACAGCCACTATGGAGATTCCTTAAAAAACTGGAAATATAACTTCCATATGACCCAGCAATCCCACTGCTGGGCATACACACCAAGGAAACCAGAATTGAAAGAGACACGTGTACCCCAGTGTTCATTGCAGCACTGTTTATAATAGCCAGGACATGAAAGAAACCTAGATGTCCATCAGCAGACGAATGGATAAGAAAGCTGTGGTATATCACACGATGAAATATTACTCAGCTATTAAAAAGAATACATTTGAATCAGTTCTAATGAGGTGGATGAAACTGGAGCCTATTATACAGAGTGAAGTAAGTTAGAAAGAAAAACACCAATACAGTATATTAACACATATATATATGGAATTTAGAAAGATGGTAATGATGACACTATATGCAAGACTGCAAAAGAGACACAGATGTAAAGAACAGACTTTTGGACTCTGTGGGAAAAGGCAAGGGTAGGATGATTTGAGACAATAGCATTGAAACATGTATATTATGTGAAATAGTTTGCCAGTCCAGGTTTGATGCATGAGACAGTGTGCTCAGGGCTGGTGTACTGGGATGACCCAGAGGGATGGGATGGGGAGGGCGGTGGGAGGGAGGGTCAGGATGGGGAACACATGTACACCCATGGCTGATTCATGTGAATGTATGGCAAAAACCACCACAGTATTGTAAAGTAATTAGCCTCCAATTAAAATAAAATTTTAAAAAATAGCCAATATACCCACAATTTAAAAACTTTTGTTGAAACGTTTAATGTGTTTCCTACTTGAAGTTTATTGTGTATTTTATTACTTGTAATTCACATGTACATTTAACTTTTATTCTGTTTTTTTTCCCTCTTTACGTTAGTTGTAAGTGGTTTGTTTGTTTTGTTTTGTTTTGTTTTCATTTTGCTTCCTGGTCTTTATAACTACCATTGATGCTAACTACTTATTTTCCAGAAGTGGACATACCATATCTTACTTTACATTTCCTCTATTTGCCATTCAATTTGTATTCATTTCTTTGCTATAATGTGAGTGAATCAAAAAACAGCTTTGTATATGTACTTTTTCTTATTATAGGGGTTATTTCTTCCACCCGTTGGTAAAAAGAAAGTGTTAACACTGTGTCAAATACTATGAAACATTTTCTAATGTTGGTGAATTTTGCCAAATTTCCTTCCATAGAGTTTCTCTGTCATTTGTTAAGTATTGTGTAGGCAAGTATTAATAGCTCTCCACTGCCACTAACGTTATGTCCACAGGATTTTCTGCGGACATATGTGCAAATTCACCCTAAGCCTTTGAGAAATTGGCCATGTGCCATTAAGAGGATGAGAGCAAGCATGAAATTGGTTATAAACAGGTGCATTGCACAATTGATTATCCAAGCCTCTGTCTCTTCTATAATTAATCATAGGCTCTTTACAAGAGTCATGTTGCAAAGAAACCCACCACTTACAGAGGCAGGAAGGCACCTGGTATCGGGATAGAGGATAAAGACAAGCAGAGGCAGAGAAAACAGAATGTCATTTCAGAGCAAGTCTGTTCATGTGGGCCTGGGGACTTCACATCATGGAAGTGCCCTGAACTGCTGAGAATTTAAATCATCAGACTACACACCTAGTCTTTTAGGGGGCTCTGTAATTGCTGAGGGGACCAGTTTCCTGGGCCAGGTCCATTAGATGTTGTAAGTAAATTTTGGGAAACAGCCATGCAACCCTCACCAAGGGTTTTCTATAGGGTACTTTCATAAAAGTAGAATTTGGTTATTGGCCCAAAGATTCCACCTAGTCATAGCCATGCATGTTATATGGGAGCCCATAGACTTCTTTCAAGCTAAGAAAGAAGGTGATTTTCTTCTTATGATGCAGAACTGAGTCTAAGATCCAGTTCTAGGTGGTCCACCAGAAACAAATGGTGATGTTGAATTGAACAGCTGGCATCTTTTGCAACATGAACTCTCAGTGAGACAAGCTTAAAACAAATCACCAGCTGGCATAGCATTCTAATTTCTGACAGATGTATTAATCACAAGTTTTTATTTCCATAGGCCTACACCCTCACCTCACTCCTGCATCCATAATTTATGTGCTTAATTCATAGTTCACACTGGTGAAATATACAGGGTGGATTTAGAATTTAGAATTGGAATTTCTCAATCTTTAAAGTCATTACATTCTCATGTGTTTTTAATACTCAGTCCAGAAAAAGTCTGTAATTCTACCATTAATATGTCGCTCTTTCCTTTTCCTCAGAGTTTGAAAGATCTGTCCCCGTATTTTTCTTAGCATTACAGCTTTTTTGAGAAGATTCTTGTAATTCATCCATTAATTCCCATTGTTTATGAAGGGTCTTGTCCATCATTCCTCATGTTTTCAGAATCTACATTAAATCTACACCTTTGTATGTATTTGAATTTCTTCTCCAACAGTCCTTTTCTATAGCTTTTTTCTTTTTCACTTTGAACTTTTTCATATCTATGTTTCATATCTGCCAACATAGAATTCTTTTCAAACTCTAATATTATAGTAGTAATCACTATATTAATATTTTTAAGACACCTCAACTTATATTCTATTCATTTATTGCCCTTTTTTATCATGTACTTTCTTTGTTCCCTTCATGTTGCTGAGCACTGAGGAGCCAGTGGTGAACAAAAAGTAATTGTCTCCCTGTTTTCATGAAATTCATTGTCTTGTAGAGGTGCCAGATAAGTAGATAAGAATAAAATGTTTTTAAAATTGTAACTACCATAAATATTCTGAAGAAGAGGTAAAGGATGCTGGGAGGGTGTATGAAAGGAAGATATAATCTGGTTTGAAAAGTCAGGGAAGTGAGTTTGAGAAAGTGACACTGAGCTGAGACAGAAAGAATAAATAGGGGTTACTTTTGTGAGTGAGGGAGGGGAAGGAGATAAGAATGTTCCATACAGAGGGAAGAGTATGTGCAAATCTTATCATGGGAGCAGAGAGTGTCCATGACTCTGAACAAAGGCCACTGTGATTGAAATACTTGAGGAGGGGGAGTGTGATAAGAGGTAAAGTTGGTGAAGAAAGCAGTGGCCATATTAATATTTGTCTTCATCCTAAGAGCAGTTACATTAATTTCAGTTATCACTCTCTTAGAGCAGCAAATGTTGATCATTTATAACCATTAGACTCATTATCTCTGTTATCCATTGTGCAGTATCCAACAAGTCTGAATTCAAATACCTGTATGGCCTAGTGGAGTTACTAGTGTTATTCTTGCTGTTGGCATGTGATCTTTCTTGCCCTTGATTTTGAAAGTATTATTTTAAAGTACCCAATAATGCTTTCTGATTCTATATTTTCTCTACCTAATCATCTGTCCTAGTGGTCCCTGGCACAGTGCTTCATGCTTAGCCAGTGATCAGTAGATGCTTGCAGGGTGGTGAGGGAGAAAGAATGAGCTTGAGGTTGCCAGAGGCCTTCTAGAATGCAAAATGCAAAGGCCTCTCAAGGAGTCATTGAGAGAGCCATGTGCTAGTATCTCACAAATTTCTTTCTTTAAAAAAAACAAAACAAAAACACTTTTATTTAGAAAAGCTGAAATGATTGTATGCTAATACAACAGTGAGGTTGTTTAAGAAAAGACCTTTTTTGTTTGTTTGTTTTTTTGACTGCACCTCAAGACTTGTGGAATTCTAGTTCCCTGACCAGGGATCAAACTCAGGCCTCAGCAGTGAAAGTGCAGAGTCCTAATGACTGGCCCACCAAGAATTCCCAAGAAAATTCAATTTTTTTATATCCTCCAAGATTTGGGAGTCCACTGGGTATGCTTTGTTCTTTCTTCAGTCCTGGGGGAAAACAACTGATTTTTCAAATAGTAATTTGTTCCTCCCTTTGCCATGTTTAAAATTCTTATGATTCCTCAGACAGTTCCTTCTGGAAAAAGCTTTCCTCTTCTACCCTGGCCAGCCCCAGTGGGTTCACCTTTACATGCTCTGGGACTCTGACAGGAGGTAAGATGCATGAATGTTTCTTCACTGAGAACAAATTTGTGATGCAAGAAAAGAGAAAGAGAGTGGATCTATGAACACTGTTTCAAATTGAAGTATATTTCCCTCTAAATTATTACTTCTTCTTCAGTTGACTTCTATTTTCTAGAATGATTCCCCTCTTTTCAAACCCTCTATGTTGCCATTATCTGGGTTAGGTGTTGACCGATGTAATCAGAGTTGACAGTACACCAACCTGATTTGAACATACCTCCTGTCATAGGAATGTGAAACTGTGAAACATCAAACAGCATTGTGATAGATCATTCACTCCTATGTTGGAGATAATTGTTTCCTCAGAGTAGTAGAAGGCATTATAATGACTTGGCTAAAACCCAAGAAGCTCGTTAGGTTCATTTCAGATCTGGAGAGCTTCACAGAACGGTTTCAGTGTACAGGATACTGTCATATGTGACAAGCCAACAGGTACTATTCCAGTCCTCACAAATCCCATGCACAAATGTAATTATCATTCAAAGAAGATCTGATATTTACTATAGTAATCAAACACATGGAAAGCTTTGGGAATGAATGTGAAAGAACTCTGTAGAGAAGGTTAACAGTTGGTGTCTTATGTTTTGACCTAATTTGTTTAAGCAACTACATCTGTTGAGGGCCAAGTCCTGTGCTGGGTGCTGAAAATAGGAAGATGGGAAATTTCTTGCCCTTGAGAAGCTCTCAAGCTAGTGATGAAGACATAAATAGATCACTGTCATGAAATGTGGCAACTGTAGCATTAGAGGTACGTGTGTAATTGTAAAGAAGCACAAAGGAGAAGGAATGGAGCCTAGAGTAGAGCTAAGGTCATTTCTCAATATAGTTGTTAGGAACTGGATCCTAAAAAATGAATGGTTAAGGGACAGGACAGGTCTCGACAAGGACACCGAGAGCAGTGGGAAGTGAGTGTGTAAAGACACAAAGGAGTAGAAATTGTCTTGTTTGAGGAATGACCAGTCATTCTGCATTCCAGAACTACCCTCTTCCAGCAGGAGGAAATGCTAAACAAAAGTTGTTTGTAGGAAAGTTGTAAGCAGACCTAAGAAATTTGGATATTATATATTATGTGTCATTGAAAATTTCAGCCAGCGTCATGATCAAATACACTTTAGAAGAAGCACAAAAGAGAGGGATCTGGAGGCAGGAGACCAAAATGTGAGGCACATGCTGTGACCAAGCAAGAAGAGGTGAGGGCAGGGCTAAAGTTAGAGGGGCACTGTTGCTGCCCACCTGTCTCAATATCCCATGCAGGAAGAAGATAGAAAGGTGTTCTGCTGTTTTCTCTTTCTGAACTGGCTGCCGTAATATATACATTTAGAATGTAACATGTGTTAGATTGCTCAGAGATTTGATCAGTATTGTTAAATTGAACTGAGTTAATTTTCTAAAGGAAACAGAATCAAACACAACTAATCATGGACATCAAGGTTTTCAGTTCTCATCTGCAAAATGGGGATAATTGTAGGACCTTCTTTGTAGGGCTGACCTGAGATAATGTCTGCCAAGCATCTGACTCTGTGCTGACCCACAGTAAACATATAGTAAGTGTTATTTATCATTACTAATGGAGAGTTACTAAGCATCTAGTCTGAGCCATTGAATACTAAGCCAGACAATAGAGATAAAGTCATGAAGAGAATGGGGCTTCCCAGGTGGCTCAATGGTAAGGAATCCATCTGCCAAGCAGGAGACCCAGTTTTGATTGCTGGGTTGGGAAGATTCCCCTGGAAAAGGAAATAGCAACCCGCTCCAGTATTCCTGCCTGGGAAAATCCCATGGACAGACATGAGGTTTTGTTCTTGGTGGGCTATAGTCCAACAACTTAGCAACTAAACAACAGCAGCATGAAGATAACAGAGACCTACTCTTCTTAGTCTCATTGTCTACCTGGAGAAAACAGTACATTAAGAAATTATTACAAGAATGGGACAAGTTGAAAAAAAGGGTATGGGGAAGGTGTTAGAAGTTACACAAAAGAATGTTCACCCTCTGACTAGAAGGACAAGGTGTAAGAGTTTTGGGAGAAAAGGCCATTTGCACCTGAGCACAAGACTGCATGAAAGGTATCCCAAGCAGTTGAACAGAGCCTTTGTACCCAAAGCAGATTCTTTGAACCAGCAGCATCAGAATCAGCAGCATTTGGAATGTGTTATTAATATAAATGCAGATTCTTGGAGCCCACCCACACCACACCTAGAATCTGCATTTTAGCAAAAGCTCGGGTGACTTGTGTCTATGTTAAAGCTTGAGAAGCAGTACAGAGATGTAGTCGTGAAAATTAACTTGATCACTATAGAATGTGTTATTTGCTGAATCCAAATGACTCATTTTAAAAATTAAAATATAATGGGTTAAAAATTGGTATTTTCCCTTTCATAATTAATTTTTGAACTAGATTACATTTCAAAAGGAACTTATATGCCTAACTAACCAATGGATCAGAGAAGTTCCCAGGAAAATTAGAAAATCCTTAGATTAATGAAAATAAAAAATAACTTATTAAACTTCTGGGAGACTGCTAAAGGAGTTCCTAAACTATAACACAGGCATTTATTATAGCTGTAAATGCCTATATTATAAGAGAAGAAAGGTTACAAGTCAGTAACATAACTTTCCGTATTAAGACACTGTGGGGAATAAAGAGCTAATTAAACCTAGACCTAGCTAAAAGAAGGAAATTATGAAGAATAGAATGAAAATTAATTTTAAAAAGAATAGAAAAACAATATAAAAATTGTTGAAACAAAAATTTGATTCTTTGAAAAGATCTATAAAATTGATGTGTCTTTTGCTGGAATGATCAGAATGATCAGCAAAAGAGAGAAGACTCAAATTTCTAAAATAAGGGATGATTGCAGAGAGTCAGATGACTAAGCCATTAAGCACAGCACAGGAATGATCAGTAAAGTTCAGGGAACATAGTAAGTATATAATATGTAAAATGTTAAATAAGTGAATGAAAAATGAGGTACCATAAAAATTAAGGTAATTAATGCTATTATAATATTAGAATTTTAAAATGATTCTATGTTATCAGATGGATGTGAAAATTTGAAGTAAATGAAAGAAAAATTCTGTGGGACAGGATTATTGGAGAAAAACCTCAGATAAATATATTCCGGGATGTAGATCCTTGTTAATGTGCAGAAGATTTAACATTATTAAGATGACAACATTCTCCAAACTGATTTTCAGATTCAACAGAATTTTTATAAAAATCCCAACTGGATTTATTTTTTACATAAATTGAAAAACTCAACTTAAAATGAAAAAGACCCAGAATACCCAAACAATCTTGAAAAAGAACAAAAATGTTGAAGTAATACTTGCCAATTTCAAAACTTACTACAAAGCTACAGTAGTGTGCTACTGGCTTAAGGATAGACATAGAACAATAAAATAGAATTGAGAGTCCAGAAAGAAACCTTATATGTATGGTCAATTGATTTTTGTTAGTGCTAAGATAATTCAACAGGGAAAAAAAAATAGTCTTTGTAAGAAAGGGTTCTGGGAGAGCTGTATATTCACATACAAAAAAATGACATTGGACCCCTTCCAAAATGAACTCAAAGTGGATTCTTGACCAAAATATAAGAACAAAAAGTGTTATAAGAAAATTTAGGAGTTAACCTTCACAACCTTGGATCAGGTGGTTTATTTGACATGACATTAAAAGTACAACTGACAAGAAAAAAAAAAGATAAACTGGACTTCATTAAAATTAATTTTTGCACATCAAAGGGCACTTATTTAAAAAGTGAAAAAACAATCCAGAAAAGGACATAATATACTTATAAATTTTACACATATAAAAAATGATCAGAGGGGATTCCATGGTGGCTCAGTGGTAAAGAATCTGCCCGCCAGTGCAGGAGACACAGGTTCAATTCCTGGTCCAAAAGGATGTCTCATGCCATGGAGCACCTAGGCCTGCACACCACAACTATTGAACCTATGTTCTAGAGCCCAGAAATCACAACTGTTGAGTCCACACACAGCAACTGCTGAAGCCCTCGTGCCCTACAGCCGTGCTCTGTAACAAGAGAAACCACTGCAAGGAAAAGCCTACACACTACAACAAAGAGTAGCCCCCACTTGCTACAACAGGAGAAAAGCTGGCACAGCAGTGAAGACCCAGCACAGCCAAAATTAAACAAAATAATTTTTACATGATCAGAGTAGATAATGATTTTCTTAGTGATCATAGGTAAATATTTTAAAAATAATTTTTAAATGATCATAGGTAGATAGTAGTAAACGTTGATAAGAATGGGGAGAAATTGGAGCCCTCATACTTTGCTGATAAGGATATACAGTGGTATAGCCACTTTGAAAAACTTTTCTGAGTTTGTTTTTTTAAAAACAGCCTGTTCCTCAAAATATTAGAAATGGAGTGACCGTGTAACCCAGCAATTCCATTCCTGGGTATATACCCAAGATAATTAAAACATATATGTGAACAGATACTTGCACATGAATAATTATAGGAGAATTATTCATTAAAGCCAAGAATCAGAAACAGTTCAAAAGCTGTTCAGTTGATAAATAGGTAAACAAAATGTCATCTATCCTAGAATGAAATATTATTCAACAGTACAAAGGAATGGTGTGCTGACACATTATGATCACTGAAGTATCTTGATCAGTACCACTGATACTACATCATGAATAAACCTTAAAAGTATTTTAAAGAACCTTTTACAGAAGTTATAAAAGAGCTAGTCACAAAGACTACATACTGTATGACTCCATTTATATGAAATGTCCAGAATAGATATATCTATGAAGTGGGGATAGATTAATAGTTACCAAGGGCTAGGAGAGACTGGGGAAAATTAATGACATCTAATGGGTTTGGGATTTCTTTGGGGGTGACAGAAATATTCTAATATTGATTGTGCCAATGATTGCAGAGCTGTAATATGCTTAACACCATTGAATTACTGTATACGTCATTTGAAAAAATTATATGATACATATTATAGCTGCATAAAGCTGTTTTTTAGAAATACATCTATATGAAATAAGTTCTTATTTTGATGTCTGTGAACCTGTAGTCTAGAGCTATCTGTCCAGTCTAGGCTAGTGGCTACCATATTAGTGCAGATAGAAAACATTTTCCTTCTAGGAACGTGTTACAGAAGTACTGGTCTGGAGCACACACTGTAGAGTATTCAGATCCATGAAAACCTGAAAATGGAGGATAGGAAACTTTGAGGATACTTGAGTCTTTTTCTGGAAAGAGGTGCATGGCTTTCAAAGAAGTTAAGTACCAAAGTCAGGAGATGCAGTTTCAATCTCTGCGTCAGAAAGATCCCCTGAAGAAGAAAATGGCAACCCACTGCAGTATTCTTGCCTGGAGAATCCCATGGACAGAGAAGCCTGGCAGGATGTCATAGAAGCCACGGAGTCGCAAGTAGTTGGACACGACTGAGCACACATACACACAAGTACCATTGTGAACATAGCATTTTCTTACATCCCTGAACTGAACAAAGTAATTCCCTACTAGTCTTGTACTGCAGTGAAATTTTGTTTTATTTGAGAGCCTGAGTTTACTAGATATTGAAGAATCTAGAGCATAATTTTGTTAAATCTGCATTGCTTTTACCTGAAAAACCAAAGATTCCATTAAAATCTCCTTAAAGTATTATTTCTCTCTTCATAGAAATGATTATCACAAAAAGCAGTAAAAATTATGTCAGAGGCAGTACTTAGTGTGGGTCAGATGGACATCAATCCATGAAAGAAAGTGAAAGCAAAGGTCGTATTGAATTTGATCTGACAAGAAGGTCATCAGAGTGATGAGTGATAATGATGAGAACAGGCACAGTGGTGGAGGGCCCCAGCATGGACAACTGGAGGGATCTCTGACTGCATTGAGGAGGTCTAGGTGCCTGAGCAAAGCCCCTCTTTAGAGTCTCGTGCTCTAGAATGAAGGTGAATCCCATGGTATCCCTGAGAAAGGTCATGGCAAATCACACATTATTGTGGAGATGCAAAGACATAAAACTGGAACTCTTTGATTTCATCTGGCATCCAATTCAACCACCAGCTTGACTGAAAAAAATTGAAATCTGCCCTCACAGCTGTCCCTACCAGTGTTTCTAAAATATCAACACCTGGCATCCCACAGTTGCTCTCTCAACGAGGAATTATTGCTTTGACTAAAGGACTAAAGCATGGCCACACCAAGCACATGTGACAGTGGCTGACAAATGGCTTATGTCAAATTCTCTGGAGATAAATATGTAACCCCTCCTGAGTAGACAGCACAGATGGATCCTCATACAGGGTCAGTCTCTAGTCCAAGCCAGCGGTGGTTGCTGGCTGAAAAGATTTCTGCTTAGGTCACATACCTCTAGCTTTTACCTCTCAATGACAGGGAGCCACTATTTCTGATGGCAACCTTCCTTCCCTCTAAATCATACCCCCAGGAAGACCCAGACAATCAGATCAGATTTGCAGTCACCAGGTTTGCCAGTGGCATCAGGTATCATGTACATACACAGTAGTATCAACAATTCCTAACAATGCCGTTTAAAGGGGTAAAAATGCTTTTTTCCTTTTGGCATAATACTCAGTTAATATTTCAAAGTTCTCAAGAAACCACTGTCTGCCTTCTTTTTACTTCAGATTCTTCTTTAATCTGTTAACATGGCAGAGAAGTTGAAAAGATGAACTATAAGACACTTAGATGTAAACCTGAATTTGCCACTCTAGCTATGTGACCCTGGACACAGACTCAGTTATTCTGAGTCTGTTTTTTAATCAGGAAAAATGGAATAGTAATAGGTGCTATTTTAAAGGGCGGTAGAATCAAATGTTGTGGTTTAAGTATGATTCACAACAGTCCCTGGCTTAGTGTCAGAGCTCTGGAGTTGGCAAGCTGAAGTTTGTCAACTAATCAATTTCCATATATTACCTTATTTAATCTTAATCTAAACCTTAATACCAATGGCTAAATTCAGAATTATTGAGCAAAGAATGTCTTCTGATGTTATTTTTGAAAGAAAAACCATATTAATATAGAGATATGTACAGGGGATTCTCCAGGCAAGAATACTTGAGTGGGTTGCCATGCCCTCCTTCAGGGATCTTCCCGACCCAGGGATTGAACCCACATCTCTTACATCTCCATTGGCAGATGGGTTCTTTACCACTAGTGCCACCTGGGAAGCCCTGTGTATCTTAGTAATGTTTATGTTTGTTTATCTGTTTTCATGATACTTGGAAGAAGTAACCTTTTTCCATCAATTATGCTCTCCCATCCTGTCTGGTGTCAGCTACAAATTGGCACTTACCAAGAACATTGCCAGTGACTGAACAGCAAAGGCATTTGCCATCTGCTTTTATGGAGAACCCTGCTTCTATAGCTGTTGACCTTCAGCAACCCTTGAGGGAGTTCAGGGTGGAGTGAGGCATTCTGTGCTCCAGGGGAGCTATTCCAAATCCTGAAAGATGATGCTGTGAAAGTGCTGCACTCGATATGCCAGCAAATTTGGAAAACTCAGCAGTGGCCACAGGACTGGAAAAGGTCAGTTTTCATTCCAATCCCAAAGGCAATGCCAAAGAATGCTCAAACTACCACACAATTGCACTCATCTCACACGCTAGTAAAGTAATGCTCAAAATTCTGCAAGCCAGGCTTCAGCAATATGTGAACCGTGAACTTCCTGATGTTCAAGCTGATTTTAGAAAAGGAAGAGGATCCGGAGATCAGAAATCAAATTGCCAACATCTGCTGGATCATGGAAGAAACAAGAGAGTTCCAGAAAAGCATCTATTTCTGCTTTATTGACTATGTCAAAGCCTTTGACTGCGTGGATCACAATAAACACTGGAAAATTCTGAAAGAGACGGGAATACCAGACCACCTGATCTGCTTCTTGAGAAATTTGTATGCAGGTCAGGAAGCAACAGTTCGAACTGGACATGGAACAACAGACTGGTTCCAAATAGGAAAAGGAGTTCGTCAAGGCTGTATATTGTCACCCTGTTTATTTAACTTCTATGCAGGTACATCATGAGAAACGCTGGACTGGAAGAAACACAAGCTGGAATCAAGATTGCCGGGAGAAATATCAATAACCTCAGATATGCAGATGACACCACCCTTATGGCAGAAAGTGATGAGGAACTAAAAAGCCTCTTGATGAAAGTGAAAGAGGAGAGTGAAAAAGTTGGCTTAAAGCTCAACATTCAGAAAACAAAGATCATGGCATCCGGTCCCACCACTTCATGGGAAATAGATGGGGAAACAGTGGAAACAGTGTCAGACTTTATTTTTCTGGGCTCCAAAATCACTACAGATGGTGACTGCAGCCATGAAATTAAAAGATGCTTACTCCTTGGAAGGAAAGTTGTGACCAACCTAGATAGCATATTCAAAAGCAGAGACATTACTTTGCCAACAAAAGTTCATCTAGTCAAGGCTATGGTTTTTCCTGTGGTCATGTATGGATGTGAGAGTTGAACTATGAAGAAGGCTGAGCGCCAAAGAATTGATGCTTTTGAACTGTGGTGTTGGAGAAGACTCTTGAGAGTCCCTTGGACTGCAAGGAGATCCAACCAGTCCATTCTGAAGGAGATCAGCCCTGGGATTACTTTGGAAGGAATGATACTAAAGCTGAAACTCCAGTACTTTGGCCACCTCATGAGAAGAGTTGACTCATTGGAAAAGACTCTGATGCTGGGAGGGATTGGGGGCAAGAGGAGAAGGGGACAACAGAGGATGAGATGGCTGGATGGCATCACTGACTCGATGGACGTGAGTCTGGGTGAACTCCGGGAGTTGGTGATAGACAGGGAGGCTTGGCATGCTGTGATTCATGGGGTCGCAAAGAGTCGGACACGACCGAGCAACTGATCTGATCTGATCTGTTTTTCGGAACAGATCTTATGATCTCAATCCTTACATCTCATATGGAGAAAAACATTAAATCCCTTCATGGTGACATCAGATCCTCATGACTAACAAAAAAACCTTTTGAATAATGATTGCTTAATGGTATTGAACTCATCCTTCACCAAAACCTTATATATTGACCTTCCCCCACTGCCACTTTGGAGCAGTCTCTCAGAGCTATCTGAGGTGCTGCCTCCCAGGCTGCAGTCCTCAGTCATTTCATTTCAGTTCAGTTCAGTCACTCAGTCGTGTCCGACTCTTTGAGACCCCATGAATCGCAGCACGCCAGGCCTCCCTGTCCATCACCAACTCACATGTCCATCGAGTCGGTGATGCCATCCTGCCATCTCATCCTCTGTTGTCCCCTTCTCCTCCTGCCCCCAATCCCTCCCAGCATCAGAGTCTTTTCCAATGAGTCAACTCTTCACATGAGGTGGCCAAAGTATTGGAGTTTCAGCTTTAGCATCAGTCCTTCCAATGAACACCCAGGAGATCAGTCCTCATTTTGCCCCAAATAAAACTTAACTCGCAACTCTCAAGTTGTGCATCTTTTTTAGTCAACACTTGGAATTTAACTGCAAATACAATTGATCAGAATCATTTGATAGTTAGCCTTTCACCTTATGAACTGATCCTTCTGCTCAGCTCACGGCCACTGACCACAGGATTGAGAAATGATGTCAGTATGTTTCAAGAGTAAGCTCTAGAACAAGGAAAAAAGAGATCAGGAATAGCTTTAGGAAATCTATGGTTTGGGTGGCTTTTGTAAGTCAGAGGAGTATAAGATGAGGAAATATGTTGAAAAGACAAATACATTTTAGGACTCTAACTGTTTATTTCAACTGAGAGATGTATTTTTCCTTTGCTCTTCTTTAGTGATACAGCTAAGTCTTGAAACCATGAAGTTTGAACAGTTGCCAACAAAATAATGCAATAAGCTTTATGATTAATTTTGCTTCAACACAGAGTTCCTTTGAAGATCCAAATTAATCTAAAACTCATTTATTAATAGCTAAGAATTAAATTACACTTGTTGCTGACCTCCTTGGGGTTGGTCCATAACTAGATTTCAGTTAAATGACAGAGGAGTTCTCTAATAATCCTGACTTTTGGAGATCTCCCCTTGAGTGGTAAGATCATTACAGGCAGCATATGAAACATACTATAACATTCATACTCTGAGAATTCAAGGAGTCATGTCGGAACTCAACTCCAGCTTACCCATCCATATGAGGAAAAAGTCTTTATAGAAAGAAGAGGTCTTAAGGTGCATCTACGCAATTCCTCAGTAATTTCTAAAGCTTATCTTTTTTTCATTTAAAACCTCAAACCCTGGCTTAGAAAATACTCAAAGACCCTCCGCTCCTTAATATTATAGAAATGAAATATGCTCCGAGAGGGGAAGTAACTTACCCAAGGACACATACTCTTTTCATGGCTGAGCTGGGTCTGCTGGTAACGTCTCCTGATTCTTGACTCAGTGCTCAGTTCAATTAATGAAGGCTGCATAGAGAGTTTGGGGGACATTTATTATAAATTTATAATGTGCTATTTTTCTATATAAAATATGACCACATGGACTTTCATCAGCAGGTTTATTTGAGATTTTGTTTCTTTTTTTTTTTTTTTGACCTTGTTTATCCATCCTATATATTACCAGTATACATCTGCTAATCCGAACTCCCAGTCCATCTCCCCCCACTTCCCCTTGGCAACCACCAGTCTATTCTCTGTGTCTCTGATTTTGTTTCTGTTTCATAGATAGGTTCATTAGTGTCATATTTTAGACTACACATATAAGTAATATCATATGGTGTTCGTCTTTCTGGCTTAGTTCAGTTAGTATGATCTCTGGTGGATTCATTTGCTGCAAACAGCATTATTTTGTTCTTTCCTTATGGCTGAGTATTCCAAGTGTCTGGAGAAGGAAATGGCAACCCATTCCACTGTTCTTGCCTGGAGAATCCCATGGACAGAGGAACCTGGAGGGCTACAGTCCATAGGGTCGCAAGAGTCGGACATGATTTAGTGACTAAACCACCACTATTCCATGTATATATGTATGTGTGTGTATACACACACACACACACACACATATACGCCACATATGTTCTTTACCCGTTCACCTGTTGATGGACCTTTAGGTTGTTTCCATGTTTGGCCACTGTGAGTAGCATGTGAGCAGGTTTCTTTGAATCCTATCTGAACTCCCCTTTATAGCCAACAGAGTGCTTTGCTAAAATGACTTGAGATAAGTGTAGTTCAATATTAACTGGTCTATAGAAGGAAATGGCAATCCACTCCAGTGTTCTTGCCTAGAGAATCCCAGGGATGGGGGAGCCTGGTGGGCTGCCGTCTCTGGGGTCGCACAGAGTCGGACACGACTAAAGCAACTTAGCAGCAGCAGCATAGAATAACTGAGTATGTAATTTTGGTGTTCCAGTTAGGGTTTTTTTGTTACAAGCAGCAGAAACTGGGAAGCCCAGGCTCGAAATGAATTTGTGGAGGCAACAGTGAAGAACAACACTCAAAGGCACTCATCAGGGTTCTGGAGATCCAGGTAGTAGAACTGAATTAACACCTTCTCCAAGTGGGTATGCAGTTTATGTTGATATTAATGGGCTTTTTGTTTGTTCTTTATTTTGAAAAGGTTTTGTCCTTGCGTTGCTCTGCTCAAGATTTGAATTCCCAAGACAATGACTCCAGATGGTATAACTCAAGCCACTTGTCTGCCCCTAGATATCAAAACAAGACTGAGAATCTTGAGAGTAGAAAGTATTAGACACTTTAATAGAAGTTCAGGATGCCATTACCAGTGGAGGAGCTAAAGGGTCCTGGGCAACAAAATCAGCACCACCACCCTTGGCTTCCTTTTAGGGTGGTCATCCAGTTCTCTTGGTGAGGCCTCCCAAGGTTCAGGCATCTTTAGTTCAAACGTATCTTCTAGACTTCCCTGTAGCTCAAATTGTAAAGAATCTACCTGCAGTGCAGGAGACCCAGGTTTGATTCCTGGGTCCTGGAAAGATCCCCTGGAGAAGGAGATGGCAACCCACTCCAGTTTTCTTGCCTGGAGAGTCCCATGGACAGGGGAGCCTGGGAAGCTACAGTCCGTGGGGTCACAAAGAGTCAAACATGACTGAGTAAGACTACTATCTTTTAAAAGATAACACATGAGACTTCCCTAGTGGTCCAGTGGTTAAGAATCCACCTGCCAGTGCAGGGGACACGGGTTCAACCCCTGTCTGGGAAGATCCCACATATCACAGAGCAAACTAAGCCCATGTTCCACAACTGAGAAGCCACCATAATGAGAAGCCCATAAACAAATAAATAAATATTAAAAAAGAGAATATAACACCTGAGGAGAGGGACCACATTTTTGTTTGTCATTTATGTCCTTTGCCACCACCCGTCTCCTTTCCTGAGCCACAAAAAGGACTTACTGGTCACTTAATATTTTATTGATTTTGGACTGAACCACTTCAACTAAACTCACCTTCCTGTTGCCATGAGTTGGCTCATGATCTCATGGAATATGAGAGCTGGGAGAGCAACTTTGTGGATAATTGAAGTAAATATGGTAGAATCTGCAATGCCCTGTAAGCATAGCAGTTAATGTGCTGGTACCCTCATGATTGGTGCCAGGAGGAATGGAAAGCACTTGTGGTACCCCCACCCCCACGCCGTTCACTGCAGCATTAGTCACAGTAGCCAAGTATAGAAACAGCCTAAGTGTCTGTCAGATAGCCTTATGTCTATCTATCCCTTGGATAGATGGATAAAGAAGATGTAGGGTGTTGTATATGTGTGAGAGAGAGCGTGTGTGTGAACATGCATGTGTGTGTGTGATATTCAGCCAGAGAAAAGAAGGAAGTCCTGTTGTTGGCAACCAGATAGGTGGAACTTGAGGGCATTATGCTAAGTGAAGTGAGTCAGGCAGAGAAAGACAAGTATTGTCCGATTTCAAATATATATGGAATCCAAAAAGGGCAAACTTAGAGAAACAGAGAGTAGAAGGTGAGTTACCAGGAGCTGTGGGGTAAGGGAAGTGGGAAATGTTGATTAAAAAGTGCAAACTTCCTGTTAGAAGAGGAAAAGTTCTGGACATCTAAGGCACAGTGTTGTAATTATAGTCACCAGTGCTGAATTATATGTTTGACAGTTGCCAAGAGAGTAGATCTGAAATGTTGTCACCATAAGTAAAGGGTAATTGTATAATGCAGTGGAGGAAAGCATCAGTTAATGCTGTGGTGTAATCACATTGCACATTTATCAAATCAGTACAGTCGTATGCCTTAAAATACACAATGTTGAATGTCAATTATATCTCATTCAAACTGAGGTGAATGGGAAGCATGTGTCCTAGAGCCAGATTACCCAAGTTTGAGGAGGTTCTGCCACTAACCAGCATGTACCATTAGGCAGGTTACCTAAACGCTGTACCTTAAAAATGAGGTTAAATAATCATCGATTTTATATTGTCATGAGGAATAAACAGTTTAATATATGAAGAGTGGTTGATGGTAACAGTTACCATCACCGTTATCAGGAAATGTCAGATAACACTGACATTTTGTTGAAGATGGGTGGCTTTTTCCAGCTTTTGAGGACCTTGTTAGAATGGTGACAGAAGATTGATTGTAATATAAAGACAGTGTTTAGCAATTTAGTAATGTATTCGGTACTGTTGAGTAATGCATTCAGAATTTGTGCTAAAAATTTTCTTTTTTCTTTGTGTCTCTTAAACACTTGCTCAGAAGTTGCCTTTGCAATTTTCACTTTCTTTATAAATACAAAACTTCTGAGCAGACTCAGCTGAACTCAAGAGTCCACATTTATTTCTAAGCACTTGAATCTGCATTTATAATGGCTACACTTTTAATCAGGGAATTGTCTAGCGGTTATTCACTGCCCATTCATCAGTGTGCCTCCTTAAAAGGTGACAAATGGTGGTCTCTTTGAAGTTTCAAAGAGGCCAGTTTAATCTGGGACTTTTGTGGCTTTGTTAGGGAAATTGAATGCCCAGAGTTGTTCTTTGGCTTTCCCCAGTCGCTCAGAGGTCGTGGGAAAGGAGATGTGAGAGCGTCAGTGTGATCCATCATCGCTCGACGAAACCACGTGCTCTCAGGGCACAGTGTTCTGACTGATGGCACTCACTTTCTCTGCCTCTCTGTGAGCCGACTCACGGGCAAGTAAAGACAACGGTGACTCTGAGCAGGAAAGCTAATACATGGTCACACCCGGTGTTGCAGCTGTCCCCACCTGCTCATAGAAGTTGAGCTTTACTGTGTCTGCTCCAATGCAGCTTCCTCCTTCTTTCCTTGGGTCTTTACTTTTCCTGTATCAGCAGTACAGGCTAACATAGCTGCGTCAGTTAATCCTTTTTAATCCATGTTAGACAAAGCACAGCCCCTTCTACAACAAAGTGCATGAATGGCCAGGTGAGGATCTATGTCCTGCAGATGTTAATGCCCAGGGCAGGTTTTACACAATGAACTTCATTACACAGTAAATGTTCTTATTCTCTAGGAATTGATGTTGGACACACCTAAGTCTTTTTGTTAGTGATTAGCATGGGAGGGAGCCTTCCTTGAGACCCAGAGAGGGAGGAAACTTTTACCTTAGAGGCAGAAAAATACCTGGAAAGTATGTGAAATGGGTATTTGGAAAATGTGTCCAGTTGTGACAACTGCAGAAATACCTTCATGCCTCCAGAGAACAACCTCCTTCTCTTCAGTGTGTATCTCATACATCATTCAGCATTTACTTCGACTTCTGTTTGTCCTCTGTGCAAAGCCCCTGGGAAATAGAATCAGATTCACCCCTGACCCTGTCTTCATTTTGTCCAGAGAAAGTTGATGAGAAGGCAAGTATACTGATAATTGTATAAAGAGGTTAGAGCCTCCCTATTCCTAGGGTGGTCCCTTGGGAAGCTGTTAGAAGTTTAGAAGCTCAGACCCACCCAGAACCTACTGAGAGTCACATGTTTACAAGATTCAAAGGTGATTCACATGCACATTAAAATGCTGACAAGGGCATGCACAGTCTACTAGGTAAGAAAACATAAATTTGTACATTATTTAGGAGACTCTTGTCAAAAGTCCAAACCCTCTTAAGGTTCGCATTCCCCAGGTTACAAACCTCTGGCTCACAGAAATGGTAAACAGAGTAACTACTTTTTGTATTGCATATTGAAGGTTTTACTCCATGCCAAGAATTTTACTGAGCAATTTGAATATTATATTGCTTAATCTTAGCCACTGTACTATCTGGTAGGTCTTTACTATCACCATTTTAAAGAAGAGTAAACTGAAAGAGACGTTTTTAATTTGTCCAAGACCATGGACCAGTAAGAATCAAAAGTGAAAATCAAATGCCGACCTGTGTGACTCCAGCACGCATGCCCTCAACACTATGCATACTGTCTCCCCAGAGTAAAATATTACCTTTAAAAATAAGGTGAAAAATGTGCTTAATGCCACTAAATTGTACACTTAAAACAGTTAAAATAGTAAATTTTACATTATGTATATTTTACTACAGTAAAAAGATCAAAGACCAAGACTATATACTCACACAGAATAAGATGTTTAGAAATATTCAGAGTTTCCAAGTCCCTCTAGACTCTCTGATTCACCAACCCCCTTTTTCTAAAAGGTAATGAAATAACCAAACCAAAATTTATGCACCTTTGCCCCTTGTTGACCACATTTGGAAACCCTAACTGCATACTGGTCAAACCACAGATCATCCAAAGTACTCATGTACCATTTTCAACATAGCCTTTGAACTTGTGGTTACCCTCTAATAGGCCACAGATTTGAGATATTCTTGAAGGTCCTACAAAGTACAGAACTTTTAAAGAAATGTCATTGTTCCTTATTCTATCCTTATATACCAGTATGGAAAATCCTGTTGAAAAACAACCTTTAAGTGTCATCTTCCCAGTCCTAAAAGCCACGTAGAGTGTTTTCAGAACACAGACTGTAGAGTTCAAATCTTGCATCTGCTGCCTTTTATTTGTGTGATCCAGGGCAGGTTTTAATCCTGTTACGTCTCTCACCCCCCAATCTCAAAAACAGGGAATAATAGTAAGATATGGCTTCTGGGGTGGTTGTGAGGATTAAACAAAATAAAACAAGTAATTGTTTTTGTGGGAAACCTGGTCCATGCTGAGCAAGCATTGAATATATGCTTGTGTTGATGATGAAGGTGGTAATGATCTTCAGATTTATTCAGAGTCTGAAGATTTTCCTGAATCATTTTGGTGTGGCATCTCATGTCATGCTGTCTTTGATAATCCATGCTCATGACCATGATTTTTGTGTTATCTTTATTATTGACAGAATGAGCCCCTTTTCAGAGGTATAACTGAAATGTGCCCACAAGCACATATCATATTTAAGGTGAATGATCTTTGAGTTTTGAAGTATGTATATACCCATGTAACCATCACTACAAGTAAGATAATAAGCTTGTCCATCACCCCCAGAGTTTGCTTGTACCCCTTTGGCATCACTCCCTCTTTCTCTCCACCATTGTTTCTCTCCAGGCAATCACTGACCTGCTTTCTCACAGAATTTTCTTGAGGCATACTAAGGCACACTGGGGTTTCTGTATTTTCTTTTTGACAGAGCACATCATTTTGTTTTCCTCTTAAATTTTATTACATATTAAACTTCTTTTAAAAATGAGAGAGTTTTTTGATGCATAGATGTCCAGAAATGATATAATAGATTTTCTAGATGAATAAATCAAACATGCCAACATCTCCTCACTTTGCATTCCTCTTAGTTATCCTGTCACATACAGATTCTACTGGCATTGTTTGTGTTGCTTGCTATTTTGACAACAGTCTTCTCCTTACCCAATACATTTTTGTTTCAGTATTACAATGCAGTATCATTTTAGACATTTTAGGCAACTTTAGGTGTTCAAGTTTCAGCTAAGATTCAAATGATCATGGTAAGTGAGGTATAATTTCTAGAAATGAATCCGTTCACATTTAATATGTGAGGGAATATGTCATAATGTATTCCTCTTCCTTAAAGGTTTCTTTTTTTTTTCATTTTTTAAAATTTATTTTAATTGGAGGCTAATTACTTTACAATATTGTAGTGGTTTTGCCATACATTGACATGAATCAGCCATAGGTACACATGTGTTCCCCATCCTGAACCCCCTTCCCACCTTCCTCCCTATCCCATCCCTCTGGGTCATCCCAGTGCACCAGCCCTGAGCACCCTGTCTCATGCATCAAACCTGGACTGGCGATCTGTTTCACATATGATAATATACATGTTTCAATGCTATTCTCTCAAATCATCCCAACCTCGTCTTCTCCCACAGAGTCCAAAAGACTGTTCTATACATCTGTGTCTCTTTTGCTGTCTCACATATAGGGTTATCGTTACCATCTTTCTAAATTACACATATATGCATTTGTATACTGTACTGGTGTTTTTCTTTCTGGCTTACTTCACTCTGTATAATAGGCTCCAGTTTCATCTACCTCATTAGAACTGATTCAAATGTATTCTTTTTGATGGCTGAGTAATATTCCATTGTGTATATGTATCACAGCTTTCTTATCCATTCATCTGCTGATGGACATCTAGGTTGCTTCCATGTCCTGGCTATTATAAACAGTGCTGTGATGAGCATCAGGGTACATGTGTCTCTTTCAATTCTGGTTTCCTTGATGTGTATGCCCAGCAGTGGGATTGCTGGGTCATATGGCAGTTCTATTTCCAGTTTTTTAAAGAATCCCCACTGTTCTCCATAGTGGCTGTACTAGTTTGCATTCCCACCAACAGTGTAAGAGGGTTCCCTTTTCTCCACACACTTTCCAGCATTTATTGCTTGTAGACCTTTGGATAGCATCCATTCTGACTGGTGTGAGATGGTACCTCATTGTGGTTTTGATTTGCATTTCTCTGATAATGAGTGATAATTGAGATCTAATCTTACTGCATTGTGGTCAGAAAAGATGATTGGAATGATTTCAATTTTTTTGAATTTACCAAGGCTAGATTTATGGCCCAGGATGTGATCTATCCTGGAGAAGGTTCCATATGCACTTGAGAAAAAGATGAAATTCATTGTTTTGGGGTGAAATGTCCTATACATATCAACTAGGTCTAACTGGTCCATTGTATCATTTAAAGTTTGTGTTTCCTTGCTAATTTTCTGTTTAGTTGATCTATCCATAGGTGTGAGTGGGGTATTAAAGTCTCCCAATATTATTGTGTTACTATTAATTTCCCCTTTCATACTTGTTAGCATTTGCCTTACATATTGCAGTGCTCCTATTTTGGGTGCATATATAATTGTTATATCTTCTTCTTGGATTGACTCTTTGATCATTATGTAGTGTCCTTCTTTGTGTCTTTTCACAGCCTTTATTTTAAAGTCTATTTTATCTGATATGAGTATTGCTACTCCTGCTTTCTTTTGGTCTCCATTTGGGTGAAATACGCTTTTCCAGCCCTTCACTTTCAGTCTGTATGTGTCCCTTGTTTTGAGGTGGGTCTCTTGTAGACAACATATATAGGGGTCTTGTTTTGTATCCATTCAGCCAGTCTTTGTCTTTTGGTTGGGGCATTCAACCCATTTACATTTAAGGTAATTATTGATAAGTATGATCCTGTTGCCATTTACTTTGGTGGTTTTGGGTTTGAGTTTATATACCCTTTCTGTGTTTCCTGTCTAGAGAAGATCCTTTATCATATGTTGAAGAGCTGATTTGGTGGTGCTGAATTCTCTGAGCTTTTGCTTGTCTGTAAAGCTCTTGATTTCTCCTTCATATTTGAATGAGATCCTTGCTGGGTACAATAATCTGGGTTGTAGATTTTTCTCTTTCATCACTTTAAGTATGTTCTGGCCTGAAGAGTTTCTATTGAAAGATCAGCTGTTATCCTTATGGGAATCTCCTTGTGTGTTGTTTGTTGTTTTTCCCTTGCTGCTTTTAATAGTTGTTCTTTGTGTTTAATCTTTGTTAATTTGATTCATATGTGTCTTGGGGTGTTTCACTTTGGGTTTGTTTGGGACTCTGTGGGTTTCTTGGACTTGGGTGACTATTTCCTTCCCCATTTTAGGGAAGTTTTCAATTAATATCTCCTCAAGTATTTTTTCATGGCCTTTCTTTTTGTCTTCTTCTTCTGGGACCTCTATGATTCGAATATTGGGGCATTTAACATTGTCCCAGGGTCACTTGCAAAGCAGTTCCCTGTGTTTATTTTAGCTTCCTCTGTTTGCTGGTCTCTTCGGTGTCTAATTCTGATGCTGGGAGGCGTTGGGGGCAGGAGGAGAAGGGGACAACAGAGGATGAGATGGCTGGATGGCATCACTGACTCGATGGACATGAGTCTGGGTGAACTCATGGAGTTGGTGATGGACAGGGAGGCCTGGCGTGCTGCAGTTCATGGGGTCGCAAAGAGTCGGACACGACTGAGCAACTGATCTGATCTGATCTGATCAGTGTCTAATTTCCGCCCTGACACAAGGAGGCAAAGGTGGTCACTTATTTAGGCTCACTTGTTCAGTCATGCTGTGGGGAACCTCTTTGCAAGTGACAGGTGCAACAGATTAAAATCCTGTAGTTAGCACTGACTACACTGGAAGGGGCCTATAGATCTTGAGAAGTATAAGCCAGATCAAGGAACTATCTGAAACTGAACTGACCCCACACTGCCCACAACAGCTCCAGAGAAATTCCTAGATATATTTTTACTATTATGATTTTTTGAATTTAGAAAATTTAAAAAAATTTTGAGTCCTCTATTACTCAAACAGATTTCACTGGCGTGTGTGGGGAGTGCTCGCAGTGTGTCGGCTGCACTGGGTTTGCCCCCGCTCATGGCACATGCACTTTCCCAGTCTACACTTCTCAGGCTCTGGGTTGCTCTGCTGGGGAACTGTCTGAGGCGGGCCCTGGGTTGCCTGCACTTCCCAGGTCTAAGCTGCTCAGGTTCAGGTCCGAGCAGCTCAGGCAACAAGGTGCTTGGCGAGCAGAGTCTCCCCAGGTGGGGAGTGCATCTTATCACCTCCCCGGTCCCAGCCGCTCGGTTTCGTGGGTGGCAGCGGGCGTGCCTCTCTCAGGTATGTTGTGTCTCTTCTTGGGAGCTGATCTCTGGCTGAGACCCTCCCAGTGGATGTTAGCCGTCCAGAATCCCAAGAAATCTTGGTTAGCAACTGGGAGCCTGGTTGCAGTTTGTTAGAGGATGCCGTCTCTGGGTCCAAGACTGCCCCTTTCCGGCTCTGGCTGCCCACCGCCTGCCTTCCTGTCTCCAGCGGGGGATGGGCCAGTCCGCAACCTGCTAGCTCTGCTCTGGTATTCGCTCCGTTCTTTGTTCTGTGAATGGCCTGGCAGTGCCTTAGGTTAGAGCTTTTCATGGGATAGTTCTCTCTCTCTCTCCTCTCTCTCTTCTCTCTCTCTCTGTCTCTCTCTCTCTGGCTATCCCACTGTTTGGGTTACTATCTTACGATAGTTCCCTCAGATTGCCCTCGGGGCATTCAGGCCCAGTCCTTACTCTAAGCCCCCTCTTGCTGGTGGCGGATGCGAGAGCTAGGAGTTGCAGTTATGTGCGTAATCTGTGGGTTTTATTTATTTATTTATTTATTTATTTATTTTTCCTCCCTGTTATGTTGCCTCTGAGATTCCAAAACTCCCCACAGACCCCCAGTGAGAGTGTTCCCTGGTGTTTGGAAACTTCTCTTTTTTTTTTTAATACTTTTTTTTTTTTAACTTTACAATATTATATTGGTTTTGCCATATATCAACATGAATCCGCCACAGGTATACACGTGTTCCCCATCCTGAGCCCTCCTCCCTCCTCCCTCCCTGTACCATCCCTCTGGGTCGTCCCAGTGCACCAGCCCCAAGCATCCAGTATCGTGCATTGAACCTGGACTGGCAACTCGTTTGATACATGATATTATACATGTTTCAATGCCATTCTCCCAAATTATCCCACCCTCTCCTTCTCCCACAGAGTCCAAAAGACTGTTCTATACATCAGTGTCTCTTCTGCTGTCTCGCATATAGGGTTATCGTTACCATCTTTTTAAATTCCATATTTATGTGTTAGTATACTGTACTGGTGTTTTTCTTTCTGGCTTACTTCACTCTGTATAATAGGCTCCAGTTTCATCCACCTCATTAGAACTGATTCAAATGTATTCTTTTTAACGGCTGAATAATATTCCATTGTGTATATGTACCACAGCTTTCTTATCCATTCATCTGCTGATGGACATCTAGGTTGCTTCCATGTCCTGGCTATTATAAACAGTGCTGCGATGAACATTGGGGTACACATGTCTCTTTCAGTTCTGGGGAAACTTGTCCTCTTTTAAGACTCCCTTCCCAGAACGGATCTCCATCCCTACCTCTTTTGTTTCTCTTTTTATATTTTATATTTTGTCCTACCTCCTTTCGAAGACAATGGGCTGCCTTTCTGGGTGCCTGATGTCCTCTGCCAGCATTCAGAAGTTGTTTCGTGGAATTTGCTCAGCATTCAAATGTTCTTTTGATGAATTTGTGAGGGAGAAAGTGGTCTCCCTGTCCTATTCCTCTGCCATCTTAGGACTGCCTCCTGAAGGTTTCTTTTAACATTAATTATATGATACAGCTCAATTTCTAGAATGTTAAATGTGGAAAGAAAGAGTTTCATCTTAGAACCCAATAAACGTGATGACCATAAACTATTGATATTTTTCTTTAGCTTTTGTGTTGTTTGATTATTTTCTTCCTGTTGAAGAAGAATTATAAATTACTACTTTGCTCTTCATGCCAGGCCTGACATAGAGTTCAAATATGTACAGACACACAGGATTACATAATGCCTTCAGCTCAGTTCAGTCAGTTGCTCAGTTGTGTCCAACTCTTTGTGACCCCATGAATCACAGCACGCCAGGCCTCCCTGTCCATCACCAACTCCTGGAGTTCACTCAAACTCATGTCCATCGAGTCGGTGATACCATCCAGCCATCTCATCCTCTGTCATCCCCTTCTCCTCCTGCCTCCAATCCCTCCCAGCATCAGGGTCTTTTCCAATGAGTCAATTCTTCGCATGAGGTGGCCAAAGTATTGGAGTTTCAGCTTCAGTATCAGTCCTTCCAATGGATATTCAAGACTGATCTCCTTTAGGATGGACTGGTTGGATCTCCTTGCAGTCCAAGGGACTCTCAAGAGTCTTTTCCAACACCACGGTTCAAAAGCATCAATTCTTTGGTGTTCAGCTTTCTTCACAGTCCAACTGTCACATCCATCCATGACCACTGGAAAAACCATAGCCTTGACTAGATGGACCTTTGTTGGCTAAGTAATATCTCTGCTTTTCAATATGCTATCTAGGTTGGTCATAACTTTCCTTCCAAGGAGTAAGTGTCTTTTAATTTCATGGCTGCAGTCACCATCTGCAATGATTTTGGAGCCCCAAAAAATAAAGTCTGACACTGTTTCCATTGTTTCCCCATCTGTTTCCCATGAAGTGATGGGACTGAATGCCATAATCTTAGTTTTCTGAATGTTGAGCTATGATATACTCACACCTTTCTTGGAGTTTCTTTCAGTTTCTTCCTAAGGATGCTATTTCATTTCTGCCTCCTTCAGGCATTTCACGTCAAATTTATTATTCTTTTAACCACTGTTTTTGTGGATTGTGTTAATTTTGTTCTCAAGCGTGTTTTGATAGATGAACTTAAATTACAGTTGACCCTTGAACAGATAGGTTTGAACTTCATGAGTCTGTTTATACATGTTCCCCCCGACCCCCAATAAATTTAACTACTACACCATCCTGCAATGCAGGAGACCTGGGTTCGATCCCTGGGTTGGGAAGATCCCCTGGAGAAGGGAAATGCTACCCTCTCTAGTACTCTGGCCTGGAGAATCCCATGGACTGTGTAGTCCATGGTGTCGCAAAGAGTCAGACACGACTGAGTGACTTTCACTTCACTTCACTTCACACTATCTACAGTTGGTTGATTCTGTGGAACTGCAGATATGGATTCAGATAGAAAGGTCCAGTCATAAGGAAGACATAAACATGAATATGAATATGCCTATTAAGTGAACATCAAAATACATAAAGTAAAAATAGACAGAGTTGGAGCGGTAGACATATCCACTATGGTTTTTCCAGTAGTCATGTACAGATATGAGAGTGTGGTGCTGGAGAAGACACTTGAGAGTACCTTGAACAGCAAGGAGATCCAACCAGTCCATTTTAAAGGAGTCAACCCTGAATATTCATTGGAAGGACTGATGCTGAAGCTGAAGCTCCAATACTTTGGCCACCTGTTGCAAAGAGCCAACTCATTGGAAAGGACACTTGATGCTGGGAAAGATTAAGTGCAGGAGGAGAAGGGGGCAACAGAGGATGAGATGGTTGGATGGCATCACTGGCTCAGTGAACAAGAGTTAGAGCAAACGCTGGGAAGTAGTGAAGGACAAGGAAGCTTGACGAGCTGCAGTCCATGTGGTCAGACATGACTTAGCGACTGAACAGCAACAACAGGTACATCCACAGTTTGTACTTGGATATTTCAGCATTCCTCTTTCAGCAGTTGACAAAACAACTGCATCAGAAATCCAATAAAGATATAGACGATCTGAGCATAATATTAACCCCTTGACCTCGTTGACATTTATGTTCACCCAGCAACAGCAGAACATGCATGCTTTTCAAGTGCACATGTTCATAACATGTACCCCAGCCATATGGTGGCCCATATCACAAGTCTTAAATTTAAAAGAGTTTCAGTCACTCATTATTTTGTGGCCTAACTTAAGATCCCAGACCATGTTCTGTGTGCATCAGAGAAGAGTGTTTATGCTGTTGCTTGCCAGGGTCTAGCCCCGGCTGATCCAGGGTATTCGAAGGAGAGACGGCGTAGGCGAGGATCAGGAAACAACTGCTTAATTAAACGTTAATTAAGGATATAAAGAGTAATAGAATGAGGATAGCTCAGTGAGGAAATTCAGTGGAGAAAAGAGGCTGAATAATTCAGCCAGAAGGTGAGAGAAAGAACAACATGGGGAGACCAAGTTTTGGTGAACAAGGCCCGCACTTTATTTTTCAAAGTAGTTTTTATACCTTAAGTTATGCATAGAGAATAATGGGGGAAGGAGTAGAGTCATGCAGTAAGCCAGGCTTTCTTCCTGCAGACTTGTCATATGCAAAAGTTTAGGTGATTTGCATCATCTTCTGGCCCAGAGGCCTGTTAACATTTTAAGACCCTTTCTTCAGAAAACTTATTTTTCTCTAAAGGTGATTATTCTGAAGTCAGGCGCCAGCCTCCAAAAAGCATTGGATAGAGTTGCATTCCTATAGGGCAAAGGTGAGGTGGGCTCAATCAAGAAAAGAATTAACTCAAGGGTCCAAGGTTACAAACATTGAGGCTACTACTTATATTTCTATACACCCATTATATCAATCAATACACTGCCAAGGACACAGTAGGTAAGGGATATGGAGACTTAGCAGCAAACATTGGCCCAACAAGTGAAAAACCCTTCACCAATACAATTTCTTTTCTTTTCTTTTTTTTTTTTTTATTTTTAAACTTTACATAGTTGTATTAGTTTTGCCAAATATCAAAATGAATCCATCATAGGTATACATGTGCTCCCCATCCTGAACCCTCCTCCCACCTCCCTCCCCATACCATCCCTCTGGGTCGTCCCAGTGCACTAGCCCCAAGCATCCAGTATCGTGCATTGAAACTGGACTGGCATCTCGTTTCATACATGATATTTTACATGTTTCAATGCCATTCTCCCAAATCTCCCCACCCTCTCCCTCTCCCACAGAGTCCATAAGACTGTTCTATACATCAGTGTCTCTTTTGCTGTCTCGTACACAGGGTTATTGTTATCATCTTTCTAAATTCCATATATATGCGTTAGTATACTGTATTGGTGTTTTTCCTTCTGGCTTACTTCACTCTGTATAATAGGCTCCAGTTTCATCCATCTCATTAGAACTGATTCAAATGAATTCTTTTTAATGGCTGAGTAATACTCCATTGTGTATATGTACCATAGCTTTCTTATCCATTCATCTGCTGATGGACATCTAGGTTGCTTCCATGTCCTGGCTATTATAAAGAGTGCTGTGATGAACATTGGGGTACACGTGTCTCTTTCCCTTCTGGTTTCCTCAGTGTGTATGCCCAGCAGTGGGATTGCTGGATCATAAGGCAGTTCTATTTCCAGTTTTTTAAGGAATCTCCACACTGTTCTCCATAGTGGCTGTACTAGTTTGCACCAATACAATTTCTAATCAATCTTTTAACTACTCAAAGGAATCTGTGTTTAGACAGTTTAGAACATCTCCCTCTCAGAGTTGGGAGGCTCTGAACAATCACATGTGGCTGGAAAAACCTATTCAGGCAGGCTAGAGGATTTCCAAAGGAGTTTGTAGGTTGAAACACTGTCACACCCAGGAATTATTAACCTCTTTTTTCAGAGAGAGGTAGTGGGGGACAGCCCCCCGTAAAGTCAGAGGTGTAGGTGAGAGCACAAAGCAGAAAGTAGGCAGACTCTGGTTTTGGGGGCAGATGCTCAAGGATTTCCAGGGGGACTCCAGAGGCTTGATCCCGCCTTTGCGTATGCCGAGCCTCCTTCCTCATGACCTCTGCCACGGGTGGAGTTCCTCACACTGGCTCCTGGCAGTGATAGACTTCCAGTTGAGCTATTCCAGATCCTGAAAGATTATGCTGTGAAAGTGCTGCACTCAATATGCAATATGCCGGGAGATGGCTCCCAGCAGTTGCTCTTGGATGGAGTGTTACACAACCTGTTAGGTCCATTGGATCTAATGTATAGTTTCAGTCCATTGTTTCCTTACAGATATTCTGTCTAGATGATCTCTCCATTGTTGAACATATAGTTGGTTCATTTTTGTAGTTCCATTTTTTTCTGCTTCATTCCCCCTTGTTTTTACTCATTATTAGCATTTTCTTTTATAAACTCTGTTAAACCCAATATCTGAGTCATTTTCGAGTTGGTCCCTGTAGGTTATTTTTTGTCTTGAATGGATCATGTTTTCTCATTTTTTTCATGTGTTGAGTAGTTTTAGGTAGTGTTATAAGCACTATCAAGTAGATGCTGAGAGAGCACATTCTGTTATAATCCTCTGAAGAATATTGATTTTTTCTTTTTTTGAAACAGTGTTTCCCTTGACTGAAGTCAGTCTGTGAAGTCTGTCTCCTCTGGATTGGACTGTAGCTGAAATCCCCATGAACTCTTTTTATAATCTCACTTGGACTTCTTGGTGTCTGCTATATACCTATATGTGTATATGTGTGTATATATACATATACACACACAGTTCAGGGGTCATTTAGAGATTTGGGAAGAATTTTTACATAGAAGTTGGTGCTCTCCCTCTCTGAATCTCTTCTTTGGAAAGTTCCTTCAGCGTTTTCTGGTACTTGTAGTTGCTCTGAAATTTGTCCTCAGATTCTTCAAGCCAGTAAGACTGTGGGTGGTCTATATGAATTTTAACCACCCAGCAAAACACAGTCTAAAGCTTGCCATGAGGTTGGTAGCTATAAAAGATTCAGAAACTCAATAACTACCATTCCCTTCTTTCAAGTAGTGTTTCTCCTCCAATACTTGGTTTTTGGTCATTCTCCAGTGCCTCCAGATACTTGCTTTTAATACTTATATTTTTGCAAAACAATTTGTCTGTTAGGAGCTACTGGTCATTGCTTGAATCAATATCCTTCATCTTTATTTGTCTAAACTTCACAGTATCCCATGGAATAACTTCCAGACTTCCAGCAGCCTGATGATGATCTCACCAGTGGAAACTTAGCAGTGTATATTTAGACAGGTTTTTGGTTCAGATGATGTGTTACGTGTGCATGATCTTACTCTGCTGGCAAGCTGAAAGTACAGTTTTTTCTTCTGCTTCTTATATATCTTTCTGTATCAGCATTCAGGTTCCCCAGATCAGTGTAAAGAGTAGTATGAAATACACATGATGGTAGTCTTTATGTTCTGTCAGTGCAACTTGGTAATTGTGTGATCTTAGGCAAGTGGTCCTGGGCCTCAGTTTCCTCATGTGTAAAATGAAGAAAAATTACCAATTTTTAGTACTTAGAATACTACGGTTAAATGTTAGTTTTATATATATTTTGTATTTATGTAGCTTGATTATACTGATGAATTTACATAGTGTGGAGAATTTAATTATGTAATGATCTGAGCTGAGAGTTTGCCACAAACTGGAGTCAGTCTTGACTCTTGCACTGAAAGATATTTGATATAATATGACCTACATGATATGATTTGATATATGGTGTGATATGATGATATACTTAACTAAAAAAGAAAATAGTTTCCTCTAATGTAGAATGATTTAATTGTGTTTGTCATTGGAGACCAAAGGGAAGGGATGTGTAGGCTCTTTTTTTTTTTTTTTTTTTTTAGGCTCTTGGTCACATTTGGATTTTTGTGAGGTTTTTTTGTTGTTGTTTTTTTTTTAATTTTATTTTTAAACTTTACAAAATTGTATTCGTTTTGCCAAATATCGAAATGAATCCGCCACAGGTATACATATGTTCCCCATCCTAAACCCTCCTCCCTCCTCCCTCCCCATACCATCCCTCTGGGTCGTCCCAGTGCACCAGCCCCAAGCATCCAGTGCATTGAACCTGGACTGGCAACTCGTTTCATACATGATATTATACATGTTTCAATGCCATTCTCCCAAATCTTCCCACCCTTTCCCTCTCCAACAGAGTCCATAAGACTGTTATATACATCAGTGTCTCTTTTGCTGTCTCGTACACAGGTGTAGGCTCTTTGATTTCTCTTCTGTTACTGGTTCAGGGCCAAAGCAGTGGATGAAGAAGTTCTCTGTGTTTGGTCTGGGTTGCACGGAGTGATCCTGGGAAGAAGACTCTAGCCTTGCAGGTTTAAATGCAACAAATCGGGCCTTTTTAGAAACTAGAGGGTGGTGTTGGGGTTATTACAGAAAACGGGATATCTAGGGTTACTCTTTATGATTTCTCACATCCTAGTTAACATTTTAATAAAATATTTAACTGCCAAATTAAATAAATTATGGCAGTAGTATAGTATTAATACACATTTCACGTTGCCTTTTTAATTTTTATTTTATATTGGAATATAGTTGATTAACAATGTTGTGTTATTTTCAGGTATACAGCAAAGTGATTTAGTTATATATATGCATGTATGTATTCTTTTTCAGATTCTTTTCCCATTTAGGTTATTGCAGAGTACTGAGCAGAGTTCCCTGTGCTACACAGTAGGTCCCTGTTGGTTTTCTAATGTAAATAAAGCAGTGTGTGCATATCAGTCTCAACAACCAATCTATTCTCCCTTCCATCATTTTCTCCAGTAGCCATAAATTTGTTCTCTAACCTGTGAGTCTGTTTCTGATTCACTTTGCCTTTTTTTTTTTTTTTTTAAAGAAAGCAGAGAGAACAAAGGAAGAACAAGGTCTTTTAGTTCTTGTAACCTCAAAAACCTTGGGGAAATAGAGGCCATTCTGCCAAAACACTCATAAAAATCTAACTTCTATTATAAAATAATTTCTGATATTACCTTGTGCAGTTATAATCAGGTGCATATCTACTAAATAATCACTAATGTTACATTTTTATTATTACCTGTTATTTTATAAATGATCATTAATAATCATATCTTATATTTTTTATTGTGAAGTAAGTAACCCACTGACAGATGAATGGATGAAGAAGAGGTACATGTGTATGTGTATGTATATATACATACAATAGGATATTAACCATAAAAATGAATAAAATGCCATTTGCAGCAACATGAATGGACCTAGAGATTATCATAGTATGTAAAGTCAGTTAGACAGAAAAGACAAAGATCATATGATATCACTTATATGTAGAATTCAAAAATGATACAAGTGAACCTATTTACAGAACAGAAATAGACTCACAGAAATAGAAAACAAATTCATGGTTTGGGAAAGTGGGGAAGAGACAAATTAGGAGTTTGGGTAACAGATACACACTATTATGTAAAAAAGAGATAAGCAACAAGGACCTACTGTATAGCACAGGGAACTAGACTTAATATTTTATAACAACTCATAATGGAACAGAATCTGAAAATGTATGTACATATATATATATATATTTCTGAATCACTGTGCTGTGTACCTGAAACTAACACAACATTGTAAGTCAGCTATACTTCAGTAAAGAAAAAAGTAGATAAGACATGTATTAGAACAAAAAACTGGCACATGAGGAGACAGATGCTGTTTTTTCCCCTTTAGGCATAGAGAGGATTCATTAGCTGACCCAGGTCTAGAACACTATCTCCTTAAATTCAGGTGGGATCAAACACTGTTCTGTCTTCTGAAAAGATCATAGTCTTCTACATTATTTGTGACTCTTAGAATTTTGAGATAGACTTCACTTTTTCTTATGATAATGGTAATAAATGCTATGTAGAAAATACATACACACACAAGAACAGAATAGGCTTCCTATTATTCAGGATAGCTTGTTAGCTTTCTAAATTTTTCTTCTGTGCATAAATAGATATACAAAAATTATTTTACTGAATTGGAATATTATGTAATACCTTTTCACACTTGCTGTATTGAGAAAACGTCTTTATGTCATAAAAAGTTCTAAAACATGACTCTTAATGTCTCTTTAATATTCCATCATGTGAAAGGACTAAACCTAATTTATGTAATTTCTATTGTACTTTTAGTCTGTAGCTACGTTTTATGCTATTATTAGTAATGTATTACTAAACATCCTGAATATACATCTCTGATAGTTGTCTTAGGATAATTTTTTAAAAGTCAGAATACCATATCAAGGATTAGTGTATAAAATTTAAAATACTACCTTATGTGGCTTTTTTAATAGACAGAGATTAGAAGGTTCACTACCTCTAAGATCCATTTGAAGTTTTATAAAATCCATTGGCTGATTCAAATCTTACCTTTCTTGTTATATAATTCACAGTGCAGAAGGAAGGACTTACGTGACAACCCCAAAATATTATCTATACATTACAAATACATATTAAAGTGTTTAAATTGAACCTACATGTGTTTGGAAATATTGGTAATATCCCCTAAGACAATTGGTGACAAACATGTATCATAACCAGTTTTGAGAATTATTCGCCTAGGGCCCAAATAGCACCTGAGTATTTAGACTTGTGACTTTGCTAAAAGGTTTCTAAAACTGTTTGACTTTATATTGCTCATTTCCAACAACTGTCACATTTTGGTAAAGCATCAGGAGATAAGCATTAAACCCTCTGCTGATATATAAATCTAGTGCCAGTTCTCATAGCATCTGTTATAATTTGGGCAGTTTAATATGATTAGAATGCCAAAAAGCTTAATGTGGCTGGGTAATTCACAGGATAGATGATGACCATTAAAATATTATGTTGTTTATTTCACTTGAAACAAAAATGAGTGATTGAGAGCTGAGAGATGGAAATGATATTGAAGTGGCCTCTTTCTTCCATAATAACAAAAGCAGGTTCTGTTTTCTGTGTGCTGATAGTGTGTTAGTTGGGACTTTTGCACAGTGGAAATGCACTAGGGGTAATTCAAGCAACAGGAAAGTATTGTCATCAAGAATCGTTGTAGAGACTGCACTAAAATCAGAGAAGAAATCCTGGGTGTCTTTACCATCTCTCATTTCTGTGTCTGTTTTATGTTTTAAGACTATATTACAGCTTTCTCTATTTCTACCATAAAGCAGAAAATGGCTATTAACACTACCTAGATTTACATTTCTGCCATCCAAGAGACTAGACGAAGACTGAGATTGTTTAATCCTTATTTTAAATTTCCAAGAGGAAATTTACAATAGCATCAAAAAGAATAAAATACTTAGAGATACATTTAACAAAAGATGTACAAGCTTCTCCTCTGAAAGTAATTAAAGAAGATCTAAATACATGGAAAGACATCCCGTCTTCCTCCACATCTTCACAGATCTGAAGGCTCAATATTTGTAAAGATAGCAGTAGTCCCCAACTGTGTCTACATGTTCAAAATAATCCCTGTAAAAATCCCAGGTACTTTCTTGGCAGAAATTGTGAAACTCATTCTAAAATTCATACAAAAATGCAACTGACCCACTATGACAAAAACAGTGGTGAAATAGGACAATAAAATTAGAGGGCTCTTCTTCCTAATTTCAAAACTTACTACAAAGCTACAATAATCATGACAATGTGGTACTGGCATTAAGTAGGCATGTAGGTCAATGGGATAGAATTGAGACTCCAGAAATTAAACCCTTACATTTATAGTCAGTTGACTTCCTATAGGGACTTCCCAGGTGACACTAGTGGTAAAGAACCCACCTGCCAATGCAGGAGGTAGAAGAGGGTTCAATCCCTGGGTCAGGAATATCCCCTGGAGGAGGACATGGCAACCCACTCCAGTATTCTTGCCTGGAGAATCCCATGGACAGAGAAGCCTGGTGGGCTACAGTCCACAGGGTTGCAAAGAGTTGAACATAAGTGCAGTGTCTTAGCATGCACACATGACCTTCTATAGAGGTGTAAAAGTAATTTGATGGTGAAAGAATAATCTTTTCAACAAGTGGTACTGAGACTCCCACATACAAAAGAATGAAGTTGGACCTCCAGCATCACACTACACACAAAAATTAACTCAAAATGAATCAAAGGTTTACATGAGAAAAGTAAAACTATGAAACTTTTAGAAGAAAATACATGAGTATATGCGTATGTGTTCATGACCTTAAGTTAGGCAGTAGTTTCTTCAAGAAACACAAGAAGCACAGAGACCAAAGAAAAGAATATAAATTGGACTATATCAAAAGTCAGACCTTTCTACTGAAAGTAAGTGAAAAGACACCCTAATGACTGAGAAAAAATATTTTAAAAACTATTTCAGATAAAATAGACTTATTTCAAGAATATATAAGTGACTCTTACAAGTGATAAAAATATGCAATCAAACAGTGGTCAAAGGATTTAAATAGATGTTTAACCAAAGAAATAAATGGCCAATAAGCTGTGGGAAGATGCTCAACATTATTAATTATTAGGGAAATTCAGGTCAGGACCACAATAAGATGCCACTTCATACTAACTAGGATGGCGAAAATAAAGACGGTCACAAGTGTTGATGAGAATGTGGAGAAATTAGAACTCTTTGATTCATTGTAATGGGAGTGTGAAATAGTGCATCCATTTTGGAAAAGTTTGACAGTTCCTCAAAATGTATGATCCATTAATTTTACCTCTTAGGTGTAAGATAAATAAAAATATAGTACCATGCAAAAACTTGAACACAGATATTCATAGCAAGCAGTGTTATTCATAGTAGCCTGAAAGTGAAAACAACCCAAGTGTCCATCAACTGATAAATGGGTAAGAACTGGTATATCCATACAATGAGATATTATTCAGCTATTATTTTTTAAAAAAGAGTGAAATACTAATGCATGCTACATCATGGATAAACCTCAGAGACATTATGCTAAGAAAAAGAAAGCAGTCACAAAAGATCTATATCATATAAATACATTTTTATGAAATGTCCTTAATAGATCTGTAGAGACAGAAAGTACAACAGGGCCTTAGGGACAGGGAAAGAGGAGGAAAAAAAGGAAGTGATTGGTAATGGCATGGAGTGTTTCTTTTTTGGCTAATAAAAATGTTCTATGTGGATTATGGTGATGTTTGTACACTCTGAATTTATTCAAACATTGAAGAGAAAGAAACTCCTCAGGGAAGGATCCTGAAGGCTTTAGTTGGGGCTCTGTGTCTATCCCCGGATGCGTCACCTATGGCCAGAGGCAAGAAGTTATGAGTATGTCTGCTTCTGCCTTCCAGTGCAGGAGATTTCGATCCCTGGGTCGGGAAGATCCCCTGGAGTAGGAAATGGCAACTTACTCCAGTATTCTTGCCTGGAAAATTCCACAGACAGAGGAGCCTGGAGGGGTACAGTCTATGCGGTCACAAAGAGTTGGACACCATGAGTGACTGAGTACACATGCTCTGCTTCTGTAAGTATGTGGCTGGAAGCTGAGGGAAGGGGAAGAGACAGTTTTCATAAAGGATGGAGAAAACAGAAGACTCATAACTAAGTATTTCCTTAACCAGAGCACACTTAAGTACATGAGTATGATGGATATGAATACGTTTTATTAAACTTACCTTTCTGTCTTTGATTTGGTCCATTGAAAAGTTAGCTAGAACTTGCTTGTTAAAAACGTTATTGAACATAATAAGCAATACAATGACTTAAAGACAAGTTTGACTCAATATTATTTTTCTTCGTCTCTGAAGAGACATTTTAACCAAAGGTTGTTGAAGCAGCTGGCATTCGTTTTATTTGCCTGTCCTCTCCAAACACAGATACTCCTACATGAAATGCCACCTGGAGACAGTGGCCATGGCCCATAAATTTAATTACTAACCTTTAATTCATCGCTGGCAAAATCAGTTCTTGAAGCATCTAAGCTAATCAGCCTTCTCTGACAATGCTAATCAATCGTTCAGCAGTCCACCTTTGGCTTAATTACTCTTGCACTACATTACATTTTCCAAATGTCAAGAATCTTCTTCTGGAAAAGCAATAAATCATTCCTATATGATGTGAGTAGAGAGCCTGTTATTCCCTCACACTTGACCTTGGCTGTGTGAAGTTGAAATTGATTATTTGCTGCAGTGGTACATTATAAGGAAGAGAGATTCAATAAGAATCATAGCATGCACAAAACAGGGAGCTTTTCAGCACAGTCTTGCCTCACCTGAAATGAACCAGCTGCTGTCAGATGTTGTTTTTAGCAGTTGGCTAAATCCACCATAAAATTTCATGAAACAGAGGAGCTGTGAGACTTCTACACTTCTGTGAATTTCTGTGGTCAAAAAAGCATAAAACTACCATCTTATCAGAAGTCCAGCCAATCTCTTGCTGTAGATTTAAATCCAAAAAATAACTGTTCAATTCCCTGATATTTTCCTCCAAAGTACAAAAAAATAATCCACAGTACTTCTCAGAAAACGAGAAGAAAGGAGTAAAGTGAAAGAAGAAAGCTCCATGTTGAGATTAAGTAGCAGATTGAGAGTTAGACCTGTGTTCGAATCCTGATCATACCACTCACTACCTTAATGAAACTGGGCAAGTTATTTAACCTCTGTAAGCCTTGTTTTCCTCATTTCTGATTCTTGTAGAGCAGCGGTTCTCATCCAGAGGCAGTTTTACCCCCAAAGAGGGACATTTTATCATCAAAACTGGGAGAGGAGTACAGCAAATCGGTGCTGGTCAAGGGTGATGCTAAACATTTTACAGTGCACAAAAGTGAAAGTGTTAGTCACTCAGACGTGTCTGGTTCTTTGCAGCCCCATGGACTGTAGCCCACCAGACTCCCCTGTCCATGGGTTTCTCCAGGCAAGAATATTGGAGTCGGTTGCCATTCCCTTCTTCAGGGCATCTTCCCGACCTAGGGATCTAACCCAAGTCTCCTGCATTGCAGGCAGATTCTTTACCATCTAAGCCACCAGAGACAGCCCTTATTACAAATGCATTATTACAAGGCACTACCAAGGGAAACTGTTCTTTAGAGCAATTAGCACAGGTCTTGATACCTAAATACTCAAGGAATCATTACCATTATCATTTTGGTTTATTTAATATAAGTAAAAGCCCCTCTCATCACAAATATAGATTTTCTCATCTCTCTCTTTTCCCTATTGCAGCATAGTCTTTAAATGTAACAGATATTCTATCTAGAGCTAATACTGGAATTATTTGCTTAATAAACATAATGGGACTTTTTCTTTCTACTAGTATTAAGTTTCTTTGATTTCTTCACAAAATAGTAATTGCTACTCAGTTTTAATATTTTCCACCTGCCATGGATGAACATAGGAATCGCCTTTTAAGAACCTCATTTAATCTTTCAAGGGCAAATTTATTTTTTCAACTTAGGAAATATTGGAGTAAATCACAGGATGATAAAAATCGTAGACATCATTGAGTCTAGTCTGACATGTAGCAGAACTCAATTGGCTTTACAGTTATTACTCTGTTACCATCATAGATCAATAGCTCTATTCATGGATTTTTTTTAATTTAGTGATACTCACCAGTTAGGTTGGTCTTTCCAGGTGGCGCTTTCCAGGTAGAACCTGCCTGTCAATGCAGGAGACCTGGGTTCTGTCCCTGGGTCCGAAATATCCCCTGGAGGAGGAAATGGCAACCCATTCCAGTATTCTTACCTGGAGAATCCCTTGGAAAGAGGAGCCTGGCAGGCTATAGGCAATAGGGTTGCAAAGAGACACAACTGAAGTAACTTAGCATGCACACACAGTTTGGAAGCTAGAAAAACCACTGTTTGCTTGGATTCCCCTGTTCAGTAAGTCCTTACCTTGTCACTACCAATAAGCTTAGTAGGGGGCTCTACAGATGCCCATTCACCATACTTCCTCTGCTTTGTGGTTCAGGGCTTGCTTCTGCACTCTGAATTCACCAGGCTCCCTTGCCAGTTGGCCCCTGGCTACATTAGCTCATGGTAGACACTGACAAGAGAGAAAGCAGGAGAAAGGAAGATGCCAGGGTCTGTGTTTTTGTGTCTGTCTGTCTGCTGCCTTTTAAAGTATCTCCTCTGTGATCCTGCCTCCAGCTAGGTTGGGTCCTAAAAACTGGTAACAAACAGCTTCTCAGCTTTTCCCTCAGTCCTAAAGGATGGTAGATGCTTCCACTTTGACTAATCCCTCATTTGTCACACCATCTCATTTTCAGATCTTCCAACATCTTTTTTAGCCAATATCTTTTTTATTTGCTGGTATTTCCATGTTAGGTGTCCTTCATCTAACATGATTGTGCTCATATTATTTGAGAATATTCATTTCTGCTATACAAAATAAAATAAAGGACTTTCCTAATGGTCCAGTGGTTATAATGTAGCACTTTCACTGACAAGGCCCTGGAAACTATAGTTGATTTACAATGTTGTGTTAATTTCTGCTGTACAGCAAAGTGATTCAGTTATATATATGTGCATTTTTTGTTTTCTTTTCCATTTTGATTTATCCTAGGGTATTGAATATAGTTATCTATTTTCTCCATGTTGTTGTTTGCCCATTCTATATATAATAGCTTACATCTGCTAACCTCAGCCGCCCTCTCCATCTCTTCTATCCCTTCTCCCGCTTGGCAACCACAGTTCTGTTCTCTGTGTCTGTGAGTCTGTTTCTGTTTTGTAGATTAACTCATTTGCGTTCTAGTTTAGATTCTACACATAAGTGATATTCCACATGTCATTGTAAATCAGGATTTGGTCCATCTGGAAACATTGGTATATTTCTAGTGTCTGTGTATTGCACCTCAGGAATCATCTCCCCCAATCTAAAAAAGAAGGATTTTCCATTAGCCTTTGGAGAAATGAAATCTCAGCATGCCTGAGCTTGACTTGGACTTTATTTTCTCCAGTAAGTACAGTGAGCCTCATCTAGTAAAGCTTTCAATAACATGGTCAAAAAGTACAAACTGACAAACAGGAACAGCACTGAAACCTGAAGCTGTTCACCAAAAGAACATTAACATCACGACAGACTGGTTGATACTTTTAAAATCTGATGAGAGTCTTGGTTGGAAAAATGATATCCTGGGTGATTACTAAAGAGTTGAGTTAAATGAGGTCCACATCACACATAAAATGTGCATAGCTCTGTACTGGACACTTAATATAATTACCTCCTTTGATCCTTGAATAATTGCCAAAGGTAGATACCATAACCCTTGCTTCACAGATTAGGCATCAGAGGGTCAAAAAAGTGTAGGCCACAGTCACAGAAGGGGGAAGTTGGCATTTAGCAATTAGCAACACAGACTGTGGAACCAGCTGTCCCGGTGCCATTACTAGCTCTTCCACTTTGCAAGTGAATGACTTGGGATGCTTCTTGATCTTTTGATTTCTTCATTTATCATATGGAGCTAATTACAGTTTATACTTCAGGGAGTCATCATGAAGGTTCATCTTTTTAAAGAACATTGAACAACTACTACCCTAGGGTAAGAGCTAAAAAAAGTATTGGTTAAATTTTTAAATCTAATCTGCTTTATCCCAAGTCCACTATATCCTGCCTCAATGTTCTAGACACTCTAGCCTTTTTTTTTTTTTTTTACAAATTATGGGCCGTAGATGTCTTCAGTAGGTTTCCTGAAAGCAGAGCCTACAGTCAGGTTTGGAAGGCAGTGCTCTGAAGAAACCTCTAAGCAAGAGACCCAAGGCAAGGTAGCTTGCAAGCAAGGTAGAGACACAAGTCAGGATGTGGCTTCGGGTGAAGTCTAGCCTTAGCCTGATTCTACTTTGCTGAAAAGCTTTGAAGCAGAAATTGCACCCAAGAGTGTATTCCACCTTTTGGCAACTGAAATAGGCATTTGTTCTTTAATAACTGTGAGTCATTGGATATGATCGCAGAGAATGGGAGTAGGCATAAACAATAGCCCAAGAGCAGTTCTTCCCAGGCTTTAATAGGGAAAAGGGTAACAACTGAGGAATGAATACACCGAATCTGGTAAAAGGAGAATCCCAGGGGGCTCATGTGAGTCACGTAGCTAGACTGCACCACTGGAGGGATCTGTAGCACTGGCATCGGCTGAGTTTCTTGGAAAGACAGGACCATTGCAGGACCCATCCCAGATCAGAATCTGCATTTAACAAACATCTCTGAATGTTTGCACACTAAGGATTGAGAAACTGTTCTGCAAATGGGTTCTTTACTACTAGTGCCACCTAGGAAGCCCAAGGGGGTGGTTTAGTTGCTCAGTCATGTCCGACTCTTTGGCCCCATGGATTGTAGCCTGCCAGGTCCCTCTGTCCATGGGGTTCTCCAGGCAGGAATACCATGCTTGCCATTTCCTTCTCCAGGGGATATTCCCAAACCAGGGATCTAACCCACATTTATGGTGTGTGTATGAAAGTTTTCAATATCATTACTCAAAAAGCATTTTTATCAAAAAGTTTAAATTCCTGTTATTCTAGTGTTTTAGTATTAGCTTAACCATAACTGTGAGAAGGCAATGGCAACCCACTCCAGTACTCTTGCCTGGAAAATCCCATGGACGGAGGAGCCTGGTAGGCTGTAGTCCATGCGGTCACGAAGAGTCGGACACGACTGAGCGACTTCACTTTCACTTTTCACTTTCATGCATTGGAGAAGGAAATGGCAACCCACTCCAGTGTTCTTGCCTAGAGAATCCCAGGGACAGTGGAGCCTGGTGGGCTGCCATCTGTGGGGTCGCACAGAGTCAGACACGACTGAAGCGACTTAGTAGTAGTAGTAGCAACCATAAGTACAGTGTTCCCTTCAACAAAATGGGTGAAGAAGACAATAAAGATTGTGTCTTAGAAACAGATAGGAAAACGAGAAGCAGATGACTAGCTTTAACAGCCCATGGCTAAAGTTTTCACAGTTTTCTAGAGTTGGAAAGTCTCCAGGAGCTCACTGATCCATGAAAGGAGGACATGCCACGTGCCAGAAGAGCACATGCTCTCCAGGGCCTGGCTCTAGCCAGGTTGTTTGGAGCAGCCATCCATGAACTTCACAAATATTTGTATTCTTTTATTGGAGGCACTGTTTTCCTTGCCAGGGGGCCAACTGAAAGCTATATAACGCCCTGGAAAAAGAGATCCAATTTAGAGTTGTGATCTGTAGAATTTTATAGACAAAGCAGGTGGCCAATATTTTGGATCATAATGTTTGTGAGATTGGACTTGACGTTTTAGAATGACTGTGCAAAAAGAGAAATTCATAAGCCATCAGTATTTCTTGCCAGGGCTTTACATTTTTAGTAAGATTTAGTGTAAAAAGTTGGAGGAGGCAATGGCACCCCACACCAGTACTCTTGGCTGGAAAATCCCATGGACAAAGGAGCCTGGTAGGCTGCAATCCATGGGGTCACTAAGAGTCGGACACGACTGAGCTACTTCACTTTCACTTTTCACCTTCATGCATTGGAGAAGGAAATGGCAACCCACTCCAGTATCCTTGCCTAGAGAATCCCAGGGATGGGGGAGGCTGGTAGGCTGCCATCTGTGGGGTCGCACAGAGTTGGACACAACTGAAGCGACTTAGCAGCAGCAGCAGCAGCAATGGAAAAAGTATTTGTCTTATTCTTACTTCCTAATCTCCTAGAATGCCTCCATACTTGTTATTGTAATACCTCTTGTTGCTTGCTAAAAACAGATATACATGTGTAGAAGAGGTTATAGGTGCTTGTTCATGTCCATTTCTCATCTTTTTTTGGGTACATGGGGATACTGTGCTTCCCAGACCCCTTTGGTTTAGACAGGGCCATGTAACTAATTTTTGCCAATGTAAGTGGAAATAATGTATAAAACTTCCAAGATGAAGCACTTAAGAATTGGTGTGATAAGCCACTTTTTAATATGGTGGTGGTTCAAGTGGAAGAGAGTCTGGGCCTCTGGATCATTGAAAAGTGGGAGTCCCCATTTACCTACTTGACTTCACATGAAATACATTGGCTGAACCACTGAGATTTTGAAATTGTTCTTTTGTGGAATCTTGCTGTTACTTACCTTTGTTAATAAAACATAAGCAATCAACATCATGGGATTTTTTTGGCTATAATATTAATGTAGTCTGAAAGCAGTGGATTTGAAGACAAAGATTCAAGTCTTTGCTCTAGTCCTTAACTAAGTGTGTGACATTAGGAAAATCATTAACCATCTCTGGTCTTAAGTAAAATTAGATTGAGCTACATCATCTCTGAGATCTCTTCTTCTCAACTCTTGTACCCTATAATTCATTGAAAGCCCATATATATCATTTTTAAATTATTTGTCTAAAGCTTCTCCATACCTTGCATAATTATTATAAATGATAAATTTATGTAAATGCAAGTACATGCACTCTGCAAATCCTAAGAGGATATTTTTTAAAGGAGTCATCAAATCACTTTGTGCCTAAAAAAACTTATTTTTTATGAAGGTTCTGTCAATAAGTACATAAGCTATATTTACAGGGCCATGCCTTGTAATTGCCTGATTTATTTATCTGTCCTATTTATAACCAAGAGAGTCTTTCAAAGAAGACTTCATTGTCATAGTGAGGGGTATACCTGAAAAATCAGTCATATGAACACTGTTTTTGCTACCACTAAATAAGATGAATTTCCATCTGGGTTTTATCCCATTCGAGTCTCCAAGTGGAACAGTGGAGACCAATGTGAATTACAGATGGGAAATATTTTTTCTGGAATTTAAGGAGTAGTTATATGACCCTTTAGGGCTACTTGGTAAAGAACTTATGTGTAGATTTCCTTGGTGGTGGTGGTGTAATCGCTAAGTCGTGTCCGACACTTGCGACCTGCCAGGATCCTCTGTCCATGGGATTCTGCAGGCAAAAATACTAGAGTGGGTTGCCATTTCCTTCTCGAGTAGGTTTCCTTGGGGGCCTCAGGTTGCTCCAAACTCTGATTTTGTTTCCAGGGCACAGTGCTGTTGCTATGACATCCAGTCTCCCACTCCATTCCCAATGTGTTCACTGCCCTTTTTTCTTCTCTGGTCTTGGACATGTCAGATTTTATGCTCTGAGCTTGGACTGCAGTGAACAGTGATACTTTCCACCCTCCTTTGGGAAAAAAGGGACACAAACTCTCCACATTTGATGTGAGAACCATGCTTGCTATAGGTTTTTTAAATGCTGAGGCCTGAACTTCGATCTGAGGGAAAATAGCAGGGGACTGGATTGGGGAAGAGAGAAAATTGGGGTGAGAAAGGGCACATGAGGAAGTGCATTGATTGTTTCAGATGATGCTTTGTTGTTTGTGAAATAAATACATTCTCTGAACTCGGGCCATCTTTTCAGAATTCTTTTGAAAACAAGGATGTATTTTCTTTCTCACTGCCTGTCTGTTTCTGACTTGTCCTCTCTGGGGCTATTTCAGCGTCTGCCCTGATGTTTCTGGATAAATTGTGTTGGGCACACTGTTTCCGTTTGCCACCATTCCAGAAGGAAAGTCCTTTAGACACAACCTCCTCTGTCTTCACAGCCCAAATACATGTTTGAGAACACCAGAGAATAAACCACTTCCATCTCCCAGGAAATGCAGGGGTAACTGCTTTCTTACTACAGGGCAGACAGAAGATAGGTTTTTCTCATTTTTTCAGAGTGAGTGAAATTCTGTGAGGACAGACTTTAGCATAGGAGACTTGGGTAAGGGTTGTTTGTTTGCACTTGGTCCTTTTGTTTTTGTACTTCAGAATTGGATTGGAAAGCTAGGTGCTTCTCAATTGTTCCTCCTCAAGTGTAGATAAATAATAGTAATAACTACTATTATAAAATTGAACATTTCCCCTACTAATTCATACTGAAAGCAGTATTATTCAACTTTTAGTGGTATGTTTTACAGTCTTTTTTCCTCCTAATCTTAGTTCTTTAGAAAGAAGTCTAAATTCTGTTGAGATCTTTAGAAGTGAAGTTTAATCTTATTTTTAGTCTTTGGCTTCAAGCACAAAGCATCGTCCTTTCCCAGCTGATTTCTCTTTCCTGATATCTCTAACTGACGTTGAAATGATCTTTGTGTCTTTACTGCTTTCTACTCACTGTTTGTCCACCAGTGTGCATTTGCTGCCCTCTCTCTCTTTCTGGAGATATGTCAGTTTTTCTGTGAAATAAACTGTTTTGTTCTGCCCTCTTTTCCTGTATAACCTTATTCCCAAATTATTTTTTCTTTACCTTTTCCTTCCCATTTCTATCAGAATCTGAATCAATTCTACTTGCTTTTACCCTACTGGCAATTGTTAACTAGAGTGTAGAATAACAAATTGGCTTACTTGTTTATAAAGAAATTTTTGAAAAATGTATTTCTTATAAGGGTGACATTCTTCCCATGCCTTGATAGCACCAGAGAAGGAAAATGTCATTCCACAAAATCATCCTCCACCGTGATCTTATGCTTGGTAAAATATTGCTGATTTCACTTTATAATAGATTGAAGATAGACAGCTATATTTGATAATTCTTATCTAGAGGGAGGATTCTCCTCTCCCTTGAACCTGGGTGTAGTCTGTGACTACTCCAATAGAATTTGGTGAAAGTTTGTGCAGTGAGAGGGCCCAGGCTTGGACAGATTGTGCGTCTCTATATCCTCTCTGGTTGGAACACTCACTCTTGGAGCATTCAGTCGCCATGAAAAAGTATGACTCCTTTTGATCATAGGAGAAGCCATCAGCAGGCACTTCTTGTGGTAGTTCCAGCTAAGCCGAGCCTTCCAGCCAAGGATCCAGACACACAAAGTGAAGCCATCTCAGACCTTCAAACCAGCCCATCTGTTAATCAGTACCACCAAGTGACCTCATTCAACATCATTGAGGGCAGAAAAACCATCCTGTTAAATTGTACCCGAGTTTCTGACCCATAAAATTCTGAAATATCATGAAATGGTTGCTGTTTTGAGACATTATGTTTTGTAATGATTTGTTACACAGAATTTAATAACTGGAATGCCCTTAATGCTGCGAAATTTTACTGTGGACTGGTGGGGCCTTGGAGGAACACTCAGGCAAAACATAGTTTCTCCTTTGGGCCAGCTTGTACATTGAGGAGGAGCTGACCACACTTCTTCATGACCTCTTGAACAAAAGGATAATATCATGCTTAGCCTGCAGCTACTGTATGTAATTTGAACCCCAATCATAAATTCATGGTGTAAAAAATTTTAATTTCTTTAGTTTTTTCAAACACCTTCTGCTTTAAGCTTTGACTCCACTTATACCAGTGATCAGAGAATCCTTCCCTTTCCTTGGTATCAGCAAACTACGGTTTCTAGGCTGTGTGTTTTTGTATGCCCTGCAAGCTTACAACGTTGGGTTTTTTTTTAATGAATACAAAAAGGGTTGTTTTTTAAAAAAAAGAAACAAAGAATATATAACAGAGACAAAGTATGGCATCCAGATTCTAAACTATTTGGTATCTGACCCTTCACAGAAAAAATTTGCCCATTCTTGGTACAAAGAATTGAAGTAGCTAACAGTCTGCAGTTGTCATCTTTATATGGGATGTATATAAAAGCCTCTGGGATGCCTACTGTTGTGCTTAGATAACAGACATCAGCACTGTTATACAATTTACCCCTTGTCTCATCTAGAAGTTTTATCTAATAGTCCTGTGTTTCTTCCCCAGGACTCACCTCTGGACTAGTAAGAGAAGAGGTTCAGGATGTATACATTATTTACTGAGCTTCCACTAAATGGCAGGCACTGTGCTGGGCACTTTGGTAGACCAGTGAATAAACAAAGATCCTTGCATCATTCTAAAAGAGGTAGCAGACAATAAACCATATAAAAAATGAATATATACATTATCTATTTACTAAAAGCATGTAGTACTAAAGTATATATGAAAAGTACAACCAAAAAAGAACAGATAGAAGACAATAGGAGGGAAAAGCTGGAGGTGGAGAGTCTTAGGACAGGCTTTATTCAGGGTAAGTATTTGAAATAAAACCTGAAGGAGGTCAGTAAATGAGCCATGTAGATATCTGTCTGGGAGATGAATGTACCAGGAGACAGCAGTATGCCTGACATGTTCAAGCACCATGAGGGAAGCTGGTGTAAATGCAAAGAAATGTAATCAGAAAGAGAGCAGGGTTATGTGTATAGAGTCTTATAATCCTTGTTAAGATCTTTTTGGTTTTCGACTCTGAGTACCAGCAGGAGCCTTGACAGACTTTTGAAAAGAGAACTTGGTCTGATTTGGCCAAGGCTAGAACAGAGATCTATGGGGTCGCTAAGAGTCGGACATGACTGAGCAACTTCATTTTCACTCTTCACTTTCATGCATTGAAGAAGGAAATGGCAACCCACTCCAGTGTTCTTGCCTTGAGAATCCCAGGGACGGGGGAGCCTGGTGGGCTTCTGTCTATGGGGTCGCACAGAGTCGGACACGACTGAAGCAACTTAGCAGCTTAGCAGCAGCAGAACACAAATCACTTTGTCTGCTCTGCTGAAATCAGGTTGGGGGAGGTGGGGTGGGGCAAGAGTAAAAGCAGATATACTTATTGGGAAGCTACTACAATAATCTAGCATATTATTATAATAGCTCAAATTTAAGGTGACAGCATAGAGATGGTTAAGAAAAAAAACAACAAAAACTGCTAAGGCTCATTATTTTTAAGATTCCATTATTTCCCCTACAAAGTTGTCCTCCTCAGCTCAAAAATTATTTTATAGATTAAAGCTTTAAAGTTATGCTCTTAAATGATCATGTAGTGTCCAAATCTGTAGACTAGGTCTTGAATTGTTGGCCTTCCCTTCAAGACCCAGGCTTCTAAATCTCCAAACCTGGGAAGAATTCCCTTTTTCTCTGCCTTCCAGGGAATAAATCCTATCCTTGCATTCATGAGCCTAGAATAGCCTCACTGCAACTTGATTGATGAAAGAAGGCTGAGATAAAGGCAAAGCAGGAAAAGACTAGGGAAAACCACTTCTCTCTTTCCGGGACCCCAATTATACATTTTTTACTTCTTTGGCTGTTGTCCTTCGTAATCCCTGAGAGTCTGCCAATATTTTTAATTCTCAGATTGAATGCTTTCTGATGATCTGTCCTCCCATGGGTTAACTTCTCTGTCATTTCCAATCTGTAGTTAAAGCCAGTTAGAGAATTTTATTTTAGATACTGTATTTTTCAGTTTTAGAGTTTCCATAGTGTCATTTTTGTTTTCCAGTTCAGTTCAGTCGCTCAGTTGTGTCTGACTCTTTGCGACCCCATGAACCGCAGCACTCTGGGCCTTGGTGTCCATCACCAACTGCCGGAGTCTACCCAAATCTATGTCCATTGAGTCGGTGATGCCATCCAACCATCTCATCCTCTGTCGTCCCCTTCTCCTCCTGCCCTCAATCTTTCCCAGCATCAGGGTCTTTTCCAGTGAGTCAGCTCTTCGCATCAGGTGGCCAAAGTATTCGAGTTTCAGCTTCCAACATCAGTCCTTGCAATGAACACCCAGGAGTGATCTCCTTTAGGATGGACTAGTTGGATCTCCTTGCAGTCCAAGGGACTCTCAAGAGTCTTCTCCAATACTATGGTTCAAAAACATCAATTCTTCAGTGCTCAGCTTTCTTTATAGTCCAACTCTCACATCCATACATGACTACTGGAAAAACCATAGCCTTGACTAGACGGACCTTTGTGGACAAAGTAATGTCTCTGCTTTTTAATATGCTGTCTAGGTTGGTCATAAGGTTGCTGCTATTATTTCCTACGTGTTTTTAAATCACAAAAATCATGTTTTCCTTTGTGTCTTTTTGAATATAGTTATAAGAGATGCTTTAAAATCCTTGTCTGATATTTCAGTACCTGGTTCATCTCATGTCTGGTCTTCATTGATACTCTTGAATGTAGGTTGCATTCCCTTTGTCTTCATGTTATAAGAAAATTTGGATGAAATCCTAGATATTGAGTATGATTATATCAAAGAAGCTCTGGATTCTGTTATGTTCCTTTGAAAAATACTGATGATTTTTGTAAGTTAACTGAACCCAAACTGCAGACTTTTCCTCCCCTGCCATGAGCATCAGCTGAAATCTTTCCAGCTTTTTAGCCTTGGCTGGGTTGTTTGCAGTCTTTCCGTGCATATGGGGCATGGCAGCCGGGGCGGGGGATGGTCAGCCACAGACTGGGACGAGATTTATACATAAAACTGAGGACACTGTCTGTACCTTTCCTTTCTGTGATATCTCCCCTCACTTTCCAGCTGCTGGACTTACCCTGAACTTTTACTTCATATTTTCAAGCCACTTCACTGAGTTGTTCTCTCTGAGTTTGCATTGACCCAAATGGCAGAGTAGGGACTTCCTTATGGCTAAAAGCCATCAAAATGGTAGACTCACCAAGTGCTGTTCCCTTTTTTTTTTTTTGTCAAGTGTCTACTCTCCTTCCAATGTTTGCTTTCCTCTAGTGGTTCTCACAGGCCTGCAGATAGTAGTTTTGTAGTCGTTCGCTCCAAAAATGTAGCCAAATGAGAACTGTTCAAATATCACCAAAAATGAAACCACCTCCTACTTTTTGCAGGTCTTCAGTTATTCATCTCTCTTCCATTATTCAAGAGCCCATTGCGGGGCTGTATTTTATGCATCTCTATTTCTGTTGCCCAGAGGCTTGTACTCAGTGTGTGATCCCTGTGCTTGACAGCGTTGGCCTCACCTGGGAGCTTGTTAGAAATGCACTCTCCAAGATTACTGAATGAGAATCTGTACTATAACAATACCCCAGGCGATTCATAGGTACATTCAATTTGATAAACTCTGGGACAGAGCACACTGAAGACCACACTGCAAATGCTAATTGAAAATATAAATAAATAAATTCTTCACCTAGATGTTTACTACTAAGTGCAATATATTTGCATTGAGAAATCATTTTGCTCTCAAATTTTAATAACAGTGTTTGATTTTATTTATCTTCCTCCTTTAAAAACAAAAACAAAAACCCTCTTTCTAAACTGATAGATAAGGTTGGCAATATGAATCTGAACAGTAAAGGAGAGATATTTTAAAGGGCCATATCATAACCCTTATGGCAGAAAGTGAAGAGGAACTAAAAAGCCTCTTGATGAAAGTGAAAGTGGATAGTGAAAAAGTTGGCTTAAAGCTCAACATTCAAAAAACGAAGATCATGGCATCCAGTCCCATCACTTCATGGGAAATAGATGGGGAAACAGTGAAAACAGTGTCAGACTTTATTTTTGGGGGCTCCAAAATCACTGCAGATGGTGATTGCAGCCATGAAATTAAAAGACGCTTACTACTTGGAAGAAAAGTTATGACCAACCTAGATAGAATATTGAAAAGCAGAGACATTACTTTGCCAACAAAGGTCTGTCTAGTCAAGGCTATCGTTTTTCCAGTGGTCATGTATGGATGTGAGAGTTGGACTGTGAAGAAGGCTGAGTGCCGAAGAGTTGATGCTTTTGAACTGTCGTGTTGGAGAAGACTCTTGAGAGTCCCTTGGACTGCAAGGAGATCCAACCAGTCCATTCTGAAGGAGATCAGCCCTGGGATTTCTTTGGCAGGAATGATGCTAAAGCTGAAAGTCCAGTACTTTAGCCACCTCATGCGAAGAGTTGACTCATTGGAAAAGACTCTGATGTTGGGAGGGATTGGGGGCAGGAGGAGAAGGGGATGACAGAGGATGAGATGGCTGGATGACGTCACTGACTCGATGGACGTGAGTCTGAGTGAACTCCGGGATTTGGTAATGGACAGGGAGGCCTGGGGTGCTGCGATTCATGGGGTCGTGAAGAGTCGGGGATGACTGAGCAACTGAACTGAACTGATCATAAAGTGGAAAGTATGACCACTGCATTTATAAAAGATCTAGCATCATGCGTGGTTGTAACTGAAATTAAGAAATTTTATGAATCACATCTTCTGTCTACTTTTTTTAAACAGCTATTCCCTCAGCCTCTAGGCTATAGATAAAAATTTCCTTCAAAAAGAATTTCCCGCCCCCATCCTATGCATAAATTCATCCAGATGAAAGCATTCTTTTTTATTGGCAAGCAAAACTGATGATAATTATGGGTCCTGGCAAAGCAAATCCTGTCATAAAAATATTTCTGATAAATATCTATAGTTTAGAAAACTACAAAATAATTTTCAGATACAGAACATAGAAGAAACTTGACACAAACCAAATGAATTCACTTCCTTTACATTTAAAAAGCATTCTACTTGATTACAAAAATTTTTCACTCTTCTTCAGCTAATGGTAACTCAATGTAATTTTATATGCATTGCATTCTTTAAAGGAAAATCATAATTTAAAAGCATGCAAATGGGAAACAGTGCTAGTGAACAAAAGAACTGTCAAATAGAAAAAAGTCATAAATAAAGCAGGAAAAAAAGAGAATCATCAAGAAGAATTTGTAACACATACCTAAAGGGCAACAAAAGCATGTTTATGCACCACGACCATGATAATTATTTTGCCCACAGATATAAAAATAATATCAAACTTCTTACCCATAATGAAATTAATTAAACATCATTTCTCCAAGTTATCAGTAATTTTTACTGCCACATAGTAGGTGAAAATTAGTGTTTTCTTCTTTTTTTCTGTTTTGAGCATATGATGTTATTAAGTAAGTGCTAATTTGTGAAAATAATAATAAAATTATAAATAATATAAAATAAAATAATACTACTGAATAAGAATGCAACAACACATTTAATAATGAATCTTCTTTTAAAAGAAAAGTGGCATTTTCATCTGTATGCCAAAATAAATTTCCTTGGATAAATTTCCTATGGATAAATAATTGTCAACTTTAAAAGGATGTTTTCCAGTTTTTAACTTGAATGGCCATTGGGATTGGCCAAGAATACCTAATTGAACTAATTTGGTGCAAGCCTCAGACTGATTCAGTGGACCAAGGTTCTACATCCCTTCCCCCTGGCTTCCCAGCAGAATCACTGATAATGGGGATGTGGATCCATCTCTGTGGACTCTGCAAGTATTGAAGGATCATAAGAAACATGAGTTCTAGGACCAAACACATCTTTGATTTAAATCCTAGTTCTGCCATATCATTATGGTGTGACTTTTGGCAGTTTAATTAACTTTTAAGCTTCTGTTTCTTCACCTTTAGAATAAGGAAGAGTTAATAATCTCCCATATGTCATAGGGTTATTTAAAGCATGAAATGAGACAATTTATGTCATATTTCGCTGAAATTAAGTACTGTTCAAATGGTTCCTATACTTCCTCCTCCTCCTCCTAATCCTCTGTTCTTCCCATAAATGAATTTTCAGGATGTAAAATCTATTGAGTGAATGATAAGTGATGCCAGCCATGACTCTGAAACAGTTAATGTCTAGAGCAATGCTGTCCAACAGATTACACTTGAAGATGGAAGTATTCTAGCCTGTGCTGCCCAGTATGGTACCCACTAACCAACTACCTGTGGCTTAGGGACACTTAAAGTGTGGCTGGTGCAACTGAGATGCTAAATTTTGTTTCATTTTTTAAATTTTATTTTTATTAAAGAATAGTTGGTTTACAGTGTTGTGTTAATTTCTGCTGTACAGCAGTGAGGTTCTAAATTTTAAATTTTGTTTAACTTTAAATTAATTTAAATGCAAATTGAGCCACATGTGGTTAATGGCTACTGTATTGGATGGTGCAAATCTAAAGCAAAGATCATAAGCTTAAGTGCATAAAGGGAGAAGACAGGTGACAAATCAGTGAAGTGAGTTGAGTCTATGACAGGGTGTGGACTTATGGAAATTACAGACATAGGAATGCCTTGTTTTCAAGGAGTCTCAGCAGTACTAGCCTTAGTCAGTGCTGCTGGGTAGGTGTTTGTCCAGCTTTCCTCATGTTTCAGGAGAAGCCAGAAATGCAGGTTTGCATGCAAAGTTGTACTATTCTTTAATGTGTCAACAAACTTAAAAAAATTTGGAGCACTCCAAGCCAAACAAAATATATTTACCAACTAGATGTGGGCCATGAAACATCAGTCTGCAGCCTCTAGTTGAGAGCCCACCCCTAGAAAATTATGAAAAAATCACCAAATTACACTGTCCATGGGAAGAGCAGAGAGCGTAAGCCTTCTTACATGTCAAATAGATTTGAGGAAGTAGGACTTCTTAGGAACCCCATTAATGATGACCTCATTGCCTACATCAAACCTTCAGAAGCTGTCTCATTCCTGGGTCCTCCATTCCACATGGCTTATAAACTGAAAGAACCTAGTCTAAGGAAAAAGAATCTTGCAAAGACATTAATGTTTCCTGGTCCAGCTCACCACCAACACTTTGTGTCCACTGGTGTAAGCATCTCCCCCTAAAAGAAGGGTGACAGGAACAGGAACCAGGTCAGTCTTCCATGTTCTAAATTCTTAAGATTCTGGCAAGCCTCAACTAATGGAAAAACGGAAGAGCTTCTGTCCTGCTTGAACATGAAGCTCTCTGGCATCTGATGACTCTATGAAGCCACCACAGTTTTCCCGTGGTATATTCATGTATTCATTCCCTCAATTTCAGCCTTGTCTTCATGTAGGAGCCAAACATAAAGGTAACACATCATCTGAAGTAAGAGCACTATTTTTGGCCTCAGGCCTAGGATTCAGATTGTCCTTTTACTATCTGTGTGGCTTTAAGCAAGAGACTTTTTTTTCAAGAGCATTGAAATTTTATTTCACTTAATTCACATAATGCCTATTCTTTTTTTTAAATTGAGATATAGTTAATTTGCAATGTTGTGTTCGTTTCTGTTGTACAGCTAACATATATACACATAGATTCTTTCCCTTCTAGTTTATTGCAAGATATTGAATATTGTTGCCTGTGCTATATAGTAGTACCTTGATGTTTATCAATTTTATACAGGGTAGCTAAGCATGAGACTTCTTAATACCTCATCCACACAATGAGAAAAGTGAGAATATCTTCTTTATAAGTTGGTGAGAAGATTAGATGACATTAAGGGCTAGTATAATCAGGAAGCTCTCAATTGGGGGAGGGGGGAAAGATGTTTACGTATAATGGATGACATCTTCGCTCCATACAATAGCATTCCAAGGGGAGAGTACAGTGGGGGTTATCTCTCTCAGTCAAGAGGAGTATTTTATCATTGACTTTATTTAATTATCACATAATTAAATAATTAAAGACAGATTGACTTTTCAGTTCAGTTAAGTCGCTCAGTCGTGTCTGACTCTGTGACCCCATGGACTTGCAGCACTCCAGGCTTCCCTGTCCATCACCAACTCCAGAACTTGCTCAAACTCATGTCCATCGAGTCAGTGATACCATGCGACCATCTCATTCTCTGTCGTCCCCTTTTCCTCCTGCCTTCAGTCTTTCCCAGCATCAGGGTCTTTTCTAATGAGTCAGTTCTTTGCATCAGGTGGCCAAAGTATTGGAGTTTCAGCTTCAGCATCAGTCCTTCAAATGAATATTCAGGGTTAGTTTCCTCTAGGATTAACTAGTTTGATCTCCTTACAGTTCAGTTAGTTCAGTTCAGTTGCTCAATCCTGTCCGACTCTTTGCGACCCTGTGAACTGCAGCTTGCCAGGTCTCCCTGTCCATCACCAACTCCCAGAGCTTGCTCAAACTCATGTCCATCGAGTTGGTGATGCCATCTAACCGTCTCATCCTCTGTCGTCCCCTTCTCCTCCCACCTTCAATCTTTCCCAGTATCAGGGTCTTTTCAAATGAGTCAGCTCTTCGCATCAGGTGGCCAAAGTATTCGAGTTTCAGCTTCAACATTAGTCCTTCCAATGAACACTCAGGACTGATCTCCTTTAGGATGGACTGGTTGGATCTCCTTGCAGTCCAAGGGACTCTCAGGAGTCTTCTCCAGCACCACAGTTCAAAAGCATCAATTCTTCGGTGCTCAGCTTTCTTTATAGTCCAACTCTCACATCCATACATGACTACTGGAAAAGCCATAGCTTTGACTACACACACCTTTGTTGTTAGAGTAATGTCTCTGCTTTTAAATATGCTGTCTAGGTTTATTTTAAAATCCTCTGGAGACATTGCACTCCATTATTGTCTGCTCCTAAGGAGACTGCTGCCACTGGCTTTTAGTGCATCTAGTGATGCAGTGGAGGTATCACTGGCTTCGTATTTATCCTTTATGTGGTCTTGCTCTCTGAATATCTTTATTACTGGTTTTAGTCCCTGTTGGCCCCTTAGCTGAATTGTGTATATGATAATGATGAGTTGAAAATAGACTCCATTCAAACAGATACTGAGCATTTATGACACAGGGTGACCAACTTGTACCAGTTTGCCTAGGACTTTCCCAATTTGAGCACTAAAAGTCCCATGTTCCCTCAGTCCTGTGCAACTGGGGGATAGTTGATTATCTTACCCATGCCAGACATTAAGGAAAGATAGTGGAAAGGTAAGAAGCCAGGTTCTAATACCAATAGTTTGAATATCATTCGGTGTACTATCAGTGGAGAAAGAAGTACAGTTGACCCTTGAAACAGCATAGGTTTAAACTGTGTGGATAACCTTACATGAATTATTTTTCAATAAATACATGCAGCACTATGGGCTTCCAGCTTGGTTGAATCCACAAACACACAACCACAGATACCCAAGAACTGTGGATCCTGAGGGTGGACTGTAAATTAGAGAGACATTTTTGACTGTGAGAGCTGTCTGAGCCCCTATCCTCCACATTGTTCAGAGGTCACCTGTACTCACCAGAGAGAGAGGAAAAAAAAAAACACGTTTAAGAACTTGGCTAACACATGCCTTGCCCAGATCCCCTGCTTTTGGCATCATGCAGACATCTCCCTCCACCCTCTGATCACCTCCATGTATCCATACTCATTTAGCTGAACCTGGAAGTACAGAGTTAGCAACCAGGTCTTCATGCCCTTTCTTATCTCCCGTGTTTGTGATGGGTCTGCTCAGAGAACGTTCAACATACTCTAAAGGAGGCCACACAGACATGCAGCCTGGGCCAAACTGATCATTGCATAATTGATAATAGGCCTTTTGTATTCACATTCTATTTAGATTATTGTACATAGCAGGTGACAGGTGTTCAGAGAACATTACCCAATCTGCCTGTTGCCAAGAACATCGTGAGACCAGCTGGGGCAGGGAGCCCAGAGGAAATCCCCAGAGTAATTTAATAGTTCACAGGGCTTTGGGTTTGTGAGGATTACAACCGAGAATTAAGGTGGTATTGACCACCCACTTAAGAAGGGGCTTTGTGCTTTTCCCTTCTACACTTACTGTTTTTGTTCCCAAGGAAATTGCTGCATGGTGACCAAGACGAAAACTTTTTTCTCCCCACTTAACATGAGAAAGAGTGAGATAGAAAGTATCTAGTAAAGGAGAAGCCTGCTTTAAAACACACATTATTGGGTACACCAATTTGGGGTGGATGGGAGTTATTTAACTCTCTTTTAACAAGATCTATACCAGAGTCAGATGTTTCAGGAAAACTGTAGAATGCAACTTTCAGGATCAGAAGTTCGTTCTGAAATAGAACTAGACAGAACATTTCACTCGATTTCTCAGAATACATATTCTAGGTTCACAGCTAAAGTTTCCACTCTTAATAGAGCCACTACCTTGCTGTGTGTTCAAAAATCTACTTACAGTTGGCCTCACTTTTTGAGTATGTCTCCCGTGCTTTTTCAGGCAGTTTCGTTACTCAGAATAAGTTTGGGTCAAAATTCATACATTGGCTCATTCCCCAAACATTTACTAAACATGCCTACAACACACTATGTGAGACAGGATTCATTCCAGCATCGTCCCACAGATATTTCTGGAGATCTGCTATGTGACAAGTTCTAAGCAAGGCTGTGAAGATGTGTTCTGTACAGGGAGCTTATATTCCAACAGGCCAGACAGAACCATCTGGTGATACTTGCTATGGACAAAAGTAGAGTGGAGTAAGGGAGGGGTTAAAAGTGGTGGGGTAGGGGAGTAGAAGAGACTATTGGAGCAAAAAGTTGAAAATGATGACTGAATTGGCCAGGTGGACTTTTGGGAGCAAAACGTTCCTGGCAGGAGCTGGAACGTGCAAAAGCAAGGCTGTGCAAAGGCCCTGTGGCAGAGGACACCTGGAATGCTTGAGGCCACAGTAAGGACTTCAGCTTCACTGTGTGACACAGGAAGCCTTCATAGGGTTTTGAATAAAGAAGTGAAGGGATCTATCAGATCTTATCAAGATCATCCTGATTACTGTATGAAAATCATTAAAAATCAAGAATAGATTTAGGGAGACTGCTTAGAGAACTGTGGAATTTTCCAAGGAAGAGAAGACAATGCACAAATACATAATTCTAGCTCTCAACAAGCTTATAAACTACTGAAAACAGATCTTTGCAGCATTTTATTTAAAATGAGGTAAAACGGAATAAGGAAAAGCAAGCCGAGGAAAGGTTGGTTAATTGCTTCCATTAGGGAAAAGGTTCTCGGAGAAGGTGTCTGTGAGAAAGACTTATTCTTCTTTTCATTCTTTTAAAACTTTCTTCATTCCCTCCTCTTTCTCTTACTTCCTCCCTCTCTCCATCTTTCCATATGCTTCTCTCTCTTTTTCTTATGTAAAACTTTTTAGCTTTAGTAATAGTTAATCTGGAGAAGGAAATGGCAACCCACTCCAGTATTCTTGCCTAGAGACTTCCATGGACAGGGGAGCCTGGTGGGCTGCTGTCCATGGGGTCCCACAGAGTCGGACACAACTGAAGCGACTTAGCATGCATACATGCATTGGAGAGGGAAACGGCAACCCACTCCAGTATTCTTGCCTGGAGAATCCCGGGGTCAAAGGAGCCTGGTGGGCTGCCATCCATGGGGTTGCAAAGAGTCAGACACAACTGAAGCGACTTAGCAGCAGCAGCAGCATTAGTTAATCATCTGCAATACCGAAATCAGATTGATTATATTCTTTGCAGCCAAAGATGGAGAAGCTCTATACAGTCAGCAAAAACAAGACCAGGAGCTGACTGTGGCTCCGATCATGAATTCCTTATTGCCAAATTCAGACTTAAATTGAAGAAAGTAGGGAAAACCAATAGACTGTTCAGGTATGACCTAAATCAAATCCCTTATGATTATACAGTGAAAGTGAGAAATAGATTCAAGGTATTAGATCTGATAGACAGAGTACCTGAAGAACTGTGGACAGAGGTTTGTGACATTGTGTAGGAGGCAGGGATTGAGACCATCTCCAAGAAAAAGAAATGCAAAAAGGCAAAGTGGTTGTCTGCGGAGGCCTTACAAATAGCTGTGAAAAGAAGAGAAGTGAAAGGCAAAGAAGAAAAGGAAAGATATACCTATTGGAATGCACATTTCCAAAGAATAGCAAGGAGAGATAAGAAAGCCTTCCTCAGTGATCAGTGAAAAGAAATAGAGGAAAACAATAGAACACGAAAGACTAGAGATCTCTTCAAGAAAATTAGAGGTTCCCAAGGGAACATTTCATACAAAGATAGCCTCAATAAAGGATAGAAATTGTATGGATCTAACAGAAGCAGAAGCTATTAGAAGCTATTAGCTATAAGAACAGGTGGCAAGAAAACACAGAAGAACTATACAAAAAAGATCTTCATGACCCAGATAATCATGATGGTATGATCACTCACCTAGAGCCAGACATCCTGGAAGGCAAAGTCAAGTGGGCCTTAGGAAGCATCACTATGAACAAAGCTAGTGGAGGTGATGGAATTCCAGTTGAGCTGTTTCAAATCCTAAAAGATAATGCTATGAAAGTGTTGCACTCAACATGCCAGCAAATTTGGAAAACTCAGCAGTGTCCACAGGACTGGAAAAGGTCCGTTTTCATTCCGGTCCCAAAGAAAGGCAATGTCAAAGAATGCTCAAACTATTGCACAGTTGCCCACTAGCAAAGTAATGCTCAAAATTCTCCAAGCCAGGCTTCAGCAGTACGTGAACCGTGAACTTCCAGATGTTCAAGCTGGTTTTAGAAAAGTCAGAGGAACCAGAAACCAAATTGCCAACATCTGTTGGATCATCGAAAAAGCAAGAGAGTTCCAGAAAAACATCTACTTCTGCTTTATTGACTATGCCAAAGCCTTTAACTGTGTGGATCACAACAAACTGTGGAAAATTCTTCAGGAGATGGGAATACCAGATCACCTGACTTGCCTCCTGAGAAATCTGTATGCAGGTCAAGAAGCAACAGTTAGAACTGGAAATGGAACAACAGTTGGGTTCCAGATTGGGGAGGGAGTACGTCAAGGCTGTATATTGTCACCCTGCTTAATAAGTTATATGCAGAGTACATAATGAGAAATGCTGGACTGGATGAAGCACAAGCTTAAATCAAGATTGCTGGGAGAAATATCAATAACCTCAGATATGCAGATGACACCACCCTTATGGCAGAAAGCAAAGATCTAAAGAGCCTCTTGATGAAAGTGAAAGAGGAGAGTGAAAAAGGTGGCTTAAAACTCAATACTCAGAAAACTAAGATCATCGCATCTGGTCCCATCACTTCATGGCAAATAGATGGGGAAGCAATGGAAACAGTGATATTTTATTTTTGGGGGCTCCAAAATCACTGCAGATGGTGACTGCAGCCATGAAATTAAAAGATGCTTGCTCCTTGAAAGAAAAGTTATGACCAACCTAGACAGCATATTAAAAAGCAGAGACATTACTTTACCAACAAAGGTCCATCTAGTCAAAGCTATGGTTTTTCCAGTAGCCATGTATGCATGTGAGAGTTGGACTAAAAAGAAAGCTTAGTGCCAAAGAATTGATGCTTTTGAACTGTGGTGTTGGAGAAGACTCTTGAGAGTCCCTTGGAATGCCAGGAGATCCAACCAGTCCATCCTAAAGGAAATCAGTCCTGGAAATTCATTGGGCGTTCTAATGCTAAAGGTGAAACTCCCAATACTTTGGCTACCTGATGCTAAGAGCTGACTCATTTGAAACAACCCTGATGCTGGGAAAGATTGAAGGTGGGAGGTGAAGGGGACAACAGAGGATGAGATGGTTGGATGGCATCACTGACTCAATGGGCATGAGTTTTAGTAAACTCTGGGAGTTGGTGATGGACAGGGAGGCCTGGCATGCTGCTGCAGTCCATGGGGTCACAAAGAGTCAGACGCAACTGAACTGACTGAATCGTTCACAAAAGCTAACTTTTATGTCACCTTTACAGTATCTTATTCTTACTGCTCTCAAATGTGATACTTCATTTATCTGCCCTCAAGCCAGTAGAGTTCAGTACCTTGAATACTATTTTAAAGAAGATTTTAAGCACTGAAGGGTGGATTTTGATATTCAAACTATGATAATTTATTAAACTGGTTAAAGTAGTGTTTGAAATGAAAGAGGCATAAGTGGTGAAGGAAGTAGAGATGCAGTTCGATTAGCAGAACAGCAGTAATGGCTAGAACGGGGTCACGGGCCCATGGAGATTTAGTACACCATTCTCTGTTCCTCTATGACTATTTGAAATTTTCTCTAATAAAACATTAAAAACCTCATTATCATGACATACTGCCATCTGTGATACAAAACATTTAATATCTTTTAGAAATAATATCTTTGAAAGTCTTTTTTTGTTGGAAACTGATCTCTGAATAGAAGCGTCTGTAAGAGTGAACATCTCAGAAAGTAACTTTTAAATATATAAGCAGACTCGTGCAGATATTCCTTTAGATCTTGAATTTGACTTAATGACATAACAGCCCCTATTGTACACTTAGTTCCGTAATGTTGACTTTCAGTTTGATAATGAATAAATTACCAAGATGATTTGAAATATCTGGCACAGTTTGAAGGAGGTCTGGAATAAGGCCCACCTTCCTTATCAGGGCACAGCACCAGGTAGGTGTGTAACACTTATTTGTGGAACTGATTGCTGAAGCAGTTCGTATCCAAGTACCCACTCAGGACCAGACCTAGACTGCTGCTGCTGCTGCTAAGTCACTTTAGTCGTGTCCGACTCTGTGCGATCCCATAGACGCAGCAAGCACACTGGAGTGGGTTGCCGTTTCCTTCTCCACTAGTAGACCTAGACTACTAATTCTTAAAAAAACAGAACACTAGAGGGCAATCTTCACATTGAGAACAAATGGAAAGGTATAGCTGGTGACTAGGAGTCAGACTGACACTTGTAAATAAATTATGTTAGGTTAACCTTCATATATTTTATGTAACCTCTACTATTGGTGTAGCTTGAAAAAATTAAAATCATTTAGATAGGCCTTGTATAAGTATATATATATTTATCTTTTCATAGAATATACAGTATGGATTATATTACATCTGAAATTTAATTTTTTTAGACATTGATCTAATAAGATATTCTTTGACAATCTTGGAAACCTAAATTAGGAGACAGAAAATTGAAATCCAAGCTTGAATTGGTTAACTAAACTCTCTGCAAACATACACCCCCAAAGTCCAGAGCAGTTTAAATGCATCACAGGGACTCGCTTCTTTTCCTGTTTCACTGGAACCTATTTTCCTTCCCAAATAATGGCTATGATGAATCGAAGGCCATGGGTTCCTCAGTTTCCAGATAACCAAACCAGCCTTTTATCAGTTGTTTTCCTGCCACCACTTTTTTTTTTTCTTTCCTAATACCTTATTTGAATTTGTGTTTTATTCCTGTGATGCATTTTCTTCTCTTTGTCCAGGTGACATCCGCCAGCATCCCAGAGCCCCAAAAGATATCACATTGATGAGTCCCTTTATATAACATTTCTGGGTAACAGAAGTTTAAAAACTGAGAATGCGTTAGCGATTCCTAGGGGGATTAGAAACCACAGGAGGAAGGGAAGGAGGTAGGAGGAAGTTGAGTGTCATTATTGAAGGATGACTCAGGGAATCCCTATGGTGATAAAATGTTCAGTGTCTTGACTGTGGTAGTGGGAACACAAGCCTACACGGGTAGTAAAATTGTATAGAACTAAACACACACATATACAGACACAAGTCCAAGTGAAACTGGAGAAATCTAAATATGATTGTTGAATTGTGTCTTTGTGAATGTCCTGGTTCTACCATTAAACTGTAGTTTTGCAAAATGTTAACACTAGGAAAGGTCAGGTAAAGTGTATACGGGATTGGTTTCTCTGTTTTATTTGTTGAAACCAAATGTGAATCTTTAGTTATCTCAAAGTAAAATTTCAATTAAAAGACAGTATAAAAAAGGTTAAAGAATTCAAATAATGCAGCTGCTTAGCCATTCAAATTTAAATATGTCTTCAGACTCCTAACTGATTTTTTTTCTGCTTGTTCAGACTTAAATTTTCTAGAACAGTATTTGTCAAGTGGTTGTTTCTCGATCTTAGGACTATGGCTGAATCGTTGATCAAAATAATAAAACACAAGTTCCCTAAGGCAAAAGGGGAAAAAAAGTAATTTCCGAAGTAGATTGGCTATTTGAACAATTGCCACAAAAATTACAGTATTGGAGAGAAAAATGGTAATGCTGGGAAAGCACAAGTCTTTCCTCACTTATCATGCTTTCAAAATATTTTGTCAGGCTGTATCAATGAAACATGAAATAGGTCATTAACCAGCATGTTTGTTCAGTTCATGGGGGAGCATTGGTAATAAAATTTTTATTTTTCCCACCCTACATATGCTAAACTCTTCTATGATCCTTTGTCACCTCTTTTCTCACATTATTATCAGGCCTGTCACTGCCAAGTGTCCTGGGCTTTATCTTCTCAGGAGGCCTGACTTCTCCAACCTGAATCAAGTAACAACGTATTGTCTAAATACCTAAAAGCAAAAAAAAAAAAAAGTTTAGATGCCTCCGACCTCAGACCCACCACCCAGAATCACCTCTGACTCCAGATGACCAGTGGAAACATTTTCATCAATGGCTTCTAGCAAAGAATTATTTTCAGGAATCAGATGAACTTTGAGGTTGCACCTAAGTAAAGGGGAGATTAGATTAATGAATCATCATAGGATAAGCTCTACTGTGGTAACAACCACTGAATCTTTTTTTTTTAATTTTATTTTATTTTTAAACATTACATAATTGTATTAGTTTTGCCAAATATCAAAATGAATCCGCCACAGGTATACATGTGTTCCCCATCCTGAACCCTCCTCCCTCCTCCCTCCCCATACCATCCCTCTGGGTCGTCCCAGTGCACTAGCCCCAAGCATCCAGTATCGTACATCGAACCTGGACTGGCAACTCATTTCATACATGATATTTTACATGTTTCAATGCCATTCTCCCAAATCTTCCCACCCTCTCCCTCTTCCACAGAGTCCATAAGACTGTTCTATACATCAGTGTCTCTTTTGCTGTCTCGTACACAGGGTTATTGTTACCATCTTTCTAAATTCCATATATATGCGTTAGTATACTGTATTGGTGTTTTTCCTTCTGACTTACTTCACTCTGTATAATAGGCTCCAGTTTCATCCACCTCATTAGAACTGATTCAAATGTATTCTTTTTAATGGCTGAGTAATACTCCATTGTATATATGTACCACAGCTTTCTTATCCATTCATCTGCTGATGGACATCTAGGTTGCTTCCATGTCCTGGCTATTATAAAGAGTGCTGCGATGAACATTGGGGTACACGTGTCTCTTTCCCTTCTGGTTTCCTCAGTGTGTATGCCCAGCAGTGGGATTGCTGGATCATAAGGCAGTTCTATTTCCAGTTTTTTAAGGAATCTCCACACTGTTCTCCATAGTGGCTGTACTAGTTTGCATTCCCACCAACAGTATAAGAGGGTTCCCTTTTCTCCACACCCTCTCCAACATTTATTATTTGTAGACTTTTGGATTGCAGCCATTCTGACTGGTGTGAAATGGTACCTCATAGTGGTTTTGATTTGCATTTCTCTGATAATGAGTGATGTTGAGCATCTTTTCATGTGTTTGTTAGCCATCTGTATGTCTTCTTTGGAGAAATGTCTATTTAGTTCTTTGGCCCATTTTTTGGAAAATATGGAACGCTTCACGAATTTGCATGTCATCCTTGCTCAGGGGCCATGCTAATCTTCTCTGTATCGTTCCAATTTTAGTATATGTGCTGCCGAAGCGAGCACAACCACTGAATCTTAAAGTGGCAAGATATGAGCCCCACCACCACCTCTACCACACACTGACAAGTTTTTGTGAAAACTGGAGAAAATGGAGTGAAATCTGTAGTTTAGTTGACAGTATTATGTCAGTGGCAGTTCCCTGGAGTAATACTGACCTGTAGTTAGATGTGATACCTCCATGGGGGAAGCTGGATGAAGAGTTCAGGGATGCTCTGTACTATATTTGCAACTTTGTGGGAGTCCAGAGTGATCTCAACACAGGTCAGCATTTCTCTCTCACCTACCCCACTTGCCCATCTACAAGGCAGCTGGGGGTTCTTCTTTGTGTTGTGGATTCAGGCTGACAGATCAGCTCTTTATAGAGAGTTTGGGAGGGCCCGGGCCTGGCACATGAGTGCCCCTGCCCAAAAGCGACACCAGGACGGCCTTTCAGCAGGTACCCAGACCTAGTAGTCATGCGGGCAGGCAAAGGGGGAGGAAGGGAGAGTCAGTGACGTCTTCGCACGTGCTCAGAATGTGGTAAGCTAGAAATATTTAGCAAATACCATGACTGACTCACACTGAAGCAAGCAGTGAGCTGCAGAACAAGCTCTGGTGTTCTAAATACAAATTCAGAGCCTGTCAACAAGAAATTTGAGGAGGACCTATGCACCTTAAAGAATAAACGTCTTTCCCCCAGGTGAATTCAGGCTCTACTACTCATTTAATGGTTTACTTTGAGCCCATTACATCTCCCCTAAGCTTTAGTTCCTTCCTTGGAAAATGAGTTTGTTAAGATTAAAGGAGATCACACATGAAATGTTCTGTGTGAAGTGTATGTGGAGGTGCATGAATAGCAAGTGTACAACACACATTAGTATTTCTAGTGCCTTTACTCTTTCTGCTACTGTTGTTTGGTTGTTATTCTTTTTATCCACTATCATTTCCCATTCGGTCTATCAAGGCTGTATGTTGAAGGAGAAATAGAGGGGGTAGGCATGCTGAAAGTTAAAGGCATGTACTTACTAATTAGTCAACTGAACCCTTATTCACTCCTGTTAGATCTTGATTCTTATCTTCTCACCCATCCAGTTCGGTCTCTTTGAAGCATATTGAACCTAAGCATATTGTTACTATTATAAGGGCGAGTACAGAATAGCAGTTTAAAAGGAATGACTCTGGAACCCAGCAACCTGAATCTGCATCAGCTTTCCTAGTTTACTGGGCTTCCTTGGTGGCTCAGATGGTAAAGATTCTGCCTGCAATGAGGGAGACTGGGTTCAGTCCCTCGACTGGGAAGATAACCTGGGGAAGGGAACAGCTACCCACCCCAGTAGTTTTGCCAGGAAAATTCCACAAACAGAGGAGTCTGGCGGGCTATAGCCCATGGGGTCGCAAAGAGTCAGACATGATTGAGTGACTGACACTTTCACAATTTACTAACTGTGTGACACTGGGCACCTTCCTTAACCTCTCTGTGCCTTAGTTTTCTCATCCATAGAACTGGCTGTTGCAGGGATTGAGTTTGTATTGTGTACAAAACAGCAGGGAAACTGTCAGTCACAGAAAACGTGTCCTTCTTCTCTCGCTAACCAAATAGACAAATAATAGGAAAACATGTAAACTTGTTCATATACAATCATATAATGGAGCTCATAGGAGGCTTCCGTGGGGGCTCAGCGGTAAAGAATCTGCCTGCAGTGTAAGAAACGAAGGAGACTCAAGTTCAATCCCTGGGCCAGGATGATCCCCTGGAAGAGAAATGGCAACCACTCCAGTATTCTTGCCTGGATAATTCCATGGACAGAGGAGCCTGGAGGGCTACAGTCCATGGGGCCACAAAGAGTTGGACACGACTAAGTGACTGATACACACACACACACACACACACACACACACACACAGTGGAACTCACGACCGCTCAAAAATTTTAAGAATCCCAGTTTAGGTAGAGAGAATAAGCAAAGATGTATAACTGACTGAGTGAAATGAAGCTGCTTTCATAATTTTTTTTTTTTAATTTAAGGAGACCTAGGATTTTCTATGGGTGCTGAATAGTCTCAGACTTCACACAGGTTTCTCCTGCTTTGGTTGATGATGTGATTTTTTCATATGAGGCAGCAATGACCATCCTTATTCCGACAGAAAAGGGACCCCTCTTTCCCTGTCATGGTACAGAAGGGTAAGTCGTATTGGTAGCTGGTAATGCCCCAGCAACTTGTTCACTTTCTCATGGCTGCTGGCAGAGGGACTAATCCCAGATCCTTTTATTAGGATGACTTTTAAACAACTACATCTCTTGTGCTCTTACTGCATTTCATCAAAGGCTAAAACAAAAACCTATCTAATCTGTCAGAAGGGCCAATCTAATCTGCCCTATTAACTGTGTTTGTGGAAGAAAATGCTTTGTAACCTTATATATCATAAACTCAACACATGAAACCAATGTAAAATGTTCCTGAAATTGCAAATATTGACCCATGTCTTTTTCTCCTCAAGCAAATAAACTTGGGACACAAAACACATCGTCTGTTATCAAAGGAGAATAATAGAAAAAATAGGGTCCAATTGTTTATCCCACCACATCCACTTATTCCATAATGCCCATCACAAAACCCAAGCTGCCTAGAAACATGTTTTATGTAGCGTATTTTTAATATTGTTTCAAAATTATATTGACCACTTTACATTACATGTAGTTGAGTATATCATGTAGCCTCAATCACATGTTCCCATAGCCCATACTGTTTCTTAACCTTTAATTTCTCTCAGGATAGCATCCAAGCATTTGAATTCCCTGGGGAGCTTGTTAAAGATGCAGGTTCCCAGGCCCTGCCCCAGACCCTCTGAATCAGATTTCTGGGCCTGGAACTCAGGAAATCACATTTTAATACAGCCTTCCAGATGATTTTTGAATTGCTACAGTGCTACCAAACCAGATCTTCAGTAATATAATCATAATTATGGCTTAAATATGGTAAACATATGACTTATAGTTCATAAGTCAAAGTATATAACCCTAGAAAAGAATTACAAATATTAATAAAATATAATCTTTGTGAAGATGTGGATATTTGGAATAGTAACTATTAGGATGATATACTTTAACTTATGGACTGTTTAAGTATAATTGATCAATAGAAGAATAAATAGCTATAAATATATAGAGATATTTAACTTAAATTCTCTACAATGCAAATGGTAAATATATTTCAAAAGACAAAAATAGTTAAGGTTTTCTGTGACCCTAGTGAATCCTGAAAAAAGTATGTATTTTTTATGAACAAGAGACTAAGAGAGAGTTAATCTTATTTAATTTTTCAATTTGTTTTGCTTTACTTAAGATATTTTCTCTAATGGGTAGTATAGCAGTTTTGAAAATATTAAAGTGCTGAAGAAAATGTTTCTTCACATTAAAATGCAAATCTCAGTAAAAGCAAAAAGAGAAGTATCACCCTTAATTTTGATTGAAATGATAGCTCAAGCCTGATGACAACGTCTTCCTAAGCCGTGCTTGCCAGAGCGTCTTCCAAGAACACTGGCCCCACGTGATGCGCCTCTAGGGACAGGTTCCATTTTTCCAAATATATTTGCAAATTGCTCCAGGCTTTCTCTCCTGGCCCCCACCCCAGTGCTTCAAAAAGTACATTTTCACATTAAAAAGACTGAGTAGTCCTGCGGGAAAGAAGCTTGGTTGACTTTGATCAGCAAGGCATTTTTCAACCTTATTTGTCTCCTAACCATGCCCCTCCTCTTACTTTAAATCACTTCTGTTACTTCTGGAGCAGTTCCTCAGAACAGGCACACTTGGACTTATAATAAGCCACCTTGAAAGTGTCTGTTCAGTCTATGGGGTTTCATTGATTTCCTGTATCTGCTGGATTAGTTGAGTTTACCCTGCACCTCCATCCAGGCCGTGGGTCATCAGTGGCAGGAAACTTAGGACCACTCCCATTCCCACTGCCAGAAAACAAACTCAGAGCCCATGCCCTCATCACCAGCATAGCCCGGCATAGCAGAACAAGAAGTCAGCTCGGTGCTTCCGGACTGACAGCTTTTCTCTCTTTAAGATCCCCAACAAAGGTGATTTCCCAGTCTCCTTTCCTAAACGATGTTATCTTGCCCATCTCATAAATCATAGATTTCTGTCTAATGTGCTCCCTGTAATCTGTGGTCACCTAGGGTAATACCTTCCAAGGCCCAATATTTGTGGTTCTAGAGTGGCTGAGTTGTGAAATACAACACATTGAGAGTCTTTCAACATTTCAGTGTAAAATATTTTTTTCTTACATAATCTAACTGCTCTGCAGTCCAATAGCAAAATCTTTCCATACCAACACCCCACTGGGTTTCCAGTTTTTGTCAGCACATCTTATTCACCACTGTCCTTGGTGCCCAGAATAATAATGTAGTTCACAAGGACAAGTAGTCGGCGCTTGATGAATACTTGCTGGAAGAATGAATTAGGCAGAAACTCAATGATGACCCACATAAAGGCTCTTCAACACATAGCATCTCTGAGATTGACCCACCAAAATCATACCCGTTCCCTTCCTCACCCTGTCACTCTAGGACCAGTAAACCTCCTGAAACTCATGGAACAGATTCCAAACCCCTGTTTTTTCTGGGTGGGGTGCAGAATTGAGCAGGGGAAAGGTCAAGATCTTCTCCAAACACCCATAGGATACTGTGTGTGGGCACCCCTCTAAGGTCTCTGTCCCAATGAATGAAAAGGGTTCTCAGTCCATCAGTCACTAAAGGAAAACCACCATACAGAATAAGGGATTTATCAGAATAAACAGAACAGAGAAGAAACACAACCCAGAGTAGAGGAATGATCACAGAGCCACCAAGAATTCCAGAGTCTATATGCAAGCAAGCCCTCCTTAAGCCTGGTCGTGCCTGTGTCCACTGGGATTCACATATGATGGAGGTTGTCAGAGAAACTCAGGAAGAAGTCCCTACATTTTCTTTGAATCTGAGTGTTTCAACTTCCTCCAAGAAGACTCCTCTCAAAAAGGAAAGTGACACAACCAACTGAATCACAACCCTGGTTGCAAAGGGATGAATAGGATAGAGCATGCTGACTTTCTTCAGTGATGACCTGGAGGAACCCTCTGAGTGCATGTCCAGATCTTAGAGAGAGGCTATGAGTAAATTCTGAAAGTGTATGTCCCCTAAATTTCAGGTCACATGAGTGGTTGTAAATGCTCGCTTGGGGCCTCTATAATGCTAACGGAGCAGCACGAATGAGAAACTTCTCTCCTTCCCCCAGCTTCTTGCACATCTTCAGTACATGGACAGATGGAGAACCCAGTGTAGGCTCTGCAGAGAACTCTGTTTGTGGCGGAAGACGGTGAGAACCTGGTTCCCTGAGAAGCAAGCCAGACTCTCCATGAGTCCCAGAGGCAGGGAGTTCACCACCTTTTCTGCTCAGGAGAGTGGAATCTAGTACTTGAAGCCTCAAACCTTGGGGGTGAAAGTGTTCCCTCAGATGCTTGTGAGCAGGACTTTGGGGGAGGCTAGAGGTTCTCTGCATACACAGGTGAGGGCCAGAGGGTGAGCCGTTTGTTTTGCAAAATAGGAAGTTGACTCTATGATGACAAGACCTCTATAGACGAGAAGTCTGGACTTTTAGGACCTATCTCTCTGAGAAGTGTTAGGCATGTCCACACGGGTTGGACATGCACCTGACCTAGAATTTTATTTATTCTTAATTTTTTAACTGAGGGAACCAATTTATGATGATATGTGTTTCATGTGTGCATCATTTTGTTTCTGTGACTATGTATACTACAGTGTGCTCACTAGAAAAATTTAATTTCCACCCATCACCTTACACTTAGTCTTCTGTACCCATTTCGCTCTCTTCTTGCCTCTTCAGCTCTTATAACCACTACTCTGTTCTCTGTAGCTATATGTTTGATTTTGTTTGCTCATTTACTCTGTTTGTATTTATTTGGGGCGACTAGCATTTTATAGAAAATAATCTGAGAGAGGAACTAGGGACTCTGATAAAAATAAATTTAGAATTAAAATGGACTCTGCAAGTGATTTCATTCAAATATGTTCTTTGACAGGCCAGAAAACATGCTAGGAGGGAAATATGGGAAGTTGCTTAGGGGTTTCTTCCCAAACCATAGCACTAAGTATGTTCCAGTGGATTCTGCCTTAGCCCTGGAATTTGAAGGTGGGATCTGGACCTTGAGGAGGACCCCCATGGATTATGGGATAGCCAATGCTAAAATGTCCAGAGCCTTATTGCTCTAGAGATTTAAAAGCCATGTTGTGATCTCCAGAACAAGGTACCTGCTTCAGGAGCAGTGGGAAACACCTCCCCTCTAACCCCAAGACCGGAATTCTGCCCCACTGAGTGCTTGGAACTGCAGTGCCAGCCAGTTAGCCCCAAGAAGCCCCTAGGTAGTCCGTGCCTCTCTAAGACTCTCAGCTGCCTGCTCTCGGAGCCCCATGGACACCTGGGTTATGTTAGCACAAGAATATCCCTCTCTTTCCCTTCCCCTGTGAGCTGTTTCACAGTAGTGAGTTGTAATAAGAATCAGACTTGGTAGCCATCTGAAATAATTTTTTTTTTTTTTAATGAAAGATGGTCATTAACCCAGTACACTGACAGGTTAAAGGCCCAACTCCTGCTTGATACTAGGGCAGCCTCTGAGAAGGCCCTTGATGGGCCTCTTCTGGTAAGAGTTCTCCAGCAGCACCTGAGAGCGATGGTGGGTGAGGTCTTCTTAGGCATGACCTTCCTCAATTAATCATGACTTTGCTGTAAGCCTCTCTAGAAATACCAAATCATTAGAATTGAAAGAATAAATATTATAAGGTTCAAAGGAGAATAATCACAGAGAAATGCTCAGCTGGGATCTAGGCTTCACAGAGGCACCTCCTTTTCTATCAGTTCTCTACCTGCCCAAGTCATGTCCCCACTTACCACTAACATTCTTCCCTCAAGCCTCACTCTTCAGAGAAGACTGACTCTTTTGTTCATTGATCTGTTCTAAATACAGTTACTGAGACCCAAGAAATGTACTCGACATCAGGGATACAACCATGGCATGATACATCTCTGTCCTCATTGAACCTACAGCTGGTGGGAAATCCTGATGATAACAGTATAGGGTGAGAAGTGCTTTCCAGGTGGTGCTAGTGGTAAAGAACTCTCCTGCCAATGCAGGAGACATAAGAGACTCAGGTTCAATCCCTGGGTTGGGAAGATCCCCTGGAGAAGGAAATGGCAACCCACTCCAGCATCCCACTCTTGCCTGGAGAATCCCATGGACAGAGGAGCCTGGCAGGCTACAGCCCAGAGGATTGCAAAGCGTCGGGCATGACAAGAGTGACTTAGCATGCACACATAGATGGTAGAAGACACAGCAGTGACATGTAACTCTGTCTCAGAAGGTCAGGAAGAGCATCCTACAGGAAATGATGTTTTCACTAAGATCTTAGGAATCAACCAGTCACTTGTCAAACGTGAAGGGTCCACTACTATACAGGGAGATGGTGGACCTGCGGATATGTATAGGGAGATGGTGTACCTTCATATAGAACAGCTTGTCTGCAAAAGCTCAGAGGTAATAGAAGACACACAGTTCATTCAGAAATCGGAAAGATTAAGATGATTTAGATTAAGGGAAAGAAGAGAGCATTAGAAATGGGAGACATGAGACTGGGGTACCAGTATTGGCAAAGAGATAGATTAACAGTGGCCTTGAACAAGTCACTTCTTTCTGGTCCTCATGTCCCCATCTGTAATATAAAGGGACTGGCCTAAAGGGCAATGGAAAGGAAGTGATCAGAAAGCCCCTGCCCCTGTGACACTGGCACAAAGGTCCTCCAAGGACTCTTGCTGGAAGGGTCAGGACAGTCACCTTGGTCTCAGTCTGTGAAGCCACTTCAAGTTCCTGCAGTCACATGGCAGGAGAAAACTGGGAGGCAGTGGAAACTTTCTTGAGACTTGGAGCCACCCGGGTTGCTACTGAGTCCTGTTATCATAGGGAGACATTTGTATAGTCCTCATTCCTTGATAGTCTGTCTCTGAAACATTTCTTTAAACCTGGGGAAGGGCAAATACTTAGGTGTGATTGCATGGCACTGTGAAAGAACTTTGTTTAATGAGTGGAAAACAAATACAGATTGGAACTTGTTAAAATTGTGGTGTATAGGATAAGAAGCAATGTTTACCAAGATTCTTAGACTTCTCCTACACTTAGTAGGTGCTTAGTGATGGTGTTGGCTTTATATATATTCATTGTTTATTAAATGGTTATATAATATATGTATATAGTAGTCCTGATATTACGTGTTTGTTACATGGGACTTGTTACTGTTTGATTTCTCAAAAAATGTAGTCTTGGACTGGGTTCCCAACACGTTGACTCAAATGCAGGGGTTGTTTTCCCCCATGTAAATGATTCTCTTCTGATTTGAACATTATCTGTGGCCGTTGTCAAACAAATGTGAGTCAAGATAAATCCAAATTATCACATCAAAACATGTTGTAATCAAGGTCATAGACTGAACACATGCTTTATCTTTCATCTGCTGAGGTCTTGGTGCTGCTTTTGAACAACATTACGAATACTGCTTAAATACACAGCTTGAAGTCAAACAGAATGGCTACTGGAAGAAATTGGTCCATAAATGATGTACGTGATAATTGATTTCATTTCAGAGGAAGCTGCTGTCTGTGGTTAAATAAACATAAGATATGTACCTCTTGCAGAACTGTAGCCCAGTCTTTTAAACTACACACAAAAACCATTGAAAAATACATTGGTAAGTGAGATTGTTGTAGTTTTCTGTTCAGTCACTAAGTCATGTCCGACTGTTTGTGACCCCATGGACTGCAGCATGCCAGGCTCCTCTATCCTCCACTGTCTTGCATTAAATGAAACAAAGAAGTTAGGTTTGGGAAGGTTATAGTTTGGTTTCATGCAAACACATGTAAGCTTTTCAGGTGGTCTGACACCTGGAACAGACAGCACAACCATAATCAGTCAGGCTGTGGATCATTTCACCTCCACTCACCCAAACAAGAGATGTGACCCGAGAAAGACATTTGTGAGGTGGGGAGAATTCAGGTAAGAATTCCAAAGCAAGAGAGTTTGAAAGCAGCCAGTTAGCCAGTTGTCTCACAAACTGAAAATTAGAGAAGGCCATGTGTGCTATCTGGAACAGGAACATAAGTGTAATGTCACCAACCCCTTCTTCAGTTTAGAGGTCACCAGTGTTCATCTCCAGATCATGTATTCTAACCCCCTACTCAACTCCCCACTTTTTCTCTGATAACAGCTCCAGAAATCACCGCAAGGTAGAGCATTGACCTGGTGAATCAAGCCCCAGTAGAGGGTATCGGGTGGATTCTAGTCTGGGAATACAGGGGCATGTCACAAAGCTGACCCTTCATGGCCAAGCTCCCACTGTTCACATACCCAGCTGTTACCTGGTTTGGAAGCTCACCCTCCCACACTGGGTCAGGGTAGACATAGGCAGCTAGCACCTATTAGAACCCAGACCAACCTCTCAGGCCACAAGTTACTCCCAGGGCTCTGGATGCTTCTCAAACAAAATGTTTTCTTATACCACTTGCCTTGACACTGGAGTGGATGGCAAAACCTTCTAAGGAGACTCGTCTTTAATGCCTGCAAACCTTCTTAGAAAGGGGCATATCTACTTTTCAGGCCTTTGAGATAATTTCTGTTCTGATACTGACCAAGGTGACTCTTTAAGATCATTTCTGCAAGAACAAGGGCATTGAACAATGTTCTGAACCTCTCCCAGGCATCTGCCACAACTCATTCTAGAAATCCTAAATCAAAAACTCAACTTTCCCATTTATGGTCCATATAAGGGTGGCACATTTCTGCCAAAAATAAGTGTAGGGTCTGGTGTAGAATTTCCGTTTGATTCTTGAAGATGACTGGCCAAATAAGAAAGAGAAAGGAAAACAGTTTATGAAGAACCCCTGTTAGCACCTGCTCCACTGTAATGTCTGCTTCTTAGCTGCCACAGAGTTCTATAATGTGACTTCATACCACACATGCATATCGTGCACCCAAATGTAATGTGCTATTTGCTGTTGTCATATAGCTGGCCGTGTGCACTCTGGCATTTAAAGAAAACCAGCTTTTAAATGTTAGTATGGCATTTTTCTTCCAGCTTTTTGAATTTAATTTTTGCAACTGAGGTCTTAGGTCCTTATGCCACAGCCAATACAGTTCATTTTATTGTAGAAAGTTGCATTGATCTTGACAGTTCTCTTCTACTGAGTTGGCTAAAGAGGAAGAAAAGTGAAAGCATGTCAGTGTGTGATGTTCTAGCTTTGGAAATGAGGATAATTTAAGGACCTGGTTTGAAAAGATGGGTCTCCCTACTCTAAGGTTCACTATTATTGCTATTATTACAGTCACTTTGGAGTTGATAACTTAACCAAATGACTAGGAAGCTAAGAGAGTCCATAGCCTAAGAAGGGGATTAACCAAAGGAAAAAGGTCCTAACTTAACCTGTTGCAAGCGCCCTCCCCAAAATCTTCTTCTAAGGACGAGCATTGTCTGTATAGAAGTATTTAGTGATAATGATAATTTCTGTTGTCTTTGAATACATCTTTCCTTTTGTTTTTCACAGCAACTCAGAGAAATGGGCTCATTCTTTACAAATGAGGAAGGTTTAGGGGTCATGCTTACAGCCACTCAGATGACTGGCAAGATTGGTACTCACATCCAGACCTTTCAGTGTGGAGATTTAGAGCTTTTTCCTCATCTAGGTCACTACTTTCTAAGAAGCAGAAAATGGGCTCATTAAATTGTTAGGCCTTTTAAGAGTTACCATGCTGGCAGACGAATAGCATCTTCAAAATCCAGCTGTCTCCTTCATTGCAAGAGAGTTCATAAAACAGGCCTTTTCTCCTCACTTACACTGTCAGCTGTGAGACATAAAACTTCAGAATGCCTTAAAGGAGTAAGTTGGAATTCTGATACTGTGAGCCTTTTAAATACCCCATTGTCTCAGAGGAGAGGGACAATCCAGGCTTTGTACTGCAGCACATTTTTCCTCAATCCCCGATCCCTGGAAGGCCCCCTTTCCTCAGAAGGGCTGTTGTGTTTTTCCTGCCACAACATCACTGTGACATATCTCACACTTAAGGCACAGCCTACTCAGCCCCATTCATGGATTCCTCTGGAAATTAATGTCCGCTCACCACCACCCCCTCAAAAAAAAAAAGTTCTGGCTTTGTCAAAAGAGTTATTGGAAATGGAACTTGTGAAAAACCTTACTATGTGATGTGAACCCAGACAATAATGTTTTGTAATAGTTCTGTTTGATGTGTACTGATGGGAATTAATCATTTTAGTTAACAGAATTGCTCTTTGTTATGTAAACTTGGTAAAGTCCGCCTCATCTGACCTCTTGCACTGGGGAATCCACTGTTCAAAACTGTCATCTTTCTGTGGGCAGCAGGATTCTTTTGGCAACTTCTGGAACCAAATTACCCCCTGAACTTGAAGTTCGTACTGCCACTGAGTTGGATGCCAAACCAAGCGAAGACTAAAATACTGTAAAGTATGTATATCCCCATGTCCCATTCCCTAAGAATTGGTTAAGTGGAGTGAGCATTATTTTCCCATTTCTCCATTTCATTTGTTGGTGTCTCAGATAGCCAAACTCTATCATAAATGATCGCAACCCTAGAAATACACTATTTCTAGATTAGATACATTTCTGTTCACTGTAGATATCCAGTGCTTGTGTATGTATAAATTGAATCCATTGGAGAAAATAGTTGGCCCTGGGTTGTATGCTTTTAGATTAGCTCTTTAAGAAGCAAATAAAGTAGGTTCCCACCTTCATCACCACCTCCCAAACCCCTGAAAAAGGAATTCCCTTACCATGTGGTTTCCCAGGCATCTCTGACATGGCTTGACCCAGCTCTTGCAGTCTCACTCAAGAGAGCTATATTCCATAAAATCACCATCACCACGAAGACAGCCAGACTTAACTTTATTAGAACCTATTCTTCATTCTCTTTCTGCCCAGAAGAACTGGAATGACATAACCAGTCTCAGAAACCTTCCAAGACTCCTCCAAAGAAACAAGCTCATCTCCTAAGCTGCCAGCCTGCTAGAGTTGGTTGTGAAGGAGTCAGTTCCAATGTTTCCCTCAAGTATGAACCTAAGAAGCCAGGTGATGGCCCCAAATTGTTTAGCTCTGAATCTTCCAAGAGCGACAAAGGCAATAATAATACATCAGTGTAACATAAGAAGAAAGAAAGCAGGAAAGAAAGGCATTCAGAATAACAAAGATCTGAGGTCAGGCCCCACCTCCACAGCTTACATCCCATCTGTGTGATGTGGTACAGGTTTTCAAATGTCTCAGGATTTCCTCTGTTCCGTAGTTAAGAGTGGTGTGTGATAGAAATGAAATGCCGTAGTGTGTGTCAACATTGGACTTCAGTGCATGGCACGTAGTAGGTATTTGACAAATGACGGCTGCTGAAATTACCAGTTACAGCTACTACTACTAACTCCTTTTTATGATTCAAACAAAGTCCATTCTCCATGTAGCGAAAATTAGGAAATAATATTAGGAAATAGATCATTTTTCTTTTCTAGATTTTTTTTACCCTTCTCCAAGATTTTTGTTTGTTTATTTTTGTTTTTTCTGTTTTAATTGTAGTGTAGTTGATTTACACTATTAGTTTCAGGTATATCACAAAATGAATCAGCTATACAAATATATACACACACACACATATATGTATTTGTATCAACTCTTTTTTTATAGATACTTTTCCCATATAGGCCATCCCAAGTCTTAAGATAAGTAAATCTATAAATCTACTTTGGAATGCCTGTTGCCATTCGTAAGAACACATGTGAAAATTAAATCATATGCTTTTTACAAGAAAATGATAACCTAGTGGAAAAGTACAAAAGCAAAGCATTCAGCCTCTAAGACTCCTTTCTTTGGGAGTGACAGAAAAAGCCCTTTACTGGTTTCACTCAGACTTTTATCTGCCATCTGAGTGGAACAAGATTAAAGTTCTGACCTGTACAGTTAGCACAATCGGTAATACCCCGAACGTAAAACATCGGGTGGGGGTATGACGTTTGTCAGGCACACAGCTCTCTTGTAACCCTACCTGGGTCTTCAGCATTCCCCATCCTTATCAGAAGTTCACAGAAAATACAGCACACTTGTTCGCCAGCTGCAGGCTTATACAGTGGCTCTTCCAAATAAAGGACATGGCAGGCGCAATCATTTGAAAACTTATCTGCCTCAATATCTGCAAGCCCATCAAATGTTCGCTAGTAAACAGGTAATCTGAACTGGTGGATTCCTGCAGACGGAGCGACTGAGGTGCCTTTGCCAGGGAGGGAGGGAGGAGTTGGCCTGATTCAGAGTGTGGATGCTGGGCCTCCCGGCTGCTCCACAGCCTCCCATGAAAGAACACAGGCACTTTGGCACTGGTCATTGACAACCTGGACCTGTGGACTGGGGGCCCTGCCATGTCTGCCAGCCAAGACACTGGAGACCAGGTTGAAGCAGCAAGGCCACAGAGGAGATCCCCGCTCCTCCTCGTGTGGAGGAAACTCTGAGCGTGGGTGATGGAGAGTTCATTCTAACTCCTGTTGACCGTAACAGTGTGTAAGCAGATGCATTTCAAACATATATTTGGGAAACGAAATTTCAAAACTGAGTTGATTTTCGTTGGTTTTAATAACATGTATCAGTTCATTTTTTAAATACAGAGAAATAGAAAGAAAACAAATGGTCTATAATCTTACTACCCAAGGATTTCTCTTGACATCATTCTTGAAACTTTTACTCCAGCTGAACACACATGCAGCAAAGTATACAAAACAAAAATAGACGGCTTGGTGAATCTTCACAGGCTGAACACATGTTTGTTACTAGCACCAGCTCCCCAGCTCAAGAGAAAACATCTTCAGCCTCCCCGCATTTCCTTTTCTGCTTTTAGGGCACTGTCTACCTCCAAGGACAAACCTGATCTGGACTTTTCATGGCATAGATTAGCTTTGCCATGCCATTTTTTTTTCTTGATTTTAAAACAAATAATTAGGTCCATCTGATCAGAAAAAGTTTTAAGTACAGAAACATAAACCAAAAAGCAATATCCTTTCTCCCTACCCTGTATTTCCTAAAGGCCCATTAATAGATTTTCGGTTTTGTGTTTTGTTTTGTTTTTGATTTATTTCAGGAAAATGTTTGTGCCCTTTGCCAGAATTATTTCTCCTCCTCCTTCCTCTCCCCGCTCCTTCCTCCCCTTCTCCTCTTCTTCTTTGAATTTACACTCAACAGATGATACATACTGTCCTCTTTCTTGTTCACCTTCTCTGTACCATTTTCCCCCAGAAAGGATGTTTGTACAGACTTTACAGTGCTGTGTTTAAAGTACTTCGGTGGGAGGGGAATTAGGGAGGAGGGTGAGAAAGGCCATTTTGTAATTCATAACCAAATAATTTCTGTTCTTAATTAATAAGAGGGAAGGGGGGAGAGTACTTTTTCTTTTCTTTGAAAAGGTAGATCAAATCTCCAATGGTCATTCCAGAATCTTCTCCAGATTTCTGGCTCCTTCTATAACAGAGCTCAGGAAGGAAAGCTCCCAGTTTGTGAGAAGAGCCTGCTCTGGTCACACCCTAGGAAACTCAGCCCCCATTAGAGATGGCCATGGAACAACTTGTAGCAAAGCCCTTTCTCGAAATAACAGCGTTGGTTTCATATTGCATTATTATTTCACTTTTTTTTTTTTTTTTTTGCATCCCTTTGAAAAACAAAAGCTTTTGTTCCCCAAAAAAAACACAAATACCTAGAGTTCACCTACCATTCCTTCAGTGAGCTGGCTTCACTTTGTTTTTCTTTGGCAGGGGAAATTGCCATCCAGGTAAAGATTTTCCAGTAGTGCAGTTAAGCCTGCAACTTTATTTTTATTAAAATATATTTTTCCAATAGGTGGCACTAATGTGTTTAGCTGGAGTTAATACATCCCCACTGGAGGGAACTGTACGGGTCAAATGAGCTGCTCTTACCACTTCTCAACAAATTTCTCTTACACTCTTAGAGGTTGTCTTAACTTAGCACCTCAAACCAGATAAAGATACCCAGACAGGCATCTCAGAAACTGACCCTCAGCTCTTGAAAAACAGAAAGAGAGAATAGATTGCCCATGAAGAGTATTCCTTTTGTCCTTTAATTCGAGGGAATATTAATACCTGGAATTCAAAATCTCAGACTGAAAATTTCTTTTCTATATAGCTAAGCACTGAGGAGGTGATGGAATTCCAGTTGAGCTATTCCAAATCCTGAAAGATGATGCTGTGAAAGTGCTGCACTCAATATGACAGCAAATTTGGAAAACTCAGCAGTGGCCACAGGACTGGAAAAGGTCAGTTTTCATTCCAATCCCAAAGAAAGGCAATGCCAAAGAATGCTCAAACTACCACAAAATTGCACTCATCTCACACGCTAGTAAAGTAATGCTCAAAATTCTCCAAGCCAGGCTTCAGCAATATGTGAACCGTGAACTTCCTGATGTTCAAGCTGGTTTTAGAAAAGGCAGAGGAACCAGAGATCAAATTGCCAACATCCGCTGGATCATGGAAAAAGCAAGAGAGTTCCAGAAAAGCATCTATTTATGCTTTATTGATTATGCCAAAGCCTTTGACTGTGTGGATCACAATAAACTGTGGAAAATTCTGAAACAGATGGGAATACCAGACCACCTGATCTGCCTCTTGAGAAATTTGTATGCAGGTCAGGAAGCAACAGTTAGAACTGGATATGGAACAACAGACTGGTTCCAAATAGGAAAAGGAGTTCGTCAAGGCTGTATATTGTCACCCTGTTTATTTAACTTCTATGCAGAGTACATCATGAGAAATGCTGGACTGGAAGAGACACAAGCTGGAATCAAGATTGCCGGGAGAAATATCAATAACCTCAGATATGCAGATGACACCACCCTTATGGCAGAAAGTGATGAGGAACTAAAAAGCCTCTTGATGAAAGTGAAAGTGGAGAGTGAAAAAGGTGGCTTAAAGTTCAACATTCAGAAAATGAAGATCATGGCATCTGGTCCCATCACTTCATGGGAAATAGATGGGGAAACAGTGGAAACAGTGTCAGACTTAATTTTTGGGGGGCTCCAAAATCACTGCAGATGGTGAATGCAGCCATGAAATTAAAAGACGCTTACTCCTTGAAAGGAAAGTTATGACCAACCTAGATAGCATATTCAAAAGCAGAGACATTACTTTGCCAACAAAGGTTCGTCTAGTCAAGGCTATAGTTTTTCCTGTGGTCATGTATGGATGTGAGAGTTGGACTGTGAAGAAGGCTGAGGGTCAAAGAATTGATGCTTTTGAGCTGTGGTGTTGGAGAAGACTCTTGAGAGTCCCTTGGACTGCAAGGAGATCCAACCAGTCCATTCTGAAGGAGATCAGCCCTGGGATTTCTTTGGCAGGAATGATGCTAGAGCTGAAAGTCCAGTACTTTGGCCACCTCATGTGAAGAGTTGACTCATTGGAAAAGACTCTGATGCTGGGAGGGATTGGGGGCAAGAGGAGAAGGGGACGACAGAGGATGAGATGGCGGGATGGCATCACTGACTCGATGGACATGAGTCTCAGTAAACTCCGGGAGTTGGTGATGGACAGGGAGGCCTGGCGTGCTGCGATTCATGGGGTCGCAAAGAGTCAGACACGACTGAGCAACTGATCTGATCTGATCTGAAGTACCGAGGAAGCAGCAAAAGTCTAAGGAGACTGCTTATGAGTTACCTACTTGAAATGCAGGCTTGACATGAATATCCGGAGGAAGCCATGTGCTTTGCTTCTGTTTTAGGTTTTCCAGTCTTAGGATGGAGGCCTTAGTGGTTTTCCCCAAAGAATCATTGAATTTGAGGATTCGTACAACCTCAAGAGAAGAGTTTGTTCTCCATAATATAAAGGTCAGTTTATATTATGCCCTCAAGAGGACTTTTATTTTTCACTACTTTTCAGCAATATTCTAAATGGAAAATTAGACTACTCTGTTTATGTCACAAAATCTGAGAAAATTCAAGCTGAGACCATCTGTGGGTACTTGAATCTCAGTTCCTTCTCTTTTCTAGTTGTATCATCATAGAAGAGTCATCTAAGCCCTTTGCTTATTAATCCATTGTAAAATGGAATTGAATATAATAACTTCTACTCCTTTATTCCTTAAGGATAAGCCAAAGGCCAGATAGTTGTAAAGCACCAGGCCTGAGTTGCTGATGCAGTTTTATTTTTCATTCTTTTTTTTTTTTAATATTTAAGCTATTTTACAACTAAACATGAAATACTTCATTTTAATAAGCACCACTGTGTTTGGAGGGAAAGGTAACATGTAAATTCAAGATAATGTTATAGAGTGATACCTAATAATTTAACTTGCCATAAGAGTGATACCTAATAATTACAGGAAAAAAATTGGAAAATCATGAAAAGTGGAAATGGAAGGGGTAGCTTACCAGCTCTAGGAGAGATACCCACAGTTGCTGCAAGCCTTAACACTTTTGAAGATTGTAATTAGCATTTTTCACTAAGGTACCTGCTGCAGTGTAGCAAATCAATAAAATAGGGCTGCTTCAGGTTCCAGAAACCAAGTAAAAAGATCAGCACCATATAAGTTCACTAAAATTGTTGAGAATGTTGCATCTATCAGAAGATTCAACTAGATAAACTTCTAAGATCATTTCCAAAATTGATTCTGTGTTGTTAATACATTCATCCAACAACTACTTATGAGTACTTACTTTATGAAAGACACTGTGCTGGGTATTAGGATATACAGTGGTGAGCAAAAGAAGCAGGAAGACAGGCATTAGACAATAATCATTCAGTTCAGTTCAGTTGCTTAGTCGTGTCTGACTCTTTGCAACCCCGTGAACCACAGCACGCCAGGCCTCCCTGTCCATCACCAACTTCCGGAGTCCACCCAAACCCATATCCATTGAGTCAGTGATGCCATCCAACCATCTCATCCTCTGTCATCCCTTTTTCCTCCTGCCCTCAATCTTTCCCAGCATCAGGGTCTTTTCAAATGAGTTAGGTCTTCGCATCAGGTGGCCAAAGTATTGGAGTTTCAGCTTCAGCATCAATCCCTCCAATGAACACTCAGGACTGATCTCCTTAATGATGGACTGGTTGGATCTCCTAGCAGTCCAAGGGACTCTCAAGAGTCTTCCCCAGTACCACAGTTCAAAAGTATCAATTCTTCAGTGCTCAGCCTTCTTTATAGTCCAACTCTCACATCCATACATGACCACTGGAAAAACCATAGCCTTGACTAAACAGACCTTTGTTGGCAAAGTAATGTCTCTGCTTTTTAATATGCTGTCTAGGTTGGGCATAACTTTTCTTCCAAGGAGCAAGCGTCTTTTAATTTCATGGCTGCATTCACCATCTGCAGTGATTTTGGAGCCCAGAAAAATAAAGTCAGCCACTGTGTCCACTGTTTCCCATCTATTTGCCATGAAGTGATGGGACCGGATGCCATGATCTTGGTTTTCTAAATGTTGAGCTTTAAGCCAACTTTTTCACTCTCCACTTTCACTTTCATCGAGAGGCTTTTTAGTCCTTCTTCACTTTCTGCCATAAGTGTGGTGTCATCTGCATATCTGACATTATTGATATTTCTCCCAGCAATCTTGATTCCAGCTTGTGCTTCCTCCAGCCCAGTGTTTCTCATGATGTGCTCTGCATGGAAGTTAAATAATCTTTACTTGATTGCAAATGTAAAAAGAACTATGAGGTTGTCATGTGAGAGAAGGCTAATTATCTAACCTAGTGTAGCGAGCCAGGAAGCTGACCTTTGAAGACTGAAAGAACATTGAACTAGACAAATGGAAGAAAGGGAATGGAAAGGCGGGAGCTTGTGCAAAGGCCCTGTTGCAGAAGAGAGCCCCAAGTCATCTGAGAAGAGAGCACAGTGTGTGGAGTAGTAATGGGTAGAGGGGCTGTCACAGCTCAAATTGAAGGGTTGTCAGGGGCTTCTGGACTAGGAGTGTACCCTTCAGACTATCAGTTTAGTTTAATTCAAAATGAGGTGGAATTCCATTGTGTTATTTCAAAGTTACTTTTTTAAAGTTGAAATATAGTTGATTTACAATGTTATGTTTCAGACTTACAACATAGTGACTGTTTGATATTTTTATAGATTGTTCTCCATTTAAAATTATTACAAAATAATAGCTATATTTTCCTGTGCTATGCAATGCATCCTTGTTGCTTATGTATTTTATACATAGTAGTTTGTCTCTCTCAATTTCTACCCTCATTATGCCCCTCCCCCTTCCCTCTGTCCACTGGTAGCCACTGGTTTGTTCTCTGTATCTGTGAGGCTGTTTCTGTTTTATTATATACATTTGTTTATTTTTTTAGATTCCACAAAAATGTTAACAGAATAATTATATTTCTCTGACTTATTTCACTAAGCATAATGCTCTCTAGGTCTATCCACATTGTTGAAAATAGCAGAATTTCATTCTTTTTTATGACTGAGTAATATTTCATTTGTGTGTGTGTGTGTGTGTGTGTAGACGTCTTCTTCATTCATTCATCTGTTGATTGGCTCTTAGGTTGCTTCCATGTGTTGGATATTTTAAATAATGCTGCTATGAACATTGGGGTGTGTGTATCTTTTCAAATTAGTGTTTTCCATTGAGATTAGAGCATTTCCTAACACCATATAGAAAAATAAACTCAAGATGGCTTAAAGACCTAAATGCAAGATTTGAAGCCATAAAATTTCTAGAAGAGAGCACAGGCTGAACAGTCTTTGACATAAATCATAGCAATATTTTGTTTGATCTGTCTCCTAAAACAAAGAAATAAAAGCAAAAATAAGCAGATGAGACCTAATTAAAAGTAAAAGCTTTTGCATGGCAAAGGAGATCATCAACACAAAAGACAGCCTACTGAAGGAGAGAAAATATTTGGAAATTATATGATCGATAAGGGATTAATATCCAAAATAACATAAATAGCTGATATAATTCAGTATCAAAAGGCAATGAAACTGGACTTTTCAGGCCTGTAATGATACTCCACATTGCTAATCATCAGAGAAATGCAAGTCAAAACCACAATGAGGTTTCACCTCACACCTGTCAGAGTGGCTACTATCAAAAAGAATACAAATAACTAATTTTGTCAAGGATGTGGAGAAAGGGTAACACCCGTACACTATTGGTGGGAATATTAATTAGTGCAACTACTATGAAAAACAGTATGGGGATTTCTCAAAAAGCTAAAAATAGAACTACCTAATGATCCACCAGTTTCAATCCTGGGTATATATTCAAAGAAAACAAAAACACTAATTTGAAAAGATACATGCACCCCAGTGTTCATAGCAGCATTATTTATAGTATTCATTGAATTTTAGGCAGGACCTACATGCTGTTCAGATGTGATTTTTGTGCTGAGGTTGAATTAGATGGTATCAGGAGGAGTTATGAGTGGAGACTTAGGCTTCCCTGGTGGCTCAGATGGTAAAGAATCTGGCTGAAATGCAGGAGACCTGAGTTCAATCCCTGGGTTGGGAAGATCCCTGAAGACTGAGTTTGCTCAAATAGTTCAGCAAGAGATGGTAATGGCAGCAGAAGATGGAGAAGGATATTGTAAAAGTAGCATCAATAGGGTTTGATGCAATTGAACATGACTAGAAAGGGAAGATAAAAAGGATAACATACAGGCACATATATTAAAATAGGTTGTTGGTGTACCTATTAAATTTAAGGAACATGACTTTTTCAGTCAAGAAACATAAACTAAGCCCCTGTTATACATTTCAGACCCATTTTTAGGCTAAGGAATACAACAGTGAACAAAGTCGAGAAGTTCCCAAAGCACCTTTGAAACCAGGTTATGAAAAAATTTAGGCGAGCTGTCAGCAAACTGCTGCTGCTGCTGCTGCTAAGTCACTTCAGTCGTGTCCGACTCTGTGCGACGCCATAGACGGCAGCCCAGTAGGCTCATCTGTCCCTGGGATTCTCAGCCATGGCCAAATCCAGCCTGCTGCCTGTTTTATAAAGTAACAGTTTCTTGAAACAGAGCCACGCCCATTCAGTCACAGATTGTCTGTGGCAGTTTTCATCTATCAGTGGCAAAGGTAAGCAGCTGCAACAGAGACAGTTTGACCCACAAAACTAAGAGTATTTGCTATCCAGCTCTTAACAAAACAGTTGGCCAGCCCCTAACTTAGATGATGCATGTACTGATCCTACCTTTCTCTCTAATTTTCTTTGTAACCTTGAGAAAACTAGCTAACCTCTCTGACTTAGTTTTCCCAGAGCTAAAGAAGCTGTGCTACCAAGTGGAACAGTTAAGAAAATATCAGTGAGGGCTTTGGGTGTAGAAAATGTGAACTGATGAAAGGGATCTAGATGTATCGTGAGAGTGTGCTGTTGTTATTCTAATCTTACTTTGCCTGGTCCCTGACCTCCTTTTCCAAGGAACCTGGAATGTTACGTCCACTAATGTAGGCAAATTGGAAGTGCTCAAACAGATGGCAAGAGTGAACATAGACAACTAAAATGGATTGGAATGGGTGAATTTAACTCAGATGACCATTATATCTACTACTGAGGGCAATAATTCCTTAGAAGAAGTGGAGTGAGCATCATAGTCATAGTCAATAAGAGAGTCCAAAATGCAGTACTTGGATGCAATCTCAAAAACAGAATGATCTCTGTTCATTTCCAAGGCAAACCATTCAATATCACAGTAATCCAAGTCAAAGCCCTGAGCAGTAATGCTGAAGAAATGGAAGTTGAATGGTTCTATGAAGATCTACAAGATCTTCTAGAACTAACACCAAAAAAGATTTCCTTTTCATTATAGGGGACTGGAATGGAAAAGTAGGAAGTCAAGAAATACCTGGAGTAACAGGCGAATTTGGCCTTGGAATACAGACTGAAAGCAGGGCAAAGTTATGCCATACTAATACAGTTACGCCAAGAGAACACACTGGTCATAGCAAACACCCTCTTCCAACAACACAAGAGAAGACTCTCTACATGGACATCCCCAGATGGTCAACACCAAAATCAGATTGATTATATTCTTTGCAGCCAAAGATGGAGAAGCTCTATACAGTCAGCAAAAACAAAGACCAGGAGCTGACTGTGGCTCAGATCGTGAACTCCTTATTGCCAAATCCAGACTTAAATTGAAGAAAGTAGGGAAAACCACTATACCATTCAGGTACGACCTAAATCAGATCCCTAAAAATTATATAGTAGAAGTGAGAAATAGATTTAAGGGACTAGATCTGATAGACAGAGTGCCTGATGAACTATGGACAGAAGTTCCTGACATTGTACAGGAGACAGGGAGTAAGACCATCCCTAAAAAAGAAATCCAAAAAGCAAAATGGCTGTCTGAGGAGGCCTTACAAATAGCTGTGAAAAGAAGAGAAGCAAAAAGAAAAGGAGAAAAGGAAAGATATACCCATTGAGTGCACAGTTCCAAAGAAGAGCAAGGAGAGATAAGAAAGCCTTCCTCAGTGATCAATGCAAAATAGAGGAAAACAATAGAATGGGAAAGACTAGAGATCTCTTCAAGAAAATTAGGGATCCCAAGGGAACATTTCATGCAAAGATGGCCTCAATAAAGGACAGAAATGCTATGGACCTAACCGAAGCAGAAGATATTAAGAAGAGGTGGCAAGAATACACAGAAGAACTGTACAAAAAAGATCTTCACAACCCAGATAATCACAATTGTGTGATCACTCACCTAGAGCCAGACATCCTGGAATATGAAGTCAAGTGGGCCTTAGAAAGCATCACTGTGAACAAAGCTAGTGGAGGTGATAGAATTCTAGTTGAGCTATTTCAAATCCTAAATGATGATGCTGTGAAAGTGCTGCATTCTACATGCCACCAAATTTGGAAAACTCAGCAGTGGCCACGGGACTGGAAAAGGTCAGTTTTCATTCCAATCCCAAAGAAAGGCAATGCCAAGGAATGCTCAAACTACCACACAATTGTACTCATCTCATACGCTAGTAAAGTAATGCTCAAAATTCTCCAAGCCAGGCTTCAGCAGTACGTGAACTGTGAACTTCCAGATGTTCAAGCTGGTTTTAGAAAAGGCAGAGGAACCAGAGATCAAATTGCCAACATCCATTGGATCATTGAAAAAGCAGGAGAGTTCCAGAAAAACATTTACTTCTACTTTATTGACTATGCCAAAGCCTTTGACTGTGTGGATCACAATAAACTATGGAAAATTCTGAAAAAGATGGTAATACCAGACCACCTGACCTGCCTCTTGAGAAATATGTATGCATGTCAGGAAGCAGCAGTTAGAACTGGACATGGAACAACAGACTGATTCCAAATAGGGAAAGGAATACGTCAAGGCTGTATATTGTCACCCTATTTATTTAACTTATATGCAGCGTACATCATGAGAAATGCTGGGCTTGAAGAAGCACAAGCTGGAATCAAGATTGCCGGGAGAAATATCAATAACCTCAGATGTGCAGATGACACCACCCTTATGGCACAAAGCGAAGAAGAACTAAACAGCCTCTTGATGAAAGTGAAAGAGGAGAGTGAAAAAGGTGGCTTAAAGTTCAACATTCAGAAAATGAAGATCATGGCATCTGGTCCCATCACTTCATGGCAAATAGATGGGGAGACAGTGTCAGACTTTTTTTTGGGGGGGGGGTCCAAAATCACTGCAGATGGTGACTACAGCCATGAAATTAAAAGACGCTTGCTCCTTGAAAGAAAAGCTATGACCAACCTAAACAGGTCCATCTAGTCAAGGCTATGGTTTTTCCAGTAGTCGTGTATACATGCGAGAGTTGGACTATAAAGAAAGCTGAGTGCTAAAGAATTGATGCTGTTGTACTGTGGTGTTGGAGAAGACTCTTGAGAGTCCCTTGGACAGCAAAGTGATCCAACCAGTCCATCCTAAAGGAAATTAATCCTAAATATTCATTGGAAAGACTGATTCTGAAGCTGAAACTTCAATACTTTGGCCACCTGATGTGAAGAACTGACTCAATTTAAAAGGCCCTGATGCTGGGAAGATTGAAGGTGGGAGAAGAAGGGGACGACAGAGGATGAAATGGTTGGATGGCATCACCAACTCAATGGACATGAGTTTGAGTAAACTTCAGCAGTTGGTGATGGACAGGGAGGCCTGGTGTGCTGCAGTCCATGGGGTCACAAAGAGTCAGACACGACTGAGTGACTGTACTGAACTGATAGCTCCAGCTTCTGAAAGCATGTTCTTCTCCAGCCAAACTGAAAACTTTCTCCAGTCTACACCCTATTTATGCTATTCCCTTTTTCTTTAATTCTCTTTCTTTAAGTTTACTGAAACCATGCCTATGCATTGTCTTTCAAAAGTGTCACCTTCTTAATGAAATCTTTCCAAAGTGAATAGCCTGAGGCCTTTCTTCTGTTCATGTACATTTTATGCTAGCTCTGTCCCTTTCTTAACAGCCTACCTGTCTATCTGCCCTGATGTTCCTTTTATTTGCCTTGTTATCCCTTGTGAGACAGGAGGAAAGATGGGCATTATGACTTGCTCATGTCTACAGCCCTGCCTGCTTAACACAATGCCTTGTCCCAGCAGAGGCTCATGACTAGTCACTGACTTAAATTAAATATACACCTAATAATGACTTCAAGTTTTAGACTGTAACCCTAAAGCTAGCTTCTCCATAGGAAGAAAGCTGAATGGAAGATAAGCATCCCAGCAACCGAAAGACAAATGCAGTAATAATTAACTCCAGTCTATAGTCTTGTTCTTTTTGACTTGAATTATGTGGCCCCAGGCAGGGTTGTAATTAGGTTGAGTCACCAGCTTCTTAAAATGTGAAAATTTCACCAAAAAAAAAAAAAACTGGATTTCTGCTTTCTTTTAACAGAAGCCTAAATTTCCATATGGCAAACACAAAAGGTATGAATTGCAAGTTGTGCCCTTAAATAACATGTCCCCAATTTCCCACTCCCAACCCCCAACAGCCACCATTCTGCTTTATTTGGGGGAGTTAAACTTATTTAGATTTCATATATGCTTGAGATCAAGCAATATTTATCTTTCACTTTCTGACTTATCTAACATGTCTTCAAGGTCCATCCATGCTCTTACAAATGGCAGGATTTCTGTCTTTTTGTGACTGAATAATATTCCACTGTGTATACATACCACATCTATTTTTTTTTAACCACATAAATAGATACACTTACATTGTTTCCATATCTTTGCTATTGTGAATGATGCTGCAGTAATAGGGGGGTGCAAATATCTCTTCAATATCCTGTTTTCATTTCCCTGCTCTGTGAACCCAGATGTAGATCTGCTAAATCATATGACAGTTCTAATTTTTTGAGGAACCGCCATACTGTTTCTGTAATGGTTGAACCAATTTATATTGCCCATAATGTACAAGGGTTTCCTTTTCTCCGACTTTGTCAACACTTGTTATTACTCATCTTTTTGATGATAGCCATTCACAGGTATGAAGTAGTATCTCACTGTACTTTCAATTTATATGTCTGTGATAATTAGTGTTGAGCATCTGTTCATGCACCTGTTGGCCTTTTGGATGTCTTCTTTGGATACATGTCTATTTCATTTCTCTGCCCATTTTTTAATCAGATCATGTGAAGTGTTTGTTGTTGTTATGGTGTTATATGAGTTCTTTATAAATTTCAGATTTTTTTCAGATATTATCCCCTTACCCTATATATGTGTGTGTAAATTTATATAAATTTTTATATATATATATATATATATATAATTTGCAAATTGGAGAAGGAAATGGCAACCCATTCAACTGTTCTTGCCTGGAAAATTCCGTGGGTAGAGAAGACTGGCCGGCTGCAGTCCATGGGGTCACACAGAGTCAGACACGACTGAAACAGCTTAGCACTCACACATGTTCAGCACACACAGTGTGCTGTCTTGGCTCCAGGTGCCCTTGTAAGACAGATATGGCCGACTTCACTTTTTGTATTAGTCGTCTGGCTACAGTAGACAGTTGAATTTACAATTCGAGCATATGCCATAGATGCAAAGTCAGAAGACCTGTGTTCTAGTTTTGTTCTTTTTTGAGCTGGAGAATTACAGGCAGAAGATTTTCTTTCCCTGGGAGGTTCATCTCCTCCTACCACTAGAGGACCAAAGGGATGCTTTTTGCTTCCTGTCAGGAGCAGGGATTGTTCTAAATTGAGTTGGTGATACTTTTGACTCGGAAACTTTGAAGCATAATGGTGAAGCCAAGCAGAAGAGAAAGGGAAGGAAGAAACTGAATTATTCTGATTAGTATGAGAAGTAGGTAAGGCATTTTCAATTTGTAGCATGTGAACCCCATCTCATTTCCTATTTTGGATGAGGATCTTTTCCAGAATTTAAAGAATGATTCTCAGAAGATAAGCAAATATCTGCACAGGTCCAATCAGTGGAGTGAACGCCAGATGTTTGCCTGGAATGGGATTTAAGCAAAAGAATTTAGAAGATCACCATGTCGATCAATACAGCTGGGCTTTGGGGCTCACTGGCCAATCTGAGGGACCAAAGCCAGTTCTGGCTACCTGGGTGCCAGTGTTAATGAGGCTATCTTGTTGTAATCTCATCTTAAACAGGGTTCTGAGCCATGCACAGAGAGAAGGGGAGAAGTGAGCTGGGAAAAACAGCCTGTGATGAGTGATGAGGCTTTGTCAGTTACAACCAACATGTGCAGTTCATAAATCAGAGAATATTTCCTGATCTGAAAATCTGGATTTGCAACTTTGGTGATTATTTTTGAATAAGTTCAGAGAGGTGCAAGTAGGGACTTGAAAACACAATCAAAACCCTGGAGCAGATAAGCCATCTGTTTGTGCTCAATGAGAGAGAAGTGAATTTAATTTTATACTCTCTGAAAAAGGAGGAAGGTTCTCTTGGCAGGCCCATAAAATTTGTGTGATGGTCAGAGTAGCAGACACTCAAAGTCAAGGAGAGAATCATCTACACAGTGTCATCATCCTTTCTGGATCATCTTTTAAACTTTCATGAGCATCAGTCCCAGTGCCAAAATTATCTCTGAGAAGAAAAAAAATTATATTCTTACAGAGAGCACAGATTTGTTTATGTCTTATCAACATTGGGAGGTGTTTGTTAGATGTTTTAGTAAAGTCAGAAAGACCTTCTGTACTTCAGTTCTTTGAAGTGCTGTGATGATCCCTTTCACCTCTGCTTTGCCTCTTTCCAAAGTTCAGGAAACTCTTACAGCTTCATGAGAATAAGACATCTTAAATATAACTTCATAACACTCTCAAGTGAAAATTAACCAGACCCTCACAATTCATTTTTATTATCAGTCAAACTTGACAGTTAAGAAACTTTAAAACCATATTCAAGGAGGTTAACACTATATACTGTGTTTAACAAACTAAGATATAATTTCAGTACATTTTCTACATTTTAAGCTTTTTTCTTTCATTATTGTTCACAGTTATTATCTGGTTAAAGGAAGATTCAGTGATGAATGTTTTGCTCTTAGATAGTCTCACTTTGTCTCTGCCCATTTATTTGTCTTTCCAGTGACTGTGATGCCACTAACATTTTTCAGGAACTTCCTTTTTTGGCTTAAATCAGATGGTTAATTTCTGTTGCTTACCAGTAGAACTTCTAGTTGGTATTTTATCTATTTTGCCTAGTATTGGAGTTGTTTGTGTTTATATATATCTTCCTAAGGAGACTCTAATATCTTGCAAGAAGAGTTAATCTCTGGCATTTATATAATAATACAGTACAATAATAATGCCCATCATAGAATCTCACATACTAGGACAGTTAAACATGTGGATTTTGGAGCCACATCACTGTGATTAAAATTCTAGCTTCTTTCTTTATGAACTCCATGACCTTGGGGAAGCTAACAACCTTTCTAGGTTTTGGTTTCCTTGTGTAAGCTTGCAAGCACCTACTTGTTCTAATGGTTAAAACAGGACCCAGCACATAGAAAGCATTTCATAATATAAGCTATTATCAGTGTAACAGTAGTACATTTTATTATCTTGTTTCTTATTACTTCATGTTATTTTCATATTGTATATATGATATAAGCTTTATTATATGTTATATGTATAATATAGAAATTATATAACACACTGTAAATACATTCTATATAATATTATCATTGTAATATAGTAATTATTATTATTAAAAAGTGTTCAAGAAAATAAGTGTTTTTAATTGATTTTGGTGGTTTCTCAAACTGTAAGCTCACTTCCAGTGGACACTATGAGGTTATTTGTTTGTAAGAAAAGTTTTCTTCCTACCCTTGGTTTTTAAACATCTATGCTAAAAAGCTTCCCTTTAGAGGAAGTAATAAATTTTAATATGCAAGTTTTTAAAGTACCAGCAAGGACTGTTTCATAATATGCTAAATTTCTCAACCTCTACCCAAGTAGTCTTCACCTGACTGAAATGTTGTTTGATTCTTTTCTTAATGTCATAATGTTTTTCATGAAGGATCTGTTCATTTCATCTACCTGAATGTAATGTTTCCCTGGACCAGCTGCATTTTCCATGAGGTTGTAAGACCTGAGAAGTCATCTCTTCGTTGTGACCCCTTTTACTTAATCTTAGTGTGGCACCTGGCACAATTTGCTCCATTCTTCTTGCGTTTCTGAAGGATTGTCTGCTTTTCTTCAGCAGGCCTGTCAGTCAGTTCAATATCTCACAACTTTAGTTCAGTCTCTCACAACTTTGTTGGTGTTCAATGGGATCCTTTGGAATTTCACTCTGCCAGTTCTTAGTGCTGACATCAGAAATGTTCTTTTGTTGAGAAGTTTGCCTTCTTGGATCGCTATGCTAATAACCTCAATTATAATATCATCAAAATGGAAAGCAGGGATCAGTTTTGTTTTTATTATTTTGGGAACTCCTGGTCCCCAAAACAGTCTCCTTGTGAAACTGCTGTCGATAAAGTAGGATCAGTTCATCTGTTTGAAGTGAAATGAAAGTCACTCAATTGTGTCTGACTCTTTGTGACCCCATAAACTATACAGTCCGTGGAATTCTCAAGGCCAGAATACTGGAGTGGGTAGCCTTTCCCTTCTCCAAGGGCTCTTCCTACCCAGGGATTGAACCCAGGTCTGCCGCATTGCAGGCGGATTCTTTACCAGCTGAGCCACAAGGGAAGCCCAAGAATACTGGAGTGGATAGCCTATCCCTTCTCCAGCAGATCTTCCCAACCCAGGAATCAAACCAGGATCTTCTGCATTGTAGGCGGGTTAATCTATTTAGCAATCATTAATTGGGGACTTAAAGTGGGTAGAATTTGCTCAGAATGCTGAGCTGATTTGGAGATGAATTTGGCATATCCACTCATGGTATAGAAGCAAACAGTTTCAGAAGATGAAATTCCCTGTAGAGGATCAATGCCTCTCATCAGTTCACATTCACTGCACACCTGTCCTTATTTGGGGGTACAGGTACAGTGAGTTTCCTATTGACCTCTGAGGGCAGCAAATGACAGAAAAGATGGAGGAAATGAGTAGAAGGTTGTGAGGGGGAAAGGTTGGTTAAGTATTACCTGTTGTTACCTCACTGTCCTAGAATGCTTTTCATCCAGTTTCATGAATAAGGGAACAAGAGCTCAAAGAAGCCTGCCACCACTTCCATGGTTATACAGGCAGAATGTACCTGAGCCATTTGCTGGTCTGGGAGACCTGTGCTTTTACCCTCATCAACCACACTGCCCCACAAACAGGGAATAGAGGGTGATGGGTGGCAAGTCAGGACAACATGCTGTTTTCAGTAGTCATAAGGCCCCTATTGCCATTGTTCCAGAATCTGAGAAGATGAGTAGAATCAAGGAAGAGCAGTTGAGTGATTTTAATCCTCTATTAGTTGTTCCTACCTAATTAGAGGTGTTCAGTACAGACTCTTAAATTTCAAAATGTGTCCATCTGCCCAGCCAGCCTACATCTTGGTATCTACCCTAGAGGAACACCTGAATATGGCAGAAAAAACATATAAGTTAATTGTAGAATTTTATGTAGTGTGCAGAAATTTGAAATAACACAAATGTTCATTGATAATGGAATGATTAAATTCTGCCAAATCTATACTAGTAAATGCTATGCCAATGAAGTAGATCTATACATGTAGAACTAAAAAGATCTTCAGAACACAGTAAGTTAACAACAAAAAAAAATCAAGTAGCAGGAACATGATGTAGAATGATCACATATATTTTAAAAATTAAAATTCTGTACTTCAGAAAAGGGTGAGGGCTTTAAAGAGGAAAATAATATATCCAAGTTTTAGAGAAAACAAACACAGATTGCTTTATGTGGAGGTGATACTAGAGTTGAAACTTGGGCATGGTAAAATTTAGAGATGTCGGGGTTTATCCAGAACAACATAGCTAAACAAGGGGGTTAAGCCAAGACATACCCAGTTCTATCTGAGTCCAGTGCTGCTGCTTTTAAATAAGATTCCTCTCACAATATAAACTCTTAAGCATCAGGTATAAGATGTAGGCAAAACTCATGTACAGAGGTATAGAATATGCATATGCTTTCATTAAGTATTTACTTTGTGTCAGGTACCCTACCAGAGGGTGTATGGAATATCCTGATGAATTAGAATTCCTAGCCTTAATAACTTGAGGTCTTGTAAGGGAAATAAGATGTATTTATAAACTTTTTAAATATATGAAAGTTAACCAAACCCTAAAACAAAACTACAGAGAAATTCAGAAGGATTCATGAGCCGAAATGAAAGAAAGATATTTGCAGTTGTGAAGGCTGGAAGATGTACCAGGTAAAAATGTGTTCATATATAAGAAGCAGAAAACGGAAGTGACAGTGAGTTAAATCATGAGGCTTAATTTCTTAGGAAGAAGTCTGAAGTTGGCTGTTCCTAAGTTGATTCAGTATTTCAATAATATCATCAAGGACTAGGTTCCTTCTGTCCTCTTTAGTAATCCTACATCTTTGGACTTGTCACATTTATTATCCAATATGGCAGCTACAACTCCAAGCATCTCAACCACATTCAAGGGTAGGAAGCACCATGTAGCTAAGGTGGCAAAGAAAGAGAAGGACCTTTAATGAGTACAGTGTCCTTGCATCTCTGAACAAACTTTCCCCTAGATGCCTTCTAAGAGATTTCTTTTTCTAATTGGCCAGAATTAGATCATAAGCCTTCCCACTGCCTTGACCCAAGGGATGCTGTGAGAGAATGATTTCAGCTAAAGCTGAAACTCCAATACTTTAGCCACCTCATGTGAAGAGTTGACTCATTAGAAAAGACCCTGATGCTGGGAGGGATTGAGGGCAGGAGAAGGAGATGACAGAGGATGAGATGGCTGGATGGCATCACCAACTCGATGGACATGAGTCTGAGTGAACTCTGGGAGTTGGTGATGGACAGGGAGGTCTGGTGTGCTACGATTCATGGGGTCGCAAAGAGTCGGACACGACTGAGCGATTGAACTGAACTGAAGATAGACAAGCCCCCTGTGCCTGTAGCATTTGCATTCCACTGAGCAGTGGAATAAATAAATAAGATCATTTCAGGAATTTATATGTGGTTTAGAGATAATAAGACATTCCTGCAATTGAGAGTAATAGGGAGGAAGATAACTAAGATTCAATGATCAGCAGCTAAGGAAATGAAAAAATACGCTGCAGACAGGGAGAAAGTGTTTACAAACCTTGTATCTGATAAAGAATTTATACCCGGAATATAGAAAGAACTCTCAAAACCTAACCATAAGGAAACAAGTAATCCATTTTTAAAAATGGACAAAAGATTTGGATAGTATGTCATAGAAGATACATAAATGGAAAATAAGTACATGAAAAAATGCTAAGGTTGAAAAGACCATGAGTTATTAGTGAAATGAAAATTAAAAGCACAGTGAGATATACTACTTTTTTTAAAAACTGACAGTACTGCTGAGGAGGATATAGACTAACTGGAACTCTCATATATTGCTGATGGGAATGCAAAATGGCACAATCACTTTGTAAAATACTTTGGCAGTTTCTTATGAAGTTAAACAAACTAACCTTGTAACCCAGCAAATGCACTCCTAGGTGTTTACTTTAGAGAAATAAAAGCAGAGACTTACACAATAACCTATATACAAACAAACATTTGTTATATCCATTTGCTTTATTCACAGTCACTGCATTCATAAAATTGGAATTAATCCCAAATTTTCTTCAACTGGTGAATAGATAAATAAGCTGTGGTATGTCCATACAGTGGAATATTATTCAGCAACCAAAGGAACTAAGTACTATATCTGCAACAACATGGATGAATCTCAAAGACATTATGAAAATGGACAAAGGCTATATTCTGCATGATTTCATTATGATGACATTTCAGAAAAGGCAAGGGCTAGAGGGACAAACAAGGGGTCAGTGATTGCAGGGGTTGAGAATGGGGTCAGTGGTTGACTCCAAAGGGGCAGGGAAGTCAAGGGAATTTTGTGGAGGTGAAAGAACTGTTCTATATCTCGACTGTGTTGATGGTTACCTGACTTACACATTTGTCAAAACTCATGGAATCGTACACTGTAACGGTTGAATTTTGCTATACATCAGTGCCATAGACTGAATGTTTGTATCCCTACCCCCAAAATTTATATGTTGAAACCTAATCCCCCAACGTGATGGTGTTTGGAGGTAAGACTGTGGGGAGGTGATTGGGTCATGAGGGTAGAGACCTCATGAGTGGGGTTAATACCCTTTTAGAAGAGGTTCTAGAGAACATCTACGCAGAGAGAATAGCAAGGACAAATTCTGAAGACAGAGAAAGCAAGAAATGTGGGTGAAAGTTCTGTGGATTGGAAGAATAAAGTGATATATGGTGAAAAGAGCTTCATCTCAGAGGCCCTGTTTGGTAGGGCTACCAGTTTCTACTAAATAAATAGACACTCAGATAATTTGAATTTGGCATAAGCAACAAGTTATTTTTAGTATATCATGCAATATTTGGGATATACTTATACTAAAAAATACTATTTCCTGAAATTCAAATTTAACTGAGAGTCTTGCTTTTTATCTGGCAACTCTTCACCTAAAACTTGGTGAGAATTTTGGATTCTCTTCTGGCTACAGTGAGAAACCAATGGTAGGGCTTAAAGAAGCACAGTGGCATGTTGTGTGTTCTACTAAGATCATTCCGATTACTGTGGAGAATGGATTATACAGAGGCAAAGGCATGGCCATTGCAGTGGTCCAAGAAAGAAAGGATGGTAGCCTAGTCTAGTTAGTGTTAGAGACTAAGAAGAATAGGTGGATTGAGGAGAGAAAAATCTAAGGACTTGTTTATAGATTATGGGAGAGAGGGATAAAAAGGAGAGGAAAATGAAGAATGCTCCTAACGTTTTGACCTCAGCCACTGGGCAAATTTTCTACTATCTCATAATAAGAAAGTTTTAAATAGTGTTGACAGTGGGCTATGCTCCCTTCCAAGCACTTTACATGTACAAACTCATTGAATATTAACTCATTTAATCTTAAGTATGACTTAGGCACTTGAGAGAGGGAAAGTTGTCCCTAAGGTACTGAAGGGTTCGGTAGTACGCTGAAGATCATGGAGATAATAGTTGTGGAGTTATGTTTCTAACCATGCAGCCTGGCTTGAGTCCATCCTGCTAGTTGCCACACTCTACTATCTCTTCTGGTATTGAGCACAGCAGAGGTGCTCAGTAAAGAATTATCGAATCCATGAATGAATGAGGAAATGAAAGGATGGGTTCCCATGTCTTATGTTGATTTTTATACCAGGTGGCTGTGATGTCCTTATGCCTGCCAGGTAGACATTATCTGTATGCTTTTTTCCATTCTCCACACAAATTTTAATTTTCCCTCCATTCTTTTTCTGGACATCATCCCATTATGTTAATGTTGGATATCATTAAAAGAACTCCTGGGAGGTGTTTTTTAAGATTGAAGCTGTTACTAAGTAGAATTGAGAAACACTTTCCAATGCCCCAAGCAAACTGGCACAGGCAATTAAGTCTGACCTCCAAGAAGGCCACGTTGTATCAAATTCACATCCTGTCCATCATCTACTGAATTTTTCCTCCAGATATGTTCTATCCTGCAGGGTATAATGTGCAGTTATCGTCTCATCCTGAGGGACTCAGTACATCCAGTGGGAGGTGATCTAGCATGGAGGTTAAGGCTGCTGCTGTCTGAGTAATCAGAGAGACATGCACTCAGATGATGGCTTGGCTCTGTGACCTGAACGTCTTTGTGCTTAGCGTCCTCATCTGTGTAATGGGGATAGTAGCAGGGCCTGTTTCATAGGATGATTGTGAATGATGAGCAGGAAATACTTTTACCAGTACCTGACTGAATAAAATGCCAAATAAAAAATTGGAATCCATTATATCTAATTCTCACTTAGGAAAAAGCTAGTCATACCAGGCCCACTAGAAGTATCCATCAGATCAAATCAGATCAGTAGCTCAGTCATGTCCGACTCTTTGCGACCCCATGAATCGCAGCACGCCAGGCCTCCCTGTCCATCACCAACTCCTGGAGTTCACTCAGACTCACATCCATCGAGTCAGTGATGCCATCCAGCCATCTCATCCCCTGTCGTCCCCTTCTCCTCTTGCCCCCAATCCCTCCCAGCATCAGAGTCTTTTCCAATGAGTCAACTCTTCACATGAGGTGGCCAAAGGACTGGAGTTTCAGCTTCAGCATCATTCCTTCCAAAGAAATCCCAGGGCTGATCTCCTTCAGAATGGACTGGTTGGATCTCCTTGCAGGCCAAGGGACTCTCAAGAGTCTTCTCCAGCACCACAGTTCAAAAGCATCAATTCTTCGGCGCCCAGCCTTCTTCACAGTCCAACTCTCAACATCCATACATGACCACAGGAAAAACCATAGCCTTGACTAGACGGACCTTTGTTGGCAAAGTAATATCTCTGCTTTTCAGTATGCTATCTAGGTTGGTCATAACTTTTCTTCCAAGGAGTAAGCGTCTTTTAATTTCATGGCTGCAGTCACCATCTGTAGTGATTTTGGAGCCCAGAAAAATAAAGTCTGACACTGTTTCCACTGTTTCCCCATCTATTTCCCATGAAGTAGTGGGACTGGATGTCATGATCTTCGTTTTCTGAATGTTGAGCTTTAAGCCAATTTTTTCACTCTCCACTTTCACTTTCATCAAGAGGCTTTTGAGTTCCTCTTCACTTTCTGCCATAAGGGTAGCTACAAAATAAGTTCCTTATCTGGAATTTGCCTTGGTTCTCACAAGTCCAACTGTGGGCATGAGGAAAGATCTGTGAGCTTGTTCTTACCACTCTCCCCCTTCCCTTGTCTTCAGAAGCCCTCCTATGGAATCATTTCCATTTCTTAAGACAAATGGACAGGTGTCCATCTGAAGTTATTTAATGATCTTCACACCATCTCTCAGTCCTCTTGTGCCCCCTGCTTAGATTCCATCTTGGCTTCAAAGCAAGAGCACACTCAAGAATTCCTAAGCTGATTGCTACTGCAAGCATCAGTCAAGTTCACATTTCCCATTCAGTTCACCAGTGTGTAAGTGAATCAAATGGGCCTCATCAAAGAATATTCAGATATTAAACGCCAAACAAGGACAGGGAATGAAATATATAGGGTATTTTGTCTTATTACTGGGAGATGCTGGCATCTGGCTGGTGAAACCACTAAATAAAACTCCCCAAGGAGACCTGTATCAGTATTTTGCATGTGCAAATTAGTGGGACATAAATTCTTCTTTATGGCTACGTTATTGAGGAAAATTATTTCAAAGAGTGTGCAATAGCCAACAAAAATAAATCTTTACGAAACAGGTAAACTTAAGAAACCCTCTGTGTCTAAATACAAGCCCTTAAAGTGAAAATTCGGGATGTTTATTCACTTGACAAAAGGCATTTTTAGCTTCAAAGCAAAGTTTTTCCTAGAATTTGTTAAAGTATGAGGTACTGAAACACAGTTAAAATGTTACCTGATTCACATGAAATTTTCCCTTTTACATCCTGTGTTCTATGTGGACCAGCTCAGTCATCTTTTCCCTCTCAGCGTTGCCCTGCTTTGCAAAATAAGGGGTTTGCATGTGTGCTTAGTCACTCAGTTGTGTCCTACTCTTTGTGACCCCATGGACTGTATGTAGCCTGCCAGACCCTTCTGTCCATGGAATTTTTCAGGCAGGAATACCGGTGTGGTGGTGTGGATTGTCATTTCCTCCTACAGAGGATCTTTCCAGCCCAGGGACTGAACCTGAGTCTCCTGTGTCTCTTGCACTGGCAGGCAAATTTTTTAACCACTGTGCCACCTGAAAAGCATTGTGTCTTGCTTTGCAGAATAAGGGTTTAGGGTGAATAATTTCAGAGTTTCATCTGGGAGCAAGATCCTCCATTTATGGGACCGGAGAGTAGTTTAACATATTCATTTTGTTCTATAAATATACATTTTTCCTTTACTCTTTCCCTCATTTAAGCAAGTAGCAGGTTCTGGGCCTCTGAGCATCCAACAGAGCTTTGTGGGAAGGCAGAAAGCAGAGAGAGCCTGTCTTCTCGAGGGCAGAGGCAAAGAGGGCAGGGGTTGAGGATGGGCTTGGAGAGGCATGGAGGGAAGAATGCCATGGGCCAGCAAGAAGAGAGACCAGGGTCCACCTTCCTGGCAGTGCCCTGAAGAAATGGCAGAATCCCAGAAAAAAATGACTCAATGCAGCATCTCAGGCAGTCCAGCAAATCAGCCCTATTTCCCAAGCCTCATGCTGAAGCAGCCACAAGCTTTAGAACCAACCCGTGTGGATGGTGGCAGTGGTATTCCCCAGACTACCTCCTTGGTCTGACAACCATATGGCCACCCCCATTACACCACTTCTGGCACAGAGTTAGACACTAGAAATCAAGAATGAGGAATCTCCACATGACTGAGATTAAGATTCCCACCAGCATGGCAGGATAAGGGCTCAAAATCAAAAATAAATTGGCTTAGTTAAATAAATGTGATGTTTCAGAAACACCAAATATAAGGACTAAATTCACATTCACTATATGTCTGTGTGTGTGCGTAGTTGCTCAGTCATGTCCAACTCTTGCAACCCCATAGACTGTAGCCTGCCAGGCTCCTCTGTCCATGGAATTCTCCCAGGAGGAATACTGGAGTGAGTTGCCATTTCCTTCTCCAGGAGATCTTCCCGACCCAGGAATTGAACCTGGGTCTCCAAAATCACTGCAGATGGTGAATGCAGCCATGAAATTAAAAGACACTTACTCCTTGGAAGGAAAGTTATGACCAACCTAGATAGCATATTGAAAAGCAGAGATATTTGCCAACAAAGGTCTATCTAGTCAAGGCTGTGGTTTTTCCAGTGGTCATGTATGGATATGAGAATTGGACTGTGAAGAAAGCTAAGTGCCGAAGAATTGATGCTTTTGAACTGTGGTGTTGGAGAAGACTCTTGAGAGTCCCCTGGACTGCAAGGAGATCCAACCAGTTCTGAAGGAGCTCAGCCCTGGGTGTTCTTTGGAAGGAATGATGCTAAAGCTGAAACTCCAGTACTTTGGCCACCTCATATGAAGAGCTGACTCATTGGAAAAGACTCTGATGCTGGGAGGGATTGGGGGCAGGAGGAGAAGGGGACGACAGAGGATGAGATGGCTGGATGCATCACTGACTCGAATGACGTGAGTCTGAGTGAACTCCAGGAGTTGATGATGGACAGGGAGGCCTGGCATGCTGCGATTCATGGGATCGCAAAGAGTCGGACACAACTGAGCAACTGAACTGAACTGAACTCCTGCATTGCAGGCAGATTCTTTAGCGACTGAGCTACAAGGGAAGCCACTAGGACTGAGCTGTGAGGGAAGACACTATATGTCTAGGTCACAATATTTGCAATCTTTCGTTCTTTCTAAATCTCCATTAAATTTCTCCTTAATTTTGTCCAGTCCTTTTACTTCTCTCTTTTTAAAACTATACATGTTACATGAAGAATATTGAAATGATTCCCTCCAGGGCCTTCCTCTCAAGGGTTTACAAAACACTGTGAGGCGCCTATAGATGCTGCTGTCTGGGAGGCATTTGGACACTGTGACTCCTTGTTGGGTTGAAGAGGCACCATCAGAGAGGGCTGTTAATTCGTCAAGAAGAGCTTTGTGACTGTCTGGCTATGTGACAATCAGTTTGTCTCTGAGCCTCTGTTCTTAGAATTAAGTGGGGGTAGTAGAAAAAAGAAGAATGAATCATATCAGATCTCCCATGAAAGACTGGGCAGACTGTGCCTTCCACAAGTGCAGCCCTGCCATCCACTCATCAGCCCTGTGCCCAGTACTCCAGGACCTGGTTATGTCTGCCTTTTCCTCACCCACATAGGAAAGCCACATGAGTTACCCCTGGCACTCATTATACCGCGTAATCCAGCTTGGATACTTTGTGATTCCAGTTTGCCAGGCCTTTTCCTCTAAAGCAATGGTCCCCAACCTTTTTGGCATCAGGGACCGGTTTCATGGAAGACAATTTTTCCACCGACCCGGGACAGGGGATGGTTTCAGAATGATTTAAATGCATGACATTTATTATGTACTTCTGTTATTATTACATCATTTCTACTTCAGTTCATCAGGCATTAGATCCCAGAGGTTGGGGACCACTGCTGTAAAGGATTTTGCTTCTAGCAGTCTTTCTGAGGAAAAAAAGGTTTCATAACTATTTTTCCTTTCCCTTCAAAAGCACTTTTAAATATATGTGTATATAGACAGATTGATTTGATAAGAAGAAAATTGTTATGAAGTCAGGCAGAACTTCCAAGGACCCCAAAAATAGCTGCAAATTTTTTTTTCACCCAAATTAGTTGATATGATAAATGAACAGTGAAGTTTGTCCAGTTAGTATGGAAAGCAGTCCTTGTTCAGGCTTCTAGTGAGCAGGGCTCGAGGGAAATCGAGAGGACAGGGGAGTTTCAGGTCCAGCTAACAGTTCTCCAGGCGAGTACCATTGTGCTTCTGTTTCTGGAAACCACACTGGGGCTGGGGGCGGAGGTACTGTTGCTGCCTCCCTCCTCCCCGACTTAGAGAAACAGCTCTGAAGTTGCAGCAACTGGGTCCAGCTGGGATTTGTCAGAAGTCCTGCGTTCACCCATGACCCAGTGGTTGCCGAGCTCTCAGTGGGGAAGGCGGGCAGTGAACGCCTCCTGGGGAGAAATATCCGGTTCCCTGCTTGGACCTAGAAGGCAGACCCCCAGCTTCAACGATGTCTTTGTTATCAGCTCAGACTGGAACTCTGGTTTGCGTTTTTGTGAGCGTGGGACACCTGTGTGCTCGCACTTTGGGACCCCATCTCCTCTGCCAGGAGAGCACAGCCTGGACTCTGAGATCCCTTTACAAAGGGGATAGGGGCTGGGAGGAAAGAGCCCTTTCTGGGCCACCTTGCAGGACCAGCAGGATACCCAAGGGTCTCCTTTGCTCTGCCGCACTCTCCTCAATTCTCCCAGGTCCTAGCGGGGAGTGCACACTCCAGGTATTTTTTTCTGTTTTCTGGCTGCAGCTACACAAGGCAGTTGAATTAGAGTCATGATTGTAATTTAATTTCTCCAGACTCAGAGCTATTTTCTTTCCAAATATATGAGGAGCCAGGAAACGTTCAAAGAACTAGGGAAATCAGCCCAAATTCAGAAAGGTTAAAGAGAAAGAAAAGTCACAGGGTGAATACTACTACTAATATAATCTTTCATAATAATTATAATATCTCATGTACAATGTAATATATACATCATATACCATCACATATGTATTCTTATATGTATAATATATAGTAATAATCTTATAGATATGTTATATGTTGTAGTAATTATAGTATGGCACATATATATACATATAACATGTAACATGACAATACTCAAAATGTTAAAAAATAATTTTAGTAATATAAAAGTGAAGAAGAACTAAAGAGCCTCTTGATGAAAGTGAAAGAGAAGAGTCAAAAGGTGACTTAAAACTCAGCATTCAAATAACAAAGATCATGGCATCCCATCCCATCACTTCATGGCAAACAAATGGGGAAACAATGGCAACAGTAACATATTTTATATTCTTGGGTTCCAAAATCACTGCAGATGGTGACTGCAACCATGAAATTAAAAGACGCTGGCTCCTTGGAAGAAAAGCTATGACCAAACTAGACAGCACACTAAAAAGCAGAGACATTACTTTGCCGACAAAAGTCTGTCTAGTCAAAGCTATGGTTTTTCCACTAGTCTGTATAGATGTGAAAGTTGGAGTCTAAAGAAAGCTGAGCACCAAAGAATTGATGCTTTTGAACTGTGGTGTTGGAGAAGACTCTTGAGAGAGTCCCTTGGACTGCAAGGAGATCAAACCAGTCAGTCTTAAAGGAAATCAGTCCTGAGTATTCATTGGAAGGACTGACGTTGAAGCTGAAACTCCAGTACTTTGGCCAACTGATGCGAAGAACTAATTCATTGGAAAAGACCTGATGCTGGGGAAGATTAAAGGTAGGAGGAGAAGGGGACGACAGAGGATGAGATGTTGGATGGCATCATGGATTCAATGGACATGAGTTTGAGCAAGCTCTGGGAGTTGGTGATGGACAGGGAAGCCTGTGTGCTGCAGTCCGTGGGGTCGCAAAGAGTCGGACACAACGGAGCAGCTGAACTGAACTGAATAAAAAAAATAAAATTGGAGGACCATCCAAATGAGATCAGGCGTGGTCAGTACCGTATGGCTATAGACTGGATAACCATTCCAAGATCAGAAAAGTTTAAGAGGAAGAGGAGACGGTAAAATAATAATTATTTTGTAATTATTTTATGATAATTTATATTTAACACACTTGCATATACATTCTGTATCATAGTTATTATTTTATATACTATAACATTATATAAATATAAGTATATAATTGTTGGCATTATTATTATAATAAAAATAATATTTATTGATTGTTTACCAGTACTTACATCCTCAATCACTCAGCTGTGTCCAAATCTTTGAGACCCAATGGATTGTAGCCCGCCAAGCCTCTCTGTCCATGGAATTTTCCAGGCAAGGATACTGGAGTGGGTTGCCATTTCCTTCTCCAGGGGATCCTCCTGGACCCAGGGACCAAACCCAAGTCTCTTGTATCTCCTGCATTGGCAAATGGATTCTTTACCCCTGCACCACCTTGCAGTGTGCTAAACACTTTACAGGCATTATATGACTAAATTTTTATAATAACCATATGATGTTCTAGGAAATGGCAACCGACTCCAGTATTCTTGCCTGGAGAATCCCATGGACAGAGGAGCCTGGTGGGCCAGAGTCCATGGGGTTGCAAAGAGTCGGACACACTGAAGGGGCTTAGTATGCATATGTGCATGTGCAGTATTTTAATTCACATACCATACAATTCACTCATTCAAAGTATATAACTCAGTGGTTTTTAGTATATTCAGAGTTTGCCTCCATAACCACAATCAATGTTAGGATATCTTCTTCATCTTCCCCAAAACCTCTACACCCATTAGAAGTCACTCCCCATTCCCCACTTCCACTAGCCCTAGGCAACCACCAGTCTACTTTCTGTCTCTATAGATCTGCATTTTCTGGATATTTCTTAAGAATCATCATATATGGTCATTTGTGCCTGACATTTTTCACTGAGCATAATGTTTTCAAAGTTTGTCCACATTGGAGCATGTATCACTACCATATTCCTTTTATGTCTGAATAGTATTCCATTTATTAATGTACCACGTTTTGCTTATCCATTCATCAGCTGATAGGCGTTTGGGCTGTTTCTGCTTTGGGGCTATTATGAAGACTTTTGCTCTGGATAGTCATGTGCATGTTTTTGTGTGGATGTATGCTTTCATTTATCTTGGGGGTACCGTGTTTTTAATCCCATTTCATAGATGAAGAAGCTGAGGTACAGAGATGTTAAGTAACTTGCCCAAGGACACACAGCTAGTTAATGCTCTGAGACTCAAAGTGAGTTCTGCCTGATGCTTTTAGCTGCTCTTCTCTGTTTATCAAAGGTTAATATGTGGAAGGTAGAACTCATGTCCCTCGGGGCCTCTGGAGAGACACTGAAAAGAAATACAGCAGGAAGAGTTTCTATGCAAGCTGAGGATGAACTTTCTCCATCATGGCTGGTTAGTTAAGCTTGGGAGTGATTGCCAAGGGAGGGGTAGATACCCCTTTTGACATGAAGGATCCTCTGTGGGGATCTTTAAGACATAGCAGAGAGGGATGTCTCACTCCTGGGAATGGAATTTGGCTCAAGGCTGTCCAAATGGCAGCCTTCACTCTGCATCTGGTGTCCAAATGGTGTGAGAGGAGCCAGGCCACGATCCAGGCCTTCCTCACCCTTCTCAGCCTGACCTTACCCCAGCTTCTATTCAGACCCCTGTGCCACAGAGCTGGGCCTCCCAGACCTCCTCCTTGTCCATCCCCGACCTTGACCGACCCCTCCCTCTGGCTCTCACTTGGGTGTCTGCAGAGGGAACTGACTGAGGCCAGCGAAACCAGGGCCGGCTTTGGGTGGGGAGAAAGGTGATGAAGTTCAGGGAGGGAGGGAAAGAGATGGGGGGAGGCCAGAGGAGCTATTTCAGAACACCCAGGGCAGGGCAGGGTGTGGAGGGCAGGATCCACAAAGTCTCCCCAGGGGAGTTGATGTTGCTCAGAGCACCTGGCCATAACATGACACCTCTGGGCCTGTGTGGCTTACAGAGCTGGGGCCATTTGAAATATTTCTGTAGAATATGGACTTTCTTCTTAATCTTACCAAAGAATAGACCCTGGATTCTGGAATTGTTATTATACTGATCATGGGAAAAACAAGTCCACAGGCTCTTGGCGGGGGTGAGGAGGGTGGGGGTGGGAGTGTCAAGGGGACTTTAGTTATGAAATGTAGTAGACACAGTTTCAGCTCTAAAATCAGAGACAGAATCTCTCTCTCAGTAACAACCCTAAATAATTTTCTTAACCTTCCAGAGCTGCACTTGCTTTCGTGTACAGTATAGGAGTAAAAGCAAGACCTGCCTTGCAGTTCCTGGCAAGAGTGAGTGAGACTGCACTGCTGGCCAGTGCACACACTGCAACCACACTCCTGCAGGTTATTGTGATGCAGGATAAAGAGGCAGATGATCTGGAGGAGCAGTGGTTTCAACAAAGCTAAAAACAGCTTCTATTCTTGAACTGGAAAGGCAATGGCACCCCACTCCAGTACTCTTGCCTGGAAAATCCCATGGATGGAGGGACCTGGTAGGCTGCGGTCCATGGGGTCGCTAAGACTCGGACACAACTGAGCAACTTCACTTTGACTTTTCACTTTCATGCATTGGAGAAGGAAATGGCAACCCACTCCAGTGCTCTTGCCTGGAGAATCCCAGGGACGGGGGAGCCTGGTGGGCTGCCGTCTATGGCGTCGCACAAAGTTGGACACAACTGAAGCGACTTAGCAGCAGCATTCTTGAACTGCTTTTCAGGGCATTTAAAATACTGAGTTGCATTAAGAATAAGAAGAACCATTTTCTATTGCATTTCACAAATTTATTCAACCACAGCAATTTTTGGATCTAACATTCAGGGTAGAGGTTACCAACTGGCGGTCCATGGGTCAGATCTGGCTAACAGATGTAGAGATTTTTTGGCCAGTGCATTGTTGCTTTTAAAAATTTCCTCTTCTCAAGTATAGCAAGATTTCACATACAGATGGCAAGATTACACATAAAATTTGACTTTTCGGCTTCTCTTAAAAAGTATAAAGGTTGGGCCAAGTTGGGTCATTTCCGTGTGGTAACACTTGGCGGGAAATTGGGTGGGCAGAGCTGTGCAGCAGCTGCCTACTTTAGATGGGGTGTGAGCTCTCTGCTCAGTCCACAGCCCCCATGATATCCCAGTCTGCAACTCCTGAGAGTCTATTGCTTTTCACATGCTGAGATGTGGAATGTAAAATAATGTTTTGTCCACACGCCCCTTCATTTATGAATTGTTAGATATCTGCTTATTAATTATGTCCATGATTTACTGAATCATTAAAAAGTATGAACCAAGAATAATTTAACAGAATGAGATTCAAAATAAATATGAATCAGAAGTTTTACTCTCCACCCTTCACTCTAGGGGCCACTGAGGCAGCTTCTTGTACAGAATTAGCACCTGGTCAGGGCTCACGACTTAACTCTTACATGTCATTATTGATGTTGGGATATGAAGATGTCTAACTTCTTTGTTAAATAAAAGCTGAACACGGAACCACCATGCCTATAGCCAACCCTGAGCTAAATGTCTTGTGTATCTGAACTCCTCCATCCATGCAAGCAGATTGTGAATTAAGCACTATTTTGCTTTCACTTGACTCTTGACGATTATTTTCCTTTGAACTTTTCATGTCCAGTACCATAAAACAACAGTCTTTGGAATCCAGGATCTGCCTGAAATACTTCCTTAGGTAAATGTCCATCTGTACAAAGAGAGAAATCAGTACACAGCATTTTTTTCAAATATTGAAGTCTTGCTTTAACCAGAAAGATCTGGGAAAAAATTAGACAGCTGTGAAGGGACTCAAAGAGTCTCAAAGCAGTCTGTGTTTTAGTTCCTGAGAGAGGAGCATTATAGTAAAGAGTAACTGCTTGTGAAGTCAACTGAGATTTCTAGATGAAAGGCCAGGCAGAAACATGTTTGACAGTATGATTTACTGTGCCAACTTGGGGCTTCCTTTTCCAAGCTTTCAGCCTCATCCTGTAACTAATTTTGAAAATAGTGGAAAGCTGTGTGACTGATTAATCAGTTTTCTTTTTAAAAATCTAGTAAGGAAGTCAAGTGCAACTAGGTGTGAAAGTCCTCCCCACCCCAGCCTTCACTAGGACATTTTTAAGTGCGGCTTCAGGGGGTCATTGAAGACGTAAGGAATCCAAATTTCTTGTAATACTGCTACCTCCAGCAGCAAACACTGAGACTTAGGGCACCATAGACTTGGGCAAATGATGCAACCATTCCAGTGCTCTCTATGACATGGACCCAGACAGTGGGACAACCATATTGTCAAAACTGTGGGCTCTGAATCACCCCGGGTTCCAATTCCCACTCTACCACTTACTAGCTGCATGTCCATAGCAAGCGACTCAGCATCTCCGGGCCTCAGCTTTCTGCTCCGAAATAATAGTACCTCCCTCAAAGAGCTGAGAAGAGAAAATGCGTGTAAAGTACTTGCCACAGTGTTTAGGCACACGGAAAGTGTCCAGCACATATTACTTATTGTATTGCAAAAAATGAGTTATTTCTCTTGCTTTTCTGCTCTCATGATCAGAAATGTAGATGTCCTCCTTCAACTCTTTGAATCCCCTGTTTTTCAGCTGTTCTGACCCACGTCTCCATTACGTCAGCCAAGTGTTAGAAACCTTTATCTGTGAAGGGCCAGATACAGTCCTTAGTGGACTGTAAATTCTCCATCACCATTACTCATGTCTACCTTTGTCACTAGAAAGAAGCCATAGAGGACACAGAAGTAAATGGGTGCGGCCGTGCACCAGTAAAACCTGACTCACAAAAAACAGGCAGCAGCAGGATGCGGCTCTCAGGCCAAAGTTTCTGCCCCCTGATTTAGGCTGTGTTTCTCCTCCAAAGGTGCACAAAGCAGGCAGGAGAGGCCACTGGGAGAACCAAGTGTTTAGCATGTGTGCTCCAGAAGGAACCAGAGAAAGGAGCCTGGGCTTACGTGGATTGAAGGGAAATGGGAGAAATGGAGTCCTTTCTCCCTGCAGAAAGTTAGCTAGCTTCTCTTTGTACAACAGGACAGTCTCAAAGTAGAAGGAACAATGTCACTGTGTGTGTGCTGGGGGGAGGGGTGGAAACGGTGCTTGGTACAGCATCCGATGCCCGAGAGTGCTCCCCTCACACCCCTCCAGGCTGTTAGCCCACAGTGCTCAAATCCCTGGCAGCTGGGGTTGGGTAGGGGACGCGGAGCCTGCAAATGTCTGCACCAAGGAAGGTTTGAAATGGTTCTATCGTTGGTTATGCCATATGGAAAAGGTCTCAAATATTCCTAGAAGCTTGCTGAAATCATCAGGAAAGGAGTACCTGAAAAAAATACTTTGTAGCATTTTTGCTTGTCCCACTCTGCCTGCCATACACTGCCTGTCATACACTTTCAGATTCCGCCACCTCTTCTGCAGGGGAAAGTATCTTCCCAAATCATCAGTTCCTACTGAGGGAGATCAGTCATGCCTCTCTTCTGTCTCCATCTTTCTCTAGAAGGAGAGAAGTCTCTTCTCCCCGCATCAAGCTCTTGAGTAGAGAAAGAAATACTTTCACAGAGTGAGCCAGGGCAGCTTCTTCTAAAGGAAGGTACTACCTTTAATGCTCTTTTCTGCTCCACCTGCTCTGTTTGTGAGATCAGGAAAACATTAGGAAGCTCTGAGTGCCTGATTTGTAAAAGTTCCTGAGTTGGGCTCTTTGTGTCTGGGAAAAAGGTCACCAAACTGGGTGGAGGCTTCTTGTGGTGAGATCTGCCTTCCTTCCACTCTTTGCTTTCCTCCAACCAATACTGAACATGTGACATATCTCTATAGTAGGATGCTAGACGTAAGCTGGTGGTGATTTGCTTACTTAAATATGAGGATTTTTTTTTTATTATTCTTAGAAGGGTCTGTGCAGTATTGTGCTGACAGTGAAATTTGGATTCCATTTTAAGTGGAGATGTTTTTCTTTTTCCTGCCATCCTAACTGGGGTAGATGTTGAGGAGATTACAAGGACACCTTGGAGCATGGATTCTGGTTTATTTGATATGAGTTCAGAGCTTCCCTGGTGGCTCAGCTGGTAAAGAATCTGCCTTCAATGCAGGAGACCTGAGTTCAATACCTGGCTTGGGAAGATCCCCTGGAGAAGAGGAAGGTTACCCACTCCAATATTCTGGCCTGAAGAATTCCATGGATTGTATAGTCCATGGGTTCGCAAAGACTCAGACATGACTGAGCAACTTTCACTTTCAGGTGATAATCAAGCTGAGAAATTTTCAGAAAATCATCTTCCCATCATCTGTGCTGCCCAGATAACAGTTCTGCTTCTTCAAACAAAATTGATAATAGATCAATAGATAGATAAAAGTCGTTCAGTTGTGTTTGACTCTTTGCGACCTCGTGGACTGTACAGTCCATGGAATTCTCCAGGCCAGAATACTGGAATAGATAGCCTTTCCCTTCTCCAGGGGATCTCCCCAACCCAGGGATCAAACCCAGGTCTCCCGCATTGCAGGCAGATTTCTTTACCAGCTGAGCCACAAGGGAGGCCCCAAGATTGATAATAATAGATGCAATTCCCCTTAATCAGGAGGTTTTGAGACTTGGGTGAGGCTTAGAATCATCCAGAAGGTGTTTGAAAAGGAAAAAAAGAGAAAAGGAAAGTCACTTGGGCCCACCTCTAATTTAATAGGGCTCAGACAGGCCCTCGGAGGCTCTGTCTTTACCATGTACACTGCCCACCCTCCCCACCACTCAACCAGTGTGAATGAGCTAGAAACTATAGCTGGAGACATACTTACTTAACCTGAGCGTAAAGTTTATAATGAACTAACTCTGAGACATGATTCCTCAGTCCTTAGGTGGATATTAATGAGCTGTGTCTTAAGGATCATTCTCCCCCAACCAACTACTGAAAAATTCTTCAAGGTTGAAATTTGGTTGAAATTCTTCAACCAAAAGGGAAGAAGTCTAACGATTCAAGGAAACTTGAATCTGGTGTGCATTTTCACATACATATCTCATTTATATTTATCTTATTTTTCTGATTGGAAGCCCATAGACTCACAAAATATGTAGATAGATTTTGGGGGGGACTACAAACTTTGAATGGGAAAAGGTTTTTTTTTTTTTTTTTTTGGTGGTTGTTGTTGTTTTACTAACCTCTTACTAAAATTCAGTATTTTCTTCAATTTTGAGTCCAGATAACAAACTGTTATATCAAAGGTACTTGTGACTTGATCACGAGATGAAATCACAGATATGTTTATATTGCATCACTACTGTTGCACATATCTGAACATATCTGGTCTCATCACTAGTCTGAAATCACAATAGTCCTCAGACCCACTGCTTAGTCTTCTCATTTAATGTTATGGAAACACATTTTTTTCTTTTATTTACTTATCTGGTCCCATCACTTCATGGGAAATAGATGGGGAAACAGTGGAGACAGTGTCAGACTTTATTTTTCTGGGCTCCAAAATCACTGCAGATGGTGACTGCAGCCATGAAATTCAAAGACACTTACTCCTTGGAAGAAAAGTTATGACCAACCTAGATAGCATATTGAAAAACAGAGACATTACTTTGCCAACAAAGGTCTGTCTAGTCAAGGCTATGGTTTTTCCAGTGGTCATGTATGGATGTGAGAGTTGGACTGTGAAGAAAGCTGAGCGCTGAAGAATTGATGCTTTTGAACTGTGGTGTTGGAGAAGACTCTTGAGAGTCCCTTGGACTGCAAGGAGATCCAACCAGTCCATTCTAAAGGAGATCAGCCCTGGGATTTCTTTGGAAGGAATGATGCTAAAGCTGAAACTCCAGTACTTTGGCCACCTCATGCGAAGAGTTGACTCATTGGAAAAGACTTGGATGCTGGGAGGGATTGGGGGCAGGAGGAGAAGGGGACGACAGAGGATGAGATGGCGGGATGGCATCACTGACTCGATGGACGTGAGTCTGAGTGAACTCCGGGATTTGGTGATGGACAAGAAGGCCTGGCGTGCTGCGATTCATGGGGTCGCAGAGTCGGACATGACTGAGCGACTGAACTGAACTGAACTGAATTAATATTTGGCTGTGCTGCGTCTTCGTTGCTGTGCCCGAACTTTCTCTAGTTGCAGACATTGGTGGCTATTCTCGAGTTGGGATGCATGGGCTTCTCATTGTGGTGGCTTCTCTTGCTGTGGCGCATGGATGCTAGGGCGCATGGGCTTCAGTAGTTGTACCTTCCGGGCTCTGTAGTTCAGGCTCAGTAGTTGTGGTACACAGGCTTAGCTGCCTGATGGCATGTGGGATCATCAGGGAAGTCCCACACTTATTTCTATATCGATTGATTTTAATATATTAAAATGCATTTAATACAATTTAATACATTGATAATTTTACTTCAACATGATTGGTTTTGTTTATAATCCTAGGTGTTTTATGCATTTAAAAATGCAGTTCTTTTTCAATTGAGGTTTAGTTGATTTACAGAGTTTTATTAATTTCTGCTGTACAGCAAAGTAATTCAATTATACATATACATGCATTCTTTTTTAATGTTATTTTCTATTATGATTTACCATAGGGTATTGAATATAGTTCTCTGTGCTATGCAATAGGACCTTGTTATTTATCCATTCTGTATATAAAAGTTTACATTTGCTAATGCCAATCTCCCACTCCATCCTTCCCCCAATCCATCCTTTCCACTTTGCAACCACCAGTCTAATCTCTATATCCACGATTGTGTAAAAAAACTATTCTGATTCCACTCCTGGGTATATATCTGAAGAAAACAAAAACACTAATTTGAAAAGATACATGCACTCCAAGTTCATAACAGCATTGTTTATAATAGCCAAGACATGGAAGCAACTTAAGTGTCCATCAGCAGATGAATGGATAAAGAAGATGTATTTATATACAGTGGAATACTACTCAGCTATAAAAAGGAATGGAAATTTGCTGTTTGGACCAACATGGTTGGACTTGGGAGATATTGTGCTTGATGAAATACGTCAGACAGAGAAAAATAAATAGTATCACTTATATGTAGAAAAAAATAAACCAGTGACTATGACAAAAAATAAGCATACTCACAGATACAGAGAACAAACTAGTGGTACAAGTTGGGAGATGAAAGAAGGGGGTGGCTAGATAGGAGTAAAGGATTCAGAGGCACAGACTACCATGTATAAAGTAAGTAAGCCACAGGATATATTGTACAGCTCAGGAAATGTATCACATATTTTATAATAAATATAAATGGAGTATAACCTTTCAAAATTGTGAATCACTCACTGTATTATAGCCCTGAAACTTAACTGTTACTTAACTATAAATTTTGAACTATATTTAAAATAAAAAATAAATAAAATCCAGACAAGGGATTTATAGGTTTCCTGGACTGCAGATGGGATCTCTGGGGGAAAAAAAAAAATACAAAAAGGTTAATACCTGGTGAGATTATCATTATCACAATGAGTCCTAGAAGATGGCAAGGTGTAGTTACTATCGTCCTCTTTCAAAGGATGAGGAAGCTTGGGGAAGTCAAGTGACATGCCCAAGATGGCAGTAGTGGGTAACAGAGCCCGAGCTCCTATGGGATGCTCAGAGTTCCCAACCAACCACAGTCATCAGTGTGGGAGGGAACACTGGCCCCTCTCTGTGCAGGAGCCAGCGTGTGAATTGGAGCAGTGGGAAAGAAAAAAAAACATTGAGGAATTCTTGCATCTGGGGTAGGCTTTGGAATAATCACCAGAACAGCCAGAGGATGAGTAGAAGCAAAGAGCCGGGCCTATCCGACCGGGGTCCAGTGATTAATTGGTACAGGGAACACAGCCAAGAGCAGAGAAACCACACCAGATCTCCATCCGTTTGTCCATGCCCTGGGGTCAGAGATGGAGCAACTGGAATCTTTTATAAAAGAGGAAAGTGTGGAATGTAGCCATTGGGGGAGTTCTGCAAGGAATTCACAGGTGTTTTCTTATTGTGCTTTGCCCTCCCTGAGGACCTCTGGGTGTGCTGTTCGAAATAAAGAGGAGGGGTGGGGGTGCAGCCAGGCTTTGCTCTGCGATCTTTCATACACCTCCCCGCCCCCACAGTCCTGTATTTTTTATAGGCTACAGAGGTTTCTGTTGAAATTTCAGAAGTCATGTTCACACCACAGGGTTCTGGGTCACTGGGAAATTCGTTGGGCTCTTCAGCAAACATCATCAGGCAAATCCAGAGGGTCTTTGGGTCTTTGTGGGGCTCAGTCACTAGGGTCACCCCACTCTAGGCCATGAAGCTGACCTCTTCATCCTTCTTTAAGTCACCCCATCGTGGTTATTCTGTAGATTTGGATTCAAGTGAAGATCAGCAAGCTCTTCCCTCTCTTGAGGAAAGAAAGCTCCAGAGGTTGGTTCAGCCCATTTTTTCCTGTTGAAATGCTGATGAGAGTGTGTTGGTAATTGATACTCAGAAGCATTTAGTGACAGGGAAACACAGCTGTTGTGTGTCCAGAGGTCATTTTTTTCCCCTAACACTTACTCAAATTATGAAATGATGGAAGATTTGCAAAATTTTTTTAAAAAATAAAACACGAATCACTTTTAACTCATCACCCAGTAAAACCAATGTTAATATTTTGGTGCCTTTTCCTCTGGCTAGAAAGGTAGACAATTAGGAAAGTTCTCTACGTCCGTAATGTAGACCATGTAAAAGTACAACCATTGGATGGATACTCCTCCATCAAGCCGTGGGGAGTCTGTGTTCCTCTCCTGGAACTGAGTGAACCATTGTAACTGTCTTGATAATAGAATGCGTTGAAGTGACATTGTCTGATTTTCAAGGCCAAGTTATAAAAGGCAATACAGTTTTTCCCTGCTCTTTTTCTCTCTGGGGACATTTCCTTTTAGAATCAAGTCACCATTTCATGAAAACAAAACCCCTGCTGCGTGGAGAGGCCTTGTATGATGTTCTGGCTAATGGGCCAGTGAAGCCTCAGTCAAGAGTTGGCATCGACCCCCAGACACATGGGTGCATGGGACTGTAGATTAGGGCAACCCCAGACCTCCTCTTGAGATTGTAGACCACGCAGAGTAGAGATGAGCTATTCTCAGTCTGCCCTGTCTGAATTCCTGACCCACACAAATTGTGAGCAGCAAAAAATGATGACCATTGTTTAATGCCACTGAGTTTTAGGAAATTTGCTATGTAGCCAGAGTAACTGGAATATTGCTCTAACTCTTATAGCAAGACTGGAATAAGATCTCTGGGACTCTCTAAATGAAGTTTCTCAGTCGTTTCTGACTCTTTGTGACCCCATGGACTGCAGCCTACCAGCCTCCTCCGCCCATGGGATTTTCCAGGCAAGAGTACTGGAGTGGGGTGCCATTTCCTTTTCCATCCCCACATTTATTCTGATCCACTCTGGTATATCACCAAGCTTGATGTTTCTTGCATAGGTTTTTCTTTATCCAATTGTGTCAGGAGAACTTTTCCCATCAGTCTTTCTATTCTTTAAGTTTTGTATTTTCCTCAGTTTTCCCAGGTCTTTGCTGGGAATTAAGAGGCTGCCTCAGAGACTGCAAGCCAAATGCTATTTTAAGCCAGATGTTAAATTGGCTTCTTTAAGGAAAGATCTAGCCAGTCCTTCAACAATTATGGACTAAGAAATTACTCAGACCAATACTGGGCTTTGTCCAAGTGAGTTTATTAAGTGAAAAGATGCTGTATGAAAGTTTTCTTAAAAAGAAAAACAAGGAAAAGAAAAAAAAGAAATGCCCCCTATGCTTGAAGTTGAGACCCTTTGAGCCTCTCTGTAATGCTCTTCTCCAGAAAAAGAAAGGGAGCTGGGAAGACCAGCAAACCAAGAGAAAGATATAATGGCTTAAATACTAGGTGAAAAAATAGGCTCATGTTGTCTGATGAGAGATTCAGGATGTTTAAGATCTGCGAACCTAGGGTGTCAAGCTAGTCGCCGACACCAGCGCTTTTGTACCTGTTTTTTGACATTCTTTTCTCAGATATGAAGCTGGCTCATTTCTTTTAGCCCTCTGCTTAAGCATCCTTATAAAATGTCCATAAGGTGATGATATAGTTTAGTTTGGTGTGGGAAATGGGGAGAAGACATAAGAACAACTCTCTCCCATTTGTATAAGGAAAATGTATGTGCCCAAACTGGTCCTTTTAGGGGGACATTTATTTTTGTTACATTGTGTAACTTAAATGTTATACCAAACTACCTCCTGAAACTCTATATATGTTTTTTTTTTCATATTTACAGGCCATAGGGCTAGGAGGAAAAAAGAAAGCACAAATAGAGGAGAAAAAGGGGTAAAAATTAAATATGTGGATACCCAGGTTTGAATTCTAAGAGATTAAATATTGCTGAGTTAGCTCAGAGTCCCAATCAGAACAGATGACACATGCTGAATAAAATCATTTGGTAAGTTTTTATTTACAAAGGGTCTACTTATGGCGGTGTGGGTGGAGGGTACCACAGGGGATGGTGCAGAAACTGGGGCATGTCTGGAGTGAAGTTGTCACTATCATGGCCTAAAAGGGAGGGTGAGGTTGCTGGAGCTGGAAAAAAGAGACGGTCGCATACAACTGCTTCCTGGAGAGCACTGTGACTTTCTGTTGAGACACAGTTGAGGAACTCTCAAAGGAGGCCAGAGAAATTAATAGCCAAATCTCACTCCTCCTTCCTTTCCACCTGCTGGAAATTTCCACTGGCTCTACCTCCCTGGACCCCAGAATCATCAGAGGCTATTGCACAAGTCCACATAGGTCAGCTCCTGAGCAGACAGCAGAGTAAAGAGAGTAGTGGCTCTGGAGAGCAAAAGAGAGGTCTCCAGCACACTTGCCACCCTACACATGTAAAAGTTTTCAAATTTGAGAAAATGCTTGCTTGAACTGCTAAGTGTGATTGTTGTTATTTAGTTGCTAAGTAATACCAACTCTTTTGCTACCCCATGGACTGTAGCCTACCAGGCTCCTCTGTCCATGGGATTTCCCAGGCAAGAATACTGTGGTGGGTTGCCATTTCCTTCTCCAGGGTATCATCCAGATCCAGGGATCTAATCATTGTCTCCTGCATTGCAGGCAGATTCTTTACTCTGAGCCACCAGGGAAGCCCACTAAGTATTATTAGTAATGCCTAAAATGTACAAATTCAACGTTAAACCAAATAAAGTTTTCAGAAAGACATTTACAAGAGCCTAAGATTTATCACTCATCTTCTTGGCTCAAATGTAATTGAGTACTCTGAGTGTGCAGCAATAAACTCCATTCCTATTTATCTTTAGGTGACTGCTCTTCACAGTCAGACTCTTGGGTACTGAGCCTCGATGAGTGATCCTTTTAAAACATGAGTCTGATAATGCCTTCCCTCTGTCAACCACCCCCTTCTCTATGTCTTGGATTAAGAATTAGAGTCTTTATAATGGCCTACAAGACCCTGGATAATAGGCCACTGGTTATTCTCTGAATTTACCCCTACTTCCCTTTGCTCACCTGACTTCAGGCATACTATTTCTGATCTATCAATCATAATCTGCCCCAGGGCCTTTGCACTTGTTTTCACTACTGTTTTCCAAATGTAAGCATGACTCATTCCTGTACATTCATATGTTCAAATATCACCTTTAAAGACCCTACCTGGAAGTCCTAGATAAAGTAGTAATTATAGCAAAATGTGTTTTCCAGAAAGAGCCATACCAATAGTTCCTGTCCCACATGATCTTCCAGAAACTTGCCACTGCCCATCTGCCAACAGGTGGAGTCTGTTTTCCCTCTCCTTAGATGGGACTTGTGAGTGCCTCAACAAATTGATTGTAGTGGAAGTAATTCTGTGAATTTCAAAGGCTAGTTCATAAAAGGTAATACATTTCTTTGGGTGCTCTCTGTTCCTAGACATTTGCCTTTGGAACTCTGCTACCATTTTTTAAGAAAAGACTCTATGCACTTACTGTGTACCTTTTCCACCATTGTATGTGTGTGTGTGTGTGTATGTGTGTGTGTGTGTGTATGTGTGTGTGTGTGTGTGTGTGTGAGCCAAATTGTTTCTCCAATTCACTAGTCTTAAGATCAATGAAACTGCTTCTAGAAGAAACAAAGAGCTTCTAGAAGCTCTATTTGAGGAATCTCAATTGCCTGTGATCATAATCTATATTGCAAGGTCCTAGACTATAAGCTAGAACTTAAAGCTATAATAGAATTAAACCTGGGAGGATAGGGTAGCCTCTTTTTGTCTAATGAGAGGGATTTGAATTACTGCAGCCAGAGGGAAGATTGTGGGCAGTTTTCAAAAATGGCCTTGGCAATATTTATGGTCCCTCATACTCATTCATAACTTTACCACTTCCCATTAAGAGGTGAGGTCTATTATCCTTTGTTTGGGTATAATCTGAGAAATATAGCATCCATATAATAGAAATTATAAAGTTGTTGAAACATTGAAAAGGAAGGAAAATAAAAGGGGATATGTTTATGGATAGGAAGACCCCATGTCATACAAAGTATTAATTATACATAAATTAATCTGTACATTCAAAAATTGTAATTACCATTTTAATATGTGGCACTTTTCATAAAACTGGCCAAGCTGGTTCTAAAATTCATACATGGGAGGAAATGACCGCAAAAAAACTAAGGAAATTATGAATAAAAATAGAGTAAGATTTAGAGGGAAATATTGTATGGATGTGAGAGTTGGACTGTGAAGAAGGCTGAGTGCTGAAGAATTGATGCTTTTGAACTGTGGTGTTGGAGAAGACTCTTGAGAGTCCCTTGGACTGCAAGGAGATCCAACCAGTCCATTCTGAAGGAGATCAGCCCTGGGATTTCTTTGGAAGGAATGATGCTAAAGCTGAAACTGTAGTACTTTGGCCACCTCATATGAAGATTTGACTCATTGGAAAAGACTCTGATGCTGGGAGGGATTGGGGGCAGGAGGAGAAGGGGATGACAGAGGATGAGATGGCTGGATGGCATCACCAACTCCATGGACGTGAGTCTCGGTGAAACTCCAGGAGTTGGTGATGGACAGGGAGGCCTGGCGTGCTGCGATTCATGGGGTTGCAAAGAGTCGGACACGACTGAGCAACTGATCTGATCTGATCTGATCTGATATTAACATTATAAAGCTATGGCAGTTAAATATTGTGGAATTGTTACATGGATAGTTGGATACCAATAAAACAGACTAGAGAATAAAGAGATACATACTCATGTACATATGCTACTTGACTTATGATAAAGGTAGCCAGACAGAGCAGTGGGGAAATGAAGTACTTTCAGTAAGTGGCACTGATACATTTGGTTATCTACAAAGGAAAAATTACATCAGAATTCTCCATTCCAGTTTCAGGTGGATTTTAGACCTTATTGTGTAAGTTAAACTAAAATTTTCAGAATAGGAGGATGTCTGAATGACCTTAGGGATTTCCTGAGATGAGAAATCAAAAGAAGGATTTTCTAAACAATACACAAAAATCACTATGAAGGAAAAAACTGGATAAAATTGATTACATTAAAATTCATAACTTCTCCTCATCTAAGGACACCAAAAGCAAGATGCAAAGAAACTTACCCACTAAGAGAAAATATCTGCAGTGTATATAAACCCTCAAAGGATTAGCATCCAAACTACATAAATAACTCCTTCCCATCACTAGTAATTAGCAAAATGCAAATTAAAATAAAATACTGTTCACAGACCACAAATTGGAAAAAATTTAATCTGTTAATATCAAATATGGGTGAGAATGTGGGGAAAAGAAAAAATTCAGATGTGCTAATGAGATTATAATAAAGTTGAACCACACATTGTAAACAAGCAGCATTTCTATTTCTAGGCACATATATGCAAAGAACCATATCCAGGAATATTTGTAGAGGTGTTGTTTGCTATATGAAAGCATTAGAAACTGCCTAAATGTTTATCAGCTGGAAGATGGAAAAACAAAATGTGATTTGTTCATATAGTGGAATATTTCATAGCAGCTAAAATGAGTGAGTTAAATTAGACATGTAAACATGGATAAATTTCTAAAATATGATATTGAGTAAAAAATATCGTGTTGTAAAATGATCCACACAGAATGATCCACTTATGGAAAGTTTTAAAACATGCAAAATAATACTGTTGTTTATAATATTGCATGTGTAATGAAAATATTAAAACAGACTTAGGAATCATAAAAAACAAAATCCATCTGGGGAAGGAGGGAGATAGAAATAGGGGTACTAGGGAGTCTCAAGCATATTTGTGATGTTTCATTTCTCTAAAAGGAGAAAAAGGGCTATTTCAAATTAAGCTTTCTTTAAGTTTTGCTGTGGGTAAGTGGGTGCCCAGTACATCATTCTCTATGCTTTTCTGTTGACATATATTTTTTTAAAGCTTAATAAGAATCAGAAGCCTCAGTGTGTCCATATGGTTTATTGCCTTATTTGTGGATCTAGCTGTACATTTGGTACACAACTTTTGCTGATAATGTTCTAAAGGTATGCATGGAATTCTCTTCTTACTGTTCTCCAAAGTCACATCGACACATCATCAGCAAACCTCTTCATTTTTAAGTAAAATGAGCAATTAGGTTATTCCCCCCTTATAGGGATAGGGTTTTCTTTTAAATTTATCATCAGAAAATCCACTTCCAAGGAGTCCAGTCTGCAGAAGAAAGATAAGATGTCAAGAGATTATCCCCCAAATTGCCTGAAGGCCAAAAAGAAAAGACATACTTAGTATGCCTACAATGGTTAGTAAGGCCAAGTTAAAAGCTTGCAATTTTCCAGCATGAGGAGGGAGATTGAATCATCAAAGGGGATGATCAAGACTTGAATTAGGACTGTAGAAATTTTTGGTCATTGAAAAGTATCTAAGAGGTCATTTTATAGTATTTCCATGTCGGTTTCTACATCTGCATTCACCTCATTGTTCTAGGAGCAAGAGTAATATAGGACTGGGCTTGATTAGCTGGAAGTAACAGTTGGAATTAGCTGGATTTCTAGTTGGGTTAGCTGGAAATAAAGTTTCATCTTATTTATTCATTTTTAGATGAAAATCATAGATGTACTCTTTGATTGTATTCCCTAAAAGTAGACCTTAAGAAAAGGATTTAGATGAAGTTATTTTACTGGGAAGAGCACAATGAGGGAGTAGGGGTGAGACCAAGAAAGGGGAGAAGGTCATCAGAGGTGGGTTAATGAGTGGGTTGATGTCCTGGGCCACTGGGGCTACATTTTGCTGGAGACTCTGAGGGTCTGTATAGAAAACCCTTGAAATTGGCTTGGCAAATTATAAGGAAGCAGGAGTACTTTTTCATCAACTATTTAAGGATTATTCCTTGGGAAAATTAACTCCTTGTACCTTGGCCTGCCACCCTGTGAGCTTGTCAAGCAGACTCTTAAAGGCCACAGAAAGCCCCAGGCTGAGTTCAGAAGCCAGTGGCATACAGGGGAACTTAAGAAAATTTCAAGTGACATCTACCCTGGCAGGGCCAAGGGGAAATGCTGACAGCATGTGACAAAGATATCTATCACAGAGCCAGTATGTGTGTTTTCCAGAACATAGGATGAGTATCACCAGTGGTTTAGGAGACAACTTTAGATGGTTTTGGGTCATGGCATTAAATAATATTTATCAAGTGATGAGGGAACTTTTCTTATTATTCCAAGGCGAATGTTTCATTTTGCTGCTGTTATGGACTGACTTGGGCTTCCCTGGTAGCTCAGCTGGTAAAGAATCCGCCTGCAATGCAGGAGATCCCGGTTCAATTCCTGAGATGGGAAGATCCCCTGGAGAAGGAATAGGCTATCTACTCCAGTATCCTTGGGCTTCCCTGGTGGCTCAGATGGTAAAGAATCTGCCTGCAATGCAGGAGACCTGGGTTCAGTCCCTGGGTTGGGAAGCCTCACCTGGAGGAGGTCACAGCGACCCACTCCATTATTCTTGCCTAGAGAACCCCCATGAACAGAGGAGCCTGGTGGACTACAGTCCATGGAGTTGCAAAGAGTCAGACATGACTGAGCGACTAAGCACAGTACACATGGACTGAATTGAGTCCCTCCCAAGATCATAATTTGAAGTCCTAACCCCCAAGAATCTCAGAATGTGACTAAATTTGGAAATAGGGTCATTAAAGTTAAATAAGTTAAATGAGATCCTCGGGGTGGGCCCTGATTCAATATGACTAGTGTCCTTATAAGAGAAGGGGATTTGCACACACTCATAAGTACAGAGGGAAGACCAGGTACAGACACAAGGGGAGAGCCATGTAGAAGCCAAGACAGGTGTCAGAAGAAATCAACCTGCCAACACCTTGACCTTGGACCCCCAGCCTCCAGAATTGTGAGAAAATAAATTTCTGTTGTTTAATCCTTCCAGGCTTTGATACTTTGTTATGGCAACCCAGCAAAGTAATGCAGTCATGATGGCTTTAATCCATCTCCAGCAGTTGCTAGCTTCGGGTTGAGGAGTGTCAGCCTCGGGCTCAGAACGTTTACTAATGACTGCAATTGGATAAAATGTGCCAGCATTGTCCTGTTCTCATTGATTTATTTTTTACAATTACCCTCAATCTGTGACAAGTGGTACTATCTATCAGCAACAATGTAAAGTTTCTTCTTTAATCTTCAAAGCCAATGTAAAGAACAACATAAAGCAAACAATAGAACCGTAAAGATAGTATGAAATGGCTCAAGTCTGGGAAATTCTGTGAGCTCTGGAGCAGCATGTTCTGATGGATGGAAAGAGTGCGACCTTGCGTAGATCACCTAACCCCTCTGAGCTTTGGTTCCCCTGATATTGACCTCTTAAATTAGCTAGGAAATTCAAATGAAATGTTTGTCAAGCAACAAGCATTCTGCCTAGAAGTAATAAAAAAAATCAATAAATGTTGGTTCTCTTCCCTTGAAATATGTATAAGTAAATAAGAAATCTTTTAATAGGCCTTTAGAAATCTATTAATTAGGTAATAGAACCCTGCCAATCAGGTGTTAATCAAATCTAGTATAGCTTTCTTTAGACAATTCCCTTTTTTATAATTTTGTCCCATCCTGAGAAACTGGGTCCTTTTCATATGTTTGGAACTGTTCAGCCCATCTTATCTGGACTTTGGGAAGATCATGTGAGGTAGCAGGTTTGGAAGTGCACTGGGAAGTCTTCACACAGATGGAGTGACAGTGGGGTTTCCACTTAATCCCACTGTGGCTCTGTGAGTTGATTTGTGCATCTTGGTTGCATTCATTGACATGAACTACAATACTTTAAAACTACTTTTTTCCTATGGCTTTTTCTTTTAATATGCAAAATGTTCACAAGTTTCTTGTCCAAATAGTAGAGCACTGGGGGCCTCACAAGGGCCAGCGGTTTTCAGTAGAGAAAAATCCATCACCTCAGAATTCCTGAGACCTTTATGAGAGGAGGTGGTGAGTCAGTATTCCTAAAACAGTGCAAGTGCCAGTTCTGAGTACAGTGTCCTGTATCTTTCATGGGGAAAAAGAGCAACATGGAAATCCCCAAAGTATGAGCTATTACAGGATTTCTTTCTTGTTGTTAGGATATTTTAAGCTTTTTTTTAAAAAAGTAGGTTTGGCATTGTGTCCTGAAAAACCCTTACCTGTCAGTAGACTCTTCAGGAATGTTATCTCCTGTCACTTCCAAGAGATGCCTTCCTTTCATGAATATGCCACGCCTAGAGAATACGGGGAAGGGTGGCCCTGGGAAAAAGCGAAGAGGTGGATGCCAAGGTGAGAAAAGAATATAATAGAGTCCTGCCTGGCCCTAGCTTATTCTTGAAATTAATCAAGTCCTGCCAAATGGTAGATTCCTGAGCAAAAGAACAGTTAGAAAAAGTCTCTACTCTCTTGTAACACATTCTAGTTCAGGATTTTAATCTCTTCCTGCACCACAAATTCTATGGTGGTTTGGTAGAGTCTAGAGATCCTTTCTCAGAGTAGTGTTTTCAAATGTAGAAAATAAAAATACACAGAATTCAAAGAAAAGCAATTATATTGAAAGTCAGTAACTTGCGCTGTACTTGACCCCTATTACTGCACACTCTCTTAGCTGTACGCTACTTTAAATAACTGAGATAATTATCTCAACCATCACATGTATTTGAAGTTATCTGGTCTTTATTCCTAGACTGTATGCCTGTCCTTATTACAGAAGGCCATGCAACCTTATAGAGAGTTAAGAATTCTTGCGTGAACTATGTATTCTTAGACACTTTTAACAAGCAATAGTCTTGCTTGTTAGTCTTGCTTGTCAGTCTTTCTACATATTGATTAACACTGTAAGTGAGAAATACCAGAATGCAAGAAGCTGTGGTTTCACTGGTAGCTGAATGACAGCAAAGCATAGAGTTGCTCTATAATCAGCCATTTTGTGAGCATCTGTATCCAGGAAGACTCTATCACGGGCCACCTAGCTGCAAGCCCATTGACGACCATAATTTCTAAGCAGTGGGCATAAATGCTACTTTAAGATATTGTCAACAACTGTAATGTCATGGGAAACATACCTGCAATTTCTTGCTGCTAACAAGTCACAGGCACTGCTACACATTCAGTTTGCTGTCTGTACTTATAATTGAAAGAAACGTTAAATTTCAGTTAGAGGGCAGTAAAAATAAGGATATGATTATTTTGTTTTCCAAGGACTCCTAGACTCCCAGTTTGACTCTAGGAAAGAATCCCTGTGGGAAGGCAGGTAATAAGTAAATAATAACATGCCAACTGATGATAAATATTATAGAGGAAAATAGCTCAAAGTAAGGGAGAAAGAGATAGCCAAGCATGTGGAGGGGGATGAGCCACTCTTACCTTAGGACTGACATTCTAGGATGACATTTGAACAATGACCTGAAAGGATAATGGAAGTGAGCCCTGTGACCATGTGTAGAAAGAATGTTCTAGGTAGAGGAAGCCCCAAATGTGATCCTACCTCTTAGGGTGTAACCCTTAGGGTGTAACCTTAGGGTGTAACCTAAGAGGATCCTACCTCTTAGGTTGTTGATTGTATTAGTGTAAGTTCAGTCAGAAAAGCAGAACCCCTATGAATACTTTGAAATAAGGGCTTTATTATAGGAATGAGACTTTTCATATTTGTGGGAGCAGCTGGGTAAGTAAAAGTCTGGCAAGGAGTATTGCCTGTCAGGGCAGAGTCACTAACCAGCCTGGTGTAGGGAATAAGTTGGAGCTGTCATGAGGATCTGAGCTAGGATCCAGGTGTGTGTCCAGATGCTGGGATGGGATTACAAAGAAGAGCTAGCAAAGAAGTCCACAGGAGTCTATAGCCCATGCGTATGTATGCCCTACCTCTGAGTGTCCACAAACGAGCATGTGGAGTTGGACCTGGGGCGGCTGTCAGTCAGTAACCAAGAAAAGCTAGGTGTATGGCAGAGGAGAGTGAGAAACACCTGGAGTCTTCTAGACTCATCTGTATTTGTCCTTCTCCGTATTTGACTGGAAAAACCTCCAAAGAGTTGTGGCCACTTTTGTCCTTCTGCCTTCCAGATCTTGCTCAAATTCCTCTCTGGCCAACTCTGACCGAGAACCATTTAGGGAAGAGGATTCTCTGAAAACTAATTCCGGCTTAATCAAGTTGCCAAGATGCAGACTCCCAGATCTGTCAGTGTCAGGGCTGTAGCTTGTGGGCAAAGTGGGAAGCCACCAGATGGTTTTGCATAGAGACATGTGTGCTCAAAGTTATAAAAAATCTTTCTATTTGGCACTACTAAGAACACTGTTTACTATGTGTTTTGCATTCATTTGAGAAATGCAGAAGGTTTTTCTTGTTTCTTTTTTAACAAGGGTAACCCCAGTCTGAAGCGACTGTGTCTGCACAAAACTCTGAAATTCTGAATTTTCTTAAAGCTTAGAGGAGCAGAGAGGTTGTTTTGAAGTAAAAGACCTATAGCTTAAAAAAACTGAATCTATTAAAAGAAAAAAAAAAGGCTGATATAGCCACTATGGAAAACAGTATGGAGGTTCCTCAAAAAATTAAAAATAGAGCTACTATATGGTCCAGCATTCCAATTCTGGCTGTATAGCCAAAAGAAATGAAATCACTATGCAGAAGAAATACCTGCACACTCATGTTCATTGCAGCATTATTTATAGTAGCTAAGGTATGAAAGCAACCTAAGTGTCCATCAACAGATGGATGGATAAAGAAAATGTGTATATATCTGCATCTGTGTCCACACAATGGAAATCTATTTAACCACTAAAAAAAAGATGGAAGTTTTGCCATTTGCCACCACATAGATAGACCTTGAGGGTATTATGCTAAGTGAAATAAGTCAGAGAAAGATAAATACTACATGATCTCACTTTAGGTATTTTTTTTAATGTAAATAAAAAATTAAAATATATTTAGTACCTTCTGTGTACCCAGTACTAGGACACTATTCTGTTGTATTCATGTTGTATTTATCTTGAACCAAGTAGACAAAAATTGCTGCCCTTATGGAGCTAATACTTGAGTGGGTGAGAGAATAGCATTTTTTTAAATGTTACACAGTATTTCTAAATGCTTTGGAAAAAATAAAGCAGAGTAGAGCAATCAGGAGTCCTGAGGAAGGTTAGGGAGACATAATGCAGAATTAAATAGGTTGGTCAGGTGGTGGGGGCTCCTTAAGACAGTGAGATGTTAGCAAAGCCTTGGAGGAGACATGAAATGAGCTGTGTGACTGGGGCAGAGGGAAGAGCTAAGGCACAGGCTGTAAGGCAGGCACCTGCCTAGGATGTTCAAGAGAGAGCAAGGAGTGAACCAGAAAAGAAATTGAGGTCAGAAGGCACAACATGGTCAGAAGCCTTGAGCCTTGACACCCCTGTAAGGACTGTAGCTTTTACCCTGAGTGAAGCAGGGAAGCACTGTGGAATTTGGAGCAGCAGAATAACAGGACAGTGACTGTTGACATGTTTTAGGAATTTTCACCCTGTGAATTCACTTTTATGTATTACATTTTGGAGCTAAAAGGAAGAAGTAACTTGAGCTCATGATTGTTTCCAAAGCCATATAAGAAGACTTAAATCTCTATAAAAGGAATAGTAGGAATAGAAGAGGAAAAATAAGACAGAGAGCTAAGTCCACAATATCAATCTTAATGTCTTCATCATACTCAGGAAATGAAGACCGAACTGAACTGAGGGCACGCTTCAGATTCCTGGAAAGTATTTCAAATGGGCTGAAGCATTCTTGTTGCAAGATCCTTTGGGGTTTGGAGTTAGCCCAGTCTTGGTTTTTGTGAGCCCAGAAATACCAACTGGGACTTCCCAAAGTACACTTGATGTTGATGAATGATAAAAAGGTCTCTCTGTTCTGTTCCTATGAGTAAAAGGAAAATCCCCCATCTTCAGGTGCTATGATCTGTGGATTGGTTGTAGTTTGTCATGAAAGAGAAGGTCACAGTAGAAAAAGATACCAGCTCTTGTGATAACCAGTTTAGATGGATCTAACCCAAGAGTCAGCCTACAGTCCTTATTCTACCAAATCTATAGTGCTTGAGCCCAACCATTAAATTACAGCAGTTACTTCTCAAGTTGGTCACAACACTAGATTCTTCATAATGAAAGCAACTCAAAGAATGACCTGAAAAAAGAAAAAAAAAAAAACAAAAAAACCTCCCCAGAAAGTCACTTTCCAGCCCTCCACACCATCATTCTCAATTCAGGGCTAAAAAATTCACCATAATCTTCTTTTATATGCAAGAAGGTGAAACCTACCGTTGAATGCAGGTAAAAAGTAGAGTAAAAGTACCATTCGGGAAGGCGGTTGAAGAGAGATTGCCCAATACTTGGAATCCACTTTGAGGCTGAGTCTCATCATATATACAGAAATCATATGCAGTCCATGCCCTGAGGCCCTGTGATGAAATCCCCTGTGGAGTAAACAAAAAAAGAATAAGCATCAAGACCCAACAGGACTGACTCAACTGGAATCAGGGGAGGACTGGCAAACACAGCAAAAATCATAATACAGGTCACAAATACCTCCCTAAGGCTGCCAGTTTCCAAAAGTATAGCCAGAGCACATCAGCATGTTGAAAGACAAGGATGAGAGACTCAAACAATAAGACCTTACTTTAAAGGCATGGCCACCTTCCGCAGCTCACCTACAGAGGTGCCACAGATGGTGAGGAAAACCAAGGTCTTCTACAGGGAAAGTGAGAAGTCAAAAACCTTGCCACGGTAATTTAAAATAATACTCATTATCTTTCCAAATTTTTAAAGAAATATGAAAATAGGCCCTGATTAGCTAAAGATTTACAAACCCAGGCCAAATTCCAACAGTCTCAGCTCCTTCCAGCCAGCTCCAGGAAGCTGATGTACCAGATTTTGGGAAAGGAGCCTAAAGAGCTGGTTTGGAGGTTACTTGGAGCATGGAGTTCACGTGACCTGGTTCTTTAAGAGTCAAAGCCTCATGACTGGCATTTATTTACCTGGGCCTTATTGTTGGATGATAAATTGCCTAATATATTCCTTTCCCAGGAAAGGCAAGCTTTATTTTCCTCATTAATTCTTGAAGTGAGAGTTGCTTCCTCACTGATTTGGTCTGGAGACTGATAGAAACACCATCTGGACAAACAATAAGCTTTGTTCTGCTGGGAGAACTCCTCCAGGAAACTCTCCAGACCTCAGTGAGGATGTGAGAACCAAGGCTCTGGAATTCAGCTGTGGGGCAACAAACCCAGGGCCCTGAACACGAAGAATGTCCCAAAGGATATCCCACCTCCTGTACTCACCCTGGTGGGACTAGGGGAGGCCGTTACTGGCCAGGACAATTCCTTACATGCAAGGAGGAACCCCTACCACCTCCAGCAGATGCAGTGACAGCATCTTTCCTCTTGAACTTGGTGGTCATTTTTTGAAATCTCCTTAGAACTTCAGTTGAGTTGGAGAAAATGTCCCCATGAAAAAAACATGCAGATTGGAATTTAATGAACAGAAGTTACTGATTTGGATTTGAGGCCATGCCAAATACACACACCTTCATAAAGCAACATCAACCCAGCTATAAGCAAAAACACAAACACCTAAGAAAAGAGAACTCTTCCAGGTAGAGCTTGAATGTGCCTCTATGCTGACCCACAGCCTCTTCCCCTGATGGGTGATGAACATGGCTCCACTTAGAGGGTCTTCAAGTGATTCTCAAGTCATGGTAAAGGGATTGAACAGCACCCTCAGTGCAATTTTCTTAAGCCTCACTTATGAAAAAGAGCAACCTTGACTATAAGCAGAGTAAAATAAGATAGGGGCACAACCTCTGGCCTTGTTTTATGAACTCTCAGCTTTTTTTCTTTATATATTTTTGTTGATTTTGATTTTAGCACTTGACCCAAAGATAAGAGCTCCTCTAGCCTAGTGTTGTCAGCCTGCTTTTTCCAAAGAAATTGTTCATTTTATTAAAAACCTTGTCTCAAGACTATCATACTAAGTGGAGTAAGTCAAAGACAAATATGGTATCACTTATATATGGAATCTAAAAAATGATACAAATGAATTTATTTGTATAAATTTACAAAATAGAGTCTATTTCAGTTCAGTTCAATCGTGTCTGACTCTTTGCGACCCCATGAATCGCAGCACACCAGGCCTCCTTGTCCATCACCAACTCCCAGAGTTCACTCAGACTCACATCCATCGAGTCAATGATGCCATCCAGCCGTCTCATCCTCTGTTGACCCTTCTCCTCCTGCCCCCAATCCCTCCCAGCATCAGAGTCTTTTCTAATGAGTCAACTCTTCGCATGAGGTGGCCAAAGTACTGGAGTTTCAGCTTCAGCATCATTCCTTCCAAAGAACACCCAGGACTGATCTCCTTTAGAATGGACTGGTTTAGAGTCTTCTCCAACACCACAGTTCAAAAGCATCAATTCTTCAGTGCTCAGCTTTCTTCACAGTCCAACTCCCACACACATGACCACTGGAAAAACCATAGCCTTGTCTAGATGGACCTTTGTTGGCAAAGTACTGTCTCTGCTTTTGAATATGCCATCTAGGTTGGTCAAAACTTTCCTTCCAAGGAGCAAGCGTCTTTTAATTTCATGGCTGCAATCACCATCTGCAGTGATTTTGGAGCCCCCAAAAATAAAGTCTGACACCGATTCCACTGTTTCCCCATCTATTTCCCATGAAGTGACGAGACCAGATGCCATGATCTTTGTTTTCTGAATGTTGAGCTTTAAGCCAACTTTTTCACTGTCCTCTTTCACTTTCATCAAGAGGCTTTTTAGTTCCTCTTCACTTTCTGCCATAAGGGTGGTGTCGTCTGCATATCTGAGGTTACTGATATTTCTCCCAGCAATCTTGATTCCAGCTTGTGCTTCTTCCAGCCCAGCGTTTCTCATGATGTACTCTGCATAGAAGTTAAATAAGCAGGGTGACAGTATACAGCCTTGACGTACTCCTTTTCCTATTTGGAACCAGTCTGTTGTTCCATGTCCAGTTCTAACTGTTGCTTCCTGACCTGCATATAGGTTTCTCAAGAGGCAGGTCAGGTGGTCTGGTATCCCCATCTCTTTCAGAATTTTCCACAGTTTATTGTGATCCATACAGATACACATTGTTCACATATAGAGTCAAAGGCTTTGGCATAGTCAATAAAGCAGAAATAGATGTTTTTCTGGAACTCTCTAGTCTATTTACAAAATAGAAATAGACTCACAGATATAGAAAACAAATGTGGTTACCAAAGGGGAAGGAGGGAAGAGAGATAAATTAGGGAATGTGGGATTAACAGATACACACTACTATGTATATAACAGATCAATAACAAAGTTGTACTATGTAGCACAGGGAACTGTACTCAGTATCTTGCAGTAACCTCTAATGGAAAAACATCTGAAAAAGAGTAGATATCCATGTATCTACTGTAAACATGTGTATGTATAACTGAATCGATTGAATTTGCTCTACACCTAAAACTAACACAGCATTGGTACATCAACTATACTTCAATAAAAACATTAAAATAAAAGTTACTTGGTTTAAAAATAGTCTTTAAAATCAAGAGAGGAAGAGTGTGAGGAGGAGGAGGGATCATCCTGATCACTTCTAAATCACAATAAATATAATTTATTCTGTCAGCATGTGATTCATAGGACTTAGCATGCACGCGTAAGGCATCTAATCCACCTCATTTTATGTATGAGATTAAGGGCCAAAGAGAGGAAATAACTTATCTACAGTCATGCATGTTTCTGAATGTAAATAAGTTAAAATTTATTCCCAGCTGCTGATCCCTTATTATTTAATTTCCTGCTCATTGTTTCCATGGGAGTTCATGAGCATCTCAAAATTTGTAATTAAGAAAAAAAACTTGACATGTTACAGTGAAAAAGAAGAAAAATTCAGTTGGACCAGCCACTTCTTACGGGTCCTGGCCTGAGAAAGCTGTTGTACCAAGCCCTGGTTAACAACCCCATCCTTGGTAACCAGATGGCCCACAGGGTCATAGTTGCAAGGACCAGGATGATAACCTCAGTTCCACTTTCTCTCTTTACTTGAAAAAGAAAACAGTAGGATCAGCTATGCCACTGTCTTACTGAGTTATCAGTTTTACCTACAAAGATTCCTTGATTTTACAGAAATTGGACTTCATAATTTCAGCTCCCCAGAATATGCAATGGTGGTGTTCCAATGTTATGGAACCAGCAGATCTTTGGTTATCTAAATATGTGGTTCTCATTTTCCTTGTGATCAGATTATTGGGAAATTCAGCACAATAACATGAAAACATTGTTCACATACAGCATGCCTATTTCTATAGCAGTTTGTCATTATTGTGTGCATCTGTACATATCTTCCCTCATGTTATCTGAATTAATAATTTTAGTATCTTTTTAAGAAATCTTTTCAACTTCCTAATCATATTCATTAAATAGTTTTTACATGATAGAAGCTCTACTTCTATCCCATGTGTATTCAGAGATCTTTATTGGAAATGAATTATAAGTTCTATTTTACATAGTAGAACTTATCTATCTATATACTTATGAAATGTATATATATATGTGGAATATATGTATTTCAAAATAGTTGATCTACATCAGGGTTTCTCAACCACAGTACTGTTGACATTTGGGGCTGGACAATTCTTTGTTGAGGGGCTGGCCCCTGGATACCAAAGGACAGTGCATTCCTAAGAAGGTATGGTACCATTAGGAAATAAGTTCTTTAGAAGCCTTTACACTGAACGACTGTGATTTCTCTACTTCCTGTACTTTATAGGCAAATCAACTGAAAAAAATTATATATGTGTGTATACATGTATAAAACACAAAATTTGTCTGTGTATTCATTTTTTTTCCTAAAGCAGCTAGGGGGACTAAGGGCATGACTGGCCAACCTGTTGCAAAATACAATATAACCTGGTAGACATTGCACAGATAACCATCAGGGATCAGGTTCTGCATGGAAGGAGAAGGGCTGTTTCAGTTGTAGCTGTGTGTGACTGGTGGACAGATTGCAGTAGTGGGCGAAGGAGTCTCCTGCATGGGGTCCATTTCAGAACACAACCAGTGTTGGATACTCCTAATCCACAAGGTGAAGTGTCTGTGGTGCCAAGTTACAAGTTCTGCAGGGGCAAGAATTAGTGCAGGAGGATTCTTGCCCCACTCTGTTATGAACCACCTGTTTGGCTGTGTGTCGTGTGGGGAGGTGTCAGGTGAGCTTTTGGCTTTTTTCCCCTCCCCACCCCACTCCCAAGTAACTTTGTTCTCTAAGTCTGTGAGTGTTTCTGTTTTATGCAGTCTCCTTGAATCCACCACACTTAGGTGGATTAGAGTTAGGTTCAGCCTCTAGCTCTGCCATATGCTAGCTCTTTCTCCTTAAACAAAATGTTTAACCTCAGTTCCCTTGTTAGGAATAATGCACACATAATAATATTTACTACTTTATATTGCTGTGAGGATTAAATCGGTTAAGCATATGAAGTGATGAGCACAGTGTCACGAAGATAGTAACTATTCAATAAACTTTAGCTCTTTTCTTCCCTATCGACCGAGACATGATTTCCCCCAGTGTTATGAAGGTCAGTACCCTGCACATTGAAAACCATGGCCCTAGGATGCAATATTCAAGCATAATAGGAATGCTATCTGCCACAATGTTAAGTGAAAGGGAAGTGTCCCCAGATATCAGGCTTCCCGCCATCCCACACTCAACCTGCGTCCAAGCCAAAACAGAGGCTAAGAATTGAAAGGTTTATCTTCCAAAGCTGACCTTTAAACATTCCAAAGGCCCATTGGAAGAAAACAACCATGGAGCCAGGCCATAGCTGTTCCAACTCTGATCTCCAGATGATAATTTCATTGATTAGTGTGTTTATTCCAGTTCCTAAATCTGCTTTGTGTCTTAAAGAGAATGAATACTAAAGATATTCCCTCTGCTGGCATTTGAAGCCTGAAAATTTTATTAAGCTGGACTATTTACTAGTAGAATAATGGAATTTTTGTTTGGCAAAGAAATGTGTCCTGTCCACTAGGGCAGTAGTTCTCAATGGGGCTTGATTTTGCCCCACCTACCCAGGGGTTATTGGGCAGTATCTGGAGACATTTCTGATTGTCATAAGTAGGTACAGGAGGCGATCTTACTGGCATTTAGTGGGTAGAGGCCAGGAATAATGTTACTATCCCACATTGCACAGAACAGCTCCCCACAGTGGATGATTCAGTGGCCCAAAGTGTCAGTAGTGCTGAGGTCAAGAAACCCAGGTCTAGAACATCACAGCAATGCAATTTGCTTTAAGAACTCACATAAAACTTACACAGGGACAGTTAATTTGTCATCCCCTCTGGTCATGTAGAGACTGAAGGACCCAATGAACTTCATTATTTTGCCTATCAGGTAAAATCCATTGTATAGTGTCAGAAGGATGTGGCCAGGGAGTAGAAAGTATCTTCTGGGAAGTGATGCTTTTCCCTCAGTATATACTCTAAAAGTGTTGTCTTTTCAATAGTTTTAAGGTGATGTGTAAGATAATAATGAAGACATAGGAGGAAACCATGTGAAAATAAACTCATGTTATCTTGAGAAGGTAACCAAGGGTGACATCCTTTTTACCTGCTTACCAACCACCAAAACCACCCTGCTCTTCTCCCAAGCATGATTTCCCCGATCCTAGCACCTGAGAGTACTGCTGTTGGCCTAAAGATGTAACTTCTTTAGTCATCTCCATTTGATTAAATGGAAAAAACAGAAGAACAAGTGAATCAGTCACTCAGCCAAACAAGCAGTCAAGCAGTGTATCATGACAAAATATACTAGCACTTCATTTTTTTTAAGGTGCCTAAAAGCAAAGCATAAAATGAAGATTTGAAATTTTTAAAAAGACTGGCATATTTTGAAGAATATCTTCAAGTGAAAATGTGGGGGTGGGGGGACCATATAAAGAGTGAGTGAGGGACTACCTGGAAGCATGAGAATAAATGCACTCATGATCCACACGACCACTGGGGTGAGTTTCACAGAAATCATGGTGAACAAAAGAAACCAGATACAAAAGAAAGCATATGGCATGATTCTATTTGTAAACCATTGTTTCTCAACCTTGAAGATACTGACATTTGACATTTGAAGTCAGGTGTTTGTTGTCGAGGGCTGTGCTGTGCACTGTAGGATGTGTAGCAACATCTCTGTGCTTACTAATGCCAGTGGCACCCATTCCCCAGTTTTGATAGCCAATAGTGTGTACAGACATTGCCAAATACCCTGGGGGGGAAGGTCAACCTGAGTTGAGCATCCTATACAAAGCAATCCACAATGTTAGAAGAGTGGCAGGTAGCAGGGAGTGGCCCAAAGGGCAATTTCTAGGGTGCTAGTAATACTTTTTTATCTTGATACTGGCTAATTTTGTGTTTTCACTTTACTAAAAATTTGAGCCAAGCAATTACATTTTGCACAGGTCTCCCATATATATAAAGTTTGCTTGGAAAATAATTAACAGGGCCATGATCACTGTAGATGGTGACTGCAGCCATGAAATTAAAAGATGCTTACTCCTTGGAAGGAAAGTTATGACCGACCTAGACAGCTTGTTAAAAAGCAGAGACATTACTTTGTCAACAAAGGTCCATCTAGTCAAGGCTATGGTTTTTCCAGTGGTCATGTATGGATGTGAGAGTTGGACTATAAAGAAAGCTGAGCACCGAAGAATTGATGCTTTTGAACTGTGGTGTTGGAGAAGACTCTTGAGAGTCCCTTGGACTGCAAGGAGATCCAACCAGTCCATCCTAAAGAAGATCAGTCCTGGGTGTTCTTTGAAAGGACTGATGTTGAAGGTGAAACTCCAATATCTTGGCCACCTGATGCGAAGAGCTGAATCATTTGAAAAGCCCCTAACGTTGGGAAAGATTGAAGGCACGAGGAGAAGAGGATGACAGAGGATGAGATGGTTGGATGGCATCACCGACTCAATGGACGTGAGTTTGGGTAAACTCCGGGAGTTGGTGATGGACAGGGAGGCCTGGCATGCTGTGATCCATGGGGTCGCAAAGAGTCAGACACGACTGAGCGACTGAACTGAACTGAACTGAGAATAGAAAAGAAATTTCAACCACTGATAGGGCTGCTGGAAGGGTCTGTACAATATTGTAGTATTTTCCAACAATACAGCTTTCTTTTCCAATATTTGTTGCTATTTCTGAAGTTTAAGGAAGTTTTTACAAAATGTCATCTGTATGAGAAATTTCCTTGTTCATCTTTAGAGGCAGAAAGTTGGTGAAAAAATAAAAGTATGTGACCTACAGAGTTCTGGAGCCAGCACATCCTCTGGGCAGCCCCTAAACTTGGCACACTGTCTCTGAGGTGGAGTACCACACACATGTACAGATTACATTGTTGAGATTATCATGAAAGGATTTTGTGTGTCAAAATGTCCCTTCCTTGCTGTGATAACTGCTAGGTTCTTGGGTTACCATTGTCCCTGCTTGTTCTCACAGTGAGTCATTGCTGTGACTAAAACAAAATTCTTCTTTGAAATGTCTCTTTTGATATACACGGACCATTTAAACTTGCCAGGGCCCAGAAATCCTGTTGAAATTACCTCAGAGGTTCTTGTGGGAATCCTTTTCTTGTGCAAGAATTTTATTTTATCTAATATTGTTTTAAATAAATATACCAGTGGCTGAAGCTTGGAAATATTTTTTTGCTCTTTATGGATTATCTCTGCAACATAGTAATTTGAATTGGTTAAATTCAGATGGGTTATATCTGACATAGAGGTCACTCTAATTTAACATCTCTGCTAAAGGAAAAGCAAAGGCCATAGAGACAGTGCTAGGGATGGTTTACAATATGCTCAGGACACTATTTTTCTGGAATCCCCTAAAAGAGACATTCTCTCAACTTGCCGAACCCTGTATTTTCTCCATTAGCAGACTAGGTTCTGTAATTGATGACTGATCCAGAATTTCACTGAACTTAAGGACACACATTGGCATAAATATATAATTCAAATGAAATAGTCTTTGAAGGTTAAAATTTCTAGTGAGAAAATGAGAAGCCACATTATGAGCTATTCTTACAGGGACAGAAACTAGACCATGTGTCCTCTGGGCAAATTATATCTAATTCCCCAAGGTTCTTGGCTGTGTTTTTGGAAAAGGACCATCCTTGTGGCTACAGTATTTAGCTCTGGCAAGATTACCGTGTGATACATTTGGGTCAATGTGGCATTTTTGTTCCTTCTCACCACCTCCAGTTTCCCTCTCCTTTTTATTGTCCCTCTCTTCTCTCTCTCTTTCCAGCTGTCTTACTCCTTCCTACCCACCTCTATATCCTTGGTAAAGAGAAAGAGTTTTAATATGTACAATTTTCAGAGATTACTCTCCATTTACAGTTAGTAACAACTATTAGCTGTATTCCCCACGTTGTATAATACACCCTTGGGCCTATCTTAACACTCAGTAGTTTATAGCTTCTACCCCTTTCTTGCCTCCCCGCTTGCTCCCCTCTGGTAACCACTACCAGTTTGTTCTCTTTACCTGCGAGTCTGATTCCTTTTTGTTATATTCACTAGTTGATTGCATTTTGTAGATTCCACATCTAAGTGATACCATACAGTGTGTGTCTCTCTCTTTCTGACTTTTTTCACTTTAACGTAATACCCTTCAAGTCCATCCATGTTGATGCAACTGACAAAAATTCCATTCTTTTTTATGGCTCAGTCATATTCCATTTTATATATGTACACCACCTCTTCTTTGTCCATTTGTCTGTTAATGGGCATTTAGGTTACTTCCCTATCTAATTCTGTTGTGAACATTGGGTTGCACGTATCTTTTCAAATTAGTGTTTTGGGGGGTTTTCTGGATATACAGCCAGGAGTGGAATTGCTGGATCATATGGTAACTCTACTGTTAGCTTTTTGTGAAATCTCCATACTGTTTTCTACAGTGTCTACACCAGTTTACATTCCCACCAACAGTCAACAGTGTACCAGGGTTCCCTTTTCTCTGCATCCTCACCAACATTTGTTGTTTGTTTTCTTTCTCATGATAAACATTCTGACAAGTGTGAGATGATAGCTCACAGTGGTTTTGATTTGCTTTTTCCTGATGATTGTTGATGCTGAGCATCTGAAAAAGGCTTTTTTGATAAGACACAGAAACAAAACAAAGGCATGGTAACATCCTATTTTATCAGTGCAGTTTCTATAAAAGATGATTCTTACTGCCCATGGATATATTTGTCCTAAAAGATGCTTCAATATAAAGACTCCAAAGGACACAAATCAGAAATTCTCAGGGACACAATAATCTGCAGTGGTCACAAACCCATTATAGTTTGAGGCCAACCGAGAGGTTAGACTAGGTTCCCAAACTCCTCTATCCGTGGACCATTTTCTATCTTCCTCTTTCCCCTTGTGATATTAGCAGAGTTTGTGTTTGGAGGTCAAGACAACACATTCTTTTTACCAACTATCTTGAATTTCCTCTGCCCTCACTATCAGCTTCCCAAGGAAAACATAGACATTTTTCACAGTGCCTGGAACACCTTCACAGTGCTAGAGTAAATGGCCATCCAAAAGTGTGGAGATGGACTGCCAAGCTTAGGTGCTTTTTGCTGAACTATTCAAGGAATGGGAGGCACAAGAACATGTTTATCATACAGAATTTTTTCTGGACTGGACCATGTGTGTAGACGCCGAATACCTGGAGGCAATTAAGGCTATGGTGATATTAGACAAATACCATTAAAATCTAGTAAACAACCCACCCATTTTTATAAGGAAAAACTCAGTGTAAACAAGTTATTTCTCTGGGACCTGTCAGAATCATTGTTGGCTGTTTGAACAGTTTGTAAAAAAATGTTTTCCACTGGTACTAAATTCTTCTTCTAAAATCCATACTTGGTATTAATCACCTTCAGAGGCTGCCAGTGGACCAGAGACCCTCATCTTAACCAATTCAGCAGGATAGTAGACAGAATTCCTCTTCCTGTGCCCTGTCAATAGTTATTTTAACCTATTGGCCTGATGGGCACCCCTGTTGATGTTAAGTGAATGCATCACCTAGTTCATTACTCAGAGAAAGAAGAAAAGCTGCCCTTTGCTTTGTGGACTGGGGATGGGACTCAGGAAGATGTGGGTAACATCAACCAGCTGACTTGGAGAATTTTCTTGCAGCCAGGCAGTAGAGATGAAGACCATTCTCTCAGCCTGGGAGGCAGTAGGCGTAGGGGGTACCACACACAGCTGCTCAGAATTTTGCTTGTGTAGCAGTCATGTGGGGCCAAGCTATTGCACTTTTTGCAGACTCAGCCCCATAAATGGACATTTCTGGCTCACAGCTCTCTGCTCAGATGCTTCCCACCACTCTGACTACAGTTGTCCCTATCACGTCACTCTGTGGGTTGAAGAAAATGTAAGACCTTGGGGAAGATGAAAGAACATCTTTAGGCAAGATGGCTTCCATGGCAGCCTCACAGCTGCCGTGAGGGGGCCGTGGAGATCATTTCAGCACTCGGGAGACCCTTCCTTCTCCCTCCGCCCCATGAGCACCAAACTCACATGGAATCATGTTGATACAGGCACCGTGATCTTTAAAGAAAGTTGTATTTTCAAATGAACATATGGGAGAAAATATTCTTTTCCTTTTGGAATCTGGCCCCTTCTCCCCAGCCCAGTGGCAGCGTGACTGAGACACACTCATCCCCATCTGTGTTGCAGCTGCCGAGGCAAAGAAAGAGGCTGGGATAGTTTCTAGCACTGGGGCTGCACCAGGCTGAGTTGCTTATGCGTTGCTTTTGGCACTCGTTTCTGTAAGCACTGAACCTATTTTCATGTAAGCCCCTGAGATTTCTTTTTGCGAAGAAAAACATTCTCTACATTCCCGTCTTCATTTGGGCATGAAGAGGGGAACATTCCCTTTGTCTCTAGCCAGTACTGTTGTTGAGTTTAACAGATGTCAGTGAGCACCTGCCACGTGGCCAGACACTGCCCCGTGGGCTGTAGAAGTCTGATGCTGAATCCTTGTCTTCAAGGACCGCATGACCTAGCAAAGGGGACACACCAGTGGCAACTCACTGTAATACAACAGAATAAGTTCCTAATATGTGAGCACCTGAGTGCTGTAGAAGATAGAATAATCAGGTCTATTTTGAAGTGATGAGAAGGTTGAACTCAGGTTGGGGTTTTAGGGGTAAGTGGAAGCTTGCCAAGCAAAAACAATAAGAATAATATGTTTTTATTTTTATTATATAATTTGTAACTGTCTGTATCTGTATCCAGTACCCTTTATTGAACACATTTTATACGGCTGGCATTTAGCCAAAAGATTTGCATACATCATCTCATTTATTTTTCACAATAATCATTAAAATAATGAACATATTTCTAATACAGGCACCGATCTACTTTATATATAGACAGAGAAGAAATAGGATGGAATCTTTGAATGAATCTCTATTCTGAGAATCATCAAGAGGAAAATGTTAAACATTTTTCCAGTGATTCTAAATTTGTACTATAATTTGTGGAAGAATAGAAAAAGAGAAAGGGAGGAAGGAAAAGAGGCAAGAAAGGAAAAGAAAAAGATTAGGAAAGGATATCTTCTTTTTTGTGCTTGGTAAAAATCTACGATGAACTTTTTCATGATCTTTCTCCAAACTGCATAGAATCCTACCGGGGAGCGTCTGCTAGCATAGGCCATATTTGTGCTTAGCTGAGGCCAACCCTCTTTGGCTTCCTTCTGGAATTGACTTTGGGAGACAATATTGTTCTTCAACTGATCTTTAAGACAGTTTGTGACTTGGCTTTGGACTTAATTGCCCTTGGTATATTGGTGACTTTCACTGTTACATCTACAAAGTTTGTGTCTGTATTTGTATTGGCACAAATGGAGAGGATTGAGGTGACTTTGACCATTACACCTAAAAGTTTGTGTCTGTGTATGTATTGGCACAAGTATTGGGAGAATTGACGTGAATGATGAAACAATGAGGAAATTTTTTCACATGGTGACTATCACTTCTTTACTGTATAAAAATTATTCTTAGTTTTCTCTCTTCTTTATCCGACTCCACAGTATAAAAACAAAATGAAATAAGAGTATTTTATACTACAGAAACAGGACAATAGTCATTCAGTAGTTTGATATCCTGTGTCTGTTCTTGATTTGTGCTGAGTTGGGAACCAACAAGTTTAAAAAAAATCTCAGTATTCAGTGACTAACCCAAGCCCAAATCCTGCCAACAGGGCAGCCTTCGGAGAAACCACACGACACCTTCAGAAGAGATGTTTAAAATTTGGTAAGCTCCTCCTACCACATGAGACCCCACCCCCCCAGCCCCCCAACCCCACCCCCCACCCCCCCAACCCCACCCCCCACCCCCCACCCCCTGCTCCTGGACAAACTCTTCTTTAGAGTAACGGCGCTCTGGTTGATCCTGACTCTCATCAACCAGTCTCTGAGCAGAAACTGCAGCCTATAGGATGGTAAGCTCCTGACTCATTTTCAAAATCCTATGAAACAAAGTCAAAAGAATCCCTAGTGTCAGTGTTCACCTAAAACAGGCCTTGCACAGAGAGTTCTGGGTCCAGATAACCTAAACAGAGATCACATCTATCTTGAGTAAATCAAAATGTTCTGCCGGGTGAGCAAAAACTATCAGTCTGTAGACATGCCCCCTTCTCTTCTCATCAGAGAATCTCCCCATGTTTCTATATAGAGCAGGTGCAGAGGGTGGAAGAGAGCAGGGGCAGGAATAGATTTTCAAAAGGCAAAGCAAACCTCATTTTTAAGAGTTGTTTTATTTGCTTTTGGTTGTCTTCTATGCAACAACACTGTTTCTTGTATTTTCTTTCTTCTCCCCATTTTGGTTTTCAGTAGTATCCTTTGTTTGTTACCATTTCCTCTCTCTTTTAAGGGATTATTATGTACAAGATTCTGAATCTCAGATTCATTTTTAACAATCCCAAGCATTTCAAGGACATCTGAGTGCCCACAAGGCACAGCTTTGGTGAATCCTTGGCCTCACCGTGACACTACCAGTTCTGTGGTTCCCCAAGAAGTAAAGTGCATCATTGAGAGAGAAGGGCAGTAGCTTTGGAAGCTCATTTTCTACATATTAATTGAGGTTCTTAAATGTGAGCTCTCATTGCAGGCTCCAGACTCCCCCCAGAATGAAATTACATTGAACATTAAACATTATTCAGAGTGTACGTTCCAGTTTAAAGAAGGGGAAGAAAATTGTTGTGGCAATGCAAATGCCTATTACTATACACATCAAGAATAATAAAAGTAGGTCTTTTAAAGAGCCTTTAAAAAAGAAAAAGGATATAGAAAACAGCTCCCAGAGAAGTAATTTTTCAATTTCCTTGATTTGCTTAGCGGGAAATTGCTCTCCAATTTATTATAATTTGAAAAGACAATGAATTCTTCATTTGGAATTAATATAAAAATGACTGAAATGCATCTTGCTTGTCTTAGAATTTACAACCTGTTTGGATAAAGCATTTTGAGTCATGGATCACTGTTAAAACCCAAGACTTAGTAAAGGCTGGTAATATTTTCCATATGGTTTCCCTAAATGATAATTATAGCTCATTCTGAACTACAAATTATATACACTAAAAATGTTAATTTAATTTAGGGTTACTGACTCGGTTTTTTTCTGAAAGCAGGTGTAATAGGAATTACATTGTCTGAATATTGTCAGTAACACTAGACATGGTGAATAGATATAACCAAATTATTCCTGAGTTTGACTTTATTTTGTGGATTCTGCTTGCAAATGTTCAGCCTGGTATGCATTCTCTGTGATTTATCCTAAAAGGAGAAAACATTAATGAGGGAAATCAAAACAAATGCCTCTGCTGGACTCTCCAATAAAGCTGTTTGAAATGGTCTATCTGGGAGAGAGGATGGGCGTGAGTATAAAACTGTGAACCAGTCTCCACGTGACTTCTTGGAATTTCACCATCCATCAGCATTAAGTCAGAAACATTAATAAGTATTGAAGTTGAAAATAACTGCAACCTCTGACTGAAAAGTATTTGCTCATAACCTTTCAGTTAGTTTCTATAATGAAATATGGCAATGAATTAGCCATGATGGCCTGGAGAAAGGTGGTTAATAAGAAAAACTGCATATTTAGAATCCACATTCTTCTCATGTTTATGTTAGTGAATCCTCTTCACTCCCCCCTCCTCCCCACAATTGCCTTTTCATTAATCTATCAGTGCTTACAGTAGAGACAGGTCACTGGAAAGAATTTTAATTAGTCTTTAAATTTGCAAGGTATCAGGAGCCTTAGAAACTGTTAGGATCCAGCGGCTGTGAAACATCAGTGTTCAAGAGAGACAGAGTATACATTGCAGCAGCTGGAGTTCTGCTTGGCTTGGTACTTGGCTCCCCACAGTTACTATGCCTTGAGAGAATCACTTAATCACTGTGACTCTTAGTTCCTTCATCTGTCAAGTGGACGTAATAACAATAACACTTTACATCACAGGTAAGTATAATGACAACAAAGCTTATACAATCTGATACATATAAATAATTTCTAAATGCCTTATCATAGGAACAGTTTAGGGTGCATTTTAAAAATATAGATCCCTAGGTCCTCACCTTGAGCAGTTCCAGTTTCAATGTTCATTGAAGTTTAGTACCTTCATTTTAACCAACAGTCAAGGTGATCCTGAACCACACTTGAAGAAACACTGATTTGGTCCAACACTCTTGTTTAGATGATGAGAAGAATGAGTCCCAGAGGGTGGGGTGCCTTTGTCAAGGTCATTTAGTGATCCACCTGATAGAGATTCTGCATTCTAACATGCTTTGCACTGTAGCTGCCTCCATTTATTGAGTCCTTAGAAGTGAGGTTCTTAACCAGAGGTGCACATCAGAAACACCTAATGTGCCTTTTCAAGTACTCATGCCCAAGACCCAGCCCACACCTGCTCAACCCAATAACAAGTGGCAGCTCTCAGACCTGAACCCAAGGTCCCTGGTTGTTTTATAGGACGAGGTGATAACCCTAGGTTAGCTTCACATGCTTTTCTCACACAGAGCTCAGAACACGTGATTTTTTTTTTTACTCCAATAAAACTTTATTTATGAACATTGGCATTTGAATTTCATATAATTTTCACATGTCACTATATAGTCTTTTGGTTTTAAAAAAATCACAAAAAGATATAAAGAGCATTCTAAGCCTGCAGACCTTACAAAAACAAATGGCTGACTGGATTTGACTTGCATGCCATATTTTGAAAAGACAGTGTTATAGATGATAATTTAACACACTGGGGATGACTAACCAGGTAATTTATCCTTCCAGGGCTGTTTTTTTTTTGTTTGTTTGGTTTTTTTTTATTTATTTATTTTTTGGAGGCTAATTACTTTACAATATTGTATTGGTTTTTCCATACATTGACATGAATCCACCACGGGTGTACACGTGTTCCCCATCCTGAACCCTCCTCCCACCTCCCTCCCCATCCCATCCCTCTGGGTCATCCCAGTGCACCAGCCCTGAGCACACTGTCTCATGCATCAAATCTGGACTGGCGATTCATTTCACATATGATAATATACATGTTTCAATGCCATTATCCCAAACCATCGCACCCTCGCCCTCTCCCACAGAGTCCAAAAGACTGTTCTATACATCTGTGTCTCTTTTGCACTCTCGCATACAGGGTTATTGTTACCATCTTTCTAAATTCCATATATATGCGTTAGTATACTGTATTGGTGTTTTTCTTTCTGGCTTACTTCACTCTGTATAATAGGCTCCAGTTTCATCCACCTCATTAGAACTGATTCAAATGTATTCTTTTTAATGGCTGAGTAATACTCCATTGTGTATATGTACCACAGCTTTCTTATGGACATCTAGGTTGCTTCCATGTCCTGGCTGTTATAAACAGTGCTACGATGAACATTGGGGTACACGTGTCTCTTTCAATTCTGGTTTTCTTGGTGTGTGTGCCCAGCAGTGGGATTGCTGGGTCATATGGCAGTTCTATTTCCAGTTTTTCAAGGAATCTCCACACTGTTCTCCATAGTGGCTATACTAGTTTGCTTTCCCACCAACAGTGTAAGAGGGTTCCCTTTTCTCCACACCCTCTCCAGCATTTATTGCTTGTAGACTTTTGGATCACAGCCATTCTGACTGGCGTGTAAGGGTACCTCATTGTGGTTTTGATTTGCATTTCTTGAGAAACCTGTATGCAGGTCAGGAAGCAACAGTTAGAACTGGACATGGAACAACAGACTGGTTCCAAATAGGAAAAGGAGTACGTCAAGGCTGTATATTGTCACCCTACTTATTTAACTTCTATGCAGAGTACATCATGAGAAACGCTGGGCTGGAAGAAGCACAAGCTGGAACCAAGATTGCTGGGAGAAATATCAATAACCTCAGATATGCAGATGACACCACCCTTATGGCAGAAAGTGAAGAGAAACTAAAAAGCCTCTTGATGAAAGTGAAAGTGGAGAGTGAAAAAGTTGGCTTAAAGCTCAACATTCAGAAAATGAAGATCATGGCATCTGGTCCCATCACTTCATGGCAAATAGATGGGGAAACAGTGGAAACAGTGGCAGACTTTATATTTTTGGGCTCCAAAATCACTGCAGATGGTGACTGCAGCCATGAAATTAAAAGACGCTTACTCCTTGGAAGGAAAGTTATGACCAGCCTAGATAGTATATTCAAAAGCAGAGACATTACTTTGCCAACAAAGGTCCGTCTAGTCAAGGCTATGGTTTTTCCAGTGGTCATGTATGGATGTGAGAGTTGGACTCTGAAGAAAGCTGAGCGCCGAAGAATTGATGCTTTTGAGCTGTGGTGTTGGAGAAGACTCTTGAGAGTCCCTTGGACTGCAAGGAGATCCAACCAGTCCATTCTGAAGGAGATTAGCCCTGGGATTTCTTTGGAGGGAATGATGCTAAAGCTGAAACTCCAGTACTTTGGCCACCTCACGCGAAGAGTTGACTCATTGGAAAAGACTCTGATGCTGGGAGGGATTGGGGGCAGGAGGAGAAGGGGATGACAGAGGATGAGATGGCTGGATGGCATCACTGACTCGATGGACGTCAATCTGAGTGAACTCTGGGAGTTGGTGCTGGACAGGGAGGCCTGGCATGCTGCGATTCATGGGGTCGCAAAGAGTCGGACACGACTGAGCGACTGAACTGAACTGCACTGAATAATGAGTGATGTTGAGCATCTGTTCATGTGTTTGTTAGCCATCTGTATGTCTTCTTTGGAGAAATGTCTGTTTAGTTCTTTGGCCCATTTTTTAATTGGGTCGTTTGTTTTTCTGGAATCGAGCTGCAGGAGTTGCTTGTATATTTTTGAGATTAATTCTTTGTCAGTTGCTTCATTTGCTATTATTTTCTCCCATTCTGAAGGCCGTCTTTTCACCTTGCTTATAGTTTCCTTTGTTGTGCAAAAGCTTTTAATTTTAATTAGGTCCCATTTGTTTATTTTTACTTTTATTTCCAATATTCTGGGAGGTGGGTCATAGAGGATCCTGCTGTGATGTATGTTGGAGAGTGTTTTGCCTATGTCTTCCTCTAGGAGTTTTATAGTTTCTGGCCTTACGTTTAGATCTTTAATCCATTTTGAGTTTATTTTTGTGTATGGTGTTAGAAAGTGTTCCAGTTTCATTTTTGTACAAGTTGTTGGCCAGTTTTCCCAGCACCACTTGTTAAAGAGATTGTCTTTTCTCCATTGTATATTCTTGCCTCCTTTGCCGAAGATAAGGTGACCATAGGTGCGTGGATTTATCTCTGGGCTTTCTATTTTGTTCCATTGACCTATATTTCTGTCTTTTGGCTACTACCATACTGTCTTGATGACTGAGAACACGTGATTTTAACTCATATCTGAGTCATTTTCATTTCCTGACCATAGTGTCGGATCATGTACTATAATAAAGACACACATTATTAAATATATTTTTCATTTATTTCCCTTCCCCTCCCACCATGAAAAGCTCTGGCATTAGCCACTGCTCTGGGCAAAGCCACTCCTCCCCAATCTCCCAGGGCTTTTAATACATAGATTGGAGTAATCCACTCTTTCTTAACTGGGATTGCTTTTACCACCTAGGAGATATTGAGCAGTGTCTGAAGACATTTTTGGTTTCACAGCTAAGGGGCAGTGCTACTGGCCTCGAGTGGGTGGAGGCCAAGGATGCTGATAAACATCCTTCAATGCGCAAGACAGCCCCACAACGAGGAATTGTATGGACCCAAGTGTCATTAGTGTGAAAGTGAAGAAACCGTAAGCTCATCAAGAGGAAGACAGACTCAGTGAGGAGTTGTCTTTGAGAGCTCTGAGAGCCACTTCTAGAGAGGGGAAACAAACAAACAAAGAAGAACTCACTTGGAAGAGCAAAGAGTGAGGGCAGAAAAGACTGAGCTACCATCTGGGAATATCAAAGAAGAGTCTGGGGAGAACGTAGAGATTGCGTGTTAGGAAGAAGGAAGTCATGAGCCAGCTTGAAGTTGTGAGAGAGTTAGCATCTGTGAGGAAATGCTGCTTTCATTTAGGAAGTAAATCTTCTTTAAGGTTTCTCAAGAGATGTGAGTTAACATTAGATTGATTTAAACTTCTGGTTTCTTTCAATGTGATACTGCTCAAGACAGGGCCCATGAAGTGCTGGCTTACATTATGGTGTTACCCTTTCTGAAGATGATAAAAAGCATTTTAAATTATCAAAATAATTTTGCTTTTTCTTTATGTAAGCCTTAGATCAACATCGCATGCATATACCGTATATAGCATATATGCTTTTCAGTGAGGAGAAAGGAGCAGGGAGCTCAGAGAAACTGATTCAAAGACCCAGAAAGGCTCTAGTAGCAATTAAGCATTGTGCCCAATATGATTGTTCAGTCACTTTTAAAAATCATTGTCTGTTTGTATTTTAATGTTGTCTCTGCCTTCAAACTTTTACTGTCTGTTTGTGTTGTGACATTGGGGTGTGTTTGACGATTAGTCAAGCATTGTATGGTCATTGAGAAAATTGTATAAACATCATCAGGGTTGTTCTCAAACTGGATGCATTTTACTTGTTAGTTTCTGACTATTTTAAGACATCACATGGAGTCTACAGCACTACTCTAGGATCTACATGACATGTATGATGATTTAATGTACTCATCTGAGAAACTTGGGACATCTTGTGCTCCAGGAATTACCCTGTTTAATGGGGAAGGTAGCAAGCATATTCCCTCCAACTGCAAACCTCCTCTGAAATATCAAAGTTTTCCTTAGTGTTTGAATTGAGTCACATGTCAAGAAAAACACATTGCATTCCTTTGCCATAAGACAAACACCATATGTTAAGTTTATTTTTAAAGGGTGGGCAAGAACAGGGAGACCATGTTCCAGTCTGAGAAAATATTGATGCCATGGTGTCAGTGAGGCAAGTTATGGTTTAATTCATACCTGCGGATTAAAGAATGAAAAATGAACCCACATCCCCAGCCTGACATCTGTATAAATGGTGCACAAGGATGGAGGCCTGTCTACCTTCCTTAATGTTCTTGGGATAAAGTAAATACTGAAGGGCTTGACATCTCTCCTAAGCCTAACAAAGCTGGCACAGCTGGTGCCCAGATGCACCAGCTGGGTGGGTGGAAGGTCCTCAGGGCTGGGGGAAAAGAAGAGAAGTGAGACGATGCCCTGGGGCTTAGGGGACTTAGGAGAAATAGTGACAAATTCCTTCTTCTACCCAGGATTGTTCTTAGGAACAACTTAAAAGTGGATGAAGTTGGAATCTCAGTTGTCCCTGCAGCCACCCCTTTCTGGCCATCCTTTCAGCACACTCCCCATTCCATACCCCATCACAGTTTGGAGTATGTCTTAAAGCTACAAATGCACATACCTTCCCCCTCAGCTCTTGCCTGCTCCTATTCATCCTACCTACACCTGGACAAGGAGATTTCGTAGCATGTTTGTTATAGTAGGGAATTGGAAACATCATAAATGTCTAGCAGCAGATGAAATAAAGCATGGCATTTTTATGTTGGTTCCAAGATTTCTTGTTTGTGAAGTGGGAACAGTATTGGCTGCTTATTTCATGAAGTTTCTTGAGGATTAAGTAAGAACAGTTCTTGGCAAACTGTCAACAGTCAATAAGTTGTACTTATTATTATTACAGGGAATACTATACAGCTATTACAAAGAATGATCTACGGTTTTTCTGTAGCAACTGATATTAAGGACAGAAACAAGTGAAAGGCATTGAACACAGTATTCCACTTATACTTTTATTATTAAATTCATAGCAGCACCAAAGTGCTGCTAGAATACAGTTGCCCAGCTTTCAACTCTCATTTTGATGAGCTTCTGACATTCAGTAGAGTGTGCAGAAACAGCATGTGTTCATTTTGTAAAACCTCACAAAACAATACTATACAGTTTCTTTGGATATTTATATGTGTATAAAAGCAGGAAACCACCAGGAAAAGGACAGATCAAACCCCTAAAGAAGTGAAGTGAATAAAATTTGGGGTTGGGTGTGTGTGTGGGTCTGTTTGTGTTTCTTTTATCCTAAAGCATGGAGGTGATAGGGTTAGGGTAGGAGGTAGGAACCATTTAAGTCTTAATTCTGTTTTGATTTTGTACAGGAATACTCATGTGTCACTTGTGCAATAAAAAAAATAGTTTAAAGGTAAAAGGGTAACCTGTGCTCACGTGCTCACTTTTAATTAAGTCAGATGTGTTTTTCTTGAGCAGCATGTCCTGAATCTTCAACCTCAGAATACACATGCCATGAGAGACCTTCCAGAACAGGTCCCTTGTCTCAGCTGAGGGAACCAGTGGTTTGCTGCTGCTGCTGCTAAGTTGCTTCAGTCGTGTCTGACTCTGTGCGACCCCATAGACAGCAGCCCGCCAGGTTCAGCCATCCCTGGGATTCTCCAGGCAAGAACACCGAAGTGGGTTGCCATTTCCTTCTCCAATGCATGAAAGTGAAAGGTGAAAGTGAAGTCACTCAGTCGTGTCTGACTCCTAGCGACCCCATGGACTGCAGCCTACCAGGCTCCTCCGTCCATGGCATTTTCCAAGCAAGAGTACTGGAGTGGGGTGCCATCGCCTTCTCTGACCAATGGTTTAGTTTTCGTGTTTTTTTATTGAAGTATAGTTGATATACAACGTTGTGCCAGTCTCTGCTGTATGACATAGTGACTCAGTTATACACATCAGTTCAGTTCAGTTCATTTCAGTCGCTTAGTCATGTCTGACTCTTTGTTATCCCATGGACAACAGCACGCCAGGCCTCCCTGTCCATCACCAGCTCCTGAGTTTACTCAACTCGTGTCGATTGAGTCAGTGATACCATCCAACCATCTCATCCTCTGTTATCCCATTCTCCTCCTGCCATCAATCTTTCCCAGCATCAGGATCTTTTCAAATAAGTCAGTTCTTCGAATCAGGTGGCCAAAGTATTGGAGTTTCAGCCTCAGTCCTTCAGGTGAATGAATATTCAGGACTTACTTCCTTTAGGATGGACTGGTTGGATCTCCTTGCTGTTCAAGGGACTCTCAAGAGTTTTCTCCAACACCACACTTCAAAAGCATCAGTCCTTCGGCACTCAGCTTTCTTTATAGTCCAACTCTCACATCCATACGTGACTACTGGAAAAACCATAGCTTTGAATAGATGGACCTTTGTTGGCAAAGTAATGTCTCTGCTTTTTAATATGCTGTCTACGTTGGTCATAACTTTTTTCCCAAGGTGCAAGCATCTTTTAATTTCATGGCTGCAGTCACCATCTGCAGTGATTTTGGAGCCCCCAAAAGTACTCTTATGTTTCCACTGTTTCCCCATCTATTTGCCATGATGTGTTTGCCATGAAGTGATGGGACCAGACACCATGATCTTAGTTTTCTGAATGTTGAATTTTAAGCCACCTTTTTCACTCTTCTCTTTCACTTTCATCAAGAGGCTTTTTAGTTCTTCGCTTTCTGACATAAGCATGGTGTCATCTGCACATCTGAGGTTATTGATATTTCTCATGGCAGTCTTGATTCCAGCTTGTGCTACATCCAGTCCAACATTTCTCATGATGTACTCTGCATTTAAGTTAAATAAGCAGGATGACAAAATACAGCCTTGATGTACTCCTTTCCCAATTTGGAACCAGTCTATTGTTCCATGTCCAGTTCTAACTGTTGCTTCCTGACCTGCATACAGATTCCTCAGGAGACAGGTCAGGTGGTCTGATATTCCCATCTCTTGAAGAATTTTCCACAGTTTGTTGTGATCTACACAGTCAAAGGCTTTGGCATAGTCAATAAAGCAGAAGTAGTTGTTTTTGTGGAACTCTCTTGCTTTTCTGATGAGCCAGTGGATGTTGGCAATTTGATCTTTGGTTCCTCTGCCTTTTCTAAAACCAGCTTGAACATATGGAAGTTCATGGTTTACATATTGCTGAAGCCTGGCTTGGAGAATTTTGAGCATTACTTTACTAGCGTGTGAGATGAGTGCAATCGTGTGGTAGTTTGAGTATTCTTTGGCGTTGCCTTTCTTTGGGATTGGAATGAAAACGGACCTTTTTCAGTCCTGTGGCCACTGCTGAGTTTTTCAAATTTGCTGGCATATTGAGTGCAGTATTTTCACAGCATCATCTTCCAGGATTTGAAATAGCTCAACGAGAATTCTATCACCTCCACTAGCTTTGTTCATAGTGATGCTTCCTAAGGCCCACTTGACTTCACCTTCCAGAATGTCTGGCTCTAGGTGAGTGATCACACCATCGTGATTATCTGGGTCATGAAGATCTTTTTTTGTACAGTTTTTCTGTGTATTCTTGCCACCTCTTCTTAATATCTTCTGCTTCTATTAGGTCCATACCATTTCTGTCCTTTATTGTGCCCATCTTTGCATGAAATGTTCCCTTGGTAGCTCTAATTTTCTTGAAGAGAGATCTCTAGTCTTTCCCATTCTATTGTTCTCCTCTATTTCTTTGCATTGATCGCTGAGGAAGTCTTTCTTAACTCTCCTTGCTGTTCTTTGGAACTCTGCATTCAAGTGGGTATATCTTTCCTTTTCTCCTTTGCCTTTCACTTCTTTTCTTTTCATAACTATTTGTAAGGCCTCCTCAGATAACCATTTTGCCTTTTTGCATTTGTTTTTCTTAGAGATGGTCTTTATCCCTGTCTCCTGTACAATGTCACCAACTTCTGTCCATAGTTTTTCAGGCACTCTGTCTATCAGATCTAATCCCTTGAATCTATTTGTCACTTCCACTGGATAATCATTAGGGATTTGATTTAGGTCACACCTGAATGGTCTAGTGTTTTCCCTATTTTCTTCAATTTAAATCTGAATTTGGCAATAAGGAGTTCATGATCTGAGCCACAGTCATCTCCCAGTCTTGTTTTTGCTGACTATATAGAACTTCTCCATCTTTGGCTGCAAAGAATATAATCAATATTTTGGCATATTATATCAATATAATCTGATTTTGGCATTGACCATCTGGTGATGTCCATGTGTAGAGTCTTCTCTTGTGTTGTTGGAAGAGGGTGTTTGCTATGACCAGTGTGTTTTCTTGGCAAAACTCTGTTAGCCTTTGCCCTGCGTCATTCTTCCAAAGCCAAATTTGCCTGTTACTCCAGGTGTTTCTTGACCTCCTGCTTTTGCATTCCAGTCCCCTATAAGGAAAAGGACATCTTTTTTGGGTGTTAGTTCTAGAAGATCTTGTAGGTCTTCATAGAATCATTCAACTTCCACTTCTTCAGCGTTACTGGTTGGGGCATAGACTTGGATTACTGTGGTATTAAATGGTTTGCCTTGGAAATGAACAGAGATCATTCTGTTGTTTTTGAGATTGCATCCAAGTACTGCATTTTGGACTCTTTTGTTGACTATGAGGGCTACTCCATTTCTGCTAAGGGATTCTTGCCCACACTAGTAGATATATGGTCATCTGAGTTAAATTCACCCATTCCAGTCCATTTTAGTTCGCTGATTCCTAAAATGTCTATGTTCACTCTTGCCATCTCCTGTCTGACCACTTTCAATTTGCCTTGATTCATGGACCTAACATTCAAGGTTCCTATGCAATATTGCTCTTTACAGCAGACTTTACTTCCATCACCAGTCACATCCACAATTGAGTGTTGTTTTTGCTTTGGCTCTGTCTTTTCATTGTTTCTGGAGTTAGTTCTCCGCTGATCTCCAGTAGCATTTTGGGCACCTACCGACCTGGGGAGTTCATTTTTCAGTGTCCTATCTTTTTATCTTTTCATATTGTTCATGGTATTCTCAAGGCAAGAATACTGAAATGGTTTGCCATTCCCTTCTCCTGTGGACCATGTTTTGTCAGAACTCTCTACCGTGACCCATCTGTCTTGGGTGGCCCTACACAGCATGAGTTAGGAAAGGCTGTGGTCCATGTGATCAGATTGGTTAGTTTTCTGTGATTGTGACTTTCAGTCTGTCTTCCCTCTGATGGATAAGGATAAGAGACTTATGGAAGCTTCCTGATGGGAGAGACTGACTGAGGGGGAAACTTAAAGATTAAAGATTTACTGAGCATGACCCTGCCCATCAGAACAAGACCCAGTTGTACACATAGAGATATTCTTTTTTTTTTACATATTCTTTTCCATTCTGGTTTACCACAGGACATTGAATATAGTTCAGTTCAGTTCAGTTCAGTCGCTCAGTCGTGTCCGACTCTTTGTGACCCCATGAATCACAGCACGCCAGGCCTCCCTGTCCATCACCAACTCCCGGAGTTCACCGAGACTCACGTCCATCGAGTCAGTGATGTCACTGAGCCATCTCATCCTCTGTCATCCCCTTCTCCTCTTGCCCCCTATCCCTCCCAGCATCAGAGTCTTTTCCAATGAGTCAACTCTTCACATCAGGTGGCCAAAGTACTGGAGTTTCAGCTTTAGCATCATTCCTTCCAAAGAAATCCCAGGGCTGATCTCCTTCAGAATGGACTGGTTGGATCTCTTTGCAGTCCAAGGGACTCTGAAGAGTCTTCTCCAACACCACAGTTCAAAAGCATCAATTCTTCGGCGCTCAGCTTTCTTCACAGTCCAACTCTCACATCCATACATGACCACAGGAAAAACCATAGCCTTGACTAGATGGACCTTCACTGTGCTGTATAGTAGACCTTGTTGTTTATCCATCCTATATATAATTGTTTACATCTGCTAATCGCAAGCTCCCAGTCCCTTCCACCTCCACCAACTCCCCCTTGGCACCTGTACATCTGCTGTCTATGTCTGTGAATCTGTTTCTGTTTTGTAGATAGGTTCTTTTGTGCCATATTTTTGATTCCACATTAAAGTTATATGGCATTTGTCTTTCTCTTTCTGGCTTATTTAGCATGGTAATCTCTAGTTGCATCCACATAGCTGCAAATAGCATTATTCCATTCTTTTTCTGGCTGAGTAGTATTCCATTGTGTGTGTGTGAGACATCTTTTTCCATTCATCTGTCAGTGGACAGTTAACTTGTTTCCATGTCTTGGATATTGTGAATAGTGCTGCTATGAACTTAGGAGTGTATGTATCTTTGAATTAGAGTTTTGTCCAGGTATATGCACAGAAGTGGGATTGCTGGATCATGTGGTAATTCTATTTTTAGTTTTCTGAAGAACCTCTACACTGCTTTCTATAGTGGCTGTACCAACTTACATTCCCACCAGCAGTGTAGGAGAGGTGACCAAGCGTTTAGCATGGGAATGACAAGCTCAAGGTCACACAGTAGAGGGATCTGAGAGAGAAAGAGGGGAACAAGTGACAAGTGGGGTTGTAAAAGAGCTAGTGAAGTTGAAGATCAGCTAAAGTTAAGGGGGCAAGGAGGTTGGAAGAAGAGGGAATGAGTTAGAAGGGTCTTCAGAGTTTTTGTAATCAAGATCCAAAAATATCCAAATCAGCAGGCAAGTTCCTCAGGCTCTCTGCTTCCTATCACTTCCCAGGCAGCTTTTGTATTTGCCTGCTCACCCTCTGAGGCCTTCAGTTGTGTTATTGCTAATAATAGCAAAAGGAGAATTGAAAGATAGCCAGAAAATCTAGAAATATTTATGTTAGAAAAAGATTAAGACCCTCATGAAAGCTGAGGGCCAGATCTCAGAGAAGACCCAGACTCACGGTAGTTTGGAAAGTGTGGGGGTCTGGGGGATGCTGCAAGAGTTGGCAGTACTTCAGAGACAGTGGGACAAAGAGGGGAAAGAGGACTTTCCAAAGTTTTTGTGGGTTTGGAATGTAATCCCCTTTTCATGACATTTCAAAAGACTTCAGTAAAAATTTAAGTGGTTCATTAATATTCTTTGGATGTCACACTTGGTTTTCTGTTGAATGAACAGTAGCCCAACATCCTAAAGTGTGCGCTAAAAATCACCTGTGCTGAGGGAACTAGAAGGAAATACACAACACTCAGAAATGTTGTCAGTATGAGGAGTGGTTTCTGGAACCCTCTCTCCCAGTCGTGCCCCTCAGCCAGCTTCACTCTTTGCTTTCATCCCTTCATCCCTCAGACAGAGGTAAAAAGGAGATGGCAATCAGAGAATGCCCACCTTTGAAATCACTTCTTTCCTAGTAAGGTGAAAAAGGGATTCTATAACAGTACCAATTGCCCACCAAGAATACACTCGCCTGGCTTTCAGTTCTCATCTGAAGAAGCCTCAGACTTTCAGTGGAATTAGAAAATTAAAATGTGCACAAACAGCATATATGTCATATCATTATGATCTACAGGATAAAATACACATACATAAACACACACACACTAAGGGGAGGGGGAAGAAGATCCATGTCCTTGGTTTGTGCTGGCAGAGTACCAGATGAGGGGCTTTAGGACTTAGTACATTCAGTACCCCATTGATAGAAAGGTTAAGGTTATTCTGCTTTGTGATAAACATCCCCCACAGAATCTTGCTTTCTCTGCCCTTGGTTCCCTTGGCCTGGGTGTTATATACCATATTTTCCAGGCAGATCAGAATATTCACTGACAATCATTTGCCAAAGATTACCTGGGTGGCACCTTCTTGTAAGAATGCAAATGATTCTCCTGAATCCCGCACACGTTGAATGAAGAATAAACAACCTTGTTGAAATCATCTACATGAAAAAAAAAAAGAAATCATCTACATGACCTGGAATGCTAAAAGCCTTCAGTTTGCTTGCTATAGTGCAAAACTATGAGAAATATTTAATCTTTAAAAATACACAATGGAATCATAATTTTGCTGCAGGTTCAAAGAGAGCACAATATAACGCAATGTATTTAAAATGTAATGGCAGTGTATATTTTCAAAATGCAAACAGCAGAGAGTTTGATGAATAGCTAAAGAGCACCAGACCATATCTTATCCTTATAAAAGTGTCTCCCATGAATGTTAACTGTATCTCTCAGAAAATTCTTAATATGCTCCATGGCTCAGTGTGTAGACAACAACTCTATAGAAATGTATGTGCCTACCTGGTGTGTGGTCTTTGTCAACTCGAAGTGAAGGTTGTATAAACTTTGGGTGCCCAGCCTTTTACTTCAGAACAAAGAAACAAATCTAAAAGTTTATAGTTTTCCAGACCTCTCATGTACCTAGTGTTTTTTAAAATCTATTTTTGATACAATGTTTTTCTATTTTTAAATAATCAAACCACGTTATTTATAGTTATCTTTGTTTTAATCCATGTTGATGTCCAATTGTATATTTAAAATTCTATTCATTTTATATCATAAAATTGATACATGTTCTTGTAAAAAACATGAATAGAGTGTGTTCAAATACAGGTAAAAAAGACATAAATTTGGGGGGATTTATTCTCTAGAGTCTGGAAACAAGCAGTAGAGCAGCACTAGCCAACAAAACTCTGTTGTGATGAAAATCCATGTTGTCCAATTTGATAGCCACTGGCCAGCACTGGGTCATTATTGAGTGTTTGAAGTGTAGCTGCTTGGGCTGAGGAACTGAATTTTTAAAAATTTTATGTAATTTTGATTAATCTACTGAGACATTCACATGCGGCTCATGGCTCCCATAGTAGACAGCAGAGGAGTAGTGGGTTTGAATGGAGCAGACTCATGCTCTTCCATCCTAGTATCCTCCTGCTTGTGGCTTCTACGCTCAAGATGTCCTCATGGTCCAAGATGGCTGTTGGAGCCAACCGTGAATCCACATTCCAGGCAGCAAGAAGGAATATGGACAAAAGGGCTAGTCACTTCCCTTTTAACGAGGATTCCCTGGTGTCCTACACAACTACTTCTAGTCTACAGCTTGCCCAAAACTTAGTCACATGCCTACACTGAGCCACTAGGAGTCTAGGAAAGATTCTGGTTTTGTTTTTTTTTTTTTTGACTGAAGAAGGGATTTGAGGGTAGGCAGTTGTCTCCCTGCCACAAAAATGTATTATTAAGTCCACCATTCCCATCCATTCCTCCATCCCAACCCAAACTCATTCCTAGTCTGCAAAGATAACTGCAATGAATGATACTGTGTAGAACCTTCTGGCAACATCACTTATATACACACATACTTTTTTTAGCATTTTATTTTTTTATGTACTTTCTGCAAATCACATATTGCATTTTTACAACATTTTTTGAGTCACTGATAGAATGTATAGATCTAGATCATTCTGCTTCATCAAGTATACAATCAGTTCTGTGAGGGCAGGCAGTGTATGTGCTGTGCTCATTTTTATGCCCTAGCTGTAGTTGACTGAAAACATTCAGCATAAAAGTATTCTTTTATGGATATATCATAATTTAGTTAACCCATTCTTTCCTCCTACCGCTAAAATAATAACCCTTCTCAAGAAAAAAACAACTTTGCTTTGTGATCTGAGGAGAGCTTTAGACCATTAACTAAATAAGTGCCATCCATCCAATTTCTTGTCTTCCCAATCAACTGCAAAAATACTCTGTTATGATTTGATTGAATTATTGTAACAACTTGAAACTATGTGTCCATGTTTGTCTTACTCCATGGAGGTGTGCATTGACTCAGAGCATCAGTTAAGGGAAAAGTCAAGCTAGTTGAAAGTTCCTTTAGGGAGAGAACCAGATCACTTCTTTGTGTTTCCAGGCATTCTTTTGGTATAGATGTACTCTACAGCTGGAGATAAATGGTTATATAAATGGTTATATGCACCACTTGGAACAGGAGTGCAGTGAATGGATGTTTTGAAGGGCTCTCACCATCCCCAGCTGTGCCAGCCCCTGGGGGATTATTGTGTGAAAAGTGTAGTTAAAGAAACAAACAGTCTGACAAACAGGAAGCAAGCAATAGCTTTGGAAGTAGACAAATCAGACTTTGACTCCTGGCTCAGCCCTTTCTTAATTGTGTGACTAAGAAAGTCACAAAATGTCACTGAGGCTCAATGACCTTATCATTAAAAGCTGATAGTGTCCTTTGCCTTCTAGCATTGTGTGAATCAAATGGAATATTATCTATTGCCTGCCCAAAGCAGGCTTCACACAATCAGAGCTATGCATGTGGATAACATTATGTGTTTCCAAAATACTGGAATGGATCCTAAGAGTCAGTGGATCAATTTCAAGAGGGAGATCCTTTAAAAAAAAAAAAAAAATATATATATATATATATATATATATATTTATTTATTTATTTGGCTGCGCTAGATCTGTGCTGGCCCTGGGGTCAAACTCAGGCCCTCTACATTGGGAATACAGAGTCTCAGCCACTGGACCACCAGGGAAGTCCCGGGAGATCTTCTTGATGGTGGAGTTGCTCATCAGTATTGAGTAACTCAGACTGATCTGGCCTGAAATTGAGCACATTTTCATTTCTCTATACAGGCATCCTTACAGAAACATAGTCCAAATGAATTTGGGTGGCTCCCTCACTGATGTATTTGGTCCGTGATTTTGGTAGAGGACATAGAGACCAATGCAATGAGCAGGGCAGTAGCAGCCCACCAGACCAGGACTCAGCATCCTAGACTCCAATTCAGAAATATTTCTAAACCAGAATTTTACATTGACCATATGCACCAGAAATCATTAGGCTACTAGCTAAAAATGCAGATTCCTGGAGCCCAGCTAAAAAGAGCAGAATCAGATTTTATGGCAGAGCACATAAAATTAATAAGGTTAATAAGCTTACTAGGTGATTTTTGTCATGGGAAAATTGTAAAACTTTTTCCCCAGAATGATTTAAATTGAACAACAACTAAAGTGAGTAATTGAATACTCCTTAGAATCTATCTTAGAGGTATAGAGATGTATCTATAGAGATAACATGATTAACTGCCACTACACTGCAAAAGTAAGAACACAAAGATACCCATTTCCTCAAGAATATATCAACAACACAATGTGATGCGAACAGGATGGAGATAAGTAAGCAGTCCACAGAAATAGCATAGAGGAAGAAGTGATTAAATCTGGTAGGAGAAGTTTTAAGAAAGACATGATATCTGGGCTGGACTTTGAAGGATGAATAGAAGTTCACCAAATTACCAAGATGGCAGGGAAGCATTTCTCAAGCTTTAATGCATGTCTGATACAATCACTTGGGGATCCTATTAATAAAATGCACGTTCTGTTTCAGTGAATCTGGGTGACACTCTCAGGTGATGGCTTATTAATCACACTTTGAGTAGCAAAGCTCTAGAGGTAAAAATTACATTGGTTATAATGGATCAAATGAAGTTTCCATTTTACCCATAGTGAGGCATGCATTACACATTATGTTGATATTTCCTGACTGTTCTTTTATGAAGAACCAGCTGATCTCTTTCCTTCTGCACAGGAATATCTTCACTAAATACACACATTCCTTAAGCAACCCACCTTGCACCATGGTGTTCCCCATGTAAGAAGCAAGTCACTTCAAAACTCAGCCTCAGCAATTCTGGTCTTTCGGTAAACTGGTCAGTGTTTATTGCCATCTCTTTGTCTGCTTCGGAGAAATGTCTGTTTAAGTCTTTTGCTCTCTTTTTGATTGGGTTGTTTGTTTTGCATATTCAGTTCAGTTCAGTCAGTCAGTCATGTCCGACTCTTTGCAACCTCATAGACTGCAGCACACCAGGCCTCCCTGTCCATCACCAGCTCCTGAGTTTACTCAACTCGTGTCGATTGAGTCAGTGATACCATCCAGCCATCTCATCCTTTGTCATCCCCTTCTCCTGCCTTCAATCTTTCCCAGATTCAGGGTCTTTTCAAATGAGTCAGTTATTTGCATCAGGTGGCCAAAGTATTGGAGTTTCACCTTCAGCATCAGTCCTCCAATGAATATTCAGGACTGATTTCCTTTAGGATGGACTGGTTGAATCTCCTTGCAGTCCAAGGGGCTCTCAAGAGTCTTCTCCAACACCATAGTTCAAAAGCATCAATTCTTCAACAATCAACTTTCTTTATAGTCCAACTCTCACATCCATACATGACTACTGGAAAAACCATAGCCTTGACTAGATGGCAAAGTAATGTCTCTGCTTTTTAATATGCTGTCTAGGTTGGTCATAACTTTCCTTCCAAGGAGCAAGCGTCTTTTAATTCCATGGCTGCAGTCACCATCTGCAGTGATTTTGGAGCCCCCCCAAAATAAAGTAAGCCACTGTTTCCCCATCTATTTTCCATGAATTGATGGGACCAGATGCCAGGATCTCAGTTTTCTGAGAATGTTGAATTTTAAGCCACCTTTTTCACTCTCCTCTTTCACTTTTAACAAGAATCTCTTTAGCTCTTCTTCACTTTCTGCCATAAGGATGGTGTCATCTGCATATCTGAGGTTATTGATATTTCTCCTGGCAGTCTTGATTCCAGCTTGTGCTTCATCCAGTCCAGCGTTTCTCATGATGTACTCTACATATAAGTTAAATAAGCAGGATGACAATATACATCCTTGATGTACTCCTTTCCTGGTTTGGAACCAGTCTGTTGTTCAATGTCCAGTTCTAACTGTTGCTTCTTGACCTGCATACAGATTTTATCAGGAGGCAGGTCAGGTGGTCTGGTATTCCCATCTCTTTCAGAATTTTCCACAGTTTTGACTGTGATCCACGCAGTCAAACTCTTTGGTGTAGTTGATAAAGCAGAGGTAGATGTCTTTCTGGAACTTTCTTGCTTTTTTGATGACCCAACAGATACTGGCAATTTGATCTCTGGTTCCTCTGCCTTTTCTAAATCCAGCTTGAACATCTGGAAGTTCACGATTCACATACTGTTGAAGCCTGGCTTGGAGGATTTTGAGCATTACTTTGCTAGCGTGTGAGATGAGTGCAATTGTGCAGTAGTTTAAACATTCATGAGCTGCTTGTGTATTTTGGAAATTAATCCTTTTTCAGTTATTTCATTTGCTATTATATTCTCCCAGTCTGAGGGCTGTCCTTTCACCTTGTTTATAGTTCCCTTCACTGTGCAAAAGCTTTTAAGTTTAATTAGGTCCCACTTGTTTATTTTTGTCTTTATTTCCATTACTCTAGTAGGTAGGTCATAGAAGATCTTGCTGTGATTTATATCTTAGAGTATTTTGCCTATGTTTTCCTCTAAGAGTTTTATAGTTTCTGGTCTTACATTCAGGTCTTTAATCCACTTTGAGTTTATTTTTGTGTATGGTAATTGGACGTGTTCTAGTTTCATTCTTTTACATGTAGCTGCCCAGTTTTCCCAGCACCACTTACTGAAGAGATTATCTATACTCCATTTTATATTCTTGCCTCCTTTGTCAAAGATAAAGTGTCCACAGGTGTGTGGGTTTATCTCTGGGTTTTTTATCTTGTTCCATTGATTTATATTTCTGTTTTTGTGCCAATACCATACTGTCTTGATGACTGTAGCTTTGTGGTATAGTCTGAAGACAGGAAGGTTGATTCCTCCAGCTTCATTCTTTCTCAAGATTGCTTTGGCTATGCAGGATCTTTTGTGTTTCCATTACAAATTGTGAAAATTTTTGTTTTAGTTCTATGAAAAATGCCATTGGTGATTTGTTAGGGATTGCACTGAATCTGTAGATTGCATCTGGTAGTATAGTCATTTTCACAATATTGATTCTTCCAACCCAGGAACATGGAATATCTCCTCATCAAAGACATTATATTGTCTTTGATTTCTTTCATCAGGGTCCTATAGTTTTCTGTATACAGTTCTTTTGTCTCCTTAGGTAGGTTTATTCCTAGATATTTTATTCTTTCTATTGCAATGATAAGTGGGATTAATTCCTTAATTTTTCTTTCTGATTTTTCACTGTTAGTGTATAGGAATGCAAGTGATTTCTGCATATTGATTTTGTATCCTGCAACTTTACTAAATTCAAAATTCACTGATTAGCTCTAGTAATTTTCTCATAGTATCTTTAGGATTTTCTGTGTATAGTATCATGTTGTCTGCAAACAGTGAGAGTTTTACTTCTTTTTCAGTCTAGATTTGTTTTATTTCTTTTTGTTCTCTGATTGCCACAGCTCGGACTTCCAAAACTATGTTGAATAATTGTGGTGAGACTGGACACCCTTGTCTTGCTCCTGATCTTAGAGGAAATGCTTTGTTTTTCACCGTTGAGAATAATGTTTACTGTGGGTTTATTATATATGGCCTTTATTATGTTGAGGTAGATTCCTTCTATGCCCATTTTTTGAAGAGTTGCTATCATAAATGGGTGCTGAAAGTAATTTTTAAAGGTTTTTTTTTTTTCCTTTTTGGTCTGTTTTCTGTGTCCTTTTTCTTCTTTTCTTTACCACAGCCTCAGATTTACAGTTTTTTCCTTTTTCTGTCCTCAAATTAAGCAATAGTAGAACATCTTTCTCACATAAAAAAACCTGGGTGCTCCTCAGTCCTTTCCTTTTTTAGTGATGCTGACAGAGATTGGCTCTTTCTTTGTTCTCTTTGTTACCTTCTAAGAAATTTTCCCTGTAATTACAGCTCTAAGCTTAACCCCTCTCTTGGGCTCCAGGCTATTCTGCCAACTGGCAGCAAAGCATGGAATGGTGGTTATGACCCCAGACTTCAGAGATAGATAAACCTAGATTACAATCCAGGCTCTCATATGAACTCTGTGACCTTATGCAAATTGCTTAACCTCTCTGAGCCTCGGTGTCTTCACAGAGGTATTAGAGGTGAAAGAGGAATAATAAAGGTACCTATCTCAAGAGGGTGTAGAGAGAAAGGAGTCTACAACACTGTTGGTTGGAATGTAAGTTGGTGTAGCCATTATGGAGAGGAATATGGAGGTTCTTTCAAAAACTAAAAATAGAATTACCTTATGATCCTGCAGTCCCACTCTTGGGCATATATCCAGAGAAAAATTCTAACTTGAAGAGATGCATGCACTCCAATGTTCATAGCAGCACCATTTACAGTAGCCAAGACATGGAAGCAATCTAAATGTCCTTTAACAAATGGATAGATAAAGAAAATATGGTACATATATGCAATGGAACATTACTAACCCATAAAAAAGAATGAAACAAAATCATTTGCAGCAACATGAATGAACCTAGAGATTATCATATTAAGTGAAGTCAGGCAGAGAAAGACAAATGTCATATGTTATTACTTACATGTGGAATTTTAAAAATGATACAAATGATCTTATTTACAAAGCAGAAATAGACTCCCAGACATGGGTAACAAATTCATGATTACCAAAGGGGATAGCAAAGAAAGTAGATAAATTAGAAGTTTTGGATTTTAACTCTGCTCTCACCTCTAGGCCCACATGTGGTTCCACCTGCCCACACACCTGCCCCTTTGCTCAATAATGAACAACTATATATATAAAATAAATAGCAAGAACCTACTATATAGCATAAGGAAATATATTCAATATCATGTAATAACCTATAGTGGAAAAGAATCTGAAAAAGAGTATATATGCACAAGAGAGTATATATATTAATAAAAGAGCTATATGTATATATGTATAACAGAATCACATTGCTATATACCTGAAGCTAGCACAATATTGTAAATTAAATATAATTTAAAAAGTGGTTATTAAAAAAGGTACCTATCTCATGAGCTTCCCAGGTAGCTCAATAGTAAAGAATCTGCCTGCTAAGGCAGGAGACATGGATTCCATCCCTGGCTCTGGAAGACCCCCTGGAGAAGGAAATGGCAACCCACTCCAGTATTTTTGCCTGGGAAATCCTGTGGACAGAAGAGCCTGGCCGGCTACAGTCCACGGGGTCACAAAAGAGTTGGACACGACTTAGCAACTAGAAACAACAACCTGTCTCATAGCATTTATGAAAGTAACAATCAATTCTATGTAAAAGGCACAGTAGCTGGTTTATGATGATTATTCAGGAAGAGTAGCTACATAGTCGTCATGCTCACCCACCCTCCTACTGTAACCTCCACCTCACCACCCTGTGCCTACCCAGATTGATGACTTCATGCCCTGGTATCTGCCACCACGCCCCCACCTTCACACGGCTTCTCTCCTCCATACTGTACTACCCTGTGTTTTGCCTGAAATCAACTCCTGCTGTTTATTTCTTCTAAATAACTCAATCATGTTTGCACAGAAAAGCAAGTACACCCACACAGACTACATGTTTGCTGTCTCTCTGTGTTCCATTCAAGCCTTGTGGACAAGCACAACAGGCAAAGCAGCTTAGGGAGAAAAAGTACTTGAACACATTTGCCAAGCAAAGGTGCACCCATGGCAACCCAGGTACACACAGGAGGATAACTGAGATTTATCGGTTAGGAGTCTGACAGCCTTTACTCCTAACCGCATCTGCCTGTCTCATATATCTGAGGTGACTAACTTCTGTTCTGTGTCCCATAGTGCCGTTGCTTCCTGCTATAATGACAGCCATCATATAAGGACAGTCTTTTCAAAGACTTGCCACTTGTTTTAAGATGGACCAAGGATGCTTAAATAATCATTTTGTTACAAAATCAGTTAAACTGCTTCAACACTTACCTCCGCAAGTATCCCGATCTTCGTATCTGAAGATTCTTTGTAGCACAGATGGTGAAAGGCAGGCTGGTTCAGAAGGCTGGTCTGGCTTTATTGCCCTTTGTCCTGAAATAGACTGTCATGGGTAGGTAGCCAGTGATGGAGAGGATGGGGAAGGTTAACCTCCCTACTTTTCTTGTTCCTATCAGTCTAGGGTAGCTGACGTGTTTTTTTTTCCCTAGCCTGGTGCTTCTCAAACTTTCACAAATTTATTGATTCATCAAAAAATGTTTCCTAAAAAAAAAAAAAAATTTCCTGCCTGCTTCCTATGCACAGGAACAGGATCCACGAGGGAGGTGCTGGCTCCAGTGCAGCTCCTCGACTTCTCTGTGGCAGAGGTCCTGGGGGCATCTGGCTGGAAGGGGAGGGCTGGGGCCCTTTCTGGGAAGCCAGAGGTGCACAGCCAGGGTTTCTCCTTTAATTACCTACTTATTTGGGGTGGTCTCAGGTTCAGCTTCTTCTCTGAGGACCTAAAGAGGGTCTGAATCCCACCCCCAACCCCACCCCCACCCCCGGCTTTGGCCCTGCCCCTGAATGTGAACCATGACAAAGAGGATGCTTCCTGGCAAGGGAGTTACAGTCTTCTGGTGGAAGAAACAGACACTAAATGAGGAAGTAAACCCCAAATTGAATAAAGGTGTGAGAAGTGCTATGAGAGGGATGAAGAAGGTAGCGTGATAAAGAATAAGGAGAAATGCTAGGGGAGGTGACATTAAAATGGAATTTGAAAGGAAGGGATCAGTCACACAAAGGACAAAGGGGCAGGTGTGTTAGCAGGTGGAACCACACGTGGGCCTAGAGGTGAGAGCAGAAGGGCCTAGGCCCGCAGGTGGGAAACCAGGGCTGAGCAGTAGTAGCTCAGGTCAGAGCCGAGATGGAATCATGTCCCATGTACACCTGGCTAAGGGGTTTGTGTTTTATACCCAGTGCAATGGAAAGCTAAGGTTTAAAAAGCAGGACAGCTCCCTGCCCTTTTTTAATTAAATGAAACCTTATTCGGAAGACATATTTTAAATGATTAAAGCAGACCTTTCTGATTGAACTGAGGAAGGGGACCCTGAGCTGGTCTGAGAAGACTTCTCCTAAGCTACTCCCCAGGCACCTCCCTGGCTGTACAGGACACAGTTAACTTTCCATTCCTGGCAAAGGGAAGGCAGTGCTGGTATTGAAGGCTGGGAAAGATTTCAGCTAGGAGTGAATAAAAAAAACTGGTGTCAGAGGCTGGAGGCCAGGTTCTCTGGAGGAAATGGGTTTGAAATGATGCAGGGCAAGACTGTTACATGGTTTCCGTTAGCATTATTCAGCATCCTCAGCTAGGAGTAGAAAAAGTGGATGGTTAGAGTTAGGCAAGATGGGTGTGACAAAAGCTCTAAAATGTTGGCTACATATCGATCCAGGGTTGTTGAAAAAGAGAAAAACTCAGGAGAGGATTTGAGGAATAAAGTAGGGCAAGAGCATTGAGCCCACGAGGAGGTTTGACTGAAGATAGGCTTGGAAAAAGCATGAAAGATGTCACAGAAGAGATAATCAGGAAATGTTGGTTGGAGATGTGCTGGGTGACAAGATCTAAAATCCATCTTGTGAGTTCCTAGGGCAAGTGATGGTCAAGATTGCTGGGGCAGAAGAGGACCAGGAGCACCAGGGCTGCTGAAATCATGCAGCTGGTGGTAGGGAGGATGGAGAGGAAAACTGTAGGCTGGATATGAGTGCTAGTTCCTCAGCATACTGTGGTAATGAAGGTGGGAAGAGGGTGACATGACTGAGTTACATAGTCTTAAAGAAAAGTTATTTTGTTTTAATTCACCTCGATTAGTATTTTAGACCCTCACAAGTTTACAAAGAAAATGCAATCATTACCTTTGTATCCATCAGTCAGCTTAAGAAATAAAGCTGTATACCAACACCATTGTAGCCTCGTAGGTAAATCCTCATAGATTCATCCCCACTCCTGCCCCTACCAAAGTAACTACTATTAAATAGGTCTTATCATTGCCTATCATTTGTGTTTTTGCTAAATTTACATGTATCCTTACAGCTTTGACTTCCATGTTTTAAACTTTTACAGAGATGATACTGTACATTTTTCTATAATTTCCTTTTATTCATTCAACATTGAATTGTGAGATTCACTCAAGTTGAGATATATATATAAGTATATATATATATGTACACTCATACACATATACACCCACATGTACGTATACCTACTTCAGGTTCATTCACATGTAACTACTGCATAGTTTTTCACTATATGGATATAAAATTCATTTCTCATTGTCTTTGGTGAACATTAAGTTGTTTCCCAACTTAGTCATTTCCAATCTTGCCCCAGTTTACACATACCTTGTTGTGCCTCTGGGTGAGAGTTGCTCTAGGCTCACCTAGCAATGAAGCTGTTGAGCCCTAGAGAAAGGGCTTTTTTAACGGACTTGGATACTGCCAAATTGTTCTCAGATGTGGTCATAAACATTTATACTCCATCCAGGAGTCTAAGTTTCCATTACTTCAGATTATCATCCCCACTTGGTATTGTCTAACTTCTTAATTGAGTGTGAAATGGTACTTACTAAGGTTCTGGCATGTATTTCCCTAATTAGAAGTGGAGTTCAGCATCTCCTCATGTTTGCTGTGATGTTCATGTTTCCTGGTCTGTGGATTGCCTCAATGTATCTTGTTCCCATTTTCTTTATATTGTATGATTTACCTTTTTACTAATATATAGCATTTCATCATATATTCTAGACACTAATCCTGAGTGATATATGCACTGAAAACTTCTGTTTTTTTGTTTGCTTTTGCTATCTTTGATTGACCCATCTTCTTAATTTTTTTTAATTTTATTTTATTTTTAAACTTTACATAATTGTATTAGTTTTGCCAACTATCAAAATGAATCCGCCACAGGTATACATGTGTTAACCCAGACAAATTTATCAAGCTTCTCTAAGCCATATTTTAAAAATTCTCAAAAGAAAAGTTTTAGAATGAATGTGATCTAGAAGCATCCGTGATAAGTTAGGGGAAATCTTTTTGTCATAGGTTATAGAAAGGAAGGATGATGTCAATGTATGGCAAAACCACTACAATATTGTAAAGTAATTAGCCTCCAATTAAAATTAATAAATTTATATTTAAAAAAATAAAGGAATCAAAGAGAGCCATCAGAAAAAAAAAAAAAAGGAAGGATGAGTGAGTGACCTATACTTGAAAAGAAGACTTCTAAGAGGTGAGAGATTTCTAGGAAAAAAAAAAAACTAATATAAAGTGATATATTATGTCAAACAAAGAGTATTCTAAGGATTCAAGTTGAAGAGAATTGGCGAGGGACATGCAGGACAAGGAATCTTAAAGAGGTGGTGAAGAATGAGCCAGGTGCAGGTGGAGAAAAAAAAGAAATGTTTGGAAAAGGCTTACCTCTTAGCCAGTGACTCTGAATGCCAGAAATAAAGGAGATAAAAATGAAGAGGGACTTGTATGGATCTCTTCACCACAGGGCTCTTCACAAACTTTACTGTGCACCTGAATTGCCTGGGGATCTTGTTGAAATTCATACTGTAATTCAGTGGATCTGCAGCCCAAGATACTGCATTCCTAACAGATTCCCAAGTGATGCCTGTGCTGCAGGTGTAGGGAGCAGTGAGATTGTGCACCATCCTTTGCAGTCAACATTTTAACAGCTTTTCTCAAGATAAACTATGTGATCTCAGAAAAAGTATTCAGAAACCAACAGATCTACAGAAAATTTTCTTTGACCTTGCACATTTCTCTCATTCCTTCCTTCCAGAGCACAATCCTTCCCACTCCTTTGCAGTTTCCCAGATCTCGAGACTCGAGTCTTTGAATAACAAGGTAGGAGACCACTGCTCTGTTACAAGAGAGTTGTGCTGACTTTTGGCCTAAGCAGATCCCTGGACAGGGTGACAAGAACTAGGCTGAACTGTCTAGGGCTTTGGCAACTGAGGAAACTGAGCTACCTTAAACTGATGGTACACAAGTCTTTTAAAAGGAAATGAGATGGACTGGGAGTTTGGGATTGACATGTACACACTGCTGTATTTAAAATAGATTGCCAAAAGAACCTACTATATAGTACAGGAAACTCAGCTCACTATTCTGTAGTAAATTAATTGGAAACAATTTGAAAAAAAATCGGTAAATATATATGTATACCTGAATCACTTTGCTGTATACCTGAAACTAACACAACATTGTTAATCAACTATGCTTCAATATAAAATTTAAAAAAAAAATTAAAGAAAATTTGAGGGAAATGCCTTAAGATTAAGACTGGGCTCCATCAGAGAGGGTGGGGGAGCTAACCTTACTTTCCAAGGAAGCTGGATAGGTCACAAAGCTTATTGTAGACAGAGTTGTCCTGGAAAAAGACTGTCTGAAAAATATGACATTCCAGGTGTTTGATTAAACAGTGACTTCAGCTGCTTCAGGCACTGAGGCTAGCTGAATTAATATTCCTATCCTAAGGAGACATTATCATGAATGGCATCCAAAAAAATTCCCGAGAATAATAATTTTTTAGAGTTTATTTTTCCCTGAACTGTAATTATTATGAGCCACTTGTTTGTTTCTAAATAATCACACATTATAAAATAATTTGTATCTATAAGCTACAGTAATGTGTACATTCAGCTTTAGAAATAAGCGGTGCCCAGGGCTTTAAAGAAATGAAGGAAATTGATGTTTTCATTGAGAGTTTGTCATTTACTAGTTTAGTAACCTGGGGGCACAGGCACTTCACTTCTTTGGATCTCAGTTTCTTCATCTATAAAATGAGGGAAATGATGTTAATACTGTCTAAAGATCCAGTCCATGGTTTTCCTTTCATTTAGTTATTTTTGTCTCATTTCGGTGGAAATTTCTATACAGGAACTATGAGTGTGAGCTTTAATGTGCTCATCAAATGCTTGGGTCCTTTAGTCTGACAATCTGGGAAACCGGAGAAAAAAGGAACCATCCCTGAAAGAAGCTGCGGAAATATTCTGGCTTAAACTAGCCTGTTGCTGATGTGCTTGTTTGGTCTGTCCAAGGCCGTTTTAGTTTATGTGAAGAAAAGCTGTAACCAACCCAAGGATTCCAAGATCTCTCTTGGAATTCAACTGATGTAGTTTGAAGGTGGTTTTGTTTTCCTCCTTGAAACTGATTATTATTCTGAATAGACTCAGTCAACTGTCTTATTTTCTTGTTATGCTGAATGAAGATGCATCTGTGCACTTGTAGGGTATTTATTGCTTCAGTTATGAATTCAGTTCTCCTGGATATAGCTCCTATATTGGGTCTTTTCCCATTTTTTTCATCTTTTCTTTTTCTTTTCCCATAATCTTTACTGGTGGCTATCAGGACAGTAGCAAAGAGTTGCAAATTGTCTTAAATTCAGTACTTCGTTTGTTTAACATCAACCCCTGGCGTCAGGGGCGTCTGTGTTTCTTCCTGTTTGTTGTTGTCTCTTGTGCAAGAAGGGAAACCAGACCAAGCCCTTGGAAGACACTGAACACCATGGCATGGAAAAGTTTATTGTCTTGTAGGCTCATTCAAGGGTTTCAGACCTTGGAGATGAAGACAGGAATTTAAGTGGCCTCAAAGATATCCCACTTTCAGGAAGACACACGGGTTCAACTGGGAGGCAAAGATTGAGTTTTAGATGATGAGAGCAGCTCTTCTCTTTTGCTACCAAAGAGATTTCAGAACTGGGCCTTCCCATGCAGGAGAGAAAAACACCGGGGAGAGGGGAATTCCCTCAACAATGACCACCAGTGCTAGAATGCTGAGCTGCCATTACAGCTCACGGAGGTGTCCAGCTGGAAATACTGAAAAGCTTTTGGTACCCAGTGGAAAACTCCAGAAGGGGTTCCAGGGTTAAGGGTCACATATGTAGCCTTGAAGGCTCTGTGTGACAGAGTTGTTTTTCTATCAGCACTTGACAGGTGTGTCGTGGACAGCACGTCTGACTCCTCAGGGGAGCTGACAAAATGTCAGGGCTCTACGCCCAGATTAGTTGAGCCGTCAGTCACTTCAGGCCCTTGTACAAACAGTTACGAGTCTCTCGGCCCTTCCTTTCCATTCAGGCTTTCTTTCAAGTTAAACAAAGTCACTGACCATCACAAAGGAAATATTCATATCATTGTATGGAGGAAAAAAGGTGCAAAATGGAACTGTTTACTTTGCTGTGTTTGGATTATAAACAAATATTCACACCTGTGCTGGGCCTCCAGCTGATGAAGAACTCAGCCAACTATTTGAAACAGACACATTTTCATACTTTTCATAACTTCCAGTCACTTTCGCTCAGATTGCCAAGACTGAAAATTAAAAGACGAAGAAGAAAAAGAGCAAACATTCTGTGGATAATTAACCACAAGAGGAAAATTGCTAAATTGGTTGAACTTCATAACCAATCTGTGATATAATCATTTCTGTATTCACCAACTTGCTGGAGGTAGAATACCTTTAAAAGGAGTCTTTACACAATTGATGGCGCTGATAGATTGCTCCAACACGTAAAGTGAAAGAGCAATGAATGCATTTCACCACAATATTCATGCCAAGTACTAAAGTTGGAATAAGAAGCAAAGTGAGGAAAACTAACATGATCAATTGAGTAGAAAAATGTGGCCAAATAAACCTCACCAAAGGTAGTCTCTTGGTCTCTTGTTTTTAAGTCTGGTCAGCTGAGTAGCATAGTAACTCCATGGCATCCAAATATTGATTGGGTATCCAACATTCCAAAGTCTGCTGACTACATAGGGACAGCTTCTGTCAACAAACAAATAAGCCCTTTGCTGCTTCAGTCTGTGCAGTTAAGTGAATCTTTTTGAAAGATCTTCAAAGGTAATTGCCTGGCTATTTTTAGAGGGCACTGTTACCTTGCTCAGTTTCCTCTCAGATCTGTACAGAGTTATTTGCTGGATTTTAATTTCCTGGAATTCAGAGTTGGCTTAGGGACTGAGTTAGTTTGCTCAGAGCTGCCAACTGGTAGCCAGACACTACAGCGGACACAGCCAATGAGGTTGTTCGTGTGATGGTGGAGCACCATGGGTGGTCGTCGTGTTCACATGGCTGACTCACCTGCACAGCCCCAGGCAGGTCCGGAAGCAACTGTGATATTTGGCGAATGTTAAAAAAAATAATAATAATAATACATAGCCATTTTCTTAAATGAAACCTGAAAGATTTGTATTAGATGTTTAGACTGGAAATTACGCCCCTGAGTCTTCCTTCTTTCTGTAAACACTAGTTGTGGTTATCACTCACAGAACCATTTTGTGGTCAGTCCCAAGGGTATTGTAAATGAATTTTGCTTGAAATGGCATAAACATTCATGGAGTGAGTGAGGATGAGGCCAGACTCAAAAATGAATGAAGCAGGGATCCTGGCCTAAGTTTTCTTCTACCATGCAGAGGACCCAACAAGAAAGATCGTTTTTAACATGAGAGGAGCTATGGAAGTTCTAAAGAGGGTTCTAAGGAGTTTTCTTTGAGGTGAGTAGAAAAGGAGATTGATGAAGAAGAGATGTTAATCCCAAGGCAGGGTTTCTCAACCTCAGCACTATTGACATTTAGAGCCAGAAAGTTCATTGCCGAGGCTGGCCTCTGTGCTGTAAAATGTTGAGCAGCATCCCTGGCCTCTACTTTCTAAGATCCCTGTCACTCACATACACACACACACACACACACACACACACACACACACACATACACACACACACACACCTGGCCTCTACTTACTAGATCCCTGTGAGAGACACACATGTGCTTGCACACACACACACACACCCCAGCTGTCACAACCAACATTTCCTCATTCTATTGCAAAATGTCCCATGAAAACAACAACAAAAAATCACTCCTAGTTGAAAAGCACTCTATGCATTCTTAAAGTTGAACCAAGATGCATGTTAAAAATAAACAGTTTCCCAGGCCTCACCCTGACTCTGCTGACTCAATGGCTGCCTAGAAGTGGGACCCAGGAGTCTGCCATTTAGCAAGTTCCCCAAGAATTCTTAGACTCATATAACTGTTAAAACAACTGCAGGCATAAATGCTACCTATTTGGTAAAATAACTCTTCTGATAAATGGATGGAGTATGACTAATGTTTAAGAGTAGCTCTTGGGAACTTGGGATTACATATTTCTATAGACACAATTCAGGTTGATATTCCTATTCCCCTACTGAAGCTTCACAGTGGGGCTTCACAGTGCAGCTTTACAGACAAGGGAGCAATAACTGAATCCCAGCCCTACCATAGGGAAGTTGCATAGCCTCTCTGAGCTTCATTTTCTTCCTCTTTGCAATAGAGTTGCTAGAGCTTTCTTGAGGTTTAAATTCTGCCCCCTCACCTTCATTGAGATGAATCTTCTTTTCATTGAAGTTTCAGTTTAAATCTACCTCCTTCATGGGGCCTTTCCTGACTACACAGTGGTTCTGTCACATTACTGGATTTTAATTCTGTGCATAGCATTGATTCTGTTGTTTGTTTTGTTTAAGAACTTGTTGATTATCTCCTCTTACTAGAATAGAAGCTTTAGGAAAGCAGACACTTTGGGTATCTTGTTCACTGCTGTGTCCTTAGCCCCTGGAATGATGTCTGGCACACAGTAAGGTCTCGGGGACTATTGAGTGACTCATGTGCCGAGGACCTTGTACAGTGCCAGGCATTCAATAGGTGCTCAATAAATGCTAGTCATGCTAATTATTTTTATTTAAATTTCTTTGAGATGACACAAGATTTTGATCTAGAAAATCTCCCTCCATTCACAAAGGAGGTGGTAGAGGTCCCATGACCGTGGACTGCTTTTAATCAGGGGTCAAGGAACAAAACTGTTTGGATATTTCAAAATTTCCACTATCATATTTAAGGCTGTTTTCTCTTTCTCTGGGATTCTCTGGTAGCTCAGTCAGTAAAGAAACTAACTGCGTGCAGGAGACCCACACAAGGGTCCAACATGACTTAGTGACGAAACCATCACCACCATTCTTTCTCTAGTGCCAATAAAACATGATTACTTATTTTTAAATGAATTCTGTCATAGACAGTAATGAGAGATAGAGTGCCTTCTTGATTTCCCTCTTTTCATTGGACCTTTTTTCCCTACTTCACAGATCTCAGGTCACTGATAATTGGCTCATGTTACTTACTTCTAGTGGCCCCAAAGCTAACCTCATTGATTTTGCTTCCATCTCACCTCAGAGCAAAAAACAGAGCTGTAAATCTGAGCCTTGACCTATAGCAAAAAATTTTCCTGAAAGTGATGTTCAAAATCAGCACAGCCAGGAGCCACACACTGTCTTATAAAAAGTGTGGCAGATGTAGGCAGAAGCAGTTTGGTGTTAGGTGTTTGTTTGTTTGGGGGATTTTTTTTTTTTTTACAACTGTGTCATAATTGAAGAGGATAAAGCAGACAGTACTAAGAGGCTTTTGTTGAAATCTCTGGGACCAATCTGGGGCTGACCTTGAGCTTTAAGACTGATAGCTCTAAGACTATCTTGGAATCAGGGAATAATGTTTATAAAAGTCCAACATGCCTTCCTATTGTTTCCTTTGAATAGGAAAGTCAGAACACATATAATGATATATAAAAACCCCAGAAAAGTTGTACTCGCTTCTTTATTACATAAGAGAAAGGACATCTGACCATTATTATGCCCATCGTTGAGTATGGGGCTCCATGTTGCTGCTCACTGAGTGAACAGGGTGGTTGTATGAACTGCATTCTTGGCTTGAACATTGGTTTCTGAAATTCACACGTGATTACAGCCAGAGTCAGAAACTTGTAGGGAATAAAATACAGTTCATCTTCTGTGGTTCAGGCCCCCATGTGCCATGCTCAGATCTTTTTCAGCAGAGAAACTGGACCAAAACCAAAGAAACAACTATGATCCTATTAGCAGCTGTTACTTACTGGCCCTATACCATGTGTGAAGCTCTGAGCTACAGGCACCGATCATGTCTGTGTTTTCATAGTCAAACCTTCTTCCTCTTTCTTTCTAACAGAAAGGTTATACCTAGAATTCTTCAGTGTTCTCCATCTAGAAGTTTACTTTGTATAAAGAACTATCCAAACAGTGTGGGTGAAGTGTATATAACTCATAACCTCCCCCAAGATATGGTATGGACTGGAAAGATACATGCATTCGAAAAAGATCATAACAGGCAAAGGATGTGCATTCAGGAATGTTCACTGCATCATTATTTATGTAAGCAAAAAAAAAAATCCAAAATAATTATCAAAGAAGAGACTGGCTAGGTAAATTATGACACATTTCATATCAGCAACACCATGCAGCTATTAAAAATTAAGAAAATCAGTATTAATTGAGACAAAAACAGGCCAGGTGAAACCCACATATATGTACATTCACATCCACACATGCATACACATGCATCTCTATTTATGGAAATCTGTGCACATACAGGTATGGCCAGAGAAGAGCTTTTGAGAGATGGTCACTAAGTCATTCACCCTACTCATCTGACATTAGGGACAGAATGATGCTAGGTGATTTCTGCCTGCTTCTTTGTACTTTTCTACAGTTTTGACAAGTTTTCCCAGTGAGATTATGAATATATATCATTGTTTTAAAAATAGACTTTACTTTTAAGTTTTGGATTCACAGCCCATCACATGCAGCTTCTCCCGCTGTCTACATCCCCCACCGGAGGGTCCATTTGTTACACTTGATGAACCTACACTGACACATCCTTATCACTCAAAGTTCATAATTTACATTAGGATTCAGTATTGGTGCTATACATTCTATGGGTGTGATTTAAAAAAAAACTAACAAAATTTAAAGCTTTTATGGATTAATGAAATATTCTGAGTTATTACTAGAACGAAACTGGATGTTTGTGATGTCATCTCCATCGAGCCCCATTTCTTTGCAATTCCTAAATGAAAGAGTCATTTGAAGGGGGAGCCTGGTAGGCTGCAGTCCATGGGGTCACTAGGAGTCGGACACGACTGAGCAACTTCACTTTGACTTTTCACTTTCATGCATTAGAGGAGAAATGGCAACCCACTCCAGTGTTCTTGCCTGGAGAATCCCATGGACAGAGGAGCCTGGTGGGCTGCCGTCTATGGGGTCGCACAGAGTCAGACACAACTGAAGCGACTTAGCAGCAGCAGCAGCAGCAGCATTTGAAGGGAGAGAGGATAAGTTTGACTACAGCAATATTTTATTTACGTGTATTCTCCTTGCCTTTGGTTTGCTTGAGAAGCTAAAGTAAGTCGATTGTTCCCCACCTTTCCCTTAGACTGTATCCCTGGGATCAAAAGAAACTGAACTTGGAGTCATGGTTTTAAGGGCTGAGAAGATAAGAAAGGGTAATGGCAAGGCAGAAGGAGATGTCTAGTGGGCAGTTCCTAGGACAGAACTTCAAAGTGTAGGGGCAAAATTTGAGGTATATGCCATCGTCTTTGGGACGCTAGAAATACCTTGGGTTGTATTTCAGTGGTATCCCCTGCATTCTCTGTCCCCACAGGTGGAAAAATGGGGAGAATATTTGAATATGAAAGCCTTAAACTTAAGATTCTGGAGAGCAGGATATATGTCATATTGTCCTTTTATCTTCCAGATCTCACTTAAAACTTGGCCTTTAGTCAGCAGTGTGAATGGATGGGAGAAGCAAAGAGATGAAAAAGAAAAAGGCAAGAGAGCCAAAGGGTAGGAGGCTTTAGATTATAAAGCAGGTAGCACCCAGTTTGGGAGAAGGCAATGGCAACCCACTCCAGTATTCTTGCCTGGAAAATCCCATGATGGAGGAGCCTGGTGGGCTGCCGTCTATGGGGTCACACAGAGTCGGACACGACTGAAGTGACTTAGCAGCAGCAGCAGCAGCACCCAGTTTTGGGTGAGATCCATTGTTGTTGTTGTTCAGGCACTAAGTTGTGTCCGATTCTTTGCAACCTCATGGACTACAGCAAGGCAGGCTTCCCTGTCTTTCACGATCTCCCAGAGTTTGCTCAAACTCATGTCCATTGAGTCAGTTACGCCATCCAGCCATCTCATCCTCTGTTGCCCCCTTTTCCTCCTGCCCTCAATCTTTCCCAGCATTAGCGTCTTTTCCAGTAAGTTGTCTCTTTGCATCAGGTGGCCAAAATCTTGGAGCTTAAGCTTCAGCATCAGTCTTTCCAATGGATATTCAGGATTGATTTCCTTTAGGATGGACTGGTTTGATATCCTTGCTGTCTAAGGAACTCTCAAGAGTCTTCTCCAGCATCACAATTCAAAAGCATCAATTCTTTGGCACTCAGCCTTCTTTATGGTTTAACTCTTACATCTGTACATGACTACTGGAAAAAACCATAGCTTTCACTATAGGGACCTTTGTTGGCAAAGTGATGAGATCCATTACCTTTTAACCAACTCTCCATAACTTAAAGCTAACTTTGATCACACCTTGTCATCCACATTTGGCTTCTTCCTATACATGGTTCTCCAGTGAAAACGAAATTTATTTGTTCCTCTCTGTTCTCACACAAAATTCCAAATGCTCACCAACTCTATTTCCATTTGAAATGACACCCAAAGTAATTGTTCTTTGCACAATGTTTAAGATCAGGAAAGCCAGCTTCCACTTATAATAGAATCCTCTAAACTTCTGAGCACAGGATGTCAACTCTGTCTCTAGATAGTAATCACCGAGAGCTCTGTGGTCCTCATTCCTGCACTTTTGTTGGGAAGAAGAACAGCAGAATGGAAAGAGCATGGGTTTGAATCCTGCCTGTGTATCTCAATAGTTGTGTGTCCTTGGGATAAGTTATTGGAACTCTCTGAGTGTCCATCTTCTCATTTGTAGAAGGGTGAAAAGAACTGTATTAGATTGGGAGGATTTTATTAAATGAGTATCTGAAACCTGCTTTTTAAATTATTTTCTTTCCAAGCAAAGCTTTATCACCAGAACAGTGAAGGAGGATCCCGTTTTTCAGTTTCTGCATTGCAGTAAAGTAGAGAGAATGGCCAAAAGCTTCAGCCCTTCTTTGAAAATATTTATTTAAAATTTTTAAAAGTCAAGGCTGGGTTTTAAGGAAGGTCTAGGAGGTCTGGACACTTGGGTCTGATGAACTCAGTGAGGGACACCTGGCTCCAAATTTTTACACAGGGAGGTAACTTTAAAAACAATAAAGGCACACCGCCTGCTGATTTCTTTATTGGGAAACCAAGAATTATGTAACTCCACATCATAAACAACCTGCATGTGAAATGCGAAGGCAGAAAAAGGACAAGTTTCATCACGGTTATGGGCATTCGGAGACCTATAAGCACAAAGCAAGCACAGGTGAAGAAATACTCAGTTTTAAGGCGGCTGAATGCCAAGTCAAAACCTCAGAGTACACTTGAGGCAGTGTGGTTGTATTGTACAACCCTGCCTTGGGAGCGTGAAAGGGTAGTGCAGTAGGAAGCCTGAAGGGAGGATACTTTTATCTGTCAACAATTTAGTTTATGGAAAGTGATGTCGGATCATTAACTTCGTGGCCATATTGCAGCAAGAGTTACAGAAAGCAGTTACATATTGGGGGTTGATGACGTTATGGGATGAACTGTTGGCTACTTTTTGTTGATAGGGAGAGCAGGTGTATAAACATCCATGAACTTGGCTCAGCGTGAGGAGTGTTTTCCTTTAGAGGCTCTCATTGGGCATCAGAGCATCTTTCCTTTAGACCAGAGATCAGGAAACTTTTTCTGTGAAGAGCCAGATAGTAAGTAAATGTTCTCAGCTTTGCAGGCCATACGGTCACTATCAAAAGTGTTCAACTGTGCTGTCATGAATGCAACCAGAGATAATTTGTAAACGGATGAGCATGACTGCCTTCCAATAAAATGTATTTGTAAAAACAGGTTGTGGGCCAGACTTAGGCCGTGGGCCACAGTTTGCTGACTCCTGTTTTGGACCAATAGACTCTATTTTGGTCACCCCAGACCCTGAACTACTTATGTTACCAGCTGACATCATATTCTTCCTATTCAAGAAGAATTAATTTGTCTTTTGAATAGAATAGATTTGTATTGGGTGTTTTTGAATCTGTGACTTAGTACAGTAAATATTCCTACTATAAAAATATCAGAGTAAGACTATCTTTTCCCTTCTGACATTTTCATCCCTTGGGAAATCTTCAGAACATGGCTATAAACCACCTAGTTCAACTTGTATCTCTAGTTTTAATCCCATCTTTCAACAAATTTCCCAAGCACCAATAAACCTTCATCTTTTACACAGTAGAGAGGTCCTGTTTTTTTTTCAAATACACTCGTTGAGCAAAGTCACTGGTTGAGTTTATCAGGCTATCCATGTGTTCACTGGATGTTAGATGAATGAAAAAGTGAACAAGTGAAGGAGGAAAAAGGAGGACAGAACAAGGAACAAAGGAGGAAAGTTATGGTACATCATTCAGTCAGTGATTTAATGTGTTCTGATTCTTTTACAGGTAGATTTGTAGTCAGGGGCTTCTGGTTATATGTTCAGTTTATAAGATACATTAGAAATAGACTCACAGATATAGAAAACAAACTTAAGGTTACCAAAGGGGAAAGATAGAGGAGAGATAAATTAGGAACTTGAGATCAACAGATACACACTATTATATATAAAATAGATGTACAACAGGGACTTATTGTATTACATAGTGAGCTATATTTAGTACCTTGCAATAACCTATAATGGAAAAGAATGTGAAATACATATATATATATGTATACATATACATGTATATATATAAAAAACTGAATCTCTTTGCTGTATACCTAAAACATAGTAAATCAACTGTACTTCAGTTTTTAAATTTTTACTCTATATTGGAGTATAGCTGATTTATAACACTGCTACTTTCATATGGACAGCAAAGTGGTTGTTATACATATACATATGTCTATTCTTTTACAGATTCTTTCCCACATAGATTATTAGAGTATTGAGTATAGTCCCTTTTGATATACTTGTTGATTATTTTGTGTACAATAGTGTATATATGTTAATCCCAACATCCTCATTTATCCCTCCCTCCCTCCTTTATCCTCATTTATCTATCCCTCCCTCCTCCTTTCTCCTTTGATAATCATAAATTTGTTTTCTAAGTCTATGAGTCTGTTTCTGTTTTATAAATAAATTCATTGGTGTCATTTTTTAAGGTTCCATGTATAAGTAGTATATGATATTTGTCTTTCTCTGTCTGACTTACATACTTCAATTTTAAGAAAAAAAGATTCAGCAATAAGGAGCCAGCCATTCATTCACTCAGCATATACTCATTCAAGAGTGTCAATGTGCCATGATTCAGGGATAGAGTCAGGGATAGAGTGATGGACAAAGTAGACAAAAATCCCTGCCCTCATGGCGCTTACATTCTGTTGGCAAAGGTGGCCAATAAACAAACAAGTCAGTGTATGATAAGGTGCAAAATGACTGGCTTCCAGGCTCTCTTCCCAACTATCAGCACTTGCTATTGCTTCTCCCTCATCAAGCATTTGCCAAAGAGCAACCCAAGGCCTCTTTCCCTCCTCTTCCCTCCTGTAGAACAGATCTATACCATGGTCTCAGGGTAAGGCTGGGACCATAAAGCCGTGAGAATTGGGATAGATTCCCAGACACTGCAAAAACGCTCTCTTGCTCTGGCACCAGGCTGGAAGGAAAGAGGTGCTTCTTTCCAGCGATTTGAATTCTCCCAGGCTGGCAGCCGGCAGGGAACTATAAAGTGCTGGTGACAGCTTCAGTAACTAGAGCCAGGGGGCTGTCCTTGACAGCCTGAAGCTCGTGCCATCTCAGGACCGTATCAATAACACTACTGCAAACATGGCCGGTGCCCATGGCAATGACAGTCCTGGGAACATCTGCTTTTTCTCTCCCCAAGCCCCAGGGTCTAGAGCCCATGCCTAGAGCCTGGGCTCCTGAGGGGATAAACAGAAAAGGGGATTAGCAGCCAACATGGAGAGAAACAATCAAGGATGTTTGCTGCTATGCTAGCCAGACCAGCCGCTGCTTGTCCAGACAAAGCCTGTTTCAGCTGCAGAGTCTCCAAGGAGAACTATCAGTGCCGGGAGGCAGGAGACCTACGAAGCTGACCTCATCCCAGCCCCCAACGCAGGACAGGGACAGTATCCTGTCACCCAGGGGAGCCCAGGCTAGTTCCAGGAGCTGAGAAATCTTTCAGGGATACATCTGAAGCATCATATATTCATGAGCTATCTGGTATATGACCACAAAGGCTGTGAAAGGGGAAGAGTCCAGCACAGCCATGTCCCCTCCAGAGAAGGCTCAGCTCAGGGGAGCCGTTATGGACCATGTCATTTCCTGCTAATAATCATATCTTGCCCCCCATACGTAGAATTCTGTGCTTTCCAGAGTACTCTCAATTTCAAAACAAGCAAAACAAAACTTACCATTTGTTGAGGGTTTACTGTGTGCCAAGCAATGTGCTGAGCAATTTATGTCTATTATCTTATTTAATCCACTTGACCATTGTATAAAAGATAGTTATTACTAAACCCACTTTTGAGATGAGGGAACTGATACTCGAGGAGGTTGATTAGACTTACCAAAAGTCAAGATAGCCAGGGCTGGAGCTGGTATTAATATTTAAACCAGGTTATCTGATTTCATCACATGATACTGCCTTATAGTTCCATCATTTCATTTATTCCTTACCATGGCCCTATAAGAGAAACAGATTGTGAATTATTTTCCTGACTTTATAGTCAAGCAAGGTGCCATCCACTACATAGCCACTAGACCTTTGTGGCTTTATTATTTAGTCGCTAAATCATGTCTGACTCTTTGTGACCTCATGGACTGCAGCATATCAGGCTCCCCTGTCCTTCACTGTCTCCCGGAGTTTGCTCAGATTCATGTCCATTGAGTCAGGAATGCTATCTAACCATCTCTTCATCTTCCGCCCACTTCTCCTTTTGCTTTCGATCTTTCCCAGCATCAGGGTCTTTTCTAATGAGTCAGCTGTTTGCATCAGGTTGACCAAAGTATTGGAACTTCAGCCTCAGTCCTTCCAATGAATATTCCAGACTGATTTCCTTTAGGATTGACTGGTTGGATTTCCTTGCAATCCAAAAGACTCTCAAGAGTCTTCTCCAACACCACGATTCAAAAGCGTCAATTCTTCACTTAAATTTAAATCAATTAAAATTAAATAAAATTTAAAAATCAGCTTCTTAGTCCCTCTAGCCAATTTTCAAGTGCTCAGTAATCACCTCTGACAGCACAAATAATGAACATTTCCATCTCTGCAGAAAGTTCTAGTGAACAGCACTGACTTGGAACTCTGAGCTGCAGGTCAGCCGTTTCTGAGCTCTCTGCAGTGTGCTAGAGGGTACAGCAATGAAAATACATCATTTGCTTTGAAAGGTTACAAATTATGGAGACTGTGAAGATTAAACAATTTGCTGTTAATGAAGACAGAGGCCTGAACTGCATTCACTCTGTCTCCTCCACCACACTGATTCTCAGGCCTCTTAATAGATTAGAAATAAGATAACTCCAGGTGTCCAAGGTCTTTCTACGTGTACTCTTACATCAAGTTTGTGATGCACTCTTGCACTGGGTTGTCCTCTAGGAAAGTTTGGGTAGAGACAGAAGTAGACAGAAACTGAGAGTTTGTGTTGGGAAAAGAGCATCAAGCTGGGCACATAGAAACATACCCGAGCTATTAGGAAGAGCATTCCTACATACCCTGCAAGTCCAGGAAGAAAAACACCTCTTCTTTCATGGGTCCTGTCTCTGATTAGAGCAAATGCTGGTGGAAAAATAAATCAAAAGCATGCAGTGCTCCCCACAAACATGTAGAAAGCAAACTGCTGACCTACAGAAATGGAGTAACACAGGGTAGCCTGTTAGAGCATGGCCTCTTAGCTCAAATGCCAGCTCCATCTCTTTCTAGCTGTACAGATTTAGGTGAGTTACTCAATTCTTCTCAGCTTCAAGTTCTCTATCCATAAGATGGCAATGATAGTATCCCCTGATTTTAGGATTCTTATGGGGATTAAGTAAATAGGATTTATGAGAATTTATGCAGCATCCACACAGGCCAGCAATATAGGAAACAGTCTTTGGACAGTGAAGCTTTGAGTCAGTGTCAGTGGCTCAAAGCTTTGACAGTGGGAGCTTTGAGTCACAAAAAACTATTGTTCCCATGTATATCAAGAGATTTTTTTTTCAGACCTGTAAATATTAAATTGTTTTTATTTTTCTATTTGATGTAAAACACTGTGACACTGAGCTTAGGGAAATACAGTGAATTACATTCATTTGATTATTCATATAGTTTATTTACATAGTTGAATGATAAAATTTTGACCAAAGAGAGAGTAATAAAGAGCATAGCAAATTGTGGTAAGTTGCCTCATTATTGGAAGTTTATGGAGGCTCAGCCACAAAAGCAAATTTTTCACTCATCAAACATTTATTAATCCCCCTTCCACCTGCCAGGCAGAGATAAATAAGGTGTGACCCTAACCTCAGAGTTCAGGATTAAGTTCAGATGGCATCTCTTCCACTAAACTTCATCCTTCTAAAGACAGATGCCCACCTCCATGCCACCCATCACTTCCTGGGTGTAACTCTAACTTGGAGTTGTATATTGTTTTGAAACGACCTACTTTTGTATCTGTTTGTTTTTTTTTAATCAGTTCTTTGAGCACAGGGACCTCAAGGTCATCTGTGCCAGTTCACTACCCAGCCAGTACGTGTTGGTTGAACTTAACTAAGTTGGTGGTGCCTATTGAAGCTTTAGGCAATTGCCAAATGAAGAAAGACTAGAGAGAAACTAGGGATAGGACCATAAACAGAAAGAGAGAGAAGAGGTAGTGAAAGTATTTTTAAGAGGAAATTAGCATTTTCCTTAAGAAAACTAAACCAGTGACTTTAAACCACTAATCTGAAAAGTTTACTTGAAATAGAGTTGAATGTTCCCAACTAGTAGATGGAATCAAATTGAGAGTCAACTGGAAGTGTGATTTCTTCTAATGCTACTTTCTCCAAGGAAGAATGATCATGTGTACCTACAGACTGAGTTACAGCCATCAGAATCATCAGTTGGCCAGGCTCATTCCCTGAAGACTTCCATTTCCATCTTCCTCAAAATCCTTGAGTCTGTCTCTGTTTCAGAAAGCAGACTGGCCTGTGTAACCAGGAAGATGGTCAAGTTTAATCACAAAATAAATAATGGAGAAAATAAGAAGCTTTTCTTATTTTTCTTTTGTAGAGTTGCCTTTAAGAGAAAAATATCAAAACAAGATATTATTGAATTTATAATGTCAGAGGGACAAAATTAACAGATATGAATGTCTTAGGGCTTCCCAGGTGACTCAGTGGTAAAGAATCTGCCTGCCAATAGAGGAAACTCAAGAGACATGGGTTCAATCTATGGGTCAGGAAGATCCTCTGGAGAAGGGAATGGCAACCCACTCCAGGATTCGTGCCTGGAGAATCCCACAGGCAGAGAAGCCTGGCGGGCTACAGTCCATGGGGCCACAAAGAGTCCAACACACTGAGTGAGTGAGCACACACACATATCAAAACAGAGAGCCTTCCGATTATCATGAGCTTTACAGGAATTTCTTTGGGTTATTTGCGAATGGTGGCTCATCCAAGCCATAACAAGAAATAATATGAGAGTTACTGTCATTTATCTTTAGTGATCTAACCTCTGACCAGGCTTGCATCTCAGACACACCTTGTATTCTATTGTGTGTTAATAAATTCATGTGAAAAAAAAATCAATCCTCCAAATTAGTCCTGCCAGGTGTTTCTAAAAAATAGTTTACATATGACAGCAGCTCTTGTCAATATCTTACTAAAGATGTGAAACATTTTTCAAAAGGTTTTACAGCCCTGGCTTTGTCTAGGGACTCCAGTTTTCCTGTCTCAAGTGATATCATTTAAAACATATGCTTTCTCCAAATGGCTTGTGTGTTCTGTATAACTCTACTTGCGATGCTTCCTGGCCTGTAACTGTGGAAATATTAAATCATTCCACATGCGTATGCATTTGCCTTTCCACATATATTTTGGAACTTTCTTGAGAACTGTGATTGTGTCTCCTTGTGCTCCTCCTCTTCTCTCTTTCACTTTCTTTTCCCTAGAAACATCTCAAAGCTTACTGAGCAATTTCTCCATGATTCTTGGCTAGCTAATTTCCTACTTAAAAAATAAAAGCTGCAAGGTAGTAGCTAGTATGGGCCATGCATAGCATGAAGTGCTCTTACATGTGTTTTTCCTTTGATCTTTGCAACAATCCTATAAGTATTAGCCCCACTTTCCAACTGTGGAACCTGAGGTTTAGCAAGAGAAGGTGACTTTCCCAAAGTCACAGCTAATGAATGAGTGGCAGAGCTGGGAATCAGACTTGGACTCCCTGTCTCTAGAACCCATGATTACGTGCAGTCACTCATTTTCCATCCTTTTAACTAGCAACTTTTCAGGAGTTATTGCTTTACAGATTTAGAAAGGGAAGTGTGTTCTTTGGGTTGGTTAATCTGACGTTTCTGACAAGAGACCCTGAGTAGAATGCTTGTTATAAAGTCAGCTGAGCCTTCTCTGATCTTCATTTCTAGAAGGTCCTTGTTTCCATTCCCTCTGGAATGGTGCACGTGTGTCACTCTCACACCCAGGCTGGTTGGTCTGTGCAGCCATTCATTAAGTTATCCACCATCTTCTACCTACTTGCTGTTCAAAGTAGCATAAGGTCAGATGTTAGAAATGCAGAGTCACGGGGCCCCTGAGACTTGCTGAATCAGAATTGACATGTGAACTGTATCCCTTTGTGATTCATGTGTGCATTAAAGTTTGAGAAACACCACCCTGCTTGTCACTGTCACACAGAGGGGAACTTCTTCTCCTGTGACTATTAGTAAAGAAGTCAAGATGAGTCAGACTCAGATTCAGGTGAATCAGTGATGTCACCACGTGGCCTGTCATCACTGCCACCCACCATGTGTTCAGTCTTCTCTCTCAACATGACTTTTCCAAGTTAGTTGAAAAGTCTGTAACTGGAGAATCATGCATTAGGCTGAAAATGCAAAACCTTGTTGAAAGGTAGTTTTAAAATTCATTGTGCCTTCTAGATCTTGTCCATAACATCCATTGCTACCAGAACCATAGTGTAGCTGCTAAATTCATGGGACATTTTAATCTAGGCCAACATCAAAACAGAATAACTTTGTTAAAGGAGAGGTGAGTTTAGGATTACAGACCCTGCATTAAGAAATGCATTAAGAAGTGTTTATGATCTGCATTAAGAAATGTTTATGCCACCCGTCTCCAGCATGTGCCTAATTGTGTTGCTGCTGTGGACAGGCGAAAAGAATGGCCTCATTATTTCTCTTTCTAACCTGTTTGGAGTTATACAGCCTAAACACACTTTGTACTTGCACTGGTTTGAATGCAATGTTATTTTGTAAAATAAGACTAGTGATTATTCTGCAGGGACTTAGCATGTTTTGCGTCACCATTTGGACTCTGCTTCTTTTCAAAGAATACATTTAAATTGATTGTATTTCTCCACACTTACATAGTTCAAGTATTTATCAAGCCACGTGGCAGGTACAAAACAAGTCAGACATGAATAATTGATCTCAAGAAGAGTCTGTTCTGACTAGAGGAATAAGACTGTACACAGCAAAAAGTAGAAAAGAGGATTTGTACAATTTGTCCAAAAGTTAATGTTGCCCTGAAGGGTGACAAGGGCATAGCCATGGTCTAAGAAGGTCTCGTACATAGCAAGCAGAGAGAGGCTTGAAGATAGGAGAGGCAAAGAGTGAAAAAGAGCTCGTTCTAGAAGGAAAATGATCTGATTATACGAAAAAGCACTAATGGGCGTGGAACCTTTTTCACTACATACATTGACTAATGCATCCATTCTTCTGCTAAAATACAAAATTAAAAGATGCATTGAGTTAACCCATTCTCTAGAGCTTTAAATAATAATTTAGAATTACATAAATATATATAATTGTATATTATATAGTATGCATTATATATAATTCCTATAGGTTTATTGATATTTTATAATAAGTAATATGATTAATAATGTTAATAAAGTATAGGTTAATATTAATATATAATTGTAAGTTATATCATAATTGTAACTATATAAGAATATACTTATGTGATATTGTTATGTATGGGCTTCCTGGATGGCTCAGTGGTAAAGAATCTGCCTACCAAGGCAGGAGACATTGCAGGTTCAATTCCTGGGTCTGTAAGATCCCCTGGTGTAGGAAATGCAATCCACTTCAGTATTCTCACCTGAAGAATCCAACGAACAGAGGAGCCTGGTGGGTTACAGTCCAGGGGGTCACAAAGAGTTGGACATGACTGAGTCCACATTTTTATGTATATAATAATGTATAAGTAGCATTTTTTATGTCTATCCACATGCCACAGTTGAATACGTCACATTCAATATGTCTAACTTTACAGGACTATTTTAATCTCCATTTTATTGATAGGGAAAGAGACAATTTAGCAATTTGAGCAGTCACATAGTGGGGAGCAATGACTCTCTGCAAACCAAAAAACTGAAGGCAAAGCTATTCTCAACACTGTGTCATACTATCCAGAAACTCTCCATGGTACTGGACCTTGAATATTGTATACTCAGGTGCAATATAACATTAGGATATCAGGACAGGAGAAGCTAATCTCTTTAAGCAATTTCCATTCTGTGTGGGAAGCCAGGGTATGATGTATAGCACTGAGACTATTGCAGTGGCGGTAACCTCTTTCTGAAGCCCTGAAAGTATATTAAAAAGGCATGGAGGTGAGGTCATTTGGATAAGACTTCTTAGAACTGATTAATTTTGAGGGATCCACTCTCCTAGGCCAAAGGATTGTGACAGATTATTTGCATGGCTGTGTGGCTATGTGGTATGCAAACATCCCTTCCCTAAATGACCCAAAATGCAAGACCCAATGAGAGAGACTTCAGGCATTTGGGAGATAGCATCCATTAAATTCTTGATGAGATTTTCTGAGTGTATGTTTGGATATCTTTCACTGGCTTCTCTTGGAGCTCTTGGGAGGTGGTTTACCAGAAATGATTAAAAGACTGAGTAAAAAATGACATTCACATCTGAGTTTGAGAACTGGCCCTGCCATGGTGATCATGAGATTTGGTTGTTCACTTAAATGCTTGGCCAGTGTCATCACAGAGCAGTCCTGGCCAGCAGCCTCAGCAGCATCTGGGGACTCCTTAGAAATGCAAAGTCTGAGGGCCCCACCCCATGCTGATGGAATAGAAATCTCTAGGGACAGAGACCAGGGATCTGTGTTTTAACCTTTCCAGGTTTGGGAAACACCATGCCAGACCACACCTTCTACATCTTTAAAAAGGAGATAGCATAGTAATTATGCCCTTCTCACAATATCATAGTAAAGATTAAGGGAGGCAGTATATACATCACATACTTAACGTGATGTCTAAAATAAGCGTGCTTCCTAATTCTTATCTTCGATGGCTTCATTTTATTTCTTGATTCTACTTTAAGGAAAAGTAAGAAACCAGAACCCTAAGCAGCTAGCTCTGTCTGCCATAGGTTTTATTAATAGAGAAACCAATTCTTAGTTAGTGACCAAGTCTTGTCTGACGTCTGCCTTATGTTACTAAGAAAACCTGAACTGTATAAATAGGTTTCTGCTGTGGTCTTTCTTGGGCTCCTGTTTGAAAACCAAGGAGGTCTGTCTGTGCCTGAGTGTTTTACAGCCAGTGCAGAGGCTCCAAGGGAACAGTTCTGATGGATGTGTGTGTCAGATTGCAAAACACCCCTGCCTGGAGCCGTTAAACTGGATGGTTTAGAAAACCACCTCCAGGTTTCACATTTGGGAACACAAATACTCGTAAAGGGCAGTGCTTCTTCCCAGGGAGATGTGGCACTGCTTCAGCTCCCTGGGAAGTGCCCATATATATCTGGGGCTGGACAGAGTCCCATCGAGGCCTGACGTGACCCCCTGTGGCCAGTTCCAAACCATCTGAATCCATTCTAATTTCTTTGCACCTTTTGTTCAGTATTTATATGCATTTGGCCATTCATCTTGCTGATAGACTTTTTACTTCTCATTTGCTCTTTCTCCCTTAGACAAAGGGCAGCAAACTTTTTTATAAAGGGCCTGATAGCAAATATTTTGAGGCCAAAGAGTCTCTATCACAACTGCTCAGTTCTGTCTCTGTAACTCAAAAGCGGGCATAAATAATTCATAATTGAACGAGTATGGCCATGTGCCAATAAAGCTTTATTTACAAAAACCAGAAATGAGCCAGATTTGGCCTGTAAGCTGTAATTTGCTGACTTCTAACTTGGAATCTCAAAACATCTAACAAAAGGACCCAGATGACCAGGCAGAAGAATCCATTCACGTGTAAAGTTCTGGCTTAGAAGTATATCCTGGCATAAGCTGAGCCATGCCTCAGTAATGGAAGATAAACAACACTAGCAGGCCAGTTTCAGATTCTGAAAGTGAGAAAACACCTCTCAATTTAAAAACTTTTAATGAAGGTGTCACCTCATAGTTTGGAACCAATCAAAGCAAGTTCCTAATCTGGAACAAGGAAGTCTTCCTCTGAGCAATGAGATAAAAATGGAGATGCTGGCTTTTTTTCTTAATTTTTGTTTTTGACTGTGCTGGCTATTTGTTGCTGCATGTTGGTTTTCTCTAGTTATGGTGAGCAGGGCTGCTCCGTAGTCGGAGTGCGCAGGCTTCTGGTGGCTTCTCTTGTGGAGCACAGTCTCTAGGGTGTGTCAGCTTCAGTACTTGCTGTGCATGGGCTCAGTGGTTGTGGTGCATGGGCTTAGTTGCCATGCAGCATATGGGATCTTCCTGGACCAGGCACTGATCCCTTGTCCCCTGCATTGCAAGGTGGATTCTTAACCAGTGGACCACCAAGGAAGCCCAGAAATGCTGTTTAGATTCCTGTGAAGCAGGAAGTTAGGGCTCTGACTTAAACCAGAGGAGCAGAGAGTGAGTACCACTGTCTTACTTTTCTAGAATAGTTCAGGGCACATAACTCCCAGTGTTTAGAAATAACTAAACAACCCCTTCTGCAAAGAAGTAACTGAGAGGAAGTGAATGTAATAAATTACTCTGTATTGATGTCCTAGTTCTAAAGTAATGATATGAACCTCTCTGTGAGACTGCAGCAGAAGAAACCAATGGACACACATTGTGATCCAGGCTGTTCTTTCATGTGAGGGGTTTTATAGTGCCGGGTATGATGTGAGATTCAGCCTTGTAAGACTTACTCATTTCCAAAGTTGGAATTTGCAAGGTAGCCATTTTTTTAACTTTTTATTTCGTATCAGAGTATAGATGATTAACAATGCTGTGATAATTTCAGGTGACTAGCAAAGGCAATCAGCCATTCATGTACCTGTATCCATTCTCCCGTCAACTCCCCTCCCATCCAGGCTGCCACATAACATTGAACAGAGTTCCATGTGCTATACAGTAGGTCCTTGTTGGTTACCCATTTTAAATATAGTGGTGTGTATGTGTCCATCCCAGACTCTGTAACTAATAGCCCTTACCCCCATCCTTCCTCCCGGCAACCATAAGTTTATTCTCTAAGTCTGTGAGTCTCTTTGTCTTTTGTAAGTAAGTTCATTTGTATCATTTCTTCTTAGATTTTACATATAAGGGATGTCATATGGTATCTCTCCTTCTCTGTCTGACTTATTTCACCCAGTATGACAATCTCTGGGTCCATCCATGCTGCTGCAAATGGCATTCTTTCTTTCTTTTTAATAGCTAAGTAACAGTCCTCTGTATATATGTACCACATCTTTATCCATTCCTCTATCAATGGACATTTAGGTTGCTTCCATGTCTTGAAAGTAAGGAAGTCATTTGTAATAGATAGCATTGGTTGCATGTCCAGCAGCCACTCCAGTTTTTCCTTTTTTGTTTGAAGAAGAGCTCATAATCATGTTGCAGTGTCTATATTTAACAAAGATAAGTCTTTATTGATTTCATTTGATCATGGTCATCTCTTTGGCCATACCAGTGAATGGTTTATAGATGAGCATGTAACCCAGTGCTGCCTAATGAAAAATAAAAGGCTGTTGGGAAGCTTCTGGTGAAAGTATCTTTTCCCTGAAAAAGAGGCAGAGGGGAAAATGCGTTCTTCTGGTGGCTTTGGAGCTATGGTGGCCATCTTGCAACTATAGGGAAAAGCAGGCTATGGGTAATGAAGCAGAATTAACCCTGGAACTGCCTTGCTTTGAGACGTCTTGCTGTGAGAATAAATGTTCTTTATTGTGTAAACTAACTTGGGTTTTCTGTTTCTTACATCCAGTAGAATCCAAAATGATATATACTCCTATTTGGCCTCTACCAGGTCGTTTCAGGTCTCTCTGTTCCCACTAGGTCTCAAGTACTGTCCCCGCCTCATCTTACCACCTGGTAGAGACTCAGGAATTGTGCTTTATTTCGGTTTTGTTTTTTCATAAACTTATAGCCCTTAAGGTTGAGGTCTTAACCTGTTAGGATTTCACTATGGAGCCACTGGTCACTAAAGAGTTGCAAAACTAGCTATTCATAGGCTGAAGTGATTTCAATTTGTTGTTTTGTTATTATAAGTACCAGTAATAATAATTCTGTGTTTCTTATTTCATTCATTCAATAAAACTGTCCTTCTCTAACAAAGATAATAGGCTAGTAGATAGTCAAGTAAGTAATCACATACAATATAATGACAGACCTTGGGGAAACTAGTGATTGTGAAAGTCCAGAGGGAGGTGCTGTCAACGGCTTACCCAATAATCATACCCTTTGCATTCTTCCATGCTTGAGGAGACTCTTTCCCTGAAAATGCAGCCTCCATTCCAACTATGGTATGTATTTATAGGCCCCTTCTGCCCAGGGAGATTTTAGGGAAAGCCAAAGACTTCTGGGAAGGATTTTCTTTGAAGAGTAAGATCATCTTAAACAGGTGTCTGATTCCCTTTGTGCTCTTGGTTGTTTTGTGAGAGGCCACAATTTGGAGCTGCAGCAGTATCCATCAGGCAAAAGCTAAGAGAATTACAGAAAAGTTGTATTCAGTTTTCAACATTATCGTAGCACAGAACTAGTCTTTGATCTGTTTATATCCAGATATGTGATATCCAGTTATGAGATAATGCCATTGTATTTCATTATCTGTTACTTATAGCCAGTAGTATGCTAAATGATACAATGAGTATCTAACCTGGACTAAGGCAGACAAGGGAGACTTCCTGGAGGAGATGACTCATGAGCATAGAAGATATGTAACACATTTTGTAATAGGAGAGATGATAAAGGAGGGTCCAAAGACTTAGAGGAGAAAATATGGGAAGTTTAAAAATTCAAAATAGGTGGTTATTGCTGAAGCATAGCATATTGTTTATAGAGTGCCAAGAGTAACAGCCAAAGAAGTGGTGGGAAGAGCACAAATCATACATGACCTTGTAAGTCATGTTAAGAAATTTTGCCATTATTCTTAAGAACATTAGGAACACAATTGGAGCCTTTCTCATTCTCAAGATGAATCTCTTTTACACACCCAGACCACATTGCTGATTGTTTACTATCAGTTGGTCCTTTAGGGCTTGGTTGTTATTCAGTGATCTATTTCCTCCAGTAGGTTGGAAGATACTAGAGGGCAGAGGCTACGTTTTGTCCCGTTTAATCCAACCCCCTCAAACAAATCCTGATAAAGGTTTGTTAAATCAAATTACCTCTCCCATTGTGCTTGATAAAACCTGAACCTATTTTAATGTACTTTGTCTTGCTTGATCCTTTCAGTACCCCCATGAAGCCTAGAAAGAGCGGGAGAGGGGTCCAAGCCACTCACAGCTGGATAGGACAGAACCATACGGGCTAGAAATAGATAGTATCTCTCTTGGTCCAAAGATGCTTTTCACTGTATCATATAGTTTTACCCCACAGCATGTGTTTCCATCACTAAAAGTTTGTACATTAATTCATCTGCTATGAGGTCCTAGCTTGATGAAACTTAAAAAAAAAAAAAAAAATCCATGTCATCTTTGCCAGAAGCTTTGTAGTGGAAACATCCAGTCACACTTTCTTTTCTTGGGGAGAACTCAGGGTGGCCCTTTGGAGTTAGCAGATGTAAGGCAAGTGTGGTTGGAAAAAGGCCGGCACTCCTCTTGTCTCCTATTCTGCAAAGCTTATAGAATATTTAAGGGCTAGAGGACAAATTTGTGTAGGAACATACTATTTAGGGTATCTGACTACCTGCCTAACTACCTGTTCAGATAAACCTCAGTGGCTCGACTCCATAATTTTATTTCTCACTCACATAAAGATTAGCTTTCAGCGGGGGCTCCATCAGAGACCCAGGCTCTTTCTGTCTTATGGGTCCACCTTCCCCTGTAGCCCTTGGTAGGTCTGAGTCTAGCAGACAGAGGAGGAGAGAGGGGAGCTTTCCATAGACTTGACTTTCACCCATGTTACATTGGGCAGGCCTCAGCCTTGTGACCACACTTACCTGCACAGGGGCATGAGAAATGGAGCACCTGTTTGCGCAGAAAGACAGCTTGATGAGTTTGGTAGACCAGTAGTCATCTCTGACTTAGGGACCAAAGTGAATTTTATGACAAATGGTGGTGATACCCCTTACCTTCCGCTGTTCTACATTACACAGTATTTCTGCTGAACTAGGATAGATCAGAGGAAGCTGGAGAGCCTAGAGGAGAATTCACCAAAAGGGATGAGATAGACTTGCTTACTAATTGACTTCAAAGCCAGGGTCATGTTTTCATGGAAGAAAATGAGTTCCAAATATCCTATGTGGCTGAAGTGAAAAATTCCTCCTTATCCAAATGAACAAGTATCCATATAGCAAAAGAGTTGTGTAAAGTTGTGTAGTATAGAATTGTATATGTTATTAGGAACCAGCATAGCAACATAACACCACATAACACTGTAAAATGACCCTCTCACTCATTCATTCATTCAACAAAGCTTATTAAGTACCTTCTATGCACCCAACATGTTCTAGGTGCCAGATATACAGCTGTCCCTGCACTTAAGCTTAGGTCCTAGAGAAAGAGGAGATAAATCATAAATGATTTCAAGTAGTCATAAGCACTATGAAGAAAATAGAGTTTGGTTACAAGGTTAGGGAATAGAAAGTGATTACAATAGAAGGGACTGGCACTTTTATAGGTTGCACAGAACAGGATATGATAAATGTAACTAAGAGAGAGAAGGGCTTCATTTCCCCATTTGTAAGACCAGTGAGACTGCTGCTGGGCCAACTATGGGATGTGCCCTGATAACTGAAGGCTTTTCTTCAATGATTTAATTCTGTTCCACATTCCTGGACCTCTTTCTTTCAAGGGTCACACTATGCAGTAATGGTGACAAAGCAGTAGCCCAGTGGGAGCTCCATGTACAGATGAATGTACATAGGGTTTTCGTGCTATCTATAGGACAGCAATCAAGAAGGACCTCTTTTGTTAATGAACACTCCTACAATTCTCAGACTCACCCCCAGACACTCCTTAGAAATCCTCAGAGGAAAGACAGTGTCATACTTGTACAGTTTGACTAGAAGGAGAGATGTGAAGGTGAAGGAAGGCATATCAGTTTTCCTTCCATTCCACAATTATTTAGTGCTTCCCTCGTGATTCAGACAGTAAAGAATCTGCCTGCAATGCAGGAGACCCCGGGGTCAATCCCTGGGTCGAGACGATCCCCTGGAGAAGGGAATGGCAACCCACTCCAGTATTCTTGCCTGGAGAATTCCATGGACAGAGGAGCCTGGTGGGCTGTGGTCCATTGGGTCACAAAGAGTCAGACACTACTGAGTGACTTTCACCCCAGGTGGCTCAGTGGTAAAGAATCTGCCTATAGTGCAGGAGACATGGGTTCCATCCCTGGATTTGGAAGATCGCTTGCAGAAGGAAATAGCTACCCACTCTAGTGGGTATTCCAGTGAGAATTCTCTTGCCTGGAGAATTCTATGGACAGAGGAGCCTGGAGGGCTACAGTCCATGGGGTCACAGAGAGTCAGGCATGACTTAGCAACTGAGCATGAGCCACAGTTATTTATTAAACACTTTCTGTGTATCAGAAACTTTGTAAAGACCTGGAGATCTTAAAAAATAAAGTGAACACAGATGACATAACCCCTGACTTGATACAGCTTTTAGTATCGAGGAAAAGTGAAAGGGCTGGACAGAAAAATCAAAGCTATGCACGCAGATGGTTTTGTGCTCGGACTGAGTACAAGGCACTTTGCCGGATTCCACAAAACAGGGTATTGGTGGGACACGACTTGTGCTGCATCAACGTGTCTCGTGAAGACACGAGGACGTCTTTCTTCCTCACTGCACTCCTCCCAGAAGGAACACTGACTTTCTCTTCCTGTGAACAATTCTGCAGGCACTTCCCTCCTGAGGGAATTCACCTTCTTTCTGCTTGATGCTCGAGCAGCTGGGAGGTCCTGCAGGGCAGTATCCTCACCTTATCCAGGGATCCAGCCCCACCTTGTGTTCTGATCCCTGCCCTCCCACTTTACCCTGTGGCTGCCAGGAAGCACCGGACCCCCTGGGCATTGCTCTCCCAGAGTTAGCCTTGTCATTACACAGATGCTGTCAGAGGCTATATCTGAACACCATGCCAAACAGCTAGTCCAGAAGGAATATTCAGCCAGTCTGGTTTGTCAGAAAGCAAAAAAACTAACACATTTGTTTGATTGCATTCATATAAGAGTTGGTTGGTTTTATTCTGAACAGTATTTGGTCTTGTTAGCTCACATAGCACAGTCCTCATCTCCCTGGGTTACAAGAGCTTACGTAGCAACAAGCACCACAATAAAAATGTGTCTGTTTATCCCCCAAGATCTTCACTTTATCTCCATAACTATACTGGAAAGCACTCGAGGGCATGACTGTGTGATCAGCTCCATTGCACACAGTAGATGTTTAATATTAGGTTGGCCAAAAACTTCATTCAGGTCTTTCTATAACATCTTACAGAAAAATGCAAGCAAACTTTTTGACCAACCCAATATTTGTGTCATTCAGGGTCTTGCCAGCAAAGAGGTGATCTGTTCAAATGAAATCCTGGAGGGCAGTCCAACAGAGGGACAGTTTCCCAAGGAGTAGGCAGGTGTAGAGAAATTGTAGGAGGTCGGGCAGGACCTCAGAGGAGTGGCAAGAGAACTGTTGTTAAGCCTGAAAGGACATGTAAAGGAAGTGGAAAGGACAGAGAGAGGTGAGCTACCTTTGTCCAAGGAATACATCCATTATGTGTCAAATCCATAGTGGGAGAGGGGAGGAAATAAACCCTCCACCTCACTCTCCTCTGCCCATCCTGGGTTCCCTACTTGCTAGACTCACCTGGAAACCAGAGAGCACAGAAACCTGTGGATAAGACCCGTATTTGTCAACCTCTGGGAAGACCAAAAAATCTGAAAGTGTAGAAAGTAGACCTAGACAGACAGAAGTTATCCAGCCCAGTACTGTGTTAAGTAACTTGCAGGACAGTTTGATTCCACACCCTCCCTGAATCAGCATCTTACTTTTCAGTGGAAGCAATCATATGGGGCTTGGGGGAACTTTGAAAGCACCAATCCCTTTGGAATGCATAAAACTTCTCTCAAGGATCCTCAGCAAGTGGCCATCCACTTGAATTCCTCTCATGACAGGGAGATCACCACATGTCACAGCCTTCCCAATTAGAAGCCTCCGCAGCCCAGATCCCAGTTTCTAGTTTTACCCCCGGCATCACCAGAACAAGTCTACATCCCCAACTCCCATTTACAGAGAGGGATACTTGAGCTCTAAAACTCTACATTTTGTAATAAAATTTGTGCTGCAATATGATCCAACAATCCCACTCCCAGGAGTGGAGAAAACTCTCCCTATATAGCTTGTATATATGGAGAAAACTAATTCTGAAAGATACACACACCCCAATGTTCATAGCTGCACTATTTACAACAGCTAAGACATGGAAGTAACTGAACCATTCACCAATAGCTGAGCGAATAAAGAAGATATAGTATAAAAATAGGTAACTAATGAGAAACTGCCATATAGCACAGGAAACTCTACACAGTGCTCTGTGGGGATCTATATGCAAAGGAAATCCAGAAAAGGGGGAATGCGTCTATACATATAGCCGAATCACTGTGCTGTGCAGTAGAAACTAACACAACATTGTAAAGCAGCTATATTCCAATAAAAATAAATTTAAAAAATCAGATCTGCCTCTCAAAAAAGGAAGATGTGGTATATATTGAGTTGGCCAAAAGGTTCATTCAGGTTTTTCCATGAGATGTTAACAGAAAAACCCGAACGAATGTTTTTGCCAACCCAGTACATACAATGAAATATTACTCAGCCATAAAAAGAATGGAGTAATGCCATTTGCAGCAAGATGGATGGGCCTAGAGACTCTCATACTAAGTGAAGTAAATCAGAAAGAGAAGGACAAATACCATATGATATCTTTTAAATGTGGAGTCTAAAATACAACACAGAAGAGCCTATCGACAGAACAAGAACAGATTCACAGACATAGCGAACAGACTTGTGATTGCCAAGGGGGAGGTGATGAGGGGAGGGAAGGATTGGGAGTTTGAGATTAGCGGACGCAAACTAATATGATGATGGGTAAGCAACAAGGTCCTACTATATAGCACAGAGAACTGTAGTCAACATCCTGAATATACCATAATGGAAAAGAATATGACAAAGACTCTACGTTTTGTGCATGGTAATCATGTCCTTCAAACAAAGTGGGGAGAAGCTGCAAAGCTTGAGCCAATCTCCCAGGCAAAGGCAGAAGAGAACTCAAACTGTGCAAAGAGAGGGGAAACCATTCTCTCCCTGTATCCTACCATAAAAACATCTAAAATCCACAACACCCTAAATACAAAGATGTGACGATGAAATTGCTAAGCACCGGAGCTGGGACCTTCAGACAGATTTAATTATATTTCAAAGCCACACACTCTCTTCAGCAAGACAGCAGAAACCAAGAGCCACAGCCAACAGCAACCAGTGTAATTAATAAAACCTAGCAGCTAAAAATACCCTTTGCCAGCTCAGGGGACCCCACTGCTGCCTGTCAGTTATATTTCATCTTTTTAAAACCTCAGCCTGCAGAAAGCATTCTGCGTGGAAGGGGCCGGGTCATTTGCAGGAATCAGTGTAAAACGTAGACAGTAGTTTATTTGTTAGGCTGGTAACACATGAGAAATGGAGGAGAGGTTTGTTTTCTGTGGCAGTAAGCAGATCAAGCCAGCTGGCATTGTGCCCGAAACAAATAACCAAGAAACAACTAGATCTGTGTGAAACTTGGTGAGAAAGTTTAGAGTTGATGGGACAGGAAAGGGGGGCCCCAGTGGAAGAGAAAATGGGCAGACAGGGAGGACAAAGAGGTTTTCGAGTTCTCTTATTGGTAAAGTCATCGCGTAGAAGTCTATATGGATTCTTCCTGTCCCCCGATTCCTGTCCCCTGTCTATTTTCAACTGTCAACACATCAGCATTTCACTTACAGCCCAGGATTTTGCTCGACTTCCGTCTCACCATTTTGAAGAGTTGACATTAAATATGGTTCCACTTCTTGTCCTTCCATTCAGCAGTCACAAACCTAGAAATATCTAGTTAGGAATATGTAAAAAAATAGTTCTAACTGTTATTTTACTGTTGAGTGTGCTAACACCCAGCAACCCCATGAAAAAAGCATCTTTATTAGCCCAGTTATCTTTTTATCATCTGAATCTTTTCAAATTTGCATTCAGTAAACTTCAGTTTTTTTCTCTACAGTTAGTTCTATGAGTTTTCATAAATGCAGAGTCACGTGACCACCACAATGAACAGTTCTGTCACCTCGAAACTCTTCCTTAAGCTAAAACTTGGTAGACTGACTTGCCACACCTAGCCTTGTCCCTTGAAAACCACTGTTGCTCTGTCCCTGAAGTTTTGCCTCCTTTGAAATGTCATATAAGTGAAATCGTACCATGTATAGGCTTTTAAGTCTATATTAGGCATATTGCATGAATAAGTCAGAACGAGCTCAGAGAAGTTCTGTAACTTGCCCAGGGTCACCCAGCTATAAAAGCAGGGCAGAAATTTAAGTGCAAGTCCACTGATCCCAAATCTTGTCCTTTCTCCCCAGTACTGAGCTGGAACACTGCCTGGGCTCAGTTTTCCTCACTCCCTCATTGAGAAGTTGGGGGTGGGGAGACAGACAGTGAAATCACAGTTGCATAAGGACTCGGAAAAGTGTATGGTCCCTGTGTGAAAGCACATCCTTTTCGTATTTCTACCCATCTTTGTCCTCTGTCAGGCATTTTACAGGAGGCCACTTGGGCTCTGCAAATCATCTTATTGAATCAGGTGGCACACCTTTGAACCTGACCATAATCGATCTGCATAAAGAAGCCTGCACAGACACACACACACACACACACACACACACACACATGCACACACAGGCACACACACTGCTGCTAATGAAAGAAGCATCTCGGGAGGTTAAAGGACTTATCTTGCCTGTTCTCCACAAAAGAGGGAAAGCCACAGATTTATTTAATGGGATTTGGGTTGTGCAGGGGTGTTATGGTCATCTGAAGGGATGTTTCTATTTTCAGGACATGAAAGTGACTGCTATGAAATAAAATTTGACTTGACTATTATGTCACAAGAAGTAAACATCATCTGCTGGCCTGATGGCTTGGAAGCCTCTCTCTAAACTACTTCTGCCAAAGGCTTTGAAATGTTTGCTTTCAGGCTGGATTCAACCATCAGAATATTTAGAGAAGCACATGCCTTAGCCCCACAAAACAGATCTCTTTCTTGGTGAAGATAAACCTGCAAAGCTGTAGCTTTCTCCAGGCCACACAAAAATGGGTTTGATTGCTTCCTCCACTGCTGCTCTGGGTAAATGTTACTGAAAACAAAAGTCTACTTTTCTTCATTACTGCTGTAGGCAGTAGAGTTCTAGAATAATCCCAACAGAGACTTATGAAGTACCTTTTGCTGTATTCCAGAACTATCCAGTGAATGGATAATGCAAACCATATTTATATGTGTGTATAGCAGTGTGACCTTGGGCAAGTTATTTCAACTCTCTGCACCTTGGTTTTTCCATCCAAGAAAACAACAGTGACTTCACTATATCTATACACAGAATGGGTGTGAGGATTAAATGAGATAATCCAAGTAAAGGGCTCAGCATGTGACAATTGGCCAATGAATTTGAGTTATTAGAAGCAAACTTATTATTGTTTTTGCTGGTGTCATTATTACTTTTACTATTTCTATTGAGAAAGTCGAGCCTCACTGGTCTGTCTTTGGATTTCTCATGGAAATGGAAACTGGAATCATATTCATTACCTCCAAGGTGGAAAAGGATTAAGAAGGCAACAAAAGAATAAATCATATTTTTACAGTTCTTAAGTATTTGAAGAATTATTTCCTCCATGTTAATTCTTTATAGTAGTCAAAATTCACCTGTAATATAGAAATGCTTTCTCTTTCTTTGTAGATGAGAAAAGTTGGGCTCATAAAAGTTAGGTAAGGTCACCCAACCAGAGCAGGAGAGCTAGGACTCAACTCTAAGGCTTTCATCACCAAAGCTGTATCTCTAATAACATTCTCTAAGCCTTCAGAGCCTCAGCCCTGCATATGACTGTGCTGCTTCTGCTGCTCCTTCAGTATCCTGTCTGAGTTTTAGTCATCTGTAAAACAGCAATAGTATCAGCCTCATGGGGAGTCAGGGAGGTTAAATGTAGAGGATTTGTAGACTGAGTAACAGAGTATTTGACAGTCAGCACCCACTTTGTGTGGGTTACCTAAGCCAGAACAGCCACCATACTTGCAAGGTGGATGTTGAGTTATTTGGATGTTGCTGTGACCTTTGGACGGAAGGTCTAAGGGGTCAGTCGTTTTAAAGCTATGCTTACTTAGATCAGAAAAGTCATTGAGGGTTGAAGTGAACACCGGCACCATGCCTTTTGTGCGTATTGATTGACTTCAGTGTGCCCATCTGCGTTCACATGCTCTTTGTTTGCTCTAAAGCATTCCTCATCCCACAGGATCGCAGAAAGAGGCCTCATCTTGCAGCCATCACCGCCATTCAGCTGGCAGAGTGTGCTTTACTCTTCAGTGAAGGCTTAATGGGAAAAAACTTGCTTTACTTCAAAAGTAGTGTGACTCAAAATCTTGGCAAGATTCATGTGGCTCTCTCCCATGAGAGATTTGGGGAGGACTTAATGAAAGTGCAAAGCAGCTTATAAAAGTGAAGATAGACTAAGGGAACAAGCAAGGGGTGGTGTGGAACCTGTGCTTAGCTACTCAGGAGCTGTACCAGCCCAAAGGTAAAGGAGCAAGAAGGCAGAATCTGGTTATCACTGGAATTGAAGACGGGTAGTCTAGTGCCCTTGAAGGCTGCCTCATGGGAGATGGATCATTCAGTGTAAAGACAGCCAACTGTAGAGGGAGGAACAAGGACAGGAAAAGGGAAATACACATAATAGTTTCACTCTCGGACCTCTTGGCAATGTTCTTGATTTGGCCATATTCAACAGAAAGTCAGAGAGCAAGGGAGCCCAATCCTGGAGGCCATGATCAGCTTCCTGAGAGCACAGAGCTTTGTCAAGGTATAGAGTGGATCTGGAGGAGCAAATGGAAAATATCCAGCAAAAAAGATCACTTGATATGGATTTCAAAACCTTTCTTAAATGACTGACTCTCTAGCTCCTAAATTTGGAAAGTATTTTGTTGCTGTTTTTTCTTTTGTTTTTGTTTTTTTTTTTTAAGTGAAAGATTATTCAGGGAGATACACATTCCGTATACAGAGTGTGGGCCATATCAGAATGCAAGAGGCACCAGGGTATGGGGTTGTCAGTTTTTATTGGGGTGAATAATATCATAGGGTAATGAGTAGAGGATTTTTCCAACTATTTGGGGGAAGTAGCAGGGATTTCCAGGAATTGGACCACCACCAAGTTTTTTGGATTTTCATAAGTAGCCTCAAAACTGTCATAGTACAGTGGGTGTGTCATTTGGCATGCTGATGTGGAACAGCATGTACTGAGGCTCGAGGTCTAGTGGCTAAAGTCAGCTTGTCCACCATCTTGGACCTAGTTGATCCTAACCAGTCTGTCATGTCCTCAACAGCTATGTCATTCTTTTAAAGGCTGTGGCCCGCCTTCTTCCTGTATCATTCATCACTCAAAGACTTTACTCCCATAATCTTATGAGAAGCAGAGGGCTGTAAAAATGTGTATACCTTAGGAAGCCAATACAGGAGAACTAGCAAACACCCTATAGTAAACCAGACATGGTGCTAGGCAGTTAACAATAGTTAACCCTACATCTGTGAGCCTAGAGTCTCTATCCACTAAAGGAAAGGAGGAAATTAAGCTTGAACTTCATCATTTTCAATATAAACATAAATGTTACAATAATGTGTTATAATGGAAAGCCAGGTTAGACTTTACATTATTAACGTTAGACGGTAGTTAACACTCATCTGAAAGAAGTGATTTACAAGAAAAATTATTTTATAGAATGGAAATCTGATGGAGGTGGGCATAAGGATTGTATAGTGAATGCTAGAAAATAAGGTACAAATGCGAAGTGTTTGCCAAAATGTGTTAGTCTCTGGACCTGGTGGTTGTTTTTTTTTTTTTTTTTTTTTTTTGCTCTCCCTGACTAATATCAAACCCTTAAAGTAAGAAAGAGGTAAAATCAAAACAAAGAAGCCACCCGCATAGAAGCGCCCCCAAGAACCTGTGTAGATGTATCCCTGACCCTAAATATAAGGCTGAAACCAAAATGGGCCATACATTCAGTGGTCGTAAGATTCAGTGGACAGGAGTTGAGAAAGAAAGGGAGAAAAGGGGATTGGAGTTGGGTGGTGGGAGGAAGCAGACTGGTCACTTGTCCTCTCAAATCCCTAAACAAAGGTAGATATTCTTTTTCAGTTTTCAGCTGACTCTGGTCACAGATAGAACACATTTGGCTGCAGTGACAAGGAGCACATTCAGTGTAGTAGAAGTTGGTATTTGGAGTAACATCTGGTTTTAAAATGGAAAACCTCTCTTATTCAAAAAAGAAATTCATTGACTATTTACTTGGAATTTGCTGCTGATTATATACCTAGTATCTATGTAGAAAACTTGACATAAACACAAACAAAAATAATGAAATATCAGTTTTTATCCCATCTCAGAAATATTTCTGTGTGTAACTTTTCAGTAAAATTGGAAAAAAAAAAAAGAAAAAACTTTGAAAGTCATTCAGTCTCATCTGATTCTTTGCAACTCTGAGGACTATGGCCCTCCAGGATCCTCTGTCCATGGAATTCTCCAGGCAGGAACACTGAAGCAGATAGCCATTCTCTTCTCCAGGGGATCTTCCTGACCCCAGAATGAAACCCATGTCTCCTGCATCACAGGCAGTTTCTTTACTGTCAGAGCCACCAGGGAAGCCCTAACTTTTCAGGAAATCTCTGTGTATGTTTGGTTTGTGTGCCCATCTTTTTCACCTGGGATAGTTTTGAAATTATATAGTACAATTATTTTTTCTTCTTAGTCACTGTCTTAAAGGTTACCTAGTCTGAAAGAATAGGTCTTCATATTAAAGTTCAGTTCAGTTCAGTTCAGTTGCTCAGTTGTGTCCAGATCTTTGCGACCCCATGAATCACAGCACGCCAGGCCTCCCTGTCTGTCACCAACTCCCAGAGTTCACTCAAACTCACGTCCATCGAGTCAGTGATGCCATCCAGCCATCTCATTCTCTGTCGTCCCCTTCTCCTCCTGCCCTCAATCCCTCCCAGCATCAGAGTCTTTTCCAATGAGTCAACTCTTCACATGAGGTGGCCAAAGTACTGGAGTTTCAGCTTTAGCATCATTCCTTCCAAAGAAATCCCAGGGCTGATCTCCTTCAAAATGGACTGGTTGGATCTCCTTGCAGTCCAAGGGACTCTCAAGAGTCTTCTCCAACACCACAGTTCAAAAGCATCAATTCTTTGGCGCTCAACCTTCTTCACAGTCCAACTCTCACATCCATACATGACCACAGGAAAAACCATAGCCTTGATAGACGGACCTTTGTTGGCAAAGTAGTGTCTCTGCTTTTGAATATGCTATCTAGGTTGGTCATAATTTTCCTTCCAAGTTGTAGAGTTAATTTTTTAAAATATAATTTTCAAATAAAAACAAGCCTTTCCCTGGAAATGATGATTTAGTATACATTAAAATCAGTTGTAGAATTTATTTTTTAAATTATAATCTTCAAATAAAAACAGGTCTTTCCCTGCAAATGATGATCTAGTATATATAAAGTGAATGGGCCTTGGCCATATATAGATCTTTTTTAAGCTCCTCTGATAATTCAGATCCATATCACCAACTGTGAATCAGTGCATTCTAATAGAAAGAAAAAAAATAGCAATGTATTTGCTGTAGTATGAATAGAAAGTCATTTTTAACATAGTATCTGGGTTTGTTGTCATTTTGGGTTTTTTTATTATAAGTATTTTCCTGTATCACCAAATTCCTTTTTATCTTGGTGAAATATACATAGCATGAAATTTATCAGTTTAATCCTTTTTAAGTGTACAATTGCACTCATCTCACATGCTAGTAAAGTAATGCTCAAAATTCTCCAAGCCAGGTTTCAGCAATACGTGAACCATGAACTTAGATGTTCAGGCTGGTTTTAGAAAAGGCAGAGGAACCAGAGGTCAAATTGCCAATATCCGCTGGATCATTGAAAAAGCAAGAGTTCCAGAAAAACATCTATTTCTGCTTTATTGATGATGCCAAAGCCTTTGACTGTGTGGATCACAATAAATTGTAGAAAATTCTTCAAGAGATGGGCATACCAGACCACCTGACCTGCCTCTTGAGAAATCTGTATGCAGGTCAGGATGCAACAATTAGAACTGAACATGGAACAACAGACTGGTTCCAAACAGGAAAAGGAGTACGTCAAGGCTGTATATTGTCACCCTGCTTATTTAACTTATATGCAGAGTACATCATGAGAAACGCTGGGCTGGATGAAGCACAAGCTGGAATCAAGATTGCCGGGAGACATATCAATAACCTCAGATATACAGATAACACCACCCTTATAGCATAAAGTGAAGAGGAACTAAAAAGCCTTTTGATGAAAGTGAAAGAGGAGAGTGAAAAAGTTGGCTTAAAGTTCAACATTCAGAAAACTAAGATCATGGCATCCGGTCCGATCACTTTATGGCAAATGGATGGGGAAACAGTGGCAGACTTTATTTGGGGGGGCTCCAAAATCACTGCAGGTAGTAACTGCAGCCATGAAATTAAAAGATGCTTACTCCTTGGAAGGAAAGTTATGACCAACCTAGACAGCATATTAAAAAGCAGAGACATTACTTTGCCAACAAAGATCCATCTAGTCAAAGCTGTGGTTTTTCCATTAGTTGTGTATGGATGTGAGAGTTGGACTATAAAGAAAGCTAAGTACCAAAGAATTGATGCTTTTGAACTATGATGTTGAAGAAGACTCTTGAGAGTCCCTTGGACAGCAAGGAGATCCAACCAGTCCATCCTAAAGGAGATCAGTTCTGAGTGTTCATTGGAAGGACTGATGTTGAAGCTGAAACTCCAATACTTTGACCATCTGATGCTAAGAGATGAATCATTGGAAAAAACCCTGATGCTGGGAAAGATTGAGGGCAGGAGGAGAAGGGGACAACAGAGGATGAGATGGTTGGGTGGCATCACCGACTCAATGGACATGAGTATGAATAAACTCTGGGAGTTGGTAATGGTCAGGGAAGCCTGGCATGCTGCAGTCCATGGGGTCGCAAAGAGTCAGACACGACTGAGCGACTGAACTGAAGTGTACAATTCAGTGGTATTAAGAAAATTCACACTGTTGTATAATCATTGAAGAGTGAAAGTGTCAGTCACTCAGCCATGTCCAACTCTTTGCAACCCCATGGACTGTAGGCCACCAGGTTCCTCTGTCCATGCAATTCTCCAGGCAAGAATACTGGAGTGGGTAGCCATTCCCTTCTCCAGGGATCTTCCTGACCCAGGGATCAAACTGTGGTCTCCTGCATTACAGGAAGTTTCTTTACCATATGAACCACCTTACCACTATCTATTTCAGAGTTTTTCATCATGGCAAAAAGAAGCTTTACAAATCATGCCTCTCATATCCCCAGCCCCTGGAGAAAAATCATATTTTTAAACATCATTTCATATTAACTACAAAATATTCCTTATATGGATATGCTATAGTTTACCGAACCATTGTTATAACTTTGGACAATTATATCGTTTCCAGATTTTTTCTTTCTAAGACTTACATGAACATTGGGATGGGTGAGTGAATGTGTGTGTGTATGTGTGTTTGTGTATGTTTCTATTTGGTTCTTCTTCATATCTCTTGTTTCTATGCTCAGATGTTCTATTTTTCATTTGTTTCAAGTATATTTGCAATTTCTTATTGGATCATTGTGTAAGAGGTGCTATAAAGTATCACATGATTCCATACTTACATTCATATATATATATATATGTATAATTCATACATAGCATAATAATATATACATTAATTTTATATCCTTGAAATAAACTTAGGGAAGTGAATATATTGGATCACATGTGTAGTATTTTAAAGCTTTAGTGCTCTTAACCAAAAAGACTGATTAAAACTTTGTCTTTATTATTAGAAAGAGAGTTTCATCACATTCTCTGTAAGACCATTTATCATATTTGGTAGATAATTATGTCTAGTAGTTTTAATTTCTCTAAAGCACCTTATTATTAAAGAATTTTTATGTATTTATTAGCCATTTTATTTTGTAAATTACCAGGGTATTTGACTATTTATCTTCTTGAATATTACTGTTCATTTTATCCATTTATTAGGTGAACATATCTGCTGCAGATACTCATAGTTTGTTGATAGTTATTTTCAAAATATAAAGTGTGAATTTAAGTGATAAAATCTTTAACCTTTGGGATTGTTGTCTTTTGTTCTTACCTTAAAAAAATTTTTCCCAAATAGAGAGTCAGTAATCACTTATTTTTTCAGATTTTTATGGTTTAACTTTTTTTTCCATTTAACTCTTACATGTACCTAGAATTGATTTTCAGGTTTTGTATTCAATGAAAAGAAAAACTTTTTCCCACAAATAACTAATGCATTACCAGATATCTATTTATACAAAAAAAAAAATCTTTCCCACTGATATATTTTGTTTTTGTTTTTGTTTTTTTGGTCAAAGTATCATTGATTTACAATGTTGTGTTAATTTCTGCTATATAGCAAAGTGATTCAGTTATGTGTATGTATTATATATCTACCATATAAATACACATGCACACGTTCTTTTTTATATTCTTTTCCATTATGGTTTACCAATAGGATGTTGTTGTTTACCTATCCTATCTATATTAATTTACATCTGCTGATCCCAAACTCCCAATCCATTCCTCTCCCCACCCTCCACCTTGGCAACCACAGTTCTGTTCTCTCTGTCTGTGAGTCTGTTTCTGTTTTCTAGATAGGTTCATTGTATTATGTTTTAGATGCCACCTATGTGATATCATAGGTTTTATGGTATCTGTCTTGCTCTTTCTGACTAGCTTCACTTAGTATGATAATCTCCAGGACAATCCACATTGCTCCAAATGGTATTATTTCATTCTTTTTGTTCTGAGTAGTATTCCACTATATATTATGCACCACATCTTCTTTATCCATTTATCTATTGATGGACGTATAGGTTGTTTCCATGTCTTGACTGTTGTGACTAGTGCTGCTATGAACATAGAAGTGCGTGTATCTTTAGATTAGAGTTTTGTCTGGATATATGCCCAGAAGAGGGATTGCCGGATCATATGGTAATTCTGTTTTCAGTTTTCTAAGGAACCTTACGCTCTTTTCCACAGTGGCTGTAACTTTCCTACTGACTTATGATTGTATCTTCAACCTATCCATCTATGTCAGCAATGTGCTAGCTAGATCTGCATCAAGACTACCTATCCTATTTCAATGATTATCTTTTTATTCTTGTACCAGTGCTACACTGTTATTATAATTTCATTAATTTTCAACTTTTAATTTTTATTGTGAGAAATTTTAAGAATATACAAAAGAGATAAAATTATATAGTCTTGTGTATTCACCAAAAAACATTATTTTAAAAGCATGATTTAGAAAAAGCAAAAATGAAATGGCAAAGAAAAAGGAGAGATTAATAATCCTACCATTACATCTTGTTCACTTATGACTTAGTGTCTATCAATAAAATAAGTATAAACTAATAAGCCCCCTGTAACATGATAAAGGAAAAGCAGTTGTTCTGAGAATACTAGCTAAGGAGAGCCAGTGACACAAGAGCCAGAACAAAGACTATATGAGGTTCTATATGAGGTTCTTATATTCCTGAAAGGCATGGAAAAAAGAAAAGTTGTATAAGAGGCATGTGAGTTCATAAGAAGTGATGAACCTTTTCTTTACATGAAATTCAAAGAGGAATGTTTTATTTAAACAGCATGGAACAAGCGGGCAGTGTCCTCCAAAGTAGGACTGTAGAAGATAACAAAGCAAACTTTAGATTACTTTTTCTCTTCTCAACTTTGGATAAAAACCAAAGCCTGTTTTTAATCACTGTCTTGAGTAAATTTCAACCAAGAGCTAAAATAGTATCATCCAGGTATATAGTTTTTTAAAGATGCTTAGCAAATCTAAGATCTTCAGCCATAAGTTTTTAATTAATGGTACCTATGTCATGACTCAGAGAAGGCAATGACACCCCACTCCAGTACTCTTGTCTGGAGAATCCCATGGATGGAGGAGCCTGGTAGGCTACAGTCCATGGGGTCACTAAGAGTCAGACACGACTGAGCAACTTCACTTTTGCTTTTCACTTTCATGCATTGGAGAAGGAAATGGCAACCTACTCCAGTATTCTTGCCTGGAGAATCCCAGGGATGGGGGAGCCTGTTGGGCTGCCGTCTATGGGGTTGCACAGAGTCGGACACGACTGACGCGACTTAGCAGCAGCAGCACGTCATGACTAAAGGACTGATAAACCTATCATTGTTCTTTTCTTAGGAAAAAGCCACCTTGCTTTTGACTGGTAATTCTCAAATATGGTGTAGGGCTTTTTATGATAGATGTTTAATAGATTTTTTAAAATGCATGGTTTAACAAACTTACGGTCACCAGGGTATAAGCAGGGAGACAGATAAATTGAGAGATTGGGATTGACATATACACTGTACTGTGTATAAAATAGATAACTAAAAAGAACCTGCTCTATAGCACAGGGAAACTTTGTTCAGTACTCTGTAATGGACTATATGGGAAAATAATAATTTTTAAGAGTGGATATATGTATTTCCCATGAAGTGATGGGACCGGATGCCATGATCTTCATTTTCTGAATGTTGAGCATTAAGCCAACTTTTTCACTCTCCACTTTCACTTTCATCAATAGGCTTTTTAGTTCCTCTTCACTTTATGCCATAAGGGTGGTGTCATCTGCATATCTGAGGTTATTGATATTTCTCCCAGCAATCTTGATTCCAGCTTGTGTCTCTTCCAGTCCAGCATTTCTCATGATGTACTCTGCATATAAGTTAAATAAACAGGGCGACAATATACAGCCTTGATGTACTCCTTTTCCTATTTGGAACCAGTCTGTTGTTCCATGTCCAGTTCTAACTGTTGCTTCCTGACCTGCATACAGATTTCTCAAGAGGCAGGTCAGGTGGTCTGGTATTCCTATCTTTCAGAATTTTCCACAGTTTATTGTGATCCACACAATCAAAGGCTTTGGCATAGTCAATAAAGCAGAAATAAATGTTTTTCTGGAACTCTCTTGCTTTTTCCATGATCCAGCGGATGTTGCAGATGGTGACTGCAGCCATGAAATTAAAAGACGCTTACTCCTTGGAAGGAACGTTATGACCAACCTAGATAGCATATTCAAAAGCAGAGACATTACTTTGCCAACAAAGGTCCGTCTAGTCAAGGCTATGGTTTTTCCTGTGGTCACGTATGGATGTGAGAGTTGGACTGTGAAGAAGACTGAGTACCGAAGAATTGATGCTTTTGAGCTGTGGTGTTGGAGAAGACTCTTGAGAGTCCCTTGGACTGCAAGGAGATCCAACCAGTCCATTCTGAAGGAGATCAGCCCTGGGATTTCTTTGGAAGGAATGATGCTAAAGCTGAAACTCCAGTACTTTGGCCACCTCATGAGAAGAGTTGACTCATTGGAAAAGACTCTGATGCTGGCAAGAGGAGAAGGGGACGACAGAGGATGAGATGGCATCACTGACTCGATGGATGTGAGTCTGAGTGAACTCCGGGAGTTGGTGTTGGACAGGGATGCCTGGCATGCTGCGATTCATGGGGTCACAAATAGTCAGACACAAGTGAGCGACTGATCTGATCTGATCTGATCTGATAAATGAAACTATTTTTCTGTACTCCTGAAACTAATACAACATTATAAATCAACTATATCCCACTAAATTTTTTTGAAAATGCATATTTTAAGATTCATGTTCCAGTTAAGATGGAGTAAGTACATTCTATGCTATATCTCCCATTGAACTCAACTGTAAAATATAAGCAGAATGCATGGAGCAGCTATCTGAGGACTCTGAAAAGTAACTAGTACCAGGTAGTTTAGGGAAGGAGACTAGAATTTGAAATGCCACCAGAATAGTTGTGTTAATTATTTTTTTCCCTTTGAACATCACCGTGGCTGAACCCAGTACAACCTGAAACCCCACAGAGAGCCCTGGGGGTACAGAGAGTGCTCCAGAATAAGCCTTCTCCTCCAAACTTGAGAAGAAGGGAAAAGGGACTTATAATGCTGGAGACAGTGTAGAAAATGGTTTTACCTTCTTTTCCTTTTCTTTGTTCATTCCCACCATATTCTGTAGACATTCCCATGATAACAGTGACAAAAAGTGGGCCTAGAGCTAGCAGGAACCAAAACTCTAGGGAAGGGCACCTTTCTCTTCAGTGATGGAAATGTGGTCCCAAGAGAGTGGGACAGTGCTTCCATTGCCTTTGGTTCCTCCTCTGTCCTTTGCCACTTGGGCCTAGAACATGGGTCACAAATGTGCAAGACAGAAAGGGTAACTAAAGCTCAACTCCCAGGCCAGAGGCCAAAAGAAGAACCCAAGGCAAATGAAAGCACCTAGGAGATTGGAGAGGAGAGCTCAAAGAAAAACAAAAACCCATAAAGTGGTTTATGAACACGTGGGCTTCCCCTGAGTTATGTATGCAGGAGTCTGATTCTAATCAGCAGATCGAAGACTTGTGAGAACTGAACTAACTGATAGACCGTGGATAGGGTTCCAGACTAACCACTGAGTGATGCAGATGGGGGACAGATCTTAATAGTACTGTAAAGGCTTTGAAAATTAAAAAGATATTAGAAACAGTGCTCATGGATTGAAATTTGTCGTCTGAACCTAACCAGTTTGATTGCCTGCTAAAACAAAAATATCAATAATTTTCATCAGATTCAAACAAGACATAGAATTTTATAATATAATATTCAAAATACATCCAAATTACTAGCCATACAGAGGATGAGAAAAACCTTAAACTGCATGGAAAAAGCAGTCAACAGACCTCAATACCAAATTGATACACATATTGAAAGTATCTGGCCAAGGCTTTATAGCAACTATTATTATATAATGGCAAGAGTGAACATTTTAGAAACCAGTGAGCTAAAATGGGTGGGAATGGGCAAATTTAATTCAGATGACCAATATATCTACTACTGTGAGCAAGAATCCCCTAGAAGAAATGGAGTAACCCTCATAGTCAACAAAAGAGTCTGAAATGCAGTACTTGGGTGCAGTCTCAAAAATGACAGAATGATCTCAATTCTTTTCCAAGGCAAACCATTCAACATCAGTTGTTAGAGAAATGCAAATTAAAACCTCAATAAAGTATCACTACATATCTATCAGAATGACTAAAATTAAAATAGAGGCAACACCAAATGCTGGAGAACATATACAGAGATAGATCACTTGTATATTTCAGTAAGAATGTAAAATGGTACAGCCATTCTGGAAAATAATTTGGCAGTTTCCCAAAAGATTACTTACTATATTATCCCATTGATTAGAACTCTTGAGATGAGAAACTTATAGAAATGGGGACCAGATTACTGGTAGCCCGAGATGAAGAGGATGGAGGTAGGAGAGAAGTGGGTATGGCTACAAAAGGACAACTTGAGAGATTGCTGTGTTGATGGAAATATTTTGTATCTTGATTGTATCAGTGTCAATATTGTGGTTATGACATTGAACTATGGTTTTACAAGATATTACCATTTGGGGAAACTGAGTAAAAAGTACACTGGACCTCTTCATCCTATTTCTCACAATTGTGTATGAATCTATGATTGTCTCAAAATTTAACATTTTTAGTAGTTTTTTTCTCTGTGTCTTCTAGATGAATGATTTGAAATTCCATGGACTGTTATATCAATGTGTAATTAAGGGTCACTTCATAGTAACCTAGTAAGTGAGTTACTCAAATATTCATTTAAAACCTGATATTCATTATTAAAACTAGATTACTCTGGCTTTTAATTCTGAATTCTTCTAAGAAAGCTGTGTGCCAGACAGGGTTTCACAGAGCTGTGAAGCTCTTGCTGTGTGCATAGGCACCATCTAGTCATTGGAAACCCTGAGCTAAAGGAGTAGAATACATTGTACTGTTATCTTATCAGACTATAATTTTTTATTTCTCCTAGTGGTGTTTTATTTTTAATCTTAAATTACTCTTAGTTTAGCCTCACAATGATTAATTGAATTTGTTGGAGTTGCTTGCTTAACTTGATACTGTATAGAAATTCCTGTCTATATAACTATGTCTAGCCAATAAACTTTTCAATAAGTCGACTTGCATGTATTTTTTGTGTTGTGGATCAAAATGAGTCATCCTTTTCTGAATTGCTAAAACCAACCTATACACAATCCCAAAGAAATTGCTCAGACACTGACCCTTCATTGTTATCAAGGAACTATCTTTCCACTGGAAAGATAGGGTGGATGGGCCAGGAGGTCTTTTGCTCCCCTAACCACCCATGGCAAAAGAAGTGATGAAAGCTTTAGCCTTACACTTGTTTGACTACTAATAGTCCTCACTGAATTTAATAGCAAAAATGTCCAGAGCAGGAGAGCGGGCAAATGCAGGTATTATGTTATTGAATGAAACAAGACCCAGATACATTGAACACCAACTGCATAACAGCAACGGTGGCATTGTTATGAATGTTAATGATTCTGACTTGCGTTAATGTCCCTGTATAAGTCTTCCTACTTCAATCCAAAGATGCACTGTTAAAATCTGTTTTCATTTCTCACAGAACAAAGTGGGCTTTGTACACTTGCTGGTGCCATTTGTGGCAGAGAAGGACTTTCTCGGATTGCTTTGGGATGATGAAGAGCGTGTCTCTCATCCAAAAACTGAAATGATACCTTCAGGTGAGTCCGGAGTCCAAATCCTCAAAGGAGAGATTTAGGAAAGCATGTGAGAGGATCAGGTTTAAACCAAATAATCCCTGAAGAAGAAATTCCATTCAGGTTCTTTCTTTAAAACAGGAAATTAAACAGAGTCATTATAAGGCAAACTCAAGAGAGTGGTAGCACCATCCCTCCCTACTGTTAGTTGCATGAATTTCATTTTGGGTCATCTGTGAATTGAAAACGTGATTTAAATTCGATCCTGGTGACCATAGCTCATTGCACATACAATGATCAGAATTCTAGGCAAAATGCGTCATTTTCAAAACATGTAATATACCTGAAATACAACTCCTTGCATAATTATCAAGATTTAAGTCTCCTGGAGTATTATTTTAAATAGTTCATTAAATTCACCGGCCTATTTCCAAAACTTAGAGCAATTGAGAGAGCTAGCTTACAGAGCATGAATTCTTTCAAGACACTGGTGTAGTTAACATATTTTATTAAAACTACTTGAGGCAAGCCAAAAAGCTGGATTGGTGAAGCAGGCATTGGTTGGCATACTTTACAGATTTTGTTTTTATTTGTCAGTTTCATTAAGTGAATATCAGCAGAATAGCCAACGCAAGACTGAAACCCCACCCAGTAAATAACTCTTGCAGTTGCTCTCAACCAGGCTTTCTCTGCAGCACTGAATTGTATATTGTTCTTTAAGAACACAAGAAGAAAGACTTCATACACATCAGGGCAGAATGTTGGTGAACATTCCTCTTAAAGCATTAATGGGAATGAAAATGTGTTCCCATTTCTCACAGAAAGTAATCTGATTTAATTAATTAACTTAATTAGCATTACTGATTGTATCGGGAGTTTTTTTTTTCCCCCTGTGAGCCAAATGAGGGATTTAGGGGAAACTGGTCAACTCAGTCTTCAGTTGCTTTATTCTAATAGATCAGAGAGTTAAAGTCCTAGAGGTGGGAGAATATTGGCAGATATAGCAGTGCCTGGAATGTTTCAGGAAGAGTAAGAGGGGGCAGTAAAAAGGAGCACAGATGGGTGGGAGGCTGTAGGAGATGAGGCTGGATAACAGGGCCCCACTGCGTCAAGCCTTGCAGCACCAGTATGACGACTTTGTTGTTTTTTTGTTTTTTGTATTTTTTACTCTGAATGAGAAAAGGAACAATCAAAGGCAAGACTTTCCAGCAGAATGGTGACAAGATCTGGAAATGGAAGTAGAATCAGCATCTCTGGAACCCCAGATTCCCAAATGGAAATCAGGGACTGCTGAGGAGGGGGAGGGGAGCAGATGCTGGGGAGACAGCCAACAATGTGTACAGCACACTCAATTTCCCACAGTGAATGATAGAAAATAAAACAAAGCATGCTTTTGAAACCAGGAATACTCACACATGTGTAGCACATACATGCTCAGAGAGAGAGAAAGAGAGAAAAATGTTGCATCCCAAATACCTTTGTAGCCACGACAAAGTGAACAAAGTACAGAAACAGAATTAAAAATCACCGAAGTGCTTTGATCAAAAAAAAATTGTTTTTTTTTAAATTAGGGTCACTTTGAGGAGTTCCCACTCCTCAGGAGTACATCTTCTTAGTTCCATCTGTCCAATGTTTCAGGAAACAGTCTGTTTTGGCAGTTAACTGTGTCTACAATTCTTACATAAAATATGTTAAACATCTGTCCCTGATCAATTTAAATATCACTGCCTTTATTGTGTCTAATGTTGGCCCATCAAAATGTAACTTACAAGAGAAGATTTTTTTCCCCCTACCCAGTCTTAACAACTGCTTCTTTGCAGCATAATCATTCTCTCAGGACTAAACAGGAAATTTTCTAAGTATGACAGTTATTCAGTTTCTTTGTAGACAGGTGACACTAATTTGGGGACCACCTGACTGAATGAATCTGACTCAACCCCTGTTTAAAGATATCTCCACTCCTGTTTGTAGCTGAGAGATAGTTCTTTTTGTCCTCCACTGCAACCCCAAACCCATATTCCATGAAAGAATGAACTTCCATCAATATTAACATACTAACCATTGTGGAATTTCCAGCCAGCCAAAATTCTGATACTCCCAAGGCAGCCCCTTAGGAAAGGTTCTCTATACACATGGCACCATGAATACTGCCCCATTATTGAGTGTCTACTGTATGCCTGGTCCTGGCTGAGCCCTTCACATACAGTAATCCAGCTTCACCCCTTACAGGCGTGCGACCTTGCATAATGTACTTAATCTTTCTGAGCCCCAGATTCCTCCTCCTCAGTAAAATGGTCTTGTTGTAAGAAGTAAATAAATAAATCCATGTGAAGTACTTAGAACAGTACCTGACACATCATACACACTAAATGTGTAGCCTTTGAATTATCTAATTTAATAATCTTCACAACAGGGTTATGAAATAATAGTGTTATCTTCCCTACCTTACTGAGCTGAGCACCGAAAAATAGATGCTTTTGAACCATGATGTTTGAGAAGACTCTTGAGAGTCCCTTGGACTGCAGGGAGATCCAACCAGTCCATCTTAAAGGAAATCAGTCCTTAATATGCACTGGAAGAACTGATGCTGAAGCTGAAACTCCAACACTTTGGCCTCCTGATGTGATGAACTGACTCATTGGAAAACACCCTGATGCTGGGAAAGATTGAAGGCAGGAGGAGAAGGGGACGACAGAGAATGAGATGGTTGGATGGCATCACTGACTCAGTGGACATGAGTTTGAGTAAATTCTGGGAGCTGGTGATGGACAGGGAGGCCTGGCATGCTGCAGTCCATGGGGTTGCAAAGAGTCAGACATGACTGAGCAACTGAACTGAACTGAACACTTTACTGATTGAGGGTCAGAAGAGATAAAGACAATAGCAATGATCATTAATAATAATTGGGCTATGCAGGTTATATACATTATCACTATTCTCATTGGGGAACCAGCCTCAAAGAGATTAATGTCACTTGGCTGGATTGATGGAGCCAAATTTCAAACCAAAGTTGTCTGATAGGAATATCTATATTCTTCCCATTACACCAAGCTACCTCCCTCCTTGAGGCTGAGTGAATGAATATGTGCACGCATGCTCAGTAGTGCCCAAGTCTTTGCGATCCCATCGACTGTAGACTGCCAGGCTCCTTTGTCCATGGAATTTTCCAGACAAGAATACTAGAATGGGTTGCCATTACCTTCTCCAGGTGATCTTCCCAATCCAGGGATCGAAAACACATCTCTTGTGTCTCCTGCATTGCCAGGCAGATCCTTTTATCTCTGTGCCACCGTGGAGGCCCTCCTCCTTGAGAGTTTGGTCTAAATAGTAGAAATCACATTTCAGTGAAATTTTTACCAAATTGGCCAGTGGGTTTTGAATAGCTTGTGTTCTTCACTTGACCAAATCAGTAAGCTTGGCGTTTCAAGATTATGATTTTTTTAATTTCTTTACTTAAGTGGTATCTTTTTTTCCAGTGCTATGCTTTTTTCCTATTTCTTCTCTTAGTTAAAAAGTTAAAGTGATTTTAAAAGTAGGCTTTAAGTGCATCTCTTGATATTAAAGCCTGTCTCAGGAAATGACTTTGCAGGGGAGGGTGGGGAGGTGTGCCCATATGGATTGAACAAAGGCAGGCCCTGCAGCACCAGAGCCAGTGTTGTCTTACTTAAGCAACAAGTTTCAAAACAAGCAGAATATTGATGCAGGCCTGAGTAAGAATCAAGTTTCTTACAGTGACGTTCAGACATGATTCTGCATTAAATTCCTTTGTTTGGTAATTAAGAAAGGTAAAGATTGCTGGGCAGGACTGGCTGAATTCAGAGATTTGGAGGTCAGAGCCAGCCATCCACAGTGTAATAAGTACACCCTGGGGTCCACAGGCACAGTACAAGTTGGAACATCTCATTTTCATATATGACTTTTTCTGATCCTCATTGTAGAACCGGCATCCAGAATCAGATTGGAGCTCTTTACAAATAAGAAGTGAGACAATAGGAAATCTCTTACAACCAGCCAGTCAAGGAGAGTCTGAGAACAGAGAGGATGGGAAATTTTAGTCAGGAGAGACCAAGCCTCTCTCATGCTCTAATCCTTTTAAGCTCAGTTAATGTGAGAAATCCAAGCCTATAAACTCAATGGCCCAGAGACCCCAACATGTAGGTCTTTTCCCCCTCTACACCCCCACCTGCTTAGTCACAAGGTGGAGATGTTATGGTAGAGGAGAAATCTTGGACTTCCTCTCAGCCTGCATGATGCTGTTAATCCAACTTTACAACACCGTGAACCTCAGATGACATTTGTATATCCTGTTCCTGGTTAGAACCAAGCTCCTCAGTGAGATGGTAGGGACGGCAGGGGAAATAAAAATCATACTAATGGCCCAACTACTGAGGACTTAGGAGGGGGCCTCTTTAGCCCAACACTTAATGTGTAGCATCTCATTTGATCTTCACAACCAAAGAGGTAGGTCCTCTTTTATCCCCATTTTGTAGATGAGGCAACAGAGGCACAGAGAGGTTGAGTGATTTACCAGGAGTGTTCAGTAGGACAGAGGCATGATACTGTATCCTAACTGCTCTGCTCAGCAGTCTCAGAGATTTGGTCCCAGTTAGTCAAGGCTCCCATATGCTCGTAGCCAACCAATTAATTCAGTTAGATACACTTATGTGGAAAACAACAACAAAAAGGGAGTATGTTATTGCCCACATGCCTTTGATGTTTGATTATGGCTATGACTGGGTCTCAGTTGAAACTGATCAGCAGCGTCTGAAAAACAAACAGGTCACAATCTGGTAATGACTGATTGTTTCAGTTTATAGGGATCCTAGGCTTTTTTCTGGGATGGGGACAAACCCAACACAGTGACAGCCGGTTCTACTCTGTGTTGTTAAAAGCAGTTGACGTCTGTAGGGTAGTCACCATGTGCCAAGCACTGATTTGGAATTTTCCATACATTTTCTCATTTAACCACCACAGTAATCCCAGCCAGTACAATGGTACCTTCTGTGAACCCACTTTCCAGGTGAGATGAGTGATGTACAGAGTGAATTTAGGCTTCAAAGTAGAATCTGTGTGACCTCAGAGCCTGAGATATCCCTGTATTAGTCAAAATTTTCCAAAGAAACAGAGCCTCTAGGACACGTATAAATATATATGAGATTTGTTACAGGAATTGGCTAATGCAGTTACAGATACTGTGAAGTCCCCCAATTTTGCCACCTATAGTCGAGATCAGGGAGCTGGTGGTGTAAGTCAGCCCGAGTTCAAAGGCTCAAGAACCAGGAGGGCCAGTGGTTTAAGTCCCTGTCTTAGTCTGAAGGTCTAAGAACCAGGAACACCAGTGTCCAAGGGCAGAAGATGGATGTCTCAGCTCAAGCTAAGGAAGAGCGTATCTGCCCTTACTTTGCTCTTTTGTTCTACTCAAGTCCTAACAAATTGGATGATGTCCACCCCTAGTGGTGAGGGCCATCTTTACTCCACTTACAGATTCAAATGTTAATCTCTTCCTGAAGCTCCCTCACAGAGACACCCAGAGATAATGTTTTACCGGTGATCCATGTATCCTTTAGTCCAGTCAGTTCAGTTCAGTTCAGTCACTCAGTCGTGTCCAACTCTTTGCAGCCCCATGGATTGCAGCACACCAGGCTCCCCTGTCCTTCACTGTTTCCCGGAGTTTGCTTAGATTCATGTCCATTGAGTCGGTGATGCTATCTAACCATCTCTTCTTCTGCCGCCCACTTCTCCTTTTGCTTTCAATCTTTCCCAACATCAGGGTCTTTTCCAGTGAGTCTGTTATTCTCATCAGATGGCCAAAGTATTGGAGTTTCAGCTTCAGCATCAGTCCTTCCAGTGAATAGTCAGGACTGATTTCCTTTATGATAGACTGGTTGGATCTCCTTGCAGTCCAAGGGACTCTCAAGAGTCTTCTCCAACACCACAGTTCAAAAGCATCAATTCTTCGGTGCTCAGCTTTCTTTATAGTCCAACTCTCACATCCATACATGACCACTGGAAAAACCATAGCTTTGACTAGACAGACCTTTTTTGGCAAAGTAATGTCTCTGCTTTTTAATATGCTGTCTAGGTCGGTCATAACTTTTCTTCCAAGGAGCAAGCATCTTTTAATTTCATGGCTGCAGTCACCATCTGCAGTGATTTTCAGTTCAGTTCAGTCGCTCAGTCGTGTCCAACTCTTTGTGACCCCATGAATCGCAGCATGCCAGGCCTCCCTATCCATCAGTGATTTTGGAGCCCCCCGAAATAAAGTCTCTCAATGTTTCCACTGTTTCCCTGTCTATTTGCCATGAAGTGATGGGACCGGATGCCATAATCTTCGTTTTCTGAATGTTGAGCTTTAAGCCAACTTTTTCACTCTCCTCTTTCACTTTCATCACGAGGCTCTTTAGTTCTTCTTCACTTTCTGCCATAAGGGTGGTGTCATCTGCATATCTGATATTTCTCCCAGCAGTCTTGATTCCAGCTTGTGCTTCATCCAGTCCAACATTTCTCATGATATACTCTTTATATTTAAATAAGTAGGGTGACAATGTATAGCCTTGATGTACTCCTTTCCCGATTTGGAACCCATCTGTTGTTCCATATCCAGTTCTAACTGTTGCTTTCTGACCTGCATACAGATTTCTCAGGAGGCAGATTAGTGGTCTGGTATTCCTGTCTCTTGAAGAATTTTCCACAGTTAGCCCAGTCAAGGTGACATTTAAAAGTAATCATCACACTTGCCTTTCCAACAGGGAGTAGTTAAGGTAGAGGTCAGTGGGAAGACACAGGAAACTGAAAGTCCAGCTCTAACTTGGCTGTTTTCACACTTAGCAATCCTATGATAGTTCCTTGTCCCAATCTGGACTTCAGTCTTTTCCATTCAGAGCTGGAGATATTGCCCTAATTCAATTACAGGCCACTAATCATTCTTTAAAAGACTTGGAACTTACCATGAGAGAAGCTGAAAGTCTCTTTTTTCTGAAAAACTATATATTATAGGCATTCTGTTGTCATAGAAGCCACATATGAAAAGTCTTAAAGACCTCAGTTGTCCTGTAGAAATGCATATGATCAGATCAGATCAGTTGCTCAGTCGTGTCTGACTCTTTGCGACCCCATGAATCTCAGCACACCAGGCCTCCCTGTCCATTACCAACTCCCGGAGTTCACTGAGACTCACGTCCATCGAGTCAGTGATGCCATCCAACCATCTCATCCTCTGTCGTGCCTTTCTCCTCCTGCCCCCAATCCCTCCCAGCAGCAGAGTCTTTTCCAATGAGTCAACTCTTCACATGAGGTGGCCAAAGTACTGGAGTTTCAGCTTTAGCATCATTCCTTCCAAAGAAATCCCAGGGCTGATCTCCTTCAGAATGGACTGGTTGGATCTCCTTGCAGTCCAAGGGACTCTCAAGAGTCTTCTCCAACACCACAGTTCAAAAGCATCAACTCTTCGGCGCTCAGCCTTCTTCACAGTCCAACTCTCACATCCATACATGACCACAGGAAAAACCATAGCCTTGAGTAGATGAACCTTTGTTGGCAAAGTAATGTCTCTGCTTTTGAATATGCATATGATAGTGATATTCAAATTTGTCTTATAAATAAAATAAAATTCCAGTGTTCCACGAAAAAGCCTTTTCCCTATTCTTGGTGTGAGAACTGCTTCACTTAATAATATTTTTAAATTTATCCCTTCTGACATTAAATTTGACAAGCCTAGGGCTATGTTTCTCAGGGAAAGATCAAAAGCGGGCAGGGGAATAACTTATGTAAGGAACACATTGTGTTCCATTTATCTATTGCTTTTTTAATACAAACAAAATCTTGGCTGGTAAGGGTACCCAGAAGATAGACAAAGTATTGTAAGATGCTTAAAATATGCTGAGAAACAAGTATACCAGTGATAATTAATAAAGCATATCATTGAATAAAACAGGTAGTTTTGATTATAGAAATACAAACAAGACTTAATTAGCAGAGCTTTTCATTACTATCTCTTGGTTGAGGACAGTCAACATTTGGTATATTGCTATCACACCCATGTGCATAATTGCTTAGTTGATTTTGGCCAGACAGACTGGATGGCAGTCAAGATGTACAAACAGTTGAGGGCAGTCACAGTGCTGAAGTTTTTGTATTAATATCATTTCTAGTGAGTCAAAGACAACATGTGTATAAAAATTGAAAATGTTCTGTATTATCAAACCAAGCTTCTCGTAAGAATTGCCTATATATGATGTCTGTATTCCAGCAGTTTCTGTAATTGCATAGGAACGACCCTTCATCCCATGCTTTCCATTACTCCAGGATGCAAGAGGCTGAGTTGCTGAGTCAGCTGCAACCTGGCTTCCTTTGTCATCAATCCACCACATCAGTCACTTAGTATAGAGTTTTCAGTCACCACCATGTTGCCAAAGACAATGGATACATTTTCTTTCCTGTCCTTCTTGACTTCTTTAGTAATTGTTACTCTGTTTTCAGCCCCTCCTCTTTAAGAACACATTCTGTTCTGTGATGCCCCTCTCCTGATTTTCTTTCTGCCCTTGTAGTTACACCTTCTCCATTTCCTTTGCCCTTGTTCCTCCTGCCCACTTGAAATTGGACTTCATTAGTGATCAGACACACTTTCCCCTCCATGAATAATTACTATAAATCTCATACCTGTAACGACTGTAGTGATGCTATAGAGAATGTAAGAATGTAAGAATCCTTTACATTCTTACTGGCAATGCCTTTTGCCATAAGGTCTTGTCACTTGTCTCTTGCATTAGTTTAATGCCTTCCTCATTTTTCTCCTTGCTCCCAATTTGACATCCCCTCTTCAATTTGTTCAGTACTAGTATTTCTGGATTGCAAATGTGATCCCATTTGTTCTTTGTTCTCTGTCCTCTAGACTTCTCTTTACAAAGTCATTTTGACTATAGGTAATTAGGGTAGTTTATAACTTCTCAGGGCTAAGTGACTCCAGAGGCTAGGGTCATAGAGGTGATGGCTGCTGTCACAAACACAGGTTTGCTTCCTAGGGGAAAGCCATGCCAAGGTTAAAATGAAGGCTAAAGATTGGTCCTAAAACCAAAAGAAATAAGGATCAAATAGATACCAGTTAATAATTTCTCAGAGGAAAGCAATAAAACAGAAGTTAGGACCAATCTTGGTTGGCTACATGAACTTGCACTCTGTTTTCCTTACATATGGAAGGGGAATAATAGGGTATAAAATAATGAACATGTTTTAAAGCCCCAGGTCCCCCACCTTGATAGGTAGTAGACATTATTCAGCACCCCAATGGCTAGCTACAAACACTAGGTTGAACAAAAGCCACCAGAAAGAAGCCATGTTCAAAATATAGATCTACTGTTCCCTGTTAACCCAGTTGATGACAATTTGCTTGTTGTTTGCTTCATAAAGGCAGAAGGTGGACCTGTTTTGTTCCCCATTGGATCCTTGGTGCTCTCAACAGCCCCTGGCACATGATAGGTATTAGATAACCTTTCTTTTTTGAAATACAGCTGATTTATAGTGTGTTAATTTCTGCTGTACAGCAAAATGATTCGGATATATATATATACACACACACACACACACACATTCTTTTTCATGTATTCTTTTCCATTATGGCTTTTTATAGGATACTGAATGTACTCCTATGTGCTATACAGTAGGGCCTTGTTGTTTATCCATTCCATGTACAATACCTACATCACCTACCCCCAGCTTCTCACTCCACCCCTCCCCAGTGCTCTGACTCAGCCGCCACAAGTCTGTTCTCTATGTCCATTAGTCTATTTCTGTTTCATAGATAGGTTCATGTGTGTCATATTTCACATGTCACATGTAACTGATACCATATGATATTTGTCTTTCTGACTTACTTTACTTAGTATGATGCTCTCTAGTTGCATCCATTTTGCTGCAAATGGCATTTATTTCATTGATCTTCTTTATCTAGTCCTCTGTTGATGGACATTTAGGTTGTTTCCAAGTCTTAGCTATTGTGAATAGTGCTGCTGTGAACACAGGGATACGTGCATGTTTTTATATTAGAGTTTTGTCTGGACATATGCCCAGGAGTGGGATTGCTGGATCATATAGAAACCCTATTTTTACTTTTCTGAGGAACTTCCCTACTGTTTTCCACAGTGGGTATACCAAAACTTACATTCCTGCCAACAGCATAGGAAGGTTCCCTTTTCTCCACATCCTCTCCAGCATTTATTATTTGTAGAGTTTTTAATGATGGTCATTCTGACCAGCATGAGGTGGTTCATTATTGTAGTTTTGATTTGCATTTCTCTAATAATTAGTGGTGTTGAGCATCTTTTCATGTGCCTATTAGCCATTTGTGTGTCTTAACTGGGGAAATATCTATTTAGATCTTCTGACCATTTTTTGATTGGATTGTTTGGATATTTTTGGTCTTGAGTTGTATGAGCTATTTGTATATTTTGAAAATTAAGCCTTTATTGGTTGCATTGTTTGCAAACACTTTTTTCTCATTGTCTAGATTATTTTTTATTATGGTTTCCTTTGCTGTGCAAGAGCTTGTACATTTGATTAGGTCCCATTTGTTTATTTTTGTTTTTATTTCTGTTGCCCTGACCTAAGAAAACATTGGTACAGTAAATGTCAGACGATGTTTTTCCTATAATCTCTTCTAGGAATTTTGTGGTGTCATGTCTTATGTTTAACTCCTTAAGTCATTTTGAGTTTATTTTTGTGTATGGTGAGAGGGTATGTTCTAACTTCATTGATTTACATTTGGCTCTCTGGCTTTCCCACCACAACTTCCTGAAGAGACTCTCTTTTCCCCGTTGTTAATTGGCCATAGATGCATGGATTTATTCCCATTGATCCATATGCTTGTTTTTGTATCAGTACCACACTGTTTTGACTACTGTAGCTTTGTAGTATTACCTGAAACCTTCACAGGTTATGCCTCCTGCTTTATTATTTTTCTGCAGGAGTGTTTTGCTGATTCCCAGTACTTTATGGTTCCATATAAATCTGAGGATTATTTGTTATAGTTCTGTAAAATTTTAAAAAGGTCATTGGTAATTTGATGGGGATCACATTAAATATATAGATTGTTTTGGATACTAGGACAGTGTTAGCAGTTTTAATTCTCAGTAAATTTTTCCTGAACTAAATGAGTGAATGACCCAAAGTAATTTGATAAAGTTTGCAGACAATGGCTAAGAACATCATTGCAGAGACTGTGTGAGAGTCCTCAATCAAATTTGGGAGAAACTAGTGAAATGATCAGGAGAGTTTGGGGGGGGAGGGGTGGCAATGGGAAGAAGAGCTAATTAGCATATTTGATGCTGGCAAATATTTAGCAAAATAATTATTATTTTTTAAACAAACTTGCAAGTTTGACTTTTTTATTGTTTTTGAATTTAGGGGTTTTAAGTTCTTATTTGGTGCTTTATAACTAAAGATGGGATAAAAATGTAAATTGAAACTGATTGAATTAATCAGTGAAACAAATACAAGCAGAAAAACCTGTTACATGAGCTCTTATGACACACATGAAGAACTGAAAGCCTCATGAGCTCTTGGCAACTTCCTCCAAGACAGATTGTTTTTCACAGATTGCACAGAAGTCCCTTGCATTCCTATACACTAATAATGAGAAAATAGAAAGAAATTAAGGAAACAATTCCATTCACCATTGCAACGAAAAGAATAAAATACTTAGGAAGATATCTACCTAAAGAAACAAAAGACCTATATATAGAAAACTATAAAGCACTGACGAAAGACATCAAAGAGGACACTAATAGACGGAGAAATATACCGTGTTCATGTATCAGAAGAATCAATATAGTGAAAATGAGTATACTACCCAAAGCAATCTATAGATTCAATGCAATCCCTATCAAGCTACCAACGGTATTTTTCACAGAGCTAGAACAAATAATTTCACAATTTGTATGGAAATACAAAAAACTTCAAATAGCCAAAGCAATCTTGAGAAAGAAGAATGGAACTGGAGGAATCAACCTGCGTGACTTCAGACTACTACAAAGCCACAGTCAAGACAGTATGGTACTGGCACAAAGACAGAAATATAGATCAATGGAACAAAATAGAAAGCCCAGAGATAAATCCACGTACCTATGGATACCTTATCTTTGACAAAGGAGGCAAAAATATACAATGGAGAAAAGACAATCTCTTTTACAAGTGGTGCTGGGAAAACTGGTCAACCACTTGTAAAAGAATGAAACTAGAACACTTTCTTGGAGAAGGAAATGGCAACCCACTCCAGTGTTCTTGCCTGGAGAATCCCAGGGACGGGGGAGCCTGGTGGGCTGCTGTCTATGGGATCACACAGATTCGGACACGACTGAAGCTACTTAGCAGCAGCAGCAGTAGCAGAACACTTTCTAACACTGTACACAAAAATAAACTCAAAATGGATTAAAGATCTAAATGTAAGGCCAGAAATAAAACTCCTAGAGGAAGACATAGGCAAAACACTCTCCGACATAAATCACAGGAGGATCCTCCATGACCCACCTCCCAGAATATTGGAAATAAAAGCAAAAATAAACAAGTGGGACCTAATTAAACTTAAAAACTTTTGGACAACAAAGGAAACTATAAGCAAGGTGAAAAGACAGCCTTCAGAATGGGAGAAAATAATAGCAAATGAAGCAACTGACAAAGAATTAATCTCAAAAATATACAAGCAACTCCTGCAGCTCAATTTCAGAAAAATAAATGACCCAATCAAAAAATGGGCCACAGAACTAAATAGACATTTCTCCAAAGAAGACATACAAATGGCTAACAAACACATGAAAAGATGCTCAACATCACTCATTATCAGAGCAATGCAAATCAAAACCACAATGAGGTACCATTTCACGCCAGTCAGAATGACTGCTATCCAAAAGTCTCCAAGCAATAAATGCTGGAGAGGGTGTGGAGAAAAGGGAACCCTCTTACACTGTTGGTGGGAATGCAAACTAGTACAGCCACTATGGAGAACAGTGTGGAGATTCCTTGAAAAACTGGAAATAGAACTGCCATATGACCCAGCAATCCCACTGCTGGGCATACACACTGAGGAAACCAGAAGGGAAAGAGACACGTGTACCCCGATGTTCATTGCAGCACTGTTTATAATAGCCAGGACATGGAAGCAACCTAGATGTCCATCAGCAGATGAATGGATAAGAAAGCTGTGGTACATATACACAATGGAGTATTACTCAGCCATTAAAAAGAATACATTTGAATCAGTTCTAATGAGGTGGATGAAACTGGAGCCTATTATACAGAGTGAAGTAAGCCAGAAAGAAAAACACCAATACAGTATACTAACACATATATATGGAATTTAGAAAGATGGTAACAATAACCCTGTGTAAGAGACAGCAAAAGAGACACAGATGTACAGAACAGTCTTTTGGGCTCTGTGGGAGAGGGCAAGGGTGGGATGGTTTGGGAGAATGGCATTGAAACATGTATAATATCATATGTGAAACGAATCACCAGTCCAGGTTCAATGCATGATACAGGATGCTCAGGGCTGGTGCACTGGGATGACCCAGAGGGATGGGATGGGGAGGGAGGTGGGAGGGGGGTTCAGGATGGGGAACACATGTACACCTGAGGCAGATTTATGCTGATGTATGGCAAAACCAATACAATATTGTAAAGTAAAAAAAAAAAAAGAAAAAAAATTTTAAAAATAAATCTATGAATAAATAAACAACCTTGCAAGTTTGACATTTTTTATTGTTTTGAATTGAGGGGTTTTAAGTTCTTATTTGGTATTTTATAACTAAAGATGGGATAAAAATGTAAATTGAAACTGATTGAATTAATCAGTGAAACAAATGCAAGCAGAAAAACCTGTTACATGAGCTCTTATGACACACATGAAGAACTGAAAGCCTCATAAGCTCTTGGCAACTGCCTCCAAGACAGATTGTTTTTCCCTTGAATTACACAAATCTAAATGTTTGTAAAACTCTCAAGAAAGTATGGCAACCACATGAATACAGTCAGTAACAGCTTTCTTTTTATAGGTGGTGGTGCTCTGTTAATGAGATATTTATAGTGTCAGTACCATCATTCCAGATTTGTCACAGAACATTTAATATCCACCTGGATATTGTACCATGTAACCACTGGAATGCATATTTACCAGCATAACCAATAGCTCATATTGAACCAATACCATGTAATTCACTTTTTTCACTTTTTAAAAAAGTCATATATATGTCATCAGATGTACTTTCTTTCTCACGTACACCTCGTCCCACCTCTTTATTAGCCTGCTGTGCCTTAGTAATTATTACAACAAAGAGAGAATCTCAATCAACAATTCAGGTATGCAAGAATAGAATTTTATCTTTCTAGATTTTGCGTTAAGTACTATTTCAAGTCTCCTTTTCATGAGAGTGAAAGAAAATTACTCTCCACCAATTTAGGGTCTTCCCTGTTTCTCAAGGGTTGCTGCTAATTTCTGAGGATGAGAATTGATACAGTGTCAAGGCCATTAGAGAAAATTCATCTGCTCTCCCCTTGCCTCCTATCTGTGTAGCAAATACTCTAGATGGCTCTCCATTAATGTCCAGGCTTCTCTGGGAAGAATGGTTCTCCTGTCAGTGGAAGTCAGTCCTCCTGAGAAGGATACAAGTGTGAGCTTTCAGCAGCTAGGTGAAAAGAGCAGCCAAAGAAGAGAACTTGTGTACACCACCTCGAGGCTCCACAGGCTGACAGTCTGTTCACGCCACTGCTGTGTCGGTCCCTTATCCCACCTGTAAAGCTTCTTCTGATCCAACAGTCACTCTCCTGTGTCTATATGACTCCAGGGTGCTGGAGATTTCTTCTTCTGGAGTACAGTGAACCTAATGAAGGCCATCTCTTTTCTAGACTATTGCTGCCACATATGAACTCTGTCTGGCAAAGTTGGGAATCTTTGCCTCTTGGTCCCCAAGCTCTCTCTGGAGAAAGTATCCTCCCCTCTCTAAGGATTAAGCTAGAGAGTTAGAGGTCATTTAGGTCAAAGAAATGAACCTGCATCTTAGCCCTCTTGACATGCCTTTGACCCCTCTCACACAGGCCAAGAGTACTTTTCTGATTTTAGGAGCAATAAAATCCCTTGTTCTAACTGAATACATTTTCTCCTGAATTTATTGTCTATATCATGAGTCTTTTCTATTCCTTCATTGTCTTGGCCAGTGCTGTTCAATAGAAATATCATGTGAGTGACATATGTAGTTTTCTAATAGTTTTGTTTTTAAAGGAAATGGGTAAAATTAATATTTCCAGTATAATTTACTCAGCCCAATAACATATTGTCATTTTGATATGTAATTAGTTTTAAAAAACAGTGAAGTATTTTGAGTCCCTTTTTTTGAAATCTAGCATGTAGTGTGTGCTTACACTGTACACACGGTCTGGCCACATTTCAGCCATTCAGTAGAAACTTAAAGCCAGTAGCTAACATGTTGGTCAGCACTGTCTGTGACTTGAGTCTTCCTTTCCATTCCTTCACTGTCTGACTTTCAGCCTACAAATTCCAGAAGAGCCTTCTTTTTATCTGCTTTTCTATTCCCGGAGGCAGTGCCCCAGAATAGACAGTTTCCCAAATGGGAAATACAGTTACGGGATAAAAGGAGTAGGGGAACAAAGGTTAGTAATTCACAGATGTTACCTTGCTATCATTGATAAATTATTTAATTTAGTTATAATAAACTTAACATTTACTATTTATTATATTTTGCTATTTGTATTTTATTACATGAATATAATACATGCTCAGTTCAGTCTCTCAGTCATGTCCAACTCTTTGCAACCCCATGAACCGCAGCACACCAGGCTTCCCTGTCCATCACCGACTCCCGGAGTCCACCCAACCCATGTCCATCAAGTAGGTGATGCCATCCAACCATCTCATCTTCTGTCGTCCCCTTCTCCTCCTGCCCTCAATCCCTCCCAGCATCAGGGTCTTTTCCAATGAGTCAGCTCTTTGCATCAGGTGGCCAAAGTATTGGAGTCTCAGCTTCAACATCAGTCCTACCAATGAACACACACGACTGATCTCCTTTGAGATGGACTGGTTGGATATCCCTGCAGTCCAAGGGACTCTCAAGAGTCTTCTCCAATACCACAGTTCAGAAGCATCAATTCTTCGGTGCTCAGCTTTCTTTATAGTCCAACTCTCACATGCATACATGACCACTGGAAAAACCATAGCCTTGACTAGACGGACCTTTGTTGGCAAAGTAATGTCTCTGCTTTTTAATATGCCATCTAGGTTGGTCATAACTTTCCTTCCAAGGAGTAAGCGTCTTTTAATTTCATGGCTGCAGTCACCATCTGCAGTGATTTTGGAGCCCCCCAAAATAAAGTCTCTCAATGTTTCCACTGTTTCCCCATCTATTTGCCATGAAGTGATGGGACCAGATGCCATAAACTTAGTTTTCTGAATGTTGAGCTTTGAGCCAACTTTTTCACTCTCCTCTTTCGCTTTCATCAAGAGGCTCTTTAGTTCTTCTTCACTTTCTGCCATAAGGGTGGTGTCATCTGCATATCTGAGGTTATTGATATTTCTCCCGGCAACCTTGATTCTAGCTTGTGCTTCATCCAGCCCAGCGTTCCTCATGATGTACTCTGCATATAAGTTAAATAAGCAGGGTGACAATATACAGCCTTGACGTACTCCTTTTCCTATTTGGAACCAGTCTGTTGTTCCATGTCTGATTCTAACTGTTGCTTCCTGACCTGCATACAGGTTTCTCAAGAGGCAGGCCAGGTGGTCTGGTATTCCCATCTCTTTCAGAATTTTCTACAGTTTATTGTGATCCACACAGTCAAAGGCTTTGGCATAGTCAATAAAGCAGAAATAGATGTTTTTCTGGAACTCTCTTGCTTTTTTGATGATCCAACAGATGTTGGCAATTTGACCTCTGGTTCCTCTGCCTTTTCTAAAACCAGCTTGACTATCTGGAAGTTCACGGTTCATGTACTGTTGAAGCCTGGCCTGGAGAATTTTGAGCATTACCTTACTAGTGTGTGAGCTGAGTACAATTGTGTGGTAGTTTGAGCATTCTTTGGCATTGCCTTTCTTTGGGATTGGAATGAAAATGACCTTTTCCAGTCCTGTGGCCACTGCTGAGTTTTCCATATTTGCTGGCATATTGAGTGCAGCACTTTCACAGCATCATCTTTCAGGATTTGAAATAGCTCAACTGGAATTCCATCACCTCCACTTGCTTTGTTCGTAGTGATGATTCCTAAGGCCCATTTGACTTCATATTCCAGGATTTCTGTATATTAACTAACAAATGTTAGTGATTATAAATGCTGTCCTACTATTATGTATTGAGTGCCTACTATGTGCACTTTCTAAATCTTCTTTCTAGGACTTTCAACAACCCTAAGATAAATTCAGTTTATCAACCAAAGATATAGGCTCATAGATATTAAGTAACTTGCACAGAATCAGGGCCAACAGAGCCAGAATTTCAAACCCAAATCATCCTGGTGACCCCAAATCCTTTGCCACTTCCACAGAGCCATACCAACTTCTTTTTCTTCTTGTTGGACATAGTTTTGTTTATTTCTCCCTCTGCATCATGACTTTAACAGAGCATGTAGGAAAGACTGCCTTTTGCCCCTTCCTGACTTTGGTTGAATTAGCTCTCGGACTCAACTGACAGAGGAAGCCATTGAGGCCATGGAGCATTGCTAGCATGGCTGGTCCAACCAGTGATTGCCCTGGCCTTTGCCGCCATCTCAGAGTGGGGCCAGAGCTGCTTCCCATGTCAAGAGAACCTTCATTTCTGATAAATGACAGTGGTTGGGATTGAAAAGTTTATGTCCAGCCTTTGGCAGCAAGCTACAGGTTCACTCCCTCAAAGTGACTGCCTGCAGTTCACAGGGACAATTGGATGTGAGTACTGGGTTCTCAGCCATCACTTGGGGTGCAGTAGAGACCTGACTCAGAATTTCAACCCTCGCTTAATCTTTTCTATTATAATTTTCATTCTTTATCTGAAGACAGCGCTTTCTTTCTGTTCCACTCTCCGCTACCCAGATCTAATTTTCCTTTTCCCTTTCGTAGAGAGGGCAGTCCACCAAGTTCAAAGGGCTGCTTGAATTACCTGTTTCAGTTTTGTTTAACTCTTAGGTTGGCTTCCAGCATTTGGATTTGATTTTCTCTTTCTTATTAACAATCCTGAGTTAGATTGCTTTTTCACTTACCTACTACTAAATAAATGATTATTTATACATATGTCTTCCTCATTTTTAACCACTTAAGGGAAGAGATCTTGTGTTATCAACTTGGTTTTCCTCTTTTCAATACATTCATATGACATATACTCGTCAAGTACCTCTCAGAGGCAGGCCAGCCACAGAAGACAAAAGAAGGACACAATTTGGTCCATACCCCAAGGAGCTTGGAGGAGTATTTGTAAAAATAGAATGGTAATTGATTTTATATGAAAAAAGATTCTTTGGGCAAATAAATTTGAAATACACTGTTTTAAAATAACCCCACCTTCACCCCTGGACACTGCAGGACTCTCAGAGCCTTTAATATGCTAATGTGCACCATGCCTCTCCACATGGGAGGTAAAATATGTAGTGTTTCCTGAAGTGTTTTGACTGTAGAGCTGTTTTTATGCAGTGGCATCTCATGGGACAAGTGTTTTGTGAAACATGCTTTAGAGGATGGTGGCTTAGACCTAGGAGAGGGAAGAGACATGGAAAAGTAATTGAAATAATGTCAGCTAACATTATGGAGCTCTTACTGTGGTCCAGGTTCAGTGTAGATGCTGAGAAGAGGGAACCCTCCTGAGGGAGGTAAAGAAGATAACAAGGGAAGGAGGAAAGGGCTCTTAAACTGCTGATTGAAGTCTGTGCAAAGACTTGTATAGAAATCTCTGTTGAGAAAATGAGTAAAAAAGGTGCATCTGCATTCAAATTGATATATACTATAATTATAGATTTTAGTTGGCTTTTTGTTTATTTTTCTGTTAAGAATCCAATTTGTAGAATAACTCAATGGAATTGTGGTAGACTGAATAATGGCCCCCAAGATACCCATGTCCTAATCCCCAGAACCTATGATATCTTATATGGCAAAGGGGACTTTACAGGTGTGATACAGTTAAGGATCTTAGGATGGGGAGAGTGTCCTGGATTATCCAGGTCAGCCCAGTGTTTTGAAGATGGAGGAAGGAGGACGCACACCACGAGACGGAGGCAGTCTCAGAGGTACAGAGCACAAGGAAGTAAATTGTCCCCTGGAGCACAGAGTTCTTTCTGTGTTCCAGAAAGAACACAGTCCTGGTGACACAAGAAGATAATAAGATTGTCATTTTTAAGCCACCAAGTTCATGGTGTTTTGTTACAGCAGTTGTGTAGCAATAGCAAACTAAGGCAGAAATATATTTTTTCTTTTTTTTTTAGAACCATAGTCTTAAAAATAATTGGCAACCCCAAATAGCTTTGGTTTGTATGAGTCAGAGCTACCAGTGTTTGCCATATTAGAAATTCAAACTAAGATTGTGTTAAATAATTATTTGTGTACTTAAAAAACAATAATAGAACATATGACATGTTAAACAAAAATGCATTTTATGAAAGATAACTATTTTTTCCAAGAAAAATTAGAGGGGTGGGATTATTTTATATTTTTTCAGTTTTTTAAAACAACCAGCATAAAGAAAGACAGGTATGTTCTCCTAATTGCTTCTGCATTCAGTCTGTGATACTGTCACACATTATGTAGCCTCTGGAAACCACTTTATATTTATGAGAGAATATGGATGAAAGGGCAAATAATGTCTTAATATCATCGTGAAACCACTTTTGACCTCACAGACCCCCACCCAGCAAGACTCTTCAGGGGTCTCCAGACCACACTGTGAGGGTTCCTGATACAGAGGGGTTCTGTGTTTAAGCTACCCTGTGCTAGATAGGCAGTCTGACTTAATTCTGACAACAGTTCTTTATGGTAGGTACTAATATTAAACCTTTTCACAGGTGATGATGCTGAGATTTCTAAAAGGTCAATAAAATACCTCAATCTGCATAGTGGTAGAGCCAGAATTCAAACCCAAGTAGCCTGACTCCATAGCCCGTAAAGTTTTCTCCCCAACTGTCCTGACCTATTGTTAATAAGATAACAATATTTTATTTATTTATTAACCTACATGCATAGGGTTCCCTCCTTTGTGTCTTTTCCTCTTTCAGGTTAGACCACATGCGAAGCTCTTCAGCCCTCCCATCACATTTTAATCTGGATCAGTTCAGTTCAGTTCAGTCGCTCAGTCATGTCCGCTTCTTTGCGACCCCATGAACGGCAGCACGCCAGGCTTCCCTGTCCATCACCAACTGAGTCTACCCAAACCCATGTCCATCGAGTCAGTAATGCCATCCAACCATCTCATCCTCTGTCATCCCCTTCTCCTCCTGCCCTCAATCTTTTCCAGCTTAAGGGTCTTTTCCAGTGAGTCAGCTCTTTGCATCAGATGGCCAAAGTATTGGAGTTTCAGCTTCAACATCTATCCTTCCAGTGAACACTAAGGACTGATCTCCTTTAGGATGGACTGCTTGGATCTCCTTGCAGTCCAAAAGACTCTCAAGAGTCTTCTCCAACACCACAGTTCAAAAGCATCAATTCTTCAGCGCTCAGGTTTCTTTCTAGTCCAACTCTCACATCCAAACATGACCACTGGAAAAACCATAGCCCTGACTAGACAGACCTGTGTTGGCAAACTAATGTCTCTGCTTTTTAATATGCTGTCTAGGTTGGTCATAACTTTCCTTCCAAGAAGTAAGTGTCTTTTAATTCCATGGCTGCAGTCACCGTCTGCAGTGGTTTTGGAGCCCAGAAAAACAGTCAGCCACTGTTTCCCATCTATTTGCCATGAAGTGATGGGACTGGATGCCATAATCTTAGTTTTCTGAATGTTGAGCTTTAAGCCACCTTTTTCACTCTCCTCTTTCACTTTCAACAAGAGTCTCTTTAGTTCTTCTTCACTTTCTGCCATAAGGATGGTTTCATTTGCATATCTGAGGTTACTGATATTTCTCCGGGCAATCTTGATTCCAGCTTGTGCTTTCTCCAGCCCAGCGTTTCTAATGATGTACTCTGCATATAAGTTAAATAAGTAGATATCCACTTTTAAACTATTAACAAATTATAGGATCACAAAGCTGGAAGGCAATTAAAAATCCTCACCACCTCCTCATACCTTACAAGAGGCTGCAGCCCAGAGGATAAATGTCACTTACATGTGATCACATGACACAGGTAGTGATTAGCAGAACCGGAAGCAGAGCTCACCCCTCCTGACTGTTGAATTGTGATTCTCCCATGACACCATGTTACACTGGATCTCAAGCAAAGATTTTTAAAATATAATAGAAAAATGGCAACTGTCCTCTCATAGCATTTGTACTTTGACAGCCTCCTGTCAATGTCTCTTTTCTAAAAGTGTAAGGAATGGCTGAAATTGTGAAGGTTTTGAGGTCAAGTAATGAAGGAGACCACTTTAACCACTTGTAGGAATGATGTTCAACTCCATTACGAAAGTGTCATCAGCCCCCAATACCAAGTGGGCACTTAATAAATATTTACAGAATGCATAAGTAAATGACTCACACCATCTCCTTATGCCACCTCTGCCTGTTTTTGTCAAGTCCCTTCTACAGAAGGTGAATGATTTTCACCTCCCCTAAGGGAGGCCAGCTAGGAGTTTCTCACAGGCCAAGCAAGCTCCCTGGGAATCCCAGCTTCGGGATTTGCCTTTTGTTTCCTTTTCACATTCCTGCTCAAGACCAAGGCCTCTACTCTCCCTGCCAGAAAAGAGGGAGGGGAACTTTGTTTTTTATTAGAAGAAGAGAAGAAAAAGATAAAGTGCCTTTGTCATAGCTCTGCTTTATCTACAGCTTCCTCTAGAAGTCACCCACCCCTTCCCTTTAGATTGCAATAACTGGACCCTTTTTTAGTTTTTCTTATCAAGAGGGAAATAAGAAAAGAATTGCCTTTTCAAAGACTTCAGAAGTCATCAGACTGTGGCTGTGGAAGGGGGGAAGTGTTCAGACATTCAGGGAGTCAGGCCCAAGGAAGGCTGCCTCCTAGTTACGGCACACCTGCTCCCAGAGAAGGCTCTGACTCCTGTGTCTGGGGACGGGGGTTACCGATGCAGCTGTTTGCTTTAGGAAAATAGCTTGCACTGTAAATACCCCAAGGTATTGTGCCTGGTGTACAAAAATCTTGGTTCCAGAGCAAATACATAAATCTGACCCTGACAGGGGGAGCTTAGAGGGCCACATGTTCGAAAACGTTCAATGTTTTCTTTATAAAAGTAGATTGCCTTGCCCTGTGGACTTAGGGGATCCTGTTTGCTTTTTTCATTTCAAATCCACGGGCTCTCAGAAGAATTGAAAGCAAGCAGGTTACACCAGGTGCTTTGAGGACAATGAAAAACGGCTGCCGGACCTAAAAGCATTAGTCATTTGGGGAATTTTTTCCTCTTTTTCAAATGAGACCTGGTGGAATTAGATGCTCAGAGAAGTTATTACCATTTAGCTGAACCAGGTGGCTTCTCAGGCAGTGTCTGTAATGGACCAAGTTCAGTGGGTGCTGTCAAAACTCTGGTTTGTTTCATGAGAAAAGAGATAGCCAAGCAGATATGAATTCTCCCCTGTCCTCCCTGCCAAAAATATCAGTGAAGTTGTTACATTCTGATAAAACTTCTCTCACAGCTTTTCCACACTTGTAGTCCCAATCTTCACTGGAGATGCAGATGAAAATAAGGCCTCTTGGTCCCAAGAAAGAGTCCAAACCAAAACTAGTGTTGAAATTAGTCAACCCTAAACATAGGACCCAACAAATTACTCAAACATTTTCTATTCTGACAGTTCTGTTCTTTATAGCCACCTCCCTTTGTTACTTTAATTTCTTCCCCCTCCAAAAAGAATGGTGAAAATTTATGGCTAGGAGAAATAACTGATTACTGCTGGCAAGTTAACTGAAGGGACCAATTGTTCCATATGGCAAGAATCACAGGGCTGGAGAGCCATTCACCAGGAAAGACTGATGTGCGAAAGGGCAGAGCAGTGGTCCCTCCATTGTGTGATGAAGAGTTTCATGTTTGGTTCCAAATTCCTAAAGGCAGCCTGGTGTACAACAGGCCAGGGCATGGGGAGAGCATGAGGAAGCGAGGTGTGTGCTTCACACACAAGATCAGGGTCAATTTCCAGAAGACAAAGGTTTCCTGTTCACTTTTGTTAGAGTGGTCGAGACCTTTTGCGCAGTTGTCAAGACAGGACGAGCTGAATGGCCATTTTGGCATTTTCACATGAAATCTGAATGACCCCAGGGCTTATTAGACTTTAGGAATGAGGTCACAGAGACCCCCGGGCCACCCACACACATACACCAAAGTGTTTTAGAAGCAACTCCCATGTGCTTAAGCCAACTTTAACTGGACGCTGCTGCTACACGTAATTTCTGTGCATTGCTAAGATGTCTCAGCCACATCCTACCAGACAATAGATCTCAACCACTGCTGTCCACTGTTCAGATTCTATCATCACTGTGTATGAGGACAAGGCAGAGCCTGAGGACAAGGCAGAGCCAGGTTCCACCAAGAAGTGGGAGAACATTTTGTCTCACATTTTGTCTTGTCACTCTGAGCAATACAGTATGTGACCACATTCCTAGACCACCAGCTTCCCAGGATAACTGCAGCTTTTCCATGTAGCGCTTCATAAGACTGGGGAAGAGACCCCACCTTGCTTTGATTGTCCCCCTCCTGCCCCTAGGTGTCTGTTCTCAAAACTTCCTTCTTAGTGAATTCTTTTTCTAACAGAATCTAACCATTCCTGCCCATAATACTCCAGGAAAACCCTGACCCCTCAGTCAGTGAAACCCAGCTAGACCTTGAACCTCAGTGAAGACTGACACATTACTCATAGTAGGTCCAACCAGGAGCTCATTTAAAAGGGGCTTAATTTGTGTGGGTGAGTCTCTCCCTGACTTAACTCTGTCGTTACTTAGTCATTTAACATGTTTATTGTATGTGTTACTAAGGATGAGAAAGTCGTAGAATAAGAAAATGTTATAAGTAGGAGGGAGCCACAAGATGAGCTAGTCCAGCCAACTATGGGAAGGAGAAACCTCAAACTTTATGTCTTCTGTGTGGTGGTAATAACAATAGCAACTCTAATCACTAACAGGTGTCAATTGCTTTAGAATTTATGAAGCATTTTACATACATTATTTCATTTAGATAATAAACTAAACCCAACCCTCTGGACCCCAAGTTGTTAAATAGCAATGAAATGAAACTTTCTGTTTCTAAGTAGGGAAGCCTTAAAAAAAAAAAAAAAAAAACTTATTAAAAATAGCTCCAAAGGCAATTTAAACATCAAAGAGCTTTTTATGAAACAGCATTTTGATGAGTTAAGTGTAAATGAATCGGAAACATATGGATTAAATTTTCTTTAAAATAAACAAGGATTTAAAAATTAAGAGGCAAAGTAGTTTGAAAACCCATCTGACTTGATCCAAAGTGTCTGACCACAGAAAGGGACCAGGGCTTTGTAAACCAGGGAGGTGAAAAATGGTCATCTTGTTCCCTAGAGTTCTTATCTTAGATTCTAGCTAGAGAAAGACTCTACAGACCTTAATTCCTAAATGAGTGGACACCTATAACTTATTTTGAAATTTCCTTTTATGAAATTATTGTCTTAATACCAGATGACTACAATCATGAATTAAGCTATCCACAGTTTGAGCAAGCTCTGGGAGATGGTAAAGGACAGGGAAGCCTGGCATGCTGCAGTCCAGGGGTCACAAAGAGTCAGACGGGACTGAGCGATTGAACGAAAAAAATATTGAGAATGCCATAGAGCTTCTGTTTTTCTGACATGATTTTCGCTCTTCTGTGGGATTGCCTTTAGGAACAACATGCTTAGTTTTCAGAGATGTTTCCCGGTTTCTCTTTCTGTCTCTCTTTAGAAACATTCACGTATTTATTTTGAGACATCTCTCCTTTTCTTTTTTCTTCCAAGATTAGTAGACAGTCCACAGAGTATCAGAAAATTACTAGAGCTAATCAGCGAATTTAGCAAAGTTGCAGGATACAAAATCAATACACAGAAATCACTTGACATTTCTACATATTAACAATGAAAAATCAGAAAGAGAAATTAAGGAATCAATCCCATTCACAATTGCAACAAAAAGAATTAAATATCTAGAAATAAAACTTACCTAAGGAGACAAAAGAACAGTACACAGAAAATTGTAAGATACCAATGGAAGAAATCAAAGACAACATAAACAGATGGAGAGGTATTCCATGAGCCTGGGTAGGAAGAATCAATATTGTGAAAGTAACTATACTACCAAATGCAATCTACAGATTCAATGCAATCCCTATCAAATTACCAATGGCATTTTTCACAAAACTAGAACAAAAAATTTCACAATTCATATGGAAACGTAAAAGACCCCAAATAGCCAAAACAGTCTTGAGAAAGAAGAATGGGGCTAGAGGAAGTCAGGAATCCTGACTTCAGATTATACTACAAAGCTAAAGTCATCAAGACAGTATGGTACTGGCACAAAAACAGAAGCACAGACCAATGGAACAAGATAGAAAGCCCAGAAATAAACCCATGCACCTATGGGTCCCTTTTTTTGACAAAGGAGGAAAGAATATACAGTGGGGCAAAGACAGCCTCTTCAATAAATGGTGCTGGGAAAACTGGACAGCTACATGTAAAAGAATGAAATTAGAGCACTTCCTAGCACCATACACAAAGATAAACTCAAAATGGATTAAAGACCTAAATGTAAGACCAGAAGTTCTAAAACTCTTAGAGGGAAACATAGGCAACACTTGATGACATAAAGCAAGATCCTCTATGACCCATCTCCTAGAGCAACAGAAATAAACACAAAAGTAAACAAGTGGGACCTGATTAAACTTAAAAGCTTTTGCACAGCAAAGGAAACTATAAGCAAGGTGAAAAGACAACCCTCAGAATGGGAAAAATAATAGCAAATGAAACAACTGAGAAAGGATTCGTTTCCAAAATATGCAAGCAGCTCGAACAACTCAATACCAGAAAAACAAACAACCCAATCAAAAAGGGGAAAAGACCTAAACAGACATTTCTCCAAAGAAGGAGTACAGATGGCTAACAAACACATGAAAAGATGCTCAATGTTGCTCATTATTAGAGAATTGCAATTCAAGACTACAATGAGATGTCACCTCACACCAGTCAGAATGGCCGTCATCAAAAAGTCTACAAGCAGTAAATTCTGGAGAGGGTGTGGAGAACAAAAAACGTTCTTGCACTGTTGGTGGGAATGTAAATTGATACAGCCACTATGAAATTTTTCTTTCCAATTTATTCATCAGAATTTTTGGTTGTTGACTGAGTCAGATATTTTAAGATATGCAGCTTAAAAAATTCACCTGGTTTGGGGAGCCACAGTTGTTATCCAATTATATATGAACCCTGGTTTCAAGCCAATATCCAGAGCTGACAAAGATTTGGTTTGCATAGATAATTTCCTTTTGTCCTGAAAAATGTTTGTCTTATTAACAGTTCTTTATTCACCTTATTGGATCCTACAATTGGCATGTTATGCAAACATTCCTTATGTTGAAAGATCAACTTTGCTCTCTCCAGCAACACACCTCAGGTTTCTGTTTCAAAAATTATTTTCCCCTCCCCTGGAGGTGAGATCCTCAAAGCAGTTGTTGCTTTTGGTCTAGCCCTTCCTGCCTCTAAGTAAGTACTGCTTGGTGGAGTCATGATACTTAGTAGATGTCTAAAGAAAGTTTTAGGCAGTGTCTGGGTGTCTGCAATAAAATTAAATTGAGACAGGGAGTTTCGTAGTACCAAGTATCCTCTGTCTATCTGTGTCATCCATCCTTAACTGGGTTCCAGAAATCAGAGCAGCCTGAGGCAGATTGTCAAAATGTGTCTTCGACATTCTTCCAGCTTCTCATATTATTAATGCCCACACGGAGACTTGGGGCTTTCATGGGGTAGACCAGAAAACATTGTACTTGAAGTCACACAGACATGCACAGATGTGCATTTACTAATTTGTGGTGGATTCAAAAGAATTTAGCTCTACAAAACATGGCATTTAAAATTTTTTCAAGTCATTCCTCTGAGTTTGGTGGATTTAAAATGTTCTGTCATCTTAAATTCGCTCGGAAGTTGTATCTTTTGGGTGCTGTATGTTTAAATGTCACCTTCATTGCATTCAGAAGATGCTGGCTTCTTAGAACCTGACCTTCAGCTGTATAGACATGCCAGGCTGTTTTCCCCATGCCTGCATCTTTGCCCTCATGCTTCCTTTGTCTGGAATTTGCTCCCCCTCACTGGTCTTCATTCCTGCTATGCAAAAGCCTATTCATCCTCCAGACCCACCTTTTCCTAGAATCTCTTCCACGAAGTGCTTGTTCAGAAGTGATGGCCTCTTCCCCTCAATTTCTCTTCCCCAGCTGTGCCCTTCCCCATGTGGTGTCACTGATTGTCAAGATTTGGTCCACATCAGTCTCATCTCCTCTTCTAAAACTGCTCTGTCCAATACAAGAGCTATCAGCTATGTGTTGCATCCTCATTTTAAATAATTAAACTTAATGTAATTGAAAATTCAGTTCCTCGGTTGCAGTAGTCACATTTCAAGTGCTCACAATTCACTATGAATAGGAGCTATCCTATCTGACAGAGCAATTAGGGAACATTTCCATCACTCCAGAAAGTTCTGTTGAACCACATCATTCTAAACTGTGTGAGACATAGGGCAGCATGTTTCTGCTCTGTCTCTTCTACCAACTCTTCCCCACAATCTGCTCTACATGCCACAGTACCTGGCACATGAGGTGCTGTTCACATCTGTCAACTTCCTGTCTTCCATAAGGCCCATTCAGAGCACTGATAGTGAAATCTTATCATTTTAAGTGCCATGTACTAATCTGAGCACTTGATGAGGTAGGTGTTACTAGTTTTAGAAATGAAAGAATTAAATGAAGCGATCTGCTTAGGTCACAGGGGCAGTGCGTGATGAAGCCAGGACTTGAACTCTGGCCTTTCTGACTCCAGTGCTTTTATGATTAGCCACCATGCTCTGCAACAGGATTTCTCAGCCTTAGCAGTGTTGACAACATTGACTAGTGAGGGCTAGATAATTCTTCATTGTGGGGCTGTCCTATGCACTGTAGGATGTTCAGCAGTATCCTTGTCCTCTTGGTTGTTAGAAGTCAGTAGTATTACCCACCTACCACCTGCCCCATTGTGACAGCCATGAATATCTCCAGACTTTGCCCACTGTCCCCTGTGGGTTCCCTCCTCCCCTGTTCATACCCATTTAAAGTTAGTCATATGGGTAAAGAGATGCTTTTCAAAATACTGACAACTTACTTCCAGCAAGTGAGAAGCAAGTTGACACCTCTTCACTGCTGCTGCTGCTGCTGCTGCTAAGTCACTTCAGTCGTGTCCGACTCTGTGCGACCCCATAGACGGAAGCCCACCAGGCTCCCTCGTCCCTGGGATTCTCCAGGCAAAAACACTGGAGTGGGTTGCCATTTCCTTCTCCAGTGCATGAAAGTGAAGAGTGAAAGTGAAGTCGCTCAGTCGTGTCAGACTCTTTGCGACCCCATGGACTGCAGCCTACCAGGCTCCTCCATCCATGGGGTTTTCCAGGCAAGAGTACTGGAGTGGGGTGCCATTGCCTTCTCCAACCTCTTCACTAGGGGAACCAAAAAACCGTTCTTTTAATCTCCTGTGTAATCCGCCAGGCCAGCTTCTCATCTGGGAAATGTTCAGCGGCTGCTTCCTTTTATGTTCAACAGAGATAGAACCTCGGGTCGCTGACAGCCCAGATGCTTTGCAGCGCCCTGTGACTCCCGCCCTGTGACTCCCGGTGACACCCACAGGCCCTGTTCCACAAGGCCAGGCAACTAGATTTTCCTTGAGACCACCTGGTTTAGGCACAGTCTCCATAAGCAGCACCTCCATGGGAGCGATAGGTGGGGAGGAGTCGAAGAGATGTGGAAAGAAGGAATAAAGAGCTAGTATCTGGCATACCTTGGATGAGAGAAAAATGTTCTGAGTTTTTGAAAGGGTGCAGGCCAAGCCAATGGCTCTGAAACCAGGAAAGAACAAACTGCCTGGGAATGAGATTTCAGGCTTTATAAGAAATCACAAGATGAATAAGGCAAATAAGATGATCTTTTTAAAATCCACAAGATCTTCCTAAGACAGCTCTGTCCCTACTGAAGATTCAGCCCTGTCACCCACCCGTCTCTCCTGGCTTCCCCTTCATTTGGTTGTCTCCTAAGTATGGTGACTACAGACACCACCTAAGAAAAGCATTTATTTTACAGAAGTTATAGCTAAGACAACAGGTCTCTACTAGTGCTATGAGGAATGCCATGGACGAAAAATGGGTCCTATGAGCTGGAAGAATGCTGACTTTTCTTTCTCCTTTCTGGGGTTTTCAATGCACACTAGTATAGAGAGGCTGTTAGAATGTCTGCAGCAAAGAAATGTGAATCACAAGCAAAGAAATCTTCTCTGGCTAACTTGAGCAAAAGGCGATCATACCTACCCAGCAAGCCCTTGGTAAAGAAGATAGATAGGAGAGATGGCAGGTATGAAAGCATTTTTAAATGTTGAGGGTAGAAGTACAAATATGTGGTAAAACTCAACAAGGCTTCAGGAAAACTGCATTATAGAATCACTGGGTACAGAACAAACTTCCGAGGCTCAAAATTAACACACACACACACACAAAGATATCTCTCCAAGAGCATATAAAGTTTTATTCTTTCAAAAATAATCTGTTTCTGTTTGAAGAGTTTTATTTTAGGTTCAGAATTTCTGATGTTCTCCACGTCTCTATTTTTAGGCGTTCCAACTCCTGACTCTGATTAAGGATATTACACTCAGCTGTTAACGAGTAAAATCCAGAGCATGAACAGTTATAGTTTATGAATAATGATATTCGTTAGGCTAAAGCAGTAACAGACAGGACCTGACCTGGAGCTGTTTCCTCCTCTTTCCCCTACTCCCCACCTTAGCTCTGTATTAAAATTTGCAGGAGAGGCACTGTGTGGGGGGCGGGGGAGGCAGGGGTATGGGGTATGTGTGTGTTGTCAGGAAGACTACCTGCTTCACCCTGATCACAGGGCCAGTCTGGTAGGTGGCAAAGCTGCCTGCCCTTGTGTAACAGAAGCTCTTCACTGTTACCCATGCATCTTCTCAATACACTGGCAATAGCCCAGCAACAATAAGAACTGGAGTTGCTTACTACCAAGCCTCAATAGAAGTGCTTTTTCTACAACCATTATTAACATTTGAAAGACATCACTGCAGACATCTTCCTAGGTGTTTATAACTGATAATAGAATGGCTGGATAGATGGACACTGCATCAGTCACCTATGGCTGCATAATAGATGACCTCACAATAGCAGTAGTTATTGAAAAATTAGCCTTTATTTCTCATTCAGGCTTCTGTGAGTTGTCTGGATAGATTCTTCAACAGCCTGTGGGTCTGTCTGTTGACATTGCATCTTATGTGTCACTTTGGTCCCCAGACCAGAGGGACACTGGCTTCAAGGGTATGTTTGTCTCATGGTGATGGGAGATGTACAAAAGAACCAAGCCAAACCGTGAAGTCACATTTCAAGCCTTTGCTTGTAATTTGTCTACTTGCATCCAGTGGGCGAAGCAAGTCTATGCCTAGATCCAAAATCAAAGATCAGACAAGTATGCTTAACTTACATATGGATGCGTGGAGAGGCAGTCTAATCATCTGACAGAATTAAACAGAAATGTAATGTTCAACTCTATTTTTAAAAGAAAGCATTATTTAAATACTACTTGAGTTTAACAGAAGAGAAAGAAACTAAAGGAATTGTTTGTGTCAGCTAAATGTTTTTCTATCATAAAATATGTTGGATTTTCTTCTTAATCTCTTAAAATTTTAATAAACAAGATTAAAAAAAAATATTGCTTTTTCAAGAACACTGATGCTGCTAGATGGAACATTCATATTCCCTCTAAAATTCATGTGCTGAAACCTAATCCCCAGTGTGATGGTGTTAGGAGGTGAGGCCTTTAGGAGATGATTAGGTCACGGGGGTGGGACCTTCACAATGGATTTGTGTCTTCATAAAAGAGATCCCAGAGAAACCTGTCACCCTTCTTCTACGTGAGAACATCAGGAAGGAGGCCATTGGTGAACCAGAAAGCAGGTCCTCACCAGTCACCAAATTCTCCCGTGCATTGACCTTGGACTTCCCCATCTCCAGAACTGTGAGAAATCAATTTCTGTTGTTTGTAAGCCACCCCACCTATGCTGTTCTGTTATAGTAGCCTAAACAGACTTAACTTGGATGAGGAAAATATACGTTTTTTTTTTAATTTTCAGTGACCTCTAACTGAAATAAAAAATGCCCTTCAATTACGAATATAGGTAACAAACCACACAGTAGAATTGGCAGTACCTGTGACTTTTTAACCTGCGGAAAATGTTGATTTTGTTTTCTGTAACATGCAGTTATAGATACCTTGAAATATTATTTTCCCTTATTCATTGAGCACAATTTTTACTTTTAATTAGTCAAATTGATCTATCTTTTTGTTCATAGGTGGTGCTTTTTATTCCTTATTTAAGAAATCATTCCCCACCTCCAGAGTCATAGAGATAAACTTCTGTATTCCTTCTTAAATGTCTTAAAGTTCTGCATTTCACATTTAAGCCCTTGATACATCTGAAATTGACTCTGATTAAAGTTGTAAAGTAGGGATTCAATATCTTTTTTTCTCCTCATATGGATAACCAAGTGTCCTAATGTCAATTATTGAATTGTCTTATTTTCCCACACTGGTTCCACATGGACCTTTTGTTTCTGTGTTCTGTGAGCCAGTCCCTGGGCCCATACTACTTTCTCTTATTTAACTTAATATATGTTATAGCAAATCTTATCAACTTTTTAAAGGCATGTCTTGCCAGTTCTTCCTTTTCTATGTGAATTTCTAAACAACTTGTCAAGTTACACACACACAGACACAAGTGCAAATATATAAAATTTGACTATGCCAAAACTTTTGACTGTGTGGATCACAACAAACTGTGGAAAACTCTGAAAGAGATGGGAGTACCAGACCACTTGACTTGCCTCTTGAGAAATCTGTATGCAGGTCAGGAAGCAACAGTTAGAACTCGACATGGAACAACAGATGGGTTCCAGATCGGGAAAGGAATATGTCAAGGCTGTATATTGTCACCATGCTTATTTAACTTATATGCAGAGTACGTCATGAGGAACACTGGACTGGATGAAGCACAAGCTGAAATCAAGATTGCTTGGAGAAATATCAATAATCTCAGATATGCTGATGACACCACCCTTATTGCAGAAAGCAAAGAAGAACTAAAGAGCCTCTTGATGAAAGTGAAAGAGGAGAGTGAAAAAGTTGGCTTAAAACTCAACATTCAGAAAACGAAGATCATGGCATCTGGTCCTATCACTTTGTGGCAAATAGATGGGGAAACAATGGAAACAGTGGCAGACTTTATTTTTCTGGGCTCCAAAATCACTGCAAATGGTGACTGCAGCCATGAAATTAAAAGATGCTTGCTCCTTGGAAGAAAAATTATGACCAACCTAGACAGCATATTAAAAAGCAGAGACATTACTTTGCCAACAAAGGTCTGTCTAGTCAAAGCTATTGGTTTTTCCAGTAGTCATGTATGGATGTGAGAGTTGGACTATAAGGAAAGCTGAGCACCAAAGAATTGATGCTTATGAACTGTGGTGTTGGAGAAGACTTGAGAGTCCCTTGGATAGCAAGGAGATCCAACCAGTCCATCCTAAAGGGAGTCAGTCCTGAATATTCATTGGAAGGACTGATGCTGAAGCTGAAACTCCAATACTTTGGCCTCCTGATGTGACGAACTCATTGGAAAAGACCCTGATGCTGGGAAAGATTGAAAGCGGGAGGAGAAAGGGACAACAGAGGATGAGATGGTTGGATGGCATCACTGACTTGATGGACATGAGTTTGAGTAAGTTCCAGGAATTGGTGATGGACAAGGAGGCCTGGCATGCTGCAGTCCATGGAGTCGCAGAGTCAGACACGACTGAGTAACTGAACTGAACTAAACTGAGACATAAATCAAGTATCAACACTGTCTCTGTGATACCAGTTGCTTGAAATGTGTTGATACTTTCTTTATGCCCCAGTACAGGATCAAATTTTATATATGTTGCATGTATGCAAAAAATTTAAAAGTTTGTTAATGTGTTGGAAATAGTGTTCTGTATATATCCACTATGTTTTTCTTACTAATTGTGTTGTTTAAATCTTCTGTCTTCTCATTTTTATTTCCTTTATTATTTTTTGGTTCCTATTGATAAAGAAGTTTTTGCAATCATAGGACTTGGTAATTTTTTTGTGTGTGGTCCTAAAACTCTTGCTTTAGGAATTTTGAAGTTATACTACCAGAAACATAAGTTTGGAGTTGTTCTGTCTTTCTGATGATGGCAACTTTTATGAAAATCTAGTGACCCTCTTTATCTGTAGAAGCATTTGTTTCTAGAAATAGAGGTACACATTTTCTTCAGATTAATACTTACCTATTCTGTTCATCTTTTTATTTTTTTAATCATTCTTTATTGCTGCATTTTTTTAAAATGACATCCAATAACCTTTTATTTCTTATTGAATTTTTTTTTTACTTATAGTGATTAATACTATAATACTGAATTTAAGTCTATAATCTTATTTTAAACTTTCTGTTGACTGCATTCTGTTTCAGACTGGGCAAGGCTTCCCTAATTCCATTTCTTCCTCCTGACTAGTTGGGTAATTATATATGTAGTCTTGTTTCTCATTATATGCATGATGACTTTGTTTCTTTTTTTTGTTTTGTTTTTTGTTTTTTTAAATTTTATTTTATTTTTAAACTTTACATAATTGTATTAGTTTTGCCAAACATCGAAATGAATCCGCCACAGGTATACCTGTGTTCCCCATCCTGAACCCTCCTCCCTCCTCCCTCCCCATACCCTCCCTCTGGGTCGTCCCAGTGCACCAGCCCCAAGCATCCAGTATCGTGCATCGAACCTGGACTGGCGACTCGTTTCATACATGATATTATACATGTTTCAATGCCATTCTCCCAAATCTCCCCACCCTCTCCCTCTCCCACAGAGTCCATAAGACTGTTCTATACATCAGTGTCTCTTTTGCTGTCTCGTACACAGGGTTATTGTTACCATCTTTCTAAATTCCATATGTATGCGTTAGCATACTGTATTGGTGTTTTTCTTTCTGGCTTACTTCACTCTGTATAATAGGCTCCAGTTTCATCCATCTCATTAGAACTGATTCAAATGTATTCTTTTTAATGGCTGAGTAATACTCCATTGTGTATATGTACCACAGCTTTCTTATCCATTCATCTGCTGATGGGCATCTAGGTTGCTTCCATGTCCTGGCTATTATAAAGAGTGCTGGGATGAACATTGGGGTACACGTGTCTCTTTCCCTTCTGGTTTCCTCAGTGTGTATGCCCAGCAGTGGGATTGCTGGATCATAAGGCAGTTCTATTTCCAGTTTTTTAAGGAATCTCCACATTGTTCTCCATAGTGGCTGTACTAGTTTGCATTCCCACCAACAGTGTAAGAGAGTTCCCTTTTCTCCACACCCTCTCCAGCATTTATTGCTTGTAGACTTTTGGATCGCAATGACTTTGTTTCTTAATGTTTGTATTGGTTTTAATTGTGAATGTCATTTCTTGATACTCTTTAAGATCCAGGTTTCTGATTGCATTTCTGCACTAAGGACTTGAGATTTTTCCTTCTCCCAACCACCTCAGAACTGCCTAAAATTACATGTCTGCCCTGAGGTTGTTTGTTGATAGCATGGATTCCAGCCCAAAACCTGCAAACACCTTCTCTTTTCTTTCCTGGCCTCATGCAGAGCCCCGTAAATCCAGCTTCTGCTCAAGCCTTTGCTCCTCCTCTCTCCTACGTGCTGTGCTCAGTTGCTCAGTCCTGTCTGACTCTGTGCGACCCTATGGTCAGTAGCCCACCAGACTTCTCTGTCTGTGGGATTCTCCAGGCAAGAATACTGGAGTGGGTTGCCATGCCCTTCTCCAGGGGATCTTCCTGACCCAGGGATTGAACCGCATCTCCTGGGTCTCCTGCACGGCAGGCAGATTCTTTCCTGCCAAGCCACTGGGGAAGCCCCCTCTTATCTCCTCCTGGTGACTAATTCAGACCCAGGATGTCAGCCGTGAGAAAGATTACTTAACCTAAGACAAGTGCCAAACTCCAGAGCTACCTTTCCCTGATGATTCTTGTTTTCTGGTCACTTATGGCCTCCAAGCAGTTCCCTTGCTCTCCTGCACAGAAAGCAATTCATTTCTTAAAATGTCTTTGGTATTTTCTTAAGCATTAAAATCATTGTACTTTACTAAGATAAGTTTCTGCAAATGTCTAGTCTGCCAATAGGTTAGAAACAGAAATACCTTTCTACTCTTCTCTATCTCAGTCTCTTATTTATTTCCTTGTAACACACAGTATATCATTTACATGTTTAATTTGTCTTCCTCACTAGAGTATATTTTCCATGAAGATAATTAACTCGGTTCTTTTCTCTCCGCTTGTATCTTCAGCACCTCACTAGCATCACATCTCAGTACCTTTCTATTAAATTTGTATATAAATGAACAAGTGAATGAATAAATGAATGAATGAAAATTCAGCAAGCTGGGTCACAAATTCATAGTAATAAAGAGAAGGCAGGTTCTTGGAGAAGGTGTTTGTTTGCTCCACACCTTATCTTTTGAGGGGAAGGAGTAGAAGACTCCAGACAACTTATGTATATGGTAGAAACTGGCAGAAACAAAGTCCAGATAATGCGTAGACTTGCCAAATGGAAGGAACCTGTGGTCCTGCTCTCAGGGTGTCAGACCATCTCACATTTCACAGTGGAGTAAGGAAAAAAGTTTTATGGGCCAAGGTTGTCTGAAAATACACACTGCCTTTGTGCAGACTACATGTTATGAGTTTGAGAACTATGTTGTAAAGCCTTTCAGCCTATTTTGTGCCATGGGCATTTTCTAAAGGCTTGGTATACTAATGTAGGTTGGTGAAGGGCTAGATGCCCCAAGGAAATCGTGTGCAATGTGAGAACAAAGTACTCGCAATGCTGTTTACCCTCTGACCACCCTGTTCCCAGTTTCTGCTCCAACAGGTTTTATTTATCTTAAGATTAAAGCAAATCACCAGTGGTCATGTAGTTATTGCTTTCCGGTGAAATGCAAACACATAAGCCAGAGGCATCAGGGGATTCTGTCACCTTTGAAAAATGATTCGTTTTTTGTGGGCTTGTTTTTCCCTCGTGGGAAACCTGGTAACATTTCAGAGCCTGAAATCCTTCCTTAAACTAAAATAACCTGTTGAAGATAAGTTTAAATCTAAGGTAAAAGAGGAGAATTTTTTTTTTCTTGAATTTAGAAAGATGTCTGGTCATGCTATTGCAATTTTTTTAAAAAAAGAAATCATAATTGGATTTCACTGAGTCACAATTTACCCTGAAATTGCATTAATTAAAGAAATTTAAGACTGGTAAATAAACTTACTAACACATCTGTTCTAGACTCTGTGCCATCATTAATCAATCATAGGGCTCCTTCACTGGGCCTCAAAATCCTTCTCAACACAGAGCAACAAGAGAAACCTAACTGCCATTTCTTGTTCTCAGTGAATAAAGAGGACACACCCTTTGGCCATTTTACCAGCCAAGCTAATGCTAAACTTATCCCTTCAGTGTAGGTTCTAGACTTTATAGGTGAAGCAAGTTCAGGGCTCATCTCAGAAGTTTGGTAATACTTGCTTTCTGTGTTTCCTTTTAACGGATAATCTATTTTTCACTTATTCTGCCTCTGTCATACCATAACTGATTTCCTGCTCTCTTTATAAGAGTTCAAACACAAAAATAATATCCTTTACAAGAATAAGGAAATTCCTAGCAGCAGAGAAGCAGGCAGTCAGATAAACGAAATTGCCTTATTTTCCATACAGTGAACTTAGTGGCTGTAGTCCCTGCTGAACAAACATACCAGAAGGTGAGAAGCTCTGTAAACAGATGCTGTGAAAGTTGTGATAACAACCAGCAACTGATTTTTCCTCTGTGAAGAGATTTTCCATCAGATTGCACTTGACCTTGAGCACTGTGTTACTAGCCATGAATAATTTATGGTACTTATTACAGTAAGGTCCCTTTTAACTGACATTATCAGGGAATTAGATGCCTTAAATGAGTGAATTGGCCAGATACTAAGACTTGCTCCCTTTGCAGGATAAAGAAAATCTTTATTATAACCGTTTCGGTACTTATTTTTCTCAGATGTATGGCAGTATTTTGTGAGTTATTGACAGTCAAGGAAACGTAGACATTCATTCAATAAATAGTTATGGGAGCCTTGTATATGCCAAACACTGTGCCGGTTACACTCTTTTCCAGTGAAAGGGCATCTGTTCTTATAAAGCCTCTGTTCTGCTGAAGAAGTGAGAAAAACAAGGAATCATACTGAAGTTCAGGATGAGAGAAATAAAGACTGTTGTGAACTTCGTTGAATTGGCTGACAAATATAGTTAAATTCAGAGTTGGCTGGGTTCTCCAGAACAGTTTGCCTCGCCACTCTGAGAGCTATGTCTTGAGTTCTTGCAGTTGATCTTATAATATTTTTACTTTGTCCCTGAAATTTAGCTACAGTTTCTTACTGTTTGCTTCCTTGGTGGCTCAGACGGTAAAGCGTCTGCCTGCAGAGCAGGAGACCCAGGTTCGATCCCTGGGTTGAGAAAATCACCTGGAGAAGGAAATGGCAACCCACTCCAGTACTCTTGCCTGGGAAATTTCATGGATCGAGGAGCCTGGTAGGCTACAGTCCATGGGGTCCCAAAGAGTCAGACACAACTGAGCGACTTCACTTTAAACTTTCACGTTTTAATGGGCTTCCCTGGTGGCTCAGAGGTTAAAGCGTCTGCCTGCAATGCAGGAGACCTAAGTTCGATCCCTGGGTCAGGAAGATCCCCTGGAGAAGGAAATGGCAACCCACTCCAGAATTCTTGCCTAGAGAATCCCATGGTCGGAGGAGCGTGGTGGGCTACAGTCCACAGGGTCACAAAGAATCGGACACGACTGAGCGACTTACTTCACTTTCACTTTCTTTCTTTCTTACTGTTTGCTAAGTGTGTGGCACTGCCCCTGTCATCTTTCTGTTCCTCAGTAATGTTCATGAAATGCTTAAATGAGGGATAGCATGTACATGGTATATTAGTTATCTACCACCCTTATGACAGAAAGTGAAGAGGAACTAAAAAGCCTCTTGATGAAAGTGAAAGAGGAGAGTGAAAAAGTTGGCTTAAAGCTCAACATTCAGAAAACGAAGATCATGGCATCTGGTCCCATCGCTTCATGGCAAATAGATGGGGAAACAGTGGAAACAGTGGCAGACTTTATTTTGGGAGGCTCCAAAATCACTGCAGATGGTGACTGCAGCCATGAAATTAAAAGATGCTTACTCCTTGGAAGGAAAGTTATGACCAACCTAGACAGCATATTGAAAAGCAGAGACGTTACTTTGCCAACAAAGGTCCATCTAGTCAAGGCTATGGTTTTTGCAGTGATCATGTATGGATGTGAGAGTTGGACTGTGAAGAAAGCTGAGCACCAAAGAATTGATGCTTTTGAACTGTGGTGTTGGAGAAGACTCTTGAGAGTCCCTTGGACTGCAAGGAGATCCAACCAGTCCATTCTGAAAGAGATCAGCCCTGGGATTTCTTTGGAAGGAATGATGCTAAAGCTGAAACTCCAGTACTTTGGCCACCTCATGCAAAGAGCTGACTCATTGGAAAAGACTCTGATGCTGGAGGGATTGAGGGCAGGAGGAGAAGGGGACAACAGAGGATGAGATGGCTGGATGACATCACTGACTCAATGGGCATGAGTCTGAGTGAACTCCGGGAGTTGGTGATGGACAGGGAGGCCTGGCATGCTGCGATTCATGGGGTCGCAAAGAGTTGGACACGACTGAGTGACTGAACTGAACTGAACTGATTGCTATGTAAAAAACTACCCTGAAACTTACCAGTTTGGAAGAACACACATTTATTATCAAACAGTTTCTGTGGGTTAGGAATCCAGCATGTTCAACTGGATCCTCTACTTCAGAGTGTTTGACGTGGCTGCCAATCAAGGTGTCTTTGCCACAGCTGGAGTCTCGTCTGAAGGCAAGCCTCCAGTCCTCAAGGACTGTTGGACTGAGACCTTCACTTCTCTGCTGGCTGTTGTCTGGAGCTCCCCCTCAGTTCCATGTTACATGAGCCATTCCACCAAGGCAGCTAGCTTGCTTCATCAAGGCCAGCAAGAGAGCCTCTTCCAGCAAGATTGAGGTCACAGTCTTCTATAACCTAAACAGAGATGTGACATTCCATCACTTTTGCTGTATTCTGTTGGTTCCAAGCAAGTCACTAGGTCCCACCCACTCTCAAAGAGAAGAATACCAGGAGAGGGATCAATGGGGATTCCCACAGAGGCTGCCTACCCTCACATACCAACATATCATTGTATTTCTCCCCAAGGCCATAGCAGACATCATTAATCAGTCATGGCTTGCTCTCTCACTGAGCCCAGAAAAACTTTCAAAATCCTGTCTAGTAGAGGACTCCAAGAGGCCTATTACCAATCAGGTGGTGAGATAAGGGCAACTTGCCTTCTCTTATTTAAATAGTAACCATTCCAAGTCATTGCAGTGGAGAAAATATTAGGTTGAGAATCTAGACAGAAACAGAGATTGTAGTTAGAACTACAATATGGCATGGTAAAGCCATTGTTTGTAAAGTCAATGAGAAGGAAGCAAAGCTAGTAGCAGAAGTCAACTGATAAAATATTAGAGGCAGATATTTCACAGTAAGGACCAAGAGTAAAGAAATGTACATCACAGCATGAAAGAGCCCGTGTGGGATCAGATCATATCATAGTTGGACACATAGAGGAAAATCCAGTCCTAACCAGAATGCAGGTTATTCTGTTGGCTACACTGAACAAGATTTGTCATCATTTTAATCAATGAAAAATACCAGAGATGGACATCAGAGGGCATGACCTATGCTTAGTTTCTATCTTATGCCTGTTTCAGGTTTGAGGGTATCCTGCTAATGTCTGTGGCAGAATTTTTCAACATTTCTTCAGCTGCCTTCTCTTTGCATAAACTTTAAACTCATTACCTTAGAGAAGAAAATGATAACTCACTCCACTATTCTTGCCTGGAAAATCCCATGGGCAGAGGAGCCTGATGGGCTACAGTCCATGGGGTCTCAAAGAGTCAAACAGGACAGACTGTGCCTGCGAACACATGCACACACACATACATACAATTGTATTAAAAAGTTACTTCTCCAGAATAATTTTGCTTACGAAAGTCAAGTCCTATCATTATAGACCAATGTGCTCCAGATGAAAATGTCTCCAGTTTTGGTTCAGTTTTATTCTGGTTTCTGAGAACTACATGAAGAGCAGAACATTTCACAGTAATCCTCTTGAACCACTAAGTCCTGTTTCAAACTCTTTTCTAGGGCCTGCACAAAAGTAGTCATGACATTCATCCACCCTCCTCCAGTGAGCTGGAGAGAAAAAGGCATATTCCATCCCTATACCCTGAGCAGTACCATGACTTCAGGGCCAGACATGGACTCCAGAGAGCTTTCTACTTATACTAAAAACACACCAACTCTTAGTTCTAAAAAATCAGGTAGGGAAATATTTGTTTGTGTTTTTAGCCATTGTCATAAGTAAAACCCTAAACAAGTGTATCTCTAGGTCTGTTTGGTCATTTCCAGGATGTAGTTTTGAGACCTCTAAATATATGAATTTCCCTCATTATGTAAACATAGTAGTAATTTAGGGGGAGAAAAGGAAAATAAAAGGAGAATCAAAAAAATACTCATTACCTATGTACAAGGGAACTTCTCTACTCCCCCTTCTTTGAGACTCACTCACTTATCTCTGCATGATTTTATTCCTACTACACAATGAGGACCTTCTTACTTGTAATGAATTCTTTTACGTGTTCACACTGGCTTTGAACTCCTGAAGGCTTTATTTTTGTCCATGAAGTTTCTGAAAAAAAAAAAATCTGGTAATCTTTAAACTAGGGCTTTGCAGCTCCCCAGGAGAATAAGATGTTTTAATGATTTATTTTAAAATTATTTCATACTTTCAGAAAATCTTCTATAACAGTACAGTGAGTTCCTGCATATTCTTCACTCAGGTTCCTCACAGTTTTACCACTCCTTCAATATATGTACTTACATTTTTTCAGAGCCATAAAAAGTCACACTGCTGAGTTAATACACATTACCCCTTAATACTCCAAAGTCTCTTCACTAACAATAAGAGCCTATCCCCATACCATCATAGTACAGCCATGAAATGGTGATGCCTTCTAATCTACAGACTTCTTTTACATTTCACCCATTTTCCCAGTAATGGGTTTACAGGTCTGTATCCAATTGTGGTCACATACTGCATTTGTCTGGACATCTTTGAAGAGTATAGGCCAATTATCTTGTAGAACATCCCTCCATTTGAGTTTCTCTAAACATGTCCCCAGGATGCAATTCAAGATACACTTTTTCAGGTAGAACTATCAGAAATGATGCTATGTTTTTCTCAGTGCATCCTCACTGTAGGGACCCACTGTTTGTCCATGTACAGTTTGCAACTTTCTGTGCTCTATAAGTATGTCGTATTTAGTGATACTTTATCTTTCATCTTCATGTTTAATAACTGCCCTATTCCTCACTAGTTCTAGCCTACGTTGATGATTTTTGCCTGAATCTGCTATTTCTCTGATACTTGACATGAAGATTTTTAAGGGCAACTTTGCATGAACGGTTTTAAAGGAATAATTTCCAGATTATCAGCCCCTCTCTAGAGTCTTCTAAAACTGCTCTGAGAACACGCATGTGGCATGCACGTTCTCCTGCCAGAGCCTCACAATGTGGGCTCCTGGAGTGGCCTGCTTCAGGACACCGCAACCCAAAGAGGTTGCATCTGGATTTGTACCACTGGCCCCAGCTGGTTCCCTCCCACTTCCCTTCTCATGGCTGCCTTTTTCCCCTTTTATCAAAGGGAGGCCCACCTCTTGGCCATTTGAATCATACTGTGGTGCATTCCCCCAGGGTAAAAAATCCAGGACTTCAGACAAAGGAGTGATTCAAACTTTAGCTGTTAGTGTTGAGAAAATGAATGATTCTAGTGATTGGGTTACAAATCCTTCTCAGTTCTTTGCTTTCAACAAAATTGAAGAAGGATTTGATGGAGTTGTCAGTTGATCATTAAAAATAATTTTTGATGATAGATCACCATATAATTTTTGACGAATGACTTGGAAGAGTTTAAAGACTTGAGTGATGTTGCTGTAACAAAACTCTTTCCACGTCCATCTACTTATGTGAACAAAGGTTTTCAGTCCTTACAATTGTGATTAAAAGTTGGGGGTGGGGGGTGGCACGGGCAGAAGGAGTGAAATTGATGCTGAATTCTGTCTCACTTGGACAATAAGGCGTATTCTGGAGTTAATAGGAAAGAAAAACCCAAACTCATTTAAGATACACACTTCCATTAAAATTTTATTTCTTGTGTTTTGTAATTATTTACCAAAATGTATAAGGCATATATCTGTTGTTTTGACCAATTAAATGCAAATAAAAATAATTATGATAATAACATAGATGAAGGATAAATAATTTTTCAGAAGCATTTTAGGAGTCATGAACAGTAACATTTGAAGAATATTGCTCAGAAAGATGCTTTCCCTCTGGATATATTACAGAATTTCTCTGGGACTTGATCTCCTGTGTTCTAAGGCCAACCTTTCTCTCCTCTTCCAAGGTTTGTCTCTACCTTACTTTATGAGTTCTACTCACCTATTACACCCCACTGTCACCCCCAGACCAGTGGGGTTTCACCCCTAAGTCAAAGACCAGCCTTACTCCTGAGTAGGAGAGGAGTCCATATCATCCTCTTAGATTCTTACATTAAGGATCATCCTTTGAGTATTGTATTTACTGTACTTATGCTTCTAGCGGAGAAGGAAATGGCATTCCACTCCAGTATTCTTGTCTGGAGAACTCCATGGACAGAGGAGCCTGGTGGGCTGCTGTCCATGGGGTCACACAGAGTCAGACACGACTGAAGCGACTTAGCGTGCGTGCGTGCATTGGAGAAGGAAATGGCAACCCACTCCAGTATTCTTGCCTGGAGAATCCCAGGGACGGAGGAGCCTGGTGAGCTGCTGTCTATGGGGTCACACAGAGTTGGACACGACTGAAGCAACTTAGCAGCAGCAGCAGCAGCAGCATATTTCTAAGACACATGCTTCTTCTCTGAGTATAGTCAATAGGTCGTATAGAACAAAGAAAAACATGTCCTGTGGCAAGTCCCATTTGCAAGATTCTCTTTGAATAAGAGCTATCTTGCTCAGAATATGTATACAGGCTCACTAGACTCTGGATAAAGCACAGCAGAGTCAGGGAAAGAAGAAAGTCTATAGCCATTCCTAAATTGCAAGATTCTTATTAACATTCCTTGTTACGATTCTTATTAAGATCCCTGACTTTGACAAGAGGATCATCTGATTTGCGGGTATGGACTAGGCACAGCCCCACCAGATAACTTTGTTGTATTTTGTCATTGCACCAGACCTTGAGGATTGTTGCCTGAGAACCTGGTCCTTAATCCTAATTTCGGCTTTCCAAATCCATTCTTTTGTTTCTATGCAGGTGTTCCATACTCCAAAGAGTTAAAATGGATCAGTAAATCAGTGGAGGGTAAGTGAACTGTTAAATCACAAATTTTTATTGTTATAGTAGTGCTCCAGCCTATATAAATTTGATTGTTTATAGCAAATGATTCCCGTATACTACACTTAAAATATTCCTTCTGATTGGAAGTATAATCAAGCACATAGATGATATCAATAATTCTTTAAGTATAATTGAATATTTAAGCTTCAAAAGACATGTAAACAGGGAAAATAAATGTATAGAAAAAGAAATTTAATTGGTAAGCATTTTAATTGATGTTTTCTAATGAAATATAAAAGTATTATGTATTTAACAATGTAATAATTTTGGTGAAATTCTTTGGTGAGGGTGTGGTAAAATAGATATAAATGGGGTTAAGACTGTGGACTTTTATCATTCCCACACAATTAATATGGCTGTGCCGATCCACAGTATACTCCGTTAGCCAATAATGCTGCTTTTATAAAGCTCCTTAAGGAAAATGCACAGTTAGCAAATTTGTTCATTGTAGAATTATGTATTAGTTGTAGATTGATAGAAGTAAATAAAAACAACTAATGCAAGGGATTAGGGTAAATTAACTGTAATAATATACAGTTCTTTAAAATTTTGTCAAAACACATTTGTTTTGTTTTTTATTGAGGCATAGTTGGTGTACAGAACACATAGAATGCTAAATAGATCCCGTGTGTGTGTGTGTGTCTGTGTGAGAGACAGAAAGAGAAAGGAGAGAGGGGGGAAAAGGAATTTAAAACACAAATACACAAGAGAAAAATAGGCAACCATGATGGTGAGATTAAGGGTAATTTTTATTTTCCTGTTTACATTTTGTTTAGCTTTTAAATTCTTTTGCAGTGCATGCATCAGTTTTGTGGTCCAAAACAGCGTTGCTTTAAAAACTACATTGAATGAGTATTCCAACTTCTGAACTGCTGGTTTTGAGGAAAAACAGATTTTGCAGTCCACTGGCAGCATGTTTGTGGTGTCCTTTCTTTTCTCCTGTTCCCCCAGCCTATAGACAGCAGCTTGACTGAGAGACCTACAGGCTGATGTGTATCTCTCTCTTTAACTCACACACGCAGGCGTGTACACACACACACACATACACACACATGATCAAAGGATATTCTAGTGTGTCCCTTGAGAGGGTACTTTCTTTCCTTTATCCTGAATAATTTAAATGGAGCTGAAGAAAGCTATTCTTTTCCATGCTGCTAAGTCACTTCAGTCGTCTCCGACTCTGTGTGACCCCATAGACAGCAGCCCACCAGGCTCCCCCGTCCCTGGGATTCTCCAGGCAAGCACACTGGAGTGGGTTGCCATTTCCTTCTCCAATGCATGAAAGTGACAAGTGAAAGTGAAGTCGCTCAGTCGTGTCCGACCCTCAGAGACCCCATGGATTGCAGCCCACCAGGTTCCTCTGTCCATGGGATTTTCCAGGCAGGAGTACTGGAGTGGGGATTCTTTTCCATGAGCTGATATTAAAAGGTTGAGCAAACCATGCAATGAGTTACTTTCATCTATCGATATTATCATGACTAAATATCCTCTCTTACATTATTCATTCGTTCAACAAATAATTTTGAGTGCCTATTAGACTCTCAGGTAGTCACTTTTATGGAGATTAAAATGTATTCATTTATTCATCTGTTTAGTCAGTCAGTAAACAGTATTTCCTACAGTCCTTACCAGTGTGTGGCAGCTGCTATTGCTAGACACTGCAAATACTGTAGTGAACTAGATAGATATGAGCCTACCCTCAAGGACCTCATGGTCTGGTAGGAGAGAGAAAAAATTCAACCAATAAATAAAAATAAGTTCAGTTTGCAGAATTGCCTTGTAAAAATGCCCAGTGTTGCAGTAAGATCGGCATTGGTCCTCCCCAGTGAGGTGGTCCTGGAAGGCCTCTCTGAGCAGAGGACCTGGGTGTGACTTGGAAAGTGATAGGAAAGTGATCTGGGGTGAGCTGAGTTCCAGGGAGGTAGGGAAAGCACATCCCAACCTGAGACAGGAAAGGAGCTTATAGGTAGGGAAGCCCTAGAGGTAGGGAAAGTCTGCAATGGGATGGTCCTTGGCAGGCTCCAGGGAGGAGAGGGCAGCCTTTTGCCAGGGTGATGAGTTTGGCTGGATCCAACACAGAGTTTGAGTACAAATTTGAGTTTTAATGAGCAGAATAGTCAAGAGGTACAATTAAGGTATAAATCAGAGATTAACAAGCTCTTCCTATAAAGGGCCAAAGATTTTTTACGTTCTGGCCCTGCAGGGCTTTAGAGTCTCAACTCTGCCTTTGTTAAGGAAGACACTCAGAGGCAATACGTAGAAGAATGGGGTCTTCACTCAAAGAACCAGGCTTAGACAGATTTGGCTCAGGAGGTGTAGTTTGCCAACCCTGGACATAAACAGAAAAGTTGTACAACTCCTCAGTCATGCTACTGGACGTCAGGGAAGGAGAAGATGACTTCCTATGGTGAAATCAGAGGTGGGTCTTGAAAGATAAGGATAGATCAAAAATGAAATGATGGGGGGAAAGAAAATATAGGCAAAGGAATCAGTAGGGTACAGTCCAGACTCAGTAAAGTCCAGAGCTCACAGGGAGGTAATTAGTATCTGCCCAGGGAGTGGTGAGGAAGTGCAGCTCTTTTATTCCTCAGATATTTCAAGGACCTGTGAAGTAGCAGACACTGCACTGGACAGTGGGGGACGGGGATAAGGAGTGAATAAGGAATGAACCTATAATCTCAGATACTAGAGGGGTTGACAGATAAGGAAGCAAGTCATCCCATGATTAACTCAGTGTGGGGAAATAAGGCTTCTTAATAAGGATGAGTCAAGAAATTAACTTTCTTTCCTTCATTGTAGCTGTTTTCTTTGGTGCTTGATTAAGTCAATGTGCTCACATGCTAGAAAATTACAAAGATACCAGGGGATATACAGTGAAAATTTTCTCTCCCAACCTCTATCCCTTAAGCCTACTGAATACCCACCCCACCACCTGCCCCCCAGCACAACCAGTGTCACTGATTGCTTCTGGATCCTTCTAAAGTTCATCTATGCAGATCTAAAGAAATGAGTATGTTTGAGGTTCTTTGTTTTTCCTCTTGATTACACTGATAATCTAGCTGAATCTTTTAAGTATAAATTTTCCACAGAGGAGAAGGACAATGGAGGTTAAAAGAAAGCATGTGTCTTAAAGATGGATGGAGGAAAAGAAGGGACAGGAGATGGCACAGTGCATAAGTTGGCTACATGGGATAATCCATCCTGTCAGTCCTCATATGCGTCAATCTCAGTCTCCCAATTCATCCTATTCCCCCTGTTCCTCCCTTGGTGTCCATACCTTTGTCCAAACCTATATCTGTCTCTCTATTTCTGTTTTGCAAATAAGATCATCTATACCATTTTTCTAGCTTTCACATATATGCATTAATATACACTGTTTCTTTTTCTTTAACCTACTTCACTCTGTATGACAGTCTCTAGGTCCATCCACATCTCTACAGATGACCCAGTTTTGTTCCTTTTAATGGCTGAGTAATATTCTGCTGTATATATGTACTACATCTTTCTTATTCATTCCTTTATTGATGGCCATTTTGGTTGCTTTAATGTCCTAGCTAATGTAAATAGTGCTGTAATGAACATTGGGGTGCATGTATCTTTTTTAATTATGATTTTCTCTTTGTACATGCCCAGGAGTAGGATTGCTTGGTCATATGGTAGTTCTATTTTTAGTTTTTAAGGAACCTTCATGCTGTTCTCCCTAGTGGCTGTATCATTTACATTCCCACCAACAGTGCAAGAGGATTCCCTTTTCTCCACACTGTCTCCGGCATTTATTGTTTGTAGACTTTTGATGATGGCCATTCAGACCAGTGTGAGGTAGTACCTCATTGTAGTTTTGATTTGCATTTCTCTAATAATTAATGATGTTGAGCATCTTTTCATGTGATTGTTGACCATCTGTATGTCTTCTTTGGAGAAATGCCAACATAGATCTTCTATCCATATTTTGATTGAGTTGTTTGAGTTTTCTTTTAATAGTAATCGGTGTTTTAGGAAGATTGTTCTAGCAGCTGGCAGAAAGTAGATATCCAGGGTAGCTTTGAATGACACTTGCAAAAGTTGTCCTTCTTTCCTTCAATCAATAAAAGTCAATCAAGGTGTTTAAAAAGAGGAAGGGTAATATCTGAAGTATTCTTCAGGCAGATTAACCTATCTACACAGTTTTTGAAGAATTCAAACTACGAGAAAACCAACTAAGTGATAGTCTAACTCATCACCAACTCTCAGCAGAAATGTACATTTGTGTACTTTTTAACTTTAAGAAAGAAATCTGTGTTAGCAATCTACTGCTGCATAACAAACTACCCTAAAATGAAGTAGCTTCAAATAACCCATGTTTATTATCCTATACCTCATGTGGGTCAGGAATCTGGGCATACATTAATTGGGTCCTTGCTTCAGGGTCTCTCACAGCTAGAATCAAAATGTCAGGCCAGCTTTCATTTGAAAGTTCAACTGGTGAAGAATCTACTGTTCGTGATTGTCAACAGGATTGACAAAACTGAACTCCAGTTCCTGCAGTGTTGTTGGGCCTTAGTTCCTTGACAGGTGGGTTTCTCTGTATGGCAGCTTATTTCATGAAAATGGACAAGCTGAGAGGGCAGTAGAGAGAGTCTGCTGACAGACGAATGCTAGACACATTTGTAGCCTAATCGCAGAAGTGCTATCCCATCGTTTTTTTCCGTTGGGTAGAAGCAAGTCACTAGCGGTACATACTCAGGGGCAGGGAGTTACACAGAGGCAGGAATATAAAGAGGTGGGATTATGCGATGCTGACTTAGAAGCTGCCCACCAGGGGAACATAACAAGGATTGTTCCTTCGAGTACACTAGGATGAGGTCTGGAGGAATAAAGCCAGTGTTGTTCCTCCCCCATGATCTGGTCAGGAAATCATCTTGCTCTCCCCTGGCCTGCTGATTACCACCCTCATTACCATAACTGCTGTACAGCTGTCACGTTTGTCCACTTCTCCTGATGATAAATGCCGCCCCTCTTGAAGTCAGAGCATCTGGGAGTGTTTATATGCAGAGGCTGTATTGGGCTCTCTCCCTCTGCTGGAGTTGGACTGTTGTGAAAAGTTTCCCCCCGGCTGCTGCTGCCGATATTTATGACATCAGCTGACTAAAGGAAACACCTTTAAAAGTGATGATAAATTCTTCACTCATGCCTTGCTCTTTCTAGCAGAGCAGACTGGTTGGTTTGGTAAAGAACTTGCTTCCACTCTTTGTAGGACTTTATAAACCAGAGTGCTAGAGGAGGGCCTTAGAACAAGCAACTCAGAGAATGCCTGGAGGAACTCAGAGCTCAGAATCTAGACTGTGTAAACTGCCATTCCAAACCAAAGAGAAATTAGACACATAGAAATCACAAAAGCTACCACTGTGTGTGTACATTGTGCTCCAGTGATGGGATAAGAGCCTGACCTTCATTATCTTGTTTTAGTCCCTAACTGTGCAAAGTTAATGCTATTAAACTCATTTGACAGAAGAGGAAACTGAGACCCAGAGGGTCAGGGTAGGAAGAATAGTACTGCGATTCAAACACTATCAGTCTGGTTCTGAGCATTCTTAAATTAGGAACTAGCAATGATTTATTTCTATGAATAACCACATTTTGTCTGAATTATAGAGTGGCCTCATCAGCTAGGGATAATTCAGGGAGAAGTGGGGGTAAGCATCACCTAGAATAAATCAACTTAGAAATCAAAATGCTGTTGGAAAGAGTGGAGGGAAATTTTTTTATTAGAAAAATATTTTATAAAAATAAAATAAGAAAAAGTTTATTTAAAAAAAAAAACACTTAGATCACTAGTCAGGAAAGTTTGTAAAGGGCCAGATAGTAAGTATTTTTGGCTTTGTGAACAATGGGATCTCTTTGTAGCTACTCAGGGCTTCAGCTGAAGTATATAAGCAACCATGGACAATCAGCAAATGAATGAGCATTGCTGTGCTCTAGTATTTATTTACAAACTCAGGTAATGGGTCAGATTTGGTTCTCGAGCTACAGTCTGCAGACTCTTAACTTGGGTCATAATTGTAGTATATACTGATTCTTACAAAAAGCAAGAATCATGTGGGTTGTGTGTGTGTGTGTGTGTTTTTAACATAGTATTTCTGACAAAATTTGTGGTAACAAAGTATAGTATCATCACTTCTTGTTTGAACTCAGCAGTTTTATCAAAAAGAGCCCATTATTGTGCAAAAGTACTGGAGGGCTCCTTCATTTCTTCAGTATTTCACACAGCCCTTTGATAGCTAAATGATTACCTTTTGAAAACATTAAAACACCATCCTTCTGGATTTCCTCTTATTCAGGTGTACATTTGTCTAACTCTGCTAGATCCCTCTTTCTTTGTGCCTTGAACAGATGTCTAACATCTTTTCATCTAGTTTGTGAAGTCTTATGTTATTTGTAAGATTTGCTGTTCACCGGTGGGCACCCAAAGGACGGTGAGAGAGGGGAACCAACTAACACTATGGCCTAATGAGCAAAATGGATGCTAAGCAAGGAAGATTTTAAGTCGGCACAAATTTTGAAATAGTTGTGTCATTGGTGGATATTTTTCATGTTGCCATGATCTCAGCGTCCCTTCACAATTTGTTCCCTGCAAGTTCTCAAATAATGAATACTCAGATAATGGAGATCTTCCCCATATGATTTATCCACTTTCTTTTTTTTTAATTAATTAATTTATTTTAATTTATCTATTTTAATTGGAGGCTAATTACTTTACAATATTATATTGGTTTTGCCATACATCAACATGAATCTGCCACAGGTGTACACGTGTTCCCTATCCTGAACCCCCTCCCACCTCCCTCCCCATACCATCCCTCTGGGTCATCCCAGTGCACCAGCCCCAAGCATCCTGTATCCTGCATCGAACCTGGACTGGCGATTTGTTTCTTATATGATATTATACATGTTTCAATGCCATTCTCCCAAATTATCCCACCCCCTCCCTCTCCCACAGAGTCCAAAAGACTGTTCTATACATCTGCGTCTTTTTTGCTGTCTCGCATACAGGGTTATTGTTACCATCTTTCTAAATTCCATATACATGCGTTACTATACTGTATTAGTGTTTTTCTTTCTGGCTTACTTCACTCTGCATCCACTTTCTTACCCACACATTATTCTCTTGCATTCATTTTTCTACTACAGGCATATATCACTCTATTGCAATTCACAGTGATAGGGTTTCTTACAAATTGAAGGTTTGTGGCAATTCTGCATCAAGCAAGTCCATTGGCTCTATCTTTCCAATAGCGCTTGTTCCCTTTGGGTCTTGGTTTCACATTTTGGTGACTATCATAATATTTCAAACTTTTTTATTATTGTGTATTTGTTACAGTGATCTTCTGTGATGAGTGACTTTTTCATGTTTTTAGTAGGACTCAATGAAGGCTCAGAGGATGGTTAGCATTTTTTAGCAAGAAAATTATTTTTAAATTAAGGTTTATAATTAGTTCTTTTAGACATAATGCTATTCCACACTTAATGGACTACAGTAGCCTGTAAACACAACTTTTATACGTACTATAAAAGCAAAAAAAAATCCACATGTCTTGCTTTATCTATACTTATTTTAATGTGGTAATCTGGAGCCAAATCTATAATATCTTGAGTTATACCTCTGTATCTTTTTTTTCTTTTTTTTTTGAGCATCTGCTCTGTAGAATGTCTCCTTACATGTATAAATATCTTTCTCTGTCCAAACTCTTACTATCTAAGTTCAATAACCAAATAAAAATTTCCAATAAAACCTTCACTACCTAAAACTCAGGAGCCAAATAGCTTCAAAAAGCACTATATCCCTTTCTATACAAACTGACAAATTTTTTTCCCATAATCCAATTGATCTTTTAGTAAGTAGGAATACTTTTCTTCTTCTTTTTTTTTTACTCTTTTTTCTAGCAACTTTGAAAAGAATCTTTTACTATCTGCACCTTCCTGATGGCTATTCTGAGAGCCTTAGATAGCATTAACTCGTCCAGGGTCTCCTTGCCAGTTGGCAGTGAAGTGAAATTCAGTCAGGTCCTACTGGCTCCAAAATCCATGCTCTTTCCTACACATGCCTTTTAAACATGGAATCTACACTGATGAATGGAGAAGGCGATGGCACCCCACTCCAGTACTCTTGCCTAGAAAATCCCATGGACAGAGGAGCCTGGCAGGCTGCAGTCCATGGGGTCGCTAAGAGTCAGACACGACTGAGCAACTTCACTTTCCCTTTTCACTTTCATGTATTGGAGAAGGAAATGGCAACCCACTCCAGCGTTCTTGCCTGGAGAATCCCAGGGACGGGGGAGCCTGGTGGGCTGCCGTCTATGGGGTCGCACACAGCCGGACACGACTGAAACAACTTAGCAGCAGCAGCACACTGATGAAAGGCCCATCTGTCTGTCTATCACATGGTCAAAGATATACGTTCCCAAGTTCTTTAGATCACACTGTAACTGATAAGGCTGATTTTCCACTGTAGGTAGTAAGGCTGCCATTTCTTAAAACCTGCAGTGCAAATCTAATTGTTAAAAGAAATACAGTTACAACCCAGTTCCCCTATTTATTCCCAAAGTGGTTCTCACACTGTAGCCTTGGAGCAACTGCAGCAGCATCCTCTGGAGGTGTGTTAGAAATGCTGATGTCAAGGTCCTGACACAGGAAACAAGAAGCTCTGGGGATAGGACCATCAGTCTGTTCTTGTACAAATCCTTCAGGTGACTGTAATGCACAGACGAAGCTGAGAACCCCTGAATTATAGGGCCAGTGCCAATGGTCTCTGCTTATTCTTGCAATAAGAACCAGATGATAGGAGTGCCAGAAGTCCAGGGGACTTTTGGCAATTGTAAAGCTCTGATTAATGCTCCTGTTTCCCTTCTCATCATCCATTCATTCATCTGACAAATATGTTCTGAGCCCTACCCTGGGTCAGAGATTAAGCCAGATGCTGGGGACAAGGTGGAGAAGGTGACAGACATGGTCCTATCTCCCCTGGGTTTATAACCGGATGTGGGTGACAGAGCTCAAAACGGTGATTCCAGTACAGCATAGCCAGTGCCATGAGAGGCCAACACAGGGTGCTGGGGGCAAGGGTTCCCTAATCCAACCCTGCAAGTCAAGGGAATTTTTGTGCACAAGCCAGTCAGCAGGGTAGGAGTCCAGAACTTTCTGAGGCCTAGTGCTGTAGGAGGTTGTTCTGTTCTCCCTCAGGTCCACAGCCTGCTTGAAGCAGCTTCAGATGGAGTCAAGGGGCAGGGGGGAGCACTCAACCTGTTGCTTCCAACTTGCTGGAACGTTTATCTCCGACACGCATTAAAAACATATGGAGGGTCAAAGCTCCATGTGTTTGCTTGGTAGGGGAGCAGAAAATTGGAAAAGCAAATATGCATACCTCCCTGATCCCAACTGTTGGACTCTTATTGCCAATTTACGTAATTTCCTGTGCTTATTTCAAAATAGTCAGGAGGGCAGGAGGCATTGAGAACACCATAACTAGGCCATTTAGACTAGCAGCTGCTGGTGCATTCCCATCTTTCTTGATTAAAAAAAAAATTCCATTGGAATTTGAGGGGAAAGCATCTTTCAGGCAAGGAATAAATAGTCTCTTCTTAAGAGAAATCAGTTTAGATTTAACACGCTATTTACAAAACACATTCCCACTTTCTCATTCAGCAAAAATGCTTTGTGTGCCTACTGTGTGCTGACATGGAGGTAGGTGCTGGTGACACGACAAGTACCAGGAGGTGTCTGATTTCGAGGAGGTTAGAGGACAGACATGGAACGGGACATTACAAAGGTGGTGGTTAGTAAATGTACACCAGTACAATTGAAAATTATCAGAATGATGAAATGATTTCTGTACTGACTGGTGAGTGTAAGTTTTGTTTGTTTGTTTGTTAACTGTAGTCCATATATGTTCAGAGCCTGAACAGGACCTGGAGTGCTTTGGCAGTGCCCACCTGCTACTCTGGGATGGCCTGTGTCTCTGGGCATGGGGCGCAGGTAGCAAGACAAGGGACTTGGAAGGTGCCACTGTTGTCACAGGTTCTCCTGAGTACATGGGAAGCTCTGGCATCCACATATGTGCTCCACCTGAATGTGCAGGTAGCATCCCTCACCAGGACAAAACAGGCCAGGTACCTCACCGCTACTGATGTAATGAGGAGGTCATTGGAAACATCAGTGCAGATTCCTTGGTCAAATCATAACCCAGAAGACACACATTTAGCTAGTAGCATTCCACTTGAAAGATAAGACCACACCATCTATGTTTAACCTTCAGATAACATACTGTGTGATTTTAAAATAGATTACATACTATTTGATTACATTGATACTGCATTCTTGAAATGACAAAATTACAGAGACGGAAAACAAATTTGTGCTTGCAAGAGTTGGAAACAGGTGGGGATGGTGAGGAAATGCACTGAGTCTTACTGTAAAAGGAGAGCTCATGAGATCTTTGTGGTGCTGGAACAGTCCTGAGTCTTAATTGCAGTGATAGTCACATGAATCTACACATGTGAAATAATTGCATAAAGCTACAGACATGTAACAGCTTTCCAAGTCGCTTGGTGGTAAAGAATCCACCTGCCAATGAAGGAGACATGGGTTTGATCCCTGGGTTGGGAGGATCTCCCGGAGAAGGAAGTGACAGCCCACTCCAACATTCTGGCCAGGAAAATCCATGGACAGAGGAGCCTGTCCATGCTGTAGAGCTACAGTCCATGGTGTTGCAGAGTCAGACAAGACTTAGCAACTAAACAACAACACAGACACACAGACACACACAGACACACACACACTAGACACACAAACATAAAGTATTTGTATGACTGATAGAGTCTGAAAAAAGTTCTATGGATTGCACCAACACCAATGCCCCAGCTTTGATTTCATACTAGAGTTTTGTAAAATGTTTCCATGAGAGGAAACTCTGTGAAGAGGACACAGGGCCTCTCTCTATTATTTTTGCAACTTCCTGTGAATCCATAATTATTTTAAAATAGTTTTTAAGAAGTAACTTGGAAATTATTGGAACAGTTTACACTGTAACATATCACTCAGTAAGCAGATTTGTTCAACATATAGTTTAATTAATGTAGAGAAATACCGGGTGCCATTGAATGAACTATGTCCCCCTCAAAATTCACATGTTGAAGCCTTACAGGTATTTGGAGGTGTGTCCTTTGGAAGGGAATTAGGTTGTATGAGATCATGAGGGTGGAGCCCCCATGATGAGATTAGTGCCATTATAAGAAGAGACCAGAGAGCTTGCCCTTGCTTTCTCTACCAGGTAGGGACACAGAGAAAGCAGCTGTCAAGAAAAGGGCTCTCTCCAAAACCCAACCATGCTGACATCCTGATCTTGGATTTCTAGCCTCCAAAACTGTGAGAAAGCCAGTTTCTATTATGTAAGCTACCCACTATGCTAATTTGTTATAGCGTCCCTAGCTAGCTAAGACAGAGGGAGATTACTGTTAATTCTTGCATTTATTTGTTCCTTGATTCGTTCATTACCCCACAGCACTTATGTATTTTGACTGTCACCTCTGGCCCTTGGGACAGAAAACAAGTGGTCCAGCATGGGTCCAGCGTCGTCATGTAGCCATGGGGAGCTTCCCTGGGCAGAGCAGGACTCTGAGGGAAGGTGCAACAGGAAGGACTGATCAAGGGCCGCAAGAGGAAAAGGCATGTGGAGCAAAAGGAATCCACCCTAGATGGAGCAGAGAGCAGAGGGTTGAAGAAAATAAGAAGAGGCTGAGGGGGCAGGCAGGAGCCAGATACCACAGGTATGAGTCCACGCCTTGATTTGCTGGGCACAGCCTCTGTGTATATCCGTTGCCCTGGCATAATTTGTGCTGCACTCATTTTACCTTTAGAAATGTCCTTCTCGAGATGATAACAGTCTTCTTGCATCTGAGCCACGATTTGGATTGCATCATACCCTGAGGATGACAGGCAGTCCTCTGCAGGGTTTTTAGCTAGAGTGTTAGGTCTCATTTTTATTATACTCTAGAACAGCCTTGCTAGCTTCGGGGACTAGAGATATTGCTGAAAGACAGAAAAAACCAACAAACAAAAAAAAAGCTGTTAAGGCTACTGGGCTTCCCTAGCAGCTCAGTGATAAAGAATCTGCCTGCCAATGCAAGAGACATGGGTTCAATCCCTGGGTCAGGAAAGATCCCCTGGAGAAGAAAATGGCAACCCACTCCAGTATTCTTGCCTGGAGAATTACATGCACAGAGGAGCCTGGGAAGCTGCAGTCCATGGGGTCACAAAGAGTCAGATATGGCTACTAAACAGCAGCAGCAGCAGCAACTAAAGACCAGCAGCAGCAAGATGCTTGCTTATTCTATATAAAGGAGAAAAAAAAAAATAGGGGTGGAAAGAGAACTGCCAGGGGCTTCAAAACCTAACAGTATCTTTGTGTGAAACTTCAAGCCCATCACCTTAAGGTGGCGCCTAGGATGGCCACACTCAGCCACGCCAGGGGTTTTATTGTTTGCTTCCCACCCACCCCCACCTTCCCAATCCTCCCAACTCCCATCTCCTAACCCCTCTCCTCTTCCTAGCCTCTCAGCCTCCCATATCCACCCTAGATAAAAATCCACCTAGCAGAGGACAACCATGGAAGGGGGCAGGCAGCCAATAGGGTCCTTTATTGCCTTCAGATGCCTTGCTCTGTTTTCAGACCTGGCACTGAAGAGCAGCAGCATTCCACACAGACACCAGTCCTTCAGAGTCACACAGCCTGTCCATCTTGACCCAGGATTTCCCTCTGCAAGAAGCCAGAGTCTAGTTGGTAGGACAGAGGTGCCAGTGCTTGAAATTATTCTGAGCAGAGGTTTCCTGCAGCATTAAAAAATCAATTTCTCCCAGTTTCTCGTGGCCTTTCTAACACTCAGTAAAGAGCCCCATCAGCTGTCTCAAAGAATGCTTCACTTCCTTTCTTTCAGAACTTTCTAAATATCAGGGAAATTTCTCAAAAAGATTCTTCTTTTTATGACTTTATCCAAAGGATTATTTGTTTTCTCTAACCATATCCACAAACCCTGTTCTTAAGAATTTGTTACACTACAGTATTCCTTGTTACACCAAGCACTACTAAAAAGGATACATTACTAATTTTCCATCTTTAATTTAAAATTCTTTTCTTTTTCAAGCATAAAGCTGAAGTAGTCCCTGTCCGTTTAAATCCAATCAATCATCCCAAATGTGGATTGGAGTTTGTATTGGCATGATCTCCAAGAGAGAATTCTTTCCCGACCTTGCTAGGGAAAAGAAGGCTTTCTGGCTATTTGCTAGGAAGGCAATTTTGATGTAAACTGACATTTCTCAGATGCTCATCTTGGGAAGATTCAATGTGAAACCCAAAATTTCTGGCAGCTGAAACCCAGGCCCAACTGCCAGCCCTGGGCAGAGATAAAAGAGTGTGGATGAGCAGCCAGCAGATGGGATTACAAGGGGCCTTTTCTCTGAGCCCAGGGAGATGAGCCCGGGAAGGGGTCGAGTGGGTGACAGAGGAGGGGGAGAGCAGCACTTTGCAGTGAGAGAATCAACAAAAAAGACACTTTCTCAGCTTTTCATGGAGAGGGCCCGTTTCCCCTGTTTTCCAGCCCATTTTGCGCACCATTCATTGAGAGGCGCCTTTCTTCTAAGAAGTCTTTTATCCTGGGATGCTGAGCATGTTCCCATGTCCTTCTCACAAAGATTCTCCCACACTCCAGCACAGCCGCCAGCAGGCTGCCCTGCGAAGCACACAGCTTGCTGGGTTCTGCTGCTTTCTGCTCAGCTTCAGAAACTGCTTTGCATTGTTTCTTTTACATTCATAAGGCCAGGCATTTAAAAGTTTGAAAAGGTGACAAATCAAGGACTTTTCCTCCTTCTTTTTCTTGCTTCTTTTCTCTTTGGGGGAGGATATAGTAAGGTTGAGATAGAGAAAACTTGGTTTAACTCATTCTTCAGTTTTCATTCCAATCCCAAAGAAAGGCAATGCCAAAGAATGCTCAAACTACCGCACAATTGCACTCATCTCACACGCTAGTAAAGTAATGCTCAAAATTCTCCAAGCCAGGCTTCAGCAATACATGAACCGTGAACTTCCAGATGTTCAACCTGGTTTTAGAAAAGGCAGAGGAACCAGAGATCAAATTGCCAACATCCGCTGGATCATGGAAAAAGCAAGAGAGTTCCAGAAAAACATCTATTTCTGCTTTATTGACTATGCCAAAGCCTTTGACTGTGTGGATCACAATAAACTGTGGAAAATTCTGAAAGAGATGGGAATACCAGACCACCTGACCTGCCTCTTGAGAAACCTATATGCAGGTCAGGAAGCAACAGTTAGAACTGGATATGGAACAACAGACTAGTTCCAAATAGGAAAAGGAGTACGTCAAGGCTGTATACTATCACCCTGCTTATTTAACTTATATGCAGAGCACATCATAGAAATGCTGGGCTGGAAGAAGCACACGCTGGAATCAAGATTGCCGGGAGAAATATCAATAACCTCAGATATGCAGATGACACCACCCTTAAGGCAGAAAGTGAAGAGGAACTCAAAAGCCTCTTGATGAAAGTGAAAGTGGAGAGTGAAAAAGTTGGCTTAAAGCTCAACATTCAGAAAACGAAGATCATGGCATCTGGTCCCATCACTTCATGGCAAATAGATGGGGAAACAGTGGAAACAGTGGCAGACTTTATATTTTTGGGCTCCAAAATCACTGCAGATGGTGACTGCAGCCATGAAATTAAAAGACGCTTACTCCTTGGAAGAAAAGTCATGACCAACCTAGATAGCATATTCAAAAGCAGAGACATTACTTTGCCAACAAAGGTCCGTCTAGTCAAGGCTATGGTTTTTCCAGTGGTCATGTATGGATGTGAGAGTTGGACTGTGAAGAAGGCTGAGTGCCGAAGAATTGATGCTTTTGAACTGTGGTGTTGGAGAAGACTCTTGAGAGTCCCTTGGACTGCAAGGAGATCCAACCAGTCCATTCTGAAGGAGATCAGCCCTGGGATTTCTTTGGAAGGAATGATGCTAAAGCTGAAACTCCAGTACTTTGGCCGCCTCATGTGAAGAGTTGACTCATTGGAAAAGACTCTGATGCTGGAGGGATTGAGGGCAGGAGGAGAAGTGGATGACAGAGGATGAGATGGCTGGATGGCATTACTGACTCGATGGACGTGAGTCTGAGTGAACTCCGGGAGTTGGTGATGGACAGGGAGGCCTGGTGTGCTGCGATTCAGGGGTCGCAAAGAGTCGGACACGACTGAGCGACTGAACTGAACTGAACTAATAGTAGGGTTGAGATAGAGAAAAGTTGGTTTAACTCATTCTTGATCTTTTTCATCTTCTTATATCTTCCACATCTGAGAATTGGACTTAACTCTTTTTTTTTAATACCAAATATCAAACAGAAAGCCATCAAACACTTTCCTTTGCCATCAGATTTTCAGAATTTCTGATATGATTTATTTAAATGTGGGCTTGACAAACAAGTCCAGGGTGAGTAATGATAATAGAAACTCCATTCCCGCATCCAGCTGCCTAAATGCAAGTCCCAGCTCGACTGCCTCCCAGCTGTGTGACCTTGGGCAATTTACTTAACCTCCATGTTTATTCCTTCAGCAAAATTGGGATGATAATAGCCCACATTTCATGGAGTTGTTGTGTGGATTATTTGGGGTATGGCCTACTAGATGATCAACAAATACTAGCTTTCATGTTAATATATATACATATATGTGTGTGTGTATATATATCTCCTTACATGTTTCCTTCTGCACAGAGACTGATTACCTTTCATTTTTCTAATAAACAGAAAGCTGGGTACCCTTACATCCAAGGCCAGTTCACATCTTCATTTAGTGTTTGCCCCCACCTGAGGCCCTTTGGCAGGAAAAGGCTCTTTTCTTGCTGTCCCCAGAGCAAGGCTCTCAGGACAGAATTCCAGGGCATTGGGTTTTGGGGATTGGTCACTTAAATAAATATCAGTCTCTGGATTATTTTTATTTTTTCTTTCAAAGAAATTTTCAGAGTAAAATTGGCTAGAAGGAAAATCCCAAAGCCCCTGTACATACTTTTATCTTTGCCCTGAAGACTGGTTGCAGGGCGGGGGTGTCCTGATTCTACTGCTACCTGAGCTTTCCTCCCTTCCTTCAGGATTCCAAGGTCATTCAAGGTCAGGTGGGCCCCACAGGGCTCATGAGCCTCCCAACTCCTCTTGGGGGAGAATGGATTTTCCAAATCCCTGCCCATGGGTTTCCCAATGTCCCAATTTTATGCTTGTTGTTATGACTTATAAAAGCTTACTAGGTTTGTTTTGAAGACAAGGAAAAAAATAACATTACGCTATTTTAAATGCCTGCAAATATTTTAAATATGACCCAAGGCAGTTAAAAAATGCCATATTTCCCAAACCACAAACCCCACTCCTTGTTAAAATCCAATTGCCATCTGAGTGTGGGATGAAGAGTCAGGATGTCAAGCCTTGAGCATCACACATGGTATCTTTCTTGGGGGGAAATCCTCTGAAATACTGTGTGTCCTCCACTTTCTGCATTTCACAGCCAAAGTTCCTAAAACTGCTGAAAAACCATACTCCAGAGATGCAGTTCCTGAACCCCACTGAGGTTTGATTTGAGGGAACAGGGTTTACTGGAGAATGAAGAGGGAATGCAGATCAGTTCTGAGAGCTCTCCTTGGAGATGTTAGAGGTGGCAGAGCACAGGTCAGAGTGTTAAAGTGGCCCCCAGGGTTCTCTGGCTGTTTTCCCTCTGGTGCTCAGAGCATAAGGACAGTTTCTGGTTCATTTTAGGGTGAACTGTGCCAAACTAGTATTTGACACTGAGTGCCGAGCAGACGTTTGTTGTATGAATGATCTATTTAAAGAATGAGGCCTAAAAGGGAAACAAAATTGGCATAACTTGCTTTATTTTTACTCTACGTAAGTGAGTGGACTGTTTTATGTTAAGTGTATAGTTTAAAATTTAAACACAATATTTGTGCCTACATAAATAGTTGGAAAAGGTAAAATGTCATAACATTGGGTGTTTGTTATTAAAATTGGAGCTTGCCTTTGGATTATGACAACTTGATTTAAAACAAGGAATGGATTGTTCCTTACTCCACTTACTCTGAATTTCAGTGTTTTGCAACATGAAGTCTTTCTTTGTGATATAAACAGATGGTGACAAAGGGTAGGTGCCTTGTGGAGAAACTGCATCTCAGTATTGACATTTCTGGGTGATCAAAGATAGGGCAGAGAAAAGCCGACCCCAGACCCAGGATAGAGTGACTCAGATGGCAAATCCATCCAACCTACAATGTCCCAGAGAAAAACCAGCCACTTCCCTCAAAGTTCTAGCAGTGCAAGACCTGAACTTGACTAGACCATTATAGGGAACAGAGAGGTGACTTTTTTCCCCCTTGGCTTTTTTTTTTTTATTCAGGTATAATTGACATACAGGATTATATTAGTTGCAGATATCTAATGCAATGATTCAGTATATACAAAATGATCACCACAATAAGTCTGATTGGCATCCGTCACCATACAGAGTTACAGAATATTTTTTCTTATTACAATGAGGACTTTTTAGATCTACTCTGTTAGCAATTTGCAGACATGCAGCACAGTATCTCTATTAGTTATAGAGTCACCACACAGTACATCACATCCCCAACTCATTTACTTTCTGACTGGGAGTTTGTACCTCTTGACTTCCCCTGACTTTTTAATTTAAAATTCACGGATATGTGTGCAGGAGTTGTATGATCATTATCTCATTATAAGAGAATACCTTTCTCTCTGAGCCTCAGCATCCCACCCACACACACACACACACAGAGAGACACACACACACGCGCGTGCGGCCTCACTGGTATCAACCTTTGTGATTATCATAGAACAGCAAGGTTTGAGAGTGATGCAGGTTGTCCTCCACTCTGGGGTTGTGGAATTCTCAGAAAGTCCCCATTGTGTTTGTGGAGTCACTTGCGATGTTATCATGGGTCTCTGGTTCACAAGCTGCCTCTGTGCTCACTGCCTATCAAAGGACATGACATGAGCTGTTTCCTTAAAATTGAGATATTTCTATTGCACCCAAACAAAAAACCAAATAATCCCAAATTCCAATGGAACAGACTTTTGGAAGAGTTACACCAAATGCAGATCCCAGCCCACCGCTTTCAACCTGTCTGGATCTGGGCAAGTCACTTGCTCTTTTGAGCCTCCCTCTATTGCCTCATAAGTAAAAAATAGAAATAATAGGAGGACTTTCCCTGTGGAGTTGTTGTGAGGCCTGGATGAGATCACCAGGTACAGCCCTCGGCAAATTACATGGCACACAGGAAGGGCTCAGTGAAGGTTTACAACAAATCCATCAATGAGATGTATTAAACATATGAAACCAGGGTCTGCCCCAGGACTGCAGCAACAGATTTTCTGCAAAAGCATCATTGCAAAGGGAGGCAGCTGGCCCATTTCTGTCCAGGAGGAGAAGGGGTAGATGGTGTTCTGTCAACAAACCCCAAGAAGAAAGATCCCAATGCAGCATGCCCTGGACTTCCACTCTCAGCTCAGCTGGTTCCTAATTGATACCTTATTAGCCTGCACGCCTGGGATGTGACTTTATCCTCCACCAGCCACTCTTGAACCCTGTCCTGGGCATCTCCCACCAGGAAGGCAAAACTGAGTACGACTTTCCTCATTGGAGAGCTGAAACCAGCGAAAGGGCCAGATTCGGGAACTGGAGAGCGCTAGGTGTAGAACCCATCCTTCCCGTTGCCTTGCACGTGGACTTTGGGGCAATCTGCTGAGGGCCGCAGACCCCTTCTCACAATAAGGTTTTGAAATGCGTAAAACAAAATACACTGGATTAGAAAAGAAAACATTAAGACAGTGTTTACATTGAAAAGTTGTGATCAAATTATCTGTGAGCCTCTTTAGTAACATACTGAATAACAAGATCGAGCAGCCCATCTGATATCCACTGTAATTTTAAAGATGTGATAAAGGAAAATGCTATTTCAGTACCCCTGCCACAACTATAATACAATCTGAAAATACCTGTTATTTCTTACCCATGGCAGGATTGCAGGAATTGTCATGTGGATGTGAAATCACCCCTGGTCTGGTCTAAAACTGTTGGAGCTCCAGCTCCAGACACTGCACAGAGGCCACTGTCTGGAGAAGGTCTCGACTGCTAATCTCCACATTGCCTTCCTCTCTCCCTTCTGCCTTTTCTCCCTAATTCAGTCTTTATTACGTCCCTCTCCTGGACGTCATGAACTGAAAAATAAGGCTTGCTCTCTGTGTTCAAAGAGTTTACAGACCAGGAAGAAAAAGCAAAAAAAAATTTTTTAATGATGTTGATGATGATAACAATTATTGAGAGATTTCTGCACACCAGACTGTGCTAAATACTTCATCAGTACTTAAATATATATATGAACCTCTTTAATCTTCACACTAACCCTTTCAGATAGGTCCTTTTGTTAACCCAGATGTACGGAAGAGGAAACTAACATACAGAGAAGTTAAATTTTGTTGTTGTTGTTCGGTCACTAAATCGTGTCCAATTCTTTGTGACCCCATGGACTGCAGCACACCAGCCTTCTTTATCCTTCATTATCTCCTGGAGTTTGCTCAGATTTATGCCCATTGAGTCAGTGATGGTATCTAACCATCTCATCCTCTGCTACCCTCTTCTCCTTTGCCTTCAGTCTTTCCCAGCATCGGGGTCTTTTCCAATGAGTTGGCTCTGCATCAGATGGCCAAAGTGTTGGAACATCAGTGCTTCCAATGAATATTCAGGGTTGATTTCCTTTAGGATTGACTGATTTGATCTTCTTGCAGGCCACAGTAGTCTCAAGAGTCTTCCCTAGCACCACAATTCAAAAGCATCTGTTCTTTGGGTTCAGCCTTCTTTATGATCCGGCTGTCACATCTGTACATGACTATTGGAGAAACCATAACTTTGACTATATGGACCTTTGTCAACAAAGTGATCTCTCTTCTTTTTAATATGTTGTCTGGGTTTGTCATAGCTTTTTTTCCAAGGAGCAAATGTCTTCTAATTTTATGGCTGCAGTCACAGTGTGCAGTGATTTTGGAGCCCAAGAAAATAAAATTTGTCACTGCTTCCACTTTTTTCCTTTCTATTTGCCATGAAGTGATGGGACTGGATACCATGATCTTAGTTTTCTGATTTTTGGAAAACCAGCTTTTTCAGTCTCCTCTTTCACCCTCATCAAAAGGCTCTTTAGTTCCTCTTGTCTTTCTGCCACTAGGGTGGTATCATCTGCATATCTGAGGTTGTTGATATTTTCCTGGAAGTCTTGATTCCAGCTTGTGATTCATCCAGCCTGGCATTTCACATAATGTACTCTGCATAATAAGTTAAATAAACAAGGTAACAGTATATAGCCATGTCGTACTCCTTTCCCAATTTTGAACCAATCTGTTGTTCCATGTCCAGTTCTGCCTGTTACTTCTTGACTCACGTCCAGATTTCTAAGAAGACAGGTAAGGTGGTTTGGTATTCCAATTTCTTTAATATAATTTTCCACAGTGTGTTGTGATCCATACAGTCAAAGGCTTTCACGTAGTCAATAATTTTTTGGAATATTTTTGGAATTCCTTTGCTTTCTTCATGATCCAACAAATGTTGGCAATTTGATCTCTGGTTTCTCTGCCCTTTCTAAACCCACCTTCCAAATCTGGAAGTTCTCATTTCACATACTGCTGAGGCCTTGCTTGAAAGATAACCTTACTAGCATGCAAAATGAGCACAGTTGTCCAATAATTTGAACATTCTTTGGGATTGGAATGAAAACTGACCTTTTCTAGTCCTGTGGCCACTGCTGAGTTTTCCAAATTTGCTGACACAGTGAGTGCAGCAGTTTAACAGCATCGTCTTTTAGGATTTGAGATAGCTCAGCTGGAATTCCATCACCTGCACTAGTTTTGCTTGTAGTAATGCTTTCTAATGCCCACTTGACTTCTCATTCCAGGATATCTGGCTCTAGGTTAGTGATCACACCATCATGGTTTTCTGGGTCGTTAAGACCTTTTTTTGTATAATTGTTCTATGTATTCTTGCCATCTCTTCTTAATCTCTTCTGCCTCTCTTAGGTCCTTACCATTTCTGTCGTTTATTGTGCCCTTCGTTACATGAAATGTTCCCTTGATATCTACGGTCTTCTTGAAGAGATCTCTAGTCTTTCCCATTCTGTTGTTTGCCTCTGTTTCTTTGCATCATTCGTTGAGGAAGGCATTCTTGTCCCTCCTTGCTATTCTTTGGAACTCTGCATTCAGTCGGATATATCTTTCCCTTTCTCCATTGCCTGTCGTTTCTCTTTTCCTCAGCTATTTGTAAGGCCTCCTCAGACAACCACTTTGCCTTTTTGCATTTCTTTTTCTTTGGGATGATTTTGGTCACTGACTCCTTTACAATGTTACAAACCTCCATCCATAGTTCTTCAGGCAGAAGATTTTATCCCTTGAATCTATTCATCACTTCCTCTGTATAATCATAAGGGATTTGCTTTAGGCCATAGCTGAATGGCCTAATGGTTTTCCCTACTTTCTTCAATTTAAGCCTGAATTTTGCAGTAAGTGGAGAAGGCAATGGCACCCCACTCCAGTACTCTTGCCTGGAAAATCCCATGGACAGAGGAGCCTGGAAGGCTGCAGTCCATGGGGTCGCTGAGGGTCGGACACGACTGAGCGACTTCACTTTCACTTTCACTTTGCAATAAGGAGCCAATGACCTGAGCCACAGCTCCGGGTCTTGTTTTTGCTGATTGTATGAACTTCTCCATCTTCAGCAGCAAAGAATACAATCAGTCTGATTTCAATATTAACTGTTTGGTGATGCCCATGTATAGAGTTGTCTCTTTTGTTGTTGGAAAAGAGTGTTTGCTATGACCAATGTGTTCTCTTGACAAAACTCTTTTATTCTTTGCCCTGCTTCATTTTGTGCCCTAAGGCCAAACTTACCTGTTACTCTGTGTATTTCTTGACTTGCCAGTTTTGCATTTTAATCCTTATGATAAAAAGGACATCTTTTTTGGTGTTAGTTCTAGAAGGTCTTGTAGGTCTTCATAGACTCATTCTACTTCTTCACCATCAGTGGTTGGGGCATAGACTTGAATTACTGTGATGTTGGTTTGCCTTGGAAACAAGTTGAGATCATTCTGTCGTTTTTTATATTGCACCCAACTACTGTATTTCAGACTCTTTTGTTGACTATGAGGGCTACTCCATTTCTTCTAAGGGATTATTGCCCACAGTAATAGATATATCGGTCATCTGAATTAAATTCACCCATTCCTGTCCACTTTAGTTCACTGATTCCTAAAATGTTGATGTTCTCTCTTGCCATCTCCTGCTGGGCCACATCCAATTTACCTTGACTCAGAGACCTAACATTCCAGGTTCCTATGCAATATGGTTATTTATAACATCAGACTTTACTTTTACCACCAGACACATCAACAACTGAGTGTTACTTCCACTTTGGCTCAGCCACTTCATTCTTTCTAGAGCTACTAGTAATTGCCCTCCACTCTTCCCCAATAGCATATTGGATACCTTCCAACCCAGCAGGCTTATCTTCTAGTTACATATCTTTTTGCCTTTTTGTACTGTTCATGGGGTTCTCACAACAAGAATACTCCAGTGGACCACATTTTGTCAGAACTTTCCACCAATTCATCTCGGGTGGCCCTGCACAGTATGGCTCATAGCTTCATTGAGTTATGCAAACCCCTTGTCATGACAAGTCTGTGATCCATGAAGGAGGGAGAAGTTAACTAATGTATCTAAATTCACGAGGCTAATAAATGGTAGAACCAGAATTTGGACAGAGACAGCTGAGCTGGAAAACTGTGCTTTAACCATGATACCTACCCTGCCCCTTTAACATAGACCATAGCTCCCATCTGTGACTGGCTTTACAACTCCAAGAAACACTGGGCAGTATCTGGAAGTATTTTTGTATGTAACAATTTGGGAAGAGAAAGGCACTATTGGTGTTAAGTGAGTAGAGGCCTGGGATGCTGCTCGGCCTCCTGCCATGTACAGGAGAGCCCCATGACAGAGAATGAACCAGCCCAAAATGTCAATAATGCTGAGGATAAGAAACTCTAACCCAGACCATTGAATATAAAGGATTTGATAAAGGGCTGCATGTATATATTCTTCACAAAGAATTCAGAAATTGATATTCCCATTATTATTATTTTCATTGGTTTCATTTTTATTAAACAAGGGAATGAAGAGATCTTCAAGCAAGTCTCTCAAATACATATGACCTGATCCCCCAAATCCAAGAACCCAAATGCTGTTACTTAAATGTAAGATGTTGAGTTGTGAAGGAAGATGGACCAGCTGCTGGGCAGCCCTCTCCACTCCCACCATCCCACTCCCACCATCCCACTCCCACAGGGAGGTTCAGGCCCCAGGTTTCCACATGCACCCTGCTGATCCTGCACTGATTGGGTCTCCTGAGTGCCCTTCTGTGCACCACCTTTGGAAATAATTATCCTCTCTGGACCCACGCCAGTTATATTCTCTGATGGCTGCTTGTGAGCAGAAGAGGAGGGGTGGGAGACTGGTTGGCATGCATCTCTTGTTCATCACATCTGGGCTCCCATGTCATCAGCAAATAGAGCTTTTTCTCAAGATGCCCACAGCTGCATTCCCAACTCAGTCAAGCCAGACATTCCTGGCCCCAGCAGCAGGCTGACCATCCCATTTGTAAGGAAAAGGGAAAGACAGTTTCCGGAAAGGCCTTGTCTGAAGGTTCTGTTCCCTGACGCTGAGAAATCTCTCATCAAGGAAGCTCTATTTGGCTTTTGGCTCCAGGCCAGGGAATGGCAGCCAATGCTGGATCCACCCATCACCATGAAGAAAGCAAGTGAGGAAGAGGGTGCTGGAGATTATATTGATGGGCGTTTCTCAAAGCACATTCCAGGGAGCATTCATCTTGGGGAATTTTAAAGATCTTAGGAGTAAACCATTCTGTGGCAGATGAGTTTGGGAAGCTCTGAGTTAAAGAGAGCTGTGTATGTCTGTGTTAAGTCATTTCAGTCATGTTCGGTTCTTTGAGACCCTATGAACTGTAGCCCACCAGGCTCCTCTGTGCATGGGATTCCCCAGACAAGAATACTGGAGAGGTTTGCCATGCCCTCCTCCCAGGGGTCTTCCCAACCCAGGGATCGAACTTGCATCTCCTATAACTCCTGCATTGCAGGTGGATTTTTGCCACTGAGCCACCAGGGCAGCCCTAAAGAGAGCTAGACAGGTAACTTTGCAGCAGGACTTTTCAGAGCTTTGAACATGTTAACGTGCATTTTGGATGTCTGACAGAGAAATACAGCATGCAGGGTTTTCTTATTATTTGACCATATGTCTTAGTTTGACTTCTCCCAGAAGCAATGACAAAGGCTTGAGTTCAGGTACAGTTTATTTCTGAGTAGATTCCAGTGATGAAAAGTGAAGGAGTGGGGAGCAGGAAACAGGAAAAGAACAAGATGCATTAGGAGCTGATTACAAATATGAGTAATGGAAACTCAGTGTTGCAGAAGAACAGCTGAGGAACCATATAAAACGTGCCTCAAGATCTCCCCACTAAAGGTTGAGGCTCTCAGGCTCTTATTGGCTGAAGGTTGTCCATGAGGTGTTAGATGCCCTGCCCTTCCTAGGTTGCACCTGAGTGCTGGCAGAGCAACCCGCTGCAGCTTTCAGGAAAACGCTAAGGCAACAAAGCAAAGAGACAGCAAGGAAACAGTTGACATGGAACTCTGGCAATGTGCGTGGAACTTTCCACAGAGCTGTCCTGAGCTAAGGTGGGCCAAAGGGATGTGGCATGGCACATAAGTCTGCTCACCGCAGAAGTCTTTATTTCCTTCTAGAGCAACTCAGATACATAGTTCTTCTTAGAACCCTTAGGAGGAAACCTTGCTCTATCCTGACCCCCTTAAGTAAAGTTGAGGGACAGAGATTCCGGGGCAGGGGGGGTCTTGCCCCATGTATGTGACAGTATTCCAACAGAGGTTTACTATGTTTCTTATTCCTCATCTATAAAATGGGACTTTTTACAGGGCATTCCTGCACATATCATGTGCTTAAAACAGTGCCTGGTACACAGTAATGGGCGAAGGAAATTTGCCCCAAAGTGAGGGTGATTGCACATATATGACAGCGAGATGGCCAACACCAAAATCAGATTGATTATATTCTTTGCAGCCAAAGATGGAGAAGCTCTATACAGTCAGCAAAAACAAGACTGGGAGCTGCATGTGGCTCAGATCATGAACTCCTTATTGCCAAATTCAGACTTAAATTGAAGAAAGTAGGGAAAACCACTAGACCATTCAGGTATGACCTAAATCAAGTTCCTTATGATTATACAGTGGAAGTGAGAAATAGATTTAAGGGACTAGATCTGATAGACAGAGTGCCTGATGAACTATGGATGGAAGTTCATGATGTTGGACAGGAGACAGGTATTAAGACCATCCCCAGGAAAAGAAATGCAAAAAAGCAAAATGGCTATCTGAGGAGGCCTTACAAATAGCTGTGAAAAGAAGAGAAGCGAAAAGCAAAGGAAAGAAGGAAAGATATAACCATCTGAATGCAGAGTTCCAAAGAATAGCAAGAAGAGATAAGAATGCCTTCCTCAGTGATCAGTGCAAAGGAATAGAGGGAAATAATAGAATGGGAAAGACTAGAGATCTCTTCAAGACAATTAGAGATACCAAGAGAACATTTCATGCAAAGATGGGCTCAATAAAGGACAGAAATGGTATTGACCTAAAAGAAGCAGAAGATATTAAGAGGTAGCAAGAATACACAGAAGAACTGTACAAAAAAGATCTTTACAACCCAGATAATCATGATGGTGTGATCACTCACCTAGAGCCAGACATCCTGGAATGCGAAGTCAAGTGGGCCTTAGGAAGCATCACTACGAACAAAGTTAGTTGAGGTGATGGAATTCCAGTTGAGCTATTTCAACTGCTATTTCAAATCCTGAAAGATGATGCTATGAAAGTGCTCCACGCAATATGCCAGAAAATTTGGAAAACTCAGCAGTGGCCACAGGACTGGAAAAGGTCAGTTTTCATTCCAGTCCCAAAGAAAGGCAATGCCAAAGATTGTTCAAACTACCACACAATTGCACTCATCTCACACACTAGTAAAGTAATGCTCAAAATTCTCAAATCCAGGCTTCAGCAATACATGACCGTGAACTTCCAGATGTTCAAGCTGGTTTTAGAAAAGGCAGAGGAACCAGAGATCAAATTGCCAACATCTGCTGGATCATGGAAAAAGCAAGAGAGTTCCAGAAAAACATCTATTTCTTCTTTATCGACTATGCCAAAGCCTTTGACTGTGTGGATCACAACAAACTGTGGAAAATTCTTCAAGAGATGGGAATACCAGACTACCTGACCTGCCTCTTGAGAAATCTGTATGCAGGTCAGGAAGCAACAGTTAGAACTGAACATAGAACAACAGATTGGTTCCGAATAGGGAAAGTAGTACATCAAGGCTGTATATTGTCACCCTGCTTATTTAACTTATATGCAGAATATATCATGAGAAGCACTGGGCTGGATGAAGCACAAGCTGGAATCAAGATTGCAGGGAGAAATATCAATAACCTCAGATATACAGATGATACCACTCTTATGGCAGAAAGTGAAGAAGAACTCTTGATGAAAGTGAGAGTGAAAAAGTTGGCTTAAAGCTCAACATTCAGAAAACAAAGATCATGGCATCCGGTCCCATCACTTCATGACAGTAGATGGTGAAACAGTGGAAATAGTGGCAGGCTTTATTTTGGGGGGCTTCAAAATCACTGCAGATAGTGACTGCAGCCATGAAATTATAAGACACAAAGTCCTTGGAAGGAAAGTTATGACCAACCTAGACAGCATATTAAAAAGCAGAAACATTACTTTGCCAACAAAGATCCATCTAGTCAAGGCTATGGTTTTTCCAGTAGTCATGTAGGGATGTGAGAGTTGGACTATAAGGAAAGCTGAGCGCCGAAGAATTGATGATTTTGAACTGTGGTGTTGGAGAAGACTCTTGAGAGTCCTTTGGACTGCAAGGAGGTCCAACCAGTCCATCCTAAAGGAAAACAGTCCTGAGTGTTCATTGGAAGGACCAATGTTGAAGCTGAAACTCCAGTACTTTAGCCACCTGATGCGAAGAGCTGACTCATTGGAAAAACCCTGATGTTGGGAATGATTGAGGGCAGGAGGAGAAGGGGATGACAGAAGATGAGGTGGTTGGATGGTATCACTGACTCGATGGACATGAGTTTGGGTAAACTCCAGGAATTGGTGATGGAGAGGGAGGCCTGGTGCGCTGCGGTCCATGGGTTGCAAAGAGCTGGATACAACTGAGCGACTGAACTGAACTGAACTGTAGTGCCATGCTCCCACACTATTTGTGGGAAGATGTAGTCCCTCAGTTCGAGAAGCTTATGTTCTTAAAATGAATAAGGGCACAATTTATTTCCCAGACAAGTAGATTTAAGTATTTGTACTGTGATGGATGGTGCGGGTGTAATTGTGAATACAGTAGAAGTAGTCCTCTCCTTCATGGAGCTGAGAGCCTGGTGGAGAAGAGAGGAATTACACAGATAATCCAGTAACTAATGAATTTCTTCAAATATGATGGAAATTTTAAAAGAATGTTACATCTGCTATAAATCTACCTCTGGACATGCTTTGCTTCCACCTACACACATAAATATCAACCGAACTACATCCCCAGGGACTGCTAGGGCAACACCTACCAACTTAAAAAATGAAAAGCTGTGTGTCTGTAACACCCACAATCCGAAGTGAATTTGTAAGAAAAGAATTAAGCCTGCATCTGACATTATTGCCAACTCTCATCATCCATCCTGTACTCAAAGGAGAGTGGCTTGTCTTTCCCCTTTTTTTCCACAATATCAGCATGAAAGATAATAGAAGAACCTGAGAAAAGAAGTTTGTTTTGTCACAAAAAGTATTCAGTTCAGTTGCTCGGTCGTGTCCAACTCTTTGTGACCCCATGAATCACAGTACGCAGGCCTCCCTGTCCATCACCAACTCCCGGAGTTCACTCAAACTCATGTCCATCGATGATGCCATCCAGCCATCTCATCCTCTGTCGTCCCCTTCTCCTCCTGCCCTCAATCCCTCCCAGCATCAGGGTCTTTTCCAGTGAGTCAACTCTTTGCATGAAGTGGCCAAAATATTGGAGCTTCAGCTTCAGCATTAGTCCTTACAATAATATTCAGAACTGATCTCCTTTAGGATGGACTGGTTGGATCTCCTTACAGTCCAAGGGACTCTCAAGAGTCTTCTCTAACACCACAGTTCAAAAGCATCAATTCTTCGACGCTCAGCTTTCTTTATAGTCCCAACTCTCACATCTGTAAAAATATTCATAAAAAATATTAAACATTATTATTATAACAGCTACCATTCATTAAACATCAACTCACATGCCACTTTGTAGGCCACTTCTGTGTTACTCATTTAACATTCAACAGTATTATCCAAGTACCTACTATCTGCCAGGCTCTGAACAAAACATGTAAAAATCCCTACCTTCTTGGGGTTCCCAGTCTAGTTGGGGGAGAAAGAAAGTACACATGCAAATAGGTAGACTAATGCTATGTCAGTGTATCAGGTAGCAAAGCACCCCACATCTCAGTTTCTTAGAATTGTAACCATTTCTGTAGTTCCTGATTCTCCTGATCAGTGATTTAGGCTGTTTGCTTCTTCTGGTCTCGGCTTGGCTTGCTCACATGTCTGGCTGGCTTTTGGCTGAGGACTCAGTCATCCCGGGTCAGCTGGAGCAAACTAGGCCATTCTGGCCTATGTCTCTCCCATCCCACCAGCAGACTAGCCCCAGCAAATTCTCATGGCAAGGCAGACATGCAAAGGGGAACAGTCCAATTCTGCAAAAGGAAAAAATGGAAAGGCACACACACTTCTCAAATCTCTGCTTGCATTCTAGTTACTAATACACCACTGACCAAAGGAAGTCACATGACAGAGCCCAGACCCAGTGAAGGGGACCGTGAAGTGACAGGGCCAAAGATGCAGATTCAGGGAAGATTACATAAATGATTTTGTAATAAGTGCTTCAGAAATAAAGACAGAGAATAAATGCTGCAGAAACAAAGCAGGCTTTGTGAGCTGGAAGGTGCTGAGGCCTCAAAATTTTCAGTAGGAAGATCAGCACAGTTTCCCCTGCAAAGGTAACATTCGGGAAAGATTTGTTTCTTTGTGTACTACTATATACTCGTATCATTTCTAATTCTCACAATAAAACCCCACATTATAAACTTTTACCCCCATTTTACAAAAGCAGAAATTGAAGCTCAGTATGGTTGTGTAACCCCAAGTTTTCATAACTAGTAAGAGGCTATAAAAGAAAATAGAGCCCAAACTGACATATGCCCAAAAAAATAGATGGGACGGGGACTCATTGGCTTACAGAATTTAAAACAATCATCAATAGATACATCAGTAGAAAATACATAGGAAGTGTCGCCTTCAGTTAACACTTGGAGTCAGGCCTCATACTCTGTCACTGCTGCTGCTGCTGCTGCTGCTAAGTTGCTTCAGTCGTGTCTGACTCTGTGCAACCCCGTAGACGGCAGCCCACCAGGCTCCCGTCCCTGGGATTCTCCAGGCAAGAACACTGGAGTGGGTTGCCATTTCCTTCTCCAATGCATGAAAGTGAAAAGTGAAAGTGAAGTCGCTCGGCTGTGTCCAACTCTTAGGGACCCCATGGACTGCAGCCTTCCAGGCTCCTTCGCCCATGGGATTTTCCAGGCAAGAGTACTGAAGTGGGGTGCCATTGCCTTTTCCGCATACTCTGTCACTAGGACCTCATTTCCCATTCTGTGTGTGTGTGCGCGCACACATGTGTGTCTTGCTCTGTTCCTCAGCCAACTCCCTCTGTTTGGTTCCATTCTTGGATAGCCTCCCCTGGGTGGCAGAATGGGCACCAGTAATAGCTTCTAATGTCAAGTCCAGGAGGAAACAGTGAGTTTCTTTTTTGGCAGTTCCCACCAGAATTTAGAGGATTCACTCCATTTGGACTGGTTTTGACCCCAGGCATCCCTGACCATTGGCATGGCAGCAGAAAGTCATGTGGAATTAACTGCCTCATACCACCCCACTACCAGGGCTTTGTACCCTGACCACAGAGCAGACTGTCCTGTTGATAACTAGGCAAGACAATAGATGCTTGACAGGTGTAAAATGGATGAATGAATATATAAATGATATTGATATAAATATATCAATATCAATGTGAGCTTGATAGCGACATACATACATGTACAGTCCATACAGGCCCATCACCAGGCAATGTCTAAAATCCCTCACTTCTTTACAGTAAACAACAGTAACTTTTAGAGTGCCTTCCCCTACCTCAGTACACACCTCCCACCCTTATGTATATCCAGCAACTAAACAGGAATTGTTGATTTAACTCTGTAATGTGCAAAAGTAGTTGATGGAGCATCTATGGTACAGAGAAGGCAATCACTTTATCTGGAGTCACACAGCAGGTCAGTCCTGAAACCAGAAAACAGACAAAGGCAACCAGGTCATTGCAAAAATTGAATGTACTCTTTTCTGAAGGACAAAACAAGTGAACTGTAAAAGAGCTGTCAGAAGAATCAAGGCTGAGATTCTCTGAAAGAAGTGAGAGTGTGGAAAATGTCACACAGTCATCTTAATGAAAGGCCTCTTACATGTAATATATGTCAACTGCTTCTCTGAATCTCAGTGGTGATACCAGTAGTTTCACAGAATGTACCCTTTGAAAATTTGCTTTGCTTAGCACTTTAATATATATAATGAAATTTTGAGATCATAATGTGACCCGAAGAGATATGTCAGTTCAGATTAATTCAACGAGCATACACTGCACGCCTACATTGTGCCCAGAGCTGTTCACTTCTGTGATGATATAGAGACCTAAAACTCAGGTCATCTAGAAGAATCAGACACATACAGTATCTAACAATCAACAGCATCTTCACAGCTGATGTTTTATTGAACTCCATGTACTAGGCATTTTTCTAAGCACTTGACATGCCCTGTCTCATGTAATTCCCGAAACAGCCCTGTGGGTGGGTATTATTTTCTTCATGCTTCAGATTAGGAAACTGAGACACAGAGAGGTGAAGTAACTTGTCCAGGGTCACTCAGCTAGGAAGGGGCAGAGCAGTGAATCAAATCCAAGCAGTCTGACTGCCGAGCCTGTATCCCCACTCCTCGCCTATACAACACTGCTTCCTGCTTATTCATTGCAAACCCTGAAGATGGAAAAAGAGTCACATTAACCAAACGATCTAGCACTCATTTTCCTTTCTTTAAAAAAAATTATTTGTTTATTTGGCTGTACATGTGTTACCGGCAGCATGCGGGATCTTTAGTTACAGCATTCAAACTTTCAGTTGCAGCCTGTGGCATTTAGTTCCCTGACTAAGGGTCGAACCCGGGCCCCCTGCACAGGGAGCATGCAGTCTTAGCCTCTGGACTGCCAGAGAAGTCCCAACACTCATTTTCTAACTGCTGTTCCTTGAGGACCTCCTATGGGCCAGGCACCACCACACTAGGATAGTTACATATATTAGCCCATTTAGCCTGCAAAGTAACTCTATGAAATCGTATTATTGGCCCCACTTTTTAGTTAAATAAACTGAGGTTGAAACCTGTTAAGTAATGACCAGATGACTAAAAATTGGTACGGTGATCAGAGGAAGGGAAGTTTCAGCAGGAACTCACTCCAGTCTACGCCAAAATGATTGCGGCTGCCATTCACTGCTCACTCTTTATTTCCCAGACCTTTTGCTCAGTGCTTTGTATAGATTTCCTCCAATACTCTTCTGAGGAAACTGAGCCATAGTAGTTTGCGGACCTGCCCAAAGTTCACACAGCTAGGAAGTATCAAGCCTAGGATTCAGTCCTGTGTTTAGCTGAACCCAAACTTCTGCTCTTAGCCTCTGTGAAGGCATTACTTTTCCATATAATAAGAGATGAGGTGATATCCCTCAAGTGGGGAATGGATAAACAAACTTCGTATATCCATACAAGGGAAGAGACTCAGCCATTGACAGGAACGAATTAATGATACAGTATGATGAGTCTCCAGTGCATTATGCTAAATGAAAGAAGCCAGATTCTAAAGACTTGCTCCTGTATGGACAGAAATCAGAGAGGCGGTTGCCAGGGCAGAGGTGCAGAGAGTGATTAGCTGCTAAATAGCCCAGGGTTCAAGGTAGGGGACAGTTTGGGAGGTGATGAAACTCTTCCTATCTTGATTGTGGTGGTTACATGACTGAATGCATTTATCAAAACTTACAGAACCATATACTAAGGGAGATGGAGTTTACTGTTGGTGATTTGTATCTTAATATTTGAAAAGGGGTAAAAAAAAAAAAAGAAAGAAAGATGTGAAGGTCGGAAATCATTTGAAGGAGTTTAGCTGGCTTTGCATCTTCAGGGAGCCCTGAATTCCTTTCTAGAAAGTACATTGATGAGAACATGTTGATTTACTTAGCAAAATTTACTGAGCACCATCTGTGAGCCAAGTAGTATATTGGGCATAGAAAAATACAACAGCAAACAAAACAGAGGAGTTCCTATTTCTTTAAACTTCACAGCTTATATACAAGTTTTAAAAGATTAAAATTAATTAAGAAAATTTCAGCTAGTAGTGATAAAATAAGAAAGTAAAACTGACTAACAAAATGCAGTGAATGTCTTCTCGGTCAGGGAATGCAAACTGAGTTGTCAGTAGGATGCAGGGCACTAGAAAAACCACACCAAAACTACGAGTGGACAACAGTGGGTTCAAAAGTTTTTTAACTTGAAAAAACCGTAGATGATAGCACCCCCAGTAAACTCTCACTGATGCCTGTATAAGTTATCTGCAGCAATGTTTTAACCCCAGGGGCATCTCTTAGTGCTGTTCAAAATGTAGATCCCCTTTCTCCAGCCACTCAGGGAATGCTCATTCATTTTAACAATAAATTATAGGAAACATATTTAGAAAGAGAAATATGCCAGGGCAAGATATCACGTTATTCATTCTCCAGATTTTGGAGCAATGCTTGTTGGATTATTTACATGGCTGCTTCTGTCAATTCTAAATAGATTTATCATCTATTCTTTTGCACAATATTAAGACACTGCATTTCCTTTCCAACCTGCACTGTTGGCTTAGCTAGCTTTAGCTTTTATGAACAACACATTCTTCCCTTCCCCTGGACTCTTTCTATGCCTTTATGCCCAGGAAAACCATACAACTTAAATGCTTTGGGGTTGGGTCGCTTCTTCCTGGATTTTAACCCCTTATGTCCTGAAAACATGATGCCAGAAGTCACCTCCCACATTTACAAAATATGTTCTTTGTTTGACCAGAACTCATCCTTTCTCTCTTTGTCCTGTGCTCACCTGTGGCGGATTCATTTTGATATTTGGCAAAACTAATACAATTATGTAAAGTTTAAAAAAAAATAAAATTTTAAAAAAATAAAATAAAATAAATTAAAAAAAAAAAGAATACTTCAAGTTCAAACTGTCCACATAGAGTCAAATAATTGTCAGGGTTGAGAGACAGAAGAATTTTGGTATCTTTCCAAGATGCCCTGTTGTCCCCATCACCTTTATTTCAGCCCTGTTTGTATCCCCACCAGTCTTCAAATCTCACCTGGTTTGGTCTGGTTTTATGGCCATCTTTGACTTTCAGGTCAAAGAACCTGGTAATTGGTTCTGAGACTGTTCCAGGAATACAATCATTATGTTGTGATAGCCAAACTCTTGTGAGAGTTGCAAAATCTGACGCAAGTTGTTCCTGAATTTCCAGTGCTCAGAAAAGAAAACACCTTGTCTTTTGTCTCGGTAAGCTGTTTACTTAGGGCTTTGACTGTGCTGCCTACCTTCCTTACACAGAAAGAATGATCTCCAGCCAGTTGGCATTCTCTGGCTTAATTTGTCTTTGAGCACATCTTTTTCTTTAACTTTGTGAATGTCAAGAATCTTCACTGGGAACTCAGAATGTAGTTGAGAATTTTTTGGAAACCTCTGGTAAAAGAGATTATAAACTTAGTCCCTGCCAGAGGCCGGCCTGTCCCAGCAGGTTTAGACAATGTGAAAACCACATCTCAAGTGAGAATTGGCTGTACTGCCTCTCTTCTCTTACAGCCTTGGCTCCCCCATCGGCATTATTAGGAGGGAGCAAACACTTGCTTTTATCCCTTCAAATGTTTGTGGGTTTGCTGTTGACCATGGGTTCTTGGTTAACTTCAGTAATACAAAGTGATTTCCATAGCATTTAGGGTCAAATCAAATGAAGGAGTCATTAGGGATGTGTGTAAAGTTAAGCCACAAAGATGTTCATGATCGTGGTGTTTATAATAGCAAAAAGACCAAAAAAAGAGAGAGAGGGGAAAAAAAGCCAAAGAAAAAAAGGAGGGGAAAAGGATCTATCTAAATGTCCAATAATGGAGAATTGGTTGGTATTAATGACATGCCATCCTAAAAAGAACGATGTTATGGAAAGCTAGATGATGGCATGAAAGAATTTTCACACTGGAAGGAAACTAGTAATATTCATTTTTTAGTGTTTTAATCTCATTGTCATATAGTTGATTTACCACATTGTGTTAGTTTCAGGTGTACAGCGAAGTGAATCAGTTATACGTACAGTCATTCTATTTTAGAGTTTTTTCTCAGATAGGTTATCAGAGAATACTGAGTAGAGTTCCCTATGCTATGCAGTAGGTCCTTGTTAGTTGGTTACTATCTTATACATAATAGTGTGTGTATGTTCATCCCAAGCTCCTGATTTATCCCTTCACCACCATGTTTCCCCTTTGGTAACCATATGTTTGTTTTCAATATCTGTAAGTCTGCTTCTGGAAAACTAGTAATATTAGATAAATGAATAAATAAATGTTCAGGAATCACTTTTAATTATAAAAGCAAATGATCTGTAATCGTGATCTTATTTTTATTTTAAAATATAAATAAATACAGGACAGGTTTCTTAGCATTGGTGCAACTGACATTTTTTTTTTACTTGTTTCCCATATTTAAATTGGTTTCTCTTTTACTGTTTTACAAGTTATATATATATACATATATATATATACACACATATACACACATATACAAACACACACACACATATACTGGATACAAGTCTCTATAATCAGATATAGAAGTTGTCAATATTTTCTCCCATTTGTTAGGTTGTCTTTTTATTTTTTTCTCTTTTTTCTTTTTTTTAATCTATTTTTAATTGGAGGATAATTGCTATACAATGTTGTGTTGGTTCTGCCATATAACAACACAAATCAGTCGTAAGAATACATATGTCCCCTCCCTCTTGAACCTCTTTCCCAACCCCCCACTCTATCCTCCCTCATCGCCCCCACTGCCGAGTTGTCACAGAGCATTAGAGCTCCCTTTATCAAATAGAAACTTCCTCCTAGCTAGCTATTTTACATATGGCAATGTATGTGTCTCAGTGCTACTCACTCAATTTGCTCCATCTTTTCCTTTCCCTGCTATGTCGGTAAGTCTGTTCTTCATGTCGGTAAGTCTGTTCTTTATGTCATTGTCTCTATTCCTGCCCTGCAAATAGGCTCATCAGTACCATTTTTCTAGATTCCATATATATGCATTAATACACAATATTTGTTATTCTCTTTCTGACTTCACTCTGTATAACAGGCTCTAGGTTCATCTACCTCACTAGAACTGACTCAAATTTATTCTTTGTTATGACTAATATTCCATTGTATATATGTACCACAACTTTTTTATCCATTCATCTGTTGATGGACATTTAGGTGGCTTCCATGTCCTGGCTATTGTAAATAGCAATGCAGTGAACGTCAGAGCACATGTGTCTTTTTGAATTACGGTTTTCTCAGGGTATATGCCCAGTAGTGGGACTCGTGGGTCCTATGGTAGTTCTGTTATTAGTTTTTTGAAGGAATCTCCATACTGTTCTCCATAGTGACTGTATCAATTTACATTCCCACCACCTTGTTTGTATATTTCTTGATGATGGCCATTCTGCCCCATGTGAAGTAATACCTCATTGTAGTTTTGATTTGCATTTCTCTAATAATCAGTGGTGTTGAGCATTTATTCATGTTGCAGTTGACATTTGATGCCAGATCATTTTTGTTGTATGGACTCTATAACCTGTGCATTGTAGGATATTTAGCATTATCCATGACCTATTCATGGAATTTGCACTGGCCCCTCCAATTGTGATAATAAAAACTGTCTCCCAACATTGACAAATGTCCCCTGGATGAGAACCGCTCATCTAGCACATAATGATAAACTATGGGAACTATTATAAAAGAAGGAAACTTTATGAGAATATGTTGAAATGAGTCTGGTTTGACGGTGGAGTCAGAGAAGGCCTTCTTAAGGAAGTAGTATTTGAGCTGAGGTCTAAAGTTAAGTAGGAAATACCCAAACAAGGAGGGCAGGGAAACAAGGGGAGAGCATCCTACAAATCCGAGACCATGGCTAAAGAAATGGTAATCATTTTGGCTCCATTTTGAGACACTCAGTAGGCCCGAATCCCAACCTGTCGCTGTGATTCTCCTCCAAAGAGGAATCTCAAGAGTTGTGACCTCTTTGCTGTGAATAGAGCTTAAAATATTAAGAAGTTCAGCTGCTGGTATTTAGACTCAAAAAGCCCCATATTTTAATTCTAACTCCTCCACCTAGTAGGTGCATAACAAGTTATTGAACTTCTCTGAGTTTCGTTTTCCCCATCTATAAAATGGGTATAATAATTTCATCCTCATGCAGTTTCTGTGAGGATGAATCCTAGGAAGCCCCTTGCAGAGGGCCTAACACATGATTTGCGTTGCATGATCATGGCTGCTGCTGCTTACTCTTGCTTTTTGAGCATTTGTTAAATGTCATGCATCATATTTAGGACTTGATACATATTATTTCATTCTAATCTTTGTAACATTTAAAAAATCTTGCCTATCATTTTAATCTTAATTTGCACATAATAAAACTAAGTTTTAGGAAGGTTAGGTAATTTGTTACAAATAACATACCTGGTAACTGGTGGAGCCAGGGGTTTAATCAGAGACATTTGAAGAAAGAGAAGCTCCTCCTGATCACAAAGCCCCACTGATTGTCTGACTATGACTCTAACTACTGTCCTGTGACTTACTGCTCTACTGCTGAGTAACAAATTGCCACAAGTTTATCTCCCAGTTTCTGTAGGTGAGATGTCTGAGCACAGCATGGCTAGATTCTCTGTTTAGGGACTCACTTGGTTGAAATCAAGATGTCAGCCAAGACTTGCAGTTCTCATCAGGGGCTTTGGCTCCTCTAAAAAGCACACCAGTTGTTGGTAGAATTAATTTCCTTGCAGTTGTAGGACTGATGTCCTAGCTGTCAGTTGGGAGTCACCCTCAGCTCCTACAGGTCGCCTGCACTGCTTGCCATATGACCTCCATGGGCATTTCACAAACATGGTTGTTTGCTTTCCTCCAGGCCTCTCTGACTCTCATCTATGCCACTGTCTTTAAAGGACTCATGTAGAGTGTCTTAGATCCTGCTGGACCAAAACCTGATCTTAAAGTCAGCTGATTTGGGACCTAAATTACATCTCCCAAAATTTTTCGCAGCAGTGCTTAGAATAGTAGTTGACTGCCTGACCAGGAGATAGTGTGTGCCTACTAGGGGAATCTTGTGGGGCATCTCAGCATTCTTCCTACTGCCACACTTTAGTTCTATGACTGCTGAAGCCATCAGAGAAAGTCTCCTGCCCATACTATGTTTTGGGGTCTAAGCAGCTCTTTGAAATGATATCTCCGTTCACAGCCTTCCTTCTCTGCCTCGCTCAGTGCCCCATGCAGGCATACAGGAGTTCCCCCAGGTTTCCTGCTAGTGAGGTTCTCTGCTACCCTTCCATGCTTACCTCCATCAGCACTGTGAATTTCTCTCTGGTTCTTTCCTCCTCTGTCCTCTGTTAGGAGAGTCATGTAATTCCCACTATGACAAAGAAAAGTCTGTGCTCTTGGAGAAGGCAGAGGGCTACCATTGCCAAATATAACTAGGAACTGATTCCAGTTCAACCAGTGCCATTTTGTGGAATCCAAAATTTTTTCTGACTTCTTAGCCACACTTATCCTCTCCACTTCTTCTCCTCCCTACTATGTTCTCTTGTTTCCCCTGAAAATTCCTGTGTTCTTATAAGCATGCCAAGAAAACTGCGCTCAAACCATCTGGACAAGTAATCCCAGCGTGAAAATTATCTTGGTACTTGGACTTCCCAAACTAAAAGGGTTTGAGTCATTCACAGAGACCCACCCTAAAAGAGCCTCATTCTTCTTAAGGAAAGGAAATGACACCTTAATAAAAAGGCAGCATCCAGACTATAAAATTTCACCCTGCCACAGATTTCTTCACATCTGATCTCTGCGGAAAATTTCACTGATTTTTTTCAAAAGTAACAAATGAAGAGTGTGAGAGACGGGATGTGGAGAATTAGCTATACCGAGCATGTATTTTAGTTTAAAGGCTTAAAGGTGAAAGTCCTTCATAAATAGTCACATAAAATAGTATTTTTGATCCACCCAGACTACTTGACATCTGTTTATCTGGTTCTTGATAATTTCAATAGTGGTTTTGGTGCACAGAAGAATATAAAGTGACCATAGGCTAAAAATGTGAGTTGACTATCTTGATAGAAAATGGAAGCCAAGACAATCTATAAATGAGTGCCTCCTCTGTGATTTGTATTTAATGAAACTAAAGATCAAAGAAACAGCAGCTGTGTTCTTGAGAAGAAAATGTGACTAGTAATACGCGCTCTCCTGATAAGACTTAAGATGAGGTCAAAAGACCTAGGATTTTAATTCAGCTCAAATTCTGCAACTGAACTCATCAAAACCAGTCTTCCCAAGTCCCCAGTGATCAAAAGGAGAAAGACTGGTGAAAGCCAAAGTGGAGAAGCTGGGCTACAAGTATCCCAATTCTCTTCAAATCATTGGTTGAGGGCTGCTCTCTGAGGCATTAACTCTCTAGGGTACCCATCTGTGGACCTCACAGTGTGAGGAGGACTCCAACTGACAAAGAAAGCCCTCAGGCAAATAAAGGCAGGCTGTGGCCCTTGGAAGTCAGGCCAGTGTCCTGAGGTGGAAAGAACAAGTTGATGTGAGTGTCTGATATTCCAGATTTAGTGAGATGCTCCATTTCTCCTGGAAAGAGCTATACCAAGTTCTGCCCTGACATCCTCTTAGAATTTGTAAGAAAAAAAAGTATACATAGAATAAAATATACATCTTGTCATACAAAGGATGTTCAGAAAGTAAGTTATGATGTTAAATAATAGAATAAAGGTCAATATCTGAATGCTTGGTCCCAACTGGTGTCTCCTCACCTCCTACCTCAGCTGCCTGATCCTCCATCCTGATCTTCTTCTGGCACTTGAACCGCTTTGCTCCTTCACATGGCAGAACCTTTGCACAAGAAGTTCTCGCTCCCCAGAATGCCGTCCGCAGTCCACCCCACCCCACCCCAGACTAGATCAGGCCACCCTGGGACATGTACCTGGCCTTTAGTTGGGTCCACCAGTCAGCAGACTCTGTGACAGAAAGAAGCACCTCTGGGTTTGGCTCCATACCCTGCCCCCAGAGTCTGGCACAACGCCTAGCACTCAGGCAGTTGGTTAATATGGAGTGAATAAATGGATGTTAAGAAAAAGAAAGAAAGAAAGAAATTCCAAGTGTCAGTCTTGATATTTGAGACAGCTCGGATATACATTCTTTCTCATAGCTTTTTTTTCTTTGAGTAGATAGTTGATCCGTTTTACTCCATCCATGTATATCTGTGTACAATATACAAAATCTAAAGGTATAAAGTGATTTACCTTATGTTTTAAAATATGCCCTCTCCACTCCAGTATTCTTGCCTGGAGAATCCCATGGACAGAAGAGCCTGGCAGGCTACAGTCCATAGGGTCGCAAAGAGTCTGCCATGACTCAAGCAACTTAACACACACATCCCTACCTCTAAGGTAAGGGTTTCTAGGATCAGTACCTCTATAGATTCCATTTCTAAGTCCTCCTCTATTTGCACATAGTAACAGATACTTGTGCATTTGCTCTTTTCTTTTTTTTCCTACAATTGGTAGCGCACTGTGTATACTGTGTGTGTACTGTTACTTTTGCACTTAATGAAACTGGAGATAAGTCCTTATCAGGACATGAAAAGTTTCCTCATTCTTTTTTCCCCTCAACATTTCATGCACATTCTCAAAATAGAGCAAAATTTAAGTAAGTTTACTGTGAATACTTGTAAACACTCACCAGCTAGGTTTTCCCATTAGTATTTTTACTGTGCTTGCTTTATCAAATATGCATCCTTCTAGCCATCTATCAAACCACCTTATTTTTTTCTGCATTTCAAGAAAGATTGAAGACCTCAATATACTTTTCACCTAAATACTTCAGCAAATGTATCATTTCCTAGAGTTCAGTATTTGTCTACATTTTTTTGTGTAAAATGTATGTATAATAAAATGCACAAATCTTAGGTACGTGTTTGAGTTTTGACACATGCACACATCCTAGGTGTATATTCACTGAGTTTTGACAAATGAGTACAGACAGACTCTATACAGAGGATTAATATCATTCTTTGTGTCAGGTCTTTCACCAGTCAATTCCCACTCTTACATCCTCAGAAACAATTATTGGTTTTTCTACCATAAAGTACCTTTGCCTGTTCTAGAATTTCCTATAAAGAAAACCATACCGTATGTACGCTTTTGGTTTTGAGATGCATCCATGTTGTTGCACATCTTGCTTTTTATTGCTGAGAATTCCACAGGAAGGAGTAGATTCCAAAGTATATCCACAGTTTCCTTAATCTCCTCATCATCATAACTACATCTTATGCCATTACTGGTAAACATTGAGGCTGTTTATACCTTCTGCTATCACAAAGATTGACCTCTCCTCCTGGGGACTATAAGTACATGGACTGGACTTCTAGAAGGGGAATCACTGAGTTTGATAACCCTTGCTTTTTGATCCTCAAACCTGAGAACAAGTCTTGATGCATGAGACACTCATCAGGCATGTTTCAATGGCTGGTGATTTGCAAGACATCTTACGAAAATGGTAACTGTGAATTTCTCCATCCATCATTTCCCAGCCTCAGGTCTGTTGCACAGCTGAAAGCAAGCTGAGAGACATGTCACAGAAAACAAATTCCATCAAATATTTGTGAGTCTTAAACTCCTCTAAAGTGTGGGTATCATTTGGTACACATTCCTCTAGTTTCCCACTAAACCTTTTGTTTCTGTCAGGCTTTCTCCCGCAAAGTTGGTGGCAGACTGACTGCTGGGCTCACTCTCAGTTATAATCCTTTGTTCAAGATTCCACATCCTTGCAAGGCTCTGGGTTTCATTAGATAAGCTTACCCTCCACCCTTTTTTCACACCCATTATCCCAGGTCCTGGAACGGGGTGATGTGTTTTCCTTACTTTCCCCCCTTTCTCTTTTATTTCCCACTGATAAATGGCAAAAGCAGCTGTGGACTTTGCTTTGAAGGTTCTGACGGACGAGCATGATGAATCGGTGATGGATTAGAGCAAATGAATCACATAACAGGGAAAGGGAAGAGGGCGAGAGCACAGAGCCGGCTCCCAGCTTTACCGTTTTTCAAACTCCTTAAAAGCCAGCATTTCTTTTAATCTGGTTCCAGTTTCTGCGGTGACTCTGCATATGTTTAAAAGAGGGAGAGCAGAGAAGTCTTGTGGATATAAACAGGGAATTCCATTCTTCAGTCCAGCTCTAAAGCCGCATTGTCATTCAGGGGGAGTTTAAATAGCTAGGAAACCACTTCAAGGCCCCTCAAAAACAACTGGGCAGCTCCAGGAAGAGGAACAGTTGGCAAACCAAGTGACAGAATTGAAAACTATAAATCTTTACCATGAGGACTGACTAGCAAAATACAGCTGTTGCTGCTGGTAGTCATCTCCTTGTTTGGAAGCAAAGTGTATTCTTGAGCTGATTATCATAAACTGCTTGGTTACTATGAAATGGTAAGCATGAGCAGGTTGGAATCTGGTCTTGTTTGGAACCCAAGAAAAATAAGAACAGTTACTTCATTGCCTGTAGTGTTTCTAGTCTTAAAGAGACAAAGACAATGGACTGCAGTTCTGGAGCTGCGGGTTAAGACTGGGACTGAGAAATTCCGAGTCCTCCTTTGAAATTCAAGAGATACTTAACAGAGAAGAAAGGTCTTGGTGGATGGATGATTCCTTTGTATTTGAACAAGAGGGGCCCTCTTCCTCCCCAGATGGAAGGCCATTCAAAGGAAATCATTAAAGAACATCCCTTTCTACACTCTGGGGATAGATGCAGAACACAGTGTAGAATTGATGCAATTACCCAAACACGGAGGTTAGGACAAAAAGGAGGAGAAAATCTAGGCCTAGGTGTTTGGCCAATTGCTAGGATCCTAGGCAACATGAAGTAGTTACTTCTTACTTTCCACTTTCATATTTTAAGGAAAGTACAGAATATATTGTAAAAGTGTTAGTCACTCAGTCTTATGCGACTCTTTGAAACCCCGTAGACTGTAGCCCGCCAGGCTCCTCTGTCCATGGGATTGTCCAGACAAGAGTACAGAAGTGGGTAGCCATTCCCTTCTCCAGGGGATCTCCCCGACTCAGAGATAGAACACAGGTCTCCTGCATTGCAGGCGTATTCTTCACCATTTAAGCCACCACTGTGTTAGTATATTAGAAGCTAAGTCATGTCTGAGTCTTTGTGACCCCATGGACTATAACCCACCAGGCACCTCTGCCTTGGGATTCTTCAGCCAAGAATACTGGACTGGGTTGCCGTTCCCTTCTCCAGGGGATCTTCCAGACCCAGGGATTGAATCTAGGTTTTCTACATTCAGGGAGATTCTTTACCATCTGAGCCACCAGGGAAGCCAGCTAGGGTTAAATATAAGGGTTCAATACTAAAGTAACCGATTGCTTAAATATTAGAAATCATACAAATGATAGTTCACTATCACAAAGGTCTAGGGGGGAAATGGAGATAATATTTCCAATTAAGTGACCGAAGCAGGGAAGCACAATATTAAAGGCCACCAAAGACTGTCGAATGACAAGGAAGCTAGGTTTGATTTATCAAAAATTTTTTGGCCATGAGTTCTTAGATAATCAGTATAGTTTCCAAGACTAAAGACTGAAAAAGGCTCGCCCAGCATTGCTGAATGATAATAATCCTTGCTGACAGTGTGATTGAGCCCTTGATATAGACCACTTGGCTAAATCCTTTCCACATATTATCTGATTTAATTTTTACTTCATCCCTGTGGATACTGTGGCATAACTTTCTCTTGGAGAACTTCAGCAATCAAATGGATCATTTTTTAAAAACAATTCTGGCTGCCTTGCCCAAGGTAGATCTGAAAACATGAAGCAGTGATTAGAAAAGATACTTATTATCTTCTGTCTTTCCTGTACACTTCTTGCTCTGACTTCCCTTAGAGTGTGGGTCTAGTGGGAGATCTGAGAGATTCTAAGTTATTACCCACATCCTCCATTTATTTCCACACCTCCTGTTGCCAGGTACTGGACTAATTCTTGGTTGTGATGAGTTGATGAATACTAAAAGCAGAAAGGGAGGGAAATGATAAAATTGATTTGTGTGTGTGTGTTTCGACCATGCCTATTTTGTAATTCTATTTACAAGACTGACAAAGCCTGTTTGGAAAAGTCATATTAAATATGAATGAAGGTTAAATGATTAATTAGATTTCTCCCACAGTGTCGTGTTTTTTTTTTAATTTACCAAGGTATCTAGATACTAATAACACTGAGTCCTAAAAAAATGCATGTAGTTTGTTTATGAGATGTCTCCACCTACATCTTCTTTCTGACCACAGTGAGCTTGTTATGATTAAATATTTCTCATTCAACAAGTATTTATTGAGAAGCTCCTCTGTAGCAGGCCACCCCCCTACCAGATTCTGAAGATGCCTTAATATGCAATGCCCTTTTTATGTTAATAGTGCAACAGACAGCTGACGTTAGGTGTAGGTGTGTAATCACTCAGATAAAAATACAGTTACCAACAATAATAAGTGCCGGCGAGGAAAGGGACCTGAGAGCAAGAGAAAGAGTACACAGGCTATCTCATTTGGTTGGGATGCCCCAGGAAGGCCTTGCTGAGAAAGTAACTTTTCAATGAGTGTGAGATAAAAGGCGGCCAACTCAAAACTGATCACAGGGGTCTTCGAGGAAGAGGAACTAACATTGGCCAAGGCTCTGAGGCTGGGAAGTGTTAGGTGAGGCTGGCAGGGGTGTTGCTGGCAGGCTGGGGCTCATGGGGTGGGCCATAAGGCATATAAAATCAAGGGCAAGACCAGGCACCAGAATGCTAGGGAGGGACTAAATCCAGCAGGACCTAGTAAATATTTAAAGCTTTATTAGAACAAGGAATGAGGCGCTGTTGATGGTTTTAAGCAAGTAAGTGGAATGATGAAATCTCCATTTAAAAAGGATCACTCACTTTGGAGACTGCAGACTGGATTGAGAGAACCAATTTGGTCTTAGGGAGACCCACTAGGAGGCTACTGCAGCAGCCCAGGTGCAAGGTGAAGGTGGCTGGGATTACGGTGATAGTTACAGAGAGACGACTAGTTGGAGAGATTTGAGAAATATTAGTCCATTCTTGCTATATCTTGAACCGAAAAACCATGTGCACAACTGCAAAGCAAAAGTAAATAATATCTTTGTTCATTTACTGAACCAAATAAAGTAATTCACACCTTTATGAGTGTTTTTTTTAAAAGAGGGAAGGTTTTCCTAAGTTATTCTGCCTAGCTGTTCTCATCAACACTGTTGATGGACAGATGCTGTCTGTCTAGATGTTGACACTAGCATTAAGAAGTCATAAACTGACTCACAGATTAGCACATTGCTCCTTCAACTGAATTGTTGAAAAAGACAAGTGCCTCACAGAAGAGGATAGAGATATTATATGAGTTTATTTATCTGCCGTGTGCTGGAAAGTACTTACTAGAGTTCACCATAAGCTATATTATCCTTTGCCATAGCCCTCCTAGGATATGATTTTGATCTTTCTCAAGTGAGATCATTCCCTTCATCAACCAGAGGCCACGCCTTCATTCCTGAGTCATAAAGTCTATCTCCCGACCCCGTGATGAATGTGCTGTCCATGCACAGTCACATTCTGTTGCCTGGTTCATGTTAGTTAATTCTTTGGTGTCCTATCTGATTACACGCATTGAACTCAGCTCCTGTGAACTTTACTCTTCCTCGGCAGGATTGAACAACAAACTTTACTTTATGTACTGTTTGTCCTTGCTCAAACCACAGCCCTTCACTGGATACAGTCTACAAGTTGCTCTTTCGGTTGAGTTGGCAAGGGTTCATCATTTTGGAGGTCAAGGTTGCACATTTCTGTTTCCTGTAACACATGCCTGGATAAACCAATAATTGGGGTGCCTGCATTTATGAATGGGTCATTACAACACCCACTGTAGTCATAGTAACACTGTGGTGAGCCCCTCTCCAAGAATCAGAGGGACTTCGTTCATCTTAATGGATTGTATTGCTTAGGATTTGTTGGAAGTTTAGTGTTTTAAAATGGTTTTAATGGTTTTTAACACTAATAACTTTTATTCTCTACGAGAAGATAAACATTTGATGGATTTCAGTAGTGTCTCTATAAAGTTATCCCCTCTGTGTCTATGTATACATTGGAATGGATAACAATGAGGGTGATTATCTGGATAAAATGCCCAGAGCCGAGATAAGAATCTGAATCAAATCCAAAATCCCTTTGCTTCACTGTCTCTTCCCATTTGGCTGATGGTCTCCCTTTTCCATCCTTTTAATTGTGATAGAATATAAATAACATCAAATTGAGCATTTTAACCATTTTTTAGTATAGCATTAAATACATTAACAATAAGTACATTTAGCATTAAGTACACCATCACCAGTATCTGTATTTCTAGAACTCTTTTATAATCCCATATAGAAATTCTGTACCCATTATACAATGACTCCCCAGCATCCTCTCCCCCACCCTCTAAGCTCCTGGCAACCTCTGTTATACTTATATCTGTGAATTTGCCTATTCTAGGTACTTCATATAAGTGGAATTATATAATATTTGTCCTTTTGTGTCTAGCTTGTTTCATTTAGTATGTTTTCAAGCTTCATCCATGTTGTAGCATGTGTCAGAATTTTCTGTTCCTTTTAGTGGGTGAATAATGTCCCATTGTATGGATATACCACATTTCATTTACCTCTTCATCCATTGGGCTTCCCTCAGGGAGCAGATGGTAGAGAATCTGTCTTCAATGGAGGAGACCCAGGTTCAATCCTGGGGTCCCTGGAGAAGGAAATGGCAATCCACTCCAGTATTCTTGCCTCAAGAATGCCATGGACAGAAGAGCCTAGCGAGCTACAGTCCAGGGGATGGCAAAGAGTCAAACACTACTGAGTGATTCACACTTTAACACTTTCACTTTCTTCATCCATTGGTAGACATTTGGGTTGTTTCTACCTTTTAGCTCTTGTGACTAAGGCTGCTGTTGGTGTACAGGAATCAACCCAGGTCTCGGCTTTCAGTTCTTTTGGGTGTATATACCTAGAAGTGGAATTGGTGGATCATATGGCAATTCTGTGTTTAACTTTTTGAAGAATTGCCAAACTGTTTTCCATGATGGCAGTGACATTTTATATTCCCACTAACGATACACCAGAGTTCCAGTGTCTCTACCTCCTCACCAACACTTATTGTGAGCCATTCTAATAAGTGTGTCCGTTTCTTTTTAAGTGGTCTTATGTCTATTTTCCTGGTCATCATAGAATCAGCTGATGACTCTATACAACATGGCTGATCTAGGTCACAGAAAGATGCAAATTTTCGTTTAGGCAAAAAATTAAAAAATAAAATATTTCATCCAGACTCAAAATAAGCAAGCGGTGATAACCCATAGGAGGCAGTGTAGCAATGTGACTGAAAGCTTGGACTCTGCCACCAGACTGCCAGAGTTTGAACCCCAGGTTCGCTATAGCCAGCTGGGTCTGGGTGATCTTGCATGAGGTGCATGACTTTTCCTCAGTTTTCTCCCCTCTGAAGTAAGGATAAAAAAGGTACCCACTTCCAAGTGTTACTGTGAGGTGTAACTGAGTGAACACATGCAAAGCTCTTAGAACAGTGCTCTATAAATATTAGTTTAAACAGCACTAACTCAGGACATTTCTGGCATCCATATGAAGTCATTTGGACCTCATCACAGACCCCAGGCAGTTAGGGCAGAATCTTGGTAGGGGATGAACTCTGCACTTTTAATGAGCACCGAGTGCCCAGTGATCCCTACAAGCATTAGTGTTTGACAACCCCTGCGCTAACCCATAGCCAACTACTCTCACCTCTGGATTTCATTTGACCTTCAAATAGCTCAAGTCTCAAGAAGTGATCCCATTTATGTGCAAGTTGCAAAACTACAACCGAGATTTTAAATTATTAGAACTGATAGCCTATAAATATTTTAAGATTATTCCCTGAAAGAAATTCGCTTTAGAATTTTTCATCCTGTTTATTTAGATGTATCACTATCTTTTTGCAAGAGCAAAAAGATGGATTTTCCCCCCATCTGTTTAAAAGGACAAAGGCTTTACATTTTTGTAACCAGTTTTGTTTAGCACATTTAAAATGCCTCAAAAGTTGCATTTTATTTTTATAAAACAATGATCCTCAGTTCAGCTCAGTCGCTCAGTCGTGTCCGACTCTTTGTGACCCCATGAATTGCAGCACGCCAGGACTTCCTGTCCTAACACTCCAGAAAATGCCAGAGCACACATGCAGAAGTCACCTGGCCATCCACAAGCAACCAGATGGATGGCATTAAATAAACAAAACATCATAATCGAAGACACAACTTCTTTCTTGGCCTAAAAAAAAATCAGAGGAATGTTCCAGTTCCCAAAAGTATTTTAAATATGGACAGGAGCTCTTATGAGATACTTTTCACATTTCACATTTTAGAAGTTGTTTCAACAATCTGAAATTTTCAGACAGTTGAAAAGTTGCAGAATGTAGAGACTTTGCACATGCAGACCCCACTTTTACAAGCAGGCCAGTCTCATCAGGTTCCCACTGGGACAGCCATCAGAATTTTCACTCCATGCCCACAGGAAGTAGAACTGGGATCACCAGGAAAGCTGGGGTTACTAAAGATCATGTCAGAAAAAAGAAATAAGAACATTTCAAATACAGAGCCTCAGAATCATTTTGCAAGAAGCATCTCTCAGAATAATTACAAACAGTGGAAATATTTTGCACTGAAAGCAATGACCAGAGACATCCTATCAGCACCTTCCCAAGATTTCCCAAGGGCCTCATAGTTTAAGGAGTGGCTGTCCTGCCATAGAAAAGCTGATGCAGAAATTGAGGTTTTACCTGCCAGAGCTTTGAAAAGAGCCTGAGTTGCATAAACACATTGTCAGTCCCTAAATACTCCCCATCCACACACCAGCATCACCACAACCCAGATTATGCCCCCAGAATATGAAAAATAGCAACCACCATTCTCAAGGGCTCACCATGGGTCATAAGCTCAGCAAGTCCTTCCCCTTTGTTACCCTCATGAATCCTCACAACCTTATAAAGTAGACTCATTTAACAAATTAGGACAGCTGAAGGCTAATTCATTTATTCATTCCAGAAATATTCACTGGGCACTTCCTGTATCTAGAACTCCAAAATGCAGTGGTTAAAAATGAGGCCGGGAGGGACTTTCCTGGTGGCTCAGTGGTAAAGAATCTGCCTGCCAAGACAAAGGACATGGGTTAGATCCCTGGTCCAGGAAGATTCCAGATGCTGAGAAGCAACTAAGCCCGTGTGCCACAACCACTGAACTTGTGTTCTACAGCCCAGGAGCCATAACTGCTGAAGCCTGCGCACCTACAGCCTGTACTCCACAGCAAGGGAAGCCACAGCAATGAGAAGCCCGCACACCACAGCTAGAGAGAAGCCCCCACTCACCACACCTCGAGAGAAGCCCTCGCAACAACAAAGACCCAGCATAGCCAACAGTAAATACATTTTTTTTTTAAGTGAGTCAGGGAGGAAAATTGTAAATGAAGGAAGTCAGTCTGAAAAGGTTCCTTACTGTTTGATTTCAACTACAATTGTCCCTTGAACAGTGCAGAGGTAAGGGGGTGTCAACCCTCCACACGGTGGAAAATTCTAGTCTAATTTATAGTTAACCTCCTAGGCCTTTGTATCTCAAGTTCCCCTGTATCCACTGTATGGTGTCTGAGGATTAAACCAATCACAGATCATGTATTTAATATTTAGAATTAAATATTTATTGTTTAATATAGAAAAATCCATGTATAAAGTGGACCCACGCAGTTCAAATCCACATTGTTCAAGAATCAACTATATATGACATTCTGGAAAAGGCAAACCTATGAAGACAGCGAAAAGGTCAGCGGTGCCAGATGTTCAGGAGAAGGAAGGATGAATAGGTGGAGCACAAGGGACTTTAGGGCAGTGAATCTGTTCTGTGTGATACTATACTGGTGGAGCCTAGAATGTATAACACCAACCCTTATCTAAATTCTGAAATTTAGTTAAGTATAGTGGGTCAGCATCGGTTCATCAGTTGTAACAAATGCCCCACCCTAATGCCGGATAGTAGTAATAAGGGAGTTGGGATATGAGGGAATGTATTAGAACACTCTGTACCTGCCACTCAATTTTTCTGTGAACCTAAATCTGCTCCAAAAAAAAAGTCTATTTTCTCTTCTTAATGGGAAGGGAGGACCACAGGCCCTACCATTATGAAGACCTGAGGAAAAATAGAAAACAAGGAAATAAAAACATTACAGGAGCTGGGGCTCCATGTAATAATGAAAACAAACAAGGCAAATGGTGGGCCTGCATTAATGGGGTGGTCAGGGAAGGACTCTCTTGAAGAGGTGACGTCGAAACAGACATGAAGGAGCCCCCGTGCTAAAGGCAGGAAGAGTGTTACACATGAACAGCGTGTGCAGAGACGCTGGTCAGAAAGGGATGTTTGGTGGAACAGAGAGGTCACACAGCTGACAGCTCATGGACTCAGGGTTCAGTTATCCTTCTAACCCCAGTGCCTCACTGCTGTCTCTGGTTTAATTGGCCACTGTCTTGAATATTGAGCCTCACTCTTTTTCAAATTCTCGCTGTCTCCCTTTCCCCGTGGTGTGGTGAATAGTGTAAACATTACTTAAAATGGGAATAAATTCTTCTATGGCTCATGGCAAAGTGTTCTGCCTCACTCTTCAATCAGCAGAGAGAATTCCAGGGCTTCAATTTCCCAGCTATCTTTAAAATGCAAGAGGTGGAAGCGGGTAGCAGAGGGAGGCATTTTGTCATTTGGAAAAAGGTTGTCTATTCTTCATTTTCCAAAAACCTCTGACACATACTGCTCAACTCTTATTGGGCACATCCCCCTGCATTGTGAGAAAGGTTCCTATGGTCTTTATAAATATTTATGATACATTACTGACCATGTTATATATACTGTGCTTTGCTGATATTAGTCATCGCTTAAGGTCCATCTGAGCACAGAGCATACTGATCATAGATGTGGCGTCCTGGCCAGGGGAGAAAGACATTCATTACTGTTGTTCTGCTGAAAGAATTGACACATACCCACATCAAAATATAGGTACTTCTTTTCTTAAAGAAGAAGAAAAAAACACCTCCATGTGTTTCAGTCCAGATGAAAAAGCAATTCAAAACTGAAAACACGGCGTGCAAAGAAGAAAGAGGTGAGTGTGTTATTTTCAATGGAAAAAACAGCTGCTCGCATCAGATAGAAACCAGATGGGAGTGAAAGAATCAGAAGAATAAAGCTGAACCGTATTCAGAAAAAAGACATCAGAGGCAAAACGTGCTCCCAAGTCAGAGGACCAGGAACTCCTAGACCTTTCTTCCTGTGCTGCGGGACCACAGGGGCCACACGGCTCCCAGGAACACGGAAGGAAACCTGAGGCAGATGCCCCAAGTTAGCCAGGGAACTGGTTCACTCAGACACATGGCTGGGTGTCTCCATTAGGGAGCTGCGGAGTGTGGCATGGCCTCTGAGGGTGTTCATAGTGATGCTTTCTAAGGCCCACTTGACTTCACATTCCAGGATATCTGGCTCTAGGTGAGTGATTATCTGGGTCCATCGTGATTATCTTGGTCGTGAAGATCTTTTTTGTACAGTTCTGTGTATTCTTGCCACCTCTTCTTAATATCTTCTGCTTCTGTTAGGTCCATACCATTTCTGTCATTTATCGAGCCCATCTTTGCATGAAATGTTCTCGTGGTATCTCTAATTGTCTTAAAGAGATCTCTAGTCTTTCCCATTCTGTTGTTTTCCTCGATTTCTTTGCATTGATCGCTGAGGAAGGCTTTCTTACCTCTTCTTGCTATTCTTTGGAACTCTGCATTCAGATAGTTATATCTTTCCTTTTCTCCTTTGCTTTTCACTTCTCTTCTTTTCACAGCTATTTGTAAGGCCTCCCCAGACAGCCATTTTGCTTTTTTGCATTTCTTTTCCATGGGGATGGTCTTGATCCCTGTCTCCTGTACAATATCATGAACCTCAGTCCATAGTTCATCAGGCACTCTATCTATCAAATCTAGGCCCTTAAATCTATTTCCTACTTCCACTGTATAATCATAAGAGATTTGATTTAGGTCATACCTGAATGGTCTAGTGGTTTTCCCTATTTCCTTCAATTTCAGTCTGAACTTAGCAATAAGGAGTTCATGATCTGATCCACAGTCAGCTCCTGGTCTTGTTTTTGCTGACTGTATAGAGCTTCTCCATCTTTGGCTGCAAAGAATATAATCAATCTGATTTCGGTATTGACCATCTGGGGATGTCCATGTATAGCGTCTTCTCTTGTGTTGTTGGAAGAGGGTGTTTGCCATGACCAGTGCATTTTCTTGGCAAAACTCTATTAGTCTTTGCCCTGCTTCATTCCGTATTCCAAGGCCAAATTTGCCTGTTACTCCAGGTGTTTCTTGACTTCCTGCTTTTGCATTCCAGTCCCCTATAATGAAAAGGACAACTTTTTGGGGTGTTAGTTCTAAAAGGTCTTGTTAGGTTATCATAGAACCGTTCAACTTCAGCTTCTTCAGTGTTACTGGTTCGGGCATAGACTTGGATTACTGTGATATTGAATGGTTTGCCTTGGAAACGAACAGAGATCATTCTTTTGTTTTTGAGATTGCATCCAAGTACTGCATTTCTAACTCTTTTGTGTACCATGATGGCTACTCCATTTCTTCTGAGGGATTCCTGCCCGTAGTAGTAGATATAATGGTCATCTGAGTTAAATTCACCCATTCCAGTCCATTTTAGTTTGCTGATTCCTAGAAGGTCGACATTCACTCTTGCCATCTCTTGTTTGACCACTTCCAATTTGCCTTGATTCATGGACCTGACATTCCAGGTTCCTATGCAATATTGCTCTTTACAGCATCGGACCTTGCTTCTATCACCAGTCACATCCACAGCTGGGTATTCTTTTTGCTTTGGCTGCATCCCTTCATTCTTTCTGTAGTTATTTCTCCACTGATCTCCAGTAGCATATTGGGCACCTACTGACCTGGGGAGTTCCTCTTTCAGTATCCTATCATTTTGCCTTTTCATACTCTTCATGGGGTTCTCAAGGCAAGAATACTAAAGTGGTTTGCCTTTCCCTTCTCCAGTGGACCACATTCTGTCAGATCTCTCCACCATGACCCGCCCGTCTTGGGTGGCCTCACAGGCATGGCTTAGTTTCATTGAGTTAGACAAGGCTGTGGTCCTAGTGTGATTAGATTGACTAGTTTTCTGTGAGTATGGTTTCAGTGTGTCCGCCCTCTGATGCCCTCCTGAAACACCTACCATCTTACTTGGGTTTCTCTTACCTTGGACGTGGGCTATCTCTTCACGGCTGCTCCAGCAAAGCGTAGCTGCTGTCCCTTACCTTGGACGAGAGGTATCTCCTCACCGCTGCCCCTTCTGACCTTGAACATGGAACAGCTCCTCTAGGCCCTCCTGCGCCCGCACAGTCACCACTCCTTGAAGGTGGGGTTGCTCCTCCAGGCCGCAGCCCTTGGCCTCGGGCATGGGGTAGGTCCTCCTGGCCACCACCCCTAACCTTGAACGCGGGGTAGCTCCTATCTGCTGCCACCCCTGACCTCGGATTAGGGTAGCTCCTCTCGGCCGTTCCTGCACCGTCGCAGCCTGGCACTCTCGGCCGCTGCCCCTGACCTCGGACGTTCCAGTTGAGCTATTTCAAATCCTGAAAGATGATGCTATGAAAGTGCTGCACTCAATATGCCAGCAAATTTGGAAAACTCAGCAGTGGCCACAGGACTGGAAAAGGGCAGTTTTCATTCCAATTCCAAAGAAAGGCAATGCCAAAGAATGCTCAAACTACTGCACAATTGCACTCATCTCACACACTAGTAAAGTAATGCTCAAAATTCTCCAAGCCAGGCTTTAGCAATATGTGAACCGTGAACTTCCAGATGTTCAAGCTGGTTTTAGAAAAGGCAGAGGAACCAGAGACCAAATTACCAACATCTGCTGGATCATGGAAAAAGCAAGAGAGTTCCAGAAAAATATCTATTTCTGCTTTATTGACTATGCCAAAGCCTTTGACTGTGTGGATCACGATAAACTGAGGAAAATTCTTCAAGAGATGGGAATACCAGACCACCTGACTTGCCTCTTGAGAAATCTGTATGCAGGTCAGGAAGCAACAGTTAGAACTGGACATGGAACAACAGACTGGTTCCAAATAGGAAAAGGAGTACGTCAAGGCTGTATATTGTCACCCTGCTTATTTAACTTCTATGCAGAGTACATCATGAGAAATGCTGGGCTCTGGAGGAAGCACAAGCTGGAATCAAGATTGCTGGGACAAATATCAATAACCTCAGATATGCAGACGACACCACCCTTATGGCAGAAAGTAAAGAGGAACTAAAAAGCCTCTTGATGAAGGTGAAAGAGAAGAGTGAAAAAGTTGGCTTAAAACTCAACATTCAGAAAATTAAGATCATGGCATCACTTCATGGCAAATTGATGGGGAAACAGTGGAAACAGTGGCAGACTTTATTTTGGGGGGCTTCAAAATCACTGCAGATGGTGACTGCAGCCATGAAATTAAAAGACGCTTACTCCTTGGAAGAAAAGTTATGACCAACCTAGATAGCATATTGAAAAGCAGAGACTTTACTTTTCCAACAAAGGTCCGTCTAGTCAAGGCTATGGTTTTTCCTGTGGTCATGTATGGATATGAGAGTTGGACTGTGAAGAAAGCTGAGCCCCGAAGAATTGATGCTTTTGAACTATGGTGTTGGAGAAGACTCTTGAGAGTCCCTTGGACTGCAAGGAGATCCAACCAGTCCATTTTGAAGGAGATCAGCCCTGGGATTTCTTTGGAAGGAATGATGCTAAAGCTGAAACTCCAGTACTTTGGCCACCTCATGAGAAGAGTTGACTCATTGGAAAAGACTCTGATGCTGGGAGGGATTGGGGGCAGGAGGAGAAGGGGATGACAGAGGATGAGATGGCTGGATGGCATCACTGACTTGATGGACGTGAGTCTGAGTGAACTCCGGGAGTTGGTGATGGACAGGGAGGCCTGGCGTGCTGTGATTCATGGGGTCGCAAAGAGTCGGACACGATTGAGCGACTGAACTGAGTGAACTGACTGAAGGTGTGGAGAGATGCCCCAGAAGCAGAAGGATGTGTCTGTGTGTCCTCAGTCCCAGTGCTGGGGGAGATAATCCAGAGAGTCACGCGTTTTTAGCTTGTGTTTAGAGGCGCTCTCCTGTGTCACAGCCCACCTGACTTTTTTTTTTTTTTTGTCTCATCTCCCTTTTTAATTTTTTTTTTTTTTTTGGCCATGCTCTGTGGCATGAAGATTCTTCATTCCCCAACCAGAGATCAAACCCAGGCCCCCAGCAGTGAAAGCGCTGAGTCCTAACCCCTAGACTGCCAGGGAAGTTCCCCACCTGTGAATTTTAACACAATTCTCTGGGAAACACAGATGGGTGAACTCAGAGGCCTTGCTCAAATCCCAGCCACAGAGGCCTTGTTGCCCAGCAGACGTGAGGTAGAAAGTTCCGGTGCACTGTTTCCTCTGTGCTGTGTTGTGGCTTTCTCACCCGAGTGGAGCGTATTATTTGAGTTGCCACATGCTGACCACAGACTCCCGGAGGCACCACACACTGACCTCAGAGGAGAATGGCTTGGAGTGACGCTTCCCACGAAGGCCTGCTGTGGTCTCGGAGGAGGCGACAGCAGCATGGATGGCTGGCACGGCCTCTACCTGCACAGAGCTGGAGACACGCCTGCCCCTGACTGGTGGTGAGCGCACCATGCCCAACTCAGCCCTTCAAATAACCCACTTCTCCTGGCCAAGGGTAGTTATCCTATCAAGTGAGCATTATCTTAGCCGCTAATGGTGCATGAACATACCGGCTTCGGAAAAACAGCCCACAAAGAGGATGGCTAGCGCCTCACCAGGCCACGAGAGGACAGAGCTGGCATCTGGGCCTCTCATAAACCCTTGCACAGCCAGGGTTTAGCAGATAAAAAGAAAGAATCCTATAAAGAGTAACACAGGCTGCCTTCATAAAGCTCTGTAACCCTTGGCCAGTCACTAACCATTTCTGAGCCTCAGTTTTCACATTCATAAAATGGTGATCGTGATGATAACTATCTCACAGGGTAGTTGAGAAAATCAACTGGGATAATTTATATAAAAAGTTTATTATAAATAGGATCTTTATGGTTAAAAGGAGGAGAACCTCAACTTGAATGAGTTTAAGCAGAAAAAAATAAAGGGTACTTGTTGGCTCCCATCAACTGAAAAGTCCTGGAGTGCATCTGGCTTCAGGCATAGCTGGATCTGGTTACTCAAATTATTTCTTCCAGATGCTTGCTTGCTTTTGTATTTTCTGTCTCAATCTCTTTATCTCTCTCTCTCTCTTTCTTCCTCCTTCTCTCCTCCTCTCCTTACCTTCCTCTCATTCTTGCTCTTTGTTTCTTGTTTTAGACTCTGCTTTTTTGTGAGTGAGCTACATACTCAGGCTCTCCCAGATAATTAAAAAAAAAATGGCTTCTTGCAGTTCTAAGCCAAATAATCTTACAAAGGAAGTAAGATTTCCCTTTACCCCAATTCATGGAGGCACTCTGAGTGGATCTGAATGTCACCCCTTGCTTAGGCCTGTGTCTACAAAATGGTATGGGGTGACCTATGATTGACTGGGCTTAGTTGCATGTGCCCTCGGGGTAGAGAGTCAGCCAACTGTAGGCTCCTTGACTGATGGCCCACCAGAATCATATGGGGTAAAAAAAGGACAGTTCTACACAAACACCACACAGGTTCACAAAAATGATTGAAGTCTCCATAAGCACGTCCTCATAATTAACTATTGGTCTGTCTTCTCTCTCTCCCTATCAAAACCTGCTCACTCTGGAGCTCCAGTTTCCTTTTATTTAGCTGTTAACTATAGAAAGGAATCAGATGTAAACTAACCTCTAATCACTTAATATGGAAAGAGCTTTTACTAGTGGTCAGAGACCTGCATTCTAATCCAAGTTTTGCCAGTAATTGGCTTGGTGATTTAGGTCTGATTAGTTTAACCTCCCTGTGGTTAAGTTTCTTCATGTATCACATATACAAGGGTTGCCATCACTTCTCTCCAAGCCCATAGGCCTGTGTTCCTAGGATTTCATCTGTGTTGTGTGAAAACACTGAGGTATTCACATTTTAGCATAAACTTCCCAAAATGTCAATGACTTGATACAATGACTAAGCCACCAACAGTGGAAACATAATAAAACATACTCTGACCAGAGAGAGTAGAATCTTTTTCCAAGCCTTCTAAACATCATTCTTTGTGGGTAGTCACCTAAATATGGTATTTTGGGTTTGCTGTTCATGTCAGTCAAAAGTATGTCTTGGTCAGCCTGTGTCAATAGAATGCCAGAAAACAGGGCTGAGTGACCAGTTTTCTGGCTTTCTATTTCTCCTGCCAATGACACTTGTCCAACTTTGGGGTGATCTGGAGACTCCTTCCATTCCTCCCACTTCAGTCCATGCTGGTAATACCTGACTTTCACAAAGCTGTAACCTGAAAAATATCCTTAACCTCCAGTATCTACCATAACTTCCCTTGTCCTATTTCTCATCACTTCCAAGTCCTGTACCATGCTGAGTGTGACATCACATTCAACAAACTAATCTTACCAGTAAATGCAAAAAAGTTTCCGTCCAAAACAATATATGTGTGCTTCTCGTGGGTCTTGTGAAGAAGATGCCCTAACAAAAGAGAGTGAGTCTAATGAGGGAATCTCAGGACCTGTGATGGGAGAGGATGTAGTTGGTTTAGAAGCCAGACCTTGTGACCTCATTCTCAGATGTGTAATTTGTATTTATCATTTTATACACCACTTCTTCCAAACAACATTGGAGGCCTATACAAATTTGTATGCCTATAATAAAAAAAAAAAAGGCCCATGTAGAAAACGATAGGAATTAAAGAAGAGAAAGCATGGCTCAGGCACCTAGGCTAATCCATTTATTATGAGTATAAAAATTCACCCTGAACTTCTCAGTAGTCAAGGCAGAAGCAAAACATGGTGAACTCAATCACTCACAATCACCAGTTAAAAGAGAGAAGACTAGATGCTGATTGTAAATTATCAGAGGTGTTCTTAGGAGGGACTTTGAAAATGGTGTAAATTACAGTGGCAAAGACTGAAACATGGATGTGCATTTGTTTTTCATATCAACTTAGTTTGAGTCTTTGAGAAAAGATGACCTCACAGGGTAGAGGGTTCCCTCATTTTCTTTTTTGTTCTTGATAATTTTTTCAGTTATTTATCTTTGGCTATGCTGGGTCTTGTTTGCCGTGAGCGGGCTTTCTGTAGTTTCAGTGAGCGGGGGCTGCTCTCTAGTTTTGGTGTGCAGGCTTCTCTTGTTGTGGACACAAGGTCTAGGCCTCTGGGCTGCAGTACCTGTAGCACACGGGCTTTAGTCGCTCCTCTCAGGTCATGTGGGATCTTCCCAGAGCAGGGATCGAACCCTTGTGCCCTGCTTTGGCAGGTGGATTCTTATCCATTGTGCCACCAGGGAAGATGACCTCATGGAGTAGAGGGTTCCCTCATTTTCTCACATGTAACCTTGTCCACACAGCACAAAGTGGAGAGTTACCTCTTATCATAAGCAGCCAAAGTTGTTTAGTCTCCTGCCTGATTTGAAAAATGGAGACTCAAGTAATCACCTGGTCTTGCAATTTCTGCATTCGAAGTGCTCTCAAATGAGCCAGCCCTTTCTGTCTGCTAGCTCAGCACTTCTCAAATCACATTTGAACCATCCATTTGCTCACCACCTGAATCTACTATGCTTAAGCATACAGCCTCCAGAGCCATCCCAGTGGGTCCCTTTCCAGCCACTTTATCCTCAACAACTCAATTCCCCTGGGCTTCAGTTTCCCCATCTCTAAAGATATCCGTGCTTCCTAAAGATATCATGAAGACTAACTGAGAAAATTTATTAAAAGCAGTTAATCATGAACCTATTAAGTATGAGTAACAGTTATTGTTACTGGAATACTGGAATGGGTTGCCATTCCCTTCTCCAGGAAATCTTTCTGGCCCAGGGATCAAACCTAGGTTTCCTGCATTGCAGGCAGATTTGTTACCATCTAAGCCACCAGGGAAGCCTTAAGTATGAATAACAGTTATTTTTATTGTCATGAGTAGTATTTGTTGTGTTATGCTGAAAATTGTATCTGTCTTATTCACTGTTTTATCTGCATACCCAGTCTAAAATCTGGCACAGGATAGGAGTTCAACAAACACTTGTTCGGTGAGAGACAGAAAGAAAGAACGAGTTAGTGTGGGAATTCCCTGGCCGTCCAGTGGTTAGGATTTGGCATGGCCCGGGTTCAATCTCTGGCTAGAGAACTAAGATCCCACCAGATGGCATGGCACAGCCAAAGAAACAAGTTTCAAGGAATGAATGAATGAATGTTCAGTTATCTGGTTTTATTACATACGTAGTTTAGCCTTTACTTCATTGAGGTCTGCAAAGACCGAAAGAACCAATTGTGCCAGTGCCTTCCGCAGTGTGTTCACTCTGGTGTTTTTCCCTTCATTGCTGTTAGGAAAAGGATTCCATTTTACAAAGAAGGGAGGAGGAGGAAGCCCAATTCCAAAGGCCTGTTTGTTCTCATTATTAATTTGCCTCTCCTCCTCCAAGTAGAGTTTGAATGATTTTGAATGTGCACTCATCTGGAATGGCACCCTCATTCTCTCGTTTCATGCCTGGCTGCAATTAAAGTCAAAAGCAAAATTTAAAAATACAGCTTTATTATAGGCTGAAAGAATTGTTGATTCAGGGACTGGCCTATAATCCCACAGTGATCCCCACCCCCACCTCAAAAAAAAAAAAAAAAAAAGAGAAAGAAAAAAATAACACCAAACTGTGAGCCTATGGGTTTGGTCTCACCAACAGAGGCCCCAAACTCCAGAATCAATAACTCAGTTAATGCCATTTTCTAACCTAATTACAAGAATTGGAAAACTGCCCAAATGCTCAAAAAGGGATGAAGGTTCTAGTAGCAGTACCCCACCCCCTTTTCTAAAGAAGTATTTGGGTGATAAAAGCAAAATAACCGCACAGGGTGGGGTGCAAACGTTTCCAATGTCAGATCACAGAGCTGGGGAATTTCAGAGCTGGAAAGATGCTTAGAGGTCATCTCAAGACCATTTCACAGATGAGATAACTGAGACCTAGGCAGGAAAGAGTTTACCCAAGTTCACGCCATGGGCATGAATCTTGAAAGATCTCCAGTCTGATGTCTTCAGTGGTGCAAGAAATATTTACTGAGAGTCCAGGGCCAGGTGCTATTCATGAAGGAGGTTCATGAATAAGGCAAGCTGGCCTGTTCTCTGCCTTTGTAGAGCTTACATTCTATCAATGAATCTGACAGTCAAGTAAACCAACGAATACGCATGTGACAAATGGCCAGAACTAATCAGAGGGCAGTGGTAGAGAGCTGCTTACCTGGGGTGGTCAGAAAAGGCAACTCTGAGCAGAGGACATTCTCAGCTGAGACCTGGGAAAGAGCACTGTTCCAAAGACTCAGAAGCAGAGAGGTACTTGGCAAGTTCTAGAAGACAACGGGACATTCTGCCATTAAAAAAAAAAAAAAATGCAGTTTAGCCATTTGCAACAATACGGATCGACTTGGAGGGTATTATACTTAGTGAAATAAGTTAGATAAAGACAAGTACTGTATAGTATCACCTATATGCAAGATCTAAAATAGAAAACTAGTGAATATAACAAAAAAGAAATGAACTCACAGAGACAACAAACTAGTGGTTACCAGTGAGGAAAGGGGAAGAGGGAGAGGTAAAATTGGAGTAGAGGAGTAAGAAGTACAAAGTGCTATGTATAAAATAAATAAGCTACAAAAATACATAGTAGAGCCCCGGGAAGATAGCCAATATTCTATAATAACTATAGGCAGAGTAAAACCCTTAAAATTATGTATCACTATGTTGTACCCCTGAGACTTATATGATATTGTACATCAACTATACCTCAATTAAGGATTCAAGTTTTCAGAGCCAAGGGTGCAGGCTCAATCCCTGGTCCCCAAACTAAGATCCCACAAGCCTCACAGCATGGCCCAAAAATTAAAAAGTAAAAATAGATAATAAAATTTTGAAGAAAACAAAGGGACAAGCATGTGGCTGGAGTATAAAGGATGACAAGACATCCACATCCTGAAAATGGAACAGAATAGCACTCACCTTCATGCTCCTCCTAACGGCTGCCCTCGGCCTTCAGCAAAGTAAAGAGGGGCTCTAACCCACTCCCCGCTGAGAACTGGAGATCCTGGATCCACTATACCTCACATGCGCCTGTTCCCTTCACTTGTGAAAGTAGTTTTCATTCATGAAGGAGAAAAGAGTTTGACCAGACATAATAGCCACATTTACTGTCAGCTTCCAAATGAGAAGACCACATTGAAGAGAACATGGCTCTAGTGAGAAGGTCAGAAGATGCTTCAGCACAGCTCAGCAGTCAAGAGCCCAGACAGTGGAGCAGACACTCTTGGGAAGAGATGGGTTCAGTCATTATGGAGCTGGCCGTGTCAGCCAAATGCCTGACCATGACACTTTTCACCTGCTCACAACAATTATGTGCTGAAATGCCATCTGTTCTGTCTTGCTATTTCCCATCAGTTGGCTGTTTCTTTGTAAAGTAGTATATTCTCATGCAGTGTTTTTAAACCTTGGGTTGGAACCCAGTCATTCGTGGGAAGTGAAATCATAGCTAAATCATAGGTGTGTGTGTGCGTGCTTAGTCTGTCCGACTCTTTGTGACCCCACCAGGCTCCTCTATGCGTGGGACTTTTTAGGCAAGAATACTGGAGTGGGCTGCCATTTCCTCCTCCAGGATCTTCCCAACCAAGGGATCGAACTGCATCTCCTGTTTCTCCTGCATTGACAGGCAGATTCTTTACCACTGAGCCAACTTGGAAGCCCAACTAAATCATAACTGTAGCCAGTGAGCCATAACTAAAAATCTTCGAAGAATAAAACAGATGAGTAAAGAAGAAAATAGGAAAGAAAAAACAACTCAGAGTATGTGACAGTTGAGTATGTTATTGCTTTAGGTTTTCCCCAAAATAATGCCATGTTAGATCTCCCTTGCTCAAAATCTCCTGTGCCTCCTTACTGGGTACCAGCTAAAGCATTATCATCTAAACCTAGATTTCAAACCCTCCCTAGTCTAACCCTAAACTGCCTCCGCAGCCTTGTTGCCTATCTACAGGGTAAGATTCGCTTTCCCCTGCAGCCGCACCGGCTACCTGCCTGTCCTGTAGCATGCCTCATCCCTCCCTCCCTCTACTAATGCCCCTCTCTTCCTCCACCTAAATTACCCTCCTGTCTTTTCTCTGCCTGGTCAACTTCTACTAGCTCTCAGGACCAAACTAAGTCCCAGGTCTTCAGCAGTGGCTTAGTGCTGTCTCCCAACTTCTAATGAACTTGTCTCAGCTATTGTCTTGATTTCAGCCACCAGCCCAGGTACAGGATTAGAAGGATTAAAGAAGAGAAAGGTGAGGAGGAGGAGGACCAATAAGCAATAATTGTCAGGCTTTAGTGGGATTCAAATTATTCAGAGGGCTTGTCAAATAAAACTTGTCAAGCCCCATCTCAAGAACTTTTGATTCAGTTTTTGGGGAGTTGGAGGGAGTGGTGAGAATTTGCATTTTTAACAAGTTCCCTAGTGATGCTCCTGGTTGTGGGACCAGACTTGGAGAACACTGGTGGCGTGCTTAAGAATAAGGGCTCAGTAAGATGGACCCAGGCAACTGTGGTGACTCCAAACTCAGAGTTCATATCTGGTCACATCTTTTTTTATATAATTAATCTTGCCATAATACCAGGATGTTCTGTAGCATTTGTTTGAGACATCATCCCATATGAACAACTGTCTAAGAACCCCAGAATCTTCCTGAGTCAGGAAGAAGTTACTCCTCTTCAACAAAGAACCTCTACATTGATCACTTACTGCCATTGCTTCTCCTGAACACACGAGGTCGCTGTTGAAGACTGTCCCTGCACCTGCAGGTATGCCGTTACTTAGCAGGTTCTGACTGATCCAAGCACCTTCTGAAGCAGTGCATTGACATCTCGTTTGGAGCTTTATTACAGCTTTTTTCCCTTTACATTCCCACATGTACCCATTTTTCACTAAAGCACAGCCACTATGCCAAGATAACTGAGCCCAGGGGAGTTCAGGTCATTAACCACACCCTGTGCCAAAATTAGCCCAACTCTGGATTCTGAGCCATTCGAGTTGGACCTAATCATTAGCATAAATCTGTGCTATGCTTAGTTGCTCAGTCGTGTCTGACGCTGCAACCCCATGGATTGTAGCCTGCCAGGCTCCTCTGTCCATGGGGATTCTCCAGGCAAGAATATTGGAGTGGGTTGCCATTTTCTTCTCCAGGTGAGGCTTCCCAACCCAGGGATTGAACCCAGATCTCCCGCATTGCAGGCAGATTCTTTTCCATCTGAGCCACCAGGGAAGCCTGAGAATACTGGAGTCAGTAACCTATCCCTTCTCCAGGGGAACGTCCCAACCCAGTAATTGAATTGGGATCTCCTACACAGCAGGCAGATTTTTTACCAGCGGAGCTACCCATCTAATACTATACTATTTTAGGGACTCCATGGCCCTGTCCCACCATTCATAGGGGCCATTCTGCAAGGCCCAGATCCCTCTAAAAGAGATTGGGAGCAGTTTACATGAAAACTGGTCAATTCTTCCCAAGCACTAGCTCTATATAACAAAGAGTGAGGCAGCTTTTGGTACACCCCACAAAAGAATAAAATACTGAGTTCTTGACTCACTTTTCCAGGACAATGGAAACCAATTCACACTTTGATTTTCATACTGAGAGGGCTTTTTCCTGACCAGGTTGATCTGTTTCACAGACTTGGAGTCTGAGCCACCACCCCATTTAATTTGTGTTTATCAGGCACTAAGCCCACTTTTTAGGCCGATAACCATCAGTGTACTCCAGTGGGTTCTAACAATGTAGTGGGTGGCAACCCTCCTCCCTTTTACTGAATTAAAATAGAGAGTAAGAGAGTATTTTGCCTGTTTTAAAGAAGGAATTGATACATGGACTTGTATTTCACTTCTATACAAAAATGAATCTATAGTAGATTATCTAAGATTTTAAGTGAATTTCTTAGATGTGGGTCACAGTCAAAGATTTGAGTCCATTGCTCTCTGCTTAAAGGTCTGTTTGTTACTAAGACACTCTTGCTTCTCTTCTGGCATTCTCCTCTGTGTTCTCTAGGCTACACTCTTGGAAGGCTATTTCAGTCCCCTCTTCTGCTTTAAGAGGCTGACCTCCAAGCTTCTAGAACATCCTGTGTGTTTCTCTGGTACACTTACCTCATTGTTTTGCAGTGGGACCCCCTTCTCTTTTACCCATTCGCCCCCACAGACCTTGAGCTCCTCAGTGTCTTAATCTCCTTTGTATTCACACACAGCACTTGGTACAGTAAATACCTGCTAAATGCCCCCACCGGCCTTCTTGACTTCTTGCTTTTGGCACTTTTCAGATACCACCTTACTTTCTTGTTGACAGACATTTTTTTTTCCATCTTGTGTTTGGTAACTTGGTGCACATCTTATCACTCATCTGTTCCCTTAGTAGAATTTAAACCTTTTGAAGACAGAACATCTCTTGGTTTTTTTATCTTGAGTCCTCAGAGAAAAACTGAATGTAAAGGCCATGCACTAATCCCAGTTGACTGATGGATAGCTGTGCTGAGCCTCTGCTAATCTGAGGACTAGAGATTAGGCGTGTCTGACTTTCTCTCCTTAATTATGTCTCTGCTTGTTCCACAAAGTAAGGGTGATCAACAGGATACACTAAGTAAAGCAAGAATGACATAACTTAGAAGCTGAGGAGAATTTCTAAGAATTTTAATTGCAAGAAGGATTGATATGTACATAAAGATTCAGGTACAAGGGTGTTTTATAAAAACGTTGCTTTTTGTGAATGGAGAAATTTATAAACAGCCTAAAATTCACCAATCCTGTATTGGCTGACTAAATTTTGGGACATCTACTAAATCAGAGAAGTGCATGGGTAATAAGTGGGGGTGACAGTTCTCCAACACTATATATGGCATGATTTCATTTTGTGAAATATGTGCACCATGGGGACAGAAGAGGGGGAACACTAAAACATTAACGGTGTTTCTCTCCGAGTATGACCGTGAATAATTTTTACTAATTTGATATTGGTATTTCTATGTTTTCTACATTTTCTAAAAATGAGTTACTTTTATAGAAGAACAGCATGGGAAAGTTATCTTTTTTAAAAGAAAAATGGGTAAACCAAAAGAAAGAAAAATAAGAATAGGGAGCTAGGAATGAGGCTTATTCCAAAAATGAATATCATGAAGATTTAATCAGGCAAGTCACAGATTTGCTTCTGAGCTTTCCAAAAATTCACACAAAAAGGGAGACAGGATCAGCTGCATAATTCACATTGTCCAGGAAAAGCTCTTATCTTCCTGATAAGTAGCAATCTATCAGTGTCTCCCTTGGAGCCCCCTGAGGATGTTCTTCTAAGTAATAAATAACATCCTCTGCAGATCCTGTCATCCAGGTGAGTTTCCTAGAGCAGTCTCTAAATTAGAGTACCACATTCCCTGCCTTTATTCAAAGGATGGCCTTAGGCAGGTATTTAATTCCTGTCTAAATACCTCCACTTACTAGTGGTGAATTAATTAGTTCATATCTAAATAATGGGTGATTATTAATAGTTGCAGTGAGCAATTAGAGTTATTAACCCATCCTGGCCTCTCGCTGGCATCTCTGAAGTAGTTCCCTCCCCTAGATTGCCAGGAGCCCCTTTCCTGGGGAGTGGTCTCCTCAGCCTTGTCCCAGCAGGGCCAGAAGGCCACCAGTGGCTGACCTACACTCCCACCTTGACCTCAGCCAGGTGTGCAAAGACAGGAAGACTTGATTGTTAAAAAGTTATCTCCTATCTAAAGTCCACAGTACTCAGTATAGCCAAAACAAGTGGGTTTTTCTTTTTTTTCCTTCATAGTCAGGGGCTCTTGAAATGGACACAGAGAGAAAAGGAAGGAAAGGCTACAGAAAGGGATATGGACTCAAAGAAAGTTTCTCTTTCTGGGACCCCCAAGACCTCCTGCCTTGGAGACACTTGGGCTCAGAGTCTTTGACTGACTTTTCATGGTATCCTCTCCTAAATGTTCTTGGTCCTGCAGTGGGTACTGGGGTACAGAAGTGAGCATGGGTAGGTGAAGGAACTTCCCAACTGGGAAGACAGCTGGACAAGCCAGTCATCTCAAATCATCAGTTAAAGAGGTACAAGCAAGTAGGGTAACATAAAGAGATCTTTATCCAACCCTAAGCGTCAGGGAATGCCTGCTAGAGAAGTTGGTACCTAAACTGAGACTTGAAGGCTCAGTATGGCTTCCCAGAACTGAGAAAAGGGTGAAGGACATTACACAGAAGGAAAGACATGCTGTTTTCTGGAAATTCAAATCATCTCCTTATTGCCAAAGCATAAAGCTCAAAGTATGCTGGAGATGAAGCGGGAGAAGTGAATCGGGACCAGTGCTAGAGGGCCATGGGCCATGAATGTAGGACAAAGGAAACATTCTTTGACCCTTTAGTCCTATGGTTTTGTACATGAATGCCAACACCAGGCAGTTGATGTGAATCAGTCAGTGGCCCAGGGACAACAGGGAATGGTGGGACCTGTGGCAAATAGGAGTGCATTTGAATTACCCAAAGAGGCCACTCCATACTCCAGCCAGTTGTTACCACGGGAGAACACAGGACTAGCCTTGCCAGATCTTCCCATTATTCAACAGAAGGTGACATCCAGAGCCCTACATGCCACTCTCCCTTTTTGTAAATTTTGGTAGTGGTTGTTGTTCAGTGACTAAGGTGTGTCCAACTCTATGCAACCCCATGAACTGCAGCATGCCAGGCTTCCCTGTCCTTCACCATCTCCCAGAGTTTGTTCAGACTCATGTCCATTGAGTTGATGATGCCATCTAACCATCTCATTCTCTGCCACCGACTTCCCCTCCTGCCCTTAATCTTTCCCAGCATCATAGTCTTTTCTAATGAGTTGGCTCTTTGCATCAGGTGGCCAAAGTATACTTCAAATTTAAAATACAGTGAAGATCCAGTAAGGCAGAGGGCCCCACTCCTGTGTCAGTGAGCCGGATTTAACCTGAGGGCTGGATTTGGTCTGTAAACTCATCATGTTACCACTTCTGCCTTAGAAAACAGGGAGCCATGGACAGCTCTCAGGTAGGGGACAAGTGTGAACTTGCCCTCTTCTTAAACCCCATGTGTGTTTGTATGAAATGTTGGTTAGAAAAGGACAAGAAAGGAGACCTGAAACACGTTACCTAAAGCTTCTAAATCTGAGAATGAGTTATTATGAAATGCCAACAGGCAATTCTTTCTTATCACCTCAGTGCTTTTCACTATTAATATGTAATATCAGACCCATCTGACAGAACCTAGCAACTATTTGCAAAGGCAGAAGGTCAGTGGAAGGACCCAAGAATCTGTTGGTCTGGAATCTGCTGCAGTGTACTAGACACTGTGCTGAAATGTAGAGAACTACAGGGGCTAAGATTGTGAGGGGAAGGACTGGGTCTTACCCATCTTACAACCTCATCTTGCACTGTCAACAGAATCATACAAGATGAATAAGCATTGTCATGAATTTACTGCTTTATGAATGATCTAGTGGGAAGAGACCCAACTTCACACCCTGGCTTCGCCAGTCATTAACTGGGTGACTCAGGTCAAGACACCTGGCATTTCAGAACCTTAGGTTCCTACTCTGAAAATTGGGAATAAGAATACCCACTGTGTCTACCTTGTAGACTCAAAACCAAAGGAAATGCTTGGAAGGAAGAGCTTTCTATATAAACTCAAATGTGCTCTATAGTATGGATTGGGATAGTTACTATTGCTTTACCAAACCTGAGTATCTTATTTATTTATTTATTGTTGGCTGTGCTGGATCTTCCTTGCTGTGCAGGCTTTTCTCTAGTTGCAACTAGAGTGGAGAATACTCTCTAGTTGTGGTGCATAGGCTTCGCATTGCAGTGGCGGCTTTTGTTACAAAGCATGGGCTCTAGGGCATGCGGGCTTCAGTAGTGGCACATGGGCTCAGTAGTTGCAGTTCCCGGGCTCTAGAGCGCAGGCTCCACAGTTGTGGCACACAGGCTTAGTTGCCTCTCAGCATGTGGTATCTTCCCAGACCAGGGGTTGAACCTGTAGCTCCTGCAGTGGCAGGAGGTTTCTTTACCACTGAACCACCATGGAAGCCCAAAACTGAGAATCTATAAGAACCATATTTTTACATTTATGGCACAGAGAGAAAATGTACAGCATCTGATGCCTTTGAGGTGGGCCTTCCAAACCTTGACAGGTTGCCATCTGCTTTGTGAGAATTCTGGAGCCCAAGCTCTAAGCTTTAACCTAGGCCAAAGAGCATTTGTAAGGCAAAGACATACCCCACCCCCACCCACCCCAAACACACAAACCATTCCATCAACTATTGCTCCTCGGTTCAGTTCAGTTCAGTTCAGTCGCTCAGTCATGTCTGACTCTTTGTGACCCCATGAATCACAGCACGCCAGGCCTCCCTGTCCATCACCAACTCCCAGAGTTCATTCAAACTCATGTGCATCAAGTCCGTGATGCCATCCAGCCATCTCATCCTCTGTCATCCCCTTCTCCTCCTGCCCCCTATCCCTCCCAGCATCAGAGTCTTTTCCAATGAATCAACTCTTCACATAAGGTGGCCAAAGTATTGGAGTCTCAGTTTCAGCATCATTCCCTCCAAAGAAATCCCAGGGCTGATCTCCTTCAGAATGGACTGGTTGGATCTCCTTGCAGTCAAAGGGACTCTCAAGAGTCTTCTCCAACACCACAGTTCAAAAGCATCAATTCTTTGGCGTTCAGCTTTCTTCACAGTCCAACTCTCACATCCATACATGACCACTGGAAAAACCATAGCCTTGACTAGATGGACCTTTGTTGACAAAGTAATGTCTCTGCTTTTGAATATGCTATCTAGGTTGGTCATAACTTTCCTTCCAAGGAGTAAGCGTCTTTTAATTTCATGGCTGCAATCACCATCTGCAGTGATTTTGGAGCCCAAAAATATAAAGTCTGTCACTGTTTCCACTGTTTCCCCATCTATTTGCCATGAAGTGATGGGACCAGATGCCATGATCTTCGTTTTCTGAATGTTGAATTTTAAGCCAACTTTTTCACTCTCCTCTTTCACTTTCATCAAGAAGCTTTTTAGTTCCTCTTCACTTTCTGCCTTAAGGGTGGTGTCATCTGCATATCTGAGGTTATCGATGTTTCTCCCGGCAATCTTGATTTCAGCTTGTGCTTCTTCCAGCCCAGCGTTTCTCATGATGTACTCTGCATAGAAGTTAAATAAGCAGGGTGACAATATACAGCCTTGACGTACTCCTTTTCCTATTTGGAACCAGTCTGTTGTTCCATGTCCAGTTCTGACTGTTGCTTCCTGACCTGCATACAAATTTCTCAAGAGGCAGGTCAGGTGGTCTGGTATTCCCATCTCTTTCAGAATTTTCCACAGTTTATTGTGATCCACACAGGCAAAGGCTTTGGTATAGTCAATAAAGCAGAAATAGATGCTCCTAACAGTGTATATATGCTGTGAAGTCTACATTCCCAGTACACAGAACCACTCTGAGTCAGATCACCATATGCACAGTGCTCTGTAGAGCCTTTGTATATGCTGTTCCCTCTGCCAGGAACACATTTCCTTTCTTAGCTTTTAGGTCTCAGTTTATAGCAGCTCCTGAGTATTGTTGTATAGAGTCTTGAAATCACAAATTACCTCAAAGATCTCAAGAGGTTTCAGTGGAAGCTGTTTCTTACCAACTGTTTCTTAACATATTTCTACTTTTCTCTTTAAAACACTAATGCTTATTCTAAATAATAGCAACTATATAGAGTAATTGAACTAAACTCCCTCCATAACTCCAAAAAGTACTTTAGGCAGCACTCACTTGGGAGGAATTTACTGTTAATTTTAGTCAAAGAACTAATTTGGCAGCCATTTTTCACAGTTCTTTTTTATTTTTCTTTCCATAATAATTTAGAGTGAATGCCTATCATTCAGAACATCATTCACCCTTTAGCACTTCTATATAAATCTCTAAAATATCAGAACCTTTACCAACAAAACTGCACTACTATTATCACACTTAACAGATTATAATTATTTAACATCATTTACTAGCCGGTTGGTATTTGAATGTCCCCAATTTTCTCAAAAGTGTCTTTTTACAGTTGCTTTCTCCAGGTGCTGCGCTTGATTGTTAACGTCCCTCTCAATTCATAATCTAGAGTAGCCTCCCCTTCCCCACTTTCTGAAGCCCCTATGTCCTAGGCAGTGATTCATCCTGGCCTCTCTTTTTCTTTAAGAATCCACCAGCTCCCTACCCAAGGATTGGAAGTGCAAACCCAAGGACTGTACTGAATCCTGGTACAGAGAATGCTTCTCTCCATTTACCTGCAGTAAACAGAGAACAGATTTTTTTTTATACATCTCTGCAGAAACTCAGGTGAAACTAGTGTTAAAGAACCAGCCTGCCAGTGCAGGAGACATAAGAGACTCAGGTCCGATCCCTGGATTGGGAAGATCCCCTGGAGATGGAAGGGAATGGCAACCCACTTCAGTATTCTTGCCTGGAAAAGCCCAGGGACAGAGGAGCCTGGCAGGCTACACTCCATGGTATCAAAGAGTCGGATACGACTGAACACGCACACACACACACACGCGCATGCATAAACTGAGTGTTCATTATTCATGCTTTCCATACTTGTAAATTCACCCACTCACTAGACTTTATTTGTAACCCCAAAACCAATACACAGCATGTTTGCCTTAATCTGCGAATGTGTGCAGAGCAGTGAAAAATCTGAGTCTCCATCAGGCACAGTTCCTGATGAGATCAAGCAAAGACGCTTGTACCTGCCTGTTTGAGCTCTCAGCCTCTGAACAAGTGTCCTTTTCACAGTCCATTTAGCACCATGCTTTTCATATTTTTGTGCTTTTAGTTGGTGGTTTTGCTATTTACAGTGGCCCCCAAGAAGAGTGCTTCAGTGTTTGTTATCTGATGTGCCTTACACAATCAGCAATATATATTAAGTAAGATGTTTTTAAACTGAAATACAGAAAACAAGGTTATGTGTTAACAATAATATTATGGCCAGAGACTCACAGGATCAATTTCCCCAAGAAATGATGACTTGCTATTCACTAATTCAGTGTTTGCTATGACTTTCTAGAACAAAACTACCGCAGATAATGAGAATCAACTGTCTGTACGTACACTCTCCCTGCATTTATTATTATTATTTTTAGTTCTACAAAATCTGATTGACTTTGTTTTCAAATGAAATATTTTGAACCAGATTTGTTTTCATTGAGAAAGGGGGGGGCAGTGTGCACTGACGATATGATGAGGAATAGGAGTTTATATGTCAAAACTCATATATATATATATATATATATATATATATATATATGATTCTGTTTCCTCTGCTCCAATCAATTCAGGATAAACTTTTGCACTGAAGCATACGCTGATATTGCTGACTCTTCTGAGGCAAGTTGGCTTGGGGGGATAGGTTCAGATCTGCTCCCAATTTAATGTTACTCAGTGCTGAGGTATTTGTTTTGCTGAATCATTATAAAGTATCTGAGAAAAGAAAATTAATCAGTTCCTGAAGTTTTTATGCCTCTAGGGCTTTAAGGAGATTAACAGAATTTTCTTTTACTATGATTAGTTTTCAACCTTCATGGGAATCTGTAGCCCTTAATATAACTAATTTCATATTGACTCTGGGTTTTCTCTTTAATATGAAAGTTGGGTTCTCATTTGAGAATGCTCAATATTCTTTCATTCTTACTACTAAAGGACGGTAGAAAAAAATTTTTTTGGAAAACATTGAAGAAGTATCTGCCTTCCCTAAGATACACAGTGTGTGCTTTTTAATTAGTGTTTTCATAAGTGAGCGCCTTTACAACATAACATTCATTCCACTGTTTCCATATTTAGAGCAATCTTTCATATTGTTTTTGCCATTTAATTTTTTTTCTTATTAAACATGTTTACAAAAATGTAGACTGTGACTTTGATGAGAACCATGATCTGAAGAACAGTTCTTAAAACCCAGAGAAGTCACACCTGTAACCCTTTAAATGCAGGCAGTGTTTTTGAGCTGAAAATTCTGAATCCATCTTCCACATGAGATTGATGGAATTTTTAAAAATAGGTAGCGTAATATTGAAATGACCTTGGGCTGCCAATTGACAGAATTTACCAATAGTTGTCAAACATCCAGTTTAAAAGTTTGGGGTGTTTTTTGTTTGGTGTGTGTATGTGTGTTTAGACATAAAATTAACTAGTTTGTCTTTTGAAATGGTTTGATACGTAATCTTAATTTTTGAAAATGGCTTTAAAACAACAAAGAGTGATGATTCAAACTGAGTTCAGAGATTAGTGCCTCATCGTCCTGGCTGTGCAAATCAGCAAGTCATAGAACTTCTGCGGCTTTTTGTAAAAGCAAATCCTGACACCTACTTCACAGTCTTTATCCACATCCTGCAATTTTTTTTTTCTAATTTTATTTTATTTTTAAACTTTACATAATTGTATTAGTTTTGCCAAATATCAAAATGAATCCGCCACAGGTATACATGTGTTCCCCATCCCGAACCCTCCTCACATCCTGCAATTTATCATAGCACCCAGGACATAGCAAATGCTCAAAACGTGTTCGCTATTGTCCTTAAAACTTGCACCCTCCAGTAATCATATTTACAATGGAGTGACTGTCCTCATCATGAAATGACCAATTGTACTGTCCTCATCATGAAATGACCAATTGTACTTTAACCAACATGTATTTTTAAGTGTCCAAGGCAGCCGTAATTGAGGGAACAAATGTAAGAATTTTCTACTTAAAGTCCTTGTTTACTAAACATCCCTGGACAAATACAGGTTTGTCCTTTTTTTTTTTTTTCTTAAGGGAGGTGGGGCAAGAAAAAAAGAAAGGAATGCATTCAGAGAGAGACAGCTTGGTGTAGATTTTCTAAGTAAGAAGACTACAGACCACCCTGAGTCCTGACTGTTTTCCTGTAGCCACCAAAGCTGCAGATTAGATATTGCTGAGGCTCTCATCTCTCTGATATGCTTTGTGAAGTACGTGGGAAGAGGGAAAACCTCCTTCTCGGGAACAGTTGCCAAACCCAAAGCTATCACCCCTTCTCCTTCAGACAGACTCCAAAGGCAGCAATGTGCCCAGCCTTGGGGGATGCACCGCAATTGGTCTGAGCCAGCTGTGACTATCCCTTTCTCTCTACCTGTCATTAGTCTGTGACAATGGTTCTCAACCCAGAGAGTTTTAAACCCACACACACACCCACAGGATATTGGCAATGTTGGGAGGCATTTGGGGTTATGGTAACTGGGAGGGTGCTACTAGCATCTAGTGGGTGGAGGTCAGGGATGCTACACAACTTCCTGCAATGCCAAGACGGCTCCCCATCACAGAGAGTTATATGGCCCCAGATGTCAGCAAATGAGATTGAGACACGCTGGTCTAGGCATTGAAGAGCGACACGGTTCTAGACAGTGAAATGTGACAGGAAGGAGGTAGGGGAACTTCTAGAAAGTAATTTTCCTCCTTAAAAGAGGCAGTGTTTTTTGCCCCACCTCTTTTGGAGGAGGGCGGGGAATGCTAGGGTGTAAAGATGGGATGCTTGGAAACACTGCAACTATCTCAGGTCCATGAGGGGAGACATCACTAACACACACTTGTCCCCAGACTTATTGTTACTTGAGAAAATTGTCTTTACTTTAAAAACTGCTATTACTTGGTATTCTTGTCACTTGTAGTTGAAAGCATAAGTATTAAATCTACCGTGTTGTGTAACTTTCCCAAAAAAGTCCACATTCAGTTAACCAGAAAACAGCAGAACTTTTCTGAGATTCAGATATTGGTCAGTGAGCTGGGCTTAGTCACTACCTAAATGTTTCGCTTCTGCACTAAGTCCCTTATAGCAAGTGTATTTCAGTTCATGCCTCTGATGAATGACACACGAGTCTACATCTTGAGTCTTCAGTAACTCAGGAGGACTGAAATTGGGAGGACGTCCTATGCTGGTTTGAATTCAAGCTCTGCCAGGTGGTAGGTGTGTGAGCCTGGATGAGGTTACTTCTCTGCTTCACCCTCTTCATCTGTAAAATGGGGTTAATTGTGGTGACCTAAAATGTCAAATGGGTCACATGAAAAAATGCCTAGAATAGTGTCTGGGACCTAACCAGCACTGCCATCATCCTCCTCACCATGAAATGTTACATTTGTGAAGGCCAAGGCTCTGATGACAATATTCATGTTGGAATCTTTCCTCCACACATGACCATCTTTCCAAAGTTGAAATTGACAGCCAAGTGGATGCTTTGTGGGGGCGAGTAATACGGAAATGGACTAACAATTCTCTCCCCAGTCTTCCAGAATTCCACCACTGTGTAGAGGCACAGCCAGGTGACTGGTGCACACTCTTCCCAAGACAGCAGTGGCATGATACTTGAGACCCACGGCAAGTGTGTCACTGATTCCAGAGAAGCTAATTACCCACACACACGTCCTTGTCTCCCAGCATTAATGATTCCCCCACATTGTTAGATGTGGACCCCATGGTTGGTCTAGTATTGTGTACAGCTCTGTTTCATGTACGTTCTTAACTCAGTCAAACCAGTTCCAGATAGATACCATTAAATTCTGTTTCCATATATGCCCTGGATAGACCAGCCTTTTTCAGAGCCTTGTAGTCTTCCTCTTGTCTTTAAAACTCTGTTGTCTGAACATCTGCCTATTGGGACTTTAAATTGAGGCACGTCAGGATTTGAATCCAGTAGTCATGTGACACCAGGCAAGTTCCTTAAATTTACTTTACTCCCTCATCCTGAAAGTGGGGCTCAGGAGATCCCTGTTTTATAGAGTCACAGGGCATAAGTTAACAGTAAAAACTCTTTAACAAGGCTCAAGGCTTAATAAAAAGTTGCTGTTGGTTGTAATTCTGTCTGGTTCTCACTAATCTCTGTTCACTTACTTAACAAAATCAGTATTATAGAATATTGCAGGGCTTAGTGTTAAGTTGATTGTGCTGAACGATGATGGATCTCAGCCAAGTGTTGTGCTCCCTTTTTATAAATACCTGAGTAATAACTCAAGAAAGCAGAGAAAAAGCAATAGGACCTGGGAAGAGTTAGCCAGACCTGTGTGAATTGTGTATTCAGAGTGGTACTCCTACAGTCCTGGAATACAAATCTTAAACCCTGTCGATCTGCTCCTTTTTGAAGACTCCAAGCCCCACAGCTTGACAACCACTTTAATTGTTTGCCAGGTCTCTGTAGACAAAAGTTGTCCTTTGCACAATGAGGTTTCCTTTCTTATATAAACATTCCAGAGCTTGGCACCAACCTGTCTATTTTCAGGCTTCCTGGAAGGAACCAGCTCCTTTCTCCATCTGCCCCAGGCAACAGGCTACAATCTTGCCCCAGCCTTTTGACAGAAGTGCCAGCAGGAGACACCATCCTGAAAGCATTCCCCTCCATCCCTGGTGTCCTTGCAGAGTTCTCTAAGTAAATTGTACCTGTGGCCCTGGGGAATGTACAGGATGACTTTGGATGGTATCTAGATATTCTTTTCTTTTGAAGTTCCTTTTAAACTAAAATTTATTTTTTTTTTAATGAAAAACTGATCAAAGTCATGCAAAAGAATTTTCTTTTTTATGGTGAGTTAATTTTAAAACAGGCTTCCCGGGTGGCTCAGATGGTAAAGAATCCACCTGCAATGCAGGAGAGCCAGGTTCAATCCCTGGGTCGGGAAGATCCCCTGGAGAAGGGAATGGCAACCCACTCCAGTATTCTTGCCTGGAGAATTCCATGGATAGAGGAGGTTGGCCTGTAATTTTAAGAAACTTTCTTTTTTTTTTTAACCTTTTTATTTTTTATTGGATTACAGTTGATTAACAGTGTTGGTTAGTTTCAGATGTACAGCAAAGTGATGCGGTTATACATGTATCTGTTCTCTTTCAAATTCTTTTCCCATTTAAGTTGTTACTGGGTTGGCCAAAGACTTTGTTCAGGTTTTCCTGAATCAGCTTAAAAAACCTGGACAAACTTTTTGGCCATCCATACATGATATTGAGCAGAGTTCCTGTCCTTTTCGGTTATCTGTTCTAAATATAGCAGTGTGTACATGTTACTCCCAAACTCCCTAATGATGCCTCCCCCTGACCTTTAGCCCTGGCAACCAACCATAAGTTCATTCTCTAAGTCTGTGAAGAAACTTTCTCTTCTTAAAAAGTTTTATTTCAAGTTTGACAATGATGCATAAGACAGAATTGCAGGCCTGCACATACTTAGGTTAAATATAAGATTATAAGCTTACTGGCCACTGGTTCAGGCTTGTGGTCACTCACTGTGAAGACCTCAGCTTAGACTCTGAGTGAGGCAGAAGCCATTGGAAGGGACTTCTGTCTGTTTTGTCTCAACTTCTAAGAATGGTACCTAAACTAGAATAGGTATTCAAAATAGGTATTGAATGAATGAATTCATTGAGTGTTCTGATGTGCCAGGAGAAGGCAATGGCACCCCACTCCAGTGTTCTTGCCTGGAGAATCCCAGGGACGGAGGAGCCTGGTAGGCTATAGTCCATGGTGTCGCTAAGAGTCGGACACAACTGGGTGACTTCACTTTCACTTTTCACTTTTATGCATTGGATAAGGAAATGGCAACCCACTCCAGTGTTCTTGCCTGGAGAATCCCAGGGACGGGGGAGCCTGGTGGGCTGCCATCTATGGGGTCGCACAGAGTTGGACACGACTGAAGCAACTTAGCAGCAGCAGCAGCAGATGTGCCAAGCACGGTGCCAGAAGCTGAGGCTTCAAAGATGAAGCTGATAACAGTCTTCGTCTTCCTGTAGCTTGTTAAAGGATTCGTTCCGTTTTCCCTATGACATTCCGTTGATTTCAGAATTCTTAAATGCTAGAGCACAGAATGTAAATATCTGTCATCTGAATCACCTCTCAGCCTCAGCTTTCTCACACTGACAAAAACTAAGCTTGAAAGCACAGCTCCCAAAACCTCTCCAGTGCTGGGCGTTCCCTGTTCCTGCCCCAGTCTCAGAATCTCCCCTTTTCCTTCCAGTGAATGCCCCGCATCCTTTTGGCCTCCATCCAGCTCTCATTCCTCCCGGGGAGACCAGGATTCAGCTGACATTCAGCAGTGGTGAACACTTGACTTTTTCACCCTGGGGATATGGCGCATTAGTCAGCCCATAAACATTTAATTTTATTTAGCTATATTTTATAAGCTGGCACATCATCAGAACTGTCTCTCTCTCTCTGTTGCCTCAAGTGCCACTGTTTGAACACACCCATAATGCCTCTTAATTTTATGTCACTCTTTATTTCTAGTAAAACATGGGAACATACAGGGGAAAGTAGGAAAGGCAGGTGCTGGGGGCCTAGCCTAGAGTGCTTCTAGAAAGCCTCCGGAAGAGGAAATGTGTGGTCCTTCTAGTGCAGCGGCTTTCTCAAATTGGGAGGCCTCTGCCGACTCCCACTGGTAGTGTCTGGGGAGTGGTTCTGTTGGTCTGGAGTGAGGCCCTGGAATTAGCATTTTAACTTTTCACTGCCATGTTAATGTGAAGAAAAGTACAAATAAGTGTCCAGCTCGATGAATTTTCAAACATCCATGTAATCAGCAGTATTGTCAGAACCCCAGAAGTGTCCTGTTCCTTTTTCTTTTAACGTTTCTGTCATTGTTGTTGAAGTATAGTTGATTTAGCATCGTTATTTTCATATGTACAGCAAAGCAATTCAAAATATATACACATATTTTCTTTTTCAGATTATTTTCCATTATAAGTTATTACAAGATATGGAGTATAGTTAAATATAATTCCCTGTGCTATATGGTAGGACCTTGTTTTTTATCTATTTTATGTTTAGTACTGTGTATTGGTTAATCCCAAAGCCCTAAGTTATCAATCCCTCTCCCCCACCTGGTTCCCTTTGTCACTGCCTCTCTCTAGCAGTTCCTATTATCCTGACTTATAACCTATAGATGAGGTTTTGCCAATCTCTGTATTTATATGAAAGAAAGAGAAAGTCGCTCAGTCGTGTCCTACTCTTTGCAACCCCATGGACTATGTAGTACATGGAATTCTCCAGGCCAGAACACTGGAGTGGGTAGCCTTTCCCTTCTCCAGGGGATCTTCCCAACCCAGGGATCGAACCTAGGTCTCCCACATTGCAGGCAGATTCTTTACCAGCTGAGCCACAAGGAAAACCCAAAATACAGGAGTGGGTAGCTTATCCCTTTTCCAGAAGATATTCCTCACTCAGGAATCGAAATGAGGTCTCTTACATTGCAGGTGGATTTATTTATATATGTAAGTGTAAACTGTATTTTTTGTTTTCTGGCTTTTTATACTCACTATTATAATTTGTGAGATTCATTCGTGTTGCTACATGTTGCTGCAGTTTATTCATTTTCATTGTGCTATGCTTTTATTATAAATATTATCATAATCTTTAGATTTATTCTGAGACTGGTGATGGGCTATTGGATTGCTTTCAACTTGCAGCTATTATGAATAATGCTTCATGAATATCCTAGTAGATGTCTTCTGATGAATATCTGTACACATTTCTGTTGGGTGTGTACGTTGCAGTGGAATTGCTGTGGCAAATCAGCATTTTTAACAAGCAACTCCATTAACACTGACCCATGCTGAAATTTAAGAGCCATACATCTAGACAAACAAGCAAGTACCATTTACCGAGATTAATTGGGTTTAAATACAGAAGATATGAATCGCCCACAAAAACTTTACAGTCTTATTGAGGAAAACAAAAAATAACAAAATAACAAAGAAAAAACGTAGACTCACAAAGCACAAATTGAAGAAAACACAGAAAATAACGCAGACATGCAGTCCAGATGCCCGTTGTAGTTTGGAGCAATACGTATACATAGCATAGAGTTACATACAGGCTTCCTATCGGAAAGATTTTGGGTTTTGTTTGGCATAACAATGTCTCAAAAATGAAGAAATGTTATAAAATGTTTATATTTCTTTTTTTTAATTTTATTTAATTTTTAAACTTTACATAATTGTATTAGTTTTGCCAAATATCAAAATGAATCCGCCACAGGTATACATGTGTTCCCCATCCTGAACCCTCCTCCCTCCTCCCTCCCCATACCATCCCTCTGGGTCGTCCCAGTGCACTAGCCCCAAGCATCCAGTATCGTGCATCGATCCTGGACTGGCAACTCGTTTCTTATATGATATTTTACATGTTTCAGTGTCATTCTCCCAATTCTGACTTCTCTTCAAAAATGAAGCTCTAGCAGCAGAGGTTCTGCCTTGTTGCTACGTGGCAACAGCTGTCTAGATGTGGGAAATGACTGTCCCCTTTAGATGAATCATGTGATCTCCAGGTACCACAGTCTACCACAATCCCCACCAGCCTCTGTTGCCTCACTTTGGCCTTCTCTCATTTACATTAGCTGCCTAAATCCTGTGAGGATTTGGCTTCCCAGTCCCTAGGCTAGAGAATTACAGTAAACATTTCCCTATTCAATGTTTGAGTGCCCCACAAGAACCCTGCCAGCCATCAAGGGCTTGCTAAGATTGTCTCCATTTGAGGGCTGAGGAAACTGAGGCTCCGAGAGTGACTGAACAGAGCTGCACGACTAGCAAGTGGCGGCCTTCTGGGGACCATTTTGAGAAGTATTTTAAAATTGTGTGTATGGTTTTTTTATGTGAAGCAGTAACTTAAATAAATCAAGGTATGTGTAATAAGTTCCTAATAAAGTTCAGAGAAGTTTTTTTTTTAAGGCATCAGAGGAGGGAAAACGTTCTGTGGGCTAAAGTGGTCACAGATGTGTTTTCCCCCAGGATGGGGGATCTCATCTGAGCTTTGATGGATGACTGTGAAGAGGAGGCGTGATGCTGGCATTCTGGGCAAGGGCTCAGCTGGAGCACAGGCGCAGCGTCGGAAGCACATAGTTGAGGATGAGGTGGGGACAAACACAAGAGAGACCGGGAGGCGTGATGGGAAACGACTGCTCAGCTGTGAGCAAAGGTCTTCACTTTGCTACGTCTCCAGGTGCCGTGAAAGTTCTTGACCTCATCAGCTTTTGAGAGGACAAAAGGAAATTCTGTAAGCTCAGTTAGTTGTAGTTTATTCATCCTTATTCAGATGAACAGCATTATCCTGACACTGGCAACCGCACAAGAAACGATAGGTCTTGTGCTCTTACACCGTGAGGTTGGTGGTTCATGCTCTGGAGGGGAGCTCTGAGCGGGAAACAGCCTAACTCCCCAGGGGATCTGACATGGGAGTCAACAAGATCTCCATCTTTCCGCCACACCCTCTCAACCCTCCCCAAACCGTCCTTTTCCTCAACTGCAGGGGCGGCTTTTTATTCCATCTAAACTGTTTTCCCCAGTCTTCCTCTTTAAGTTGTTTTCAAAGTGACTGCCAAGAAGCAGCACCCGTTTGGCAAAAAATATGACAACAAAATCTTCCCTTAGATGCCCCCCACTTTAGGTCTATTCTTGTTATTAGTGAAGGAGGCTTTGATGCCTAGGAAGGGAGGCAGTGGGTGTTATGGAATCAGTGTGAGCTGTAGTATCTGACATGAGTTTCATCACATGGACATCTAACTGTGTGGCCTCAGGGAGCCAGTCAACCTCTCCAGGTTTCTATTTTTGTTACCTGCAAAATAGGAAAAATAGTACCAACCACTCAAGGTGATGGTGAAGTTTCTAAATAAACATACAAAGTGCCCAGCGCAAAGTAGGTACTCAGCTCATTGCCTTTATTGCCATCCTAGTGCAAGATCTTTATCAGAGGAGCCTGTGTATTAACTTACACTTCATGGGCAATGGGAATGGAGTTGGCCAGCACACAGAGCACAACACTGTGGACACATCAGGGGCTCAGTCTTCTCAGCTGACTTCCTAGTTTCAACTCTGTTACTATAAAAGCTCTGTGACCTTGAATAGGTTCCTTAACTTTTTTGGGTCTACCCTTCTGTATCCATAAAATGGAGGACTGGAGGAAATGACCAGAATATTCACTCTGCAACTAAAATTTCAATATCTGTATGTCTATGATTAACAGCTGACACTTTCAGATTCTTTATTTCTACTGCCCCCTCTCTGTTCATTTCACACCCTCTTTCTGGAGGTTCATCTCCCTTGAACACAGGGATGAACACATGATTCATGTGTCACCTCCCTGACTAGTGATTGGCTAGTGAGGTGGGGGTGTAATTCATTGAAGCCAATCAGAGGTCTTCCCTAGGATTTTTATAACTATGAGAAAAAGAGAGAGACTCCTCACTCCTGGAAATTTTGTGAAACCAGAAAGGTATCTTTGGCCATGTGTTGTGCTGTAAGTAGAAAACACTTCTGCTTTAGGAAATAAGGAGGTGACATTTGGAGACAAATAGAGCTGAGAGAAAATAGGAAGCAGCCAGATCAGCACAGGTGAGGTCAACACTTGAGGTTCCGGACTCAGCACTTCTTGAAGCCACCTTCTCTCTCCTTGTCTTCCATATAGTGGATCCAACAACTTCCTTTTGTTTTTAAACTGCATGAAGTGACTTTTGTCATTATAACCAAAAGTACTCTTAACCTCTGTCACAGTCATGTATAAAATGTGTCTAAAGTCATAAGAGTGACCTAAGATCACAATAAAAGGACATCCTAGAGTCAGAAAGTTCTTTCTTCACTCCACTGACTCTCTTCATGGTCACCCTCTCCAAACACGAAGTTGAGAACCTAGTTTTGATAAGTGACATCATATGCTACTTGTCTTTCTCTGTCTGACTTCACTTAGTATGATAATCTTTTTGGTCCCTTCATGTTGCTGCAAATGGCATTATTTCATTCTTTTTTATGGCTGAGTAGTATTCCCCATGGACAGAAGAACCTGGTGGGCTGCACTCCATGGGGTTGCAAAGAGTCGGATATGGCTGAGCAACTAAGCATATAGTATTTCTTTATTTATATGTAGCCCATCACCTTTATCCATTCACCTGTTGATGTACGTTTAGGTTGCTTCCATGTGTTGACTGTTGTCAGCCATGCTGTTATGAATGGTAGCCATCTTAAACAAAGGAAAAAGAAACAGACAGCCTCATTTCAAGTCTTCTTTGTCACATGTGGTAAGTGGCTAGTGTATTGGACAGAACAGCTCTATAACAATGAATTCCATCTGAAATGATTATGAAAACATAAACTATCTAGAAATAATTCCAACAAAGTTTAGAAGTCATATATATTTTAACACTAATTAGCAAGTCAGTAAGGATTTCAAGTAGATTACTGTTACTTGGAGTTGCCTGGGGATATTCAAGAAATCATGGCAGGTCACCTAAAGGGTATTGAGTTTCTTCTTAGGGTGATAAAATGTTCAAAAATTTATTGTAGAAAAGATTGCTCAACTCTGTGAATATACTAAAAACCATTGAATTGTGTACTTTAAATGGATGAAGTATTGTTGTTGTTCAGTCACTCAGTCGTATCAGACTCTTTGTGACCCCATGGGCTGCAGCACACCATGCTTCCCTGTTGTTCACCATCTCCCAGAGCTTGTTCAAACTCATGTCCATTGAGTCAATGGTGCCATCCAACCATCTCATCCTCTCTTGTCCCCTCTCCTCCTGCCTTCCTTCAGTCTTTCCCAGCATCAGGGTCTTTTCCAATGAGTCAGCTCTTCACATCAGGTGGCCAAAGTATTGGAGCTTCAGCTTCAGCATCAGTCCTTCCAATGAATATTCAGGGTTGATTTCCTTTAGGACTGGTTTGATCTCCTGGCAGTCCAAGGGACTCTCAAGAGTCTTCTCAGATCAAATCAGTCGCTCAGTCATGTCCAACTCTTTGCTACCCCATGAATCGCAGCACACCAGGCCTCCCTGTCCATCACCAACTCCCAGAGTTCGCTCAGACTCATGTCCATCGAGTCAGCGATGCCATCCAGCCATCTCATCCTCTGTCGTCCCCTTCTCCTCCTGCCCCCAATCCCTCCCAGCATCAGAGTCTTCTCCAATGAGTCAACTCTTCGCATGAGGTGGCCAAAGTACTGGAGTTTCAGCTTTAGCATCATTCCTTCCAAAGAAATCCCAGGGCTGATCTTCAGAATGGACTTCTCCAACACCACAAATCAAAAGCATCAATTCTTCAGCACTCAGTATGTGAATTATATCACAGTGAAGCTTTTCCTTCTCAAAAGACATATTTTATCTAATCATCTAAGACAACATGAATTGCAAAGGATGTGATTTTTTGATACCAGATGGAGTGTAGGATGGGAAATCAGAAGCCCTCTCCTGTGACCAGGAGAGGTCAGGAGCTTCCTCTTTCATGGAAGCTCTTTCATGGTAACTTCCTCTTTCATGTAACAATTTATTGATCACTTACTATGGGCCAGGCATTGATCTAAGTGCTGGGAAAAAAAAAAAAATAGTGCACTAAACACACAGTCTCTGCTCTCAAGAAGCATTTTCTAGTGAAGGAGACAAGCAATAGCTCACTAATTAAATAAACATAATGAATGATGACAAGTGTTAAAAAATAAAGCCACATAAAAAGTTAGAGAACAGAGACTGGGGGACCTAGTACACAAACATGATAGCACATGGTATGGTGGAGGTGGAGGTGCTGTTCAGAGAAGCCTCAATGATGAGGTGATATTTGACTGACTTGCTGCTGCTAAGTCGCTTCAGTCATATTTGACTCTGTGCAACCCCATAGACGGCAGCCCACCAGCCTTCCCCGTCACTGGGATTCTCCAGGCAAGAACACTGGACTGGGCTGCCATTTCCTTCTCCAGTGCATGAAAGTGAAAAGTGAAAGTGAAGTCACTCAGTCATGTCCGAGTCTTAGAGACCCCATGGACTGCAGCCTACCAGGCTCTTCCATCCATGGGATTTTCCAGGCAAGAGTACTGGAGTGGGGTGCCATTGCCTTCTCCTGACTGACTTGAGATATAGTATAAATGAGCGTGGTTTATAAACTGCAAAGTACTAAAGAATATTTATTATTGCTACTACTGATAACATAACTGAACCTGTATGTACTCTGCAAGACGTCCCTATAAATTTTAGATTTCTTTATCCACAGGTATATTTGTTATAAAGTGAGTTGTGCTCCCCTCCCCCCACCCCCCCAAAAAAAAACACAGACTGAAGCTCTAACTCCCTAATGTGACTGTTTGGAGATAGGGCCTTTAGGGAGATAATTAAATGTTAAAGGTCAGAAGAGCATGGCCTTCATCTGATGGGGCCAGTCTCCTTATAGGAGGAAGAGACCCCAGGAGTGTGACACATAGCGAAAGGGCATGCGAGGAGATGGCAAGAAGGGGGCCGTCTGCACGCTAAGGAGAGTCCTCACCAAAAGCCAGCCTGCCAGCACATCGAGGTTGGTCTTCCAGCCTCCAGAACTGTGAGAAATTTCTGTTGTTGAGACCACCCAGTCTGTACTATGTTACGATGGCAGCCCTAACATTTCTTACTCTGAGAAAGTTTCTATATTAAACAGAGGAATTGCCTGATTTTTGAAGTTTTAAAAACCTTACTTTTTTGGCTTTAGAAGCTACTTTAGAGAGAATTTTTTGATACATAGTTCCATTTTCTTGTACAATTTTTAGTTTTATATTATCTCAGATAATCCTTTACTTCTTTGAAATCCTCAACTATGTTAATAGAGAAAAGGGCGTCCAATTTTCTGTCACTCTCCTCCACTTAAAATTTCATTTATTGTGTTTTCTGTCTTTTTCTGGGTGAAAATTTCCTGAGATTTTTCTATTTTGCCTTTTTTTAAAAGTTCATAGAATTATTTATTAACTGTATGGTTATTTTGTCAGATCCTATTAATTTTTGCTCTAATATATTTTTTATTTTCAATGTGTATGTTTTATTGTTTTGATAAGGGTTTGTATTGAACACTTCTTGTTTATTTTTATTCTTTCTTATTTAATAATGAGAACATTTAAGTCAGTGATTTTAGTCAGAGTTTGGGTTTGCTTGTTTTCTGAAAATGCTCTCTTTTCATTAATTTCCAAATTGTCGGTAAGTAGGCATTTTATTTCTCCTTTCTTCAGTATGTTTCTAAGATCTCTATCTTACATTTTGTTATTCATTTCTAATTTTATTGCACTACATTGAGGATATATGACTCGTGTATTTTCAGTTGAGGAAGTTACATTCTCAATGTGACAACATAGTCAATTTTTATAAACCTTAATGGATGCCCAAGAAGAGGATATTGTTTTTTATATAAATATACATATTGATTCTTACTAACCTCATTGTTCATATTCTCTCCTCTGCCTATTTATATTTTTTAACTACCCAATTTGTAAAAGTATATGAAAAACATTGAAAATCTCCCACAATACTTGCCTACTATCCACTTCACCTTTTTTACTATATCTGTGATAAATGATGCATTTAGATTATTGAGTATTCTGTCTTTTCTGTGGCTTGTAACTTTTATCTGTACAAAATTGCCTCTTTTGTTTCATGAATGATTTTTGTCTCAGATTCCAAATTACCAGGGAAAAGGCAGTGGCACCCCACTCCAGTACTCTTGCCTGGAAAATCCCAGGGACTTTCACTTTCACTTTTCACTTTCATGCATTGGAGAAGGAAATGGCAACCCGCTTCAGTGTTCTTGCCTGGAGAATCGCAGGGACGGGGGAGCCTGGTGCGCTGCCGTCTATGGGGTCGCACAGAGTCGGACACAACTGAAGCGACTTAGCAGCAGCAGCGGCCAAATTGCCAAAACATAAATGTGCCACCTCTGATCTTTTCATTTGCATTTTCAAGGAAAATCTTACTCTTCCTTTTATTTCTAAGCTTTTCACTTAAATTGCTTGTAGGTATGTATTTCACTTTCAGTCTTTTAACCTTTGTCATTTAATTGTGAAAAGTGCTGTTGACTTTCTTTTGAGGAAGAAGGCTTTGTCTTTTCAAAGAACTGTGAGTTGCTTTCCTAATACAGTACCATTTGACTTACATTGATGAAGATTCCTCTGGTACTCGGCATTTGATCCTCTATTGAGGCTGGTTTCTATCTTTTTCTTAGTTTTCGTAAGTGTTTGAGCACAAGCTGGCAGATACTGTGTTGAGACATGCAGGCGGATGCCATTTTAAATTAAAATTTGCACAGCCAGATGTTCATGCTTCATAAGATAGTAACATAATAAATTCATAGACAAATAACTTCATAACTTAGCACAGGCATCAAGACACAGCTGGGATTGAACTCTCAAATCATGATTTCACCTTTGTGCCACTCAGGATTGTTTCCCCCCCAAGTAAGCCTGGTAAAGAAGTAATACTAATTCAGTACAGCTTAACAGGTTTTTATTGGCCTGCCAGACCCTGGGCTAATTTTCATTTTTTTGTTCACTTAACAAAAGTGTACTGAACAGTTGCATTTACTGGGCACTGTTCTGAGCTCTGGAAATGAAGTGAGGGGATGAGACAGCCTATTTATATCCTTGTGGAGAATACATTTTTAATACAGTACAAAAAAAATAACCAGTTAAAACTAACTATATAATTCTAGATAGTGATGTGTGCCATGTGGAAAAATAGAGTGAGAGCATAAAGGATGACAGGCAGATAAGGGAGCTGTTTCAGTTGAGGTGATTTCTTCCCTAAATGACATGGAGGAGAGACCTGAAAGAAGTAGAGGAGCAAGGGGAATGATGGGACCAAAATGAGCCAGGCAGAGCACACAGTGTCAGTACCAAGGCCCTCAGACATGAATGCACTACCGCCATGAATGAACCTTACTAGTCCGCTTGTGATTCTCAGTCAAGATTCAAAACCCTGGGCAGATGTTGCTGAGTGGCTGCTCCTGGTTCATATGTTCCCACTCTGGGATCCAGAGGGAAGAAGAGAGTGGGACGATCTGTCATGGCTCTCTGGCTTCCATCGTAGGAGACGGACCACATGCAAGTGGTGAGTCCCCTAAACAGGAAGAGAGTAGCTGCCAGACAGCGAGTGTCTACTTCGGCTTACTCCTGTAGTTGTCCAGCATGCCTTACCACAGTTTCGTTTTGTTTTAATATTCCAGCTAACATTGTGCAACCAAATCCCGTAGAGCCACAAACATGCTCATCCACTTCCCAGAGGAAAGCAACGCATAGTTTCTTCAGCTCCTGCATCCCCAGCTCAAAGTCCAGGACTTCTGGATTATGACCATTTCACTAAGTCCGTGGCACTGCATCTCAGTATCATGAAACCTTTGGATTTGATTGCAAAGTTAACCACCATAACACATTCTGTATAAAAATAGTATGGGAAAGAAAAAAGGAAGAGAAGGGAAATTGACAAATACAACATGCATAAATGTTGTTGTTCAATCCCTAAGTCATGTCTGACTCTTTTGTGACCCCATTGACTGTATAGCCCATCAGGCTCTTCTGTCTGTCAGACTTCCTAGGCAAGAATACTGGAGTGGGTTGCCATTTCCTCCTCCATTGGATCTTCCTGACCCAGGGATCGAACCCACATCTCATGCATTACAGGTGGATTCTCTACCACTGAGCCACCAAGGAAGCCCAGTGTATAAATATATGTGCATTTTATTTTACAAAGATTTTAAAGGATACTGTTTTCCAGAGCAACTGAGCCATTTTACAGCCCCACCTGTAATACATGGGAATTTCTCCAGTTCCTTGTCAATGCTGGTAATTGTTTGTCGTTTTCTTTTTTTTATATTACAGCCACTCTAGTTAGTGTGAAGTGGTGTTTCATTGCAGTTTTAATTTGCTTTACTCTAATGCCTAATGATGTTAACCTCTTTTCATGTGCTTGTTTGTCATCCATATATCTTCTTTGGTGAAATGTGTATTCAAATCATTTGGTCATTATTTAATTGGGTTATTATTGAGCTGTAATAATTCAAGTCCTTTATCAGATAGATGATTTGCAAATATTTTCTCTGTCTATTCTTTCTTATTGGTGCTGTTTGAAATATATACATTTAAAAATTTTTATTGAAGTATAGTTGATTTGCAAGGTGTTAATTTCAGCTGTAGAGCAAAGTGATTCAGTATATTCTTTTTCATGTTCTTTTCCATTCTGATTTATCTGAGGATATTGAATATAGTTCCCTGTGCTATACAGTAGGACCTTATTGTTTATCCATCCTATATATAATATTTTGCATCTGCTAATTCCAAACTCCCAATCCTTCACTCACCCACTCCCCTCCCTCTTGGCAATCACAAGTCTGTTCTATTGTCTGTGAATCTGTTTCTCTTTCTTAGATATGTTCATTTTGTGTCATATTTTAAATTCCACATATAAGTGATATCATATGTTTGTCTTTCTTTTTCTGACTTACTTCACTTCATGTGATAATCTCTAGGTCCGTCCATGTTCCTGCAAATGGCATTATTTCATTTCTTTTTTGTAGCTGAGTAGTATTCCATTGTATATATACCAATGTATATATACCATTATCGTCTGTATCTGTTCATCTGTCAGTGAACATTTAAGTTGTTTTCCATGTCTTGGCTAGTGTAAATAGTGCTGCTATGAACATAGGAGTACATGTATCTTTTCAAATTATAGTTTTGCCTGGATATATGCACAGGAGTGGAATTGCTGCATCAGATGGCAACAAAATTTTCAGTTTTTTTGAAGAACCCCAATACTGTTTTCCATAGTGGCTCTACCAATTTACATTCCCACCAACAGTGTAAAAGGATTCCCTTTTCTCTACACCCTCTCCAACATTTTGTAGGCTTTTAAATTATGTCCATTCATACCAGTGTGAGGTGGTGCCTCATTGTAGTTTCAATTTGCAGTTCTCTAATAATTAGCAATGATGAGCATCTTTTCCTGTTCCTATTGGCCATCTCTGGAGAAATACCTATTTAGGTAGGTCTTCTGCCCATTTTTTGATTGTTTTTTTGTCACTGAGTTATATGAACTATTTGTATATTTTGGAAATTAAGCCCTTGTTGGTCACTTCATTTGCAAATATTTTGAAGTATATATATTTTAAATTTTGATGAAATCCAATCTGTCAAATGTTTTCTTTTATCTATTGTACTTATGGTATCCTTTCTAAGCATTTTCTTCTTTGTTCAAAGGAGATAATTTTCATGTAAAAGTATATAATAGATTGGAAGTGGAAATGGCAACCCACTCCAGTATTCTTGCCTGGAGAATCCCCATAGACAGAGGAGTCTGGCAGGCTATAGTCCATGGGGTCAAAAAGAATCGGACACAACTAAGCGACTAAACCACATATAATAGATACATTTTTCTTACCTCTGTACCAATTTTGAATGAGCCCCAAATTTATGATGGCAACGGTCTTCTAATCTAGTATCTGTTTTCAGGATAAAAAGTTAGTCACTGGCTGAAACTCTTTGCTGTTAGTGTAGCCTAAGTCTTCAGGCCATTATTGGGTGAGTTTTCTCTCTGTCTCTCTATACTTTCCATCTGATTTCATGGAAAACTTTCCCCCAGTGACTCACTCCTATAGCACAAGGAAAATGCTCCTTTTTTGGAGATAAAGGGCAAGTTTTGCTCAGCTTCACTGAACCTAAAATATGACAGTGGAAGATGAGAGGCAGTCACATTTAAGAGCCCATCTGTAAAGCCAGATAGCATGTGAGTTTACCACTCTGCATCTTAAAATGATCTCAGGCAACTTCAGTGTCTCCAAACCCCAGAAGGTCCTTTTATATTAATAAGGTGGGGACAGTTATAGGTAGGCTAGACTTGCCCTTTGTATACTAAGCCCTCTGTCAATGTCAGTCACCATCATTGTAATCATTATTGTCACCTTTACTATTTAACTAGGACCAGCAAAAAAGAATCTCAAAGTGTCAACTTTATGAAACTTCTTTTGAATCTCAGTTTACAAGATCCTTAGGAAATCAGAGATATTCCTTGTTACTCAGTATGATTCCTGGACCAGCAGCATCAACATCAGGGGGAAGCTTGTTAGAAATGCAGGATCTCAGTCAGGTTCCACTCAGTTCTGTTGACCTGGGATCTGCATTTTAACAAGGTGTCCGGGTGCTCTGTGTATACTGTACAGTTTGAGAAGCACTAGAAAATTCCTAGCATGAAAGGAAGAGTGAACAGGCTGGCCTATTACTTACCTCCTTCAACTCCATCCACTGTCTGACTGCTAAACAGTCCTCCCTTCATATAACAGGTACTCTTCAAGGAGATTAAGGTTTGGCCAGAGCTTTCTTCACCAGAGTAAAAGAGATTAGGGAGAATCCTGTCTTATCTTGCTGCTTGCTAAGTCACTTCAGTCATGTCCGACTCTGTGTGACCCCATAGACGGCACCCAACCAGGCTCCCCCGTGGTTGGGATTCTCCTGGCAAGAATACTGGAGTGGGTTGCCATTTCCTTCTCCAATGATGAAAGTGAAAAGTGAAAGTGAAGCTGCTTAGTCGTGTCTGACTCGCAGCGACCCCAGGGACTGCAGCACCAGGCTCCTCCGTCCATGGGATTTTCCAGGCAAGGGTACTTTGTGGGGTGCCATTGCCTTCTCCGTAGTTGCACCATTAAAGTTAATCACTGTTTCTATGAACCTCTTTCATGAGTGGGGTTACTGTACCCTTTCAAAGAAAAAGATAACAGACCATTAGCACAGACAAGATATGGACAGATAAGTAGAAGTAGTGGAGTTGGTTTTCCCCTCTGAGGAGGCAATGAACAGGCTGCTGAATCCAACTATCAAAGCTCCCAGTTAATCTTTTAAAGAGTCAACATCTGCTGAAATTTTTGTTAAAGCATGGCCCATTTGTTCAGATGGGCATTTGTGGATTCAGATCTTTCTCAAAGTGATAGGCTTTGATGAGACAAAGTCATCTTTTCCAGAGTAAGGTAATAGAAAAGATAAGACTTGGACTACACTTAGCTGTCAAATTCATCTGCCCCCAGTCTTTAAAATGCAGTGCCTCCAATTGGAAAACAAAGAGTCCCTTTTTCTCTCTTTTTTTAAATTTAGAAGCTCCAGGGGAAACTGTGGGAAAAGTCACAGCAGAAAAATCACACATTTGGGAATCTGTTTTACTGAAGTCAAACTAGGATTTACCTCCAATGCTCAGATCAGGGGAAGAAGGAGAAGGGAAGAAGTGTTAAATTCCAAGTTTCACAGACAGTTGAGCAGGGTCTCCCAAAGGGTTTCTTTTTCTTAACCCCCTCCCCTCATTCAAACCAGTGTTTAAATCAGAACAGAAAGAACTATGGTGACTATTGTTGTTTAGTCAGTCGCTAAGTCGTGTCCACAAGGTTGCAAAGAGTCAGACACAGCTTAGTAACTGAGCACACACACAGGACTGTAGCCCACCAGGCTCCTCTGTCCATGGGATTTCCCAGGCAAAGATACTGGGGGGAAAAATGGGTTGCCGTTTCCTTCTCCAGGAGATCTTACCAATCCAGGGATCGAGCCCACGCTTTCTGCATTGGCAGGCAATTTCTTTACCAGTAAGCCACCAGGGAAGCCCATAGTAACTATAGGCCATGCATATAAAAACCTTGGGGGAGAAGAAAGTATCTAAATTGAGTCACACAGGACAGGTATGAGTTTGACAGGAGAGGAAGTGTGTCAAGAAGAAAAAAACCTTTTTTTTTTGATTGAGCTGTAATCCGCATACCATAAAAGTACCCGTTAAAGTGTACAGTTGAGTATTTTTTAGTACGTTTTCAAAGTTATGCAACTGTCACTACTATCTAATTCCACAGCATTCATCACCCCGGAAGAATCCTAGTACTCGCTAGCAGTCATTCCCCATCCCCTCCTCCACTTGACCCCTGGCAACCAACCTACCTTCTGTAACAGGACCATTTTTAAGACAGAAAAAGAGCCAGGGTGCAGGGCGGTGAAAACGACTCACACATCCCTTGCTCTGAGGATGGGGCCAGGAGTGCCCTGTGTCATCCTGTCCTCAAAAAGCCTGCTCAATTCAACTTTTCCAAAAATTAATATTTAACGATGGAAATGACATGAAAGCCAGGCTGTGGAGAATTCCTAAAGGTAATTAAGAGCATAGATGCAGGGTTTGGGATTTTATGTAGAAGTACCCTAATATTTTATAAGGCAGGCAAGGAATTTTATGAATATAATGCATAGCATTATATTAATTAATAAAAGAAACAACCTAGTCCACTTGTCAGCTTTCTTCTTGAGGTATCTGTGGTCTTATTAACAAGAGTGAGAGCTGATGTTGAGTCCTTTGTATCTACCAGACATCAGTCTAAACCATCAGAATGTGAAGAAAGTGCTGTCATTCTCATCTTGCAGGTGAGGTTACTGAAGTTGAGAGAAATAAATATCTTACCTGATGTCAGACTCATAGTAAATGACAGAAGTAGGATGTATTCACAGGGTTGTCTGACCCCAGGACCCAGCACCGTAGGCACACTTTTACACTGTCCCCAACATAAGGGCCTCCCTCCTCCAGCAACTGCTTGTCTCTTTTTCTAGGAATTCACATGCTCTGTCAGGATGCCTAACTCAAATTGAATTGCCTTGAAAATATTGAAATGTTCAGATTTAGAACTTTTCCTGGTACAGCTGTTCAACATGAAACATTAAATAGACTGCAACTCAGGCCTGTGTTGTCGATATTGCTGGATTCCTTTCTACCATTTTTTCACTCTTTCTTGTTCAGTAGGAAATTCATTAAGAATTGCTGGACAATCTCAGCCTGTGCTCCCTCTACAAACTGAAGATTGCATTTGGGTGTCATTTCCTAATGAAATAATTATAAGTCTAATAATATATTACCATGTTAAGGATGTGTTCAAGTTGTTTGGTGTGATGGGAAGGCAGAGGGTATGTAGAGACTGAATTTTTTTTTTAAGGGTTAGAAAACTTTGTTTTTCCCTTCTCTATCCACCTGCCTTCTTAACTGTAAGTGGTTCACCCTTGACTAATTCAGGCCATTCTTCAGTCTCTGTTCAATGTCAGTACTAGGAAGAGTGTAGCCAACATCTAATCCAGTGTTCCTACTACTATTAGTAATGTAACACTGCTGCTGCTGCTGCTAAGTTGCTTCAGTCGTGTCCGACTCTGTGTGACCCCAGAGACGGCAGCCCACCAGGCTCCACCATCCCTGGGATTCTCCAGGCAAGAACACTGGAGTGGGTTGCCGTTTCCTTCTCCAATGCATGAAAGTGAAAAGTGAAAGTGAAGTCACTAGCAGTAATAATTCACTGTTGATGTTTATAATATATGATCAGTTTTGTGTCTTGTGTTATATTAATGAAATTCTGTGCTTCTGTTGTAAAATGAGAGCACTCACATAAACTGCCATGCCCTGCCTTTAAAGCTCAGTAAACTGGAGTAAATCTGAGGTTATTCTGTCAAGACATCACTTATATTCTGAGATGATTTCTTGATGGGGTCAAGAAAGACTGTTATCTCTAGAACCTTGGAAATTTCTTCCAACTTAGATTATGTCCATCCTTGCCTGGTGGATGGGAACATTCTCTATGAAGCATGTCATGGTAAAAATAGTAATAATTAAGTTGGGAGCAACTGTTCTTGCTCAGTCTCCTCATTTGACAGAGGAAACCAAAGCTCAGAGAGGTTGGCTAACTTCTTCAAAATCACCTCGGTGGGTAGAGACCCCATCAGGACAAGAAGCCTGTGTTTCCCTGTAGCAGGGAAACAGAACTGTGGCGGAAAGGGAGATGAAGCTTATGAGAGGTCTTCAGCTCCTGCTTCTCAGTAAATATCACTCACTCATTGAGATCTGTACTTATTTTCTACTATTGCCATAAAAGAGTGCCACAAATATAGATTAAACAGCACAAATGTATTCTTTTACAGTTCTGGAATGTAGAAGTCTGCCATGTCTCTCACGAGACTAAGGTGTCAGCAGGGCTGCATTCCTCTCTGGAGTTTCTTGGGAAGGATTTGTGTCCTTGCTCTTCTGCTTTGTTGGCCAAATTCAGTTGTTTGCAGTTTCAGGACTGAGATTACAGATTTTTTGCCACCTGAAAGCTGATGGCCCCTCACAGCTTCTAAAGGTGCCATGTTCCTTGGTTCATGGCCCCCTTCAGAGCAATGGCTGGTCAAGTTCTTGTCACATCCCATTTCTCTGACCCTTCATCCATGGGCATATCTATGCATGACCACAACTGGGAAAGGCTCTTTGTTTTAAGGATGCATGTGACTAAATTGGGTCCATCTGGATAATCCAGGATAACCTTCCCATCTCAACGTCTTTACCATTAATCACATCTGCAAGGTTCCTTTTGCCACATAAGGTAGCATATTCATAGAGTCTAGCGATTAGTGCATGGGTATTTCCGGGGACCATGACTCTTCCTGCTAGTCCATACCTTCTAGTACCCCACCTCTACCCCAAAGAGATATCAGGGTGGACCCCCAGTTCTCCGTCTGCTGGACCTTCATACCTGGCCTCCTTCTTTTCATTAACTCCTACCTCCAGTCTCACTGGATTAAGTTCCTCTAAGGCATAGGGTTATAACCATCGGTTCTCTATTCAAAATAATGGATAGCTTTTCCTTGTCTCTTTAATTGAATCTGCCTCCTCACCCTGGCATTGAGGCCTTTGGTGATGTGATATTTGATATCAGCCTTTCTTTTTTTCATATCCCCACAAATCTCTTTTGCAACCTTTTTTTTTTCCCCACAGTGGACCTCCATGTTCCCCACACGTCAGATACTTTCTCACCTCCTGTACCTTTACCTGCATTTTTTTTCTCTGCCTGGATTGTCCTTAGCCTCTCGTCTCTGAATTTCCTAATCCTCAGAGTTTCCCAAACTCATCTCAAATGTCACTACTTTCTTGAAGCCTTCCCTGCTTCCTCCCACCATCATTAAGGCTAGGTAAAGATTTTTCTTCTGGTTTCTCATGTATCCCTTTGTCTTAACACTAAGCATTTCTGCTTCTCTATTGCAACATGGGAAAGTATGCCAAAACTTAATGACTTAAAACTACAATTTGCTGTTCGATTTCAAGAATCTCTAGGTGAAAATTTTGGTCAGGGCATAGCAGGAATGGCATGTGTTTGCTCGATGATTTCTGAAACCTTGGCTGAGTTGACTTGGTTATGTCTCTGGCTGTTTTTCCACTGAGCTTTCCACAGAGCTTCTTCACATGCCCAACTTGGGCTTCCTCACAGCGTGGGGACCATAGTGTAGTTGACATGTTGACATGTTAGTCCAGGGATCCAGTAGACCAAAAGGAAAGCTCCTCATCCCTACAAAGGCAGGTCTGGCCCTGGCCAAGCATCTCCTTTGTCTTACTTTATCACCCAAAGCAGTCACACACTGGAGTCAAGACCTCCACTTATCTATGAAAGGATGTCAAAAGAACCTGAGGACCTCTTTGAAATAAATAATTTTCTAGTTACTTTGTTCCATACCTGATCTCTCAAAGACTATGAGTTTGCAGGGTGGTCCATTTAGTGGCTGCCATGGGATTCCCTAGTGGCTCAAATGGTGAAGAATTCGCCTACAATGCGGAAGACCTGGGTTCGATCCCTGGGTTGGGAAGATCCCCTGGAGGAGGCCATGGCAACCCACCCCAGTATTCTTGCCTGGAGAATCCCCATAGACAGAGGAGTCTGGCTACACTCCATGGGGTCACAAAGAGATGGACATGACTGAGTGACTAAGCACAGCACATGGTGTCTAGCACATATCTTGGTCCATAACAGATAAATATGTTTAGCAGATTCTTCTTGCCAAATGTAACCATACCTAATTTTATATCCATTCCAGTGAGTAAGAAAAGATTGGGATGGGAGGAAAAGCAGGGATGGGAGGCTGGGGGGACAGGGGCTCGAATTGTTTGCTTGTTTGTTTTAAACCACCTAAAGATTTTGAAAATGACCATGTGATACGTAGATGACCGTGTTCTTTAGAGGGCAGACCGTGGGCATGACGATAGTATTTGTGACGTGAATTATGGGTAATCAGTTTGGGGTTATATTGAACCAATCTTTCTAATTGGATTCCAATGAAGCACCTGCTTTCTGTCAAACTCCAACTTGTGCATAGGCAAGTCACACAGAAACCCATTTCACATCGATTTTCAATGCTGCTTAATAGTTTGTTTTGCTGATTCAATCACAATGTAAATCTGTAATGACCAAATCAACTGCTTGCCATAAAACTGTTTTTTATCAGCTCTCTGCTCTGAGGTTGCATTGTATCAGCTTTTAGAAATTAAAATTCCTTGCTTAAATATACAATTTTCCTTCCAAAATGAATTTAGCAGCAACCCTTCCCATTTTAACCATTATTATTTTCATGACAAAATAGGACCTTTCTCTTTTGTTAGAAGAGCATTGAAAAGGTTTCACAGAAATTTTGAAAACACATATAATACTAGTAATAAGATAATCATCATCATAAAATGGCAATTATAACTTTATTAAGAGGAAAATTATTAAAAGGCAATGTGAGGGATAAAAAGGAGAAAGATCTTTTTCATAGGCTGGAAAAAGAGCACTTCAACTGCCTAATTGCTCTGAGCTTTTCCCTCCTCATTGGCAAACCAGAGCTAATAATTGCTCTGAGCTTTTCCCTCCTCATTGGCAAACCAGTGCTAATAATATCTAACACTGTTGTTGAAAGGATTCAATGGAAAATGTACATTTCTGGAACATAGTATTCAGTAAATGTTAGCTATTATTATCATTTTTATTATGTTTTTTGGTTTCTTAGGATACTTTCCCTAAAGAACTTACTTTCCAGGAATAAAGAGGAAACAAAGGTGTGATGATAAAGAAGAGGAGGGAAAGAGAGAAGGGAGGAAGGGAGAAAGAGAGGAGGAAGAGGAAGAAGGCAAGAAATGATGAAAGATTCAGAAGAGACACGAGGATTAGGGACATCAGTGGAGGTGCTCCAGGGACTCTGCACTCTGCTGGGAATCAGTGACGTCTTCTTAGAGGATGCTGGCCCAAAAGAGTTTCACCTTAGAGACTGAATATGTAAATGGAAAGACCGTGTGTGTCAACAGAATCGTGAGCCACCTCTGCAGCAACCACCCTAGTAAGCCTAATCAAAGTCCCTTAATTTCATGAGCAGTTCAGGAAACCAAAACACAACCTCTGCAGTCATCAGCTCAGACGGTTAAGACTCAGTCAGTGGTAGCCAACATCTATGTTTTTTGCCCCCACTCCCAGGTCAGGAGTAACCAGAGCCAAGTATGCTTTCAAACCACATAAACTGCCCCATTTCTAATTAAGCAGCCCTCACCTCTCCTGTGCCAGTAGCCTCCCATCAGGGCACATCTAAAGCCTTTCCCTTTCCTCACTCTAAAAATTTCCGTCTTTCCTGAGAGCCTTTGAGTCTTCGGCAAATGCAAGTGATAGTGGCTGATTCCCTTGTGTATTACTTTTCTAGGGCTGCCACAACTCATGACAGCTCAGTGGCTCACAACGCCAGAAACTTGTCCTATCATATTTCTGGAGGCTTATAGTCCTAAATCAGTAGGGCCACACTCTCACCCAAAGGTCTAGGGGAGAATCTGTTTCATGCCTCCTCTGCTGTTGTTGCTGGTAATGCCTGCTGCTCCTTCGTCTGTTCATGGATTAGATCACTCTAATCTTGTCCCCATCTTTACATGGGATTCTTCCTGTGTGTCTCTTCTCATCTTCTTTTATGGACACCAGTTGTATTGGATTAAGGTCCCACCCTACTCTAGTGGCTTCCCTGGTCATCAGATGGTAAAGAATCTGCCTACAATGCAAAAGACCCAGGTTCGATCCCTGGCTTGGAAATATCCCCTGGGGGAGAAAATGACAACCCACTCCAGTATTCTTGTCTGGAGAATCTCATGGACAGAGGAGCCTGGCAGGCTACAGTCCATGGGGTCACAGTCAGACACGACTGAGCTACTAACACTACTCCAGTATGACCTCATCTTGACAGATTACATCTGCAATGACTCTGTTTCCGAATAAGATGACCCTCTGAGGTTCTAGGATGGACATGAATTTGGGGGGCATGCTATCCCACCCAGTGCACCTTGTTATAGCCAACTCTGAATAAATAGGCACTTATTTCCACATGACATGTGAGTACATAGCTGAGGGTTAGCAGGTTAAAAGGGCAAGATGGTAGGGAGCTCACAGAGCATGTGATACAGTAAGCAGTGTGCTGCGATGAACAGTCCCCAGAGTTTAGTGGCTGTATACATTAAGTTTATTCCTCGCTCATATCGTAGTTCATTGGTGGGGGAAGAGGGTAGTGGTCCAGGCACTGACTTGCTTAGGGGACCAGGCTTTTCCATCTTTGTCTGAACTCAGTGAGGCCACACCTGTTCTAAGGGAAGCAGACAAATGTAGTATTGCTGGGTGCCAGGAAGAAGAGGAGGACATACTGGCAGTGGCCTGAAGCCCAGTGCAGAGACGAGGAGGGCTCATTTCTATTCATTCTCCTCCCCTATCCTATGGCCAGTTGTGCCGGGAACCCCAAACTTCAGGCCTCGTGAGGGACTCCTCTGAAGGCCACTCTCTAAACTGTGCCTAACTCCCAGCCCATTATTTCTGTGCTTCCCTTATCAATATGAGAATGAGCAGTTCATAAAGGATAATTCCTCTGAGGGGGTGGTGACATTTTACCATGAGACCTAGCTTTTCCCCAAAGGAATGAATCTCTAATGGTAAAATCACAGCACTTGGAAGTAAGACTGCAGGGTGGAGATAGAGAAGAAGATCACAGTGAATAAAGACCTTCATCTTTACCTAAGAGTTCAGTTCAGTTCAGTTCCGTCACTCATTCGTGTCCGACTCTTTGTGACTCCATGAATTGCAGCACGCCAGGCCTCCCTGTCCATCACTAACTCCCAGAGTTCACTCAGACTCACGTCCATCGAGTCAGTGATGCCATCCAGCCATCTCATCCTCTGTCGTCCCCTTCTCCTCCTGCCCCCAATCCCTCCCAGCATCAGAGTCTTTTCCAATGAATCAACTCTTCGCATGAGGTGGCCAAAGTACTGGAGTTTCAGCTTTAGTATCATTCCCTCCAAAGAAATCCCAGGGCTGATCTCCTTCAGAATGGACTGGCTGAATCTCCTTGCAGTCCAAGGGACTCTCAACAGTCTTCTCCAACACCACAGTTCAAAAGCATTAATTCTTCGGTGCTCAGCCTTCTTCACAGTCCAACTCTCACATCCATACATGACCACAGGAAAAACCATAGCCTTGACTAGACGGACCTTTGTTGGCAAAGTAATGTCTCTGCTTTTGAATATGCTATCTAGGTTGGTCATAACTTTTCTTCCAAAGAGTAAGCGTCTTTTAATTTCATGGCTGCAGTCACCATCTGCAGTGATTTTGGAGCCCCCAAAAATAAAGTCTGCCACTGTTTCCACTGTTTCCCCATCTATTTGCCATGAAGTGATGGGACCAGATGCCATGATCTTCATTTTCTGAATGTTGAGCTTTAAGCCAACTTTTTCATTCTCCACTTTCACTTTCATCAAGAGGCTCTTTAGTTTCTCTTCACTTTCTGCCATAAGGGTGGTATCATCTGCATATCATCTGCATATATGAGGTTATTGATATTTCTCCCAGCAATCTTGATTCCAGCTTGTGCTTCTTCCAGCCCAGCGTTTCTCATGATGTACTCTGCATATAAGGGGTTTAGCAATCAGGTACAGGGGCTTCCCTGATAGCTCAGTTGGTAAAGAATCAACCTGCGATGTAGGAGACCCCAGTGCTATTCCTGAGTCAGGAAGATCCGCTGGAGAAGGGATAGAGTACCCACTCCAGTATTCTTGGGCTTCCCTGGTGGCTCAGCTGGTAAAGAATCCACCTACAATGCAGAAGACCTGGGTTCAATCCCTAGGTTGGGAAGATCCCCTGGAGATGGGAAAAGCTACGCACTCCAGTATTCTGGCCTGGAGAATTGCATGGACTATATAGTCTCTGGGGTTGCGAAGAGTTGGACACGACTGAGCGACTTTCACTAGAGGGGCTTTACCAGAGCCCAGTTTGATCCTCAGCTTAGATATTTACCATCTATGTGAACTAGTGCCTATTTCTTTGACATCTCTGATCCTTTATGGCCTCATCTATAAAATGGGGCGAAAAGAAAACCTACTTCATTGATTGCCTGTGAGAATTAGACAAAGTAAAACAAATTATGTTCTCAGTGAGCGACAGCCATTGATCCCCAGCAAAAGTAGCTTAATTTTCTTTCTTTCCAGTGATGATGAAACTTACATTCAATTTCCAGTTCTAAGTATCTAAACACCTAATTATATTATCCAGCACATGCACTCTTCCAATCAGTTGAGAATTCCAACCTGGGAAGGCCCTGCTGTCTTCATCCTTGTGTTACCCTCCCAGTCACTCCACTCATCTGTCAAAGTAGTGCTTTGTATATAGTAAATGCTCAATAGAAGCTTCATTAAAGATCTAGGTCCTAAGAAACCAAGGTGATCCTTGAATCATTTTAATGGCTTATAATTAATGTGATGAGTGAAACATGGTCAGTGCTTCAAGTTACCGCTACAGGGGTCTCTGTAGAAGAGATAGCAGATTTTAACTTTGGAATCCTGCATTTAGGCTTCAATGCCTTTGCCTTCATGCCCACAGGGCCCTTTGGGACTTTGTCATCTGAAATAGATGCTCAGGGAACACAGCATCCAGCATGCAACCTCAGCTTCAGGCCTCTGGGGTAGAATTTTTCTTTACAAAACTCCCTTCAGCCTGAGAATCTGGTGCGGTGAAGTCCACAGGAGCCTGACAGTACCTGGGACATGACGACCATCACATGTTAAGTCAGCACTGGGCTACTCACCTGGAGATGCTGAAACTCACTCTCATCGAACTTTCAATCTGCACTTGGGAAGACAGAAGCCCCTCCCATGGGTCCTTAGTGGGACAAAAAAAATCACTGTGTAAGATTGAAAGACTGTGACTTGAGGAAAACATCCCTTGAATATACGAGCATCACGGTGTTCGCCCATGTGTGCCACTTGGCTGACCCTCAGAGCCTCAGGGGAACATTCTCCTGTGATCGCGGGGCCCTATGGCCCTGCTCACAAAGCTGATAACAGCACAGGTTTGTTCTCTCATGTGTGTGCCAGAAGTCCATTTCCTTCACACCCTCACGAGGCATTGCATTTAAGAGCTGCTTACCATCTTAATTATACATGAGAGAAAATCATGAGCCCTAGTTGTTTAACCTTTTCATAAGAAAACGTGGAAATGCTTAGTTTAACCCAAGATGAAAATTTTGATTTCTGCAAAATTAGTGTGCCTAAGTCCAAGAATTATAGGCATTAATCAATTATAGCCAGCCTTGGTATTTAGGAAACTCTGTTCTATTTTAGATAAGAGAAATTAAGTTGTGGTTGATTTTTTGTTTTCTATAACTTACCACTCCTCTGGGGCAGTGTCTGGTGATATTTTTTTTTATCTCTGTACCCCTGAGCTTGGCATAAGGAAAGATTTGCAAGAGATCAGTTGAAGGAGCTGTTCTTTGTACTACTGGAGGGTTTTGTCTTGTGGTTTATCCTGGTTCTTACTCTGTGAGTATCTGAGGTCAGTGGGAGCTGTTTACACAGTGAAGAATCAGTGAAGAGCAGACCAGCTCTCTGTCTTCATGGAACGGTATTCTACCAGAGGGAGACCCCAAATGAGCAGATAAACTAACGTATGAACAAGAAAACCTTAAAATAGTACTAAGCATTATAGAGTTGTTTTAAAAGGTGATGGGAGAGATATGGAAGTTGGGGGTGGGGGGGGGCGGGTAGGGGAGAGGCAACTTGAGCTGGAGGCACTGGGAAAGGCCTCTGAGAAGTGAACTGAGCTTAAGGACACGAAAACAGACCCATGAAAAGCTCTAAGGCAGAGAGAGGATGACCTGTGGCCACACCCTACCTGATAGCAACTTTTGTGTGGCCTGCCAGTTAAGAATAGGTTTTTCATTTTTAAATGGGCAAAACAAATTTAAAGTAGAGGCTATTGTGTGACACAGAAAAATCATAGGAAATTCAGATTTCTGAGTTCACAAAGGTTTATCCAAACAAATCCACGTCCGTTCACTTCTATACCGTCTGTGGCTACTTGCATGCTACGTCGGCAGAACTGAGTAGTTACAACAGAGAACTGATAGTGCCCAAGGCCTAAAAGATGAACTAAGGGGAAAGCGTGCTGACTTTGGTCCAAGAAAAGAACTTTTGGACAAAGGACCCACACATGCTGAGTCCCAGTACAAAAACTCAGGGGATGGCAGGAAAATTGGGAATAAGATGGAACGATGACATCAGAGGGGCAGAGACCAGATCCTGTGGACACTGTTATTTGTCATCTGACCATACGCTTCCATGCATTACAAGTAACATGCTTTTGTCTAGTCTCTACCCCAAACATTTGCAAATTCCTGAAAACAAGGCAATGCTTTCTAGCCGTAAATCAACATATACCCCATCCTCCTGCTTGGTCTGGGAGCTTATGAACCTTCTTCCTGCCTCCTTTTCAAAACTCAGAGCAATGGTTTCTCAACTAAAAATTAGATCAGAATCCTGGCTCTGCTACTTACTGACTGTGTGACCTTGAGCAGATTGCTTAACCTCTCTGTGCTGCAGTTTCCTCACTGATAAAGTGGGCTATTATTACCCAGTTTAAGGATTTCTGTGAAGATTCAATGAGATAGTATAAAGAAAGTGCTTGATAAGTGCTGCCTTGAGCTGCTGCTGAGATTCTTCTTGAGTAAAAACGTCACTCGACAAGTGTGGATTCCTGACCCCACCCTAGAGATTTGATTCCGCGAGTCTAGGGTGGGGCCCAGGAATCTGCCACAAGCTGAACCACATGTTGAGAAATACACCACCCCAGGAAGACAGGTGCGGGGCCACCTGGCCTGGCCCAGGGCATCGATAAACAGTAACTGTGTATCACTGAATGGGTTGGAAATCCAGGGATGGTATTTTTTTTTCTATGCAAGTCCAAGTCTGAGATTAAATGAAGAAATGGAAGTGGAGGTAAGGGTAGAGATGGAATGAGCTTCAAACCAACCCCACTCTGAAAATTATATTAAGTACTCTCCTATTGTAGGCAAAGGGAGAAGGGGGCATCACCAACGCAATGGACATGACTCTGAGCAAACTCAGGGAGATAGTGAGCGACAGGGGAGCCTGGTGTGGTGCAATCCATGAGGTTACAAAGAGTCGGACGTGACTGAGCGACTGAATAGCACCACCAGGGGCCTATGCAGATTAACTTGTATATAGAAAAAGAGTTCCTGTCCTTAATTCTCTGTAAATCCAAGAATCTCTGTGGGTTTGTCACCACCCTGTGGATGGCAGTCCTTGTATTGTACTTCCCAGGGGAGATATTACAAAGGGAGACAGGGCTTCTCCCCCACCACCCTTCCCCCTCTAGTCAGAGTCACCAGGGCCAGGAAGGTAAATGACTGAGGCATTAGGGAGTGGTGAGGACGGCCCCTCCTCTCCAGCAAATTATGGTCACACAGGAATGCAGACTGAGAATGGCCAGAGAATCCTATTTTCAAAATGAAGCCAGATATCCAGATTTTTATGCAATACATTCCCATTAATAAATGTTGGCAAGTAATTCAGTTTTCTTTTTTTTAAACCTCCATACAGGCCAAACAAAACACATCTGCTGGCCGGATCGAGCCTGTGGGTGGGCTTCTAATTTGCAAGCTCTGGTCTAGACTGACTAATTCAAGCTTTGGAACCTGCATCGCCACTCCCATTCTGCCCTGTGACCTAGTGGAGGGACAGGATCTCTGCTAGGGCAGTGGCTCACAAACGTAGCTACACATTAAGTTCTCTCCTAGCTACTTGGGAAAATAAAACATGTCCTGATGCCCAGCTCCATGTCAAGAGGTTCTGATTTGACTGGTGCACTGAGGCTCACCAGCAAATATCCAATCAGATTTGAGCTTCCCTGCGCAAGGGCAAGAGCAAAGAGCCATGTTTGGAGAAGGAGATGTTCTTGGGAAGAGAGTGCCCAGAAGCCAGAAAATGAAGGCCAGGCCAGAAACCCCTGTCAACATGTGAATTTGCCTTGCTTCCTGCAGCTCTGTGTAACAGTCACGCGAACAGCTATGAGGAGTTTGACCTTGATAAAAGTTTTGTCTTCCAGTTTCCTTTAGATATCTCCAGGCCATCACTACTTCTCCCAGCCTAGTGCAGGCAGCGGCAATGGTGGCGGTGGTTTTGTGTGTGAGGGAGGGGAGTGGAACAAGGGATGAAGGAAAGACGTCTTGTTTCTGCTGATCTCCTCCATGAATGTTCACGCAGAGAAGCAGCATCCCCCTGATGGGATTGAAACCCAGTGGGAGGGAGGACTTTGCAACCTGAGAGGCTGTGTCAGACTTCCTGAGCTGCAGAGTTAAGGCATATCACCTCTTTTCCCCATTCCAGAGGTAAGTGACTGCTGCAGTTGGGGTGAAGGGGTAGTACTTAAGCGATGAACGTCTTTGATACCTAGCCCAGGGTTTAGCACATGGTGGCCCATGAATGCTCGTTGAAGGAATGGAGAGAAAGAGAGAGAGAATATGCGGGAGTCAGTGACTGTCTTTACTGCCTTTCTGCCCTTTGAGGCAGTTCTTACTCTTCTTCCTCCCTCCCCATGAGCAAACCAGGGGTCTGTATGGGAACTGGGTCCACTAAACTTTGTTTTGCATGAGCTGCTGGGCTTTCCAGCAAGTTCACAAGTTGCCAGTGTGGTTTCATACAAAGGCTTCACTCACATATATTAATTCACCCTTAACATACAGGAAGACACCAGCAAGATTTTATAGTGTGTGGAGGGTGTTTTGAACCAGGAACCAGATTCCCAGTTTCCCTTGCACCTACTCTTTCCCTTTGAAGTCAACAGGAGCCCTGCTCAGGGTGTCTAGAGAGAAACAAGAATCTGGTCTAAGTGAATTGTTAGGAAAATGCATTAAAGTACTAAAGTAAGATTATGTTACCCAGAAAAAATACACTGTGGCCAACAGAAACTGCAATCAGAGCCATCTGAAGGGGGTCCTGTGGTCAGAGAAAAGAAGAAAACATATTTTAAAAATTCAATTAATGTGTTCAGTTGCCTCAAAGGAAATAAAGGCCCATTGTCTTTTATGTGTTTAAAATATGAATCGCCAATTAATGATGAGATTGGCAAATTGCTCTACAATTAAAAACATAGAAATGTTGTTTAAGGCTATTAGAATAATGGTCATATGTTAATTATGGGTTGATGGATTTTGCCAGCAACTACCTTTTCAGTTTGAGCTTTTCTGAACAGAATCCAAACCCATAAAGACATTGATATAATAAAAACTGTCTTCCTTGTTGGCGTGCCTGCCGTATTTTCAGTGTCTTTTAAGGTATGTAATTATTTTTAATTAGGTCTCCAGAAGAAAATTTCTTAATACATGCTCTACTGCTGCTGCTGTGCTGTGCTCAGTCATGTCTGACTCTGTGCGACCCTATGGACTGTAGCGTGCCAGGCTCCTCTGTCCATGGGATTTCCCAGGCAAGAATACTTGAGTGGGTTGCCATTTCCTCCTCCAGAGGATCTTCCCAACCCAGGGACTGAACCTACTTCTCCTGCATTGGCAGATGGATTCTTTACCACTGAGCCACTTGGGAAGCCCATATGCTTTACTAGGTCATCCTTAAAGAACCTCGTAATTAATATGAGGGGAGAGAGGTATAGAAGGAATTGAATATGAGGTAAACCTTGGTTTAGATATTAACTAGCTGAGTACTTTGGGCAGATTGCTTAGCTTTTCTGAATCTCAAAATTAAAAATGGAAAATATATACCTTACAGGGCTGCTGGGGCTTTGTATGGGATAATATTTATATATCCCCATGTATTGTGCCTGGTGCTCAGCAGATGCTCAATAAAAGTAGTTATTGTTTTTCTAGAAATAGTGGTGAAAGTAACTCAAGTTGGCATGTCCTGTCAACCATTTCATTACAGTAAAATCCTTGCAGATACTGTTCTCACAACTAGGACTGTCACGTGTAAACATTCAGATCATGCCCTGCACAGTGTCTGGGATAGTCATTGACATTGATGTTTATGTGAATAGTGCTCTATTGTGCAGGGAGTTGTGCAGTATGCAACCTTCACAACTATACATTGGTTCTCTGCTTGTAATCAGATCCTAATTTTAAGTCCTTTTTAATCTTTGGTCTTTAAATAAACATGTCCTGTTTTTCTTCACTAGACCTTCCCCAAGCTTTTTTCAGCAGTTTTTGTCAGCAGTTAGTGGATTTCTATCTATAGGCCTAATCTGGCCTGCAGCCTGTATGTGTAAATACAGTTTTATTGAACTATAGTAATGCTTATTCATTTATGCATCATATACAGCTACTTTTGAGCTGCAATGACCCAGTAGAGTATTTGCAAGAAGGACTCTATGGCTGACAAAGTATTTGCTCTCTTGCCCTTCACTAGGAAAGTTCGTTGACCTCTGGTGTTGATGACTGTCTAGCCAAATTATGTTTATCATGATTCCAGGGAAAGTTAATGGTTGATGCTGGTTTGTTTGTTTGTTTCTCTCTCACACCTCTTACATTTCTTAGTCAGGAGGTGGGGTAGATGTTTTTCTTGATCCTAGTTGCCACTTCCAGACCATTTGCCTTCCTTTCTCCCCCAAATCCCTATAGCTCTGAAGCTCATAATTTTAGATTCTCCCATACCCTTCCTTGACTCCTTCTTGATTTTAGCTTGTGCTTCATCCAGCCCAGCATTTTGCATGATGTAATCTGCATATAAGTTAAATAAGCAGGGTGACAGTATACAGCCTTGATATACTCCTTTCCCAATTTGGAACCAGTCCGTTGTTCCATGTCCAGTTCTAACTCTTGCTTCCTGACCTGCATACAAATTTCTCAGGAGGCAGGTGAGGTGGTCTGGTATTCCCATCTCTTTCAGAATTTTCCGCAGTTTGTTGTGAGCCACACAGTCAAAGGCTTTGGCATAGTCAATAAAGCAAAAATAGATGTTTTTCTGGAATTCTTTTTGCTTTTTTCTATGATCCATTGGATGTTGACAATTTGATATCTGGTTCCTCTGCCTTTTCTAAATCCAGCTTGAACATCTGGAAGTTCTTGGTTCATGTACTGTTGAAGCCTAGCTTGAAAAATTTTGAGTATTGTTTGCTAGTATGTGAAATGAGTGCAATTGTGCAGTAGTTTGAACAATCTTTGGCATTGCCTTTCTTTGGGATTGGAATGAAAACTGACCTTTTCCAGTCCTGTGGCCACTGCTGAGTTTTCCAAATTTGCTGGCATATTCAGTGCAGCACTTTCACAGCATCATCTCTTGGGATTTGAAATAGCCCAATTGGAATTCCATCACCTCCACTGGCTTTGTTCGTAGTGATGCTTCCTAAGGCTAACTTGACTTCACATTCCAGGATGTCTGGCTCTAGGTGAGTGATTCACCATCGTGGTTATCTAGGTCATGAAGATCTTTTTTGTATAGTTCTTCTATGTATTCTTGCCACCTTTTCTTAATATCGCTTGCTTCTGTTAGGTCCATACCATTTCTGTCCTTGATTGTGCTTATCTTTACATGAATTGTTCACTTGGTATCTCTAATTTTCTGGAAAAGATCTCTAGTCTTTCCCATTCTATTGTTTTCCTCTATTTCTTTGCACTGATCACTGAGTAAGGCCTTCTTATCTCTCCTTGCTATTCTTTGGAACTCTGCATTCAGATAGATATATCTTTCCTTTTCACTTCTCTTCTTTTCTCAGCTATTTGTAAGGCTTCCTCAGACAACCATTTTGCCTTTTTGCATTTCTTTTTCTTGGGGATGCTTCCCATCATAATTTTTGGTAATTTTCATATTGTTTTCATAAATGGTATTTCCATTATCCTGGCCTCTCAGGTCTTGAATTAGATCACCTCCAGTGATTTTGCTTTTATTCAACATTCAACAAGGTCTTCTGGAGTGCCAGACCTCCTTCTTCCATACTGACTGCCATGGTCCCCAGCCTAGTATTCAACAACTAGAACAACTCCTGCCCAATCTGGCCTCCCAGCTCACTCCCTTAGCTCTCAAATTCAAGAAATCCCAAACCCTGGGACTTATTGCACTGATGCCACACCACCTTTCTCACCGTCCCTCCCCCCTTTCTGTCTTCACGTGCCTTACTGCCTGGCTTACACATCGTGGCCTTTCGTTCTAATTACTGTTTAGCGTATACTCTCAGGTTCCCCTGCCCCTTCACTGCTTCGTAAGGATCTTCCAGCAAAGCTTGAGTTCTGGTGATGTCCAATCCTGGACTCAGCTGCAGCTAAGCCCAGGAATTTGACTAAAGAGATACATACAGCCATGGAAGCCCAGGAATTTGACTAAAGAGATACATACAGCCATGCCCACTTTCATCCATGCCCTCTAACCTCAAGTGGACATGTATGTTCCCTGATCATCTTACTCCATGTCTCTCGTTTCCGTTCTCATAGATGGTTTTTTCGTACCTTCTCATGGCTCACTGAGCCTCTGACCCCTCTACCTGTATTCTCTTTCTCAGTGATCTTGCCTCCTGTTTCACTAAGGCAGAGAAGCTCCCAGAATAGAACATCCGCCAACTGCCACCCCCAGAGCTATTTGCTTATTTGCCATTTAATCTGCCTTCCTGCTTATTTAAGGCTCCATGGTCCTGGGTAAGACCATCCTCTCCATTTGTCCACAAGACTCCATCACCTCTTGCCTATTCAAAAATGTCTGAACTCTTGAATTCAGTTCTCCACATTTCTCTCCTTCCCTTAGTACAGTATTGGTTCTTCCCATTTTGTACAAGAATATTCCCATCATTACAAGTATCTTGTTATTCCTCCCATCTTGTGACTCCATCTCCCTCTTGACCCCCCCATTTCTTTTTTGATTTATTTTTAATGAAGGATAATTGCTTTATAACATTGTGTGGTTTCTGCCATACATCAACATGAATCCATCACAGGTATGCATGTGTCCTTCACTCTTGAACTCCCTCCCACCTCCCACCCCATCCCATCCCTCTAGGTTGTCAGAGCACCAGGTTTGAGTTCCCTCCAACATATAGAAAATTCCCATTGGCTATCTATTTTATATACGGTAATGTATACATTTTCACACTACTCTCTCAATTTGGCCCACCCTCCCCTTCCCCCATTGTGTCCACAAGTCTGTTCACTAGCCCTGTGTAGAGGTTCATCCGTACCATCTTTCCAGATCCATATATATGCGTTTATATGCAATATTTGTTTTTCTCTTTCTGACTTACTTCACTCTGTATCATAGACTCTAGGTTCATCCACCTCACTAGAACTGACTCCAATATGTTCTTTTTAATGGCTGAGTAACCCTCCATTGTATATGTATACCACAACTTCTTTATCCATTCATCTGTCAATAGACATCTAGGTTGCTTCCATGTCTTAGCTGTTGTTAATAGTGCTGCAATGAACATTGGGGTACATCTGTCTTTTTCAATTATGGTTTCCTCAGAGTATATGCCCAGTAGTGGGATTGTTGGGTCCTATGGTAGTTTTATTCCTAGTTGGCTTTCTTTTTTTTCAAACTTTAAACCTTCTACTTTGTATTGAGGTATAGCTGATTAACAATGTTTTGGTAGTTTTAGGTGAAAAGCAGAGGGGCTCAGCCATACGTATACATATATCCATTCTCCCCCAAACTCCTCTCCCATCCAGGCTGGCATATAACACTGAGTAGAGTTCCATGGGCAATAAATAGGTCTTTGTTGGTTATCTATTTTGAGTATAACTATGTGTACATGACTTTTCCAAACTCCTTAACTATCCCTTTTCCCTGGCAACCATAAATTTGGTTTCTAAGTCTGTGAGTCTCTTTCTGTTTTATAAGTAAGTTCATTTGTATAATTTTTTTAGATTCCACATATAAGGGATATTGTGCAATATTTCTCCTTCTCTCTCTAACTTGATTCACTCTCTAGGTCCATCCATGTTACCATGCTTTTGATCTGTGGTGTTGGAGAAGACTCCTGAGAGTCCCTTGGACTGCAAGGAGATCCAACCAGTCCATTCTGAAGGAGATCAGCCCCCGGATTTCTTTGGAAGGAATGATGCTAAAGCTGAAACTCCAGTACTTTGGCCACCTCATGGGAAGAGTTGACTCTTTGGAAAAGACTCTGATGCTGGGAGGGATTGGGGGCAGGAGGAGAAGGGGATGACAGAGGATGAGATGGCTGGATGGCATCACTGACTCAATGGATGTGAGCCTGAGTGAACTCCGGGAGTTGGTGATGGACAGGAAGGCCTGGCGTGCTGCGATTCATGGGGTCGCAGAGAGTTGGACACGACTGAGCGACTGAACTGATCTGATCTGATCTGATTCTGACCCGTGTGAGGTGATACCCTATTTCTGTTTTGATTTGCATTTCTCTAACAGTGATCAATGTTGAGCATCTTCTCATGTGTTTATTAGCCATTTGTATGTCCTCTTTGGAGAAATGTCCGTTCAGGTGTTCTGCCCATTTTTTTGATTGAGCTATTTGTTTTTCTGATGTTGAGGGGTATGAGCTGCTTATACATTCTGGAGATTAGTCCTTTGTCAGTTGTTTCATGTACAATTATTCTCTCCCATTCTGAGGGTTGTCTTCTCATCTTGTTTATTGGTTCCTTTGCTGTGCAGAAGCTTTTATGTTTAATTAAGTCTCATTTGTTTATTTTTGTTTTTATTTCCTTTACTCTAGGAAGTGTGACTACCCCGTATCTCTGTTCCTCTTTGTAGGACAACTCCTCAAAACTGTTATCCATCCTCATGGTGTCCAATTTTTACCTTCAGTTCACTTTTTAACATTCTTATCATGCTTTTGTTACCTTTACTCCACCCGAAGAGCTCTTGCCAAGGTGACAGATGAAATCTGTATTGCTAAATCAACGGTCAGTTTGTAGTTCTCACTTTGACCTTATGAAAGAATTTGACATGGTTGACTGTTCTTCCACTTAGCTTCCAGAACACCATGTTCTCATCATATCTCAGTCATGGAAAAGAACAATCTAAAAGACCCTGAGGTGCATTCAGAGCGATTGTATGGAATGCAAAAGGAGACTCCTTTTGTAGAAGCCTCACCCTTGTAAATTGGATGCTTTATCTGAGACAAGACTGCCCTCTTGTTCCTGTGGTGCCCCATTGGCTAAAAGGGCAGTGGGGCTGGAGGAATGGAGGTGGGGAGAAGGGTGAGCTCTTTTGAGTTGAGTCCTTAGGAGCTTGTGATCTTGGCCAGGTTACCTGTAATTCCTCAGCCTCAGTTTTTGTATCAGTAGTGTAGATGGAAATACCTGCTACATAGTCTTATTGTTAAAAATAAATGAATTTGTGTTAGAGAAAGCTTGGGATCCTAATTACAAACCCAAATGCCTGCCAGGATGGACAGAAAGGAAGTAAAAATTAGGACAGTCAGCAGATGGCTAGCCCCTAAAGGTAGGTCATATTTAGATTTTGAAAATAAACACATCAGGTCAAATAGACCGTACCTGAAGGCCAAGTTTGGCCCACATTTTTCATGGGCTGTGGCTGAGACATGGTGGATATTCGGTTAATATTAGACTCCCTTTCTTTCGGAAATGCACTTGATCAGTCAGTCGTTCAGTCACCCTACTATGTTTCATGCTCGTGACGTTCATTCAACACCTGTGTCCTTGGCCCCTGCTGTGCCAGGCGCTGTGCAAGGTCAGGTGGTGGTCCCTTCTCTCAGGCTCTAATTCTCCTATTAGAGAAGTTGACTGACAAATTGGGAAAATAATAGCTGTGAAAGAACTGTGAAAAAGTGTTATGAAGACAAAGGGATGTGATTAACAAGAAAGAAAAAAAAAGTGCAAGAGGAGCTGGGAATCTCCTGTAATAAAAGGAAAGTATATGAGAATGATGGCTAAGTTCTGGAGTCTTGAGTTTCTGGAGCTTGAGTTCTGGAGTCTTATTTCCTACCTCTTTGACCTTAGGCAAGTTTCTTATTCTTCCTATGTGTCAGTATTCTACAGGCAGGCCTCGTTTCATTGATTTTCACGTCATTGCACTTCACAGATACTGTGTTTTTTACAAATCGAAGGTTTGTGGTAACCCTATGTCAAGCAAGTCTGTTGGCACCATTTTTCTAACAGCATTTGTTTGCTTCATGTCTCTGTTGTCACATTTTGGTAATTCTCACAGTATTTCAACCTTTTTCATGACTATTATATTAATATTTGTTATGTGCTCTGTGATCAGTGACCTTTGATTTTAATACTAGGACTCACTGAAGTCTCAGATGATGGTTAGTGTTTTTTAGTAATAGTGTGATAGATTATAGTACAGGTAAGCATCCTTTTTCTTTTTCTTTTCCATGATGGTCTGTCGGTTTATCACAGGATTTTGAATATAGTTCCCTGTGCTTGTTGTTTATCCATTCCGTATGTAATAGTTTGCATCTGCTAACCCTACACTCCCAATCCATTCCCTGCCTCCTTCTGGCAACCACAAATCTGTTGTCTAAAACAACACTTCTATATGCGCTGGGAAACCACAACTCACATGACTTGCTTTACTGAGCTGGTTGGTAGTTAAACCCATGTAATCTCTGAGGTATGCCTGTATGTTACAAATGAAGATGATAATAGTCCCTATCTCATGGGACTGTTGAGAAGGTTAAGTGAGTTCATGCATTTAAAGCACTTGGGCCATTCACTGGTATAGTTGGTTCTCAGGTAGGTCAGCTAGCTATATGGCAGGCACAGGGATCTAGATGTGAATTTGGAAACTAGGGTTCTAATAAGGTGACCCAACTTACCCTGATTCACCCAGAACTTTCCCTGTCTTATTGCTGGAAGTCATGAGCCCTGAGAAACCCCTCAGTTCTGGGCAGAACTACATGGTTGGTCACCCTAAGCTGCTTCCAGCCACTGACTAGCTGTGTGACTTTGAGGCCATCTTATGCCATCTCTGTAAAATGAGGAGTTCAGACTAGACAGGTAGTTCTCAAACTTCATCATGTATGAAAATATGTTAAAATATGGGATGCCAAGCCCCACCCCCAGAGTTTCTGATCCAATAGGTGTGAGGTGGAGCCTGACCCACGGTCGTGAATGTCCATTTGTCTTCCAACAGTGTATGATTCTGTGACTGCTTCCTGTGACCTGCTCAGGGTCTGTATGAGAAAATGAGGTTCAAGTACAGAAAACCATGTCAGTCAGTCATGTATTCATTCAACACTACTTCTTGGACACCTGCTGTTTGTCAGGTAGTGTTCTAGCTGCTAGAGACCTAGCAGTCCACCGAACCAAAAGCAGGGGACTCGGCTCTATAGCCTGCACTGCCCTGCCTCTCCTCAGTGTCACACACAGGGAAGGTTCTGAGGTGACGAGAACTGGAGAAGAGGGTAAGATAACACACGGAAGCAGTAAGCTCTACCTTACAGACCTTAAAGGCAAGCATACAGCCACCTGGTTAGAGAGAGTGGTAAGAAAGTCTGTGCTCAGGAGTTACAACCCCTCATTGCCTACAGAACACCCACACCCAGACTTCCTATCTCAATGTCAAGGACTTTTATGGCCAAGACTCTCTTCTTTTTTTTTTTTTTTTTAGATTTCTCCATTTGTCTCTTATGAAAAATAGGGTTCGCACTTTAAGCCTTAGCTGATATTTCTGAAAAAGAATAGGACTTCCACAATGTCATCCTTTCAAATATTTTATTTTGCTGCCTGCTACATGGAAGCAGCTACCTTTTATAAATAAGCAAATATTCTGCATTTCTCTCACACCAAGTTCCAAGTGAGGAGGAAGAGAGCTCGTTTTGTGCCCTGATGAAGAGCCAGAATATTTATTACCCAGTAAGTTTTGTTCAGCCTCTTAAGTCAGTCAGCACATTTCATTCAATCAAGGGCCCTGACAAACATGCCAGGAAGGTCAAGTGATAACACTCATTTTTTGGACACTCCTAATGACAGGTTTATTTGATTAGATTTGATTCCCCACCCTCCCCCATCCACTCACATGTTATTACATGTCCTCTTAGCCACATTTGTTTCAGAGATCTACTGCAGCATAATCCATCATCCCAAAACTTAGTGGCTTAAAGGAAGGTCTGTTTTTATTGGTTCCCATTTTGTGGGTCAGGAATTTGGGCCAGGTTCAGTGGGGAGGGCATATCTCTGCTCACGTGGTGCTGGCACACACGTGTTAGAACTGGCACAGTGTCACTTCCACCATGTTCTGTTGGTCACAGCAAGTCACAGAACCAATCCAGATTCAAAGAGGGAGAGAAAATGTACTCTACATCTTGATGGAAGAAATTGGTGGCCATTTTTGCAGGCAATTAACCTATATCCTTGCCTTCTTAGTTAATGCACTTCAAAGAAGAAAAAATAGTGGGTTTTTTTTTTTTTTTTTTGTGGTGAGGGAGTCTGATGACAAGACAAAGTCTTTCTAGATATCTAAATCCAAGAAGAGTGTCCGAACTCCCTCAAGGAAATGAGGATATTTAAATGATTACCTAAACAATGTAGCTCATGGAGGAGAGTGACAGTGAAAAGCATATATGTATATGTCTAGCTATACATTTACAATAAATTTGAAGTGTGTCAAAAAGCTAAGCATCCTTTTGGAAACAAATACAATAGGCCATAAAATTCTCAAATGCTTCTTATTAGCCTGAATGCATCTCAGAGAAAAAGGAGAATTGAATGTCACGAGAGGATTTGACCAAAATCTCATGGGCAGCAGATGTTTTGAATGCTCTTCCGTTAAGGGGAATAATGCCAACCACATGCCTGCCTATATTTTGGGAATTATTTTATTGAGGGCTTGTGAAAATATGGAAAATGTAAACATATACACATAAGCATATGAAAATACGTTAAGTGTGGTCTGTCCTCGTGGCAGTGATGGGAGAGACAGAGGAGGTTTATATATGGGATGTGTAAGGCGACCTGGCACTTCTTAAACTTTGCATGTGCAAGCGAGTCATTTGGGGACCTTGTTTCAAAGCAGATCCCCATCCACTGGGTCTGGGTGGGAGCTGAGATTGGAGTTTCTGACACGCTCAGGTGCATTTATGCTGCTGGTGCACAGAACAGAAGAGCAAGCCTGTATTAGATGGTGGATGGAAGGGGTTGCTGATACGCTTCCCTGTTCACGGGGCAGCAAGGGTCAGGTAGCAAATGTTGCCTCCGTGCCTACCACGTGCCTGACACTGGGCTAAGTTCGGGCTCTGAACTTAATGAGCTGCCAGTCTAGGAGGAAAGATAAACACAAAAAATGATTGCAATAGAGACTGCTGAGGGAATGGCAGGTTAACTGTGATTCTGATGAGTTATCTGTCAATTAGCAGAGGCTTTGATTCCTGAACCGCTAACAAGGATATGGCTTGGGTTAGTTGATTGACTAGAGTCTTGGAGTCTTCATCTATAAAATGATCTTTCCAATGCCTATCTCACAGAATTCTTAGGTGACTTCAGTGAAATTAAGCCATAACGCCACATAATGCCTAGTGCATAGTAACTGGTCAGTAATGATTAACCTTTATTATTATACAAATCCTGCCATGTATGGTGGGGGGAAAGACCAATATATTTATCTGTAAAATATTTTGCTTATTAATCAGAGAGGAAATTCAGGAAAGTGATTCACCACTGTGGAAGAAGAAAGAAATTTCATCCATTCTCACAGGATCCTTGAAAAACAAGCAACATGAGCATCTCTTAAGACATTTTCTGAATATAAAGCGTGTGTGATGATGGTTGAAATGGATTTAAGGTTCTATTTTTTTTTGACTCTGTGGGACCTTGACATGTCATTTAACCTCAGCTTTCTCATCTATAAAGTAGAAACAATAACAATTATCATATTTGGAGTTTATGAGACTCAAATGTCATAATGAATCTTTGGTGTCCTCACAGCTGGTTTGAATCTTGGCCTTGTCACTTATTAGCTTGTGTAACCTTGACCATTTTTCTCAACTTCTACCTCACTAAAAAAGTACGTAAAGTACTCTGCCAAGGGACAGACACAGAATAAGTGCTCTGTAAATGACAGCTGTTGTTATGATGTGACCTTCCGTTGAAAAATATAAGGTATATGACTTCATGAAGATTATTATTATAACATGATAAATGTGCTGTTCTTTATATACATTGAGGTGTTGCTTTTGAGTTTCTGGCAGTAAAGCATAAACTTCGATTTCCCGCCCCTCTCCTCTGTCATGTGTGGTTGCAAGTGATAATTGGGAAGGCAGCAGATTGGTGGTGAGAGTTACAGCCTCTGTGATGATATAATTAGCCGTCTCTTCATCAATGGAGCAGACAGGCTGCATCTTACACTGATCCTCATGCCAGAATCTCAAAATTTTTAAATGCTCCTAGCTTTCATAAAGCTTTTTCTTAGTCATTCAGTGAACCTGTTAAAATGGCAGATCCATGATGCAGGGTCAAACATACAGGGTCTAGTTTGTGTTAGAAGGTGGACTCTAGTGGTCTGGGGCCCCTGGTGGATTCTGCTCTGCAGGAGCAGGAGGGGACAGATGAATTTCAGGCAACAGCCATTCTTGCTATGGAAATGCAGTGACTGCAGCCTGGCACCCTTTGGGGCATTAACGAATATTTCAGTAGCCAGAGAATGTACAATAAAGTATACATCTCCGCACTTCCACCAAGGGAAAAATTGGGATGGGACAGAGAAATCTCTAAATTGTCTCTTCTTATATTCCATCCCTTGACTTCCTGTCCCCTTCTCTACCTATCTGTCTCATGGACACAGTTACTGTGAGGAAGGAGTTAATGAGTACACAGCTTTATTTTCCTTGGAAGAGAGATACAAAACAGGCTCAAAGCAGGGCTGTCATCACCCTGCAAGTCTTCAGGGGTTTTATAGGTAATTATTAACCCTTTGTGGCCTGCCTGGGGGGGAAACCCTCTGTGCTACTACTAAGCAACTACTAAGATACTCCATCTATGGTATGTACCTGCACGCTCAATTTTTTTCAGACTTAAAATTCAGTAATACCTTAAAAATCAGCCTTCTATGTATATAGGCCCAAAGTCCCCCAGGTCCTATATCAGAACAGATCGTTCCCTAACTGTCTTAGCACTGGGTCAGAAGTACCATTCTTTCTGTTTTCCTTTTGAGAAAAGTGAGGCTTAAAGGAAATGACTGGGCGAAGGTTTCATGGGTAACAGGTCTTGGCTAGAATCCAGGTCTTCTGAATACAGCCCTGGTGCTCTTTGAATGTACTGAACATAGTGTAAAATCTCTTCTCACAGTCAGAAAGCACGTCTGAATCTAGCATTCTTTAAGAACACCAATTATCGCCACCTAGAACTGTCATAAACTGCCCCAATTCAGTCTCCTGGAATTTGTGTTTTCTTAAAACAAATCCATGTGGTCAATCTGTTTTCTTGTTATTTTGTCATTTGCTTTTCTCCTGCTTGGTGATTTCAGGCTATTTAGATTTGGGGTTTGTCTCTTTCAGTGAGTTTAGGGTGATTAACTGCTACAGCTGCTGTATTTAAGAGAATCCCTCAGAGATTTGGGATGGGAGGGGCGATTTGAGTCTATGCTGGTCCTAGCGTTTGGTCTCTGGTGGATTAAAACGAAGTGGAAAGCCTAAAAATTCCTGAATGACCCCCTTCAAGGAGTAACTTTAAAATTGAGGAGGTGGCAATGGAGGAAAATGGGACCCACAATGCCCAAATCAGCTGTTGCTCCGTGCTTAGTAGACCACTGTTTGCTTTTTTGTAAGCAGTGACAGAGACTCCCTTAGAAACTTGCCCTTGTTGTTATTCAGGTCTTTGTGATTTTAAGTTGTGGCTACAGCTGAATTCTCCCCTGAGCTTTCCAAGCCCACACTCTCCCTTCAGTCACAAGCAGGTTGCTAGTATATGGGCAAACTTCCATACATGGTATGGGGAGCAGACATGACTTCATGCTCTGCTGTAGACAAGGGGAACTGCCAAGGCTCAGGCGCCCGGTGCCTGCAAGTGTTCCTGGGTTTTGGAATCCTTCTCTCTGGCTGCGTGGTAACCAGACCACAGGGGCTGCTTTAGACTTGTGAGCACATCCTTACCTTGCCACTTCTCAGGTCCAACCTTCCTACCCTCCAAGAAAGCATCTCACAGGTGCACCCACAAGCATTTGGAAAAACATTTGACAATAAATGTCCATTTTATAATACCAATTGTGGAACAAACGTGAAAGGTAATTTTAGGTCAGCCTCTCAAGGAGTTCAATGAGTTCAGTTTGTTTCTGCTGCATGTGTTGTTTCATTAGAGGTGGGGCAAGGCAGGTCTGATAGCTTTGTTTAAGGAAGTACTCCATGGGTATTCTGCATTAAATTACTATTTTGTGTTCTTTGGTCATGAAAACTTTCAGAAACCTCGCCATAGAGGACTACACCAATTCGGGGTCCTTTAAATTCTGTCTTTCTGCTTATTAATATAATTTTACTGAAAGGCATTGTAACAAAGAGGTATATTTCTTCTTGTCCATATGGATGGTGTATGTTTAGTATGGGTCACAAATGAAACATAAAAGCTGGTTAAGGTCTTGGTAGAATAGATCTGGTACAGCCTTTTTCTGATAGTGTTCCTTGGGAATCATATTTGGATTAATTTACACACGTATTTGTGCTTTGCTTCGGGCATTACTATTGAGATCTTGCAGAGAGAGAGGGAAGGAGAAAGAAACAGGGAGGAGGGAATGGAGGAAGGAAGGAAAACAGGAGGCACCAGTAGTTGATAGCATAGTGAATCAGTAGAAGTTGGAGGAGGATAAAGAGGGGAAGGAGGGAACAAAAAGAAAGGAAGCCAGCAACCACGTGACTACCAAGCCCAAACCCAGTTTTGGTTAAAGAAAAGAAGTTTTCTTGACTGAGGAAAATTTTAACATCTCAATTAAAGAAGCCCCTTAGAATGTATCAAAAATGAAGCAATGCTTAAAATTTTTTTTTCTTTCTGAGGAACATCTTCCTTTCTTTTTGGTAACACAGAAGTCAGATTTCAGTTGCTGGAGCAAATGTTTTTCAACAGACATGACTCACTTAATTTTCCTGACAAAGTGTGCAGTTATGTTAGAAACTTGCATACTTTTGGGAAGGGACATGAGACACCAGCAAACCACAACGCCGATAGGAGCAGCTATATCTTGATGTGCTAATCTTGTAACTTTTTCACTCTCTGTGTGTGTGCGCGCGCGCGCGCTCGCGCGCGCCCCCCTGAGCGGAGTGCCTGCCTTACTGTTTGCGCTGTCGTTAACACTTGGCTACTACGCTCGGACCAGTAGGAGCCAAAGTTAGTAACTTTGTAAGAATTATTATTTCTCTTTTTATTCTGTCTCTTAGGAGTTCTTGATGTATAGCTTCTTGAAAACTGGTTTTAAAAGGCTGTGATTTAAACAAACAAAGCAACCCCTTTATATCGAAGGCTGGAGTGTTTCCAGGATAACCCTTCAGCTCACCAGGGCAGAGGGTGGGGATGGAGGTGGGACTGCGTACACCTTTCAGATTCGGTTTCTGCACGCATTACACTTTCATTTTGGTAATCAAGGACATATTGCTAAATTTAAGGGGTCAGGAACAAGTCAGGAGCTGAAAAGAGCTCCCGGTTGTGAGAGAGGAAGACGGTCACCCCTAATAAAATAACTAAAGATGCCCCCAGCAGTAGATTAGTGAAGTTTTAAATCTGCATACATCTGGAAAATGGGTGTAAACGTTAAGTCGCCGGCCCTGTTTGCAGACTGGAAGGAGGGAAAAAAACTTTGAGGCCAGAACTCTCCAAAGCGGGGGCATTGCCTTCTTTACCGAAGTTTTCTCCTCCCGTACACCCAGAGGGCATACTTTTATTCCCTCTCCCCATTGCGTATCCCCCTCCTCCATCAGTCAGTAAGTCTCCTTTAAGAGCCAGAGGCCGACTCTCCCTTTCTCCTCCCAGTCCCCCGCCCTTCACACCTTGGGTGGGAAAAGAGACTGGGGTGGGGTGGCTGGAGAGGCGGGAGGGGCGGGATCATGGTGAACGCTCCAATGGGCGCCCAAATTGGCCGCCGTGGACCCCGGCAGCCAATGAACAGCAGGCGGGGGCGGGGCGGGGCGCTGTTGCAAAGCATCCAACGTGGGCCGGCAGGAGGCCGCGGGCTGCTGAGCCCAGGGGGTGTGTGAGGGCGAGCGGCCGGGGGCGGGGCTTCGGGACCGGCCCGGGCTGGGCCGCGGGGAAGCGAGCGGCGAGAGGCTGATTGTTCGGCCGCGAGGTCTGCAGGGTTCTAGCTAAGCGGAGCAGCGTGCGGAGTCCGGAACTGCGCGGGCGCGCTCTGCCTGAGGCGCTGGGACAGCTAGGCGCACCGGGCCCTTGGAGCACTGCGGGGGTGGCCGCGTCTTCCAGCCCGGAGTCTGCAGCTGGACGCTTGGAGCCGCGAGGAATATGCCTACGGGCGCAGAGCTTCTGCTGTGAGCCGGAGCTCCTTGCTCGCAGCGGCGGCGGCACTTGGTGTGCGCGGGGACTCCGAAGCCCGGCCAGGAGCGTGGCCGGGGAACGAGGAGCGTCAGCCAAGCACCGTTTGCTGGGCTCCGTGGGGTTCGCAGCGAGCACGGACGGGTCGGCCCGGATGGGCGCGGGGTTCGCGGCCCCCTCCGGGCTCTGCAGAGTAGCCCAGGCACCAGGGGCCCCCTGAGCGCCAGAGTCGCTACCGCAAAGAGAACTTGTGCTGGCAGCTATGCCCCGGCACTGAGCCTAGTGCGGAGCGGAGCTCCCGCAGGCCCGCCCGTGCCGGCGGTCGCCCCGGACTTCGCAGCCCTAGCACAGGGAGTTCGCTGCGCGCTCCAGACAAGATGGCGCGGCCGGTCCGCGGAGCGCTCGGGGCCCCGCGCCGCTCGCCTTGTCTTCTCCTCCTCTGGCTGCTGCTGCTGCTTCAGCTGGAGCCCGCATCGGCCACAGCCGGCCCGCGGGCGCCCTGCGCCGCCGCCTGCACTTGCGCTGGGGACTATCTGGACTGCGGCGGTCGCGGGTTGGCGGCGCTGCCAGGGGACCTGCCCGCCTGGACGCGGAGTCTGTAAGTGCCGCCCTTTACGCTGTCCTCGCGCCCCGGGGGGCTGTCACTTGCGGACGGGACGGCTAGGGTGCTTCTCCGAAAAGGGGCTACGCATTGAGTTGCGTGTGTGTCAGGTTTGAATGAGCTGCAAAACTGTTAGTGTGGGATTGTAGTGGTGACATGGTCCTTGGGGATCTGGAGGAGCCTGTGCGTGCGAAGAAGTCTGGATGGGAAAAGTGTGAGCCTCTTTGAGTGTGTGGAGGTGCACGAGCTTGGGTCTTTGGGGTCTTAAGGCGGGACGTGTACCTCGTGGAGGGAAGGATGAGATCGAACGTGGGTCTTTGGGGTCTTAAGGTGAGCGAATGTGGGTTTTGAGGTTCTGGAGAAGAAAAAGTGTCGTGGGGGTCTGGAGGTGAGTGAGCGTGGCTGGTGAGGGCCATCTGGGAGTTGGTGAGTGGGTGGGAGTGTGGAGGTAAGAGTGTGTGAGTGAAGAGTCAGGAGGTAAGGGTGTATGTGTGGGTGGAGAGCGGGAAACATCTGGAGGGGAGAGTGTGAGGAAGTTTGGGGGTCCGCGAGTGTTTTGTTTTCCCTCTCCTGTAATCCACCTCTCTTGTCTGAGATCCTCGGCCTTCCAGTGGGTAATGAATGAAGGTGACTTTTGGCTCCAGTCTTCCATTTACATCATTTATTAGTGAGAGTGTGCGTGGCCGCCTCCTCATCCACCAGACTGGTGGCCTGACTTGGCTCTGGCCCCCCGCAGAAGTCTGGAGGACTCCCCGAGTTGAGTTAGGGGACTCTGAGAGTTCCTGGAGATCTGTGACTGCTGGAAGTTGGTCCTTTCCCCCCTGGTTGGCATCTTAGGGAACTGTATTCCAGATCCTTCCTGTCTGCTCCCTAGGGAACTCCTAGGGCTTGCCGATCCAGTGCATCTTGGGGCCCACCCTGTAGCATTTCTCCTCTATAAATGGTGCAAATCAGTCTTGGAGTAGTGCTACTTCGGGAGAGGGTGCGAGACTCAGGTGCCAGACTCTGATTTCAGCAGAGTGTGTTAACCCGCAAGAGGCTCCTCTCTGTGCTGTCAGGATTTTGACCTATTGGGACTTGGTGGGCCACTTCTCAGGAAAACACAAATACGGAGTTGTGTAAACATGGCAGAATGTCATAACCTTTTAAAATTTCTAACAAATCTGCTTCATGAGTCAAAATCCTGCCCAGTTATCAAAATTAGCATCTCTGCAGAACTGTTAGTACCTTCCAGAAGAGGCCTAGCTTGAATAGTGTGCTTTTGAGTTGAATAATTGGACATCTTTCCTAGAACATACAAGAGTCACAGTAGTAACCTCAGGCATGACATTCACTCTTCAAAAAGAGAAACAAAACTGGTGACACCAGTTTTAACCAACACCTGTGGCTTGATGTAAGAACATGTGGTCTGAGACTCAGGCTGCCATAAGGGGAAAGAAGTTAATTCCTTTCCAATGTGAAGATCCTGTGTCTCTTAGAGTGGGGCACAGATCTCTTAATGTTCCACACTGCTTAGCGACCCATCCTGTGCAGGTGTGAAACTCGACCCTTATGCACAGCTTTTCTCTTCAGTGTTCTGCTGCTGCTTTGGAATTCCCTGACTTAGGAAAAACCAGTGGTCAGGTGGTGGGGTTTAAACACAGGTGGTGGCCATGTAAATTAATGGGAGGTAGACCCCAGAGTTGCCATTTGGTATATTGTATATAGCTGGGGCAGTCTGGGGTATTGTGGGTTTTCCTTTACATACTCTTAAGTAGTTTCTTTTTTTTTTTTTAATTTTAATTTTTTAATTTTTAATCAGAGTAGCTGCTTAAGTGTCCACCTGTTGGAATAGTGACTCTCAATGTCAGTGTCGGTGGTGTCATGAGCAAGGCACTAAGTTCAGAAGTGGTGGGTTCCTGGCGAGGACAGGGTGTCCTCTTGTTTCCACTTTCCTATGGCCACAAGATCCTCTTTGCCTTGCCCTTTAATTTTTGGAGCAAAACTACTGGTTGTTTGGGGGGCTTTTGTTGCCTAAAGAGTGACATTTCATCAGTCATAAATAACTTTAAAATTTCAGCCTTTTCTCTTTTCCCAACACCTTTAATGATCAGTGAATACAAAACTGGGTATTTTGAACTTCGGGAGACTTGATTATACTGATTATGGTGTTAACTGATGAGATTTTAAGTGAGTAGTATGGCCTCTGGTTAGTATGTGGCAATACAGTATTCAGTACAGAAATGTGTGTCCTTTGAAAAAATGTTTGTGAAGTTTGTTTGTTTTTCTTCTGATTAAAGAACAATTAGGTAAATATTTTCCCCCTCCTCCCCCAGACTTCACATTTCTCCATTTAAGTCCTTAGTCTAATTCTGAATTTTCCATCAGGATATTTATGTTTTATATTCCTGGCTATGATTCAGTAAGACTTGAGGGGAGAAAGTCTCTGTCTATATATATAATAAAATACGTTATAGCTTCACCAACTTTACACCCTCTGAGTCCATTGTGTCTAGAAAGTGCGTTGAGCTAGTTTATAACCCCATGAACTAGATTTACTGCAGCTAGTTCAATTTCAGGCTGTGGGTTTGAGATAGAAGGGGACCTGTGGCTTTATGGAACTTTTTTTTTTTTTTTGCTTTTGTAAACAGTGCATCTAATTTTGGAGTTGCTGTTAAGCCCCGCATAAGGAAAGTAAAACTCCTTAATAGTGGATGTAAATGCAGTTGGAATAACAGAACTGGAAAAGGGCTGGGAGAAGGGAAAATATGTTCGTTCCTGGGGCCTGAGGATTACTTATTCAACACAATAACTTATAGTTGTAGTAGTCGAGCCATAACTGAGTCTGCCATCCCATTACGTAGGTGAGAACGGCCTAGTCCAACCAGCACATTCATAAATAGCTCCCAGCTCTGCCAAGCTTTCTTCAAACTTCCCAGAACCTTAGAAGACTTTGAACTTCTTAGAACTCAGATGTTTTCTTTCTTTGAAATTGCCTTGGAGAGTATGGCTTCAGAAGCTGTTTAAGATGCATTAAACACAATTTACCTTCAACTCTTGTCTGTGGCATAAAGTTGAGCAGAGCTTTGTTTTTTCACAGGGTCTGGCAGCTCAATGATGAGCTAATGGGACTGTGATAGGAAGGCAGGCAGGCCCTGGAGGAGGAACCACTGATTCTCTGCTTGGAGGGAAGATGACATGGCGTTTGAATGCAAGGACGTTCCCTAAAGGTCACCGAGTGTGGTCATTCTGAGTCACATTAAGACAAATGTATTGATTTGGTTCTCTTTGTGTTTTGTCTCCCTACCTATTTGCAGTACCAAACCCAGGGGACTCAGTCGAACTTCTTTGTCAGTTTGGGCACCTAAGTGGTATTTAGGATTATATTAGAAAACAAAACGCAAGCCCCATGGTGGTTCCCATTGTTGTTGGGGAGCAAAGAGGGCCTTTGTCTTTCAAATTTTACAGCTGTGCTGGAAGGCCCAGGTGTGCAGGGTGTTATGAATTAAGGGTTTGGAAAATAGTTTCCATCCTGTTTATGCAAATTAGATCTAAAGTGCGTATAACCAAATTGTTCCAGAACCAAAGCTAAGATTCACGCGTGTGCGTGCGTGTGCATGTGTGTGTGTTTTAAGAGGTAGATAATGGTCTGGATTGCCCTGAGGTCTTCCTTTCTGCCCATTTTCCTCTTTCTGTCTCTACCACTTAAAAGAATTCAGCAGACCATGAACGTCCAATTCGTGGGGATGGACAGAGGTTTGTTCTGAAGAGGAAGCCTGTCCAACACAGGGTTATGGCAGAGAGAAAATCTGAGAAGTGCAAGTGCTTTTAAAGTTTGGGGGAACTTTAGCCTGAGCTCAGAGTCCTTTTCAAGTGTCAGAAGCCTGGCTTCACCTCCTCTACATGATGGAGCACCTATCTGATATGTTGTTGTTGTTTAGCCACGAAGTAGTGTTCAACTCTTTTTCCATCCCCATGGACTGTAGCCCGCCAGGCTCCTCTGTTCATAGAATTTTCCCAGCAAGAATACTGGTATGGGTTGCTATGTCTTTCTCCAGGGAATCTTTCCAACCCAGAGATCGAACTCTCATCTCCTGCTTGGCAGGCAGATTCTTTACCAATGAGCCACCTGGGAACCCTTCATCCCTTATGTTATCTGACACTTTTTTTTGAATAAGGGCAAGTCAGGGGAATGAAATTGGGTGCCTTTTTTAGGCACAGGATTTAAGTCCCTTTGATACAAAATTATGGTCATAAAATCTAAGTTTTCAGGACTGAAATTAGGAAGTGCCCAGAGACCCCAAAGCCCAAGGTGTCTCTTGCCTGTAGTGTATGTCAGGGCTGTTCCTGCCCCCCTTTAAAAAAGGACAGTTATAAAAAGAAGCATGCTCATCTCTTTTCATATTTACATCAGGTCACCTTTGGACTTTTGGACTTTTGAATGTATTGTGGGCAGTACTTCTTCATCTCCAGAAGGATGACGATTCTGTGCAGAGTAATCAGATCTGGGTCCCAGTGGATGTCCAGCTCCACGGGACTTCCAGCCCTGCCCCAGAGGCTGTAAGTCTCTCTCACTTTCTATTAATGCCTAGGCCTGAATTCCCCACGCAGCCTTCTCTGAGCACGTTGGGATGACCTCTGGCTGACCTTACACTCCCTCAGACACCATGCTCACAATGCAAGGGCCTCTCCCCCGTTCTGCAGAGGTGTCTCCCTGGTGCAAAGCCTTTTCAGCATCTTCTCTTCAGGGAGGACAGGAATGCAAGAGAGCCGCTAGGGTTTTGTGCAACTTAACAATACTCCCAGCCTGGCTCTCTGCACCTGCTGCAGCCCAGAGGTCTGTTATCTGGGGAAGGAGGTGGTTTAAAATAGCCACTGGTTATTTCAAAAGTGACATCCACCAGAGGGAAATCCGCTGAAGGGATTCATTGAACTGAAAGTTGCTATAAGCAGTCAAGGATGTTGGTTGTACCAGTATCTCTGGTTTAAAACTCAGAGGGATTCCTCTGACTTAGCCCATAGGTTTAAAGACCAAGTTTCATGAGCAAGCCTGATTTTCAATGACTTGTGAATGAGCTTGGTGATATTTACTCATTGGGGACCTTTCCCCTTCTCAGCAACTGGAATTTGAAACCCTGGGGGTCTTTTAGAGTAGAACTCTGGGCTCTGTTAATATTCAGAGCTGTTTACAATGGATGCAGTTTCAAAGGCTGGAGGCATTGTCTTGAGACAGGAGGAGGAGGGGTAGGAGGAAAATTCCCAGGCAGAGGAGGGGAAATACATCTAAAAATCCCCAATGTTTCCTGGGAAATTGAGGAACCGTTAGTGGTGGTGGTGAACGACTTAAGCATGGCATTGAGCCTATGGTCCATTCCATCTACGCCCTGGCTTCAGTTCATAGTGTGTGTCAGTAATGTGGTTGTCTTCTGCGTTTGTTTCATGTTAAAGCATGGGAATCTGTCAAAAACTCAGATCTGTTCGTATTTCCCCAGAGAAATAGGACTTCGGAGACCAGAGGTAAAAATTTGCACAATAGTTAACCCTCTTGGAGTTATTTTTTTCTATATAACTGTGGGGTTTAAAATGGCAGTCCAGACTTACCTATTAATTGGCCAATTATATGAGTAGACTGAGAAATTTTCTATTGAAGAACCTGATACAGGACCACTGTTGCCATGAAGCAAAATGAGTAGTTAAATAAGGATTATAGAAAAAATGTAACTTGTGGTTTGTCTATGGTCTGATTGTAAGTTGCTCATTTGTATCCTGGTTTATAGGGTTTTGGGGGGGTATGCTTATGAATTTTTCTTATCCAAAGGCTTTATGCTTTATACATTTGCCTACTAATATGTTTTATATAATTTAGTACTTTACGTGTGATTTCAATATACTTTATGCATAATCTTCTAAAACACAAGCTATAAACGCAGTCTACTTATAAAAGTCACTCTGTGTTTTAAAAAGCTGCTTCCCTGTTCCCCTGGATTTCGTGCTTTTGGTGTCCTGCCTTCAGCTCTTCTCTTTGTCTTGTAGCTGGGCATGTGATGCCCGATTGTTCCTCAGGTTTGGTTGGGTTAGTGATGGAGGAAAGAGCGGATGAAAAAAAAGCTGCCTTTATTCTTCTCTGGTAATGATTTGGATGCCTCTTCCCGGCTGATGGCACCCAGTACTCACCATTCACTCCAGAGTGGTGATGATGAGACTGGAAATTATTTCTAGGGTCCGTCCCTGGCTCCGCCACCCTACAGCTGCGTGTGTGATTTGTGGTGAGACTCTTCCCTTTGTTTCCAAAAGAAGCAATCGTAGTATTCTACCTTAAGGCGCCATGAAGACAGAGTTAGGCGATAGTGTATTCAGCCTAATGCAGTGTGGGTCAGTCACCTTGCTGATGATTCAGAGCACAGGTCGGACGCTAAGACCCCCCGTTAACAGGTTTTGTATCCCCTTGTGGCATGGCTGGTCTCTCCAAGTCGGAGTTCCTGGTGACAGAGGCTTCCTGGGAAGAGTGCTTTTCTGACATGAAGATCTCATTTGTTGGGAGCAGGTGGCAGGGCTCAGACCCCAAGTGGCCTTCTGCCATAAAGTTTCTGGTGATATGGATACAGTGAAGCTTTGTGTACCCTAGGGAAGCTCAGACAAATTCAAGCGGGACTCTGTGAACAGTTGCAAAAATTTATACAAATTATGCAATTAGCAAAAAATGATTGAGGTAGTTTATAAATGTATTCCAGTTGTGCAAATACATCTGTCTATTGAGCATTACCCTCTTGGGAGGTGGGGTATGGGAAGGAGGCTGAGAAGTGAGAGGCCCTTAAACTAATAATTTTATCCTATTATTTCTCAGGGTTTCACTGAAACTGAGCCCTACTGAGAAGCTCGGTCAATTGCCTGGAAACATGCAGGTGCAGTCTTCCAAACAAGGGTTGGGTTACGAACTCTGGGGCTGGCTGAATCCTCTGCTGTGCCCACTTCTCTTTGGAAATGTTTGAGGGAGGAGGTAGAGTGAAGGGAGATGATTGTGGGGTGATTTGCACAGGGCTGGAGATCTCGGACATTTTTTGTTTGTTTGGTTTGTCTGCCATTGTGCAGTAACTTTGTAGGGGACATGGTCATTGAGCAAAGGGTCATCCATGGAATCTGGCAAGGATGCCACCTGAAAAGCCGTTTGCTTTTCTTGCCCCTGAACCTGTACCTGCCTCCCTTCCCCCGTGACAGACCGTGATTCACAGCCTTGCCCACATGAACGGCTACGATTGTTTGCGTCTTTATTACTATTTAATCTAGAATAACCAGTAAAGCCTATTGTGTGAACAACCAATCCGTTCATCTCCATAAGTCCTAATACATCTTGGTTTCCTTATGAACCAGGATGCAGGTTCCAATCACTGCTCATTTAGTTTATTTTGGCAAAAGGTGGCCTTCAGAGAGTTTAAAGAAAGCATGGCCTGTCTTCTTTTGAAGCACTTTGCATTGATTATTCTTTAAACTTTTATGGTGCCCAAGTCTCTAATCTTTTATGATCTGTGGGCACTTTTTTTTTCTTGAGGTCTCTTATTATTGGGAAGAAAATGAATGAGGAGTGAGGTTCTGTCCTGCAACAGAATTACCTAAATGTTGAGAAACAAGATAGTGGAGAGTTAATTTTTTTTTTTTTAGCTGATTAAAAACAAATCACACAACTTCATCTTCTAAGACTGTATTATACAGTGTTTAGGAGGTGTCCCCCCACCCCCACCTCCTCTTCCTGTCCTTTGCTCCTACCACCCGTTTATAATTTGCTGTTCCAGTAATTTCACACTTATCTTGGTCAGGGCGTACATTGCACTGATAAAATTCTTCCTCACTGGATTACCTACTTGATGATGGCCTGTTAGATATACAGTGAGAAGAATCAAGCACTTTAGAACTAAGGAATGGATAATCTCACTTTATTTCCAAATTTTGTAGTCACTGTGCTCTTCATTGGTACCCCCAACTTTAGCACTTCAAGCTGGGTAAAAAGGCATTGATGCCCCCTCCGTCTGCTGCTGGTAACCACTAGTTTGTTCTCGATGTATGTGAGTCTGCTTCTTTTTCTTTATGTTCACGACTTGGTTGCATTTTTTTAGATTCCACATATAAGTGATAGCATATAATGCTTGTCTTTGCATCTGACTTATTTCACTTAGCCTCATGCCGTCCACGTCCATCCGTGTTGCTTCAGATGGCGGATTTCATTTTTTGTGACTGAATAGTATTCCATCACTTCATGGGAAATAGAGGGGGAAACAGTGTCAGACTTTATTTTTTGGGGCTCCAAAATCACTGCAGATGGTGACTGCAGCCATGAAATTAAAAGACGCTTACTCCTTGGAAGGAAAGTTATGACCAACCTAGATAGCATATTCAAAAGCAGAGACATTACTTTGCCAAAAAGTTTCATCTAGTCAAGGCTATGGTTTTTCCAGTGGTCATGTATGGATGTGAGAGTTGGACTGTGAAGAAGGCTGAGTGCCGAAGAATTGATGCTTTTGAACTGTGGTGTTGGAGAAGACTCTTGAGAGTCCCTTGGGCTGCAAGGAGATCCAACCAGTCCATTCTGAAGGAGATCAGCCCTGGGATTTCTTTGGAAGGAATGATACTGATACTGAAGCTGAAACTCCAGTACTTTGGCCACCTCATGCGAAGAGTTGACTCATTGGAAAAGACTCTGATGCTGGGAGGGATTGGGGGCAGGAGGAGAAGGGGATGACAGAGGATGAGGTGGCTGGATGGCATCGCTGACTCTATGGATGTGAGTCTGAGTGAACTCCGGGAGTTGGTGATGGACAGGGAGGCCTGGCGTGCTGCAATTCATGGGGTCGCAAAGAGTCGGACATGACTGAGCGACTGAACTGAACTGAGTATTCCATTTTACATATATATGTGGATGTCACATCACATCTTCTTTATCTGGTCGTCTGTTGATAAGCACTAAAGTTCTTTTATGTATTGGCAGTTGTAAATAATGCTAGTATGAACACTGAGGTGCTTGTATCGTTTTTAATTAGTCTTTTTGTTTGTTTTTTGGATTTATACCTAGGAGTGGGATTGCTGGGTCATATGGTAGATCTACTTTTAGTTTTGCTTTTTAAAATAATTTATTTATTTATGACTATGCTGGGTCTCGTTGCTACACAGGCTTTACTCTAGTTGTGATGAGTGGGTCTGCACTCTAGTTGGGGTGCGAGGGCTTCTCATCGTGGTGGCTTCCCGTCGTGGAACAGGACCGCCCTTGGGCTTTAGTAGTTGCAGTAGTCGTGGCTCCTGAACCCAGAGCACAGGTTCAGTAGTTGTGTCGGATGGCCTTAGTCACTCCGCAGCATGTGGGATCTTCACAGGTCAGGGATTGAACCCATGTGTCCTGCATTGGCAAATGGATTCTTTACCACTGAACTGCCAGGGAAACCCAATTTTTATTTTTTGAGAAACCTCTATTCTGTTTTCGTAGTGACTCTATCAATTTACATTCCCACCAACAGTGCACCAGGGTTCCCTCTTCTCCACACCCTCCCCAGCATTTGTTACTTGTGTTATTTTTTATAATGGCCTCTTTTATTTAATCTGTGCCTTAATAGACTTGTCCCCATGGTTTTGTTTTTTTTTGGGAGGGTGGGGGGAAGCAAATCCAAGCATATCACTTCATCTGAAAATATAGATAGGTTTTAAAAAATTAAGATACATTTATTTTTGAGATATAATTTACATATATTATTCTCTATAATGTGATTTAAAGAAGTGTTAACTGTAACAGCCTTTTGGCGGGGGGGGGGGAGGAATCATTTGTTTTAAGTCTGTTTTTCCAAAGGGAGTTTTTGGTAAACTGTACCTTTAAAGAATGTTTATTGAGCACATAGTGTGTGCTCTCTCAATTTGTGTGCACTCAGAACACAGTTTGGTCTCTTTCTTGTGAGAGGTACTTAGTTCCTTTGTCCCATTGTCCTTTGCCTGAAATGTGGTGATTCGGAGGAACTCTCATCTCTCCCCATGTAGCTGTTAATTGGGAAGTTTCTTCTATGCTGTTAATTGTTGATGAGAATTCTTTTGTGAAAGAGCATAATTCCAAATGGATCATTTAAAAAGTGATATTTCAGGTAGTGTTGGTTAATAGAGGGGTAATTAGCTATTGGTTGTAGTTAAGTCGTGAGTCTGAATCAAGTTAACTATTGTTTACTTTGTAAGCATGACCCTCCAGCTGTGGCTACTTGAGGCTGCTTTAAATAGAGTGAGAGGCACCCTGGAAGAAAATCCCCCCTAAGCAAAGAACTATGTTCCTGGAACCCTCTGTGCTTGATTTAAACTTCACACAGATTTGAAAATGCTTTTCTTCAAGTAGCTGCAGAATGGTTTGGTTTGGTTTTGTCGAAGTGCATAGTTTAATTTCTCTGCAGCCTGTTACTTTGTTGGTTAGGAGAGACTTTTAGAATGGATTTCATGCTGGTTGCAGCCTAATTAGCAGTCCGAATGGGAGTACAAACCAATCCACTTGATCAAAGTCTGTGGAATGATTTCCATATTCTGTTTGTGAAAATCTAATTCTGTATGGATCCTGTGGTGTTCGTTGGTTTTAAAAGCTGTCCTACATGGTCCGGTTAAATTCTTGCATGTATTAAGTTTAATAAAATTTATATGGTATTTGATTAGATACCATCTTACAGGGCATTCTGTGTTTAGGGAAGTGGAAGCACACACCGAAGGGGTTAAGAAAGATCTACAGGCTGGGAGGGCACTTAAAACTGAGAAATTCTGACTGTGAGTTTAATTTCTATTTTATAAATTAGGAGAACTTTCTGCTGTGCAGGACCTTGGTCCAGTACTATGCATCTTGCCTACATTGTAGTTTTCATTTTATTTTTAATTAAATATTTTTTCCTTGATTTCCTCCCTACACCTGGGCTGTTGTGAGTTTCTGGCACACAAGCTCCCAGGGCTTGCAAAACTTCTAAACAGCCAGAAGAGCTTGTTGCTTCCAGGAAGTTGGTTGTTGATCCAGCAAAGTGATGGATGCAGAAGCTCCAGCTCAAATGGAATGGAGTTTCCTTTCGTCTTTGGAGGAGAAGAGATCCAGAAAGCGAACTGAAATGTTTTGTAACTCTTAAAGTCTGCCCCATCCCAAATTCCTCTGAATGTTTTCTCAGATTTGGTGTCTGTGTGGGACTCTTGGCCACAGTGGTTTGGCTTCATCGATGGTTGTGTTTTATCCAAGAGAAAAATCTCCTATGGAGATTTTTGGATCCTTTCACGAGTTCATTTGAAACAGAACTGTGAATTGATTAAATTATATTGAATTTCAGACTATCCTAAAATAAAGACTGGCTGACCTCAAATATTATTTGGAGAGGGGGGAGGGGAGGGGGCAGTGTAGGGAACTACATTGTATGTGAAATCTCAAAACTCACTGCATCTTTCTGGGCAAAAAGGAGCTAACATTTTCATTAAGCATCTTGAAGGGGTTCTGGACCAAAGAGGGGTAAAAACTATTGACCTAAAAGGGAAAAAAGTAACAGTTGTCTTAAAGCTGTGAAGGCAGGAGTGTGGACGGTTGAGAAAATGGCTGGACATCTGGAAAGTTTGGGGCTTTATCCCAGTTCTGCCCCTGCTTGGCAGTGTGACCTTGATCTGATCAGTTCATTTCTTTTCTGTAAAGCGATGTATGGTTTCTAAGGCTGCTCATCTTCAAGTATAGGAGTCTATCTGAATTGAAACAAAGAAGTAATAAAACTTACACTACTTAATGAAGGGTAAGAATCAGTCAGTTTACTCTGTGTGTCTAGGATACTCACTTCAGTCACCTTCCATGTTTGGTGCTTCTGAGTGGTATCCTCGTTTGGATGCCCCCAGGGAAGTAAAGGGAAACAGGGTGTGCGTGTGGGACTCTCACAAGGGCACCTCCTGTGATCCTTTAGGAGTTACTGAAGGGGGGCATGTACTCCACCATATTTCTTCATTTGATCATTGCCTCTTTTTCCCACTAACCCAAAGAAAACCACAGAAGCTGGTACAGACCTACATTAAATCTTTGATTTAGCCTTTTAAGATCTCATCACAAAAGGCAAATAAATCAAGGGCCTGTTTTTCCAGTCACTTGTCTCCTCTGCTTTTCTTAGGGCCACTGCAGGCAGCATCCCTCTCAAGCTGGCCGTCGGTGAATGACCAGATGAGCCACCTGTAGCAGATTCACTAGTAATCACTCGAGGAAGGGCAGCGACAACCCACCTCGTCTGTCCTCTCAGCTGGCTTGCCATTGACAACATGCGGGGAACATTGAGAGTATCAGAGGAGCTGTTAACCCTTTTACCAAGGAGCTCTTTTGAGGGTGTCTTTCAAGGTGGAAACTCAACAGCATATTATGTCACCCTATCAGATCAAGGTCATACTAAGTCCAGGGGCCTGATTTTTGCAGTTTTGAGGTCTCTTTCTGGTCAAGCAATTTACCCATCTGCATTGGGTCTTCATTGGTTCTCACTTGGTCAAACACTGGTTTTGAAAATCGTGATCTTTGTCGTAATGGAACTCCTTAAAAGACTTCATTGTTACACCAAGTCTGGGAGCTTTTCTCCTCTGTGTCCTGAATATCCACCTTTCTATCATGTGGAATTCATTTGTGCCTTCAGTGGAAAGTCTTGGACTTTTTTTTCCCTTCCACTCATTCTTTGTCATACACAGTTTCATAAGGTGGAAGCTTTTGATTTTTTTTCTTTCTTTCTTTCTCTTTTTTCTTGTAGAGCTAATTCTGGGAATCTGGAGCCCTGTTTGAGCTACAGCTAAAATGCGATGAAGTTGGAGGCACAATTAGTGGTTTGGAATTTCTTGAGAGGAAGGTTGACAAGAGTTAGGGACTACTTTAGGACTAAAGGAAATAGTGCAAAGAACTAGGCTTTCTTTTTTTTTTTTTTTTCAACATCCTCCCTTTCTGGCCTACATGTGGCCTCTGCCCGTGTGCGTTCTGAGATAGTCCAAATAGTCCTCCCGCCCTTGCACGAGCTTTTGTCAGCATTAGACACACTCTCTGTTATTCGCTTGACCTTGTTCTGGTGGATTTATTGTTTATATCTTGTCCTTCCCCGGAGGAATCTTGGAGTCTCTCTGCTTAGGAAAGTTCACACATCCTTGTCAGGTCTCTCTTCTCCCCACTTAAGGCAGTAGGGATTGTTCAGTTTCACATGCCCAGGAATCTCTGGATCAGTATTTGTTTATTGCTCTACAGCTCTCGTTCTTAAGGCTCGGTGCACTTTTTTCTGGGCAGAAAGGATCCCATGTGTTCATTGTGTCTGAAAAGGGTTCTGAAGTTCACCCTCCAGGTGTGATTACTCCTAATTGACCTTTGTGGAGGACTTCACAGAAGTGTGTTTGGAGTTCAGGTTTAAAGAGTAAAAGGCCATTTTCTTTGTGCTGAAGCTCTGCTTTCCCATTAGGAGCCCAGCTGATGGGTAAAGGGATAAGTTCAGGAGCCTTCTTCAGTTGTGGTACTTCCAACAGTGTGGGCCTTCAAGGAGAAGTCATAGCTTGTGGTTTGTCTGATTTTATGTGGCAAAGAGCCCTTTTGGGAGGGACTGTTAGGGCTAAAACAGAAATTATGGATGGGCTTCCCTTCCTTTCCCCTTTATCCTTATTTTCTGCTCTCTGCTTGAGAACCACTTCAAAGAATCAGATGTGTTGATGCCAGACGCCATGCAGTTATTGTTAAAAGAATTTGGAAATATAATTGAAAACAAACTTTGTCAAGCAGAGCAGATCTAGGCGAGTTCTTAACTTTGGGGGAGAAGGGAATTCCAAGTTTTTGCTCTATTTGGAGCTGATGTCTCCAAACACTTGTTCTGCGAGATGAATCATCTGTGAATTCTACATCTGGGAGTTATATATTGGGAAATGGCATTCTTTTTCAATGTAGAAGAAACACAAAGGCTTAAAGTTACAGTGTAGTTGGAAAATTCTAGTCAGAGTTTAAAAAAATAAAATGAGCATTGAGGTGAAATTGGCAGAGTAATTGGACATGAGATTTTGATTCCTGAAATAGACATGTCCATATATGGAAAGCAACATGACCGCCACACTTATTTATTGGATCCCCCTCCCTTTGTTTTGAGACAGAAGACGTTTAAAAAAATTTTTGTAAACATCAACTAATCAGAATCATTAATAGTTATGGCAAATGTGACCTTAGAGTCCAAATTTATTTTAGCATCTGTCTTGAACTTTTCAAGTAAGCTCAAGCCATAAAACCCAGGAAAAGGCCAGAACAGTACACCGTTGTAGAGTCTGCTGGGGAAGATAATGCTGTGTCTCTGTCGTCTACAAAGCGCCCTTCAGGTTACCTGTATGGTGAGGGGTGTCGGTGGCAGTGAAGCAGCCAGCCATGCTTTTAGGTAGCACAGTGGTAACAGTGGCAGCTCGAGTGCCTGCTTTCCTGGGTGACCTTGGGCAATCTACTTAGCTTCTCAATGACTCCCTTTCTTCTTCATGTTAAATGAGGATAATCATAGAGCCCACCTCACTAAAGTTATGGTGAGGGAGGGCAAAATTGAAGTCATTTATAAGTGTTAGAAGAGAGGCCCCAATACATAGCAGTGATCGTTTGCATTTTTGCTTGAGGACGCATGAACACAAACTCATTTAGCTGTCACCTTAACTCTGTGAAATATCTTACATCTTTGCTATGCATGAGGCCCAGGGTGGTTGAATAACTCTGTGAATTTGCCAGAATTAGAACCCAAACCTGACTACATAACTGTATTTAGAAAGACTTCAGTAAGATTGGTGTCATCTGCTTTCGTGTGTTTGTCTGGCATCCCCTTCAAGTCTGTGAATTCCTGGAGGCCCGTGATCGGTCCTTCACCTCCTTGGTGGCCTGAAGCACCTAACACGGTTCTAGATGTATGGCTGGTGCCCCATAAATGGTGTCTGGAACGTGATCTGGAAGGGCACGTGTCTTCGTCGGCAGGCTGGTGTGTCAGCATCCATTTCTGGTGTGCCCCTCTGGTGCAGGGGGTGGCAGCCTGCGCATATGTCTTGCCATCTGTTGTTTATTGTTTCTGCGAGGTTGTGGTTTGTGTTCCTGTTCCATGTTTCTTTGGTTTCTGGAGCAACTGCGAATATTATATGCCCGGGGATCAAAAAAAGTAAACTATTTATAAACAGTAAAGTATCCTTGGGTTTGGAAAGTGTTTTTCTCAAATGCGTGTGTATTTGGTGGCTTATTATAATCCCACTGATGTATCGGCAGACAATTTACAGATTGAGGCACATTTAAAAGATGGGCAAGTCACAGGCCCGCCTTGTGTAACTGGCTTACAAAGAGCCTTGGTGATAAAGCCCTGGTGTTAACGCTGACCTGAGTGGTGTATTTTTAACTCAAGAACGTATAAACAGTTAGGCCAGCCGATGGAGTGTGTACTCCGCCTGCGATACTTGGCGTGCCTTGGGTGTGCAGCCCTGTGAGCTGTCCCGGGAGACTGCTGTGGCCATCAGTGAACCACTGCCCGCTTCCCTACTGCCTTCATTTTGTAAAAAGATTATATCGGAGAGATGGAAAGAAGGTGGAGTTCATCAGTTATTTGGTGGATCAGTTTTATGCTCAGTTTTCTTCTACACTTTCTTTGTGTTATGCTGACTTTACAGAAAGTAAAGAACTTTTTACTCTCCTCTCTTCCACACCCCCCCACCCCCACCCCAAGCCATGGGGGTCTTGGCAGAGTTACGCGTTAGAACATAGGATTCCCACTGCCTAACGCTCTGGGCATCCACCTGCCTCTCCAGCTTCATCTTTCCTTCCCACCTGGTTCCGTGCATCCCAGCCACCAGGTGGGATTTTTTACAGGCTCTTTTAATACTCCATATGTCACATGTCCCTTACACCTGTCCCTCTGCCTGAGGGAGGCGTTCTTCTCTCTCTGCCTTGCAGACTCCTGCTCATTTCCGTTAAGTGTCTTCTCTTGGAGACCTTTGCTGACCTTCCCTCTGGGTTACAGTCCTGCCTCGGGGACCCTGCAGTACTTCGGACAGAAGTTGTGCATCCTGATTGGAAGTTCTGCACCCTCACTCCCCCATTAAACTGTCAGCTCTGTGGAGCAGGGACTGGCCCTGGTTCTGATCCACGTGGTGCCCCAGAACCCCTTCCCAAGCCTGGCATCAGTAAACGCTCAGGACAGATCCTGATACAGCTGCTGTCAGTCCTCTTTCTGTTCGTCCTGTAAGTCCTGCAGAAACACCTTTCCCAGACAGTGGGGATCATTGAGTCCTCCCAGGGGCTCAGCTGTCTGTTGTTTCCATACCTTGTCTATTTGATAGTTTTCTCCACCCTCCACCAAATATTTGTGTTGAAGAACTTAAAAGAATGGACGGAAGAAGAAAGAAATGGCACCCAAATGGAGATATGACAGATGGGCAGCCCCCACGCCCCAAGAAGGTTTGGCTGCTCTTTGGTCCCTCCCTCTGTTGTGGGAGGGTGGCTGTGAAATCCTGTAACCAAGCGTTGTTTCCTTTTGTAGTTTAAGCACCACCCAGGACCTGCCTCCCTTTGGGGTCTCTGGTCTCCGTCCTGCGTGTTGTGTTTGCGCTAGGAGCCCACGGTGCCATTCCCACCTGGCGCCGAGGTCTCCCCTCTGCTCTGGAGCCCAGTTTTGCAGAGTTGACACAGCAGGGGAAGGTCGCCTCTCACCTAGACCAGGGCTGTCTAGACACCCTTCCCCTTGTGGTTTTTCTGCTCAGTTTATGCTGAGCCCTGGCCAGGCAGCTGGTTTGGGTTGCCTGGCCCTTCTTCATTTCTTTAAGACCTCTTCTTTGACAGAAGGGATGATCAGGCCAAGGTCATGTTTTGTTTTGTTTTTTTCTCCCTCTTTGTTGGCACTGGGAAAGGCTGTTCTCCTTGACCAGATGAGTTGTAAAGACACCGAGGGCAGATTACTGTGTCCTCTGGTTCAGGCCAGAGTAGAGACTTAGTCTGTGGCTGGAGACATTTTGGGCAGATGGATTTCTAAGTCTGGCCCTGTTGAGCGTGCACCCCTGGCATGGGCAGTCCCCTGGACACGTTAATGAGAGGCAGTGGGAAAGCTGTCTTCTCCCTGGTAAACTCTGCCTCAAATGTTTATTTTAGTGGTTTAGAGGCCCTGGGCTGTGATTCAGAGGAAAGGTCCTTTTGTACCTGGTAAGCTAAGGAAGGTTACTTCATGTGAAAGGAGTTCTGTGCCATTAACCTGATATCCCAATTACATGCATTTATTTTATTTAATTTATCGATTATCCACACCATGAGACTTGTGGGATCTTAATTTAACCTCAACCAGAGATTGAACCTGCGCCCTTGGTAATGAAAGCTCGGTGTCCTAACCACTGGACCACCAGGGAATTCCCCGTGCATTTTTTTAGTTACTTTTGATTCTCTGGTGACACATGGTAGGCATTGTATTGAATAAAGAGGAAACTGCACAAGAAAGAATAGTTAATCTTACTCTCCAGTGGTAAATATTACCACCTTGGTATATAAATTTATATACACCACCTTGGTGTGTAAATTTCCAATAATGTCTGTGGTTGAATACTATTACAAGTTTAATATATATATATTTTAAAAACAAAATTATGGTTACTATTCAGTTGTAATTCTGCTTTTATAAAGAATTTTTTAATTGAGGAAAAATTGACCTGTGACATTATATTAGTTTCAGGTGTATGTACAATAGAACATGTGCGTTAAGACTCAGAATCATGAATATTTTCCCCAACTTTAAACATTTAAATAACTATGATTTAAGTCATAATTAAAACTTCCCTGATACTGAGTATTTGGATTATTCTTTAGCATCCTTCTATGTTTATACATTTGTTTCCTTAGGATGACTTAAATCTAAATTGCTCTGGATATGCAAATTCTTAAGACTTGACACTGCTGCTTCTAAGAGGCTGTGGATTTATGATTTACATGTGAAACTGTGCCCATTTTCCCCTCACAAACTTGAGATTGCTTTCTTTCTCCATCCACACACCAGTTTAATACATGGAAATAGCACTGGATTACTTTAATCTGCATCTCTTCAGATGGTAAGGCCAAAGATCTTCGCCGGTGTTACCCATGGACTCTTCCTTTTTTAAGTTTCCTTCTTTGTCTTAGGTTTAGTTAGCTAAATAACATCTTTTAGCACCCCCAACTGGGACCTTTGGGCTCGAGCCCACATCCAGTACCCCTGATACTCAGAGATGGTGTGTTTCTGAGGGCCTGGAAAGCCTCCCTCCCCCGCCCCGCCATGGTGTCCTTGCCTAGAGAACTGCTTCTCTGTGGGCGTGTCAATTTCCTGTTCACTTTTGCCTCTGAACTAGGAAATGTCTGTGTGTTCTTCTTAAAGCGAAGTTGATTGTGCGTCCGGAGGGGGATGTCGCTGTGTCTTTGCGGGTCCCCCGAAGTCACCCCAGCCTGCAGCCATGCCTGCAGAGCCAGCCTGTCTGTGCCCAGCCCTCCCCGTCCGTGGCCGGCGTGCCTGGCACCTCCAGCTGCTAGGAATCAGAGCAGATTAGCGTGGTGGAGAGCCCTTCAAGAACAGCTTCCAGCAAATGGAAATTATTTTAAAACAAATTGATGTGGTTTTTCTGTCAAACCTACTTGGAGCATAAACAAGGTTGGACTCTAAGCCACTTCCCTTCCACAAACGAGCCCGTGTTTAAAGTGTGGCTTTCGGCAAAGTAAACATGGTCTCAAAAGTGAGTTGTCCTGGTGTGTGTCTGATTTGAAAAGTAAAAGTAGTGCACTCCCCGGCATCCCAGTAGACCGCCTGATCGCCCTTGAGATGTCCCTTCTCACTCATCTGTCTTCCTGCTACAAATATCACAACTTCCTGGAAAGGTTTAAAAGGTAAGGAGTAATCTTGTGTTGAAAGGGAAAGAAACGCCAGGTTCATTTGTGCGGTAAGATCAACATTTTAATCTTACTCCTTTGCCAAGTAGGAATATCAAAAACATCTTGTGAAATACATACCTCTCATGTGAAGGGTGAGAGTGTGAACAGGTACCTACCCTCTGACCTGGGCATCTTTGCATTGTCTGCGGCTTATAACAGTTCTTCCATCCCAGGGACAATGTCGACTTTATTAAATTGGCCACAGCTTGCTTCCCTAGAAGGTGAAACAATGCTTTTAATGTTCCTATTATATATTAATGAACAACCAGGCCAAGGGACATTTGCCAGAAAAGTTACAAAGTGAGAAAGTCACCAATATCAGAGTGAACTTTGCACTCTTAAAGTGTGAATGATGTCGGGTGAAAGAAGTTTATTGCATAAGGGGAGCAACTGGAATCTCTTTGATGTTGGTTAGCGTCCTGGCCCCATTAGACTTTTGGACTTCCCAGTTAACTGCAAGTGTGCTGGCAAAGACTGTGCTGCGCCATGGTACCTGCAGTCTAGGGGGACACTTCTCGAATAGAAGGGACCAGCATCCCCGTTCGGAGAGAGTAGGGGGTGTTGGCCGTTTGTATCTGCTTTCGATCAGCTTCAGTGAATTTTTAACATAAAACTGAAATGTAGAGTCTCACCCCCGCCCAGCTTTTCCCCTGGAAGGACTTTTCCCGAAATAACATGCTTTTTTTCCCCTAAAATCTGCTGGCACCAACCACAGAAAGGGGTCAGATCTTAATCAATTAGATCTTAATCTAACCAATTTATTTTCTCCCCATTTTGGTGACACTTCCTCCTGCCTCTGGCTTGTTCTTAATTTTTGAAAGACTCGCTGTTGGGAAAACCCTGCTTTCCACAGCCTTATTAAATAATTACTCAGAAGAAAAAAAAATGCTCTTTTGAAATTTTGAGAATTTATTTTCTGCGGGAGGATACATTCCAACTGAGGTTTTCCACTTCTTACGGGTTCATGGACTGAGCTGTGGTCCTGAATGTAGTGCCGTTTAAGAAGCAAGAAGGAGTTGATGGGGTGGGAAGGATTTTAGAGGTGGTATCATGCCTTGAGCATCTGAAATGTGGACATTTCGCCTGTTCCCCCACTGCATTTATCTCCTAGCACTTAGAGAAAAAAGTTTATTTCTCCATCTGTGTGGTACAGAAGTATTATAGCTAGGTGGCATTTTCAGTCTGTAATTTTGAAAGCCTGCTAAAGCAAAAGTGTTTGTGTTTTGTTTATAATAGATTGATTAAAATGAAATTTAAATATCTAGACGCCGTCCTTTCAAACGATGGGATTCAGGGTTTTTTCGTTTATTCACAGAGTTGTAAAACGATCACTGCTAATTCCAGCACATCCTCGTCACCCAAGGACAAAACCCTGTTCCCTTAGCAGCCCCTCCTCACTCTTCTTCTCATCCCCTGGCAGCATCTGCTTCCTGGCTCTCTGGATTTGCCTACTCTGGACATTTCATTTATGGAATCATACAGTACATGGTCTTTTGTTGTCTGTCTTCTTTCATCTGGCCTTGTGTTTTCAGGGTTCTTCCATACTGTAGCATGTATTGGCAAATCTTTCTTTTTTATGGCTGAATAATTTTCAGTAGGGAGGTGTGAAGTGCTCTGTGGAGACCGGAAGCTGAGGGGAGGACTGACATGCTGAACTTGGGCGGCGTCGGGGTGGTAGGCTGACACAGCTAATTGTATGGGTAGACCGCATTGGGCTTATCCGTTCATAAGTTGTTGGGCTTTTTGGCAGATGCGAATAATGCTGCTATGAACCTCGGTGTGCAGCGTTTATTGTATGAATGTATGTTTTCATTTCCCTTGGGTAGATACTTGGGATTGGAATTTCTGGGTCATGTGATATTTCTATGTTTAACTTTTTGAGAGACTGCTAGGCTGTTTTACACAGAAGCTGCCCACCACCTTTTGCAATTTCATCAGCAGGGAATACATGTTCCCATTTCCCCACAACCTCACCAGTACTTGTTATCTCTGTCAGGTTAATTACAGCCATGCTGGTGGGTATGAAGCGGTATCTCCTTGTGGTTTTGATTTATAGTTCCCTAATGACTAGTGATGCAGAGCAAGCTTTCATGTGCTTCTTGGCCACTTGTATATCTTCGCTGGAGAAATATTTATTCATTTTCTTTGCCCATTTTTCAGTTGGATCATTTGTCTTTTTGTTGAGTTGTAAACCGGGCAAGTTTTTAAAAAAGACAGGTCATAAAATCTTGGATGAATTGAATTCCCCAGGGACAGAAATGTCTGTCTCACCTTCCTTGGGTGAGCTGGATTTTATTTTTGAGTTTAAAGACTTTTAAGATCTTCAGGTAGAAATAAAATGGGCAGTATTTGCCTAGTGTATTTGCTGTACCTGTCTCCCTGTTTGTAATTCCAAGCGAAGGAGGAAATGCGGCAGAATAGAACAGTAGTTATTCCCACAGCGAATACAGATTTCAGGCTCTCTGGGGCAGCTTAGCACACCATGTCCCCCGCTGGGACAGTGGGAGAATTTGCCCTTCTGTCCCCTAAGGACATTTGCTGTGCACTTGCGTGTACAGCCAGGTCTGACCATTTTCTCTCCACTTCCTCTGCTCCAGGGCAAGGCTGCCTCTGCCGACAGAGCTTCGCAGCTATAAATTAGACAGAAATGCGGTCCTGAGGCTGTCCAAAGGCAGCAGGGTAATTGCTCTGGACAGGTTTACAATAGGGAGGTGTGAAGTGCTCTGTGGAGACCGGAAGCTGGGGGGGAGGGCTGACATGTTGAACTTGGGCGGCTTCGGGGTGGTAGGCTGACACAGCTAATTGAAAACTGTGGCCCTGGTGGCTTTTAATGGGAAAGGAAGCCAAGGCTCTGCAGCGGTTTCCTTTAGAGCCAGAAGCCGGGGGAGGGTGGCTAGTGGGGTTACTTCAGGGGGTTGGGACTGCACCTGTGAGCACTGCGAGCCCTGGGCCTGGACTGGGGGGCCCGATCTCCTCACTTGTTTCTCATTTCTTACTCTCTAGTCCTCTTCTGGGTGTGCTGAGGGCCCCAGGTGGTACAGTCTTGCTTGAAAGAGGGCGACAGGTAGATTTTGGAAAAACATTGCCAGTCCACCTCTGGCAATCCACCGATGCAGGTCAGCTGGCCAGTGGGCTGATTATTATTGAAACAGTAATGACATGGTGGCTGTCTGTCTGTCCCCCAGGGAGCAGTTTAACATATCCCCAGACTTTAGAGTCTGAGTCTGTAGTGCCAGGGACTGAGAATCTGCATTGTAAGCAGTTCTTTGGGGAACTGGGGTTTTGAGTCTGAAGTGTGAGCCTCACTACCCTGGACACTGGGATCCCTTAGGTCCAGCTTCCTGTCCATGTGGCTCCAGGCACCTGCTCCCTGCCTCCCTCCCGCCCTCCTCTGCAGTCACCGTGCAGTCACTGGATACCAGGTGCGTCCTGCACAGGACTGGTGTTACCTCTGCCAGCCGAGCCGTTTCTTCCCCACAGAGCCTTTGCCTATGCTCTCGTCCCTGTGCCTTTTGCGCATGACTCCCGTTATCCTTCTGGCCTCACGCTAAACCACTGCTCAGAGGGGTCTGTCCAAACACCCAGGTGAGGGTGGCCACGGTCGTGCTTCAGGGTGGCCTTTGGAACATGTCTCTGGTGACTCACTCGGCATCTGTCTTCCCCTCCTGGTTATACACTCCCTTAGGGGAGAGACCGCCTTGCTACCATGTGGTCCTAGAGTCCAGCACCATCCCTGGTGTTCAGTACACTCGTGTGTGTTCACTCATTTCCAAACCAGGCATGAGTGACCACTGCTCTTCCTACTGTGCCATACTGTCCCTAGGCACTGTTTCCCCACGCCCCTGAAACGCCTGGTGAAATAACCAGTGGTTGGCTGTGTCCTGTGCCCTTTTGAGTTTACTATTATTTAGTATTATTTTCTGTCCCTTTTAAGGGCCAGCTGCCCACCACTGAAGTCGTGGCTTTATTAAAAACTAAAACAAAATGTGGACCCAGCCTTATTTATTTCCAGTGCCATGGTAGCAACTTCTAGAAAACCCTTTCAAAGGCGGGATATGAGAAGTGTGGAGACGGTGCAGGTGATAGGCTCTTCCTCGAGCCTTGCGGCGGTTAATGTGTAACCTCTTTAACAAGGGTTGTGTGGACATTCATGTGGCCTTAGCGCTATCGCAGGTTCATAAACCCAGGCGGTAGGTCCCGTGTTGTATGAAGTTCATGGCTTTGCAGATAACACAGACCCCAGAGGTTTAATTTCCCTTGGTTGAAAAACAACCACCACCAACCATTGGTCAGCATCGTGTCCTGCAGCATTGGAGACACTCGGGAGCGGCTGGAGAAAACAGCCTTACAGTCCTCCTCCCCACTCTCCACACATATGCAGCGTTTTAGAGGAAACTGAAGTGAGATAAGAGAAGTGGAAAGAGTGTCTAGGGGAGAGGGGATTGGGCCCTCCTTTTTGGGGGCTTGACAGTCTGACCTGAGATCCAGGCAGTGTGCCTCTTCCGTGGGCGCCTCCTGCTTTTTTGCAATGGCATTTTGGGGACTTGACCATCTGCCCAGATTAGAAACCAGAGAGCATGACTACAATAAAGTCTTATCAGCAAACTAGGACTTCTGCGATCCTGGATTTTCACCTTACTGGTCTTATCCAGCTTTTTCCTCTATGTGTGCGTGCTAAGTTGCTTCAGTCGTGCCCAACTCTTTAGGACCCTGTGGACTGTAACCCCCCGGGCTCCACTGTCCATGGGATTCTCTAGGCAAGAGTACTGGAGTGGGTTGCCATGCCCTCCTCCAGGGGATCTTCCAGGGTTTTGGATAACATGTAAGCCAGAGGCTGAGCAACCCCGATAGTGGTATATGTGCCTTCATGCCTAACCTTTTGAAGTGCTACCTGCCCCTAATGGCAACAGAAGCCATCAGTTAAATAAACCAGCTGTTAAGTAAGAGCAAGAACAGGAGTGTTTGCACAAACCACCTTTCAATTTTCTAATCCTTGATGAATGTCAGTTAGTTTGTGAATTATTAACCTCAGTGTGCGTGAGGAAATACTGTGCGCTTAAGTGTCCTGTATATTTTTATGTGAGAAAAAAATAAAACTGACCACACCTTCAGCTGCTACCACTTTGGGCTCAGCGCTGGCCTGCTTCCACCCAGCAGGAGTATTTAAAGCAGAGGTAGGAAAGCTGGCCCCTCGCGGACCGCACGTGCCTCATAGCTCATCACTTGCTGTCACACTTTTTGCTCAGGAAGGAACGGAAGTGATTTGCAGTCCATTGGCAGATGACGTCTGATAATCCTTATCAGGTTGCGTGGAGTGTCCAGATCTTAGGAGGGTCTTGGGGGACACCCAGCTAACTGGGACGTATTGTGTGTATGGGCTCAGAAAAGTAGATTTAGTGAATCGTAGGAATCTGGCTTGAGAAATCTTTTCGCTGTCACTCCCCTGAGCTTTGCAGGAGGGCTTTCAGGCAGGTTCTTTGACCCGTCACTGGAGAGAGCACCCTTTTTCTCCAGTGCCTCAGTTTCCTTGGCATAAAAGCCTGGAGTCAGCTGGCCGCACATGGCCACCACAACACCTCTCCTTGAAGATGTCAGCACAGTGGATGGAGGGAGTGCAGCCCAGCGTCCTTTGCGGAAAGGGCATCTCAGGACTCTGAGTGCTGGGGAAAGGCTTGGAGGCCTCCATTTATGAACCTCGTTTCCACGATGCACAGCTATTTTCAAGGGCCTCCTAACTTTGGTGTTTACCTGAAAGGGAGATTGTATATATGCCTTTTTCTTGGGAGAAGAGGAGACTAAGGGAGCAAGACTCCTTACAGGGTGAGAAGGAGGGGGTCCCGGAGAGTTGGAATTGAGCAAGAAGGGCTCCTGAAATAGCACATGGCTTCCTTTGAGCTGCACATACCTTGGGTATCGGTTGCTGGATTAATCCTGCAGTGTGAGTAAGTCACACCTAGAAATGCCGGGTGTGGTTACTGCAAGGCCCAAGCTTTGTTCATTTCCAGAGCAGAAAACGCACATGCCTTGGAGAGGGAGAAAGTAGGCGCTCTGTTTCACTTCCCCGTCTCTTTATTGTCCTCGGGGGCAAGGCCATTTGATATCGGCAGTTCTGAAACACATTGAACGCTTTCTTCTCGAGCTGCTGGATTATGGCTGACACAGACCATGGGCCCCACCACCAGCCTCCTGTATGGCAGTGGAAGAAAAGAAATTCAAGCTGTAAATGAATCTCCGTTGGGGAGTTTTGTAGTGGCAAAGCACGTGAATGAGTGAATTGAAAAGGTGCCCGGTTTGTACCATGGTGAATACCTAGGTCTTAGATAAATATTGACACCGGCAGTGTGGCAGGTCTCCCGTTTGTCCTGTGCCCCTGGGAAGAAAAGATCTTTTCTTGAGGCACTTGTGACTTCCCAAACCACCCTGACGAGTTGGTGCAGGTGCTTTTCGCAGGAGCTCTCTGGGTCTGGGAGCGTGGGTGGTTTTTGCCTTGTGCTTGTGCAAGGGGGAGCCTCCCCAAATCCAGACCTGCCTCGGCTTATTGATCAGGGCCAAATTTGCTGCAGCCGAATGGAGCTGCCAGTGCAGTTTTGCAGAGTCACGCTCATGTGGCCTTGTGGACCTGACCTGGGGTGGGATCTTTTATTTGCTGTGACAGTCTTCTGTGGGGAGGAGGGAGTGAAGGACAGGAAAGGCAACCTGGAGAGTCTGAGTTGGAGGACAGGTTGGATCTCATCACTGGAGGCCTTACCGCCCCAACTCTGCCACACTCCCAGCTGTACTTTGTTTGATTTTGTATCTCAGTTCGTGGAACCCAACTGGCTTCTAACCAAAGAGGGTTTCAGATGCCAGCTTTGTTAGCATGAAGTCTGCAGGAGCAAGTCAGCCTCTTCCCTGAGGGTGACAGAGTGGGTTGACCAGGGCAAGCTGAGCAGAGACTGTGACTAGTTGGAATTTGATAACATCATCTTTAAAAAGGAGTGATGGTGGAAGCTGGAGGGTGGGCGGTGGTAGTGTTCAGGAGATAACAAGTGTTAGGCAAAGGAGTGCTGGCTGTTCTTAGGGCAGCTGCTTCCCTGTAGCCCATGTCATGGATGTCTGGGTCTGGCCAGACCATGGGCTTTGAGTTCCTGCTGAGATGGGAATTGGATGGCTTTGTCTCTCCCGAGCACTCAGAGAGGAGATGGAGTAACTCGAAGTCCATGTGGTGTTTCTGAGGTCTCTTCAGCCTGTTAACAGGGACTCCATAGGGAGCCCTGGAGGAATGACTTTCAGTAGAGCTTTTAATTGCTTTTGCTGCTGATTTACTGTAAAACAGACTCATATCCCATAGATAGTAACAGTCATTATTTGGTTGAGATATAATTTAGCAGAATTCACCGTTAGGATCCCTCCTTTAAGACACATCTTTGGGAGTAAATGACCTGGAACTGCAAACTCTGAAGAGGCGGGGGCGGGGATGGACGGTGTGACTGTGAGGAGCTGGATGTTAGGGTGCCCTGGGCCTCAGCGAATGTCAGCCATGTGGAAGAGAGAAAGGATGGTTTTTAGATAGGTTGTGTTGTTGTTCAGTCCCGGAGTCATGTCCCACTCTTCAAGACCCCATGAATTGTAGCACAGGCTTTAGAAACTTTGATGAATGACTGAAAAAGAGAAGAAGCAACAAAAGTATATTGTAGCTCTGTCATTTTCACTGCCAGTTCTGCATTCGAAGTAGTAAAAGTTCAGTATGTCCGGGGTGCAGGTCACAGGCATCTTCTGATTCTTGGTGTCCGTAATCTCAGTGAGAAGGAAGGCCCCGAATTGCAGCAGCAGAGAACAACACTCTGTGCAGTAGCTGCACTGAAATGCCTACCACCTAGCTATTCCACCTTAACTGACTTGGTCTCTGCTCAGCCATTCCAGCAACCAGAGCCAGAGAAGTCACCATGGCCCCAGGACAATGATGTGGATGGGCTTTTAATTTTATGGTGTTTGTGTGACATCTGAGCATCATAGGAACAAAAAATTTTGGCTTCAGCTGAGCATTTCATGACACACATAAACTCTTAAAAGCCCAGCGGAAAAATTGACAGAACGAGATCCCAAGTCGATAAGCTAGCTAATAAAGTCAGCACCCTCACTGTTAGCCAGGAGACTGACCTTTCCAAACCGAGTTTTCTTTAAAATACTTTAACTCCAATCCCTTGTGTGCCTCCCTGTAATACAGCGGATGTGTTCTTGAAAACTGGTGGGTAAATTCAGTTTTTGGGTTTGGCTGACTTACACCGGGGATCTGTTCTTTATGTTTGAGTCATCTTCATATTTAAGTTGGGAAGTAGCTGGGAAATGTGGGAAAGGATGGGAAGATAAACCTAGAAGGTAATATTTGACTCTTTGAGACCTAGAAGAAGACATAGAAAACCGAGAAGACAGTGTTTGGTAATATCTGTGGGCACCTTGCTCTCCATCAGCTTGTAATGCAGAGTAACGTGGTAAATGCAAGTAAACCTAGATTTTTCTGTTAGCTTTGTAGCTTGTGGACGCTCGGGCTTTGCATTGGCACAGACAGATGCCTGAGACTTTAGTGAATGCTCGGTGTGATTTCAGTTGGAAAAATAAAAGGTGCGTGTAAATTCCACCGCACGCTGATAGAGGATTCCAGAGAACACCTGTATGAACGTCTGGCTTTCCAGAGGAGGTTTTCCTTCTGAGCAGCTCTATTCTGGGAAGGTAGTTATGCCCACTGATTTCATTTGTCCCTTAAAATTTTTGGTGTCATATTAGGAAAGATAAGCTGATAACATTAAGGTACATTTATTTGTAAAAATGTAATTACTGGGGGAAAAATCATTTCCTTCTTGCCCCTTTAAGGGGGACGAAAAGTCACTTACCATGTCAGGGATGGTGGTTTAGTCACTAAGTTGTTTCTGACTCTTTGTGACCCCATAGACTGTCTGTATATATACTGCCCTTTTGTAACCCAAAATGATGTTTGCCTAAAATGACTCTTCTAAATACTTTTTTAAAACAACATCAACAGACTCTGATCATCACACATGCAGAGTTTAATTTTCATCTTTTGGCATACATTTCTGTAATGTGAAGCTTGTGTGCTATTTTTTCATTGATTGGATTATGTTGTGAAGTGAGTTTTCAGAAATGAGGGTTAAAAAAGCACAGAACGAATGCCTCGATCCTTGCCTGGTTCAGGAAACATCTAGAGAAGAGGGTTTAGAATGGTGTGTAATGGCTCAGATCATGGAAAGGGTGTTTTTTTCCGGTTGGTTGGTTGGTTCTTAATATTCCAGGATGTGTCTCTCGTGCTCGGGGGAGTAATCCATTATTGGAGGTTTCATTTCTGAAGAATCTCAAGTCACTGGTATAGGATTTCTTTATCCTTTTATCCCAATGAAATCCTCGATTGTATCTTCTGCCAACAAGACAAGCCTGGAATCTGGCCAGGCTGTTCTTGCAACCAGGAGTACCTTTTACAGGGCTGTGTTAAAATAGTTCTTTTCCTCCTTGATAATCACAGTCCTCCCAGGGCCCTTAGGTGGGGGCATGAAGTGTGGGAAACCACTCTGTGCTCTGTGGGGAAGCACTTCAGTGTGTTGCAAAAGGCAACTGATCACAGTATATGGCTGTGCCACCATTTATATAGTTATATTTGGTTGGGTGACACATTGAAAAAATTGTTCCTACGGTGTTACGTCTTGAACAGGTCAGCTCAGACTCAACGCATCTCAAAGCCCCCTCACCCTTTTACTAAATACGCTGTATTTTGCAGTGATTGGTTCCACAGGAAGCTAATCTTCTGAAAGTGAGTATTTGTAGGGACAGAGGTATGGGTGGAGATTTGGGGACAGGCAAACAGTGATCTGTGACCAGAGGGACACTGGTGGACCCCACAAAGCACTCGGCAAACCACGGACTCCAAATGTATCCACTGGAGTAATGTGTCCCTCACTTCCTGTCCCTTTTGCTCGGCTTGTTTTAACTAGGACAGAAGCAAGAGCTTCCGTTTCCTGCCTTAATACAGCATGGTTTTCATTTAGGAAAATCCTCCTCCATTTTTTTTTTTTTTTAAACCAAAGGAACTCCAGCCTCTTGAGTGTGTTGGTGGAGGTGAGCCCACATTCCTGGAGCTCATTTTAGAGCCTTTTTAGGTCCTGATTGATGAGCCCTTTGCTCTCACCGGAGCCCTGGTGAGAGGAGGAGAGGTTGGTGGGGGTGGGAGGGCCTGGCCCTGAGGCACCACCACCCTCTATTCTATGGAACGGCTGGGCTTTCAAGAGGGAAAGATTAAGCTGTGTGTGGAGTGGTGCCCAGCAAGGGGGTGACAACTTTGGAAAGCCCAGTAGAGCTTAAGGACTGTCTGAAAGGGCCAGTGTGTGATCCCTCTCCAGAGGTGATAAAGGAGAGAATAGGTGAGTGGACTCCTGACCCCTCACCACCTCTGCCCATTTCCAAGTCACTTCTCTAATAGCAAAACCAAGTGCCGGCTGTAGGTGCTTCTTCCCTGCTGGGGTGTTCCTGGGTTTTGGTGTCTTTATGACAGGTTTGTGGGGGTAGGGTGGTCAGCCTGTGGCCAGCAGCTATTCTCTGCCCAAATCTTCATTGTTAGTGAGGTCCCCACCAAACTTAGTTGCTGCAGCGAATGGAGTGCCTTTTATTAATGAAATTAATCTATCTCTCATTGTCAGTGATGCACAGACCATATTTAACGAATGACTATTATGGAAAAATTGTGTACTCCCACTAGTACATCCTCCACAATCAAGCATGAGACTGCTTAAATGAGAGAGCCATATCATATCCGATTGCTTTCTGTCTTTACCCAAGCTAAGATTTGGGCAGGAAAAGCTGATCCTAGGATCTCCTGTTTTAAGGGCTGTTGTAGAAATCGATTACTTTCAGTGACGGTGGGCCTCTTGAGCGTTCAGGTCAGACCTTGAACTAGATGAGCAAGGAGATTTTCTGTTGCTGCAGGAATCACCTGTAATGATCTTGTAATAAAGTTCACAGTGGACCTGGCATTGGGGTTTATTATGGTTTGCACACCCTTGCCTTAACTGCCTGCGGCGTTGTCGCTCTGACAGCATGGGGCTGCATGCTCTTCTCCACTTAGCCTGCAACCTTTCCTGTCTGGCCCTTCTCCTTTCTAGGAGCTCCTGACTTGGCTTTTTTTTTTTTTTTTTCAATCTATGCCTTACTGTACTTTTCTGGCCTTATATCCTGAAGCTCTTCCTTAAAAGCCATGCTGTTGTGCTGCTGCTCTTCCAGATTTAGCAGAAGGCAATGGCACCCCACTCCAATACTCTTGCCTGGAGAATCCCATGGACGCAGAAGCCTGGTAGGCTGCAGTCCGTGGGGTCACTAAGAGTTGGACATGACTGAGCATTCACTTTCATTTTGCATTTTTGATAAACCTTCCTCATCATAGTTAATCTTCCCTGCTCTGAACGTCACCTGGACTCCATGCCAGGAAGACAAACCCAGATGTTTGCAGTGCCAGGGAGATACTACAAGTGAGCAAAGAAGTCCTGAGGAAGATCATAGGAGTGGTGAGGCCTGTGGTCAGCTGGGTCCTTGCTAAATAATGTAACGGATTGTGCTGTCAGCATGCTGGCCCTGTGATGACAGGCATACAGCCTTCTACTGCATTTTGCTTTGTTACATTTTTTACCAATTGAAGGTTTGTGACAACCCTGAACCGAGCAAGTCTGTAGGGTCAATTTTTCTAAGAGCAGTATTTTATAATTAAGGTATGTTCATTATTATTTTTTAAGACATAATGCTGTTGTACACTTCATGGATTATAGTATGGTATAAAGACACAATTTTGTATTTACCGGAAAACCAGAAAAATTGTATGATTTTCTGTATTGCAACATTTGCTTTATTGCAGTGGTCTATAACTGAACTCACATCATCTCTGAGGTGTCCCTGCAATTTCAAGAGAAGCTGAAACGTTCAAATTTTTGCTGAAAACTTTAGGTCTCTCCAAATACCATTTGGTCAGACACAAATTTCCCTGCAGCTCACCTTTGGCCCGAGAACTGTCATTTTGCAACTCTTGGTTCATCATTCCCAAGATGCTTGCCCTGTTAGAGCCTTTGGGTGGAGTTATTTGGTTCAGGGTCTTATCTGACCAGTAGGTTGTGAACTCTTTGAAGTCATGAACTAGATCTTATCCTGATTTGTATTAGAACTTAACCTAGGCGCAATATAGACGATAGACCAACAGTCAATAAATATTTGCCAAACTTGGCATCTGCTGGGTGCTATAGGACAAAGACTTAAGCCTGCATTCAAACTAACCACAGGCCTGGGTGAGCTGTGTGAACTGTCAGGCATAGAAGCACACTTAAGACCAGCAGGATCAGTTACACAGGGCTGACTTCTCTCAGATAATGTCTTAAGCATCAGAAGTCGGAGACCCACACTCATTTCTAAAGCTGCTTTTAAGAAGTGAGTGACTCTGGTGTGTGGGTAATGGCTAGTGTGTAATTACTCTTGTTTTGAGTTGCTTGTAAGCCTCATTTGCATATAGAATTATCTGTTTAACATTTTCAAAAGTCAGAATAACTATGACTCATTACTGACTTTGTCTAATGTTAGTGACCTAAAGCTGTCAAGGTGAGCTGTTAAGTATTGAGTTCTGTCCAGTGATTTTGCATTTGATTATTTGCTGAATGTATTTCTTTTTCTGAGCCTCAGTTTAGGGAATATGTGGTTGATCACCGTACAGAAGAAACACAAGTATAAAACCACCTTCTGCCTGGTAATTCTTGGTGAGGATATCAGAGGAATGATAAATCTAGTTTAAGATACAGTTTTGTCATTCTTAAAATAAACCTTCAATGTGTATGATCAGCCCTTTCACTTATGACTTTTGGTTAATGAGGGGAAAGTGTTGTAATAGGAGGGAAAAAAAGGTAAGGGCATCTGATATCCTAGATTTAAAAATAAATTTCTTCCCATAAAACCTTATAATGTCGGCCTGAGGAACACAGTGTGGTGATTTCGTTGGATCTTGATACGTACGACACATAACTGCTCAGAAGGCAAAAATGCAACAGAAAAAGCCTTGAAAGTTTAAGAGATTAAATGCACTGGACGGCCCAGAGGGTTGGTATGGGGAGGGAGGAGGGAGGAGGGTTCGGGATGGGGAACACATGTATACCTGTGGCGGATTCATTTTGATATTTGGCAAAACTAATACAATTATGTAAAGATTAAAAATAAAATAAAATTAGAAAAAAAAAAAAAGAGAGAGATTAAATGACTCTAACAAGTCTGCGTGTTCTTTCTCATTCATACCCCTTGGGGAAAAGACTAATCACTTTTTCCCAGTTAGTCCTAAGCAGATGACTCCTTTTATAATGGATGGCAGGCAGCACCCTGTAAGGTTAAGAGGAGATACACAGCCAAAGCCCACAGGTTGCAGAGAGAGAAGAGGCACCCCTCTAGGCCAGTCCGAGGCACCCCAGTGTGCTCAGCAGATGGGTTGCTTTCCGGCTGCATTCTTGGCTTTAGCTAACATCTGAACTCTTAAAATATGCAAAGTTCTGTTTTGTTCAGGTGCCCAGACAGGGCTGAGTAGTGGGAAATAGACTGGCCTGGAAACCAAACTGAATGGGAAAACCTTCTTTCCCAGAGGATTCCTGTCACAGATTTGTGGCCAGCTTCCTTCCACTTTGCATTATTTTTCTTCATAAAGTTGAAAAATACAGCTGTGCATGGCACTCTCCTTCCTGTGAGAGGTTTTGCCTGTAGAGTCAGTGGTCTGTGAGCAGTGCCTGTTTTTGAGGGTAAAGTGCTGTTGACATTATCTAGTGATGCTGGGGTTGTCTCCTCACCACAACTTTACTCAGAAGTAAGTGGAACGTTTTATCCCCCAGCTTCCAAGGAATCAATGAATTATTGTTTGCCAGCTTTGAATAGTGTTTGCCAAGTTTGTAATATGTGGTTCTGGTTGTAATCCAGACTGGTGCTGGTCAGATTATGTCAATAGCTGATAAAGCCTATAGAATTACATTCAGAGGGCATTTTTTTATTTAAGAGTGTCTTTCTCATGGATTTAGTTTTCAAAGCCCTCTTCCTCTGCTGGGATTGGTTAAGAACTGTGTGTGCCTGAGGGACAGGGGCTGAGATCCGTGCCCCTCCCCCACCACATTTTTAACAAAGCCTTTGGGCTTCCCTAGCGGCTCAGACAGTAAAGAATCAGCCTGCAGTGCAGGAGACCTGGGTTCAATCTCTGGGTTGAGAAGATCCCCTGGAGGAGGGCATGGCCACCCACTCCAGTATTCTTGCCTGGAGAATCCCATGGACAGGGGAGCCTGGCGGGCTACAGTCCATGGGGTCGCAGAGTCAGACACGCCTGAGCCACCCAAGCACAGCTGGTGCTAGATTCCAGTGGATTTAGATTGTTGGGAAATTCAAATTTATTTTTTCAAATTTTTATTGAAGAACAGTTGATTTACAATGTTGTGTTAGTTTCAGGTGTATAGCAAAATGACTGAGTTATACAAATATCCACTCTTTTTTAGATTCTTTTCCCATATAAGTCATTACAGAGTATTGAGTAGACTTCCCTTGCCAAACAGTAGGTCCTTATTAGTTACCTAGTTTGTATGTAATAGTGTGTATATATCAATCCCAATCTCCCAATTTATACCGCCGCTTTACACTCTGGTAACCAAAAGTTTCTTTTCCACATCTATAACTATTTCTGTTTTGTCAGTTTTCACAGAATAAGAACCAAAAAAATTAAAATTTGTATCGAAACACAAAAGTCCTGAGTATCCAAAACAACCTTGAAAAAGAAAACCAGAGCTGGAGGAATAACACTCCCTAACCTCAGACTGTGCTACAAAGCTGCAGTGATCACATGTATTTTTCAAATCCAACTTTCTTCCCTCCATGCCATTTCACTTCAAATATTTGTTGATTACTCCTTGATTTCAGTTAATAGAAATTTCAGGGATGACGGAAATGGCTTCTCCCTGCTAGCCACAGGTAGTTGGACACGTGGATAGTGGCTGGTGCCCCTGAGACCCTGAAGTCCTAGTTTTCTGTAATCTTGATTAGTTTAAGTATGAATGTCAGGGTCACTTGGCTGGGTGCTGCTGGATAGGAGAGCAGGGGTTTACAGAACAGTGGGGGATTTCTCAGCTATTTGAAGACTTAGCTCTTCTCATTCTGTGAGGTCTGGGTAGGGGTCTTGCCAGGAAAAGGGCTCAGCAAGCAGATTATTGCCGTGCACTGTTGAACCCTTTGCTCCTCAGGTGCAGATAAAACCTGTTTAAAACTTGAGCCGGTCTCTGCGGAGGGGCCTCTGGCATGTTGGGCAAACGGTGGGCCGGACAGTCATCTCTCAGCAGATTAGCAGAAAGAGTATCTACGGCTGGGCGCCATTGTTGGAAGAGTGGTGCACCCTTTGTGCAAGTACAAGGGAAATTTGTGTTATGACAGTGGCTGACAAACTGTTTAATGAAAGCTGCAGTTGGCAGTAACTAAATTCCCTAAGGTTTCTTTCCTCTGCGCTTTGGTCCTGAAAGGTGCAGAAGTGCTTTTGACAGCATCTGTCCTGCTGATAGATGGATTGTTTTGACAGGAGAATCTGAAACCTTCAACCAATAACACACTCAGATGTCGGGCCTAGTAAGGCTGACCATGTTTGCTGAAATAAGTGAGATGCCTTAGACCTGTGTGCCTGTCAGCTGCCACCTGAGAAAAAAAGGTCTCCTAGGTAAAAGTTTTTCACTAATTAACTCTTAAATTGTTATTCAGACCCTTCTCTGCACAGTTCTTGGACCAAAGTATATGGATATCTTTCATCTTGGAGAAATGAACGTTGTCAGGAAGTGTGGCAGTCAAAGAGTTTAAAAAAAAAATCTTTATATGTTATACCGGGTGTGGGTGGGGGATGACCATGTACACAGCAGCATGATTCACAATAACCGAAAGATGGAACCAACCCTAATATCTATCAGCTTTTATAGGGAGAAACAAAATACAGAAGATACACACACACACAGGTGAATAATGGAATACTATTCAGCCACAAAAAGGAGCAGGAACGCATGACACGTGTCACAGTATGGGTGCACCTTGAGGACACTGTGCTGAGTGAAATCAGCCAGACACTAAAGGTACTGATGGCTCCACTCGTGTGAAGTACCTCTCAAGTCCAAGTCACACAGACAGCATGTAGAGTGAAGGGAGGTAGCCAGGCCCTGGAGGGAGGGGAGAATGGGAAGTCAGTGTTTAATGGGTGATGAGTTTCAGTTGGAAAAGATGTACAAGTGCTAGGGAGGGAGGGATGGTAGTGATGGTTATATAACAGTGAGAATGTACTTAATGTCCCTGAACTGTACACGAAACGTGGTCAAGATGGTACTCTATAGGTTATGTGTATTTTACCACAATAGGAAAATATTTATACTGAGAGTGTCTCTCCCAGCGATGAGCAAACAAGAAAAATGTCTGCGGATTTTACTTCAGATTGTGCTTGTCAGGGAGAAGAAAGTAAATATTTTCCCTGTTTTTTGATAGAGCAGTTGGTAATCACATAAAAATTCAGAGCTCGAGCTTCTCTTGGAAATGAAGGAGACTTGGTCTTCACCCGCCCTTGTTTTAGGAACCAGGTACAAATGGCCCTTTAGGTGGCAGGCAAGTGAGTGGACACGGCTGTGTCAGCCTCATTCCCCGCTTTGTACCAGGATTTATTTTTCAGACTTAAAAGCTCTTTGTCCCAAAGCAGTGTCATTCCAAGGGACCTGAGCCTCAGCTCCTGTATTCTCTTTGTGTTGGTGAAAGGTGCTGAGAGCAGAATTACTCTTAGAGGCAGTCTGGGTTGGCGATACGTGGCTTTTCCAGTTGATCGAGAATCAAAAAATCGCTTCATCCAGGCAGACCAAGTGAACGCTTAGATTTCCACTTACAAGTCTCTTGAACTTATTGCTACTTCCTGGAATCTCCGTGTTAAGTACTGATACTGTCTGGCTTCTTGATAAAAGTAGCTTATGGAATCCCCCTTTATCAAGTTGCCTTATCTAAAAAGCAGAATTTGTACAAGGTTTTTTTGTTTTTTTTTTTACTTTATTTTATATTGGGGTATAGTTGATTAACAATGTTGTGTTAGTTGCAGGTAGGTGTACAGCAGAATAATTCATATGTTACAGTTATGCATATACATATATGTATTCTTTTTCAAATTCTTTTACTAGTTAAGTTACTACAGAGTATTGAGTAGAGTTCCCTATGTTATACAGTAGGTCCTTGTTGGCCATCTGTTTTAAATATAACACTAGATACAGCGTTTTTGAAATGTAAATAAATTGTATGTGCTCCTTAAGGGGAAAAAATAGAGACCAAGGAGAGTTGTGATTTTAAATGTCTTTATTCTAAGCCTGAGTTCCTAAAGGATCTGGACTTTTCTGGCTCAGGGATTGAGGGAAGTGATTTCCTTTCAGATTGTTCAGAACAGAGCCACCAGGCCTAGCTTGGGCCCTAGATCCTGTGAACCCCAGCTCCTGCCCTGGCCGCAAGTTATTCATTTTGAAACTAGATCAGAGGTTGAAAAATGGTGATCCTCTGCTTAAATGTGTTCTGCAGATTTATGTTTGCAGAGATGTGGTCCACACGCACCGCCAGCTTTTTACATATACATTTAAAGAATTGAAAAGACTGCACATAAAATTTCAGAGCTCAGGCTTCTTGAAAATGAAGGAGACTGGTGTGCACCACCCTTCTTTTGGGAAACAGGTACAAATGGCCTCTTTAGGTGGCAGGCAGGTTGAGTGGGCACTGCTGTGTCAGCCTCATTCCACACCTGGCAGGTGACCGCCTGCGTCCCTTGTTTACCCTTCCAGCTCTTGGCTTTGTGGTTTCTGAGTCTTTCTCTCAAGCCTGCTCCAGCTTAGCAACTCCCCATTACCTGAGATGATATGAATGTCACAGTCATTATCAACTCACACTACCTGTAGAACCAGAAACAAGATTTCTGCCCCACATTGTCATGATAATATGCTCATCATAGGAGAAACTTTTAGTCCACTCAGTCCTTTCTGTGACAGGAAAGAACTCTCTCCATTTGTGGATTTTCTGTTCCAAGTCTAACCTGTTGATTTCCATGTAAGTATCTCATTGTAAATATTCCCAAGAACAGACAAGCTCACACTTGACTTCGATAGGTGGTTTAAAAATTACCACCTTCAATTTTTATGGTAACATAATCCCTGGACAAATTGCTTTTAATTCAGGCTGTGCCCCGAACACAGATGTACCATTAATTTCAAGGGTGGTTTGACTTTTATTTAGATAAATGTCTTGAGTTGACAGTGAAATGGCTCTCAGCTCTGGCTTAGTATTGATTGGAATGTCTCTGGAGGAAGCTTAAAAGAAAGTTGCCACTTAATGTGATACTGGGCCCCTTAAGAGACTTTGAACTCTTGATTCCTAGTACTTGTTAATTGGCAGTAATGGCAATGGAATTAATAGCTGAGATGAAAAATGTAGCCAGCTCCTTTGGCACACACAGGATTGGATGTATTTTGGTTGCAGAGAGTGAGGCACAGTGAGGGCCCGTGTGGACCACATCTGTGTGGGTTCTGTTCCTGAAAGATCAAGCTGGTCTGGGTTGAGGGTGTGCTCTGGGAAGCTCAGCAGATCAAACATTGTCCCGCTTGGTCCTTGTCTCCCTCTGAGAATGGGGTCACAGATGGGCTGAAGGGGAGAGGGATGTAATTCTGAGTCATGTGATAGACGCTGTCATCTTGAGAACGCTGCTGGCATGTGAGGCTTTGGTTCACACCAACGTGATTTCCTATGACAGTGCTCCTCTCTCTGGCATGATTATCACTTGAAATATTTGTTCATCGATGGTAGGAATGCCATGTTCATATAAACCTTATGATTAAGATCTTACATTGCTCATTTATTAAATAGTCCTTTCAACTTTAACTATACATGCAAGCGAGTTTTGATCCTGAAGTTTTTGTTTAGACCAAAGTCTCTCAACCTCTGAATGTTACTATTAGCAGTGAAGGCTGGATCTGTCCTTAAGGGCTATCCTGTCCTTTAGAGGCTGTTTAGCAGCATCCTTGTCCTCTCCCCACCAGATGCTAGTAGGATCCTCCCCTCCCCTTCCCTTCAGTCGTGACAACCAGAAATGTCTATAGACTTTGCCAAATGTCATCCATGGTTGGGGACCACTGATTTTTAGTCAGTGAAGGATCAGACTCCCTTTACTGTTTCTTAATAGTGTTTGATGCCTTAGTAAAACAGTAATTTTTCAAAATGCCATTTGATAGGATGCCAGGCATTTGGACCAGCATGGTGGTCACAGAATCCCTCTGTCCATGGAATTCTCCAGGCAAGAATACTGCCGTGGGTTGCCATTTCCTTCTCCAAGGATCTTCCCGACACAGGGATTGAACCCTGGTCTCCTGCATTGCAGGCAGATTCTTTACTGTCTGAGCCACCAGGGTTACTTAAAATAGTACATGGGATGTGGGCAGTTATGAGTAAGAGGGATTATTTCTCCTGGGGAGGGATGGGTAGATGATTCCTAAATTTGGGAGTATTGACTGAATTTTTTCTTTGTTTTTTGCTCTCCTTTTTCCAGAAACCTGAGTTACAACAAACTTTCTGAGATTGATCCTGCTGGTTTTGAGGACTTGCCGAATCTACAAGAAGTGTGAGTGCTTTTCCTCAAACTTTGGGGGGTTGGTGGGCAGGATGGCAAGCTCCTGGGGAAGACCCTGTCTTGGGGCAGCGCCACTCTTTCCCTGGATCAGCAGTCTGAACCTTGTTAGAGGGGACATCTGCTGGGCGCTGTTGGAGACAAAAGGTCCTGCCTACTTAGCACTCCTTTGCTGAAGCCCCTCTCTTCTTCCTGGGCAGTCAGTGGTGGGTGTGTCCAGCAGGTGTGAATTTATTGGAAATCACATGCCCACGGGGGCTGTACAGGCTTGTGGAAAGCCTTGGGGGCCCAGGGGGCTAACACACCTGGCTGGTACTTCCCCCAGTCCCCAGGGCCCTAGAGCAGCCTGCTTTGCTGGGGCAAATCAGCCGGCCCACCCCTTCTCTTTCCCAGGAATGCAAGGTACAGAGAAATGGATAATAAGGCTGATTTTTCTCTCCCGATCTCCAAACAGAACTAGACATTACTGTCTTTCGAACGCCAGGTTTGCTGTCTCTTGTAATGTCCTTTAAGTCAGGCCTCAGTCTTTTCTTCCTCTTTTTAACGTGAGGAATTCTGCTTTTAACGTGAATGTTAGAGTTATTCAGGATTTTAGTTCTATAGGGACTTCAAAGAAAAGTCATGCATACCCATTGCAGAAAATTTGGCAACTGTAGAAATATGTAAAACAAATTAAAATCACCAGTATTATCACCCAAGGCTAAACATTGTGGACACTTAGTGAAAAATATATACTTCTACACAAAATTTTGGAATCAAACTATATTTATACCATGGTTTTACATCTGTTTCTTACTTCTCCTTACATTTGTGAATACTTTGTCATGTAAATTAAAAGATTTTTACTATCCCATTTCAATTTTTATGTAAAGCTACTTATGCATGGATATTTCATAAATCATTCACCCATTTGCTCCTGTTGTTACTCTATTTTTAGTAGACATTAAGTGCTTTATATATTTTACTTGTTACATGTAACTGATAAAAAAAAATCCTTGTTTATTATTTTTTGATCCTATTGTTGAGGGTTTATCTAAAGGAAATTTAATCAGATGATGCAATTTGTTAAATACTTGTGTTCTCTACCACCATCTCCAGATTCTCCAAAATGCTGTTTATGATTTCCAGGTCTGTTTAAAGAAGGTTCCAACTTCCCAAGTTAAAGGAAGATGAGAGTTGGAAGGGACGCTTGGAAATACTTTGTCCAGGGCCCTTATTTTTCCATAGGGTCACAGTGATTTGGACTAGTTTGGAAGTGGGTCATTATGCACGTTTACTTAGTAAAAGACCACAGACTGGGTGACTTAAATAATAGCAACTTATTCTCTCAGGGTTCTGGAGGCTGGAAGTTCAAGATCAAGGTCCTGGCAGGGTTGGTTTCCTCTGGGGCCTGTCTCCTTGACTTGCAGATGGCCACCTTCTTGGCCACCTCTTCCCATGGCCTTTCCTTTCCCTGGTGCCTCTTCTTTGTGTCCAAATGTCCTCCTGTCAAAAGGGCACCAATCATACTGGATTAGAACCCATCCATATGACCTCTTTAAAAACCCTTTCTCCACTTACGATCACAAGCTGAGGTATTGAGGGCTGGAACTTCAGCCTAAGAATTTCGTGGGGGTGTGACAGCCCACCACAGCCACCTGAAATGATAAACCCAGCCCATCAAGGAGCCGGTTTGGGCCATAACCCAGTCCTTTCCCTTGATCCAGGCTGTCTTTAACCACTTGTGGTTACTGTATTCAACTTCTGTATGCTGAGTCTCAGAGCTTAGTGGTTTCTTTTCGAATTGGACAAAACAAAAATCATGTTATTTCTTAGGGCATCATTCAGGCTTTCATTCACTATTTCCTCAAGTACCTCCTATGTGCCAGGCACTGCTCTGCTGCTGGGGGCACAGGACTGAATAAGGCAGACAGAGAGAGCGAGGGAAGGGTTAGGTAAGAGGCATTTGCCAGTGGTGCAGGATTGAAGGGGCTTCTAAAAAAAAATTAAGCATTCAAGATAAAGGACCTTAATGCAGTATTTGAAAAAAGAAAAATGAATGCCAAATAATAAAATAATACTAATCCATGATGAAAAAATACAGAAAGTTTAAGTAAAGTCTGAATCAGCTTAACTGATTATTTTTCCTTTTGCCCCAGGCTCCTGTCTGGCTTGACAGGGCTCTGTTGCTGATCATATCTTGGTTTGAAAACTTACATACTCTGCTCTGAATGAGTGTTGTTTTGCATTCACTTTCAAATTTTAAAAGTGCTACATTCAGATAGTCTTTACTCTGGCTTCGTAGTTTTCTTGGTAGCCCCCTGAATGCTGTTCCCATTTCCCACAATCCTGGCACCTCAGACAAGCCTCGCCTGTCACAGAACCACATTAAAAAAGGGAAAGACACGTGGGGAACAAGGAAGCCAGGAGACTCACTAGTCATACGTGTTTAGGGGGCCTAGAACAGGGTCAGGGGAGGATTTTCTCCTTTGATTTTAGAGAGGTAATAATGGAGCTGGAGTGCTCAGGGTGGTGACTGACAGGCAGATCAAGAAAATGTGAGTGGTGTGGACAGGATGAGCTGCAAATAGAAGACAAGGCCCTCACAGAAGGACCAGGACGAGGGCCACTGTGCCTGGTGTGCGTGAGGGCGGGGTGTGTGGCCAGGGCCTGGGACCCGGGGGGCCCTGGGGGTCATGTTATGTTGTGGATCCAATGTCATCAGCCCCGCCATAGATTGGGGGCACAGTTGATGCTCCCATGAGCCTTTGCTGTGTTCTCTCTAGCTCTCTCTTGCCATTTGTTTCTTCCCCCAACAGCCATCCAGTTTCAATTGGTTTGGTTCCCTTGACCTGCGGCTTTTAATCCCCCTTTTACTTGGTGCTTTTATGGAACTTAATCCCCACCCAGATCTAGAACGGAGAGCATCTGACTTGCACCTGTCCTTCACTGGGGATGCCGGTTAGTCTTAAAAATAAATTTCCCGAATCACAACAGCACAGCAATGACAGTAACACCACACTCAGCCTTAGAGGAAGACGGCTTCATTTCATCCTGACACCAGCTCTATGTGATTTAAATTCTTTTCTTTACAGTCATTTTCTCCACTTTACAGAGGAGGAAATGGAAGCTCAGAGAGATTAAATAAACCTGTTCAGTGTCACCTGGTTGGTAAAGCTGAGAAAAGTGTTAGTCACTCAATTGAGTGTAACTGTTTGCAACCCCACAGACTATATCACATCAGTCTCCTCTGTGTATGGAATTCTCCAGGCAAAAGTACTGGAGTGGGTTGCCATTCCCTTCTCCAGGGGATCTTCCCAAATGAGGGATGAAACCTGGGTCTCCCACATTGCAGGTGGATTCTTTACAATCTCAGCTCCAGGAAAGCTGAGAGTTGAACTCAAATCTGTTTGATTTCCAGTTCAGTTCAGTTCAGTCACTCAGTCGTGTTCACTGAAGTCCCGGAGTTCACCCAAACTCACATGCATTGAGTCGGTGATGCCATCCAGCCATCTCATCCTCTGTCGTCCCCCATTCCTCCTGCCCCCAATCCCTCCCAGCATCAGGGTCTTTTCCAGTGAGTCAGCTCTTCAAATGAGGTGGCCAAAGTATTGGAGTTTCAACTTCAGCATCAGTCCTTCCAATGAATACCCAGGACTGATCTCCTTTAGGATGGACCGGTTGGACCTCCTTGCAGTCCAAGGGACTCTCAAGAGTCTTCTCCAACACCACAGTTCAAAAGCATCAATTCTTCAGCGCTCAGCTTTCTTCACAGTCCAACTCTCACATCCATACATGACCACTGGAAAAACCATAGCCTTGACTAGATGGACCTTTGTTGGCAAAGTAATATCTCTGTTTTTAATATGCTATCTAGGTTGGTCATAACTTTCCTTCGAAGGAGTAAGTGTCTTTTAATTTCATGGCTGCAGTCACCATCTGCAGTGATTTTGGAGCCCAGAAAAATAAAGTCTGCCACTGTTTCCACTGTTTCCCCATCTATTTGCCATGAAGTGATGGGACCAGATGCCATGATCTTAGTTTTCTGAATGTTGGGAGAAGGCAATGGCACCCCACTCCAGTACTCTTGCCTGGAAAATCCCATGGGCGGAGGAGCCTGGTAGGCTGTAGTCCATGGGGTCTCGAAGAGTAGGACACGACTGAGCGACTTCACTTTCACTTTTCACTTTCATGCGTTGGATAAGGAGATGGCAACCCACTCCAGTGTTCTTGCCTGGAGAATCCCAGGGACAGGGGAGCCTGATGGGCTGCCGTCTGTGGGGTTGCACAGAGTCAGACACGACTGAAGCGACTTAGTAGCAGCAGCAGCAGCAGCAGCAGCAAGCCAACTTTTTCAGTCTCCTCTTTCACTTTCATCAAGAGGCTTTTTAGTTCCTCTTCACTTTCTGCGCTGTGTATTTAAGCCTGAAGCTGCACTGTCTTCACCCCCCACCCCCTCTTCTTAACCTGCACCCTTCCACCCAAGATTTTAAAAGGATGGAAAGTCCAGTGTTTCATCTCCTCTGTCACTCTTACTGCATTGGTCTTCTCTATTGAGGTACTTAGTATTTCCTCTGATTCCTCCAGACTCTTTGTCCAAACCCACATCACCTTGTCCAAGCCCACCTTCCCTTCTCCCTTCACATTCTGGCTTTTTTCCTTCTGAGCTCCTGTTGGATTTAGGGACAGGGTGAGATTTCTCGACCCCGTCGTCTACCCTCTCTCTACTGTGTGTGTCTTCTCCTCTTCCTCCAGCTAATGCACTCAGGAAAGTTGACTGTAGCTGGCTATTGTGCTAATAAAAAGCCCTCTGCTCCTTATGGTCATTTCTACATTTTCAGACAGTTGTGGAGCGGAGCCTGGGAACCAGGCTGCAATTGCATAGCTAGTAAATGAGGGAGTGAGGCCTGGAGTCCCTGGTCTCACTCCTATTGCAGACTCTCCGTGGCAGCACAGCCTTCCCGGGCGTGGGAGTTGTAAAGAGAGGGATCACTCCTTGTGAGTACAGTGTCGTGTACTGGGAGGATGTGAGTTTGGTAGTAGGCAAACCTGGCTTGGAGTCCTGCTTCTGCCCCTTACCGGGGCTGAGTACAAGGTACTTCCTTCTGTGCTGCCTCTGGAACATGGGCGTAGTGACATGTTATCCAGTTACAGATACAGTAACTATTCATTGGATCTGATTTCCAGAGCATTGTACGTGGGCAAGGCTCTATGCTGTGTGTTCAGTCTCTCAGTCATGTCCGACTCTGTGCAGCCCCGTGGACTGTAATCCGCCAGGCTCCTCTGTCCATGGAATTTTTCAGGCAAGAATACCGGAGTGGTTGCCATTTCCTCCTCCAGGGGATCTTCCTGACCCAAAGATTGAACCCACGTCTCCTGCATTGGCAGGCAGTTTCTTCACTACTAAGACACTTGGGAAGCCCAGGGGCACACTGTATATTATTTATCTTCTACTTTGAGAACCCCAGAGCTGCCCTCTACAACCCCCCCACCCCGCCACTGAGCTGGGTGGCTTGTTAAGATACAAATCCTTGGGGGCTGATAGGGTGAACCCTTTACCAGCATGACTACCCCTGGTCCCCAGTGTCATACTGTGGGATGGATGACACAAATTCCTCAGGGCCCAGAGCAGTGGAACTTGTCATTGATAAAGATCCAGTCCTTTCCTGAAGGGAATCCTAATACATCGTGCAGGCAGGAAGAGGCAGTGAGGAGCAATGGGTGGGGAGATGGAGAAGCATATTAAAGAAAAGAAAAAAAATCACAGTGGGCACACTGCTTCTAAATTAACTGGGTCTTCCAGGGGCTGTCAGTTCTCCTGAAACCTGCACAGCCAGCAGCCACCACTTGAGTCTGGAAACCTCAGCACGAGGGGAACCACAGGCTGGCAAAGCTGTGGTCGGTGGTTTAGCAGTGGTTTTATTTTGGAGGCCGGCAACCGCAGAGCATCGTGGGCCAGTTGGAGAGAGAAAGCGAGCCGGTTGGGGGCCCCCGGAGGACCTGAGGATGTTGGCGCAGCTGCCGCCAGACCACATGGTCGTCACTGCCCGCAGCGCTGAGGAAAGCCCACCAGGGAGAGCCTCCAGCCAGGAGTCCTGGACTGCGAGGCTCCTCTATTAATAAGAGGGGCTATTTATACCGTCCTCCTTCAGAACTGCGCTCGGATCGCGTTACTGCTGCCTGGTCCGGGAATGCCTAACGTGGGTGCTGCCGTGTGCTTTCCAGGGCCGTTGACCTAAAAGGTTCTGAAGGCGCCGAGAAAGGCTGAGCGTGCCTGCCTCTGGGTATTTATGGCTCGCCCTGTGGTGGCCCAGGCTTCTGCTGCCCCTGTGTGTGCGCGTGTGCAGTGTGTTTCAGGGGAGGGTTGAAATCATAAGGGGGTGTCACTTGAGGCACTGCTTTTTGGCTGTGAATCACCACCACCTGTTAAGCATTTACTATATATCTGGCTCTCTCCTGGGCTGTTAGATTTAGTGATTTCAGCCAGATCCTGCCAAAACTCTATGGAGTTGGGGCTTGTCCTTTGCACTTTTGGTGAAGAAAGCTAAGGCGCAGTGAGGTTCAGTGACCCACTGAAGGCCGTTTGATTGGTACGGGATTAGCTCAGGGTTAAATGGACCCGGGTCTGTCTGATTGAAACATTTGAACTGTATCATCTCCTCCTAATAATCCCTGCTCTGCTGTGCGGTAACTTGGTCTCAGTCTCGTCTTTTAACGTGAGGTGATGAATTAGTGCCTTGCTTCAAGGGCTGACATGTTATTCAGTGACACATGGCACGGAAAATCCTCCGCACAGAGCCTGGCACTCAGAGAAGTGTTTGCCTTTATTGTCGTTTCTAAGTGTTGACTTAGAGGAGCTGCATTCTGTGTCATGATACTGAAATACCTGTACCTGTCCAGCTGGTATGCAAACTGTAAGTCTTGCCAAAGTCAGTAACGTAGTCTGCCTTATTCTCGAGTAGCTGAAAGCACTGGTAATGGCTATTGATGAAGTGTTCCTAACTCCACAGTGGCTCCTACCTGATGACTTTCTCCCACTTCAGAAACAAAACGAACTGATGTGGCACCCCCAGTCCAACTTTGACCGATATTAATGGCAGCTCACTTTGTGTTTGGAAACAACCAGTGTCTAGAAAATTAGTGAATCAACTACGTCAGTTGTGGCTCATTCATATCATTCATCGTAGCAAAGGAGCACTTCACCTCTGGTTAAAAGATTTAGGGAGATCCCCAAGATCTATTACTAAGGGGAGACTGGCGCAGAATAGTCTGTGTAAGACACAGGCATCTGTGTGGAAGAAAACCGTGTGTTCATCTGCAGCAGCCTACAGCTGGAGCTTCCTCTTGGAGGCAAACCAGGGGGCGGGGCGGGGGCAGTGGTGGCTTTCAATATATATTCCTGGTGTTCTTTTTTTGAAACAATTTGGAATTTCACTGTGTACTTATATCAGCTATTCAGTAAGTAATTAGAGCCAAACCGTTTTTAAAAAACAGAAAGGGCTATAACTCAAAGTGATCCTGTGGGTTTGTTTTTCATTGTTTGTTGATGCCTGATTTGATTAAGGCAGTCAGTAATAAAAGTTCTCTGAAGCATCCTTTTTAACATTCTGCGTCTTGCATGATGTGAAAACTTCCTTTCACCAAGTCCAGTAAATGGAAGTTTCAGAGAGAGAATGCTGAGGGGGCCCGGAAGGCTGGGAAAGGCCAACATCCAGGTTCTGCCCCAAGAGTGGGATGGGGAATAGGGGGATGGGGAGGCGGTCTATGCAAAGCTCTCCCCCCATCCCACCCCATGCCTTTTTCACACCTTTCCCAGCTGCAGGGCTGGGCCATTGTTCACGGTCTGATGCTTCCAGAGCATTTCTTGGTCCTAAATCATCAGGAAAAGTTTCAGTTATAGAAGCCAGATATTTAAGAAGAATTTTTAGGGCCTTTGAATGGAAGCAGATTTGGAGGGAATGAGAAGGGGGGAAAGACTGCACAGCCCTAGATATTCAGAAGATTTCATCAAACACAGTCCTAAATTCTGACAGCATCCCTACACATGGAGACTGTGCCGAATGTCCCGAGGCCCTTCTTTGGCTGGCTCTGGAGGTGGTGCTGTTTTTGACCAGCCTCTATTTCAGGCTGGCAAGTTGGTCGTGTCTCAGCGGGAGTTGGGCCTTTGTTGCCTTCCGAGGGTAGTGTTCTGGTTTCAACAAGGGACAGAGCGAGCAGAGAGCCAGTGGTGGAGGAGCTGGTTGAGGTTTACTTGCCCTTCTTTTGAAATAGAAATGATCGAGAAGTAAGCTAGCCTTGCAGATCTTCTTCTCTGTGTTCCCTCTGACCTTTTCATAAATCCAGCAGCCCTGCTGATCAGAGCCTGCGATTTCTGCCTCATTTTGTTGACTCCGGGCTGCTGATCCAGACCTGAAATGCCCTGTGTACCTTCAGCGCTGTTGGCCGCACTTGCACGCTCTGCTTCCAGCATTTTGGTCACGATTTGAGATATGCTAACGATGCCCCCTTTGCTTGTTCAGTTATCATTCCTAGGAGTTGGGTGGAGCAGTTTGTTGTGTGTACAGCAGGGTGGCCCGAGACCAAACTCAATCAGCCAAAGTTCTCCTGCAGAGAAGTCCTTACTGACAACTGAAAGACAGCTACCATGTTACTATAAGGCTGTAAGCTTGCTGCCTGCTAGCCTTTTCAGCTGTGGCTCTCCCGTGGCTGGCACTTGTACTTTGTTCACCTCTTGTCCAGGCCTCTCTCTCCCTCTCTCTCTGTCACCTTAGGATGGTGACTTACACTTAGAGACCTCACCTGTGAGGTAGAGAACAGTACTAGCGCCTGGTTCTGAACCCAGAGTCTGACAATGCAGTTACATAATGCTGTAGAGTTGCTGCTGCAGCTATAAATAAATGGAAGTAATGGTTAAGAACCTAGACTTCGGGGCTTGACCCCCAGGGCCACTGCCTTTTACTGCTGGTGACCTCAGTTAAATTACTTAACATCTTAGTGATTCAGTTTCCTCATTGATACAATGGAAATGTTAATGGGGCCTGCCTAGTAGGGCTCTAAGGACAGATTAATATATTGAAAAGCCTTCAAGAGTCAGGCCTGGCATATAATAAGCCCTCAGTAAGTTAGCTGCTGTTATTATTATTATGACACCCCCCCGCCAAGCATCTGCGTTTTAGAATAAATCTCTAAGAAATGAAGAGTTTGTAAGCAAGCTGCCTTCTTGGCAACAAGCCCTTGACCTTAGCTTTCCTTGCCCTGGTAAGATCTGAGGATCTCATCGAGGAATATGTACATTTATGGTACTGTGAAAATTTATTAGTAGAGATTCCGACAGATGGTGAGTTTTCAGCATCCTTGCACCAAGATGGGAAACGGATCACAGCAGGGGTGGACAGATAAAAGGTGAAGCAGAAGCAGTCTGCTTTAGGGGCAGTCAGATAAGAGACTGTTAAAGTAATTAATCGTCTACTTCAGCACACAAACAAGGGCCCTTTAAGTGGAGAAAGGCTTTGCCACGTGGTACAGATCTGCTTTCTCTCCGCCAGATGCTTCAGTCATGAAGCTGTTGAAATAGACATTTTGTGTCCCTCAGCCCAGTAATTGCCAGGCTTCATCTCTAACCAGCTTTGGCACTGAAGAAAGCGAATGGGATAATTCAAGGCCTTTTCCTCCCCCTCCCCATTCATTCTATAAAAGATGGCAGACAACCAGATTATTCTATTCAAGCAAATACTCGCTGTAAACTTGTATGAATACAGCTGTCATTTCAGTGGCCTTGTCCTCAAACCGTAACTGGGTGCTCTGTGTAAGACATATTGGGTAAAAAAACAAGAATAAGATAAACCAGCATTATCCTTGATTCTCAGATACCATTTCTTTCCAGCCCATCCCCCGTCAAAAAGCCTGATCACTGTGCTTTGGCTACCCTAAGGATTTCAGGGCTCACTTTGCAAATCTGATTTTGAAGTCTCTTCCCCAATTTGGAAATACACATCCATGTAAGGAAGCTGGATTCCAGAGCCTCTGGGGATGGCCCAGGCGAGCTGTGTTCTGACTTTTGGGCTTCCCCTTCCATTAAGAGTTGAGAATTATGGAAGTACAGATATAGAATATTCAAGTGGGAAGGGAGCTTGGGGAGCATCTCTGGTTCTGCAGAAGATTTTCAGATTGTCTGCGTGAAAAAGTATGTGTGTATATGGATATATTCCTGGAAGACACGTCTGGAGGCTTCATCAGAGTTCAGAGAAGCTGGAATTGCAAGTAGATAAGAACCTCCAAGAACTAGTCATTGGTTCATGTGTCTCCAGCACCAGGAACCCCCCACAGGAGGGCATGAATCTGTGGCACTGGGTGCAACCGCGTGGCCCTTTGGTGAGGGCAGAGCCGTGTCATGGACATGCATAAAGCAACTGGGGGAGGAGGACCATCCCAGTTGGAGTGGGCTCTGATCCTTCAGCCCCCAAGGAGCGCTCTCAGTGATGGTCTTGGGGAGCTGCTGTTTGATTTCGTGCATCTCCACCTGTGTTCACAGTCCCTTGTCTATTAGTCTTGATTTCTGAGCTAGAGTGGAGGCTCCTAGAGGACAGGGGACGTGTTCTGGGTGTGTTTATTCCTAAACTATGAGTGTGGTACGTAGTGTTTATGACCTGGCATAACTTCTTTCCTATTAAAAACTTGCGTTTAGATTCTCGTATTCAGCGTTACAGCATAGCAGTTTGCCCATGGCCATTTTTTTACGACGTCCTTGTATATCTGTAATTTCATACAACTAATTTTAATGATTTAACTTATTCATTTCTTCTTGTTGTCATTACAGGTACCTCAATAACAATGAGTTGACAGCCATACCATCCCTGGGCAGTGCCTCATCTCATATAGTCTCTCTCTTTCTGTAAGTGGTACCATTTGGGAGATCCTGGGCTGTGTGGGGAGGCCGTGGTATCGTGTTGCTGACATTGGGTATCAGGGAAACTCGTATTCCTGGGCTCACTGGAAAAAATGGTCTTACTCCATGTACCTCTAGTGATCATGACAAATGTGTTGCTTGCTGTTTCGGGGTGTGTAGAATTAAAAACTGGAAGTTTTGCCTCATCTCTAGCTTGGCAGGAAATTATCTTTTTAATACCCGGGGGTATTAAATTTCTTGTTCCTAATGGATAAGCTGGCAGTTTGAGTGCCTAAACTGAACTTAAAGAACACTGTATCAGTGATGAGACAGCAGGCTCATCTTTGTAGCAGTAACTTTGATAATGTGACTCAGCTCACTTTCAGGGCTTAAAAAAAAAAAAAAAAAATCAGGCTTCTGAGATTAGCATAAAAGTAAGGATTTCTTTGTCATGGTCAAGTGTAACACAGCATAAAACCTGTCGACTATTATAGACAACGCAGTGGAAATGAGAAAGGGAATAAAGGGACCTCAGTGAGGAAGAAAGGGAGATGCCCTGGGTATGTCATTGTTGGGGCCGAGAAGCACCCTGTGGGGGCGTTAAGTACTATCAGTTACCCCACTTCTCCAGCAGTCAGACGGAGGTGCTCACTTGTTTGAAACTCACCCAGAGGTCTTTCCAGATACACCAGTCACAAGTCCAGCTATTTTCTAGACCAGCTTTTATTGGCAGCTTCCCCAGCAGAGCACCTCCCTCTTCACGCCAAATTTCCTGTTTCCACTCCAGGCCTGCCAATTTTTATTTGATGGTGATTTTGCTGGTGTTATAACTTGTCCAATCACCTGGAGGTATCTTTTCTGACACTGACCCGAGCAGAGTGACTTGGGAAGAAGGCTTCATCTGTCCGATAACTAGTGCGTCTTACAGGTCTCCAGGTTTTCCTGGCTGCAGGGCCTGTGTTCAGAAGATGGCCCAGCCTTGGGAAATACAGTCTTGGTTTTAACCCTTTTCCAGGTGTTGTGGGGTTGGGGAGCAGGGGCTTAGAATTGTGACCCAGCCCTGTGTCCTGAACAGACGGCTTCATCTCTCTGAACCTCATTTTCCTCATCTACAGGATGTGTTCCTGTTCCCCTTGTGTGTTTTTGTTTTTTTTTTTTTCCCCCTTGTGTTTGTACACGTAGGGGCAGTGAGTCCAAAGTTCGAGGGGAGCATGAGGTGCGGGAAACTCCTAATGTCTTGCACAAGCCAGAATAGGTGTTTGACGGGTGGCAGCGGCTGCTGGCTGGTGGCTAGTTGTCACCTGGCCCCTTGGGCCTTGGCGTGATCTCACCTATAGGACCACAGGGTCTGCGAGTCACTTCTTATACCTGTGGAGTGCTGGAATGATGCATATAGCTCTTTGTCCCAAGATGATCAGTCAGGGATCTAATTTTCTTGTTGCAGCTGTTTGGCCCATGGTGTTCTAGCATCTGGAAGGTGTTTCATTGCTGGTTAAATGAGTTATCCGTACCTGAGGCTAGTTAAGGACATGTCAATCCCTGGTATGTTTATAGAGCAGCACACGGGAAGATGCTTCTAATGCCTTGCTATTTAAAGGACTGTTCCTGGCCCAGCAGTGTGCTGTCAGTACTGAGCTCATTAGAAATGCAGACTCCCAGGCCTCATCCCAGTCCTGCTGGTCAGAAGCCATTTTCACCGGCCCCCCTGGCCATTGGCCCATTCATTCAAGGTTGAGAAGCACGGCTTCCCCACCCCTTGTTCTTCACTTGGTTGGGAAGCCCAGGCCACAGAGATCATCTTTATGTTACCAGACAGGAAACTGAGGCTGCCTGAGCTCCTGTAAGTTGCGCAATAGAGCGGTGAACAGAGACTGAACACGCATGCCCATGCATGGCTCCTTTCTCCCCCACATGGGGGCAGGAGTGTGGCAGGTGACTGTGACGCGCCCCGTGCCAGGACGGGCAGGGCCCCCCGTTTGCCCTGAGGCCTGTGGTGCTGTGAATCACTCCTTGCTCTGCTGACTAAAAATACATTTCTGTTCCTTGGCCCAGGTGTCTGAAGCAGGGGGGCTGGTTGGCCTTGTTCCTGCTATTCCATTAGACAGTGTTAAAATATGTAAAGTAGGAAGGAAAAAGAAAAAAAGGCTCCCTCCCAATTCTGATTCAGTTTGGAAAATGCAGGTTTATATTGGCAGATACTCCCTTTGGCCTGAAGCTGAGCTCCATGTAACTTGGTCAGTGAATTCTCTGAAATGACAGATGCTGAATGGTCTTTACCTTCCTTCTGTCTAAAGGGCCTGTGTTCCCCGATCTTAGACTCGTGGATTTACTGCCTGAGAGTCAGGCTAGCAGCATGACATCACAGTAGCAGAATTATAGATAAATTTGCTGTCTTCCTTCATGCATTCCTGTATTTCCTAAGTGAGTTGAGCAAAGAGCAGGGGAGAGCGGACAGCAGATGCATGTGACATTCTCATCCTGACTTCTAAGGGAAAACACCTTGCATCTCCATCCATCCATCCATCCACCCATCCACTGTTGATAATTCCAACAGTTCAGGCTGGGTTTTTTTTTTTTTTTTTTTAAGGTTTATTTTTTTTATTTATTTACGGCTGTGCTGGGTCTTCTTGGTCGCTGCCGAGTCTTTTCTTCCGTTGCACTAATCGAGGACTACGCTCTAGTTGCGGTGCACGGGCTTCTCACTGGGGGCTTCTCTCGCTGTGGAGCGCGGGCTCTAGGGCGCGCGTGCTTCCATAGCTGTGCTGGGTCTTGGTCGCTGCCGAGTCTTTTCTCCCGTTGCACTAATCGAGGACTACGCTCTAGTTGCGGTGCACGGGCTTCTCACTGGGGGCTTCTCTCGCTGTGGAGCGCGGGCTCTAGGGCGTGCGTGCTTCCATAGCTGTGCTGGGTCTTGGTCGCTGCCGAGTCTTTTCTCCCGTTGCACTAATCGAGGACTACGCTCTAGTTGCGGTGCACGGGCTTCTCACTGGGGGCTTCTCTCGCTGTGGAGCGCGGGCTCTAGGGCGCGCGTGCTTCCATAGCTGTGCTGGGTCTTGGTCGCTGCCGAGTCTTTTCTCCCGTTGCACTAATCGAGGACTACGCTCTAGTTGCGGTGCACGGGCTTCTCACTGGGGGCTTCTCTTGCTGTGGAGCGCGGGCTCTAGGGCGCACATGCTTCGGTAGTTGCAGCTCCTAGGCTCTGGAGTACTGGCGCATGGGCTTGCTTAGCTGTTCCACGGTACATCAGGAATTGAACCCATGTCTCCTGCATTGGCAGGTGGATTCTTTACCACTGAACCACCAGGGGAGTCCACCATTCAGGCTTTGAAGGGCAAGTTTTGCTGGTGTGTTTGTGGTTTTTCAGAAGAAAGCAGTAAAAGGTGTCACGTATTCAACAAACATGTAATAGGAACCTCTGTGCCCCTGCAGTTGGAGCCCAGAGTGACCTGGGAAAGACACAGTGCCATCACACGTAGGAGGTTCCTGACGTATTGTCTGCGGACGTGATAGGTCAGTTAGCTTAATCAGCATTCACCTTGGTAGCCCTTATAGTCTCCAGATTCTCCCCTTCCTGGGCAGGAGGAGATAAATAATCAGAACTTGCCAAGGGACCACATGGCTGAGGAGCTGGGACCACTTTCTGGGGACAAGGCTGTAGGCAGGTGGGTCAGGGGAAAGAGGGGGACCAGGCAAATACCCAGCTGTATCTCTGATGATACTGTGAGCAGGGACAAGGTGCTTTTTCCTCATCTGGTGGATGAAGGGGTTGAAATACTCACAAAAGTACACTTGCAGCTTTTATATCCCTTCCATGACCAGGAAACTGAGAGTCGAGGCAATAATGTCACAAAAGAAATACCGAACCTGCTGTCCCACGGCTGCTCTTGCTGCCGTATGTCTTTTAGGACAGGTAGCAGCTTTGTGGTGTCAGTTCAGACGCCGGTGACTGGGGGCTTTTGCCTCTGGATTTTGTTTGCCTGTCCAGGTCAGCTCTTCATCTCTGTGTTGGTTTCTTGTCTCCTGAGTCTGTGTCAGTAACCCTGGTCCCTTGCTCACACGACAGAACTCTCATCACCCGCATACCAGCACCCTGCTTCGCTGAGGTCACACTTGGGAGGACTGTGTGGGGAAAAGGGTTTGTTTCAAGCCTGGCTTTACTATTAGGGCCTCAGGACAGAGTTTTCTAGAGTTTTGGGAACTGGAATCCTTCAGGAAAATTTCAGTTGGTTAACAATTTCTGATTAAAGGAATCTAATTCAATTAATGTATTTGTCAAAGAGCAGATTTTTATTTGTATTGTGTTCTGCAGATAAGGACAAAGCCATTTGTCCTTAATAACCAAAAAGCATTAAACTCAAGGAAAGCTTTTAATAGGATTGGGTTGGAGTGAGGGAGCTAGATTTCATGAAATGCTTCTCAGAAAAAGAAACAGACTTTTGTTCAGTGGGGGCAGACTCTGCTGGTAGATTTTCACGTTTGAGTTCTTTCTTTCTTTCTTTCTAATTTGAAGTCCAGGAAACTCAAGTTACAATTCCCACAGCAATAGTAATTTCATGTGATGCATAAGTGACATTTCTGGGGAAGAAAAATTTCCGCTTTTCCTGTGGTATTACTGCACTTGTATCATTCAGGAGATTGGTTCCAGTGGAAATGGTTCTGTGTGGTATTTTTTTTTTTTTTCCCTTCAGCCCTAGGAGTAAAATGCTTGCTGTAAAACCAACTTGAGTTGTAAAGCCCAGCAGCTTTGTTTTGTGTGTTTTGGCTGTAGGGTGTTAGCCACGTGGCCCTCGGCTTTGTCCACGTAACTTCTTTTCCTCTTGGTGGTGTGCTTTGGACCCTGCCCCTTACCCAGGTTTCGTGGCTTCCTCTCCCCCTCCTTTGGCCTCGATCAGGTAGGCGATCTAGGCTAAGACTCCTCAAACACTGTTACCTGTGACTTTGTAATTGTGCTGTTAAAATCCTTAGGTCTTTGTTGCATTTGAAAACACAGCAAAATATTGATCTTTTACTTCAAATCTGGGGGAAATAAACTTTTATGAAAGCTTTTTTTTTTAATTGAGAGAAAACTAACATAAAACACTGTATTAAACAAATTTCAGGTGTACATCCTCAAACACAACACCCCCCCTCACCACAATCTAATTTCAGAACGTTGTCATCACCCCGAAATAATACCCCTACTCCTTAAGCAATCACCTCCCCTATCCCCACCCTCTCAGCTTCCTGAAAACTCATCTTTTATTTTCTTCTTTTGAGTAAAGTATTTTTCTCTCCTGTTCGCAATGTACCTGGAAGACTTAGAATTGAATCATTTAAATAAAAGTATCAGAAGCAGAATGAACTATGCAGTTGTGTATTTTGCCGTGACCTCTTAACTGAAGAAAAACTGATTTAAGGCATGGAGCATTTAGCATTACTTTATTGTTAGTTACAGAGAATAAAACCTGGAAGGGACAAAACCTGCTGTCCTGTCTGTGACCCCACTTGGAGCCAGTTAGATGGAAGGAGCGCTGGGTGGGGCTGAGGCACCCCAAGGCTGGGAAGGATGGCGCGAACTCTTCTGGGCCAGGTCTGCTATGGACATAAAGTCAGTGGTGATATTTAACTCTCCCTCTGCCTAGCAAACCCTCTAGAAGAAGGGGCTGGATCAGTCTTCTTTGCAGGCTCATTCATGGGCAGATGAAGTCACGTTAAAGAGTAATTAAAAGCGAGAGCCTTAACACAAAGCGATGAGGACCTGGGCTGCTTCCCGGTGCTGGAATCCATGTCTCTGAGGGCCCAGCCCAGAAGCCAGGGAGAAAGGAGCCCCGGACTCCTCCTCAGAAAATTCGGCTTGGCTTTGGGACCTTAGCGGAGACTGTTACTAATCAGGTGAAGTTTTACTAAGTAATAAATAGTTTCTGGGCATTGCTAAAGCCTTGTGTGGGTGTAGCTTGGGTTCAGGCCTCTTGCCTTTCCTTTACTCTGCTGCCCTTGAAACTTTCTCTCTGTTGCTTCACCTGGAAGAAGGTCATCATTTGTAGACATAATAGTTGATGCTGAAATCTTTTTTATCATGATGTTTTTCCCTCAAGTGTGAAATCATAGCTTGTCTTAAAAAGTTGACTGGTAACCTTGGATGGTGGAGCTCTTTACATCGTGTTACAGAGGTGGACCTGTGGGGAGTGCATGTTTGTGTAAGGCGGACATCAGAATTCTCCCCAAGGTGGAGGCTTCCTCTGGGGGAACTTGCTGGACCATCCATGAATCATCAGATTAAGAGTGGACTGAACCAAGTTTAAGAGAAAATGGGCAGTTTTCTCCCCCTATTTCTGCTTCTGAACCATGTCCTGCAATAATAACCTAGTTTAACCTTGCTGGTGAAGGAACGCCAGTCAGCTAGAGCATTGGAGTAAAAGAACCCCCTGTGGGTTCTTGGCATCGTATTTGCTGTGGGTTTTTGGATGCACTGTCATCAGGATCATGGGGTTAGTAGTGACTGAAATGCTTTAGGGAGAAACTGAACATTGTGCTTAGTTCCTCAGTTATGTCTGACTGTGAGTCCATGGACTGTAGCCCTCCAGGTTCCTCTGTCCATGGGGATTCTGCAGACAAGAATACTGGAGTGGGTTGCCTTGCCCCTCGTCCAGGGGATCTTCCTAACCCAGGGATTGGACCCAGTTCTCCCCAGTTGAGGCAGATTCTTTACCATCTGAGCCACCAGCGAAGCCCTGGTTTGAAAGGCTGTAAGTCAAGTGTGAATGTCCCGTTCAGATCCCAGGTGCTGAAGGGAAGCCAGCGCCCTCGTCAGAAGACAGCACAACAGGAAAGTATACGTAAAGCGGGGCTTCGGTTCCTCTTCTGTGTCTTCAGAGACGTGCTAACCTTCTGCCTTTCTTGTCCAGAGTTCTCTGGGTGCACGTGAACAAATTCTTTCCTCTGGATAAAATGTCACACCCATTACCTTGGGAGACTGTGGCTTCGCCGTCACCTGTGTGGTTCTCAAACTGGACCATTTACCAGAATCGCCTAGAAGGCTCACTGGACCATAGGATGGCTGGGTCCCAGCCACAGTTTCTGGTACGGCGGGTGTGGGTGCGGTGTGATTACAGAATTTGCTCTACTCACAAAGTCCTGGGTGATGCTGATGCTGCTGGTCTGGCAACCCCTGTCCTTCTTTGGAGAACCACTACCTGAGCATCTTTAGTGATGGGTGGAGGTGGGAGACTCCTTACTAACCAAGCTGCTCAGCTTTTGGAGGGCAGTAAATTATTTAGACAAATTCCCCATGTCACCAGTGTGGGCACGGGCATTTATTTGGGACGGTGGGGCAAGGTATTTATTTCTGAGGAAAGTGCTAAGAGCAGTGGACAACAAGCAGCCGTGGGCAGCACAGCTCTGCCTGTTGACGGTGATCACACAGGTCTCCCCATCAGACCTTCACAAGTTCCTGGGAGGCAGGGAGCCGCTCAGCAAGCACCCTCTCCTGGCAAGAGACCTGCTCCTACCTACCACCTCAGTGAAGAGTGTTGCAGCCCTCCTTATAGCCTGCGTCCCTGGGCAGGAGGGCCCGGGCCGGAAGCTGCTGTTAGTACCGCTTACCTTTCTGCAGATTATCAGTCACTGTTATCAGATGAAACTTTGCCCTCGACTAAGACTTGAGTGGTGCTGCTCTGTGCCAGGCGGAAGTTAAAAGGAACACCTGAAAGACAAGCACAGCAGCGCTGTCGGCCCTGATGGGGGATCAGAACGTGGGGCCCACACCTTCCTCCCACCCGAGTTGTCCACTCCCAAGTTGTCTGTGACCCCAGTCCTCGACTCTTGTTTTCCCAGCCTTCTGCCCCAGGGAGGCTGTCGTCCAGGCTGTCAGTGGGTACAAGAACTGAAAGGAAAGCGGAGGAAGTGAATGTCAGGGCCCAGGTTCCATGTGCAAGGCCGAGGAGAGGGGTGCCAGCGTGTGCCCCACGTGGAGCCCAGGGCTGCACACTGGAGCTCCTGCCCTCGAGGGACTCAGTCTTGCTGCAGAGAAAGATGAGTAAACCGGCAGTTGCCATACACAGTCAAGGCCTGGGGAGTGTCTCAGGGGCTTCTCACCACCGTCACTGATGGGCTACAAGACAAGGAAGATTCCCAGATGCAGTGACCTTCTGTGGATCCCCTTTCTTGGCCCCTGTATGAGAACGTTGGTTATGGGCCTCAGGATGGGGCAGCACGGTGCTCAGCCAGCACGCTGGCCACTTGGAGGAGCAATGGGAGAAGTGTTCATAAGACATGGATGGTTTCATGTTAAGGGGAGTTTGCTCCCCGCTCCCCACTCTTTCTTCTGTCAGCAGGCAGAGGCCCATGACCAGTGGGCCTCAAAACAGAAAGTTAAACACCCAGTTGACAAAGCAGCTCTCTGTCCTATAAGCTTCCCCTGGATTCTGTAGTGTGGATCGCCTCTCGCCCGGAGTCTTTGGGAGCCTTTCACTGGGAAAGGAGCCGTCGAGGCCTCTGAGGCAAGCCTGCCAAATGACACACAGCCCTGACTTGTCGTTTTCCTTCTTTTTTCTTTACTTTTTTTTTTTTCTCTCTCTCTCTTTGAGAGTGGGGGTGGCGAGGCAGCCGGATGAGCGGTCCATCTGCATATCATTTGCTGAGAAAGTGAAGCAAACTCCAGCTGTGGGGTCTGGGGAACGGAGGAAGGGGCGAGCCCATGGAGTAGGAACTTGGTCACAGAAGACACTGCCTTTTTTTGGGAACTCAGTAGCTTAGGGTCTGTCGGCCAGAGTTGGCCTTCATGGTGTGTCTGGCTCTTTTCTCTCTCCTCGCGGTCTCATTTTTTCTGATGACCATGTAAGCTTTAAATAGAGTCCCAGATCCAGTGGGAATGGAGTGCGGGTGCAGTGTGGATGGTCTTGGAGGGAAGTGGTTGCTGACCCGGCAGCACCGGGAAGGGACGGGGAGCTGCGTGGTCCGTTGCACAATCTCCCGTGTGAGAGGAGCTGGCCCCCGCCCATGTCCACAGCCTCCTTCCAGCCGGCCTGTTTCCTCCCCCTCCTCCCCCGCGCCCACTTCCTGCAGGTGGCTTCTGTAATCCACTTACCCCGGGGAAGGCTTGCCAGCGTGTGCACCTAATCCGAAAATGGCCGGCTCGACTTTGACCCCCATGGTGACCTTGCAAAGCAGACTGGGCCGATTGTGTCGGCTCACACCTGGGAGCCATTTCCAGCTTTTACAGCCCAAGTGGAAGAAATGTGTTTGCATTTGTGCCGGGCCTTCCTTCACGAGGCCTGTCATTGTTGGGCCATGCGGACGGAATATTAGACTCCCCCTGCCTGTTCAAAGGCAGGGGTTTCGAAGACGGGCCAGTTTACCCAGTGTATTTAAGCTGAGTCGTACGAAACTGTCCGGTTTTGTAGTTCAGAAATGCTCAGAGCATCCCCAGACTCATGATGGTTCAGCCTCTTGAGACAGAAAACTGTGACAGTCTCTGTGTAGTCACAGATATCAGCAGGCATTGCTGTGTGTCTGTGCCCAGGCCTCATCTCATTGTGTTGCCCCTGCAGGCCTAGGAGGCACAGGGTCTGTTGTTAAGCACTTTTTACAGATGACAGGCCTGAGGCACAGAGAGGGCAAGACGTTTGCCTGAGGTCACACAGAAGGTGGCAGAGGTGAGTCTTGATCTCATTTCTGTGCACCTCTGGGCTTCGTGCTCACTCTGTAGGGAGAAATGTGTGGTCTCGGAACCTGGGGGGGTCTTGTCATTTCATGTGCTGACATTTCAAATTGTGTTAGGAGGGGAATTTCTCTGGTCTGTAGCCACAAGGCTCCGATGTGGCTCTCGGGTGTGGATGAGAGGCTGTGCCCCATGAAGGGGATGTCTCTTCAGGTCGTATTCCCGCCTCTGAACGCTGAGACGCCCTCAGTATGATTTTCATCAACAGATGCAGAGTGACAGGAAGTCCTCCTGAAGATCAGCCTGACTGGCCCTTCACGCCAAGTCGCCCTCAGAGTCTGGCGTCTGAGCTGCTCTGAGCCCGTCCTGTTAGGGCGCAGGCGGGGGACTCGCCCTGCTGTCAGGCCTCTGCAGCCCCCAGGCCTGTTCAGTTGTGCCAGCAGCTCCTCAGACAGTGGCCCTCTGCTCTCCGACACATCACTTCAAGGCAAATTCCTCCACAGTTCCTCACTTCCTGGAAGCCTTTCAGACGCAAACAGCTGAGATAAAGGTGCCAACGTGTGGTTCTTTCTCCCCACCCCTTCAACAGGAGCAGGAAGTCTGTGCCCAGGGTGGCAGGGCTGCAGGGCGCAGCCAGGTGGCACTCCCGGAGTGCCCTCTCTGGGGGCCACTGGTCTCTGCTCGGCTGCATGGCTGTAGTCTCTTTGGGGGCAAAGAAGCTTCTCTTCAGTGGGGAGGGCTGTGAGAGGCGGGCTGCTGGAATCAGTTTGTAAAGAACGGGCTCCTTCCCCAGGAGTCTGGGGAGAGGGAGGTGCCAAGGGTCCTCACCTCACGGCGCCTCCCGTGTCACGAGGGCCTTGTGGAGCCTGGTTTAGAGAGCGCTGTGTCCATCACCTCTGAGCCTTGCTTTGCTCACTCATGCGATGATGCCTGCCAGTACACCGAGCCGTGGGGACTCACTAAACACTACGTGTCTCAGCGCAGGCTCTGATGTCTAGCGGAGGTGCGTCAGACGGAAGGCGTGGACGGAGCTGGCCTTGCTTTGGTGTCTGTGTGCCAAAGGAGGTTGGTGTTCTCCACACCAAGCCAGGAGGTTGGTGTTAGAAGCAGAGGCAGAGGCTCGTCACTTCCCTGAAAACAGACTCTACTTGCCGTTCCCCGCTGTGGCTTGTTAACCTCCATCCTTGTGTGCGTGTGTATATATGTATGTGATGATTAGCTTTCTCCTATATTAATTCCTGCCGTGGGAACCGTTGCATGCGCCGGGAGAGTTGGTTTCCCTTCTCTTTTCTCATCACCAGGCAGAGGTGCAGCAGCAGTAGAGCTGTGCAGGCGTCCCCCACAGCGTCTCGCATCCTGCACTGCACAGTAGGAAGACCTCAGGAACTTGAACAAGCCTGGATGCCCAGGCTGCATCCCAGGGCAGGTTAAAGGAAAACCTTGGGACTTCGGGGCTGGGGGTTTGTTAGTGTTTGGGGTTTTTTTTAAAGTTCCTTTCCAGGTCCTTTCCACGTGCAGGTAAAATTAATGAGTCACAGCTGGCTAATTGCAAGTTAAGGGTTTTGTCTCTCTCTCCCCCTGATGCCTGTCACTTAAAATCTGTAGGCTCCCCTGCCTTCCTCACCTTCACACCTTCTTTTTCCTTTTTTTCTTTTTCTTTCCAGTTGGTGGAAAAATAAATAAGAAGGCTGTCTTTTAATTTAGTACTTATGGTTCTGGAGTCCCTGTTAGAGGTTTTAGTTACCTCTTTCACCACTGATTCAATGGAAAGATACTGCAAAGTTGGGCTTCCCTGGTGACTTAGATTGTAAAGAATCAGCCTGAAATGCAGGAGACCCAGATTTGATCCCTGGGTCAGGAAGATCCCCTAGAGAAGGAAATGGCAACCCATTGCAATATTTTTGCCTAGAGAATTCCATGGACAGAGGAGCCTACAGTGCATGGAGTAGCAGAGAGTCAGACACGACTCAGCAACTAACAGTTTCTACTACAAGGTTAGCCCTTTAAAATGAGTAGGAGATGCTTTGGCCTCGTGGTGTGTGGGACAGCCTGGTTGGCCTGGTGAGGCAGGACCAGCTCATGGGGATCACAGAACTTGACTGTGGGTTTGCCACTTAATCTGAATTATTTGTTTATTTATTTTTACCTCCTGAAAGCCAGATGACCCATCTCTCATTTGGATTCTGCTTATAAATCAGAGAAGCCCCATTACGATAGTGGTGTCAGTGGGGGGCGGGAAATCTCTTTATAATAAAACAATAGGCAAAACTTACATCAGACTTTATAAATCTTTTTCTTTATAATTCTGAAAGTAAGACTTTAATTTTTTTTTAATGTGGACCATTTTAAAATCTTTATTGAGTTTGTTACAGTATTGCTTCTGTTTTGTGTTTAATGTTTTTTGGCCACACAATACGCATCTAAGCTCCCGATAAGGGATCAAACCTGCACCTTCTGCGTTGGACCGTGAGCTCTTAACCACTGGACCACCCAGGGAAGTCACTGGACTGTACTCTTAATTGGGGGAAAAAAAAATAATACGTAAACATAAGATATAGGCAGTGAATGTTTCCTCCCGATTCCACCAAAAAGCTGTACTGTAATACAGCAAATTTCTGGTCCTGACATTCACTGTGGATAATTATTCATCGGTATTCTGTGAGGGTTGTGTTTGGAATTGGCCCCTTCAACAGGTCACAGAGAGTAACTAGAATTTTGGAAATAAGGGGAAATTTCCCTTGGACTTGTTGGGAATGTGACGTTTTCTCCAAGTGTCATTCTTCTTTGCATATGGAAAAGCAGTGGTTATCAGCGTGCAGGGTGAAGTTTTTCTGCCCCATAATTGTTGTTTGGTTTTAAGAGACAGCGTGAGGACTGGCCCTTCCAGGGGACCCCCTCCTCCTGGCCTTGCCGACAGCTACGATAAACCCTTTCACCACTCGAGGCTCTTCCCCCTCCCCCTCATTCTCTAGTGTGTGTTAACAAGAGCCCTGATTTGGGGATGCTCCAGCAATTATGTGGTTCCAAGTAAGAGTCTCACGCTTGTCTTCACTTTCCCCTGTTCCCTGAAAAAGAATCCTAGCTCCTGGAAGGCTCAGGAAATTGTCCCAGGAGATGGATTCAGAAAACAAAGTGCTATGCTTCATGGGTACCATCAGAGCCGTTTGCTGGTGCGGCCACAGTCTGTACTGTCCCTCTCTCGGTGGCCCCATGGTCACGGTGGAGAAGAGAAGACACACAGCACGTTGACAGAGACCCTGCCTGCCCCTCCTGCGGCTGCTCCTTTATGGGCATTTGAGCAGAGACTGCTGTTGCCAGTGTCTGTTCACCTCCAACTGGACGTGGGCTGTTGGGGCGACTCTTCTGCTGTCAGGAAAACCCCCCGTTCTGTCCTTTTGTCAGGCTGTCACCCAACAAGGCACTTCCTACCTCTTGAATTCAGAATGCAAGCCATTCCCAGCATGGTGGGAACGGGCAGAAGCACATCTCCAATGAGCGTGGCCTCCCGCTCAGCTTCCAGCCCTGCCTCTTCCCGAGACACCGCTACAGGGCCTTTCACAAGCTGCGTTTCCTTTTTGGTCTTTGTTCCCTCAGCTGTGAGAAAGGTCCTGGTTCCATACCAGCCACACTTAGCCAGGGTTAAGGATATGCATGGCTTCTTCCTCTCCCACAGGCCCCAGGTGGCACCTGGGCTGTGTATTCTCTGGAGCAAACTAGAGAACTTCTGATGTGGGTGACCCACTAGCTGTGGAACCCTAGGTTCCTCACAGAGGCTCAGATGCTTGAGTTCTGTCTCGTGGGCCAACTGCATACCCCTGTTAAGAAGCTGCTGAGATGGTACAGGGTTCACATGCTTCCTGGTCACCACCAAACCTGAGACACGCTCCCCAGCTCTGAAGGGGTCCTCATGGCCTAGGCTCCAGTGGGGTCAGGGTTTGGCCTTTCTCTTTCTCCCCATTCTTCATCACGCTGCACGTCACACCTACCACCCAGTGGGGTGCCTGCCTCTCGGTGGCCCCCCAGTCAGTGTTTGATGAGGAAATGAAGGATGGACCCTTTGTGGCTTCGCCATCACCTGTGGGGTAAATTCTCCACTCTTTCAGAGTTGGCCCCAGTTCCTTTTCTTCCTGGCTTCTCACCACTTCCCGCCTCGAACTTTATATCACGTTGCTCATGGTGGGAGCCCTCACACCCCAGGGCTCTGCTTCCAGGCCTCATTCATGTTGTCACCTTGGTCTGGTGACCAAGCCTCAGCCTCCCCCCAACAGCACTGTGTCCCCGTATGTTGATGCATCCATCACCTCCGTCTTTCTCTGACTCCTCGACTCCAGGGAGAAGGGGGTCGGCTATACTGCGATCAAGTTTACCTTTTTCTTACAGCAGCTGCACTTATAAGCACCCCATACACACTTGACTGCATAAATAAACTAAGGACTAAATGAATGGTTTAGTCCAAGAATAAGTGAGTATGAAGCTTAGGGCAGATATTGGTGAGTTTTAGAAATTTATCGTCCAGGTGAAGGGACACATTTGGGACAGGTAATAACAGAAATGGTCTTTGGGGACTGCCTAGAAGGCCTGGTCTTTTCAGCTAGGAAAGAGGATGCGTTTTCATTGATTTCTTGAAAATCTGAGCAAATGTTATAGGAGGGAAAATAGTTGAAATTACCCTGTAAAAATCAGCATGGCTTTGGGGAGGTGTATGGGCCCAGGGGTCCCATTTTCTATGTGTGAATACTTATCCTCCTCTTTTCTAGTAGTAGCTTTGGAAACCTCGGTTGTTTAGACATGAAATTACCCTTACCCTGGAGGGTGTGTCAGGAGAAGGGCTGTCCTGGTCTCCACTCACCCGTGAGGGTCAAATAATGATTAGGGAAAAGGTTCTGTCACAGTGAAAGCGGAGAATCCCTGCAGACCCCTCAGTGCGTCCATCCTGACCCAGTTACTACTCTGTAGTCAGGAAGTTCCGGAGAAGGCATTGGCAGCCCACTCCAGTACTCTTGCCTGGCAAATCCCATGGATGGAGGAGCCTGGTAGGCTGCAGTCCATGCTGTCGCTAGGAGTCAGACACAACTGGGTGACTTCACTTCCACTTTTCACTTTCATGCATTGGAGAAGGAAATGGCAGCCCAGTCCAGTGTTCTTGCCTGGAGAATCCCAGGGACGGGGCAGCCTGGTGGGCTGCTGTTTCTGGGGTTGCACAGAGTCAGACACGACTGAAGCGACTTAGCAGCAGCAGCAGTCAGGAAGTTCAGGAAACCCAGAGCTAAAGGTCAGCAGCCTCCTTTACCCCAGGATATGTAGAGCCTTTAATAATGAGGGGGTGCAGTGTGGTATCTCCCACACGAAATGAGCCCTTATTCTAAGAGTTGCTTCATGAAGAAGGTGGTCTTGCAGTCACAAAAGTTTAGCAAATGCAGAATTGAGCAGAATGAGAGGGTACCTTTCCTGGACCTGCTTTGGGAATCTGCCAGGACTGACAAGGGAGGAATATATGCAGCCCTTCCAGAGCCTTTTAGGCTGGTGTTCCGGGGATGGTGTTCTGAGAACCTTGTATCTGGCAGGGCAGGCCTGACCTGTGTCCACCACCATCTTAGTCAACTCCCAGCAGGCCCTCCTGCTTGGCCACAAAGTGCTGGATCTTGGCCCAGTTACAAGACACTGAACTGAGCTGTAACTCCTGATACACCAGACAGAAGGCAGTGTTCTTCCCAGCCACCTTTGTCAGCTACACATTTCTCACTGAGTCCAAACTACCCCATCCCCCCACCCCACAATTCCTTCCTAATCAGTGGAAAGTAATTAAACAATTTATATAAAGCTTATCCCTAGGCATCGAAAATTTCCCAGAGTCTGGCAGTATTGGGTGCTTGGCCCTTGGAACTGAGTCATAGTGGATAGATTTCAGCTGGAAACCAAATGAGGTAGCAGGTTGGCTGTCTTGATTCCACCATGAATTTCACCAGAGTTTCTGATTCCACTGTTTTGCCATGTTTTTTGATGTTTAAATTAATCTTTTTATTTCGAGTTCATTGTGGATTCTCATGCTATTGTAAAAAATAACGTTGAAAGATCCTTGTATGCCCTTAACACAGTTCCCCCCAGTGACCACTGCTTGAAGAAGTTCATACATACAAGATATTGACATCAATACAGCCAACTTAAAGAACATTTCCATCCCCACAAGGTGTGTTGTGCTGTCTTTTTATACCCACATCAACTTTTTCCTGCCCCATACCTTTGGCAATCTCTAATCTGTTCTCCATGTATATAATTTTTCATTTAAGGAATGTGATATAAGTAGATAGGGAAGCAATGGAAACAGTGACAGACTTTATTTTGGGGGGCTCAAAAATCACTGCAGATGGTGACTGCAGCCATGAGATTAAAAGACACTTGCTCCTTGGAAGAAAAGCTATGACCAACCAACATAGCATATTAAAAAGCAGAGACATTACTTTGCCAACAAAGGTCCGTCTAGTCAAAGCTATGGTTTTTCCAGTAGTCGTGTATGGATTTGAGAGTTGAACTATAAAGAAAGCTGAGCGCTGAGAATTGATGCTTTTGAACTGTGGTGTTGGAGAAAACTGTTGAGAGTCCCTTGGACTGCAAGAAGATCCAACCAGTCCATCCTAGAGGAAATCAGTCCTGAGTATTCATTGGAAGGACTGATGCTGAAGCTGAAACTCCAATACTTTGGCCACCTGATGCAAAGAACTGACTCATGGGAAAAGACCCTGATGCTGGGAAAGATTGAAGGCAGGAGGAGAAGGGGACAACAGAGAATGAGATGGTTGGATGGCATCACCGACTCAATGGACATGAGTTTAAGTAGGCTCCGGGAGTTGGTGATGGACAGGGAAGCCTGGTGTGCTGCAGTCGAAGGAGTCGCAAAGAGTCGGACACGACTGAGCGACTGAACTGAACAGATATAAATAGCTTCATACAACATCTCACCTTTGGGGATTGGCTTTTTTTTCAATCAATATAATTCTCTGGAGGTGCATCTAGCTTGTTGCGGTGTATATCAGTAGCTGGTTCCTTATTACTGCTGAGTAGTATCAGCAGTGTGAAGGGACTGTACTTGGCTTAGCTGTGCACCTTCTGAGGGACATCTGGGGTGTTTGCAGATTTGGCCTAATAAGAATAAAGTGGCTTTGAGCATTTTTGTGTGAGCATAAATTTCCGTTCTATGGGAGAAATGCCCTAGGGGATATTTGCTGCATTGTATGATACTTGTATGTTTAGATTTTTAAAGGAAGTGCCAAACTTTTTCAGCATGGCTACACTGTCTTAAATTCCTGCCAGCAGTGAACGAGTTGGTTCTCCACAGCATGGCTAGCATTTGACATTGAGAGTATTTTTTATTTTAGCCATTCGCAAGGTATGTATTGATATTTCCTGGTGGTTTTAATTTACATTTCCCTAATGGCTGATGATGCTGCACATCATCTCATGTATTTATTTGCCATCTGTGTATTCTTTTTTGAGTAATACCTGTTCATTTCTTTTGCCCATTTTCTAATTGGATTGTTTGGGGTTTTTTGCCATTGAGTTTTGAGAGTCTTTTATATATTCTAGATAATAGCTCTTTGTTGGATGTGTCGTTTGAAAATATTTTCTCCTAGTCTGTAGTTTGCCTTTTCATCTTTAACAGGATCTTTCCCGGAGCAAGTATTTTCAATTCTGGTAGAATTATAGTGTGTCAATTTTTTAGTTTATGAATTGTGCTTGTAGTATTAAATCTGAAAAGTTGGTCTAGCTTGAGATCCCAAAATACAGATTTCTCCTATGTTTTTTCTAAAAAATCTTTAGTTTACATTTGACATTGTGGTTCATGATGATACATATTTTAAAACCTGAAGCATAGGAGAAAATTGCAGCTTGTGGTTTCATGAAAGGAACAGAGCAAGAGTGGGAGCCCAGAGGGGGCGAGGCACTGAGGCCAGTGCCACTCTGATGTAGTGAGTCTTGACCCCTAGTGTGGGTAAGGAGGACTGTTTTAGAAGCCGACTCCTTAATCCCGCCCATGCACATCCTCCACCCTCCCAGAGTGCAGTCAGGTCGCATGCTGAAGGCTTGGGAAATTGCGTGGTAAGAGATATACTAAATCATATGATCGGGAGATCAGACGTCTTCCAGATGGGGCAGGAAGCAGGCCCGGCTTTATTTGTAAAGGCCCATCAGTGGTGTGTCTCTCTGGAGGCGGGAGGGTCTCCGCTTAGAGGCCACAGCCAAGTGCTGAAGCAGCTTCCTCCGAGGCTGGAGCTGCAGAGCTGCTGGGGTGCTGGCAGGCAAGCCCTTGGACAGCTTGCAGTAGCCAACAGAGGCGGGGAGTCTCAGGAGCACCCCAGCAACCACAGGCCCATCCCTGTCCTCGTAGCCACGGGCCGTCTCCAGAGAGCAGCATGGCCCGGAGCCAGAGGGCAGCTGGACTTGCGGGCTGTTAGCTGGGGGACCCCAGAGCCGCAGTGCACCCTCTCTGGAGGGTGGAGCAGGGGGTGTGCAAGTCTCTTCTGCTCCCTGAAAAGTACCCAGTTCTGTCTTGTGATACTGACTGCCTGAGGATGGAAGAACCGCTTTTGACACTCCTATTTAGGGCCTGCACTCGTCATCTTGAACATAAATAGAAAGGTCTGGCGGGGCCCTGCAGCAACTGTGTGCTGATGTACTGTGGCTTGAGGGTCTGGGGGGGGTGTGTGTATGAGTGTGAGAGGGACGGTGGGTAGTGGCAGAATGTGCATTTCCTCCATGTTTAGTCAGGTCCTGCCTCCTTAGGAATCACAGGATCAGGGGTGGCCCTGATGGATGCTGGGAAGATGGGGAGGCACAGGGTCCTGTCCAGAGAAGCCCACTTCCCCAGGGTCATTCGCCCCATTTCTGTTAACAAGGCGGCTCCACACGCAGGTAGGAGGGTGGCATGAGGAGTTGTGTTGGGCTCAGTCCCACTGACTGCTTCCTGCTAGTTAGCCTTCCTACACCTCATCACCCACTTCTGTGAAATGGGAACAGTAACAGGGTCCACCTCTCGGGTTGTCATGAAGACTGAATGAGCTGAACCAGAGCCTGATTCCTGGTGAGCAAGAATGGAACCCTAGATGTGTTAGTCCTCGTCCAGCTCCTGTATCTCCTGAGAATGAAGTGCGTGCCTCCTCAGTGGCTCAGTGGCCAGTCAGCTCCGTGTCCTGCCCTTTGCTTTGGCAGGTGGCATGCAGTCTTCTGAGCGCCTGAGTCGTTTGGGCAGCCTGGTGGCCGAGGCTGCAGTGGGAGCCCAGCCCGGAGAGGAGCGAGGTTAGGTTTCCTTTGGAAATGTTGAGTGAGGCCTCCCTGTTGTTCCTCTGCAGTGGTTACGTTTTCTCAAGTCTTGACTGGTGAGGGGGATGAGAAGGAAAAACCACCACCGCTACGAGGAGCTATTGACACAACCTCTTGGTCTCAGATCCCTGAGCGACCCCCTGTGCTCCCCCAAACCCCACCAACTGCAGACCAGCATTAATGGACCCTGGGGAGGGGTGCTTGCTCTGTGCAACCCAGCAGCTCAATTGTGTCACCCAGCAGGGAGCCGGCTCACCCATCTCTTGTGCTGGGGAGCCATCAGTTATAAAAGTACCCACCACAGCGTCTTCACATCCTCCAGGGGGGTTGTGTGGGCACCGCTTGTTTGAGCCTGGCGTTCATGGATGCTCTGACCTCCTGGGTTCTGATCACTGCCTTCTCTCCATCTTTCCCACCTTTCTTTGCCAGGAATGGTAGCCTAGCCCCTCGAATCTAGAAGAGTCTGTGCCTCTAACTTGTGGTTAGGCTTGCCATGTGGAGCCTCCTTGAAAAATATAATGAGAAACTTGGCAAGTCCAGTTCAGCCTTCAGCCATGCAGCACTGATGGGCCCCCGACTGATATTGGGGTGTGTGGCTCCATGTGACTTGGCCTGACAGCCAGGCCCCTCCCCATTGAGATGCAGAGGATCACACCTGTGTGGTGGGGTGTGCAGGGAGCAGGCTGCCAGGGCAAGGGGAGAAAAGGAGGGAAAAAAAATAAGGGGTTTGATCAACTCACCTAGAGGGGAAGATAAAGCCAAGAGGGGCCATGTCAGCTTTGACCAGAAGAGAGAAGCTCTCTGGGCATTTCTGATCCGGAATGCCTCTCTGTGGGTGGGAGTTCAGGTGGAGTGGCTCTCTGTTCCTGACTTTTTCATGTCCTGGCCCAGCTTTGTGCTGCCCTGCGCTGCCCAGATCCAGGGCAGGTTACCTCCCTGTGGTCACAGAACCAAGTCCCCAGCCAGCCCTTAGAAGTGCCTGCCAGTAAAATGGCTCAGCCATCTCCCAGGGGAGCACAGTCCAGATGTGGCCCAAAAGGCGTCCTCAGGTCAGCTTGTTGGGTTGGAACTCCCAGCTGGAATTTCTCCTCCTCCTTTTTCACTGTAGCCAAGGCAGCAGTTGGGAAAGATACGTGTGGCAGTGATAGAGATGCTGGTTAGGGCCAAGCTGCCCTCCCTGCTGTTGGAAGGTGGGGCGGGGGTCTGTTGGCTACTTCATGACAAGTAGAGGCATCGTCTCCACCAACCCCAGCTGATCAGTGAATATTCAAGGTCAGTTTGAACTTGGAAGATAGATTCATACAGTCAACCTGAAAGTCCATGGTATTTGACATTTTCTTCTAAGGTTATCAATTAGCTTCCCAACTAAAAAGTTGATTCTACCTTACACCTCTCACATTTTTCCATAAAAAAATTTTAATTGAATAGTGGATTTTGCCTCAGAGTAGTTTTTTAATTGAATAGTGGATTTTGCCTCAGAGTAGTTTTTTTTTTTTTTTCTGATTAACATTCCCTTGTTCATAAATATGATAGCAGATATAGGAGACTGAACTAAAGTTGTAAGTCATTCATTTATTCAACAGATTTATAAAAATTTTACTTTATATTGGAGCTAGTTGAAAAACATGTTTCAGATGTACAGCAGAGTGATTCAGTTACAGCAGAGTGATTCATATACAGATACGTATATGCATTCTTCTTCAGATTCTTTTCCCATTTAGATTATTACATAACATAGAGCAGAGTTCCCTGTGCCGTACAGTAGGGCCTTGTTGGTTATCTGTTTTAAATAGAGCAGTGTGTACCTGTCAATCCCAGACTCCCACCCTGTCCTTCCCTGCCGCCCTCCCCCAGTAACCAGAAGCTTGTTCTCTAAGCTTGTGAGTCTTCACCAGATATTGATTGTCTTTTATGTCCTCCACGTGGTCCTAGGTCACTAAATCCCAGCCCTTGTGTAGCTTACATTCTAATGGTGTGATGATCTTGGGACTACTTAATACCTTAGGAAGTTTTGTTTTGTTCTGTTTATAATTAATAGAGTTCTAGAGCAGTTGTAGGTTTACAGGAAAATGGAGCAGAAAATACAGAGACAGCCCTTATCAACCCTGCCCCCTCTCTGGTTTTCACTGTTGTTTACATATTGCATTAGTGTGGTGCTTCGTTATCATTGATGGGCCAGTATTACACTATTGTTAACTAAACCTACAGTTTTCACGAGGGTTCACTGTTTGTGTCGTACATTCTGTGGGCTCTGCAGATGTCTTGTGGTGTGTATTCACCATCACAGTATCAAACTGAGTAGTTTCCTTGCCCCAAACATCCCATGTGCCTCACCTAGTCATTCTTCTCTCCTCCCAACCCCCTAGCAACCACTAGTCTTTCTACTGTCCCTAGTTTTGCCTTTTCCAGAATGTCATGGATTTGGAATCATACAGTAGATTGCGTTTTCTGATTAGCTTCTCCCACTCAGCAATGTACGTTTCCTCAGGAGGTTTTGTTTTTGTCCTGTGCTTGTAGTTTGGATTAGATCCCGACAACTTGCAGTCCTTCGTGACTTGGGTTGCTTTTGACTCCACAGAACTGTAGTGGCCGACCCTTGACTGTGCCTAAGTTGCTTCATTCCAGATGCTGGGCTTCCAGCTCCATGTGAATAAGCTGGTGGGTGGGAGAACCAAGCACGATCTGGTGCATCATAGTGCCTGGGGACCTCCGATCCCCTTCACACAGAGTTCATTGAAACAGTCTGCTGAAGATCCCAAGGGGAAAGTGACCCTGAAGGAAGTGAACAGGTCAGAAGGTCGGTTGACACAGGCCAGTCCTGCCTTTCAGAGTGGCTGACCCCGCCTGGCGGAGGCTGTTTATCCCGCCACTGGACCGCTCTTGTTTTTTATCCGATCTCCACCTGAATAAACAGATCCGGAACGTCATCTGCAGCCAGGCTGAGAATCGCGCCAAAATTCCCCAGGGAACTGGTGATTCACCAGCAGCGGGTGGGGGGAGAGGGAGTGAGCAAGAGACAGAAGGAGACCTGCTTTTTCGGAGTCTCATTTCCTGTCCAGCAAATAACCCAGGCTGGGCCCTTCTCACAAGGCACTGGTTTCTTGAAGCAAATTATCAATTTATGCAATAAAACAGATGGTTTGAGTTTTCATTTTTAAGATGATGAATGCAAAGCAGCCTAGTGAGAGGGTGATGCTTTTAAATGTCATTCTGCGAAGAGAAACTTTTCTTCAAGTTGGCCGAGGAAAGCTGTTCTGAATTCATGGGTTGTTTAAAAAATCTCTTTATCTTTATTTTCAAGATGCTTATGGGCATTGGTCCCAATGACGGGGATATTCACAGTTTTCTTGCCGATTTTGAGACTTAGAATTGCTCATTCTCTTTTTTCCCCCCCTTTTTGGTGCTCATTAAGCCCCTACTTATAATAAAATTACTCTCTTTGACTCCTGAACAAGATTAGATTGAGCTTTGTTATGCTGTGTGGTCCCAGGCTATATTCCTAATGCTTTACATGGGGAAAGGGTACTGGGAAAGGGACACATCGGGGTGGTGGTGTCTCAGAATGTGGTTTAATGAGCCAGCATGAAACATGGCACTTGGATCAAATGACTTTTCAGATTCATTTCAGCCCTGAGGGATTTGGTTAAAAGGAATGTACCAGTGTCTGCAAAGGCTGAACATAAATGTGTAGCAACGCCACCCTAGACGCTGATGCATGCTAGACCTGCAGGCAAGTACGCACCGAAAGATACGTGCAAAAGGCACGTTCCTGTGCTTGAATGTGGTTTTTGCAGTAACCCAAACTGAAAGCAACTCAGTATCAGCAGCAGCAGAATGGAAAATAAATTGCTGTAGAGAAGTACTACATGATGATGAAAAAGAATAAAGTCCTGCTAATGCAACAACAAACAAGATGTTTGTTTCTTGGCAGGAAAGCTATGACAGTCCTAGATGGCATGCTGAAAAGCAGAGACAACTCTGCCAACAAAGGTCCTTACCGTCAAGGCTATATGGTCTTACCAGTGGTCATGTATGGTTGTGACAGACCCTAAAGAAGGTGGAGCGTCGAAGAATTGATGCCTTCAAACTGTGGTATTGGAGAAGACTACTGAGAGTCACTTGGACACCAAGGAGAGCAAATCTATCAATCTTAAGCGAAGTCAGCCCTGAATACTGTTTGGAAGGACTGATGCTGAAGCTGAAACTCCAGTATTTTGCTCATCTGATGCAAACAGCTGACTCATTGGAAAAGTCCCTGATGCTAGGGACAATTGAGGGCAGAAGGAGAAGAGGGCATCAGAGGATGAGATGGCTGGATGGCATCACCAATGCAATGGACTTGAACTTAGACCAACTTTGGGAGACGGTGAGGGACAGAGAGGCCTGGTGTGCTGCAATCCATGGGGTTGCAAAGAGTCAGACACAGCTGGGCAAGAGCATGGATGGGTCTCATATGTGGAGCGAAAGTAGCCAGATATAAAAGAGTAAATATGGAACAATTCCATGTAGATGAAGCACAGCAATAGGCAAAATTAGTCTTAGGTGATAGAAATTACAGTTGCCTTGGAAAGGAATAAATGACAAGGAAAATGACAAGAGGAAGCCTGCTGGGATGTTGAAAATGTCCTGTGTCTGTCATGTGAGTGTAGACCCTTTATTAAAATGCATTGAACTCTATGTTGATCATTTGTGCACTTCTCAGTATGCCTGTGATATTTCAATAAAAGCATTTGCAAACAGAACAGCCCCCCCACACAACACATGGCCTGTTGTATAGTTTTCATATTTTTTATATTTTTCAACAAAGGATAAAAAATACAGGAAAAATATTTTTTATATTTTTCAACAAAGGAGAAATCATGATCTTGTTTGTTCTTGAATGATGAATGTCTTGTAGCCCTTGCAGAAATTCAGTTGGACCCCCAAGGTAGCCATCAGGGCTACTTTGCCCGGCACTGAGTTTTGTGCTAAATCACTAATACCTTGTGCGCACCTTCATCCTCCTCATTGTGATCAGACCTTGGAGCACCTGCTCCAGGTGGGGCATGGGGTTAGGTGCAGAGTCATAGGAAGAGTTCCAGGGCAGCACAGTGATGGACCAGGTGCAAAGTGCTGTGGGTGCTCCAAGGCTGCAGGGCGTGGCGTTTGATTAACCATGTCTGCCAAGGGCACTCTGGGGAATGGACTGGGGCAGGGATGGGAATGGTGCAGGTGTGTTACATTTTTCCCTCCATTTCCGGGCTAGATTGTGTGAAACTGTTTCTTAGCCAGAGGTTCAAATGAGGTGAGAGCTATAATTTGAATTTTGCTGATTATTAAAGGCATGATTTTAAGGTAACCCTATGCAAGACATGCTATTTCTAGTAATAGTCATCACTGCAGGAGTTGACCACTGTGAGTCACGACACTTGTCTGGGAGAGCCTGGGGCATGCCTGCTTAGAGTTAGGACTATGTTGGCTAGCTTCAGTGTGTTTCTTTTTGCCTCACTGCAAGAACTAAAAAGAGTGAGGATGCACAAGTGTGGATCTGTTCTCAGATCACACTGTCAGCCTGCCTGCTCCACTGGCCCCTGTCAGGAACCTGGATCATCATCTGAGGTGCATAATAAATGGTGTAAGCTTAGGTTCCATTTCACTTCTTGAAAGGGTAGAGAAGGCATCAGTGGGGAAGGCATCGATTAGTGAAGTCTGACCTGGGCACTGGAGGGAGCACTGTAGGTTCTGTTGCAGTGAGGCACTTAGCCTCATTTTGCAGGTGATTAAACCAGATCCAAAAAGAGTGATTTGCACACAATTCTAAAGCCAGAATTAGAAACAGAGCTAGAATTAGAATCTGGGTCCCTGCCCCTAGAAACCCAAACTAGTTGCTGAAGTGTAGACCAGAGGTCAGTAAACTACAGAGGGGCAAATCTGGCTCACAGCTTGTTTTTGTAAATAAAGTTTTATTGGAACGCAACCACACTCATTGGTTTACATATTGGCTACTTTTACACCCCAGTGTCAGAGTTGAGTTGTCATGACAGAAACCAAATGACCCCAATAGCCTAAAATATTTAAAATCTGGCTCATTATAGAATACGTTGCTGACCCCTGGTGTAGACAGTAGGTGCATAATTTTAGCAACCAGCAATAATCCATTTGACCCCTCTTGACCCTGCCTTCTTTGATCTCCTTGCCGTTTTTTCCTGGCTGTTATCTGTGACATGAGATCTTTCCCACCACTCACAGGACTACCTTGTAAACCCCAGTTTACACAACTGTACTGGAACAGTCACTTACGATAAAAACTTTTAAATGTTGGTTTCAAATGCCTCGGTCTGTTTTCCTGTCTAATTTAACATCAGCTCTGAGAACATGGCCAAGTGGAGAGAGCTTATCTTGCCGCTCTCTGCCTTTGAAGCCTGATTTTATTTGTGAAGCCTTTAACAGGTGTTGGTTTAATAGACTTCTGCCGTATTAAGTTTTCTGTGCCCCAGAGGGCAGCCCAAGGGGGAAACCAACCCTGGATGGACCACAAGGGGTGTGGTCTGCCCCCCCCCCGCCCCCTCCCCAAGTCCCTGTCACCAGTTAGAAGTCCTCGCATAGCACTGCCCCCTCCCCTCTCCTCACTCTTTGTAAACCTAAAGGCATCCCTTTGCAGCTTGTCTGCACTGTTCTCTTCTTTCCATCCAGAGTATCCTTAAGAACTTGAGCTTCCTCTGTCTTATTTGCTGAGCTTGGCTCCCCTCGCCCTCTGCAGACTCACTGGTCACGCAGGCCTTTGGGAGGCTGGTACAAAAATCAGGCTGGGTTGAGACCGATGACGCAGACCGAGTCTTTGCTGACCTGGGGAGAGGCGGCCAGCATTCACATCTAGCCAAGCTCAGCTGAAGGCTTACTGATTGACCCTGGGGTGGTGCACTTAAAATTCCGCCTAGAGAGCCTCTTGGATGGGCTGGCAGTTCCTCATCCCCTGGGCTCGCATGCTGGCTCCTCTCGTGTCCCAGCTGGGCTGACTGCAGGCAGAGTCCCGATGTTTTCAGCTGTAAAGCAGAGATGATGGCGAAGTAGAGTACCTTCCTTGTGAGATCACATGTGATTTCATGGAGCCATCACCAGGGCCTGTGACCTACAGGTGTCCAGTAACTGGTCGGCTGTTGTCAAGAAGAGCTTGGACAAAGATTCAGAGGTTATAATGATGACTGTGGGCCTTCTTGAAAACTGGACAGTTAGTTACATTAAAGGACTAATAGGGCCCCTCATAGTACACATGGCAGTAAAAACATGCGGAGTTTTAGAAAAGTAGGACAGCCCTTGAGGCGGCGTGGGAGGCTTCCCCTGCCTGCTGGCTGTTCGCTCTAACCTAGAGGGATGGGTGTCTGGAGCGGGTGTCCCGAGGGGGCGGTTTAGTGAGTTGGGTCAGGGGTGTGGGCCTGAGTCCCACTTGCTACTAGGACTGAGAAAGGGGATTGTTGGGGACCCATCATATCTCTAGCCCCCGACCCTGAGTCCTGCAGAAGCTTCAGTCTGGGATTTACTTTGAAGCACAGTGCCCCAAAGAGCCCCATCTCTCAGTGTCAGGGTTTTTTATACTCTCCAGCTGGAACAGACTCATGTCATGCATGAAGCTAAGAGTGAGATCTCTGAGTCAGCTCTCTGCTCCCTAGAGAGGAATTGGTCCGGCCTGTTTGCATTGAAATGTGGCAGACAAATAGGAAACCATATTCCTTCTCTTTCCAGAGCACCTCCCACAAACTAGATACTGATCCTGGCTCTGAGGATACAGATTGGGCTAATAAAAACAAGAACTCATTTATTGAGAACTTGCTTCATGTCAGGTCATGTCAGCCCAAGGGGCATAGAAACTTGACACCCCACGTTATAGCAGTTCACACCTGTAAGTGGTGTAATGGGGATTCGAACTCAGGCAGGGCTCTGCTCGTGGCATGTTCCAGCCCATGAAGAACAGCTGGCCTTGGGTGAAATTGCTGGGGTCCACAGAAACATCCAACAAGATGTGATTCTTGCTCTGTGAGAGAAGGGAGACGACCTGTGGGGTCAGCTTTTCTGAACATGAGGAATTTGGGAAGAGTTTGGTCAGGGCACTGGGCTAGAGTCTAGAGCAGAGAGACCAGACCTGGGGGAGAAGATGACGTGCAAGAAGCTCTGAAGTCACTGTGGGGTAGGTCATTTGCCTCTGAGCAGAGTTGCCACAGAGCAATTGGCTAACTTTCCTTCATGTTTCTTGATTATACTCATCTGCTTGCATGGTTTTCTTCTACTTAAATGTTGTGGAATGCTGTGCTAAATTGCTTCAGTTGTGTCTGACTCTTTGCAACGCTATGGACAGTAGCCTGCCAGGCTCTTCTGTCCATAGGATTCTACAGGCAAGAACACTGGAGTGGGTTACCATTTCCTACTCCAGAGGCTCTTTCCAACCCAGAGGTCGAACCCATGTCACTTTCGTCTCCCACATTGTCAGGTGGGTTGTTTACCTCTAGTGCCACCTACTTAAGTGTTCAGGTGAGTCCCAAATCTGTGTCTAGGTTCCGCCTTTCTGAATGAAGTCTGTGTTCATTCTTTGTGATTCCTTCAACAAGTGTTTACTGAGGACCTACTATGTGCCTCACACTATCCTAGTGGCTGGAGACACAGTAGTAGTCAAAACAGACAAACATCTCTCCCTTCAGGGAGCTACATCCTGAGGAGAGAGAAGATGTTAAACTAGAAATTAACAAAGTACTGGGAGTATTAGATGATAGAAATATTATGAGAAATAAAGCAGGCAAAAAAGTGGAAAGTGTGAATGAGTGTGTGTGTGTGTGTGTGTATTTGTATGTGTGTGAGGGAAAGAAATTAGGAGGCAGAGGCTTATAGTTTTAGAGAATGTTGCCCAGGCCACCTCATTGAAAAGGTGATGTGTGAACAAAGATGGAAAGGAAGTGAAGGCATGGGACCTGCGAATCTCTGGGGGAAGAGCATTCCAAGCCGTGGGAAAGGCATTTGCAAAGATCCTCAGGCAGGATCCTGCCTGCCGCGTCCAAGGGCCAGCATTCTGGGCAGGGTACAAAGCGGAAGGGTAGGAAGGGAGGCAGCAAGGCAGGTGTGTGGCAGCTCACATGGGCCTTGGAGGCTGTTGTGTGGACTTAGTCCTAAGTGAGACACAGAGCTGTTATTCGAGTTTTAGCCAAATACATCCTGTGAATTGCATTGATTTTTCTTTTTGTTTTGTTTGTAAATTGTAGTAATATACACATTATGTATAATTTACCATCTTAATCATTTAGGTGTACAGTTCAGTAGTGGTAAGTACACTCGTGTTGTGTAACCAGTCTCCAGAGCTTTCTCCATCCTGGAAAATGAAAACTCCACCCCTGTTAAACCATTCCCCGTGCCCCAACCCCAGCCCCTGGCAACCAGCACCACCCCGCTTTCTGTCTCAATGCATGTGACTGCTCTAGGCACGTCGTGGAAGTGGGACCATGAGGTATTTGTGTCTTGTGACCTGCGTTTTCCACTTACTGTCGTGTCCTCAGGATCCATCCATGCTGTAATGAGTGTCAGAACTTCCTTCTAAGGCCGAGTAACAGTCCACTGTCCGTACACCTGTCAGGTGTGTCCATCCGTCCACTCATCCATTGGCTGAGCTGCTTCACCTCTTGGCTGCTGTGAATGCTGCTGCTGTGATCCTGGGTGTACAGATCACTGTGCGGTCCACTTTCATTTCTTTTGGATGTATACCCAGTAGAATTCCTGGGGCCCATGCTGGTAATTCTGTGCCTACTTTGTGGAAGAACCACTGTACCGTTGTCTTCAGCAACAGTACCAGGATCCCAGCTTCTGCACACCCTCTCCCACACGTACTGTTCCTGTTTTTGTTTGGTCTTTAATAGTGGTCATGCTGTAGGTATGGGGCACTAACTCATTGAGTTTACCTAACGAACAGTGATGCTGAGTATCTTTTGGTGTGCTCATTTGTCATTTGTTTATCATCTTTGGAGAAATGTCTCTTCAAGGCCTTTACCCATGTTTTATTTGACTTGTTGGGGTTTCTTGTGTGTTGGTCGCTGAGTTGTAGTTCCTGTGTGTTCTGGTTATTTTCTGCTTATCAGATACATGGTTTGTGAATGTTTTCTCCCATTCTGAGAGATGCCCTGACAGGATTTCTCTGGATGTTGAGTTGAGAGTAGGCCGGAAAGGGCTAAAGATGGAAGGGGTAGCCCGTTACCTCATTATTGTTCTGTACTCGCTAAGTTGTGTCTGACTCTTTGTGGCCCCAGGGACTATAGCCCACCAGGCTTCTATCCATGGGATTTTCCAAGCTAAAATACTGGACTGGGTTGCCATTTCCTTTTCCAGGGGATCTTCCTAACCCAAGGATCGAACCCATGGCTCCTGTCACATCTCCTGTGTTGTAGGCAGATTCTTTACCACTGAGCCACCAGGAAAACCAAGTCACCTGGTTTTCTTAATATTTCTGAACTAGAAAATTGCGCATCACCATTCTGTGGTGTCCAGATCCTGTGGCCCTGTCTCTGTTGCCACCACCTCTTGCCTGGTCCCCTGGAACACAGACACCCTACTCCTCAGAGGCTCTTGAGGCCTCGCCTCTGCTTCTGCCCTGCCCATCTCCTGCCTGCATCCACAACCCCCAACCCCGGAGCTGGCCCCGCTGCAGAATCCACCCCAGCTCCCCTCTTCCTCCTGGCAGATCTCACCCATCCTCACTCCCACGCTCCGTTGTTCCCCATCTCCATGGCTGCCTCTTCTGCTCACCAGGGAACTCTTTCCAGCGTGTGAAAGAGACCCGTCTTCATCACAGCATCCTTCCTCCAGCCCGGGCCTGGCACAGAGCGGGGCCCAGATCGTGTTTGATTCAGTGAATAAATACACAGAGGAGAAAGAAGAAAGAAGGTGTAGGATGAAAGAGACAGGGAAGACGGAGCGGGGGAGCACTGGGGGTGGCCGCAGCTGTCCCGTGGCCCCTTGGACTGTGTACGGTTGGTCCCCCTTTGTGCGACTTGGGGCCAGCGGCGCCCCCCTCTTCTTTCCTTAGACCTTCTTTTTCCTGGCTCCCTGGTACTGCATTCAGAGTTCCTGGATGGGGCTCAGCTCTGTTCCCTTTATTTCTCCTTCTTTTTTCCCATACTTTACATAATAAAGGTTTCCTTTTCTATTCTTTTTTTTTTCCTTTTTATTTGGAAGTCAGAAAACTGAAGAGACTATCTTTATTAAGAACTTAATAAAGAACTCAAAGGAAGTAGTTTGGTGGGGGGAGCATGGAAGAAAAAGTGGCCTTTCACTCCAGGGAGATTTTGCTATGTGTAAAGGGAGCTGTACCCTCGTAAATGGGTTTTCAGGTTCAAGGCCTGGGAGAGATGGGAAGAAAACAAAGGCATCAGTGAGAAGGCCCAGAGCTTCTGGGAAAGAGGGCCTTGTTTATGCCTGTTGGAACCGATCTGGTCAAGTGTTTGTTTAAAAAAGATGCCACTTGGTGAGCGACGCCTGGCTCCCTTGTGTCGTGTTCAAGACTGCTTGGATTGGCTGGAGCCCCCGAAACTGTTTACTCAGAAGCTGGCCCCAGTGAGCGCGTGGGACCAGAAGCACAGCGCCCAGCTCCACGGGGTCTGAAATATCTGGATACCAGGATCCGGGCTGTGGCGGCTTGAATCCACCAGGCAGGGCCAGACGCACAAGGGGGCTGGCCTGCTCCCTCCAGCCTTGGTTAGCATTTGTCGGATTTCTGCTGATTAGTAAATACTGGTTGGTGGGTGATTGAAACCGTGGTATTTGTTAGAAAGAGGATTCAAGGACAAATACGTCTCGGAGGGAGGTGAACACTGAACACACATGTGAACGTCTGCCAAACACAGCAGTGTGGTTCAGGTGGGACCATCCATATCCCTAAAGTAAGGAGACGTGGCCCCATCTTCCAGATGAGGAAACTTGAGGAACAGAGCTGTCAAGAGGGTGGGGTCAGAGGTGCAGGGCATTTGATTCCAGTCAGACACAGCGCTGAATTCCCGTTTCCCTTATTAGGTTGGCAGGATTCTGCCCCCCCTTGTTTTTTTTTTTTTAATCCCTTGTGCCTGTCGACACGCCTGGTACATGGTAGGTGTCGGTAAAATGTGAAGTGTGTAATGATGCGCTCAGTTGGATTAAATTGGATGCTGGCCTCTGGTGCCCACATTCTTGTGAGTGATGGGGTTGGCCTGGATTCTGAAGATTTTAGACATGAGCAGCCTCAAAAGCTGGCTGGTTGCATGGGGCACATCCTTTGTGGGAAAGTGTACTAGTGAGTTCTGAGTTCTGGTCATGCCAGGCTGCTCTCCACACGGCCAAAATATCACCCCTATGTTCCTGTCCTTGGGGAGAGCAGCCTGGCTTAGAACTTGGGCAGACAAACTTGTCACAGGCAAAGAATCTGATGGTCTGTCTAGCTTCCGGCCTGCAGGTAATAACCTGATGGAAAGAAGGATGGGAGACCTCATTTGCGAGTGTCATAGCATTTGTAATTCTCTGAAACTGCAGGGGGAAAAAATGTCTACAAGTGTGGAGGAAAATAGTTTCTTTGCAAAATGACGTGTTGGATTCACCTGCCTTGTGTGTTTTAGGCAACACAACAGGATTCGCAGCGTGGAGGGGAGTCAGCTGAAGGCTTACCTTTCCTTGCACGTGTTGGATCTCAGCGCCAACAACATCACAGAGATCCGGAGTACCTGCTTCCCACACGGCCTGCCCCTCACGGAGCTGTAAGTGCGTCGGGTCTGCAGCACCCAGGTCTGGACGCTGGTGGATGCCCGGCTGAGTCCGTGGGCCGGGCACATGCCTCCCATCTGTGCCCTCAGCCGGGCAGGGGCCACAGGTCCACAGTCCTCTGTTAGCCTGTTTCCGGCACGTCCACGTCAGCGGTGCTGTTCTGACTGTACTCGTGGGCCAGGGAGCTGACGTGGGGAGAGGCTCAGTAGCCTAACAGACGGACCATCTCAGAGCACCATCTCGCACTAAAACACGTGGCTGTGTGGACCACAGAGCCGGTTTTCTTCCTCCTTCCCTGCGCTGCCCCCTAGGAGAGCTTAGAGAAAAGATTGGGAGCAGTTGGGTGAGTGACAGCAGAGGGCAGCCTCTCTGCAGAGACTCAACCAGCCAGTGCTCACCCATCCTCTGGGTGCTCTCGACCTTCTTTGTCTGATCGTTGGCCTGTTTCTGTTCTGCCCTGTCTCACACCCGCTGATGGCAGACAGAAGAAAAACAGTCAAAACCTAGTTAACCCGCTGCTTGTTGGTAGGAAAATATTATTTTAGGGAAGAAACTGAAAACTCAGCTAAAGGCGTCTTCAGATGACATGCGAGCCCTCATCTCCTGGGTTACTACTGAGTACTCTAAGGGTGTTTGTGAGGTTGGTTTATGGGTCATTGTGACCCATCAGTTCAGAGACCAAGGCCGGGCACACAGATTTTTGAGACGCCCAAGGAGCCGAACAGTCTCTTTCTTAGGATGCATAAGGGTGCCCGAGGTGGAAGTGGGAGGCCTTGGCCGATCCTTCAGCTGATGGAGTGGCCGATCCTTCAGCCCCCAGTGGGGCTTCTTAAAGAGGTCCGGCCACCCACCACCACCCTGCTTGGGACAAAAACACCTCCCCTGCTGAACCGCCTCGCAGTGACCTTCTCTCTCTCTGCACGAAAGCAGGGGGACTCTGTGTTTTGGCAGAAGCTGGCCGGTATATCTTCATCACACAGACCGTTCTTTAATCTGGAGTGTTAAGAACAAACAGTCCAGCTCCGTTTGCAAAGAATCCTCACGTGCCCTGTGCTGGGCCTCTGCCGGATGGAGACGAAGAATGCCTCCTTCCCTTCCCAGCTCTGATGTAGAAAATTCTCTCTGGTCTTTGCTCTTTTGTTAAAGGCACAACAAGCAGCATCGGTCCAGGGAAGGTGGAAGGAGAAGTGTTGTGGCCCCGCTTCCCTTCCCTCTTCCCCGCTGGGAACCATTCGTGCAGCTCTCCTTCACTAGAATGTTGTTCTGACACATTTGAAATGTTTAAAATGAAATGTTTTATGCACATTTAGAAGTCATACAATGGGATCCACTTCAGAATTAAAGGCCGTTTCCCCAAATTGTGAAACCCTCTCCGACCTTGCCTCACAGTGGACTTTCTGCTTCCTGAGGCTCTTCTCACCAACCTTGAACCCTGCCCCTTGGGTAGCAGCTGGCAAGGAGGGATTCCTGCAGCGGCCCAGCTAGAGTGGAGGTCACTGACTTCCTCCAGGAGTAATCACCCTGGCTGAAAGCAGGGTGAGCTCTGGGCTCGAACAAGCCAGGCTTCTGTCACGTCTGAAGAAGACAGTCCTAATACCTGAGGCTGGGAGTGAAGATGGGCTTTGCAGCCTCAGAATGACAAATGTCTCGTTGGAAACCCAGCCTGCTGGGTGTGTTGTAGCTTGTTTTCCCAACTCAGCCAGGTCTGGCGTCTGTAACAGGACAAGGAAGGCGTCCTACTGACCCCTGCATTTTCTCTCCTGAATCCTTCCAGCAACCTGGCAAGCAACCGGATCAGCACCCTGGAATCAGGAGCATTTGATGGTCTGTCACGGTCACTGCTGACGCTTCGGTTGAGCAAAAACAGGATCACCCAGCTTCCTGTGAAAGCATTCAAGTTACCCCGGCTGACACAACTGTGAGTCCAGAGACCTGCGCCGTAATTAAGCTTAGCCAAACTTTATGGGGACCAGAGTTCCCCCAGGAGCTCGTTCCAAATGCACCCGCTTCCCCTGCTCCCCTTCAATCGGGCTCTGCATAAACTACCATTAATGGCCGTGCAGCAGCACCTAATAAAAGCAAATTAGACGCTGGGTCTGGAGCCTGCAGACCGCCCCAGGTTGCTGAAAAAAGATCCTCTGAGGATACGCAGGCCAGTCCTCTTCAGCACTTCCCAAAACGCAGTGAGGAACCCTGCTGCTTAGCTGACCCTGGCTAATACATGGCCTGTGTAGACTGGGGTCCTTATTTATTTCGAGCTTTCTGTGTTTTTGTTTTTTTTAAGGAACCCATGTAATCTGTCCAGTGGCCTTTATGGGGTCCAGTGCTGCTTGAGCAGTTAAGAGAGGAACTTAGTGTAGCCAGAGGTAGAAAGCAAGAGATGGGTCATCTCCTCGGTCTCATAAGGTAGTTGATTGGATTTTTTTTTTTTTTTGGTAAAGAAAGGATGTGTCTGTTTAGTTTTTTGACTACCACAGCTGACCACACTCCTAGAATGGCCCAGGGTTTGGATTCAAGAAAACCTCTATTTACCAAAACCTGATGGACTGCCTGTTCTTCGGATTTTTGCCTTTCCAGTGTCCTTTTTTTCAGGAGAATACACTGATACTGGAGCTTTCGTTTAAGCAGAACGGATTGCTCAGGGGCAGGTATGGCGGCAAGACAGGGTGCCCCCTGCCCTGTCACTGCTGTGCTTCTCCCGCAGAGGGTCCCGAGAGCCTCCCTGATGCTCAGAATCTGGTGTGCGTCATGAGACACAGGCAGAGGGTCCCGAGAGCCTCCCTGATGCTCAGAATCTGGTGTGCGTCATGAGACACTGCAGAAGAATTTGGGGAAAACCGAGGGCTCACTGCTCAGGCTGTGTTCTCCCTTCCCGAGTGTTACCAATGTAGCCAGCTCACCCAGATTCCTAAAATCTTCTGGTTCACTGAGGTCTCATCCCCGGAGGCCGGAGGCCCATGAGTGTGCTTCATGGTGGGTCCAGGCACCTCCTCCCGAATGCAGTTGGTGGGAAGTTGCCACCAGTATCCAGTTGTTCGAGTTTTCCTGGGTTGACACATCTGGTGGGGGTTTCTGCTGCTGAGCTAAGAGATGGCTCACCTAAGACGTTCATATCCTGAGTCACACCCTGTCCTCACTGCAGAGTCACGGTTATGGGAGAGGAAATAGGAGTGCTTACTCATTCTAGGGTGCAAGGGGGCCAGCTTCTAGGAGCCCTGGGCTCCCTTTCACACGTTAACAGTGGCTGGTTGGTGTCTTCGGCACACGGGCTTCCATGGTATGTCTGTGCTTCCCAGGACCTCCTACTGAGATTGTCCCAGGAGACTGCCTGGTGAGGGCTGTGGGGGGTGCATGGGTAGCGGATGCTCTGAACTGCTGGCCTCGTCTCTTTAGGGACCTCAATCGGAATCGGATTCGGCTGATCGAGGGCCTGACGTTCCAGGGGCTCGACAGTTTGGAGGTGCTGAGGCTCCAGCGAAACAACATCAGCAAACTGACGGACGGCGCCTTCTGGGGGCTGGCCAGGATGCACGCGCTGTGAGTCAGAGCCAGGCGCCAGGGCTTCAGCAGGGCCTTGAGTGATCCTCTAGGGCCCAGCCCCTGCCCTTTGGGACCTCAGTGGGGGCTCTCCTCTGTGTCTTTGGGATCTTTTGCTACCCCTGTGGTGTTATCTTGCAGGCTAGGATAGTCTCTTGGGGGAGTTTCAGAGGATTTGGTAAAGGGAGCTTGTCGGTGAGGATGGAAGGCAGGGGCTCCTTTGTGGGGGCTGTTCCTCTCTCCCATTTGCACTCCCCCTTACTGAATGCACGCTCAGGTGCCCAGCTCACAGCGCAGGCAAACAGTGCTCTAGCGTCAGACTTTGGAACAGAGAAAGGTTTATTACAGGGCCGTGTGAGGTGGGTGGCTCATGCCCCAAGAAAACCCAGAGTCCCAAAGGCTTTCAGGAAAGTGTTTTTAACCGCCAAGTGAGAGAGGAGCATGGTTGCTTGTTACAACCAACAGCCCTGGTGTAGGAATCCCTTGATCTTGCAGCCATCCATTGAAGGTCAGGTCCTGATGTTCAGTAAACCTACCAGACAAAAGTTATTCTTAGTTCTGCAACTTCTTGTCTCTAGATGAGTGGAAAAGCGTCATATGGGCTAGTATTCTTCACACTCTAGGCAGCATTCTTAACCAGAAGCAAGAGAGATAGAATACAAAGGTTAAAGTACAGGGAACATCTATTATGGAGTCAGATTGTTCTTCCCGATTATACCCTTGCATCCCGTTCCTTGGCAGACAGTGGGCTCCCTTCCCACATCCTCTCCCCTCTCCCACACGCTACAGGAAGTTCCCTCTCCCTCCACTTCGGGTTTGACAGTCTTTCTTGATGTGCAGGTGGGCCAAAGAATGTATAGTTCATCCTGAGAGATTTATTTCTGTTCTGTGAGCTAATCAAGCCCCTCACTGCAGATGTTCCACTTCTGTCAAGGGAGCACTTGCTCCAGCCAGATGTGGACAGTCTTGGGGCTCGCCTGCCTCACAGAGGAACAGAAGAGCGTCCGGAGAGGGGCAGACAAGGCAGTTACCGAGCTTCAACTTTTAAATATTTACAATTGTTTATTTTTAATCAAAAGAAACGTACACTCAGTAGTTGAACAAAATCAGATAGTAAAGAAAAGCAGTTGTTGCCCAACCCTAGCCCTCAGTATCTCTCCCCGCTCAGTTCCCCTCGCAAGAGGCAAGCAGTCACTTCTCATCATGTTCTGTCTTTGTGTTCTGTTTGTAGTTCTGCTGGTGGTTGGTGGTTTGGTGGTTTAGTCGCTAAGTCGTGTCCGACTCATTGCCACCCCATGCACTATAGCCAGGCTCCTCTGTCCATGGGATTCTCCAGGCAAGAATACTGGAGTAGATTGCCATTTCCTTCTCCAGGGGATCTTCCCAACCCAGGAATCGAACCCGGGTCTCCTGAATTGCAGGCAGATTCTTTACCAATTGAGCTATGAGGAAGCCAATTTAATACACTAATACCGCTTACATTTTGATGTGTCATCATGAGATTTCTTGCTTTATGGTCAGTGATTTAACTTGCTCAAGACGCGCCAAAGCCCTTCAGTCTACAAGTTACACCACTTCATCTATGTCCTTGCTCAGTTATCTTTCCAACTGAAACAAAAACCAAAAACTCCAGGTCCAGTTCCATCACCTCCCTGTGCCTTCCTCATTATCAGGAGCATCTCAGTGTGCATCCCTTCATACACGCACGCACACACACACGCACTTTGTAAAAGACAGCTTAGCCTTGCTAAGCTTCACTTCCCCCGCTCTTCATCGTTCACCTTTGCATAACTCTGTCTCTTTTTATATATTCAAGAGCACTTGTCCTTGACATCCTTAAAACTGTTATTTTGGACTTTGGAAGCCAGGTGGTCATGCCCTGGGAGTCAGAGCACATTCTTAGGAAAACATGGAGTTCTTAGCACATACCATTTGGTTTTTCTGTTGAACAAATTCATGCAAATTGGGGGGTGAAGGAAGAGTTACCAGAAAACAGAAGATGTGAAAAGCAAAACCCGTGGCCCGAAGCCCCTGTGATAGCGCACACAGAGCAGGACGTGAAGTAGTAGCTTCTGGTCACAAGGCTGGTCCTGGGAGTGGCAGCGTCTGTGGCCGCACTGTCTAGAAGGATGATGGTAACTTACATCCCTACTTACTGAACTCAAACAGGAGTTCAGTTCTCAGCATGATGCTGAAATTCTGACCTGCGTTTTCTTCCTTCTCAGCATAGCCCTATGGAGTCAATACTTCCTGGGCATCTCCACTTCATGGTTATTCAGGCTCCTTCAACCAGCCAGGTGACAGAATTGAGAATTAGGTCGCAATATTTCAACCCCAGATGTCAAGCCATATCTCTTGGCACAGTGGTCACAGGCCCAGGCTTGGTTCACCTAGCTCTGGTTCTGGCCCCTCACTACTGGCTGAGCTGAGGAGCGAATCTTACGTTACCTCGCTTGTCTCAGCCTCAGTTTCCTCACCTGTAAGACAGGGATAGTGACGAGAGCTACCTCCTCATCTTTCTCTCATCTCTTCCTTGAATGGACTCTGCCTTCTGCTCAGAGCTCCTCTGCTGGCGTGCTGCTGGTTCGCTTGTATGCCGCTAAAGAGGTTGCTTCTAGAAGCTTCCCTGTGGCCTGTGAGCTCTCTCAGTTGGCCTGAATCCTTACCACTGTCTGTGTAGCTTTACCTCCCCGCCACCCCACAGGTGTGCTCACACACATCAGGGCACACCCCATCACGAGTCCTTCCAGCACTATCGTCAGATTCTCGGTGCCGCCTGTGTGATGGCAGGGAGCAGCTCCTCTGCCGTCAGGTGGGTGGGCAGCTGCGTGACCCCGGGATCTGCACTCACCGCGCATGGGGCTGTCGTGGCAGGCACCTGGAGTACAACAGCCTGGCGGAGGTGAACAGCGGCTCGCTGTACGGCCTCACGGCCCTGCACCAGCTGCACCTCGGCAACAACTCCATCTCCCGGATCCACCGCGACGGCTGGAGCTTCTGCCAGAAGCTGCACGAGCTGTGAGTGTCCCGCCAGCTCTGCGGGTGACGGGGAACACACCCGGGGTGCCTCCCGCAGAGTCTGGGGAGCCCTGGGCCCCGTGACCCACAGCACAGGGGCTTGCGGGGGTTGTTGAGGGCCTGTTGCAGAGCGGGACCCTGAGGACCTGAGAGCCTGACTCACCTCTTCTAGACTCTGCTCCCCGTTTCAGATTAGCAGGGACCACTAAGAACAGCTGTTTTGAGAGCCTCTGTCCACACACGGATGCAGCATGTAACATATGCTTCTCTATAGAGAGAGCGGCTACAGGCAGACCTCACTGGTACTGTGCAGTTCGTCCCAGACCACCTTGTAAAGCAGATCCCACGCTTTTGGCTCCGCAGTACATAGAAAAGTGTTCTTCTGCTACACTGTAGTCTGGGTAGTGTGCAGTAGCATTATGTCTGAAAAAATGATGTACACGTCTTAATTTTTAAATACTTCATTACTGAAAAGTGCTGTGTATCACCCAACTACACAGGGTGCCAAAACCTTCAATTTGTTTAAAAAAGAAAAAAAGTGCAGTATCCTCAAAGCGCAGTAAAGCAAGGTATGTCTGTATTGGAGCTCAAACACAGAAAGGACAGTGAGCCCGAGAAATGGCGACACGTGGACAGTAAGGAATTTCTAAGTGTTTACCGTGTTTAAACGTAGTACTGGGCCTTTTTAGGTTGTGTTTTTATCTATTTGTCCACGTTCTACCCTCTCCCCTTCCTCTCCCCTCCCCCTCCTCCTCCTTCCCCCTCAGCCCACCCCATACTGACCCGAAGTTTACATTTCAGTGAAGTCCGTCATTCCCTAGTGTAAAAATCGATAGGGGGGGTGTGTGTGTGTGTGTTGATAGGCGTGTGTGTGTGTGTGTGTCGATAGGCGTGTGTGTGTGTGTGTGGATAGGGGTGTGTGTGTGTGTGTCGATAGGGGGGTGTGTGTGTGTCGATAGGGGGGTGTGTGTGTGTGTGTCGATAGGGGGGTGTGTGTGTGTGTGTGTCGATAGGGGTGTGTGTGGGTGTGTGTGTCGATAGGGGTATGTGGGTGTTGATAGCGGTGTGTGTGTGTCGATAGGGGGGTGTGTGTGTGTGTGTGTGTCAATAGGGGTGTGTGTGTGTGCGTTGATGGGGGGGGTGTGTGTTGTGTGTGTGTGAGCTGCATGGTATTCTCACGTGGACTGGGATGGCTTCTGAAAGGCTCTCCTTGGGCCAGGACCCCACTCGGGAGCTCCCAGGACCTTTGGTTTTCCATGGTCCAGGCCTGGGAGCTGTGGGGAAGCAGGAGAGGTCTTCTGATCCCCCAGAGTGCGTGCGCTTGCTCAGGCGAGGAGCCACCCGCCTGCTGAATGGCGGAGGGTGTGTGCCCCCAGTACTGAGGCGGTGGTGAGGGGCCCCTCCTCCTGCCCCCTCGGCCTGCCTTCTGTGCCCTTCAGAAGGGTCAGACACGGTCACGGGAATGTGTCCTGACCAGCCTAACACTATGTCCGACACTCAGGTAACCCTGGAGCCAGATTTAGGGCCGCCTTCCACGTGTGTGTCCCGCCCCTCCTTTAAGCTGAGTTCTTTAATTGCAGGTGAGGATGTCATTTTGGTCTCCTGCCAGGTCTTTGCAACTGACAGACACCATGACTTATTTCTCCAGGAGAGAAAAACTGTCACTCCCTGCTACCTTTACATACTTACTAATCTCTGAATTTATTTTCCTTCCTCCTGCCCTAGCCCAGAGTTCCCATTTTTTCAAGGATAGATGACTAATACGCTAGGTCACAACCCACAGCCACATCAGAGGTGCAGGGGGTGTGTTGGGAGGAAAGTGTGATTCTGACACTCAGAGGTGTGTGATTGGAGGTGTGGTCTGACCTGCTTACAGTAGGGAGATCATGCTAAGAGGCTGGCTCAGGTGAGGGCAAGGAACCCTGGAGGGACACTGGTCCCAAGGGTGCCGCCCAGGTGAAGCCTGCGGTTCAGTGAAGAAGTCTTGTTCCAGGCAGTGCCTGGTGGCGCCCTCTGCTGGCTGAGGGCAGAGGCTGTCCGGCTCCCTCGCTCATTGTGAGAACCCCCTGGGGTCCCATCCAGAGTCTCCGGCCACAGCCACGAGAAATCTTCCATGGCCTGAATCAGGACCAGCCACGGACACGAGGTGCAGGAAGGCATTGGAGCCTTGTGCTTGTTTGTTGAACGACCCTGTGTAGTGCTCAGTTTACAGATCTCCTTCCAAGAGTCAAACCACATGGGTGTCAAGCCCTGGTGGGTTTCTAGCTGTGAGACCATTTTGCCCTTGGGATTCTGGTGGGCATGTCCCTCCCCACTTGGACCCAGATGACTGGCTGACCCAGCTCCACCATCGGGAAAGGAGAAGGGAGGACAACGCCGAGCAACCTGATGGTGACGTTTGCTCTCCCCTCCTGTTCCTCAGGATTCTGTCCTTCAATAACCTGACCCGGCTGGACGAGGAGAGCCTGGCCGACCTGAGTAGCCTGAGCATCCTGCGCCTCAGCCACAACTCCATCAGCCACATTGCGGAAGGCGCCTTCCGGGGACTCAAGAGCCTGCGTGTCTTGTAAGTCTTTCCCCGTTGGGTTGATGGGACAGCAAGCCACCTGCCTCACTGTATTCCCTTCTCACAGGTCTTGAATTGGAATTAGATCCAAAGCTGACTTGTGCCACAGTCTCAAACTTTAATATCATGAAAACAAGCTGGTTGAGCAGAAAACTGTCCTTCATTCCCCGTGGGGTGGTGCCTAGTGATGAAGCCTCAAACTCGTCACCACGCGCTGGTTCCCACACTGCTCCTGATGGGACGTGGGGTCCAGCCGCTGGAACTGTCCCAGACAGCACGCCGCCCCCAGGACAGCAGCCCAGCTGGGGGCCGTCCTTGCATCCTGAGCCTCCCTGCAGTGACTCGTGGTTTGGTCCTGAGCATTTTTATCTGAGTGAGGGCAGTACTGAGGCGCGTGTTGGGCTAGCATCTCAACTTCTTCAGCACAAACTGCGTTCAGAAGCCCATGTCCACAGGAGGTGACGGGGGAGTCCTGTTTCTATCCCTGAGCCTCCTGAGGGTCGTTTAACCCAACGGAGGTGGTCGTGTCACCTTCCTCTCGGCGCCCAGTGAGGTGGAGGGAACTTTCAGAACTTGCTGCAGGGCGCTTTTCTGGAACTGAAATTTTTTAGCCATTGGCTTCCAAGAATTTCCAGGCAACAGAGAACAAGCAGCCAACCAGCCACAGAGTGGGGGTTGCGGGTCGGGGGCGGTGCGTCTGGATTTCAACAGAGGGTTGCGGGTCCTCCCTCCCAGGCCTGCCCCCTGCAGAAAGAGCGACTGCTCCAGCCTGATGGGGAGAAAGGCCCTTGCACTTGGCAGAGAGGGCTGAGAAAGCCATCACATCAGGCCGTCGCTGGGGAATGAGAAAGAACCCGGACACCAGACTATTCAAGCTGGGGTCAGTCTCCGAGCCCTGGCGGTGCTGACTGACATGGCCAGGATATTCAGATGGTACAGGCCAGAGAAGAGAGAGAAAACTGGCAGCCGGGACTGGAGCAGGGGGACAGGCACATAAAGCTGCAGCCCCAGGTCCCGGATGTTTCAGGACAAATAGGGAAGAACCGATGCCAAGGAGGAGGCCCTTCCGGCCTCCGAATTGCAGCTCTCTGCTCATGCTGCTGTAAAATAAAGGTCAGAGCAAGCGACGCACTCCATGGTCCAAGCTCCCTGCCCCGTTGGCTCTCCCGGGAGCCAGGAGCAGCATCCCGTCCTGTTCCTGGCCCACGTCTCCAGGGTTCCGGAAAGGAAGGTGTGGGAGACCTTGTGGAAAGTCGGAGAGGGCCGACCGGAGCGGCACGGGGGCATGGTCACCAGGTGGGGTGTCTTGCCCGGTGGTGACCTGCCCTTGGAAGCTAGGGGCAGGAAGCTGAGTCATCGGCCTTGTGATTCTCATTGTTGGAGGAGACCAGCCCGAGAAGTTGGCCTCATCCTCTCATCCTGGCAAGTGGGTCACAAGTCTGACTCAGCACCCAGATGTGCCTGGCTAGGAGTCAGCACCTGTGGAGGCCCTGGGGGGAGGTGGGAGTTCAGGGTGCCAAACCCGCTTGCCAGCCTGGAGGTGGCTACAGAGGGCCCTGTGCCAGGGGCTTGCTCTTCACCATCCCCCTCCTCTGTGGGCCTTATGGAGTCTCTCATCAAGTCCAGGGAAGGGACCCTAGGTGGTCGGAAAGTAGATGAGAACCTTAGGGAACCTTTTGGACTCATTCTCAGAGCAGTGGCCAGAAGTCCACCCTTGGTGAGTGGAATCCAGAGCAGGCTTTCCCCTGTGCCGTCTGCACCCCTTCCCCCGGGGCTGACCTTAGCCCACTGGGAGCAGCACGTGGAGCCCAGAAGCTGCTGGTCAGAGGCCCCTGTCGGCTTTGTTAGGAGGCTGAGAAAGCCAGGCCGCACGGCAGGGTTGCCTAGTGGTCATACCTCTAATTCTTTTTTTTCCTGTTTATTTCGCACTGGGGTGTGGCCAGTAAACTCTGCTGTGGTAGTTGCAGGTGAACAGTGAACAGACTCAGCCCTACATACACATGTATCCATTCTGCCCCAAACCCCCTCGCACCCAGGCTGCCACAGAACACTGAGCAGAGTTCCCTGTGCTGTACAGTAGGTCCTTGTTGGTGATCCATTTTAAATATAGCCATGTGTACAGGCAAGCATAAGTTTGTTTTCTAATGCCTGTAGTCTTGGGCAGACATGCCGTCCAGGCATCTGGAATAGACTGGGATGTTCTGGGCTTCAAGGTGGCAGGCTAGGCGTGGGTCTCTCTTCCTACAGCAGACTGGATGCTAACTAAGCCTTCTGTGTCTCCTCCCCAGGGATCTGGACCACAATGAGATTTCGGGCACAATCGAGGACACCAGTGGCGCTTTCACAGGGCTGGACAGCCTCAGCAAGCTGTGAGTGTGGCCCTGAACGATCCGTGGGGCTGGTGCACAGAGGTGCCTCTTTCCACGCCCCTGCTCCCCCAGCACACACACCACTTTGGTTGTGGGTCCACCCCGGGTGGCATTGGCACATTCATTGTTCTTTTGTTCGGAAAGGAAAGTCTGCATAGGAAGGCAGGAGGCCTCTCCGCTTCTCTCTGGCCTGCTGTCTCCATACTGCCCCGGGCATTGGTTTTTGGGGGCTGGAGGCCTGTTGCATCTTCTTTCCTCTTCAGTTCTTGACTGATGTGAAAACAGCCAGCTTTTTTGTTGTTCTTTGCTCAAAGGAGCCTTGCCCTGTTATTCAATTTCTAGAAATTCTAAACATCTAAAGCCAAGTAACTCTCGATGGTTTAGAGACTTCAGGCAGTCTTTTTGTTGTCAATCATAATCTTAAAGAGAAACAATCATCACCAAGGGTGATGCAGTAGCTCTGTTTTTTTATTCAGGGTTTCCGGTGTTTGGGGTTTGTTTTTCTAAGCTCCTAGAATTTGCAAGGCGTGTGTATGTGTGCGTGCATGCCTGTATTACATCTAACTCTCAGGAGGCGTGTGTGTGTGTGTGTGTCTGTATGTTAGTGAGTGTGACATCTGACTATCTCAGGAGGTGTGTGTCTGTGTGTGAGTGTGTGTGACATCTGACTATCTCAGGAGGCTTGGCTGTGTTTTGCATTTTTCTGTAGTTGAGGAAACGAGAAGGGATGTTGCCCACGATCACACAGCTTCTGGTGGCAGGGCCTCTGTGGCCCCAAAGCCCACCCTGTCCCCTCCTCGTCCACTCTTTCTGCCTCTCACCAGCACTCTGCCGAGGCCGCCCTGGGAACATTCGGGCGTCCGGGTGGGAGCTGTTCCTACTGTTTACTGCCTCTCGAGTGGAGGGTGAGGAGGACAAGACAGAGAATGGTCACAGCTCCGCACTCCCCCTCCCCCGGCCTGTTTTGGAGACGGCGCGCCAAGCACGAGAGTAAAGTAAATATTTTGAAAGCGGCAGTGGAAGGCGAGGCTCCAGGAAAGCCTGTGGTGGGAGGGTCTTTCTGAGGAGTTAGCGTTTCTAATTTGTTTAGAAAAGTGGGGTTTTCACGCCTTGGGTGTTCCGGGAGTGGTGAGTACGCGTCAGCTGTTTTGACTTGAGGTCTCTTCCTGAGGAGCCTGTGTTCTGAGAGTGGGTCGGAAAAGCCTGGCGGCCGCCTTCTTCTCCCATAAAAATACTCCCTTCTCCCCCACCTCCTGGGCGCTTTGCCCTGCAAGCTTGGGAAGGGGACCACACGACAGAGCACAGAGGCCCATTGCTGACAGGGGAGCCCCAAGCTCAGGATGAGGCTGCTGGGGGCGTGGGCAGGGGTGTGGCCACCTGAGCAGCCACTGAGCTTGAGCCTCATCTCCAGCGCCTCGCCCGGCCCCAGCCTGACGAAGTGATGGCGAAGGTGGGGTCCTGTGTGGGGCCTGTCCATTCTGTGAAACCTGGAGGTGGTTCTTGGGTGTCGTGGCTTCCAGGAGGCTCTTCCCTGGCAGGTGAAGGGCAGCAACCCCCAGGGGCATGTGACCTCTGGTTCTGTGTAAGCCATCCTGTGTCTGGAGCCTGGAACTACTTCCTAATTGCCTGTGGTCTGTTCCCCACCGTGTTCTCTATTCCCTGCTGGACTACAGTAACAGTCCTGTGTAAAGTCCCAAGGTCTCAGCCCAAGAGCCCGGATCCCTGGCTTATGGTGAGCTGCTTGACACAGGCTCCTTGGAAACAGCTGGTTAACCCTGACCTGTAGAATAGTCTCCAGTCTCCTCCTACCCAGCTCCACTGACCAGGATCTTGGGCACGGAGGCTCTCCTGAGTGTTTCCAAAAAAGACAGATGTAAATAATTGGGGGAAACTGAGACAGTAACAGTAATTCCTTAATATCATTAAATACATGCAATCAGTTACTTAGGTCGGGTGGTATTTCTGTTCTGTCGCAAAAGAAAAAAAAGTAATTCTCTTTCTTGGTTAGAAAAGGAAAACTACGTGATGCAGATTCTCAGAGGTGAGGAATGAGAAGTGGGCAGACGGTAAACAGGACTGGCACCGTTACATGATGGTCACACTGTGAGATGGGCTGTGATCCTATGACCCTGGTGCATGGCTCTGGTTAGAAACCAGCATGAGTGGCGCGTGGTGGCCCCTCCTGCCCGTGAGGCGGGCCTAGCCTTCGAGGCCACGAGGCTTGTGGTTCTGTGTAAACCAGCCGGCATCCAGCTTGCAGCCCTTCCTAATGGCTAGTCGTGTTGAGTCAGCTTCAGTCACGTGACGTGGGAGGAAGCCGAGCTGCTTTGGTCTCCCTGGAGCGTTGCCTGAACGCTCTGCTCCGTGGCCATGACACCACGTCGCCCCGTGGAGCAGCCTAGTGGTGACTCGGTTGGACCCATTATCGGGGGGCAGGGGGCGCATGTCAGTGTGGAGGAGGGCTGTCCCCCTCAAGCTGCTGTCCATCCATGGGGCTGCTCTCAGGGCTCTGGGTCCCTCGAGCCTAGCTGGCTCAGCCACAGAAGCACCTGGGGGACAGAGATCGGGGACCTCCCTCGGAAGAGCCAGGGGACACGCTGTGTGGCCTGCACTCCCCTAGTCAAGGACCTGGGGTCCTCCCTGCCAGGCCCAAGGCCAGACTGAAATTAAAACGTTTTCCAAGAAAGGAACAAGTGAGCAGCAGAGCCATAAAAGGCTTCCCCCTGTGAAGCCCGCCCTGCCTTTGATTTTCCAGCTGCTGAACAGAGCCATCCGGGATGGGCTTTCCACCCAGAGCTTGCTGGCCGGGCATTACTGTGCTCACCCACGCGGTGGCCCCCCTCTTTCAGAATGTCAACGGGACACCAGGCAGGGCCCACGTGTGTCAGGGGGCAGGGTTTCTGGAGCACAGGTCAGTCACACAGAAGAGCGTTCAGTCACTTGTGTGCAACAGGGAGACAGGTGCTGGCCCATGGCTCCAGCTCTCCCATTCCTGGGCATAGGCCCTTCAGTCTTTGTGGGGTGAGGTTAGCGAGAGCTGGGTTGGCAGGGGATGAGGGAGAGGGTTTGATAGGCGAAGCCCAGGGTCACTGCTCCAGGTCAGTGGTAGGGGGGACATCGGGCCGGCTGTCTTTTCTTGGGAGCCGTCATCGGGTGCAGCCACATTCGGTGGCCCCCAGCCCATGGATGGGGATGCCCCCACGCCACAGCCCCAGCTCTCCTCTGCCCACACACTCTGGTGGGCAAGCCCAGCCCCCACCTGCAGACATCTTCTGGGGAATGGGAGGACCTGTTTCAGTCCACCAACAGGTCAATGAGCCAGCCCCTGAATAATTGAGAATTTGAGATTTTGTTTTATTACTATTGTCACCATTAGAAATAGCAGCCTGCCCTCATTGTCAAAGAGGTCAACATGACTAATACTTAATGGGTAAAATAAAGCACAGTGTTTTTCCTGGATCTCATTTACGGAAGATTTCACTGAAGAGTTCACTACATTTTACTGGGACCTGGAGCATGCAGTGACTCGGCCTGGGGGATCTGAGAAAGTGCGAGGTTGGCAGCGCTGTCAGAGGCGCCGGGCTTCGGTGCCCCTCCGGGCTAGAGCTGGCTGCACTCGCCCAGCCGTGTGGGAGCCCCAGCAGGCATGGCCACTGGGTTTCTGGGTGTTGGGTTTGTCTGTCTTAGAATGAAAACCTCAGACAGCAGTCATAGAAGCTGTTGCAACATGAGATTGTTTTCACGTTCATGCAGACCGCTTCCTAGAGAAGGAAAGGGCAAAGGGTTGGGTGGCCTTGGTGCTCTTTGCCCTCGGAGGCGGGAGCTAGAGCTGCTGCATCTGAGGGCCAAGCTCAGGGTCCCCCTGGGGCCGCTGCGACGCTGCGGGGCCAGCGCAGCTCTGGGGCCCAGCGGCCCGGGAGCAGGTGGAGGCCGTGCCTGGCGCGAGCTGGGTCCGCGGGGCCTGTGACCCCGTCTCTTGGAGGTAGCCTCGTGGTCCTCGCCTGCATGGCCCCAGGAACTCTCTGCAATGAGGTGGAGGCTTGGGGTCCATGTGGCGGGCAGCAGCAGGCTGCCCTGCCACCTTTGGCTTCCTTCAAGCCTCACGTTTCTCTTTCCAGAGAGGGGTTGGTGCTTGTTGTCCCTCCTGGGCCCCATCCTAACACAGGTCTGAAGCGGGGCTGGGCTTTACCGGCGATCATCCCCCTGATGCTTGGTGGATCTGGACGAAGAATCCTGCCTTTCTCTAGGGCTTTCTGCCCTGAGCACCTGCACTGGTGCCTAGGGGTCCCTGCCCCACGCTGTGGTTCAGAGACTTCCTGGACGCTGGCTGCCGGGAGCCTGCATCCTTCCCAACCTGCCCTTTGCAGAACTCTGGTCAGCACCACGGCCACAGAGCCGCACGTGTCAGCATGGTCTTGGTATTCGCCGACAGCTTTGTGTGCAGCAGCAGGTGGAGAGCATGTGGCGTGGGCTCTCATCAGAGCATCTGATAATGAGGAGGGAAATCTGGAATCTGATGCTTTTCCTTCCCAGTGTCCAGCCACTCTCGATGCACCCCTACCCTTTACCCCAAGTCCAGGCTCATTTCCCTTCAGATCACACAGCCTGTGGAAGAGGCATGCGTGTCCTCCAGGTGTATAGCAGGTGCCAGGTTTGGGTTTTTGAGAAAACTCTGGCTGTCACTGCTGAGATGGTGATTGGAGTGGCCAGCAGGTGGGCGCCCCCTCTCTTGGGTGGGCGGTCCAGGTACAGGCGTCAGTTAGGTAACCTTTGAGGACCCGTCTGGGATTTGATGATCCTCGTACCATTGGCTTCATGTGAAACCTGGGCTCTTGCTGAAGAGCTGAGGGGCCTTCTCGTGGGCAGGGGCATAGCTCCGTGTGGCCACATCCTGGCTGCCATCTCGCCCACTGTCCTGTCCTTTTCCAGCCACCTTTGGGGACCTTTATCCCCAGAATGCAGTTTTCAGAAGTGGGCTGTAGTCTTTAGTTCCAAGAGTTTTTATTCTGACTGCGTGCTCTCCCTGGAGCCTGATGAGTCACCCTCTCTCCTGTGAGACTGTGGCTACACACCCCCCACCCGTGGGTGGTCCCTGGGGAGACAGCCAGGTTGGACGAGGTGATTTCCAGTTAACACCACAAGGGGCCTTTTTTGGCAAGACAGAGCATGGAGTTCCTACTTGTCATCACTGTTAAGTTCTAATAAAGATAAAAGTGCCTGGTTTCAGAAGGGGAGGGCCTGTGTGCCTCAGACACATCATCTCAGCCCAGGTCAGATTCCCACCTGCCTCTCCCCAGACCGACCGACCTCTCAGCTGGCGTCGCCCTCACTCTGTGTTCTTTCTCCCCACACCTCCCTCGTCGCTCTCCCGCCCTCTCCACCTCTGTTTCTGGATGTTTGGAAACCGCAGGACGCTGTTCGGCAACAAGATCAAGTCCGTGGCCAAGAGAGCATTCTCGGGGCTGGAAGGCTTGGAGCATCTGTGAGTACCCGGCGGGGCCCCCAACCCCAAGCCTGTGGGCGCGGTGGCTGGGGGAGCCACTGGCGATGCAGCCACGGCTTTGTAAGCCCAGAAACAGACTGTGCAGAAATGCCGGCTGCTGCCTTCTAAGTCAGCTTCAACTTTGGCTTTTGTCTTGCCTGTGCCAGCAACGGTTACCGAACATATAGCCTCTTGGGGCTCACAGAAATACCTTCCTCTCTCCCTTTGCCAGGCACTGACTTGAGCCCTGGGCTCCTTCCACTTCCTTGATGACCCTTCACCTGTCTCAGGCTGGCACCTCCCCTTAAGCAGCTCAGCAGGGCTTAGGGACATAGTGGGCTGAGCCAGGAGCTGGGGGGACAGGGCCAGCCCTGAGGCTGATGAGTGTCACCATCTGATGCCTCTGGTACTGTATTCTTAGTTTGTCTTTAAGTCAAATGCAACCTTGATTATTTTGGAAAGGTTTTCCATATTGACTTGCTGAGAAGGCCCAGCCGAGCTTTGACGCTGCCCTTAAGACTGGTTTATTCCCCAGTTACTCCATGTGCTTGTGTCAGTATAGGTGAAAGACAGCCACTTACGGTGGCCTTCGGACAGGACACGGGGTGTGACCCACTGCCCATGCTTCATCAGCGAATCCAGGGCTGTCAGGAAAAATCCCTGAGCATCTGAACTCACACACATGCCTGACCTGAAGGATACCTAGAGTTTCTTTGCCTAAGTAAAGAATGGTGCTTTTCAGGAACCTTGGAGAGAATGCAATCAGATCTGTCCAGTTTGATGCCTTTGTGAAGATGAAGAATCTTAAAGAGCTGTAAGTACCCGGGATTCTGTGGCCCCAGATTAACTTGAGCAGAGGATTTCAGAGTAAGAAGTGCCTTATTTGCAGTAAGCTTAATTTTACCAAACAGTTGCGTGATCATTTACAGGCTTCTGTGGTGGCTTAGGTGGTAAAAAAATCCACCTGCAATGCAGGAGACCCAGGTTCGATCCCTGGGTCAGGAAGATCCCCTGGATAAGGGAATGGCAACCCAATCTAGTATTCTTGCCTGGAGAATTCCATGGACAGAGGAGCCTGGCAGGCTGTAGTCCATGGGGTCGCAATGAGTCAGACATGACTGAGTGACTAACACTTTACTTTCACACTTGGGATCATTTATAGTTGTAAGTTAAATTGTCTTTTAGAAAAAAAAATGCCCTCTAGGGGCTTATTCTGAATCAGGGGACAATACACTTTTTCTTACAGGACCTCAGTAAATCGTTTCCACTTTTTGGGCCACAAGAGCTCTGTCATGACAGCTTGATTCTTGAGCAGAAACCAGCCATAAATAATACATAAATGCGTGGGTGTGGCCGCGTGCCAGTGAATTCTTATTTACAGAAACCGGCAGTGGGCATGCAGGCTGCAGCTGACGCCCCACTGCTGTCGACGATGGGAAACTCTCTTCTGTAAAATGGGTACTCGTCCCTTTAATTGCGTCAAGGACAAGTTTCCATCTTTAGGGTGTGCTCACAATGAAGGGCCTTTTTTGAGAGGGCTTTCTCTGAACAGCGGGGTGGGCTGTGGACAGGGCAGAGCTCCCCGTGGGATGTCGCATGCACTCGGGCTGCAGCCTCCCGTGTGTCTCCAGGCCCCGTGGCGTCGCAGGCGCTGGTGCTGTCACTACAGTGCTGCCCCGTGGCCCTGGGGGCGGGTTAGAAGAGCGCCTCTGGTGGAGCAGCTCATCTAAGGACTGAGGTGGCAACACCCAAGCTTCCTTTCTTCTTCCTGTACATGTATCCAATTCTTTAGTTCCCTAGAGGTGCAGCTTTGGGTTCTTAAAGTAGCTGACAAAGTCACACATTGCCCATGGCTGTCTTTGTACCCTGAGCTCATCCTCGTTCCTGAGGACCCTCCTGGTGGACCCTCGGTGGGGGCAGGGAGTGGGGAATGGGGCAGTAGAGAGGCATAGTCTCCATGGTTGGAAAGGAGAGCAGGAAGAGGCCTCAGCGACGTTCCCCTGGGAAGGACGTTAGTGAGGGGAGGCAGGCAGCCGGACACTGGCCTCATGATGCCTAGTGTCCTGTGAGCTTCCTGCCTGTCGGGTTGTGCTGTTTCTCAGAAGGGCCATGATCTTAGAACAAGAGTTGGTGGAAGGGTGGACATGGGGAGAAATACATGATAAAGAAAGCATCACAAAGCATTCATTGTAGAATCTAAGTTGTGTTTTCACTGTACGTTTCTTCCAGCATTCCTGTTTTTTAAACTTTCCAAATATAGTGCTGGAAGTAAAAACAATCTGATTAAAGGGAAGAGGATGTTTTGAGGGAAAGACAGCAGGACAAGGAGAGAAGAATTTCCTTTGGGCCTCTTAAAAACTCAGGTTTCCTTAGGGTTTTCTATCTGGGAACGACTGGACCCCTCCAGGTGCTTGACTCCCCCCCGCCCCTGTCCCCCAGATGCTGCTTTTGGTTCTGGAGGCTCAGCCTGGGCCCCTGCCTGTGCTTCCCACCAGTTCCTGCATGTACCCAGCGGGGGCTGGCCCTGGGCCCAGCCCTCTGATGGGAGAAATGGGTAATCCCACTTGGTCATTTTCTTCCCCCATCGGATCAAGGCAGGTTGAGCCGTGCACTTAGTCATCCTCTGGGTAAATTTCCACAAGCAATGATTAGAAACACACTTGGAGTCATGAAAATGCATGATGGAAGCCAGCAGACTGCTGGGGTGGCTGCAAGGCGGGAGCCCAGGACGGCCGTGCTTGTTAGCAGCAAGGAGCTGCAGAGTCTTGGGGTCACCAGTGACCCCCCCCCAATCTGGCCTTTCAAGCTAGGCCTGGTCTTGGAGGTGGTGTGTGTGTGTGTGTGGAGGGAAGGTCGGTGTCCCTGATGTCTGCCTCCATGCCTCTCCTTCTGTGCTGTTAGTCCTAAATTCTCTAGGACAGCCTTCTGTCCATCCTGAGCACCCAGTGTCTTCTGAGGTCTCGAGGCTTCCATCTGCAGAGGTTTTAACGGGAGGAGGAGGTGAAATTCTCCAGGAAGCTGGGCCAGCAAATGCCCTGCATGTGTGACGTGAGGTTTAACCCTTTCCAAAAACGTTTTTGATCAGGGAGAAAAGTCAGGTGTGTTTTCTCCAGTTTGTTTGTGTGTTCAAATGAAACACATCCCTGTCCCCAACGTGAAGGCCTAAAGGCTCCCAGTAATGGCCAGTATCTCCCTTAGACATTCATGTGCAGTGCCCAAGCCTCCCTGTGGGAAGGGGCAGCCACTCCGGATAGCCCCCCAACAGTGGGGAGCCCCTTTCTGCTCTTCACCCGTGCTGAGCAGTTTTATGGTGCCTGGTGGCACCTCTACAACCGCTGTTCCAGACAACTCTCCAGATGTGGGGTGGGAATTGGCTGTTTGTCCATGCTTAGCTGTGAAGGCCCTCCTGGTACCTGTAGGAAACCCTCAACAGAGCAACACCTATGGGAACCCCGCAACCGAGCAACTCTCCAGACAGTGCTAAGCATAGCCCTGCTGCTGCTGCTAAGTCGCTTGAGTCGTGTCCGACTCTTAGCGACCCCATGAACTGCAGCCCACCAGGCTCCTCTGTCCATGGGATTTTCCAGGCAAGAGTACTGGAGTGGGGTTCCATTGCCTTCTCCCCCATCAAATACAGATACAAAACCTAGTGTTGATGTTAAGGTGTAATATGGGCAATATCCCAGTTATAATGGCTCAGATCTCAATTATTTCGGTCTTGAGAAATCACTTCCCCAGATTATTTTAATAAGTGAAGACGCCCAGCTCATCTGGGAATGGTGAGGAACAGGAGCAAAGAGCAGGTTTTACATATTTTGTCAGCCGTGGGTTCTCTGCCTTCAGGTTCATCCCACCTGGCTGTTGACTGATTTGATGGCTTCTCTGCATACAGGAAAATGAAGAAGGGGCTACGGAATATGGGGGGCAGGGTAGCAGACGGGTATTGCTCTAAAAGCGGCCCACGTGACATTACTGGAATTTCTGAGCATCTCGGCACCCCCTTTTTGTCATCATGTACCTGGGACCGTGCACTCCAGGGAAGCCCATGTAGTAAGCCTCCGTCTCCACTCTCGTGGCAGGCTGACCTCCACTCTTGAGCTCACGGCCCGAGGTCTTCCAGGAACAGGGCAGGTCTGCTCCTCGGCTGACTTATCTTCTAGTGACTCCTCAGGAAGGAATGTCCGCTGAGATGGCGATTCCGATTTCTGTTGAAAAAGCTTATCCTTAGTTGCTGAGAAATGAAAAAGAAAATATTCTCTGTTTTGGTTGGAGCCTCACAAAACCCAGCTTGTGCATTCCCATGCTCCCTGGGCAGTGGCAATTAACTCACAAGCACTATTTAGGGAGCGGAGCCGATTCCTGCCGGCCTCCTGAGCAGCGCTGGTGTGGAGATAAATATACAGACAAGAGGGGAGCGCGCTGGTGAGGCTGATATTTGGATGCAACAAAACCTGCAGCTCTGCCAGATAAAAACACAGCAGTCATACAGGAAAAGAGCCCTTCTTGAGACTTGTTTCAGAATTTAGATCTCACTCTTGGATTGAGCTTGGAAGCTCCAAGTCTGTCCTATATGAGGGTGGGAAAGAGCATGGCAGCCTGCTCAGTATTCTTGCCTGGAGAACCCTATGGACAGAGGAGCCTGGCGGGCTACTCTCCATGGGGTCACAAAGAGTGGGACACAACCGAGTGACTTCACACACACAGGCCACACTGTTCCCATCTGGATGGTCAGAGGCCAGGAGACCACGTCCCTGGGGTCCCCTGAGCACGGTGGCTGTCGCAGATAGAACACACGTGACGTCTAGATGGCGGCTACCTGAAGTGTGGGGCCTTAGACCAGCAGGGTCAGCATCACCGTGGCTTGTTCATGACGCAGAATCTAAACTGCTGAGCGAGAAGCTGCTGTTGCTCACAGTCTCCCGGTAGACTGTACGCACAGCTCTAGGTCGCTGGAGAGGAACTGTGAGAGAAAGCATCTCCCACTCGAGCTTGCCGACATGCACAGCCAGAGCTGGCTGGAGGGGAGGGTCATTCCAGGCACAGGTGAGGGGGTGTCCCTTCTGTGCGGTCGCACCTCACGTGACCCTTTCGTCTCTTCGTCTCGCTTTCAGCCACATCAGCAGTGACAGCTTCCTGTGTGACTGCCAGCTCAAATGGCTGCCCCCCTGGCTGCTGGGCAGGACACTGCAGAGCTTCGTAATGGCCACCTGTGCCCACCCAGAGGCGCTGAAGGGCCAGAGCATCTTCTCCGTGCCACTGGAGAGTTTTGTGTGCGGTAAGACAGTCTTTGCAATTTGGTGTTTTTCTTTTTCACCAAGGGCACGGAGGCCGGGCGAAACTTCATTACGGGAGGGACTGCTGTGATGAGAGTCAGCCCAGCCCGCGGTGACCTGTCAGCTGCTGGATACAGTTCATTTCCCACCAAAACCACACGTCATATTTACGGGGCCATCGCCTCATTATGTGGTTGTCAGAGTGCATGCATTTAATCAGGGGCGAGCAGGAGCTGGTTCAGTTACACGGCGAATAATCAGTTACAGGAAGGTAGCTGTGTTGTTTCAGGATGGCACTGGTGCCCAGGCTTAGCTGCAAATTTACTCGGTGTACGAGGCTGGGGTTTTCCTGTGTGTTTCTTTCCAACCCCAAGAATGAAAGGTTAAATACAGGAAGAACGAGTCTCAGGAGAACAGTTGCTGCAGTAAAAATAATTCCTTCGTGTTGACTTGCACTCTTGCTGCGTCTCCAAAGCACTGGAATCACACTTGTAGCTTTTTTCCCTTCTGATGGCATGTTGGTCCTGCCATCTTTTTGACGAGGGGTGGTCGGGATCCAGGTTTGGTTGCAGAGAGCACAGGAAATGGTGAGCACCTGGACACATGCACGTGTGCTCACACACATGTGCACACAGGCACCACGCAGGGATATGCAGCCTTGTGGTCAGGAAGATGTAGTCACAGCAAGAGGTGAGTTGCTGGTTTCTGCTCTAGGAGCGGAAGTGCCAGGCAGGTGTGCGTCCTGCTGCCTCTTGTCCCCCTGGTCTGCCCGGAACCTTGGGGATGACATTCTGGGGAAGGAGCTCCCAAAGGTAGGGTCTGGGGACCCCCGTGGTACACTTCTCTCTCTTACTTTTGGGCACAGCAGTAAGCAGTGCACCTGGGGATGTCAAGGTGGAGGTGCCCGCCTTCCACACACCCACCCGCCACCACCTCCACCACTTCTGACAGCAGGCTTCCTGCCTTCCTCCTGAGCCAGTCCGGCAGTGTGGCAGCAGCCCCCGAGCCAGCCGTCCCTACTGTCGGTGCTTCTCACGGGGACCACATGCTTGGCTCCCATACTCTAGGACAGAAGAGCCACGACCTCCACGGTTCTCAGGTTCCTGGTCCCTGACCGTTCTGTTCCCGTAGAGCTCCCTGAAATTGCACTTTCTGCCCCCTTCCTCTGGCCCGCTATGGGGCATCGTCTTTCCTGGTGACTACGAGCTGAGGTAGGACCTGGGACATGCTGGGCCCAGTCTCTGGCCTGTGGCCCTGGCAGGTGGGTCCTGGGACATGCTGGGTCCAGTCTCTGGCCTTTGGCCCTGGCAGGTGGGTCCTGGGCTGCAGTACTCAGGACCCATTTCTGAGAGCCACCATCACGTTTTTGCTCAGGCTCCCACTCAGACAATCGTCAAGTACCAGTGGGAATCATGGAAACACTTGGCAGAAGATCAAAATTTCAAGCTCTGTGGGAATCTCCCACTCCTTTTTAATACAATGGAAATGTAACCACTTCACACCCACTAGGAGCTAGAATCCAAGTCAGACACCAACAAGGGTTGGTGAGAATGGGGAGAACCCCAAAGCCGCCTACGCGTCCGGTGGGAATGCAATATGGTGTAGCTGTTTGGAAAAACAGCTTGTCAAACAGTTCAACACAGATACTATATGAACCACCAATTCCACTCCTGGGTAAGTTCCAAAGAGAAACAGAATGTATGCCCATAGCAAAGCTTGTACATGAATGTTCATAGCACTATTATTCATGCTAGCCAAAAAGTGGAAACCCACATGCCTATGTGGATAAATAAAATGTGGTATAAGCATACAATTAGGAGTATTATTAGGTCATGAAAAGCAATCTGAGTGAAACAAGTCAGTCACAAAAGACGGTATATGATTCCATTCATGTGAAATCTCCAGACTAGGAAAACCTCTAGAGGTAGAAAGTAGATTAGTTGGTTTCCTAGGGCTGGGGAGGGCTGGAGGGAGAAGGGATGATAGCTAAAAGATGCAAAGTTTCTTTCTGAGCTGATGAAAATGTTCTTAAAATGGACCGTGATGCGGGTTGCATGTACCTGTGAACATACCGAAACCATCAATTGTCCACTTTAAACAGGCAGATGGTATTGTAAGAAAGTTGTATTTCACTAAAGCTATTTTTTAAAAGAGGAGTATAATTTACATATAAAATTTACCCCTCTAAATAACGTACAAGTCAATGGTGTTTAAAATATGGAATAGTCATGTAAGCCTCATTACTAATTTCACATTTTCATGACCCATAAAGAAACCCCAAACACGTTCGCCACCACCCCTGTGCATCAGGTCTCTAGGATTACCTCTTCTGCATGTTTTGTGTAACTGGAATCCTATATATAGTCATCTGTGACTAGCCTTTTTCACTTAGTGTAGTTTTTTTGTCTTCCTCCCCCCGCCCCGCCCCACCATGTATCAGTCCTTCATTATTTTTTAAGTGGCTGAACAAATATTCTAGTGCATGGCTATCCATTTAGCCATTCATCAGGTTGCTTTCTACTTTTTGTTTACTATAAATAACGCTGCTGTGAAAATTCATGTACGAGTTTTTATGTAAAATCTCTTGGGTTTATACCGGGAATGGAACTGCTGGGTCATGTGGGAGCTGCCAAACTGCTTCCCGAAGTGGCTGCACCACTTCACACGCACCCAAGCAACGCATGAGGAGTCTCGCTTCCCTTTCTCAACGCTTGCTGTTCAGTCACAAAGCTGTGTCCGAGTCTTTGTGACCCCACAGACTGCAGCACGCCAGGCTCCCCTGTCCAGCACTTGTCACTGCCTTTTCAGTTTTACTAGTCGAAGTGGAATCGCCCTGTTGTTTTCATTTGCATCCCCTAATGAGGTTGAGCTTGTTTGCATATGCGTATCATCGGACCTATATGTATGTCTGCTTTAGAAAACTGGCTACTCACATCTTCTGCCCATGTTTTAATTGGTCATTTGTCTTTTCAGTGTTGAGTTATAAGAGTTCGTTATGTATTATGGATACTAAATCCTCAGCAGGATTAAGATACGCCAGTATTTTCTACCATTCTGTGGGCTAGTTAGGTTTTTAAATTTTGATTGTCTAATTTTTTCGTTTATCGTTTGTATTTTGATGTCATTATCTAAGAAGCTATTACCACAGACAAGGTCACAAAGATTTACGCCTGTATTTTCCTTTGAGAGTTTCACAATTTTATTAGCTTGTACATAGTCCTCCAATTTTGGTCTTGTTGCTTTTCACTATTACGGCTCCCTCCGATGTCCCCATAATCTTGTCAGTTTATGCAATAGAGACAGCTGGGATTTTGAAACAGGGATTGCATTGAGCCTCTAGATTAATTTCGGGAGTACTGCCATCTTCAGTCTTCGCGGTCTATGGACATATATGTGTTGGGGATGTGCTATCACTTCCTGTTTGATCTTCGATGCGGGTCACAGGGAAGAAATCTGCACTCTCTCAGGTCCTTCCTGGGCACAGGCCTAGTCCTGCACATGCAGGTAGCCTTCTAGGTCCTCAGAGATGTCCCGAGCCTCTTCAGAGCCCACTGGTGACATTTCACTCACCCGGTTTCCTTTGCAATCTCCTGGCCACCCCTCTTAATGGTTCCAACTAATACTCCTGCCTCAGCACTGACTGCTGGTTATTTTTACCACATGCCCCGGGGCCAGGGCTCCCCTTGCTGAGCAGACGGTACCAGGCCAAGTAAATGCAGCTTCTGTGGGCGTGCCCAGCCCATCCTGCTCGCCTCACTAGTTACTAGGCTTGTGGGGTTTTAATGCTGCCATAGAGCTGGGGAGAGAGGAGTGGGACCTCAGGTAAGTTATGCCAGAAAGGTCACTTTTCTTCAAGTGTTTTCTTGAAGCAGCACTCCATGGGTTGTTACCAGTTTCCTAAGATTCCAAAAAAGCTGATGGTGATCATTTTTGCTAATGGTCTCACTGCTTTAATAGAGGTGCACATTTTCACAAGCCATTATTCTGGTGTTCTGGTGGTGGCGGTTTAGTCTCTAAGTCTAAGTTTAGTCTCTAAGTTGCGACCCCATGGACTGTAGCCCGGGCTCCTTTATCCATGGGATTCTCCAGGCAAGAATACTGGAGTGGGCAGCCATCCCTTTCTCCAGGGGATCTCCCGACCCAGGGATCAAAACCCGGGTCTCCAGCATTGCAGGCAGATTCTTTACCAACTGAGCTACGAGGGAAGTAAGTGATGTTCTGGAGATACTTCATACCCTGCTCCCTTTGGAGTAAAGTTTGAAGGGTGGGGGTGCTCTGCATTCACAGTGGTTCATGGTGCTCTGTGAGTTTTCTCTGACCATGAGTGAGTAAAGCTGTAGCCTTAGGGAAGTTGAGGGCTGTTTGATAACTGAGCACTGGTGGATGTGCCTGTAATCAAGGGGTGTGATCATGGAGGGATCACTGTTCATGGAGCTGTTACTGGATCACCACAGTGCACGTCCCTGACAGTGTTTGGTAGAGCTGAGGGTGCTCAGGGAGCCCCTGAGGTCTGACTTTCTTGTTCATGAGAACCACAGCTGGTCCCCATGTCCTGAAGGGGTCACAGTGCCTTACAGCTGGCTCTTCTCACCGCAGATGACTTGCCAAAGCCCCAGATCATCACCCAGCCAGAGACCATCACAGCCGTGGTGGGCAAGGACGTCCGCTTCACCTGCTCGGCTGCCAGCAGCAGCAGCTCCCCGATGACGTTCGCCTGGAAGAAGGACAACGAGGCGCTGGCCAACGCTGACATGGAGAACTTCGCCCATGTGCGCGCACAGGACGGGGAGGTGATGGAGTACACCACCGTCCTGCACCTGCGCCGCCTCAGCTTCGAGCACGAGGGCCGCTACCAGTGCGTCATCACCAACCACTTCGGCTCCTCCTACTCACACAAGGCCAAGCTCACCGTGCACGGTACGCCGCCTTCCTCCTGGGGGTCCGGCTCCTGCAGAGCCACGCTCGGGGCTGCTCTGCCATCTGGAAATGACCAGGATGGGAGGTGTCATTCTGTCATACACTGTGGCCTGGCGTGGGCTCAGGAGTAGCAGATTGTAGGGTTTATTCTTAGTGGAGTCTTTTGGAGTGATTTTTTTTTTTAATGCAGTTATTACGTAAAGTAGGCTTCCCTTGTGGTGCAGCTGGTAAAGAGTCCACCTGCAATGCACAAGACCTGGGTTCAATCCCTGGGTCGGGAAGATCCCCTGGAGAAGGGAAAGGCTACCCACTCCCAGTATTCTGGCCTGGAGAATGCCATGGACTGTATAGTCCATGGAGTCACGAAGAGTCAGACACGGCTGAGCAACTTTCACTTCACTGTCATTAAAGTACATTGTAGGTAGGGCCAACTGTTGTATTTTCTTTTTTTCCCCCCACTTATTATCGTCCTCAGCCCAAGATGCCTGGCAGCCAGATTCCAAGTGCACCCCAATCCTGGGGAAGCCGCTGCCCTCCAAGGAGATGACCCAGCATTGGGGCTGGTGGCCAGCCCGGGCGGGGCCCAGCCAGTGAGCTGTAGGCCAGTGAGCTGGGAGCAGAACGGTCTTGCGGGTGTCTGACAAGGATTTTTTACTCGGCAGCCAGCTCTAGAGCCTGTCAAGATGGCTGTCCTCAGGGCTGCTGTTTGTTGTAGTGAGTTTTGGGTAGAAAGAGAGGTAGATAGCTTGAGCAGTTAATAGCACCCTGCCCTGCAACATAGCAAGATTCTCCTGATTTATTAAATCTACAGTTAAATGGTTCCAGCACCAAGGTTCCTGAATCGGTTTTCTTCAGGATGGAAGAGCCATCCTCTTGCCTTCTCCAGGGTGAAGGCATGTCACGTTCCCTGCTACAGCACCTGGCAGGAGCAGATGTTCTTGTTTTTCAGGCTCCCTCAGGGTGACCAAACCAGGCAGGCAGGCATCAGGCCCTGGCACTTATGGGGTATCCCTATACAGACTGGTCACCACAGGACAGACAGTAGGACATTTCAGGGGAGCCTTCCATTGAAGGGGTTCAAGCCAACCTCGTGTGCGTGGTGAGAGGAGGTGCCAACTGCTGCCCGTGCAGCAGGAGCGGTCAGCGGCGCTCAGAAAGCCCTGCTCCTGGTTCCAGTGGGGGTGGGGGCAGTCCTAGGTGGACGCTGCACGAAGGGCGGTGAGTGGCAAGCTGACACTCAGGAGTGGGGGAGTCACTCCGACAGAAGCCGCTCCTGGCCTCTGCACCCAGCGTTCCACAGACGACTCTGTCTGCCCTGCAGTGTTCCCTTCCTTCACCAAAATGCCCCACGACATCGCCATCCGGACTGGCACCACGGCCCGCCTCGAATGTGCCGCCACCGGCCACCCCAACCCCCAGATCGCCTGGCAGAAGGACGGAGGCACGGACTTCCCCGCCGCTCGGGAGCGCCGCATGCACGTCATGCCGGACGATGACGTGTTCTTCATCACGGATGTGAAGATAGGCGACATGGGGGTCTACAGCTGTACTGCCCAGAACTCGGCTGGCTCCGTTTCGGCCAATGCCACCCTGACTGTCCTAGGTTGGTACGCTGAGTACGTGTGTGTGTGTGAGGGATTTTCTTACACATCAATGGGGACCCAGAGGCAGGGTTCTCAGACTGTCCCACGAAGCCTGGGGTAGGGGAGTGCAAGAGGCGGTTTTTACTTAAAGCAAAACAAGTGGTTCCCGCTCTTAAGAAAAAAGCCATCGAATTAAGAGTCTCCACAGGGCTTAGGTTTAAGACACTCTGAAGAACTGCCCTCTCCTCAGGCAGGCAGGGTGGGTCAGGAGGGACAGACGTGGGCCTGTCACCAGGCGTTGTGAGAACCACGGGGGTTCTGTGGCTTGAGGTCAGTTCATCCCCAGACAGCACGGCTTGGTCCCTCTGGTAGAAAACCTAGACACCCTGATAAAAGCTCCAGATGGCACTGCACGATGCGTTGGACTGTCCTTGTTTCAGGAGACAGACCTAGAACAGCCGAGGCCCACAGAAGCGGTGACCCCCCCCTTTCTTGCAGAGACCCCGTCCCTGGTGGTGCCGCTGGAGGACCGCGTGGTGTCCGTGGGAGAAACGGTGGCCCTGCAGTGCAAGGCGGCCGGCAGCCCTCTGCCCCGCATCACCTGGCTCAAGGGGGACCGGCCCCTGAGCCTCACCGAACGCCACCACTTCACCCCCGGCAACCAGCTGCTGGTCGTTCAGAACGTGGTGCTGGAGGACGCGGGCCGCTACACCTGCGAGATGTCCAACGCCCTGGGCACGGAGCGCGCGCACAGCCAGCTGAGCGTCCTGCCCACCCCGGGCTGCAGGAAGGACGGCACCACCGTGGGCATCTTCACCATCGCCGTGGTGTGCAGCATCGTGCTCACCTCCCTCGTCTGGGTGTGCATCATCTACCAGACCAGGAAGAAGAGCGAGGAGTACAGCGTCACGAACACAGGTGAGCCGCCGTGGCCGAGGGGACTCACGGGAGGGGAACAGCCAGGATGTTTGGGAAGGAGGCCACAGAATGACACCATTTTCTCTTTTGAGAATAGCACATTTTAATGGGAATACTCTTAATGCAAGTCCATTACAAACTGTGCAGTTTTCTGAGCCATCGGGCTTTGCTGCTGTGTGGTGGGTTGTGGCTGCAGGGATTTCACCAGGCTGTTTTTCTCTTGGGGCATGGTGATGAGAAGGGAGACTGACATCTCTCCCAATAGCTGGGTAAAGTCAGACTAAGCAGGTGCTAGGAGGGCTTCTCCAGGGCACAGATGCTACGCAGTGTCTCTGCACAGCTTTACAGAGGCTGCCCGGTGCCCAAGTCTGCTTGTGTCATCACCACAAAGGGTCAGGACCCCTGGTGGGTGACCATCTTGTCTCCTTGCAGATGAAACCATCGTGCCCCCAGACGTTCCGAGCTACCTCTCTTCTCAGGGGACGCTTTCGGACCGACAGGAGACTATGGTCAGGATGGAAGGTGGCCACCAGGCCAACGGGCATCTGGAGAGCAACGGTAGGGCCTCAGCCCGGGCGCATCCTCTTAAGCACAGGGATCTGGCAGCTCGGGTGACTCAAGTCTACTGGTGGGTCTTTGGGGACTTAACCTGTGCAAGTTCCACAAGGTCTCTGTTGGGTTTACCGTCTCCTAATCTGGATAAGGTAGGACTGCCTGCAGTAAGAGCAGCAGAGGACAAGACTGCTTCAGAGACACACCCCACTCCCATCCCTGGAGCAGGGAGACTGCCCAGGTCTGCTCTTCAGTCTCTCAGAGTAGGAAGTGCCCACAGAAACGGGGGAAGACAGAGCAGTGGTTTGGAGTGAGTTTATCCAAACCAAGAACTGCTCACTGTCATGGCACCCAAGGCCTGCCTGGTGTGAAGGCAGTGTTAGAAAAGGGGCCTCAGCCCAGGAACAAACCCCTGGGAACCTCTTGAATAGTGTCCCTGTGCTGGTCGCCTTGCCCGTTCTTTTCACACAGCATCGTCTGAAGCGCTAAGCCCACCTCAGAGGAAGGGCGTCTAACCGGATGGGAGTCTGTTGCAGGTGTTTGTCCAAGAGATGCAGGCCTCTTTCCCGAGGTGGAAGCTCACGGTGTTATCTGCAGGCAGCCCAAGTTCTGCGTCGGGTTCACCAAGGAGCCCTGGAAAGTGGTGGAGAAGGCTGATGGCCCACCCGGTCCCCAGAAGACAATGGGTATGAGAAGTTTTCCTCAGGAAAAAGTATTTAGCTCTTGAAATCAAAATTTGAGTTGACCTACTCACTACATGAAAGTTGTGGGGGGAGACAAATACTTGATGTCAAACTATCTCAGAATTTGGCAGTCACTCTATAAACAGGAAGTGTGGCCTGCTTCTTTTTAAATTCCAGAATAGGAGGTCTCTTACGTAATACTACGGTGTGTTAAGCATGAGTTTAGATTTTTAAGTGACAAATTGAGGTGCCTTTTCACCAGGGCCACTCTGACACTAGATGTCTGACCCTGCACAACACGTCATGCACACTGGATTTTCCCCTGGGATCAGAGTGTATCAGTTCACACTCTGATTAAGAAATTAATCTGAAGCATTTCAACATAGAAGACCTCTGTTCTTCACAAATAGCTGGGTGCTGGCCACAGTCCTTTTTCCGTGAACGGACTTGGGAGGGGAGGTGTCTACGGAGGTGAGAGCAGGGCTCGGGCCCCACAGAGTAGTCCAGTGAACGGTTCTGTCTCATCCACAGAGCGCGGCGGCCCAGTGGGGTGCGGTGACTGCAGCGCCGATGCGCACGCTTACTCCCAGGAGCCAGCCTGCCGCCTTCAGCCTGGGGACAGCAGACAGCCGGGAACCCCAAGCAGCCAGGAGCCCAGCCTGAGTGAGCACCCGCACTCTGCACTGCATCCAAGCAGGGGGCCCCTCTACCCCAGTAACCACGACAGAACGCGGGCCGCCCTGAAGAGGCCCACGGCGCCTCTCGATGGCAAAGGTAATGGTCTCTCTCTTGAGGGTCACCCTTCAGTGGGGGTGTGGCCGGGCTGACGTGGCCTCTCCTTTCTCCCCTCCTAGGGGCATCCTCTTGGACTCTAGCACGGCTGTGTGAGCCGGACTCCTTAGACCTCCAGCCTTCATCTGTGTTAACTGCAGGCAAGCCTGAGCTCGCAGACGCTGCCTCGGGCTCCCCTGACGTGCCTGGTGAAGGTCAGCACTTGCTTCTTTCCAACGGACACATCCCCCAAGCCTGTGACTCTGGTTCCGAGTCCACCCCCCTGACAGGACAGTCCCCCGGGAGACGGAGCACACCACTGCTGTTTGCACCGAAAAGCTAGGCTTTGTCTACCTCGGCTCTCATGGCGTCTGCAGAAGAGAGGTGGGTGAGGCCGCAAGGGAGCCTGGCTTCGGGCATCACTGATTTGTACATAGTTCTCACCTCCACGTGGAGCGGCAAGAGTCTGAAAGGACTTGCAGTGGAAGCACAGAAATGCAAGAGGCTAGCGTGTACAAAAGGTAGAGGAGTATTTGGTACCCTTGTACATAAGAGTTCTCAGAGATGCCATATATATTATATATATCTTTTACAGAGGCTATTTTAATCTTTAGTGCATGGTTAACAGAAACAAAAATCGTACGATGTTGACAATATTATTTTTCATACCTGGTTGCTGTTTAATTTTGGAGGGGGGGATAGTTCTGGTGCCTTAATGCATGGATGGAGTTCCTTGAACCTACAAACCACATTTGTTCACAGGAGGTTTTGGTGGTGGGTGGAAAGGAGGCGCTCTTGGCTTGGTACAGACCCTGGGATGCTTTACCACCAGAGGCTGTGTCTGCAGTGGAAGCAGCTTCCTGTCGTGGTTGCTTGTGTGTGGACAGCGTTGCGGGGACCTCCCTGTAGAGCTCGGAGGGGCAGACGTCACATTCCTTCATGGTGAAGGTGTTCTCGTAGGTTTCAGTTCTTTCTCTAAGAGGTGGAATATAGGTTGTTAATCCACTACAAGCAATTGGCTCCAACAATTAGGATGCCTTTCTTCCTTCTGTGAGAAAGGCAGATGTGGTCTTGTCAGTATCATTCAATGGTCATTTGAGGCTTTTTAATAAGATAGAGGCTGCTGATGGTGTTGGTACCTGTGGATTTTTCAATAGTGATGTTGTAGTTCTGCCGATATAATTAATATTACATTGGCCTTAGGGGAGGAAAAAACCCGAGTCCTCTCTTTTCAGGGCTCATATGTCTCCACTGAGAATCCAGAGCAGGCCTGGCCATGTCCTTCCCTCGCCCAGATGGCCCTGGGCTTGGACTCTCAGAGATCAGCCCCTCGTCCTGGGTTTTGGGTATTTTTGCACTTTTGAGACCTGTTGCTAACCATCTTGTGAGTGCCAATGTGTATTTCAGGAAAAATTACATTGAAACAAGGTCCTTAAAAAATCTCAGAAAGCCAAGCTCCTTTAGCCAAAAAGCTGAAGGGGGCCGTGCTGATGGAATGGTTACTCACCTTGTTAAATTCCACTGTCAGGTGTCACCACTGCTCCAGGTAAGCACACCTAGAATTCTGTTCTCAACAGTTAGCTGATTGTTACTTCCACAAAGTATGTGAATTTGCTGCTTCTGAGAGGCAATGTGAAAGAGGACGTATTACTTTTATGTACAAAGTTATTTATTTATAGAAATTTTGGTACAATGTACATTGAAAAACATGTAAAATATTGAAGTGTCTAACAAATGGCATTGAAGTGTCTTTAATAAAGGTTCATTTATAACATGTTAAGTGTGTGGTGGGTTGTTTTCTACCTACGTTGTTAACCAGCCGTGCTTCATCCTCTTTAATTCCAGAGACTGCCTTTGTAAGGGAGTCATCCTGCCTTAATTAATTACCCTTTTACTTCTTGAAAAGGAAAAAAATTTTAGTCAAAGCAACTATATACTGTTGCTCCGGGGAAGACATGCCAGCACTAGATTCCTAAGATTTCTCTCTGAATTTTTCTAACACCTGGAGCTTATTATAGTCAAGCTCCAAAATGGTGACCTTCTCACTTCATATCTTCGAGTTCCAGTATAGAGCTTAAAATGCCTAACAGTGAACCTTACTGATTAGGAAGGATGAAACCACCCTGTTTCCAAAGCCAGCCCCAGCCCTTGCTTTGAGTCTGAAATAGTGAGAGAAGTCAGTGACGGCACACCTAGTCACTGAGCTGAGACTGGGTTCTCTCTCACAAGACACCTCTCTGTACAATACAAGTGTGTTTTTATAGGTGAAATCTGATGGTCATGAAGACCAGCAGCTTGGTCACCCAGCAAGGATGCTTGCCGTGCTCCTGTAATTCCTTCTTTTTACACAAAGCTGTAAGCTCATGCAATTGGAATTAACCCAGGGGAAAAACCCACCCACATCCCCAGCCTTTTCCGTAAGTCTCCTTCTAGCCGTTCTTTTAAAATTGTAACCAGCCCTGCCTTTGGCTGACGCTACCATCAGGTGGCAGGAAATGAAAGATCAGATACAGATCAAATGAAGGCTCTGAAAGGGCCCGGACTCAGCATTACCATGCTTATTTATTAAGGGGTTCTGAGAAAAATAACGTTCAAAGTACCACTGTGGACATCATTTTTCTCTCAACTCTGGCAAATGAGCCGATGATGTCACCCCAGCCAGCCTGCAGCACGGAAGACGTGTCCTCCATGTTGTAACCCGAGCGGGACTGGACTCCGCACTGTGTCTTGCTGTTCAGATGGCTGGACAGCTGCTCACTGGAAGGGAAACTCTTCTCACAGCAGGATCCTTTCTTGAAGGCAGGGGCCATCTCTGATTCAGGGGCTCTCTCTGCCAAGTTCCAACAGAAAGCTGCGAGTTTGGTCGTAAACACCAAGGAAGATGAAACCTCCCAGACTGATGGCTGCCATGCGAGGGAAGACACCTGCAAATAATCTGGTGGGAGGCAAGAGGAAAGATTTTTTAAAATTGTGTGTATAAAAAAGGTGGAATTCCAACACCCACAGCTTGCTCAACTTAACACACCACGCTCATTAAACCCCACACAGCACTTTAGATATGTGTGTTTTTCCTTTCAGAATGGCACTTACATTCCCAAGTAGACTTGCTGAAGCTGGAGCCCAGCTGTTTGAGGGCTAAAGTGGCCGAATACCAAACAGAGCTTACTTGTGAGCACCCACCACTAAGTCCAGCAGTTAGTCCAAACTAACTCGATCCCCACAAGAGTTCTGTTAACTTTCACACCATTTCTGTCTTTGAGAGACGATGAAATGGACTTTTTAATAAAGCTGTCAATGAGCTGGCTCCTGGGGAAGGCTGGAGCCCCCCAACACCTTAAACCTGAAGTGGGCCCTAGGTGTTTCGGGAGATTTCCAGTGATTATCCCGTTCCTCCCGGTGACTCACTCGGTCCCATTTTGTCCTTAAATCCCCACAAATGTGACGCCACTTGGGGAATCCAATCTCCATGGATCCCGTTTTCTTTCTCCTCTAATGAAGGGCAAGACAGATGGGTTGTTTCAGCTGGGAGGGGAACAGCACCTCATTATCGGTTTTGTCCCCAGGCACTAGGAAAGGCCAGTCACCATCAAAGTTGCAACTTTGGAATAAGCAAAGAAATGCAAAGTAAAAGAATGATGTTACTGGGGTTGTAAATTGGGCAATCATTGTTTAATACACTCCCAGAGCAACGCACAGTTATTTGTTCAAAGATGGTCATCGTGGTTTCACTGATGAAACAAAAACTGCAAAGAACCCACTCTCGGATTACAGATTCTGGTACAGGAGACAAACCTGGGAGATTCTGCAACTGAAAAATAAGGTCGTCCACAGGACTCACGTGGAAGACAGACAAAAGGGTTCTAAAAGAAGTCCCAAACACGGCTGACATGTCCTCAACTTCCTGAGGAGACTTTCCTCGCCTAGTGTCTGTAATAATTGAGCCTTTTTACCAACAGTATTACTTGCATACGCAGAAAACAAAATTATACAGTCAGAACTAATGAATTCACTACTAAAAATAATTTGGGTCAGATCTAGGGAGGAAAGCTGAAAATACATACATTATGCCAACAGGAGCCTCAGATAGCCCTGACAGTCTGGGAAACCTCCACGCTCAGCTAAAGGGAGACTCATCAAGACCTGGACAGGGAGGAGGCCTCACAAAGGGCAGCCTAGTCCACGGCTGCCCAGCTGCCCCCTGTCAACTGCCAGGAGAGGCCAGCTCCCCGCTCCTCAGACAACCCCACCACGCAGCCCTCAGCACTTCTGAGGAAAAGAGACTCGAGAGGAGTTCTGGGGGTCAGTGGTTTAGTTAGCTGAGAATTTAACTCATCAACTACAATGATACCCCAAATGAGAACCTCTTTTTCTTATCCACATGAAAATTCTATAGAAGATGAAAACACATTTGTAAGGAAAAAGCTGCTCAGCCCAGCACCGGGCAAGTTGTTTCTATATGAGGTATCCCTGAATTTCTGCGTTGAGGCCCCTCGGTCCTTCCGACCTGGAGAACATTTCAGCCCCCAGCCCCCAGCCCACCCCACAAAGAGATGCGCTGGCCAGGAAGGCACAGGGGCTGAGCTGCGGAAACCGCATTTGCCACAGGAGCCTGCCCCCCTGACTTGTTTCCACAGCCAGCGTCTCATTCTGCTCCCGCTGCTAATGAGCTCAGCTGCTCCACACTAGGGGCAGACGGAAGCAGTTTACTGCTTCACCAGATGACAACTGAGTCTGTTAACATCATTACAGCCTTAACGTAGAGTCATTTGTCCAGTGAGCACCCCAACCAGACCCAGACATGGGGGCAGGAGCAGAGCGGAGCCTCGCTGGAGGGACGCCGCGGGAGACTACACAACGGGCGCCACGCGAGGGGCTCGGCAGCGGCGGTGAGCACGGGAAGGCGCGGGAGAGAGACACAAAGGCCTGGCGACGAGCTGGAGTGCGGAGCAGCGCCGGATAAACAGGCTTCCCATCTGCCTCCGGCCCGCTGTGCTGGATGAGCGCGTGGTATTTTCATTTGAGAAACCAAGTTGCCCGCAGGCACATCTCCCAAGTCTGTGACAGAACATGGTTTCCCCCGCCCTCCCCGGAGCGACCCAAGAGCGTCACTGCTCTAACGGATGCCGGGAGCTCAGCACCAGCCCCGAGCTGGGCTTGGGGGGTGTGGGGGTTGTGTACGTGTACACGAGGCGCGAGGCTGTACCTGCAAGGTAACTGGAACCCTCTGCAAAGCCGGGAGGCATGTTCCAGGACCACCAGGGGCCCCGGGGACTCTGCGCGGAGGACAGAGGAAGCAGCAGAAGCCCAGGCCCACTGCTCAGAACAGCTGCCCACACTGGCAGGGCCTTTGCTTCTTTGCCTTTAGTTACAGTTCCCTTATCAAATTATTTCTCTCTTATCACATTAATGAGAAGCTAATGAACACTCTGCCAAGGACCACATTGGGCATACCAATGGAAGCCCAAGACTCAAGAAGCTTCTGGAAGATGAGATCCCTTCACAGGGCTGATGGCAGGGACAGGCCCTCTGCATGAGGATGACACCGTCTCTCTGCCTGCGATCCTGGCTTGGTCCCGTGAGGGAGCAGCCAGTGACACCACCACCAGGACAGGGAAGGTTAGGTTTTGATCATCTCAGGGAAACCCCTCCTCTGCGAGATTCTGGTGCCACGGTCCTGCCAACAAGGCCACGCCCACACACATCAGCACCTTCCTGAAAACGGCAGGCAGGCTACAGCCCCGCTCAGACTCCACAGGGCCACGGTCTAGGGCAGAGACCAACAGTTGCCAGAGACTCTTAAGAATGATATCAATACAAATGAGTAAAATTCGGCAGTCTGACATGATGACCTAAAAAAGCTACTGCATGCAACACCTCTGTGTGGCCCAGTCACTATCTGAAGCCCAAAGAATCTTTTCTGGGCTATCTCATAGCTCTTCCCCCCCACACACACTATTTCTTTCTTCAGGAGGAACTAACGTCAAAATAGACGTGTCTCAACTATGAGCAACTACACTGCTATGTCCTCACCATCGATCAGCCGGGAGTCACTGACTCAGGACAGACGAGCTACGGCCCTGCCCTCCCGGGCTCACCCACTCCTCGGGTGGCCCGGCCTCGCCTCCACACCCCGTGTCCTTCGGACGCACAGCACCCACCGCGAGGAGGCACAGTCCCTGAGGCCACACCACCAGCTGCTGTGAACAGAGGACGGGGCTCTCCTGCAGAAGCCCCTCGCCTGGGCCTGGCTGACCTGCACCAGGCTTTCCAGACTCAACCAGCTGCAACAAAACCTGCCAAATGGACACAAAACTAGCCACATAACCGATGGACACAGCTCTGTGACGAGGTGGCGGCACTACTGTGGCTTGGCTGTTTCATACCAGCCTTGTGACCAGGCTCCCTTCAACCTTCCCTGAACGGAGGCTGGGCTCTCAGGAAAATCCCTGGAGATGATTCCAGAGAGAACCATGATATCACCCATCTGTATAGATCCCAACCTGTAGACAGCTTTGGTGCTTAGTTGCTTGGTTCTGTCCCATGGACTGTAGCCTGCCAGGCTCCTCTGTGCATGGGATTTCCCAGGCAAGAATACTGGAGAGAGTAGCCACTTCTTCTCCAGAGGATCTTCCTAACTCAGGGATCAAGCCTGTGTCTCCCGCACTGCAGGCAGATTCTTTACTGCTGAGCCACCGGGGAAGCGCTTGGACAGGTTTGCATATTGTAAAAGCACTACTGAAATAGCATTTTAAAGAGAGCTTTGCAGGACACCACGCTAGAGTATGAAGCACTTGGCTGATGATACAAAGCGGTGGGCTTCAAGGGAGGTGTCACGCACTGTGCTATGTTGAAGGTGATAACTAATAATAGGTAAAGTGTCCCAAACCACAAATGCTTTCTTCTAACAACGCTACCTTCGTCACTCGGGTCCTACCTTACACAAGCGGACACTGGCCTTCTCACTGCTGCAGCCCAGAACCCGGCAGAGGCCACACACACGGACATCGCCTGCCACTGAGATGGGACCCACTGGCTGCAACACTGCGTCAGCTCGACTGTGTAACAGCACCTCACACACGCAACATCAGACATGACGTCTCCTACGATCAGGACGAGCGGAAGGAAGAAGGATGGGTGTGCCTGGCGCTGGGCTAGAGAAGGAGGCCTTACCCCGACAGCCCCTGTGTCCGCCAAACCGCGTGCAGGGCAGAGAGGACGTTCCCGCTCGCGGTGCTGGAACCAGCCTGCAAGGAAAGACAAAGCGAAGACATCGGCTCACAAAATTCCCCAACCACGTACAGCTGGCGCCCCAACACCCTCCCCTAGGACAGCGTCAGGCAGACTGGGAGTCCCCGGGAGTCAGCTCCCTGGCTCTCACTGGGCTAGAAGCCCTCACATCCAAAGCCGCCAGCAAGCACCGATCTGGCCCAAATCCCACCCGAAGCAGCTTTTCCAGGTGAGGTCTCTCACCATCAACCAACGAGCAGAGCTTCCCCAGACAATTCACATACAACTACTAACCAGGAAACCAATGAGAAGCGGTATAATTGATCTGAGAAGGACGGGGAGTAATCAGGATAATGGTATTATGAAACTTCTCTAAGTGGCTAATGCACACATTTAATAAAGAACACTACATTCAGCTTAAAACTGGCTTTGCCCTGTGAAGCTTCATACTGCGACTGTGTCTTTATTTCTTCCGCTTTTCCACAGGGCATGACCCTTCAGTCATTGTTTTGGTTCAGCTATGTTCCATGGACTTCTCTGAAGTCTTGATGCAGTTTTTTTTTAAGATAATTTTTCTTCATGGCATTTGTTAACAGTTCTGAAAACTGTCCTAATTCATCTGGTGAAAGCTTAATAAGCATGATATAAGTTCAGAGCCTCATACTTGCTGCCTGGCATGAAGCAGGCCAACTCTCTGAGCCTCAGGACTGTCACCAGTAAAAACAGGGAGTTTCTGAAAACAGTATTACCAGCCAGAGGCCCTACCGGCCCTACCTGTTCACATAATACGGAGGACAGTGATGTCAAAAAGACAGTGATTCCTGTGGATAGTGCTTTGTCCAAAGGCAGTTCCATTCGTGATTCAACAGGCAGCGTAAGGCTGTTAACTTACAGGTATTATCGCCACCTTTGTTCACTGTATATACATATAAGCCCTGGCCCTAACGGAGACAAGCATCTGTTGTGTCTCCGATACATTATTTTACCACTTACCTTTGCCAACATGATTCTTGTTTTGGCCACGTCCAGAGGCGTGGTGACTGCAGCTGCAAAGCCACCTGTGCACATAAAAACACGCCACACACAAGCGAGGCATTGTTCACCACGTTACATGGCATTTTACAATTTTTATTCTAGAATTCCTCGTAACTCTGCCAAAAATACTTCTGTATCATTACATCCACTTGACTGATTCCAGAATAGGAAGCACACGTGCACAATCTTTACCCACACGCTCTGCCGCGTGGCAGTGGGGTCTCACTGCACATCAGAGAGGTGACGGGACAACGTTTTATATGCTCAAGTTCAAAAACAGGCCCCGCAACGCATCTTGCTCTCTTGGGAAGCAGCTCGCAAACCTCTGTGCGCACCGGGGAATCTGCGGTCAGACCCCGCCCCGTCTGAGAGGCACTGCTGCTCCCCCTGGGTCTCAGGGGTCCGTGCCTTCCACGGGCCTATCTTCTCTAATCTGACTCCAAAACGCTGCTGTGGTTTCTGCTCTGAGGCAAAACTGGCAAAGGGAAACACGTGTTGCTGTGGGGACTTTTGGTATACATGGCTGGGTTTTTAACGGTTAAGAGAGTACTTTTTTCTATATTTCCAGACTTCTGGTCAACAGAACAGCTAGAGTAACAAGATTTCTAAACTCGTTTCTTGTTGGAGTCAGTCCTGATTCAAGCCCAAGCTCTTCCTTATGGCTCTGTCCTCTTTATTTAAATTCCATGACTGCCAACTGGATCTTTAAAAGAATCCACATATTTTAAAGGGGTCTGTATGTATAGACAGAGGAACTGGAAGACTTTTTTTTTAACAGAAATCATGGTACATGGTATCAATATTTTATTCAATATGATACAGAGAGATACTGCAAACCCCCAAAGTCCCAAAAAAGACTGAATCAGTAAGCCCAAAAGGGTTTTCTAAAGATTCAGCTTCCATGACCCACAGTGAGGTTGGACAGTTTCCTAAGAGCGAACATAACACGTGTGTGAAGGATGCTCCAGAAACAGCAGGCTCTCCCTCTAAGTTCTGGGTTGTGTGGACAAGGAGGTCATTTGATCTCTGCCAAATATCTTTCTAAATATGTTGCTGAAATAAGATCATTAAACCGAACCTCCTCCATTTGGTAACATTATGTTATTTATTATTCTGCTGACTTCTTGAAAGATACACCCAGAAGGGCACAAATCTTAGGGCTAAAGAGTAAAACCAGAACCATGTATATATACTAGGCTGCCTTTTACTTTAGCCACCTCTGAGTTATGAATGTGAAACGTTTTCCTCCCAATTCAAAAGGTGCCTGAAATTCAGAGACCTGCTAAACTGCAAATATTTTTTAAATTTTGTGGACTCAATCCTCAAACGCTACTATTTTTTTAAACCACTTAACCATTTACTCTGCCTTCGATACTCAAAGTCACATGTATCTTGGCTCCAAAAGCAGTACTATTTCATTACACAGTGACTTTGATATAGGAATAAGACAAACACAAATTTGTCCAGTTGTTTAAATTCCTTTAAGTGCATAACCATTTTCCTGTTTGAAAACGTTTCAAACTGACCTAAACCAACTAAAAAAAGGCTTAAAAATTGACAAGGACATCATCAGTCTGACCACTCAAGCTCTCACAAATCACTCATGTTGAAAAGTATTTGTCTTCTACTAAATTTGGATACTGTAAATTGAACTTATTTTGGCCATTAGTGAAGTTCACCATTCCTTTACTGTAGGTGCCTGCCAATATTCTCCCAGTGATTTGTTTCCTGAAAGTAACATGAAGAAAAGTGAGACAAAAACACATATGCTGAAATACGTCCTAATTTTACTACCATGAAGGAAACTTTATTTTATTAAAGTTATTAATGTCAATTTAAATGTCTTCAAATATCAAAGACTGCTTTAATTCACAGACCTCACAGTGTTTTTTTTATGAGGCTGTAAGAAGGACTTGTGAAGATCATGTAATAGAATAACCGGTCATAATGGGGAGGGAGCAGCGGGGCTGTATTTTCAGGTAAAATGTAGTTATTTTCTACATTTTACTTAAGGGAACTGTAAACCTCTGGTAATAAATACAAGGAACACACTAACGTATTAGACAGGAAATAATTATTTGGTATAGCAACTGCGGGCTACTTTTAGTGTTCAAATCACATGTGAAACAATTTTCTATGTGTTCCACTAGAGATACGTTTGTACTTAATGTTAGGCTAACTGCTTCCAAGAACCAGATTCAGGGGAAATTAGATTTTTACAGCGAAACAACATCTCACGTGTCCTCAGGGTCCTCTCCCGTCCAAAGGGGCCACCTGCCTCCAGTACGTCTGGAGCTGTCCCCTCCCACATCTGCTGGGGCGTGGGGCGGGCACAGCGGCCGGGGGCTGCCGCGCACTAGCTGGGGGCGGGAGGGCTGCTCCAGCGGAGAGCCCCCAACAACCGGGGCTTCAGCAACAACAGTGGCAACAAACGTGTTTCCGTTTCTTTAGACTGTCCTGGGCCCTGTCAGTTGTTACCCAGATAATCCTTCACCCTGTTACAGAATTTCAGGTCATGGCTTTCCTTCCTTCTCCCAGAGCGTGTAAGTGTTCATTACAGGAAATTAATCAAAGAACATTAGGATAGCAAATGTCACTACAGCAGATGTCATAATTATGCAGACTGAATGGTTTTATGTTTAGGAGTTAACTTGAAGTGAGGAAGCTGGCAACAGTTCCAAAGTTCATTCCCCCCCACCCCCTAATTTAACCCCTGACCAGAGGCCAAGGGAATTTCTGAGCATGACAAGCCATCAACACCTCCAATCTCAAGGGACATTTTTGGATATTTGTGCCAAGTGGTTCATAAAGCAAGCATGGGCACCAAACAGCTCCAAGAATGACCAGAGAGTGCTTTGTCTATGATAATTTAATGAGCTTAAACTTGGAAAAGCACACAGGAATGAGAAATGAGATTTCTGGTTTAAGGGCAAGTTTTATCATTGCCTTTATGGCCATGTAAGGCGAAAACATCTGGAAGTGCAGTGGATGAGCATGCCAGATCTTATGGGCTGCCCAACGTGACAAGTCGTGACTCACGTCTCTATACCGTGTAGTACACAATCTTGCAGCAAATTCTTACAGAATATCACTTTTCCACAATGTGAAGTATTTTCCAATTATGCTAATCTTTTAGAAAGGTTTTTAAACAGTAACCTTGTTCCTCAGGGTCAATATTTGTATCAACTAAAATTTCAAAACAAGGAATGTAAACAAGAAACCTATTTAATTTTGTCTTCTGTTCAAGACATGTACATCTACTAACAATTTTCTGCAGACCTTGGGCAAATTCCTATCAGACGTCAGCTGAAAAAATAAGGTAATTGTCTTAGAGGAGCTTTTAAACCTATACCCTAGTAGAGGCAATGATTAGGTATACTAAATTTATTAATGTGCTTTCTTCCCTCTATGCAATTAAGAACTACTATGATGACATCTTTTCATTTCCTGGGTGTTAGCTGTTTTTACTGAAATAGTAATTCCTTAAATGTAGTTCTACAGATTACCAAACACTAACACGCCATGCAGGGGCTTCCCAGGTAGCTGAGTGGCAAAGAATCTGCCTGCCAGTGCAGCAGATACGTGTTCTATCCCTAGGCCGGGAGGATCCCCTGGAGGAGGGCATGGCTACCCGCTCTAGTGTTCTTGCCTGGAGAATCCCATGCACAGAGGAGCCTGGCGGGCTACAGTCTATGGGGTCACAAAAGAGTCAGACATGACTAAGCGACTAAAGACCACCACACACTATCACCTATCCCAGCAACAACCTCTTCTTGGAGGGACAGGTGATTCTATGTCACAGGTAAGGAAACTGGTGCCTGGCAAGGCCCCGAAGTCTCCTTCCTCAGCTGCGGGCAGAACAGAGGTCTGCAGCTCTGTGACTCGGCCAGGTCAGCCAGCACTAGAGGCTGCAGCTCTGGGCGAATCCATTGGCTGCCCCGGTCCCAGTTTCCCCACTGACCCAGACAGTGGATGCTGGTGATGCAGGAAGCAGACTGCCCACCTCTCCCCAACTCAGGGTAAAGTGATCGGAGACTCACTCCCTGTGGACTGAAACTCCAAGGTGACAGCCGCAGGATGGAGGCTGAGCCCTGCCCAGATCACATAGTTCTCATTCTCAAAGTCAGGCGACCTCCCCAACCACAAATGTGCAGAAAAGGTCTTGGAGATCAAAGGGGAGTGACGTTAAGAGATGCTCCACGCATAAACCTCTGCAGTAGAATCCATCTTGGCTAACAGACATGTGCGCGCACACAGAAGAATCCTGAGATACACCAAATATGGGCTGTGAACCGGGCAAACCAAAATGACTGGCCAAAGGAAAGCTGGAAGAAATGCCTCATTACAGTAATTCACGCTGCCCCGAGGGCACGCCTCGGGGACTCTAAGTCTGCCCCTGGGTGTTCCTGTCCACGCGTACTGTACTCTTTTTTCCACCTAATAAATACTTCACCTTTCATCTCTGTGGGAATTTTCTTCTGCAAAGTTGAAAAGCCAGGGTCTTGTCACTGACCACTGGTCTACTGGCTAAGATTTGGTCACCACCGTGACCCGTTCTCCATCTCTGGCCAGGACCAAAACCCTGCTTCAAGCGGCTGCCAGCCGAGACCCCTGAGATCACTGATACCAAGTTTCTCCCCCTTCTGCCGCATCCCCACCTCCTGCCACCTCTGACTAAACTAAATGCTTACTGCCTATCATACGACATTTCTCACAAAAAGGAACCGTAATGAACACACATGTCCTTAAGAGGAATGGTACAGCTGCAAGTACATCTTTGAATCAGCTCCTTAAAGAAAGAGACCAGAAAAAAATATACATTTGTTTTAACATACGGACAATTTACAGTATGTTCACTTTAAGAAGTGGCCTTCCTTATCCAGTATGACTCAATTTCCAGAATGCTCACTTTGCCCCCAGGCCCCAGAGGGGGTCCACAGACAGACCCTCGTAGGTCCCGGGGAGTAAGGACTCCTGACCACTGGCAAACAAATGAAGACCACCTACCCACTTAACACAGCTAAGGACATGGATCATGTGGAAACAATCGCCCATCATAATCAATCCGAGCTGGCTTCGTATCTACAGGCAATAGTCTTATTCTGGATTATCAATTCTGCAAGTCAGATGGATCCAATTATTACTACAGGATCCTATAAAAATGTATGTTTTCTGTTTTCCTGATTACTATAACAAAAAGTCCATCCAACGACCATTAAATTGGAAATGAATTTTTTTCTTTCAAGCTGGTATCCTAAGCCCATGTATCTGTCAGTTTATGGGGTCTACATCAAAACCAGCAGTTCATAGTTTTCTGACAAATCTCCATTTCAATGTATTTCAACTATAATTCTCACTTACCTTTATTTGCAACAACAAAATGCCTTTCTCTCTCAGACTGTTACACCTCTCACTCACTAAATTCTTTGCAGTCTCTGCGTCCTCCCTAAAACCTCACTGGAAAATGCGTATGACAATGTGATGGATAGCACGACATTGCATACTGTCACTCTACTCTTTGTTTAATGTCTAGAAAAACGCCCAGATGTTTAGATCTCCGTATTTTCTACACCGTGCAGTTTAGCCTTCGGTAAGTTGTGGAGCAGCCTCTGCTCTCCTGACACTAGTTAATCTACGAGGCTGTCAAACATGTCACACGGACCGTGAATCACTGCCTCCTGCAGAATTCGCTGAAGCCCCCCAAGAAGTGCTCGAGGCAGACAGCTGCACTGGGAGCCCTGCACCCATAGCTCGGCTCTTCGCAGAGAGGCCTTGCTACATTATCTTCAAGATAATCCACGGGCCTGAGTGAAGGCTTTAATAAAAAGAAAACGAAAAATTTGTCAAAAACAAATTGGCTGTCTTTCAGGCAGACACCTTTTTAGCCGGAGGTCCTCCCCCCACAACACCCACCCAGACACTCTTTTCTCAAACTAGTGGAACTCTCTTTTTCTAAACAATGTGGAATTTCTGAAGAATGTTGTTTTTGCATAGTTAATATTTTCACATTTTTCTCCCCCTTCTTGGTCTTTCCCAGTATAATATAATCCTTTGCACCTGCAAAAGCTCCACAGACTGCTGACTGCCAAGAATCCACCACATGATCTTGCCTCCAGGACCAGAGGGCCTGTGGTAGAGGAGAAAGAAAAATACAAGTTATTAAATATTTGAATTTATCAGAACCTCCTGTGGGTTAGCTCTGGGGATGGGAACTTAAGTGAGAAGCTATTTTGGTGGCATTCCTCACTGATGACATAAGTGATTTTCCCAAGGACTTAACGGCCTTCTAAAATAAGTCAAAGAAACCAGGGGGACAGGGACATTAGAGTGCCCAAAGGAAACCATTTTCAGGGAATACGTGTGATACACATACACACACATTTATATATAAGTATAAAAATAAAGACAACTTTAAGACAATGTAACATTTAAAATACTTCCCGTATAATTCTAAACATGTAAATACCATAATACACAAATTAGTCCAAAGCAGTGTATACCAAATTCCACAGTTCTGTTTTCAGTCTTTATCCATGCTGTACATGTTTGAAGGATACTGATTCTATTACTAAACAATGTAAAGTTCCTCAAAATGCTTTCACACCGCTCTGTGTAATATGTGTAACATAAAACTCATGCTGAGTTTCAAACTAGGCAAGATGATGGCAGGGGTGTGGTGCCTTGCTTGCTGAGAGTTTATGATACACTAGAAAATGAGATACAGTCATTTCAAGTGGTGAAGAGAGTCAGGCCCTGGTTCAGCCTCTGAACACATATCAAAACCCGAGACTTCCCTGGTGATCCAGTGGTTAAGAATCTGCTTTGCACTGCAGGGGACATGGGTTTGATCCCTAGTCAGGGAACTAAGATCCTACCTGCTGCAGAGTAACTAAGCCCATAAGCCACAACTAGACAATCCACGGGAAAGATCTCCACATGACCCAACAAAGACCCCCCCAGTACAGCTAAATATTTTAAAAAACAAAACAAACCAAAACCAAAACCAAACCAACCAAACATACCAAAAAAAAAAAAACCCACCCACAGTCCTCATAACAATCCTAAGAGTCGGGTCCTGTTGCTAGTCTTGTTTTATCCAGACTTTCTAACGGCAGAGCCTACACTATTTATTTTTGTTTTTAGCTTTCTTGAGGTATAAATGATACCCAATAAACTCCATGTATTTAAAGCAGGTGATACAGTAACTTCTGATACACATACATATGAAACCATCGCCATGATTAAGATAATGAACATATCCATCACCCAAAAAGCTTTGTTGTCCCTTGGTCATCCCCCTTTCCTACCCTCCTGACCAAATCTTAAACAATCTGATCGATCCCTATAGATTAGTTTGCCTTTCCTGGAATTTTCTAGAAATGTAATTATAAATTAATTTTTTAACACAAATTCTTTCCTTCAGATTTTTTGTATGATCTGCTCGTGTTACTGTGGGTGTCAGTCATTGTTCCTTTTTATTGGTTAAAAATAACAGTCCATCATGTAGATGGATCACTATTTGTCTATGCGCATCTGCCTGTTGATGGACCTCTGCCATTTCTCCAGTTTGGAGCTACTACTACTAAAACTGTTATGAATGTTTATATTTATGACTTCATATGGACACATGCCTTCATTTCTCTTGGAAAAATACCTAGGAGTGAAATAACTGAACCGCATGGCAGATGGATGTAGGTATACTTTTTAAGAATCTAATTGTTTTAGAAACTGTTGTACCATTTTACATTTAGACCAGTTTCTTTACATCTTTTCCAATATCTGGTATTGTCAGTATTTTTAATATTTTACCATTTTAATTCATATGCGGTAGTATTTCATTGTGCTTTCAATATATATTCCCCTAATAATGCTGAGCTCCTTTTCATGTACTATTTTTTTTACCATCCATAAAATATCTTCTTTATGAAGTGTCTGTTCAAATGTTTTGCACATTTTTATTGGGTTGTCTGTTTTGTAATTACTGAGTTTTGACAGTTCTTTCTTAATTACTGCCTTTTATTTTTCTTGCCTTACTGAACTGCTTAGGGTCTCTAGCATAAAGGCAAGTACCGCAATAAGGACAAAGAATATTAGAAATAAGACCTCTTAAATATATTCATTACAATGGTTAGAATGGTATATATAATATCCTGTCAATGGTGGTGTGACATTTTCACAGATGATCAAATATACCACAACTAACAAATGGGACCTATTTAAACTTCAAAGCTTTTGCAGAGCAAAGGAAACCATCAACAAGATGAAAAGACAACCCTCAGAGTGGGAGAAAATATTTGCAAATGAAGGAACAGACAAAGGATTAATCTCCAAAATACAGGAGTTCATTCAGCTCTATATCAAAAATAATAATAATAATAATAACCCAATCAATAAATGGGCACAAAGCCTAAACAGAAATTTTTCCAAAGAAGACATATGGATGGTCAACGAACATGAAAAGATGCTCACCATTGCTCATTATTAGAGAAATGCAAGTCAAATTACAATGGGATACCACCAAATAGCCATCATCAAAAAATCTACGAACCCGGACTTCCATGGTGATACAGTGGTTAAGAAACCCCTCCCAGTGCAGAGTACATGGGTCTGCCTCCCACATGCCTTGGAGCAACTAAGCCCGTGCGCCACAACTGCTCAGCCAGAGCTCTGCAAATAGTGAAGCCTGTGCACCTAGAAGCTATGATCCCAGCAAGAGAGGCCACCACCACGAGAAGCCCATGTGCCGTGAAGAGCAGCCCCTGCTCACTGCGATTAGGCAAAGACCACTCGCAGCAAAAAGACTCATAAACTGAAAATATAATTAAACAAATAAACTTAACTTCAAGATTAAAAATCTACAAATCCCTAAGTGCTGCAGAGGATATGGTGAAAAGGGAACCCTCTTGCAATACTGGTGGGAATGTAAATTCATACAGCCACTATGGAGAAGAGTATGGAGGTTCCTTAAAAAGTTAAAACCAGAACTACCAGCAATCCCACTACTGGGCATACACTCTGAGAAACCCATGATTCAAAACGACATATGCAACCCAATGTTCACTGTAGCGCTACTTACAATAGCTAAAGACCTGGAAGCAACTTAAATGTCCATCCACAGATAAAGATGTGGTACATATATAGAATGGAACATTGCTGTGTAGTTGCTAAGTTGTGTCTGACTCTCCAACTCCAGAAGGAACAAAGATGCTGAGCCAAAGGGGAAACAATGCCCAGCTGTGGATGTGTCTGGTGGTGAAAGTGAAGTCTAATGCTGTCAAGAACAATACTGTCTACCTGCAATGTTAGGTCCATGAAACAAGGTAAATTGGATGTGGTCAAAAAGGAGATGGAAAGAGTGAACCATCAACATTTTAGCAACCAGTGAAATGGACTGGAATGGGTGAATTCAATTCAAATGACCATTATATCTATGACTGTAGGCAAGAATCTCTTAGAAGAAATGGACTAGTCCTCATAATCAACAAGAGAGTCTGAAATGCAGTACCTGGGTGCCAACTCAAAAATGACACAATGACCTCTGTTTATTTCCAAGGCAAATCATTCAATATCACATAATTCAAGTCTAGGCCCCAAACACTAATGCCAAAGCAGCTGAAGTTGAATGGTTTTCGAATGACCTACAAGACCTTCTAGAACTAACACCAAAAAAAGATGTTCTTTTCATCATAGGGGATTGGAATGCAAAAGCAGGAAGTCAAGAGATTTCACCTGGAGTAACGGGCAAGTTTGGCCTTAGAGTACAAAATGAAGCAAGGCAAAGGCTGACTGAGTTTTGCCAAGAGAACGCACTGGTCACAGCAAACACCCTCTTCCAACAACACAAGAGACAACTCTACACATGGACATCACCAGATGGTCAATACTGAAATCAGATTGATTATATTCTTTGTAGCCATACAGATGGGAGACTGTATAGATGGAGAAGCCCCATACAGTCAGCAAAAATAAGACCAGCTGCTGACTGTGGCTCAGATCATGAACTCCTTATTGCAAAATTCAGACTTAAATTGAAGAATGTAAGGAAAACCACTAGGTTCTTCAGGTATGACCTAAATCAAATCCATTATGATTATACAGTGGAAGTGACAAATAGATTCAAGGGATTAGATCTGATAGAGTGCCCAAAGAACTATAGACGAATGTTCCAAACACTGCACAGGACGTGGTGATCAAAACCATCCCCAAGAAAAAGATGCAAAAAGGCAAAATGGTTGCCTGAGGAGGCCTTACAAATAGCTGAGAAAAGAAGAGAACTGAAAGGCAAAGGATAAAAAGGAAAGATATACCCATCTGAATGCACAGTTCCAGAGAATAGCAAGCAGAGATAAAGTCTTTTAAAGCGAACAATGCAAAGAAATAGAGGAAAACAACAGAATACGAAAGACTAGAGATCCCTTCAAGAATATTAAGAGATACCAAGGGAACAATAAAGAACGGAAACTATGGGCCTAACAGAAGCAGAAGACATTAAGAAGAGGTGACAAGACTACCCAGAAAAACTGTACAAAGAAGATCTTCACAACCCAGATAACCATGATGGTGTGATCACTCACCTAGAGCCAGACATCCTGAAGTGCGAAGTCACGTGGGCCTTAGGAAGCATCACTATGAACAAAGCTAGTGGAGGTGATGGAATTCCAGCTGAGCTATTTCAAATACTAAAAGATGATGCTGTGAAAGTGCTGCATTCAATATACCAGCAAATTTGGAAAACTCAGCAGTGGCCACAGGACTGGAAAAGGTCAGTTTTCGTTCCAATTCCTGAGAAGTGCAAAGCCAAAGATGTTCAAACTACCACACAATTGCACTCATTTCACATGCTAGCATCTCAAAATCCTTCAACCTAGGCTTCAACAGTATGTGAATGAAGAACTTCCAGATGTACAAGCTGGATTTAGAAAAGGTAGAGGAACCACAGATCAAATTGCCAACATCCTTTGGTCACAGAAAAAGAGAATTCCAGAACATCTATTTCGGACAATGCTAAAGCCTTTGACTGCAGAGATCACAATAAACTGAAAATTCTTCAAGAGATAGGAATACCAGACCACCTGACCTGTCTCCTGAGAAATCTGTATGCAGGTCAAAAAGCAACAGTTAGAACTGAACATGGAACAACAGACTGCTTCCAAATTGGGAAAGGAGTACATCAAGGCTGTATATGTCACCCTGCTTCTTTAACTTATCTGCAGAGTGCATCGTGCAAAATGCCAGGCTGGATGAAGCACAAGCTGAAATCAAGACTGCTGGGAGATATATCAATAACCTCAGGTAAATGAACTCACCCTAATGCAGCAACGGAAGAGGGACTACAGAGCCTCTTGATGAGGGTGAAAGAGGAGAGTGAAAAATCTGGCTTAAAGCTCAACATTCAGAAAACACAGATCATGGCATCTGGTCCCATCACTTCATGGGAAATAGATGGGGAAACAGTGGAAACAGTGAGAGACTTTATCTTCTTGGGCTCCAAAATCACTGTGGACGATGACTGCAGCCATGAAATTAAAAGACGCTTGCTCCTTGGAAGAAGAGCTATGACAATCCTAGACAGCATATTAAAAAACAGAGATATTACTTTGCTGACAAAGGTCCATAGCATCAAAGCCATGCTTTTTCCAGTAGTCATGTATGGATGTGAGAAACAGACAATAACAATGCCAAAAGAATGGAATGCCTAAGTGGCCAAAGAATGGAAGCCTTCGAACTGTGGTCTGGAGAAGACCCTTGAGAGTCCCTTGCACAGCAAGGAGATCAAACCAGTCAATTCTTAAGGAAATCAAACCTGAATACTCATTTGAAGGACTGATGCTGAAGCTGAAGCTCTAATATTTTTTGGCTACCTGATGCAAAGAGATGACTCACTGGAAAAGACACTGATGCTGGGAAAAAATGAAGGCAGGAGGAGAAGGGGACGACAGAGCATGAGATGGTTGGCTGGCATCAACTCAATGGACATGAGTTTGAGCAAGCTCCAGGAATTGGTGAAGGACAGGGAAGGCTGGCATGCTGCATTCCATGGGGTCACAAAGAGTCAGACACGACTGAGCAACTGAAGAACAACAATATAAAAAAGGAATGAAACTGGGTCACTTGTAGTGATATGAAATGGACCTAGCATCTTTCATACAGAGTGAAGTAAGAGAAAAACAAATATCATATATTACTGAATATATAGGAAATTTAGAAAAATGGTACAGGTGAACCTATTTGCAGGGCAGGAATACAGACTCAGATATAGCGAATGGACGTGGAGACACAGGTCAGGGGGAGAGCAAGGCTGGGACGAACTGCAAGAGTAGCACAGACATACACATACCACGTGTGAAACAGACAGCTGCGGCTCACTGCTGTGCGCACAGGGACCCGAGCCGGCGCTCTGCGACGGCTGCGAGGGCGGCACGGAGGCCCAACGGCGAATGCACGTTACTGTACATCAGAAACGAACACCGCACTGTAAAGCGATTATCCTCTAAATATACACACACACACAACTAAAGAACAGCGAACTTAGTACTACTTTCCTACTCTCAATATTCTCCACTGAAAATACGCTTGGAAGGCTGAGAAAGCTGCTACAGAAACGGAAAAGACACCATGTGAACAAACCAAGGCACGTGCGTCTCTGTCAGCTCTAACAGCGTTTCTTCAGTCAGACCTCCATGTAAACCACCTAACAAATCAAACGTGTAATAATGTGTGGTGTCAGAGCGCCCACATTTCCTTCCACCTAACTAACGAGATTGCTTACAGATTGCTTACTTGGAAAGCATGTTTATTGAAATCACTGGACTAAGAGTAAAGCTAATCAAATAGATTTTGTAACCTTACTTGTGGAAGTAGATTAACTAAAAAAAGAAAGTTTGATCAAAAACAGCTTTCTAAAGATAGTCTTGCCATTAAGCAGAGTTTCTGGTATTTTTCTGTATATGTTCTAATGTTTCCAAGTATATCTGTGTGCTTTTGTAAAAAACATTCTTTTCTCCAGAGCTCTTACAAGTACTGGAGACAGCATAAGAACCGAATCAGGAGAATGGCAACTTTTTACCTGTTGATCTTTTTTCAATTTTTGGCCACACTCCACAGGATACAGAACCTTAGTTCGCCAACCAGGGATCAAACCAATGCCCCCTGTTTGGAAAGCATAATCTTAATCACTGGATAGCCAGGGAAGTCACAACTTTTTACTTTAAAGGTGGCAAAATTTTATTTTATCAGGCTAATGCCAATTTGAACACTATACTTTGCTGAGTTTTCAGGAAATGGATACAAAACATAAAATATCAATGGTCATTCTGGAAATGACTGAAAGTCATCATCTTCAGTTTCTGCTGGAACCTGCAAGGATTCCACAAAGGTTACTCCAAACAGACTTAAAATGCTACAAATAATGCTGAGTTTGCAAGGAGTGTGCATGTGCTCAGCTGCAGTCGTGGCAGACTCTCTGCGACCCCCATGGACTGCAGGCCACATGGCTCCTGCCCACCAGATTTCCCAGGCAAGTTACCGGTGCTGGGTGCCACCTCCTCCTCCAGGAGATCTTCCTGACCCAGGGATCGCACCTGTGTCCCCTGCATCTCCTGCACTGGCGGGTGGATTATTTACCACTGAGCCACCTGGGAAGGCCTTACAACTAGTAAAAAAAAGAACAAATAATACGATGTGTATTACATGTCATACAGGAGAAGAAAAATCAGAGACAGTATATAATTCATAAACTGAGCATTTACTCAATACCTACTAGGTTTCAGGCAGTGTGGAGTCGGGGGGGGGGGGTGGGAAATAGCAGTCCCCAGGTCTAATATCTGATGGGGGTACAATGAGGACAGAAGAGTTTATAAGAGGAAGAAGGCCTCACAGAGGTGCCTGCTATAACCTAGGGAAGAAAAAAAATTGGTTGCCAAGTGGGGGAAAAAACCCACTGGATCAAAATAGAGCCAGATGGCTGAAGACAACATTTTAAAAACAGAATCTCCAAAGATAAGCATAACTTTCCACCATCACCTGGGCAGAATAACTAGCCTAGAAACATAAAAAGAAATCATTTTTTATTAGAAAAAGATACTAATAAACAAACAAGAAAATCTCTAGAACCAAAAGATTAATATTCAAGTGAAAAACTTCCATGGCAAACACAGAGCATTATACAGGAACCACAGGAACTCCACTCCACAGAACTTACTATGCTCCAGGCACCAACACTTTACATACATTAACTCACATAACCCTAACCACAATCTTCCAAAGTTATTTGCCTTTTAATCATTTCACAAACAAGGAAGGTGAGGCTCAGAGAAGTGAAGCACCTTGCCAGAGTTTAAATAGGTCATGACAGAGTTTATAAAAGCTCTGACTTGCATCTGTAGGTTAGAGGTGTCCTGAAAGCAAACAAAAGGTTATCTGTAAGACATTTCACAGTTCTATATACAGATGGTAACTTTTACTAGATTGATATCAGAATAACCAAGTGAATGAACAAACTATGTCAATGTCAAAAATAATGTGCTTTAAATAATATGAATTTTCTAATGCAGCTCAATATCAAAAAAACAAACAAGCTGATCAGACAATGGGGAGAAGATCTAAGCAGACTTTTCTCCAAGGCGACATACAAATGGCCAAGAGGCACATGAAAAGATGCTCCACATCACTAATTATTAGAGAAATGCAAAACCAAACTACGAGGTAGCACCTCACACCCATCAGAATAGACATCAAAAAATCTACACACGCCTAAATGCTAGAGAGGGTGTGAAGAAAAGGGAACACTCTTACACTGTTGATAGGAATGCAAACTGATACGACCACTGTGGAGAACAGTACAGCGGTTCCTTAAAAAGCTAAACACAGAACTACTACATGGCCCAGCAATTCCACTCCTGGGCAGATATCCAGAGAAAATCATAATTCCAAAAGATACACGCAGCCCAATGTTCGCTGCAGCACTATTTACAACAGCCAGGACATGCAAGCAGCCTAAGTGTCCATCGACAGAGGAATGGATGAAGATGTGGTAAATACATACAGTGGAACGTTATTCAGCTATAAAAAGGAACAGAACTGTATTTGCAGAGATATGAATGGACCTAGAGTCTGTCATATAGAGTGAAGTCAGGAAAAGAAAAACAAACGTCATATATTAATGCTTCTATGTGGAATCTAGAAAAATGGCACTGATGCACCTATCTGCAAAGCAGAATAGAGACACAGATGGAGAGCACAAACGTATGGACATCAAGGGGGTGAGGGGGTGGGATGGACTGGGAGAGTGGGACTGACTGTGTTCACTACGATGTATGAAGCAGATACGTAAGGCCTGCTGTACAGCACGGTGGGGGGCGGGGGGAAGGTACCATCTGTTTGTAGGACATATACGGAGTTAAACTTTAAAATGCATTCCAATATTCATTTTGTTGTTGTTTAGTTACTAGTCAGGCTCTTCTGCAACCCCATGGACTGCAGCCCACCAGGCTCCTGGGTCTATGGGATTTCCCAGGCAAGAATACTGGAGTGGGCTGCTGTTCCCTTATCCAGGGGATCTTCCCAGCCCAGGGATCAAAGCCACATCTTGTACATTGGCAGGCGGGTTCTTTACCACTGAGTCACCAGGGAAGCCCCCAATATACATTGCTGCTGCTGCTGCTAAGTTGCTTCAGTCATGTCCGACTCTGTGCAACCCCATAGACGGAAGCCCACCAGGCTCCCCCGTCTCTGGGATTCTCCAGGCAAGAACACTAGAGTGGGTTGCCATTTCCTTCTCCAATGCATCAAAGTGAAAAGTGGAAGTGAAGTCGCTCAGTCGTGTCTGACTCCTAGCAACCCAATGGACTGCAGCCTACCAGGCTTCTCCGTCCATGGGATTCTCCAGGCAAGAGTACTGGAGTGGGGTTCCATTGCCTTCTCCACCAATATACATCAGATGCAGACAAATACTGTTTGATTCCACTTACATGAGGTACCTAGAATAGTCAAATTCATAGCCAGGAATACACTCACAGATGCTGGGGAGAGGCGTGGGGGGTGGGGAACAGGAGTTAGTAATTAATGGGACAGCTTCAGGTTAGGAAGATGAAAAATTCAGGAGATGGACAATGAGAGTTGTGCAACAATGTGAATGTACTTAAGTGCCACTGAACTGTACAGCTAAACAAGGTTAATGTAGTGTGTTTTCTATTATGTGAATTTTACAATAAAAAAACATTTGAAAAAAAGTTTAATATGTGTGATTTTTTTAAATAAAGAATTGCCTGAATATAAAACTTCAGAAAAAGAATACTGACACTAAGCTAGAGAGAAAAGTGCTGTGGGGGCTTCCCTGCTGACTTAGTGGTAAAGAATCCACCTGCCAACGCAGGAGACACGGATTCAAGCCCTGGTCCGGGAAGACTGCACGTGCCGTGGAGCAACTAAGCCCGTGCATCCCAACTATTGAGCCTGTGCTCCAAAGCCCCGGAGTCACAAATGCTGAAGCCTGTGTGCTCTAGAGCCCGTGATTCACAGCAAGAGAAGTCCCCACAATGAGAAGCCCACGCATCCCAACTTGAGGGCAGCCTCCACTTGCCGCAACTAGAGAAAAGCCTGTGCAGTAACGAAGACCTAGCACAGCCAAAAAATGAGTAAATAAATCTCTACCCAAAAAAAGGTAAGTGGTGTTTACAAATTATTCATCTGAGAGCAACTTTAAATTCATTAAGCTACAAGAATAATGACAAGAACCTGGCTGGTAAAAAGTACTATAAATGAATTATTAAAGCATTGAAATTACTTATTTGTTATGGAGGAACTAGAGGGTCATGAGCGACAAAAAACTGACTGGAAGGACAGGAAAGATTACTCGCAGGAAGTGCAGCATTATTGTTTATGAACTTTGAATACTTTAAGAGTAAAACTGTAGTGTCTGCCAACAGTATGAATGACTGTGATTGACAGTATTACTGGCCACTTCCTGAGTACCTAGAAACTATGCAAAGATTTCACATTTCTCATTTAATTTTGAAAGGTGTGTATTATTATCCATAAACACAGGTGCGGGGCAGTGCAAACCAATGTCAAGTAAGTTGCCTGAGGTCAGACAGAAAGTGGGGGAGCTCAGCCTGGTTGTTCTGGTTCCCTCAGAGCCATGTGTCTTCTAGACAGAACAGCATATAAACAATATTTGTAAGCTTCCTTGATACACAGCTCACCGTCTAGAGAAGCTACAATATGCAAGTTATTACAGTTTGATGTCAATAAAATTTAGTTAAATAATATGGGTTTATAATGGAGAATTTTTTTTAAAGACCTCAACATCAAAAATTTTAATTGCCATAATTTCTAAACATAAGTATTTCCATTGCCACTGAGGTCTAATGATGACTCCTATAAAAGCGCAGAGAGGGGGCCCAAATATGAAAACCACAGTGATGGTGTCTCAAATGAGGTGACAAAGCTTGGGAACCTAAATAAATGAACCTAAATAAGACTTTTAAAAAACCAAGCAGCCATACTTTACTTGGTGTTTGCTTATTTATCAAAATTCAAACTCCTGTTTCCAGTTTCTATTATATAGGGACTTCTCTGGTGGTCAGTGGTTAAGAATCTACTTGACACTGAAGGGGACATGGTGATTTTACTAAAAACCCTAATCGGCAACCCTGACTTTGTTGGTGATCTGGACACAAAATACTTCGCTCTTATTTTCAAGTGTTTCTTTCCATGTTGGCATGCTGTATTTAATTTAGGGAGCAAGTTTAGTGTGGTAAAATCATACAGGATCTTTTTACTGTTATCATTCCCTTCTCAAAAATGTGGTAAAATCATACAGGATCTTTTTACTGTTATCATTCCCTTCTCAACCTTTACAGGAATCTACGTTCTGATCAAGCATGTCTGTGCAGACACCAGATTGTCCAGCCTCATGAAACTGAGGGCAGGAGGAGAAGGGGACAACAGAGGGCGAGATGGTTGGATGGCATCGCTGACTCACGGACATGAGGCTAAGCCAGCTCCAGGAGGCAGTGGAGGACGGGGAAGCCTGGTGTGCTGCAGTCCACGGGGTCACCAGAGTCGGACACGACTGGGTGACTGAACACCGACATGAGATGGGGCCGTGGCCCCTGAGCACGAGCACCCTTTACTTTACTGGCATTCCGTTCGTATTACTCAAGGTGTGGAAGAATCTTGAGGGTGGGCTGACAATACACATTTAACTATTGTTAAAATACGAATCAATGACAATAAACAAGTTATTACCTATAAATCTGAATAAAAATGTAGTTTTTATAAAGTACTGTCTATTTACAAGACATAAAATGTACTATTTTATACACTGTAGTATAACGGAAATGATAATTCAATGGCCCCTGATTTTTACTGCAAAGCTATAATTTCATCTTAGAAAATCAGTAGCATAATGTGAAAAATCTCACATAAACAAACTGAGTTTATTTTCAGGTTGCTTCAAATGTTGCATCTGAGTTAAAGCTTGCATTTCCTCCAGTTACTGAGTTGCAACTCTGTAACACCTTGCTGCTAGCAGCACAACTACTTAGACCTGATAGCATTGTTAACAATCCTCTACATTGTTAGCAATCCTCTACTGCAATCCTCTACTCTGCACTTACATACTCAGACACCAGAACGAATCTGAGGTTCTTACAGGCCATTTTATCATATCCTTTCACAATCCGTGGGTTCAGTAAGAGTACATCTGTACATTATGGCTCTGATTGTACTTCTAAAAGAAACTAATTATAAATAAAACAGTTCATGTATGTATACAGCTATCCAACTTTGCACTGACCCTGAAAAAGAATGCTAACCTCCAAACAATTAGTAAATAGCTGTGAACACCTGCTGTGTAAAAGACATAACTATAAAGAATATAAACATAAATGATCAGCAGACAAAGTTTCTTCCTGCAAAATGCAGAGTTAAACACAAGCTCATGGAAACATGTGGTCTGGCTCCACTCATCCCCATAAACCATCTGTGCCCCGCCTCACCCCACGTCAGCCTCTGAGAGCTGAGTCTCTCCTGAATGAACTCCATTAAACCCTTGCCCAAGTCCAGCGTAACCAGGAATGCTGTGGGCGGTGGTGGTACTGGTTTAAGAAGTATGGTAGCCATATTTATATCATCAAGGCAAACAAGCAACACAATTTGAAGAAACACCTGAAATAAGCTGATTTAATAATACAACCTCAACTTCTGAACCTATGAAACAGCAACAACATATTAAAGACCTCATGCACTACGTGCAGAATTATGTGTAAAATGATTAAGAACATCAACTCGGAATATTACTCAGCCATAAAAAGGAACAAAACTGTGCCATCTGCAGAGATGTAGATGGACCTAGAGGCTGTCCTACACAGTGAAGTCAGAAACAGAAAGACAAATATCATATATTAATGCATACGGGTAGGATCTAGAAAACGGTACAGGTGTTTCTGCAAAGCAGAAAGAGAGACACAGATGTAGAGAACAAATGTGTGAACACCAAGTGGTGAAAGATGGGGTGGGATGAATTGTGAGACTGGGAATGACGTATATACACCACCATGTCTCAAACAGATAACTAACGAGAGAACCTGCTGTACAGCACAGGGGAACTTCACTCAATGTTCTGTGGTGACCTAAATGGGAAGGAAATTCAAAAAGCAAGGGACATATGTAAACACACAGCTGGTTCCCCTTGCTGTACAGCAGAAACTAACACAACTCTGTAAAGCAACTACATTTCAATCAAAAAATTTTTAAAGGACACCAATTCTGGAATCAGCCAGTCTGGGTTCAAATCCCGGATGTAGCCCTTAACACTTGAGTATTACTCAGGCCTTGGTCAAGGCACTCAAACTCTCCTTCAGTTTCCACATCTGTGAAATGAAGACGGTAACAGCACCCAAAGGCCTTTCCTGGTAGCTCAGTCAGTAAAGAATCCGCCTGCAATGCAGGAGACCCTGGTTTGATCCCTGGGTTGGGAAGATTCCCTGGAGAAGGGATAGGGCTATCCACTCCAGTATTCTTGGGTTTCCCTGGTGGTTCATGCCTGCAATGTGGGAGACCTGGGTTTGATCCCTGGGTTGGGAAGATCCCCTGGAGGAGGGTATGGCAACCCACTCCAGTATCCTTGCCTGGACAATTCCCATGGACAGAGGAGCCTGGCGGGGGCTACATTTAGTGGCAAAGAATCGTACACAACTGAGTGACTAAGCTCAAGAGACTAAGCACACAAGAACAGCACCCACCTCAGAGAACTGCCATGAAGATTTATAAGAGATAATCCACGGAATCAGATATGCATAGTCAAATATGCAGATGGCACCACCCTTATGGCAGAAAGTGAAGAGGAATTAAAGAGCCTCTTGATGAGGGTGAAAGAGAAGAGTGAAAAATCTGGCTTAAAACTCAACATTCAAAAAACAAAGATCATGGCATCTGGTCCCATCAATTCATGGCAAACAGATGTGGAAACAATGGAAACTGGGACAGACTTTATTTTCCTGGGCTCCAAAATCACTGTGGACAGTGACTGCAGCCATGAAATTAAAAGACACTTGGCTCCTTGGAAGAAAAGCTATGACCAACCTAGACAGCATATTAAAAAGCAGAGACATCACTTGGCTGACAAAGGTTTGTATAGTCAAAGCTACAGTTTTTCCAGTAATCATGTATGGATGTGGGAGTTGGACCATAAAGAAAGCTGAGTGCCAAAGAACTGATGCTTTCACATCCCACAAGCCATGCGGCAGAGCCAGGAAAAAAGTTATATACTATACAATCCCATTTTTACAAAATTATAGAAAAAGAAAACTAATCTCTAGTGACACAGAGAAGATCAGTGTTCGCTGCCCATGGGGCAAAGGTAAAATAAAAGTGGGAAGAGGTTTCAGAGAAACATGAATAAATTTTGAGAGGGCAATGAATATATTCATTTTTTTCCTTACAAAGTTTCATAGATAGAAAAACATGTCAAAATTCATCATGGTGCTAGAAAAGACTCTTGAGAGTCCCCTGGACAGCAAGGAGGTCAAACTAGTCAATCCTAAAGGAAATCAATCGTGACTATTCACGGGAAGGACTGATGCTGAAGCTCCAATATTCTGGCCACCTGATGCAAAGAGCTGACTCAGTAGAAAAGACCCTGATGCTGGGAAAGATTGAAGGCAGGAGGAAAAGGGGTTGACAGAGGATGAGATGTTTGGATGGCATCACCGATTCAATGGACGTGAGTTTGAGCAAACTCTGGGAGATGGTGAAGGACAGGAAAGCCTGGCGTGCTGCGGTCCATGGGGTCGCAAAGAGTCAGACACAACTGCGCCACCGAGCAACAATCCATGGAAAGCGGCTATCACAGTGCCGAGCACACTGTAACTATGAGAAATGCTAATTACTGTGACTATTAATGACTACCAGTAATTGTAGTAATAGAAACAATGCTATCATGGTGAAAGGGTGCTGGGCAGAAAACCAAGGACTGATGTGGGAGATGAAACACAATCTCTGAGACCTGGTTTCTCTGTGTTAGTGGGGATGATGACAAGCCCTGTCCCCCTGAGCTGTATGTCATGTGAGTAAGAGGCTAAGGAATATATAGTATACTGCTTAGCACAATGTCCACCCCGGCATATAACATCTATTCAACACACAACATGCTTCTTACAAGAATTCAAGTGACAATACGTGCATAACTATTAAAACTTATAAACTTATTGTTTAACATAACTTATAAACAAATTATTAAAATGCCAGGAAGGAAATAAACAGATGCTGTGTTTACTGAGCAGGGAAGATGGTAAAGTCCTACTTTAAAGACGGGTGGACAGGGAAGGAAAGCCTCTCTGTGGTGACATGATCTAAGACCTAGGAAACGAGAAGGATTTGGACACCAAGAAAGCCCAGCGAAAGAGCCAGAATGAGGAGGGAAGGGATTTCTGTCAACCCTCCGGATCACTACGGCCCCAGGCACACAGTAGGCACCCATAACAAAGAGGAGAATGAGCAACGAACACTTCTGGCAGAGGCACAACACACTTAAAGGCCCTCTGGTGAGGAGCAGCCTGGCAAGCCAGACAGAACAGAGGGATGCCAGAGGGGCTGCGGGTGGGGCGCACAGCGGGCAGGTGCTGTGGGAAGGTCAGTGAGGCGGGGGGCCCAGATGACGTGTGACCCTGTCAACCACAGCTGAAACTCTGCATTTTACTCTTCTTTCAAAGAGTTGTCACTGGAGGCTTTTAGCACAGAGTGGTAAGATCTATTTCTGTAAAAGATCATTCTGGCTGTCGTGAAGAGAGGATATTTTAGAAAAGCAAGAACACCATCAGGGAGACCCTCAGAGAGGCCAACGCAGCAGTTCAGACAGGAGGTGAGTCAGAGGCTTAAGTCCCAACAGCGGGGTTGGTGCTGGGCTGGATGATGACGGAAAGAGAGACCCATGGAGTCATTCTCAAGTTTCTGCTTTGGCAAGGAACAGACATCTGTGCTATTTTACTGAGTAGGGGACATCTGGGAAGGAACAGGCTGGGGAAAAGGGGAATACAAACCAAGAGTTGTGCTCTGAACCGCTTCCCCTGAGACACCTTGACAAGGATGTGACTGAGGACACTGGTCACGTGAGGCTGTAACTCAGAGTGGGAGGTCCATGACAGAGCTCTCAACGTGCAAGTTATCCACACCGATATGGTACCCAAAGCCAAGAAACAAAGTAAAGTAGCATGCTTTGGTCATTTGCTGGGTAATAGAACCAGGTCATCTAACTAACTTCTCTTCCTGTTAGGTTGCCAGAAAGTTCCAAAGTCAACATAAACCTTAAAGGAAAATTATTTGTGCGGGTATTCTATATACAATGATTGAGCCTCTTTACCTCCCCTTCTCTTTATGGTTGTTTTTTTTCTTTTTTTAAGTCTTTATTAAATTTCTTATAGCACTGCTTCTGTTTTATGTTCTGTTTTTTTGGCTGCAAGGCACGTGGGATCTTAGCTCGCCGACCAGGGATCAAACCTGCATCCCTTGCATTGGAAGGGGAGGTCTTAACCACTGGACCACCAGGGAAATCCATCTTTATGTTGTCTACTCTTTCATCTAAATCTTTTTTGTAAGTATGTGTACTATAAAAAAAGAAAGAAAATCTCAGAAACGAGGTAGTGTAGTGATATGATTCGGGGAGTCAGAAGGGCTGACCCCCACACCGCCTTTGGTGGGTGTCGATCATAGACACCTGACCATGGAGTTGTCTGTGAGTGTGCACTTCTCGGACAGACTACAGCTCCTCACGGGCATCAGTCACACCTCAGTCATCTTGAACCACTGTGAAAGGGCACAGTGTCGAGCTCACAGGAGGCAGGCCACACATGGACCCTAATGGCATCAGTCACTTTTCCATCTGTGGAAGGGACTGGGCCTTATGAGAAGGCGCCACGGCTCACCTCTAAGACGTTTTATACACAACACAGCACACAATTAAACGCCAGTCAGCAATACAGACAGATGTTAGACATACGGATAAAGCTTCAGGATCTGGGTTGGAAGACTTCAGGCAGGAGAAAAAAAACTGAGCTGGCTTTAAAGATGCATTTGCATTTGATCTGTGAAAAGGCATTTCAGAGAGCAGCCAAAGAAAAGGGGCAGTAAGGAGCCTATTCTGGTTAGAAGGAAAGGAAGGAAGGGAGGAAGAGCCAAAAAAAAAAAAAAACTATTGGGGAAGGGAGCTGTAAAAACCAATTAAGAACACAATGTGGATATCCAATAACTTCATGTTTTAAGTTACACATTCCTGGGAACTTCAAAAAGATGTTTAAGGACGATCACACAAATGCAGTGTGTAGAATAGATCAGACTGTTAACTTAGTTTAGGCACAAATTAGTAAGAATCTGATAAAAACAAAGGATACCACAGGTTCCAAAAAATCTTAGTGAACACAACTTGGTGAGTGATATAGAAACCGAGAATCAGATTTAATCTGGGATTTGAGACTAAGGGGTCAGGAGAATAGCAGTATGATTAACAGAAATCAAGGAAATAAAAGGAAGTGATTTTAGAAGGTGATTCCATCAATTTTAGGCAGAATAAGTTTAAGGTGGTGGTGGCTAGACTCTATCTCCAGATTCCCACTACTTTACAGCATAATGTGCACACAATGTGCCAAAGTCCTTGCTGAGAAAAATCTTCCTGAGCCGTATTTCTCCCTAAACATAACAGAAAGAAACTCCTGCATATAATACAGTGTCTCCATGGCTGCAGGAGCAAGTTTTACTTGATGAAAATCATAAATACAAAAATAAAAGAATGCCCAAAATTACCTTTTACAAAGCACTGTGATTTCACATTATATGTATGTTAAAAAAAAATTTATATGAGAAGATCTCAACATTATCTAGCCCTGAGAAAAATGCAAATCAAAACTGCAACGAGTGAACTGCCCTGGTGGTACAGTAGATAAGAATCCGTCCACCAACACGGGGAACACGGGTTCAATCCCTGATCTGAGAAGATCACACATGCCAGGGAGCAGCTAAGCCGTGTACCACAACTACTCAAGTTGGTGCACCCAGAGCCTGCGCTTCCACAAGAGAAGCCACCATGGTGAGAAGCCCTTGCATCGCAACGAGGAGCGGCCCCGCTCACCACAACCAGAGAAAAGTCTGCGTGCCGCAACGAAGACCCACCCAACCCAAACAAAAACTACAACGAGGAATTCCCCATCAGTCCCGAGGGCAGGGCTCTGCACTTCCACTACAGAGGCACGGATTCTATCCCTAGTCCGGAAATTAAGATCCTGCACGCAGAGCGGTGTGGCAAAAATCAAAAACAAACACAAACAAAAAACCTGCCATAAAGATACCAGTACACAACTATCAGAAAGGCTAAACTTGAATAATAAGCAAGGACATGGATGGAAAGCTACAGGAACTCTCATCCATTATTAGAAAAATGGGACAGCTACTTTGGAAAACACTGTGACAGCTTCTTAATAACTTAAACTTATATTCTCCATAAGATCCAGCAACCACACTTCTCAGTACTTAACCAAGAGAAACAAAAACATATGTCCATACAAAAATATCTTTAGGCAAATATATACAGCAGCTTCATCCATGATCATCAAAAGCTGAGAACAACTCAGGTGGATCAACTAGTAACTGGCTAAGCGAATTACAGTGTATGCACACAGGGCACACTCAGTGTCGAGGAGGAGCGAACCACAAGTCAGGATGAAACAGAAAGGAATCTCAAAAGCATCACGTTAAATGAAAGAAGCTAAGCACAAAATACTACACAGTGTGTGATTCTATTTATATGAGATTCTAGAAAAGAGAAACCTACAGATATTCTATATCATGTTTAGGGTGGTACTCAGTATTTGCCAAAAACCTATAAAAATGTACACTTACAGAGGTTTCCCATATGAAGATTATACCTTAATACATCTGACTTGAAAAAAAGAACCTTAGCATCTGAACACTGGCTCAAAGAAAAGTATTAAAGCCCAACATTGGCATCTATTATTACTCTGAAAAATTCTAGACATTTCTTAACTAGTTACCATACTACAAATGCCCTGAGTACTGAAAAGAAATGAGCCCCATGCTTTTTCCCTCTTTGGGCCTCAAACATTCCTATGCAGAAACCGGGCCTGGGGACGTCAGCGAGTGTGCAGAAGCCACGTGAATGCTGGTTACTGAGACACTAATAAAGTGAGTCTTGTTTTCGGGACAGCTGTTGCTTCGTTGTTCTTTTGTCACACACAAAAAAAGAGAGCTGTTATGCTTATGGAATGTGACCTTCTCATTGGATGGCTGTTACATCACGCCTGGAAACACTGCCAGAGAAATTCATTTTCCCCGTGTGCCACACAGAAAACAGTAAAAGCAAAAACAAACTAAACAACCATGAAAGACCCCAAAACCAGCGTTAAACGAACTGCATTATCCTTAAAAATCAGATCACTTCTAAGAAGTATTTCTCAATACTAAATACTGAAAAGCTTATTTTTTATGAGTAAGGTTTTGTCTCATTTTATTATCCTTAGTGTATAACCTTAACAGACTATTTTTCAGAGTCCAAATAACTGTTTCGCTTCCAAACACATTTTCTTTGAGCATGCCATGATTATTAATGCTATACAATAATGAGACTTATTCCTTTATTTTTTGTTTTACCAAATGCCTACCTAGCTAGGTACTTTGCCATTTTACAGTTTGATCATTTATAAACCATTTTCATTTGCACAAGAGCTTTCAAACTTTTTTGATCATTATCCACAGTAAGAAATACATTTCACATTGCAACCCAGGCCACAGATGTGTGCATATATGTGCACACAACCCTGAAGTTTGACAAAATAAGATTTATTAACCCACCTCATAAGATGTTGTTTTCTTTTTTATTGTTATCTTTAAAATGCTGGCAAACAACCACACAAGTCACAGCATGGCCCACAAGTTTCAAAAGCACTGCAGCAGCAGATGAAAAACAAATACAACATCTCTTCATGTTTTGAATAATGGCTTTCACACATTCATTTAGTTGGTTTTTTTAAACCTTGCGTGACATTCCTCACGGATGACTCCCTGCATCTGCTCCTCCCCAGTGAGGGGTTCCTCAGCCTGGTGAGCAGGGAAGACGGAAGGGCCCTGAAGAAGCCAGGGCCCCTGCTGCGCCCCCTCCAGCCCACCGCTAGATGTGGGGGGGAGGTCGTGGCCTCCGAGGCCTATAAATATCCAGAGCCGGGCTTTCCTTCCTTTTCCATTTACCCTCACTGTCACTCCTTAACCTCTACACACACAGCGAACTGAAATAAACTTCAACTGGGGAGAAAAGGAGCTACAACACACAGCAGAGTCAAGTTTTCCTAAACATCTCAGGATTTCAGTTATGCCTACCATATGCTTCTTTCCCATACACCACAGATACCTAAACAAGCTTAAAACAAGTTTACTGGCATGTAAATCCCGCTCACAAAATGCTTCCAACTCAATAATTTTGAGTTTTAAATCAATAATCAATATTATATTCCAGTATTCCACGCTGAAACTAGTGGGTATTTATTATAATTAGACAGCAATTATATATGAAGATCAGGGAACTTACTTTTAAGGACTCCCACAAGGGAAACTGGACCAATGAGAAAGGAATCTGAAGAGAAAAAAAGGGAAACCCGAATAAATTAGGCCAGAAAGATCAATTTGCTTAGCATGACTATATGAACTTATAATTATTATTCAGAAACATTATTTCATTTTAAATTTATATACATAAAAAAATACCATTAAACAAATTTTTAAGTATAGAATTAAACAGTAACTGCTTGTATAATCTACTGACTTTTTAAGCACAAGGGATATAAAATTATGCTGTTATGCCCTCTTAAAACTGAAATAGGAATGCAATATGAAGAGACTGGCAACCGAAAAATAAATGAGAAAATAAATATTTTCCATCACAGGTAATAAAGCTTTAAAGATGTTACATTTTTCTGCTTTAGAGTTCTAGCTGTCTACTCCTCAGCAGGCCAGGTGTCAGGGTTGGAGAGAAACTGCAAGGGGGAAAGAGAATGGGGGTGAGGCAGGACAGAGGAGGGGTGGAGGAAAGGAGGGGAGAGCAGGAAAGAAGAAAGGTGAGAGAGGAAAAGAGGAGGAGGGAGAGAGAAGGGACGGAGGGGGCAGAAGGAAGGAAAGCAGAGCTGAGACAGGTGGATGGAGGGCCAGCGCAGCAGAGAGGGAAGAGGAGGCAGGCAGAGCCACTTGTAGGGGGAAGCTGAGAAGAGGGATCCGGGGCCAGAGCCCAGGCGTGGGAAGGAAGCAACGCTTCTCCGTGCTGGATGAGTGAGGCTCTGCGCAGACAGGAGCAGACAGAGGCGGCCTGAGAGCCTGATTTAGTCTCAAGCTTCGTCAGGGGCAAGAGTCATCTCTAGCATGAAGACAAGCATGGCACTTAAAGAGTTACAATCACATGTGTATTGCTAAGCTAGAATTGTTCCCAAGCACGTTTCACATGCCAGGAACTGTGTCCATCAGCACTTCATAGTTCTTACTTCACTCCTCACAACAATCCTGTGAGATAGGTATCATTACCATCCCCATTTTACAGATGAGGGATGGAGCTTCAGAGATGCTGTTTAACATGCCTGAAGACGAAGAGTTAAGAAGAAGCCCAGACCATCTGACTACCAGTCTACCTAAAAGACACCCAAACTGGATTTATCTGCATATAAATTCACCCCCAGTATAATCCATGCGCTTTTAACTAAATCTTCTAAAATTCTAGAATAAGGACCCCACCTTCATAATTCCTAAAATAAAAATACCTGAACTCCAGGGGACCTCCCCAGTAGCCTAGGTAATCTCCACGCACTGTGTACTGGTCCTGAGAAAGAGATGATTCTGCTCAAGCAGACTATGGCCCCAGTACTGCTGCTCTGTATCCAGGTCAGTTGCCAGTGAAGAGTAAATGTGGACTCTGACCAGTAACAATAAGCACAGGGATGGGTGGGTGGGTGGGTGTGTGTGTGTGTGTGCATAGACCACAGTGTTGAAGGGATTAATGAGTATTTATCTTATGAATTAAGAGTGCTAACTTATTTCTAAAATATTTATATTTAATGAGAAATTAAGAGTCTAGCATCAGCTTCTTTCTCTGCTTGAAGAAATAATGGCCCTGGAGTTGACAGTGTCCACAGAAAGAAATTCGGCCTTCCGTTCAGGCAGGAAATGGCAGTGAGGAAAACAATAAAAATAAAAAAGCCTATGTCACTAAACTAAGTTGACAAACTAAGAGTCTCAGAGAAGTCTGTCATCTTCATCATTAAGCAGCACCCCATCCCGTACATCAAAGTACCATAATAGGAGATAAATTTAGTTGAGTTTTTGTTACCAAACCATGAAAGCATCTGACACTGTCCATTCTGGCTCTAGAATGCTGTATTTTCAATTAAATTATCAAAACGCAAAGAAACTGACTGTAGTTTTCTTTTTCTTTTTTCGGCTGTACTGCACACTTGCAGGATCTCAATTCCCCAACCAGGAATCAAACCTGGGCCCCCTGCAGTGGAAGTGTTGAGTCCAAACCACTGGACCACCATTTTTTAAAATTTATAGTATGTAACAAAATGCCAAAGAGGACTAACAGTTAGTGGGATTATTGTTTTGGTTCAGTTGCTAAGTCTTGTCTGATTCTGTGACCCCCGTGAACTGCAGCACACCAGGCTTCTCTGTCCATGACTATCTGACAGCTTGCTCACACTCATGTCCATTGAGTCCGTGATACCATCCAACCATCTCATTCTCTATCGCCCCCTTCTCATGAATGACAAACCACTTCAGTATTCTTGCCTTGAGAACTCCATGAACAGTATGAAAAGTGGGATTATAGATGATTTTAATTTTCTTCTTTGTGTTTCTTCCCAAATGTAAATACATTATACTTTAACAAGAATGTACATATGTCACAGTTATAAGATGAAAAAAACCTTATAACTTATTGCAATGGTCCATGCTAGCTTAGGAGAAGGTGATGGCACCCCACTCCAGTACTCTTGCCTGGAAAATCCCATGGACAGAGGAGCCTGGTAGGCTGCAGTCCATGGGGTTGCTAAGAGTCGGACACGACTGAGCGACTTCACTTTCACTTTTCACTTTCATGCATTGGAGAAGGAAATGGCAACACACTCCAGTATTCTTGCCTAGAGAATCCCAGGGACGGGGGAGCCTGGTGGGCTGCCGTCTATGGGGTCGCACAGAGTCGGACACGACTGAAGCAACTTAGCAGCAGTAGCAGACTGCTAGCTTTCCTCACTTCCTGATTAAAATTAACCCATAAAACTACATTGTATGTTACTGGCACTTTGTATGGCAAAACCAATACAATATTGTAAAGTAAAAAACAATAAACAAATAAAAATAAAGAATGATAAAAAATAAATAATAATACCAGATTTTGAATACTACAGATGGACATTTTGCCCATTTTTCTCTAGTAAGAGTTATTCATTAATTTGTTACTTCAATTTAAAGAATTTTGAAATCACACATTTGAAATGGCCAAAACTATTCCACAAAGTATTTATTTCAAAAAGTCAGCCGACAGTAAATCCCAACTTTAAAACAAGATTAACTGACAATCTCAGGTAATTAAATGCACTGTAAATGCTTGAATAATTAAATGTGTTTTTGACTTCTGATAACGAAATATCCCTCATAAGATAAACTCCTGATGTGTGAAAATGTTTCAAACATTCTTCAAGTCAAATTCATACTGAATGTGTCTTGTCATTTACAATATGAAGAAATAATGAAAATGTGTTCCACACATGTTACAGTAGTACTGCCAGCAAACATGGCTCCACAGCTAAAACAAACACTCCCAACTACTACAGAACATGGGCCAGTCAGAAAGCGAGTTCCCTCCCCAGGTCTGGTTTGCAGTTTCAAAACAATGATGTCTCTTCAAAACGTGGAATTTTAAACCCTAAACAGATGTAAGCTGTTATTCTAAAATGTTTTATAGATGAAGAAAATGAATAGCTGCACTCAGAGGTCTTGTATTCCAAAACACAACATACCCATTTTATTGCACCAAAAGTTACAAAAATGGCTCACTGTTGTGACCTTTTTAATGCCTCCATTTAAGATGTTTTGTTTGAATAAGGCTGTTAAGACCCAGGGCACTAATAAGTGAGCAGCAGTAAACCCAACTACCATCAAAGATGCAGATGTAGAGGGGGGGAATCTGCTAGAATTCACCATGGATTCCACTGGTAATAAACACAGCAATAATTCTACACAAGAGTGCATGTAAGGATTCCATGTGAAGCAGAGAAAGTGAAAGCTGAATGGTAAACAGGGGAAGGAAGTGTTGGGCATTACTAATGAAATGAAGGTACAAAAATTACATTATGGGCATATTTTACCTATTACCAAGCGTTTCTACTAGAATTATCCTCAAAGCCAATCAGTGCTGACAATCCTGTGATCTTAAATACCTATAACACTATAGTCCTTAATCAAACAATATGATTTACAATATAACTGAAGGAATATGAAGATATGATTTCTAAAGTCTCATTTGCTCTAGAATTCTGTGTCTCAATAATCTTCCAAATTATTAATAGAATAGCAACATGTTAAAAAAAAAAAAAAAAAAGACTTGATTGTAAGCTGCAAAGAACACAATGGATCCTACAAGTGACCCAAAGGGGAGTCTCCTTTCTGTTGCAAGAGAGTGTCCAAATTTCTGTGTTTGATTTCAGGTTTTCCATTCTAGTGTTGCAAAGATAATAAGGCCAGTTCTCCTGTTAAATATTCAAGCCCAGTGGTAACTAAGGACAAATGAATCTGAAGATCAGAAAGTATTTTTCCCCAAAGTGACTACTATTCTTTTATAACAAAAGAGAGAGAGACTCATTCAAATCCAGTCTGCTAGCATTTGACATACCAGCAAAGAATTCTAATAATACATATTGATTTTTTAAATTTAGCAACTATAATTCACTTACACACAACTATATATAGAGAACAGAATGTATACCTAATAAAGGAAATTAACCTAGAAGTAGAAAAAAATTGACTCACCCCTCAGGTCTATAAACCATACTAAAATTCTGGAAATATCTTTCCAAACAGCACTAAGTAGACACAAGAGTAACAAAATCTAAATTAGGGAAGGAGATGACGGTGAGCAGTTTGATTCTCAAGTAAAAGTTAATCTCAGAGGCAAGAGCACTAAGAGTATTAAAACTTGTACAGATATACAGTAAGCAAAAGAGTGCGGTAGTGGCAACAACACATACAGACAATGGAACAGGATGAAGAGCCGGAATTAACCCCTTGCCTGTATTCAAATGGTCCCTAACAATAGTGCCAACACCAGTCAATGGGGAAAGAACAACTTCCTCAAAGACTTCCCTAGTGGCTCAGTGGTAAACAGTCTGCCTGCAATGAAGGAGATACAAGAGACACAGGTTTAATCCCTAGGCCAGGAAGGTCCCCTGAAGTAGAAAATGGCAAGTCATTCAACTATTCTTGCCTGGGAAACCCCATGGACAGAGGAGCCTGGTGGGCTACAGTCCATGGAGTCGCAAAGGGGTTGCAAAGAGTCGGACACAACTGAGCGCACATGCACACACACACACACACAATGTCAGGAAAATGGATATACACATACAAAGGAATCAAGTTTGAGCCTTACATTACACCACATACAAAAAGTAACTCAAAATGAATCAAAGGAAAAAAAAAAGAATAAAAGATCTAACGGTAGGACCTAAAACCATAAAACTCCTAGAAGAGGGAAAAATCTTCATGATATTAGCTTTGGCAATTATTTCTTGAATATTACACCAATCCACAGGTAACAAAAGTAAAACTAGACAAACCAGACAAAACTAGACAAACAACTACACTAAAATTTCAAACTTTGCATCAAAGAACAAAATCAACAGCCTGAAAAGGCAACCTATGGAATGGGAGGAAATATTTTCAAATCATCAATCTAATAACAGGTTAATATTCAGAATACATAAACAACTTCTACAACTCAACAGGAACCAAAACATCCTATTTTTCAAATGTGCCAAGGATCTGACTAGACGTTTCTCCAAAAAGATATACAAACAGCCAAGAAGCATATGAAAAGATATTCAACATTACTAGTCATTAATAGTAAAAGAAAATAGAAAAGAAAATCAAAAGCAAAATGATATCATTCATTATGAAACTACTCTGAAAGAAAGAGGGAACACAAGAAAGGGAAAGAGGGAAGGAAGGAAACAAGTGTGGGCAAGGATGTGGGGAAACTGGAATCCCCAGGCTGTACTGGTGGGAATGCAAAATGGTGCCACCGCTTGCGTAACAGCATGGAGGTTCCAAGTGATTCAGCAAGCCTACTTCTGGGGATATTCACTAAAGAAGTGAAAGCAAAGTCTTAGGAAGAGATGTGTACATTTATATTCACAGTAGCATTATTCAAAATAGCAAAAAGCTGGAAGCAACCCACGTGCCCACTTACGGACAAAAGGACACCCAAAATATGGTATATACGTAACAACAAAACACTATCCAGCCTTAAAAAGAAGGTAATTCTGACATTCGACAGAATAGATGAAATGGGAAGACATGACGGTAAGTAAAAGAAGCCGGTCAGAAGGAGACAGATACTGAAGGACCCCACTTACATGAGGTATCTCACATAGTCAAATTCACAGACAAACACAGTAGACTGGTGGCTGCCAGGGGTGGCGCAGGGGGTGACTGGGACAAGATGGGAAAGGCGAGTTGTTGTTTAATGATTATTAAAGAAGTTAAAGTCTCAGGTTTGCAAAATGAAGTGTTTTTGAAGACAACTGCAAAATTATGTGAAAACAATACAACTGAACCGTACACTTCAAAATGGTTAAAATGACGTGTATGTGTATTTTATTATAATGTTAACAGTTTTCAAAGTTTTTAAATAATACTGTTACTAAAAAGGCAAGTCACAGAATGAAAGAAAATACTCACAAAACACATACCAAGAACATCTATTCAGAATAAAAAACTTTCTTTTACAACACAAAGAAAACATAAACAACAAAGAAAAAAAAACCAATTTTTTTTAAATGCACAAAAGACTTGAACAAGCACTTCACAAAGAAAGTTATACAATTCACCAATATAAGCACAGGGAAGATAGTCAACATCATTAGTCATCAAGGAAGCGTTAATCAAAGCATATTGAGAAAACAATCCAGTGTTTGCCCCCACTAATGTTAAATGCACAACTTGGAAATTCCACTCTTAGGTATAGCCAAAACCAGGGACTTAAACAGATACGAGTACAATAATCTTCACTGCAACAATATTGACAATATTGACAATGTTCATCAACAAATTCATCAATAAATAAAATGTGATCTACCCATATAATGGAATATTATTCCATCATAAAAAGGAATGAAATTCTGATACACACATGCTACAATATAGATGAACCCTGAAAACATTACATGGAGTGAAGTAAGTCAGACACAACGAACAAATATTATATGACTCCATTTATATGAAATAGCTAGACTATGCAAACTTAGACAAAAACTAGTTTAAAAGTTATGGGACTCAGGAAAGAAAACAGTAGGCTGAGCTCAGTAGCTCAGTCGTGTCTGACTCTCTGTGACCTCATGGACTGTAGCCCACCAGGCTCCTCTATCCATGGGATCTCCCAGGCAAGAATACTGGAGTGGGTTGCCATTTCCTTCTCCAGGGGATCTTCCCAACCCAGGGATGGAACCCATGTCTCCTGCATCTCCTACACTGACAGGCAGCTTCTCTACCACTGCGCCACCTCAGTTGAGCAACCACAACTCTCATATTTTGCCAGTGGGAACTTAAAATGGGACAGTCCCTTTCAAAAGGAGTTTGCTGAGCTTTTATTTGATCCAGAAATTCCACTCCTACGTATTTATTCAAGAGCAGTAACAATGTATGTCTGTGGTAAGATCGGTACATGTATGTCAAAGTAGCCTTAATCACATAGGTAACGACCATCAACAGAAAAAAAGATATATAAGTTGTGGTATATTCATACAATGAAATACTAGGAATAAAGTGGAAAGAACTACTGATACATGCTGTAACACTGATGATTCTCACCTACACTATGCCGAGGAAAAGAAGCCAGACCCACAAAAAGGATTTATACTGCAAGACTCTATTTATAGAAAGCCCTATAAACTAACCTGATGGGAAGAGTAACTGGGATGGGATACCAGAAAACATTCTAGAGATATGGAAATATTCAATATCATAATAGGGTGTGGATTACGAATACATCTTCTCTCGAAAGTTGTGTATCTATGATGTGTGCATTTCAACGTATACAAATGCTACCTACAAATACACTATGAAAAATGCAATAGCAGTGAAGAGTGGGTTAAGAGATGAGTAAAAATGACAGATTACTGGTAACTGTCAAAGTCTGATGATGAGCACTTTGAGTTCATTACACTATTTCTTTACCTTATGTATGACTTAAGTTTTTATTAAGTAGAAAAAAAAATGTAGAAGTGAAGTGCAACTCCTGTTGTTTTCTAGTCGCTAAGTCGCGTCTGACTCTTGCAATCCTGTGGGACTGTAGCCCACCAGGTTTCTCTGTCTGTAGGATTTCCCAGGCAGGAATACTGGAGTGGGCTGCCATCTCCTTCTTCAGGGGACCTTCCCGACCCAGGGATCAAACCCGTGTCTCCTTCATTGGCAGGTGGATTCTTTAACACAGAACCAGCATGGAAGCATAAAGCACAATTAACTTCTCATTATCAAAATCCATATACTAGAATTAAAGCAGCCTAGAACTAAAAGTCGAAAAGGGCTTCCCATCGCCAGTTAAACCAAAGTTAAGTGACATTAATAGTGTGGGATATAGCGTCTCATTTATCTCAACAAAGGTTTTTTTTTCCCTCAATTAAATAGTACACATATAGTTCCAAAATTTAAATTCTTCCCTAAACAATGTCTCCATGGAGGTATCTCCATGATTATCATTTCTGATCAATGCACAGTATTTTATAATATTTAACTATCCTGTGATAGTTGATGTCCAATTACTTTTGCTTAGAAGATACTATTTTGTTTAATCATTCATTTCTGATACACAGGAGATTCTAGATATATCGAACAGATTGTAAATACATAATTTCTCGAACATATCTAATAACAACATGGAGGCTAAGGTCCAACATTAACCCTTCATCAACATAATCACCCTTATAAATGCCTAGTGTTAACATTCAGGAAAATCAGAGCACAAAGAGATCTTCCATGAGCTATCATTTAACAAATTAATCAAAAGGAAAATTACATTATCACACTGGCTTTCACGTATCCAGTGAATAATTCTAACACAGCAGTCAGCATTAACTGACTCTAAACAAATGTTTAACATTAGCATTAAGATTTAATCCTGCTTCCAGCGATCTACAAACAATTACTTGTGCAGCGAAATTATGGTATAAAGAATTACCAATATATGTCTGACTTATGGAATGTAAATGTAAAGTCACAAGTAGACACTAGTTGTAACCAATTAAAAAAAAAATTTTTTTGTTAGTTGGGACTCTTAAGAAATAAAATTAGAAATATTTTTTTTAAGTTTTCCATTTATTTTTAAGAAAGTTAAATAAAATCCATCTTTATATAAATATATACACACAGGGGCTTCCCTGGTGGATCAGTGGTAAAGAATCTGCCTGCCAATGCAAGAGACACTGGTCGACCCCTGATCCAGGAAGATCCCGTATACCGAGGGGCAACTAAGCCCTTGTGCCGCGACTGCTGAGCCTGTGCCCTAGAGCCCAGGAGCCGCAAGCACCAAGCCCACCGGACAGCTACTGAAGCCTGCACGCTCTAGAGCCCGTGCTGTGCAATAAGAGAAGCCACTGCACTGAGAAGCGTGCGCATTGCAACTAGAGTCGTCCCTGCTCACCACAGCTAGAGAAAGGCGAGTGCAGCAACAGGACTCAACACACCCAAAATCAATAAGTAAGTATACACACACACTGATTCCTTTCCATTTATTTTCACTGACTTCTTTAATGAAATACAGATAACCCCATAAGTCTTCAGGTAATCACTCAGCTACTAGAACAACTCTCGGTAATGAAACCTTAAATTTTCTTTTTGAGTATAAAAAGCAAAGGAAGTTCATTTTCAGTTCTTCACGGAGTCACTCCCAACAAGTTAGGCAGTGCTGATGTAAGGCCAGAGAGTAGTTGGGGGAGGTGCCTGAGACTCAGAATTTCAACATCAGAATTCCTGTCAAGATGTGAGAACTCTGGCACAGGGTCAGCAAACAGATGTTCTCAGTTAGCATTTGCATGCAACTTTAATCCCTTACAAAATATAATCAGGTTGTTCTTGAGATGTTTTTCTGTGGCTGAGAATGGCTTTAGCAAGAAGGGTTTGGCTGTCTCTCCCACCTACCACTCCCTCCTTCTCATCCAGCAGCCCATCTTGCTCTTGACTCAGAAAGCAACTAAAAATGAGTAACCAATCCCTCAAGAAGTTCTATAATAGACAGTATATTATTTAACTTACTATATCACCAACTGTCCTTGGTAACTAAGGCACACACTTACTTACCTGGGTTTTGCTCCTTTCTGAAGCAATCTGGTGTTTGGTAATAACGATGTTGTATTTGATGGCTTTCCAAATTCTCAGAAAAATTAGATTAATACAATTTAAAAGACTAACCATGAGCAATAAACACCTCACCTAATATTCAAAACATTTGTATGTATGTATGGGTTAAGTCACTTTAGCGGTGTCCAACTCTTTGCCACACTATGGACCACAGCCCACCAGTCTCCTATGTCCATGGCATTTCCCAGGCAAGAATAACGGAGTGGCTTGCCATTTTCTTCTCCAGGGGATCTTCCCAACCCAGGGATCGAACACATGCTTCTTGGTCTCCTGCAGTGATAGGCGATTTCTTTACCACTACTGCATAGGTACATCCTTTGGGTAGGCAAAACTACAACTTGAAAAGAATTATGAAAAATAAAGACAGGTCTGTAGAGTGGTTAGGCTGTGCCCTAACCACTCGCGCCCTCCACCTCTCCCTCCCACTTCCGTCTTTCCTCTCTCAGCAACTCCCTCAACCTCGCCAAAATAATCCAATTGTAGTAAAAGCAAATTCAAAAGCAGCCCCATTATCATAAAGTGACAACCTGGAGCCTCAGCATAAGTAGGGCGTTGACCAGCCTACAGTATGGTCAGAAGGAAGAGAGGCTGGAGGAGCAGAAGGAAAGAGGGCAGTAAGCTTGCTACGGGCAGGAAGGCAGAGGTGTCCACTTACCTCTCATCATCTCCCACTGCCTGGCCTGACGGTGCTCAGTAACTATCTATTACCTAAGTGAGTACGAGAAAGGCAAAGGAATGGAAGAAGACAAGGCAGGAAATAAGGCTGGTGGCAGGATAACGGTAGAGCTCAGGTATTCTGCTTCATAGTCCAATGAATACTCTTTTTATTCATCGACAATTAACTTAAAAGTATTCGTTACAACAATGTTTTGAGAGCTGAATAATGAGAAAAAAGTGAGTATCAATTAAATACAAAAGGGAAAAAAATAAAAACAGATCCCATTCATTCTATTTGTTATTTAAGTCAAAAAGACGAAATATGCAAGTACACACATACACACACACATCCCAGGAAACAAAAACTTTTGAAAGCCATTCTATGCATGCTTCTCCACTTATCTCTTATCATACCATTTATGATAGTAGAAAACAGCATTAAAGCCCAGGTGTTGAGAACTGTAAATAATCTACTTTGTACAACTGAAAAGCTATGCTTCCAGCAGAATGATCCGGGGTAGAGTTTAAGCCATTAGATAAATGAGTGTAATGAACTACCAGAGGACACTGCCCCGACTTACTGGTTACCTTCCCTTCCAGTTTGGTTGCATAGGTTGGGTCCTATTACATAATCTGTGAATACTTTACCATAGGTATTTAGTGTTTAATTACAACACTAGCTTCTGCTTATCAGTCAGTTAAAAGATTAGGAGAAAAAATAAGACTTTAGGGTCTGAAACAGACTTTTCTTTAAAGATGGGGAAAAAAACTTCTTATCTAATAAAAAAAAAAAGGAACAAAAAATAAAACCAGATTTTATTGGTCAGCCTTGCTTCAGTATCAAAACAATCCTCAAATCTCAGAGGGCACATTAGACGTTATTTTTCCTATTCACATGACATGTCAGCTGTAGGGTGGCTGTGGCTGCCCCAGGCTGTAGCTTTTGCTCCATGTCTTCTCACAGTTCAGTTCAGTTCAGTTGCTCAGTCGTGTCTGACTCTTTGCAACCCCATGGACTGAAGCACTCCAGGCTTCCCTGTTCATCACCAACTCCTGGAGCTTGCTCAAACTCACGTCCATTGAGTCAGTGATGCCATCCAACCGTCTCATCCTCTCATCCCTTTTCCTCCTGCCTTCAACCTTTCCCAGCATCAGGGTCTTTTCCAATGAGTCAGTTCTTCACATCAGGTGGCCAAAGTATTGGCGCTTCAGCTTCAGCATCAGTCCTTTCAATGAATATTCATGACTGATTTCCTTTAGAATGGACTGGTTTGACCTCGTTGCTCAGAACCAGAGCACTGTCACTTTCACATTCATTGAGCAAGCTAAGTCATGATGCCAAACATGACTATGGGGCAGGGAGGCACTGCAAATCATTTAACCACAGGCAGCCAAGTGTAACAGATCATCTTACAGGAAAGGTGCAGAATTGAGAACTATGATTTAATTTATCCCACAGATCTTGAAACTTGCATGCTGAATGCTTTCCTCCCCATTGTTGGTAAGACTGAGCAAAAGTGCATACTCACAGCCATTAAGGAAAGAAAAAAATGAACAATCCAGGCTTGAAGAAGACTCTGAGAATATGATGACATGAACTCACCCCCTTTTAACCCCATTCTATTTTCAGTCTATATGCTGCAACAACAGGTATAGGCCTGGAGCCTGCACGCAGCTAAATGAAATTGAGGGCTTGGGTCCCTCGGACGGTAGAGGAGGGAACTAGAAAATGCTGCGTTTTTTTTTTTTTTCTTCCCTCTGAGCTGGGCCTAGCGCCTGGGGACCAGCCTCTTGGAACAAGCCTGGAACAAAGATTGTAAATTAACACTACTAGAAAAAGCCCGGTCCATGGAGATCTGATGGTCCTGGGACAGAAGGAAGGCATGTCTTAAGTAGAGGCCAAGACCAGAACTAGACCCGATGAGCTTTCAAGGAAGATATGACCACATAGAAGCAGGCTGAGCATCTGAAAAGACAGTGACTGGTCAGAAGAAAGGGGGCAAACCCACAACTAAGCAGAGCTGCCTGAAGTGAGAGAGGTCAATATGGGTCAGAAAAATAATGAAAAGAACTTACGGAGATTTAACCACAGCATAGAGAAGTCTTCCTGCATCTAAAAACAAGAGTTTCCAAATAAACCATACAGTATATAAACTGAAGGAAAGAATGAACTGTGGCAAGGGTCCAAATTTGTGGCCTGGAAAGTCAAATGGAAAAAAATAGTTCAAAGTAGCAAAACAGAAATCATGATAGAAAAGATAAGAGATCTGGAAGATAGATTTAATGAGAAGAACAGCGGCTCTAGCAGAAGAAATATGAACAGATAGAGAAGAGACAATAACAGAATACATAGCAGAAGAAAATTTGCTTAGACCAAAAAAAGACCTTAATCTTCAGATGCAGAGAGCTCACTTTACCCTAGACACAAATCTCAACAGAACTATGTAAATACCTGAACTGTTTCAGGAATTTAAGAAAGGAAAAAAATTTGAAGCTTACAGGTAACAAGACCTTACAGAGGAGAGAATTCAGAGAGGCATCTGACTTCTCATGTGCAATGTAGGAAGCTATAGCAAAACTCTAACAGACTACTGAAAGGAAAACAGCGATGCCAGACATCACATCTAGCAGGTGAAACAGATGGGTGGACACTCAGAAAATGGACCACCCATCAGCCTCACATAGAAAAGTATCTGTGAAAGAATTCTGACTGAAGAACAAATGGATTAGAACAAAGACCCTCTAGGGGAGGACATAAGAAAGAGCAAGAAAATGCTTTGCTCTTGCACTTGCTTCCTCTCCCTATATCCAGTTTCATGTCTCTGTATCAACTCCGCTGACTCCACTAACCATAAGAAAGACAAACACTGCAAAGGACAATTGTAAATCTAATTCTAGGAAGCTATCAATTATAAGGCACATCTTAATTTCAAAGGTGCTAAAAAAATTGCTTTTTAGAATTATGAAATATGAAAGTTTTATATACAGTTTAGTCCAAGTTAGTTATTATTAACTGTCTGGCAGCATGTAATCAGAATTCTTGAAACAAAATATACATACAGCAAAGCAGTATCTACTAACCACTGAACTAAAAGTATTAAACTGTCTCAGGAAAATCCAGGAGGTGAGAGAGGGGCTACAAATAGGAGTAAAAGCATCCTACAGATCCCAGCTAGGTACGAGTGAGGCAGAAGAGTAAAGTATTCTCAAGTTCTCACTTGTTATAAGGGGGTGAGTTCATGTCATAACCGTAAGTAAATATTTCTAATGATGAGTACAGAAAAGGTAATTACTCATGGCATAGAAATGTGTAGGAAAATTTTTAAACAAGAACCACCAAAAAAAAAAAAAAAAAGTGTAAAATAACGTGATCAAACCAGCAAAAATAAAAAGGAAATAAAGAAACCAAAAGTTAAAATGCATAATTAAGCAAGTTAAAAGAAAAATTATTTATACAACAGGTGAAGAAAGAAAATTATTCCATTATAAGACCCAGTTATATTCTGTTTAAAATAAAATTATAAAGAAACACTTAAAAGGACAGGCACAGAAATTAGGTTTAGAAGGTTAAAATGACTAAATGGTATGTTGTTAAGTGTCATTATGTAATGATAAAAGCCATGATTTATGAACAGGCCATGTCATAAACCTATACCCAACCAAAACCTTAGCAATTAAATGAACAAAAAACTGAAACTAGATAATACTGCCATCAGCCAAGAGTATTAGTCAACATTTCGTAAAGGTTGTGAACAGAGTAAGACAAGAAAATAAACTAACCAATAGGAACACAAGAGGAGAGGAAAGGAGAAAGAAAAAGAACCCTTCTTACTCTCACACCATAGAAAGCCCAAAAGTTTCTAGTAAAACAGTTCTGGGTTTAATCAGAAAATTGGGAAATATGACTGCTTACCGAGAAACTTACAAAGTCAATACCTTTTAAAACTGTGTTACCCATAAGCTCCTAAAAAGAAAAAAGCGGGGTGAGGGTGGTGACCATTCACAATAGTAACAAAACCTACAGATAAATTCAAGAGGTGTATGAGGACTTCCCTGGTGGGGCAGCAGATAGGAATCTGCCTAGCAATGCAGGGGGCACAGGTTCCATCCCTGGTCTGAGAAAATTCCACATACCAGAAGCAGCCAGGCCCAAGGGGCAGCCAGGCCCAGGTGCCACAATCACTGAAGCCCACGCACTCCAGGCCCGCAAGCCACAACAACCGAGCCTACGTGTCGCGTCTACTGAGTCCACGTACCCTGGAGCCGCCGGCCACAATCACTGGGCCTGTGTGCTGCAGCTACTGAAGCCCTCTCACCTTGAGCCTATGCTCCTCAACAGGGCAGGCCACTGCAGGGAGAAACCCACTCACCGCAACAAGAGGGCCATTCGCTCCAACTAGAGAAAGTCTGTACAAAGCAACACATGCACAGCACAGCCAAAAAACTGACCTAGAATTATGAACGGAACTACAGAATGATTATCAGAAGACTTCAAATAAGGTCTGGAAAAAATGCAGAAACTATATGCATTCTTCTCCGTTTTCCCAAGTTTAATACATATATACTTAATATAACTTTCAATTATACAGCAATCTTTTAAAAATTGTATATTGATCTTAACATATATAGGGAAGAAAATATACACATGCACAGACAAGAATATTTTGAAAAACAAGAGCAAGGGGTGGGTGGGGGGAAGCAGAATTCATGTTCGTATATCAGCATATACTTAAAAAGCAACTTTAATCAAATCAATACACTTGTAGCCTAAAAGTAAACAGAACTATTAACAAAACAGAATAGTGAGCCAAGTTTTAGGTTGGTGAAAAGTAAATGCAATTTCAGACTGTGAATTTTAAATCGTTATAAGTAGACACAAACACATCTTTATTAATCAAAATAGGAACCATTACAATCAACACATTTTTGCCAATGAGAAGTAAGTTTGTTTATTCATGTAGTGTTGAAAATCCATGCTTTGGGATTCAACGAATTCTTAAAGTATTTTCTGCCTCCTGCTGGTTGTGGAAGCATTTTCCCTGCAAAAAGTTGTCAACATGATTTAAGAAGTGGTAGTTAGTTGGCTAGAGGTCATGTGAATATGGTGGATGAGGCCAAACTTTGTAGCCCACTTTGTTCAACTTTTGAAGCCTTGGTTGTGTGACACTGGGTCACATCCTGTCATGGAGAAGCACTGGGCCCTTTCTGTTGACCAATGTCAACTGCAGGCATCACAGTTTTCGAGCATCTCATTGATTTGTTGAGCATACTTCTCAGATGTAATGGTTTCACCAGGATTCAGAAAGTTGTAGTGGATCAGATGGGTAGCAGCCACCAAATAGTGACCATGACTTTTTTTTTGGTGCAAGTTTGGCTTTGGGAAGCGCTTTGGTGCTTCTTCTCAGTCCAGCCACTGAGCTGGTTGTACTATAAAATCCACTTTTCATCACACATCACAGTCCAATATAAAAATGGTTTGTTGTTGCACAGAATAAGAGAAGATATTTCAAAATGATGATTTTTTTTTATTTGCATCACCCATTTATCGAGCTTTTTCACCTTTCCAATTTGCTTCAAATGCTGAATGACCATAGAATGGTCAATGTTGAGTTCTTCGGCAACTTCTCCTGTAGTTGTAAGAGGATCAGCTTCAATGATCCTCGCAGTTGGTCACTGTCAACTTCCGATGGCCAGTCACTGCGCTCATCTTCTTGGCAAAACTTCTAGAACCATCACTGGACACACATTCGTTAGCAGTTCCTGGGCCAAATGCACTGTTGATGTTGCAAACTGTCTCCACTACTTTATGACCCATTTTGAACTCGAAAAAGAAAACAGCTCAAACTTGTTGTCTAACATCGTTTCCCTAGTCTAAGATAAATATAAAACAAACAGCAATAAGTCATTAGCAAAAAAATATAAAGTGAGAAATATGCATTTAAATGATGTATAACATAATCACATTTAAGAATGTATTTCAATATCAAACAGCAAAGTTCAACAATGCAAAACTGCAATTACTTTTGCACCAACCTAATAATAATTTTCAACACATAAGAGAATTTAATTTATAAAAAGGTAAAGAAAGGTTCTACTATATTACATCATGGGAAACTAGAAGAGTAAAACAGAACCCCATCTCACTCCAGGCACAAAATATAAACACTAAAGAAGCTATCAGAAAACTACTAGGGTTCAAAAATGAATTTGGTAAGGTTATAGGATACAAAACATACAGAAATCTGTTGCATTTCTACAAACTAACAATGAACAATCAGAAAGAGAAGTTAAGGAAACAATTCAGTTACATCAAAAAGAATAAAATACCTAGGAATGAACCTACCTTAGGAACAAAAGATCTTTACTCTGCAAACTGTAAGACACTGATGAAAGAAACTGAATATGACTCAGATGGAAAGATACATCATGTTCTTAGATTGGAAGAATCGATATTGTCAAAACGACTATATCACCCAAGGCAATCTAGAGATTCAAGGTAATCCCTACCAAGTTACCAATGGTATTTCACACAGAACTAGAACCAAAAAAACTTTTAAATTTGTATAGAAACACAAAAGACTCGGAATAGCCAAAGCAATTCTGAGAAAAACAAAACAACAAAAAGAAGCCAGAGGAATCAGGCTCCCTGACTTCAATTATACTATTAATACAAAGCTACACTAATCAAAATAGTATGGTACTGGCACAAAAAAGAAAGAAAGACAGATCAACGGAACAGAACAGAATGCCCATGAACCAATACTCTGTGACAAACGAAGCAAGAATACATAATAAATGGAGAAAAGACAAGCTCTTCAATAAGCAGTGCTGAGAAAACTGGACAGCTACATGAAAAACAATGAAATTGGAATACTCCCTAACTCCATACACAAAAATAAACTCAAAATGGATTAAAGATCTAAACAGAAGACCAGATACTATAAAACTCTTAGAGGAAATTCTCAGCAGAACAGCAGTATCCTTTTTAATATATCAATTTCCTAGAGTAATGAAAATTTTTTAAAATTTAAAATGGGACCTAATTACACTTAAAAGCTTTTGCACAGCAAAGGAAACCATAAACAAAACAAAACAAAAAAAACCCAGAGAATGGGAGAAAACATTTGCAAACAAAGCAACTGACAAGGGATTAATCTCCAAAACTCATAAACAGCTCATAGAGCCCCAAAAAACAAACAACTCAGGTAAAATATGGGCAAAAAACCTAAGCAGACACTTCTCCAAAGAAGACATACAGATGGCCAAGAAAAGCATGAAAAGATGCTCAACACTGCTAATTACTTGAAAAGATGCTCAACATCGCTAATTATTAGAGAAGTGCATATCAAAACTACAATGAAGTATCATCTCACACAGGTCGAATGACCTTCATCAAATATTCTACAGAAAATAAATGCTGGAGACAGTGTGGATAAAAGGGAACCCTTCTATACTGTTGGTGGGAATGTAAACTGTTAGAGGCACCACGGGGAACAGCATGGAGGCTTCTCAAAAAACAAAACCATTTACAACTATCACACGAACCAACAATTCCACTCCTGGGCATTTATCTGGATAAAAAGTTCAAAAAGATGCATGCACCCAAATGTTCACTGCAGAACTATTTACAAAAGCCAAGACGTGGAAGCAACCTAAATATCAATCAACAGAAAAATGGGTAAAGAAGATGCAGTACATATATACAACAGACTAACACTCAGCCATAAAAAAGAATGAAATAATGCCATTTGCAGCAACATGGACAGACCTGGAGATTATCACAGTAAGTGAAGTCAGAGGAGACAAACACATTATGATGTCACTTACATGTGGAATCTAAAAAGATGGTAAAAATGAACTTATTTACAAAACAGAGACAGACAGACAGACCTTGAAAACAAACATGGTTACCAATGAGGAAAATGGGGGGGGGGGATAAATTAGGAGGAATGGACTGACATATACACACTACTATATATAAAACAGGTAACTAACAAGGACCTATTGTATAGCACAGGGAACTCCACTCAATGTTCTGTAATAATCTATATGGGAAAAGAATCTGAAAAGAAAAAAATAACCATTCTGCTTTACACCTGAAACTAACACAACATTGTAAATCAACTATACTCCCATACAAAATAAAAAGTAAATTTAAAAAATTTCATTTGGATTAAAAAAACTCTGCAAAAAAAAAAAAATTGAAGAGACCTTAAACCCAAAAGCTATGAACGAGAAGAAAGGCAGATTTATTACATAAAACATTTTAGATTTCTATACCAAACAACAGAAAAGACAAAGAGTGGACAAAAGATACCAGGGAAAGCAATGACAAACTCAGTGTGCTGAAAAGCAGAGACATCACTCTGCCAACAAAGGTTCACGGAGTCAAGGCTATGGTCTTCCCGGTGGTCAAATATGGTTGTTAGACCTGGACCATAAAGAAGGCAGAATGCCAAAAAACTGATGCCCTCGAACTGTGGTGCTAGAGAAGATTCCTAAAAGTCCCTAGGACAGTAAGGAAATCATATACTGAAGCTTCAGTATTTTGGTCATCTGATGTGAACAGACAACTCACTGGAAAAGTCTCTGATGCTGGGAAAGATCACGGGCAGGAGGAGAAGAGGGTGTCAGAGGATAAGATGGCTGGATGGCATCACCAATGCAATGAACATGAATTTTGGCAAACTCCAGGAGATGATGAGCAATGGGGAGGCCTGGCATGCTGCAGGCCATGGGGTCACAAAGAGTTAGACAGGACTGGGTGATGGAACAACAAATAGGGGAAGTATTTCCAATACAGAGGACACAGGCTTAATATTCACAAATACAAAGAACTTCTACAAACTGACAAGATGAATAGTAAAGGACAAAAAAAAAAAAAACAAGTTCACAGAAGAGCAATTCTCAGTGGTCAGTGTTCCCCACCAATAAACAAGAAGACACTCAAGAGAAATGCAAACTGAACTACCAAGGAGGCATCACTGAACATAAACCAGATCTGCAAAACTGCTAAGACTTGTTCTACCTGATGCAGACAGGAATGCAAGGGAAAGGTTCCTCTCAGACATTCCTGGTGGATGTGTGATTCGCTAGTTTTAAAAGAATGTTGTAATTTAGAAACAACTATTTAAAAACATATCTTTAGACACAACAAACCCACTCTGAGAAATTCATCCTACAAAAATAAAGCATTTCTGTTCAGGGGTTTTTACTGCAACACTATTCATAGTGATTAATGCCTTAGAATAAAAGTATGTGAACACCATTAACAATGAAATAGCTGTATTTATTAAAATAATCACCTACCAGAAACAGTAAGCAGCCATTTAAAAGAACGAATCAGAATTCTAACAGGTGGGATGAAGGGCTCCTTTAGCTATTTTTAAAAGACAGAAAGACAAAATACAGGAAAATATGTTCCATGTAAGCCATCTTTTATAAAGTATAAAAGATATATGTTTTAAATATATCAATATATAAAAAATTGATAACATTTAAAAAGAAAATGTAAAAACTACAAAGATACACCAGGACAGGTCTATACAAAGTCTGAGATGAAAGGAAAAGTAATGTGGAATTTATCCTTTGTCACCTTGGAGCCCTAGTGCCTATCATAAATGGTGAACACATTTCAAGCATTCAAAAAATGTTTTACAGTACAGAAGGTGGGGGCAGGGGCGGGGGGGACCCATAGGGAGGAGCTGAGAGTAGAGGGAAACCCAAGACAGGATTCCACTTCTAGGGCAGGAAATTTACATTATGAGCCAGGAGCATCTTGTAAGTCCAGAAATTAATACTCAAAACCAAAAAAAAAAAAAAAAAAACACACACACACACAAAACTTCAACACTCACAGTGATGAGGGTATGTCAACACTCACATTGATGAGGGACACAGGAGCCAAGGGAAAGAGTACCCAATAGTTCAAACTAGAGCAATTCAAACAGCAGAAATAAGTACAGTGGTAATGGATCAGAATCCAAAGTATAAAATAAGCATTCACGAACCACAGTAATTAATAAATGACTAAATTAGGGAGAAGAGACAAATCTGTACAGAAGAATTTCAAATAACTCAGGCAGATGCCCTGTCCTCTAGAATGTGGAGCGTTAAGTCCCCCACTCCTTAAGTGTGGGCTGTGCACAGAGACTTCCTTCTAAGGAGGACAGTGTGGGAAAAGAAAGCGTAACTTCCCAGTGGAGAAACCTAACAAGTACTAACTCTCTCAGCCAGGTGATCAAGGTCAACATTAACAGTGACAAGTCTCATAGGCGGTGAGTACCCTAACATCAGCCTAATCATGAGAAAAATATTATACAAATCCCAATACATTCTTCAAGCAGAGCTGTTGGCCAGAACTCCTCAAAACAGTCAAAGTCATCAAAAACGAAGCCTTAGAGACTGACACAACCTACAGGGACCTATGGAGACATGAAAACTAAGTATTTTGGGTTGACCAAAAAGTTCATTCAGGTTTTCCCCATAAGACCAAACAAACTTTTTGGCCAATGCAATACTGTGCTATCCTGGGTGGAATCCTAGTGGGGGAAACTAATAATAAGGTAAAAACTAAGGAAATAGGAATCAAGTATAGATGTCAGTTAACAACAATGTATCAGTATTAGTTCATTCATCATAACCAATGCATCATACTGATGTAAGATATTAGTAACAGGATAAACTGTCTTTACAGAGCATATAGTGGGCTTCCCACGAGAGGCAAAGAATCAGCCTGATCCCTGGGTTGGGGAAATGGCAACCCACTCCGGTATTCCTGCCTGGAGAATTCCACGGACAGAGGAGCCTAGCGGGCTATCCATGAGGTCGCAAAGAGTTGGAGACAACTGCACAAACGAGCGTGCATGCACGCATGCACACACACACACACACACACATATACACAGAGGGTATGTGGTAACTCTGTAGTATCTTGGCAGTAATTCTGTAAATCTAAAACTGACGCAAGAAATGAAGTTTCAGAAATAGAACAAAGTCCCAGAAATAGCTACCACATTCACAACACTTATGACACCAGATCTGTGAGGTTTTTTCCCCACACAAGTAACTCTCTGTGAAACCAGTTGTTCGGTTCAGTTGCTCAGTCGTGTCCGACTCTGTGCGACCCCATGGACTGCAGCACGCCAGGCTTCCCTGTCCATCACCAACTCCTAGAGCTTGCTCAAACTCATGTTCATCGAAATGGTGATGCCATCCAACCATCTCATCCTCTGTCATGTCTATAATTTAATTCAATTTAACTTAAGGTAGTTAAAGCAGAACCCACAAGTTAAGGGCTCAGCCCCACAAGACTGCCCTCCACTTCAGATACCAACTGTTAATAACAGGTCCCCAGCTTACTTACACCTTCTGTCCAACTTGGCTACAAACTGGAGGTTCCCATGACTCACTCCCATCCACCCAATTCAGTCATTTGTTAGAACAGCTCACAGGCTTCAGGAAAACAGTTCTGTTGAGACACATGAACAGGCAGAGGAAGAGATATATAAGAGGCCTCAGGAGTCTTGACCTTCTGTTCCCATGGAGCTGGAGTGCACCACCCTGCTGGTATGTGTGTGTGCTCAACCTGTAAGCTCCCTAAAGCCCGTACACTGGGTTTTTATAAAGGCTTCATCATAGAGTCATGACGGATCATTAACTCAAGCCTCCAGTCCCCCTCCACTCTCCCAAAGATGGAGAGTGAGGTGGAAAGTTTCAGTATTTTAAATATGACTTGGTCTTTCTAGTGACCACTCTCAACCAAGGGACATCCAGGAGCCCACCATGAGTCACCTCACTAGAGCAAAAGACATTCCTATCACCGGGAAAATCCTAAGGGATTTAGGAACTCTGTGAACCCAGGCCAAAGACCAAATATTAGAACAAAAGATGTTCTTAGTATTCTTACCAAACACAAATTTGGAAGGGTTTCAGGATCTCTAGCCAAAACCAGGGATTGTGACCAACATACATATTTTCTATTATTTTACATCTGCCTACTCAACATTTCCATTTGGATGTCTAACAGACATCTTAAATTAAGCAGGTCCACACTCAACTCCTGATGTTCCTCTCAAACCTACTCTACCTAAAATTTCTCCCATCCTAAAGGGAATTATAAGGTAAAAGACCAACTGTATAGGCCAACTGGATGACTCTCTTTACCTCTCACAAATTACATCCTTTATAGGCCAACTCACTGAAAACTCCTTAAGTCAGGAGCAGACTGGAAGATTAAGAGAAAGAAGGGAAGTTCAAGATGGGGTAGGGGTGGTGTGTCTTAATGAATCAAAGTCCCAAGAATAACATCTGATATATAGCAGGTCCTCAATAAATACTTCTTGAATGAATGACTATATCTCCAAGAAAAACATACAAGGATAAATGCCATAGCTTTTCATTACAGAAGATGATTTACAATCACTATCTAAACCAATATTAAAATAGAGTAGGTGAAATAATAATAGAACAATCTGCAATTAAATATTAAAATTAATCGCCTTTTAGTGGTTTTCTTTTTTCACCTTCCTTATATTTTAAAATGTAGTAAGTAAATATGCAATTGCATTATAACAAGAAATTCTTTGAAAAACCCTAATGGAAACTCACGTCAATTTTGTCTAACACCTCCATTCACTCTTAGAAGGCAAGGGGGTAGAAGGGGGGGAATTTTTTAAAAGCAATTCACTGCAATATTCTTCATTATTAAATAGGCATGCAATACAGCTTATTTCTTTGCTTTTCAAATTTGGTACCACTTAGATGCATAAAATTTGAATGGCTTTATAAATTATTTGGTTTACAGAAGGATGCAGAATTTTAAGAAAAGAAAGAGATTCTTAACTAAGACATGTTTTTTTAAAAAACCACAAAAGGAGAAAGTGTGGAAAAATAAATTATGGCATACACACAAATTAAATATGAAGAAAGAAAATCTTCTGCAGAGAACTTCACAGGAAACAAATTTATAATAATGACCACTGATAAAATGGAATTTCAGTGTAAGAACCAAAAAATATCCTTCATTTTCATCTTTTCCATCTATAAATTCAAGTTAAGAGTAATAATGACAAACCCTTAGTGGTCACTGTATGCCAGGCACTGTTTGAAGCACTTTATATACCTTATAAATAGGTGATAATATATAACTAATTCTAATACAACTTTTTTTTTAAATTGCATATATGTTGGATTTTAACAAGCCATGAGAAAACAATATTGTAAGTAACCTGCTCATTGGGTAATTTTCCTTAAAGATATACTTCTCTCATAATCCAATAAGAAAATGTTAGTGTTTTCTTAAAACATTTTAAATGGGCCATTTAGACAACAAATGGGAAACTAAGATTCAACTATAATTGCAAATACTTAGCAAAGAATACCTTGTAAGGAGAAACACAGTGCTGTTCTACTGACACAATCTTATTGATTAAACAATGTATTATCTAAAGACACCTAAGCTATTTCTTGAACACTTGAGTTCCCTTTAAGGTAAACATTCTGTAATGTAGTAGATGATTTAGCAGCTTTACATGAATGGAATTATTGTTAAATAGGAAACATAAATGTGTCAGATGGCAAACCTCTTACAGTCCCATCATTTAAGGAAACAGCATAACAATAAACCATCTGAAAATATGTGAGCTGTTCAGGAATATATAGAAGCCACAGCTGATCTCCTACTTAGTGGTAGGTAATGCATTAGGCCACATGTGCAGGGTTTAAAACCACAAAGATCTAACACTGATTCACATGAAAAGCATCTCTTACAAACAGGTTTTCTATATTAAATAAAACTTCAGAGGAAAAAGGCTGAAGACTAAATATAACAAAAAACCTTTGCTATGAAGTAAGTCATTCTTTGAATTTTCATCGTAAAAGGACTTTTATTCTCTAACCATTACTGAAAGAACATAGCGTCAACACAACATGAAAAAAGATCAGCATAATCAAAAGAATCTGTGGAAACTCTTCTTCCTAATTAAAATGTAATAGTAACAAAGTAAAAAATAAAATGTAATAGTAAAAGACAAGGAATGACTTACCAGAGAATATGACATACTTTATACATATTTACTAAGTGCTTCAAATTCCTAATAAAGCACAGTATTACTGTAAATCCAAAGCATATCACCTTTACTATGTGTTTTTTCAATTTGACACAACAAAGGATTTTATTACACGTTAATACCTTACTTTCTTGATGACTAAACCATCATTAAGTTAAATGAGAAGGAAACAAATGAACAGGTCAGAACAGAATGAACTAAAAAAAAAGTTTAAATTTTTAAAAAACCAACAACAAACTAAGAAACCTTTAAAAAGTGTTTTATGGAAAAAAATTTTAAGTATACAGGATATGAAAGTTCAAAAAGTCTTAATTCTTAGTCTTAATTCAAAAAGTCTTATTTTGGTCCAATCTCCATGAACACTATGAACTACTACTAAGACCAACTCATTAAGCGCCCATTGCTAAGCCAAACCCTGGGAATGCAAGGATCATCAAAACAAGGTCTTTGACCTCAAGGAGCCTCCATTCTAGTGCTAAGTTTTTCTTTTAAGAATTAAATAAAAGAGATGTTAAAAGTCTACTGAACGTAGTCACTGGCTCCATTTCCCAGACCTATCTCAGGGCTTGGTCTACTGTGGGCACTTCATAAATGATCCCTAAAGCAACTGAGCTGAATGGAGCTCAGCTAGAGAGAGCAACAGCATATAGGTAGAGGCAGACTGACTTCCCTCTTAAAAGTTGACCTTTCTCAAATTCCAAAGCTGAGAAAACTGTAAGATGGAGATTGAAGCTTTGTGCTCCCTCCTTGTCCTCTAATACCACACAGCTGCAGAATCGATTCCTTCCAAGAAACCTCCTGGAGACAAAGTCAGATGATTTTGTACCACAGGAAGGATTACCAGACTATTTCAGCTACAAGTTTAATAACGATGAGAATAGGGTTTGCCTCCAATTTTTCAACTGTATCTATATATCTGGGAACAAGAAAGTTGGGCAGATGATACTGATGACTCCAAGTAACTGCATTTCAATTCTGTTCCAAAAAATTAGAAAGAATCTGAAAACAAGTAACTTCACAAAAAATTTCCCAGAAACAGGGAAAGGAGATGGGGGAGCAATAGACACTGTTTGGGGCTTCCCTGATAGCTCAGTTGGTAAAGAATCCACCTGCAATGCAGGAAACCCTGGTTCCATTCCTAAGATCTGCCAGAGAAGGAAAGGCTACCCACTCCAGTATTCTTGGGCTTCCCTGGTGGCTCAGCTGGTGAAGAATTCAACTGCGATGCAGGAGACTGGGTTCATTCCCTGGGTTGGGAAAATCACCTGGAGAAGGGAAAGGCTACCCACTCCAGTATTCTGGCCTGAAGAATTCCATGGACTGTCAGTCCATGGGGTCACAAAGAGTCAGACATGACTGAGAGACTTTCACTCTTTTTCTTTCATACATTGTGTGGGGTGTGCATGTGTGTGTAAATCAATACTATTTTTCTTACATCAATAATTACATGTCTTTGGTATATATTTGTATATGTGTAAATACATGTGTGTAAGTATACTCATATATGCTCAAAGACTCAGTCGTGTCCAACTCTGCAACCCCACGGACTGTAGCCCGCCAGGCTCCTCTGCCGATGAGATCTTCCAGGCAAGACTACTAGTGTATGTTGCCATTTCCTTCTCCAAGGGATCATCACTACCCAGGGATCAAACCTGCATCTCCTGCACTGAAGATGGGTTCTTTAGTAAGTGAGCTACAGCCAGGGGGTGGGGGGAGGGGGGTGTGTGTGCAGTAAATATACGTATGTAAGTATACCTGTATACATGTGTATAAAACTCTTTAAGACATATTATAATGCAGATAGAATGAAATATCCATTTTCCAATTGTATCAGTTAAAAAGCTGTGCTGAAGCTATAGAATTATCCAAGAATTTGCTAGTTTTATTTTCTAAAAATAAAATATTCAGTGGAACCTTCGTATAATTGATCTTTTTTCAGTATAAAGAATTTTTTAAAAATCCCTGATAGTTCAACAAACATAGAGCTACAATATGTCAATCTATTAGTAAAAATTCACTGCCAAATAATAGGGAAATAAACCCAAGGGTCCACATAATATAGGCAGGATCTTTAGTACCTACATGGATGACACAAAAAAGCTAAGTCAGAGAGAAGTGAGAAGCTCCAAACCTATATTCTAGAATATTATACTACCTGGACCAGCTCCAGCCATCACTCTGTATGTTTGTGTGTATGTACTTAACAGGGGGTGTGAGAAAACCAGAGAGGTTTATTGTTGATGACCGTACTCACCATTTGCCTATCTTCCCATGAACTGACCAAACCACCGTGAGTAGATTTGTTTGCTTAAATATTGGCAGGGCCAACAGAGGTGAAGCAGGTGAGGAGTCCAGGTTATAAGTCTCCTTTCCAACAACTTCTTTATCAGGTGATATTTACAATGAAAAGACACCTTATAGGAAATTTGAAGACAAACTCCAGTGATTAAAATTAACTTCTATATGTATGCATATATTATACTATATTTAGAAATACTTTTTGATAAATTACAGACAATACAACACTAAAAGTAATGGTCTCTGCAAAATAAATCAAACTGAACTAAAGAAAGACGAATATCTCACAATACAAGTCCCCAACGATCTGAGTTTAGTTTTCAAATTAGGCCCAGTCCCACCAAGTCCTTGAGACTCCAGCCAGCAACATCTAGGATCCTATCCTTCAGGACCCAAAAAAGTGTAAAAAACATCCCTCAGAACAGTGTCAAAAAGGGATGTGAAAACCAGAAACCAGACATAAATGGCACAGTCAACATACGTGCACACTGGAAAGTTACCAGAAATCGGAAGATCCTTAGTCTTAAAATCCAAATGACTGAAACAAAGGCAACGTCTTAAGAAAATGCAACAGTGAAGAAAAAAAGAATGATACAGAATTTATCTGACATTTACAGACTTCCTACAAGACTCAAGGCCCCATGTAGAAGTGAAGATGAGTGCCTGGGAGCACAATACTCTCAGTGTAAGAGGAGACTTCCGGCAGGAGCCATTGACTCTACCAGCTGATGGAGGATGCAGAACAGGCTTTGAAAAAGGAAGGGGAGGAGTGCGATCTTCCGGCAGAAGAAACAAAGCACAGATAAGGAAAACTCCTTGGGGAGCAGCAACTTGTATAGGATAGCAGGCAGGTGTGTAATAAGGACTGCTGCTGCTGCTAAATCGCTTCAGTCGTGTCCAACTCTGTGCGACCCCATGGACGGCAGCCCACCAGGCTCCCCCGTCCCTGGGATTCTCCAGGCAAGAACACTGGAGTGGGTTGCCATTTCCTTCTCCAATGCATGAAAGTGTAAAGTGAAAGTGAAGTCACTCAGTCGTGTCCAACTCTTAGAGACCCCATGGACTGCAGCCTACCAGGCTCCTCCATCCATGGGATTTTCCAGGCAAGAGTACTGGAGTGGGGTGCCATTGCCTAGTGGGTCATAAAGATGGGGCATGGGTGGACGCTGGAGCCCAACTACAGGGAACGAGGAAGAACAGCCTGAAGAGCTGTGACATCAAATACAAGGCTCTGGGGAGAATTCAATCAGTGTGAGCTGTAAAGAGACTTAGGCACAGTGGAACTTAGGAAAAGACCCACTAGGAGGTCACCACAGTAGTGTGGAAGGATGGGGAAAAGAATGAGGCTAGAAAGACTAAGAAGTGGATTCAGTAACAGGGCTGAAAGGCCTTATGGGAGATTAGTGGATGGGGCTTACACAACTGAATGTGAGTGGTGACAGAGAAATCCAAGATGAGATTAATAGGGGACACTGGTGAAATGAGGAGCCAGGAGTTCGATGCTTGGGCTACAGTCTGCTTTCTCCATTAACAGGATCTGTGACCTTGATTTTGTTTGGTTATCTGTAGATTAAGGATATTAGACATCAAGGTCTCATATGCCCTTTCCAACACTAAAGTTTTAGAATTCTGAGGTTCCAAGTTTTAAGTTTGTTGGCTGAGAGAACTCTGGTACAAGAGGCAGACAAGGGAAGTCGAGAGGTGTGCTTTGAAACAGAGTACATTCCAGGTATCTGTGAAACCACAGATGCTTCAAATAACGATTTTAAACTGACTAGGATTCAGTTCAGTTCAGCCGTGTCCGACTCTTTGCAACCCCATGAACCACAGCACATCAGGCCTCCCTGTCCATCACCAACTCCTGGGGTTCACCCAAACTCATGTGCATCGAGTCAGTGATGCCATCCAGCCATCTCATCCTCTGTCGTCCCCTTCTCCTCCTGCCCCCAATCCCTCCCAGTATCAGGGTCTTTTCCAATAAGTCAACTCTTCGCATGAGGTGGCCAAAGTATTGGCGTTTCATCCTCAGCATCAGTCCTTCCAATGAACACCCAGGACTGGTCTCCTTTAGGATGGACTGGTTGGATCTCCTTGCAGTCCAAGGGACTCACAAGAGTCTTCTCCAACACCACAGTTCAAAAGCATCAATTCTTCAGCGCTCAGCTTTCTCTACAGTCCAACTCTCACATCCATACATGACCACTGGAAAAACCATAGCCTTGACTAGATGGACCTTTGTTGGCAAAGTTAATGTCTCTGCTATTGAATATGCTATCTAGGTTGGTCATAACTTTCCTTCCAAGGAGTAAGCGTCTTTCAGTTTCATGGCTGCAATCACCATCTGCAGTGATTTTGGAGACCAAAAATAGAAAGTCTGACACTGTTTCCACTGTCCCCATCTACTTCCCATGAATTGATGGGACCAGATGCCATGATCTTCGTTTTCTGAATGTTGAACTTTAAGCCAACTTTTTCACTCTCCTCTTTCTCTTTGATCAAGAGGTTTTTTAGTTCCTCTTCACTTTCTGCCGTAAGGGTGGTGTCATCTGCCTATCTGAGGTTGTTGATATTTCTCCCGGCAATCTTGATTCCAGCTTAGTTTAACTCTTTCTTGGGTTGTAACAGGTATTAGTGCAGAGTGAAGTTACTAGATGTCCCTAAGCTTCATCACATTTAATCCGTGAAACAGAAGCTCTACTTGGGAGGATGAGAGATATAAAGAGCTGGGCATCACATCTGGCTGGAAAGAGGATAGCTTGTGACTGGCAGCTTCCATACAGATGACTCTACAGGTGATTTTATTTTAAGGTTTCCATTCTCCCTTACTGCTGCTGTCAGGCAAGATATCTTACTTTAAAAGAAAAAAAATGATGAGAAAAAAATGTTTTATTACCATAATCTGTGGTGCCTGCAAATTTTTGCGATATTGGACATTTCATTAACAGTTATGGAGATAACCAAGATGGGTAAAATGGACTAGAATGGGTGGATCTGATTCAGATGACCATTGTATCTATTACTGTGGGCAAGAATGCCTTAGTAGAAATGGAGTGGCCGTCATAGTCAACAAGAGTCCGAAATGCAGAACTTGGGTGCAGCCTCAAAAACGACAGAATGATCTCTGTTTGTTTCCAAGGCAAACTATTCAACATCACAGTAATCCATGTCTATGCCCCAATCACTAATGCCAGAGAAGAAGCTGAACAGTTCTATGAAGACCTACAAGACCTTCCAGAACTAACACCAAAAAAAGATGTCCTTTTCATCATCAGGGAAAGTAAAAGTGAAGTCGCTCAGAAATCATAGAGAAATGATTTTTTAAATCCATCTGAAATGTTCTTCTAGCCCATGTGTCAACAAGGACACTATACAATCAGGTCATCGTGCCAGTGACCTGTGGGTTGTTCTTGGCACTTCCTTTCTCGTCACTAAGTGAAGTTATTCAGTCGTGTCCAACTCTTTGTGACCCCATGGACTTTAGCCTACCAGGCTCCTCTGTCCATGGGATTTTCCAGGCAAGAATACTGGAGTGATGGGGAGGGAGGTGGGAAGGGGGTTCAGGATGGGGAACACGTGTACACCCGTGGCGGATTCATGTTGATGTATGGCAAAACTAATATAATACTGTAAAGTAATTAGCCTCCAATTAAAATAAATAAATTTACATTTTTAAAAAAAGAATACTGGAGTGGGTTGCCATTTCCTTCTCCAGGAGATCTTCACGACCCAGGGATTGAACCCAGGTCTCCCGCATTGTAAGCAGACGCTTTACTGTCTGAGCCAAAAGGGAAGCCCTTTCTCTCTTCACTAGCTAGCAGCCAATTCTAATACGTCAATCTGCTCTCCTAGCTATTTCTTCAACCTACTGCTCTGCATTGCACCCCTAATCCAAGCTCCTATTACCTTCCATCTGAACAACTGCAAGAGCCTGACATCTTTCTCCCACCCCCTTCCCATTCCCCCCCAACACAAATTTCTGAGAGGAACCAGAGTCAGTATTAGAACAGTAGTTCAGCAAATGAAACAACAGTGAGTGGTCACCTTCTACATAAAGGTTTCTATTATTTTTATGATAAAATACAACATGATTCCCTGGTCTTCAAGACTCTGCACGCACTGCTTACTTCAAGCCACCTCACCTTGCTCCAGGCTCTAAGCCACACTGGCCTTACCTGCTGAGAGCCTTCATATATGATCCCCGTCCAGACTGTTCAGCCGTCACTGAACCCCCTTTCATCTAATCAGTATTCATACCTTGGAATTCAGACTCAACAGCACTACCTCCAAGAAAATGCCACTAACTGATCCCAGATAAAACCAGGAGTCACAACTCAGACACTTTCACAGTACGTGTGCTTCTCCTCTGAGACACTCATGTTCACGTTGGTGTCTGTTTCACTTACCTGACCACAAGCAAAGCAAAAACAAAGAGTAGGGCCATACTTGCCTTGTTAACAAACAACCCCCTATGCTCAGTGCCTTGTGCATACAAAAGACTGTGTGTACTTCAAGTGGATCAATGACCTAACCCTCCACCCATCGATCTGTGATACCTGTGTAGCTGGATTTGAGTCCTGATACACAAACAGGGTACGGCTTATCAGCTCACCCTTCCCTGGAACTATTTTCTTTTACACTAACAATCTTTTCTTCTTTGTTGAATATATACCTGTCTCCCACAAACTAGAACTGGATGAGTGTTCAGAGAGAAATGCCTGCATTTAAACTATGAAAACATCAAAAGAGACTAAGAAAACTTTACAGGGGGTTAACACAACCCTCCAGAATGAAGAAAAAACAGGCGTGGAAAGCCAACTATTAAGCTGAGTGGTGGTACAGAGTAAGGAAAAGTGAAAGCACCCAAGACAGCTCAAAGTTTCCATCAGTTTCTCTTAACTTGCCCTTGAAGTTTACCAGACCTGGTTTTAGATAACCAACCTCAGACAGTAACGCAAGTACACTAACAGATAAGCGCCAGAGATCCAAAGCCTGGAAAAGAGGAAAGCCGTGTACAGATCCTTGAGCAGTCAGACCATTCTGCCTTTAAGATACTATCAAATTCCTAGATGAAAGGAAGATGGAATTCTCAAGTGACTGGCTTGCCTGTGGGTTTTTTCTCATTTTATTATGAAACCTCCTCAACCACAATATACGCTCATAGATACACGTATCAGTTATGATTCAACAAGTTCCTGTGTGCAAAATGTACTAGCACGGGGACTGGAACACAGTCTGTACTGGCTCTAAATGCATGCTGTGCTAGATCAAAGCCACATACGTGCTGTGGTTTGGAAGCTGCTGCTGCCTCTCTTTCCTGGCTGGCATTTCTTACCACAGCCACACTGAAGAATCACGACCCTTGTGCCTTTGGAGCCATCCCAGTGGAGTCCCATTTTACACGGGTTAGGCTGTACAGGTCCCGCAGGGGAAGTTAAGCGACCACAGGATCCTTCTCTATCTAGTGGGACTTCTTGCCAGAAACCAAGGCAAGTAAGAAGAGGAGAAAGCCTGGATTTGTGGTCAGGAGTCCAGCACGGCACCCACGGCACAGGCAGGTGAACGTGGAGGTGCCGTGAGCAGAACCACAGTTGCTCCTTGCTGTTCTTGCCACCTCACCTGACAGGTGGCCAAAGTCAGCATGTCTAAGAGTGAGAAATGAGAAATTCTCTGTCTCTATGTCTTCATGAATGTCCTTATGAATACAGAGGCAGAAATACAGAGACACTGAGCAAAATAAGGAGCTGAGGACCGATCTCTCCAGCATACCTAAACTATTAACAGAATCTAAACCTGCGTGCAACTCCACTCCTATGTAAGTAGCTAACAGAGACAGAGGTCCCATCTTTGGAGAACCCCATGCTCTTCAAGATATTTGATTTGGAAGACATTAAGCACTTCAACTGTTCCACAAACAGGAACCATCAAAGCCTTTTCCCTGTGGCAATGCCATTTGCTAAACAATTATCTCCAATCGCACCATTTCACTCATCAGGCTAAGCACAAGTGACGTGAGCACAAAGATAGCTTTCTTTACAGGAGGTCAGTAGAAGACTCCAATGGGTCTGTAGGTCTCAAAGACATGACAGATGTGATTTCCAGATACAAGAAGACCTTAGAAACAATAAACCACTGCTCTCCCATATCCTTGAGAAAGGGTAAGCTGTTTTGTTTTGTTGTGTTTTTCAATATAATAAATTAAAAGTAAGATACACAAAAGGTTCCTTTATGCCAGAACACTTAAATAAAACCACAAAAGGGTTTTGCACCCTCTACAGCACCTAAAGAATTTACATAAGCTGAAATGAAGTTGTTAAAGGAACATACTGACCTGGAAAAAGAATAACTGCTTTTCCTAAACAACAGTATTTTGAGAATACTGGGATGTGCCAAGGGAATCAATCAGCGCTTAACCTCCTGTCATGTTCGGTACAGCTGTTTAAGTCACTCAATTATAAAAAAGAGTATTTCTCATAAAGTAAGCTACAGTTTGAAGATGAACTAAAATAGAATTTTTGCTAAAAATATTTGAGACAAAAAGGATCAAGAACCCACTGTACAGCAGTGGAAACTCTGCTCAGTGTTATAGGGCAGCCTGGAAGGAGGGAGTCTGGGGAAGAATGGATACATGTATATGGATCTGAGTCCCTTTGCTGTCCACCTGTAACTATCACAACATTGTTATCAGCTGTATTGCAATGCAAAACAAAAGGTTAACATTTTTTTTTTTAAAGGGATCTCTTCAACAAGAAAAAACCAATGAGTACATGCTTTTTGGGAGGAGGGTGTTACCAATTTGTTCTACCACTTTGGATGACAGTTTCATAGTATCTACTAATAGTCAGCCCTTTGTATCTGTGGATTTAATCAATTAAGGATGAAAACTGCTTTGGGGGTGGGGGAAGAATTCCAGGAAGTTCCAAAGGTGAACTCTGAATTTCCTGGCAACTATTTACATATCATTTACATTGTATTTACAATTATTTACATAGCTTGTACATTATACTAAGTATTATTAGATACTTAAGTATTATTTAAAGTATACAGGGCTTCCCTGGTGGCTCAGTAGTAAAGAATCCACCTACCACTGCAGGAGACACAGGTTTGAGTCCCTGGACCAGAAAGATCCCGCATGCCTTGGAGCAACTAAGCCCACACACCACAACTGTTCAGCCTGTGCTCTAGAGCCCGAGAGCCACCAACTACTGAGCCCATGTGCTGCAATTACTGAACTCTGTGACCTGGAGCCTGTGCTCAACAAGAAAAGCCACTGAAATGAGAAGTCCGTGAACTGCAACTAGAGAGTAGCCCCTGCTTGCCTCAACTAAAGGAAAGTATGCACAGCAATGAAGACCCAGCACAGCCAAAACGAAATAAATAAATAAACTTTAAAGTAAAAACATAAAGTATATGGGAGATATACCTGAAACCCATATAATATTGTACATCAACTATAACTCAATTAAAAAAAAGACAAAGTACATGGGAAGATGTGCATAGGTTATAAGCAAATAGTACACCATTTCATGTAAGACACGAGTATGCACAGATTTTGGTATCCTCAGGGAGGGGTCCTGGAACCAAACCACCATAAATAACAAGAGATGGCTGGGTAAGATACTATCTTACCCTGTAACATAGCATTTCCACCCCTACGTATGAGTACCTAAACTCACACAGAATCATGTGCAAGAATGTTCATAACAATTTTATCCAAAAGAGCCAAAAAATGCCAACAACCCAAACATCTATCAACAGGAGAACCAATAAACAAATTGTGCCATATTTATACAACTGAATAAAAGAAAATCAAAAAAAAAAAAAAAGGACTATCGATACTACATATACAACACTGCTGAATCTCAGACTGAAAGACTGCTGACATAAAAAGAACATATAGGGTGTGATTCTACTATTTGAAGGCCAAGAAGAGATCAAAACATCTATAATGAAAGTTAAAAGAGTGATTAACTCCTGGGGACAGGAGTGAAAATATGAGATGAGAAGGGGCCCCAGAGAGCCTTTGGGGGATGAAAACATTCTGTATGTTCATCTGGCGACTATGGGGATATGTACTAAAGTGCAACTCACCAAGCTGTACACTTAAGATGTGAAATATGCATATTATACCTCAAGGAAGAAAAATGAGTACGGTCCTTTTATAAAAGCAAAGGAAAAAAAATAGCAATGGAGAGGGAAATGATACATTTCTCTAGATACAAGTATAAAACCGCCACATGGAACAAAAAAGTATTACAGAAAAGTAAAAAGCAATAGATACAACTAGGTATGAATTTACAATGTACATGGTGTCCTAAATATGCACCTCTAAGAACACAGAGAGAATAATACGCCTCAGACATAAAATTAACAAAGGAATCACTAAGTGAAAGTGAAGTCGCTCAGGCGTGTCTGATTCTGTGTGACCCCATGGACTGTAGCTTGCCAGGCTCCTCTGTCCATGGGATTCTCCAGGTCAAAATACTGGAGTGGGTAGCCATTCCCTTCTCCAAAGGATCTTCCCAACCCAGGGATCAAACCCAGCTCTCCCACATTGCAGGTGGATTCTTCTACCAACTGAGCCACCAGGGAAGCCCAAGAATACTGGAGTGGGTAGCTTATCCCTTCTCCAGCGGATCTTCCCAACCCAGGAATTGACCTGGGGTCTCCTCCACTGCAGGCGGATTCCCTACCAGCTGAGCCACAAGGAATTCACCAGGTTACCCTCAAAGGGCACACTGATACACTGACATGGACCCCGAGCAGTAACCTCAAGCTGAGTGAGTATACCAGGTATACTCACTCAGCTTGAGTGAATATGGACTACAACAGGCCCCCAAATCACATTCAGCCAAACAACTTCACAGTCGTCCTACACAGAATCAGTCATCTTCCTGGTAGCAAGTTCAAGAAATGCAATATTTCGGTTTTATTTTCTGGCCCCCTAGAAGTGGCATTTTCCCAAGCAACATCAGAAGACTGAGGTAGGATTTCTCGCTTCCTCCACTAGAGGCTGCCAACCTCAGCTGCCTGGTACTGAAGCTGGGTGGGGGTAGGCGAGAGATTACCTGCTCCTCCCCCTTGCAGGTGACTTCTGCCGCATCTCCATGAAAATTCTGGGATGTGGATGAGTTTCATGCCAGCGACATCTGATCAACACTTTGTACTCATGCAGGGCCCAGAGCACAGATGGGTTTTTCTTAGTATTCCTACTCCTGTGCCACCTTTAAACCCTGTCAGGAGGAGACTCTTTTAGGTCTCTTGCCCTGCCTCCAAATATTTTTTTCTAATTCTAAGTACCTGGTGGGGTGACATGGGACGATCTCAGGAACAGGTGCACATGCCCCTGGAACCTCAGTCTTTCAGGAACCTTAAACTCTTATGATCAACACTGACCCTTTAAGAATGTGTTAAGATTTCAGTGATTTCCTTCTCACCTACTCTTGTGTGTCACCTCTTCCTTGTCTACCACAGGTCAAATAGTCTGTGTCCATCCTGTCTCTTCCTGTGACCCCGTGTAATTCAGTTTCCCCAGATGCCTTGCAATCTCAGCTCTAATGGCATCAAGAAAAAAAACTATGATTTTATACGTTATCTGGCTTTTTTCCTCCTTGTGGCTTTTTATATCCTAAGTGAAAAGGCACTTGAGAAAATACTGTGAAAGGAATGAAAATGAAAACATATCATATTAGAGTTTGAGAGATTTGGGCTAATTTGGTGCCGGGGTAAATTTATAAATTCAAATGCTTACAAGAGGAGGGATATTAAAAAAAAAAAGATCTACAAATCAATGACCTAAACTTCTAACTTTGACTGTGTGGATCACAATAAACTGTGGACAATTCTGAAAGAGATGGGAATACCAGACCACCTGACCTGCCTCTTGAGAAATCTGTATGCAGGTCAGGAAGCAACAGTTAGAACTGGACATGGAACAACAGACTGGTTCCAAATAGGAAAAGGAGTACGTCAAGGCTGTATATTGTCACCCTGCTTATTTAACTTCTATGCAGACTACATCATGAGAAACACTGGGCTGGAAGAAACACAAGCTGGAATCAAGATTGCCGGGAAAATATCAATAACCTCAGATATGCAGATGACACCACCCTTATGGCAGAAAGTGAAGAGGAACTAAAAAGCCTCTTGATGAAAGTGAAAGTGGAGAGTGAAAACGTTGCCTTAAAGCTCAACATTCAGAAAACGAAGATCATGGCATCTGGTCCCATCACTTCATGGGAAATAGATGGGGAAACAGTAGAAACAGTGTCAGACTTTATTTTTCTGGGCTCCAAAATCACTGCAGATGGTGACTGCAGCCATGAAATTAAAAGACGCTTACTCCTTGGAAGGAAAGTTATGACCAACCTAGATAGCATATTCAAAAGCAGAGACATTACTTTGCCAACAAAGGTCCGTCTAGTCATGGCTATGGTTTTTCCTGTGGTCATGTATGGATATGACAGCTAGACTGTGAAGAAAGCTGAGTGCCAAAGAATTGATGCTTTTGAACTGTAGTGTTGGAGAAGACTCCTGAGAGTCCCTTGGACTGCAAGGAGATCCAACCAGTCCATTCTGAAGGAAATCAGCCCCGGGATTTCTTTGGAGGGAATGATGCTGAAGCTGAAACTCCAGTACTTTGGCCACCTCATGCGAAGAGCTGACTCATTGGAAAAGACTCTGATGCTGGGAAGGATTGGGGGCAGGAGGAGAAGGGGACAACCGAGGATGAGATGGCTGGATGGCGTCACTGACTCAATGGACATGAGTCTGAGTGAACTCCGGGAGTTGGTGATGGACAGGGAGGCCTGGCGTGCTGCGATCATGGGGTCACAAAGAGTCGGACACGACTGAGCGACTGAACTGAACTGAACTGAAGCTTCTAACTTAAGAAACTGGAAAGACAACAGCAAAGTAAACCCAAGAAAAAAGGAAAAAGGGAAATGACAAAGAAGCAGAAATCAGTGAAATACAAAACAGATTAAAAAAATACATAAAACCAATTTTTTTCAAAATTGTTTCTTTGAAGAGATCAATAGATCTCTTCAAGAGATCAACCTCCAGCTATACTGACCAAAAAGAGAAAAGACACAAATTCCAGTACTGGTTATGAAAGTGGTAATATCACATTAAAAAGATAAGACAAACAACTTAGATGAATGGAAAAATTCTTGAAAAAGTACAACTTTATAAAACTGACAAAAGCTAAAGAGAATACTCTAGTAGTCCTATATTTATCAAATATATTGAATTTATAAAAAGCCTTCTCACAAAGAAAACCTAGGTCTAGGTGGCTTTACCACTGAACTCTACCAAACAATAAAAAAGAATTAATACTAATGAGATCTGCATTTACTGATACCAAATCCAAATAAAGATATTTCAAGAGAAATCTACAGATCAGTATTCCTCGTGAACACAGATGTAAAAATTCCTAACAAAATATTAGTAGGCTGAATGTAGAAATATATAAAAATGACAGCACATTATGAGCAAGTGAGGTTTGGCCTCGGAATACAAGGTTCGTTCATCCTGAAATCAAAAAAATTGTAACAGAATAAAGGAAAAACATTCGATAATTTCAAGAGATGCAGAAAAAGTATTTTTTTTAAATGAGATCCCCATTATTATAAACAAATTAGGAACGGTAGGAAATTTTTCTAATCTCAAAAAGAACATCTATAAGAAGCATACAGCTGACTTAATGGCAAAAGATCATGTGCTTTCTCCTTGAGACTGGGAAAATCAAGGATGTCCACTCTTACACATCTATTTAACATTTTATTGGAGGATCTAGCCAGTATACCAAGACAAGGAATAAAAGGAAAAAAAAAGAATGCTTACTGGAACAGAAAAGTAAAAAATTCAGAAGACTGACAATTACCAGGTGCTGACAAGGACGCAGAGCAACTAGAACTCTGTATGTATAGCTGGTAGACGTGTACTATGGTGACAATTACTTGAGAAAAGAATCTGGCAGTTTCTTAAAAAGTTACACACCACATGGCCCATCTATTCCACTTTCAGGTATTTGCGCAAAAGAAGTTAAACATTCGCACACAATTCTGCATAAGAATGCTCATAGTTCCTCTATTTATAACAGGCAAAAAATGATAACTCACATGTCAATCTATAGGAAAGTAGACAGATCGTGATCTACTTATTCAGTTGAATACCACTCAACAACAAAAAGTAATGTGCTGATATACCAAGCAGTGTGGATGGACTTCAAAAACATTAAATTGAGTAAAAGAAGCCAGACCCCAAAGATAACATATTGTATGATTTCATTTATTATAAATTCTTCCAGACATACAAACTAGATCTAAAGTGCTAGGCAGCCGATTAGTACTTGACTGGGCTGAGGATGGAGATTTTATTATGAAAAACATTTCTAGGGCTGATGAAAAGTACAGGACTTTCCCCGTGGTTCAGCTGACACTCTGATACTTTGGCCATCTAATTTGAGGGGTCGACTCACTGGAGAAGACCCCGATGCTGGGAAAGATTGAGGGTGGGAGGAGAAGGTGGGGCGACAGAGGATGAGACGGTTGGATGGCATCATCGACTCAATGGACATGAGTTTGAACACACTCTGGGAGATGGTGAAGGACAGGCAAGTCTGGTGTGCTGCAGCTCATGCTGTAGCAAAGAGTTGGACACGACTGAACAACTGAACAATAACAACAGTAGTAAAGAATCCACCTACCAATACAGGAAATACAGGTTCAATGCCTGGCCCAGGAACAGCCCCCATGCTGCAGAGCAACTAAGACTATGAGCCACAACTATTTTTTTTTTAATTGGGAGATAACTGCTTTGCCATATTGTGCTGGTTTCCACCATACGTCAACATGAATCAGCCACAGGTATACGTACGTCCCCTTCCTCTCGAACCTCTCTCATATCTCCCACCCCATCCTACCCACCTAGGTCATCAGACAGCACTGGGCTGAACTCCCTGTGTCACACAGCAAATTCCCGCTGGCTATCTATCATACATGAAAGTGAAAGAAAGTGAAGTCACTCAGTCGTGTCCGACTCTTTGTGACCCCATGAACTGTAAGCCTACCAGGCTCTTTCATCCAAGGGATTTTCCAGGCAAGAACACTGGTGTGGGTTGCCAATTCCTTCTCTGGGGGTTCTTCCCGACCTAGGGACTGAACCCAGGTCTCCCGTATTGTAGGCAGACACTTTATTTTACTTATGGTTAATGCACCTGACCTGCCTCTTGAGAAATCTGTATGCAGGTCAGAGAGCAACAGTTAGAACTGGACATGGAACAACAGACTGGTTCCAAATAGGAAAAGGAGTACGTCAAGGCTGTATATTGTCACCCTGCTTATTTAACTTCTATGCAGACTACATCATGAGAAACACTGGGCTGGAAGAAACACAAGCTGGAATCAAGATTGCCGGGAAAATATCAATAATCTCAGATATGCAGATGACACCACCCTTATGGCAGAAAGTGAAGAGGAACTAAAGAGCCTCTTGATGAAAGTGAAAGTGGAGAGTGAAAAAGCTGGCTTAAAGCTCAACATTCAGAAAACGAAGATCATGGCATCTGGTCCCATCACTTCATGGGAAATAGATGGGGAAACAGTGGAAACAGTGTCAGACTTTATCTTTTTGGGCTCCAAAATCACTGCAGATGGTGACTGCAGCCATGAAATTAAAAGATACTTACTCCTTGGAAGGAAAGTTATGACCAACCTAGATAGCATATTCAAAAGCAGAGACATTACTTTGCCAACAAAGGTCCGTCTAGTCATGGCTATGGTTTTTCCTGTGGTCATGTATGGATGTGAGAGTTGGACTGTGAAGAAGGCTGAGCGCTGAAGAATTGATGCTTTTGAACTGTGGTGTTGGAGAAGACTCCTGAGAGTCCCTTGGACTGCAAGGAGATCCAACCAGTCCATTCTGAAGGAGATCAGCCCCGGGATTTCTTTGGAGGGAATGATGTTGAAGCTGAAACTCCAGTACTTTGGCCATCTCATGCAAAGAGTTGACTCATTGGAAAAGACTCTGCTGCTGGGAGGCATTGGGGGCAGGAGGAGAAGGGGACGACAGAGGATGAGATGGCTGGATGGCATCACTGATTCGACGGACGTGAGTTTGAGTGGACTCTGGGAGTTGGTGATGGACACGGAGGCCTGGCATGCTGCGATTCATGGGGTCGCAAAGAGTCGGACATGACTGAGCGACTGAATTGAACTGAACTGAATGCATATGTCTCCATGATACTCTCTCAAATTCATCCCACCCTCTCCTTTTCACACTGTTCACAAGTCTGTTCTCTATGTGTGCATCTCCAATTGCTGCCCTGCAAATAAGTTCATCAATACCATCTTTCTAGATTTCAGACACATGTGTTAATATACAACATTTGTCTTTCTCTTTCTGACTTACTTCACCCTGTACAATAGGCTCTAGGTTCATCCACCTCATTAGGACCAACTCAAATGTGCTCTTTTTTATAGCTGAGTAATATTCCATTGACTATATATACCATAATTTCTCTATCCATTCATCTGTTGATGGACATCTAAGTTGCTTCCATGTCCTTGTTATTGTTAAAAGTGCTGCAACAAACATTGGGTACATGAGTCTCTTTCAATTGTGGTTTTCTCACAGTATATGCCCAGTAGTGGGATTGCTGGATCACATGCTAATTCTATTCCTAGTTTTTTAAAGAATCTCCATACTGGTCACCATGGTGGTTGTATCAATTTACATGCCCACCAGCACCATAAGAGGCTTGATGCCTTTCTGACCAGTGCAAGGTGATACCTCATTGTAGTTCTGATTTGCATTTCTCTAATAATAAGTGATGCGGAGCATCTTTCCATGTGTTTGTTGGCCACTTGTATATCTGCTTTGGAAGAAATGTTTATTTAGGTTTTCTGTTCTTTTATTGGGTTGTTTGTTTTTCTGGTGTTGAGCTGTATGAGCTGCTTGTATATTACAGAGATTAATCCTTTGTTAGTTGTTTCCTTTGCAATTATTTTCTCCCATTCTGAGTTGTCTTTTAACCTTGTTTATTGTTTCTTTTGCTGTGCAAAAGGTTTTAATTAAGTCCCAATTGTTTACATTTATTTTTATTTCCATTCCTCTAGGAGGTGAGTCAAAGAGGATCTTTCTGTGATGTATGTCAAAGAATGTACTATCTATATTTTCCTCTAAGAGCTTTATAGTTTCTGGCCTTACATTTAAATCTTTAATCCATTTTGAGTTTATTTTTGTGTACGGTGTTAGGAAATGTTCTAGTTTCATCCTTTTACATGCAGCTGTCCAGTTTTCCCAGCACAACTAGTAAGTGGTTGTCTTTTCTCCATTATATAATATTGCCTTCTCAAAACTAAGGTGCCCATAGGTGTGTGGGCTTATCCCTGGGCTATCTTGTTCCACTGGTCTGTATTTCTGTTTTTGTGCCAATATCATACTGTCTTAATGACTGTAGCTTTGTAGTATAGACTGAAGCCAAAAAGGCTGATTCCTCCAGCTCAATTCTTTCTCAAGACTGCTTTGGCTATTTGGAGCCTTTTGTGTTTCCATATAAATTGTGAAATTTTTTGTTCTAGTTCTGTGAAAAATACCATTGGTAGCTCCATAAGGATTGCACTGAATCTGTAGATTACCTTGGGCTGTACAGTCATTTCACACTGATCCTTCCAATCCAAGGACGTGGTCTATGTCTCCGTCTGCTTGCACTGTCTCTGATTTCTTTCATCAGTGTCTTACAGTTTTCCGCATACAGGTCTGTTGTCTCTTTCGGTCGGTTTATCCCTAGGTATTTTATTCTTCTTGTTGCAGTGGTGAATGGGATTGTTTCCTTCACTTCTCTTTCTGATTTTTCATTGTTAGGAAAGGAAGGGATTTCTGTCTGTTAATTTTATATCCTGCAACTTTACTGTATTCATTGATTAGCTCTAGTAATTTTCTGGTTGAATGTTTACAGTTTTCTGTGTACAGTATCATGTCATCTGCAAATAGAGTTCTACTTCTTCTTTCCTGATGTGGACTCATTTTCTTTCTTTTTGTTTTCTGATTGCTGTGGCTAGGACTTACAAGCATTAGTTACTCAGTTGCATCCAACTCTGGAACTCCGTGGGCAGTAGCTTACCAGGCTCCTCTGTCAGCTGAAGAATACTTGCATCCTTGGGTTAAATCCCACTTGACCACAATGTATTATCTTTTTAATGTGTTGTTGGATTCTGTTTGCTAGAATTCTGTTGAAGAATTTTGCATCTATTTTCATCAGTTATATTGGCCTGTAATTTTCTTTTTTGTGATATCTTTGTGGTTTTGGTATCAGGGTGATGGTGGCCTCATATAATGAGTTTGGGAGTTTTCCTCCCTCTGCAATTTTCTGGAAGAGTTTGACAGGATAGGTGTTAGCTCTTCTCTAAACTTTTGATCAAATTCACCTGTGAGGCCATACGGCCCTGGGCTTTTGTTTGTTGGAAGATTTCTGATTCACTTTCAACTTTAGTGCTTGTGATTGGTCTCTCTGCCACGAACTATTGAGCCTGTGCTCTAGAGCCTGGGGACAACAACTACTGAGCTCACACACTGCAACTACCGAAGGCCGAGCGCCCTAGAGCCTGCACTGGGCAACAAGAGCAACCACTGCAGAGAAAAGCCGGTGCACGGCAACAGGAAGATAGCCCCTACGTGCTGCGACTAGAGATAAGGCCACGCAGCAGGGAAGAACCAGCACAGCCAAAAATAATAATAATAAAGTTATATTAAAACAAGAGAATGTTCTATATGGAACACTGGCAAACTGTGGCCCGCAAGCCGGCTGTGTGGTTTGATGAGTCAGTTTCACTGGAACACAGCCATGTCCACTTCTTTATGTGTTATCTACAACTGTTTTTAAACTATTAGGGCAGAACTGAGTGGTTGCAAATAAGATTTTATGGCCTACAAGGTCAGAAACATTTACTACACGGCCCTCTACATAAAAAGTTTCTGACACCTGTTCTTCATCTCTGTTTTACTTGGGATGATGAGGTTGTAAGGTTGTTTGAATATGTCAAAACCTACTGAACTATATGCTTAAAACACATCTCTTGTAGGCAAATTATACCTCAATACAACTGACCTAAAAGGAGTAAGTACTTTGATGAAGATAAATCGTGATGTAAAAACAAAATATGAGTTCAAGAACTTAAAAAGAAAAAGTTAAGACACAGAATATAAAACAAAAGGAACAAAACTGGGCTAATAAGTGGACTTCAACAACTGAAGATGTTCTTTCAGATATAAAGCATTACTTCTTTATTTTTAGGCTAGATTATCCTTTTTTATTGTTGTATAGCTGACTGGAAAATACGGTTTTAGACTAGGCAAAACTTTTAAAAGACAAGACAACTCCACGTGGCCTCTATTAAGTGTTTCTCAACATCCTCTTTCATTCCCTGTCACTCCCCACCCCACAAGCCACCTAAGGAAAAGATGTGTTTACACAGACAATTGCCTCATGCTGTCCATCCCAGAAAGAGAAGAAATCTCCCCTTATTCCTAATCCTAATGTTCTGAGTAGTAACTAAATTCCTACTTCAAAAGTTCATTTTCAGTGGGAATTTTGTTTAAAAAAAAAAAAGTGAGTTGTGTAATACTAAAATAATTGTGAAATTAACATTTTAATAATATAAACTGTAATAATTAAAAATCAAGAAGATAAAAAGAGCTCTGGGAGGAAATTGTTTCCCACTTAATCATAAAACCTGACTACAAAGTCAGTATGAAAAACCTGCAGAAAACTGTTTATCAACAAATCTTGCTTCTTCAGTCATCAACAAACATTCCAAATAACTGATGCATAGAATGAAAACTTTCTCATAGTAACTGATGATTTAACCCTGAGTTCCTGGGCTATAAACTGACTTCGGAGTTAAAGTCATGGTATATATAAATCACCACATTCTAATTCAACACTCATTTGCCCATGCTTATTTGTTATGAAAACCACATGTTGGCGCTGAAGCATTTCATGGTTCATTTGAGACAAACACGCAGAAAATTGTGGGAAACAAACAAAGCCCGAGAAGTCTGTCAAAGGCAAGATTCTCAACTCCAATGCAGCCTCAGTTATGAGGCTTTCTGAACCCTGAAAGTGTCTCTGTGGTCGAAAAGAGGTTTGTCTTAATAAGAAAACTCCATGGCAGCTGTAACGGGATTGAAAGTATAGCAACTACTCACCACGTTTTTATTTTTATCCCCTAAGCTGGAAAACACGGATCCCATTACTGGTTTGTTGAGAGAATGAATGTGTGCCAAAACTTTCAATGACATCTTCAACTATTTATATGTTTAAATTGTGTAAGGTTAAAGAATCTTCTTTTAAAATGTAAAGCATACATTGAACTAGTGAATAGTGAAATAGTACTAATATAACGGACTCCTTCCTAGAAAGACACTTTACTATACAGACAAATCATCACCATATCAGAATTAGCCCCACAACATCTTCAAAGTACATTTTCAACAACCTTGTATTTTAAAGCAAGTTCCTCCTGATAATTCTGAATTCTCTAACATACCATGGTTAAAGTAAGGCAAAGAGCAATGAAGTAGTCAGGAAGCAAACCATTGAGAAAGTATAATAAAATCCACAAGAAAAACATTTTCTTAATGTAAAACCACCTTTTACCATGGTTTCCATGATCCCACAAGTTAAATAATAACTGGCTTCCTCTCTCCTTCCCTAGAATCACTCATACCCACTGATCACACAATCCAAATGAACAGACCTTCAAAGAACCCCAATAATTTGTTAAGCATTAGGACAGATAAAGAAGTCAAAAGAGATGCAAACCCCTACACTGAAGGCCTTCCCACACCGTGGGGGATACCCGACAAGCTGCTGGCACTCTACAGTACAGCACCCTGGGAGCCAGGGCAGGAAGGGGCTGGAGCTGGAAGACTTCCTAGAAAGGGGACTGCTGCAGCGGGCTCAGGATGTATCGACCCTTACCATCCTTTAGAGGACAAGCAAAGTACTCTGAATGGAGAGAATGGAATAAGCTTTGGCCTGCATCATAATCTTCTGGGTTACAACACACACTCTGAGCCCTGTCTCCAGGGTCTGAAAATCTGCATTTAAATTAATTTCCCAGAGGATGTTGATGCTCTCGGTCCATGGAGCACACTCTAAATCCACTGGTAAAAAGCAGATGTGTATAACCTGTTTGGAGAATCCTATTATTTTTCCATAGTTGGACAACAAATTGGCATTAATTTATAACAAGCTCATATTTTCTCCCCCCAAACTATTCCTATTTCATTAGTTTACTTTTTTTTTTTCTTTTTTAGGTGAGCTACACACTTTAACCATCATGACAAATGAGATAAAAATGACCAATGTTAACACAGAAGAGAATTAAGGGTCTAATAATATTTTATGTAAAATATTTTTAAATGCAACTACTGTTTTTGATTGTTGAACTCAGAGCATTTTAAAACCAAGTTTAAAGGTTTCAGAAACAAATTGTCGTCAACTTATTTTTAAATATTTAAGTGTTTTATACCACTTCACACCTACTAGGATGGCAATAATCAGAAACAAGTGCTGAGTTGAATCAGAACTCTCCTATGGTGCTGGTGAGAATTAAAATGGTAGAGCCATTGTAAAAAAAAAAAAAAAAAAAAAGCTTTGTGGTTTCTCAAAAGGCTAAACAGGTAATTACTGGATGATTCAGCAATTCCACTCTAAGGTATACACTGAGATGAGTGGAAAGCAGAGTCTTGAACAGATACTTGCACACCGATGGTCACTGCATGCCGTAGTCTAAACGTTCACGTTTCCTCAATATTCACATGCTGGAATCCTAATGCCAAATGTGGTGGTTTTGGAAGGTGAGGCCTTTGAAGGTGATTAGGTCATGAGCATGAAGCCTTCATGAATCAAATTAGCGCTCTTAGATGCCACAGAACTCCCTAGCTCCTTCCATCCAGTGAGGCTACAAGAAGTCTGCCACCCAGAAGAGGGCCCTCACCCTACTGACACCCACATCTTGGATTTCCAGTCTTCAGAACTGTACTACATCTCTGCTGTTTACAAGACTCCCAGACTGTAACATTTTTGTTACATAGGCCAAATCTAAGACACAACAGCCAAAAGATGGAAACAACTCAAATGTCCATCAATAGGCGGTTATTTAAACAAAATATGGTATATACCTACAATGGGATATCATTCAGCCATAAAAAGGAATGAAGTGAACATAAAAGGACAAATATTTCACAATCCACTTACACGAAATATCTAGAACAGACAAATTTACAATGTCAGAAAGGAGATCAGAGGTTACAGAGTTGGGATATGGGTGGAATGGGAAGCTACTGCTTAACGGTTGCAGAAGTTATGCTTGAGGGTGATGAAAAACTTTTCAAATAGACAGAGGTGATGTTTATACAACACTATGAATGTAGTTAATGCTGCTGAATTTTAGACTTATATTTTTTGTTCTAAAACCCAACTGGAGATTGAATTATTGATATCAGTACTTTGATTTCAGTTCAGCTGAGTCTTTAAATTACAAAGACATGTCATTCTGGTCCTGTTTTGTCTATATTATTTACATGCTCACAAAGAAAATTCACTTATGGGAGACTAGGCACCATTTTTAACCAAAATTACTCAAATCAATCATGAAAGAAAGTTACAAGAAATAGGTCACTAATCAGTGATCAGGAAAAGTACAAGAATACTAAATAAGTAGAGTGTTGATTCAAAAATAAATGTTCTGATTTCATTTTCCCCCAATAATACAACAAACTGAAAGAGATGGGAATACCAGACCACCTGACCTGCCTCTTGAGAAATCTGTACACAGCTCAGGAAGCAACAGTTAGACCTGGACATGGAACAACGGATGGGTTCCAAATAGGAAAAGGAGTACATCAAGGCTGTATATTGTCACCCTGCTTGTTTAACTTCTATGCAGAGTACATCATGAGAAACACTGGACTGGAAGAAACACAAGACGGAATCAAGATTGCCAGGAGAAATATCAATATCCTTAGATATGCAGATGACACCACCCTTATGGCAGAAAGTGAAGAAGAACTGAAGAGCCTCTTGATGAAAGTGAAAGAGGAGAGTGAAAGAGTTGGCTTAAAGCTCAACATTCAGAAAACAAAGATCATGGCATCCGGTCCCATCACTTCATGGCTAACATATGGGCAAACAGTGGAAGCAGTGTCAGATTTTATTTTGGGGGCCTCCAAAATCACTGCAGATGGTGACTGCAGACATGAAATTAAAAGACGCTACTCCTTGGAAAGAAAGTTATGACCAACCTAGATAGCATATTAAAAAGCTGAGACGTTACTTTGCCAACAAAGGTCCATCTAGTCAAGGCTATGGTTTCTCCAGTAGTCACGTATGGTCCCATCACTTCATGGGAAATAGATGGGGAAACAGTGGAAACAGTGTCAGACTTTATTTTGGGGGGCTCCAAAATCACTGCAGATGGTGACTGCAGCCATGAAATTAAAAGACGCTTACTCCTTGGAAGGAAAGTTACGACCAACCTAGACAGCATATTGAAAGGCAAAGACATTACTTTGCCAACAAAGGTCCGTCTAGTCAAGGCTATGGTTTTTCCTGTGGTCATGTATGGATGTGAGAGTTGGACTGTGAAGAAGGCTGAGCGCCGAAGAACTGATGCTTTTGAACTGTAGTGTTGGAGAAGACTTTTGAGAGTCCCTTGGACTGCAAGGAGATCCAACCAGTCCATTCTGAAGGAGATCAGCCCTGGGTGTTCTTTGGAAGGAATGATGCTAAAGCTGAAACTCCAGTCCTTTGGCCACCTCATGCGAAGAGTTGACTCATTGGAAAAGACTCTGATGCTGGGAGGGATTGGGGGCAGGAGGAGAAGGGGACGACAGAGGATGAGATGGCTGGATGGCATCACCGACTCGACGGATGTGAGTCTGAATGAGCTCCAGGAGTTGGTGATGAACAGGGAGGCCTAGCGTGCTGCGATTCATGGGGTCGCAAAGAGTCGGACACAACTGAGCGACTGAACTGAACTGAACGTATGGATGTGAGAGCTGGACTGTAAAGAAAGCTGAGCGCCGAATAATTGATGCTTTTGAACTGTGATGTTGGAGCATACTTTTGAGAGTCCCATGGATTGCAAGGAGATCCAACCAGTCCATCCTAAAGGAAATCAGTCCTGAATATTCAGTGGAAGAACTGATGCTGAAGCTGAAACTCCAATTATACTTTGGCCACCTGATGTGAAGAACTGGCTCACTGAAAAAGCCCGTGATGCTGGGAAAGACTGAAGGTGGGAGGAGAAGGGGACGACAGAGGCTGATATGGTTGGATGGCATCACTGACTCAATGGACATGAGTCTGAGTGAACTCCAGGAGTTGGTGATGGACAGGGAGGCCTGGCGTGCTGCTGTCCATGAGGTCACAAAGAGTCGGACACAACTGAACTGAACTGTGTAGTGAAAGCACATGAAGTGCTTGGACAGATAGACTGGAAGGATAGAAGGATACATCATATATCAGAATATCTCTGCCCATAATTTTTATTTGCTGAGCCAGAAAATGAATTTCCAGCTATACATGGTCTCATTTGCTCTGGCATCCCTCAACTTTATATACTTTTTAAATTGAAAAAAATATTAGACTGAAATTATATAATGAGACTCCTACTATATGGGAAATTTACTATAAGCTGTCCAGCTGGTACTTCCCACTTCACTAACTTTGATTTGACAACCTTTAACCAGTTTTAAATGAAGCAGGTTCTTGACTTCCTACCTCAAACTGTAAGCTTCCTAGAAGATGGCTGTCACTCTGCCTTCACCATGTATCCAGTCACTGGCATATACAAATTATATCAATGCTAAATCAAAGTTTATGAGTATAGCCAAAGTCACCTGGGAATGGGGAGAGAGAGACTCACATCTATGAATCTAAAACTCCCTCTACCCTTACCATACAAACTTGGTGTCTGTTAATATCATCTTAAAATCCTAGCTAAGAGTTCTAGTTTTCATACCAATGATTAAATTATCCCATTCATGTTACTCTTGGAGAACTATTTTGAAGAAAAATAGATAGATCCCAGATTTCCCTGGTGCCATGGTAGATAAATATCTGCCTGCCAATGCAAGGGACATGGGTTCAATCCCTGGTCAGGGAAGATCCCACATGCCATGGAACAACAAAGCCCGTGTGACACAGCTATTGAGCTTGTGGCTCTAGAGCCCGGGAGCTGCAACTGCTGAGCCCTCACACCGTAACTACAGAAGCCTGGGATCCCTAGAGCCCATGCTCCACAACAGAGAAAGTCATGGCAATGAGAAGCCCAAGCACCACGACTAGAGAAAAGCCCACACAGCAACAAAAACACAGCACAGCCAAAAAAAAAATTTTTTAATGCGTTTTTTTAAAAAAATCCACTTGAGAAAAAAGACAAGTTTTCATACGTCTTTAAATTAAAGCAACACACTTGACAATGTCAAAGGCCTCCATTCTCTAAGTCAAGACACTACTTCTCCAGACTTCTCCCATCCATGAGAACACTAAAGAATGACCTAAGAATCCGGGACACTTAATGAGCTTGTGAGTTTCTATTTGGGGGGAGAAGGATGAAAATCATTTTGAAATAGATGTGGCTTTTGACAGCTGCTGCTAAGTCACTTCAGTCGTGTCCAACTCTGTGCGACCCCATAGACGGCAGCCCACCAGGCTCCCCCGTCCCTGGGATTCTCCAGGCAAGAACACTGGAGTGGGTTGCCATTTCCTTCTCCAATGCGTGAAAGTGAAAAATCAAAGTGAAGTTGCTCAGTAGTGTCTGACTCCTAGCGACCCCATGGACTGCAGCCTATCAGGCTCCTCTGTCCATGGGATTTGCCAGGCAAGAGTACTGGAGTGGGTTGCCATTGCCTTCTCCCTTTTGACAGCTGCAAGTGTAAAATTTAGCTTCAAGAAGTTACTACTTGCTTAATAAAAAAATCCCAGGAACCTAACAACAGATACCACCACATTATACAAACCCTAAGATGTACTTTTTGGGGACAAAATCATTCAAGTTTCTTAATATTATGGAATAAAATGTGGGTGAGTTTGACAGGTGTTTTTAGACCCTAAAAATCATAACCTACGTCGTCAATCATCTTCGAGTGACAATAATGTGTCAATGCAGCCACAAAGGACAAAATCCAACAATGACAGTGCGAGTTTGGCAGAGGGCCCCAAGCCTCAGATGGGATCGCAGACACCTCGACTCCGGCCATGTGAGACCCTAGGCAGAGAAGCCAGGGCCCACCCAGGGCCCGGACTGTGGTCTAGGGAACTGCAGAGAATAAACACACGTTGTTGTCAGCCACTCGGTTTGTGGTAACTTGTTACACAGCAGTAGGAAACTACCACAGTCCTCGAAAGCACCTCTGGGTGTTCCTCAAGTGAACTGGCTATCACACGGCACTTCCTGAAGTCACTCATTTTAACTGGGAGGAAAACGTGGGATATTCTGGTTAAATGGTCTTGACTATCAAATGTTTGACCCCAGACCAAGGAATAGCTAAAATACATAATAATATGTGCATATATAAGCTGTTATGGTTTCAGAAATTCTACACTGTTTTCTGACTCACAGCCTAAGTTAAACCTAGAAGGCATCTATCTTGATCACTATCAATACGACCACCTCATTTTCCAGACAAGCCACAGAGAGGGTGCTGATGTACCTGGGCTCAGAGCACTGAAGAGCTCTGCAGTGAGAGTGAGAGCCCGGGTCCCTGGCACATGGGGGAGCCCGTCAGATGGCCTCTTCCTAAAGATACTGGCGGTCAGGCTTGACTGTAGAGAGGGAAAGAGAAAGGGTATTTCTTTTCTCAGCTACTGCATTAAAATGCCTGTAAAATAAATACTGCCCACTTTAGAAAAGTAGGTCTTTAAAGCAGATACTTGAACAGAGTCACAGGCTAGAAGCAGCACTAAGGAGGTGAATGGTAACTAGAGCACAACTACTGTACTGTAATAATGTCTTATCTTGAAAGCACTGGTTCTAAACCAGGGACACTTCTGCCCCCCAGGGGACAGCTGGGTGTCACGACTTGGGGAGAAGGGACAGTGTTTCTGGCATCCAGTGCTTACAGGCCAAGGATGTGGTTCAACACCCAATAATGCAGAGGAAAGCCTGCAGACCACAGGATTATCAGGCAGAAAATGTCACTGGTGCCAGAGGTGAGAGAGCCTGCGGAAGGCATCACAGGTGACATACCCCGACTGCCCTCTTACACACTCAGGAGGCAAAGCTCACCTGTATCCCCATTTTCTTTGGCTTGTGCTTTAAGTCACTTTTCCTTGACTTGAGCTTGAACACGGGCTAACTTTTTTACCTCTGATTTTCAGCAAGTTGCATCCTGCTTGATAACACAGACACATCTGCACGGCTCAGTGTTTCTTTTTACAGGCAAACCCAAAACACCATGATGTATACTTGACTTTAACAAATGTATGTTTTATAAATGGATCAGAATTTGGTGACCTACCAGGGAAGGATAAGTGGAACTTGACTGTGCACAGCACAGAGTTGAGAACCTGTGCTTAGTCTAAACCTCTGGCAGCAAGTAACTATCACATGGGCCAAGCAAATCATACATAAAAGGCTGATGTGAGGAAGGGGTCAAAACAACGGGAAGTGGGAGACACTCCAGTGATGAGAAGGGCAAGCTCTGTCTAAGGAGAGAGCTGCTGCTCAGCTCGGCTCAGCTGCTGCCCCGTAGGAATGTGGGCTCAACGCTGCCAGACATCTGATTTCCCAGGAAAACTTGGGTATCTCGAGTTGTGTTTGAAGCCACTCAATTTTAACAAGTTGGCTTAGAGTTTTAAAATACTTTATGGGTCCAACATTTGGAACCACCTCTTTGAAATGTATGGTCTGGAAATTATAATAAGGGCCAATGAAGAAGCTCCAAAGAGATGGAATTCAAGGCCTACTCAGGGTATGTTCAGGGCATGAGACGGAGGGGCAGGAACCCTCAGAATGAAGCTACATGACAAGGCTCCTGGGGGAGGCTAGCAAGTTCAAGGGTGACTCTAATGAGGAAAACAATAACATCACAGCCACAACAATTACTTAAATCATAACAGACTCCTCTGTCAAGCACTTGCCAAGATACTTTTTATGTATGAACATATATCTTTCGAACAACCTTATGAGGTAGTATTATTATCACCCTCATCATAAAGATGAAGAAAATGAGCAAAGTGGGATTAAATAATGGCCTAAGGACCTAGAGTAGTGAGTGTGGAGTTCAGACCTGAACCCAGAAAGGCTCCCCTCGGAGGCCAACCTCCCAGCCACCACCCATCACCCTTCTCATGCTGACATCTGCAGGCAGTGAGTTCCAGCTCTCTCACCACCTGTACCTATGGATAAAATATGCTTCATCAATCTTAGTTATCTATGTGCCAACATTTAGGTAAGAAAAAGCTGAACAAGGCTCAGTGTCCTCTGTCTGAACATGTAAGGAAATGCAAACTTTTTTTTTTTTTCTCCTAAACAAAAATGTTAACTCTCTGCTCTCTAGAAATTATGTTGGCTTAGCAAGATCCAGTCCTCCTTGACAGTCAGAGTTTGATTTTCCTAATGATAGTTTGTGCTTCTGCTTATGTAAGAATATTGACAATCGTACGTGGGTATTACACCCTCTTGCATTTAAGTCAAAAGGCATTCCAGAATTGGTCATGCTTTCTGACCAGAGTGGGAATGAGGACAAACAATTCTAAACTCATCAGAGATTTATGGGCAAACCTGCCTGACACAGGCAACTGCACACACACCACACATGGCAGCATCATTACCAAAATTCCTTCGAGGCATGTCTTCAAAATCCCTAACAACTTAGCAAGCAAAACTATGCTTCAAAACAACTAGAATGTAAAGTATATTATGCTTCAAAACAACCAGTATGTAAAGTAACTCACATCCCCTTCCTTTTGAAACAAGAGCCCTCGCTATAATAAATTTAGCGAAACCAGAAGTTTTGACACAAATTTTAAAAAGAAAATTTAGTTTTCATGATTAACAGGACCTTGGTATTTGCTCTTCTTCACTAAGCCTACTTTCTCTTTCAGAGTCAAAAGCTCTGAGGAAAGTCATTTTATTCTTGCATATCAAAAACTGCTCTAATATTATTAAAATGTATACTCTATTTAGAGATAAAAAGGAACTTAAAGTATTTTAAATGTCACAACTCCCAAATCTGCTTAGAAATCCAAACAAAACCTCATTTAAAAATGGACAGAAGTTTAAACTGTTGGGAAAAACAACTCTCATATACAGAAGCATAAGTACAGATTAACAAGTAAATTTAACAAGATGCTAACACATAATATACATGTGTTAGCAATCATTTTGAAGAGAGCACTAAAAATGTCTGTATTAGTTCACTTCCCTTAAATATATATTGCAGTCTAAAACATAAATATTTCCTACTTTGTGTCTCCAGTAAATAATATTGTCCAAATCTTTTTTTTTAATGAAACAAATAGAAAAAAAAAAAAGGCATAAACCACGGTATTGCTCCCAGGAGGCTTCATTTAAAACCCCATTCTGTCTAGAATCTTCAAAACAAACAAAAAACAAGCATCAGCATCAACAAACCTGAAGGCTTCTTTCAAAAAGTAGTTTTAAGAACTGAATTGTTCAAAATCTGTTACAGATGAACAGGAAAAGATCACCTGAAGTACAGAAATCTCTTTATTTTCTTTAAAGTAAAGAAAGAGAAATTTTACTTCAGACTAACTCAGTATTTTCTCTAGAGAAGAATAAAAGTTCAAATCCATATTTACCGATGTCAATATAACAAAATCTGGAATATAACAAAAAATATTACAAAAAGATCTCCCAAAATACAATCTAGGGCCCACCCACTTCTAGTAACATTGGTAATCGCTAAATTCCAGGATAACAAAAATAAATAATTATCTAGGCTATAAGTCTACTGGAGTTCACTGTAGCGGGATTTGAGTTATAATTAAATTTGATTAGTTTGGTTGAAACCTCAAGTTCAAAAGAATTATCAGCATGAATGGATGAAAAGCCCTTTTACACGGGCATTTGAAAAATACGAAAAGGGCTGACACAGCAAGCATCAAAGACTTTAAAAGCAATTGACCCTTCCTAGAGCAAAGGAGAAATGCTAACAGCTGAAACTCAGATGCTGCGTGCAAAGAAAATAAAGTTCAGATGGTTCCAAAAGCTGGGTAGTTTATTAAATATTAAATACTATTATGTTTAACTGGATTTTGTCCAGGGAGAGCCAAATATGTCATCTATAAAATGTAAAAAAGAAGTCTGATTCTACCCATTGAAAAACTGAAGCAAATCAATACTCCCTTTTCAAAAATCCCTAGCATGGAAGAAGTGTGTCAAGTAGTTAAATGACATGCAAGTAATCATAATGTTTAATTAAAAACAGAAACAAAAACACCTATTACCTAAAAGACAGAAACTGTTTATCCAAAGAAAAGAAGACTTCAGAGAATTTATTGTATTATTAGTATTTGGAAATATCTAACTCTCAATTAGAGGACCATTACACACACATACACACGTACACACACATATATTTTGTACCTTTTCATTATATTTTTGGTGCATTTTTTAAAAGCAGAAAATAAGTGAATATCTTTTTTAAAGATTTTTAAGAGAAAGTAAAAGCAACCAGCATGATAAATTCGGCCTACAGCACTGTTAGTTACTGAGAGTTAACACAGGTTTTAGAAGCAGTTAAAAAACAGTATTAGAGGGCCAAATATACAAAAATTTGTTGTATGCATTGTTCTAAATATACACACACACATACATGGAAATGTGTTTATACACATCCAGACATATATGTGTGTGTGTACATATGTATGTGTAAGTGTATTTAGGTGTATGCTGTTACACACACAAAACTAAGGGTCCCTTTTGAACAAAATGTGGTGAATTCAGCTTACATACAGTGCATTTTAGATGGCACCTTTAAGTGAGTTTTTCTGTTCCAAGTTTTCTCATTGCCATGTGATGTCTGTGTACTCTGGGACTTGGGGAAGAGCAAAGACTGGTTTCCATGAGATGGAAACAGTCTGTGCCAAATGAAGCAGGTGTGAGGAATCTCAGAGATGAAAGCAATTCTCCAAATAACAATGTCATTCTGTAATGCTTTCTTGACATGTACAATTTTTCTCTTCCTCTCTTTGAGACTGAATATGAAGCATTATGTTTGTGATCTTTCATAACAGAGATGAGGAATCTGATTGGTGCTCAGAACTGTAGTGGTTTCCAGTGGCAGGAAAAAGTCAATTTAACATGATTCTAACAAAGTGGGTAAGAAAGTCAGCCACAGCAGACAGGCTATTGTACCCCCTAAATGTTCTTTTCTTAAAGCCTTCGCTTTACAAGCCAAAAAAAAAAAAGTTGATGTTAATTCTTTTATTGTGAAAACTGTTTATTTCATTAGTTACAAAATAATCTCCCACCAAAAAAAGAGACAATCCCATGAAGTCAAGGTTACTTTCCTTTTTGTCCACCAAAAAAAAAAAAAGAAAGAAAGAAAATTATGCAAACATCACACAGACATACCTTTCAGGAATGTCTCATTATTTTAAATAAATGGTGATTTGTGACAACAGGCTTTCCTGGAGAAGAAAAACTAGTAATTTCTCCAGTTTCTGTAATGGTTGTTGTTTGTTGTTTAGTCACTAAGTTTTGTCTGACTCTTTTGCAACCCCATGGGCTACATGTTGTCCACAAGGCTCCTCTGTCCATGGGACTTTCCCATGCAAAGAATACTGGAGTGGGTTCTTCTCCAGGGGACCTACCCAACTCAGGGATCAAACCCATGTCTCCTGCATTGACAGGCAGATTCTTTACCACTGAGCTTACCAGGGAAGCCCTAGTTTCTGTAATACTATCCAACATTTAATTTTTCTCATGATTTATCAAATGGTTGTAGAAATATACGTTTTTTCTTTATTTGAAAAGGGATCACAACAGTCTTGCAAATGAACTTGGTATCATCTAGCCTAGTGGATCTCACCCATCATTGTGCATCACAATCACATGGAAGGCTTGTAAAGCACAGGTTCCGGGTCTTAACCCCAAAATTTCTGACTCAAAGGTTTGGGGCCTGGGAATCTGCATTTCTATAAAGCTCCCTGGTAACGCTGCTGTAACTGGTCCGGGGACCACACTCTGAGAACCAGTGATCTAGTCAATATTTCCTTTGTCCTCATAAGCAGCAAAGTTAGTAGTGGGGAAAAGTGAACACTGAACCATGGTATATGATATATTATATCCTTTAAATACTGGAATACTGGAGTGGGCAGCCACTCCCTTTTCCAGGGGATCTTCCCAATCCAGGGATCGAACCTGTGTTTTCTGACTCACAGGCAATTTTTTACCACCTGAGCCACCAGTAAAGCCCTATATCTTTTAAAGACCACTAACCGTAAGAATCGAAGAGATGCTGACATAAAGGCAATCTAAGGCCTCAGAGATGGATTTAGTCCAAGATTTAGCGAAGTTTTTTTTTGATAAGACAATAAATATTTTCAGCTTTTCAGGCCACAGAGTCTGTGCCAAGAGGGCTCTGCCAGTGCAATGTGAAAGCAGCCACAGACGAGACACATGAGAGAGAGAGGCTATGGGCCAGTCAAGCTGTCTAACAGCAACACGGTGTGTTCAGGCACAGGCCCACGAGTTTACCAACCATTTTATTAACTATCTAGGGCTTCCCTTGTGGCTCAGCTGGTAAAGAATCCTCCTGCAACGCAGGAGACTTGGGTTCGATCCCTGGGTTGGGAAGATCCCCTGGAGAAAGGAAAGGCTACCTATCCAATATTCTGGCCTGGAGAATTCCATGGACTGTACAGTCCATGGGGCAGCAGAGAGTCAGACACGACTGAGTGACTTGCACTTTCACTTTAACTGTAAGAATACCAATGCCCAGGGAGATTAAACAACTTTAAAAGGCACAAGACAGGAGTAAGTGACATAAATGCAACGAGAACGTTGGAATCCTGATACCTAATGGAGTATAGAAACTATGGCTGAAGTAACAGTTTGATTGTAAAAAGTCACAAAAATAGAATGTGTTCTAAAGCCTCATGTAGCTTAATAAGCAAAAAGAAAAAAATAACTTTATACTAAACAAAAGGGCATTTTTTATACTCTCTCATTAATACAAGACATTATTATTTAATAGAGTTTTCCAGGTGGCACAGTGGTTAAGAATCCGCCTGCCAATGCAGAAGATGCAAGAGATGGAGGTTCGATCCCTGGGTTGGGAAGATCTCTGGAATAGGAAATGGCAACCCACTCCAGTATTCTTGCCTGGAGAATCCCATGGAGAAGAGTCTGGCAGGCTACAGTCCACGGGGTAGCAGAGAGTCAGACGCAACTGAGCATACCATTTAGTATTTCCAAGATTATTTCTAAACAGGAGGCTTACAACAGTAGAGGACGCGGCCCGCACTCCTGTCACACGGGCCCTGCACCTACACTGGGCTGAAGCATGGTCTGTGACGGAGTCTGCTGATCCGCCACTGAGGGAAATGAGAAGTCACGGGTTTCTCACTTCTTATTCTCTTAGTCTTTCACTGACTGAATGGATGCCATCCCTTACAAAAATTATTCCTGACTACACTAAAGTTTTCCCACATAAAAGCCAGAGGAGGTAGTAAATTGTAAAATTAAGTGTGCACACAACTAGGTTTGCTCTTAATTCTAGTTATTAGATAATTAGAATATTTAGCTAATAAAAATAAGACATGTTTGTTTTTACCACACAAATAGCTAAAAGTACATGACTACATGTATATATACACACATAAGCAGTTATATATGCATATGCATCTATGCACACACACACTTCATGCTTTCAAAGCTGCCTAAGCTTTTAATCTTAAAATTGACATTTAAACAAGTCAATATATTTTAGCAATTGATAAATTTTATCCATTGTCTTATAACTACACCAGTTTACTCCCACAAAAAAGGCCCGTACATGCATATTATGAAAAATAAAATATCCTGCACTTATTAACTATCAAATACAAGCTCAAAATAGATTTTTCTGAAGTTGCTGGACAGTTACAATGTGTATATCCAATTCTGGATACAAACAATGAGTCCTAAATGAGACAAAGCTTTAGGCATGTTTGATGTATCCTGAACCATGCATGAAAAAGCATCTGTTATTTACAGATCAAAGCAACCCTGAGTATCCTAAAACAACCAGAGTGAAAAATGCCCAAATCTAATTTCATCCCTGTCCACATGGTTCTTTGAACTAATAATTCAGATAATTGGTCAGTATGTTGAACTAATTAATTAGCATGCTTAACACTTGCCAACTTTGATGGCTTCCATTCTTTAAGAAAGAGAATATTTTACAAACAGTTTTTAAAACCACACACACACACAAACAAGTTTGAGAAAATGCAAAAACTAGCCCAACTTGACATTATGATGAATAAATGCCTCAAAAAGCCCCCAAATATGGGTGACACCAGGTTAATACTAAGTTCAGAAACAGGTTGTAAATGATTTGGGGGTTTTGATTTGCATGAAACAAATGTGCCAATATTTTTTTCTGTATCCATTTTTTTTTTATTCAGCATACACCTAACTTTATTTCAACATAAAGAATCAAAGTAAAGTGCTCATGATTAAGAGGTTAACACTTTATTTTTTTTTTAATTGAACACTCAATCTCTGAAGTGAAATCCCACACCAAGAGCCAAGAGCAGAGTGTTATTAGCCTTGACTGCTCACACATTTGATCCTTAGGGACACATTTCCAACAAAGGTCTCTCAAACATTTACTTTCAGTCATCGATGGAGAACCCATAATAAATGGGTTACTAAGTATTACACGGAGAGTGTTAATTAGCTGCCAGCGCTATGATTTTGGGGGCAGTACCAGATGGATTTTTTTCTAAGTTCTTCTATTTAATGTTGATATTCTAAGACCCATTCCTATAATTTACATAAAACATTAAAGAGACCCTTCCAAGCAAATTCCACCTGGACTTCCAATTCTACTTTCCCCTTCTAACTTGAGGCAAGAATTAGGCATTCCGGAAAATAAAAAAAGTCCCAACCACACACGTGATTACAAGCAGGAAGTCAAGCTCAGGGTTTCAGTACCACCTGAAGTATAAAAAACGTTCTTTTAAAGGCGGCTAACATACTTTTTTAAGGAAAGTTTCCTCTAGCGTTAACACAAGGATTCCATTACTCTCCTCTACCTTTTCCTGTTTTGTAAAAGGATTACGTAAAATTCAACTCATCCACAGATAAAGGTTTTACTCCCTGATTATTCACCCCTATTTTTATCAGCACTTTCACTATTATTTTCAACCACTGATGGATGGTTTTCAAATGTATAAGTGCCTCTTCACATACAAGTAACAGAAGCTCTCTGAGGTGAGAATCTTTGACTTCTTTTGTCTTATCCACACACTGCTAACTCCATAGCTCAGAACCTCACCCATCATAAACATTTTTAGTTAAGCTAAAACCACTGGTCACCACCTCAGCAACAATATTTATCTCACAACTACAGTGAACTTCTTTTAAGCTGTAGTATACCCCCCAAAAAAATCCATAATCTATCTTTTGCATTAAATATTTCATGTTAATTCCATGGTTTGCAGCTTTTTCATTTTAGGAAGGCAGAGCTAGATTGAGAGTCAAATAATCTCAGTTTACCTTCACCAGAAACTAGCAGAGTAGTATCGGTAGCTCACTCCACATCTTGTATTTTATAGAACCACACGAAGAGGGTAACTCTCAAATCAAATATGCTTCATGCTTTGATACAATAAAATACATAGCATCTTTTCTTCAAGTAAACGTCAAGATTATTCATACAATATGGCAATTTAACACCAATAACAACAACAAAATTAATAGTCCAAATTATATAAGGCAACAATACTATCAGTTGAAAAAACAGATGAAGAACTAAGCTTCTAGCCCACTGATGTATACATACTGTTGTTTAGTCACTAAGTCACCTTCAACTCTCTTTCAACTCCATGGACTGTAACCCACCAGGCACCTCTGTCCATGGGTTCTTCCAGGCAAGAATAATAGAGTGGGTTGCCATTTCCTTATTTGAGACACATTATCCAAGGTACAGTAATTCGACGGAAAATAGGTTATTCTTTAAAATATGGAAAGAAAAAGGATAGAAGACACATAAAAGTTTTAGAATGTTTTTAGTCAGTCTTTCCTATCATTTTTTAAAAGAGATGATTTAGAAAGAAAAAGGATGGAAAACGCCTAAGTTTGGGAGCTTTTTTTAGCAGCCCTAATATTTTTTTTTTAAGTAAATTTCTTAGAAAATCAAAACATCATCTTTCAAAACTGGGATGTTCAAAAATATGAACACAAACACCTCAGGAGGAAAAGAAAAAACACACACACATTGCCTGGAACCTAACAATGAACCAATTCAAATTTACTCCAGACACTAACCGGATGGACTCAGGCAAATGATTTTCTACAATTTTCTACAAAGTTACAAAAACATATCAATGGAGAAAAGACAGTCTTTTCAACAATAACATATTGGAACTGAATATCCATGTGCAAAAAAACATACCTCAACCTAAACCCCATTACTTAAAAATCAACTCAAAATAGATTGTGGATCTAACTGTCAAATATAAAACTATAAAACCTTTAGATGAAAACATGAGAGGAAACCTTAAGGATTTGAGGTTAGTTGGAGCTCTTAGACACTACAATTAAAGCACAGTTCATAAAAGAAAAAGTTGACAAATTGGACTTTGCCAAAATTTTAAGGTTTTACAAACCATAAATTCAGAGAATGAAAACACAAGTTAGAGATTATCAGGAAATACATGCAAATCACATCAGTGACAAAGGACTAACATCCCTAACATACAAAGAACTTTTGAAATACTAAAGAAACAACCCAATTAAAAAATAGACAACAGACACTTTACCAAAGAGCATCTAATGATGGCAAATAAGTAAGTTCAAAATCAATACCATTTGGGAAATGAAAATTAAAACCACCATGGGATATCATTACACATCTATGAGAATGGCTAAAATTAAAAAAAATAATAAAATCTACCACAACTAAGTGGTGACAAAGACTCAGGGCATCCACTGCTGATGGGAATGAAAGCTGTACAGCCAGTGTAGGAAAGAGCTTTGCAGTTTCTTATAAAGGTACCATACACTTACCACATGATCTAGCAATCCCATTCCTGACTGTCTACCCGAGAGAAATGAAAATTGACTTTCACACAAAAACCTATACGTGAATGTTTGAAACAGTTCTGTTCATGACAGCCCCAAACTGAAAAGAATTCAGAGTCCTTCAGTGGATTAATGTATAAACAACCTGTGGTAAATCCAATCAGTGAAAGAATCCAAAGGAACAAACTACCAACACGCACAACTGGGATGAATCTCAACAGCATTATGATGAGTGACAGCAACTAGACTCAAAAGGTTTCATAATATATGACTCCATTTAAATGACAGATCCGTTGTTTCCAGGGATTCAAAGTAGGAAAACAAGAATGACTGCAAAGGGATAACAGGTTTTGGGGATGATACTGTGTATTCCCAAAGTACTGCTGGTTGTATGAATGAATACATGTTGTTAAAATGTATAGCTCTGTACATCAAAAAGAAGTCAGTTTTGCAGTATGATAACTTAAAAAACAAAATAAATAGTAATTACGTGTTGTTCTCACCTTAGACAAATACAGGAAAATGAGGAGGAGGAATAAAAGCAATGTATTTAATTCTTACAAGCTTTTCTGCCCAATGAGAAGAGTATACATGCAGTAATATACCTAGGATCCCTAACTTAATTTCTAAATACCACTCCCCACTGAAAAGAATCAAGAGCTCCTTGCAGAGGCAGCTGATGGGCAGGGCAAGTACAAAGATGGGGACACCTTGTCATACCAACAAGGAAATTCCCAAGGACTAACAAGGAAATGCGTTAAGAACAGTAAGCGTGAAGAGGCTCCTACCACAAATTCAGGCCAGTTTGAGCATCAGAATTACAATTATAATATTAAAGAATCCTCACCTGTGGTGAAGGCTGAACATATCAGTGAATATACTTAAAACCCACTAGATGGTTACTTTAAATGAGTGAAGTGCATGGTACATGAATTATATCGCAATGAAGCTGTTAAAATTTAAAAACAAAAAAAAAGAATCCATGCGTCCATAGGGGTACTAAAAAAGGTGGGGGGTGGAGGCGGCTGGTAAAAGAAAGCTCTTTTTTTTTTTTTTTAAGAAAGCTCTTTTTTACATAAGAATGTCAGCAAATACATTAAAAGAAAAAGGACAGTACTTAGAAAATCAGCATTTTGCAATCACCAATGTAATAAACTCTTCCTTAGAAGCACTCACAGATGTTAAAACTATTGGGTGAAAGATCACTGGGTAACAGGATAATCACATTAGCTCAAACTGTTACCCCAGAGTGTGCATGCATGCGTACTCACATGCGTGCTCAGTTGTGCCCTACTCTCTGAGACCCCATGGACTGTGCCCCCCACCTCCTGTCTCAGAATTTACCAGGCAAGATTACTGGAGTGGGTTGCTATTTCCTTCTCTAGGGGATCTTCCCAACCCAGGGATCAAACCCATGCCTCCTGCATCTCCTGCATTGCAGGCAGATTCTTTATTGCTGCACCCCCTAGGAAGCCCCCTAGTACCCCCCATCGATTACTTTTCAAAACAAAGGAGACATGAACCTCTGGAGTACAGAAAGGTAGGGAATGCCAATGTAATCAAATGATTAAACTTAGTTTCACCAAGTACGAGACACTATGTAATCCTTGATACAATGCAACAAAAGTACCTAGCATCATCCATGTATTATCCATGCACACGCATAAAACTTAATATATGATCTGAATATAATCACAAGGAAATGCAACTTCCAGATTAAGGCACTATTTATAGAACTGCCCTGGACTCTAGAAGAATGTCAACGCCACACGGGGAAGGCAAGCTGGGGGCGGGGGAGGCTGAGGAAACTGACAACCAAAGACAATGTGTGATCCTTCACTGGATCCTGCAAAAAGAAAAAGGTGCACAGTTTTTATTACTGGGACAACAGGAAAAAATTATAAAACTGACCATGTATCAGATAATATGAATGTATCAATGTTAACATTTCTTGAAAGGATAATGGTATTATAGTTATGACAGGAATGACTCTATTCTTAGGAAACATATGCTAGATATTTAATGATGAACTATCCTGGGTTGTGTCTTTGTACTTAAAATGTTTTGGGAAAATACTGTATAGAGAAAGACAGACAAAACAGATGGGGCAAAAAGTAAATCATTGAATCCTGGGAAAAGAACATATGTTTCAGCTTCTCTGTAGGTTGAAATTTTTCAAAATAAAATACTGGAGAGGGACAAGAAAAGAAAAATAAAGTGCTATACTATTCATTCTAAAACCTACTTACTCACAACCCCAAAAGAGAAAAGAAAATATAAACATTGATATGAAAAGAGCATAAGAGTTCAAGTAATTCAGAGCCCAACTCAGCCCTCTGTTAACTGTATTCTTTTATGCAGATCAAGTTACTGACACAACTGAATGTCAGCCTCCCACTGGTATTAAATAGGCAACTATCTGTTAGCTCATAACACGGTTTACAAGAGACAAACATTACAGAATGGCTCGGAATCATGACTACACATGTAGTGGGGGAACAGGGGTACACAATTTTCAAGTATTTGGTTGACATTTATGACTCTTTGTACGATTACTTTATAAAGATAAAACGAAAAGCATGTGAAAAGTAATCTGGCAAAGCAGCAGAGGTTGGCTAAATTCAATCTATTTCCTCCTTCAAACACAGAAAAATAAAGTGATGAGAACATACTCAGAGGTTATTATGTGCCAGATCCTTTCTCTTCACTTAATCAAAACTAGTCCAAAACTTAATGACTAAGATGTGTTAGCTACACAATTTTTTGAGACTGTTAAGGAGGAAGAAGGAACCTTTGTAAACAGTTGTGTGAACCAACAGATAAATCAGCAGAGAGTGTAACTTTCACAAGATCTTGGTTGCTCAACATAAGACAAATCACTGTCACCTTTACACATAGATACGATTGATATCTTCTAAAATAATACCGGACAAAAGACATACTTAAAATACATACTTAATTTACCCACTGAAGAAAGTGGTAAAATCCCAAAGTGATTTTTAACTTGGTTATCACTCTATTTCCCAAAACAGAAATATGGAATATGATGCTTAATAGAAACCAATGCAATACTGTAAAGCAATTATCCTTCAATTAAAAATAAATTTAATTATAAAAAAAGAAATATGGAACAATTCACAGATAAACAACAGAAAAAGTCATCACATGTAGATCAAGATAAAGGGGCGCTTAGGACTTCCCCAGTGGTCCAGTGGCTAAGACTCCTGGCTCCCAATGCAGGGGACCAGGATTTGATCCCTGGTCGGGGAGCGAGATCCCACATAACACAACCAAGAGCCAGCACAGACAAATAATTTTTTTTTAAAGATATGGGGAAGCTTTATTAGAAAATTTGGTATCAGTTTATAAGATTCCTAGACACAAATTTTATCATTTATTTTCCAAATATAATTAGGATACATACTGAACTGATAAGATCAACATGCTTCTCCAAGAATCGTAACTTACTAACATGATTCCTTTCTCTTAAGAAAAAAACAACCTAACACAGTTGAGGCCAAAGAATCATTATAAATGATTATTATCAAGTGTCATTAGAAAGAACCTTAGTAAGTTATATTAGGAACCAGAGAAAGATAATCACCTGGACCCACGAAAAAAAAATCAGGATAAAATAAAGGCTTACAAACAGAGCAGACATATCCTTATATTTATTACACCTTCCAATGTTTTTGTTAGAAGAAGACAGTAAAGAACCAGAGGTGTGGGACTGCCTGAGGAAGAGCAGTGGTCAAACCCAAGCAGTCTGGCTACAAAGCCTGTGGTCTGAACCACTGTACAGACACCTCTAGGCAACAGTGAATCCAGCTAAGGAAGGCAGGTGAGAAGTCCAGACACAGTGGATTCAAGTGGGAAATGGGAAGATTCCAAGATTCCCAAGAGAAGAAAAAAAACAAAACCACAAAAACAACATGGTTTTGAGGCTGTGACAAATCTCTGAAAAGGGCAAACCCCTCCCATAAGGCAATTAGAAACTCCAAGGGAAAAAAAAATTTTTAAGTTCATGATTCAGCAAATTACAATATGGTACAAACTTTAGCAAGTGATAGAATGCAAGACTATTCGACTGTGATGCTGGAAACATCTCTTTCAGAGTAATGCAGGACCAATACAATAGGAAATCTAATCCTGGCACACTGCATGGCCTAGTGACTATGCCTGACGACTCAGACAATACCAACACTAGTTCACTGATGTTCAACTTTTAGAATCAATCCAGAAAAGCCATGAAAGAAGTGACTGTGGGTGAAGGGCAGGATGAAACTTTCATCTTGGTAACAACCTAGGATCAAAGCGCAGGTGACAAGAAGTCATTCCAGAAAGTGGTATCTCAAAGATAAGGAGGATAAGGTGTCAAAAAGGAAGAGCCTCACCTTATAAGAAGAAAGCTACAAGATGCTGGAAGTTTGTCAAATTAAGAAATAATGACTCAAATACATGACCGCGAGTTTCTAAAATAACCAGAGAGCACACAAAGCATAATAGTTCTAGGAGGGTTCATCATCTGATCTAAACTATTACGGTGTTAGCAAGGAGGTATGCTTCTGCTGAATTATTAAACAATGCATTCCTATATATAGTACAGCCAGGAGATGCACGCACATCAATGGTTATCATCAAAATATAAACGTGAGCACATCCACATACAGCCCTCCCTCTAGACTTCCTTCCTCCCCTCAGCTGCCAACCTAGATGAGAAAGTCCTGATGTACAGTTCTCAGAGAAGGTATAATAATTCCAGGTCCAAGATGCTGCCTTTTAAAAAAAATCAATTCTAACAAAGATATTTACAAATTGGTTAATTCACTAGCTCTACTTTATATCATACATTGTCACCTCAGGACATCTAAAAAGCCTAGATGTTGCAAAGTAATGAAGCTTGTCACGGTAAACTGCTTGTGATTCTGAATGACTTCGTTTTTTGCTTCTTGTGCTTTTTGGTTTCCTATTATGCACATGTTAACTTTTAAGAAATAAATGTTATTTTAAAAATCTTAAAAAATAAAATAACCAGAGAAATGAAATTTATGTAACTGGAACACTAGGATAATATAAGATTGAAAATGAAAGTCACTCAGTTGTGTCCGACTCTTTGAGACCCCATGGACTATACATATACAGCCCATGCAATTCTCCAGGCCAGAATACTGGAGTGGGTAGGGGATCTTCCCAACCCAGGAATCGAACTGAGGTCTCCTGCATTGCAGGCGGATTCTTTACCAGCTGAGCTATCAGGGAAGATAAGGATGGGGAGCAGTGTATTACGAGCTCAACTCATCTTCTACTCCAAAGGCTCAGGAGACTATATCTAAACTGACAGATGAAGAAATAGATGATAGTTATTCAGAAACATAGATGTAACAAGAACTGAAAATGCAAACAGATAAAAGCGGATACCTCTAGAGAGTGGGACTAGAATGAAGGAGGGCAGGGCAGAAGACTTGCTTTCCATGTTAAAATCTTCTTCATGTATTATCTGAATTGTTACCAATTATCACTTAGATAAAGAAAAAATTTAAGTTGTAAGTTTAAACTGTCATTATTTTTTTAATTGTCATTATTTTAGAAGATCATTTCAAAAATAAATGATTTCATACAAGGTTTAAATCTAGCTTCTTTCCTTTTCCAGCTTTTTGTTTTATTTTTTAGGCCATGCCATGAAGCATCCAGGACCTTAGTTCCCCAAGCAGGGATTGAACCCGGCCCCCCTGCAATGAAAGAATGAAGTCCTAACCATTGGACCACCAAGGAATTCCCAGCTTCTTGTTTTTTAAAAATAATTTATCGACTTTCATAGAAGTTACTCAAATAATACAGGGAGTTCACATACACCCTATGCCTAGCTTCCGAAATAAGAACTTAACCACTGAGTATGATTAGCAAAACCAACTACTGGTAACTGCTGTCGCACGAACATCTAAATTATAGACCTGATTTGAATCGCCCCAGTTCTCCCCCCTGATATCTGCTGCATTTGTTTGTTGTTGTCTCCTTACCCCACTCCTGCGCGTGACAATTCTTTCACCTTTCTTTGTCATGACCTTGACAACTTTGTACACTGTCCCTCAATTTGGGTTTGTCAGATGTTTTCTCCTGATGAGATTGAAATTATGTATTTTGGGGGGGCAGTGCAAAAAGAACAAAGAAGTAATACTGTGTATCACATTTCTTATTACTGGTTATGTCACCCTTCATCACTTGAATAAAGAAGCATCTATAAAGTAATTAGCCTCCAATTAAAATAAAAAATAAATAAATAAGAAGCATCTGCCAGTTCTTCTGAATTTTAAAATTACAGTTGTAATTGAAAAATAGTTCGAAGGAAATACTTTAAGACTGTGATATTCATTTTTGGTAAGTTAAATATACATATTGGCTCTTGTATTTTAAAGATGCATAATGAAGTATGTATAGATTAAATAAGATATTATTATTTAGGAACCTTGGATTAGAAAGTGCTATTATTAAGCTTTGTTTTTCATTTTTAAATTTGAATTGCTTTTTAAAAAGTCCCAACTCAAGAGCGTCACGGCTCAGGTATACTGACCCGTCCGCTGCCACGTTTAGAACACGGACACTGTGCGCCCTCTAGAGTGCATTGTCGTAACACAACTTCTGTATCAACAAACTCAGTTAAAAACAAATTTTTTTTTAAAGCAGAGTATTTTCACAAAGGAAAAGAAATACCCTCTCATCAATTTCTGCTGCTCTACTAGTCAATAAATTATCTGTTAATTATGTGGCTAAGTACCAAAACCATTTTTATGCCAAAGATTATCAACTTTTTCCCATCTACTGGGTTGTTTCTCAGAATATATGCTAAAAGCTCAGGGAACAAAAGAAGACAGAAGGCTAAAAGCAGTCAAAGCATTTTTAAGCAAACTTCACACAGGCCAGAGGAAAGAAGAAGTTGAAACCAACATTACTAATTCAGAAGCACTGTTCATTGTGTTTTGCCTATACAGATGGCTCCTTTTCTATCTTTTAGAATCCTATTACCACTTAGGAACTGTGCTCCACTTCAAGTTCACAGATGTGGTTCACGTCTCATGGATATACTACCACTTTATTTTCCCACAATTTACTGAAAAATTCAGAGAGCAATGAAGAGGGAATTTATCTGCAAAACATGAGCAGGAAGCAAAGTATAACCAGAAACACAGACTTTGGAAACACACAGGCTGGGTCTCTGCTTCCAGACCTGCCATATACCATATATACTAGCTGCATTGCTGAACTTTTCCAAGCCTCAGCCTAATGATCAGTTTTAAAAGGGGGGAAAAAAAAAGTCAGTACTTTACAGTTTTATCTAAAGATTAGAAAAATACTGCTGCTGCTGCTAAGTCGTGTCAGTCGTGTCTGACTCTTCGCGACCCCATGGACTGTAGCCTACCAGACTCCTCCGTCCATGGGATTCTCCAGGCAAAAGTACTGGAGTGGGGTGCCATTGCCTTCTCCGAGAAAAACACTAGGTTGGCCAAAAAGTTCATTCAGGTTTTTCCATATGATGTAACAGGAAAACCCGAACCAATTTTTTGGACAACACTACACAAGTAAAGTACAAGCCCAGAATTCAAACTGTAACTGTTATCATTGTATGTTCCCAGGGTAATGTGCTATAGACAACAAAACCCACAGGTAAGCATTTCCAATAGTTCTTTTATAGGACTCCCTGCAACCACAATCCTTGATTTACACATAGACATTCGAGATTTTTACCTTCACATTTGGTTTTCTTAATACACAAAGTTTTTCTTAATATCTCTTATAAGACAGTGCTTGTTCAGCCAATAAGACAGTATACAATCCTAAGAATCTCAAGAGTCATTTCTACCCAGTGTTAGCTGTGCGTAAGTTGCACATAGCTGATGAAAGACTTTCTTCATGAATAACTTGCTATTTTCACATGTCATTTCAAAAACAGTTTTACATATATAAAATATTCATAAGACCAACTCTTAACAAGAAATGACAAAATTAAAATAAGGGCTATTTGTAGAAGGCTCAAGAATACCAGGAAATGTGATAAGAAAAGACAAGGAGAAAATTAAACTCACTGGAAGTGCAGAAAGTTCAGACAGCAGAAAATCACTAACTGGTCTGGGAATTAAGTTAGGACTCCATAGTTCTTGCCACATACATCTCAGTCTGGGCATCTGATGGAGATTTTAAATATCTAAGTATTTAAAACTAGTCTACTTCTGAAATGTGTGATTAAGTGCTTGATTTGTATTCACTTAATACTTCTGAGTGTGCTGCATGTCAAGGACTCTTCTAGGTGTTGGACTAATAGTAGGGAAGAAAACATGCAAGAAGCACTTGCCCTCAAAAGAGAGTATATTCCAGTGAAGAGAGGAAGGAAGACAAAAAAACAATTCATAAATAAGAAATGGTACCTGCTAGGGCACCAAGTAACCGGGCAGGGTTTTGACAGGTGTATGTGAGCTAGCGTGGTCACAGCAGGCCCCTCAGAGAAGGGGCATGTGAAGTAACACCTGAATGGCAAGAACGAATCATGCAAACATATGCAATAATGTGCACTTACAAGCCACTATTTCCCATGAACATCTCTATCAACACAGATTCTCCATTTACGTCCTCTGATTAACTTTTCTTTTAATGTCATGGAGACCTTTAGTCACTGAGAACTTATTTTTCCCAAACTCCTGGCACTAATGTCTACTTAAAGATTTTAAAATGAGAAAAAATAAAAAATACAGAGTATTAAATTTTAAATATATGATTTTCTTCTCCTGAAAAATTTGCCTGTGTATAAAATGCAAAATACATAGCTCACCACAGAGCCTAATGTCACGAGCTTTCAAGTCCTCAGCTTCCTCCCTTACTGAATGCGAGACTCTGGACGAACCACAGCCTTGCTAAGCCTAAGTTTCCACAAAGAATGAATCATGTTTTGGGTCAGTGTGAGGGTATGCGAGGGCATGTTAAGAACGTAGCACAGAAACACTGTAAATACTTGGTAAGTGTTAGCTATTACTTCAAATATCAATATAGGTATTCTGAGATCTTAACTTTAAAATAAAAAATGTATGAAAAATAAGTAATTTTGAAGTTAAGTCCATCTCCAGATTAAAGATTACAGACTGACAAATGATTTTAGAAGAACAGCTTCCACACTATGCTCACAAAAACAAAGGTGACAGAAAAAAAGAAAAAGAACAAATATCAAAATTTACAAAGCAGAATTAAATGTCCAAAAATCTGCAGTCCAGACGTGATCTGAATGTGAACAACAGGATCCCCAGTTGAAGTCACGGGTACGTGAGACTTTCCTTTCTGAAGCAACTGAGTCTGAACTACAATAGAGAGAATAGAGCAGATGTTGTAGGCTGGTGACTCAGTATCTGTAATCCCAACACCCTCTGTGCCTGCCTTTACCTACCACACCGAAAAACCACAATGTATACAAACATCTCAATGCCCATGCAACTCAGGAGAGCTTTAGACACCTGGCCCAAGAAACCTTTTGTCTTCTAAGTAAACGGAGTGACAGATAACGCCTCCTGCCCTGCCCACTTCATGCTTGGACAAGGGCCACGGGCCCAAAAGTGCAGCAGCCATTCTGTAATCATGAGTAATTCTGCCAGAGTATTAGGGTTCCCCAGGCAGAATGAAAAGAGCCCGGTTCCTAGATGCCCATCATTTAACCAGTACGACAGCGTTAGAGGGACCATCTCCAGATTTCTTGTTACAGAGTAAGAGAAAAAAAATAAATTTTTTTAAGGACAACCATATTTTAGTTCAGCCACTGTAGTCAGATCCTCTGTTCTTTACAATCTGCCATCTAAATTAATACAAATGTGAAGAGATAGGATATTTCACATGAGATGGAAAAAAAACACAAACACCCTAGACACAGCTATTTCAATATTATGGTATATAATGCTAACATTTAAAAAGAAGAAATAGTTTCCACCTTTAAAAAGAAGAGAGAGTTTCCACCTTTATTCAACAGCTTTTCTTACATTTCCACTGAAGATTCATGCTATTAATTTACTTCTCCGGAAGCTTCACAGACATGAACGGGTATCCATTCTAGACAACACGGCCACCATGCAACAATGGAATATGTAGCCTTTTCAGAACTGTACAGTGCAAATGAAATTTGTCCTAAGAACGAGAAAAGTAAATAGCAGCTGGTTTCATGTAAACAAAACATGAGAAAATATGCACTGAGGGGCTAAAGTAATCTTTCTACATTAAGATAATTTTACAAAATTGTTCTTTCTAAAACTGTTTGTTTATTTAAGAGATGATGAAAAACTGTAGGCTGAAATCCATATTTGAGGAGTAACAAGTTTACTCTCTGGATTAAAGAATGAAGTATTGTTCATTCCTCATAGACCATCTCTACGGTAAAGTTATAATAAAGTAAATGCAATTAGGTGACTCATTTTATAAACCGCTTGTGATTAAAGGCAATATTTCATTTTCATTTGTTTAATATTCCCATTAATAAGAATGTCTCATTACACATTTACTGAAAGCCTGAACAATAAAACAAGGGACAGATTCCAAGAGCAAACGGACTTTTTTTTTCTTTTCCCATGAAGCTAACATTATGGAATTTTAACAGATGTTCTATTTGGTCATAGTTAATAAAATGAATTATGTAGGATTAAAACAAGGTTCAATATGTTTGCATTGGATTTTAACTGGAAAACAATTTCACATTAAAAGTTCAGGGGAAAAAAAAGTTTGGAAAGATTTACAATCACTTTTTCCCCTTTAAAGTAAATTACTAAAGATGTAGGGGAAAGGGGGGGAATTAATTACTCTTCTAATGAAACCAGCTTTATAAAAACTATTTTTTCAAGGTTTAAGAAGACAGAAATCTCAGAAAAGGATATACTCTTTGGTATTTCATCACCTCTCTAATGCAAACATCTTCTTCTGTAGTGTGTCAAAGGCTGAGCCCCCACCCAGCGTAACTCCAAGTCCCCTTAGAGTTCCCCCAGCATTCTGAAATGGTCACGGTGTCTAACAGCATCTGAACAAAACACAATCAAACTTAAAGGAATGAAAAAAGCAACAAATAATTACTGAGCACTGACTTTGTGGCAGGTGTTACCCCCAGAGCCTGTGCATAATACAAAGAGGTAAAAATCCCACTGCTATCTCCATGTGGATCTTATAGACTGCATGGGAGGACTAGGCATAAGTACATATAGCCAGACATAACTGAAGCAAACCAAAAGAGAAAGGAAGAGGTAAAGCCGAGGAAACAATTACACACACACACACACACACACACACACACACACACACACACACATACATACAAAGCCTTGACAGAAGGAGCAAAGTTCTCATCAGAGAATACTTTCTTTCTCTTCTTACTATCACGAAGGCAGGAAATAGTACACAGATTTAAGAATGGTAAATAACAATTCTAGCCAGAGTTGCTTGAAAACATTTTTCAACAGAAATCATTCAACTATTTTTTTTTTTCATTACAGCTGCTTTATTCCTTGACTAGCATTTAGCCCTTAGTGTGTCTTCTTGTTTTTGTTTTAACTCTTTGCTCTTTGAAAATACATAAAAAAGATATTTTTTTAAAAATCATCTTGGACAAGATTAATTTTTCTTAAAACACAAAAAATGGGTTTAATTAAAGTTTTATTATAAAAGAAGGAAGATGCCATAAGGAATTTTTTTCCTTATCCTATAAACAAATTCCAACGCCTTCATAATTTGCTTCCTGCAGACCTAGCGTACTGCTTTCAACACTTTGGATCTGGACTCACAGTGGGAAATATACTTTCTACTTTACTCTGTTCACAACTAGAACTGAACTTTTATGAAATCATGCTGTTTTTTGCTCTTTGTGATATTATTCTGATATTTTTCTATTCCATCCCATTCTAGGCTACTTTTTTTTCTTAATTTTCAAATGCTGGTAACAACCTGCAGTTTGAAAAATCCTGCCCAGTAGAACCTTATCTTTACCTTGACATCTGCTAAATTGAATATTTAAGTCACCAAGCCTATCTCAATACAGTCTCTCAGCTCAGTTCAGTTCAGTCGCTCAGTCGTGTCCGACTCTTCGCGACCCCATGAATCGCAGCACGCCAGGCCTCCCTGTCCATCACCAACTCCCGGAGTTCACTCAGACTCATGCCCATCGAGTCAGTGATGCCATCCAGCCATTCAACTATTGTAATCTTCGAAAGAAGGCCTTCCTCTTAGTTGGTAAGCTTATTTGGAGAAAAAATTCCAGTAAATTATCAACATGACCTAAAAAAGAATAACTATGAAAAATTTTCCAACCCATTTACATTAGTAATTTTGCTCAGTTCAACCATCAACTAGAGTAACTGTACATTACTATAACCAATATGTTGTTCTTCCTACAGAAGTAGCCAGCAAACACAAAATCAACTGCAGGTTGCAATTTGTTAACTGAATAAACAACTTCATTCTACAAGACATTTGGATAAAACACTCTCCAATTGGGAGCTGAGAAGCTCTTTGAGCAGTAACAGTTAGTGAGTCTCTGGTTCAAACACAACTAGGGTGTATTCATCATCATGAGACGGCATTCACATGTTTACATGCAGACAGAACAAGGCTGCACCCCTGTTCAAGAACCTCACAGCCTAGAGGCAGCTTGCTTCATCTCTGGTCTTAGCAGACCATACTGCTGTAATACCTCCTTCATGAGACTGCAGCAAGAACAATCAACATGAGGTTCCAAATACACACAGGCAAAGCTGAGCTCAGAGAGGTAAAGTTGCTTGCCAAGGGCAAACAGCTGGTGAGATACAGTGGCATTCCTCACTGAGATGTCATTTCCTGTCAAAAGCCCTTTCAGTTACCAAGAATACTATTAATCATTGTTAATATATCCTGAATATATCCTAAGCCTCAGGACTTTACTTTCATCACCAATCACATCCACACCTGGGTGTTGTTTTTGCTTTGGCTCCATCTGTTCATTCTTTTTGGAGTTATTTCTCTACTGATCTCCCGTAGCATATTGGGCACCTACCGACGTGGGGAGATCATCTGTCAGTTTCCTATCTTTTTGCCTTTTCACACTGTTCATGGAGTTCTCAGACAAGAATACTGAAGTGGTTTTCCATTTCCTTCTCCAGTGGACCACGTTTTGTCAGAACTCTCCACCATCACCTGTCCGTCTTGGGTTGTCCTACATGGCATGGCTCATAGTTTCACTGAGTTAGACAAGGCTGTGGTCCATGTGATCAGATTGGTTAGTTTTCTGTGACTGGTTTTCAGTCTGTCTGCCCTCTGATGGAGAAGGGTAAGAGGCTTATGGAAGCTTCCTGATGCAAGACACTGACTGAGGGGAAAACTCGGTTTAGTTCTGATGGGCGGGGCCATGATCCGTTGGATCATCGAAAAAGCAACAGTTCCAAAAAAACATCTACTTCTACTTTATTGATTACGCCAAAGTGTTTGACTGTGTGGATCACAACAAACTGTGGACAGTTCTTCACAAGATGGGAATACCAGACCATCTGACCTGTCTCCTGAGAAATCTGTATGCAGGTCAAGAAGCAACAGTTAGAACTGGACATGGAACAACAGACTGTTTCCAAATTGGGAAAGGAGTATGTCAAGGCTGTATATTGTCACCATGTTTAGTAAACTTACATGCCGAGTACATCATGAGAAATGCTGGACTGGAAGAAGCACAAGCTGGAATCAAGATTGCCAGGAGAAATATCAATAACCTCAGATATGCAGATGCACCACCCTTATGGCAGAAAGTGAAGAGGAACTAAAAAGCCTCTTGATGAAAGTGAAAGTGGAGAGTGAAAAAGCTGGCTTAAAGCTCAACATTCAGAAAACGAAGATCATGGCATCTGGTCCCATCACTTCATGGCAAATCCATGGGGAAACAATGGAAACAGTGAGAGATTTTATGTTTTGGGACTCCAAAATCACTGCATATGGTGACCGCAGCCATGAAATTATAAGACGCTTACTCCTTGGAAGAAAAGTTATGAGCAACCTAGACAGCATATTAAAAAGCAGAGACATTATTCTGCCAACAAAGGTCCATCTAGTCAAGGCTATGGTTTTTCCAGTATGCACGGATGTCAGAGTTGGACCATAAAGAAAGCTGAGCGCCGAAGAATTGATGCTTTTGAACTGTGGTGTTGGAGAAGACTCTTGAGAGTCCCTTGGACTGCAAGGAGATCCAACCAGTCCATCCTAGGGGAAATCAGTCCTGGGTGTTCATTGGAAGGACTGATGTTGAAGGTGAAATGCCAATACTCTGGCCACCTGATGCGAAGAACTGACTCATGGGAAAAGACCCTGATGCTGGGAAAGAACGAAGGCGGGACAAGGGGATGACAGAGGATGAGATGGTTGGATGGCATCACCGACTCAATGGACATGAGTTTGAGTAAACTCCGGGCGTTGGTGATGGACAGGGAAGCCTGGCGTGCTGCAGTCCATGGGGTCACAAGAGACACAACTGAGTGACTGAACTGAACTGACTGACCCAGAAGTTGTATGGAGAGCAGCCTCTCAACCTTGGATGTGAATTAGAAAGGAATTTCTGTAGCAAAAGAAAACAGGCAAGTCATTTCCAGTAAGTTAAACTCAACAAATGGGTTTTCTTCACACATTCTACTCCTTTTTAAAGGTGCCTGCTGTGTGTGTTGGGCACCACACAGAACACTTCTGCCCTAAAGGATTCACATTCTTGTGGGGAAGCCAGTTAGGGGCAGCCACTTTACAGTTGGGGCTTCCCTGTTGACTCAGATGGTAGAGAATCAGCCTGTAGTGCAGGAGACAAAGATTGATCCCTGAGTTGGGAAGATCCCCTAGAGAAAGGAACAGCAACCCACTCCAGTATTCTTGCCTGGAGAATCCCATGGACAGAGGAGCCTGGCGAGCTACAGTCCATGGGGTCTCAAGGAGTCGGACACAACTGAAGCGGCTAACACTTTTACACTTCTCACCAATGGTACTAGCAATTTCAGAGGTGAGAAGTGATCTCACTGTAATTTTAAGTGAGACTGGGCATATGAATATGTATCTGAGAGTGAGTTTATTCCTTTACTGTGAGCTGATGGTTTCAATTATATTGAGGTTCTCGTGTGAATTAAATGAAGAGATCCACATGAAGTGCCTCCTATAGACCCTGATGCTTAGTTCATGTATGCACATCCATACATGACTACTAGAAAACCCACAGCTTTGACTAGACAGACCTTTGCTGGCCAAGTAATGTCTCTGCTTTTTATTTATTTTTTTTTAACTTTTATTTTATTTTTAAACTTTACAATATTGTATTAGTTTTGCCAAATATCGAAATGAATCTGCCACAGGTATACCCGCGTTCCCCATCCTGAACCCTCCTCCCTCCCCTACCCTCCCTCTGGGTCGTCCCAGTGCACCAGCCCCAAGCATCCAGTACCGTGCATTGAACATGGACTGGCGACTCGTTTCATACATGATATTATACATGTTTCAATGCTATTCTCCCAAATCTCCCCACCCTCTCCCTCTCCCACAGAGTCCATAAGACTAATCTATACATCGGTGTCTCTTTTGCTGTCTCGTACACAGGGTTATTGTTACCATCTTTCTAAATTCCATATATATGTGTTAGTATACTGTATTGGTGTTTAATATGCTATGTCTACGTCAATGGACACTCTGAAACCAGCCTGGCTACAGAGGCTGCTGTGACTTTACTCCCCATTTCCATGTTACTGAAATAACCGCACTGCCCCACAATGCTTGGCCACATTTAATCTGGCCTAGATCATGAGGAATATGAATACTGAAAGGGTGAGATAAAGAGTATAATTGGTTGACCTTGCTTAGACTCTGTCTAAAATTCACAGTAACTAAAATAATTTAGGAGAACATAAGGGATAAGCATGCAATCTCCACAAACATCAAACCATGTGACAGCATTCACAAAATCTAAAGAACACACATAATCTATCTTATAAGGCATGGATTCAAACTTCAATTTCATTCTAATGGGCAACTGTGAGGGAGATAAAACTATTTCAAACAAAAACCGCACACAGAATAAATGTATAAGCTTCCTCGTGATTCTAACTAAGGCTTCAATGTATTTTCTTATTGAAACAATCAAACAAGCTCTTGATGAAAAGATCTTATACTGATGTCAGAACAATGTAAAAACTGAAACTATTTATAATGCAAAAATTTTGTTTAAAGAAGATACATCACTTCTTATTTTTCTCATTTTGAGAAGAAGCTATGTTTCATCTGGCAATAACTCCTCTCTCTTTCTCTCTGAGAATCTGTACAAAAGCAATATCTCAACTAAAATCAATTCTGAAAGATCTTTTATTAAAATGCATAATGCAGAAGACCCCAATTATATTTTCAGTACACCACTGCCATTTTGAGTAAACAAAGTCATCTCAGCAGGGTCACACTTTTAGCAAGAACTGCAGCCTAGAAATTAATTACTAGCGTGACGTACGTCAAAACAAATTTTTAAAAGAACAGAATGCAGTTGTAACCATGTTTTACCTATTTGTTTGTATGCACAATGAGTATTCTCTGGCATGTAAACATTCATTCATTCGGCATCTCACAGAAAAATAAAAAAGAGATTTATTGCCCACCTCTCTTTCCTGCACCCAGGTGAAACCTGAGTAAATAACAAGTGCTTAGTGAGTCAGAAAATAAGGACAGAATGCAGATGGTTATTTTGAAAGGCAGAAGTCATCTTCACACAAATAACTTAATTTTGAAACATTCAGTCTGCCTTCAAAAGAAGTTTTTCAAAGATATACATCAACACCGCCACCGCACTAAAGGTTATTACTTCACAGAAATCAAAGCTTCAAATAACACGTAACAGTGCTGCTGTTTCATAAAGAAGATTGTAATCTATACTAACAACAAATAAGACAAAATAAAAAACTACCTGGGAACAAAATTCAGATTCCAAAGAATTTCAATTTTCTGCTAATTATAACAATAGGTATTTAAATTAAACACATTTCTATAAATGAGAACATTTTAGCATCCAAGGGAAATCCAAACAGAAAACAAGGATTCAAGGAGAGGTACGCGAATTCTCTTTTGCATTTTAGTAGAAAATTATGTTCTAATCCTTTTCCCAATGTATACCTATATCAAATCATCACACTATATACTTCAAATGTCTCATAATTTCATTTGTCAATTATACCTCAAAAAAAAAAAGTGTACGATTTAAACTCATAAAAAAAAAAAAAAAAAGAAAGAAACCAACTTATGTCTCAAACTAAACAAAGACTTCTCTTATATTCCATATGCCACCTTATCTATAGGTCAACTTTTAAACCTCAAAATAGCCTCTTCTGGGAGGGAATATATAGAGTTATGACTGATTTGCATTGTATGGCAAAGGCCAATACAACACTGTAGAGCAATTATCCTTCCATCTTAAAAAAATCATATAAAAAAAGTAAAACAACAAAAACCAAAAAAAAAAGTTGCCTCTAGTATGTGAATGAAAAATTAAAACATGTTTTCTGCAGTAATATACACACTAAAATACTTTGATTTTTTCAATCAAAGAAAAAAAAGACACTGACCACATATTGAACCTCAGAATTTCGAAGCTAGAAGGCTTGCTCCAAGGCACATTGCACTGAGAATCTCGGGCTGGCCAGCACACCAGGCCAGAATGAACTTTCTAATACATCGTGTTTTGTCATCAGGAAGATAGGAGCTAACTGTACAATTTTTCATATAAAAACAGACTTTTGAGACCTTTGTCTCCCAGAGTGCTTCATTCATGACCATTTTCTCTCTCATTTTGTGTATTACAGTAATTAACTTGACATCTTACCCTTAGTAGCTGTTTCTTACTGTGTCAGCTGTGGTGGCCATGTAGCCACCTTAGATAAACACGAAGCTATAGGATGGGTCATTCTGACCATTGGGGTTGCTCTTTCAGCAGGACCAACTCATTCTACCCAGTCATCAGATTTAAGAACCAAGATAACAGTGGACTTCCCTGTGGTCCAGTGGTTAAGAATCCACCTGCCAATGGAGGGAACACAGGTTTGATCCCTGGTCCAGGAAGTTTTCACATGCCATGGGGCAATTAAGACCATGTGCTGCAACTACTGAAGCCCAAACGCTAGGGAGCCCGTGTGCCCTAGTGCGCTCCATTCTTTCATCAACAGAGGCCACCACAGCATGAAGCCCTGCTCAACCACTAGCCCCAGCTCATCACAAATAGAGAAAGCCCACACGCAAACAGCCAGACCAGTCAAAAAAAAAAAAAAAATACACTGGTTTTTTAATCCCATGCCTTAAAAATTAAGCTAACAACAAAAAAAAAGACTACACAGTGATGGATAATTTCCCTTTGTAATTTTTTAAACCAGTCTCTACAAATAAACTTATTGAACAAAGCATATCATTCTCTCATACTTCAATATTAGAAATTTAGCTAGTTACCTCTCTTAAAACAGTGCTTTTGTAGCCTCGATATAATCCTTGGATGCCCTGAAACAAATAAAAAGCCAAGAGCTCAGAAAGTCAGAATAGCAGAGACTTCTAAACAACAGTCTGCATAAAGCAGATTAACCTTTTCTAAAGTTTGAGTTTTAAGTTATTCAGTATGACAATCCTCCAAGAGGTTAAAGGTGCTAAACCGGCCTAAGGTACACAAAGCTCAGGTTAGCTTCCTTTCAAATGAGAACATCATTTGTAATAAAATAACAAAGCTGACTACAATTCAACTAAGCTTTACTAGTTTTCAACATTTCGTCTCTTGGGAAAAAAAATACTTGAGATGCTTTAAACAAACGTATTTTCAAAAGCAAATGCACACAGAATGCTATCCTTTCATATAAAAACAAAATTATATTTATATTTTGTATTTTCAATCATCAGACATGATAAATTCATAAATAATCTCTCAAAAGTGATAAATACCTCTGGACAAGCCTTGATCTATTTAACTACCCACATGATTCAACAGGAACCCTTCCCTGGACTGATCTCATTCACACGATTAAATACTCAATGTCTCCTCATCGAGGTGACAGAGGGATCATTAAAAATAACTCTCCTAAAACCTGGACTCAATGAAATTTTCATGAGATTGATTTCCATTAAAAAATAAAAGATGTGGGCGGGGGGGGGGTGGGGCAGCTTCTGTACAAACTATAAAGAAAAGCAGCTCAATGGTCCCCAGTCACACGGTCAGCAAGCATGATTTCTGACCCACAGTTTAACACGAACCAGCATAAGACAAATTACAAGTATATATAAATATTATGACGTGGGTCACTATATCAGTCCATTACCACAGGTCTCTTCCATGGTCCTCAAATTCTGTGGTGATGTTTCAATACATCTTTATTCACTTCATATATTCACTATTTATTCTATTTCTGATTCTAAAAGAAACGACAGGCCAATTACAATGTAGGACACATACTTAATTGTGCATTTGTTTAGAAATTTGAAAAAAAAATAAAATTGAAAATAAGAAATTGAAAAACAATGGAAAGGCGAAGATAATATTAGCATTAACAGTTGCTATAATTGGACAGTAAATTTAGCCTTAAGCTCTAAGGCTCCTGGGATGAGGGCCACAATATTCCTATCAGCTACAATAAAATATCCTCAATACGAGAGCTTAAAAACATATTCTCAGGACTCCCCTGGTGGCCCAGTGGCTAAGACTGTGCTCCCAACTCAGGGGACCCAGATTTGATCCCTAGTCCGGGAACCAGGTCCCTCATGCTACAGCTAAGACCCGATGCAGCCACAAAAAACCCATATTCTCACCTCTTGACATAAGATGTTAGAGAAAATGTGAAATGTTCCTGAAGAAGCAGATACTTGTGCCCTCTGCTTAACTACTTCAGAAGGAACTCGAATCAGGCAGGCAACCTAAAATACATAAATTTAATTATATCCTTAAAACAAAGTAATTGTTATGAGAGTGGAAATTTTTTATAAGCAAAAAATGCCGTTAAAGAAAAGCATAATGTACAGTGTTCACTGCAAGATATCAAAAGGGTTTTCTGTTTTTGTTTCTTTTTTAACCTAAAATACTCAGAGCATTAATGGATATGCACTGTTCTGTGGGGATCCTCCCACCTCCTGCCTCACTGCTCCAAGCACACCCGTCTATATACCCCTCCATGGGAAGGAGCTCATGTATTCATTCTGAACTCCCAACACCTAGCAGGGCCTCTGGCGTTCACATGACAGCCATTTCAAACATGTCTGCTTGATGAATGAATCCAAAGTGCCTTAGCTTTACTGGAGTAATACACAATGACAGAGGCAAGACTGAAAAATCAGCTGATTACCCCAATCTTCCATTCCACTCCATTCCCAGCCTCAATCTGTTCACAGCTCCAGCACCCCTGACCTCCCCACCACTCAACAGCGGAGGAGTAACCCCAGGCACTCTTGGGCCCTGCTCTAGCGTTTGAGTAGACTTAGGTCCTGCCTGGTCCATACTATTTGTTGACTAGACCAGTCAACAAATAACTGTAACATCACCCTTGGGAACATGCCAGCGTCAGTTACACAGCACCTCAATCTCACACTTCCAGGACTCTGCTTTCAGTAGCCCACTTATCTTTAGAGGAACAGTTAACAATAAAGAACTGGTCATATCAGAAGGGACTCTGCCCACTGGAGGACAGAAGGCAGCAGGGAACAGGGAGGGAGACACATAAACTGGTATTTTAAACTGTTATAATGGAAGTCCTATATTTAAGCCTCCACAGACCAAGCAGTCTGCCAAGGATACAAATTTTTTTCTCCAACTTGGAATTCACACACCTGACTCTGGTGTTCAGTGTTTTGTACACGGTTGAGGAAATTAATTTTAAAACTTTCAGAATATGCATTTCATATATATGAGGCACAATAAAAAATGTGGACACTTTTTCTTCATAACACATGGAGCAAAATGGAAACAAAAACAAAAAATTTAAAAAAACCATACCATCAAATAGGATACTTGCCATTTTCAATCTGCAGTCTCCTAATTCCCAATTTGAGATTACTACCCAATTTGGGTATAAGGCTTTGTCTTTCTAATATTAAGTAGCTGTTAACATTAAGGTACAAACTGGGCTTCCCCAGTGGTTCAGCAGCAAAGACTCTGCCTGCCAATGCACGAGACTTGGGTTCAATCCCCGGGTCAGGAAGATCCACTGGAGAAGGAAATGACAACCCAATCCACACTATTCATGCCTGGGAAATCCCACTGACAGAGAAGCCTGCTGGGCTATAGACCATGGGGTCGCAAAGAGTTGGACACGACTTGGTGACTAAATAACAGCGATGACAAAGGTACAAATCAGCAAACTTTTTTTTTTTGCAGGTGCAGTCTTTACGTTTTATTAACCATAGAAGATACTTTTTTAACGAGTCTAATAGAGACATTAACTGTGCAAAAGCTGATGATGTTTACAGTCTTAAATACAAGCACCAACACAGAAAGGATATTTTGTCAGTTCAGTTCAGTTCAGTCACTTAGTCGTGTCTGACTCTTTGCGACCCCATGAATTGCAGCATGCCAGGCACCCCTGTCCATCACCAACTCTCGGAGTTCAACCAAACTTATGTCCATCGAGTTGGTGATGCCATCCAGCCATCTCATCCTCTGTCGTCCCCTTCTCCTCCTGCCCCAATCCCTCCCGACATCAGAGTCTTTTCCAGTGAGTCAACTCTTCACTTGAGGTGGCCAAAGTACTGGAGTTTCAGCTTTAGCATCATTCCTTCCAATGGACACCCAGGACTGATCTCCTTTAGAATGGACTGGTTGGATCTCCTTGCAGTCCAAGGGACTCACTCTCAAGAGTCTTCTCCAACACCACAGCTCAAAAGCATCAATTCTTCGGCACTCAGCTTTCTTCACAGTCCAACTTTCATATCCATACATGACAACGGGAAAAACCATAGCCTTGACTAGATGGATCTTTGTTGGCAAAGTAATGTCTCTGCTTTTTAATACGTTATCTAGGTTGGTCATAACTTCCCTTCCAAGGAGTAAGCGTCTTTTAATTTCATGGCTGCAATCACAATCTGCACTGATTTTGGAGCCCAAAAAATTAAAGTCTGACACTGTTTCCCCATCTATTTCCCATGAACTGATGGGACCAGATGCCATGATGTTAGTTTTCTGAATGGTGAGCCATAAGCCGACTTTTTCACTCTCCTCTTTCACTTTCATCAAGAGGCTTTCTAGTTCCTCTTCACTTTCTGCCATAAGGGTGGTGTCATCTGCATATCTAAAAGTCCATTAATTCTATACTTAAGAGGATCATTTCTTTATGTAAGTACAATCGCATTTATGAATTACACATGATATGTAGTTTAGGATCCATCTACATTATGCTTATAACTGCGTGCTGCTCCTGCTAAGTCGCTTCAGTCGTGTCCAACTCTGTGCGACCCCATGGACTGCAGCCTACCAGGTTCCTCCGTCCATGGGATTTTCCAGGCAAGAGTACTGGAGTGGGTTGCCATTGCCTTCTCCTCAAACTTTTTATATAAACAATCAAACAGTAAATATTTTAGACTTTGCAAGCCACACGATCTCTGTCACTACAGTTGAACTACGCTGTGGGAACACAAAAACAGCCAAAGATAGTAATCCATATGTGAATGGTGCAACTGTGTTCCAATAAAACTTTATTTATAAAAATAGGCAATGGTTTGCCAACCCCTACTCTAGGCATAAACACTACCAAATCCTTCCTTCATATTCACCTCAACAAAAGCAAAGCACAAACAGAACAGATGTAGGTCTCAGCATCCCCAGGACACAAGGAACAGAGATGGTATGTGATGTGATTCTAGACGTCACGGAGTCAGCTAACATGGCCATATCCCCTCTGAAACATAGCTCCGAAGTAACAGTACTTTATGTGGATGCACTCCAACTGCTATAACAGGGATAACAAAGGATTAATGAACTCACGTCATTTTTCTCCCCAAACTGACAAGACTTACAAAACAATATAACTACCTTGTTTTCCTTCATTCATCAATCACTTGAATGCTTTTTGTCTGCAAAGCTATTTGCAATTTGGGCCAGTTTATCTTTCCACCCATAGCCTCCTTTCACATTTACTGATTCAGTTCAATAAAAACGGATGGAGCCAGATATGGCGCAAGAAACTGGCTGGTAAAGAAGACTAAGAAGCTGCCCTGACCTCAAAGTACCCACAGTCACATAACAAACAGTTTCAACAATACATGGCAAGAAATATAATAAAACTTCCCAGAGGCAGAGATAAGTACCATAGCAAATGGAAAGGAGGGGTATTTAGTCCAACTTCCAGACTGGGGGAAAACAAAAACTGTCAGATATTCTGCCTTCAGAGAACCTTCCAAATGCGCAAGAATTAGCTGGCGAAGAAAAGTAAAAAGGGCATGATGGGGAGTGGAAACAGAAAAGCACACAAGTGTGAAGCAGGTGTTCCGGGCAACAGAGTCACCTTAGCTTCCAGTGTGTGCTCACCCAATCCGTTCCATACCACCAAAACTTCAAGTTCAAGGTCAGAAGACTGAACATATGGCCGAGCAAGGAGGCCCTGTGTGCCACACAAAGAGGCTGGACTTCAATGCACAGACAATGGGAACAACTGGAAAAGCTTAGGCAGAGGATCTGCAGCGGCAACATAGACGGACTTGGAGGGCATTACGTTGAGTGAAGTGAAACAGAGAAAGACAAATACAGTATGATATCACTTACACGTGGAATCTAAAAAAAACAAATACGATGAACCAGTGACTATGACACAAGGAAGCAGACCCGCAGATACAGAATAACTGGGTAGTTACTAATGGGGAGAAGGAGTAGGGGAGGGGAGTTACAGTGGCAGGGGATTAAGCGGTACAAACTATCAGATATAAAATAAGGTACAAGGAAAAAATAAGCGACAAGGATAAACTGTCCGAAAGAGGGAACACAGCCAATAATTTACAATAAGTGGAGTATAATCTTTAAAAGTTGTAAACTATTGTATTATACACCTGTAACTTACATAATACTTTACATAAACTGTGTTTCAATTAAAAAAATACATAAAATACACATACAAAGTTTAGGCAGAAGAATGATAACCTGTGTGTGCTTTAGGGACATCACTCTGGCTGCAGCAGGTAGGAGAATACTCGGAAGATGAGAGAGAATGGTAAGAGGCAAAGAGCAAAGACAAAAAGAGGGCTACAACAGTTCTGTAGAAGATACCAGGACATGAATATAGTTCATAGAAGAAGAAATTTGAGTCAGGAGTTAAATGAAAGGAACTGGTGACTGATAAGAGGTCAATATAGTGGTGCTGTTAAATGAGACCAGGGGTCAGAGGAGGAAAACAGGTTTAGAGTTTACCCTGCGACATGTTGAGAAGTCTGTGACACATGTAAGGGGCTCTATCTGGTCAAGAAATTAGTATCTGACTAAAACTAGAAAGTAACAGGGCTAGAGATACAGACATAGAAATCATCAGCATTAAGTGGTATAGCTGGAATCAAGAGAGTGAATTAAATTACCTAAAAGGCAAAAGGGGAAGGTGAAAAGGTCAAGAACGGAATCCCAAGGAACACCCATTCTTATAAAGCAAACAAAAAGACTTGATCAGACATATGAGAAGGAAAAAACAGCTGCAGTGAACACCGGTCTTCTGTGGCTGCCCGGTTTTCAATTCTCACATGTGAGAGGCTCCCCTACTGAAGAAAACAAAAGGTGTCAGTCACTCTTCTCCCTGGCCATGTCCCCAACTTAGGCTTCACTTGTCAGTTACTCCCACCCAAGGGTTTGCATCCTGAGCGACACTGGCCAATCCTAGCCACCAGCCACGTGAGGCTACAGAGCACTGGCCAAGCTACAAATGCAACTGAAAGCTGCTGTAAACACAAAACACACAAAGGATGCTGAACGTCTTAGTGTCAAAAAATAATGTAAGCTATCCCATTAATAATTCTTTTGTACTTATTACATGCTGAAAGGTTAATACTCTGGATACGTGTGGATTGAGAACTTGTATTAAAATCATCCAGCTAGCTTTTTATTTTTCACTTTTCTAATGTGCTTACTAGAAAATGTAAAATTACACCATTGTCTTATAGGATCTTTCTGTTGGACAGTACTGTTCTGGGGCTACCGGGAGAGCAACATCCAAGGTCCAGGGTCCAGGGGCAGTGCCGGGGACAGCATCCTAACTGCACTGACCCTAAGGTACAGGCCTGATTGTGGTCCTTGCCATGGCTTCCCTTCCCATTCATTTCCCTCATCTTCCAGCCTTCCATCTATTCTAAGAGCCATCAAACAGTGTTCTGAGTCAATTACAGAATCTCTTTTGGATAAAGCAGCAAAACACCAACTAGTGGCTTGGGTAATAAATGACGTTAAGTTGTCACCTAACAAGTATTTTGGTCAACATTTAGTGCAGAACTTCTACAAAGTGAGCTAGAATCCATGCTCTTTCTCTTTCCTTTCTGCCAGCGCTGGCGTACTGGCCTTTTATCCACAGGCTTGCTGCCTCATGAGTAATGTGACTCAAATATCCTCCAGCATGACCCGGTCACACAACTGGATTCCAGGCAAGAAGAAAAGGTCTTTTTTTTTTTCAGATGCCCCCTAGTGGGTATCCACTTGGCCATCACTGTGTGACATGGCCACCCCCTTTTAGGAAGGCTAAGAATATGTAGATCAAGAAAAGGGTTAGAGACATTGCCACTCAAAGCAAACCAAGGGAGAGAGAGAAAGCAGCAATGTCTGCCAACTTTCTGAACACCAACCTTTTTTCTCACACGATAGCCAAGATGAATTTCAACTGCAAGCAACCAAGAATGCTACTCGACAGCTGACAGTCAAGGGGACCAGAAGTCTCAGAGGGAGATTTCCAGAATAATGGGTCACGAGTCTCAACCAGTGCACACATTAGGATTAGTGAAGGTCCCAAGAATGGTTCCAGTGGAGGGCTGGGCCAGAAGAGTGAATTCACACTGAATTACAGTGAATTCACAAGTGATTCAGAGATAGAGATGGGCAAGTGTGGACAACTCCTAAAGAAAGCTGGGGGAGACATTAGGAGAGAGTTTAGGATGGTAAAAATATCTGTACATAGGATGAGGGAAAGTTGTAACAGCAAGGCAGAAGTTGACAATTTAGGAAAGAAATGGGATGACATGTGAAAACCCCCGAGACTATGAAAAAGATACAGCCAGGGGCCCAAGCACATGCCTGCACCATGGGGGCACCATCCCTCTAACTGCGCTGCCTTCAGCACAGGGTGCCATTCTGCATCCAAACTGGGCTGTTCATTCAGGACTTGGCTCCAGGAGGGGATGAGCAGTGGGCTGGGTGAAGAGCTTCAGACCTAGTCGGTGGTCCCAGCTGTGTCAGTGAACTCTCAAGCATTCCCATCGCCTTCTGGGGTCTAGCTTTTCATTTGACTTGTACTAGAAATCTTCATCATACCCTTTTAGGCTTTGATTTCTATAATTCTTAATTTTTGCCCATCATACTCTTTTTTAAGCTCAAAAAATTCTCTTTATTCTCCAAATAAACTATTTCCTGACTATTCTCATCCCCCCAAAAAAATTTCAATTGAAAATTTTTCACTTAACTTATGCCGTACAGTTTTTTAAAATATACTGCTTTCTCTCATACTAAACATAAATAATCTGAGGGCAAAAACATGCATTAAATTTACTAATCAACTGGAATCAACAGGGGTGGGAGAGGGGACACGAAATGCTCTAGTTTATTTTTTTCCAAGTTGATTTTAGGTTTAATTGACAAAACTGCATCTACCATTTTTTGGTATTATGTAGAAAGTAAATAAAACTACCCAAGAAAAGGGGAAATGCCAAAAATTAATCATTTCCACAGAAAAACATTACCAATACTTCAGAATTTTCTAAATACATTTTTTTCCTTTGAACTGAACAGACTATTTTTATATGTATCAACAGTTACAAAAAGAATAGAAAAAACAGAGTGGGATTACAGGTGATTTTTCGCCTTTTCTGCCCACTTGCATTTTCTAAATTCTCCACAATGAACATGTATAATTACTTCATAAGTTTCTTTAACATAATTTCAAAGGGCAAAAACATTGTTTTGAACTAAACATTTTAAGTGAGGGACAAAATAAAATTAGAAGACTACTTAAAATATGCTTTTACAAACAATCCTACTTATTAGCCCTGACAAAAAGAACATTTAGTTTCAATTTTAACACACACACACATTAAATAGCTTACGACTAACTAAAACTGGATATAAATTATGTTATTTTTGGTAAGAGTGCAAACTTCTAAAGCCATATTTATAAGCCAGGATAGAAAATAAAGTCCACTGAAACTTACATGAACCTTACAGGGCAGTTCCCAGCATCTAAAACTCATTATAGAAATGAAAAATAAATAAGAAAAGAGAAAAGAAAGAAAAGGGTACACTAACTCCTTGTATTTTTCAACTCAAGAGGTCAAGAGTGAAATACGACCCCAATATGTCAAGAAAATAGGAATTGTCCACTTTTGTGCCTCAGCATAAATATTTATGGAACTTCATGCTTCATAACCCTCCATGTTCTTATGTTGATTTTTATTTCTTAAAAATACAGCAGCAGAAGAGAAATTCTGTAAAGGTTCTCAGACGAAAAACAATCTAACTAACAGAAGAGGTACAAAGCACCCAGCATGGCTTCCTGACTTCCCTGGCACGGCAATTTTGGCCAAAGAGCCCACAATGTAATGCTTCTATTTCCTTCGGCAGCTCCCTGGCCTTCCATTTGGTTTTCTATTAACTCTGAACTTTCTTAGATTTGAATCTGAGCCACAACAGAGTATTTCACTGCACAGGAACAAAAACATGTTACAGTCTCATGGCTGCATGAAAGGAAATAAAGGCAATGTCGTCTGAGGGTCTTGGGGTATATCCATTCTTCAGAGCATCCTTTCCGCAGGCGCCTGGGGTTCAGTGTGAATCCATGACACAGGGACGGTGACATTTTCATTAAACCCCAAAATGTTGTATATGTTAAAGCTCTATCAAAAGACAAATAAGGCTTTTCATAAAGAAAATACATGTCTCATTTTTTTTTTATCAATGTTCAAATGCAATACTGACCTCAGGGGAATTTAATATACCAAAACTCTGATGAACTTCAGATTGAGAATGATTACAAAAACATGAAAGTTGCTACCAAGACTTTTTGTTGACATAAATAAAAACTCTTCTAATATGTTTTTATTTTTGAAATGGGGAGCAGAATATCTTTTAGTATTCATGGAACACCAAGATGCAAAACTACAAGTCCTAAGAGTAAGTGTATGAAAGGAAAGAAAATCACAGTTAACATCGGTCTGATATTAGGTAAAATGAGTGAAGGCAGAGGAAAAGAGAAAACAGAAGCTGCTAGAACACCCTGGTTCTTTCATTGCCCTACCCAAGCTCCACACCTCCACACATCACTTGCCAGTCATTAACAGTCTCACCCCTAACCTCTCACTCTTGAAACCCTCTTCGAACTTGCTGGGTATCGTCCACAGTAACTTGTATTAACACTATCTTTTACCCAACTATTTCAACACAGTTTACACACCAAAAAAAAAATACCTGACTTAAGACTTTTCCATAGGAAACTTAATAAATGGCCTAAAAATATTAATTTCATCAGTTCAGTTGCTCAGTCATGTCCAACTCTTTGCGACCCCATGAATCGCAGCACGCCAGGCCTCCCTGTCCATCACCAACTCCCGGAGTTCACCCAGACTCACCTCCATCGAGTCAGTGATGCCATCCAACCATCTCATCCTCTGTCGTCCCCTTCTCCTCTTGCCCCCAATCCCTCCCAGCATCAGAGTCTTTTCCAATGAGTCAACTCTTCTCATGAGGTGGCCAAAATACTGGAGTTTCAGCTTCAGCATCATTCCTTCCAAGGAAATCCCAGGGCTGATCTCCTTCAGAATGGACTGGTTGGGTATCCTTGCAGTCCAAGGGACTCACAAGAGTCTTCTCCAACACCACAGTTCAAAAGCATCAATTCTTCGGCGCTCAGCCTTCTTCACAGTCCAACTCTCACATCCATACATGACCACAGGAAAAACCATAGCCTTGACTAGACGGACCTTTGTTGGCAAAGTAATGTCTTTGCCTTTCAATATGTTATCAAGGTTGGTCGTAACTTTTCTTCCAAGGAGTAAGCGTCTTTTAATTTCACGGCTGCAGTCACCACCTGCAGTGATTTTGGAGCCCCCAAAAATAAAGTCTGACATTGTTTCCACTGTTTCCCCATCTATTTGCCATGAAGTGATGGGACCAGATGCCATGATCTTCGTTTTCTGAATGTTGAGCTTTAAGCCAACTTTTCACTCTCCAATATGAAATATTAATTTCATATTAGAAGCTAATTATGTCAGTATTTAACATATAAATCAATCTGAGACAGAAGTTAATGAAGGTCAGGGAACTACTTGCCCTAGGAAGCAAGGGTAAAATCCAAATCTTTTGATTATCATCTCCAGAATTTTTTCATTGAAGTATAATTGATTTACAATGTTATATGACTTTCGGCTACAGCAAAGTGATTCAGTTTTATATACATCTCCTTTATCTTTTCCATCATAGTTTATTATAAGACACTGCATATTGGTCCCTGTGCTATACAATAGGTCCTTGCTGTTTATTTTATATATAGTTGTTTGTATCTGCTAACCCCCAGCTCCTAAGTTATCTCTTCATCCTTTTCCCTTCGGTAACTCTAAGTTTGTTGTCTATGTCTGTTTCTGTTTTGTAAATAACTTTTTTTTTTTAAACTTTACAATATTGTATTAGTTTTGCCAAACATCGAAATGAATCCGCCACAGGTATACATGTGCTCCCCATCCTGAACCCTCCTCCCTCCTCCCTCCCCATACCCTCCCTCTGGGTCGTCCCAGTGCACCAGCCCCAAGCATCCAGTACCATGCATTGAACCTGGACTGGCGACTCGTTTCATACATGATTATTATACATGTTTCAATGCCATTCTCCCAAATCTTCCCACCCTCTCCCTCTCCCACAGAGTCCAAAAGACTGTTCTATACATCAGTGTCTCTTCTGCTGTCTCGTACACAGGGTTATTGTTACCGTCTTCCTAAATTCCATATACATGCATTAGTATATTGTATTGGTGTTTTTCCTTCTGGTTTACTTCACTCTGTATAATAGGCTCCAGTTTCATCCACCTCATTAGAACTGATTCAAATGTGTTCTTTTTAATGGCTGAGTAATACTCCATTGTGTATATGTACCATAGCTTTCTTATCCATTCATCTGCTGATGGACATCTAGGTTGCTTCCATGTCCTGGCTATTATAAACAGTGCTGCGATGAACCCTGGGGTACACATGTCTCTTTCACTTCTGGTTTCCTCAGTGTGTATGCCCAGCAGTGGGATTGCTGGATCATAAGACATATAAGTGATATCATCTTATCTTTTCTGACTTGACTTATATGATATTCTCTAGGTCCACCATGTTGCTGCAAATGGCATTATTTCATTTTTATGGCTAAGTAATATTCCACTGTGTGTGTTATTCAATTGCCCAGTCATGTCCAACTCTTTGGGACCCCGTGGACTGCAGCACACCAGGCCTCCCTGTCCCTCACCATCTCCCGAAGTTTGCCAAGTTCATGTTCACTGCATCAAAGATGCCATCCAGCCATCTCGTCCTGTGACGCCCTCTTCTCCTTCTGCCCTCAATCTTTCCCAGGAGTCTTCCCCAGCACCACAGTTCTTTATGGTATTATACATAATACATACATTTATATGTACATATATGTATACATCTTTATTCATTCATCTGTTGATGGACATGGACATTTAGGTTGATTCTACATCGTGGCTACTAGAGTGATGCTATGAACACTGGGGTTTATGTATTTTTTTGAATTATAGTTTTCCCCAGATATATGCCCAAGAGTAGGATTGCTGGACCGTGTGGCAACTCTATTTTCAGTTTTCTAAGGAACTGCCTTACTCTTTTTCCATAATGGGTGCACCAATTTACATTCCTACCAACAGCGTAGTAGGGTTCCCTTCTCTCTACCCCTCTCCAGCATTTACTATTTGTAGACTTTTTGATGATAGTCATTCTGACCAGTGTGAGGTAATACCTCACTGATGTTTTCATTTGCATTTCTCTAATAATTAAAAATGTCAAGCATCTTTTCATGTGCCTACTGATCAACTGGATGTCGTCTTTGGAGAAATGTCTATTTAGGTCTTCTATTTTTTGATTGCCATTTTTTTTGTTGTTTGGTTATTGAGCTATATGAACTGTGTGTGTATTTTGGAAATTAAGCTCTTGTCAGTCACACTGTTTGCAAATACTTCCTCCAAGTCCACAGGAAGCTTTTTTGTTTTGTTTATGATTTCCTTTGGTGGCTCAGACGGTAAAGAATCCACCTGCAATGCAAGAGACCCGGGTTCGATCCCTGGGTCAGGAAGATCCCCTGGACAAAGTAATGGCAATCTACTCCAGTATTCTTGCCTGGAGAATTCCATGGACAGAGAAGCCTGGCGGACTACAGTCCACAGGGTCACAAAGAGTTGGACAAGACTGAGCAACGTACGCTTTCACTTTGCTGTGCAAAAGCTTCTAAGTTTGATAGGTCCCATTTGTTTAGTTTTAGTTTGCTTTTTTATTGCCTTGGAAGACTGATCCAGATTTTTCATTATATATATATCATATTTACATGCATCTAATGAACTTAAAGGTTCCAGGTTTAATTATCAGCTAATTCTTCATGTTTAAACCAGCCATAATAAGTTCAACAGAAACTTAAAAACTGAGCCAATCGAAGTTTAATCACAAAGTAAAGCTGCTTTCGAACTGTGCTGCTGGAGAAAACTCTTGAGAGTTCCTCAGCAGGGAGATCAAACCAGTCAATCCTAAAGGAAAACAACCGTGAATATTCACTGGAAGGACTGATGCTAAAGCTCCAATACTTTGGCCACCTGATGCAGAGACCCAACTCACTGAAAGAGACTCTGATGCTGGGAAAGATTGAGGGCAGGAGGAGAAGGGGTCAACAGAGGATAAGATGGTTGGATGGCATCATCGACTCAATGCACATGAGTTTGAGCAAACTCCAGGAGATAGTGAAGGACAGGGAAGTCTACCGTGCTGCAGTCCATGGGGTCACAAAGAGTCAGACACGACTTAGTGACGGAGCAACAACAAAAAATCTGCTTTAGACTTTGCACAGTAAACTCCAAGTGGCAAGTTAATGAGAGAGAAACAGAGACAAAGAGACACACAGAAAATGAGAATTCAGGGCACCCCCAAAAAATTTTTAAAGCAGTTTATTTACTTGTATTTTATTCTACGTTCCCAAAATTCTTTCTAGAAAACAAGTTTTCAAATTAAGAATATCTAACACTACCTTTTTTGACACCACCATTTAAATTTAAAACCCCTGCCATTTCCTTGGAGAAGGAAATAGCAACTCACTCCAGTGTTCTTGCCTGGAGAATCCCAGGGATGGAGGAGCCTGGTAGGCTGCTGTCTCTGGGGTCTCACAGAGTCGGACACGACTGAAGTGACTCAGCAGCACAGTTCATCTGCTTGTCAATTCTGCCATCTTCTGGTTATAAATGGAATCACAGTTGTTGATAAAACAGAAAAAGCAACTGATAAATCCTACTTCCTTGTGCTTAAGTCCCTCAATCATGTCTGACTGTTTTGTGACTCCATGGACTGTCCAGCCAGGCTCCTCTGTCCACGGAATTCTCCAGGCAAGAACACTGGAGTGGGCTGCCGTGCCCTCCTCCAGATCTTCCCAATGCAGGGACTGAAGCCAGGGCTCCTGCACTGCAGGCGATTCTTTACTGTCTGAGCCACAGGGAAGCCCAATATCTCCCTTAGAGTTTAAATTATATCCACGGATACTGAGGTGCAAGTTCACTCCGCCTTTCTTCCCTATAAGCCTCTTTACACATAGACAAAGAGCCAATGAGCATGAAAAGAGATTGTTTTTTACGTATATGTCTTCTCTTCCCTGACAAGACTAACAAACTTGATGATCCAGACTCTACACAAAAAGTTGAGAGTCCTCTCAACAAAAATAATTATATCTTTTAGGCCCTGTGTCTAGAAGTTGTTTATAGAATCTCACAGAACTCAGAAGTAAACTTCAAATGATTCAAGTTCTTCATGAAGTCGCTCAGTCGTGTCCAACTCTTTGTGACCCCATGGACTGTAACCCACCAGGCTCCTCCATGCATGGAATTTTCTAGGCAAGAGTACTGGAGTGGGTTGCCATTTCCTTCTCCAGGGGATCTTCCCAACCCAGGGATCGAACCCGGGTCTCCCACATTGTGGGCAGACGCTTTACCATCTAAGCCACCAGGGACATTACCCAAGCAAAACAGCATCCATCTCCAGTTCTGCACCAGTTCTGCCACTTTTAAAAGATATAAAAAGTAGAAATTGAAGGTCTAATATGTGTTTAACTATTCACTTAGCAATGGTATTTTATTTTCCACAGCAGCTGGGAAACCTTGAGTGCATCGCTATATGTCTTTGAATTTCAATTTCTTTGTTTTCTGGAACTGACAGCCTTCACAAATCTGTAAAAGTCTAAGAATGTGCTCCAAACAACAATTTGCATGACATGGGACCCGAACCAATTTTCAATAAACATTTTACATTATCAGACACTATGCTGAGCATTTTAGAAGTGTTGTATCACTTAAGCTTTACAAGAACTCTGAGTGGGGTAGCATTAACCCAATTTTTCTGGATAAGGAAAACAACAGCTCAGTAAGGTTGTGTAAACGGCCTGCGTGCATGTGTGCTCGGTAGCTTCAGTCACTCTTTGAGAACCCATGCACTGCAGCCCACCAGACTCCTCTGTCCACGGGATTCTCCAGTCAAGAATACTGGAGTGGGTTGCCATGCCCTCTCCTCCAGAGGATCATCCCACCCCAGGAATCGAACCCGTGTCTCCTGCACTGCAGGCGGATTCTTTACTGCTTAGCCACCGGGGAAGCCCTGTAAATGATCTGCAGACACAGAGTAAATACACAAATAAGACACAATTCCAACCCTGATCTGTGTAACTTGACAGCTCATGATCCATACTCTGCCTCCTTACAGAGGCCCTCAAAATAGTCTCTACCTACTTGGTAAATGTATCCAACTTCTTTATATATCCCTCAAGGACAGGGGTCAAAATTTCTTATTCTATGCTTCTTAGCCCCAATCACAGTACTAGATAAATAACAGACACTTCAAGTATCTGTAAATTCTGTAGTTTGTCAGATTCTTCAACTTCATTATCCTATATGAAAATCATACCCATCATTTCTATAAAGCTGAGCTTAATTTGGGCAGCATAAACTGACACTGCTCTTAAATAAAAAGCCAACACAGAGCTCCCCCACCACCCCACACAAACTTCATAAGATAATCAGTAAAACACACTGGCCAAGGTCATGAGTCAACACCACTTGAATGAATGCTGCCTATCGCATTTCGGAGAAAAAAGTCCATACAACAGAAAGTCTGAAATCTGTTGGAGAAAGAAGCCATAAAGAAAGCGGTGGAATGGTGTGTAAGCAGCTCCTTGACAAGAGCCACCAGGAACAATCTCTCAGCACATCCACACTGATTCTTTAAATGAATAACTACCAGCAGGATCATCGCCACATGGGGGTTATGCCAGGCCCTGCTCTCTCTCCCCTTCTGCTTCCTCCCCTTTCCACGCTCAGCTCAGGCTCAGAAGGCTGGGACAGCTGAAGAGCTGGGGTGTGCTTCTGAGCAGAGCTCAGGAGACTGAGACGAGCTCAAGCACGCACACAACACAGCCACAACAAGCTAGCAAAGGGCCCCACGAGGAAACGCGCTGAAGGAATGCTGCAGGAGAGGCTTTCCAAAGACGGACCCCACCTGCGTTCTCATGAACTCACCTTCTCCCTCTGCATCCCACGCCCTGCCTCAACAGGGACTCTGATCAGCTCTCTCCCTGAGATTTGTACAAGTCTCCTCGCCTCCATTCACACACCATGCCCACTTCCACTTCCACTGCTGGAGGCTGCTCTTCAACCACCAACCCTAAGGTGCTCTGCTCAAACCTTCAAAGCGTAACAGCCAATAACTCCTCAGCATAGCAGGCAGGGCCCTCCAGGATGGTGTAGTCCCATCTGTGAGCCATGTGGAACTTGCAAGCATCATCTAACAAGGGCTTTGCCTGAGTTCGAGAGCCTTCCCTGTACCAGCCCACCTCACCATCATCCTCTAAAACCAGCTCAAGGACGAGCTATTCTCTGAGGCCTTTCCTGACCCAACACCCATCCATCCACTCGAATTCATTTCCCCTAAAATACCTGGACCCCTTTACTGTGCGTCCACGCTTCCATGTCCATCTGCATGTCTTCACTGCAAGCCTCTAAAGGAAGTATTTTATCCTCACTGCCAAAAACACACTGAGGCCTTCTTCAGGTCTAAATCCACACTGCAAAGTCGGGATAACAAAAGTGGTGGAGGAAACTAAGAGGAGCTGAACAAAAGCAGCTGAGATAAAGGAAACGAAGAAGTCCAAATGAGCAAAGGATAGCAAAAGGGAAAGCAATAGGAAGGTGGTTCTTCTTATAAATCTGGAGACAATTCTTTCTATAATTCTTATTGTTTCGTGTTCTTAAGAAGGACTTACGGGACTTCCCTGGTGGCTCAGTGGTAAAGAATCTGCCCGCTAATGCAGGACACAGGGGTTCAAGCCCTAGTGCAAGAAGATCCCATATGCTGTGGAGCAACTAAGGCTGTGTGCCACAACTAATGAACCTGGGCTCTAGAGCCCATGCCTGCAACAAGAAGATATCACACTGAAAAGCCCACACGCTGCAAGGAAGAGTAGCCCCCACTCTTCACAACTAGAGAAAAGCCCACACAGCACCAAGGACCCAGCACAGCCAAATAAATAAATGCATGTGCGTGCTAAGTCGCTTCAGTCATGTCCAACTCTTTGCAACCCTATGGACATATAGCCCGCCAAGCCCCTCCACATGGGATTCTTCAAGCAAGAATACTGAGGTGGGTTACCATGCCCTCCTCCAAGGGATCTTCCCTACCGAGGGATTTAACCTGAGTCTCTTATGTCTCTTGCACTGGCAGGTAGGTTCTTCACTTGCTCTTAGCCAGAAGGCCAAGAAGTGATTGGCAGTAGGTTCTTTACCACTAGTGCCACCTGGGAAGCCCCATATATAAGTTTTTTTAAAAGAAGAAAGAGGAATTATCAAGTCTGCCTTATGTACTTAATGTTTCTAAAGTAGAAAGGTTCCCCAGCCCAGTGGAAAATGAACAGACAGAACAGGGCAAAAAGCCCCCTTGGAAGAGGCATGTGCTCAGATTCATCAAAAAACAAAGTGCCTGAGAGAGTGTGGCTGGGTACCTAATAGTACGGCTGCAGCTTCTAATTGTCTAACAAACTTCCCAGCACTGTCTGTACACTCCTGCCTTCAAGCATCTTAACACACACAGGCATTTTCACCTGCAGCATTCCCGCGAGCTTCCTCCTGACTTGACAGCAATCCTGCACTTCAGTGACGCCCATCTTATTTTCCACTCAGCTTATCATCCATAACTTGACTACACAACTGCACAGGAGTCTAACAAACTGCTAACACAATTTCAAATGAGAGTGCATCTCTATTAATTTATGGATAGTCAAAACCTTTCATGATCATTTCAAAAGAGGAAACATATTTCAAAATTTATCAACCTTTCTATTTTTTTGCTCAGTGGTTCTTCTTAAAAAAGGTCAGTAAACATCATGAAAAGCACTTTAAAACATGCTATGAACAACATAATCAAAAACAGCTTAAATCCCCACTGAGGGAAAATATAAAATAATAAGTAACACATACAACTGGGCTGTGTAGCCGGTAACACTCCTGACAACAATGCATCTAATCCTCTAAGCAGCCAATTTAGTGGTGAAGCTGAATAAAAATGATGTGCTTAACCCATATCTGACATTCAACAAACCCCTGGAATGACTACTGTAGGAAGTAGCTCCACTGACCTTGTCAGTTGCTACAGTAGCAAATTACAGCCTACACTACTTTCACTTTCAAGGCTCTTCCAGGCAGGACTGGCCTTGAAAATGCTGCATGCAATGCTCACTCTGACTTCAAAATCTCCACGTGTGAATACACTGCCACCCTCAAAAACTAACCAGTCTAATAAACTAAGATTTTTCAGTAGGCCAAAAAATATGGAATTCTGAGGAAGACAAAAGGAATCACGCTTTTGATCAGTGTGCTCCATACCTGCTGAGTATTCTTAGACACATGACTGCCACGTCAACTCAGTAAAAATATTTACGACTGGGTTATATATTTAAGTTTTTGATAGTCCTTCATCAGTCGTGCTTAAATATCACTGAACTCCAGAACCATCTAGGAATCGTGCTGAAAATGCAGGACCCACAGCGTCACTTCCCAAAAACTTCATTTGTAAACTGATGCCCAGGCAACTGATTCTAAAGTCGGTGCTCCCTGGGCCATATTACTATGTGGAGAAGTACTGTTAGAAGTACTTCAGAAAATGGTATCACTGGGCATTGCCTGGCAGTCCAATGGTTAGGACTCTATGCTTTCACTGCAGGGGACCCAGGATCAATCCGTGATCAGGGAACTAAGATCCCACATGCCACCTATTGTGACCAGAAAAAAAAAAAAAGGAAAAAGAAAACATGGTATCACTGTGTTCCTAGCTTTCTCAATCCCAAGTTGGAACGGGACTGAAAAGAAAAATCTACCCCCATCCACACACATCACCCATGAGCACGTTAAAGCACAGGGGCTGCTTTCAACAGCCAAGAAACTTTAATGTTCTTTCATTTCTGAAAACAATATTGACTAAGGCCATAAGTACAATAAGACCCAAGAAAAGTCAAATTCTAAAGTTAAAAAAAAAAATCATTACCACTGCAATGTCATAGCATCTGTTATACTAAAGTAAACCCACCCCAAGCCTTCTGGTCTAATTACAGATTCTATTTACTTCTTACAGGGCTTTTTCTGTGTCTGATGAAAACTGAGCCATAAAATAATTGAGACAGGGATTTAGAGATTTGGTACAGCAAACCTCCTAATAAAAATGGCACAAATGGGACTCTTCTTGCTGTTGTTACATATTAAATCTTATTTGATCGATTTTACTGTATTCCAAATTACAAACATAAGGTAGAAGGTTGTAATTATAGTTTTATTGATTTGTCATTAACTTTTAATCAACCTGCTACTACAGGGAATGGTTACTACAGCAGTGCTTGCTTGTTTCTAAGTTTCACACACTTATCAATCACTACAACAAAGTAACTGGACACACTTAATGCCAACAAATATACAATATTTTGTTTGTAAGGCATCCGTTTGCAACCGTAACTATCTTATATTACCACAAATGCATTACAGAACAAGGACTGCACTAAACTGTATCTGATTTTCTCTAGGTCTCTTTACACCTTTCTGACCACTGACAGCTATACGTGTTTTTTATATTCTGTTCCTTTTTATTTCACCTATTTGTTTCTCCTAAATGCATCTGGTTCTTTCTCCTGCAGCGACCACACTTGGCTGAATCTGAAACCGAAAGTTGATGCTCTGTGAAACAGAAGCAAATGACTAAAACAGAAAGGCAGCAGGCACATGTGCTGGGAACACTGACACTGACCGCCTTTAGGAGTTTATCAAGAAAGTCGAAAGATCACAGGCGCACAAGAAAAACACTTCACAAACTCCATAAATGGAATAAACTTTTTACCATACTAAACGTAACTGAATTTAAAATCAAAGTCAACATCAAGCCATGTTTCACCAGTGAAATCCTCAGTCTATATACCTGCTGCTGATCAGTTCTCATCTTAAGGTTCTCCTGGCACCACAGAGGCTATAAAAAGGCATCTGACACAAGGCTTTACTACCTTAAGGACCATGCAAACACTATGAGACACAACACAGAGAAAACTATCCTAGAATTATTTATTTCCAGTCTTACAGATACCTATTTTCTAACTCTGAAGCCTACTCAATTCATCTCTTTTGCCCAACAGTTCACACATAGAATATTACATTTAAAAGGTTCCAGTTTAAAAAAAAAAAAAAACATTTACAGATACGAACATATTAGAATACAATGTTTTCTACAGATCAAATATTGTACCATTAATCTGACTAACCTAACAGCTCTCCTTTGCCGGATTCGATTTTAACACTTTATATAATTTTTGTAAGTCTAAGAGAAATTTTATAACCCGAAAGTCTACCCTCCAACATGGCAAATCAAGTTTCAAGCACAATGGTCCTATGTGAAATGAAAAAAAAAAAAGAAGCCAAGTTCTTTTTAAAGCTTGCTCTCAGAACATACTACAAAATATAAGCCAAGTGTTGAGTTTACAAGAATATATTTAAACTAAATCAAACTAACAAGCAATTCTAAAACAGCGGCAACACAAGTCAGAAAGATAGAATTTTTACAAGCTGAGAGACAATCCAACTCTCTCACAGTTTGTTGTTGTTTAGTATATATACGTGAAAATAACTGCATACAATGGGTTCTAATGTCAGAACATGATCACAAAAACGTAAGCCAGGGATAGTAAGTTAAAAGATTTAATTAAATATAAATTGCTTTTAAATGGCACACTAATTTTCAGGCAGAACTCAAGTCCTGGAGTCTTTACTTTGGGTAAGAGTGGGGGGAACGAAAATCCCCAGAAACTGTACACAAACTGTGCACAAGCGCAGCTTACTGGAGAGACAACCACAGGTTTCGTTAGCTTCCTAAAGGTGTCTCTAACTCATAAAGGAACTACTACTTTATGCTCTTTGCTACTCCAAAAATTAACATATTGTTAGTCCTATCATACTTACAAGTTCAGTAAATTATTAATACAACTTTAAATCCAGAGTTGGCTTGGGTTCTACAAAATTATTTGTAAACCAATATCAAAAGTAAGTTTTATATAAAACACTTCTGTGAATTTAATGTCTTTTGAGCTAACTTCTTTCAACACTCTCTTCAAGGAGAGATGTTTCTTAAAGCTTCCAAGTACGCTTAAAAAAATAATCTTTAGCAATTAGGTGCAGAACTCCTTACACATCCATTAGACCATTCCTGTCACTGTGTTCAAATCTTCTATGGTCTTAACAAGTTATGCCTGCCTGGTCCTAGGACTTTTATAAAGTAGATGTGACCATCACCAATGAAGATAATTATTGTACTGATTTTTCATTATAATTCTGGCAATTTTTTGCTTTATATTTTGAGACTATGCTATTTAGCCCAAGTTCAGGTTTATTACATTTCCCAAGAGAATTGTTCCTTGTATCAGTATACAACAGTTTCTTTTTCATTTAAGTCTTTTTCTGGGGAAGGGGGCTAATATTAACATTACTATCCACTCCCAAGTAGCCTTTCTGAATCAGTGAGGGCCGACCAGAGGAGCAGAATCACTAAGAAAGGTAAGAATAAGGAGTTATCACAGGGATACGAACAGTAATTGTGAGAGCTAACTAGGCAGTTCATATAGCACTGTTGCCTCTGCATGGAGAGTTGGCACAGAAATTTAGAAGACAGGCAATCAGGAAGGAAAGATGGGTGTGAAATGGAGACAAGCAAGGACAAACTGAATTTCACCTTTTCCACCGCCCATCTCAAGGCTGTGGGTGCCTGTAGGACCAAGAGCATCCTTCACCAGAGCCCACACACCTGACTCAAAACTTAGAGAAGCTGAAGAAGATGATCCTGTGGGAGGTGGAGCAGCTGGAGGCCTGGCTTGCTTCCTGAAGCCAAAAGATCATTGATGAGGTGTATGAACTGCAACTGTGTCTGACCCCACACCAACCTTCTGAGCATGAACACAAATGCTGCGTCACTTTCGCCTTCAAAATGTTGTGTGGATTTCTCTTGTAGCCAAGCTAACATGGAACCCTTGGGAAAGGGAGTTCTAGGAAACAGTTCTTGCTCAATTATGCTGACAACAAAAAGCCACAATTTACATGGATATTTTCTTCTATTTCTTTAATTTTATTCTTTCTGTATAATTAGGTTTGAGGTATGTCTCTTGTAAATAACACATATCTGGATTCTTCTTTCATACTATCTAGACTATCAGCTATCATGTTTAATTCATTTACATTTATTGGGATTTAAGACTTTCATAATTTAAAAAAGAAGTGTCTTTTGAAAATGAAATGAAGTAATATATATACTGAAGATAATTCATGCTTTGCATTTCTGAAGTATGTTATACACATAATTTATTACTTACCACTTCTCCAACCGAGGCAGCCAACATATGTGTCACAGGCATCAAATATGAAGAAGAATCAGTGTGCAAAATCCATTTCACATATTCATAGGTGACAAAAAAGGCAGCAGCTGAAATTTAAAACAAACCAGTCTCTCACAAAGCTTAAATATCTGTGCAAACTGTGAATATGTTTCTCAAAAAAAATTACAATACAGTAACTTATGAGACAATGAAGATAATAAATATTAAATATGAATATAAATAAATATAAATATTTATAAATATGTTGTTTGTTTATATTTTTAAATATTTCAAACATAAGTAAAAATAATAACAATATAATAATATGTATTCTTCCCCTGCCATCCCATCACTCTTACGGATTTCACTGAGCCCATGTTACACGCTTGACCTTGGACTTACAAAAATGCAGAAGACATGACCCTGCTGCCATGAGGAACCCTAACAGCTAACCTGGCGTTTACCAATTTGTACTGACAAGTCACTTAACACTTTTTAATAAGAGTTTTAGAAAAGGATATGAATATCTGTGACACAAAATATCTTTACATATGATCATAAAATAATCAACTACACTAATTTACAGATAGGTTAAAACTGCAAACATGTATCTCAATAAAACACCTATTCCATTATGCTTTATTGCTGGATACTCAAAATAACCATGGCTACTTTGTACTACCTCAATTCACCTTTACTTCAAGAAAACAATCAACTATTTAACTAAAACTGAAAATCAAAAGCTCTAAAAAGCTACCCCATCATAGGAACTAACCTTAGCAGCACAGGAACACTTTTAGACTTCCCATGCACTGTTAATCAAAGATGTTTATCAGTTACATAAAAGATTTGGCATGAAACATAAATACATGGCAAAATCATCTTTCAAAGGTCATTTGAACATGTCACAGCAAAGTCTGAAATACTCAGGAAAAGAGCTTGAGAGTGAAAAGCAGTTCTCTACCCTTAGTCAGTAAGCTTGTAACAAACACTCCTCAGCAGCTAACAAACAGCAGGCCAGAAGAGGCGGCACGCTGTACCTGGATGAGTAAGGCCCAAGTGGGCAGCTGTATTTAGTTAACGCAGGACCTAATTCCCACCTGCGATTCTTACTTAGGCTGATCCTGTTTTGGCCCACTCGCTAAATGGGCTGGAACAGGGGTGCCCAGTCTCCGGGATCTAACACCTGATGATCTGAGGTGGAGATGATGTAATACTATGAGAAATAAAGTGCACAATAAATGGAATATGTTTGAATCATCCCAAAACCATCCCCCACACAGACACCCCTGTCTGTGGTAAAATCGGTCTTCCACAAAACCAGTCCCTGGTGCCAAAAAGGTTGGGGACCACTGGGCTAGAATATCACCAATTGAATTCAGCTCTAAGTTCCACCTCCTGGACATTGCACCACCCACCCCCAACCCCGCCGAGTGAAAACAAAGCAAAAAAACTGTGGTTCCTTTACATTCCTTCTGCATTCCCTTCTAAACACGTACTACGTATGGATCTTGCCTACAGTTCTTCTCCTCTCGCAGCCCTCAGCCCCTTCCACTCGCTGCACAATACGTCCTCAAAAAAACCTACAACCGCTATATGTTAAAATGATGTATTGTGTTCTGAAGAGAACTTGAACCAATAGCAAAAAATGTTTAAAGTGCCTCATAAAGGGTTTCAATTCACTAAAAATTTGCAGAAAAACAGCCATTTCTGGAATGGTGGCACTCTGACTTTTTACCCAGCCTCTCCTATTCAATGATGTTCTGTGGAGGGCAAAGTAAAGCAGTCCAAGAACATCCACTTTCTCAAACATACAAAAATTCAAAACCACGTTCTCTATATAAACTCCTGCTCACAAGTATCAAAACCAGTCCTGTGAGCTTAAGGGAGGCCCATATACCCTGAAGACCATCACTAATACTTCATCAATCAACAATCCCTACACAATATGCAAGAGAGAAAAATTATTTACAACAGTGAAGGAGACAAGGTAAGGAGGAGTACCGAAAAGATAGGTACTTAGTAACATATTGATATTTCTTTGCAATTCCCTAGTTCAGAGGTTCCCAAACTTGTCTGCATATTAAAATTACCAGGGGATATATATTTTTTTAAAAATCCAAAGCCCAGGCCACACCTCAGACCAACTAAATTCCATACCTCTGAGAGTGGGTCACAGGCAGCAGTACTTTCTTTTAAAAAAAAAACTCATTAGGCGATCAGGTGACTGAAACACAGGCAAATATAGGAACCAAGGCCCATCTCCCACTAACAGTATATTTGGCATGGAGTGCGTGCTAAATGGTGACTTGCTATAATGGATTACTGAAAATTTAGGCATAAAAGAATTCAAAGTGAGTGAAAGTCGCTCAGTCATGTCCAACTCTTTGCAACCCCATGGACTATATAGTCCATGGAATTCGTCAGGGCAGAATACTGGAGTGGGTAGCCTTTCCCTTCTCCAGGGAAAAGAATTCAAGAATAACCTAAAAACAGTTGGCTGTTCTAAGGATGGCTCGGGGAAAGGGAAGAAGGGATAAACTAAAGGACCAAAAAGATTTGCACTACAAATCTTTATGTGAATACTGTGCTTTTTACAGATGGACATTTCAATGTCAGGTTAACAAGAAAGAATTTCTAATGAAATACACTGCGAAAAAGAAATCAAACCTTAGAATTGAAGAATCTTCTGTCATGTTTGGTAGAAATCAACACAATATTGTAAAGCAATTATCCTTCAATTAAAAATAAATCAAAAAAATAATTTTTATTTTTAACGGAGCAGTGGTTTTGTGAGTGTCTGTTTGGTGGCAGTGGTTTTCTGTTTGCTCAGTTTGAGTGCCAATCAAAGCATCAGTAAACAATTATCAACATAAGTATCTGAATAAAAAAGAGTATACCAACAGATGGATTAAATAAAACAGGTTCACCCGCTCCACGAGACTCCCCAAGGCAGAGATTGCTGAGCTTAGCTTCACATCTGAATCACCTGGGAAGCTACTAACACTCCTGATACCCGGGCAAAGCCAAGACCAGTTAAACTTGTCAGAGAGACACAGGCATCAGTAGTTTGTAAAACTCCCCAAGAGATTTCAACATTCAGGCAAGGTTGAGAACAACTCCTCTAAGGCATCACAATCAACGCCAGAGGAGTCTAACTAGGAGTTCTACCATGAAAACCACTTTCAAAAGACTGCTCATGGTTTTGGTTTTTTGTTGTTGTTTATGATGGCATCTATAGCACTAGTTGAGTCAAAAATAATGGATTAATGAATAGAAAACAAATTCCAAGTATCAACTATATTAAACATAAGGAATTCTATCTAGGGTTGGACCACATATTATTCTGAAAATAAATCCCATTAGCTTGGCTTTATATAAAGCAATGAAAATATCAATATAATTGTTACCATTAGGAAAGGATCCAATAGCAGTAGAAGGAACTCCAGCGTATACGCCATAAAAACCACCGGCCTTATAAAATCCTTGGGGGCTCTGTAGCCTGGTTTTAATGGTATCCAGAGGAAATAATATCAAGTCAACAGAGACACCTGCTACTCCGCCAGCCTTAAAAAAAAAAAAAAGGAAATTTACAAAAAACTAATAAGCTTCCATTTGACGGATGGGGATAAGAAGGTAGTTTTTAAAGCATATTTCTTTCAAACATGGTTTTAAACTTCACCAGACTACTTTGGTATAGTCAAAAGACCTCCTACCTGAATTTACAGATTTGTCCTGTGAAAATAACCATTATTATGCTATAGTTTCCAACTGTGAATTTTATATTATATATTCAGTTTTAAACAAATGTTTAATGATTTCTTTAACAATTTTAAAATTAATTTTAAATTAATGATTTCATAGGGTTCAAAAAAGTGAAACAAACAAACCTCAGAAAAGTAGAGAGTTCAAAGTCTCCTTCCTTATCCTGAAAAACTGAGGGCATCACTCTTACTGGTTTCTTATTGTATACGTCCTAAGTTACTTCAGGTAACACACACGAGCAAATATGAATCTGAGGAACCTCCCTGGACATCTAGTGGTCAGGACTGGGTGCTTCCACTGCAGGGGGCACAAGTTCCACCCCTGGGGGCGGAACTAAGATACCACATGCTGTGCAGCCAAAAAAAACACAAATTAAAAATAAACAAGTAAATGGCAAATTTTTTAAAATATGAATATGTATTTTATTTTACTTTTTAAGTAAAAGGTGATTTGCAGCACTGTGTTTTTTACATTTGACAATTTATCTCAGTATTCTTTCCAAATTATACCAAATGTTTTATTTTTGGCCTTTTTAACTGAGTAGTGGATCTGCATTTTAAGAAATAAATTGTTTTGAAATTTCCATTCTAAATTGGTAATGTTGCCTTTGAATCTAGATCCACATTTTAAGAATCACATATCTGAGGATTCTTGATATTTTCTCTACTTTTTGTATATTGGAAAATTCCTTGATAAATTTTAATTTAAGGGAATAAATGAAAAAATAGAGCTAAATTCCTGGAGGGCATTAAACCTGACCCAAACGCATCATCTCCCAAGAGACACCACGTTGCTTTAGGGAACGTGCACTTTAAAATCTGACTGAAAACCAAGCCTGCCCCTTGTGATTACAGTAAAGCATTGGCAGAGGAGAACATTTTAAAAACTGGTTACAGCTTAGTCAAAGCAAAAAGAAACTCCAAGAAACAGAAACTCAGAGACAGAAGAGAAAGGTCAATACACAAGGTCTGAAGGTACCCATTTACAGACATGAATCAACACCACTTTATAGCAAGTAAATGGAAGAATTATAAAGCGGCAATATGGTTCCTACTCAGTAATTTTTAAACTGAATTGCTAACTTTCCTATCTTTTAGACTTTGAACTATGTGAATATATTACCTATTCAAAAAGTAAAAGTAGACATTAAAAACTATATATTCCATGACACACACAAAGAGGAATCAATACTATTCAAACATACAGGCAGAGTTCAAAATCATCTGTTGTTTCCATCCTTTGGGATTACAAAGTGCTCAGGTGGTATAAGGGTTAGTACCTAGCAAACACTTTCTGCTCTACTTGGCATGCATGATAAAACCACTGCAAGAGTTCACTGGAAAAATGAAACTACTCGGATGAGAAACGAAATAATCTCCGTTTTTCAATGGCTAGCATAGGTCAATTATTAAAAATTAGTGTACACTACCTTGAAAGGCATGACAGAACCATGCAGGTCACTCTGCAAATGACCTAACAAGTTGTCATGAAAAGAACACAGAGATGTGCCAGTAGAGTATCAAGTGGGAGTAGGAATAAAAAAAAGACAATGTGGAAATCAGCTAAGCCACAGGGCAAAGGTCACAATTAGGAAAGTTAAAAAAATAAAAATTAAAAGCCAACTTTTTCAACACTCTTCTCACTTATTCTTTAAGGATTTTATAAAGTCAGTATGTAATAAAATATTTTGCCTGACTCTTCATTTTCTCAAAACACAAGGAAAACTAAAATTCTTGTGAGAATGTCTGATATGACTGATTTCTTTTAAAATATGCTGCACTTCATTCTAATTTTCTCTTTAATCTTAGGAAGGGGTTCACAAAGATGCTTACTATCTACTGCTAAATTTTAATCAGTAAGTTAATTACTTTTTAATCAATTTGGCTACTTTGCATGCATTGATTCTCCAGCCATTCTTTCATCAGAATTCTTGTATACTGAGAGTAAACGATCAGATTCAATCTACTTATCTAGCAAATCATGAATCAAGAGCTACTAACTTCTATGAATTTCAAACTTCTATAACTCAAGTATCATGTAAATTCATGAGACTGGAAAAAATACAGCTAACAGGAATAAGAATACATATAAATGTAGACACACAACAACATGTTTAAGATTTTTTTTAAAACCTTAAACCTTAAGGAATGCTTATAATTTTACATCAAGTCAGCAGCAATTAAATCTTAAGGAACACTACCAATTTATTTTTTTTCTTCAGCCTGAGAAATTGTTTTATTTATGATCACGTATCAAAAAGGTTACCAAAGGATTCGTTTCAACATTTACGGTAGATTACAGAGAAAATCCTAAGTACTAGACAAAACCCAAAAAGAACGTAACACAGATAACCAGCAAGCTTTACCTCACCATAACAATTTATTGAGATCATGAAACCATATACAATAGATAACATACATGCCACAACCTTAAAAGTGTTACAGACAGCAAGAATCTAATCAGTGCTTTGAAATTCCTCTGGGAGTTGAAGAACGTTAAGATTACATGCTATGAAACCTTTATTTCTCCAAAGAAAGCTGGCAAAAACAGGAAAAACAAAATCACAGCTACTCAACTACAGGACAAAAACCAAACCACGTGCCTAATTTAACTAAGCAAAATGATCACAGGCCCCCAGCCTAGACCACAACTAAGAACACGAAAAACATTAACATGGCTTCTCCAGAGAACATCCCTCCCCGACATTCTCTGTTTTCTCCACAGGTGAAGTGGCCACCAGTGACTTTAACCTCCTCAACGCAAAGCTGTGGCTTCCCATGAGATCTGCCTTCTTCCGCATCCTCCACCCACTCTCCCTACAGCGCTTCTTGACCTCTACACTAATGGCAGCTTTGTCTTTGTAAAACAGATTTCCACGCTCTTTAAAGTTTCCAAAAGCCCTTAGGATGAAAAACAGAATCACAGTACAACCTGAAAGCCTCTAGAAGTTCGCCCCCCAACCCCCCGCCACTTCTCCACCCCCAACTCCATCATTAACGCTTTGCTAGGTACCTTCTGGCCACCTTGACCTTTTTCCTGAGTCATCTGATCTCGCCCGTTTCCAGGACTGTGTACATGATGCTCTCTAATCCCCCAAGTCTGCGTTTAGACCCTCTTGTTCTACACTGATTAGAATTTTAATTTTATAGTTGAGCATCTGACCATTTCTTCAAAGTTTGTGTGTGTCCCACGAGACTGTAAGATCCATACCTGTTTTTTTCACCAATATGTTCCCAGCACCAGTACACAGTAGGCCATAGTAGTAGGCACTTAATAACTATTAGAAGAACACATGAATTAATGACTATAACAAAAGGTTACTAACCATGTTGCGGGGGGGTGGTCATTGTCATTGAGTTTTATTTTTTGAGGCCATGCAGCATGCAGGATCTTAGTTCTCCAAGATGATTCTCTCTCAGTAATACCTCAATTCATTTCTTTCACAGCACCTTATGGTTAATGCTTTGGTTTGTTTGCCATCAAATCTCCAAGGGCAATCACAGTACCAGTAGGCAGAATATATGGCAGAGAAACTGCACATGAAATGAATTCAGCTGGAGGAAAACTTTCCTTGAAACTTCTACCAATCCATCCTAATTCTACTCTCTTTAACTACACTTTAAAAAGTATGCATATGTACCATTATTTAATAAATCCTAAACAAATTTTAAAACCATGTTTCTTTCCTTAACTGACACCTGCTTTCAGCAACTGCTACTGTTGCTGACTTAAGAGACAGTCTTAAAGAGCAATAAGGAGCACGAAATCCCATGTTACACTGCCTGGAATCTGAGCTCAGACACTAATACACATGAAATGTATCTGACTTGTGTGACTTCGGACAAATAATCTAACATACCACTCCTCAGTTCCCTCACTGGGAGAACTAGGATAAGACTTCAATTGTTGTCAGAATTAAACCAGATGCTGTACCTAAAAAGCTTACCCTACTTCCCCACAGAGCAATGCTCTCACAAGTACTACTGCTATCTCACCAGCTGTACAGGGAACGCCTTCAAGAGTGGTAATGCCTCTCTCTGCATCTCTAAAACCTAGCTTCCACAGATCTCCACAAATCTGGATTTAAAACCAACGTTCCACACGTCTGAGTAAGATCCCCCTTCCACATCTCTCCATAGCACGCTGAAAGTAACCCTCACGTCATTCAGACTAACAATCATTTCCCTCTTCAGCCTCCACCACCAGACCAGGTCTATCTTGTTCACCATGTTATCTCCCACACCTGCAGAAAACATTTGATAATTGAATGAAGAAAGCCCTCTGAGTCTCCATTTCTCAGGAAAGCTTTCGTAAAGATATTTGTCTGTTTTCTGCCTCTGCCCACTCTCCCACAATGAAAAAACAGACAATCTGTCTGGTTCACCACTGTATCTAGTAACCCCTACTGGACCTGTTTTCAAAATATTTATTGAAGGACTTTTGGGGGGGGGGGTTGTTTTTTTAAAACACGTTGATTCTTCTTTCCTATTATACACCACTGGCTGCAGAGCACGGCTATTTGGGCTCATCAGTACATACCTAAATCCTAGAAAAATATTCAGACGCAGAATAGCCGATTAATTATGTATTGAATGAACGGATACATCATTTTCCGAAAATAAAAAAGATACAGTAAAACGAAAACTACAGTCTTGGCCAACAGGTCTGGAGGCGACTTGAGAGTCCTTGTGAATATTTCATTAACTGCCAAGTTCTCCCAACTATGGTTACAGTATATAATTAAAGCTTTTCTTTTTCCTTTAGATAAACCGCGGTGCGGAGGACGAGTCAAGTATCCCACCGCTAACCCACTCCTGTCCCTCTCTGGCATACAGGTAGCAAACTTAGGGACTTGACACAAGCCCCGCCGCGGCCCAGAAGCTCTGCGCTTCCTCCCAGACCTGGTGACAGGTGACCCAGGGACGATTCACCGCGCAAAACCGGAAGGAGGTGCTAAGAGAAGACACCGGGGTTCCGGTGCAGGACTCCGGCACTCCTAAAGTCCTGTACTCACCACCAGCGAGGCTGTGAACCCAGGCCGGTCCATGGCCCCATGGACTTGATCAGGGTTATAATTCAAGGCTGACCAGAGGCGAGTCACGGACGCCTGACACTGGGCGCCGCCATCTTGGAAGCCGCCGGCACTTCCGCGGCCATGTGAGGTTGAACCACAACAATTACACGTGCAAACGGGGAAGCTGCGCCAGGAGTGCCGGGATGGAGGGGCGGAGTCTGGAAAGGGTGATCTTGTCAAGTCTCGCGACTCTTCTCTGCCTCCAAGTCCGACGGCTTCTCAGTAGGCTGGATGGAGGAACTCTCGCGAGCAAATGAACCTAGATTGAGAACCTGGCGCAGCAAGCCCCACCCCCGTGAGCGTAGGGTGAAGCCCAAGCGTTAACCTAAAGGAGGCGTGGCTATAAGTGGAAGGCGTGGCCATGGAGCTGCCGGACTAGTTTCTGGGGAGGCCTGTGGCTTCCAATGTTATTTCTTTTTGCTTTATCGTTTGGCTTCATCTGTAGAAATTTTGTCTGACGTTTCCATAAAACAGACTCATCATTAGAAAATTATTAACTATAGAAAAGCACTTCAAAAGTTTCCTTCTTGGGATTTCCCTGGTGGTCCAGTGGTTAAAAATCAGCTTGCCAATTTAGGAGACACGGGTTCTATCCCTGGTCAGGGAACTAAGATCCCACGTGCCATCAGGGCAACTAAGCCTGTGAGCCACAACTATTGATCCCACAGGCCGCAACTAAAGAAAGCCCAGGTGCAGCAACCAAGTGCCATGTGCCATTAAAAATAAATGATTTTTTTTAATTCCTTCTTTGAGTTAAAAATTAACATCCTCTACTTCGTATTGTTGTTCAGTTTCTAAGTTGGATTGGACCCTTTTCGACCTTAGGGAATGTAGTCTGCCAGGCTCCTCTGTCCATGGGGATTTCTAGGGAAAAATAATGGAGTTGGTTGCCATTTCTTCCCCCAGGGGATTCTCCGGATTCAGGAATTGAACCGGGGTCTCCTGTGTTGGCAGGCAGATTCTTTACCACTGAGCCACCAGGGAAGCCCCTACTTCTCCTTACGGACAGTTTTTGCACTTAATATTATTCACGTGTTCAGTTATTCATTTGCTCATCTTGTTAGCTGTGGTACCAGTTGCACACCTCAAAGACCACTTTAAGTACATAATATAAGCTTCTTGGAGCAGACAGTGACTTTACATTTTTTAAATAAATACCTTCTAAGTTTTCTTCTATTAAGGACCAACAACATCTCAGATAAGGTGCTCTGATACAGCTGCTTTGTAAGGTGAGCACCATTACAGAATCCTGGTTCTGCAACTGGTACAGAAGCTGGCCCAAACCTACAGAGAACACAAGCCACCCAGGCTTGAAATTTGACTGAATATGCCTTCATCATCTTTCCTCAAACCCTGTGCTACAGCCTTAGCAGGCTCTATCTGCCTTTCTTCACTGTGTCTTTCATACCACTGCTACAGTCTTTATTCTCGTCCAGTGGAAATGATCTAGAAATGATTAGCAGAATACCTTTAGCATTTCAAATTCTGAACATCCAGGAATTTGAGCGTGGCTTACCTGAGCAGTTTTGTTACTGAAAATTGAAAAGAGGCCAGACAATAAATTCAGTTAAGCCTTTACTTGGACTCATGCTGTAGCACAAAGGAGTGAAAACAAGTAACAGGTGCCTTTGCTTGTTCCCTCACAGACAGTGGAGAGGGGAGCGGGGAGGAGAGCTGGTCCTTGGAGTGAGGGTGGGGGCAGATCCCAGGGTTGGGCTGGAGGGATGCTTTGGGTGCTTTGTGCACCTCCTTGGAGTTGCTGTCTGCAAAGACCATGTGCAGTACCCTGCTTTTGTTCCCAACTCCTCAGATGTGATAGTTGGGTGTTTGGTCTTTTTTATCTTGTTCATAATTTGCCCTGGCCGTGCATGCATAACTAGTGCATGCATCAGTTATTTTTAGTCCCTTATAATTTCTTTACTGCTTGATGAGATGTTTGTAAAGGTGCAAGCACTGCTGCAAAGAGTCCCAAGTCCCAGGTCCCGGCCAGTAACTGAGCAGGACCCTGCGAGGCCTTCCCAAGATAGAGCCCCCCACCCGTTTCGTCCATCTGCCTTCTGTCTGTACAAAAACTTTTCAAAGAATACATTTAATCAGAAGTGACAAAATGCAGAAAGAAAGGAAAACGGTCAAGCAAGACAAGATAATAATACTTTGGCCATTAAACAGTCAAGAAAGGACCTTTAGTTCTTCCTCAAGGACTATAGATAATATCCTAAGTCATGTTCTTTGAGTTGTTTTGCAGATACTGAAACCCCCACCAGGTGGAAGAAGTTAACTGTGTGCTGCGCACAAACATGTAACCTCAGACCAATTAGAACCACAGGTTATATACTGACTCCTAATTACCTCACTACCAATCAATCAGAAGAATGTCCACAAGCTGATCATGCCCTATTCCTTAAACATGATAAGGCTCCTCGCTACCCACTCCAGAGTGGGACTCACAGTCTTAAGGGCATTATTCTGCTGTTGCCCCTTTGCCTGGCAAAGCAATAACTATTTCACCCAAAGCTCTGTCTCTGAGATTTAATTCAGCACCAGTGGACAGAGGCTGAATTTCAGCAACAAGCCTGTCTCAGTTCAGACTCAGGGTCTCTCTGATAAGACTGCAGTCAAGGTATTGGCTAGGGCTATATCTGAAGAGTTGGTGAGGACTGGAGGATCCACCTCCAAAACGGCATCTTTCCATGGCTACCAAAGTAGTGCCAGCTTTTGGCAGGTGGTCTCAGTCCCTCACCTCATAGACCTCTCTCCAGGATTGCTTGAGTGTCCTCAGCTGGTGAGTAACCTAAGAGAGAGCAAGACAGAAATGTTACATTCTATTGTACAGAGGTAAAAGCTCCATCAGGTATTTCATGATGCCACTGGAAAGCCTTTAGGAAATACAGATAAAACAAACATGACCTGGGGCCCCTGTTCTGTGAAATGCTTACCAGAAGATCCATTACCAGTTGTGCATGCCTTTTAAATGGAAAATTACAATGCATTGTCATTGTCACCACATTGCAAGGAGAGTATATACTCAGATCTTCTATTTCAAAAAAAAAATGGGAAATGCAATAACTACTGGTTTGCAGAAACATGTGAAATTATACTAATAATATTGTTTTCTTCCATTAAATCTACCTCTGTAAGCCAAGTTTACGTTTAAACAAGTTCTGAAATATTGAAAGTATTTATAAAAATAAGGAAGACATCAAAAACAATATATCAGAAAACAAATTAGGGGACTTCCCTGGTTGTTCAGTGCTTAAGATTCCATGCTCCCAATGCAGGGGGCCCAGGTTCGATCCCTGGTCAAGGAAGTAGATTCCACATGCCACGACTAAGAGCGATGCAGCCAAGTAAAAAAAACTTATATCCACATTAGGGGAAATAAAGGACATAATCTTTAACCAGAACTAGACCCAAGTTCTAAGTTCCTGTTACTGATCTTTATTGAAAGATAAAATAATAGAATCATTTTCAATACAAATATTCACATATCTTAACCCATATGCAAAGAAAATACAAAATGTAAAAATTCTGTTTTAAACGACAGTCTTCTTTTTGAGTGAAGTAAGTCAGAAAGAGAAGGAGAAATCTCATATGACATCCCTTATATGTAGAATCTGAAAAGAAATGATAAAAATGAAATTATAAAACAGAAAGATACTCACAGGCTTAGAGAATGAACTTAAGGCTTCCCAGAGGAAGGATGCGGGGAAGGAATAGTTATGCGGTTTGGGATGGACATGTACACACTGCTAAATTTAAAATGGATAACCAACAGGGACCTACACCTCTTTAGCTCGTAGAACTCTGCTCAACGTTATGTGGCAGCCTGGATGGGAGGGGAGTTTGGGGGAGAATAGATCCATGTATATATATGGCTGAGTCCCTTCCATGTTCACCTAAAACTCACAACATTGTTGATTGGCTATACCCCAATACAAAATTAAAAGTTTAAAGAAAAAAAAGGACAGTCTTCTTTTAAGTAATAACAACAAGGTTATGCTTTCCATGCGGGTTTGTGTTTTCATTTCATATGAGTAAGGAAAAAAAAAAAAAAAACAAGGCTGTCCTTTCAATAAATGGCTTTGAGACAGTTCAGTTCAGTCGCTCAGTCGTGTCCGACTCTTTGCGACCCCATGAATTGCAGCACGCCAGGCCTCCGTGTCCATCACCAACTCCCAGAGTTCACCCATACTCACGTCCATCGAGTCAGTGATGCCATCCAGCCATCTCATCCTCTGTCACCTGCTTCTCCTCCTGCCCCCAATCCCTCCCAGCAGCAGAGTCTTTTCCAGTGAGTCAACTCTTCGCATCAGGTGGCCAAAATACTGGAGTTTCAGCTTTAGCATCATTCCTTCCAAAGAAATCCTGGGGCTGATCTCCTTCAGAATGGACTGGTTGGATCTCCTTGCAGTCCAAGGGACTCTCAAGAGTCTTCTCCAACATCACAGTTCAAAAGCATCAATTCTTCGGCGTTCAGCCTTCTTCACAGTCTAACTCTCACATCCATACATGACCACAGGAAAAACCATAGCCTTGACTAGACGGACCTTTGTTGGCAAAGAAATGTCTCTGCTTTTGAATATGCTATCTAGGTTGGTCATAACTTTCCTTCCAAGGAGTAAGCGTCTTTTAATTTCATGGCTGCAATCACCATCTGCAGTGATTTTGGAGCCCAAAAATATAAAGTCTGACACTGTTTCCACTGTTTCCCCATCTATTTCCCATGAAGTGATGGGACCGGATGCCATGATCTTCGTTTTCTGAATGTTGAGCTTTAAGCCCACTTTTTCACTCTCCTCTTTCACTTTCATCAAGAAGCTTTTTAGTTCCTCTTCACTTTCCGCCATAAGGGTGGTGTCATCTGCATATCTGAGGTTATTGATATTTCTCCCGGCAATCTTGATTCCAGCTTGTGCTTCTTCCAGCCCAGCGTTTCTCATGATGTACTCTGCATATAAGTTAAATAAGCAGGGTGACAATACACAGCCTTGACAAACTCCTTTTCCTATTTGGAACCAGTCTGTTGTTCCATGTCCAGTTCTAACTGTTGCTTCCTGACCTGCATACAAATTTCTCAAGAGGCAGGTCAGGTGGTCTGGTATTCCCATCTCTTTCAGAATTTTCCACAGTTTATTGTGATCCACACAGTCAAAGTCTTTGTCATAGTCAATAAAACAGAAATATATGTTTTTCTGGAACTCTCTTGCTTTTTCCATGATCCAGCGGATCCTGGCAATTTGAGACAGTTAGATAACCCTTCAGATGAAAATTATGTTTCATCCCTGTCTCATAATTTACCTCCAAAACCAGTTCCAAATGGGTTTAAAATTCTCACTTGACATAATTTGACTATTAAACTACTAGAAGGAAAAGGTAAATATTTTAATATTCTTAAGGTAAATAAACAGGTTTATGCATGAGTTTTTTTAACTAGGAAAAAATATTTGCAACACATATGACAAGAATGAATTCTTAATACTAAATAGCTCCTGTAAATTAAAAAGGGACTTCCCTGGTGGTCCAATGGCTAAGACCCCAAGCTCCCAATGCAGGGAGCCTGGGTTGGATCTCTGGTCAGGGAACTAGATCCCATATGCCACAACTAAGACCCAGAGCAGCCAAATAAATATACATTAAAAAAGAAAGAAAGAAAAACACCAATATCAATAGAAAGAAATGGAGAAAGTCACAAAGGAAGAAAAATAAGTAGCTAATGAACATGTGAAAATATTTTAAATTCCTTAATAACATTGAAATGAAAATTAAAACAATACATTTTTTAAACTTATCAAATAGGCAAAGACTTTTCTAGAGTGTGTGTTTGTTTAGTCGCTGAGTTGTGTCTGACTCTTTGCAACCCCATAGACTGTAGCCCACCAGGCTCCTCTGTCCATGGGATTCTCCAGGCAAGAATCCTGGAGTGGGTTGCCATTTCCTTCACCAGGGATATTCAAGACACAGGGATCAAACCCTCAGCTCCTGCCACATATCCTGCATTGCAGGAAGATCCTTTTACCACTGAGCCACCAGGGAACCCCAAGATTTTTCTAAGGGGAGCATCAAAGCAACTTTTCTGGTGAGTGATATGGCAAGATATCAAAACCCTAAAAAATGTTTTCTATTCCTCAATTTTTCTACTTATTCCATTGTACTCTAAGGAACTATTTTTTTTAATCCATAGAAATATGACTATAAGGATACTCATTTCACAGTTATCCAGAGCAAAAGAAGAATTTTTCTGCAACCAAAAATGTTCATCATTGCATGATTGAGATAATGTGGTTATAGTATCCATATGTATCTGTTTAAAGCCATGATGTAGAAGAATCTTTAATGATACAGAAGGATGGTAAACATAAAAACAGTTGCACAGGGACCTACCTGGTGGTCCAGTGGCTAAGATTCCGAGCTCCCTATGCAGGGGACTCAGGTTCGATCCCAGGGGATCAGGGAACTAACTAATTTCCACGTGCCTCAGCTAGGTGTTCATGTGCCACACTAAGACCTGACGTAGCCAAATAAATAAGTAAACAAATAAAAATATTTTTTTAGAAACGTTGCACAAGAGCACTTGCATATGTTGGTTTCTCTCTTTATGCCCCAGCAAATCCACTCTCTATTTTCTCTTCTCTAATTTTCTGTCCTAGAGAGCCGACCCTTAGGAATTGCTCCCTAGTTTCCAATATGGTTTGGCCAATGAAAGTCATGGACAGATGTGAAGATTGCTGGAGAAAGAGGTCAGGGTAATTCGTCTGTGCTCCCTCCCTGCGCCCACCCGGATCCCTCCCATGGAACAGCTTCCGCTCTCAGGCTCCCTTTCCCCTGCAGGTCTAGGGAGCATGATGGCTTCCCACTGTTGTAAGCACTGGCTCCCTCTTTGTACCTTATTGATTTTCCAACATTGCCCAAGTTTCTCTTCAAAATCCCAGTTGGGTGCCTTCTGTTTGCTGCTAGAACTCTGACTGACAGAAGACACTCTATCCAGTTTTTTGAAACATTTACATAGTAATTATCTATTGCTACAATAACAAACTACCCTAATAACTTGGCAGCTTAGAAACATGTCCCACCTAAGAGTTTTTGTGGGTCTAAAATCCGGAAGTGGCATAGCTAGGCCAGGCTGCCTCAGAGTTTCCCATTACGCTGCAGTCAGCCAGGGCTGCAACCCCATCTGACGGCTCAAATGGAGACCTTCTTCCAAACTCACTCATATGGTTGTTGCCAAGATTCAGTCCTGCAAAGAATGTTGGAGTGAGTGGCTCAATTCCTCGATGTCTGTCAACTGGAGGCCTCCCTCAGTTTCTTGCCACGGGGGCTTTACATATGGGAGCTTTCGACATAGCCCCTGGCTTCCATCAGAGAGAGAGCACCCGAGACAGAAGCCACAATCTTTTATAATCTAATTACACTCAAAGGGAGGGGATTATACAAGGGTAGGCTATAAGGCAGCGACAATCAATGGGGACAATCTTACAGGCAATATATCAATATAATTTACAAATGCACAGAAAAAATCTGTATGACGACTGGTTATCTTTGGGTACATTAAAAATGATTTCTATTTTCTTCCGGCGTGACTGGCCATTTCTAATGAATAAACATTACTGCTGCAAATTGTTACCATCATTTATTGTTTCTGACCCTCCAGCCGACAGCCACTCACATGATATTGCTTAATTTCTTTGCCTTTTCCATGGGCCAATTTATATAAACCTGCCTAGATTTCACCAAGCATGAATCAATTATCTCCCATTATTGGATTTTGTTTAGTATTTGACCCAAGAAGAAGCTCTAGCTATGTTTCTAAAACACACATTAAAATAATCAGGGTGAAATTTGCTCAGCTAATTTTTACATTCTCTGACAAAGATCTCCACTTCGTTGGATGTGGGGAAAAAAAAGTTGTTCAGTCGTGTCCGACCCTTTGTGACCCTATGGACTATACAGTCCGTGGAATGCTCCAGGCCAGAATACTGGGAATGGGTAGCCTTTCCCTTCTCCGGGGGATCTTCCCAACCCAGGGATCAAACCCAGGTCTCCCGCATTGCAGGAGGATTCTTTACCAGCTGAGCCACAAATTATCCTAAAACCTTGTGCCTTGTGCATCTACTGCCCATCAATTTGGCAAGCCTGTCACACTGAAATACAACAAGGAAGTGCCTTTGCTGTAATTGCTCTCCTCTGTTCAAGTGGCAAGTGATAATTATGTCACCTGTGTGATCCCTGACACAGATGACAACAGCAGGTGATTTTTCTCAGCCACTCACTACTGAAATTCAAGGACAAATTGAGCTTTTTTTTTCTTTCTCTCTGCAGTAGAGGAAATAATGGGAATACAGAAATGAGGTCCATGATCTTCCCATTTTAGGAATTTAAAACAAAAATGTCCACCATTAAACCACAATCTTCTGGCTAATCACAAATAAGAACTTTATTAGTCTTCAAATTAATTCCATCAGCAAGTGCTAACCACATTGGTGTCCATAACAGACTTTCTTCTTTCTAAACATCTGATCTTCCCAACTTCATTTTTTATCATGGTGTTCCTTGATTCTTACAATCTGCTAGGCTAAGAAGCCTGCCTCTTGTCCAATTTCTTAATTATCCCTGATGCCTAAACCATTGCCTAATTCTTTAGAGGACTTCTTCCTCTCCTTTCTGCAAAACGACTTGGTTTAAGCCTTCATAAATCAAAACTTAATGACCGAAAAGATCATAAAGACCTTCTCCCAATTCCATATCCCCATTTCCAGTTCATCTGGACAACTATGCAAGAGTAAAGGAAAAAAAAAAGAGAACCATCTTATCCCAGGCCTTATGTAGATGACTGATTTCCCTATCAATTTTCTCAGTTAATTTACGCTGCCGACACCTGTGACTTAGGTATTAAAATCAAGTCTGGGCTCCTGGTTTTTGAAAGGAAAACAGTAAAACCCAAAAGGAAGTCATTGACACTTTGAAGGACAGTTTGGCAGTTTCTTACAAATCCAAATGTAGTCTTAACATATAATCTGCGAATTGTGTTCCATGGTATTTATTTCGTGTATTTCAAATCAGTCAAAAACTTATGTCCACTCAAAAATCTGCAGATGGATGTTTGTAGCAGCTTTATTCATAACTGCCAAAACTTGGAAGTAACCAAGATGCCATTCAGTAAGTAAATGGATAAATAAACTGTGGTCTACCCAGATAATAGAATTGTATTCAGTGTTGAAGAAAAATGAGCTATCAAGCTGTGAAAAGACATGCTGGAACCTTAAACACGTGCTACCGTTTGAGAGACGTCAATCTGAAAATGCTGTATACTGGATGATTTCCAACATTCTGGAAAAAGGCAAATCGAGACTCTTCTATGTGATGCTATAATGGTGGATATATGTCATTACGACTTGTCAAAACTGATAGAATGTACACTACTGAGTGATTCACCCAATGTAAAGTATGGATTTGGATGATAATAAAGTTTCAATGTAGACTTATCAGCTGTAACAAACACACGCCTCTCACGAGGGATGTTGATAGTGGGGGCAGCCGTGGGGTGTGGGCGGACAGGAACCAGGGAGCATATGGGAACTCCCCAGTGAGTACTGCACATGGAGCACTCTCTGCTCAGCTTTGCTGTAATCTAAAACCGCTCTAAAAGATAAATTATATAGTAATAATTTTGTAAAAGGTAGTCATTGTACTATACCCTGAGATTCCCACTGAAAACAAACTTCAGTCAAATTCTATCCTCCTTCTACAGGGGTTGCAGCTTCCCTGGTGGCTCAGAGGATAAAGCGGCTGCCTGCAATGAGGGAGACCAGGGTTCGATCCGTGGGTTGGGAAGATCCCTTGGAGAAGGAAATGGCAACCCACTCCAGTATTCTTGCCTGGACAATCCCATGGACAGAGGAGCCTGGTGGCCTACAGTCCACCGGGTTGCAAAGAGTCGGACTCCACTCGACTTCACGTCCACTTTCACTTTCTACAGGGGTTGGGATTAGCAAGGAAGGAGAGAAGGGAGGGATGGGAGAGAGGGAGGGAAGGGGGAAGGAAGCAAAGAGAGTGCAAAGAAAAAAGGGGATATAAAACTATATATGCAAAGAAAAATATGTTGTCTCTGCTCCATGGGCTGGAGATGCTTTTTCTCCACCCTAAATGTTCATTGACACATGAATAAACAAAATGTGGTGCATACATACAGTGAAACCGCGTATGTATGCTCATTCACTAAGTCTTGACCGACTCTTTCACAACCCCATGGCCTGTAGCCCACCAGGCAAGAATACTAAAGTGGGTTGCCATTTCCTTCTCCAGGGGATCTTCCCAACCCAGGGATCAAACTCACGTCTCCTTCATTGATAGGCAGATTCTTTACCACTGAGCCACCTGGGAAGCCCATTTGCTTATTACCTTAGGTCAAACAAACAGCAGTCCTCCATTCAAAAGGACATGACCTTTTACTCTGAGTTACCAGCATGAGTCCTAAATGAACACTTTAGGCTTCGTGCTACACACTGAATAATCGTCTCCATCCATCCCCAGGTGAACCAATTAGAGCTCAAAAAATCACTTTTAAAAGGTGACTTAATAGCTTTGTCATGTCTCAGGTCTAATGTTACTGACATTGCAAAATGGCCTCTGTTCCCCCAAATAATCACAAGAGAGCGTTGTGTCACTTAGGTGCAAGTCCCATGTACTCTTAATTTTTAGTTCCTCTTGCAGGTTTTATTCCTCAACAGACATTCCTCAACAGCAGCTGAAGCTACTGCTTCAAGCTCTTGGCCTGCCAGGCACCTTTCTCTGCTCTTGATCCCCCAGGGAAGTTGATCTTCTCCACACCTTCTGCCTCAGGGCTTGTGCACAAACTCAACCCCTACTTCCACACCTTTCCTTCTTACTTGACCTTTACTGACGGCTCAGCTTACTGTGGTTTCCTGACACGTTGTCTTCTGTCACATCGCCCTCATCGTACTATATTTCTCCTGTAGCTTTTCCCCCGCACTTATCATAATTTGTAATTCTATGTTTGTATGCTCATCTGTCTCCACCACTAGATTATAGAAGCCATGAGTGGGGACTTCCCTCTGAGTCCAGAGATTAAGAGTGCAGTGCAAGAGATGCGGGTTCCATCCCTGGTCAGGGAACTAAGATCTCACATGCCATGGAGCAACTAAGCCTGTGCAGGACAACTAAGACCCGATGCAGCGTAATATATAAATAATAATAAAATCCATGAAGACAAGGTCCACGTCTATCAAGTTCACCACTGTACTCAGCACCAGACACATAGGAGGAGTTCAGTTGTTGGAAGAATAAAGGACAGACAGGAGAGAGGAAAGGAGGAAGGGAATGAAGGAGACCATAAGAAACAGGTGCATCTTCAGGCATGTAGCAAAGCTGATGTGCATTGGGAAGATTCATCGGGAAGCCAAGACTTCTGGAGACCAATTCCAGAGGGTCTGTAATGCTATGTGAATCTTCAGGTGTCCTTTGCTCCAGAAAACTATTCCTCCTCTATGTCTGAGGGTTGGAAAGCAAAGGATGTCAATTCAGAGCATGTGGTCCTGACAAAGGAGCATGTGTAATCCATACAGCAATCCCTAGCCTCATTTCCCTGATCCCTCCCCTCCCAGAGTTCACTGTCATTGGCCTGCCGTGGTATTCATTCAAAAAATGAGCTCTCCGGACTTCCCTGGTGGTTCAGTGGCTAAGACTCCGAGCTCCCAGTGCAAGGGGCCTGGGTTTGATCCTGGTCAGGGAACTAGATCCCACATGCTGCAACTAAAAAAGATATTGCATGCCATAACTAAGACCCACTGCAGCCAAAATAAATAATTTTTTTTTACAAAAAGAAATGAAACAAGCTCTTTCAGTAGCACAAGTGAATCCAACCAGTGCCATGAGAAACCAGTTGTGCTGTGACCTGGTTGGAAATATAGAATGGCCATTTCACAAAAGCAGGTAATCATCTCTCTTTTTAAAAGTCATTGAGATGATCGATGAGATTGTGTTGCTTGCAGATATTAAACATGAAGACTAAAGAAGAATCTAGATTTTATCTTAGTAAATCCAGAGAAAAAAATCATTAAAAATAATCTTCAAAAAAGCTAGAATACAGTTGGCAAATCCCTCAGAAACAAAGTGATTTTTCTGTAGTGTTTTAATTATAAAGTCTTTTCCCATGCAATATATGGTTTACTCTCAGCAAGTACTCAGCGAGTACTCAACCTACACAAGTACTCAGAGGATGCTTACTTTATGCTTGCATATAATGAATTTTCTAAAAAGTTTTAATTGAATTTGTTACAATATTGATTCTGTTTTATGTTTTGGTTTTTTGGCTGTGAGGCATGCAGGATCTTAGCTCTCCGACCAGGGATTAAGCCTTCGTCCCTTGCATTGGAAGGTGAAGTCTTAACCACTGGACCACCAGCGAAGTCCCTACAATGAATTTTTAAATCATGAAAAATAGGCAGAACTACTGTTGTGCTGATAAACTGTTTCAACAATTGATCAATAGTAATCAGTTCAGTTCAGTTCAGTCTCTCAGTCATGTCCGACTCTTTGCGACCCCATGAGCATGCCAGGCCTCCCTGTCCATCACCAACTCCCGGAGTCCACCCAAATCCACGTCCACTGTGTCAGTGATGCCATCCAACCATCTCATCCTCTATTGTCCCCTTCTTCTCCTGCCCTCAATCTTTCCCAGCATCAGGGTCTTTTCAAATGAGTCAGCTCTCCGCATCAGGTGGCCAAAGTATTGGAGTTTCAGCTTCAACATCAGTCTCTCCAATGAACACCCAGGACTGATTTCCTTTAGGATGGACTGGTTGGATCTCCTTGCAGTCCATAATAGTGAAGAAGAAAAGTTAAAATTTTTACATAACCTCCTGCCCTTTCTGCCTCTGTAACTCAGCTTGCTCTTTGCAAAGTCTGGATCATATAGGTCTCAGAAAGTGGGGACTCACAATACTAGGAACTGGAGCTTATCTCATTCACTCTTGTCCTACTCTTTGCAATCGCCCTAGCCCCTACAAACCCGCAAACCCGCTTAATCATGCCTGTCCGTGTATAAAAACTCTGTAACCCCTTTGCGGCTCAGAGGTTGGCATGTTAACTCCTCTGGGCCTGCCGGCATAATAAACCTGAGTTCTCCAATTCTCCAAGTGTGGTGCTTGGTTTCCCAAGTACTGGTTTCTGCAATAATAGTAGATGATTATATCATACTGTCTTTCTTCTCTACTTGTATTTCTTCTCAGCTTCTAAAATAGTCCTCTAAAAGAAAGCTTAGATGGACAAGAAAATTGGGACAGTACTTATGATCAAGATTTAAAATTATAGCAAGACATATATTTCTAAAATGTGTATTATGTGCCTATCTTCTTTTCTAAATATTTTACAATTAATGATGAGACTCATTTGTAATTTTTTAAAGGTTGATTTTAACTATGTATTTCTTTTAAATGAAAGTTTATATTGTTGTTGTTTACTGGCTCAGTCATATCTGACTGCGACTCTGTGCACAGGATTTCCCAGGCAAGAATACTGGAGTGAGTTGCCATTTCCTTCTCCAGGGGATCTTCCCAACCCAGGGATCAAAACTGTGGCTCCTGCCAGGTCTCCTTCATTGCAGGTGGATTCTTTTAACTGCTGGGTCACCGGTGAAGCCCAAAGCCCATGAAAGTTTGTAGCATTTGTCAATTGCTTTAGGTAGGAATTTGAAGATGAGGGCCAAGTTTCATATGCATTGTATTCTTATTCATCAAAGAATCATGCAAAATATTGCAAGTGAATCATGCACAATATTGCATCGGGCCCTGGGCTGAACCAAGATCTGCCTTTGAAACCACTTCAGAGTGTGTCTTCTTGTAGTTCTGCCTCATTGGAAATGACAAACTAAGATACACATGGAAGGTTTTATCTGCCTTGTTTGCTGTGAAACATCTAATTGTTGGGACAATACCGGACTAGAATGGTCTAAAGGATTGGTAGAAAACTGAGACTGCAAACTCTCGGAGCTAATGTAACACACCTATAACTTGTATGCATGGCAGCTATGCCTGTCCATGTAGGTGAAGAAGGCCAGAGGACTGGGAATTTGAATAGCAGCTGGGTCCCTCAGTGAGGTGCAGATGCTGTGTGTGTGGTCTATATCCATCTAAAAAGCTAAGAAAAGATGCTGTTAGGCAAAGGTTTCTGGATCTCCAGAGTCTGACGGCCATTTAGAATCTGTAACTACCACTGGGCTGATACAATCATATTAACTGAAGTCCCTTTTTTCCTGAAATGTCTTCTGTCTGATGCTTTACAAAAATTTATTCACTCTTGCAAAAATAATATCTACCCTTCAGACTTTTTTTAATATAAAAGAAACTGTGTGGGGACTTCCCTGATTTAGTGGCTGACTCCACACTCCCAAAGCAGAGGGCTCAAGTTCGATCCCTGGTCAGGGAACTAGAACCCACGTGCTGTAACTAAGAGTTCAGAAGCTGCAACTAAAAATACTGCATGCCGCAACAACGATCAGGTGGGGTGGTGCAACTGAAACCTGGTGCAGCTAAATAAATACATACATACATAAATAAAGAGAAACTGAGTGTACAGCTTTGCAGGTTGTGTGCTGCATGGCTCCAAGAGGAGACAATCACAGAGTAGTTCTCGTGAACGTTTCACGCAGTGCTCATTGCACAGCTCTGGGAGACAAACATTACATTTCATTCCGTGTAACTGGCAAGCCTCAGAGCAGTAGTGCACAGCCTACCCAGCCTTACATGGCAGCCCTCGATCTACCTCAGTTTGATGTTTGTTAGTTCTAAAAATGGACCTGCCTTGGAGTAGAGAAAGTGAGGATTTTGCACTAAATGATACTGCTGCTTGGCCCCATATCTCTTTGGTTCGCCGGCAGTTGTAAACAGTCCCTGGCACAGTGACAACATCTCAACTCAGCAATCAGTGTCTCTTGTCCTCTATCTGAATGCTCTCCTGCTCCAAGAGCTTGGCGGGCACCATCAAGAAGTGTGGGTAAATCAATGCTCCACCCTTCACTCTAACAGGGACATTTTGTACATGTTCTACATCGTTTCTCAGAGGTTCCCCAGGATAACTGAGCCCTAGTAGCCCCTAGCCCTAACCGGCTATTTTATGCACACTTTGTCACTTTTTCCCCTTTCCTGTCTCACTTTTTCCACTTCCTCGTTTGTGCTTCCAGGAAGTGTCTCCCCCCAGAAACTACCTGCATCCAAGTCTTTGTCTCAGGGTCTGTTGTAGAAGAAACTGAAATTGAGACAGATGCCCTTAGGAACAGATGACCTTAGTTGGTTCTGTAACCTGAGTGCTGGTCTGGGGCAAAATGCTTATTGGATGAATGAATGAATAATTCTCACACAGGGCAATGGACTGCCTCTACTCATCAGGAAGGTGCAAAGTGACAACAAATTAAGCAATGAGTTTTCAGGCCTCAAACTGCATCTGTGACAACGTAACGGGAAACTCAGCTGCCCATCACAGAGCCAACAGAGCGTGCTGCATTCCAGATGAAAATGACTGCTCCTTGAGCAAGCACTGACATAGTTCCCCTTGTAATTTTGAGTGGGGAGAAGTATAAGACCCTTTGTATTTATGCTATAGAGGGTCTTTCTCCACCTCTCAGATTCTCTTCAAGCTCTTAGTAAAATAGCTGCAGACACCCCTAGTCTGATCTGGGACACAAAGCCTTGAGATAATCTAGCTTTGGAAAAATGACAAGTGCATCTGCTTTCTAACCAGAGAAAGATATAAGACTCTGGGGATGAGGAATTATAAATCCATTTCTTTGTTCTTTAAAATCACTGCTTTATCTTTGAGCCTCAACAATGCTTTTTTTCTCCCTCTCTAATTCAGGAAGGAATACATGTGCAAAGAGTGTGAAATTAACAGAATGCATGCACAATCTTAATAAATAAACATGAAAACCTTTTCGTTGCACATCACTAGCTTCATTCAATTAGTATCATGTTAAAACACTGTTGCATTGCACAACCTTTTGATTTGTGGAAAAACTAAATAAAACAAACAAAAAGCTAGTGAATAAAAAAAAAGCCTAAAACTCTTCTATTTCCACCAGAGTACTCAGCCAAACATGGAAGCAGCAAAATCTGTCTTCCAGAATTCTCATTTCCATCTCAGAACCCCTTTAGTCCTCCTGGTTAATACACTTCTCCCATCCAGTACCAGTCTTCCTCTTTGCAGTCACCTAACTGTCCAGAATGTTAGCTGATACCTAAGGCAAGGAGAGTGGTTTAACACATTCATGGCAAACATATTACAAAAATCCTCACTTTGCCTCATTTTGTACATGCAGACATTGCTAATCTATTGCTGAAACAACATCACTCAGCTCAACGAATTGCTGCCAGCAGACAGCAGCTATTAATAAGAATTGGTACCAGAAAGTCACTCCTTCAACTAATCTTTACAGAACTCCAACTACGTTCCAGTCACTATTCTTACTCAAGGAATGAAAATGAAAATGAAAGAGCAGTGTCCTTGATGACATGATAGAGTGGTGAACACAACAGACAGTATGTGCCTGTCTGTTGAGTATGAGGCATCAGCATTTTAACAAGTGCTTTTGAAAACAGAAAACTCTGAATATCCAAAAGAGTGAACCTACAGGAGTAAATGTTATGGGTGCTTTCGGCTGCATACACCATCCTGACACTTTCATTAAAGCTTCCAGCTATATGACAAGCAATTCTAGTACTGTATCATTAGGTCAATTATCTCATATTGATTACAAATTCAGACACAAAGGAAGGAAGTACATAAACTGAGTAGAGTATCCCTTTTTTTCACTTCTTCCCAACACTCTGCATGAGCACTATTTGCAGAGATGGTGATTGACAGGGAGGCCTGGCGTGCTGCACTTCATGGGATCGCAAAGAGCCGGACACAACTGAGCGACTGAACTGAAGTGAACTGAACTGAAACTATGCATGAGGATACAAAGATGACTAAGTTCCATTCTCTGCCGTTGTACTGCTCACAGTGTCACAGGGGTTATGAGGACATCTTTACATTGTTTCTGACCTCCCCACCCTTGTAGCTTACTTGACATTCAACCTGGCTCTGACTTTAACTATACCCAGATCTTGACTCTGATGCTCACCCTAACCATCATACTACCTTCACCCTGGACCTGACCCTCACCCTACCTTGACTCTGATAATGACCCTGACCCTGATTATATACACCTTCACACTTGTGTCACATTGATACTAAATCTGACTCTGATCCTCACCCTGACTCTCCCCTAAACAGTGACCTTACATTCCCACCTTTTCCTTGATCTTAATCCTCACCTTGTTTCTGAAGCTGAACTCAACTTTACCCCAGATTTGACCCTTATGTGGCCTCCCTCTGTTCCTGATTCCCACAGTGAACCCAAGAGTAACCTTGATCTCCACCTGCCCTCAACACCCTGACACTGACCTAACAGCACACTCGCCCTCAACCTGATTCTGATTTCTACTTTCACTCTGACTATAAACCCTTCTTGGGTCATGACTCTTAGGTTGACCTCAACACACATTTTGACCCTGATTCTGAGCCTGATCCTTTCTGTGACCCGAAGCTCACACTCACCGTGACAGTGACCCTGAACCTCACCGTCAAGCCTGTCTGTGATCCTCTTCTTGACACAAAACTTGGTCCTGACCCTCATTATTAACCTCACTGTGACCTGAAACCTACCCTCATCCTGAGCCTGACAGCCTCTGTCATCATGAACCACTTAAACAATACCTTGACCCTTTCCAGAGCCTGATACTGACCCTCATTCTTATTATGACCTGTGCTCTGATGTGAGCCTTGCCTTCATCAGGAGGAATTTAAATATAAAATCTTGTACAATTATACTCTGGTTTTATCAAGATTCCTTGTAACTCAAGATAAGAATGTATTTTTGAAAACTATGTATATACACTTTTGAAGTTTTGAATTCATACTGCATGCTTTCAAATACGCTGTTTTGATTTGTGTTAAGATAGTCTACTTCAAAGTAAGAAAGTGCAGTTGAGAAGAACGTGTGGTCCTCATTGATTTGCCTCAGAGAATAGGCTCAGTTTTGTTAATTCTAACAGTCATTAAGAATTTTCTTTAGATATGAAGGTTTTCTTTTTCTTCAGCTAAATAAAAGTAAGTTTTTCTTTTTTGGTAGCGTCAAGACCATCATCTTTATTAGAGATGAAACTTTGATTCTGAGCTTGATTTCTTCTTTACACCTTGTCTGAACACATATATACAGTTTTCAACTATGTTTGCTTTAACTTACAAAAAGAAGTTATTGTTGGAAACAATTCATAAATACGAGCTCTTTCACATACACAACTTCAGTTCAGTTCAGTTCAGTTCAGTCGCTCAGTCGTGTCCGACTCTTTGCGACCCCATGAATCCCAGCATGCCAGGCCTCCCTGTCCATCACCAACTCCCGGAGTTCACCCAGACTCACGTCCATCGAGTCAGTGATGCCATCCAGCCATCTCGTCCTCTGTCGTCCCCTTCTCCTCCTGCCCCCAATCCCTCCCAGCATCAAAGTCTTTTCCAATGAGTCAACTCTTCGCATCAGGTGGCCAAAGTACTGGAGTTTCAGCTTTGGCATCATTCCTTCCAAAGAAATCCCAGGGCTGATCTCCTTCAGAATGGACTGGTTGGATCTCCCTGCAGTCCAAGGAACTCTCAAGAGTCTTCTCCAACACAACAGTTGAAAAGCATCAATTCTTCAGCACTCAGCCTTCTTCACAGTCCAACTCTCACATCCATACATGACCACAGGAAAAACCATAGCCTTGACTAGATGGACCTTTGTTGGCAAAGTAATGTCTCTGCTTTTGAATATGCTGTCTAGGTTAGGCAAGCCTTAAGCTTGAAGCTTGTTCAAACTCATAGGAAGAAAAAGCAGTTGAGATGAAATGCATTTGAGTTTTTTTGTTTTTTCCTCACATAAATCTTGCATATGTCTCAGTTTAGGCAAACAAGAAACAGTATTGAGAACAATTCATATTGGTGCAAATCAGCTCAGCCTCACACAATCCTTTCATAAGAAAGTCCTTATTTCTCCTTAGAGTAAACCGAGATAAATGTAAGGACAGCAAAACAGATTCATTTCAAAGGTACACGCTTCCCTGAAGAAAAAAAATATATAAAACATTGTTTATAAACCATAATGACCCCATATTAACTGACTCCATATTTCTTAAATTATCAGTGAGTTAAAATATGCACAAACTTTTGGGTGACAATACATATATATTTGTATTTGTCTTACCAAAATGTTTAATTAATATGAGATAATGCTGACACCAAAAAATTACCGGGATGGCTTTTAACTTTCTGTCCTCTAGGTGTCACTTATGACTACAGAAAAAGAAAGAAAAGAATGATTACTTCAATTAAAAATAATAATTAATGTAGTTGATTGAGAGATTCTATTCGATTTTCTATGTGTTTATTTAAAAAAGTTGCTGCAGTTCATTCACATAATAAATGTAATATGACCTATATATTGCTTTATTTAGTAAACTGGCAATTACATTACGTTTTAGAGCTGTAAGTATAAAGTTTAAATTACTACCTAATTATGAGTTTGTGTATCCACAAAAATACTGGATTATAGAACTGGCCCCGTTTTCTAGCAACAGCCAGTCTACAGCAAAGCCTTCACTTCCCTGGGCCTTCCCCAAATCACCCAACAAAAGACCAAATTCTGTAAGAGTTGTTTGTACCAGTCTCCTACTGAGACGCCCTGTGGCACACCAGCGCTGTGCATTCTCCCTCCATGCAACCAGTAATAAGCCCAGGTTATTCAACAGCTATGTTCCCAGGAGTCACTGATTCAAGGGCACTGACAAATCAAATGCATGCATGGGCTCAGGCCTTGTGGGTCAGCCTGCGTAGAGTTAGAATACCTTTTTTCTTGTTTTCCTTAACATTCAAAAATGTTAAAATAATAGAAAATAAAGACTATTTTCAGAGAAAAGGCTGGATGATTTTAAACTTTCTACCCTCTGGGTATCTTTAATGTTTAAAGAAGAAAATAGGAGTTGCTTACTTTAATTAAAGATACTAAATAATTAACAGTATTAACTAATTGATGCTAATTTATATAAATTTCAATAGAAACTATACGAGGTATAACGATTTCACAGACATACAGACCTACATATAGGGTAATTAAAGCTATTGCCAGAAACTTGAAATTATCTCCTATTTATATGTTTGCATATATGTGTGTGCTTGAATTCATACAAATAAATGTATATCAATAGACCCTTTACTAAAATGCATTACATAAATAATGTTAAGAAATAAATTTGAATTTAAGATTTTCGTGTAAAATTACTTTAATCCGGGATAAACAGAGGTTCCTTTTGTCACCAAATTATTGTTAATTCTCAATGCTTTATGCATACTCTTCAACTATTCTGTTGAGATTCCCTTGCATAGCCCTGACCTAATTTTACTTGTTAATGGTAAAAAAAAAAAAAAATGCCATCGCAAACTTGAATCCTTGCCTAAAATATGGACCACAGACCTGCAGGTGGAGACACCCAGCGCGTGCCGTTGAAGCGAGCCCGCTGGCCTTCCCAGCGCAAGCGCACTTTCTCGAAGGAACAGGTAGTCACAATCTGATATTTATCTGAGCCTTGACCCTGCCTGCTGTGTTGTTCTTCCTTTTGAGGAAAGAGGAAGATGCAACAGATCTCCCTGTAAACCCTTATCCTTGCCGCTAACGGGCACTCCAGGGGCTGCGTAAGGGTTCCCTCGAGCTGGAATTTGCAAAGACCCAAGGGACAGAGGCACCTGGTGGGCTGCAGTGCATGGGGTCACAAAGAGTTGGACACGACTAAGTGACTCACACACACACACACACACACACAAGGGTTTTTGAAACCTTAGTTAATTTCAGTTCTAAAATTCCTTTAGTCTTCTGGGTTGTTTGTGACTTGTAGGTGATAAGGACAGTGGAGTTTCTGTGTAAAAGCACTTAATCGCAGTGATAGTGAAATGAGTATCTCAGTCATTAAAGGAGTAAGTGGGAATTCCCCTGGTGGGAAAACAAAACCCACCCCCCAACCCCCGCTCCACCCCAAGTTTGGGCATAACTCTCCAGCAAGGAAAAGCTTAGATGCACTCTGACAGTAAATATACAATGTAAGCAACAAATTCCTAATTTACTTCAAAAAGTATTTGTATGAAGTCCATTTGGAAGTATTTAAAGGACCCTGGGGCTCTTGGTTCCTGTTCTGGATCCACCCACCTTGACAGTTTAAAGGTTGTATGATTGGCAAGTAAGACTTGTTTTGGAAACATCCCTGGTGTCTACTTGTAAAATTAGGCCACTGATGTTGATCTGATACTGTTGCAGGTTTATCTTTGCTTCCTAGGCAACGTTATGAAGTACTGTTGTACAACTCCCTTCTGCAGTTGTTTATGGAGAAGGCAATGGCACCCCACTCCAGTACTCTTGCCTGGAAAATCCCATGGATGGAGGAGCCTGGAAGGCTGCAGTCCATGGGGTCGCTGAGGGTTGGACACGACAGCAACTTCACTTTTACTTGTCACTTTCATGCATTGGAGAAGGAAATGGCAACCCACTCCAGTGTTCTTGCCGGAGAATCCCAGGGACAGGGGAGCCTGGTGGGCTGCCGTCTATGGGGTCGCACAGAGTCGGACACGACTGAAGCGACTTAGCAGCAGCAGCAGCAGCAATTGTTTTGGCATAATCAGCCATCCAGAAATGTAATGAACCTCTTAAGTTGAATTAGGGACGTGTTTCTGACATTTTTTTAATTTCTCAAAGATTTCTCTTGTCTGCATGATTATAAGAGTATTTATCTAGGTAAAAAAAATTTTTTTTAACATCGTAACGGTCTGCCGAAGCGTTGCTATGAGATTATAAGTCTTATTCTTTGACCTTTTATTTTTCATTACAGCTATTTTCTTAGGTACTAACAAAGTACCTAAAAGTTCTTTAATGTGTTGTCCACTTTATTTAGATTTTCAAGGTTAGAAAAAACTTTTTTTTATATATTTATTTAATTAATTTGTTTGGCTGCATTGGTTCTTAGCTTCAGCATGTGGAATGTTTGATCTTCACTGTGGAATCTTTTTGTTATGGCATGCAGGATCCTTTAGTCCCAACATGCAGAATCTTTGGTTGCAGAATGCAGTTATTTGTTCCCTGACCAGGGATTGAACCTGGGCCCCCTGCATTGGGACCAAGGAGTCCTAGCCACTGGACCACCAGGGAAATCCCAGAAACACCTTTGTTTCTAAGTAACTCTGAATTTGTGAGCTACCTCAAGAGCATATTTGTATAAATATTTGCACTTTTATTTTTTGAGAGCAGGCAATCACGAATGAGGACAATTATGCTAGTCATCTGAGCTCATTTATTTGTGGAAGCTGTCTGTCTAAAGGATGACTTAACTTTGTTAAAAAGGATGCTTTTTAACTTTCAACAAATTGGGTCAAGGCTATCCAAGGGACTTGCCAAGAAAGTGGTTGAAGAGTATGCAAAAAACATAAGCGTTAATAATTAACCAACAGTTAACATTTGGTGACAAAAAGGAACTTCTGTTGATCTGGGCATAAAGTAATCATTTTACAGAAAAGTCTCAAATTTTAATATTATTCTTTGGGTACTTCACTTGTGTGACAAATTGTAGCAAAAGATCCATACCTATTCCGTATGCACCAAGACATGTGTGCCTCTGTGTGCTCGGTCACTCGGTTGTGTCTGATTCTTTGCAACCCCTATGGACTGTAGCCTGCCAGGCTCCTCTGTCCATGACTTTTCTAGTCAAGAATATTGGAGTGAGTTGCCATTTCCTCCTTCAGGGGATCTTCCCAACGCAGGGATCAAACCCGCATCTCCGGGGTCTCCTGCTTTGGCAGGCAGATTCTTTACCCCTGAACCACCTGAGAAGCTCAAGAAATAAATAGATATAAAACATATGAGTAGATAATTTAAAGTTTTAAACTTTAAACTATAATTGTCAGTATACTAAATAAAATATCATCTTAAATTTATTATGTGAATGAAGTGCACAACTTTTAAAAATAAACAGAAAATCGCTTCTTATGCGTACACCTGTATCTCTGCAGTTCAGTAGCTGTCCACACCAAGTACTTTCTTTAAATAATCCTTCCTTTCTTTTCTCTCTAGACATAAGGGACACCTAAAGGACAGAAAGTTAAAAACCATGTAGGTAACTTTTTATAAGCATTTATGTCATATTAATTAAAGGCTCTGAGAAGGCATATACAAATAAAAATGTATTATTCATCAAAATATTTGCATATTTTTTAATCCATGGACATTTTAAGAATAAAGGATTAATTAAAAATTACTTAGTAAACAGTAAATTTTTATCTTTTTGTCTTTTTAATAAGAATGTGCCTTTTCAAGTGTTATGCTGTACTTATATTTATCTTGCTTTCCTCTGAAAAGCAATACAGAGTTATCTTTGAAAAGAATGTCTGAAACTGAGCTTGTTTATACAAATACTGACTCTTTTCCCTACTGCTGCTTAGACTCTTCCTCATTGGCTCTAAGGGTGTGCCTTTGAGACGAACATCCACACTTGTGTTCATCTTAGTTTACTCTGAGAAGCACTAAGGAGTTTCTTTTTCGAGAAATATCTGAGACCGAGCTTTTTTTCCATTAATACGAATTTTTTTCCATTGTCCTTTCCGTTTGCCTACGCACAAACATATGTAAAATTTATATAAGCAAAAAACCCTCAGAAACTCACCCTCATCTTCACTGCATTTTCTTCCTGTGAGTTAGAACAAGATAAGAGGACTGTAACCCATATTTATGAAAATAAGTTCATATTTACACACTGTTCTCTATAGTAACTTCTTATTGTGAGTTAAGGCATGTATCACTGAAAATCACATTTGTGTGAAGAAACTAGCAGTACAGAAATCAGATGTTAATCTCTAAAGAAAATTCTTATTGAGAAATCAATGAGAACCACACATTCTCAAAAGTAGACCCTATTAACACGTCAAAGCAGGACATTTGAAAACATACAATACAAATGTAAGAAAGTTCAGAACTATACAAAGTTCTCAAAAGTATGTTCTTGTTGCTAGTTGTAAGAAATCTAGGTGAAATTTGTATGAGAGTATACAAGATTTCATGTTCAGACCCAACTTGGTGATGGTAGGTAATTGTTAGGGGCAGAACCATTCTGAAAAGCATTATGAGAGTCAGAGTCACATTGAGGGTCAGGCAGGGTGAGGTTAGGGGTCAAAGTCACAATGACAGTGAGCTTTAGGATCATGACGAAGGTCAGGATAGGTGTTAGGATCTGGGTCAGGGTATACGTTGAGGTCAGGATCAGTGAGGGAGTTACTGTCAGGGTGACAGAAGAGAAGGTCTGGTACAAGTTCAGAGCGAGGGTGGGTGTACATTTCAGAGTCAGTGTCAGGGTGAGGGTCGGGTTGAGGATCAGCGATCACCATCAAGGTCAGGCTAAGGGTCCTGATAAGAGTTAGGGTAAATATATGAATGAATTTCAGGGTCAAGGTGGAAGTGATGATGAAACGCAGAGTAATTGTCCTTCTTCATACGAGGGACAGGATGAAGATCTGCTCAGGTTGAGATTCCAGTCAGGTTCACTGTCAGTGTGAGGAAAAAGTCAAGGTATGATCAGGATTAGGGTCATGTTGAGGATCAAAAAGGTGACAAAAAAAGTGAGGGTCAACTTCAGGGTGAGAGTAATGCAAGGGTCAAGGTCAGGGTGCTAATCAAGTTCAGAACGATGAACAGGGTCAAGATCACCCAAGAGTAATACTGGGGGCTTAAGGAAGTCAGATAGAGTCAGGGTGACGTCAAGGTCAGAGTCAGTTTGAGGTAAATAAGGTAAATATGGGCATTAGGGTCAGAGTGAGGATCAGGTTGATGAAGCAGAGGTTCTGTGTATTTAGGGTCAAGTTTATCGAAATGGTGAGAATAAGGATGAAGTTCAGGGAGAGGGTCAGGGTCGGAGAGTCAGAGAAAGGGTTAAGTTCAAGCCACATTCAGAGAGAGGTAGATGGTCAGAGTAAAGGTTCATTGATGGTTCTGGTCAGAGTCAGCATGAGGGATATGTTAAAAGTCAGCGTAAAGCGTAGAATCAGGTCAAATCCAGTTTCTGGGTCAGTGTGAGAGTAGAGTCCGCATCAAGATCAGGGAAAAGGTTTTCAAAACAGGGTGATGATGCGGGTCCAGTTAAAGGCAGGGACAAGTTGAGAATCAATTCACGTAAGGCTCCGGGGTGGGAAAGTCAGAGGCAATGTGAAGGCTGACCTTAGAGTCAATTCCACTGAGAATGAGGGTCACAGTGAGGGTCAGGTTGAAGGTCAGTGTCAGGTCAGATCTGGGGACAAGGTCACTGTGGGGCTTGGGATTAGGGTCATTATTTATGCACAGAAAGCCGATAGCTACTTCATGATCCTCCACACTTTTACTGTCCAGTCCACCATGTCAGGTCTTTGGAAAGACCTACCTGAAAATCTGTGGCCTCTTAGGGCACATCTAGAACGGCAAGAAGTATCCGCAACCTCCATTGCAAAAGCTTCCATCACGCCCCTTGAGCCAGTGCCCTGGATGAGTCCTAGCCTCCTCCAGGCATATTTTAATTCTCTGTCAAAGAATTAGAGCACGGCTGCTTGGAGGTTCCCTAGCTTTTCACCCACACTCCCCTCCCTGCAAGCGCTGGTGAGGCCCCGAAACCACTGGCCCTCCAGCCAGAGACTTCTCTCTGGGTCTTAGTTGCCTCACCTGTAAAATAAGGAATTGGATGGTCTTTTCAGACTCCACGCGATCCTTTCAGGTGCCGACTCCTAACTTTCAGGCCCTGCTTCTCTTCTGAAGACTGGAGAATAATGTCTCCCAGCTTTTAAAACTCCCATCCCACGCAGCCCAAAATACAGGGTGATTGTCTCACCTCACAATTCAGAGCCTACCTCCTACACAGTTTCAGGGGTCAAGGAGATTCGGCCGAGCTGTGATTTCTATAGTTTGTGTTGTGAGAATAAGAGAGATTTTTGACATTTCCCCAAACATGAACATCATAATGTGAGATCTGCTTTTTCAAGCAACACCGCATCCCTCACTCCCTTAGAAGAACCCAGCGAGCTCTCTCAGGCTGTCATTTTCAGCTCTCTTTTCAGCTCTCTTTTGGGAATCTCTGTTCTCAAATCATTGAAAGGTATTGATTATCTGCTCTACCACTGCCGTGTTCTCCTTCTTTTTGTCCTGATTGCCACTGTTTGCTGTCAGTTTTCAGATAAGAAAAGAGAGTGCTGTTGAGGCTCTATTTATAATATGTCCTTGAAGACTGAGTGCCGACTTCTTTGAGCTAAAAACTGGCAGGTTAGCAGCAAAGACTCAAGGTGGAGGGTGGTCCTCAGGCAGGTGTGTGTGCACGCACACACACACAGCACACACTTAGCCTCCAGGTCAAAATGAATAAAGAGAAAAGAAATATAGATTCAGGGAAAGAGGGGAAATGCCAGAAGCATAATAGAAACTCCATACAAGTTTGGTGAAAAAAAGACCAGAAAAGAGAGAATGAGAGAGGAAGGGAAGAATTCAGAGAGATAGCAAATTTAGTTCAGAAAGCATGAAACTTGGCATCAGGGGACTTACATTCGAAGCCTTTAGATTAGATTTGTTAGGCAATCGAGCTTGGGAAAGTTTCTTGGCTTCTCTGAACTTGGGTATCCTCTTCCCTCAAGTGGGTGTAATGTTTCCTTTCCAACGAATCTTAGATCAGATCAGATCAGTCGCTCAGTCGTGTCCGACTCTTTGCAACCCCATGAATCGCAGCACACCAGGCCTCCCTGTCCATCACCAACTCCCAGAGTTCACCCAGACTCACGTCCATCGAGTCAGTGATGCCATCCCACCATCTCATCCTCTGTCATCCCCTTCTCCTCCTGCCCCCAATCCCTCCCAGCAGCAGAGTCTTTTCCAATGAGTCAACTCTTCGCATCAGGTGGCCAAAGTACTGGAGTTTCAGCTTTAGCATCATTCCTTCCAAAGAAATCCCAGGGCTGATCTCCTTCAGAATGGACTGGTTGGATCTCTTTGCAGTCCAAGGGACTCTCAAGAGTCTTCTCCAACACCACAGTTCAAAAGCATCAATTCTTCCGATGGCTATAAAAACCAAATGTAATCATAGTTATGGAAGCTCTTTGTAAACTCAAAATATTGGGGGGGAAAAAAAGCAAAAAACCTGAAAATACACAAGGCTCCCACCCTCCTTGACAGAGCTGCGATTTAGTAGAGCAAATTTAGTAGCAGCCTTTATGACTTGCTCTGCATACATTAAAGCATCTAACCTCACAACCATCTTGCAGGTATAAAGTACTACTATTCCTCTTCGGCAGATGAGGAGCCACCAGCCATACAGAGAAACGGTCTTTTGGTGGAGGTCACGCCCTTAGGGAGCCATTAACTAGGATTTGAACAAGACCCTAGTGCAGCAGCCACTTCCCTTAACCACAGGGCCGCCTCTCAGACCCTAACATGCATCCTGAGCTGTTTAACATCCCCTTACGTGTGCTTAGTCACTCAGTCGTTCTCTGTGTGACCCATGGACTGTAGCCTACCAGGCTCCTCTGTCCCTGGGGATTCTCCAGGCAAGAATACCAGAGTGTGTGGGGTCATGCCCTCCTCCAGAGGATCTTCCCAACCCAGGGATCGAACCCAGGTCTCCTGCATTGCAGGTGGATTCTTTACCGTCTGAGCCACCAGGGAAGCCCTTAACATCCCCAGTGAGAAGAAATCCATCTTCCAGTGTTAATTGACATTGACACTGTGTGAGTTAGGGAGGGCCGCCACAACAGAACACCACAGGCCAGGTGGCTTCCACAATAGCAGTGTATTCTCTCACGGTTCTGGGGCTGGAACTCCAAGAGTGAGGCGCCAAGATGGCTGGTTTCTGGTGGGAGCTGTCTTCGAGGCTTGCAGATGGCTGCCTTGTGTCTGGGTCTGCACGTGGCCTTTTCTCTGAGTTTGTGGAGAGACTGGGATCTGTGGTGTCTCTTCCTTTCTTCCAAGGACACCAGTCCCATAGGGTTAGGGACCCACCCTATGACCTCATTCAGTATCAGTTACCTTGCTGCTGCTGCTGCTAAGTCACTTCAGTCGTGTCCGACTCTGTGCGACCCCATAGACGGCAGCACACCAGGCTCCCCCATCCCTGGGATTCTCCAGACAAGAACACTGGATTGGGTTGCCATTTCCTTCTCCAGTGCATGAAAGTGAAAAGTGAAAGTGAAGTCGCTCAGTCATGTCTAACTCTTCACCATCCCATGGACTGCAGCCCACCAGGCTCCTCCATCCATGGGATTTTCCAGGCAAGAGTACTGGAGTGGGGTGCCATTGCCTTCTCAGTTACCTTACTAAAGGTCTTATCTCCAAATACTGTCACATTAATGGGAAAGGGTCAGGATTTCAACATACGAATTGGGGGAGGACGTAATTCAGTCCACACTAGACACATACTCCAAAAAATAAATAAATACTCTGTCAACTTTTTCTCCCCAAGGAGGAAATTTTTTAATCCCATCAGCTCAACAGCAGCCACTGCAGTATAATTCTTGAGCTCTGAGTCCTGCTCAGATAACTCCCATAATGACAAGCAGCTCTGCTGTCAAAGGAATGAAGCGGGTTTCGTGAAAAATACTTAAAACGTTCCGGCTCGCTCCCTCCCTCCTCTCCAGAGCATTCCGCAGAAGTGAAAGGTCTGTCCCTTGTTCCCCTCTTGCCAGGAGTTCCTATTTATAGTTTCTGGCACTGACGCGTCAGAAGAAGTCAAGAGTTTTCACATCACTTCCAAGGCTTTACAGCATGCCGCCCCTTCCCTATCCCCCAGGCCATTATAAATTATTATTCCTTGTTCCCACAGGGTGGGAGCTGGGGGAGAAGGGAAACAGAGAGGTTTGCAGTATGCAAAGCTACAAGTTCTTTTAAAAAGCAAAGCAAAACAAAACCTAGAGGAAAAGGCATTCTGCTTTGTATCTCTGTAGTGCTTTCTGTTGGCTGGCGGTGGTTTAGTCAAGTTGTGTCTGACTTTTGCGACCTCATGGACTATGAGTCCCATGGAGCCCTGCCAGGCTCCTCTGCCCATGGGATTTCCCAGGCAAGAATAGTGGATTTCTATTTAGGTCTCTTCAGAACCAAGCCCTCCCCATCTGTTCCTTAAAACTTAGAGAAAAATTTCCTGTGGACTTCATCCTTGAATCCTACTTCAGAGAGATGCTGATGCATTCGAGGGGAGAGAGACAAAGGCCAGAAAGGTTTGTTGCCTGGAGGCCAGAAGCCATTAAAGCGTTTTACAACTCATCTCCCCACTTGTGCCTGCACATGATAAATTACCAGCATCCATCTATCTAACAGGATCAGACTTCAGAATTTGTGAGCCATATGCTCACGTCATTGCTTTGTGCAAATAGAGACTCTAAATATGCAACAACTTGGCACATTTCATGCGTATTTGTCAAAATGTTCTCTTGTCTCCCAACACGTATTAATATATTAATAAAAAATAATACTGAATAATTCCAAGTGGCAGCTGTGCACATGATTCCAAACTGGAAGTTCAGTTTGCACATTTAATGAAAGTTATTTTTAATCATTTGAAGGGAAAAAAAAATAGCCCAGCAACCAGAAGTCCTTATAGAAGATAGAATGAAGCTCATATGTTTACAGTTTTTATAGATGGCTGCAGTCCATGGGGTCGAAAAAAGCCAGACATGACTGAGCGACAGAACAGCAACAGAGGAAGGATAGAAATGTGGCTGAACTAGATTTATCCCCAGTAAAAATTCTGGATTGGGGGATCAGCTATGCGGGGCAATAGCAAACACTTTACTTTGGGAGCCTTATCCAGGTGACAGGGAAATCGATCACACCCCATCTTTACCCCCATAATGCTAATCTCACAGGATTCTGGAGAAGAAATTGATACATTTTAAAAAATTTGTCTGTTACCTATGCTTCCCCCTTGGTTACCATAGTCAACAACAGAAGCTTTGGGCTTCTAAAGAAAGCAAGAAAGTTGCATTTCAAGGCAACAAATAATAAGTTAGAAAAAAAAAATCTGGAGGAAAATATATGAAATTGAAACTACAGGTTGTAGCTTTGAGCTGAATTTATGTAGGTCATTTTAAATCTTTTTTTAAAGTTTGAATTCACTGACTTACTAGGAAACATGTAATACTGCTTTAACTTTCTAATCAGGGAACATTTTAAAGTACATATTATGAGAAAATATAATAAATGCCTGCATACTTTGCAACCAAAATGAACAAATGTTAATATTCTGTCCACTTCAAATCTTTTCTTTAAAATACATAACAAAAGTTACAGATTAAGTTGAAATCCTCTCTGGAGCCCTTGCAAGCTCCATTTTCCTGTTTACTTCCCCAGAGGTGGCCACCACTGTGAATTAAGAATGCATCCTTCAGCCATAAGCACAGGTAGCCCATCAATTACATATGATATTGTATGTCCTTTGACAATTGCATACACATCTTACTGTATCATTCTTCAACTTAATTTTGCGTTATTATACGCATACTTGGGCTTCTCTGGTGGCTAAGTGGTAAAGAATCCACCTGCAATGGAGGAGCCACAGGAGACTTGGGTACAGTCCCCGGATTGGGAAGATCCCCTGCAGCAGGGCATGGCAACCCACTCCAGTATTCTTGCATGGAAAATTCCACGGACAGAGGGGCCTGGCAGACTATAGTCCATAGGGTTGCAAAGAGTCGGACACGACTGTAGTGGCTTAGCAAGCAAGCACATGCATTCTTAGGGCTTCTCTGGTGGCTCAGACGGTAAAGAATCTGCCTGCAGTGCAGGAGACCCAGTATCAGTCTCTGGGTGAGGAAGATGCCCTGGAGAAGGGCATGGCAACCCACTCCAGTATTCTTGCCTGGAAAATTCCATGGACAGAGGAGCCTGGAGAGTTACAGTCCATGGGGTAGCAAAGAGTTGGACACAACTGAGCAACTAACACTTCCACTTTCATGCATTCTTGAAGGCATTCCTCCTAATACTTGATGACATTTTTTTTAATGTTTAATAAAATTTTTTAACAATTTACATTTTTACTTTAATTTGCAGGAGGAGACATTTCATAAGCTCAATAAGTCTAAGTAATTGGGAGACACCTATATAGTTCCAGCACTTCACAGAATATTATCAGAGAACGGCACTCCCTCAATGATTTACTTTGGGAACCTCTAAGACAAAGATTTTGGGGCAATTAATCTCTTGAGAGTCCCTTAGACTGCAAGGAGATCCAACCAGTCCATTCTGAAGGAGATCAGCCCTGGGATTTCTTTGGAGGGAATGATGCTAAAGCTGAAACTCCAGTACTTTGGCCACCCCATGCGAAGAGTTAACTCATTGGAAAAGACTCTGCTGCTGGGAGGGATTGGGGGCAGGAGGAGAAGGGGACGACAGAGGATGAGATGGCTGGATGGCATCACTGACTCCATGGACGTGAGTCTGGGTGAACTCCGGGAGTTGGTGATGGACAGGGAGGCCTGGCGTGCTGCGATTCATAGGGTCGCAAAGAGTTGGACACAACTGAGCGACTGAACTGAACTGAACTGAATCTATTGAGAGAGTCCCAGGAAGCAAATGAATGAGGAAGTGTGGGATGAGAACATCAGTACCAATGAATATGACTGAAACTGCTTTGGGTGGGGCCACAGAACCTCAATACCACCAGGACCTCTTGTAAACACACGAAACACTGCCCAGGATTATTGGTCTAAAGGCGTGGCGGATGAGAAATTCAACCCTAAGTTCCTCTTCTCCACTGTTGACGATGGGCTCCAGGGCATTAACTTCCCCCAAACTTCAGGGCTGCACCTTCCATGGATGGTGGGGGCATCAGGAATCACCCCAAAGGAGAATAAGACAGAAGCCCACCAGGATGCAGCCAGCCAAGGTGGAGCTGAGCTCACCCTGAATTGCTAGACCTTCTGAACCCCGACCTCCAGCCGCAAAAGCTAGAACACAGCTAGTGGCAGATCTTTTTGCCTTACAACTGAATCTGATTTCTCCACACAGAGTCGGCTTTGTCTGTCTTTAAACAATTAGAGAAGCATCTTACTGTGTCATTCTGCACCTTATTTTTGCATCCTCATTAGGCTTTCTTGAGGGCTTTCCTTCTATGTTACTTGCTCTGGCATTTTAAACATAGTTATTACATTTTAACAATTTACATATTTAAAATGTAATTAGCAGGAGAAGACAGTACATCACCTTAGTAAAGTCAAAGTAACTGAGAAACCCCCTCTATTACTTTGAAGTGAGCCTACTTGGAGAGAGTGGGCTGCTCCCGCAAATTCAACAAATATCAGGAAAATCAAATTTTTTAAGTCTAAAGAGCTGTCTCAAGTAGAAAATTCCACACAAGGGGTCACCATCTTTGAAGTCACCCATCTCCTATAGCCCAAAAGACAACCAAAGAAATAAATCAATTCTGTTAAGTTCACTCATTTTACCACTTTCTCTCCCAGAAGTAGAATAAGAGAGCAGCTGTCCAACAGTGTGAGAAAGCCAACAACATCTTCCTCTTAGGCCTGTACTTGACTAAAGTTAAAGGGAATGAGCCACAGCGGTTCATAAAACTCCAGCACAGGGACTATCCTGGTGGCCCAGTGGATAAGAATCTGCATGCCAATGCAGCAGACACGGGTTCAGTCCCCAGTCGGGGAAGATTCCAAATGCAGTGGAGCAACTAAGCCCCGCGTGCCACAACTGACCATGCGCACCTGGAGTCTGTGCTCTGCAACAGGAGAAGCCCCTGCAATGAGAAGCCCACAGACTGCAACGAAAACCCAGCCCAGCCAAAAGTAATAAATAAATGAGTGAACTAACTACTTAAAAAAAAAACCTTCCAGCACATAATAAATGCTCAGTAAACATATTGTGAACCGTTGACCCCACTTTGTACCTAAAATGCCAACTTTACTTAGCATGATTCTTGAAGGAAGGACAAGTCCATACCCTGAGGGTTTCATACACCATCTGGGTCACCCAGCGATCTCACTGATCCCCATCTCCTGGACAATCACAGGACGGACAGAAGATGGGTACCTCAGAGACATACAGGGGACCACTGCATCTGTTCTATGTGGGGGCAAAACGTAGCATGTGGATTCTATCTGAGGTGGAGGGGACAAGAGATGCTTGCCAGGAAGGGTAGGAGCTTGAAGTGTGTTAATCGCTCAGTTGTGTCCAACTCTTTGTGCCCCTGTGGACTGTAGCCCTCCAGGTTCCTCTGTCCATGGGATTCTCCAAGCAAGAATACTGGGGTAGGTTGCCATGCCCTTCTCCAGGGGATCTTCCTGATCCAGAGACTGAACCCAGGTCTCCAGCATTGCAGGCGGATTCTTTACCATCTGAGCCACCAGGGAAGTCCTTGGTAGCTCAAAGCAGGAGAGCTGCTCACCAGGAAGTGTTGTGAATTTTTACTGAAAACAAGTTTCACTGGGGGTCCACTGTGATTCTCCTTTTGTCATTTATTCTAGTGGTTTTGGGAATAGTTGCTCTGTTCAGAGCCTCCTTGTTACTTATCATTATCACAAAGATTGCCGAAACCTAATCTACTGTGTTCAATCCTGCTATGTCAGCACTTCCAAAATTCTGCAGGCTAGAGATCACATCATCTGATGTTCACTGTGGTACCCAGGGAACCGTCCATTCACTCAGTCAACAGGGCCCATCCTTCGATTAAACCTGCCAAGCTCCCAATGCCAAAGGGAAGCTGAGGATGACAGTGATTGACCGGATGACCCCCACCATCACCTCGCTTTTGCCAAAGTGTGATTCTTACATTAATTGCTTGATGACTGGAGAGAGACTTTATTCTTAGAATTATAAAATTATAAGACTAGAAAGAGATCTAAGAAGGTCATTTATCTCCAGGACAATGAGCTCAGTTATGTGGTACAAAAAGATGTAAAGAACAGACTGTTGGACTCTGTGGGAGAAGGCGAGGGTGGGATGATTTGAGAGAACAGCATTGAAACATGTATATTAACATATGTGAAATAGATTTCCAGTCCAGGTTCGATGCATGAGGCAGGGTGCTCAGGGCTGGTGCACTGGGATGACCCAGAGGGATGGGATGGAGAGGGTCAGGATGGGGGACACACGTACACCCGTGGCTGATTCATGTGAATGTATGGCAAAACCACCACAATATTGTAAAGTAATTAGCCTCCAATTAAAACTTTAAAAAATAATAATAATTTAAAAAAAAAAATAAAAAAAATAAAAAAATAAAAATTGAAAAAACCAGAAAGATATGAGACACCTCTTCCTTTCCACGCGTAGTGGATGGGGGTTGGGGAGGGGAGAGATTTGTTACCCTCCCTGCCCTCATCCTTCCCAGGTGGCGCAGTAGTAAAGAGCCAGGAGATTCAAGAGATGCAGGTTTGATCCCTAGGTTGGGAAGATCCCCTGGAGAAGGAAATGGTAACCCACTCCAGTATTCTTGCCTGGGAAATTTCACGGACAGAGGAGCCTGGCGGGCGATAGTCCGTGGCGTTGCAGAGTCGGACACAACTGAGCGCACGAGCATTGCTCTCGCTCTGTCTTACCAGCTTTCACGCCTTCCCCAACAAAAGCAACCAAAAATGAAGTCCTCAGCAGATCCTACAGATTCTGAAGTGTCCCTTAGGATCAAAGGATAATGCAGTTGAGGGGATGGGTGAAATGGGCGAGGGGGGGTAGGAGGTACAAACTTAGAGCGATAAGTAAGTCACAAGGACGTGATGGACAACACAGGGAGCAAAGTTAAAAACGTTGCAGGAACTCTGGATGGTGGTTGATGGCAACTAGACATAGTAATCATTTCATAATGTGTGAAGATATAAAAGCATTGTGGTATACACCTGAAACTAACATAATATTGTGTGTCAATTATAATTCAGTTAGAAAAAGGACAGGGACTTCCCCGATGGTTCAGGGGTTAAGACTGTGTGTTTCCACTATAGGGGGTGTAGGATCGATCCCTGGTCAGGGAACTAAAATCCCACAGGCTTCACGGCACAGACAGAAAAAAGAAAAAGGACAGTGTAAGCTGTCCTTTGACACCTGTCTTCAATGACCATTTATTTTGTTGGCTAGATATAAGGTGATGTTAGACTTGGAAATGGTGAATTTAAGTATACACAGACGCCTGAGAGCTTCTAAATTCCCACCCTCTGCTTTTGGCTGATATTTTTTCCTTAACAGTCTCAATTTTCCAGCAACATCCTGTAGCTGCAAATAGGTTTCAGAAGATTTGATTTCTTATTTAATCAATGAGGCTCAAATCTACTTTTGATTTACTGAGCTCCAAGGCATCCTCTGAATTTGTATTAGAGCAGCCCGCAACAGGCACAAGGACTGTCATTTGTAAACAATGCCACCATTCACCAGCTCTCTCTGTGTTTCCCTCTTCCGGCTGTAACAGCGTTTGTCATTTCTAGTTTGGGGGGTTTTTATGGTTATATAACACCTCAGTCGGAGAAGGCAATGGCACCCCACTCCAGTACTCTTGCCTGGAAAATCCCATGGACAGAGGAGTCTGGTAGTCTGCAGTCCATGGGGTCGTGAAGAGTCGGACACAACTGAGCGACTTCACTTTCACTTTTCACTTTCATGTATTGGAGAAGGAAATGGCAACCCACTCCAGTGTTCTTGCCTGGAGAATCCCAGGGACGGGGGAGCCTGGTGGGCTGCCATTTATGGGGCTGCACAGACTCGGACACGACTGAAGCGACTTAGCAGCAGCAGCAACACATCAATACTTTTCTCAGGTTTGATGGAAGATGCCAGAATATTTGTTCAAGTTTTTCTTCTTTCTTAAAGAACTCTATGTAAGCATAGACAGCTTTTCTAAACCATTAGGTGGAGGTGTAATACTCTTATACCACAAAGTAAAAACAGGATGAAACACTCCCTTTGACACGGCACCTCCTTAACGATGGGAAAAAAAAAAAAAATCCAGGTGTGGGTTTTCAAAGATTCCGTTTATCTAAACACCATATTCAAGCCAAAGATCAAGTGCACTTATGATATTCTAATGACTAAAGAAAATTTGCCTTTTTTTAACTTCATAGTGGTTGCCATTTTGCCAAGTGCTTTCCTTCGACACTGTGCCCTGTAATCTCACAGGTTAATTATTTAATCCTCAAAATGACCATAAGGGCCACATATATTTATTGCCATATTGTAGATGAAGAAACTGACGCTTAGAAGTCAGGTGTTCAGATAAACTGTATGCTCAGTGTACCAACTGTGTTTCATTCAACACAGAAACACAACTTACTTTCTGGATTAACTAAACCAATGCAACTTACTTTTGGAATTAACTAAAGTGGGAAGCCAGGTAAACTGAAATGGACCCTCTGAACCTGTAAAGCTTCGAGTGCTATGCTCTGCATAGCAATAGTTGGTGACTTTTCATAATGCATTTTCATATGTCTGACATCATTTCATTTTAGTTTTCATTTAGAAATAATGATGAATATTAATAAGTGCTCAAGGCACTGTCTTTTCTTATGAGAGCCTTATCACACGAGTGGGAGAGCGTCTAAAAGTTTGGTTCAAAATGGAAATGTGGATATAAACGCTGAAGTGCTGAGATGTGGGGATTCTGGGCTGCATAACTTAACTACAAGTCTGCAAACTGCTCCCTAGCCCTGATGAGTTTGGGGCGACTGTACTTTCCAGGGAGAGTCGTTTGTCGGCCATAACTTTATACAGAAGAGGAAAAAAACTCAAATTTGGTTGAATACTGAACAATGGCATCCTATCTGTTTTCTGCTGCTTGTTATGTCAAAGACAAAGAAAGGCAGAAAACCACCTGGGCTGGGACAGCGGCAGCCTCAGGAGAAACCAAACCTGTTCAAACCTTGACCTTGGATTTCTACCCCCAAATCTGTGACAGTAAAGAACTTTGCTTTTGAACAAAAATGTCCACCAACAGATCAATGCACAAAGAAGTCGTGCTACACATATACAATGAACTATTACTCAGCCATAAAAAAGAAGAATGAAATAAAGTCATCGGCAGCAACATGTGGACACCGAGAATGATCATACACTAAATGAAGTAATTCAGGCAGAGAGGGACAAAGAGCCAATCACCTCACTTAAAAGTACAATGGGAAAAACAGATACAGCAGTTCATTTTGTAAAGAATAAATTTACAAAAAAGGAAACACACAAAGTTAAACCACCAACATAGGATTACACACTGGAAAGGTTAAGGAAAAAGAACACATTAGAAGGTCTGGATTCGCATATACACAGAAATATAAAAGTAATAGGAATTCACGAGCAATTGACTTCAGACAAGAAAATCTACTCCACCTTCAGCTCTAACTGCTATGGGAAAATAATCAGAAAACTACTAGATGCACTGTGATATATGTATAAATGAAATTATTGGCTGTACATAGAAAAAGCACACCATTGAAAACCAATTATTTTCACGTCAAAACAAATATCAAGTTTCAAAAAGAAAATAATACAGGAATGGGAGTTATATTGGTTTCAGTCCTCGGGGACCTGGGCTGGAGACAGATCCCTGGACCCCGAGCAGCCTTGACTCCCAAGACTGGACTGGGCTGAATACAGGGTGCCAGGGGACAAGGGACTAGCAAAAGGAGCACAAATTTAAACAGAGAGCATTGAGGCCTGTGAACGGGACGTCAAACTACAGATCCTGGCAGTCTCTGCTGCTGCTGCCGCTGCTGCCGCTGCTGCTAAGTCGCTTCAGTCGTGTCCGACTCTGTGCGACCCCATAGACGGCAGCCCACCAGGCTCCCCCGTCCCTGGGATTCTCCAGGCAAGAACACTGGAGTGGGTTGCCATTTCCTTCTCCAATGCAAGAAAGTGAAAACTGAAAGTGAAGTCGTTCAGTTGTGTCCAACTTTTAGCGACCCCATGGACTGCAGCCTACCAGGCTCCTCTGTCCATGGGATTTTCCAGGCAAGAGTACTGGAGTGGGGTGCCATTGCCTTCCCCGTGGCAGTCTCTAGTACACTTCAAGTTAGCCTGATGCATCTCAAGGACGCTGGATCCTCTGGACTGAAAGCTCTTGAAAAGACACCTGGCCTCAGACTCCCAGTGATGGCGTTCCCCACAGCAGTCTGTTTCTCCTGAGACTCCGGGCCCCTTCAGACAGGACCCTGAGCATAGCTGTTTTGACAGGATTGGGGATTTTTCTGGGGGCGGGGTGCAGGGGAAGGGAAAAAGTCAAAAGACATGCGCCTTGGCACAGGTTTGCCACTCAAATCTATAACCCTGGAACTCAGCTCTGTTGGCAGAGGGACCCCAGTAAGGCATGAAACAGTGCTGTCGCCTTGTGGACATTTCTAGTAACAGCAAGCGGAAAACCGGTGCTTCAGTTCCGTTCAGTCGCTCAGTCGTGTCCGACTCTTTGCGACCCCTGAATCGCAGCACGCCAGGCCTCCCTGTCCATCACCAACTCCCGGAGTTCACTCAGACTCAAGTCCATCGAGTCAGTGATGCCATCCAGCCACCTCATCCTCTGTCGCCCCCTTCTCCTGCCCCCAATCCCTCCCGCATCAGAGTCTTTTCCAATGAGTCAACTCTTCGCATGAGGTGGCCAAAATCCTGGAGTTTCAGCTTCAGATCATTCCCTCCAAAGAAATCCCAGGGCTGATCTCCTTCAGAATGGAAGGGTTGGATCTCCTTGCAGTCCAAGGGAGTCTCAAGAGTCTTCTCCAACACCATAGTTCAAAAGCATCAATTCTTCGGCATTCAGCCTTCTTCACAGTCCAATTCTCACATCCACACACAACCACAGGAAAAACCATAGCCTTGACTAGAAGGACCTTTGTTGGCAAAGTAATGTCTCTGCTTTTGAATATGCTGTCTAGGTTGGTCTTAACTTTCCTTTCAAGGAGTAAGCGTCTTTTAATTTCATGGCTGCAGTCACCATCTTTAGTGATTTTGGAGCCCCCCAAAATAAAGTCTGACACTGTTTCCACTGTTTGCCCATCTATTTCCCATGAAGTGATGGGACCGGATACACTTCTAGTCACAAAGCCTGAAGGGCTGAGAATGATACCTGACCTCAAGCAATGCCCAGGGTAGATTGTTGAAAACATCTCAACAGGGCAGACTTTCAAGGACCCAATCTCTAGAGTTCAATTAACAAAAGGCATTTTGGTTTGTTTTTTTTTTTTAAGTCCATGAGAGGCTGATCCACGTCCCTAAATATCACAAAAAATATGAAAGCTGCAATAAGGAATCACCTGGCAGCCCTCAGAACTGCCATCATGAAAAAATTAAAACTGAAGTTTTGGGGAGAATGGATATGTGGGAATGGATGGCTGATTCTCTCCACTTTTCCCCTGAAACTCTTCAGTCTCAGTTCAGTTTCTGAGTCGTATCTGACTCTGTGACCCCATGGACTGCAGCACGCCAGGCTTCCCTGTCCATCACAAACTTCTGGAGCTTGCTCAAACTCATGTCCATCAAGTCGGTAATGCCATCCAACCATCTCATCCTTTGTCGTCCCCTTCTCTTCCTGCCTTCAATCTTCCCCAGCATCAGGGTCTTTTCCAGTGAGTCAGCTCTTCCAATCAGGTGGCCAAAGTATTGGAGCTTCAGCTTCAGCCTTCCAATGAAAATCAGGACTAATTTCCTTTAGGACTGACTGGTTTGATCTCCTGGCAGTCCAAGGGACTCTCGAGATTCTTCTTCAACACCACAGTTCAAAAGCATCAATTTTTTGATGCTCAGCTTTCTTTATGGTCCAACTCTCACATCCATACATGACCACAGGAAAAACCATAGCTTTGACTAGATGGACCTTTGTTGGCAAAGTAATGTCTCTGCTTTTGAATATGCTATCTAGGTTGGTCATAGCTTTTCTTCCAAGGAGCAAGTCTCTTTGAATTTCATGGCTGTGGTCACCATCTGCAGTGATTTTGGAGCCCAAGAAAATAAAGTCTGTCATGGTTTTCATTGTTTCCCCATATATTTGCCATGAAATGATGGGACCAGATGCCATGATCTTAGTTTCTGAATGTTGGATTTTAAGCCAGCTTTTCAACTCTTGCATTGATGCTAATTGGCTCTTCTCCACAGTAAAGTAAAAAGTTGAAGGAAAAAATACAAAGAAACAAACATGGCACCTCAGGGTACAAGGAGTCACGGTGTGAGAGGGCATGGAGAACTGATAACGCGACTACACTTCTCGGGGACTGTGTAGTTGTTAATAGTCAGGACAGAGGACAATAAAGAGATTGCTTAAAAAGCTGGAAATTGAGATGCCGCATGACTGGTCCTTTTCACTCCAGGCCTCTTCTGGGAGAAAGCTGTGATTCTGGAACGACACAAGCAACGTTCACTGCAGCATGACTTACATTCAGCAAAAAGCGAAGCACCCAAAAGTTCCAGGGACGATGATGGAACAAGAAGCCGTTTCATATACCTACAACAATATGCCTCAGCCAGAGAAAATAATGAGCTAAAATCTTGTCCAGCAGCATGGACGTACTTGCAATGATCATACTAAGTGAAGGGAGACTCCGATAGGACAACAAAAGGTCTGGGATATCCCGCATGGGGGAAATATGAACATCCATACACATGGACTGGTTTTAAAAAGAGAAACTGACTCTGAAACTTAGAAAGGAAACTTCTGGTTACCAAAAAGAACGGTCAGGTTCAGGGAGGTTTAAATACAGAGGTTGGTTTGAACATATACACAGTAGTAGAGGCAATGTAAATAGTCCAACAAGACCTAAGGCATAACTCAGGGAAATCTACTCCATGCCCTGTAATAGCACCAATGGGAAAAGAGCCCCAAGAATACACATAGGTATATGGATACCGATCACAGAAGCCACCACTGCTTTTTAATCAGCTCCACTCCGGTATACAATGATAACTCAATTTAAAAAAAGAAGAAAACCTCAGAAATAAATGCCTGGGGTATTGGCCTCAGGCCTAGGAGACCTGGGCTGGTGACACGTCCCTAGACCCTGAGCAACTGTGGATGTCGAGGCTGGACTGTACTGAATCGGAGGGTGTTAGGGAGCATGGATCAGCAAAGGAGCCCCACTTTGGAGGGGGAGTCCCCTGTGGCCTGTGGATGGGACCCTGATCTTCAGATGCAGGCATGTCCTCGGACACCTCCCCCTGGACTGCTGCTGCTGCTGCTGCTAAGTCGCTTCAGTCGTGTCCGACTCTGTGCGACCCCATAGATGGCAGCCCACCAGGCTCCCCCGTCCCTGGGATTCTCCAGGCAAGAACACTGGAGTGGGTTGCCATTTCCTTCTCCAATGCATGAAAGTGAAAAGTGAAAGTGAAGACGCTCAGTCGTGTCCGACTCTTCACAACCCCATGGACTGCAGCCCACCAGGCTCCTCCATCCATGGGATTTTCCAGGCAAGAGTACTGGAGTGGGGTGCCCTTGCCTTCTCCTAGTGCACCCAAAAGACAGCGGGGCTTCTGGGCAGAGAGCTCCTTGAAAACTCCCCTGGCCTCCGAGACTCTCGGTCCCGGGCGTCCGCGCTGCAGCCTGTGTCTCCCGAGACTTCGGGCCCGTTCTGAAATTACCCTGAGCATCACTGTTTGGGCAGGACTTGGGAATCTGCCGGGGAGGTGGGGGGAAGGGTGCAGGGGAAGGGGAAAAAATGTCAAAAGACACGAGCCTTGGCACAGGCTTCCCACTCGAACCCGGGAACGCAGCTCTCTGTAAAGATCCAGTTAGCCTAGGAGCCCCAGTAGCGTATGAGACAGTGCTGCCGCCTTGTGGACATTTCTGGTAACAGCAAGAGAAAAAACGGTGCTTTAGGGACACTTCCGGAGAAGGCAATGGCACCCCACTCCAGTACTCTTGCCTGGAAAATCCCGTGGATGGAGGAGCCTGGTGGGCTGCAGTCCATGGGGTTGCGAAGAGTCAGACACGACTGAGCGTCTTCACTTTCACTTTTCACTTTCATGCATTGGAGAAGGAAATGGCAACGCACTCCAGTGTTCTTGCCTGGAGAATCCCAGAGTCAGGGGAGCCTGGTGGGCTGCCGTCAGTGGGGTCGCACAGAGTCGAACACGACTGAAGCGACTTAGCAGCAGCAGCAGCAGGGGCACTTCCGATGCACAAAGCCTGAAGAGCTGAAAAGGATACCTGACCTCAGGTAACTGTCCAGGGCAGATAGTTGAAACAAACTCAACAGAGCCCATCTTCAAGAATCCAATCTCAAGAGTTCAACTTAACAAAAGTTGTTTGTTTGTTTGTTTGTTTTTGAAAGCCCTTGTAAGGCTGACCCACGTCCCTAAATGTCAGAAAAATGAAAATGGAAACTGCAATGAGGCAACCCTCAGAACCACAGTCATCAAAAAATCAACAAGTTCTGTTTCAGGAAGAACAGATATATGGGAATGAACAACTGAGCCTCTGGCTCTTCACCTTATACTGTCACATTCACGCTAATCAGCTGCTCTCCACAGTAAAGTAAAAAGTTAAAAGAAAAAAAAAAGGGCATTGGGGTACAAAGAGTAAATTCACAAGAGGGCATGGAGAACAGAACCGTACTACACTTCTTGGGAACCGTGTAATTGGCAACAGGACAGAGGACAGTATGGAGTTTCCTTAAAAAATGGAACATTGAGATGCCACGTGACTGGTCCTTTTCGTTCCAGGCCTCTTCCTAGAGAAAGCTGGGAAGTGGGGATGACACAAGCACTCCAGCATTCACTGCAGCATTATTCACATTTAGCAAAAAGCAAAGCACCTACAAGTCCCAGGGAAGATGGATGGATCAAGAAGCTGTTTCGTATACCTAGAACAATATGCCTCAGCCATAGAAAATAGAGAGCTAAAGTCATTTCCAGAAGCATGGGCGGACGTGAGATGATTACACTGAGTGAAGACGGACTCCCAGAGGATGACAAGATTTCTGTGACACCCTGATGGGGGGAACATGAACAGCTATACAAATGAACTGGTTTTAAAAGGAAAAACTGACTCAGAGACTTGGAAATGAGATTTCTGGTTACCAAAGAAGAACGGTGGGGTTCAGGCAGGTTTCAATACAGAGCGTGGTTTGAACATCAACGCAGTAATAGAGGCAATATAAATTATCCACAAGAAGCTAAGGCTTAACTCAGTGAGCTCTACTCAACACTCTGTAATACCGCAGACGGAAAAAGAATCCAAAGAATACACGTTGACATCTCTATAACTGAATCAGGATACCGAACACCCAAGACAACACCACTTTGTTCATCAACTCTACCCCAGTAGGCAATGATATCTAAATAAAACAGAGAAGAAAAACTCAGAAACAAATGGTTTCCAAAGTTGGGATTTACTTCTGGGGTGAGGGGTTATGGTGAGGAAAGAACCCCTTGGGGTTTTTTTTTCCCCCTTTGGCTGCCTGGCAAATGGGATTCTAGTTCCCCCAAGAATTGATCCAGTTGCTGGATCAAATAGAAGCATGGAGTTTTCACCACTGGACCACCAAGGAAGTCCCCTTGGGTACTTGTTCTAATACATAACACTTGAATTTGCAACCCGGGAACGGAACTTTCCATAAAGCTCTTGTCTGAGTAACCAGAACTGGGTATGAAGAAATCCTGCCACCTTGTGGCCATTTCCCATAACAACAACCTTAAAACCGGGGCTTAGGGACACTTCGTGGTAACAAAGACCTTCCCTTGGTAGGCTCAGACGGTTAAGAATCTGCCTGCAATGCAGGAGACCCAGGTTCGATTCCAGGGTCAGGAAGATCCCCTGGAGAAGGGTATGGCAATCTACTTCAGTATTCTTGCCTGGAGAATCCCATGGACAGAGGAGCCTGGCGGGCTACAGTCCATGGGGTTGCAAAAGAGTCGGACACAACTGAGCGACCAACACTTTCACTTCACAAGACCTGGGGGACTGTAAATGACCCCTGCCCTCAAGAAAGGTCCTGTGTGGTAGGGAATCAGAAAAGAATGTAAAACACACAGCCTGCGAAAAAGTCAATTTCAAGATGTAACTTTTATTCACACTGTTTAAAAATAAAACACATGACATGATGCTCAACATTTGTAATTATTAGAGAGATGCAAATCAGAACTACAACGAGGTATCGCCTTGCACCAGTCACAGCGGTCATTCTCAGAAATTCTACAAATAAAAGTAGCTGGAGAGGGTATGGAGAAAAGGGAGCCCTCCTAAGCTGCTGGTGGGAATGGAAACCGACAATCTCTGTAAAGAACAGTATGGCAGTTCCATAAAAAACTTGAAAGAACATTATCAGGTGATCTGACAGCTCCACCCCTGGGGTTTATCCAGAGAAAGCCAGTATTCAAAAAGACCCTCAACCCCAATGTCCATTGCAGCAGTTATTTACAAAAGACAAGACATGGAAGCAATGAAAATGTTCACAGACAGATGAATGGGTCAAGAACATGTGGTATATACAATGGAATACTACTCAGCCATTATAAAAGAATGAAATAATGCCATCTGCAGCAACACGAATGGGCCCAGAGATTATCATACTAAGTGAAGTGAGTAGAAAGAGAAGGATGAATACTGTAAGATACCACTGATATGTGGGATCTAAAATATGACCCAAATAAACTTATCTATAAAACAGAAACAGACTCATAGGCATAGACAAGAGTTTTGTGGTTGCCTAGAGGGGGGGATGGATTGGGAATTTGGGGTTGGCAGATATAAACTATTAAATATCGAATGGAAAAACAGCAAGGTCCTACTGTATAGCACTATACAGGGAACTATATTCAATATCCTATAATAAACCATAATGGAAAAATACAAAAAGAATATACATACATATCTGAATCACTTTGTGGTATAGCAGAAATTAACACAATGTTGTAAATCAACTATACTTCAATAAAATAAATTAAATGGGTCTATATATATATATCTCTGTCTCTATACTTCTTGTTTAAAGCCATCCATCATGGAGGACTTTGTTAGGATAACCCTAACACATGCATACGGAGCCACTGACCAGTCTTGCCTGAACTTGATTTGCTAGAATTTTCAGTTTTCTGAGCCTATGTGTGTGTGTATATATATATATATATATATACACATATTTTTTACTTAATCCAATATGATTGAGTTTCTAACACTTGATACTTAAGATTCCTCACACATACTCCACTGAACTCTTATAGCATTGGTGGTGGGAGGGCTACAGAGAATAGGATGGTGTTGGACTAAAACTGTGTCAACTAGGCACGGTTGAAGAAGCTGGGGATATTTAATCAGCAGAATGACAGTGCAGGAAGGGAGTAAAGGAGGAGTGAGGCTATTTTACATGATCTCCAGGAGAGCAGGACCTTTTCCTGAGAGGTTCCGTGCTGTATCGCCAGTGCTTGCCACAAAGGAGTTGCTCTATAAATATGTGATGAACAAATGCCATGAAAATGGCAGAGGACTTAGTTGCAAGTAATAGCACATGTTTAACAACAATAAGGTGGGGGAGGGTTTATTAAAAGGCTACTAAATAAACCAAATAATTTCTGGGATGACTAGAGAATCTGATCAGAGGAAGCACACTGGGTCATAATCAAAATCATGCTACCAGGCACTTCCTGGTGGTCCAGTGGTTAAGAATCCACCTGCCACTGCAGGGGACACTGGTTGGATCCCTGGTCCAGGAAGACCCCACATGCCACGGAGCAACTATTGAGCCTGTGCCCCAGAGTCCATGAGCCACAACTACTGAACCCATGTACCGGGAGCCTGTGGCTCTGCAGTAAGAGAAGCCACTGCAATGAGAAGCCTGTGCTTTTTTGCATCCAGGTAATATTCTTTGAGTGTCTACCCTGCATCTGGCATAGTTTCTAGAAGCTGGTGATACAGATGTGAACAAGGCGAACAGGCCTGTGTCCTTGGGGAATTGAAATTCTAGGGGCAAGATTACAATAAATACAAAAAGCAAGATACAGAACGAGATGAGATACAGTAACCAAGAGTGACTAATAGGTGGCTGTTTTCATGGGTTGGGCAGGGTAGGTCCTTAGGAGTCTTTTGTGTTGATACCTAAATGGTAAGCCCAATGTTTAAAGAACTAAAAATTGTACTCCAAGGCAGCGGAAATACAAAGTGCAAAGGGTCTGTCTAGGTAATGAATGTGGTCTTAGAGGAATAGAGATGGGACCAGTGTAGGTGCCATATAGTAAATTAACACTGGGTTTGAGGCCCCAGTAACTCAATAGTGCAATAAGCTTAGTTTCTGACCACTTCGTAACTATTTAATAGGCTTTTAGAAATAGACTCTGTGTGTACTAATGACAATTTAGGAAACCTAAAAGTCCTTGTAAAAATTCAAGAAAAGGCCAGCACTTTTAAAAATTATTAATTGCCATTTTAGGAAGACCTGTGGGCTATAGATCAATTTTTAGAAATTACTTGACCTAGGTGGGTTCTGAAGGGCTCCAAACCACCTCTATCAGTTGGAAGCTCTAATTCACCAAATTTTTAGATTCCACTGCAGCCCCTACTTTCACTTCAACCGTCGACTCTTCAACATCTCTAAATTATACTCCAAAATGTCCTACTTTTAGAGAAAAACACAAAGTCCCATGTTTCCAGCAGAGATATTTCAAGTTTGGAGGAAAGAATAAGACTAATTATGGTTCCGACTTGAAGTCAAGGCTCCAAAAGGACTCCCTAAAAATGCTTTAGAAATGCAAGCTTTTGTAAAGAGCTCCCCACTCCAAAAGAGAGAGAAGTTAATTTGAGAGAACATCTGCAAAAGTTTTTCCCTCCTTCAGAATTTCAGGAATGTCACTGTAATAGATTCATCTTAGTGCAGATAAAATCAAAGGCAGTGAATGTTGGAGTGTTCTATCATCCAAAATGGTAGCCATTTCACTGCAATTTAAGCAAAACATTAAGGGAGCAATGGTTTCCTTAAGGTTCTTGTTATGCAAAAAGCTGTTTGCACTTAACTCTGAGCAGCGAGGCATTTTTAACCCATACGGAAAGAAGACAGAGCTCTGTCAGGTTATTATGTAGTTCATTGAGAAATTCAATAAATGAAACACATTAGCCTAATATCAAAGGAGGGAAAATTGAACATTTTCTCCACCATCAGGGCAACACAGCTGCAGGACTGTGTTGAAGGAATCACGTTTATTGTGCACTTAAGGACACCTGGAGAGATTAAAGGATCAGCTCCAGAGAACATTATGGCAGTTTTTACACTTTCTGCTGGACAAAAGGTTTTCAGATATTTTTCTTGTCCTCATAATAACTCTTAGAGTTCGCAGGCTAGTAAGGATTCTTTAGGTTGCAGATGAAAGATACATGTCTTAAGCATGCTTAAGCATAAGAGGGAATGTATTAGCATATATAAGTGTGTGTTAGTTGCTCAATCGTGTCTGACTCCTTGCAACCCCATAGACTATAGCCCGCAAAGCACCTCTGTCCATGGAATTCTCCAGGCAAGAATACTGAAATGGGTTCCATTCCCTTCTCCAGGGGATCTTCCTGACCCAGGGATTGAACCTGGGTCTCCTGCTTTGATTCAGATTCTGTACATCTGAGCTACCCGGAAGCCAATTGGCATATATAAAATGTATTATATTCAGGTCTGGCTGGGTCCAGAGGTCAAACAACCTCTCTCCCTCCCTCTCTTTCATTCTGTCTTAACCCTTCCCTCATGTATCTTGGTTTCATTTTTCTTGAACACATTAGTGTGATCTTCTTCTGTTGCAGATGGCTTCCTACAAGCAGCTAAAGCTTATGTCATCCTTGTAGATCGTACCTCCACATGAAGCAGAAATCAGATCACGTGGGGAGATTCTAACGGGCCCTGCCTCAGTCATGTACCCATCCCTTGAGCCAACCTCTGTGAACACTGGAGCAGTTTGTCACCGTTAGCTGGGCTCACGTGTATGGTTACTATGGTGACCAGACAGTAAATGTGATTGACAGTCCAGCTACAGCCACATGGAATTAGGGCTGGGGGTACTATTTCTGCAATGGAAGGAGGCATGCTAAGCTGACAAAGGCTACAGATAGAGCCAATATCGTTAGTTCCATTTTGCCAATATACAAATTTTAACAGTGGACTTGCCCAAATTAAAACATGTCTGTTAATCATGACCTCGTTAAACTTCATTCCATAAGACAGATGAGGTTTAAAGTGTATGGTAACACAGATAAGTTAAACCAACATGGAAGAAAAAGTTCAAGATTCTGCTGAGAGTCAGTCTTACGTAGGAAGATGTATATAGTCTGTTTATGAAGGAGGAAGGAGGAAATACAATAAAGAGAGTTATCTGAGTCCTTGTCACTTCCCCTCTAGACTGCAAACTTTTTTAAGGAAAGAGTCTGTGACTTCCCCCTTTCCCCCATGTAGGTCTTGGCAAATAATCGCAAGCAGCAGTAAATGTGTGCTGAATAAACAGAAATAAATTAGCACCTTTCCTTGTCCTCTTTTCCTTGGTAAATTGATGTGAGTTCACTATATCAACCTCAGCACTATGTCCATCTGATAGACAAAGCTGACCTTCTACATTAGCAGGAACTGAAGGCGTTGACATGGATCTAAGAGCAGTACAAAGAAGCTGGAAGCATGAATTTGCAGATTAGAGCTGAGTTTTAAATAGCCTATGATTCAATTCCTCCAATTTTACATATCAGAGAATGGATGCCAGAAAATGCATATCAAGCCCCAAGTTGCCTGTGGAGGGAAGTAGCAGAGGTGCACAGGCTACTGTCCTTGGTTCTGAACCATTGCTTTTCCTAATGGTGGACACTTGTATGCCAGTCCAACTTCTCGTGGTCCTATGGGTGCTTTTGTATTTCTATCTTTGAGATAAATGGGGAAAAAAGATAAGTTATTTACTGCCTCAGAGAAAATAACTGAGACTTGTATCACAATATATAGGTTATTCTACAAGCATTTGATAGTTCTCTCATTTTTTTTCTGACAACTATACCCTCTTCTTCCAAGATGTGCTTATGTCATCCCAAGAAGTGAGTCAGTTTGCCTCAAAGTTCACAAATGAAGCAGAGATCCCAGGCTTCCTGAGTCCTAGTCTGTTGGGTTTCTACCCACCTCTCCCTATTACACCTTACTGTCTTACTAATATTTGAAAATTCCATTTCCAAAGTCTTAAGACTAAGGCTTGTGTAAACTAATCACCCCAAAACTAAGGGACTTAATCAATATGTATTGTCTTACAGTTCCTGTGGGTCGGGAATTCGGAAGCTGCTAGCTGAGTTCTGGCTCAGGATCTCTCATGAGGTTAAGATATGAATCAGAGCTGCAGGCAAGCCGAAGGGTGTCTGGGTCTGGAGGAGCTGCTTCCAGGGACATTCATCCACACGGCTGACAAGTTGGAGCTGGTCGTGGGTGGGAAGCCTCAGCTCCTCTCTTTGTGGGCCTCTCAACAGTTCCTTACATTGTTCTCACAACCAGGCAACTACTTTCCCCCAGAATGGGCACTTCAAGAGAATGAGGGAAAGGCAGCAGTGTCTTTTAGGACCTAGCCTCCAAAGACATATGCCGTCACTTCCATTAGTCAAAAAAACCAACCTAATACAAGCAGATAAATACTAGGAAGCAGGGATCATTGGGGCTCATCTAATGGCAAGAGCCTCTTTTATGCATTCTTATCACAGCACTTCTCCTGATGTGTTGTAATTACCTTTTATTTGCACACCCTTCTGTAGCATACACAGCTGTCTGCTTACCAAGAGTCTTTATTCCCATTCTCCTTGATAATAGAACGCTGCTTTTGTTCAGGTATTAGAAAGCAATTTTTCCAGGTATTAGCAAACTATGACCCATTGAGCTAAAGATAGTTTCAACAGTTATAAAAATTAAAAGAAGAATAAGCAACACAGACCGTATATTGCACTCAGAGCCTAGAATATTTTCTGTATGATCCTTTACAGAAAAAGTTTGCTAATTCCTGATGGTAATCTCATTCCCAACTTTCCCTGAAGGGTTTAAGGACAGGTAGGGGTCCCAATTCTAGTCTGAAGAATAAAGAGAAAGCCTACTGGGCTTGGGGAGCTTTTGGAAAGATTTTTTTCTTCTTCATAAGAAAGAAATGATATCACTAAAGGAGATCCCATATACTTTTCATCTATCCTGCTTTTGGGGTTGTTTTGCAGTCAGCAAAAACAAGACCGGTAGCTGACTGTGGCTCAGATCATGAACTCCTTATTGCCAAATTCAGACTTAAATTGAAGAAAGTGAGGAAAACCACTAGACCATTCAGGTATGACATAAATCAAATCCCATATGATTATACAGTGAAAATGAGAAATAGATTCAAGGGACTAGATCTGATAGATAGAGTGCCTGATGAACTATGGACGGAGGTTCCTGACATTGTACCGGAGACGGAATCAAGACCATCCCCGAGAAAAAGAAATGCAAAAAACCAAAATGGCTGTCTGAGGAGGCCTTACAAATAGCTGTGAAAAGAAGAGAAGTGAAAAGCAAAGGAGAAAAGTAGAGATATAAGCATCTGAATGCAGACTTCCTAAGAATAGCAAGGAGAGATAAAGCCTTTCTCAGCGATCAATGCAAAGAAATAGAGGAAAACAATAGAATAAGAAAGACTAGGGATCTCTTCAAGAAAATCAGAGATACCGAGGGAACATTTCATGCAAAGATGGGCTCGATAAAGGACAGAAATGCTATGGACCTAACAGAAGCAGAAGATATTAAGAAGAGGTGGCAAGAATACATAGAAGAACTATACAAAAATGATCTTCATGACCCAGATAATCACGATGGAGTGATCACTCACCAGAGCCAGACATCCTGGAATGTGAAGTCAAGTGGGTCTTAGGAAGTATCACTACAAACAAAGCTACTGGAGGTGATGGAATTCCAGTGGAGCTATTTCAATTCCTAAAAGATGATGCTGTGAAAGTGCTGCACTCAGTATGTCAGGAAGTTTGGAAAACTCAGCAGTGGCCACAGGACTGGAAAAGGTCAGTTTTCATTCCAATCCCAAAGAAAGGCAATGCCAAAGAATGCTCAAACTACCGTGAAATGACACTCATCTCACAGGCTAGTAAAGTAATGCTCAAAATTCTCCAAGCCCGGCTTCAGCAATACATGAACCGTGAACTTCCAGATGTCCAAGCTGGTTTTAGAAAAGGCAGAGGAACCAGAGATCAGATTGCCAACATCCTCTGGATCATGGAAAAAGCAAGAGAGTTCCAGAAAAACATTTACTTCTGCTTTATTGACTATGCCAAAGCCTTTGACTGTGTGGATCGCAATAAACTGTGGAAAATTCTGAAAGAGATGGGAATACCAGACCACCTGACCTGCCTCTTGAGAAACCTGTATGCAGGTCAGGAAGCAACAGTTAGAACTGGACATGGAACAACAGACTGGTTCCAAATAAGAAAACGAGTACATCAAGGCTGTATACTTTCACCCTGCTTATTTAACTTATATACAGAGTACATCATGAGAAATGCTGGGCTGGATGAAGCACAAGCTGGAATCAAGATTGCTGGGAGAAATATCAATAACCTCAGATATGCAGATGACACCACCCTTATGGCAGAAAGTGAAGAAGAACTAAAGAGCCTCTTGATGAAAGTGAAAGAAGAGAGTGAAAAAGTTGGCTTCAAGCTCAACATTCAGAAAATGAAGATCATGGCATCCAGTCCCATCACTTCATGGCAAATAGATGGGGAAACAGTGGAAACAGTGGCTGACTTTATTTTTTGGGGCTCCAAAATCACTGCAGATGGTGATTGTAGCCATGAAATTAAAAGACATGTACTCCTTGGAAGGAAAGTTATGACCAACCTAGACAGCATATTAAAAAGCAGAGACATTACTTTGTCAACAAAGTTCCGTCTAGTCAAGGCTATGGTTTTTCCAGTGGTCATGTATGGATGTGAGAGTTGGACTATAAAGAAAGCTGAGCACTGAAGAATTGATGCTTTTGAATTGTGGTGTTGGAGAAGACTCTTGAGAGTCCCTTGGACTGCAAGGAGATCCAACCAGTCCATCCTAAAGGAAATCAGTCCTGGTGTTCATTGGAAGGACAGATGCTGAAGCTGAAACTCCAGTATTTTGGCCACTTGATGTGAAGAGCTGACTCATTTGAAAAGACCCTGATGTTGGGAAAGATTGAAGGCAGGAGGAGAAGGGGACAACAGAGGATGAGATGGTTAGATGTCATCACCGACTTGATGGACATGAGTCTGAGTGAACTCCGGGAGTTGGTAATGGACAGGGAGGCCTGGTGTGCTGAGGTTCATGGGGTCCCAAAGAGTTGGATACGACTGAGTGACTGAACTGAGTGACTGACTGTGAGAATGGTGCTGTGGCAGCCACTTTGTAAATATGAAAGGAAAGCCAAGAATATTCTGGAGAAGTTGACTCACACCTCACATTGTTGAGTTGCTTAGTTAACCAATCCTAAAACAACCTATTTCCATATTTTTGTTACATGAGAAAATTTAAACTATCTTCAAGCCAGTCCTTGGGATCGTGTTACTGGCGGCTTAAATCACACCAAATTATATATACCTTCCTCTAGACAGTGAATTTTTAGAGGGTAAAAATGCATGCTTATCACCGCCGCCGCCGCCACCAAGTCGCTTCAGTCGTGTCTGACTCTGTGCGACCCCACGGACTACAGCCTACCAGGCTTCTCCGTCCATGGGATTCTCCAGGCAAGAACACTGGAGTGGGTTGCCATTTCCTTCTCCAATGCATGAAAGTGAAGTCACTCAGTCGTGTTTGACTCTTAGGGACCCCATGGACTGCAGCCTACCAGGCTCCTGCGTCCATGGGATTTGCCAGACAAGAGTACTGGAGTGGGGTGCCATTGGCTTCTGCCATGCTTATCACAAAATCTTTTATTTCTACAATAAGGCCTGGCATAAAGTCTAAAGTATCAGTTGTATAAATCACGGTTTCTCCACCTCAGCATGACTGACTCTGGGGCCAGATAATTCTTTGTTGCAGAGGCTGTCATGTGGATTGTAGGATGCCTAGCAGCATCCCTGGCCACCACCCCACTAGATTTTTACTTTTTTTTTTATTTTGACAGCACCACTCAATGTACAGGATCTTAGTTCCCCTACCAGGGATTGAACCCAAGACCCTTGCAGTAGAAGCACAGGGTCTTAACCACTGGTCCACCGAGGAAGTCTCTCTACCTACTAAATCTCACAAACACCCCTTCCCTTATATTGTGACCAAAAAAATGTTCCCAGACGTTTCCACATGCCCCCTGGGGAACAAAATCACTCCTGGTTGAGAATTACTGGTATTGTGGAATGATTCCTAGGATATTTGTTTCTAGTGTACGTGATGTATTATGCAAAACTTTAGATCAAGTTTGGGGTTCGGCAGAGAGGCCTTCAAGACAATGGGTACATTGAGAGAGGGTGATGGAACCATAAAAACAAAGGAAGAGGAGGGAGGTGGGCACAGTGGAAATCCTGGCTGTTCCTCAGGCTGGAGAGGGTACAGAGATAACCACTCCCATCTCCTCTTCTGATGCTTTTTGTTGTTGTTGTGTGGAAGTTATTGGGCATGATGACAAAGTTTCTTGGTCTGGGTCTTGGACAAAATGGTCCTGGGGACCACAAAATTTCTGATGATGAAGATGAAAAGAAAGAAATGTAATCTTGCTAACAGTACCCAGGTTTTAGGGAGGCCATGGCCCTTTGGGGCCAAGGTTTTGATAAAGAATGGGGTAGTGGGGTGGCTGGAGATTAAGTAGCACCCAGGACTTCCCTGGTGGTGCACTGGATAATAATCCACCTGCCAATGCAAGGGAGATGGTTCGATCCCTGGTCCAGGAAGATTCCACATGCCTCTGAGCACCTAAAGGCTGTGCTCCACAACTACTGAGCCCAGGTGCTGCAAGTACTGAAGCTCGAGCACTCTATGGCCTGTGCTCCACACAAGAGAAGCCACTGCAGCGAGCTGCCTATGCACGGCAACTGGAGAGTAGCCCACAGGCAGCAATGACGACCTAGTGCAACCAAAAGTAAATAAATAAACCAATCAATTAAAAAAATAAAGGAGGTAGCACCTAAAAGTGGTTGAGAAAACATAACTCAGCAATGAGAAAAATCATTGTATCAAGAGTGGTTCCCAGCAATATGCCTATCTCTTTTGAAAACACAACAGAAAAGCTTCCAGCAAACTGTTTTCTGTCAAACGCTGGCCCCTGACAGATTGTGGCATATGGAGTGTGGTTTGTCTCTTAAGTCATTGGGGTTTTCTCACTCAACATCACCAAATGGCGGCTGTAATTATGGCAGTCAATGCTTCTCAAATGACAGCTTTCTTTCTCCCTTAAAAGGGTGAATGTTTTTAACAAGGCTGTGGAGTAGACCACAAAGAAATATGTGCTGCAGGGCTTTTTGGAAGGGCGGCTAGAGAATGCAGTTGATCACTCAGAAAGGAAGCTGGTTTCCTAGAAAGAGCCTGGGGTGAAGAGTGAGAGAGCAGAGTTCCAACCTGGATCCCGTCTCCGCCTCACAGGCCAGCTTGGTGACCTTGGCTGACAGGTCCCTCTGTCTCTCTGAGCCACGGTTTTCTCAGCTGTGACTTTGGAGGATTGAACAAAAACATCTTCATGAAAGAGCTTCTTTAACTGCACCTACATAAGCAAGGAGGATTCTTACCCTTATTACCTCCACAAATTGTATTCTAGGAAAGGTGCAGGAGTTCTTCCCAGGTGGCACTTGTGGTAAAGAACCCAACGGCTGTGCAGGAGCCACAGGAGGCACAGGTTCAGTTCCTGGGTCAGGAAGATCCCCAGAGGAGGGTATGGCAATCCACTTTGGTATTCTTGCCTGGAGAATGCCATGGACAGAGGACCCTGGCCAGCTATGGGGCATGTGGTTGCAAAGAGTTGGACATGACTGAAGCAACTTGGCATGTGTGAAAGGTGAACAGCCTCCTGACTGCTTGTGCAAAGTCTTGCTACGTAAACATGCACTCTTGAGCAGCCTCTAGATACTACATTAATATAAGTCTGGTGTTCAGCCTTTTGCTTAAAATCCTTCCCTGTACCTCATTGTCCCAATGTTACCTTGGATGGCTGGGCATAGTCTAGCCTTTCTTATGCTCCAGCCCCAAATCTTATTGATTTCCATGTTACTTCTAGGCTCTAGCTACCCCAAAGGACATGCAGTTTCCTGCAGCTGCCATTTCCTCTAACTTGCCTTGATAAATAGATATATGTGTACCTTTGGCACAGAATGGTCTCCCTCTACCCAGCCCTTCACCTGACTGAATCCTACTTTTGGTTCAAGTCCCCGTTTAAAAGCCCCTTCTTCTGTGTTATGGGCTGAATTGTGTCAGCCCTCAAGTTCATGTGCTGAAGCCCTAACCCCCAGTATTCTGAATGTGAGTATGTAGAGATAGTGCCTTTTGGTGGTTCTGGGTGTTCATTGGAAGGACTGATGTTGAGGCTAAAACTCCAATACTTTGGCCACCTCATGCAAAGAGTTGACTCATTGGAAAAGACTCTGATGCTGGGAGGGATTGGGGGCAGGAGGAGAAGGGGACGACAGAGGATGAGATGGCCGGATGGCATCACCGACTCGATGGACATGAGTTTGAGTGAACTCCGGGAGTTGGTGATGGACAGGGAGGCCTGGCATGCTGCGATTCACGGGGTCGCAAAGAGTCAGACACGACTGAGTGACTGAACTGAACTGAACTGAAGGTGAAATGAGGTCTTATGGGTGTACCTGATCCAGTATGACTGGTGTTCTTATGAGAAGAGATTAGGACACAGATATACACAGAGGAAAGACCAGGTGAAGATGGCTGTCCAAAAGCCAGGGAGTGAGGCCTTGGGAGAAATCAGCCCTGCCCACATCCTGACTTTGGACTTCCAGCCTCTAGAACTGTGAGGAAATAAATTTCAGTTGTTTAAGCCACCTAGTCTAGGGTACTTCATTGTGCAGCCCAAGCAAACTAATATACCCTAGGAAGTCTTCCATGAATTCCAGAAGACCAGCTATGACCTTCTGTCGCCATCCTTTATTTTTCTTTTCCAAACACTTATCATATTGAAATGTTCTGTCTCCTTAGTGTCTGAGTGTGTGGGCGTTGATGGCCTTGAGTTGTGGGCCTTGAGGGGTGGATGACTGAAAGTCTTGAAATCAGGGATTATGTATCTTATGTATTATCAAGACCTCCCTGAATGCCTGCAGGCATATAGAAGGCATGCAATGCAGTATGTTTCCATAGATGAATGGATGGGTATGAATGGAAAACATCATGTCAGTTATCCAGTAATTTAGGTAAACAAAACCTCTCTCACTTAAGAAAAGACAGATTCGGAGCGGCATTTCCCAGTTCTTCTTCCCTTCCCTTCGCTCAGTCGTGTCCGACTTTTTGCGACCCCATGGACAGTAACCTACCAGGCTCCGCCATCCATGGGATTTTCCAGGCAAGAATACTGGAGTGGGCTGCCATTTCCTTCTCCAGGGGATCTTCCCAACCCAGGGATCGAACCCGGGTCTCCTGCATTGCAGACAGACGCTTTACCGTCTGAGCCAATAGTTTACCTAAATTCAGTAATTTCTAATCAAATTATCTGTACCTCACTAGATCTATGAAGGTACACATTTCAAATGTTCCCCAAATTTGGCCTGAGAATCATGAATAGTCAAAGAAAATTTTCTGGTGGGTTTTCCATTATTTATCTATTTATCTAGGTTCTGTGTCTCACCATGTCTGTTTCACTCACATTCCCCATAAGAGTCAGAGTAAGTGATGATGGGAGGAGAAGATGAAAGAGAGAAGAGTTTCTTGGTGCATTTGCTGCTGCTGCTGCTGCTGCTAAGTCACTTCAGTTGTGTCTGACTCTGTGCGACCCCATAGACGGCAGCCCACCAGGCTCCTCCATCCCTGGGATTCTCCAGGTAAGAACACTGCAGTGGGTTGCCATTTCCTTCTCCAATGCATGCATGCATGCCGTCGCTTCAGTCGTGTCCGATTCTGTGCGACCCATGGACAACAGCCCACCAGGCTCCTCTGTCCACGGAATTCTCTAGGCAAGAGTACTGGAGTGGGTTGCCACTTCCTTCTCCACTTGGTGCATTTAGGGATCCACAGTCTGGAAGCATCTTAATATCTCCTGTGTGCTCAGTCACTCAGTTGTGTCTGACTCTTTGTGATCCCAAGGACTAGCCCACCAGGCTCCTCTGTCCATGGGATTTCCCAGGACAGAATACTGGAATGGGTAGTGATTTCCTTCTCCAGGGGATCTTCCTGACCCAGGGATGGAACCCACATCTGTTGCATCTCCTGAACTGGCAGGTGGATTCGTTACCCACTGAGCCACCTCATCAGCCCTAATACCTCCTGCTGCACCTCAAATCCATGTATGCTGATTCCATAGGAAAGCAATTGGCCTCCACTTTCTATGTAACCACCAATCATAGCTCAAAATGATAAGAGTTTAAAGGAATAAATACAAGACTGGAGAAATTCTTTAGAAAATAAAATCCTATTTTGCATTTTCAGTAATTAAAATCACCCAATAATACCCAGACAAGATCCGCTTTCTTGATATTTGGATAATGAACAACTGAAAGCCAAGACAGCCAGAGGGAGCAATTAGGGAGAAAAAGAAAATTAAGAACTTGCCAATACATTCTATCTGTCAACTTCATCAGTGAAGTGTTCCCTTTAATTGCCATTGATTTTCATAATAGTTTATTAACCCAATATGTTAATTTAAGTTTGTCACAGGCTATACATGTAGAATAATGCATTTTTTTGTCTTGTTGTGGGGGGATGGGGGCTAGTGTAATGGGAATAAATTTATCCCCCTTACACAAAATTGTTTTGCTTGGGCAGAACTTTATTTTATTTTGGGCAGAACTGACCCAAATGGATCAGTCATCCTGACAGTGTTTTGGTTTCCAGCATTAGCTTCTGAAGCACTCTATTTACTCGTTGGCTTTGGAGAGTGGTGGTGGTAGAGAAATGGGAGACAGACTGATTTGACAAATTAAGTCAATAAAACCATCTTATAACTTTCATTATCAATGTCTTATGAATGCAGCCTAGGACTTGTGTAGAACTGAGAGAATCACTGTCAGAACTCATTTGTTTTGCCACTGAAGACACTTTATAAACCTCATGAGTTAAAAAATGCGGCTTCATGAACTTCCTTGGTGGCAGAGTGGATTAGAATCTGCTGCCAGTGCAGGGGACATGGGTTTGATACCTGGTCTGGGAAGATCCCACATGCTGCTGGAGCCGCTAAGCCCAGGCACGGCAACTACTGAGCCTGCGCTCCTAGAGCCCGCGCTCTGTAACAAGAGAAGCCACCACGATGAGAAGTCGTGCACTGCAGCAAAGAGTACCCCTGCTCACCCCAACTAGAGAGAGCCTAAGTGCAGCGAGAAAGACCCAGCACAACCAAAAATAAATTTAAAATAAATTTATTTTTAAAAAATGGGCCTTCACGATACCTGCTTCATCCTACCTTCTCAAGTGGGCACAGGGCCCACATCAGATCGTGGAAGGGCTTCTTAAAGGTAAGAACACAAAAAGAAAAGATGTTACAGGCTTCCTTGTTTACCGGAAAGTATCTTTAACCTCCAAACACTGAAGGACATAGCAGACTCTCAGAGCAAACGCCTGGAACCAGAAGCTTGCAAGATTTACCAATCTTGGCTAATAAAATAGAAATTAAACCCCGATCACTACAGAAGGGAAATCAGATTAATGGGGTGGTACCTTATCTGAATAATAATTATGAATTAGGAGATTCCATTACAAGGCCCAGGCAGGGCATGCTTTATTGGTTCATCAATAAGGCATGCATTCTAATGGACTGGCATAAAACATGCTCTGAGGATCTTCCCGCTCGATACCAGAAACTCAAAATAATTTACATGGTACAAAATCGCTTTTCTTCCAATCTGTAAAACACTCATGAGAAATACTGGGCTTTGTAGAAATATGAGGATTTAAAAGGTCACGGATGCTTCCATCTTTCCTTCCTTCAGTAGGATCACAGCTACTGTGCTTATACTTGTCAGGCCTAGAATTCCCTAAAAGGCAAAAAGCGACCGTGGATTTGCACAAGGGTCTTTGAGGTAGGGCCACGGGATGTGATCATGGTAGTTGTTAGCCTATGGGTTAAAGATTCATTCCCAGATCGGGCTGACACTTACCCCCGAGCCTTTCCATGTGACAGTGCGTTCTCGCACCCAGGCCTCTTTGTGGAAGCCACTGCCCACCAGCTCATGTCCCTCAGCCACCTCCTTGTTGGCCCTCATTCCAGCATCAAAATGGGGACACAGTTCTCACCATATTGAACCCCATCCTTTGGGTCCCAAAGCATCCTGCTGGGGCACAGAGTATTATTACCAGGTGTTTCAGGAACTTCTTGAGCTCTTAACTATTTCCTCTCTTCCCTGAGACTCGAGATCAATTCATGAGACAAGGTTGTCTCTACCTTTCCCTTTTTCCCCTGCCTCTTCACATATAAAGAGATAACAAAAAACTACCTTATATAGTAATTGGTGAACAAAATACCTATAAGATACCAAAACACCCTATACCAACAAGAGAAACCTATAAAATACCTATAAAATACCAAAACACCCTATAACCAACAAGAGAAACAACAGCACTTAGGTTTGTACTTAAGGGAATTAAAAACAAGCATGCACAACACTTCTACGTACATGTTTGTTGGTGGCAATGTTATTCATAACAGCCAAAACGGAAAGCAACTCCAATGGCTATCAACTGATGAACAGACAAATAAAATGAATTACATCCACACAATAGAACAGTATTAAGCTTTAAAAAGGAATGAAGTACAGATACGTGCTACAACACGGATGAACCTCAAATATATGTTAAGTGAAGGAAGCTGAACACAAAGACTGCATGCTGTCTGATTCCATTTATATGAAAAGTCCAGAACATGTAAAGTCAGAGAGACAGAAAGTCAGCAGGTAGTTGCCAGGAGCTAAGGGAAGAGGGGAATGGGGAGTGACTGTGGGTTGATTTCCTTAACTGTAAAATGGGGATTATAATTGTACCTCATAGTATAATTGTAGAAATTAATACATGTAGAGCTTTTAGAACATAGCTGTGAGACTTCATTTTAGAACAAGAAATATATGTTTGGTCTTCATCCCCATTTCTGGCACAGAGCTCCTAAAACCCTAAGTGATAAGTGTCAAAGGTGTTTTTTTATGTTAACAGGTGTGGGACTGAGTTCTTCACCTGTGGAACCTGGAGCTCTCTCTCCTTAGAGACTGTCAGAATTGACTTGAACTGTAGGACACCCAGCTGACCGTGTAGAGTATCCTCTCTTACTCTGAAATTGTTGACCAGAATAGTTAATTGCTTCTTATAATTAAGTTTGCAGTAAACGTTATCTGTTGCTATTTCAAAGGATTCTGAGAGAATAGACTTGCCCATTGCTGCCTCCTTTCTGTGGAAGACTACTGGGAAAAGTCCAAGATGACTTGAAGTTAAGATAAACAGATGAACGTCTCTCCCATGCACTCCCTCGGCTCCCCCGACCCTGCTGATGCCGGCACTAGGCAGGCCCCCAAAGAAAGCAAAGGTAGGTGGCTCTTCGAATATGGCTTGTCCTGAGCCATGGAGAGTTAGAGAAGGTGACTCCTGCACCTGGTTCTTCCTAAACCAGCCCAAACTCCATTCCTTGCCACAGATTGTTCTTCATATCATGATAAGCACAGAGAGAATTGCAAGGAACATTCTGGACTCTACTCTTAAGCCCTTCTTCATAAATAGAACAACCAGATCCTGGCACTATTTTGGATATTTTGGGCCATAATGACAGACTAAAACACTGTAAGTAGCCATTAAAAATAACCACCTCACTCCTTGCCCCATCATCTTACATTATATTGCCAGTTCCTCCATGCACTTATCTGAAGTTATCCTGCTAGTGTTCACATTTGCTGTAATGTACAATTGTTGGTCTTGTAGAATGAGGGCTCCGGGAGGACAAAGTTCCTGACTGTCTTCCTTGTCGCTGCTGGATCCCAGCACCTGGAATAAAGACCAGAACATGGCAGGCATTTAGCGGCTATTTCTAAAATAATAAATGAATGGTCCTTGCCCCAGCACTCAACACAGTGCCGACGTTCCAGACACAATAATCTCTCTCCAAAATCACCGCTCAGCCTCCATTCCCGCTCTGAGAGAACCAGTCAGCGTTTGCCCTCTGCACCTCTGCTTCTGGGGCCCCTCCACACTGGGGGTGGCTCAGAGGACCTCCCTCACCACACACACTGCCTCTGCCATCATGGCTGGTTAGACCTGGGCTAGATTCCTTCTCTAAGCTGAGACATTCCTAATTTTGTTCAGGAAAATTTGGGCTTGGCACTCAGAGATTCCGATGAATAAGAGTTGGTGCTTAAAATGTGAAGCTGGAGAGGTCTGGATCTCAAATATATTCAAAGCAGAAGGAGCTAGTATGAAGGTAAAGAGAATAAAACTCACTGGCACCCCACTCCAGTACTCTTGCCTGGAAAATCCCATGGACGGAGGAGCCTGGTGGGCTGCAGTCCATGGGGTTGCTGAGAGTTGGACACGACTCAGTGACTTCACTTTCACTTTTCCCTTTCATGCATTGGAGAAGGAAATGGCAACCCACTCCAGTGTTCTGGACTGGAGAATCCCAGGGATGGGGGAGCCTGGTGGGCTGCCGTCTATGGGGTCGCACAGAATTGGCCACGACTGAAGTGACTTAGCAGCAGCAGCAGCAGCAGAGAGGAAGTGAAGAGATGGGAGAAGAGTGAGGAAGAGAGAGGGAGAGCTAGTCCGGGCAAGTGAACTCATTGACTGGAGCATGCTGGTTTCCAGTTTTTCATCTTGCCCCTCAAGACTCGGCTGTGCTTCTAGCCTTGGTTATTTCTTTCACTTTACATTAGTTTGACTGGGTTTCTGTTTCTTGCCCACAAAAAATTCCTGACCACTAAACCCTAGCGTGTGGGAGGCATCCTCAAAACCTTTGTTGACTTGACTTCATTTTTCATATATTCGTTCATTTGTTCACTTACCCAACAAGTATTTATCAAGCTGGGCACTGACCTTAGAAAATAGAGGAAAACAGATGTGCAGAAAGTTAGACACTGCCTCTGCCTTGGTGGAATTAGGGCAGGGAGACAGCATTCATCAAATAAAGACAAGAAGAGAAACAGTGAATGTTTGCATCGTATACTGTCTGGTATGTGCCAGGAATGTGTTGGGCTTAGGTCATCATCAGTATTAAGGGGACCAGCATCTGCTTAGAATGGGGACCCACATACAGTTCTTTACCAACTAAAGAACCAAGCACTAATACACATTTTATCTGATTTGACCCTCAGACTGATCCCACATAATTGATTTTTAAAAGATGTCCATTTTATAGGCATGTTTGTAAAACTGAGCCCCACCCACAAGGGTTAAGTGACTTATCCAAAGTCAGTGAGGCTGGTCAGAGGCAGAGCCTGGACTTAACTGCTGTCTTCTGTCTCCAAAGCCCAGTAGGGTTCTTTAGCAGTCCTGCAAAATGCTGCCTCTACGAGGAGATGACAAGTGTGGCAGAACCATACACACTGCACAACCCTGAAGAAACATCGGGCAGAAGGTATCCAGGCAGGACTCTGCTCTGCTATTTTTAGGATAAATTCTGCTAAAAGTATGCAAGCAGCAAAGGGAAGAGGCAGTTAGTTAGCTGTGGCTGCTGGAGCAGCGTGTCTATGCCCAGTGCTGGGTCTCTGACAGAGGCCCAGGATCCCCCACCTCAGGAGGCAGGATGGATGGCTGAAGTTCACGAGGCCTCCTATCTCTTCCCTAAATCTCCGGGCAGCCAGGGTCTGGTACCTGGGGGTTTCACATGCAGGCATCACAGTGAGATGATAAACACAGTCCTGGCCACAGAGCTTCTAGGAGACTCAGACTAGGCTTACTGCAACTACATTAAAAGACTCAAATAAACTGGATGTTCCTGTGGTGGGGTTGGGGGGGGGGTGGTATCTTGTTTTTCTTTCTGACTCATCTCTCAGCATTCTCAGAAAGGAGAGAATTTACCTCCTCAGAGCTATAAAAACGAATGTCAGTGAAACCTTCAGAACTTGCTTGATGCACTGGAACCCTGTCTTCAGGCAATCTTTCCTCCAAAGAAGACGAGAGCTGGGTTTTTATTTGATTTTACAAGGACAAGCAACATTCTGTTATTGTTTCTCAAGGTGTGCTCTGTGGAACACTGACATTCAAATCAACTTTATCAGAGTAAGTGTTCGGCTAACTGGACTCTCATTTCAGATTGGATGAATTAATTCTTCAGAGCATGGGACCCAGGACGTTTCATTTTAAACAAGTACTCTTCCTAATCCTTAAGTACAATAAAGCTTGAAAACAACCATTCATCACTATATGTTCCCCTACCAGGGTGCCAGAACACGCTGCAAACAAATGACTGGTTCTAACATCTTGGCCCTCTAGGTCAAATGTTCTCCACTTCCATACTATCAACACCTGGGCCAGGTAGTTATTTTTGCAGATGGGGGTTTATCCTCTACATTATAGAATGTTTAGCACCATCCTATTAGATACCTATAATGACTTCCCTCCAGTTGTGGCAACCAGAAACAGCTCCAAATGTCAATAGAATGTCAATGACCAATGACAAGTGTCCCCTGGGGACAGAACCCCCCCCCTTTACACCCTACTGAGAAGCACTGTTGTAGATAAGTGGGTTCCAATCCTGGGTGAACATTGGAGTCACTCAAGGATCTTTGTCAAACTTGGATTATTGAACTTAACCCTAAGAAAGTCTTGTTTGTTTGAGTTGGGGTGGAAGCTAGGCACCATTAAGTTTTCCCAGATGATTCAATATGGCAGAGTTGAGAATCCCTGCTCTAGGGAGATGCTGGAGGCATGAGTCTACACGTATGTTTGTGACTTCATGGGAGCTATAAACACTCAAGTCACATTGATGGCATTATCTGAGCACCTATGTATCATCAGGACCAGGCACCCAGATAGGATGACAAAAGCCACCTCTTTTGAAACTAACAAACACAGAGCTTCAGCCAAATACATTATAAATTCCTCCCATCTCACCCCACATATGACCTAAATCAGAATTTAAAACAGAACTTTTCTTGATGGCTAGGAAAACAGATACACTTTTTTCTACTGGACAGTAAAATATAGAGATATGACAGCTGAAAAAGCTGCAGTCATTTTGCTACTATCAAAGAAGTGGACCAAATATGGAAAGGGTGCTCAGAGGAGGGCAGCACCAAAAGAATCACAGAGCAACAGAGCTATAGCCTTGATCCAATTGTACCTGAATTCCACCCTGCCAAGTTGTAATCAGTTACACGACAAGATAAACCATCTTTATTTTTTAAGTAAGCCAGCTTGAGGTGGGTTTTCTGTTACCTGCAATTCAAAGCACTCTAACTGATATACCACTCCAGACCAGCATCCTCTTGCAATTATAGATGGTCCCCAAATTACAGTGGTTTGACTCACAATTTTCCAACTTTATGATGACGTGAAAGAAACACACATTCAGTACAAACTGTACCTTAATTTTGAATGTTGATCTTTTCCAGTCTAGCAATATGATATTGTCTTGAGATGCCAGACAGGGCAGCGAGTGTAGCTGCCAGTCAATCATCAATCACAAGGTAAACAACTGATACACTTAGAACCATTCTGTACTCTGAGAACCACTCTGTTTTTCACTCTCAGTATAGCATTCAATAAATTACATGAGATAGTCAAGCTGCTGCTGCTGCTAAGTTGCTTCAGTCGTGTCCGACTCTGTGCGACCCCACAGACGGCAGCCCACTGGGCTCCTCTGTCCCTGGGATTCTCCAGGCAAGAATACTGGAGTGGGGTGCCATTTCCTTCTCCAATGCATGAAAGTGAAAAGTGAAAGTGAAGTCACTTCAGTCGTGTCCGACTCTGTGCGACCCCATAGACAGCAGCCCACCAGGCTCCTCCGTCCATGGGATTTTCCAGGCAAGAGTACTGGAGTGGGGTGCCATTGCCTTCTCCGGAGATAGTCAAGACTTCATTATAAATTAGGGTTTGTGTTAGATGATCTTCCTCAACTTTAGGGTAATGTAGCTGGCACAGTGGTAAAGAATTTGCCTGCCAGCACAAGAGATGCAAGAGATTCGGGTTTGAACCCTGGGTCAGAAAGATCCTCTGGAGTAGAAAACAGCAACCCATTCCAGTATCTCACCTGGAAAATTCCATAGACAGGGGAACTTGGTGGGCTATAGTCCAGGGAGTCACAAAGAGTCAGACATGACTGAGTGACTGAGCACACACACATACAGGGTAATGTAAGTGTTCTGAGCACTTTAAGGTAGGCTAGGCCATGGTAGAACCATGGGATTCAGCAAGTTAGATACATTAAATGCATCTCCAATGTATAATATTTTTCAGTTATGATGGGCTTATCAGATATAAACTCATTATTAAGTCAAGGAAGATCTATATTGTATATTGCTTAGAGCTAATGAAACGAAATAATTTTTAAGGTAGGGCAAGAAAAGAACTTAACATAAAATTTTCTCTATCTTTTGAGCTCCTAACCCTCTCCCTTTAGTGTGCATTGTACCTTAACTAGATCCCCTAAGAAGACTCAGGAATGCCTACTAGTCAAAAAAAAAAAAAGAAGAAGAAGCAATTTCTTCCCCCAGCAAGGTAACACCCTTTAGGAGATGACATTCCTTTCTCAATTCTGTAAGGGGTTACAGTGACCCATTACTAGTTTTATTTTAATGTATAAAAATATACTAGTTTGTCTCAAAAACTTATATAAATGTGGTTTGACCTCTAATGGGTGGAACAGTCCTCAGAAGTTCCTGAACAACTGTCTCCTGGGTTATAATCCTCTGATTGGCCTGAATAAAATGTTCCATTTCTTTCTTAGATTGACTATCGATTAATTTTTTTTTTTATCAACAAGCCTTGATAAAGAGTGGTCCTTGAACCAGCAGCCTCAACATCATCTAGGAACTTCTTAGAAATGCAGAATCACAGGCTCCTCTTCAGATCTAGTGAATCAGAAACTGCGCTGTAATAAGAACCCTGAGGGACTCATATGAACATTAAAGTTTAAGAAACCTGGACTTAGGTAACTGGTCTCTTAAGCACTGAGCTAGATAATAGGGAGCCAAGGATAAGCAAAAAACAGACTTGGTTACTTGGTTCTATGACTTGGTTAAATGCCCTGTTTTATACTTGCCAACACTTCAACTCCATCAGTTCATCCATTCTTTCACTCATTCAACAAATATATATTTAGCACTACCTTTATGAGTTAAGGGCCTCCCTGGTGGCTCAGTCAGTAAAGAATCCACCCGCAATGCAGGAGTCTACCTGCAATGCAGGGACAAAAGTAGCAGAAACATTAAAAAGTGTGCTCAGAGAAGAGAGAAGAGGCATACTCTGCCCTTTAAGAAGCCCCTTGTGCATTTGAGAAAACAGATACCGAAATCACACAGATAAATGTTAACGTGCCAATGATATAAGTGCTACCCTGGAGAGGTCCTGTGGGGGTTCCTCCCATCCGGTTCCTCCGTGGGGGATATTTGATTTTATCTGAGTGGTCAGGCAAGACTGCCCTGAGGAGATCTGAAGGGCGAGTAGAGAAGAGTGGGACACATAAAGAGGAGAATATTTGAGGCACAAGGGAAGACAATGTGTAAGCTTTTCAAGCTGGAAGAAGCGAGTGAACACAACAGTTGCCAGGAGCAGGGAGCAGGGAGGGTCAGAACGAGATCAGGTAACCAAGGGTCAGCGTCTTTAACAATATAAAAACCACGTTAAGGATTCCTCCCTTAATCCTCATAAACTAACAGCCACTGATGCATTTTAATATTTATTTCACTTTGATAGGAATACTTAACATGAAATCTACCCTCTTACCACATTTTTACATGTACATTATTGTTGACTTTAGGCTGACAATGTTATACAGCATTTCTAGAGCTTATTTATCTTCCCTAACTGAAAGTTAATGCCTGTTGATGAGTATTTCCCTGTATCCCTCACTCCCAGCCCCTAGCAACCACCCTTCTTTGATTTTTAAATTTGACTATTTTACATATCTCAAATAAGCAGGGTCATGTAGTATTTGTCTTTCTGTAGCTGGCTTATTTCATTTAGCATAATATCCTTGAGGTTCATCCATGCTGTTGCATATTGCAGTTTTTTTTTTATCAATAGTATTCCCCCATGTGTATATACCACATTGATTTTATTCATTCATCTGTCAATGGACTTTTAGGTTGCTTCCACACCTTATCTATTGTGAATACTGCTGTTTTGAACATGGAAATGTTAATTTCTCTTTGAGACTCTGATTGCAGTTCTTTGGATCAGATACCCAGAGTTGGGATTGCCGGATCACATAGTAGCTCTATATATATATATTTTTTTAACTTTTTTGAGGAATCTCTATATTGTTCTCCATAGTGGGTGCATCAGCTTACATTCTCACCAGCAGTGTGCAAGCCTTCCCACCCTGGCCACAACCTCCACCTCCTCGCCAACATTTGCTGCCTCTTTTGAAAACAGCCATCCTGGCAGGTGTGAGGTGAGACCTGATTATGGTTTTGATTTGCATTTCCCATGGCAACCCACTCCAGCGTTCTTGCCTGGAGAATCCCAGGGACGGGGGAGCCTGGTGGGCTGTCGTCTGTGGGGTCGCACAGAGTCGGACACGACTGAAGCGACTTAGCAGCAGCAGCAGATAATTAGTGATGTTAAGCACTTGTTCATCTGCCTGTCAGTTGTCTGTTTGTCTTCTTTGCAGAAAAGTGTCTTCAAGTCCTTAGCCCATTTAATCAAGTTTTCAGTTATCTTGCTATTGAGTTGTAGGAGTTTCTAATACACTTGGACATCAGATTTGTGGTTTCCATGTATTTTATCCCATCCCATAGGATAGCATCACCATGCTGATTCCTTTGCTGAGCAGGAAGTCATTGACATCTTTTAAATATAGTGCTTTCCCACATAGCACAGTTTGTCAGCTGAGAGTGTACACAATCTGAGCCCTTGTCCCAACACCTTTCGTTTTTGTCTTCCCCCTCCTTGCCTTATCACCCAGCAGAGTAGACCAGCATGGCCCCTAGCTTGTTGACACCACACTTGTTATTTGGGGCTGACAGACAGAATGGAGCTGTGGGTCAGGCTGACTTGAACCCAGTCTGCTTCTATATCTTCGTTGCTGTGAGGGCCACAATGACAGTGATTACAGGTGACAGCATCACAGCGTACTCAGCACTCCATCACACACCTGGGCACAAGGAAGGGCAGACTAGGGACTTCTCTGGCGGCCCACTGGTTAATATTCCGTGCATCCAAGGCAGGAGGTATGGGTTCCATCTCTGGTTGGGGAACTAATGTTTAATGGTGACGCCAGAAAAAAAAAGGACAGACTAAATAATCATTAGGTGAATGACGTAACCCAGGGAAGCTGCTGGGGGCTTCCTTAATCATCACCCCTAGTGACTGCTGGCATCAAGACTCCCTGGAGAGCTGGCTCTCTGTCTACTGAGGGAGGCGCCAGGTGGATGTGCCAGTGGGGCACTCAGAAGGACCCCTGGCTTTGCAGAGGCAGCTCTGGAAGCCCAGGTCTATGGTCTAGGCCAGGAAGCCTTGAACTTGGGCCTGCTTGGTCAGGATGCATGTCCTGTCCCCAGGAGAACCTTCTTATGCAATGTTCTCCAGGTCTTCGCATGAGAGCCAGTCAGCCTGGTCCCCCACGGAGCGTGCCCACACATGTGTGGTTTTGGAGCCGTGTGTAGAGCTGGTGTGCCGGGGACGTGTCTACTTCTGCAGCCAAGAGTGTCCTGAGCAGGATTGTCCTGAGTGTCCTGCTTTTGTAGACAGCTGTACGGTTTCAGAGGGCTCCCCAGGCGGCACTAGTGGTGAAGAGCCCCGTGCCAATGCAGAAGACATGAGAGATGTGGGTTTGATCTCTGGGTTGGGAAGATCCCCTGGAGAAGGGCATGGCAATCCACTCCAGTATTCTTGCCTGGAGAATCCCATGGACAGAGGAACCTGGCCAAGCTATAGTCCATGAGGTTACAAAGAGCCGGACATGACTGAAGTGACTTAACATAACATTGTTAAAAAAAATGTGAAAATATAAAAAAGAAAAGAATCACACCTTATCTCACCCTTAGAGGTGATGATTACATGCATTTTGGGATATACTCTTTTATAATTTATTTTTTGCAGGTAAATACATATGTACACAAGGCTGTGGTTCATGTGATTAGTTTGATTCAGTTCAGTTAAGCCGCTCAGTCATATCCGACTCTTTGCGACCCCATGGACTGCAGCACACCAGGCTTTCCTGCCCATCACCAACTCCCAGAGCTTGCTCAAACTCATGTCCATGGAGTCAGTGATGTCATCCAACCATCTCATCCTCTGTCGTCCCCTTCTCCTCACACCTTCATTCTTTCCCAGCATCAGGTTTTTTCCCATGAGTCAGTTATTTGCATCACATGGCCAAAGTATTGGAGTTTCAGCTTCAGTATCAGTCCTTCCAATGAATATTCAGGACTGGTCTGCTTTTGGATGGACTGGTTGGACCTCCTTGCAGTCCAAGGGATTCTCAAGAGTCTTCTCCTTGCTTTTGGATCATCAAAAAAGCAAGAGAGTTCCAGAAAAGCATCTACTTCTATTTTATTGACTATGCCTTTGACTGTGTGGATCACAACAAACTGTGGAAAATTCTTCAAGAGATGGGAATACCAGAGCACCTGACCTGTCTCCTGAGAAATCTGTATGCAGGTCAAGAAGCAACAGTTAGAACTCGACATGGAACAACAGAATGGCTCCAAATTGGGGAAGGAGTACGTCAAGGCTGTATATTGTCACTGTGCTTATTTAACTTCTATGCAGAGTACATCATGAGAAACGCTGGGCTGGAAGAAGCTGGAATCAAGATTGCCGGGAGAAATAGCAATAACCTCAGATATGCAGATGACACCACCCTTATGGCAGAAAGTGAAGAGGAACTAAAGAGCCTCTTGATGAAGGTGAAAGAGGAGAGTGAAAAAGCTGGCCTAAAACTCAATATTCAAAAAACTAAGATCATGGCATCCAGTCCCATCACTTCATGGCAAATAGATGGGAAAACAATAGAAAGTGAGAGACTTTATTTTCTTGGGCTCCAAAATCACTGCAGAGACATTACTTTGCTGACAAAAGTCCATCTAGTCAAAGCTATGGTTTTTCCAGTGGTCATGTATAGATGTGAGAGTTGGACTATAAAGAAAGCTGAGCGCCAAAGAATTGATGCTTTTGAACTGTGGTGTTGGAGAAGACTCTTGAGAGTCCCTTGGACTGCAAGGAGATCCAACCAGTCCATCCTAAAGGAAATCAGTCCTGAATATTCATTGGAAGGACTGATGCTGAAGCTGAAACTCCAATACTTTGGCCACGTGATGCAAAGAACTGACTCATGGGAAAAAACCCTGATGTTGGGAAAGAATGAATGCGGGAGGAGAAGGGGACAACAGAGGATGAGATGGTTGGATGGCATCACCAACTCAATGGACATGAGTTTGAGCAAGCTCTAGGAGTTGGTGATGGACAGGAAAGCCTGGTGTGCTACAGTCCATGGGGTCAGAAAAGGTCGGAAATGACTGAGCGACTGAAGTGAATTGAACATATATACATATTTTTTAAAAGAAAGGTGAAATTATTATTCAGTTTTTAAATTAAAAGTTCTCAAAAGTGAAAAGTGCATAATAGTCTACCTTTCCTATTAAAACAAATCATAGGAAGTTAATGTTCTCAGATTAAATTTCAATCATACAAAAGATAACGTTATCTTTGCAGAACATTATTATTATTATTATAACGTCACCTTTTCCCAAAACAATTACAAAAAATATATTTTCAGAGTTCTGGTTTATAAAGAAGTGACTTAACTTTCAAATTTTACTCAGGCTGGGAAAAATAAACGTGGGGAATATTTTTTTACTTAGCTGGTTTTCAGTGAATTTCTTCTATGATCATAGAGGAGAAAGGGGAAAAAAAGAATTAAAATAAGATAGCACATTTTCTAGTTTCAATTTCCATCTGGAGAGGTTATATTTAGCTTAAAATGAGAATATAACATTTTGCCTAGGTACCTCACTTTCAAAGGAAAAAAAAAAAACTGCCAAATGATGAGTATTAAAAAAAAAAAAGGTATGTGTTTCACGATCTGAATGGAATGCTGAGTCAGCAATGCCTGTCAAAAAGGCAAGGGAATTTGGAATTTTGTATATTACTAAGGACTATCTTATAACTGGATGCCCGGACATGGCTGAAACCACGCAGAACATTCTCACTGGTTGGTACTTCCACAGATGTACTGAATATGAAGTACACTTTGGAACCTGATATGGCCAGCAATGGGCTTCCCAAGCGGTTCAGTGGTAAAGAATCTGCCTGACAATGTAAGAGATGTAGGTGGCATGGGTTCAACCCTTGGGTTGGGAAGATCCCTGGAGGATGAAATGGCAACACACTCCAGTATCCTTGCCTGGAGAATCCCATGGACAGAGGAGCCTGATGGGCTACAGTCCATGGGGTTGCAACGAGTCAGATGTGACTCAGTATGTACCTAAGGACATGATCAGCAATGAGCTACATTATTTGTATACTTTACACCCCACCACCCAATTCATATGTTGCAATTCTATCCTTAGTGTGATACTATTAGTTGGGGGAGGAGGGACTTTGGGAAGGTAATTAGTTCCCAAAGATGGAGCCCTCATGAATGAGATTAGCGTCCCATTTATTAGATCCTTTATAAAAGGGACCTGAGACAGCTCTCTCATCATCTTTCCACCATGTGAGGATACAGTGAAAAATCCATCTTTCCACCTAGAAGAAGGATCTCACCAAACCCAACCATGCTGTCACCCTGTCCCTAGAATTCCAGCCTCCAGAACTATGAGAAATAAATATTTGTTGTTTAAGACATCCAGTCTGTGGTAGTTTGTTACAACCACTTCAAATGACTGAAGCAGTGTCCTTTAAAATGAATATGATCACATTTATCTGTCCGAGCATGATCTAAGATAACAAAGTGTTTATCTAACCAAAAAGAACTAGGAAATATTTATTCATGAAAATCCCGAGAAGTGTTTATACTGCCTCCTGATCGTTTCTGTGATCTGATATCTTCATTTTCTCCTCTTAGATGATACTCATTGCTGTTCTCTCTCAGTTTCTAGTACTAGCATGCTACGGGAAGACTTGGCGCATACAGGTTTCCCACCACGCCCCCAGTCTCCAACTTTATTAGCTCAGTTTTTTAAACCACTGATTTTACAGTAATTCCTAAAATATTCCTTTTGGACTGCATCACCTCTCTGAGTCACCCATCCTGCCCTCATGGCTCCAGAAACTTCTTGGCTTGGGTGTAAACCCTACTTCTTGGGCCAGGGCTTCCCCAGTTGCAGAAAGAACTGCTAGGTCAGCCAGATGTCTGACTGTTTCACCTACTTAGCGCTTGTAAATGCTGTCTGGCATCATGTTCTCCACATTTTCCCAGTTTCCAGAACTTTATGAGTACTGAACTTTTGAAGGCATGTTGTGAGGGATGAAGGGACACAGAAGCCCTCAGCAATGATGGCAACGCAGCATCCACTCCCGTGTCTGGGTGGTTTGTATGAGAGTGTGCACAGAAGTCACTCTGTGCTCTTGGCCTTAGTTCAGCCTCCTTCCCCCCACGACTCTGCACTTAGAGACTCCTCTTCTAGTCCATCCCAGGAGATGGTCTTTGACCCTGGTTGGCATTATGGTATGCTTCTTAACATTGACTTGCATCACATTCTCCATACACACAACATCCTGCCACCCCTCAGCTTAGCACTCCTACAGACAACCACAAATTCTCTGTGAAGCAGAGTACATTTTACACATGCAGTGAAATCTGACCCCCACCCCGGCCCCCGCTGAGAAGGACCTGGGGAGCAGTGGTGTGCCACGTTCTGTTCATTGAGAATGATGGGTCCAGAGTCTAAAGTTACCAAGCTTCACTGCCTTCACTCCAAAAACAGGTCCCAGTTTTTACTGAGTAGAATTGTAAAAACTCGGGGGCCCTCTTCCAGGAACGTATGGTTAGAAATCATACTTCAACACATGCTGAAGTCACAGGCTCCAGCCACAGTGGCCTGATTCTGTTGTTTTGGTTCTTTAACTACACCAAGAGCATTTACGCCTTGGGGCCTTTGTTCAGTCTATTCCATCTGCTTGGCTGCTCTGCCCTTAGATGGAGATAAACTGTTTCCTTTTTATCATCCAGGTCTGAGCTTGAATATAACCTCAGAAAGGCCCTTCCCCACCACCTATACTAAGTAGCTCACACATTCCTGCTTGTTGCTGCTCATCAAGTATCCCCATTTCATGTACTTGTGGGTGCTTGGCAGCTGAAATGACCATACTTATGTTTTTGTTGTCAGGATCAGCTTCAGCATGAGTGACACGTAAGTTCTCTTGGAATCCCGTGTTTATTCGGGTTCTCCATGTGGTTTAATGCTCTGCTGTCACTGTCTTGGGATTCTAACTTTTTTTTTTTTCCAAGAAGACCTTCATTTTCATTTTATACCACAAGTTATGCACCTCTCCAGCTTACTGTTTATTATCTCTTTGCTAGTAGGTACCCAGGAGAGCAGGGTATCTCCTAGGTTCAATATTGTGTTGTCAGTACTTAGGACATTACAGAGAATACTGTAGCTGCTCAATGAGTATTTGTTAAGTTAGATAGAGGATTATTATGTGACCCAGCAATTTCACTCCTGGGTATATACCCAAAAGAACTGAAAACAGATGTTCAAGCAAAAACTTGTATACCAATGTTATAGTGGCACTATAACTAAAAGGTGGAAACAACTCAAATTTCCATCAGCTGTTGAATGGATGAAGAAAATGTGCTATATCTGTAAAACAGAATATTATTTGACCAGGAAAAAGAGTGAAACACTGATATGTGCTCTGATATGGATGAATGTTTTCCATAGCAAAATATTATGCTGAATCAGTCAGTTCAGTCACTCAGTTGTGTCCGACTCTGCGACCCCATGAATCGAAGCACTCCAGGCCTCCCTGTCCATCACCAACTCCCGGAGTTCACTCAAACTCATGTCCATCAAGTCCGTGACGCCATCCAGCCATCTCATCCTCTGTCATCCCCTTCTCCTCCTGCGCCAATGCTATGTCAAATCAAATACAAAAGATCACATATTTATAATTCTGTCTTGTGAAGTATCCAGAAACAGTTAATCTGTAGAAATAGGAAGTAGATTGATGGTTGCCAGAGGCTAGAGGAGGCAGGGGAGGAAGGAGAGATGGAGAATAACTGCTTGACGAGTATGGGGTTTTATTTTGGTATAACAAACATGGATGGAGTTGGATAGAAATGGTGGTTGTGAAGTGAAGTGAAGTGAAAGTTGCTCAGTCGTGTCTGACTCTTTGGGACCCCATGGACTATACAGTCCATGGAATTCTCCAGGCCAGAATACTGGAGTGGGTATCCTTTCCCTACTCCAGGGGATCTTCCCAACCCAGGGGTCGAAACCAGGTCTCCCGCATTGCAGGCAGATTCTTTACCAGCTGAGCCACAAGGGAAGCTGTTGTCGCACAAGCTTATTATGAATGTATATTACTAAATGCTGCACAATTGTTTCTTTTTAAAAGGTTAGTTTTGTTTTAACTGTGTATTGTTTTAATTTTACCTTGTTTTTTTAAAAAAAGAAAACTGAAAAAAAAAATAAGTATTTGTTGAAAGAATACATATTTATAGAACTTGTGACCAAACTCTTTCCAAAACCAAGTATAGCGTATTCTTAACTTAGCCTAGGGCTTCAGTAATTTCAGTCCATGAAGATAAGGGCACATTCACACCTTTCTTTGAAAAAACATTTTAAGTACTTGCTTCGTCAAGTAACCTTGAGAGAAGGTTAAGGTTACTTCCAACATCAGACCTTGTTATCATTAAGATGCCAACTTTTTTCTACATTTTTTTTTTGGTGGTTGTTTTGTTTGTTGGTCTTATGGTATCTTTATTTAAAAAAAATTGTAAAAGAACTTTTTAGATAATTATAGATGCATATGCAGCTGTAAAAAATATTATACAGAGAGATCCTGTGTTCCTCCTCCCAATGGTAATATCTTTCAAAATTATAGAACAATATCACAACCAGGAAATTGATATTTATACAATCCATCCATCTCATTCAGATTCAGTGGTTTTATCTGTACTCATTTATGTGTGTGTGTTCTGTCTCTAGACTGAAATGTAACAACAGTTCCTTTTAGTATTTCTATAGTCTGTCAACGAATAAGACATTCCAGAGAGATTGTGGCACAACCAGAATAACCACAAGTAAATGGCTCTGAGCACAAGTTAAAAGAAAGAAACATTTCCAAAGAAGTAACAGGGGCCTAGCAGTCTGGAACCTGTTAGGTCAGCCATGCCTTATTTACATTCAGTTGACCCTTTCAGCGCCAGGATTCTCAAAAGGGCTGGAACATATTTTGGTTAATTCAACAGACTGAGGGATGGGGTACTCTAAGATACTCTTCTTTCATTTGAGAAAATGGGAAATGTAAAAGCCAGCAAACATTGGTGGGAGCATAGAAAAGATGCCAGCAAGATTGTTTTTACCTGTTAAGAACACGTGTTATTTCGTCCTGGTAACAAACGTAACTTGGAACTCCACAGGCAAATACATAGACTTGAGGACATTTCCCAGTGTTGATGTAGGCTCCATCCTGTGTATTAACTTAATTTATGTGAAGGTTCTAGTGAATGTTCCTTTCTACATTGCATTTGTTAAAGGGTCAGACATCTCTTTTGCCTTGTCAACATCCCTTCACCATCATCTGCTAATAGCATGTAGGTTTTCCCTTGAAGGGCCACTCACCTCCTCCCTGGTTTTGGTAGTGTTACGTACAAACACCTCACCTCTCTACTTGTTTTGGTAGTGCAACGTACAAACCCTGTTTTCTCCTGCTCTGCCCCTCTGTCACCTCCCCTACCCCTGCCCTGACACACACACACTCATGGCTCAGTGGAAGGACTCCATCAAAACATGTTTTTCTTCTGGACACAATGATTGGTTCAGAAAATGCACATATTCAAAACTGGTCAAAGAGATGTAATCCATGATCTTGCCCGATTATGGGCAATGATGAAGAATCTCTTTCCATTGGGTTTGAAGGTGTTAATACATGTGGAGACCGTCAGGGATGTCATGCTGGAAAGGAAGCCAACAGGGAAGGGAGCAGAATTGACAGCCTTATTGATGGTTCTAAGTGTCTAGAACCAGCTATATCTAAAGCTCTGAACTTCTTAGTTACATGAACTAATAAGATTGAAAAATTACATTTTGGGGTGTAGTTTAATTTTTGTTTTGGTTTGGTTTTTTGGTCACTTGCAACTCACTGAGTAGGATCAAAGTACATAACATTCATTAGGCTAAGCTTGGAGCCATAAATCCTTAAGCTAATTTTAGTCTCTGTCCTCTCATCGTTCAACAATCCCCTTATCTTCTCATGTGTCTGCATTACTGCCTGCAATAATTTGCCTGACCCAGGCTTTGGTGCTTACTGCAAAAGAAGGAACTCAAGTAGCGTGAATGAATGGCACTGGGAGTACATTAATTCTCCTGCCCCTACAATGCTGTCTTTTAAATAGGTTATGCATGCGTCATGCTGCAGCTGACCATCTGTACTGATTATTTAAGTTCTGTAATGAAATGGTCAGGTCTCTCATTGTTTATTTATGTGATGCAGACAGCCACTCTCTAAATCCTACTTCAATCTTCAGTAACTGTTTTGTAGGCTACATGCTCTAATGACTGCAAAAGAAATGTTTGCTGCTTCAGATGGTGTTATTAAAAGAAAATTGTTCCCAAAGAAATTCTTATCTCCTGATGGGGGGAGCTAAATCACTATAAATTATGGAAAAGGAAATTGCAAATGTGTCTTGCTTTCTCTTTATTGGAGGCATTGTTTTATCACAACTGTCAAGGAGAGCGCACACCTATTTTGAAAGCTTTTTACAGCTTTGAATTAAGCCCAAATGGAGAAATAAGAGGCTGCACGATTAGAGCAGCTGACTGGAGTTGTGCTTTGCAAGGCAAAGGCAGGGTTTTACTTTCTTATTCACAAATGGCACCAGCGAGGGGGTGGGGCGGGGCAAGGCGGTGGAAAAGCCGAGAAAAGCAACGGCAAAATACAGTTAAGAAAAACAACCGAAGAGATCACCGGAGACCTGGCAGGAGGATAATAAGAATCTTGAAAAGGAAAGGGGAGACCTTTAGAATTGCATTACTCTGGGGAGGAGACGGGAGGGGGGTTGCGGATTCTCATTTGTTTCAACCGAATAAGCACAATCAGTCAATCCATCAGTGTTGCTGTAAACTTTGTCCTTATAAAAATTGCATAAAGGGTGGCCGTTCCTCGTCTGTCCATCACAGGCGATTTCAATGGACTCGGCTCAAAGCATTACGCAGCGAATGTGTTCGCGGAGGCCAGCAGAGGGAGCGCGAGATTAATGGGTGGGCTCCCAGCGTCACCAAGGCGACCGGCTCCTCGCTCAGGACTGCCCAATCCAGTTTGTGCAGGTGAAGCTGTCTCCATGGCTCCTTTCCTACCCACCACCCTGCATCTCCTCTTCCTGACCTGCCCCCGAAAACAGCCATGAGCTCCCTCCAAGCTGTCTGATTGGTTCATCTGGGAACATTTCTACCCAAGGGTTCACAGGTTGACGTTCTCTCGGCAGATCCCACGATGAGCGCAAAAGCAAGGCCCTACTGCGGGGAAACATCAAAAATGGTGCTGAGGGAAAAGAATTCCGTAACACCAAGTAAAAGGCTGATGATCTAATGTTAAGTGAAGATAACTGGTTGCAAAACTGTGTATACAGTAGTAGCCTGGCGGGCTACAGTCCACAGAGTCGCAAAGAGCTGGACGAAACTGAGTGCACACGAGCACTCACACATATACATATATATATATTTTTTTAATTATAGAAACACTGAATTTTGACAAGTTAAGAATGATTGACTTTGATGCGTGATGTGTGTGTGTGTGTGTGTGTACAGGGAGGTGGAATTTGAGGGAGGCCTTTTTTATTTGCTTTATTGTCTTTTCGTATGTTTCAAATGTGTATTCTGGGCACAGCGTATACAATGTGTACACTGACCACATACAGCTTTGATAATTGTGGGGGAAATGAAAGACTGGAAATGCTTGTATGTATTTCATGTGTTCATATGGTATACTCTCTACTTTATAATAACACAGGGAATCATGTGAGAACACCAAGTATCATCACAGAAAGAAAGAAGCAAACGAGGCTCTAATTAAGTCCTGTGTGCTAAGGACTGTGTGCGAAGCTGAAGGATTAAAAAGATAAGCTAGGTGTACTCTGGGGAGCTTATAGTCACCTGTATCATCTTATTCCTTTGTCACAATGACTCTGGGAGGTAGATGGTAGTGTTCTCAGTTTGATGGCTAGGTTCCTAGAGGTGGTAATCGACCCAAGGCCACTTACTTAATACACAGCTGACTGTTTTTCATCTGGATTTTCACCTCCAAAGACTCTTCTCCATCCTAAATTTGAGGCCTCGTAAAACTCATTGGAAAAGACCCTGATGCTGAGAAAGATTGATGACAAAAGGAGAAGAGGGTGGCAGAGGATGAGACGGTTAGATAATTTCACCGATTCAATGGCCATGAATCTGAGCAATCTGGGAGATAGCGAAGGACAGGAGAGCCTGGCATGCTGCAGTTCATGGGGTCACAAAGAGATTCGATTTAGTGATTGAACAACAATAAGAGTCATGGTATTTGCCATCTCCTAGTTCATCACTTCATGGTAAATAGATGGGGAAACAATGGAAATAGTGGCTGACTTTATTTTTGGGGGTTCCAAAATCACTGCAGATGGTGACCACAGCTGTGAAATTAAAAGACACTTGCTCCTTGGAAGAAAAGCTATGACCAACCTAGACAGCATATTAAAAAGCAGAGACATTACTTTGCTGATAAAGGTCCACCTAATCAATGCTATGGTTTTTCCAGTGATCATGTATGGATGTGAGAGTTGGACTATAAAAAAACTTGAGCACCGAAGAATTGATGCTTTTGAACTGTGGTGTTGGAGAAGACTCTTGAGAGTCCCTTGGACTGCAAGAAGATCAAACCAGTTAATCCTAAAGGAAATCAGTCCTGAATGTTCACTGGAAAGACTGATGCTGAAGCTGAAACTCCAATACTTTGGCCACCTGTTGTGAAGAACTGACTCATTGGAAAAGACCCTGATGCTGGGAAAGACTGAAGGTAGGAGGCGAAGGGGACGACAGAGGATGAGATGGTTGGATGGCATTACTGACTCGATGGACATGAATTTGAGCAAGCTCTGGGAGTTGGTGACGGACAGGGAAGCCTGGTGTGCTGCAGTCCATGGGATCACAAAGAGTCAGACACAACTGAGCAACTGAACTGAACTGAGTTCATAACTGTTATTGCAACCTATTTTTGACAGCAATCTATTTTAAGAGAAGTTTTATACTACTAAGGCAAATTCAAAACAGAATAATTTTCCATAAATAAAAGATAACCGTTAAATAAGGACAATAAAAACAAACAAAAATAATTAAGTATTGACCGTGCTGGGGAAGCTCTGAGGCTCTCTTTGTTGTAGGAGAGTAGCAAGAATGAGAGAGATGTGAAAGGCTCACAGCCACTACATTGAGGCTTTCTTCTCGAATAATCAGAAGACCTGAGCGAGAACTGAGAGGGAGTAGCCACGTATGCAATTTAATGCATACCTTAAATGAGACCAACCGAAGCTTTCAGAAATATGGTATCATTTGATGCAAAGCCAAGAAAAACATCCCCACCAAAGCAGAACAGAGAAACCTAGCAGTTAGAAAGACAAAGCTGAGGTGTGAGACTGTATAAATCAAATTTATTATGAATCTCAAGATTATGGGGTATCCTTTTTTTTTGATAACAAGTAATGACTTTGAATATCAGCATCAACTGGAACATAAAGCTAAAAGCAATCTTTTAATGCATAAAAATCTGTTTCTCAATAAGAAGGCAGTGCTAAGGGATAGAACAAAACAACAGTTTAGGAAGTGAGTGGACAGGATTCAAGTCCAGGTCGGCAGTTTATTGCCTGTATATAATACTCTGAGTTTCTGTGAGCCTAACTCTCTATCTATAAGCCTAGGGAGAATGATAAGAGGTTTTCTATGATTCAGTGGCCATTTGTATAATACCTTAGGTTAAAGGATAATTTTCACAAAAAGGTAAAGGCATGACTCTCCTTAGATACGAAGGGTGAAGTGAAAGTGGAAGTCACTCAGTAGTGTCTGACTCTTTGTGACCCCATGGACTATACAGTCCATGGAATTCTCCAGGCCAGAATACTGGAGTGGGTAGCCTTTCCCTTCTCCAGGGGATCTTCCCAACCCAGGGATTGAACCCAGGTCCCCTGCATTACAGGTGGATTCTTTACCAGCTGAGCCACAAGGAAAGGAATACCTTGTAAATATTTTATTTCACTATCAGTGAAATGTGACAACTCATTCAAAGAAGAAGTCAAAGAGAAGAGACATGTATAGATGGGAATGCTAAAATAAATTTACAAATGGATACAAAGCTGTCTTCTTCCACAACGAGAGGAAAATCAATAGACTGTTCACGGGACACTCTTTGCTTGTCTATGGACAAGAATTATTTGTATTACTAGTTTCCTCATCAAACTCTGAATTGTTCTGGTCAACTAAAATAGTTTTCAAGTTGAATTTTAGCTCAATGGACTTGTAAAATAGCTTAGTCACAGATAAAAATGTGTGTTCCTGTAGGGGTACGAGATCCCCAGAGGTATCAGTATTCTGCTGAAAGACTATCCAGTCATCTCTTTTTTAAAATTCCAAAGTCTTAAATATTTCCTTATGCTTATGTCAAGACCTGATGTGCAGAAGTTAACACCACTTTGAAAATAAATTTATAATACAAAATAGATGAAGTAGGGGGAAAAGTGTGCTCAGAAGCTCAGTGGTGTCTGACTTTTTGTGACCCCATAGACTGTAGCCCACCAGGCTCCTCAGTCCTGGAATTCTCCAGGCAAGAATACTAGAATAGGTTGCCATTTCCTTCTCCAGGGGATCTTCCTGACCCAGGGATGGAACCTAGATCTCCCGCATTGCAGGCAGATTCTCTAGTATCTGAGCCACCAGGGAGATGAGGTGGGAAACCTGGGGAGGGAAGGGGAAGGGCTTCCCCGGGTGGCTCAGTGGTAAAGAATCTGCCTGCCAATGCAGTAGACAGAAGAGACGCAGGTTCGATCCCTGGGTCAGGAAGATCCCCTGGAGGAGGAAATGGCAGTATTCTTGCCTGGGAAATCCCATTTCAGAGGGGCCTGGTGGGCTATGGTCCATGGGGCTGCAAAGAGTTGGACACGACTAGGTGACTGAGCACATAGTAATCATCTAACTAATGGAAAAGATGGGACAGAAAAGGCCCTTTCCAATTCTCAAATTTTAGGGTCCCATCACCTAGCAGTTTATTTACATTTTACAAAAAGCTAAGTTTTAAAAAGGCTGGGAGTAAATTGAAAATCATCCTGACACAGCCACTGTGGAAAGAAATATGGAGGTTTATTCAAAAACTAAAAGTAGAACATTCCAGCAATTCCACTCCTAGAATATACCAAAACCCCCCAAAAACACTAATTTGAAAAGACACATGCAATATCATCAAATTCACTTAAAAAAAAATCAACTTGAAATAAAAATAATTGCTGAAATTAAAATGTAAGTCAAGAAAAAAGAACTGCTTATAGGAAAACAAAATTAAATAACTTTCAGTAAAAGGTGTTATATAATCCCAGACTTTTCCTTATTTAAGAAATACTGACAAAGAATGACACTATCAAAGATGAAAGGTGGCAGAAGCTCTAACTCAAAGTTCTGATCAATACAGAAATTTATGGTAAAACAATTTCCAAGACTTTCTACAAAGTGACCAACATAATGATTTTAAACTCATTCTTTTGCAAAGTTCTCTAACACTGTTTCAATAACAAAGAGTATCATTTTTTAATACAGTCAAAAAGGTAAACCAAGCTACATTTCCTAACCAAATTAAGGTAGCTTGTGAGCATCCGAAAGTTGATTTCCTAATTTCACTAATTTCTTAATTTTACTGTGAACTCCGATTTCCCAGGAAGCTCTGTAAGTCTCTGAAATAGTTCACCCTGGCCCCTAAATGGACTGGTTCTTATTGTCAGTGCAGGGACCATTCCCAATGACAGATCCACAATCCAATAATTCTCTCTAAGCCTCTTAAACCACCCAAGCCTTCAAATAAATTTAGTGAACAAAGCAAAGGAGTTCAAGTGACATTTCCTTCTATTCACAAAAACTTCAACTTTTATGTTCAGTAATTAATGGCACTGTTTAACCAGGAACGACACTACAAAATGAGGGCAGTTGTTATTTACCATCACCGTGAAATAGAGTGTCAAAGGTTATCACAACAGGATATCTGTGTTTAAATGGAAAGAGATAAAGAGACAAAGTCAAGCTAGTTATGCCTGTTTTGTTTTCCAACTGGAGGGAAGTCTGCTAAAATAGACTTCTGAATACCTACAGCTGCCATCTCAGCACCAATGGTAATTTTGATGTTCTAGCCCTTCTTTCCTTTCAATTGGGGGTGACCGAAACGAACATTAGAATACAGCAATTCTGAGTGCCTGCAATGTGAATTATTTTACTGGCATCTTCTCTTGATCCGGATGGAGTATGCATTTTCATTCTCATATTATAGAAGGAGGGTAGGTAGGTTCTAGAAGCAGTCTGGAAACACTGATAGTGAGCCTGTGCTGATGTTGGTTTGGGGAGTGCGGACATCCCCATGTCTTCACTTTAACCGTGAGAGATTGTGCTTTCTCACAGATTCCTCTGCCATCTTCTTATTAGGATTCATTAACAACTGTTATTTTGACCCTTCATCTTTATTTTTATTGAAAAAGGCACAGCTTTAGAGAAACACTCTTCCCTCTCCCTGAACTTATCCAGGAGAGATGTTGAAGCTTAGAGGTTTAGGTTGCATGTGCAGTCAGTAACCCACTGGATTCAAACCCACATCTGCTCAGTTCCTAAGCTGATGTTCTTTCTTCTTCATGCACTCTGTCCTCGTTGAATGTGTATTCATTTAAAAATTGCTTTTAGGAAATTCCCTGGTGGTCCAGTGGTTAGGATTCTGTGCTTCCAGCGCAGGGAGCATGGGTTCGATCCCTGGTTGGGGAACGAAGACCCTACAAGCTTCGGTTCGGCAAAAAAAAAAGAAAAAACATTGCCTTTACCTGTTCCATGTAAAAAGAACTTAAACTTTGCAAGTAAAACCAAAATAAGAAAGTAAAAATAACTCAAACTTCTATCCTACAATGTTTAATACATAAATATGGTGTTTTCCTGGTTTTTTAATGCATCTTAGGAAACTGGAATCATTCAGTAATTACATTATTTCATATCTTCCATATTTTTATTCAAGACATACTGCTGCTACTAAGTCACTTCAGTTGTGTCCGACTCTGTGCAACCCCATAGATGGCAGCCCACCAGGCTTCCCCTGTCCCTGAGATTCTCCAGGCAAGAATACTGGAGTGGGTTGCCATTTCCTTCTCCAATGCATGAAAGTGAAAAGTGAAAGTGAAGTCGCTCAGTCATGTCTGACTCTGTGACCCCATGGACCACAGCCTACCAGGCTCCTCCGCCCATGGGATTTTCCAGGCAAGAGTACTGGAGTGGGTGCCATCGCCTTCTCCTCAAGACATGCTAACATCATATTAATGTTTTTTAGAAAGTGGTTGCTAGTACTTGCAAGTAATTCCTTTGTATTCATGGACCAGTTTCTTCAAACCATTCAAGAAACATTTAAAAATCATTTTGATTATCAAAATCTTTCATCATAAATCTTTATCCTATGAGTAGAATTATTACATCAACAAGCTATGGAATTCAGAAATTGAGAGCATAGGGTTTTGTTGTCAGCAGTTTCAAATACAACTGAATAAGCAGCAGGGACTTCCTCTAAATAGATTATTAGCAAAAAAAGTTGTAGGTGATAAAAACATGAAAAGGTCTGAATCATTATAACTCAGATTTTTCACAATTAAAAAGAAAAATCTTTCACTTAGGCAGCATTTACACAGTACCAAAACATCCAGATAAAGAATGAAAAACCATCTTGACGTGGCAGTTTTGTAGAAGTGCTGAATCATCTGGGCAATCTTGGTAACATCAGGGGTAAAAGAAAGCAACACACAGCACAACACTGCAACCAAAAAGTGAGATGCAAGGGAAAGCCTTTTAAACATCTGTATGCAAAGTATAGGACTTCCCAGTGGGCTCAGTGGTAAAAAATCTGTCTGCAATGCAGAAGACCCAGGTTTGATCCCTGGGTCAGGAAGATCCCCTGGAGAAGGGAATAGCTATCTATTCCAGTATTCTTGCCAGGAAAATCCCATAGACCAAGAAGCCTGGTAAGCTACTGTTCATGGGGTTACAGAGTTGGACACGACTGTGCAACTGAGCACATACACACACACACACAAAGCATAAAAAGTCACTGGTGAAGGTAACGGAAGGTAGTATATTATATCCATGTTACAGTCCCAGTGCTCACTGACATTGTTCCACCTTTCTCCTTAATGATTCTCTTGAAAGTGGACTTGGATGCACCTGAGGATTTGGGTGTAGGAAAGAGTTTTAGGAACCATACTTGTCAATTTGCACAAAGGTGCTATTATAGCACAAAAGGATTGGGAGAAAAAGAACTGGCAGCAGGAGACCATACATTAGCCCAGTCTCAAGAAAAAATAAATCCGATAGCATTTGAATTTGCAATTATGGTCAACAAACTTTCTAGATGCAAAAATAACATATCTGTTGCCATTTCCTTCTCCAGGGGATCTTCCCGACCCAGGGATTGAACCCAGGTCTCCTGCATTGCAGGCAGACACTTTACCCTCTGAGCCACCAGGGAAGCCCATCTTATAACACCTGAGCACCTGAGAACCTTTCTAAGGCTGTGTGTGAATCAGAACATAACACAGAGTTTCACCCAACACGGCAGCCTCTTGACGCTAAAACATCAAGCTCTCAAAATGCATCTTCTTTAATATTAACCTACATTCAAGAGGATATATGTACACATATAACTGATTCACTTTGCTGTATTGCAGAAACTAACACAACAGTGTAAAGTCACTATACCCCAATAAAATTTTTTTAAAAATTAGTACATTTACCAGATGGGCTCATGATTGAACAGAATGTCTCTAAAATTACTCCCTCTCTTATAAATTGCCTGCATCCAGTTTATTTTCTGGAAACATTTTTTTCTTGCATTTGCCTATACCAAGCTTTAAAAACAAAACAAAACAATGCCCTCTGACCCCTCCATCTCATGATCATTTACCATTATTTCCAGGAACAATATCACTTTTGCTCTGTGTGTCAGGGAGAAGAGAGGAGAGAATTTTAAAAAGCATCAAAAAGGAGAAAAGGACTCATCACAGCTTTGAAAGAATGTTTAGGAAAACTAAGGATGATTTATCCCACCTCTTGAAAGCTGGATTTTATAGAACTAGGCAGACATGGTTATACTGCTTCCTTGTCCTGGATTAAATTATAACCAACAAAGGATCAGTAAAATTGCAATTGATCTTGGCAAGATTGCTTGTTTCCTCCTTGAGAATTCAGCTGAAATGTCACCTCTTTGGACAGCTGCTTCCCTGACTTCTAGGTACAATGTAGCATCTGAGTCACTCTAATGTCTCCCCTTATTTTACTACTGCAGCTGTTTGGCATTGTTGGTTTCTGGCAAGTGGGTATGTATTTACCGATGGGTGTGTGTTTGCTTTCTGGTTTTCTGTTTGCCTTAACTACAGTGACAGGTCTGAGGGAGTATGGTTCTTAGAAGTCTCGGGGCAGCTGGCATTGCTAGCCGCTTACTCCAGGATGCCTTTAATTGTACTCTTTTCCCCAATTTTGTTTATGAAATAACACAGCTGACCAAAGAAAATGAAGTAAACAAAAAATGCTGTGTTTCTTAGTATTGCTGCTAGGTGGCCAAGAGATGGGTACGAAGAAGTAAGTGGAGATTGTGCGGGTAGAACTTTACAGGAAGAGATTGCTCGTAGGCTGAGGAGTCCTCTGGAACACACATTTTCCTTTGGCCTTTCCCCTGTTCCTGCCGGGAATGCAGACACTGACGGAGTCGAGGCAGCAAACTTGGGACCGCATGGAGAAGGCAGAAGCAGACAGGGTCCCTGGTGGCCCCTTGGAGCCACTGCACGAGCCCCGGACTGCCTTCGTCTAGACTTCTAATTATACGAGAAAAATAAAACCAACTCAGTTTAAGCCGTTGCTTCCGGTGTTTCTGCCTTCCAAAAGCCATTCCTAGCTACTATAAAGCGACGTTCCTAGTATTTAAACAGTGCCTGGTAGTTGACGGTCAACATTTTTGAGACAGCATGAGGGCCGTTGAAGGCCATTCATAATCAGGTCCTAACGGGTATATGTTAACATGTGTAGATGTCAATTAATCATATTTTTTCATCTCTTGGGGTTTATAAGTCAATTGACATAGAGACACAGGACACTAATAGAGACTTTTTAAAATGACCTTTCATTCATTCATTTCATTCATAAATATTAAATGACTTTTCATTTTCGTTTAATATTTATTGAACATCTACTATGTACCAGCCACCAGGCTAAGCATTGCAAGTAAAGCCACAAACACAACAGACCAAAATTCTGCCCTTGTGGTGCCTCTGTTAAATGGGGTGAGAAAGACAGTGAGCAAGATACACGTGTATGTTAGAAGTGGAGTGGCAATTTAAATACGGTGATCAGGTAAGGCCTCGCTGAAGAGTCATTTGAGCATAAACCTAAGAGGTTAAAACTCAGTCATCAAAGGGAAAAGCGTTCCAGGCAGAGCAAATGAGTGGGGCTGTCGTGGACATTTTCAGGGTCTTGCCCTTATGCCTCAGGCTTTATTAGTAGAGGGCCGGCCTGAGGTCAAATTACCAGCATTTTTATCCTTTCTGCCTGTAGGCTTTCTCTGGGCGCTGGAGCCTTCTATGTTCACACAGGCAGATAGATGGACATACACACACACGACTAGCTGGCAGTACTGCAATCAACAGCTGCCAGCGACAGGAGAGAGTTGGGGCATCACCTCCAGGCCCCGTGCCTCTCGGGAGGGCTGACCCTGCCGTGTCCGTTCCCCACTGGCTCCCACACTTTGCCAGTGGAACTGAAATCAGTGGTCCACAGTGGCGGCTGCCTCAGTCACATTGCATATTAGGAGACTTTCCTTTCCAATCTCCCTTCCCAATGTCCTGTGGTATTTCCTTCACTTCCCCAGCTAAATAACTGACACTCAAATCCTTGTCTCTTGAGTCTGCTGCTGGGGGTGCGGGGCGACACAAACAGAAAGGCCCTGAGTGTGGGCACAGAAGGAGGCCTGGATTGTTGTATGGAAGGAGGCAGGGGAGTGACAGGAGAGAAACTCAGAGAACAAGACAAGATCACGCCACAAGGCCTGGAGGATGCTCAGATGTAGTAAAATGGGCTTCATGGCTGGCGCTAGTGGTTAAGAACCTGCCTGCCTATGCAGGAGACAGAAGAGATGCGAGTTCCATCACTGGGACATGAAGATCCCCTGGAGGAGGCCATGGCCACCAACTTTAGTATTCTTGCCTGGAGAATCCACACCCTGTAGGGTCACAGAGTCGGACACGACTGAAGTGACTTAGCACGCATAAGATGGGAAGCCATTGGAGTGTTTTATTTTTTGGCTGCACTTCACGACTTCTGGGATCTTAGTTCCCTGACCAGAGATAGAACTCATGCCCTCAGTAGTGAAAGTGTGAAGTCCTAACCCCTGGACTGCCAGGGAATTCCTGGGGTGACAAGTTCTGACTGATACTTTAAATGTTTGCTCCAGCTGCTGTGTGGGGAACAAATTGTAGGAAGAGACCATATTAGAAACAGGGAGACTTAGCAGGAAATTATTACAACTAACATAGATAATAGATGATGAGAGTTTGGACCAGAGTGGAAGTTTTATCGTCATTAAAGTTGGAGGGAAGAATACTGCCAACACAGAGCCAAAATAATCTTCCTGTCTCTCCTCGTCTCGGATGAATTTATTCTCCGCGTAGAGCAGCTGGAAAACTGCAGACCTCCCAGCACGGGGCAGGTCAGCATTCAGTAAGCTCCACATCCCTGGGTTTGAGTCCTGGCTCCATCACTTGCTATCACTGCATACTGCACAAGTTACCCAATTTCTCCAGGGCTAAAGATATTACCTTCACAGCTGCTGTGAAGATCAAACTAAATGAGAGAATGTTTGAAAATTGCTGCAACTGCCTAGACCAATAAATTACAGTTTTAATATCATCATTCTAATTACCAGATTTCATCAAAATATAAGACACCATTATTGGTAAATGCATTGTTATTTATCTACCTCCAAGGAAAAGTAAGGATTTCCCAGGTGGTATTAGTGATAAAGAACCTGCCTGGCAATGCAGGAGACATAAGAGATGCAGGTTCAATCCCTGGGTGGGGAAGATCCCCTGGAGAAGGGAATGGCAACCCACTCCAGTATTCTTGCCTGGAGATCCCATGGACAGAAGAGTCTGGAGGGCTACAGTCCAAGAGTCAGATATGACTGAAGTAACGTAGCATGTAAGGAAAAGTAAAAATGCTGCCAAATGACAACACAAGGCTTTAATGACAATCATGCATGATGCCTGAACAAGGTAACACTGGCTTCTCGATGCTTTAAAATTTCTTTCATCTATTTCGAGGAATTTGGCCATTTCTCCTTCCTTCAGCTCCATGACTTGACATGAGATGAGAAATACTTTTGCACATACCTGAGAAACAGCATGAACTCAAGTATGATTGGCAGTTTCATCTCCTTGAGGGGATGTGTGTTCTTAGGTTTCTTCTACAAATATTTAGAAGAACTGAAGTAATCCTCCCTTGATGAATGTTTGTAACAATCACATTATTTGTACCCTGCTACTCTGTTTCTGAACTCCCTTGGTGGCTCAGCAGTAAAGAATCCTCCTGCCAATGTAGGAGACGCAAGATCGATCCTTGGGTTGGGAAGATGCCCTGCAAAAGGAAACGGCAACCCACTCCAGTATTTTTGCCTGGAAAATCTCATGGATGGAAGAGCCTGGCGGGCTACAGTCCACGGGGCTGCAAAAAAATCAGATACGACTTAGTGACCACCACCACCAACTCTTGTTTCTGTATCCATGAAAACTGTGGATATAACTTTCCATTTTAATGCTGAATCATTATGTTCTCTTTTCTCAAGTTTATCAAACATCAGTTAAACCCAATGTGTGTAATTTTAACAATGTGCAAAATGTCATCGATACAACAAAGATGAATAGACATGACCAAGTTAATTAACAGATCCACAGGTAAAAACACCTGCATCACGACCCAAAAGAAATGCATACACGTGTGCACCAAAACTCATACACTAAGATATTCACAGTCGCCCTCTCCCTAAGAGCCTCCAGAGGGAAACTTCCCAAAGGCCTATCAGTGGTGGGATGGATAGCGTTCAGTGTGCGCATACTGCGAAATACACAGCAATCAATAAGAATGAATAACCACCGTCAGCAATGACAAATATCAATCTCACAGACATAAGGTGGGGAAAAAGAAGGCAGATACAAAATGTAATTTTATTTATATCAAGTTTAAGAATAAGCAAACCTCACCTATGAGGCTATCAGAAGACAAGAGAGTTACTTGCTGAGGGGAGTCTGGGGACGGTGGATGGCTGGATTTAACCATGAGACGAGCATTCAGGGTGCTAGCAAAGCTCCGTTCCTGGAGCTAGGTGCTGACTTCCTGGGTATGAAGAGTTTATGAAAATGAAAACTCATTGAGCTTTACACTTAAGGAGTTGTGCGCTTTTCTGTGAGTATATTATAGACCAGAAAAGTTTAAAGTATTGAAGCTCTGGATCATTACATACACACATACACAGGTATGCGTATACAAAAGCAAAACTGATCTTTTTTGTATTAGGCTAAAAAAGTGGCACTTGAGTTAAGGATGACGTGTCTTGCCCTTTATCATAAAATTTTATGTGTGAAAACTTTATGCCAAGCAAAACAATAAACACTTAATTCATTCTTTGCCTCTTGCATGTCGTTGCCATCAGAAACAACATTTTATCGAGTAAGAAATCATTTCTTTTTATAATTTCTTTCAAGGTCAAGTCCCGCTAAGCCTGCTCTCACACCAAACACACATCCACATTAAGCACTGAAGTTTGCACCTCATTTGAAGTTTTGATCCAGTGCCAGGGACCTCTTGTGAGCATAAAATACTACAGGGACACAGCAGGACAAACAACCAGTTCTGCCTGGAGGAATCTGGAAAGCATTTCCCGAGAAGTATATGTAACAGGGCTTCTGCACAAGGATCCATAGGTCACCAGGTCAAGGCTCAGTTATTAGATGAAATGAGAGTGATGAGCTGGAGGATGGGCCGTGCTCCGATGGGATTCTGGTTTCTTTGTATGTGAGTAAATTTGTCTCTTCTTATTTATGCTGCAATTTACCAAACGCCTGATCGCTCCTCCACCTTCTCTAACAGCCTTAGGGTCTGGGGAGGCTTCAGTCTTCTCTCCAAGACTGTCCATCCTGTCTTCCTGAAAAATACAGTGTCACTTATTTTTATCGGCTCTTACCTGCTCTGCTGTGAGAGTCAATTTACATCTCTCCTCAATGAATGTACTAGTTTATCCCCTAGCTAATACCATGGATAGACCTCCAGCTACCCCCACAAGGATCAGAAGAACTACTCAGCCCATATTCTGCACCCACAAAACCAGGAGATATAACAAAATGTTGGGTTTTAAAAAACTTTTTACTGGAGAATAGTTGATTTACAATGGCATGTTAGTTTCAGGTGTGCGGCAAAGTGAATCAGTTACATGTATATCTACTTGCCATTGTAGAGTATTGAGTAGAGTTCCCTGTGTTGTACAGTAGGTCTTTGTGAGTATTTGTTTATTTAATTTGGCAGCACCTGGTCTTAGTTTCAGCATGCGGCATCTTCAGTCTTCTTTGCAGCATGGGGGAACCTTTAATTGCGGCATGAGTGATCTAGTTCCATGACCAGGGATCGAACTCAGGCCCCTTGCTTTGGGGGCACACAGTCTTACCACTGGACCACCAGGGAAGTCCCAGTAGGTCTTTGTTGATTATCTATTTTATATATAGTAGTGTGCAATGTCAATGCCAATTTATCCCTCCCCCTCTTCCCCCCTGGTAATCACAAGAATGTTTTATGTATCTATAACTCTAAATGCTGGTGTTTTATGCCACTCTTTTGGTGAAGCTTGGTATACAGCAAGAGATGACTGGAGCAGTAATAACTGGATTCAGACGATGAATAATTTAAAGGAAATACACTGAATTTGGGGAAAGATTGAGAAACTTATTAGCCCAAATGAAGATAACAGAATAAGACAATAGAAATGAAACTTAGAGAACCACTGGGACAAACTTTCACGTTTTGGTGGTCTTGAAGCTCAGTCCTTGGCCTTCTGCTTTTCTCTAAATAAATACTCCCTGAATGATTTCTTTCAGTCCCATGACTCTAAACATCATCTATATGCCAATAACTCCCCAGTGATATCTCTGGCTCAGATCTTTCTGCTAAAGTCCAGACTCACTGTTTCAACTACCTACTCAGTTGCTTCTCTTGGATGTATATCTAATAGACATGTGGAAATTAACACAGCCAAACTCTACACTCAATCCTCCACTCCACCCCTGACTTGTTCCCTTTGCAGTCTTCCGTATCTCAGCAAATTTCCACTTCCTCTCTCCAGTCGCTCTGGCCAAAAACCTGGGATTCATCCTCGTCTGCAATCTTTGTCTCACTTTCTGTATCCTATCCACCAGGAAATCCTGTTGGCTCTACCATCAAAATGAATCTATGCTCTGTGCTCTTTTATGAGACAGTCAGGCATGGAGTTCCACAAAGAACTCCACACAGGAGTGGCTCAGGCAAACAAGTTTTAATATCCTTACAGACCCTGGAAACAGGAGGCAGAACAGGTCACCTAGGGCCATATGAGGGATACCAGGTTGGGTCAGGGAAAGAAGACAGGAAGGAGGGGAAAATCTAGGTCAACCTTTACTGAAGTTTCTGCAGGAACTGCAAAGCAAGGCACAGCTGGGTGAATGGTTTAGGACTGGCTACTTGGAATAATTCTTTGGAACTTAAGCTCTCAGGGTGGTCTCTAGTTACCTGGTCCCTGGCTTCAGGATGATTAAGGCAGAGGAATGGGAAGCAGAGGTCAAGGAGAGGATGTCTATCTCTGAATTGGTTAGTCTGCAAACCAAAGGCATGCTGAGCCCTTTCCTATCTCTAAGAATAGCCTTGTGAGGGGCAGTCTTTTCCTAGCCAGAAAGGTGTGTTTTTTTTTTTTAAAGACGTCGAAACATCACAACATAAAGAAAATTTAAAAACATAAACAATGCAATCCAGAATCTGATCCCCTGTAACACTTCTACAGACAATACCATGGCCTAACTCATCATCTTCCCTCACCTGCATTAGTCCATGCTTGCAGCCGCTGGAGGACAGATAAAGGCGATCAGGCCAAGGCACCAGCAGTACCAATTGCAGGGACATCACACAGAGTTGCACTAATGACCCGTGTCATCTGGCTTTCCACGTTAGAGTGCTTCCAGCACAGACACATACAGACACGTACTCATTCAATGAACGTATCATGAGCGCCTGCCCCATGCCATGCACTTTTCCAAGCACTGTGGACACAGTGGTGAGTAGGGCAGGCAAGTTTTGTAGAGCTCATAAATGCACCCCTTCTTGTTCCAGAGGAGGCAGTAACGAGCCTGAACTTGGCAGTGATCAGATTGATTCATTTGCTTTATTTAAGTATGACCAAGATTTAATTCAGATTCTTCCTTTATATATCCAATTGGTCTCCAATGGTGGGTCTTCCTACCTCAAAATATTTCAGGGACTCAGAGTGGATCCTAGCCTAGCCCACCATCTTTTCTTCTTCCTTCCTTTCTGATTACTTCTCCAGCTGATGTCACTCAGTGCCATGACTTTAAAATACACTTACTTATTTGTGGACCACCCTTGGTTAGAAAAAGAAAAAGAGGAAACACACTAAAGGAATTGCTTAATACTATGTTACTATGTACTGGCAGTAAAGGAGATTGCCAGCTCAGATTTCAGTCAGGACCACAATCTTAAAAGTACCCCTTGGTGAACTTAGAACAGAAATTATAAATTATAAAGCAAAGGCTCCACAAAGAACAAGAGGCCCAGAGTCTGAACCTGATTTCCTATCTTCTTCTATTACATATGGACATTTCCCATTGGAAGACTTTAAGAGTACAAATGTGCTCCCCACCCCACCATATTTAAAAACAGCATCTCCAGCCTAAGAAGCCTTTAGACTTCTGCATAGTAACAGAACCTCTAAACACCACTAAGGTGTGGGCCACTGTTCTCAGCCAAGGGCTATTTTGTTCCCAGGGGACATTTGGCAATATCTGGAGACATTTTTGGTTGCTGTGACAGCCAGAGGTTAGGTGCTAGAGGCATTTAGTAGGTAGAGGCCAAGCAGGCATCCTACAGGGCACAGGATGGTGCCTACAGCAAAGAATGATCCAGCCCCAAATCTCTAGAGTGCTGAGGCTAGGGATAAGTACCTTCCCTCCTTCCTCCTCACCCCGCCTCACTCCGTCCCTCTCTGCACCTCTCAGCCCTTCAGTGATCAGCTAAATTCAATAGCTATGACTCTAGAAGCTTAGACCACCAGCCTTCACAGTCTGGCTCTCAGTTTCTGAGCGGCTAATACACACTGTCTCCAATAAAGCACACTTGCTGATGTGCATGCCCTTGGGTAATTCTCTACCCTTGAATCTAATTTAAATATATTGGCCGTATGGGATGTGGGGATCTTAGTTCCCCAATCAGGAACTGAACCTGTGCCCCCTCCAGTGGAAGTGTGGAGTCTCAACCACCAGACCAGCAGGGAAGTCCCCTATCCGTGAATCTAAATGTCCCTGTGATTCACTGTCTCCAGTAGGTGCGTGCATACTCAGTCGCTTCAGCTGTGCCCGACTCTTTGCAACCCCATGGACTGTAGCCCACCTGGCTCCTCTGTCTGTGGGATTTTTCCCGGCAAATATACTGGAGTGAGTTGCCATGCCCTCCTCCCGGGTAACTTCCTAACACAATGATCGAACCTGTATCTACTGTGTCTCCTGCACTGTAGGCAGCTTCTTTGCACTGAGCCACTGGGGAAGCCCCATTGTCACCAGCAGAATGTGGCAAATGGGACACTATGCATGATATCAGCCTAAGCCTTGGGAAGGCCTGGGGGCATCTGCTTTTGTACTTGGGAATTCCTGAGGTGCCATGTAAGACATCCAGCTACCTGATTAGAGAGACCAAATGGACAGGCGACATGGAGATGGGGAGGGAGAGGCTCTGAGATGACATGTAAACAGAGAGCAGCCCAGTGTCCCAAGTGAGTCAAACTTAGAGGCATTCCTGTCAAAAGAGACAAGCTCACTGAGCCCCCAGATAACTGTAGCCCCGGAGATGTCACTAGGAGCAGCAGAACTGCCTGGCTGAGCCCAGCCAGCTCACAGAATTGTAGGAGACAACAGAAAGGCCGTTGTGTGAAGCCTTTATGTTTGAAGGTACCCTGCTCTGCAATGATGCTGCTGCTAAGTCGTTTTAGTCATGTCCGACTCTGTGTGACCCCATAGACGGCAGCCCACCAGGCTCCCCCGTCCCTGGGATTCTCCAGGCAAGAACACTGGAGTGGGTTGCCATTTCCTCCTCCAACGCATGAAAGTGAAAAGTGAAAGTGAAGCCGCTCAGTTGTGTCTGACTCTTAGCGACCCCATGGACTGCAGCCTACCAGGCTCCTCTGTCCACGGGATTTTCCAGGCAAGAGTACTGGAGTGGGTTGCCACTGCCTTCTCCACTCTGCAATGATAGACAGTTACAACTTTTTCCTAATCTTTAAGATGAGAAGAGGAGACAAGATCATGGTGTTTCAAATTCTTTTTAGTCTCAGATTCCTGATCTAAACAAAATCTTACCTGGAAGCACCATGTTTGTAAATCTGTCAGGAACGCCTTTTTGAATGCAAGTGAAACCCCTGGAGTAATAGGCACATTTGGCCTTGGAATACGGAATGAAGCAGGGCAAAGGCTAATAGAGTTTTGCCAAGAGAATGCACTGGTCATAGCAAACACCCTCTTCCAACAACACAAGAGGAGACTCTACACATGGACATCACCAGATGGTCAACACCGAAATCAGATTGATTATATATACTTGTAGCCAAAGATGGAGAAGCTCTATACTGTCAGCAAAAATAAGACCGGGAGCTGACTGTGGCTCAGATCATGAATTCCTTATTGCCAAATTCAGACTTAAATTGAAGCAAGTGGGGAAAACCACTAGACCATTCAGGTATGACCTAAATCAAATCCCTTATGATTATACAGTGGAAGTGAGAAATAGATTTAAGGGACTAGATCTGATAGAGTGCCTGATAAACTATGGACGGAAGTTCGTGACACTGTACAGGAGACAGGGATCAAGACCATCCCCATGGAAAAGAAATGCAAAAAAGGAAAATGGCTGTCCAGGGAGGCCTTACAAATAGCTGTAAAAAGAAGAGAAGCAAAAAGCAAAGGAGAAAAGGAAAGATATAAGCATCTGAATACAGTTCCAAAGAATAGCAAGAGATAAGAAAGCCTTCCTCAGTGATCAATGCAAACAAATAGAGGAAAACAGAAGAACGGGAAAGACTAGAGATCTCTTCAAGATAATTAGAGATACCAAGGGAACATTTCATGCGAAGACGGGCTCGATAAAGGACAGAAATGGTATGGACCTAACAGAAGCAGAAGATATTAAGAAGAGGTGTCAAGAATACACAGAAGAACTGTACAAAAAAGATCTTCATGACCAAGAAAATCATGATGGTGTGATCACTCACCTAGAGCCAGTCATCCTGGAACGTGAAGTCAAGTGGGCCTTAGAAAGCATCACTACGAACAAAGCTAGTGGAGGTGATAGAATTCCAGTGGAGCTATTTCAAATCCTGAAAGATGATGATGTGAAAGTGCTGCACTCAATATGCCAGCAAATTTGGAAAACTCAGCAGTGGCCACAGGGCTGGAAAAGGTCAGTTTTCATTCCAATCCCAAAGAAAGGCAATGCCAAAGAATGCTCAAACTACCACACAATTGCACTCATCTCACACGCTAGTAAAGTAATGCTCAAAATTTTCCAAACCAGGCTTCAGCAATACGTGAACTGTGAACTTCCTGATGTTCAAGCTGGTTTTAGAAAAGGCAGAGGAACCAGAGATCAAATTTCCAGCATCCGCTGGATCATGAAAAAGCAAGAGAGTTCCAGAAAAACATCTATTTCTGCTTTATTGACTATGCCAAAGCCTTTGACTGTGTGGATCACAATAAACTGTGGAAAATTCTTTAAGAGATGGGAATACCAGAGCACCTGACCTGCCTCTTGAGAAACCTATATGCAGGTCAGGAAGCAACAGTTAGAACTGGACATGGAACAACAGACTGGTTCCAAATAGGAAAAGGAGTATGTCAAGGCTATATATTATCACCCTGTTTATTTAACCTATATGCAGAGTACATCATGAGAAACGCTGGACTGGAAGAAGCACAAGCTGGAATCAAGATTGCAGGGAGAAATATCAATTACTTCAGATATGCAGATGACATCACCCTTATGGCAGAAAGTAAAGAGGAACTAAAAAGCCTCTTGATGAAAGTGAAAGAGGAAAGTGAAAAAGTTGGCTTAAAACTCAACATTCAGAAAACGAAGATCATGGCATCTGGTCCGATCACTTCACGGCAAATAGATGGGGAAACAGTGGAAACAGTGGCAGACTTTATTTTTCTGGGCTCCAAAATCAGTGCAGATGGTGATTGCAGCCATGAAATTAAAAGACGCTTACTCCTTGGAAGGAAAGTTATGACCAACCTAGACAGCATATTCAAAAGCAGAGACATTACTTTGCCAACAAAGGTCCGTCTAGTCAAGGCTATGGTGTTTCCAGTAGTCATGTATCGATGTGAGAGTTGGACTGTGAAGAAAGCTGAGCCCCGAAGAATTGATGCTTTTGAATTGTGGTGTTGGAGAAGACTCTTGAAAGTCCCTTGGACTGCACGGAGATCCAACCAGTCCTTTCTGAAGGAGATCAGTACTGGGTGTTCTTTGGAAGGAATGATGCTAAAGCTGAAATTCCAGTACTTTAGCCACCTCATGCGAAGAGTTGACTCATTGGAAAAGACTCATGCTGGGAGGGATTGGGGGCAGGAGGAAAGGGGGATGACAGAGGATGAGATGGCTAGATGGCATCACTGACTCGATGGACGTGAGTCTGAGTGAACTCCGGGAGTTGGTGATGGACAGGGAGGCCTGGCATGCTGCGATTCATGGGGTCGCAAAGAGTCGGACACGACTGGGCAACTGAACTGAACTGAACTGAACGAAAGCCCAAATGAAGTAGCTTAGACAGTAAGGGGTTCCTTTCCTCACATGGCAAGAATTCTGGAGCCAGATGTTTGCTGGCATTGATTCAGTAACTCATTGATCAAATTCCATGTGTGCGATTCCAGGCATTCCCATCATGCTTATGGACACATGGTGACAAGACTGCAAGTGGAGAAGCAGACACAATGCTGGCCATGAAGGGAGGCGGAGGAATAAAGGCAAGGTCAGAACCAGCCACACATGTCCCTACTACTAAGGAAACCAAAGTTTCCCCAAAGCTTCAGCATCACGGACTTCTCATGTTTCCATGAGAAGCCATAGTTGGGTCACATGTCAATCCATAGCTCCCAGCCAGACCAGGGACTGAGGGACAGGATTGTCGCGAATGACTCTGATCAGACCCCACAGCTTGAAGTTGGGCCCACTGCCACTGCACAGAAAATCAGGGTGTAGGAAGGAAGTGGGGGAAGAGGACTGAGCAGTAAATAGCTAGTTTCTGAAACAGGGCAAAAAGCATAAAAATGGAGTTGATCAGTCTGGACTGGGGAGGAAGGGCATGAATTCCTGTCACTTCAGTCTCCCATCTATTACAATTTCCCCTTTACCACTGTGAGACTCCAAGGGGGCTTCCAAGAAGACCCCAGAACTCTAGAAATCTGACTGTAAAACTCACTTGATTATAACTTGTCATTTATTTCAGCTTTAACTTTCTAGAATCTGTACAGTCAACTGATGTAACTTCTTAAGGTAGTAACTTCCATACTTTTTTTTTTCTGAGTGCGATAAGCATCTTAAATTTTAATTATCTCAAGTGGTTAAGACTCTCCACTTTTCATAATATTTCATTCATCCATTCACTAACCAGGTCTTTTACAAAACCCTGGGATTTCTCCCACATGTAATGATAACAGGTTAAAAATATATTTTCAGGATCATTGTTTCAATGATCTTCACAGGTACTCTGTGAGGTAGGTATTATTATTTCTTTTTACAGGTGAGGGAAGGAGATCCAGGAAGATGGGGAAATGAGTCAAAGTTGTTCATTGTTGGAAATGCCACCCAAATCATCTGACCCCTTGTCAAGTGCTCTTTGCACCTAGTAAGTACCATGATCTCTTCCAGAAGCTGGGGATGGAGTGGTGAACAGGGCAAGTGAAGGTCTTGCTCTCATACACCTTATGTGGAAGATGAGAAAGACATAAAATAAGCCAACTTGTAGGGCATTCCCTGGCCTTCTCTGGTGGCTCAGTGGTAAAAAAATCTGCCTGCAAAGCAGGAAACTCAGGATCCATCCCTGGGTTGGGAAGATCCCCTGGTGAAGGAAATGGCAATCTACTCCAGTATTTTTGCCTGGGAAATTCTATGGCCAGAGGAGCCTGGAGGGCTACAGTCCACGGGGTTGCAAAAGAGTCAGAGAGGACTTAGTGATTAAACAACAGCAACAAGGGAATTCCCTGGTAGTCCAGTGGTTAGGACTCTGCACTTCCATTGCAAAGAGCACGGGTTTGACCCTTAGTCAGGGAACTAAGATCCCATAAGCTGCACAGTGCAACCAAACAAAAAAGAAAAGTGAACTGGTAAGTGAATAAGCAGTTATTTCAGAGTCCAAAGGATTAAGGAAACAATAAAATGGGGTGAAGTGTTGAAAGAATATTGCTGGAGTAAGCTGGACGGGCTTCTTTCAGTGCAGTGATGAGGAAAGCTACTCTGAAGAAGTGATCCTTGAGCTGAGAAAGTGCCAAGCATGAGAAAATCTGGGAGGAAGACCTCCAGGTCATCATAGAAAAGCTTACATATTTGAGGGGTTGTGAGGAGACCACTGTGGTTGGACTGGAGGGTGGAAGAGGCATTGAGTCAAGAGGAGTGGTCTGAGAGAAGCCAGCCCACTCGTTGGTCCATGACTTCATAAAGTCTCGAAATTCATCGTCCCCATCATTCTCTTTACAAGACTCTGGTTTCACTTTTGTCTTCTTTGAGGGTCAAAAGCTAGAAAAGTCAGATCCACTGATGTTGATTCTGGAACCCAGTGGCTTTATAAGAGTAGGCTTAGAGGAGAAATGGTAAGAGAGAGCCTACAGGTGAATCTCCCTAATGCTGTTTCTTTTTTTTTTTCTTCTCATTTGGAAGCTGGCATTCACCTGACCAGATGAATCATGGTCTTTGCAGCTAAGAACTGCTGAGTCAAGAAAAGATGATGCTTTGCTTTATGGAACGTATGCTGTATCTGTAATATATCTATTCTGAAGTGGAGGGGTGGGGTGCCACTGTGGTGGTATATACTCCAAAATATGAAGGGACAGCCCTAATGTCCTTAGTTCCACAGCTGCAGAATTTATGGGATAAGCCCTTGGTATCTGTTAGAAACCAATCAACAGACATCCGCCAGCAATGAACAGTTTCACAGGATTATTGCCCTAACAGACTTTGTTCACATGAGATAGGAGTTTTTGTTTTTAAATAAGATAAAGAGTGGAATTTGAATGTTAGGTGAGGTCCTGTTGAGCCTGAGCATCAGGAAGCTTCAGTGGACAAGGAGAATCTTTCACTGCGCAGGGATGATTTGTCATCTTCACAGAGTTTCAACAATCCCCAAGTACTATTTATAAGGCTTCCTAACAAGACAATGGGAAATAAACTTGAGGTAACTACATTTGCCCTTTGACATGAGAGCTAAAGTGACTTTTAAAAGAAGCTTAACATAATGGTAATATAATCTGTAACCAATCAACAACTGACTGAGGCTGCAAGCACCACCCTTACGTGCTTCATGATTTATGACAGTGGCCATTATCCCTTTAACAGAATGAAAGGCCACTAACAAAACCTCAAATATTAACAACAAGGATATGTCAGTGAATGGAATAAGAATGAATCATACCATAAAATAATGTCGATAATGACAACAATGATGACCATGATAAATTTTGCCATTTATTAAGAGCATATTATGTGCCAGGAACTTGGCATGTTTTATCTCAGTTCTTACAACATCCCTGTGAGGTAGGTACTAGTGTAATGACAGCTACTGTCATAATACTGCTGCTGCTGCTAAGTCACTTCAGTCGTGTCCGACTCTGTGTGACCCCATAGATAGCAGCCCATCAGGCTCCCCATCCCTGGGATTCTCCAGGCAAGAACACTGGAGTGGGTTGCCATTTCCTTCTCCAATGCATGAAAGTGAAAAGTGAAAGTGAAGTCGCTCAGTCGTGTCCGACTCTTAGCGACCCCATGGACTGCAGCCTACCAGGCTCCTCCATCCATGGGATTTTCCAGGCAAGAGTACTGGAATGGGTTGCCATTGCCTTCTCCTAGATGCTCATTAAACAGAAAATAAAACTAGTCTAAGAATTTGGTAACATGCACTGAGATACTTAATTCTAGGTGTTCTGATTCTACAGGAAGTGAACTTAACCACTAGGCATTCTGCCCCTTAAGCAGCGTTTGTGCCAATTAGATCAGATTTCTGTTTTTAAAGATCCTTTGAAAACAGGTGTTTCAAAACCCACTGAGCCTGTTTCTCCTCCGAGAGGGGGCTTTTAGTTATGTTTTGATTTGGCTGTATTTCTAAATTCACCGATTCACAGTAAACAAACATGTCAAGCTCAATCAAAGACAGCTTAAAGTATATACTGGTTTGGTTGGCTAGCCATCCATGTTCTATGTCATTTGAAATGGTTGGTTTGCACACTTGCTTGTTTGCCAGGAAAAATTCCATGATGGAGTTGATTCCATGAAGGAGTTTAACCTTCTTAACACAACAAAGGTAGTCACACACAGGTCTCCCTTTGGAAGGAAGGGAAGAGGAAAGAAAGGCGGAAGGACAGCCTCTCATTGCATCCTAATTGGTATCCATGAGGGGAGAAGAGCCAAGAGCAAATCATCCTTTAGGTTCCTGAGATGCCCAGCAAACACCATCCCTATGTCAGGAGAGTTACTGGCCGAAGATGAAGGGAGACTCCCCTCTCCCTACCAGCCTCTGATCAGTTAGTTTATTTTGTAAGGCAGCGAGCAACAGGTTCAGAACTCCAGGAGGCAGACTTCAGTTAGAATAGTTTTCCAAGAAGTTCCTTTTAGTGTCTACTCAAAATGACAGCAAATCATGTACTAAAACACACATTTCATAATTTTCTCAGATTCTAACTGCCCCCTTTTCTCTCCTGGTTAGTGCCTCATTCCTGTGTGGTCATTCTTCCACTTCAGGGGCAGGGCACCTGTTTCCTGAGCAGTTGCCAGGGGTTGGGCGATACAGTAGGAAGAGCGGCAAATTAGTTCTCCATGAGGGTAGACTTTGACAGTTGGGAATGGGAAGAGGGAGGGAGAAGAATAGATAAGTCCCCTTCCTTTTCTCCTTCCATGAACTACTCCCAGGCACAATGCTTTCTTGCAACCCAGAGAAAAGCACTATGTATAAAGCCTGAGGAGTGGTTCATGCATCTCTTCATGACTGACAGATAAAGCTAAGCATCACCCTGCTTCCCATCTTTCCTTGTCTGGCTACACTTTTTCCCTCACCATCACCTCCCTGGGTTTGAACATCCAAAATCAAAGTTTTAGTGCCGTACTCATGGCTTCACTGCGAGAGACCAAACTCTTGGATCTGGGTGTGGCTATTTGACTAAGTTCTTGCCAATGGGTTATGGGAAGTGGAATATACAAATTCTAGGTCTTGCCCTTAAAAACAATTTAGTAAACGCCTCCCTCCCGTCCTCTTTCTTTCTATCATCCCACTCGCCACTGGCAGGGAAGTAGCACTGATCTGAACAGTTTTGAGGCTACAAATCAGCGATAGCTGAGCTGCCTCGCCAGTTCTGGACCATTCATCACTGGGTCTGCACATGAGAGAGAGAAACTTTGGTCTTTAGAATGAAAATGCATTGGGTGCCTCTATCTTTCCTTGGGTTCTACTTTCTGAAGAACTCAAGCCAAGGCCAGTAATAATCAGGTATTATCTGTATTCCATTTGCCAGCTTTCTTCTGGTAAATATTTTCCCCTGAATTATACGAAACATCCTGGCTAAAACAAAGGTGCTACTCCCACTCAGGAGGTTAGATACATCTGAGAAGAAATGCTTCCATGCTCAAGCATCGCAGCTGTTAACTTGGACCCAGCTTTTCCCCCTGTAGGGTGACCTTCTTTTATACCTGAAATGATTGACAGATGACATCCAAATGCAAGCATTGATCTTTGGACCACTGAACAGTTGGTTTGCTTTATTCTCAAATAAAAGTATGACAAAGATACAAAGCACGCTCAAATTCTCATAATGTAGAGAAAGATAGAAAGATTCAAGAAGTTCCCAGGCTTCCATTCACGTCCCCAAGTAAAATCACTAAATTAACCCTTACAAATAAAATAGTCTGTGCCATAATCCTTAGTGCTCAACTCTGTGAACATGAAGGAATGGTCACTGCAAGGCAAATAGCCGAGGTCTTGTCCTGCTGAGTCAGGGTCAACCAAGGGTCCTCTGACAAAATACCAAACCTAAGGACAATGTATCTGCAAGTAGACTAGAGGGATTTTGGAAATGAAACAGAAGGGAAAAAACGCCAAATATCTCTCCAAATATCAGCAATTCTACTTCTAGGAATTTACCTTAAGGAAATTACTCAGTATAGTAAGTGCTTTATGTTGTTGTTTAGTCACTAAGTCGTGTCTGACTCTTTGTGACCATATGGGCTGGGGCCTGCCATGGGATTCTCCAGGCAAGAATACTGGAGTGGGTTGCCATTCCCTACTCCAGAGGATCTTCCCCACCCAGGGATCAAACCCACATCTTTTATGTCTCCTGCATTACAGGTGGACTCTTTACTGCTGAGCCACTGGGGAGTGGCTACCAGATAGCCACTGGATAGTCAGGAATACCATAAAATGATATCTATGGCAGGATTGTGCATGTTAATATAATAATACAACCCCCTGCTGAATAGAAGTATCTATTATTTTAGTATCTATCTATTAGTAGCATTGTTTTGCAAGTTCTGATATAGCTGCACAATATATTACTAGGTAGTCACTCAAAAAGATGATAAAGGTCTGTACTCACTGACATGAAAAAGAAGTTCATGAAAGATTTGAGTCTTAAAAGCATGTTGCTAAATACAGTAAGATGGTGGGCTTTCTTGGTGGCTGAGTGGTAAAGAATCAGCCTGCCAATGCAGAGGATATAAGAGTTTGGTCATTGGTCATGGAAAATCCCACGTAACTCGAAGCAAATAAGCCCGAGCATCACAACTATCGAGCCTGTGCTCTAGAGCCTGGGAGCCACAATTACGGCTGCAGCTACTGAAGCCCGCACACCCTAGAGCCCACGCTCTGCAATAAGAGAGGCCACTGAGAAGCCTGAGCCCAGCAAGTAGAGAGAAGCCCCTGTTGGCCACAACTAGAGAAAAGCCCACAAAGCAATGAAGACCCATCACAGCCAAAAATAAATAAATAAATAAATTTTTTAAAAAGAAAATTAAAACAAATAGATACATGCAGTAAGATGGTGTCTAAATTCTAGAGCTGCTGCTGCTGCTGCTAAGTCGCTTCAGTCGTGTCCGACTCTGTGCGACCCCATAGATGGCAGCCCACCAGGCTCCCCCGTCCCTGGGATTCTCCAGGCAAGAACACTGGAGTGGGTTGCTATTTCCTTCTCCAATGCATGAAAGTGAAAAGGGAAAGTGAAGTCGCTCAGTCATGTCTGACTCTTAGCGACCCCATGGACTACGGCCTACCAGGCTCCTCTGTCCATGGGATTTTCCAGGCAAGAGTACTGGAGTGGGGTGCCATTGCCTTCTCCGAATTCTAGAGCAGCAGTTCTCAAAGAGTGGTCCCAGGGCCAGCAGCATCAGCACCATTTGGGAAAATGCCCTATTTCAGACCTACTGACTCAGAAGCTCTTTAATGAATTAAGGCAAGCCTTTTTAATAGCTTTGTAGGTGATTCTAACACATGCTAAATATTGAAAATAATTAGCATCCCTTTGTTATTTTAATACAGCTTAATACCAGGGCTATTAGTTATAGTGTCCAGTAAAAAATACTCAGCCAAATGGTCTTAAACAATATGTAAATTTATTACTTCACGTGAACTTGAATAGGGTAGGTTCTGAGACCTCTGTTTAAGGCTTCGTCTCCGTTTCTTATGATTCTTTCACATATGTGCTTCATCTTCAGTCCTGGCAGTCAGGTGGCTATCGTAGTTCCATGTATCACACACCACATCCAGAGGCAAAATGGACAGTGTTTTCTGGAAGCTCCTTCTTAATAGTAAGGAAACTTTCCTAGGAGCTCCTGTTGCCCTCAGCAGACCTTTATTCCTTTCTCATTGACTAGACATGGTCACAAGCTTATTACTTAGTTAATTACTGGGGAAAGTAATAGGAAAACCAGGATTAACTTAGTAATGATTTGCCCCTGAGCTGGTCATCAGTTCACCTCTCCTGAAATATGGCCACTGAACAAAGTTGAGGTCCTGCTAGTAAGGAGGAAAAGGGGAAATGAATTTTGAGTTTAACAACAAACTGTATTCTACCCTAGGTCTGCATTAATAACTGCTTTTTCATATTTATTGGGCCAAATAGTTCATTCAGAAAAATCCAAATGAACTTGTGGGCCAGCACCATACTTTTCTACAAAACTAGAACGGGTTACCATTTACTTCTCCAGGGAATATTCCAGACTCAGGGGTTGAACCCCCATCTTGTGCACTGCAGGCAGATTCCCTGCTGCTGAGCCACCAGGGAAGCCCCATCCACCACTCATGTGAGTTAACTTGTCAGGTGTGATGAAAAATGGGGTCTGCTGTGTGTTTTTATTTTTTATTTCTAGGGTCTTCCTTGCTTTGGAAATGGCTCCTCAAGCTCCAAAAAAAGGATTTATATCATGCAAGGTTTTCCTTTTTTCTTTCTTTTCCTTTAAGACAACTTAAAAGACTAACAGTATCACAAACTCTGTGGTTGTGGGGCAACTGGAAACCACATACATAGTTGGTAGGAGTATAAATTAGTACAAACACTTTGAAAAAAACAGTCTTATTCTTTGACCTAGCAACTTCATTCCTAGAAATCCCAAAGATATGTGTGTATAAGCATGCATAAGAATATTCATAGAAGCTTTCAAACTGGAAACAACTTATATGTCTATCAACTAAGAAATGGATGAGACAATGTGGTACAAGGCATACAATGCAATACTACATAGCAATGAAAATAAACAAGCTCCTGATACTAACAACTTCTGTGAATGCATCTCACAGATTTAAGATTTAATGAAAGAAATAAGACTCAAAGTAATACACATTGTATAGTTGTATATGAAGATTGAAAGCAGGCAAAATTAATCTAAGTGATGGAGTCAGAATAGTTTTTACCCACGCTAGAAAAGAAAAACTTCAAGTGTGGTCTTGGTCTATCAAATAAATAGCCTTTAAAATTAAAACAGTGTTGTATTTGCAAATGAAGACGCACTGACCTGTGCAATAGGAAGCCTCAAATTGACTCAAGGATATACAAGAATCTAGCATACGATAAAGGTGGCATCTCAAATCACACAAAGGACTATTCCTCAACCATAAAAAAGAAGGAAAAAACACCATTTGTAGCAACATGGATAGACCCTAGAAATTATACTAAGTAAGTCAGAGAAAGACAAATATGTGATATTACTCATATGCGAAATCTAATTTTTAAAAAAATGATCAAATGAACTTATTTACAAAATAGACTCACAGATTTTGAAAACAAATTTATAGTTACCAGAGGGGAAATGTAGAGGAGGGGAGGGAGGGATAAACTAGGAGTTTGGGATTAACATAAACATGATGCCTGTGTGCATGCTCAATGGTGTCTGACTCTGAAACCCCATGGACTGTAGCCCACCAGGCTCCTCTGTCCATACCATTTCCTACTCCAGGGGATCTTCCTGACCCAGGATTGAACCCAAGTCTCTTACGTCTCCTGGATTGGCAGGTGGATTCTTTAGCACTGAGCCACCTGGAAAGCCCATAAACATTGTACTATATATAAAATAGACAACCAACAAGGACCTACTATATAGCACGGGGAACACTACTTAATATTCTGTGATAACCTATATGATCAAAAAGAATCTGAAAAAGAATGAATATGTGTATAACTGAATCACTTGGCTGTACACCCGAAACTGAGACAATGTAAATCAACTCTACTCCAATAAAATTTTTTAAAAAGCAGATAATAAAAGGTCATGTTTAAAGGACACAGGAAGCAACAAGAAGGGACTTCCAATGGCCTAAATCTACCCAATGGACAATCTGAGAAAGAAATACTGATAGTAATGAATTATAATGCATAGAATAAAAGAAATCTCCATGAGTACAGACTAATATTAATAAATAATTAAGTGAAGAAATAAATGTAGGAGAAGGGACAGTTCTTCCTTACAGGAGAGTTTCAATTCATAAGTAGGAAAGGAATGGTAAAAATAGAAAAGCACCGGTTTGGCAAATAATGGATGCTAAAATTAGTCAGTAAATGCCTGATGAGTAATAAGGTATTTGCATGGTCTCAAAATATCTCCCAAGATAATTATTAATTAGAAAGGGGGGAAATATCTTTACATTTGAGAACTCTGGTTACCTTCATCGTGTGATCAGAGCTAATGTCAACAATATCGAGATGTTATCATACGTCTCCAGTTAGAAAGCACTAAGCCAAGCACATCATTTCTGAAGCATTCTTGCCAAAATCACATAACCTGAATGTAATCTGGGGAAACATCACACGGACTGAATTGAGGGACATTCTGCAAAATAGTGGAATGGTCTCTTAAAATGTCATGAAAGACAGGAAAGACAGAGGAACTGTCCCAGATTGGGATAGACTAAAGGGAGAAGAAACCAGGATACAATGTGTGACCCTGGCTTGAATCCTGGATCAGAAAAAGAACTCTAGTGGAATAATTGAGATAAGGTCTGTAGAAGAGTTAGCAGTATTGTATCAATGTTACAATGTTCTCTGGGTTTTAAGGATTGTCAATGATTAAGAAATATGTCACCACTGGGGAAAAGTGGGTGATGGGTAGACAGAAATTTTTTGTCCTACTTTTGCAACTTTTTGTTTTTGGTAAAGATGAGATTATTTCATAATGCAATGTTACGAAAAAACAAAGGAATATTGTTCCCTTCCTGAGAAGTATCGACTGGGAGGGATATAAGGAAAGCTGGGGTATAGATACTCTCTGTCTTGATGCTGGTTGGGGGTACATGGGTGCATACATATTTAAATTTCCCTGTACATTATGCTCAAGATTTATGCATTTGGCTGTAGGCATGTTGTTCCTCAATTTTTAAAAAGTTTTTTAAAAAGGGATCAAATCAACTTAAAGTACAAAGTATGAGCAAGCTCAGCAATGCTCAACCCTGCATTAGGCTGGGCTCTTAATCTTTAAAGTATTAGTTGCTCAGTCATGTCTGACTCTTTGGCTTATAGCCTGCCAGGCTCCTCTGTTGATGGAATTCTCCAAGTAAGAATACTGGAGTGAGTAGCCATTCCCTTCTCCAGGGGATCTTCCCGACCCAGGGATCAAACCTGGGTCTCTCGCATTGCAGGCAGATTCTTTACCGTCTGAGCCACTATAAACGTTCAGACATGTACTATTTATCGTCATGTTGCTCTCAATGACTATGGCAAATCCCAGAGAGACATCACATGTTAAATTCACAGCCCAATTCAGGTTTTCATAGGTGCTTGTAATTGGCAGAGATTATGTGACATGGTTTTTATTTCACCAATTTTTCACGACAAAACATTGAAGGAGATTTCAGGACCCACTTCCAGCCTTTTTAAAGATAAGGAAACCAGGTCTCAGAGAAACAAGAAGACATTGACCACTCAGGCAGAAACTGGCAAAGCCAGTCTTTAAAAGCCAGATCCATCTAAGTCTTAGGTGTTTCCTGTTATTCCATACTGCCTTAAACAGGAAGATTTTTTATTTGCATGTTAAATGGATGAATTCCAAGACATTTTATAGCTCTTAGCACCTGAATTATGGTCATGATTTTAGCTGCAGTCTAACCCCCACCTCCCCCACACACAGACAAAATAGCTAATTTAATAAGGGTTTGGACACTTGACACTTGATAAAGAAATGTGACTTCAAATGTTTAAGAAAGAAATTTTTCCAGTTTAGCTTTTTATCAGTTTGATTTATTTTCTCCTTTTGCTAACTTTCAGACTTCACTTCATTAACTTTCCCTTGAATTTAAGTTGAATGCCTATCACTATTTATAATAAAATGAAAGAACAAATTAAGACAGGCTCATCATCAAGTCAATGAACAAAGACTAAGTGCAGTAATGCCTTCTCACAGTGCTTCTTTGTATCTCTTTGCCACACATATTAAAGACAGGTCTGCTGCTGCTGCTGCTAAGTTGCTTCAGTCGTGTCCGACTCTGTGCGACCCCATAGATGGCAGCCCACCAGGCTCCACCGTCCCTGGGATTCTCCAGGCAAGAATACTGGAGGGGGTTGCCATTTCCTTCTCCAAAGACAGGTCTGCTGCACCTCAAATACCTCTTATTCCCATGAGTCCAAGAAATCCTGAAATCATCTCTATCTAATCCACAGAATTCAGCAGGCCCCTCTGTGAGTAAAATAGGCATGCTAAGTTGCTTCAGTAGTGTCCAGTTCTTTGCGACCCTGTGGACTGTAGCCCACCAGGCTCCTCTGTCCATGGGATTCTCCAGGCAAGAATACTGGAGTGGGTTGCCATGCCCTCCTCCAGGAGATCTTCCCCACCCAGGGATCGAACCTGCGTCTCTTATGTCTCCTGCATTGGCAGACGGGTTCTTTACCACTAGTGCCATCTAGGAAGCCCTCTGTGGATAATACAACCAGTGTTTGAGACTGAAAGAAAGTGTTAGTCACTCAGTGGTGTCCGACTGCTTTTGACCCCATGAACTGTAGCCCACCAGGCTCCTCAGTCCATGGAATTCTCCAGGCAAGGATACAGGAGAGAATAGCCATTTCCATCTCCAGGGGATCTTCCAGACCCAGGGAATGAACCTGGGTCTCCGCATTGTAGGCAGACTCTTTACTGACTGAGCCACCAGGGAAGAGCCCTTCAAATCTGAGATACCTGGGTCAAGTCCTCACTGTTTTTTCAGTGATATGACCTTGGGAAAGTTACTGAACTTCCCTGAAGTCCAGTTTTCTGATCATTAAGATGAGATTGACTGCTACCAATACTACCACTCATAGTCCTTGAATTTGGAGTAGGTGGAGGAGGTCAAACATGTAAAACACTTTGCATATCCTTCAGAACAAAATCATTGTTAACTATTATTATTTTCTGGCACGAACGCAAGCTGACAGATATTCTGTTCACGGTTCAAGCATTCACTCTTGTTATTTGCGTTGATTACTTACTATGCACAAATCACTCTGAAAGACACAAAGATGAATCCTTTCGTATGTCAAAGCTGAAATAATTTAACTCTGGAATACATTCTAAAGACAAGGAATGGGCATCTACAACATGCCAGCCACTGTATTAGGTACGGGACAAACAGTGGCAAATAAAGTCCCCAAACTCCTAAAGCTTGTATTCTATTGGGAGGAAACAGGCAATAAACAAAAAGATGAAAGATGATTGTAGCTTGTGCTGAAAGTAAAGCAAGTTCATGTGACACGGTGTGTACCTCAGGGGGTCACCGGGTGACTGTGCAAAGCCTCTTCTAACCCTTCCAGCCCCGACCTGACCTGTCTGATTGCTTAAATGCCCACAGAGCCAGAGCATCCCATGTGGGGCTGGACAACAATGCAGAGACAGGGGACCCAGACAGAAGGAGCCTCCATCCTGGGTGCCCGGCTGCCCCTGCTGCTCTTCTCTGAGCTCCTGGGAGTCTGTGTTTTTGTCACTCGCAGCCAAAACAATGACTTCCTCTTGGCTGAGGATGTTTCTGCTTCCCATTTTATCAAATACATAAATCTAGAAGAAACTCATAATTTGATTCACAAAAGTAGAGAGAAGGACAGACTATAAACCAGTAACAATTTAGACTTATTTTGTACAATTTTTGTTTTTTTTTTTTAGTATTTACTGAGTACTAAAGAGCTTGGTGGAGAAGGCAATGGCACCCCACTCCAGTACTCTTGCCTGGAAAATCCCATGGACAGAGGAGCCTGGTAGGCTACAGTCTATGGGGTCACAAAGAGTTGGACATGACTGAGCGACTTCACTTTTCAAAGAGCTTCCCAAGTGACTCAGTGAGTAAAGAATATGCCTGAAATGCAGGAGACACAGGTTTGATCTCTCGGTCAGGAAGATCCCCTGGAGAAGGGTATGGCAACCCACTCCAGTATTCTTGCCTGGAGAATCCCATGGACAGAGGAAGCCTGGCAGGCTACTCATAGGGTCGCAAAGATTTGGACATGACTGAGGCAACTGAGCATGCATGCACTGAGTACTAATTTGTGAAGCTTCATTCATATTCACGTGTGAACACAAGCAAACACAATCCCAGTAGTCAAGCACTTACACAGGTGACTGAGGCAAGAGTTAAATCCAGGTGTGAACTAGAGTCAAGGCCAAAATTTGACCTCCTCCCTTTGCCCTCTCCAAGGTCAGCCAGGAAAGGAGAGAAAGTAAACTGAGAAGATAGAGGCACATGACAGAAGGGGGAAAATGAAGAATTAGTTTTAGACTCATCTCCAGAGTCCTCTTGATGGTTCAGATCAGTTCAGTTCAGTTCAGTCGCTCAGTCGTGTCCAACTCTTTGCGACCCCATGACTCACAGCACACCAGGCTGCGAGTCCATCACCAACTACCGGAGTTCACTCAGACTCACGTCCATCACGTCAGTGATGCCATCCAGCCATTTCATCCTCTGTCATCCCCTTCTCCTCCTGCCCCCAATCCCTCCTAGCATCAGAGTCTTTTCCAATGAGTCAACTCTTCGCATGAGGTGGCCAAAGTACTGGAGTTTCAGCTTTAGCATCATTCCCTCCAAAGAAATCCCAGAGCTGATCTCCTTCAAAATGGAAGGGTTGGATCTCCTTGCAGTCCAAGGGACTCTCAAGAGTCTTCTCCAACATCACAGTTCAAAAGTATCAATTGTTCGGCGCTCAGCCTTCTTCACAGTCCACCTCTCACATCCATACATGACCACAGGAAAAACCATAGCCTTGACTAGACGGACCTTTGTTGGCAAAGTAATGTCTCTGCTTTTGAATATGCTGTCTAGGTTGGTCATAACTTTCCTTCCAAGGAGTAAGCATCTTTTAATTTCATGGCTGCAGTCACCATCTGCAGTGATTTTGGAGCCCCTAAAAATAAAGTCTGACACTGTTTCCACTGTTTCCCCATTTTTTTGCCATGAAGTGATGGGACCAGATGCCATGATCTTCGTTTTCTGAATGTTGAGTTTTAAGCCAACTTTTTCACTCTCCACTTTCACTTTCACCAAAAAGCTTTTTAGTTCCTCTTCACTTTCTACCATAAGGGTGGTGTCATCTGCATATCTGAGGTTATTGATATTTCTCCCGGCAGTCTTGATTCCAGCTTGTGTTTCTTCCAGTCCAGCGTTTCTCATGATGTACTCTGCATATAAGTTAAATAAGCAGGGTGACAATATACAGCCTTGACGTACTCCTTTTCCTATTTGGAACCAGTCTGTTGTTCCATGTCCAGTTCTAACTGTTGCTTCCTGACCTGCATACAAATTTCTCAAGAGGCAGGTCAGTTGCTCTGGTATTCCCATCTCTTAAAGAAGTTTCCACAGTTTATTGTGATCCACACAGTCAAAGGCTTTGGCATAGTTAATAAAGCAGAAATAGATGTTTTTCTGGAACTCTCTTGCTTTTTCCATGATCCAGTGGATGTTGGCAATTTGATCTCTGGTTCCTCTGCATTTTCTAAAACCAGCTTGAACATCAGGAAGTTCATGGTTCACATATTGCTGAAGCCTGGCTTGGAGAATTTTGAGCATTACTTTACTAGCGTGTGAGATGAGTGCAATTGTGCAGTAGTTTGAGCATTCTTTGGCATTGCCTTTCTTTGGGATTGGAATGAAAACTGACCTTTTCCAGTCCTGTGGCCACTGCTGAGCCTTCCAAATTTGCTGGCATATTGAGTGCAACACTTTCACAGCAACATCTTTCAGGATTTGAAATAGCTCCACTGGAATTCCATCACCTCCACTAGCTTTGTTTGTAGTGATGCTTTCTAAGGCCCACTTGACTTCACATTCCAGGATGTCTGGCTCTATATGAGTGATCACCATATAGATCACCATATAGATCACCATCGTGATTATCTGGGTCGTGAAGATCTTTTTTGTACAGTTCTTCTGTGTATTTTTGCCACCTCTTCTTAATATCTTCTGCTTCTGTTAGGTCCATACAATTTCTGTCCTTTATCGAGACCATCTTTGCATGAAATGTTCCCTTGGTATCTCTAATTTTCTTGAAGAGATCTCTAGTCTTTCCCATTCTTCTGTTTTCCTCTATTTCTTTGCATTGATTGCTGAGGAAGGCTTTCTTAGCTCTTCTGCTATTCTTAGGAACTCTGCATTCAGATGTTTATATCTTTCCTTTTCTCCTTTGCTTTTCCCTTCGCTTCTTTTCACAGCTATTTGTAAGGCCTCCCCAGACACCCATTTTCCTTTTTTGCATTTCTTTTCCATGGGGATGGTCTTGATCCCTGTCTCCTGCACAATGTCATGAACCTCCATCCATAGTTCATCAGGCACTCTATCTATCAGATCTAGGCCCTTAAATCTATTTCTCACTTCCACTGTATAATCATAAGGGATTTGATTTAGGTCATACCTAAATGGTCTAGTGGTTTTCCCTACTTTCTTCAATTTAAGTCTGAATTTGGCAATAAGGAGTTCATGATCTGAGCCACAGTCAGCTCCTGGTCTTGTTTTTGTTGACTGTATAGAGCTTCTCCATCTTTGGCTGCAAAGAATATAATCAATCTGATTTCAGTGTTGACCATCTGGTGATGTCCATGTGTACAGTCTTCTCTTGTGTTGTTGGAAGAGGGTGTTTGCTATGATGGTATCCAGTACTAATTGTGGCAATCACGACTGAGGCCATCACACATTTACAAATTTTTATAACTTGAAGGTACTGCCCAGAGTAAGATTTCCCATGCAGGAGAAGAGAGTCCTCAGACTCTGCTTTTTGGCAAGCTTAGGTATGGCTCTCAGACCCAACCCTACTCATTGCCTGTTTTGTTTCGTTTTTAATAAAGTTTTATTGATGTAGAGCCACTCTTGTTCATTCAGGTGTTGGTTTTGGCTGTGATTGCTTTCATACCTCAAGTGACAGAGGTGAGAGGTTGTAACAGAGGCATTAAAGCCTTAAATATCCTCTACTCAATACTCTATAATGACCTGTGTGGAAAAGAATTTAAAACAGAGTGGCTATATGCCTATGTATAACTGATTCTCTTTGCTATAGAACAGAAAGTAACACAACATTGTAAATTACCTATACACTCCAATAAAAATTAAGTTTTAAAAAGCCTTAATATTGACAATCTGTCTTTTGTAAAATAAAATAAATAAGCAAACAGAAGTGAAGTGAAAGTGAAGTCGCTCAGTCATGTCCGAGTCTTTGCAACCCCATGGACTGTAGCCTACCAGGCTCCTCCGTCCATGGGATTTTCCAGGCAAGAATACTGGAGTGGGGTGCCATTGCCTTCTCCACGGGACCTCCCCCACTCAGGGATTGAAACCGGGTCTCCCGCATTGCAGGCAGACGCTTTACTGTCTGAGCCACAGGGAAGTAAACCTCAGTTAAATAGAATCAGGAGACCAGAAGGGGGAGCCCTCATGCCCTAGGAAGAAAGACTTTTCTTTCCTGGCAAGGACTCAGCCAATGAATAGTCATGGAGCCTTTGTTTACTCTAGCCCTCCCAACTTCCTTTTCCCCTCTATAAAAGCAGTTTCCTTCCCTGGCTGTGCAAGGCTTGCTGGAGTTGCAGATTCAAATTGCAATTCTCTCCTTATCCCAAATAAATGACCCCCACCTTTTTTTTTTTTTTTTTGCTGGAGAAATATCCAGCGGTCTACTTATTTCAGGTCAACACCCTTTACAGAAAAGTTTACCAACCTTTGCTCTCTGATGTGGCTACAGTTCAAAGATCTTCGTATTTATACCACACCAGTTCCGTTGTAACATCAAGCTGAAGCCTTGGGACCAAACACTAAAAATCTGTTTCCATGGATTTTTCCACTGCTGAACACATGCATTCAGGGATAATGCTGGACCTCTGTATCATAATGAAAACTTTAATTAAATGCTCAGCAATGCAAAACCCATTCAGACTCCCACTCTTTCGTGTGTGTGACCAGTCTGTACACCAGGAGACACCCCCGAACCTTGTTAACACATGCCCTTGTGCACGCCAGCTACCTCGACAAAAAAACGTGACAATAATCTTAATTAAGTTTAAATCCACTGGATTCATATTCTATCGAGTCACAATAAATGAATGTGAAAGAAAATGAAGAAAGTCACCTTAGGGAAGATGACTTTTAGAACACGGTTGGGAAATAGAGGGAAAATGGGCATCCTGGCTGTCTTTTTGAACTGACAGAAAACTGTACTGATTACATTATTCAGCAAGTAATGAAATGTTCCTACACACTTATTCTCAGAGGGGAGAACCTGGGGTTTTAATCAGTTGGTAATGCACTTCCCTCAAATCTTGCAGATTTGTCAAATGCTGTAAATGAACCACAGTTTTCTCTCTTTTCGTCTCTGGGGCCCAGCTCTAGTTTTTCAATCAGCACAGGCAACTTTAAGCAGACAGGACAGCTGGGAAGGGAAACAACCCTTCCAAAGAAGGCTGAGCTCCCCGTGCTGGCCCCAGCTGTGTGTGAAGGGCTGCTGACCCCACCGATCCCTCAGGTTTTTCTGAAGCCTCCTTTAAGGCGGCAGAGGCAGAAGGAGCTGCAATATTTAAAAATTTTCTGGTCTCCTAATGGGAAAGCACTCTTGGTAGGTAAAGCCTGGTTTCTATGCTCGGTTCACAGCGACCACACAACGTGCTTTGATGCCTGACTCGGCTTGATCCTTTTCCTGTCTAATTTCAGCCACTTGTCATTTCTGTTTCCTCTTGGCTTCAAATGCATCGTGGCAATCCTTTCCTGAGGGCGGGGGTGGGGGGCTGTACCATCAATCTTCCTGCGGATTATTCACTGGTTGGATTATAGGACGCATGTTTCTAATCCCAGCTGGGCTTCCACATGCCACCCAGCACGATCTCAGCCAAACCCTCCTCTGCCATCTTACATGCTGGGGAAAGGAAAGCCAGTTCGAATTAGTTAATTCTGGTCTCTGCCTAAGAGAAACAGTACTACCAGAGGATTAAGAGAAAAGGCTTTTGCAGGGAGATGAACTTGGATCTGAGCATCGGTTTTGCCTCTTCCTGGCTGTGTGGCCTGCGGTTAGTGTCTTAACTGTTCTGAATCCGTTTTCTCATTTTAAAATGGGGTGGCAATACCCAACTCCCAAGCTTGTTATGAGGATTAATTGAGTACATGTATAAAAAGGACTTAGATCCTTAAAATAAATGTTCACGAATAAGAGTAAATCCACCTAGAAACTGTGAAGGAGAAAAATATCAGCAAAGCAATAGAAATATGACTGGAACACTGACAGGTCACAGAAAAATAAATATAAATGGCTCTCACACATTTGAAAAGATGTTTGACCACCTCACTTATAATAGGAAAACTGCAAGTCAAAACTGCATAAGGATATCATTTTTCACCTATCAAGTTGGCAAAAATTCAATTCAAAAGTTTTACCCAGTACATTCTGTAATAAATAGTGGAATTGGGCATTTTCACACATTGCTGGCAAGAGTGAAAAATGGCCCACAACCCTTTGGGGAGCTTATTGGCAATCACTATTGAAGTTATGAATGCATTTACTTTTTAACTCAGCAATTTCACTCCTGGGATTTTTTTTTTTTTTTAACAGCTCTACTTAAACCAACGTGAAGTAAAGTGACAGATAAACCTCATTATTGATTGTAAGATTGTGAGCATGTGTGAGCAAGTGGCTGCAAATACCCAAGTGTCAATCTAAAGAGGAGTGGATAAATAATCCATGGTACTTCCATACAGTATCACGTGGCTGAGCAAAGGATGATGCAATTCTCCATGCCCTGTGGAAATATCTCAGGGAAACTATTAAGTGAGAGAGGAAGGATGTAGAGTAGTATATATAGCATTTCTATGTAAACAGGGGACAAATAAGAATATGTTTATATTTGCTTATATCTGGAGAAATACAAACACCAGAAGGTTATACAAGAAATTAATGAGTGGGTACATATAGGAGGCTGAAGGTGGAAAATTAGGTAGGTGGAGTCAGGAGATAGAATAAGACTTCTTTTGACTGCAATATATTTTTAAGTTGTGTGAATATATGACCAACTCCAATAATACAATCAAAATAAAGAAAATAATTAACATCTTCTAAAATGAATACAGACTTCCCAACTCAGATCCATATTTGACTTCTCTGTCATTTTGAAAACCCTAATGGTCCTGTGCAAGGTTGTACGCAGCGCCTATAAAACAGGTAGCCAGGTATGTCTCTTACTCTCAATCAGAGAGTTTAAGGCATACTTTTTCCTGAACAAAAAATGAATGAGCTTGCTGCTTTCAACTGCAGAGAGAATGATCATTAGCTGACTCTGTCAGAAACTATCAAAGAACCAAGGAATGGCATGAAAACAATGAAGTTTTCATTTTTCAAATGGAAAGTAGAAAGCAGACCACTGAAGGAAGAGCTTAATGACCTTAGATATAAAAAAGGAAACTATAAATGTATTCCTTCTCTGAACCTGATGGAAGGCTTTAGTCCAGCTTCCTTTTGGAGGATTTCCATTTGAAATTGAAACCCCAACGCGACAGTGGTGCTGTCTCTACAGGCCAGGAAAGCAGCACTCACCTACCCGGTCGTGTTAAACCTGGAGAGAGACTTGTTAGGTCAAAGAGGATGTTCCTCCACAGAACTTTCAACTTTTTCCTCATCATCAATCCTCCAGGAAAAATGGAGGGGAAGATCAGCTCAGACAGATGACCAGTAAAGTGACTTCTATGCCAAGAAGCCAGTAAAAATTTGTTCACCCATGATTTTCCTTCCTGGATCCACAATAATTTATACAAAAATGCCATCTCCTTACCGCAGGGTGCCTGATTTATAAGATGGGGCATCTGTTTCATATCAAGGGCCTCTGAATGGAACAACACTCCACATTCTAACAAAACAGAGAACTCATTTCATAAATCACTTTCAACCTATCAGATATCTCACACTGAACTTCTTTTAAATCCAGGCACATTTTTCTTTGCCTCAGAGCTTGCCCTACATGTTGCTATTGAGAACACAAAAACACTTGAAGCTTTGAAAAGACTCCAGCAGAGCAATAGCAAACCTAGTAATCGGTCTATTTCTTTCGTTTGAGCTTAGAAGAAGAACCTGTTATAAATGTTTTCAGGAAGAAATATTTTTAAAAAGTTACTGTCCTCAGGGAGCCCAGAGAGTCCAGGAATTTGCAAACAAATGGAACTTATTTTGTCACTTCCTGTTCCTTTGCCCAGAGCAGACATTACTAATTGATCGACTACTTTCCACTGAGCTTGCTTGAAGTCCTGCTGTCCTTCTCAGGCCCCAAATGCCAGGAAACCTCTGTTAGGGAGCAGCAGTTAACATGCAGGGTGAAATAGTCCAATTCCATCACTTTAAACAAAAAAAATTTTTTTAATTTATTGTTGGCTGTGTGGGTCTTCGTTTCTGCACAGGCTTTTCTCTAGTTGTGGCAAGTGGGGGCTACACTCTAGCTGCAGTTCGAGGGCTTCTCCTTGCCGTGGCTTCTCTTGTTGTGGAGCACAGGCTCTAGGGCACTTGGACTTCAGTGGCTGCAGCACATGGGTTCAGTGGTGGTGGTTCCCAGGCCCTAAGAGCACAGGCTCAGTAGTTGTGGCGCTTGGGCTTAGTTGCTCCGAGGCAAGTAGGATCCTCCCAGATGGGTGCTCAACCCTTGTCTCATACATTTGCAGGCAGACTCTACCTCTGTGCCTCCAGCAAAGCTCCTGATCACTTTCAAGATAATAGAACTGAACCCCAGAAGGGGAAAGAAATTTTGCTACAGTCACATTGTGAATTAGTGATGCATCTGACACATAATCCTGAGTACTGAGCCCCAGAGATCGCCTTTATCTGCACCAACACATGACTTAAATTCAGAAGATCAAGTAGAATTTTGGTGTATGTGCAATGGGGAAGCAGTGTGGGTTTTGTTTTTCAACAGAGCTTTCTTCAGAAGAAGTCCTTTTACACCAAACCGATCCCGATTAGCCATGCTTTTCAGATAAAGAGTTTACTAATCATTCTAATACAAATGATTCAGAAGCTCCTGGAAGCCTGCTGCTCTAAATATTATTTTGTTTTAGCAATAATCGTCTTTTACCATCAAATATGCTTCCTCCTCAATGCAGAAGAGATAATTGTTATTAAACAGGAAATTACTTTTCATTTGGGCTAACACAAAGGACATTCTTCATCACAGTTACGCAAAGACGTGGTGAATCTGCTATGCTAAGTCACTTCAGTCGTGTCCGACTCTGTGCAACCCCATAGACGGCAGCCCACCAGGTTCCCCCGTCCCTGGGATTCTCCAGGCAAGAACACTGGAGTGGGCTGCCATTTCCTTCTCCAATGCAGGAAAGTGAAAAGTGAAAGTGAAGTCTCTCAGTCGTGTCCGACTCTTAGAGACCTCATGGATTGCAGCCTACCAGGCCCCTCCATCCATGGGATTTTCCAAGGAAGAGTACTGGAGTGGGGTGCCATTGCCTTCTCCGGGTAAATCTGCAGTGGCTCTTTAATCAATTGATTACAGAGTTTATTAAATCTCAAGTGGGTTTTTTGTTTTGTTTTGTTTTGCTTCACTGAAATTTCTTAGAATTACAGAATGTCAGAGCCAGAGGGGACTTTACATTTCATCTGATGAGACAACTAGGAGAAAGCAGAAGGAGAGTCCTAGACATGACTTGCCCAGGGTAGCACAGTGAGGGCCCGGGTATCACAATTCCAAGCTCCCTTTAACTCAGCATCTCACAGGTCTGAGATCAAAACGAGCAATTCCCCATGTAGCAGACAATGCAAAACATACTGAATTCTCTGATCAAGCTTCTGAAATTGTAATGTGTGTATAAATCCCTTGATGATCTTGTTAGAATTATAGATTCCTCCTATGTAGGTCTGGGATAAAGCCTGAAATTCTGTAGTTCTGACAGCTCCCAGGGGACACTGATGCTGCTGATCCCTGGACCAGTCCTCTGTTTAGTCAAAGATAGCCATCTCAATAGAGAAACTTGACTTAATTCCAAATTTATAAGTCACATATAACTATTGGGTCAATCAGATTATCTCAGGTTGTAAAAACTGAATTACAGTTTACATAGTAATGAAGGTTTATGTGAGAAACTGGTTAATTAAATGAATTGAACTTGATAAGAGTTCCTTGATAAGGAAACAAATCAATTTCCCCCATTGCCATCTTCAGATCTTCTCTACTGTGTTTGTCTCCTCTACCCCAGGTCAATATCTAGGCCAGATTCCATGGCTTGTTCGGGAACATCTGAGATTAACAATCTCATTTTCAGGTATTAGAATGTCCAATGTAGTGTAAACTTCAGTTTCTCATCCATTCCAGCATTTTTTCCCAAGTAGCTCAGACCTGACCCTACATGGGAGAGCAAAATGCTTTGATGCTTCTCTCCTTGTTGTGCCTCCAATTTTAGCCACTTTTGGGTACTTCTGGATCACAAAGAGCTGAGGCTGGGAGAAAGGGAAGAGCTTATGGTCTTTACTGAACTTCAAATATGGTCCTGTCAATCCCTTCTTCGAACTTTTCCATTGTACTCCAGTAGGTGACATTTGCCTTTTTAAAAATACTCTTGACAACTATTATATGTATAATCTATGGACCTTAAATCCGTAGAGGTGTATATTTGTGGACTAAAGCATGTTTCTGAATACAGATGGTTTTAAAGGTCTGATAAAATGGTGCTAATTCTACTAGCATAATGGTTGGCTAAAATGGCATTGAATATTTCTTCTACTTCCATTAATTATAGCAATTGAGCACCTACTAATTTCTAGGCACTCCTTGAAGACTTAAAATCCTAAAATTGCTATGAATTAATGATAAAAGTACTATTAGAATTCTAGTAAGTGACATTTTTTTTCTCCCCATGAAAAATGAATCATACAGAACCTTAAGCTCCTGGTACATTCACACAGTAAAATATCTATCAATGTATTTCTATAGAAAGACATCTATGATAGATTTAGTGAAAAAAATGTTTATAGAAGAGACTATACATAGTATGTATGTGTAATTACAGTTTACAAGGGTATAAACCATCATGTTAACAAAAATGATGATTCAGTTTGTGGGAGAGCTTTTATTTTCTAATTTATTCTTTCCTGTACTAACTTTTTTCTTTTTTACTGTAATCCATTTACAAACAGAAAAAAACATTATTAAGAACTAAATCTCCAGTTTTTCCCTTTCCAGGTATCTTTTGTGAGACTCTGTAATACGTTAAATTAGCCTACCCAATGGAAATAAATATATACGAGCTACAGATAAAATTTTATTCTGTTGACTAAAAAAGATGTACAACTTGAGAGTTGTGAGTTAAGTTTTATTTGTGGCAAAGTGAGAACTGCAGCCCGGGAGGCTGCATCTCAGATAGCCCTGAGAGTGCTCTAAAGTGGCAGTGGGGGGAAAGTCAATGTATATAAGGTTTTGGTGAAGGAGAGGTTCATGAAGCACTCATTTTACAAAAGGTTTTTGTTAGTCATGAAGATCTGATGTTACCTTGAAGGGATTTAGTGCTTCTCTAGATATGAGGAGATGCAAGGATTGAGATAATAAAATCTGTCCCTAAAAACATCCAACTATCTAAAGACCTGTCCCACGAGATTCCCTGGAGCACAGAGTGCCTCTCTCCATCCTGAACTCCCTCAGGGGTTGTTGAAGGTCAACAGCTACATCAGCATGGGTTTCAATTCCCGTAGAGGCAGATGGCAAGAGCCTTTGTGTTCAGCCATGGGCAGTGCTCTTGGTAAGTGCCACTTTGTAGTTGACATAGTAATAAAATATTTTACTTAATCTACTATATCGAAAAGATAGCCATTTTAATATATAATCAATATAATGCCATTGATATATTCTTTTTTTTCCTAAGCCTTTGAAATTCTCTGTATTTTACATAGGACATCTCAGTATGGCTAGAGTCTTGCTGTATAGAACAGAGTGGTTTTAGATGGGCATATGCCCTAATTCTCCATAACAATAGGGTAGCCAGTTCTGTTATTGGTAACTTTCCGCTTTTTTTTTTTTAAATTTAAACTGATCATTAAAAAAAAAACCAAAGCAAAATAAAACAAAGACCTGCTCAAGAGTTAATGGTGTTTATTTTTAGAAGGAGAGTCTTTAATTTACAGGTTGTTTATGTTAAAATTCTATTGTTAAAATATTATTATTACATATTATATCAGTAATATTCATTTATTTCAACTTCCCTGGTGGCTCAGACCATAAAGAATCCACCTGCAATGCAGGAGACCCGGGTTCAGTCCCTGGGTTGGGAAGATGCCCTGGAGGAGGGCATGGCAACCCACTCCAGTATTCTTGCTTGGAGAATCCCAGGGATGGAGGAGCCTGGTGGGCTACAGTCCATGGGTTCACAAAGAGTCAGACACGACTGAGCAACTAACACTTTCACTTTCAATATATATTTATTTAAATAGAAAGGAAAATATGGGGACTTGCGCTGCGGCCCAGTGGTTAAACCTCTATGTTTCCACTGCAGAGGGCCTGGGTTCAATCCCTAGCCGGGTAATGAAGTTCTCACATGCTGCTGGGTGCAGCCAAAAAGAAAAAAAAATATAAGAAAGGAAAATATGTATAACAGGTTTTAAAATTTTTATTAGAGTATAGTTATGTATCAGTTTAAAAGAGAGTTGGTGCTGGGTTATTTGTTTGAAGAAACTGCTGCTGTCAGGAATGCCTTTCCCTGCACTAACACACCTTGGGTGAAACCTCTCATCCTTGTCTCTACTTTCATTCTCTATTGTTGACAGGCAGAGTCAAAGCCAAAATCTTCACGAGCTACAATTTTTGCTAACCCCTGGAGGAAGGAAGGGCAGGGAGATAGCAAGAAAAGGCCACACTTAGCAGAGATCACTCAACTGCACCATGAGAGAAGGACTGAAACTATCTCAAGCTTCTCTGAATAATCGAAGTGACATCACAAAGGTCTGATTCCTTCTAAAGAGTAATCCTGTTCTCTTTTTTGCAGTAACACCAATCCCATGGGGATATTTTCATTGCCTGATCATGAACAAAAGAGAATGGCTACAGTGTATCCAGGTAGGCCTGGGTTTGTATGTCTCTGGGCTTCCTCAACTGTAGACATCATAATATATAACTTACTTCATAAGACTGTACCATAATTTGATGACTCTTTCATAACATTATCTTGCTATTCTGTAACAATATACAAAATACAGGGACTTCCTTGGCAGCCCAGTGGTTAAGAATCTGTCTTCCAATGCAGGGGATGTGGGTGCAAGTCCTGGTCAAGGAACTAGGATCCCACATGCTGCAGGGCAACTAAGTCCACCCACTGCAACAAAAGATGCCACGATGAAGATCCCACGTGCCACAACTAAGACCCAACAGAACCAAAATAAATAAATAAAATAAAATTTTAAAACACATACACAAAATACAAATAGAAAAGTGCATATATCCTAAGTATAAAGCACAATGAATCGTCACAACTTAACAATATACTGCTGTAGGAAATTCTCTGGAGATCCAGTGGTTAGGATTTGGTGCTTTCACTGCTGAGGCCCAGGTTCAGTTCCTGGTTGGGGAACTAAGATCTTGCAAGCCTCAAAGCACAACCTACATATATATGAGTGAGTGAGTGAAAGTCGCTCAGTCATGTCCAACTCTTTGTGACCCCATGAACTATACAGTCCACGGAATTCTCCAGGCCAGCATATTTTTAGCCGTTCCCTTCTCCAGGGGATGTTCCCAACCCAGGGATCAAACCCAGGTCTCTTACACTGCAGGTAGCATCTTTACCAGCTGAGCCATCAGGGGAGCCCAAGAATACTGAAGTGGGTAGCCTGTCCCTTCTCCAGTGGATCTTCCTGATCCAGGAATCAAACCGGGGTCTCCTGCATTGGAGGCAGATTCTTTACCAACTGAGCTACCAGGGAAGCCTATATATACATACACACACATAGAAGTGTAACCATCACTTTGATCAGAAAACAGAATACTTTCAGTGGCTCAGTAGCTCTTTCCAGTCTCTATGATCTATGTTAATTTTATTTTGCTATGTAAAAATCCAGTTTAGTGCCTTAAAACAAGATACATTGATTACCTCAGCTTCCACAGGGCAGGAGTCGGGGTGTGGCTTAGCTAGATCCTCTGCTCAGGTCAGAGGTGAGAATCAAGGTGTCACACAATGCTTGGGTCTTATTTGTGACCTGAGCTCATTCATGTTGTTGTTGGAACTCAGTTTCTTATGGCTCAATAACTGAGGTTCCCCTCTTTCTTGCTAGTTGCTGGCAGGATACCAGTCTCAGCTCCTACAGGTTGCCCACAGTTCTTGCCATGTGGCTTTCATCCAGTTAACCCTGTTGCTTTCTTTCAGTCTAGCAGTAGCTGATCTCTCTAATTTCTATCTCTGACCTTTAAATGCTCTTTCAAGAGCTCACCTGGTTAGTTCAAGCTACCCAGGTCAATCTCCTGGGTGACTAAGATCTTAGTCACAGGAATTATATCCCATCAAATCACAGGTTCCACTGTATTAAAGTGGCAGAGGTTATGCTAGGGAGTAATACTACTGGTATGGATCATGTGGCTGCCTTGGAATTCTCCTACCACACCCTTCTCTAAGGGTAGCTGCTCTCTGACATATATATAACACAGGAGTTTTACCTATTTTTGATCTTTATAAAAATGGAATCATACAGTATGCCTCTTGTGTCTTGTTTCCTGGATTCAACATTACAGTTGTGAAATACACTCATCCTTCTATATGTAATTGTAGATGGTTCATTTGCATTGCTGCGAGTGTGAATATAACACAATTTACTTACTCATTTAAAAGTTGATGGGTATTGGGGTACTTCTTCTTTTGGGGCTATTACTAACATTGCTCCTATGCATATTCTAGAAGATATCTTTTGGTAAGCACCTGTACACATCTGTGTTGGGTATATTTTTACTAAGGAGTGGAATTGCTGGGTCATAGGGTATGCATGTGTTCAGCTTGGGAGAGAGTGCTAGTTTTCTAACGTGGCTTTACCAAGCTGTATACCCACCAACAATGTTAGAATATTCCATAAGCCTGTTTTGAAGAATGTAAAATATGATCATGATAAAGAACACAGGACAGGATCTGGGATATATTAATAGTAATAACTAAATAATAGTATTCCCAGTGGAAATTAATTAATGCCAGGTGTTATCTTCTGTTACACTATTTTTTGAGATATGTGTGTCCTGCTTATTGATGTACCCCTAGTGCCAAGCCAAAATGTATTAAATAGCCTAAGGAACATATCTGTGTAGAGTAGTTTCCTGATCAGAAACAACTTCTTTAGATTTGCATTTACTTTCCTTTTCCTGGGTCCCTGCATCAAGGCACACAATAAGATACTGAATCTCCATTGGTCAGATCTGAAAGTTGTACAGGACTCACTGAGAAGGTAGTTTCTTCAAACTACAAGCCAGCCAGCAAAATAAAGGACCACGGTGATTTTGCATACAGCATCTATCTCTAGAACAAAACTACTCAGATTGTGTCTTGCAGGACAAGATTTAAAGAAAGATAGCTCAGTTGGTGGGATCACTAAACGAAAAGAAATGTTTTGCTTTAAAACCTAGCCTAGGGGCTTCCCTGGTGGTCCAGTGGTTAAGAATCCGCCTAGCAACGCAGAGGACAGGGGTTCCATCCCCCGTCTGAGAGCTAAGGTCCTGCATGCCAAGAGGGCACTAAGCCACAACTAGAGAAATCTTGTGGGCCTCAGTGAAGAGCCCATACATGGAAATAAAGACTCAGGGCAGCCAAAAAACGAAAAACAGAGCTTAGGGAAAGATTTTATCTCCCTTTGCACGTGATTAAGGGCTTCCCTGGTGGCTCAGACGGTAAAGCATCTGCTTGTAATGCGGGAGACCCAGGTTCGATCCCTGGGTCGGGAAGATCCCTGGGAGAAGGAAATGGCAACCCACTCCAGTATTCTTGCCTGGAGAATTCCATGGATTGAGGAGCCTGGTAGGCTACAGTCCATGGGGTCGCAAAGAGTTGGACACAACTGAGTGACTTCATTTCACTTCGCTTTGCTTGCATGGGATTAACACTTGAAAGAGGACACTTAGCAGTAAAGAAATGCTAATCTTCTGTACTGGGTTACCTTTTTATCCATGGGCTCAAGCATACCAGCTCCTCCTAATTGTTTGTTTGTCCTTACTCTACTCCTAATAGTCTTCTAAGGCTGCAATTGCATGCCTTAGAAGGCCAAGTCAAGTTAAAGGGAGTAGTATCAGTAATAACCAGCTCTGGAACACCAGCCTTGAAATTAAAGTTCTTGCCTAGACCAAAAACTCTTCAGAAATTGGTCTGACTTTAATTAGTGGTCACTTCGCTCCTCTAAACTTCTAATTCCTCATTTGTAAAATAGGGCAAATAAAGGCAACAACTTTAAATCATTGATTCAAGAAAGATTTCATTTCCATTATATGCTAGATTCTGCTTCAGGCAATGAATAAGTTTATCAAATGCTAATCATAAATCAGCTACTGTTTAATAATTAATAGTAATAATAATTAAATAATTATTTGCAAATCAACTATCAACTTGGTGAAAATGTATCTGAAAAATGTGGAGTCTTATGTGCTGTGTGCTTAGTTGCTTCAGTCATGTCCAGCTCTTTGTGACCCCATAGACTCTAGCCCACCGCCTCCTCTGCCCATGGGATTCTCCAGGCAAGAATATTGGAGTGGGTTACCATTCTCTTCTCCAGGAGATCTTCCTGACCCAGGGATCAAACCTGCATCTCCTGGGTCTCCTGCATTGGCAGAAGGGTTCTTTATCACCAGCACCACTTGGGAAGCCCATGGAGTCTTGGGCTGGCTTAATTATTATCAACAATTATTTGCATACCAACTCTTCACTGGGTGGGAAAGTATCTGAAACATCTAGAGTCTGAGGCTGGCTTCCTAACCCACCTAACCCCAAACTTACACCCACCCACAAAAATAAATCATATGCCCACTGACGACCACAGTTAAATCCAACTCCTCAAGCCTGTATCCTCCAATTATTGTGAACCAGGAATGACAACTGAGTTTATTGTCAGCCTAAGAGCTTCATAATTAAAAAAGGGAAATTTGCCACGTTTTAAAATCATAGAAAAATTGGGGGATTATCTGCCCCACATTTCCCCTCCCATTGGCTAAGAAGATTAGGGGGCAGATCATGAGATGGGTCTGAAGGCAGACAGATTCTCATTCTCCTCTATTTTCTTACCTTCCCCACCTTCTGTCCCCTCCTGAGTCCCATCCCCACCTCCTAGAACAGTACAAGAAACTACCAGTGAGAAAACGTTTCCAGAGTGTCTTTTTCTTTCCTATTAGAGAAGTGTTCAAATTTGCTTATGGCCTTATTCATATTATTAAAGAGTAAATACTAAATTAACATTGAAAGGGGAACAAAACCACAGGAAGAGAATGGTACTAAACAGAATATTCATCTCTGGAGGGGCTTCCCTGGTGGTCCAGTGGTTGGGACTCCCAGCGCTTCCACTGCAGGGGGCATGGGTTCTATCCTAGCTGGGGAACTAGGATCCCAAATGCAGTGGGAAGTGGCCAAAAAATAAAAATAGACATTGAAGCAAAAAAAAAAAAAATTCCATGATAAATAACAACAAAAAATAATCTCTGGAGCCAAAATTCTTAGGTTCAAATCCTGGCCACTTCATTTTAAGGCTGCCAGATAAAATACATGGCAGCCAGTTAAGTTTAATTCTTAGATAAACACCAAATGCCCATTTAGCAAAAATACAGAGATATTTGTATTTACACAGTGGCGCTAGTGGTAAAGAACTCACTTGCCAATACAGGAGATACAAGAGACGTGGGTTCAAATCTGTCCCAGGAAGATCCCCTGGAGGAGGGCACGGCAACCCACTCCGGTATTCTTGCCTGGAGCAATCTCATGGACAGAGGAGCCTGGAAGGCTACAGTCCATAGCGTTGAAAAGAGTCGGATGGGACTGAAGGTGACTTACACGCACACACACACTAAAAAATTATTTGTTGTTTGTCTGAAATTCAAATTGAACTAAGTGTCCTGTATTTTTATTTGCAAAACCTGGTCCTTCTACTCTGTTTACTGTTTTTGTGACCTGATGCAGGTTCCACAAATTCTCTATGCTTCAGCTTTCTCATCTGTAAAATGGATGAGAAATGGGTGTAGTAAAAGCACATTCTTCATAGAACAGTTGCAGAAGTTATTTTCCTTGTTCAATAAATATGTGTTTTTCTTCCTTCCAGAAACACGGGTAGGGCAGTACTTTCTTGCTCTCTTCAAATTAGGTGAGGCCTACAATCTGCTTTCAGTTCAGTTCAGTTCAGTTCAGTCGCTCAGTCCTGTCCGACTCTTTGCAACCCCATGAATCGCAGCACGCCAGGCCTCCCTGTCCATCACCAACTCCCGGAGTTCACTCAGACTCACGTCCATCGAGTCAGTGATGCCATCCAGCCATCTCATCCTCTGTCGTCCCCTTCTCCTCCTGCCCCCAATCCCTCCCAGCATCAGAGTCTTTTCCAATGAGTCAACTCTTCGCATGACATGGCCAAAGTCCTGGAGTTTCAGCTTTAGCATCATTCCCTCCAAAGAACACCCAGGGCTAATCTCTTTTAGAATGCACTGGTTGGATCTCCTTGCAGTCCAAGGGACTCTCAAGAGTCTTCTCCAACACCACAGTTCAAAAGCATCAATTCTTCGGCGCTCAGCTTTCTTCACAGTCCAACTCTCACATCCATACATGACTACTGGAAAAACCACAGCCTTGACTAGATGGGCCTTTGTTGACAAAGTAATGTCTCTGCTTTTCAATATGCTATCTGCTAAGTCACTTCAGTCGTGTCCGACTCTTTGTGACCCCATAGACAGCAGCCCACCAGGCTCCCCCGTCCCTGGGATTCTCTGGGCAAGAACACTGGAGTGGGTTGCCATTTCCTTCTCCAATGTGTGAAAGTGAAAAGTGAAAATGAAGTCGCTCAGTCGTGTCCGACTCTTAGCGACCCCATGGACTGCAGCCCACCAGGCTCCTCCGTCTGTGGGATTTCCCAGGCAAGAGTACTGGAGTGGGGTGCCATTGCTTCGGGTTACATGTGCTTTAATTTGCTTCCTGGGGGTCCCAGAGGCTGCTCTCCAGGCGGAGGCGCCAGGCTGGGCTCTTCTGCAGCGGGCCCCCCACGACAGCCCTGCAGACCCTCGGGAAGGGCCGTGTCCTCCTGCAGGCCGCCTGTGCCCTCCATGAACTCCTCGTAGGTGATATTCTCTGCAAACGGCCGCGGCCCGAGCAGCTCCACCATGTCGGCCCGCTCCAGCACCTCCTTCTCCAGCAGCCGCCTGCCCACCTTGTCCACCTGCTCGCGGCAGCGCGTGAGCAGGCCCGGGGTGCACGCATGCGCGGAGCCGATGAGCCGCCGCACCTCCTCGTCTGTGAGCTGGGCCGTGGCTTCGCTGAAAGGCTTCTCCACCAGCGCCTCGCCTGGCCGCGGGAGATCGAAGGACACCTGGCCCAGTTTCTCGCTCATCCCGAACTGCACGATCTGGGCATAGGCACTCTGGGTGACCTTCCTCAGGTCGTCCTGGGCGCCCGTGGTGACCCGCCAGAAGAACAGCTGCTCAGCCACGTGGCCGCCCAGCATGGCACACATGCGGTCAAAGAGCTGCTCCCGTGTGTACAGGTACTGCTCCCTGGGCAGGCACTGGGCATGTTATCTAGGTTGGTCATAACTTTCCTTCCAAGGAGTAAGCGTCTTTTAATTTCATGGCTAGAGTCACCATCTGCAGTGATTTTGGAGCCCCCCAAAATAAAGTCTGACACTGTTTCCACTGTTTCCCCATCTATTTCCCATGAAGTGGTTGCTGCTGCTGCTGTTGCTACTAAGTTGCTTCAGTCATGTCCGACTCTGTGCAACCCCATAGACGGCAGCTCACCAGGCTCCCTCGTCCCTGGGATTCTCCAGGCAAGAACACAATCTGCTTTAGCCAATGAGAAGTGAGCAGAAGGAAGGTATTACTTCGAGCAGAAGTCTTAAGTACTGCTGCACAATTTGCCAGCCTCTGTTTCCTAGTCAGAGGGGCCTGCAATTTTCCAGGTGCAGCCAAGGTAGACAGAGGATGATGTGGAGAGGAGCCTCCCACTTATACCCACAAGGACCCAGAAAAACTTAAGTGTGAAGGAGAAATACATATACAGTTTTTATTTTATGGAAGTATAGTTGGGAAAGGTCAGTTTTAATTCCAGGCCCAAAGAAGGACAATGCCAAAGAATGTTCAGACTACCACACAATTGCACTCATTTCACATGTTAGCAAGATAATGCTCAAAGTCCTTCAAGCTAGGCTTCAACAGTATGTGAACCGAAGACTTCCAGATGTACAAGCTGGATTTAGAAAAGGCAGAGAAACCAGAGATCAAATTGTCAACATCCGTTGGATCATAGAAAAACCAAGAGAACTCCAGAAAAAATTCTACTTCTGCTTCATTGACTACACTAAAGCTTTGACTGTGTGGATTACAACTAATTGTGGAAAATTCTTCAAGAGATGGGAATACCAGATCACCTTATCTGCCTCCTGAGAAATCTGTGTACAGGTCAAGAAGCAACCGTTAGAATCGGACATGGAACAATGGATTTTTTCCAAATTGGGAAAGGAGTACGTCAAGGTTGGATATCGTCAGCTTGCTTATTTAACTTATGTGCAGAGTACGTCATGAGAAATGCCGGATTGGCTGGAGCACAAACTGGAATCAAGATTGCTGGGAGAAATATCAATAACCTCAGATAGGCAGATGATACCACCCTTATAACAGAAAGCAAAGAGGAACTAAAGAGCCTCTTGATGAAGGTGAAAGAGGAGAGTGAAAAATCTGGGTAAAACTCAACATTTAGAAAACTAAGATCATGGCATCTGGTCCCATTACTTCATGGCAAGTAGATGGGGAAAAAATGAAAGTAGTGACAGACTTCATTTTCTTGGGCTCCAAAATCACTGCAGACATTGACTGTAGCCATGAAATTAAAAGAGCTTGCTCCATGAAAGAAAAGTTTTGACAAGCCTAAGGCAATGGCACCCCACTCCAGCACTCTTGCCTGGAAAATCCCATGGACGGAGGAGCCTGGTGGGCTGCAGTCCATGGGGTCGCAAAGAGTCGGACACGACTGAGCGACTTCCCTTTCACTTTTCACTTTCCTGCATTGGAGAAGGAAATGGCAACCCACTCCAGTGTTCTTGCCTGGAGAATCCCAGGGACGATGAAGCCTGGTGGGCTGCCATCTATGGGGTTGCACAGAGTCGGACACGACTGAAGCGACTTAGCAGCAGTAGCAGTAGCAGTAGCAGACAGTGTATTAAAAAGCAGAGACATCATTTTGCCGGCAAAAGTCCATCTAGTCAAAGCTACAGTTTTTCCAGTAGTCATGTACAGATGTGAGAGTTGGACCATAAAGAAGCCTGAGCTCCAAACAATTGATGCTTTCAAACTGTGATTCTGGAGAAGACTCTTGGGAGTCCCTTGGACAGCAAAGAGATTAAACCAGTCAATCCTAAAGGAAATCGATTATTCATTGGAAAGACTGATGCTGAAGCTGAAGCTCCAATACTTAGGCCACTTGATGGGAAGATCAGATAATTGAAAAAGACCCTGATCCTGGGAAAGATTGAAGGCAGGAGGAGAAGGGGACAGAGCATGAGATGGTTAGATGACATCACCGACTCAATGGACAAGAGTTTGAGCAAACTCAAGGAGATAGTGAAGGACAGGGAGGGCTGGTGTGCTGCAGTCCATGGGGTCAAAAAGTGTCAGACAGGACAGAGTGACTGAACAGCAACAATAGTTGATTTACAATGTTGTGTTAATTTCTACTGTACAGCAAAGTGATTCACATATATATATTTGTATACATATTCTTTAAAAAATTATTTTCTATTATGGTTTATTCCAAGATACTGAATATAGTTTCCTATTCTATATAGTAGGACCTTGTTGCTTCAGATTTGCATCTGATAACCCACACTTGCAATCCATCCCTCCTTTGCCTCCCCTCCCACTTGTCAATTGCAAGTCTGTTCTCTATGTCTGTGAATCTGTTTCTGTTTGGTAGATAGGTTCATTTGTGTCTATGTTTAGATTCCACGTATTTGTGTCATATGTTTAAATTCCGCACATAAGTGACATCATATGGTATTTGTTTTTCTCTTTCTGACTATTTCACTCCACTATTATTTCTCTTTAGGTTCACCCATGTTGTTGCAAATGGCATTTCATTCTTTCTTAGAGCTGAGTAATATTCCATTGTATATGTAAACAACATCTTCTTCAACCATTTATCTGTTGATTGACATTTAGGTTGTTTCCAAGTCTTGACTACTGTGAACAGTGCTTATATGAACATTGGGGTGCATTTTTCTTTTTGATTTGTAGGAGTTTGAGTAAACTCCGAGAGTTGGTGATGGGCAGGGAGGCCTGGCGTGCTGCAGTCCATGGGGTCACAAAGAGTTGGACACAAGTGAGTGAACTGAACTATTCAGATTTACATCCAGGAGTGGAATCACTAGATCATATGGCAACTCTATTTTAATGTTCTGAGGAGCCTCCATACTATTCTCCACAATGGCTGTACCACTTTACATTCTCATCAACAGTAAAGGAGGGTTCTTTTTTTTTTCAAACTGTCTGGAACTTTTGTTATTTGTAAACATTTTAATCATGGTCATCCTGACAAGGGTGAGGTGGTACCTCACTGTAGTTTTGTAAACACCTGTAGTTTTAAACACTGAAATGTGAGAGCTGTTCCTTAGCATCTCTGAACCCACCCTGACAGAGTCCATAGGAAGACTGCATGACATAGCAGTTAGCACTGGGAACATGAATGGTATATAGCAACACTATGTAGGTAATTTGACTGTGCGGATCACAATAAACTGTGGAAAATTCTGAAAGAGGTTGGAATACCAGAACACCTGACCTGCCTCTTGAGAAACCTGTATGCAGGTCAGGAAGCAACAGTTAGAACTGGACATGGAACAACAGACTGGTTCCAAATAGGAAAAGGAGTATGTTGAGGTTGTATATTGTCACTGTGCTTATTTAACTTAGATGAAGAGTACATCATGAGAAACATTGGGCTGAAAGAAGCACAAGCTGGAATCAAGATTGCTGGGAGAAATTTCAGTAGCCTCAGATATGCAGATGACACCACCCTTATGGCAGAAAGTGAAGAAGAACTAAAGGGCCTCTTGATGAAAGTGAAAGAGGAGAGTGAAAAAGTTAGCTTAAAGCTCAACATTCAGAAAACTAAGATCATGGCATCCAGTCCCATCACTTCGCGGCAAATAGGTGGGGAAACAGGAAACAGTGGCTGACTTTATTTTTTGGGGCTTCAGAATCACTGCAGATGGTGACTGCAGCCATGAAATTCAAAGACGCTTACTCCTTGGAAGGAAAGTTATGACCAACCTAGACAGCACATTAAAAAGCAGAGACATTACTTTGTCAACAAAGGTCCATCTAGTCAAGCCTATGGTTTTCCCAGTAGTCACGTATGGATGTTAGAGTTGGACTATAAAGAAAGCTAAGCACCGAAGAATTGATGCTTTTGAATTGTGGTGTTGGAGAAGACTCTTGAGAGTCCCTTGGACTGCAAGGAGATCCAACTAGTCCATCCTAAAGGAGATCAGTCCTGGATGTTCATTGGAAGGACTGATGTTGAAGCTGAAACTCCAATATTTTGGCCACCTGATGCAAAGAGCTGACTCATTTGAAAAGATCCTGATGCTGGGAAAGATTGAGGGCAGGAGGAAAAGGGGACAACAGAGGATGAGATTGTTGCATGGCGTCACCAACTCAATGGACATGAGTTTGGGTAGACTCTGGGAATCGGTGATGGACGGGGATGCCTGGTGTGCTGTGGTTCCGACACGACTGAGTGACTGAAGTGAACTGAACTGATGTAAGTAATTATTAGTTTAAAAAAAAGTGTGCAACACTCTTTCAGTACTAAACAGGGGTTGAGATAGGCCTTGATTGCTGTCCCAGTTTTGGTAATAAACATGTATTGTCCAATTTTCTGTCTCCAGGCCAAAGAAATCTAATCTACCCCTTCCCCACAGTGTTTGGTAATAAGCTCTGTAAAGTCAGCAGCATTGAGCTCAGGAAGTTTCTTTAATCATTAGACAGAATTTTCATGTCGAGAGCACTCCTGATATAGGTCCACTCAAATTGCAGCATCGGTTCTAACTGAACGGCGGACTGGATCGCAGATGACCCGGGCTGAGCAATCTGCGGAAGCCAACCATGTGCACAGTAATTCAGAGAGGGCAGAGCCGCAGGATCCAGGGGAGAAATCATGGGCAGTTAATGAGAATCAGATGCAGTGTAACTCCGACCGCAGCGCTCGTCCTGATCTCTGGGCACAGAGAATTACATCCATAAACAGACCAGACTTGATTTTATACAGCACTTTCATCCCCCAAAGAATTCCAAAAGCGTTCCAAAAGAATGCTCTGGTTGCTGGTAGCTCAGTGATGGGGAAGACAAACAGGGAAATTGTTGTGTTCACAACCCAGGCTCTGAACCTTTGTTAGAATCTCTGCCCTCCAGAATAGGCTAGCTTGGGAGACCAGGAACCCTTTCCTGTTATGAAAAACATACTCCCCCTGTCCCTTTCAAATATAAACATGCTTATAAAAGAAAGCCAAGCGTGCATTCAAGAGGCTTTCAAACTCTAAGAACCATAGTAGAAGCACATAGTTCATATCAGATTCAATGATTCACTATATTGATTTCTATGTATACTTGGATATATACATATTTTTAAATATACAACTTAAACGAAACTTCACTAAATACTACTTACTCTTCTCTTCTAACATGTGATGTATTCTGATGTTATCTATTCTATTTCATTTATAAAATGCTGACCACTCTCCATAAGTTAATACTGTTATTGTTTAGTCACTAAGTTCCATCCAACTCTTTGTAAACCCATGTAGTGTAGCCCTCCAGTCTTCTCTGTCCATGTGATTTCCCAGGCAAGAAAACTGGAGTGGGTTGCTATTTCCTTCTCTGGGGGATCTTTCTGACCCAGGGATCAAACCAGCGTGTCCTGAATTAGCAGATGGATTCTTTACCCACTAGCCTCCTGGGAAGCCCAAGTTGATGTTACAATCCACATATATGCAAGATCTTACATTTTGAAATTTGTTTCACTAAAAGATAGTGAAAGAGAGTGGAGGACTCTAACGTCACAGCCCTTTAGTTACACCACAACAGACAACCCTGGGACAGTTACTTCACCTTTTTAGGTCACAAACTTTCTGGGATTCTTTCTGGTTTAACTTGCGGAAATTTTTATGTATGGCACTTATGTAGAAAGTGAAAGTGAAAGTTGCTCAGTTGTGTCCGACTTTTTGCAACCCCATGGACTTACAGTCCATGGAATTCCCCAGGCCAGAATACTGGAGTGGGTGGCTTTTCCCTTCTCCAGGGGATTTTCCCAACCCAGAGATCAAACCCAGGTCTCCCACATTGCAGGCGGTATCTTTACCAGCTGAGTCACAAGAGAAGCTGAACCTAAATTCATATGCTGAGACTTTTCCCCAAATTCCTTTGTTGATTCAGAGTTGGGTTTAAGGTATGGAGAAAGTCCACTTTCTTTTAGTACTAAACACAGTTTTGGGCGGCCCCTGAATCAGAATGGTGAGCTTTTTGTCGTCGTCGTTGTTGTTTTTCTATTGCAGGTAACAAAATCCTCCCTGTATCCAAGCACACACAAAGGAAATTACTGGTTCAAATAGTAAACTAGTCTAGAAGCTATAGATTTTAGCACAGATGGACACTGTCTTCCCTCATCTCTGGGTTCTACTTCTCTCTCTCAGCTATTATTTTGTCCTGTTATAGATAGGATTGCTCCTTGAAACTAGTGAAGATATTTGTTTGTCAACACCTCTAGACTTAAATTCTTCCAGCCTAATAATCCAAAGGAAAGAGGGCACCTCTTTCCTGACTGTTTAAGCAAAGTTCTAGACTTCTCATCAGCCCAGCTTAGGGGGTCACATTCCCATTCTTGAACCCAATACTGTGGCCAGGTATATGCACTGTTCCAAATGGTCATGTCTGGACCGCGTGTCTACCCCCAGGGCACAGTGATGGTCTCAGAACAAGCAAAGTACGTGAACTTGAGAATCTCACACAGGAAAATGAATGGGCCATATCCAGAAGTCAGGGACACGAATTGTAAGTAGATGACGAAAAAGCAAAGGCCGTTACTGACCTCTGTGCAGATGTCCAGATATAACTCCAGTCTCTGCTTCCTATTCAGTCTTAAAGTACAGAGACAAAGCTGGCATTCTATCACTCTACTTGAAGAGTACTTTTCTCATCAAGAGAAATCCTGACATTTTCTCTCTCCAATCACTTTGAGAAGTTAGAAGCTGTGGCAAGGGATTCTCTTAGCTTTCAAATGGAAAACTTAATGTGCCATGAACTTCTGGTCATAAGCTAAGAAGTAAAAACTCTCTTTGGGCCTTTTAGAAATCAGCTCTCCAACTTTATGGCCATGGTTTGTAGTGTACTAATTACCTCCCTGGTTGTACAGCAGCTGCCTTCGCAAACAGAGTTGAAACCTGCAGGTCACCTTGGATTAACCAATGTATTGTGTGCACAACTGCCAGGGCCCAGAATATGTGCTCTGTCTTGAACAGAAAAGCACACGAAGAGGGAACACACACAGGCACACAAAACAACTTTGGCTAAATCTGACAAACAGGAAGAAAGCATATTGGAGAAAGATGGCTTGGGTATGATTATTTTCCTGCATTTTGCTAAACACCATTTATCTTCTGGGAAGAAGTACAAACAGAGCTGTGGCTTTCAGACTGTGCAAATATTATTGCTATGCATGCGAAGAGATTAACTCACTGAAACATAGAAAAACACAGACTCTAAGGAGTAGTACAGATTCTTTCTTTTGACTTGCGCCTTTCTCTTGTCAGATTATCATGGCCAGCATTTTGGTTTTTTGTTGGCTTGCCTTTTTAGGGTGTTTGTTCCTTGCTTTGGTTTGGGGTTTTTCTTTCTTTCTTCTTCTTCTTTTTTAAATGATTTCTCACAGAATAGTTCAAAACAAACTGAGAAAATGCAACCTTACTGTGATGTAGGCTCATTTATCACCTTCAAGAAACTGACAGTTTTTCTTCGATAACACTATTTTGCCTTGGGTTTAAGATGCAAAATACAATAGTTATTACTTTATAGGTATCCCATCAGGAATAAAGAAACTGGTGTTTTACCCACTGCCTAGAACACTGTCCCCTCCTTTTTCCTTGGCTGTTTCTTTTTTCATTTTCATATCTTTGCTTAAATGTCAGGACTTAGTTTCTTAAAAATTAAACATACTCAAAAGTAAACAAAATTACCACAACAACTGAGCAATTCTATTTTTAGGCATGTGCCCAAGAGAAATGAAAACATCTGCACAAAAACTTGTGCATGATTGTTCGTAGTGACATTATTCTTAAGAGCCCCAAACTGGGAAACATCCAAAGATTTGTCAACTGGCAAATGGATAAAATGGATAAACAAAAATGATATATCCACAGATCGAAATATTATTTAGCTGCAAAAAGTACTGATATATGCTACAACACTGATTAACTGAAAAACCTTTATGCTAAATGAAAGCAGTCAATACAAAAGATCACATATTGTGTGATTCCCCTTGTATGAAATCTCCAGAAAAAAGAAAATCTATAGGAAGTACTCAACAGGTTGCTTGTGACTAGAGATAGAAACAGAAATTAACTGTACATGGGAATGAGGGAGCTTATAGGGGTGATGAGAATGTTATAAATATTGTATTTTTATGATAGTTATACAACTCAGTCAATTGAATGAAAATCACCAAATTGTACAACAAAAAAATTTTAATAATAATAAAGCCAGGGCTTTTTTAGCCTGAGATTAAATAAAATGCCCTTGCTGTACCTTCCCTTGGCTCCTGCTTTAGATAGCCTCATTCCATGTTAAAGTACCTGGATTTGGTCTCAGATACACGTGGATTCTATTCTCAACTGTGCTATTTACTGGTTTGATCTTGGACAAATCACTTCCCCTCCTTAAGACTTCAGGGTGCAGGTCTATTTGTATTGAATTATTTGTCATAGCATCAGAATGTTTTTGTGTTTGTATCCTTTCTACCTAACTAGACCATGCACTTAGGGCCTGTTCTTCTGTCTCTCTTGTACTATGCCTGGTGACACAGCTGACATCTCTGGGCAGTGCAGTGTGGAGGGTAAAACCTCTGCAACCAGGGTGCTTGCATTTAATGACCCACTCCCTAGCTGTGTGACCGTGGCCAAGGTATTTAACCACACTGATTCACTATTCTTAAATGTTGGTTTTTTTGGTGTGTATATGTGTGTGAGTTATTAAAGTCTTCTGAAAATTAAATGAGATGATACAAATTACATGAGGTGAAGCATGCTGACACATATACAGTGATCAGAACAGTGCCTGGGGGCCCATTAGAATTGCTACGTGCTAGGTATAATCTGTATACTCCATATCTGGACAGATACACATAACACACATCTGCTTGGCTTTTCACTTCCCACAAGTGTTTGGATCCACTCTCGAAATGCATCACCACCAACCAGCCTTGGTAACACTCTTCAACAGAAAATGCTCACCTAGACCTCTGAAAGCCTGGGTGTTTATGGTTCTCCTTTAATCCTCCGCCTCAGTTCCTCATCAAAGTAGGTTGTCCTTCAGTAAAAACTTAACAAATGCTTTTGTACTTGGATTTTGTACTAGCAAATTCCATTAATTTGAAGAATTGTGCACTTAGCATAGTAATTGAATGCTCACTGAGTATTGGAATTCTAGGAGGTGGAGACTGAAATACTTGTCCTTGAGAAGTTTGAGATCAGCATCAGAGATTCCCAAACTCCCTGGGTATCAGTGACCTCGAGAAACAGTAGGTGATAAAGTGTGGCAGGAGGAAGGAAGGATTAAAAAATCACTCCTCTACCCCATCACCTCCAGAAAGTTACATCTAACTAAAACAATTTTTTAAAGTAATGTAATATCTGCAGAAGACCATCTTTAGAAAACCTTGCTATTTTCATTGATCAGTAACATGCAATCAATGTAAACATAACATGTTTGCTATGCAAACACAGTCTCAGTTAAGTCCCCTATGAGATTGTTCCTCAAAACGAACTTCTGACTTACCCCTATGTTGAAATTTTGGAATTGTCATCCAAGTATTAAGTTTTGTTTGCTCATTTACTTATTTAAACCAGTATTCTGGTGGATTTAAAAAATACAGATCCACTGGACTTTCTGACTCAGAATCTCTAGAGGTAGAACCCAGGCATCTGTCCTGTTTACTGTCCCCCGGGGTTCAGTTAACAGATCTGTGTTGGGGAACCACTGCTCACAGGTGGCAGAAAGGGAGGATGGGTTACACTAAAGACAGGGAGACCAGTGAGGAGGTGAGAAGTGAGGAAAAGGTGAGCAAGGCAAGGATGTGGGGGGCTTAGCCCCTCAAGATGTCCATGTCCTCATCCCTCATCTGACATGGCAAAGGACTTTGCAGATGTGATTAGGGACCTTGAGAGAGGGAGGTTATCTGGGTGAGTTCTTAGTGTTATCACAGTATCCTTGTAAGACGAAAGGAGAGGGAGATTCAGTTGTACAAGAGGAAGAAGTCTTTGGATGGGTGACCATAGATGCAGGGAGAGGAAAACTGTTGTTCTTGTTGGAAGCAGCCATTAGGCTTGATCAACGCTGGTGTTAATCCACGTATAATTTACAGTTGGGCCTCCATGTCTATGCTTCTTCTGCAGCCATTGATTCAACCAACAGAGGACCATGTACTGCTATATTATTTACTATTGAGAAATATCCCCATATAAGTAGAAACATGCGGTTCAAACCTGTGTTGTTCAAGGGTCAACTGTACAGAAATATGTAGGAATGAAGCCATTAAGAGCTGGCAATTGTTAGATTATGCAAGGTTTAAAAACAGAGCGAGAAGGAAGAATCAAAAAAGAGTCAAGATTTCTAATTGTTGATGGATGAATTGATTCCTGACCTCCTCAAAAAAAAAACCCCAAAAACAAAAAAGGAGGTTATAAAAAAAAAAATAGTGTTTGGGCTTTTACTCAGGGAAGGTACAGGTGAAGATGGCCAACAGATAGCTGGATATACAGGTTTAAGATTTGGGTTCTATCATCTGCAAAAGGGAAAGCTGAAATATAATCAATGTCTGCTGGTTGCGGGGACTAAAGGAGACAGTGTATGTGGAAGTCTGGTGTGTGAAGGTATTCAACACACCAGAGGAAATACCTCCACCACAGCAGAGTTCCATGATCTGGGGTCTGTTTCCAGGCAAAGGAGGCCATGAGACTTTGTCCCTTATCCCCACGGTCACCCCATTAGTCTATTTGGCAGAATGCAAAATGCTAACTGGAGTGGTCATTAAAATAGTCACTAACATCAGCTAAGGTTTAAATGCCTGGTGAAAGGTACCTCTGTTGACCCCAGAGGAAGACGCAGGCTAATGCAGCCAGTCAATATTTCTTAATTGAGTAAAGCTTCATTAATTGGGGCACAGAAAGGCTCAACTCTTAACAGAGTTTATGTTTTCCCTCTTTTTAAAGAAAAGGGAAGCAAATGAAGAGTTTAACAAGATTTCCAGAGGGAATATTTAAACACCTTACAAAAGCAAACTGCTTTTAATCACCTTCAAACACTTGAGAAGCACCATTGGCCGTCCAGCTGATTTCTGAATGGCAAATCATTTCTAATTCTTTATTAAGCAAGTACTCGAGGGAAGATGAAGGAATAATTTTATAACCTGGTTCTATTTCTTGGAAATAGTGAAACTGTTTCCTTTAAAATATGTCACCATTCTGACCTCCACTCATTCTAATTGGCTTTCCTCTAACAAGGAGTAGGGGCGTCCCTGGTGGCTCAAATGGTAAAGAATCTGCCTGCAGTGCAGGAGATGTGGGTTCAATCCCTGGGTTGGGAAGATTCCCTGGAGAAGATTTAGTGAAAGCTATGGTTTTTCCAGTAGTCATGTACAGATGTGAGAGTTGGCCCATAAAGAAGGCTGAGAGTGAAGAATTAATGCTTTTGAGTTTTGGTGTTGGAGAAGACTCTTGAGAGTCCTTTGGACTGCAAGGAGATCAAACCAATCAATCCTAAAGGAAATCAACCCTGAATATTCATTGGAAGGACTGATGCTGAAGAGGAAGCTCCAATACTTTGGCCACCTGATGGGAAGAGCTGACTCATTTGAAAAAACCCTGATGCTGGGAAAGATTGAAGGTGGGAGAAGAAGGGGATGACAGAGGATGAGATGGTTGGATGGCGTCATTGATTCAGTGGACATGAGTTTGTGCATACTCCGGGAGATGTTGAAAGAAAGGGAGGCCTGGCATGCTGTAGTCCATGGGGTCACAAACAGTCGAACACGACTGAGTGACTGAACAACAAAAACAAGGAGTCAGATAAATGAGAGTTTCATAGATCTTCTCCAGAGCTCCTTCTCCACCACCTGTCTTAGCCATGTATTTTGAGGTTCCTGGACTCAATTCCAGTGTATGAGTGTGTGTAGGGGTAGGGCTCCTTCCCATATCAACAAGCAATTTTCAGGACACCAGGTGGCGTCCTATGATTCAACTCAATTCTGACACTGCATACCCAGATATAGCGTCAGGTTTCAGAGTCAGGGTTCAGTCCCACAGGAGTGCCCCATCTGCTCTCTGCTGTCCCACTTCAGTTATCTCCTGTGCTTGTGACCAGCTGGCTAGAGACTGGAGGTTCTGATGATTCTAATTCATGATGCCAAATGCAAGTCCAGGTTGTCAGCTGTGCATCTGACCAACTAGCTATAGACTGAAGGTTCCCACAGCCTCCTCCCTTAATTTGCTAGAGCAGCTCGTAGAACTCAGAAACATTTATTTACTAGGTTACTGGTTTATTATAAATGGATTTAAAGTTAAAAGGATTTAACTTTAATAATAGCCAGATGGAAGTCAATAGCCAAAAATCAAAAAAATTCAATTAAAAAATAGGTTCAGTTCAGTTCAGTTGCTCAGTCATGTCTAACTCTTTGTGACCCCATAACTGCAGCACACCAGGCCTCCCTGTCCATCACCAACTCCTGGAGTTTACCCAGACTCATGTCCATTGAGTCGGTGATGCCATCCAGCCATCTCATCCTCTGTCGTCCCCTTTTCCTCCTGCCCTCAATCTTTCCCAGCATCAGGGTCTTTTCAAATGAGTCAGTTCTTCGCGTCAGGTGGCCAAAGTATTGGAGTTTCAGCTTCAACATCAGTCCTTCCAATGAACACCCAGGACTGATCTCCTTTAGGATGGACTGGTTGGATCTCCTTGCAGTCCAAGGGACTCTCAAGAGTCTTCTCCAACACCACAGTTCAAAAGCAGCAATTCTTCAGTGCTTAGCTTTCTTTATAGTCCAACTCTCATATCCGTACATGACCACTGGAAAAACCATAGCCTTGACTAGATGGACCTTTGTTGGCAAAGTAATGTCTCTGCTTTTCGATATGCTGTCTAGGTCATAACTTTCCTTCCAAGGAGTAAGCATCTTTCAATTTCAGATATGCTGAATAGATATTTTTCCAAAGAAGACTTACAAATAGCCAATAGGTGTACTCAAAGATACTCCATGTCACTAATCATAAGGGATATGCAAATCAAAACCACAATGAGATGTCCCCTCACACCTGTAAGTAGGCCTATTATCAAAAGACAAGAAATAGCAAGTGTTGGCAAGGATGTGGAGAAGTACTGGAGAGAATGTGTATTAGTATAGCCACTATGGAAAACAGTGGGCTTTCCAGGTAGCCTAGCTGCTAAAGAATCCACTTGTAATTCAGGAGACCTCAGTTCGATTCCTGGATCAGGAAAATCCACTGGAGAAGGGATAGGCTACCCACTCGAGTATTCTTGGGCTTCCCTGGTAGCTCAGATGGTAAAGAATCAGCCTGCAATGCAGGAGACCTGGTTTCGATCCCTGAGCTGGGAAGATCCCCTGGAGAAGGGAATGGCTATCCACTCCAGTATTCTGGCCTGGAGCATTTAATGGACACAGGAGCCTGGCAGGCTACAGTCCATGGGATTGCAAAGAGTCAGACACAACTGAGTGACCTCCACACACATGGAAAACAACATGGGGGTTGCTCAAAAAATTAAAAATGCAGCCGTAATGTGATCCAGAAATTCTACTTCTGGATATTTATCTAAAGACCTCAAAAACACTAATTTGAAAAGAAAAATATGAGCCTCCATGTTTTGCACACACAGACACACACACATACAGTGGAACATTATTCTGCCATAAAAGAGAATTAAATCTGGCCATTTACAACAACGTAAATGGACTTTGAGGGTATTACGCTAAGTGAATACTACATGATCTTACTTACATGGGGAATCTAAAAACAAAAAACCAAGATGATAGATATAGAGAAGAGCTGATTGGTGGTTGCCAGATGTGGCAGGTGAAGGATGGGAGGAACAGGTTAAAAGAAAGAAAAAATTAATTAAAAAAAGGTTTTTTTTTTTTCGTCCCAGCTCCCATCATCTTCTACCTGGACTCCTGCAACAGTTCTTCCTCTAGCTTGTTGAATCTACTCAACAGTCTTCTAATTTCCCCAGTGACAAGTGCCAGTGAGATCTACCCAAAACAAAGTGTAGTCTCTGGAGTCAGACTGAATGGGATCATTAACCCTGGGACTTTTGCTCCTGCATAGTGTTTCCTAACCTCATTGTCTTCATCTGCAAAACTGATAGCAGTCACTGCCTCTGAGGTTTCAGGTGAGGATTAGGTGAAGGTGAAGGGCTTTCCTTGGCACCTACAAATAACAACTGCTAAGTAAATCTAGGTTCCATGACTGTGACCACTTGGCCTGTCCACCAGCCAACCAGTTTAGACAATCTCACCCCAGTTATTACAAACTAGCACGTGTTTATTCTGCAATAGTCATTTATCAGTTTATGAAGTAAAGTGCAAAAGGAGGTTTATGCCTTGTTTTTTTTTCCCCATAATTTTTGAGAAGCATAATTAGGAGAATATGCATATAACTTAAATGAAACCAATCATGCTTATGAACGGTCTAAGTCATGGATATAAAAGGAGCATTTAAAATATGAGTAGATGGATTGTTTCATTATTCTTTCTTTAAAGTGAATACAATTCCTTTCATATGCCTAACAGACTCTTCCCACAACTTATCTCCTGTAGCTCCCAGTAAAAAGATCAAAAACATCTTTAAAGAAATTAAAAAAACAACTCTGAGTGAGCCATTAAATATTCAGAAGGGCACTTAATCTATGAAGAAAGAATGCAATCCGTAGCTGACCGGAGATAAACAAAGAAAAATTAGAAAATAATGCTACTCTGAAATCTTCATTGTAATTCTCTCTAGACACAAATAATGTGTTTTCTATCAGGTGATTCCTTTTTTCTTAGGAGCTGTTCTAATTGCTTAAAATTTGCTCTGAGTTGGGTAATTCAAAGTGTCTCACCATCATATTTTGTGGAAAAGCTCATTATCTTAATGTGAAGGAAGCTTTCTCTAAAATGATGAAAAGAATATATTTAAATGAAATGCCATTTTATTCTTTTTAAAGGACTTAGGGCTGCAGTTTGTACTTTAAGAGGCTCTAAAGACCGAAGACATTACAATGGCTACTCTCCACACCCAACCTCGTATTTCAAAATAAAAACAACTCTAAAATAAGTGGGGGAAAAGGCCAAAGTTCTACTTTTCCCACAAGGACTACATTGTTGATTTCCTTCAAATAGCATATACTTAAATTCTTCAAATTTTTTCTTGGTGAAGTTACCTGATCGGCTTAATTTGCCTAGTACAGACTCAGCGTAGTACGGACCCACAGGACTCGAACTATTTGCTAACTAAATAATAGTATAGAGCTCTTTGCAATTAACCCATCACTTGTACATAAACAGTACCTCAGCAAAGCACTACTGATTTCCTTAAGTAAACTAAATGGGCACCCTTACACTGTTTATTTTTAAAACTTGTTTAGCATGTTCAGACAGCAGAGAATATTTCAAAAACTCCGCAGGTTTCAGTTTATCAGAATTTGAGTTAATGAGTTTTTGGTAGGTAGCCTAACATGTGGAGAGAAGGAATGAACAAAGAAGAGAAGAAAATTATGTACAATGGCTGTTAAAGATAACAGAACACAATCTTTTCAGTGGATTTTAAGCATTTGGGGAGTAAACAAAATATTCTTTTGTAGGAATATGCTTGACACCTGCTGGGAAACCCATTTTCCCGGGAAGGTGAAGGCTTTCAATACCTGCTCAATTACTTTGTGCCTTGTCACTTGTTAGGCGACTGAAATTTTAAAGAAAAAGATGGTACTAGTTAACACCTCATTGCTGCAGGAGTCATTCATTCAGCAAGCAAACTTTTTATTGGGTCTATTCAGTATCAACCTATGATCTTAGATAATTAGGATGAAATTACCAACAAGACTCATATATAACCCTCGTCACACAGAACATACATGTTTGGAGAGGGGAAGAAAGCTACCCTTGAGGACATTTATTTCCTAGTAACCATGTGCCAGGCACTCCTTTAGCACATTACATGTGAATGCATTTTTATGAATTTCACTGATAGGACTGAATTAGAAGCTATGCAATTCCTGTCTCTCCTTGCAGTTACCATCAAAAGTTGTTCAGCAGGAATAAATTAATGGTTAGGATTAATACACACACATTACTTTACATACATATATATCTATTATCTGTGTATATATACATAATAGATAACCAAACAAGATCTACTGTATAGCACAGGGAACTATACTTAATATTTTGTGATAACCTATAAGGGAAAAGAATTTGAAAAAGTATATATATATGTAAAACGGAATCACATGTATTTATATATATAACAATCACAGTATGGTGTGTGTATATATATATATATATGCATGAATGTTAAGTTGCTTCAGTCATGTCCAACTCTTTGCAACCCTATGGATTGTAGCCTGCCACCCTCCTCTGTCCATGGAATTCTCCAGGCAGTAATACTGGAGTGGGTTGCCATTTCTGCCTCCAGGATATATATATATATATATACACATACACATATACGTTAGATATAAACATGTATGTATAGGTTATATATATAATGTATATATGTTATATATATAACCTATACATATATGTTATATGTGTGTATATATGTGTATGTATGTATATATAACACTGAATCACAGTGTCATACATATGAAACTAACACAGAACTGTAAATCAACTATACTTCAATTTTTAAAAATTTGTTAGCTGAAAAATTAAAACCACCATCATTAAACCTAAATTTCTCCAAAAATTTTTTCTATGTAATATATTTAAAAAGGGACCTATGTTCTTCAAAAATGTCACTGTTATGGAAAAAAAAAAAACGTGAAGAATTGATCAAAATTAAAGGAGACATAGTAACAGAATGTAATAAGTAATCTTGGTCTGAATCCTGTACTGTAGAAGAAAAATACAATAAAGATCCTTATTGGATCAGTCAACAAAATTGGAATTTTGTTCCAAAAACAGATTGAATAGAAATATTGATTAATGTTTAATTACCTGAAGTGGGTAACTATAGTGCAGTTATGTAAGAGAATGTTCTTATTCTTAGGAAGACACAGTAAAGAACTTAAGGTGGTATAATGAATGCAACATAACTGCAGATGGTTTGGGAAAAATATTCTATATATGACAAATGACAAAGTAAATAGGGCAAGACATTAACAATTGGTGAATCTAGGTGAAGGGCATTATGGAGTGTTTTTATACTATCTTGGTAATTTTTTTTTCTTGATGCTTGTAATTCCTTGCAAATAGAAGTTTAAAAATACTGTAAATCTAAAACGTAGGCTCCCTAATAACACAAAGGTAGGGATGAAAATTCCAAGTACATACTCTCTGCAGCTGGGGATCATTAAGAATGATGTCCTGTTGTGACCAGATATTAAAAGTCTGATCTACTATGGTGAATTTCTATGGATCTGGGCAATAAAATGGAACATTCTCCCAGCCTAGGATTTTATTATCATTCCTCTAAGGATGTATTCTTGGTTAGATATTCTTTATTTTGGCTCCAGATCACCTACAACTTCAGGATGTGTTTTGAAGTCAATTCATCTCCAAGGCCTTCCAAATATTGAAAATGTCATCAAAATATGAAGTAGAACTGAGCAGACTTTTGCGTTAAAATTCTCCCAACCTATTCCCATTTCCACTCATCACTGTGTGTGTGAGTGTGTGTGTGTACGTGTGTGCACATCCACACGCACTCCATCATGTCCCACTCTTTGTGTTCCTTTGGACTGTAGCCTGCCAGGCTCCTCTGTCTGTGGAATTTTCCAGACAAGAATAAGAGAGTTGGTTGCCATTTCCTTCTCCAGGGGATCTTCCCAACCCAGGGATCGAACCTACGTCTCTTGTCTCCCGCACTGGCAGGTGGGTTCTTTACCAGCTGAGCCACTAGGGAAGCCCTGAGCCACCAGGGATGCCCACTGCGGAAGTTTTACTGAAATCTGAAATCCCTAAGTACCTTAGTCTCTTGATAGCTCAAATATAACTTTTTGCCCTGATTTAAAGTTTTCTTTAACAATGTGATTTATGCGCTAACTTAGACATTTCTCAGGAGATGAGGGATTCAAAGAGCAGCCATGACTTGGGACCCAGGGAAGGAATAATTTTATGGAGGCTCAGTTATAATGGGGAAAATAATTCTTACCTCAGAGGGGATGATGTAAGAGATAATTGTCGTTTGCAAAATGCCTCAAGGTCTTGAGATAAAAGGGGTCATTTTGGTGTATCAGGCTGTCATTTTTATTATGTGCTTTCTTATTTTTCTTTTACAGATTATGGAGCAAAATCGTTTTAAATGAATTCAAAGCGGTTGCCTTACTTCACCGATTAAACCACCTACTTGCCCTTGGTCATGGGCAGAGTTCTTATCAATGGAATGAAGAATAAAGTAATTCCTAGCTTTGTTGCTTCTCCTTTTAATTTCACTGGCTTTCTAAATGAGCTACTTTATTTTCAATATATTATTCCACTTTAATTACTTCCGTATTATTCTTTTAGTTTAAATTATACAAATGACGCTTGCCTTAGCACATTAATGGTAAGTGTACAGCCAGGGAAATTCAATTTCACCGTCTTAGTCTAATTGGGCTGCTCTAACAAAGCATCATAGACTGTGTGGCTTCTAAACAACAGAAATGTGTTTCTCACAGTCTTGGAGACTGGCAGTCTGAGACAAGGGTGCTAGTATGGTTGGGTTCTGACGAGCATCCTCTTCCGGCTTGTAGATTGCCCTCTTCTCCTAGTGCCTTCACATGGAGGAAAGTGGACACGGGAGTACTCTAACCTCTTTTCATAAGGGCACTAATCGGTGGCTCAGACAGTAAAGGATCTGCCTGCAATGCAGGAGACCTGGGTTTGATCCTTGGGTTGGGAAGATCCCCTGGAGAAGACAACAACTACCCGTTCCAGTATTCTTGTCTGGAGAATTCCAGGGACAGAGGAGCCTAGCAGGCTATAGTCCATGGAGACAAGAAGAGTCAGACAGGACTGAGCGACTTTCAATTTACTTCAATCCCATTTACCAAAGCTTCATCACATGACCTAATGACTTCCACTTCCAAATTCCATCACATTAGGAGTTAGAATTAGGGGTGGGGAACACAAACATTGAGTCCATAGCATCCACCAATATTTACTGAACACCTGTCATGTGTTAGGCACTGAGAGAAAACCGGTGGACTCACTTGCTGAGTTTATGAAGCTTGGAGTTTAGTGGTGCAGAAGCACAAGGAATAATCATAAAATAAATAGTCCATTTTAAGGTTTGACAAAAGACATAACCAGAGGCTTGATACTATTAGGATAGAGCCTGGTATAAACTTCTAATAGATCTTCCTAGTTCTGTTTGTAATAAATGTGATTGCAGATGTCCTCAGAGGTAAGACATTTTAATAACACACTAATTTGTCAGGAACAGTGTATCTAGGTCAAAGGAAGAGCTCAGTCTCAATTGTTAGTGATGATTTTGGTTTTCTCTGAGTTTTAATATTTTTGAGGATATGATGGAACATTGCAACTGTAGAAAAAAATTGCAGACACTGAGCCAAAACTGGTTCTTATATAATTGACTGTAAGCATCAAGAGGAAATTAAACATTTTTAAAAAGAAAAATACAAAATAAACAACACTGCAGTAATGAACTTAGGGACAAAATATTTATGAGTCATTGCAGTTCCCTAGTGGAACATCTAGTTATCATTTATTGAATGCTTTCTCTTTATACAGAGTAAGGACTCAAAAAATGATACCTATTACTGTGTTCTATTTTGGAGGCTCATATTGTGGTAAGGACTCACTCAGATTAGCTCAAACAATGTGGAGATGTCAAAAGGATCTGAAAATACAGGCAATCAGCAATTTCAGTTCTGTGGTAAATGATCTCACAGGGACCTAGAAAATGAAATGTTCTATCTAGTCTAAGACTAAGAAGAGGACCCATCTTACTTTAAAGAGATTTGAATGCATGGAATATTTCTGTAGAGTAAAAGTCGCTCAGTTGTGTCCGACTCTTTGCAACCCTGTGGACTGTAGCCCAAACCAGGCTCCTCTGTCCATGGGATTCTCCAGGCAAGAATACTGGAGAGGGTTGCCATTTCCTTCTTCAGGGGATCTTCCCAACACAGGGATCAAACCTATGTCTCCCACATTGCAGGCAGACGCTTTAACCTCTGAGCCACCAGGGAAGCCCTTCTGTAGAGTAGTGGTTCTCAAAGTTTGGTCCTTGGATCCACAGTATCAGCATCAACTAGGAATTTGTTAGCAATGCAAATTCTTGGTGCCTGAGACCCACTGTATCAGGAATTCGGATTTGGAACTAGTATCTCTATTTTAATAGGCCCTCCAGGCAAGGAGAGAAGATTGTTTCTAGATTTCCATCACCTTTACCATCCGGGATAATTGGGACATCAATCACCAATTAAACAGAAGTCTCAATTTAAACAATAAATGGAATTATGGACTGACCTAATTTACAGATATAGAAGCTGGGACTCTCTGCCCAAGTTTGAGGAAAACTGCCCTAGACCAGACATGCCCTGGTTAAGTCTGGCTAGTCACTGGGTATGAAAACCTTGGCTACAGGATTTCATGACTTGACTATATGACTCAGCCTCTTCTCTCTTTTGGGTTTTGCTTCCTTAGCTAACACTTGTTTTATTTTCTCAGTATCTCAATTTGAGAGGGTCTGATTAGTGCCATATTGTAACAAATACTCCTATTGGACAGAGCTCTGGAGCCAGGCCAGCCTATCAGTCATCAATCAGCTTATAAAGTGGCTGTCTTAGGGTCCCATGCTCACTCCTGGTCCAGTCAGCCAAGACCAGAGAGCTGGGCCTATAGGGAAGCCCCTGTAGGTGGGGCTACTGATGCATAATGAATGGCTTGGAACTGTTTATAGAAGTATTCTATGGAAGGCTCTTCATCAAAAGGGACTATTGGTCCTTTACTTTTATCACCTAGAAATATTGAATGACCTAGCATAGACATGACTTCTGATACAGGTCCAAAAATGAATTGGCTTGTACTGAAATAACTGTGAAGCTGTTATAATAAAGTCCCTTAAATACTAATGTGTCTAAATAACTACAGATGACTGGACATTCATCGGACCTACCACGTTTTTCTTCAATGAAGGTCCTTGAGGTAAGGATCAGTACCCAAAATACTCCCTGGCACATAGTGAGTACTCAGTAACTATTTATTGAATAAATGAATGGATGGATGGGTGAGTGAGAAAAAGGAATTTATCTGGACCTACAGATTACCATACGAAGTGAAGTAACCAGAGAAAGACAAATATCATATGATATCACTTATATATGAAATCTAAACAAATGATACAAAGTCATTTACAAAATGGGAATAGACTCACAGACATATAAAACAAACTTAAGATAACCAAAAAGGATGCGATGGGGGAATAAACTGGGAGTAAGGGATTAACAGATACACACTATACATAAAGTAAACATTAAGGATTTACTGTACAGCACAGGGAACTATATTCAATATCTTGTAATAGCTTATAATGGACAAGAATCAAATAAAAATATATGTAATATAATATAGTATAATATAATTTAAAACTGAATCACTTTGCAGTATACCTGAAAATATCCTAATATTGTAAATCAATTATGCTTCAATTTTAAACTCTTTGTCAAAGGGAAGGGTTAACACACACAAACAAAAAAGCCAACAAAAACAAATTTTTGAATTCTTGTATTCAGAGTCTCAAATTTAAAACTTTTGATTCAATAGCCTGTATTTATACAGGCTGTTGTTGAGAACATTTTACATAGCTTTCAAACATAGGAGCATACACAACAACATTTGCTGTAGCTTTATGTAAAATAGCTAAAGGTTATAGTCTAAATGATTCTCTAAAGGACCTTGGTTAAATAAATCACAGAACCAAAACAGAATAGTTTGGAGCTGTTTCATAATTTTAAATGAATTTCTTCAGAAATGTGCAACAGGTATTTGCCACAATTGCTTCATTTCACTGATTAAACAAACAAACTAATTTATTCACCCTTGTTTGCAGGTAGCAGTGAAATAAAGAATGAAAAATTCCTAGCCGTGTTGTCATATTTAAGAAGCAGTTTTCCCATCAAAAAAAAACAAAACAAAACACAAATATGGTTGTTGGTTGCCCATCAACCACATTTCAATTGAAATAAAAAAATAAGGAAGCAGCTTAAATATTTTCTGATATGGAACAACCTCTGAAAAATATTTGTAAGCAAAAAAAGCAAGATGCTGACAGCATATATTAAGTTTGCCAAAAGATTCATTTGTGTTTTTCCATAATGTCTTATAGAAAAACTCAAACGAACTTTTAGGCCAACCCAATAGCACCATTTGTGTCAACTGAAAGGAAGATCTTTGTGCAGAATATCTTTAGAAGTATACTAAGAAGCCTGTAAAGGAATTAAGTGTTGCCTTTGAGGAGGAGAACTGAGGAAAATGGGATGGAGACACCCTCCTCACTGTCTATCCTTTCATACTGTTGCCATTTTTAAGAAAACACATGTATTCAAAATGTTATTAACATATTTAAGGTGTTAACACTTGGAAGATTTCACTTAAAAAAACTAAGAGAAAATAGATCTTGCAGCAATTACAGCTGCATTCTGATTTCCTATCAGATCAGATCAGATCAGTCGCTCAGACGTGTCCAACTCTTTGCGACCCCATGAATCGCAGCACACCAGGCCTCCCTGTCCATCACCAACTCCCGGAGTTCACTCAGACTCACGTCCATCGAGTCAGTGATGCCATCCAGCCATCTCATCCTCTGTCGTCCCCTTCTCCTCCTGCCCCCAATCCCTCCCAGCATCAGAGTCTTTTCCAATGAGTCAACTCTTTGCATGAGGTGGCCAAAGTACTGGAGTTTCAGCTTTAGCATCATTCCTTCCAAAGAAATCCCAGGGCTGATCTCCTTCAGAATGGACTGGTTGATCTCCTTGCAGTCCAAGGGACTCTCAAGAGTCTTCTCCAACACCACAGTTCAAAAGCATCAGTTCTTAGGCGCTCAGCCTTCTCCACAGTCCAACTCTCACATCCATACATGACCACAGGAAAAACCATAGCCTTGACTAGACGAAACTTTGTTGGCAAAGTAATGTCTCTGCTTTTGAATATGCTGTCTAGGTTGGTCCTAACTTTCCTTCCAAGGAGTAAGCGTCTTTTAATTTCATGGCTGCAGTCACCATCTGTAGTGATTTTGGAGCCCAGAAAAATAAAGTCTGACACTGATTTCCTATACATACTACTATATTTGGCCAGCGAATCCAGAAGTTTCAGTTTGAGTAACGGAACATATAGACTTTGTGGAAGAGTCCAGAAACAGGGCCAGATTCAGTTGCTATCTGATTCATGTTATGGGGGCTCCGCTGCTCTTTCCACTCAGTTCTCTCATCTCTGGCCTCTGAATTAGCACTGGCCTCGGGCTGGCTTCCCCTATCAGTGGCAAAAAAATGTCACTGCTGTTGCAGGGGTTGGCAGCACCACCACACAGCCCAGCATTAGGGGAGCCTCTGTCCCAGCATTCCAAGTGCAGTGCCCGAGGTTCATGCCTGGAACCAGCCTAGCTCACAGGTGCAGAGCCTGGCATCCGTGATTGTGGCCAGGTGAACCAAATGGGCCACACCTGGGTTCCCTGCTCCTACCCCTGGGACGACAGAATTCACTTCTGTGGTACCATGATGTAATGGGATGCATGCATGCTCAGTCATGTCTGACTCTTTTCAGCCCCCCCTGGACTGTAGCCCTGCCAGGCTCCTCTGTCTATGGAATTTTCCAGGTAAGAATGCTGGAATGGGTTGCCAGTCCCTTCTCCAGGGGATCTTCACCACCCAGGGATCCAACCCTCATGCCACCTGCTTTGGCAGGTAGGTTTTTTACCACTGAGTCGCCAGGGAAGCCTCCCTGGTACCACAGGTGGCCTCAAATGCAAGATGAGAATTGTTGGGAAGCAGGAACTGAAGAGTGGAGGCTGATAAGAAATATCAGAAATTCTCCCCTGAAAGTTGATTTCAAGTTTGGAAAAGGAGGGGTTGGCTAACTCTTTGCACTTTGTCCCAGACTCATGCTATACCCTTTTGTTTGTGTGTTTGTTTCCTAGCAGATGAAATGCCTTGGCAATCCATCTACTGGATGGGCAGTGGTATCTTAGATAACACCACACATTCTTGAAATAAAAGAACAATATTGTCTTCTCATCTGACAGTTTGATTCTTTAAGACTATGCAGTAAGCACCCATCATAGACTAGAAGTGCACTATGGCTAAGTCAAGATGAGAATGTCATCTTGGTATGACAAAGGGAGAAAAGTGCCGCATGGACTCTTTCTCAGTGGGAGGAGATCTTCAGGGTCACAGTCAGCTTTTATCTACGATTTTGAAATAGAAGTCACAGCTTTGAATACTACCGAATTTGCTGTGCTGTTCTGAACCCAGAATCTGGCATAGTCTACTCAAAAAACTCTAGTTGCCTGTTACCACTGAGGCTTTCAGCTGGTTGTAAGACTGCTGGAGCTGTTAGCCAGTCAGCCAGCCAGTCCACAGATAAAACCCCTGCCCTTGGGACTTCTCAGCTTGTCCAATGGTTAAGAATCTGCCTTCCAATGCAGGGGACATGGGGCTCCATCCCTGGTTGGGGAACTAAGAGCCCACATGCTGCAGGGCAATTGAGCCCTCACACCACAGCTACAGAGCCTACATATGCTCTGAAACCAGCATGTACCACAACGGGAGAGAAGCCCATGCGTGTGCAACTACTGTGCCCTTGAACTCTGGAGCCTGCGCTCCACAACAGATCCCGCGAGACTGGGGCTGGTGCACTGCAATTGGGAGCCATCTGCAGCCCTCTTACCTCAACGGAAAGATCCCATTTGACACAGGGATGATGCTGAGGGCTGCCTCCTTTCCCCTCAGTTCACCCTACTATTCCTAAGGGAACCCTGTGTTCAGATTTGATCAGGTATCTTTTCTATTTTTCTTTTGCAGGGATGTGGGAAGGGGACATAGCAAACAAGCAGGATCTTCGTTTCTTGGCTGTGGCACGTTATTACTTTCTTTAAATATATGTATATAATTGAATTTGTTTATGTTATTTGGGGCTGTGCTGGTTCTTCGTTGCAGCTAAGGCTTTCTCTAGTTGCAGTGAGCAGGGGCTACTTCCTAGTTGTGGTTCGTGGTTGTGGTTCACGGTCTTCTCACCTCCGTGGCTTCTCTTGTGTGGAGGGCGGGCTTCCGGAGTCCTGGTGCAGGGGCTTAGTTGCACTGAGGCAGGTGGAATCTTCCCGAACCGGGGATTCAACCCTTGTTTTCTGCATTGGCAGGTGAATTCTTAACCACTGGACCAGGGAAGTCCATTTCTTAAGATAACAATGAAAAGTTTGCCACAGCGATTGACTCTTCCTTTCACAAATGATTTCTCTTTAGCATGCAATTTGATAGCATTACCCATAGTAGGACTTCTTTCAAATTACAGTCAACCATTTCCAACTCTGCTGCTCCTTTATCAACTAAGCTTATGTCATATTCTAAATCCTTTGTTGTCATTTCAATAATCTTTACAGCGTCTCCTCCAGGAGATGAAGGAAATAATGATCTCAAGAAACCATTTTCTTTGGCCGTCCACAAGAAGCAACTCCTCATTTGTTCATGTTTTATTCTGAGATTGCAGCAATTTAGCCACATCTTCAGGCTCCACTTCTAATTCTAGTTCTCTTGCTATTTCTACCATAGCTGTGGTTACTTTATTCACTGAAGTCTTGAAAGTTATATAGTTATATGTATATATATATATATATAAAAGTTATATGGGAGGGTTAGAATCGACTTCTTCCAAACTCCCGTTAATATTGACATTTTGACCTCTTCCTATGAATCTTGAATATTCTTAACAGCATCTAAAATGGTGAATCCTTTCCAGAAGGTTTTCAATTTCTTTTGCCTAGATTCATCAGAGGAATCACTGTCTGTAGAAGCTATAGCCTTAGGAAATATATTTCATAATAATAAGACTTGAAAGTAAATATGACTCCTTGATCCACAAGCTGCAGAATGGATAATGTTGCTAGCAGGCATGAAAACATTATCTCATTGTACATCTCCGTCAGAGTGGTTGGACGACAAGATTCACTGTCATTGAGCAGCCGTAATATTTATTTTTAAAAATAATTTATTTATTAAGTTTTGGCTGTGCTGGGTCTTCATTGCTGTGTGGTCTTTTCTCTACTTGTGATGAGGGGGGGCTACTCTGTAGTTGTGGTACGCAGACTTCTCATTGCTGTGGTTTGTCTTATTGGGGAGCGCAGGCTCTAGGGTGTGCGGGCTTCAGTAGTTACAGCACGTGGTCTCAGGAGTTGAGGTTTCTGGGCTCTAGAGCACAGGCTCAGTAGTTGTGGCACATGAATTTAATTGCTTCATGGCATGTGGGATCTTCCTGGACCAGGAATCAAACTCATGTCTCCTGCATTGGTGGGAGGATTCTTTACCACTGAGCCCCCAGAAAAGCCCAGTGAACAGTAATATTTTACAAGGAGATTTTTTTTTTTCCCCCTGAGGAGTAGTTCTCAACAGTGGGCTTAAAATATCCAGTTAACCATGTTGTAAACAGATGTGCTGTCTGTCATCCAGGTTTTGTTGTTCCATTGACAACGCATAAGCAGAGTAGATTAAGCATAATTCTTAAGGGCCCTAAAATTCTCAGAATGGTAAACGAGCATTGGCTTCAACTGCAAATGACCAGCAGCAATAACCCCTCACAAGAGAATCAGCCAATCCTTTGAAGTTTTGAAGCTAGGCATCAACTTCTCCACTCTGGCTACCTCTCTAGCTATGAAAGTCCTAGAGGACATCTTCTTTCAAAAGAACATTGTTTTATGTATATTGAAAATCTCAGGATAGTCACCTTCATAAATTATCTTAGCTAAATATTTTGTATACCTTGCTGCAGCTTCTACGTCAGCACTTGCTGCTTCTGTTTGCACTTTTCTGTTACAGATATGGTTTCTTTCCTTAAGCCTCATGAACCAACCTCTGATAGCTTTAAATTCGTGTTCTACAGCTTGCTTACCTCTCTCAGTCTTCATAGAATAGAAGAGAGTTAGGAACTGGCTCTGGATTAGGCTTTGGCTTAAGGGAATGTTCTGGCTGGTTTGATCTTCTATCCAGACCACTAATATGTTCTCCATATCAGCAGTAAGGCTGCTTCACTTTCTTATCATTTCTGGGTTCACTGGAGCAGCACTTATAATTTTCTCCAAGAACTTTTTCCCTCTGTGTTCACATCTTGACTAACTGGTGCAAGAGGCCTGACTTTTGGCCTGTCTAGGCTTTTGACATTCCTGCCTCACTAAGCTTCATCATTTCTAGTTTTTACTTAAAATTAGAGACATGAGACTCTTCCTTTCACTTGAAAACTTAGAGGCCATTTTAGGTTTATTAATTGGCCTAACGTCAATATCATTGCATCTCAGGGAATAGGACAGCAGGAGGAGAGGGGCCGAGACGGGGCCGGGGGAACGAGCCGTTTGTGGTGCAGTTGGAACACACACAGCATTTATCAGATGAGTTAACTATGTCCTTATACAAGCACAGTTTGTGGTGCTGGAAAACAATTACAATAGTAACATCAAAGATCACTGATCACACATCACCATAACAGATACAATGTTAATGAAAAAAATTGAAATACTGTAAGCATTACCAAAATGTGACACAGAGACCAGGAGTGAGCAAATGTTGATGGAAAAATGGAACCAGTAGATTTGCTTGAGGTGGGATTGCCACAAACCTTCAATTTATAAAAATATTAATACAATATCTGCGAAATGCAGGAAACTGAGGTATGCGTCAGTTAGACTTTGTTACATTTGTTGGTAAGACTAGAATGTTTAAACAGGCACAGAAACTGTTAAACCTTTCCCTCCCCAAATACCCGTCAGACCCAGCTCCCTGCTCTTTACATAGTCACTCAGTTGGCAGTTTTGTTGGCCTGTAGTTTCTTGCCACAGAGGAGGCAATGGCACCCCACTCCAGTACTCTTGGACGGAGGAGCCTGGTGGGCTGCAGTTCAGGGGGTCGAGAAGATTCGGACACGACTGAGCGACTTCACTTTCACTTTTCAGTTTCATGCGTTGGAGAAGGAAATGGCAACCCACTCCAGTGTTCTTGCCTGGAGAATCCCAGGGACAGGGGAGCCTGGTGGGCTGCTGTCTCTGGGGTCGCACAGAGTCGGACACGACTGAAGCGACTTCGCAGCAGCAGCAGCAGCAGTTTCTTGCCAAGAATGGAGATCGAAAATCTCCCATAGAGCAATTAGCTTCAGGGTTGACCAACTAGAAGCCAAACCCTGCAGCTATTTTTCTCCCCACATTCCTTAACTCCCAGGAGAGCCCAAGAGGATGAGGAACAGGGGTTAGAAGGCAGGGTTCTAGAAGTTTCTTTTTCTTACTTTAGAAAGGCTGACTTGTGTGGCTGGAAGAATTGTGTACGGTGTAGAGCAGAGAGTGCTGTGTCTGAATCTTTGGGAGATGAATTTCCTCTACCTCTTTAAATTTGGCCTTTCAGTTACTAATGACACTAAAGGAGCTACATGGTTTCTTCCTGAGCTTTGTCAGGATTTGCTCCATAAATTACCTGGGAAGATGCCATATGCAAATTCACAAAGAAATAGCACTCTTGATATTCATGGTGACAGCTTAGTTATCCTCAAGGGGAAGGGAAGGAAACGTAGGTATCTTTTTTTTTTCCCTAATAAAGCCTTTCCTATCGACTCCGATTCCATGACGATTCTTTTGTAGTAACAGTTGGAAGCAGCCTAGAAATTTTAGTAATAGCAATTTAGCCTAAATTTCAATATAACCTCACAAAATCGTTTTAAAGATCTGTTCACGGGATACTTTTCCTGGGATGTAAAAAGTCACATATGGTGATAAAACTATGATTGTTATCTCCCCAAACCCAGATCACTTTCCTTTTAATGAAATTATCATTAGGAAGACTAGTAACACTCAATTCACATATATACAAAGGTGAACAAAAAAAAAGCATATATTAATCATCATTATTTTTAGGCTAGGTGACAACTTATATAAAAAGTATTTCATTATAACCAATAGCAATGACACACGGTTGACGAATGAGGACTCTGAGTCTCAGACAGGTTATAAAACTTGCCTAAGGATAACTAGTCATTATGTGAGAGCACTGGGCTTTGATTCTAGAGCTGCCAGTTTTGAAAGTCCATGCTCTAAATCAAGATGCTGTACTGAACGCTGGTATTTCATGTAATATTTACTTTTTTTCCTTTTTAAGTTGTATTGTATCTCCCAGCACATTCTGTTTCAGTATACTACCTTTTAAAAATGGTATCCCAGTGAGCTTTTAAATTGAGGTAGAATTCACTGAACATAAAGTTTGCTATTTTAAGCTTATTATTATTATTATTGACACATGGCTTTTGGGACCAGGGATTGAACCTGGGCCACTGCAGTGAAAGCACCAAGCCCAACTACTGGACTGCAGGGAATTCCCTATCTTATCCATTTTAAAGTGTACAAGTCAGTAGCATTGAGTACATTCAAAGTACTGTGCAGCTATCACCATTATTTAGTTCCAGAACATTTTCATCATCCCAAAAGAAAATCCCATGATCATTACCTAGCACTCCTCCTTCTGCCTCCCCACAATTCTGATAACCCCCAATTTATTTCTTATCTCTATGGATTTGCCTGTTCTGGACGTTTCGTATAAATGGAATCACACATTATACGGTCTTTTGTATATGACTTCTTTCACTTAATATCATGTTTTCAGGGTTTTTTGCTTTATAGCATACGTCAGTCCTTTGTTCCTTTTTTACAGCTGAATACTATTCTACTGTATGGAAAGCTACATTTTCTTTAACATAATTTTTTGATGGATTTTTGGGTTATTCCCATCTTTGGCTATTATGACAATTGCCGCTATTAACATCCACATACAAGTTTTTGTTTGTACGTCTGTGTTCAATCCTTTTGCATATATAGATATATACCTAGGAATTAAATTGCTGGGTGATATAGGAATTCAACATTTAGCTTATTGAAGAGCCATCAAACTGTTTTACAGTGTATGCATTATTTTATAGTTCCAGCAAAAATGCATAAGTGTTCTAATTTCTTTGCATCTGCATCAACACTTGTTATTTTCCATTAAAAGAAAAATTGTACCCATCCTAGTGGAGGTATAGTAGTATCTCATTGGGGTTTTGGTTTGCATTTCTCTAATGACTAATGAAATTAAACATTTTTCCATGTGCTTCATTGTGTTCTTAAAAAATATTTTAGAATAATTTTAGATTTATAGAACATTTACAAAAAATATAACACAACATTTTAATAACAATTTCCATATCAAATGTACTGGAAGGCATTTCTTTGCCTCCTCTACTTCTTCCACCTTGAGTTTTTAACTTTTTGGTAGAGAAATATGTCATTGGAAAATACAGTTATTAATGAATGTTCTGATACATTATCTATTTTGGTTACAAAATTATAGGGGTAGGTAGTATTACAGTGATATTAGAAATTAATAAATGGAGGTACATAGCATAGAATTAAGAAGATCATCTGTCTTAGTCACACCAGATCTAACTATAATGGTCGTATCATCTTAGGCAATGTACTTAACCTCTTTGGACCTCAGTCCTTCCTTTTGTAAAACAGGAGTAGCATCTACCTCATAGTGTCCTTATGAGGGTTAATTGAGTAAAGATATTGAAAGCAATTACATAAAGTAGTTGGTGGTGGTGGTGGTGGTGGTGGTTTAATCACTAAGTCATTTTAGACTCTTGTGACTGTAGCCCGCCAGGCTCCTCTGTCCATGGGATTTTCCAGGCAAGAATATTGCAATAGATTACCATTTCCTTTTCCAGGTGATCTTTCTGACCCAGGGATTGAACCTGAGTTTCCTGCATCTCCTTCACTGCAGGTGCGTTTCTTTACTGCTGAGCCACCAGGAAAGCCCACATGAAGTATTTAGCACTTAATAAATGAAGGATTTACCTTGTTTATTTGTTTGGTTGGTTGCTTTTTAAAGCAACAAGCAATCACCTAATTTATCTGTATTCTCATAGTTGGTCAGGGTCTATGGGATACCATCAATCTATCTCTGGATCATTCATACATGTATTCACTCATTCTTCGAATATACATTGGGTCCATATTATGTATGAAGCTATGGTCAAGAAGGTGAAAACATCAATAGTATTAAGAACCAAAAGTTTGGAAGCAGAGAAACCTAGGATTAAATCCTAATTACCACTTCCTAGGTGTGTAACCCTGTGCGAGTGATATAGCCTCTGTTTTGTCATCTATTAAGTGTGACTACTAATATCCCCTGCCTCATAGAGTGAAAGAGAAAATGTTGGTCACTTAGTCATGTCCGACTCTTTGTGACTCCATGGACTAGCTTGCCAGGCTCTCTATCCATGGAATTTTCCAGGCAAGAATATTGGAGTGGGTTGCCATGCCCTTCTCCAGCGGATGTTCCCAACCCAGGAATTGAACCCAGGTCCCCCTCATAGCAGGCAGATTCTTTACCATTTGAGCTACCTGGGAAGCATCATTGAAAGCACTTACCAAAGCATCCTGCACACTGAGCACTCCCTCAAAATGTGTTAACCACTAAAGATTTAACAAGTCAATAAATGCAAAGGCTCAGAAGAGCACATGACATATTGTAAATGTGTCTCATTATAACTTGTTTGCTTTTTAACCACTGAAAAACATAAAACCTTTCTTAGCTTGTAGGTAGTACAGGGAAAGGTTAAGAAATATGGCTGTGGGCCATAACCCAAGGCATAGTACATCATATGCAGAAAGGATAAATATGGTTTCTTGAAATTTTTGTTTCAATCATATATATATGTGTGTGTTTATATGTTTATGTGCTGTTTCTTATTCTGAACAGCAATCAAAGAATTTGAAAACATTAATCTAGAGAACAGTCTCAGCTCTCTGGAGAGCAGTGTCAAAATGCCAGCTTGCCTTAGCAGGTGGGTCACACAGCTTTACTAGTTTTAGGCTTTAGTGGTATCAATTCAAAGTATAAAGTCATACCAAGAGAATAGATTTAAATAAAATTAATAACTGAAAGGGAAGTTGGGTCTAGTTTAAAACAAAGTAGCCTAAGATTTAAGCAAATAAATAAATAAAAGAAAAAGAGAATTGCTATCTGTCTAGTTTTGCTCCCATCACTCAGCTGTGAGTGTTCCCAGGACTCTCAGGATTTTAGAGGAAAGGTCACAAGATCAAGGTCAAACATTTTAAAAATGCAGTTGCTGTGAGTTTGGAAACAGAAACATTCCCAAGCATATGCCAACTTGTGCATTCACTAAAGCAGGGGGCTAACTTAATAATTAAAACTGCAATGTCTTCCAACACTTAGCTTAATTCAGCAGTTCTCTGCTGCATGTAAAATCCTTGGGGTACCCAAACTTAGGCAAGCTGAATTTCTCAGCCAGAATTGTCAGGAATGTTCAGAATACAAGCACTCCAAATTTGGGAACTGACTTCCTAGGGGATGTTGCTCATAACTGTTCCTGGCTTGGCTAAGCCCCCCCTCACCTGGGCAACAGTCCATAAAAATGAGTTTAAAATTCTAGGAATGTGCTAAATCTGGAAAGTGAGTACCGCATCTTTGGGGGTCCTTGTTCATCTGGCTACAAGATTTTATAGGGAACAATTTTCCAAAGATAGTACAGTTCAAGGAGCAAGGCTGCTCAGATTCCAGATTGCTGAGTCATTTTCCAAAACTCCACCTAGTGTTTGCTGGATCACTTTGTGGCAAGACAGAGTTGTCCTTTATGGAAGCACATATTCACACTATATTCAACTGTAACCATCTGGGAACTCAGTGAATGGTTCCATAAAACATATCTTCAAGTATCATAACGTGATCATAAAACGACATTCTCTTTCACTTATTAAAATACTATTAAAATAAATTATAGGTGAAGGAGGCAAGAAGTTCTTCTAAAAATGGCACCTTTAATTTCTGAAGCCATGTTTGCAAATTATAATTTTCCTAAAGAGATGTCTACCAAGATGACCCTAGCTCCTTGTCACTGAACTTACCCAACACAGTTGAACTTGTATTTTTTTTTTTTTTTTTGTCTATGTATCCAGTTAGGAGGTAACCTTCCTCCAGCCAAAAAAAAAAAAAAAACAAAGCCTAGTGGGTCTTTTAGTTCTATATCATCAGTGCCTAGTGCAAACTGACAAAATAAGTATTTAATCAGCATTTGTTGAAGGAACAAATGAATGAAAACAATCTAACAACCTACCAACTGTCACAGATCATCTTAAAATATTTAACTTTCTCTTTTTTAGTTTAGCTTCAGAAAAACTTAGGACTCATTTCAGAATATTTGAAATTGATGTTATGTAAATAATTTAACAAACCATCTGTATTAAATAAGTATAACACTTGACTGGCTTCCTTTGTAAAGGGTACAATCCTGCACTACTGCCAGCTTCAGAGTTTATTCATAATAGCTACCAATGTGTGGGCCAACCACTGCAGCTTTGATTGAAATCAAACTCCCACTGTATTTGTATTCTTGGAACTCTTAGTTAACTGCGTTAAGAGGCAACCACCATAGGAGCTTGTAGAGAAAAGTACCTTAATGACCTTTCCCTGAGTCTCAAGTCTATACACACACTGCCAGGCTTGATCAGGTAGCCAATCATGTTTGTGCCTCACTTGTGTTTATTCTCAAAGCCGGTGAAAAGCACACAAACTCCATCTATACTCTCCACAATTGACACTGAAAGCTTTAATATAGAATGAAATTTCTCGCATTGCTTTTCCCATCTGTTGGTGAAAATCTTTCTTTTGGGATTACTAAACGTAGATGCACGTGGTTGTCTTTCCTGGATTTTGGAAGAAGGTCAATCCATATGTAGTATGAGAGGATGAGGGCAACTAAGGAAAAAAGAACCAAGAGATGGAGGGATAAAGCTGACAGCATTGCTTGAGCCTCTTAATCTAGGCTTGCTGAAAACTAGTTTCATCTCTAGTCTTGCCAGTTATAATGGATTAATACATTTCCTTTTATTCCTAAGTTAGTTCAACTAAGTTTCTGTCCCTGGCAACCAAAACATCCTAATACAAATAATTACTGTAGTCTCATGCAGAATCCTAAATGATCATGAATAGGGCATTGTTTTAATAAATTTTGGAACATTTAAAGAATGGAATATTATTGAGCTGGTAAAAGTGATAGATATAGGTTTATATTTAACAAATAGAAAATTGAGGATATATTGGTGAGTAATAAATTGGTGGCACAGTGGTAAAGAATTCACCTGCCAATGCAGGAGATGCAGATTCAGTCCCTGGGTCAGGAAGATCCCCTGGAGGAGGACATGGCAACCCACGTCAGTATTCTTGCCTGGGAAATCCCATGGACAGAGGAGCCTGATAGGCTACAGTTCATGGGGTCTCAAAGAGTTGGACACAACTGAGCAACTGAGCACACAAACACACACACAAATAAAAGGTATAAAGGATTATTTTATTCCATAAACTATAAATCCTAAATGAGGAGAGAGACAGCTAAAGAAAGTAGATTGTGTCAACGTGTGTATATTTGTATTGGCCAAAGTCCAGGAGGAGATAAACCCAAGTATAAAAGTAGGTAATACAATCTTGAATGATTTAATTCTGCCTTTTTATTTATCTATTTTTAAAGTTGTTCAGCAATAATTTATACTATGGAGTATTTTTAAAAATGCCCGTATTGCATCCTTGATTTCAATGTGTAATCTCCTCTTCTTTCATTCAGTTCTGCTTTAGTGCAATAAAAATTGTTAAATATATAATAAGACATACACAGAATGAACACCTTCACTAATCAAATTATTATTTAAGCATCTACCATGTTCCAATTACTGTATTTTCATAGAGTTGGTGGGAGATAAAATAGATACAAATATCTATTATGAAGAAAATTGCAAATATCCTGTTCATAAGGAAATTTACTGTCACCACGTATATTTTCAGTGGAATTATGCAGGATGATATACTTCAGTATAGCTGAATATTTGGGAAATTTTAGGAGAGATTTCCGTAATAAATTCTTGGGTTTCTCTTGGTTCTTCACAGCCAATATTGAAATTTCAAATCTTCCAGTTACCAGTATTAATTTTTTCCCATGGAAGTGAACCAGAACATTAGCCAGGATTAAACTCTCTTCCTGGAGTTCTTCCTCTAGGATATGAAAATAATAGTTCACATGCGATTGGAAGATCACGAGAATTAACATTTTATTTTTTCTTCCCTAGCTGAAAGGACTAGAGGGGTACTGTGGTCAGAAAAAACCTGTCTGCCTCCCTGTGAGGAAACGAACATGTTATCAAGTGAATCATAAAAGTGCCTCCAGGAGGTGACTCAGAAAGTGGTCCTCACTATCTGTTTCCCTCTATCTGAAATAAGGGTTTTAACTTCCTTTGTTGATCTGCTCTAAATTACCAGTTTGGAGTCAGTTACCTTACTGAATATGAAGCATTTACCTTGATATCTATAATATATGCTTCTTGATGACATTCTTCAGAAACTAAAAGATAACCAATTTTTATGTCCTCTTTTGCCTCACAGTCAACCAACTTATCTCCTGTCTTCACATTTTCAGAAAAAGGAGGTAAGTTACCACTTTCGACTGCAGTAATGCTTTCTTTACTCACAACTAGAAACCTTTGAAAAGAAATGTCTTTGGAAGAAAGAAATGCACAATTTTACATTTGTGGATTTTCTTCTTCCTTTGAGTGGAACTACCTATAGGAAAATAAGACCATCGTTTTTGCAGTTTATTATGTCACAGTTTACTTCTTAATCATGTTTATTAAGATTTTGTTGTTGAACTGCTTCTGCAGTAACAGTATATTGGCATGTCACCTGTACCAGAGCCCACAGATCTCTAGACACTTCAGAAATGTTTGCAAATTAATCTCTCTACATTCCAGTAAATTATTTGATCTTCAGAGCCCACTGAAGGAGGACTGCAGATTGGATTCCAGAGTGGAACACTGTATTCTTTCAGTTTATAAGGAAGAGATGGGAGAGTGTTTTAACTGTCTTAACTGGTATGCATACACTATGTGGTGGATACTGGAGCCAAAATATGCTGGTACCCAAATATGCTAGATGGTGGATGGCCACATCCTACCCCTCCCATAGGGCTGTAGTTCTGAATGTGGGCTTTGGTTCGGGCCCCTGCGTTCACATCCTAGCTCTATCATTTCCAGGCTCTTGAGCAAATTTCTTTACTTAACTAGCTTTACTTTCCTCTAAAATCAAAGTCACTCATACAAAATCAAGGCCATACCTACCTCACACAATTGTTATAATGATTAAATAAAATAATGTACATAACTATCCTGGCACACATGGTAAACCTCAAAGTTAGGTATTTTATGGCATTATTTCCCCCACTAGAATGTATTGTCAAAGTCATAATGTAAGTGAGGGAAGCCAGAACACAGGGTTCTTCTTTATATATATTCAAGAAAAATCTACTTCAAGATAACTATAAACTCTTAAGAAAACAGTCTATAAATATCAGTTTTAGCCACCAAATCTAAATGGGTTTCGTGTTTTTTTTTTTATTTTTTACTTACTTAATTTTTTGGCCATGCCACAGGGAACTCATGCCCCCTGCAACAGAAATGTGTAGTCCTAACTAACCACTGAAAGGCCAGGGAATCTAAATGGGTTTCATGCTAAAGGTCACATACTACATAGTTTAAGGTCACACTTCACCCATGCATTCACACATTCATTCATCAAGTGTGTAAGTGCACACTCACCTCAAGGCATGGGTTTAGGTGCTGAGGATTCAAAGTTTGGATAGAATAAATATGATTTCTGCCCTGAAGCTCCTTCCAATCTGGGACACAGAAACTGAACCAGGAGAAATAGAACAAACAGAAAGGTTCAGAGGAGAGGCAGAGAGTTTGGGAACATCATAAACTTAATGTCTGGAAATTGGCAGTCTCAGCTGTTTTGAAAGCTCAAACTACTCCTTTTTAAATTCCTGGATTTTAATATGTCTCTCTATACCTCTCTCTACCCTGGTGTCTGTGCCCTCACTCTACCCTTCTTTTTTGGGGGGGTTATTCCACACCTAGAATCTGAAGTAGGCTAAATTCCAAGTCCTTTCCTCTTCTCTGCTTCAGGGTCATGTGGAACCCTGGAGAGGGAAGATGGTGCTGCTGCCAGTGGAAGGAACTGCCGACCACTTGATCTTGTTTGGACTCCTCTAGGTAGGTGACCGCTGATTAGAGGCAAGTGGGAGAATTCCTGGCAAGTGGGCACCCACAGTTATAAAATATGGAGTGTGGGAGGTGGGAAGTATAGAAGGGCAAGCTTACCAATGATCTGTAGGGAAATCTGTGATTTCACTCTTAAGGTGGTATGCAAAAATGTGCATTTTGGGAGGAGGATTCACTCACCAAATACTTGAACATTAACAAGGTACCAGATACTGTTCTAAGAACTGGGACTACATCAGTAAACCAAACTGCCAAAATCCACTACCTTCCTGGAGTATATGCTGTCCAAGAAGATGTGGACATAGATTCTTACCCTAAAAGTGTCTGTGAGCTCAGGAATCAAGATGATAGACTGTGGTCCTCGGTGTTGTGTACTAGCACCATGCATGTAAAGGCAAGCTTAAACATCCAGAGGATAGAACCTATCCTTAAGATTCTGACTGGCTGGATCTTTATTTGGTTTTGGGACTGAAGCTTTTTAATTTCTCATTCATTTTGATCCAGTCAAGCTGGAGACAAATGGATATCTTCTGAGAAAAGAGGCTGAAGATGGTTTCCCTTACCAAGAAGAGCCATGGAAAACTGGCCACTTCCTTCTTTTACAAATACTAGAAGGCAATAGGATTTTTCAGTTTTGGATATCTCAAGAGAGAAGTAGCAACGTTCTTCTCTTATATTTATTGGCTTAGAAAAGTGCCCTATAAGCAGTGCTTTAAAATATTTAAATGTATGCCTATATATTTTAAGTTTTAGAGAGAAAAGGAGGAATTATCATGTAACTTGAAACCCCGAATGATTCCTATTTTCAAACTACTACTAGTAAGCTTTTTATTATATATCACTTTACAAGTGTCCTCCCCGTAATACTCCCCAAAATCTTGTCAGGTATTGTTACACTTACTTAAGAAACTCAGGCTCTGAGGGGTCCCAGCGCTTGGTCAAGATCACACGGACACTGGACCGGTGAGAACCTAAACCTCAGAGCCCGCCTCTCAACCCTGACCTCTGCGGCACCCCGTCCTTTCGGAGTCCTTTACACTCACTTCCCTTATTTAGCACTTGAAATCTCTTTTGTGACCCAAGATGGATAAATAAGTTATAAATCACTGAGGAAAAGAAAATGTTTAGGAGACTATCGCCCAGGCCGATTGGGGAGTATTTGGGGAGGGAAGCCTTGCCGGTGCAGGATATTCTTTCTGTCCGCAGCCCCCGAGCACGTTCCGAAACCTAGCAGGGACATTATTAGCTGGCTCTACCCCCGCCCTCGGGCGCCGCCCGAGGCAGAAGCAACTCCCGGCTGTGAATTCCGAGAGGTGGCTGCCGCGCCCACGCCCCCGCGGGCGCCAGGACTCGGGTGCAGATCCGTGACCCAGGAGTGATCCTTATCTCCTGGCCCCGGGGCGGGTCCAAAGGCTGCTTAGCTCAGCCAGGAACTTGAGTCCAGGACAGACGCCTGGTTCCAGAGGTCTCTAGCCGCAAGGGAGTTTTAAAGAGCTAGACCCTTTTCGGTTGAAGACCCCAAGCCCCTCTTGCTTTTTGGCTTCTTTCCCTCGCCTTATACTTTATCTGCGTCCAGAAAAGTTGGCCCTAAAGTTTAAGGATGCAGATAAATGTGTGTATACGTGTGTGAGCGTGTGACGGATCCCATTTGGGGGACCACCACAGCACCGCCCCCCCCCCCCCCCCCCCCGCCCCTCCAGGGTCGCAGAGGCTGGAGCACACCCTGCTCCAAGACCAGAACCCGCCTGCACAGTGCAGGTTGGGGGGAAGCCGGGCAGGCGCACTCCTCTGGGTTGGGTTCAGGGTATTAGAGGGAATTGCGGCGGGGGGTGGGCTAGGTGACCGACAGCGTGGCCAGCCACTGGCCGAGGGCGGTAAGGAAGCTTAGGCCGGCGTGTGTGCGTGCGTGTGAGCGCAAGGGAGTGTGAGTCTCCCCAACCCCCACCTGTTTGAAATGGTTTTAAAATGCCCAAGCAGATTGCCTATGTTTTCAAAAGTTGCAGACAGTTGGAGTAAAACACTTGCTCGTCTCCCAGACCCCCGAAGGGCTATGCAGAGTCGTGAGCACTGAAATAAAAGTAGGAACGAGAAGGGCGTGTGAAGGGGGAGAAAAGTGGCTGATCCTGGAAGGGTCGGACTTAGGACCCAACGGGAAGCATATTGGAATCTCTCACTTCGGGAAGGCCGGGTGGGGCGGGCCGGCCGGCAGGCGGTCGCGGGGCGCATGCGCGCGCGTCTCCTCTTGCCGGCCGCTGCGCTCGGCGGCGCGGAATAGAATGAACTGTAACAAAACAAGCCGAGCCTTTGTATCTGCTTAAAGGGGACGCAGGCACTTCCCTCCTGTCCCCCCCGCCCCCGCTCAGCTACCGCGTCTCCAGGGCTCCCAGCAACTGCCTGGAAGGGCTTCCCTCACCCTCAGAAACTGCCCGCCCGCGAGGAAAGGCGAACCAGACGGGAGGCAAAGAGGAGACACCGCATTTCTAAGAGGCAAGAAAGAAAGAAAGGAAGGAAAAAAAATAATCCAAGCGGCGCAGAGTGGACTCTGGTCCCAGAGAGCACGGTCGGGCGCCGGAACGTGGACCGAGAAGCACCGGAATGCAAACAAAGCTCGCGGGCGCCTGTGCAGGGCTCGCGAGGAAGCCCAGAAAGTTTGTTTTATGATGGCTTGAGTGAGCGAGTGTGTGCAAGGGAGCGAGGCTGCCAAGTTTCTCTCTCCCGCTGCGTTGTTTGGGGGGGAGATGTCTCTCCCATGAACCAGCAGGGGCTTGGGGGCTTGTGCTGTGGGGGGCACCTGTCTCTCATTTTATCATTATTTTTTTTGGCGGAGGTAGGAGGGGTGTAACTCATCATGTCGAAAGTGATCCAGAAGAAGAACCACTGGACTAGCAGGGTTCACGAATGCACCGTAAAGCGGGGACCCCAGGGAGAGCTGGGGGTGACGGTGCTGGGGGGCGCGGAGAACGGAGAGTTTCCGTATGTTGGAGCAGTGACGGCTACCGAAGCGGCGGGGCTTCCCGGTGGCGGCGAGGGCCCTCGGCTGGGCGAGGGCGAGTTGCTTCTGGAGGTGCAGGGGATCCGGGTGTCCGGCTTGCCCCGCTATGACGTACTGGGAGTCATCGACAGCTGCAAGGAGGCCGTCACCTTCAAAGCCGTCAGACAAGGTAAGTCGGGACGCGCCTCCTGGAGGCGCCCCCAGAAAAGGGAACCCGGCTGAGAAGCCTCCTCCCGCCCCCCTTTCGATTTCCCGCTTTTCTCCTGCGAACGCGGTATAGGGGCGATGTTGAGGCCGTGTGCCCAGTGATGGTGAAATACACCAAGTTGTTGAGAGGCTGTGGATTGTTTGCCCACCTGCGTTGGGAAGAGGGGCTTGGGTTAGCTCGGGGAAGCGCAGAGATTTTTCCCTGGCCCGGTTTGCTAACCTGTTATCTCTGCCACCAAGTGCAGCAGTGGCTTGCCTGCACCGGGAGGAGAGTTGGGGAACTGAGGCAGGGGCAAAGTGGACGCTCTCCTGGTTCCCTGGGCGAGTGTTGCAGCGGGCGTAGCTACGGCGTTCTTTGAAATCTTAGCTGTTTTCAGACCTGGAGAATGGGTATGAAGGAGGTGAGGGTCTTTGATTGTTGGACCTCCTTAATCAGAAAATCAGCATCACCCTGTGACCGGCCAGGTGGGCTAGGGCATCACAACCTTTCAGTCCCAAAGCCTGCAGCCTGAAGATCTTGCATTCACCCCACAACTGGATGACTCATGTGTCTCTACCGTGTGGCCTGGCCCCAGACTTGTGGGTGGCGGTGGGGGGAGAGAATAGAGAGGGTATTTTAGCGCCATTCAAGCCCAAGTTTATACTACCACCAACATCACCACCATCCCCATCACTGCAACCATCGTTATCATCCCTGTGAAGATGATTATAGCTGCTATTTCTTGTCGCTTATTATGTGTCAGGTTCTGTGTAAAATGCTTTCCTTGCACTCTTTTGTTCTGATGCACAACAATTCTGAGAGCGAGTTTTTCTTATAAACCCCATGTTACGGATGAAGAAGGTGGGACTGACGTTGTTTCATTTACTGATGTTGGTTCAGTTACTTGCCCAAGGTCACACAGATACCAAGAGTGAGGGTTTGAAAATCCTTGTTGCAGAGCCTTAACCACCAAGGAGGAAGAGGTGGGGGATGAGTGTGGGAGACCTGAGGAGTGCACTTAAGAGAAGGGAGTGGAAGCAAATTCACCTCTCAGAAGCTTGGAGAGGAGTGATGACCCTTCTGATGGCTGCTGGCTAGGGGGAGTCCCTTGCGTCTTAGTTTGGTATAGGCTCAGGGCTGTCCCTGAGTAGAGAAGTAGAGAAGGAATGGATTCCATTAAAGGGGTCCCTTGTATGACCAAACACCGTGATCCAGGTTCTTCCCTGCAAAAGCACCAGGTTGAGCCTTGGTGAAAAGTTCATACATGTGCCTGTGTACTTGAAAGGGCAAGCAGCAGAGGAAAGGAGGGCTGGGCTGAGCTAGTCCTCTTTTGGAAACAGGCCTGTTCCAGATGACGTGGAGGAGGGGGACAGGGAGAAGAGACGGGCCTTTTGGTAGCTTTGGGAGCTGAGGGACTGACAGTTATGGGAATCTCCTTACATTTGGTCCTCAGTATCTGATTGCACACCTCCTCCAAGAAGCCCCCAGGCATCCTGCCAGGATGAAGAAATCAGCCTTCTTCTGGATTCCCCTAAATGTGTGTCTTGTCAGTTTTTTACTTATTCTGAACTATGCGTTAGATCCCTTCCCTTCTTTCCATACAAGGTGATAAGCTCATTGAAAGGAGAGAATATGCCTCATTTACTGCATATCACCTCAGCTTTGCTTAAGGTCAACACCTTGTCTCACCTGGAAATATGTCTCCCGAATCTCTGAACTGGCTGTTTTGTATTACATAAACTTATAAAGGGTGCAGAATAGTGCCTGACACATAATAAGTGCTCAATAAAGACTAGCTATTGTTACGTTTCAAGTGAAATTGGGGCAGTTATTTATTTCTGTGTCTAGCTTTTAAGTTTAGCTTTAAAAAAAAATGTGTTAGCACTTTATTAGATATTAGGTATAGAATGATAATAACCCAGTGTATTACCATTACTCCATTAAAACAGGTTCCACTTACTCCATATATCACCAAACATTTTGAGACATTTATGTGCTATGTACTGAGCTGGCAATGTTAGAGATAAAATGAAGTTTACAAAACAGTCCTCAATCTCTAGGAGCATCCAGTCTCAGGGAAGAAAATAATGCCTATGTACAAACAGGATCTTAAAGTGCAATATAAATGATACTTAAAAAAATGAGCATTAGCATTTAGGAAACTAGGAACTAACTTCCAGTTGTATGATCAGAGAAGGTTTCCTAGAGGACTTCGTTGTTGTTCAGTCTCTAAGTCATGTCTGACTTGGGTTTTTTTAGTGTCAGGAATCTGAATTATGAGGTTAACTCCATAATTCAGGTTCCTGCATTACTAGGACTTGATACAACTGTAGAGAAAATACTGTCATAGCATTTGATGGGGTCGGCTGCAGGTCATCATGCAGGGGCATCTTGGAGACATGGCTGGTAGAGGATGGGCACGAGTTCCTGACTATCCTGGAGATTATGGGCGCAGGGAGCGTTTTACTAGTGTCTAATTGATCAATGGGAGCTCATTCTCAGTGTGTGAGATACTATAGGTGGCTGAGCCTCCCTCCACCAGTTACCAAACATTGGGAGGCTTTGTCCCAATGCTGCATCATCGTGAAACTTTGGAAAGGTCAATCAGGTAACCCAAGTGTGTTTGGAATCAGAGGCCTCTGGGTTTGAAGGAAGCTAGTGTCTCCCCATCTTATTTCCTTTCACCCGGAATTATTCTGTGTGCTATGCAAGAATGCTCATAGAAAGTGTGTGTGCATGTGTGTGTATGCAAACCTACTTGTTCTTCTTATAGTGGAATAAAGTTATGGATGGGGACATTTGAATGGCCTGAAATCCACTGCAATGTGAAAGCTACTATTTCCTGTCATGATTACACAGGCGCAGGCAGCTCTTCTAACATCTTCATTACAGAAAGAAGGCACTGGAAAGCATTTCACCAGCCTTCTCTCTCTCTTTTTTTGGTAGCTTGAAACTTTTTATTTTGTATTGGGATATAGCCGACTTAACAGTGTTGTGGTAGTTTTAGGTAAACAGGGAAGGGACTCAGTCATACATATATATGTGTATCCATTCTCCCCGAACTCCCCTCCCATCCAGGCTTCACCATCACCAGCCTTCTCTTTCATATTGAGAATATGATTTAAATTATAGGACAAAATTGTTCTTCTTGTGTTTTTATTACTGTGTTTTAATCATATTAAATAGGCTCCTACTTGGTAAAGGAAAATAATACTTTTGAGTTGTCTGCGCCTTAAACTAGCTACTCCCAGGGCCACGGGTCACTCTGGGTGCTGTCTGTATGGAAATGTCATGGTCCTCTTGTGGGAGAGAATTCTGCTCTATTTCACGGCAGCTCTCTGGAAAGTTGCACAGACTAAACTAGTCTGTTGTAAATGGTATATGAAATAGGACTGGTCTGTGAAAGAATCAAGCTAAATGGATCTACTTGGTTGGAGTTGGTTTATTTTAAATGAAGGATGACAGTTTTTTGTCATAAAAGTGCCTTAAGAAATTTACATATATACGCTATATAAAATAAATCACTTCATATATATAATAAGATATATATATACATGTACTATATATACTATAGGTTTATATTTACCTGTAGTAAAATGCACAGATCTTAAGTATATAGTTTGATGGGCTTTGACAAATGTATATGCTCATGTCTGCTTCACCCAGATCAAGATACAGAGCGTTTCCATTACCTCAGAAATTTCCCTCCTATACTTTTCCAGTCAGCTCCCTCCACCTCTTCCAGAGGCATTGACTATTTGATTTCTCTCACTTTGGGTTAGTCTTGTCTATCATTGAAATTCATATCAATGAAATAATGCACAAAAGACACTCTTTTGTGTCTGGGTTTTTGCCCTCAACAAAAGATTTTGGAGATTTCGTACTGTGTGTATCATGGTTGTTTTGAATTGGGGAGTAGTATCACATTGCATACATATACCAGATTGTTTATATTTTTGTTTCTCGATGGACATTTGGACTGTTTTTTTCTTTCACCTATTATGAATAAAGCTGCTATAAATGTTCCAGTTCTGCCATATCTTTTCCAATCTTTGATCTTATCTATCTTTTGAACTTTATTCTAGTGTATGTTGAAAAAGGAGAAAAGTGAAGTATTTTTGAATGGTATATTCCAAATTAGGCACAGTGAGAGATTAACAACAACTTGAGAAAACAGAACGAATTATAACACTGTATACTGTAATAAAAGGTATGTGAATGTGGTCTCTCAAGATCCCTTACTGTACAAATTTAATGCCTTTTCTATCTTATCAATATCAAAGCATTTATCATGCACTGCAGCCGCAACTTTGCAATTTTAAGTATGAAAGCAAAACTAGCATGTATTTCTTTTTTCCTTCTTTATGATTTTACAGATAGAAAATTCATTCTTACTGTAGATCTTAGTATCCACAGCTTATGATTTTTTTTTGATTGTGCCATGTGGCATATGGGATCTTAGTTCCCAGATCAGTGATCAAAACCTTGCCCTCTGCGGTAGAAGTGCAGTCTTAACCAGGGAAGTCCCCACAGCATATGATTTTATTAAGTTGAGAACTTGTACCTTTTCACTTCAAGGAAGTACTTTATGGCTTCTCTTTGGCAGATCTGGACTACCAGCATCTCTCCTCTTGTGCTTTCTGGCCATTATTGATCACAGTAAGGGTCACTTGAATACAAGAACTGCTATACCTAGACAGTTGATTTGATAACGGGACTTCTAAGTGACTAATAGGCAGGATACCCTGGACAAAGGGATGATTCATGTCCTGGGCAGGACAGAGTGGGAAGGTGGGAACTTTCATCATGTTACTTGGTGCACAATTTAAAACGTGTGAATTGTGTATTTGTGGGATTTTCTGTTTTATATTTTCAGACTGGGGTTGACTGTAGGTAACTGAAATCACAGAAAGTGAAATAGCAGATAACGGGGAGCCATAATGATTAAGGAAACATTTCTGTAGGCTGTAACTAGTATTTTTTGAGCACTTGCTTCTAAAAGGCCTTGCCCTTGGCTGAGCTAGTGCTTTATGGGCATTTCTTTATTCCTCCCAACTGGACTTATGTGTCAGAGACTGAAGTCCAGAGGGTTTGGGTGGCTTTTCCAAGGGTCATACAAGTGGCTGAAGTGGAGCTGGAACTCAGCTGTGTTAGGTGGCAAAACCCATGCTTCCAGTTCTTGGATCAGTGAATTTCAAGTAGGGTCCCCAGACCAGTGGCATTGACATCACCAGGGAACTCGTTATATGTGCAGATTCCTGGCCCTTAACCCAGCCCTACAGACACCTAAACTCAGGAGTGTGCAGCCTGTGGGTGTTTTAAACAAGTCGTCACGTGATTCTGATGCATGCTCAATTTTGAGCACCGCTGTCCTAGGATATAGAGTGACATTGAAAATATTGCATTGAACTTCCCTGGCAGTCTAGATGTTAAGACTCTGTGCTTCCAATGCAGAGGGCATGTGTTTGATCCCTGGTTGAGGAACTAAAATACCATATGCTGCACAGTGGGGCTGAAAAAAAGAAGAAGAAAACAAATATGGCATCAAATGAAACAGATAATCGTGAACAAGCTAGGTGACTAGTGCTGTTATCTCCAGTATGTTACCTATTTGGACCTTTCTTTATACCTAAAATAAGTGGTTATGCCTCTTCAGTTCCTTTGCATTCATAAAATGCTAAGATTCCCTGAATAACCCAGACTCCAAAAGTTTAAAAGGGTGTGATTGTAGTTTCCCAAACTGGTAATATTATAGGTCACGCTTACATATTTTTGTAAGTGAATTTTGTGGTTTTGCAAATTACCCAGGAACCAAAACTGTCCCTCCACTTTTTTTTTTTTACAGACAGAATGGAGACAATAAATAAGACACAATTTAAAAACCACAACACCACCACCAGACCCTTCCCCTCGCTGTAATGAGGGACTTAGGACCATTACACAATTGAATATAGTTCTTTGTGCTTTTTTGAGTTCTGTTTTGACATTGCGTGTTTATTTTGACCAATTGGAATGTATTACAACATTTTAACAAAATAATTCTGTTCGTGTTTTTTTTAAAACACAGTGCTTTATCTTGCTTGGTTTCCTGTGAATTCTGCTTTTGGGGTCTCTGGGCTTGCTTCCTCCCCCACCCCCCGACCCCACCCAAGATGGTCACAAGATTGACTTGTCTATTTAGTGTCTCTTCAGAAAGACCTCCTCATCTGGTGGTGTGCTCCTAAAGGCTTAACAACTGGCTCTGGTGGCAGGGAGACACTGATTTGTTGCATCACTGGAGTTGGAAAGAGATGGATGTAATTGGTTCTCCAGAGCCAGTCTGAGCTGGCCCCTGTGTTCACACTGATCCCCATATAAGAGAGCTCCCTGTATGACATGCCGTCTCCCCATTTTGGTTTGTGTTTTCATAGCCTTGATATAATTTCACATTATCTTCTTTTGTTGCTTCTTTATTGTCTGTCTCTCTTCCCACTGGAATGTAAGGCTCATGGAAATAAGAAATTTGTATCATGTGTTCATGCCTCTGTTTCCCTAAAATAGTACCTGGCAAGTCATCAGTTTGGTACAGTTGCCCCATCGTGTCTGTTTGCAACCCCATGGACTGCAGCAGGCCAGGCTTCCCTATCCCCAACTCCCAGAGCTTGCTCAAAGTCATGTCCATTGAGCTGGTGATGCCATCCAACCATCTCATCCTCTCTTGTCCCCGTCTCTTCCTGCCTTCAATCTTTCCCAGCATCAGGGTCTTTTCCAGTGAGTCAGTTCTTCTCATCAGGTGGCCAAAGTATTCGAGCTTCAGCTTCAGCATCAGTCCTTCCAGTAATTATTCAGGACTAATTTCCTTTAGAATGGACTGGTTGGATCTCCTTGCAGTCCAGGGTACTCTCAAGAGTCTTCTCCAACACCACAGTTCAAAAGCATCCATTCTTCAGTGCTCAGCTTTCTTTATAGTCCAACTCTCACATCCGTACGTGACTCCTGGAAAAACCATAGCTTTGACTAGGCAGACCTTTGTGGGCAAAGTAATGTTTCTTTTTTTCAGTATGCTGTCTAGGTTTGTCATAGCTCTACTTCCAAGGACCAACCGTCTTTTAATTTCATGGCTGCAGTCGCCATGTGCAGTGATTTTGGAGTCCAAGAAGATAAAGTCTGTCACTGTTTCCACAGGTGCTCGCTAGAATTTGTTGGCTGCATGAATGAATTTTCTCTTCCTGCTTCTTATTAGGATGGTGAATGTAGATCAGGCCATCTACAACATGTTTCCTCCTTTCCTCTCTATTCCTCTTTGATTTCTTCTCAGTTTGGATCCTAATATGTTCATTTTCTCATCACTAGGCATTCTGATCAGCTGGTTCTCTAATAATTTATACTGAGCTATAAATAAATAAATAACTGACAAGGCTTCATGAATTGTACTTAAGTATTTCTGCCTGTGGACTCTAGGTGGGGTTTAAGAGGTAAAATTTCAGATGTTCATTCAACAGGATGACGAGGAACTGTCCTGTTTTCTGTTTATGTGGGACCTGGTCTATGTCAGCATCCAGAAGAATGACACTTTACCTCTGTCTTCTTGTAGCCTTGTCCCTGGGTGCAGTTTTTCCAGCCAAGAGCGAATCGGATCTTTGCTGCAGAAAGCAGCCTGATTTTTGTCCTCTCTTGCTCTTAAACTGAGCTTTGTGTTTATGTCTTCTTTTTTTTAACTTAAACTTTCAAAAATCAATCTGTTTTTGTTCTTGGTGCCAAAAGACCACTCTCTGAAGGATATATTTAGGTTTTACTGTGGAACATTCTACAGCTTTTACAAAAAATAATGCAAGGACAGTGAACCCAACATGTCCACTGTTTCTGGTGGCTACTCTTTGCCAATGGCCGTGTTATTTAAAAATCGAATAACTTGACCTTATGATGCCGTGGCATACAGTGGGCTCACTGCATTTGTTGGCATTCATTACCCAGCTAGTTTCGGATGGCAGAATTGATGATATCCACCAAGGGGAATTAAGTGGTTTATAAGGGAAAACATTCTGACATCTCCTTACCACAAGGGTTTACATGAAGGATGTTACTTTATAAACGATGATTATTTAATGCAAAACACCAGTCTGTGATGTCAGTGGTCCCTTCCTTAAGTTTGTATATACGTGTAACAGAATATACTGATTTTTGTATACACTGTGAATAAAGGCTGTCAAATTCGTTAAGGGCTGACATTCATATCCTAAAAAAAGGAGGTTACTGCCTTCCTGCCTGTCTTTATGGAGCTCATATGTGAGATCTATAACCTTGAAAAATCCTTGGTAAACACTGGAGCTTTGCTCTACTGCGCTCCTGTGGATGTCAACATCCATGTAGTATGTCTGGGGAATTTGTTTTGGTGTTTTTCGCAGCTGAACCTGCATGGATGTCAAGGACAAGCAAGTAATGCTGACTTTCGCTTTATGGTATAGCAGCCTGTGGAGGGTCCAGTGTATTCTAGATGTTATCCTTTCTGAAAGCATGTAGCAACCTGAGAAGATGTAATTTGAACAATGTCTCTTATGATTAAATAGTAATCTCTTTTTATAGCTAAATAATTAAAGAATGGATAATCTATAACACAGTTGTTTCTCTAGTCCTTCTGTCTCTGAGTAAAAACTGAAATCCTCCTGGTGACTCACAAGACCCCCCACCTGCCAACGATCTGGCCTGTAACTTGTCCTCTGTCTCCCCGGCCGTGGCCTGGTGGTCTCCACCTGGTCACCTGGGAGGCTTACTCCCTCATGAACTTCAAATCTTTCCCACTTGTCTTTGTCATTCCCAATCCTGTCCTCTGCTTTATTTTACTTTATAATATGTGAAGTATTTCAGAATGACTAATTTCCTTACTTTGTCTCTCTCAAATATAAGCTCCAAGAGGGTAGGGTTGTTGTAGATCTGTTTCCTGCTGGATCCCCAGTACCAAGAATGGTGCCTAATGCATAGTAATTGCTCAAGTATTTCTTGAATGTTCACTGTCAACTTTAGAGTTAGAAGAATTCTCTCTGAGCTTGGTTGCCTCTGAAAATTCTGATATTTGAAAGTCTCTGAAAATGTAGGTACTTTATGATAAACTGCATTAAACTTGATATAACTTTTGCTGTCTATAACTTGGGCTAAATAGAGCTTCACTGATTGATTTCAGAGTAACCTTGAAGACAGTGAGCCTTGTGGGCTGGTCTCAAATGGTCTTTATTTTAGGGATTTAGACCAGCACCGTGCTGAGTGTGCCAGATAACTTTGCACACTCTCTCACCCTTCAGTGGATGATGGTGGAGATGTTCCAGGCACCGTCAGTTGTGTGTATCGACTTTTCCTGTTCCATCTGCAGTCTGGTGAGAATGAGTTACGTAAGAGAATTACATCCTCCCGGCTAAGGTGTCAGCCCTGTTCTTACTGCCAGCGGAGGCATTAGTGTGTGACTTTAATGGGATGCAGTTATGTTTTCCACAATAAGGCTAATCTTTCAGTCCATTGTGAGGAGAGACTCGAAGCTCTCTTTATGGACAGTGGCATGGTGGTGCAATTAAAAGGCCATTATGCCCTGATTTAAGCCATGTTTCACAGTTATTGCCATATACAGTGTTAACAGGACTGTATGCATTTATCAATGTGTTGTAGATTGGCAGGTTTTGGACTCAGGCTGGCCTGGGTTAGAAGTCAGGCTTTTCAGTATAATACCTGCGTGACTTAGGGCAAGATACTCTTCCTCACTGTGCCAGGATTTCCCCTTCTGAAAATGGGGATAATAATACCTACTACCTGAGGCTGATGGAAGGATCAAATTAGGAGACTGAGGTAAACCACATGGCCCAGGGCCTGGCACGTGGTGAGTGCTCACGAAATACCGGCTTCTGTTATTGTTTGAATGTTCCCTGTTGGAAAGCACGTGCGGGAGAAGAAAGGATCTCTTGAGAGATAGCAATTGTGGTACACAGTTCCCTAGAGAGCTTTTCAAGTCTAGAAAAAGCCCTCATTTTTCTGCCTGATTCAGATGCCACTATTTAAAAAGGCTGAGACTGGATTAGTGCAGACAAGGAAGAAGGAAACCTCTGGATCTCTGCCTGAATTTCTTCCGTGTTGTCACTGGTGAAGAATTAATTCTAATGAGTGTCCTCAGGACCCTGGTTCAGGAAGGTGTAGGGAGGATGATCCTCTCCCAGTTTCCTGGGGGTCCTGGGTAGGGCAGTACCAGCAAAAGTATCCTTAAGAGCTTGACCCTGAGGTCCTCTGGCCTTCGTGGCACCATACCTAGACTCCTGAATCAAGAAAGGCTGGAGAGGCAGTGGGACTTGGTGGTACAAGCTTTTGAAGTCAGCCTGGTTGGGTCTGACTCCAGCTGAAGAGCCATAGGCATGTTAACCTCCCAGAACGTCAGTTGTTCCAGTTGAAAATGAGAATAATGCCTACCTCATAGGGGTGGTTGTGAGGATTAAATGAGAAAACATACGCAAAACAGTTTATCCTGTGCTTGGTGTGTATGGTATGTAGTCCTTACCGCCATACCTACCTAATAGCAGCCATGATAATTTTCAGTTCAGAAATGAAGACCCATCAACAAAGACCCAACAATCCATCCTCTGCAGAAGTGGTTTTTCAACTGAAGAGGATTTTGATCCCCAAGGGACATTTGGCCATGTCTGGAGATGTTGTTGGTTGTCTCAACTCTGCTGCTGCTGCTGCTAAGTCACGACAATCGTGTCCAACTCTGTGCGACCCCATAGATGGCAGCCCACCAGGCTCCCCCGTCCCTGGGATTCTCCAGGCAAGAACACTGGAGTGGGTTGCCATTTCCTTCTCCAATGCATGAAAGTGAAAAGTGAAAGTGAAGTCGCTCAGTTGTGTCCGACTCTTCGCGACCCCATGGACTGCAGCCTATCAGGCTCCTCCATCCATGGGATTTTCCAGGCAAGAGTACTGGAGTGGGGTGCCATTGCCTTCTCCGTGTCTCAACTCAGGATGGGGCAATGCTAAGTGGCATTTAGAGAGCAGAGCCCAGAGATGTGACCAAACATCCTACAGTGCAGAATACGTCCACCTGATGCGAAGAGCTGTCTCGTTGGAAAAGACCCTGATGCTGGGAGAGATTGAGGGCAGGAGGAGAAGTGGGTGACAGAGGATGAGATGGTTACATAGGGTCACCAACTCAGTGGACATGAATTTGAGCAAACTCCAGGAGATAGTGGAGGGCAGAGGAACCTGGCGTGCTTAGTGACTGGACAGCAACAACCATCGCAGAGAGATATCCAGCCCCAGAGGGCCCTGAGACTGAGTCCAGAAGCTCTTCTCTCAGGTGTAGTTTCATGGTTGAGATTGGGAATCTGAATTAGAAGCAGTAAACTGATCATCATAATTACTATATATTCATCTTCTGCCATGTCTCTGAGACCCCGGTTAGGGTTTTGCCTGGGTGGATGATGTCATTCTCATTTTAGCTATGAGAAAAGTAGCTTGAGAGCTCAGGTAATTTATCCTGGTCCCCAGGTAGCTTACTTATACTAGGTAGATTCCAGCTCAGATCTGCCTGGTTCCAAAATTCTTGTCCTAGGTTTTTCCACACTAGAAGTGTGTTGACCTCTGTTAAGCTGTACCATTGCTGTCTGAGACAGCAAACCATGCCCGGTGACCTCACCTATCCCCAAAAAGAGTCCCAGAATTAATAATAATAATCATAAAATGGATTTGCAAAGTGTTTATTGGGCAGAACACAGGGTGCTGCTACAGAGTTTCAAACAATTCTGCTTATTTGCCTTCTCTTTTCCCAGATCTCCATCACCAACACTGTTGATTATTTCCTCCTCTGTGCTCTGTCTTCCCGCATGCACATCATGATTTCAAGAGTCCCAATAGTGTCTTGAACGCAGATTTGCTTGTCTGTCTCCTGCACTGGGTTATGTGCTTCTCACAGTCTTGAAGGCAGCATCCCTGTTTTATGTCTCTTTGTAATCTCTGCCCTCTCTAGGTTCTCAAGCAATCACCTTTGAATCGAAATCTTTTGAGGTAACGAGTAGGCATAACTTTTAAATAAATAAAAATTCTTGCCTAAGATCTCGTTGGCTCAAAAATCTGTGGCTTATTTTTAAAGCATATTAAATATACTTAGCCATATGTCTGACTTTTCCGTGATGATTTAAGATGGTTGTCTGCCAGTTGTCGTAGCATTTTGAACTGTCAGGAAAATATTGAATTAATTGTGTTGAAGGTCTTAGAGGGCCTTTTTTCTGACCAGATGTGTGCAGCAGTGGAGCCTATTGCTTATGTAATGTGGCCACGGAAGGCATCACTTTGGCTTGATTTAAATAGAGTCAGTATTTTACCACCTGGATTCTTGGCTAAGCGTTGGAATTTACATCAGATAGGGAGAGCCTGTTCATTTCCTCCTCCAACTATCAGCCTGTTTAAGTCTGTGTGACTTGGTTAAGAATTCAAAACTCAAGATCAAGTTATTAAAAAATGACTTTCTTTGGTGTTGGAGCATGTAGTTTTTTTTCTTTTCCTCTTCCCAGAAAGCACAGGCATGTAGATTTTTTTGGTTTCTAATTTTTTAAAAACTCAAAGTTGTGATCTTGGATGACTGTCGATCACTCTCCATTGTTGTTCTGTGCTTCCATAGCTTATGGTTTTTTCATGGTGAAATTCAATTTGTTCCCTCATTTAAACAATGTGTACTATACAGAAAGATGTGACTGTATGAAAGGAAAATGTACCCACATTGCACATAATCCCGTCTCAGAGAAATACATGTGTTACTCTATTTTTACCCAGACATTTATATGTATATATAAACATATATAAATACACATACTTTTTTTTTTTGGTAGACTTTTTTGGGAGGGTCTTTTTCTTCTGAAAATTGAATGGTACTGCACATGTAGTTTTAGTGTGATTTTTCTTTGTGCCTAACGACATATCATAGACTTTTTTCTTACACTTATGTGTAGATCAACTTTACCATTTTGATGGCTGTGGAATCGGTTTTTAGTAGTGCTATAATATGTTAAATCGTGTTTTCAGAGTGAACATTTAGGTTGTTTTTAGTTCTTGTTTTATACAACACATTGCTGAATATCCTTATATATACATTTCAGTGAACTTCTTCAGCTATTTTCTTTGGATAGATGTCTAGAACTTCTTGTCTCACTTGAATTTTATCTTTTTAAAACTAATGCCTTGAAAAAACCATTCAGGCTGCTTATCAACTTAACTCCCTGCCACCTGGATGTGACAGTCCTGTATATTTCTTAACTTAGCTCAGTTAGAACAGATCCTACCTAGCACTGGAATTGTTCCTTTGCAATAGTCATCACAAACGCAGATAATGAGTGGATATTTTAAAGGGCATCAGGGAATGGTGGGGACTGGGGTAAATTGGAAGGAGCTGTTTTGTTCAAAGGGAGCAGTTGCCACTCAGCTTCAGCTGGTTGTTGACTTGTCAGGGCACTGCCCATTGTTGCCAGATTTTTTTAAGCTTTAAAGAGAAGTGCAGAATCTTTGATTGTTAAAAAAAAATGAACTTTGCCAATTTGAAAGTGTTAGTTCAAAAATTTTCTAAAGCATGGATAAACCAAGCAACACATCTGGGAGCCATATTTGGTCCTCAAGCAGCAAGCTGCAGCCTCTGGTTGACCTGTTTGTCTCTCTCACTTGATGTCTCTCATACTGTTTCTTCAAGAACATTTATCACATTTCTTACTCATCTGTGTTTTCAGGGCCCAGAATAGCCACTGGCTCCCAGAGAGGGCCCACAAACGTGTGTTGAGGAGAATAAGAAGTTCCAGAAGTGGTCAGGTTTGTCTCTTTAGACCATGTTAGTTTATTGGTCGCTTAGCTGGTGACAGCTCTCCCATTCGAGTCACAAGGAGATGGGGAGAGGCTGTATTTTGACAGCTGATCTTGAGTCTTGGACTATTTTATTTCAGGGTCCTGGTCTGCTGAGTCTTAGAACTGGGTGCAAAATAACATCTTGATGACATTTATGTGAGTATGTACTGGGAACAGTATATATTCTCTGCCCTGAGGTTATTGTACTCTAAAATGTGTAGTCTTCCAAATTAAAGAATGAATGACTTTTATGTGTATTTCTTAGGGAACTTCTAAATATGGCAGGAAAATCCCTAATAACATGTCTCGTTTGGCTATTCTACAGGTAAATCAGGACCCTGACCTTTAGTCCAAGAGCAGATGCTTTCAGAGCACGATTCACCTCTGTTCTCCAGGCCAGCATTATCTGGTAGAATTCTAGTTTTTTGAAAACCAGTGCAGCCCTTCTTGCTTTCCTGCCTGCATCATAGATCGTTTTGTGTTGCAGGATTCATGGTGGGCACCAGGCTTGCTGACCTAGGATGGGGAAGGGGACTTGTGTAAATCAGATTTGAAATTTAGGGAGTGCAGTTTTTCTGTCATGGAGCCAACCAAGGACGGGCCTCTGTAAAATGAAAACTGTAGAGTTGGCAGTGAGAACCCGGCATAGAGCTCAGATTGTGCCAGGTGTGGATGGGGACTGTGTTTCTATTCTCTTCTGCTCCCATTGCCTTCTTTCTCTCCATATCTGTATCATAGTGAGAACATTCCAAGAGACTGTCTAGGAATTCAGATTTTAGATAAGATATACTATATGTAATTCAGAACTTTGAGTGTGAGACAAAACTAAGGACTGTTTTCAAGTGGAGACTGCTGTATGCTCTGATCCACCTCCTTCAGTATGATCACCGCTTTTGGGGCACCCATGATTCCCCTAAGTTAGGATGAAATTTGGCTTCTGTCCTACTTTAAAATGCCCAAGGATAAGATGGAGCAGGAAAGGCTTATATTCTGCAGTGTTTTAACTGTTTTTATTATTTTTTTTTAATTTTAATTTTTTTGCTGCCCTATGCCACATGCAGGATCTTCCCAGACCAGGGAATGAGCCTGTGCCCTCTGCAGTGGAGTCTTAACTACTGGACCACCAGGGAAGCCCTCTGCAGTGTTTTAGGCTGGACAGACATTGGTGAGCTTCCCGAGCTTTGGTATTTGGCAGAGAGAAGAGTCCAGCCATGAGGAATCATGCCACAGTGCAAAGTCACCGTTTAGTACCTACACAGGGTCTAGGAAGACTCTTTAGAAAGCACAAAGTGTTGTCTCAATATTGATGTATTGTACACATATCATGATTTGAAAAAAGAATGTCAGAGAGTTAGGATGCCCAGCAGAGGAAAACTCAGTGCAGCTCTTGGCTATTTCTGTCTCTGTCTGTGGGAAAATACTGCCATAAGGAAGAAAGGCCTAGGCTTTCTAAAGCAATGTGAATCCGTTTCTGAGACATTTTAGCTAAAAATGTAAGCTGAAGCTATTCTGCGTGAATTATCTCTGAGGAAGGCGATTGTTAGAAGACGGCGTTACTGGGGAAGATGATAGCTGGTTGTCACTGCTGGAATCTGTTTTGGTGGAAGGAGCCCGTCCATGGGGTTTGATAAAACATGATGAGTCACCCTATTGCCTGGATTCCTGAGGGAAGAAAGACATTCTGGAAGGGCTGTGGGGGAAATCTTGGAGAAAATAATCAACTTCAGAAACAGGGGCCCGCAAATTAGGTTTTGGATAAATGGAAAGTACATCAGAATTACCTGGGAGAGTTTGTGAGCTCTGGACATCTGCGGGCGAGTCCGTTGGTGCCGCTGACTCATGTCTCCCTGCCCAGTGGAATCCTGATAACCCCAATTCCAAAGAGTGGTTCATAAAACGGTCACCGATTCAGAATCATCCAGTGTTTATGAAACTCGGGGGTTACTTGGCCCCATCTCAGACCTGTGGAATCTAGAATCCTAGAGGGTGGACCCTGTGAATCCACACGTTTGTTTAAAAAAAATTTTTGGCTTGTTGTTGTAAGTTTAAAGCTTGAGACTCCAGGCCTTGAGACATCCTAGCCTTTTCAAATCCAGTTCCCTAATAAATGATGGTAGCAGACCCCACTCTACATTTAAATGAACATTGATTGGGGAATGGAGTCAAGAATAGAAATACTAATTGAGTTATTTGAGCTGCTGGTTCTTTTAGGGTGCACATACTGGCTGTGTGCAGATGCGTATGTGGAAGGTCATCTTTTTGCTTCAGGATCCTAGCATTAGCCTAGTAATTTAAGAGACCTCTTCCTCATCACCGTGCTTGCCTTTTTGTAAAATAGAAAGTAAACTCTGGAGAAGGAAAGTATTAATACAACCCAGTAGAGTTTTTTTTTGCAGTGATGGAGATGTTCTTCACCTGTGCTGTCTGCTGTTTTATACACTAGCATAAGGAGATTGTGTACTTGTCATGCGGTGGCGTGGCTACCTCTCACCAGCCATGCTATGAAAAAGGTTTTTTTTCCTTTTTATTTACATAGCATTAAATTAAATTTAGCCATAAGTAGCCACGCTGCTGGAGAAGGAAATGGCAACCCACTCCAGTGTTCTTGCCTGGAGAATCCCATGGAAGGAGAAGCCTGGTGGGCTGCAGTCCATGGGGTTGCACAGAGTCGGACACGACTGAAGCGACTTGGCAGCAGCAGCAGCAGCCACGCTGGAGAAGGCAATGGCACCCCACTCTAGTACTCTTGCCTGGAAAATCCCATGGATGGAGGAGCCTGGAAGGCTGCAGTCCATGGGGTCGCTAAGAGTTGGATACGACTGAGTGACTTCACTTTCTCTTTTCACTTTCATGCATTGGAGAAGGAAATGGCAACCCACTCCAGTGTTCTTGCCTGGAGAATCCCAGGGACGGGGGAGCCTGGTGGGCTGCTGTCTATGGGGTCGCACAGAGTCGGACACGACTGAAGTGACTTAGCAGTAGCAGCAGCCACTCGTGGCTAGAGTCTACCAGACTGAACAGCATGGGAGACGTTGCTATTACAAATGGTGAGGGCAGTCATATTTCTTTAGTGACACATTTATCTGTTCCAAGAAAAAGAGGCTGAAGTGACCCTTTGTGTTGATGTTTGTTAAGTGTGAAAGCCTGGGACAGGTAGATTTTAAGTGTCCTTTTGACCGTTTTATCAAAACGTTTTATCAAAAAAAAAATATATTTATATTTACTGGTGGCACTTTTCTTGAAGAAGCTCGGTATGGCAGTGTGCTGCTTGTCTCAAATGGAGTGGTTTATATAGAACAGATAAATTCCATGAAGCTAGGGATGATGTTTTTCCTGTGGACTGCTCAGTCTCCAGCACCTAATATAACAGATGGTTGAATAAATTACTTCAATTTGAGTATTTTATGCAGGGAGGGAAACTCTTAAGTTACCTGGCATAAGCCATTTTATCACTTGATGCTTTTGGTTGCAAATCAAAGGAAAAAACAACTCAAATGGCTTAAACAGCAAAGAGGATTAACTGATATATGTAACCAAGGATTTCAGAATAAGAAGGGAGCTTCAGGTAGGGTTTGATCAGGGCATGGGCCATGTTTTTCTGATTTGCTTCGGAGCTGCCACTAGCCCATATGATGTCTTTGTTCAGAGTAGAAATTATATCTCTGCTGGGCAAACACATCCCTGCGTGGTGTGGAGAGCAGAGAATGGATTGGATTTCAGCCTATACTTACCAACTGTAGGGACACAGCCTAGATACTGTAAAGGGTAGCCTTGATTCTCTCAGTGCTCTCTTCACAATGCTGGCTTGACCTTAGGATGGCTTCTCTTGTTTGCAGACAGGTGACCGTGGCAAAAGGGGTGACAGGCCTGCTTATTTATAGCCAGGGGGAGAGAGATGGAGAAGAATGCCACATACTGTGTGTAAACCAGTCCTTGAGGCTTAAGCAGATCATTGGCCACTTGCAGTAGGACTGAGTTTAGTCATCTGGGTCCTTGGTATTGTACCAAGATTTAGAAATCCTGGTCTAGACTTGTGTTACCTTCTCATAGAACCTTCCCCTCCTCCAGTCACTCACCACTGCATCACTCTACTTTTGCTTTTGCCCTCATCGCCATCTGAAATTAACCCCTTTATTATCTGTCCCACCAGAATGTGATTACCTTAAGGGCAGGAACTTGAATCATATACTTTGCTATTCGTCTTTTGGCTGCGCATTGCAGCTTTCAGGATCTTAGTTCCCCAACCAGGGATCCAACCCAGGCCATGCCAGTGAAAGCACTAAGTCCTAAGCACTGGACCACCAGGGAATTCCCTGCTTTCTTATTCTTGTGGCCAGGCAGTTTCTGGCACTTGATAGCTGAGCAGAACAAACCAATGAATTGGTCCATTCATTCCATGGACCAATGAATGAATGAAGCTGAATGGCTGCCTTCTCATGGTGGGTAGGTGCTTTCAGATATATGCATGGCTTAGGGAAGAGATGAAAATTATCCAGGAATTTTGATTGAGCAGTGCAGGAGAACTATGGAGACACACCATGGATTCCTGAAGGGCAGAGTGAGAGATGAGCAGACAAATTTTCAGTCTGCTGGCAAAGCTTGACAAGCATGGACTTGAAGAGAGAAATGGAATTAAGTAAGCAGAACAAGCATTGTGTTGTGCTGAGTGAGGTAACAGCCTGAGCACTCAAAATGCAAGGGATGTGAAGAAGGTCACCAGCCTCATTAGCTGTAGCGGGTATTGCTGGAATACATACAGAATCAGGCTATAGGGAACCATGAACTCTGTGAGTCAAAAGAGCTAGGTGGTTACAGTGGGCTGCCCTGATTTCAGTTCCAGTCTACTCTTTACCTGCTGTATGGCCTTGGGCATGTGACTTCACTTCTCTGTGTCTCAGTTCCCTTGTCTGTAAAATCCAGTGATAATTCTAGTTCCTGGCTGCAGGCCACATAGCTAGCTTCTTACTTAAGAGTTTTGGAAATGCAGATTGGGTTCAAATGCTGGCTCTGAATACCCTGGTAGATGGGTGTAGGAGGGGGATGCCATCTTTAGGGAAAGATAGTGTGGCCAAATTCTGTTACCCAAGCATACCGTCTTTGGAGGAAAATAGTCTTCTTTTACGGCTCCCAAGTAGTGGTAACAGAAAGTTGCAAATGTGAGAAGATGCCTCGGTTGCTCCTGTGTGTATTGTGTGTATGAGAAGTACAGCCAGCAATAATTAGGGACCCCATCTCTGACCAAGATAAGAGGGGGAAAGTTAAATGAATCCCAGATAAGAAAGCAATTGGCAGATTTTTAACTCCCGCAGAGGAGTAAGGATGCTTGCTTCTCCTTTATTAAGTTGGCTCCTGGCATTCTCACGGTTCAACTCTAATGCCTTTCTCCTGCTTTACTGTATGAGATCGTAAGTCCATCTTTCTTGTCAGAGTCGGGAGGCCTTCTGGCCCTCACCTCCTCATAGTTTGTCCTGTCGTCTGCCTTTTGGACTTCACTTATGGGAGTGAAAACCCAGCAGAGAAAGCTAGTACCAGTGATGCCCTCAAGAGCAGAACTAGGTTCAGTGCTGGGCAGGTCAGGCTTTGCTCTGAGGGCTGCACAAGCCTGATCTTTAATCCTCAGCACAAGCTGTGAAGTGTGTGTGGTGGTGGAGGTTGTGGTTTCGTCGCTTAGTCATGTCTGACTCTTTGAGACCCCATGGACTATAGCTCGCCAGGCTCCTCTGTCCGTGGAATTTCCCAGGCAAGAATACTGGAGTGGGTTGTCATTTCTTTCTCCAGGGGATCTTCCTGATCCAGGGATCGAACCTGGGTCTCCTGCGTTGCAGGCAGATTCTTTACCACCAGGTTCTGAACCACCAGGGAAGCCCATATATCCCCTCCTATCACCATCTGATTCAGCCTCAACACAGAAGTCACATCTGAACAGAAGACTGCTGCTGCTGCTAAGTCACTTCAGTCGTGTCCGACTCTGTGTGACTTCATAGACAACAGTCCACCAGGCTCCCCCGTCCCTGGGATTCTTCAGGCAAGAACACTGGAGTGGGTTGCCATTTCCTTCTCCAATGCATGAACGTGAAAAAGTGAAAGTGAAGTCGCTCAGTCGTGTCTGACTCTCAGCGACCCCATGGACTGCAGCCCACCAGGCTCCTCCATCCATGGGATTTTCCAGGCAAGAGTACTGGAATGGGGTGCCATTGCCTTCTCCAGAACTGCAGACAGGCCTTGCCTAAAATTGAAGTGTGTATACCATCCTCCCATATTTAATTAATTATATTAATTATTTTAAAAACTTTTAATTTTGTTTTGATTAACAATGTTGTGGTAGTTTCAGGTGAACAGTGAAGGGACTGAGCCATACATAGGCATGTATCCGTTTTCCCTCATACTCCCCTCCCATCTAGGCTGCCATATAACACTGAACAGAGTTCCCTGTGCTATATAGTAGGTCTTTGTTGGTTATCCATTTAAAATATAGTAGTGTGTACATGCCCATCCCAAACTCCCTAACTATCTTTCTAGTTTAGAGGTTGAAGCATTGAGGCTTGAGAGGTCATTACAATCCTAGGGTTCTCCTCAGATTAAGTGCCAGCGATGGCATTTCTGCAGGCTTCCACCAGGATGCTGCATTACTGCCTTGTGGGATCAGCTTCAGATGGCACCACACCACTGTGTGAATTCAGGGTATGGGGACTTCTGGAGTGTAGTCTGGAGAAGGCGGGGAAGGCCGGAAGCCAGGCACCCTTTCTTGTGTTCGGGGAGTCTACAGTCCTTGTTCCTCTCTGGGGAAGGAAATGTCAGTGCCTGGGAGGTGGTTTGCAGTGAGTTTGCTTGGACCATCGCAGCTTAGAGCTTCTGTTTATCTGTCTGTACCCGTGCCCTGCGTAGATCCCGACCCAAGTGCCTGCCTTTCCCAGCACTTAGCACGACTCTCTTCTTATGGTTCCAGGCAATGGGACTTGCTCTTTATGGCCATAGCAAGGTTGTATTTGACTTTTTGAAAAATGGTGGTAAAGTATGTGTAACATGAAATTAATTTAACCATTTAAAAAATGCACAGTTCAGTGGCTTTAAGTACATTCACATTGTTGCGCAATCATTAGTCATCTGACTCCAGAACTCATCCATCTTCCCAAACTCGGTGTCCATTAAAATCTCAGTCTCCATTCTCCCCTCCCCTAGTGCCTGGCAGCTACTATTCTAGTCTCTGTCTCTATAACTCAGACAACTCCAGGTACCTCATATGAGTGAATCATACAGAGTTTGACCTTTTGTGTCTCGCTTCTTTCACTTAGCATATTGTGCTCAAGGCTCATCCAGGTTGTAGCATGTGTCAGAATTTCCTTTTAATGGCTGAGTAATATTCCATTGTATGGGTATACCACCATCGTGTATCCATTCTGCTGCCAATGGGCATTTGGATTTTTACCTTTTTCTATCTGATTTTTCCCACTGCCATCAGAAGCAGGTGCAGTTAGATTTTCTTGAGATCTTGGCTGCATCTGTTCTGCTTTTTCTTCTTTCTCATAGCTTTGCCTGACCTTCCCAGGTGTGTCAGGAACACCATTTGCTTGATGTCTCTGGCTCAGAGGATGGGGAATTTGTTGTCTGGGTTTGCCAGCTTTGCCATCAATACTTCCTCATCATCTCTTTGGCACTTAGAGGGGTATGTATATTGGTCACCAGGTTTTTTTTTTTTTTAAGCTGTCCCTGGTCAACTAGACTTGGAGGCGTCAATCTTACCATCAACTTTGATTTGGCCAACACTTCTTCCTGAGTTTGAGGCCATAAGCTTAGAAGTGATACTCACCAACTTTGCATTTCAGCTCTGTGTGTGCACTCAGTCTCTTTAGTTGTGTCTGACTCTTTGTGACACTATGGACTGTAGCCCGCCAGGCTCCTCTGTCCATGGAATTCTGCAGACAAGAATACTGGAGTGGGTTGCCATGCCTTCCTCTAGGGGATCTTTCTGACACAGGGATCAAACCTGGGTCTCCTGCATCTCCTGTATTGCACATGGATTCTTTACCCACTGGGTTCAAATCCAGTCCCACTGCTTGACTGCTGTGTGACCTTTGATGCATGGTTTTACTTCTGTGACCTTGTATGGTTGCTGCAAGGATTAAAAGAAATGTTGCAATGAAGCTCTTATTGTGGAACACAGAGCATTGAATGAATGATATTATATTACATTTGTCAGCTTCTCTCTTTTGAATCTGATTACTTTTGATTTTAGGTTTATGGAAGCACTGAATTTACTGCATAATTGACTTAAAACACTTCTGTTTAACACTCTGCATTTTTATATTCTTCCTTGGCACTAACACCTCGTCTTAGATTTTATGGAGCTGAATTTGTTGGACCAAATTATATGGAGCAGATTTGATAGAGACACATTCTAAGTATACTCTCTTTATGTCTTTATGTTATTTTTCTTAGATCTCTCTCTTGAGGTCTGAATTTAGTCACCACTCTGGAAGCTACAAATGATTACAGAGCAATTAAATGATTCCTGAGTCTTTAGAATTCTAGAATGATTGGTATAAAGATAGGCATTTTCCAATAAACTTGAGGCAAGAGTAGTTACCTAGTTCGGTCAGTTATTCTTGCAAATGTTTATTCCAGCTGTGAATGGGATCATGAGGAAACCACTAGACATTTATTGCTTATTAAATGTTTTGTATACTTTTCTCTCATTTAATGCTTCTTAAAAGTACTAGTTAGAGCCTGACTGTGTGCTATGCTTTGCTGTCAGTGCTCTGTATTATTTTATTTACTCCTCAAACAACTCTGTGGAGTGTCGGTACTATAATCCTTCCCATTTTATGGAAGAAAAAAATTGAGGCTCAGAGAAGTTAAAAGTATTCTCTGCCATTGCTGTTAATCTCAGAACTGGAATACAAAGTGAGTCCAGGGATGATGGATGCCCTTCTGAGCACTGGGAGGTGGTTGGCATCTTTACTTGTTGATAAAGAAATGGACCTCTCTGAGGATCAGCAGAGCCCATAGAGGTCTTTTTTTTTTTTTTTTTTTTTAATTTAAGTATAGTTGATTTACAGTGATGTGCTATTTACAGCTGTACAGCAAAGTGACTCATATATATATATATATATACACACACACACACACACACACACATTCATTTTCATAATTGTTCTTCATCGTGGTTTATCATAGGATATTGAATATAGTTCCACCCATCCAGGTCTTTGATGCTGTGTCTTGAGCTGATTTTGATTTATTACAGCAATCTCCATTATGTACATTACATCTTCCATTTTTCCAGGTCCAGAAAAACCACTGATATATGACAAGGGCAGTTTGGACAAACCCTGCGAATGATGTAACAGATCAGCAAGGTGGTTGAAGGGAAAAAACTCTGTACTTCCCAACTATTCCATTTTACTCCTACTTTCAAATGATCCAGGACTCTGCTACTTTGTACTGCCAATACCTCAGTTTCTTTGTCTGTAGAAAGAGTACTATGCTGTATTTGTGGATGTCAAGACATATTTCTAGAATTCAGTGAGGTTATTGTTTGCGTGTCTGCCGAGGTTGAGTGTCTATCCTGAGCACATGGCTTCTTTGCCCCTTAAGTGCTAGCAGTGGCTTTGGCTGTGCACTCCTCCCCGGTGGAGCTCCAAGTTGCTCATATGGTGCAAGTCTCATTTTGGAATTGCTCCCCAAGCTTCTGCAGTGCCCAGTCGTGTTTGCTGTCTTGAGGCCGCAGGCTGCAGCAGGGCTATATGAATATGTCTTGGGCTTGCAGAGTGCAGCGTGGGGCAGCTCCGGGACTGGAGGGACTGAAAGAACCCTCGGCTGAGCCTGGGTTCAGAGACCTGGCATGCTCCATCCACGGAACTGTTTCATCTGTCCCTGCTTTATATTTAAAATAAATATTTGGTTTCATTGAAAGGGAGAGCTGGTGATGGATAGGTGATTCAAGGTCAGGAATACCTGAGTGGTGATTCCACTAAGTAGCAGGTTCCCACCCCCCCACCCCCCGCCTGAAAATCGAGGCCCCATGCATATAAAGATATTTTATAATCCAGGAAAGAATTCATATGTAACTAAGGCAAGGAGGTCTTGGGACTCTGTTGATTTCCCTCTCAAGTGGGATTTTAGGTGCAGCGTGGGGTACAACATAGGGACACAGGGCCACTGTGTTAGGTACAGACTCTGGGGTCAGGCAGTGGAGAGTCTCAACCCACTCCAGTGTTCTTGCCTGGAGAATCCCAGGGATGGGGGAGCCTGGTGGGCTGCAGTCCATGGGGTCGCACAGAGTCGGACACGACTGAAGCGACTTGGCAGCAGCAGGCAGTGGTGAGTCTGAATGTCTGATTCGCCTGTGGCTTTGGGTGAGACTTGTAACCTCTTCAAGTCTTAGTTTTCTTACATGTAAAGTACCTACCTTATAGAATTATATGTGAGGATTAAGTTATGATAATGGATGAGAAATATTCATCAGAATGCCTTGTACTTTGTAAGTGCTCAATTCATGTGAAATACCATTGTTATTAGTATAATTTGAATCCATTGAGCAATAACATTAAAGGCTCCATTCAACAAACACATATATTATATGGTTTCTATGTGCAATTGAATGTGCTAGATTCCAAAGGACTCACAGTCGAATGAAACTTAGCCCTCAAGGGTGTTCTCTCATTAAATAGTAATAAATTAAATTGTTAGCATTTCTTTCTGTTATCTTATATGTTAAGTATTTTCTATACATTTGCTCATATAATTTTCAAAATAAACCTTAGGGTAGTTACTATATAACATCCCCATTTTATGGATGCAGAAACTGAGGCCTGGAAATTGGGTTAGGGCAGGTCTTTTGCCTGTGTGTGCCCATTGACTCTTGTCTTTGAGTTCCTGTGATTTAGTGGTGATTGTGGACTCTAATTCAGGTTATGGGAAAGGGGTTACAGTGGGGGGAATTAGCATGGTGGGCTTTCGTAGGAGGAAAAGATGATGTGAAGACGGTTTGTAGTTAGTCTGGCTCAGGACAGGTCTTATGGAGGTTGTATTTATTGTTGGTAGCATATTTAAAGAGATGGGTAGAATGTTATTCTAAGTGGAGGGAGCAACAGAGTAGAGGCCTGGTGGCAGGAAAATTCCATATACACTCATGGCCCAGATTGTCTGGAATTGAGGGAACATATAAGGAAATCATGGAATGAGTTAACATCCTTTTTTGTTTGTTTGTTTTGTTTTCAATTTGGCACAGTTGATCAGGGTATGAGGATAGAAATGCCTTTGACATCTCATCTTGGATCATTTGGTCAAGGCTTCTCGGGCATGGTCTCTGACCCCTACCAAAAGGTCACTTACTGCCTATTCTTTTTTTCTCTCTCTAATTTTGTATACATTTGCTTTAAAAAAAGATCAGAAGATTGTTTACATTCTGTAGTGCTTTACAGTTTTCAGAAGTATCCCACACATGATTTCACATAATTCCATAATAACCTTTTTCATCTCCCTTACCCCTATATTGTCCCTCTCACCACTGGTAACCTATTTCTCTATATCTCTGAGTCTTCATTTTTGTTTTATTTGCTAGTTTTATTTATTTATTTTTAGATTCCCCATATAACTGATGTGGGGCTTCCCAGGTGGCTCAGGGGGTAAAGAATCCACCTGCAGGGCAGGAGATGCGGATTCAATCCCTGGGTCAGAAAGTTCCCTTGGAAGAGAGCATGGCAACCCATTCCGGTATTCCTGCCTGGAGAGTCCCATGGACAGAGGTGCCTGGTGGGCTACAGTTCACAGGGTCGCAGAGTTGGACACGACTTAAGAGTGAGCATGCACGCACATAAGTGATATCATACAGTATTTGCCTTTCTCTGACTTACTTCACTTAACAGAATGCTATCCAAGTCCATCCATGTTGTTATAAACAGCAAAATGTCATTCTTTTTTATGCCTGAGCAATATTCTATTGCATATTTCTGGCCCATCTTCTTTATCCATTTGTCTGTTGACGGACACCTAGATTACTTCCATACTGTGGCAGTTGTAAATAATGCTGCTATGAACACTGGGGTACATTAGCATGCTTCCTTTATCAGCTTGGCAGAAACTCAAAAACTGTCAAGGAACTGTCTTGATATGACCTGGGAAAGCATTTGGGGAGATCCCTTCAAAAATTGTAGCCTTTGATTTAGCATTTTCACCACCAGAAGCCTATTCTCTGGAAATACTGCTGCTACTGCTGCTGCTAAGTTGCTTCAGTCGTGTCCGACTCTGTGCGACCCCATAGACGACTCTGCCGTCCCTGGGATTCTCCAGGCAAGAACACTGGAGTGGGTTGCCATTTCCTTCTCCATTGCGTGAAAGTGAAAAGTGAAAGTGAAGTCACTCAGTTGCGTCCAACTCGTAGTGACCCCATGGACTGCAGCCCACCAGGCTCCTCCGTCCATGGGGTTTTCTAGGCAAGAGTACTGGAGTGGGGTGCCATTGCCTTCTCCGCTCCGGAAATACACAAGCCCATAAAAGATGTGTTTAAGGTTATGTTCCCTGTAGCACTACTTGTAATGATGAAAATATGAAGTTGCCTTACATGTGTTTGAAAAATTATGGTACCTTATACAGTAGTATATTCTGCATTAACAACAACAACCAAAAAAATGAGGTGATCTCTGTTTTCTGACATGTAGACACATCATATGTTAAAAAAAAAAAAAACACTCCACAGGAGACAGCAGAATTTATAGGCTCATCCCATTAGTGTGACTCATTCACAGTTGACCTCATGGGTGCCTGTGTGTGTCCCTTAAAATTGTGAATGACAGGTAACTATGAGCCATGGCTACCGCTGAGTGGGATGGCATCTGTCACACTTTGCTGCAGAAATGCCTGGTCCACACCTGTTAACTCAGTGTGATTATTCTCATGCTCCCTTTCAGCCTTAAGTGCCCTGGTTGGGATGATGAATTACATGGTTACTTTACCTTCCTCTGAGGATTAGAATTGGGGCAAGAGGACAGGGAAAGTGGATGTCACACACAGGACTTGGTATAGTTTATAACAGGCAAGTATTATTTTTATAAGGTAAACTGAGGATATGCTCCTAAGATATTATGCAGTGGTGTTCTGCGTAGCCACAATGTGAGGCCATTACTAAAGGATAAGTTACCTTTTTTTGGTTTTGTCTGATATCTGAGCATCTACTTTGTTCTGCTTAAATAAGTCTTGGGTCCACTCATTGAAGATACTCCTTTGTCTGAGAAAAGTGCTTATAAGGCTTCCAACTAACAGCCTTTTTCATTGATCTAGTGGGGGTTTTTGCATTTCCTTCTTTCATTTGGCTCCTAGGCCATTAAATTGAAATTCTCTTTTGGAAAAACAACACACCTTAAAAAAAAAATGTAAAAATTGTGGGCTTCCTCATCCCTGGGTTTCTCAAACATAAAAGACACAATAGGAGTCAGAATTATTAAATGAGCTAGATGTAAACTCTTGACCTAGAGTGGGCTTCAAAGTTGGCTGGGTTCCTCTTTTCTTTGCTTCCCAGTAAAATCATAGAGGAAATAGAGATGGGTGGGAAGTAGCTGCAGTTAAAAAACAGCAGTGATTCAGACTGCCCAGACATCATGGGCACCTTTGATGTGCTGAGCCATTTTCTCACATGCCATCTCATGTGTTCCTTACCAAAACTCTTCAAGAGTGTTATAGGCCCTGTTTTAAGCCTTTGGAGACCAAGGCTCAGAAAAGCGAAGTTCCTGGCCCAGGTACGTGGGATTCTACTTGGGTTCCTTTGGGGATTCTAGAGCTCCCTCCACGCCACTAGGATTTCCCCTCCTCAGCACTATAAACATTTTGTGCTGGATAATTATTTGAGTGCCACTTTCTTGAGTAACTTGACCAAGAAGATACATCTGTAAAGTAGATGTGTTTGGATTTGAGTTCACACACAAAAATTACTTTTTATCTTTTGGCTGTGCCACTCATGTGAGATCATAGTTCCCCGACCAGGAGTGGAACCAGAGTCCCTTGTGTTGGAAGCTCAGCTTCTTAACCACTGGACCGCCAGGGAAGTCCCCTGAATTCACATTTGACTGGTCCCCAAACCTATACTGAGACAGCTTGCAATGAGAGTTGCCACAGAAAAGAATACCCATGGCAGTCTGTTTCATTTTCCATGTGGCTTTATATCTGCTGAGTGTGGGGACCCCCTTGAGGTCTGCTGAATTGGCTTTCTCTGACACTTTTGTCACAGGGGGTGAAAGGAAAGGTAAAATCATTTGTCCTAAACGAATCATCAGTTGGAAAAAACAAGTCTGAACTCTATGCCTCTATTATGTTCCTCAGCCAGGGGTGACTTCAAACACATTGGTGTCCCTCCAGTTCCTCTGGGAAGCACTTGACTCACCAGGTCCTTCATCATTAAAATCCGGTGGGGAGCACTTGGCTTCCTTTCAGAAAGCTCTCAAGTCCTGGTGCTTGGCTTACAGCTGACTGGCGTTCTGCTTGCCCCGATTGCACTAGTACAGGACCAAAGATATAAAAGACTTCTTCTCCACTTTTGTCGATGCCTGGAAATCCTGATTGGTGGTGGCCATGGTGTGCAAAAAATTGGAAAATAAAGGTAGTTCAGTTTATGGTTGAATGAACCCAGAGTTGGAGCAATTCCTCTAAATACCCCAAACAGGAAATTCCAAGGAGGAAGTTACATTTTACCAAAATTCAGTCCTGAGGGATTTTCAGGTCACTGCCTGCTGAGGACATTGCAGTCCAGCCAAGACAGAGAGGTATAGTGAGGTGCTCCCGGTAAGTACACTTCTCTTTAGCCTTTCTTACTGTTTTCTTTTTACCTTTTCTTTTTTTTGGCCTTGCCATATGGCATGTGGGATCTTAGTTCCCCAACCAGGGATGGATCCCATGCCCCTTGCATTGGAAGTGCGGGGTCTTAACCACTGGACCACCAGGGGAGTCCCCAACCTTTCTTACTCTTCACCTGACTCAGGGGGTCAGATTCTTTTAGCAGCAGCTTCCTTCATCCAAGCTTGTCACTCAGCTGGAATTTGGGTGCATCAGGTCTCATTGGGAATTGGTGAATCTCATGCTGATTGCTTCAAGGAGTGGGAGAGCCCTTAGTGGGAACTGCCACCCTACCACTTGGTGTGTGCCCCCAGGGAGCCCTCAGGATCCATGAGCCTGCTTAGAGCCTGGGCTCACACTTGGCACATGAGCCGGCAGCTTGTCCTCTTTGTGCTTTGTTGTGCAGTGGGCTTAATAGCAGTGTCCACTTTGTAGAGCTGTTGTGGTGACTTAATGAAATAATAAATGAGAGATGAGGGCTTCACATTGTGTCTAAGTATTTGCTCCTTGGTAATGAAGATGATTTTTTAATAAAGAAGAGTTAATGTGTTCATGGAGACAGGTTGAGAACCACAGTGATGTGTAAAGTAGGACATATTTCATTGAACACATACTACATGCTAAGGGCATTGCTTAGGGCTTGTAGACTCTGTTTCTGCTTTGTTCAAACCAGTCAGACCCCTGTGATGTAGGGATTATTATGGCCTTGAGTAAATGAAGGCTCAGAGATGTCCAGCAGTAGAACCAGGTCTGAATTCAGACATTCCTAGAGTCTCAAGTACTACTTAACATCCCTCCAACACTACAGGAAGCCATTTAGGCTCATTGACTAGCTTAACTGTGTGTTTCTCTTGCTTTAGCATTGGGGCGCTTCTTGTATACTCTTCTGTAGGTAAGGGGCTCACTTTGTGTTGTGGGGTGGGTGGCAGGCAAGGTAGAGCCAAGGTGCAAAAGGAGGGAAGGTAAATGGTACAAAGAGGATTGTCTGAGATCTGAGTCTTGCTTCCAGAGTGAAATCTCTGCGATCTGTCCACTTGTCTTTTACTCTCTTTTTTTCTCACCTTGGGGAGCCTACCTAAAACCTGCCAGAGACTTCCCTCTGTTCTTAGGATCAAATCTTTCATGGATCTACAGGAGCCCGTGTGATCTGCCCTCTGCCTCTCTTGCCAGTCTCATTTTGTACGTATTGTGCCAATATAGTTCCTTTAATGTGTGGTGTTCCTTCAGGCCACAGGGCTTTTGCATGTCTTTCCTCTCTACCCGAATGCCATACCTTCTCCTTACCTAGTTAATGTCTAAGTCATCCTGCAGATCTCAGTTCTATCATCAGTTTCTCTAGGGAGCCATCCTTGACAGGGTCTGATCTCCTTATTTTCTACTTTCGTAAGACCACACATTTTCCTTTGAAAGCATTCATCACATTTTTTATGTTGTACTTTTATATGTATTTGTGGTTGTATGAGTCTTATCTTCCCTCCACTGCTCCCCCTCCCCCCGCCCAGTGCTCAACTCAGCTGCATGAGGGCCACTGACTTTCTGTTTGTTTGTTTATTGCCTGCTCTGCATCTTCATTGCTGCGAGGGGACTTTCTCTAGTTGTGACAACTTGGGGCCACTCTCCAGTTGCATTATGGTGGCTTCTTTTGTTGTGGAGCACTGACTCTAGGGCACATAGGCTTCAGTATTTGCAGAACATGGGCTTTGTTGCCCTGTGGCATGGTAAATCTTCCTGGACTAGGGATCAAACCCATGTCCCCTGCATTGGCAGGGGCATTCTTAACCGCTGGACCAGCAAGAAAGTCCCAGCATGCTGTTTTTTATATCAGTTTTATATATCTACACGCCCTGCCAGAGATGGTGCCTGCATTCCATGGGTCTTCACATTTTGGAGACTAACTGAAGGAAGAGATGAAGAGAAGATGGGTGGTTCTTCTGGGTTCACCAGATGGTGTAGAGCCCAGCAGAGTAAACTTGAATATGTATGTGAATCATATGGGGATGTCAATTCTGACTCAGTGGCCCAGGTTGGGCAGCTCTAACAAGCTGCCAGGTGATGCTGATGCATTGAATAGTAAGAATCTGTACAGCCAGGTAAGATCCAGAGAACAGGTGTGGCTGGTGTGCACACCCCTCTCCCATTTGTACCTTTCATTCTCTGTTGCTCCCGAGGAAAGTAGAACAGATACACTGACATGGTTTCCTCTTCTCTGTGGCCTGTCACATTTAGTTGTTCTCTGTTTTCCTTCTTGTGTGCAGTGTATTTTGTCTTTTGTGTCAAGCTCATCCGTATCATGTTCCAACTCCTGTGATGAATGGTCCTGAAGTATTTCCTCTGAAACAACACTGCGGCAACAACAGACCTTACCGAAGGTGGCTGCTTGGAATACAGTTAAGGGATTTCTCCTCCATGTAGCAATGTTCTTTTCCTTGTACATTTATGGAGCTGAGTTTCTTTGTCCGCTTTCCTCCTCGTCGTCAGGCTTGGACTGTGCCTAAGACATGTGGTGCCAGAGGACTTGGAGGCAACTCCTGGTGTCTTAGGCACTGATTAGGTTCTGAGTGTGTGACCCAACTTTTCTGCTTCTTGTTTTTCTTATTCTCTTGTTTGCAGCTTGATTTTTGTCTGTTAATTAATTATATAGGAAAAGAGGCAGTGACTTATTGGGAAAATGGGAATGCCACCGTGACCAGGGGGCTTAGAAGAGATAATCAGATAGAGCTGATAATAACCTGAAGGTCTACCAGGATGGGACTGGGGACTCACCCTCCTCTCCTGACCCTCAAATCCGGCCTCTGCCCTGTGCTCTGAGCTTGGTAGAACTCAAATACATTTTATAGGAACTTTGTGCTTTAGATAAAACTGTTGAACTAAAAACAAACCAAACCAAAATTTAAAAATGTATAATCCCATTCTCCCTTAATATTTATGTGTCTGTTTAGATGTTTTTATATCATACTCTTTAAACAGTATAATATGTGACATCATTGGAAACTTCCTTAAGTCCTGATACCATAGGATAGTTAGCGTTAAGCAAATAAAAAAGCTTTATTTGGCATTTGCTGAAAGTAAATCACTTTAGTTTGACTTAGGCATACACACATACATACATACATATACCCAAATATATGCATGACTGTAGTTACATATAAACCCGTATACATACATGTGTGCACACATTTGTGTTGCAAATTAAAAAAAATTACTTGATTGACATTATGAGAAGTTTCTAAGACTTTAAAACTGCAACTAAAATCCATGGCACTTTTCTCTTTTAGAAGGTTGGAATTCCTTTTATTTTACATTTAACCACTGGCAGTAATTTCTCAGTCTCTTGTGAGTTAATTTTTCTTTGTTGATATTATTTGTATAGTAGCAACACAGATGCCTCCTTTCCTGGTTGCTTGTCCTGCCTGGTGAATAGTTCATGCTGAGGAACAATAGATGAATCTGTATGATTTCTATTTGCCTACTGTGTTGCTTGGTAAATCACGTTCTTAGGCAGAACTGAGTTGTCAGTTTTCCAATTAAGCCTCAACTTATTATGATTTTTTTTTGGCCCTGCTGTGCAGTTTGTGGGATCTTAGTTCCCTAACTAGGGATCAAATCTGGGTCCCCCTGCAGTAGAATCACTGAGCCCTAACCACGGGACAATCAGGGAATTCTCTCTAAGCCTCTCTAAGCCTTTTTATCAGCTGTGTGGACCCCATGAAAATCCATAGGTCCTGGTGCAGCTTCTCCTTCAAGGAAAGTCTAGGGCCAACCGTAGAAGTGATTCTCATCTTACATCTCTTGAAGAACGTTTAGAGGAACTCAGGCAACACTTGCATCCTCTGACAGTTTGTCTTCAGTCCCATTCTTGGTACCTGGTAGATGCCTTGACGGTCTCCTCATTGTACATTCTGTATTCTCTAGCAAGTCTCTCCCTGACATCCTGTTGCCCTTCTTCTTGGTCTCTTCCTCCCTCTCTTTTTCTTTATCCTTCAGCTGCTATCTTCTAATCTCCCTTTGCATTTTACTCCTCCACCCACACACAGTAATTGCCTCAGTATGTTGAGTAAGACACAAGGAGATTTAGGAATGGAGTAAGTGCTAAGTGGAAAAGGCCAAAGTTTTCTTAGGAGGTGAGGGGAGGCAAAGAGGCTGTGGATATTGATTACTGAACAAGTATCAGTAAGGCAGTTACTTACATAATAAGTATCCTAACCTAATATCAGATAGCGATGATGGTCCTGGTCGGTGATGGTACTAGAAATCTGAAAGATGAGTCTGTGTGTGTGTGTGTGTATGTGTGCACGCGCATATGCACTTTCAGTTGTGTCCCACTCTTTGTGACCCTGTGGACTGTGGCTTGCCAGGCTTCTCTCTCCATGGGATTTCCCAGGCAAGAATACTGGAGGGGGGTTGCCATTTCCTCCTCCAGGGGATCTTCCTGACCCAGGATCTAACCTGGGTTTCTTGTGTCTCCTGCATTGGCAGGCAGATTCTTTACCACTATACCACCCAGGAAGCCCAAAGATGTGTTTGTTACATCCTTAAAGAGGAAGAGGCATGAATAGGTATTTTAGGTTTAAAAAGGGGAAAGTTGCTGAAAAACCATGGGATAGTGTCGATCATCTCTGCTCTGCCTCTCCTTCTTGCCATCTTAGAGAGCAGACTTGCTTTGAATGCTACATTATCAAAGACTGAAGTCTCCCTTGCAGTACATCCAAAGATCTGTAGGTCACATCAGCTCTGAATTAAACCTCACCCATGGCTTTGCATGTGGGGCTGCTTTATAAACAGCTGCTCTCTGTGTTCCATTACAAATTGAAAAAAAAAAATCTATTTAACATGGTGAATTCATGGTTTCATAGATTTCGTCTCAATGTCATCTGAACTTTGGAATTGTAATTCAGCAGATGTTGTATTACTCTCGGACGTTTACATCATATGTCAATGGAATACAGAAGGAACCAAACTGTAATAAAACAGGGGAGGTACATATTGTATGTTGAGGACACTTTTAATTGTTACCAGGGCCAGTGTTTGTAATCATGGCTTCAAAGGAAACTCAGTGGGCTTCTGTGGCTAAAAAGCCGTTCCTCTGGCTTTGGGCTGTGATCTTTTGCCTATCAGAGTGTTGGCTTTAAATTGACAATAGTCAAGGATACCTGAGATCCAGATTTTTGTACTTACCTTGGTCATGGGTTTCTTCTGTCAGGGGTCTGTCTGCGTGGCAGACTGCATTTCCAAAGGTGGAGGCAAAACTCTGTCCCAATCCACAGGCTTATCTTATAACATGACTGTGACTCTTCTTCCATAGAGTAAGGAGGGGCTGTTTATATCTTCTCCTCTGGAACCTGGGCAGACCTTTGTGATCCTCTTGACCTTCAGAGTATGATAAAAGTCATACTGTAACTTTTGAGGCAAGACCATAAAAATGCCATGTGTTTCTGCCTTACTCTTGGAACCCAGCCACCATGCTGTGAGGAAGCTCAAACTAACCCGTGCAGAGAGACCACATGGAGAGGCCATGTGTAGGTGTTCCAGCTAATGGCCAGTGTGAGCCTCCAGACATGTAAGTGAAGATGCCTTCAGACGTTCCAGTGCTTAGCTGTCAAGTCACCCCCAGCCAAAGCCCCAGACACTGTGGAGTCCAACTGTCTCCATTTTGCTCCATCTGAATTTCTGAATTCTAGAACCAGTGAGCCTAATAAAATGGTTATTTCGTACCACAGAGTTTGAGGGTGATTTGTTTCAGAGCATTAGTAATCAGAGAGAGAGGGAGTGAAACAAAAAGTGTTCCATTCAAGTGAATTTTGAGTGTTCTTCCCCCCCCCCACATATGGATATTTATAACATGAAATAATTCAAAACCTCTTGAATTATTTAGCTTGCCTCCCAGGTATAAAGGAAGTAGCATTGTTAGCTCAAGAAAGAGTACAGGTAGATGCTGTGATGTACTCACCTTTTCTTGGTACTGTTCTGTTACTAAAACAAACTAACAAAAAGGTGAGAATGTACTCCAGGCAGTTATCAGGTTAGCCTTAAATTACCAGGTTAAGCCTTAAAAGCAATTGAGGTTTCTCTTTAACGTGAAATGTTTGAAAACTTTTGGTGTCCTGACATCCCATAGGATCTGCAGTATTCTTGGTTTTGAGTTAATATCTTCCTATATAGCTCCCTATCCATGATAACTTTTCTAAACCACATTTGACAAATATTTGGTGAAAGGCACTTTCTGGTAACGTGTGTCAAGGCTACAATGACCTTGGCAGTCACATGTCTGTTATCTTTATCTTTTGTATTTTTTTGGCCATACTGCTGAGCTTGGACATTATTAGTTTCCTGAGCAGGGCTCAAACCCATTCCCTCTGCAGTGGAAACGCGGTGTCCTAACCACTGGACCCTCTCTGTTATCTTTATCTTACAGAAGCTGATACCGAGAGAGAGATGACTTGGCTGGGGTCACACAGCTAGGATGTGGTAGAGCTTAGACTGGGGTTCTGGCCTCCTGGCTCTCAGGCCAGCACTATTCTTGGGACACCATGCTGTTTTCAGACAGAAATTGCCTAAAGGAGATTTTTAGAAAGTGTTACGCACTCAGTGTTGTCTGACTCTTTGTGACCCCATGGACTGTAGCCCGTCAGGCTCCTCTGTCCATGGAATTCTCCAGGCAAGAATACTGGAGTGAATTGCCATTTCCTTCTCCAGAAGGTGATTTTAGTGTCAATAAAAGCTGTTTGTATTCACAGGAGATGTCCTGAGGACTATTACGTTCCTTTTTTCCTGGTACATAAATAGGTAAATACATTTAAAAAATTTTATCTGTCCATGAGTGATAGAAACAAATAATATGACAGGAGATTTCCCCCTTTTCTGTAGTGGAGTAGTTTTCATTCATGCCCACCCTCTTTTAACCTGAGGAGTCAACAAGCCAATTTACTTGCCGTTATACTGTGGCCAGACCGCCAGTGCACAGGGCCAATGCCAAAGAAAGGGGAGGGGAGGAAGGGAAGGGACGAAGAGTTTGAATGAGAGTTTATGGCACCGCCTGTCTGTGCCTCATCACTACATTATAAGGTACCAAAGTTACCATTTCTTCTTTTGTATGTTCATGGCGAACAGGTCTAAGTAGTTCAAGCAGAAGTTTTGCCTAATATATGAATATACATCTAATACTGCCTGGATGGTGTGTGTATGTATTTGTGTATATGTGTGTTTATTGTTAATTCCACCCCTGCATTAATTCTCCTGTTGGGTCAGTCATTAATTTACCTGCCTAAGCTAATGGTCCTTCTTAACGCCTGTTGAACCTGGAAATATTAGAGGCCAGCTCTGAAATGTAGTGAATCAGAAGCACTGCTTTTGGTAGTCGTTGGGACATGCAAGTGTTAAGTAGTCCTCATTCGTTTTGGAGAAAACACAGATCATCTTTTCCTCTCCGAAATGTCTTAAAAATAGTCTCCAATTCTTGCCTAAGACCTATGTCCTTTCACATAAAGTAGGGGCGGTAGCATTGTCTGCTGTATGATTGCATAAAAAGGAAACAAAATGTCAAGTGGTTAAAGTGGATAGGTAGGGAATTTTTTTATTATAGAGATGTTTTAAAATAGTGAGATCTCACTTCTGCAGCCAGACTTATTTTTTTTCTTTTCTGCAAATTGACCCTTTGTTTTGAAAAGTGCTAATTTAAAATGCTTTATTTATAAGCATTGATTAGAAGTTGATTGTAAGCATGATTATAAGTATGGTTATGGAAGTTAGTGTTTTTGTCTGAGGAAAATGAATGCCAGGGCCTTTACTGGTAAGAGATTTCCGTGTTGACCAGTTGTTTTTGTTTATAAGACTCACTCCATGGAATTGAAGCAGCAAGCGTGTCAGGTGACTTCAGAGGGTCTGAAGTCTAGAGGCAGGAAGTAGTTTGTCAAAACTGAGCTTTCTGTTGGGAGGGATCAAGTATAGAAGCCGGGGAAATATCTGGACCTTGACAGTCATCACAGAGGATAGCTTTTTTTTGGCCACACTTCCCAGCACATCAGATTTTTGATTCCCATTCAGGGATTGAACCCTCACTCCCTGAATTTGGAGTGCAGTCTTAACCACTGGACTGCCAGGGAAGGCCCCAGGGTAGCTTTTCGTTTTATATACAGGAGAGCTTTCAACGTCCATCTCTTTCTAAGGGCTTTCATAGCTTGGCCTGTGGGCAAGCAGTTATTTCATTGAATTTGGCATAAATGTCCAAGATTTTCCATTGTTTTTCAGATTATTTGTGTTTTGATTAGGCAGACATATTGTTATGAACTGCAGAGGAAGCAAAGTCTGAAGGGCAAGTAGGAACAGTTTTTAAGGCCTCAGTCATGTACATTTCTGTATTGTATTGGAATGGAGTCCAATCAGTTATTTTCCTTGTTACTCAAACCCTCATTGAGGCTCAATTTTCCCTTCTGTAATATAGGGCTCATTATAGGAACTACTGTTAGTAGTCATGAGGATTTAAGAGAGATCCTGCCTGTTAGGCCTTTATGACAATGCCTGGCACATAATAATCACAATTATTTTTAGATATTGTGCATGTTTTTTGGAGTATTCAATGTTTATTTCAAGATTTTCCTTTTAAAACCCCATTGGGGTGAATTCTTTCTTTTTTTAAATGTATTTTTTGAATTTAAAATTTTATAATTGAAGTATAGTTGATTTACAATGTTGTGTTGGTTTCAGGTATAGAGCAAAGTGATTCAGCAGAGTCATTCAGTTATGTATACATGTGTGCTCAGTCACTTCAGTCATGTACAGCTCTTTGCAATCCCATGGACTGTAGCCCATCAGGCTTGTCTGTCTATGGGATTTTCTCAGCAAGAGTATTGGAGCAGGTTGCCATGCCCTCCTCCAGGGGATCTCCTTGACCCAGGGAGCAAACCTGTGTCTTAGGGGCCTCCTCTGAACCCTTGTATTTGCTTCTTATTGAAATATTCAGTTATTGTCTGAAAACTTTTATATTTCTTCAGTTTGATAAGCAGGTACCTTAAAAAAAATTACATTTCTCCATTTCACCACCTCCAGTACCAGGACAAGGTATCTTCCTATTGTCTTAGTACATGCTGACTGCAGCTCTTGGAGCCTCAGTTTCCTTATTGCTCACTAGATCATTGGGGTGGTTAAATGAAATAATGTGTGTGAAACACTTTAGACAGGGTTTAGCCTGGCGTGGATTGTCACTGAGGTTGGTGGACTGAGAGTGAATAGTTCCCACCCTTTCATAAACTCTGATAGAGAAGATTGAACCCATGATCCAGGGGATTGCATTCCTTAAGTGCCCACTCTGGGCCCAGCCTTTGTGCTAAGTGCTGACCACCCCGACATCAGCCCCCAGCTCTCCTGTCCCCCCAGGAAGCATAGGGCCTACGCCAAGTTTTTAGCCCACCTGCTTACTTTTTGAGATACTACAGATTGCAATACCTTTCATCTTGTGTGGTACCATTGGATAGTCTTCATTTTTAATCCCTACCATTACTTGGTAAATAACCGGAGTTGAATCATCAGCGTATGTGTATATAGGAAGTAGTTTTTGCCTTAATTATATATATATATATACACACACACACACACACATATATATATGTATATATATATATATATATACACATTTTTTTTAAGCCTGTTTTCTTCAGTAAGAAAATTTAATTGGGATAGGAAGAAAGAGAAGGGAAATTATAGATTAAAACCACATACTATCTCTCAACCTGGTTTCCTGTGTCGCAGAGTTCTTAAAAAAAACCTTTGGGGAGGGGGAATCTCAAGTTTTTTTCCTTGTTAAATGAGAACAAAACCTACTGGACTAGAGTTTGTTTTCTAAAGATATGGTTACGTAGGTTAACTAAAATGTCAAGTTTCTTTACTTTTAGTTGGAATTATCTCACCTCTGTTGGTTTCATTGGCTATCTTGGGAACAGATAAGTTTCTCATTAGTTCATAAGTGCAGCCGGGGAGCTCAGGCGTCTCATGACTGGGCTGTATTTGCAAAGCATGATGCAGTTAGTTCTCTGGATGGCAAAAAGATAATGGACCACTGGTATATCCTACTGTGGCTCTGTTAGGTGCTTCTCCCCTATTTTTTCCACACTTGGAAGGGACGAAGGCATTGATAGATTATACCCATCTGCACGTACAAAATTTTAGTATTTCATATGCTTGGCACATTCAAATTAAACATATCAGTACCATAGCTGGGAAACATATTGGTCTCAGATTTTATTGGTCCTTCCCCCTTTCTGTCTGTCTATCCTCCACCCCACTGAAATTGTATTTATGATTGTATTACAGAGGGGTTCTTTCATAGCTGTTGCATTGAGTAGTGAAGGGTCAAAATGAAAAGATACTTAGAGATTGTAATGTGGCTTTACTCCCATTTCAATGTGATTCTAGTCTCTGCTAAGAAATGAAGTAATTGTAAATACAGTATGTAAGTGAACTGTAAAACTACTTCCATTTAGTGTTCAAGTAATGGAAATAGATCAACAATAACCCTACAAAGCTATATGCCTTAAAAGTTTACAGCCTCAATTTTATGAGCTTCAAGGCTTTCTGCACTAGACGAAAGGGATAGTACCCCATTAAAGTTGGTATCTTATGAGCCTGAAGCCTTCACCAGCATTTTAGGAAAGGAGGAGGTTAAAAAAAAATTCATGGTTTCAGAGTATAATCTATAAATGGAAGAAGTAGTTATTATCTTTTGGTTCTGGTTAAATAAGAAAGACCAAACTGTTGGTCTCCTTGGTCCCAGTTTCTGAATATGTATTCTTTATTACACAAAGGAAGCAAAACCAGGCTTAAAACTTGATGTGTTTAGAACTGTCACAAATAGTGGAGTTTTAGAAGGGCTAAGTGGAATGAAATTTTTTTCTTTAGTTACTTTAGCAAACGTACATGGGAAAAAGTGAAAAAAACATATCGAGAGGCTGCTGTTATAGTCATCTATCGGTACAAAAATGGTGTGTAACAAATCACTCCAAACTCCTTGGTATTCAACAGTAAGTTTTTATTCTCACACTTCCACGTCTGCAGGTTGGTCAAGGAGCTCTTTTCTGCAAGTCTCTTTCTGGGGACCAGGCTGGTGGGGGCATTGGTAATTTAGGGCAGGTTCTCCTTGTGGTGCAAGAACCCAAGCTCCTAGAAGGCAAGCAGGTATACACATAGACAGATAAGTCTCGTCTTGGAAGTGACATGACACTGTCATTTAGACACATATCCAAGGCATGTTAATGAAGTATATTTCTCCCACCTTGGTTATAGGAGAAGGAGGGAGAGATATTTGCCAGGAAAAATTTGAATCCATACCCACTACTATTTGCTGTACCTTGTAAGTTCAGAGTTACAGTGATGAACAAGACTGATAAAGTCCTTGCACTCAAGGATCATTTATTCTTGTTTCAGGGGAGCAGGGGTGGAGGGAAAAGATCGTAAACACAACAGGAAATACTGGGACAAGATAGTTTAGGTAGTGGGTGAGATGATGAGGTAGGACATACTGCCTGAGATATCATATGTGTGTATTTTACTTTGTCATTTGTTTAGAGTTCTTTAAGGCTGATAGTTTTTTCTTCCTAGTGTGATATCGCTATAGTTTTATAGGTCTTGGCAAATCTGAACATTGGTCTGTGGTCAACGTGGTGGAGGTTTTCGTGGTTTGGCTCTTGTATGAAGTTTCGCACATGCTGGTCAGAGGAAGTGAGGAAGTTTGTTGCCAGACCACGTCCATCAAGGCCGAGGTGTGCACTCACACACATTTTTAAGTCGTCTCTGGAGCAGAAACTATTCTCTTGAGAGTGTCAAGGGCTGGAGGCAACAGAATCTGCGGGATGTAATCTAAAGAACCATCTATATCCCAATTAAATTTCTGCCTTCACTAAGCATATTTGGAGCCAGCAGGCTGTTTCCTTTTCAGGAGTGAGAAGTTGAAAGTTGAACACCCAGCAAGGTGTGTCCTGGTGATGATGTCATTTGATACTGCGTGTGGCCACACATGAGTTGCTTAAGCAGCAGGCATGTCCTTTGGTGATTAAATCTTTAACCCTGGCTGACTGGGGCCCTCTCTCAGATTAGGGTGCTTATACTATCAGAAACACCCCAGAAAGAATGGTAGAAAGCTTCCTGAGTTCCCAGCCCCTCCCCTGACTGTCCCAGCTGTCAACACAAACTGGAGTGTCTCTTGCTTTACCTGGCAGAGAGCTCCTGGCTCAGAACAGGAAATGTGGGAGTTCTCCACCCAACCTTGACAGACAGGAGTGGAAAGGAGCAAAGCTAGAGGAAGTCTAACTTCATTTTTGGTTTTCAGACCGGCAGACTGGGAGGGTGACTTGAAGTTGGGGATTTTTTTTTTTCTTAGTTTTTCATTTATAGTTATCACTAAATATATTCCAATGATGGAAAATTACGGCTTTTCACTTGCCATTTGGCAGCTGTGCCTGTATCTCTTTTTTAGTTTTTGGTGTATATTTGAAATTCAGTTAGACTTGAATGGGATGGAATTAGACTTAAAAAGAATGAAGTGTCTCACTGCTAATGTAGGGTTAGGTGTGGTATAAAAAGGCGAGTTATAATAGTAGCTAGCAATTATTGAGAGTTTATTGGGTGCTGTGTCCTGAGCAAAGCACTTGACGTATCATTTTTTTCCCCTAACTTCCTAACATCTTTATGAGGTGGGTGTTATAATTATTCTCTTATTATAGATGAGGAAACTGAGGCTTAGAGAAGTGCAGTAGTGGCCCAAGGTTACTGAGCTCATGACTGGTGGGTCCTAGATTCTGATCCACACTTGTATGTCTAGGACGCAAATTCATAGAACTCTGGTTATTATTAGGAAGCAGATAAAGAGCCTTTTGAATTGTTGTACAAACTCTCGTTACGAAGAACCTATTGCCAGGGTTCACACAGCATGGACTTGGTACTTGGATGTTGAGTACTATGGAAACCAGTGTGCTTGAATAATTACAGATGGGAATAGAAGGACCCAGTGGAGCAGTGCTCTCTCAGCTGGAAGAGATTATGGGAGGTTGTTAAGTTGGTGTTTTAGGAATGTGCTTGCTATTCCTTCATTTCCCCTGCTCCCCTGACTATAGCTGGAGTAGGATTTGAATTCGTTGTTTGGGGCCTGGAGACACACTTCGAATCTGACCCCTTTCTCAAAAAAAAAAAAAAAAAGCCTGTAAGGAGCCATCATTCCCTAATTGCCTACAGGGAAAATGGGAGAAAAGATTGTGTCCTCTTGTTTCCATCAGCTGCATGGTTAAAAAAAATATTTTCAATTTCCAGTTAACTTGAGCTTTCAGGGGGACCAAACCTGTCTGCCTCTTATTATTTCTCGACTTCCCTGTGTTGGGTCAACTCAAGCCACTTACCTCCTAAAGACTCATTGTAGTAATTGGCCAAACCCTCTGGACAGGCACTGTCGAGTAGAAAATTCATCCTGAGACCAGATTGCTTGTGTTATTTATGCTGCTGCTTATCTCGGCGCCTTTATGGAAATGTGTTTCTTGTTGTCTGCACCAGGGAGATGCCAAAGCTGTGTGACTCATCAGAGGGTCATGGACGGTGCCTTCCGTGTTTGTCTGAGGCCTGCAGTGTGTGAGCCAGGGGCAGTCAGCGAGGAACAATACAGTGTTCTCCCCTCCGAATCTTGTATGTTGGTGGGGAGGCTTCTGGTCCAAGACTCTGTGCTCCTCACTTTTAGCACCTGATTTCTTAACGCTCTGTAAGCATTTCTAACCATTCAACCGTTCTTGTTGGGACCCCCAACTCGTGGGTGTACAAGGCGTCTCAGAGACCTCAGCTCTATTAGATAAGATACCACTTTGAAAATAATGAAATGGTTGTTGAATTTGTTCTAAGCCCCTAAGTTTTGGTTAATTTGGTTTTAAAAAGGTAATTGAAACATACGTTCAGGAGATAGTTCGGTCTCTCAGGTGTGTCCGACTCTGCGACCACATGGACTGCAGCACGCCGGGCTTCCCTGTCCATCACCAGCTCCCAGAGTTTGCTCAAACTCATGTCTACATAGTTGGTGATGTCGTCCAATCATCTCATCCTCTGTCATCCCCTTCTCCTCCTGCCTTCAATCTTTCCCAGCATCAGGGTCTTTTCAAACGAGTCAGTTCTTTGCATCAGGTGGCCAAAATATTGGAGCTTCAGCTTTAGCATCAGTCCTTCCAATGAATATTCAGGATTGATCTCCTGTAGAATGGACTGGTTGGATCTCTTTTGCAGTCCAAGGGACTCTCAAGAGTCTTCTCCAACACCACAGTTCAAAAGCATCAATTCTTCGGTGCTCAGCTTTCTTTATGGTCCAACTCTCACATCCATACATCACTACTGGAAAAACCATAGCCTTGAGTAGATGGACCTTTGTTGGCAAAGTAATGTCTCTGCTTTTTAATATGCTGTCTAGGCTTGTCATAGCTTTTCTTCCAAGGAATAAGCGTCTTTTAATTTCATGGCTGCAGTCACCTTCTGCAGTGATTTTGCAGCCTAAGAAAATAAAGTCTGTCACTGTTTCCATTGTTTCTGCATCTATTTTCCTTGAAGTGATGGGACCAGATGCCATGATCTTTGTTTTTTGAATGTTGAGTTTTAAGCCATCTTTTTCACTCTCCTCTTTCACTTCATCAAGAGGCTCTTTAGTTCTTCTTCGCTTTCTGCCATCAGGGTGGTTTCATCTGCATATTTGAGGTTCTTGGTATTTCTCGTGGCAATCTTGATTCCAGCTTGTGCTTCATCCAGCCCAAGCATTAAAAATATCCAGGAGATATTTAGTCAGCACTAAGTGTGGGTGCCTCACTGGGCTGGTCTCTGTACCTCCTGGAGCTTAGTGTATGTGTGCGTGCTAAGTTGCTTTGTTTGTGTCTGACTCTTTGCCACCCTATGGACCATACATTGCATGTAAGGATCCTCTGTCCTTGAGATTTCCCAGGGAAGAATATTGGAGTGAGTTGCCATGCTCTTCTCCAGGGGATCTTCCCAACCCAGGGATTGAACCCATGTCTCTTATGTCTCCTGTATTGGCAGGTGGTTTCTTTACCACCGGTGCCAACTTGGAAGCCATATTGTATGGATGGGAAGAAATAGATTTGATATAGTTTCCCAAGTTAAAAGTATTTTGAAAAGGTCAATGAGTTGCTCATGGGATGCTGAGTTCTAGAGGATTTTGTGTTGGAAGTGTTCCCTTTGGCTTACCATTTACCATTTTCTGTGTTTGTTGAATTGCCTTCAGGCTGTGGGTTGTTCTCTATTTTTCATGAGATGGTAAACTTCTTGAGGGCAGGCATGGAGTTGATTCTCTCCTCTGAGGAGGTAGAGCAGGCTCGAGATGGAGAGCATGGATCTTGGAGTCAGGCGGGATGTTGTTCCTTGGTATTTATTAGCTGTGTTGGGAGAAGTTTACTTAACCACCTGAGATGGGTATGTGTGTGTGTGATCTCTCTCTCTTTTTTTTTTGTCTATGCCATGTGGCATGTGGGATCTTAGTTCCCTAACCACGGATCAAACTGCTACCCCCTGCAGTGGTGGTGCAGAGTTTTAACCACTGGGTAGCCAGGGAATTCCCTGTGATCTCTTAACTACAGATAATGTTAACCTCCTGGAGTTCAAAAACTGTAAGATGATGTAGCAGGTAGTCTGATAAGATCTGATAAGATGGCGTTTGAACTGCTGAAGGCATAGGCTTGTTTTGATCAAATGTCATTCAATTTGGTTAAAAAAAAAAAGAGAGAGAAGCTACCAAGGATTGTTAAGGGTACAGTTGTGAACAAATTTCTGAGTTCGGTCTGTGGAACCTAGAACAGGCTTGGCACACAGTGCCTCGCCAGCATTTGTTGAATGAATGACTAATGTGTGAAGTCTGTTTGGATGGAAGTTATTCTTGGTCAGTAGGTGTTCAGTAAGGGCTTGCTGGTTTTTGTAATTGACTCTCAATTTCTACAGCAATCCAGCCTCTAGCTACCTCGACATTTGTTCCACCAACGCAGGGCCACACCCTGTGGAATAATGGGCCAAAAAACTGTCAGTTTGAAGTGTCATTGGGGAATCTGACATCAGATGAGTTGCTGGTAAAATCATCCAAAGCAAGCAGATTAGCTTTGTGTCATTATAACCAGCACCTTAAGGCCTGATCCAATGATTCTCCATTAAGTGGGGGAATTGTTTTAGACATTTTCTGCTTGGAACATCTGAAGATAAAGCTGAATGACAGTCAGACTCTTGGAAAGAAAAGGAAATTTGTGAGAATCTGATAAGGTTCTTCCCTTGTGCTAAGTACTGGATCTGGAAGGTGATGATGTTGTCTGGGTTTTTGCTACCTAAAATGTAGTCTTTGGACTGACTGGCTGCTTCAGCATCTCCTAAGAGCTTATTAAGTATGGAATCTCAGTCCCCTTCCCAGTCCTATGAGATGAGAATCTGCATTTGAACAGGATCCTCAGGTGATGCCTTGGCCCATTGAACGGGTGATGGGAGGAGAATTGGAGAGTTTTGGTTAAATGGGCCTGATATTGAAGGGAAGGCAAAACTAAAAGTGCTGTATAAAGGCAGACAGGATACACTGTTAATTGACAGTTAACTTTGGTCACAATTAACTTTGGTCTGTTTTTGGCTCAGTACAAACAGCATTCAATCCATGTATTTTTATTACAGAGAATGGAGAATATCACTCAGGGATCTGAGGAAGGAGAGCAAAATACTTGTCCTAAATTACTTATGGGCTGAATGTCTGTGTCAGGACATTGGTGAGGTCCTGATTCCTTAACTCTATAACTGGCTTTTTTTTTTTAAAAGAAAGGGAAAGCAGGCTGACATATGCCTATTATATGTCAGTTAGTACACGACCCACCTTTTGTGCGTTGTTTCAGTTCATCATCTTACAGCTTCGGGAAGATGTGGAGGTTTGAGGAGATTAATTTGATTGTGAAAGTTAAAGTGAAGTTGCTCAGTTGTGTCTGACCCTTTGTGACCCCATGGATTGTAGCCTACCAAGCTCCTCTGTCCATGGGATTTTCCAGGCAAGGGTACTGGAGTGGGTTGCCATTTCCTTCTTGAGAGGATCTTCCTGACCCAGAGATCCAAGCCGGGTCTCCTGCACTGCAGGCAGACGCTTTGCCACCTGAGCTACCAGGAATTTGATTGCCCATGATCAAACTCTGCATCTCTCTGGCACGTAAACACGTCTGTGCCATCATCCTGCACACTTTTTTCTCGTGGCTTTGGGATTTATTTTTTTTTTAAACTAAAATCAACATGAAATTTAGGGAGGAATCTAAGCAAGAAAAGCACATCTTTGGTCAGTTAAAGTCTTAGTGTAGTAGTGGTTGGTAAATGTTTGAATTTTATTGCATCAGAAGCAGGCCAGGAGACAGCTAGGATGAGCTCATGTGAGCTATTTTTTTCAGTTTTCTGGGAACGAGAAAAAGTGATGTCTAGTTCTGCATTTCCAACACCTATGTCTCATAAATATACTGAAGCTGTAGAGACACACATATAATGCCATTGAAAGAGAACACTAAAACACATATCTGAAACAGAAGTCCTCAAATATGAGTCATTTGGAAACCACCTTCACAATTTCCCCCCTGTTTTTCTGTAACTATTAACCTGTTTTTCTGTAACTGAGTCACTTTTAAAGAATTAGATGTGTTTTAGGAGCAAGCTTTATATCAGTTTTCCGTGGAAACCCGCACTGTTTGCCATGAATGTAACCCATCTTAAATACAAGCTTCTGGGCCTGAGTCCCGCTGTCCATTCATTAAAGAGTGACCTGGAGGAGTGGGGTGGGGGAGGGGAGCGAGGCCCAAGAAGGAGCTGTTATATGTGTAATTAGGGCTGATTTGCGCTGTTGTATGACGGAACCAACACAACAGTGTAAAGCAGAAAATGCGATTAATCAGTGTTAGATGGGAAAAACCCCATCTAGTTCTAAGCTCTGGCCTTCTGAGATCCAAAATTTGAAGAATTGAGAGAGAATTAGACAGGAGTAATTTTCTCAAAATGTCATTCACTCATTTCTGTGTCTCTCTACCATCGGAATTCTCCTCCTGTCTATTGGCACATATGACTGAAGATGAGTAAGTTTTCATGGTTGGAATTCTCTTCCTTGAGCCATCCCTGACCAAGTGGTTTGTAGACTTTAGGAACATTGTATTATACTGAGTTCATGCTCATCATTTACCCTGTGTGAGGAGGCAGACTGCCTCAAAGGAATATAGTGCCATGGCAGGAACTGAATTTGAAGAATGAAACTTGAAGCATGCGTGTGCCTGAGAATGGCTTGATAGCTATGCTCGGATGGTTTTAGAAACTTCAGCTAAATAAGGAGAGTCTCTTTTGCTCCAGGGCCGTTCTGTGGCAGGCTGCCATAGTAGGTGGCACCTTCCTCAAGGGACTTGTGGATCTTTCTAAGGCAGCTGGCCTGGGCATTTGGTTTAGATGTTGGTCTTCCATCAGCAACCTCCTTAATCTGTAATAACTTTTCCTTTTTCTGCCTGTGGTGGAATGCTTACTGAAACCCTCCCAGGTATTTATAGTACTTGGAGCAAGATAGAGAACTGAGAACTTGACTTCATTCTCCTGTACTTTGTCATGGTGCACTCTTGTTAACTCCTTCTGCCTCTTGCCGGCCACTTGCTGGTTCCTCGTCCTGTGTCTACTTTTTCCTGTCTGCTTTCTCTCCATTCCCCTCCCCACCTCCATCTTTTATCATCAAAGATCTAGACTTGAGCCATTCTTGAACCACCTTCATAATTTTTTTCTCTGTCTGTCTACCACCTGTACTATTTTTTACTTATATTTTTCTGTTGGTCAGAAACTTTTTACAAGATAGTCTGTTAAAGTCTGTAAAATCCTTGGTTTTATAGGATCACTAATGTTTTCCAAATATTCATAAAAATGAACATAAAACTGTTAACACACAATGTGCCTGGTATGACAAAGTCATTTCACATACCATCCTGGCCCATGTATTTTGGGTACTGAGCTCTGACCTGTAGCAGCGGTTTTTCAGCTGAAGTACATTAGATTCATGTGGGAAGATATTAAAAAAAAACAAAAACAAAAACAAAAAAAACAACCCAGCAAACTCCATGTCCCGAGCTTTATCAGTTAAATCAGAATTTCTGAGAATGGGTTACAAGTAGAACGTGTTTTTCTAAAAAGTGTCTGTGGTGAGTCTGTTGTGCAGCTGGAATTGAAAACCACTGAGCCTAGAATAGGGTCAAATAGTCTTACTATCTTTAGTCTCTACCTGTTTTAACTCATGTTTTATTTTATGTCTATGTTAATCTTCTCAACGCTGTGATTATCAAGGCTCACTGGTTGTATAGAAATAATTAAAGTGCTTTGAATAGTATCTGCAGAGGGAACATTTTAGGTATAGTTTGGTGATACTGGAGTGAAAGTGAGCAAACTTGGGTTCTAGGTTCAGGTCTGCCATGTTTTAACTTGAGGACTGTAGGTAAATGGCTGTATCTTTCTGAATTTTAGTTAAGTCAGTAGTCACATAGAGAGACTCATCCATAACCTGCGTATCTCCCAACTCAGTAATGTTCAAACGAGAAAATGCATTCTTAACATGTGCCATCAGGATATATAATATAATTATGATTGATTCACGTTGGTATGGCAGAAACCAACACAGCATTGTAAAGAAATTTTCCTTCAGTTAAAAAAAAAATACCAAAAAAATGTGCCATCAAAAGTATTAAGGCTATCATGTCATGCAAGCATGATTAATTAGCAAGTCTGGGGAAAAATAAGAAATAGCATAGGAAGAGTATGAGGAGAGAATATTTCACATTAGTGGTGGATGATTTAAAAAAATGACTACTTGATAATTATAATTATAGAACCTACCCTATATTTTTGCTCTCGGGCTGTTCATAGTCCCCAAAATGGAACAGCTGGGCTCATCGTAGTGCTTGAAATGAACAGTGGCTGTTAATTACAACTAAAATAAAATACATATTCGGGTCTGAATTTGGTGTCTTGAAGTTAGACTCCCTTTCCTTGTATCTCATAGTGTTTACTTTGTTTTTACTGCAGTGGGTTAGCTCTGGATTTGCCCTCGTTTGTGGTAGAGTCTTGGAAGTTGCGTGTTTCCACACTGGTGATAGAAGGCTTGCTTTGTTCCAGATGACAGCTCAGGTGCAGGAGTGTGGGTGAAGAGAAACATCTACCTTCCCCATCTCCCAGGGGGCTTATGGGCGCTGTATGAATTCCTCCTCTTCCTAGGGACAGTTTCTAACATTATCAGGAACTCAATTATGCCTGATTTAGCCTTCAACTCGAAAATAGCTGGCCTTCCTGGCTTCTGGGAGCCATAGGCTAAAAAAAAATTGGATCTTACAGACAAACAAAAACGTTAAGTTTCAGGACAAGTGGACATCTGAGTGACTTGGAGAGGCTTCTGAATATTTCCATTACTTACTGATGTAGGTTTCTTTTTTGATTGGAATGTCCTAAGTCCCTATTAATAAGCTCTGAAAAGTTGAGAGGATTTTTGTTTTTCAAACTTTAAAAAAAAAAGTATTCAGATAATAACTTACACCTGTTTTATATTTTCAGTGCATTTGCAGATCCCTGTTCTCATTTTAGCCTTATAACACACTTTGAGGTAATCAGGAAAGGCATCAGCTTCGTTTGATAGAAGTAAATGGTGCTGGCAGTTAAAATCCAGCTTTAAGTAAGCTGGAGTCAGAAAGTAAGTGTTTTGAATTCTGGCTCCTATCATTTACAAGCTGTGTGACACTGGGCAAATTAGTTAGTTTCTCTGAGCCATATTATCATGGGCTGTAAGAATGTAGTATGTGGCTGTATGAAGAGTTAAAGGATAACACGTGGGAACCCTTGTGATTTAGCATAGAATTGCTGCTGCTGTTCAGTCGCTAAGTCGTGTCCGACACTTTGTGACCCCATGAAAGGCAGCACGCCCGTCTCCCTTGTCCTTCACCATCCCAGAGTTTGCTCAGACTTGTGTGTATTGTGTTGGTGATGCCATCCAACCGTTTTGTCTTAGTTAATAGCTAAGTTTCACAGTGGTTAAATGATGGGTGTAGGTCAGAGAACTAGCTTGTACACAGAACTCCTGATGTTTGATACTGTGGGAAAGAGCACTGGCCTGAGAGTTTGAAAGTTTACTTACTAGTGCCGACCAGGCCATGGATCATCCATGTGCTCAAGAGCTTACCCTGTCCTATGTTCGTATTATTTACATTTATATAATTATAATTAAATGAATAGAAATCAAATAAAATAATACATTTAATTCCTTAGTTACACTAGCCTCATTTCAAGAACTCAGTAGCCATGTGTGGCTGGTGGCTCCTGTAATTGCATAGCTTAGCTGGACAACAGTGGTCCCCAACCTTTTTGGCACCACTGACCGGGTGTGGAGGAATGGTTTCAGGATGATTCAAGTGTGTTACACTTGACAGGAGGTGGAGCTCAGGCAGTAGTGTGAGAGATGGGGAGTGGCTGTAAATACAGATGAAGCTTTGCTTCCTTGCCCACCTCCTGCTGTGCAGCCTGGTTCCATGGAGCTGCCTATATCCTCTGTCCATGAGATTCCTACTATGCCACCTTGAGCCTCCCCCGACCCCACTGAACATAATCCCTGTACAGACTTGTAAATATTTTATGAGAAGTTTTATACACTAAGACTCAAAAGATGGTGTATATGTATTTTGCATGTAGAGGCAATGGCACCCCACTCCAGTACTCTTGCCTGGAAAATCCTATGGATGGAGGAGCCTGGAAGGCTGCAGTCCCTGGGGTCGCTGAGCGTCGGACATGACTAAGCGACTTCATTTCACTTTTCACTTTCATGCATTGGAGAAGGAAATGGCAACCCATTCCAGTGTTCTTGCCTGGAGAATCCCTGGGATGGGGGCGCCTGGTGGGCTGCCATCTGTGGGGTTGCAAAGAGTCGGACACGACTGAAGTGACTTAGCAGTAGCAGCAGCACTTACCCCTAGTGTTGTAAGTGGGGACCTCTGGCTGCCTTCAGAGTTCAGATTAAAACAGCACTGCAGTGCAGCACCTTCTGACCTTGTAGGAGTGGACATCTTAATTATGTAACTTAAAATAGCAAAGCGATATTTTCCCTGCAGTGCTGTTTTGGCTGCAACTGGGTTTTATCTGAAGACAAGCTCCTTCAGTCTCTTGGCCTAGGCCCCCTGGGCATCTGACCTTTTCCTAGTGGCTCTGAAAAGAACCTAGTGATTTAGGGAGGGGATTTCTGTGAACACTTCGGTCTGAGATTGGCTTGGGATTCAGTTCCCACCCTCTCCTTATCTCTGGGGCTAAACTTGGGCAGGCTCCCTGCTCCTTGTGTTGTGCTGGATATTCCTACACAAGGTGCAGCTTCCAGAATGAAGGCAGATCCCTGTTCTCGTTTCCTCACTGTTGACATACTTCAGTCCCAGTCCTGGACAGAGGTTGGGAGACACTTGGGTACTTTCCACCGTGCATTCATAAAGGGAATAAGTGCCAAACAGGCTATAAAAATGATGGTATATTTTAAATATTTATGCCTAATAAATTTGTGCTTTTAATGCATACCTAATATGCCATGTGGAGTTACTGCCATTATTATATGGTTATGGTTTCATAAAAAATATTAATTACTAGTGTCTTAGAGGATGTGCGGTCTGATAATGGGGCTCATGTGTAAAGTTGTATTGACAGTGATGTAATTTCATTCCTGTCAGTAGATTATAGTCACATATATCTAAACTCACTATGAGACAATGTTGCAAGACTGAATTTGAAGCTCTCTGTGACTAAGAGACCCTGGAACTAAGAGCTTGCAAAAGCCTTCATGACAGTCTTGGGATGGCACAGTCTAGCCTATAAAAATTTTAAAAAAGAAAAAGTTTTTTAACAGCAAGGAGCATGGCTTTTTTAATGCATGGGGTTTCTTAGAGAAGAAGAAAAATCCAGGCTACCTCATAAAGGAGAACTTGTTTGCTTTCTGACATAAATATTTGCTTCCTTTTCTTTATTATGTAGACTTACTTTATTTTTCTCCTCTTGCTTTCTGCTTCAATAGCTCCTGATTTATAGACTATTGCTTACTCGTGTTCCCCTTTGAAGTTGTGAAAATTAAATGAAGTTCTTTCATCCCAGTAATGCAGAGTACAGCGTGGTTCTCTGAGGTCTCTGTGAAGTGACTTTAAAACAACTGGTGAGCATGGCAACTGTAGGCTTTTCTGTCTTTTAAAATTTACTTACAGAATTTGGATTAAAAGAATTGGAATGAATGGGACTTCCCGGGCAGTCCAGTGGTTAAGACTCCATGCTTCCAGTGCAGGGGGCGTTGGCTCAATGCCTGGTCAGGGAATTAAGACCCTGCATACCAGTGCTGCATAGCCAAAAAAAGAAAAAAGAAAGAATTGGCACTGACAACGAGATTTAGATAGCATGATTTCAAATTTGAATGCTTTTTTCTAAGTACATTTTCTTTTTAGATAAATATTGTGTTTAAAAAAAAATCAAATTAAAGGGTTTGGTGGCCAGTCCTTTAAATAAATCATTTATCCGCCCCTCCCATATTCTTCTCTTCCTCCCAATTATCCTCTCATTATTCCCTCATGCCCTCATCTTTCCATCACTCAGCATTCCTAGAGTGGACAGAAACATTAGTTGGGAGCAGCTACTTTCTTGGGTAACTTTGCCAGGTTACTTAACCTTTCTGTGTCTCAGTTTTCCAGATTTGTAAAATAGGAATAGTGATATTACAGCCTCAGATGATAACTACCATAGGTACAGTATATAAATTAGGGGGAGGTTTAAATGAGTTAATGCATATAATGTACCTGGCACCCAGGAAGTACTAAGTACATTGTCATTAATATTACTTTTCTGATGTTATTATTAGTCATCATTATCATCATCCTTCAATTCACCTGCTCTCTCATTCATCCACTATGAGCTGAATGCCTTCTTAGAAGGGAGTATGTTAGTGGTTAATGGAAAAATGTGGTTTTGCATTCATGGATGCTTGAACTTAATATTTATTAAAAAAAAAGAATTCTGTTTATACCAGGGTGGGAATGCTTAATGGAATTGTCGTGGCCAATCTGTATGTTTATATCTTACCCCTTTTAAAATATATAAATATAATAGACCATTATGTATTTTCAAAAGATAATGCCATTTTATTCTCAGATTGGGACTTCGCTGGTGGCTCAGATGGTAAAGAATCTGCCTGCAATGCCGGAGACCAGAGTTTGATCCCTGGGTCAGGAAGATCCCCTGGAGAAGGGAATGGCTTTCCTCTCCAGTATTCTTGCCTGGAGAATTCCATGGACAGAGGAGCCTGCTGGGCTACAGTCCATGGGATTGCAAAGAGTTGGACATGATTGAGCACCTAACACTTTTTTTTTCAGATTAATATTGTGGAGAGGAGGGGAGATTTTACTTTTGTTTTTCTTTGGAGTAATTTGAAGTTCTGCCTCAGTCCAGTTCTTTGTAGCAGCCCTTGCAACCCACTTTTGGTACTGATGGCAAGCACATTTCCTCAGTTATTAACTATGTATTGTGAGCCTTTTGTAAGGCTGTTAGCCTCTCGAGTTCCATGATGAATTAGATAGCCATTCTCTTACTCTGAGCATGTAACTAGAAGTATGCTGAGTATTGGATGGAGTTCCCAGAGTTTCAGGAACATGTGAGAGAAGTTGTTCTTTATACCAACTGTATAGGGAGTGGCAAGTCAAGGACTTGGCAGAAGATAGCATTTAAGCTGAGACCTCGTTCTTGACTTGAGTCTTTTCTGAGAAGGGTCAAAATGATCACAGTGGCCTATTCGGTAGCCTGATTATTTTTGTCATATTCAAGGATATTGTCAATGGCTGATTGGATCTAGTTGATAAGTCAGTATTTAGGCTCTTCCTCATTGGAAATGTATGTGATAAACAATTGGGAAAAGTTTGAAATGTCTATCTATCTGTCTTGATCTCATTGAAAAGTCTTTACATATCACATTCTGAAAAGTTCAATAGGATTGAAGGTTATGGAAGGGAGTACAGGACTAATAAACTGTATAAAGGAATGAATCCCATGCCTTTTTCTCCCTGGTACTTTGAGAGGCTAAAATAAACTTCATTTCCAGTATTTGATTGTTTATTTACTAACCACCTTTTTGGAGGAAATGTCATATTGTCTCAGAACAATGGGGGTATGATTTCAGACAGTGATTTGGGATAGACCCAATTTGGCTCAAGTGTTTTGCATCTGTGAGTTCAGGTGAAAAGGCTAGTGGCACTGCCGAAAATCCAAGAGAGCTGAAAATGGAAAACTAAAACAAAATAGTGTCCGTTTTGAGTCTACACCATGTCTCAATTTAGAACCATTAGTCAAGAGGGATGTGTTACATGCTGCAGACTTCTGCCCTAGTTGATAGATTGCTGTCTTTCACTGGCTTTTGGATGATCAACTCAAGGGCAAGGGTTTAGGATCAGAGTAGCAAATGGGTTAAGTCTATGTGGTCATTGTTTCCCCAAGCCCATGACAGACACAGCTGATCAATTTTGGCACCTTCTCCCACCAAACGCAGTTGTGGTTGCAGTTATTCTCAGGTTATTAGAATTGGCACATGAAATGAAACTGTGTGTTATTCATAATAATATGACATGATTTTTTTCTACTGATGTGTCCTAGATTTTACCCATATTAAATTAACTTAGAAAAAAAAGATCAAATTATCTTAGAAGCAGAGTTAATATTTGCAGAGATCCTTAGGTTCAGATGAAGACATAGGTTCTATAAATACATTTACAACCTATCCTAATTTTATCCATGGATGAGTTGGGGTGTGCATCTGAATCAGGGCCAACCTCTACGCTCTACTAGTATAAGTGTGTAATTAAGGTAAAGGGTTTGGAACACGCCAGCTAGTCCTAAAATTAGCTCTTGCTTTGATGTTCCCCAGGTGCAAATGCATACATCTCAGATTCTTTCACCCTTGATTTCATTGTCTAAGGCATGTGCGTGGCCTTACCAAGGTTGCAGCAATTTGGTTCTGGCTCAGATTAAGTAACTGAGGTTGTTTTTCTCTTATGGTACATAAGACATATTTGAAGTATCCATTGGACTTGCAGAAGCTTATATGCTTGTTTGTCTAAATATTCTTTTAAGGAAAAGTCTTACGTTGCTTGTATTTAGCTTGTGATAGTCCAGCACAAGCTATTTCAAGTTATTTTTGGTCTGATACATTGAGGGTTATGTTGTATTCCTTGGTATCTTTTAAGTGGAGGTAGGCAGTGCAATGCAGGAGGGGGTTTGAAGCTTACTTGTCAGGAGATACCAGTACAGCTACACATTCCCTCTGGCTCCTTTAGGAGGGAAGCCCTTGGACTCCCTGCAACCTTGGGCAAGTTATGTAACTTGTCTTGAGTAAAATGGGGATCATAACAGTACCTGCCTCATAGGGTTGTTATGAGGATTAAATCAAATGACATAACAGAGATGAGTAAATCCACTGACCTTGGTTGCAAAATTTCTGGGGTGCCAAAAGCTCAATAATCAAGGTGCTGCCGCTACTGCTGCTAAGTCGCTTCAGTCGTGTCCGACTCTGTGTGACCCCATAGACGGCAGCCCACCAGGCTTCCCTGTCCCTGGGATTCTCCAGGCAAGAACACTGGAGTGGGTTGCCATTTTCTTCTCCAAATAATCAAGGTAAATAATAACAAATGCAATACTTTTAAATTTATGCAAACATTTATGACAAATACTAAAATTGAAAATAAATTCAGGATCTGACCCTGCACACGGGTGCCCCAGCCTCATTCTCCCCGTCTGCATCTGGCCCTGATGGTTGTTCAGATGTGCTCTCACCCAGGACCAAGGACTCAGCAGCTCTTTCAGGAATGGTGATCTGCTGTACTGACCCACTTTGCAGGTCAGTTCGTTTTGAGTCATTAGCACATACTTTCAAGATGGACTCTCTAAAGCCAAGAGTGCAGCCAAATCCTGAAATATTGCTGAGCTGTTTATCAGGAGAGACTGACTTTGCATCCTTGGTCTCATAGCCTGGTGCTAGAAACGTCTGGGGCTTCCCTTATAGCTCAGTTGGTAAAGAATCTGCCTGCAATTCAGGCAGATTCCTGGGTTCGATTCCGGGGTTGGGAAGATCCCCTGGAGAAGGAAATGGCAACCCACTCCAGTATTCTTGCTTGGGAAATCCCATGGACAGAGGAGCCTGGCAGGCTACAGTCCATGGGGTTGAAAGAGTTGGATATGACTTAACTAAACCAGCACCAGAAGCACCTGAATGATGGAGTCCCCAGACACTGGAGTAATCAGTATGTCCTATTATTGCATAAAATATTCACTCATAAAGATCTCTTTAGGACCCCGTATCTTCAAGTGTATCAACTCAGCTGTTCTTTAGAGAGTTGAAGTGTAAGTTCCAGTTCCTACTGCTGACCTGGTTTCTAAAAACAAAATGAGGAACAGGGAGAGACATGATTCCGGAAGAGGCTTCAATTGTTGCTCATATGTCTCTGAATATTTTATGTAGTAAAACAGAGATTCTGCCATTCAGTTCCCTAAAGTAAAGAGAACTAAGAGTTTTATAAGCACGTCCCCAAAGAAGCTAATCAGGGTTCCTTGGGGTTACTGGGCTACACTGCTTTGAGGAAAAATAGCACAGCCCTGAAGAGTACAAATAGCTGAAACCACACATCCCAGTGGGCTTCCAGCCAAGTGCTCCTGAAGGAAACCGTAGTTAACTGCTGGGAAGGGTTTGTTGGATGGCATTTTGATTAAGCATCAGGCTACTTACTTCCCAGCCCTGGGAATGTGATCTCTTGAAGATAGAAATACTGTAGTCCACATAGGAGTTAGAGGAGCAGCAAGAGCTTGTAGGCTGAGGTTGTGCATTGTGTGATAAATTACTGTAAAAGAAAATTGGACTGGATTTTTAATGTTCAATTCTTATTTATTCAGAGATCCTGAGATCTCTGTAAGTTGACTGCGGCAAAAACAATAAACAACAAAACATGAAAATCCCCAAACCTGGCTGTTTTCTCTAAAACTCTTTTTTTCTGGAATTAAAAAAAAAAATGAGTGAGTTGAGTAGCTATTTAGGCCCACTGGATGAAGAAAGAGATGCTCTCTGGATACTTAAAATTGTTGCTCTGTGATTGAAGAAATTTAAAGCTGAGTCACCCGTATTATATTATTTCAGATTGTACCTGGCAACAAAGAAGCTGAGGGCACTGGTGGAGGCTGGCAGTATTTGGGGGGATGGGGTAGGAGATGAATTAGCTCCCTTCTTCTAACCCTTTTCTTTCCAGCATCCGGCAGTGAGTAGAACAGAGAAGGTCTCTGCTCTGACGGGAGGGCAGCAGGATGTGATAGTTAAGAGTATGAATTCTGGACCCACACACTTCTGGATTTGAATCCTAATTTTATCCCTGAGTAGCTGTGTGTCCTGGGCAAAGTATTTAACCTCAGTGTGTTTGGTGTTCCCATTTGTGAAATGAGGATGAAAGTATTGATTAGTTGCCTTATGTGGTTGTTGAGAGAACTAAGGTACTTGGAACTATGCCTGGCAACCTAATGAATTTTATATCCAACATCAGCCTTAGTTTTTTATCAACTGCTGTTATTACAGAGCTTGTTGCCTTATGTGTACCCACATGCCAGGCACTAGGCATGTTAATGAGTAAATGCAGGTAAAAATAACAGCTAATGATAAGAGAGAATGGGATATGCAATATTAGTTTGATTGGTTGCGGAGAGCTGTTCTGAGAAGTTGATACTTGAGGCAGGACCTGGATTCTAAGGAGTCTCCCTCGTGATCATCTGGGGGAAGAAGGAGCAGCACCACCAAAGGCCCTGAGACAGAAAAGAACCTAGTGAGCTTGAGGAAGAGCTGCAAGACCAGTGGGACTCAAAGATGAGGTAGTGGCCATTTCACGTAGAGCTTTGTAGACCTTGGAGGTGAACTTGGATTTTATCGTAAGGGTATTTGTAAGGTGGGTGTCCAAATGAGCAGGGTCTTGACTTGGTTTTGGAAAAGCTACTCTGGAACCTGTACCTGAGTGTGCTCTTCGAATGAAGTAAGTGAAGTTGCACACAGGTTGAAGGTGACCATGACACTGGCAGTGATGTTGACAACCTTTGAAGCACGTCATTGGATGGAGGAGAGGTCCACAAGGGTTAGAGTCTATGATGACCTCTGGCCTCCTTTCCAAGGCTGAGATGCTTAAAGCACAAATTAAATGGAAGGAAAGCCATGCTCTTTTATAAATAAGTATTGAACATCACTAAAGAGGGCCAAGGTTAACTGTTTTAATTGACATTTAGGTTTCCTGAAATTAGAATTTGAATGATTGCTGGAGTGGTTTCCGTTTCTTATTAACTTAAAATATTCAAACGATTTCTGCTTGAAAATACCTGAAAGAGATACCACAGAGAATGAAGGTGTTTTTTTGAAATGCCTTCTGCCTTTGTTGCTTCTGAACAAAGCAGGTGTGAAAGTGTGATCTGAATTAGGGCAGGTAATAAAGCTTCTACCAATTTAGTATTACAACTTCTAATGCCTTTTCGTGGTTTAACTGCCCTTTAAACTAAGTGTGTTTTGATTGACTCATGTATGTAATTGAGTTTGCTTCAAAAGACTGACAGAATCAAATTCAAGAGTAATTAACTCTAGAATATGGTAACGTCAATAAACTTAGTGGTGAGAAATGTCTTTTATATATATATATTTTTTTTTTTTAAAGCATTGAAGTATATAGTTAGTTGATTTTTGTGTTAGTTTCAGGTGTACAGCACAGTGATTCAGTCATACATACATGCAAATATATGTGTGTGTTTATATTTGTATGTATATATTTTCTAGATTCTTTTCCATTATCGGTTATTACAAGGCACTGAATTTCGTTCCCTTTGTTGTATAACAGCAGTAGGTCTTTGTTGTTTAGCTGTTTTGTATATAGTCATGTATATCTGTTAATCTGATACTTCTAATTTATCCCTTCACCACCTTTCCCCTTTGGTTACCATACTTTATTTTCTATATGTGTGAGTCTGTTTCTGTTTTGCAAATAAGTTCATTTGTAACATTCTTTTTCAATTCCACATTTAAATAATATCATATGTTATTTGTCTTTCTCTCTCTGAGAGACCTGAAGAAAATTTTATCATTGCCTTGTGCATGGCCTATGTTTTAACCCCACTTCTCACTTTGAAGAGCAATCATGAACAATAATTTCCATCATTTGAAGGTGTTGCTGATAATTTGCCTTACTTATGAATATCCTACTACTCAGCAGCTTTTACAGAATCATCTAGGGTCATATATGGGCTGAACTGGGAGGGGCAGCAAGGGGTTACAACCCACAGAAGAAGGACGATTGAGGTTACCAAATGCTTCTGGCTTTTTTAGCATTTGCAATAGAACTTTGATGTATGTGTGTGTGTGCGCTCAGTTGCTCAGTTGCATCTGAATCTTTGCAGCCCATGGACTGTAGCCCACGGGCTCCTCCGTCCATGGAAATTTTCCTGGCAAGAATACTGGAGTGGGCTGCCATGTCCTCCTCCAGGGGATCTTCCTGACCCAGGGATTGGACCCGCGTCTCTTGCATCAGCAGGTCGATTCTTTACCACTGTGCCACCTGGGAACTCTAGAATACTGATGAAATATTTGCAAAGGGCAGTTTTGAACATACCAGAAGAGGAAGCAGCCATAAAGACTGTCCTTTGGGAGAGGGACCATCTCCATCATTCAGCAGTAAAACTGAGTTCAGCCTGGCGTTTGTTTCTTCTTAATTCCAGATCCAGAGGGGGGAAAAAGATTTAAAGTACTTTGTATTAATGTATGCTGGCCACTGCCACCATCCTCTGGAAGCCACATAAGGGTATGCAGGAGCTTGATCCAGTCACGGAAGAAGAGCTCAAAAACAAGAGTCAACATTGGTCAGTTATAACTTTATTTTAGTTCAAGTCTGAGTGATGTCTGATTACAGACAAAGAAATAGAGGGAAACTGGTGCAAAGCTTTCGGTGATGTAAAAACCATCTTCCAATTCAGACTTGGGTAATAAGGCATTCTAAAAAAGTGTTTCCTTCTATTTTATGCCTTACTTAAAATGTAACTTATTTATACAAGGGCTCAAAATGACAGCTCGTTTTGTGGTCTAGATTGTTTCTTCATTTATATCTAACCTGTGCTCCAGAAAGAGCGAGATGTGATTTTAGAGATTTGCCTTTTTGGCATTGATGCGTTTGCTAAGTTAAGTTTTGAATTTTTAGAGTGTAAACCACTATTGCCATGAGTTGGGAGTTAGACAGCAGGAGCACTTTGGTCATTTTTGGATCAGGAAGAAAATTAAAGTTGACATTGCTCATAGATGGTTACTTTGCTTTTATAAAACCAAAAAGGTATTTCCCTTTTTGGTTTTATAACATAATATGAATGCTTTGTGTAAGCTTTTGCTACTGTACAAAAAGAAATCTGCCTCTGATGCTGTGTTACTTTGTCAGCATCTGAGCTTGGCTCAGAGATTTAGAAGAGTTGATGATTTCAAACTTTACAGCCTTTAGAGTGGTCCTCCATGATTCCAGGTATTCACACCCTTGTGCAGGACTGGCCTGTGTGACCCCTAGCAGACTTGATGGTGCATCTTTATAGAAGCCTGCCTTCTTTCCTCAGCACTTTTTCTCTTTCCCTCTCTCTTGGGATCCCTCACTCTGGGGAAAAATCCATGTTGTGAGCAGCCGTGTGGAGAGGAACATGCAAACAGACATATGCATGAGCTTGGAAGAGTATCTCCAGACCCAGTCAAGCTGTAGATGACTGCAGTCCTATTAATGTTTTGACTCCAAGACTGTGAGAGATCCTAACCCAGGACCACCCAACTGAGCCATTTCTGGTTTCCTGACCTGCAGAAACTGCGAGATAATAAAATTTTATTGTTTGAAGCCAGTGCATTTGGGGTAATTTGTTATACACAAAAAGAAAATAAATACAGTCTAGTAATATAAGATTGGTTAATTTATCCACTCATGCATCTACCCTTCCATTCATCCATCCATCTACCCACCCCACCCATTCCACCTACTTTATCCATACATTCATCCATCTATCCAACTCTCTGCTTTCAACAAATATTTGAGGAATTACTCTTTCCTATGAACTATACTCAATGATTAGAAAGCTGAAGTGAATGCCACAATCAGTGTTCTCAAGGACTAAAAATATCTACTTTTCCCCATTAAATCAGAGTGGAATACTACCTTTCCACTTTCCTAGGATTAATTTTTTTAAAGGTAGAATTAAATATGACTTTAATAAGTGAATAAATATTTAAAGGAAATTCTTGTTTTGTTCTCTGTCTTTCCTTTTTTATATTCTTTATGCTACTCAAAACAGGTAACAATAAACATTGCTTGCTAAGTCAGTTCAGTCTGTTCCTACTCTGTGTGACCCCATAGACTGTAGCCTTCCAGGCTCCTATATCCATGGGATTTCCTAGGCAAGAATACTGAATGGGTTGCTCTTTCCTCCTCCAGGAGATCTTTCTGACCCAGGGATTGAACCTGAGTCTTTATGTCTCCTGCTTGGCAGGTGGATTCTTTTAGTGCCACCTGGGAAGCCCATAATAAACATTACTTTAAATCTTACTTGGTTTACATGATAAAAATGAATTTTAGATGAAATTAATGCAAAATATATGGCATCAGTATTTATAAGTTGTATATAATGCTTTGAATTCTTGATATCCATTGTTTATAATTTTCCCCTGATTATATGAATGATTCCAAAAATAAAAAGTTACTAAGGAATTTCAGGAAGAAAATGTGATTTGAGCCAGATTAATGCATGGGTACATGCTCTGTCATGTCTGACTCTTTGAGACCCCATAGACTGTAGCCCACCATGCTCTTCTATCTATGGAATTCTCTAGACAAGAATACTGAAGTGGATTGTCATTTCTTCCTCCAGAGCATGCCAGACTCGGGGATCAAACCCACGTTTCCTATGTCTCCCGCATTGACAGGTGGATTCTTTACCACTGAGCCACCTGGAAAGCCCCAATTAATACTTAATTGTAAATACTATTAATAATATTTATTGGGGTGCTTTCTCTATGCCAGATTCTGTGCTAAGCAGTTTATTTACATATTTTCTTTTAGTCCTCAAAAGGTATTATAATTATTATCCCTATTTTGTGGATATGAAACTAAGATTTAGAACAATTAATCAGCACAGAGTCCAAAAATCAGTAAGGGTTGGAGGTGATTTTCAAGCTCGGGTCTCAAGATCTTCGCTACTCTGTTCCACGTCGATGTATGTGCTTGTATACCGATACGCAGTGCCATACAAGATGTTTCAGGAGTTTGTAGTTTTTGCAGGGTACTCTCAGTTGTCCTGTTTTTTATGTGTAAACAGAGCCCTTAAAGCATGAGTTGGCCAAATTTGTATCAGAATATCCTGGGGGCTGTAATAGTCAGAACTGTAAATAGAGGTTTTGTATTAAGTCCTGTGCAGCCTAAAGGAACTCTTCCTTCGTAAAGATGCTGAAATTGGGGGAAAAAGAGAAAGAAACATAGATTACAGTTCTCATGAAAACTTACTTTATCTCATTAAATTTTGATCACTGTTAAGAGAGGAGGCCGAGATGAGTTGACTTATGCCTCCTGGAGGAGAACAAGTCCCCTTACCTTTGGTCTTTAGAAAGCCGTGTTTGTCACCCACCTGGAGGGCAGTGCACTTGGGAAGGTGTTCCGAGATCAGGACTGGAATTAATTGGCCCTGGCTTTAACCCAAGCACCACTATTTACCAAGGGTATGACTTAAGTCAGAGGCCTAAGCATTTTTTAGCATATTTCCATATATAGAATTAGAATAATATTAGCATACTATTATGTTGTTCTGAGGATTGAGTAAATGCATATATATGTGTGTTTAATAAACATTGACTATTAATAGTTTAATATAGGGTTGCTCTTCTTTTCCCTTTCTTCCTCTCTTCATCATCATCATCCTCATCATTAGCAATGATTTTACCAGGAATACCTGAGATTTTAGGCTGGCTAGAAACTTCAAATAAAAATTAAGGAACAAAATGGTTCCAGCCAAGTGAAGGTCATATGGTGCTGACTACCCAGGAGGTTACATAATAAAAACTGAGTTAAGAGGAATACTTTTAGTTAATTTACAATTTAAATAAAAGAAGAAATGTGTATGCATATGGCATACACATAGGAGAGTGGAACATTACTGCATCAGGAAATATTCAAAATTGCCAGCAAACCTCCCTCCCACCCAACTAAAAACCAAAAAACTTCTAAAAATAAAAATAGAAAAATAAATTTGTCAGCGAAATTTCATCTTTTGGTAAACATCTTTCTAAAGTATTTGTATTCTGTCTTTTTTTTTTTAGCACTAATGTTTTGGATTTAAAACAATATGCTTTGGGTCACAAATTCCTCTTGTAATAGTTTTCTCCTTTCCACTCTTTTCTCTGCTGCGAGTGTGTGTTTCTCTTCCCTGCTGTCTTGTATCCCTGGTGGTTTTCCAAATAAGAAATGGATGCTGCTTTGCCATGTGACGTGACCGAATTTGGAACCTGCTAGAGGCTGTGAGGATGGAGGGAGTGGGTGTGAGAAAACTTTGTCTTCATGCATTCTCTCTTGTGCCCCAGGTCAGTCTTCTCCTAGGTGCTGTTCCTCTTATTATCCCCGGATCGAATCTTTTTCCATTTGCCCTTGGATTCTTCTTCTGCTCCTTCTTGTATTGGTGCAGTGTGATTATTGAATATGCCCCAAGGGTGAGCTTGGGGCATAGAAGCATTAGAAGTTTGCCTCTTGGAGAAAAAAATCCAAACCATTCTTCCTCCTTTAGGCACTTAGTGCAGAGGTGAAGGGAGGCTGGAGCTCTTGAAAGCCCAGGGAAGCACATCAGGCAAGAAACAGAAAAACTTCCTCCCAGCAAGATGCAGGAAGGCATCTCTGTGTTGTGGACATGATGGAGCATTGGAGTTGGCTTCACCGATCTTTGTGGATGTTGACAGGGCTCCTGTGAGCCTTCCGATGGTTCAAGGTTTGGTTTCTTTGACTTGGATCAAAACATGCACTTGACTTGATGTGAATTTTATTTCCTCCATGGGTGAAGGGTCTCGGATAGTATAGTCTGTTGGCTGCCAGCTTGGAGTGACTACCAGGGACTGCTGAAAGGAGAAATTTTGAAAGGGGGGTGCTAAATGAAGCTTGTGCTTCAGGGAGCAGTGCAAATTAGATCCTTTCTGAATCAGATGGTCTTCTCGGATGATAATGCATTATGAGAGGTGCCAGAATTTGTTTTCTTCAGATTTAACACCATTTAAGACTATAAGCCACCGGCCCTTAAGAAATGAAGCACACTTCTACATTGGACTTACCTTCTGCAAAACTCTGAGGCCTAGTGGGCCTCCTAAATAATTCATAAAAGTTTATAGTTCAGGGCATTACATTTAAAATAACCTATACACATATAATTCTAGAATGCAACTCCTAAGATACTTGTGGCAGGTACTCATTGATGATTCTCTTGGTGGTAAAACCATGACCACTAAAACTCTTTGTATCAGATAGCTTTTGGTATAAACATACTGTGTAACAAACTGCTCACATATCCCATAGCCTGTAATAATAACATGTCTTTCTCTCAGTCACAGGTTGGTGAAATGGCTTTAAGGCAGGCTGTGGGTTAATAGATCTTGGCTTCAGAGTATGGGGTTGGGTTTGGATCTGTTCTGTTTATTTCCTCTTTCTTTGACTAGCAGCTACTCTGGCATTTTCTTCTGATGGTGCATCAATCGAGTGTGAAAAGGCAAACCAGACTGCAAAGTACATGGAAACCTCTGTGTCTTGTCATCCTGCCCAAAGCAGATCATGTGGTTAGATCCAACATTAATGGTACAGGGAAATATACTGTATCCATATCAGAAAAAAGAAAACTATAAATTTACAGGGGAAAAGGGCATGGATGTATAATTTTTATGCAGAGATAGCATGAAGAATCATGAGGCATGGTTTAGTCTACCATACTGTGTTAGGTTTTATAGGTCCAACCCTCCATTCATCCATCCATCTGCCCTCCCTCCTTCTCTTTCTTTCTTTTTCTTTTGTGGTAAAATATACATAAATCTGGGCTTCCTGGGTAGCTCAACTTGTAAGAAATCTGCCTGCAATGCAGGAGACCCCAGTTCTATTCCTGGGTTGAAAAGTTCCCTGGAGAAGGGATAGGCTACCCACTCCTGTATTCTTGGGCGTCCCTGGTGGCTCAGCTGGTAAAGAATCTGCCTGCCATGCGGGAGACCTGGGTTCCATCCCTGGGTTGAGGAAATCCCCTGGAGGAGGGCATGGCAACCCACTCCAGTATTCTTGCCTGGAGAATCAGCATGGATAGAGGAGCCTGGTGGACTACAGTCCATGGGGTCACAAAGAGTCGGACACGACTGAGCGGCTAAGCACAGCACAACACATACATAAATCCATAGTTCTTTATGTGGCATTAACTACATTCATGTTTTTGTGAAGCCATCACTATCACCCAGAACTTTTCATCTTCCTCAAGTGAAAGTCTGTGCCCATTAAACACCAACACCCCATTTCTTCTTTCCCCCAGCCCCTATCAACTTCCCTTCTATATAATGTCTCTATGAATTTGATAATTCTAGGAACCTCATGTAAGTAAAATCACCTAATATTTGTTATTTTGTGACTGGCTTATTTTACTTGGCATAATGTCTTCAAGATTCATTCATGTGGTAGCATGTGTCAAATTTTCCTTTCTTTTTCGGGCTGAATAATATACATATACCATATTTTGTTTATCTAATCATCTTTCAGTGGATACTTGGATTAATTTCATTTTTCTGATTCTTTCTCACTGATTTTCCATTTTTCCCTATGGCTGGAGTCATCTGACTTTGCCTAATAATCCTTTCCACTCCAGACCCTGTGTTCATTCTTGTTCATTCATTTATTCATTAATTCAACAAATATTGAGCGCCAGTATGTGCCAGCAGTTTTCCTCAAGCACCCTAAAATTTCTCAATAGACAGAGTTGTGCTCTCCTTTTTGGTAGCCAGTAGTTACATGTGGCTATTTAAATATAAATCAAAGTGAAACAAAATTTTAAAATGTGTTTCTTCACTTGCAGTAGCTGCCTTTCAAAGGATTAATAGCCACATGTGGTTAGTGACTACTGTATTGAATGATGCAGATATAAAACAGCTCTCTCCTTCTGGAAACTTTCTTCTTCTAAACCACAGACCTGTCAAAGTCACCTTTTGAGTGCAAGATGGCCATATTTTATTTGTCTAGATCTGAGCAACCAGCTAGCCAATCAGAGCCCTTCCTCAGCATTTATGAAAGTAAACTGAGCAAATAATTTAGGTTTCTCTAGATCAGTGGTAATTTTACCCGCAGGAGGCATTTGGCAATGTTTGGCAAGAGTTTTGGTTGTCACAGCTGCAGGGAGAGGGAGGTGCTACTGGCATCTCATCTGGAGGGTGGAGGCCAGGGATGCTGATAAACCTCTTACAATGCACAGGGCGGTCCCTGCACCACAAAAGTATATGGCCCCAAATGCTAATGATTCCAAACTAGAGATATGTTCCTGCTCCTGGTGAACTGTTTACAGATGATACCCGATATCTGAGAGACATGGTTTCTGGTATGTAGAAGAGGTGGAGACCCCTGACCAGGATCCAGTTTCCTTGTTTCTGAGACCAGCCTCTTTCCTTTGTTGGGGTTCTGTATAGGACCTCAGTGTTATAAAACTTTCTTCTTTCACCTGAATTCTTTTGAGTTGGGTTTTTAGCCTTTTGCTGCATGTTCCTAATAAGGTAAGTTATTTAGTAGTTCCTTATCTTAATTCCACCCTGTGTAAACTGGCTCAGAGGGTAAAGCATCTGTCTGCAGTTGTAGGAGACCTGGGTTCCATCCCTGGGTTGGGAAGATACCCTGGAGGAGGGCATAGCAACAACCCACTCCAGTATTCTTGCCAGTAATACTCTCTTACTCTTATGTCTACACAGAGTAGGGATTCACTGCAGTAATCTTATGGAGATGTTTTAACTACATTCCAAAGGGAATATCTCATTCCCTATGAATGAAGTATTATTTTACATAAGCAAATCGTGGGACCTCATCATACTTTACTAGTGGCCTTTGGGTTGGTGATAATCTTTAGCCCTACTTGTCAAATCAAAGGGCATCAGTAAAATGCTTATTTAAGATTTTATCAACTCAGCAGGCAGTGGGAGCACCTGAGGATTTTCTGTCTTACATCACCGTATGGACCGAAAGACCTGTATGTACTTAGTGAAAGTGTTAGACGCTCAGTCATGTCTGACTCTTTGAGACCCCATGGACTGCAGCCCACTAAGCTCCTCTGGCAATGGGATTTTTGAGGCAAGAAGACTGCTTTATTCTCTTCTCCAGGGGATCTTCCTGACCTCGGATTTTTGAGTCAAGAAGACTGCTGTATTCTCTTCTCCAAGGGATCTTCCTGACCCAGGATTGAACCTGGGTCTCCTTCATTGCAGGTGTATTCTTTACCATCTGAGCCACCAGAGAAGCCCATATGTACTTTAAGGGGGACCTATTTTTTATGGACATGCTGCAAGGCAAGTAGGATCTTAATTCCCTGACTAGGGGTTGAACTCATGTTCCTTGCATTTAAAGTGCAGAGTCTTAACCACTGGACCGCCAGAGATGTCCCAGGACCTGTGATTTTTGAAGAAGACTTGAATTTTAATAACTTGGAAACTGTATGAATTAACATGATTTCCCCAAATCGATAGCCCCTGAGATACTTTGATTTTATCCCTGAAAAAAATCCATGGCAGAATGTCCATGGAAGTGACACATTTTTGACCTGGATATTTTAATCAACAGCAGTTAATTAGACACATGCATACTTTTTTCCCATTTATCACTTTGCTGTACAGCAGAAATTAACACATTATAAATCTTTAATAAGAATATATAGAAAAATATATAGAAAAGAAAATTTACATAAATACATATACATGCATAGACTCTATGTAATTTTTTATGTTCTGTTCCTTATTGTTTTCACTTAATATTTACAACTTTGTCTCAGAGCTGTTTTTCCATCAGTAGTGAAACTGGCTTCATTCTTTTCAGTGACTTGGAGTTCGCCCTCCTGTCAGTGTTCCATACATTATTTATTGAACCAGTCTCCTGCTAATGTGCATTACAGTCCTCTCCAGGCTTTGGGTTTTATAAATGCTGCAATGAACAATACACTCTTGTATCTTAGTCTTTATGCATATATAATTATATTTGTAAAATAAAATCCCAGTAGTGGACATTCTGGTTCAAAAGGTAGGTACATTTTATGTTTCTGTGACATATTGCCAGTTTGCCTTTTAAAAAGATGCACCGTTTTCTACCTTAAACCTGTTTATGGACGTGCCTAAAATTTCGTCCTTGTACTTCATTATAGTCTTTACCACCCTGTTTCCCTCTCCCACTCTGCTTCCTGCCCCCAGACCCAGTCTAGAAGTTGAGAAGCCTTCAGTGAAAGGGTTTATGTTATTGAAGTCTGTAGAACACAAACTGCAGGAGCTTTCATGAAAGACACAGACCTGTCCCCTGTGTGAGCCCTGCCCCGATTTCCTTCCCGGCGGGGTAGGCAATGCCGCCGGCCAGTGGCCCCCTTCCCCTTCGTTTGCTGGCTCAGCCTCATCGGTGTGAATCCCTTTCCTCACTCTTCTCTCTTCATTCCTTTGGGAAGCTTTTAAGAGCTGGTATTCGTCGCTAGCACCCCGAAAGTCCAAATCTGCTCACTTGTCCTGGGCGCGTGCCAGCACTTAAAGATGGGCATGGTTGGACCACTGCATTCTTTGCCCTTTCGGACGAAGATGTGTCTTGTTTTATGTACAGTGTCAAGAAACGATTTCCAGATGACTGCTTCGGCCTGGCATCTCCATTAACGCTTTCAGTGGGGAGATGGTTTCTCTAGTGAAGCTGGCAGAAGACCAAGCTTTTCATCCCCCCAGCTCCTCTGTTTCCCAGCCCTCCATCCCATTTGGGGTTACCTGTAACTTGATTCTGTGGCTTCTGGAATTTAATGGGGACACTTAAAGAAAAGGGGATTAAAAAAGTCCTTTCAACATGACATCATCGGCAAATCCTTTTTTTCAGTGTTCTTCCATTTTTGAGCAAGAAAACAACATCCTGGGCTCATCCTCACTCTCCTTCAGTATTTTATTATGAGAAATTCTAAACATCTAGCAAAGTTATAAAAATTTTATAGCGAACACTCATATGTCTGCTAATAGATTTTGTCCTAAACATTTTACTATACTTGTATTATTATATCGCTGTCTCCCCATTCATCATTTGAGGCTTTATTAGTGATACCTCTGGCATTTCAGAGGCATCATGGCATGAGTGTGGTTTGGAGTGTGAGCTGTGGGTTTGAATCCTGGCTCCTCTGTTTGAAGCCTGTGACCTTAGGTAAGTTACCAAACCTCTCTGTCGCCTCGGTGTTCTCATCTGCAAAATGGAAATAATAATAGTGCCTACTTCAGGGGGTTTGTGAGATTAAATGCATCAGTACATGTCTAGCATGTAGAACAGGACACAACATATCAGTCACTTAGTACATGCCATAAAGTAAGTGCTAAGTTAAGTTTGATTTCCTGGATTAAAAAAAGAAGCAATAAATTTCCTGGATTTTAAGGAGAAGCAACTGTGTACCTGATATTGGGCCAGACATTGTATGTACATTGCCTCATTTGAGCCTCAAAATAACCTTCAACAGGTTATCCTATTTGTGGATGAGCTAACTGAGGCCAGAAAGTGGCAGGGATTTAGTCACAAGTATATCCTACTCCAATGGTCATTATCTCCATGCTTTGTTCTTTCTTTTTTAATCACAAGATGGAGACATTGCTGGATTGTATAAGGTGGCAGAGATTTCTATGGCTAAGGAAAAAACTTTTCTTTGAATGCCAGAAGCAGGCACCAGCACTCAAGGTTTTACCACTTTGGTTTGACCTTGAGCTGCTGAAGGTCAGTCTTGCAGAAGAAAGAACTTGCTGTTTTTTTGTGTCTTGTTAAAATTCTTTGCCTTCCCATTCACACTTCCAGTTCTGGGTCCTCCTGCTGCCTGGTGTGCTGATTGACCTTGTGGGTAGGAACTACCTTGAGGGTGTTTTGGAGTACCATTGTATGTCACCTGTTTAACATCTCAAATGCTAGCTTGCCTGCTAAGTGGCTTCAGTTGTGTCCAACTCTTTGCAACCCTATGGACTGTAGGTTTTTTAATCCAGGAGATCCTGGTCCATCAGGCTCCTTTGTCCATGGGATTTTCCAGGCAAGAATACTGGAGTGTGTTGCTATGCCCTCCTTCAGGGGATCTTCCCTACCCCAGGGATCAAAGCACTTGGTGCTAGTGGCAGGATCTGCCTGCCAATGCAAGAGACAAAAGAGAGGCAGGTTCCATCCCTCTGTTGGGAAGATCCCTTGGAGGAGAGGAAGTCTGCAGTAAGCGGTGTTATGCACACACCTCAGGTAGTAAAGACCAGATTGAAATAAAGCCCCTAGGCATTTTTTGTCTTCTCCCTGGAGTTCCTGCCTCCATTCAGATTCAATCCTTTCCCCTGTTCCTCTTAATTCTAGGTGCTAATATGTCTTTAATACCCTTTAACATTTGCTAATCTCCCTTTCTGTTGCTTAGGTAGAGCAACGGTAAAGAATCTGCCTGCCAGTGTTGGGAGACACAGGTTCAGTCCCTGGGTCTGGAAGATTCCCCTGGGGTAGGAAATGGCAACTCACTTAAGTATTCTTGTCTGGAGAATCCCTTGGACGGATGAGCCTGGTGGGCTACAGTCCATGCCAAGAGTCTGACACGACTGAGCGTGCACACGTGCACAAATCTCCCTTTCTAGTTGAGAGGCCCTAGTTTTTAATGACATCATTTTGCCTTGCTTGTATTTGCTTTTGGAGTTACCTTATTTTTATGGCAACTGATTCTATATGTCTGCTTATAGAAGTGATAAAGTTTCCATATAAGATATGTTTATTTACATAAATATAAGCTGGGTTTTTTTTGGAAAGTGAAGATGGAATAATAAAATGGTACTCAATTGTGACCAGATTTGTCAGAATGAGTATACAGATGATGGTGTTTAAAGAAATACTGACCAGTCCTCAAGGTTTTTTGTCCTGTCTCTTGACAGTAAATGCTTTGGGCAGAGTGAACATTTATCAGGAAGTTGCTTCTGTTTTGAAGATACTCAGTGGAAAATGCTCACCCTACATCTGTCTCTTGGCTGAGAAGACGTGTGCAGTAGGTTTTGGCCTTTCTGGAAGTTTTCAGAGCAAGGCTAATTAAAATTATGCCTTGGAGCTCTGGGCAAGCACACTTGTTTTTATAAGACAGCCCTTGGTATCATTGGTACCTAGAGTGGTTGAGTTGGATGCTGATGTTTTTAACTTCTCCTTGAATTTCTTTGCATTTCTTATGTGTCCGGACACCCAGGAAATGGTTACTATATGTCTTGTTATTCTTGGGGTGACTTCATAAGGCCAAGGGACATCAAAAAGGGCGTTCTCAGAGAGTGCCTGAAAGGGAGTCCAGGATAAGCCTCAGGATTGGCATGGTTCTCAGTGATTCTGTTCAGGAGGATAAATGTGTACCCCTGCTCTCAGAATCTGTCTGAGCTGGGTTAGTGCTAAATTATTGGATCATCCTTTGGAAAGGAGGGAAGGTAAGGACAGGATCTAACCTCAGAAATAGAAGCAGATGCTCACTGATAAGAACTTGTTCCAATTCATGGACCCTTGAGAAAGGTGCAAATGAAAAAGAGAGAAACCGATTGATTGATTGGGAGAGACTGAGAGATTTCTAGGTATATAAAGGAGAACTCCTTTTCTTTGCATCACTTGGTAAAAGGGGAAACCATGACTCATGCCATTGTTCTGTGAAGAGTTTTCTTTCCCTTTGATTCACTTGCTGACAGAGGGATAGGGGGCCCATTCAGATTGTCTGGGTGATTTCAGATGAGCTCCCTCTACCCTTTGCTTTCTCCTTCTTCTTGGTACTGATTTTGACATTAGTACAGAAGTGACTTTCTCCCACAGGGGCTATGGTATCCACAGGTCCATGGTTTGGCTTCTCCTGAGTTCTGGTGGTCTTCACTTCCCCACGTAGCTGTGCATGTGTGCTAGGTTGCTTCAGTTGTGTACAACTCTTTGTGACCCCATGGACTGTAGCCCGCCAGGCTCCTCTGTCCACAGGATTTCCCAGGCAAGAATACTGGAGTGGATTGCCATTTCTTCCTCCAGGGAGCTTCTTGACCCAGGGATCTATCTCAGTCTCTTGTGTCTCCTGCATTGTCAGGTGGGTTTTTTTTTTTTTACCACTGGGGCCACCTGGGAAGATCCTGTGGAGCTGTGGTGATGGTGGTTTAGTTGCTAAGTTGTGTCTGACTCTTGCAACTCTGTGGACTATAGCCCACAAGGATTCTTCTCCAGGCAAGAATACTGGAGTGGGTTGCCATTTCTTTCTCCATGGAGCTGTAACTCTAAAGTAATTCTTGGGAGTCAGGTTTCCCGAAAGAGACTGGAAGGAGAGTGAAATTCATGGGCAGGGCAGTTACTGGGTTAATGGATTAAAAATATGTTTGTTTCTCATTCTACAGGATAGTGTCTTGTAGCTGCCTTGCAGGGGTATGATGTGATCTTAAAAGTGTTAGAAGTCGATTCTCTTTGTCTGAATCTCTATTCCCGGACTTGTGGACACAAGGGAAGGGAAGAGGAGGTGTGACAAATTGAGATAGTAGCATTGTCCTATATACAGAATAAAATAGATAGCTAGTAGAAAGCTACTGTATAACACAGGGAGCTCAGCCTTGTGCTCTGTGATGACCTAGAGGGGTGGGATGGAGTGTGTGTGTGAGGGAGGTTCAGAGGAAGGGGATATATGTATACATATAGCTGATTCATGTTGTTGTACAGAGAAACTAACAATAGTGTAAAGCAATTATACTCCAATTAAAAAAAAATTTTTTTTAATGGCATTAAAAGGACCAGTCCTGGAGGACTCAGGAATCCCACCACCTTTCATTGGGAGCCTGGCTCAGCCACTTCCTAGTCTTCTTCTGGTCTCCGACAAGGTACTTGAGATTTTTGAGCTTCATTGTCTAACATATGACTTCAGTCAACAGATTTCATTATATACCTACTGTGCACCAGAGACCACGCCAGCTCTTACGATAAATGAGTGAAAAAGCAGGCAAAGCTTTCTGCCCTCACGGAATTTTTTTTCCCCTTCTCACTTAAGATTATTGTGAAATTTAAATAAATTAGTGCCTGTAAAAGGGTATAAGGCTCTTGTTAAAATTAGAAAATAACTGTTATCGAGAAGTGATGAGCTGCCCATTCTACACTGGGGTGTCATTATTTAACAATAGAATTATTGAAAAATGACTTCATTATTCTACACACAGTATTTTTTAAAAATTTGTTTTCTTTTAATGTTCTTTTTTCTTTTTTTTTTTGGCCTATATGAGAGAAACCAAATTTCTTTGTCCCTGTGTCTTGACTTTTTAATCACTATTTTGATATAACAAAGTCCATCTTTTTTTTTACATTAATTTTTATGGGAGTATAGTTGATTTACAGTATTGTGAAAATGTATCTTCTTAAACAACTCAGTAGGAAAGTGCATTTATTTGGTGTGTGTATGCACACGTTTGTGCACGTGTATAACTCTTGGAAAAACTTGAATACATTTGAATAATACAGTTGAGTAGTGTCTGTGAGGAAAAAAAATAAAACTGGATATGCTTCCTTCTTATCTTGAACCTACTGATTATGAGAAAGGTAGTAGAAGAAAAAGAACCTGCTGTTGAATATTATTCCAAGTGGGTCATTGAAAAGTGTCCCAATTGGAAATAACCTCTTCCAAAGACCTTAACTGATTTGCTCAGGTGGCTCCTAAGTGTTTAGTTCAAACCAAGCAACTTGATGTGAGCTTCTTTCTTCTTGGCACAATGGAATATTCATGATGTTTATCAGGGAGAAACTTCATTAAGGGAAGCCTGACAAGAAGGTCATGGGAAAGAGGAATGAGTCTGTTGCTACTGGAAAGCTTGATTTTTGAAACATGTAGAATTACATAAACAGATGTACTTCTGTATGATCTTTTTGGCTCCTGACTGTATTGAAAATGAGGATACTTATTCTTTGTAAAGTGTTTTTTGAGGCACAGTCTAGGTGCTAGGTCTTCCTTACTTCATTGTTAACTCCAAAGGAGCTCCATTAATATTATTGCTTTGTGGTAAGTTGAGTTGTATATTGAGGGTCCACCATGTGCTGTATATGGCTCAGGTAGCCCATCATGTGGGCCCTGTGGTCTGAACCACAAGGGGAGGGAGGCAACTGTTCCATCCATGGTGGAAGGACTAGATGGCCCTCTTGCAGATGGAATTTTGCCTCTTTGAGAATGCAGTGTGAGGTTCCCAGCATCTATTGGTAATACAAGGATTTCATGTTTTTTTTAGTAATATGGTAGGCATATGTATGTGAGTTTTTAGAATTGGTACTAGGACGGTCTTCCCAGGTGGCGCAGTGGTAAAGAATCTGTCTGCCAAGGCAGGAGATGTAAGAGATGTGGGTTTGATCCCTGAGTCAGGAAGATCCCCTGGAGTAGGAAATGACAACTCATTTCAGTATTCTTACCTGGAAGATTCCATGGAGAGAGGAACCTGGCGGGCTGCAGTCCATTGGGTCCCAAAGAGTTGGACACAACCGAGTGACCGAGCACCCATGGCAACAGCAGAGCACGTATACAAAGGTATTTCAGCTGCAAAAGACGACCATACAGTTCGCACGTTATTTTTCAATGTACTTTTTTAGTTTTATATTTTTTCTCAATTTACATAAGATATCTTCAAGACCCTAGTAATTTATTCAGTGCTGACAGTATACAGTTCATTTGCACACGTTCAGGAGCTTAAGCAACTCTCTCTTAGGAAGGGATGGGCTGAGTCACTCAGTGAATTCAAAGAGGTAAGGGGAAATGAATGCTGGGCAAGTAGCACTAAGATCAAGGTGACTTTTGTTTCTACAGATCTGTGTTGAATAAGTTTCTGATTTGATCAAGAGTAGTTTTCTATCGTTTTCCTTCTGATGTATCTTAACACATGGGGATAGCCTTATGCAGGTTGCAAACAGCAGTAATCTTACCCTTCTTCATTCACAGAAGTTTGGTGTCAGGGAAGTTCAAAAGGTTATTCTGGAATTTCGTGTATTTCAAAGCAGAAAAGGAACCTAACTTATCCATCTAGCCTATCAGCCTTTGCATGCCTGCTATGCCGACATATAGGGTGTACTCTGTGCTGAGAGTATGGAAAAGATGGATCAGTCCCTGTCTATCAACAGCTTAGAGCTTAGAGTCAAGGTACAGAAAGTCAGCAAGGGTTACGGGTTATTAACAAACAAGGAAGGAATGCATGTATCTAGAGCATGAAACTCATTTCTTACAATTTTTTTCCTCATGGCCATATAGGAGGAAGGATAAGGAAATTGTATGTAAACTAAGGTGGGGACATTTTAGGGGAGAAGTGAGAGAATGGATATGGGTGAAGAGTACCAAAAACCCACTGCCCGGCACAGTTCTGCTCCACGGCAGTCTTGTGTATTAACATATGTGTATGGGCACTGAGATCCACAATTCTAGCTTGAAACCTGGGAGATTTTCCCCTGTGGTTTCAGCATAAAAGATTGTAATTAGATCATGATTAAGCACATTTTCACTGTTTTGGAGCCACTCCATAGGACAGGCCTTCTTTTTTGTTCGGCAACCGCAGGGACCAGTGACATCCTAGCCTTTTAGAATTGTTTGTACTTACTGGTTTGTTGGAAACCACTCTAAAGACTGCAGTCTGTCCACCCATCCCCCAACTCTCTTCTCCAGAGATGTCAAAACCCTCTTGTGGAATCTGTGAAATGTGAACTATGACTTGGTTATATGAGGTTCAGTGAAATAGCTGGAGGTTTTCCCAGCAGAAGGCTAAGCGGAATCGTCTAGACATCGCCTTCTCCTTATCTCGGCAAGCCTTTCTGGGAGCTTTTCCACATGGGGAATCTAGGCAGAAAGGAAAATGAACTTGACTGTCTAAAAACCCCTCTGACTTTTAGATCTCTCCTGAAACTTACCAGGCTGCAGTTTGTTGTTTTGAATAGAACAGGAAGATATTTGCCTTTGTTGTTATTACGAGAGAGATTTTTCATTTATCCATTAAGACTTTATCGAGCACCCACTGTGCACAGATATTTTGCCGTAAGCAATCAAAGATGGACAGAAAAGTGATGTTCTTTGCAGCAAATGAAATTAAGTAGATAAGGATATATGACAGTTTGAGTAAAGGGCTGATTGGAAAAGAATAACATTCTAAGGGTCTAGAAGATGAAAGGACCCACAGGGGAAGGGGAGGTCAGAGGAAGCTTGGAAGCAGCAAGCTTGAGGCAGGTCTGAAAAATATCTGAGAGTTAACCAAATGAAGGGACCAGACAAACAAACCACTTCAGAGTCCCAGGATCTGTATCTCTTGGAGGTACCATACCTTCAGGGGCTCTTGGAGAGTTTGAAAATTTTTTTAAAGAAATGTGGTTTTATTTTTATTTAGTTATTTAATGACTGCACTAAGTCTTTGTTGCTGTACGCAGACTTTTTCTAGTTGCAGCAAGTGGCCGGGGGGCAGAGGGTGCTCCTCTCTAGTTTTGCTGGATGGTTTCTCCTTGCGGTGGCTTCTGCTGTTGCCAAGCAAGGCTCTAGGGCATGAGTTTTAGTAGTTGCTACGCATGGTCTCTAGTGTACAGGGTCAGTGGTTATGGCCCATGGGCTTACTTGTTCCACAGTGTGTGGAATCTCCCCGGACCAGGGATCGAACCTGTGTCTTCTGCGTTGGTAGACGGATTCTTAACTGCTGGACCACGAGGGAGGTTCAAGTTTGAAATCTTATTTGTCCTTTGGCAGGTTGAGAAGCAGTGCAATTCTTTCTATACTGGCCAAGGGGCATAGTGAGTATTTTTCCTCACTAGGAGCATCAAGATTTTTTTTTAAATCTCAGATACATGGGCCATATCATACTTAGCCCTGTTGTCTTATAGGATTGCTGAAGTAAGTCTGCCATGGTAAAGATGACATTTAAGACCAGGCTGGTCCTTTGTTTTCTCTTAGTAGCTGATGTTGAGAATGCTCAGTTTTTCCCCTGGCATAGAGGATTTTGTACCAAAATACCAAATGACTTCATCATTGCAATAGGAGAGTTATACTTTTGAACCCCTGGCACTGTGTGTGTGCGTGCGCATGCGTGTGTGCCCCTTCCTGAGATGGATCACTATTGTGTCTCTTTGATGCCACAATAAGCAGGTCTTTATTGAATACAAACATGGTTTACAATACTGCTGAGAAGATTTCTCTGTAGAGCTTTTCCTGTGTGTTAAGATCATTGAACTTGATTTAGAATGTCTTATACAGTACCTACCCCTGCCCTCCCAGTACAGATCTTAAAAACCTGGTTTATTTTTCAAGGTTTTATGAATTTCCTTACTTTGTTTGTTTGTTTGTTTTGGAGGGAAGGGAGAGGAAGGTCATCTGAAAGAGAGTCACATAAGTCTTAAGCGGACAGTGGATAAGTTTACCCCGAAGGCTGGATCTGAAATTAGAACTTGGCAATAACCAAGAAGCTCCTTCTTAGGACTTGCTTCCTTCTCCCCGAAAGTATCCGCTGTCCTGACTTTGCTCCCCCCCGATGAGTTGTGCTTGTTTTGGAACTCTGTATAAATGGATTCATTCAGTGTTGTGTTCTTTTGCTTTCATTTCCTCACCATTATCCTGAGGTTTGTCTGTGTATAGCTATGGTTCATTCATTTTCATTTTGGTATGGTATTACAATGTGGAGACAGCAACGTTTACAGGCATGCTTTACTTTTGGTGACATTTATGTTGCTTGCAATTTGGGACTCCTTTGAATAATATTACTGTCACTGTGACCATCGATTACCATCCATGTCTTGGTGTACATGCAAAGTACTTGCATGTCTCAGGGGTGAACCCTGGGATGCAATTGCAGGATTGGGGCATAGGATATGCATTTATCTAATTCTACTAGATAAGTTTAAATAGTGTTCCAAGGTGGTGGTGCCAGTCCACATTCCCACCAGCAGTATATGAATTTCTGTTGTTTAACATTCTCACCTACACTTGGTATTGCCATTCTTTTCATTTTAGACATAGAACAAGTATGCCTACTTTAAATTTTAAAAATTGGTCATTGTAGAGTCTAGGTGTTTTTGGTGAAAAGAATGAGATTTGGAGCCCAGAAACCTTGAATGAATTTTGCTTAAACCCTTGTTGAGGGACACTGAGGTACTGTCTGAGCCAATTTTCTTAAAGTTTGACCTCCAGAATCTCACAGACCAGGGTCCAAAAGCCAATGGCAAACTTTGTGAACCTACACCGTGGCTTGACCTCCATGAGCCTCAGTCTTCTCGCCTACAAAATGGGAATAATTTCAAATTCATCACAGCACTGGTATGAAGAGTCTGTGGGTCAGTCCACCAAAGAGCATGTCATTCCTGGCCCATGGTCATTACAAAAAAGAAGCTATGAGATCGTTGTGAGTCACAGGAAGAAGTGGCTGCTGACTACAATGCTTTGGAACACTCCTGTATTTGTTTTAGTTTACCTATTTTTAGGGGAAACAAAGTTATTTCACTCGGCGCGTTGGACGTCAAAACCCAATATATCCTTTCTGGAACATCCTCGCTTGTTTGATGTTGGGTGGCTCTGTGTGTTGTTTTGAAGGATGGTGTGTTTATAGCTCCGCGGGACTATAAACACTCCTTGAGCCCAGGGCAGCTCTGAATTTGTTTGCAGTTGACACCAGGGCAGCAGAGAAGGAAATCATCTTCAGCTTGTGTTTTGACACAGAGGAGTTTTTGTTTTTCCTTTGTCAAGTCTCAGCATCCTCCACCGAAAACTAACAAAACATTCCAGCCCTGGTAAATATTGTGACGAGCAGCCCTGTGTGGTTGTTTTTTTCCTTTCCTTGCCATCACGGGTGAGCGAGGGTGGCATTTTGAAAGATCAGTCATTGTCATGCTGATATTTGAAGGACAACCAACTGTAGCAATTCCAGAGATGAAAAAGTGATAATAAAGAAAAATAGGAACCTTAAGGTAAATATTTCTTTCGAGGGAAACTGGGAGACTTCTCAAGGAGGAAAAAGCAGAGGATAGTTATGTGGGTTGTTTGCATTCCCTTCCCTAAGCGCCTGGATTTATCATGCTGCCTCTCTTGAGCCTTAGGAGAGATTTTTCCAAGAAAGTTGAGCTGTGGTTAATTGAGTCTCTTCCCTGTGAGCATGGCCTTCCTCTGCTCTATTTGCCTGGCTGGGGAAGATCAACTACAATTGGGGTGCAAGCCAGGCCAAGAGGGCAGGAGAAGAGTAGCCCCTTATCTCTCAGCCTCCAAGAGTTTGACTTGGTGGAATTTCATGTCATAAAGATTATTTTTATTAATTAAAAAAGTATAATATACCCTATTTTTTTTAAACTTCCCCTATCATTTTCTTTTTTTTTAAGAGAGAAATAAGTCAGTAAAGAAAAGCCAGACAAGAGACCAAAGAGACCTGCTGGGTTGTGAGTTGACACCACTGGTGTGCATCCCTCCACATGGTCTCTTATTAACTCCATGATGTAGAGCAAATGCTGTAATTTCTCTAAGCCTCTGTGCTTTCATCTCTGCATGGAGAAAGTAGTCCTACCTTTTGTTAGAAAGGTTGTGGCAAATGGGACAAATGTTACCAAATAACATGTGAGAATTGCAGTTACCTTAAGTACTTGGTATATATACGTTCATTAATTCTTACCACAACCGTGTGGGTTGTGGGCTCTAATTTACAGAGGAGGAAACTGAGGCAGAGAGTGTCTAAGTAACTTGACCAAGCATCACTCAGGTAAGAAGTAGCCAAGCTGGGATTTGCACAGGAGACAGTTTGGTTCCAGAGTTTATGTCTTTGTTACAATATTGCCAGTTTTCCACCATCCCTCCAACCAGGGTATCCCCATCCTTCACTCTTATCTAGAGATAGGCATTTCACAGGTTGGCATAACTCCTCCTATGTAATTTGAAGCAAGAAAGCAGATCCAAGAAACTGGGTCCGTGTTGCTTGTTCCCTGACACACTGTCATAAACATTTTTCCAGGTCAGTACCTATAGCTCTACCTGGGTCAAAATTTAACCGCCTTGGTGAGAGCTGGCCATTTTAGCCCAGCCTTGGCGGGGGCTGGCTGGCTTTCAGAGAAACCCAGTTCTAGCTGGCTTGTTGCCTAGGAACTGGCTTTCTTTCCCACAAAGTAGCTTCTGAGAAAAACTGTGGGAAACAAATGACTTCAGAGGTTTTGAGAAACAAAAGTGCAAACTCTAACAAATTTCATCTGGCCCCAAAATGTTATTACCCCAAATCTTGAAAATATTTTCTTATAGGATTATTCCCCTAAGGTTGTTAATCTGAGAACGGGCCAGGCCTATTAGGCCTGACTTTTTGCCCCCTGATATTGAAATCCTGTGTATTTGAGTGCCGGAGTGCGGGGGTCGAGGTAAAAATATTTCTCTGGAGAAAATGAAGTCATTTTATTTAATATTATAGTTACCACTGGGCCTCCATCATTTCAGCAAGGGGATGACAGTTAACATAGCCAAGAAGAAGCTTTTATATTAGTCCAAGAAATCTTTTAAAAGAGAGCAGTGGGTTTTCAGAGCCACAAATATTGATCGATTGTATCTGCCCTAAAGATTCTTGATGTAGTTAAATTTTACCTAAGAAGCCTTGTCTATCTAGATGAATGTTATTGTAACATTATCAGACTCTTTCTTTTAGTGGTTGGCATTCAAAGCTTTTTACTTTAGTGTTACAGAGTGGCAGCGTGCTAAAATGTTTCTGTGTTGAGATTACTGTGTGTATTTTTGTGGGGCTGTTATCTGGCTCTGGGAGCCTAGCACAGCCTGGAGACAATTCTGCGTTTGTTCACAGAAGGCAAGAATGTGGCCCTTGTACACCTGCCTCCCTGGATACACCTGTAGGGCTGGTTTCTCTGGTGGAAGCTTATGGCTGAGCGCCTGACACAGGCGGAGTTCACGTGGTCCTGGCAACAGTGTCAATAGTGACTGGACACCTAGGAACTAAGGTTTCTGGGTCATTCTCCTGCTAGTTCAGTCCCATGAGCATATGTGTAATCTCTCTTGAGCTGGTGTGGTGAAGTCGAAACTTGGCTTATCACAGGCCTCAATTCTCCTGGAATGTATTTCAGATAAGAGTTGGAAGAAATGGCAGGCCTAGCATTCTCTGTGCTGAGATACAGAGGAGCTTATTTTTCATCACAGACAAAGAAAGGCATTTGGTTTAATTTTGAAACCTGATTGTGAATAGGCTGCAAGGTATAAAGGTGGCCTTTATTATATACAGGTGGCCTTTCTTACCTCATCTAGCTTTACTTTTTCAACGAGTGATTAAGAAGCAAGAATGAAGATGGTAAAACAAAACAAAACAAAACCCTTAGCTCACTTGTAATGAGCAGTCTTGAGGTTCCATTGTTTGGTGTTGACCTCACCTTGAAGAATACAATAGGCAGCTGGTTTCTCTTGGAAGCCCAGCTGTGTGACCTTGGGAAAGTTATTTAACATCTCTCTGAGCCTCAGTTTTCTCATTTTTATTAGGGGATAATACTGATAATACTTAAGTCATAGGATTGTGTTAAGGATTTAGGAGTTATTACTTGGAGTCCTTAGAACAGTACCTCACAGACAATAGGTATAGTAGAAGTGTTTGTAAATTAAAATAAACTGGGAGATACTTTGTGCAATTATATTTAGTTGCTTAGTTGTGTCTGACTCTTTGTGACCCCCATGGACTGCAGCATGCCAGACTTCTCTGTCCATCACCAGCTCCTGGAGCTTGCTCAAACTCATGTCCATCGCATTGGTGATGCCATCCAACCATCTCATCCTGTCGTCCCCTTCTCCTGCCTTCAGTCTTTCCCAGCATCAGGGTCTTTTCCATTGAGTCAGTTCTCTGCATCAGGTGGCCAAAATACTGGAGCTTCAGCTTCAGCATCAGTCCTTCCAATGAATATTCAGGACTGATTTCCTTTGGGGTGACTGGTTGGATCTCCTTGCAGTCCAAGGTACTCTCAAGAGTCTTCTCTAACACCACAGATCAAAAGCATCCATTCTTTGGTGCTCAACTTTCTTTATAGTCCAATTCTTAAGTCCATATATGGCCCCTGGAAAAACCATAGCTTTGACTAGATGAACCTTTGTCGGTAAAGTAATGTTTCTGTTTTTTAATATGCTGTCTAGGTTGGTCAAAGCTTTTCTTCCAAGGAACACACATCTTAATTTCATGGCTGCAGTCACCATCTGCAATGATTCTGGAGCCAAAAAAAAGTCTCTCACAGTTTCTATTGTTTCCGTATCTATTTGCTATGAAGTGATGGGACTGGATGCCATGATCTTCGTTTTTTTTGAATGTTGAGTTTTAAGCCAACTTTTTCACTCTCCTCTTTTACTTTCATCAAGAGGTTCTTTAGTTCCTCTTGCTTTCTGCCATAGGGTGGTGTCATCTCATATCTGAGGTTATTGATATTTGGTCTGAAATGCAGTAATTGGGTGTAATCTCAAAAATGACAGAATGATCTCTGTTTATTTCCATTCAGTATCAAACCATTCAGTATCACAGTAATCCAAGTCTATGCTCCAACTTCTAATGCCGAAGAAGCTAAAGTTGAACAGTTCTATGATGACCTATAAGACCTCCTAGAACCAACACCAAAAAAAGATGTCCTTTTCATCACAGGGGACTGGAATGCAAAAGTAGGAAGTCAAGAGATACCAGGAGTAGCAGCTAAATTTGACCTTGGAGTACAAAATGAAGCAGGGCATGGGCTAACAGAGTTTTGCCAAGAGAATGCACTGGTCATAGGAAACACCCTCCTCCAACAACACAAGAGATGACTCTACACATGGACATCACCAGGTAGTCAGTTATATTAAGTGCCACTGAAATTTCTGTGGTTTTTGTGGTTGCTGAATATTCTGACACACAGAAATTAATCATTAGGTCAAAAGACTATTTTTTGATACTATGCACTTAAAAATTTTTTTCTTTCCTTTTAAATATACATTCTTCAACAAGGTTCTCCTGTATAGGATAGGAAATTATATGCAGTATCCTGTGATATATTATAATAGAAAAGAATATGAAAAATATATGTGTATAACTGAGTCATTTAGCTGTACAGCAGAAAATAACACATTGTAAGTCAACTATACTTCAATAAAATTAAAATATATACATTCTGAACTGCTCTTCCTGTTCCCTTTGGAGAGCAAAAGTATCGGAAAAACACAAGTGCAAGCGTTTCCTTATAATATTGGTTTGGTTGTGGTCAAAAACTTCAATAAAATTAAAATATATACATTCTGAACTGCTCTTCCTGTTCCCTTTGGAGAGCAAAAGTATCGGAAAAACACAAGTGCAAGCGTTTCCTTATAATATTGGTTTGGTTGTGGTCAAAAACAGGAATTGTGAGTCATGACCTCCAAATGAACAGGAATGAGCCAAGGTAAAATGACATCCTAGGGATAGGGGTCATTTTTGACAAACAGATTCAGGAATTCACCAGGTATTAAAACAGTCCTTTTAACCTAGAGTCCATGGATCCCCACGGGGATCTATGAGTAAATATTAAGGGGTTTATACATTTGGGTGGAGTAAAAAGTAAGTACATCCACATTTCCCCCCTCACCCTGAACTGCACTTGAGCATTTCCTTCAATTATAAATGTAGGCAACAAACCTCAGCAGCATAAACAATACCCATAACTTTGCCATCAATAGAAATCTTGGAAAATTTAATATGGCATGACAGATTCATTTATGCTTATCTCTAGTAAGAAATTTTACTAGTCATTAGACTCATCACTATTTATTTATGGTTTTTCAGTTCTTTAATTATGAAAAGTACAATTAAAAAAAGAAAAGCACAATTATAAAATTATTTTTGAAGTGTTTGGGCAACAGTATTTTAGTATAATTGGTTTCATTTGTGAAACCAATTTATTTTATTGTATTCATTTAATAAAATAAACCACTCATTTTATTTATTTATAAGCATCATTCTTAGAAGGGTCCATAGGTTTTATCTGACTGCCAAAGTCCAGACACAGAAAAGGTTAAGAGGGAGTTTTAAAGCTGAAAGTTTAGGCTGATTTAAATCTGAAGAGTGGTGCTGTGCAATTAAATATAATGTGAACCACAAGTAGTTAAAAATTTTTAATAGCTACTTTAAAAGAATAAAATGAGTATATATAATTACTGTTAATAATACAGTTTTATTATTGTATAAATAAAGTTAATTTCAATTGGTAAATTAATTATAATAAGTTAATTTTAATGATACTCATTTTGACTGAGTCTATTCAGAATATTATCATTTCAACAAGTAGTCAATATTAAGTTACTAATGAGATTTTTACCTTTGTTTTCATACCGGTCTTTGAAATCAAGTGTATCTTTTACGTTTAGAGTACATCTCGGTTTAGATGCTATGATTTCATTGGAAATACTTGCTGTGTGTGTGTGTCTCCATACTTGAGTATATACGTTTAAAAGAATTTAGTTGGAAAAGTAGATTCAGGTGGTTTAAAATAAAATGAAAAGTTTTCCATTAACTGCACTATCTTTTTAAATCAGTGAAGATGAAATTAAAAATAAAGTTTCTCTGCCACACTCGCTCGCCTTATAGGTATGTAAGCAGTCCTGTGCGTGGCCTGTATTCATTCTGTTAGCCCATCTTGGGAGCCAGACTAGATATGAAGGCCTGGGCAAGGAGAAGCAGGAATAGGACTCCAGGGAGACTTCCTTAAGATAACATGCGCTCTTTTGCTACTTTGTTTAGTGAACCAAGTGCTTGTTTTGTCCTCTCCTTGAAGTCTCCCCAGCACTCTGTCTTCCAATAGACGCTCATCCTTCCTGTTCCCCACTAGACCCATACAGAATGCAGAACTCTGGCTGGAGCTTTGTGTATTACAGGGTAGACATTTCCATTCAAGTGTTGGCTTTTGAAGATCAGTGCGAGCTGGCATTTTGTAATTTCCATTCCAACTGGTAGAAGAGGGATTTACAAATTCTTGGAGAGGAGAGATTCTAATTATTTTCCTTGAGCAATCCTTTGGCATAATAAGGGAATTAATTTACATATGAATTTATAGTAGTTATATCTGTGTTTTGCAGGACTCAGTTTCATCATTTAGTCTTTTACTTTAGTCCTTACTTTTTGGATTCAAAGCCTATCTTTTTTGACTATCATTCACGAGGTTGGGCAGGTGCAAGCCTAGTGTTTTGGTTTTGTGCCCGTGTGTGTGTGTGTGTGTGTGTGTGTGTGTGTGTGTGTGTGTGTACTGAGATATAGTTGGTATATAATATTATATGTTTCAGGTGTCCAACATAGTGATTCACAGTTTTTAAAGATTGTACTCCATTTATAGTTATTGCAAAATAATGGATATATTCCCTATGCTGTACAGTATATACTTTTAGCTTATTTTATACATAGTACTTTGTATCTCTTAATCCTCTATCTTTATCCTGCCCCTTCTCCCCTCTCTCTTCTCACTGGTAACCACTAGTTCTCTATATCTTTAAGTCTGTTTCTTTTTTTGTTGTATTCACTCATTTTAGTTTTTAGATTCACATATAACTAATAACACAGAGTATGTATCCTGACCTACTTATTTCACTAAGCATGAAACCCTCCAGGTCCATCCATGCTGTTGCAAAAGGCAAAATTTCATGCTTTTTTATGACTGAGTGGTATCCGAGCCTAGTGTTTTTCAGTCTTAGCAGGGCTGAGAGGAGATGTAAATCCATGTGGAGTTCCTTTACCAGGAAGGTTAAGTGAGGCTCCACATTTTCCACAATTGACTGCAGTTGTTCATGTCTTTCCCTTCCAGGAATGGATCTCTGAATTAAGCTAGGTAATTTCAGCCAAGACTAAGCTCTCCACAAGACTAAGCTCTCCACTTGGGCGGTCTAGCTCTATTTTTATATCCTAACGTGTGTATCTAATTTTTGATCCTGAATGTGGCCTTTTCATTTCTTCTGCTTAAAATTGACAAGCTGTGAAAACATTATGAACCAATAGAGTAGCTAGTCCCAATCCGGTTTATTGTTTCCTAGACATAAAAGTTTAAACATTTGAGGTTTAGATGGATATGGAAGGCAGTCAGATGCTGTTGGTAAATGAATTCTATACTCCTGGGTGTATTTGGCTCTTTGACAGAATGTTGAACTCTTTGGGACCTTAGAAACCTAGAAGCATGTCCCACCCTTCAGCTGAACTCTGGGCCTGCATGTTGATTGTCATGGTGTTTCTAGGGCTTCTGAAAGAGAACCAAAGGCACATTTCCTGCTCTTGGGGACTTGGAGTCGTTAGTCTTGGTAAAACTAAGCTGTGAATTTGGATAAGCCTGAATGATGATTGAGACAGAAGGTACAATTGTCAGTGGATTCTGTTTTGTTTATTTAATCGCACACCTAACAGAAACTTAGGAATTTCCAGCTAAGCAGCAGTAATAACATCAGAAACAACAGTGGGCATTTACTGGTTCATTCAACAAGTGTTTAGTGGGTGCTTCCTGTGTGTCAAGCACTGTTCTAAAATATAGCTACCCACACAATGGATGCAGAGTTCTCTTGGGTTTATTGTGCAGATGTTGGGGACGTATCAGATGTGACACAGGCACACTTGTACTTTAACGAGTTGGGTGACTAAAAATTTATAGCTGAATGTTCCACTGCTATGGAAGTGTGCTCAGGAAGTGACAAATGCTTGGAAGAATATGGAGCAGTTAGTCTGCTGAGTGCATTTGAAGGAGTGACATTTGCCTTCTTTTCTCTTCACTTCTTCACTCTGCTCTTGTCATCTTTTTAGGTTGGTTACTGGGCAGTTGAAGGAGGCTGGGTGAGTCAGTTCAGTCCTTTTGCTTTGGGACATAAAAATTCAGCTGCATGGTTCACAGTGTATCTCTGCAGTAGCTTCTTCATGCATTGCAGCATTTGTTTCTTAATAAATCTCTTGTGAGATTTTATGATGCTAAAATGAAAATAGGTTTTAAATTGTTCAAACAATTTGAAGCAGTTTAAATTTTAGATAATTTAAATAGTTGCTTAGACATTATACATTGGTATGAATGAAGTTTGAAATGCTTGAGTTGAAGAGGAATGTCTTTGCTTGTGATATTAAGGGATTTGTTTTACAAATCTATTGAATAAGCTGAGCCAGTATGAATTATATTCTTATCGTTTAAAGAAAAGATGTCCAAAGTTCAAACATGGGTTTTGAGGTTTTGAGTTAGTCCGACTGAACTTTCCAAGAATTTTCAACCTCTTGGGTTTAACACAAACTGAAGTTTAATGAGGCTTGCCCAGGTGACTTCTAATCCTGTTTCAAAGTTTACCATAGCTCTGCTTGAACACTTTGAATTTTATTACAATGAAAGGGAAAATTACTGAGCATTTTATTCAGGCTGCTGCAGTAGGGAAAACTTTCATTAATGAGGAAAGTCTCAAAGTAGAGAGAGAAAACTCGACATTTTATAGAACAAGAGAATCCCTGAGAGAGGGCCAAGGGAGGTGGGTCTCATCTCAGAATATTCCAGGTCTTGTCCTTTTGCCCTTAAAGAGGGAATTATTGAACTGGTCTTCTTTTCTTGGGCTTAAAGTTCCACACTGTCTTAGCCACACTGGGCAAAGTAGTTTTAAAAAGGTACCACTGGTAAAAGCTTCAATAGTTAATCAAAGATGTGCAGTTTATAATTAGTGTTATTTGATCACAATAATTTCATGATAGCTTGTCTCAGTGTAGTCTTTTGGCGATTTTAAGATATAAATACAGAATTTTTTTATATGGGCTTCTCTCGTGGATCAGCTGGTAAAGAATCCACCTGCAATGCAGGAGACCTTGGTTTGATCTCTGGGTTGGGAAGATCCCCTGGAGAAGGGAGTGGATACCCATTCCAGTATTCTGGCCTAGAGAATCCCATGGACTGTATAGTCCATGGGGTTGCAAAGAGTTGGACACGACTGAGCGACATTCATTTTTCACTTTCACAGGATTTTAAAATGCTTGCATATTATCTTAAGCCTGAATTTAGAGAAATGTTGTTTATTCTCCCCCTTGTGCCATTTTAGGTTGAGCATACATTTTTCTAGGTACTTAAGCCTTTGTGGGGTATAGTTCCATCTTGCAGTTATGTTTGGGAGTTTTACAAATTTCAATCCCAGCCTTAGTATGGATACAGGTATAAATATAAAAGGACAGAGGCTGACTCTCTTAGCATTTTGCTGGTCTGCTTTCAGAAACTGTTTACTGTGGCTTATAGATCTAATTCTCTTGTAACACTGGAATTCTGTTTCCTTTAGGGACTGCAGGAAGTGCAAGCTGGGAAATTATTTTACATAACAGTCAGGAGAAAATGTTATTTATTTATAAGCTACTCAGGGCCTGAAGGCCTTAGGGCACCAAACATAATGCCCTGTAGAAAGCAAACCAGTTTTCCTTGACATTTAGCTGTAAATTGAAATTAATTCATATAAAATACCTGAGATGAAACACTTTAGTAGTGGAATTTTGGGTACTGCTTGGCTTTCCTGGTTTTGTCATTTAACTTCAGAAGTATGCTGTATCAACTTATTAGTTGGATAAAATTCTCCAGCTATCCGCATTTTATTCTGTACTTTCTCTGTAGCTGAAAAAAATCTTTGTGTATTGAAAAATTTTATGTGTTTTGTTGCATGTGGATTTTATCTTTTTTGTTTTCATTCCCTTTTGTCTGGCCCTGCTTCTTTTGAAAGGCACTGGAAAGGTGGTATACCCTGGATATGTGTGTGTGTGTGTGTGTCTGTGTGTGTCTGTGTGTGTGTGTGTGTGGTCAGGATACCATTTTTGGGAAATGGATGACTGCAAAACAGTCAGGCCTGCCTACTTGTGGGTGAATGACATAACCAGCAGCTTACTGAATGCCTTGCCAAGACAAATAGGACTGAGTTGTCCTCTTTGGTGGCTGATCCTGCCCAGGGTGAATTTCATACCCCCATTGAGTCTGTCTTTCTCTAACCTGGAGATGCTTTTGCTGAAATTTGGAACCAAAGGGGATGGGTGGAGGACCAGAAATAGAATGTAGTGAAGCTTTAATATTTTAAATCAGGAAGTAAATGATAAAATGCAGAAAAGGGAGGGAGCAAATTCTAACTGCACTGAGTTCAGAGGTCAGCATCAGTAACCAGAAGGAGGAAGAGGAGGACTTGGAGCTTTGAAAGTCCTTTAACTGGGGCTTGTTGGCAAGAGAGCGGACATATTTTTTTGCTTCCTCTCTATCAGCACCCTTTCTGTTCTCCAGTGATTCTCCCATGGTCCCAGGGAGAGGGCATACACAGGACTGGCAGGAAAGGCTGGAGCCTCCTTTGCAGACCCTCTCCAGGTGGCTGCTAGCCCTTGTGGTCAGCCTACTCCACTCCCTCCCAGTGTCTACATCTGAGACCGACCTTTGGGTCAGCCCCAGACGGCTGCCTAATGGCTTTTTCCTCTAATGTAATAAATAAATTACAGCAGGGAAATTTTGTTTCCTGAATTATTTTTTCGAATTTATTTGAGGAATACTATATTACTTTAAAATAATTTTTAAAAAGTTATTACCACCTGAATGCTTGTTTCTCATGTGTGCTTTTCTCACTGATTGGATTTTAGCACCTCAAACTGGAATCGCCATGTATTAGGTACCCACTGAGGTTTCACTGAAAGAATGTGTGGTCTACAGACCACCGCCTCAGAAGCTGCTGCGTGGTTGTTAGAAATGCAGATTCTCAGGCACAGCACAGGCCTCAAGAATCAGAATGTCTGGAGAGTGGCCAGAATATCTGCATCTTAAGATTGATTTCTCCAGCAGACTCCTGTTGAGAACTGATGCCCTAATACACCAGCTATCTTCAGTTTTTCCTGTTGTAACGTGAGGATGTTAGTTCCTGTTGTCCAGTCCAGACTGCCTGCCTCTCCACAGCAATATCATATAAGGAATATCCCCTGTGTAACAGATGAGTGCTGATATTATATAATTCATATTTACCCAGTTACACATTTTGGTGTTATCCAGCGAACCGACAAGTCTCTATATTGCCTAAACAATTCCCTGTTTTTACCTTACCACCCCCACCCCCGCATTTTTCATTGTTTCTTGTTTTGTTTTTTGCCTTGCTTTTGCACTTTTCCATTTTAATACTCTGGCAGACTAGAATTTAATAAACATTCGATGAGTGAATCAATGAATGAATGAATGGGTATGTGAATGGCACACATACATGTGTGTGTGCGTGCACGCATACCCTGTTGCTCAGTAGTGTCTGACTCTCTGTGACCCCATGGACTCTAGCCAGCCAGACTCTTCTGTGGAATTTTCCAGGCAAGAATACTGGAGCGGGTTGTTATTTCCTCCTCCAGTGGATCTTCCAGACACAGGAATTGAATTCAGTCTCTGGCATCTCCTGCATTGGCCGGGGTGTTCTTTACCACTGGTGCTTCCTGGGAAGCCCTCTGTTATTCTTTAATGCTACAAAGAATAATTTAGGCATCAGTTCAGTTCAGTTCAGTTCAGTTGCTCAGTGATGTCCGACTCTTTGCGACCCCATGAATCACAGCACGCCAGGCCTCCCTGTCCATCACCAACCCCCGGAGTTCACTCAGACTCACGTCCATTGAGTCAGTGATGCCATCCAGACATCTCATCCTCTGTCGTCCCCTCCTGCTGCCCCCAATCCCTCCCAGCATCAGAATCTTTTTCCAATGAGTCAACTCTTTGCATGAGGTGGCCAAAGTACTGGAGTTTCAGCTTTAGCATCATTCCTTCCAAAGAAATCCCAGGGCTGATCTCCTTTAGAATGGACTGGTTGGATCTCCTTATAGTCCAAGGGACTCTCAAGAGTCTTCTCCAACACCACAGTTCAAAAGCATCAATTCTTCGGCACTTAGCCTTCTTCACAGTTCAACTCTGGTGAGCTAGTGGTTCTTTCTAGAAGTATCTTGTAGAGAGGAGATAGACTATCCAAAGGATTTTCTTCATGGTCTTAAAATGTTTTATTTATTTAAAAGACTGTATTAAAAATTGCTAACTCTGTAAAGTAATAGATGTTAACTAAACTTACTATGGTAATCATTCAGAATATATATATATATATATATATATACACATATATATATAAAATTATTATTGTATATTGTAATACAACATTATATGTCAATTATATCTCATTTAAACTAGGAAAAGAAATGCCAACTCCTTCACGCTAAAACATTTATGTCTATATATTATAAAATTATTATATTAATAATATACAATTAATATAATTATATGCACACACATACACACATACATATAGGCACCCAGTGTAGTGCTTGTACATAAACATTTGTTGGGTAGAATACTGCATAGATGGATGAATGAGCACCTTCCCCCAAAAAAAGACTTTTGAAAGCTTTTAGCATCTATATAGCAGTTTTAATCTCATTTAATCTTACTTATACAAAAAAGATCTTCATGACCTAGATAACCACGATGGTGTGATCACTTATCTAGAGCCAGACATCCTGGAATGTGAAGTCAAGTGGGCCTTAGAAAGCATCACTATGAACAAAGCTAGTAGAGGTGATGGAATTCCAGTTGAGCTATTTCAAATCCTAAAAGATGATGCTGTGAAAGTGCTGCACTCAATGTACCAGCAAATCTGGAAAACTCAACAGTGGCCACAGGACTGAGAAAGGTCAGTTTTCATTCCAATCCCAAGGAAAGGCAATGCCAAAGAATGCTCAAACTACCGCACAATTGCACTCATCTTACATGCTAGCAAAATAATGCTCAAAATTCTCCAATCCAGGCTTCAACAGTACGTGAACCATGAACTTCCAGATGGTCAAACTGGATTTAGAAAAGGGAGAGGAACCAGAGATCAAATTGGTAACATTGGCTGGATCATGGAAAAAGCAAGAGAGTTCCAGAAAAACATCTACTTTTGCTTTATTGACTATGCCAAAGCCTTGGACTGTGTGGATCACAACAAGCTGTGGAAAATTCTTAAAGAGATGGAAATACCAGACTACCTCACCTGCCTCCTGAGAAATCTGTATGCAGGTCAAGAAGCAACAGTTAGTACTGGACATGGAACAACAGACTGGTTCTAAATTGGGAAAGGAGTACATCAAGGCTGTATATTGTCACCCTGCTTATTTTAACTTCTATGCAGAGTACATCATGAGAAACGCTGGGCTGGAAGAAGCACAAACTGGAATCAAGATTGCAGGGAGAAAGATCAATAACCTCAGATATGCAGATGACACCACCCTTATGGCAGAAAGTGAAGAGGAACTAAAGAGCCTCTTGATGAAAGTGAAAGAGCAGAGTGAAAAAGGTGACTTGAAACTCAACATTCAGAAAACTAAGATCATGTCATCTGGTCCCTTCACTTCATGGCAAATAGATGGGGAATCAGTGGAAACAGTGAGAGACTGTTTCTTGGACTCCAAAATCCCTGCAGATGGTGAATGCAGTCATAAAATTAAAAAATGCTTGCTCCTTGGAAGAAAACCTATGACCAACCTAGACTGCATATTAAAAAGCAGAGATATTACTTTACCAACAAACGTCTGTCTAGTCAAATCTATGGTTTTTCCAGTGGTCATGTATGGATGTGAGAGTTGGATTATAAAGAAAGCTGAGCGCTGAAGAATTAATGGTTTTGAACTGTGGTGTTGGAGAAGACTCTTGAGACTCCCTTGGACTGCAAGGAGATCCAACCAGTCCACCCTAAAGGAAATCAGTCCTGAATATTCATTGGAGAGACTGATCCTAAAGCTGAAACTCCAATACTTTGGCCACCTGATGAGAAGAACCGACTAATTGGAAAAGACCCTGATGCTGGGAAAAATTGAAGAAGGGAGGAGAAGGGGATAACAGAGGATGAGATTGTTGGATGGCCACCTGATGTCTGTCACTGACTTGATAGACATGAGTTTGAGAAATTTCCAGGAGTTGATGATGGACAGGGAAGCCTGTCGTGCTGCAGTCCATGGGGTTGCAGAGTCGGATACGGCTGAGTGACTGAACTGAAGTGAACTGAATTTTACTTACTCAGTTAGGACATTCCTTTATAAGGGAAGAGGAATTCAGGATCAGTTCAGTTCAGTTCAGTTGCTCAGTTGTGTCCGACTCTTTGCAACCCCATGAACTGCAGCACGCCAGGCTTCTCTGCCCATCACCAACTCCCGAAGTCCACCCAGACCCATGTCCATTGAGTCAGTGATGCCATCCAACCATCTCATCCTCTGTCATCCCCTTCTCCTCCTGACCTCAATCTTTCCCGGCATCAGAGTCTTTTCTAATGAGTCAGCTCTTTGCCTCAGGTGGCCAAAGTATTGGAGTTTCAGCTTCAACATCTGTCCTTCCAGTGAACACCCAGGACTGATCTCCTTTAGGATGGACTGGTTGGATCTCCTTGCAGTCCAAGGGACTCTCAAGAGTCTTCTCCAACACCACAGTTCAAAAGCATCAATTCTTCGGCGCTCAGCCTTCTTCACAGTCCAACTCTCACATCCATACATGACCACAGGAAAAACCATAGCCTTGACTAGAAGAACCTTTGTTGGCAAAGTAATGTCTCTGCCTTTGAATATGCTATCTAGGTTGGTCATAACTTTCCTTCCAAGGAGTAAGCGTCTTTTAATTTCATGGCTGCAGTCACCATCTGTAGTGATTTTGGAGCCCAGAAAAATAAAGTCTGACACTGTTTCCACTGTTTCCCCACATATTTGCCATGAAGTGATGGGACTGGATGCCATGATCTTAGTTTTCTGAATGTTGAGCTTTAAGCCAGCTTTTTCACTCTCCACTTTCACTTTCATCAAGAGGCTCTTTAGTTCTTCACTTTCTGCCATAAGGGTGGTGTCATCTGCATATCTGAGGTTATTGCTATTTCTCCCAGCAATCTTGATTCCAGCTTGTGTTTCCTCCAGCCCAGCGTTTCTCATGATGTACTCTGCATATAAGTTAAATAAGCAGGGTGACAATATACAGCCTTGACGTACTCCTTTTCCTATTTGGAACCAGTCTGTTGTTCCATGTCCAGTTCTAACTGTTGCTTCCTGACCTGCATACAGGTTTCTCAAGAGGCAGGTCAGCCTCTTTCATATCTTTCAGAATTTTCCACAATTTGTTGTGATCTACACAGTCAAAGGCTTTGGGATAGTCAATAAAGCAGAAATAGATGTTTTCCTGGAATTCTCTTGCTTTTTCCATGATCCAGCGGATGTTAGCAATTTGATCTCTGGTTCCTCTGCCTTTTCTAAAACCAACTTGAACATCTGGAAGTTCACGGTTCATGTATTGCTGCAGCCTGGCTTGGAGAATTTTCAGCATTACTTTACTAGCGTGTGAGATGAGTGCAATTGTGCAGTAGTTTGAGCATTCTGTGGCATTGCCTTTCTTTGGCATTCAGGATCACTTGTCATTAACTCATCTTTAGAGACTGCAAAATGCTTAACAGAATTGAGTGAGAATTCCTAAGCACCTCCCTTCAGTTAGTCACAGGTTCAAGGCATTTGTAGGCTGCGTCACGAAGAATGCCTCTCTGAGGCTTTGTTTTCCTTCCATTTAAGAAATATGAGAATTAGCTATGATTTCTCAAGCTTTGTAGTACCACATTTTTTACCATGGAAGAAAAAATATTCCCAGTCCATAAATAAATTTGAGGTCTTTTGAGTTCTACAGAATGAATCCATTTCTTAATTTAGAATTTCTTGGCTTGCATTGTGTTTGAGGTATATGACATAAACTGTTTCCCAAACTTATTTGACTACAGAACCCCTTCTTTAATGCCTGCTGGTCTTACCTCTCTACAGGGCACCTCTGGCACATATGGTCCTGAAGTGGTGTTTTCAAATGGTAGGACAAGGTTCGTAAATGATGGTAGGGAAATTTATGTAGTAGGTTGCAATCAATTTACATGTAGGAATATGTATGTACATAGGATTAGTACATCACATATAGTGGGGTGTTGTTTTCTAGGAAAAATAATATGACTTTTCCCCCAAGGTGTGAGTGTGTCCTAAAAGTCAGAGATAGAAAGGGACACTTCAAAACAGTGCTCCTACCAGAAGAAAAACAAAAGAACACAAAAATAACAGCCAATTTAACATGAAGAATGCCAGCATATAACCATTAAAATATCATGTTCAAATAACCAGGCCACATTAACTTTATTTAGCAATCACTTATGTTGATTCCTATGTTGCAACACTATTGTAAACCTTGTATAAATATTAATTAATTTGATCCTCATAACAACCCCGTGCTATCATTATTCCGTTTTATGGATGAGAAAAGTGAGGTGCTTGCTAGCATTCTGTGTGATACAATGAACTGTAAAGTCAAAAAGTGGCAGTAATAATTTCTCCAGTATGTATTACTTTGACCTCTTGTTTAATAGTGGTTATTAAAAGCCAAAAAGAGAAGTCAACCATATAATATTGGAGTGGGTATCATGCCAAGTATTCTTTCTAGCCCCATAGTAATGAAGTTGAGGGACATAGCAAGTTATGCTCAGCTGCTGGAATGATCAACTGTCTGCTTGATAGCTCTTAAAATATGACAGCTGTCCAAAACATGGATGAAACTTCTTCAGATACTGTTTGCCAGCCATCCTTAGTAAGAAATATTTTTCTTTGATAATAAAGTGTTTCACTAATGTCAGGATTACTCCTCTTGTTGGTTTTGTATCTGTCTTCTCTGAAAGCAGGATAAAGCTTTGATGAAAGTAACGGTTCTCACAAACTCCACTGTGTACATAGTGGCATGCTGAGTTGGCCACAGGTGAGGAAGAAAACAGTGCTCAGGACATACTACCCCGAAGTATGACCCTTGGCATGTTGGATATTCTTTTTATTGAAGTATAGGGGTTGGAAAGATCTCCTGGAGGAGGGAAGGGCTACCCACTCCAGTATCCTTGCCTAGAGAATTCCATGGACAGAGGATCCTGGCTGGCCACAGTCCCTAGGATCGCAAAAAGTCCGACATGACTGAGCGACTACCACTACTACTACTACTATAGTTGATTTACGCGGCTTCTCAGTTGGCTCTGTGGTAAAGAAATCGCCTGCTAGTGCAGGAGATGCGAGTTTTGATCCCTGGGTCGGAAAGATCCCCTGGAGAAGTAAATGGCAACCCACTCCAGTATGCTTGCCTGAGAAATCCCACAGACAGAGGATCCTGGTGGGCTACAGACTCAACAACAACAGCTGATTTACAGTGTTGTGTTAATTTCTACTATACAGCAAAGTGACTCAGGTTTTCATGCATATATATTCTTTTTCATATTGTTTTCCATTCTGGTTGATCACAGGATATTGAGTGTTGTTCCATGTGCTATATAGTAGGACATTTGTTGTTGGCATTTGACTGTTTTGAACTGAAGGAGTTTGAGAAGTGGCATTGGCATGAAGGGCTCTCTGACCGCCCCCTGAAGCAGGCTCGTGACCTTTGTGTGCCCTGGAGGAAAGGAGCATCCTTGCTTCTCCTAAGACACCACATGTGTGCTCATTTGCTCAGTCATCTCTGGCTCTCTGTCAGCCTTTGGACTGTGTAGCCTGCCAGGCTCCTCTTTCCATGAGATTTTTCAGGCAAGAATACTGGAGTGGGTTGCCTTTTTCCTCCTCTCAGGGATCTTCCCAGCCTAGGAATCAAACCTGCGTCTCCTGTACCTCCTGCATTGTAGACGGGTATTTACCCACTGAGCTGTTAAGACACCAGGAGAAATCTGAATTAAGAGGTTTTGCCAGGCTTCCTCCAGTTCACTACCCTTGCCTCACGTCCTTCTGTCCTGTCAGCTTTTTCATGACTTTGTGCTCTTCATCAAACAGTATAAAAAAATGCTCAGATACTACTTTGGTCTTCATTTCCTTATGAAGGCTTCTGTGTCATGTAAAACTTATATTAAATAAATCTGTGCTTCTCTCTTGTTAATCTGTCTGTTGATATAGAGTCCTGGCTGAGAATTGAGCAGGACAAAGAAAAAAAGACGTTTTCCCCCCTCCTCAACAAAGGAAACTGGCATTCTCTAAGAAAGTTAATATTTTTTCCTCGACTGCCCCAGAGCTGTTGAGAACTACTTTTTTATTTCTAAAGCAGTTATTTGATTCACTTAGGAGAGAAGCTGAACTCATGAGCCTTGTGACTTTATACTAGAGTTGTGGTTCTCATTTCAGTGATGTTAACCTAGCAGTGGTTCTCCACAGGGTTCATGGTGTCTCCCAGGAGACATTTGGCAATATCTGGACACAGTTTTGATTGTCACACCTGGGAGGGTGCTGTTGGTACCTAGAGGGTAGAGGCCAGGGATGCTGCTTAAACGTGCTGCAATGCACAGTATAGTTCCTCAGAGGAAAGAATTTACTAGCTGTGAGAGCAAACATTGCTACAGTTGAGAAAGCCTGCTTTGGAGAAATTAGATGCAGTTTAGTATTAGTGAACCATCTTGGGTTTAACTAAGGACAGTAGAATTCAACTCCTTTGCACCTTGATTATATTAATTTTTTTTTTCCCTTCGCTACAGTTTCATATGCAGTTGCAGATTTTAGTTGGCAGGGAATAGAATCCTGCAGTGGTGAGGAGAGGTGAAAAACAATGGCAGTTGCCTGGAAAATCATAGTATTTATAGAGTTTCTCTAATTGTTGAACTTTGGAATAACAGGAGGTTGTTTGGGGTTTGGAATTTGTATGTTGGTAGAGATCTTCTGCTGAAATACATGCTACAAACAAACTAAATCATGATTAAAAATTTCAGGTTGTCCCTGTGTTAGGTAGTGTGACAACTGCTTTGCATATATTATTTTGCTTACTCACGATAGTCAATAAAATTTAAAATCTTACTCACTTTAATGATGAAAAAAGAATCTCAGTAGTAAAATAACTGGATCCCCTAATTCTTTCTTTAAGCATGATGCAAGGTCTTTGGCATCACGGACTTGATGGACATGAATTTGGGCAAGCTCCGGGTATCGGTGATGGACAGGGAAGCCTGGCGTGCTGCAGTTCACGGGGTCGCAAGGAGCCGGACACGACTGAGCGACTGAACTGAACTGAAAGTCTTTGAGTGGGCATTCCTAAGAGTTGCTTTCCTTGTGAGCTTTGCTTTGTTTGGGATAAAGAGAAGTTGGATGTAGAGAACTTCGTGAGTGTGACTCTGGTACTGTGAAACCTTTCCTCCCTGATGATCTCCTAGCCTACCTCCGGGTACTTGATTACCAGTAATGTGAAAGTTCTCTTACTAAGGGGCAAAAGGGTAGAACTGACAATAGGCAAGTTACAGCTTGTACTGCACTGATATTTCAAAATTCTTCTTTTTTTTAATTTCACTAAAAATTTGTCTTTCTCATTTTTTCTTCCTTTATCTGAGAAACTATAAATTGATCCAGAAACTAGGTAATATTTTGAGTGGCCATTTATCAAGTGGCCACAGTGTGCATACTAATGTTCAAAGAATATGAGGAATGTCAGTTTTGCTTCCAAATCCTCATTAGCCCTGAACTACTTGATATCGTGACTGCTTCAGTCTTTTTACTCCCCAAATCAATCACCCTTTCCTTTCTTGTAGGGTCTGGGATGTGGATGATACATTCTAGGGAAGATCAGAGGGGCTAGTCTGAGTGATGGAGAAGTAGGAGTTGGTGTTTTATATGGCCCTTGTTACTCCTACTTAATAATTTAAATGGGCTCATCTTTGAACATCCACCATTGAAACATTTTCTCAGAAACTAGAAAATGAACCATCTTTAAGACCCTTTGACAGTGTTTCATTGCTATACTTTCACATTACTTAGTCTGTGAGTAATTCAAGATCAGTTGTCTACATTTAGCTGTTTGTAATTTGTTTAGAATTAGCATTGGTGATCCGTCTGGTTATTGATCCCTGCCACCAACCCAGTGTTTAAATATGAAATACTGTGAAATACAGATAGTAAAATGTACTTTGTATATATTTTTAATAGTAAAGATTACACAGTTTGCTGTATATAGGTCTTTGTGCTGATAGTCATAAAATGTGGAAGCCTGCAGGACTTGAAAAAGGAAATTTAAAAAAACAGAGGAAATAAAAAGACTTCATGTCCAACTAGGGGGCCACCGTAAGTTCAAAAGAGAATATTTCATGGATGATCTGAGTGTTCTAGTTTCTGCATAAACAGTCTACTTATTTTAAATTAATCTACATTAATTTAAAATATAAGTAGATTGATTTATGTTTTTCTCTTTAGCTGTATAATCAATCACAAAGGAATTACTAATGCTAATGTTCACTCTATAAGCATAGGGTCTCCTAAATTAATGAGTTAAGCAGGACAGGATGTAATAGCCTGAGAGTGTTCTTGCTGTTTACCTCCAATGGCTGCATCCTCTGTTCGTTTTTTTTTTTTTAATGCCCCTCCCCCTGCTACAAAGGCTGAGCTCTGGCAGCCTACCACAATAAAATGATTTCAGTGATGTGGTCTCATTTCAGGAAATGTTTAATGAGTCTCAGGAAAACTATAAATAAATCTTATGTCACTGTTACACCAAAGAACAAGGATATCTTGAGGCCTGAGATAATTAGGATGTCCTACCTACGTACATTACAAGCACTCTGCATTTAAGGGGTGTGTGTTTGACACTTGTTTTAATTTATTCCATTCTGGGCTTTAAATTGTTTTGTCTAAATGCTGAAAGGGGAAAAATAACAAGTCTCCATGAATAATGGCTAGTAGTGAGGTTTTCCTTTTGAACAATGTCAAAGGAACAACATCTTAAGAATGTTGTTCAACAACATCTTAAGAATGAAGGAGACATTCAGAGATTGTCCCTCCTGTCCCAGCCTCTATGTAGTGCTTGAATCACCTGGAGCAGGTAAGTGAGAGCAGAGCCTTTGTGTTGTACAGTTTCCCCCAAGTAACACTTCAGTTAACTAAGCTAAATTGGAAGATAGTGCATCTTTCCATGGATCAAGTTCTTTATTTCTCATGGTAGCTCTATTTTTATTTGTACCATGGATAATTGAAAAAACATTGGCAGTAGCTTGTAGATTGTCTTCCTTGTATGTATTTGAAGTTGAGCGCAAGGATGATCATATTGATATTTAATGTGAAATATATTCTCTTAAGGTAAATAAAATATCTGATAAAGACTTTAAAAAATATTCTCTTAAGGTCACGTGTGTGTGTGCTCTGTCGTGTCTGACTTTTTGTGGCCCCGTGGATTGTAGCCTTCCAGGCTCCTCTGTCCATGGAATTTTCTAGGCAAGAATACTGGACTGGGTTGCCATTTCCTACTTCAGGAGATCTTCCCGACCCAGGGATCAAAGTCATGTCTTTTGCATCTTCTACATTAGCAGGTGGATTCTTTACCACTGCACCACTTGGGAAGCCCCCTTAAGGTCTCAGGTGTGTAGTTAAATAGTTCATCCTTAGGAAAATGTTATTTTGGCCATATTCCTTTGATTCTGGCAATTGCTGTTAAAAAAACTAAATACATAAATAAAATTAAATAAAAAGTAAAGAGCTGCCATATTCTTTTTTCATTGAATTGATTGGGAGGCTTACTTCCCCTGTTTAAAACTCTTTTGGGCTAAAGTAATCATCAAACTGAAGAATGTCCTTTAGGGAAAATTCTTATTTAATTTTGATGTAATTTAATTACCTCTCTCTTTACCCTTCTTGGATTGAGAGGTCACCCTTTGCAATAGCACTCCTATTTATCAGAAGTGAAGTTGGGGGAAAAAAAAAAAAACTAAAATAAAATTTATGACTTAAAAGTTCTATTTGGCAGGTGAGGGATAGTGAGTCCTGGGTGGTGCTTATTTGAAGCAGTCCATACAGCAGACACTCATGCAGACAGGTAATTCACACTGCAGAGGCTGCCTGAAGCCAGGTGGTTAGCCCAACATCCGCAAGTTGACCAGCCCGGGGAGACAGCTCCAGAGACAGTCTCCCTCTCTCCCTGTAGGCAGTCAGGCCACCTTCAGGAAAAAGCTGACTTCTAAACAATTTCCTGGTGAGCCAGCTGGGGAAGGAGGGGATTTCCTTAGCTGAACACTGTGCCCTGCCATTCAAAACAGACAAAGCTGGGGAGCCTGGGAAATAGGAGGGAAAGGGCAAAGGAGATGTGACAGGGAGGGGCAGACTGAGGTCCACAAATTGGTTGAAAGCATTTTCAAGGTATTTGGCTGCCATCCTTTTGACAGCTCTTGGTGATCTCCAGCGGTCATAACTTGCTGTTGGAATTTAGATTCCAGAAAATAGGCCTTCTTCTCTTTTGCTAGTTTACTTCCCTGATGAGATTCTCTGCCTGGTATAAGCACACGGGTATCAATTTGCTTTTGGTCATCTGTACAAACTGGCTCTTCATTGGGATGAAAGATACCATCTATAGAGAAAGTTAGGGAGAGAATTGGTTTTTTTTAAGCAGTTTGACTCAAATTTTGCTAAATTTTTGACCTGCAAGATAGATAAAATTTCTTTGCTGTATTTATGAGTTGGCACCATGGTGTGGTAAGCCTTTTGGTGTCTCTGATCACTACTTTCACTTCTGAGACCTTCTCTTTGTTCCCATATTTGCCATTTAAAGACAAGGCTTTTTGGAAAGCTCTTCTTCTGTGGCTAGTCTAACAGGTTAAAATGAACCCATCTCCCAGATAAAAAATAATGTATGTAACTATCTAAGAATTAATTTGTAGTCATCCTGCTGCAGATTGTAGACAATCTAATGAAACATGAATGAGCTCAGATTCTGCCCCTTTTTTGTTTTTGTTTTATGTTCTTTTGCATTTCATAATCCATTCTGTCTCTCCTTTAACTTTACAAGATTTTTCAGCTCCTGGAAATCTTGTTGGCCTGGGCACTGTGTCTATGGTATTCATAGATTATGTTACTATATTCTAAAAACCCATCCATGTCTTGCCATTGATTTCAGGATGAATTTCAAAGTCTTTTACCTGGTCCTGTACAATTTGGCTTCTTTCTATTTGCTAACAAAATCCCCAAAGCATAGTAACTTAAAAAAAAATAAGAAAAATAAGAATTTTTTATTTCTTATGATTTTTTGAGTTGACCAGATGGTAGTTGGGCTAATTTCACCTGGGTTCATGAGTCAGTTGGAGGGGTAACTGAGCTCTAGAAGGTCCAAGCTCATCTCCATCATGTGTTTGGTCTTTGGTTCTGGTTGTCTGCTGGGGCACCTTGCTTCTCTTCCAGGTGGTCCCTTTGCCTCCATTAGCCTAGACTGGTTTCCTTACCTGGTGGTTTTGGGACAGCATTCCAAAGGAGTGAAAGAGGATATGGCAAGGTCTCTTGGGGCCCAAACTAATAGAGATCACACAGTGTTACCTTCACCACATTTATTGGTCAAAGCACATCCCAGGCTGGCCAGAATTTAAAGGGTGAGGAAATAGACTTCTCTTCTTGCTGGAACTTGTTGCACAGAATTTACTCTGCTAAACCATTCCTTTCTCGTTTTCCACTTGCCCCCTTTCATTGCACCTTTTAGTCTCTTACTTCTTTCAGTTCCTTAAATTCATCTTGTTTTCTAGCTTTTGGCCTTCAAACATGTATGTCTCTCCACCTGGAATATACTTTCTTGCCCAACTCTCTCCGCCCCCCCTGCCCCCCTCCCCCGTTAATGTATACACATAGTTTAGTTTTTAATTTCATTATCCTTACTAGAGTTTAAAAAAAAAAAAAGTTTTTTTTTTTTACCTTTCCTGGTAAACTGGAAACTATCAGAGATCAGGATTGGTGTCTATCTTGTTCTTACTTTGTGTCTAGTACCCAGCACAGTGACTGGCTTATAATAGCTACCGTTAGATAAACACTTATGGAATCCCAAGATCAAATTGGTGTAGATTCGTTATTGTTGTTTGCTCACAAGATGATTTTGAAGTTCCCCTTGGAATACTACCTCCTAGCCACTCTAAAAGTTTTTTTTTTTCCCCCTTCTCAGCCCAGCAATCTAGCATCAAGATGATAGCCCAGTTGAAGAGGTACTTGGTTGTGGAGTAATTAAGGTGGAACCTTTTTCTTGGATTTAATGAGTCATTAGAGCTGTTAAATCACTTGCTAGCCTCAAATGAGTGTTTGGAAGAAGTCCTACCTGTAATCCCTAAAATAGGTGGTTAAAAATGTGAAGTTAAGCTAAGCTTTTGTTTGTAAAGAGTGGAGAATGGCTTTCCAGTAGCTCAGCCACCCTATTAGTTCTTCCTTTTCTGAGTCTGTATTATACTTAGAATCAGTACACTCTAATTGCTCTCTAATTATGCCATGTGCAAATCTCAACCTCTCACCTAGAATCAACTTTTTGAAGGAATAGAAGTGTATTTCATACCTCATTTATTTTCTTCGCAGGGCATACTATCATAAATAATTAATAGACTCTGGCTCAGCCAAAACATCCTCCTTCTTTCTTCTTTTGCTCCAAGCATTAGATTTACTGTTAAGAGTTTCAGCAAATATGTTTTCTAATCTAGTCATTTGTGGTAGCTAGTCTCCAAGACAGCCCTCCCCCCTCCGCCCGACCTCAGCAGTTCTTACCTCCTTGTATTTATGTCCATCTATAGTCTCTTCCGGAGAAGGCACATTTCTTTTCCAGGTGGAACTTTTCAAACAAAGCTCTAAAAACAATAAAACAATGACATCTGCCATTCATTGAGCTTTTGTTTCATGCTAGGCCATATACTCCGAGAAGGCAATGGCACCCCACTCCAGTACTCTTGCCTGGAAAATCCCATGGACGGAGGAGCCTGATGGGCTGCAGTCCATGAGGTCACTAAGAGTCGGACATGACTGAGCGACTTCACTTTCACTTTTCACTTTCATGCATTGGAGAAGGAAATGGCAACCCACTCCAGTGTTCTTGCCTGGAGAATCCCAGGGACGGTGGAGCCTGGTGGGCTGCCGTCTCTGGGGTCGCACAGAGTCGGACACGACTGAAGCGACTTAGCAGCAGCATAGTCTCTTCCCATACCAAATTATACCGACATTTGAGCCGGTCCAGTATGGTGGAATAAAAGACATTGTGGCTTCTGGTATGCTTTTTTTGATCATTTGCTGTGAGGTAAGCCAGATGCCACTTTAGGATATGCAAGCAGCCTTTGAGAATTGTCCATGTGGTCAATTGGACTATGATGTGAGGAACCCATGTCTCTTGCCAACAACCATATGAGTTAGCATCTTAGAAGCAGATCCTCTAGCCTCCACATGACTGGTCAAAATCCTGACTGCACAAACATGAGGGACTGAGCCAGAGCCACGTAGCTATTTCCAAATCCTGACCAACAGAAATAGTAAATATAGAGATAATTCATGACTCTTGTTATTTTAGGCTTGTTACATGTTGAGTAGTATGTTACATGGAAATAGAGAAGTATATATTGGCCATTTTGCATTCTCTCTGGATTCTAAGAAATAAATGTGGCCTTTGTCTGTGACAAGATTGACTGAGCTTTGCCCTGGAAAAGATACATATTACATAATATATCTATTTATTGGGAGAAACATAACTATAACTTTTCCTGGATACCCAGATTTCAGTGGAATATTGGGTTAGATGCTACCTAGAGACAGATGAAAAATTGTGTCATCTTTCATATCATTCATACCTTATATGATTAAAACTTTGAAAAGATAGAAATGTTAAGTAAGTTAAATCTGGTACAGGGTAGTATAGCAGAGTGCTTTATTTAAACTTACAAATTGGCTTTGGTTTAAAGTAACAGCATGAGCAGAAAGGAGATTTATTATATAGAAAGAGAAATGTTTCATGGAGCCCCAGGTTAAGGATGGAGGCAGGTCTCATAAAGGATCTAGAACTGGAGTAGAAAATTATAAGGACTCTTACTTCATCTCTTCTTGCTCTAGATATCTTTTTCTCCAGCTGGACTTTCTCTGATTTTCCATTTACGAGGTGGGATTTGGAACTACAGCTCCCTTTATTATGTGAGAGTTTTAGTCACACAGAGACTCCATTCAAGTTTCCCCCAAAGAGAGAATTTGATTGGTAGAGTCTCAGCCAGATGCCCATTCCTGAGCCAATCAGCCATTGCCCTAGGGGAGGAGCTGGAGTTGGGGGGCGGGACTATGGGACTGCTTGTAGCGTTTTCCTGTTGATGATATAGGTATGTTGGGTGGGAGTTGGGTGGGGAGAGTAAGGATACTGTAGGGGGCGTTAGGTTCTAAAGGAGCCTGTGGGACAGACAGAAATCTCAGAGGTATTTGCTCAGATAAGAGAACCAGTTTTAGAAAACATGATGTATTATCTAAACTTTTGTGCTGCTTTGAGGCAGCACATTCTCAGCCTGTCGTTCTTTAAAATGGCAGTTGATGATAAAACCCTAAATATCATTTCCCTTCTCTCCCTTATTCCCACTTAGATCCTGGGTTATAAATGTTACTACCAAGAACTTTAGTGAGAATGTAGTTTATTACCCATGTTAAAGGTCAAAATCAGAGACTGGTATCAATAATGTACTTTTATAACACCTATGAGGAAAGTCAGTGTTCTTGGCCATTCCAAATCATCACTTGTAAATATACATTTGAAAGAGTGGGAGGAGTGAAAACAAATACCCTTCTTCTAGTCCATGTACACTTAAGCTTTGTCTGGGAATTTGGGCAAAATACATGTGGCAGTTCTGATGTTCTTAATTTGCCACATACATCTTAGAGTCAGGATGTCTGAAATACTTCCTCCTTGAACAATATAATGAAATAATTGGGATATGGCACTAGTTTCCAACAGGGCTTTCTCTGTGTTGTTTTAAACAGAATGGAAGAGAAAAATGAACAAGAAACTGACGTACTAGTCAGATTAAAAAGAGCAAGTCTGACGCATTCCTCGCTGAAAAAAATAGTTCACTGAACTCTTCTGAAATGTTTCTAAGCATTTGTGTCTTCACAAGTTTACTTTACTGCATTTTTTTTTCTATTCAAAAATGCTTGCATGCATCAATCTCTTGATTTATCTGTGGAATATTTGGCATTTCCCAGTTTCAGTGAAGTATTTGGAATAACGTATGTGATGGTAGGGCTTTCCTGGTGGCTCTGATGGTAAAGAATCTGCCTGCAATGCAGGAGACGAGGTTTGATCCCTGGATCAGGAAGATCCCTTGGAGATGGGAATGGCTACCCATTCCAGTATTCTTGCCCGGAGAATTCCATGGACAGAGGAGCCTGGTGGGCTACAGTCCAGTTCACAAAAGAGTCAGATATGACTTAGGAACTATTGTAATATTCCAATGGGAAGGGGGTATTTTAAAACACGTGTTTTAGTTAGTGTCATAAGGCTTTTCTTTAAGTGTACATATCCGCATATGCTAGGTATAATACTATTACAGTAAGCGGGAACCCTTCCCAGGGCTCTAGAGATCCTGTGTAACACTCAGAAATGCACGTGCTGATAAAGCAAGACTTCTGTTGGGAAGGGGCGCCTGTGCAGAGAACAGTAAGGCAAGGGAATCCAGGAGAACTCCTCTGCAATGTGGCTCGAAGTCTCAGGTTTTGTAGTAATGGGGTTACTTTCTGGATGGTCATCTTGCTTGGCTCATGTCTGTCTTCTTGGTGGCACATGTGTCTCTCAGCCAAGATGAATCAGTGAAAAGGACTCTGGAAGGTTGGTCATCTCCTTCTTTTGGCCTCTCCCAAATTCTCATGGCTAGTGTTCTTTATTGGGACCTCCTGTTGTGGGACAGCTCAGGCAAGTAGTTATCACTTGCTTGGCCAAGTTGTGTGGTTCCCTAACAGTACAATGAAAAGTCAGTTGCAAGAAAATATAGGTGGGGATTTTCCCTGTGCCATACATAAAATTGGGTTCAAATCCTTTTTTAATGGTAGTATTTTTTGTGCCCTTGGGAATAATGCATAACTTGTTTCTTATCCTATAATATTGGAGAAGGAAATGGCAACCCACTCCAGTGTTCTTGCCTGGAAAATCACATGGACAGAGGAGCTTGGCGGGGTACACACCCCATGGGGTTGCAAAGAGTCGGACATGACTAAGTGACTAACACACACATCCTGTAATATAACTTGAAAAGAAGTTGAGCAAACACAAGAATGCACGTCATCTTTTCGATAAATACTTGGAGAAGCTGAAGGCTGAGACATAATCGGAAGAACCTAATGCTTATTTTAGATACAATATACATTTTTGTTATTCAGAATTTGCTTTTAAAGAGTTTACACTGACACACTTTTAAGGGATTTACCCTGTAGGAAACGTGTGAGGTCCCCACGGAACTAACTTCATTTAATTGCTTGCCCAAAGCCATGAAGGTATTATTACATCAAAGAATGAACTAGAACCCTGGATTTCTGACTGAGTACACCTCCCATGCTACATCCCCTCAGCTTCTCATCCTAAATAATTCCCCTGACTTGGTTTCTGGACCAGGCCTCCTGGTTTGTGGTTTATGGTACCTTATTTGTAAGGATTTGTTTTCATTTTTTACTTTATAACTTTGACAGCATGAAAGGATCTCAGTTAAAGAACAGGTGAAATTGTCCAGTATCTTACACAGATTGCATTACATTCTTGCTTTAAATATTTTGATTCCATTTCTTTGTAATGGTGGAGTTTTTGTCACCATTTTGTTACCACCAAGGGTGGAGAGGGTACTTGTGTAAATGAGTTTTGAATCAGAATGAGGAGAAAGGATGAATGAAGTAGAGATAGCTTTCAGGACAGAGGCGCTACAAAACAGATTCATTGTCACAGGCTTTTTTCATTGAATGCTCTGCGCACTCATTATCATTGCATCTCTGAAAACTGCTAATTGCATCATTTTCAGGGTGTGGGGGTGGTGGTGGTGGTGGGAGATGTCCTTTTCATTGTTTTGCCTGTAGGCTAGAATGGTAACACTGCAAGCTATTCCTTGTGAAACAGCTCATTGTAACTTTCTTATTTGGAAGGTAGGTTTTAAAAGGTGAAACTGCACCTTTTATATTTATAGGAAGGCATTGGCTGCTTTTCTGTTGACATCAGGACCATGGAAATCAGATCTAATGTAATTTGACATGTATTACAGAATTTTAGAATCTTGAGGGAGAAGGAAGCATACAGCCAACTTATGCAGCATGCTTGCTCCTGTGGCAGTGTTGGAGGTGCGGAGATGGGGACAGTGGAGATTCCTGTGCGCACAGAGCTGAGTCAGTGGGAAAACAATGCATTGATTGCATTTCATGTACTTCTGACAAATGATGTCCATTTTCTGTTTAAACATGCTCCTGGGGCCACTTTGGAAAACTCTCTCACTGAAAGTTTGTCCTTAAGTTGCTCTTGCCCTGAATTCTGTCCTCAAATGTAATTAGTGGTATGCTGGTTAATGGTTATCAACCTGCTCAGGGCAGGGAGTGCTGATTTGTAGTGTTTGCCAGTTTCCACTGTGTAAATACTCACACTTTGGCCAATGTTAAGTCACTAATGAAAAGACACTGAGCACAGGATTGGGAAGAGTTGCACACAATTGGCTCCTTGGTGTTAATATGAGTGGTTTCTGCCACCACTGAGCTCCATACACAGTAAATTATCATGGCTGTTAATATAATAACTGTAAATGAGAATGGATAACAGTTTATTGGGAACAAGAGTTTTAAAAGCTCTTTTACACACACACACACACACATTACCTTATTTGAGCACCATGATAACTGGGAAATAAGTGTTATTACTCACCTCATTTTAATACAGTCTCTATTCCCAAATACTTGGATTCTCAACTTCTTTATAGTTATCTCTGTGAAACTTGAGGTTATCCAAATATTTAGAGTGTAATTGCTTGTAAGTGGCAGATTCAAACCCATGTCTTTCTGATACCAGAATCTTCACAGAGAATCACTGTAAAATACAAAATTAAAAGCTGATTGCATTTCATCTAAGCATTTCCTTTCTGGTTGTATGCACCCACAATTCTAATAAAATAGCTCTTTCATTGATTGAGTTTACTGAGCATCTGTGTGTGTTAGTCATTGTTCTGGGCACTCCTGGTGCATCTGTTAACAAAACAGTAAATATCCTCCCCTTTATGGAGGGAGATAGACAACAGACTCATGTAAAAGCGAGCAATTTGCATGTTAGGAGGTGAAAATGCTGTGAAACAAAATAGAAGAGAACGAAGAGGATTTATGTATATTGGAGAGACTTGGGTTGCTGTTTTAAATATGGGGATAATATTCCTCACATGCCTTAATTTTCAGACCTTTCACGATTGCTCATTGCCTTTTCTCAAAAGGACATGCTGTGTTAAGTTGTGTGTCCTGAGCCCCAGGTGTCATAGTGCAAACTGGTCCCTAATAGGTTAAGAATGCAGCCTGAGAGGCCCTTCTGTCTCCATGGACCCAAGTCCCATTCTTGGCTGCTGTTGTCTTGCGGTCAGTGCAAGCCACAGGTCCCTAACCACAGGAATGCCTGCCAGCCATATTAGCTTTCCCTCATCAGATCGTTTTACCATTGACTGATGGAACCTAGAGGCAGTACTTTTGATTTCTGTGGTTTCTCATTATGCAAAATAACTACAGGGGCAGCTTAATTTATTGGCAGATGAATTTGCATTTGTGACATCTCTAGGTCTTAATGCTCCTTGAGGCAATGTTTTCCAAAGTGTGGAATCACTCATGAAAAGTGAGGGGATTGGCACTGAATGATGTTGAGTCTTAAAGAGAGTTGCTCCCCTTGTAGTTCACTGTCAGTGAGTGTGATGCAGTTGAGGATACAGTCTCATTTTGGTGCCAGTGAGTCTTTAATATCTTGTATCAGTTGGAAAGAGTTGGACACAACTGAGCAACTGAACAAAAACAACAATCAGTTGCTGATGTACCTTTTCTCAAAAGAGAAAGAAGACAGGGAGAAGAGGGTGTGTAGGAACTTTAGAGTCTCCTCAGATGACTGGTTTAGCTAGAAATGAACATTCCTTTAGTTACAATATATTGTATTTATTTATCTTTAGGGTTGTCTTATAGTAGATGATATTGATTTTCTTTCAAATTGAAACTGCTGCTGCTGCTGCTGCGTCTGCTGCTAAGTTGCTTCAGTCGTGTCCGACTCTGTGCGACCCCATAGACGGCAGCCCACCAGGCTCTCCCGTCCCTGGAATTCTTCAGGCAAGAATACTGGAGTGGGTTGCCATTTCCTTCTCCAGTGCATGAAAGTGAAAAGTTAAAGTGAAGTCGCTCAGTTGTGTCCAACTCTTCGCTACCCCATGGACTGCAGCCTACCAGGCTCCTCCATCCATGGGATTTTCCAGGCAAGAGTACTGGACTGGGGTGCCATTGCCTTCTCCGCAAATTGAAACTATTCATGTTAAAATGTGTTTAAAGAAATTTGAAATAAATAGCAGATGGTTTTTAAGTTTGACACATGATGAAGGTAAATCTTCAAGTTCTTAAGTTTGGTTAATGTTTGAACTGAATGTTTGTCTAAACAATGCTGCAAGATCAGAAGTGGATACAAAGCTCTTTAAGAGGTCAGATCATAAAATAAGCAACACTTTAGAATCTAAGAACATTTCCTCATAATCATGGGTGTGTATAGCAGTCAGGAGTGTGAACCATAAGTCTCTTGACTTGAATTCCTCTCTTACTAGTTGTGTGATCTTGGGTAAGGTTCTTAATGCTTGGTGCATCCTCAGTGTGCTCATCTGAAAAATGGGGATAAAAGCCCTTATGTCAAAGGGTAGTAGTGAGGATTAAATGAGTTAAATACGTTAAAGATAGTTATGGCTATGTAAGTGTGAACTATTATAATTATTTTAAGAGAGTGATGTTCTTCATGGGAATTCTTCATGTTTATCAGTCTAACCCATACGTTCTAGTTCTTAAAGGAGTGTTATGTAGGGTTCTAGGTTATGTAAACAGAAAAAAGAATGAGCCACATTGTGTTAATATTATGAACAAAAGTTCTTATTGTTTTCCTCCCAGCTCCACTTTGGGAAATTATGTTTTCACTGGCCCTGGGTTGTTTATAATTGTCCTTGTTGAGTCAAGGTGGGCGTTTTTACACTAAGTCTGGGCAAGATGCCCTTTATTGTCATTTCATGTGACCTCTCAGCCAATTTCTGATGTATAAATAACACATAAAAACACCACCTGGATTGAGGCCTTTTATTACTTTGGAATTAAATTTCAACGGAAATATCAAGGACGATGCAATAGATGAGGAACTGGAAATTTAAAGGTGGCCTAAATATGGGTCTGCTTTTTCTTCTGCCATCTCGTGACTTCTGTTATAAATAAAATTTCCTTCTGGATTCCTGAATGAGCAGCTGTGTGTCCCATGGTGAGCTCTGTAGGACTTGAGCTCCCCTAGTGATAGAAAGTGTTTAACAGGTAGAAAAAAGGATCTGCTGGCCAGACAAGTTTGGGAAAGACTGGGACACGTAAAGCTCAATGGATTTATCTGCTCTTATGTTTGTTCACACGGTTTTATGCATGGAAACCCATCATGATGCTTTAAAAATGAAAACAGCAATAACAGTTAACTTTTATTTAGCACTTACTATGTGCCAAATGTGGTTCTGAGCACTTTACGTGTATTACCTTGTAAATCTTCAGAGTGGCTCTAGGAGGTAATAAGCACGACTGTTATTCTCACTTGATATGTGAGGAAACTGAATCCTAGATTGGAGGATGTAGGATTTCTTAAATGTTATCTGACCAGAGACAAGTTTTTTGACTCACCTTATGTAATGAGAGCCATGGGAAGCTTGGTCTAACGCTCTAAACACACTAATTCACATGTAGATAATTTTGGATGTCGGATGACCTTTTTCTGACCTCACGTTTCTAGGCCTTCTGGTTTCTGTGGAGGAAATGATGGCTTCTCTTAAAATCCCCATGTTATATAGATTTGTTTCCCAAAGATTTTCTTGCTTGCTTTGATGCTTTAAGTTCTGAAAGTGCAGGACTCATACATCTTAAAGTGACAGATTTAATTTTCCAACTTTACAGTCTCCTGGATGGAGAGAATAGATCCCTTTTCTGCAGACTGAAAAGGGATCTTCTTCATTTGAGCATTTTAGTAGCATCTCTTGAAGGTGAGAACTTGCTGTGTGGAAATGGAAGATAGCTTTGCATAGGGCTTGTGATCTTACTGGAGTCAAATGAAAGTACATCTGATTAATAAAGGGTTTATATCCTCCTGAAGTTAAAAGAATGAAAAAAAGCTATATTTTTCATCCTAGTTTTAAATGCACATCAGCTGGTAAAATGCCAAAATGGCATTTTGACAAATGGTCTTCACTTCAGTTATTTATACATTTCCCTGAATTATTTCAGTGTTACACAAGTGATGAAATCATCTTGAGTAAATTACTGCCTCTGCTCCCATAGACAGTTGAGTCTAGTGTGTGCAGAATTCTTCCATTATTTCCCATCACTCTTAATATACAATCCAAATTTATTATTGCTACCTACAAGACCTAACCCCTGTCCTCTGCAGCTTCAGGGCTGATGCTAGTTTGAATCGCCTCTTTGTGGTAATGAGGAAATAATGCTCTTCTGGTCAGGCTCTACATATGGATAGGGCTACACATGTTCCTTGGCCATGTGCCCTTGTGCAGTGCACAGCCCGTACAGCTGCACATAACTGACCATCTCATAATGTATTGCCCGTAACATCTTTTATGTTTCTTCGGTAATTCTTATCTCACTTAAAATGACTGATTGAATGTCTCTCATTTTTGCTAGAGGGTAAACTCTCTGTAAACTGTGTCTGTATTTGTCATTTTTACCACTGTATTGTTAAGAACAAGCAAAATGCCAGGTACCCAGTATGCTTTTTATGATGTTTATTGTTTATGATGTTTATTGAAGGCAGGCTTGACAATTGCATCCATGGCTGGGGCCATGGATGTCTATGGAATGAATAGAGAAAGCATAGGTCTAACATGGAAGGATTAGAAATCTTTTGACTGAGGTGTATGAACCTGGGATTTAGAATCAAACTTGCTGGTATAGACCAATCAAGTTTTATCTAGGTACTTTTCAGCCCTTAGGGAGGCTATATTTTGCACATATCTTCTGTTGTGAATCTCTTATATTTGACATAACCAGATGTTCCTGCTATCAAGAAGAAATGGTGTGTTTTCTCATTATGTGCTGTGTTAACAGAGCTCATCTTAGGTGTATGTAGTAGTAATAGAGTTGGGCAGTACACAGCCCTTAGCATGCGGCTGTTGCTCTATGCCATTACAGCACAACTTCTTACCAGGCAACGGTTACCGTGAAACCACTAACGGGAGACCACTGATGTGAGATGGTTAGAGGTCCCTGCTCAGCCATTGGTTGGTGACACAGTGGGCTCCTCCCCCAAGTGAGCAACTGTCAATTGTCAAAGAGCGACTGTTAGTGATCCTGCTCAGACATTGGTTGGTGCTGCAGTTGGGCCCCTCCCCCAGGTGAGCACCTGTCAAGAGTGGCCGTTGGTGGCCTGTTCAGCCAGCAGTCAGTGGAGTGTTGGAGAACGAGGTAAGAGGTGGATCCCAGCCTTATCCCATGGCTCCTCGGTTCACCTGGCCTCGGGCTGGCACGTGAATTGGGGTCCCAGGGAACAGGCTGGGGCCTTTGTCCTGCAGGGCTTCAGAGCCCACATCAAGGCTGCCCACTAGCCAAGCCCGGGGCTTGAGGCAGCGGTGAACCTCTCTTCCCTTTCCCTCTTCCTCAACCCGATGGCAGTGGCTGTCTGCTGTTCTTTATTTGACTTTGTGCATGTCATGTCGTGTATTAGATGCTCAATTTCAGTAGAAGGGCACCAGTAATAGTACTTGTGTCTTAGGAAGTTTTCAGCATTAAATGTGATAATGCAGACAGTGTAATACACAGCCAGTACAGGGTAAAGCATTTAATACTCTCTTCTTGTTCTTTTCTTTCGTATTTAACCTGAACCTAAAATTACTTTCTAAAAAGAATTTTTTTTGTTAACTTTTTCCAAATCAGTTCTGATTTTCTTCTTTGTTTCTCTGACTTTTGTTAGTACGTTGCATACAATTATTCTTTTTAACTCATTCTTCTATGATTTCAGGACAAAATGATCATTCCTTGGGGATCAGGGAAATGGAGAGTGCAGAGTGTATTACAAGAGAGGTAATGATGTCTGTGTTGATTGGAGATTATTCTGATCTGGAGGTAGAGTTTTTAAGAAAGTTGTTAAGTTGAGGCTAAAATACATACTTAAAAAAAATTGTCTTTTCAAGTCAGTTTTTTTATGATTGCACATTGGCTTGAGCAGATATGTGATAAGGTTCTTTCAACTTGGTGAAACCATGTTAAATAATTTCTGCAGTGGGTTGAAATGGTAATAAAAAGTCAAAATCGTACGTTTGCACTTTTAGTGCAATTATCACTTTTTACTGAACTTATTTTGGCAGTGGAGTAGATTATAAGTATAAAATTGCAACCTAATTCTATTTTGTGCTTAGTGAATGTAAATATAATATAAATTAAAATCCATGTATAAATAATCACAAGGGATAATTTAACATTAATTTTCGTCTGAAATGTGAAATTGAATAAATGTTGTTAAGTTTCTTTTTGAGAAGTGGCAGAATGGGCTAAACTTAATTATACTGTATTGTTTAAAAAATATGTAAGTTCCAGGAGAGAATGAAGTTTATAAATATGGAGTGCCTTGAGATGATTGAATCTAAGAGAAGTTAGGTTTTCTTCTGACTCATGTATTATGGCTTAAAATGAGATGGTTCAGGATTAGAAATTCATGTGGTGTTTGCATGTGACTGTCAGAATTTGATTGAAGATCCAATATGTTTTGTTCCACACAGCTTAAAACTGGAAGGAAAGTAATTTTAGAACAACTTGTTCTTGAATATTACCGTCTTTAATGACTATTAACAGAGGCCTTAGAGAAAATGAGGGCAGAACTCGAGGAAATAATACAACAGAAAGGAGGTGGAGACCAACACTTTGAATAAGTGAACAACTGATATTTGTAAATGAACTTCTGTTTGTTTTCTGTGATGTGAACAGGACCATGGCCGTAACTGGTGACGTGTGAAGTGCCCTAAAATAAGATGTGGCCGCCTTGAAAGGTGGCTCGTTCATTGGCATCTGAGCTCTCCAAACCCACCCTGGGTCATTCTAAGCAGAAGCTGTGAATGGACTCAGACATTAGATGAGAAGTTGGGCCAGGTGACCACTTAGATTCCTGTCATTCTTGCATTTCCAGAAATTTTAAACTGAGGACCACTGGATACAATTGAAAAATTTAAAGGAGGCAACATGATTGAAGGTCTAGAATGTGTATGTGTTCCTTTCTGTTTAACTGCTCTTGATTATCCTAAATCTGTTCCCTTACTCAGCTTAAATGTCCTCCCTTTGGAGAGGCCATGCCTAGCTAAAGATTTGTTCTTGTTTAGTCGGTAAGTCATGTCTCATTCTTGGTGACCCCGTGGATTGTAGCCCTCCAGGCTCCTCTGTCCATGGAATTTCCCAGGCAAGAATACTGGAGTGGGTTGCCATGTCTTTCTCCAGGAGATCTTCCCGACCCAGGGATTGAACCTGCGCCTCTTGTGTCTCCCTCATTGGCAGGCGACAGTGCCTGTTGCAGGCAACACTGCAACACCAGGAAGGTCCTTGAAGGTCTAGAATATTTAGTTGAGAAGTAGACTTTTGATACACAAATGAGTATCTGGCTATTAATGATACATTAGAGTATCATTAATACTCTAATGGCTAAGAGTATGTATGAGCAAAATTTTTCCAACAGTATTTAGTGTTCATTGTCAGCAAGGCCTCAAATGGTGGAAAATTGCCTTTTTCTCACTTGGCACAATGTGAGAGGTGTAGAGGATGGAGGGAGGAGAATAAATATGAATGAGAATATATCCAAATTCCCTCTTGGATGCCTTCTCTTGTGTAAGCATTTTGGGGATTGAGAAATAGCAAATCTGTATAAAAACATTGAATTCTTATGTTGTTTACCTGAAACTAGTATAATGTTATATATCAATTTTAACTCAAAGAGAAAACAAATGGAAAGCTGTGTTGTTTTTACATATATAGTTTCAGAATGAGAAGTCAGCATTTTGTCTTCTGGGTGGGAAAAAAAGAACTCCAAAACCAGTTATATTAATTCACTGTTCTCCAAAATAAATGGTGATGAAATTCTCTTGAGTAGGGTCATGAAAACTGATCTTCTCAAATCAATGCTTAGCTTATTTCCTGGTTCCACGTACTCTGAATCCCCAGTAGACATGCTATTGTTGTCTGCCAGAATAATATAGGACTCAGATTTTATGCCCTTTTGGCTGGTGTTCATTTTGTAGTCGTTGTTCTATTTATTTTTATTTTTTGGAAAATGAGGATTATCATCTTTCCTTCAGAAAATCAGGTCTCTCTGGGTTTAACTGTTCAGCACTTTTTATAAGCATTTTCCATATGAGACATTTGTTTATGGGGATGGGGAGTAATCTGAAGTAAAGAAAAATATTTGAAATATTTCAGGCATAAATACCTTGATTTTCAATTCACCTGCCTAGTCCCTAAGCAGTAGGATGAAAACAATTCATTTATTGTAAATAGATCAGTTGAAGAATGTTGTGGAGCTAGATATTTCTATAGATTCTCAAAAGAATACATTGTACAGGTAAAAATTTCCTACTCTAGATTTTTAATCAAGATAAGCTAAGTAAAGAATGCATAGGGGGAAAAAGAGGTTATTATATGAAATCACGTGTATCAAACTTCTGAAAATTGTAAAGAACTGTAGAATATAAATTCTTTCATTCAATAAAAAATAGAATTTTATATTAAATATCACACTGTGATTAAACTCAGAGTAATTACAAAATACATTGGAAGCCCAGTTGCTGCCAACAGTCAAATGATATATAAACTATTTGAGGGGGAGAAGCATCTTAATTTTAAGTACTTTTTAATTGTAAGTGCAGAAGATCTGTAGTGAAGAAATAGGAATATTCCTATACAGTAAGTTGAATCTGGAAGATAAAAAAAGAATGCAGAAAATTAACCTGATATAATTAAGTCCCTGTTTAAACTACAGTTGTCCTGAGCATTTAATAAAAATGCTTAAAGATAACAATTTATTTGTTAGGATTCTGACCCTACCTCAGTATGTAGCTATTCTCTTTATAAAATTAACTCAGTCTCATTCTGACATTTTTCTGTGTAGCTTAAAAAAAATAGATTTTGTTTTTTAGAGCAGTTTTAAGTTCATAGCAAAACTGAGAGTAAAGTACAGAGATTTGCTCTATACCCTCTGTCCCGACATGCGCACAACCTTGTGTGTTATCAACATGCCTCACCAGAGTGATAACGTTTGTTATAATTGATGAACCTACACTGACACATTGTTATCACCCAAAGTTCATAGTTTCCATTAGGGTTACCTCTTGATATAATGTAGTCTGTTCAGTTCAGTTCAGTCCCTCAGTCCTGTCCCAATCTTTGCGACCCCATGAATCGCAGCACGCCAGGCCTCCCTGTCCATCACCAACTCCCGGAGTCTACTCAAACTCATGTCCATCGAGTCGGTGATGCCATCCAGCCATCTCATCCTCTGTCGTCCCCTTCTCTTCCTGCCCCCAATCCCTCCCAGCATCAGGGTCTTTTCCAATGAGTCAATCTTCGCATGAGGTGGCCAAAGTACTGGAGTTTCAGCTTTAGCATCATTCCTTCCAAAGAAATCCCAGGGCTGATCTCCTTCAGAATGGACTGTTTGGATCTCCTTGCAGTCCAAGGGACTCTCAAGAGTCTTCTCCAACACCACAGTTCAAAAGCATCAATTCTTCGGCACTTAACTTTCTTCACAGTCCAACTCTAACATCCATACGTGACCACTGGAAAAACCATAGCCTTGACTAGACAGACCTTTGTTGGCAAAGTAACGTCTCTGCTTTTGAATATACTATCTAGGTTGGGCATAACTTTCCTTTCAAGGAGTAAGCGTCTTTTAATTTCATGGCTGCAGTCACCATCTGCAGTGATTTTGGAGCCCCAAAAAATAAAGTCTGACACTGTTTCCACTGTTTCCCCATCTATTTGCCATGAAGTGATGGGACCAGATGCCATGATCTTCATTTTCTGAATGTTGAGTTTTAAGCCAACTTTTTCACTCTCCTCTTTCACGTTCATCAAGAGGCTCTTTAGTTCTTCTTCACTTTCTGCCATAAGGGTCGTGTCACCTGCACCTGAGGTTATTGATATTTCTCCTGGCAATCTTGGTTCCAGTTTGTGATTCCTCCAGCCCAGCATTTCTCATGATGTACTCTGCATATAAGTTTAATAAGCAGAGTGACAATATATAGCCTTGACGTACTCCTTTTCCTATTTGGAACCAGTCTGTTGTTCCATGTCCAGTTCTAACTGTTGCTTCCTGACCTGCATACGGGTTTCTCAAGAGGCAGGTCAGGTGGTCTGGTATTCCCATCTTTTCAGAATTGTCCACAGTTTATTGTGATCCACACAGTCAAAGGCTTTGGCATAGTCAATAAAGTAGAAATAGATGTTTTTCTGGAACACTATTGCTTTTTCGATGATCCAGCGGATGTTGGCAATTTGATCTCTGGTTCCTCTGCCTTTTCTAAAACCAGCTTGAACATCTGGAAGTTCGCGATTCACATATTGCTGAAGCCTGGCTTGGAGAATTTTGAGCATTACTTTACTAGCGTGTGAGATGAGTGCAATTGTGCAGTAGTTTGAGCATTCTTTGGCATTGCCTTTCTTTGGGATTGGAATGAAAACTGACCTTTTCCAGTCCTGTGGCCACTGCTGAGTTTTCCAAATTTGCTGGCATGTTGAGTGCAGCACTTTTACAGCATCATCTTGTAGTCTGTGGGTATCAACAAATGTTTAAAGACTTATATTCTTGGTTATGGTATCATACAGAGTATTTTCTCTGCCCTAAAAATTATCTGTGTTCCTCTAGTCATCCTTCCTGCTGCTCTAACCTCTGGCAACCACTGATCTTTATACTCTTTGAGTAACTTTGCATTTTCCAGAATGTTATATAGTTGAAGTTGTATAGTATAGCCTTTTAAGATTGGTTTTTCATTTAGTCATATGCATGTAACATTCCTCCATGCCCTTTCATGTCTTCATGGCTCATTTCTTTTTAGTGCTGAAAAATATGGTCCAGATTTACCACAGGTTATTTATCCATTCTCTTACTGAAGGACATCTTGGTTACTTCCAGATTTTTACAATTGTGAATAAAGCTGCTCTAAAGATCTGTGCATAGGTCTTTCTGTGAATGTAAGGTTTTTACCTCCTGTGGGTGAATACCAAGAAGCACGACTGTGTGGTAGCACTGTTTAGTTTTGTAAGAAACCACCAAAATGGCTTCCAAAGTGGCTGTACCATTCTTTGTTCCCACCAGAATGAATGAGAGTTCCTGCTGCTTCTATATCCTTGTCAGCATTTGGTCTTGTCAGTTCTGAATTGTGGCCGGCCGTTCTAATAGATGTGGAAGTGGTATCTCTTTGTTTACCCTCTGAATTCAGTTCATTTCAGTTGCTCAGTCATGTCCAACTCTTTGCGACCCCATGAATCTCAGCACGCCAGGCCTCCCTGTCCATCACCAACTCCCGGAGTTCACTCAGACTCATGTCCATCAAGTCAGTGATGCCAACCAACCATCTCATCCTCTGTTGTCTGCTTTTCCTCCTGCCTTAATTTTTCCTAGCATCAGGGTCTTTTCCAGTGAGTCAGTTCTTCACACCAAGTGGCTAAAGTATTGGAGTTTCAGCTTCAGCATCAGTCCTTCCAATGAATATTCAGGACTGATTTCCTTTAGGATTGACTGGTTTGATCGGCTTTTACTTTATTATTATTATTTTTAAATTTTAAAGGTGACACTGTTACAGAAGGCTAGACAAAAAAGCAAACCTTCTAGTCACTTCTGCTTAGAGTTAGTGGTCTGATGTATGCCTTTCTAGATACTTTATTTATGTGTGAAAAAGAGAAATATCCATAGGTAAATTTTAGTTAAAAACAGATTAGTGTAAACTTCTTTTTTCATAGTTCTTTGATATGTAAGAAACACCTGGCAGTCCAGATGAAATTTTTAAAAGTCAAAGGTACATTTTAACTAAGAAAACTAACTAAGTCACTTCGGTCGTGTCTGACTCTGTGTGACCCCATAGATGGCAGCCCACCAGGTTCCCCCGACCCTGGGATTCTCCAGGCAAGAACACTGGAGTGGGTTGCCATTTCCTTTTCCAATGCAGGAAAGTGAAAAGTGAAAGTGAAGTCGCTCAGTCGTGTCCAACTCTTAGCGACCCATGGACTGCAGCCTACCAGGCTCCTCCGTCTGTAGGATTTTCCAGGCAAGAGTACTGGAGTGGGGTGCCATTGCCTTCTCCAAGGTACATTTTGGGGGCTATTAATATATTCATCAGGTGTATAATTTCAGAAGGTAAGAGGATGTACGATGAAACCCCTAATCAACGTGGTTCCCCTCAGCTCCCTTGGTGGGTTCTCTTGGGTTAATGACAAGGTATGCGTAGGTGTATATTGTGAAACACAAATGGTAACTTTATAGTCATTTTACATCTAGCTTTTTTATTTTTTTTTAACACTGACAGTACACTTTAATTTAAAATAAATTAAAGCTTGATTTACTAAGCACTGAGCCTCTTGCTTCATGGTTACTTAATTATTTTTAGAATTAAGGAAATACAAATGAACTGAGATGTCCTTAGGGAGGAAAGCCAGGAAGCAGAAAATACCATTAGTTACCTGATAGTCATCATTTTACCAAAGCTAAGAGACGGCGGTTTTCAGGAAAGCATATGGAATATGGCTCTTGATGGAGCTACGTGCCACTTGAAGGATACGTGTGGATAATCCACAGGGATGATTCACTATGGTGCAGCTGTAAACTTCTTTTAATTAGGTAGGAAGCACCTGGGTGTTATTACTTCATCATTTTTCCTCTTCCCAGTCCATTTTCTTCAGGGATTAAAAAAAGAAAAAAGCTCAACAAGTTAGAATTTAAATTTTTTGTAGGGGAAAGTGTTCAGTGTCCTATAAAGGGGAATTATACTGATCATCTGCTGGAAGATGAGGTGAGAACAGTAACATTAATCCGTGTGAATTATAGAGGGAAAATGTGTATATTGCAAAGTGTTTGACAGGGAGCTGTGTATTAGCATCCTATGTGTATTTGGATTTGCACTTCTGATTTGTGTTTAAAAATATTTAATAGAATTAATGCTAAATGTGTACAAACTACTGTTCAAGTTTGAATGGCACTAGTGTTTTTTAATCTTCTCTGGGTTTTGAGCATTTCCATGAGGTGGCACTGGCATCTTTCCATGACTTCTGGAAAGTGACTGATGTTGGTCACAAGATAAGTAGCTTCTCCCAAGGGATTGATCAAGGTTGTTTACCTATGAAATTTACTCTGTCCTCCAGTGAATCATTCTGTACATCATGAGTAGTAGTAACTAACATATCAGTTCAGTTCAGTCACTCAGTTGTGTCCGACTCTTTGCAACCCCATGAATCGCAGCATGCCAAGCCTCCCTGTCCATCGCCAACTCCCAGAGTTCACTCAGACTCACGTCCATGGAGTCGGTGATGCCATCCAGCCATCTCATCCTCTATCGTCCCCTGCTCTTCCTGCCCCCAATCCCTCCCAACGTCAGAGTCTTTTCCAGTGAGTCAACTCTTCGCATGAGGTGGCCAAAGTACTGGAGTTTCAGCTTTAGCATCATTCCCTCCAAAGAAATCCCGGGGCTGATCTCCTTCAGAATGGACTGGTTGGATCTCCTTGCAGTCCAAGGGACTCTCAAGAGTCTTCTCCAACACCACAGTTCAAAAGCATCAATTCTTTGGCGCTCAGCTTTCTTCACAGTCCAACTCTCACATCCATACATGACCACTGGAAAAACCATAGCCTTGACTAGTCGGACTTTTGTTGGCAAAGTAATGTCTCTGCTTTTGAATATGCTATCTAGGTTGGTCATAACTTTCCTTCCAAGGAGTAAGCGTCTTTTAATTTCATGGCTGCAGTCACCATCTGTAGTGATTTTGGAGCCCAGAAAAATAAAGTCTGCCACTGTTTCCACTGTTTCCCCATTTATTTCCCATGAAGTGATGGGACTGGATGCCATGATCTTCGTTTTCTGAATGTTGAGTTTTAAGCCAACTTTTTCACTCTCCTCTTTCACGTTCATCAAGAGGGTTTTCAGTTCCTCTTCACTTTCTGCCATAAGGGTGGTGTCATCTGCATATCTGAGGTTATTGATATTTCTCCCGGCAATCTTGATTCCAACTTGTGCTTCTTCCAGCCCTGCATTTCTCATGATGTACTCTGCATATAAGTTAAATAAGCATGGTGACAATATACAGCCTTGACATACTCCTTTTCCTATTTGGAACCAGTCTGTTGTTCCATGTCCAGTTCTAACTGTTGCTTCCTGACCTGCATACAAATTTCTCAAGAGGCAGGTCAGGTGGTCTGGTATTCCCATCTCTTTCAGAATTGTCCACAGTTTATTGTGATCCACACAGTCAAAGGCTTTGGCATAGTCAATAAAGTAGAAATAGATGTTTTTCTGGAACTCTCTTGCTTTTTCCATGATTCAGCGGATGTTGGCAGTTTGGTCTCTGGTTCCTCTGCCTTTTCTAAAACCAGCTTGAACAACTGGAAATTCACGGTTCACGTATTGCTGAAGCCTGGCTTGGAGAATTTTGAGCATTACTTTACTAGCGTGTGAGATGAGTGCAATTGTGCGGTAGTTTGAGCATTCTTTGGCAATGCCTTTCTTTGGGATTGGAATGAAAACTGACCTTTTCCAGTCCTGTGGCCACTGCTGAGTTTTCCAAATTTGCTGGCATATTGAGTGCAGCACTTTCACAGCATTATCTTTCAGGATTTGAAATAGCTCAACTGGAATTCCATCACCTCTACTAGCTTTGTTCGTAGTGATGCTCTCTAAGGCCCACTTCACTTCACATTCCAGGATCTGCCTCTAGATGAGTGATCACACCATCGTGATTATCTGGGTCGTGAAGATCTTTTTTGTACAGTTTTTCTGTGTATTCTTGCCACCTCTTCTTAATATCTTCTGCTTCTGTTAGGTCCATACCATTTCTGTCCTTTATCGAGCCCGTGTTTGCATTAAATGTTCCCTTAGTATCTCTAAATTTCTTGAAGAGATCTCTAGTCTTTCCCATTCTGTTGTTTTCCTCTATTTCTTTGATTTGATTGCTGAGGAAGGCTTTCTTATCTCTCCTTGCTATTCTTTGGAACTCTGCATTCAGATGCTTATATCTTTCCTTTTCTCCTTTGCTTCTTGCTTCTCTTCTTTTCACAGCTATTTGTAAGGCCTCCCCAGACAGCCATTTTGCTTTTTTGCATTTCTTTTCCATGGGGATGGTCTGATCCCTGTCTAGAGTGTCTCGAACCTCAGTCCATAGTTCATCAGGCACTCTATCTATCAGATCTAGGTCCTTAAATCTATTTCTCACTTCCACTGTATAATCATAAGGGATTTGATTTAGGTCATACCTGAATGGTCTAGTGGTTTTCCCTACTTTCTTCAATTTAAGTCTGAATTTGGCAATAAGGAGTTCATGATCTGAGCCACAGTCTGCTCCTGGTCTTGTTTTTGTTGACTGTATAGAGCTTCTCCATCTTTGGCTGCAAAAACATAATCAATCTGATTTCAGTGTTGACCATCTGGTGATATCCATGTGTAGAGTCTTCTCTTGTGTTTTTGGAAGAGGGTGTTTGCTATGACCAGTGCATTTTCTTGGCAAAACTCTATTAGTCTTTGCCCTGCTTCATATACTTCATAATAAAAATTAACTATTGTTTAATTGTGTGTGTAGGTCTGCAGTAAATAGATTGCCAGAAACTTCTCCAGCAAAAATATTTGGGATCAGCAGAGAATCAAAGTTTGATAGTCTGCAACCTTGGCAAGTCACCTGCAAGTTCCTTCTTTGGCAAGGGAAGGAGACCACTTTAGCAGAGAGGAAAAGGAAATTGGAGGAGGGCTATAGTAAACAGAGACCCTGGCTTTTCATTGGCTGAGTCCTTGCCAGTTTCTTCCTCCCATTGGGTTCTTCTATCATAGCAGGTATTGACCCAGCTGTATTTAATTGAAATGTCTTTTTATTAATATTCTTAACAAATGCCTGCTATCTGCTAAAAGTGTTACAAATGTATTCTTGTGTAATCTGTACTGCAGTACAGAGGGCTTGATATTATCATCTTTATTTTATAAATGAGCAGACTCAGGCTCAGAGAGGTGACATATATTGCCTGAAGTCACTCAAGAGTTGATTGTAAGGCGTTCAACTCACTTGTACAGTGTTGAAAATCTGGTATGTTTGTATGTACACCTTGCAAATAGTCATCCACCATAAGCAAATGTATTTGACACATCTGGGTTGACACTCTATTCTCAACTTGGCAATTTGTGAGTTTAATGTGCTCATCAGGCATTTGCAGAGGAGTTGGGTCAAATCCTCTTAAGAATGGTGGGTTTCCAGAGGTCTCAAGCCAGAAGCCTGTAGGCTGAATGTGGACTGCGCCTGTTATGTTTTGTTTTGGAGAGGGGAGGAAGGGAGAAGCCAGTACTGTGTTTTAATTGAATGGAGCATGAAGGCCTTGAGGCTTATATGTGCTCTCAAGCTCCGCCTTAGTCCCCATAACTCTTATTTCCTTAGGCCCTGCCTGCTTCACTCATTAAGGTTATCTACATGGGCCCTGATAGCATCCACATTTGCAATTGCAGAAACCATTAAATCAGGAAGTATGCTTGTTAGGATGTGTTCATTTGTGGGTTCAGATTTATTTACATTACTCTCTATAAAACAATGGGTCGACTTCATTACCAATTTACCGTTAACATGTTTCACAGAAGGCCTTTGGTAGGTAGAATTTCCTGCCTAACTTCTGTCTGCTGACCTGTGGTAGAGTCAAATGTTGCATCCCCTGAAGACTGATGTTTGGTTGATTAGAATAATATACCCTGAGGTGAATTTTTTCGTAAGTCTAAATCTCTTGACTGAAAAAAGGTGAAAGCAAGTTTGTTCATCATCATTAGGAGAGAAAGAAGAGTCTGATTTTTTTGTTTTCCTTTCCTTCCCTTTCTTCCTTCATTCCTTCCTTCCTCCCATCCTTCCTAATTGACTCTCCAGTTTTAGATGACTTGCATTTTGGCCCCATATGAATGTTTTCTAAGTTATTAATAATGTTCAAGGAACCTTAGTACTCCTTGAATAGTAGGAAGGGAACTTGGGATACTGAGTCAGCGGTAGAACTCCCCTCCCATGCTGCTATTTATGTGCATTGCTATGTTTTGAAAAGAGGTCTGTTTCATGTATTTCCATCTTTAAATATTTTCTACCATATTTTCAATGTGTCTCGCATTAAATACTTCCCTGTAGGATGCTCAATACAAATGTTTGGGAAATGTTTTTCATTCCAGCATTTACTCAGGAACTTAAAGTGCGTACTATATTAGAGTATGTGGGCAGTACCATATTTAAGGAATATACTTAGTTTACCAGAGAACTCCCCTGGAACCCATGCTTTCTGTACATCACCTCCTTGTCCTCCAAAACTGCACATACCTATCAGCTTTCTACAGAACATACATTGAGATCGCCTCTTAATAGAAGTTACCTAAAAACCATGAACCATGGTTTTTGTTGGTTTCTTTGGCTTTGTTTGGGCAGGGGGAGGGGGAGGGTGAGAGCATGATCCCAATTCCATTTCATTGGATTTATTTTGTGAAATTCAAGTTTGTCAAGTCTGAAGAATTTTTAATGAAGCATTGAACTTCATAGCTTTGTTGCATTTTAAATGATTAGACTAAATAAAGCCTATGTCATTCTTCATGATGTCTGTGGGTGGATTGCTTGATGACATGGGAACTGCATTTCTTTCTGTTTTGGTGACTGGCAACTACTCTTATCCTGCAGTTTGTAACACATTGGACAGATTTGACCAGATGTCGACTCAGGTGGACCTGCTTTGCTTCTCCTGGTCATGTTTGTTAATATCTTGTCTTGGTCGTAAATCTTTCCTGAACAAAATACTTTCCTTTGATTCTTAAAATAATCCTGTGAGATTACTATAGGAAACATATTTCCCCATTTTATTAAGGAAGCTAGTTCTAGAAAATCAAGTCACTTGCCCAGGGTCTCATGGTGAGTTAATTCAGTGACTTAGTCTTTCTAGCTGGAGAAGGAAATGGCAACCCACTCCAGTGTTCTTGCCTGGAGAATCCCAGGGACGGAGAAGCCTGGTAGGCTGCAGTCCATGGGGTCGCACAGAGTCAGACACGACTGAAGCGACTTAGCAGCAGCAGCAGTCTTTCTAGCTGTATGTCTGCATTCCCAAAACTAACCCTGCTTTGCGTATGACTTGAAAAAAATACCTTTGTGTTAACTTGATTTTTTTTTTTAAAGCCCAAAATGAGAATTCCTTACATTTTGGCACTTGTTTATTAGACAAAACAGGGAGTCCAAATAAAACCAGATGTGAGCTGTTTTTAACTGTGCCTGAATCCTAATGATCCATATGTAAATTACCACTTGTAGCTAATTTTTAATCCACTGATGGATTCTTCCCAGCTTCTCTCTTGGCTGTTCTGTCACCCTGCCCCTGCCTTGGTTTTGTCAGAGCTGCTTATAAAGCAACTCTAAAGTCTGTGGACATTACTTTGCCAACAAAGGTCCATCTAGTCAAAGCTATGGTTTTTCTAGTAGTCATGTATGGATGTGAGAGTTGGACTATAAAGAAAACTGAAGAATTGATGCTTTTGAACTGTGGTGTTGGAGAAAACTCCTGAAAGTCCCTTGGACTGCAAGGAGATCCAACCCGTCCATCCTAAAGGAGATCAGTCCTGAATATTCATTGGAAGAATTGATGCTGAAACTGAAACTCCAATACTTTGGCCACCTGTTGCAGAACTGACTCATTTGAAAAGACCCTGATGCTGGGAAAGATTGAAGGCGGGAGGAGAAGGAGACGACAGAGGATGAGGTGGCTGGATGGCATCACCGACTTGATGGACATGAGTCTGAGTGAACTCTGGGAGTTGGTGATGGTAGGGAGGCCTGGCGTGCTGCAGTCCCTGGGGTCGCAAAGAGTCGGACACGACTGAGCGACTGAACTGAACTGAACTGAAAGTCTGTGGACATGGCATGTGTGATTTAGGATGCTGACATTTTTCTTAAGAGAACAGCACTTTTTTTTTTCTGTTTAGATGAAATAATGGATTGTTTCATTTAACTCTGAATACTTTTCAAGACAGGGCTTGTGGACATTCAGATTGGCAGAGTTTTTAAATGAGACCCAAGGGAAGATATGGGTTGGTCATCTGCAACCAGTTAACAAAATAAAAATCGCCAAGGTACAATTAGTTTCATACCCATTTCCTCCATCCCAGTCAAATGTTATCATTGGTGGTTGGGAATTGAGGTTTTTGAGGGTATACTTGGATTTAAATCCTGGCTTGTTTTTTCCAGAGCAGTGTATGTATAGTCTTCGGCAAGATAATCTCTTTTCAGCCTTAGTATACTTGTCTGTTAAAGGGGATTGCACCACCTATCCTGTGTAGATTAGGTGAAATAAGGTATGGTGAGAGTAAACACCTAGGGATGGGTAGATAAAATAACTTTATCACCTTGGTAGCAAATTCAGTGCTGGAAAATTACAAGTTAGTGGGCTATAAAATTATGGTTTTGTATTTGTTTGACAAAGCAGAGTACATAAAAAAGTAAGAGTACAGGATAGGAGTCATAAAAACTTTGAGGAAGGAGGTTCATGGTGTTGGGATGTAACATTGAGGGTCTTGAAAATTATCTGTGATTGGGTTTTGGTACCAAGCTGTCAGAATGATCTTGTCAAGCATGTGGGCTTTGTGTGTTTTGGGTGCAAGCAGCAGATTATCTGCCCTGCATACACTTTAAGCAGAAGATGCGTTTATTAAAAACCAACAGTAGAGACATGGAGGAAGTAGCCTATGGAGTCTGAGGGTCACCTGAAAAATGGAATCAGAGTGGTTAGAAACTGGACACCTCCAGGGTTGCTGGGTGAAGGAACTGATGCAACCATCTCTGTCAAATGCCCCCTGTAGATTGATTGCCCCCTGGCCTTTTTTAGCCTTTTTCTGCTGGAACAAATGGTCCAGTTTGGGAAAGTGTCCACACAGAGTGCTTTGACTCTCACTCAACCAGAGCCAGTGAAGAAAGGATTTTGTCTTTTGAAAAAATTGCGTTACTCCTACCAGATGCAGGGGAAATGCATGTTGGGTCGCAAAATTTTACCATGTACGGAAGACACCTGAAGGTAGAAATCAATCAGTGATGTTGCATAGGTGATGAACAGAGATTTGATGAGACCAAGGCCTTTGCATCAGGAAGATATTGGGAAGGAAAGCTGGAGCCATTGTAATATTTTGGTAAAGGTTGAAAGTCATGTCTTGTTTTTACAGGAAAATATTATAAGTAAATAGTTCTTATTTACTTATAACAATTCTTTACAAACCATCACTGACTCTTTCCTTAGATTAATTTCTAATTTTTCCTGGCTACCTCATACCTCCATCATTATAGTTTTCGGCATGTGCTGACCCAGCAACCACTTTAACATATAAATAAGAAAAACACTGACTAATGGTGACATGCTTTTTTCGTTGTTTTCAACTGTCTTATTTTCTAGGGTATTTGATTTTCCTCTGGAATGTGTTTTTGACAGATTTGTATATTGTCAACACAGGATTTATCATCATTTTCTATATATCTGCTTTGAACTAACTGGTATAGTTAGCTCTCTGTATCCACGGGTTTTGCATCCATGGATTGAACCAACCACAGATTAAAAATATTTGAAAAAATTTTCCATAAATTTCCAAAAAGCAAAACTTTAATTTGCAGCACATTGGCAACTGTTTACATAGCACTTACAATATATTTTACAACTATTTATGTGATATTTACTTTGTATTAGGTATTATACCTCATGTAGAGATGATTTAAAATATGTGGGAGGATATGCACAGCTTATAAGCAAATAGTGTACAATTTTATATAAGGGACCTGAACACCTGCGGAATTTGATTTCCACGGGGAATCCTGGAACCAGTTTCCCTGGCAGATATTAGAGGGATCACTGTATATTCTTTTCATGGGGATAAAAAAATCTCATAAATTTGACATTCCTAGCTCATGACATATCTAGCTCATAACAAAGATGCTCTTTAAGTCTTTAAATTAATAGCCCAAGCTACTTAAACTACTTATTATTTTGTATTCAGTTATTCAGTATAATGTTTTCTAAACAGACATATGGTTATGAACTAACATTGTATTGATATTATTTGTGTTTGCTTATATTTGGAATCCCCAAACCTCTGAAATAAAGCTGGCAGCAGCTACTTTGGGAAGATGTGGGCTGTAGAACATAATATTGACACTCGCACTTCATTGATGGTGTCAGTGTAGGAAGAGGGATTTTATACTTGTGATTATAACTTGAGAGTCGCCTCCTGGAGCTGGGAGGCACTGTGAGCAGAAAGCACCCTCTAAAAAGAATTCAAATACTGTTCTTGGAAGTAGTTTCACTTTTGAGTCCCAGTTGTGTATAGGGTTGGCACTGCAAAATGAGTTAATTCCTCATAGCTGGGAGGAAATATTTTAAAACCATAAATGTACCATTTTTATTACTAAATTGATCTTCATCAGCATAACATGCTAGGGAATGAAAAGTCTTCTGAGTAGCAGGCCCACTGTGTTACAGATGGAAATGAGGGGACTGTGAATAGCCCTTATAGCTAATGACCAAGAAAATCCTCTGATGAGGTACATGGGAAGGTTGCCCTGCATTGGACAAATGTTGGAAAGACTGATCAATGTTTTTTGGAGGGGCAGGTGGCCAGAGAATCCTGATCTACTTTATTTTGGACAGGTTAGTCAGTTTTTTCTTAGCTGATTGTTGTATCCTAACCTATTTCTTGGCAACCCACTAGAGTATTCTTGCCTGGAGTATCCCATGGACAAAGGAACCTGGTGGGCTACAGTCCATAGGGTTGCAAAGAGTTGGGCATGATGTAATCCTAGTAGGCCTCTTGGAGGAAGTGATGTTTGAGTTGCAATATTGAGCCAAGCTAGGCACATGGATATTGGGGAAAGAGAGTTCCCTGCAGAGAGAATGGCAAGTGTCAAGGGCCTCAGGCAGGAACAAGTCTGAATAAACCATTGGATGTTTGAGGAAGGAAGTGAGATGGAGAAGGAATAGTTAGAAACAGGTTCCAATGACATGACAGTGAAGTTTCCCAGGAGGATTAATGGTGACTAAATGAGGATTCTGGGTCAGGCAACATGAAAAGCCAGGTCTACTGAAGGCTTCTACCTGAAAAATGTCAAGCCTTTGATTGGCCAGTTCTGGAGAGCAGAGTCTTCCAGATTTTAAAACAATTTGTCCTTTTGCTTTTAACCCGATTGTTTGCTTTCATAATTCCTAATGTTTCAGTAGTGGAAGCTTGACTGATTGAGCTGTTATAAGATCCAGGACAGAGGTGGGAGTGGAAGCATTTTGCAGGTGGTAACCTTCAAAGTGTTTGGAACCGGAGACCTGGGTCTGAGTCTTAACTCTGTCACTGACAATCTATAGGACGCTGGGCAAATAACTTCATCTCACTAGGCCTCAGTCTGTGAAAAGATAGTGATATTCACCCACTAGAGTTTTCTGAAGGATCAATGGGTATAACATATATAGAATGTTTATTATTATTAATACATATGACATCATATTTGAAACCAAAGAGAGGTAAGCAGTAAAGATTCTTAGGATTTAAAAACTCTAATTAAAGGGCTTTTAAGGCAGTAGCATGACTAAAACTAATGTTACCGTTGTAACTGAGCTATTTCTTTTTGAAAATCCTTAACCTGCACCAAGATGAGCTTATTCCAGTGGTTATTGTTTTAAGTAAATAAGAAGCAAGATTTTTCTCACTGAATGTATGGATCTATGCTAGATCCAATGGGCTTCCCAGGTGGCTCAGTGCTAAAGAATATGCCTACTGATTGGCGAGGCTCCTCCGGGGCCCCCGCCAGCCACCTACGACGTCTCTGAGACCCAATTTGAAATAAGAGCCAGGCGGTCCCCGCTTCCCTGCGCCCGACTTTTCATAGGCTGGGAAGCGAAGCTTGAGAAACTTGACGTTGTCTTGGGCAGAGTGCGTGTAGCAACAGATCAAAGGAAAAAGGGGAAGAAAACGTGTTCTCAGCTGCCTGGCGAACTCGCTGAGTTGCTTTTGTCTTGCGGGCTTCTGCTGGCTTTGGTGTTTCCCCTCGGAAGACCACGGCGTGGGCTTCAAAAGTATTAAAAAAAAAAAAAAAAAGAATATGCCTACTAATACAGGAGACATGAGGTTGATCCCTGGGTCAGAAAGATCCCCTTGGATGAGGAAATGGCAACCCACCCCAGTATTCTTGCCTGAAAAGCCTCATGGACAAAGGAGCCTGGCGGGCCACAGTCCATAAGATCACAAAGAGTTGGACATGACTGACCATGCACACTAGATCCAATAGGGAGATCTCATTTTTCTCACCCAACTCAGATGCAGAAGTACATTCTTAATTTCTTTTTAAAACTTCTTGGGAAGACCATGGACTTTGTTTTAGATTTAGACTTTTAATTGTCTTTCCCTTGAGAGTTTAATGAAGGCATTGACTTTCATGGATACTGACGACAGGAAAGGTCTGGGAGCCTGGGGGCTGTTTCCCTCTAGGAAAAGATGTATACTCACTGTACACCTCCTCTCCCTGCATGGCACAGCTCTTGTGCTGCAATTAGCTGCTTGTCTTGGCTGTTCTTCATACTGGGCTGAAATCCTTCCTTGCTTCTGTGTGCCTGTGTAATCCTAACCCTCTATAAGTCCCACCCTCAGTGCTTCTTTCTCTACGAAGCCTTCACTTGCTCTTTGAGCCACCTTAATCTCTCCAATCCTTTTATTAATTTTAGACCATGAGTCTCCCTTTACTCTCTTAGTCCTGATTCAAGTCCTCCATTCTCTTTATGGTTAACTGCTATTGTTGTGAACATGTGCTTTCATGATAGCAGCATATTTTCAGGCAGAAGAATGACACACCTCTCCATTATTAGGTAATGCAAAACACATGTTCCAGTACAGAGATGTTAAAATAAAAAGTGAACAAATGCAAAGTTATTTTTTTAAAAAAGGAATACTTTAATTGTATATAAACCACCCCAGAGATTCCATTCTTTTAGCATTCTGAAAACTCTGGAGAATGCTTCCTTGTACCCAGAAACAGCACACACACAAAAATCTATCAGAGGACAAGTCTGTCTTGATCTTTATGGCACTGCCCTCTGGTTTAGATATATTATTTTTCCCTCCTGTGTAGTATAAGTTGGATGGTGTACAGTCCTCAACTGAATTGTTAGACTATATTTTCTCCCATTTCTGTACTCTTTGGGTAAGTGCCACTCTGAACATGGGTATTATAGACTCATGTTGCCTCATGTTGGGTGCAAATGGTGTTTTAATTCCTGGTGCACAATTATTGATACAATTCAACTTTTAGAGATGTAACAAGGGCCTTGAGATTGGATGACTTTAATGCCTCTTCCAATCCTGAGAATCTGCTTTCAGTCAAGTAGGGGAAATAGAAAATGAATCGGGGTTGGTCAATGTAGGTAACTCTGGCCTTCACCAGCTCTCCTCACCTCATAGATTGTAGATCTATCAGCCATGAATGTGATGGTGTTTCTGCACTGTCTAGAATTCGTTTGAAAGGTGAGTACTGAATCAAAAAGTTATTACACAATCTAGATGATTTCCCCAAAGATGACATATTCTGTGTTCCAACCTAATTTGCTAGGTTTGAGTGTTTTCAAGGAATTTAAAATTTTCTGTGCCTGATTTCCAGCACATTGTAAACTGGGCCATTTGTAAAAGGTACTTAGGAATTTTGATTAAAGTAAACCAATTGGCAAGGAATAAAAACAAAAACCTTTCAGGAAGTATCTTCTTTTCTTTCTTTTCAAGAAACTGGTCTTGAAGGTATGGGTGTGTGGGTGTGTGTACATACTCCTCTGTTCATTACCCTTAATAATGACATTTCGTAAGTGCTTTTTGTGTGTTCAGAATTTAATTCTCACCGCACCCTGTGAAGTTTAGGCACTGCTGTTATCGCTGTTCTGTAGATGTAGAAACTTTACCCCAGAGAGGAGCGACTTGTCCAGGGTGGACAAGTTCCAACTAGGAACTGGCGGAGTCAGGATATAAACCAGGGTTGCATAGCTGGAGCTTTTATCTTCTGCTCTCCCACTGCATGAAGACTAAGAACTTCTGGCTGACTGTGGACAAATTCCGTGGCTCCTTTTTAAAGGATTGGCCCTGTGCCTAATTTCAGCCATTTGATTGACACTCATGATCTCTTTTGTTCTCTTCCTTTGATCTTTCATTTTTGATTCTGTTAAAGCTCCTTAGGGCAATTTTAGTTTCCTGATACTAATAGTAATGTTGGAAGGTCAGTGCTAGTGTCCTGGTCTTGCTCTGAAGCTCCAGATGAAGGTGGTATCCTTGCCCTGGCATCTTCCTTGGGAGGGAGCATGATCAGTTTCCTGCACGCAGGTGTGAGCAGTCATTCTAGCAGCCCCGCCCCTTTCTCGGAGTTGCTGGGAGAGCCCTGATAGCCTGTCCCAAATTGGAATAAGGGGGAGGGAGCCGCAGGCTGGTACAGGTAAGAGAGCCCGAGCTCGTTCTGTTGTTTTACAGCTAAAACTCAGCCCTTCTGCTTGTGACTCCAGCAGGGCCGCGGGTGCTTTCTGCAGGAACGAATGACTCCATATGGGGGTTTATTTTTACACTTTCAAGGGGCTGGGGCTACCCCTGCCTCTGAAATCAGTTTTGGTGGGTGGCTGTCTTCCTGCATTGCTGGAATTTCAGTGTGAAGGAGCCATCTTGGCTCTTTTTATTTTCATTACACTCTTGGAAGCTGGGCTTCACGTTGAGGGCTGCCAGTCTGTGACTTCCCTCCTGGAGGGAGAGGCAGTGTTCCTGGGACCAACTGTTTGGGAAGACAGAGCTCAGAGATGTGGGAAGTCCTTTCTCCTTCCACTTTGCTTGTGTGCCTCCCTTTCATTTGTGTAATGCTAACATCCCAACCTGTACAATTGTTTAGGAAGCAGAAGCAAATCCAGCTGTCTATTCCTTATTCTTACTGTATTAGAAGATATCATTGGTTTATAGCAGAGAATGCTCACAGAGGTTTTATTGTTACATTTTTTGATGTTTAGTATCATGGGGAAAAATTAAGTTATGTTTGTTCTTTTGCAGAAAACAGTCCTGGAAGGTTTTTGTTTGTTTGTTTGTTTGGTATGGTGAAAGGGGTGTATTTTAATAATAATGATTTTTTTTGAACCTAGCAGGTGTCTTCTGAAGCAGAATGAGCACGTTCTAGTAAAAGTGAAGACTATTGGAACTCTGTGGGATAGCAGGCATTTGGGGGAGTTTTTAGCCATTCTTGGCTATTTCAGCCCAAGTGTGTGGAAATGAGAACAGTAGAATTAGTCTCTACAAAATTTGCCTTTTTCCCAGAATCTGGGGATTGGACAGAATCTTCCTGTAGCTTAAGCAGAAGTTATTTTTGTTTGTAGATAAATGATTTTCATCCTTCTGAAGCTTAGGAAAAATAGTTTTCGATAGAAACCCCCTCTTGTCACTGCAGTTCTTTCTTTTCCACAGCGGTAGCAAGTGGTGAATGAGAGAATGTTTCTAACTGAAATCACAAAACTTCATCTCAGCCAGCTTTCAATTGCATCCCCTGTGTAGGATTTGCCAGAGTTTCAAACAAGACTGTACAAGAAAGGAAAAGAATGTGGTATTCACAGATACTAAAACATTGTAAAAACAGCGCTGATATCTGTAGCCAGTGGGATCACCGTCTTTCCCCAGCCCTTACTCAGTGGATGAACAGAACTGCAGTTCATCTGCTTGCTCTGAGCTCTCCGGGCTCGGTCTTGGTTCTGCGTGGTGGATTCCTCTTCTGTTCAAGTGCCACCTTGGATCATTTGCCCTTCCCTTTCTCACCTTTCTTATCTGTTGATTATTTTTGTTAATCTTTCATGTAAGGCTGAGTTGCAAGTAGTATAATGCTTTTTAGCAAAAGCAAAACGAAGGTATGTATTTGTAGGAAATAAGGTGCCTAAGAGATAAGGTAAGGCATGTAGTCAAGGTAAGGCATGAAGTCAAGCCTTTAAAATACCCCAGGACTTGGGGCTTTGAACCTTATTTGGTTTTGCTATAAGTATCTGCCCTTTCCCCCTTAATATGCTGTTGCTTTAGTCTTCTGTTTCATAAAAATAGACTCATCTCCCTTCCATACCAGAATGTGATTCCCTGCAGTTCCCAGCATACATTTCTAAACTCTCACTGGCTCAGCCAGACTGAGGTTGGAATCATGTAGTCCCTGTTGAGAATTCCAGGGAGAGGAGCTCTGATTGAGAGAGTTGGGTCCGTAAGAGCCTTGATCCATAAATGGTGCAATGGAGTTCTATGCAGCTGTGGTAGCTGGAAGTGTGTCTGCTGAAACCAGTAAATAGGAGTATAACAATGCCTAGATAATTGGTGGCAGAGTATTTCCCAGGCTTCCCGGTGGTATACACCACAGTTGGACTTTATGCTTGTCCACTGGACCTTGTAGGACCTCTTGCTAATTCCCTCTCCATCCTAACTTCAGCTTTATCAGAACTTAAACACTGGTATTTATATGTGTGGTGTTGGACAGACAGATATGGCAAAGTAATTATGTCTAGAATATTATTATTATTTAGTGAGCATTTGAGTGTCTACTGTGTTATGCTTTGTTTCAAGTCTGGTATTAGACATTAATTACATGACTCATTGTATTTTTGTCCATATCTTTACTACCTCTTCCCGATTTTAACTGTTTTTTTCTGTCTGCTTGTCACGCATCATGTTGATTATAGTGAACAGCAAGTTATTTTGAGAGTTAGGTAGTGATGTTTGATATGTATCTTTTATGTTCTGGTGGTGGTTGTGATTTTAAATAGTTAATGAATTCAAAGATGCCCGATAAAGGCAAGATAAAATCTGTAAGAAACTGCATATGTTCTTGAAGGAAGCTGCATGTATCTTTGAAGAAATATCCATGGCATGAAGATTGGATATCTGCTGCCCATCACTTGTCCCAAAGACACTCAAAGAATAATTTACCAGTAGGCAAGAAAGCTCATTATATTCTGGGTCTAGGTAATTGAGGCTAGATGTGCATTTCCATGGGCTTAAGGCCATTTTAGTACTCTCACTTTGGACTTGACCAAGACTTCTGTTTTCTCTGGAAAAGGAATGCATCAGGGAGAGTTTGTTTTAATTTGCATTCCTTAATCCAATTTTAACTTTAATCCCCCTTTGCACATCTAATTCAAAATGTAAGCAAGTTACCTGAAGTATATTAGAAATTATATTAAAAATCTCTAGGGGTTTTTGGTGCATGTATGGAAAATTAACATCGATGCCAAGGTCCTTGCTCTAAATTAATTTTCCAGCATAAAAGTGAAAACAACTCATAAGTGTTCTATTCCCAGTCCTCTTATTTTATTTCTCTGGTATTGTTGTCTACAAAGGATTTTAGTCCAGTCATGGCAAAGGGGTTGGTAGTTTTTGGCATGGGTGATATTTCCATTATCTGTCAGCACCTCTGAAAGGTTCTCTCTCTCTCTTTTTTATGAAGTTGACATTCCTCCTCTGCCTTCCTGTGATCTGTTTTCATTTCATGATAAGCCTGATTTTTTTCAGATGAATGATCATGAAGGTACATGTTGTTAGTAAGAGTTATAGAGAGAAAATAGACCTGAGTAAGTGGGAATTTCCTGCCTCTGGTGACTGTTTTCATGGACCTGAATCCTCTTGGTGTAGATTTCACAGTGTGAATGCATTTTTTTACAGTGTATTGCTTTGTCATTGATTTCTGTTGTTTTTATTTGTTGCTCTAAGTCAGTTTTTTGAAGGACTTTGTATAATAAGCATTTCAAAATGGTAATAGAAACTTTTGCTGAAATGAATCATAGGAATGAATGAGCCATCAACTAACTTCTATTGTTTGTACTTGCCAAAATTTGAATTTCAGATTATATTTTTTGTTTGATATGTGTATGTGTGGGTAACTATACACACATACACATATAGATCCATAATACAAACAAATATGTATATTCAATTTTTACAAACAAATGACTACATTATATGTTGTGGCCACACTAAACTCTGCTATGTCACTACTTTTTCTTAAGGTATTAAAAAATAATACTTTTTCCTGCACCCCTTACCCCCACCCCATTTGTATTTAAAGTTTTCAGTGGAATATCATTTGGTAAGACTCAGAATTTGATTCTTTATAATTAATGTTGGACTTCTGGGTGAAAATACCTAGCAAAAATAGATAAACTGAAAAAAGTTATTTTGAGCACTGATTCTATTGAAAGAATTATTAAACTTGTGGCATATCAAATGTTCTGGCTGGCATATTAAATGTTATCTCAAGCATTTATCTTAAGAATTGTACAGAGAAAAAACAGCTAATTATGAAATTATCTTGAGTTAAATATTTGGATTTGGGCTACAAGTTAATTTTAGGGGCAAATATCTCTTTGAGAACAATATGCCTTTAAAAATGCTCCATTTAAAGGCATAGAACGTGGGAAACTGCTTATATGATTTCCATTAACTTTCTGATGCAAAAGAATGCTCTGTGTTTGTTAGAGTAACATTAGAAGAGATTAAAAAAAACCTTCCACCAATGTTATCCTTTTGTGATATGTTACTCTAGTATATTTGTATATAAAATTAAGATTTATATTGAAGTGTGTACAGGTTGCTACTTGAATTTTCACTTTGCAATAAATTGTGAATATTTTGTTCTGCCAAAAACATCCCCATATGATTTTTACACTGTCACTTTAAGGTTTACTCAGTATGCACCGTGCATGTGTGTGTGTGTGTGTGTGTGTGTGTGTGTGTGTGTGTGTGTGTTGTCGCTTCAGTCCTGCTCGACTTTTTGCGACCCTGTGGACTGTTGCCCGCTAGGCTCCTATGACCATGGGATTCTCTAGGCAAGAATATTAGAGTGAGTTGTCATTTCCTTCTCCAGGGGATCTTCCCAATCCAAGGATCAAACCTTGCATCTCCTGCATTGACAGGCAGGTTCTTTATCACTAGCACCACCTAGGAAACCCACACTGTGTGTGTGTGTGTGTGTGTGTGTGTGTGTGGTTTCCTTATTGTCAGACATCTTGGTTGTGTCCCCTTTTTCACATTTTAAACAACTCTGTGATAAAACATCTTTATACTTAAATCTTTGCCTGACCAATGAATGTTTTTCCTGGAAGGGCTTTCCAGATACAGAATAGCTGAGTCCAGGGTGTTTATTGTTTACTGTTTCTAGCCCTTTTCTTTTTGACTCACATATAATAACCAAGTTTTCCACTATTGATCACCTTCGCATTGTTGTGACTACTGCTGCTATTGTTGTTGTGATGATAATGATGGTGATTTCACATCCTGGTGGTTTCTGTTTTAACTAGGACTTCAGTTTTCTTCCTTGCCCAAGTATGTCTACTCATGCCTGAATTTGAGGTTTTGTAACATTTTACTTTTGGCCTCAGCCTGTAAGAGGGAAAATAACCACAGCTGGTAGAGATGTGATCTGTCTTGGACTTTCTCAGCCAGGCTGTTGGATGTTATTGATAGGATCCTCTTTGAGCATCCTTCAGCAGTGTGGCCCAGACGCAGTAAGAGTGAATCTGTAGTCCTCTCCTTGCTGGAGGAATGCTAGGAAGTGTTTCCATTGCAGAGCAATCAGGGTACCTCTTGGTGTCTAGGCAGCTAAGGAATGTTGAATAATTAATTGGTTTCCAGAGAGATGTTAATTTCTGTCATTGAATATTATTTTGGGCTTAATGGCAATTATAGTTTGATTATTGGAGAATCCAGTTAGAAGAGAAAAGCATTTAGAGGTAAGTATGTTGATGACATAAATATGCACTGTTTTCCAACATTAATATGGAGGTTGACTTGGTATAATTTTGGATGAGGCTTCTCCATCGAGATGGTTTATTTTGATGTGAGCCATTAACTATGCAATTGGCACTTTGAACTACAGTTAAAATATGTGATTCCCTTTGATAAAGCTCCAGGATAGGTAGATAGTCATTAATCATTTCAAAATTTATGGTGGGGGTTTGGAAAGAAAAATTGTGATTATTGTTTGAAGGCAGAGGTAGTGTCTCTGCTGTGCCTTGCATTCTGGAATGACGGACAGTAATTTTGAGAATTCTGGCCTCTGACTCTGGAGCATTAGTTTGATTCTGAACTCTTAAAATGTCATTGATTAAACTCAGACCAGGAAATACTGTGTGTATTTCACATATTGTATTCTTGGGTGGAGAGAAGAGGGATTGAAAAAACAATAATTTTTAAAACCAGGCATTCTATGCTTCCGTGATGTCTCAGTGGTAAAGAATTCGCTGCCAGTGCAGAAGACACGGGATTGATTCCTGATCTGGGAAAATCTCACATGCCATGGAGCAACCAAGCCCATGTGCCACAACTATTGAGCCTGTGCTCTGGAGCATGGGAACTGCCATGACTGAAGCCTGCACTCACTAGAGTCCTTGCTCCCCAACGAGAGAAGTCACTGCAATGAGAAACTCACACACTGCAACTAGAGAAAAGCCCCCACTTGCCGCAACTAGAGAAAAGCCCATGCAGCAGTGAAGACACAACAGAGCCAAAAAAAAAAGATATAGTGATTAAATAAAATAAGGCATTTTGCTTATTACACTTGATATGAACCCATCACGGAACAAGTGCTGACCCTGCCCACTTGAAAGATGCATTTGTCACATTCATGCCTGGCATTTCCTCAACCCAATGATCCAGTGGAGGATGGATGGATTTATTGTCAGGTTATGCAAGACCATGTGCAGATTTTTAAGTCTCCCGCAAACATCCCAGACCCCTATAAAAGAGAAATCTTGAATTGTTTTAATAGATAACGTGAAGTGTCTTCATTTCTGATCCTTGTTGTATCGTTCAGTCCTCTTTGGAAGCGTCACAGTAATGGGTGTGTGTTATCTTTGCCTCATGTGAGGGTGCTATGACAACAGTAAACATTCACATTACAGTTTTCATAAGGCAGTGACTGGGGATGATGCAGGCAGCCTTGGCTTGTAATAAAGATGTGTTGTGAAATTTCCCATGCCAGAAGAGTCACTCATTGCTGGGCTTGGCACTTTCATGGCTGTGGATGGTGATGACTAAGGATTCCTTTCTTGACTTGACCTCAGGTGAAGATGGTAGCTCACTGGGTTCTCTGTGTTGCCTGGGTCTGTCCTATGTAGGCTTCTCTGGATGGTGGCATAGCTGCCCTAGGTGGCTCCTGTTCTTCTCAAGGACTGTCTTTACAGAATGCTCTTGGTACTCCATTTCTCTTAACACTAATCTTAACCCAATTAAAAACAAGCTCTAGTATTCAACATGCTTGACAAGGCTAAAAATATAATAGGATTTTTACTTGCCACCTTTCCAAAATCTGATAATTCTATATTTGGATCATCTTTTAGCATAATTTTTATGAGATGCTTTGCTTTTTAAAAAATTTTTTTCAAAAACATGGGTATGCTACCTTTTGCCAAAGAATAGCACAATTTCAGTGGTGGTTTTACAAGTAATGGTAAATTGTATAGGTTTTGGAATCACCATGGCCTGTTTTAGCATCTTAATATAGTTTATTAGTTATGTCAACTTAGGAAGGTCACAGAGCCTTTCTGAAACTTAGTTTTTCAGTCTAGTTAGGAATCATAATACTCGTCCCTTGGGGATTATGGCACCAATTGCCTGTTGTGATAGCTCCCATTCGACTGGACACTGTTTCCATGGGGAGGAAGCAGGCAGTGGAGTCTATGTTGCTTCTCTTTTGAGTCAAGAGGAATTTGTGATGATGATGGGAGTGGTGCTGTGAGAATTCCAAGACAGTGTCCTGAAAACAGAGCTATTTGCTGAGTTGTCTTGGGACATTTGCCTTTGGAATCCAGCCAGCAGGCTGTGAGGAACCTCAGGCAACCACTTGGAGGTGCTCCCACTGGTGTTGTAGTGGACAGCCCCACTTGAGCTAGGGGGATACTGCATGAGTTACCCCTCGCTGTTGAGTCACCCTCAGTCTTACCAGCGGAAGCTCCAGGAGTCACGAAGCAGAGACAAGACATTTCCACTGTGCTATGTGTAAAACTCTGATGCACCACAACTGTAAAAGGTAATACATGTCTGGTTGTTGTCTGAAGTCATGATATTTTGGGGTGATTTGCCATGTGGCAGTAAGTAACCAGAACAAGTTAATTGCGAGATTCAAATGAAGCAGTCCTTCTTCTAGATTTGAATCCTGTCTCCACTTTGTATTTGTTTCTTTAAGTATAAATGGGACTCCCTCTAGACTTATCATGATATTTAGTGTTTTAATACTTGTGAGATGTCAAATAAATGATAGTTGTTATTTCCTATGAAACTATATTGTTGGAGTTTGAGAATGTGTGGAGGGATTTATGTTGATTGTTGTGATTTTTAAAGGAGTTACGTAAATGTTGTTTAAGCATTTTTAGGTAAGAAACCAGGGGGGCTTTTGGATATCAAAGTTTGAATGTAATTTTTGTGAAATGAAAAAAATCTTTTACTAATATCTGTCAAAACATTTATTTTACACATCTTGCTAAGATTGTACATGTCCAAGAACCTTTGGTTTCAGTGGGTAGAAAGAGGAATACATATTCCATTATAGAAGATCAGATGAAGAAAAGGGCAGCAGAAGGAAATCTTACTTTACTCGTGTTACATACCAAAAACTGTGCTACAGGCTTTTATTTACTGTGGCTTTCGTAGGTACTTTGAGGCAAATAACTGTAGAAGAATCTTACTAAATCTTTGCTCTCACTGAAATTGAGTTTGTTACTGTCCTTCTTTGTTGTGTTTTGGGGAAAGAGGAATTTGTTTAAAGTCACTGATAGTATTCAACTAAGGGTAGTCAAGAATAGTCATTACTATGGCTCATTGTGTTGCAGAGTAGCTGAGAAGACAGAGAATATGACTCTGGATTGAAAATGTTGAGCGCATTGCTAAGCCCAGAAGAGAAGGATTTGTGCTGATTCAAAATCTGTGGAAGCAGTGGGACCTTTCCAAGGACTCCCAGAAACAGAAAGGAGTTCTTGGCTTTTTCAGCTGATAGATCTTTCTTTTCTCCTTTCACACATGTTCCACTGCAGGTTGGATGATTGGTCTTTTTGCTTAGTTACTTCAGCCATTTCAGTCTGACCCAGGTCTGATTTAGTAACTCTCCCTGGCTCTCAGACAGTATATTACCCAGGTTAATTGAAAGATCACTCTGGCTAAGGATGTGGTTTCTATTTTTTTAGAGTCTGTATTAAAAAAAAAAATTAGACACTTACTTAATATTAGTTATACTTTTAGGATCTGGTAGTTTTAGAAAGCTACTATGAATCTGGTAGTGCCTATTTATTATACATTGCATCTCTGTATTACCATATCTGTTAAATATGTGTGTAATGGAAAATATTTAGTTTATATTATTTATTATACAGATAATATAGAGTACCAAACCTCTTGGAATAACTGTTTTCCATCTATCAGATTTTGTCACCTGAAGTTCATAGCAGCATTGGATTGAAATGTCTTGAACATCTGGGCAATCTTTATGCTTTCTCTTTCTTTTAGAATGGGAGAATTAAAGGCTTTTAGTTTTTTATAATCAATATTTTGTTTTTGAGAGTTTTTTTTTAATTGTAAAGAATACTGTTTTAGCATTTTAAAATTTAATATCTGTGTGTGTATGTAAGACTGTAGTGAATCAATTTTCCAGTTTCAGGTTCACAATCTGAATCGTTATTATAAATTTTATCCCATTTATTACTTGAATACTTTGATTTTCTTAACTTCTGCCAGTAATAACTTGCAATAAACACCAAGTTTTTTTTTTTTTACTTCTCAGCTTAGCCTCATAAGAGTTCATTTGGACCTTGAGAGTTATAATGAGTCTCTTAAAACTTTGGCTGACTGTATTAGACAGTCAACATGATGTATGCTCAACAGTTTTCCTTGATTCTGGCCATGAGGATGAAAGACAGTCCTTTTCTCCAGCTCTCTTTGAATACCCTTGGGCTTTTGTAAAGTTGTTTAGGTGAATTCTAGATGCTTAATATTTAATTCTAGATACTCTAATATTTGCTAACATTCAATGTGTGTGATGTTACTCTGTTTGGTGTGTTACTCTGTTTGGTAGTGTAGCTGTGCTCTTACGTGAGAATAAGTACTTGGCAATGGATAGTATACCAGTGCCCAGGTTGGGTAACAGCAGCCTACCACACTCTCACAAGGTCTTGATAGCCTTCAGACACTGATCCATGTTCAAAGATGTACTGATTTAACATTCAGATTGAAAATACTGTGCCTTAGATCCAGGGATGCCCTTTGATTGTTAGTTTATTAATATCTTAACCAGATATAGAATGTGTGTATTTCTGTTCCTTTAATTTTATGTGTTTCTTTTTTTTCCTGTTTACTGTATTAGTCTGAGATAAATTGTTATGTCCATTAAAGGAAAGAAAGTTTAAAAAATAGGTTTAAGTTTTGTGGTGTGCTGTATTTATTTTAATGTACAGTAGAACTTATATGAATGTATGGATTTACTTGATTGACTTCAGAAAGCTGTGGTTTTATTTGTAGATAGAAATTTCATTGCCTCCTCTTGCCTCTGCATTTTCTTTTTTAATTGGTGTAACTTACAGAGTTCTAATATATGCTTTATTTTTGAAGTTTTTGTATATTATTAAAGTAGTACACATTTATTATAAAAATTCTAATAAAACATAGATTTTTTTAGGAAGAAAACTACATTTTTTTCCTGTTACCTACCTCCTTCTTTCTCCAACCCAAATGTCCAGATCTATAGAGATAAACCAATTTCACTTTTATTTATTCTGCACATATAAAGTATGTAGATAATCTTTAGAATTTAAAAAATTTAGATGATTTTTAAATAAGCTGCTGCTGCTGCTGCTAAATCACTTCAGTTGTGTCTGACTCTGTGTGACCCCATAGATGTCAGCCCACCAGGCTCCCCCATCCATGGGATTATCCAGGCAAGGACACTGGAGTGGGTTGTCATTTCCTTCTCCAATGCATGAAAGTGAAGTTGCTCAGTTGTGTACAACTCTTAGCGACCCCATGGACTACAGCCTACCAGGCTTCTCCATCCATGGGATTTTCCAGGGAAGAGTACTGGAGTGGGGTGCCATTTTTCTTCTTCGTTTAAATAAGCAGATATACTTATTTAATTCTTGTTTGAAAATCTGGCTTTCAACTTAGACTACCCTTAATATTTTATTATAGCTATACTTAGTATTTCATGTGTTGGCTCAGAAGTCTTGCGTCCAAGGCTACTGACTAGATTAGTACTCTAATCTATTAGAAATCTATTAGAAATTAGATACTCTGTTTTCTTAAATGATTAAGAAGTCAGAAGCGTTATGTACAGCTTCTCAACTATTTTTTGAAGAAGAGATATGTAAGATCAAGTTCGAGAAATCAAACAGCCAGTTCACTGCTTCCACTGGATTCTAAGAACAGGTTTCAGTCAGTTCAGTTCAGTTACTAAGTCATGTCTAACCCTTCGTGACCCTATGAACTGCTGCACACCAGGCTTCCCTGTCCATCACCAACTCCCAGAGCTTGCTCAAATTCGTGTCCATCGAGTCGGTGATGCCATGCAATCATCTCATCCTCTGTCGTCCCCTTCTCCTCCCGCCTTCAATCTTTGCCAGCATCAGAGTATTTTCCAATGAGTCAGTTCTTCGCATCATCTGGCCAAAGTATTGGAGCTTCAACTTCAGCACCAGTCCTTCCAGATCCTTAAAGGATCAATTTCTTTTAAGATCGACTGGTTTGATCTCCTGGCAGTCCAGGGGACTCTCAATGGTCTCCCAACACCACAGCTCAAAAATATCAGTTCTTTGGTGCTCAACTTTCTTAATGGTCCAACTCTCACATCAATATATGACTACTGGAAAGACCATAGCTTTGACTAGATGGACCTTTGTTGGCAAAGTAATGTCTCTGCTTTTTCATATGCTGTCTAGGTTGGTCATAGCTTTTCTTCCAAGGAGCAAGCATCTTTAATTATTTCATGGCTGCAGTCACCATCTGCAGTGATTTTGGAGCCCAAGAAAATAAAGTCTGTCACTGTTCCCATTGTTTCTGTATCTATTTGCCATGAAGTGATGGGACTGGATGCCATGATCTTCATTTTCTGAATGTTGAGTTTTAAGACACCCTTTTCACTCTCCTCTTTAAATTTCATTAAGAGGCTCTTTAGTTACTATTTGCTTTCTGCCATAAGGGTGGTGACATCTGCATATCTGAGGTTATTGATATTTCTCTCAGCAATCTTGATTCCAGCTTGTGGTTCATCAGTCTGCCATTTTGCATGATGTACACTGAATATAAGTTAAATAAGCAGGGTGACAGTATACAGCCTTGATGTACCCCTTTCTTAATTTGGAACTAGTCTAATCTTCCACGTACAGTTTTAACTCCTTGACATACGGGTTTCTCTGTATACAGAGAAAAATAAAATCTGCATACAGATTTCTCAGGAGGCAGGTAAGGTGGTCTGGCATTCTCATCTCTATAAGAATTTTCCACAGTATGTTGTGATCCACACAGTCAAAGGCTTTAGCACAGTTAATAAAGCAGATGTTTTTCTGGAACTCTCTTGATTTTTCAGTGATCCAGCGGATGTTGGCAGTTTGGTCTCTGATTCCTCTGCCCTTCCTAAATCCGACTTGAACATCTGAAAGTTCACAGTTCATGTACTGTTGAAGTCTAGCTTGGAGAATTTTGAGCGTTACTCTGCTAGCACGAGAGTTGAGTACAATTGTGTGGTAGTTTGAACATTCTTTTCCATTATCTTTCTTTGGGATTGGGATGAAAACTGACCTTTTCCAGTCCTGTGGCCACTGCTGAGTTGTCCAAATTTTCTGGCATATTGAGTGTAGCACTTTAAAAATATCATCTTTTACGGTTTGAAATAGCTCAACTAGAATTCCATCACCTCCACTAGTTTTGTTTGTAGTAATGCTTCTTAAGGCCCACTTGACTTTGCATTCCAGGATATCTGGCTCTAGGTGAGTGATGACACCATCGTAGTTATCTTGGTCATGAAGATCTCTTTTTATAGAGTTCTTCTGTGTATTCTTGCCACCTCTTCTTAATATCTTCTGCTTCTGTTAGGTCCATACTATTTCCGTCCTTTATTGTGTCCATCTTTGCATGAAATATTTCCTTGGTATCTCTAATTTTCTTGACGAGATCTTTAGTCTGTTACATTTTATTGTTTTCCTCTATTTCTTTGTATTGATCACTGAGGAAGGCTTTCTTATCTCTCTTTGCTATTCTTTGGAACTCTGCATTCAGATGGATATATCTTTCCTTTTCTCCTTTGCCTTTCTCTTCTCTCCTTTTCCCAGCTATTTGTAAGGCCTCCTCAGACAACCATTTTGCCTTTTTGCATTTCTTTTTCTTGGGAATGATCTTGATCATGGCCTCCTGTACAGTATCATGAACCTCCGTCCATAGTTCTTCAGGCACTTTGTCTGTCAGATCTAATCCCTTCGATCAATTTGTCACTTCCACTGTACAATTGTAAGGGATTTGGTTTAGGTCATGCCTCAATGGTCTAGCGGTTTTCCCTACTTTCTTCAATTTACATCTGAATTTGGCAAGAAGGAGCTCATGATCTGAGCACAGTAAGCTCCTGGTCTTGGTTTTGCTGAGTGTATATAGAGCTTCTTCATCTTTGGCTGCAAAGAATATAATAGTCTGATTTTGGTATTGACCATCTGGTGATTTCTATGTGTAGAACCGTCTATTGTATTGTTGGAAAAGGGTTTTTCCTATGACTTCAGTATTCTTGCCTTGAGAACCCCATGAACAATATGAAGAGTATGAGAAGACTAGGTTTAGTTGATTATTAGCTGCACTTAGTCACTCTTGTCTGACTCTTTATGACCCCATGGATGGTAGCCTGCCAGACTCCTCTGTCCATGGGATGTCCCAGGCAAGAATACTGGAATGGGTTGCCATTTTTTTCTCCAGGAGATCTTCCCAACCCAAGATCAAACCTACATCTCCTGTGTCTCCTCTTCTCTTGCATTGTAGGTGGATTCTTTACCCACTGAGCCATTGTAGTTTGCACATGCTCTCAAATGATAGTGGTTTTAGTATCACAGAAGTTCATTTCTGTCTCATCTAATGGTCAAACCCTATAACAGTTCAGGGTTAATGTGGTGCTTCTGTGGGGTTGTGAAGTTGGGTTCATTTCATTTATTACTCTGCTGTTTGCAACATTTTGTCCTCCATAGCATTCCTGCTAGTGGTCAGGGGACCATGGGAGTGCAGGGCTCTGCTTTTTGTAGACATGTCTTAGAAATTACACACTCCACTTCTGCTCACATCTCATTAGCCAGACCTCATCATATGGTCATAAGCAGATGCAGTGGAGCACTTTAATCAGAGCAGCCATATGCTCAGCTCAGAAATTTGGAGCATGTGGGGAACAGGTATTTTAGAAGGCATCTCACAGTCTTTGTTACGAGTATAACTTTATCATTTTGTTTAAAAGGAATCTTGAGACATAAACATTTTTTTGAGATTAAGTGAAAAATCCCCTTGATGGTACCAAATATAAGTTAACCAAATAGTTTTCTCTTTTAAGTATTTTCCTTGTTATTAATCATTTATGTAGTTTGACTGTCAAAAAGTATTACATATAATTTTGCTGATAATGAAACCTTTTTGTTGTTTTTTTTGGTATTTGCTAAGTTGTTTCTGACATTTGTGACCCCATGGAGTATAACTTGCCAGGCTTCTGTGTCCTTGGGACTTTCCAGGCAAGAAAATTGGAGTTGGTTGTCATTTCCTCTTCAGGGGCATCTTCCTGACCCACGGATCGAACTCATGTTCTCCTGCATCTTCTGCATTGACAGGCAGATTCTTTACCTCTGAGCTACTTGGGAAGTTCAATGAAACTTTACATATAAATATTCTCTACAGAATAAGTAGAAAGCTAAAATTAGGAAACTATGTAAAAAATAGGGAGTTCTGGAGTATAATAGTTCATTTCTCGGTCTAACGGAAAGTTGGCTCATTACATACATATATGCCTAATCTTTAAGAAAGCATACCACCTTATTCTTGTAGAGTTACTTTTACTTGAATTTATCAAACTTGTTTGCTATACTCAGAAAATATAGACAAATAAAACTGTAATACCTCTTCTCAGAGATTACTGCTGTACAACATTTGATTTTTAAATAGTATTATATATATGTGAATATATCTGTATATAGAAATATATACACATAATACCCACAATTACATAAGCATTTGACTCAGAGATGTTAACTGCTTCATAGCCTGAATTTTTCCCATGTGATCTATATTTGATAATGTAGGATGTTCACACTTCTATTGTGTTGTTGGAAGAGGGTGTTTGTTGTGACCAGTGTGTTCTCTTGGCAAAACTCTGTTAGCCTTTGACCTGCTTCGTTTTGTACTCCAAGGCCAGCCTGATTTGCCTGTTACTCCAGGTGTCTCCTGACTTACTACTTTTGCATTCCAGTCCCCTTTAATGAAAAGGGCATCATTTTGGGATGTTAGTTCTGTAAGGTCTTGTAGGTCTTCATAGAACCGTTCAACTTCAGCTTTTCCAGCGCTACTGATCAGGACATAGATGTGGATTACTGTGATATTGAATGGTTTGCTTTGGAAACGAACAGAGATCATTCTGTTGTTGTAGAGATTGCATCCAAATACTGCATTTCGGACTCTTTTGTTAACTCCATTTCTTCTAAGGGATTCCTGCCCACAGTAGTAGATATAATGGTCATCTGAGTTAAATTCATCCATTCCAGCCCATTTTAGTTTGCTGATTCCTAAAATGTCGACGTTCACTCTTGCCAGCTCCTGTTTGACCACTTCCGATTTGCCTTGATTCATGGACATAACATTCCAGGTTCTTATGCAATATTGCTCTTTACAGCATCAGACATTGCTTCCAAAACCAGTCACATCCACAACTGGGTGTTGTTTTTGCTTTGGCTCCATCTCTTCTTTCTTTCTCGAGTTATTTCTCCATTGATCTACAGTAGTGTATGGGCACCTACTGACCCAGGGAGCTCATCTTTCAGTGTCCTTTTTGCCTTGTCATACTGTTCATGGGATTCTCAAGGCAAGAACTCTGAAATGGTTTGCCATTCCCTTCTCCAGTGGACCACGTTTTGTCACAACTCTCCATCATGACCCATCCATCTTGGGTGGCCCTACACGGCATGGGTCAAAGTTTTATTGAGTTAAACAAGGCTGTGGTCCATGTGATCAGTGTGGTTAGTTTTCTGTGATTGTGATTTTCATTCTACCTGCCCTCTGATGGAGAAGGATAAGAGGCTTATGGAAGCTTCCTGATGGGAGAGACTGACAGAGGGGAAAACTGGGTCCTATTCTGATGAGTGAGGCCTTGTTCAGGAAATCTTTAATCCAATTTTCTGTTGATTGGCTGGGCTGTGTTTTCTCCCTGTTGTTTGACCTGAGGCCAAAGTATGGTGGAGCTAATGTGGACATCACCAGATGGTCAATACTGAAATCAGATTGATTATATTCTTTGCAGCCAAAGATGGAGAAGCTCTATACAGTCAGCAGAAACAAGACTGGGAGCTGACTGTGGCTCAGATCATGAACTCCTTATTGCCAAATTCAGACTTAAACTGAAGAAAGTAGGGAAAACCACTAGACCTTTCAGGTATGACCTAAATCAAATCCCTTACGATTATACAGTGGAAGTAACAATAGATCGAAGGGATTAGATCTGACAGAGAGAGTGCCTGAAGAACTATGGTCGGAGGTTCGTGACATTGTACAGGACACAGGTATCAAGACCATCCCCAAGAAAAAGAAATGCAAAAGGGCAAAATGGTTGTCTGAGGAGGCCTTACAAATAGCTGAGAAAAGAAGAGAAGTGAAAGGCAAAGGAAAAAAGGAAAGATATATCCAACTGAATGCAGAGTTCCAAAGAATAGCAAGGAGCGACAAGAAAGCCTTCCTCAGTGATCAGTGCAAAGAAATACAGAAAAACAGTAGAATGGGAAAGACTAGAGATCTCTTCAAGAAAATTAGAGATACCAAGGGAATACGTCATGCAAAGATGGGCTCGATTAAGGAGAGAAATGGTATGGACCTAACAGAAGCAGAAGATACTAAGAAGAGGTGGCAAGAATACACAGAAGATCTATAGAAAAAAGATCTTCACGACCCAGATAATCATGATAGTGTGATTGCTCATCTGGAGCCAGACATCCTGGAATGTGAAGTCAGGTGGGCCTTATGAAGCATCACTATGAACAAATCTGGTAGAGGTGATGGAATTCCAGTTGAGCTATTTCAAATCCTAAAAGATGATGCTGTGAAAATGCAGCACTCAATATGCCACCAAATTTGGAAAGCTCAACAGTGGCCACAGGGCTGGAAAAGTTTAGTTTTCATTTTAATCTCAAAAAAGGATAATTTGAAAGAATGTTTAAACTACCGCACAGTTGCACTCATCTCACACACTAGGAAAGTAATGCTCAAAATTCTCCAATCGAGGCTTCAACAGTACGTGAACTGTGAACTTCCGGATGTTCAAGCTGGATGTAGAAAAGGCAGAGGAATCAGAAATTGAATTGCCAACATCCGCTGGATCATCAAAAAAGGAAGAGAGCTCCAGAAAAACATCTATTTCTGCTTTATTGACTGTGCCAAAGCCTTTGACTCTGTGAGTCACAACAAACTGTGGAAAATTCTTAAAGAGATGGAAATACCAGTCCATCTGACCTGCCTCTTGAGAAATCTGTATGCCGGTCAAGGAACAACAAACTGATTCCAAATCGAGAAAGAAGTACATCAAGGCTGATATTATCACCCTGCTTATTTAACTTATATGCAGAACACATCATGTGAAATGCTGGGCTGATGAAGCATAAGCTGAATCACGATTGCCAGACTAAATATCAGTAACCTCAGATATGCAGATGTCACCACCCTTATGTCAGAAATCGAATAATAACTAAAGAGCCTCTTGATAAAAACGAAAAGGAGAGTGAAAAAGATGGCTTAAAACTCAACATTTAGAAAACTGAATCATGGCATCCTGTCCCATCACTTTTTGGGAAATAGAGGCTGAAGAAATGGAAACAGTGAAAGACTTTATTTTTCGGGGCTCCAAAATCACTGCAGATGGTGACTGCAGCTGTGAAATTAAAAGATGCTTGCTCCTTGGAAGGATAGCTATGACCAATCTAGACAGCATATTAAAAAGCAGAGACATTACTTTGCCAACAAACGTCCGTCTAGTCAAAGCTTTGATTTTTCCAGTAGTCATGTATAGATGTGAGAATTGGACCGTAAAGATAACCGAGTGCCAAAGAATTGATACTTTTGAGCTGTGGTGTTGGAGAAGACTCTGGAGAGTCCCTTGGACTGCCAGGAGGTCAAATCAGTTAATCCTAAAGGACATGAGTCCTGAGTAATCATTGGAAGGACTGATGTTGAAGCTGCAACTCCAATACTTTGGCCACCTGATGCGAAGAACTGACTCATTGGAGAAGACCCTGATGCTGGTAAAGATTGAAGGCATGAGGAGAAGGGGATGACAGAGGATAAGATGGTTGGATGGCATCACTGACCCGATGGACATGACTTTGAGTAAGCTCTGGGCATTGGTGATGGACAGGGAAGCCTGGTGTGCTGCAGTTCTTTGGGTTGCAGAGAGTTAAACATGACTGAGCGACTAAAGTGAACTTAACTGTCATTCATGCTACATGTAAAAACCATTTTGTACCACTATTAAGGTACCTATTTTATGGATATTTTATTTTTATTATTTTTTTTTTTTAATTTTTCAGCACTTTATTTATTTTTTTTATTTGATAAATTTAATGCCTTTTATTGCCATACCTCATTTTACTGTGCTTTGCTTTAGTGAGCTTTATAGATACATGTTTTTTTTTTTTTTTTTCCTTGTTAATTTTCTGTTTAGTTGATCTATCCATAAGTGTGAGTGGGGTACTAAAGTCTCCCACTATTATTGTGTTATTGTTAATTTCTCCTTTCATACTTGTTAGGATTTGTCTTACATACTGCGGTGCTCCCATGTTGGGTGGATATATATTTATAATTGTTATATCTTCTTCTTGGATTGATCCTTTGATCATTATGTAGTGACCTTCTTTATCTCTTTTCACAGCCTTTGTTTTAAAGTCTAATTTATCTGATACAAGTATTGTGACTCCTGCTTTCTTTTGGTCCCTATTTGCATGGAAAATCTTTTTCCAGCCCTTCACTTTCAGTCTGTATGTGTCCCCTGTTTTGAGGTGGGTCTCTTGTAGACAACATATGTAGGGGTCTTGTTTTTGTATCCATTCAGCCAGTCTTTGTCTTTTGGTTGGGGCATTCAACCATTTACGTTTAAGGTAATTACTAATAAGTATGATCCCGTTGCCATTTACTTTATTGTTTTGGGTTCGAGTTTATACACCATTTTTGTGTTTCCTGTCTAGAGAATATCCTTTAGTATTTGTTGGAGAGCTGGTTTGGTGGTGCAGAATTCTCTCAGCTTTTGCTTGTCTGAAAAGCTTTTGATTTCTCCTTCATACTTGAATGAGATCCTTGCTGGGTACAATAATCTGGGCTGTAGGTTATTTTCTTTCATCATTTTAAGTATGTCTTGCCATTCCCTCCTGGCTTGAAGAGTTTCTATTGAAAGATCAGCTGTTATCCTTATGGGAATTCCCTTGTGTGTTATTTGTTGTTTTTCCCTTGCTGCTTTTAATATTTGTTCTTTGTGTTTGATCTTTGTTAATTTGATTAATATGTGTCTTGGGGTGTTTCTCCTTGGGTTTATCCTGTTTGGGACTCTCTGGGTTTCTTGGACTTGGGTGATTATTTCCTTCCCCATTTTAGGGAAGTTTTCAACTATTATCTCCTCAAGTATTTTCTCATGGTCTTTCTTTTTGTCTTCTTCTTCTGGAACCCCTATGATTTGAATGTTGTAGCGTTTAATATTGTCCTGGAGGTCTCTGAGATTGTCCTCATTTCTTTTAATTCGTTTTTCTTTTATCCTCTCTGATTCATTTATTTCTACCATTCTATCTTCTAATTCACTAATCCTATCTTCTGCCTCTGTTATTCTACTATTTGTTGGCTCCAGAGTGTTTTTAATTTCATTTATTGCATTATTCATTATATATTGACTCTTTTTTATTTCTTCTAGGTCCTTGTTAAACCTTTCTTGCATCTTCTCAATCCTTGTCTCCAGGCTATTTATCTGTGATTCCATTTTAATTTCAAGATTTTGGATCAATTTCACTATCATTATTTGAAATTCTTTATCAGGTAGATTCCCTATCTCTTCCTCTTTTGTTTGGTTTGGTGGGCATTTATCCTGTTCCTTTATCTGCTGGGTATTCCTCTGTCTCTTCATCTTGTTTAAATTGCTGAGTTTGGGAGTCCTTTCTGTATTCTGGCAGTTTGTGGAGTTCTCTTTACTGTGGCGTTTCCTCGCTGTGTGTGGGTATGTAGAGGTGGCTTGTCAAGGTTTCCTGGTTAGGGAAGCTTGTGTCGGTGTTCTGGTGGGTGGAGCTGTATTTCTTCTCTTTGTTCAGTCGCGCTATGGGGAGGGAGGGAGGGATGCTGCAAACAAATGACACTGGCGTGCGCTCGCAGTGCCTCAGCCACACTGGGTCTGCCCCCGCTCACGGCGCGTGTAGCCTCCCTGCCCACACTGCTCAGGCTCTAGGTTGTTCCGCCGGGAACAATCCGAGGCTGGCCCTGGGTTGCATGCACCTCCCAGGTCCAAGCCGCTCAGGTTCAGGCACTCAGGTAGTCCTCAGAGGCGCAGACTCAGTTGGGGCTGTGTTTTGTGCTCTTCCCAGGTCCGAGCAGCTCAGGTGATGAGGTGTTTGGCGAGCGCCAATGCTGCGACTTATCGCCTCCCCGCCACTTGGTTATCTGGGTGTAAAACCGGCGCACCTTCTCAGGCAGATGTTGACTGTCCAGACCCCCAATAAGTTTTAGTTAGCAAAGAAGCCAGTTTTATAGATAATGTCTCTCTGGGGCTGAGATTGCCCCCTTCCGGCTCTGGCTGCCTGTCACCGGAGGGGGAAGGTTTGCAGCCGGCTACCTCTGTTTAGTCCTTTGTTCCGTGCACGGGCTGGCGGTGTCTTAGGTTAGGGCTGGCTTTTCGCATGGTAGATATCCCGCAGTCTGGTTTGCTAGCCCAAATTATTTCGCTCAGATAGCGCTCAGGGTATTCAGGCCAGATTCTTACTCTCAGTGATGCAGCCCGCGCCGCGCCTCCCTGCCCAGCCCCCGCTTGCTAATGGCGGATGCAGGCGTCTGCGCTGCTTCTCCGCTGGGGGAGTTACCGTAGGGCTCGCAATCTGCGAGTTTTAATTGTTTATTTATTTTTTCTCCCTGTTATGTTGTCCTCTGTGCTTCCAAAGCTCGGCACGGATTCGGCAGTGAGAAGGTTTCCTGGTGTTTGGAAACTTCTCTCTTTTTAAGACTCCCTTCCCGGGACGGAACTCCGTCCCTCCCTCTTTTGTCTCTTTTATTGTCTTTAATATTTTTTCCTACCTCCTTTTGAGGAGTTGGGTTGCTTTTCTGGGTGCCTGATGTCCTCTGCCGGCATTCAGAAGTTGTTTTGTGGAATTTACTCGATGTTTAAATGCTCTTTTGATGAATTTGTGGGGGAGAAAGTGTTTTCCCCATCCTACTCCTCCGCCATCTTGGCGCCTTCCCCTTTATGGATATTTTAGAATCGATATAATGAGTTCCAATTTTGAATATTTAGGCTGTGTCTGCACTTCTGCTGTTCTAAACAATACCATGATGAATATTTTTGTGTACATAATGTTGTATATTTTTCTGAATATTTACTTGAGACAGGTATTACATGCAGAACTGTTTGGTGATGGGATTTATACTTTTTTAAGGTTTTTGATAAATATCATGTTAATACAAATTTCCTTGTATCCTACTGAATGCTCGAGTTTTATCTTTCACTTAAATCTGTGATAATCTGATAATAAATATAGTTAATTGTTTTAGTAATTGGGAAATTGATTCTAGTTATTAAAATTTTTTTTTTCTCCTTTGATTTTATCCCTCACTTGGAAATAGTGTCTCTTTGTATTCGAGGGGATTATTTTTATTCATGGTTTGCTTATGTTGTGTGTTTGTAGATGGTGGTATAATTGAGTTCTCCCTTTATTCTTCCACTCCATGTGGTACAATTTATCCTTTCTTATTGGTAATGAGTCTGCACTTGGATACCTCATGTTCTGTGCTTTCTGTCAATAGCTCCCTGTTGTATCTAAGGATAGGCAGCAATTGGTTGGCCATAGGGAATGGAGATTGGTAAGCTTTGTGTGGGCCTGCAATTCTTTTTGTTAGATTGTGAGTTTGGGAATCACATTAGTGGACCATCACTTTAGATCGCTTTAATATATCCATCTGTTGGTGAACTACCTCTATTTATCTTCCTCTTTTCATTCTTGTTCTTTTCCATAACTTGTTTTTCAATTAGAATCTCTGTGTCTTTCTTTCTTTTTTTAACCTACTGGAGTATGATTCTGAAAGAATTCCTGTCTTCTTTCTTTTTGGTAAACTTGGGGAATTAAGACTGAAAAGCTTTTTTTTCCCCTAATGAACAAGAAATATAGTAGCCCTGGTAGTTTATTTGGGAGAGTCACAGTTTATTGAATGCCCGTAGGCAATTCACATATACATAAAGCTCAAGATAAACCATTGTAATTTTTGCAGTTTCCTCTCTCTTTCTTTCTCAGGGTAAGAGACAGGGAAAATAAGACCCTAGAGTAGGTTAGAACAGTGGCTGTCCTGAAATACATCATTTGTCTCACAACTGGATATTCTGATGCCAGTGTTTAGAGTAACAATTTCTGTCAAAGAATATCTTTTGAAAACTGTCAATATTAGTAATTCAGTAATTCACACATTCCATCTTAACTGGGTGGTCTTCCAGCAGTAGAATCTTAGTGCAAATTGCCATTTTCAGTGGAACTCCACAAATATGTCTTTACTGTAATTGTTGCAGAGTTATTTATCTTAACAAGTATGAAGTTCTTTGCTATGATCCATCCCTGTCTTGAGAATGACATTTCAGAATTTTTTCGACTATTTTTTTTAGGCAAGAAGTTTCTAGTGCAACTTCTGCATGCTTATGCTTTTTTAAATTGACTTTTGATTGGAAAATGATTGCTTTACAATGTTGTTGTTGCTTTCTGCCATGCTTCTGCTAAGTCACTTCAGTCATGTCCGACTCCATAGACAGCAGCCCACCAACAACATAAATCAGCCGTAAGTATACGTATGTCCTCTCCCTCTTGAACCTCCCTCCAATGCATATGTTTTTGAAACACTATTTCCAGCTTGTTTGGTTAACACAAAATCCAGCTTCAAAAACGATTGTATGATGAGGTACATCATAAAAAATGATTTCTTATGATTTTCACTGACTTTGGGGCTCCTTTTTAATATATATGTTTCACTTGTGCTCTTCTCATGAGAGTCCCTTGTTATATTCGTACCCAGTCTTCCACTTTTTTAGTGTAGCTAGGCCCATGAAAAGACTGGCATTTTAAAGAAATTGGACAGATCGGCAGTTGTGTGAGCTGCTGCTGTGGGCTTCCTAACTGCACTTGAGATGACTTTGGGCATTTTCTTCGCGGAGGTGATTGGCCCACATTTTCTTTGATCATTTTTTCCTCGTTCTTTTGCTTCCTTTTTCTCCCCTCCCCCCTTTTTTGCCCATTGGGGAACATCTATCTCATTTAGTTTTAATGGTTTGGACAGCCAAAGTTCTCTGACTTCTGCTGGGAGAATATGTGACTTAAGCTAAACCCATAAGACCCTTCCAAAAGTTAAATACAGAACTGAGCGATGTGAAAACTTATTCACCCAGAGGTGAGAAGAGACCGTGGCCCCTGCTTCCTAGATCTTTAGAGTTATTTTGTTACCTGTTCTTCCTAAGGCTGTTTCTTCAGCCTTTTATTTTTTGGTCACATGATAAATTGCTTTTTTTCTTTTACATTAGCCAGAGTTGGTTTCTGTTGCTAACCAAAGAAGCCTATTTGAAATGTACAATGTACAATTGTACAAATGTACAATGAACAATTTCACAGTGGCTCAAGGGCAGCTAGTGCAGCAGCCAGGGAGCCTCCAAGGAGGGTATTTACCTAGCTGCCAGGAGCATTAGTTCACATTAGTTCATTTCACAGAACACCTGAGTTAGAATGAACACATATGAATTTATAAAAAGAAAGGCTGCTGTCAACGTGCAAGCTTAATATAACATTTTAATGCTTGCCTATTGGCAAGCCATGTGGAATTCAGGAATTTCCCAGATAGAAGACTGCTTGATGAATAGGGTAAGATAGTTGTATGATCCAGGATAGAAACCTGATTTCCTCTTGATAGTGCTTGAATGGACTCTGTCAACCCATAGCCCTTTTCTCTGCTAGATTTCCAGAGTGTCCCATGCCTTTTTAACCACTGTCTACTGTGAGGAAGAGAACTTTGAATTTCCTCTCCTACCCAGGTCACCTGCAAGGAAAGTTACAACTAATTTAGAAAGATGTGAAGAGCTGAGGTGCTCCACCATAAAATTGAGAGCACATTCGTCTTTAAATTTATGCTTTCTTAAGGCTAAGTCGTATCATTTTATAAAGCTACTCCAAATGTTAAGATGAGCTTAATACAGCTGCATTATGTTCTCAAGTTCCTGGGACTTAAACCATGCTACCTGGATTGGACTCTAAATGCTTCTGAATTCTTCAGTGTATGTTAGAGAAAACCTCATGTTCATGCTCTAATGTGGCCATTCACAGTTGTTGGCCCAGAGGAACAGCTTTAGTCTCTACCTCCTTCTTATCCTATTTTCCTCTCAAGATCTTGGAGGAAACTTGACAGTAACACCTCTAGATTAGAGGCTGAAAAAGGACCCAGCCTTCCCAGAAAGATAGCTAGACTTGATTTCCCCAGATGTTTTATGTGTCCAAGACTAGAACGTCTTAGGACTGTTGCTGCCCCTGATGTTTATTTTTCTTTTCTGTCACCTTCCCTTCCCTAAGGATTGTTATAATAAGTTTACCTGGTTTCCCTGACTTTAATCTCATCCTTTTACTTAATTTTGTTGATGTCATCAGAATAACTTTTCCAAGAAATTACTTTGATCCTTCTGGTTTCCGTATGCTTTCTGTCTGTAGAGGGGCTGTATAGCACACTGGTCTGGAGCACAGGTTCTTGAGTTTAAATGCTTGGGCTGACTGATTTTTCTCTTGGGTAAATTACTTCCCCTCACAGTGGCATGATTTCTTCATCTGTAGAGTGGGGGATAGTTATAGTACTTAGTGACTATTGAGAGGATTAAATATGTTTGATATTAAATATCAAAATGGCCTTTGTTCTACTTTTTAAGGCTAAAGTTGATTACCGTTTCTTAATCACTGGTATATGCCATGTACTGTGCTAAATTTTGTTAATATGTTGTGAAATAGCTATCCTCCAAGGTAGTCTTCAGCTCCATTTTTCATGTAGGAAAATGAGACTTGGAAAGGTTAGGGCCTGAAGTCAGATTACTTAGCTGGTGAGGTGGTAGAAGAAAAATTCAGAGCACGAACTGCCCTATCCACACTGTTGCTCTTGGTTCCTCTTGGAAACTGCACTGTATGAAGTTCTGACACACCTGGCCGTGGTCATCCAGCCAGTAGTGTGCCTGCTTGTGACTTTCAGTGTTGCATGCTCAAGAATTGTGCCATTTATTATTTTTCTAATCAATGGAAATGCTCTCGCGCAGATTTTTAAACTACTTAGGAAAAAAAAAAAGACATAATTTCTTAGAATAGAATTCCTCCATATCAAAAGACCAAACAATGTTTAAATACTTTAAAATAATTTGTAAAGTTGACTCTCTTATTGAATCATTTTAAAGCAGATTCAGTGGTACATCTTGGCAGTTCTCATAAAATTTCAGTGTATTTAGAAAAGAGGGTCATTCTGGATAATGATTTTGTAGATAGAGAATTGAAGACAGAAGGTTGTTTATTGACTTGCCAAAGGCCACCTGGTAAATTAACAACAAAACTTGCTTTACAACCGTGTTTTCCAGCTCCTTCTGTGCAGTTTTCTACCCTGAGACCATCTTGTCCTTTAAGGCAAGAGAGTAATTTAAAATTTATATGTGATGCTTCCTGGGAAACCAAATCTGTTTGAAATTGTATTTGGGAGGAATTGACACATCTGCCAGGCAACATCCGTGTGTGGATTTCAGTGATGAAGGACGAAGACATATAGGTGCCTAGAAATTGGTTATTAATATTTTTTAAGTGTTGGGATGTCTATAGTGTGCCGGTTATTTGTAATCTTGACTTCAGGCTTGATATGAATCTGCTGTTCCTTCCACCTGGGAGAATCCACACCATTTCTGTTTCTCATCCTTCTCAACACACCTTTTCTTGTCATAGTCGTAGTTTAGGTCTCAGTGTCAAACTCTTTCTCAGAAAATCCAACCCTTATTCACTGCTCTGATTCTTCCTCATCTGACCTCACTTCTGTTCTTCAAATTTCCCCCAATTCCCATTTCAGTTTCTTCCTCCCTTTTAGGGGCCAATGTGTCAGAACTTGACTTTGAATCATGCCTATGGATTCTCCTGCCCAAAACATATTGTCCTTGGTGAAATCATGGTCATCAGAATCTTCAGATTCAGTACTTTCTACTACTGGCTACAAAACATCCAGTGTTCCAAAATAATAAGCACCTTCATTCACATGGAGAACCTCTCACAAGAATCATTTTTTTTTAACTTGTTACTTATCCCAACCATTCCTAATCATGTAAACATAGGACACTTTTCTCCTGATCAGTACTACCCATCTGTATTATATAATTAATTCTGTAATATGATTCTTCACTTTTAAGAGTGAAGACTGCATGGCGACAGGTTCAGTTCCTGTCTTGGTCATTGATACATCCGCTGGGAAGTGTGTAACACAAAGGAGAAGCTTAGTAAATATTTGTTGTATAAATGCACATTTTGATGAGTGTGTGCAAATGGGCAGTGGTTGAGAGATTGAGGGTGAACGGGAGGGTAGCATGATGAATCTGGGCATCAAGGAGCTTCCAGTCCAGAGGAAGAGAAAAATGGTAAATGATAAAATTCATTTACAGGATCACTGAACTGAGGGTTAATTGGCAGATCAAGGAAAGGGATGACTTGATAAGAGAATGAGAAGTAATTGGTCCTAATTGGGCTGAGGAAAGATAAGGTAGAGCTCACAAAGTAGATGAAATTTAATTTGGCCTTGAAAGATAAACTGATTTAGGAGGGTGGGAAGGGTTCGAAAGCATGACAAATTGCTGTTGTATTTACGCATCCCTGGATCCCTTGTATGATTTCTCTCCTGTCAGGATAGGAGACAGATCCTACGGTTGGGAATCAGGGAACCTGAGTTTGTTGCTGTTTATCATGGGACCTTGCTCACTGCTCTGTATTTCAGTTTATTTGTAACAGAAAGGTATTACACATGAGGTTGAAGGACTCTTTCTCCTCTAGAATTCTAGGATGCCACTTTGTCCTTTGACTCACCTGAGATATGTGCCTTTCTATTGTGACCTTTCTTTTCTGCACGTCATGGAAAATGTCAGTGAGGAATTAGGGTTGTGTCATGGTCCTCTTTGTGGCTTGCTGAGTGCGGACCTGTTCTAGTGTTTCTCTGGTTTTGTTTTAATAGGTGAGGTGTGCAGTTAGAGCAGAGTGGGTAGTGGGATTACAACCTCTTGGGTTCTCCTTGGATCGCCCCAGGTCTCCAGGTCAGGGTTTTGTCAGGCTGAGTTGGGTCCACTTGACTTAGTGGAATACTGATGGTGAGCAACCCCATTGATACAGACTTGGTCATTCTCGCTTCCTACATGTGGATTTGGAAATGCATGGCCTTTTGACCCATAGCTGCTGAAATTCCTTCTTGCACATGAGTTCCTGGGAGAGGTGTCAAGTTATGAAACAAGTGGAAGCAGGGGTCTGAAGAAAGGAATAAGGCTGGAGTTGAGCCCAAACTGCAAATATTTACAGGGTATCTGTGGCCTTTGCAGATCTAAAATTATCTTATGTTAATTATACTATATTTTGAGAACATCGAATGTCCTGAGTGTGATTTTGTTTTCATATGAAATTACTACATTTCTACTCTTCTTCCATGGTAAATTGAGAAGTTTGTTCATTAGATAATCTTTGATACTTCTTAAGTTATAACATGCTATGAATTTTTTAATCAAGGTAGGTGTAAGAGTGAATAGGTAACAGAAAAACTGGGATAGGGGAAGCATCTCCTGTTTGTTAAAACATCATTACTCTGGCACTTCCCTGGCAGTCCCGTGATTAAGACTCTGCAGTTCCAATGCAGGAGGCATGGGTTTGATCCCTGGATCAGGAAGAAAGTAGTAATCTTGCATTTCTCTCCTCTTCACTTTTTGCCCTCGAGAAATTTGCTTTCTGGTGCAAAAAGAGGAATCAACAAAGATGAACTTCCAGGTTGTGAAAACAATAGTGCCATCTGGTTAATTACCTTTTTTGCTGTGTGGATTTCTTCTGTATTTTCTGGGAAGGAAGTGTTCAATATATACACAATAAATTGTAGGAGTTGTGTGTCTGTGTATCTATGATTCAGGTTTGATTTAATCCCTCATTTATGATGGCAGGGATCTGTTTGTGAAATGATGAATTGCAAATGTTCATCTTTTTTCTTTATTTCTGAGATATTAATGAACTTTGCATGTAAGGCTTGCAAACTGTGAGATCCAAAGAAATAGATTAATCCTTTTGTAGAGGAAAATAGAAAATATTAATGATCAGATACCATTAATTTAGTGAGTCCTTAGTGTTTGCCTGCTAAGAGATTTAGAGATATCATTTATGCATTCAGCAAATATTTAATATCTGGTTAGTTTGTGCCCAGGTACTGTTATAAGGTATTGGCTGTTTACTGGTGAACATGACTCAGTCCCTGTCCTTATAGACATTAGGGTGAAGAAGAATTAAAATCAGATCCAGAGATGTTTCATTGTTCAAGAAAATGATGAAAATGTGGAAGATGAAAGTGATGTGACATTGTTGAGGTGTGTCCTGGACCAAGAGCACTTTCCTAATCGTTAGTTCAGGAGTTACAATGATTTCGCCAACTTGTCTTTGATTTTCTCTATTGAAGAAAAATTAAGGCCATTTCCTCCCTGCTTAACCTGCTGAGATGGTTTAGTATGGACACCTCCCTGTGATCTGTGACTGTCAGCTGTGCTTCAAGTTCTCACTTGTGAGGAGTGTAATGCTTACTTTTATGGCACAAGCATTTGATCCTCCCACCCCGTCTGTTATAAAGATCCTTGTTTGGGTACCATTCTCCAGTATTTCTTGTCCATAATTGTCCCGCCAAAGCATAGCTCCCTTTCTGTGATACGACTTCCAGATCCCTGATGTTTTAGCTCATATGTAACCCTTGGATTCTCTGCTGACAGAAAAGGTGAGATATTGTATACATACACTTTAGTCCGCAGTGGCACGCAGAGGGTCACTGAGGACTGCTATGATGGTGATAAGCACTGTCAACACCACCCCTGCCCCTATTGTTAGTAGTGTATGGGCTTGCTAGGGAATTTTAATTTTTCTTCTAAGTTTTTTCTTTTTTTTTTTTATCATATGGACAGGCCAACAGCTGATCTCATGTATCTGTTGTGGTTGATAAGGGGAAGGGTATAGGGGAGAGGAGGGACTGTGATAAAATGTGAGATCTGGGGCCCATCAGACCCACTTCTGCAACTTATCAGGTGTGTAATGTTAAGACAAGTTTTGTATGCCTTCTAAGCTGGTTTCCTTATCTGTAAAATGGGAATAATAATAACCATGAAATGATGTTGATTACTTATTATGAATCAGACATTTTACTCAGATGGTCTACTTCGAACCTTTTAAATAACTCCTCTTTGGGTTGTAGGAATCGTTATTATTTCCAATTTACATATGATTCTTAGCATGGAGAGATTAAGAGCTTTGTGGACACACAGCCAGCGTGAACTGGGGCTGGAATCGGAACACAGGCAGTCTGGTTGCTCAGGTTGCTGTAATACATGAGACTTTGTACATCACTTCCCTTGGTACATTGTCATGTTTATTCAAAGTGTAGTATCACAACCACAGACTGGGCTTTCAGCATCAAATAAAGCTTCTTCTTCCCTCATGGAGGTGGCCTTGACTGCTCTCTCAGTTCAGTTCAGTTGTTCAGTTGTGTCTGACCTTTGCGACCCCACGGACTGCAGTACGCCAGGCTTCCCTGTCCATCACCAACTCCTGGAGCTTGCTCAAACTCATGTTCATCAAGTCGGTGATGCCATCCGGTCATCCTCTGTCGTCCCTTTCTCCTCCTGCCTTCAGTCTTTCCCAGGTAAACTGCTCTCTACCCAGAACCCTTATTCCCAACTTGGAGTTCTTTCTGCCGGCTGCAGGTGGAGGTGGGTCTGATGTTCCAAATTCCTTAACGCAAAGGAAGAATGATTACTTATCCAGTGTTTAACTGTTCATCCTGGGACTTCCTGGTGAACTTAGTCACTTCTTTTCACTCTCTGCTTCCACTTCAATTTCTGGTTTGGCATCAGCATGTTGAGAAATGTTAGAGGAGCTTTGCAGCTAGCCTCTGGTGCCTCGATGAGCTTTTGCACCCACAACTAGGTGTCAGACCTGCCAGGTGGGCATACTTTTTGTTTACTGAGAAGCATTTCTTTCTTTCTTTTTTTTTTTTCTTAAGGTGGCTTGATGGCATGGAAGTTACTCCAAAGTAAGATCTGTATTGACTTTGATCACTTCACCCCCAGCTGGAGGAGTTCTGGCCCCAGGGGCAGCTGAAACCAGCTCCGGTGGGGTCAATGATGAGGATTTGAGGGAAGAAACTCTCTAGTGCAAAAGTCAGTTCCCACCTTAGCACCTCTGTTCATCCCCCAACCTGTTGCCTACATCAACTGGAGGTGGCTTCTGGTCTGAGCTGGTCACCAAATCAATCCAGGCAGCTTTCCTTTTGGGCTGTGACAAGGAGCTGGGTTCTGGGCTATTTGTAAACAGGTTGACAGCATCGAAACAAAGTGTAATATTTAAACCAAAACACAGAACATGCAGTCATGGTGGCAAGCCTGTCCCATCTCTGGTGTGATTTGTCCTTTACTTTTATTTTTTCCTTCTCATCTTGTGGTAAAGAAGTACTCATTTGAAGACTGGAGAGAATGATTATTTTGTCTTTATTTGGATAATTAAAGGATGGATATACACTCTCACATCTAAAATTTTGATTTGCAATGTGAACCCTATGACCTGAGTATTTCATCCAACGCCAGAGTGGTTTGGCTATGGACCGTGGTTTGTTTTTGTTTGGTTTTTTTGTAGGTGATTAGATTCTTCTTTAAAAAACAAAAACAAAAACAGTTTATTTATTTAAAAAATATTTTGGCTGCGTGGTATAGCATGTAGATCTTAGTTCTCTGAGCAGGAATTGAACCCACATCCCTTTCAGTGGAAGCTTGGAGTCTTAACCACTGGACCGCTAGGGAAGTCTCTGATCGGGTTCTTTTCTGATGCTCAGAAAGCTTCAGCACATAAGTTAACTGAAAATTCAGGTTTGTATATTTGGTGGGAAACACTTTCTCTGTCTTTTTCTTACCATACTCATTCTGTTCCTGAGAGCTAAGACACTTTCTCCCTGGTTGAGGCCCTGTTCACTGCAGTTGGATGCAAGCTGAGATCATCTCTAGGGAACCAGCCCTCATGGGTGGAAGTGGAGAAAAACACATTAAAATATCTCTGGGCTTTTGAGAGCTCCTCATTTTTATAAGGAGGCTGCCGATGTTTATGGCCCTGACTAATTACTGGTGTTACTCATCTCAGTTAAGCGTTAGAAGACAAGGAGTTGAACTGTGGAGGGTTTCATCTCTTCTGTGGAATGAATAAACTCATATTGGTGGTTATGTCAAAATGTCTTAAAGATGTTTTCTAAGACGTCTCCAAGATAATTTTTTTTATAAATTTCAGAGGGAAAAAGGCCCCGTAGGTTGGGCCACAGAGTGTGTTGATCGCAGCATGAATTTTGAATTGAGACCTCCTTTTGAATCTCAGCTCAAACTTGAAGAGGGATTTTGGGTTTAACTTAATTTTTATTTTAAAAAATTAATAAAGCAGTACACATAGATAATTTTAAGAAGCTCGAAGATTTATAACAATAACTTTAGAGTCCCCAACATCACTCCTCCCTACCCTTCAATGGGATCCCCCAGAGGGTACCGTTTTTAACTGTAAGTTTTTCTTTTGAAATTTCCCTTTATATTTAGAACTCATATGTTTGTGTCTGTTTTGTAAAGTTTCAAATGTAGGTATCTTGTCTTGTTATGTCTTATTATCCCTTGAAAGGACCTTGAGGTTTGTTTTCTCACTCCATGTAAAAACGCAAAATTCTTCCTCTGCCCTCCTGAAATCTGCATAGTAGTATCAGTGTGTCAGCATTTTTGGATGAGCATTCACAGTGAAGTCTTATAGTGTACTATAATTACGTGTTTTTTTATGGCACAAGTGCTTTGCTTTTTCTGTTGCTTGTTTTTCTTTGTATCCTAATTCTTCTTCAAACTCTCTACCAGAACTGAAAAATCCTCCCAACATGGTCAAACCAATCAAATTCTTCAGTTCCTTTAAAAATTTTCTTTGGAGTCCTGTCTCCTGTTGTTTACTGTCTTTCTGCCCTAATCGTAACTGGGTGTTTTCTGTGTCTGTCCCATAGTGTCATCTTGGAATTTCTCTTCCTAAAGTCTTTGAAAGGGAAAGTGTCTTAACCCTTCTCAGCCATGGTTCTTCCATCTGTGAAATGGGGATAATATTATCTATCACAGGGAGTTATTGTGAGAACTTAATAATATTATCTATCACAGGGAGTTATTGTGAGAACTTAATAAGCTGAGAGAACTGGAAGGCAGTGGCATGAAATAAAAACTTAATCAGTGTTAGTTACTGTTATTCGTGTTAAAGAAAAACTTTCTCCTCTTCTTTATCATGTTAAATTATGCTCACTAATCTGCAATGCATCTTTAAGAATCAGGTGTATTTTTATAGCTGGAAAAGACCTGAGATATAACCTTTCATTTTGCAGGGAGACCCAGAGTAGATAATGTGTCTTTAACAAGGTCATGGGTCTAGTCAGTACAGAGAAGTGGAGCCGTAAGTAGATCCCTGTATCTCTAATATTAGTTATAGTCATGTGTTCTTTCCATTTTCTCATGTAGCCCAGTAGCTTGCAGGGTTTTTAATTTTGTTTTTATTGTGTTATGTCTTAGCCACTTCTTCTTCCTTTGCCTAATTTCTTAATTTAAAACAAATAAGTTGTAGCTTTATTGAAATACAGTTTGAATATCAATCACTCACTTAAAGTTTGTAATTCAATAGTTTTAGCATATTTACAGAATTGTATGCCATTGCCAAAATCTGACTTAACATTTTCACCATCTCAAAAAGAAATCTTGGAATTTTGCTATTACTCCCCTGACCCTTAACCCTCAGTTCAGTTCAGTCGCTCAGTCGTTTCCGACTCTTTGCAATCCCATGAATTGCAGCACACCAGCCTCCCTGTCCATCACCAACTCCCAGAGTTCACTCAAACTCATGTCCATCGAGTCACTGATGCCATCCAACCATCTCATCCTCTGTCGTCCCCTTCTCCTCCTGCCCCCAATCCCTCCCAGCATCAGAGTCTTTTCCAATGAGTCAACTCTTCACACGAGGTGGCCAAAGTATTGGAGTTTCAGCTTCAGCATCAGTCCTTCCAGTGATAACCCAGGACTGATCTCCTTTAGCAGTATTAAACACAAGTACTTCATCCAGGATTTTCTGGAGTAGTTCAAGAAGGAACAATGATTGTATGGAGTGAAGGACAAAGGAGAGCTGGCGGATCTCTTTCCATAATATTTAGCCTCATCTTCATGGCAAGTTTTTGAGTTTCTTTTCCAGCATTCACTAGAAACTTTGCATGAGGATAATGATAATGGTCCAGATCACGCCTTCCTGCCACTTCTTTCTGAAGTCTCACCCCTCAGTCTGGTCCCAGGTAGAAGTGCCTTCTTATTGCATTTTCTTCTGGCTCTACCTGCCATGTTTTGTGCTCTGTCGGCCTTACACCATGTTTCTGTTGCTTTCTAAGATCCTGCATTTGCCTCCTGGGAAGCACCCAGGGTTCCACAGATATTTTTGTTCCTCTTCCCGTCCATAATTCCCCCATTGTCTTCTCTCGGTGCTGTGCTCTTAGCTGGATGGCGCTGCGGTATTTCCGTAACCCCAGTACTGGAGCAAGTCACGTATTACAGAGGTGCAGGAAAGAAATGTTAACCTCCCTCCTTCCCCCTCCAAACTCACCCTTCCCTCAGCCCCACTCCAGCCAGCCAATGATGCCAGATTGATTAGCTTTTTGTACTTGTAGGAACATATAAAAGCCTTAAGACCATAGTCTGTCTTCCTTTCTTTACTAAAATGGTAGGGCCTCACTGTGCACACAGTCCAGTTTTCTCCTTCTCTCTCCTTTCCTCTTTCTTGTGATTTCTCCTCCTTCCCTCTCTCGCTCTCTCCTTTCTGCCTGCTTCCCTGCAGATCCATGCTCTCTCCTTTTCTGGCTCCTTTCCCCTTCATTTCCCCCTCTCCCCTTCCTAATTTGAGTTGCTTGCTTCGTTCAGTCATCGTGTAGGGACCAGGGGGTTTAAAGATGCACTGAGACAAGGCCGTCACTTTCTAGGAGACCAAGATCTTGTGAGGAGATCAGAATATGAATAGTTTATTGTTATAAAACTTTCTGTCTTTTGGACAGTCCTCCTTACTCACTCAGAATGCAATTGAAGAACCATTGGCGACCCAAACTCCCTTCTCCAGTATTGAATTGACCTTGGGTCCTGAGAATTAAAAAAAAAAATCATATCCCAGTGCTCAGGCAGCCTATTATATTAAGTCCATTCCTATCCTTCCCATGTTTGTTTACATTATAGATATTTGTCAACATTATAGGCTTCTGTCTACAGTAGAAATAAACTCTCAGCATCGTTGGTAGAATAAATAGGTCTTTCTAAGAGGAATTGCATTTAATGAAGAATGGCTTTCCCAACCTCAGAAGTAACTTGATCCATTGTAAGGGTAGCAATCAGTGATTCAATCTATACAGCCAGCTATTGGAATGCAATGCAGATTTCATTTTCTGGGTTGAAGAATAGGGGAGATATATTGACACTTTATTACTCTGTGCCCAGTCTTATACTGCATGGTCCACACCTCTCACCCTCTCATTCTCACTCTCAGACATGAAATAGCCGGCAGTGGAATTGTTTAATTGCAGACAAGAAATGTGAGGTGCTAAACAGTAAGAATCTCTATTTCAGTTTAGTTCACTTAGAAGTATTCATTGGGTGCCTATTGTGTGCCAGGCTCTGTTGTAAGACACTTGGAATACATCATTAAAAAACAAAGAGGCTTGCCCTTAGGCAGTGTACATTCTAAAAAGGGTAGGTAGGTAGGGTAGGATGGATACAAAAGTATGAGCATAATCAATTATAAAATTATAGAATACAGTAGAAGTTGGTAAGAACTGTGGGGGAAAATAAAGTAGAGCAAGGTAAGGGAATTGAAAGTGGTCAGGGTTTAGCAGATTATTGTAGTAAATGAAATAGTCAGGGTAGACTTCATGGAGAAGCCAAGAATTGAGTAAAATATGCAAAATATTACCTATTATCTCATTAAGAGTTGGAAAACTGATCTACCAAGTCTTTGTGGAGCTGGGCAATGCAGGAATGGTTCATCCTGTTACCCATGCCCCTTAATGGCTTATAGTTTCTCTAGGGAGATCCATTAGCCCCAGGAAGTGACTGGGTGGTGGAAGGAATAGAGCAGACAGTTTTTCAGTAGAGTTCAGAGGATGTGAGACTGTATGTCGGTAGCACCTCCTGCAGGTAAATACTTAGCACATGTTACGTGGAGACTTTGTGACCAACTTCCAGAGATTTTGAGCCATTTTTCCAGAACACTAGGAACCTCTCTGGGATTTTAAGTGATGGAGCTCTGTGTTCAGAGTCATATTGCCTTTTGAATGTGAGTTTTACCATTTGACAATGATGATTGTGTTCCTTCACCTCTTTCAGCTTTGCTTTCTTCCTCTGTAAAACAGGAAAATTGATACTTAGCTCAAAAGTTCTTGTAAAGCTGATATAAGTGTTACTGACAGTGTTTAGTATGGGGTCTGACACATTGTCACAGTGGTGATTATTCTTATCCATTCTCATCTGTAGAAACATCTAAGGTTTTGTTTCAAGAAAGGAATCGTTGGCAAGATGCTTTAGATAACAATTAGTCTTGCAAGGCCCCTTGTCTAGGCCAGGTGAGAAGCCCAGAGTAGGGAGGCCCTGGCACTTCTCACTTCTGCTTCCTAACACGGGGCCAACTTTTCAGAACAGCATATGGACCAAAAGAACTCACGGGGATTTTTCTCAGCAGGTAGACTCGTAAACAAATGACAGGACAGAGAGAAGTGACTTGTGGAGTCTTGATAGATCAGCAGTTACAAGGAGTCACCCCTGGGACCACCATCTGTTCCCAGTCCTCCCCTGGCTGAGGTTAGCTTTACGTGGTAGCTGTTTTCTGTGCAGCCCATTCACATCCTTTAAGATGAGGTGGGTTCTCAGTTAGTGATACAGAAAGGAATTCTGGACCTTAGCTCTTGGGGAAATATTCTAGGACTGCTTCATGTATTCAGAAAGCATTGTTGCCATCAGTGTGTCAGACACTGCACTAGGGGTTGTGTAACCAAAACTAGTGGAGGCACAGGCCCTGCTCTCAGGGGGCTTCTGACATAGTGGTTCTTTGGGGTGACCATGGGAGCGTGGGTGGATGATGGTTGGATGATGATAAACACTGGGTGTTTATTTTGGGCCAGGTAAGGGCTGATTCACACAAAGCACTTCTAGGTCTAAAGTCATTTATATGTCACAAAAGCCTTGGGGGAGATACTGTTGTTATGTCCAATTTACAGATGAGAAAACTGTGCTGGAGAATGGACACTTAAAATATCAGATTTCCCAGATGTCTGTGTTTTCAGCTTCTCCTTAAAAAGACCTGCAGATGGATGGACGTGGATGGGCTTGCATCCTGCTCAGTGACGGCCGGCAGCAATTGTGTGGCTGCTCATCCTGTTGGCTGGCTGTAGTCCTCACTGCTCCATAATCTCTCACCCTCTTCCCTGTGCTGACTACCTGACCTCCTCCACACTTGGTGAGCAACCCTGAGTTATGCTGTTATTCAAGTTTATTTGATTAATATGGCAGCACCTCAGTTGCGGAAAATGGTCAGCCTTAGAAAGAAGTGAAGTTCAGATGCCTTGGGAAGGAGAAGGGAAGGGGGACAGAGGAAAGGTGTAGGAGGCAGTGCCCACGGTAGAAACGCTATCTTGCCTCTATATGCATATAACTGAGACACTGCCTCTCTTTAGTTCTAGAGCACATATTACATAGGTTATTCTGTCATAACCTGGCCTCGATGCTGAAACCTGACTTCTGTGCACTGTTGCAGGATTGATTTTCAGGGACAGAGTGTTGGGTGAAGTAGAAAAGAATAGCTTTAGTGCTTTGCCAGTCAGACCGGGATATAGTGGGCTAATGCCCTCAAAACTGTGTGTCCCAACCCAGGAGGATTGGGTGAGGAGTTTTATAGCAGTGGTTCAAGGGGAGTTGCTGATAGGGATTAAGGTATGTGAAGGGCCTGCACTCCTTTAATCTGGTTTCAGGTGGCCTCCTGATCAGCCTCTGTGGTTTTTCACGTTATCAGACTGTGGCCTTCTTCTCTGGAATGAAGAATGCTTCATCAAGTAGTTAGCATCTTCCATTTGTTGGGGGTTCTAGTCCTGTAGAAGAATTCAAAGATACTGTTCTGTGTATCCCTTGAAGAGGAAGCAGGATCCTGGCTCAAGGTTTCCATGCCCAGGAAACCCCCAGGGTCCTGCTCGGTTTCATTCTTTCTCAACTGGCTTTGCTGAACCCTTGTTTAGGTAGTCTTCCTTTTTGCTTTAGAGTTTTCTTTGTTCCCACCTTTTAAAAAAACCTGCATATCTCATTTTTAAAGAAAATACGGGAGAAAAACATAAAGAGGGTCAATATCAACAATCCCTCCCAAGCATATCTGTGCTATTCATGTGTAGTATAACTTCAGTTTATATATGACTCATATAGTTTTATATCCTATGTAATATTTATATTTTAATAGAATAATATAAATGTTTAGTTTATATATATGTTATGTGTTTATGTTAACAAAATTTGAATCAATATATGTAATATTTTGAAAACAATTACAGTATTTTGAAGTTTGTTTTTCATGTAATAATACATCATGAACATCATTCCCTGTCAGCAGATGTACCTGTGATTTTTAAAGTATGCAAAGTGATCCTTGTTTCGATGTACTAAAGTTACTGCTTTGGATATTTGCATATTTGCATTTTGGCACACATCCTAGATTTTTTTTTGGCTGCACCACACAGCATTCAGGGATCTTAGTTCCCCGACCAGGGATTGAACCTTGGCCACTGCCTTGGAAGCATGAAATCTTAACTAGTGGACTAACAGGGAAGTTTCCCTAGATTATTTGTTTGACAAATTTCCAGAAACAAATTGTACCATCAAAGCGTGAAGAATATCAGTCTATGCTGTCTTAGTTTCCCCTACTTCTGATTTTTTAATTAGAACATTATCATATGTATACCTTCCACATACATAGTATATGTATGTGAGTATGCGTGCATGTATTGTATGTATAGGCATGGATGAGCATGTATATATGTGTGTGTGTGCATATGTACATATGTGTGTGTGTAGCAGTACTATAGATGTCCTTATCTAAAGTGTTGAAGGGCAGAGCTGCTTTTGTATATCCTTATGATAATGGTAGATATTTACATATATTCCTTTATCCCTGCCAGCTTTCCCTACAAAAATCTTCATTTCCCTTATTATGCAGCCTCATGAAATCTCCATGTTGTGACTGAGGCTTGAGACTGAAGAGCAGAACAGTGACTAGGCAGAACTGTCCTATTAGTTCAGTATTTCCAGTGAATCACCTCGAAAAGCTACCTGGGTCTGCACCACAGCCTGGAGGCAGGTAGCAGGGAAAGGGCACCAGTGCTTCCCTCCTTCTGTAACTCGTCCAGGGTCCATAGTGAGGCTGCTCAACCTGGGAAACTGAAAATGCAAAGTGCTGTTTTTTCCAGTTTGATGTGCAGCTGGCAACACAGTAGCAGGCCCGGTGGTCTCACTGCTCAGCTTGTGCCCTGGGCCCTGTTGTGGTGCCGTGGCTGATGGATGGCCTGGACCATCCACACTTGCTCATCACAGCTGCTGTTTTCTCAGTTGGCAAGCAAAGCAGGGAAGCAAGCCACCTCTTCCACCTGCTCACAGAAGTGGTCCATTCCATCCATTGCTCAGGAGGAAACTCGATTGGACTGGACCAGGAAAAAGAAAGAGAAAGGGCCTGGAATCTTCTGATCAGGATTATAAACGCCCTACAGACGTTTTCATCTTGGGTAGAAAAGCCCATTATTGACATTTTGGTTAAAGATCTTCCATAGGTTCCTTACTGTGTGTGTGTGTGTGTGTGGTCAGGCGGATGTAAAATTTTTCTTTTGCAAAACAGGACTATGTTGAATATGCTCTTCTGTAACCTAAATTTTAAAATTTAGAAGTATATTATTTTTTCATGTCAGTATTCTGTTGAATATTCATTTATGTATTTATTTATTCACTAACTTTTAAAAATTACACAAAAGAACATGCTTTCCACCACCATTCAATATCATTGGGAGAGACAGATAATAGTCAAATAATTGTAGCAATGAATGTGAAGGAACTCTGAAGGAAAGTTACTTGGTGGGCGTTTAGCAGAGAGGACCCAATCCCCAAGGAACTGTCACTGCAGTTGCCATCTGAGGTCTGCATCTATTTTTATAGCTGTGTAATAATTCCATTTATGGATATGTCATAGATTATATCGGAGAAGGCATTGGCAACCCACTCCAGTACTCCTGCCTGGAAAATCCCATGGATGGAGGGGCCTGGTGGGCTGCAGTCCATGGGGTAGCTAGGAGTTGGATACGACTGAGCGACTTCACTTTCACTTTTCACTTTCATGCATTGGGGAAGGAAATGGCAACCCACTCCAGTGTTCTTGCCTGGAGAATCCCAGGGATGGGGGAGCCTGGTGGGCTGCTGTCTATGGGGTTGCACAGAGTCAGACATGACTGAAGTGACTTAGCAGCAGCAGCAGCATAGATTATATAACATTGTTGGGCTTTTTTTTTTTTCCCAGCTTTATTGATGTATGTGGTGGCATTTAGATTATTCTGATTTTTCATCCATTGTGTTCATTTTTTATGGATGGATTAGAGCTTTGAGCTCTTGGTCTGGCAGTGGAATGAATTTGCATGTATTTACCAACATCCTTATCTGGCTTCTGATACTCAGTGGTCCAAGTTTCCAAAGCTCAGACTGGACTGTAGACAAAGGTAATAGACCTGCCAAGGAACTGCACAACGAAGTGGCCTCGTTTGGTAACTGGACTATGCCCCTTTTCCTTTGTGCCTCTATGAATCTACTTGTGTAACATTTACCAGGGCCCTGCTCCTGCCAAAGAGTATGTTAAGGGTTGAGAACATGAAGTTGGGAAGCTCTTAGCCTCTTCCTTCAAGTACACCCAGTATATGTGATGATTTAGAGGCTGTTCACTCTATAGTATTATAAGGCAGCTTCATGTAGTAAAGGATTGAACCTAGTCTGTTCCATCTGTTCTGGAAGCCCGAGGACATGGTCACCAGCTCCACATGGGTGGCTCAGTGGAGGTTGTATATGAACTAATCCTTGAAGGCTGATTGGAATTTTGTCAGGTATTGAGGGATTTGGGCTTCTGATAGAAGAAACCCTAAGAGGAACAATATCAAGGATTACAGAGGCCTGGCAATACCTGGTACTTAATGGAAAGTAGTAGGTGTATCACTGGCTTTTTGGTGGGAAATGGGCTTGTAGAATATTTGGGGCTGGATTGGCAGAGACCTTGAATGCTGTGCTAGGAAGGTTACATCTCATTCTGTAGGTAGTGAGGAGAGAATCATTTCATCATGATTATGTTGGGGAATATTAGCTGATTTAGCAGATTAACTCCAGAGCCTCTGTGACTTCACACCATAGAAATTAATTTCTCCTTCACATAATGTCCAAAAGCAGTGTTTGTAATTGACATGCAGCTCTCTTTCAAGTGGTGATTCAGGACCCCAGTCTTTTCCATTTCGGGGACTCTGCATCTTCAGTCTGTGGCTTCCATGTCATATCTGCAACAAGCTGGTGGAAGAAGAAAAAGCACAGAGCAGCCTGAAGTTTTTGTATGCCAAGTTTATAAATGGTCTCATGTCATATTTGTGCACATTTCATTGGTTATAACTAAGTTCCAAGGCACCCTCAAGCTGGACATGGGCTTGGGAGTGGAGCCTAGGTGCAAACGTTGCTGCATCGCTGTTTTAGTTGTGGTGGATTGAGTGTGATCTAGAGGAGAAGGAGCCCAAAGACAGGGAGGGCAAAGGGCTCAGCATGAAGGCATGAATAATTAAGGCTAACATCTTTTTGTTAGTAAATGTGAACAGATGTCACTGTAAGACTGGAGCTAAGTTACTTCATAAGCACCAACCCTGTGAGGCAGTTTGGAGAAGAAAATGGCAACCCACTCCAGTATTCTTCCCTGGAGAATCCCATGGGCACAAGAGCCTAGTGGGCTGCAGTCCATGGGGTCACAGCAAGTCAGACACGACTGAGCGACTAGCATGAGGTGGTCACTGTTGTTGCCCCCATTTTACAGAAGAAAAATCTCAGCCTGGGGATGGCTTGTTGAGAACTGGAAGAACCAGGGTTCAGAACGAGGCAGATCTTAGTCTAGCATCTGAGTTTTTAGTCTAGACTGACTCTTGCTGGGCTGTGCTGCCTTCCTAGAATGTAGGAGGAAGGGGAAGGTGAGCATTTGGACCAGGTGTGCACAGAGGTGGCCAGTGCCTCATGAGATGTGAGGATAAGAAAGAAGTCCAAGCTGAACAAGATGTCAGGCTTGGGGGCCCAGGGCTGCCCATTAGAAACAGGGCATGCTCTGTGTGACTCTGTGTGAGAGACCTTACCGGTTGTTCCAGATCTCCCATCTCACAATGCCTGACCCTGTTGTTCGCACATGGACTGTACATGCCTGTTCACATCTTGACAAGTTGCCTTGTAAGTAGTTTTATTGGTTTTTATTGGTTGCTCTGTAGTAAGGGAAAGTTTGATGCACTTTTAGATGGGACAGTGGAGGCACAGTCCCTGTGACTCAGCCCTTGAGTCATTCCGATCTTCATTCTCTCAGGCTGCCTCTCCCCTCTGCCACCTTCCAGTCATCTTCAAGACCAAGGTCAGATGGCCTGTCCTTGGGAAGCTTTCTCTAACTTCCATAGTCAGAGGCAATTTTCTCTCTTTTCTGTTCACGCTTTGACGTTATCTCTCTTTATGTTTATTTTTTGTAATAATCTATTCTGGACTCTTTCCTTTGTGAGGATATTAATTAACATCCCCAGTTTCTGGGGTTTATATATAAATGGGGTTGCAGGGGGCATACTTTTTGTGGACATGAGGTTTGTTCTTTTCCTCTTATGAATATATAAAATGGAGGTTGCAACAGAAAATGTTTAGGGGCCAGGGAGGTGACATAAGAGTGACCCTCACCTGTCTGGGACAGTCAGTTGGTGGGGTGGTAGCTCAATGAGAGAGTGCACACGTGGTCTGTAAAACTGCTAGCTAAACTTAAGAACAAAGCAAAATATTGTTTTGGCAAACAAAATAGTTACATGAGATATGATCAGCCCTTTGGTTTTTTATTTGTGATCTCTGATAAAGAATATAGCTCTTTGGAGAAATCATAGAAAACAGGGATTATTAACATCAAGAGCATATAGCCAAGCCTACCTAGCCCCCTGCCCATCCCCCAAAGCTGAAAACTAGTGTGAGGAGACCTTGTTTTCTGTCACTCTTAAATTTGGCCTTGTGGTCACAGGGTATGCCATCAGCTGACCCGCTGACATCCTTTGAAATACTGCTGAAATCAAGACCTTCACTGAGACACGAGCTGCTGCTGCTGCTAAGTCGCTTCAGTCGTGTCTGACTCTGTGTGACCCCATTGACGGCAGCCCACCAGGCTTCCCCGTCCCTGGGATTCTCCAGGCAAGAACACTGGAGTGGGTTGCCATTTCCCTCTTATTTGAATTCTGCATGTTACTTTGGAAGTAATGAGAAAACAAGGGAAGGTAATGAATGTTGTTTGTTATTTTGAAATGGCTCAAAAGCGTAATTTGTCATGTCAAACCCAGTTGAAATCTATGAAGGGCAGTCTCTTCTCAAAGGAGATGGTGGAAATGGAAGAAGAGGGAAAATTACTCACGATGAGTTTACTGTACACACATCCTGCTTTTCTCTCCTGAGGACGCCTTTCAGAGGCACCAGCTGCCTTGGTGGAGGGCAGCTCAAATCACAATCCCAGAGGGATGTTCTCTGTAGCATCTGACTGAGGATGCCATCACCATGGCAGATCCCCACAGGTCCTGTTAGAGATGTACCCAGAGATCCCTGTGACCTCCCACAAGGACGTCTTTCTTTTTGGAACCGGAGGGAAGGGAGCAGGGCACAACCTTTGAAAGATGACATAGCCCAAGGAGGCAACATAAGCTGATTAGAATCAGATGGGTCTAAGATGGCAGTCAACTTTGACTAGAACTTGATCTTCAGTATATACTCATCGTAACACATTAGAAAGCTAAATGACACACTCAGAGGTGCCATGACAGTTCAATGACTGACCATCAAGGACCAAAAGTGGGAGGTGGCCCAATTCCTGGAAATCTCTACCTCTTCCCCAAAATAGTGGGAATAATCCTCCCACTGATGGAGAAGGATAAGAGGCTTATGGAAGCTTTACTGAGGGGGAAACTGGGTCTTTCCCAAATTGGGAAAGGAGTACATCAAGGCTGTATATTGTCACCCTGTTTTTTTAACTTATATGCAGAGTACATCATTAGAAATGCTTGACTGGATGAAGCACAAGCTGGAATCAAGATTGCTTGGAGAAATATCAATAACTTCATATATGCAGATGATACCACTCTTATGGCAGAAAGCAAAGTAGAACTAAAGAGCCTCTTGATTAAAGTGAAAGAGCAGAGTGAAAAAGTTGGCTTAAAACTCAACATTCAAATAATGAAGATCCTGGCATTTGGTCCCATCACTTCATGGCAAATAGATGGGGAAACAATGGAAACAGAGACTTTATTTTCTTGGGTTCCAAAATCACTGCAGATGTTGACTGAAGCCATGAAATTAAAAGACAATTTTCCCTTGGAAGAAAAGCTATGACCAACCTAGACAGCATATTAAAAAGCAGAGACATTACTTTGCCGACAAAGGTCCGTCTAGTCAAAGCTATGGTTTTTCCAGTAGTCATGTATGGATGTGAGAATTGGACAATAAAGAAGGCTGAGCTCTGAAGAAGGGATGCTTTTGAACTATGGTGTTGGAGAAGACTCTTGAGAGTCCTTTGGACAGCAAGGAGATCAAACTAGTTCATCCTAAAAGAAATCAGTCCTGAATATTCATTGGAAAGACTGATGCTGAAGCTGAAACTCCAGTACTTTGGCCACCTGATGCGAAGAACTGACTGGAAAACACCGTGATGCTGGGAAGGATAGAAGGCGGGAGGAGAAGGGGTGACAGAGGATGAAATGGTTGGATGGCATCACTGACTTGATGGACATGAGTTTGAGTAAGCTCCGGGAATGGACAAGGAAGCCTAGCGTGCTGCAGTCCATGGGGTTGCAAAAGTTGGACATGACTGAGTGACTGGACTGGACTGAGGTCCTGAAACCAGGTGTTGTGATCTCAGTTGAAAGATTGTGGGTTTTGGCTAGGTTTGAGTCCCAACCAGATGTGTTCAAGTCCCAGAGTGGGTTTTGGCTGGGTCCGAGTCCCAATCTGAGGTGAACTGTTTCATTTTGAGTAGTGTGGAGGGAGGGAGGGGAAGCACCAGCTCTCTCACTGCCCATCTGTGAAGCTCTGGTTCATCCTTGATCCACTGTTTGTGTCCATTTTTGACGATGGCTCTGTTAGTATGCTTGTTTACAATTCTGGTATAAGGAAAAAAGAAAATCATATATTTAAAGCACATGCCACAGTAGTGGTGCTGAAATCTCAGCTTCTCTGTACATCAGTGCTAAACCAAATCTTGGAGACAGGATTTTGGGTGAAGCATAAGAGTAGCTTTATTGTTTTGTCAGATAAAGGGGGCCACAGCTGGCTAATACCCTCAAAAGCATGTGTCCCAACTTGGGGGAGATAGTGAGCAGTTTTATAGCAGTTCTTCAAAGAGGGCGTGATCAGCTTGTGGACATTCTTTTCATGGATTGGTGGTGAGGTAGGTAGCAGTCAACATCATTAACCTTCAGGTCCAACTGGTCTGGGGTCTGCATTCTTGTGGGCAGCATACCATCATTAATTGTTCCCTTCTCCTCCTTTCCTGCCCATGGTAAGAATTTCTTGCTCTTTAAGTTTGAAGATTCTGCTTGTATTTATAGTTGATACAGAGGAACTTGGTGTTAGCTCATTCAGGAGTGAAGATGAGTTAACTTTGAATTACTAATGAAATCAGTGATAAAATGCAATTTGTTTTATTGCTATTGCAATTACATGTAGTTGGAGAGTATGTATTTTTCTAAAATAATTCTTGAATATTGCAGTGTTGTTTTACCTCATGTAATCACACAGGTGGAGTTTCTTGCAGAAATGAGAAATACAGGTCCTCGGTGGGGTTTTTTTTTTTTTGAGTGAGTCATTAAACATTTATTTTCAACTTTCTCAGTGTTTTTACAAAGCAAACTTTTAGGGTCATAATGCTACCCATGACCCCTTACTTCTTCCCAAAAGAGGGAGAAAGTCAGAATTGTAGCACATGAAGAGGTAAGGAGTAGAATGGAGTTAAAAGAATTTTAAGTTCCTCCTGGGAAAAAGCAATGATTTAGTGATCTCTTATTAGAATTTTGAAATCTTGCTTCTCATCTTTTCAAATTTATAAATAGCATTTCCCATCCAAACAGAGTCACAAATCCACAAGGTTAAAAATTTGTAGAGTTCACGGAACCACTGATGTATTGTCTCCACAACAACTGGCTTGTGTTGTGAGTATTAGGCATGGAACTTTCTTTTTGCTAATCACGCTGTTTTAGAAACATCCCTTCATGTTATGTCAATGTGGAGCAGAGACTTCTGAAGTCATCTGGAAGCTTCATTTTGTCGTGAATTTTTGTTCAATGCAATGATAACGTTTAAGATTATACCATTATTAAGGTATTATACTTATTATTATAATTTTGCAGTTAATACTGTTGAAAACACTAGGTTTTTATGAATCTTTACTTAATAGTGTAAATGTTATATCGCTTGGTCAATGCATTCCTTCCCTCTTCCCGGTCGTGTATCCTTTTAAATGCCTAAGGGATGTTTTCAGGGTTTCCCTCCAGAAAGGATGAAATACAGGTAAAGCAGGACCCACCTGTGACTGTCCCATATATAGTCTGACAGACTATAGCACCATCTAACCAGCTTCCTAGGGCATAGCACTTTTCAGGATTTCAAGAAAGGCAGCATCTCAGGTGTGCACATTTTTAGCTTTTTAGGGAAGGGAAAGTAATATTATCTTTACCCTGTTGGTTTTAGCTGAGACACAACCCCCACCACCCTCTTAGTAATAAATGAAAGATTCACAGGAGGAAAACAAATAGAGATTTAATAACATCTTTACCTCTTGTATACAGGAAATATACCTAGGAAAACTGAATAAAATTCCCTGAAATAACCCAAACCATATCTTAAATGCCATCTCCAGTAAAAGACAAAAGAAGATGTTAGGGATGAAATAGGGGCTAGTCAGTTACGGGAGATTCCTAGAAAACCACAGTCAACCAGAGTATGGTTAATATGCAGCTTTAAATCCTTTATTCTCTGTTGATAAGAATTTCTTATTCATGTTCCTCTTCCTGGGACAGACAGGAAGATACCCTTACAAATGGAAATTTCTCTTATCAAGTAAATGTCTCTTAGAAAAGGTAACTCCTACTCACTTTTCAAAGCTTCACCCTGTCTGTTTCTTAAAAATGATCAGCCCTAAAACAGTGTTTTTGTCTGAGAGACATGACATATTTTGGGGTGGCAAATTCTGCTTTCCTTCAGGTTCTTCCTTTAGGGGAATACTGGGCAGAAGAGCCAAAAAAATCACAGCCTTGCTGATCAGCTCCTTGTAGCATATCCCTGAGGGGAAGAAGATCAGAGATGCTGAACTCCGAACTGTGTGCTCTGGCAGGAAACTCGACCTCCGTCAGTTGGGTTCCAAGATCTCTGCTCTGGCCCGAGTAATGCGAGGCTTAACCTGTGTAAATTTACAGAATAGCCATGAAAGCACTCTAATTTTCAATGATTCCTGGGTGATAATTACACAGTTTTCATCAATTTTAATGTTGTTAAAATGTGAAAAGTAGGACATAGCTGAAATCATAGATGACTTGGCTTCACTTTTGTGTTTTGCTGGTTTGTAAAATCTACAACAGTCTCAGACTTTGGGCAGGCCTCGTATGTTTCCTCCCTCCAGAAAACCACTTGCCAGTCCTCATAAAGACCAGTTCTGTTTCCTGTTCTGAATACCTCTGACCATGACTCTAGCAGCTGCCCCTAGGAAAAAGGCCAGCTCCTATGGAGAAATAAGGTCTGCCTTTCTGCCAGGTGTGCTTGTGTGTGTGTGCGGTGGCCATGAATCCCGCTAAGCACCATTACCTCTGTTTGAACTGGCTGATTCCTGTCAAGTGAATAGGGCAGTTAGGTTATATTGGCTTTCATACGGTTCCTGCATTTTGAGGAGACTGGTTGACAGTTTTTCATATGTTACTCAATTAAGAAAAAAGGAAGTCTGGTGCAGTTTGAGGTCCACTTCCATTTGGCATCCTATAAACTTGAGCATGTATCAAGCCTCCCAGAGAAGAGAAGATCCTGTTCCTTCGTGTGCTGACTGCAGTCAAAATCATGTTTCCTTGCCAAGTTGATGATTAACCTCTCTCTATTGAACTGTGGTGTTGGAGAAGACTCTTGAGAGTCCCTTGGACTGCAAGGAGATCCAACCAGTCCATTCTGAAGGAGATCAGCCCTGGGATTTCTTTGGCAGGAATGATGCTAAAGCTGAAACTCCAGTACTTTGGCCACCTCATGCAAAGAGTTGACTCATTGGAAAAGACTCTGATGCTGGGAGGGATTGGGGGCAGGAGGAGAAGGGGACGACAGAGGATGAGATGGCTGGATGGCATCACTGACTCGATGGACGTGAGTCTGAGTGAATTCCGGGAGTTGGTGATGGACAGGGAGGCCTGGCGTGCTGCGATTCATGGGGTTGCAAAGAGTCGGACATGACTGAGCAACTGATCTGATCTGATTGAAAACTGCAAGGCGTTCAAACCAGTCAATCCTAAAGGAAATCAAACCTGAATATTCATTGGAAGGATGGATGCTGAAGCTGAAGCTCCAATATTTTGGCCACCTGATGCGAAGAGCCAACTCATTAGAAAAGACCCTGATGCTGGGAAAGATTGAAGGCAGGAGGAGAAGGGGACGACAGAAGACAAGATAGTTGGATGGCACCACCGACTTGATGGACATGAGTTTGAGCAAGCTCCGGGAGTTGATGCAGGACAGGGAAACCCGGTGTGTTGCAGTCCATAGGGTTGCAAAGAGTGGGACACAACTGAGCAAAACTATTCCTTCTTGTCCTTTTCTTATTCCCTTCAGGATTGAGAAGTATCACAGAAAAGGGGAAGTGAAACCCAGCAGCACTCTGGAGCCTCCCCTCTCTCCTAGGCCTTCCTAGAGTTCCAAGAAGCAGATTGAAGCAGTTACTAATTAGGGAAGTGAGGCAGAAACTAACAAAAGCAGTGAAGCTAACAAAATCCTGGTAACTTAAACAATAATTCAGCAATAAAACAAAACCCTAATTCCTCCTTGAGGGATATACATATGTGACAATCTGTTGCATATCTTTGAGTTGTTCTACAGAAACTAAGACCCCTGCCCAGGTGGAGGGTGCTGACTACATGCTGATAACCCAGACTGGTTGGAACCAGAATATTGATGATTAAGATTCCTGAAACATCACCTCGTTACCTCACCATGAACCAATCAGAATAAAGTCCACAGACTTCAACCATCACCCCAAATAAGCTGATCACTTAAAAAACGATTGTTGACATGAAGGTTTAGCTCATGATATCCTCCCTTATTCATCCGAAATATGTCAGAATAAATAGGAGCAAAGCTTGGTGTGTTCTCTTAGACTCATTGTTTTCTGTAGTGCTGCAGCATTTCTATTACATGATGTGAAGGTGATCTTGTCATTCTGCATGTTGGGATATGTGGAAGGAAAACAGCATCAGGCAGCGTGCAGTTTGGACTGAATTGGATTGGGCATCGGAGTTCATTCACTTAGTGCTCTTGTAGATACTTTATTGGATACGACTTTAAGTGTTTGTCACCACCTGCCATTTGATTTTAATTTCTGTCACCTGGGATAGTTTTTTTTTTTTTTTTTTAATGATTGGATGGAGGAGGTAGGCATGGAAAAGCTGAACATGTGAGCTGTATAATAGATACCGAAAGTTTAGTATACAGAAGGGTATTGGGATGGGTCCTACATTCTGTCCCTCTGGAGTCTTCAATTTTCCTTGCTTTTCTTCTTTCCCATTGAGAATTGCTAGTCTCCAAGCTCTCCCTGTGCCTGTGCTATCCACTGTGGTGCCCATTAGCCACATGGGTCGATTTAAAATGAAATATAAATTGATGAAAATTTAAAAGAATGAAAAGACCCTCAATCCCTCCAACACAATAGCCATGTTTCAAGTGGTCTGTAACCACGTGTGGCTGCCGGGTAGGACAGTGCGATGTAATTGTTTCCATCCAGGCACAAAATTCTGTTGGACAGCACTACAGTCAGTCAACTCTGAAAGAGCAGACGGCCTCTGCGTGTGTGTGTGTACGTGTGCATATGTACATATTAATTCCATCATCCTTAGTGCAGAAATGGGGGTGCCTGACCATGAAAAGCTCCCAGTGACTATCCTCTGCACAAGTGAGTTCGAGAAGGAGAGGTGAATGAAGGGATTTCGTTCTCCATGTGCTTGGTTTAATGCTCTGCTTTTTCCCCCCTCACTCGAACTGATGTCCCCAGCGAGTGTAATGCTTTCCAGGAGTGGTTCTTATAAGTATGCATGTGCCATCTGCCCCCTTCTGACTTCACTTATTTAATTACATTTCCTCCCAGTTCTTCAGAGCTGTTTGATCTTTTGCCTGAAGGTCTCAAAGCAAACATTTCACAGGCCATTTTCTGTCTTTTGGACTTATACTGGGTCCTACTCCTAATGGCATTTTTCTTTGAGTACATCCTGTACACTGGGCACTAAGTGTGTTAGGGCAATAATTTAGTGCAGTCCTTGCATTCTTTGTGGGAGGTAGATTCTCTTGGAGTCCCCATGGGAAAGCTGAGGACTGCCAGGATAAGAAGCTTGCCCAAGGTGAGCCAGCTGTGTAGAACGCGTCAGATCTAGTGGTCGCATCCATATCGAAGAATTGAAAGCCACCAGGTTGGACCCTCTTTCACTATGCCCTTATTGCTTTCATTTCTGCAAATATTCTGATTCATCTTGGAAGTACCTGGGGCTCTGTATCATTTAAGATTAATTGTATTATATCATTTAGGATTAATTGAATTAATGTCATTTAGGATTAATTATATTGGGATGATAGTGCAGAGACCCTAAAATGGTAGCCTATACAAGATTGACTTTTTTCCCCAGGAAATGAAAAGTCTAGGCAAAGGTGATCTAGGGTGTTTAAAGCCCATTGTAATATCATAATTTTTGTTTTCTATTCTGCTGTTCCTGAGTCAGGCTCTTATCCTCACCTTGAATGAGAGAGACTTCTTTGTCAAATTCAAGGTAGGAGGGAGCAAGAAGGATGAGAAGGAGGGTAAGATTAGATGACAGCTGTCTGTCCTGTTTTAAGGAAGTTTTTGGAAGTTCCACCCAGTGACTCTGCTGGCACCTCCTTGACTTTCCCTCACTGCAGGGGAAGCTGGGACATGTAGTCTTTCATCTGAACATCCTTTCCCTAGTGACATTGACCTTCTGCCCACAAGTAATAAGGGAAGAATGAGTGTTAGGTAGGCACCCTGTAGCCTGGCTCAACCCCATGCTTTTATTTCCATTTTAGAGGTTGTGAATGCATATTCCATGGATGTGGGCAGGTTCTATTCTATAAGCCCAGACCTTAACTATTTATTTTTATCCTTAAGGATAAGGCATACCCTCTCCAGCTGCAGTCAGCACACCCCCTCTTGTGTAATGCCCAGCACATGTGCTTGTTTATGGTCACTTTCCTGGTTTCTGCAGACACTTGAGTCTCCAGCCCCTGATCAGAGGATGCTATTCCCATCTTTCAGGTGCCACACTTTTCCCTAGATTGTAGGGTTTTGTTGTTTTCTTTGCAGTACCAAGCAGCTTGTGGGATCTTAGTTCCCCTGCTGCTGCTGCTGCTAAGTCGCTTCAGTCATGTCTGATTCTGTGCGATCCCATAGACAGCAGCCCACCAGGCTCCCCCGTCCCTGGGATTCTCCAGGCAAGAACACCGGAGTGGGTTGCCATTCCCTTCTCCAGTGCGTGAAAAGTGAAAATGAAGTTGCTCAGTCATGTCCGACTCTTTGCGACCCCATGGACTGCAGCCTACCAGGCTCCTCCGCCCATGGAATTTTCCAGGCAAGAGTACTGGAGTGGGTTGCCATTGCCTTCTCCGCTTTGTTCCCCTACCAAGGATTAAACCCAAGTCCTTGGTAGTGATAGCACGGCGTCCTAACATCGGGGCTGTCGTGGAATTCTCATTGTGGGCTTTTAACAGGCATTTCCCTTTTCAGGGACGTGACCATCTGTCATGGCTTATCATCCAGGGGGTATGTGGGAACTGCCCTTCATAGTGCAACCTAAAGAGCCAGGTGACACAGCAGATAGCTTGATTTGTAGATCTCTGCTTTTTTTGTGGCACAGAGCACCGTCTGGGGGGATGTTGCAAATTACCCTGAATAGGATTTCCTGGAGTGGTGTTTTTAAGACTAACTTTAAGCTTTTCTATGAATATATTTGAAAGTTACCCATGTTGTAGAGAAGATGGGTCTCCTAAATCTAGCCTTTGAAACCACTTTTATTTATATGGTGGGCTTTTTGTATGAATCATATGGAAACGGCGATTCCTACAGTACAGGAATTACAGTATGGGAATTCCTGAGCTTTTTGAGTGGAGAGTGGATGCATGTGATTCACTTCATTCATTGAACCATCCATCCATCCATCCACCCATCCCTCATTCACCCATCCAAAGATCTGATATTTTGTATGTACAAAGCACACTCTAAGTTACTGGGTTTACAAAATCCTTGAGTGCAAGAAAGCATATTGCATTTGTTTATGTTTCTTTGTTTTTATCTGCTTAATTTTTCCCCCCCAAATGAAAGGTTAGACTTTTCATACAATCGATCTATTTTTGTCAAGGGCATTTCTGAGAGTTCTTGGTTTAGAAGACCATTTTCTTCCATAAAGATTTCTGCTTTTAGTATTAGCTACAAGATATGCCAGGGAAATCATTTTATCTCAATTTCATAAAATATGTTCTTGTATAGATAGAGACTGCTTTTCTTTCCTTGTCATCCAGTTACCCTTTTTGGACACATCTTAAGATTTATTTATTGATTCAGAAATTCATTGTATGTTTCTTTAATATTAAGCTGATGGGGGAGGACAGTATGGACAGAGCAGATTAATGAGTAAGTTTTAGATGTATCAGAACTTGCCAGCAGCCAAGAAAAGTGTAGTGTTCGAAACTTTTGATAGTAAGGCATTTGAGGGCTGGAGTGTGTGTTAAAAATATTATTAGCACAGGGTATGCATAGAAAAATGAGCTAAGATCTTGCTCCTGCCAGGAACTCACTTATCTGTATCTTAAACATGCACTCGTAGGACTGTTCATATCACACAAGTAAGGTAATGCTCACAGTTTCCCCTGAGCTGTTCACTACATCCATGTTGTGTTGGGCTAGCTAGAGATTGTCATCAATATTAAGACACTTCCTTTTGAATCTTGGGTTACAAATCAACAGAGGATCTGGTGGTGTGCCTCAGAGTAGAGACCACAAATATTTTCTCATAGTTTACCATTTATTTAAAATATGGGTGTAAGGCATGTCTTCTGTACCGCCCCCTTTGTAATGGACATGTGTGTGAACACACCTGTAGTGTTTGTTTTTACTTATTAGGTATGAGCGCCACACTTCTACCCACCATCCTAAATGTGTTTGATCACTGTTCTCCTCTTACTTTTCTGGGCAGGCTCAAACCTGATGCTGACCAGGGGCGGGAATTCCATCCCTGTCAGCCTGCTGTTCCCCTGACTGGGTGCTGTGTCACCTCATGGAAGCCACCAGGAGAAATGCCTTGGTCGGGATCTCTTCCTTGTGCTGGGGTGAAAAAGAGGGCAGTTGTAGGTAGTGCTGACCCACGGACACTTGATACATAGGCCAGTCGTAATCCCAGCTGGTAGAAGAATCGACTACTTGGCTTGGGCCCTTGTGCTCTTGAGCCCCCAGGTCGATTTATTCTCTTTTAAAACCTTAGAAACCTTCTCTATAGGATCTCAGCGTTTGGCCTTCATCCACATTGCTCTCAAATTCTTCCCCTTTTCCTCTTTCTCTTGTAGATCAAAACTCTGCAGCTTCTTCTTTCTTTTGATGCTTATGTTTTCATACTTTTTCACTTAAACTTTGTTTTTTTTTTTTTTTTAAATTACTGAGTATAAACACATGATTTCTGCCAGCATAATATATTTTAGAAAAAATTCCCGAACATATGTGGCCATGTCAGTATAGATATATATATAACTTCGCCTAACAGATTTCCCTCAACTTAAGTTTACAAATATACACCCCATCACTACTACCCAACAAAATCCAAATCAAGCAATAACATAATATTTATAAATCACTGAAGTGGGAGAAAATAAGATAAAGAAATTTACAAAAATAAATGAGATCACTTTCTTACAGCTATTACTAGTATGCTTCTGTAAATATGATCATCTTTGATAGTTTCGCAAGGGTGGTAGTTTTATCTCTGACTGGAGATTTAGCTACTCATTTAGTGAAACATTGCAGAGTGAGCCCTTCCTGTGTGCCAGGCCTAGTTCTAGATGCCAGGCACACAGGACATCATCAACAAAGCAAAGTCCCGGCCTTCTAGTGGGGGTTGTTTGAAAATAAAGGAAGTGTGGTTGTGCCTTTGCAGGGTTCAAGGCCTCGCCTAGGTTCATGTAGCAAGTTAGGGAGGGTGTGAACGTTGCATCCTAGATGTTTCTACGTCAGCAGTTTTTCTTCTGTAGTCTTGTTTATCAGTTCTTTCCACCTGTGCACCTCTGTAAAAACAGAGCATGAAAAACTCAACTACTTTGACTGCTTGAGTTTTGTTTTTTCCTGAAAGTTCATCCAGAGTTTATGTAGTATTCTATTTTATATCTTTGTTTTCATATGATGTAATGTCCCTCCTTTTATCTTTACATTCCAGGAAGATGTTTCTTGTTTACTTGATGCTTCAAGGATGTCTTTTCTTTACTGCGTGGCCCAGCTTCCTGGTTTGTCCTGGATTGAGGGGACACTTGGGATGTGTGACTTTCTTAACATAGAGACAGCGCTGGACCATCCTCCTGGTTTGCCTGGGACTGAGTGGTTTCCTGGGTCTGTGGGACTTCCAGTGCTTAAACTGGGCAGGTGTCAGGCAAAACGGTACTTGTTGGTCATCCTTGATTGCATACCGGAAATGGGAGGGGACTACATTTATCTCAGTTTGTAGCACATCACAGACATGCTGGTACATACTCTTAGAACGTTCTACAAATAGTTACATTTAAATTAGCATTATTATTATTTTTTTAAATAAGGAAGTTTGGCTGCTGATATTCTATCTTGCTTCTTGTTGTTGTTCAATTGCTAAGTTGTGTCCTGTTCTTTGTGATCCCGTGGACACAGCACACCAGGCTTCTCTGCCCTTCACCATCTCCCAGAGCTTGCTCAAACTCATGTCTATTGAGTCAGTGATGCCATCCAACCATTTCATCCTCTGTTGTCCCCTTCTCCTCCTGCCTTCAATCTTTCCCAGCATCAGGGTCTTTTCTAATGAGTCAGCTGTTTGCATCAGATGACCAGAGTATTGGGGCTTCAGTTTCAGCATCAGCCCTTCCAATGAATATTCAGGGTTGATTTCCTTTATGATTGACTGGTTTGATCATTATTTTTTAAGCAGAGAAACAGGGTATCTAAATAAGTTTGGCTGGTGATATTTTGTCTCACTTCTAATGTTAGTTATTTTGGAGAAAAATATACGGCCTTTAAACTATGATAGTGCATAATTGATAAATTGATTTTAGGTATGTATACATGTTTTGTACCTTGCTAGCCAAGTATCTTATTTATCTGTACTGCAGAGAAAGGCTCTACAGTCTATGTGTGTTTGTATTTGTGTGTATTTTCCTTCTTGTGCTGAGAATTTTCAATGAAGGGAAGAAAATGAACTTAAATTTATAAAGAGATAAATACAGTTTGTAGTAGTGGGGGAAGAATAGCAGCTGTGTAATTTAGTGTCGAGGCTTGGGTTGCTGGACCCTGACAGTCCTGAGTTTTACCCCTGCCCATGTCAGCAAGATGCTCTTGGTTGAGTTGCTTAAACTCTCTTAGAAGCTGACTCTGGAGGAAAGAGTTTATTTCTTTGGGATTAAATTTCTGTAGGTTTCCAAACACCAACATCAAATCTTTAGTGGAACCTGGAAAGAAGGAAAAAAAAAATGTTTATTGGTTTATATTTTAGTTCTGTTAAATCTCTTCTGTGTTAGGTGTGAAGAAAAAAATATACCTCCAGTATACCCTCTGAGAAGGCAATGGCACCCCACTCCAGTACTCTTGCCTGGAAAATCCCATGGATGGAGGAGCCTGGTAGGCTGCAGTCCATGGGGTCGCAAAGAATCGGGCATGACTGAGCGACTTCACTTTCACTTTTCACTTTCACGCATTGGAGAAGGAAATGGCAACCCACTCCAGTGTTCTTGCCTCTAGAATCCCAGGGACGGAGGAGCCTGGTGGGCTGCCGTCTATGGGGTCGCACAGAGTCGGACATGACTGAAGTGATGCAGCAGCAGCAGCAGCAGCAGCAGCAGCAGCAGCAGCAGCAGCAGCAATACACCCTGGGAACACCATTTAACCATTTGTACCAGTTTGGCAAAAATGTGTATTTCTTACCAAACAATCAAATGACAACAAACACAACAACAAAAAATCAGTTATTCATTGACTACTTAGGGACATCTTAACTTTACTCTTTATAATTAACTTATAAAAGTGGTCTATCAGTTGGTATTGTCCAAAGTAACAGATGCAACCAATCCCCCAAATACCAGTGCTACCAAAAAAAAACAACAACAACAACAAAAAAAACACAAAAAAGAAAGAAAAAAGACTTGCTTTTTTCTCAGCGTACTTATGCATCAGTTGAGTCAATGAGTGGGGAGTGGTCCTTCCCACTGTAGTCACTCAGAGCCATGGAGAACTCACCCTTCCTGGGTGGTTTTGAATCTGGGGTTCAGAGTTTGGAGTGGACACAGTACAGTTGATTTCTACATACATCTGATGGGCTAGAACCAAACATATGCTCTCCTACCCACCTCTCACTTATAAAAGAGGAGACCAGGTAGTTAACCCTTTCATGTCTTCACTGGCAAAGGGCAAAAAATGGTGAACTGCTCTGATGTCCACCACATGTGGAAATCTCTATTTGAAGATGAGGGACAAGAGACTAAGAAAATTTAAGTAACTTGATCTAGAGCATCCTGCTTGCAGGTGATAGGACTCAGTGCAGATTTTTTTGCGGGGGGGAGGGTTCTGTTTATTTGGCCATGAAACTTCCCTATTAGCTCAGACAGTAAAGAATCTGCCTGCAGTGCAGGAGATGTAGGTTTGATCCCTGGGTCCGGAAGATCCCCTGGGGAAGGGAATGTCTACCCACTCAGTGTTCTTGCCTTGAGAGTTCCATGGATAGAAGAGCCTGGCGAGCTACAGTCCATGGGGTCACACAGTCAGACACGACTAAGCGACTAACACTTATGTTTTCATTTGCCAACACCATATGGTATGTGGGATCTTAGTTCTTCCCCAGGAATTGAACCCACACCTCCTGCAGTGGAAGTTCAGAGTCTTAACCACTGGACCACCAGGGAAGTCCCTGTCTCTGTATAAATTATCGTTTTTTCCCTTTATTGAAAACTCTCAGAAGAGAAGGAACACACACACAAATACAACGTAAGTTGAGTAACTCTACCAAAAAAGTAATTTTCTTTGTACAAATTATGCCCCAAGTTATTTTCAATGTATTTTAATTAAAATTTGCCTGTCGGCTCTTTGTAAGTGTTACTGTAAGCTGAGCACTAGTAGGTCTGTGGGACCAGGGGTAAATGTATTTAAGTGCTGAAGTAGATTCTCAGTTCATAGGACTTCAATGTGAGCATCTTATTAAGGTTGTTCAAGCCTAGCATGGGATGTGAAACATTCTAGGTCACTTGACTTTGCTTCATCCACCTCTTTAATTCTCCCGTATATTTCCCATTTGGTTTTCTAATGCTCGAGACCATTCAGGATAACACACAGTTCTCATGGTCACCATTTCAGTTACTTAGAGAGACAGAGTTGGACAGAGTGGATTTCTTCAGACTTGTGTCTCCTTATTGATGCTTAGTTTAAGTTTACCAAACATCCTTCCTATCCTTTGGGTAATTCTTACCCTCTGGTTATCTCTTTTGTGCTTCTACTGGGCAAAGGTATTTAGGACTTTAGAGCTATCAAAGGTGTACTGAACTTTTAACTATTTAGCTAATGTTTGAGCACTTGTGTGTCCAGTATAATTACACCTATACTTAGTAGATTTCCAGCCAAGGACAATTTCAACTTGACTGCAGTTAGTTAATAGGATTTAAAGATAGAACTCTTAAAACAAAACTGGAACTTCTCCATTTTCATGCACATATATTTGGATGAATCATCATTGTGGTCATCATGACAAAGCAAATCATAGTATAGCAGTGAGGACCATTAAAGACAGGTAAAACAGTATTTAAATCCCTAGTTCTGGGAAAAGTTTTTAATTCAGGCTGAGCCTCATTTTTCTTACCTGTAAAATGATGACATGGACAGTACCCAGTGGAGTCACATTATCAGAAGCACATTTACCTTAGAGGAAACTGTCTCCCCATCCTCAGCATGAATGAATGTTGTGGGTGGTTCCCCATGCTATATGGTTTCAGAAGTGCTCCAGCTGAGCCGGGCGTGAGTCTTTTCAACTCATGTATTTTGATAGAAGTTCTGTATTTAAGAGAATGCTCTGGAGGTGAGTGTTTCCATGTAGATAAAAACTAAATTCGTTCAACACTTTAGTTAGAATTATGTGAATGAAATATAAAGATTGCCTTCTTTCTTCCGTGGATAACCCTGACAGAATATCTTCCAGGTCTTAGTTTCCTGGTTCGGTGGAATTTAGGTTTTAGAGGAGGAAGAAAGCCACCAGGTGGTGCCAGCCATTTTCTGATGCAGAAAGAAGACAACTCAGCTAAGGAATTTCATCCGGGATAACCTTAATAGTTTGGGATCTCTTAAGGCACTCAGCCATCTGCCTCAGATTTAATGTTATTAAGTACTTTGAAATTCTTGCGCTTTAAATCCCTATGGAGAAGACTGTGTCTCTGGCTTGTGATCTGTCATGCTATACTCTTAGCTGATTGGAGTTTTGTATTTACAAAGGAAAAGTAGTTGCCTGTAGTGATCAGCTGTTGCTTTTTTGCATAGCCATTTCATTATGCAGCAATGTTTTAGTACCTATTCTCAGGGTAGTAAAAATTTGGTTCAGCAAATTATTGTGTTAAAATCAGTACAAACAAATCATGCTTGGTATTTAGTAAGATAATTCTATCTGTAATCTGTAGGGAGAACAAATCAATGTTTCCCTCTTTTATTTTGGAAGGGGGAAGAAAAGGCCCTGGAGGATGAAAAGATCAGATGATTGTATTAATTAACCCATCCATCCTTTCACATTTTAAATGCTTCCTTCCGGAAGCGATGTGGTCTGCTGGCTGTAACCTCAGATCCTGAAGGCAGATTGCCTGGGTTTGAATCCTTGCTCCAGCATTTCCTAGCTGCCTTGGATAGAAGTCCCTTGACCTCTCAGTCTACAGTTATCCCATCTGTTTTGGGGGTAAGAGGACCTAGTTTGGGGTTGTTGTGAGCTACAAATATGAAACATTTTTTTTTTAACAGAATAAATGCTCAAAAGACATTGGTGACCATGAATATTGGTACTTTGATCCCAGTTGCTACCTAGGATTATTACAAGGACTTTCAGGGAGCCAGAGACCCCATCCCACTTTCACTGCTCTACTGTGCCATTGGTGGCAGAGTGTCATCTAACAACCCAGAACATCCAGAGCGTGATCCCCATTTTGCAGATGAGGAAATGTTGCTCAGAGTGGTTAAGTGACTTACGAGACCAAGCTGCATCCAGCGACTCCGTGTTGCTGTAAGGTGTACAGTGCTGCACAGTCTAGGGTGAAGTTTACCTTTTCATCTGTTGTTCACTTGAAACTGTATTGTATCAGGGCTTGTTGCATCCTAGAATGACACCAGTGTTCAGTCAGCCCCTAGTCAGCTTTGGAGCTTCCTGTGAGCGTCTTGAAAATAACACTTTTACATGAACACTACCTTCTGTTCCTGTTAGGATGAGGCTAGCAGTTGCTGCATTTATAGCTGCCTGATCTCCTGTGCCCTCGTTCTCTGTGTATGCCCGCAGCCCAAGTCAGTTTCTATGGGTTCAGAACTGGCCAAGTGAAGGGCTTAAGATTAGTACTTCTGATTTGTAGCTTTGATTCCCAAATTTTTCATAAGGAAGATTTATGTTTGTTTGTTTGTTTGTTTTAATCACAGCCTTCTACTTACTTTTTATCTTTTAATTCAATAAGGAGGGCAAAAGGATTGGATAGGTTTTGCATGTAATCTGTCTCTAGGCCATAAGGTCAGTAACATATTGGGTGATATCATGAATGATCTTGAAAGTAAGATAGCAAAGCTTACTCTTTGTAAAACATGGTGAGCTCTGAAGCTTGCCAGAAGGAAGGAAGGGTGGAATTATGGAGAAGTGTTTTGCTGTAGTCCAAATATTTCTTTCAGCAGGAAAAAAATATTAGGTTAAAAGTACACATGTATAAAATTCAAGGGAAAGAGAACGAAAAAGAGGTGAAAACAGGTGTGAATTTGTTTACTTGATTAAATAACCTTTTATACTTCCTCCCTTAGAAGAGTATAAATTGTGATGTTACAAATGCTGATATTATTTATTTGTTATCTCTTAAGAAACCCAGGAGGGAAAAATCAATTGCTTCCTCCTCTCTGGGAAGCAGCTCCATAACTCAGGGCTGTGACATCTGTTTTGATGTTAGGGAAATGGTAATAAAAATTTGATTGAGGCAAGACATTTCTGTGGGTGGTGGGGAAGGTATGGGGCAAGGTCTAGAAAGGTAGAAATAATAAAACATTCTGCTGCTGATGTTTAAATACAGAGTTGTTTAAATACTAATTACCAGAGTTGGCTTCCTTTATGTCTATATTATCACCCTAGATAATGATCCTGTTTTTGAAATGAGCCCCCGATGTCACTCAGGCGTTTTGAGTTGGCTCCCTTCAAGCCAGTTGTAATATGGATCGTTTGTTTTCCATATGTGAAAACCCTCTTCACCTCCTCCCTCACTCACTCCTGGATAATGTCTGGACACATTTTTGATGAACTTGGTGGTGGTGGGAGATGCTCCTGACAGAGGCGAAGGATGCTGCTAAACATCCCACAGTGCACAGCAAAGCCACAGCAGTAGAGAATTATCCAACCCCAAACGTCAACGGTGTGAGGGTCGCAGAGTCGGATACAACTGAGTGACTGAGCACGCACACAGCGCATAAGGAAGTGTGAGATTTGGGGTTATGCCTTTAAGTAACCAGAGAGCAATATCAGATAGGAGCAACATAGCAAAGACCATCATAGATTAGCATGCAGACAAAAACCACTCTTATATCTCTAAAGGAGAAAACAGTATAGCAAAAGAGAAGGAAAATGACAACATATTTTGAGTTATTTTGTGCTTTACAGTCACCTGTGGTTTTTAGGCCACAGGTAAATGCTCATTGTTGCCAAGCAGCAGGAGCTTGGCTGGAGCTTGGGTGAGCAGCTGGTTGCAGGAGCTGCAGATTTCATACAAGCAAAGGATGAAGACCCTGCTAGTGTGGTATTCCCTTGTGGTGAGCTGGAGGAATAGAGACAAGGGTGGTCTGACTTTGCAGGTGTGTGCGTGTTGGAGAATGGGGCTCGAAGAAATCCAGGGGCCCTGTCTCACCTATGGGAGGTTGTTGCATTTCCCTCCTCTTTCCACTTCAGTGTGCTCTGTCTTCTCTCAGCAGGCACTGCAGCTGGTGTTGACCCGAGGCTTGTTCAGCCAGCTGCTGCAGAAACACCAGACAGGTCCTGGGATGGAGGAGGCAGGAACAGGGAGGCACACATCTGCCTTGGAAACTACATTTGCCTGGGATTATTCCTAGTAGGAAGTGGTTCCCATATCCCACCTGTGCTGCCTTGGAGCTGAGATATCATGGTTGTTTCACAAGGAAACTGATCTGATTCCATTTTCCTGTGTGTGTGTTTTTAAAGATTTCATTTTGTTCATCATTTTTTTTTATCAAAGTATAGTTAGTATATTAGTGATCTTAATTTTTTCTTTGTTGACATCCTCAACCTCTGTTGCATTTTAGAGATCCTTTAAGGAACTAGAAAAACTGTAAGAGCACTGCGCTATGCCTGCAGAATTAGATTAGTCTCTTGGTTACCTAGGGCTAATCAAGGTAACTGTCAGTACCTAAGGTTGTTTACTGTCCTGATTGTAATCTCTAATGCAGAGTTTTCAGATTTTCCAATGAAAAAGTTATCCTTCTTTGGCTTTGTGATGTTGTGTATTGCTCCTTTTACCTCTTACACGGGGCTGGATTCCCTCACTTCAATCCTGGATCCCACAGCCTGCTCTAGGCAACACTGAGCTGGTAAACCAAAGGAATATGTACCCGACACTGCGTGGGTGATGTGGCAGAAGCCACCCAACTAGAGTGTCCTGATACTGGGCCCTCAGGGTGAGCAGCCTGGTTGTATGCAATGATGTGGACTTCAGTTTGCCTTTCTTCTCTTCTTCATGATACCAATTTCGTTATTAAAGCAGAAATAAGCAAGAAGCCTAATACAGTCTACAAGGGAAGAAAAAGCATGGTTGAACAGAAGGACTGCATTTTGGTTTCAGGCCAAGGTGGGAGAGCCTATGTATGGTGCAGTGGGTGCTGAAATTGTAAATATAAGTCATTAAATCTGCCAAATAATGGTCTATAAATACTAGTGTAAAAGATGATTCTCATTTACATTTAAATAGTGTAGATTTCTTAGGTTTTACTATAAAAATGTAATATTAATGCAAATATTATTTGGCAGTGAAAGTAAATATACTACACAGAGTTATTAATTTGTTATACACAGTCATCTATTTTTAAATATTGGCTTATCATGAATGGTCTTTATCATACTTATGAGCCCGATTTGTTAAAGTGGCAAGAACTAGAGACAGGAAATGGAGATTCACGGAATTAGAAAATGCATTAGGTTTGGATTGAAAGTGAATCTTTTTTGTATTTGTTTGATATAAACTAGCTTGCTGGTACATTTGTCATTGCTATTAAGAGGCCCATCTAACACTTTTCTCTTCCTGTCAAACATACCTGAACTAGTGAATTTTAGAAAAGTTATGACCAACCTAGATAGCATATTGAAAAGCAGAGACATTACTTGGCCAACAAAGGTCCGTCTAGTCAAGGCTATGGTTTTTCCTGTGGTCATGTATGGATGTGAGAGTTGGACTGTGAAGAAAGCTGAGTGCCAAAGAATTGATGCTTTTGAACTGTGGTGTTGGAGAAGACTCTTGAGAGTCCCTTGGACTGCAAGGAGATCCAACCAGTCCATCCTAAAGGAAATCAGTTGTGAATATTCATTGGAAGGACTGATGTTGAAGCTGAAACTCCAATACTTTAGCCACCTGATGCAAAGAGCTGACTCATTAGAAAAGACCCTGATGCTGGGAAAGATTGAAGGCAGGAGGAGAAGGGGACGACAGAGGATGATATGGTTGGATGGCATCACCGACTCAATGGACGTGAGTTTGTGTAAGCTCCAAGAACTCACTTCAATTAATATGAAATAGGCAGGCTCAATGTAAAAGGATGGAAAAGTGTATCATGGAAACAGTAATCAAAGGAAAGCAAAGGTGGCTATATTAATATCAGATAAGGTAGGCTTCATAGCAAATAAAATAACTACAGATAGAGGCAGTTTATAATAAAAGGATCGTTCACCAAGTTGATATAGGAATTCTACATGTCTGTGCACCAAACAACAAAGCAGCCAACTATGTGAAGCAAAAACTTATAGATGAAAGGAAAAATAGACAAATCCATAGTTATGGTAGGAGACTTCAACACCTCTGTTTCAGCAATTGTGAGAACAAGTGAGAAGATGAGCAAAGATATTGAAGAATCTTTAGATTCTTCTTTAGATTCTTTAGATAATGAAGCAGCACCATCAACCATCAGGCTGGCATTTATAGATCACTCCACCCATCAAAAGTAGAACATGCATTCAAGTACCCACAGACCATATACCAAGATGGGCTGTATCTTAAGCCATAAAACAAGCCTCACCAAGTTTGAATGAATTGAGATTGTCCTTTGACCGTGATGGAATCAAAAGTAGAAATCAGTAAGGGAATGAGAGCTCCAGCTATTTGGGCTTTCTGTTTTGTTTCTCTAACATATTAAACCCATCCACACCACTTGAGGTCTCTGTCTAGATGTCTTTCCTCAGGTTTTCTGCTGACTTACTCATCTAAACTCTAAATTCACCACCATCTCAGAAACTTTGGTAGTTTATCTAAAGAAAATTTGGGTTTCCCTGGTGGGTCAGTCGGTAAAGAATCTGCCTGCAATGAGGAGACCTGGGTTCCATCCCTGGATTGAGAAGATCCCCTGGAGGAGTGCATGGCAGCCCACTCTAGTATTCTCCCCTGGAGAATCCCGATGGAGAGTGGAGCCTGACAGGCTACAGTCCTTGCAGTTGCAAAGAGTCTTACCTGACTGAGTGACTAAGCACACAAAGAAATTTTGCACAGCATTGTCTGGCTACTATCTTCTTGACTTCACCACCTTCATCAACTTTTGTATTAGTCTGCGTTTTCTTAGTACCAGGTGGCTTAGTGGTAAAGAATTTGCCTGAAAAATCCCATGGACAGAGGAGCCTGATGGACCACAGTTCATAGGGTTGCAAAGAATTGGACACGACTGAACATGCATGCATGCACTTACTAATATCTGAAATTACCTTTTCTGTTGTTTACTTATTTATGAGCCAGTATTATACACAAGAATATTAGCTTCAGGAGACTTCCCTGGCAATCCAGTGGTTAAAACTCCATGCTTCCCCTGCAGGGGTGTGGGTTTGTTCCCTGGTTGGGGAACTAAGATCATGTATGCTGCATGATGCAGCCAAATAAATATATGTGTAAGTTTCAGAAAAGTAGGGATTACACTTGCTGTATCACCAGTCCCAGCCTCTGGGGCAGTACGTGCTGAGTAAGAATTTGTTGAATGGATTGTAGATTTCAATCACCTAGGTAGCCACATATACTAGTTATCCAAAGATACTCTCTCTGTCACAGAAAGCCACTAGGGGTCTTGTGAAAGTTAATAAATAAACTCTTTACTGCATGCAAATGAGACAAAGAGAACTTGCCTCTCTCTGTTTAGCTAACCTTTGGTTCACATATTTGTTTTCCCAGCTAAGGAAACTCTTAGGGGAGCTTGGGTTGAAATAGGACAAATGCTTATAAGCATTCAGAAGCCTGCAGACTTAACTTGTGGAACAAGGCTGGTGGTTCCCTGAAGCTGATTGTAATAATGAAGTAAAAATGGAATTTAAAAATTAATATTCTCTATTTTATAGAGCATTGCCAAGACTTGAAAATAGGTAAATGATTACCAAACAGCGGTTACCCTATCAAATAGATAGTTGAACATACACATGCATATTAAGTGAAAAATCATTGTCAAGTTTTTGTTCCTTCTATTTTGGAGTTGGACATGTGCTGTTGGGTAAATTGAAGAAATCATAGTGCATAGCTTTGGGAGTTTGATAGATCTAGGGACCCAGTCCTTGGTTTGTCACTGGTTTTGTTGGGAGATACTTGGAAAGTCAGTTTACTCTTTCAAGACTTAGTTACATCAACCATAAGAAGGCGAATGGCAAAAGCACCACTGTAGAGTTGCTGTATGTATTTTAATAAGAAAAAAAAATAATGCATTTTTAATTTGTTCCCTTGACACTGTCGTATACTGGGTGAAAGTAGTGAAGTAGTAAGTAGAGGTCAAGTTATCTCCCTCCCCCTGTCCCCAACCACATAAAAATAATCAGACTTGCAAACTCAACAGTATCCTTGATGGTGTGTCATTTCCATCAAAGTGGATGGAGACCTAGATGGTTGTATTTGAGGCACATCCTTTTCTTGATTGACAGTCATGGTAGTGAATGTCAAGTACCACTTGTATGTCTGGGGTGGGGCTAGGCTGTTGAGGTACAGAAATGAACAAAAAAATTAGGTCTTGGGAGAGAGATGGTCAGAAAAAAAGGACCAGCTACAAGGCATATAGTAATTGCTGGAACTGACACTGTGGGCTGGGCTCTTTTGTACCGGAGACAAAGGAACATGCACCTTCCCTCAGCATTCTCCAAGGATGAGTGACTCTTCAGCCGACAAAGGTAGAGGAATCAGGCGGAGTTTACTTGCAGAGCAGAGAGGTATGGAAGAACACACATTCAGAGATTTGCTAGCAGTCTGGCTATGAAGAATTGCCATAAACTTTTTAGTTTTGTGATTTCCCAATCCCTAGGAATTTTATTTTCAATAGGTTTAGTTTTATTACACGTACTGAAAACACACTGAAAGTCTTTCCCCATTGTTAAAAAAAAAAAAATATCTGTTTGCTTCTCCCTTGGCATAATTTTTTGAAGGCTTAACCAAATTATAAGGCATGAGGACCCTACAGAACCAGCTGCATTTGCAGGCACTGATGTGAGAGACATCAGTTCTGCCAATTAAATGTGGCAGATAGTGGATCTGCAGCGTGATTTATGCTGATGGCTATGTGGTTGTTCCTTTTCTGTACACGATTAAACATTCCTCTGTGGACAGACGAGAGAGGTGCTCTCGAAAAGAGAGATGGTTGAGAACAACAGAGACCAAAAAGCATTCGGGAGTGATGACAAGAAAGTGGTAGAGACTTCTTGATAAATAACGGTATGAAGTCTCTCAAGAGAGTATGGGCACTATTACTGAAAGCAAGGTCCCCACAATTATTAGTCACCATTCACTAAGTCCAGGAGGGGATAAATGACATAAATTAGAATTCTGAGGATGTTCTCCTCAGTGTAACCTTGTGTCTCACATTGTGGTGGCAGGATTCAGATTTGCCTTTTTCAATTTCATATATGCAGTGAAGACTGATTACCTGCCACCTTTCTTCCCTCCCTCTCTTCCTTTCTTTAAAGTCCTTGCCGTTCAAGTGGGGCATTTAATCTAAAAGTCCCATTCCTGCAAGTAGGTTGTCTTTAGTAGGTGCTTTTAAAATTCTCTCTTGCAAAAAATATTTGTGGAATTCTGTTTTGTTTCATTTTGCTTTCCTGCCCAAATCTTAAGACTAGGAGTCATTTAGCCTGATTTTTTTTTTTTTTGGTTCAGAAACTTGGCATTCTTTATTGTGGTTGCAGGCCAACTGTCAGGAGTTAGAGGCCAATCTTCAAGTCTATTTTATGGATTAAGCATTCTATTTTGTGTGCTTTGGAAGAAGAATGGCCAAGTCCAACAGTGTATTTGGTCCCAATGAGATGCTCTCCCTTTTTTATTTTTCCACTCCACACACTCCATTCTTAAAATTATAAAGGAAGTGGAACTCACTAGCTTGGAATTTAATCTGAGCATTGTTTAGTTTTTATAAACAGGGATGCTACTTTGATTGTATAGGAATTTCTCCCCAGGTAGCCCTATTCTCTTCACAGTTAGAAAAGGAAGCTTTTAGCAAAGGAGAAGCTGAGGCTTGCTGGGAAATCCACACTTGCTTGAGGTTGCTCATCAAATCAGGGTTCAGAGCAATGGGCTAACTGACTCCTAGCTCAGTCTTAGACGGAACATCCTCAGAACCTGACGACAATAGGAACACTGCTATTCCACTTTGCACTTGTGAATTTAGAGTGCAGAATCAAATGAGAACCAACCTCATCATTTTACACGAGGGGGAAAATCTTGAGGCCCGATTATTTGTCTAAAGATGTACATCAGATTATTGGCAGAGTCTAAATGCCAGCCTTGTTGTCACTTTAAAAATTTCATATAACCATCCTAAAACCATCAAATGCTGCCTTCTCTGTGGTTTTACGCACTTGTTTGGTTCAATTTAATATTATAAATCTCTTCATTGGTTATCACCAGATGTCACATTTGGGATTTGTGATAAACCATGGAATTATTTTCATCTGTTTATATTTTACTTACCCATAGTATTGAAGTAAGATTATATTCTAACCTTGATAAACTTTGGGCAAGTGTTCTGGTATTTGATTACATGGGCGTATCTAATTATTTTTAATGGATTGTGCAACAACATACTGTCACGTCGAGTGAACTCTGGGAGTTGGTGATGGACAGGGAGGCCTGGTGTGCTGTGATTCATGGGGTTGCAAAGAGTCGGGCACGACTGAGCGACTGAACTGAACTGAACTGATAAATTATATTGGAACTTGATTGTGTTTGTCAAGTCAGCCTTGTATTATTTGAGGTTGGTTGCTGGATCTCATATTGATATAAAGTCTGCCTTTGGGAGTCTTGTGGACATAATGTCTACTGCTGGAAAATGAGTATAGCAGCATATTCTCCAAGTATTGGTTTTGTGTGATTTAATATTTAGAAATATAATTGAATCATTTTTCTGTTTTAAAACATTTTCTGTTTGTCTTAAGAACTTAGTTGAACCAAGTTATGGGTTGGTGAAAAACGGAAACGTGCCAACATGCTGCCACATGTATTTTTTGGGAAGTGATTTTTGTTAGGGGAGAGGATAGTCATTCTGTTTATAGTATCTTTCCCAGGTGTGGTTTTACCAGTGTATAAAATAACTTCAGGTGGATTTGTGATTATTAAAAAATTCCTTAAAATGTTAAGAGAATTAAAAATCCTTAGATAGTAAAAATATCTTAAGACTTATCCATAAGATAGAATTTGGAAATCCTGCGATGCCTCTAACAGAGGTACCCTCTGACACATATGTGCCAAGACTAATGGTGGTATTTAGCCCATGATGCTGGTTTTCATTTTATGGGTCTGAGCAGTGCTGGTGGCCAGGACCCAGAAGAATCTTTGCCCCTCTCTGTGTACCAAGCTTTGTATAAATAATTTTCTCCTTTGTGTATGGGATGCAATTTTTCACCTGTATGTAGATTCTGTTGTGGTTAATAAGATGCAAAGTCATTTACAAGCATTAATGAATCCAAACTAGATTTGGGGGATTATGTCAATATATACTTTACTAAAAGCATAACTATTCATGTAGGAGCCCATGCCATTTATTGCTTCTATAATAGCTCCTTATACTTGAAAAAAACTTGGAATTACTGGTCAAAGTTAATTATCTTTGCTTTTGAGGATAATCTGGGTTGATTTAATATTTTTGGTAATAATCTTTCAGAGACTTTGCTGAACACCAACAGCTGTCTTTGGTATTGCAAATGTGGTTCTACAGCCGCTCTCACTTACTGAAGAACATTTGTAAACAATGTACTATGTAATTTGTTCCTTGTGATTTTAGACTGAAATCCTAGAAGATATTCTGTCTCACAAGGCTTCGTTTTGCCTTAGCTCATGTATTAGTTTTCTCTTGCTGCTATAACAAATTGTCATGAACCTAGTATCTTATGACAACACAAATTTATTTTATATTTCTGACACAGAATTTACTAGGCTAGTATCAAGGTGTTGGCAGGGCTGCATTCTTTTCTGGAGGCTCTTGGGAGAGATCTGTTTCCTTGATTGTTTGGGTTGTTGGCAAAATTCATTTCGTTGTCATTGTAGTAATGAGATCCCCATTTTCTTGCTGGCTGAGAGCCATTCTTAGCTTCTAAGGACCCTCCATTTTCACTAGCTGGTTACTATATAATCTTCCATCTTTAAGCCAGCAACAGTGGTTGTGTTCCTTTTGCTTTTGAAATCTGTCCTCCTCCTCCTATCCTATCTCTCTGACCAGGACTTGTTCTCAGTTCTTAAGGACTCATATGATTTATATTGCACCTACTGGATAATCCAGGATAGCCTTCACATCTAAAGGACCGTGTGTGTGTGTGCATGTGCTCAGTTGCACAGTTGTGTCTGACTTTTTGCAACCCCATGGACTGTAGTCTGCCAGACTCCTCTGTCCATGGGATTTCCCAGGCAAGAATGCCAGGGTGGGTTGCCATTTGCTACTCCAGGGGATCTTCCTGACCCAGAGATTGAACCCCTATCTTTTGAATCTCCTACATTTCAGGCAGATTCTTCACTGCTGATCAACCAGGAAAGCCCCTAGAGGACCATACCTTTTCTTTATCCTACCTGCCAAGTCCTTTAATGTAACATAACATAATATCTGGGCATTAGGATGTGGACATCCAATGGAATACTATCCTGCCTACATAGCCTAACATGACTTTAAAATTTGAAACCATGTTAGTTTGCTTAGATTTCTGCCTTCAGAATTTGGTGATCAGAGTATTAATCATTAACCATAGGGTAACATTGTAGTTCTTGCTCCCTTTCCTCTAGGCCCCATATTAAAGAGTCATTCAGAGAAATCTGGCCATATATCTAAGATTAGACTACCTCAGAGAATAGCAACAATGCAGAAGCTAGATTTAACTGTAGAGAAGTGGAGAGAAGTTTTGGTGGTGGAAAATCTTATTGCTGTGGGATGACCCTTCTTTCTCCTATCAAAGTTCAGCCCCAGAGTTAGCCTGTGATGCTGATGTTTGATGTTCACTCACCTTGTGATGGAACTTGATAAAGAAATAGTCCTCCTCTGGCCTTGAGATATGTTAAGATGTGCTGAGTTAAGACAGTGAAAAGTAGACCTAGAGGAGAACTTTCGGTTTCAAGTACAGATAGAAACATCCGAGACTCAGATCTTCCTTAAACTGACTTAAAATCCATCTCCTCTACACTGCCAGGAAAGCAGATGGGGTCTTGTCATTGCAGAGTGAAGCAGTGTTAATTAATATAGTATGAAACTGACTCCAGTTGAACATGCACTTTATATGAATGAGTGGTTACGGATTCCTCTGAAAGGAGGTGCTCAGGGAATTTTTTGGATGGATATTAAGTCTCAGCATCGTCATGATTGATGTAAAGATGCTATTTATTTTTACACATAACTTTTTATTGTACTGCAGGCAGTTGAAAGGACTTGATGGGATATAACTTACATACTACATAAATATGAGAGCTGTATTTCTCAGTACTGAAGTGATATCAGAGAAAGCTTATCTTTCTCTGTGATAATTATCTCAGTAATGTTATACAACTTCCTCCATGCTAATGTGCATAGCTGGGGAACTAGAAATTTAGTGTGTGGTGGAGGGAATGTAGGTGCGTAGGGCTTGAAGAAAAGATGCACCCGATAATGCTGTGGTTTGCCCCCTTCACTCAGGCATCCTGGGTCAAAAACAGTAAAATTTAGATCCTGGCTTGCTTGGAGGTAGAAGGTTATAGTGCTCAAGATAAAGAGTTTTGGACAAGGGTGATTTGACTTCATAGTTAACCAACTTTGCTGTGTGTGACTTTGGTATTGTCTTATTTTACTGAGTACGATCTGGATGTTAGTCTCCAGAAGGGATTTTTGAGCATTGAGAGACTTTTTCTTTTTAAGTAATATGTTGGTACTGTGCTTGGCATGAGGTGAAGTGATCAATAAATGGAAATAGTTGCTTTCTTCTTCCCTTGCACCCCCACTTGCTATCTGACATTCCAGTTCATCATTAACTTTCTCAAGTTCTGCAGATCTCTTATGCTTCTGGTCATGGGTATTCCTGTTTTGCTGCTGTATCAGGGAAACTAGTGGAATATAGAAAGGAAAGGAAAGAGTTACCCAGTGATTAGTGGTGAAGATAACAGGAATTCTCTCTCTTCTCTGTGTATGTGTGTGTGCGTGTGAGTGACCAGTATCCCCCTGGGGCTCTGCAGTGTGGTAGTTCTCAAGATGGCATACATTTGTAGACCAAATCTCAGATTCCTGGTACTATGGAACAACCACTGAAGCTGTGAAAATGTAACTGTAAGATAAACGAAATATTTCTATGTAACATAGCTGATGAGAAGATCCCAGATCTCAATTTCTCAAAAAATTGTGCAGGTTAAAAGTATAAATAGCAACAAAATAAATGATAACATTGAATTGTAGGCCAAAGAATAAAATGATTATCCATGAGCCCACAATGAGCCCTTCACTCTTAGAAGGGGGAGCTAAATTTGCCTCCTATGAAGTGTGGTGTGAACTCAGTAACTTGCTTTCAAAGAATATAAGGTAAGGAATGGAAAATAGTGACTTTACCATGGAGAAACCTGGTAGACACAACTTTACTAAGTGAATATGGTCAACATCACCAGTGATAAGCCATGCTAACATCATGTGCCCCTAATATGGTATGATTAGAAGCGTACCTCACCTGTTCGTATTTTACCCACAAGTTTATAACCCTAGTCTAATGAGAAATACATCAAAGAGAAATGGAAGGTTGTTCTATAAAATACCAAATCAGTATTCTTCAGAAGTGTCAAAGTCATGAAGAAAAGGCAAGTCTGAAAAACTTGAAGAAAAGAAGGAAATCCTTATTTTAGGAGTCTTATAATCATCTGATTACTCTGGATTATGGAAATTGAACTCCCACGGGAGATGCTGTATCTCCTGAGATCTCTTTACTGGAGTAGGATACAGGCGCTAGTGGTACAAATTCATATTAGATTTGAATAACTCAAGTAATGTGAGAAGAACCTGGAGGATGTTGCTAAGAACAGTGCTAGTAGGATGGATTAATTTCCTCTTATTCGTTTTTAAAGACTTTCTCATTCCTCTCACTAATGTTATCGTTTGCATTATGTTTGATAAAATGTTTAAAGGCATTGGAAAATACTCACATTTGAAATAGGAAATGGGTCATGTTTCTGCCTTCAAAACCTACTGCAGATGGTTTTGGAGAATCTTAGATTACTAGAGCATCCGAATGGCGAAACTGTTGATTTCTCAATACAATGATGTCTTTGTGGTAATTAGAAAGTTAAAAAAAAAAATACGTGCTGGTATATGTCATGTTGGCCTGGTCTTCTGAGTTGGGCACAAAATTTTCCAAGTGTTGAATGCTATGGACCAGTGTATGCAGTGATAGGAAAGGTTCACTAAGAAAAGAATTCTTAATTATATGCTAGTTTTTTTTCAAAGTTTCATCAGACTATCTATTCTTAATTAGTCTGGAAGCAGGAAAAGGTGCATTTAGGCCAAAACAACTTCTCAGAATTTACAGGGAACTCTGATACCTAATTCATTTCAATATTTTTTAAAAAATAAATAAAATGAAAAGGAGAGAATACTCCCCTCTACTTCTTACCCCAGTCATCTTCACATACAGGTGGTTCATGATTCTAGCATTGAAATTTGTATACTTGGGCCAGTATCATAACACTAATTTCTTTTCATTTAAGTTTTATTGTAGTCCCCTGCCCAGTTTGAAATTATAGCCATTTATTCCAAAAACTTTGGAAAATTCAGAAAAGTTAGATAAACTAGAATTTACTCATACTCTTACCAGCCATTGATAGATAGTGTGTTTTACATATTTTTCCAGATTTTTCTCCCTTTGTTTGTGTATGTATATGTATTTATACATATGTAAGTTACTAAAATGGGATCCCATGTGAAAATACATATATATATATGTAGTTTTAAAATTACCTCTAATATATAATTGTAACTTTAAAATACTGTGGACACCTTTCTTTCTCCATCAATATATAGTTCAGCATTACTTTTCAAGGTGTTTTGGAATTCTTTTGTATAGTTTTGCCCTAATTTATTAAATCTGTCAAAAAAATTTTTTTTTTAATTTGTAAACTTTTGGCTCTGCTGGGTCTTGGTTGCTGTACAAGCTTTTCTCTACTTGTGGTGAGCAGGGACTATTTTCTAATTGTGGTGCATGGTCTTCTCAGTGTGCTGGCTTCCCTTGTGCTACACGGGCTCTGGGGTGCACGGTCTCCAGTAGTTGCGACACACGGGTCAGGAATTGCAGCTCTCGGGCTCCTGAGCACAGGCTCAATAGTTGCAGCACACAGGCTTAGTTGCTTTGAGGCATGTGGGATCTCCCCCAACCGGGGGATCAAACCCATATCTTCTGCATTGGCAGGCAAATTCTTTACCACTGAGCCACCAGGGAAGCCCAAACCAGTCCCTTTTGGATGGCTATTTTGCTCTGTTGGTGTGCTGGAAAAGAAAAGACTTCTGATTTGTAGCACTTGGTGATTTCCAAGGTGTAAACATAGCCACCGTGACTGATTTCAGCCTATTAACATGAATGTCACTGAACCTGCAATTGAAAAGAGATACTGCAAGCCAGCTTCAGCTACCTAGTGCTAGGGTTCAGAGTTTTATACAATTGATGTTAAGAACAGTTTTTTAAGTAAAAATACTGTTTAAAAGCAAGGCCCTCAGGTAGAGAAAAGACAGTGCCATTGGCCAAAATGGTTAATTGGTGAGCTATAAAGTATGTTGCTTCTCTTAGATTTCCCAAAACTAACCTCAGGCTTATGTTTTCAAAAATAATACATTAAAATGTCTTAAACCAAGATGCTCTTTACAAATGGTTCATTCATTGTCTGCTCTACTTTTTGAAGATAATTCTTTCTCCACTTTGTACTTCAAGGATCTTTTCCCTTAAGCTGCTTGTGTGTGCATGTTTGATTGTTTGAGGTAGGCAGTGCAGATCATGCTTCTCACAGGGAGCATTTGTAAATATTTAGTATCCATGTAATCTTTAAATATTTTTGAATATTGCCACAGATTCGTTGTTGTGTGGCAGCAGAAGAGTTTATGATGGAAAGTAACATGGTGCTTTTCAGCAAGCAGATGTTTCCTGTAATTTACTGAGAGGTTAAATAATTGATAGGAAGAGAAAATCCACGGCTTTGAGCAATACTGGCTGCTTTCCTGACTAAAAACCCAAACCCTAGATGCTGCTATAGATTCCAAAGGTATTTAGGTGGCCACTTTCAGGAGGAAGTGGAGGGCTATTGTGTCTCATTTCTTTGTTGGTGAGTCCATTAATGATGGAAAGAGGTTGAGTCGGCTGAGAGCAGTGGATGGATTTATTTTTGAAGATGGTGAAACTCATGCAAAATCCTTTCAACAACTCATTTGGCTTGTACATGCTGCTTTCTAAGGGTCTCCCTCACCATTCCTGTATATTTTAACAGCTCAAAGCTAGGGAATTAACTTTGGGCCTTCAAGACCTGCTGACCCCCTCCCTTGTTTGCCTTCATCCATGCAGTGGAGTATGGCTCATTTGCCTCATGCAGCAAGTGTACAAATAATACTTAAAACTTTGGAACTTGTGAAGTTCCAAAAAATTGGAACTTGGCCACCAAGGAGTTGGAGAGAAGTCCAGATGTGATGAGCAGCCAAGTCCTGTTATCTGCATTTCTGCAGCTCTGGCACTTGTTAGGTCTTTCATCTTAGACTCCCCAAGGGCTTAGGAAAAGAACGGGATGGGGATTCTCAAAATCATGTGCAATTCCAAGTTAGCAGGGGTAGTGAGTAGATGTGGGTAACTTGGCCAAACAGCCTTTAATCCTCTTTTAATTAAAACAAGTTAATCTTCAGACTTTTCCTGGGAATAAACCTGATATGACAACCAGTAGCCATAGTAATTATTTTAGCTAGGTATTGTGATAGCCATTTTGTGTTTAATTCCAACAACTCTAGGAAGTAGAATTTTAAATATTCTCTGTTTTACCAGTGAGGACACTGAGGCAAAGAGAGTTTAAAGGATTCATCTAGTGTCCCACCATCTGGTCAGGGGCAAAGCCAAGATTTATACACACGCTTAAATTCTAGAGCCTTCCTGTGCATTGCTGCCTCCCATGGTGACATTGGGGAGGAGGTGTGCCGGGCATGTGTCCATGCTTCAAAATGAAAGCCCCGTGAAAGGCTTATCATCCTCAGGATCTAGATCAGTACAGGTGCAGTAAATACCATTTTTCAAAAGAAAAAAAAATTAGATTCCTTTGGGCTGGACTTTTCTCACTGTTACTGCATTCTAGTAATCATGGAAATGATGTGCCAAGCTGTGAGTACTGAAGGAGAAGCCCCCTGGAAGCACAACAGAAGTGGTAGACGGGAGGGGATGCTGTTGACAACAGCGGTGCATACAGCGTATGGAAATAACAGTAGAAGAAGGCTGGGAAAGGTTTTATTCAGATTTATGTAGGCCTCACCAGTTGCCACTAGCCTTCGGACTAGTGGAGTGAGTAATGTGAACCAAATGAATAATATGAACTAGTGGGGATACCTCTACATTCATTTCTTTTTTTTCTCTCTTTTTTTTTTTTGGTTGAAATGTAATTGATGTACAATATTATGTTAGTTTCAGCTGTACTGCATAATGATTTGACATTTCACACATTATGAAAAGATTACAGTAAGTCTAGTAACCATCTGTCTCCATAAAGTTATTAAAATATTTTTGACCATATTTGGTATGCTGTATTTGACATCCTTGTGGATAATTTATTTTATTGATACAGTTGGAGGTTTGTACCTCTTAGGGCTTCCCAGGCGGTGGTAGTGGTAAAGAATCTGTCTGCCAGTGCAGGAGACACGGGAGACACGGGTTTGATCCCTGGGTCGGGAATGGCAACCCACTCCAGTGTATTCTTGCCTGGGAAATCCCATGGACAGAGGAACCTGGTGGGATACAGTCTGTGGGGTTCCCAAAGAGTCAAACATGACTGAGCATGCATGCACCTTGTACCTCCTAATTCTCTTCACCTATTTTGCCCTCCCACCCTCTGCCTTCCCCACTTCTGGCAGCTACTCTTGTTCTCTGTATCTGTAAGTCTGTTTTCATTTTTTTTTAATTACACATATAACTGAGATCATATGGTATTTGTCTTTCCCTTACTTTCCAGCATAGTACCCTCTAGATTTACCCATGTTGTTGCAAATCACAATATTTCTTTTCTTTAAAAAATCACTAAGTTTTATTCTTCTGTATGGGGGGGGTGTGTGTGTGTGTGTGTGTGTACCACATGTTCTTCATCCATCCATCTATTGATGAACACTTAGGTTGCGTCATACCTTCGCTATTGTAAATAATGCTGCTGTGAATATTATTATGCATATGTCTTTTGAATTAGTATTTAACCCTCTCTTTCATTTAACAAATATTTATTATGCTTTTTCTTCTTTTTTAATTACTGCAGTAAGGTTATTAAACATCCAACATTTTATATATATATATATGATGCATATACATATATGCATGTAACACTGCATATGTATATGGAATGTTAAATGAAACAAAGTTTTTTCCTTGTATGAGAACTCTCCTATGATATACTCTCTTAACAACTTTTATATATAACATACAACAATGTTAAGTATATTTGTCATGCTGTACATTACATCCATAATACCTATTAGGCTAAAAGGTTAAGGACCCTTGGTGCAGCTGTGTTTAAATCAGAGTTGAAGGCATACTTCTTGACTTAAATGGAAGAGATTGCTACTCTGTCACTGGGTTTCCCAGTTGGCGCTAGTGATAAAGAACCTGTCTGCCAATGCAGGGGACAAAAGAGACACAGGTTTGGTCTCTGGGTTGGGAAGATCCTCTGGAGAAGGAAATGACAATCTCCTCCAGTATTCTTGCCTGGAAAATTCCATGGACAAGAGTCGGACAGGACTGAGCAATTCAGCACGTAAGCATGCACTCTGTCACTACCATTCTACCTGCTGGCCCCTCGAAATGGAGGATGATGTCACTGATGTAACAGGAGATGGGCTGTAAATAGCAAGAAAACCATGGAGAAATCTCAAATGCTAAAGAGCAGACTTCTAAAACTGTTCGCATTTGTGGTAAGAGCACCAGAGACTCATCTCCAAGGATCTCCCAGAAAATGGTAATTTTATGCGGTGCAAGCTGAAAGGCAGAAAAAAATATATGCTACAATAAATAACACTATTCAAGTATGGTGATTTTTTTTTCTCTCACTTTGAAATACTTGCTTCTGTAGCAGTAAAGACTTGTTTCTCTTTGGGTACTAATTTTTGGGTATTCTAGAAAGTCAGCTTAAAGGTCACTTAGCTAATTTATAAATTGCTGGGATAATGCCTAGTATGGTCCAGTGGGATGCTTCTTCAGTGCAAATGCAGCATATTTGCTTGATACACAGGTATATAATTCTGCTCAACAATTTCTGGATGGATACGTTTATCCTTCAACTTTGGTTTTTATTGTTTTAATGCTGGGTGGACTGTATTATATTGGTAGAATCAACACTGTGTAAAAAAGAAATTACTTCAGTTCAGGGGAAGATCTATGTCTTAACTGTGACCTGCTGCTATGCAGGTGTATCCATTGATCACTAGAATGACCGATGTGAAGGTGGTGGGAAGAAGATAGAGTACCTAAAATTTGGGGGAAGCTAATTTAGTAATTATGAAACAGCTTAAACTCCATATCCTTACCACCTATGGATGGTAAGCACATACCTTGTTAGTAAAGAATGATAGAAATATGTATTTGGGGCGTGAATAGGTAAATAGATAGGTTTTCCAGCATGAATTAAGTTGAATCAATGCTGTCAATTGATCTTGCATTGAATCCTGTTAAAACTGCCTTCTGAGAGACAGTCATCAGGAGTCTTATGCACATTGGCCTCCTCCACACTCCAGTTTCTTTTCTCCAAGGCTACCAGGATAATTGTCCTATAAAACTCAAATCTGGCACCTCCAGGCTGTTAAGGATAGAAGCTGAGACTCCTTAATGTGATGTATAAATCCTTCACTGGTTACCTCTGCTCATTCTCGGGCCACGTCTTGAACCCACTTTCTTCTTGAGCTTAGTGAGCATTGCCTTCTCCTTTATTTAGTGCCCTGCTCACCACTGAACTGTTGTACATGTTAATTTTTTGGATAGTGATGCTCTTAACATCCCATATTCTCTGCTCCTCCATTGATTCTGTTTTCCAACTTAGATCACATCTTCTGAAAGACGTTTTCTCACTTCCATATGTGGGCTGGATCCACCCTTCTCTGTGTTCTGACAGCATCCTGATTGTGCTCCTATTAGAGCACTTATCAGCTCTTTTTTATCCATAAATTTATGTTGTTCCATCAGACCATTAAACTTACCATGTTCATTGTCAGATTGCCAGTGTCTGATATGGCACTTGTCATATGGAGCCTCAATAAGTATTTTTTGAATTAGATATTGAAGATAGATGTGCAAACAAAAATAGTACAGTGAATACTTTGATAGGAAAATGTATAAGATATCCCATGGAGGATCAGTTAACCAACTTTTTTTCAGGCCAGGGTAGTGTTTGAATTATATGGAATATTGTCTTTAAAGAAAAAAAGGACTATAAGCTTTAAAACAAATTCTTTTTTAAAAGATAAAGTGAGATATATTCATAATTTCACTCGTCCTTTGCTGCAGCTAATGTGTTATGTCTTTGACTTTCACTGTGTAATTGGAAAGGAACAATTAGTAGATATCATGGTCTCTTCAGTCCTGGGTGTACATTGGAAGGACTGATATTGAAGCTGAAACTCCAATATTTTGGCCATCTGATGTGAAGAGCTGACTCATTTGAAATGACCCTGATGTTGGGAAAGATTGAAGACAGGAGGAGAAGGGGACAACAGATGATGAGATAGTTAAATGGCATCACTGACTCAATGGACATGAGTTTGGGTAAACTCATGTGATGGACAGGGAGGCCTGGGATGCTGTGGTTCATGGAGTTGCAAAGAGTTGGACATGACTGAGCAACTGAACTGAACTGATGGTCTCTTGCGTTGGAAATGACTGTTTTAGGCCATTATTATAGTCCAAATTTCTTTTAAGATTTGCTTTTCCTTTTTATTGGACCATTGTGTCTTGTATTACATTTGTATGTCATTTTCTTGGAAACAAAGGCAATCTCTTTCTTTTCATTGCTGTCATAAAAGGGGGGTTACAAAGGCCAGAATAGTAGTTGGTACTTAGATGATATAGAGTAGAATAGGAATGGTCCAAAAGAACTGTACCCGGAAAGCAGCTGATGATCTTGGATCTTGAATACATTCAACACATTTTCAGTGTTCCTAATCCCTCTTCCTCTCTCTTTTCTAGCAGCTCTTAGTTGTTAGCCTGTCTTGATTTTGGAAGTTGGACATTCAAGTATATTATCAAGTTAATAAGAAGTGTATCAGGAAGTTTTTGGTGTTTATCTCCAGACAGTTTAATTTACCAGATGAAGTTCCTGGTTTTGTTTAGATTGGTATTATGCTCAGGTTTTGCATGACTGCATTATAAAGGTAAATACAGAGCCATAGAGGATGTTTCTTTTTGAAAGTCCCATTCAGAATATAGTAAATCGTTTTAAATAATTGAGGTATTCACATATATAATTAGTTAAACGTTAAGTTTTAAATTCAGATATAAAATATTTTAACATTTGATATGCAAAATGCAAATAATCTGAGCTTTTGAAAGAACCTCTCACTTGATGGCAAAATTTAGGGAAATACACACATCTCTAGAATGACTACTGACATTTAGTCTTGTAGCCCAAATTAAGGAATGTTAACACACAGGCATGTTTCTTATCAGAGAATTTTTAGAATTCTTATTGAAGTAGAAGTGAGGCTTTTTGGTAGACTGTGGATATTTTTTTAACTTTTCAGGTGGTTCAGTGGTAAAGAATCCACCTGCCAATGCAGAAGATTTGAGTTCCATCTCTGGGTTGGGAAGATTACCTGGAGGAGGAAATAGCAACACAGTCCAGGATTCTTGTGTGGAAAATCCCACGGACAGATGAGCCCATGGGCTACAGTCTACAGGGTTGCAAAGAGTTGGACACGACTTAGCGACTGAGCACATACGACTGAGCACATATATTTTTAGACTGTAACTTGTGTCTAAGCCCTTATATTCCTCAAGTGTTATTAGCTACAATATTCACAATATTAGGTAAATGTATTTATATTTTCTACACTATTACTAATCAATCCATGGAATATATATGTGTGTCTGTGTGTGTGTGTATATGTATATATACTTTAGTAGATGCCAAAGATATGAAGATGCAGTTTCTTCACATCCTTAACTGTCTTCATTTCTTTGCATTATCTGTGTGATATGGTGTATATAACAGCCATGGCTTGCAGGTGGTACTTGCTTTATACAGAGCAAATAAAGAATGATTCTGAAGACTTGTGTCCTCAAAGCATATTTGGCTGGACATACTTTCTATGGCATTGATTTTTTTTTTTTTTTCCTGTAAGGTACTCAGAGCATCTGAATTGTTAACAAAGCTCCATTTTGGAAAATTGGTCCTGATGGATATGAACAGTAAGGCCTTATCTACCTTGCCTTGTAGCTTACAGTCCATATCCCTCTTTTTAGCTGTTGCAAACCAAGGATGCTGAGATGCATTGAGGGACCTCTGGAGCTATGTTATCCATTATAGTAGCATCTATTCTCGATTAAATGAAAAATAATTGAAATTAAATGTTAAATTGACTTCTTCAGTCACTCTAGCCACTGTAGCTAGTAGCTACCATACTAGACAAGGCAGATTATAGATTATTTCGAACATGGACAACACTGTGCTAGAGTATTCTAAAACTTCGTTTGGTCACTTAGCTCCTTTTTATTAACATTTAATTTCCACGCTGCATCATTCCAGATGGTAGTTTGACCTGTACTCTCTGTGTAAATCACCTGTGGAAGTATATAAAAATTCTGATGTAGAAACTAATTGGAATCAGAATAGGGATCAAGGCCTGGGGCCTGGGCACCAGCATTTAAAAAAAAAAAAAATTCCCTGAGCCATTCCAGTCAGCTGCTGACATTAAGAGCCACCATCTAGACAAAAAACATTTTGTTTTTTAATGGGACAAATCTGTCCTTTGTACTTGCTACCTCTGTCTTTTGTTTACCAGCCTCCTTTGGAACTTGGCTGGAGAGAAATGTAGATATAATGTTAGAGTTCGCATTTAGAGTCAAATGACCCTGGGTTGTTCTGCTTCTTTACTTGTTGCTTGACTTTTGGCCAGTTACTAAACCTGGCCAGACTAAGGTTTCGTAACTAAAATATAGATAATAATAGAATTTGCCTTGAAGCATATGAGGATTAAGATAAGGTATACAAAACACTCCTATATAAACTGCATATAATCACAGTTCCTGGCACAAAATCCCTTTATAAATATTAATATATCTTATAATAGAATATATTTTACAACATAAAATGGATTTTATAATTTAAAAATATAATATAAAATTCATGCTAAGATAATACTACAGGATTTATCTTCATGGATTTTGCCTTTTCTGACAGGGAAATTTTAAGTATTTCCTTACTATATCTCATGGTAACTCAAGGTAAGAATTTAGGCATGCCTGTCAAATGAGTAGGGAGATATTTTGCAACAGGAAGGTTCCTTTCTTTCTTTTAATAACAGACATTTATTTCTCACAAATATACATGTTTGGAATCTCAGATCAAGGTCCCAGCATTTTTGGCTTTTAATGAGAACTCTTTTCCTGGCTTTTCCATAGGAAGGTTTCTGTAGAGTCTGCTGTACCTACTAGAAGTTGCTTGCTCAGCTTTTCTGGTTCACAACATAAAATTGCTGAGCAGGCTTGAATTTGAGTGTTCTTAGCAGGTGTTCGGAGAAGTCAATGGCACCCCACTCCAGTACTCTTGCCTGGAAAATCCCATGGACGGAGGAGCCTGGTAGGCTGCAGTCCATGGGGTCGCTGAGGGTCGGACACGACTGAGCGACTTCACTTTGACTTTTCACTTTCATGCACTGGAGAAGGAAATGGCAACCCACTCCAATATTCTTGCCTGGAGAATCCCAGGGTTGGGGGAGCCTGGTGGGCTGCCGTCTCTGGGGTCGCACAGAGTCGGACACGACTGAAGCGACTTAGCAGCAGCAGCAGCAGCAGCAGCAGCAGCAGCAGCAGGTGTTCTCTCTTGAGACTTGACTGGATTTGGTATTGCCTCCATGCTTAGAGCAGTCAGGGCTTCACTGGTGGATCAGATGGTAAAGAATCGGCCTGCAATGCAGGAGACCTGGGTTCATTCTGTCCTGGGTTGAGAAGATCCCCTGGAGATGGGAATGGCTACCTACTCCAGTGTTTTTGCATGGAGAATTCCAGGGACAGAGGAGTTTGACTGGCTACAGTCAGTGGAGTTGCAAAGAGTCAGACATAACTGAACAACTAACAATTTTCACTTTTTAGAGCAGTCAACAACCAGTTGGCGGCCCTGGTTTGGATTAGGCTGGACCAATTTATTCCCAGACATCAGGCCCAGACATGTCAGATTTTGAGGAAAGAAACTCCCTTCTAGTTCTCTGAGTCCTTGAGCCTTTCATGAGCTTACATGTAGAAGTGGTGATGGAGGAGCACATGTCAGCTCTGCTGTTCGCTATCGGCTCCTGGAACCCTTTAGACAAGGGACGCTCATTGCAGCAGCTGGCTGGGAATGTACCAGGTAGGACTTAGCAGTATATCAGTGGATCTATAGATTGAGTTTCCCAATGGATGATCTTGCAGCTTTCCCAAGTCAAAACTAAAATGCAGTTAAGTTTTATGAGCTTCATCCATCCTTTTCCTCTCTGTAGACACTAGTAATTTCTTTCAATAGGTATGTTTTCATAAGCTGCCTATTAAAATGCCAAGACTCTTAGCAACTGGTTATATAAATGAACCATTCTATGAGTGAATTTTAAAATGATCAAATCAAATTACTATAGAAGTGAAACCTGAATTATCGCCGTTTCTCAAAGACATAAAAACACAACAGCCATACTTTTCTAGATAAAAGACTTTTGTAATGTTCTGTGATGCTCTGAGTGTTCTTTGAATTGTCCTTTGGCTGTGGGGAAAGGCAACCTGTTGAGTTGTTAGTGAGGATATGCAGTTGTTTTAAGAAAATGAAATGCTTGCTTTGTTAGCTGCAAATGTCCCTGCCCCTGCCAACGCCTGTACAGTTCAGATTGGAGTCCTTTAGGTGAGATTTTTGACTATGTAAAAGACATGGCTTTGAACTATCTATAATGTGAAACATGCCATTTTAAAAAGCTTTGTTATCCTTTGTTGGGGAGGGGCTTTGAAAAAAATTGCTTCTATATTTGCTTTTGTTACTTATAAATGTATTCTCCATTATTCCAGTTATCCATAAAGTTATTATATTTTAATAGAACAGCCAATGGAATCGAAACGTATGCATTCAGTTCAGTTCAGTTCAGTCTCTCGGTCATGTCTGATTCTTTGCGACTTCATGGACTGCAGCATGCCAGGGCTCCCTGTCCAACACCAACTCCCGGAGTTTACTCATACTCATGTCCATTGAGTCAGTGATGCAATCCAACCATCTCATCCTCTGTCATCCCCTTCTCTTCCCGCGTTCAGTCTTTCCCAGCATCAGGGTCTTTTCACATGAGTCAGTTCTTCGCATCAGGTGGCCAAAAGTACTGGAATTTCAGCTTCAGCATCAGTCCTTCCAATGAATATTCAGGAATGATTTCCTTTAGGATGGACTGGTTGGATCTCTTTGCAGTCCAAGGAACTCTCAAGAGTCTTCTCCAATACCACAGTTCAAAAGCATCAGTTCTTTGGCACTCAGCTTTCTTTATAGTCCAGCTCTCACATCCATACATGACTACTGGAAAAACCACAGCCTTGACTAGACGTACCTTTGTTGGCATAGTAATGTCTCTGCTTTTTACTATGCTGTCTAGGTTGGTCATAACTTTTCTCCTGAGGAGTAAGTGTCTTTTAATTTCATGGGTGCAGTCACCATCTGCAGTGATTTTGGAGCCCCCAAAAATAAAGTCTCTCAGTGTTTCCACTGTTTCCCCACCTATTTGCCATGAAGTAATGGGACCAGATGCCATAATCTTAGTTTTCTGAATGTTGAGCTTTAAGCCAACTTTTTCACTCTCCTCTTTCACTTTCATCAAGAGGCTCTTTAGTTCTTATTTGCTTTCTGCATAAGTTTGGTGTCATCTGCATATCTGAGGTATCTATATTTCTTTTGGCAGTCTTGATTCCAGCTTGTGCTTCATCCAGTCCAGCATTTCTCATGATGTACTCTACATACAAGTTAAATAAGCAGGGTGACAGTATGCAACCTTGACATACTCCTTTCCCTATTTGGAACCAGTGTAGTGTTCCATGTCCAGTTCTAACCATTGCTTCCTGACCTGCATACGATTTCTCAAGAGGCAGGTCAGGTGTTCTGGTATTCCATCTCTTTAAGAATTTTCCACAGTTTATTGTGATCCACACAGTCAAGCCTTTGGTATAGTCAATAAAGTAGAAATAGATGTTTTTCTGGAGCTCTGTTGCTTTTTTTAGGATCCAGAAGATGTTGACAATTTGATCTCTGGTTGCTCTGCCTTTTCTAAATCCAGCTGAAACATCTGGAATTTCGCGGTTCATATATTGTTCAAGCCTGGCTTGGAGAATTTTGAGCATTACTTTATTAGCGTATGAGATGAATGCCATTGTGCGGTAGTATGAGCATTCTTTGGCATTGCCTTTGGGATTGGAATGAAAACCGACTTTGTCCAGTCCTGTGGCCACTGCTGAGTTTTCCAAATTTGCTGGCATACTGAGTGCAGCACTTTCACAGCATCATCTTTCAGGATTTGAAATAGCTCAACTGGAATTCCATCACCTCCACTAGCTTTGTTCATAGTGATGCTTCCTAAGGCCCACTTGACTTCACATTCCAGGATGTCTGGCTCTAGGTGAGTGATCATACCATTGTGAATATCTTGGTCATGAAGATCTTTTTTGTATAGATCTTCTATGTATTCTTGCTACCTCTTCTTAATATCTTCTGCTTCTGTTAAGTCCATACCATTTCTGTGCTTTAGTGAGCCCATCTTTGCATGAAATGTTCCATTGGTATCTCTAATTTTCTTGAAGAACTCTCTAGTCTTTCCCATTTTATTGTTTTCCTCTGTTTCTTTGCACTGATCACTGAGGAAGGCTTTCTTACCTCTCCTGGTATTCGTTGGAAGTCTACATTCAAATGGGTGTATCTTTCCTTTCTTCCTTTGCTTTTCACTTCTCTTCTTTTCTAAGCTATTTGTAAGACCTCCTCAGACAGCCGTTTTGCTTTTTTGCATTTCTTTTTCTTGGGGATGGTCTTGATCTCTCTCTCCTGTACAATGTCAGAAACCTGTGTCCATAGATCTTCAGACACTCTGTCTATCAGATCTAATCCTTTGAATCTATTTGTCACTTCTACTGTATAATCGTAAGGGTTTATATTCGTTAGGCGTTTTTACTGAAGATAGTTTGCATTCTATTAAAATTTCATAGAAATAAAATATCTTTCATAACCAGGAAAAGAAAAGACTTGATTTTATGGGTGCCTTCTAGAAGGACTGAGCTGCTGATGATTTTAATTGCTACATTAATGGAAAGTGAAGGTTGAACACTGGCTAAAGTAAACTTCTAAGCTTTAGGCTGACGTGTAGGAAAAGGGCTTCCATTGTGGATTCTTGTGTACCAGACACTGAGGCAAAAACTTTTCTATCATCTTAATTAAATTTCCTCACCATCTTAAAGATGAATTTTATCTTAATTGCCTTATGCAGATAAAGTTAAAGAGCATGTTAGAAGTACATTTATGTATTTTCTTTTAAAAGATGTAAGCCAATTTTAACTAGTCATTTTGTGTCATTAATTTTAAGTCATCTAGAATTCCTTTAAAACATAGCATGCCAAGTGTCATTGCTAAATCTTTTAATTATCCTGTAATTTTATTCAATCCTTGCTAGGAAAAGATGTTTTTACAGTTTTGGACCACAGCAAAAATGTGCCCCCATCTCACACATCCTACTGGGGAGCACTGGGTCAGAAACAGATAATTAATAATAGCAACAATAACAGCTATTAGCATTCCTAAAATACCCACTTTGTGGCAGCTTTTATATTGTACCTACACTGAGTCAGAAATACCATGAGAGTCCAACTTGGTGGGGCATTCTTATTTTCCCTCTCTACTTAAAGAAATTATCATTTGTCTAGGAAAATATGTTTCCTGAAAACTATTTACATGGCTTGTCTTTGAGCTTCATAAAGCAAAAAAACCAAACAAACAGTTTCGTGCTGAATTAATTTAGAGATGGTGTGATTCGGAGTTTTTGTGGGAGTTTGCAGTAAAAGAAAAAGTTTCATATTCATAGCCTGTTGTATGCCTGTTCCCATGCATATGTATATAAATACATTAAAGGTTTTCATTTTCTTAGGGTATGTAAATATACATATTGGATTGTATTCAGTTAATTAGCTAGCAACAAAAGTAGCTCAAGTAAAAGAAGAAAAAGAGGGTGTCTGTTATACCAGGGTGTTACATGGTGTTCACCATCACACGTGAGCTGGTACTTGGGAATGAATGGGCTGTCTTCTGGACCTGAAAAACTACTAGGACATTGTCTGGCTCTCTTGCCTCTGCTTTTTAGTTTTTGCTGCATTCTGCTGAGCAGCTTTCTTATTGAAGAAAACATGAATAACCCCTAGCCGCTTCTACAATTCCAGCCACCCACGGAGACTAGCTGGCTGGCTCTCATTCACAGTTCCAATTTCCCTGGAAAGTTAGATTCTGCTTTGCCAAGCCTGGGTCATGTGACTGCTTTTGGCCAATGAGTGCAGCCTGGATTCCCTGTCCAAACATGGCTGCCTGGGGCTCCCCTGGAGATCTGGCAAGAAGCTTCCCAAGAAGATGATTGGCTTCTGGGCTTGGCAGACAATCCAAAAGATGTCCAATATAATAAGAAAAAAGCTACCCAGGATTCAGCCACTAATCTCGTAGACTCTAACCAGGAAATGTTAGCAACTGTAGTCTTCATTGTTTGTTCATGTCAGTACTGTCTGAATTATAAGACCAAGGAAAGTTATCGTAACAGAAAGATGTTCTATTAACATTGAGGGGCCAAGATGCAAAGAGTTTTTTCTGTGAAACGACATGCAGATAAATAATGAAGTATGTATGCGAACTTTTTGCTTTCTTGTGTACTTGCTTTGGTATTATAGAATATTTTCTATTGTTAACTTGCAGAAGCTAAAAGTCTATGATGAATCAAGCAAAAAATCATTCTTTCCTTCTTCCTTATGTGTTATGGACTGAATGTTTCCATCCCCTCCAAATTCATATGTGGCAGCCCTACTTGCTAATGTGATGATATTGGAGGTAGTGTCTTTGGGAAGTAATTAGATTTTGGTGAGGTCATGACCTTGTAGCCCCCTTGTTGGGAATAATGTCCTTATAAGAAGATAAACAGACCAGAGTGCTCCATTTTGTCACCATGTGAGAAGAGAGTGAGAACGTGGCCCATCTGGAAGCTGGGAAAGAGCTCTCCCCAGGAACCAAATCAGTTGGCGCCTGAATCTTCCACTTCCAAATTTTATTAACTCTGAGAACAAAATTTCTGATGTGTAAGCCACCCAGTATTTTGTTATATTTCTAGCTGATTGGGGCAGTATGTAGCAATTCATTAAATTATTCATCAGTCTTTTGTTTAAAACCAATGGATTAATTATGCCAAAAAATATGTATTAAGTGTTTATACTAGGTCAGGAACTTACAAGGTAATGAAGATACTGCCAGAAGCCTTCCTGAAACATGTGGTCTTGCATGGGAGAATGGGGAGAGAGACTGAACGCGTACATACATAACAAAACAAGTGCAATATCAAAAGTATGTAGGTGCTTTGAAGCACAGAAATAGGTTGCTGAAAATGAGAGTCTGTGGAACTGAGGATGAAACAGGGCTGTTTCCATACCATTAATTTTAAGTCATGAAAAAGATGCATAGGCTTGAGACTGGAGGAAAGGGAAGAATTGGGCAAAGACTCCTCCAGATAGAGGGAAAGACAGTCTTTCGGCTGGGTCATAATGAGCTAGGCAGATCCGGTGTGCCTGATCCTGGGTCATGAAGGCCTGGTAGATGGTGAGTTTTTATTTTTTAACAAGTCTGCGTGGTTTGTAGTCCTTTTTTGGAATATATGACGGATATGACAACAAGCAAATACATCTGGGAATGAGAGGTGCAGGGAACTGTGGGGCCACAGTAAATGCAGCATCTAGATTTCTCAGGAGCGAGGAAAGAAAGTAGGGAAAACTTCTGACCATCCCAGGCTGAGTGAGGTGTGTCAATGTAAGGTCTAGAGGCTAGATATTTTTGTTTCATCTCAAGGATCTGGACACATGGGGTGTCTTATCCCTACATTCAGAGGTGTGAGTTGAGAAAGTCGCTGAACAGGGAATGCCGTTGAAACTGGAAGACAGATCTCAAGGTTGCCATTAAAAAAAAAAAGAAAATCTTTATCTGCTCTTCCCTAAAATACCTTTAGCAGATATTTAATGAAATTACTAAGAAGGCAAACCCATCCTTCTGGTAGTAACATTATTTGTGAGTCATTCTGCAGTTTGATTAACTGCATCATTATGTGTTTTTTTACATATGTATGTTGTGTAAGTAGCAGAGGAATGAGATTTGAACTTGTATCGCCTGTATTTTGTGGAAATGTAGAAACCTATTTGTTGCCATATGTTGACACTGGTCTGTGCCCCTTTGGCTGACTGAGGAACACAAGATATCCAACAGAAGCCTGCCGTCATCTTCCCTGTGACTAACCTCTGAGCATCACTGACAGACAGGGAACCTTTGTTGGATTTTCAGAAATTAGAGAAGGAAAATACCCATCTGTTCATTGCGTTCTCTCCAGGGAGCCAAATTGGAACTCATTCTCCATTTGTTGTTGTGGTTACTATTTTCTTGTCTGGAGTAGCTTCTGCCTTGTGTTCGTAATCAACACTCTAATGGAATTACTCATGTTTCATTTAACAGTCTGTTTTGAAATAACCTTTTGGAAGTATTACTTTTCTGGGTGAAGACGTTACTAGCCATGCATATCCTTTTAGGTGGATGGAGCAGAAACTGGATAAAGAGAGAGGCCTCCTGTGGGCTATCTTTGTGGCTTGTCTATCTCTGTGGCATGATTTGAAACCCATTTGGAAGAAAGGTCTTCTTGGTCTCCCCAGAAGTGTCACAGTATCTGAAATTCCACCATTAGCATGCATGCCTTCAAGTTTAAATAACTTTATGTAAAGGGACATTACAGGCAAAGAGGAATATGACAGCACCTTTTGGTGAATTAATTCTTATACTGGCTCATGTTTGTACTGTAGATTAAATTATAAGATACTTGTAATAAGTGGAGATCCTGAAATGGAGAAAAATGGCAGATAATGGAGAGAAGTTTGTGTGTGTTGAGTGGGGGATCAGAAGGGGGACTCAGATGAGCACACAGAAGAAGTAGGAGTACAGTTAAAGGAGGGGTGGTCAAACTGGGGATGTGTAGTAGGGCAGTAGAGACGAAAGGAACATAAATGAGTTTGAAAGACTGTCAGTTTTTCTAGAAAGAAGAGCTGTGCAGTATTTCGCATTATATGTACATGATACATGATTGGAATGTGCAGTATATGTTTTGCCTGCATCATCTCCATTCCCCTTACTTGATAACTGGATACCACCTCCCACCCTTTTCTCCCTGGAGCTTCCAGGCTCCAGGGCTGGGCGTGTCACTAGGTCAACAGGTGAGAGTGTCCCCGTCTTCAGCTTCAGTTGGGTTTTCTGTCGTAACTGAAAGGGTTTTGTTTTTTTAATTGTTTGGGATTTTTGCGTTGTGGTAGAACTGAGCCACCATAGTGTTACAACTAAGTGAACAGCCCAGTGCAAGGTGTTCCTGAAAGACCCCTAATGTAAGTTGTCCTTTCCTGCTCCATAGTTGTCGCTTCTCCGCCACCTTTAACGCCTCCAGTTGTCTGGCTTGTGTAAGCTCTCCTTTGCCTATTGCAAAAGAACTTAAGATGGATGACATCTGAGAACTGAATTTCTGTGATCCTGAAAAATTATATAAAATTCTTTAACCTACTTATTTCACTTCCCTTTGGAAACAGTTGTTGCTATATTCTAATGGCCTTACATGTAAATTTATCTTCTACATGTGAGCTGCTGAAGTGTCCAGAAACAAGTGTAGGATCCCAGTGTGGTCAATTATCCTAGCTTTTAGATCATCTCATCACTGTCTGTGATGGGAGGGCTCTGTGAAACCTCAAACAATGCTTTTTAACTGGTGTGTGTAGGTAGAATAGTCTCTCACTTAATAACAATCCCTGGGCCCTTTTAAACCATAATCATGGCCTCAATTCTCCTGTGTTATTCCCAATATCCAAATATTTCTCTCAGATTAAATATCTGTACTGTAGATTATTTCCTCCTTGAGTGTTGCTCTCGTTTTCCCACCATAAATCTCCCTTTGTGTCTTTCCTCCCCTTTTGGATTATCCGCCAGACACATTGTTCATGGACCTCACATGTCCCAGCTGACCTTCAACTGTGAAGTTAATATCCTGGTAAAGGGAAATTTCACTTAGAAAAAAACCCCCAAAATATCTGGTTCTACTTAAAATTGAAAAAGCCAATACCTAAATGGAGCCTGAGGTAGTCCAGAGGGACAGGATACCGGAACAGTCCCCAGTTTGTGAGGTGGTTGGATCATGAGTGAGTTCTGTTGGTCTTCTCAAGATCTCACCACAAAGTGGGACCCAAGGGGATTTCACCTGCATCGGTTACTGCCCATGGTATGTGTGCTGTTTATATTATTATTCTTTCTCAACCCATAAAATCATTGTATCCCTAGTAGTTGAAGCTCAGTTGTCAGAACAATCTCATTTTAAGTCTTGGCTCTATTCTGAAAGTCAGTTATGTGACCTTGAATTATTTATTCAAGTCTCTCTGGATGTAGTTTTTTTGTTTTCTTTTTTTTCTTTTTGTTTTTACCTGTAACATAGGAGTGCTGGTGTCTATCTTGAGGGGTTGCTCTGAGGATGATCAAGATGGTATGTAAAGCATATGTTATTAACAGGAGCCTCCCAGGAGTTTCCTGGCCAGCGATGCCCTGCTTCACCTGCCTCTCCACAAAGTCTGTTGTATTCTTTGGGTACCACACTATACATTCACCTCTCTTTGCAATAGCCTATTAGTGTTGCATTAAAAAACACACTCATGATTCTCCTTGGGGAGATGGCAGTATGTAGCATGGTGGTTAAACTTACTGATTTAGAAATTGAACCCTTGTCACCCCCTTAATAATTAGACTTTGAATAAGGCACTTAACTTTTTAAAACTTCAGTTCCTTTATCTATAATATGTGGAAAATTGTAGTAACTATCTCATAGGGTTGTTTTATAGGATAAAGTATAGATAAAGTCCCTAGTACAATATCTGATGTAGAATACTAAGTTGAAATTGTTTTGATCTGCTATTATTACTGCTTTTTTACTATCTTCATCATCATCATTATCATCATCTGTGTCATTGTTGTTTCTTAGTGTTTCTCACCCAAGGGCTGTTTCAGCCCCCAGGAGATATTGGGAATGTCTGGAGATTTTTTTTTTTGGTTGTTGTGACTTGGGTGTTGGCATCTAGTGGGCAGAAACTTGGTATGTGATTAAGCATCCTGCAATGCACAGTCTCCTATAAAAAATAATTGTCTAGTCCCAAGTGCCAAGAGTGTTGGGGTAAGAAACTGATGTAAATAAATTGTCCATAGCAGTCAGTGATGTCATCTGGAAATCTTTCTTCTGTTTTGATATTCTGGAATTACTGTGTCTCTTTTGCTAAGCCATCTGAAAAATGCTCTGTTTTGAAGCATGATGAATTCTTTGGAACTTTCTGCCTTGCTTGTATTCTGCGCCAGGCAGAGTCTGTGCCAGGCTGTGTCAAGGAGCTAATGGTGTGATCCTTCTCTGGGTTTCTACATTGCTAAGACAAATGTTTGTTTTTCAAACTTCTTGAAGGTTACAAATGGGACTTGAATGTCCTTGGAGTTGTCCCAGGGAGAGATGGAGAGTGGATTTTAGAGATTCCTTGAACAGTTTGTGCTAGATTCATGTTATCATTATTATCTTAAAGATTTAAGTTGTTTTTATGGACCTTCTTTAAAAAAAATTTGAGGCCTTCATGTTATCATTCCTGTGTGAAAGAAGGTATGAGGTATTTTGTCCTTAGCAAAATTTATTTAACAAAATATTTTACCTTCGAACATTCAAGTGATGGGTGGAATAAGGTTTCCAAAGGGAACAATTTTAAGATGAGAAGTTTGAAGGGACACATTGTGTCACCTCTGAATATTTCCTTAGTGTATCTTTTAGTTTTAGTCAACAAGCATGTGAATAGAAAATTATTTAAGCATTGACTATTGAGAATAAAAGTAATTTTCAAATAGAAATGTTTAATGCATTCTTATTTGCAGAATACCCTTTATAATATCACATATGTAGTTTAGATCCCAACAGTGTTAAATTTTCACCTCCTAACAGAATGCTGTTAGATTCCTCATACTACTTTTGGTCTATATCACTGCTAGATTAGAGATATTTTCTCTAATACAAAAGAAAAAAAAATCAACTTGTTTAATCATTGTCTTATTCAAAACCTGTTTCACTTTCCAAGTAGCAGAAAACAAACAAAAAGTGGAGGAAGATGTTACTAAAAACATAAAAGGAGGACCTACTGAGGGGGTCTGTTGGGATTGTTTACAACGTTGTCTCTGTCTTTATCTGCTTGATGGTTTCGTGGAATTAGCCATCAGCAGAAGACGTCTACATACAGGCCAAAATTTGCTCCTCACAGCAGCTAGGCTGTGCTCTGCTTAGTAGTGTCCCACTCTCTGCGACCGCACGAACTGGAGCCTGTCAGGCTCCTCTGTCCATGGCGATTCTCCAGGCAAGAGCAGTGGAGTGTTTTGCCATGCCCTCCTCCAGGGGATGTTCCCAACCCATGGATTGAATCCAGGTGTCCTGCATTGCAGGCTGATTCTTTACCAGATGAGCCACCAGGGAAGCCCAAGAATACTGGAGTGGGTAGCCTAGCTCTTCTCCAGGGGATCTTCCTGACCCAGAAATCAACCCGGGGTCTCTTGAATTGCAGGCAGATTCTTTACTATCTGAGCTACCAGGGAAACCCAGCGAGTAAGCTAGCTGTCAACAAAATACAGACACTTAGGAGTGATCCTTTGAGGGGAGTCTTGGATAGTGGGCTGAAGTCACCAAGGAAGGAAAAATGATCAGCATTCAGTCCTTAAGACATGACCCTGGAGTTTCTTCAGGCACTTATTCTTTCAGCAAGCCATTTGATAAGTACATAATTCAGTGTTGGTTGTATGCCAGTCACTGTGTACTTGATGGGCTTTACAGGGACCAACAAAAGAAAGAGGATTCTTGCTTGAGTGTTGCCAGTTTACTAATTCTCATTGATGTGAACAACTGCGGAGAGCCACTGGTTTCTCATTTCAACATGCAGTGTAGAGTTGGCTAGTCTTGTATGCTGAGGATGGCAAGGGTGAGGAAGGCTTAAAGTAGTTGCAAAGGACTGTTTACTTTTTCTAGGTATCTCTTAGTGTTAGTGTTAGTAACTCAGTCATGCCCGACTCTTTGCGACCCCATGGACTGCAGTCCACCAGGCTCCTCTGTCCGTGAGATTTTCCAGGCAAGGATACTGGAGTGGGTTGCCATTTCCTTCTCCAGGGGATCTTCCCAACCCAGGGATCGAACCCGGGTCTCCTGCACTGCAGGCAGATTCTTTACCGACTGAGCTACAAGGGAAGCTATCTCTTACATAATTATTTTACCCCCTCCCATTATGTTTAGTTTCATGACTAATTCGTGAATACATGCAGGTAGTCAAAAATTAAAACACCAAAGATAAAGGAAAAATTACCTCCATCTCTTTCTCTTCCCTCCTTCCCTCAACCAAATAAAATTCAGAATTCTTCTGTCAGAAGAAGCCATTTTGTTCAGACCTCTTTTGAGACAGAGAGGTCTAGGAAGGAGGGAGAGAAGGAATGAGAAGTTTTGAGGGGCAAAATTTGTGTCTCAAGTTCTGTGAACAGTGTCTAGCACATAATAGGGTGTCAAATATCAGTGGAATGACTTGTTTTTAAGTGAATGCAGATACTTTGGGGATTAATAAAATACAAACTCTCTTGGTTTTTAAATGTTTTTAAAAACATGTTTGTTGGGGGTATAGTTGATTTACAAAGTTGTGTTAGTTTCACTTGTACATCAAAGTGAAACTGCCATACACGTACATATATCAACTCTTATTTTGATTCTTTTCCTATATCGGCCATTACAGGGTATTAACTAGAGTTCCCTGTGCTATAACAGTAGGTCCTTTTTAGTTATCAATTTTATATATAGCAACGTGTATGTGTCAATCCCAATCTTCCAATTTATTCTTCCTCCCTTGGTGAATTTCTTAATGGTTTTTAAAATATGTATTTTCTTAAGCAACATATTAATAACTGAATACTTAGTCATTCCACTGAAGTTTAAAACCTGTCTACATTGTTGGAAAAGTTGGAGCCACTGAGTTGGAGTGCTGGACAAGCAGTGGGTGGGCAAGTTGCTGGAAAGTGAGACAGGCTTCCAGGATGATGGTTCCTCAGATTTTTAGAGATCTTCCTCAGACCTTGATAATGTGAAACTTTTTTCAGGCCAAGTTTGTCTAAGATGGTAACTTCAGTGAAGTTACTCAAGTGAAGAGTTTTTTTCTACAGAGTTTGCAGTCATCTTGATGGAATCTAAAATCTAAGGGGTCTGTCATTTTTCTATAATGTTATGACTTTGCGTCTGATCTCAAGACATTGGTACTTTTATCAGTTCAGAGCTTCCAATTGTTTTTTCTTTTTTTTAAACCCATCCTTTGAATGTATAGGATTAGATCTGGAAATCCTCAAGCTGTTGAAATTGACTCCATCAGTGTTTTTGTATAACTGGAAGCTAAACACCTGCTGTTTAGGAAATCTGTATTCCCTCCCCCTCCTGACTGTGGTTGTCTCTTGCCATTTCTACAATGAATATTCTCCTGGAATTTTTAGCACCATGGTGTGAGTCTAAAGAATGTTACCCAGAGTTGTTCTTTATCTCTCATTTTCATAAACATCTAACATAGAAACCAGTGTTGCTTGGCAGTTTGCAAAGAAACATAAGGTGACTGAGAAGGAGAGTTAAGTAAGAACTTGCAGAGAAAATTGCTTGTACTCACTCATTTCATCCCACCCTCTTGTCTCCAAGAAAAACTTAAAAACTATGTAACAAATAGCCTCATTCTAAGTCAAAGAAAGTATATATGCTGTGGAATTTCTGGTAGAATATAAGAATACTGAAGTGCTTGAAAACCATAGCAATGGACACATTTTTATTTTTTCAGTTTGTATTTCTCTTTCCCAGAAGTACCAATTTTGCCAGTTTCTTGTATGGCAATTTTTTCTTGCTTATTTAAAAATATGTCTCATGGTGGGTGTTACCTCTTTCAGTGAATACATTTCACACATTTGAAGCAGTTCCTGGTTTGCTCACAGAGCTTCTGTTTTCTGGGCTGTCTGGTGGATGATCAGGAGGCTGTGATAGTGTTGAGTTGGTCTCACTGACCCTCATGTCTGGCCTTCTCTAAAGATCCCTCTATTTCCTCCTGGGGATAAGAGAGAAGTTCAGAATTACTAAAGGCTGGTCTTCAATTTTAAATAAACTAAGTAATGGACGGTTGACTGTATTTAACAGTTAATGCGCGTGCCGCGCCCCCCCCCCCCCCCCCCCCGCATTTTTATCTACTTGTACATTTAACTTTTATGGGACCTTTAAATGAGAGTACCAAAAATTGATGAAGAAAAAGATGATGATGGTGGTGATGATGATGATTAGCGCTTACTAAAGGCTTGCTATCTGCCAGGTATTTTCCTAAATACTTTACATGCATTGAGTCATCTTTCTTCCTTAGAGCCCAGTATGGGGGCAACATTATTAAGATCTCCATTTCCAAAACAGAAAACAGAGGTTTTGGGAGATGAAGTAACATCCTTAAAGGTGGTTCAACTAGTAAATGCTTGACCTGGAATTATGTAGCCTGAATATTCATTCATGGTATCAAAAAAAATCTGGAAACACATTATAAGATTATTTTTGACCATTATGTTAGCTGTTTGTTCAAATAATATGCTCACTTTTTTAACTACTAGGCAGGCATCTTTTCAACTGAAGAACATTGAAACGTTCTTTGGGTCCACTTACTCATCTGGAAAAGAATGTACAAAATGCTACAGCATTTCCAAATATTTTTTTTAAACACGAATCAAAAGAATATACTTTAAAAAATATTTAAATATGGGTTTTATTATGCTTAGTCCTTTCAGATGCTTTGTGACCCTATGAACTGTAGCCTACCAGGCTCCTCTGTCCACAGGATTCTCCAGGCAAGAATACTGTAGTGGGTTGCCATTTCTTCCTCTAAGGGATCTTCCCAATCCAGGGATCGAATCCATGCCTGCTGCATCTCCTGCATTGCAAGCAGATTCTTTATGCTGAGCCGCACATTAAAACTACAGTTGTCTGATTTGTGAATCAGTCTTTAATATAGCTGTAGTATTTCTGTAAGTGTTTTAATTAAAAGAAACCTCAGTTCACAATGAGGTTCTCAGTGAAGATTGCTTTAGATCTTGGAACTATTTATTTTGATTGCAATCTTCCTGAGCGTTGAGCTTAACGAAACTCAAGGCATTCTTCTGAAGCCACAGTAGAGACATAAAAGCCGTAGCAGCTCTACACTCATCTTGATGGGAGTCCTACCACTGATGTCTTTCTTTGAAACCTAAAGGTGACGTCTTTAATGTTCAGAATGATGTCAGCTCTCTGGGCTCTGATGACTCCGTTTCCTGTGAGGAAGAAGGACATGGAAGGGTGGGGAGGTCATTGTTCAAAGCACCTGTGGCTGTGTTTTTAAAAGGAAGAATTGAAGGTATGTTTTAGCAATTCAGGCAAGTTAAATCCCTGTCAAGAGTTGTACTGCCCATATACGAACATTCCAGGTTTATCTAATCCAGGGATGTACTTACTCATAGCACTGTAATCATAACATACCTTCTAATGTGCTGAATCAAATTTGTATCTTTTTTCCCATGTCTCTATTTTGGACTCTTCTAAGTTCCTGATTATTAATATTGGTTAAAATGCTAAATTTATAGAAAATAGGTTTTTGTTGTTTTTCTACTTCAAATCTATTTCATCAGAAGAAGAAATTGAATTCTTATATCGCAGTAATTAAAAAGCTTTTCCAGAATAATACAGTTAGTCCTAGACTCTCTCAAGGCATCATGACTCCATTAGATGACTCCTTAGAAGCTTCTTCCCTGTTGACTGTGCTACAGTGTTTATCTGGCTCCACTTATTCTTTTGAAAACTTGAGAGACCATTGAAGCTGGGTAATGGCTTGTATTGTCCATGCTAATTACACTTGCTTTCTGTCTCAGAGAATGAGGCTTTTAATCATTTTTCCTTACAGTTAAAAAACTGCCAGCGGATAGTAATAACTCAAGATTCAACGTACAACAAGTAATCATGACTCCTGAGGCATAGCCAAAGTTTTCTAGATGAATAGCAAGTGCTCTTAAAAAAAAGAGAAGTATGATTAGATTCACTTTAAGATCACACCCTGAAAAGTCGAAGGGGAGAATGAAAAATTCTTGAAAATCTGTTGGTAATAGCTAGGGCAAGGATCTTCAAACTGTGGCCCTCAGACCAAATCTGCCCTGTGATCTGTTTTATAAGTAATGTATGTTTCCCCACCCCCACCCCCCCCCCACCCCCACCATGTGGCATGCAGGATCTTAGTTCCCTGACCAGGAATTGAACCCATGCTCCCTGCAGTGTGTAACCCCTGGACCAGAAGGGAAGTCCCTATAAGTAAAATTTTGATGGAACACAATCATTCTTATTCGTTTCTGTGTAGTCTAAGGCTGCTCTTCCAATACAACAGCAGACTTGAGAGGTTAGGGTAGACAATGTACATCCTGCAGTGCATAAAATACTTACCAGTCCTTTCTTATACATATTAAGGTGAAAAGTGAAATTAGTCACTCAGTGGTGTCCAGTTCTTTGTGACCCCATGGGCTATAGCCCATGAGGCTCCTCTGTTCATGGAATTCTCCAGACAAGAATCCTGGAATGGCCAGAAAAATAAACAGTCCAATAAAAAAAATGGGCCAAAGAACTAAACAGACATTTCTCCAAAAGAAGATATACAGATGGCTAACAAACACATGAAAAGATGCTCAACATCACTCATTATCAGAGAAATGCAAATCAAAACCACAATGAGGTACCATCTCACACCCGTCAGAATGGCTGCTATCCAAAAGTCTACAAACAATAAATGCTGGAGAGGGTGTGGAGAAAAGGGAACCCTCTTACACTGTTGGTGGGAATGCAAACTAGTACAGCCACTATGGAGAACAGTGTAGAGATTCCTTAAAAAACTGGAAATAGAACTGCCATATAACCCAGCAATCCCACTGCTGGGCATACATACTGAGGAAACCAGAATTGAAAGAGACACATGTACCCCAAAGTTCATCGCAGCACTGTTTATAATAGCCAGGACATGGAAGCAACCTAGATGTCCATCAGCAGATGAATGGATAAGAAAGCTGTGGTTCATATACACAATGGAATATTACTCAGCTATTAAAAAGAATGCATTTGAATCAGTTCTAATGAGGTGGATGAAACTGGAGCCTATTATACAGAGTGAATAAGTCAGAAAGAAAAACACCAATACAGTATATTAACGCATATATATGGAATTTAGGACGATGCATTGCAGGCGGATTTTTTTACCGTCTGAGCCACCTGTGAAGCCCTTTCACATACATAAGATATGCCAACCCCTCACTTAGAGCATCAGAATCAGTGTAACTATTATTCATTAGGTTTAAGCTTTAAGTATTCAAACCGAATGAATAAAAATACCTTAATTCTGTTTCAAGGAAAAGCTGAACTTACTAACAGCTTGCTTGCCCCACTTAGATGTCACGGTGCTCAGAGCCAATTCCTGTGAGAGCCGAATGCCCCAGTCCCTCCATGTTCTGTTTAGTAGTTGAACAGCAAAGAGAAAAGTGCAGGATGAAGGCCAGGTTGATGCAGGCAAGCCTGGGGACAGAAACAGTGGGGAAACCATGAAGTGAAAGTCTCCCCAAGGTGGCCTTTGCTTCCCCAGTAGGACTGAGCACTGTAGCGGCAGCTGAGGAAAAGAAAGGGTTGAGTTTTGAGAGTTGCCTATATATTCTGGGTCCTAGTCCAGTATCAGATACATGATTTGCAAATATTTCCTCCCAGTCTGTAGCTTGTCCTTCCGTTGAGCAAAAGTTTTACATTTTATATCTCATTCACGGTTTCCCTTTCCATGGATGGTGCTGTTAGCCCTTCCAGATCTTCTGTCCATGGCTTTCCTCTCATCTTTTTACTGTTACTGTACCTCCTAGTTTGAGGACGTGGTCCAAGAAGGGGAAAACCTGGGACCCAACATGTATTTTTTATCGTGGATGTGCAGTAAATTCAAGATACTGTGGTTTCTATGTCCCAGGAGAAAAGAAGGGGATGCGTTTGCAGGCTCGCTGGAGTGCATTGTGAGGAGGAGGTTGGATAACTTCTCAGCCACTGGGAGCTTTAAGTATCATCTGGGTCCACAAGGTGCCAGCATCACATAGTGGAAAATAGACTTGTTTCTGTTTGTGTGGTATGGATGCAAAAATATATCCGTGTAATAATGTATTTATCGTTTCCATAACTAGAGTCTCTGTTGGAGTATGGAGAAGACAAAGCAAGGAGAAGAACCAGGGGCACAGTGCTCTTGAAAGGCAGTTCTTCTGGACTAAACAGCTCAGATATCTGCTTCAGTATTCTCTGTGAAATCATAATTTCTTCTAGATACCACTCCAGATTCTTAGGCTAACCGCCTTGAAGTTAACTCAGTGGTTATTTTGATTCTCTAACTTGTCCATGGTCTCTTTTTGGATAAATACTTTGATATGCATAGCCCATGCCTCAGGGTGGGTTTTTTTTGATACTCCTTTTCTGATCTGCTTTGTGTAATTTCTCAGTTCCATCTCATATCTATCATTCTGTGATTCTGTGATTCACAGTGGGAAACAATTGGTTTCTTTATCTCAGGCTGTATTGGTGAGAACTCTTCATTAGTACCATTGTATATAATTAACCAACTTATGTATCAATCATTTTATCCTTTACCAGGGCCAGTAATTTTATTAAAGATGATTGCAAATAGATTCATCCCATGTACAATCTGTCGCAACTAAACTGGCTTTTCCCCTTCAACAGAGCCCAGAGAACCTAAATGGTATGAATCCAGTTGAATATGATCAAGCCCTGCCAGTAATTGCCACCTTGGCTTCATGGCTCTGCCTTCCAGATTCCCTTCTTTCTGAGGTTGGCTCCCCCAGAGACAGCCTTCACAGGGTTTCTCAGCAAGAAAAGAAACCTATTCAGCTTAGCTGGTTGCCTGAACAAATCATTTGGATCAGAATTTAGCCTTATAATAAACCAATTTTTAAAACTCAGAGACGGTATTTCTCCTACATTGATGTGCTTTAGAGTAAATCACTAAGGGAGACTTAAAATACAAATTCTAGGACTGCCTCAGAAGTTCTGATTTAAAAGAATGGAGTGGAGGTAAGAACACTATTTTGAAAAGATACTCACAGGCAGTCGTGTTGCTTGTGGTTCCACAAGCCATACTATTATACTATTATAAAGGCCTTAAAGAAACATCAAAGGGTAGGTTTGTGTGTGTGGGTATATATGTATATACATATACATATGTTTTTCTTTTTTATAAATTATGGTCCAGTGGTCTTATAGTTGTTCCTAATTCTTTAATATTGTATCTTGATTTTTACATGTTGGGTTTGTTTAGTGAAATTCAGTTCAGTTCAGTTCAGTCGCTCAGTCGTGTCCGACTCTTTGCGACCCCAATGAATCGCAGCACACCAGGCCTCCCTGTCCATCACCAACTCCCAGAGCTCACTCAGTCTCAGGTCCATCGAGTCAGTGATGCCATCCAGCCATCTCATCCTCTGTCGTCCCCTTTAATTACTTTGTAAGGTTTTTGGTTTGACCTCAAAGAAATTTAGAAGAGTCTAGAAAATATGGAGGAAAGGAAAAGTGCAGCTTCCAGACTTGCAGCCCATTGTAGCCATGGCTCCCGTAGGATCTAGCCTAAATAAATTTTTTTGTGTGTGTGATTGGCTCCTCTTTACCTCCTTCATCCGTGTCAGCCTCTGTTCCATAGTTGGTTTCAACTATATTAAACCCTGTTATTTCTTGAACTTGCTAAGCTATTCTGCTCCCAAGTTTTTGTACAGGCTTTTTGTTTTCCTGCCTGGGCTATTTTTCTATTTATGTCAGTGGTTAGATTCTTCTCTTAAACTTCAGCTATATTATCACATCCAGATATAGTTCTTAGTAACCACCCAAAGTTAAATTAGGTGTTCAACCTCTGTGTTCCCACACCACCTGCCTACCCTGACATTCCTGTCTCTTTGGTTAGCACCGCTTTATATCTGTTCATCAGCTCTACTAGGCTCTGTGCTTCCAGAGGGCCAAAAGGGAATGTGACCTTTTTGGCCCTTTTTGCTGTTATGTCTCCAAGCACCTAATATAGCTCCGAGTTACATGGAATAATTTTTAGGTATATAAATGAATGACGTGTGAGAGTTAGTTTCCTTGTCGCTCAAGTACAACGTGTTTTGGCGTTCTATTTAAAGTTTCTGGACTGCCTAGAACTGGCTAAACATAACATCTTTGTTTTGACAATACACTCTTCACTAAAAAATGGCAGAGGAAGACTTTTCAAGTTGAGTTTATCGTTTGGTGATCCAGTTTCTTGCAAAGTGTGTTGCTATGAAAGTGTTTGAGTGCCTGATGAATTCAAGGTACCTTAAAGATGACCAGTGTCTGTGTCTGCAGCAGCTCATCCTCTACCCATTTGTTAATCCCAAATGAAAAAGCAGTCTAAAAAATCATGCCTAATTTTTATTGTGGTTGAGCCTAGGGGGTAATAGAATTTTTGCAACTACACCTGGCTTCTGGGTAGGAAGTAGGGCCAGTAATATTATTGCTTTAGATGCTATTCTGATGTCAAACTGTTTGAAATATGAGAGGGATGGATAGGAATATGACTTCTGATGAAATGTTTTGTGCTTGTGGTTTATTGAGAGGTGCATTGATTGAGGAACTTTAAATAGGAAGACCAGAGACAATGCATTGAGAGAGAGACATCAGTCAGTATTAAAGGATTCCTTGGACAAAGAAATTATATTTAACACCACAGAATGTCTCTGAGAACTTGTTTGGGAGATACTTATTCGGTGAAATGACTGTAATGTTTTATTCATTTTTGGTATGGATCAAGGGAAATATTTTGATCTTGCTTCCAAGGCATAGGTAAAACTTTCTTTTTCTTATAAATTTAGGAACTGTGGATTTCACTCAGTCATTCGTTTCTCTGATTCATTTAATGAATATTTATTGAGTGCCACTTATACCAGGCATTGTTCCGACGGAAATAAATAACAAAGAACTGGAGACCAAGTATTTATAACATGTTTCATTTCTTGTAATGATTTTTTATTTTATGCTAAATAAATAACTTTGTATAATGTGTTATACAGATAGAAGGGAAAAAAAGAATGAGACACAATGTCATCCATAGTTTCTCTGAAGGAGGTTAATGTTAAAACGTTTACTTTTTATCTGTGTTTAAGTCATGATTTTCTTTTCTTTTTTTTTTAAGTCATGATTTTCTAAACCTGTCACCATCTCTGCTCACACTATTGGCTTAAATGTATTGGATGAAATATACTCCAGCATTAACTCCAACAAAAATTGGAGAAGGAGATCAAACTTGTAAATATTATCCAGGTGATGTAAAATTGGTCTTCCCTGGTGGCTCAGATGGGAGAGAATCTGCCTGCAATGCTGGAGCCCTGGGTTCAATCCTCGGGTTGGGAACATCCCCGGAGGAGGGCATGGCAATCCAATGCGGTATTCTTGCGTGGAGAATCCCCATGGACAGAGGCTGGCGGGCTACAGTCCATGGGGTCGTAAAGAGTCTGACGCAACTGAGCTACTAATGCTAAGCACAGTGTAGAATCTCCTGAGTCTGAAGCTATGAAGAAAGCGCCCTCTTGTGGCTGCCTTTGGTTTTAAATTGTTTTTCAAATTGCTTCCTTATTTAAAACTATGGAGCAGTTCATAAATACATATGGAGAACAGAATAGTATATTAATTATGTCTCAGTAAAGCTGTTTACAATGTAATTTAACTTCTGTACCCCATATGGTTTTTTCCTCTTGTGTGTATACCTAGGAATGGAATTGCTAGGTTATAGGGTAATTCCGTGTTTAACTTCTGAAAAACTACAGGACAGTTTTTCAAAGTGACTGACAGGTCTTAATTTCTCCACATCCTCACCAAAACTTGTTATTATGCCTTTTTAATTTAAGCCACTCTAGCGGATGTGAAATGGTGTTTCATTGTAGCTTTGATTCACAAGTCCTTAGTGAGTAATAATGTTGAGCATCTTAGGTGCGTAGTGGCCACTGTGTATCTTCTTTGAAGAAATGAGTATTTAAATTCTTAGTGAAAGTCTTCTCAGTCGTTGCCAACTCTTTGCAACCCCATGGACTATACAGTCCATGGAATTCTCCAGGCCAGAATACTGTAATGGGTAGCTTTTCCCTTCTCCAGGGGATCTTCCCAACCCAGGGATTGAAACCAGGTCTCCTGCATTGCAGGTGGATTCTTTACCAGCTGAGCCACCAGGGAAGCCCTTAAATTCTTAAGCCAGTTGTTTAATGGGACTGTCTTTTTACTGTTGAGCTTCAGGTTTTTTTTTTCCATCTTATAGAAGATAATGGACCTTAATCACTATGTGGTTTCCAAATATTTTCCCCATTCTTCAGGTTATCTCTTCCCTTTCTTAATGGCATTGTTTACAGCCCCTAATTTTACTTTTAATGTAGTCCATTTTGTCTGTTTTTTTCTTTCATTGCTTATGCTTTTGGTCACACCTAAAAAACATATTTTGGTTAAAGGTCATGGAATTTACTTCTGTTTTCTTTTAAGAGTTTTAAAGTTTTAGCCCTTAAATTTTGTCTTATGATCCCTTAAATCAATTTTTACCAGTGGCCCAACTGTATTTGCCTCATAGGTTGTGAGAACTTAATGAGGTTGTATTTGCCTCACAGGTGGTGAGAACTTATACCTAGAACATAGCCAACACTCAGCCAGTATTAATGGTTGCTATTGAACTTGAAAACAGATCAATTTTACTAAAATAGAATCCTCCACCTATTAAGATCGTACCCTAAAACTGTAATAAAAGTGAACTTCAATTACTCTGAAAGGCAGATATAGTGAGGAAAATAATACTAATAATAAACAACTGTTCATCTAACTTGTGATTTTTTTTCTTTTGATAAAAATAATCCATGTAATTCTTTTACAAAGAGTTTATATTATTCTTTGTTTAAAGAGGTCTAGACAAAAGTTCAGTAATTACTCCCTGTATTAATTTCCTTTTTACTACTGTTAAAAATTAAACAAATTTATGACTTATTATACTTTTTTAGGTTAGAAATCTGACAAGGGTCTCATGGGGCTAAAATCAGGTTATCTGCAGGGTTGCATTCCATTCAAATCTCTAGGATTCCTTGACTTCTCAGTTCATTTCAGTTCAGTCACTCAGTCGTGTCCGACTATTTGTGACCCCATGGACTGCAGCACGCCAGGCTTCCCTTTCCATCACCAACTCCTGGAGCCTACTCAAACTCATGTCCATCAAGTTGGTGTGATTGCAGAGTATTTCCCTTTGATAGCCATGAGTTTCTAGACATGGTACCTGTGAGAAACTGACATGCAAGGCATCTCATTCCAAGCTGTGTGAGATAGTCTGCCCAGGAGGATGCTCTTCTCACATGTCTCTGTTTTTACAGAACCATTTGCAATGAGGGGCTCTCCAATCAGATGGTTCAGCTTCCCCCTGACCCTGTGAGGAAAGCTACCTCAACTGTGTTTTTGTAGCCTCAGAGGGAGAGGCAGAGTGATAGAGATTAATCAGAATTGACTTCAAACTGTTACCAGTTTGACAGCCTCATGGAGGCTGTTTTCATTATGGTTATTGCCAGTATGGCCCCCAAAGCTGTTATGATCCTATAACAGCATCTCAGTCATGAGATGAAACTGAATTATCTATAATATGACTTTAATGTCACGTCAATTTCATTATATCCTTCTTTTTAGAAAAGCTGTAATTGTATATAATTTGTATAATAATTATTTTAATGAAACCGTTTCTATGAAACAAACTGTTTACTTAAAAAAATAAGACTCCATTCCCTGATCAGGGTTGATGAGGAAGTTAGGACAAAGAGAAAACCAAATGCTTGTAGCATTGAGAGAAACCCTTAGCTTAGTGCCTGGCACATGGATGTGCTCAGTGGATACTGTGAACTAGCTTATGGAAGTGAAAGTGAAAATTGCTCATTCATGTCTGACTCTTAGCGACCCCATGGACTATACGGTCCGTGAAATTCTCCAGACCAGAATACCAGAAGGGAAAGTAGCCTTTCCCTTCTCCAAGGGATCTTCCCAACTCAGGGATCGAACCCAGGTCTCCTGCATGCAGGTGGTTTCTCTACTAGTTGAGCCCCAAGGGAAGCCCAATAATGCCGGAGTGGGTAGACTATCCCTTCTGCAGCAAATCTTCCTGACCCAAGAATCGAACCGGAATCTCCTACATTGCAGGTGGATTCTTTACCAACTGAGCTGTCAGGGAAGCCCGAATGAATTATCTTATGACGATGCACACCAGTATTTGTTTTTGAGGATTCTATTTGCAGGCGTTGTTCTCTTTTCCTTCCAAATTTTAAAAATATAAATACAGAAGTATTACAACATAAAAACTTAAAAGCACTGAAAAAATAAAATTCATCCATAAACAGAGCCCTGAAAAGGTATAAGTGGTGCTAATACCTCCTTCTGCCCTCAGTGAGCTAGATTTTTTTCCTCTTCTCTCATCAGCCCCCCTCTGTGGACCACTGTTAATAATTTGATACCCATCCTTCCTTAATTTTTTTAAGTTTTACACACAAATCCACATTTGCCCTTAAAACACACAGTGGGTTATTCATCTAATTGATCAAAATGGTGATTTATTTTAATGTTAGGATCATGTTGTTTTAGAAAAAAAAGAGGAACTTTAGTTCAACTGTTAACACTTTCTGACCTTGTGTAATCTTGAATATGAATATAAAAACTATTTGAAAATTAGCCTTCCCAGATTCTTCTTCATTTTAAAATTTCGTTTACTTATTTGTGACTGCACTGGGTCTGCACCGCTGCTCACGGGCTCTTTTCTAGTTGTGGTGAGCAGGGGCTACTCTCTGTATTTGCCCTGTGAGGGCTTTTCATTGCAGGGGCCTCTTTTGTTGTGGATCATGAGTTCAGGTTCTAGGGCTAAGTCCTCTGTATCTGAGGCGGGTGGACTTGGTTGCTTAGTTCATGTGGTATCTTCCCAGACTGGGGATCACACTTGAACTTGCACCCCCTGCGTTGGCAGGCACATTTCTAACTACTGGACCGCCAGGGAAGTCCAGATGGTTTCAGATCTGCTTGTTCATCCTTTGGGGAAAGGGGAGTCGCTCAGTCGTGTCTGACCCTCTTCCACCCTATGGACTGTAGCCTACCAGGGTCCTCTGTCCATGGGATTTTCCAGACAAGACTACCGGAGTGGGTTGCCACCTCCTTCTCCAGGGGATCCTCCCAACCCAGGGATTGAACCCGGGTCTCCTGCGTTGAGGGCAGACGCTTTACCATCTGAGCCACCAAACTGGATGAGAACAATTCAAATTAAATTTGTGGCTTTCTTATTTTCTGGAATTAAAATACCTTGAAATTAAAAGCACCTATGTTTAAATCAGTGCAGTTATTACTAATTTAACATTAATCAAAGAAAATCAACCTGTATAATCATAAATGGATGGATAAAGTTAGAAAGAAACTGTGTTCAGTAAATAACTATTACGTACATCTGTTGAAACAGTGTCCCTTTTGGTCAGCTTCTCATTTTAAAAATTATCAGGGTCTTCTCTCTCTCTTTTTTGGTCACGCCTTGGCATTTGGGATCTTGATTTCCCAATCAGGGAAGAATCCAGTGCCCCCTGCGGTGGAAGCTGGAGTCCTAACCACTGGACTGGGACTTCCAGGGAATTCCCGGGTCTTCTCTTTCTAAATTACAAGTCCAATTTAAAAATATGTCAGTTGGGTGTTAGTAATTTAGCATTAAGTGTTGATTTAAAGTACTCTGTGTAAGTTTGCTGCTGCTGCTTCTAAGTCACTTCAGTCGTGTCTGACTCTGTGCGACCCCATAGACGGAAGCCCACCAGGCTCCCCTGTCCCTGGGATTCTCCAGGCAAGAACACTGGAGTGGGTTGCCATTTCCTTCTCCAGTGCATGAAAGTGAAAAGTGAAAGTGAAAGTTGCTCAGTCGTGTCCGACTCCTAGCGACCCCATGAACTGCAGCCATCAGGCTCCTCCATCCATGGGATTTGCCAGACAAGCGTACTGGAGTGGGGTGCCATTGACTTCTTCGGTGTAAGTTTGCTAGGGAGAGTATTTTTGCCATCCTGCTTACATGTTAGATGGCCATGGCCTTGAGTAAATCTTTCCTTTTTCCTGCTTCTTATTGTGACACATTAAGTTGACAGCATCATCTCACAAGGCACCACCTCTTTTTCAGGTTGTCAGAAGTGCTACATCTGTCATCCCACCCCCTTCTTAAATGCTGTGATTTGCGTGACAATTCAGATACCCATCACAAGTGATCTGTAACAGATCTAGCCAGTAAGAAGGTGTTTAGAATTACTTGCTACTGTCGTGGCTTAACAACATACTTGTTACTTTCAAAAGATGGGTCTTGGAGACCTTAAGATATCAAGATCTTTTTCTTTATGATGTGAGAAAAGTTCATTAGACTGTGACTTTACAAAAAGGCTTGTGTTCCCACGGGAGAACTATCCATTCAACTAGACCCATAAATCTTAAGTTGAATTTTTCTGGGAAGGGGCAGAGGCTATCAAATTAAGGGATAAATCTATCAAGTGACTATGTGGTTCCTGCCATTAGAAAGCAGATTTAACTTTGCCCTTGCAAAGTTTAATTTAAAATTTTTCCACAATTTCTTAGGCTGGAAAACACAGGCAGAGGAGACCTTATCACTAGGGTGAGGATGTATTATATCTGGAAAAAATTTTAAGTGTGAAAATGAATGTCATCTGAAAAAGCCTGCCCCTGACCTTCCTTACTTTGGGCTGAGTTCTTCCAGAAGCTAATTGAGAACCTTCTGTATCAACTTGAATCCAACCTCGGTCCATTTGTTGCCATCTACATGGAGAAGAGGGCCATGAACATGAATGCTGGCCAAGCCCAGGATGTGATGGATGAGGTCATATTGCCAGTAAGCTGAAGCAGAAACTTAATAGTGAAGAAAAAATGAGTATATTAAGTGGTTATTTGGAGAAGGCAATGGCACCCCACTCCAGTACTCTTGCCTGGAGAATCCCATGGACGGAGGGGCCTGGAAGGCTGCAGTCCATGGGGTCGCTGAGGGTCAGACACGACTGAGCGACTTCACTTTCACTTTTCATTTTCATGCACTGGAGAAGGAAATGGCAACCCACTCCAGTGTTATTGCCTGGAGAATCCCAGGGACGGGGGAGCCTGGTGGGCTGCCGTCTATGGGGTCGCACATAGTCGGATACGACTGAAGTGACTTAGCAGCAACTGGTTATTCCTGTGGAATTGTGGAGCATGACCAAGCACAAGCACAGTACAACTGTTTGGAGAGTCAAAGATTTTTACTTAATTGATTAATACAGGATTTCTTAACCTCTGCTCTATTGATGTTTGGACTGGATAATCCCTTACTGTGTATAGAAGGGCTGTTTCGGCTATTTTATGTATTGTTGTATATTTATCCACATCGTTGGCCTCTACCTGTAGGCACCAGTAGTACCTCAGTCATCGTGACAACCATTAATGTCACTGGACAGTGACAGGGTCCCTGGGAGCATCGTCACCCCTGTAGAGAGCTTTTGGAAATCATTGCCATCTTTGGAAATTTGTTAATAATAAGACCATGAGCTGAGATGAAGAGTTCTCTTTATAAAAGTTACTAAATATAAAGATAAATTCTGATTATTTGGCTTTATTCATCTCTGTTTATTTTTCTGTTTATGAAATTTAAAAAGAGAAGGGCATGAAGTTGGGTGGATCTGAGTTTGAGTTCTGGTCATTTCTGGTCCTGTGTGGTCTTGGCAAGTGGCTTAACTGCTGTGTTTCCTCACCTGTGCAGGTGAAATGATGGTATTAATCTTCTTGGTATGCAGTGAGGAAGAAATTAGATCATATATGTGAAGGGCTCTATAGAGGGCCTGGAACGTGCTGGATATTCAGCAAATGTATCTCTTGTTCTCACCTACATTCCCCCAAAGTTTTTTTTTTTTTCCTTTTCTTTTTAATGCTTTGTCTTTAATGAAGTTAGTGCTGTAAACTCTCTCGTTTGGCTCTTGTGGGACTTTTCAGAATATGGATCTAAAATTTCTTTGTATGCTGTAAGTTCTCATAAGTATGAGTAAATGATACACAACATGAGTAAATGATACACAATATATAAATTATCGTGATGTTGAAAAAATGAAAGGGAAAGTCACTCAGTGATGTCTGACTCTTTCTGAGCTCCTGGACCATACAGTCCTTGGAATTCTCCAGGCCAGAATACTAGAGTGGGTAGCTTTTCCCTTCTCCAGGGGATCTTCCCAACCCATATTACTAGGTCCTCAAATAGCACTCTTGTAGTGTAGCTGAAATGTATTGCTTGTTAACTTTGTGCCAGGGATCTTGCTAAATTCCTTACAAATACTATTAATTTAATCTTCACAAAAACCCTATGAGACGGGAACACAAAAACTTATCATCTCCATATAGAGATTGTTTACACAGACGCCCATAGATTATATTAATACAGCACCCTGACCAAATAGGCAGGATTCAAAGCCAGCTGTGTGTATATGATCCTCATTTTTTAAGGAGACTGAACATATTTTTCATATTCATTTGATATTATACTAAGGATGGCCCCTTGAGTTTTAATAAACTAGTGATAATGAACTTGGTGTTTATTTGCTTCTAGTTACTTTTCCCCCTTGACTTTTATTCTGCGATCCTCATCCTGTTCCAGTTACAAGCAGTAGCTAATTTAACCCTTTCATGACGACCCCCTGAGACAGATACTATTACTCTTTGTTTTCCAGATGAGGAAACCAAGGCACAGAGGCTAAGGGATTTACCTGAGGTCACATAGCTGTTGAGCACAGTATCTGTGTATCTGCTTCTGAACTTAGAATAAGGATCCTCAAAGACTTAAAAATAGAACTACCCTATGATCTAGCAAATCCACTTCTAGGTATGTAACCAAAGGAAACAAAAAGATTAACTTGAAAAGATATCTGCACCCCCATATTCATAGCAGTGTTATTTACAATAGCCTAGACATGACAGCATGCCAAATGTCTACTGAAGGATGGATGAATGAAGAAATTGATATATATAGAGTGTTATCCATAAGAAATGAGGAAAACCTGCTGTTTGCAGCAACATGGATGAAGCTTGACTGCATTATGTTAAATGAAATGTCAAATGGGAAGAGACAAATATGATCTCACTTATATGTGGAATCTAAAATAACCATCTAAAATAACCAACCAACCCCCACCCGCGCCCCCGCCAAACTCGTAGAAAAGGAGAGTACATTTGTAGTTGTCGGAGGTTGGGGTGGAAAGAGGGAGAATTTGAGGAAGGTGGTCAACAAGCTTCTGGCTATAAGGTAAATAAGTACTAGGAATTTAACATATAACATGATGACAGAAGGTAACACTGCTGTGTAAGATGTAGAAAAAAATGTTACAGGTGTAAATCCTGAGTTCTCATCACAAAGAAAAAAAATTATTTTTGCTCTTTCTTTTCTTTTTATTCTGTCTATATGAGATGATGGATGCTAACTAATTGTGATTATTTCACAATATATATAAGCCAGACCATTATGCTATGTACCTTAAGCTTAAACAGTGATATATAATAGTTATGTCTTGTCAACTGAAAAAGATGCACGTTGTGAGAACTGTAGCACTTTTATTCGGGGACCTGACTGTAGCCTGGGAGACAGCCTCTCAGATAGCTCTGAGGAATCACTTCAAAGAGACAGGAGGAGATGCCAGTCTTTATACCGTTCTGGTGAAGGAGTACTTGCAATCCAGCATACATCTCAGTTACTGTCTTTCAGGAGAAACAGATGGCTCAGGGAGTTTAGTGCTTGTCAAACTATGGAAAGATGCAAGAATCCAGATTCATAAAAAATGTTTTCCCCTGAAGTATTACTAAGGACCTGTTTTGCTTGTTTTTCCAGAGCAGAGAGTGCCTCACCCTGTTTTTCATCCTGAATTCCTTTCAGGGTGGACTGTAAGTCAGCAACTGCAGTGGCTAATAACTTAATCCTTGTAGAACTGGATGGCAGGCAACACTGTTTTTTAATCTCAAGAAAACTAGAAAAAACTTTAAACAATAGGAAATTTTGTTTTTATAAATTTGTAAATGTTACAAAGTTTTTAAATTTTTATTTGTGAATAGTTTTAGAATCAGGAATGTGTTTTAGTGTTCAGTGCTTGCTTTTGGTACACATTCTTTATTTTAAAAAATTATTTTATTGACATATAGTTGATTTGCAGTGTTGTATTAATTCCTGCTTTAAATTTTAGTGACTGGTTATACATATATATACATTTTTTTTATTCTCTTTTCCATTATGGTTTATCACAGAATACTGAACATAGTTCTCCGGGGGATACAGTAGGTCCTTGGTAGAAAGATTCGTATCTTTCTGTGTATAATGGTTTGTGTCTGCTGATGCCAAATCCCCAGTCCTTCCCTCCCCTACCTTCCTTCCCTTATTAACCATAGTCTTTCTTTACGTCTGTGAATCTGTTTCTGTTTTGTGTTCGGTTCATTTGCGTCATATTTTATACTCTACAATAAAGGGATTCATATGGTGTTTGTCATTCTCTTTCTGACTTACTTTACTTAGTATGATAATCTCTAATTGCACCCATGTTGCTGCTTATGGCATTATTTCATTCTTTTTAATGGCTGAGTAATCTTCTGTTAGGGCTTCCTTGGTGGCTCAGTGGTGAAGAATGTACCTGCCAATGCAGGAGACGCAGGTGTGATCCCTGGGTCAGGAGCATCCACTGGAGCGGGAAATGGCAACTCACTCCAGTATTCTTGTCTGGGAAATCTCATGGACAGAGGAGCCTGTTGGTCTGCAGTCCATGGGGACACAACTTAGTGACTAAACAACACCAGCAAATTTTCCGTTGTGTATATGCGTACCACATCTTCTTTGTTCATTCATCTGTTGATGGACATATATGTTGTTTTCCATGTCTTGACTGTTGTAAATAGTTCTGCTCTGAATATAGTGATGCATGTATCTTTTTGAATTATACTCTTGTCTGGATATATGCCCAAGAGTGGAATTGCTGGATCATCTGGTAGTTCTGTTCTTAGTTTTTTGAGGAATCTCTATGCTGTTTTCCATACTGGCTATACACATTTACATTTGCACTAACAGTGAAGATGGATTCCCTTTCCTCCACATTTTGGTGCACATTCTTGATCTGTGTGTTCATTTGCCACCCAGCCTGTCAATCCACGGCCTCTCATTGAGCATCTGCTGTGTTCTTGGCACTGTGCGAGCCCTTGAAGCCCCTCAGGGCTGTAGGCAGATGTAAAATGAGGAGAAAATAAAGGCCTTGTTGGAATCAGTGATAGAAGCCGCAAGTGGTGTTCAACCCAGAGATAATCTGGGTATGAATGAAGCAGCCAGTGATGGGAGTCAACAAGAGTAGCTGAAATGCAGAAAAGGTCTGATGGAAGAGATCAAATCACTCTTTGTTCATGAATGACACAAATGTCTTTCAGCTGTTCTAGGCTAGAAGCCCTGTGGATTCATGTTTTACATTAAATCTGTGGTTATTGGGGCGGGGAGGGGGAGCGCGTATACCGTTTTTTGTTGCTGTCAGGATTTTTTTTTTTTCATTATGATGCCTGAAAGCTGGCATTAATTATTGTAGCGGTGAGTCTGCCCAGAGATTTCTTGCAACTGCCAAGAAAACCAAATATTCGCAAAGTCAAAATCACCCCAGATGTGTTCTATTATAATTTAGAAATCAGCCTTTACAAAACTGATGTCCAATTTATCGTTTAATGTGTTTGACAAGGAGATCTTTGTGTATGTTTTAAAAAGCATTACCATTTAAAAAATTATGTTTTCTGGGACTCAGAAACCTTAAAAATTCTTGGGAAGTATATCTTTCCTTCATTCACTTCATCTCTTTGGAAGTATATCTTTCATTCTTTCACTTCATCACTTTTTTTTTTTTTTGATATTAATGTTCGTGTGCTGTTTTAAAAAGAAAAATTGAAAGGAGGATTTAATTAATGGAAGGTAAAACATTCCAAAGCCATAAAAAAACCCCAGCTGTCTAATGCCAGTAGTGTTTCATGCAGAAGGTAGTAAAGAATGCTTCATTAATTTCATTTATTCTTTCTGTACCACCTATGGAGAAGACAGGAATGAGTATTTATACCTCAAGGAACTGGTAAAAATTGCCAACTGGGTAGCAAGGGTGACCAAAAAAATGCATTCATGTAATATATTCACCTGTACTTTGAACACTTTGTAAGCTGGTAGTTTTTGTTTTCTTTCTTTTATAGAAGCCCATTTTCATTTCTTTATTTCATAAGGAATATTTGTTCATTGAACAGCAGTAAGAAAATGCTGTTAGAAAGACCTATGGTTTTACCATTTTTTATAACCTTGGCTGATACTCCTGTGTCGATTAGTACAGATATTTTCTGTGTATGTCCGTCAGCATACAGTCTTTGTTGTTTAGTTGCTCAGTCGTGTCCGACTCTTGCTACCCCATGGATTGTAGCTTGCCAGGCTCCCCTGTCCATGGGATTTCCCAGGCAAGAATACTGGGGTGTATTGCCAGTTCCATCTCCAGGGGATCTTCCTGACCCAGGGACTAAGCCTGTGTCGCCTGCATTGCAGACAGATTCTTCACCACTGAGGCACCAGGGAAGCTATGCTTTCTTTGAAGAATAGATACTTTCAAATTGTGGTGCTGGAGAAGGCTCCTGAAGGTCCCTTGGACATCAAGGATATCAGACCAACCAGTCAGTCCTAAAGGAAATCAACCCTGAATAGTCATTGGAAGGATTGTTGCCAAAATAGAAGCTCTGATACTTTGGCCACTTGATGTGAAGAGCCAACTCATTGAAAAAGATCCTGGTGCTCGGAAAGATAGAAGTCAGGAGAAGGGGACGACAGAGGATGAGATGGTTAGATGGCATCACCGATTCAGTGGACATGAGTTTGAGCAAACTCCAAGAGATAGTGGAGGACGGAGGAGCCTGGGGTGTGGCAGTCCATGGGGTCACAAAGAGTAAGACGTGACTCAGCAGCTGAACAACAATGACAGCAGCTTTTACAATGTCTGTCATTTTCCCCCAAAGTAAGCAGCAGTGTTTTTGCAGAGTGGTGGGGGGAAAGGTGAAACTTTTTTATATAACATGATTTCAGAAAATTTAGAAAAATACATTTGAGATTAATGTGTATCTATATTGTGTTAATGTGAGTCTCCTGTATTTAAGAATATAATGATGATAAAGTTGTAGCCAATCTTACTGACCTCTTTCTCAGTACCAGGCACTATGAACTTAATGTATATTGTTCTATCATATTTTCACGACTACCTTGTCATGACGGTAAAATTTTATCCTACATTTGTAGACAGATGAGGAAACCGAAGCTTAGAAAGGCTAGATAATTGGCTCATGTAGCTAATCAACTGCAGAGGCAGCAATCAACCCAGTCCTACCTGGTGCCAAACACATGACCTCTTAATACGGTCTCCCACTGGCCAAGGCCAGGAACGCCTTGCTAGGCACAGAACACCTGCTCATCTCCGTTTGGCTCTTTGTTTCAATTTCTTGACTGTCTTACTGTGATTTTAAGTTCCACATAGTTGTTCTTCAGCAAATGGGAAAGTATTGTGAGTGTGCTGTTTCTCTTAGCAGAATAGTTGAATATCAAGATGAAGAATGAGTACACAGCACAGTCGTACGCTGTATGAACAGTAGCTTGACTGACTCTTGAGCTTTAGAGGACACCTGCCAGTGACGTTCTAAGGAAAATATGTGAGCACTTACTCTAAGTCCTTTTCTACCAAAACCTGGGTATTCAAAATAAGAAGGAACCTTTTGCTCCAAGAAGATTTTAAATGGAGGGCAAATTTGGCCTTTGGAAACTAATTATTCTAGAAGTGTTTGCAGGACAGAAGTTGTGCTCATTTCAAATGTATTTACAGTAAGTTTGTTGGGTGGGAAGAAAATCACAGGGAGATTTTAGAGGCAACAATAATATTACCTTGGTAATATCACTGATAAATGCCTTCTGTGCCTTTGATAGCAGCAGCGTAGGTGATAAGCACCGTTTCGTCCTGCTCAGGACTTCTGTGCTTGTCAAAAACAGAATTTTACTTCAGCTGGAATTATATTAATGTCATAAACAGAAATTCATAATAATGAAAATTTTCATTCAGTATTAGGATAAAACGGAGAAGGCAACGGCACCCCACTCCAGTACTCTTGCCTGGAGAATCCCATGGATGGAGGAGCCTGGTGGGCTGTAGTCCATGGGGTCGTTGGGAGTCGGACATGACTGAGAGACTTCCCTTTCACTTTTCACTTTCATTCATTGGAGAGGGAAATGGCAACCCACTCCAGTGTTCTTGCCTGGAGAATCCCAAGGATGGGGGAGCCTGGTGGGCTTCCGTCTCTGCGGTCGCACAGAGTCAGACATGACTGAAGCGACTTAGCAGCAGCAGCATTAGGATAAAATGTTATACTCTTTTGGTTTTCAACTTTTTTTTATTAGCTAGAGAATCTGAGGCAATGAAAACAAATATCCTGTGCCACTTAATTATTGAGTTGGTTGCATTTGGGATTCTGTAGTGTGTAATTTTTACAACAGAGCTATGTACCCTTTGGAATTTTCTCTCTTCCTGTGAATTCTTCCTCTTTGTTCGTTGTTCAGAATTATTCTAATTTGTAACTTGTTCAGCAACCACAAGTAATTCATATTAAATTGAAAGTACAATGGGATATAAAAATTCTAATCTTTGTATCTAATTACAAAAAATGTCATTAAAATTAATGACTTAAGTATAATTAAAGCATAGCCAGCCTAGTCAAGGAGATCTGAGGCCTGAGAAAAGCAAATTAGAACAGTTATATTTTCCTTCTGAATTGACCGTACTCTCCAGAAGGCAGTCTTGTACACTTCTTAATCATAGAGGAAATTCAAAGGTGATTGTAACTTAGAATTCCAAGTCCTGTCTACCAGCACCACAGCCTGTGTAACTTTCTAAGCCAGTGTTTGACTTTGTACATTCAGAATGGTGTTTTCAGACCTGGTGTCAGAATATTATGAGTTCATCTGCCAGCAATCCTTACCCAAACCCCATCCTGTTAGGTCATTAGTCTTCAGAAGGCGTTGACTCGTGTTTTAATGTGTCAGTCCTTGGTCATTGTGATTCAGGGTCAGTGAGAACATGAGAGTTCGTGTTTTTTCTTTAACTTTGCATTTTATGGTGGTTAAAGTAGTAATAGCTAATATTAATGGAGAGCCACCATATTTGAAGAAGTCTGGTTATATCTCATTTTAATAGCCAGTTTTTTTTAAATTGCAGTATGTAATATGATAATTGTGATTTTATATTATACAGTTATGAAATTTTCCTTGTGGTTTATGACACTGTCTCTTCTCTGCCACCTGAAAACACTGAGAACCACATTTAAGATTTATTTTTCCCACTTTCACATATTACCTGTGCTGATATTTGCCTAATAATAGGGCGCTAGTGGACTGCAAGGAGATCCAACCAGTCAGTCCTACAGGAAATCAATCCTGAATATTCATTGGAAGAACTGATGCTGAAGCTGAAACTCCAATACTTTGACTACTTGATGCGAAGAACTGACTGTTGGAGAAGACTGATACTGGGAAAGTTTGAAGGCAGGAGGAGAAGGGGACGACAGAGGATGAGATGGTTGGATGGCATCACCGACTTGATGGACATGAGTTTGAACAAGCTCTGGGAGTTGGTGAAGGACAGGGAAGCCTCGTGTGCTGCAGTCCATGGGGTCACAGAGAGTCGGACATGGCTGAACGACTGAACTGAACTGAATTGAGTGGTTAAGAACCCACCTGCAAATCCAGGAGACATAAAAGATGTGGTTCGATCCCTCGATTGGGAAGATCCCCTGGAGGAGGGCATGGCAACTCACTCCAGTATTGCCTGGAGAATCCCATGGACAGAGAAGCCTGGTGGGCTATAGTCCCTAGGTCGCAAACAGTCAGACATGACCGAAGCAACATCGACTTCCTTAAAAATTGGGGAAAAAAAATTACTAATGAAAGAAAACTCACCTGTATACGAACCACTCATTTTTTGAATGCTTATTACTTATTAAAAAGCATCTTTCATAACCCTTTCCCACCCCTCTGTGCAAAGTGCACCACACTTTAAAAAACACTTGAGTCGAATAAGTGTCTTTTACCCATTTGAGCTGAGGCACACAGAGTGACTTGCTTCTGGGAAGGGCTAGTGCGTATGGTCAGAACAAGAACTGACCAGTGGAGTTTTGCCCAGCTCTGGTTCTTTTCACACCTGGCAAGATGAATGGCAGATTAACTTTACTAAGTGATGTCCTGTGGTATTGAAAAGGGTAGAGAAAAATGCATGTTAGCATTTTAAACACTAGTAATGGTGCTTGGCCAATTTTGATATAAGGACAGGAATGACAGTTTTCTAAGAGGCATCCTCTTTAGAACGGGGCCCAGATAGAGAATCCCAGGGAACAGTTGAATGGCCTGAAAGCTTTTGTCCCAGTGGATGCATTTCTGTAGGCAGAAAATTCAAATAAGCCTGTGGAAAACAGAGAGCAGTTAGCATTATGATATATTTTCTTCTCTATCCCTCACTTGCCCTGTATCCTCAGTAATAAGGTACATGAGAGCTATATCATGTCAAGGACCCAAGATAGCAGTCTTCCAGATGGCATATAGATCTGCCAGTTGAGACTTTCAGTGGTGAATTTTGGACACGAACATCTTTGTGCAAGAACCCTGTTGGGTGCATTGACTTTCATTAGAAGTTGTGACAGCAGAAGCCGTCTCATTCATTATGTTTAAGTGACTTTATTGGAGAAGTGATGCAAGCTGGGCAAACTGTTCCCAAATACCCTTCACCCCTCCCAAAACCTGAACTTTAAGGGTCTTTTAACATCTTTCTGCTTCACTTTCCTTTGTGTCAAACAAGTACATGAAATTTATTGCACCAAGATTAAATGAGATGGATAATGAGATTAGGTAGTTGCTTACAGTGGTTCTGAAATGGTTTTTAAATTGTGCTTTTGTTTTCACAACAGTTTAGAGGTAAATAAGACACATTATCATCATCTGTGGGTCCATTCTAGAAAAATCAGATCGTGCTATTTTTTTTAAGGCATTGTTATATAGAGATGGTAGCAACACTTTTAAAACAAGGTGCATATTTATTTCCTTGGTGTCCAGGGGTATGTGTTATCAGTGTCTGGATCTGCATCTTCTCCCCACAGAAGAACAGAGAATGGTGCTTTAGAATCCCCTTACAGCCCAGGGCTTCTTCAACTTTCTTTTACATATGAATCCCCTTGAATATCCTTAAAATACAGCTAGGACCTGGGGTGGTGCCTGTCACTGTGTATTTTTAATAAGCTTCCTGTGATGCTAATGGCCTTTGAGCAGTAAAACCCAGGAAGGGCAAGTGCAATGTGAGCCCATGTTTGTAAAAAGATTGTTGCAAGAAGGGGACTCCTTCCAGGGCCCAAGAGTGTGTTCTTGTCTAACACTGGGAAATGAATTGTTCGAGGAGACACGTGCTGATTATTGGGAAGGGGCGCCTGGGTGGAGAGCAGCAGGGTAAGGGAACCAAGGAGAACTGCTCTGCCACGTGGCTTGCAGTCTCAGTTTTTACGGTAATG